>NC_142127.1:6317500-11317500 GCF_024610735.1 Ursus americanus
GGTTTTAATCAGGAAAGGATGTTGTATTTTGTCAAATGCTTTTTCTGCATCAATTGAGAGGATCATATGGTTCTTGACTCTTTTCTTGCTGATATGATCTATCACACTAACTGATTTGCGAATGTTGAACCACCGTTGCATCCCAGGGATGAATCCCTCTTGGTCATGATGGATAATCCTTTTAGTGTACTGTTGGATCCTATTAGCTAGGATCTTGTTGAGAATTTTGGCATCCATATTCATCAGGGATATTGGTCTGTAATTCTCCTTTTTGATGGGGTCTTTGCCTGGTTTGGGGATCAAGGTATTACTGTCCTCATAGAATGAGTCTGGTAGTTTTCCTTCTGTTTCTATTTTTGGAAACAGCTTCAGGAGAATAGGTATTATTTCTTCTTTGAATGTTTGGTAGAATTCCCGGGGAATCCGTCAGGCCCTGGACTCTTGTTTTGGGGGAGGTTTTTTTTTTTAAGATTTTATTTATTTATTTGACAGAGAGAGACAGCCAGCAAGAGAGGGAACACAGGCAGGGGGAGTGGGAAAGGAAGAAGCAGGCTCCCAGTGGAGGAGCCTGATGTGGGGCTCGATCCCAGGACTCTGGGATCATGCCCTGAGCTGAAGACAGACGCTTAATGACTGAGCCACCCAGGAGCCCCTGGGGGAGGTTTTTGATCACTGCTATAATCTCTTCATAATTATTCGGTCTGCTTAAATAATCAATTTCTCCCAGTTTCAGTCTTGGTAGTTTATAGGTTTCCAGGAAGGCATCCATTTTTTCCAGGTCGTTTAATTTATTGGCATAAAGCTGTTGATAAAAGTTTCTAATGATCGTTCCTATTTCATTGGTGTTGGTTGTGACCTCTCCTTTTTCATTCATAATATTATTAATTTGGGTCCTTTATTCTTTTGAATAAGTTTTGTGAATAAGTCAAGCAGAGAAAGACAATTATCATATGGTTTCTCTCATTTATGGAACATAAAAAGTAGGAAGATCGGTAGGACAAGGAAGGGAAGAATGAAGGGGGGGTAAACAGAAAGGGGAATGAACCATGAGAGACTGTGGACTCTGGGAAACAAACTGAGGGCTTCAGGGGGGAGGGGGATGGGGGAATGGGATAGACTGGTGATGGGTATGAAGGAGGGCACATATTTCATGGTGCATTGGGTGTTATATGCAAGTAATGAATCATGGAACTTTACATCAAAAACTAGGGATGTACTGTATGGTGACTAACATAATATAATAAAAATATTATTAAAAAATCTTTTGGGAGAAAAATTGATATAACAATGGTGAATGGGAAGAGGTATCAGGGATATCATGTAACAGAAAGACTGTCACAATACTATAGGAAACACAGCAAACATACTGGGTTTGAAGGAATTTAAATTGCTGAATTAGTCAACTAAAGAGAGTTGTCATGTGTTCACTAGGTTTTAATTAATTCTACAGCACAAAAGAGACTTCTGCATTAGACACATATATTGTAAGTCATCTATCTGGGTATAGACAATATTTGAAATCATGGGCACAAATAATGTTTTCTAGGCTTAGAACATAGGATAAAAGAAAATAATGCCTTAGGACTGAGCCTTAAAGAGGTCCGATGCTTAATGGTCTTTTATTAAAGGAAAAAAGAAGAGAGAAAGAGAGTAAAAGGAGAGAGAGAGAGAGAGGTCAGAGAAGTAGGAATAAAAACAAAAGAACGTGGTATTCAAGAAGCCAAAGGAATATAATTTTTTAAATAATAGATAGTGCTTAGAAGTTAAATAAGGTAAGTGGGGGAAAAAAGTCTATTTCAAGGACAACTTGAAATAGGGTCCCAACTGAGAGCTAAGTTGGAATAAGAGCTTTTTGGATTGGAATGGAATTAAATGTATGCCCAACACACACACACACACACACACACACACACACAGATCATTGCAAAACAAAAAAATCTAAATATGTGATTGAATACTGTGTAGCTTACCATGTTCTAGACCCTATATATGCAAAATGATAAATGTTTACTAAATAGCACAAGGCATGTGTTGACATCCTCATTTCACAGAGATGAAATGAAGGTTCAGTGATGTTAGGTAATTAGTCAGAGGCCACATAAAAGGCTTAATCTGGTTCCAAACCCAAGACATACAGTCTCCAATGCCCACATTCTTTCCCTTAAACAGAACAATAAGGAAAAGCTCCAGCCTCAAAGGCAACTGTGTCTGTTGACTTTAATCTTATTTGCAAAATTTGGATTCATCTCACTCAGATACAAAATTGTTTTCACATGTTTTCTTCCTTTTTGTAAGCAAGGTAGATCATGGGGCTATTAATCATTGCTGCAACAGATAAAGCTGACTTGTAAAAACCAATCTCCATTATTCATTTGGAACCACATCGTGGACTGAGATACTGTATCACCCAAGGAAACAGATGGTCCATGTTCCTGGTAAAAATGCTTTACAAAGGCATTCCTATCTGCCGTTCACAGGTTCTGATTCTATTCCTGTCATGATACTCACAAGGTCATCACATACAGTTGAACTTTAAATACTCTGCAATGGAAAATACGGCATGTTTGTAAATGACATTAAGAAAAAAAACAGTAAGTTTAGTATACATACATAAAACTATTAAATATGGTATTTTCTGATTTCAGATATAACAATGAGAATAGCTAATGAATAAAATCTGTTCTACAATTCTTCCTAACTGTCCTCTGTTTATCCAACTGGCTCCTTCTTGTTGAAGTTCCACCCTTCAGTAAAAAAGGCTTTTCTAAAATGCAAATCATACTACTCTGCTGTCCTGTTTAAAATCTTTAAATGACTTCCCATCACCTACAGGGGGATGATCTCGAGCAAGCTACTTAAACTCTGTCTAACAAGTTCAAGATTAAAAAGTTAATTAAGTGACTGAGTTGGGAGTAAATCCCATGCCATCAGCCTTCTGCTTTAACTTTCAACCATGAAGTTGTAATGATTTTCTAAAACAGGAGCTGGTAGTTCTGAGGACCAAATCCAGCCTGCCACTTGTTTTTTACATCCTACATGCTAACAAACTTTACATTTATAAATAATTGAAAAACAAGTCAAAAGAAAACACAATTTCGTAATGCGTGAAAGTTACATGAAATTCAAATATCAGAGTCCATGAAAAAAGTGTTCTTGGAACACAGCCATACCCATATGTTTATGTACTGCCAATGGCTGCTTCCATGCAACAACAGAGTTGAGTAGACACAACAGAGATTACTTGGCCCACAAAATCTAAAATATTTACTATCTGGTCCTTCACAGAAAAACTATGCCCACACCCAAAATGAAGACTAGCATTAGGGAAGAGGGAAGTAGGAAGCTAGAGAGATAAGTGGAGTGAAGTTATCAAGGGTTAAATTGCTTCATCAAAAAATTTGGACTAACAGTACATCTGGGCTTTACGCATCAAAATATATTCTTTTGAATTTTCACCTCTCTTAAATCTAATTGTCTAAAATACAAAGATGGATGTATATAATAATGTTGCATATTGTGGTTAAACATGTCTAAATTATGCATGGATAATCAATTGGGTGCATTTTGCTGTTTTATATGTTTTGCTTTCAAACCATTATTCTTTATTCCTGAAAACTTCTCCTTTACTATCTCATTAACACTAATTTTTTTCAAAATTTATTTTAGCCACCACCTCCTCTAGGAAGGTATCCCTGACCCACTCCTTCCCCTACTGTTAGGTGCCCCTTTTATATGCTCTCATAGCTTATGCTTGTGTATGATGGACATTTTCAAATTGTTTTGTCATGATTGATTTTTGCAACTGAGCTTCTGAAAGCCTAGGATTCTTTTTTTTTCTTTTTTATCCCTTGTGCCCAAGAAATTGTCCAACACATAGTAGACACTTACTAAATCAAATTTGTGAATTAAATTCAAGAAAAGCCATACACATCTTTGATCCAGTGTGATCCTGTTTTCCCTCAAAGGCAAAGACTGGGATCCTTTTTTATAATAGCCCTGGAAATGTCAGAGAGTCTTAGTGATCTGCTTGCACCTTCAAGAAAATTAGGAACCTCTTGGGGAAAAAAAAAGCTGCTAATCATACTGGATGTTCCCTATTGCCTATCAATAGATGAATGATAAAGATGTGGTATGTATATATACAATGGAATATAACTCAATCATAAAAAGAATGAAATCCTGCCATTTGCAACAACATGGATGGAACCAGAGAGTATTATGCTAAGTGAAATAAGTCAGACAGAAAAAGACAAATACCGTATGATTTCAGTTATATGCAGAATCTAGAAAACAAACAAATGAACAGGAGAAACAGAGAAAGACTCATAGCTACAGAGAACAAGCTGATGATTGCCAGAGGGGAAAGAGAGTGAGGTAGTGGGGGAAATATGGGAAGGAGATTAAAAGGTACAAACTTCCCGTTATGCAATAAGACAGAAGGATGCAGTGTACAATCTAGGGAATGTAGTTAATAATATTGTAACAACTTTGTTTGGTAACAGATGGTAGCTAGATTTATAGTAGTGATCACTTCATAATGTACATAAGTACAATATATTGTACACCTGAAATTAATATAATATTATATGCCAGTTAACTTCAATAAAAATATAGTCACCAAAAGCTTATCACATAGAGGATAAAATAAATATCAAGAAGAATGCTTGAGATATCATGGACACTCAATATATATGTGGCAAGTGGATTTTTTGAATCAATAGGTCACTAAATCAGTGTTAAGGGATATAGTAATCATAGGGACTAATAATAAATAAATAATAATAAATAAATACTGAAAAGCACCAGGCACCATCCTACAGACTGGCTACAGAGTCCTCTATGGAAGACATCAATGAATATGTTCTTTCATTTACCCATTATTTCACTCATATGCCATATATTTAGCTTTCACATGCTAGGCAGTGGGAATCAGAAATGAAAAACATGGTCTCTCATAGCCCTGGCCTGCCTCAGCTCAAGACAGGCAATATGGTAGTAGGTGCTCTGACTGAGGCATCGTGGATCACAGCTCACAGCAGAAAATGTGTCTAGGCTAGCCTGAGGGGCCACGGAAGTTGGCCCCTTTACAGAAGCAACAGAATCTGAGTAGAGGAGCATCAGGGGAACTGAAGAGTGTTGGGGGTGGTGTCAGGAACAGAGACAGCAGCACTAGCAAAAACGCGGAGGCATGAGCCTCGTGTGGAAGTCCTCATATTTTATTGGCCATGAAGTGAGAGAGGAGAGCAGTGGCAAGGAGCATAAGATGGATGGGAGTGGTACCCGATGGAGCTGGACTGAGAGATAGACCTCGGTGTCACAACTAGGAGGTTGACAGATAGAGAGAGGGTGGCCTGGAGATGTGGCAAGCTGTGTGGTTCAGGGATCATGGTTCCATGTGGGAGAGCAATTTTGTGTTTTGCTGCCCTGGTAAACAATCAGGGCTATAGTCCCTGCATGAGGCAGGAGTTCTCTCTGATGTTCTGTCTGAGGTGCAAAAATAGCATGAGTAAAGGTAGGTAAGATTATAGAAATGGGATTTGAAAGGCGAATCATTATTCTGGGATTTTGTAAGCAGTTACCTAAAACAATGTGTTGTTTCAGTGCAATGTTTTCTTTTTAATTGTGTGTGTGCGTGCACGTGTGTGCAAACTTGCTACCAATTTTGTAGTTTTCTACTTTTTCTTTTTTCTTTTATTCTCATTTGGCACATCACCACAAATTAAGCAGACATTTCAAATTGTGGGTGGAAGATTAGTCGACTGATAATAGAAAAATTAAAGGATACTTTTTCTTATAAGCACACGTTTTCAAATGTTGAATTGTTAAGAAAAAAGAATAATGTATATTAGTTAATCTGAGCAAAATGCCCTTCTTTGTAACAACTTGCTATTGTTTTTAAATAAAAAAGAGAACATTCTTAGGGATGAATGAATGAGAAAATGGATGAATGGAATGAATGAATGAATCTCTAAAAAAATACACTTCTATGTTTGTTCATTGCAGAGTAGCCTGAAAAGACCTGTATATAGAAAGGACGTATACCGAATGAAGTTTTCCAACTCAACTCATTGGAAATGTAATTAAAATGAAAAGTTATGTAAGAGAACATTTTTACTATGTCATTTCATTCTTATAACAAACTTACAAGTTAGATCATTTTACATCTATTTCATATATAAAGTAACTGAACAAGGTCCAGGGAAGTTAATGTCCTCATTCAAGGTTAAAAGAAGGTCTATCTCCAAAGTCCAGGGCTGTTTCTGGGTTGCCCAACATGCAGAGAAATTGGTTTCAGGCAGATACCCCACTTTTATAGCCACAGCTTGAATGTAAATACCATAACTTGAGGCTTTTGAGATTTAAAAAAAAAAACGGTTCTATCTAATGTCAAAAATAAACCGTCAGCTATCAGGGGGTGCTTATATGTGTGTAAAAGAATGATACCTGCACCCTGCACATGGATTATCAGTAGCAGCATCATTGCACTGGAATCGTACAGAATTGAAGTCATTTAAGAGACAGCTTATAAACCAAGCATTGTTTTAAGGTGAACCTCCATGATTTTTTCAAAGCTTCCTATCCATAAAATCATATTATCTTAAAGCCAGAGAAGACGTCTGAGGTCATCTGCTCCTAATGCCATCATTTTCTTCTGCTGATGAAACCAGGAACCAGAGAAAAGAAGAAGTTATGTAAATATTTGATTTTAGCCTGTTTGGTCAAAATATGTACTAACAACTTGCTAAGTCTTTTATGAATTGCATTGAGAATGGCACATGTCAAAATTGATACTAATATCTTTATAATAGAGATAAAGCAGGAAGCTGGGACACTTAGGTGGCTGTCTCAGGTTGCACACCTAGTTAGATGTTACACATCTAGTGCAGTGACGGGGCTAGAACTGAGAATGACCTTTTTTGGTTCTAATGTCTGCCTCATCTGGTTAGAATGAGGACCAGAGCACAGATCATGTCACACCCTGAAGTTCTTCATCTCTCATGTCACCTGCCATGCAACAGGATGGGGCAGGAGAGATGAGCAAGGGACAAGGAAAGAACATACATAATAATCGCAGTTTATTGTAGTTACGATTCCCCTCTATTTCAAATTTTCCCCCAAATTTTACCTCTAGTGAACCCCCGCCTAAGTGCACAGAACTATACTGCTCACCTGTTGTAAGTTCTGGGCTTGGCTTCACTGGTGACCTTGATCGAACCACTAAGCCTTTCTTTATCTCAGTTTCTCCCTCCGTAATGTGATTATAAATAATACATGCCCCCTAGCTACTTCACGGGGGTCACAAGGCATTAATAATGTAATTATTCTAAAGTACTTTGAAATCCTTGAGTGAAATATGATATTAAAAATATCACTGCACTCAAAATATTCCCTGACAGGCAGACTTAAATGAGAAAACTATTGCTCTCTGAGTGGAAAATATGTCTGACAGGGTACATAATTTTCCTGGAGAAAAATGCCTTTCATTTAGTTTTGTTTAAGGTGCTGAGACTCTGTGGTTTGAGCACCTAGGTAAGAGGCCTCAGTGGGCTGTGCTCTTTTCTGTACACCTTTACAACTCTATTAAAACCAGGAGCGAACGCGATTATAAAAGCCTCCAAACTAGGGTGGCCAGATTAAATACAGGACACACAGATACATTTGAATTTCAGATAAACAAAAAATAATATCTTACATAAGCATAGCCCAGGTATTACACGAGACATACTTACACTAAAAAATTCACTACTTATGTGAAATGCAAATGTATTGCATGCTATTTTTATTCGCTAAATCTGGCAAGTCTACTTCAAATCCTCCTTATTTAACCAACTTGATTATTTGTTAGTCTGAATTGGTAAAAAAAAAACCTTATGTAGAATGACTGTAAAGATAGCCTCATTCGTTTCACATAACATAACAATTAAACAAATTCTATCAGTAGTCTAACCAGGTCGTGATTTCTGAAAGGCAAATACTGTGTTTGATTCTCCTTTATATTTCTTGGATTCAGCATTGTTTCTGTAACATTGTAAACAGTAGATAAATGTTTGTTCAATAAATGAATGAATAAATGGTGGAGTGAATGAACAGCTTGGATTACACTGAAGGAATTTAAGGCACTTTGGGAAGTTATTTAAAAAATATATTTGGATTATAATCAGTTACTATAATAATTTTATACAGTAGTTTCTTCTAAGATAACTAAATTGGTTTATTAACTTGCTTTCCTTACAAGCTTTTATTAAATTCAGCAAACATTTACAGAAACCCTTTTTACGAATAAAGTATTTATCTTGGTGTTAGATTGTACTATTTATTATTTATCAGGTTATTTGTTATGAATTCTGCAACAAATTTTACCATCTTCAATTATAGAAATAATTACCTTATAATAACTGCTTACTTACTTGTAATTCGTTGCAGAATGAGGAAATCTTAAACAAAAGCAGGAGTGGTGAGAATGGAGAATACGGAAAGATTTTGAGAGACTATTTTTCCAGGTTTACTGTGATATAACTTTCAAAAATTATATATATTTACTTTGCAAAATATTTTGATACATGTATATGTCATGAGATGATTACCACAATCAAGCTAATTAACATTTTCATCACTTCAGATAGTTATTTTTGGGTGTGTGGTGAGAACTTTTAAAGTCTACTCTCAGTAAATTTTGAGTATAAAATACAGTTTAGTTAAACTATAGTCATCATGCTGTAAATTAAATCTACAGAATTTATTCATCTTGTGTAACAGAAACTTTGTGTATTTTGACCATCTCTCATTTCCCCCACATAGCCCCTGAAAATAACCATTCTGCTCTCTTCTGTGAAATTGTTTTGTTTTATATTCCATGCATGAGTGAGATCATGCAGAGTTTTGTTTGTTTGTTTGTTTGTTTCCTATGCCTGGCTTATTTCACTCAGCGTAATGTGCTCGAGTTTCACCCATATGGTTGCAAATGTGATAGACACTCAGGCTGATTTCATGTCTTGGCTATTGTGAATAATGCTGCAATGAACATGGGCGTGCTTATATCTCAACACACTGATTTCATTTCTTCTGGATATATATCCAGAAGTAGTATTGCTGGATCATAAAAGTGTATTTCTTTTAAATTTTCTGAGGAATTTTGAACAATTTTCTATGCTGTTTTCCATAACGGCTATAGTAATTTACATTCCCACCAACAGTTTGTAAGGGCTCCCCTTTGTCCATATCCTTGCCAATACTTATCTTTAATGTTTCTAACAGGTGTGAGGTGACCTCTAATTGTGGCTTTTGATTTGCATTTTCCTGAGGATTAATGATGTTTAGGATATTTTCATATGCCTGTTGGCCATTTATATGTTCTCTTTTAAGAAATGTCTATCCCCCCAGAAAAAAGAAATGTCTGTTCAGGTCATTTGCCTATTTCCAAATTGTTCTTTTTTTATTATTGCTATTGAGTTTTATGAATTCCTTATATATTTTGAGTATTAATTTTTATCAGATGTGATTTGAAAATATTTTCTCCCATTCCGTAGGTTGCCTCTTCACTCTGTTGATTATTTTCTTTAGTGTCCAGAGTGTCTTAGTTTGATATAATACTATTTGTCTATTTTTGTTTTTGTTGCCTGTGCCTTTAGGATCATATCTGTAAAATCATAGCCCATACCAATATCATAAATGTTCTCCCCAGTGCTTTATTCTAATAGTTTTAAATTTTTAGATCTTAATGTAGTCTTTAGCATATTTTGAGTCAATTTTTGTATATGGTATAAGAGTCAATTGCATTCTTCTGCATATTGATATCCAGTTTTCCCAACACCATTTATTAAAGAGACTGTCCTTACCCCTTGTGTGCAACTTGTTGAAGATTAATTGACCATAAAGGTGTGGACATATTTCTGAGTTCTCTATTCTGTTCTACTGGTCTATATGACAGTTTCTATGTCAGTACTGTGCTATTTTGATTATTATAGCTTTGTAGTATATTTTAAAGTGAGGAAGCATGATGACTCTAGCTTTGTTCTTTATGCTTATGATCCCTTTGGCTGTTCAGGAACTTTATGATTCTACATCAATTCTGATATTATTTTTTTCTATTTTGAGAAAAACAACACTGGTATTTTGATAGGGATTACATTAAGTTTGTAGGTTTCTTTGAGTAGTATGGGCATTTTAACAATATTACTTATTCCAATCTATGAACGCAAGATATCTTTCCATTTATTTGTGTCATCTTCAATTTCATTCCAGTGAACAGATTTTTCACCTCCTTTTTTTTAAATTTAAATTTAATTAGTCAACATATAGTACATCATTAGTTTCAGATGTATTTTCAATAATTTATCAGTTGTGTATAACACCCAGGGCTCATCACATCATGTGCCCTCCTTAATGTGCATCACCAGTTACCCCATCCCTCCATCGACCTCCCCTCCAGCAACTCTCAGTTTGTTTCCTATATTTAAGAATCTTTCATTGTTTTTCTCCCTCCCTGATGACTTCCCATTCTGTTTTCCCTCCCTTCCCCTATGGTCCTCTGCCCTGTTTCTTATATTCCACATATGAGTGAAACCATATGATAATTGTCTTTCCCTGATTGACTTATTTTGCTCAGCATAATACACTCCAGTTCCATCCACATCGATGTAAATGGTAAGTATTCATCCTTTCTGATGGCTGAGTCATATTCCATTGTATATATGGACCACACTTCTTTATCCATTCATCTATTGAAGGGCATCTTGGCTCCTTCCACAGTTTGGCTATTGTGGACACTGCTGCTATGAACATTGGGGTGCATGTGCCTTTTCTTTTCACTACATCTATATCTTTGAGGTAAATATCCAGCAGTGCAATTGCTGGGTCATAGGGGAGCTCTATTTTTAACTTTTTGAGGAACTTCCATACTGTTTTCCAGAGTGGCTGACCCCACCAAAAAGGAGAATTACAGACCAATATTCCTGGTGAACGTGGATGCCAAAATTCTCACCAAGATACTAGCCAGTATGATCCAACAGTACATTAAAAGAATTATTCACCACAACCAAGTGGGATTTATTCCTGGGATGCAAGGGTGGTTCAACATTCACAAATTAATCAATGTGATACATCACATTAATAAAAGAAAGGACAAGAACTATATGATTCTCTCAATTGATGCAGAAAAAGCATTTGACAAAATACAGCATCCTTTCTTGATTAAAACTCTCCACAGTGTAGGGATAGAGGGAACATACCTCAATATCTTAAAAGCCATATATGAAAAGCCCACAATGAGTATCATCCTCAATGGGGAAAAACTGAGTGCTTCTCCCCTAAAGTCGGGAACATAACAGGGATGCCCACTTTCACCATTGTTGTTCAACATAGTACTAGAGGTCCTAGCCTCAGCAACCAGGCAACAAAAAGACATAAAAGGCATTCAAGTTGGCAAAGAAGAGGTCAAACTCTCACTCTTCACAGATTTTTCACCTCCTTTGTTAAATTTATTTCTAATTATTTTATTATTTTGGTACTATTATAAATGGGATTATTTTCTAAATTTCTTTTTTAGATATTTTCTCATTAGCATATAGAAGTACAATTTATTTTTTCATATCTGATTTTTATTCTGCAACTCTACTGAAATTGTTTATTAGTGCTAACATTTTTTAAATTTTACTTTATTATTGTTTTTGTTTTTTAGCAGAGCCCTTAGGGTTTTCTATATATAAGATCACATCATCTACAAACAGGCATACTTTTACTTCTTCCTTTTCAATTTGGATGCCTTTTATTTGTTTTTTCCTATCTAATTGCTCTGGCTTGGATTTCTAGTGCTATGAGTAGAAATGGTGACAGTGAGCATTCTTGTTTTATTTCCAATCTTAGAGGAAAAGCTTTAAGCTTTTCATCTTTGTCTATGACGTTAACTGTGAACTTGTCATATATGGTCTTTATTATGTTGAGGTACATTCCTCCTATACCTAATTTGTTGAGAGTTTTTATCATGAAAGCATGTTGAGTTTTGTCAAGTGTATTTTTCTTCATCTATTAAGATGATCATGTGATTTTTATTCTCTATCCTGTTAAGGATCATATTTATTGATTTGTGTATGTTGAACCATCTTTACACTCCAAGGATAAATCTCACTTGATCATGATATATGATCATTTTAATGTGTATTTCAATTCAGTTTGTTAGTGTTTTGGTGATGGTTTTTGTACACGTAGTCATCAGGGATATTAGCATGTAGTTTTCTTGTATCTTTGCCTGGCTTCATTTTCAGAATAACTCTGGCCTCATTAAATGAGTTTGGAAATATTCCTTGCTCTTCATTTTTGGAGGAATTTGGGAAGGATTGGTGTTAATTCTTTTATAAATACTCAGTTGATTTCACCAGTGAAGCCATCAGGTCCTTGGCTTTGTTTGTTTGTTTGGAAGTTTTTGATTACTGCTTTAATCTCCTCATTCGTTGTCGGTCTTCCAGATTTTCTATTATTTCTTGATTCAGGTTCAGTATGTTTCTAAGGATGTATTCACTTCTTCTAGGTTATCTGATTTGTTGGTGTGTAATTACTCATCCTTTTTGTTTCTGTGCTACCAGGTGTAATGTCTCCTCTTTCACTTATAGTTTTATTTATTTAAACCTTCTATCCTTTTTTTCTTGATGTAGCTAAAAGTTTATTAACTTTATCTTTTTAAAAATGGAAAAATTCAAAATTATGTAGAAATTAAACAATATACTCCTTATGAAATAGAAAAAAAAATCTTAATAGATGAAGATGGAAACAACATACCAAAATTGATTAAATGCAGCAAAAACAAATCTAAGAGGGAAGATTAAATCTATAAATGCCTATATTAGGAAACAAGACAGATCTCAAATAAACAACCCAACCTTATAACTCAAGAAACTAGAAAAAGAACAAACTAAGACCAAAGGTAGCAGAAGGAAGGAAATGGCAAAAATAGAACAGAAATAAATGAAATAGAGACTAGAAAAACAATTGAGTTCGAAGCAGAACTCAGAAATAAACATGTATAGATGAGGAGAGAAATCAAAGGAGAAAAAAACCTTCACTGGGATGTGAAATAGAGTCTGGTGTCTGTAGGCCGACCACCTGGGTTCAAATTCTTACGCCTTTCAACATTTGCAATCTTGAAAAGTTTACTTAACTTCTCAATATGCATTGTCTCTAACCATAAAGTGGGAATAACAGTGGAATCCACCACATGAGATCATTGCAATTATTAAAGAAAATAATGCAAGGGAATCCTTTCACCAAGTCCCTGGCAGGAAAGACACACTCTGCTTTCCAATTAGTTTTTGTTACCATTCATTGTAACTGAAGCCAGGGGTAAAGGTAGCATATCTCTGATTACTTATTTACTTGGATTAAATAATTTAAAAATATATTTTCATAAAAACAAATAGAATTATATTCCAGAGTTACGTTTGTAATTCACATAAAAATTAACACAAAAAAGCATGTATTCATACAAACTTAATGCTATCTGTAGGTCACATTGAGTTCTGTCTCTGGATTGTTGTGGTATCATTTCTATTCCCTTTGCTATTAAAGTTATTACAGTGGAAATGTTTGAGAAGGTCTAGGGTAAAAAACAAAACAAAACAAAACATGGTGCACTGGGTGTTATATGCAAGAAATGAATCATGGAACATTGCATCAAGAACTGGTGACTAATATAACAAAATAAATATTAAAAAAAAACTTGAGCAAGTGTATATCAGAGTAGGTACCCAATAAAAGCTAGCTATTATTTTGTTCCATTCTGTTTATATTGTTATCATGTTTGGCTCCCACAAGCAATGATTATGTTAGGATTCATCATTCCTGATGTACCTCTGAGATAAGAGAGGCTCCAAGGATCAGGAAACTTAACTTCTTCAGGGCAGTCTAGTTCATTAATGAGCTAAAGATCTATATTCTCCTGGTGCCAAATCTCATTGCCTTTTGCTTTTATATCACCTCTTAAATGACATAGTGTGGCTAGGGTCTGTGTTGTGGGGGTAGTAGCCCTACCTAAATATATAGAAAAGGATCCAAGGTAGAGTTCTTATGTTTATTTTACTCCATAATGAGCTAGGTCATTCAGACATGTTCCTTTTCCTAAAACTAACCTCACTAACCAGTAAAATAAACCCATAAACTGAAAAATGATCATTACAGACCTTGACAACAAGTGCTAATAACAAAAAATGGTAATGACTTTAGGAACCTAATTGTTTCTGAGTCTATCATGCAGCTACACTGGAAGCATCCCCACTGACAGAGGAGCATGAGGATACTGCCTCTGCAAAAGGACACTTCCTACCAGGGCTGGAGGCAACGTCTATGAGTCTCGGTCTGATGACAGTGTTAATTTCAAGCTCTGTTAAATACATAAAATAATAAGTGTATAATATCTTATTCAGAAGAAAATTACAACACCATTAACTGCATCACTAGCAGTGAATAAATTACCTTTGACACATAGTTTGCATTGATCAAGCAGAAAGAAGGTGGTAGAGGAAAAGAAAACTGATGTGCCCTCGACTCTTTTCCCTAGGCGCACCTTGCTTTTCTGTAGGTTCCTTGTTTTTCCTTCCTGCAGCCCCGTGTTTTAGACTGGCTTGCTCCCTGCACTTTCCTCGCTCATCCAATCCACTTAATTACTAATTACTTCCTTCATGACCTCTCTCCTGTCCTCCCTCAGAGCCCAATTTTGTCTCCAGTTCAGTAGTTTAACTTCAGCATGCATCTTGGTCTCCTGGAGAGTTTGCTAAGATAAAGGCTGCTCTGCTCCATGCGAGCCTCTTTCTTGGGCCCAGAGTTTGAATTTGTGACAAGTTCCTAAGTGATACTGCTGGTCCAGAGCGCACTGAAAATCATTACTCTGACCAGGGAGATACTGGCTCAGATGCGCTTTGGGCTCAGTATTTGGCTGTTTGTTGTGGGTAACTTATTCTAATCTTTTGCTATCAGTAACCAATTCTAAGGATTCTGTTGTCAGAATCCAAAACCTTTGCAATCTCAAACTTTTTAACTCCTCGCCTAACTCCTACTACATCTTCATTGAGCCTTCATGCCTTGATTGATTATGCAATACTTCTCCTCCCTTTACATCCATACCAGATATTTATAGTGCCTATTGGGAAACAGTGTGGGAAAAATCAGACAGGAAGCAGGTTCTAAAACAAGACAGATCTGGGTGTGAAAATTAGGCCTGATGTTAACATTCTACATGTTCCCTAATTTCACTGAGTTGCTTCCTTGTTTTAAAAGTCAATCTAAACAATACTCAGCCTGCAGAGCTGTTGTGAAGATTACATAAATTAACACTGAGTTTCTCAAATTAGGGGCACATCAGAATTTCCTGAAGATGTGTTAAAGCCAAAATTTTCCAGCTTGCCCTAGAAGTTCTGAGTCCAGGTGTGGGGTAGAACCTGAGAATTCACAATTATGCGAAGAACTCAGGTAATGCCAATGCAGCCACAGTTAGAGAACCACTAAACTGTTAAAAACAAAGGCCTTAGCACAGGGTCTAACCATCTGTAGGGAGTAAAAATTTGATTTCCCTCTCTTCCTTTTTATTTTGACTGATCCTTCTGATCTTTATGATTTTGATAGATCTGTCGAAACTTCCTTGTCCCCCAAGATTTGCCTAACTTGATTTCTCTAAATTTGACATTCCCATGTACCAGTTCAAAAGTACATTCCATTTTTATTCTTTATCCTCATGACCAATCTGGTCTTATTGCAGTGCATTTCTTTGGTAATATTGGCATCTTTATCTAAATTTCAGGCTCTTAATATCCTGTTTTTCTACATTTTCAGCCACGTGTGGCCTCACCTCAGAAACTCTGTCCCATAATTAGTCAGACACTTTTGCTGCAGTGGAGGTGTGAGACTGGGTTATTTTCTCTTCCAGGTGAAGGCAGAAGATCATCTGAACTCTTGCTGTTGGACAGGCTTTGAATGCAGCATCCTGTTAAAACAAACAGTCTCAATGCAGGCAGCTCTGTCTGCCCCTAAACACTTTCAACTGTTGAAAAGCAACAGCAAGATAAAAGAGCATCAAATTCATCCGTAAATTTGTCTGCTCATAAGAACCTTCTTGCTTTGTAGTCTGGAAAGAAGCTTTTGAGCCTCCACTTCTCTTTTCATCCGCCTGTGCCCATCTCCTTTCCTTACACTTGTGTGCCTGTGCACTCCCATACTCCTCCCCTACCCCATTGTGCCTGGCTGAAGAGATGCAGAAAGCAAAGATCATACTGTACTTTTAAAAGATAAAAGCCACCGTACTCCACTTACAATGCTTTTCCCTTCTCCTATATGTTTCATCTCAGGATCTCTAACCACTACATAAATGCTTTACAAAATTTGCTATTGTCCTTAGTTCCCAAAGGGGAAATTGGATGCAAGCCACTCTCTTTATGACATTGCATTGCGTCAGTGGATTGTAGACTAATGGAAAGAGTCTGTGTGCTTGCTGGAGCTGTTCCTGTTTCTCTAAAATGTATGAATTGTTTAAATGGCATTGTAGGTAAATATTAAAATGTAGTTCCTGTGTGAGAGTGGTCTCTCAAAAGGAGTTTTGGAAAATGAAACCTTAGGACCAACTCCATATGATACATGAAATAGGACAGATGGAGTGATTACTTGAAAAAAATCAATTCTTAAATAGCACACTATAACAGAATCCACAAAAAGGAGTCCGGAGACCTAAATATATTAAAATTCTAAAGCTCATCATAAAGTTAAATAGACAGATGCACTTTAAATGTACACATGCAAACACACACACACACACACACACACACACACACAGTGGACACTTTAGAGACTGAAGAACAACTGCAAGGATGTTATCCTTCTTGTGCAGTTTTTTGAGGTGTTAGACATCCGAAGTGAAACTCGAGCTGCTTGGCCTTCCAAAGACTCATGAAACACTACAGGATGAATCAGGGAGCAAAGACCTAACCCCAATGTTCAAAAAGTTTCATCTGCCCAATTTCTTGCTTAATATTTCCTCTCAATAATCGTTCTTTTTCTCTTTTGAGTTAATACAAAGTACAGCTTCTAAAGCAGATTTTACTTGAAATTATTCTGTCTATAATTAGTTAGAAGTGGATCAATCCACAAAACTTATTGTATACTTACTGAGATGAAGCCATGCAGACACAATTCCTACAGTCAATGACATGAAGTCATTGAACATGAAATAGTTATCCATCATTGGAAGTACAGTGACCTTCATTGGCTGTCTGCTCTGGGGCATGGTAGTGCATATATTATTTTGTTTGTACTAAACAATGATGCAGTGTATCAAATATCAACAACCCGGTCTATTGAGTTAGGTCAGAGGCTTACAGAGGATATGTAACTTGATTGATTTTACATCCTACTGAGAGAATCAGATTAGAAACCAAACTTGAATAGATCAAAAACCTATATTCCCTATTCTTGGCAACTATTGCTTCTATCATAGAGGATGAGAGAGATGTTGACCCTGACTTTATCAAATTTAGTTGTTTACTCTCATACACACATCATGGTTTCTGTATGTAATTTATTTAGATTGAGCAATTAGATGTTGGTATTTGCTCAGCTTGAACAGTAACTGGTTAGTGACTTGCAAGGTTGAGAAGATTTAACCACACTTAAAATAGTAATGACACGTTTATATTTGATTTCAATGATCACCTAGCCAGGCCAATAGTTTTCCGTGTCTGGGGGATGTTTTGGTTTATCGAGGTGTGTTGCTGGTGGTTTAATGGAGAGACAAACAGTAGAGCATGGCAGGATCCCCCAAAATGAATTACCCTGCATTCTGCATCATTTCAAATATGTGAATGGGCATTCATATAGGAGGAAAAACTTGTTCAAGAATTTTGAGCCTAGAAGCTAAATCCATTTTGCATTTAGAAAACATGGGGTTTTGTTTTTCATGGTTATGATATTTCTAATTTTTTTTCAAGAATGCAACTAACCTGTAAATTGAGGCAAGATTTTACTCTTTTTTATTTTTCCGTTAAGAATGCTGCCAGGAATTGTTCACTCTTTTGGAAAAGCACATCATGAGCAACAATGCTGTACTATTTGAATTGCTAATAAAATACACCTGTTTCAGGCAGCTTCTATAGCTGTCGTTTCATTATCATTCTGTGTACAGATGCGAGCATTTATTCCTTTATGTCTTCTTTACTAGGGCTTTCTGGTCATTTGCAAGTTGAAAGCATACTGTTTCATTATAAATTACTTCCCTTTGTTTCTCTTTTATATTAGTCTTAGAGCAATAGTTTTAAAACTATTGTGTTGGTAAGTTACATTATCTGTAAGTTCCACTTGAAAATAGTAAAGGGGCATTATGAAACATTTACAAAATGGTATATTGGTCATCATACGTTTGAGAGCCACTATGCTAAGCTCTCAATTGCCTACTTGAGTTCTTTGACTTTTGCCTTCTTTTTATCTTACAAACCAAAACTAGTTAAATGTAGGCTTCAACCTTTCCCTTGACTAGAATAGTCCTTATTTGCTTTGCCTTAATTGGAAGTATAGAGTTGTGGTCCTTATAAAACTGTAACCTGTATTACTCACTTAAAAATTCTTAAGATCGTTAAAATAACACCATCTAGAATTAAAATACTAAGTTGTAACCTTTTAATCTGACAAAGATTATAAAGATGGTGAAAGCCCAATGTTTGCAGTGGGTACTGACAGTTACATTAAATATATACAAATATTTTGACTTGACAATTCCACTTCTAGGTATGTATCTCAAATATATCCCTATATATATCCATCAAATAAATTTTTACCTAGGGGGTGCCTGGGTGGCTCAGTCGTTAAGCGTCTGCCTTCAGCTCAGGGCATGATCCTGGAGTTCTGGGATCGAGCCCCACGTCAGGCTCTTCCGCTGGGAGCCTGCTTCTTCGTCTCCCACTCCCCCTGATTGTGTTCCCTCTCTCACCAGCTGTCTCTCTCTCTGTCAAACAAATAAATAAGATCTTTAAAAAATAATAATAAATTTTTACCTAGGTCCATAAAAGAATATATACAAAAATATTAATTGCAGTATTATGTGTAGTGTCTGAGAATTGGGAGCGATCTGTGTGGCTAGAACCAGCAGTGTGGACAGCTAAACATTTGGAGTTTTTTGCAGCATATTAGTGTATATTAATGAAAGCATTACATTACGTATACACATAGGAATATAGATGAATCTTAAAATCTAAGTGATTAATAAAAAGAAGAAATCTTGTGCTACCTAATATAATATTATATAAATTTAAAAAGTATGCAAACAACATATGCATTTTGCGATAATATGTAACTACAAAACTATGCATTCGGTACACTGAAAAAGTGGGCTGTACAAATGCATGGTAAGGTTGTACCAGGCTGAAAGGAATTAGAGGATTAATTTTTAATTTTGTTAAGTCTATGAAATCAAGTGGAAGTTCAAATTTATGTGTTCTATTTGTGTTCCTTCATACAAAAGATGCATAATTTCACAACAACAAAAATAGTCCTGTTTTGTAAGCTTTTAAAAATCCAATTGCTTTCCCCTTCAAATAAAGCCAATGCATGCTACATGCCAAGTAAGGAGTTCTTAACAGGGTGAATGGTTTCACGGGGGCTACTTTCCTCAGTGTCCCTGAAAAACTACCCCCAGCCCTGGCTCTCACGCACTCTCAGGGACCTGCTTTCTTCTGTATTTTCACTCTATTATTCATGGCAAAAGTACAAGAGTCAATGTCACAAAGTAAGAGCCCCCTTGGAGGATGGAGAAAGAGAGGAGCCGCTTAAGAATAAACCTGGATTCTCTCAGTGGGAACAAGAGAGAGCCAGGGGCAGCCTCTCAGTGAACAACCACCCACACTGGCACCCCTTTCCAGCAGTACAACTGTGTGGATCCCCACAGACTCCTTCCACAGGGAGTGAGATACAGTCAGTTGCAGAAGTCATCTGCAAAGAAAAAAAAATGGAAACAAGTAAAACGGTTCTCAAGCAGTGTTATCATTACAGAGGTAATTATTTATAAAAATACAGAGGATTGTCCTAGCCTGGATATTCTGAGCCCTATGGTGGCGTATCCTATTTTGGGGCAAATTTTTCAACAAAGCTTACCGTTGATCCAATAAATATTACCCAGAGACTATCCATTTTCCTTCGCTTCAACATTTTGATTATGAATTCAATTTTCAGAGACCCTGACACCAAAAGGGAAGGGTCTTGAATGTGGGACAAATATTTCAGTTATAGGAAATGAAAAAAAAAATATAAAAGTCACCTGAAGCGTAATTTATACATGAGTCAAGTAAATTCAGTTTACATAAGTACACTTGAATCCAATCACTTCCTCTGATGAAGTCAACTTATGAAATTCCAAAATTGAAACTCATAATTAGAATGAATGTGGGACTCAGTCAGGGGTTACTAGAAGTGAGTCTATGTCTGTATGGTCAGTTCGCTTTTGGATGCCATCTCTCGTTCTCAGCCCTTTCACTGGGGCTTAACGGAGCATCTAGCACCAAGCAAGCCTGCCCATAGTTGAAAACTGTCTAAATGTGACATGGCCTTTGTATCCCATTCTTTAAATAGAAGGAACTATTTAACTTAACCATGCATTTCACCAAACCTAGCATATGTCTATACTATGTACTTAATGAAAATTTGAAATGAATCAAAAGTGATCAGAAACAAAGATTGTGTTTTCTATTTTGTATCATGTTCCATACCAAGAAAATGCCCTAGCTATTGTAGATAAAAAGAACATTGGAAGTACTCACTTTCAGAAGAAAAACAAGTCAATAAAATAAGGAGCTATAAGGTGTTCTAAAGATTTCCTTAATAATTGCCCCCTAACATTTTCTGTAGGTCTTCACTGCTCCCTGTGAAATCATCTGAGTCATTCTGGCTTGAGATAGATTTGATTTACATATTTCTTTCCAGAGTGGGTTCAGAACACCGGGTGCTTACTAGAATGAGGGACACAGGGTTGCCAGAAGGCAGGTTGCCTTCTTTGATATCGTAGGTAATTTAATTAAACTGAACCAAAGTTTGAGTTAAGATTATAAATGATCTAAACATGTGACCTTTTCCTCTGAGGGAATGAGGAGTCAGTGATGGGTATTTGGTTGGAAAATTATATGGGAGAAAAACAATGTTTTAGTGACCATAATTTTGCTGTGCTGTGTACTATAAAACCTCTGGGACTAGGGGTCAGGAAAACACAACTTAAAGTCTAGCTTTGCTGGTTTCCGGCTGTGTGATATCTGACAAATTATATAAACCCTTTGAACCTCAACTTTCTCACTTTAAAATAGAAAATAACCTCTCAAGATTGTTGTTAAGGATTGAATATGTTAATGTATATAAATCATTTAACACATTGCCTCACACATGGGCATTTTAAAAATCTTTAAGATATTATCAAATGGAAGCATTGTTGTTCAAAGTATAAGCTGAGTTATAGTGGAGGAGAAATTGCAAACAGGGAGAACACATGGTCCAATCCATGCTTTACTCTTTATCCAAATTGTTTTAAGGATTTGGGCTTGAAAGGGAGATTTATCTAATTGAATCTGATCCAGGATACGTAACTTATTTGGATCAGATGAGTAAACCATATTGATGACTGTTTTATGTCATCAACAACTGTGCAATCATACTCATGTCTGTTTCATGCAAAAAAAATTGAGTGTGCTTTTGAGTGCTCAGTACTTCAGGGACAGAATATGAGATCATAGTTAGTTAGGATATAACTGAGAATGTCAGCCAAATAAGCTGAAAGCAAATGTTCCTACCTAAGAAATAGCAGCATGTGCCAACGACAGTACATCTGCTAATGAAATGAGGATGCTAATAAAAAAATGCTAAAATTTATAAGGATTTTGGAATGTCAAATTATGCATCCTTTAAAGGGGCAAAACTTTCAAAATATGATTTTTTCTGCCATCTATTGCAACAGTAGTTGTCACTTATTAAACCCTTACTACATTCTAAAGTCTTTGCACACATATCATCCTTACAACCCGTGTGTGTGATGGGCATGGCCCCATGTTGCTACATAGGAAACTATAACTGGAAAGGTGAACTTCTTTCCTAAGGTCACACAGCCATTAAATGGTGGAACTGGTATTTGAATCTCATTCAGTTTTTTTTTTCTCCTAATGTCCATGTTTGCTCCACCAAATGATAGTGTCATTTTCTGCTATTATTTTTGGAGCCCAAATTACTGAGTACCATGAAGTACAGCAAAATGTTAAGCTGAAGTGATGAAAGAAAAAAATGCAGACAAAACCACTGAATTATTTAGTAATTATTTTTAATAACATTCTGGTCTATAAGAGGATCATCTGGAAAACTTTGTGCTTCACCAATTCTGATTCTATCATTCTGATTTCCTAGGAAATATGAAACTTTCAGTCAACACCCAAGAATGCCTAAGACCTTTATATACACGTATTCAATGGAATGAAATATACCTTCATGCTTTCTTCTTTGATTATCCTGACACATATCTACAGAGCTTGAAAGAAACATTAAAACCAGTATATATACCACAAATAAAAGAAAAACCTAACACTGAAAATTTTTGGTAGAAATACAGTTGCTTTCCAGTGGTGTTAATTTTACATGTGTTAATTACACAGTATTCCATGTCGCCTGAAAGACTGCAAATGACAATCTTGATGGGCTACAGTGCTGCTCTTCAATGACTGTGGGAAAGAAATAATGATATCATCCTGTGATACCTGCCCATGTGGTGTCCCCTGGAGACTCTCTGCACCCAGCTTGACCCCCCACAAAAAACTTGGACAGCTTTGTCTTACTTAGCAGTGAGTCCACTGCTCTCACATTCCCTAATGCAGATTGCCAGCCCAGAGCTCCTGCCCAATCCTGCATTTTCTATTGCTTACATGACACCCACTGACTTCTTTACCACCACCTCACATTCACTGGATCAGAAGCTTACATCATCCTTCTATCTTCTCTGCCAGGGCAAGCTCATCTCATGAATAACAGACTTGCATCAGTGAGAGTCTCGTTTTAAAGAAATGAGCGGAATAGAGTTTGTAGCTATGTGGTCACTTCAATATGTATATTCTAATTTTACCAACCCAAAGCCAATTGACACATTTTAGTACCAAGAGAGATGAAGTGGGTTTGACAGGTTTGCCTGTGACTTAGGGAGTCAACCGAGTTCCATACTGGAGACAGTGGAGGGGAGCTAAGGATTTTCTAAGAAAGTAAATTCAGTACCGGGTGGAATGAATACAAAAGACCTGTATTCTTTTCTTTGAGTTTTCAAAACTTATTTTATAATTAATGTATTATATATTTTTAAAATTTTTTAATAATTTTTCATTCTGTTCAGTTAGCCAACATATAGTACATCATAAGTTTTTGTTATAGTGTTCAACAATTCATTAGTTGTGTATACACCCAGTATTCATCCAAACATGTACTCTCCTTAATACCCACCACCTGGTCACCCCATCGCCTCATCCTCCTCCCTTCTGTAACCCTCAATTTGTTTCCCAGAGTCCAGAGTCTCTCATGGTTCGTCTCCCTCTCTGATTTCTTCCCATTCAGTTTTCCCTCCCTTCCCCTGGGGTCCTCTGCTCTATTCCTTATGTTCCACATATGAGTGAAACCATATGGTAATTGTCTTTCTCTGCTAGGCTTATTTTACTTAGCATAATCCCTTCCAGTTCCATCCATCTTGATGCATATGGTGGGTATTCATCCTTTCTGATGGCTGAGTAATATTCCATTGTATATATGGACCACATCTTCTTTATCCATTTGTCTGTTGAAGGGCATCTCAGTTCCTTCCACAGTATGGTTATTGTGGACATTGCTGCTATGAATATTGGGGTGTATATGCCCCTTCTTTTTACTACATTCATATCTTTGGGGTAAATACCTAGTAGTGCAATCACTGGGTTGTAGGGTAGCTTTATTTTTAATATTTTGAGGAACCTCCATGATGTTTTCCAAATTGGCTGTACCAGCTTGCATTCTCACCAACAGTGCAAGAGGGTTCCCCTTCTCCACAACATTCCCAACACTTGTTGTTTCCTGCCTTGTTAATTTTTGTCATTCTAGCTGGTGTAAGGTGGTATCTCATTGTGGTTTTGATTTGTATTTCCCTGATTGTTAGTGATGTTGAACATTTTTTCATGTGTCTGTTAGCCATTTGTATGTCTTCTTTGGGGAGGTATCTGTTCATGTTTTCTGCTCATTTTTTTACTGGATTAATCAATGCACAGAAATCAATTACATTTCTATACGCTGACAATGTAACTGAAGAAAGAGAAATTAAGGAATCAATTCCATTTACAACAGCTCCAAAAACCATAAGATACCTAGGAATAAACCTAACCAAAGAGGTAAAAGATCTATACTCTAGAAACCACAGAACACTTATGAAAGAAATTGAGGAAGACACAAAGAGATGGAAAAACATTCCATGGTCATGGATTGGAAGAAAAAACATCGTTAAAATGTCTATGCTGCCCAGAGCAATTTACAGTTCCAAAACAATTCCTATCAAAATACCATTGACATTTTTCACAGAGCTGGAACAAACAATCCCAAAATTTGTATGGAACCAGAAAAGACCATGAATTGCCAGGGAATGTTGAAAAAGAAAACCAAAGCTGGGGGCATCACAATGCCTGACTTCAAGCTATATTACAAAGCCATAGTCATCAAGACAGTATGGTATTGGCACGAAAACAGATACATAGATTAACAGGACAGAATAGAGACCCCAGAAATGGACTCTCAACTCAATGGTCAACCAATCTTCAACAAAACAGGAAAGAACATCCAATGGAAAAAACACAGTCTCTTCAATAAATGGTTCTGGGAAAACTGGACAACCACATGCAGAAGAATGAAACTAGATCATTCTCTTATACCACACACAAAGATAAACTCAAAATGGATGAAAGATTTCAATGTGAGACAGGAATTCATCAACATCCTGGAGGAGAACATAGGCAGTAACCTCTTCAACACCAGCCACAGCAACTTCTTTCAAGACACGTCTCCAAAGGCAAGGGAAAAAAGGCAAAAATGAACTTTTGGGACTTCATCAAGATCAAAGGCTTTTGCACAGCAAAGGAAACAGTCAACAAAACTAAGAGGCAATCCATGGAATGGAAGAAGATATTTGCAAATCACGTTTCGGATAAAGGGCTGATATCCAAAATCTATAAAGAACTTATCAAACTCAACACCGCCCCAAAAAATGTATTATATTTCATAAAATTTAAGATACCATAATTTTATAAATCTGACTCCTGCCTCTTATTAACAACAACAACAACAACAAAATCTCAATAGTATTAAAAAGTATAGAAAAAAGAGAGAGGATAATAATATCATCATCTAGTATAAATTATTACTAACATTCCAAAAATCTTATTATGGTTATATACAGAAAAGGATTTATAAGTATTCATAAGTAGCTTAATAGGCTTTTAGAAATAATTTTATAAAACAATAAAATTATATCACTTCATTTATATCATCAAATTTGAAAATAACAAAACAAAGGTGAATTTTTAAAAATGGATAAACATAAGATAAATATTTAATCAAAACAAGAAATATTGATTTTTAAAATATCTCTTTAATTATGAAAATTACTCTAAAGCATTAGTATTTTCCATTTACAATGATTTCACATTAATAACATATTTAAATTTTACATACAGCGATTTTCTCCCTACCTCAAAACTTGAAAAAATAGTCACCATAAGATTTCTCACCTCTTCCATCCTTTGACCTCCATATTTTTTTAGTTAAGTAAGAAGAGAAAAAAATTAACCTTGTTAGATTTCAGAACATTTGCATTCTTTCCTGTAAGGGTAATTACCAGATGGTTTTAATGTTATTTCAGTATCTCAGGGGATGAAATATTCACTGCATGTTTGTTTGCCATAGCTTTTTCATTCCTCAGTCATTTATTTTGGTTTATATTTTTCCTAGTTCATCACAACATAGCTATTATAAAAATAGATCAGACCTGGCATATTCTGATTTCTCGTGTTATTGGCCTTGTCTGTGTGTTGTTTTTTAAAATATAAGGAAAACCTAGCTAAATATAAATTTATTTGGCCATTTAAAATTGCTTGGATACTTGGAGGTGTGGCCCACAGCCATTTGTGTTATTTGGACTTTGTCAAGTTTTATTTCTTTTAAAGAAAGTTACATGAATACTGTCTGTATTTCCAAGTTATACATGGTATACATTGATTATAACTTTCATGTCCTCTGTCAATCAATCAACTGAGAATATTATTTGCTTGTAATGTTCTATCCTCCATGTCATTCCACTTTCTTCCTGCAAACTATACTTGTGTTTTCCCTTATAAGTGAGTTAGTTTTTATGACTGACTGATTTAAACATTATTTTATCATTATTATTTTGGAAGTGCAACAGTTCATAAAATTTGCCTGTACTTGTCTTCGCTTTGCTTGTTCTTCCATGACTGCTGTCCATTCTGGCGTCCTCCCTACCCTGCTCCAGAAGAACTCCTCCAGTCACTGGGGACCCCCTCACCACGTCCAAAGGACAGTGTTCAGTGTTCTTTGTAGTTGAAGTGCCAGGAGCTAAGGATACAGTTCTTCTTCATCCTGACATCTTTTATAGTCTATTTCTATTACTCTTCTTGTCTTTTTCCTCTGCCTTGAATCATTTCAAGGATCTTTTCTATTTCAACATTTTCATTTTTAGCACCCATCTCTTCCCTTACTTTTCTTTTTATTCTTTTTTTTTCTTTTTTTTTTTTTTTTGAGAGGGAGAGAACATGCATGAGCATGATCTCAGGGTGGTGGGATCCAGCCCCACAATGGGCTCCACCATAGGCATAGAACCTGCTTAAGATTATCTCTCCTCTTTCCCTCTGCTCTCCACAACTCACACTTGTGTGCCTGCATGTTCTCTCTCTCGAGTCAGTGGCTTAAGGGACTGAGCCACCCAGGCACCCCATCTTTCCTTACTATTTTCAACTTTTATGCTTCTTGCCATAAAAATGCCTTGTTTTTCACTTTATATCACCTCTACCAAAAAGAAACTGCTTTTTTAAAAATTAGAATGCATTTTTATTTTTGTTAAGCATTTGACTGAATTCACATTACTAATTTCTTCTAAAGCACACACACACAAATAAAAAGTGGAAAAAAGATCTAACAATTCAATAATGATCAAGATATTAGTATAGCTATATTAATAATAGTAAGGCAACATACATTTACAGCTAAAGAGGACTAAATACTAAAAATAATGTACCAATAAAATATAAAGAAATCTAAAATTTTATGTACATAATAATATAGTATCAAACTACACAAAGTAAAAAGTAACAGAATTTGAAGTAGAAATTAACAAACTCACAATTAATATTATTGTCAGTAATATTAATTTCCATATGACAACAACCTAACAACCTACTAGGGCAATAGAAGCTTTTATCAACCCTATCATCAAGCCTAAAACAGCATAGATAGAGAACTATAACCAACAATTTATAGAATACACATACTTTTCAAACACAAAAGGAAAAGTGATCATGTACTAGGTCACAAAGAAATTGTCAAAAAATAACAAAGGATAGTTATTCTTATAGATCTTGTTTTCTGATCACAATGAAATAAAATTAGAAACCAATAAAAACTTCCCTCAAATATTTAGAAACAAGGACACTATAAATACTTATGGAGAAAAATAAGAAGCAATATTTTAAAAATTTCAATTAATGGTATAAATTTTCTTCTAAGTACTGTTTTAGCTATATGTCATTATAGTATGTGATGTATTATTGAGCTCTATGAATGTTTCCTAAATTTCCATTAGGAAGAAAACTAAAGAGTTGTATTTAATTTGAAAACAAAATCAAGGTCTTGATTCATATGGAATCAATGGAAAAAAATCAATGTTTTTTCATATGGAAAAAAATAATTCAAAAACAGTGGTTCTCAAACATTAGCATGCTTTGGTATCACTGGGAGAACTTATTAAAATATAGATGGTTGGGTCCCATCCTAGAGTTTCTTTTTTTTTTTTTTAATAATGATTTTTTATTATATTATGTTAGTCACCATACAGTACATCCCCGGTTCCATCCTAGAGTTTCTGATCTACTAGCTCTTGGATAGAGACCAAGCATTTGCATGTGTAACATGTTCACAGGAGATGTCAATGATGCCTGTCTGGGAACCACAATTTGAGAAGCCACTGGAGTAGAATGGTAAATTAGAGGTGATAAAGTGGAGAGAACAAATAGAAATTATTCTCCCAAGTGATGAAGGATATTTTGAGTTATTAAGAAGATTGAGAAGATGCCTTTTTAATTGGGGGGAGATTAAACACCTATTAAGCTAAAAGGAGAAGATGGTAGGAAGATGGGGTGTGTTCCAGGTAAAGACAGGGAATAATTTGTTCATGAAAAAAGCATAGAGAAGGATCAGAAATAATTTTTGCTTGCCTGTGTGTGTGTTTTAGTGATCCAACACATATTTATTGGGAACTTGCTCTGTGCCTGATGCTATAAAAAGCCTAAGAATAACCAAAGGCAGCCAACTAGTCTCTTCAAAGAGATTGCAAGTGAGTGGAACCAGCAGTGTAACAGTGAGTTGTAATTACAGTTGAGTTTGCTAAGAGTCAGCATGTGGTCTTTGACTGCACAGAAAGGGAGAATCCAAGTCAGCCTAGGAAGTTCAGAGAACACTTTTCAGAAGAAATTATACCTGATTTAAGTCTTTAATTCTCATTTTAGGAAGAAGAGGGGCATTTACTTTGAGACAGAAGGGAATTTGCATTAGATTATAAACCGCTGGATTAATAAACCACAGAGTAGGTGCTTATTAAATTTAAATAAAAATGGAAGGAAACACAGCAGAAAAACCAAGGAGGGTAGAGAAAAGAAGGATTGAAGGAAGGATAGATAAAATGGACAAGGAAGATCATTTTGAAGTAGAAAACGTCTATAGAAAGGCCTTAGTGGTCTTCGGGAAGCACTAGTAAGTTTTCATCCGTGGTGAGTGAGAGGATTTTAGCATTGCAAATAGTGAAACCCCTTTGCCAGAGGGATATTGATAAGCCAACTAGAGATGAATAAAAGGGATGCTAAAGTTCAGTGGGGCCCAGCTGCAGTTAGCACAATTTTATGGTGCTACCAGTTGTGGATGGCATTTTCCAGCATAATCCAATAGCCTGAGGTTCTCTCTGAACTTCTCATGGCAATCAACCCTGCGGAGGGGCTGCCAAATGAAAGCCTAATGATATGGGATGCTTTTATGAGGTCAGTGGGCAGTGTATGATGCTGCTCATTAAAATTCTGTGTCCAAAATGGAACACCCTGTAGTCTGTCAATAGATTTGGCCACTCTGACTATACTGGAAATCCGAGCGTCTATAACGTTGTTTAGCAACTAGAGGATTTGGGCCACTGAAAGCAACATCTGGAGATAAAAGTAGGTGCTTTTCAAACTCTTGGAGATAAAGTAAATATTGTTGCCATTTCTCCAAAGTAAATTCCTAATACCTAGAAAGAGTCATAGCATTTCCTAAATGGATAGACACAGCTACTTGGCTATTGCTTAAGTGGTGACCTTAATGACTATCTGGTAGGTACATGAAACATTAAGAACAAACAAACAAAGAGGACAAGAGCAGCACAGTATCCTATGCTGTGAAGAGAGATGCAAATATTGCAGATATGAGCATTCAAGTCAACAAATAGCTCTTCTCCAGGTAGTTGATATGCTACCAGGGACAACAGCTTGTATGAAATTCTCTTTATGACTAATCATTCCTTTTCTCAGGAAGTACAGCCTCAGAGAGAGTGTCACTTGCAAAGTCATCATATATACAATGGAAGTTTATACCTTTCATTTACTTATATTACTTGCAAAGTAAGCATCGACTCAGCAGCAGTCTTGCCTCACTATCAGATGTGCAGGGTTACCTGGTCCTTTCTCCAAGATGACCTCACCAGCACACAGCCTTGCAGAAAAGACACACTCTCTTGACCATATCCCTTGCACTAACCAGGTCAGCCTTCTGCCTTCTATTTGCAGCATAGGTTGATTGGTAAGCTTTCTTCATCTATCTCAAGCCGATTACAAAAACATAGTTTCCTACTCACCATCCACTTCACCTCCTTTCCCTTAATCTCCAGTATGCTCTGTGATAGCCCAAAGAATCAGATACTGATTTAGCTTCAGTGATGTGGAGTCACAGTCCTGACTCTGACCCAGCTCTAAGTCTGATCCTCTATTAAATACCCTACCCACACATGCACACTCATGCTTAATTTAGCAAAAGGATAACCAATTCAGTTGGTCCCTTTTCTAGCAAAGTGGCTGAACTTTTGGGAAGATGAGAGTTGCACTAGATAATACAGGACAATAAAACTTGCAGGAATGTTTTTGTTTTAAGTATCAAAATTGAATTTCCTGCAGGAATTATGATGTGTTTGAAGCCAACTGCATTTGAGAAAGGGAAAATATATGCCATACTAAGACATCCATTTACAGGAAAACTAGTTATAGCTTTATGTGTCACTCTCTGTTTAATTTCAGCAACTTCTATCCAAAAATAAAGCAAAACATTTTATGGATAATGAACAAGAGATTTAATATTGTATGGGTGACTAATTTGGTTACTTAAGAAAAAAAATTGGAAATGAACCGGATGTTCTAAACTTGATTAGTGTTTCTGTCATAAGGATGCAGCATTAGCTTGACAACAATTGAAACTCATAGCTCATTATTTCTGTATGGCTTCTCCATTAGCTATACTTCTTAGAGTTTCACTGCTCTGTTGGAATTGTTAATGTTAGCTTCTTGCAGAAGTTTTTCTTGGTAAATCCAGTTATGAGAAGCCCAAATAAAACAGAACTGAAGCAATTATATAGATCATTCTAGACCCAAATTCTATCCCCTTCTCTTTATGTTTAAAGTTACCTCAAATTTCATATCATCTATGAAGACTGAGACTAAAAATGAACACTTGCATTAAATAATGAGGTTTAGAAAATTCTAGGCAGGTTCTTTCTTCTTCTTTCTAATATGAAATACTTTACTTCCACTATCATTGCCAGAAAGGTGTTCATTAAGATGCAACACACATTGGCACATCAAGTGAGTTATGAGTCATTCGCACCTTAACACAAACTATTTTAATCAACCATATTTCTCTATAACACCTACCAAAGAAATGAGCATTTGAGGGTGAGGAAAAGGGGAAGAGAATTTTTTAAACAGAAACATCAGTGAAGAGGAGATGCCTGAGTAGACAACTAAAGCAAAGGGATTTAGGGAGTTGGGGGTAGTAGCTAGACCCCCTCCCCCCAACCTGAACTAGACACATAGCAACCCAAAGAGAGAGAATAATAGAAATGTATCATTGTCAAATCATATTTATTTTGCAAACCTAGCAAACAAGCGTTTTCTGCTGACCACTTTTATCTGATACAGTAACATGTCTTGAAGAAAAGAAAAGATGGTAGGTATGTGGAAAGATCTGTCTTGTCCCCTACTTTGGTAAAAGAAGAACAATTTGCCAACAATCTGTAGGTTAAAAAAGAATTCTTCACATGACCAAGTCACCATATAACCCCTTCATGGGACACTGTATCTAGGACAGTTGGGATAACTTGCCCAAAATTTAGCATAGGGGTCTAGCTAAAGGAGCAGCAGCAGGCTCCTTTGTTTTCAGAATGTGTGTGTGTGTGTGTGTGTGTGTGTGTGTGTGTGTGTGTGTGTGCATGCAGATGCATACCCAGGACGCTCAGGGACAAAAAGCAGAAACCAGCCCCAAGAGTCTGTCCCAGAGTGTACAACATTTTGGTTTTATTCCTGACTTTTCTTTATAACCTTAACCACTCTGACTTCAGGCTTACAGTCTAAAAGATTAGAGCTTATTGTTCTGGATTCAGTTTGACTTCCCTTTTCTCCGGACAGCAAAATGGCCTTGGAGGTATTAGAGGTTTCTGGATGTCCTTTGGTCCCCTACCTGGAGTTCTGTCCCAGGCATGAGGTTGCTTGACTCTGGATAGGAGATTTTTTAGGTAATGGCAAGTCAGTACCCAGGGTATTCACATCAGGTCAAACCGTGTGGATCATACACTGGTCATCTTCTTTTCCTTCAGTAAACCGAAGATTACCTTTCCTGGCTTGGTTGCTTCATTTTCACAAAAATAATTCTCCTTTTTTGCTTATTAATATTCTTGACTAGAAATCTCATTTTTTTCTAATCCTGGGTGGGGGAGGGCAGGGGATGGGGATGAGATGCTTCCTTCCTGCCCCCAAACTGCTACTCTCAGTCCTTTTTGGGACAACATTGCCATGTACATATCTTCATTCCTGAGTCTACTAAGCATCCACCAGCGTCCACCTCTGGATTTGAGTTCTCTGCTTATTTTCCATAGACAGACTTCTGAGAGTTGGTACTGAGCTCTTACCAAGACCTGCTTTTAATATCTACCGCTCACTTCTTCACGCAGCGCTACCTCTCAATATTGAGGGAAGAGAAAGGAGAGAAAATAACAGTAGGACATATACCAACTGCCAGGCACTGTTCTTCACATGCATTATTTCTTTTAAACCTTATCACAACTCTAGTTGTTAACTGTTTGTCACCCCTTCCTCTATTGCTGTGACTTGCTGAGAGATTATATTCTCCACTGCATCCCCAGTGCCTACCAAAGTGGCTGGAACAAAGTAGGATCAGTGATTACAGGCAGTATGATAAGTTTATAGAACTTATAGTCTTGAAAATTAATACTTGGAAAATCCCTGGTGTTGTGAAGTGATATGGCAACTATATATACTCCGGCATACTTATGATACTTAATGGTCAAAGTTACCTGTAAGTTAGGTTAAGAATAGTGCTTCCCAAGTGCATGTCATCATACTCCATTTTGCTGCACTGTTGGGTGGCAAATGGTTCCATGATATAATAAGATTGGGTAACACTGAAGTAAACAAAATTGAACATATTTATTTATTGCAGGATGTCTCGACCCTTTATTTTGCTAGACTGTATGATATACTTTAAGAGACAACATATTTCCTATATTCTCTTGACGTCAGGGCATTATCTGGAACTAGTGTCCCTTAGAACACAAATTAGAAAAGTATACTTTCGTGAATAAAGATCTAGTTCAGTGGAAACTATAATGTGTAAGAAAGGACTTAAATCATTGCTGAAGTTGATTTAACTCTAGAAAAAGACGCCACAGGCACAAACTGTACTCAATCATTCAATATTAGACTGCCATTGGTGAGCATAATAGAATAACTTTCATTAAATTCCTAACTTTATCAAAACTATCTGGATTGTTTGCAGATCTAAATCTGCAGCCAGGATATGCCTATGGTTTTCTAATTCAACAATGAGTGAGCATGGTGAGTGGTAGACAGGGAGTGACTAACAAAGCAGTTTGAATAACAAAACTAAATATAGTCCCAGTTTTTTTAAATTTTATTTAAGTAATAACACCCTTCTGTTTCTTTATCATGAATTCTTTTCTTCGCCCAAAAAGTTAATCCTTAATTCTGATGTTTTTAAAAAGAAAATATAAGCCTTCTCTCTGGTTGAAATTGTCAAAAGTTTTTGTTGTTAAGGAAAAGACTACCAACGCTATCTATTAAACACTGATTATTATAGAATGATATCAAGAACAGATATCACTTGTGGGTTTAAGTGTTTTTCCTATAAAAGAACAATATCTTACCTGGTAAGCCAATTACTTTTGCTCGCCTGTAAATAGAGGTGTGGTTTGGACACTTTACATATAATCTTCTTATAAAATCTAGACTACATTATTCTTGCTTATTTGGAGACTGTGACTTCCCTACATTGACACAATTTTTCAGTGGTGAAGTAATAAGCTATATGCAGATATGTTCTATAGACACCCATATTCAAACATCTGCAGTAAAAACAAAGTGATGGCTAGAACCAAAGCAATAATGGAGTGCAATTATAGTTACCAGGGAGGATCATCTATTCTGTTCCCTTATTCCTTTACAATCATCCATCATTCAGCCAGCTATGCTTTGAAATAGTGATTCTAAAATTTGGGAGTGTATTGAAATAATCATATGCCCTTGTTAAAAACTCAGATTTGTAGGGCTCAAAACAAAAAAAAATTCTGGTTCAATGGGTTTGCGAGACATATCAGTAATAACACTATATGTTTCAGATGCCAAAAGTCACTGACAATTTTAATGGAATGTGTAGACAGACCATCCAGAGTCTCAAGTTTTACTTACTAATATAACAATGTCACAAAACCCTTCAAACATTAAATGAATAATGTATATGATGTTCTTAACATAGTATGGTGCCATAGAGACACTATAACAAAAGTTAATTTTTTTCTGTTCAAGTAATTATCAACACTGGCTATATGAGACCAGCATTTTTTTCTGAACCTCTTAGGGATACAAGTGGAATATAGACATAATATGGTCCTTGCAGAATTTGCAGTTTTGGAACGGAGGCATGAGGGCTGCAAAAGGATGTGATTGTTTCCTCCACTGTTTTCTGCATATCTCCTAAGGCAATTCCTTTCTTCTAGGTTTTGACCAAAGACCTTGGTGTCATTCTTCTTTTTTTTTTTAATGAAAACTTCTTTATTTATTTGAGAGAGAGCATGCGAGTGAGAGGAGGGGCAAAGGGAGAGAGAGAATCTCAAACAGACTCTCCACTGAAGGTGGAGCCCCATGAGGGGCTGATCTCAGGATCTTGAGATCATGACCTGAGCCAAAACCAAGAGTCAGATGCTCAAACGACTGAGCCCCCCAGTTGTCCTGACAAATATACTTCGCTGTCGCTCTCGACACTGTTCTTTTTTTCCCACATTCTATGTTAGTATATCTGCACTGTATCCAGAGTCTGACCCATTTTAGTCCTTCCACTGTCCCCACTCTGATTCCAGCTAGTGTTCTTGCTCCCTGTAGTCTGTTTTCACAAGGCAGCCAGAACCACCTTATTAAAACCTATCAGCTGTCAGGTGACACCATCTCTTTGCTCAGTTCCTTCCACTCTTCCCATGTCACCCAGAAATAAAGCTAAAGCCACTAATTATTTAGTTGTCTGGCCCCACTCCCTCTCTGAAGTCATCTTTTGCTTTCCCCAGCTCCCTGTGCTCCAACCACACCATTTTCTTTGCTATCTTTAGATGAGGTCTGGCCAACCCCACCTCAAGGTATAACATTTTCTTTTCTCTGACTGGAATGTTCTCTCTGACACCTGAATGGCTCATTCTTTCATTCTCTTAAAAGTGTGGGCTCATTGTCAGTTTTTAGGGAGTCACTCCTTGACTACCTTATTTAAAATTGCAACCTGCCTCTGACACTCCCTGTTTTCCCCCTACTTTATCTCCCTTCCCCAGTAATTACCATTTGTATTAGATACTATATGGTTTACTTCATTATTTCACTGGGGTTGTTATTTCCTCCCCCTCTCCCCAACAGAACATAAGCAAAAGAGAGCAGGGATGATTTTGTTTCTTTAACTGACTGATGAATCACCAGCACATAACAATAGAACTAAACACACATAGTTATCACACAATAAATATATGAATGAAGAAATACATGAATGTCAATAAATAAGTGAACTGTAATAAAGAAAATAAACAAATTATGAAAAATAATTTCATTTATTGGTGCCCAATATATTCCAGATACTATACTCAAAATCTTGTATACATTATTTCTTTTAATCTTGACAATAATCCTTTGAGGTGAGTATCACACGGTAGGCATTTACAAATGAGCATCAGGCTCAAACATGTTAAGTATCTTCCGTAATAGTAAGTAGTGAGGCAGGTATTTAAAGAAGACCCATCTGGTTCCAGTGCATGTGCTGGCTTTTCTGGAGGAAGTTATCTCTAATACCCTTGGAAATATCTTAGTCAGAACACACAGTCCTGGATAGGCAAGACCGAAATCTTCTGGTTTGGTACTTTTCTTTAAGTGACTTTAACAGAGTTATGTGATTAAACCAAAGTATCGGTGTCTAAGTCATGTTGATGAAAACTTATGTATTTTTAGATAATATTGCCAAAGAAATTTTATTAACTGCTAATTTGCCATATTGCTACATCTTATGGAGTGTGAAAAGTCTAACAAATCTGTATCTCCATTTAGTATTAATTAGAAGAGTAGAGATTAACCTCATGTAAAGACTGTTGTAGGAACTTGTCATTACATCACAAGGCAATAACTGTGCTTGATTGATTAAAATGGGAGTATGAATCTGTATCTATTCAATGTTTCTCGTAATATACCATCAAGGACCTGTAAGATATGGCATGTGAATCTTGTGTAGATTTGCCTGTTCAGACTTGCCCAACCCGTATGCCAAGAGACTGATCTTCGGATATTCTGGGTTCATTTTCACTAATATATTTTTGTATTAGTTATCTCCCACTTGAAGTTCCTGCCCCTTTCCTTGAATGTCCATCCAAATCTAGGCTCTTCCAAGGTCCAGTTAATATCTTCTCATTATCTATAAACCTCCTTTGTTGTTGTTGTTGTTTTAGTTAACATTAATATCTTTCTTCTTTATTATAAGTTACATATAATGCTTTCCCCCCTCAGTTTACCTTCCATTCATTCACATTCATTCATCAAATTTATTGAGCTCCTACTCTGTATGAAGCTCAGAATTCTCTCAGATGCCAACATGAATATGATGCAATCCCCACCTATATAAACTGTACAGCTGTCGGGCAGGTGTTTAATTTTCTTCACTTAATCATTGCTTAGGCATCTACAACACTCTATATTATCTTATTCAGAATGTAAAGTGTGTAAAATAAAATATATTCCTTGACCTCCAGGAGCTCACAATCTAATGAGAAATAAAGAAACCTATAATCATGGTCTGATGCAGTCAGTACTATTGAAATATGTAAGAGTGATGTCAAGAGCACAGAGGAAGAACACATGACCTATTTTGGGAAAGGTAGGCCAAGAAAAGAAGAGAAGGTGATATGTGAGTCGAAATTTAAAGCAATCATAAGAGTAAGCCCAACTAAGTTCGATAAAGGTGGGATATTTCACAGGCTGAGACATAGGCTGGCCTTTGGTTTTCAGGTCCCCCCCCCAACCTTAAGAGATATTAAGCTCTCAATGAAGAGAGAGCTTAATAATGGTCTATCTCAAATGGTAGCACAATGTAAGTCTTACTGGTAAGTACTCAATTACTATTTTCTGAGTGACTGCTTTAACTGATTAATAAAAGTGCTATTTAGGTAAGGAAAAATTATGTACTAGCCTTAGCTTTTTGAAGACACAACTAACAAAACTAAAGTTATCCTTCTAGGCCCTATCTGGGTCCCTTAGGCAAAAATAGAAAGAAAAATTTTTGTTCTTCTTTTGTGCTAACATATATTCTGGAAAGACAGAGAAGAAACTAATAAGTCAATATGATACTTGTTGTCTAAGTTTCTGACTATTTAAAAAATTCTTCCAACCTTGATTTAAAGTTTTGTTTTCTCTATTTAGTGACCCCATATGTGAGCTGATTTCTTTGCAATGATGCTTTCCTTTCACCTGTGGGTTTTTCCTAGTAGGGTCAATTGCAGTGTAACCTTCTGAGGATACATGGGGACAAGGAAATGAATCTATTCCCAAACACATTTGGCAGCACAAAGCCTTGAAAAAGACTCCAGGATAAGAACATGTCCCTAAAATACCTCACCATTATGTTATAGTCCTTTTACTTTTTCTGTATGGCTTCAGTTCCTGCCACATGCTGTGGAGTTAGGAGGCAGAAAGTCTGGTTCTGGCTAAGGAGCTAATTAGTTGTGTAGCCCTTAGCAAGTCACTTGACTTCTCCAGGTCTCAGCAAAGCTTTATCTATAAAATGAAGAATAAGTTGCTGAGATTCTGATTATAAAATTATATAAAATTTTCTTTAGAAGATATTCCTAATCTTCTCATTTCCTTGTGTTCTCAGCCTGTCTCCTTTGCTTATGTGTTAGTTGTGGCAAGAATCTCAGTGAGAATAATGCCATTTACTTCTTTCAGACTCCTTTCAAGTGTCTTTTCCTTTAGAAAGCCTTCAGGACTCTCCGTCTAATCTAATTTCCCTCCTTGGTGTCTCCTTTAGGACATTTTATGTGCAGCTATCCTTGTGTTGTAATGATGTGTCGGTCTCTATATGGTATCCTCACCTCTGCTGTAAATGCCTTCACATGGGAACTCTGACTCTCCATCACACCCTGTATATGTATAACACAGTAACTTAGTAAATATTTCATGGATGAACAAAGGAACGAACAAATGGATGATATGGTATTTCCTACACATTGAACATATATTACATGTACTGTAAAATCTCTCCAATACATTAAAGAAGAAATATTTTATTACATTTCCAGTTAGTCCCATTTTCAACGTCAGTATTCTAATACTGTGTTATTGCTGTGTCAGGTACTTATTTTTTCTCCCCAAATATGTTTAACATGGGGGATTGGTCATTAATCAGTATAAATGTGCCTATTATCAAATTTCATATCAAAACTATGCCAGTTGAGCTGAGTTCTGTGGATTTTTAAAGAATATACATGTTCTATTGGTTTCTACTTTTTTTTCCCCCCAGAAGACTCTATGGTTGATGAGAGAGAAGCAACAAAGCTCTTCTTTAACCAACTCTCTGGTATGTCATATACCTACATCTTGTTTTCTGTGTGTGTGTGTGTGTGTGTCCCCTACTGGTGTTTGAGTTCCATTAGAACCTGTGTGTTCATTATATATTAAAAAATAACAAAAATAACAATATTAATGTCCAAAAAGAAACCAAATACTGAGTGTTCTTCATAAATGAAATAAATCATATAACTATAGGCCAATCTAATTCATTTTCAGAAATCTAGTTAAGAGAAAAAGTCAACTTGGATTAATTGTCTTAATGGCACAATAGGAATCAGAAGCTCCTATTGGTACCTCACAGATTTATGCTGACAGTATGTTTTAAAATAAAGTGTATTACTAAAAAATTGAGGTATAGTAAGAACAATAGATTGGGAGAGGATTGTCATTAAAAAGATAGTTTGCTTACTCACAGATCCCAAGAGGAGGAGTACACATCATGGCATGGGGGTGGGAGGGGGTCATGGAGCAAATGGGGAATCACCAGGATTATAACCAATCACCAGTATTAGTTATAAGGTGGAAGGAAAGGGGAGAACTGTAAGAGCCTTAGTTGTGATTTATACAGAATAAAACAGGTAAGGCAGGGTCAGCAGTCTAGGATTGGCTAATTTGAACAATTTCTTTTTTTAAAGATTTTTATTTATTCATTTGAAAGAGAGAGAGAGCACAAACAGGGGGAGAGGCAAAGGGAGAGGGAGAAGTAGACTCCTGTCTGAGATGGGAGCCAGATGCAGGGTTCCATCCCAGGACCTGGACATCAGGACCTGAGCAGAAGGCAGACTCCCAACCATCTGAGCCACCCAAGTGCCCCTAATTTGAATAAACATGACAGCTGTCTTTTGTTGTCTGGTACCTAGTACAGGTGTATAGTAGCTGGAGTTTGAGAGCCCGATAAAGTAGGTGGTTGGGGTGTGAACTCTAGATTGGTTAGTTTTGTATTTAAAAATTATGCCCGTGAAAGGAGGGCTCCTCCTGAGGAGGAAGGGAGCCATAAGGGAGACAGGAGCTAAGAGCAGGTAATTGAGACATATTATCATGTTGTCCCAGACCAAGCGTTTCCAGCATATCCATGTATGGCAGATGTTAAAGCACCATTTTTACAGAAGCTAGAAACATAATCAACAACACACTGTTGTCCACTAGAAGTGAATGCAAGTTGGCTGAAGGGCAAAAAGACATAATACCCAGACTCTCAATCAACCAAGTTTCCCTTTACATTGGCTTGGTGGCCATGACGAGCACCTAAAACTTTTCATTTTATAATTTTTTTATTCACAAAACTATATACAGTGAAGAGAAAGGAACATAATTGTGTTTTGATTTCTTACCTTATTTGGTTCTCCCATTACTGAGACATATAGAATAAATTTGGCCAATGAAGACACTAAAGTGCAGAATAATTAAATGATTTACCCCAAATTCATACAGTAAGCAGCTAATAAAACCTAGCTCAAAAGCTTGTTTTTCCATAACATTCTACCTTCTGCATTCTGCTTTTGCCACCAAAAGGACAACATATGTTCTCTTAGCATGCAGAACATTCTCTGCCTTCCATGAGTAGTGTGTTTAGAGTGCTATTTTAAGTGAAATATAGGATTCAAAGGAGTTTAAAATATGAATATCATTCACAAAGAATATAAAGTCCATCTGGGAGACAAGATATATATATGACTTTCATTGTTAAATCATCTGTTTATTTACATACGGTAGAAAAGTAGAACTGTATATCATCTTGAAGTTAGTGCCCAGAATTTCTCTTTCTTTTAGAAATATTGAATGTTGCTTGGGGGAGCAGATAAAACTCTAGGAGCCTAAGTTGTCTCTAGACAAAGGCACAAATATTCATATATGAACAAATCATCTGACTAGAAATGGATACTAGAGCCTGGGGATTAGAAGAGAGGATTAACACATGGGAGGAGAGGAAATGCAATAATCTGTACTCTAAATTCGGGAAATGGCAATGAAATTTGCATTGAAGTATAATTGATATGTGATATTATATTAGTTTTAGGTTTATAACATAGTGATTTGACAGGTATATACATTACAAAATGGCCACCATTATAAGTCCAGTTACCCTCTGTAACATATAAAATTAATACTTAATTATCATCTATATTCTCCATACTTCACATTACATCCCCATGACTAATGTATTTTATAATTAAGTTTGTACCTCTTGAACCTCTTCACTCATTTCACCCACCCACTGACCTCTTCTCAAGAAACTATCAGTCTGCTTTCTCTGTCAGTGTTTCTGTTCTTGTTTTGTTTTGTTTGTTTTGTTTTATAATATTCCATATATAAATAAAATCATGTGGTATTTGTCTTTCTTTGTGTGACTGACTTATTTCACTTAGCACAATACACTCCAACTCCATCCATTTGTCGCAAATGGCAAGATTTCATTCTTTTTTGTGGCTGAGGAATATAATATTCATTGTTTTCGGGGTTTTTTTTTTTTTTTTGGTAGTTCTTCTTTGTTCCTTTATTCTTCTCTTGCCCTCTTCCTTTGCAGTTTAATGATTTTCCTTAGTGCTATGTTTAGATTTCTTTTTTATTTTTATGTGTGTCTATTACAGGTTTTTGGTTTGTAATTATCAAGAGGTTCATATATAATAGTGCATCTATCTATCTATCATCTATCTATCTATCTATCTATCATCTATCTATCTATCTATCATCTATCTATCTATCATCTATCTATCAATCATCTACCATCTATAAAATACAGTCTATTTTAAGTTGGATCACATTATAAAAACACTACTTTTTACTCCCCCCACCCACATTTCATGTTTTTGATGTCATATTTTACATTTCTTTATTTTGTATATCTCTTCCTTAATTACCATAGTTACAGTTGATTTCACTATATTTACCTTTAGCCTTCATGCTAGCTATGTAAGTGGTTGATCCAATACATTTACTATATACTTGCTTTACCAGTGCGATTCTTTTCTTTCATATATTTTCTTATTTTTGGTTATAGCCTTTTCTTTTTAGCTTAAAAAAAAATCCCTTTAACAGTTCTTGTAAGACTGGTTTAATAGTAATGGATTCTCTTTGCTCGTGTGGGAAACTCTTTATCTCTCCTTCAATACTGAATGATAATATTGCTGGGTATAGTATTTTTGGTTGGATTTCTTTTTTCTTTCAGCACTTTGAATATATCATGCTATTCTCTTCTGGCCTGCAAAGTCACTACTGGAAAATATGCTGATAGTCTTGCAGGGTTTCCTTTGTATTAGTTATCTTTCTCTTGCTTTTAAGGTTCTTTTTTTATCTTTAACTTTTGACATTTTAATTATAATATATCTTGGTGTGGATCCCTTTGGATTCATCTTACTTAATACTCTCTGCTTTCTGAAGCTAGATCCTATTTCCTTCTTTGGGCTAGGAAAGCTTTTAGCCATTATTTCTTCATATAAAATATCTGCCCATTTTTCTCTTTCTTCTCCTTCTGAGAATTCTATAAAGTAAATGTTAATATACTTGATGATGTCCCACCAATTCCTTAAGATATTATTATTATTATTATTAATTATTATTATACTTTTTTTTCTGTTCTGTTTGGGTGATTTCCATTCCCCTGTCTTCTAAGTCACTCACCCATTCTATTGTATCACTTAGAAACTATTGAGAACATATTTTTCTATTTCTTCATTTTGCTTGATTCTCTGTGTTTCTATGTCTTATGTGAAAGAGCTATCTCTCCTTGTCTTTAAGGAATGGCTCTGTGTAAAGATGTTCCTTATCATTTAACTTTTCCATAGTACTTGGTTGTCTCTTGTGTTCACTCTGCTTGTTTCAGGCTTGTGTGGTCTAGCAACACAATTCTTCCTGGTGGTTTTAGTCTGGTGCTCAAGGGGAGTCCTCTATGTGGGCTGGTGTACTTGTTGGCTCTGTTAAGATTGCATGAGCAGCACTGGGAGGCAGGACTTCTCACCTGCTGCATCTATTTATTGGGGCTGCATGAGTGGTGTGTGGTGGGGGAGGCACATGTCTCCTGCTGTGCCTGTTGGAGCAGCACAAGCAGAAGGGGGTGGGGATTTGCTCACTTTTCATGCCTGGAACTACTGCATGAGTGGTGGGGGAGCAGGAGGATTTACCTGCTGCTGTTAGGTCATTAGAATTAAGGTGCAAAAATGGTGCCCACCAGCCTCAGTGCTGGTAATGTAGAAGGGACCCAGAAAAATGTCATCTGCCCACTATCTGCTGGAGAGAGTCCCAACAGACTTCTGCCCTTTTGGCAGATGCTTTAAGTTTAGCAAGTTAATCTTCTTTACTTACAGTCTAGGCTCTTTTCAAACTGCTGCTTTTTGTGTGGGGTCCCGAGGGAAATGGATCTGCACACAAGCCCTTAAAGACCAGAATCTTCATTCTCCATAGCTCTATATTTACCTTGAATGTAATCTTAATAGTTTTTTAAAGCCAGATGTTTTGGGGGCTTGTTTCTCATGCAGGAATTGAAGGCTGGAGTGTCTGGCGTGGCATTACCCTGTAGAAGAAATTCCATTTATATTTCTGTTTGTTTTTTCAGATTCCTACAAATTGTGGGTTGCTACCCCAGGGGTGGAGTTTTGGGCTCAAGTGTTTCTGTTTCTCCTCCCTATCTCAGTGTGGTCATTCCATCTTTCGTTGTAGAACAGGTGTTCAGCAAGTTCTCAAGTTCTTTTTGGAGTAAATTATTCTACATGTAGCTCTATATTTATCGGAGGAGCTGAGTTCAGAATTTTCCTGCTCCACCATCTTAAACCACCTCTAAGAGTGATTTTTTTAATCATAGAAATGTCTAATATTGAATTTAAAGTTGTTTGCATTGCTGCAATATAATCTCTTCACATCACTAAGTTTCAAGTAGCAGTGGCAGTCAAAAGAAAGAGCCTAACAGCAGGGCTGATTGAAAGGGGGCCACTGGGAATATAACCTTGAGCTGACAACATTAGTAATGGATTCAGCAGGACAAAACAAACAAACAACAAACAAAAAACCCCAAAACCCCACCTCAGAACTAGAGTAAACATAAAACTATAACATTGCTGGGAATATATAGAAATTAAGAACATTTCTACAGGGGATGAAATTAGAGTGTGAAGAATGTTCTATAGGCTAAAACGATGGGGGAAATTGACATCAGAGTTAACCTATTTCACTATAACTATAGCAATATGTTCCACAAATTCTATAATGAATTTTGAATGTTTGTCAGATAAATTAAGTTCTTCAGGTGTATTCTGCCCTGCCAAGTTTCTCCAATACCTAAACATTAGATGAAAGGAAATATTCAGAGTACAATATGGAATTCTAGATAATCTCAGCATCCCATCCTGGTTCCAGAACTGATCTGCAAATATCTTTATCCTTCTGTACTGGAGCAAATATCAATTGCAAGGAAAATGTTCATGCTCATCTCTACCAGACTAGAGGGTTTGCGAGAGCAGGCTGTCTGTGCAGTCACTGTTGAACCCTCACTGCCAAGAAGAATGGCAGATATCTGACAAAAGAGTCAACACCAAATGGTGATTGAACTGAATTATGTTGGGGTTGGGTAGACTTGACAAAGCGACCAAATTAAAGGTGGCAGTCAGGGGTAGAATTAAATTCTTTTGAGTCAGCTAAGTATAAACACCCAACACTTGTTCTTCTTCTGTGGAACCCTTATTCAAAGGACCACTCTGAAGTTTATTCAAAATCAGGCCAGGGGTGCCTGGGTGGCTCAGTCAGGTGAGCATCTGACTCTTGGTTTCAGTTCAGGTCATGATCTCAGGGTCATAGGATCAAGCCCATGTCTGGCTCTATGTTCAGTGGGGAGTTTGCTGGGATTCTCTCTCCCTTTCCTTCTGCCTCCCAAATAATAAGTAAATAAATAAATATTTAAACAAATAAAAAAAACAGGTCAGACTCTCTGTTCCTCAAAGCTTTAAGTTTTTAAGTTTAATTTAATTCAAATATTACATAATATTTGATATTTTAATTACAATTGATAATTTAATTTAATACAATAATTGATAATAATTTAATTACAATTATTACCAATATCACTTATGACTGAATTTTAACATTTTACAACCTAGCCCTTTTTAGTGTATGAAGGAGAATTGTCAGTAATTTATATATGATTCACTCTTTTAATAAGTCTCAGCATTAGAAAGAAACAGACACTAAATGCATGCCAGCATGTTCTCTAAGCCCTAGACATTTCAAACAGTGGAGAAGACAGTCCAGGAATCTCTTTTAAATGTTCAACAGGTGTGATTTTCTTTGAGTTAGACTTCACCATATAATATCCACCCAGCCTGTTTGCTTAAAGAAAGCTGGCTATTCCATAGATAACTACCCGCCCAGGGTGGTTCTATAATCCTTTCTCAGTCATCATTTCTTTAAAGAGGCTCATTTGCTTCCTAGATATTTTGTTTGTGTTTCAGGATGGAATTAGTTTTCTATTTTTATTTTTAATAGTCTCAATATTTAGGAATGATTTATAGAAAGAGTTCTGAAAATGAATACCAAATTCATAAAACTTAAGTCTATAATATTTAAAGAGACCACTTACTTTAATTTTAAGGCAGGTGTCACAAAAAAAGCATGGACACTTCTGCTTTCAAAGTCAATTTCTGTTTTGTATTATCTGTGATGTCTGTGCATGGCTTGGTTCATTGTGTGAGCCATGGTTTATCCATCAGAGAAGCAAGACTGATAATTATATAATAATGGGCTTCTAAAACTCTTCAGAGCACCAAGATGATGTGTGAAGCAGTAAGAGGACGAACAGTAAATGGTGACTATTATAGTCAATAATTTCAAACATGGGTTGATTTTAAAGTACAAAATATCTTAGCTAATTTGGGTCAAATAATTTTTTTCCTTCTATCTGCCACATTTTTAACACAGACTGAAGGCATTGACAAAGTGGGAGGTTAGAGTATTAGAGACAGAAAACTAATATTTATTCCTTACTGACTTCATACTAACCTTTATTTTAAATACATTATCATCATGTTTATCAAGTTATTTAATATTGGATTTCCACCATTTTAATGATTTTTATGTACACTGTCTCAGTGACTGCCTATATATCTTTTTGTCTGTGTTTTGTAGATGAGTAAACTAAAGTTCTTGCAGTTAAGTTAGGAAGTAGGTTTGGAATTTGAACCAAGTCAGCCTGATACCAAAATAAGTATGAATCCTGCAGTTAGAAACTTACTGAGCCCTTCTTTTCTGTCAAACATCCTCTTTTCAAGTATTTTACATGAACTACTCATTGGCCCCTTGTAACAAAAGATTTGATTTAATTACTATTATTATAGCTTAATTTGTAGAGGAGGAAAATAAGACACTGGAGAAGGCAAGCAACGTTCCCAAGGTCACACAGTTAGAAATGTTAACTCAGTGAGTTAATCCCAACCAATCTTACTCTAAAAGTAATATTGAAGCCACACTGACTTCTGGGGGAAAAAGGCTAGCTTTAGCATGTCACTTTGTGAAGGCTTCTTTGCCCCTAAATCTCTCCAAATATATGCTGTCTACAATCCTAAACCCTCAGTGATTAGGTTCCTATATTCTTTTTCTTCTTAAATTTGGACATATTTTCAAGAGCTATGTATTGGTCAAAAGTATATTTCTACAAATTAGCAGATTAGATCTCCAAGAACACAGAAAGGATGGCATGTAATAGTATAAAACTTGTCAAGGAACTCAGTGCAAAGCAGTGTCTACAAGCTCAAACTTCCTCTTATTTGCATTCAAGTACTGACACATATGATGGGAGTAAGCAAGTGCAGGGCTGAGGGAAGAGGGACTCTCCCTAGGAATGAGTCATGCAAAAGACCCCAAAGAGATGCGGGTCTAAACAAGAAATACATTCTATATTAATTCTGATGGACAAGGTGGGGTGGGAAAGATTCATGGGCATGCTGTTCCTCTAAAGCTTTTCCTCAAATGAAGATAAAGAGTCAGAGACAGAAAGCTCCTATGTGTACATCTTGGACATCATTTCTAGCAGTCACATTGATAGCCTTGACTTCTATTTTTTTTTCCTATGAAGCAGACAAGAGGCAAGATCGCTAAGGTCCTTTCTATAATGGCCTAATCAGTACATTTCAAGTGTCATTAGAGTGAAGAAACAACTATAGAAGGAGTTCTATAATTTTCCTTATTAACAGACAAAGAAATAGGAAGGGTAAGTTTAAAATCTCTGCTTAAAGGGTGGTAGAACTGAAAGAATAATGATACAGCTCTGTTCATGCCTGACTTGTACCTCTGGGAGTTTAATTTTACTGCTTTTACACAGTGACCCTTTAAACTATAAACACTGAAAAAAATGTCTCTTTATGTCACATTATTAACCCCAGAGAGCTGCCCCTATGAGCCCAGAATGGAATACCAGAGAGCAGCGTTTATGCTGAAATTTTTTCACATTAAAAGATTTCAGGCTGATTTGGGAAATTGTCAATTTAGAGCTTAAGTCTTTAGCTGTTGAGAAGCAGGATGAGCTGTCAAGGAATTGAATCAGGAATGGAAGCCAAGAGTGATTGTACAGATGGAATTTAATATATATAATCTAATACATATTACTTGGCCATCTAGCAAAAGTCTGATCTGCACTGCATCAGATACAGAAGGCAACAGAATTGGACAATCTAGTAGGACACAGTAGTGGTACCCAGCCGGGCAGAAAAACCTCGCTCTCCTGTGCCCCTCCCAACCCCCGCAGCCCTCTTCCCCGCCATGGAGAGATCTCCCTTCTCTTTCAATGCATTCAGCATTGTATCACTACAGTTTTTCTTCTACAACTAATTACCTACATACCTTTCACAGCTTGTGTGTGTGTGTGTGTGTGTGTGTGTGTGTGTGTGTGTGTGTGTGTGTTTTAAAAAATGTTGTCTAGACTAGAAGGCTTAAATTTAAGGCTTGTGAGTTATATATAATCTACTGGCTTATTTTGTTTATGTGTCTGCTTGTTTAAATTTGAATGCTGTTAGGTGGGAAACCCATTGTTTTGTCATAACATCATCATTACTATTCTATTGTTTTACATTGCCCAGTGCTGAAAGTGTGTGAGTTTGCAATTCCCAATATATTATAAGTTCCTTTATAGGAGTTATATTTTTGGACTGTGATTTTAGGTTTTCCATTTTTAAATGTTCACAGGCATTAAGTACATTCACATTGTTGTGCAACCATCACCACCATCCAACTCCAGAATTTTTTTTATCTTCTCAAACTGAAACTCTGTACCCATTAAACATTAACAACTCATCGCTCCTTTCTCTTACCCAGGCAACCATCATTCTACTTTTTTTCTATATGGTTTTTATTACTTTAGATATCTCAAGTAAGAGGAATTATTGTACCATTGTAATTGATTGATTTAACTTAGCATGATATACTTAAGGTTCATTGATATTGTAGAATGTATTAGAATTTTTTTTTTTTACATTTTAAGGCTAAATAAAATTCCATTGTTTTATATATCACATTTTGTTTAGCCATCATATGTTGATGGATATGTGCGTTGTTTCTACCTTTCGACTATTGAGAATAATGCTGGTATAAACATGAATGTACAACTATCTCTTCGAATCCATACTCGTAACTATTTTAGGTACATGCCCCAAAATGAAATTACTGGGTAATATATTAATTCTATGTTTAATTTTATGAAAAACCACCACACAGTTTTCCATAGCAGCTGCACCATTTTACATTCCTACCAGCTGTAGGCAAGATTTCCAATTACTGCACAGACCCAACAAAACTTATTTTCTCTTGTTTTTTGTTCTTATAAGAGGCATCCATCCCAGTGGGTGTGAAGTGCTATCTTGCTGCGGTTTTGATTTATATTTCCCTAACGATTAGTGATATTGAGCATCTTCTCATGTGCTTATCAGCCATTAACAGATCTTCTTTGGAGGATCCAAGTCCTTTGCGCAGTTTTGAATCTTTTCGTTGTTGTTGTTGTTGTTGTTGTTGAGTTTTAGGAGTTCTCCATGTATGCTGGATGTTGATTCCTAAAAGACATGTGATTTTTAAATATTTTCTCAAATTTTATGAGTTGCCTTTTTAATTGGTTTATAGTGTCTTTTGATGTGCAGAAATTTTACATTTTGATGAAGTCCAATTTCTCTATTTTTTCTTTTGTTGCCTGTGCCTTTATTGTCATATCCAAGACATCATTACCAAATCCAGGGTCATAAAGATTTCCCTGTGTTTCAGTCTAATGGCTTTAGAGTTTTAGTTTTTACATCTATGTCTTTAATACATTTTGTGTATAGTGTAACGTAAAGGCTCAACTTTATTATTATTATTATTATTATTATTATTATTATTTTGCATGTGGATATCCAGTTTCCCCCACACCATTTAGTAAAAAGATGTTCTTTCCCCATTGAATGGTCTTGGAACTCTTGATAAGAATCATTTGTCCATAAATGTAGGGTTTTATTTCTAGGCAATCTATTCTATTCTGTTAGTCTACATGTCTTTTTCACTCCAGCACTGCACAATTTTGATGACCATAGCTTTGCAGTAAGTATACAAATCAGGAGTGTAAGGCCTCCACTTTACTCTTTTTCAAGATTGTTTGGCAATCCAGGATTTCTTGAGACTTTATTTGAATTTTAAGATGGATATTTCTATACCTGCAAAAAAAGTTTAATTTTTGATAGGTTTAGTATTGAATCTGTGATCATTTGGCTACTACTGACATCTTAACAATATTAAGTATTTCAATGCATGAACATAAGATGTCTTCTCACTTATTAGTGTTTACCTTGAATTTTTTTCAATAACATTTTGTAGTTTTCAGTGTATAAATATGCCACTTGGTTAAGTTTACTTCTAAGTATTTTATTCCTGTTGAAAGTTTTATGAACGTAATTGTCTTAACTTCATTTTCAGATTGTTCACAGTTAGTGTATAGAAATGAAACTGAATTTTGTGTGTTGACTTTCACAGAATTCATTTATTATTTTTTCCAGTTGTGTGTGAATATTTAGAGTTTTCTGTACATAAGATTATGTAGTTTGCAAACCAAGATAATTTTACTTCTTCCTTTTCAATTTGATTTTTTTAATTTTTTTTTTTTTTGCCTAAATTATCTGGCTAGAATTTCTAGTACTATATGAAATAGAACTCAAAAGTAGTCACACTTACATTGTTCTTGATCTTAAGGAAAACATCTTTCAACTCTGATGACTGTGGGATTTTACAAAAATTCCCCATATCCTGTCAGGGAAGTTTCCTTTTATTCATGGTCTGTTGAGTGTTTTTGTTTGTTTGTTTGTTTTGTTTTGTTTTGTTTGTTTTACTTAGGATAGGATGTTGTATTTTGTCAAATGCTATCAGTTTTAATTGGTGGTAGTGTTGTTCAAGTCCTCTACATCCTTACTTTTTTAACATAAATTTTGTTCATTTCATAAATAGTATACACTGACTACAGAAAACTAGCAAAACAGAGAAATTTGTATAGTATAGTCGTTATTAATACTTAGGTGGATATTTTTTTCTGATCACAGATAAACATGGCATTATGCTATACACAGTATTGTGTCACATGTTTTTATTGATTCTCTGTCTGGTTGGTCTATCCATTATTGAAAGTAGTGTATTGAAGTCTTTCTATTATTGTAGAGCTGTCTATTTATCTCTTCAATTCTGTCAGGGTTTACTTCATATATTTTGGAACTCTTATGTTTAGTGTAAGTATGATTTTAATTGCTATCTCTTCTTGGTTAATTTACACTTTTATCATTATATAATGTCTTTTTCTGTCTCTTGCTACAGTTTTTGACTAAAAGTCTCTTTTGTTTGATGTTAGTATAGCCATCCCCGCTCTCTTTTAATTAATATTTGCATGGGACTTTTTTCCCTTCATTTTTTTCAACTTCAACCTATGCATGTCCTTAGATCTAAAGTTAGACTGTCACAGACAGCTTGTAGTTGAATCCTATTTTTTTATTCATTCATCCAGTTACATCTTTTGATTAGAGAATTTAATCTATTTACATTTAAAGTGATTACTGCTAGGAAATGATTTACTTTTGGTATTTGGTATTTGCTCTGTGTGTCTTTTAACTTCTTGTCCTATGTTGCCTCTATTACTGCTTTGCTATTTGCTTTTGTAGTGATATATTTTGATTCCCTTTTCATTCCTTTTGCATACAGTCTATAGATATATTCTTTATATCATAAAGATTAGCATAGAGATTTCATATAACATCCTAAAGTTTTTGATCTTTATTTTAAATTGATACTAAATGAATTTAATTGCATATGAAAACTCTACTCACATTTCAAACTCTCCTGCACTTTATGATGTTGATGTCACAAATTACATCATTATACATACGTACCAATTAACATAGATTTTACAGTATTTTATATGTATTTGTCTTTAAAATTCTGTATAAAATAGAAAGTGGAGTTACAAATCAAAATTACGATTATATTGGTTTTATATTTGTCCATGTATGTATACCTTTCACAGAGAACTCATATTTTCATGTGACTAACAGTCTAGTTTCATTTCATTTCAACTTGAAGGACTACATTTAGTACTTCCTGTAGTGCAGTTGTAGTGGTAATGAAACCCCTCAACTTTTGTTTATTTCGAAATGCCTTAATTTCTCTCTGATGTTTGGAGGACAGTTTTGGCAGATACAGAATTCTAGGTTTATAGTTTTTCCTTTAACCCACTTAACATAGATCATCTCACTGCCTTCTGGCCCCCAAGGATTTTGCTGAGAAATCTGCTGATAAGCTTCTTAAAGATCACTTTTTTAAGTGACAAGTTACTATTTGTGTATTGCTTTCAAGATTCTCTTTTCATTTTGTCTTTCAAATTATTTGATGTTAGTGTGTTTCTATGTGGGTCTCTTTGGGTTTATCCTACTTGAATTTCATTGGACTTCTTGGATTTGCAGATTCATGTATTCCTTCAAATTTGGGATGTTTCTAGCTATTACTTCTTCAAATAGTCTCTGCCTCTTTCTGTCTCTTTTCTCCTGCTACTACAATATATGTATTGGTTGACTTGATCATATCTCATAATCACTTTGGCCCATATTATTGTTATTTTTCTTTTTTTCTGTTCTGAGGCTCAGTAATTGTAATTGTCCTATCCCCAGTTTTACTGATTCTTTCTTCAGCCTATTTGATTCCTCCTTCATGGATTTTTAAATTCAGTTACTGTATCTTTGAGTTCTAGAATTTCTATTCATCTCCTTTTTTCAAATAATATATATCTTTTTGTTGATATTTGTATTTTCTTCATATATCATTCTCATGATTTTTTTTAGTTCCTTATCAATGCTTTCCTTTAGCTATTTAAGTATATTAAAACAGTCCTTTTACAGTATTTGTCCAGCAAGTGTGATGCCTGTGTTTCTTTGGAGATGGTTTCTGGAGATTTATTTTGTTTTTTTTTGAATGATTTCTATTTTCCTGCTTCTTTGTATGCCTGAAGATGTTCTGTTTCAAATATGGGAAAACAGCCACCTCTCAGAGTCTTAGCAGATTGGCAGGAGATAACTCCATTAATTAATAGGGCATGTTGTGAACTTGGGATCAACTCTAAGTGAAAGCTTAGTATCATCTCATGTCTCTTTTCCAGAAATGTCTTGTGTGGACTGTGTGTGCTTTAAAACAACAACAACAACAAAGCCTCATATACACAGTGACTTTTAAACATCTTAATTTCCCAAAGACTAACTTCAGTTCTTTCTCAGGGCCTTAGGGGTTTGATTGTATTTTTCTAGCCACAATCTCTTGTTCCAGGTTCCTTTAGGTGTTTAGTCCTCCTAAAGCTGTCACAAATGGTGGGGTCAACCTTTTCTTTCTGTGGCCTTTCCCAGCCTGAAATTGGAGCTATGCTGCCTTTCCTCATCTAAGTTCCTAGTCAGGCAAAACAAACCAGTCCCTGAGGCACACCATGGAAAGTTTAGACTTCTGCAAATAAATTCTGCTTTGCTCCTTCCTGTCTAAGAGAGGGAACCAGGAACTGGGCTTCTTCTTCTTCATCATGCCGTAGGAGGGAGAGCATGTGGTAAGGGTGAATAAGATTGTCATATCATTTGTATGTACCTTTTATTCTTTTTTAAAAGTATTTTATTTATTTATTTTTAGTGAGAGAGAGGGAAAGTGCATGAGCAGGGGGAGGGGCAGAGGGAGAGAGAGAATCTTAAAAAGACTTGCACTGAGCATGGAGCCCTATGTGGAGCTTGATTTCAAGACCCTGAGATCATGACCTGAGGTGAAATCAAGAGTCAGGCACTTAATTGACTGAGCTATCCAGGCTCAGTCTTTTTTTATTTTTTAATTTTTTTTAATTTAGTTTCCTTTAGAGATTTAGGAACTGGAGCTTCCTAGTCTTCCATCTTCCTGATGTCCCAGTGTAGTTAGTTTTAAGACAGGTAATGGATATTAAGAAGGTCACATGTTGTGATGAGCACTGGGTGTTATATGCAACTAATGAATCGTTGAACACTGCATCAAAAACTAATGATGTACTATATGTTGGCTAACTGAACATAACAAAAAATTGAAAAAAAGTTATTTATCTATGCAAAAAAAAGTATAGTGTCTGAAAAAAAGGTAGGTTTCAATTAATTAGGAACTATTTTTTAAATAAGTCAGTAAATGAAGAGCAAGAACAATGCTATGAGAAAGCCATGCATCAGTGAAGTCTTTTTTTTTTTTAAAGATTTTATTTATTTATTTGACAGAGAGAGATAGAGACAGCCAGCGAGAGAGGGAACATAAGCAGGGGGAGTGGGAAAGGGAGAAGCAGGCTTCCAGTGGAGGAGCCTGATGTGGGGCTCGATCCCAGAACACAGGGATCACACCCTGAGCAGAAGGCAGATGCTTAACAACTGAGCCACCCAGGCACCCCACATCAGTGAAGTCTTAAAGAGAAAAGAAACTAGGATTGTCAGGTAGATCAGGACCTCAATAAGGGAGAAGGGAAGGCTTCAGGAAGAAGTTTTGAAGAGTGAAAATAATTTTGATTGGCAGATTTGTCAGAGGGGCTTCCTTTCAGTTAAAAAAAATACAAAAAAATGCTTTTCTTTGCATTGTAACCTCTTTGGGGACAAGGAATGTGCACTTGCTCCGCTTGTGTGTCTCTCTACAGCTCTCAGTATACTGCTGGCCAAAAATACTCTTAAAATGCTTAATGAATTAACAAAATTAGATGCTCCCTTGCATAATATGGGATTGCGGAAATGATGTGTAGGGGTTTCCCTTGTTTCCACAGTCCCCACACTGGGAGAAATGACAATTAGCCCTTTTTCTAAGGGATGGCTTCCAGGGCTGGACAAAACTTTTCATATTCACGACGAGTTTGCCTGTTCTGACATCTTCATGTCCTGCCACAAGATGGTGGAGGAGTAGGAGACACCGTTTTCAGCTGGTCCCTCGAGTCGAGCTGGATAGGTACCAGACCAGCCTAAACAACCACGGAACCAGCCTGAGACGCAGGAAGAAGCATCTAGATCTCTACAAATGAACATCTCCAGCGCTGAGTATTGAGGTACGAAGCGGGGAGCCGTGAAACTGTGCACAGATATCGGAAGATAAACAGAAGGGGGAGGGAGCCGCCGCGTTTTGGCGCCGGGAAGCGGCAGCCACTTGCACGGGGGGAGCGGGCGGGCTCGTGGTCGGCACCGCAAAACAGCAGACTGAGACCGTGAGCCGGGTGCGCGCGCCACCAGGCATCTCGTGGAACACCGGAATCCCGGTGCGCTCACCGGATCCAGACTGAGACCGGGAGCTTCCGGAGCGCGCGCTGGGCGGCTGGCGGCTGGCGGCGTTAGAAACACAAAGGACAGAGACGCGCCGGCCCTGGAAGTGAGGGCTGGGACGCCGGGTGTGGGGCGCACATCCCGGGACGCTGCAGCGTTGAGCAGCACCAACAGTAACAGAGTTAAAGTGGCCAGAACATTAGTAGAGAACGGGCCGCAATCCCTCTGTTCTGTGGCAGAGGCTGAAATTCGGCCGCTGCTGCTCTGACTCTCAGAAGAGGCACAGCAAACCGCCAGGGAAAGCCGCCAGAGAACAAAAGCCTGGAAATACCGGCTCAGGGAGTGCCCATCCCCATCCCCCCTCACAGGGGACACGGAGACTCTACCCAAACAGGGTTGCCTGAGTATCGGTGCGGCAGGCCCCTCCCCCAGAACACAGAAGGCAGACTGAAAAACCAAGAAGCCCACAAACCGGGCGCCTGGGTGGCGCAGTCATTGAGCGCCTGTCTTCGGCTTAGGGCGTGATCCCAGCATTCCGGAAAGGAGTCCCTCATCAGGCTCCTCCGCTGGGAGCCTGCTTCTTCCTCTCCCACTCCCCTGCTTCTGTTCCCTCTCTCGCTGGTTAGCTGCCACATAAATAAATAAATAAAATCTTTAAAGAAGAAGCCCACATCCATAAGATCCCTATAAAACAAGGGGCACGGCCTGGGACCCAGTCAATAATTTGGGCTCTGGAAACCCCGCAACCTCTCCTCATCAGAATGACAAGAAGGAGAAGCCCCCCCCCCAGCAAAGAAAAGACAGTGAGTCTGTGGCCTCTGCCACAGAAATAATGGATATGGATGTAACCAAATTATCAGAAATGGAATTCAGAGTAACGATGGTCAAAATGATGAGTAGAATTGAAAAAACTATTACGGAAAGGTTACTGAGAATATAGAATCCCTAAAGACAGAAATGAGAACGAATCTGACAGAAATTAAAAATTCTATGAGCCAAATGCAGGCAAAACTAGAGGCTCTGACGGCCAGGGTCACAGAAGCAGAGGAACGGGTTAGAGACTTGGAGGATGGGTTAATAGAGGAAAAAACGAAAATAGAAGATGGTCTTAAAAAAATCCACGCCCACGAATGTAGGTTACGGGAGATTACTGACTCAATGAAACGATCCAATGTTAGAATCATCGGCATCCCCGAGGGGGTGGAGAAAAACAGAGGTCTAGAAGAGATATTTGAACAAATTGTAGCTGAAAACTTCCCTAATCTAGCGAGGGAAACAAACATTCGTGTCCAAGAGGCAGAGAGGACCCCTCCCAAGCTCAACCACAAAAAACCTACGCCACGTCACGTCATAGTGTAATTCGCAAATATTAGATGCAAGGATACAGTATTGAAAGCGGCCAGGGCAAAGAAATTTCTCACGTACCAAGGCAAAGGCATCAGAATTATGTCAGACCTGTCTACACAGACCTGGAATGAGAGAAAGGGTTGGGGGAGCATATTTAAAGCTCTTTCAGAGAAAAACATGCAGCCAAGGATCCTTTATCCAGCAAGGCTGTCATTCAGAATTGATGGAGAAATAAAGACATTTCAGAATCACCAGTCACTAACCAATTTCGTAACCATGAAACCAGCCCTACAGAAGATATTACGGGGGGTTCTATAAAAGTAAAAAGGCCCCAAGAGTGGTACAGAACAGAAACTCACAGCCAATACAAACAAAGACTTTACTGGCAACATGGCACCATTAAAATCATATCTCTCAGTACTCAGTCTTAATGTTAATGGTTTAAACGCTTCCATAAAACACCACAGGGTTGCAGATTGGATAAAAAGAAATGACCCATCCATTTGTTGTCTACAAGAGACCCATTTCGAACCCAAAGATGCATTCAGACTGAGAGTAAGGGGATGTAGTACCATCTTTCACGCAAATGGACCTCAAAAGAAAGCTAGGGTAGCAATTCTCATATCAGATAAATTGGATTTTAAACTACAGAATATAGTTAGAGATGCAGAAGGGCACTATATTATTCTTAAAGGAAGTATTCAACAAGTGGATATGACAATTATAAATATATATGCCCCCAACAGGGGAGCAGCAAGATACACAAGCCAACTCTTAACCAGAATAAAGAGACATATAGATAAAAATACATTAATAGCAGGGGACCTCAACGCTCCACTCTCAGAAATAGACAGAACACCCTGGCAAAAACTAAGCAAAGAATCAAAGGCTTTGAATGCCATACTCGACGAGTTGGACCTCTTAGATATATATAGAACACTACACCCCAGGACCAAAGAATACTCAGTCTATTCTAATGCCCATGGAACATTCTCAAGAATAGACCATGTTCTGGGACACAAAACAGGTCTCAGCCGATACCAAAAGATTGAAATTATCCCCTGCATATTCTCAGACCACAACGCTCTGAAATTGGAACTCAACCACAAGGAAAAATTTGGAAGAAACTCAAACACTTGGAGACTAAGAACCATCCTGCTCAGGAATGACTCGATAAACCAGGAAATCAAAAATCAAATTAAACAATTTATGGAGACCAATGAGAATGAAAATACAACAGTCCAAAACCTATGGGATACTGCAAAGGCAGTCCTAAGGGGGAAATACATAGCCATCCAAGCCTCACTCAAAAGAATAGAAAAATCTAAAATGCAGTTTTTATATTCTCACCTCAAGAAGCTGGAACAGCAACAGAGGGACAGGCCTAATCCACGCACGAGGAAGCAGTTGACCAAAATTAGAGCTGAAATCAATCAAGCAGAAACCAGAAGTACAATAGAGCAGATCAACAGGACTAGAAGCTGGTTCTTGGAGAGAATCAATAAAATTGACAGACCACTGGCAAGACTTATCCAAAAGAAAAGAGAAAGGACAGATTATTAAAATTATGAATGAAAAAGGAGAGGTCACGACGAACACCATTGAAATTGGAAGGATTATTAGAAATTTTTATCAACAGCTATATGCCAATAAACTAAGCAATCTGGAAGAGATGGAATCCTTCCTGGAAACCTATAAACTACCAAGATTGAAACCGAAAGAAATTGATTCCTTAAACAGGCCAATTAATTATGAAGAAATTGAGTCAGTGATAAACAACCTTCCAAATAACAAAACTCCAGGCCCGGACGGTTTTCCTGGGGAATTCTACCAAACATTCAAAGAAGAAATAATACCTATTCTCCTAAAGCTATTTCAAAAAATAGAAACAGAAGGAAAGCTACCAAACTCATTCTATGAGGCCAATATTACCTTGATCCCCAAACCAGGCAAAGACCCCCTCAAAAAAGAGAATTACAGACCGATTTCCCTAATGAATATGGACGCCAAAATCCTCAACAAGATACTTGCTAATAGAATCCAACAGTTTATTAAAAGGATTATCCACCAAGATCAAGTGGGATTCATACCTGGGATGCAAGCGTGGTTCAATATTCGCAAATCAATCAGCGTGATACATCATATCAACATGAAAAGACTCAAGAACCATATGATCCTCTCAATCGATGCCGAAAAAGCATTTGACACAATACAGCATCCTTTCCTGATTAAAACCCTTCAGAGTGTAGGAATAGAAGGTACATTTCTCAATCTCATAAAAGCCATCTATGAAAAGCCTACTGCAAATATTATTCTCAATGGGGAAAAGCTGGAAGCCTTTCCCTTAAGATCAGGAACACGACAAGGATGCCCACTCTCGCCACTATTATTCAACATAGTACTAGAAGTCCTTGCAACAGCAATCAGACAACAAAAAGGGATCAAAGGTATTCAAATCGGCAAAGAAGAAGTCAAAATGTCTCTCTTCGCAGATGACATGATACTCTATATGGAAAACCCAAAAGAAGCCACTCCCAAACTATTAGAAGTTATAGAGCAATTCAGTAACGTGGCGGGATACAAAATCAATGCTCAGAAATCAGTTGCATTTCTGTACACAAATAACGAGAACGAAGAAAGAGAAATTAGGGAATCCATCCCACTTACAATAGCACCAAAAACCATACGTTACCTTGGAATTAACTTAACCAGAGACGTAAAGGACCTTTATTCTAGAAACTATAAATCACTCTTGAAAGACATTGAGGAAGACATAAAAAGATGGAAAATTATTCCATGCTCATGGATCGGAAGAATTAACATAGTTAAAATATCCATGCTACCCAGAGCAATCTACACTTTCAATGCTATCCTGATCAAAATACCGAGAACGTTTTTCAAAGAACTGGAACAAATAGTCCTTAAATTTGTATGGAACCAGAAAAGACCACGAATCTCCAAGGAACTGTTGAAAAGGAAAAACAAAGCTGGGGGCATCACAATGCCGGATTTCGAGCTGTACTACAAAGCTGTGATCACAAAGACAGCATGGTACTGGCACAAAAACAGACACATAGACCAATGGAACAGAATAGAGAGCCCAGAAATGGACCCTCAGCTCTTTGGGCAACTAATATTTGATAAAGCAGGAAAAAACATCCGATGGGAAAAAGACAGTCTCTTCAATAAATGGTGCTGGGAAAATTGGACAGCTACATGCAAGAGAATGAAACTTGACCACTATCTCACACCATATACAAAAATAAACTCCAAATGGATGAAAGACCTCGATGTGAGACAGGAATCCATCAAAATTCTAGAGGAGAACATAGGCAGCAACCTCTACGACATCGGCCAAGGCAACCTTTTTCATGATACATCCCCAAAGGCAAGAGAAACAAAAGATAAAATGAATTTATGGGACTTCATCAAGATTAAAAGTTTCTGCACAGCCAAGGAAACAGTCAGAAAAACTAAGAGGCAGCCCACGGAATGGGAGAATATATTTGCAAATGACACTACAGATAAAGGAGTGGTATCCAAGATCTACAAAGAACTTCTCAAACTCAATACACGAGAAACAAATAAACAAATCAAAAAATGGGCAGAAGAAATGAACAGACACTTTTCCAATGAAGACATACAAATGGCTAACAGACACATGAAAAAATGTTCAAAATCATTAGCCATCAAGGAAATTCAAATCAAAACCACACTGAGATACCACCTTACGCCAGTTAGAATGGCAAAAATAGACAAGGCAAGAAACAACAATTGTTGGAGAGGATGCGGAGAAAGGGGATCCCTCCTACATTGTTGGTGGGAATGCAAATTGGTACAGCCACTCTGGAAAACAGTGTGGAGGTCCCTTAAAAAGTTAAAAATTGAGCTACCCTATGATCCAGCCATTGCACTACTGGGTGTTTACCCCAAAGATACAGATGTAGTGAAGAGAAGGGCCATATGCACCCCAATGTTCATAGCAGCAATGTCCACAATAGCTAAATCGTGGAAGGAGCCGAGATGCCCTGCAACAGATGACTGGATTAAGAAATTGTGGTCCATATATACAATGGAATATTACTCAGCACTCAGAAAGAACGAGTTCTCAACATTTGCTACAACATGGACGGCACTGGAAGAGATAATGCTTAGTGAAATAAGTCAAGCAGAGAAAGACAACTATCATATGATTTCTCTCATCTATGGAACATAAGAACTAGAATGATCAGTAGGGGAAGAAAGGGACAAAGAAAGGGGGGGTAATCAGAAGCGGGAATGAAACATGAGAGACTATGGACTATGAGAAACAAACTGAGGGCTACAGAGGGGAGGGGGTGGGGGAATGGGATAGACCGGTGATGGGTAGAAGGAGGGCACGTATAGCATGGTGCACTGGGTGTTATACACAACTAATGAATCATCGAGCCTTACATCGAAAACCGGGGATGTACTGTATGGTGACTAACATAATATAATAAAAAATCATTATAAAAAAAATACAAAAAAATGAAGATGGGAAATCTATTTTTAAAGGGAGAATTTGCATAAAAACATAAATATATTATGAATTAGCATATATGAACATTATTGTGTGCTTTAGGAGACTTTGAAATTGTAAACTCATTTAATCCTTGGAAGAAGCCTATGATGTAGGTACTATCCTAATTTTAGAGTTAAGAAACTGAGGCTAGAGAGGCTAAGTGACTGGTCAAAATTACACAGTAAGTATGGAGTGGCTGGGATTTGAACCCAGAGAGCTAGGCACTTTATATATAGCACGTGATCATGTAACAAGTTTATAATATAGGTACATCTTTTATATGCATTTTTTTCTATGTGAAAGTTGGAAGCACAGAAAACAAACCACATGACCTCAGAGTAGGCTTTTTGCTTGTTTTTTTTTTTTTTTTAATAATGATTTTTTATTATATTATGTTAGTCACCATACAGTACATCCCCGGTTTTCGATGTAAGGCTCGATGATTCATTAGTTGTGTATAACACCCAGTGCACCATGCTATACGTGCCCTCCTTCTACCCATCACCGGTCTATCCCATTCCCCCACCCCCTCCCCTCTGTAGCCCTCAGTTTGTTTCTCATAGTCCATAGTCTCTCATGTTTCATTCCCGCTTCTGATTACCCCCCCTTTCTTTGTCCCTTTCTTCCCCTACTGATCATTCTAGTTCTTATGTTCCATAGATGAGAGAAATCATATGATAGTTGTCTTTCTCTGCTTGACTTATTTCACTAAGCATTATCTCTTCCAGTGCCGTCCATGTTGTAGCAAATGTTGAGAACTCGTTCTTTCTGAGTGCTGAGTAATATTCCATTGTATATATGGACCACAATTTCTTAATCCAGTCATCTGTTGCAGGGCATCTCGGCTCCTTCCACGATTTAGCTATTGTGGACATTGCTGCTATGAACATTGGGGTGCATATGGCCCTTCTCTTCACTACATCTGTATCTTTGGGGTAAACACCCAGTAGTGCAATGGCTGGATCATAGGGTAGCTCAATTTTTAACTTTTTAAGGGACCTCCACACTGTTTTCCAGAGTGGCTGTACCAATTTGCATTCCCACCAACAATGTAGGAGGGATCCCCTTTCTCCGCATCCTCTCCAACAATTGTTGTTTCTTGCCTTGTCTATTTTTGCCATTCTAACTGGCGTAAGGTGGTATCTCAGTGTGGTTTTGATTTGAATTTCCTTGATGGCTAATGATTTTGAACATTTTTTCATGTGTCTGTTAGCCATTTGTATGTCTTCATTGGAAAAGTGTCTGTTCATTTCTTCTGCCCATTTTTTGATTTGTTTATTTGTTTCTCGTGTATTGAGTTTGAGAAGTTCTTTGTAGATCTTGGATACCACTCCTTTATCTGTAGTGTCATTTGCAAATATATTCTCCCATTCCGTGGGCTGCCTCTTAGTTTTTCTGACTGTTTCCTTGGCTGTGCAGAAACTTTTAATCTTGATGAAGTCCCATAAATTCATTTTATCTTTTGTTTCTCTTGCCTTTGGGGATGTATCATGAAAAAGGTTGCCTTGGCCGATGTCGTAGAGGTTGCTGCCTATGTTCTCCTCTAGAATTTTGATGGATTCCTGTCTCACATCGAGGTCTTTCATCCATTTGGAGTTTATTTTTGTATATGGTGTGAGATAGTGGTCAAGTTTCATTCTCTTGCATGTAGCTGTCCAATTTTCCCAGCACCATTTATTGAAGAGACTGTCTTTTTCCCATCGGATGTTTTTTCCTGCTTTATCAAATATTAGTTGCCCAAAGAGCTGAGGGTCCATTTCTGGGCTCTCTATTCTGTTCCATTGGTCTATGTGTCTGTTTTTGTGCCAGTACCATGCTGTCTTTGTGATCACAGCTTTGTAGTACAGCTCGAAATCCGGCATTGTGATGCCCCCAGCTTTGTTTTTCCTTTTCAACAGTTCCTTGGAGATTCGTGGTCTTTTCTGGTTCCATACAAATTTAAGGACTATTTGTTCCAGTTCTTTGAAAAACGTTCTCGGTATTTTGATCAGGATAGCATTGAAAGTGTAGATTGCTCTGGGTAGCATGGATATTTTAACTATGTTAATTCTTCCGATCCATGAGCATGGAATAATTTTCCATCTTTTTATGTCTTCCTCAATGTCTTTCAAGAGTGATTTATAGTTTCTAGAATAAAGGTCCTTTACGTCTCTGGTTAAGTTAATTCCAAGGTAACGTATGGTTTTTGGTGCTATTGTAAGTGGGATGGATTCCCTAATTTCTCTTTCTTCGTTCTCGTTATTTGTGTACAGAAATGCAACTGATTTCTGAGCATTGATTTTGTATCCCGCCACGTTACTGAATTGCTCTATAACTTCTAATAGTTTGGGAGTGGCTTCTTTTGGGTTTTCCATATAGAGTATCATGTCATCTGCGAAGAGAGACATTTTGACTTCTTCTTTGCCGATTTGAATACCTTTGATCCCTTTTTGTTGTCTGATTGCTGTTGCAAGGACTTCTAGTACTATGTTGAATAATAGTGGCGAGAGTGGGCATCCTTGTCGTGTTCCTGATCTTAAGGGAAAGGCTTCCAGCTTTTCCCCATTGAGAATAATATTTGCAGTAGGCTTTTCATAGATGGCTTTTATGAGATTGAGAAATGTACCTTCTATTCCTACACTCTGAAGGGTTTTAATCAGGAAAGGATGCTGTATTGTGTCAAATGCTTTTTCGGCATCGATTGAGAGGATCATATGGTTCTTGAGTCTTTTCATGTTGATATGATGTATCACGCTGATTGATTTGCGAATATTGAACCACGCTTGCATCCCAGGTATGAATCCCACTTGATCTTGGTGGATAATCCTTTTAATAAACTGTTGGATTCTATTAGCAAGTATCTTGTTGAGGATTTTGGCGTCCATATTCATTAGGGAAATCGGTCTGTAATTCTCTTTTTTGAGGGGGTCTTTGCCTGGTTTGGGGATCAAGGTAATATTGGCCTCATAGAATGAGTTTGGTAGCTTTCCTTCTGTTTCTATTTTTTGAAATAGCTTTAGGAGAATAGGTATTATTTCTTCTTTGAATGTTTGGTAGAATTCCCCAGGAAAACCGTCCGGGCCTGGAGTTTTGTTATTTGGAAGGTTGTTTATCACTGACTCAATTTCTTCATAATTAATTGGCCTGTTTAAGGAATCAATTTCTTTCGGTTTCAATCTTGGTAGTTTATAGGTTTCCAGGAAGGATTCCATCTCTTCCAGATTGCTTAGTTTATTGGCATATAGCTGTTGATAAAAATTTCTAATAATCCTTCCAATTTCAATGGTGTTCGTCGTGACCTCTCCTTTTTCATTCATAATTTTAATAATCTGTCCTTTCTCTTTTCTTTTGGATAAGTCTTGCCAGTGGTCTGTCAATTTTATTGATTCTCTCCAAGAACCAGCTTCTAGTCCTGTTGATCTGCTCTATTGTACTTCTGGTTTCTGCTTGATTGATTTCAGCTCTAATTTTGGTCAACTGCTTCCTCGTGCGTGGATTAGGCCTGTCCCTCTGTTGCTGTTCCAGCTTCTTGAGGTGAGAATATAAAAACTGCATTTTAGATTTTTCTATTCTTTTGAGTGAGGCTTGGATGGCTATGTATTTCCCCCTTAGGACTGCCTTTGCAGTATCCCATAGGTTTTGGACTGTTGTATTTTCATTCTCATTGGTCTCCATAAATTGTTTAATTTGATTTTTGATTTCCTGGTTTATCGAGTCATTCCTGAGCAGGATGGTTCTTAGTCTCCAAGTGTTTGAGTTTCTTCCAAATTTTTCCTTGTGGTTGAGTTCCAATTTCAGAGCGTTGTGATCTGAGAATATGCAGGGGATAATTTCAGTCTTTTGGTATCGGCTGAGACCTGTTTTGTGTCCCAGAACATGGTCTATTCTTGAGAATGTTCCATGGGCATTAGAATAGACTGAGTATTCTTTGGTTCTGGGTTGTAGTGTTCTATATATATCTAAGAGGTCCAACTCGTCGAGTATGGCATTCAAAGCCTTTGATTCTTTGCTTAGTTTTTGCCAGGGTGTTCTGTCTATTTCTGAGAGTGGAGCGTTGAGGTCCCCTGCTATTAATGTATTTTTATCTATATGTCTCTTTATTCTGGTTAAGAGTTGGCTTGTGTATCTTGCTGCTCCCCTGTTGGGGGCATATATATTTATAATTGTCATATCCACTTGTTGAATACTTCCTTTAAGAATAATATAGTGCCCTTCTGCATCTCTAACTATATTCTGTAGTTTAAAATCCAGTTTATTTGATATGAGAATTGCTACCCCAGCTTTCTTTTGAGGTCCATTTGCGTGAAAGATGGTACTACATCCCCTTACTCTCAGTCTGAATGCATCTTTGGGTTCGAAATGAGTCTCTTGTAGACAGCAAATGGATGGGTCATTTCTTTTTATCCAATCTGCAACCCTGTGGCGTTTAAAGCAAGAATTTAAACCATTAATGTTAAGACTGAGTACTGAGAGATATGCTTTTAATTCTGCCATGTTGTCAGTAAAGTCTTTGTTTGTATTGGCTGTGACTTTCTGTTTTGTATCACTCTTGGGGCCTTTTTACTTTTATAGAACCCCCCGTAATACCTCCTGTAGGGCTGGTTTCGTGGTTATGAAATTGGCTAGTGACTGGTGATTCTGAAATGTCTTTATTTCTCCATCAATTCTGAATGACAGCCTTGCTGGATAAAGGATCCTTGGCTGCATGTTTTTCTCTGAAAGAGCTTTAAATATGCTCCCCCAACCCTTTCTCTCATTCCAGGTCTGTGTAGACAGGTCTGACATAATTCTGATGCCTTTGCCTTGGTACGTGAGAAATTTCTTTGCCCTGGCCGCTTTCAATACTGTATCCTTGGATCTCATATTTGCGAGTTGCACTATGACGTGACGTGGTGTAGGTCTGTCATGGTTGAGCTTGGGAGGGGTCCTCTCTGCCTCTTGGACACGAATTTTTGTTTCCCTTGCTAGATTAGGGAAGTTTTCAGCTACAGTTTGTTCAAATATCTCTTCTAGACCTCTGTGTTTCTCCACCCCCTCGGGGATGCCGATGATTCTAACATTGGATCGTTTTGTTGAGTCAGTAATCTCCCATAGCCAACATTCGTGGGCATGGATTTTTTTAAGACCATCTTCTATTTTCGTTTTTTCCTCTATTAACCCATCCTCCAATTCACTAACCCTTTCCTCTGCTTCCATGACCCTGGCCGTCAGAGCCTCTAGTTTTGCCTGCATTTGGCTCATAGAATTTTTAATTTCTGTCAAATTCGTTCTCATTTCCGCCCTTAGGGATTCTATATTCTCAGTAACATTTTCCTGAATACTTTTTTCAAGTCTACTCCTTATCTTGACCATTGTTACTCTGAATTCCATTTCTGATAATTTGGTTACATCCATATCCGTTACTTCTGTGGCAGAGGCCACTGACTCACTGTCTTTTCTTTGCTGGGGGGGGGGGCTTCTCCTTCTTGTCATTCTGATGAGGAGAGGTTGCGGGGTTTCCAGAGCCCAAATTATTGACTGGGTCCCAGGCCGTGCCCCTTGTTTTATAGGGATCTTAGAGATGTGGGCTTCTTCTTTAAAGATTTTATTTATTTACTTATCTGAGAGAGGGAGACAGACAGCAAGAAGGGAACAGAAGCAGGGGAGTGGGAGAGGAAGAAGCAGGCTCCCAGCGGAAGAGCCCAATGAGGGACTCCTTTCCGGAATGCTGGGTTCACGCCCTAAGCCGGAGACAGGCGCTCAATGACTGCGCCACCCAGGTGCCTCGGGTTGTGGGCTTCTTGATTTTTCAGCCTGCCTTCTGGGGGAGGGGCCTGCCACGCCGATACTCAGGCAACCCTGTTTGGGTAGAGTCTCCGTGTCCCCTGCGAGGGGGGATGTGGATGGGCACTCTCTGAGCCAGTATTTCCAGGCTTTTGTTCTCTGGCGGCTTTCCCTGGCGGCCGGCTATGCCTCTTCTGAGGGTCAGAGCAGCAGCGGCTGCATTGTCACAGAACAGAGGGATTGCGGCCCGTTCTCCACTGATGTTCTGGCCACTTTAACTCTATTACTGTTGGTGCTGCTCAACCCTGCAGCGTCCCGGGATGTGCGCACCAACTCAGCGTCCCTGCCCTTACTTCCAGGGCCGGCGCGTCTCTGTCCTTTGTGTTTCTAATGCCGCCAGCCACCGGCCGCCCCTCACGCTCCAGGGTCTCCCGGTCTCAGTCTATGCCCGGTGAGCACACCTCGATTCCGGAGTTTCGGGAGAAGCCTGGTGGCGCGCACCCGGTTCAGGGTCTCAGTCTGCTGTTTCGTGGGTGCCGACCGCGAGTCCGCCCGCTCCCCCGTGGAGGTGGCCCGCCAGCCGCCAGCCGCCCCGCGCGCGCTCCGGGAGTTCCCGGTCTCAGTCTGGATCCCGTGAGCACACCGGGATTCCGGTGTTCCGGGAGATGCCTGGTGGCACGCGTTCACGGCTCACCGGTCTCAGTCAGCTCTCTCGCGGGTGCCCTCTGTGAGTCCGCCAGCTCCCCGGTGCAGGTGGCTGCCGCTTCCCGGCGCCCAAACGCGGCGGCTCCCTCCCCCTTCCGTTTATCTTCCGATATCTGTGCACGGTTTACAGCTCCCCTCTTCGTACCTCAATACTCAGCGCTGGAGATGTTCATTTGTAGAGTTCCAGATGCATCATCCTGCGTCTCAGGCTGATTCTGTGGTTATTTAGGCTGGTCTGGTACCTATCCAGCTCGACTCAGGGGACTGGCTGAAAAAGGGGTCCCCTACTCCTCCGCCATCTTAACTCCCCCTGTTTGTTTGTTTTGGTCTGTGTCCAGAGCCCACATGTTTTACCACTATTGGTAAGAAATCAAGTAGAAAATCTGGTGGGTAGTTTTATGAGAAAATCTATTGAATGTGAGGATAAGAAGACTCAGCTCTGTTCTCTACAGAATTAAGGACTTTTAATTTTTGTTTTTTGAATGGGCATGAATTGATCTGTGCTTTAGGAAGAATAACCTGACGGGATTTTGAGAATGAAGGGATACTTGTTAAAAGGCCATCTCTCTAGGGCTTATGTGGTACAAAGAGACCTAGAAGAGGAGGATAGCAAAAGGATTGGAGGGCAAAGGGGAAGGACATCACAGCATTGAAGAGCCTTGAAGAGTTGGTACATGTTGAGTGCAAAATACAAGGGAGAAATGCAATAGGCAAGATATTGAAGTTTTGCTTTCAGGTTATTTTCAGGTTATTGGCCTATATAAGAAAGATGCTGTGCTAAATATTATGCTGGGCATTACCAGTGTACAAAAGAGTATGAGACCCTGACGATTTTTGCTTTCTTCCTCTCTTTCCTTTATTTGTGTCTGTTCCTTTCTCTGTTCCTTCTTTTTTTCCCTTCCTTCTTTCTGTTTCTATTTTCCCTTCTCACCTTTAACCTTTCATTATTCTCTTCCTTTTTTTCTTTCATCCTTCCTGCAAAATATGTATATAATTATTTTCTACTCTGTGCCAGTCACTGTCCTAGACACTAGGAATTTAGTAATAAATGTGACAAAGTAAAGCATCCATATGAAGTTTGCCTTCTCAAGGGGGATGAGAAAATAAATTAATTTAGAAACCAAATAAGCAAATTTCAGGTACTGACATATATTTTGAGAAAAAAGAGGGGTAAAAGCAAACATGATGACAGAGAAGGTAGATGCAGTTTTACAGATAAGACAATTGAGAAAGACTGCTTTGAATTTCAGGAATACTCCCAGCATGGCTAACATACAGTCATATATGAGGTAAGTGTGAATTAGTGGTTCTTGGCCAGTTTTCTTTGTTGTTGTTGTTGTTGTTGTTGTTGTGTCTGTGTGTGTGTGTGTTTGATTTTGTTTTCCTTGTTTGTTTGCTTGGCAGCCCTCTTAAAGCTAGGTAAATGTCTCTGGGTCCATTACTCCCCTCTTCTTATATTTTAGGGAAGTAAGAACTTACTGATGCCAGAGAATTTTTAAAAATCAAAATTTTACAAGATAGCAATTATACTAGAACAGCAATAGGAAATCTAATTCTGCAAAACTATTGTAAAGTTCATTTACATAGAGCTCAAGGAATTGTTAACCATGACTACCTTAAACCAACATTAACAATGTATATTTTCATAAACTGCAGTCATTTTATTTATAAATGTGTACAAACAAGAAGAGGCATGTAACTTATCAAAAAAACAGGGTTCTCAATAAAATTCAGTCATTAAGTGCTAGAGATAATACAAACTTCAGTTAATAAATATCAAATTTTAGAAAAACTAGCTTAAGATGTTAATATTGGTCAAATGTTATAAACTTCCAGCTGTAAGAGAAATTAGTTCTGGATAACTAATATACAGCAGGGTGATTATAGTTAATAATACTGTCCCATATACTTGAAGGTTGCTCAGAGCAGCAACTTAAATGCTCTCACCACAAAAAGGAATTGGTAGTTATGGGAGGTGATGGGGGTGTTAACCAACCCTACTGTGGTAATCATTTTGCAATATATAAATGCATGAAATCAACACATTGGACACTTTAAACTTGCACACGGTTATTTGCTAATATATCTCAATGAAGCTGGGGAAAGAAAAAGAAGTTAATGGTATTGCTGTGAAAAGAGTCTCTTCCAAAGGAATCTTCATCCTTGTAGAGGATTGAAAAGGTAATACTAACTCTCCATTTCTAGGAAAATACTACCTGCCCAAAAATTTCTCAAATTTGGCATTGAAGATACCACTTTTAAGAGGTGCTAATGAATACTCCCAGGAAAGCAGGATGATGGTAATTTTATCAGAGGAAATGCTGTATTCTATACCCCACCTTGCCTAATCACAGGGACTGTTATTTGAATATCATAACTGCTAAGAAGCATCTTAAGGAAGAAATAAAAAATAACTTTATTATATTCAGAGTATTTCAAACTGACATGAATGTTTTTAATTTTTTTTTTATAGATGCTTTTAGTATTCTTTTGAACAATATTCCTGGGGACATCAGCTTGGGCTTTAGGTTAATCTCTTTCTCTTTTAGCAGGAATTTTCTCTTCCTTCTAATTGGTATTCTAAGGAATGTATTTGTCTTTATATTCTTCAAGACGACTTTTTCCAAACACAGGTTTTGTTCATCCTGTATTATCATTCAAGTCTACTGTCCCCATGTCCCCATTATCATTGCCGTATCAGACCAATGGAAGAACTCTGGAGGCCAGAAGTGCCAAAAGACTGATACTCTAATTTTTCCCCTACCCATCCCTCAAATACCCAAATAAATAAGAGTCAATCAGATTTAAAAAGTGATTTTCTCCTGGAAGTTTTAATAACTTTGGTACTCCTGCTCAGCCAGTATCGTAACTGTGTGTTTGGTCTGCCAATCAAAAATGCACACTGCTCTGTATCTCACATCCTTAGCATTATCCACTTAAGTTCAATGCAAAACAAATGCCAGCTCGTGGGCTTACCCAAGAGGAAATTATTCGGTGGCAATATAGTTGTATGTTGCAATCAGATATTTGCTTTGAACCTAAATTTATATAGCAAAAAACCCTATCATTACTTAAGATTTCATCTTGATAAGAAAGGGTTTGGGAATTATCATAGAAATCTAGGAGGTTCAAAAAAAAAGAGAGAGAAAGAGAGAAGAAAAAATAAAGAAAACTTTAGGAGGCTAAAGCTCTACTCTCAAAGCATTTTTAATTGCTGCTGCTCTGTGGAGGGGAGTGGGGAGGTAGAGAGTTCTGTATGTATATAAATAGCAATATGAATATCAATATTATTAAGTATATAAAATATAAAAATGTAAACACACACACACATATCTTGCTGGCTGATCTGTTTGCTTCCAGCTGTTCTCTGTCCACATGTGTGTATTTTTTTGTAAAATTCAGAATGACCACCAGCTACTGAGTTTGTGCTGTGTGAGTTTCATCTAACTCTCCACTCCATTGCTCTTACCACCAATTCCCCATCCCATTCCACAGCACTAGGCATGATTATGGTCTACTTTCAGACATAATGCAACAAGGCCAACAAGGTGTTATGTTATGTGCTCACCTCAGTGATTTCATTTCCTTCCACTTTCTATTTCTGGTACCTAGAATTTTTGTTGTCCCTTTAATGAGCCAAGTATACTTCACCTACAAAATTGTTACAGTTATGGTACTCTCAGTTAGTGTTGATTTTCCCTCAGATATTCACGTAGCTTATTTCCTCACTTTTTGCAAGACTTTGCTCAATGTTACCTCCTCAGCAAAATGTTTCCTGATAATCAAAGGAGAATATCATCATTAACTTTTATCCTCTATTCAAAAAGAGTTTAAATTTTATACATTTGGGTACTTTGCTTTTTTCTACTTCTGCCTTTCTAACACCTAGAACAGTACCTGAAATGTGGTAGCCACTTAATAAACACTTTTTGAATAAATGAGTGAATCCTCTTAAATTCAGCACAGATTACCTTTGCAATGCTGTTTTCTTGTCTGCAGATCCTATATCAATTCTCTGAAAAAAATAGTGATTTACATTTCAAACTTGGTTGAGGTATTGCTTTTCTGGGACTCTTTCCTGACATTGCCAAAACATTTAATGACTTCCTCCTTACTCCTTCATGCCCACCTCCTGTATACTTTTCATATGTGGCAGCTCTCAAACTATAATAAAATGTGTTCAACTGCCTGTGAAATTTTCAGATGTTAATTTTAATCTATGAAACACTTTAGACATTAGTTTTATCCTATCTCACCTTATATACTTTTTTAAAATTGTATTATTTGTTTCAGGGGTACAGGTCTGGGATTCATCAGTCTTACACAATACCCAGTGCTCACCACAACACACATCTTCCCCAATGTCCATCACCCAGCCACCCCATCCCTCCCACCCCCTCCACTCCAGAAACCCTTAGTTTGTTTCCTGAGATTAAGAGTCTCTTATGGTTTACCTCCCTCTCTGGTTTTGTCTCGTTTCATTTTTTTCCTCTCTTCCCCTATAATCCTCTGCCTTGTTTCTCAAATTCCACATATCAGTGAGATATGTGATATGATATGATAATTGCCTTTCTCTGATTGACTTATTTCACTTAGCATAATACCCTCTATTCCATCCACATCATTGTAAATGGCAAGATTTCATTTTTTTGAATAACTACATAGCATCCCATTGTATACATATACCACATCTTCATTATCCATTTATCTGTCAATGGACATCTAGGCTCTTTCCATAGTTTGGTTATTGTGAACATTGCTGCTATAAACATTGGAGTGCAGGTGTCCATTTGTATCTTTAGGATAGATGTTAATTTTATCCTATCTCCCCTTATATACTTTGTTCAAAGCACAATGCCTGGTCACTTCTCTGGTACTTAAAAAAAATGGTACTTGGACATTGCAACAAGAAGAAGCACAGCAAAAGATCACATCTTTCCATTCATAGATGTAATTTGTTGCAACTCCACATGGGCTTTGCTAGAAATATAGACATGTGCATACACACACACACACACACACACACATGCAGGAGTAGCAGCATGTTTTGGCAAATGCCTTCCTCATAATTATTTCAGTAACAAGACACATGTTTAGGTTAATTGGGAAAGTGATAGCAAAATGACAGACAAGGAGGCTCTAAAGCTTCATTCTCCCATGAAAATGTCACAAAACAATAAGAGACTGGTTGAAGTAACCTGATAGAAGTTCTCGCAAATAGTGAAATATGTATAACAACCAGTGGAATACCCTATAAAGTAAAGGCTACCTTAAAAATAACAGGAAAAATTGTGGCATCTTTATTCACCTTTGCTCCACAACTTCTCAGTGCAGTAAGGCATAGCCTTGCTCTGGAGAAGGTGATAACCCGGTTCCTTTCAACAGCAGTTCAACAAGCAGATTATTTTAAAAAATTTAACATGTCTAGGTGCTTCCTGAAAGACAAGTTTCTGGCATACTTAACTCAAATCTCAGGCAGAGAAAAACAGACACCCCCTGTCATGAAAGCTGTAGAAGCACTGCAGACACCTGAAACAAAAGATCAAGAGATAATTGTTAGAGGAATACAGTTGACCATCTGATGCCATCAAGATATATGTTCAAAACACATCTGGGAATGTTTCAAGCTCTCATTTTGGGTAGATCCCTGGGCTTAGAGCAGGCCCAGCCAATCAAAGATAGACTGCCTTGGCATGGAATCAGTCTGCAGAAACTGGGAATTGTGGCTACTGTTATCTCAAATCAACAATTTTCACTAAACACACCCACCCACCCACCCACCCACCCACACACACGCTATAAAGAAACAGGAAGGCATGATTCATTCAAAGGGACAAAATAAATTTGTAAAAATCATGTCTGAGGAAGTATAGACATTAAACTTACTAGAAAAAGACTTTTAAAAAAGTATCTTAACTTTATTTAAAAAGCTAAAGGAAACATAGAAAAGGACTACAGGAAATCAGGAATACAACATATGAACAAAATAGGAACATCAACAAAGAAATAGAGATGATAAAATGAACCGAACAGAAAATCTGGATCTAAAATAGCATAATAACTGAATATTCTGAGTAGTCAGAAAAAAAGAATTAGTAAACTTGAGGACAGGAAAATTAAAATTATTGAGGCTAAGGACAGAAAGGAAAAAGAGTGAAGAAAAGAAAACAAAAGGACTTATGGGATACTACAAAACAGATCAATATATGCATTATGGAGGTTTCACAAGGAGATGAGTGAAAGGAGGACAGACAGATTATTTGAAAAAAAATAATGGCAGAAAACACCCTCAAATTAAGGGAAGATACTGATCTAAAACTCCAAGACACTCAACGAAATCCAAGTGGGATAAATCCAAAGCTTCTCACACTGAGATACATTATAATCCAGCTTTCAAAAGATAAAGACAAAGAGAGGATCTTGAAGGCAGCAAGAGAATAGTGATTTGTCACTTAAAAGGGAATCTTCAAGAAGATCATCAGTAGTGCTCGCTTCGGCAGCACATATACTAAAATTGGAATGATACAGAGAAGATTAGCATGGCCCCTGCGCAAGGAAGACATGCAAATTCGTGAAGTGTTCCATATTTAAAAAAAAAAAAAAAAGAAGATCATCAGTAGATTTCTTAGCAAACCTTGAAGGCCTGAGGGCAGTGTGATGTTATGTTTAAGGTATTGGGGGGAAAATTTTCTATCCAGGGAAACTATCTTAAAAAATGATGAATAATTTAAGACATTCCTTGAGAATCAAAAGCCTTGTCGCTAAGAAAAAAAACTATACACAAAAGAAGGCAGTAATAAGGAAAATGAGGGGCAAAAAAAAAAAAAGTAAGACAAAATATGATGGCAAAAGTAACTTTTCTTTATCAGTAATTACTTTAAAAGTAAATGGATTAAAATCCTCAGTCAAAAGGCTTAAATTGACGACATGTGTTAAAAAACATCCAATTCTATGATGCTCACATAAGGGACTAATTTTATATCTGAAGACACAAGTAGGTTAAAACTGAAACAATGGAAAAAGACGCATCACGTAAATTGTAAAAGAGAGAGAGCACACAGGAGAACTGGGCCTCTACACTATTATTAGACAAAATAGACTTTAAGTTAAAAACTATTGCAAGAGACAAAGAAAGATATTGTATATTGATCAAAGGGACAGTAATCAATAAGTTAAGAATAATAAAAATATATACACCCAACATTAGAATATAAAAAACTGTGAAGCAAAGCTGAACAGAATTGAATAGAGAAATAGACATTTCTGCATAACCATTAAATATCCCACTTTCAATAATGGATAGAATTACCAGATAGAAGATCAATAGGGAAATAGAAGACTTGAACCACACTGTGTGTCTAACAGACATATACAGACTACTCCACCAAACAGTAGCAGCATGCATTTTTTTCTCATGTGTACGTTGATCGTTTTTTAATAGACCATGTGTTATGCCACAAATCAGTCTTTTTTTTTTTTTAAAGATTTTATTTATTTATTCGACAGGATAGAGACAGCCAGCGAGAGAGGGAACACAAGCAGGGGGAGTGGGAGAGGAAGAAGCAGGCTCATAGGGGAGGAGCCTGATGTGGGGCTCGATCCCGTAACGCCAGGATCACGCCCTGAGCCGAAGGCAGACGCTTAACCGCTATGCCACCCAGGCGCCCCACAAATCAGTCTTAATACATTTGAAAAGATTGATATTTTTCAAAGTATTTTTCCATATCACAATGGCATAAAATGAGAGATCCAAAGGAGGAATACTGGAAAATTCACAAATATGTGGAAGTTAAACAACACACTCAAACAACAAACGAATCAAAGAAAAAATTATATGAAGATTTAGAAAATACCTTGAGACAAGTGAAAATAAAACACAACATACCAATTTATTGAAGCCAGTGAAAGTAGTGCTAAGAAGGAAATGTGTAAGAAATATCTCAATTTAGAAACCTAAATTTATACCTTCAGGAAGTAGAAAACTAAAACCAAAGTAGCAGAATGGAGGAAATAACAAATTAGAGGTAGATAAAAGAGAACAGAAAAACAGTAGAGAAAATCAAGGAAACCAAAGATTGGTTCTTTGAAAAACTTAACAAAATTGACAAACTGAAGTTAAATTTACTAAGATAAAAAGAGAGAAGACTCAAATTACCAAAATCAGAAGTGAAATTGGGAACATTACTACCAATTTTACAGAAATAAAAAAAATGGACAGCACTATGAGTAATTATTTGCCAATGAATTGGGTAACCAATTCATTTCATTTGGGATGAAATGGGGTAACCATTCATTTCAATTGGGATGAAATGGATGTATTTCTAGAATCACAAAACCCACCAAGAATGAATCATGAAGAAATAGAATATCTGAATGTACCTATATCTGGTAAGGAGAGTCAATCAGTAAACAAAACCCTGAAGGACATCTTGGTGGCTTCCAGTTTGGACAATAATAAAAAGAGCTGCAATTAAAAAAAAGAAAAAATATATATATAGATGCAGATTTTTTTCCTTTTGGACACAAGATTTCAAATCAGAGGAGAACAAATCAAGAGGAAAACAATTGTTAGATCATATAGTATGGCTACATTTAGCTTTGTAAGAGGGTATAAAAATATCTTCCAAAGTGGTTGTATCATTTTTCATTTTCACTCCTACCAGCAGTGAATGAGAGTTTCTGCTGCTCCTCATCCTTGCTTGCTATTAATATTTCCAGTTTTTGTTTGTTTGTTTGTTTGCCAATTTTAGCCATTCTAATAGGGGTGTATGGTGTCCCATTATTATTTTAATTTGCAATTACTTAATGGCTGACTATATTGAACATCTCTTCCTATATTTATTTCTCATCTATATAACACCTTTAGTGAAGTATCTTTTGCCCATTTTGTAACTGAGTTATTTATGTTCTTATTGTTGAGTTATAAGAGTTATTCCTATACTCCTACATTTTGGAAACAAACCCTTTATCAAATATGCATTTGCAAATAATTAATCTGATTTTGAGGTTTGTCCTTTCATTCCCTTAATAGTATTTTTTTCTTAGAGCAGAAGGTTTAAATTTAATAAAGTTCAAATTATCAATTTTGTTTTGAAGGACCATGTTTTTGGTGTTCTATCTAAAAATTCATGGTGTATATCTACATAATGGATGGTATCTTTTTAAAATTGTCACTGTGAGAACTTAGTGGGGTGTCTGGAGGTAAAGCATGTGAAAGTGTAGGGGTCCCCTTTAGGTTGTAGCCTCAGAAGTTTTCATTCTCATACTAATCCTACACTCAGCTACCAGCAATTTATCAAAATTACCAATCAAATGCTCCAGTTAGTCCATTCCTCAGCAGCTTCTGTTCCACCTAAATAGTTTTTAGCTGTAACTCTCTAGAGGTGGAAGTTTGCCCTACAGCTATAGTTTTCTGGTGGATCCAAGAAATGTCAGAGATTTTCCATTAGTATAGCTTTTTCTTACAAGGATATGAGTAATGACTTCCATGCCTTTACTTGTCAGAGCTGAAATCCTCTATTAGACTTTAAATTTTATGAGAGCAAAGATGATGTTTCTTAATTACATTGCATATCCAGTAGCTAGCACAATGCCTGGCTCATAGCAGATATTTAGTAAATATCTTAAAAAATTATGTATTAGGGGGATGGATAGTTACTGTTCAATAGGTATAGAGTTTCCATTTCACAAGGTGAAAAGAGTTATGGGAACAGATGGGGATGATAGTTGTACAATAACATGAATCTATTTAATACTACTGAACAGTTTACTTAAAAAATGGAAAAGATGGTAAATTTTTTATGTGTATTTTACCACAATAAAAAAGAAAACAACGAACATCTTCTCCTCATCTCCCCTTCCATTTATATAAAATTTTAAAAAATGCATATATGTACATTGTTAATTATAAAAAAGATACATATTTATTATATGAAAATTGGATAACTGCTGATGAAAAAAGTTAACAGATTTTTCAAATCTATGCGATTTTATTTTTTTAAAGATTTTATTTATTTATTTGAGAGAGAGAGAGCAAGAGAAAGCATGAGCAGGGGAGAGGGGCAGGTGAAGAGGAAGAAGTAGGCTCCCCACTGAGCTAGGAGCCTGACATGGGGCTTGGTCCCCAGACCCTGGGATCAAGACCTGAGCTGAAGGCAGATGCTTAACCCACTGAGCCTCCCAGATTCCCCAAATCTATGTGATATTAAGGAGGTGCAAAACCCAATCAGTTTTAAAACATTCTAAAATTGATTGTTAAAACCTGTATGAAAGATTTTTTCTTGTACTGCTATCAACATTGAGCATCACCCTTTGAATAAATGCTCATTTGACAAAGAGAATGAGAAGCCCATTGTTATTTAATTTGCATTTCTTCTATTTCTAGTGAGGTTTTATGGTTTTTCATGTTTTAGGCCTCTTTTATTTTGTGTCTGTGCGTGTGTCACACACTAATATCTTTTTCTCACTTAATTTAGGAATGTGTCTCTTCCTGATGTGTAAAATTTTGTTAAGAATATTAGTTTTATTACATGTTAGCAAACATTTTTTCCTAATTCCCTTTGTTTATAGTGCATTTGGACATAAAGAAGCTTTCCATTCTTACATGAAAAAAAACATAATTCATTGTTTAAAAAGTAGTAATAATGGGCAGTGAATGAAAAGGAACATCTAAGTCTATTTAAATATATAAAGACCATCCATTTATTAACAGAAGAGCACAATTCCTGAAATCATCTGCATTTGGATAGGATAATAGCCAATCATGCACAAAATACATTATTAATAGCAGGGAGATTGGTAGGGGAAGGAAGGGAAAAATGAAGAGGGTAAACAGAGGGGAAATGAACCATGAGAGACTATGGACTCTAGGAAACAAACTGAGGGCTTCAGAGGGGAGGGGGGGTGCGGGGGTGGGTTAGCCAGTGATGGGTATTAAGGAGGGCACATATTGCAGGGAGCACTGGGTGTTATATGCAAACAATGAGTCATGGAGCACTTCATCAAAACCTAAGGATGTACCGTATGGTGACTAGCATATCATAAAAAAATACATTATTAAATATTAACATGAGAACAACAAATAAATGAGAGACTAGAAAGAAATGCTTTTGTTTTTTGAAACTTATTTTTTAAATTAAAAGACCAGCACAGCTGGTTAATTAAATTGGACCAGCACAATCCCGGGGTAGGAGAGACCTCCCTACAAACAATGTAGCCGTCCTGAGCCCCTGGACCTGGTGCTGTCACCAGTTTAGAAGGCAGTTATGCGTATTTGTTAAATGTTAATGCAGGAGTGAGTGTGAAGCCAAGACATGCCAGCAATTTCTTTACCTCTGATGAATTATTTTGCCTATTTTGTAACTAGAACTCCTATTTTGGAAATCTACAGGACAAAACTGGGTTAAGAACATCAACCCAAACATAATATTTTTGAATAATTTGTATGAAAACATCATGATGTGGCCTTTTCCTGAGGCATACTTTTATATATATCAGTGAATTTAGCTGTGCTTATTATAAGGCAAACAAAAGGAAATCTCAGAATGCACATAGTGTCTTTTTTCTAATTGCATAAGTATTTTGTATATTACTAACCTAGTTCTGCAGAACCAAGAAAGAAAGAAATGGAGCTAACCAAAAGGCTAGCATTAAGCTAAGTTACTCATGTGCATTAAATTAGAGAAAATAGTGAGTGGAAATCCCATGTTCCCTGGGGAGCTAAGAAACACTCTGGGAAACCATGAATTTTGGAGTTAGTGGATGTTTCCAGTCATAGTTGTATGTGACACTAGTCAAGTTTATTTTTTCCCCTTATCTAGAAAATAAGAAATGTAACAAAAATGCTTTAAAAATTAAAAGGCATATGTATTATTAAAATACTCAATAGGCACATAATAGGCCCTCCATGGTTGATAGTTGAATAATAATCCCATTCAAATGCAGGGTGGGACTGGATCAGAGAAGGAAAGCAGATTATGAGCAAAGTAAGAAGGGTCCAGGACAAACACCTGTATGGAGTTGTGTCCTCTTAAGCTTTATTGTCCTTCAATTATATTCTCTGTGGATGGTAAGGCAGAATTAATGGTGGGCATCAATCCCAAGTTATTTACACTAATGTGGTCCTAGAAAGCTAAGTATGTTTCAGTGGAACCAAGTACACATAAGAAGCTTTTATTTCAGCAAATATTTAGTGAACATTTTTATAAAATGAGTACTTGTCCCCATTATTGCTTAGCTTCTTTGGATGGTTACAGAGTGGGGTTTTATCAAGAAAGGGACACAGGCAATGTGCACATGAACACACATGTGTGTGGACACAAATGTATGCATATTTAGACTTAGTAATCAGATCCTGAAAAATATCGTTTTTTACCTGTTTCTTCAGAAACTCTGAGCTAATTTTTACCAAATTTATGTTTTCTATCACCAGAAATGTTCAATGATTCAAAAGAATAATTTTAAATAACTTATCTTGCATCTGACTCAGCTACTTTCCCTTAAACTTGGAGAAAAACATTACGAAAAACTTGGCTCACATCTTACAGATATCATATGAAAGAATGCCACACATGGAGTCTATAATCCTAGTTGTGGGCTAATGGTTTGCTGAAATCACTCTGACTGGCTGCTGGAAGATGGGGTTTCCCACTTTGAGGTATCGTCTTGGAAGGAGAAAATTATCATTTCTGAATTTAGAACAAGGTTTATTCACAGTCAGAATACCTTTGAAGCTTCTAAATTCATTCTTTTAAATCACTTAGAGGAATGCCTCCCAACTGAGTTCATTTCCAGAACAATTTCAGAAAGCTAGAGCTGAAAGGGCAACATATGGTTATTGGTCATTTACAGTAGAAGCTCTTTGAACTGACTTCCACTTAGTAATGCACTGCATTAATCTACACTCCATAAACCTTATAGACTGATGTTAATGGAATCCTGAATACTCCCTGCTAGTAAGTCCTTGTCTAATATGGTTGCTCCATTCTCTTCCTACTGGATGTGGTTGTTTCCAAAATTTTCTGTGCTTTACGTAATTTAAATTAATATTACATGAACAAATTCTAAATGAGTGCAATAAAAAACAGCTTTCTTTCCTTCTGTATTCCTCTCTCTCTCTTTCTCTCTGTTTCTCTGTTTGTCTGTCTCGCTCTCTCTCTCTCCCTCCTTCTTTCCCTCCCCATTTGTACTCTTTTATGTCAGAAAAACTAACTTGAGTTATTTGGAAAGACTTGATGACATGGATTTGACAGAACGTTGGTGTCTGACTTTCTTTCTAGGGTGGACCATATCTCAGTCCTATTCTTTTGTGTTCTTTTGGTGTCTTTTCATGTAGCATAGTAGATCTTCAATACAGGTTTCTGGAGTGAATCATGTCCTAAGGAATGATGCCTGAACCTTTGTATCCTATGCATTATTTTACCAACAACTGATAATGGATTTACTTAATTTTGATTCCAATTTTTTTCTCTATTTTCATCTTATTTTCAATCTTGTTTTCCCTTCTTCTTCATGCCCTCTTCTCTCCTTCTCTGTCCATTCCTTTGCTTCATGTAAAACCTCCTTCTTTTTCCCCTACTTTGTCAATGGTTTCTGGAATTCACATTTCATTACAATAAACTAGTGTGGTTCAATTAAAAAAGCCCTGGATTGTGAAAGAAAATATTCTGGACATGGTCTCGTGTTTGTCAATTTGCTATGAATCTAGGCAAGTCAGGTAACTTCTACTGCACGTAAGTGTCCCATCTCTAAAATACAGAAGATAATTTATTAATCTCTGCAGAAACTGCATAGCTCTGACATGCTAGTACTTTGAAAAATACTTAACTAAAAAAGAGTTTCTGTGAGCAACTACTTTTCCAGCCATAGAGTAGCAGTTTTGGTTAAAAAGATTTGGTTAAGAGACAGATAACACTTCTAGACTAGATCTTTTGAAATAAATGAAAAATCTGTGTATTCAGTTCTCTCAAGAGATGTAGAGTTTTGAACTTGCCTTTGGTGATTGGCAAAATGAACAGATGCTGTCCACAGCAATGGTGTTCTGAGGCTCCCTGCCTCCCCCTTTGCATGGGTTTTTAGATTTATTGAGCTTAAATTCCTCTATGGCTGCCTGCCACACACCTACCTGATGATTCGAGTAGTATTTTCCTTGGCTAGTAAGGTCTGCATTTCATTGTTCCATCAACACTGAACAGACTGAAATAGAGTCAGAATTCAAATTTAAGGCCTACAAAAAACATTTCCAGAGATGACAGGATCAGGCTGGTTCTATCTATATTTTATTATCTTTTGCTGTTTTTCACAATTATGACATTTCTGGCAACAAAATGAAAGTACTAAATTCAATAAATACACCTAGGGAGAGCTATTGGTAGTCAATCTTGCAACTACACTGTAAAAGGCCTTAGAGAAAAAAAAATCACATTTAACAGAGACAGAAGAATTTTAGTTTTTCCAAAATGATCAAAAGCTTCTTTTTCAATTGCTGCATATCTAGGGGAAACATCATTCCTTTGTTGTTTTATATCCACAATTTATTTGGAAATAAACATCAGCAGGCCTCAAGCAATAGTAAGATGAGAGATACAGGTTAAAGAGGAAATACTTTGAAGTTCTGTCTCATCAATACCTTAAAACAATAAGTAATAAATAAACAATATATTTTTTTAAGTCTCTAATCTTAAATTCATGACTATTCACACAAACACACATATATACTCTCATAGACAAATCTGGATTTCATATGGAAATTTCTGATAAAATTCAAGGATATAGGCAAGCATGATCTTAGGATATACTCATCTACAGTATTTACTAATCATAGTAATCAGAAGTGATTTAAAGTCTGTTTGTAGAGCACAGACTTTTCAGAAAATATTACCCCTCTGCTCTTTTTATTATACCAACTTTTTAAGGAACTATTTTTCTGCTAGTTCTAGATAACCTCTGTCCTTTCCTAATGTGCAGGACATGCCTATCATTGATGATATTATTTTATAATTATGGAACTTTTTCATTTTCATTACAGAATGAATATATATTTCTGTTAAGAACGATACAGAAAAATGTGGAGCAAAAGTAATAATTTCCCATCAGCTCTCCTCCTACTTGCCCAAGCTGATTTCCTCTCTTCAGACACTAATTTTAAAGATATCTACTGTTAATAGGACTATATTTTCCCAAACTTTTTTGTTCTAAGCACACATGAATCTTGGCATTTGTATTGCACTATCACTCTGCTTTTAACATAAAGCTTACCTAACTTTCTGTTTCAATATATACAGACTTCATACATCCTTTTTAATAACTCCTTATTATTCCTAACAATAGCTATATTATTATTATTATTAATTTTACTATGTTCAGTTTGTTCTCTCATACCTGCATACATATTTCTCTGGATGAATTCTGAAAAATACGATTTCTAAGTCAAAGGCTGTGCATATTGAAAATCCAAAGAGGCTGAACTAATTTTTTGCTCTGTATCTACAGTTTATGAAATAGCCACTCTATTTCCACATTCCCATGACAACCCTCAATATTACCAAACTTTGACAGATTTTACCAATCTGTGTAGACATTGTTATTTTAATTTGCTTTTCTTTAATTACTAGTAAAGTGGGACATCTTTTCACATATTCAGGCCTTATGTATGTTTTATTTTGTGGAATTGCCAGTTTTAATCCTTTGTTAATTTATCTTTTGGTTTATTTGTTTCCTTCCTTTTTTATTTGAAGAACTCATAAATTTTAGATACTAATTCTACTATGTGTTATCTCTACCAGAAGAAAGTATTTTCTTCCAATATATAACTTTGTTTGTTTATTTATTTCTCCTTTTGCTGTTCAACTCTTTTAGTTTTTTATATAGTCAAATCATAGCTTCTGAGTTTTTGTCTTGCTCATTAATATCTCACTCATTTACAAGCTCAATGCAACTTACTAAATTTTTCTTGATGTTTTTATGACTCTGCATTTTACATTAGATTTTTAAACCATCCACTATTTATACTGAACATAAATAACATAGAAACTGATTTTTTTCCTGAATATTTAACCAAGAAGCTTCCATTTCATCCTGATTCATACAATGACTGTTAAAACAGCACACCCACGGGAATAGGAAGAATCTGATTCAAATGTCCTATTTTCAACATAAAATCACAATGCATACAAAGAAACAAGAAAGTCTGACCCATTCAAAGGAACATAATAAATCTATGGAAAATACACTTGAGAAAACTAAGATACTGGAATTACTAGACAAAGACTTCAAAGCAACTGTCTTAAAGATGTTCAAAGAGCTAAAGGATGACATGGACAAAGATGGAAAATGTATGAACAAAATGATAGTATCAGTAAAGGGATAAAAATTATAAAAAGAAGCCAACAAGTAATTTTGCAACAAAAAAGTCAAATAACTGAAATGGAAATTATACAAGAGGAATTGAAAGAAAATTAGAGCAATTCAGGAGAAAGAATCAGCAAACATGAAATAGGACGACAACTGGAATTACCAAGTCTGAGCAACAAAAAGAAAAAATATAATAATAAAGAAGTGAAGAGAGCCTAAGGGTCTTGTGGAATTCCGTAGTGCAGACCAATTTACACATTGTAGGAATTCCAGAAGAAAAAGATAGAGAATAGGTGGCAGAAGAATATTCAAAGAAATAATATATGAATACTTTCCAAATTATATGAAAGACACAATTCTACAAACTCAACAAATCCAAAGTGGAATAAACTCAAAGACACCCACACCAAGATGCATTATAACCCAAATGTCAAATATCAAAGATAAAGAGAAAATCTTGAAAAGAGTAAGAGTTAAGTAACTCACATAAAAAGGTTTGCCAATAATGTTTCAGTCAGTTTCTCACCAGAAACCTTGGAGGCAGAAAGTTGGTGGAATAATATAGTTAAAGTGCTGAAGGGAAAAAAAATGAAAACAAAAACAAAAACAAAACAAACAAAAATCTGTCACTGAGAATCCTATATCCAGCAAAGTCGTCCTTCAGAACTGAAAGGTAAATTAAGGTAATCCCAAAGAAACAAAAGCTGTGAGTTCATTATCACTAGACCTGCCTTATAAGAAGGCTAAGGAAATCTTTGTTTCAAATAAAAGGATGTTAGACATTAATTCAAACCCATTTAAAGACAAAAAGATTTATGGTAAAAGTAAATACATAAGGAAAAAAAAGTGAATATTATTACAATCCCAGGGTCCCAGGATCGAGCCCCATGTCAGGCTCCCTGCTCCACAGGAAGCCTGCTTCTCCCTCTCACACTCCCCCTGCTTGTTTGTGTTCCCTCTCTTGCTGTCTCTCTCTGTCAAATAAATAAATAAAATCTTTAAAAAAATGTAATTTGTGACACCAATAACACAAATGGGTAAGGGACATAGTTGAATAGGATTACAGTTTTGTATGCAATTGAAGTTAAATTAGCATCAATTTGAAATAGATTGATATAATTTCAGGATGTTATTTGTAATACTCATATTAGTAAGAAAGTAAATATCTATAGAATATCCACAGAATAAAATGATAAAGGAATCTAGATGTATCACTGTTAAAACAACAACAACAACAACAACTAAACAGGAAAAGAAGTAATGGAGTTAATGAAGGACAAAAATCATAAAGTATACACAAAACAAACAGCAAAATGACAGAATTAATTCCTTCCATATTGGTAATTGCTTGAAATGTAAAAGCGTATTTTTTTTCACAGTAAATATGCAAAGACTGGTAGAATAGACAAATGCTCATGATCCAACTCTCTGCTATCTATAAGAAACTGCTGTAGATATAAATAGGTCAAAATGATCTAAATAGATAAAATACATTGAAAGTGAGAGGATGAAAAAGATATTCTATGCAAATAGTAACCAAAAGACAGCTGTGGTGGCTAAACTAATATCAGACAAAATAGACCTTATATCAAATATTTTTAAGAGACAAAAGGATATTTTATATTAAAAAATTGTCACTTCACCAAGGAGATATAATAATAAGTATATATGTGTCAGACATCAGAGAACAAAAAATACATAAAGCAAAAACAGAATTGAGAGGAGAATGAACTCTATAGCAATACATACAAAACTTCCATACACTACTTTCAAAAATGGATAGAATATCTATTGAGAAGATCAATAAGAAAATAGAAGAACTAAGAAGACTATGAACAAAGTAGACCTAGTAGGTGTATGTAAAACATTCCATCTAACAACACACTTTTTTTTTTCAAGTACACAATAAACATTTTGCAGGAAGACCAAAGCACAAGCTAGACTATAAAGAAGTTTAACTTTTGTTAGGCTACAAAATACATCTCAAAAGTTTATGGACATTGAAATCTTGCATGGTATCTTTTCTGACCACAATGGAATGAAACTAAATTCAACAACAGAAAAAAACTGGGCAATTCACAAATATATGAAAACTAAATAACATATCTTAAACAACCAATTGTCAAATTAGAACATATCTGGAGACAAATAATGTGAAAACACAACACACAACATGCCAAAATTTATGGAATGCAGTGAGTATAGTGATAAGAAGGAAATTTATACCTGTAAAAACATACATTAAACTTAAATTTACTAGGAATTTAATTTTTACTAGGAAAAAAAAAAGGGCCAACTAAAACCAAAGCTTGCAGAAGAAAGGAAGTAATAAAGCTTACACCAAAGATAAATAGAATTGATTTAGAAAAACAATAGAGACTAGGGATGTACTGTATGGTGACTAACATAATATAATAAAAAAAATACTATTAAATAAAAAAATTAAAAAATTAAAAACTTGACAACAATAAATAAATAAATATTTTTCACACCCTAAAAAAAGAAAATAGAGAAAAATCAATACAACCAAAGTTGTCTTATTGAAGAAATCAGCAATACTTTTTAAAAACCATTATCTAGATTGACTAATAAAAAGAAGACTCAAATTTATAAAATCAGAAATAAAAGTGAATACATTACTGAATTTATAGTTAACAGGGATTTTAAGAATATACTATAAATGAATTTACCCCAAGAAATTGGATAACAAAGATAAAATGGACATGTTCCTAGAAAAATACAAAGAATACAATGCACCAAAACTAAATTATGAAAAAATAGAAAATTTTAATAGATGCACAAATAGTAAGGGGATTAAATCAGTAATCAAAACCCCTCAATAAAGAAACTCTTTGGGCCAAATAGTCTCACTTCGTTTAAAGAATTAACACCAATCCTCCTTAAACTCTTCCAAGGTATTGAATGGAATGGAACACTTTTTCATTCATTCTATGAAGCCAACATTACACTGATCCCAAAGTTACACAAAGGTATTTCATGAGAAACAATTAAACAAAAAACTATAGAGCAATATCCCTTTTGAGTATTGATTTATTTTGATAAAGTCCCAATAGTTTATTTTTGCTTTTGTTTCCTTTGCCTCAGTAGACATATCTAAAGAAGTTGCTATGGCTGAAGTCAAAGAAGTTACTACCTATGGTCTCCTGTTGGATTTTTATAGTTCAGGTCTCACATTTAGGTCTTCAATCCATTTTGAATTTATTTTTGCATTTGGTGTAAGAAAGTGGTCCAGTTTCATTCTTTTGCATGTTGCTATTCAGTTTTCACAACACCATATGTTGAAAATAGAAAGCTTCTGCACAGGAAACAATCAACAAAACTAAAAGGCAACCTACAATATGGGAGAAGATATTTGCAAATGATGTACCTGATAAAGGGTTAGTATCCAAAATATATAAATAATTTATAAAACACAATGCTCAGAAAAGAATAATCCAATTAAAAAATAGGCAGAAGACATAAATACACTTTTTTTTCAAAGAAGATATCCCGATGGCCAACAGACACATGAAAAGATGCTTACCATCACTGATCATCAGGGAAGGAAATACAAATCAAAACTACAATGAGATATCACCTCACACTTGTCAGAATGGCTGAAATCAACAACACAAAGAACAACAGGTGTTGGCAAGGATGTGGAGAAAGGGGAACCCTCTTGTACTATTGGTGGAAATGCAAACTGGTGTCATCACTCTGGAAAACAGTATGGAAGTTCCTCAAAAAGTTAAAAATAGAACTACCTACAATCCAGCAATTGTACTACGAAGTATTTACCCAAAGGGTACAAATATGCTAATTCAAAGGGATACATGTACTCTGATGTGCATTATCTACAATAGCCAAATTATAGAAACAGCCCGTGTCCATCAACTAATGAATGGAAACAGATTATCTATCTATCTATCATCTATCTATCTATCTATCTATCTATCTATCTATCTATCTATCTACCATCTATCTATATATAGAGAGGGTCTAGATAGATACATAGATAGATAGATATATCACCACAATGGAATATTACTTAGTCATAAAATGAATGAAATCTTGCCATTTGCAAGGAAATGGTTGGAGCTAGAGAGTATTATGCTAAGCAAAATAAGGCAGCCAGAGAAAGAAATACCTTATCATTTCACTCACATGTGGAGTTTAAGAAACAAAACACATGAGCAAAGGGAAAAAAAGAGAACGGCAAACCAAGAAACAGACTTTTACCTATAGGGAAAAAGCTGATAGTTACCAGAATGGAGGGGGTAGGGGTGGGGGGTTGGGTTAAATAAGTGATGGGGATTAAGGAATGCATTTGCTGTGATGAGAAATAGGTGCTGTATGGGTTTTGAATTACTATATTGTACATCTGAAACTAATGTTACACTGTATGTTAGCTAACTGAAATTTAAATAAAAACTTAAAAAAAGAATATTGATTTGAAAATTAATAAAATTTTCAGCAATATGTTAAAGAGATTATAATCATGGCCAAGTTGTATTTATTCCTATAACACAGGGATGCTTCAACATATGGAATTCAGTAAATGTAATATAGTACATTAATGGATTAAACATAAAAATCCTACATTAAAGTCTAAATTGATACCTTTGTTGTGATGAGCACTGGGTGTTATACACAACTAATGAATTGTTGAACACTATATCAAAACCTAAAAATGTATTATATGTTGGCTAATTGAACATAATTAAAAAAAGAAAAGAAGAAAAAAAAAGACCTTTGACAAAAATTCAATACCTTTTTTTTTATAAAACTTTTCAACAAACCAGGAATAGAAGAAAACTACCTAAACGTGATAAAGATCATATATGAAAAACTGACAGGTAATGTCATGAGCAGTGGTGAAAGAATGAAAGCTATTCTCAAGTTAGGAATAAGACAAGGATGTCCACTTCCACCATTTCTGTTCAACAAAGTATTGGAATTTTTAGCCAGAGCACTTAGCTGAAAAAAGAAAAGAAAAGAGAAAAAATTAAAAGAAAAACAAAATAAAGAAATTTCCAAACTGGAATTTAGTAATTAAAATTATGTTTGCAGATGACCAGCTCTCATATGGGGAAAACCTTAAAGATTCCATTAGAAAAATGTGGGAGTTAATAAATAAATTCAGCAAGTTTGCAGGATACAAAATATAAACAGAAAAGTCAGTTCTGTTTCTAAACACTTAACAACAAACCATCTGAAAAGTAAATTAAGAAAGCAATTCCATTTACCATAGTACCAAAAAGAATAAAATATGTAGGAATAAATTTAAGGAATTGAAAGGCATACACTGAAATCTATAAACCACTGCTGAAAGAAATTAAAGGGGACATAAATAAATGAGAAGATATCCCATGCTCATATATTAGAAGATTTAATAGTGTTACAATGATGTTACTGCCCCAAGCAATTTACAATTTAGCTTCAATTTTTATCAAAATCTCATTGGCATTTTTTAAAATAGAAATTGAAAAAAAAAATCCTAAAACTCACTCTCAAGGGACCTGGAGTAGCTAAAAAAATCTAGAATAAAGAACAAATTTGGAGGACTTACACTTTCTTAATTTCAAAACTTACTAGAAAGCTGCAGTAGTTAATTCAGTGTGGTACTGTTGTAAGAAAACACATTTACCAAAGAAATAGAATAGGAAGACTGGAAATAAACCTCACATACATGGTCAAATAATTTTCAACAAGGGTGCCAAAATCATTCAATAGGAAAAGACAGTCTTCAACAAATAGTGCTTAGAAAGTTGAATATCTACATGCAGATGCATGCATTTGAACCCTTACATGATGTCACACACAAAACCTAGATGAAAATAGAATAAAAATTAAAAGGTAAAACTCATAAATACACAGGGGAAAATGTTCACAAAATTGAATTTGGCAACGATTTCTTGGCTTTGACATCAAAAGCCCAGGCAACAAAAGAAAAAAAAAAAGATAAAGTGGACCACATTGAAATTAAAAATTAAAAAGTTTGTGCATCAAAGGGCATTAAAGGGCATTGTCAACATTGGGAAAAGAACAATCAATGGAATGGGAGAAGAAAATATTTCCACTCTATATAATGAACATTATTATCCAGGCTATATATAAACTCCTTAAATTCAACAGCAAAAACAAAGAAACCAAATTAAAAATGGGCAAAGAATTTAAACAGATATTTCTCCAAATATGATATGCAAATGACCAATAAGTTCACAAAAAGATGTTCAACATCACTAGTTATTAAGGAAATGAAAATAAAAACCATGATATGATACCATCTCATCCTTATTGGAATGACTATTATCTTTTTTAAAAAAAGATTTATTTATTTTAGAGAGGGAGTGAATATGGGTGGGGGGAGGTACAGAGGGAGGGGGAGAGAGAGAATCCCAAGCAGACTCCCCACTGACCATGGACCCCTACTCAGGTAAGGCTCGATCTCACATCCCTGAGATCATGACCTCAGCTGAAATCAAGAGTCCGATGCCTACCTGAATGTGCCACCCAGGTGCCCCTAGGATGACTATTATCAACAAAATGGAAAATATCAGACATTAGTAAGGATGTGGAAAAATTGGAATGCTTTGGGTGTCACAGTTTTGCTGTTTCTCGAAAAATTCAACATTTAATTACCATGTAATTCAGCTTCTGGTATACACCCGAAGGAATTGAAAGCAGGAACTTGATCAGATGCTTGTATACCCATGTTCATAGAAGCATTACTCACAATAGCTCAAAGTTGAAAACAATCCAAATGCCCAACAGATACACAGATAAGCAAGATGTGAAATATGTATACAAGGAAATGTTATTCAGCCTTAAAAGGGTATAAAATTCTGATACCTGCAATCACATATACAAACCCTGAAAATGTTTGCTAAGTGAAATAAGCTAGACAGAAGAGGACAAATACTGTATAAGCCCATTTGTATGGAGTAAATTCAAAGAGGCATAAAGGAGAGTAGAGGTTACGAGGTTCTGGAGGGAAGGGGATATTGTGTAATTTGTACTGAATTTCTGCTTGGAATGATGAAAACCGTCTGGAAATAAATAGTTACACAACACTGTGAATGTGCAGATTACCCTTGTAGAAAAGTCCCAGTAGAGAAAATCAAATACAAGCAAGCACTAAGGTGGGAGACTGCCTGTGGTAAGAATCCCATCTGAATAGGGTGGCAAAGAAAAGTTAATGCCACGTTAGTGAAGACAGAAAGGTAGGCAGGGGCCAGGTCATTTAGAGTCTTTTCGACCACAATAGGGTTTTTGTGTTTATTTTAAATGAAATCAAAGTTCTTAAGGGCTTTTAAGCAAAAGGATACCATAATATAATATAATATACTGTTTAATATTTTAAAAGAATAGTGCTAGGTCCCATACCTTGAGAAAGAGTATATGGCGGCCATGTTGGGAACAGAGATAAGTTTAGATGGTATTGCCAACATTCCAGGCAAAGGATGACTGAGACTCTAGTTAGGCTGGTAGCAGAGAATGTAGGAAGTAGTGGGCAGACAGGAACACAACCTAAGACAAAGCTCATGGTATTTGCTGATGGCTTTGATGCATAGCAGAAGTAAAGGAAAAGAATCAAAATAATTCTGGGTGTTTGGCTTTAAACAGCTGGTGAACTAAATTTTTCATTTATCAAAATGGGGAATACCAGTAAAGGAGAACTTTTGAAGAACCCTTGTACTTATAAAACATTGTCTACTGGTGCTTATGGATTTCAAAAAATCCTCTTTGTCGCAGTTCCTTTAGTCATGAAGCTTGGCAAGATAGTCATTATTTTCATCCTGATTAGTCTCTGTAGTTTACAATGAGCTCCACAGCTTTGCAATTCTGGATAAACCTCAGGAGCTTGTAAAAGCTGTCTAGTTAGGAAAAGAACCTGGCTCCATTTCTGAAAAAGAAAAAAAAAGTTAATATAAATACAAGTATCCTCACATAAGAAAGGAATCCAATGTTGCTCCCATTATCCCTTAGCCTCATTGCTCAGGAAAAGGTTCATGAAACTCTATGATTAAATAAACCTGATAGTTAACCTAAGAGCAGAAACATGAGACGTGTGTCCACAGAAAGAGAAATCATAGTTGTCTTTGGCTGAAGGAGAGTGAAGGGAGATCTTGGGAATGGAGAACGAGGGAGCAGAGTAATCCCTATTTCTTCTAGAAGCAAGGGATTCAAAGGTGCAGAGATGGCTTTGCGTATTAATCCATTCTTATGTGTTTTATATTTACCTAAGAATAATTTTGGTGATAAATCACTGGCTTTTTATCTATTTGACCCATTGATATAGGTAAGTCCCTTCTTAAATATTCATTGCCATTTACGCTTCTCAATTATCATGGTTAATGCTTTGTGCTTTGTATGTATGGTGTGCATGTGATCTGACTACCTTCATTTGTTTTATTTATGTTTTATTTATAATTGGATGTTTATATTCTTATCTGTAGAATGCAGATGGTGTGCGCAGAGCTAGTGAACTCCCTCCACTGCAGACTAATCTTAACGCCTTTCCCTAGAAATAAACAGCATGGTATTATTATATGTCAACAGCATGCATTTGCCATTCCTGTGTGGATCCCAGTGTTTAGGGGAAAGAGTGCTATCTTGCAGTGGCTGATGAAGCTTCAGACCAGGGTCGCCATGCAACTAGCCCCAGGGAAGCTTGGTATGTCAAATGCCAGCATGTTTGTGAAAATGCCATAGCTGATCTTTCTAAGGACACGGGAAATAAGCCAGTGGGCACAGCAGTTAAGAGTAGATAGCTGCTTCTGATATTACATGGCTTTGAACTATTGCCTCTCATCTGATGCCTGGCTGTGTCCCTGTGTTAACTAATGAAAAGATCAACTGATTCAATTTTGCATATTGCACAACTGGGTTTGTTTCCACCTCAACTGCCTCAACGATATTTCTCTTTCCACCAGGCATGAAGTTAGCGCCATTTATTGAGTTTCCACAGTATGTATAGACACTTGAAGTGATGTATGAGTATTAATCACAGCAGGCTGCTTTGAAGGAGGTACTGAATAAATTATTATTTAATTAAAGCTCAAATCAAGGGTGATAATAAAATGAATGTCTGAGCAGTTGGACGGTCCCTGCCTGATCCAATTGGATATAATTATATACGGCTATGGACAAATCACTTCACTGGAACATGGATGCCTGTAAAAGTGACTTGCCCCAACTAATGGCTATTGTAAATCAGGGGATGGTAATAGCTAATCAGACGCAGACCTTCTCATAGTGGGGGCTTGAAGTTTTGTGAAAACAATTACTAACATTGGACAAAGTGAAGGTATATTGTCTTCTTTCTCAAGGCCTCATGAGTGAAGTCTTGAGAAATGTCACCTTGAGCTTCCTCATTGTTACTATGAAGGTACTGGCTTATGAATGGATGAACGTTCCATGTGGAAAAGGACGTGAACTTGGAGTCACACAGATATGCATTGGAATCCAGGCTTTTCTTTTTAATTGCAATATGATCTTGGGCAAGTTACTTAAGTTTTCCAACCCCTAGTTATCATATTTATAAAGATACATAGCAATGTATATTGGCATGAGGTACTGAAATTGGAGATAGAATATGTAGTACTTATAATTTGTTAGGCTCTAAATATATGATGGTGTTGGTTGCTACCTGTCTTACAAATACATTATGTATTCCTAAAAATAGTGTAAAATTACTGCAGTGTTCTATTACGTTTAAACCCTAGGGCTTGGGGACTTATTTGGAACAGTACTTGGAGTTATTACTTAAACTAATGTGCTTTAACAAAATCCATATTAACATTTTTTAATTAAATTGTTGGTTTTTTAGAGCAGTTTCAGGTTCACAGCAAAATTAGAGGGATGATACAAAGCATTCTCATATACGCCCTGCCTCCACGCATGCATAGCCTCCCTCATTATCAACATTTCCCATTAGAGTAGTACATTTGTTACAATTGATGGATTTACAGTGACATATCAAAATTACTCAAAGTCCATAATTTACATGGCAGTTCACTGTTGCTGTTATACATTCTATGGGTTTGGACAAATATATAATGGCATGGCTCCATTGTTATTATATAATGCAGAGTCGTTTCTGTGTCCTGAGAACCCGCTGTGCTTGGTCTATCCATCCTTCCCTTCCTAATCTTTGTCCCAAACCCCCACAACCACTGATCTTACTGTCTCCATAGTTTAGCTTTTTTTAGAATGTCATATAGTTGGAATCATACAGCATGTAGCTTGTTCAGACTGGTTTCTTTTATTTAATAATATACATTCAATGTGTTATGTTGTTTATATTGCTACTACATATTTTATTAAATATTTGTTAACATAACTGGGTAAGTATCCTCAAACCAAAAAGGATCATAATTTGATATCCAAACACAACCACTTTTACTTTATAATTATACATCATAATTATTTTCACATGTAACTATTATCAGATATGAACAATCACTTGAATCAACAGTCTGATATTTCACTGAGTATGCTGTAATATATTTTTATTGTTAGACATTTAGATTCTTTTTAATTTTAAACTATTACCAATAATCTTTTCAATATTCACAGGTTTTAAAAAAATAACACATATTTGTTGATATGAATAAGTATATATAAGTATATATAGGTGTATGAAAATAAAACATAATTTTGGGATGCTCAGTTGTTAAGCGTCTGCCTTGTTCAGGTCATGATCTCAGGGTCCTGGGATCGCGCCCGGCATCCGGCTCCCTGCTCAGTGGGAAGCCTGCTTCTCTCACAAGAAATTAGAAAATGTAATTCAAAAAAATATAATTTATAATGGCAACAAATATTATCAAATAAGAATAAGTCTGATAAAATATATGTAAAAACTAGAAAAAAAAGAAAACATAATTAAAGCACATTTTACTGGGGATATGTTAGCTTAGGTTGCAGACTCTCACTGGTGGAACCAGTGAAAATGATTAGGATGGAACTACTCTGTCTTTCAGAATTATTTCCTTGCTGCTTCTGCCATTCTTTCCACACCTTCTCCATACCTGTAAGAAAAGTCTACTCAGTGGGGTGCCTGGGTGGCTCAGTTGTTAAGTGTCTGCCTTCGGCTCAGGGCGTGATCCCAGAGTCCTGGGGTCCACTCAGGAATTCCTGGTATTCTACCTATTCTTCACATCTAGCCCATAGCTATGTTTCCAGTGATGTGTCTAACTTAATGGTTATGTTTGACCCCAAAGACATTTCAACTTCGATTTTTCAATGTTCAGTATTTTAGCAATGGTTTTAATATTTTTCTGTATTTAATAATTGTTTTCAACATTTGATATGTTAAATATTTTATCTAGATCCTCAAGTTTTTATTACTTATGTGCTAAATTCATGTACTTTGGAAGATCAAGAACATATACCCCTACTTATTCTCTTTTTGAAAGAAGGATCTAGTAACCTAAGAAAGCACATACATTTTCCTAAATATTTTGGTATGTTTAATTTTCTACAAGAAAGAAAAAGTGAAATAAGCCTCACACCCTCGTGTATTTCACCACACCACTGTCTTAGTTTGGGAACTTTGCAGAAAACAGGACAAGCATGAACTGCTTTTAAATTGCACCAGAAGTGTTTAATACTAGGTAGCCTGTGTATTGTGGCTGCTCACGGCTATGTCTACCTGAGGGTTTGCTTTCACTGAAAATAAAATAAAAAACAAGTTTCCAAAAAAGCACACTCCACAAAATGTAGTGAAGGTTGCCTATAGTTTATATTATGCCTCATATTAATTTACTGGCCAATTTAAAATGAAACCAATAACCAACCAAGTAATGTATAAAGTTATTTTTCCTTAAAGTCTTAGAAATGACACCTTTGTTAAATGGCCTTCTCCAGCCTTCCTATTTCTCTTCCTTCTTCCCACTGTGACCTAGAATTAAACACAGATTTTTTTCAAAAGATTAATTCTTCACAATGAACCTACTCATGGGAGAAGCTTTCTGCCAAAGTAGAAATGGTGACTTGGGGCTTAGGGACAAGAGGTTATTAGAATAAGAATATCTTGAACATTTTCTAAAATGTCAAAAGATTCTAAACTAATCTTTCATTATACAATTATGTTCAGAGTGATCAGGTCAAATTTTGGAGTCATTGGAATTTACTTCATTTTACCATGAAAAACAACTACTGAATTTGCTTCTTCATCAGTATTGTGTTCTATCAAGAAAAAAAAAGTGTTTATTTCTAAGTGAGGTAATTTCTGCTCAGAGAAGATTTTGTTCAATTAAAAAACAACCAATCCCTGGCACTTACATAATCTAGACAAATTAGAATGTAGAAACAATAGAGTTCTAGACAAATTATTGATACTGCTTTTCTATGCACACTAATAAAAGAAAGTTAAACTCACTAAGGAAAATCATAGAGTCATTATTTTTTTTCCTTTGTGATGAGATACCTTACTTTACATTAGGGAGATGGAAAAAGGGTTTTTATGACGTGGCCTGCACTTTTGTCATTGTGACTTTTATATTTAGTACTTTCATCAAGAATCTAGAAGGATGTACAGAAAGCCTGAAATGCAAAATGCAAGGGTAGAGGTTGTTGTGGATCCAGTGAATAAAAACCATGAAATTGTTTGGGTGTGGAGCCAAGGGAATGATTTTCCGCAGAGTAGAAATGTGCTGCACTGGTGAACAGGCAGTACACTTGGACAAATGACAGTCAGAATTGAGGGGGATGATACCTTGGAGGTCCAAGGAATGGGCATCACCTAAAAGAAGGGTATCAACTGTGGCTCGATGGAGAAAAAGTTAGTTCTTGTCCTTTAGATGGCAGCAGGGGGCAGTTTCAAGAATGGAGCTGGAAAATGTGTGCAAAATAATCCAATAAACCCAGGATTCAGTAAGTCATGAATCCATGAATGATGGAATGGCCCCCTGTGGCATCTTTGGAGACATGAGTGTTCTTTTCTGTTGAGACAGGTGTTAGCACAGGGAGGAAGCCACCAAACAAATTTGATGGGGGGTTGGAGAAATGACAGGAGTTTCTTCAGAAAGACTATATGCTATTCCTTGATACTAAAGATGATAGTAGCAAGAAAGCATATAAGCCTCATGAGATTTGGTGCCTGGCAGGGGTCAGGAATTTCCCCTGCTCAATTCCCTGTGACTCCGGCCCTTTGTACATATTCTGGGGTGCTGAATCAGCTCACCAGCCACAGATACAAGAGGAAACATATAAATGTAAATGTGACATATCAAAGACAATTATCCTTACTTTGTTTTAGGAGCAGACACTAAATCTTAACAGTTATCTCATTTTAAAAGGATGAATAAAGATGGAAAAAATAATATTAAACCAAAGGAAGTCTTCTATTATGTCAAAGAGACAAAACATAACAATAAAAGGCAGAAGTACATATTTTTCAAGAGCTTCACTGTAGGGAAGAGGAGTAAACTTTAAACAGCATCTGCTGTTATCTTAGTCAAATTTATGAAGCTTGGATTCTACAAAATGAGAGATAAGATAGGATAACAGTGTGAGGTGAAAAGTTAATTGAAAGGCAAGCAGAAATCTAAAACAAATAAGCAAGATAATATAAAGAATGCTATAAAATCAAATATGCATCAACATAATTATAAACAATTCACATTACACATATCCTTAAAAAGGATAATTCAAAAAGCAAATTAGTGATTTAATGGACTTTGCTCTGTGTGTCTTTGGTTGCCTCGTCAAAAAGCATCCCTTAAATTGGGGGGGGGGATCTCAAAATGAGAAAGAGACAAAGCCCTGCTCCCCTTAAAGAAGAGTCCATATTCCCCCCTTTGTGTCTCTGCCACATAGTGAGGTCATGTGGTCAAAGTTATCCAGGTTGATAGCACAGCTCAGGAATTTGAATGGGATACTGCTCCATAGAAAAATTAGGGAATTTTTGGAGAGATTGCTAGTAGATCAAGGATACAGCAGTGTGGCAGCAAAAGTCGTGGAGAGCAGAGCACCAGAAGACACTCTTGCATGTCCAGGAGTACTGGCAACAGTGACCCAGGTGAGTATCCAGTGGCCATGATGGCCATGCAGTGTCTATGTCAGATGGTCTCTGGTGATGCTCTCATCTGTGCTTTGCCACCATCTGTTCCTGCAAACTCTTTGTGTGCAGTTCTGCAGCCCACTCACTGCTTCAGGGAGCAATTTCAGTATTTAAATATGCTTTCTACAAATACCCTTTCTGCTGAATTTTGTGAAAATTTCATTTCTGTTGTCTAGAACCAAGAAATTTGACTGATCCATGTGATTTTGGAGGTAAACTTCAGAAAGTTGTGGAAACACACGAAGAGGAAATAATGTTGTAAATACAGGAGAGGAGAAGGATGTCAAATGTTGCTGAAGAGATAAGAAAAACCAAAATAGAAACAATAATTTTTAATGCAGTATAACAAAGCTTTTCCACTGAAACATAATATGGGGAGATATATCTATATATCTATATCTATATCTATATCTATATCTATATCTATATCTATCTTTATCTATATCTATATTGAAAAAGCTCACAAGGTGTCAAAAATTACTTAAAGGTACTAATATTTATAAAACATTTCTTAAGAGAATGATTGGTTCATGGATGTGGCTAAAGTGATAGGAAACAAGTGTTTGAATATTTAAAAGAGTTTGGAGAAATCAATTAGAGCCAGGATTCAGCAGGTTTCCCAACTGCAAGATTTCTCACAGTTTGACATGTTAGTATGTACCATAGTTCTTCAGGAAGGATGATACAGTATAATCCATTCATCAAATTATGAGATCATGAAAACTTTTTTCAAGTATATATCCTTGGACTATTTTTCACTGCACACATCAGCAAATGTGAAAACATAGATCCTGGTGAAAGCCATGAACTTCAAGGTTAAGTAATGTGTTCTTTAAGCATGAGGCACAAACAGAAGGTCAGAGAGGAAATATCACTGTGATGTTAGACTTCTTTACAGTGTTATTTCCAGGAAAACAGTGAATCCATTTATAAATTTTGGGAGCAAATTGATGTCTCAAAAAGGCTCTATCTATCCAGCCAAGTTGTCATTTATATGAGAGAGTTACATAAGGAGATTCCCAGATTTGACTGGTCACTGATAGCATAATAAACATCTGTCATCCCATATTTTTGTTTGTCTATGAAAGATATGTTCAGTTAATTCTAGATAGCCAAAGAAATTTTTTTATTATTTTTGTATTATGATATTTTATTCACCATACAGTACATCATTAGTTTTTGATGTAGTGTTCCATGATTCATTGTTTGCATATAACACCCAGTGCTCCATGCAATACGTGCCCTCCTTAATACCCATCACTGGCCAAAGAAATTTTTTAAAGATTTATTCATTTATTTTAGAGGTGGGGTGGGGCAGTAGGAGAGAGAATCTCAAGCAGACTCCCCACTGAGTGTGGAGCCAAATGTGGGGCTCAATCTCATGACCCTGAGATCAGGACCTGAACTGAAACTAAGAGTTGGATGCTTAACCGACTGAGCCACCAAGGTGCCCTACCAAAGAAAAGTTTTATGTGATGGAATAAAACTATAATATGTTATGGGACTCTATATATGCTACTGTAATAGGGAAATTTGAAATGTTTTGGTACATCAAGAGAAGGATCACGAACACCTTAAATTTCATGTACACTTAGAAAAACTGGACAGTGTGCTCACATGGTCATGGCTGACCAAAATGAATACGGTGAACATCATGTATTATTAATAGTTAATAGCCTATGTGTGACTTCATTGATCCCTCGAAAGTCTAGAAGAAAATCGAAAATTAATGCAACCGATAAGGGTTTGCTGACGCCAAACCTGCAAGTCACACTGTACTGGGAGCTATGAAAAATATAAAACAGGTTGAAGGCAATTCAGGTCCATTCTCCTGAGACCTTTTAAATTTCAGAAGAGTCAGGGGCTCCTGGGTGTCTCAGTTGGTTAAGTGTCTGCCTTCAGCTAATGTCATGATCTCAGGTCCTGGGATTGAAACCCCATGTCTGGTTCTGCACTCAGTGGGGAGTCTGCTTCTCCCTCTCCCTCTGCCCCTGCTCCACTTATGCTTGCTCTTTCTCAAATAAATAAATAAAATCTTTAAATAAATAAATAAATTTCGGAAGACTCAGAGGCTGCATACAATCATTACAAATGCTTCCCTATATTAATGACATCTTAACTATTTTAAATGATATGAAAATACATAGGGATCTTTTTAAATTTATAAAATAATGATCTTGCAAGCACTGAAGTGCTAGTTTGTAAGCAGATGGTTTGAGAACAACGCTGTGGGCTCTTCTTCTGGTTTCTAGTTAGTACTTGCTTTTACAATCTCCTGACCATATGCAGTGGTCTCCCCCAGCTCTGTGTTTTTATCTCCTTTTAACAAGATATGACAGTCATAACACACTTGTTTATTCCAACTGGTTCACTGGAGTCATGATTGAATGTAACAAGGTTGGGCAGAATTTGGTGTTGTCAACCAGATTGGAAGTTAACAGTATCTGGCTCTAGATGATGTAAGGTGTATGGAAATAATTCCTTTTCTCCATTTGAAATGCATTTAATTAGATATTTTGACTGCTTTTCTTGCTCTGACTTGGATAATAATGCTATTAAATTCTTATAATTATATAGCACAGAGACATAATCTTTTATCTAAACTCCTAGGACCAGAAGTATTTCAGAATTCATATATATATATATATATATATATATATATATATATATATATATATATATATATATGTGTGTTTTAGAATGGTAATATGGTGTATATATATTTTGCAATATATACACCCTGTGTTAAAAAATAAATCGCTAAAGTATAAATATTACTTAAGTGGGAAAACTTAATAAATACTGCATATCGATCACAGACAATTTTACCACTAATGTTAAGTAGAGTGAGCTTCTGTTGCCAAAAGAAAGTTTGTTTTTTGAGCTTTATGGCTTTCAGGATTTTGTATAAATGTCTGTAGACCTGTATTAAAAACTCTTTCATATTCATAAGTGTACATATACACCTCATTTTATGCAGCAGCTGTGTTACCAAGAAACAGTATGTATATAGAAATCTTTTCTTATACATTAAAACATCAACACTTTCTTCTCACTTGCAAACAGCACCATCCAACCAGGTACCAGGTTACAGAGATTCTCTCTCCGAGGGTCTTTTAAAACTTTTATCGCTTTGCAGACAGAGTGTTCTTTTAAAATACAAATCTATGCATGAAATTACTCTACATAAGATATATCTATAGCTTCCCATAAATATAAGTAGGGAAGGAAATACCCTATCAAGACCACAGGACCCCTTTGACCCTAGCCTTCATCCCTGATCCTCTCCTTCTGTTGAACCATGACCCCGCCCTACTCAGTTTCCCTGCCCTGCATTTCCACAAGCTTCTTTTTCTCCCGGGGTTCCATGTTGCCACTTCTCCTTCCATTTATTCCCACTCATATATTCGATCAGTGCTCCCAATCTTCTTTGCATGCTCCAATTCTGAACTTCCCTAGGATCTTGAAAATACATTTAACAAAACATTTAAACCCTCAGCTATAATTTTGTTTTCCTTCCTCTCATCTGCCTCCAATTTTATTCATACACTTGTACAATGTATAGCTGATGAAGGTTACCTTATGCCAGAAACTATTCTACAAACTTTTAAATTTCATCTATAAGATAGGTTATAGTTATTAGCGTCCCCATCCCATTGTGAAGATAAAAAAAATTGAGACTCAAAGATCAATATGCAAAATTATGTAACAACAAGTAGACAACCCAGGATGCTGGGTATTCCTTCTCTAGCTTATGACTTTAACTTAACCATTATGCTATGCTTCCCCTCAATTATTCGATTACTTGGTTAATATTCTTAACCATTTTAGGAATTGTTTATAATGGAATTGTCCCTAATTATGTAATCTCTAGAAGGATATTTAAAACTACATATATATCTATATATACATCTATATATCTCCTAAAGAGCTATAAAATGTCACTTGTTCCAGGATGATGTGATGGATTGTTGTAAAATTATCATCAATGAATCACATCTTGCTAAATTTACCCCCTTGTGCACTGCCCTTCCACAATGAAGCTGGCCTGATCCTTGACTTCTTTGCATAGTAGAATGTTAAAATGTCATTGTGAAAATTCCAATCCTGGGCCTTAAGAGGATTTGCAGCTACCGCTTTTGCTCTCTTACTACTCTGAGATGCCACTTAAAGGAACCTCCTTGAAGATGAAAAGCCACATGGAAAGAGAAGCCCTGGAGAATAAAAAGACCCAAGAATAGAGAAAGGAACAACCAGATCCTATCATGCCAGTCATGCCAGCTGAGATAGCAGATTTGTGCTCCAGCCAATCACTAGGAACGTATGACTGAGCCAAATGGAACAGAGATAAGGCACCCAGCTAAGCCTAAAACCAAATGGAAGATATAAATGGTAGTCGTGGTTTTAAGTCACTGAGTTTTGAGGTGTTTTTATATGTTACTGTAGTTGGTGTCAGGAAATGTGGTGTTGCCTGAATAGAAACCTCAAATGTGGCATTGGCTGTGGGACCAGAAAGTGCATCAAGGCTGGAAAAGTGGTGAGAAACTTGTTCTCTGAGACCGGAAAAAGGGAAACTGGTGTTCAGTAGTGGCAGAACAATTGGTGAATTGTCTTCTATGATACTGTGGAATATTGGACACATAATTAACGAATATCTGAAACTGGTTATAGAGATTTCCAGGCATGCTACTGAAAGTGGCGGCTGAATATTTTTGGATTGCTATTATAAGGCATGTGAAACAGAAATGAACTTATGAAGGAAATGTTTAGTTCTCAAGCAGAATATAGAAAAAAATCAAGAAGATTCAGCATATGTTTGAATTGGAAATAAAGCTGTTTCTCATCTCATGTCAGCCCAGAAGAGATTGCCAAAATAAGAATTAACCCTGAGGCAAAAAAGGAAATTTGAAAACAAAGCAGAAAACTCTTTATTAAGCACTCTGAAAAATTTAAGAAATGTCTACTAAAACTTTGCAGCTAAAAAAAAAAGTGTTTATAAAAATAGAAATATGGTGTGTAACCCATGGCAGCATCACACATGACCCAAAGTAGAATGATTGTTTTCAAAACAATTATGGATGAGTCTATTGAGGCATGAGGAAATGACAATTAGATTTCTAGGAAACCCACATACTTCAAAATAGAGTTGTATTATTGAAACCAGTGTCAGTTTATGTAAAAATAAACTGAGATAGTTTAAAATAAAAAGAGACCTTTTTCACCAAATTTATATGGTCAGAAAAATAGGGTTAGAGAATAATGCAGTCATAAATTTAAACTATTTTTCATGTTAAAAAAATTCTCTTTGTTGATTCAAGAGGGAAGAGGCAGGAGGTATTTGGGAAAATGCACTAGAAAAGTATTCCTGGAGGGAAAAAAAAAAAGGTCTTTATCAAGGATCATACCAACATCTCAGAGTAGAGAAGTGGCAATATCTGTCTGACTGAATTTCCAAATTGCTATAAATTGGGGATTACTATGTTCTCTTACTCTTGTTTTTTGAATGTGAATGTCTGATGGTTATCCTGTCCCATCCCGTCATGGTGTATTGGGAAGGTGGGTGAGGTAGATAACTTGTTTTCTTAGTTCATAGGTTTCTGGATGAAGAGGAGCTATACCCAAGAAATCTCATCTGTATATGAGCCAGATTCAGATCATGAGGTACTGGAATTTTGAGCCCAATACCATAATTGGATGAAACTTATGGGTCCTGTGAGTGAATTTTTAATGAAAGAGAAATGTGAATAATGGTGGTCACACAAGGTCTAAGATAGATTGCAAAATATAGCCATAAATTATTTCCAATCATATATGTGTGGTCATTTCAATGTAACTTTGCCACTTCTCTAATCCAGAGGTGGAGGATTGGATTTTCCACTCCTTGGATGTGGACTAGCTTTGTGATTTACCTTGACTGACCAATACAATTTAACAAAAGTGATGTTAGACAGTTTCTGAGACTAGACTTTAAGTGGCCTTGCATCTTCTATTCTCGATTTCTTGAAATGCTGTCCTAAGACCTTCATGAACAGAAGCCAATCTAACCTATTGAGTATGGGAGGCTGTATGAAGGAGAAACCAAGACTCTCTGGCCAACAGCCAGTGGCAACTTTTGGATATGTGAATGAGGTCATCTTTCCAAACTGACCCTCTGGTAGCTGCTACGTAAACCAGAAGGAACCTACAGAGGATCCACCTAGCCAGCTGACAGAATCATAAGGGTTTGTTTTTTGTTTTATTTTATTTTGTTTTGTTTTGTGTAGGATGGGATGACATTATGCAGTAGAAATGATTTCCTGAAAAAAAGGTGGCATCATTCCCTGGCTGAGAATCACTGAGGGTTACGTGAGGTATTGCTAGTGAGTCAATGGCAGGCATGTGAGCCAACTGTGGATATTGGCTAAGAAGCTGATGACTACTACACTATGTTGAGTTCACTGAATGTTGGTATCTGTGTGAAAACATCATATGTGGTACCCGAGTTAACACTATTTCAAAGTTACTTTAAAACTTGAATATGGTAATTTCTACCAAGTATTTGGCAAATAGGTGCCCACCAAACTCAATGTTATTACCACGAGTCTTATATTTTTTTTCAGGACACAGCTAATTCTTTTATTCTTACATAGGATTTCATATAGGAAGTATTGTCATCTATAAATATCAAGAATATCAGAAGACTCCTCACATATGAAAAAATCAAGTACACCTATGTCAGAAGTACTAGTTTTATTTTCCTAGTTACTTCTCAGGGAAAGAATAAAAAATATCAGTATTAAAGAAAAGATATGAGATAATCTCCCAAAGAAATGGGGACAGATGAGGACTTTCAGAGACAGATAATTGCAATGTCACATGATAGAAATTTCTAACAGCAGGTGTTTAGGATGAAATTGGGTGCAAAGTATATTATAAGTTGACAATATCAGTTCAAGTAGAAGGACATTTAAAACATGTGTTGGTGCTGGTGATGATTTCATTAAAATGATGTCATAATTCTTGTTAAGATGAAAAATTATCATTACTATTTTTTAAGGATTTATTTATTTATTTGAGAGAGAGAGAAAGAGAGAGAGAGAGACTGCATGAGAGGGGAGGGGCAGAGGGAGAAGGAGAGAGAGAATTTCAAGTGGACTCCCTGCTAAGTGTAGAGCCCACTGCAGGGCTTGATCCCATGATCCTGAGATCATGACCTTAGCCAAAATCAAGAGTTGGATGTTTAACCAACTGAGCCACCCAGGTGCCCCAAGTTGAAAAATTATTTTAGAAAACAATTGTCAATATATACCAAGACCTAAACATTTCATAATTTTTTTAAAGATTTTATTTATTTATGTGACAGAGAGACAGCCAGCGAGAGAGGGAACACAGCAGGGGGAGTGGGAGAGGAAGAAGCAGGCTCATAGCGGAGGAGCCCGATGTGGGACTCAATCCCAGTACGCCGGGATCACACCCTGAGCCGAAGGCAGACGCTTTAATGACTGCACCACCCAGGTACCCCAACATTTCATAATTTTTAATTTTGAAATTTGACCTTTGTAAATCTGTTTTTAAATAACTTAAATTTAGGGGAACCATTCCTTGTTTCTGCTTTATTTGTAAACCTGTCTATCACAATTTTAAGCATAATAGAGAAAAATCAGATCCGATACAAATTCCAAATGTAGTGGAGTGACTACTTCAAACATGGCATACTAATATTGGTAAGTGCTAGGCAAACATTACAATCTATGTTTACAAGGATTCAATATCATATCCTATTTTTAAAAGGATAAAGTATATTTTAGTATAAATTAAAATATATTAAACTTGTGCAGCAAAAGGAACTATAAAGATGTGCCCCTAAAATTAATAGTAGACCTTCTGTATTATAAGATCACTGAGGATTACTTTGCTTCTTTATACAAATTTAACAACAATTAATACATGTCTGTCCCAAAATTATATTTTCATTCAATTAACTTAATTGAAAGTAAGTAAATAATTCCTAGTAATAATGCATTAATTAAACTGATTTTTAAAACAGGAAACCCCCAAGAATCTGAATATGTGACCAAACTTAAGGAAAAAAAAGACCAAAACTTTATTAGGAATATAGTTCTTCTTCTTAAGAGGGAGCATATTATTCAGGAAGTCAGTGTAGGGATTGAAGAGAAATGATTAATATCCCCGGTATGAAAGTATAAAAACTAGCATCAAGAATGGTACATGGTGGGGGGGGGGGTGCTCCAGTGTCAGTGGGGAGCTCTTGTATACCTAGAAAATATTTTAGTGGGAACAACTTTCATAACTGTAGACTGAAAACAGCAAAGAGAACTACATGCTAGATAATATATACTATCCTCAAATCCGAAAAGACAGAGGTTCTGATTTTTTCCTTTCTCAACTTCTCACTAAAGAGATTGGCTCACATCAAAGCAGGAAATAAATACCAGTGGGATTCTGAAACTCCTTAATATCAGCAAGTTGAACCCACAGTTGATTTATCATAAATTTCAATAGAATGAACATAAATAAAAACCTCTAAGTCTCATATTCTCTCGATTCCCAACAAGCTGATGAATGCATGGATAACTTGAATTGTACCAGAAATGGTTGCTTCCACGAAAATTCCATTTTTCAGTCCCAGGACATGGTATTTATTGAGAAAAGCCTGCCCTTCAGGAAGTACATTTTCTCAGCCCCTTCCTATCTGAATGTTACTGTATGACTGACACTCTGAGAACAAGGGTGATGTGTTACTGCCAGCTGTGCCACTTATCAATGTAGTATCTCTCAACTATAAATGGATGCTTTTGCCTGCTTTGTTGTAATGCAGCTGGGTCCTGCAAATATTTCTTTTTGCCAGTGGTACAATGTCAAGCCTTGCAATAGGAAGCACAGGGGGAACAGAGGAAGAAGAAAGGATTGTCTCTTCATAGTTCTAGAGCACTAGGCTGCTGCAGAGCACACTTTCTCCCCTGGATGACTCCTTGTGGTTCTAGCTTCCTGTAGGCCACAGCTTTCATGGGTTTATTTTTTTAAAGATTTTGTTTATTTATTTATTTATTTATTTATTTATTTATTTATTTATTTATTATTTAAAAGAGAGTGAGAGAGAGAACGAGACAGGGCGAGTGGCAGAGAGAGGGGGGTGGAGCAGACTCCCCATTGAGCAGGGACCCTGATGCGGTACTCAATCCCAGGAGCCTGGGATCATGACCTGAGCTGTAGGCAGATGCTTAACCAATTGAAGCACCCAGGCACCCTAGCATTCTTTTGTTTTTAGACACTACACACTTTTTCTAGCTCCTACCCCAGGCAGTGACAGCATAGCCAGGAACCCCAGGTATTGGAGGTGTATGCCACACAGTCCCTGCTCCTCATACCCTCTCCTCAGGTAGAGAGAAAAAAAAATCACGAATGTTAAAGTTAGAAGCCTGTGATAATAAATACACAAAATATTTGGTAAAATATTTTCCCATGATAACTTGGAAGGCCAGATTAGATTAAGGGTATTACCTCCTCATTATAGCCTATTTCTTTTAGATGATCCTATGGTAGCACCTCTTAACTTATTTCAGCCCCATAAATAAGGCAAGGAAGCACAAAACGTTTATGAGCTTTGTTTAGGTCTAAGTGATAACTTTTAATGTGGTTCCTGGGATTTTGAACAGGGAGGATGCAATAGATCAGAAGACTACGTTGTTCCTGAAGGAAATAGATTACCAGAAAGAACATGAGGTGGGTAGAAAATCCTGTGATTTAATGGGAGCATTCTACCATCTTCTAAGAATGGCCATTCCAAGTATATATTCAATAAGTGGGGAAATAACCCACAAGAGGGATATGTAGACCTAATAGGTGCATGGCACATTCTTATTTGAACTTGGTCAAAACCCCACCATAACTGCCATTTTAAACCATGGACCACAGGGGCTAGGACTCAGTACCCAGGGTGACACAGGACTAGTATCTAGTAATCTCTGAAAAACTACATATCCCTCTTCCCTAAGACACAGTTACTCAAGTAATTAGTTATTAATTTCTCAGAAGATGGCTTGGAGGATGATTTACAGTGACAGAAGTGTAGAGGTTTTATTCAAGGAAAATCAGCCTCTCCTTCAATCATGAAAACTGCAAACTGGGTTAAATTTGAAAGTAGAGTGAAAAGACGTGACTCTTTTTTTTTTTAAGATTTTATTTATTTATTCGACAGAGATAGAGACAGCCAGTGAGAGAGGGAACACAAGCAGGGGGAGTGGGAGAGGAAGAAGCAGGCTCATAGCGGAGGAGCCTGATGTGGGGCTTGAACTCATAACGCCGGGATCACGCCCTGAACCGAAGGCAGACGCTTAACCGCTGTGCCACCCAGGTGCCCCCAAAAGATGTGACTCTTCATTGTGGTGATCAGTTCATGTTTCTGGCCACTGGACAGAATTTTTTCCTGTTACAGAAGGAAACACCCATCTATTTCATTCCTAGGAACACCATCATAAATGAGCTACTGATGAAGATCCTGCAGTTAAACATTCTGATAACTATTTTGTACCTGCTGACCATTCAGATAAATGCACCTGCCTCATCTTTAATAATCAAACATCATTTGACCTCTGCTACTCTGGGATTTTATAATTCCTATTGAATCAGGCAGCTTAATGGTGGCCTTTGCCATCACTATTCCTGGCCAAGACAGGACAGCACCATAGAGCTTTCCCCTCACGAGTAGATTTTTCAATGCCTTACTGAGGAGAGTGGTCTCTGGGCTCTCTTAGGAGGTGAGGTAAGGGAATGCATATGATAAATCCTTTCCAACATTTCTATCTTCCTAAGCTGTTAGATCTTCCTCCATGTTTGCAAAGGAAATTCTGACATCTCAACCTCATTGAATATCAGTCATTGCTAAGCCAAGTTCAGTCGATTAGCCAAATGAAATGTAGGACACATTCTTAGAATCTCTAGCAAGTGTACGTATATAAAAATCCAAAACTAAAACCAAAACAAATAAACAACAACAACAAAACAAAACATTTGATCCAGTGTTGTATTCTGTACTCCTTGGTCTAACATTTTTGAATGACAATATACATTCTGTGAACTCAGATTACATTGTAACTCCATGACCCACACAATTAAATTTTGGTTTTATTTTCAGAAATACTATTTCTGTGGTTATAAGAAAAAAGAGAGAATTTAAGGTTTCCTTAGGAGCACTCTCATTCTCTGTGACTTGAGAGTCTAATGACCTTAGTTTGTAATCTCTGTAGATGCTTCACAATAATCATAAAAATCTGTCATAAAAGCCATGGGTGAATAACAGCCATCTTCAGGTTTCCACTTCTTAGTACCTGTTCTCATACCCATGTCTACATCAGCTCTGGTCCAGTCAGCAGGCTGAAATCATGAGGACATTATCATAAGATAACAAAGATAATGTAATATAAAGAGTTGCTCATCAGATATGAAGTTGTTAACTGGATAACTAAAAAGGCTAAAAAGAGACAAGACCAAGATATTTTTAGAGGCAATCACTTCAGGAGGCAGCTATATCCCTAGAGCTGGAGGAACAAAGTAAAGAGGTTGAAATAATTAAATCTTAGATATTTTGAGAAGGGATTCCATACCTGTGCGGTCGAGGAACTGCTGGGCTGATGTTTGTGTCTCTGAGGGATGTGCAACCTAGCTATATCTGTAAGTGTTGGACAAATGCCAAACTCTAGGGATTCAGCTGGAAGAAGGAACTACTACAGCTGTGGTGAAGAAATATTTCTGGAGTACAGACAGGAAAGAACACATTTCTTCTCACTACTTCTGCCTCACAGTTTTCCTTCAGTGCCCCTATTGGCAGAAATTAATAGGGAGCCAGCTGGCAAAGCAGAACTGTGGCTTGCATAGTGCCAGCATCAGTATCACAAAGCAGAAGGTAAAAGGGTGTGTTTGGAGCTGAAAACAGTTGCATAATAACTGGCACAAGGAGGGCGCTGTATGTCCTCCAAAGAATGCATACTCCCCAGTGACTGCTTTGGAAAGCGCTACAGGAAAGACAAGGAATTTCAACTCAGAAGTCAGTGCCAAGGGCATTTGGAGAAACCTGAACAAAATAGTTTTTCCCAGGGAGAGAAGCATCATCCAAACAAGAAACTGCCCCCATTGCCAGGAGAGGGGTCTTCATAACACCTGCCTCGCAGGTATTTATCTCACTATGGACACATTCTTCCCTTCTTTGAGTGGGGGTTTTTATTGTAGTTCATCTTGTCTTTTTCCTACCTTGATAGTGAGGGATAAAATGACATGTCAAGCCACATCCAGAACTGAATGAGGGGACTGCACATCACCCAGAGAGCCTGAACTTTGAGCTAGTTCTTGTGACTGGACTAGGCTTTGACTTGTCTGCTTTGGAGAAGTATGAATATGTACCACATGTGAGAAGGATGTTCATTGATAATGGTCAGAGGGATGGAATACACAGAGGTAGAAGCTGTATATCAACATGTATACCCCTCCCTTCCATTATATTGGTATATAGACATACAAAGAAGCTGCCCAGGAAGATATCACATTACCAGCCCCTCTCTTCCATTTCTAAGTGTGACTAAGGGGGTAGATTGGCCAATTAAATACTAGCAAATGCTAAGAGTGTTACTCTCCACCAGGGCATTTTCTCCACATTGCCTTCTTGTGCTGCTAGCTTGTTGAAAACAAAAAACTTGGAGCCTAGAGAATCCTATGGCTACAAAATGGAAGAGGCCAAGATTCCTTAATTACCTCAGACTAGGAACACGAACACTGGATTGTTCTGTAGGCAGGAAACAAACTTCTCTTATGGCAAGCTACAGAAATGCTGGGTTTCTGGCTGTACAGGTGATAGAGTTGCCTATATAACAGAAATCTGAGGCAATTGCCCTTTACCTTTACTCCCACCAGGGGGACTGAAGTAATGTGATGGTAAATAAAGTTGCCAAGAAGAATCTTTTCAGAGAAAAAGGAAGACTTGGTTAAATATGTTTCTACTCAGAGATGAACAAACAATATAAACAATCTGCAGGAGGTGTTAAAATCACTTCAAAAAAGAAAAGTTTTTTTAAAATGTGTATTTTTTCAGAGAACCATACAGAGTTTGGGACAATTCAGTTCTAGAAAAGAATATGACTTTAGGCAGAAAGTATGTTACTCTCTAAAAGAAAATAACAAAAGTGTTAACACTGTGAAACAATACAAAAAAATTACGATGTTAAGAATGTAGACTAAAAATGTGTCTATTTGAGGGTCACCTGGGTGGCTCAGTTTGTTAAGTGTCTGATTCTTGGTTTCAGCTCAGGTCATGATCTCAGGGTCATGGGATTGAGTCCCACATCTGGCTCAGTGTTCACCAGGGAGTCTGCTTGAAGTTCTCTCCCTCTGCCCCTCCCGCATTTTGTGTGTGCTCTCTCTCTCTCTAAAATAAAATAAATAAATATTTTTAAAAAAACATATCTATGTGAGCAAATAGAACAATTCACATATTCAGATTATATGGTCACAGAATTTAATATGTCATCAGCACTAGTGATCTCAAGGAAAGTATCTCAAAGAAAACAGACAATAGAAAGTTAAATTTATGAAGTTGAGATTCTCCAACAGAGAACATAGTAATGAACAGAGAAATTTTCCCAAATAAAATTGGAGAAAAAATTCATGTGCTAACAGAATTTGTTCATAAATGTTGTGTAGTAATTCTCTAGGATAAGTAGGAGTAGTATGTATGAAGTTATATTTTAAGAAAGTATTTAATTTTAAGCATAACGATTAAAAAAATCCTACAAACATTGAGACTGGATTAAAGTACAAAAGGAAAAAAAAAATAGGCTGTTCCCAGACTTCTATTCAATTACAACATATTCATATTCCAGAATGAAATAGAATAGGATATACAGCTTTGAAGAGATATCTGTGTTGAACTGAGATTTCCACAGGCATTTAAGTTATTGTACACATGTGAATCCCAAGCAAAGACATACTCAAATATGAAAAGATCCAATAGCTTTCTTACCATTTTTTTAATTTAAATTAGTCAACATATTGTACATCATTAGTTTCAGATGTAGAGTTCAATAATTCATCAGTTGCATATCACACCCAGTACTCATTACATCATATGCCCTCCTTAAGGCCCATCACCCAGTTACCCCATCTCCCACCCACCTCCCCTCCAGCAACCCTCAGTTTGTTTCCTATAGTTAAGAGTCTCTCATGCTTTTTCTCCCTCCCTGATGACTTCCCATTCAGTTTTCCCTCCCTTCCCCTATGATCCTCTGCCCTGTTTCTTATATTTCACATATGAGTGAAACCAAATGATAATTGTCTTTCTCAGATTGACTTATTTTGCTCAGCATAACATCCTCCAGTTCCATCCATGTTGCTGTAAATCGTAAGTATTCATCCTTCTGATGGCTGGGTAATATTCATATATCTATCTATCTATCTATCTATCTATCTATCTATCTAGATATACACAATTTATATAAATAAAATCATATATATAAAATTTATATAAATAAAATCATATATATATATATATAATCTTCTTTATCCATCTTCTTTATCCATTCATCTGTTGAGGGACATCTCAGCTCTTTATACAGTTTGGCTATTGTGAACATTGCTGCTATAAACATTGGGGTGTAAGTGCCCCTTCGGATCACTACATTTGTATCTTTGGGGTAAATACCTAGTACTGCAATTGCTGGGTCATATGGTTAGCTCTATTTTTAGTTTCTTGAGGAACCTCCATTTTGTTTTCCAGAGTGGCTGCACCAGTTTGCATTCCCAACAGCGTAAGAGGATTCCCCTTTCTCTGCATCCTTGCCAACATTTGTTGCTTCCTGACTTGTTAAATTTAGCCATTCTGTCTGGTATGAAATGGTATCTCATCATGGTTTTCATTTGTATTTCCCTGATGCCAAGTGATGTGGAGCGCTTTTTTATGTATCTGTTGAGTGTTTGTATGTCTTCTTTGGAGAAATGTCTGTTCATGTCTTCTGCTCATTTTTTGATGGATTGTCTGTTTTTTGGGTGTTGAGTTTCATAAGTTCTTTATAGATCTTATATACTAGCCTGTTATCTGATATAATATTTGCAAATATCTTGTCCCATTCTTTAGGTTGCCTTTTCGTTTTGTTGTGTGTTTCCTTTGCTGTGCAGAAGCTTTTTATCTTGATAAAGTCCCAATAGTTCATTTTTGCTTTTATTTCCCTTGCCTTTGGAGATATGTCTAACAAGAAGTTGCTGTTGCCAGGGTCACAGAGGTTGTTACCTGTGTTCTCTAGAATTTTGGTGTATTCCTGTCTCACATTGAGGTCTTTCATCCATTTTAAGTTTATCTTTGTGTATGGTGTAAGAAAATGGTCCAGTTTCATTCTTCTATACGTGGCTGTCTAATTTTCCCAGCACCATTTATTGAAGAGAGTGTCCTTTTTCCATTGGACATTGTTTCCTGCTGTGTCCAAGATTAGTTGACCATTTCTGGAGTTGAGGGTCCATTTCTGTATTCCTTACTCTGTTCCATTGATCTATGTGATTGTTTTTGTGCCAGTACCATACTATTTTAATGATTACAGCTTTGTAGTAAAGCTTGAATTCCAGAATTGTGATGCCACCAGCTTTGGATTTCTTTTCCAATATTCTTCTGGCTATCTGGGGTCTTTTCTGGTTCCATACAAATTTTAAGATGATTTATTCCAGCTCCGTGAAAAATGACGATGGTATTTTGATAGGGATTGCAGTGAATGTGTAGGTTTCTATGGGTAGCACAGACATTTTAACAATATTTGTTCTTCCAGTCCATGATCATGGAATGTTTTTCCATTTCTTTGTGTCTTCCTCAATTTCTTTCATGAAGGTTATGTAGTTTGTGGAGTACATATCCTTTACTGCTTTGGTTAGGTTTATTCCTAGGTATCTTATTCTTTTAGTTTCTATTTGAAGCTCTTTATCTCTCTCTCCATTCTGAATGACAGCCTTGCAGGGTAAAGTATTCTTGGCTGCATGTTTAATCATTTAGTATATCATGACAGCACTTTCTGGCTTGCCAAGTTTCTGTGGATATCTCTACTGCCAGTCTAATGTCCGTACCCTTGTATGTTAAGGACCTCTTGTCTTAAGCTGCTTTCAGGATTTTCTCTTTATCTCTGAAATTTGAAAGCTTCACTATCATATGTTCAGGTGTCAATCTATTTTTATTGATTTTCAGGGGGGTTCTCTATACCTCCTGAAATTGAATGCCTGTTTTCTTCACCAGATTAAGGAAGTTCTCACCTATGATTTGCTCAAATATACCTTCTGTCCCTCTCTCTCTTTCTTCTTCCTTTGGGTCCCCAATAATTCTAATATTATTTTGCTTTATGATATCCCTGACTTCTCAAAAATCTCTCCTCATGGTCCATTAGTTGTTTTTCTCTCTTTTCCTCAGCTTCTTTCCTTTCCATCATTTTGTCTTCTGTGTCACTGACTCTCTTTTGTCTCATTTACCCTAGCTGTTAGAGCATCTATTTTAGATTGTATCTCAATTAAGCATTTTTAATTTTGGACTGATTAGATTTTATTTCTGCATTAAGAGATTCTCTAGTGTCTTTTATGCTTTTTTCAAGCCCAGCTAGTAACTTTATAATTGTTATTCTGAATTCTAGTTCTGATATTTTACTTATATCCATATTGATTATATCTATGGCAGAGAGCATTATTTCTGGTTCTTTCTTTTGCTGTTAATTTCTCCTTCTAGACATTTTGACCAGAGAAGAAAAGATAAACAAGAGAACAAAATCAAAAATACCAACCACAACCCCAGCAAAATACACAATAGGCAAGTCCAAGGAAGTCAAAAACCAAAAAAGAAAAGAAAAAATAAGGGGGTGGGGGAGAGAGAATATACTCTCAAGGGGGACAAAACAGGGTGATCCACTTGATCCTGGGTATATTTTGGTCTGCTTGTTAGAAGACACTAAATCCCGGGGCGCCTGGGTGGCACAGTGGTTAAGCGCCTGCCTTTGGCTCAGGGCGTGATCCCGGCGTTGTGGGATCGAGCCCCACATCAGGCTCTTCAGCTATGAGCCTGCTTCTTCCTCTCCTGCTCCCCTGCTTGTGTTCCCTCTCTCGCTGGCTGTCTCTATCTCTGTCAAATAAATAAATAAAATCTTTAAAAAAAAAAAAAAGAAGACACTAAATCCCAAAAATGTAAAAAAAGAAAAAATATACATATACAAAAATAAAATTGAATAGATTGAAAGGAAGCCAAAAATGAAGACTATATCTAGACAATGTAAATGTAAAAATGAAAATTTTAAAAAAGACTTAAAAACAAAGAGTTGATAAAATAAGAAACTTGTTGAAAAGAAGAAAAAAGAAAAAAAGAAAAAGAAAATTTTAAACTGAAAGACTAAAGACCCATGAGAAAAAAACCTCAAATTCTATTTCCTATCTGAGTGATCCATAAACTTGATATTCCCTTGATGTTCCTGTTGGTCTTCTGGGGGAGGGGCCTGTTGCACTGATTCCTCATGTCTTTGCATGGGTGGAGTTACACCACCCCTTGCCAGGGGGCCAGGCTCAGTGTAAGCTGCTTCAGATTGCTCTATGTGGCTTTTGTTCCCTGCTTGCAAAAAAGTAATCACTTTTCTATTTGTAGAATGGCAGCAATTATTTTTTTTTATATCTATTTGAATTCATAGGTATTTAGAATGATTTGATAGACAAATTAGCTGAATTCAAGGGGCCAGATCAAATGCGGGTCCCCTACTCTTCCACCTTCTTCCCTCTTCTCTTTATTACCATTGGTTTTTAATGGAGAAAAATGAACAAACAAGCACTTCAAGCTTGATCATGAAATCTATTTAGAGGAAGCAGGAATTTGCATGTGAAATGTCTTATAGAGAATATGTTGTACATTTGAAAATCAAATTGAGTTTATATCTATGGTATATTATAATATGTAATACACATTATAATTCTTAAAATAATAGCCATATGTCATAAAAATAATTTAAAAATCATTCCTTTAGGAAAAAACAATCCCATTGGATGCCCATGAAACCAACAAGTATGGGGGGTGGACAGGTTGCAAGGAACGCTAATATGCTAATGTCTTTATCTTTCATGATGGCAAGTAAACCACTCCTGTTCCACTTCTGAGACTGATACATGTAGAAAGATAAATGTAAAACCTCTTCATCACAAAAAGGTATCTATTTTAATTTTGAAAAAATAATACTTTGGCTATATACTTGGCAGATATGTTGAATTATCTTCTTGTAGAATTCAGTTTTGATAAATGGCATGACAAAAATTCGTATTTTATTTGTTTATTTAATTTAATTTAGATGAGGTCAGTTGATTATAATAAAATGCATTATAACTTGAATTTTCCCTTTGTCACAGATTTTCACTTAAGGCCCTTTACATCTCTTTGAACAATACTGCTATAGCAAAGATGATATCACTGGCAAGTATTTAGGTAATTATAACTTTTAGTGGCTCTTTTCCATCTCTTGATGAATTGCATTAATTTCATGAGTTTTTTGCACCTGGCCTCACTGAAGTACAGTCTCATAACATAGCAACTAGAAAGATGTTAAAGAAAAGTATGAACATTAAAGGCATGACTTGCCTGAACCATTAAAATTGGCTCTTGGAGTTTTAAGCCATTCAGCACACCCTAAGATTACATTCTTGTTACTTCTTCAAAGTTTCAGAAAGTGCTTAGGCTTTGAATTTTCAGTTTCATTTTTTGGCTTTGATAAACAATCCACTATCCTCTTTCTCTACATTTGTCCTGATTGCTCTCATTCTTTCTTGGTAACCTCTGAATATTTTGCATGAGTTTAGGCTCTGTGTGACTTTGTAGTGCTGGGGAGTACACTTTCATCAGCCTAGACCAGAGCAGTTCTTCTGAAGAACTCCTCCCTCACCAAAAACAAAGGAAGAGAGAGAGACAAAGAGATGGAGATAGTAACAGATTGAGGGAAAGAGAGAAAAAGAGAGGAGGGAGGAGAGGAGGGAGGAAATGTGAGGATGGAAGGAGGGGAAGGCGGGAGAGATGGACAGAGGGAAGAAGGAAGGAAGGAATGAAGGAACAAAGGAACAAAAGGAAGGAGGAACTTGGTGACTAAACACTACCATTAATGTGAATTTTTTTTTCTGTAGGGTTCCAAAGTTTATTTTCTCTTAAAATTACATAGATACACATGAGTGACTACCCATTTTTCAGTCTTCTTTAATTATTTCTTGCTAGAGGTTAGATTAGTAATTGTATCCCATGATTTGGTTTCAGAAAGATAAGGATATAAATACTGGTTCTGACACAGTATAGATTTATAAACATTGTATAATATTTTTAAATATCAATTTTGGGGGCACCTGGGTGGCTCAGTTGTTAAGCATCTGCCTTTAGCTCAGGGCCTGATCCCAGCATTTTGGGATTGAGCCCCACATCAGGCTCCTCCACTGGAAGCTTGCTTCTTCCTCTCCCATTTCCCCTTCTTGTGTTCCCTCTCTCTCTGGCTGTCTCTATTCTCTGTCAAATAATAAATTAAATATTTTAAAAAATCTCAATTTTTTAAGTTATAATGTAGGAAAAATGTTAACTATAATGTGGCCAAAAATAAACAACTATCAGATTGAGAATTAAATATTGCCCACAAATACGTTTTGCTGGACTGTAAGGTTTATATTCTTTCAATACTTAATGTAAACAAAATTATTACATAAAAGATGGCCATCCTAATGAATCTATTTGGACTTGTAATAATATATCTTATTTCTTATCATAATTTTCAGCTGGTTTACTTTGATTTTTCTCTATTATCACGTTACCAGAAAAGAAATAGATTGTTGTTCTTGTTTTCCTGTTCTGTAAATAAACTTTCATTTTCTTTTCTTATCTTTTTATGTCAATGGAGAAAATATGTTCTTATTCTGAATTGTTAATGCAATTATTTTTTACTTCCCATGATTAAGTATATTGTTGTATTTTGGAGTGTGTTAAACTGATTAATTATTTTCAAGAGTTTTCCTATATTTTCAGTAATTTCTCAAAGCAATCTCACTTGGTCATAGACTAATATATTTTTAATATACAGATGGACTCTGTAAATTAATTCTGGATTTATTTTTATAGTATTAGTATTCACAAGTTAGATTGGCTTGCAGTTTTCTCATTGCACTTTCTCTCTTTCTTCTTTCTTTCTTTCTTTCTTTCTTTTTCTTTCTTTCTTCTTTCTTTTTTAACAATCTATTCAGAGTGTCTCCTCAAAAAATTAAACTGCATTAGAAATATCTTTTTTTTGGTAGGTTCCATATAAATCTTTAAAAAAATTATTAAGTTGAAATACATGTAACATAAAATTAAGCCTTTAAAGGTGAACACTTCAGTGGTCTTTAGTACACTTACAATGTTGTGTAACCATCAGCTATATTTATTACCAGACTTTTTATTACACCGAAAGGAAACACCACAGTCAGCAAGCACATGCTCACCATTCCACCCACTCCCAAGCATCTGGCAATCACTAATGTGTATTATATCTCTACAGATTTACTTATTCTGAATGTCATAAAAATGGAATTACGCTATATGTGACCTTTTGTGTCTGGCTTCATTCACTTAGCATGTTTTCAAGATTCATTCATGTTGTTGCATGCATCAGTACTTTATTACTTTTCATGGCTGAATAATCTCATTGAATGAATACAATGAGATATGAATAATCTCATTTTATGAATCAGGACAATTTACTGATACATCCATAAAATTGATGTCCATTTGTGTCATTTACACTTTTTAGCTATTGTGAACAGTACTGCTATGAACACATGTGCACATGGATTTACTTGCATAAATGTTTTTATTTCCTTCAGTTATATAGCTAGGGATGGAATTGCTAGGCCATCTTAATTCTGTGTCTAACTTTCTGAGGAACCACCAAACTGTTTACCATAACAGCTGAATTAATTAACAACCCCATCAGCAGGGCACAGAGTTACAATTTCTCCAGGTTCTAACCAAAATTTGTTATTTTCTGTTTTTATTTTTTTTAAATATTATTATAACTACTCTGGTGGGTGTGAAGTGTTAACATATTGCGATTTTGACTTGCATTTCCATACTGACTAATAATGCTGAACATCTTTTCATGAGCTTGTTGGCTATTTTTATAGCTTCTTTGGAGCAATGTCTTATTTAACTCCTATGCTAATTGTTCAATTTCTTAATTTTCTTTTTTCTTGTTGGGCTGTACAATTTTTTTTATATAGTCTAGGTACTAGAGCTGTCTTAGTTGCATTGTATTGGGCTACAATAACAAAATGCTACAGATTGGGTGACTTAGACAACATTCATTTATTTCTCACAATTCTGGAGTCCAGGATGTCCAAATTCAAGGCACCAGCAGGTTCTGTGTTTGGCAGGAGCCCTTTTTCTGGTTTGCAGATGGCTGCCTTCTATCTGTATTTTTACATGAAGAAGAGAGATGGTTCTGGTCTCTTCCTCTTCTGATAAGTACACTAACCCTATCACAGGAGTCTGCCCATCTTCATGGCTTCATTTAAACCTAAATATCTCCTAAAGGCTGTATCTGTAAATACCATGTAATGGGTACTGGAACACAACACTCAGACCAGTGTAAGATGTTTGTCAAACACGTGATTTGCAAATTATCTTCTCCCATTTTTTAAGCTGTCTTTTCACTTTTTTGAAATGTCCTTTGATGCATGTATGTTTTTAAATTTCATGAAGTCTAAGTTATCTTTTGTTTTTTTCTTTTATCGTTCATACTTTTGGTCAAGTCTAAGATTTCATTGCCAATTGTGAGGTCATGAAGATGCTTTCCAATGTTTTCTAACAGTTTCCTAGTATTAGCTCCTGTATTCAGGTTGTTGATCGATGTTGAATTGTTAGTTTGTATATGGTATAAGAGAAGGTCCAACTTCATTCTTTTGCATGTGGATATTCAGTTGTCCCAGCACCATTTGTTGAATAGACTGGCTTTCTTCACTGGATGGTCTTAGCACACTTATATGAACACTTAATTACAGCCCATTGTTCTATGTGTCTATCCTTACATCACTGCCACACTGTGTTTCCTAAAGATTCCCTTCTTTAGCCAAACTCATTCCCCTTCTGCTACCACCCCTACTTAAGACCTGACAACCACTAACCAATTCTCTTTTTCTGTAATTTCATTATTTCAAGAATGTTATATACCCCCGTGACAGAGGGGAGAGAGGTTGTGGGGGAGGGTGAAATAGGTGAAGGGGATAAAGAGTACACATACCATGGTAACCACTGAGTAATATATAGAATTGTTGAATCATATACTGTACACTTAAAACTAATATAACACTAAGTTAATTGTACTTGAATTAAGAAATAAATAAATAATTAAAAAGAATATTGCATAAATGCAATAATATATGATATTTTGGGGTTGATTTTTTCACTCAACATAGCTTTCTGTCCATTTATCCAGATCATCGTGTGTATCAATAATTTATTCCCTTTTATTTCTTAGTAGTATTATAAGGTATGGATGTACTACAGTCTTAAAGAATAATTTAAATAGCATTCATGTATTGAAAAACTGGGTTGTTTCCTGTTTAGAGTAATTATGATTAAAGCTCCTATAGATATTCATGTACAAGTTTATGAAAAAGTTTTCATTTCTCTGGGATGAATGCCAATTATGTATTTTATAAGAAACTGTCAGATTGTGTTCCAGAGTGGCTGTAACATTTTGCATTCCAATAAGCAATGTATGAAGGATGTGGTTTTTCCACATCTTTGGAGTTTTTGTTGTTACTATTTTATTTTAGCCTTGCTAAAGGTGTATAGTGTTATCAGATTACAGTTTAATTTGCAAACCCTGTCAGCCAATGTCACTGATACTCTTTTCGTGTGCTTAATTAACAACAGCATATTCTCTTCATTCAAATATTCTGTTCATCCTTTTTTTGTGTTTTTGTATTTGGACTTCTTTTTAATTTTAGGTTTTAATTTTTAGATTTTGATAGTTATTTTTATATTTTAAATACTAGCCCTTTAAGAGATATGCAGTTTTCAAATATTTTCTCTATTCCTAGCTTTTCTTTTAATGCTCTTAACAGGGTCTCTCTCATGGAGAATAATTTTAAACTTTGAAGTCTTACTTATACATTTTCCTTTTACAGATTATTCTTTTGGAACCTGGTCAAAGAATGCTTTGCCCAGCCTTAGATCCTAAAGATTTTCTCTCATGTTTTCCTAAAGGTTGCATAGTTTTACATTTTACAGTTAAGAACATGATCCATCTTGGGTTAATGTTTGTATCATGCATGAGACAGGTTGAAGTTTTGTTTTGTTTTGTTTTGTCTATGTACGTCCAAATTATCCAGCACTATTTAATTAAGAAGTTATCTTTCTTTTATTATATTGTTTTCATACTTTTGTCAACAACTAGTTGCAACAACTAGTTGTGTAAGTTCATTTTTAAGTTTGTTTTCTTCTTTTGCACAAATCTATATATCTGTCCCTCTGCCAATATCACAGTTTTGATTATCATTGGTTTTGTATAATTTTTCTGCAGCTGCTGTAACAAATTACCAGATTTTATATAAAGTTTAAAATAATAGATATTTATTCTCTCACAGTTCTGGAGACCAAAGTCCGAAAACCCTACTTTCAAGCTGAAATCAAGGTTAGGTAGGATTATACTCTGCCTTTAGAGGAGAATCCATCACTTGCCTCTTTTACATTCTGGTGCCTGCCAGCACTCCTGAACCTATAGTTGTGTCACTCTACTGTTTCCATAGTTACACTGCCCCAGAATTGCATTGTGTCTACAATGTCTCTGCCTGTCTCAAAAAGACACTGTGGTTGCATTTATCAACCACCCAAATAACCCAGGATAATCTCTTCCTTTTACAATCCATTCCTTTATCACACCTGGAAAGACCTTTTTTCCAGTTAAGATAAGACTGACAGATTGCAAGGATTAGAATATATCCATGTTGGGGAGGAAGGCTTTTTCACCTTAAAACAGCTTTGTTAGAAGTCTTGACACTTGAGGGTATTTTCACTGAATATAGAATTGGAGGCTGGCAGTTCTTTTCTTTCATCTATTGGATGATGGATGATTCCACTTCACCCCAACCTCCACAGTTTTTTTTCAAAAATCTGCTGTCATTCAAATAGATTCGCCTATACTCATGTGTTATTTATCTGGCTGTTTTCAAATTTTATTTTGATCTTTAGTTTTTGTGAATTTGACTAGGAAATATCCTTGTTAATATTTCTTTTCTTATCATGTTTTAGAGTTTCAGCAACTCCTTATATCTGTAGGTTTATGCCTTTTGCCAAAGTGGAGAAGTTTTCAGCCATTATTTCTTTACGTTCTTGTATAGACTTGCCCCCTTTCTTCTTTATTTCTAGGACTCTGAGGACTAAAATGTGGCATCTTTTCTTGTAGTTTCATAGGTCGCTGGGGCTTTGTTAATTTGTTCCAGCCTATTTTCTTCTTGTATTTCAGAATGTGTAATTTCCATTGTTCTATCTTCAAGTTCACTGAGTCTTTTCTCTGTGCCCTCCAATTTGCTGTTAAGCCTATTTATCTTTTTTATTTTGGTTATTTTAACTTTTAATCCTAAAACTTCCACTTGTTATATATCTTCTATGTATTTCCTGAAACTTTCTATTTATTTGCTGACACTTAAGACGTTTTCATTTGTATCAAACATATTTGGGACGTCTCACTAGAACATTTGATGATGGCCACTTAAAGTATTGTCAGATAATCCTAGTGTTTATGTCATTTCAGTGACGGCATTTTAAGTTTATCTTTTCTCCTTCAGTTTAAGAACTTCCTGGTTTTTGTATAATATGTGCTATTTTATTGAAGACTGAACATTAGGGTGATTACTGTTTAAAACTGAATCTTTAAAAATATTATGTTTTAGAAAGAGTCCTCTGTTGGCATTCAAATATGTTTAGGGAAGTTTGCATCTCATTATTTCCAGATGAGTGGCAAATTTCCAGATTCTATAATTAGCTTCCATTGACGTCAGGAAGTAGGCTCTTTACTACTGCTGATGAAGAGCAGAGGCTCAGGCATCTCACTTTGTCTGCATCCTGGCTTGGAAGGCCAGGGGCTCCTTGTTACTGCCCATCAAATGATTTCCCATGCTGCCACTGAGGTATGGACTTGTTACCACTGACAGGTGGCATAAATGCTTATTTTTCTCAGGCCTCCTCACACACCACCACAGTGGGGAAGATGAAGGTGATCACTAGTTCTGTGTGGAGATGGACATACATCATCCCCACATGGACTCTAGTGACAATGCAGAGTGGTTGGTCTCATTTCTGAGCAGTGATGAAAGTCTTGGGTCTCCAGTAGGTTTCCTTTGAAACCACCCCTACAAGGACATGGAAGGGCACCATGGTATTGCCATTTGGACTGGAAGCCAGGCTCCCAACCTGGTTTCCACAGACACTGGTGGGAAAGGTGTCTCTTTACAATTTGGCAAGGGTAGGAATCTAGGCTCCCCACCTGACTTATGTATGCATATAGAATTTGAGTAGAATGCTCATCATCTAAAAGTTTTCTTCCCCTTCTTGGTCCTTTGGCTATAGAGAACAGACTTTGGGAGGGGGGGAACTTCCTTTTTTTTTTTTTTTTATCATCTGTGCCATCTGGTTTCTGGATTGTCAGCTTCTCCAGTATCCAGTGTGGGATATATAAAGCTAAAAGATGAATGAGAAAACTCATTATTATGTGGTTACTTGGTTCCCACGATTTCTGGATAATCAGCCTTCTCTACACTTACTTGTTTTATATATAATGCCATGGATTTTTGTTGTACTTAATGGGGAGAAGAGAGAATGTACATCTAGTGTATGTACCCAGAAGTGGAAGTCCCCTAATTTAAAAAAAAATTAAACCAACAGTAATTTTTTTGGAGGGGGTTTACTGTTATTAAGAACACTTCTATAATTTGCAATGTATAATGTTCTAATTTAGGTTCTATATATCCTGCAGCTGTGGTTTTGATTCCCTATTTGCTTAAAATAAATTACTTAGGATTTTCATTTGTTTGTTTATTTTTTCAAAATAGTTGGGAGTTTGGGGCCATTGACACTCCACCAATTAAACAAACACTGTTAATCCAAATGGCATACTATTATGCCCCTTAAGAGAAAAAAAATAAGTAAGATCTAGCAGTTCTAATCTGAAATAAGCTTATGATATTAATATGTGGATATAATAACTTGTGTTATAATACCATTCCTAAAATAATTTCTTAAACTAATATAGGCCAGGTTATTTGCACTAAATCTCATCAAAAGCAAACAATTATATATATGTTTTATTTATAGCATCAAAGAATTTAAAGATAGTTTAGCTAGTTTATTCAGAGTTAAAGGGAAAATTGGAATCCAGAGTGAGAAGTCTTGAGTAGCTTTTGCTCTGAGGGCATTTGCTGATCTAACATGTCTGATCTAACAGACATGAACTTTGTTTATGATTTCACAAAACTTACAAGAATCAGAAATTAAACACCTCAGTCCAAGGAAGTTAGCCAACTGGAGACCCAGCCACAGGAGGCTGAAGACACAAAGAGACAGTAATATAAGGGTAAAGATGAACCCCCATAAATTTTCCTCCACCACCTCACAAGGATTAGAAAGCATACATACTGTGGCCCAGAATCCAATAGGTGGGAAATAGCCATTCTGAGTTGTTTTAAGTGCAATCTGACACTATGTGCTCTGAAAAGAAAAGACAATAAAAATCCAAAACAAAAATAAAGCCCAAATATTCAATCCATGTATTCAGTTCAAAATATTTCAAGTAGTAGTCCTACTATATGCTTCTTAGGAGAATAACTCAAATTGTCAACTTCCTTTCAGGGGCTTCAGGTATTATATAGGTTTTGGATAATTTTTTAGAGGAGAGAATTTCATCTTAGGTCTCAACCCACACAAATAATCTTTTGATAATAAGGACATGCGGGGGAAAAAAACTCTAGGCAGACACAGGGAAGAAACTATGAGAGAGATAAGAACAAAATAACACAGACAGACATATAGACATATAGTATAATGACAGTAGCATGAGCATTGCAGACACATGGGTTATACAACAGGCATGCTTACTGTGTTTAGAGAAATGAAAGAAAGAATTCTATCTTGAAAATTTCCCCACGGACTGGGAAACTAAAAAATGTGAACAGGTAAACTTGAAAATGAAAAACCAATTGATCTTTGGAAAATATAATTACTAATATTTGAAACTCAGTGGTTGGGTTGAATAGCAGAATAAATAATGCTCAAGAGAGAATTTTTGAAGGTAAATCAGAAGAATCTTCTAGAATGAAGCACAGAGATAAAAAGTTGGGATGAAGATTAAAAAACATAGAGGAGGAAGTATAAGATGATTTGAGTGGAGAATGAACAAAATTGAGGCAATATCTGAAGATACAATGGGAGAAAAATTTCTAAAAATAATACAAGAAATTAATCTAAATTAGCACAACAGACTTCAACCAGGAGAGATATAAAGAAAACTGCAATGAGGCACATTGGGGGGAGAACAAACAAACAAACAGCAAAGACAAAGAAAATTGTAAAAGGAGCTGGAGATTAAACAACAACAACAACAACAAAAACACATTCATTTTAATGTTACGATAGAATACCAGCATTGATGAGTTGGCAAATGATAGAAAAATATATTTATTATTTTACAAAGAACAGTCAACATAGGATTTTATGTCCAGGGAAAATTGTCTTTATGATCAGTGACAAATTGAAGACATTTTTTCAACCAACAAAACTAAAGGGTTGAGAACATTAGATCATTAAAGGAGATTCTCAATAAGATACTTTAGGCAGAAGGATTGTGTTTCCCAATGCAAAATGCATGAGATAAAAACAAAAAATGATTTGGGGAAAGCTAAACTTATGATTAAATCTTAACAAATGTTGAGTGGGTAAAACAGTAAATATAATGTCCTGTAGAGTGTTTTAAAAGAGTTAAATAAAATAATCAAAATACCATGGGCATAATAGCATAATATTGGGAGTGAGAAAAATAAAATTGTTTAAAATCCCTAATCTGTCTGGAAGATGTTTAAAGTATTGGTTAAACCTGACACAGGTAATTTAAGTATGTGTATTGAATATTCCAAGACAACTGAATATACAGTGTACAATCTCCAAATTAGTAGATGGGGGGAAAAGAGTGGTAAAACATTTAATGCAAAAAGAAGTCAACAAAGAAAACAGGAAGCATGGAAAATTTGAAATAAATAGAACAAATGTTATAAAATGTTATGCTCATTGTTAATATTCATCAATAGTGACATTACAGTTGACCTTGAATAATGCAGGGGTTAGGGACAACAACACCCTGCACAGTCAAAAATCTGTGAATAATTTTTTAATTCTCTAAAACTTAACTATTCATAGCCTATTATTGATTGGAAGAATTACCAATAACGTACATAATCAGTTAACACATATTATGTATTTTTATGTATTATATACTGTAGTATTACAATAAAGTGAGTTAGAAAGAAAGAAAATGTTGTTAAAAAAATCACAGGGAAGGGGCGCCTGGGTGGCCCAATCGTTAAGCGTCTGCCTTCAGCTCAGGGCGTGATCCAGGAGTTCTGGGATCAAGCCCCCACATTGGGCTCTTCTGCTGGGAGACTGCTTCTTCTTCTTCCACTCCCCCTGCTTGTGTTCCCTCTCTCTCTCTGGCTGTCTCTCTCTGTCAAATAAATAAATAAATAAATAAATAAATAAATAAATAAATAAATAAATAAATAAATAAATAAATAAAATCTTAAAAAAAAAAAGAAAATCATAAGGAAGAGACCATATACTTACAGTATTGTACTGTAAAAATCCACATATAAATGCACCCATGCAATTCAAACCCATGTTATTCTAGGGTCAGCTATAAATGCAAGTTATGTAGGAAATAACAAAGATTAGATTTTTGAAATGCCGCCTATGTGCTATCTTTTTATCTAAAAAAAATATACTAAAGGTTTGAAAGAAAAATGTTGAGAAAAGATAAATTGTGCAAATATGAACCAGGAGAAACATATATAGCTTTATTAACTCAAATAAAATAGAGTTTAAGGTGAAAAAGTAACACTAAACATAAACAGTGTCCCTTTTTTATAAACATTCACTTAATACAAAAATAATAAAATTTTAATTTCTATGTACTTAATCATACAGTCAGAAATTTTTAATCCAATACTTAACAAAACTGCAAGGGGAAATAGACAAATCTACTACCATCCTGGAGGAGTTCATTAAACTCCTTTCAGGGGGCTCCTGGGTGACTCAGTTGTTTAAGTATCTGACTTTGGCCCAGGTCACAATCTCAGGGTCCTGGGATCAAGCCTCATGTCAGGCTCCACACTCAGCAGGGAGTCTATCTCTCCCTCTACCCCTCCCCTAACTCGCGCTTGCACTCTGTTTCTCACTCTCTCTCAAATAAGTAAATAAAATCTTAAAAAAGAAAAAACCTCCTTTCAATAACACATAGAATAACTAGAAAACAATCACCTAGCATAAAAAAATTAATATAGAAGGCAAATTTAAAATTGACATATCGTATGTGGATCCATGTGGGTCAATTTGTTCAAAACTGAGTTCTTTAGGCTGGCCTTAGACAATGGATCTTCTATAGAACTCCATGCAAATACATTTTAGCTGAAGTGCTAAAGCAACTGATCCTGGTAGAATTCTAAGGTTGGAGGCTCAAGCCATTGGTTTAACATATCACAGATCTATAAAAGCAAGGCTTGAACTCCAGCTTCCTGATTGTCAGGGATCAGGTAACCATGAATGCTTAAGTGGTGGCACAGAACTGGGAGCCAAAGTTAGCTGTCTTGTACTGAAAGTCTACCAAGCAGGACCCCATCTCTTAATTATTTATCAGTGATGCAGCCTAAAACTCTCACATAATTAAATATAGTAATAAATACAAATATAAATTTCCTTTCCTATAAATTGACATATGGCCTTGGTAGATCTCTGTGAACTGCCTCTTGAATCGGGTGATCAATATTTACTTTCTCTTGCTTCTCTATCTAAATACTTATTGCCCAGAAGAGGTATAGTGGGTGCTGTCTTCCTACTTGTTCTTGCTTCTCAAAAATGTGTAGAAAACACATAATTTTCAAGCACATACTAAACGTTTACAAAAACTGACTATTACAATAGGTCATAAGGCAAGTCTCAATAAATTTCAACTACTTTAAATCATATAGAACATATTATCTGATTACAATGCAATTAACATAGAAATTAAAAAAACTATAAAATAACTAGGAAGATTCATATATTTGGAAATTTTAAAATAAAATTCTAAATAAATGGTGTGTCAAAGATAAATTTTAGAAATATGTTTAAGTGAATGATAAAAATATTGTGAACAAAAACGAATATGACACAACTAAAAGTAATAATTAAGATTCTATGTATTTATCTGAAAAGTAGTATTGAAATTAATGAGCTAAATATCCATTTCTAAAGCTTTAAAAAGAACTGCAGTATAAACTGCACTAGTAGTACAAACTCAGTACAAACAGATTAATAAAGTCAAAATTATAAACTAATGACATGGAAAACAAATACAATGGAGTGGACCAACAAAGCTAAAAGTAGACATATTTAAAAGGGATATTAAATTTCAAGGTTGTTCTATAAAGAAGAAATAAGGCAGAAATAAATAATGCCAGGAAAGAAAAAAACAGGATATTGACAAAAATGGTTTGCTAATTAAAATGATTGTATTATGAATATTTTGAACTTGATTTGAAAATATAAATGAAATTCAAAATAATAAAGAACTTATAAAATTCAACACCCAAAAAACAAATAATCCAATTAAAAAATGGGCAGAAGACATGAACGGATAGTTCTCCAAAGAAGACATCCAGATAGCCAAGAGACTCATGAAAAGATGCTCAGCATCATTCATCATCAGGGAAATGCAAATCAAAACTACAATGAGATACCACCTCACAGCTGTCAGAATGGCTAAAATCAACAACACAAGGAAAAATAGGTGTTGACAAGGATGTGGAGAAAGGGGGACCCTCTCGCACTATTGGTGGGAATGCAAACTGGTGCAACCACTCTGGAAAACATATGGAGGTTCCTCAAAAAGTTAAAGAAGAACTAATCTATGATCCAGCAATTGTACTGCTAGGTATTTACCCAAAGAATACAAAAAATACTAATTCAAAAGGATACATGCAGCCTGATGTTTATAGCAGCATTAGCTACAAGAGCCAAATTATGGAAACAGCCTAAGTGTCCATCAATGGATGAATGGATAAAGAAATATGTGTATATATACACAATGGAATATTACTCAACCATAAAAAAGAATGAAATCTTTTCATTTACAATGACATGGATGGAACTAGATTATATTATGCTAAGCAAAGCAAGTCAGTCAGAGAAAGACAAATACCATATGATTTCACTCATATGTGGCTTTAAGAAATAAAACAAATGAACAAAGGGAAAAAAAGAGAGAGAAGCCAAGAAAGAGACTCTAGCAATTTCTATATATGAGACCATTTTATTTACAAAAAGATAATTTTATTTTGGCTTTTCCCATTTGGATGCTTTCTATCACCTAAGTGTCTTGGCTGGAGTAATACTGAGCAAAAGAAACAAAATTAAATTGCATACATACAAGATAATTCCATTCATGTAAATTTCAAAAACAAACAAAATTAACTTATATTGTTTAGGAGTGCCTTGACAGATGTGAACATTATAAAGCAAACAAGTAGTTTAATATCATATATTTCAGGAATTTGCTTTCTTCTGGTTGGGGTGAGAGAGAGGTTAACCTAGGTAAGGGTGTCAAGAGCCGGGGGATTCTAGGGTTCTTACAATGCTCTATTTCTTTATCTGAAGGGTGGCAAATGAGTATTTGCTTTACTGATATCTGCTTAAGTTTACATATTGATTTTATGTCCTTTTCTGTAAGTATATTTCACAATAAAAACAATGTAAAAATATACTCTGGGTATATGCTGATGTCACCAACTGCTGTCTTGACCTGTTGCACCCATTTGCTTTCCAACAGCTCCCTGCCAACAGGCACTTAAAAGTCCATACGCTCAAATCTTTATTCCTACCCCCCTCTCTATCTTGTCATTCTCTCAGCCTTTTTAATCTTGGTCAATAACAGTATTAATTCAGAGGCTCAAGTTCAAATATATGGAATCACCTAGGATTCCTCTTTCATTCATAGAACACTTTCAACACAGTGGAAAATCCTTCTGGCTCTGGTTTAAGATTTTGTCTTGATGCTGCCACCACCTATCATTTCACCGTTACCTTCCCTGAATCACACTCACATGTCCTTATGTGACTGCATTCTACCCAGTGAGTTGTCAGCACACTATACCTCTTCATTCACTTCTCTGAACCTTGACATCACTTTCCCTTGAAGAAACCACATCTCCTTTAGCCTTCTCAAAAGCTGAGTGTTTTCTTTTCATTTTTTTCAGCTTTATTGAGATATAGCTAACATTAAACGTTGTGTAAATTTAAACTGTACCACTGTCCAGTGTGATGATTTTATATAGGTGTATATTGCAAAACAATTACCACAATAAGGATAGTTAAGCTCCCCAATACCTCACATACTTAACCTTTCATGTAAGTGTGTGTGTGTTGAGAACTTTTAAGATCCACTCTCCTAGCATCTTTCAAGGATACAATACAGTATTGTTAACTATAGTCATCATGCTGCATCTTAGATTCCCAGAACGTACTCATCTTATAACCAGAATTGTAAGCCCTTTGACCACATTAAACCATTTCTTCCTCACTCCCACTCCTGGCAACCACCAATCTACTTTATTTCTATGACTTGCTTTCTTTTACTTTCCACACATAAGTGAGATCATGTAGAAATTGTTTTTCTCTGATTTTTTCACTTAGCACAATGCCTAAAAAGTTCATCTGTCATATACGGCAGATTTTCCTTCTTTTTTATGGCTGAATGATATCACTCTGTCTGTGTGTGTGTGTGTGTGTGTGTGTGTGTGTGTGTGTGTGCATATGACATTTTCTTTATTCATTCATCTGTCAATGGACACTTAGGTTGTTTCCATGTCTTGGCTGCATGTACATAATTCTGCAATGAATGTGGGGGAGCACATATCTCTTCAAAACGGTGATTTCAGCTCCTCAGATATAAACCCAGAAGTAGGATTTCTGGATCATATGGTAGTTCTGCCTTTAGCATTTTAGGAAACTTCATACTGATTTTTATAATGGCTGTACTGACTTACATTTCCAGGAAAAGTGCACAAGGTTCTTATTTCTCCGCATCCTCACCAGAATTTGTTTTCTCTTGTATTTTGATCATAGCAGTTCTAACAGATGTGAGGTGACACTGCCTTGGGTTTTGGTTTGCTTTTCGCTGATGATGAGTGATGTCAAGCATCTTTTCATGTACTTATTAATCTTTTTTGAGAAGTATTTATCCAGGTATTTTGCTCATTTTTAATTGAGTTATTTGGGTTTTGCTATTGAATTGTATGAGGCTTTTATACATTTTAGATATTAACCTCTTATCAGAAATAAAATCTGCAAGTATTTTTCTCATTCTATAAGTTGTCTTTTCATTTCATCGATCATTTCTTTTGCTGTGCAGATGGGTTTTGTTTGATGTAGTCCTTCTTATTTATTTTTGTTTTTGTTACTTGTGTTTTTCGTGTCACATCCAAAAATCATTGTCAAGACCCATGCCCAGGAGTTTTTCCCTATGTTTTCTTCTAGGAGTTTTATGGTTCCAGGTCTTCCATTTATCCTATTTAGAGTGAATTTTTGTAAGTGATGCACAACAGGGGTTCAGTTTCACTCTTTTGCATGTAGATATCTAGTTTCCCAAACACTGTTTATTGAAGAGACTCTTTCCCCATTGCATATTCTTCAAGACTTTCTTAAGCGTTAGTTTATTGTATATTCATGGGTTGATTTCTGGGCTTTATATTTTGTTCTATTGCTAATGTGTCTATATTAATGTCAGTACCACACTATTTTGATTTCTGTAGCTTTGCATGAATTCAGGCAGGATGATGCTTCCAGTTTTGTTTCTCTTTCTTATGATTGCTTTTCCTACTTGGCATATTTTGTGGTTCTGTACAGATTCTAGGATTTTTTTTTTTCTATTTCTGTAAAAAACACCATTGAATCATGATAGAGATCACACTGACTCCATAGATGACTTTGTGTAGTATGGACATTTTAGCAGTGTTCATTCTTCTAATCTATAAACATAAGATATCTTTCCAGGGGCGCCTGGGTGGCACAGTTGTTAAGCGTCTGCCTTCGGCTCAGGGTGTGATCCCAGCATTCTGGGATCGAGCCCCACATCAGGCTCCTCTTCTAGGAGCCTGCTTCTTCCTCTTCCACTCCCCCTGCTTGTGTCCCCTCTCTCACTGGCTGTCTCTGTCAAATAAATAAAAATAAAATCTTAAAAAAAAAAGATATCTTTCCATTTATTTTTGTTCTTATTTTTATTAGTATCTGTCTTTAATTTCTTTCAATGATATCATATAGGTTTCAGTATATAGGTCTTTTACCTCCTTGGGTAAATTTATTTCTAAGTACTTTATTGTTTTTGATGTTATAGTGAGTGAGACTATTTTCATTATTTCTTTTTCAGATAGTTTGTTGTTAGTGTATATAAATATAACTGATTTATGTATGTTGATTCTGTATCCTGCAACTTTACTGAATTTACTTATTAATTCTAACAGTTTTATTGTGGAGTTTTTATGGTTTCCTATATATAAGACCATGTCATCTGAAGACAGAGACAATTTTGCATCTTTCTTTCTGATTCAGATTCCTTTTACTTCTTTAAATTTTCAGTAAAACTCATCTGTGAAAGGGTCTAGTTCTCGGCTTTTCTTGGTTTGTAAGTTTTTGTTACTGATTGAATCACCTTACTTGTTATTTGTCTATTCAGATTAACTGTCTCTTCCTCATTCAGTCTTGATAGGTTGTTTATTTCTAGGAAATTATTCATATCTTTAGGCTGTCCAGCACTTCCTCTCACTATCTTTACTCATCGCCATTAACATTGTTTCTTATTTCAATGAGAAAATAGAAGTAATTGCAAGATAACTATGATACTCCTCTCACACACATATCACCAACATGTATCTTGATCCTCAAAATCTCCATTCCCTCCTGTTCCTGTGGGTAAATGATCCTTGAGTATTTTTTCATATACTGCTTGGCCAATTGAACAGCCAATTTTATAAAGTATATTTTTAAGTACATTGGCTGCTTTACAATTAGATTTTCTATTTCTCATCAGTATATAGATATTCTTTATACAATCTGGATATGAGTAATTTTTTAGTCTTTCCAGTCTTTTTGCACTATGTATTGAATGAAAGTTTCATTTTTTTTCCATACTATATCCAGTGGTTGCAAAATCATTTATTGAAAATATTATCCTATTTTTACTGTTTTAAAAATCTACCCATGCATGAATGTTTCTAATCTCTTAATTCTGTTCCATTGCTCTAATTACCTAATTTATGCCAGTGCCATTCTGTCTTAATTACTGTACCTTTGTAAAAAATCATTACATTTGATAGGACAAATCCTTCCAACTAGAAATTCTTGATGAGTGTCTTGGCTCTTCTTCTAACTGTTGTTTCCATTTTGTACTGGATCCATGTTCCATCTTTGATCATGCTGTTCTGTATCTTGCTGGGCTGATTTCTATGGATTGTAGCAGAAGCTTCTAGTTCATCCAACTTCTAGTTAGGTTTAACCACTTGGAGACATAGCCAATTAGAGTGCAGGTGGTGAGTGAAATTAGGTTCTTCATTTCCCTGGCTTCCTCATTTTCAGGTTTTCATTATTTGGCGGCATCGTCCTACCTATGGCCTGGGTTCCTAATAAGCCTCTCTCTCTCATATAATTACCAATTTCAGGGTTGGTTCAATAACAGTTTCCACTCCTTGGCCTTTCAAGAAACTGTATTGGAGGTATAACAACAACAGCCAATAAAAAAGGGCACAGCTTCAGCCTTCTATTTGGTAGTAGAAATACATATATAAATTAATTAATATGCCATCCTCCTTTCTTTTTATGATTCTTGTTTAAGAAGATGAATTTTGAGAATTATAAGAATGGTTATAACACAGGTGTTTCGTACAAACTAACAAAAAAATGATGAAGTATGGAAGATTGTGAGGGATTTCATTTACAGACTCTGACCGAGTTATCCACTTTTCCTACAGAACAATATAACACATTGGTTTTCTTTTTTGACATGGCAAATAACTAAAGATGTATGTATGTGACTTAATTTATATGTAATTTTTTCCTCCTACTTCCTTATTTTTATTCTGTTTTATTCTTACATGCATTCACTTTTTTTAGACTTACCTGACATTTTATTGTAAAATATTTGGTCCTTTCTTAGATTATATAGGTCAATCAATAATGTAAAAAGAAAAAGAGATATTCAAACATTGTCCCAAAGTTAGTAGATTTTTAAAATCTATTTTACGCTGAAAGAAATGCAGTTTGTAGAAAAGAAATCAACATTTCAACAAGTGAGAATTAGTTTCAAGGTAAAATAACTTAGCAATGTAATCATCTATCTACCCAGTGTTTACAATGTGAGGGCCTGGCTGATTTGTTTGTGCGGTTATTTCTGAGATGCTAAATATGATTAGAATGAATTCTCCCTCTGGGTTCCTTTGCATGCCATAAAACAGAGATGCACTGACTACTATTAGAAAGTCAAAATCTATAAATAAATTTAGAGTTACAAAAAATACTGGGCACTGCAAACATTTTATTATTCAATATGTTTTTTGCTGGTGGCATAACTACTTATTCCAAAAGATCCATGTTTCTCTAAACCAGGCAAACATTTAATATCGAATACTTTAAGGCTCCCTTTATATAAGCAAATGTTCTTAGACACTTAACAAATAAAGAACATAGATCTTTGCAGAAAGCATAAAAGCATAAGATGTTGGAAAAAATGCTTCCAAGCTCTGGAGGAAACCAGGGAATGCCAGAGTGGAAACATTTCTTCCTTCCATCCTCCCTTCCCTTCTCTTCCCTTCCTTTCCACTTACTTCCTTCTTTCCTTCCTTCTTTTCTCCCTTCTTTCCTTCCTTCATTCCTTTCTTTCTTTCTCCTTCTTTTTTTTTGGCAAAAGTTTATAAAACTTAAAATATAGCTGTTGAGTCTATAAACATATTGCCAAATGCATGTATACAAAAGAGAATTACAGAGATTACTTCCCAAAGTTACATAGGGATTTTTTTTTTTTTGAGTGTTCTGCTTGACCTTCCAAGTTCTGTGCTATCAGTGACAAGATGAAGAATCAGGTGGGAGAGATTAGTAAATCTTCATTTGTTCTTTCAGTTGCTTCAGTTTAACATCTGTTTTTCCAAGCTTCCTTACTCCTAATCCACAATTTGCCTTTTCCTAGGAAAAGCAGAGTGGCATTTTGAAAGAGCATGACTCTGAATGAGACAGATACAATTTCTACATTTTGTAAACTTACATATAATCTTAGGGAAATCACTTAATATTTCCTTTTTTAATTTTATTTACATTCAATTAATTAATATATAGTGTATTATTAGTTTCAGAGGTAGAGTTCAGTGATTCATCAGTTGTATATAACACCCAGTGCTCATTACATCTCTTAATATTTCTGAATTCTAGTTTTCTCATGTGTAAGGTGGAAGTTAATGGATCTCTAGTATTTTAATACTGCATTTATTATACATATTTTATAATATTAATATTTTATATATAATAAGGGATTATAAGTATATAATATTTTGTGAAGATTATGTGAAATAACGTATACACAAAAGTCTTGTCACATAAGAATTTGTCCTTTTCTGTTTTCTCTATTGTTTTAATTTTATTTCTTTAATTTTTCCTTCCCTCCAACAAGGATCAATTAAACATGTCTAGAACACAGATTATATGCTTAATTTACAAGTGTAAACTGTAGTAGATCATCCCGCAGAGCTAGGGGATAGGTTGCTATGGGCAGGGCATAACTCATTCAGGAAGAGAATAAAAACTGTGTTTAGTGAGTTACTAAAACAGTGAGGAAACTCAGGCCTGACTCGCAAAGCAACTCCTATCCAAGTTCTATACAGGAAATGCAGCGGGTTTGCAACTATAGCCATTCCAAATGGAGCTCTGTATTTACCCACTGCATTAACTCATGTTTCACACATTCAACAGATACATAAGTGCCTCTCAAGATTAAGTCCTTGGATGACAGTGAATAAGACAGACTTTGGGTCAGTCCTCATCATGGAGGAAACACTGGCAGAAAACTATATCCACCTGATTTCTATGATAAGATACATATCATGCAATGGCAGATATGAGTGTATTAGTTAATTAAACTTGCTAATATAATTTTGAAATAATGTTCATTTTAGGTCATCCTTATTGGTACTCAATTTTATTATGTACAGGCATTGTGATTTTATTATTTTTTTAAAGATTTTATTTATGCATTTGATGGAGAGAGAGACAGCCAGTGAGAGAGGGAACATAAGCAGGGGGAGTGGGAGAGGAAGAAGCAGGCTCATAGCAGAACAGGGAATCTGACACAAGACTCTTTCCCAGGACCTTGGGATCACGCCCTGAGCCAAAGGCAGAAGCTTAAGGACTGAGCCACCCAGGTGCCCTGTGGGCATTGTGATTTTAAATCTCAAGGATTTAACTTGTAACTATTTGACTTTAACATTTTTTTCTTGCTTTTGCAAAGTCAGTAATAGCTGCATAGGTTACTAGAAGAGAGCTAGAAAACTCATTCTCATGGCAAATCAGTGCCCAAAATACGGAGCACATGAGCACATAACCTTATAAAAGTCAGACACTGAGAGGCATGGATGTGCTTTTTTATTTTTCCTAACTAAAAAAAAAAATAATGAGAGATTTTGTCATTTTATAAGCACATTGTAAGATCTGGAAACTTGAAGGGAAATAAGGGCTAGGATGACTTTCCTGCTAGTCTCTTAAACAATGGTGTATTTCCCAACCCACATACGCACACTCCCCAGATATTGATGTCAGAGAATTAACCTGCACAAGTTTATAACATTGAAGATTCATTAGTACATTTCGAAGAAACAGCTTGTCCATTTGTTACTGAGTAATTGACACAGACATTGTTCTTTCATAATATTATCAAATATGTTAACTAGGATATTTCACAAAACTCAGAATAATAATCATAGATATGAGTTAATGATTCACCAAGGTGTTTCTTTTTCTTACACCTTCCATTCAATTTAGTTATTATTAGACTTTACATATGTAAAGTTGTAGTACTTTGATTTTTTCTAGGACTTCCACCTTGATCTTATTCTTATAATGGAGTAATTATGTGTCCTACCTTGCTCAGGACAGTTCCATTTCACATTAGTTGTCCTAGCATTCCATCTGGCTTAGTATCAGTCTCACCATCTTGCACATCAAAAATGTGCAATGACATGTAATCCAAATCATAAATTCAGGCACCTAAGATATGAATTAAATCTTCTAAATATAATATGTTAAATAACTAAGCTATTTATTTTTATTTTTTAAATTTCTCATTATGTTACGTTAGTCACCATACACTACATCTTTAGTTTTTGATGCAGTGTTCCATGATTCATTGTTTGAGTTAACACCGAGTGCTCCATGTAATATGTGCCCTCCTTAATACCCATCACTGGCCTATCCCAATCCCCCACCCCCCTCCCTTCTGAAGCCCTCAGTTTTTTTTCTCAGAGTCCACAGTCTCTCATGGTTCATTCCCCCTCTGTATACTGCTCCTTCATTCTTCCCTTCCTTCTCCTACCGATCACCCTGCTATTTCTTATGTTCCATAAATGAGTGAAAACATATGATAATTGTCTTTCTCTGCTTGACTTATTTCACTTAGCATAATCTCCTCCAGTCCCATCCATGTTGCTGCAAATGTTGGGTAATCGTTCTTTCTAATGGCTGGGTAATATTCCATTATATATATGGACCACATCTTTATCCATTCATCTGTTGAAGGGCATCTCGGCTCCTTCCACAATTTAGCTATTGTGGACAATGCTGCTATGAACATTGGGGTGCATATAGCCCTTCTCTTCACTACGTGTATATCTTTGGGGTAAATACCCGGTAGTGCAATGGCTGGATCATAGGATAGCTCTATTTTTAACTTTTTGAGGGATCTCCACACTGTTTTCCAAAGTGGCTGTACCAACTTGCATTCCCACCAACCGTGTAAGAGGGATCCCCTTTCCCCACATCCTCTCCAACATTTGTTGTTTCTTGCCTTGTCAATTTTTGCCATTCTAACTGGCGTAAGGTGATATCTCAAGGTGGTTTTGATTCAAATTTCCCTGCTGGCAAATGAGGTTGAACATTTTTTCATGTGTCTGCTAGCAATTTCTGTGTCTTCATTAGAAAAGTGCCTGTTCATATCTTCTGCCCATTTTTTGATTTGATTATTTGTTTCTCGTGTATTAAGTTTGAGAAGTTCATTGTAGATCTTGGATGAAAGTCTTTTATCTGTAGTGTCATTTGCAAATATCTTCTCCCATTCCCTGGGCTGCCTCTTAGTTTTTTTGATTGTTTCCTTGCCTGTGCAGAAGCTTTTTATCTTGATGAAGTCCCACAAGTTCATTTTTTCTTGTTTCTCTTGCCTTTGGAGATGTGTCATGAAAAAAGTTGCTGTGGCCAATGTCAAAGAGGTTGCAGCCTATGTTCTCCTCTAGGATTTTGATGGATTCCTGTCTCACATCGAGCCTTTTCATCCATTGGGACTTTATCTATGAGTATGGTGTGACAGAGTGGTCAAGTTTCATTCTTTTGCCTATAGCTGTCCAATTTTCCCAGCACCATTTATTGAAGAGACTGTCTTTTTTCTACTGGGTGTTTTTTCCTGCTTTGTCAAAGATTAGTTGCCCAAAGAGCCAAGGGTCCATTTCTGGGTTCTCAATTTGGTTCCATTGGTCTATGTGTCTGTTTTTGTGCCAGTACCATGCTGTCTTTGTGATCACAGCTTTGTAGTATAGCTTGAAATCTGGCAACATGATGCCCCCAGCTTTGTTTTTCCTTTTCAACAATTCTTTGGTGATTCAGGGCCTTTTCTGGTTCCACACAAATTTAAGGGCTATTTGTTCCAGTTCTTCAAAAAATGTCATTGGTATTTTGATCGGGATGCCATTGAAAGTGTAGATTGCTCTGGGTAGCATAGACATTTTAACTATGTTTATTCTTCCGATCCATGAGCATGGAATATTTTTCCATCTTTTTGTGTCTTCTTCAATGTCTTTCAAGAGTGATTTGTAGTTTCTAGAATATAGATCCTCTATGTCTCTAGTTATGTTAATTCCAAGATAACGTATAATTTTTGGTGCTATTGTAAATGGAATGGGTTTCATAATTTCTCTTTCTTCAGTCTCATTGTTCATGAATAGAAATGCAACTGGTTTCTGAGCATTGATTTTGTATCCTGCCACGTTACTGAATTTCTCTATAAGTTCTAGTAGCTTGGGGGTGGAGTCTTTTGGGTTTTCTATATAGAGTATCATGTCATCTACGAAGAGAGTCAGTTTGACTTCTTCTTTCCCAATTTGGATTCTTTTTATCCCTTTTTGTTGTCTGATTGCTGTTGCAAGGACTTCTAGTACTATGTTGAATAATAATGGCGAGAGTGGGCATCCTTGTCATGTTCCTGATCTTAAGGGAAAGGCTTTCAACTTTTCCCCCTTGAGAATGATATTCGCTGTAGGCTTTTCATAGATGGTTTTTATGAAATTGAGGAACGTACCCTCTATCCCTACACTCTGAAGGGTTTAAATCAGGAAATGATGCTGTATTTTGTTAAATGCGTTTTCTGCATCTATTGAGAGGATCATATCATTCTTGACTCTTTTCTTATTGATATGATCTATCACACTGATCGATTTGTGAATGTCGAACCACCCGTGCATCCCAGGGATGAATCCCACTTGGTCTTGATGGATAATCCTTTTAGTGTACTGCTGGATCCTAGTAGCTAGGATCTTGTTGAGAATTTTGGCATCCATATTCATCAGGGAAATCAGTCTGTAATTCTTTTTGATGGCGTCATTGCCTGGTTTGGGGATCAAGGTAATACTGGCCTCACAGAATGAGTTTTGTAGTTTTCCTTCTGTTTCTATTTTTTGAAACAGTTTCAGGAGAATAGGTATTATTTCTTCTTTGAATGTTTGGTAGAAGTCCCCGGGGAATCCATCAGACCCAGGACTCTTGTTGCTCGGGAGGGTTTTGATCACTGCTTCAATCTCTTCATAATTAATCGGTCTGTTTAAATAATCAATCTCTTCCAGTTTCAGTCTTGGTAGTTTATAGGTTTCCAGGAAGGCATCCATTTCTTCCAGGTTGTTTAATTTATTGGCATAAACCTGTTGATAAAAGTTTCTAATGATCCTTCCTATTTCATTGGTGTTGGTCGTGATCTCTCCCCTTTCATTCATAATTTTATTAATTTGGGTCCTTTCTCTATTCTTTCGAAAAAGTCTGGCCAGCAGCTTATCGAACTTATTTATTCTTTCAAAGAACCAGCTTCTGGTTCTGTTGATCTGCTGTACTGTGCTCCTGGTTTCTAATTCGTTGATCTCTGCTCTAATCTTGATCACCTGCCTTCTCGTGCGTGGTTTAGGCCTGTTCTTCTGTTCCAGCTCCAGTTTCTTGAGGTGAATATAAAAACTGCATTCTAGATTTTTCTATTCTTTTGAGTGAGACTTGGATGGCTATGTATTTTCCCCTTAGGACTGCCTTTGCAGTGTCCCATAGGTTTTGGACTAATGTGCTTTCATTTTCATTGGTCTCCAAAAATTGTTTAAATTTATTTTTAGTTTTCATGGTTTACCCAATCATTCTTGAGCAGGATGGTTCTTAGTTTCCAAGTGTTTGAGTTTCTTCCAAATTTTTCCTTGTGATTGAGTTCCAGTTTCAAAGCATTGTGGTCTGAGAATATGAAGGAAATAATCTCAGTCTTTTGGTATCAGTTGAGACCTTTTTTGTGACCCAGTATATGGTCTATTCTGAAGAACATTCCATGTGCATTCAAAAAGAATGAGTATTCTGTTGTTCTGGGGTGTAGTGCTTTGTATATATCTATGAGGTCCATCTGGTCCAGTATGTCATTCAAAGCTCTTGTTTCTTTGTTGATTTTCTGCTTAAGTGATCTGTCTATTGCTGAGAGAGGAGTGTTGAGGTCCCTTACTATTAATGTATTATTATTTATATGTCTTTTTATTCTGGTTAAGAGTTGCCTTGTGTATCTAGCTGCTCCCCTTTTGGAGGCATAGATATTTATAACTGTCATATCCACTTGTTGGTTACATCCTTTAAGAATAAGATGGGGTCCTTCTGTATCTCTAATAGCAGACTTTAGTTTAAAATCCAACCTGTCTGATATGAGAATTACTACCACAGCTTTCTTTTGAGTTCCATTGGCATGAAAAATGGTTCTCAATCCCTTCACTTTCAGTCTGGATGTATCTTTAGGTTCAAAATGAGTCTCTTGTAGACAGCATATGGATGGGTCATGTCTTTTTGTCTAATCTGCAACCCTGTGGGGTTTTATGGGAGCATTTAGGCCATTCACATTGAGAGTGATTATTGAGAGATATGATTTTAATGATGTCATGTTGCCTGTGAAGTCTTTGTTTCTATAGATTGTACATTTCTCTTTTGTATCACTCTTGGGGTCTTTTTACTTTTATAGAACCTCCCTTAATATTTCTTTTAGGGCTGGCTTGGTAGTCACATATTCTTTCAGTTTCTGCTGGTCTTGGATGGTCCTTATCTCTCCATCAATTCTGAATGACAGCCTTGCTGGATAAAGGATCCTTGGCTTCATGTTCTTCTCACTTAGTGCTCTGAATATGTCTTGCCAGCTTTTCCTGGCTTGCCAGGTCTCTTTAGACAGGTCTGATATTATTCTGATGTTCCTCCCTCTGTAGGTGAGGATTCTTTTCCCCCTGGCCGCTTTCAAGATTGTATCCTTGGATCTAATATTTGCAAATTGTACTATTATGTGACATGGTGTAGTTCTGTTCTCATTGATCTTGGGAGTGTCCTCTCTGCCTCTTGGACAGGAATGCTTGTTTTTTCTTTGCCAGATTAGGGAAGTTCTCAGCTATGATTTGTTCAAATATCTCTTCTAGACCTCTCTCTTTCTCCACCCCCTCAGGGATGCCAATGATTCTGACATTGGAATGTTTCATTGAGTCAGTAACCTCCCATAATCTACATTCTTGGGATTGCACTTTTTTGAGCCACGTTTCCATTTTTTCCTTATTTTCTATCATACCCCCTTCCAATTCACTAATTTGTTCTTCTCCCTCATTTACCCTGGCCATCAGAGCATCTAGTTTAGACTGCATTTGATTCATAGCATTTTTAATTTCTGCCAGATTCACTCTCATTTCCACCCTTAGAGATTCTATATTCTCGTTAATATTTTCATTAATATTTTTTTTCAAGCCTACACATCATCCTGACCATTGTTACTCTGAACTCCATTTCTGACAATTTGGTTATATCCATATCCATCAGTTCTGTGGCAGAGGCCGCAGACTCATTATCTTTTCTTTGCTGGGGGGGATTTCTCCTCCTCATCATTCTGATGAGGCAAGGTTGCCAAGATGCACAGAGCCCAAATTATTGACCAGGACCCAGGCAATGTGCACTTGTTTTATAGGGACCTTAGGGATGTGGGCTTCTTGATTTTTCAGCCTGCCTTCTGGGGGGAGGGGCCTGCCTCACAGATACTCAGGCAACCCTGTTTGGGTAGAGTTGCCCTGTCCCCTGCCAGAAGGGGTGGGGTTTGGCACAATGTGAACTGGTATTTCTGGGTTTCTGTTCTCTGGCAGCCTTCCCGGTGGTTTTCTGAGACTCTTCTGAGAGTCAGAGCAGCAGTGGCCGTATCCTAGCCTCTGTCTCAAAACAGAGAGATCACAGTCTGCTCTCCACTGAGCTTTCCTGTCCACTTTAACTCTGTTTTCTGATGGTGCTGCTAAAAACCCCTGCAGCATCCTGGGTTGTGTGCCCCACAGCCGCTCTCCCAGTCCTCACTCCCAGGGCTTGCATGTCTCTGTCCTTTATGCTTCTAACACTGCCAGCTGCCCCCAGTTCCTGCATACGCTCCTGAGCTCCCTGTTTCAGTGTGGTTCCTGCATGCTCCAGAGCTCAAGTTTTCAGTCTAGATACGTGCTCGCACTCCCAAGCACTCAGTTTCAGTCTAGTTCGAGTGCATGCCCCAGAGCTCCTGGTTTTCAGTCTGGTCGCACGTGCATTCCCAGGCTCACGGTCTCAGTCTGCTTTCTCACGGGTGCTGGTCCGCTCCCCAGTGCAAGTGGCTACTGCCTCCTGGCGCCTGAGCGCAGTGGTTCCCTCCCCCTTCTGTTTATCTTCCGATATCTGTGCATGGATTCATGGCCCCCCACTTTGTACCTCAATACTCAGCGCTAGAGATGTTCGTTTGTAGAGATCCAGATGTATCTTCCTATGTCTCAGGCTGATTTCGTGGGTGTTCAGGATGATGTGGTAGATATCCAGCTTGATTCAGGGGACCAGCTGAAAAAAGGTCCCCTACTCCTCCGCCATCTTTTTTCTTCCTCTAATAACTAAGCAATTTTAAAATAAAGGTTCTTTAGGTCAGACTATAAATAAACTTTAATTGGCAGCACAAAAGATATTGGCTCTCACATGAGGAAAAGCTGCAGATTTACATAAATTGAACAGCAAGATATAATCTTATAAAGGAGATTAGATATTGTGTCTCCTGACTTTGTAATTAATAAGTTGTGTGATCTTGACCAAATCATTTTACCTAAGCATTGTTCCTTCATCTGTAAAACATAAAATCCACGTTACTGAAAGGCACTATGCATGTTAGGCATGTTAGAAAATCATGCTTTAATCCTCACAATAGTCTATGAGCTAAAGACTAGCATCCCCATTTTACAGATCAGTAAATTGAGGCTTCCACAGCTCTCTTCACAGACACATATCTAATATGTAACAGAGCTGGGACTAAAACCTGGTTGATTCTGATTACAAAGTCCTTTTAATCAGGACTTTATAAGGACTAACATATATGAATCCCCATCCAAGGATAAATATTAAATTATATTGAGGCATATGTTTCGCATGTAGGTTATGTCAATTACTTTGCTTTATTCTTCAGAGAATACAATGGTGACTGCATTCCCAATTTTGCTTATTCCTTCCCTAGTTAGGGAAATAAGGCATAATCAAATGAACAAGCAACAGAAATACATGAGAGCTTTGCAAGCACAGAGGGTAGAGTACAACAGAGCCTTGCATTCAGAAGTCCAATGTGTGATTCATGTATAAGAAAGGTTAATAGATACAACTGGTAGGATTAAAAGTTCAGACGAGAGTTTAGCATGAAATGAAAGGAGAGCAGAATACTGTGGCTGAATTTGTATAAAATTCTTAATGCCAGGATTATTCTAAGAAGGCCTACTCGTGTTTGTATTGTTTCTGCTTTTGTCAGAAAATTTGAATTTAGCAATAAACTGAGAAAAGTCCTAAATTTATTTATTTGTCACATAAAGTTTAATATGACCCTTGGAAAGGATTTTTCCTTGTCGTGTTATGAAAGGAGCAACATTCAATTTACTTAAATTGGAAGAAGAAGCTATGTGGCTATCTGAGATAAGTATACATTCAATGATCGAGCTATGTGGGGAAAAAAGGAAAACATTGTGTGTGTGTGTGTGTGTGTGTGTGTGTGTGTGTTCATAAAGGGAGAGCGGCTAATGCTTTCTGCCATTTTACACATATTTCTCAATGTATTCACTACAACCAGCAGAATATTTCTATCATAAGTTTACGGGGAAGGAAACGAAACTTTCAGTGTGACTGTCCTCTCATCTATAATAGCCCATGCTGTCCAAGTGCTTTTGTGAGTGTAAATTGTGTGCTAGACATTATGCCAGTAATATTACAAGATGCACTCCTTTAATTTGCACAACAAACTTGCAAAGGAGGTAAACTACTTAGCCGGATGCATTAAAAACAAACAAAAAGGATTAAAAATGAGTAAGCCTAATTTCCAACTCATTTTCTTTCCCTGTTCCACGTTTCTCCTTAACTGGGAAATAATGGGATTAAGGCAACTGCTCCAACCTCACTTAGCACATCTGTTCCACCCCTAAATGCACCTTAAGTGGTGGCTTTAGATTTGTGCTCACTATCTCCATTTCTTTCTGCATGCAACTATGTCTCTAAGAAACCATGTACACACGTGCACAACATGCATACACACACACACACGCAGGCATAGAATATTTTCCTCTTTTCCCGCATAGCTCAGGCATTGAATTTGTATATGTCTCCCAGACAACCTCATAGCTGCTTCTTTCAATTTTTGTAAAACAAATAAGCAAAACCAACCAAACAACAACACAAATCTTACAATCTATTTGTTGATATGGTAAAATCTCGTGACACAGATAACAGAATTTTCTCTGATAATACATATTGTTTCATCAAATCACAGGGCATAACTATATAACTGGTAGAGATCCAGTACTTGCTCTTTTGGGGAAAAGACTTTGCTTTAGTCTTTAAGTATGCTTGATTTCCCGCTCTTTCTTCTTTGCTTCCTATATGCATCTGGAGTTCAAGTGTCTCTAAGTCCTTTTTCAGGCCTTTCTGACTTTTACATTTCTATGGATTTTTATTTGTCTGCAAATGAAATATTCAGCCAAATAGGCTTCTTGCCTTCCTGTGTTTTTAATTTAAATCTAATATGTTTTTCATAAAAAAGAGGTTGCAAAATGCAGCTTTTATTTCGTTTTGTTGTTTTTTGTTTGTTTTCTGGATGGGGGTTATAACTCTAATATATGAAATCCAATTATATAAGTATCTGGATCTAAATTAATTAAGGAATCTGTAACAGAGATGTTATTTTAAGAAATGGAAGTAGATAAAACAAAACCTAATAATAGCACTTCAATTTTCAGTCATGGTGATTATAGGGGTGTTTTTTTCCACAAGTACTCATGGGCCCAGAAAACAGTTTTGTGGAATGTGAGCTTTAAATTCAGACAACTCTGAGGTTTAAGGGAATTTACTAAAATGCTCAAGGCACTAGAACCTATAAAAAGTCAGTTTTCTTATTTGCAAAATGGAGATAAAATGCCGATTTAATAGTAAGAAAATATATGACCCATGGCCATGGGAAATGTGTGCTTAATATATTCTGCAATTGCCAAGTCAGGGAAGCTCGGTGATGCTGCAGAAATGAACAACTATGAAATTTAAAAGTTTCTTGAAGCAACCAAGGATTATTTCTTACTCATGTGTCATGTCCATTGAAAGTGAACTGGGGGCTCTGCTCCATGTCATCGTCAGTCTAGAACACAGTCTATGAGGACAGTGTCTCTCTTGAACATTGCTAGCCTGCATGGCATAAGGAAAAGTACTTGACAATCACTATTGACAAATAGTCAAAATATTGTTGACACTTGTGTTCACATGACATGGGCAGAGCTTTAGAAGGATAAAGAAATGTAATCTTAACACATGCCTGGAAGGGAGAGCACCGGAATACTGGAAGAGCTGTAAATATTTCCATTCTCCTTTCTCCACCATCCCCTGATTTTGGGAGTCTCAGTAGGATGGACACACAGTTATGCAGGTGAAAATTACAGCTGCCAGAAAGCTGGACTAAAACCTCAACAACACGTCTGTAGCAATAGCAGCTCACTATTGCTAACACACTAGCTTTTAGCTCAGCACAAAATTCACATTAAAGAATAGACGTGTGATCATGATTCAGTCTATTATGAAATTACAAAGAATACTAGAATCTGCATGACCCTCGTAATGCACATTTTCTGCATACATCTTAAGTTACTTGATGATCAAAATATAAAATTTTTGCATTCCAAAGTCCAGCAGGAAATAGTGAAAAGTCAATCCACAGACAGGAAGAAACTATTTGGAAATCATTTATCTAAGAAGGGACTTATATCCTGAATATGAGGAGTGCTTACAGCTTAGTAATATGAAATCATATAATTTTAAAAAGTGGCCATATGAATGGCCAATTAGCAAATGAAATGAGAATCCAATATGATTAGTTATTAGAGAATTGAAAATCAAACCCACAATGAGATACCACTTTACACCCACCAAAACGTCTATAAATTTTAAAATAATAATAAGAAGAATTGGCAAAATGTGGAGAAATTACAATTATTAGAATTTGCTGGTACATATGTAAAATGGTACCATTTTTAACGGTACATTGGAAAGCAGTTTGATATTTTCCCAAAATGTTAACCACAGAGTTACAATAAGACCCAGAAATTATACTCTTAAGTATCTACACAAGAGGAGAAAAACATACTCACACAAAACACATGTTCACACATTGTATGATTCCATTTCTATGAAGTGCCTGCAACAGGCAAATCTACAGAGATGAAAAGTAAATTAATTATTTCCTTGGGGTGGGAGGCATGGAAACTTACTGCAAATGGACATAACATTATTTTTGGAGCATTAAAATGTTCTAAAATTATATTTTAGTGATGGAGGCCCAAGTCTGTAAATATGTTATAATCTACTGTATTTTAAAATAGGTAAATCACATGGCATGTAAATTATATTTTAATAAAATTGCTAAGTCCACAAAAGTTTTCTTTTTTGTGGGATACTCCTATCATCTATTAGTAAATCTATTCATTAAATATCTATCTTATTGAACCCCTGATATTATTATGTAGATTTTGTTTACCTCAATTATTTGTGCATTTAAAAACTATAATTTAAAAGCCACAAATGAAGCAACTTCTATCTGAATTTGTTGACCCAAAATAATCTGATAGAAAGGAAACCGTTTAAATGAAATCTGAATTTATCTACAGAATATTATCAGCTTGCTTTCTGAATGTTAACATATTACTATTGAATTAAATCACTTCATTAGCATGTTAATCAGAAATAATATAGAACTGTGAATGGAAACCCCTGAGGAATTCATGAATCTGTCTTCAATATTTATGGGCACCTGCTGCAAATTTCAGAATCCTAGAGGGGAGAACAGAGGATAATTCTTCTTTAATCAGTCCACAATCATTCAGAGCATTTCTATTATTATTTTGAACCGGCTTCTTTGAGAATATTATTTCTAGCTTTTCCCCCAGCATCAGTGACAAATAAATTCTCTTAAAGCTGTTCAGCTATGGGTTTTTAAAAAGTAAATCACTTAACTTCCTCCAAATGTGAGTTACTTTGAATGCATAACACCTACATTGACAACCATCAATCTAGGTTAAAAAGGTACGTTTGGAGTCTTATAAGATATCAAGAAAGTATTGGCTATGATTAAAAATGATACTTCACTGAATATATCATTTAGGTAATTTTTCTTTAGCTGTTTTAAAAAATATTTCAGATTTGACCAAAAAAATCTTTGTTTTTGTTATTTATACTGTAGATAAATTTTTGGCAAAGTGTATTGGAAATCAATTAAATTTACCTTGACCTAAACCACCCATACACAGTTTTTTAAAAATGCAGTTATTTTTTTAACATATTTATTTCAGGGGTACAGGTCTGTGATTAATCAGTCTTATATAATACCCAGTGCTCATTACAACACATATCCTCCTCAGTGCCCTTCACCCAGTTACCCCATACCCCACCCCTCTCCCCTCCAGCAACCCTAGCTTGTTTCCTGTTTAAGAGTGTCTTATGGTTTGTCTCCCTCTCTGGTTTAGTCTTCTTTCATTTTTTCCCCTCTTCCCCTATGGCCCTCTGCCCTGTTTCTTAAATTCCACATATCAGTGAGATTATATGGTAATTGTCTTTCACTGATTGACATATTTCGCTTAGCATAATACCCTCTAGTTCCATCCACTTTGTAGCAAATGTCAAGATTTTCATTTTTTGATGGCTGAGTAATGTTCTATTGTATACATATACCACATCTTCTTTATTCATTCATCTGTCGAAGTACATCTGGGCTCTTTCCATAGTTTGGCTATTGTGGACATTGCCGTTATAAACATTGGGGTACAGGTGGCCCTTCAGAACACTACATTTGTATCTTTGGGGTAAATACCCATTAGTGTAGTTGCTGGGTCATAGGGTAGCTCTATTTTTTCAACTTTTTGAGAAACCTCCATACTGCTTTCCAGAGTGGCTGCACCAGCTTGCAGTCACACCAACAGTGTAGGAGGATTCCCCTTCCTCCACTTCCTCACTTGTTAAATTTAGCCATTCTGACTGGTGTGAGGTGGTATCTCATTGTGGTTTTCATTTGTATTTCCCTGATGCCACATGATGTTAAGCACTTTTTCATGTATCTGTTGGCCATTTGGATGTCTTCTTTGGAATGTCTGTTCATGTCTTCTGTCCATTTCTTGGTTGGATTATTTGTTCTTTGAGTGTTGAGTTTGATAAGTTCTTTATAGATCTTGGATACCAGCTCTTTATCTGGTATGTCATTTGCAAATATCTTCTCCCATTTTGTCAGTTGCCTTTTAGTTCTGTTGACTGTTTCCTGTGCTGTGCAGAAGCTTTTTATCTTGATGAAGTCCCAATAGTTCATTTTTGGCTTTTGTTTCCCTTGCCTTTAGAGACATGACTAGCAAGAAGTTGCTGCTGCCAAGGTCACAGAGGTTGCTGCCTGTGTTCTTCTCTAGGATTTTGATGGATTCCCCTCTCACATTTAGGTCTTTCTTCCATTTTGAATCTATTTTTGTGTATAGTGTAAGGAAATGGTCCAGTTTCATTATTCTCCATGTGGCTGTTCAATTTTCCCAACACCATTTGTTGAAGAGACAACAAATCTTTTTTTGATTGGCTATTCTTTCTTGCTTCATCAAAGATTAGTTGACCATAGAGTTGAGGGTCCATTTCTGGGTTCTCCATTCTGTTCCATTGAACTATGTGTCTGTGATTGTGCCAATACCATACTGTCTTGATGATTACAGCTTTGTAGCAGAGCTTGAATTTCAGAATTGTGATGCCACCAGTTTTGGTTTTCTTTTTCAACAGTCCTCTGGCTATTCAGGGTCTTTTCTGGTTCCATACAAATTTTAGGATTATTTGCTCCAGCTCTGTGAAAAATGTCAATGGTATTTTGACAGGGATTGTACTGAATGTGTAGATTGCTCTAGGTAGCATGAACATTTTAACAGTATTTGTTCTTCCAATCCATGATTGTGGAACATTTTTCCATTTCTTTTTGTCTTTCTTAATTTCTTTCATGAGTATTCTTTTTTTTTTTAAAGATTTTATTCATTTATGTGACAGAGAGACAGCCAGCGAGAGAGGGAACACAGCAGGAGAGAGGGAGAGGAAGAAGCAGGCTCCCAGCCAAGGAGCCTGATGTGGGACTCGATCCCAGAATGCCAGGATCACACCCTGAGCCGAAGGCAGACGCTTAACGACTGCGCTACCCAGGCGCCCCCTTTCATGAGTATTCTATAGTTTTCTGAGTACAAATCCTTTCCCTCTTTGATTAGGTTTATTCCTAGGTATCTTATAGTTTTGGGTACAATTATAAATGGGATCAACTCCTTAATTTCTCTGTCTTCTGTTTCATTGTTGCTGTATAGAAATGCAACTGATTTCTGTGCATTGATTTTATATCCTGCCACTTTACTGAATTCCTGTATGAGTTCTAGCAATTTTGGGGTGAACTCTTTTGGGTTTTCCACATAGAGTATCATGTCATCTACAAAGAGTGAGAGTTTGATTTCTTCTTTGCCAATTTAGATGCTTTTTATTTCTTTTTGTTGTTTGATTGCTGAAGCTAAGACTTCTAGTACTATGTTGAACAGCAGTGGTGAAAAAAATATAGTTATTTTTTTGATTACAGCTTTTAAATTATCTTATGGTAAAATGGAATTTTTTATATACTTTGAAAAATTTCAGCACACCTATAGATTCTTGTAGCCACCAGGACAGTCAGGAATCAAAACATTTACATCAAACCAAAATCCTTCCTCATGTTATCCCTTTATAGTTGCACTATCCTTCCCACTCATAACCCCTGAAAATTACTGATGTGTTTTCTGATACACTAGTATTTCCTTGGGAACTGTCACATTATTGATAACATACCATGTGTAACTGGTTGAAATGGACTTCTTTCACTCAGCTTTGAGATTCAACTAAATTGTATACAACAGTAGTTTGTTCTGATGTTATTCCATGGTAGTATTCCATTGTACAGATGGACCATACTTTATCTTTTCAACCATTGAAGGGCATTTACATTATTTCTATTTTAGGATGATTATGAATAGAGTTGCTATGTGCATTCATGTACATATTTTTTGTGTGAAGGTAAGTTGTCATTTCTCTTGGATAAACCCAGGAGTAGGCTTGCTGGATCATAAGGTAACTGTATGTGAAACATCATAAGAGAAAGCCATTTGATTTCCATAATGGCTATAACATTTCACTTTGTCGCCAGTCATTTATGAGAGTTCCAACTAATTTTCATCATCATTTCATCCACTCCAGCATTTGCTCTTATCAATATTTTCACCCATCTTTTTCATCATTCTAATAGTTTTTACATAAGCTAATTGCCATACATTGAACTTGATATCAAGATATATGTTATTAACCTTGCCATGAACTTGGCCTCAATTCCTGTATGTGTCAAACAGGAATTGAGATACTTTTTCTAGTTCTTATATGGTGGTTTGTGGAGGTGAATTAGACAGATACAAAGGAATTTGAAAAAGAATGAAGAATGCATATGAAATATTGTTTTATAAAAATATTTTTTGGTAACTATCAATTTGTATTTTAAGGCAGAGAGAATATCAGTGATTAACCCTTAAGCATGTCTAATAAAATTATGTGACTTTGTGGAGATGGAAAGTAGGAGATTTGACATGCTTTATCATATTTTATCAGGTTTTTATTTAATCCAGAATAGATTAAAATTCTTAACATGCACCAGCATCTAAACTGGAAGGTGTTAGATATAACTGTGAGGGGTCTGCAAGTTTTAGGAATTGGAAATCAAAATAATAAATCTGTTTAAACAGTACACAAATACATGAATAATTGCATCTTAAGAGATCAGAGTTATCTCATATATACATATTGCCAGTGTTGTTCCATTAGGTTTCAGGGGAAAATATATACACTCTTCTGTAAAACTTTGACTTTTTTTCTCTCTGGCTTCTTTTCTTTTCTCTCCTTACGGAAAATTTCTAACTGGTGGACTGAGGCATTTAACATCAGTAACTCCATATTTTATTTTATTTTGAGGGGATGATGGAGAGAAAAAACTCAAGAACACAACATTGCCATTTGACCTGCAGAGCTAGTCCTAACTCGTAATAAAGGAAATAAGAGCATTAAAAATAGTATATGCTATAAGTATGTATTTGAGTCAAATAGGAAACCAGATTCTGAATATAAATATTTTATTGATTACAATGGACTATATCTGCTAAATATTTTACTCTGGCTTTTTAAGCACCACTTTTTCTTTATGTTTATGTAGTTTGGTCATTTACAGAGAAAATGCTATTACAAGAAATCTGTCACTTTTCAAACTAGATTACAAAATCTATTGCCACTTTCGCTTAGGCACCACAATTTCATGCAATATGCCATTTATATCATTACAGAGTTTAATTTCATATTTTATCAGAAATGACACATATCTTGGTTATGAAATGTTTAAGTTCTGATCAAAATATTAGAGTTTAATTTTTCTTTAACTTAGCCAGCTCACTATCCTCCCCTATTTTTGCTTATGGCAAAGCTTTGCTACTCAAAACCCATAAAATGATGGCAGAGACACAGAACAGGATTTTTTAAGGGAAATCTTTGATTATTATAGCCAGTTTCCAACATTTTATGGGTAAACCTTCCGTTTCAGATTGTCTCTATATCTCTATAACATCTTTTGTCAGGAACCTATGCTGTTTTGAAAAAAAAAATATCTGAATTTAGATTAAAAGTTATGGTTTAAGTCCTGCCTGTGTGATTTATTACCTGCTAAACCTTGATCAGATACATAAATTCATTAATCTTAATCATTAATGAAAATGATAACAAAAACATTTGTAGCATATATTCCACAAGGCTATTATGAAGTTGTAAATGATATGACATATATCAAAATGTGTTGTAAACTGAAAATTATTTCAAAATGTGGATATACTCATTAGTATAACATTATTGAAGGAGTCTATCATAAGCCTCAGTTGCCCATCTGTTCACACCCATCTGTACTTCAGACCAAAAATTAGTATTTATGAAACACATGTTAGATTTACAGTATATTGTAGTCTAATCAATAAGTAACACAAGGGACTATTTTGTTGAGTTGTTTAAAATCTAGTTCTTGGTGGTTTGGTGGTGGTTCTGGAGAGGGGCATGCTGGTGACAGAGAAAGAATTTCTCATAGGTACATGAGATAAATAAAAGTATAAGTGAGCACATGTTTACATGATTAAGACAGTTACAGTAATACTTTCAGAACATTTATTTCTGATCAGCATGAATTCAGTATCTTTCAACTGCCCCACTCCTCCTTGTTCCCCCAGTATCCAAAACTCTTGGTGTGTATGGTCAGTAGGTCTGACCAGCACTAATTTGATAAGAGTGTTCTGACTCTGTCCCTCCTTTTTACCAAGTCTTCTGACTCAAGAAGATTTTGATACCACATAATTTCAAATTCCTGACGATCTTGAAAATGCCCCCCCTTTTTAATCTAAATAGTGGAAGAAATTGGTTCTGTAAAGATGTAATCATATGAGCATCATCTGAATGAATTAAAATATTTGGAGTTGCAGTTTCAAAATCCCTTAACTCAGTAGGTCAGGATGTCAGAAAGAGTAATCAGATCAGGAAGCCAGTATGCTGGGCAGCAAACCTGGCCCAGAACTGTTCTGAGCAATGTGTTATCAGTCCTGGCAATAGTCTATGCTGCTTGCATGAAAGAAATCTATCCATTTGTAATGAATGGAGAGGAGAAAACAATAAACATGCAAATGTACTTCCACTCTTTACAAATAGATTTGTATACTTCTTCAGTGGAAAAGTGGAGGAATTAGGAACAGAGAGACCAAAGTGAAGTCTAATATTTGCAAGGATGAGAAAAGAAAACTTGAAAACCTATATATTATAGTCTGAAAGTATTGCCTGAAAAGATAGACTTTTAGGATAACAAATTTCTGCTAAGTTATAATCAATCATTAATCATATGTGCCATAACATAAATTTTAGATAATAAAACTACACTTATTCCTAAAAGTTTAAAACAATAAGAAAAACAGACTAAGAATGACTAATGCTTTACCCTGTAAAATGTAGCCAAATTTAATTAAAAAAATTAATGCATAAAGTGGCAACTTCAATAAACAAAATACTTTTAAAATGAAAAATATACCTCCTTCATAAAGTCATGAAAAGTGGAGTGTCCCTGACCATCAAAAAGTAATAATTTTGACATGTTATTATCCACCAATCAAAATAAACATATAGAAAAAAATAGATGGAGACAATGTGGGAGTGATTCAGAAAAAAACAGACTAAAAATCAGTTCTTGTTTCCCCACAGAAACATCAAAGGGACAACAAGAAGCTGTCTGAACCAACATTGTTAGAGGTCTGAAAAACAGTCAGAACTTCACAGCATCCAAGCAAATGCCCAATTAAGAAAAAGCAGTTTTCAAAACAGAAAGGTTTATGGTATTTTTACTCAGCCTTGCCCTACTCCTTCCTGGTGCAGTGACAATGTTGGTCTTTAGCAGCAACCACTGGCTCCCATTGCCCACCCTGAACTAGAGAAAGCAGAATAGATCTTATCAGAAAATTATTGTGGAGGCTCCTGGGTAGTGCAGTTGGTTGAGTGTTGGACTCTTGATTTCCACTCGGTGGTGATCATGAGTGATAGTGGGATCCAGCCCCATGTGGGGCTCTGTGCTCAATGCAGAGTCTGCTTAAGATTCTCTCTCCCTCTCCTGCCCATCCTGCTTGTGTTCTCTCTGTCTCTAAAATGAATAAATAAATCTTAAAAAAATAAAATTATTGTGTAAGTCTGTTCTAACTGGACTGGGGGACATCTAAAGGACAGAAGAAAGATAATAATCCTTATTGTGCATAACTCAAAAAACAGAAAGGAAAAGTGGTGGGCACTGCTCATAAAAAGGATAAGGTGATAAAAAAAATCGGAAGGTAAATTAGGAAATACCTTGAGACAAATAAAACAAAACCACAACATAACAAAAGTTATGGGATACTGTGAAAGCAGTGCTAAGAAGGAAAGATATAGCTGGAAAACCTTACTTTAAAAAAGAAGAAAAATGTCAAGTCAATCTAAATTTACATCTTAAGGGGTGCCTGGGTGGCTCAGTTATTAAGTATCTGCCTTTGGCTCGGGGCCTCATCCCAGAGTCCTGGGATCGAGCCCCACATCAGGCTCCTTCACTGGGAGCCTGCTTCTTCCTCTCCCACTCCCTTTGCTTGTGTTCCCTCTCTCACTGGCTGTCTCTCTTTCTGTCAAATAAATAAATAAAATCTTCCAAAAAATAAATATAAATAAATTTACATCTTAAGGTGCTAGAAAAAGAATAGCAAACAAACCTATGCCTAGCAGAAGGAAAGAAATAATAAGAAATACAGCAGAGACATAAAATAGAAAATAGAAAAACAATAAAATAAAACAATAAACCCAAAAGTTGGTTCTTGGAAAAATTCCAGAAAATAAACTATTAGTTTGTCAAGAAAAAAAAAAAAGAAGAAGAAATATTCCAATTACTAAGTAAGAAATGGAAATAGGGGGGCACCTGGGTAGCACAGTCATTAAGCAGCTCCCTTTGGCTCAGGGCATGATCCCGGCATTCTGGGATCAAGCCCTGCATCAGGCTCCTCTGCGGGGAGCCTGCTTCTTCCTCTCCCACTCCCCCTGCTTGTGTCCCCTCTCTCGCTGCCTGTCTCTCTGTCAAATAAATAAACAAAATCTTAAAAAAAAAAAAAAAAGAAATGGAAATAGGGACATTATTACAGACTCTATAGAAATAAAAAGATTATAAAGTAATGATATATACATATATATTAAATATATATGAAATAATACTATTATTATGTTATAAAAGAATATACCAAGAAAATGAATAACCTATATAAAATGCACAAATTCCAAGAAACAACAACCCCCCAGGACTAAATCATTACTGATAGAAAATCAGAATAGACCTATAAGTAGTAAGTTGACTGAATTAACAATAAAATACTGTCCAACAAAGAAAGCCCTGGAGCAGATGCTTCACTAGTAAAGCTACCAAACTTAAAAAACAAACAAACAAAAACTAAGGATATACTGTATGGTGACATAACATAATAAAAAATTATTATAAACAAAACAAAATAAAACAAAAAACAAAACAAAACAAAAAAACCTAATACCAACATTAGTCAACTGTCCTCAAAAATTGAAGATGAAGAAATATTCCTTCACTCATTTATTAAAACCAACATTAACCTTATACTAAAGCTAGACAAATATGCTAAAGGAAAATGATAGACCAATACCCCTTATGCCTATCAATGCAAAAATCATCAACAAAAACTAGCAAACCAAATTTAAAGCACAGTAGTATTTTAAACCTTAAACAAGCAGAATTTATTCCCTTATTCCAAGGAAGTTTCAACATATAGAAATTAATTGATCTAATACATTACATTAGTAGAATGAAAGGGGAAAAATATTCATTTCCACAAAAGGAAAAAAAATTATTTGACAAAATTCAACACTCTTTCATGATAAAAACACTAAACAAACTAGAAATAAAAGGAAAATTTCTCAAGATGATAAAGTCCATATATGAAAAACCCACAGCTAACATCATACTTAATGATGAAATATTAAAGTTTTCCTCTATGATCAGGAATAAGAAAAATTATGTTTGCTTTTCTCACTTCAATTTTAAATAGTACTAGAAGGGCTAGCTAGAGCAATTAGGCAAGAAAAAGAAATAAAGTCACACAAATGAGAAAGGAAGAAGTAAAATTACACCTGTTTACTGATGACATGATCTTATATGGAGAAAACTCTAAAGATTGTACAACAAAGCAACTAACAAAAAACACCTACTAGCACTACAAATTTAGCAAATTTGCAACATACAAAATCAACACAAAAATTAATTGGGTTTCTATAAACTAATAATAAACAAATCAAATAGAAAGTTAAGAAAATAATTCATTTACAATAGAATAATAGAAAGTGAAATACATAGAAATAAACTTAACCAAGCAGGTGACAGACTTGTACACTAAAAACTCAAAATCAGGTTGAAAAAAATTAAAGAAGACATAAATAAATTGACAGACATTTCATGTTCATTTACTGGAAAACAATATTGCTAAGATGGCAATACTACTCAAAACTTCCTATGGATTTAGTGCAATGCCTACCCAAATTGCAAAGACATCTGTAGCAGATATTTTTTGGTGGATTAAAATCTTCCTATTTGGTCTACCTATTTATTCTGATAATAGACAAATATTTGTGTAAAGCAGAAATAATATGATCATTTTAACAATTGGCTTTTTATTCCATAAAATATGTATCTTTTTTGGGAAGCTATCATTCACAAACAAGCAACCTTAAAGTAATTTCACAAGACTTCTGTATAAGCAACAGAACTACATATGTAGGTTACTAAGTCCAAGAGTCATTCTCAGGAGACTATATGAGGGGGCCCTTCTTTATTTAAGGGTTATTTCAAATTCTGTTATTTTAGCTTTTCCATTGATTTCTTCCCTATTTTGTAACTCTTCCTCTTAAATGCCAACATTTGGTTTGATGCATCTCTAATCTTAGGTTGTAGGCTTTGGAAACTTCCTTTAATATATTTTTTTCTGCCCTGGTCCTACATTTATTTTTCAAATGTTTTTCACTGAAGGGTTGTCAACATTGCATCTTTCCCCTCCTCCATCCTTATCTAACACCCAATCGCCATTTCCAACCAAGCCTGTTAGGTTGCCAATGGAATAAATGATTAACCACCAACCTGTTATCCTAAACTGAATCCGACTCATCAACCTGTTTTGTTTCATTTGAGCCTTTTAGTTCACAAAAGAATTTTGCATTTAAATTAATCACCAACATAAAATTCATGGAAATTCACATTAAATATATATTTCCAGTTTCTGTTAAACCTGAGAACATCTGGTAACAGAGAACCCTTAGGACAACAATTGCCAGAGCTGATTGGAGGTTGTCCCTTATACCTGGGACACGTATCTTCCAGCTCATTTGATTCCATCACATTTACCAAACTTCAACCAACCTGCTAAAATTAATTGGATTATCTGCTCTTTGTGAGCATTTGAATTTGGTTCATTATTTACCAACTGTCTCTGAAGGGTATTTGAGGATGCACTCTGAGAATTACTGAAGCACTTTTGGCAGCACTAGAATACCCATGGTTTCTTCAAAAAGAAAAGAAAAGCCCTTGCTTCAAGTTGTGAGTTCTGTTAAATATAAAAAATAAACTGAAGCATAAAAACATACACCTCAACAGTGTCATTATTTTATATTCCACTGAGTTTACTTTTATGGTGTTTATGCTATGGCATATATAAAATTATTGCATTTTCTCATGTTTTCTGAGAGTTACACAAAAGTGTGAACCTTGGTTTGTGGCAAAAACCTATGCAATCAGTTCAAATAAGATGTATTTTTAAAATTTATTTCTTTAATGTACTTATTGTCTTGGCTTTAACAACCCCATTGCCTTTGCCTTTGGTAAGAAAATCCTTCTGCTGGTTGCTACTGCTCTGCAGTTAGAAACATCTCACTTCCTACCTTGTTGTCTGTGCTTCATGCTCTAAGAAGAGATGAGTGAGTTTGACCCTCTTGAAGTATTTGGCTCAATAACTATATTTTATGTGGTTTCAAGTTCCATGTCTCAGCTCTAATTCAACTTGGAATTTTGAGTTAGAGATAAAAATCAGATAGAATTTTTAAAGTAAACATGTCTTTAAAGCATTCCTTGTTGAGGAAGTTTCCCTGACACTTTACCTTCTCTTTGTATTGTTTGACTAGTTTCCATTGTTCCTTTTGTTTTTTTATGTCTTCTCTGAGATGCCAAGTTGATGGTTTTTGAATCTCCTTAATTGAAGATACTGAATGTTATCCCTGGGTATTTTGAGAGGAAAAACAAAATATTGTCACTGTCTCTAGGTGAACGAATAACAATAAATGTCATTAGATTGCTCCAGAATAAACTGAAATCAGCCCTGAAATGTTGTTACTAAAAGATATTATGATTGTATATTGAATAATCTTCAAAATATAATTCATTTCCAATGCCTGAGATTAACCAAACCTTGAACAGAATCCCAATCTAGATTTGAGATTGGATATTAAATGGAGTTACAATTACCTGGTTAAATACAAATTGATGTCTTTAAAAAACTATTTGTCTGATTTTCAGGAGTTCTCTCTCTAGTGAAAATTAGAATTGTATAAGTATTTGCCTTCTAAAGCTTGTGAGACATGAAGGTTATTTTATATCCAGGCTCCATTTTAATTTCTAAGAGTATCTAACTCATTTTAACAACTGAGAGCATGTCTTATTTCAGCAATATGTAAGTAGATATGATTAGGTCTGTACAAATCATTAAAAATAATGAGGTTGCTAAACTGGGTGTGTGTTTGTGTACCTGTGCAAAACAAACTCAATAAAGCTTAAACTCTCATAGCATGATGTATTAGTCATCTATTGTTATGCATATGACTGCCCAAAATGTAGTGGCTTGAAACAACATCATTTATTATTTCATTGTTTCTGTATATCAGGTGTACAGAAGGTGTGGTTGAGCTGTGACCCTCTGCCTCAGAATCTTTCCTAGGCTATGATCAACATGTCAGTAGGGACTGTGGTCTTATCTTAAGGCTTGACTGGGAAAGGATCTGCTTTCCAGATTACTCATGTGGTTATTGGCAGGATGAAGTTTCTTCTGAGCTATTGGACTGAAGATCTTATTTCTTTGGCTGCCAACCAAAAGGTGCCTTCAGATCCTTGCCACAGGAGCCTCTCCATACAGCAGGTAACTTCATTAGAACTGGCAAGCTAGAAGCTCAAAGAGGGAGTAACAGAAAATTCACTATCTTTTATAAACCAATTTAAAAGTGATATCCTATCACTTTTGTCTTATTCTATTGGTTAATGAAAGAAGTCATGTGGTGTGGTTCATACTCACTATTTCAAGATGACACAAGTGTGTGAAGACCAGGAGGCAGAGATCATTAGGAGTCGGGTCAAAAGGTGTCAACTACAACTAATGGTTTTTGTTTTTGTTTTCCAAATAGAAGTGCTGGAAGATCTTCTAGCCTTTGAAAACCTGATAATTTGAGAAAAATCATTTTTGATTAATTAATTCAAAGGCTTTTCTCAACCTGCCTGCTGACATGTATGGGGGCCACAAAGATGAGTAGAACACATGATTCATACCTTAAAGAAGTCCACACCTTAGATGAGAAAGTGATAAAGTAATAGATCATTATAAATCATGGCAAAATTTCTAGGACAGAAATAAATACCAAAGAGCAAATGAGACAGCATTTAAATGAATCTGGGGGCGGTTTGGTGGAAGCTACAGTGGTCAGGGACACTTCAGAAGCAAGGGCACTAGACTGGAGGCTTATAGAAAGAGAATTCATTTTTAGATTTCATATATATATACACATATATATGTATATATATATATGTTATAACATCTCCATCTATATACAGAAAGAGAGAGAGACAAGAAATGGACAAGAATGGGCAAAGACATGGATGTGAAAACACCAAAGCGTGGTATGGAGAATTCCAAGCTGAAAACAACTCCAAGCTTTACAGAGATTTTGGAGGATCAAGTATATAGCAGGAATTGAAATTGATGAGGTAATGGAGGGCCAGAGAACAAGAGGGCAGAAAGGTGAGTGAGTGTGTGATAGTGTGCATATATATTGGGGAGTGAGGTGCTGGACAGTGGCCAATTTCTAAAGTCACCAAAAGGTTGGGACCACATCTCTCACACAATGGTGAATCACAGAAGCAGTTTAACCAAGATAAATATCAGGATGATCATATTCGTATTTTGGCAAATCATTTATGTACAAAATGCTTCAAAATGCTGAATTTTGGGAGTACCTGGGTGGCTCAGTTAGCTAAGCATCTGCTTTCAGTTCAGGTCATGATCTCCAGGTTCTGGGATCAAGCCCTGATTTGGGCTTCTTGCTCAGCAGGGAGTCTATTTCTCTCTCTTTCCCTCTGTCCATCCCCAAAGCTTGCTCTCACTCTCTCAAATAAATAAATTTTTTTTTTAAATGCTGAATTTTGCTACAGTTTACAGTGATTTTACTGTTTCTTGGTTTCCTTTATTGTGAAATAAACATTAAAATTCTAAACACCTTTTAGCTTCCTTTTACTTTCATAAAATGTTTTGTTCTCCCCTCTTTCCTGTATGCCACATATTTGGGTTTGCCATTTTCTCCACCTAAAATAACCTAGGATTCTTTTCTTCTTTGAAGGGGCAGGCTTTCATGAAGATTAAAGGAGTATGAATCCAAAACACCTGCTCTACTTCACAGTAGCTCTGTGACCTTCATCTTAGATTCCTCATCTGTACAATGATGACAAATAATATCCGGCTTACTGTGTTATGAAAATTAAATGAAAGAAGTCATGCAAAATACTTACCACCCATCTTTAGTGCCTGGAAAACAGCAATAATCTTCCTTACTCATCTTTTAAACCCCATATCCCAAATGTTTCTCTGATTTCCCCAGCCTGCAAATTATTCTTTTCCATAGAACATGTTGCAACCACATCACAAATACACACACACACACACACACGCACACACACACACACACACACATTTTTTTCTGGAGTATTTGTTGAAATTTTTATGTATATAGTTTTTAATTATAAGTTCTTAAAGAGCTTATTTTACTTGTCTTCATAAATCCCTGTATGCTCTCCCCTTGATGAGTCACTCACCCATCATAGAATTGATTTGCTCTTTTTATCTTTCTGCATAGATAAAACTATAAATAAAGAAATAGAAAATAGACTAATGAATAGATCATCAGTAAATAATTAGATATTTGGATAGGTGGATAGTTTATTTAAAATATGTATATATAAACACAATGGTTACTATGTGAAAAGCACTGTTAAAACACTTAAGTGAATATACATCTCTTAATTTACTAATTGTCTTTCACACATTTCATTATTTGAGGGATTAGATATTGTCTAATTTTATGGGATAATGGCAGCCAATTTTTAATACTAAAATGGAATTTATACTCTAACAATGATACAATGCCTAAACTCAATAAATACATCCTGGGCATGAAGAAAAGTATTTTCTATGTAATTTTGACAATACTCCAAAGTGTCATGGAATCTTGGTTTGAAGAATGGAAAAAGGTCAACTCTTCTCCCATGACTTTGTACCTCTGCTCTTCCAGCTGAATGGTAAGGCCTGGGCCAGGTGAGTCTTGTTGCAAAGAGAAGGCTTATGTCTCTGCAATGTTAGACAGGACGAAGGAAGATATGTGGATGAAGGACAATGCTCTGCTGTCAGCTGCTTTGTAGTTCCTGGCAAGAGCACAGGTGCAACAGGCTCCTATGTGCTCTGTGTTGTGTATTCCTACTCATCAGCCTAGGCTTGCTATTGAAAATTAAGATTATGCATTTGGTTCAGGTGGTTCACCTTTAATACTTTTCATTTATCTGATTGAAGTTGATCATTAGAACAAACTACAGACACAGTTGAAGCAAGGTGAATGCTTCTGAAGAGTAAATTAACATATGGGTGAAGCCCCTACTACTCCAGTATCTCAGATGGGAGGAATTTCAGACACTGGCAAAGAAATACCATGGGGAATTATTATTAAATAGGAGCTCTTGACAAAGCCCTTCTGTCATAGTGCATGAGCAGTATTCACTGAATTGATGTATAAGGCAAGGCTAAACACAACCTCAGGGTCTATTTGACTGTATATGCCTAGGGGAGAGGAGGACGGTAGGCGGGAGTTGAAACAAGCAAATAAAACAAAATAAATCATATAATCTTGAGGAATCTAGTTTCAGAAAAGCCTAGGTTTAAATTTGAATCCTCTTACTTTTTAGTTATTTGACTTTGGGTTGTTTTTTTGTTTTGTTTTGTTTGTTTGGTTTTTTCCCTCAATGCGATACTAATATTTCTCACTTGGAAATGAGTACGATGATGCTGAGTTTGCCTGATTTTGCAGGGTTATGAGTATTTAATGACATGAAATATGTAAAATGCCTTGCACAGTGTGGGGTACAGACCACATGTTCAGTAGGAATTTCTCATTTTCTTTCCCCTGTGCCACTGTGTGTCTACCACATTGGTACCAGCCTGAAAACTGACTTTACTGAGAACTGTTCAGCTAACATAGAAACCAGACAGGCTCAGTGGTGTCAGTTGGTGGAGGCCTCATCAATCTTGCTTGGTGGTGAGGGCATGCTAAAGATTGTGCTATTAGCATCTCAGATTTGGATGCAGGGTGCCTTGGCTTCTACAGGAGTGTGAACCCAAGTGCTTCTGGCTCGTTTGAGAGAGTGAAGAGGGTGAATAGAAGTAGTGAGGCTTTCTATGGTCATTTGTTAAAATGACTTTTTAATGATGGTACAAACTGTTTTCACATCTTAGGTACACAGCAGAAATGGAAACATAAATAAACCACATTCTTGAGCTCTTGGCACAAAACCAATGAAAGAATTAGAACTACTTTTAAAAAAAATGAGAGAAAAGATGTAAAATTAACATTTAAATACGCTCACTGATTTTTCATTTGCATACAATTTGTTAACTAAAGAACAAAGGTTTCCAAAGGTCAGAAGATACCTTTTTACACATGCAAAATTCCATTTTTCTAATAATTGCAATTTTAAAGAAATCCCAAATTAGTGATTAAAATACAATTGACTTAATGTATGCTAAAATGAGATTCGGAAACTTCCACAAAGTTCGGGGAGGAAAAAAAATATTCCTCGCCCTTATTTTAAGGTGTTATCTTGGACTATCTATTCATATTTCACAAATAAAAACTTCTTAAGTTATATAGATATTGCTCAAGTCTGGCTCTATTTCCATCACATTAAGGTAAGAGCACTGACCTTGCTTGCCTTTATGAACAGTTTGACATTGCATTCAAGTTTCACATGGTGTCTTATCCATAAGTCTTCTGTGTACCTCAATCATGTGGTCTCAGTTTGGGAGACCAATGACACTAACCTCATCTTCTCTCCCCTTTGTTTATTCTCACCAGTGCTTGACATTAACTTAGAACTTTCTTCTTTTGCAATTTCAGTGCTTCTTAGATATCAATTCATTTGGAAAGGGAGTGGATTGGTATGATTATGATTGTATCTTTTTCCTTCTGGGGTTTTCTGTAGGGATTCAGATGTACAATCCATATAAAGAAATGCCTGGGATTATCAAGGTAATTTCTTCCCTGTCTTAGGAAACCAAGCATACTTGTACCTGCCAAAGTCAGAGCAGTACCAATTATCTTCCCATAGTTACTTACAATTGCCATTTAGTAATGGATAACTGGGGAGAAGAGGGTAATCAATGCAGAGCAAGTGATTTGCCTCTTTGATCTTCTTTTTCTTCCCCTGTGAAATGGTAATATTCTACCTTAAAATGTCTTGATGAGTACTGATATGTGGCCTTGAATGCTAGAGGGACAGTGTTGGGCTGACACTGCGAATGTATTTTGGTTTCATTCTCTTTCCATGATAATCTAAGAAACACTGACCTTCATGTCCAGAGAAGAATTCATGCTGGGGGAAAGGGCACAAATGTTACCTTAACCTGGATGGAAATTACTAGGACAATTATAAAACAGAAAGGAGTAAAGTTATATACATTTTCTTTTCACAATCAGAGTTTTAGCTAAAAATGTGTTACAAACATAAAATGTTAGCTGGAATTTAAGTTTATGTTTTCTGGTAGTTGACCCTTGTTTTTTCAGCAGTTTAGAGGGGAGCTATGCTAAACAAACCACATACATTTTTAACCAATCTCAAGACATGAAATCAATATTTTTCAATAATCCAAGGAAGCATATATTTGAAAGCCAGTGAATTAAGGAGTGTGGCCAGTTTTTAAAATATCCAGGTGCTGGAAGCTACCTTATCTTTCATAGGATCAGACAGATTCTTTGCTCTGGCAAATTTCTTCATTCCAGCCACTGCCTTGGGAGACAAGTTTGAGAAGTATGGTAGATAATCAGCTGAGTCATATCATTTAGGGTAAAAAATGAGGTTTTGACTAAAATAAAGAGGACAATGTATGCATGGGTTTACATGACTGAAGTTATTTAAGGAGTTGGAGAATATTTTCAACCATAACAAAAATATTTCACTAAGAGCTCAGTCTTTTCCTGTGACTATTTGGAGAACAATGCATGACACATGGAAAGGTGGCCTTTCCGTTTCGAAACCCAGCAATGGAGAATCTGCTTTTTTAGGAAAACTCCAGTCCTCTTTGAGGGCTTATCTAATTAGGTCATGTCAACCCAGGGTGATTTCCCTTTCTTGATGTCTGCTGTGTCATTTAACATAACCTCCTCATGGGATTTACTATCAATCATACTGACAAACTTTAGGGATTATTCAGGGTGTGTATCCCACAGGGCAGGGATCTTAGATGCCACCTTAGAATTCTGCCTTCCACAAGTGGGAAACCAAGGATTGCCTTCAGTGGACACTATCATTTTCCTCTCCATGAGGTGGCCATTGCTAAGACCAAGAATAGAAACTGGAGTTGCGAACTATCTCTGTGCTGGTTACACAAAAATGATGGATTTATTTTTTAAAGGCAAAGCACTTTTCATTAGGTTTTTGGGACATGAGCTTTAGAAATACTTGAAGCATCACAAAATTTTTGAGAATAGCCAGGCTATATTAAAACAAACAAATAAATGAAAAAGTAGCTCTCAAGGGCATCAAGGATGCTTGTGAACAAAGGAAATTGGAAAGAGGAAGCAAATCAAGAATTGGCTGCTGAGGCTACAGAAACAGAAGCCAAAGGTAAACAATGCCATTTCACGAAGGTGAGGGTTACTTGTGGATATATAGAAGAGCCTTACATGCACAGAGACAGGAGTAGTTGAGAATAATCAAACACACAAACATACCCCACTTAGTGGTCTGACCCCATATTTTGATGTTGTGTCTGCTGTCAGCTTTTACTCTCACCCCTTCCTCATCTCCTTGTGTCCCACTTCTGGGCAAGCTGATAAGAAAGACTGGCTGCTTTCTCCTTTGGTGCCACTGGACAATTCTAGCCATATAAGTCCCTGGCTGCACACGAGAACCCAGCCCCTCCCCCAACCACAGTAAGCTCCCAGGCCACTCTCCTTCCCGTGCCCTTTGCCTTTAAATTCTGGAACCATTTGAGAGACTTGCCCTGCTCTCCCCCAAAGACCTCACTTATGTAAGTAATAAACTTTCTATAGCCTCTTGGTATGTGTGCAGTGTCATCAGTCTTGTTAAATTTTGAGAACCGATGCCTCTGCTTTTGCAGGATGACCATAACACATTCATATACACCTGAAATTTATTTGGTTAACTATTAAATGCTAGAAAGAAACACTCTTCAATTGAATGATTATAGCACGTCTGTCTTTTTTTCTGTGTGAAAGCCTTCCTTTCACTCCTCTTCTCCCCTGAATCTTACAATGTATACATTGTCCAATCTTCCCCCCCTTTTAACGTTTTTATTTAAATTCCAGTTAATTAATATACAGTGTAATATTAGTTTCAGGGGTACAATATAGTGATTCAATATTTCCAATAACACTCGGTACTCATCACAAGTGCCCTCCTTAATCCCCATCACCTGTATCACCCATCAGCCCAACCTCCCCACTGGTGCAGCCACTCTGGAAAACAGTATACAGGTTCCTCAGAAAGTTAAAAATAGAACTGCCCTACAATCCAGAAATTGCACTACTAGGTATTTACCCAAAGAATAAAAAAGAGGATACATGCACCCCAATGTTTATAGCAGCATTATTTACGATAGCCAAGTTATGGAAGTAGTCCAAGTGTCCATTGACTGATGAATGGATAAAGAAGATGTGGTATATATACACACAATGGAATATTACCCAGTCATAAAAATAATGAAATCTTGCCATTTGCAACAACATGGATGGAGCTAAAGAGTATTATGTCCAATCTTTTTTTTAAGTTTTATTTATTTAAGTAATCTCTACACCCAGTGTGGGTCTTAAACTCATGACCCCAAGATCAAGAGGCACATGCTTTTCCAACTGAACCAGCCAGGTGCACCTGTCTAAACTTTTTTTTTTTTAAGTTATGCTCAAGGAAATCAAATCGATGATACAAATTAACATTACAGACCAGCATGTTTTAGTCACATTGATTAGGTAAACTTTAAAAATATGGATAAAGTCCAATTGGTATACAATATGGGAATATTCACACAATACTAGTGGAGGTTTAAAAAGGTGCAGGTGTTTTGGGATACAGTTTAGAAATATGCATTAATAATTCCAAATAATGCATGGCACTTTGACCAAGAAATTTCAAATCTATGGATTTAAAGTGAAGCAATACTAAAAGAAACATATACAAAGATTTCAAAGACTTTATAATATTGATTAAATGATATATATATATATATGTATGTATTACATACATATGTATTAATCAGAAAGTTGATGAGGATAGTAGTGTTCACAGAATAGGGAAACCCTACATGACCTATTCAGAATGGGGATCAATGTCTTAATATTTTCTTTAAACACATATACTCAGTGGAAAAATTAAAAAGAAGTATTCTGTGGAAAATCTTCTAATAGTTAAATATAAATACAATGAAGTTTATAAATCAGTTCAAATATTTCTTAGTTTAATAAATAGGAAACCTAAAAAAATACTTGGAATTATCTTGGCCTCTTCTTACCTCTGAGAAGTTTTCTCGACTAAAATTACATTGACAATGTATTATAAAGTAAAAAAGAAAATTTAATTTAGGCCCAATAGTCACATGTGACTACTGACTACCATTTTGTACAGTGTCAATCCAAGGTATATGTTGTGTGTGTATTCCTTATATAACTAGTCAACAGATAATCATTATTACCTACTGTATAACTGTCACTATGCAAGGCACATGTTCTTTCCAGAAAAAAAAGTCTGAAAAATTAAGCACGACTGTCACAACAATGGATGATTTGAAGTTGTTACTTGTATTTATTTTACCCTTTGTTCTGCTGAATTTTATTCTATATTTTATGAATTATTGTCTCTCAATGTGCTTCATGGACTTTTGCAGCCCCAAGACACTTCTATGGGACTACAAGGTCAAAATTATTTTCATGGGGCGCCTGGGTGGCACAGCGGTTAAGCATCTGCCTTCAGCTCAGGGCGTGTTCCCGGTGTTATGGGATCGAGCCCCACATCAGGCTCCTCCCCTATGAGCCTGCTTCTTCCTATCCCACTCCCCCTACTTGTGTTCCCTCTCTTGCTGGCTGTCTCTGTCTCTGTCGAAAAAATAAATAAAATCTTTAAAAAATATTATTTTCATAAAACCAAGATGTTAGACATTTGCATTAATGGTGCAAAAATAATGATGAATAAAGGGCCTTAGCACAAATCAAGCAGAGGTACCAAACTCAGTGCTAGTTGTTATTATAATTCTTCCCCACTGTGTACTTTCAGAGAAAAATAAAATCTGTCACTTTCACTAAAGAATATATATATATATATGTTATATTAGTCACCATACAGTACATCATTAGTTTTTGTTATAGTGTTCCATGATTCATTGTTTGTGAATAACACCCAGTGCTCCATGCAATATGTGCCCTCCTTAATACCCATCATTGGCTAACCCATCTCCTCACCCCTCTCTCCTCTGAAACCCTAGTTGGTTTCCTGGAGTCCACAGTCTGTCATGGTTTATCTCCCCCTCTGATTTCCCCCCCTTCAATTTTCCCTTCCTTCTCCCAATGTCCTCCATGCTATTCCTTATGTTCTGCATATAAATGAAACTGTAAGATAATTATCTTTCTCTGCTTGACTTATTTCACTTAGCTAATACCCTCCAGTTCCATCCATGTAGATGCAAATGGTGGGTATTCATCTTTTCTGATGGCTGAGTAATAGTCCATTGTATATATGGACCACATCTTTTTTATCCATTCATCTGTTGAAGGGCATCTTGGCTCCTTCCACAGTTTGGCTATTGTGGACATTGCTGCTGTGAACACTGGGGTGCATGTGCCCTTTCTTTTCACTACATCTGTATCTTTGGGGTAAATACCCAGTAGTGCAATTTCTAGGTCATAGTGTAGCTCTATTTTTAACTTTTTGAGGAACCTCCATACTGTTTTCCAAAGTGGCTGTAACAACTTGCATTCCCACCAACAGTGTAGAGGGTTCCCCTTTCTCCACATCCTCTCCAACATTTGTTATTTCCTGCCTTGTCAATTTTTGCCATTCTAACTGGTGTAAGGTGGTATTTCAATGTGGTTTTGATTTGAATTTCCCTGCTGGCAAATGATGTTGAACATTTTTTCATGTGTCTGTTAGCCATTCGTATGTCTTCTTTTGAGAAGTGTCTGTTCATGTCTTCTGCCCATTTCTTGATTGGATTATTTGTTCTTTGAGGGTTGAGTTTCATAAGTTCTTTATAAATCTTGGATACCATCCCTTCATCTGTAGAGTCATTTGCAAACATCTTCTCCCATTCCGTGGGTTGCCTCTTTGTTTTGTTGACTGTTTCCTTTGCTGTGCAGAAGCTTTTATCTTGATGAAGTCCCAAAAGTTCATTTTTGCTTTTGTTTCCCTTGCCTTTGGAGACATGTCTTCAAAGAAGTTGCTGTGGTTGATGTCAAAGAGGTTACTGCCTATGTTCTCCTCTAGGATTTGATGGATTTCTGCCTTACATTGAGGTCTTTCATCCATTTAGAGTTTATCTTTGTGTATGGTGTAAGAGAATGGTCCAGTTTCATTCTTCTGTATATAGCTGTCCAATTATCCCAGCACCATTTATTGAAGAGACTGTCTTTTCCCCTTTGGATATTTTTTCCTGCTTTGTCAAAGATTAGTTGACTATAGAGTGGAGGGTCAATATCTGTGGTCTCTTTTCTGTTCCATTGATCTATGTCTGTTTTTTTGCTGGTACCATGCTGTCTTGGTGATCACAGCTTTGTAATATAGCTGGAAATCAGGCAACGTGATACCCCAAGCTTTGTTTTTTTCTTTTTCAACATTTCCTTGGAGATTCAGGTCTTTTCTGGTTCCATACAAATTTTAAGATTGTTTGTCCCAGCACTTTGAAAAAAAGCCATTTGTATTTTGATCAGGATGGCTATGAAAGTATAAATTGCTCTGGTCAGCATAGACATTTTAACTATGTTTATTCTTCCAATCCATGAGCATGGAATGTTTTCCCATCTTTTTGTGTCTTCTTCAATTTCTTTCATAAGTGTTCTATAGTTTCTAGAGTATAAATCCTTTACCTGTTTGGTTAGGTTTATTCCAAGGTATCTTATGGTTTTTGGTGTTATTGTAAATGAAATCAATTCCCTAATTTCTCTTTCTACAGTTACATTGTTTGTGTAGAGGAAGACAACTGATTTTTGTGCATTGATTTTATATTCTGCCATGTCACTGAATTGCTGTATGAGTTCTAGTAATTTGAGGGTGAAGTCTTTTGGGTTTTACACTTAAGGTATCATGTCATCTCCAAAGAGAGAGAGTTTGACTTCTTCTTTGACAATTTTATTTATTTTATTTCTTTTTGTTGTCTGATTCCTGGTGTTAGTACTTCTAGTACCATGTTGAACAACAGTGGCGTGAGTGGCCATCCTTGTCATGTTCCTCATCGTAAGGGAAAGGCTGTCAGCTTTTCCCCATTGAGGATGTTATTCACTGTGGGCTTTTCTTAGATGAATTTTAAGAACTTGAAGAATATTCACTCTATCCCTAGACTCTGAAGAGTTTTTTTTTTAAAGATTCCATTTATTTATTTGACAGAGAGAGAGACAAACAGTGAGAGAGGGAACACAAGCAGGGCAAGTGGGAGAGGAAGAAGCAGGCTCCCAGCAGAGGAGCCTAATATGGGGCTCAATCCCAGAATGCCGGGATCATGACATCAGCCAAAGGCAGACGCCTAATGACTGAGCCACCCAGGCGCCCCATAGACTCTGAAGAGTTTTAATTGGGAAAGGATGCTGTATTTTGTCAAGTGCTTTTCCTGCATTGATTGAGAGGATATGGTTCTTGTCTCTTCTCTTATTCATGTGTTCTATCACACTGATCATTTGCGAATGTTGAACCACCCTTGCATCCCAGGGATTTATCCCACTTGGTCACGATGTGTAATCCTTTTAATGTACTGTTGGATCCTATTACTAGGATCTTGTTGAGAATTTTGTCATCCATGTTCATCAGGGATATCGGTCTGTAATTCTTCTTTTTGATGGGGTCTTTGCCTGGTTTGGGGATCAAGATAATACTGGCCTCATAGAATGAGTTTGGTAGTTTTCCTTCTGTTTCTATTTTTTGAAACAGTTTCAGGAGAATAGGTATTATTTCTTCTTTGAATGTTTGGTAGAATTCCCCGGGGAATCTGTCAGGCCCTGGACTCTTGTTTTTGGGGAGGTTTTTGATCACTGCTTCAATATCTTCATAATTAATCAGTCTGTTTAATCAGTTTCTTCCAGTTTCAGTCTTGGTAGTTTATAGGTTTCCAGGAAGGCATCAATTTCTTCCAGATTGTTTAATTTACTGGCATATAGTTGTTGGTAATAATTTCTAATAATTGTTTCTATTTCCTTGGTGTTAGTTTTGATCTTTCCCCTTTTATTCATAATTTTATTAATTTGGGCCTTTTCTCTTTTGTTTTGGATAAGTCTGGCCAGTGGTTTATTCATCTTATTAATTCTTTCAAAGAACTAGCTTCCAGTTTCATTGATTTGCTCTACTGTATTTCTGGTTTCAAATTCATTTATCTCTTCTCTAATCTTAATTATTTCTCTTCTCCTGCTTGGCTTAGGCTTTATTTGTTGTTCTTTCTCCAGTTCTTTAAGGTGTAAAGTTAGTTTGTATATTCAGGATTTTTCTATTTTTTTGAGTTATGCTTGGATGGCTATGTATTTTCTCCTTAAGACTGCCTTTGCAGTATCCCATAGGTTTTGGACCAATCTGTTTTTATTCTCATTGGTTTCCATGAATTGTTTAAATTCTTCTTTGATTTCCTTGTTGATCCAAACATTCTTAAGCAGGATGGTCTTTAGCTTCCAAGTGTTTGAATTTCTTCCAAATTTTTTCTTGTGATTGATTTCCAGTTTCAAATCATTGTGGTCTGTGAATATGCAGGGAATACTCCCAATCTTTTGGTATCAGTTGAGACCTGATTTGTGACCCACTATATAGTCTATTCTGGAGCAAGTTCCATGCGCATTCAAGAAGAATGAGTATTCTGTTTTTTAGGGTGGAATGTTCTGTATATATCTATGAAGTCCATCTGGTCCAATATGTTTCTTTATTTTGGTTAACATTTGGCTTACGTAGCTGGCTCCTCCCATGTTGGGGGCATAAATATTTTCAATTTTTAGATCCCCGTGTTGGAGTGACCCTTTAAGAATGATATAGTGTCCTTCTGTATCTTTTACTACAGTCTTTAGTCCAAAATTTAATTTGTCTGATATGAGAATTGCTACCCCAGCTTTCTTCTGAGGTCCGTTGGCATGAAAAATGGTTCTGCATCTGCTTTCAGTCTGGATGTATCTTTAGGTTCAAAATGAGTCTTTTGTAGACAGCATATGGATGGGTCATGTCTTTTTATCCAATCTGCAACCCTGTGCCATTTCATGGGAGCATTAGTCCTTTCACATTGAGAGTGATTATTGAGAGATATGATTTTATTGTCATCATGTTGCCTGTTTCTATAGATTGTCACTGTAAATTTCTCTTCTCTATCACTCTTGGGTCTTTCTCCTTTTATAGAACACCCCCCCCCTTAATATTTCTTGCAAGACCAGCTTGGTGGTCATATATTCTTTTAGTTTCTACCGATCTTGGAAGCTCCTTGTCTCTCCATCAATTCTGAATGACAGCCTTGCTGGATGAAGTATCCTTGGCTGCATGTTCTTCTCATTTAGTACCCTGAATATGTCTTGCCAGCCCTTTCTGGTTTGCCAGGTCTCCGTGGACAGGTCTGACATTATTCTGATGTTCCTTCCTCTGTATGTAAGAAATCTCTTCCCCCTCACAACTTTCAAGATTGTTTCCTGGAATATAAGATTTGTGAATTGTACTATTATATGTCATGGCATCGGTCTAGTCTCATTGATCTTGGGAGGGGTCCTCTCTGCCTCTTGGATATGAATGCTTGTTTCCTCCCCCAGACCAGGGAAGTTCTCAGATACTATTTGCTCAAATATATCTTCTAGACCTCTCTCTCTCTCTCCACCCCCTCAGGGATCCCAATAATTCTGATATTGGAACATTTCATTGAGTCATCAATCTCTCTCAGTTTGATCCCTTGGGCTTTAATCCATTTTTCTCAGGTATCCTCTATTTCCTTCTTTTGAATCATCTTATCTTCTAGCTCACTAATTTATTCTTCTGCCTCATTTACCCTTGCAGTCAGAGTATCCAGTTTAGACTGTATTTCATTCATAGCATTTTTAAGTTCAGCCTGATTAGACCTCATGTCTGCCCTTAGAGATTCTATATTGTCATTAATATTTTTCTCAAGTCTGGATATTGACTTCATGATTGTTACTCTGAAGTCTATTTCTGACATCTTGTTTATATCCATATCCTTTAGGTCTGTGGTAGAGGCTACAGTCTGATTCTTTTCTTTGTTGAGGGCTCCTCCTTTCAATCATTCTGTTGAGGGGTGGTTGAGGGAATGTACAGAGCCCAAAGTATTAACCACAATTCAAGCAAGATGCACATGTTTTATAGGGACCTTAGAGTTATCGTCCTCTTGTTCTTTCAACCTGTCTTCTGGGGGTGGGGCTGCCAAGCTGTTACTCAGGCAACCCTGTTTGGGAAGAGTTGCCCTGCCCCTCTGTGGGGGGGATGGGCTCAGTGAAAACAATTTTTGGTGGGGCATTTGTTCTGGGGGCTTTCCCTGGTGGCTTTCTGCATCTCTTCCAAGAGTCAGGGCAGAAGTGACCACATCCAAACCTCTGTCTCAGAACAGAGAGATCACAGTCTGCTCTTCACTGAACTTTCCAGGCCACACTGTCTCCATTTCTGTCTTTGCTGCTAAAAACCACAGTCTCCTATGCTGTGTGCCCCACAGAAGCACTCCCAGATATTGCTCCAAGGGCTGGGCACGTGTCTGCCCTTTGTGCTTCTAAAACCTCCAGCCTCCCCTGGTTCCCACACACACCTGCAGCTCCAGGTTTCTGTCTTGGGGGCTGCCCTAAAGTCCTTTCCCCTCTACTACCCATCTGAGAGTCTGTGCCTGGTCCCCAGCACAGGAGGCTTTTGTGCTCCAGTGTTATCTCACCTTCCCAGTACAAGTTTATGGAGATTCCCTCCCCCTTCTGTTTATCTTCCAATATCTGCATGCAGATTATGGCTCCCCACTTCATACCTTGAGACCAACCACCAGAGATATTCTGTTTGTACAGATCCAGATATATCTTCTTACATCTCAGGCTGATTTCATGGGTGTTCAGAATTGTCTGGTAGATATCCAGCTTAATTCAGGAGACCAGTTGAAATAGGGCCCGCTACTCCTCCACCATCTTTTTTCGAGTCCTTCACTTAAGAATATTTTTCATGAAGAAGTAAAAATTATTTTTAATTAATTATGACCCAATAGGACACATTCTTTTAGTATTTTGGGTAAAAAAATACAAAAACCCAGAAGGACACATGAAGCATTTGTGCTGCATATTAAAATATAATGGTTGATTCGAGGAAAAATAGTTGTGTGACTTGTAAGCTAAACGTGTTTTTTTTTTCATGAAACCCAATTTTTACCCAAAAGAATGACAGAACGGTTATTCAAATTTGGGTATTTGGCAGATATTTTGAAGGAAAAAAACTGAGTTTGTCACCTCAAGGACAATAAGTGAATGCATTTTTGCCAGTGATAAGTTTCAACTTTTCAAATGAAAATTAGTTTTTGGAAAACCAGTATTGGTCAATATGAATATGATAGCCTCACAATATTCAAAATTTTCCTGATGAGATTGGCAATATTATTAAGGATTCGGATTTTTTGACATTATATGATAAAATGTGTCAACGTTTAGAGGATATACACTAATTAGTGAATTGATATGTTCTAAATGACCAAATTACAATGTAAAAAATTCATACATGGATAAAAGATTTATTCAAAATTCAAGATACACCAATTAATTTTAATGTAACATATTAGTTCAAAAGTTCTTTGTAATGTTTCTTAATAATACATTGTAACTAATCTTAAGAAAATACCAGTTGATGAGTTCTAATGTAGTAGCAAAGACAGTTATCCACATTAACTGAAATGTCTATTCAAATAAATTTTATTTTCCAATGACATATCTATGTGGATTAAATTTTCTTCATATACTTAAAGGAACATATTGCAATTTACTGAATGTAGGTATGAGAATACGGCTGTCTTCTTTCAGACCAGATCTTAAAGAGATGTAAATATGTAAGCAAAGGACAGTCGTTAATAAATTGTTCTTTTTAAAATATATGAAGCTATTTTTCATAAAATAGTAATAAAATATATGTTTGCTGTAACTTTTAAATGAATCAAATTAATATTTAAATTGTTAATTTATAATAATAATATTGATATCCATGACTCATATAAACATTCTGCAGGGTCCTCAAAATTTACTGGATTACATATGAGGACTTGAAACAAAAAATTAGAGAAACACTTCTATACAACAAAGAAATAAAGGGTATGATAAAATTATCCATAAACCTCCTCCCTTATGAAAGTTTCTCTTGCAACACCCCGGATATGTAGTTTCTCTTCTTTGTTCTCTTTATATCTCATAGATATATCAATGTATCACACTTGGTTTTATGTCACTGGGTCAACTAAATTATTAGCTCTTCATGAACACAGCCCAAACCTAACTCCTCACTTAACAGTGTGTTTAACTGCACCTGGCTTGAAAATCTTGCTTATCGCAGATTTGTTGAACTCAGTTAAATTTGGTCACTTTTTTTTCTGACTTATTTTGATTATTTAAAGTCCTATCGACACAGTCTCAGAAAATAAGTTCACGGCGGGGAAAAGATTCACTTTATCATCAATAGTTACCTCCCTTTTGTGCTACCCTTAAGGAGAAAGATTGCATAGCAAGGCCATCTATTCAACAAGTACTTATTTGAGGTAATGAGAATAGCTGCAAGGTCTGCTGCTTTTTGTGTCGCTTTGGCACAGCTCTATAACTCAAACAGGGCCATCTCCCTTTCTATCAACTCTTGCCTGTGAGGCTCCATTGCAAAAACCAAAAGCTGTCGATGCTGTTATAAACATGACTCAAGTGAATTACCTACATGCACACACAGTGACGGGAATATAAGGGCACAGTGTGGCTGTTACACGTTCCTTGGCACCGCAAGTTAGGGCATTGTGGGAGAATGTCCTCCTTTGGGTTCAAATCCATGAGAAATTTGGTGGGCAGATTGGTGCTTGTATTTTCCGTCTGCACTCAAAATAGGATAGGCTGGTGATGGGTATTAAGGAGGGCACGTATTGCACGGTGCACTGGGTGTTATACGCAAGTAATGAATCATGGAATTTTACATCAAAAACTAGCGATGTACTGTATGGTGACTAACATGATATAATTTAAAAAAAAGCATTGTAGAATGAATTGACCCTTTATATCACGAGCATATATAACTTGATAAAAATAAAAGCTATTTGAAAACCTTTTAAAAAAAGGAGAGAGTGATGAATATAATGTAATAAACTGTTTATGCTTTGTCTATGATTTTATCAGTGCAATAGGACCATCTTAATGATTTGTTAGAGGCCTGAACACCCATGGTGGCCACTTTCTAATGTTTCAGGAATTCAAAAACCATGTAGAGCAAAAAAAGAGAAAACTTTCACTTCCTTTAGCAGTAGGTATTTCCCAAATATCTCTTCTGTACATAGCCCTGTTTTAGGCATTATGGAAAATGTGGAAGACACGAAGTAAGACATAAAGATTATACATCTATGTGTGTGTGTGTGTATGACATAAAGATTCTATATATATGTATAAATATATGTATATATTTAAATATAAATTTATATGTAAATAAATAAAACATAAATAGTATGTATACATAAATTGCCCACACAGATATGTGTCATAGCTATATATGAAACTACCTAAGAATCTATCCTTCTATCTTTTCTTCTGTCTATGTTTCTTTAAAGTAGGGATTTATTGTTATAGGTATCTATAAATAGCTTTTCACATAATGGTCAGTAGAAAAACATTGGTTGATAAAACCAAAAAGAGAAGCAAATAAAACCACTGCACACATAAAATACCATCTATGTAAGTCCACAAAAGTGTCCACATCTTAACCCTGGGAATCTGAATGTGTCACTTTACGTGGCAAAAGGCATCTGGCGAATGTAATTAAAGTTAGGACCTTGAGTTGAGATTATGGTAGATTACCTATGTGGGGCCAATTTAATCACTCCAATCCTTAAAAACAGAAAACTTTTCTCGCCTGTGGTCAGAGAAAACTGTAAAAACAGGAAACAATAAAATATTTGGTGGCTTTGAAGATGGAGGAAGAAGGCATGATGAGCCAAGGAATCCAGGTGGCCTCTAAAAGCTGGAATTGGTGAGGAAATGGATTCTCCTCTAGATCCTCTGGAAACAAATACAACCCTGCCCATTCCTTGATTTTAGTCCAGTGAGATCTGTGTTGTACTTCTCCAGGAAGGTAAGAAAGTAAATTATGGTTGTGTTAAGCCACTAAATTTGTAGTAATTTATTACAGTGCCATAGGAAACTAATATACCCTCATACTTGACATTTTACACAAACCCTATTATACCCTGGTCCTACCAACATCACATGGTCCTGGCAAATGCATCCATCAGCACACATTTCTATCACTCAAACACCACAAACAAATCTTAATTAGTCTCTCATGTTGATCACTTCATACATGGATCACGCTTTTGTTACTTAAGCTTTGTTTTTGTTTTGTTTTGTTTTTTCCATGTTTGGCAATATTTGTTTGTATGTCAATTACCCCTGGCTATCATTTTATTATCATCACATAGCACAGTGCTGAGAGCATGGACAGTTTTCTGGTAACTAATTCTACCTGTTAATTTAAGTTTGACATAAATCAGATCTTCCGGATAAAATAATCTCTTTATATGCTTTTATTATCTACAAATAGAATTTAGTTCTTTCCTGTTCATATGAAAATCTTTCCTTAAACTAAACATCCAATAGCATTTATCATTTGTGTTGCCTAGTAACAGTATTATTTGTATTTTTTTTCTAATTGGCTCAAGTATTTTGATTCTCCAGCGAAAAAGCCTAAAATCTTGAAGATAATGGCAAATGTTTCACTTCTCTTTTAATTCTCTCACTGTAACGTTCACATATGAATTAAATAGCTTTGTTTAAAAATTTCTAGAGGAGGGTAGGAATAATTCAAAGGCATTTTGCTCCTTATCAAGTTTAATTTAACAGTAAAAAGAAGGACTTTTCAAAGGATTCCTTACACTATTGAACCAAAGTATTCAATAAATGCCTAATTTAGTGCATGCCCACTAATATAAGGGCAACTCCTTAAGGACAGATATTTGAAATATTATATGATATTCAAAGAGGGAACCACACAACAGTTTAGGAAGATTACAGAATGATCTTACAATTGTAAGGAAAGAAATGGCATTTAAAAATAGAGAAAGTATGACCTTTCTTGAAGGTGCTCTAAGTGCCTCACTAGTCATAAGTAGGAGCCAAAAAAATCTATTACATTTCAAGAGGAAAAATGTCATATAGATGGCAGCTTCCTATTATAACTGCCAAGGAAATTGAAGAAACATATTTAAGCGTCTGCCTCACTCACTTAAGGGGTGTGATCATTAGCCTCCTAATGAGCACTTGTAAATTATGCAAATGCTCTTCATTATTGATATAACATAGTCACTTTATTGGATTTTGATAACATGTCAAAACATCTTGAGCCTCATCTATCCAAGGAGCTCAGTTCACCACTCTTGTTCAGTTTCTGTGCAGCTTATTGGCACCTGAAAACTGACAAGGGTCAGTTTTACATGGTTGTCACATCATATTTAAACCCATCCAGAGTCAATCTACCTTCCTTGGGCTGGTCCCTCTTATGGGAAAGGGATATTTTGAGAAGGAAAGATGTTCTGGAATGACGTTTAGGAAGGGGAAGCTACCATGTGCTAGAATAAACCAGGCACACTGTGTTGGGTGGTCCCTGAATGCACAGTATTGTGGAGGATGTACATTTCATACAAGATGTTCATATTTTATTGACCATTGGGTTTATTCAATGTGTTCTCCCTGTAACCAGTAAATACATTCCTTTCTCATAGAGACCATGCATTTACTTAATATTTTTTAAACTTTGAGATCGCTGGGTGTCTGGGTGGCTCAATAGGTTAAGTGTCAGCCTTCAGCTCAGGTCATGATTCCAAGGTCCTGAGATCTAGTCCTACATCAGGGTCCCTACTCAACAGGGAGTCTACTTCTCCCTCTCCCTCTGCCCCTCTCCCCACTCATGAGCACTCTCTCTCTCTCACTCCCTCTCAAATAAATACATAAAATCTTTTTTAAAAAATCTGAGATCACCTAAATAGTACCTTATTTGTGGTAAACAATCAATGAACACTTGTAACATAATGTAACTCATTTAGCCTATATAAACAAGTCTTCATACACAATTTAAATTTTTGTAGTGAGACTGTATTTTTCCCTCTATCTCTTCCAGTATGCATTTCATCTAGAGAAAGCCCCTGGAAGATACACTTAGAAAACTGAAATCAAGGTTTATCCAGTCATCCAATGTCATCTTTGATGACATTCAATAGGACCTAATTAAGAGAAGAGAATAAACTGTTTTGTTGAGTAACACAGTAACACCTCATGTGTTAACATGGTGGGTGACTTTGGGTGATTGGTTTAACCTCAATGACTCTCCCATTTACAAGTGAACTCATTAAAAACCTGAAGAACAATTTGGTGGCCTGAGCAAAGGGAAGCATCTGTAGTGACCACTGCCTGAAGAAGGGGCATGCAATGGTCTGCACATGGTTCAGATGAACATCACTTTTGTGCTGTGTTCATGTGTAACCCCAGGGAAAGGAAAGTGCTTATTATCTTGGAGTAGCATAAAAGGGACAACACAGTTTAAAAGGAAACAGCTGGAGTGTGATCTAATCTCCCTGTTTCAATTTACTTATGTATAAAACATGCATAAAAAATTAAACTTCACTGAACAATTTGTCTGCTCTCTGTTCCTGGCATGCCTCAGCCCTCCAGAGCAGCAGTCCTGGCTTGAGAGAACCCAGGGATGCCTTTAAATAATACATAGATTATTTAGAGAACATAGATTTTATAAATTCAATATTAATTTGACTGTACCATGGTAATTATATCTGAATCATAAATATATCCTTGCGTTCAGGTCTCCCTACTTGATACCACTTAACTCCCCTTAACTATGACAGCAAAAATGGTAGAGATCTGCACCAGCTTTGGGGAGTGACATCAGATTAAATTAAACATTCATGCATTTATGGATCAGCATACAAAAGCAAAACTACATCCATAAGGGATGAATAATGTATCAGAAATTTGTTCTGTAATTCCTTGGTCATACGTAGATAATGCGAACTAGTGGTCCTGCATGAAACTCCAAATATATTTGTAATATCAAGACTCTGTCCTTTAAAATTTTACATTGCATGTTTCAATATTTTTATAGAAATTATTTATCAGCAAAGGGATATTTTCCCACCAGTATAATTTTCTACCAATGAGTTATTATAAATTGAATAGTTACTATGTGCCCAAGACTGTTTCAAGCAAAAAGCAACAAACAACACTTCTCAATCCTGAAGAAACCTAAAGCTTATATGTCACTTTGAAAAACATTAGGATGGCTATTCTAAAAAAAAAAAAAAAAAGGAAAATAATAAGTGTCAGTGAGGATGTGGAGAAATTTGAATCCTGTGCACTGGTGGTGGGAATGTAAAATGGTGCAGCTGCTGAAGAAAATGGTATGGAAGACACCCAAAAAATTAAAAATAGAATTACAACATAATACAGCAATTGCACTTCTTAATATACATTCAAAATAACTGAAGCAGGATTGCAAAGAGAAATCTGTACAACCATGTTCAAAACAACATTATTCACAATAGCCAAGAGGTAGATGCAACCAGATTGTCCATCTAAAATTGAATGGATAACAAAACGTGCTATATACACACAATGGGATATTATTTGGTATTAAAAGGAAGGAAATTATTATACATGCTACAATATAGATGAAATTTGATGACATTATGATAAGTGAAATAAACCAGTTACAAAAAGGCAAACTTATCTGATGCCTTTTTTATGAGATATCTAGAGCAGTCAATCTCATAGCAACAGAAAGGTGAATGAGAGTGGCCAAGAGCTGGCAGTAGAGGGAATTGGTGATCTGTTGTTAACCAGTATAGAGTTTCAGTTTTGTAAGATAAAAAAAGTTCTGGAGATTGGTTCTACAACAATGTGAATATGTTTAACACTATTGAACTGTACCCTTAGAAATTGTTAAGATGATAAATTTTATGTTATGCATTTTTACCACAATACAATATTTTTCAAAGTATGTATCAATAATAAAGTCATATAACATGATACAATTAGAGAATTATATAAGTAAGTATATGGTTAGACATTGAATATACATTTAGTATATACAGAAAGCAGATACTTAGCTGTTCAGATTGATCAGCAATTTATTCTAGCCCATTAAGTCTGGCTGGTTCCTGTTCACTCTGTATCAGTACATAAACACACACACACACACACACACACACACACAAATATTAAACATGCACATTCACAATATCTCACCCCTACAGAGCTGAAGAGAAGAGGGAAGGAGGAGGGGCACAGAAACAATGAATCCTGATCTTCTCATGTAAATCAACAAGGCCTGATAAAAAAGGGAGAATGGGTAAGTGCATATCCTCCCTGCTCATGAAGTCTGAGAAATACAAAGAGCTTGAAATAATGTGTAATTATGTTTGGCCACTGAAAACTTGTTCCTGCATAATTCACACTCCCACAAATGTTTAAATTGTGAATCACAGGAGAGCTCTCTGTATCAGCTTCAGAGCCTGCCACGCCTAGCCTGACTGACAGGGGTCCTGGTTATATAATCAAACAGGCCAGGTTTGAACCTTCACTCCATTTCTAACTACACAATGATCTTTTATATTACCCATGCAGGAGCCAAAATCTCTATCTTAATCTCTGAGGTCCCACATGATCAGATATAAACCCCTGAGAAAGTTCCTTTCTGTTTCAATTTGTTCAAAGTTGTTATTAGGGAAATGTTCTGAGTGGTGACAAATCGTTTTTCTGCATATTGGGATAGGCATGGGGTTTTATCTTTTTTATATTTATTAATATTATGATATGTGTGTTGATTTTCAAATGGCAAATCAATCTTATGTTCCTGAAATAAATGGCACATGGTTGTTATATCTTAGCTCTTTAATATATTGTTGGATTTGATTTGCTGAAATTTCATTTAGGATTTTTGCATGTTCATGAGTAATACTGATCTCTATTTTTCTTTATTTGGCATTGGTTTTAGGGTACTTCTGATCTCAAAGAATGGGATAAGAGATATTACTTCTCTTCATTTTTTTAGAAGAATTTGTATAGAATTGATATTATTTCTTAATTATTTGATATACTTCAACAGTATTTTTGTAGCAAAGTTTTAAATTATAAATTTAGTGTCTTTAATAGATACACGGCCATTCAATTTATCAATTTCTTTTTGAGTGAGTTAGGTAGTTTGTTTTTAAAAAGTAATTTGTACATTTTATCTAACTTTCTTGTTTATTGGAATGAATTTGTTAATAACATTGATTCATTATCTGTTAATAATTTTTAAAATCTAGTTTTATCACTTCTTTCATTCTTGATATTTGTCAGTTGTGTCATCTATTTTCCTGATAGTCCTGCATAGAAATTTATCAATTTTATTTATCTTCTCAAAGACCTAGCTTTTTGTTTCATTGATGTTCTTATAATTTTACTTTTTTGTTTCAATAATTTTCTGCTATTTTTCCTGCGATTTCTTCTGCTTTCTTTCAGTTTAATTAGGTGATGTTCTAATTTTGTGACCTTTTTTCTTTTCTAATATTTCCATTCAGTGATGTAAAATTCTCTTATGAATTGCTTCAACAATGACCCATTAATTTTTGGTTATCACGCAATGCATTTTCATTCTGATTCAATTTAAAATACATTTTAATTTCCCTTTTGATTTATTTTTTGTCCTGTGGGTAATTTAGAAATGTGTAATTTAGTTTTCAAAATTGGGGGATTTTTTAGAAATCTTTCAAAGCAGCAAAAGGGAAGCAGTTTATCAGGTGCATGAAATTCTCAAGATTAATAGCAGCTGATTTCTCATCAGAAAATTTGAAGCATAGAGGTTAATGGAATGAAATACATAAAGTGCTGGGAGGAAAAAAAAAAACCTAAGAAATCTATAACCTGAAAAACTATTCTTTAAAAATGAATGAGAAATTAAGACATTCACAATTGGACAAAAGATACGGGAGTTAGTTATCTCTATACTTGCCCTACAAAAAACGTGAAAAAAAGAGGCCTTCAGATTGAAATACAATGATTCTAGCCACATGAAGATACTCAAAGACACATGAAGAAATAAAGATCTCCAGTAAAGGTAAATACATAGGCGAGTATAAAAGTCAGTATTGCATTTTTAGATTGTAACTACACTTTTTATTTTTTATAGGATTTAAAAGACAAATGCATAAAAATAATCACAATATGTTATTGGAAACACCATATTTAAAGATGTAATTTGTGACAATATTTTGGGAGATGGTAAAAATGTATAGGAGTAGAGTTTTTGTATGCTGTTGAAATTAAGTTGATATCAATTTGAACTAGACTGCTATGAATCTAAGATGCTAAGTGTAACTCCCATGGTAACCATAAAGAAAATACCTTAAAAAAATACACATGAACTAAATAAGAAGGGAAACAAAAGGATTCCCTACCAAAAAAAAATCAAATAAATACAAAAGAAGTCAATAATAGAGAAAATAAGAAGCATAAGAATGGTATAATACATACAGAAAAAAATATTGAAAAATCTAAATGGAGAGATAAGTCTTCTTTTATCAGTAATTTTTTTTTAATGTAAATGGATTATTTCTCCATTCAAAAGGCAGAGATTGCCAGTTTCTGGTCCAGCATGTAAAGAGCATGGAATTTGCTACTCTAACCTCACAAGTGGAAAACAGAATGAACTGAAAAATCAACAATACTTCTCAGATTCATCAGAAAAGTGAGTCATGGGGCAAACAACTGCCACAAAAAATAGAGACAGATAGGGGAATAAAGAGAATAATGACTTCCTGGAGCAAAAATGCATGAGCAGAAACCTCATGTGATCCCATAGGATGAGAGGAAACCCTGAACTACAATTGGGGAATTGTTGGAGGCTTGGTGTGAACAAATATGAGTAAAAAAAAGATATGGGGTGACTCAATAATAGGGAGCCTTGACACTTTTGTGAGTTTAACATCTAGTTATTCTAATAGGTTCTCACACTGGAGATCTGAAAAAAAATTCCCTGTGCTTCTGGCAGAGTGGGGGAGAAGTAGCCATTTTTGAAATTGATAACAGCTTTGGAAAATCTCAAAATACTTGGGTTAACCAATTTGTTCTAAATAAAGCATGAGTCTAAAATGGATTCAGAAGAGAAATTTTTAAAATATTTTCAACTAAATGAAAATGAAAACATAGCAAAATTTGTAGGACGCAGCAAAAGCAGGGTTTAGAGGGAAATTTATAGCACTGAATGCATATGTTAGAAAGAACTATCTAAAATCAGCAAATTAAACTTCTAGGAAACTAGACAAAGAAAAGTGAATTAAATCCAGAGTAGGCTAAGAAATGATTAAAATCAGAACAGAAAGCAATGAAATTTAAAAATAAAATCAATAGAGAAGATCAATAAAACTCAAAGTTAGTTCCTTGAAAAGATCAATAAAATTGAAAAATCTCTAACAGGATGAAGAAGAGAGAAGACACATATTACTAATATCATAAATGAAAGAGGGACACCACTAAAGAGCCTGTGGGCATTATAATGATAGTAAAGGGATATTATGCAACCCTATGCCCACAATATTGATAGCCCAGATGAAATTAATCAATTCCTTGAAAGACACAATCTGCAAAAACTCACATAAGAAGAAATACATCAGTTAAAGAGGCTTATATCTACTAAAGAAATTCAATAAATAACCTTCCAAAACCAGAAAACTTCAGACTCAACTGGGTTTTTTGATGAAATCAATCAGATATTTAAGGAAGAAATTATACAAATTCTCTATAATCTCTTTTAGAAAGATAGAAGCAGAGAGAATACTCCCTAACTTATTCTATGAAGCCAGCATTACCCGAACACTAAAACCAGACAAAGACATTACAAACAAAACAAAACAAAAAATTACAAATCAGCATTTTTCACAAACATAGATGAAACATCCTATGCAAAATATTAGCAAATTGAATCCAATGATGAGAATTATTTACCACAACCAAGTGAGATTCATTTAAGGTATGCAAATCTGGTTAAATATTTGAAAACCATTAATGTAATCTGTCAAATTAATAGAAGAAAAAAAAATATCATCTCAATAAATGCAAAAAAATCATGTGACAACATCCAACACCTATTCATGATAAAAACTCTTGTAAATTAAGAACAGAAGGGAACTTCCCCAATTTGAAAAAGAACATCTACAAAAAACCATTGGTAATATCATAACTGATGGTAAGAGACTAGAGGTTCTCCCATCAAGATCAGGAACAAGGCAAAAATGTATGCTGTCAATATTGCAATATTGTACTGGAAGTCCTAGCTAATGCACAAGGAAAGGGAACAGAAGAGAAGGGAAGGGAAGCGAAGGCAAAGGAAGGGAAGGGAGAGGTAAGGGAGGGGACTTGGGAAGGGAGGGAAGGGACAGAAAAGAATGAGAATAATGAGAGGAAAAGAAAAAGAAAGGAAACAATGTGTACAGATTGGCAAAAAAAAGTAAAATTTTTCACAGATGACATGATTACCTATGTAGAAAATCCAAAATAGTTGGGTTAAAAAATTCTTAGAACTAATAAGTAATTACAAGATTTTAGAATAGAAAGTTACTATACAGAAGTCAATCACTTTCCTATATACCAGCAATGAACAAGTAGAATTTGAAATTACATTTTTAAATGTAATGCCATTTATATTAGCACCTCCCAATTATTTATATACAAATCTAAAAAATATGTACAAGATCTAGATAAAGATCTAGTTTCTACAAAACTCTGATGAAATAAATAAAAAGAACTAAATGGAGAAATGTTCCACGTTCATGAATTGGAAGACTCAATATTGTCAAGATGTTAGTTATTTCCAACTTGATCTATAGATTCATTATAATCTCAAATCCAATCTCACCACTTATTTTGTACATATCCATAAACTAATTCTAAAGCTTATATGGAGAGGCAAAAGACCCATAATAGTCATCACAGTCCTGAGAGAGAAGAAAGTCAGAACACTGAGAGAACCTGACCTGATATAAAGGCATAGTAATCAAGATAGTATAGTACTGGTGAAAAAATAGAGAAATAGCTAAGTTACACAGAATGGAGTCCAACAGTAGGACAAAATAAATACAATCAACTGATTTTTGAAAAAAAAATTAAAGAAAATACAATGGGGCAAAGACTGTCTTTTCAACGCATGATGTTGGAACAACTGAATACCAACAACCAAAAAAAAAAAAAATCTCTAGACACAGGTCTTTCATTCCTGACCAAAAAAAAAAAAAAAAAGACTCAAAATGGATCATACACCTAAATATAAAACGCAAAACTATAAAATCCCTAGAGGAGCGCATACGAGAAAATCAAGATGACCTTGGGTACAAGGATGAGTTATTTATTTTTATTTTTTTAAATATTTTTTATTTATTCATTTGAGAGAGAAAAAGCAAGAGCACAAGCAGCAGGGAGGGTCAGAGGGAGAGGGAGAAGCAGACTCCCTGCTGAACAGGGGGCCCAATGTGGGGCTCAATCCCAGGACCCCAGGATCATGACCTGAGTGGAAGGCAGACGCTTAATCGAGTGAGCAACCCAGGCACCCCAAGGATGACTTTTTTAGATACCATGCCAAAGGCACAATCCATGAAAGAAGTAACTGATAAGTTGCACTTCATTAAACTTTTTAAAATCTGCTCTGTGAATGACTGTATGAGACAATAAGCCACAGACTGTGAGGAAGTATTTATAAAAGATATATTTGATGAAGAACTGTTATTAAAAATATACAAAGAACTCTTAAAACTCAACAACAGGAAAACAAACAACCAGTTAGCAGATTCCTACAGCTAATTAACAATCCTCTTATTCTCCTGAAAGTGCAGTTGGCAAATACAAACTAACCAATCCAGAGCCCACATTCTTACCACCATCTTGATCAGGCTTTCACACTCTGGGCCACTATTCACTTGCCCTAACCTCCCAGGGGCCAGGTTCGAAAAAGTTAGGGACAGCCTCTGTGCCCTGGAGCCCACTGATATGATTTAAACTAGCCAGTACTAAACCCCCTTATCCTGCCTTTCCCTTTATTTCCTGCAGAAACCACAATAAATTCTCTTACCCATGGATCTTGCCCCTCTCTGCCTAATGACCCACCTCAGTGCTTACCATGTTTTGGAGTGCCGACAACACTGACTTCATCTTTGGTCCTCTATCTTGTTCTCCTCTGTGGCCTACAGGTGGCGTCACTTTACATAAATAGAAGGGAGCCTCTGGTGCACAGATGGCCCCACTTTAGATAACTACCCTGTGACCTCACCACTATACCCCTTATTCCATAAAAGCTGGGGATTAACTTCTGGATACGGGTGGAGAATAAGAGTGGAGAATGACGGTATACTGTATGTCTGCCTGATTACCCTTGTAAGTTACTCTGACTAAAACTCCGTGTAAATGGTATGGAGTGGCTTCCTTCATTTTTCAGCAGTAAAGTGTCTTCTCAGTTGACCCCCACCCCCCTACTAATACCATGTGCCCCCTCTGTGTCCTGTCATGCCCTAGTCTTTTGAGAACTATGAATAACAAATGATCTTTTCAGTGGAAAATGTCTTGGCTCTGTTGGTCTTACTATACCTCTCAAATTTTCCATTAATACACTATATTTTTAAACACATTTAAAGAAGAATGAACACCAATCCATCTCAAACTCTTCCCAGAAATAGAAGAGGAGCAACACTTCCTAACTGATTCTATAAGCCAAACATTACTAAGAAGCCAGAAAAAGACACCACAAGAAAGAATATTGCAGACCAATATCCCTTATAAATATAGATGCACAAATCCTTAAAAATGACTAGCAAAATGAATACAGTAGTATATTAACAGAATTATATATCATGGCCAGGTGCAATTTATCCCAAGGACCAAGGGGGTTCAAAATAAGAAAATAAATCAATATAACATACCATTTAAATGGAATTAATGAAAACACACACACAAACACACTCCCGATCACCTCAACTTATGTAGAAAATGCATTTGACAAAGTCAACACCCTTTTATGATAAAAACACTTAGACAACTAGGAATAGAAGTGAACTTCCACAATATGATAAGAAGCATTAATGAACACCCTACAACTAGCATTATGCTCATTGGTAAAAGACTGCAATCTTCTCTGCTAAGATTAGGAACAAGCCAAGGGTACCCACTGTCATCATTGCTATTCAATATTGTCCTGGAAGTTCCAGCCAGGGCAGTTGGAAAACAGACAAAATAAAAGCATCCAAATTGGAAAGAAAGAAGTAAAGCTATCTCAAGTCACAGATGGCATGATCCTAAATACAGAAAACCCCAAATAACCCCCCAAAAAGCTACTAGAGCTATTAAATAAATTCAGCAATGTGGAGTGATACAAGATCAAAATGAAAAAAAAATAGTTGTGTTTCTATACTCTCATAATGAACATTCATAAAAGGAAATTTAAAAGCAATTTCATTTATAATAGCATATAATAGAATAAAATATCGAGGGGTGCTTAGTGGCTCAGTCAGTTAAGTGTCTGCCTTAGGCTCAGGTCATGATCCCAGGGTCCTGAGATCAAGTCCTGAGTTGGGCTTCAAGCTCAGTGGGGAGTCTGCTTCTCCCTCTCCCTCTGCTGTTCTCTCTCTGTCAAATAAATAAGTAAAATCTTTTAAAAAATAAAATATTGAGGAATCAATATAACTACAAAGTGAAATATATGTACAATAAAAACTACAAAACATTGTTGAAAGAGATCAGGGAAGACCTAAAATTAATTGAAAGATATCCTACTGTTCATAGGTAAGAAGATTTAATATTTTAGAGATGCCAAAACTACCTAAAGTGGTATCTACAGCTTCAACACAGCCATTTATTTTTTCAAAAATGGAAACACTGGAACTCCTAAAATTCTCATGAAATTACTTGGTTTGTAATTTCTGACAAAGATAGAATATATATTCAATGGATATTATTCCGCTATACAAATTAATGAAGTTCTGATACATGTTATCACATAAATAAACCTTAAAAACATTATGCTAAATAAAATAAGTCATTCACAAAAGAATATATATTGTGATTTCATTTAAATAAAATATGTGGAATACAGAAATTCATAGAGTTTAGAGGTTACCTGGAGCTGATGAAATGGGAAAAACATATACAGAGTTTATGTTTGGAAGGATGAAATGTTTGGAATTAGTGGTGAATATAGTTTGAAATCTGGAATCATCATGCATCCAAGTTTATTCTTCTTTCTTAGGATTGCTTTTGCTATTTGGGGTCTTCTGTGATTCCACACAAATTTTAGGATTATTTGTTCTATTTGTGTGAAAGATTCCACTGGAAATTTGATAGGGATTGCATTGATCTGCAGATTGCTTTGGGTAGTATGGACATTTTAACAATATTAATTCTTCTACTCCACGAGCACAATCTATTCTTCCATTTGTGTGTGTCGTCCTCAGTTTCTTTTATCAATGTCATAGTTTTCAGTGTACAGATCTTTAATCTACCTTGTTAAATTCATTCCTAGGTTTTTTTGTTTTTAATTTTTTGGTTTTTTTATGCAATTGTAAATGTGGTTGTTTTTTTTCAATTTCTCTTTCTGATAGTTCATATCAGTGTATAAGAATGCAACTGAGTTTTGTGTATTGATTTTATACCCTGCAACTTTACTGAATTAGTTTGTTTACTAGTTCTAACATTTGGAGTGAGGTCTTCTGGGTTTTTTATAAATAAACTCATGTGGTCTGCCAATAGTTTTACTTCTTCCTTTCCAATTTGTATGCTTTTTATTTATTTATTCTGACTAATTGCTCTGGCTAGACCTTCCAATACTATGTTGAATAAAAATGGTGAGAGAGAAGTCTTGTCTTATTTCTGATCTCAAAGGAAAAGTACTATCTTTTCACCATTAAGTATTGTGTTAGCTGTCATATATGGCCTTTATCATGTTGAAATAAATTTTTTCTATAACCACTTTGTTGAGAGTTTTTACCGTAAGTTTATGTTCAGTTTTTTTCAAATGCTTTTTCTGTATCTATTTAGAAGATCATATGGTTTTTGAGCTTTATTTTGTTAATGTGGTGTATCACATTGGTTGATTTGCAGATATTGAACCATCCTTGCATCCTGGAATAAATCTTGATCATGGTATATGATCTTTCTTAATGTATTGTTGAATTTGGTTTGTTAACAGTTTGTTGAAAATTTTTGCATCTAGGTATCACAAATAATAATTTTACCATCTTAACTCTGAGAAACAAACTGAGGGCTTCAGAGGGGAGGGGGTGGGGGAATGGGATAGACTGGTGATGGGTAGTAAGGAGGGCACATATTGCCTGCTGCACTGGGTGTTATACGCAACTAATGAACCATTGAAATTTAAATCAGAAACCAGGGATGTACTGTATGGTGACTAACATAATATAATAAAAAAAAAACACTAAAATAAAAAAAAAGAGAGAGGGGCGCCTGGGTGGCACAGCGGTTAAGCATCTGCCTTTGGCTCAGGGCGTGATCCCGGCGATCTGGGATCGAGCCCCACATCAGGCTCTTCTGCTATGAGCCTGCTTCTTCCTCTCCCACTTTCCCTGCTTGTGTTCCCTCTCTCGCTGGCTGTCTCTATCCCTGTCAAATAAATAAAATCTTTAAAAAAAAAAAAAAGAGAGAGTGTTGGCTTAACAGTGCTTGAAAGAGCAATAGTTTACACAACTGACTGATGGGAGAATGCTTCAAGAGATCTTCAGTCTATTAACTCAAACATTCACTTGGAAAAAGAAGTAGAAATATGTATTTACAAAATAAGCCTTGAAGTTTCTCTGTAGGTCAAAGAAAGCAAACAGAAAAAGTACTTAAATTTTATTTTTTGGAGCACAATATGTCAACAGTGGTCAAGTTTACAGATTGGCGATTAGACTTTACAACCCAAAAACTGGCACCTACTCACTTGTATTTAAAACTCCTGACATCTCTGCTTATTTTGTGATATTCCATAAAATGGCTGACAAATCATTTCTTTAAAGATTAATGTTAAAAGTATTTTTGAGAAATCTACAGTTGATGAAATGTTAACACCCTCACAAAACCAGACAATTTTTAAAGATTACCTTTGCAGAATTGTTTAAAAGCTGGCTATGTGACTATACTGTCCTTTGTGAAATCCAACTTATAAGAAGCAGGAAGATTCAATAATTATTTGAAAACAAAGGCTCCATCTTGGAAGGGATGAATAGCACACTCTCTAAAATACTACTTGCCCAATGTTGATGCTTTAGAAATTGGAAGGTAGGAATAAATGCGACTGTTTCCACAGAAAACAGTCACCTTTGAATTATCTATATTACAAGCCATACTATCCAGTATTTTCCTTTAGCAGAATAATAACGCAGAATAAACAGCCCTTAATTTCCATTATTATTCACTCTATTTTCATGGAAAATGCAAAACCTAACCCAGTGTTAGATGAGCATGAGATAAAAATATATCAAATCCTCTTTAAATCTCTATTTTGAGGAGCATGTGTGGCTAAGTGGGTTAAGCGTCCAACTCTGTGGTTTCAGCTCAGGTTATGATCTCTAGGTGGTGGGAGGATGGAACTCTGCTTCAGGCTTTCCATGCTCAGCACAGAGTCTGCTTGAGATTCTATCCCCTTCCCTCTCCCTTCCCCTTTGCTCTCTCTCTAAAATAAATAAATAAATAAATAAAATAATAATTTTAACATCTTAAAAATTTCTCTGCGCTTCCCCTATTTAAACCAAAAGTGTGTTAAATGTTGATATGTGTAATAATCTCTTTTAATTTTGGCAGTTACAGAACACCATATAAATGGAATCATACATTATGTAGACTTCAAACTTGATTCTTCAGAATTTCCCAAATAATGGGTCAAGAATTCTAAATAGCAGATGGTATAAGCCTGGTTTCATGCTGTTGACATAGAAGATTACATCTTCTACACTGATATTTAGCAATATGCATTTAAAAATCATCCACATATTTGCATGGTTTAATGAGATACTCCTTTTTATCACTGAATAGTATTCCCTTGTACAGATATACCAGTTTGGTTTTCTATTCAACTGTTGAATGACCTCTTCAATTGCTTTCATTTTCTGGCTATTATGAATAATGTTGTTATAAAAATTTGCATGCAGGTTTTTATGTAAACACATGTTTTCAAATCATTCGGGTATATACCTAGGAGCATGATTGCTGATTCTTATGGCAATACTATTCATCTTTCTTCCTTTCTTCCAAATACTCTTAATCTTTCTTCCACAGTGGTACAGAAACTTTTGAAGTTTCTTCCCAAGTGACTGTAGCATTTTAAACATTCATGAGCAATGAGGAGAGTTAATTTTGTCCTCTTTGAGATGAGTAGAGTTATTTTTACCCTCCTTGAGATAGCACTGAATCTATAGATTAAGTTGAGAGGAATTGATATTTAATAGTTTTGAATCTTCACATCAGTGGGAACAAAATCTTTCCCTTTTTCTAATCTGTGATCTTCCATTAGTGTTTGTAGTGTTCAGCATGCAGATTCCATATATTTTTTATAATATTTATCCATGAACTTCTATTTAAAAAATTTAAAAATTATTTTAATTTAAAAATTATTATTTTTTAAATTCCAATTCAAAATATTCATTTCTGGTTTATAGGAAAGTAATTGAATTTTGTATACTAAACTTGTATCTAGGGATCTTGCTATACTTGCTTATTAGTTCTTAGAGTATTTGTATAAATTTTTCCAGAAAGATAATCATGTTATACTGTTGTTTTTATTTATTTGTTTTAAATAATTTCTATAGCCAATGTGGGGTTTGAACTCATGACCTTGAGATGAAGAGTTGCATGCTTTATTGACTGAGCCAGCCAGGCACCCAATCATCTTATATTGAAATAAGTACTCCAAGTAAACTTTGACAGTTTTAACTTTAAATTGTTGTTATTTCACATTTCTATTTTATCTGAAGTTATAGTATTATTAATAGAATTAGTAGCAGTAATAATAATAATAATTAGAGCATAAAACACTTATTACCTGCCACACATTATTCTAAACACTCTCCATATATTACTTTTCATGTAATTTCTTCCATTCTAAGTTCCTTCCAGTTTTTATTGTGATGTATATTTAAGTGTTAGTCTGGAGGAGGACAATATATGTGTTGGCACTTGCAAGTGAGAAATCATTTGCCTAACTATGATTCTGAGGAAAGTCCATTTATTAAATCTCTGCAACACTTCAATTTTCAAATATGTTTCTTAATATTAACTCATTTTTATTAATATCTGTTCATTTTTTCATTCAATAGCCATTTTTATGCCTACTATTTTCAAGGCTTATTAAAATAGATATTATTTTCAGACTGTTTTCAAACACAGGTGGTTTATCAGCTATGAGAATGGGCATTCTTAATATTTTATTCTAGCCTGGTTTGACCAAAGGTCTTTGACTTTTTATTTAAATAAATGTTTTGAAACTTTAGTAATTTTAAAACCTTTGTTCTTTACTGAAAACTAAGCTAAAGTGTACCTATGATTCCTTAAATGGAAAAAAATAATTCAAGAACACTTATTGATTGTTTTGTATGTATGTGCTGCTGAACCTACAAATGGTGTGTAGGAAATGTCATTTAAAGCAATGGTGTTAAAAATTGCTAATTAAAAGTAAATTTGGACCCAAGAAGTACTTTTCCCAAAATATCTTGAAAAGTTATGACTGAAGAATCACACTTCTAAGTTTTTTCATTAGCATGTAAACTGCCTTCTTGAAGATTTCCAGGATTAAAGGAAACGTGGCATTTCATTTTGCAGTTACTAATACCATGCTCATTAAAAACAGGGATTCCATAAATGTTGACGATCTGGCTGTCAAGGGAAAATGCAAGAAAGTCACCAGCAACTATTTCTAACTGGTATGAATCTCATTCTACTAAAACAGATATACAAGGAAATAGTTTTCCTTACTTATCTGTCTAATTCAACTTTATTTCTATTGTCTGCTCTTATTTGTTTTGGGGGAGATAGGCACTCTTAGAACTAGAATATACCTGCATCTTAGAATTCATTCTGAGTTCGGTAAGTCAACTTCTTTTTCCTGAAGAGAGTGCTTTGTGCTTTGTTGGAAGAACATCAATTAAAGGGCAGGAAGTGGATGGTAATGGACCTCTAACCTGGAGGTCTGATAACACTGATAATTCATCAGCAGGGACCTTTCCAAGCTTGGCAGAATCAGCTCCACTTGGCTTCTTTGACTTGTTTTCCTTCACTCTAGATAATTTCTGAATGGGGTCCATGTTTTTTTAACTAGTGGTTTTAGATTTTTTTTTTTTTTGCCTTTGTAAGTCCATTTTTTCTCCAAGTGCAGTGATTAAAGTTTTCACAAAAATGAAATTGTTTTTTTCTTCCAGCACTGGTCATAGCTAAAGTATGACTCCAAAGACATGATGGGCTTCTTGAATTCATCATCCATATTTTCCTCTTCAATTTCAGGGAGGAAGCCCACTGACTTTTTATCCAAATTAGAAGTTCCTAGTTTCCCTTCTTAAGTCTTTAGGTTATTAGAAACCTCTTTTCCCTGGGCCCCTTTCTTGTGTTTTTACTCTGGATTTTGCTTATTTGGTTTGGTTTTCTCTGATATTGTAATTTGCCTTTTTAAGATGATTGTCTAAAGCAATCTCCATGGGGAGTAAAAACTTCTTGATGCTGCTGCCTTTTCTTTCCCTCCCTTTCTTTACGCTGCTAGGGAGTGCTTTCTCCTTAGTTCTATCCCTGAGAGTTGCCTTTGGCTTTCCTCTTTGGAGACCAACTTGTGTGATTTCTTGATGATAAAAGCAGGGGAATTCTCGTCATCCTTGGTATCCTCCAAAAGTTTTTCCTTGTGGGCACATTTGTGCTCCTTGTTTTGGCTCACAGCCCCTTTCCTTTGGGGCTCACCAGGTGCCATTATTGACTGAGCCCCATTCTGTCTTGGGAGCCATTATGTGGCCAGGCTTTTGGTGTGGAAGAGTAGGCTGGTGGTCCTCCGCTGGAGATCTGTAATGGTCCACAGATATCTGATGAGGACAGGCAGATGATAGACATGTCTGAACATGGCAGTCATCAGAAGATTCCTGGTCTGAGGAAAAAAAAATAAGAATAAGAATAAGAAAGAATAAGAATGAGAATAGAATGAGAAGAAAGAAGAAAGAAAGAAAAAGAAAGAAAGAAAGAAAGAAAGAAAGAAAGAAAGAAAGAAAGAAAGAAAGAAAGAAAGAAAATAATAATAATAATAATAAGAAGAAGAAGCTGGTGAAACTCTGAGGTACCTCTTTCTCTCATCTCTCCTTTCACAATTATGAGATACTTTGTGAGGTCTCCCCAGGTCTGAGTTTTCTAAATTTTGTTTTTTCCCTTGTCTGTGGTCAAGGATGCGGATCAGCTTCTGGAGGCTTTCCAATTTTCTTGGTAGTCCTTCTCCATTTTCTCCTCCTTCTGAAGCTCCTCCCTGGGCACTTTCAATAATTGCTCTTTTTCCAGTCCTTTTCATCAGTTTCAATGTTCTATTATGTAGAAACCAACTTTTCCCACTGGGCCACTAAGTCCCTGGCAAAGCTACCAATGTGCTCATGTTTTCACAAGCTATTTACTGTTCTCATGACTACTCTCCACAACAATGGCTACTGTAAGAGGCAACATGGAGAATTTCTCTAAATACTCCCATTGCTTCTTAGGGTTCAAGTTCACAGCCAGGCTGTAGGCTCCATGGTTTGAAGCGCCAACCCTGTCAGCAGCACTGTGACTGTTCCAGCAGTGCCTCCTCAGTGAAAGTGGGCTGGTGCAGTCCTGTATTGCAGCTCTGCTCTCCATGCATCCTTGGTGGAGACTGAGGTGCTACTGGCCTCATGTGGGCTTCATACCTGGGCGTGGTTGTACCTGCCACTGGGAACCACTCTGGGCATGTTGGCTCCTTGCTGGCCTTTGGGCAACAGATTTTTCTGTGGAAGAACTTTACAGTGTGTCATCCAAGACTGAAGGAAACCCTACTACCAGATTCAGGACTTACAAATACTAACCGCATATTCCCTCCACCTCTTCAAAGCACTGTGAGTCATGCCCTATTTAACACCTATCAGTGGCCCCTGGGCTGGCTGGCCCTCTCTCAGTTCAGAGAGTCAGCAAGATCAATCAATCAGTCATGACTACCCTAGTTTGAAACTATGTGTCAATGGTTATCTTAATTTTATCCTCAACGCAAACCAAGGAAATGGGTTATATTATTTCCATTTAATAGATGAGGCAACTGAGGCTCAGGGAGAGCAAATTAACTTTCACACAATCACATAACAGACAGAAGCAAAGCTATAATTTGAATCTAAGCAGTGTAGGTCCTGTGTCAGCACCCAGAGAGAGAAAGGGATATGTCTAAAGTTGAGCAGCTTAGCCCTAGAAGGCAGTAATAACCCATGTGTCTTGTTTCCTGCCAAAGCAGAGTCTGATACATAGGCACCAAGTACATTTGCTTGAAGGAATGAAAGAATGAGTCAATGGTCATTTGCTCTAAGGAACCTGCCTATCAGCTGTGGGACTTAAGTCAGGCCACCCCAGACATCTAGTCTTAACCTGAAAAATTAATCTTTACTCTTATTATTCTTACAACTAAAAGGAACAACTAAACAATCTTCAAATATCATCATTGATTACAGCTCCAATGATTGGATCAGAAAAGATCAGATTAGATCTCAGCCAGAGCTTCAGTAGCAGTGGCAGGCACCTGGCCTGACATCTCATCCAAAGTGAAAAGCCCCATGGTTGTTCTTCCTTAATCTTTTCCTTTTTATATAGACTTTATTTTTTTAGGGTAGTTTTAGCACAAAAGCAGCAAAATTGAGCAGAGTTCCCATATGTCTCATGCCCCCATACATACAAAGCTTCCCTCACCATCAGAGCAGTACACTTGTTATAATTGATGCACCTACTTTGGCACATCATTATCACTGAAATTCCATACTTTACATTAGGGTTTACTCTTGCTGTTATACATTCTATGGGTTTTGGCAAGTATGTAATGGTATGTATCCACATTATAGCATCATATAGAATAATTTTAGTGCCCTAAAAATCCTCTGGGCTTTGCCTATTCATCCACTTTCAGAAAACACTGTACCACTTCATGGATAATGCGAGGACTTTATAGTAATAAACTATTCCAATTCCTCTCTTCTATCCCTTGTATCACTGCCATCATTCATTTGATTTATACTTATGTAAATAAATATACATACATATATATATTTATATAAGCCATATAAACAAACATTAACATACATATAGGGATATAAATGTTTTAAACAAATTGTTTTCTGTTAGATCAATTAAAAAAAGGAAAGCAGGGGCACCTGGGTGGCTCAGTTGGTTAAGCATCTGTCTTCGGCTCAGGTCATGGTCCCAAGGTCCTGGGATTGTGCCCCAAATCAGGCCCCCTACTCGGTGGAGAGTCTGCTTCTCCCTCTCCCACTCCCCCTGCTCATGGTCTCTCTCTTTCTCTCTCTCTGTCAAATAAATAAAATCTTAATAAAAAAAAAAGCACATTTTTCCTTTAATATTCTTCCTTTCTTTACATAGTTGTGAATTTCTGACATATTAATTTCCTTCTTGCTGAAGAATTTCTTTTTAACATTTTATGAAAGGTGGATTTATGTGCAACAAATTCTTTCAATGTTTGTTTGAGAAATTCTTATATTTCTCATTTACTTTTTTTTTTAAAGTAAGCTATACACCCAAAGTAGGGCTTGAACTCACAAACCTGAGATCAAGAGTCGCATGCTCTACTGACTGAGCCAGCCAGGTGTCCCCTCATTTACTTTTGAAGGATAATTTTGCAGTGTACAGAATTCTAGGTTGGTGAATTTTTCTTTCAACAATTTATCTCCAGTCTCTCCTTGCTTGTATGGTTTCTAAGAAGTCAGACGTAACTCTTATCTATACTCCTGTGTAGGTAAAGTTGTCTTTTATCAATGGTTTCTTTCAGAATTTTTTTTTTCTTGGATATGACACACCTTGGTAAAGTTTTCTGTTGTTTGTTTGGTTTGGTTTCATTTTGGGTGGGTATTTGTTTTGTTCGATGGTCACTGGGCTTCTGGATCTCTGGTTTGTTTTCTGACATTGAATTGGGGGAAATTCTCTGTAATTATTGTTTCAAATATTTCTTCTATTTCTCCTCCTCCTCATCTTTCCTCCCTTCTTCCTCCTCCTCCCCTTCCTCCTCCCCTTTCTCCTTGTTCTTCTGGTTTTCCCATTACATGCATCTTGGATAGTTGTCCCTCATTTCTGGGATGCTCTCGTCTTTTTTCCTTCCTTTTCTGTTTCTTTTTTAGTATTTTTCTCTTTGCTTTTTAGTTCTGGAAGTTTCTATGTATATATTCTCAAGTTTAGAGATCCTTGGCTCATCCATGTCCAGTGTACTAATGATCTCATCTAAGGCATTCTTCATTTACATCACAGTGTTTTTGATCTCTAGCACTTTTTTTTTAGTTCTTTCTTAAAATTTCAGTCTTTCTGTTTTCACTATCCATGTTTGTGCATTTTACCTACTTTTTATGTTAGAGCTCTTAGTCTATTAATCATAGCTTTTTAAAGTTCCTTGTCTGATAATACCAAAATCCCTGCCATATCTGAGTCTGGTTCTGATGCTTGCCCTGTCTTGTCAAACTGTGTATTTTTTCTTTTAGTATGCTTTGTAATGTCTTGTTTAAAGCCTGACCCAATGTTGTGGGTCAAAGTAACTCTGATAAATAGGTGTCTTTCGCTATGCAGTGAGGTGTGTGGAGAGGCGAAGTGTTCTATAGTCCTATGATTAGCCCGCAGCCTCTTAATGAGCCTCTGCCTCTCATCTGTGAAACTTACAAGTGATTCTCTGTTTTTTCCTCCCCCCTTTGATGGAACAGGATGACCGTAGGGAGCTAGAGTAGTTTTCTTCCCTATGTAGAAAGCTAGAATGGGCTGGAGTTGGGTATTTCCCTTCCCCTAGTTTAGTTAGGATCTGACAAAACCCCAATAGGTTAGGCACTGGTTAAAGTTTCCTTTAAGGGCAGACCTGGTTTAAAAGGACAGAATACTCCAGCATATTTCAAAATGGCCACTTTTCTCTTTTCCCTACAAGAAGCATGAGAAGATTTTCCTCTGATCTTCAGTGTGAGAACCCTGTAGAGCTCTAGGAGGTAAACTCCCCTTTGGAAATTTTAACTCCCAGATTCACCCACACTAAGCCTCCAACAAATTACAGTTTAGATTTTTCCACCCCAGCATTACCTCAGGGATTAGATCCTACCTCAGTATCTGATGTTGTCAAGAGGTTCAGCTGTGTTTTGTTCCTTTGAGGGCCCTTGCATAATATGTTCCCATTTTTATTTAGGTCAGTTTATTTCATGTGTGTGTAACCCTGACAAAGACAATAGAACACTGTTTTGCTGACTCAGGAAGAAATCAGTTCCTGGGAACTGCCCACATGTTAGCAGTGAGGCTAAAAGGTTCATGGTATGCTCAGTGCAAAACTCAGAATGACTAGGATATGTGTGTGTGTGTGTGTGTGTGTGTGTGTGTGTGTGTGTGTGTGTTGGACAAAAAGGAAGGGAGAAAGAGAGCACTGAGGTGTTGGCCCTGGAAAGCTAGGCTAGATCAAGAGTGCAGTGGGATTTGGAGCTCTAAAACAATAGGGAGCTGTCAGTTTGTCTGCCTACCTACTACCTCATATAAGCAAGAGACTAGATACAAATCCATGTTTTCCAGCTTCCAAACCAAGATTCTTTCTACTACTCAGTATGCCTCAAAAACCATTGAATTTTAGCTTTTATCCCCTTTTTAATGGCAACAGAGTCTTCTATAAAAGCTGCCAAGTTTTATAAGTAAGTGATATTTTCAGGTTCAGTCAGTATGTTGGCTGTATCCATCCACATGAGAACCCAATTTGTCCAGTGTTCTGGGACTTAGAAGGTTCAGAGACACAAAGCAGATGCAATGAAAGCATCAAATCATATGATTGGATCATGCTTGTGGTAATTAGTCAGGCTGATGCATCACGTATGTTTGATAGAGGAAGTTGGAATGAAATCTTGGAATAAAGTAAGAGAACTATGACCAGGGTTCAAATCCCAGCTCCACCAATTACCAGTTATTTCTAAACAATAAGAACAAAACAAAACAAAACAAAACAAAACAAAAAACCTAAACCACAAAAATATAAAACTGTGCTGCTGCTTGAGCCTATTAATGTGAATAAAAAATAATATTTACCTTTCCTTTGTAAGACCATGCACCTATTATAAATACCACTATATCAGGAACCAGATTTATTTCTTATAATTTTAAATCTGAATAAATAAAAATAGCATTTGTGGTTTTTTTTACCTGACTATAGATTTTGAGTGCAAAAACAATTCCCAATAATTTAATTTTCCAACAATATATTTCATCAACATAATGCATATGTTTTCAAGGTTGGGGGGATGCTGCTTGCTAGGTGTGTGGCACAGCTCTGGGCAACTACAAAATGCTCAGCAAATGTTTTTGGTTTAAAATACATTAAGTACAAATTAAAGATATACGGGCCAGGATGGTGGACTTTGATAATTCAGTTAATGAGAAAAAATGTAATTATTTATTACCCATGTGTGGACAAATAGTGTGAGGCAGAAAAAGAAAAAAGAAGTCCTAGTAAAGCTAATCTAACAAGCCAAAGCATATTTATTAGAAGTCTTTGGTGTTATTCTCCAAAAAGCTCCAAATGCTGTGCATGGAATTTTTAAAGCATGGAATATCCAAAAATAGCACTGAAATAGTTGGGAAAGAAAGTTGGGAGAGTAAAATCAGTGATGCTTAAGAAAAGTTGAGAAGAGCAGGCCACAGCAACTTTTTTAAAATTAACTTTATACTGTGAATTTTAACACATACAGTAAATTGTATGAACATATGTATAACCTAGCAAATTACTCTAAAGTTAACAGACACTTTATATAACTACCTCCATCAAGGGAAAGGCATTGTCAGCGTTCCCAGAAGCTTCTGAACACCCTTCTGGTCACAACCTCTCCTCTTCTGAAGGTAACCATGTCTTGCCTGGAAAGGAAATCACTTACTTGCCTTATTTTACCAACTTATATATCCACAAATGAACTACTTAGTTTTGCATGTTCTTCGGTTTTATATAAATGGAGTCATGCTACATGTATATGTATATATTTTAATCAACATTAACATTTTAAATATCACTGTATTCATGATGTATTTTCTCTTTGAATATATATATATATATATATATATATATATAATAGTGTATATAATATTATATTAGCTTTGTGCACTGGCAAGTCCTATAAAAAATGACCAAGTCAGGAACAAACATCTCTCGCACCCAGATAATATAATATTGTACCTAAAGGAACCAAGAGCTCTTAGATAAATGGCCAATTCCAGGTCTGGAGCAAGAAATGTATTAGATGAGCCTGAAATGACTTGTAACTCAAAATGAAGATGCTCAGAACACACTGGGAAGGGAAAACATGTACAGGGCAAGAAGATGAGGAGAAAGGAATGAATGAATTTAAATGAATTGAGCAGTAGATAAATGACAGATACATGAATGGATGGATGGATGGATGGATGGATGGATGGATGGATGGATGGATCTATGAAAGATTCGATGGATAAATGGTTGATGAATATACACTCTGTTAAACCTCATGGTAGTCCTTCTGTGAGCTTGTGCAGATTTTATCCTGTGCAGATTTTAAGGTATAGTTGAGATTTTAAGTACTCCATAGAGCTTTATCTGATTCCATGATGATTTGGCTGATGATAGCTATCAATTATAGTCACATAATAACAGGAATAGTTGCTTAAAAGAAAAAAAAATCCTAAGAATCATAAAGTTAAAGCATAAAATATGCCCACCCCCCAAAAAAAACCATGTCCCTAATATTTCATAAAGGTTATTTTAAGAATCCTTGGTCCTTAGTTGTTGTTTCGCTTCACCTAACAAAATTAATTCTATAAAGAATTCTATAAGTCCAATGATGTAACTTCCCTGGTTAAAACCTTTCAATAGCTCTGCATCACCCACAGACTGTAACTCAAGCTCCCTTCATACTTCCAATTCTCTCGTTCCTTTCTACATCTCCTTTCTTGTCTTTCTCCTGCCTTACATTTTTTTGGCCAGCAATTCATAACCACATTATCAGTTCCCTTGTGTATGCTATGTAATTTTCATTTTTCATTGAATTTACTAGGAATCATACCCACTATGTTCTAGCCCTAAACTTTGCCCCAGTGAACTCCTACCATCCTCTTAATACACAAGACCACCTCCCATAGGACATTTTGCCTGACATTTCTGATTCTTGCCACTTGACATCACAGATAGTGCTTTTTCTCCAGGGCCTAGCAAATGGCCTAACGTGTTCAGAAAAGTATGTATTTATTATGTTTTGTAATTAATGGTACATCTTTTTGTTCTTTTAAAAATTTGTAAAACAGGGAGCCTTTTGTTATTGAATCAGGTCTGGTGGACTGTCAGAGATACTTCAAGTATTTATGTATACATGTGTACAATTATACATGGATTCCACACACCTGTTTAAAACATAACAGGATTTTTAAAAATTAGTATATGTAGAGACTATGGACTCTGAGAAACAAACTGAGGGCTTCAGAGGGGAGGGGGTGGGGGAATGGGATAGGCCGGTGATGGGTAGTAAGGAGGGCACGTATTGCATGGTGCACTGGGTGTTATACGTAACTAATGAATCATCGGACTTTACATCAGAAACCAGGGATGTACTGTATGGTGACTAACGTAATATAATAATAATAAAAAAATTAGTATATGTAGGAATGCCCAAGAGCTCAGATTAAGTTAGCAAAATTGTATTTATAAGAGCAGAAGTAATAACAAGCACCTGAATTAGGATTGAGTTAAGATTTGCTGACAGTTCTTATACCTGAGCCGAGGGTGAGTCTTTAGCCAGAAGAGGTACATTTATATACAATCAGACAATCACAAGAAACCTTCAAATAAAATAATCACTTTGTGTAACACAAGGTGAAGTAATCAGCTTGAAATTTTGTCCTGAAACAGAGTAAATCAATCACATTTGGGGGCATCCTGTAGCCGTAGATTGTAATGCTTTTCCCTCTGCCCTTAATTTCATACCTTTTTAAGCCCAGTGAGAAATATCAATTGAACTAGTTATTTTCTCTTTTCTGGTAGAATTTATTATGATTGTTTTTATTGAAATTTGTTTTACCTCCTGAAGTGCTAAGATATTGGTTATGTGTATCAATCAAAATTTTATTGCATTATATTGTAACCTTTTAAAATAATTGATCAGACAATAAAAATAAAAATGGACATTAATTATGTTGAGGAAAGTTCTACTTCTTTTTCAACTTGACATATTTTTCTTCCCCAAATGCTTTGAAATTGCTAAGAACAATTTGATGATGCCCATAATAAATTTGGGGAACTATGTTGAATAGATATAAAATGACAAACTTAACTGCATTTATATTAAGGCATTTTTCTGCTCATCAGACCGAGATGAGAAAATTAATATGTAAACCATTAAGTTATACCCAGATGCATTGTGTTCTGCAGATGAAATAGATATTTGGTGATGTTATCTCTAACAGTTTATTGCAATTTCAAAGGGAAAATGCTTTAGAAAAATACATGACTATATTCAAAAGATGTTCATTAAAATATTATATATTTTGAAAAATATAACTTATGAATTGTGTTACTTGTTTTCTATATCTTTTTTATATCTTTTTATATATTATTCTATCTTCTTGGCTGTTTTGTTTCCAGATTTACACTAACAGTATGGAAGAGTATATAAACTGGTTCATCAAAAATGTTCTGATTCATGTCATAATTTCCTCTTTAATTCTTAGCTACCTTGAAAGTAAAATTAAATTTTAGAACTAAATTGTATGTTTTCTTGAAAAATTAAAAAAGGAAAAGTACTTTCTTGGTCCTGGGAATGTTTTGTGTTGACATCAGATAGATGGGAGTACAACATAATTTAAAAAGTTGTAGGATATTTCTGGGCTTTAGGTTTCCCATTTATAAAATTAAAATATATTAACGTCTATTTTAGAGTAGCATCATTATGAGATTAGTGGATTATTCTTTTTTTAATGAAGTGCCAAATTTATTTATTTATTTTAAAGATTTTATGTATTTGACACAGAGAGAGGAAGAGTGAGCACAAACATAAGCAGACAGAGTGGCAGGCAGAAGCAGGCTTCCGGCTGAGCAGAAAGTCTGACATGGGATTCGATCCCAGGACCTTGGGATCAATACCTGAGCGGAAGGCAGACCCATAACCAACTGAGCCACCCAGGTGCCCTACTGGACTATTCTATCCTTCACCAGGTAATGAAGTAATACTTTTGGTAATAATATAAAACACAGTGGCTTTGGGATCCCATCTTTCTTGACTGCTGGAAACCAGTTTTCCACTAGGTTCTACAACACCAGATGTTTCTGGGTACACCCTGGGGATAACCATAAGTAAAATCTAGTTATTCTTCACACCTTGACCATTCATCTGGCTCAGGACTGATCTCTTTCCTCTTGGCATTCCCAGTTTGCTTTGTTGTGACTGTATCTTCGAGTTCTATACTGAATTTTTCCTAGGGTATTTTTTCCCCTATAGTATTTCCAAGCTTAGATGGATATTGTTTGTCTCTTTCCCAAAAATATCATTTGAGATCATGGCGGACCTTTGATATGACTCGGTGATAATGAAAAGTAAAACTTACACAATAGCTTATAGTTAGCATTGGTATGTCCCAGTATTCATGGGCCCAGGCATGACATCATACATGTACTTAGTTGTACGGTGATCTCCTTTCACCTTTCAGGATTAAGGTTTATGGAGCATCTATTTTGGGCCAGGCACTGTCATGGATCCTGAAGATACATGTGGAAGCAAACAGATTTAAACCTCTGCACTCACGAAGCCTACTGTCTGCTGGGAAAACAGATAAAAATGGTAGAAATAATAAATAAATAGTTAAGTATGATGTGATAAGTATTATTAAAAAGTAGATTGAGTTCAGGCAGTTTGGGAATTTCTGGGTAGGGTAATTTCATATGGGATGCTCAAGGATAGATTCATTTAAAAATGACATTTGAGTGTAGATTGGAAGGGCTAAGAAAATTAATTCTATAGATAATTTGGGACAAAATGTTCCATGCGGAAGAAACAGGCAGTGCAAAGACTGAGTTGAAATCATGCTGGATATTCTTTTTTTTTTACATTTTTAAATATTTTTTAAGTAATCTCTTTACCCAACATGGGGCTTGAGCTCATGACCCCAGGATTGAGAATCACATGTTTTATTGAATGAGCCAGCCAGACACCCTTTTTGTTTTTTACATTTAAAGCATTGTTTTTTATTGTAGCAAAATACATATAACATAAAATTTTCAATTTAAATAATTCTTAAGTGTGAAATTCAGTGGGTTTTTATTTTATTATATTTTATTGAAGTATAATTAACATACAGTGTTATATTAGTTTTAGGTATGCAATATAATGATTCAACAATTCTATACATTTTTCAATGCTCATCCACTTAGTGTACTCTTAATCCCCTTCACCTATTTCACTCATTCCCCCTTCCCACCTCCCCTCTGGCAGCCACACATTTGTGTTCTGTATTTAAGAGTCTGATTTTTTTTGTCTCTTTTTTCCTTTGTTCATTTGTGTGTGTGTGTGTGTGTGTGTGTGTGTGTTTTCCTTAAATTCCACATATGAGTGAAATCATAAGGTGTTTGTCTTTCTCTGATGGACTTATTTCACTTTGCATTATACCTTTTAAGTCCATTCATGTTATTGCAAATGGCAAGATAGCATCCTTTTTTTATGGCTGAGTAATATCCCATTCTTTTTTCATTCATAAATGGATAGATTCTTCTATTGCTTCAATATCTTGGCTCTTGTGGATAACACTGCAATAAATATAAGGGTGAATAGATCTTTCCAGGCCTACTGCTCAGAAAAAAATATGACTGTTTATTGACAATGTACCAGGTCACCCAAGAGTTCTGATGGAGATGTACAATGAGATTGATGTTGTTTTTATGCCTGCTAATGCAACATCATTTCCAAAGCCCATGAATCAAGGAGTAATTTTGACTTTAATATCTTATTATTTTTAAAAATGCATTTTGTAAGGCTATAGCTATCATAGTGAAATTTCTGTAAAATTGGTAGTAATGTCCTCTCTTTCATTTCTGATGTTATTTGCTTGAGTCTTCTATTTTTGTGTCAGTCTAGCTAAAGGTTCACCAATTTTGTTGTTATTTTCAACAAACCATCTTAATTTCATTGAATTTTATCTATTTTATATTTCATTTATCTCTATTCTAGTTTTTATTATTTCCTTTCTTCACTAGCTTTGGCTTTAACTTCTTTTTCTATTTCCTCAAGGTGTAAATTCAGGTTGTTGATTTGGGTTAAGTCTCCTTTCCTTTATATTTTATTTAATGCAAATACTTACAGCTACAAATTTCCCTCTTGGCACTGTCTTCATTGCATCCCGTAAGTTTTGATATGTTGTGTTTTCATTTTTTTCAAGATACTTTAAAATTTCCTTTATTTTTTCTTTTTTGACCCACACATTAAAAGTGTTCGGTTTATTGCCACATGTTGGAGGATTTCCCACTTTCCTTGCTTCTATTGACTTCAAGTTTCATTCCATTGTGACTGGAAAAGATACTTTGTATGGTTTGAATCCTTATAAATTTGTTAAGATTTTTTTGTGTGTGTGGCATAAAATGTGGTCTGTCCTGGATAATATTTTGTATTCACTTGAGAAAACTGTGTATTCTGCCTTTGTTGGGTGAAGTGTAATCTCTTTTCTTTTCGCCTGTGTCTGCAGGTCCCATTTTGGCTTTCACAACCCATGCCCACTGCTAACCATAGGTCTTGGCCACGTGAGTTCTGAGTTCAGTGATACGGAGACAAATCACTCAGGCGGCTTGTGCACAGGGTATATATTTGCAAATTCTACTTGTTCTGTTCCCTGTTGTTCATGGATAGGAACTAGGGACCAGCCCACACTGCTATCCCCAAACTGTGTCATGCTATGCCAGAGAGGAGGTGGAACAAGGGCAACTAAAAATAACAAAACTTCCTACCATTTGAATGTTGTTTTTGACTGGGCATTCTCTTGGTTGCTGTAGTTCTTTTAATCATTCCTAAAGCTCCTGTAATGTTAGTCATGTCTAGTTCTTTATTTTACGTCTCCATGGGAAAACAAGTTCCAAGGGAGATGTTCCTCAGCCCACCTTTTTGAAGACATCATTTCTGACCTGGCATTTAAAAAAATTTACAAAAAGTGGTAAAAACAGAACGAATAAAAAGGAGAAAAATGTAATTTAAGTTTAGAGAGGTAATGTGGAGCCAGTTAATAAGATAATATAGGGCACTTTAGACCTTTTAGATCATAAGGGGCATGATTTTTGTTTTGAGAGAAATGGGGAGCCAACACAGTGTAGATGCTGCATAGTTAAAATTAGCAATAATGCACTGACTGACATGTGAATATAATAGACTATTTGTGAGTAAGATGGAAGCACTTAGCAAGCCATTGTAAAAATTCATGCAATCAAGCCCAGGTGGTACCAGTGAAAATGTTGTGAAGTGTTTATACTTTGGATAAATTAAAAGCCAGAAAGGCTTCCTGAAGATTAAACGTGTGATGTGAGCAAAAGAAAGGGATCTAGGTTGGCTTCAAGTTTTTGGCTTAAGCAACTGGAAGGACTAGTTGCCATTGTTCCCAATTGAGTTTTGGAGCAAAAATATCTGGAATCATTTAGGACAAGTTATTTCCAGTTTTTGGAGAATCAGCTATTGCCCACCAAAGTGAATCCTTTTAAGAATACTTACAGATGACTGGATTAAGAAGATGTGGTCCATATATACAATGGAATATTACTCAGCCATCAGAAAGAATGATTACACAACATTTGCAGCAACATGGATGGGACTGGAGGAGATTATGCTAAGTGAAATAAGTCAAGCAGAGAAAGACAATTATCATATAGTCTCACTCATTTATGGAACATAAGAAATAGCAGGGAGATCGGTAAGAGATGGAAGGGAAGAATGAAGGGGGGTAAACAGAAGGGAGAGACTGTGGACTCTGGGAAACAAACTGAGGGCTTCAGAGGGAGGGGGGTGGGGGATTGAGATAGGCCGGCGATGGGTATTAAGGAGGGCACATATTGTGTGGTGCACTGGGTGTTATACGCAAATAATGAATCATGGAACATTCAAAAACTGGGGATGTACTGTATGGTGACTAATATAACAAAATAAAAATTATAAAAAAAATAAAAATTATAAAAAAAAAAGAATACTTACCCGCTAAGAGTTCAACTATCTTTAAATTCCTAAAAGGGGAAGTTTTTTCTCTCTCCATTTAATCTATGGTTGGCTTCCCCATTTCTCACCTCCCATCCAAAGTTAAGCCTCATCTCAGGATACTTCTGTTGGAAACATCAGTCTCCTTCCGAGAAAACTTGACCCATAAGTCATGTCCTCCTAACTGTCCCAATACAACAATAACATCAAAATACATAGTCCAACATCATCACTTTCCTTAAAAGTGCCATGTGTAGGGCATTCAAATTCCAACCCAGGTTCAATCGTGGCAAACTTGTTTGAACTCGTCACAACCTTTCCTCTTGAAAGAAGGAAGAAGCATCTTTCATGGCCCTTTCTGGCAATTTCTACCTCAGCTTCTCATTTCCGAGGAGTAACTGCTCAAATAAGAGCACACAAGTGTCAAGATCCTGCAGTAGGTCACATTGCACTCTATGTATATCCATCAGACAAAAATAAACAAGCAAAAATCTCTACCAAGTAGACCAAGACTTACCTGTGACAGCTAAAGCAGATATAAAATTATGTACCTTATCAAACCACATTGGACTCCTCAGTCAACAACACACATTCAGAATTACTTCAATTTTTCCTTAATAACAATGAGTATGTGAGTACATGTTTGACATTTTTGTTACCAAAAGATCTATTTCAAGCTGGCCCCAACCCTAACTAAAGAAAAATTCTTCCCAGTTTTAATTTAGTTTCACTGCTTACTAGATAGAAACTGCTCATAGGTCTTATGTTCTATCTTTAACTCCACCATAATCTATCTATCTATCTATCTATCTATCTATCTATCTATCTATCTATCTATCATCTATCTATCATCTATCTATCTATCTATCTATCTATCTATCTATCTATCATCATCTATTTCAATTAAAACTTAGATCTTAGTTTCAGGCTGATAACCTTTTATACAATAATTATCAATATTATTTGGAAATTTTGTAACACAGTTTTTTGGGAATAAGTCTTTATTGAATAAATGATGGTAGATATTATCATTTTATTTTATTTTTAAGTAAAAATCTGTTTGTTGTTCTACCTTTCAATTTGAGTAAATAAAAAATGGCAAACATGCTTTAATCTTTAGTAGAAAGTGAAGATGTCTCTATGCTGTTGGGAAGCGTTTACTCTGGGGAGCTTTTTCTAGGCTGTCTGTTTTAAATAAAAGGAATAGGGGGCCAGGAATTATATAACAAGCTCTGGCAGATCAGACTGGGAATTAGCCCCAACTAGATGGATCCATACAGAGAAAAATATGACTAACAAAGTCGGAGCTAGAGAAAAACTTAGGCAATGAAGGGACATTCATTCCTTTCTCAACTGAAAAAACAGAATGTAGTTAGAAAGGGATGACAAAAACAAAAGGTCTGGAAGAAAAGCCGGGGAGGGGGGCAGGTGCCAAATAGCCCTAAACCGCACAGAAAGGAGAGGAATACAGGGCCCAAATCAAGACAAAGACATGGTGCATTTCTGAGCCAGAGTTTTCCTTCTTGGGCTTTTATTGAAGAGGGCCTAATTTTAAGTGAGGTGGTCCTAAGAGCATGAAAAACAAAAACAAAACCATGAATTATGCAGTTCCCGTGCAGGTGGAGGGTGTATGAGCTGGGGAATTCCTAAAGCCACAGACACCACCTCAGTTTAATTGTGATTTACTCTCTTTAGGTTTCTAGATTTCAATTTCCACCTCTTCTAGAATTACTTCTAATGCTGTTTTCCACTATTAAAGTATATAAAATATTTTGCAAAGTAACTTGTAAGACAGTTCTTGAATAAAATAAAGCTTCAAATTTGACACTATTACTGTCATATAGAAAGCGAATGGATGGAAAACATTGAAAACCATATATTTTTATGGTGTGTGTATTTAAATGCTTACATTTAATCTTCAAATGGAACAAAGTTAAGCCATTCACTTTGATTTAGGTTTGATCAATGGTCTTTAGTCTTTCATTTAGAGAGTATTTCACTATTGATCTGACAAAGTATTTGTGCTACTTAAGTGTTTTGTGGGGGAAAAACAAGACAATTTAGCAGGATATGTTGCAACCACCTCTAAAATTGCTTGCCAAATTGACTTAGTTACAGCATAAAGGTTTGAAATAAAAGAAACTCAGAAGCCGGTGCTAACCAAAGATGACTGAAAAGTCTCACACATTATATACATCACAGGGAGGCAATCTGAGATGTTTCAACACTGTTTTCTTCAGCTTTACAGTTTGTTTAAATATATTTATGTACCTCTTAATCAGTGATCCTTTTTCAAGTTTTGATTCTTTCTAATTTCTGCAGTGGTTCAGCAGCACCATATCTTTTGTGTGATTTTATGTCATTTTTTGAGTGTTTTGCATAAATGCTTAGTGATTTAAAAAAATAAAGACATTATAATGTTAATTATGCGATTATATATTCACATTTACAATTCTCAGGGTCTACAAGATAATACTTTTTGGCAAATTTCTTTTAAGTGCATCTTGAAAGCTTGTATTTGCATGTAATGCAAACAATTTCATTTTTAAAGAATTTGGATGTTAGTTTTTAATGGTTTTACAGAAATGACTTCCTTTTCTTTAGTCTATTTAAAATGTTGTTACTTGAATTTTGGTGGACATTAATTTTTGTCTTGCATAATCGTAGCCATGGTATAATACTTGTCATGTATTTAATATTTGTAGTGTTTTCATATTGTCTATCAACTCTTTTTTCTACACCAGATGTGAATCAACAAAGACTGTAGCATGTTGACATGTATATTATTGACTGATATAGAAGACTCTCACTTGTTTATATATATAAACAGGTATATACACACATATAAAATACATTAGATTCTATGAAATATATAACATAAATATTTAATGCATACAGACATACTCCCGAAATTCATATCTTGTGATACCTTGCATAATTGTAGTGCAATTCCTTATTTGATCTTGTTCCAATTAATTGTGTGCCTGCAATCCTTGTTTAGACAAAACTAGGATTAAGTAAGAAATTTATAGATGTTACCCAGCTTTATTTTTCTGGCACCAGAAAACAATGATCAAATACTCCCTTCATTCATTTCAAATTCAAATGGATCATGATTCGTTATTTTCTTTCCACCCATTTTTTTTTTATCAGATATTGCACAACTTAACCAGTATCTTATTCAGGTGGAAGATCTTTATCAATGAATAAAAGTCTGTAAGCAATCTTATCTGGAACGTTAATAGTTTATTCACATTTCTTTGGGTTTTTGTTGGTAATTTGTATTTCCTAATTAGATTTCAGAATATAAACCAGATCTTTGAAACTCTACAATATCTATTTAGTATGTGTATTACTCAATTCCATCTCAACTGATAGATAAAAAATAAACAAAAGTAAAGTGAATTTATTTTCTCAGAAAAAAATATCCTAGTGGTAGACTTCAGGAGTGATTGATTAGGATGCCCCAAAAATGTCAAAAGGATCCAATTTCTCTCTCCCTCCCTCTTTCTCTTTCCTTCTCTTTCCCTCAGCTCCACCTCCTCTATATCGGCTTTACTTTTAGATTAATTCTCTCCTTCTGACAGGAAAATTGACATCAGTTCCTCACCATATTGCTTCTAATCCTCAAGATCAATGAAAAAATGTAAGCTTTGACTATCCATAAAAATTTTTTAAAAATGTCCATGCCTGGCTCTCATTGATCTAAAATGTTGCATATGACCATTCTTGGCCAACTGCAATTGCTTGGAATATGGGACATGCCAATTGGCTTAAGCCAGTTAGGGCTTACACCTGCAGACTGGAGAAGTCTATGACTACCCCAACCCTGGCTTGAAAGAAGGAATATTGGCACACTGTTTTGTTAGATTTAAAAGTAAAAAAAAAAAATGTTCCCTATAATCACACTTTTTTTTTTCCTTTTCAACTAACTTTTTGACATTGAAGGATAAAGCAAAGTGTTTATTTGGTGACATAAATTTTCAAAGAAAAATCTGTTGAGAAATGAAGTTATAGGAAATACATGACCTAGTACATAACTATGCCAGAAATGATTACACTCATGTTTCCTCTTCTGTAATATTTACTGAGTTGCCTCTGAGAAGATCAATTTCAGTCATGAGATCAATTTCCCAACTCTTTCCTTGCATGTAGGTTTGGCTCTGTAACTAGATCTTGCCTATGAAGGCATCCCAAGTTGTGTATGCTACTGTGGTAGGGGCTTTTAACAAAAGTTTGTGCTGTCTCCACTCTCTCTTTCTTAATCTGCCATCTGGATGTGGAAAACTCTAAGGAACTAAAAGATTTCAAGGCTTAGAAATGGAGGCACCCTGCATCCCTGAACCACCAAATGATGGTAAAGAGCCCCAGCCAGAAACACGAGCAATAGACCAATACATAAGAAAGAAATAAACTTACGAAAATTGGGAGATTGATTATTGACTAGTTGCTGGTACTCTAATTAATACAAAATCAAATGAAGATGGAATAATTTTTACCAGCTATTCCAAAGTATCACTGTTCATACTATTAGTAACACATTACCAAGAGAAGGAACAAGTAGCTGGACCTTATTTCTTTTTATAATATTTTTCCTTTTGAAATGGAAATGAATCCAATTTTTAAAACTACATCCCTGGAGAATAAAAATGCAACTTTCATTCTATCATGCATCCCATTATAAATAGAAATTATTATTTAGAATAATTATCTTAACATTCTACCCATGAGCAACTTAAAATTGTCTGTCTCACTTTAAAGGAAATTCCAGAAGAATGACAGAGGCCTAGAAGTCAACAGAATTGGGATAGTTGAAGGAAATTTTGAGTATTTATGATATTTTGAGCCTGGAATATGAAAGGAGAAATTTTAGCAGTAATGCTGGAGAGTTGGCAGGGGTCAGATCATGAAGGCCACTGAAGGCCAACATAAGGACTTTAGATAAGCCTTGAAGACAATAGAGTCACTGAAGGATTGTAAACGAAGGAGTCAGAGTTTTGTTTCGGAAAGGTCACTCTGGGCTCCAAGTAAAAGGTAGCTAAGGACTCTTCTCTCTGCAATCAAATCAAAACCAAAAGAATAAGAAGTGGAAAATGCCATCTATAAAAACTATGTAAAACTACCCAATTGTAAACCATAATTGATAAAGTTCTGCCAACTGTAGTGAAAATTGTTCAAGTAAGGATGTTGAAGACAAATTCATGCCACAGAGGCATTGACAACACAGATCTCCAAAGTTTATATGCTTATTAAGAATCCATTGTGAAGATCAACAGGCTCTAAGTGAATGGAAAAGTTTCTAGAGCATTCCACAGGTCTCTCTTGATATTGCTGAGTAGCATGGAAGGTACAGCTGCATAAAGAAACAGGCAGGCACTCCATTTTTGCAAAAGAAAGTTGTCAGAAGAGAAGATAGCAATAGTTGGGGATCTTACTTTGCCAAAGAGAAATAAATGCCAAGTGGTCTCATAAAGGACCTGTGACATATAAGGCATCATTTCTACCGAAGTAATTTCCTGTTGGCTCAGAGAGGAGCCAAGCTCATGGAGCTGACTCTTAGTGACAGGGTTCAGAGACAGTGCAACAGAATCCAATAATCTCTAGGCCCAATTCATTCCCTTGGCCTTTCTTCTTCACTGCCTGTCATTAAATGAGTGGGGCATAAAAGGTTCCAAAATGTATAATAAAAAGAAATGTATCAGCATGGGACCCATGTAAAGATATTGCAAAAAAGGGGATTGAGCAAAAAGACCACAAGAAACGAACAAGATAAATTATACAATCAAGTCAAAGCATAATACCCACAGCATTGCTTCACCAAATCTGCCTGTAACTAAAAGAATTATTTGGAGACAGGCCATACTGGAGGCAAAAAGCCCAGTTAGGAGAAAGTTTAAATAATCCTTATGCATCTTAATTTGGGACTCCAACAGTGAAAATGGATAAAATGGTACAGATCACTGTCATCTGCCTTTGCTTGTCAGGTATTCCTGTGCATAAGACTTGGGGTAACATTTCCCATATGCCCAAGCTCAGTTTCAGTGGGGACAATATGCATAAAGAAATCTCAACCCTTTGGGCAGTTTGAGCAAAATTTAATTATCATTAAGTATTTAAAAAATAGAAACCAAAGAGAAATTGGGGTCTTTATAAGTATGGGCATTTCTTGATATAATTGTCTCACTTAGGGCAAGAAAAATTACAAAAAAGTTCTCCATGACCCATTCTTCTCCAAATGCCCTGACCATGTATTGAGGATTGTATCACTTTTAATGAGATTCACCACTTCAGAAGTACTCCACGGTTTTCTTAGTGCCAACTCATCTGCTTTTGATTCATTTAGTATTCCATAAGGTTTGGTCTATAATTCACTGAATCTTTTTGTGAGAGAAAGATCTTTATAGACATTATTAACTGCTGACTCTTTTGCTTCCAACCAGCTGCAAAGCTTCCATTGTGGTCCATTTATACTTTATCCTGTACTCATGGGCCAGATAACTTCAGAATTCAGACTCTTTAGTAGTTTACAAATGAGTGTTATAACATTAATTTTATAACAAACAGGTAAGTTCTGGAGAAGCATCTCATATTAGAACCTGTTAATATTTCTCCAGCAAAACAAATTAACATGCATTCAATGTGGAATAAATAAGGATTATAAATAGCTTGTATCATTTCAGGTCAGGTGTTATCATAAAATGAGTTATCAGCAAATATTTTTCAGATTTAAAAAAATATATTATTTTTTGACTTTGTAAACACAAATAAGGTATTATATTTTTATTTATTTATTTTTTAATGATTTTTTTATTATATTATGTTAGTCACCATACAGTACATCCCCAGTTTCCGATGTAAGGCTCGATGATTCATTAGTTGTGTATACCACCCAGTGCACCATGCAATACGTGCCCTCCTGACTACCCATCACCGGTCTATCCAATTCCCCCACCCCCCTCCCCTCTGAGGTCCTCAGTTTGATTCTCATAGTCCATAGTCTCTCATGTTTCATTCCCCCTTCTGATTACCCCCCCTTTCTTTATCCCTTTCTTCCCCTACTGATCATCCTAGTTCTTATGTTCCATAGATGAGAGAAATCATATGATAGTTGTCTTTCTCTGCTTGACTTATTTTACTTAGCATTATCTCCTCCAGTGCCGTCCATGTTGTAGCAAATGTTGAGAACTCGTTCTTTCTGATAGCTGAGTAATATTCCATTGTATATATGGACCACAACTTCTTAATCCAGTCATCTGTTGAAGGGCATCTCAGCTCCTTCCACGATTTAGCTATTGTGGACATTGCTGCTATGAACATTAGGGTGCATATGGCCCTTCTCTTCATTACGTCTGTATCTTTGGGGTAAACACCCAGTAGTGCAATGGCTGGATCATAGGGTAGCTCAATTTTGAACTTTTGAAGGTACCTCCACACTGTTTTCCAGAGTGGCTGTACCAACTTGCATTCCCACCAACAATGTAGGAGGGATCCCCTTTCTCCACACCCTCTACAACAATTGTTGTCTCTTGCCTTGTCTATTTTTGCCATTCTAACTGGTGTAAGGTGGTATCTCAGTGTGGTTTTGATTTGAATTTCCTTGATGGCTAATGATTTTGAACATTTTTTCATGTGTCTGTTAGCCATTTGTATGTCTTCATTGGAAAAGTGTCTGTTCATATCTTCTGCCCATTTTTTGATTTGTTTATTTGTTTCTCGTGTATTGAGTTTGAGAAGTTCTTTGTAGATCTTGGATACCAGTCCTTTACCTGTACTGTCATTTACAAATATATTCTCCCATTCCATGGGCAGCCTCTTAGTTTTTCTGACTGTTTCCTTGGCTGTGCAGAAACTTTTAATCTTGATGAAGTCCCATAAATTTATCTTTTGTTTCTCTTGCCTTTGGGGATGTATCATGAAAAAGGTTGCTTTGGCCAATGTCGTAGAGGTTGCTGCCTATGTTCTCCTCTAGAATTTTGATGGATTCCTGTCTCACATCGAGGTCTTTCATCCATTTGGAGTTTATTTTTGTGTATGGTGTGAGAGAGTGGTCAAGTTTCATTCTTTTGCATATAGCTGTCCAATTTTCCCAGCACCAGTTATTGAAGAGACTGTCTTTTTCCCACCGGATGTTTTTTCCTGCTTTATCAAATATTAGTTGCCCAAAGAGCCGAGGGTCCATTTCTGGGCTCTCTATTCTGTTCCATTGGTCTATGTGTCTGTTTTTGTGCCAGTACCATGCTGTCTTTGTGATCACAGCTTTGTAGTACAGCTCGAAATCCGGCATTGATGCCCCCAGCTTTGTTTTTCCTTTTCAACAGTTCCTTGGAGATTCAGGGCCTTTTCTGTTTCCATACAAAATTAAGGACTATTTGTTCCAGTTCTTTGAAAAATGTCCTCGGTATTTTGATCGGGATAGCATTGAAAGTGTAGATTGCTGTGGGTAGCATGGACATTTTAACTATGTTAATTCTTCTGATCCATGAGCATGGAATATCTTTCCATCTTTTTAGGTCTTCCTCAATGTCTTTCAAGAGTGATTTATAGTTTCTAGAATATAGGTCCTTTACGTCTCTGGTTAAGTTAATTCCAAGGTAACGTATGGTTTTTGGTGCTATTGTAAATGGAATGGATTTCCTAATTTATCTTTCTTCGGTCTCATTATTCGTGTATAGAAATGCAACTGATATCTGAGCATTGATTTTGTATCCCGCCATGTTACTGAATTGCTCTATAACTTCTAATAGTTTGGGAGTGGCTTCTTTTGGGTTTTCCATATAGAGTATCATGTCATCTGCGAAGAGAGACATTTTGACTTCTTCTTTGCCGATTTGAATACCTTTGATCCCTTTTTGTCGTCTGATTGCTGTCGCAAGGACTTCTAGTACTATGTTGAATAAAGTTGCGAGAGTGGGCATCCTTGTCGAGTTCCTGATCTTAAGGGAAAGGCTTCCAGCTTTTCCCCATTGAGAATAATATTTGCAGTAGGCTTTTCATAGATGGCTTTTATGAGATTGAGAAATGTACCTTCTATTCCTACACTCTGAAGGGTTTTAATCAGGAAAGGATGCTGTATTTTGTCAAATGCTTTTTCGGCATCGATTGAGAAGATCATATGGTTCCTGAGTCTTTTCTTATTGATATGATGTATCACGCTGATTGATTTGCGAATATTGAACCACGCTTGCATCCCAGGTATGAATCCCACTTGATCGTGATGGATAATCCTTTTAATGTACTGTTGGATTCTATTAGCAAGTATCTTGTTGAGGATTTTGGCATCCATATTCATTAGGGAAATCAGTCTGTAATTCTCCTTTTTGAGGGGGTCTTTGCCTGGTTTGGGGATCAAGGTAATATTGGCCTCATAGAATGAGTTTGGTAGCTTTCCTTCTGTTTCTATTTTTTGAAATAGCTTTAGGAGAATAGGTATTATTTCTTTGGTAGAATTCCCCAGGAAAACCGTCCGGGCCTGGAGTTTTGTTGTTTGGAAGGTTGTTTATCACTGACTCAATTTCTTCATAATTAATTGGCCTGTTTAAGAAATCAATTTCTTCCAGTTTCAATCTTGGTAGTTTATTGGTTTCCAGGAAGGATTCCATCTCTTCCAGATTGCTTAGTTTATTGGCATATAGCTGTAGATAAAAATTTCTAATAATCCTTCCAATTTCAATGGTGTTCGTCGTGACCTCTCCTTTTTCATTCATAATTGTAATAATCTGGGTCCTTTCTCTTTTCTTTTGGATAAGTGTTGCCAGTGGTCTGTCAATTTTATTGATTCTCTCCAAGAACCAGCTTCTAGTCCTGTTGATCTGCTCTACTGTACTTCTGGTTTCTGCTTGATTGATTTCAGCTCTAATTTTAGTCAACTGCTTCCTCGTGTGTGGATTAGGCCTGTCCCTCTGTTGCTGTTCCAGCTTCTTGAAGTGAGAATATAAAAACTGCATTTTAGATTTTTCTATTCTTTTGAGTGAGGCTTGGATGGCTATGTATTTCCCCCTTAGGACTGCCTTTACAGTATCCCATAGGTTTTGGACTGTTGTATTTTCATTCTCATTGGTCTCCATAAATTGTTTAATTTGATTTTTGATTTCCTGGTTTATCGAGTCATTCCTGAGCAGGATGGTTCTTAGTCTCCAAGTGTTTGAGTTTCTTCCAAATTTTTCCTTGTGGTTGAGTTCCAATTTCAGAGCGTTGTGGTCTGAGAATATGCAGGGGATAATTTCAATCTTTTGGTATCGGTTGAGACCTGTTTTGTGTCCCAGAACATGGTCTATTCTTGAGAATGTTCCATGGGCATTAGAATAGAATGAGTATTCTTTGGTTCTGGGGTGTAGTGTTCTATATATATCTATGAGGTCCAACTCGTCGAGTATGGCATTCAAAGCCTTTGATTCTTTGCTTAGTTTTTGCCAGGGTGTTCTGTCTATTTCTGAGAGTGGAGTGTTGAGGTCCCCTACTATTAATGTATTTTTATCTATATGTCTCTTTATTCTGGTTAAGAGTTGGCTTGTGTATCTTGCTGCTCCCCTGTTGGGGGCATATATATTTATAATTGTCATATCCACTTGTTGAATACTTCCTTTAAGAATAATATAGTGCCCTTCTGCATCTCTAACTATAGTCTGTAGTTTAAAATCCAATTTATCTGATATGAGAATTGCTACCCTAGTTCCATTTGCGTGAAAGATGGTACTCCATCCCCTTACTCTCAGTCTGAATGCATCTTTGGGTTCGAAATGAGTCTCTTGTAGACAACAAATGGATGGGTCATTTCTTTTTATCCAATCTGCAACCCTGTGGTGTTTTATGGAAGCGTTTAAACCATTAACATTAAGACTGAGTACTGAGAGATATGATTTTAATGATGCCATGTTGCCAGTAAAGTCTTTGTTTGCATTGGCTGTGAGTTTCTGTTCTGTAACACTCTTGGGGCCTTTTTAGTTTTATAGAACCCCCTGTAATATCTCCTGTAGGGCTGGTTTCATGGTTACGAAATTGGTTAGTGACTGGCGATTCTGAAATGTCTTTATTTCTCCATCAATTCTGAATGACAGCCTTGCTGGATAAAGGATCCTTGGCTGCATGTTTTTCTCTGAAAGAGCTTTAAATATGCTCCCCCAACCCTTTCTCTCATTCCAGGTCTGTGTAGACAGGTCTGATGTAATTCTGATGCCTTTGCCTTGGTACGTGAGAAATTTCTTTGCCCTGGCCGCTTTCAATACTGTATCCTTGGATCTAATATTTGCGAAATGCACTATGACGCGACGTGGCGTAGGTTTGTCGTGGTTGAGCTTGGGAGGGGTCCTCTCTGCCTCTTGGACACGAATGTTTGTTTCCCTCACTAGATTAGGCAAGTTTTCAGCTACAATTTGTTCAAATATCTCTTCTAGACCTCTGTTTTTCTCCACCCCCTCGGGGATGCCGATGATTCTAACATTGGATCGTTTCATTGAGTCAGTAATCTCCCGTAACCTACATTCGTGGGCTTGGATTTTTTTAAGAGCAGCTTCTATTTTGTTTTTTTCCTCTATTAACCCATCCTCCAATTCACTAACCCGTTCCTCTGCTTCTGTGACCCTGGCCGTCAGAGCCTCTAGTTTTGCCTGCATTTGGCTCATAGAATTTTTAATTTCTGTCAGATTCACTCTCATTTCTGTCCTTAGGGATTCTATATTCTCAGTAACCTTTTTGTTAATAGTTTTTTTCAATTCTACTCATCATTTTGACAATCGTTACTCTGAATTCCATTTCTGATACTTTGGTTACATCCATATCCATTATTTCTGTGGCAGAGGCCACAGACTCACTGGGGTGGGCTTCTCCTTCTTGTCATTCTGATGAGGAGAGGTTGCGGGGTTGTCCAGAGCCCAAATTATTGACTGGGTCCCAGGCCGTGCCCCTTGTTTTATAGGGATCTTAGGGATGTGGGCTTCTTCTTTAAAGATTTTATTTATTTATTTATGTGGCAGCCAACCAGCGAGAGAGGGAACAGAAGCAGGGGAGTGGGAGAGGAAGAAGCAGGCTCCCAGCGGAGGAGCCCGGTGAGGGACTCCTTTCCGGAACGCTGGGATCATGCCCTAAGCCGAAGACAGGCGCTCAATGACTGCGCCACCCAGGCGCCCCGGGTTGTGGGCTTCTTGATTTTTCAGCCCGCCTTCTGTGTTCTGGGGGAGGGGCCTGCCGCACCGATACTCAGGCAACCCTGTTTGGGTAGAGTCTCCGTGTCCCCCGCGAGGGGAGATGGGGACGGGCAAGCTGTGAGCCGGTATTTCCAGGCTTTTGTTCTCTGGCGGCTTTCCCTGGCGGTCTGCTGTGCCTCTTCTGAGAGTCAGAGCAGCAGTGGCCGAATTTCAGCCTCTGTCACAGAACCGAGGGATTGCGGCCCGTTCTCTACTAATGTTCTGGCCACCCTAACTCCGTTACTGTTGGTGCTGCTCAACCCTGCAGCATCCCGGGATGTGCGCCCCACACCCAGCGTCCCAGCCCTCACTTCCAGGGCCGGCATATCTCTGTCCTTTGTGTTTCTAATGCCGCCAGCCGCCAGCCGCCAGCCGCCCTGCTCGAGCTCCGGAAGCTCCCAGTCTCAGTCTAGATCCAGTGAGTGCGCCGGGAATCTGGAGTTCTGCGAGATGCCTGGTGGCGCTCTCTCCCGCTCACGGTCTCAGTCTGCTGTTTCGAGGGTGCCGTCCGAGAGCCCCGCTCGCTCTCCCGCGCAAGTGGCTACCGCTTCCCGGCGCCCGAACGTGGCGGCTCCCTCCCCCTTCTGTTTATCTTCCGATATCTGTGCACGGTTTCATGGCTCCCCGCTTCGTACCTCAATACTCAACGCTGGAGATGTTCATTTGTAGAGATCCAGATGCATCTTCCTGCGTCTCAGGCTGGTTCCGTGGTTGTTTAGGCTGGTCTGGTACCTATCCAGCTCGACTCGGGGGACCAGCTGAAAAAAGTGTCTCCTACTCCTCCGTCATCTTAACTCCAAATAAGGTATTTTAGATCTGTTTTTCTACAAACCTTATGTGACCCTGTCACTCCCCTGCTTCTGATATTTCAATGGATGCTTCCCAATTACTGCATGATGGATAATCAAAACTTGTAAAATGGTACAAAAGATCATCTGTGCTCTGATCCCTTCTTATTGAGCCAGAATTATCTTTCACCTATTCTTGCTTTGAAGTTTATGTTCTAGCAGTAAGAAGCCCCTTGTTTTCCCCTGTGTGAGTTTTCTCCCTATATTTCCAAGGAAATACCAAACTTTTTATCGCTTCCTTTGATTGGCTTTATCTGGACTGCCAATCCTACCTTTCATTTCTCCCTCACCTACATAACTTCATACATATTTGAAGGCTCATCCAGGTGTCACTACATCTGGGAACTGCTCAAATAGAATACTGTGCCATTCAGCCATTCACTCCACTACTCTCCCAACCCACAGACTCACACACACCCCCTACACACACAGGGCCCAGGAGCCCAATCCTTGTCCCTGTTCTGTGATCCTCTATGATCTTATTTATAATCTCTATCAGTGAATGTACCACATTGTATCATACATTTTTGTTTATATCACTTTTTCCCTGTCCACATTAAGTCTTTAGGGAAAATAATTATACCTTTCTCATCTTTGAATCCCTAAGTTTTTAAAAATAGATGGTGATATTTAAAAGATGTTCATTGTTGAGAGGAAACAAAGAAGCAGAAGAAAAAAATAAATGAGTGAGTGACAGAATGAGTAAGTGCAAGGGTTTACTGTAATGGGAGACCTTGTGATTTTCTCACCTGTGAGAAAACATGAGCAGAAGCAATGCCTTTGTGAGTGTTGGCAAAGGTCACCTACCCGAGGATTCTTGAGTCATTTGGATGATATTAATTACCAAACTTTACAACGGGCTCATCAGCATGTTGCCTGCTCTAAGCACCCAGTTTACCCACCAGGAAGTCCCTGAATCATCCATGTGTTTATAATTTTAAAAGTAGCTTATATTAGCAATAACTTTCTCACAGAAGATATTTCTTTAGGACAAATGGCCAGCTGGAATTAATGGGATTCTGCTACCTGAAACCATCAGCACCACCCAGAAGGTCATTTGTCTCCCCAAATACCCTGGAGAACAATGGTCTCTGTTAAATTTAGTGCATTTTAAATAATTGAGTTTTAATTTCAGTAGAGTTCACTGAAAAATAGATCAATATGACTATATTGACCTGAGACAATAGGAATTGGTTGTACGCACTTCATATGTCATGTTTTCACTTTGTCTACTGTCAGCAAAATCAGTGTGGTCTGAGCTGGTTTTTTAGTGAATAGAATGCTTGGTTATAGAGTATGTTTAAAAGGTTGAGTGAGGATTGAATGGCTATGTATTTTACCCTTAGGACTGCCTTTGCAGTGTCCCACAGGTTTTGGACCCATGTGTTTTCATTCTCATTGGTCTCCAGAAATTGTTTAAACTGATTTTTGATTTCCTGGTTTACCCAATCATTTTTGAGCAGGATGGTTCTTAGTTTCCAAGTGTTTGAGTTTCTTCCAAATCTTTCCTTGTGATTGAGTTCCAGTTTCAAAGCATTGTGGTCTGAGAATATGCAGGGAATAATCTCAGTCTTTTGGTATCGGTTAAGACCTGTTTTGTGACCCAGTATATGGTCTATTCTGGAGAAAGTTCCATGTGCATTTGAAAAGAAGGAGTATTCTGTTGTTCTGGGGTGTAGTGTTCTACATATATCTATGAGGCCGGTGATATTGCATGGTGCACTGGGTGTTATATGCAAGTAATGAATCATGGAACATTGCATCAAGAAGTGGGGATGTACTGTATGGTGACTAATATAACAAAATAAATATTATTTTAAAAAAAAGAAGCAAAGCCAAAACTTAAAAAAAAATAAAAATAAAAATAAATAAAAGGTCGAAGACACCATAGTTTTGTTTTGTCTTTTGTTCAGGATGGTGCTTAGCTTTACTGGCTAGTTCTGACTAAAGATAGACAGGACAACCTCACACTTCGAAGGCTCTGGTTAAAGGCTGAGGGTTTTGGATACACTGACTCAGGTCCTGCTAGCTTAGGCAAAGCAACTTAATGACTCATTCTTCTCTCTCCCTCCCTCCTTTCCCTTATTAAAAAATAAAATAAAAAATTTTTTGAGTACCGGCATATACCAGCATTGGGGCACTAGGATTCCAAACTTAAATAAGATATGGTTTCTGCATTCTAATAGCTTATTTAAAAGTTAGGGATAGTTCTGGTTATATTGCAGTATTTGTTGATAATATGGTAAAACACCGGCCCACAGGAAGTGTTCAGAAATGGATAGCTATGTGTTCATCTCTCTCTCTCTTTCTCCCTCTCTCTCTCTTTCCCTCTCTCTCTTTCAATCTGCCTATTTGCTATCCTAGGAGTTTTTCAAAATTTTTTAGGCTTGGGAAGAGGAAAGACAACACTCAAATTTGTTAATGGTTCTGGTAATTAACATTTTGGTAGAGAAAAAAAGATTGATTGTGGAGAAAGTACTATCTGAATTTCATATCTTTGATACTAAATGCCTTACTTCTGTAAGACTAAATGTCTTGCCTCTAGACATTTTGTTTTCATCCAGTAGATTTGAATCTAAAGTTTTATTTCACAGGATCTTAAAACTGAATGGTTCTCACAGAATTATACAAGGGAGGAAACTGAGGCCCACAGAGGACTTGAGGGGTAGAGAAACTAAAAGTGACGTACAGCTAATCAATGGCAGTCTATAGACCACTTACTCCTTACCCAGTGCCCCTAGATCATGCTGTGTCATCTGAAAGTCAGAAATAGGAAGGAGCGGATGAGTAAGGAGGACTTAGATAAAATTGAAAGCCCCTGAGACTTGAATCTATATGAGCAACACCAGGTGATGACAGCTCACCAGGTAGTACTGTAGTGAGCACTGCTTCTAGAAGAGAGACTCTTCCTCTGTTGTTATCACATTGCCATTAACTGTAAGTCCCTGGGCCCACAGGTCTTTTGCTAGCGAAACAGAGGCCAGGCTCAGTGATATGATTTCTCCAAAAGGGTCTCAATATATATTTTGTTTTCCAAAGTAGTGTTAAGTCCATCCAAGTTTTAACTGAGCTATCTCTTTCATACAAAGAAAAAACAAAAGAAGAAGAAAACAGGTAGCAGTTTAAAGTGCTGCATAATGGTGAAAGGCAGAGGACGGGCAGCCTGATGGTGGAAGCCAGGATTCAGGCTCTGCTGGCTGATGTGTGGACTTAGTCTTCATCATCTGAGATCTGCTCAGTGAATTATTCTCAATTTTTTCCGTGATCCTTAAAGGAGGCTTTATGGGATTCCAACTCTGATCATGTCAGACTCAGAACATACACCCAAAATTGTGTAGCTCTTAGGTAAACTGAGAGATACTTGAGTTCCCCACAAAGTGAGATAACATCTGGGTAGTAAGAAGAGAATTGCTGTGGATTAATCTTCCTCATTTTGTGAGTAGAGTGGAAGCCACGAACATCAATCCTAAAGTGATTTAGGACACATGAAATTCCAACATCCACCTTCTGCTCCGTGGGCTCCACAGACAGAAACAACTCCGTGTTTCAAGCTGTAAACAAAGGTAATGTTACAAGGTCTGGTCTTCCTTGGCAAAAATAAATAAATAAATAAATAAATAAATAAATAAATAAATAAATAAAATTATATATATTTGTCATTACCATTTTTCTTCAAACAGAAAGACTGAAACACACACACCCTTTTTTTCCAAAGGGACCTGTTCCTTCTGATAAGTGTGTTTGTGTGGGCTCATTCCTCAATTTGGAATCCTGTGTCTTCTCCCTCTAAATACATCTTCCTAAGCCCTACAACTTCACTACTTCTCAGGTTCTGTCTCGTCTTCTTATCTCTTCAGTGCTTCTGTGATTTCTCCCTCCTATGATTTTCAACATCCTTTGTAAAATCTGCTCTCCTTCTTTAAGGACTTATGTATTTACCATCTAGAATTGTCTTCTGTGCAGAGACAATGAAGAAGAAACATAATTCAAAACCCAGAGATTTTTGCTACATTGTGATTCCACTTCTCATTTACTTTCCAAGCCTAAATTTCTCATCTCTAAAACGGGGAAAGCATATGGATGGCATGTGGATTATGTCAAATAGGTGAAATAGGGTGTGTTCATGGGTGTATGTTACAATTCACTTATATAGTATAATTTTTGAGGGAAGGAAGTTTACTTTTGGCCATTTACAGCGTGGCTGCAGTTCTAAGTAAAAAAAAAAAAAAGCTCAATAAATCAATCGGTAATTTACTAGTCCACTACTGCAACCCCCATTTAAAATTACAAAGAATTTCTCATACAACTTTATACAACCTCAGCTATGAACCTAAAGGTCTGAAAGTGAGACACAAGTCCATCATCTTAACTTGTACCACCTCACAGCCCATCTTTCTTTTGACATGGAAGAGGGCTTGGAAGATGCACATTCTTACCCTTAGCCTCCCTCCTCACATTAGAATGCAAGGTGAATGGATCCAGGCTGCATAATTTGCTTTGAATAACAAATTGCATTTACATGCATACATCCAGTAAGTGTTTCTGGATGATAATGGCATTGATGATCACTCACACCAAAAAATGATTGAGTGGAAGCTGGAAGGATGGAGTTTATGAAGAAAATTGAAAGAATTAACATGTTTATTATGACCTAGCAATAGCTAGGGGGGAAGTATCTTTAAGCATTCTTATTCCCTTCCATTTCTGCATGTATCTGGCACTTGTCATAACAGCCCCAGGCAAGTTACAATAATGAGAGCAACATATGGCATTTGAAGAGTGCCAGCACCAAGGAGGGAGCATGATTTACAGGGGCACTATCAGGGGAAGTAACGGAGCAAATACTTGTGTCAAGTTTAGGAAATTGGTTCCAGAAGATAGTTAGATCCTATTTCTATGTTCTGCAAAGTCTATCCTCTCACTATTTTTTACTTTGTCTCCTTTTTCTATTTCCTTTCTTTATCTTTAGACATACTGACCACTGAACCAGGCTGTGAGGATAGCCCAAGAATAATAGCTCATGTTCCATCACTTCCAGCAAGACAGATTTTGATGCAACATGAAGAAGCACACACTTAGTTTAAAATTTGTTGAGACATTTCTATGTGATAACCAAGAGAAAAAAAAAGATGTAAATTATCAATTATAGTCAAATAAATTATTAGTTATTATATAGAAAAGCAAAGCATTAATGTTTAGCTCAGTTTTTAAAACAGCTAGATCAATCCATTTAGATATGTAGTCATGAATTAGAAAACACTGATAGGGGTTGGATAATCTTCATAGAACCCTAAAACTGACTTGGACAACTATTTCCTTGCTAAATATTAAGACAATATTCTCACTCAACATTTTTGAAGAGCATCCTTTCTTTCTGTGTGTGTGTGTGTTTTAAGAAAATACGAAAGTTTTAAAAGGAACTCAAATTTTTAGAAATCATGTTTTGTTTTGTTTTCTTAATCTCTCTAGAAATTCTCATAGCTCCATGGAGAACAAGGGTGTGTTCTAATGAGTTTAATAAGGGGTTGTGCCAAGAAGAAGAGTCTGTGACTAAAATTGTTTGGAAAACACCTTGCTTCATGTGTCTCTTAGAGAAATTTGCTCACAAATGAGATGTCTCTAGCAACAGAATAAGCTTTTATTTTTAAGGAAAGAGGAATAGCTGTCAGCCATCACATTCTGTTTGAGAATTGTATCACAGGGGTATAAAAACCTGAAAAGAAAATTCTCTTTTATAAAATGAAACTAAAAAGGACCAACTTTGGGGTTTGCTTATTTAGATATTTAGATATTTTGAGATATTTAGAGGAACTATTGCTGTATGATCCTGCCCTAGACAGATAGGAGCTGGAGCCTTAGACTCCTCCTTGTAAAATAGGCACAATATTACCTAATTCATGGAGGTGTTTGGCAGAATTATTATAATATATGTGAATACCTCTTTAAGTGGAGTTTAAGATGATTCAAGGATTTTATCACTGGAGATGTTTTTAACCCTAAGTTTTGAAAATAAGCTAAATTATATTTTATGTAAATATATATAAAAATTATGTGTCTTTTCTTCTATTGGAAAAAAAAGCCATGTTAATTTTGCTCCATTTCTTGACAAAAACAAGGAGTCAGTATATACAATACAACTCAAATAAGGGACTTGTCTCTTTAAAAACTCTTGCAAAAGGGCAGACTTCCATAAGATTAACATTTTAATTGACAGCAAGGAGTCTGGTAAGTCACAGTTCAGGGCTGATTTGTTAGCTGAATACTATTGTAACCAATAATAAATGTTCCTACAAAAAACAGTCATGAATACACAAGATCTAAATATGCATGAGGTTATTTTGTTTCAAGAGTCATAACTCAAACTGGCATCTAAATTCTTCATGGAGATTATCTTTCATTTGTAAAAGCTTGTAGGACAGAGCTGAAATTGTCCAGTTCTATTCAGAACCAATGAATATTTTATATTAGTTCACCTCCACATTGTAAAAGATTTACATCTTGCGGACATTAAAATTAACTTGAGATTAATGCACGATAACAAAAAGAGTAGATTCACTTTCAAGTTAAAATCATGGGGAAAGCCTTGTTCTGGGATTGGCAGCCTGCCACCAAATGCACAACCCTGTCCAATGCTGCTGTGCTACAATATTTCCGCTGGTCATAGGTTAACAGAATTTTATTGTATTTATTTAAATAATCAGTCTGACAATTGTTTCTTTGATGAAATAGCTATTTCCAAAAGGTGCCCTGGGGCAGAAATGATGAGTCTCAAGACAAGATGGGCTCATCTTCCATAATTACAAAAGACCTAGAGAGAGATAATCTCTAGAAATTCAGAGTTCAAATTTTGGTTGTGTATTCCAAAGTGTGCTTTCTTTCTTTGAAACATCACCATCAATAATACGGTTAAAATCTCAATGATAATAAAGTCTTAAACGCAAAATTGCTTGGTTATTCATGCTAATTTGGATCTGTGGTTTGCTCAAAAGGAAGAATTTGTTGTAGAATTTCAAATGACAGGACCAGGCTGAAAATATTTTGCAAGAATTAGAACCACTCAAATGCCTTCTGTGAAGTGGAGGTAGCATGTGAGGATAACATAACATTTATTTCAGTAGCAATTTCAAGAGGCCCACTTACAGCCTACAAACTTTTCATCGTGAGCACATATACTCAAAAGACACAAAGTCAAATTTGGGCGTGACTTTGAACAAATTGTTTTGACTTTGTGAACTTGGTTTTCTCCTCTAAGAAGTAGTGATAATAATATTTACAAAGCTAGATTGCTGAATGAATGTGATGATTAATGTTCAGGGTACAGAGTAGGTTTTTTACTGAGAAAGCATGGACTGTCCAAAGCAGTTCACTAGCAATGAAATACACTTAACTGATTTCAGGAGTACACTCTTTGTAGATCTGACTGTGAGCATGTGTGAGAGAGAGCCAAAAAGAGAAGGAGAATGGGAAAGCACGCAGGAGAACAAGAAATTCTCTCTGGTAGAGAAAATGATGAGCTATCTTGTTAACACTTTGGTTAAGTAGGATAGAAATGTGAGCTGGCTTTCTCCTCCTCACCCATCCTCGGCTCCCTTAGATCCAACTTCTGATGGAGGTGGTACAAATCAGTGGCAGAAAACCATTTTGCTCTTCAGCCTTCTGAGCTGACCCAGGGGCAAGGGTTGGAGGTCTTCCTTCTACTCCCAGAGATGATTTTTGAAGCTTTTGGTCCTTGTGACTGACATAAATGCTACTATCAGTTACAATCATATGTTAAACTACTAAATTATAGTGCAAAAGGGCCTGGCGGGACCACCTTCAGTTTTCAAGTTAATAACAATATAATTCTGAAAGACACACCATACCCCATATATCCACTGGCTCTCAACTCAGTAGGAGGAAGATCAGCTCCCTAGGTTCCCAAGGAATTCGGGGAGGCCCCATAGTGATGGCTCTCTTGTTTGCCAGCACCTCTCCCATGCTGACTCTGATCTGCCTTACAGCCCCTGCTCTGGCCTCTGCTTGTCCCATGGGCTGCTGGCAGTGCTATCCAGAGAGAAAGGCCCATCAATGTTAGTGCCAAGAACAAGTTGCAAGACCGCTTCATAGCTTCTGAGCCTTGGAGGGGATGAAAATGTGGGATTCAGAACAAACCTGTGTTGTGTTCTCTGCTGGAGTGGTTAGGGGCAGGTAGGATGGTTTGGGCATATTTTGTCTCTTGCTCTGAGAAGAATTTCTTTATAGCCAGAAACTTTAATATTTCTGAATATCTCCTTCAAACCCCTCTTTCACCAAAGAGCTGAAAACTGACTCAAATTTCTTGCCTCTAAGAAGTAGACACAATACCTACCTCATTGAATTTCTGTTTTTTTAAATAATTATTTGTTATTATGTTATGTTAGTCACCATACAGTACATCCTTAGTTTTTGATGCAGTGTTCCATGATTCATTATCTGCGTATAACACCCAGTGCTCCATGCAATATGTGCCCTCCTTAATACGCATCACCAGCCTATCCCAATCCCCCACCACCCTCCCCTCTGAAGCCTTCAGTTTTTTCCCCAGAGTCCACAGTCTCTCATGGTTCATTCCCCCTTCCGTTTACCCCCACTTCATTCTTCGCTTCCTTCACCTACTGATCTTCCTGTTATTTCTAATGTTCCACAAATGAGTGAAACCATATGATAATTGTCTTTCATATATTTATATATAGTTGATTTATTTCACTTAGCATAATTTCCTCCACTCCTGTCTATGTTGCTGCAAATGTTGGGTAATCATTCTTTCTGATGGCTGAGTAATATTCCATTGTATATATGGACCACATCTTCTTTATCCATTCATCTGTTGAAGGGCATCTCAGCTCCTTCCACAGCTTGGTTATTGTGGACATTGCTGCTATGAACATTGGGGTGCATATAGCCCTTCTCTTCACTATGTCTGTATCTTTGGGGTAAATACCCAGTAGTGCAATGGCTGGATCATAGGGTAGCTCTATTTTTAACTTTTTAAGGTACCTCCACACTGTTTTCCAAAGTGGCTGTTCCAACTTGCATTCCCACCAACAGTGTTGAGAGGGATCTCCTTTCTCCACATCCTCTCCAACATTTGTTGTTTCTTGCCTTGTCAATTTTTGCCATTCTAACTGGCATAAGGTGATATCTCAAGGTGGTTTTGATTTGAATTTCCCTGATGGCTAACGATTTTGAACATTTTTTCATGTGTCTGTTAGCCATTTGTATGTCTTCATTGGAAAAGTGTCTGTTCATATCTTCTGTCCATTTTTTAAAATTTATTTTATAATTTTTATTTTGTTATATTAGTCACCATTCAGTACATCCCCAGTTTTTGATGCAATGTTCCATGATTCATTATTTGCGTATAACACCCAGTGCACCATGCAATTATGTGCCCTCCTTACTACCATCACCGGCCTATCCCAATCCCCCACCGCCCTCCCCTCTGAAGCCCTCAGTTTGTTTCCCAGAGTCCATAGTCTCTCATGGTTCATTCCCCCTTCTGTTACCCCCCTTCATTCTTCCTTTCCTTCTCCTACAGATCTTCCTATTTCTTATGTTCCATAAATGAGTGAAACCATATGATAATTGTCTTTCTCTGCTTGACTTATTTCACTTAGCATAATCTCCTCCATTTTTTGATTGGATTATTTGTTTCTCATGTATTGAGTTTGAGAAGTTCTTTGTAGATCTTGGATACCAGTCTTTTTTCTGTAGTGTCATTTGCAAATATCTTCTCCCATTCTGTGGGCTGCCTCTTAGTTTTTTTGATTGTTTCTTTGGCTGTGCAGAAGCTTTTTATCTTGATGAAGTCCCACAAGTTCATTTTTTCTTTTGTTTCTCTTGCCTTTGGAGATGTGTCATGAAAAAAGTTGCTGTGGCCGATGTCAAAGAGGTTGCAGCCTATGTTCTCCTCTAGGATTTTGATGGATTCCTGTCTCACATCGAGGTCTTTCAACCATTTGGAGTTTATCTTTGTGTATGGTGTGAGAGAGTGGCCAAGTTTCATTCTTTTGCATATAGCTCTCCAAAGTTCCCAGCACCATTTATTGAAAAGACTGTCTTTTCTCCACTAAATGTTTTTTCCTGCTTTGTCAAAGATTAGTTGCCCCTAGAGCTGAGGGTCCATTTCTGGGTTTTCTATTTTTCTGTTAAGAAAACATTTGATACTCTGTGGAGAATTTCTAGAACAGTGCGTGGCACATAGAGAGTGCTCCAGAAAGGAAGACATGTTCTCATTGTTTTTAGGGTTATCATTGCCACCAAAAAAACACATTTGTCAGTTTATTTGGTTTGTTTTTGTTTTTGTTGTTGTTGTTGTTTGTTTGTTTGTTTTTGTTTTTGTTTTTTTAGTTAGAAACTAAAACATGACATAGTCAGGAGTCCTGGGGGAAACATTGTGGTCTGTCACCATCTGAAAACATCCCCACTATCTCTGGAGATCCTCTTCACTGTGATGATCTCATCTTTCAAGATTCCTGTCCTTTTAAGTCTTTTCAGAATTACATTTGTGAAAGAGAGTTAGGATGACTTGAAAAGAATGTGTTTGGAATAGGTGAGAATCTTCACAGTGAATTATTTGGGTTTCTTGAGAATGTGAGAGTAGAGAATAGTTGCACAGGAGCAGTTAGGTTAATGATATTCTGTCCTTTGCATATAGAATGAGTGTAGTTCACCTCCCAGAAATTGGCTTTTTTATGTCAGATGTCAGAAACATGTTCAATTTCACTCCGTATTTGATCTCTATCAGAAACCTCCTGTCAGCATAAAGTTTGGGGCCATTGTTATCTTGAAATCTCAGCTAAGAAACTTTCTATGTTTGTGTTCTACCACACAATTTTCTTTTCTTTTCTTTTTCACATTTGTCTAGAAATGTCTTTATTCTGTCAACATTCAAGCAAGGACTAGAAAGATGGACTTACGCATTTGGTTACCCAGCATTTTCTCCACCTAGTGATAAGTATTTTCTGATTTGTTTCTAAATCTTTCTAAGCACAATGATTTCCAAATAGTGGTCCCCATACACTGTCAATGTGTATCAGGATCCTCTGGAAGGCTCATTAAAACATAGATTGCTGGACTTCAACCCGAAAATGTCTGATTTGGTAGGTACAGGGTGGGGCCTGAGAATGTGCATTTCCATCACCTTCTCAAGCAGTGCTGCTACTGTTGTTTCAGGGACAAACTCTGAGAACCACTGTCCTAGAGGACATCTTTCTTGCCAGGGATTTCTGGAAACAAAGGATAGAGTGTCCGAGTTTTCTTTCCTGACACAGGACAGATCCCATACTATATTTTGGATGCATTTGCATTTCCAATTTCTCCCTAAAACTCTTTGTTAACATAACAAAATAAAAATTATCATTAAAAAAAACGCTTTGTTTGGTAAAGCATGCACTTTGTATTTTTTGTGCAGAATAAGGGATAAATAAAGAGCTGGTAAACTTTTTCTGTAAAGGATGAGATATTAATTATTTAAGTCTTTGTGGTTCACATATAGTATCTGTTGCAAATATTTAACTCAGCCATTGTGCTGTGAATACAGTCACTGACAATATGTAAACAAATGGGTGTGTCTGTGTTCCAATAAAATGTTATTTACAGACACTGACATTTGAAGTCCATGTGTATATTAATGTGACATGAAATGCTGCTCTTCTTTTGATTTTGTCCCCCTGGGTAAAAACAGAAAAAGATTTCTTAATTCTCAGGACATAAAATGAAGGCAGGGAATAGAGCCAGGGTCAGCCCACAGGTCTCACCTTGTTGATCTCAAGGATAAATTCTTTCACCTAATGCACCCAGTGATAAGCAAGATGCTTTTATCTTACCAGTATACAGATGAGCAGACAATGAAGTGCTTCTCTGTTGTCTTCTACAGCACAAGTATCTAAGGACCAATTGGGCTGCATCAGGATCACCTGAGAAGATTATGATATTGGTAATTCCCATCTTGGCTACCTCACTCCCTACTAGATTCTGATACATTCAAGCAGAAAGGAACTGGGATATCTGTTTTGCAAACAAACAAACAAACAAAACCTAAAGGTACCTGTGATTTAATGATCAGTGGATTTGGGAATTATTAGCTTTGCGGGACCCAGCACCTTGCTTGGCGGACAGGGTGCCTGATGAATATTAGATGTGAAGAAAACACATCCTGACAGAGAAATTCTCAGTGTCAATAAATTCATAGCAGCATTCCAGTTTTTATATACAAAGATTAAGTCCATCGTTCAATTCACAAGGACCCTTTTATTACCTTCATCTCTTTACCTTACCATTTTTTAAAGTCTTGTATATTTTTACTTTCCCCCATCACTGCATTACCTATGTAGATCTCTCTCAGTGTGAACATAAAGCTCCCAAGAGATTTGTGTACCCAGGCACTTTGTTGAAGGTGATGAAACATTTTACATTTTGAGTCAGATTTTTTTGCTGGGACTCTGCATTACAGTATCTAGGAACAGAAGACAGGAACTAAAAATAAAGTGGCCTTGGTTAATGTGTACCTAGCCTGGGACACAGGAATTCAGCAGCCAGAGCTGATTGAGCAAGTAACTGTTCACATCTGAGTGGAATTAAACTTAATCTTTTCACTGACTTTTAATCTCCAATTAAAAGTGAGCTACGGAAAATAGATTCTGAAAAAAAAAATGCCGACCTAAGCTGTGTGTTTGATAATGATTGTGAAATTTGTGACAAATACTGACAGAAACAAGCTAACTTGACCCCATGCTATGAGTCATATGTTTGTACCAAGAAGGATGGCTCTGCTGAGGGGTTTTCTTTAAACTGCAAGAGACAGGACGGAGGAATTTGAGGCATAAAGATGCGTGTCTTTGAGAGAATGCATTAATTAATGATGGCAAAGTAATCTCACATTAAAGTGCTGCATTATTGTTAAAAGTGTTATTATAATTGAATTACATGGTCTGTGGGGGAGGAAAAAAGCTCATTCTGAATGTACAATTAATTGTCATTTTATAAATCCTCCAGCAGTGTCGCCAAACCTGAGCTGAAGGTAACAGTGGCATTTTTCTTCTCCCCCACAGAAGCCTCAACATCCACTAGGGGAATGACTTGACAGTGACAATTCTCATCTTATTTGGCTGTCTTTCATCATGGAAATAGCAGTGACCAGGCTGTTGGGAGTCGCTTAATAGCCATAGACATTGGTCCTTCCTTATACCAAAATTTTCTCATACAAAATTTTCTCAACCCATGGGATTTTCCTATCTATAGGGATTAGTTGAGAATGATACACAGATTTAAGAACTTGCTATTATAATTATCATAGTAACTGTGCCTTAGGTGGGTCTGCTTTGGAGCTTGAGTCCTGGGTGCTGTAGTTATGATGGGGCATCCTTCCTGGTGAGGCCACGAATGGGAAAAGGTAGAGGCTGACAGTCAATGTCCTCACATAAACTTCAAGGCTGGCCAAGACAGGCAAGCCACAGTTAGTCATTTATGTCCATAGGAATGGTGCAGCCTCAAGCCTGGAGCACAAGATCTTTCAGTGGGCACCTCAGATGGCTTGAAGTCACGGAATTGAGGCAAATATCTATATATCTATATATCTATATCTATAGATATAGATATCTATAAATATCTATAGCACCTCAGATGGCTTGAAGTCACGGAATTGAGGCAAATATCTATCTATCTATCTATCTATATAGATAGATAGATAGATATATCTATATCTATATATATAGATACCTATAAATATCTATATATATTTGTAGATATCTATCTATCTATCTATCTATCTATCTATCTATCTATCTATGAACATAAAGTGGAAAGAGTGCTGCTCATTTTCCTGCATCGATATTAAAAAGGGCATCTGTTGCATCTTACCCATTTACTTTAACTTTGCTGACCATGTGTGACAGTTCGTTATGCTGCCATCCCTCTCTTGTTCGTGATGTACATCATTAATCACTTCCTCAGACGTATGAAGCCCCACAGAGCTTTTGCTTGTTGAGGTTGTTAGTGATGGTTTACTTTTTCTTCTTTCATAGATGTTTGGTCAGTTAACCCTCAAGGTGTGGCAATAAAGGAAGTGAAGTGCTATCAGACAAAAATTTATTTTTCCCCTTTTTCTTTTTTTTTTAAAGATTTTGTTTATTTATTCAACAGAGAGAGAGACAGCCAGCAAGAGAGGGAACACAAGCAGGGGGAGTGGGAGAGGAAGAAGCAGGCTCACAGCAGAGGAGCCTGATGTGGGGCTCGATCCCATAATGCCAGGATCACGCCCTGAGCCAAAGGCAGACGCTTAACCGCTGTGCCACCCAGGCGCCCCTATTTTTCCCCTTTTTCTGTTTCATGGTTTATCACATCTCTCCATTTACACTTTGAAGTATATTCCTATCTTTTGACATAATTGCATTTTGCTGAATTAATCTAAGATACTCTCCAATGCTATGAGGATTGTACGCTTTCAAAATTTCATTTGCATTCAAGGAAGTGATTTGGTTGTTATCCACTTAAAGAAGATATTTGGCTTTCCTTTGACTTTAAAACCAGTCACATCAGGGCCTAGGTCTTTACCTAGCTTATTATTTGCTGCAGAGTATTAAGCAAATTATGTATTTTCTCCGAGTTTTAGTTTTATGTTTTTAGTTTACCTGTAAAATGAAAATAAGAGTATTTCATAGATCTGAAACAGAAATAAAATGACCTAATAATTTAAAGCACCATAGTACCTTGGCATAAAGAATTATTCCTTAGGGGGAAAAAAAAATTCTTCTTTCAGGGGAAAAAAAAAAGATGTGTAAATGAGGTGTTAATGTCCACTTTTCAGAAAGAATATCAAAAATAAATGCAAAACTTTTTGTTCTTTGTAAATAAGCATGATGTTAAGTGAATAGAAAGACCTCTGTCTTATGTATCAGTGTGAGGCTTGCTACAGCCGGAAGGTAAACAGCAGTTGTCTTTCATTAGTCCTGAAATATGGCTTGTACATCCCAAACCTCAGCCCTTTCTGCCTATCAAATGCCTACCCGGACTTCCTGTCTTAGTTCAGTACCCATTCTTCCAACAAATATTCCTTCATTACCTGTGCCCCTCTCCCAAATTGAACCTCCTGTCATTGTTTTGTAGATACACTACTTTGTTAGTTACCAGTGGCTCCCAAACATTGGTCAGATCAAAGGAATTGCCTGGAGCTTATTATAAAGTACAGATCAAAATCTTGTTAGAAAAGAAGAGAATACAGTCAAATACATTCGGCCAGGGTTCATTCATGTCTCACCAACCTTCTCCACCAACTGTAGAAGTTTTCATTTGGGACCTGAACACTGTACATCAGGTAAGCATCTCCTGTGGTGTCTATGCATCTACAGATTTGGTAGTAGCACTTCAGTGGGCTGTTAGAACCTGTGAGTGGGTTCCCAACCTTTACTCCTTCGAGACTACACCCTGCCAGGCATGATGTAGATCTGTGGTGTTCAAGCCTGCCTACATATTAATCTCATCTGGGAAACTCCTAGCACACATACCAATGCTTTGACCTCATTCAGACAATTCAATCAGAATCTGTACCTTGGGTTCCAATGCTCCCTAGGTGATCCCAGTGTGTGGCCAGTGTTGAGTGACTATTCAATAATCATCTATTGATTTATTCATTAGGAGAATGATTCCTAGGAAACCATGTTTAGTTGACCAGGGTAGAGAAAATAATCAATTCTCTGTGTAGAATTTGCCAAGAAAGTCAAAACAAAATAAAGAAAGGAAAAAGATGAAGCAGTTTGAATTTGGAAAATTGAGATATGATCCCGGGCTTTTGGTTGATGACTGCATTGGCCTCACACACACCCTCCTCTCCTCATTCCCATCCTCGTGATTGCATCATTGCCTACCCTATTTCCTTTGCCCCACATTGCCATTCAGAAAAGGAGCTCCTGGAAGATTCTAAATAAAAGCCCGTCCTCAAATGCATCTTTCTGCCTTTTCTTGTTGTTGTGTGAATGCAGAACCAGGGTACTATATTCGCTCAACCAACAATGACTCAGAGAAGCCACAGGTACAACTCCAAAGGGAGAGAGGCTGGGGTAACAGTCCTCTGGGCATGGGGGTGAGGAAGGCAGAGGAAGTCATTGAAGATTCCAAGCTGTTAGTCAAGCTTGCCACAGTAGGAAATGACATAAAGATTTTGAATCTGACGCTCACACACGGACAAAGCATTGTCAGTATATACCCTGACAGAGAACAAAGGCAACGATGTTTACTTTGCCATGAAGCAAGAAAATAAAATAATTGACATACAGGTTAAAACAACAACTAAAATAAATGCCCCCATTAACACACAATAAAATAGCGTATACAGGATATCTCATGAAACCTTTAAAAATATAATTCTCAGGATTCAAAGTCAACAGACCAAAATCTATTGTGTTTATATTTACTAGGAATGAGAAACCAGAAGTAAATAAAAATCATACCACTTTTAATAGCTTGAGAAATATTATTTGAATCTAAGCTAAAACTTAATTATAAATCTTAGAGAGCACACTCAGATTCTTTATGTTGAAAACTATAAGAGCTAATGAAAGAAATCAAAGGCCTAAATAGTTGGAGAATACATCACGTTCATGTACTAGAAAACTCAATCTTTTAAAGATGTCGATTTTGCCCAAATTATCTATAGATTAGTGCAATTCCAATCAAAATCCCTGAAGGATTTATTATAAACATAGACCAGCTGGTTCTAAATCTTATGCAGAAAAAACAAATAGAATAGGTAAACCAATTTTGAAAAAGAAGAAAAAAAATAGAACCAATTATATTGCATGATTTTAAGGCTTACTATGAAAGTATAGCAATCAAGATATTGTGGTATTTGCAAAGAGATAAACATAGATTGATGGCAGTGAACAAATAATTGAAGAAAAGTCTTGCACAAATATGGCCAATTGGCTTTGGCAAAGATGCAAAGACGAGTCAGTGAGACTAAGAGGTGTTTTAAAAAAATGGTGTTGGAATAATTAGACATCTAAATATGAAAATATATATCTTGATACACATCACATATCAACTCACAACTGACCATAGATCTAAATATAAAGCCTAAAGGAAAACAAGAGAAACCCTTTCTGGTCTGGGTTTAGATAAAGAATTTGGGGACATAATACCAAAACTTAATATAAAAGGTAAAAAATCAATATTTCATTAAATTACACATATTTTCTCTGCAAAGTACACTATTAAGAGAATGAAAAAAATTTTAAAAATTGCAAATCACTCATTTGTTAAGACTTGTATCTGCCCTATATAAAAGCTCAGAATTTAACAAAAAATAAACCAAAAATGCAATTACAAATGAATCAAATATTTGAACAGATATTTCATCAAGACAACATATGGATGACAAATACACAAATGAAATGATGGTCAATATCATTAACCACTAGAGTAATTCAAATTATAGCTACAATTAGATATTCTTACCCTCCTATTAAAGTCTTTAAACACACACACACACTCATACACACTCACACACACACACGACTCTCAACTCATACGTGACTGATGAAAATTCAAAATGCTAGAGCCACATTGGAAAACAATTTGACAGACTCCTATAAAGTCTAACATACATTTACTATATGTACCTATTGGTACATAACAAATTACCCTAAACTTATTGGCTTAAAATAGCACATATTGCATAGTTTCTGGGTTGAATCTAAGGACCACTTAGCTGGGTCTTCAGCCTAGAGCCTCACAAAGCTGAAGTCAAGGTGTCATCCAGGTTGTGTTCTCATTTGGATGTTTATGGGGAATAATTTGCTTCCAAGCTTTCTATTGGCAGAATTTCTTTTCTTGTAGCTGTTTTTGGCTTGTCATCATCTGAAGGCTGCTAGGGCAATTTCTTGCCACATGGGATTTCCATAGATGGCTGCTTACTTCACTAGGTCTGCAAGGAGAGTCTCATGGCATAATATAATCACAGGAGTGAGATCTTTGTCCTATTGTGTTAGTTAGATGCAAGTTAGAGGTCCTGTCCGTGATCAAGGGAATTTCATCAAGGAAAGAATACCCCCTGGCAGAGATTACTAAGACCCACCTCAGACTGTCCACCACATCAAAAAACCTAGCTAGCACACTTCTGGGTATTTATCCTAGAGCAGAGGTAATAAACTTTAAAACAGGTAATAAATATTTTAGGCTTTAGATTTGAGGACCATACGGTTCTATTACATCTACTCAACTATAGCCTGATCACAACCATGGACGATATGCAAACAAATGAGCATGGTGGTGTTCCAATAAAATTTTGTTTAAGAAATCAGGAAGTAGGCTGGGTTTGGCCTGTGGACTTTAGTTTTCTGATCCCTTTCCTAGAGAAATGAAAATTTGTGTTCACAAAAATAATCCCTATGCAAAAGTATGTAGCAACTTTATTCCTAATTGCTAAAATTGGATACAACCAAATATACTTCAACGGGTGAGTGGATAAGCAAACTATGGTGCAGCCTAAGCAAGGAATACTACTTGGCAGCAAAAAGGAGTGAATTCTTGATATAGGGAATAACTTAGATGACTCTCAAAGACATTTTCAATGGCATTCCACTGAATGAAAAAGCCAGTCTCAAGAGGCTGCATGGTATATAATGCTATTTTTGATTCTCACAAAAATCTAGCTGTACAGAAAGAGAACATCTCAGTGTTTCAAGGATTAGAAGTGGAGGGGAGAATGGTGTGTCATGGGGTGATGGAGCTGTTCTGTATTCTGATTATGATGGTGCTACTAGAATCTATACACCTGTCAAGATTTGTGGAACTGCATACCACAAAGAGGTAAATTGTACAGTTTTTTTTCTTTTTAATTTAAAGATAAAATTTAAAATTCTATTTTACTCTGTTCAAAATAGACTTTTCAAAATTATATGCTGGGTTCTGGGTCAGAGGTTTGTATAAAGAACTATGGAGCCAATGAGAATATCTTAGTTTCTCTTTAAAGAGGAGGTGGGGAAAAGTGAAAGATATTTAAGGTTAAGGTGTCACATTTAAGTTCATATTATGAATGAAGCTAGCACCTTTTCATTCATCTTGCAAATGTCATCCATGTAACTTATTCAATTAGTTTGGCTCCCCAGCATCTAGCTTAGCATATTTCCTCTGCTTCAAATATTTTAAATTGACTGATGCTCTCAGGGAAGGCAATCTTTGGAGATACCTAGCCCTCTGAGACCACCACGGCCCATTTCAATTAGTTCTTTGTGATAGGCAAGTCTCTTCATGTATTAGGACTTCGGGTATCCAGTTAGAAAGAGTTCAACTAGATAACGTTTCAAGTTCATTTCAATTTTAAAAGTCTGATATTCCAGTATTACAGGGACATTTGTGTAGGACAAGCTAAATGTATGTAAGTTCTGGTTCCAATGTTTCCTGGTGGTTTCAGCTCAAGGAGATCCGCAGAATGTATATACTACTGCAATGAGCTCCAAGTGTAAATAATGATTTCCCATTGTAAATAGTTTAAATATTTTTGTGCATTGAACTAGCTAGAACTGCAAAACACTTCCTTAACCACACTTTCTTGCACTTTCTGTCCTCAGAAAACTTTAAGGGCACTTTTTTCATTTACTGGTGAAGCCAAACATTGGTCTACGGTTGTTGATTAAAACTGTAATTTAACATTAACTGTTCAAAAATGTTTGCTGAGCTGCCACCACGTGCCAGGCACTCAGCTAGATGTCAAAACTACAACACAAACAAAGCAGATATGTCTGTACTGTAATGGAGACCATGGCCAAATCGTGGGCCAGATCTTTACAAAATAATCACAAAGTTGCAAGTTCTCAGAAGGGGAAAGAGAAGCTATTTCATGTGATGTATTATATTTCCCAAAGTTTGTAAGTTGCCATGGAAAGCAATACAAAGTAGTTTTATTGTTCTTTGGCTACCAAAGAAATTCAGCATAGAGATTTAGCAGCTTGCCAAGGTATCAAAAATGTGAAGCAAGGCTTTTTTATCTTAAGTCAGTCTCTTTCCATTCTACCATATCACCATAACCAATTACAGGGAAAGAGGAATTTAACTTTTACCCATACAATTATGTGGACATTTTAGAACAATTATGGCATATCAATGAGTTACCATCGAATATGACAAAGTGTCATATGTGTAGGTGAGTGCCTACATTTAACGTGTCAGGAACATTAAACAACAATTGGCAGGAAAAAAGGTGATTCAGGCAGTCAATCCTACATTTCCACTTTGGTTGGAATATGTATTCTCAGAGAACTTCGAGAGAGAGAATTAAAATAAAACCCCCTTTACCAAAATGTAATAGAATAATTAGAATTACAAAGATTACTTTCATTCCTGCTTTCAGGAAAGAAAAAAAAAATTAAAACACTTTTCAAATCAATTCAGTGTACTCTTATAATTAGAGAGCATTTAGCAAGCTCCAATATTTCAAGCCAGATGGTATTCCTCAAGGATGTGAGAAAGGAGATTTCTAACTGTAACCTGAATAAATACTGGTAATTTTCACCATCATTATATATGTCTTTTTCTCCCTAACCAAGGAGTTAAATACAATAATGACTTATGTATAATTAATGTCAGTCTTAATTCTCTAATCTTAAGAGGCTTATTCACTGCAAAATTGCATTTGTCTACAGATGATTATCTTCTCTCCTAAACTAGCCTCAAGAATAAGCTACTATAATTGAACTAAGTATGCATAAATTCAGGTTATTTTTTACACTTTGGAATTCATCAATTTGCATGTGTTACAAAGCGTCTTATATTATTACAGTAACAAGATCTTACAAAGAGCATTCAGGTGAATTCTCTTCCAAATTGCTGTCTGTCCTTGACCAAGATGTTTAATATCTCACAATTCACCTTGAGAGCTGTGAAGACAAGCTATAGAGAGATTAACCAATAGGTTAGACATACATGCATAGTCCTCAGTATGATGTTGTAGGGCATTCGTCAATAGGCAGTAAAGCTCCCCGCAGACGTAGCTACTGTTTTCCTATCATGGCCTGAGGATGTAGGGGAAGGAGCCTCTGCTGTGTGCCATTTAGTGTGTGGGGTAATAAGGATACAAAGTTAAAATACTAACAAAAGCATCCATAGTCAAACCATTCATGGCCTCTCACACTGTTTCATCAGTGGGGGAGACAAGATAAAATACAGTGTGATGCAGTATGGTATGTGGCATTACTAGGGTCTGCATGCACGGTGGAGGTCTGACCTGTGGGGGAATACAGTCAAGCCTCGAGAAGAAAGCCATGTTTTAGACCAGTTCTGAAGTACAGGCCTTAATCCAAGGACCTAATCTGTTTGGTAGAGCACAGGGCATGAAGTGAGTAGAAGCAGAAAATAAGAGGCCATTAAGGGCAAATCATAAAGGCGTTTGCATGCATGGTTATAAATCTGCATTTGGTAAGCAACAAGGAATCATGGAGGAAATTTGGCAGAGAAATGACAGTCAAATGTTCCTGGTATCGTAATGCTATCTATGAGAGCAACTTCCACAGTCTTCCAGGCTACAAGTGAGCTGGTGAATGCCTACATTTAAATAGTGTCAGAGAGGAAGATAAACATGCAACTTGAATGAAAACCTATTAAGAGGTAGGATGATGTGACCTTGAGGGATCTCAAGGCTGTTTTCCAGGTCACAGGGTTGGAAGGTTGTGGGAAGGAGGCCACAGAGGCGTGCACGTAAGAAAAGAGGGTCATAGGGGAAATGCTGATTTCCGTTGTGCGTGTACTGTGTTTGTGGTTCCTTTGGGGTATCTAAGCAGTTGTTCAGAAACCAGACCTGATTCTCAGGAAAGATTGCTGAGGGGAGAGGTATATTTGAACTCTCAAACTGGGTGCCCAGACCAGCAGTAGCAGTAGCATCTGGGAACTTGTTAGAAATGCATGCTTTTGGCCCCAGCCCAGCCTTGTAGAATCTGAGATTCTGTGCTTTAATAAGGCCTCCAGATCATTCTGATATACATTAACATGTGAGAATTGGGGGGTTTGGGGGCTGTGGATATTTTGAGTGTTTGATGAAAGTTATGCACTTTGTTGTGGATGGGGTCAGGTTCCTTCAGGAAATAAACATTATATATTCAATACCCAGGGGTTCGTGGAAAGCTAAAACTCATTCAATGACACTCTAGAAAACACACTGAGCAGATTTAGTTCTATGAGAGCGTCACAATATCCTAGCATTCACCTGCTTGGGCTCCCAAAATAAAATACCACCGACTGGGTGGCTTAAATAACAGAAATGCATTTTCTCACAGTTTTGGAGCTGGGAGTCCAAGGTGCCATCAGGGTTGGTTTCAAAGCTTTCCTCAAAGCTTGTAGAAAGCCACTTTCTCTTTGTGCGCTCACATAGCATTTTCTCTGTGTGGAAAGAGGTGGAGAGATAAGGAGAGATGGGGGGGGAGAGGGAGAGAGGGAGAGAAAGAGGTATCTGGTGTCTCTTCCTCATTTTATAGAGACACCGTGTCTATCAGGTTAGAGCTCCACACTTATGATCCCATTTAACATTAATTACCTCTTTAAATGCCCTGTCTCTAAATACATTCACATTTAGGGTTAGGGTTTCAACATAGGGACAGAATCCAGTCCATAGTGAGCCTGGATACAAAATTTGGGTCTGAGCTGCTAAAACACATAAGATTTTCAATGGACAACTGGAAAAAGAGATTTCTCTCTTTCTCTCTTTCCTTCTCCTCTTTCCTGACGAATTTGTCATCAGGAAATACTGGCAACTGGGGCACCTGGATGGCTCAGTGGGTTAAGCGTCTGTCTTAGGCTCAGGTCATGATCTCAGGGTCCTAGGATTGAGCCCCACATCTGGCTCCTTGCTCAGCGGGGAGTCTGCTTCTCCCTCTCCCTCTACCTGCTGCTCCCCCTGCTTGTTCTCTCCTTCTTTATCTCTGTCAAATAAATAAAATCTTAAAAAGAAAAAAGGAAAAGGAAATACTGGGAACCATTTTGACACCAAATGAGATGAGGTCTTGGAAAAAATTGGTCTTGGAAAAATACTTGGGTCCTAGGTGAAACCTTACCTGAAGGCTCCCTCTGATATTTTAATCCCAATGAATAAGCAATTCCCATTTTGGCTTGAGGAAGCTCCAGTTAGGTTTTCTGTCACTTATAAAGAATTCAGTGGCAACCAAGATTGTGCTAGAAAGTCATCAGGAACCCTTCTCTGCCCCTCCTTGGACATACAATCTCTCCCTTCCCTTCTTTCTGCATATCCGCTTTATGCTTTTCTCTCTGCTTATTGTCTTGTTGTCTCTTTCATGCACATGTTGTAGTTGGAAAGCTCCAGGACCTTGCTGCTCCAAATCAATAACAAACTGACCCAAACCTCAATGTCCCTATTCCAAATGTTCTAAATATAAAATCTCATTAAGTAAAATTGATTAAAAAACCCACCCTAGTCTTGGGAGCTGTGGAATCACAAAAGATCATCCTTCTGGAGAATCAACCATATTGCTAGAGAAGCTTGAGCTGAAGTGGAAAAGAAAACGTTATACACATGAAAGGGGTATGACCAGCTCATCATTGGCTAAGTGGGAGAAATCATGCTGAGGGTCTCGTCAGCTCTGATGTTGCACTTTGGTTCAGATGTTTACAGGTGATTGAAGTCATTCTGCCAGTCACCTATATGTCTGTAGTACTGGAAGCCTAGTGTACAAAGATATAAGAAAACTAGCAAAATTATAATTCCTAAATGTTGAGTCCCCATATATGTACAAAAATATAACACTGATGAGCCATATTTTGCTTTTTAATGAGAACTAAATAAATAGTTTCTTCACTGGGCTTTTAAGTACAGGCTTGTTCTCCTAATTATAGGTTCACTTAGGATCAAGAGAAAGAGAGAGAGAGAGAAATGACTTACAGCATTGGGAGAGAAAAATAAATTTCACAACACATAAACAACTCATTGAATCAGTACCCAGAAAATATTGTGTAAGAATAGTCAGTAGGTGCTGATGTGTTTACATTTAGGAATATGAGCATGCAATGAGCACCACATCACCTGCAGAGAGACAAAGCAAGTGTGAAATGAAATGTCCAAATTGCGTATCTCATTAAAGGGAAATGAGGAAGGTGAGGTCCTGCGGTCCACTGTCTCTGGACATGAATTGTTTGGATATTGCAAAATTATACAGGCAGGTTGTCATAATATCCCAGGAACAAAGCAGGAAATTGAAGCTTTTCAGCTCTGTCCACACAACTTCTCCAAGAGCAGTAGATGATACATTTTCTTTACTTAGATGTTCATGATGACAGTCTCACCAGGATCTAGGGAGGGCAGGAATGTGTCTACAGTTAAGCATGTGAAATCCTAGCATAAACCTCAGCCATTCTCTTGGGTTTAATATAGTACTTGTTCATTAAAAAACAGAACTCCAACCCAATACTACTACTACTTAACTGTGACTTCTACATTTTTTTATTTTTTATTTTTACAGTTTTGACATCTGCATTAAATGATTCATTAGTATAAAAATAGTGTTAAAAATAATTAAAAAACTAAAAAGAATCAATCCCCCCAGCCCTGATCCCTAAGTCTAATTCTGAAAGATAAGCTCATTTAGTATTTTTACGTAATCGCTCAGAAATTTTCTATGCATGTACTTACATATATGAGTATTTTCTTGTAATTTTATTTTTCTTCTTGCTTATACATTTCACTTCATATTTCTCTAAAGCATATAAATTCTCCTCATTCTTTTCAATGACTACATTATATCTCTCATAAAGTTTATATATTAACTACTCTTTTCTTGGCTATTGTTTTGGTTCTTTCTAGTTTTTTTTTTATTTTTAGAATTTGTGTTCGTTGTATTTAAGATCACAAGCAATGCTTCAAAAGACATTCTTTTTTAAAACATTTTATTTACTTACTTGAGAGAGAGCAGAGCATGAGACAGAGAGAAAGAGAGAGAGAGAAAGCACATGAACAGGGGTGAGGGGCAAAGGGAGATGGACAAGCAGACTCCCTGCTGAGCAGGGAGCCTGATGCAGGCCTCGATTCCAGGACCCCAGGATCAGGACCCAAGCCAAAGGCAGAAGCTTAACTGATTGAGCCACCCAAGCACCCCCAAAAGGTATTCTTGTACACAAATTTTTGTATCACATGAAAGTGTATATTCAGAACAAATTCTTAGAAATGGAATTGCCACTGTTGGTAGGTAATGCCGGATGGCTGTTCATTGAGTCTACACGTACATTCACTAACAATATACAATGTGCCTATATTCACATTCTGTCATAGTTTGGGCTGTTAGGTGGCTTTGTCAGTTACATTATTTAGATCTGCTATATGCCTACTTACGCTTTGCTACTTGACCCTTCATAGAGTTAGATAGGCAGGCTAATCATTATTCATTTCACTATTTTTAAATTTAATTTATTAGTGTTTTTTATTCATGCATTTTGATGCAATGATATATGGGGAATAAAGATTCATGGCATTTAGATCTTTAATAGTTTAGCATGTTTTTCTAGAATAAAGCAGTGGTCAACAACATTTTCTGTAAAGGGCCAGACAGTAAATACTTCAGTCTCTTAGGGCCATATTGTTACCGTAACTACTGTTCACCACGGCACTTAAATTGAAAGACAAAATTGTATTTCATTTGCATAATTATATTACCTGATTTTTTCTTTTACATTTTAGACATTTTTGTATACACTTTATCTAATTTTCCCTTTTTAAACTTTGTCATATTTTTATACTTTAGAAGTCTAGTATTTTTATACTTTGACAGTCTATTCCTTTCATTCTTTAGTCGATTCTTTTGTAACTTTAAAGTATGTACTTAAGCATATCTCTGTTGATTTATGTTTAAGTAGTATTTATTGACTCTGCAGCGAACGACGAGGAAATAAGCAAACTTACACTGGATCCACCTTCTTTTCACTTCTTGGTTTGACTAGTATGAAAAAAACACATTGTGTTCTATCAACATAATTAGCATAGCTTTTTATTGTGCTTTAATTATGTATCTAAATCCATTTAATTGTCAACGCGCTTCTCTAGATAAAACATAACTGTCTAGATTTTTTTAAAGCATATTTTGAGTAAAGAGTCAAGGATTCTGTGTTTCTTGAATTCTTACATTTTTGAATAATTCTTGAACATATGGACTCTGCTTTTTTTTTTTTTTGGCTTTACATTTGCACAACAGAGTTGTAAATATCAAATTCTTTCTTTCTGCTTTTTTTTTTTTTTTGGTTGAGTATCCAATTCTCGGTTCATACTTTCTTTCCATGAATATTTTGTGGATTTTCTTCCATTGTTTCCTGCACTAGGTTCTATTGTTGCTTAAAAGTCTATAGTTAGCCATTCCCTTTTCTAAGGTATTTGATGTAAGTACTTTGGGCCTGGATTAAAAAAGGACATCTTTTTTCTTGGATTGTTGTAGATTCATGTAGATATATCTTAGATTAATTGTTCTCTGTAAAATTTTTCCTAGATGTTGTACATGTTTTTCATCTACAGATTCACATATTCCTTATTTCAAGAGGGTTTCTTCTACTGTATCTTTGATGATAGGTGTACGTATTATTTGTTCCAGGGATAACAGCTATGTTGGATTAGCGTCACTTCTTTTTAATAACGATCATTTTCTCTTTCATTATTATTGTTTTAAACACTTTTTTCTTTCAAATTTATTCTACTAAATGCTAATAGGACTGGTTTTTTTTTTTCATACCCTTAATGTGTCTTCAGCAGTGGTTTCTTAGATTTTTTGTTTGTAAAGCAGACGTTTATATCACTGGACTGATTTTTCTATTTAATTCTTTCCTGGATTGCATCAATTGTCATTTATATTCTTCTGTTGTATATGCAGTTGTTTTTTAAAGGGCTTAATTAATTAATTAATTAATTTTTTAAAGATTTATTTATTTATTTAAGGAATGTCTCACCCAATATTGGGCAGAAACCATGACTCCGAGATCAAGAGTCATATACTCTGTCAACTGAGCCAGCCAGGCACCCTAAGTCTTAATTTATTTTATATCATATAGAAATGTTTCTTTGACATTTACTTTATGATATGATTCTTTTCATTTATATCCATTTTATGCCCTGACTTAAGATTCTTTTTCTCTCTCTCTCTCTTTTTTTTTCCCATAATTTGTAGCCGTAAGACTTCACTCTGGTTTTCTTATGATTCTTACTCATCTTTGAATGAAGTATGTGTTTTGCAGAATAGCTATTTCCCAAGGAATCTTTTAGAGAAGAATTTGGGATATGAGCTGGTGAAGTAGACAGCAGGAATTCTCCATTTTCAGGTCACTTTCTGGTGAATTCTGCTATGTAACATATTGTAGGGAGCATGTATCCATATGTTCTTCATCTTTTTGAAGTAATAAAAATGTCTCAGTAGCTAATTGTGTAACTCTATATGGCATAATGTGTTTGTGTATGCCAATTTTTTGTTTAGTCTACTTGGGTTGGTGAAATCAGTAGCTGCTTGTCCATTTTCTACCAAAGATCTATTCTGCATGCAGCCTCAGATGCAGCCTGATTCTGAACAGAGGACAATTTGGCCTATGCCTCATTTAGCATTGTCCAGTGTGTCTCCAAGGCACACAATGAGGTGAGAAGCACTCTTGCAGCCCTGACACTCTCCAGACTGGGGTGTCTGAAGAAAAGACCTTTGTTGGGCCTTCAGAATAGGCCTCCATATTTTAAAGATTTCAACATATTATTAGATATATTTAAAAGTATAGTATCTATTTGCCATTTTGTTGAAACTCTCCAGAATTTGGAAAATACTTCACATATTTGATTGTACGAAGTTTCATTTTACTATCACTTAAGATAATTTCACTCCCTTCCATCTATAGAGGAGAGAGGGGTTGAAGGTTACTTGGTTCCAGAAAAGAAAGTAGTCAAGGTGTCCTCCTGGACTGTGCCATATTAATAAAGTGAAATGCCTGCATGTGAGATATGAACTTTGAAGAACCATCAGAGCTGCCCAAGAGGCCTTTTAAATGAGAAGAAAAAAGGGGGGGGGCCTCTAAACTCTGATTACAGAGCCCCTTTTTTTCCATTTGCAAACATGACTTCTCTCCTTGAATTTGACAAACATTGGAGGAGCACTTTAGTTGGGAGTCTTGGAGCATGGCACTTACATCTATGATATAATGCTTTGATCATTTTAATTGCATTTTTCCTATGTTATGCATTTTTTTTTCTTTTCTGGACTGAATTATTTGAGGGTAAGGATTTTAAAAATTCATCTTTTTTTTGCAAACATGCAGAACAATATCTGGCACTGAATAAGTGTTCAATTATTGTTTACTGCCTGAAATAATAAGTAAGCATAGAGGTTTTGTTCCATTGACAAAGTTTATCTAGAGCACATGTTTGTTAAAAGTGAATGCAGTCCATATAAAACTTCTTTGTGAAACTTTGTTGGATTTACTTTCTTATAAGGTATATCCCATAACACTCTCCTTCGCTGCCTCTGTCTGTTCTCCCCAGTATTCTAACATTAGTATGTCTAATGCTTTAACCATTGATTCTCTTCTCAATTTTAACTGTACTTATATCCTAAATAATCCCATCTGGTCTCATGGCTTTAAATATTATCTTTATATATGGGCTCCCATATCTATATATCCATCCTAGATCACCAATCTGAACTGCAGACTATATATCTACTTTCCCACCCAACATCTCCAATTAACCTGTGCAAACCATATCTCAAACCTAACATGTTCCAAACGGACTCCCTGATTCACACCAGCCCCCATGCATTCACCAATACTCTCCACTGTGAGTCTTTTCCATCTCAATCAGTGGCAGCCTTCCACTTATCCAGGCCAAAAACTGAAGTCTGTCTTTACTCCTCTCTCCCTCTCATACCAAAATTTCTAATTTTTTAGGAGATACCACTAACTCTACTTTCAAAATATATCCGTATTCCTACCACTTCTTCCTGACTTTATTGTTATACGTGAGACACTGAAGTGATTTCTTAACATATCTTCCTTTCTCTGTCCTTATTTCCCTCAAGTCTATTCTCAAGCCACCAGTCAGAGTGACATTGTTTAAATAAAGTTTAGATAATATCCTTCAACCTCAAAATCCTCCAATGGCTGCCATTTCTCTCATTGCTGCTATCTTCTAACTCATAAAAAGACAATGTGTATGTTTTTGTAGTTAGGGAACAGGGAGGAGTCATGTATGAATACCCTTAATCAGATGACTGCAGATTCTTACCTCCAGTGACATATATCGAGGTGGAGGAAAACAGGAGTACATGGATTCTAGACTACAGACTTAATAGAATTGAGGAACATAGCTTTAAGGTCAGACACATGAGCATGTAGTCTAGCAGTATCATATTACAGCTGAGAGATCCTGGGACAATTACTTGATATGAAAATAGCATCTCACAAGAATTAAGTAAGACAAGGTAAGATCATTAGCACAAGTTAAAGTAAATTGTACAGGTCTACGACACAGTCCAACAAATATTTGGTCCACATTAAGCTCTTTTTAATTACTATCAAATGCATTAAATCCTACATTTATAAAACAGACCCAGTGTTTCCATTAAGAGATGACCTTGAAACAAACTTACAGCAATAAGATAAAGAGAGAAGAGGCAGAATAAACCTTCTCCTCCCAAGGTTACCATTCTTTGTCTGGCACAAGCAGATTAAGTGGAGATTTGAGTGGGCATGGCTAACCATGTCATGAGATACTGGCTTGAAAAAGGCAGAGAGAGAGAAATACTAAATCCTTCTAACCCAGATGGCTTTGCTTTAGAGAACAGCTTTAAAAATCCCAACAGGGAAGGTAACTAATTCTTCCACAAAAATTACATTTTCATCTATGATCCTTTCATACTTCATTTCCTCTTCCTATTTTTATCCACTGCTTTAAGCTCTCCTATTTTTGAATATGATTAATCATCAGTGGGGTAACAGAATTTTATTTTAGACAATTCGCAGGCTAAAGCTATCTGAAATTATGAATCATTATCAAATGTTGAGCATGAAGCTCACACATGCACTTTTTTGTGGTTGTTTTTGCTTCTTTGTGCGTGTGGGATTTATATAACACCTTTTCTCTTGGAAGCTTAAAGGAAATGAGCAGTTATAGTCTGTACTCCTGTCATTGTTCTTTGTGCTTCTACATACATGTCCTTTCTGGGCTTATTTTGTAGAAGCATCAAAATAGTTAAATAGGATAACAGATAAATGAAATAGGTCACAAGAATATGGAGATCTGTAGTAGAATTCTCAATTTCTTCTTGCATATGCTTCCTGGAAATGTCTCAGAATTATGGAAAAACAGAGTACTTTAGTTAATAAAATAATCTAGCTAATAATTAGTGTGCTCCTCCCTCATTTATCTGACTTTGTTTGCCAAATTAACATCATTGCTTCAGGCACAATAGACTCCACACTGCTCTCTCTATGCCATGTTCATTCCCTCTTTGGCCTCTGCTCAGCATGGCTCTCTCTTGCCAAATCCTTCTATATATAGCTCTCTGATCCCTCAAAAACTCATTGGCTACAAACTTCTTTCAACTTCCATAGCACTTAAATTGATGCAGTTGCTAAATGGAATGGGCAAGAGGTGATCACCTCAAGAAAATGGAATGATGTCAGCATGCTTATTATTAGTTAGGGAATGAATTTTATTGTTTGTAACAAAGGGCAAAATATTAGTAGTGTAAGGATAGACACTTATTTCTCTCTCGATCAAAGCAGTCCAAAATAAAGAGATAGTGCTAATAAGGAGACTCCATGCATTGGGATTCCATAATTCTTCAAATGTATTGCTCTGCCAGTCTCAGTGTGTGACTTTCATCTTTTGGAGTAAAGTGACCGTTCTGGCTTCTGCCACCACACGTTCAGCCCAGCAAGCATTACATGGTATAACTCCTTCTTTAGGAGTCACTCGTCATGTCCATCAATAGGAGCATTGGTAAGAACTTGATTGCATGGCCAATCCAAACTTCATGGAAGTCTTTAGTCAGATGGTCATATGTTCAGCTGGAACTTGGGGTTCTGAACATATAAAGACATAGAGGAAATGGATATTGAAATGCCATTTGTCTTCGCATCAATATAATCTGCCACTAGGGAGAGAATGTTTTAATCTCTTCCATGCAAGATCCCAGCATATTTTGCAGTTCTTTCTGTTTATTGTGAATTATTTAGTTGGCACCCTAGTCTTAAACATTGGTCACTTGAGCTTTGTTAGCATCAACTGACATCTGTAAGTTCCATTAAATAGGGTGCTGACAAGACTAAGTTCCAGAACCTGGAGGGCTGGGGTCCAGCAGATGGTAGGTTTCACCATGGGAACTGCCACTTCATAAGTTGCCCTGCTACCCAACCAGTCAGCCTCTCCTAGGCAACATACCTCTGCAAGGCCACATGCCAAGAGAAACTATTTCAACTTGAAATTCTCTTTTCCAGACATTTGGATACTCAATCATAGTCTACCAAAACCAGTTCCAAGGGCATATCCCCTGATGAAAAACAAAATCTTGATTTCTCATTTAATCTTCAGTGCTAATGCAGTTCTTCATGCAGTTTCTTGGACTGCAAACACACTAAAGCCATTTTGATAGCAAATATGCTTATTACTGAAGTTTGGGAACCTATTACATGTTGCTTCTTCCCCAACATACCTAGGTTCTCCCACAAAAAGACCAATAGTAATGGAAATGTGCTGAATTGACCTTCACTGCTCGTAAGAATTTTAAAATAAGAAATGTTATTTTAGGTATGTATGTCTTATCTTTACAAATATGTTGTAAGCTTTTTTAGGAAATATTTACTTGTACTATAAACTGGGTTGTCAGTAGCTATCAATTAATACTTATGATTTGAATATTTTACTTTATACTTTATGCATATGACCATATGACCAGTATATAATAATTTACATACTATATAGTGAGTATTAAAGATAATAACTGGGAGGGGGGGCATTCCAAGATGGCAGAGGAGCAGGAGACCTAAAGTTCGTCTGGTCCCAGGAATTCAGCTAGAGAGCTACCAAACCATTCTGAATACCTATGAACACAACTGGAGAACGAAGAAAAGAGTAGCAGAAACTCTATGAACAGAAAAGCGACCACTTTCTGCAAAGAGGAGGAAAGATGGCAGAGGAGTAGGGGGCCCCTTCCTCAGCAGGTCCTCTGAGTTGAGCTGGATATCTACCAGATCATCCTGAAAACCCACGGAATCAGCATGAGACTCAGGAAGATACATCTGAATCACTACAAATGAACATCTCCAGCGCTGAGCACTGAGGTACGAAGCGGGGGAGCTGTGAATCCGTGCACAGATATCAGAAGATAAACAGAAGCCTCCACGCTCAGGCACCAGGAAGCAGTAGCCACCTGCACTGGGGAGCAGGCCGGACTCTCAGACCAGCACCACGAGAGAGCAGACTGAGACGGTGAGCCTGGGAATGCGCGTGGGACCAGACTGAAAACCGTCGCTCTGGAGCGCACGCGAACCATACTGAAACAGGGAGCTTTGGAGCATGCGTGGGAACCTGGGGTGGCTGGCGGTGTTAGAAGCACAAAGGGGGGCGCCTGGGTGGCACAGCGGTTAAGCGTCTGCCTTTGGCTCAGGGCGTGATCCCGGCATTATGGGATCGAGCCCCACATCAGGCTCCTCCGCTATGAGCCTGCTTCTTCCTATCCCACTCCCCCTGCTTGTGTTCCCTCTCTCGCTGGCTGTCTCTATCTCTGTCAAATAAATAAATTTAAAAAAATCTTAAAAAAAAAAAGAAGCACAAAGGACAGAGACGTGCCCGCCCTGGAAGTGAGGGCTGGGACACTGAATGTGGGGCGCACATCCCAGGATGCTGCAGGGTTTTTGGCAGCACCGACAGAAACAGAGTTAAAGTGGGCAGGAGAGCTCAGTGGAGAGCGGACTGTGATCTCTCTGTTCTGGGACAGAGGCTGGGATATGGCCACTGCTGCTTTGACTCTCAGAAGAGGCACAGAAAACCACCAGCAAAAGCCGCCAGAGAACAAAAGCCTGGAAATACCGGCTAACATTGTGCCCATCCCCAACTCCCCTCGCAGGGGACGGGGCAACTTTATGCAAACAGGGTTGCCTGAATATCAGTGCAGCAGGCCCCTCCAGCAGAAGGCATGCTGAAAAATCAAGGAGCCTACATCCCTAAGGTCCCTATAAAACAAGTACACACTGCCTCGGTCCTCGTCAATAATTTGGGCTCTGGACAACCCCACAACCTCTCCTCATCAGAATGATGAGGAGGAGAAATCCCCCCCAGCAAAGAAAAGGTAATGAGTCTGTGGCCTCTGCCACAGAACTGATGGATATGGAGATAACCAAATTGTCAGAAATGGAGTTCAGAGTAACAATGGTCAAGATGATGTGTAGGCTTGAAAAAACTATTAACGAAAATATTAACAAGAATATAGAATCTCTAAGAGCAGAAATGAGAGCAAGTCTGGCAGAAATTAAAAATGCTAAGAATCAAATGCAGCCTAAACTAGACGCTCTGACAAACAGGCTTAATGAGGTAGAAGAACAAATTAGTGAATTGGAGGATGGGATAGTAGAAGAGAAAGTTAAAACAGAAACTTGGCTCAAAAAAAAAATATAATCTCAAGAATGTAGATTACAGGAGATTACTGACTCAATGAAAGTTCCAATGTCAGAATCATCGGCATCCCCGAAGGGGTGGAGAAAGAGGAGAGACGTCTAGAAGAGATATTTGAACAAATTGTAGCTGAGAACTTCCCTATTCTGGCAAAGGAAACAAGCATTCGTGTCCAAGAAGCAGAGAGGACCTCTCCCAAGGTCAATAAGAACAGACCTACACCACATCACCTCATAGTGCAATTCGCAAATATTAGATCCAAGGATACAGTATTGAAAGCGGCCAGGGGGAAGAAAATCCTTATGTACAGAGGGAAAAATATCAGAATAATGTCAGACCTGTCTACAGAGACCTGGCAGGCTAGGGAAGGGTTGGCAGGGTATTTTCAAAGCTCTATCTGAGAAGAACTTGCAGTCAAGGATCCTTTATCCAGCAAGGCTGTCATTCAGAATGGATGGAGAGATAAGGACATTCCAAGACCGGCAGAAACTGAAGAAATTCGTGACCACCAAACCAGCCCTTCATGAGATATTAAGGGGGGTTCAAAAGTAAAAAGGCCCCAAGAGTGATACAGAACAGAAATTTACAATCTATAGAAACAAAGACTTCACAGGAAGCATGACATCATTAAAATCATATCTCTCAATAATCACTCTCAATGTGAATGGCCTAAATGCTCCCATAAAACCCCACAGGGTTGCAGATTGGATAAAAAGTCATGACCCATCCATTTGCTCTCTACAAGAGACTCATCTTGAATCAAAAGATACATTCAGACTGAAAGTGAAGGGATGGAAAACCATTTTTCATGCCAATGGACCTCAAAAGAAAGCTGGGGTAGCAATTCTCATATCAGACACATTAGATTTTAAACTAAAGACTGTTGTTAGAGATACAGAGGACACTATATTATTCTTAAAGGATGTATCCAACAAGTGGATATGACAATTATAAATATCTATGCCCCCAACAGGGGAGCAGCCAGTACATAAGCCAACTCTTAACCAGGATAAAAAGACATATAGATAACAATACATTAATAGTAGGGGACCTCAACACTCCACTCTCAGCAATAGACAGATCACTTAAGCAGAAAATCAACAAAGAAACAAGAACTTTGAATGACATACTGAACCAGATGGACCTCATAAATATATATAGAACACTAAACCCCAGAACAACAGAATACTCATTCTTTTCAAATGCACATGGAACTTTCTCCAGAATAGACCGTATACTGGGTCACAAAACAAGTCTTAACCGATAACAAAAGACTGAGATTATTCCCTGCATATTCTCAGACCACAATGCTTTGAAACTGGAACTCAATCACAAGGAAAAATTTGGAAGAAACTCAAACACTTGGAAACTAAGAACCATCCTGCTCAAGAATGACTTGGTAAACCAAGAAATTAAAAATCAGTTTAAAAAATTTCTGGAGAATGAAAACACATTGGTCCAATACCTGTAGGACACAGAAAAGGCAGTCCTAAGGGGAAAATACATAGCCATCCAAGCCTCACTCAAAAGAATAGAAAAATAAAAAATGCAGTTTTTATATTCTTACCTCAAGAAGCTGGAGCTGGAACAGAGGGACAGGCCTAACCCATGCCCGAGAAGGCAAGTGATATAGATTAGAGCCGAGATCAATGAATTAGAAACCAGGAGCACAGTTGAGCAGATCAACAGAACTAGAAGCTGGTTCTTTGAAAGAATAAATAAGATTGATAAGCCACTGGCCAGACTTATTCAAAAGAATAGAGAAAGGACCCAAATTAATAAAATTATGAATGAAAGGGGAGAGATCACAACCAACACCAATGAAATAGGAATAATCATTAGAAACTTTTATCAACAGCTTTATGCCAGTAAATTAAACAACCTGGAAGAAATGGATGCCTTCCTGGAAACCTATAAACTACCAAGACTGAAACAGGAAGAAATTGATTATTTAAGCCAATTGATTAATTATGAAGAGATTGAAGCAGTGATCAAAAACCTCCCCAAAAACAAAAGTCCAGGGCCTGACGGATTCCCTGGGGAATCCTACCAAACATTCAAAGAAAAAATAATACCTATTCTCCTGAAGCTGTTTCAAAAAATAGAAACAGAAGGAAAACTACCAAACTCATTCTATGAGGCCAGTATTACCTTGATCCCCAAATCAGGCAAAGACCCCATCAAAAAGGAGAATTACGGGCTGATATCTCTGATGAATATGGATGCCAAAATTCTCAACAAGATCCTAGTAATGGGATCCAACAGTACATTAAAAGGATTATTCATCAAGACCAAGTGGGATTCATCCCTGGGATGCAAGGGTGGTTCAACGTTCGCGAATCGATCAGTGTAATAGATCATATCAACAAGGAAGGAGTCAGGAACCATATGATCCTCTCGATGCCGAAAAAGCATTTGACAAAATACAGCATCCTTTCCTGATTAAAACCCTTCAGAGTGTAGGGATAGAGGGTACATTCCTCAATTTCATAAAAACCATCTATAAAAAGCCTACAGTGAATATTATTCTCAATGGGGAAAACCTGAGAGCCTTTCCCTTAAGATCAGGAACACGACAAGGATGCCCACTCTCACCATTATTATTCAACATAGTACTAGAAGTCCTTGCAACAGCAATCAGACAACAAAGAGGGATAAAAGGAATCCAAATTGGGAAAGAAGATGTCAAACTGACTCTCTTCACAGATGACATGATACTCTATATAGAAAACCCAAAGGACTCCACCCCCAAACTACTAGAACTTATAGAGCAATTCAGTAACGTGGCGGGATACAAAATCAATGCTCAGAATCAGTTGCATTTCTATTCACCATTAATGAGACTGAAGAAAGAGAAATTATGAAACCCATCCCATTTACAATAGCACCAAAAACCATATGTTACCTTGGAATTAACTAACCAGAGACGTAAAGGATATATATTCTAGAAACTACAAATCACTCTTGAAAGACATTGAAGATAAAAAAGATGGAAAAATATTCCATGCTCATGGATCTGAAGAATAAGCATAGTTAAAATGTCTATGCTATGCACAGCAATCTACACTTTCAATGCCATCCTGATGAAAATAACAGTGACATTTTTCAAAGAACTGGAACAAATAGTCCTTTATTTGTGTGGAACCAGAAAAGGCCCCGAATTGCCAAGGAATTGTTGAAAAGGAAAAACAAAGCTGGGGGCATCACGTTGCTGGATTTCAAGCTATACTACAAAGCTGTGATCACAAATACAGCATGGTACTGGCACAAAAACAGGCACATAGACCAATGGAATAGAATAGAGACCCAGAAATGGACCCTCGGCTCTTTGGGCAACTAATCTTTGACAAAGCAGGAGAAAACACCCAGTGGAAAAAAGACAGTCTCTTCAATAAATGGTGCTGTGAAAATTGGACAGCTATATGCAAAAGAATGAAACTTGACCACTCTCTTACACCATACACATAGATAAACTCCAAATGGTTGAAAGACCTCGACGTGAGACAGGAATCCATCAAAATCCTAGAGGAGAACATAGGCTGCAACCTCTTCGATATCGGCCACAGCAACTTTTTTCATGACACATCTCCAAAGGCAAGAGATACAAAAAAAAAATGAACTTGTGGGACTTCATCAAGATAAAAAGCTTCTGCACAGCCAAGGAAACAATCAAAAAAACTAAGAGGCAGCCCACAGAATGGGAGAAGATATTTGCAAATGACACTACAGATAAAGGACTAGTATCCAAGATCTACAAAGAACTTCTCAAACTCAATACACATGAAACAAATAATCAAATCAAAAAATGGGCAGAAGATATGAACAGACACTTTTCCAATGAAGACATACAAATGGCTAACAGACACATGAAAAAATGTTCAAAATCATCAGCCATCAGGGAAATTCAAATCAAAACCACCTTGAGATATCACCTTACGCCAGTTAGAATGGCAAAAATTGACAAGGCAAGAAACAACAAATGTTGGAGAGGATGTGGAGAAAGGAGATCCCTCTTAACACTGTTGGTGGGAATGCAAGTTGGAACAGCCACTTTGGAAAACAGTGTGGAGGTACCTTAAAAAGTTAAAAATTGAGCTACCCTATGATCCAGCCATTGCACTACTGGGTATTTACCCCAAAGATACAGACATAGTGAAGAGAAGGGCCATATGCACCCCAATGTTCATAGCAGCATTGTCCACAATAGCTAAATTGTGGAAGGAGCTGAGATGCCCTTCAACAGATGATTGGATTAAGAAGATGTGGTCCATATATACAATGGAATATTACTCAGCCATCAGAAAGAATGATTACCCAACATTTGCAGCAACATGGACGGGACTGTAGCAGATTATGCTAAGTGAAATAAGTCAAGCAGAGAAAGACAATTATCATATGGTTTCACTCATTTATGGAACATAAGAAATAGTAGGGAGATCGGTAGGAGAAGGAAGGAAAGAGTGATGGGGGGTAAACAGAAGGGGGAATGAACCATGAGAGACTATGGACTCTGGGAAACAAAGTGAGAGATTCAGAGGGGAGGTTGGTGGGGGATTGGGATAGACCAGTAATGGGTATTAAGGGGGCACATATTGCACGGTGCACTGCGTGTTATATGCAAATAATGAATCATGGAACATTGCATCAAAAACTGGGGATGTACTGTATGGTGACCAATATAACAAAAAAAATTATAAAAATAAATAAATAAATAAATAAATAAATAAATAAATAAATAAATAAAATAAAATAACTGGGGGCACCTGGGTGGCTCAGTCAGTTAAGCATCTGACTCTTGGTTTGGCTTAGGTCATGATATCAGGGATGTGGGATTGAGCCCTGCATTGGGCTTCATGCTCAGTAGGGAGTCTGCTTAAGATTCTCTGTCTCTCTCCCTCTCCTATCCTTCCCCCATTCTGTCTCTCTCTCAGATAAATAAATAAATCTTTAAAAATAAATTTAAAAAATTAAAGATAATAACTGTGTTATCGGATTTAATTATCAGAAAAGTCCTATGATATGTTCATTGGCATTTCAAACATTCAGACAAAGATCATGAGGTTACAAAAGTGATATGCTCAAACCCATTCTGAGAATACACAGAGGAATCATCAATAAAGGTATGTTTAAGTGTAAAGCATTGTGCTTATTATCACAGCACTACTCTGCCTCTTTCACTTAGCAAATCAAAATATTGTGTACTTTATAATTCTTCTAACTTTCATTTAAGATATATTTATTGGCTGTAAATATACTGGGTTCATTGGTGTATCTAGGGTAAATGCCACAAATAAATTTTTATTTCTCATTATACATAGACACTTATCATCACTGCACAGAATGGACTAAAGTCTGTTTACTTAGATTTTCATATTATTTGAGATTTCCTCGAACAGAGGGTACACAGAGATGAATGATGTTTAAAAAATATGGGGAATTGGTTTGAAAAAGGGGAAGAAAATAATGTTTTTGCAAACTACCTGAGTTATCAAATTGTGTCTAGTAATAAGTTCTCTTCTGTGAGCATTGGGATTCCCAAATTTCAGAAATTGATATTAGAGTTAATGGCTTAATTACAGTTTTGCATTTTGGTGCAGTATCTGCATTGCAGCTGGCTTGGATGTGCCTTAGGTTACAGAACTATAACTTGGAATTTCTCTTCTTTATTTACTTTTCCAAATTTATGGGGAGTTCTTACATTAGAGTGGGAACTTGGCACACACATCTATTCTCTGATGATTTGACCACTCTTCTTTCAGTTTTACCAAATTATTAGATGGGGCTTTTCCCGGCTTCTTGTCACCCAGGTTCCCAGCACATAAATTTACCTTAATAGGGAAAAGCATTCACACACATATATGATTCCCTCTTCCCAAAGTTTTGCATGGAAGAAAAAAGAGAGAGAGAGAAAGAGATGACAAGCCTGAGGGCTGTGGAAGCTTGGGGGAGGGGGACACAGAAAGGGAGAGAGAGAAAGGGAGAAAGAGGGAAGGAAAGAGAGAGAGAAAGAGACAGCCAGACCTAGAACACTTGGCTTATGCTCAAATGTTCGACTTGAAAGGGCTGCTTCAGCTCAATTTCCCTCCAGAAGAAATGCTCAGGGACATGTCTGAGCTTCACTGACATTTGAGTCTTTTGAGGAGGGAGCTCAAATGGCTCAAAGAAATTCAACTCTCACTTCTCATAAAGGAAAGGCACTCAGTGGTGCAATGTGATACAGTAACTTTTTTTTAAAGAGGGGAAAGTATAAATTCACATCTAAGGGACTTAAAAAGTAAAATACATGGCCCTTACGAATCCATGCATGTGGTGAGACTAAAAATAAAACACCTACCCCTAAACCCTTTTGAAATACTCTTAGGTTAATAGCTGAGAAGAATGGAACAAACATAATAAAATGCATGTTTTGAAATCACCTTGAGCTGGGGATATCCAGCAAGATCGATTTTCGTCATTATCTACTTTAGTAGCTTCAACTTTACATACTTTTGTCCTCCTCCACATTATCATCTACAGACTGAAGAAAGGCAGGAGCTGATGTCTGTGCACAAATTAAACCAAAAGAAAGAAAAAAAAGTCAGTATTAAACATTTAAAACACACACAATCAAAACACTTAGGTTTCTGCACTTCACGACACCTTAATTTCCATCAGCCTGTGCAGCTGTGTGCTTCCCACAGTGCAAAGTCTCATGAAGGGTATATTAATTAAGTCATTATGCCCTGAGAGATAGGTATAATTACGAATCTTCTCACCATACTATTTTGAGTTTCTAAAATTCAATAAGTTAGAGGCTGTTTTTTTTTTTTTAAGATGCCACAGGGGATTAAAAAAAGTCAACAACAACAACAAAAAATCCACAGAAGGGAAACATTACCACACTTCCCATTAGCAGAGAGTATTCTGGGAATAGCCCTGCAGAGAGGAATTATTTGCCCCTCTCAGCCCAGTTTAAGAACTACTATCACTTGGGACACCTGGGTGGCTCCGTCGGTTAAGTGTCTGCCTTTGGCTCAGGTCATGATCCCAGGGTCCTAGAATAGAGTTCCCGCATCGGGATCCTTGGTCAGTGGGGAGCCTGCTTCTCCCTCTGCCTGTTTCTTCCCCTGCTTGTGCTCTCTCTCTCTGACAAATGAATAAATAAAATCTTAAAAAAAAAAAAAAAAGGAACTACTATCCCAAACCTCCTGCAAGAATCACCCGTACATGGTCAGGTACATGTGGATGTGAGAGAAGACTGCCCTAAAAACAAATGAGCAGAAGGAAACCAAGGCTGGAGTATCTCCCATTCTTCTATCTCATAGGGATGCAATGCATGCTTTTAGAATAAAGAAACAAGATGGAACAAGATGCTTCACCATCCTGTCCAACGTCTTTATGGGAAGTGCAGGAAAGGGTTATCCTTAGTATGGTTGCATGGAAAGCTCCACATACTGAGGACCATATTCTATAAAGGTGATCCTCAAAGTCCGTTTGTTCTTAAGATTGTGATTTTGAGCAACCAGGAAGTAGGATTGTGTTTTTGTTATAGCATGTAGTTATCTCTTTTCCATTCCTAGATAAAAAACTAGTTTCTTCCAACAAGTAAAGGAAGAAAAATTAAGATCAGAAAGTGGATGCTCTAGGTATGGGTGAAAACTCAAATATAGTACATCCTATTCAAACCAGCTAGTGCACATTGAGAAAGTAACATCCAACAGCTGCCAGAGTGAGTTTGGTGTATTCTCTTTGCATTCAGAAATAAGCTTCCCCCAGGTATTGTGACCAAGTTAGGGTATGGAATAATTCATTTCAAAACTTCTGGCCTTCTAAATCTTGGGTAGAATGTCTTCAATTCAGCTTCAAGTTGGTCTGTATACTTACGCTTGTATGCAAAATATCTTCTGCTTCACACTGTCTCTTTAACATATGTTAGTGCTTACCTCTCTCAATTGAGAATGTATGTGTCTTTGAAAGTACACTCAATACTTTTGAATTTACCCAAACCCTTTAACCTGGCATGTGAGGTTTTTCCATATGCTGACTTCACTCTAGCTTTCCATCCTTCTCTCTGGGTTGTTCACAAGAAACTTCCTTTCAGTTAAGTTTGTCAAAGGAACTATAACATAGTAGGTAAGTTGGGAATTCCAGTTACAATTCTACCTCTGCTTACATTACTTAACTCCTGTCTTAGCGTTCAAATCTAGAGAATGAGCAGAGAACCTACTTCACTGAGTTGAGAAACAAGTGGATTAATCCATGTAAAATGTCTTACTGCCTTGTTCCACACATAAAAAGCACTCAGTCAATGCCAGTTATTATTATTTTAACACAAACATGTTTTGTGCTTTTCAACTATGACCATTTCTTCACTCTACCTCTTGATTTTTTTTTTTTGCCTGTATCAGTCTTTCTGTCCTTCAAGAACCTCTCTGTGAAGATATTCTAGAATTTTCTGGCATGATCTGTTATATGATCTTGGAATTAGAAAACTTAGTAAATATTTTGTCAATCCTTTCTTGTAAAAAAGTAACAATTATGTGACTTTCATGCTGTACACATGCTAGAAGGCACTTTATACTTCCCTGTAATGTCTGTCACATCTAAATATTCATGCTCTATGTTTTTGCATGCCACCCCCTGGGCACTTAAATCACCCTCATTTCCTGAACTCTTATGATATATCCTATCTGTGCCATTTGCTACCTACTATTTCTAATTATTTGGTGAATTTACACATTTTGCATTCCAATTTATTCTCTTGTGGAGCAGATGCCTACATTTTTCTGCATAAAACCAACTGAACTGCTCTCTGAGTCACCGATTCTCTAATACTCCAGAGATGGGGCAGTGACAGGGGTTGGCAACTGGCATAAATAAGGAAATCTTACAGGCTGGTGCATAGGTCTACCAGGGACTTATGAGAGAAGGGGAACTTAGGATCTGGCCCCTTTGTCTACAGAAACAGAACAGGAAGGAAATAAAAAGCTGCTAAGTGAACATAGACGTTCACTTGTTTACAAGGATTTTTTTAAGCATGTGATATCAGAGCATCCTATGCATTGGCTTCTTTCATTGACCAAAGCAAGTCATGTTAGCCTTGTTAAATTTGAAGAGAGTAAAGAAGTGCAATCCTACCATGTGCCTGAAAGGGGGAAATATGGAAATACTTGGTGTAACAGCACTAAAGATGATATTGGTAATCCTGTCCCCATATCTTACTACTAGCCAAAATAAATAACAGAATGTGACTCAATACAGAAAATTTTTGACTGTCGGATTATCTGCTTTTTCTCTTGGCTTAATTCCTGCAGTTATGTTATTAATATAACTCCAAACCAAGAGCTTAATTCATAAAATGATAACAGCAATAATTATAAAATAAAGCTCAATGGGTCATACTTGAAGTGACCAGCTTCTTTTTCTACCCTGCCCACCTCTTCCCTCCCAAGTCATATTTCCCTATTTCCACATCAAGTTTTCTCTGGACCAGCCAAGCAGTCACACAGCCCACAGACCAGTGAGATTCCACAGCAGATGAACTGCAATGCTTCCTCCACCTGCCCGTCCTTTCTAAAGCTGTCATTTCCTTGGTATAGTAGACTGACTCATCAGCTGGATGAGACAGCGGGTCCACAGAGGAAGAGGCCAAACCAGGGATGTTTATGGAAGGAGGATTTACAGGCTTGACTTGGCAGCAGGACTATAAGACAGAGCTGACTTAGGTATCTGACACAGGTATTTTATCATTATTTGTTCTGGTTACCCAGGGACCATAAGAAAAAGACTGGCAAGCAATCAAAAGATTTTTCTGACAACTGAGAAGACATATGTGAGTATGGAGAGACTGGTTGAGGTATACTTCACAGGATATTTTAATATACTGTATATCCTCGCACAGAGCTCAATGGACGCACACTAATGCTGCTTTGACTTTTCAAGTAACCTCTGCAGGAAATCTCTCTGTTCTTTGGGGAAGCCCTTATCTCGGGTGAAAAACAGCTCCTGAGTAGGTGATACTTATACAGGACATATGCACACAATCTCCATTTGGACTCATTAATCATTTTTATTATGGCCAAATTATTCAAGACTATAAGATGTAATGAAAAAAAAAAAAGCCTTGTTAATACTAAAATGTCCAAGAGAGTACTTAGGGAAATTAAATAGACTGGAAAACATATGTTAGATGTCTTCCAAATTAGAATTTGTAAATAAATGATTCTGGTTTAATCACATGGCAATTTACAGGGACATTCTTGGTAAAAATGATCACATCACAATCTTTGACAAGAATTTGATACAAATTGAGCTATTTGGCTTGCTGCATGAGCAGTTTTAGAGTTTTTATTTGTCATTAATCTTTTTAAACACTTGGTTTATTATTTTACTCAAGAATTCTGTTTTTAACTCAATTACACTGTGAATTTTGAAATACAGCTCAGTGTCTAAAGTCTGCTATTAGCCTTCCAGCCCACAACTCTCCGCAGTTGTGACAGTGTTCCACATCCCATTGTTTGATAGCAAGGCAAACTCTTACTTAATGAAAAATGTGTCTAGTCTGTGGCTACAATATTGTGCCATTATTTTGTAGATTTATTGGCTTTGATGAGAGAAGAGAAGCTACTACTCTCACTGATTCTAGGCACTGCGACACACAGAGGCAGATAAGAACTCTGTGACCCCACAGTTTGCTTGTAAATTAATCCATTCATGTTGGACCATTAATGCTGAGTGTGTGTCTCAGATGATAGACATTTAGATGGGATGAAAGATATTGGAGATGGGGAAGTAATATATAGATACAGTGCTGTAGCAGCAGGCTAGCATCCCTCAAAAAATATTTGTCCATTTTAAGACGCATAGCGATCTTTTCCCCATTTATCTTGCAACTAGATCAGACGATGCAACTAGGTTTGAACAATGAAAAGTGAGGGGAAAGAACACAAGCAACTTCCTAGGCATCTCAAGCTTTAAAAAAAGGCCTCTCTCCTTGGGCTTTGACATTGTTCCCCTTCCCATGATGTGAAACATAGACATTGAAATCGTTGACCTATCACCATGCAGGTGAGTAGGAGAATATGGGGGTTTTTGCAGCAACAAGATAGAAGGAGGAACTTAGGACCCTGGATAGCTTTGTGAAACAAAACTAGAGTGCCATGTTAGAGAAATAAATTTCTACTTAAACTACTCAATTTTGAGGTCTGATTTTTCTTTTTGTTTCTTTTTTAATTTTTACAGTAGATCATTTACCCTAACCAATAAAAACACTCAATTCAATGTATTTTCAAACTCATTCTGTCTGAGTGGGAGCATTTAATTTGGGCATCATAAAAAAGCCACTTGAAGGCATCACTCCTTTTGATATCTAAGAAGAGATCCTAGGGGCACCTGCCTGGCTCAGTTGGTAGAACATGTGGCTCTTGATCTCAGCGTTGTGAATTCAAGCCCCACATCATTGTAGAGATTACTTGAATAAATAAACTTAAAAAAGAAAGACCCTAGGAATATCATATTAGTACCCAGAGGTTGTTTCTGGAGCAGGAGTGGCTTCTTCTACAGATAAAGAACAGTCCTAATCCTGAATTTGTTTATACAAGAGGTTAGTCCTAATTACCTGAAACACACAACATGTCTTTGGCTTGTTTCTCCTTCTGACTCTTCTGACAACCTAGGCACCTGGACTAAATACTCCTCCCTCTTTGATGATCTTATTCCTCCTCCTTGTTTTGATAGGTATTAATTGATTTTATAAAAAGGCTATCAGAAACAATAAAAAACAAGACCTTAGGAAAGCCTAGCTTTCAAATATAGAATCCTGTGTGTCCAGATGCTGTTAGTACCAACTGAATAATATTCTTTCTTAACTTATCACACAAACTAACTTCCTGAAATTTACTCCGTGCTAAGTGATCCTTCTAAGGCATTTGTTCAAATATATCACATGGATATATTCGCCACAAAGAGAAATACAGATCAAATCATTTTGACATTATGAAATTCAGGACATGCAATAAGTGGAATAAAATTGCATACACTTCAGTAATTATATCACACCTATCATTTACTCTGGTCGTTTTTAGTTAGAAGAAAAAGATATGGTGCAGCCTCCCAAATAGTTAAGATAGAACTTGACAGTGGAAGACTAGAGGTGGAAAAATAGCTATATGAAATGCCTCTCTCTCTCTCTCTCCTCTTTGTTTCTTAGTTTCTCTCCACAGAACATACAAGCAATGAGTACCCAAATGAGAAGCATGACTCTTTTAAATTTTATAGTTTTATAGGTGGACAGTTTAGCTTTTTTATAGATTCCTTCTTGCTCTTCCACATTTAAATTAAGCCCTGATCCCCCTCAGCCTCCTCCCTCAATACAATCCTAATAAGGGTAGACAGAGATATCAGTTTCTGCCAATTACATAGTACATCACTCATTCTAGTCTACATTCTTTTTTCTTTCTGTGCAATCCTGCTACTGTCAATCATTATCCATGACCATGATGTCTTCACATCCCAAATTAACATGAAAAGAAAAACATATGAGAAGAAAAAGTCATCAACCTCTTCCTTTTCAATGTATAGCATATTTCTTATGTAAGAGAAGATTTCAAAACAGAGGAAGCAAACCTAGAAAAGAGTCTCTTAAAATGGGGTTGGAAGACCACAAGGGAGGAGTTTATGTATATCCTCATCGGAGGAACTACAAACTTTTTGAACTTTTCAGCCAACGTGAAGCCCCCAACCTGGACTAATGTCCTCCTCACCATGACAACTGACAATCCACTTCAAAAGGATTGTTTAATAAGCTTCAATACCTCATTTGCATAGTAACCCAACAAATCCCAATTAACCAATTTCAGTCCCTGTTTTGCATAGAGGATCTAAATGAGAACTATACTTATAACTTTTTATTTTTATAATTCTGCCCTCTCCTTGTCTTCAGAACACAGTTCAGGTTTCTACCTGAACTTGTGTCTCCCAAATTGCAATTCTGAATGCCCAAATAAACATCTATTTGCCTTCATTTTCAGTGAATTCTTTCTTGGCTGACATTTGAGTGTGTTTATCTGTGTGCATAGATAGATAGATAGATAGATAGATAGATAGATAGATAGATAGATGATAGATAGCTAGAGATAGAGATATATATCTCAAGTTAAATACTTGTACTCTTGAAGCTAAAGAACTACAAACAATGCTCGATGTGAATGTGCCCATGAGGAAAGCTATATAAAAATTCACTGATAGAGGAAGAACAACATAGACACGCTCCAAAGACAAAGCAGTAAGGAACTAAACTGATGTTTTCAAGTTGAATAGACTCAGAAGGAGCACTACATGAAGGGGAAAAAAAGAGAGAATAAATGTACACTAGATGAAATATTAAGTTAATCTCCCAATTATGTTCTCTAATTAGAAATGTGGGAAAGCATTAACATGCACATGAAAACTGAACTTTGATATATAAGAATTGGTGTGTCACAATAGGCAAAGATCATACTCTGAATTCTTAGGCTGAAGGCTGTATGCTCTAAGGGCAATTTGGTCACTACAAATACATTGATGGTCTAATAATTTGGTCTAATAATTTGTTTTAAATAATTAGCCATCTGGTAAAAATGTGTATTAATCATACCCATTTTTTCAACTATTACTAATTATGTTATAGAATAAAACAATTCAGTTCTCATTTCTGAATCCTTAAACATATTTGTCAAGCACATAGAATTTTTCAGCTTGTTCTGTTTCTGATAATTATTCAAGGTCTGAATGCAGTATTGAAAAACCTGAGGAAATTAAGTGTTTAATTATGGGGAATGCATCAGAACAAATTAAATGTTTTGCATTAATATACACCAAAAATAAAACCAAAGTTGAACAATCTATCAATTGTTGGAAATTTAAATTCTTCTTAATAATATCAATTGTTTTGCTTAGGACTCAATGACTTTCAGTAAAATTGCATGCTAATTGTAAGACAGGTGAGTGAAAAGACAAAATTGTAAAGCTCGAAAATATTTTTAAGCCCTCTTTCTGTTGTAATGCCTTTCTCCATAAAAGTGAATGCTCTTCCCAGGCTTTGTGTTGATGGACTTGTTTATTGCATGGTCTGTGGTGGAGAATGTGTCCTCCTCATTCACCAGCCTTCGTGTACCTAGTTACAGTCCTGTGAGTGATTCTGGACAATAGTTTATAGAAGAAAGTTGCATAAATCACTACCTTTAAAAAGTAACCCATGGGATCTTCTAGCTCTCACTTTTCCTGTAAAGACATGGAAGGTTGTAGATTTTAGAAGACACTACCAAGGAGGGAAGCAGCCTCGATCTCTGCGGCACTGTGTAGAAGAGAGCCCCCCAGGGCAGTTTCCCAGTCCCCTCTGAGTATGATGTGAGAAAGAATTTAGCCCGTATAAAATCAGTCTACTGAAGATTCAGGGTCAGTGCCTTGTGGTAGCTCATATTAATTACTGTGACTTCTACAGAAATCAACCCTGCAAAGGGAGTGTTGCCAAAAAATTAGCCCTGAAATATGTCACAGGGGCTTCATGCTCAGCGAAAAACATTAAAAAACCTATCTTAGAAGTTTGGGAATGAGGTTAATATTTGGATAAAACAACCCAGGGCATCCATTAGAGTCAGAGCATGATTTTCCCTTCAGGTTTCCCTGTAACATCATTGAGGGGGTGAGGACTGAGTGAGCAGGTGGGGAGGAAGCAAAGAATAAGGGATATTTGAGAGCCATAATTGAAAAGAACTTTGCAAGACATTAGTAGCACAATATAGAGATTTGAACCAATAGATTATAGTCATACCAGAAAATGGAAGAGAATATATTGAAGAAAAAAAACAAAAACAAAAACAAATACCCGTGATTTAAGGTCTTTAAAAATTAGAAGAATACAAAACAAATACACCTTTTAAAATATCTTTATACGGATCCCTGGGTGGCTCAGTCAGTTAAGCATCTGCCTTTGGCTCAGGTCATGATCCTGGGGTCCTCGGATCAAGTCCCACATTAAGTTCCTTGCTCAGACAGCAGTCTGCTTCTCCCTCTGCCTGCTGCTCCCCCTGCTTTTGCTCTCTCTCTCTCTCTCTGACAAATAAATAAATAAAATCTTTAAAAATAGTAATAATAAGATAAAATCTCTTTTTGGACACTGGAAAGCTATCAAAATTATAGGGTATTTAGAAATAAGGCTCCTGGCAGAAAGGAAATATCCAGCTATATGTCTTCTATCTTGCTCATTTTTTCCTCCATAAGTCATTTGCAGATTCCTAGACTCCAAGGGTTGAGGAGTTGAAATAAAGTAACATTTAAAAGGCTGAAAAGCAGGGAAACTGGTGTGGTGAAGTTAGTTAAGCAGCAGACCCTTGATTTCAGCTCAGGTCCTGATTTCAGAGTCATGAGATGGAGCCCTGCATTGGGCTTGTGCTTAAAACTCTCTCCCTCTCCCTCTGGCCGTTCCCCCTTCTGTGCTTGCTCTTGTGGGATCTCTTTCTCTAAAATAAATAAGTCTTTAAAATTAAAATGAATAACTGTGAGAAGTTGGTAGCAATGTTACAATTCTTGGGGTGCAAAAATTAGAATTCAGAGGAACTGAGCCAAGACTTGAGGATTCAGAGTACTACACAGTAGAGAAACATAAAGAAGTGAGCCCAGAATTTGGTACAGTGTTTTTTCTTGGGAAGAAACTGTGACTGGCACAGAATCTGAAAAGCCAGCCAGGAAGTGGTAACTGAGAGTTTAAGGAGCTCTCCATAGATTTGGACAGTCTGAATGTGCTGGGGAACAGGGCCAGGGCCAGGGGAGGAGGTCACAAATTGTAACTGAAGCTCTTTCAACAAACATTGGCCTCGCTAAACCATGCAGACCTTGAGTTTAGAGTCCCACAGTGTGTTTCTAAAACACAGCCAAACCAGTAGTAATGAATACACTTTTAACAATTTACTTTACAATAATGCTATTCTTGATGAATTTTTAATTTGAGGAAATTGCATTATTTCGGGTTGCGGACATAAAGGGTACACTGACTATTGTATGACACCATTTAAAATCCTTATAACTGAAATTGTCATAGCATATGACCTCACTTACATATTTCTGTTATATTTTCCAAGATCTGTGCCAGAAAATAAATATACAAGATAACTAGGACACCATTGATTTTCTCTAGGGGTTTGAAGTCTAGTGGGTAGACATCTACAAAGGCAGATTCTAGACTAGAGATAATGTGCTATGATAGGGGAGATCATGGGGAGGCTTAAAGACACATAAGGAAGTCACTGCCCGAAGGTATATGTGTGGGGTCATTGCTACCTTACTCCTATCACTAGGAAAAACAATAACCTTAACCGACAGGTTCCCTTGAGGACTGGATAAACAAATCATTAGCACTTATATTTAAAACTTTTTTGCTATATAGATATAGATGTCTACAGAGAGATATCTGTGTATGTATATGTACTGTATATGTTTATATAGATACATTTTTATCTATACTATATATAGATAATTATGTCTATGTATATATCTAATACATCTGTTCTGTATCTATATATATTGCAAAATATATTGTCCCCATTTTACAGACTAGAAAAACTGAAATTTATAAGGCTAAATGAAATTGACAAGGCTACAAAGATAATAAGTGAATGAGGTAGAACTCAAAACCATGATTCAAGTACAAGAAAAAAAAATGTAAGGAAAAATTAGGGGACTAAGCCTTTGTCTTTGCTTGTATATCTCAACAGTGACTAGGTTCTCTGCTCTGAAGTTTCTTACCACTACCAAAATTTAGGCATGTGGTTCAATATACCAACTTTCTGTGTCTTGGGGGGAGGGGTTCCTGCCATGGATTGTATCCCTTGCATCTCTTGTACTCAGATGTGGTTTGTTACTTTTTTGAAGAAAGAAAGTTCTATCCTGTTTTGGTTATGACCTAGCAAATGGTCTCAGTTTCCATGTAGGCATGTCAGCAGTAGCTTGTTTAGTATTCTTTGTCATGGTTTTGGTTTTTTTAATCTTATTAGGCAGACCTATTTTGTAGGTACACAGATACTGGCCATAGAAATTGATTTCGAAAACATGCTGAATGACTTTAGGCTCTAGCTAAAATCTTGTCACTACTCCCCACCTTAAGATAGCTAGTGTTTGAAGCTGTGTCACATATACACACCTCCACCTGTTCTACTTTGGGAAATTTCTTCTTTTATATTTCTTCGAAATCACAAACTCACCTCTTCCTGTGAGCCCTTCAAATATGTTTCACTCATATTTGGAAGTGCATAGGAGCTTTGATGCTGCCCCTAAAGTCAACTGTTGCATTTAGTTTTATTGAATGGTTGATAGAGAGGACAGTGAATAAAAATTGCAGTAGACTTTCTTGGCCCCGTCTTTCTTAGAGCAATTCACTATGCAGTGTGGCTCCTGTTATATGGGTAAGACAGAGGTATAATGATGCAGTTTTGAGGTGGGAATTTAGTGTCTTCATTGATTTGGATATCGTACTAACATCTGGAGCAGCCTGGATTCCACTGGTGAAGACCACGAATATACCCATTCAGCTCTCTGTAAGCAAGCGCCTTCCTGTTTCTTTTTCAAGCAAATGGACCAAATCTGTAGCCTTGCCACCATGACTGCACTTAGGACCTCCAGAGAGAAATGTGGTCTCTGACTGAGTGAACAAGAATGGTCAGTGCCCTATGCCCACAGGCTGCTGTAGTATTTCCATTTTATTCTCCTCAATTAGCATGCATCCACAGCAAAGTGTTGGATGAGGTTCTGAGAAAACGCTTCAACTGGACGCCATAATTATCCCATCTATTTGCTCCAAGGTAGGCAGAAAGCATCAGTAAAATAGTGGGAGCATTATGCTAAGCGAAACAAGCCAGATGGAGACAAATAGTACATGGTAACATTCATTCGTGGAATCTTAAAAATAAAAAGGTCAAAGTCATAGAAACAGAGACTAGAAAAGTGGTCTTCAGGGTTTTCTGTGTAGAGGAAACAAGGAAAGGATGGTAAAAAGATACAATGTTCATCTATAAAATGAAAAAGATCTGAAAATCTACTGTAAATTTGGTGACTACAGTTGATAACATTGTATCATATGATTTAAATTTGCTGAAAGAGTAGAACTAAAATAAAGGGAATTCTTTTACAATTATGGATGTGTATCAAATGGCCACAATGTACACCTTAAATACCTTACAATTTTATATGTCAATTATACCTCAATAAGGAGGAAATTTAAAAAGAAACCTTGCTTATAGGAAGGTACCAGTTCTCCATTGTTAGACATAACCAAAAGGCAAAATCCAGAATTAATGTGTAATCTGAGGGAACCCTCTGGCCATTACAACCTGAATTGATATTTAAATAATGTGAAAGAATTTCCATCTAAAATGGAACCCAAGGGACATAAAATGGAAGATCTCATGCATGTACCCTTAGGTAAACAAAATTTAAAGACTGAGAGACTGATTACCTACAAATGTCTGATTTACAGAAAACTGATAATGTTGGAATTTCCTTAAATGATTGGAAGTTGGTCGGGGGTTGCCTCATATCAACATCAGGAAATTTTTGCTTATGGTTCCTAGAGATAGAAAGGAGAAATGACCCAGGTTGAGCTGATCTGGCAAAATAGACTGAATTGAGCTTTATTTGTGTGACTGGACAGGTTTTGTCTGCTTATGGAATTTTCAGGGCTGGTTTTTTATTTTAACTAACTGTAACTAAACTTTCTCCTCTTTCATTCCCTGCCCATGAAAATGACCTGCTGCAAACCCTCAATAGATTCACCTGTAGCTTGTAATAGTTTCTGTGTCCTGACTTAACAATTCCTGTTATTCTTGAATAAACTCATCTCTTTGACAATTCTGAGCTTGTCTTGGTTTACTTCTTTTCTTCCTTTCTCTTCTCTTCTTTTCTTTTCTTTTCTTTTCTTTTCTTTTCTTTTCTTTTCTTTTCTTTTCTTTCTTCTCTTCTCTTCTCTTCTCTTCTCTTTTCTTTTCTTTCTTTCTTCTTTTTCTTTTTCTTTTCTTGGTGGACAATGATAATAAAATCCTTTAGAAAAGGGGGAAACATCAAGTTAAGGGTAAACAGCAGTTTGACTTTATAATGATTACTTTTACTCATTGAATCACTTTCCTCCTTATGTGAGAGCATGTGTTAGTAAACTGCCTAGCCCTATCTATTGGGGGAATCAGTTGTCAGGAGGAAAAGAAGACATTTATTTTTGATATGTAAAATTGACAAAGAGAGAATGGATTTTTTCCCATTGTCATTGGCAATTGATAGAATATGGAAATTTAAAGAAGAAAGAATCAGGCCTCATAAAATTAAATCATAATTATAAAATATTTGTTTGTAAATTGTTTTTCTTTCAACTTATTCTATATGGATGCTAAGAGAGAAACTGACTAATCCCTAAAAATGAGTAAGAAATTATAAGAATATATATTACATGTGTGCATGCCTCTATGTTTTTAGTTTACTTAGTTCAGTGTTGCTTAAGTAAAATACGGATGGGGGTGAGTGACCTCAGAGTTCCCCTCTACTCCTTTTGAGTCAAAGGAATTATTTAGAATACCATGAAAGAGCTGTTTTAAATACAGCTAATATGTCTCTGGAAACACTGCTATTGCAGATGGTGGGGAGTCGCATCTCCTATTTGTAATAATAGCAATGAGGGTAATGCAATTTATCAGAGATGTTTCATAAGATAGGGAAAAGTGCTGACTGCAGCCAAATGGAACGAGGAGATAAAGGACACCAGCATAGCATGGAAACAGATTCCTAAGAAAATTAATGTGTCCCCAAAGGGCTATCTGCTACTTAATAATAAATATGTTTTGAGAAAAATGAAAGCAAATGAATGTGAATAAGGGCAAAAAGTTCATCAAAACAACTCTACTAAATGGCAAAAGATATCAACTAAGAGGCAAGGAAGTATGTGGAATAAAAATGTGGGGATTACAAAAGAAGGAATGAAGTCTCTTGCAGTATAGGAATTATCCTCAAGACATTTGCAAATCTTGTCCCATCTTCAAAGCCTTTCTGGAGCCCCACTTCTTCCAGGAAGTCTTCCCAGGAAATTCACACTCACCTTAGCTCAGCAGGTGTTGCCTAGGTCACTCATGTGGCAATAAATCTGTGTCTGCATGTCTTAAGGATAGAGCAGGGAAGAAGGGAGAAGCGGTGCATATTTGTTACTTCAGGGAACCCCACGTCTCTTCCTTTGCAATGGCAACTGCACTCCACAGTCAGTTGCTTGGGGATAAAAATTGAAGTCATCTTTGACTCTTTTTTTTTTTTAATAGGCTTTACTTTTTAGAGTGTTCTACATTTACAAAAACAAAATAAAAGAAAACAAAAAACTATGAAGACAGTACAAAGCTTTCCCATGTGTCCTGTACCCAGCTTTCCTTATTATTAACATGTTACATCAGTATGGTCAATTTGTAACAATTAATGAACCAATACTGATACACTTATACTAATGAAAGTCCATTCTTCATTCAGTATTCCTCAGGTTTACCTACTGTCCTTTTTCTTTTGCAGGATCTCATCCAGGAAACTACAATGTATTCACTTGTCCTGCCTTCTCCCGCTCTTCTTGACTATGTCTGTTTTTCATACTTCCCTTTTTTTTTGATGACTTTGACAGTTTTGAGGAGTCATGGTTAGGTATTTTGTAGGATGTCTCTCTGTTAGAATTTGTCTGATGTTTTTTACCTGATTAGACAGGGGTGATTATGGGTCCTGGGGAGGAAGACACAGAGGTAATATACTATTTTTATACACCATATCCTTGACTTTTCTTTTCCTCTCACAGTGCTCAACCAATCTATTAGCAAATCCCATCAGCTTTTCCACTGGCATATTTCCAGAGTCAAATCAATTAGCAACACTCCACAACCACCACCCTGGTTTGTGTTATCATCATCATTCTCTTGGATGATTTTAGTAGTTTCTTAATTGGTCTCCCTTCTTTCACCTCTCCCCCCACAGAGAAACCAGAGCGAGTTTTTAAAACTGTAAGTGAATTCATTTCACTCCTCAATTCAAAGCCTTCAGTGAATTCCCATCTTACTCACAGTAAAGGTCCTAAACTCTACAATGGCCTGCAGGGCCCTGCGTGATCTAGTCCTTGCCATGTCCTGGTCAAGGTCTAACAGTTCATCCTCACAATCCACCCTTCTTTTCCTATCCACTTACATGAAGGTACTTCTGGCTCAGGTACTTCTCTTCATTTCCTGAGGGGGCAATGGAGTCCCTAGTGACATGCTAGACTCTGGCACCATCACTCTTTATATCTAGTATATGCTTTCCTGAGACAGCTCATCAGCTGAGTTAGAAGTGATATACCAGTACTGCCAACAGCTAAACTAACCAGCTTGTAAACTTGGTTTGAGTCTCATATACCATAAAACAATTTGTAATCTATCCTTACTTACCTATCCTTACTTATCAGGATCTCGTGAAAATAATCCACTAGAAGGAGGGCTTCTATGCTAACCTTACTATCGAGGATAAATAATCATCATTTTTGACACTAGCCATGAGCAAGACACAGCACTAATCTCATTATATGTGTCATATTTACTCTAAGGCATGCCGATGGATTTCCATTTCATGTGTTATTAAATGCAGATACAATCTGCAGGAGCTGCCCCCCTCTTCCTCTCTTCCTCCTCACCTCATTTCTTTCTTCTTCCTGCTTCCTGTGTTTCAGCCACACTGGCCTTTCTATTCCATCTTGCCACATTCAACACACTCTGCCTGGAATGCTCTTTCATGGGATTTGACATAACTTAGGTCTCTACTCAAAGCCATCTTCTCAGATATACCAAGGACCTTTAGAAGACTTCTGTTTTCTTTACCACCATAAGGTACGTGTTGAATGCATATGAAAACTTTCTATTTGGAAGTGACCATTCCCCTTAAGATCTCCTAGTGTGTACAGTCACCTTATGGGGCGGGAGAGACTTTTTTTCATATTTTTTCTGAATATTTAACTATGATAATATATTACCTATTGAGTGAATAAATAAAATAAACTAGAGATATAAGTATATACAAAAATACCTGGAGTAAATTACCATGACTTACTCTGTAAATTGAGAGTGTAGGTAACAGAAAAACTTTGATTTTAAACTTGCACACTTCTCTATTTTCAGATATTTTTCAAGCACATAATATTTTTGTCATTATAATGACAATTTAAAAAAGCAGAAGTCTGACATTTATAAATGAATGGACAAAAAGTTTGAATGTGAATAACCTTGAGCAATATATAGCTTCAAGTGAAACAATCAACGATTAACATTCTTTTGAGCCTCTGCAGGTTTCTAGCCTCTATTTGGGTGACAGGGTGGCAATTCTTCTATATCCAAATTTCCATTTATTGTCTTATTTCTTTGGTTCAATGTATGAGTCGCCTAACATTGCCATAACAACTTACTATGAAATTAGTGACTAAAAATAACACCCATTTATGATATTGCGGTTGTGTAGGTCCCAAGACCACAGACAGCCTGGCTTGGCTCCCTTTTCCACAGAGAGTCTACTGGGCTGAAATACAGCTGTATTTTTTACAGAGACTCTGGGAAAGAATCCACTTCCAGGTTCAATCAGGTTGCTGACAGAATTTAGTCTCCTTTTTATGAGTTTGGTGTCACCTGGGGATCATAACCAACTTCTAGAGGCTATCCACATTCCTTGGTTTTTAGCCCCTAGCCATGCTGGGGGCAGACGTCCCCATCCTGCTTGTCTGCACTTATCTAACTGCAAGCTGAGAAAGTTCTCTGCTTTTAAGTGTCCAGATGATTCTGTTGGATCCACCTGAATAATCCAGAATAATCTTCTCATTTTAAGGTCTATAATCTTAATCTCATTTGCAAAGTCCCTATTACTATGTAACTTAACATATTCACAGTTTCTGGGGATTTGGATGTGGGCATTTTTGGTGGGGGTCATTATTCTGCCGGTTGAATTCATGTGGATCTCTTATGGTTACCAGGAAACTCATCATACCTGAGCAGTCCAGGAAAAGGGACGCCATCTGAAACGCTGAATGTACAGTACTAGTGCTCTATGTAAAAGACGATCAAAATATGAGGTGAAAATTATTGTAAATATTGGGCCTTTGGTTTTTCTAAGTTGTTCCCTCTGGATTTGTTATTATGTGTAATAATGCTAGTCATTAATTAAGGAATCAATATTTTCGTAGTGCCCTCTGCCACTGAATAGCTATGACTTTAATTTAACTACCTGAGCCACTGTTATTTTTATCTCTGTTTGTTTGGAAAAAAAATTTAAATGGTATGATGATTCGTTGAAAAAAATCAGACAAAATTAGAGAATTCATACTTGTTCTTTTAAATCTCTCACCTTGGGAATCCGTATTATGTAATGTTATAATATAGCCAGGCTCTCAGAACTGTATTTCATTGCAGATATGAGAGTTGAATCACTTTTTAAATTTTTATCTAATCATATAAGTCCCTTTTAAATGTTAGACTCATAATAGCATGCCCAGTATTCCTCAATTTATTATCATCAACAAATTGCTAGATGTATTGTTTGCTTCCACTTTGAGATCATTAATTAAGATGTTTTTGGTGACTGAACATCTCCCCACACCACTACACCTCATTAAGAACCTCCTGGTACTAGAATTGTTGGGCCATTTATCAGTTCTAGTTGGCCTGTCCTTCAGCCCCCTTTGCCACATGTGAGAGCCTCATCAAATCTCACTGCAAACACAGTCACAGACCAGACTCTGAGATATTGTCAGAGCACTGCAGACATCCAGGGAAGCCACAGTGAAATCAACACCCACTGAATGAAGTTTAGATTCACTGAAAGGCTAAAGCTACGTCTTTGCCTATAGCTCTATAGTCCATGGAACAATAATTCTGAGGTAGGAATGGGGTTGGAGAGAGTGAGTGTGTTTGAGAAATGTTTAAGCAATAATATTGACATGACTTAGAAATGGAATGGCTAGTGGAAAAGAAAGTTATGGCCATGTTATAATGTGTTTTTGCCTTCAATAACTGGATGGTGATGGCATTCTCTTAAAGAATACAGAAAGGGCCATGGTTCTTATGTGTGTCTGGCAGGGGAGTGAGACTAGTAAGATGTGACAAGTCTTTTTTTTTATGAATTATGTTAGATGTGTCTCAGGAAGATCTAGATAGTGATGTCCAGTAGTTTTTTCAATACTTGGTTCAAAAATTCAGGAGTGTGGATACTACACATAGTAATTAATGCTGTATAGGGACATGACCCCCATCAGGAAGAAGTTGTATAGAGTGAAAAAGGAAGAACATATTAGGAAGAATCCAAAAAAAAGGAATGGAGATAGTAACTGTAGCCAGGGGTGCAGACCTATACACCTACGAAACCAGGAAGGAGTAGTTTCAAGATGATGAGAGCATTCAGCACCAGTGAATATTGCCAACTAATCTGGAGCATAATGCCTTATGCTATTGCTCGAGTCTTCTTTATAACTTTCAGTCAGCTTTGTGTGTAGACAATGGACATAGTGCAAAGAGCTCTGGCTCTGAAACTAGGGTATGCCTGGGATGGACTTTCTACTCTGTCCTTTAGATAGTGGCACTGAGCAAGTTATGTCACTTCTCTAAGCCTTGGTATACTTATATGCCCTACCCAGAGAGTGATACCTTCTTCACAGTATGAAAAGTTTTGCTGTTATCTTTCAGGCAGCAAATATTGCTCCCATGCATTTCAAGTTAAGTGGGGTAGGGGCCAGACTTTGGCCACTTTTGTTCATTGCTATAATCCCAGTTTCCATAATAGTGCTTTGGATGTATCCTATAAACTTTATTTAATTAATAAGTAGTAGATGCTCTCTTTATGATCACTAACATTGTATGACCTGTACAATTTATGATTATGATAGATTCTCATGACCAAGATAATGCCCCCTGAAATGTTTGGAGAGATAAATGAGATTTCCAGAATTTAATCTTTGAGCTGGAAGAAGATTGATAATTTAGTTATGGGGTGATTTATGTAGATTTTTTTTTTAGCAACTGAAAATTGTCCCTGAGTCATAGATATGTTTCAATTCAAATTATTTGGACAAGGTTTATTAACAGACCCATGTATTTATGGAAATGCACCAGATGTTTTAAGAGATGCAAGGAAAAATATGAGAGATACTGCTACCTAGTAATCTACTAACTAGTAGTCTGCAATTTATTGCAATAAAAATCAAATGGCTTGCTGCTCCCAAAACTTAAGAAAAGTGAAAATGGAAGTTTGGCATGCAGAACAAAGATAACAATTAACCCTTTACACTGATTTTTTTTCAGGCTAACTCTGCCCAAGGCAGAGGGACTGATTAGTCACTGAGAAAGGGAAATGTAACACCGTCAGTCAACACAATAGCAGCCCCTTGTACAGCATTTTCCATTTGACACAATCTTTTTCACATCTTTTCATTTAAGCTCTATAGTCATCCTGAAAAATAAAATGAGTTTCAACTCATTCGTGGATGGATTTACCAGCTTCCCTATAAATGCTCTACTCATCCTGCACCTAGATTCTGGTAACTTGTCTTATAATTCAACACTGCTCTAGAAAGAGAAATGTAAGACATCACATAAAATGTCCTCATTTTAAGAGATGGAAGATGGAAAAATTAAAACTTAATATCATTAAAGGTCTCCGTGTGAACGTTTTTCAGATTCTATAAACTAATTTTCCTTACTATAAAATCCATGCATACTGTAGAAATTTTAAAAGTAAAGAAAAACTAAAGACAGGGGAAAACACTATAAAAATATTTTACTAAAATTTATCTGATGAAAATAGATAAACCACCAGTCCTCAAAGACTAACAAAACAGAAGCTTATATCTCTTTTATGGCAATCTCAAAATGTTATTTCTAACTGGGCTTTCTTCCAAGTGTCTATTTAGGGACCCAACTGGACCTGTCTTGCACTGTGATTTCAAGAAAATGGAGCAAAAAGAAAAGACAAAAGAACATGGAGGAATATGCCTGGGAGCTATCATGAGCCAAGCTTTAAACAGTACTTTATTTTAGTTCATGTTCTATTATTGGTTAGAACTAAGAACTTGCCTATCTTACAAGCTAACCCCCTACCTCCTTGAGGACCATTATGATAGTTTGCCTGCAGGAAACTAGCACATAGATCTTATTCTATCCAGGAAATGATCAGCCACAGAGAACTATTTGCCTCTTAAATTAAACAACTTTTTTTTTCTTTTGAAATATCCCCTCAAAGTATTTGCAAACACTTTGCAACCAAGCATAATGTACAGACTTGTGGAATCACTATGTCCTACATCTGAAACTAATGTAACTTTGTGTGTCAACGACATTTCAACTTAAAAAAAGTACCAAAATGAGAGAGACAGAGGTAGAGAGAGACAGAGGTAGAGAGAGACAAAGACACAGAGAGAGAGACAGAGAGAGAGAGACAGACAGAGAGAAGAGAGCTTCTTCCTCTTCCTCTCTCCAAGAGCACACACAGGATTGTCCGCGTGAGCAGAAAGGGAGAAGAGAAGGCAACTGCCTACAAACCCAGAAGTGGGCCCCAGCCGTCAAGTCTGCCAGCACTTTGATTTTGGGTTTCCTCTCCTCTAGAACTGTGAGAAATAAATATCTACTGTTTAAGGCACCCAATCTGTGGTATTTTATTATAGAAACCTAAGCTAAGGCACACGATAAGCCTCACCCTTCTTTCAAACATCTGTGAAACTCTATTGAAACTAGTGATGGCTGATGGGTTCTTAGAGCACAAACCCATGCATAAGTGGCCTTTGCTAATTTCATCTGAGACATAGCTTTGTTTTTGTCTTGAATGTATTTTCTAGCTATGTCCATAAAGTAGATAAAAACCAATTCGGTCAGAAGCTAGACAGCTCTGCCACATAAATCAGAGAGGTACTCGTAGGAGATAATGCAGATATGTGTTATAACAACATTTATAATAGTGAAACTTGCAAATAAGCCCAGTGCCAGATGCAATAACATTCCTGCCCTTGCTACGTCCTTCAGCAGTATTTGAAACTTTCAACCTTTCCTTTTTCCTTGGAACATTCCCTTCTCTTGACTTCTGTCACATGCCCTATTTTCCTGTTTCTCAGGTCCTTGGCAGGCTCCTCTTCCTCTGCCTTTCTATCAGATGTTGGATTCTGGTCCCAGCATGCCTTTCTTATATAACCCATTCTCTCTGGGAAATCCAATTAACTCCTTTAATTTCAATTCTTGTCCAAATCCTGATGATTTTCAAACATTCCCCAACTCAGACATACCTCCTGAGTTTTAGATGCATAACTCTAATTCTCTAGAAGACAAACCTGGGGAGTTCCACAAGCAATCACGTTTTTTAAAATGAAGAAATAAAGGTCGTCTCCTTTCCACATCACTAACTGAACTTCTTCCTGAGGTGTTTTGTCTTTTTCGTCTTTTTTTTTTTTCAAGAGAGAAACCTGAGCCCCACCTTGACTCTTCCTCTCTATCATTCTTAGTTAATCAATCTCGAGCCCTGTCAGACTGACCTGTCTGGTGCCCTTTGAATTATATGCCTTTTCCCTCCCCTAATGTTGTTGGTTTAATTCAGTTTAATTCACCATCATATTTATTAATGACCATTGAAAAATCCCCTTAATTGGTCTCCTTCTAGGCCTGTCCATCTCTCCTGTATAATCCTTACACTGCAATCAGAATAATATCACTAAAATATAAACACTTATACATTATTTTAGGTGTAGGTGCCAGTAAATCATTGTTTTTGCACTGTCAGTATTGGTATCCTCAGAGCATAATTATGCTAAAAGAGTAATTTCTCTACTTGTGATGTAAAACTTATTATCAAACACCATCTTTAACCATTTGGAGCTTCAGCATGTTCTGGAATCTAGGAATAAAGGAAATCAAGGGGGGAAGGGAGAACCTTAAATCCCAATGTAAGACAAATTGTAATTTAGTTAGTAAGTGTAAAAACTTTCTGGACATTTGAGAACTCACCCAAGATAATTTGAAAATGAGCTCATACAATGTTCTATTCTCAAGTTCACAGTTCTTAGAATTAGGGTCATTCTCCCTAGGTGTTTTGAGTATATTACTTGCTTTAATTGATTCTAGTTTGACTTCTGCATTTTTTAAAGTTATTAATAGACACAGTTACCTTATAAAAAAAAGTACTGCATTTGTGTCCTAGTTGTAAGTTTAGGGCCTCCTAAAGCAATACTCATCTTTATGCTATGACATTTGTGGAGGCTTGTGTTAAACAGGGGCATGAAACTAGAGGAAGCAAAGCAAAGCAGCAATGGGGCAAATCTGAAGTGGAGAAAAGGCCTTTAGTCCTGAGCTTTAGGATATTAGAAGAAAATGTTGTTCTTTATATGTCATCATATTCATGATTTAAAGCTTCTATTATCAGATATATGGAATTGTAAGCAAATAACCAAAAGAAAAAAGTAAAAAATAAATTAAGTTGAAGTCTCTCATTTTTGTAGGTGAGAAGAGTTCAGAGGGTCAAAAGAATATGTTCAAAATACTCTAGGTCAAATAAATACAGAGGTTTGCGTCTGTGTGACTGCATCCAATAATTGTATTATTATTTTGTTTTATACATATTCATTTTATCTCATAAAATGAATCCCATAGGTCAGGGGTCTATCACACCTGAGTCCTCTACACAAGGTCTCATGAAGTTTGAGATCAACATGGTAGCCGGGGTTGTGGTCTCATCTGAACCTTAGGGTCTTCTTCTAAGATCACATGGTTATTGGCCAGTTCACTTCCTTGTAATTATAAAAATCATGGGGACTAGCTTTTTCCAGGACAGCTGAAAATCCTCTTAAGCTTTTGGACTCTTTGGTTTAGGGCTTATCTGAGAAGGTCAGACCTACCCAGGATAGTCTTCCTTCAAAGTTCACTAATTGGAGATCTTAACTGTATTTGCAACACTCTCCTCTTTACAGTTAACCAAGATAGTGATAATCTATAATAGTCACAAGGTTTTAGGTTTCCTTTGGATAGTTCAGTAGACAAAGAAATACTTAAGAGTAGATGTTTTGTTTTTTCCACTGCTTCCTTGGCTGGGCAGAAGCTTTTTATCTTGATGAAGTCCCACAAGTTCATTTTATCTTTTGTTTCTCTTGCCTTTGGAGGTGTGTCATGAAAAAGGTTGCTTTGGCCGACGTCATAGAGGTTGCTGCCTATGTTCTCCTCTAGGATTTTGATGGATTCCTGTCTCACATCAAGGTCTTTCATCCATTTGGAGTTTATCTTTGTGTATGGTGTAAGAGAGTGGTCAAGTTTCATTCTTTTGCATGTAGCTGTCCAATTTTCCCAGCACCATTTATTGAAGAGACTGTCTTTTTTTCCACTGGATGTTTTTTCCTGCTTTGTCAAAGATTAGTTGCCCAAAGAGCCGAGGATCCGTTTCTGGGTTCTCTATTCTGTTCCATTGGTCTATGTGTCTGTTTTTGTGCCAATACCATGCTGTCTTTGTGATCACAGCTTTGTAGTACAACTTGAAATCCAGCATTGTGATAGAGGCAGCCCACGGAATGGGAGAATATATTTGCAAATGACACTACAGATAAAAGACTGGTATCCAAGATCTACAAAGAACTTCTCAAACTCAATACACGAGAAACAAATAAACAAATCATAAAATGTGCAGAAGATATGAATAGACACTTTTCCAATGAAGACATACAAATGGCTAACAGACACATAAAAAAATGTTCAAAAGCTTTAGCCATCAGGGAAATTCAAATCAAAACCACACTGAGATATCACCTTATGCCAGTTAGAATGGCAAAAATTGACAAGGCAAGAAACAACAAATGTTGGAGAGGATGTGGAGAAAGGGGATCCCTCCTACATTGTTGGTGGGAATGCAAGTTGGTACAGCCACTCTGGAAAACAGTGTGGAGGTCCCTTAAAAAGTTAAAAATTGAGCTACCCTGTGATCTAGCAGTTGCACTACTGGGTATTTACCTCAAAGATACAGACGTAGTGAAGAGAAGGGCCATATACACCCCAGTGTTCATAGCAGCATTGTCCACAATAGCTAAATCATGGAAGGAGCCGAGATGCCCTCCAACAGATGACTGGATCTAAGAAGTTGTGGTCCATATATACAATGGAATGTCACTCAGCTATCAAAAAGAACGATTTCTCAACATTTGCTGCAACGTGGATGGCACTGGAGGAGATAATGCTAAGTGAAATAAGTCAAGCAGAGAAAGACAATTATCATATGGTTTCTCTCATCTATGGAACATAAGAACTAGGAAGATTCGTAGGAGAAGAAAGGGATAAAGAAAGAGGGGGTAATCAGAAGGGGGAATGGAGCATGAGAGACTATGGACTCTGAGAAACAAACTGAGGGCTTCAGAGGTGAGGGGTGTGGGGGAATGGGATAGGCTGGTGATGGGTAGTAAGGAGGGCACGTATTGCATGGTGCACTGGGTGCTATACGCAACTAATGAATCATCGAACTTTACATAAAAAACCAGGGATGTACTGTATGGTGACTAGCATAATATAATCAAAATATTATTTTGTAAAAAAAATTTAAAAAAATAAAAATTCAGTTTGAATTTTAACAAAAAAATAGTATATGTTTTGAATCAGACATCTTGACTTCAGATGACTGTCTCTGGAATTTACCAACTAAATATTCATGCGACTTACTTAGTCCTTACCTAAGCTTTTAAATCTTTGTTTTCTATTTTGCAAAATTAGGAAAAATATACTTATGTGCTATATACGTTTTTGAACTGTATGTCCAGAATAGAAACCAGAGACCATGTCTTGCCATTTGATAAGTTCAGCATCTCTTGGATGATTAATTTAAAGTCAGTGCTGCTTTTTCCTTTGGATAATGAATAACATAGTTGTTAATCTTTTTCCTTGGACCCAGAGATCTGAATTTATTTTGACCTAAAACTTCACAATTTTGAAGGCTTCACTTTTTCATTTGTTTGTTTTACATGAAGATGATAAAGCCATCATGAATTCGAAAGGTTGGAATCTGCCAGGGAATGAATAGAAACAAAAGGGTGCTATAACCCTTGACCAAACTTTCTTGCCTCTAAAATCTTATTTTGAAAAGAAGTAACAAAATGGCAACTGGTAAAGACTGATCTCAGACCAAAAATGAGACTGTTTTGCATTTCTGGGTTTAAATTAAAAGTCTACTGACATTTGTGGGAGCCGGGCAGGAATCAAGTCTTACAAAACAACTCTTGATTGGCAATTAGCAATTAGAAAATTTCAGAATGTTCAGGAGGTAATTTTGGATAAGTATCTAAACCCATGGTTGCATGTCTGATCCTTTGCCAAAGTTTTCACGTATCAGAGTTGCAAAGTTGAGAGGAAAATTTCTTAGGTACAGGTTGCCTTCAGGGATGTTTCCAAAGTTTGCTTCATCTAAGGAAAAAAGGATTTCATAATTTCTTCAAGCTGTGATCCATTTGAAGTAAGAGCATGAAAGTAAGTGAAAGGCAAATGAGAAATAATAATGTATTTGATACCTATTCTGTTCCTGGTGTCCTTCTCAGTCCCAGAAGTAAATAATGATTACATTAATTTTCCAGTTGCTTAGAGATGCTACATGACTTACCCAAAGTCCCAAGTGTCTAAAGACCGTCAGTTATAGGGGGCCACATGATTCACAATAAAAAAAAAAATCCTGTCCAAGGAAGTGGAGATCATTTTTTCTTATGGCCACTCTATCAGGAGGAAAATAAACCTACCAATTTGCAAAATGGGAAGATTTGGAGAAACAGCTTGCTTAGGTTGTGCTGCTATAAAGGTAGACTCTATAAGTCATTCATGTATCTATTCATCCATTTAAAAAATTTACTAAGCACCTATTATGTGCCTACACTGTAACAGGCCTTTAAGATATTTCAGTTCTATTAGAGGCCCTTACCATCATCTTTCTCTTTTGTTTCTCCCCACTGTTGTCCTTCTCTGATAATTTCTAGTTCTGTTTTCACTTTCTCCTTATTTTTCTTCGTTCTCTTCACTATTACAACTCACCTTTAAGATGTCTTTTTCTGGGACGCCTGGGTGGTGCAGTCGTTGGGCGTCTGCCTTCAGCTCAGGGCGTGATCCCAGCGTTCTGGGATCAAGCCCCATCTCGGGCTCTTCCGCTGGGAGCCTGCTTCTTCCTCTCCCACTCCCCCTGCTTGTGTTCCCTCTCTCGCTGGCTGTCTCTCTCTGTCAAATAAATAAATAAAATCTTAAAAAAAAAAGATGTCTTTTTCATAATATATGGTTTCAATTTTTATATTCCTCTTATGATTCTTTACCTCTTCTACTCCAAAAGCTTCCACGTGCAACACTGAACAGACAAGGACATGTAAGCAACTTTTCTTCCTCCTTTCAAACTCTAATTTATGCCTTATTTTTACTTAAGGAGTCTTTAGGCCTTTGTGATATATATTGTCCATTTCACTCCTAAGATTCATTTTTTCCCCTTTTTTGGTGTCCAGTATGGACCTATACAACCTATCTGCCTTCCATCTCAGTTCCAATTGATTTCATCCAGATCATAGGAGAAAATGGAGTGATCGTCCTTATCTTCCTCCCTCTGGGGATAGGTTTTCAGGAGTCTATCCATGTCACAACTCCTGGCTTCAGTTCTTAGTGGTAACCATGTGTTTTCTTGTTCCTTCAGACAGGGGTAGCAATGACTTTATGTAGTCAAGAGATACTTCACCTTCTTTTCTGGGTTTTCTTACTTCTGTGCACATCTTTGTAAATAGTCCCTTTATTAAACCTCTGAATTTCCCTTTTAGGTGGGCCATCTTCTACTTGGGATCCTGACCTGTAGAATCTTCAACTCTCTCATCATATTATTCCATAGCAGGGTCAAACTCTATCAAAAATAATGAGAGGAGGTATGACTTGATGCAGGTAGGATATTTCTATCAAATTTGCTGATCGAATTCACTTGGATTTTTAAAAAATTATTGTCTCTTTTCTACCAGCTGTGCACCAGATACTAGGTCAAAGGCTTTATATACATTGTCTCATTAGATTCAGATGACAGCCCTGTGAATGGGAATATTCTCCATTTCATAGATAAGGAAACTGAGATATGAAGAGACCATAGTATTTATCCACATAAAGGAGATACTAATTGTTTAAAATAGAATGTTATCCCAGGTATCTGTGTCCTCAAAGTCTGTATTCCATCTATATAAATTTCTGGAGAAAACTTTTTCATCCAGCATATTTCACTTAAAATAAGTAGATCTCCTAAATGACCTTTAACATGTGGCAAATGTCACCAAGAAATCTGGTGAGGAATTCGCTGATCTTAAGAAACCCCAAAGAGTAAAGACAAAATAAAGATCTGACAGAGGGTAAAAATCAGGAGGCAGACTGAAAGACTTCTTCTTTGAGACTAATCCTGCATTGAGTCATTTAAAATTATAATTCAGCTTAGACTGTAAATATGAGCTAACAAATGTGTGCCTCATGAATCCTTTAGGACTTGGAAATGTAGTTAGAGCCATGCCATGTTAGGAACTTTTTAGAACTCTTAAAGCCTGCTAACTGACAATGAAGCTGATGAGTCATGAGAGATGGAAAGTGGGCTGCAGTTAAAATTTTTCAGAAAACTGAAATCAAAACCAAGTTGTGCCAGTTTTACTAGCTGTTTGATCTTGGGCAAGTCACTTGACCTACCTGACTGTCTCTTCCCTCATGTGTAAAATGGATATAACAATGACTACCTCATAGGGATTTTGAGTATATTGATTTTTATAAAAGATTAAAACATTTTAAGCATTATTACTTGTCATAAAACATATAAAATAAATTTGATGTAGGCAATTTCCATCATCAGAAAGTGCTGGGAAGAACACTTGGATAGAGAGAATACCACCTTTGCAGAATTCTAAAAATCTACCTTCACTCATAGGATGTATTATTCTTTATTTTTCTCATACCATTTCACTTTTGGGAACTTCATCTCTGAAGCACTAATGCATGGCTGGTAAACTCAAACTGTTTATGACCAAAGAATGAATTTTTCTTAGCTTTCTGGCTCACATGACTCTTTTCCCCTTTATTTTTATGTATGTATGTATGTATGTATGGTGGGGAGGGATATAAAGAAGGTGAAACTAAATCATGAGATGATATATGTGAGGTAATATAAAGTGTAGGCCATTTCCTATTTCACTGCTTACCTATGCCTTAACATTCTGACTCCTTCCCAATAGAATCTGACATATGATAAAAGAACTGTAATAAAATATATATTAAATAAAGTGATTAAATTAATGTTAAACATTGAAAAGATACAATAAAATTTAAAGCTATCAAATTTTTAAGAAAAGGAGGAAGCAAAACATGAGGACTAAAATAATCTTTTTTATTTGAAAATGAAAATTGCCTTTGAGTTTCTTGTCAGCCTGAACAAAAAAGGAAAATTATGAATCATAATATGAATGGGAAAATCATGAAAAAAAATCTTTGAGATGAGCACATTACACATTTGTAGAGGCTTAGGGAAATTGCTTTATAGTTTTTCCTAATGAGAAACACAATTATAATTATTGATAATTTACTGTTTAATAATTATAAAAGTAAGGCATTTTCAACTCAAAGCTTATGATATAGAATATTATTAAAAAGAAAATAAAAAACACTCATAATATCAAAACCCAGAGATACTAAGCATTAATGTGGGGTATGTTTTGTATCTTCAAAATTGTTTCTATACATCTCTTTTTATGAAGATTGGATGTAATTATATTCACAGTGTTTTGAAAGTATCTTTTTTTTTAAGATTTTATTTATTTATTTGACAGAGAGAGCCAGCAAAAGAGGGAACACAAGCAGGGCTCAGCAGGCTCCCAGTGGAGCAGGGAGCCCAGTGCAGGGCTGGATCCCAGGACTCTGGGATCACACCCTGAGCCCTGGGATCACGCCCTGAGCCAAAGGCAGACGCTAAGGACTGAGCCACCCAGGCGCCCCTGGTATTTGCATTTCTTTGCTTGTGCAAATGAATGTCTTTTTATTTATGTCTTTTGTATTTCATTTCTGTGATTAGTCTGTTAATACTCTCAGCCAACTTTTACTGCTATTAAGTTTCCTTTCTTATTGGTGTATTAAAATTATGTTAATCAATTATCTATTAATTAGTTCACTTTTTGGTTTTATTTTGTTGTCTATGCTTGCCATTAAGAAGTATCACCTTTATAGATAGCCATAGCTATCAGTCTTTTTTTTTTTTTTTCCTTTTTCCTTGTGCTTTTCCTTTACTGTCATTCTAAGGGAAACTTCTCTGATACCATGAACTTGTGTGTGCGTGTGTGTGCGTGTGTGTGTGTGTTCATGTATTTCCACTCTAAGTTTTACCCTAGTAGATGTGGAAAATGATACAATAGTTTTAAATATGTATACCATCTACAGTTGATTTTGGTGAAAATTATAAAATAGCCATAGAACTCTTAATTTTTTTAAATATTGACTTAAATAGTTTTTATTATGTTCAGTTAGCTAACATATAGCACATCATTAGTTTTTGATATAGTGTTCAACGATTCATTGTTTGCATATAACACCCAGTGCTCATCACAACATGTGCCCTCCTCAATACCCGTCACCTGGGTACCTCATCCCTTCATGCCCCTCCCTTCTGTAACCCTCAGTTTGTTTCCCGGAGTCCAGAGTCTCTCATGGTTTGTCTCCCTCTCTGATTTCTTCCCATTCAGTTTTCCCTCCCTTCCCCTGTGGTCCTCTGCACTATTCTTTATGTTCCATATATGAGTGAAACCACATGATAATTGTTTTTCTCTGCTTGACTTATTTCACTTAGCATAATCCCCTACAGTTCCATCCATGACCTAAATATTTTTAAATAACATATCCTTTTCTACTTACTTAAAATTGTATCTTTATCTTATTCTAAATTATTTTTAGTTGAATCTGATTCTCAGTTTTATAATTGGTCCTTTCCTTGTATCAATATCACACTGATATAATTAATAATCTTTACAACATAACAGAATTTCCTAGGGTAAATACTGCCTAATTATTTTTCTTTTAAAATTGTTGTGTCTACTTTACAGAATTTTTTCTTCCTGGTGAATTTTAGAGTGATTTTTGTCAAAGTATCAAGCAACATAAAATTCCAGAGAATTGGACCTAAAACCTTTTCTTTAATTCTATGTCCCATCATGACTGAATTCAAATAGCAGTTCTATTGTATACTAAATTCCCACCTGCAGGAGTTCTGCTTACATTTTTTGATTAATTTGGGAGATAATTCAAGAACATCTTATGTTTCTCCTTTTTTTCCCCTAATTTTCTTTACGTCCATGAGTAAAGTCTAATATTTTCTTCATGTAGGTCTCAACATTATTGTTTGTTTCCCATATTTAATGGATCTTGTTGCTGCAATTGGCACTTTCCTTTTCACTGCATTTGAAATTAGTTACTGCTGATCCCATACAACCATGATCTGTTTACGTGGTTCTATTTAGCTACCTTGTCTCCTTAGATCACAGGTGCACATTTGCACATTGTGTAATTATTTATTTATTACCAATACTTCTATGTCTCTTTGATTTGTCAGGGACACAATCACATCCATGGCCATTAAGACTTATTTCTCTTGTCTCCTATCATTTATGCTGACATAGACATAAACTTCCAACAACGATGAATAACAGTGGTGACACCAGCTTTTTTTGTTTCTGACTTGAATGCAATGGATTCTACCATTTCAACTTTAAGAAGGACATTTGTGGTTTTCCAAGATTAACTATTCCTCCTTTATTAAGACTTTAACAAGAAAAAGAAAAAAAAATGAACTTTAGATCTTATGGAAGTTTGTTAGCTTCTGTCTAGACGGTGTTCAACCTGAGACAGGAGAGGTGTCCTACATGCATTTTACCATGGTGTGAAAGGGGATAGTCAGCATTTTTGGTTATTCCAATAACTGGAAAATGCTACTGGCATTTACTGGGGAGAAACCAGAAATGCAAAAAGTTCTGTGGTACACAGCAATATCCTGTTCAACTACGATTTGTGTCCCTGTTGAGAAACACTGATCTGGCTTATTTTTTTTCTTTTTTAATATATTAACATTATGGGCTACATTAATAAATTTCATGTTTTTCAGAAGGAAATTACATTCCCATATGACACTGTAATTGATCATGACATGCCGTATTAGATTTGGTGATATTTTATTTCAGAATTTACATCTACATTCATAAAAGAGATTGAGCTAGATTTTTTACAAGATCATATATATAGAGATATATATATCTTATGAAATGAAAAACTCATATGTTAGTGTTATTTTTTTTTATTTTTCTGTTCTGTGTTTATTACATTTTCTTGCAATTTTCCCCGTCCAGCTTTATCAATCATGTCTCCCTTCACTCCCGTATTTATTTGAAAGGTATAACCCCTATGTATATTCTGCTATGGTTTAATTATGTACTTGAACCTAAATTTCTGTATTGAGGTCAAAACAAAAAATCTCATGAAGTCAAAAAATTTGGAATTTCTTCTTTCTGACAGACACATTTAACTCAGAAAATGTTAGTGCAAGGGAGAATAGGGAAATTATGTGGATGGAGGCAGAGATAGAAAGAAACCCCCAAACTGTTCTCACATAAGTTTGGGGAATGGTGACTGTAAGCCTCCAATTCTTTCTCCATTCTCATCTCTGCCACTTCCTGTTAAATGACTTTGAGAAGCTGTTTGTTTCCAACATTGGTAGGAAGGTTTCTCTCTCACATGGATTAGACCATTTCAACAGGACATATGAAGTCAAAGACAGTCACAAGCATATGGTTTGTTCTCATGTTTAATCTCATGCAGATTCTAGAAGAGATTGATTACTTGGCTCCTATCCTAATACGTAGCACATATGGTAAAACAATGGTCAGGGTTTTAAGTCCTGAAACATTAATCTTTATCTTTTTTGATGTTCATTTATTTTTAAAAATAATTCTGATGCAGGAGTATAATTTTTAACAAATTAGAGTAGAGGCTGTGATAAATAAAAGTCTCCCTACTTGGACCTATGCATCTAACTTCCTGAATTATTAACAGTTTCTTATATAAATTTTTGGATAAAAGAATACAATATATACATGGCAGACACAGACACACAAATATTTGAATTACAGGATAAGAGTATAGAGTTCAGGGGCACCTGGGTAGCGCAGTCATTAAGCGCCTGCCTTCGGCTCAGGGCATGATCCCGGCGTTATGGGACGAGCCCCACATCAGGCTCCTCTGCTAGGAGACTGCTTCTTCCTCTCCCACTCCCCCTGCTTGTGTTCCCTATCTCGCTGGCTGTCTCTAGCTCTGTCAAATAAATAAATAAAATCTTAAAAAAAAAAGAGTATAGAGTTCATTCTTCTGTTTCCGTGATAAAACCTACCTAATTCTTCTGACTCTGTATAGAATATTCTATCTTCATAGTTGTAGTATAAGGTAGTTAAGTTATTCACTACTGTGGATAAACATGAAACTAATTTTATTTTATTTTTTATGTTACAAATAATGCTGTACTGGATATCTTTCTGTAATTATCTTGAGACAATTGAGTTAAATTCTATCAAAAGAGTTCCTATGTTGAAGAATATGTTTATTTCTGATCTTAGAAGTTATTTCTTAACTGTTCTCAATAAAGTTCTCAATAAAGTTCACTCAAAGATTTTATTTATTTACTTTTGTATCCCTAGTTTTTAGCATAATTGTTGGTACACAGTAGGCATAATTGAATGAATAAATGAAATATTTTACACCTATTCCTACCAATAATGTCAATAGATTCTATGTTACCATCCTCTACACAAATTTGGAATATTAACCAAACTTTTATAATCTCATATGACTTTCTTGAAGTGATCCTCATTAAGACCAAGGATATAACATAGTGGATGCAATTCTAATGCAAGTTGAGATAATATTTCCAAGTTATCACTGTAGAAACTTAAATAAAACATAATAAGTTTAGCACTAATTTTAGTATATATACATATATATTACATACTAATATATATACTAATATATAGTATATACTAATATATATACTAGTATGTAGTATATACTAATATATATACACTAATATATATATAGTGTGTGTGTATATATATAAACACATATATAACCATTTAGTAACATTTGAATAATCTTTTCATGACATTTCTATTTTTTCCCAAGTAAAGTTTACCACATCTACATATGCTGGGGCTTTTCTTTGTCTAAATAAAATATTCATATTTTTCTATTATTTGGCTTCCTTCAGAAAACTTCATCTCCACATTTTGAGCCTAAGTCCTATGTGTTCATTCTCATTGTCCTTCACTGAATCTATTCCTGTGACAAACATTGAGACATTTTTCCATCAGGGCTCTGCTTTTAGCTTGTGAGGTGTGTATCATCCTCCTGTTGTAAGTGAGGAAAATATGGATTCGATTCATTATATACCCAACTCTTACAGGTATGAAGAGACAGAACTGACATCCCATTTCAGGCCCAAACTAGATCCTTCCCATGAGGCCACAAACTTGTTCAATATTCTCCTTATTTCTGCCAATGTATCATTCCTACAATTAAGCAGTAATTCATTCAGTGATAGAAACACTGCTGTGGGATTTTGGTCTCCAAATGACATTAGGTACTAGAAAGAATTGCTACTGAATGTCACCACTGTGATCATTCAGTGTCCATTTTACTCCTCAGCGTCAAAAAAACACTGAATTCTGTGTTTTGGCGGCTTACTTTATCAAAACAAAGTCTTTAGGAATACGCCTTTATATCTTTTTTGAGGGCTATATAATTATGCTTCAGTATATTAGAACATATTGTTATTAGATGAATGAATGTCATTAAACTTGGTTGTCATATTTTCTATCATCATGGAGTTATTTAATTCTCAAAGAAAAAAATGAGTTTTGATATTGATGTAAAATGGTGCTTTCCTCTCTCTGGAAGTACAAAGACTTGTTGGAAAAAAAGCTGAAACCTACATTTTCAAAATGACTCTAGATCCTCCCCCTGAGTGAAGGTCTGTTTCCTTCCTTCAGTTAGGGGTAGTTTTTAGCCATTATTCCTTTAAATAAGCTTTCTACGTTTTCTGTTCTTTCTTCTCCAGGGGGGCCCATATAATGTATATGTTAGTAAGCTGGATGATGTCCCAGAGGTCCCTTACATCATCTCTGTTTTTTTTTTTTTTCCCAAATTTTGTTTTCTTTCCACCACCCTGTCTGGGTGAGTTCCACTGCTTTGGTGCTGTGAGCTCCCTGGCTGTTGAGCCCCTCAATTGTATTTTTCAGTCCTAGTATTGTATATTTTCTAGCTCTTTGTTAAAATCCTGTGTTCATCCATTCTTCTAAGTTCAGTGAGCATCTTTATGACCACTACTTAAAATTATTTATTCAAATATAGATTGAATAGATCTATTTTATTTAGATAGATTACTTGAAGAATATGTTTAGATTACTAATCTACCAGGTAGAGTACTTACCTCTGTATCATTAATGTCTTCTTCTGAGGTTCTGTCTTGTTCTTTCGTTTGGAACATTGTTCTCTATTTCATCATTTTGCTTGACTCTCTGTGTCTGTTTCTAGGTATTAGGCAAAACAGCTACTTCTCCCAGTTCTGAAGGAGTGGCCTTGTATAGGTGGTGATCCTTGTTTAACCTTGCACTAGCCCTAGGTTGTCGCTCAAACCTTTGCGATTATCCAAACTGCCTTATTTATTCTTGATATGCCCCCTTGTTGAGGATGTACCAAGACCTGTCAGTGATTCAAGGGGAGGAATCTTATTTAGCACCTAGTTTCAGGTTGACTGGCAGCCGGACCCTCAGACAGCAGTTTTTAAAGTATGCAAATATATACAGTCTGTGGGGCTGCAATTATAATCTCTGCTGGCTTCCAGACCAGGAGTTCTGGAGATGGCCCTTGGGCTACAGATGCAAGAATCAGAGCTCCAGACAAGTGTATAAAGCTCCTTTATGGGAAGTCTCATTGAGCTGTAGCCATGCCAAAGGGGTTCACGAACATGGCGTCTCCCTGCTTATGTTCTCTGAGAGCACCTCCTTAACCTCTAGGTGTGTGGGAAGCCTGAAGCCTGTCCCTCAGGCTGAAGCTGCAGGCTAAGTAAATAGGCTTTTTTTTACAGGAAGAGTGGGGTTTTGTTTCAGTCAGCTGTCTGTGCAATGCCCTGTGGATGATGGCCTGCCAATAACTGTCTTCCCAATTGTTATAGTTCCCTGGAGCTCTGAACTCCAGCCCTCTTGACCACCAGGACCAGGCAATCAAGCAGTGTTCCCTGTGTGAATTGCATACACCTGCTTGCTTCAGCAATGCAACAGGAGAGTGCTTTGTGTGCATGTACTGGCTTTTGACTGGGGAAGGGAAAATGCTATGACTTTCATACCCTCCAGCCCCAGCCAGGGGTTAGGCAAAGGTCACAACTGCCAGAACTCACAGACTTTAGCTAGAAGTGGAAGAACTCTGCTACTGTGTGTTCATGCTCACTAGCCCTAGCCAAGGACCCAAGGAGTGCTGCAAGCACCCATGCCTTCTGGCCTCGGTATGTGCCTTGACCACTCACCTTGTCAATACCAGCAATATGGGGAGAGGTTGCCACGTCTGAGCTCACCCATCTGTACTAGCAGGTTTGGACGATGCAACATTGTATCACAATAGCATCTGCCAATGCCTCAACTGCCTGCTCCTCCAGCTGTTTCCTCCGGATCAGCAAATGAATCTCCCTCACTCATATATAGTCTGGGTGCTTTTCAAACTGCTGTCTCCCTGGGTCTTGGGGTGAGACCATATGCAAGCCCTCCAGGAGGAGAATCTCAGTTTCCTATAGCATTTTGGGACCCTCCTCCGCAAATCAGTCCCATTGGTTTCCTAAGCCAGATACTCTGGTGCTCATCTCTCTAGTATAAATCACAGGGACTGGGGTGTCCAATATGGGGCACCAACCCTTCACTCCCCCAGAAGGAACACTTATCTGGTAAGATCCATCCATACTGTGAGTCACTGCAGAGGGGGTGTGGTTTTTGCAAGACCTTTTCTCTACCTCTCCTACCTGTCCCAATGAGGTCCTTTTATCCTTTGTAATGGAGAGAAGTTAATCTAGTTTTCAGATCTTTTTCAGAAGAAAATAATCCATAGGTAGCTATAGATTTGGTGTGTTGGTGTGTCCATGGCAGGGAGTTAGTTCAGCATATTCCTTTGTCACCATCTTGGATCACCCTCTGTATAGCTCAGTTTCCTTCTTTAAATTATCTTTGCTAAAAAAAAAAAAGGTTAAGTGGAAATGCATTTGCAAATGTTCTTAATGGTTCAGTGGATTTTAGATGTTTTAAATTTAGGTGGAGTTGGTCGATACATTCAGGTCTGTCCATTTTCATCCAACTAGTGAGTGATACTTAGAATTTCAACCAGGTTATTCATCTTCAGAGTCCAAAGTAACTTTAATATGTAAATTTATTGTTTCACTCCATGTCCTTCACTATACTGTTAAATGTCACAAAAGAGAAGGAATAGCATACTAAAGCTGTGCCTGCTTGATACTGAACGTCCTGATTTTGGAAAAACAATCCCCCCCCCAAATACTCAGAAACATGTCACAGCACTTGTTTCTAAGAAATTCTGTAGAAGATAAGCAGAAGGCTCTTATTTATTTAATGCAAACCATGTAACCAGAGCTTTAATACACTACCTATTTCATCCTAGTACAAAATAAGAATTATTATCCCTACAAAGGAAGAATTTTAAGCTACAGAGATGATGTAACTTGTTCAAAGTCAATGTGTTCAGAAATGGTGGAGACAATGTTGATTATGAGTCAGCTTTGCATACCTAATGACCACTCTGAATTATATCATCATCCTTCCTGTCATCAAACTACCTGCAGAAAAGGTATAAATCTGTATCTTTCTCCTTTAAATATTCTGGTCTCCATGATAGCCTACCCTTCCCATCAATGTTCTTCTCTTATGGCCACAGACCAGGATTCTGTTCTACTTATCTGATTGAAGTTTGAGCTCAGAATAGGATTTAACATCACCACTTGTTAATGTGTTGTGTTGGAAAAACCTACAGTTGTCCTCTGTGTCTTTTTCCCTTATTTTCACACAGAACACTTCACTTCTGAGACTTCTGGTCAGCAAATATGCAGGGGTGCGGTGGCTCCCACACTCAAAAATTCTATGACACCAGCTTAGTGTCTTACAATTTAACTCAGTTTTTTTTAATAATATTTTTTTATTATGTTATGTTTACAATTTAACTCAGTTTTGACACTATCTACTTAGAGATAGCATCCAAACCCACGGGTTAAGGGTTCAGTCCCCACCACTCCCCCCACACACACTTCAGATGCCAATTGCAAGTCGTAGGTCCCTCTGTTATCCACACCTTCTGTCCAATGTGGCTACAAATCAGAAGGTACATGACCTCCTTCCCCTTGGATTTGATTATTTGCTGAAACAGCTCACAGAACTCAGGGAAACACTTAGCTTACATTTACCAATTTTTAAAAGGTATTATAAAGGATATAAATAAATAGCCAAACGAAGAAACACATAAGGCAAGATCTGGGAGAGTCCTGAATGCAGGAGTTTTTGGTCCCATGAAATTAAGGCCATCACCCTCCTAGTATGTGGATGTGTTCACAGCCTGGAAGTGCCCCGAACTCTCTACTATTGGGGTTTTATGGAATATTCCTCAGGTAGGCATAATTAATTAATTACATTTCCATCCCCTCTCCCCTCTCTGGAGAATGATAGATGGATTGAAAAAATTTTTTAAAGATTTATTTATTAGGTGCCTGGGTAGCTCAGTCGGTTAAGCATCTGCCTTCTGCTCAGGTCATGATCCTGGGGTCCTGGGATTGAGGTCCACATCAGGTTCCCTGCTCAGAGGGGAGTCTGCTTCTCCCTCTCCCTCTGCCCCTCCCCCCACCCCACTCTCTCACTCTCTGCTGTCAAATAAATAAATAAAATCTTTTTAAAAAAGGTTTATTTGTATCAGAGAGAGAGAGAAAGAGAGTAGAGGGGGTGCACTCCCTGCTGAGTGCAAGCCAGTTGTGGGGCTGATCTTAAGACCCTGGGATCAGGACCTGAGCCAAAACCAAGACTCAGATGCTCAATGGACTTCACCACCCAGGGACCCCTCAAATTTTAAGCTTTCAATCATGCTTTTGTCTTTCTAGTTACCAGCCCCTATCCAGGAGCCATACAGAAGCCCACTCAAAGTCACCTCAATAGAACAAAAGATGCACCTAGTGTTCTTATCATGGGAATTTACAAGGGTTTTAGGAACCCTTTGTCAGGAACTGAGCTCTGAGACCAATATATACTTCTTATAATTTCGTTTGTGTTTTTGTTGGGGGGAGGGGAGAAATTCATTGCTAAAAGTGCAATATCCTGGATTAGAAAAATCAGTGAAGGGGGAAACTGGGGGAAAAGGTCTTCTTGGTTCTCTTAAACCAGTTTTTCCAACTTGTATTGAAGGAGCACTTAACACGTATATTTATTAATGACAACCCTGCAGAAATAACATTTAATCTCTAATGATTTTTCTTATTGGTACCAAAATTGAATTGAATATTTTAAAACTTAAGTGTGCTACTGTGGGTCATGTTGAGAATTTTAAAAAATTACATAATTGAGGCATCCATATTATTTCAGAATTCTCTGATCAGCTACATCCTGGCATTGATCCATGTAAATATAGCCTTAGAATCCATAATTTTATCACAGTTTAGAGCAATCATTTTTATGTCTAATGGCAATCTTGAATAACCAATGAGTATTGAGAAATACTGAATCACACTAAACATAGTTTAATAAACAATCAGAAATTTATACTATTTAATTTATAATGGATTCATACAAATAATTAACTTTTTAAAAAATACACGTTTTTGTCCTGAAGAAAATCTTCTAGTCATTCTACATTGATTAATGCATCTATATTGTTTAATATCTTTGAGTTTCTCTCTTCTGATTTTCCATTTGAACAGAAAAAATTGGATTAAATAATCTTTTAAATGTTTTTCAATTCTTTAAGATATCTTTGGGTTGTCACTATCTTTTGAAAATTATTTGTTAATGGTGGAGCTTGTTGAGAAATATATTTATTTATTCACAAATATACTTCATCTCAGCACCTGCTCTATACCATGCATTGTTGAGTGTAACTGGGAAACAGATTGAATAAAACAAAGTCATACTCTCATCATACATATTTTCTAGTGCTGGTAGATTTATAAATAAATAGTTACAATCCAAGACAAATGAAAGTATGGGAAAAGGGACTGCCAAGGGAGTGCAAGGATGAATATTAATGTTTTAATGAGGTGACATGTGGAAAGAGCTTGGCTACCAGGGGAAGAACACCTGGGTGGGGAATAAGAACATGCATCAAGAACTAGAAATAAAAACTAGGAATAAGGGATACTTGAGCAAGAGCAAGTAGGGTAATGTGGCTGGATGTAGTTGACCATGGGGAACACGGCAGTAAATGACAACATAGAAAACAAGGGGCAAGGTAATGACAGGCTAATAGACCACTGCAAGTTATGTGTCTTTTACTTTGAGTGAAATGGGGCAGGGATGAGCACAAGGTGTGGCTTATGCTTTATAATTACTCTGGCTGTTCAATGGTGAATTGACTATGAAAGATGGAATAGAATTATGTAGGCAATTAAAAACCAGGCAAGAAGTAATGGCAGCATAGACCAAGTGGCTGAACTAATATATGTAAATGAATGTATATTTTACATAAAATTGTATACACATCTTTTACCATTTATATGAATATATACTTTTATGTTTTTGTAAAGAGAAGCTTCAGAATTTGCTGATGGTTTGGAAATACAGCACAGAGAAAAATAAGCATGAAGGATGCTTTCAAGATTGTGTTTTGGTATAAAGGATCAAACAGAAAATTAAATTTGCCACTCACTCACATGGCAGATGACTGTAAAAGAAACTGGTTTGTGTGAGGCAAAAAGAAGTGTGCTTTTGGATATATTACATTTAAGATAACTCTCAAAAATTGCTGAAGAGAGTATAAATTGGAAAACTGTGTAGCAGTGTCTACAGAAGTAAAATGTGCTCATATCGAGGAATTTCACTCTGAGATAGATACCAAATAGAAGCACGTACAAATTACACCAAAAGATATGTACAAGAAGTTTCACAGCAGCACCATTATAATACCCAAAAACAAGTAGCAAACTAAATAATTGTCAATGACAGGGCACCTGGGTGGCTCAGTTAGTTAAGTGTCTGCCATTGGCTCAGGTCATGGTCCCAGGATCTTGGGATCAAGCCCCACATCAGGCTCCCTGCTTAGCAGGAAGCCTGCTTCTCTCTCTCCCTCTGCCTGCCACTCCCCCTGCTTGTGCTCGCTCTCTGTGTCAAATAAATAAATAAAATCTTTAAGGGCGCCTGGGTGGCTCAGTCATTAAGCATCTGCCTTTGGCTCAGGGCGTGATCCCGGAGCCCTCGGATCGAGCCCTACATCAGGCTCCTCTGCTGGGAGCCTGCTTCTTCCTCTCCCACTCCCCCTGCTTGTGTTCCCTCTCTCGCTGGCTGTCTCTCTCTCTGTCAAATAAATAAAATCTTTAAATAAATAAATAAATAAATAAATAAAATCTTTAAAAAATAATTATCAATGACAACTTATGATATATTTATACTGAAACAATATTATATTGCAGTGTAGCTACCTGCAACATCAGGAATTCATCCAAAAAATGTTAAGACAAAATAGATGCAAAAAAGTATACATTGTATGATTCCATGTATAAAAAGTATAAAAACACACAAAACTATAGTATTAGAAATTAGGATATTGGTAACTTGTGGGGGTGGAACTTATTGGCAAAGGATAAAAGAGTGGCCTCTGTGATGCTGGTAAACACTGTATTATCTTTTAAGAAATTCATTGAACTGTACAATGATATTTTATACACACTTAACATTTATGTTTCAATCCAATAAAAATTTTAAGATCATTTTTGAGGTACCTAGTTTACTTTTGAATGGAGATAATGAATAGCCGGTTGCATGTGTGAGCATAATGCTTGAAGGAAGTTCTGGGCTATATATGAAGCTGGGTATTTGTCTTTCTCTGACTAGCTTATTTCGCTTAGCATTATACTCTCTAGTTCCATCCATGTTGTTGCAAATGGCAAGATTTCATTCTTTCTTTTTTTTTTTTTTTTGGCTGAATAATATTCCATTGTGTACACATACCATATTTTCCCTATGTATTCAACAATCTGTGGACACTTGGTTGATTCCATAATTTGGTTCTTGTAAATAAGGTTGCTATAAACATAGAGGTACATGTATCCCTTTGAATTAGCATTTTTGTATCCTTTGAGCAAATACCAAGCAGTATGATTTCTGGATCATAGGGTAATTCTATTTTTAAATTTTGCGGAAACTCCATACTGTTTTTCACAATGGCTGAAGCAGTTTGCCTTCCCACCAGTAGTGCAAAAGGGTTCCTTTTTCTCCACTCCACCTCAACACCTGTTATTTCTTGAGTTATTGATTTTAGCCCTTGTGATGGATGTGAAGTGAAATCTCATTGTGGTTTTGATTTGCATTTCCCTAATGATGAGTGATGTTGAGCATCTTTTCAAGTGCCTATTGGCCACGTGGATGACTTCTTTGGGAAAAGGTCTGTTCATGTCTTCTGCCCATTTTTTAATTGGATTATTTATTCTTGGGGTGTTGATTTGTATAAATTATATATTTTGGATACCAACTTTCTATCAGATAAGTCAGAGAATGACAAGTACCATGTAATTTCACTCATATGTGAATTTGAAGAAACAAAACAAATGAGTAAAAGGAAAAAGAGAGAGAGAGAGAAAACAAGAATCAGAGTCTTAACTATAGAGAACAAATTGATAGTTGCCACAGTGGGTAGGTGAGGCGATGGGTGAAATAGGTGATGGAGATTGCTCTGAGGAGGTGATGTATGGAATTGTTGAATCTCTATATTGCACACTTGAAACTAATATAACACTGTATGTCAACTAGCAAGAATTAAAATGAAACTTAAAAATAAAACTGAGTTAGGCTCAGGGAGGCACATGCATAGCAATGGGAACAAAGGCAGAATATGGATCAGTTAGCTTGTGCAGTATGATGAAGGGGATGGATCAAGGGTCTCAATGGAGGGAGGAAGGCCACCACCTAAAAATGAATAAAGGTTTGAGAGAAGGTATCAAAAGTCTCCTATGAGACCATGATTCTGATGAACACAAAGAGTGTAGTAGGATTGCTGTATGGCACCAAAAGTTCTTGCTGATAGAGTCCATGTATTTAAAGTAAAATAAATAACTTGGAGAAAGGTATTTGTGTAAAACATGTGTATCTTCTATTTGCACAAAATGGATAAAGGTATTAAAAGATTAACATCTCAAATGAAGGAATTGTTCATGAGTAATTGTCCTATTATCAGCAAGGGAATGGTAACTAAATAAAGATTATTCTGACCAAGATTTACTAGATCATGAATGAAGGTGGTTTTTTCATGACCTTTTTCCTTCTATTTTTTCCCTCTTCTTTTATCAAAAGTGAATAAATGATTAAAGAAATAATTGAAACAAATATCAAAAAGTCAAGGGGCTACCAAGACAAAATCAACTCTGGGTAAATTTTCATCTATAAGAGAGTTTCTAATAAGAGAGCAGAAGTTTTCCAGTTTCAGGAAATTCAAAATAGTGTGATGTGTGTTTACGTGTATGTTAGTTTATCTGCACGTGTTTTCACACCAGCAAGTTTAATTGTTTGTTTCCTTGACTGTAAAGATATAAGAGGTAATGAGTTCTTCATTGTTCACTAATTGTGTACTTAAGAGAAGTCTTAGGCAGCAATTGTAAATTGCTGCTTTACTCCAACGTTTGGGTGTTTCAGTACAAATAATCACACATACATCTGTTCTCACATAAAGCAAACTGCCTTTGCTATGAAAATAAACAGATGCGGTGAGCATTAAAAACCATCATGGTGAATTTGGGTGATTAGAGTTTGGTGGCTCCTACTTTTGATATAAAATGTCTTTAAAAATTAATATCTATATATCAACATACCTATATGCAGTTATTTATAAAATAATGAGACAGATATATGGAAAGCCCTACTGTCCACAATGAACTCTTAAACTACCTTTTCCAGAGGATATTTTTTAAAAGAATAATTTGAAAATAATTTAGAAAGTGACATCAGAAAAATGATGTAATAAGTAGCTCCCAATGCCCATTCTTCAAAAAAAAAAAAATTTAAAAAAAAGCAAAATTGATAGAAACAACTGTCAGAGCTTAAGAAACAACCAAAACTTTACAGTCAATAAGCAAACACTAAATCAAGAAAAGGCAGCTTAAAAGACTAGAAAAATGTTTGTGGCATTTCTACTTGCCCTTGCCCACCCCTCCCTGCTTTCAATAATGAGGACAACATCTACACTGAAATTCAGTTAAAATAAGAGTGGACTTAACAGTATATGCCAAGACATAAACAGAACACTCTGCCCATCAACCGCAGCACATTCTACTCCAGTGCACAGGAAATTCTCCAGGATAGACCAGATGTTAGGCAACAAAACAAGTTCCAATAAATTTAAGAAGAGAAAATCATACAAAGTATTTTTACTGACCACAATGTAATAACCTAGGGGAGAAAAACATAAGAATTAAATTGGAAAATTCACAAAATTGTAGAATTTAAACAATATATTCTTAACCAACAGGTCAAATAAGATATAAGGGAAATTAGATAATACTTGGAGATGAATGAAAAAGAAAACATAACATATTTAAACTTATGACATGCAGTGAAGTCAGTACCAGACGGAAATTTAGAGCAGTAAATACCTATATTTACAGAAAAATCTCAAATCAGTAACTAACTTTAAACCTTAGGAACAAGAAAAAGAAGAGTAAACTAAACCTAAAGATGACAAAAAGAAGAGAATAATAAAGATCAGAGCAGACATGAATGAAACAAAAATTTAAAAACCAGAAAAGAGACTACATATGACAAAAAGTTGACTCTGAAAAGATCAACAAATCTGACAAGGCTTTAGATAGACTACCAAACAAAGAAAGAGAGAAGACTCTCTCTTCTTACTAAAATCAGAAATAAAAGTGGAGACATTACTACTACTGACTTTACAAAAATAAAAAAAAAATCTGGGAGAATACTATGAACAACTGTATGTTAACAAATCAAATACGCTAGATGGAATGGAAAAATTCTTAGAAACACAAAAATTACAGAAACTAAATCAAGAACAAATAGAAAATCTTCAAATTGTAGCAAGTGAAGTGAGAGAATCAGAAAAAAAATAAAACAACAATAGCAAAGTGTCAAAGTAGAGCTCAGGTCCAGATGTCTTCACTGGTGAATTCTACTAATAATTTAAAGAAGAGTTAACACCCATTCTTTTCAAAATCTTTTTAAAAATATGAGCAGAGAGAACACTCCCTACTTCCTTCAATGAAGTCAGCATTACCCTTATACTAAATCCAGGTGAAGATGCCACAAGAAAAAATAATTATAGATACAATTGCAAAGACGTATCAAATCAAAAATAACAGCAACTATTTATAACAGCATACAAGTTTGGTTTAATATGAGAAAATCAATCATGGTAATATACTACATTAGTCAAAGACGAACAACAGAAAGACACATGACAATTTCAATAGCTCCAGATAAAGTATTTGAAAAAAGTCAACACCCTTTTTTGATAAAAATACTTAATCAGAAGGAAACTTTACAACATAATTAAGTGCATTTATGAAAAATCCACAGCTAACATCATACTCAATGGTGAAAAACTGAAATAATTCCGACTAAGATTAGGAACAAGACAAGAATGCCTGCTTCCACAATGATATTCATTATTGCACTGGCAGTTTTAACCATACCAATTAGACATGAAAAAAATAACAAAAGGCATTTGAAATGGAAATGAAGACATCACATTTTTCTATTCACAGATATCATGATGCTGTATATAGAAAATCCAAAATAAATTTACAAAAGTCAGCAAATTTGCAAGGTACTAGACTCACAACCAAAAATCGCCTGAGTTTCTATATACTTATAAAGAACAATCTGAAAAGGAGATTCAGAAGGCAATTCCATTTACAATAACATATAATTGTAGGGTGCCTGAGTGGCTTAGTCAGTTAAGTGTCTGCCTTCTGCTCAGGTCATGAACTCAGGGTCCTGATATCAAGCCCCATGTCAGGCTTTATGCTCAGCAGGGAGTCTGCTTCTCCCTCTCCTTCTGGCCCTCTGGAACTTGTGCCCACCCACGTGCACACGTGCACTCACTTTCTCTCTCTCTCTCAAATAAATAAAATCTTTTAAAAAAAAAAAAAATATATATATATATATATATATATTAGGAAAAAAAAGCCAAAGAAAAAATTTAACCATAATAAATAAATGGTAGACTTGTTCACTGAAAACTACAAATGTTGCTGAAAGAAATTAAGTAATACTCAAACAAATAAAAAAACATCTTGTATTCATGGATTGGAAGACTTAACATTGTTAAGATGTTAATCAATGTACAGACTTAATACAACTTCTACCAAAATTACAATGGCCTTTGTTTTTTTGCAGAAATGAAAAAGGCAATCCTTGAATTCATATGAATTGCAAAATGTCCCAAATATCCAAAACAATCTTGAAAAAGAACAAAGTCAAATACTATTATCCTATTATCCTCACACAACACAATTTCAAAATTTGCTTCCAAGCTAGGCTCATCAAAACAGTGTGGTGTTGGGGCGCCTGGGTAGCGCAGTCGTTAGGCGTCTGCCTTCGGCTCAGGGCGTGATCCCCTTGTTCTGGGATCCAGTCCCACATCAGGCTCCTCCACTGGGAGCCTGCTTCTTCCTCTCCCACTCCCCTGCTGTGTTCCCTCTCTCGCTGGCTGTCTCTCTGTCACATAAATAAATAAAACCTTTAAAAAACAAAACAGTGCAGTGTTTGTATTCATACACACCCATGGATTAGAATAAAATAAATAAATAAAAATAAAACCATGTATCTATGGTCAATTAATTTTTAATGAGGATTCTGAGACCAGCAAAGAATGGTCTCCATAACATGGTGCATGGACAGCTAGATACCCACATGCAAAAGAATGAAGTTGAATCCCTACCATACAGCACATACAAAAAATAACTCAATATAGATAAACAAGTTAAATATAGAGCTAAAACTAAAAAAAAAAAAAAACCCACAAAACAAAACAAAAACAAAACAACAACAACAACAAAACTTCTTACAAGAAAATATGGGTCTTTATAAGCTTAGATTTGGCAGTGGGAACAACAAAAAAAATGGATAAATTGGACTTCATCAAAATTAAACACTTTTGTACATCAAAGGAAATTATCAAGACAGTGAGATACCCTACCAAATGGTCGAAAATATTTGCAAATCATGTATTGGACAACTCAACAAAAGACAAAAAAATCCAACTGAAAATGGCAAAGAATACTCAAATCCAAAAAATAGCAAAGAACATTCTATCGAAAGACTTTTCTCCAAAGAAGATATAAAAATGGCATAGAAATGCATGGAAGGATGCTCAATGTCATTAATCATTAGGGAAGTACAAATCAACAAAGCACCATTTTGCACCTTCTCACATTGCCAAACACTCCATTTTCTTCAGTGTCGACCATAAACATATCAAAGCCCTTTATTATCCACACAATTTTAAAAAATGGAAAATAACAAGTATTCATGAGCAAGTGGAGAAATTAGAATCATAAACTGAATGAAAATTGTTCAGCTGCTGTGGAAAACAGTTTGGCAATTCTTCAAAAAGTTCAATACAAAATTACCCTATGTCTCCTCAATTCCATCCCTAGTACATACCTCCAAAAATTGAAAATAAGTACTTAGACAAGTATATGTACACACTTGTTCATACCAGTACTATACACAATAGCCAAAAGGTAGAAAAGTCCCAAATCCTATCAGCGAATGAATGGATAAAGAAATTGTGGTATATACAAAAAATAGAATATTATTCAATAATAAAAATGAAGGACTGATATGTCCTATAATTTTGATTTACCTCTGAAACATTACAGAAAATGAAAAAGCCAGAAACAAAAGGTTACATTTTGTATAATTCTATTTATAGGAAATATCCAAAAAAGGTAAATCCATAGAGACAGAATACAAATTAGTGTGTGCCAGGGCTTAGGGGAAGGAATAATAGGCAGAAACAACTTATGGGTAAGGAGTGTTACTTTTGAGTGATGGAAATATTTTGGCATTAGCTACAGGTGGCAGTTGTACAACATTGAGAATGTCCTAAACTCCACAAAGTGTACACTTTAAAATCCTGAATTTTATGCCATGTGAATTTTGCCTCCATATTATTTTAAAAATGAAAAAATAATAATTTGGACATGTGACAATACATTTATAAATTTTGGTATATTAAAATAGTTATGGAAAGCTGAGACTTTACTGAAATACATGTTATAAATCAAAGTATAAGCATAGAAGAGTTGACATTTAGAGCCTAATTTCTCTGCTTATTAGAAGTGTGAATTATACTTAATTGTATATTCTTATCTAAGGATACATGGCTTTCAGGAGCCTTATTTAAATTAACTCAATAGATGTTTATTGAGTACCTACTAGGACCAATTCCATTCTTGTTGACAGAGATGTAGAAGTGAAGGAAAGAGACACAAACCTTTGGAATCACGAAGAACACATTCAAAATAGAAGGGAAACACAATAAAGAAAAATAAAAGTCTGTAGAATGTTGGGTAGCAATAACTCTGAAAGAAAACCCAAAGCTTCAAAATTTGGTAGTAAGTGTGATATTGAGGGTTCATAAGAGAGAGAGCAGAAGGGATGGACTCACTAAGTAGATAGTGTTTGAATGAATGCTTGACAAAGTGAGGGCATGAGTGGAATATTTGCCTAACTTAGGAAGAGGATTCCAGTCTGAAGGAATGGCAAAGACAAAGGCCTTGCTGACATGTTCCAAAGCAAGCAAGGAGGACAGTATGGCTACGGCAGAATGAAAGCATGGGGAGAATAGAATAGATGAAGTTGGAAAGGTAGCTGGAAGCCAGAATACATAGAACCATGCAGGGTGTACTGATGCCATTTTACTATAAATGGCACCAGAGGCATTTGAGCAAGAAAAGAAAAAAAAAGGACTGGGTTTGACTTATACATTGATGGTATTATGCTGGATGTTGTGTTGAGGACAGTTTGAAGGTGGGCAAAGATAGAAAAGGAAGATCAGTTAGGAGGCTTTTGCAATAATCCAAGAAAGAAACGATAGACCGGAAAGATGGTGGACACACCATTTGTTGGACAGAAAGTGTTGATACAGGATCTGTTGAAGGGTTATTGAATGAGGGCCACCAAAGGACAAGAGAAGTTTGAGATGATTCCCAACATTTTGGCTTGGGCAATGGATGGTTGAAGTACCAATTAAGGGAATGAAAAATGTGGGACAATCTGGATAAAATGCAAATTCATGTATTTACCTCACCCATCTGAAGAGGGATTGTGGTTTTAAAAAGAATATATGTCATTATTTGGAATATCTATTGTCTATCTATCTATCTACTTATCTATCATCTATCTATCTGTAGGTGTGTGTATGTACATACACATATGCCATATGTGTATAACAGATATCTATGCCACAGGTAGAAATATAAATACCTGTGATGTTTTACATTAGCATGAGAGAGGCTGTACATTACAGTCTGTACCAAGATTTGTAGCAGAGATCTGGAGCCGAACAGTCAGGTCCCACATCTTCCATTTACCAGCTTTGTGACCTTTGTCAATTTGTTTTATGTCTCAGTACATGAGTTTCCTAATTATTGTGAAGGTTAAATAAATTAATGTGGAGTTCAAAAAATAGTTCCTCATACCCAGTGGGGACTATGTATGTGATACTTGCATCAAAACTGAAACACTGTGTGAATGTGAGAACCATGTAATAGCAGGGATGCTACCAAAATACATCAACAAATGATGCGGGATACCTAGGAAGTACACTGAAAAACAAAATTACACACACACACACAAATTATTTTCAATACAGTACAAAAATCCTTACAATTTCTTTCAATAAAGTATTCATTTTAGATTCTTAAATAGTGAGTACAAGGGAAGTTACAGTGATATTTTAGGTTAAGCAATTAAAATAAGTTGCATAGTATTTAATACACTGATAACTAACAGTAGATTAAGAACCTTCATATGTAAATTTTATGTAAATATGAAGGCATTACAGCTGTTATTACAGTAATGTAAACAAAGCTTTTTCTCATGACATATTTTGGACACCAGCATAAATTTATATTCCGATACTCTGAGGTTCTATTTCAGGTTTAGGGTGTGTTTTATTCTGCAAACTCTAATCCTTATTCTCTAAATTGCATTTTTTTTATTTCAAAATGTGGAATATTATATACCAACAGCAATAAGACCCCCTACAGAATATTAACATGTCAGATAGTGGGATTATGAGTAGTTTGTTTCCTCTTTCTGTATTTTTTTATAGTTTCTATAGCAAGTCTTTATTCATTTTATGCTCAGAAACAGATAAATATGTTTTGAAATTAAACAACAGAGAAGAAGGTTTGTAACTAAAAAGCAATCTGTAACATATTGGAATAGAATAATTAAATCAGCTGAAAACAAAAAAGCTTTACGTATTTTTGTTCTGCTTTACTAAACTTAAGTGTATTTTGGTTAAATGAAAAGAGCTGTGATCCTTTTATCTTACTTTTTAGATACTACGCAGGAAAATTTAAGTAAAAAAATACAGTCTATAATCAGAGTAAGGATTTCTGTACCAACCTATCATAGACACAAAGATTTATTTGGACTAAACCTTTTACCTCTGATGCACTAAGTAAAATTATAAAATACACGAGAGAAAGTACTAAATTATATAAAAGGTTTTGTTACATAATACATGTCCTTGGGTATATAGCTTCTCTGTGTCTCAATTTTGTCATCTAGAAAATTAAATGAATGTTCTAGATCATCTCTGATCATCTAAACAGTTGAGTTCAATAGGGGTTTTTATAGTTTATCAAGTATAATCTCAAACTAAATTCTACTTAATATATTCCCCTACTTGTGTAGATATATGTAAGAAATCGAATAAGCAAATTGTGTAAAGAATTATTTAGATCTGTCAAGAACACACACACATATACATATACACTTCACTTTCTGAGCAATCTAGCCTAAATTTTTTATGTTTACAGATTTAAGATGACTACAAAATGAGAATAGAAAGGAAACACAGCTATGAATGAATTACTAAGTAATACATCAACTTGAACCAGGAAAATCAAATGTAATTCTTCTTTTCCATTCACTGTATTTGCATACAGTACAATTCATGGGAGGGGAAAAGTCATTCTTTCACTTCATACAAGTTTCTACTGCTTATCAGATAGGTTATTCTGGATAAACATGCTTATGTACCACAGTGTGCTCATAGTTGTGATGTTTTCAATTATTTTTTTATGTAGACACAAAATCAAAGGTTTTTTTTTTGTCTAGTGCTATTCAGCTTCCATTTCTCAGTTTATAGGTAGCTGACACTTCTCTTTTGAATGAAGTAGTATTGTTCTATTTGAAAGGAAGAAGGACAGAATGTTTCCGAGTTTATTTTTCTTAATTTTTTAAATATTTTTTTGAGTTTGTATTAAAGTTTGTGTTTTACACATAACCTATGATGCCTTCAAAGGCTGGCAATGCACCTTTGTAGGGGCTGTCCTCACCAGCAGCCTGTCCTTCTGCCTGACTTGGAATTTTAGCAATTAACGGCTGTTTAGCTAAATTAGGCATCGAAGGTGTTTTGTTTTGTTTCAGAAGATCCCTGAAGTTATGTGCATGAACCATTTTTATGAAGGTCGAGTGGCAGTAGGAGTAAAAGGGGAGATAAGACAGTCAAAACAAAACTACAAACAGAAAACACAGGGTTCAAGGAGAGGAAGTGAATTGGGAATTAAGTGGGAAACTCATAAAGAGAAAAACTGTTGAAAGAGTGAAGAAGAAATTATGCAGAAGAATTGAAAAATCAGCAGTAGCCATATATTATGTCTGTTCCACATTCTTCTTAATTTCCAACTGATATTTCCTCACTTCCTCCTCTCAGAATTTTTGTCATTTTGTTCTTAATTTTTTAAATTTTTCTTTTTTTCTTTTACAAATGACCCCTAGAATGAGAATGAATTAACATTTTTAATAGAGAATTACTGTATTTTTGCCCAACTCATTTGTTTGTTTGTTTGTTTGTGTGTTGCTATTTGTTGGTTGGTTTGTTTGTTGGTGATAAGGCCAGACTATATTTTCCAGCTTTCTCTATGGTCAATGTGGACATATGACTGAGTTTTGGCCAATGGAATGTGGGGAAAATCGTGTGTCCCTTCCCAGCTGAACTGGTTAGAAGTGAGTGTAATTTCTCTACTTACTCTTTCAAAATCTAAAACCATCAGAACATAATGCATACAGACCACAAAATAGAAGGGAAATGGGTTCTTGAAATACTTCAAGACCAGGAATTGATATGAGATGAATGCTTATGTGATTAAGAAGTACAATTCCATTTGTATTGAGATTTGGGAGTTTATGCTACAGTGAGAATTCCACCCCAAAATACAGAAGCAAACAAATCAAAACCCCTTCCTCTACACTAGTAACAGTCTTCTTTCTCCCCTGTCTTTCTCATTTAGAAAAATTGTCTTTGTTTACATTTTGCATGTAAGAAAGCTTAGTGGGGGAGAAGTTAGTTTAAGGGACTCCAGCAGGCTACCTTTCGGATGTTTTCCCAACTGCCTCCTGAGCTTCATATCTGCACCATAGACTTCAGTTTGAGATTTCCATTAACACACACACAATCAATCAACAGTCAATATAGTGTGGATTAGCTGATTTGACTTCTTTCATTGATTGAATCATGTGGTTGATTAATTTGTCTACATCACTATTTGTCTGGGTGTCATTGAACCACAACCATTTGTTTTTGTGTTTTTTTGTTTTGTTTTGTTTTACTTTACTTTGTATTCATTTGATCGGATTTTTACATCTTAATGAGGAGAACTTCAATGAAAAAAATCACATTATATACATTTTTACTTACTTTAGAAAAATTGGTTGTGAAATAACTTTATTAGGAATTCAGTTGGAAAGGTTTCTTTTTATGGACTCTCACTATAAAATAATAGTGTGCCTTGATTAAATGAAATTAAAACAATTTAGTTGAAGCTTTTTGTAAGACTGAAGATATAAATACTTCATCCATTTAATTCTGTATTTATGTTATCTATAGGTATGTAATAAGGACTCTTAAAAATTGACCTGATTCAACTTGGAATTATTGCATAACAAAATAATCTTAAGTGAGTTAGTGTTTTGGGACATTTTATAAAAATGCACTTAAGAAGAACAAATAAGTAAATACATATGATTAAGTTGACTCCAACACTTGGGATTAGAGTTTCAGTTTATATAAAACAATATTTCTGTGTTAAAAGAGTTTGTTGCTCTGTGGAGAGCAAAAGACAGGTAAATAGATAATTTCTGTATAATATAAATGTAAAGAAGAAGTTAAACTATATCCTTATAGTTAAACTATAAGGATTCACCAAAACTTTGTTCACATATATACATAAAAACATAATAACATTTTCCTTCACTGTTTCAGCCCTCAAACTCGAGGTTTGATTTCCAAACAGGGAAAACATTAATGAGAGATGCTTTACTGATGGTCTAAGTGATGTCAAAAAAAATGACTGACACCACATACAGTAATCAATAATGAGACAATATATTTTAAGGGGTACATCACAGGGTTGGGTCATACACTTTGCCTTCCTAATGCTTTGTTATAAATTGCATGGTGAATTCCTATGAAAATAAGGAGCTTATTTTCTCCTGCTGCCCCATTCAGTCCTCAATGTGTAATCTTCCATTTGTGACTGTGCTACAGTTGCTGAGGAAGGGGTTTTGATGTTGAAAACACAAGATGGGGAATTTAGATAAGTAAAAGAGCAGCAAAATTTGAGGATGAACAATATAAGCAAAAAATCATTTGGGCATGGAAAGTTCTCTATTAAAAACTGTGAAGCTATCTTTTTTTTTTTTTAAGATTTTATTTATTTATGTGACAGAGAGACAGCCAGCGAAAGAGGGAACACAGCAGGGGAGTGGGAGAGGAAGAAGCAGGCTCCCGGCGGAGGAGCCTGATGTGGGACTCGATCCCAGAACACTGGGATCACGATCTGAGCTGAAGGCAGACACCTAACGACTGCTCTACCTAGGCGCCCCTAAAAACTGTGAAGCTATCTTATATATAGTCTGTCAAAGTCATTTCAGGGTAGAGTTGTTTACAGATGTTTTTGCTAAACTATTCTGTTGAGGCTAGTCAAGAGGTAGAACAATACTGGTATGGATAATGTGTCACGATCCAAAACATTTAGGTTCCAATTTCATGACACTCTTACTTGAATTACCTAAATTCTGAGCCCCAACTACATCACCGGAATAATGGAATTACTAAACTCCTTACTATTCCATTGAGATATATCTGTACGTAAAGTATCTTAATACATGGTGGCTTTTATGAACAGGATTCATTCCTTCCATGGATCTGTTGGTAAAATAGCTGTATTTTTTCTCTCAATTTCAAGCACAGGCAAGATGACCATAAATCATAACCTAAGACTATTTTTTTAGTTAGTGATTTTGTTGTCGCAATAAACATAAAACCATCATGGCCAGATATTATAAAAAAAAAAGAAAGAAAGAAAGAAAGAAAGAAAGAAAGAAAGAAAGAAAGAAAGAAAGAAAGAAAGAAAGAAAAAGAAAGTAGTAACATCACCACAGTCCTGCTATAAAGCCATAACCCCAGTTTTCTGTCCATTAGGAAAAGTCAAGCAGAGTATAATATGCTTTTTCCTGGCATTTTCATTTCTTGTCTAATGGTGCTAACATTTTCATTTCTTGTCTAATGGTGCTAAATTAAATAAATGTTGAAGTCAAATCTATAAAGTAAGAGTCTTACTTCATCTCAACTAATCAATAATCAGCAAGTATTTGTTCAACTCTGGCTGGGTGTGAGGCATAGTGATGGCTGCCAGATGGATAAGGAAAAAGAAAAAAATATTTATTGCCAGATAATGTCCCTATAATATGGCCTAGGATATTTCACATAAAAAGACAGGTATCATCATCCCCACATGACAGTCGTAATTATGTAGTCCCAGTAACATGACCAAGGAATGTCTTGAAGAGAATGAAAGGCTGCTCTTGAGTTCAAATCCAGAATTATCTAACTACATATTAGCCCTCTTATTCCAACTACTCACACTTCAGCCATAAAGCAAAATACCTTCCCTAAAGATTATCATGTAGTTGGTTAGATGCATTATGTACACAAAAAAGTTAATTAGCATTGCTAGGCTCTAAAGCCTAGCACTTTGGGACACTTGGGACATTTCAGAGGAAAAAGAAACAGAGATGATCTGGAGCCTGGCTATTTAGGATTGTGTAGGATTTTTTACTGTCAGAAGATGTGGGGCGTGGAAGCATTGCAGGTGGGAAAAGTGCCTGGAGAAATGAGGCAGAGGAAAGCACAAACCATGTTTCAGTAGACCTTGAATACAGCAATTTGACTGCAACAGTTATTTAACTTGAGAACCTAGTAAAACATGATGACAATAAGGTCTGAAACAGAAGCCATGACTATCATGTTCCTATTTTTACTTTAGGCTTCTTTGGGATTATTCTCTGACTTAATAGTTATTGTTTGAGTCTTCAAAGAGTGTATGCTTTATTTTGAAAATCAAATATTACTAAAACAAGTGATACAAATACAAAGCAGCTCATGATAATTTGTTCTTGTGTCATCAGAGTTTGGCCCTTGTTATGACCGCCTCTAAATCCATTGCATATGGTATTCATATCATATGACTCAGTCAAGGCTAATCATAATGCCCATTCTTTTAAATAAATACTTATCCTGGGTTGGCTACAGGAAATAAGCAAATTCAATAAAATGACCTCCATGGAACTGCTATGTTCAGTGGAAATTCTCTACCCACCAAGCCTGCTATTGGTCATGCAAATAAAGTGTAATTATAGGAGAAAAGAAACGACACCAATAAGAGGCAAGTGGGGAAGCAGAGTCAGAAGATAACAATGTGAAAGAGAGAGAGACAAACACACAAAGAGACAGCGAGAAATATATATATATATATATATATATATATATATATATATATATATATATATATATATATATATATATAATCCCTAAGCCCAGCAGTTCTGAAAACCAAAAAATTCAAATACTTACATAAGGATTAATTTTCATTTTTCCCCTTGATAGAGTTTGAGTTTGGTTTCTGTTCTTTGTGTTGTAACTGTAAACCTCCTATTTCATTAAACATTATAGTTCTAATTGTGTGATTCTAGTATGTATTTTAAGACACTTTAAAAGAAGAAAATTAATGTGAATCCTGAAGAACATGGGAGAGTGAACATTACACAGTCCTACACAGCTCTATACAGAATGGAAGTAAACTATTCAAAAATATACTTAACAGAATTCATAAGCATCATTAAAAAGAATAGGACAACTCTTGGGAGGGGGATTTCTGCTCTTTAGCCATGAAGAAATAAGATGTTCTAAAATTACCCTTGCACTGTAACAACTAAGCAACTGAGAAAATATAGGAAATGACTATTTCCAGACACTATACCACATGCAACACAGGGCTATAATTCAGAAAAGAAAGGGAAACAAACTGAATGAGCAACACTACTGCCTAGACATTCTGGCTGGAGGTAATTCCCATACTACATTACAAGGCAGGAGGAACTCAAATCACATTGGGAAATCTCACTGAGTTGGGGAAACAGAGCTTGGTATTGGCAGAGGCCAAGATGACTAGGAAGTATTCAGAGAGGTAAAAAGAACTAGAGAAATAAAGCTCCAGAAATCTACATAGGGGCCCAGGAATCTTTCCCTGAATATAGTATACACATGCGTAGCATAAAATCCTGTAAGACTGAACAGAATAAATTTCAGGGAAAGAATAATTACACAGAGTGATAAGAAACAATTCTCAAAGGTCACAGAAGGCCAGGAATTGTTTCAGTTTCCTTCAGCCAGTGTATTGAATATTCCGGGCCTTTGGTTCATGCCTTAAAAGGGACTAAAAATTAGCTCTAGAATACAGCCTATTCTAGTTCTACCCAAAGCAAGTTTAAGAACAAAATCTCAAGAGGATTAAACTAATCTAAAAGTAATTTGAGTGCTTGCCAGAGAAATTGCCACATTCTCTCTCTTTAGAGGAACACAAAATAATATAGGATTCAAAAACTAGAAATCCCCAATGTTCAACATTCAATGCCAAAGTGCTAGAATAAAGAATAAAAAAATCTCACTCCAAACCAGAAGTTTGTTTGTTTGTTTATAGAAATTAATAGAAACTGACTTAGAAATCACAGAGATGATAAAATTAGCAGAAAAGAACATTAACACAGTATATAAGAATGATCTGTATGTTCAATGATATAAAGAAAAAGGAACATGAACAACAAGTGGTATAAAAAATAACTGAATTAACTTTAGAGATGAAAACTCAATACCTGAAAAAAAAACAACAACAACAATGGAAGTGATTAATAGCAATTAGACACTGTAGCAGGAAAAAACAGTGAACTTTGAGTTTCCGCATTTTTTTTATATCCTCATCTGTTACTTCATATGATAAAAATACAACATATTGACAGGAATGCTAGAGAGAAAAAAAGACTGGGAAAAGACGGAAAAGAAGGAGGAGATGAAAGAAAGGGAGGGGGAGAAGGAGGAAGGAAGAAGAAGGCAGCATTACTGACATTGGGACATTAACAGGTGACCTATCTAACTGCTATGGGCTGAAAGTTTGTCCCCAGATTCACATGCCAAAGTCTAAATCCCCAGTGTGATCTGTGATTTGGAGGTGGGTGGGGCCTGTGAAAGGTGATTAGGTTCTGAGGGTAAATGAAGAGCCCAGAGCTGCCTCCTTCTACCATATGAGGATCCAAGAGCAGCGGACTGTCTGCAAACTAGGAAGTCGACTCGACCAGACACTGGATCTCTCCGTGCTTTGATCCTGGGCTTCTCAGCCTCCAGAACTGTGAGACATAAATGTCTGCTGGTTAAATCACTCAGTCTGTGGCGTTTTGTTATAGCAGCCCAAACTGACTAAGACACTAAAATATATATAATCAGAGTCCTCAAAAAACAGGGCAGGATGCGACATAGCTCTGTATCTCTGTGTATCTGAATCTAGATCTATATCTATCTACCCAACTATCTATTTATGAAAGAATAATGAATGGGACGTTCCCAAATTTGAAGAGAACTATAGCACCATAGATCAGAGAAAGTTCAAGCATGAACACAAACACACACACATACAAAAGAAAATGTAAAAATCCATACCAAGGTGCATGCCATAATCACATTTCTTTAAAAAAAAATTGTGATAAGGAAAATGTCTAAAAAGATAAAAATTACTTTCATGAAACATGACTATCATATGGAAAATTCAAGTAATTCAAGAATATTAATCAAAAATAGCACATTTGTTGGCTACAATGCAATTGAATTATAAATAAATAGTAAATGAGGAACCAAAATGCTAATATATTTGGAAAATAAATAATGTCACTTTAAATACTTCATAGATTAATGAGGAACTTGTAACTGAACAAACTGAGGGTTTCAGAGGGAAGGAGGGTGGGGGAATGGAATAGGCTTGTGATGGGTAGTAAGGAGGGCACGTATTGCATGGTGCACTGGGTGTTATACGCAACTAATGAATCATCGAACTTTACATAACAAACCAGGGATGTACTGTATGGTGACTAACATAATATAATATAAAAATATTATTATAAAAAAATAAAAACAAAACACAAATCCCCCCCCAAAAAAGAATTAGATTCAGAATTGAATGATTATAAAATCAATACATAAAAATAAACCCACATATCTAAACTTTTTTGAAGTAAATTTATTTCTTTAAATATACATATTATGAAAGGAGACAAATGATTTAAGAAATCACTTCAAGAAAAATTAACCCTCCTTGAAGTAAATAGACCTTGCTATATCCAAAGATTACTAATTAATAGATGGAAATTAAAGTAAATCTATAAAATTCACATAACACCACTGACTAAGAATTCCAAAAGAATTTTGACTATTCTAAAGAGCAAAATAATTCTGAAAATTAAGGACACAGAAAGAGATCAAGAATTGTAAAGATATAGTGACTAAGATGATCACAGTATTGACATAGAAATAGATCAATAAAATAATGAAGAGGTAGCGCCTCCAAATCATAAGTCTGTGGGGACTAAAGCAGTTTTAGAAACCCCCACTGAAAACAAAACAAAACAAAATTATCTTTCATTACTGATTTGAGTACAATTGAGAAATATGACAGTGAATTAGAGAGATGGACGCCAAAATGCCAGCTTAGCTGCTTTTGACCTAATGAAAGAACATAACTTGTCACAACCATATAGAAAAAGAATATGTCTGCTCTAGCAAAATAGAACATAGAAAAACCCTACAGCAAATCCTACTTCTATCCCAGAAGCTCTCACATGTAAGCCCAAACACAAAAGAGCAAGAATGTGCATAACACCATAAAATGACAATTTAGACCCACCTTATGACTGAGCCCAAATAATGCATGTACATATCTACATTTTCCAGAATCCCTTACAGTTACATGAGTTTAATGTGACTAATTCTGACCATCAAATATGGGAACAGTGATGAAAATTACCACTGTGCTTCCTCTATTCCTTTGTTGCCGTACCATGGTAAATTCGGAAGCAACACCTTCCAGATTGAGGAGTTAAGAGATGAAGGAAGGCTCTTGACCTGCATTCGAATTTAGGTGAGCCAGCAGCAAACCTCTGTTATGCTAAGTGCTATTTCTAGTTCATAATATTGCAGCAGAACCAAGACTATCTTCCTTAATATGCACCTAAATGTCCAAAAAGGAAAGAGATATAAATTAAATGTGGTATATTTATATATCAAAGTTAAAATATAAAAATGTTCTAGATGCATGCAATTTATAAAATATAAATGAATAGATGAGCTGATAAAGTATTGACCAAAAAACGTGTACAATTAATTCCAGTGTTTCATGGATATATAAAATGCATATTAAAATACAAACCAAATTAATCCGTCATTGGTACTGGGAGTGAGATTTTATGGTAGGAGTCCACAGTAATTTTAACTTAACCTATTATTTTATACTTATTTTATGCAAAAATAACATATGAAGAAAATATGAACATTATAACGTTTTTATTTAGAGGTAGTAGAAACCCATAAAGAATATGAAAAATAGCATTTTATTTCTAGGTTTCCGTTACATTATTTTATGTACTTTCTGGAGTTAAAAAAATTCTTAAGAAATAAAAGCATGGCAAAGAGAAATGTAACTGGAAAAGCCTAAAAAATAATAAGCTAGTGAAAATATTTTCATGTATTAAGTGATTGATTCTTCAAACAATTTACTGAGAACTGGTATGGGTAAAGGAGTATCCAAACATCTGTATCTTATCCCCAAGCACTAATGCTGTCTATTAGGCAGCCATATTATATGAAATAAACCTTAAAGTAGTGTCACTGTGTCGTGATCGAGTTATTTATAGAATGCAGCAGAAGCACAGGGAATCAACACTCAACTAGGATTGAGTTTGTCCACAAAGAACTTGTCCTAGAAAAAGAAGGTGGTCTGTAATATGGGTCCTGGAGCGAACTGGTTTCAGTGTAGGAAGGTGGTTCAGCTTAAAGGCACATCTTTGTAAAGGTGATAGTCTATGGGATAAATTATTCAAGAAATTCCAAGTCATCCAGCTTGGCTAGTGATCAGAGTGCACATGCGAAGCAGAAAGTTATCGCCCCTAAAAGCATTAGAGAATGCATTACCACCATCTTAACCTGCAACTTTGATCACTTGCTTTCCTACTAAAACAGAATTTTAAAATAAGTATCCACTCTAACACTTACCCCACTTCTTTTTGGTAATTTATTCCCATGCCTCTATTTCCTGCTTGATGGTGAACTTCTCTGGGGGCGTAAACATTACCTGACATACATCTGCCCTCTGTGCCTAGCACAAAGTGTGGTGAATCCAAGGTGCTCCATAAATATCGTCCAACCACCCAATGTAGAATTCAACTTCAAAACGTCCCTCTAAGTAAAACTATGCAGTTTAACATGAATAGAAATTACTTTAATGGTATGTGTACATGAGATATTCAGAAAAGTAACTCCACTGGTATGGGTTAGGTAGTGAAAAGGCTAAGAAGGGGATGAATTTGGCTTTAAATCTTGCTTTGAACCACTCACTTGCTTTGGGGTATTGGTCAGTCTATTTAATTTTGTAATTTTAAATACTTGATCCATAAAATTGAGATTAATCATATCTATGCTTTAGTATTAATAATAGTGATGATGAGGTTGGGGAATATAAGTGAGGTTCAGTGGGGTGGAGTCTGCAGCCGACGACCAAGAAAGAATTCTTGAGGCAAAATTGGTGGTTTATTAAAGCATGGGAACAGGACCCGTGGGCAGAAAGAGCTGCTGCCCCGGGTTGTGAGAGGTGGCTGATTATATACCATGGGGTTGGGGGAGGTGAGGGAAAAGGGAGGCTGAGAAAGCACTTTCATATGACAAAGAAGACTCGCAGGATACTGGAAGCCCCACCATCATCAAGCCAAGGCCATCCACACTATCACTGTGTCCTTATCAATGAGCTGCAGATACCTTCATATGTCAAAGAAGACTCACAGGATATTGGAGGCCCCGCTATTGCCAAGCCAAGGCTGTTTACACTATCACTGTATCCCTATCAATGAGCTGCAGGTCCTTTCCTTAGTTTTAGGGCAGCCAGGAGTGCCATGGAATGTTGAATACATAGTGGGGGGTGGGGGTGGGGTTGCAGGGTGTCAGCTTCTGCTTTGTCTTCAGCCAGCCTTCTATTCCCTCATCAGTAAGATTACATGAGATAAACTGAGCATTGAGTCTCCAGTAAATAAAGATAATAAAAGATGTGAGCTAACTCATGGCAGACATCTATCAACTTTTAGTAGAAGTTGAAGAATTCTCTTTAATAAGTATAGAACAAAACAATAGTTGAAATGCACAATGGATATGTAGAGGTCAGTTAGGAAATATATCTGAGCAAAGTAGAAGGAGAATGTAGAAGTTACAATGGAAAAAATAAATGCTTCCCCATTTATAAACTTGTGACCGGAGAAAATTCCTAATCTCTTGTAAATTTCCCTACAAGTAAAGTGATGTTAACAATGTGGCCTGTATTATTTAAGGATCACAGGAGATAGCGTTTGTCACACACCTTAGGTACCATCCTGACTTTGTGTTCAATCACTGTTACTGGATCCAATTTAGACCTGAGCAAAGGAATGTCGTTATTTAATTGCTTTGCTTGTCTGTTTTGTGGTTTTATTTATCTAATCACTTTTTTTGTTTTCATGCCAAGAAACAGCTCTAAGGTTGTCTCTAAATGTCTCTTGAGAAAACCTTTCATACAACACATCTTTCTACAGTCTAATGCTGTAAGAAGGCAATGTCTGTTTTTTGAGAGTCACTGATGCTGGTGGGATAAATGACATCCTGTTCTCTAATTAATTAAACAAGCTCTGTGCATTTCCAGTAGCCATGAAGGCAGGTTTTTTTTTTTTTGTTACCATGTTGACTAAACAAACAGGCTTTTGTCTGGTTGCTGCTGTGAAGCCCTTGGGAGTAGAGCAATTGTTTTGCCAACAAAGTTGAACTTTGGTCTTGTTTATACCCAGCAAAGTGTTACCTCCCTTGTGAGGAAAGGAGTTAAAGCTTATTAGGAAAGGTCAAAGAGATTCTCCAACGTCTGATAACCTTTAAACAGGTTTTTCTAAGAGGGAGATAGATTAATCCAATTTCTAATAGAAACAAGTGGCTGAGAATATCCAGTGAATATGCAGTCTAATTGCTCTCTAAAAAGAAAAACATAAGGGAAAAAATCAAAAATGAATATGGAGGAAGGTAAACTTATTTCAGGAGTTATGAGAATGAACATCAGAAAGTAGCCTCTGTAATTATCAAAAGGTTGAGAAAATGTGTGAAGTAATTGAATCACAATTCATTGTTTTGCAGGAATTGAGAAGATGAAGAGATGCTAGAAGGAGCTCTCAAGGCACAAAAGACGTGCAGGAATCTTAAATGCATATGTCTAAGTGACAGAAGCCAATGTGAAAGGACCGATAAAAGAGACAGCAAAGAAGAGCAAAGGGTCTTCGCCTCTGAGCGTTGACCTCCTTGCCTTCTCCTCTCTTTCACAGCAAAGTTTAGAGTTAATCTTTCATCCACCAGTACAGGGATTGCTGGCCATTCCTGGCATCTGTAATGGTAGAAACATGCCATGTATACATTTGTCAAATCTCACAGAATGCACAACACAAAGAATGAACCCTAATGTGAAATACTGGATTTTAGTTAATAATAATGGATCAACATTACACCTTCAATTGTAGCGAATACACTACACTAATGTTAATGTTAATAATACGGGAAATGAAAGGGTATTTAGGGACTCAACTTCACACTCAATTATTCTGTAAACCTAACACTGCTCAGAAAAGTCAATTTTTAAAGAAATGATGCTGGAGGTGTGCAGATCTGCAAACATGACAATGATGATGACAACAACGATGATGATGATGAGTTACAAGATAATTTGCAAATACAGGAAAATTCAAGGAAAACCAGAAACAGGGCCAGGAATTCAAACAGCAAGTTTAGACAGTTTAAATTCAGAAAAGAACTGATAGGAGAAACAAGGTATCAAAGAGAATGTATGAGCACCCAAAAGTTGGAACAATCATCAGGACAACTGGGGCCAAATAAAAAGATCAAATGAAGAACAAATGAACATCAGTGAATCCTTTGGCAAGGTTAACTGACCTGATGAACTTGAAAAAAGGCCATATATATATATATATTTTCAGTTTTACAGAATTTGACGAAATCTTTTATGATAATTGTTTAAATCAAATCCATAATTAGGTGGATTAATTACTAGCAGTGTTAATAGTTAATGGATTTATAGTGAAGTTTTAAGTGATAAATGATACCTCTTCGACTTCAGTTCTGTCATTCATGAAACAAATGAGGGAATGGCATTAATACATAAGGGACATCAAATGTATTGTGTGAAATGCATTAATCTAAATGCTGAAAAATTGATGTAATGAGATAAATCTAATAAAACAACATTCATGAGGGATAAGGTAGAAGTAACACACCTGCAACCAAAACTCGGGTTTATTAGCAAAAAATGGGAGATATGGGCACCATGGGAACTTCTATTTAAAATGTCTGTGTGCAATATATAACAATAATATATATGTCAATAATAAACTATATCAGAATGGAATCATATGTATACCCCAAAACAAATGTAATTTTTAGTTCATATTGTTATACATATTTCTGGAAGCAGAGTCTAGGAGAGGTAGGATCCAGGGAAACCTAAATTTCATAAAAATATTTTAGAGTATCAGAAAATATTTTTTTCAAAATACTATAACTGTAGTATGTCCACCTATAGCTATTATGATTTTAGTTCATATTACGGACATATTTTTATAGCATGAGAGAAGAGTCTCTCTCAAATGACCTATATTCCCCCTTAAAATAAATAGAGTTAGGGGCGCCTGGGTGGCACAGCGGTTGGGCGTCTGCCTTCTGCTCAGGGCGTGATCCCGGCGTTCTGGGATCGAGCCCCACATCAGGCTCTTCCACAATGAGCTTGCTTCTTCCTCTCCCACTCCCCCTGCTTGTGTTCCCTCTCTCGCTGGCTGTCTCTAACTCTGTCGAATAAATAAATAAAATCTTTAAAAAAAATAATAAATAAATAGAGTTAAATTGGAATATGTCCAAGGAATAATAAATATGATAATGGAAATGTTCATAATATGTCTGAGTAAGAAAGGCTAAAGGAAATGGATATGTTTACCCCTTTAGGGAAAATTTCTGGGGAAAATTGTACATCTTCAAATATCTGCAGTTTTCAATTGGAAGAGGGATAATTTATCTTTGTGATTTTAAATATGCAAAGAAAAAAGAAATTTTAACTTTTACTTAAAAGTAAGAATATCTCACATTCTATTGTATAGAATTAGTCATAAAGAAGCAAATGTGGATTTTCAGAGGATTCACCTTCCCACATTACCAAACACTCCATTTTCTTCAGTGGTGACCATGAACATATCAAAGCCCTTTATTATCCACCTTCATCAAAATGTACTAGTAAGTTTAAAAATTACATATACTTCTCATGATATCAAAGAAAATAATTAGGAGTTCATTGATGGGCAGAAAATATGCTAGACTCAGGAATAGATAATGTGGAAGGCTCTAAAAGATATCATAAAGTTGCAAGGGGGGGTGAATGCATGTCACATTTCATATGACCAGTGAAACCAGTAAGATTTTCCAACTCTGTGATACATTTTAAGATGTATCGATGGGAGACAGAAAAAGCAGGAGAAAGAATATTGCAAAAGCTATCTGGCTTTTAACAGTTATCCAAAACTGAGTATCAGGTTTTCTTATGGTTCCTATTGGGACTCTGGAAGGTTAACATTCATTAACATTCTCAAACCATTCACTTTAATTTAAACCCGTGGGGTCCCCCTTTACTCTTTAATCTGATTTCTAATGATGCCTTTCATTGGTTCTGGCATGGACTTACTTTTATTTTATGCATCAACCCAGAGAACAATGAAGGATAGCTTTCTCAAGGTCACTAACCTTGTTAATATCTTTAATGTGGCCTATCTCCACAGTTGGTTGCTGGAGGTAAACCACAGTGAGAGGAAGGATCACACGATTCAGTATTCTATCACTATGTCAGCATTTTGTCCATCAATCTTTAGCACAAATATCCCAAATTCTCACCAATAATCTTACATCTCACTGTGTTCTTCAATTACTGGATTCACATAGGTTTTCAGACATTGTATCTATAGAGAATTTATGAGGAGTTTAGCATATGCTAATACTTGTTTAGAAGATTTTATTTATATTTATTTATTTATTTATTTATTTATTTATTTATTTATTTATGAGAGGGAGAGCAAGCATGAGGTGGGAAGGGGCAGAGGAAGAGGGAGGAGCAGACTCCCTGCTGAGCAGGGAGCCCAAGGTCTCCATCTCTAGATCCTGAGCCACACGGGCACCCCCATCTGCTAATAATTTTAAATGACTGATAGGAGATCACTCTTCTCTCCCCCACAAAAAACAATTTTAACCCTAAGATATTACAATTTTATAATTTTATGAACAGAACTCATGATTCAAAGAAAATTCTAGTGAATATGTGTGTGTGCGTGTATGTATAAATATTTTTTGTGGATCTAAATAAATCTAAAAGGAAATAGAACAAAATGGTAATAACCATAATCTCTTTCAGAGATTTAAATAAATGTGATTTGTGTTTTGTGTTACATAATTTTCTCCATTTCATAAATATTTTGCAATGAACATCCATTATTTATATAATGAAAGAAAACAGCCAATCCTTTTCAAAACAAAAACATAGATATGTACATGTATATGCATATCTATATCTATATCTGTATGACATAATGTATCCAAATCACTAAGAGCAACAATTTTAAGGAGTTGGAATTTGGTTGATTTTTTAACTTGTCTAGCTTTGCTAACACGTGACTATATTGCTTTTATAATCTAAAACAAAAATAAGTTCAACAAAGTAAAACAAGCAATTGTGGGTCACTTTAACAAATGTAAATTATTTACAAAACTCTGGTTATTTCTTCAATGTGACTTCCCCATTGGGACACACATTTCCACACAACTTTTGGCTTTTTATGAAGAATCATTGTTGAACACCTTAGGCCTGAGACAACTCATCCTTGGCACAATGAAGGAGAGACTAAAGTTATGGGTTTAAAAGTGGGATGTAGCTATATTCACCAATATTTAGCATTCATTCATTTAGCACCTGCTTTGTGTTAAAAACTATATGCCAAGGGGGAGACTGGGTGGCTCCACTGGTTGAATGACCGACTCTTGGTTTCAGCTCAAGTCATGATCTCATGGGTCATGGGATTGAGCCCCATGTTGAGCTCCGTGCTCAGTGGGGAGTCTGCTTGATATTCTCTCCTTCTACCCATCCCCCCCCCTTTCCCTCCCTCTAAAATAAATAAATAAATCTTTACAAACTGTATGCCTGGTATACACAGCAGGGGACCTTCTCCTCCTGAGACTCTGTTGGTAAGAAAGCCAGATAAGCCAATAGTAATACAAAGCCACTAAGGAGGTACTATATATGCACAAAGAGCTCTTTCAGCACAGGGAGACAGACACTGTTTTACCAGTGATATTTAAATCAACAAGGTGGTATTTGGACGGGGTCTTAATGGATGTCTATGAATCTACCAGGGACGTAAGAGAATGTGCCTCCATCAGGCAGGAGAAAACTATGTCTAAAATATAAGAAAGTTAAAAAATATATAGAAAGAATACTCTCTCTTTTTAAGATTATTCTATTGATCTTTTCAAGATATATATATACATATATATATATTGCATGTGTAGAATGTGTATATCTATCTATCATCTATCTATCTATCTATCTATCTATCTATCTATCTATCTATCTATCTATCATCTATCTATATCTAATTTCCAGAAATGGAACTAAAGCAGCTACATTTCTCTCATGAGACATGAACATTTCTACAGACACACAGATCATGAAAAAGAATTAAAAACTCATACTAAAACTGCCTTCTGTTTCTCAACAGAAAATGAAGGAGAAGTAAACAGGGAACAGCATTAAGGTTTTCAGATACTCATCCATTCCTGGCAGGTTTTGGAATTGTTGAAGGTAGAGAAAGTGATTCTTCAGAGGTCTGAGACCTTTCTCCTTCTGGTCAAAGTTAGGCCAGCACTTCCTTAGGGGATCCCAAGAGGACATAATACCTTATGACTTATTGCTTGTCCATTTACCTAAACCTTGACCAAAAAAATCACACATGGGGTTTTTCACTGGAGTGACCAGGCAGGCAGGACCAGACAGCCTAATCGCACTGAGTATGCCAGCTATCCAGGGAAGGTTTGCTCAGCATCCTAAGGAGAGGCAGACAGTGGGACTCTAACTAGAACTGCCTTCATTTCATTGCTCCAAATAATTTGTACTGGCCAACAGTAACATTAAAGCCTTTAGCTTCTAACTGTTTTAGGAAAGATTCTTGCCCAAAGAAAGGAAATCTTATAAAGTATCTATTACTTCCAAAGATCTGGGCCCTGGAAAGGGATTTATCTCAGCAATTCTCAACAAAATAGAAAAAGGGTACACAAAGTGTTGGGCATCCAAGTATGATAAATAGACAGATATGTAAAGAAATAAGTGAGAGAGAGAGAGAGAGAGAGCCAGAGAGATGTTATAAATAGGCCTATCAATCTCCTCAGATGTATAAAATATAAATTTGTCCACCACGGTATATTATAGTGTAATAAGGGCCACACCATTTTATTCTGGATGGTCTAGAGGTAGTCTTGGGTTCAAATGGTATCCTTACATAAGATTGTAGTCCAACTGAAGTTCAAAAAATAAGACAACTCTACAGTGTTCATCTAAGAATCAATAAAGAAGTTTCGTTTTACCAATAAATAGCACATGTAAAGCACTCATAAAATGTTTCACAAAGTTTTCGTTTATTATATTTAGCAAGACCAAGGTCGAATTTGTTGTGTAAAATATAGAGAAAGAAACAATTTAAGAGAAACAAAGTACACTACTACTTCATACTTTGGTGGGGGGAGGGGTATATGATTCTGCTACACCAAGATGTGATTTTTTTAAGTCCAATTAATGTATCAGTCTCTTAAAATTTCAGTATTTGATGAATATGCTCCAAAAACATGGGAGAGGATGAACATTAAATGCAAATAGTTTAGTCCCCCAAATAAAAGTGTTGCCAGGGGCTCATCAAGGTCTCATGGCAGCAACTTGTATTCACGAAGAACTTTTGTTTCTACAAAAAGAGGAACATCAAGATTCAACACATCTGTATAGATACCTTAACCCCAAAGACTTTCAAAAGGATTGTGGGTCTACAAAGCTAAAGCCTTCTGGAAGAGAAAGAATATGGTGTTACCAGGAAAGAAAAATCAAGACCAATGGGAGTAAGTGAAGATAATGATGCTCCGATTCTACTGACCTCATAATCACCTGTATGGTGATTGCATTCATTTATTACTGCTACTGAAACAACTTGCCACTAATTTATTGGCTTGAAACAACACAAATAGACTATCTTCCAGTTATGAATATCAGAAATCCAACACCGGACTCACTGGACTAAAACTGAAGTGTCTGTTATACTGGACCATGTTCTTCCTCAAGATTCTAGGGGAAATCTGTTTACTCATCTATTCTACGTTCTAGAGACTGCCCTCTTTTCTTGTCTTATGAACACTTCCCTCCATTTTCAAAAGCAGCAACACAGTCTGAGTCCTTTTTATGACACCATTTACATGACCCTGTTTCTATTGTTACATTTCTAATTTTGACAACAATCAAGAGCATTTTTCCACTTTTAACGATTCATGCTTTTAGACTGAGCTTCCTCAAATACACAGGGATAATCTTCCAGTCTCAAGGCTCTTAATCTTAAATCCCATCTGCAAAGTCCCTTTTGCCATGTTAGATAATATGTTCACAAGACCCAAGGATTAGGACCTAGACACATTTGGGGACCATTATTCTGCCCACTACAGTAACGTTACCACTGTATTCTTTTATTTGGCATCATATTGACTTTATAACCTCCATATATTATCATTTTTATTGCCTATTAAGACTTAAAGGGTAGCCTTTTTACCTCATTCAGAGACATATTCACTTATTTAGATATTTAATAAATGGCATGTTGCAAACTTCCCATTTATGCTCTCATTGCACTCAGCAATGTTCATTTATTAATACATTTATTTAATTAATATCTGTCTCCTCCACCAAGATCTGGACTGTAAAAACCTTATTTCTTTCATTTAATGGTCTATTCTCAGCAGCTAAAACAACAACAAGCAAAAATGGGGCCCAATATATATTCATTAAAAAAAATGAATGGTTAAGCAAATAGTTATTGTACAACAACTTTTTGCCAGGGCTCACTCTTATATATATGAAGGCAGACAGGTGGACAGATCATCAGAGGACAGAAAGTATGCTCCTTAGTGGCTGTTGCTACAGAAATTATATACAGAAAGTCAACATGCTCTACTCCCCTTGGCCCAGAGTCACCCCATCACCACTGGCCAAAAATGACCACATAGAATGCCTTATTACACTTTTAATAATGGAGAAGGCAAAATTAACTCCTGGAGCCTGGAGGCGTCATCAAAGAAACTTCAACCAGAGATAAGCAAATGTACAGTTCTAGTGTTAACTCTACCACTTTCCAATTTTGGATACAGGTTAGAGGCTAACCACTCTAAAAATGGATAGAGTCTGTAGCCATAGAACTGGAAATGTCTAAGGATTCCTGACCTTTACTTCTTTTGGAAGATTGATTCCATGACACTGCACACAGTGATGCAGCTCTCTCAACAGCCCTGACGGTGTCTCCTAGCAGAAAGCAGAAGTGAAGCCATTCTACTTGAAGATCAGAAAGGCATAAATAGCCAAGGCAAGACCCAAGCCAGAGAAGAAAGAAGGTAAAGAATATGAGCTCAGGCAGAAGATAAAAGACCCCCTTAGGGCATCATCTTTCTCTGGATTGTGCATCTGTCTTTGCACATAATATGCATGTGTACCTGCATCCAGTGGATAATAAAACTTTATTTTGTGTGACATCTCTCATACTGCACTCCTAAATATTTAATAGAGTTAAATAATGCAGTTACTAAGGAGAGTAATAAGAGGCAGCAGGGGAAAATTAAAAGGCAGTGACAAACAACAAGAGTTATGTTTTGGGAAGGATCTAAGAATGATCTTTCTTACACTGATTTCCCAGAAAGCAGTCCTGAAGCCAGGACAAATCAAAAGTATTAATCCTCCAAGAATGTAAAAAGCATTTCCCTGTGGGGTCAGCTCTGTCTTTAACAGCTCCTATGACCTTGGATGGGATGATTGAGCTTTCCAAGCCTCAGTTTCTCCATTTGAAAAGAGCCATAGGTCAGTGGCAATTGTGAGGATGAAATTTGATAAGATATGTAAAATGGCTTTGAAATGTGTATTTAGCTAAGTAAATTCTTTCAGTGGTAAAAGGAAATCAGGTGAGGAGGTCAGAACAAGATGTATACATAAGACGTGAAGAGTCTAGAGTGATAGCTTGAAAGATTAGCAAGACGTGGATTAATATCATTTTACATGGGGCACACCAGAAAATCAATTCCGGAGGAATTTAGAGTCATTTTGTGAAACAAGTGGCTGGATGATAGGCCATCACATGAGCTCTGGTAAAAGAGGGATAAACTCCCCATTCCCCCCCATGGTTTTTATTTTCTACTGATGCCCAATTGTGCCTTGATATCAGAACAGTATATCTCTTATCTCTTTATTATTCTGATGAGTCTTCCCACCATCTGAATAATTTACACCTTCTCAGCTCTTATCATGCAGTTTTTAACAGGCTTGCAATCGTCTAGTGAACCTACTATTTCTTTAAAAAAAATTTTAAAAAATTTTCCTTAATCCTGTGGCTCAAAATTTAGCTCTCCAAAGGCTCCTGCAGGTGTCAGCGCCTTTAGGAAAAGTCCCTGACCTCCTATAAAGACATTGTTTGTCTCAAATTATATAATAGTCGGTTCTCAAAGGGGGGTGTTCCCCCTTCTCCCCCAGCGGCATTAGCATTCCACTCGGCTTTATTAGAACATAAATACTAAATGCCGCCCCACACCAAAGCCACATAATGGAATCCTGATCTCCTAGGATGGAACATGAAAGAAGCCGACCCACTAGGGGGAGTCACCGAATCCTGTGACCTTGACGGTTTTTCCCCTGAGAATATTCTTTCCCTTTAAGCACAGATTCCCAAACCTCTGTGTGCAGCAGGATCACCTTGAAGGCTGATGGTTAAAGCAGATGATGAGGGGCCCAGAGTTTCTGACTTATTAGGTCTGGGGGGGATTGAGAATTTGAATTTCTGAAAAGCTCCCAGGTGACACTGATCTTTTAGTTCTGGAACCACACTTTGAGATCATAGTGCTGGGGGATCTTCTTCACAGGGTGCATCTTCCAACACTCATTCAGGCTTCAGTGGACATGCTAGCCTGGCCGAAGTGAGGATGAAGAACCTTCTGTATTTCCCTTTGGCATAACTGAGAACAGACTGGAATCATTTAAAAGATGGAAGCAAAAAAGAAAAGAAGGGAAGGGAAGGAGAGGGAAAGGGAGGGGAGGGGAAGGGAGGGGAGGGGAAGGGAGATAGAAAGGAGGAAGGGGGGAGGGAGGGAGGGAGAGGGAAAGAAAGGGAAAAAAAAAGAGAGAAGCACATCAAGCTCAGTAATTTGGCTTTCCCATTTCCAGGTCAGTTTCCGTACAGAGTGTGGCACCCAGCTTAGCTTCTGGCCTACACTGTGTTAACAAAAAGGCCATGTCTTCTCTGTAAGCTGGGGGCAGCTCCAGGGGTGCTCCATACCTCCATGCCTGGGCTGAGTGCCTCTTTTTTTTATGTTTGCTTCAGCTGGCTGTCCTTAACTTCATAGTACATTTCACACTGTATTTTTTTTTCGTCATTGAGATAAAACTAATAAACTAAATTGCACAGATCTTAAATGTTTCATATTTAGAGTTTAGTCAATTGTATAAAACTCTGTATACACTACCAACAATAGTAAATAGAACAGTCATCCCTCTTGAAAGTTTTGTCATACTTCTTTCCAGTCAATAGTAATGTTCTTTCTCCCACAACCATCTGATATTTTTCACCATAGATTAGTTTTGCTTGTAGTTGTATTTAACATGGATGATGCCATACCATATGTATTCTATAGTCCTGAACAAGCCATTGTCACGTAATATAATATTTTCACATTCATATATGTGTTGAGTTGACTTGGTAATTTTTTAAATTGTTACAGATACAGCACTATTCACCCATTCACAAGCAGAAGAATTTTTTTTTCCAGTTTTAGTCTGTTATTATTAAACTTGCTGTGAACATTCTCAGACCAATCTTTTTGTGATTGTGTATGTTTTTACTTTTGTTGAGTCTCACAAGGTAGATTTATGCTTAACTTCATGGGAATATTCCACATGGTTCTTCAAAATGATTGAACTGTTTTTGACCACATCAGCAATGTTATCAGTTTCAATTATACCATATCCTGAGAAATATTTGTCATTAGCTTTTTTTTATTTTTTAATTATTCATTCTGGTGGGTGTGAAATGGAATATCATTGTGATTCTTATTTGCATTCCCTGTATCTGCATGTGCTTACTGACTGTATATCTTTTTTTAATAACACATCTATATAAATAGTTTGCCAATTAATTTTTGTATTGTTAGTTATTTATTGCTTTGTAAGAATTCTTTATATAATCTGGATAAAAATCCTTTTTTATATTTAGCTGCAAATATTTTCCCACATTGTAGTTTTTCTACTCATACTCTTACTAGTATCTTTTGATAAGCAGAATTGTTTTGTTCTGATAAAATCCGATGTAACATTTTTCTTCTTTTATGGTTCATCTTTTTTGTGTCCTGTCCATGAAATTTGTACTTGACATAAAATTACAATTCTATTTCAATATCTAGAGCTTTATGATTTTTTATTTTATCTTTAGGGAATCTTTTACCTTTAGAGGGAATAGTGTCAGTGTTCATACGAAAACACAAACACAATTTTTCTAGCAATATTTATAAAAATGTTTTCATTTTTTTCCCTTTGAATTACTCTGGTGTAATGATTGAAAATGAATTACCCATATATGTATGAATCTATTTCTGGGCCTTTTATTCTCTTAGAATGATATATTTGTCTATCATACCAATGTCAAACTGATTTGATTATTACAGCCTTACAGTAAGCTTTGAAATCAAGTAGTATAAATCTTCCAACTTCGTTCTTTGTGTTGAAGATTGTTTCTACTAGTTGATACGTTAGCCTTTCCAAATAAATTTTAGAACTTATTTAAAAATAAAAGCTTGTTAGAATTTTAATAGGGATTCAGTTAAGTCTATAGGTCAATTTAGAGTATGAACACACAACAATTTCAGTCTCCCTGTTCCTGGGCATATTTTATCTCACTATTTATCTCACTATTTATATAATTTCTCTCAACAAGTTTTATAGTTGTCTGGTTTTCTATGTATTTTGTTTGATTTATCTGTAAGTATTTCATTGTTTTTGATGCTATTTATTTTTAAAGATTTATTTATTTATTTAAGACAGAGCTAGAAAGAGAGAGAAAATGAGCGGAGGGGAGGGACAGAGGGAGAAGGAGAAGCAGACTCCCTGCTGAGCAGGGAGCCTGATGTGGGGCTTGATCCCAGGATCCTGGGATCATGACCTCAACTGAAGGCAGACGCTTAATGGACTGAGCCACCCAGATGCCCCATCATTTACAATTATTTAGTTTGCTTAAGCAGGTTCCATGGTCACCCCACACTGGGCTTGATCTCATAAACCTGACATCACGACCTGAGCCAAAATAAGAGTTGGATGCTTAACCAACTGAGCCACCCAGGCATCCCTGATATTGTTTTCAATTTTGGTGTCCACATGTGTATTTTGGGTATATAAAATGTGATTGATTTTTCTGTGTTAATCTTGTGTCCTATACCATTGCTTAACATAGATATATCTAGATATCTCTCTCTCTCTATATATATATGTATTTCTATATAAATATATATGTGTAAATCTATATAGATATAGATAAAGATATGTATAATCTATAGATAGATAGATAAATAGATCGATCCCAGGAGGTTTTTTTCGTTTTGTTTTGTTTTTTAGATTTCTTGGGCTTTTCCACACGCATAATCATGTCTTGCCATCTACAAATAAAGACAGTTTTACTTGTTCTTTTTTAATATGCTGTCTTTCTGTTATTGATTCCTAGGGTTTAGATTCTACTGTTGTCATAAAACATATTTCGTATAATTTCAGTTCTTCTACATGGGTTAAGATTTGCTTTATGGCTCAGGATATGGTGTATTTTGGTTTTAGCACATCATTCATTGATTTTTTCAGTGCTGAATTAGCTTTGCCTTCCTGGGATTAATCCCATTAGGTCAGGATCCATTATCCATTTTTATACAGCAGACAGATAAAATTTGCTAATATTATGTTAAGGATTTTGCATCTTTTCTCATAAGGACTTAACATCATCATCTACTTTAAGTATCAGACAATTGCTGATTTCATCTTTATTCTAGAAAAGGTTGTGTATATTGACATTATTTCACCCATAAATCTTTGATAAAATTGCCCAGTGAAATCATCTGGGCCTGGAAATATGCTTGTTGTTGTCTACATTAATCTCTGACTCTCCTTTTATATAATTTTGTACTGATGATGCCCCTTTTTCTTTGACATTCGTATTCTGTGTCTTCTCTTTTTTATTGTTAAGTCAGGCTAGGGTTATCAATTTTATTGATCTCCTCAAAGTACTAGCTTTTGCTTTCAATGATATCACATGTTCTTTTTCTATTCTCAATTTCATAGATTTTCATTCTTAGTTTTCTTCTAGCTTTGAGTTTTCTTACCTCTTTCTTTTTAAGTTTCATCAGCCCAAATCTTAATTTAAAACTACTTTTAAAAAATATGGTATAAATTTGATGATATAAATTTCTCTACTTGAGCTCTCTTAGCTGCATCTCATAAATATTGATATGATGTGTCTTATTTTCTTCAATTCAGAAAGTTTTTAATGCCCCTTGATACTTCTTCTTTAACATATGTGTTACATAGAGATGGGTTGTTTAATTAAATACTTTGGGATTTCAATCATTCTAAATTTGTAAGTTTTGTTTATTGGCCTAGAATATGGTATATCTCAACGAATGTTCCATGTCCATTTACAGACAATACAATTTCTGCTATTTTTGGTATAGTGTTTGTATTAGCTTGCTAGATGGCCATAACCAAGTACCACAGACTGAGTGGCTTTAACAACAGAAAATTCATTTTTCACAGTTGTCTGTAGCCTGAAAGTCCCAGACCAAGCTGTTGTCAAGCATAGCTACAATTCAGACTTCTCTCCTTACAGATGACTGCTTTTCCACTGTGTCTCTACATGGTCTTCCTCTGGGTTTGTGTCCAAATTTCATCTCCTTATAAAAACACCAGTCTTGTTGGTTGGGGGTCCTACCTTTACTACCTCTTTTACCCTTACCTTTTACTTCCCTAAAGGATTGATCTCCAAATGCAGTCATATTAGAGGTTAAGACTTCGACATATGAATTTGGGGGGGGGGATAAAATTATGTCCACAGGAGTGTTCTAGAAATATCAACTAGAAAAAGTAGATTGATAATTTTTCATGCCTCCTATATTCTTTCTGGATCTCTCTCTAAGTGTTCTCTCAGTTACTGAAAGAGGAGTCTTATGCCTCCAGTTTTAAGAGTAGATTTGCCTATATGACTCATTTTATTTTTATTAGATTTTGCTTCATTCATTTTGTTAGATGTATACTCATTTAAAAAAAGTCTTCCTTATGAACTTCTTCTTTCATCAATATTAATCAATCCTTCTTTCTTTTCTCTGGCCTTAAGTTGAATTGGTCATGTAAACATAACATCTTCAGCTCATCTTTAGTGCTTTCACAGTATATCTCTTCCACCTTTTTACTTTCAATCTGTGTCTGTATTTACAATTAAAGTGTGTTTCTTATAAAGAGCATATAGTCAGATCTTGCATTTTTAAAAATCCAGTATGACAATATCTGTCTTTTTATAGGAATGCCTAGTCAACTTATTTTTAATGTGTATATAGAGGTGATTAAACTTATTTCTCCTTTCTGATGTACCTTCTATATTTATTCTTTATGTTTTTGGTCCCCGTTCTTCCTTCTCTTTCTTCTGTTAGGTGAATTGACTATGCATCTTATATTTTAATTGTTCTTTTCTGATGGAAACTCTAATACTGTAGTCACTAGCCACATATGGTTATATAAAATTTAATTAATTAAAATTAAATACACTTAAATTTTTAATTGCTTAGTCATGTTGGACACAACTTGTCTATCATAATAGAAAGTTCCATTAAACAGAACTACTCTAGAGGTTAAGATATACATTTTAATTTATTCCACTCTTTTTTCAAAAAATAATAAGCTATTTCCTGAATTTCCTGAACACATAAGTCTTAGGAGAGTATAAGTCCATCTACTTCCTGTTGTATCAATCCCAAACAACTGATAGAAATGTTCTTGACTAGGAATACCTGATGCACTCCCCTGGGCCTATATTATTTGTAGTGAGCCCCTACAGACATTTCCCCAAAGGCCACTGTTGTGGGTGGGCCATCCCTTGTGGTTCTTATTAGGATCACAGAACATATTTCAGCAAAAAAACATCAGGAACCTTGAGGAACAAGATTTTCTATTCAAAGGTCTTGAGGGGAATACAGAATGTTCAGTGGCCACAGTGAGGTAGCAGGGGGAGAGACAGAGACAGAGTGTGGACCTGGGACTCTGCTTTTATTAGAGTACAAGGATATCTGAGGTTTCACAATCACTCATTATCTTAATGGGTATGTATGATCTGGTTCTTTATCTGGTTGCTTTCCCAGTCATATAGCTGGTAATATGTTTATTCAAGATGAATATCTTTTGAAATGGGTGCCTTGGAAATCAAAAGCTTAATACCAGGCATTTAGACTTCCGAGGAAAACAACAGAATAGGAGGTTCCTAAACTCGCCTAGTTCCACAGATAAAACTAGATTATATCCACGTCAGTGTAAATAACCCAGAAAATGACTTGAACACTGGCAAAACAGACTCACCATAGCTAAATGTAGAGAAGAGTCCACCTCAAAGAAGGTAGGAAGGCAGAGACATGGTCAGGAACCAAACTGACTTACAGGACTGCCTATGGGAGGAAAGGACATGGTAAGTGCAGAGAGGAGAGAAGAGCAGACCCACACAGCAGGCAACCCAAGCATGGGGAACCCACATGCAGACAATGAATCTCCATAACATTTGGCTTTGAAAACCAGAGAGGTATAACCATAAGTGGTGCTTAACACCTGGAACTCTAAAAATCAACAGTCTCAGCTTTGGGAGAAGCAAGGGGGTGGAGTCCTCACTCCTAAAGAGACTGCATGATAACAGCCCCCCCTCCCCCGAGACAGAGGATAGAATCAGCAGTTTGAAAAATGCCTGGGCTATACAGGAACATTTATTTGATAATCTCAGAGCACGCGCTGGAGGGCCAGGGATCTTTGGGAAACTTCTTCAAGAGAAAAAGAGTTGGCAGGCACCATTTCCCTTCCCTAGCCCCCAGCCTAGATACATGGACAATTGTGGGAACCAGCACAGAACAAACACTCTCCACCTAGCTTACTAATCATACACCCTGCTCTCACACTCTTCTATGGATGAACGAAATTGCAGAAGACACAAACAAATGGAAAGACATTCCATGCTTATGGGTTGGAAGAAAAATTTCATTAAAATGTGCATACTATTCAAAGCAATCTACAGACAAATAATCTTAAAATTTGTATGGAACCCCAAAAGACCCTGAATAGCTAACATAATCTTGAAAAAGAAGGACAAAACTGGAAGTATCACAATGTCAAGATATAGTACAAAGCTGTAGTTATCAAAACAATAAGATACTGGCATAAAAATAGATAGAAAAATCAAGGGAACAGAATAGAGAGCCCAGAAATAACCCTATGATTATATGGCCAAATAACCAACAAAGGAGGCAAGAATCAGCAATGGGAAAAAAACAGTTTGTTCAACAAATGGTGTTGGGAAAATTGGACAGCTACATGCAAGAGAATGAAACTGGACCACTTTCTCACATCATTCACAAAAATAAATTCAAAATGGATTGAAGACCTGAATGTGAGACCTGAAACCATAAAAGTCCTAGAAGAGAACACAGACACAAGTATTTAATTGAAAATAAATAGGGGGATGCTTTCATGGCTCAGTCGGTTAAGTGTCTGTCTTCAGCTTAGGTCATGATCCCAGGGTCCTGGGGTTGAGCCCTGCTTCTCTTAGGGCTTCCTGCTCAGCAGAGAGTCTACTTCTCCCTCTCCCTCTGCCCTTCTTCCCTGCTCCTGCACACACACACTCTCTCTCTTAAATAAATAAATAAATAAATAAATAAATAAATAAATAAATAAATAAATAAAATCTTTTTAAAAAATGAAATCTTGCCGTTTGCACAACATGAATGGACCTAGAGGGTATAATGCTAAGCAAAATAAGCCAGTCAGAGAAAGACAAATGCCATATGCTTTCACCCATATGTGGAATTTGAGAAACAAGACAAATGAACAAAGAAAAAAAGAGACAAACCAAAAAACAGACTCTTCACTATAGAAAACAAATTTATGGTTATCAGAGGAGAGGTGGATGGGAGAAGGGAGAATTAGGTGTTGGGGATAAAGGAGGACACTTGCTGTGATGAGCACTGGGTGTTGTGTGGAAGTGTTGACTCACTATATTGTATACCTGAAACTAACATAACATTGTATGTTAACTATAATGAATTTTTTTTGAAAAAGCTAAGTATCAGTCATTTAAACTCTGTCTCTTCCACCCGTTGTGTTTTTCTAGTCTTATATTTTAAACATATACCATCAACTCCACAATATGTTGTTATTATTCTACCTTAAAAGTGAAGACTTTTAACAAAATTCAGTAAATGTTCATGTAGGTATGTATATATGTAATCTATGAATTGATATACATGATAAAGGTTTTTATAATGTCTTTTATATTTATATAGATATAGTACACTTCTACTGGTCTTGGGGGTTTTTTGGCCCAAAAATATGGATTTTCATCTGAGAGCTTGTATTTTCACTTTGAAGTACTATTTTCCATCTTTTAGATATTGTTTATCTGCTAACAACAAATTTCAGTCTCTACTGAGGATATATTTATTTCACCTTCACTTTTAAAATGTGTTTCACTGGATATAGAGCTAAAAGTTAACTAATTTTGGTGGTTTTTTTTTTTCATTAAGTACTTTAAAAGTCAGTAAGTTTTTCTACTTCCATTAATTCTGCTGAGATGTCAGCTATTACTTACATCATTTTTCTTTTGCATTTAAAGTCCCTTTTTTCATCTTCTGGTTGCTTTTATACATTTTCTGTTTCTCCTTAGTTTTCAGCAAAACTTATTATTGGTATTCTTTGTGGTTAGCCCACATAAGATTTGCTGAAATTCTTGGATATGTAGATTGATGTCATTCAACAGTTTTGGATATTTCTCAATCATTTTCTGTTGAAATATTTCTTCTGTACCACTTTCTTTTTTATTTTTCTCTAATTAGTTTCTCATATAGGATACTGTTTGATATTTTCCTATAGACCTGAGATTATTCTCTGTCATACTGTTTCACATCTTTTTCTTTGTGTTTTTATTAGAATATTTTCATTTGTCCTGTTTCTTCATTGACTTTTCCCTTGCTATGTCCATTCTGTTATCCATCCTATGTGATATTTTTTCCTTTTTTTTTTTACATTTTTATTTAATTTTGTTTCTAAAAGTCCATGTGTCTTCCAATATTTGTTTTCTCATCTTTTGATTTTTATTATATATTGGGCATTTTCTATAAAACGAGAGAAAAACAAAACTAAATCCATATTATTCAACTCAAGAAACAATATTCTTTTTCTTATACCACACTGCTGAAGTGGAAACAGTTTAGGAACCTAGGTGATGCATTTCACATTAGCTTTGAAGACTTTGAAGGTGAGGTCAGGGTGTTCTCTTTAACAAAGACAGGTGACTGAACACTGTCAATATTTCTGACATATTCTTGAACCTCAAAGTTGAACCACCAACTTTTTGAACCATGAAATATGTCTCTCAGGTTTATAGCTCATTTTTTAAATTTTGAATCACTTGGCAGTTCTCTTTGTTTTCGGGTTCTATGCCCAGGTTTATGAGCCTTGGGAGAACTCTTTAAGCCCTCATACTTTAGGTCTGGGTTCCAAAGGAGACCCCATTCCTCTCTGAAAAAGCCCTATATTATGGGGGAGTTTCTCTCCCCCACTCCTGCCCCTTTTGAGATGTAGCATCTAAAAACCACAATTGTTAGGGTGATTTTCTCAGCCCTCACTTTTTTTCTCTTTCCTTTTTCCTTTTTTACCTTTTAATGACTAATCTGTCATGTCCCCTGCCAGTGATCTTTTAGTTACAATGTAAAAGAGGTGGTGAGGGTGTAGAGACATGATCAATGTCTTGGGGCTCCTTAGGATCTTAATCTGTCATGCCAGTGTTCACATGGCTGCTTAAAGTTTATTTAAAATTTTATTGGTTTCTCCTTAACTTTTTACTGAATTTGCCTTTTCACACATCTCCACATGAGTAAGGACAGTAGTAAGTCACTTCTCTCAATAAAGATATTTCTTTCCTAGACTTTGATCTTGGGATTTTCTTTTCATCCTTAAAGATATAACTGGATTTTTCAAAATCAGTTTGGTAATATTCATCTTAGGTTGATTGTTAGAATGACTAGATTGTTCTTTGAAATTTTCTGCATCCAAGGACAATATGGACCATCACACTGTGGGAATTACTTGTTTATAAACCAGTTGTAAGAGACTTTGAAATCCTTGAGGTCAGGGACTGTGATACTGTGTGTGTGTGTGTGTCCTCAGCAAATAGCAGAGGCAGAGAATTCAGAGGGCGATAAGCGAATTCTTCACAAAAGGGTGAAGGAATATGTAGATGAACCCCACATTTAGATGAGTTCCTACAGACCAAATACTATTATCCTTAAAAGCTTTTGCTTCAAGTCCATTAAGTGTGTTTCAAGAGAATTGATGCCAGCATTATGGTGGCATAAGACATCCCTAGTTTGTCCCTCCTTTGAAAACTAAAATTCAGCATCCATCCCTAGACAAAAGTGCTTCTTTGAGAGTTGTGGGGCTCAACACCATATACAAAATGACCCAGGAGGAATCTCACCCACTTTTGTATCAGGCAATAGGCAGACCAGCATCAATATATGTTATGGAACTGACAGGAGCCTATGAACTGGCTTTAGCTTCTCTCCATCACTATCTAGAAGCACCTGGAGAATGCTAACTGGGGTGGACATCCACAGACAAGAGGGCCTTTGTAGAAATTCAGGTTCCCAGAGAAGATTTAGCACTCTGTTAAAGAAAATAAAAAATACAGACTTGAACACATTGAACTGCAAAAGAGAAATCACAATTGTGACCTTTAGGGTCACCTTCAGGAAAACAAAAGAGAAGTTTCCAGCAGATGATCTGGTACCTTGTAAGATGGAGAGATGATATAAAAGCTTAAGAATTCTGCCAAATGAGGGAGGAAGAAATATGAAGCAGGTGTATTCATGCAAAGCTAGAGAAATCCTCAGACTATGAATCCAGAACAATTAAAAAAAAAATCACACTTGAAGGTAGCTGGTAAATCCTGGGGGAAGTAACTGCTACTCTATTTATTTTTTAAAGATTTTTTAAAAATTTATTTTAGAGAGACAGAGAGAGCAAGAGTTGGTGGGGGAGGGGCAGAGGGAGAGGAAGAGAGAAACTAAAGCAGACTCCACACTGAGGGCAGAACCCAGCATGGGGCTCAATCTCACGAAACTGAGATCATGACCTGAGCTGAAACCAAGAGTCAGATGCTTAACCGACTGTGCCACCCAGGTGCTCCATAACTGATACTTTAAATGCAAAACACAGCAATGCAGAACTAAAAGGAATACAGAGAGCTAAAGAAACATAACATCACCAAAAGATCACAATAATCATTGAATAACCAAACCCAATGTGTGGAAATCTGAGATTTACCAATAAAAAATTCAAAGTAGCTCCTTTGAGGAAATTCAATGATCTATTAAAAAAGCAGAGAAAAATAATTGAATGAAAGTCAGAAAAAAATACATGAAATAAATGAGAAGTTTAACAAAGCAGAAGACATCATTCAGTAAAAGAACCAAATGGAAATTCTGGAGTTGAAGAATTCAATGAATAAAATCAAGAATGTAATAAATAGCATCAACAGTATAATAGACCAAACTAAGATAGAATCAATGACCCAGAGGATTCATTAGCCATCAGGGAAATTCAAATCAAAACCACACTGAGATATCACCTTACGTCAGTTAGAACGGCAAAATTGACAAGGCAAGAAACAACAATTGTTGGAGAGGATGTGGAGAAAGGGGATCCCTCCTACATTGTTGGTGGGAATGCAAGTTGGTACAGCCACTCTGGAAAACAGTGTGGAGGTCCCTTAAAAAGTTAAAAACTGAGCTACCCTATGATCTAGCAGTTGCACTACTGGGTATTTACCCCAAAGATACAGATGTAGTGAAGAGAAGAGCCATATGCACCCCAATGTTCATAGCAGCATTGTCCACAATTGCTAAATCGTGGAAGGAGCCGAGATGCCATTCAACAGCTGACTGGATTAAGAAGTTGTGGTCCAGGGGCACCTGGGTAGCGCAGTCGTTAAAGCGTCTGCCTTCGGCTCAGGGCGTGATCCCGGCGTTCCAGGATCGAGTCCCACATCGGGCTCCTCCGCTGGGAGCCTGCTTCTTCCTCTCCCACTCCCCCTGCTTGTGTTCCCTCTCTCGCTGGCTGTCTCTATCTCTGTCAAATAAATAAAATCTTTAAAAAAAAAAAAGAAGTTGTGGTCCATATATACAATGGAATATTACTCAGCTATCAGAAAGAATGATTTCTCAACATTTGCTGCAATGTGGATGGCACTGGAGGAGATAATGCTAAGTGAAATAAGTCAAGCAGAGAAAGACTATTATCATATGGTTTCACTCATCTATGGAACATAAGAACTAGAAAGATCGGTAGGAGAAGAAAGGGATAAAGAAAGGGAGGGTAATCAGAAGGGGGAATGAAGCATGAGAGACTATGGACTCTGAGAAACAAACTGAAGGCTTCAGAGGGGTGGGGGTGGGGGAATGGGATAGGCTGGTGATGGGTAGTAAGGAGGGCATGTATTGCACGGTGCACTGGGTGTTATACGCAAGTAATGAATCTTTGAACTTTACATAAAAAACCAGGGATGTACTGTATGGTGACTAACATAATATAATAAAAAAATATTATTATAAAAAAAAAAGAATCAATGACCCAGAGGATAGTAACTTTGGAATAATCTTTTAAGAAGAAGACACACAAAAAAAATAATGAAAAAGAACAAATAAAGACTATGTGATCTATGGGACAACATCAAAAGACTAAATATCAAAATTATTGCTGATCCTGGAGAAAAGAGGAAAAAGGACACAGTTTATTTAAAGAAATAGCTGGAAACTTTCCAAACCTAAGAAGAGACTTGGACATTCAAGCATTTGAAGCTAATAGACCACCTCATTATTTCAATCAAAAAGATCTTCTCCAAATACATTATAATTAAATTGTGAAAAAGTAAAAAATAAGAGAAATTCCTAAAAGCAGCAAGAGAAACAAATAAACAAACAAAAACCCAAACACTGTAATATACAAAGAAAACTTATTGGACTATTGGTGGATTTCTCATCAGAAACCCTAAAGGCCAGCAGGGAGTGGGGATATTTAGTTAATGTGCTGAAAGGAAAAAAGAAAAAGAAAGTCCAGCCAAGAATACTCTATTCTGCAAAGTCATCCTTCAGAAATTAAGGAGAAATAAACATTTTATCAGACAAACAAAACCTGAAGGAATTCATCATCACTAGACCTGCCTTAAAAAAGATACAGAAAGGAGCTCTTCAAGCTGAAATGAGATGTCATTTATTAAAATGAAAACATGAAAATACATAACACATCGGTAAATGTAAATATATAGCCAGTTTCAGAAAACTCTGATTCTGTAATAAAATGATGTCTTAGTCTCTTAACAATGGTATAAAAATTAAAGGAAAAGAATATTAAAAATAGTTATAGCTACTATTTGTTAATGAATACGCAATAGAAAAAGAGGTAAATTATGACATTAAAAACCTAAAAGGGGGTGCCTGGGTGGCACAGCGGTTAAGCGTCTGCCTTTGGCTCAGGGCGTGATCCCGGCGTTATGGGATCGAGCCCCAGATCAGTTTCCTCTGATGTGAGCCTGCTTCTTCCTCTCCCACTCCCCCTGCTTGTGTTCCCTCTCTGTCTGGCAGTCTCTATCTCATATATAAATAAAAAAATCTTTAAAAAAATAAAAACTAAAAGAAGGGAGTGAAAGGGTAGAATTTTGTATGTGATTGAAGCTAAGTTGCTTTTAATATAAAACAAGTTGTCATATCTATAAAATGGTTTATGTAAGCCTCAAGGTAACCACAAAACAAAAACCTATAGTAGATTCACAAAAGACTTAAAAAAAAAAAAAAGAAAAGAAAAGAAAAAAAGAAAAGGGAATCAGAACATTCCACCATGGAAAATCACCAATTCAACAAAGTAGGCAAAAAGAAAGGAAAAAAGTCACAGTGGATCTACAGAACAGCCAGAAAACAATTGGAAGATGGCATTAAGAAGTCCCGGCATATCAATAATTATTCTAAATGTAAGTAGATTAAATTATGCAATCAAAGGCATGGAGTATCTGGATGGACAGGAAAAACACTTTATATGGAAACTGGAACCCAAAAAGATGCTAAATAACCAAAGCAACCTTGACGAAAATAAAGTTGAAGCCATCACATTTCCTGATTTCAAACTGTGCTACAAAGCTGTAGCAATCAAAAAAATGGTGCTGGCATAATGGTAGAAAAATAGAGCAACAGAACAGAATTGTGAGCCCAGAAATAAACCACCACACATATGGTCAACTGATATTTGAAAAGAGAGCCAAAAATGCTCAATGGAGAGAGGATAGTCTCTTTAGTAAATGATGTTGGGAAAACTGTATAACCACATGCAGAAAAAAAATGAAACTGGACTCCTATCTTACACCACTCACAGAAATTAACTCAAAATGGAGTAGAGGCTTAAATATAAGATCTAAAACCATAAAACTCCAGGAAGAAAACAGGGGAAAAGCTCCTTGACATTGGCCTTGGCAACAAGAGCTGGGCTATGACAACTAAAGCACAAGCAAAAAAGCAAAAGATCAAGAAGTGAAGTCTACATCAAACTAAAAGTTTCTGCACAAAGAACAATCAACAAAATGAAAAGGCAACCTATGGAATAGAAGAAAATGTTTGCAAACCATATATTTCATATGAAGCTAATATACAGAATATATGAAGAACTCTTACAACTCAATAACAAAAACTTACAAAAGTCTGCTTAAAAAAGTGGTCAGAGGAACTGAATAGTCATTTTTCTCAATAAGATATACAAATGGTACAGGTACATAAAAATATGGTCGACATCACTAATTATTAGAGGAAAAGAAACTAAAGCCACAGTGAGATATCCCCTCATACCTGTAAGAATGGCTTTTATCAAAATGATAAAATACTATAATTTCTTTCTGTAATGTCCTCAAAGGAGACAGAGAATGTTAACACCCCACAGGCATTTCCCCTTTATACGTGAAATAGATGTGAGAATCTTAAGAATAGATTAATGTTTGAAATGAAAAAAAAATTAAGAAAGTTGAGACTTCTTGGTAATTATGTCCCTTCTTGAAACTGAGAAATCACTGCTGTCAGATGAATTGAGTAATTCTAATTAGATATATAAAAAGAGTATGATACTGGAATGTTTTTTGTTTGTTCTTCATTCTGTAAAAAAAAAAAAAATCCAATGAGTCAATCAGACTAAAAAATATACATTATTTATCTTCCTTCTTACATAATCTGTATGTGATACACAATTTCTTACCTGAAACAGATATCCTGGCTGAGGTACAGCAAACAAAAGGCAAAACATTTCTTTTTATACATAAGTTGTCCCTCGCCACTTAATCTGAAAAAATTCCAAAATTGATTTCTCCACTGACAATGATACCCAGGTGTGGTAACTATAGACTAGTCGGATGAGGAAGTTAAAAAAAAAAAAAAAAAGAAAGAAAGAAAGAAAAGAAAAGAAAGAAAGAAAGATCTGTTTGAGATACAAATATGTTCAGCTTTAGTTCTTACCTAGTGATAAGAAAAGCCCTTTTGTGAGAAAATAACACTGATCTCCAGGTGTCAGATAATGCTCAAACCCATTTTCTTATATACTTAGCAGCAGGATTCACCTGCCACCATTAAGTCATATACATTCCAATAGTAGTGGCAATGTGAATCCAGTGAGACTAAAATGAGCCAGCAGTCTCCCCAAAAACGTCTGGACTGAGGAAGCCAGGGAGAATTCAGAGTAAGTCCTTTAGGAGAGTTGACTACTGCAAATGAGGATACCAAGAGCAGAAACAAACCACATGGAGGACGAGGAAAGAGAAAATTTGTCCAGAATAAAAGTCTCTTAAAAAGGTACCAAAGATAATGCATGTCCCACCTTCTATTTTTGATGAAGTTCAAACTCCCATTAACTTATCAAAATTCCAGAAATTGATTCTGAACATACAAACCCATGGCTGCAGCCTAATGCTCTATTTAACTATCATCGTATTCTAGACTTCTTCACTCTTAATCAGGTTTCAAAATCCAGCTCAAGTATTATCCATTCTAGAAAATTCTGTCTGTCCCCTCATCTGGATACTTTTTTGTCTATATCACCCTATGATTTGTTGCTGTTGCTGTTATAGCACTTATCATATGATATGACAATAATCTGATCACTTGTATTAAACAAAGCATATGGAGAGATCATTTTGAACACAGCATAGAGTCCCTTCTCTTTAGCATTGCTGCTTGGGCCACCCTGAATTCCCCAGCTGTGATCTTGACTGGATCTAAGAATTCACTTTTCTCATTACTGACTCACTAGTCTGAGACTCACTGGGCATGCCTTTCTCATCGTGAAGAAGGTTCCTCTACCTCAGTGCATCATCAACTTGTAGGAGAAAGAACAAAACTTTGGAATCAAATACAAAACCAAAATAAACCTAGATTTCATTGGCTAGAAACCAGTTATGAATTAACTTACCCAGAGATACCAAATAAGAAAGCACTACTTGGTTAATCCATTCTCACAACCATTTGCAAGAATCTATCCTTGTGGATCATATTTAATTTTTTAAAAGAGTTTTAAGAGTAGATTGCATTTTCTCAGAGAACATATAAATATACAAACAACAATGGGAATATGTGTGAAGTTCTCCAAACCTGTTGCTATTCTTTAAGGGAGATGCAATTGAACTATTGAAGGCTTGGTTTAGCAATGTAGATTGTTATATAACCAAAATTGCTGAACGCTAAATTGAAATATGAGTCAATGAAAATAATTTTTGGTATTTTCTTCTTAAATAAGATGTGTGTATACTTCTTAGTCTATTTAGACATATTTTTAGTCTTTTTTTTTAATTCTTGACTTTCTTTGCTGTTATATGCATAACTACTAGACAGAAAGAAAAGATGAAAAGAGATACTGTTTAATTTTGACAAGAGGCAGATTGTATTGGTCTGGCTGTGTATTGTAATTATAGAAAAATCTTTGAGAATTTCCTAAAGATGGATTATTCTTATCTTTTCAGGAATTTGAGATTATTGAATGAGATAACATATGTGAAACACTAAAAGACAATTTTTCCTGACTTCCAAGAAGCAGATGACAAGAATAAATTAGACATATAAGTGGCTTATTCGAAGTGGGAGAGGTGTGGTGAAGGTGGTGAGAGCTGTCACACCTAGATGTAGCTACAAAATCTGTGTGAGGAGGAACGGAGGAGGATTGGGTAAGAAGAATCTAGAACTGCACCACAGTTCCAAGAAAGATACAGTCAAGTCAATGGGGAGTTCTTGAAACCGAGATTCCTGATAGATGAATTCTGTGTCTCCTAATGATTGGTCTGTATTAGTAACCACACTCTGCTCAGACCCTACTTAGGAGTAACCTGTGGACAGTGTAGGCTTCATGCGAAAGTGGTGGTGGAAACTTAGGGACAACTGTTGTGGTTGTTAGTTAATTATGTTCCCCACTACAGGGGATCCAAGCAGCTCATTTTCATGGCCAGTGGAACAGCATAAATTTTGGCACATGATTCATACCAAATGCTTGTTTGTACATTTTTCCTCATTTGCTACATTTGTGTCTCTTCCTATTTCTCTTCCCCTCTTCCTCTCTTCATTTTAGTAATTACCTCTAATAGTTTCCAATTTTATGGTGTCTAGAGAGAATGAATTTTCTGGGTATATTTATTTTGGAATTACCTTAATATTGCATATATATCTAATAATAGGGAAAATGGCAGAGAAGAACTTCACTGATTTCTCAAGAATTGAAAGTAAAATCATTGCTATTTTCTTGAGGTGCTGCCACGATTCCTCAAAAGTATTTTACCTCTTTCCACTGACCTTACCTACCTATTTTACTCTACCACTCCATGCCTTCTTCCTCTCCAGTAATGGACCTGATGCAACTGTGACAAGAAAGCAAACATTGCTCATGGCTTCCTATACCCCATAGTGGTTGAGCATCCAAACATACTGCTTTTTGATCCGTAAGGAAGCAATGTAACATTTCCATCCTGTTAAAATCTGGTAGATGGTGCTTAATCACTCAGAATGGACACTTTGGACAAGTACTGAATTTATCCAAACAACTTGCCTTTTTCACTCCAGTTGCTCTTAAATTTAAATTTGTATTATTCTTTCTTGCATCATCCCTTTCTGACCCTACCACTTCATGCCTCCTTCTTCACTCATACACATAATTAACCATCCGTTTGGGGTTTGACAGCTTCGATAGAAGTATTACCTTAATCAGGACATAACCTATGTTTATATTTCCTTTGTCACTCGCTTGTTTGTTTTCCTATCTCCATGGTACCACAGCTTCAAGTAGGAAATAATACCCTCTGTTCCTCCTGCACTCTCCTCTCAGCCTTCACTTCACACGTATTTCTCCCTATCCCACTCAGGCTCCTTGGGATGAACAGTTAGACAGGGTCTTTTAAACCCTCTTGGGGAGATCAGTAAGATGTCCATAAGACATAACAGGAAGGCTGTGTTGTGAAGTAGTGAAAAGCATAGATTTTCAATCAGATGGACCATAGTTTAAATATTGGGTCTGTTACTGATTTGATATGTAAACTTACAGGAAATCTTAATGTATTTGAAACACTTTGGCAAAATGGTAAAATAAAATACCTAACTTTGAGGTCTGCTGGGAGAATGAGATGGAGATACATACTTAATAAAGGGCCAGCACATAGTGTTTAACAAATTATAGTTAATATTGTTAATAGCAAATATTCTCAGTGCCTCTTTTTTCATTTATAACTGGAAATATAGGAGAATGTAATTGATCTGATAATTGACAATGATTATCTGGTTACTCTTAATAATTTTTCTGGCTTTATATACCACTACATTCTCTTTGTGTAGAAAGAATTTTGGTTTTAAGTAGCTTCTTTGGAAACTGAATATACATTTTTTTTTCGTTTTGAGCTTCAGATACAAAAGATCTGCGCTGAATTGAATAGGGAATAAAAATATGTGCACCAAACAACCGATGATAAGGTACTGAGAAGAAAATACAAAAAAAATAAAACCATTAAAACAGCACAAGAGAGCAATGATTGTCCCTTAAAAAATAAGTAATGAGATCAAAGGCTAGTGAATTTATTGTAAAAGGTCATGGTCAAAGAAGGCTTCCTGAAGCCATGGTACATTAGATCTAGTCTCTTAAATTTGCAGGAATTTTGAGGACTGGACCTTAAAAATATCCATTATTAGAAATTAAATTGCACATTTATAATTAAATTAAATTATAAACAAAAATGCTATTCAGAACTTATCATTCCCAAGTTATTTTATTGCATTTTACTCCTCTCTCTACTTTTGGGGTTGTTTGCATCTATTGTATCCATGCCGGATGTACCATATGGTGCTGTGTTACTGTAACTGCACACTCAGTGACAATGCTTCTTCAGCAGTCAGGAATCAGTCAAGGTGAGACCATCTACACTGTAGAAATTGGCAAATGCTACAAATGAGGGCCTGATTTATTGTTTTGTTGATTGTCCAGACTTCGATTGATGGTGAAGATGTTAATAATGAAAAATAACGTAAGATTCTTGTGTCTAGTACAGACACCAAAAGTGGTCTCAGTTTAACAAATACTATAAAGTTTAATGAGAAATACTATAGCAATAGATCATATATCAGATCTGATGTCAATAAATTTATTGGGAGTAGTTAGTGGACTGGAATGCAACTCTATTTGTCAAATCATGATTGAGTTGCAGCCACAGGTTGGCTACCGACACAAGAGTTCAGCAAGAATCAACAAAAGCATTTTGTGAGAATCAATAGGCTATATGGAATTTAAATTGTAAAACTTATTATTATTTGTATCCTGTGTGCTACACATCTTCTATGTCAGTGAAATCTAGAACAAACATATAGATGTATGTATACATATTTCCCCCCTAGACAGTCAGTTGTCAATGATACTTCAGCACACCACTAACAGGTTAAACAAAAAAGAGATAATTTGTAAAATTGACTTATATCTCTCTTTTCATTTCAGGCCTTTAGTGTGGATTTATTTTTATTTATTTTTTTGAAGATTTTATTTTTAAGTAATTTCTACACCAAACGTGGGGCTTGAACTCACAACTCTGTGATCAAGAGTTGCATACTCTACTGACTGAGCCAGTCAGGCACCCCGATTTATTTTTATTTCTTACCTAATCTGTTCCAGAGTATTTTAAAAGACTATCAGGATTTTACAGCATAAAACTAATAAAGGAAAATATAGATAACATATTTCCCAGCACTCTCCACTTTTATTTTCATAGAGCTATCATATGAATCCAGCACTGTTGTCTGAAGAGACATCTCCATATTCCACCACTGTGAAAACTGTACGTGTATCAGATGCTTGGGTCATTTCTGAGCTCTTGACCCTATTCTGCTCTTCCATGCATCCATGTTCAGTTGTGCCAATACCACACTGTGTGATTACTATGGTTTATGATTATTATTGATATATGGTAGAGAAATATCTCTCACGTTGTTTTATAAGAGTGAATTGGATAATCATGACATTTCACATTGGATATTAATTTTTGACTACATGTGCCAAATTAATTGTTTCCTTCTGCTGGAATTTCAACGAGTTTATTAATTTATTCAGGGAGAAGTAACCTCTTTATAGATTGAGTCTTCCAATCTGCTTATATACTACAGCTTTCTGTTTATGTATTTTTTTTCAATTGTTTTCAATAATTTTTGAAATGTTTTAGTGTAGAGGTCTTGCATACTTTTGTTAAGTTTATTTTTCAGTATTTGAAGTTTTATGCCAGTGTAGTTCATGGAATGGTAACAATATTATTTATTTATTTATTTATTTATTTATTTATTTATTTATTATTTTTTATATATAGTACCAATATTTAAATTTTATTTCATATTTGCTTATTATTAGTATATATACTTGTGCTTGGGATCTTGGTGATTCTATTGGTTCTAATTTAAATTTCCTATGTATACAATATTACCATCTACAAATGCAGGGAAGTTTTATTAAATCATTTCCAGTTATTGTAACTTTCGTTTCTTTTTCTTTCTTTCTTTCTTTCTTTCTTTCTTTCTTTCTTTCTTTCTTTTTTTTTTTTTTTTTTTTGTCTTTTTGTGATATCTAGGACTAAATTCTAGGGAAGGAACTGGGACTTGTGGGTGGCTTTCAATTTCAGCAGGAAATTTTCAATATATCACTCTCCAGTATTATATAAGCTATAATTGTTTGTAGATATTCCTTATCACATTGAGAGAATTTCCTTCTATTGCTAGTTTACTAAGAATTTTATCATGAATGTTTTTTAAATTTTATCAAATTCTCTTTCTGCATCGATCAAGATGTAATTTTTTTGTATTCTCCTTTTATTGACATGAATTACCTTGACTCATTTTTAAATTCTAAACCAAGCTTGCATTATTAATAAATATCCTAATTGAACATTGAATATAATCTTTATTTTTATATGTCAGTATATGTGACTCGCTAATATTTTATTAGGGATTTTGCATCTATGTTCATAAGAGAACTTGTTCTGACAGATTGTATTTCTTGTAATATCATTGTCAAATTTCGGTAGTAGAGTTTTGCTGGTCTTATAAAAAGATTTAAGAATTCTTCTCTCTATATTTACTGATGAGTTTGCTAAAGACCAGTATTATTATCTTTCTTAACTACTTGGTAGCTTATTTAGTAGTTATCTGGGCCTACTGTGTGTATGTATGTTTATATTGATATTTGGAGGAGATATTTTTAAAATTTGTCAATCTACCAAGTTATCTATATGTCCATATATTATGTTTTGTCATTTATCTGCTAATTTCTTAATAGATAGACAAATTTGATTTTCTCTAATGAATTTCTGTAATTAAAATTATGGATGTGGAATTTGTTGGAATTACTATTTTATTATAAATTTTGTTTACAAGATCTGTAGAAGTACCATTTTATGCATTTCTAATATTGATGATTGGGTATTTTTATTTTCTGTCACCATTTATCAACTTCTTAAATATGTTCCAAAGAACCACCATTTAGCTTGTTTATACATTTTCTATTTCACATCTGTTTTCTATTTTGTTGATTTCTGCACTTCGTAAAACATGTTTCTTTACATTTCTTACTTTATGTTCTTTTTTGCCTTATTGAAACAGATACCTAAATCATAATAGATTTCCAACTTTATTTTTTTCTAATACATACATTTAAGATAAATTAACTTTTAAAAACTGTTTAAGATTTACCCCACAAGTATCAACATAGCATAATTTACTTATCATTGGTAGTTGCTCGTCTTTGGCTTTTTTTTTTTCCATGATAAATAATGGTACTATAAATATTTTTAAACATCTCCTTCTAATTGTGCATGAATTCTTGGTATATACATCTAAAATGGAATTATATTTAGGATGTGTGCTACTTCAGACTTCTTACTTAGTGCCATGATTTTTCTTAAAATGTCTTTACTCACTCACTTCTTACTAAAAATATATTACAATCCCTGTTACTTCACCTTCTAAAAAATACATGATTTTTCAGAACATTTATATTGCTTAATTTAATTTATTTATGGTTATCTAATGAGTGACTTACAGTATATAATAGTGGTTTTAATTTGCATTTCTAATTATTTGTATGTATTCCCTTGTGTGATTTGCTTATTTCTCTTAGCCATGTTCTCTATTGGAATTTTTATCGTTTTAAAAATGATTTCTAGAAGGCTCTTAGATATTTTTGATAAATTGAAAGGGGATATATATTTATTCACAGGGCTAATACTTTGGCAGATGTATTTCAATCATCTTCCTTCAAAATGTACTTTTTGTTCACATATCTTGAAAACATGAATTTTTTAATGTACTCAAGTTTACTAATGATACAATTTATATGTGTGGATATCTTATAAAAATGTTTCCTTTTCAGAAGTTATAAACATTTAAGATTTTATTTCTAAAACTTTAAAAATTTCAACTTTCATATTTATACTTTAACTTGCTAAAATTGATTTTGTCTGGTAAGATACATGGATCTGAGATTTTTTTCCATATAGATAACTACATCAGTAAAATATATTGAGTGACGCATCCTTTCCCTTTGTCCTACATTGCCATATCTTCTACATATCAAGTTTCCATTTAATATATTCCCACACCATTAACTTAGGGAACTATATTTTTAACAATAGTATTTATATGGTTTGTTATTGTTTGATGCCATATTTTTCTTACTTAAATTTATATTAACTAATATTGTCCCAAATCCCTCCTATTATTAGGATTAGCTAGTCAATTTTCAAACTTGTTTTAGGAAATTCATTAAATTTGTTTCCAAGAGATATGTTACTTTAGAATAATTAACAATTTTGTAAAATTATTTTTTCTTAACCATGAACATGTTAGATCTCTTCAGTTATTTAGATTTTCTTTAATGTTCTTAGTAATATTTAATATTTTTCATTAAGATTTGTGAACATATATTCTAGATACTTTATATTTGTTGTCATTTTACATGTGTTATCTATTTAAAACTTTATTTTTTTGCTACATCTTATTTTTAAAGCAATGTGATTATTTTTATATGTTCATCTATACCCAACAAAAGTGTTTTTTAAAGGAAAAAAAACATTCTATGCAAATAATCAAAGTGTTCTTGTATGTAAAAAATATTTTCAGTATAATTTTTAATCATTTTTATAGTTGCAGAAAGATAATTTGATAAGTGATAATTCCCATTTGCTATAGAATTCCTAGTAAATCAAGAGTAGAAAGAAACTTCTTTAACAGTTCTGAGGAACCAGAGATCCATCCCCCAATGAAACTAATGAAAATTATATATGTAATTTATATATATATATATATGGCTTGGTCAGTTGGTAAGACATATGACTCTTGATCTCAGGATCATGAGTTCAAGCCCCATGTTGAGCATAGAGATTACTTTAAAAAATATCTAAAGTCTTTGGAAATCATCCTCAGGACATGCAATAAATGAGAAACATCTATTCAAGAAATCCATAAAAATTCACTAAGAAAAGTGAGATTCAGTATGTTTTAATCAAGACTGGGCTTGGGGTGCCAGGGAGGCTGTCATTAAGTGTCTGCCTTCAACTCAGGTCATGATCCCAGGGCCCTGGGATCGAGCCCTGCATTGGGTTCCCTGCTCAGCTGGAAGCCTGCTTTTCCCTCTCCCACTCCCCCTGCTGGTGTTCCCTCTCTCACTGTGTCTCTCTCTGTCCAATAAATAAATCAAGTCTTAAAAAAAATTCAAGACTGGTCCCTTCCTTTTCTGACAACCTCCAGCTCAGGAAGACAGAGAGTCCTCCAAACTGGGGCAGCCAAGAAAACAGGGCTCCTGCTACCCCAGACTCAGAGGATGTCCTTCTCAGAAGTATTTCTAATTCTACTCCCAGCTACCTTTGAGGCTAAGCTCTGGGTATAAGAGGTCAGAGGTTGTTTCTTCCATTTGTGGAATGAAAGCTCTACTTTGGGCATGACAACACTGGGGCCCCCATCACCTCTCACTAGCTTATAAGGCAGTGGTTCCATGCTAGGAAAGGTAAGCTATTTCCCTTTTCACTGAGCACTTGGCTCTTTTTAAAGCAGGGCAGGAACTCAGGGAAGCATGCCATTGTTCCCAGAACATCTCCGGAGCCCTGGATCTGAGATTGTGTCTAAGGTGAAAAGCAGGCTGTAAAAGATAGCTCTTAATCCACTAAAAACAAAACAAACCTAATGAAAACAAAACAAACTATTCAAACTAATAAATGAATTCATCATGGAAACAAGACCAATAGAAAGTTTATTTTATTTCTATACGTTGGCAAAGAACAAACTTAAAAATTATATTAATAAAGCAACTCCTTTAAAAATATTATCAGAAGTCATACCCAGAAAACTATAAAACATTCTTGAAAGGAATTAAAGAATATTTAAAAATAGAAAAACATCTTATGTTAATGGATCAGAAGACTGAATATTGGGTAGAGGATAATGGTCTCCAAATTGAGCTGCCAATTCAGCATAATCCACTTAACTATCAGATTGTTTTTTAGCAGATATTGACAAGCAGATCTTAAAATTAACATGGAAATTCAAAGGACCTATAGTAGTCAAAACAGTCTTGAAAAGAACAAAGTTGGAAGACTCACATTATTTCAAAACTTACTACAGTGCAATCATAATGAAGACACTGTGATATGATATCCAATGGAATAGAACTGAGTGTTCAAAAATAAGCTCATGTTTATATTGTTAAATGATTTTTGACAAAGGTTAAGTTCATTCAGTTGGAAAGACAGTCCTTTCAATAAATGATGTTGGAAAACTGAATAGCCACATGCAAATGGGTACAGAGTTTATTTTTAGGGTGAAGAAAAGGTTATAAATTTGATTGTGGTGATGGTTGCATGTATCAGTGAGTATACTAAAAACCCTTGAGTTATACACTTTAAATGGGCAGTTGTATGATATGTGAGTTATATTTCCATAAAGCTGTTGGAAAAATTAAGAGTAAAAGTTATACTATTATAGTAAAATATTTTTAGCATTCTCTTCAAAATCAGAAGTGAGGCAAGATTGTCACTATCAGTGCTTTTGTTACCAATTAAATCAAGCAGTGTAAAAAGAATACATGTTAATAGATTAAAAAGTGTTGGGATAGTTTTTGTCATTTCCTTTTCAGATAGCTTGTAGTCAGTGTACAGAAACACAACTTATTTTTGTGTGTTGATTTTGTATCCCACAAGTTTCCTCAATTTATTAGTTTTAACAATTTTTATGGAGTTTGTGGAATTTTCTATATAGAATATTATGTCATCAACAAAAAAGGATAATTTTACTTTATCCTTACCAGTTTGGATGCTTTTATTTCTTTCTCTTGTCTAATTGTTCTGACTAGAAATTTAAGTGGTGAGAGTAGTCATCCTTGCCTTGTTCCTGATTTTTTTTTAATTCCATTTTTTTACCATTGGATATGATGTTAACTATAGGCTTTTCTGAGGTGATCCTTACTATGTTGTGGTATTTTCCTTCTATTACTAGTTTGTTGAGAGTTTTTACCATGAAAAGTTCTTAAATTTTGTTGAATGTTTTTTCTGCAAGTATTGAAACAATCATATGCTTTTTTAAAATTTTTTATTCTGCTGATATGATGAATCATATTAGTTCATTTTTGTATGTTAAACTATCTTTGCATCCCAAGGATAACTACTACTTGGTCATGCTATATGATCCTTGTAATGTGCTATTGGATTTCATTGGACAGTATTTTATTGAAGATTGTTGCATTTATTGAAGTATTCTTCAGATACTGACCTCTAGTTTTCTTTTCTTTTGGTGTCTTTGTCTGGCTTTGGTATAAGGGTAATCCTTGTTAATACATTTGGAAGTGGATCCTCCTTTTCAATTTCTTAGAAGTTTCAGAAGGATTGGTATTAATTTTTCTTCAGTGTTTGGTAGAATTCAGCAATGAGGCCATCTGGCTTTTCTTTGTTGGGAGGTTTTGATTACTGATTCACAATCCCATTTTCAATATTTTATATAATAAACAAATAAATGTATATAAATATATATAAATTGTATATACATTATATGTATAAATATATATATACAAATAAATTGAAGAGTTGAAAGATTTATATACTGGAAATTACAACACATTCATTAAGGAAATTAAACAAGACACAAACAAATGGACATCTTAATGTTCATAGACTTAATATTTTAAAATATCTGTGCTACTTAAAGGGACCTATAGATTCAATGTAATCTCTATGGAAATGCCAGATATATTTTTTACTGAAATAGAAAAAAAGCAATTCTAGAATTCATATTGAACCACAAAACATAATGAAGAGCCAAACAGTCCTGTGAAAGAACAAAGCCATAAGCACTACACTTCCTGATTTCAAAATATGTTATGAAACTCCAGTAATCAAAACACAGAAATAAACATAGACAATAGAGACCAGTGGAACACAACAAAGAGCCCAGAAATAAACATGCACACATATGGCCAACTCATTTTCCAAAAGGGTGCCAGGAATACACAATGGGGAAAGACTAGTCTCTTCCACAAATAGTATTGGGAAAGTGGATATTAATATATGAAAAAAAGAAATGGGAACCTATTCTGTGCAATACATAAAAATCAAGTCAAAATGTGCTAATGAACGAAATATAAGAATAAAACTCTGAAAATCCAAGAAGAAAACACAGAATAGCTTTATGGCATTGATTTTGGCACTCATTTCATGCCACCAGCAGCATAGGCAACAGAAATAACAACAACAACAACAACAACAACATAAATAAATAAATAAATAAATAAATAACAAATGGGATTACATCAGACTAAATTGTTTCTGCATAAAAAAAGAAACAAACAACAGAGTGAAATGCCAACCTATGGAAGGGAAGAAAATATTTCCAAACTATGTATCTAATAAAAGGTTAATCTCCAAAATATATAAAGAACTCAAACAACTCAAAAACAAAAAGCCAAATAACTAGATTTAAAAAATGTACTAAGGCCTTGAATAGATAATTATCCAAAGAAGACCTACAAGTGGCCAAAGGTATATGAAAAAATGTTCATCATCACTGAATTGCTGATCACAGATAATCATCAGTGATATTTAAATCAAAACCAAAATGAGATATCATCTCACATATGCCATAATGGCTATTACAAAAAAAATACATATGTTGACAAAGACGTGGAGAAATTGGAATCCTTGCACATTGTTGGTGAGTATGTAAAATAGTGCAGCCTCTTTGGAAAATAGTAAAGAGTTTCTCAAAAACTTAAAAATTAAACTACCATATGATCCAGTGATTCCCGTTTCTGGGTATATTTCCAAAATAATTAAAATCAGGATCTTGAAGAGATATTATGACTCCGATGTTCACTGAAGCAATATTCACAATAGTCAATATGTGGAAACAATCTAAATGTCCAGCAACTGATTAAATAATAAAGTAAATAGAGTATATGCATACCATGGAACATTATTCACCCTTAAAAAAGGGACAATTCTTCAGGACGTGACAACATGGGTGGACTTGGAGGACATTATGTTAGGTGAAATAGACCGGATACAGAAAGACAAGTACTGCACATCTCTATTTCTATGCCCATCTCTATCTCTCTTTGGTACAGGTTTACTGAGATATAATTCATATACTATCATATAATTCATCTACTTAAAGTATATAATTAATTTTTCTAACTACTGAGAGAGTTGTGTAACAATCTCCATAGTCAATTAATAGAACATTTTCATTTGGGGCCCTTGATTGGCGCAGTTGTTTAAGTGTTTGACTCCTGGTTTTGGCTCAGATTGTGATTTCAGGGTCCTGGGATCCAGCCCTGCATTGGGCTTCATGCTCAACATGGGGTCTGCTTGAGATTCTCTCTCTCTCCTTCCCTCTCTGCCCCTCCCTCTTGAGTTGTCTCTCTCTCTCTCTAAAATAAATAAATAAAATCTTAAAGAAATTTTTTTTATTAATCCCAAATGAAAAGCTGATATTCTGGCATTCACTCCCTTCTATTTCTCCCCAGCCCCTCCAACCCTAGGCAATCATTAATCTATGTCTCTATAAATTTTCATATCCTGGATATTTCATACAAAAGAAATAATAAAATACAGGGGTTTCTTTTGTGACTGATTTCTACCGTTTAGTATGTTCTCAAGGTTAATCGATGTCGTGACATGTGTCAGTACTTCATTTTTTTTTATTACCAGATGATACTCTGTTGTGTGGATATAACATATTTATTTACCTATCAATTGATAGACAGCAGGACTGTTTCCATTTAGAAGTTATTATGAATAATGTTGCTTTTAAAATGTATTTACAAGTTTTTTGGCTATGTGTTTTCATTGTTTTAGTATGTAACTAGTATAAGCATTACTGGGTAATATGCTAATTCTTTGTTTAGCCTTTTTGAAGAACTAGTTCCCAAATAGCTGCACCGTGTTACATCCCCATCATCAACATATGACAGTTGCAAATATTCCACATCCTTGCCAATGTATCTAGGAAACTTTTTATTTATAGTCATCTTAGTGGGTATTAAGTAGTATCACATTATGATTTGATTGTAAATATTTGATTACTAATGATGCTGAGCAAATTTCATGGGTTTATTAGATTTATACATATTCGTCGAAAAAATTTCTATTCAGCTATTTTGATCATTTTTGAATTGGTTTGTTATTTCCATGGTTCTCTCTGATCAACTAACTGGCCAACAGTTTAGCTTTTGGCTTTTCTTAAGTGAATAGCTTCTTGTTAATTGCTTACCACCATAATGACCATAGTTTTGAAAGTGCTCTTAGGCTTGAACTTCTTACACTCTGTTTCAAATGAAATAATTTCCTATAGGGAGAGCTTCAGAGCTTTCTGTTCTTACAGGATGCTGCCTTCTGTGGGTAAAATCTTGAGGCACAGTTCTGGAACTGGGAGTAAGAACATTAGCCTGCTTCTCTTGGGATGGCATCCATGATTTATGCATAGAGCACTGTGTATTTTCAACCTGCCTCTCTCTCTCTCTTTTTTTTTTTTAAGATTTTATTTATTTATTTGACAGAGACTGCCAGCAAGAGAGGGAACACAAGCAGGGGGAGTGGGAGAGGAAGAAGCAAGCTCCCAGCAGAGGAGCCTGATGTGGGGCTCGATCCCAGATCACCGGGATCACGCCCTGAGCCGAAGGCAGACGCTTAACGACTGCGCTACCCAGGCACCCCTCAACCTGCCTCTCTTGGTGTGGGAGTTTTGTTCTTCAAACAGACTGGGCCACGGTAATCAGAGTCCAAGTAGTCTCATAATGTTGTGCCTGAGTTAGGGCCTCCATTTTATGAAGAGGGTCCAGGTGTAGACATCAATCTCTCAGTCACACTCACCTGGTATTTAGCCTCCGCAACACATAGCCGGAGGCAATGGGAAACGCTGACCACCTTCTCCTTGAATGGAAATACAGTAGCCCTTGACAAGAGCAGGAGGGTGAGGGGGTCCCTGTTTTATTGGCTATATTTTCCTGAAATGGGTTTTCAATCATGTTAAATAAGGAGGGGTTAGGGACAGAGAATGTTGTGGTTTAAATACTACAGTAGAGTCTGCCTGTCCTTACCTAGTTTTAATAGACTTTTTTGAATAGATATTTATTCATTTGCTATGTGCCTCTGGGACAGTGTCAAAGACTATTTTTCAAGACATTCACCAGTTATAATTATTCATTTCAGGAATAGATCTCTGTAGTCTTCATGCCTTCATATTGGTTATGTCAACAGTTTTTCCCTCGTTCTAAAAAAAAAAAAAGGCTCCATGTGTACTTTATCTTCTTTTTTGCATCTTACTTAACTGAAACTTTATGGCTGTTGATAAGTAACTCCTAACTTCTCCTTCCCCAGCTCCTAGTGGCCAGCATTTCAGTCTTTGAATTTATGAATTTGACTCTTTTAAGTACCTCATATAAGGGAAATATGCAGTACTTGTCTATCTTACATATTTCACTTAGCTGTTTTCATAGATTAGATAGATAGATAGATAGATAGATAGATAGATAGATAGATAGATAAACAATAAATAGATATTTGGAAGAATAATATTTCAAAATAATACTCCTCATGCTACCTCACTCATTAAATCTTTCCCCATGTTTTCCTTTATACTACCCCAAATGCAGGACATGAATTAACCCCTGATTTTGAATGAAAGAGGTCATAATAGGATCAGAAAATAAATGAGACATACTTCTACATAAGTTTTAAAAGTGTGGTTTAAGTAATGACCAAAATTTGGATGCATAATTGGGAAGATACTTTTGTTGCTATTACCATCCTCTCTCTCAATATAAGCTGGTGGAAAGCGGATCAAGGAGAAGAATGGATTCACACAAATGAAGACTGCATGGGATGTATGTGGAGGTTCCTCTGGTAGTGCCAGTGAGCTGTTCTTTCTGGATGCTGTTGAATGAGGACACTAGGCGACAGCAGCCAGTTGATCTACTGGGAACCTTGCAGAAAACAATGAGTCTCCTCTGTTAACCAAGACTCATCCCAAAGGACTAGCCCTCTTTAACATCCAAAAGACATCTTAAGCTTCATATAACAGACACCAGGGTCTGAACACCTGGAAGTTCAAGTAGTAAAAGAAAAGAAAGTCTCTTGGCTCCATCTGACCAAAGTGGGACTAAGCAAATTGCTGGAATCTTTTTTTTTTTTAAAGATTTTATTTATTTATTCGACAGAGATAGAGACAGCCAGCGAGAGAGGGAACACAAGCAGGGGGAGTGGGAGAGGAAGAAACAGGCTTATAGTGGAAGAGCCTGATGTGGGGCTCGATCCCATAACGCCAGGATCACGCCGTGAGCCGAAGGCAGACGCTTAACGACTGAGCCACCTAGGCGCCCCCAATTGCTGGAATCTTAACCAGGATAGTGGTGGCTTGATCAATGCTATCATATATTCAAAGTAGTGACATGTAGACCTTCAGAATAGGGAGATCTGCTCTTGTTCAGATTAATAAACAGCCTGATCATTTGGAACTTCAAGTTTATCACTTTTTCAGTGTGGAAAAATAATGGATGAGGACCATAAAGCCAAGGTTCAAGGTCTTCTATTGCTTCATATTAACTGTCTGCTTTCAAATGAAAAGATTGTCATCATTAAACTTCCATTTCTTAAGTTGTTTTCTTAAATCTTATGACTCCCTCACAAAATTAATAAAATATAAAGAAACTCTCTTTTAAAATGCTACTAGGATGTTTCTTCTGGGTGTTCTGAGGAGATGCTTCAGGAGGTGTGTGCTGAGATGAGGAGGGATACCAGAAGATAGGGTTTGGAAAGACTCCCCTCCCTTCACCCTGAACTTCAGCAACTCTGCTTTCAGATTACCCATAATAAGACCCCAAGTAAGAGTATATATAGAAAAGTTTCAAATCTAACCAACCGTGAAAATCATGGAAATGATATATGTGAAATTACTTATTAATAGAGAACACTGAACAAAATTTTAAGAAAATTTTCTTTGGATTTTTCTGTAAAATGGAAATGACAACAGTCCCACAAATTATCATGAGGGAATTTTATGTACAAAATGAAATGTGTTCAAAAGTGTTTTGAAAAAGTAAAATTCCCATATTTATTTAAGAGCCTATTTACTGTGCTTTCTAGGCCCACTTACTGGTCACTAAGTACAACTGGGTGCCTTGAGATTACTTATGATTACTTATATTAATGCTTTCAAAGTGCTAAAAATTTTAGTTTTATTTTCCTACTGGCAGATACTAAATGTATTTTTCCAAATTTCTAGTTTTTATGTATTGAATTTAAGTCTCATACCTAAGTCTCTTCATAGAGAAGTGAAAGTGATGTATGTGTGTGTAGTTCTCAAATTCCAATATACATTGCCATGCTAACTGGAGCTTTGAACTTTGAAGAAAAGCCCTTCATAGATGCAAAGTAATATGATTAATCCGTCTGGAACAGTTATCTCAGTTGATCAGATTAGGTATCTAATGAGATCAAGGTCAAGTATTTGCTTGTCTGGAGATTTGTTAGCCTTGAACACCTGTATTTATAGATTTGCTCTTATCTAAAACTGCATTCAGCTGTCCCTAAACAATAATCAATGAACCAGAACCCACAGACAGAAGAGGTGAGAAAATATGGCTTTCCAGATATAGTCAGTTCTGTTTGGCAAAAATTTTTTAAAAACACATGACCTTAAGTGCCTCTGTAGCATCATTTCTTCACATAAAATAAACACATTAAAATATAAAAAATCCCATAGCACTCTAATTGTGTTTGTAAAAAGGGAAGGGAACTACTTTACTTAGCAAATGATCATTATAATGTTTAACCCATTTCCTAGCATACTCATTGTATTACAAGGCCAGAATTGAAGTATTTATTAAATTATACATTTTATATTACATTTATAATTTAATAAATATTTAATTCATTTTGAGGTTATTTATCAATATCCAATATAAGAAACTTATAATGTTAACAAGGATAACTTAAAAGAATTGGTTGTGCTACTCCAGTATCTGAATTTGTCCTCCAGCAGCTGATGTGTAAGAACCAGGTGTGACTTATCTTTAAAGTTCTGCATAATTTATCATTTGAACTGGGTTATTCTTGATATACTTTTGGGGAAAGTATTAAGAAGTTACTCTAGAACACTAAATGTAAACTGGAACTGTTCCGGGCAAACCTAGGCATGTGGTTCATATATAGCAGAAGTTTCTGGGATCACTGGATTCCCCCAATCTCTCTGGTTTGTTTCAAACTCAGCTGTCTAAATCAGCAAGACTGTGGCTCTTGGCTAGCCTTGGGATCCAGAAAACAGAAACTAGCCTTGGGAATACAGGACAGAAGTAGTGAAATTGAGGAGCTAGACCAGAGATTGTTAATCTTCCTGGAAAGAGTTGTTTCAGTCATCAGTGTTATCCTCAGTATAGTGGAAAACCACATTACATTGACAATATGTTACCTTTGTGTTTAGGTTCTTTCTATTCTCAGTAACATCGAAGAGTCTGCATTGGTAGAAAAAAAAAACTCCTTGAACTTCTAAACTACAAAGTTCTACTAACTTTTATTAACATATGCCAGCAACAAAGTGACCAATAAGTCTCCTTGGTGTAAGACAGTAAGTGGTTTGGAGAAGGCATAACAGGAGTTTCTCAAGCAGAACATTTGGCTGCACCAAGGTGACTAAATGTTAGTGGTAAAGTTCACCTGAAGTCTGCACCAAGCCCATCTGTGGAGCCTGGATCCTCTTTAGCTTCTGTCATCCTTGGTGAAGAGTAATCTGCTCATGCTTTGTATTTGGAGAAATGATAAGCAGTTTGGAGGATTGCTCCAACTTTGAATCAGTGATATGCCTCTCAGTATCTACCAACCTGAGCTCCTAAAATAATAATTCTTAACGATTAGTATTGGTTGCTAGCATAGCTCCTCCAGACATAAGAGTGCAGAAATACCAAATCAAAAGTGGTTTTAAACCTACTACATTCTGGATTTTAAGATACTTCCCAGAAACTTTTTTGTTTATTCAGTCACTTATTCATTGATAAATAGCAAATGATCCAGGCATCATTGTATACAATGGGATACAACAGTGACTAAAAGACACGATTGCCCTAATGGTGCTTATATTTTATAATAGAAGGCAAAGAAAAATAAATGAATAAATAAGTACATAAATAAAGCAGATGAATAAGTTAAATGTTCCATTTTGTTCTCATTGATAGCCATCTCCTACTCCTTTGGCTTTTCTCTCTAAAAATTTTATGATGGAGAAGCCTAAAAGCTCATAGCATGCACTCATGTACTCTGAAGCAATCTTTCTCTCTCTCTCTCTCTCTCTCTCTCTCTCATGTGCACCTGCTATTATACAATATATAATTAATATAATTTAGCTTAACATAATATCATATGATGTATTATATGATATATTTATACTATATAATAAGTAATATCTCATGTTGCTAGAATTTTTCTTACCTCCACAAAGTTAACCAAACTCTTGAAAATTCAGAAAAAATAGAAATTCTCAGCAAGGAAATAGAAAATATAAAACCAAACTAAACAGAAGTTTAGTTTATCATTTAAGTTTAGTTTAGTTTAGTTTGACGTTTAGTTTAGTTTAGTTGAAGTTAAGTTTAGTTTAGTTTATCAATATTAATCAACAAGAAGCATGTATTTGAAAGAAATCCATTGTGGTGACTGTGGAGTCATGCTTCCTTCCAATAAAACCGCCTTGGGGGGAAGTATCTTCAGATCAGCAATGGGGCGCCCACTGAGGCCACATGTCCCCAGGGCCACTCCCCATCAGCAACTGAGGGAGGCAAGAGTCCCGGAGCCAGACCATTTCTGCCTCAGTTGGGACAGTGTATCAGGTGATGTTTGTAAAGGAACTCCCTATTAGGTTGGCCAAGCCTTACAGAAGCAGTTTGAACCCCTCCTACTCCATCTTCCCCCTTCTCTTTCTCTTCATAGATGTCACCTCTGCATCTGGTCTGAGGGCTTCATTTACCTCCTCCTACCTCTCCTACTTTGCCTCCATGGACCTTCCCCCAGTAGACCTCCTACACAGCTCATCTAGTCTTGCTGTCTGCGGCTCATAAGTCCTGAAATGACAAATCCCTAAAAGGGTGAATATCTTAAACTTGTACTTAATGAGTCATTTTATGCATTTTTGGGTTGCCAAGATGTGACACAATGTTTGAAAAAAAATAGCAGATATTGATTCTGCATTCATTTACATGTCATGTGTTGTTTTTCTCTGGATCTTTCAAGGGTTTTTTTTTTTGGGGGGGGTTGCTTTTTTCTTTATCTTTGGTTTTTACCAGTATGGTTATCATGTGTTTGAGTGTGACTGTCTTCGATTTTATTCTTCTTTTTTTTTTTCTGTGCCTCTTGCATCTGTAAATTTATGGCTTTTCCAAATTTGAGAAGTTTTAAGACATTATTTATTCTAATTTTTTTTTCCTGCACCTGTCTTTTCTCCCCCCCCTTTTTTTCTTTGAACTCCACTCATAGGAACGTTAGACTTCTGACACTGCCCATCTGTCCTTGAGGTTATTTTTTTTTCAATCTTCTTTTCTCTGTTCTTCACATCAGGTGATTTTTGTTAATCCATATTCAAATTCATTTATTCATTCTTCTGTCACCTCCATTCTGCTATTAAGCACATCCAGTGATTTATTTTACTTCAGCTAGTATATTTTTTCAGATATAAAACTTCTGTTTAGTTTGGTTTTATATTTTCTATTTCCTTGCTGAGAATTTCTATTTTTTTCTGAATTTTCAAGAGTTTGGTTAACTTTGTGGAGGTAAGAAAAATTCTAGCAACATGAGATATTACTTATTATATAGTATAAATATATCATATGATATTATGTTAAGTTAAATTATATAAGATCACATTATATTAATTATATATTGTATAATAGCAGGTGCACATGAGAGAGAGACAGAGAAAAAGATTGCTTCAGAGTATATGAGTGCATGCTATGATTAATGAAGTGTCATAAATTACAATAGAACATAATGTCATGGGATGCCTGGGTGGCTCAGTTAAGTATCTGCTTTTGGCTCGGGTCATGATCCCAGGATCCTGGGATCAAGTCACACATCTGGCTCCTTGCTCAGTGGGGGGCTTGCTTCTTCTCCCTCTGCCTGCTGCTCCCCCTGCTTTTGCTCTCTCTCTCTCTGACAAATAAATGAACAAAAAATCTTTAAAAAAAACATGATGTCACAGTTGATGAATCAGTGGTTGTTTTTTGATAATAATGCATCTTTCATACATATGGTCCACACCTTTGAAATGTTATTTCTCAAGAACTTCAAGAAACTCAAGATTTGGCTATTGGTTGTATTTCTTTTGTCAGACTAACCATTTGATATGATGTGTTCTCTTCTAGCCAGAAATGTGAGAACATCAATAGTGAAATCATATATTGGCAGTAGGGATGGGGCTATTTAACAATGGATTTATCTGCTATCGCTGCAGTCCTGAATGGTATAAATGGACATGGGAAATAAGAGAGAACTGATGTTAAAATAATATCTGATGAACATAGAAATATAGTAGTTTCTCAGTGTCTATTGCATTGGCTAAACCAAATCACTCTCACTCTTCATTGATCAGTGCCTAAACTATAATTAGAAGTTAAATCAATACGTCATTTCATCTAGGTTTCATTTCTTAAACTGCACATGTTTACTTGTTAAGTCATGTAGGTGAACATGTCATATATTCGAGTTCATTATATACTGATAACTTATTATTTTTCTACCTCACAGTTTTCCCATTTAAATTCCTTCATGAGTTAGATGGCTAAGGCAAATGACTAACAGGGTGAGCAAATGAGAGAGGCAAGAAAGTATGAGATAAAGTAAGGGTTAGGGACCGTGGAGACTTGAAGAATGGATGCCCTATCAAAGAAACACAAAGAAAACTAACAATAAAAATAAAAACCAAAATTGTAACAACAGAATTATTCAACCAAACAAAATACATCTGTGGACTCCATGAGGCTTTAATCTTCTCATTTGTGAGGCTTCTTAGGCTGGTAATATCATGTGCGAGATCAGCAATTTTTTTTTTCTATCAAAGACCAGAAAATAAATATTTTAAGCTTTGTGGTCCATATGGTCTCTGTTACAACCACTCAGCTCTATTGTTATAGTGCAAAAGAAACCATAGACAATATGTAAATGATGGGTGTGGACATATTCCAATGAAATCATATTTATAGAAAGAGTGATGCCTGGTTTGGTCTGTGAGCTACAATCTGTCAACCCCTGTCATAAATGGAGCTGTAGTCTAGAAGGTATTGATTAAAGTTCTAGTCCAAATAGTTTTTCATACTCGAAATTTTCCAATCACTTATTACTTCAGTCACGTGACAAGATTTATTCATAAGTCATTTCTGCTCAGTTTATACAACTTCTGTAATATGCTCCCATTGGTTCACAGGGAGAGCTACTATTTTAAATATTAATGGTCCAAATGGATTCTTTCCAAGAAAAGTATCATTTACACGGTGGTTGTGTTCTACAAAAACATCTACAAAGCAAGATGTTGGACTCAGCTCTATTATTAGAACATGATCAATAATATGTATACACCTTCTAGGGCCTTCCATGTTTAAACGTGAAGGGTCAATGTTAGACACACAGATAGAGGAGCATGCGAGCAACAAAACATGCTGGGATCTGGTAAATAAACCGACTTTCAGTGGTGATAAATGGTTAGTGATAACAGCGGGGGTAAATTAAACCCTCCATACCCATTGAAATGGAGCTAAAAGATATTTGCTTCAAAATAGAAACATAACGTCTCAGATAGACTGGTGATGGGTAGTAAGGAGGGCACATATTGCATGGTGCACTGGGTGTTATACACAACTAATGAATCATCGAGCCTTACATCGGAAACCAGGGATGTACTGTATGGTGACTAACATAATATAATAAAAAAACATTTAAAAAAAAAGAAACATAACTTACCTTTAGTCATGAGGAATCTGTCCCATGAGTTGTTTCTTATTTGTACGTTGTTTTGTATTTTGTTTTGTTTGTTTTCAGTTTGCTTTTAGGCATTCATTCCTATAGCATGTAGATGATTGGTCTTAGGAAAGACTTGTCTGTGAAATGTTTGAGTGGCTCATGAAGACATTCATTTAAACAAAGGACTACTACATTCTTGCCTAACACTTCCTTTTACTCCCCCTTAAAACAAACAAACAAACAAACAAACAAACAAACAAATTGTATTTTGTATGAATTGGAATTGAGTGATCTTTGGTTGGTTTGGATTTATATTTTCCAAACTGAAGATGTCAGGAAGGAAAAATTCTTTATCCTTCAAGATCTTCCAGCCAGACTAATAAATTTACATGAGACAGATTAACAGGAGAGAAAAAAACCACAAAGTTTTATTACCTGCTTGCTGAGGTCCAATAATGAAATTGAGAACTGAAAAAAAAAAATGACCAAGGCAGGCAGTTTTTATACGTTTTAGACAAGGAGACAACTAATTTGTGAGGAATTTACAAGGTAAGGAAAACAGGTGTTTGGAAGATTTAATTAGTGAGCAATTCTAAGTGGAATTTGGGCTCAGGAAATAAATTAGTAAAAAAAATAACAAGGTTTATTTCTAAAGTTTTCTCAACTTTTAAGTCCCTATCTCTGGCAATAAGGATGTCTTTTTACTTCTTAGTAAAAGCAGGGTACATTTCATATGGGAGATTGGTTTCCTGCTTTCAGGGGGATAAAGGAGGGTCTGAGTGTCCTTGCACTGGCTGTTCCCAAAGAGCTTCAATTCAAAATAATCCAAACGTCATTGAGGTCCCTTTGAGGCAGCTTGCCCTGGGCCTCTACAAAGGCATTATGTAGATCTCTACTACTTCATCACTTGGTGAATATCCAGAACCATTTGTCTAAGAAGATAGAAATATCTGTTTTCTAATCTAGCAAGTTAGCTGTTTGGTAACTTAATCATTTGACTTGTTCTACTTATTTTTTTAAATAAGAAAGAAATTGATTTTTATTGCATATCTTTTTCTTTTCACAAGACAAAAATGTATTCTTAATACACGGGAAAAAATACTCTCCATTTCAGCAATTTCTGAAGAATCGTTCCTACACATTTTAAACAATTAGTTCATTCAGGTAACAGCTGAACTAATGTAGGGAAGATCTAATTTTCATTGCCTTTAGCTACAGCACTGTGAAAAATACTAAAGAGGAGGTTGAGAATGGTTAGCAAGAATAAACATCTTGAAAATATGTTATTTCATTATATGAAAAAAACTCTTAGTTTTTGTAGACCTGGATACTTATATAATTGTGAAACTTAACATTTGAAATATATTCTACTCTTGGTAATTTTCTTAACTGAGTGTGTTTGAAATGGCTGGGCTGTTATCTGTTTCTGCCACATTCCTTCTTATTCCCTAACACTCCATCCCTCAGCAAAGGAGTTTCATACTCTATTGCCTTCCTTTCTAGTTTTGTTTTTTTTTTTTTTTTACATTATTCACAGCCATGAACAACATAGCTAGCATTGCACTACTGTTCCTCTTGCAAATTTTCTGGGTTCGATCCTTCTGATATGTGTTTTCTACAAAAAGTATATTGTATGTATATTTAAGAACCATTTTGCAAGTGCTGAAAGTCAGGAGGAGATCAAAGACCAAGATGAGTACATGAGTTTATCACTGCAGGTAAATATAGCCCTTCAGATATAGAAATTTCAAAATTGACTAAACTGAAAGTCTTCAACTAAGCACTGTACTAGTCCCTAGGGTGCACTTCTTTTGATTATATTTACTGTATGTAATTTTTCTAACTGAATTCAATGCTAGCACTATAAGGATATTTGCTGTAGAGATATTAATATGATCTTAAAACTTAATATAATCTAGAAAGCATACTGGATCGCTAGATGGACTTTGTCAAAGATTATGAAAATTCTTTTATGAAAAATCAGAAAATTCCGTAAAATATATATGCTGATATTTTAACCATCTCTGTGTGAGTGTCAGCAATAGGACAGCTTTCTCCTTACTAATTTTATAATTTCTGGCAGAAAATATGTATTATTTTATCATCTAAAACAATATGATTTACATATTCAATCCCTATTGAAAGAATAATCCCAAGTGGTCTTCAGTATCAATTTACTCCACTATTTAATATCCTGTAAAGGTTCTTTACAGGTTTGCAAATGGGGTAAAAATAGCTAGTATTGTTCAGACATCTGTCTAATCACAGCTGACTTATCCAGGCTTTTTGTCACAATATGCTTTTTTTTAGTGTTGGATCAGATCTTCCTTTTCTTTGTTTCCCCAAGACACCTATCTTGGGATCAGCTAGACCCAACCTCCAAATGATGTCAACACAACTCCCCCGTCATAAAACATAATTCAAATAATTAAATTTCTCTGTATTTTTATTGAGAGTATCACTTACCTAAAGGATTATCTCATTCTGCTTCATCTGTTTTTTTTTTCAAAAAATGCACTCATGTCAATGTTTTGAAATATTTTTCTATGAATTCTTCTAAGTATTAATTGAGGATGATGCAATGAAATTCAGCAAGGCATTCGTTTAGTCAATCCATGTTTATTTAAGGTTAATGTTAATAAGTTTTAGGTATTATGCTGTTTTATGCTTAAGGAGATTACGTTAAACTTGTTATGAAAACAGGACAGAAGGAAGGAAGGAAGGAAAGAAAGAAAGTATCTGTTCTACAATCACTCAGCTTTGTGCTTTAGAGCAATTTCTAACTGCAGTGGAGAGCTAGAATCTGCATTTCATGACATTGTTGAGGAGAAGAGGATGAAGAAATTGGAGGCTGAGAATACTGAAGTAGCCATCAGATGATGGAGCTGAGCAGAGTGGTAGCCTCCGAAGGTCATGACTAGGCCGTTCTAAGTTCATAGCTGAGGCTTTCCAAAGTGAGGCTTTCCAAACAGAAGCTACTGTGGAGTTGAGAATGGTAATAAGAAGACAGAGGTCAAAATTCTTAGAGGAAGAACTAGGAATACTTGTTCTACCTCATCCAGAATAAATCATTTTAGCGCCCCATTAAAATCCTTGATATCCAGCTGGGACAAGGCAAAGGTCTGAATCTTAAAAGCAAGAACCACACCTTGGAGTAAAATCTACAAACCTACTTGTAACCAGGGAAACAAAGTTTTGAGTTCGAGTGTGCCAGGTTAGAGGAATGTGCCAACACATTGGAATTTGCACACATCCAGACTAAATGGCATGAAACCAAGTCTATTAAGGTTCAGGTGATAAGCCAGTAATTTAATTGTCTGTTAAACCAACAATCAAACCTCTTTCGAGGAAGATGAGGAATTTGGAGACTTTAAGAGAACATCAACACAATGTCCACACAATCAAACCATTAGATATACAAAGAAATGGGCATGAATTATAGATAGTCAAGATAAATATAAAAGCCGTCAATAAAAATTGAATATAAAAATAATTTTTCCTCTACCCTTCTGAGTTCTTGACTGAGACCCCCTATAATAAAAAAGAGATTAACAAGAGAAAAACATACGGAAGTTTATTAACTCACATATGTGTGGGAGAGCCCAAGGGAAACAGAGTAATTCCTTGATGTGGCCCAAGTCACCACCTTAAATGCCAGCTTAAGCTAAAGACAAAAAAAAGATTTGGTGGGGTGGGGAGGGGGAGGAAGCCATATAAGTCACTAGAAGCTGAGGGGAGGAAGTGTTTCATAAAAAAGTTTACCCTGCCAAGCCCTGAGATGTCTCTTAGGTGAAAAGTTTACCTATGTGAAAGCTCTCTTCCTGGTACAGGCCCCTATGTAATATAAATTGCCTTATATAAAGGTAGATTTCCCTTACAAAAGGATAACTTCTACTGTGTTTTCAGAGCTTCTCCTGTATCTGCAGTTTCTCAAAATAACCAGTTCAAATAATCCTTATGCCAAAGAGTTATATTTTGAGGTGACATATTCTGCCACCTTTCAAAGACATCCAAGAAAAATTGTTTTTCAGCCCAGGTTAATGTCAGAGCTGAAACCGATGTCTTGTAAATTATTGTTTAACTTTCACTTTCTGATTGATTGGTACTCAGATATAGGAATGTAGTTGATGTTTTTTTTTTTTTAAATTGACCTTGTATTCTGCAACCTTGTTAAATTAGTTCTAATATTTTTTATTCGTTGAATTCACTGAATTTCTTCCGTGTGAAAACATGCCTCCAAAGTGATGAGAGTTTTTCTTTTTCTTTAAATCTACTACTCACGGATTCTAAAGTTGATGCTTGGAGAATGACAAGCTGAGAAGAAATCCGAGATGGAGAGATGCTGGATTTAAGGCAGAGCTTTTACAGGAGACGAAAACTGAAGAACAGATTGTCTCAGGCTTTAAGGTCTCACTGGGAAGCTTTCCTAAAGACAGCATTCTATTCTCAACCTCAAATTGTAGTGTGATTATCTGTCACCATTTTAACTGGCTGCTACAAGCAAAAGTAAGTCATGTACAGACCATTCAGTTTCTTAAATTATCCATACAATATTTCATTCACAATGATAGTCATCAGATGACAAAAATAAGACAATTTAATAATGAGCTCAATGTCCTTTAATGAATGGACAACAATCCAGGCAATGGGATGTGCAGTGCCTCACAAGCAGTGACACACTCTTCCTCCCAAGGGACTTTGGGCAAGAGGGACTGTTAGAATGTTAGAAGCAGTGGAGACAGTATATGATTGGCTGGGATGCATATCTGACCTTATTTAGAGAGATCAAGAAACAAGGAAAAATATGAGCCCCAGAGCTGGCTTGGTGTCAGGGGAGTGAATGACTGGATACATTAATTTTCTGGTCAGTTAGAGCATCAATAGGAAGATGAAAGATTGGGTTGCTGATGTGCCATCCAGGGCAAGAGCAGCTCTATCTCATGCCAAGAAAGAAATTTTAACTCCAGGAATGTAAAAAGATAAATCCTAATGCAAAAAGTCTAAAAAACCAAAAATGATAACAATGGGCATAGACTATAGAATAGTCACATATTGGACTTACAGGAAATGAACTTTAAAAAAATTTGTGATTAATTTGTCACCAAATTAGACGACAAGATGGGTGGTCATTTCAGAGGAGTGTATATGATATAAAAATTCAAATGTATATTTAAGAATCACAAAAATACAATAATTTAAATAACATTTCAATTGATAGAGAGCTGATTGGACAGTGTGATAAAACAGGAGTTAGCTAACAGCTATGTCAGAAACACAATCTTCGATGGAAACAGAACAGAAAATAAAAGGATGAAAATACAGAAAGAATAGCATATGTTCAAGACATGGTAGAGACCTAAAATATCTAAATCAGGTGTGTATCTGTCCAAAAACTCTTCTTCATCTTTATGAAATTAGTCAATTATGGTTTCTTCTGGAGCCATAATTTAAAGTTGTACAAGTCAAAATTTTCTAAAATTGAAGTAAGAAATCAAGGGAAAGAATCAAGAAATTCTGTAGACACATTATAGTAAACTTATTGAAAACTTAAAAACAAAAAACATAAATGAGCAAAACCATATGATAATTGTCTTTCTCTGCTTGACTTATTTCACTTAGCATAATCTCCTCCAGTCCTAACCATGTTGCTGCAAATGTTGTGAAATCGTTCTTTCTGATGGCTGAGTAATATTCCATTGTATATATGGACCACATCTTCTTAATCTTACTCATTTATGGAACATAAGAAATAGGAAGATGGGTAGGAGAAGGAAGGGAAGAATGAAGGGGGGGTAAACAGAAAGGGGAATGAACCATGAAAGACTATGGACTCTGGGAAACAAACTGAGGGCTTCAGAGGGGAGGGGCATGGGGGACTGGGAAAAGCTGGTAATGGGTATTAACGAGGGCGCGTATTGCATGGTGCACTGGATGTTATACGCAAGTAATGAATCATGGAACATTACATCAAAAACTAGGGATGTACTGTATGGTGACTAACATAACATAATAAAAATTATTATAAAAAAATTTAAAAAATAAATCCTAAATTCTTACATATCAAAAAAAACAAAAAACAAAAAACAAATAAAAACTTAAAAAGACCAGAAAAAAACCCTAAACAACATTGTTTTTGAAAACGCACCAATATGATAGTTCACTTTTCAACAACAACAAAAAAATGGAAGACATAGAAAACGAAATTGAATGACTTTTTTTTCTAAATAATCTATGAGAAAAAGAAAAAATAAAAATAAAAAACTATAACTGAATGATAAGAAATATGCAATAATTCAAAACATATCCAGTGTACCTTAAGTCACGTTTATAAAGAAAATGTGTAGTGTTAGACACATATTTTAGAAACAAAACAATTACAATATCAATGATCCAGGTATCTATTATAACAGCATAGAAACTTAATAGTAAGTTAATATTTAAGATAATCAATCAATGCTAACAGCAAATATAAGAGAATAAATTAGTAAAAGAGATAACTACATATATACAGCATAATGAAAAGTTGATTCTTTGGGGAAAAAGGCAAAATCAATAAAATTTTAACATAATTGAACAAGAGAAAAAGAGATAAGGCACAAATACCTGGAGTAGGCAATAAAAATAGAAAGAAGTGCAAACCCTCTAGCTAATGAAAAAATAGAAGGGTATTATGAACAATATTATGGCAATGAAAATTTAAATAAGATGAATCCATATAAAACCAAAATGTACTAATAGTGATGTTAGGAGATACAGAAAACTTGAATAGTCATAACTATTAAAGATATCAAATCCAGAATTAATAAGGTTCAAAAAGTAATTGTAGGAGTATCTGGGTTGCTCAGTTCGTTAAGCGTCTATCTTTGGCTTGGGTCTTGGTCCCAGGATCCTGAGATTGAGTGCCCGCATCTCTGCTCCCTGCTCCGCTGGGAGCCTGCTTCTCCCTCTCCCTCGTCTGCCACTCTGCTACTGTGATCTCTCTCTCTCTGTCAAATAAATAAATAAAATATTTTTTTAAAAAAGTAATTTTACACCCAACTGACATCACTGATAAACTGACATGAAATTTTAAGTAGTAAAATTAACATGACACAATAGATTTCAGAGAAAGGAGACAAAGTATGATCTCATTCTAAACACTTTCTTCTGTACATTTAAAATCTGTAGGAAAGAAACAGACAACACAATATAAAAAGGAGCAAATTCTTTTACGTGAGTTTTCAAAAAGACCTATGTGACTATATATATATATACACATATATGTGTATTCATATATATATATATATGAATCTGTTCACCCTCACTTGTCATCAGATATTTGAAAATGCAGTCATAATGACAAACCTATTGTATGTACCAGTATAGGTAAATTAAGGAGACTATAACTATAGCAAATTTTGGCAAAAAAGTGGAGAAACTGGAATTCTTATGCAATTGTGAGAGTATATATTTGTACAACCACTCTGAAAAATTCTTTAATGGTACATACTAAAATAAACACATGCCAATCACCTTTTCAGTTTATTTTATTAGAATAAAAATAACAAAAATACATGCACTTGGGCCTTCCCCTGAAAATCTACCGGTATGTATAGAGCAGCACCATTTATGAAAGACAAAATTTGAATGTTTACCAACAGATATATTGTGTTATGCATTAAATTACTATACAACAACAAGAATGAAAAAACTATTGCTACATTTAGCAACATGAATGAATCTCATAAACATAATGTTTAATGAAGAAAGTCACACACACACGCTTCCCCAGAATTCATACTTTATGATTCCGTTTACATAAAAGTAAAATCAGGTAAAAACATACTTATGCGAGAAGTAGAAGTAAGGATATTGGTTATGTTTGTGAGATGGTAAGTGTCTGTAAAGGACTTTTCAAATGTGAGCAGTATTTGGTTTCTTTAACTGCATGCTACTTATAAGGGAATACCAATTTATGAAAATTAAACACTTCCCATATGGTTATATATAATATACAGACACATCTATATAGCTATACATAGACACATACATATTTATATATGCTATATCTGATTTGAATGTTTAAAAACTACAACAATAAGCAAAAGGTGATTTTTGAGAGTAATTTTTCCCCAATTTTCCCACAAATTTAAATACAGATACAAACCAACAATTCTTTTTAATAAATACCTATTGTTAAATGTTTTACATGGATCCTTAAAAATTAATTTTGAGAGGGAAGAGGTTTAAAGAAATAAGGAAGTATTGTCCAGTGGAGCAGAAGGATTAGAATGGAGTTTTGTTTCCTGGAATTAAAAACAAAAACAAAACAAACATGTTTTAAGGAGTAGAGTGCAGTTGACTGCATTGAATATTTCTGAGGCTTCTCTGAAAGGTACAGATCAAGTAAAAGGTTTTGGATCTGGCAATTTTGGAGCTATTGTCTACTTTTTTTTTAAAGATTATTTATTTTGGAGAGACAGAAAGTGAGTACAATTGGGAGGGGCAGAGGGAGAGGGAGAGAGAATCTCAAGAAGACTCCATGCTGAGTGTGGAGCCGGACCTGGGACTCAATCTCGTGACCCTGAGATCATGATCTGAGCTGAAACCAAGATTCCGACACTCAATCAACTGCACCACCCACACTCCCACTGTTTACTTTTCTAAATCAGTTTAAGTGGGGTGAGTGGTAAATGCAGAAACAAGTAGAATCTATTAGAGATTTTAAACTCAAAGAATGTTGGACTCCTACGCAACCTCAAGTTAAGCTCTCTCATTTATTGTGAGCTGTCAGTGGGGCCAACATGAAAGAACTTGCATTGGACTTATTGAAATTAGTTGACATCAAAATCCATTCTGGTGAGATCATTAACTTTAATGCTAGTGGACTGAAGGTATAAATGAAAACACAAACCTTTTGCTTTGAGCAAGTGAACTGTATCCAGAACATACGAGGATAGGATAACCTAATGAAATTAATTAATGTAATTCACAGTACTTATTTCAAACATGCAACATAGAACATACCACTTAGTCTGTCAAGAAACACAATTGACATGTTAACATATTTCATTAATGAATATGATTAAAACCCTATTCTCCTGGTGCAAACTCCCCCTTTGTATTTTATTTTATTAAAATGTCAATTCTTCCTAACCTTACCTAAAGATTCAACAATCTTTATCAAAATCCCAGCAAACCTTCTTTGTAGATATCAACAGTTATTCAAAAATTGATATGGGATTACAACATAATGAAATCACAGTCAGGTTCGCAAGGATGGAATAAAAAAAAAATGAAAAGCTTTTTGAGTAAACATCTACACCTAACCCAGGACACAGGTTGTGATAACCAAGTAAGGAATTGCATCAGTGTCTCCCATGGAGATATAAATGTGTCGCAACAAGTTAATTTAGGAAAGCATTTTCTATCTTGGAAAGAGACATAAAGCTTTCAGACTCTGGAAATGTGAATTACATGGTCTTCAGTATGTTGTTGTCATAGACTGTTTATTAAATATTCACTCTGTAAAACTCTACCAGGTTTAAAGAAAAAAAGAAAAAAAAAACTCTATCAGATTTGCTGTATACTTTCTGCTTTGATATAAATATCTACATAAGCAAACAGACATATTTTTATTAACATTTTAGTATTTTAAATATCAGTTATAAAGCAAGATTTAAGTATTAAAATTCTCATGTTTTAAACTAAAAAGTAATAAAATAAAATACAATGAAAAACAGATCAGTGGTTGCAAGGGGCTTGGAGATGATTAAATAGGTTACACAGGAATTTTTAGGGCTGTGAAACTATTTTCTATGATGTTATAGTAGCAGGTACATGGCACTAAGGGTCTGTCAATACAAAAAGAATCTCACAGAAAAAGGAGTGGGCCATTAAGTGTGAAATCTAACTCTATTACAAACATGTGGCATATTTTAGTAAAGAGGGTGAGGGAAAAGGGGCTGCTACCTAAGTAACTTTGGAAAGAAGTGGAAACTGTAAGTTTAAAGACAAGAGGAATAATATACAAGCACTAGGGTTGGTAAAGTTATTACCCCCGGGGTTACAGGGTAACAACTCTCATAGCAGTGTATATACACATCGGGATTGAACAAATGAGTAAAATAAATGGTAGATGGTGGGAGCCAGGTTTCTCTCTGGTGGGATGGGAGGTTGGTCAGAAGCAATCAAGGAAGGGTAGAATGAGCCGTATTTACTAGGTGAAGTTGGAGACATGAGTATGAGCTCAGGTTTAGCTTACTATACACATGTCCATGATGCGATGTGATGAGAATGACAATTCTGTGGTCTTCCTCCCAGTAACCCAAAACCCCAATAATCATGAGAAAAGTATGAGAGAAATCCCAATTGAAGGTTATTCTTTAAGATGCCTGATTAGTACTCCTCAAACCTGTAAAGGTCATCAAAAACAAGGAACATCTGAGAACCTGATACAAGTCTACATAAACCTGAAGAATCTAATTGTAGAAAATTATAGACTGGATTTTGGAACATAAAAAGAACATGAGGTAAAAATTAAGGAAATATAAAAGAAACATGAGCTTTAGTTAATATAGCATTATTGATTTATTACTTGTGACAAATGCACTAAGGTGTGTTAACAAAGGGAAAGTGGTATGAGGTATACAGGAATTCTGTAGTATTCTTGCCAGTTTTTTTGTAAATCTAAAACTGCTAAAATACAACAATTCTTTTTAAAATACAGTGGTCAATTATTGGCTTTGTGATTCTAGAGAAGTTGCTTATTTTAATATCAGATTTTTTACCCTGAAAAATGGAGATCATGTTATAAAATGTATAGGATTAAGGTGGAGAACAAATGGAAAATATTTCTGAAAAGCTTTTTAAGTTGTACGGTAATGGTGAATGTTAATTGGTACTCAAAGCAAAAGGAACAAAAACGCGTGCCCTACTAGGATACTTGCCATTAAGAGTTCCCTTATACGGGGCGCCTGGGTGGCTCCATTGGTTTAGCATCTGTCTTCTGTTCAGGTCGTGATCTTGGGGTTCTGGGATGGAGCACTGCATCAGTATCCCTGCTCAGTGGTGAATCTGCTTCTTCCTCTCCTTCTGTGGTCTTGCTGTCTCTCTCAAATAAATAAAGAGGTCCTACATATTTTACTCAAAATGTGTTCACATGAGAATATTCCAAATGATATGTGTACATCTTTGAGTGTGTGCCTCTGTGAGTAATGTATGTATTGACAGAGGAAAATTATATGCCCCCAAATATGTGGTAATTACAAAATATCTTCCAGTCTTATTATGGACAGATTTATTCAGAACAATAATCAGTGACATAATCACTAAATGCTGATGTTATAAAAATAACAAAATTCTTTAGCCATCTGACAAATCATGGAGATATCCTGTTGCAAAATATATAAAGCAATTTGCTTTTGAAATACTGTTGCAATCGGATATGGTCAAATCTATCCTGAGTTTTACAGAAACCACAGAATGACTTAGCAATCCATAAATCCACACATGACAGTACTTAAGCAGGTTTCATAAATGATTTGCAATGGAAGGAGGATTTTACTATAATTGTTTTCCATGGCCATAAAAAGCATTATGGAGTAGAAAAAAATGACAAGGCTACATTAAAGAAAAATGTTTTCTTAGCAACATTTTTTTTTAAGTATGGAAGAGAAAAACTTTTAATGAGCCATAATAAATATATTATCATCTGTATAAGGAGGGAATGGGGTTTCCCCAATCAGCTAAAACCTATCCCCTAATTTTCTGAGCAAATGAATCCAGCTTCTTCTTGACCAAATCACGAAATGAGTAGATTCTAAAGCTTTGTGGTATGGAAGTATCTCTTGGGGTGCTTGTTAAAAATATTCCTCAGCCCCTATCATCAGAGTTTCCAACTGAGTGGGACTATCAGACTCAGGAATCTGTATTTTAATTACCTAACCCCAGCAGATTCCCATGCTTTATATTCTGACATTCAGTCATAAAAATATATGCATATAAACACATATTAACAGAACATGCAGTAAAGCAAAGAAAGAACAACAAATTTACTCTGGCTAAGATTGGCTAAGACTTTTCAGTATTTACACATATAGATTGTGAGTATTTCCAGACTTGTATCATTCTTGATAACTAACAAAAGATCAAGCCTATGAGAAATAAATTGACACACATTCACACATACACCAAAACCATCAATGATAGAGAATGCATTCTGAGAATTGTTTTCTATGAGGAATGAAGAACTTCAGTTGTGGAAACCTTTCTGTATAAACTATAATGCACTAGTGCTGGTTGGCCACTCTACATTTATTTTCTTCTTTTCCCTCTTAGCTCAACTCAGAATTATTTTGGTTATTCATTCTGCTCCTGTGTACTTGGGGAAATCTAACTCTACTCAAAGCTCCCAAAAAGGCACATAATTGGGGTGTTTCTGGCTACATTTAAGAGTGAACATAGGACCAAAACCAGAGCACTCTAGATAAATTGTAATTCTCCTTCTTTGAATGTTGTTTAGAAGCACTCTCTCCTTCTGGATATGAATGGGGAAACCTATCATTTAAATGTTCAGTAGTTTGATATCATGACCAAGATGGCAGCTGATTTTAGGCTGAAGCTAACAAAGCAGAGGTATACAGATGAAAAATGAACAGAAGTAGACCCTAGAAGATATTGATGAACCACTAAAATTAATTCTAAAGTTTATCTTACTTCTGAACTTTCCATCAATATTAGATGATGGAGTTACTTTTTTCTTCCTCAACACATTATGAGCTTTATTTCCCTAATAGATTAAGAGAGAGCTTACTTTAAGGGATAAATAATCCTCCTTTAATAGTCTGGTTAACTGGCTAACTCTAAGAGCATAGAGAGAAATAAAGCTGGGGTTCATTAATGTATTAATGCCTCAATTTTTACCTTCCTCTGTAGACACTCTGTGTAATATGACTTTGAAGCTTCTCTCATCAAAAGGTGGGATTTATTTATCTACTGCTTGGTTCTGAATTTAGTCATATGGCTTTCTTTCGCCAGTGGAATGTTGACAGTTGTGATGGTATAGAGGCTTGAGTTCAAGATTCTTCTTCTGTTTCTCTGTGTCCACCATGAAACCATAGCTAGGCTAGCCTGCCAGACAGCAGAGCCAAGTCATCTCACTTGTCTTAACAGTGAGCCATCCTATATCATCCAATAGTCTGCTGACCTCTAATATATGAGAAAGGCCAGACAAGAGCGGCAGTGCTGCCTAAATGAATTTCAGCTGAACTTTGATGCGTAAGAGAGCCCCACTAGGGCTAAAAACAACCATCAATCATATAATCAGACACCTAGGCTTATAATCTGGAAGAAGCTGCAGACTTATAACCTATGTCTTAATCACTTGCTTAGGTCTTATTGCACTGAGTTTTGGCTAGTTGATGTGCAGAAACATCGTGACTATGGATATTTCATACACTGACATTAGAAGTGAGATGTTGTCATTATGGAAACCTACCATAAGTGATATTAGTTTGGGGACTAGGTGGTGAGAAAACTCTTATAGTGGTTGAAGACTGATAAGGAAACTATAGCGACCTGGAAAAATAGTGACCCATGTTATGTGGTAGAGAAATACTTGGTAGCACTTCTGCCGATGACAGCTTAGAAGACAAAAACATAGCCATAGAAGTCCTGTATTTTTTCAGGACATTTCCACATGGTGTGTTTAACATGCACCCAACTTTTACTAGCTATATGCTATAAGAAAGAGATGAAATTGGGAGATAAACTGAGGTTTTGAAAATCAGAATTAGATGAAATATACAAAGGTAAGAACTTGCTGTGATGGAAAACAAAAGTGCTTCTTTTCTAGTTTCTTTGGTAGCAAAAGGGTCTCAAAGTATGACTTTCAGGGAACACAGGCAAAATCAAGGTGCGACTGTTGGCCCCTTGTTTACATCACTGATGGAAGCTAGGTGTTGCTTAGGGCTCTCTCAGAGGAAGTTAGGGTTTCTAGCAATTTAAAAACACTGCTCTACAGAATCTTTAAATACCTAAAATAATAATGAATAAATCAAGTGAGAAAGGACTATACAGAAAGGAAGTATTGATGTGGCTTTCTGACCCATTAAAATGTAATAGGCTCAAATTCATAAGAAACACAGAAAGTTTCTAAGACAGTTTTCCAGTAAGAGTGTCACCAGCCTAGAGTAAAAAGGACTGAAAATATTCAAAATACAATAAATACCTGGGATCTCCATGTGGTTCTGGCAGAAAATGTGCTGAAAAATTCTATTCAAAGGGCATATTTTCCAATTTCCTCCTCAGAGGTAGCCACAAAAGTCACAAATAAGAATGTTCCAAAGGTAGAGCCAACAGAGATGGCAAACAATGAACTGTAGCCAGTCATAGGGAACAGATCAAGAGAAGCACATCCTAGAATGGAGGATTTGGCTACATTTGTTCAGCAGGATTTCAGAATTATGAGCAGTAACTCTGCTGTGCTTCCCTTTCTTCCTCTTTCGGGAATGGGCGTATTTATTGCAGTCATCCTATCTCTGACCACTATTTTTGAACATATTTGAGTAGTTATGTGTGTGTGTGTTTGGTGGGGGCAGTGGGACACAAATAATTTGTCTCCTGTTCACAGTCTCCAAATAAAGAGTAACACCATCTGGATCTTTGGTGGATCAGAGGATCCTGGACTTAGAGCCTGGTCATGTACCTGGATGAGATTTTGGGGGTTTTAGGATAAAAGGGAACATAGGAGAGAGATGTAAATAATTATGAACAAAAGACAGACTGCAGTATATCAATTACACTATGGATCTGATTCTTCACCCTTCCTTGTATCCATATGTTTGCAGTATGACCTTGTAACTTCACCCTTCAAGAAGTAGTCTATGACTATGTCCCTTGTTACTGAGTTCAGCCAACGCGTCTTGTTTTGGGGCATGACATTTTAGCAGTTGTGACTATGAAAAGAATTGCAAAAGTGTTAACATGTTTCTGCTCTGTTTTCTTTCCTGTCTGCCATGAGAAGATGTCTGGGCTATTCTTCTATAGAATGGGACACATGGGCAGAGCCAAGTTTCCCCACTTTTCCTGGGACAGGTATGTTAAAATACCTAACAGCCAACTAACCTCCAGACATTAGGATGAGCCCAGGTAAAATTTGCAGAAATGCCTCACCATCTGCAGCTGATTCCAGAAAAATGAGTGAGTCCTGCTGAACCCAGCCAATGTACACATGAATGAAAAAATAAATGCATCTTTGTTGTTGTTGTTGTTAATGTAGGAGATTTGGAGTGGTTTGTTACATAGCATTATTGTCGCAGTAGGGAACAGATACGAAGATCTTAAGAATTAAGTTGAAATTATATACTGGGAAGGTTTGCGTGAAGTTATTTTGGTGCTAAAATAGTCTCTAATTGAATGTCTGTTGACTATCCTAATTTCCCTGGCTCCGACTTGAATAATGTTCTTCGCATATCCTTTTCTACATTTACATCTACATTTTTTTTTCTTATTCAACCTCAAGAATGTTTATGGCTTTCTTAATCTCTTCAAGCACATGTGGTGCTCCTTCTGCCATCCTCTCCTCTGTTTAGTGCATATCATTGTGATAGACTGATGATGAATGGGAAAGATACATTCAGAATTGGAGCCCAAGAACCTTTCTTGGTTACCTTATTTTGAAAAAGGGTCTTTGCAGATGTAATAAATTAAGGATATTGAGATAATTAAGACTATTCAGATATTTTGCAATATCTGAATGGATCCCAAATGCCATCATAAATGTCATTATAGAAGAGACACAGAGGGAGGAAGCAATGTGAAGACAGAGGCAGAGATTCACGTGATGCAGCTACAAGCCAAGGAATGCCAAGATAGGCCAGCAGTTACTAGAAGCTAGAAGAAGCAAGAAATTGATTTTGGATTTCCCCCCAGACTCTGTGCCCGACTAGTACAGCCTAGCCAATACTTTGATTTTGAACTTGCCAATACCTTGATTTCGAACATTCCAGAAATGTGAGAGTTTAAATTTCTGTTTCTTTAAGCCATTACATTTGTGGTAATTTTTTAAGCAGCTATAGAAAACTAATATATTACTATTACAACAGGTATTTCATTGTAACTGTTTATTTGTACCCCTTTCTTATAATACACAAGAATTGAAGGCCAGGAGAGAATCCTCTCATTATTTTATCCTTAGAGTTTTGACAGACCCTTGCTTTAAAAAGTAGCAAAAGATGAGATGAACACTGGGTGTTATATGCAACTGATGGATTCTTGAGCACTATATCTGAAACTAATGATGTACTATATGTCGGCTAATTGAATTTAAATTAAAAAAATGTAGTAAAGTGAAATCTGTTCAAGTAATGACCAACATTAACATAACAATTGCTCCCACATTTTTCCTTAAATATACTCTATTTTCTCCTTCTAAAATTTCTATTTTGCCAAACAATGAGTACATAGAGCTGTGTCAGAGAATAAGAAATCAGATAATAACCCATGATCCTGATGTGTAGACTGCCTACTTTAAGTTTATCTGGATCCTGAAGAATTTCCCTCATTTTCACTTAAGTTGTACTCTGATTTAAAGTTTTATTGCAGGTTGAGTCAGTTCACAAAAATCACTTATGGGTTAGCATTTATTTATATATCCATCCATATAATTATTGATTCAGCAAATATCCTCAAGAAATCAGAGATACACATATGAATGACATAGATTTATTGCCATCAAGGATCATATAGTCTAGCAGAGGAAACAAAAATAAACAGCCCAAATAGGTTACATTTATAATAATAATGTTATTGTAGTTAAGACCACAAGATGCTATGGAGGCAAAGAGGGACCTCATTCTGATCAGAATTCAGAAAATAAGGTTCAAAGATATTTTCCTAAATGATGTAAAACCCATTTTCAGTTTTAAAGGATTAATGAGGTCTGGAGACAGGTTCTGGAGGATAAACCATGTAGAAGAGTATTCTAGGCAAAGCAACGTATGCAGAGCTTCACAGACTAGAGAAAGCATGGAACTTTCTGGAAATGCAACCAGCCTGGGAGGTATAAAAAGAATGAGATAAGTGAAGAATGAAAGGATTTTTGTACTTTCCTGTAGTTATAACACAAACGTCTCTTCTTTGGTTTTTGCAGATTTTTCTTTTTCAGGAAACTAGACCATCTCTAGCACATATTTTGATTACATGGAAGAACCTTTTGGATCTTTGCTGTACCTTTGTCCCTGGAGAACATGATCCCAAATAATCATTATTTAAAGAAATAACTATATCTCCCTCTTATCTCTTAGTGTGCAAATATACCCATAAACACTGATGTCACTGAAAATTTCATTGAGTTATGGATTATGTCACTCATTAAGCAGTGCATCTCCTGGCAACTGCCGGTAACTAGAATCTCTTTCACATGAACTTGTGGAAGAGATTAAATAATGCAATGGGTAGAGCAGATCCATTTTAAAAGCTAAATGGTCAGATTTCTTGGAAAAAACCATATCAAAATAAGTTATTGTTTCTGGAAATAATACCTCACGTAAGAGGAAGAATCCTATGCAATGGGCCACATAAATGCATAAATGTTAATAACTCAGTATTACTACTTGATTTTTCATGAAGAATTAGACTAGAGTGTGGTACATTGAAAAAGTTGTTAAAATAGGAAATATAACTTAACCTCACAGATGCCCACATATACAGTTATAGAGATTACATTAAAAGATGGAACTAGAAAGCAAAAGAAGAAACATCTTGACAATGTAGATATTTTCATATTGTTAAATGTGTGAATCACATTTATTTAACAAATAAAATCAAACTAATTCACACAAGATTTATAACGATGGTGCCAAAAGCATTAGGTGCCAGGACTAGCTTTTTACCTTAGTGGGTTAGATGATCAGAACTGTACTAGGAATATAAAGGATGGAAGACTTCCAAGTGCTGATCAGTGATTTTCCAAATGGTACCACAAAACCATATGATTTGAAATGCAGTATTTTTTATTGGATTACACTCTGCTCTTCTCTGGTTTCTCTTTTAGATTATATTTTCTGAGAGCCATGATAAATATTAAGCTTTAAGTCTTCACTTTGTTAAATAATGTTCCACGTATCCAATAGCACAAGAGGCAGAGAACTGGGGTCATAGTCCTTTTAGGTTACTGTAACAGAATTTATTGTTCACAGTTCTAGAGGCTGGGGAATCCAAGATTAAGGCATCAATGTGGTCATGTTGTCTAGGGAGGGCCCTCTTCCTTGTTCATAGCTGGCACTGTCTTACTGCATCTTCTCTAGGTACAAGGGTCTGGGGCTCTCTCTGGAGCCACCTTATAAGGACACTGATCCCATTCATGAGGAATCCACTTTCATGACCTAATTGTCCTTAAAGGCCCTAATACCACCATCTTTGGGGGTTATGACTCCATATACAAATTTTGCAGCACACAAACACTAAGACCATAGAAATTGGGAAACACAAAATTAAAATAATGGCACAAAGAAGAAGCCATTAATGGAAAATTATTGGAAACTTTTCAAGTTTATAAAGGTTAGCTTTTTAAGAGACACATGAGTTCAGATGCTCTGATCTGGCCAAATATGTAAAAGGTATTATAAAGTTTTATATAAAATAATTGCAAAGCTACCACATATCTTGTAATATTTTATCAGTAAACCTTACAGAAAATTCTAAGAATTCCAATGAAAAATGAAAATATTCTCTATTGATGAATTGAAGTAGATTAGCCTCTAAAGACACATAGCCTCAAATTAAAAAAAAAAAAATTGCCAGAGTGTTGTATTCTGAAGGCAAGGTGCTTTATAGAAAACTGGAGATACTGCACAATTCAGTTTATGCCTTTAGAGACATTCAAAGTCCTAGTAAATATTTTACTGACCATTTTATGTTTTTTAGTAAATGAAGTGCATAAAGCACCAGAGAAACCAGAAAAAAATTGTTATTCTATTTCAGTTTTATAACCCCTCTCGCATTAGTGGTATATGAGTTTATCTATAATATGTAATGATACAGTACATCGATTCTAATAGGATGTATTACAATATTCAGAATTCTCAAAGCACAGAGTAATAAAAATGACTTCCATTACACCTACAATTTGAAACTTCAAAATATAAACAGGATTATATACATAATAGAAATAAACCTTTTAAAATACTCATATCTGGTGCTTTGACAAGCAAGAAAACTTTTATATTGTCAGTGGTTTTGGAATGTATAATTAAGTTTTAATATTAAAACTGAAGCACATTGTTGATACAACAGCTGAATCAATATGACTACAAAATAATTCAGGTAAAATACTATCCTAGAGCATGAATGTAATTTCTTTGTATAAACCCAAAAGCTAGCACGAAACTCGAACAACAGTAGATAATCATTTGTGAAATAGTTTCTGTTTTATCATATTTCTTTAACAAGACATTGGATAGTTATAAATGTTAATATCTCAACATTAAGGTACCCGACTACTGATATTATAATTTCCAATAAATATCTTCTATACAGTGCTGTGAAATGATAATATTGTTTCTAAAGGAAAATATAATAATGAAGATGTCAGGGAAGAACAGGTGGAGAAGAAAGTATCCCATTATGCAGATAGGAAAAAAATACAGGCAAAGAGAAAAAGAAATGTAATGCTCTTAGCACTGAAGTTCACAGACTTACAGGCAGGCTTTTTTGCTTATTGTTTGGCTCTAAAAATCTAATATAAAAGCAGCAAAGTTGAAGGGAAGTGATTTTCAACATTTTGTTTCAAAATTCATGCCTACCACATTTTCTGTTTCCTTTTTTATTATTCTTTCCGTCAGACCTGGTAGTCTGGTTTTAGAACAGTGAATAGTCATGACTTAACCATCAACTCTTACCAGATAAATAAGTCAGGGCTAGATAATTAATTGTAAAAAATAAACAGTACTTTAATGGTTTCATCTACCAAAGTCCCTGTCTACTTTCCAACTTTGGCAAGGGTCAGCTTTGAGATACACTTCTCTCTTTAATGATTTCATTCATGGTAATATCAGGTAAAGAAGGCAAATTATATTAACTGTAGTTACTGGCTGTGGACCTTGTGTGATTATTTAATCAGCTTCACTATGCCTCAGTGCTGTCCACTCAAAAAGGAAGAAATACCTATTTCGGAGGGTTTTGTGAGAATTAAATGCAATAATGCATATAAAACACATTGCCCAGAGCTTTATACATGATAAGCAGAGAATCAAAGTCTTATTTTAGTGGAAATATTAAATTTGTGATTATGAGGTAAGAGATTGACTTCATCTTTTCACGATAATCAACCATGTATAAAAGAATGTTGTGGAGAGTAGGTAGGCAGACTTACAACACAGTGAAGGTCAAGTGTATGACCAATTTGGTTGTGAGTGATGGTAACTGGCTTGCAGTATGAGGCTGGAGAACTATTTTGAAAACACACAAGAGAGAGGGAATGCTGTGTCTTTTGCACTATGTGATCAGATGCTCATAGAAACTCTGCCATGGATACTGCAATATGAGCTTTGCAACAATACCATGGAGATTTCTTTTTAAACAATTTTCTTTCCATGGCTCAATGTGGCTGTCAAAATGCCCCAGGATGGCTACAGAAGACACTGAAAGTGACTTAAACCAGAATTTCTGAGATTTCTCAATGCTATGACCCCCACAATTTAGGCAATGCAAAGGCATGAGATTGTTCTTCCTTCCCTGCAAAATAAAGCAATCTTGGGACATAGGCTTTTCTTCTTCTAAGACAGAAAGGCAGGGTACTTAATTTTTAACATATTTTTTGGTCCACTTCATGCAGGTTCTTCCCCAGCATATTTCTAACTTTAGATGTCTCCAAAGTGCTCTTCTAAATATGTCCTCGATGTTGCTCAAAGGGATGTGTGTCATTCTTGCAACCGGGGAGCAGTAACTGGATGAATTATTAAATGAGGTTTCGAGACAATTAGGAGAATTGGTAAAATAGAACGAGAACCAGATAGGCAGAGGAGACCTGGGTCCTGGGTCTGATTCTGATATGTGATATGTACTCTTAAGCAAATCCTTGAGATATTTTGTTCCTGGATTTATTTTTGTTTTAGCTGAGAAGTAGACCACTGATCTCTGACTGCCCATCTATCGCTTCCTATAGAAAGTCTACACCATTTCTCATGTTTCCCCTAAGCTCGGGACCGACTGTTTCTCAACACGCAGTCTGTGTACCTGGGGTTCTTGGAAGCACTAGCATTCTTGGAAACCCTAAATGTATTGAACCAGAACCTCTGATGATCTTAATGCACACTGAGTTTTAGAATCACTGCTTTGTCAACTCAGTTAGTAGAGACTCAAATTATGCCCCTTACCCTTTCAACATTGCTAGCTCAGATAAACATCTAGGCAGGGAAAAGAAATTAGTAGTAACAACGTGTGCTATCCTTCTTCCAACAACAAAACAAAACACACCAGAAGGTTCATAAACCTAAAATCAACACACACATTCCTCTCAGCTAATCATAAAGAACTTAATTGATTTGTCTTTGCCCATTTTTATCCCTTCCTCCAGTCTTAACCCATATTCCTCATTCAAACCTCATTTATTCTTATAATAATATTAGCAATAATAATAATCTACTTAATAGAAATGTTAAACAGGTTTTAAACATCACTAATCATCAGGGAAATGCAAATCAAAGCTACAAGGAGATACCACCTCACACCAGTCAGAATGGCTAAAATCAACAACGCAAGAAACAACAGATGTTGGCGAGCACGTGGAGGAAGGGGAACACTCTTGCACTGTTGGTGGGAATGAAAACTGGAGCAGCCACTCTGGAAAACAGTATGGAAAAACTTTTTCCTCAAAAAGTTAAAAAAAAATATTTAAAATCTATTTACGGACCAAATTGCTTTTTATTTTATACTATTATCTCATGGGGATGGCCAAGTGAAGAATGTGATAATAAAATGAGTTATAACTCTTAAATGTCCCAGAATATTTCTCTTGACATTTTTAAAGTGAGGATTCTACATTTCATTTTTCTTACAGCAAATCAAGCAAACCAATCAATGCAATCATTAGAACAGTTAGACTTTTACTCATTTATCAGTACAGATGTGAGACCATTGTCACCAGAAAGGAGATACACACGATGTAAACAAAGACACCTAATGTTTGTTTTTGTTTTTTTGTTTTAATTTTTATAATTGAAATATAGGACATATAAAGTTATATTAGTTTTGGGTGCACAAGATAATGATTCGACAATTGTATACATTACTCAGTGCTCATTATGGTAAATGTGGTTATGATCTCTCACTCTACAACATCATTACATTATTACATATATTCTCTATGCTGTACTCTTCATCTCTGTAACTTATTTATTTTATAATTGGGATTTGTACTTCTTAATTCCCTTCACCTATTTCCCCCACTTCCCCCACTTCCCCTCTGACAACGAGCAGTTTGTGCTCCATATTTATAAGTCTGTTTCTTCTTTTTATTTGTTTTGTTTTTTAGATTCCACATAAACCTGAAATCATATGGCATTTGTCTTTCTCTTTCTAACTTATGTCACTTGACATAATACACTTGAGGTCTAACCATGTTGCCATAAAAGGCAAGAGCTCATTCTTTTTTATGACTCAGTAATATTCCATTGTGTGTGTGTGTGTGCACGTGCATGTGCATGTATGTGTATGTGTGTATCACTTCTTCTTTATCCATTTGTCTATCAATGGAAACTTGGGTTGCTACCGCATCTTGGCTACTATAAATAAAACTGCAATAAGCATTGGTATGAATATATCTTTTCAAATTAGTGTTTTTGTTTTCTTTGGGTAAATATCCAGGAGTAGAGTTCCTAGATTGTATGGCATTTCTTATTTTAATGTTTCTTTCTTTTTTTCTTCCTTCCTTCCTTCCTTCCTTTTTCTTTCTTTCTTTCTTTTTCTTTCTTTCTTTCTTTCTTTCTTTCTTTCTTTCTTTCTTTCTTTCTTTCTTTCTCTTTCTTTCTTTTTCTCTTTCTTCCCCTTTCTTCTTTCTCTTTCTTTCTCTTTCTTTTTCTTTCTTTCTTTCTTTCTTTCTTTCTTTCTTTCTTTCTTTCTTTCTTTTTCTTTCTTTCTTTCTCTTTCCTTCTTTCTTTCTTCAAGAAACAAGTTTACCACACTGATTTCTCCAATTTATACTCCTACCAACAGTGCAGGAGGGTTCTTTTTACTCCACATCCTCACCAACACTTGTTACTTCTTATCTTTTTGATACTAGCTATTCTGACTGGTATGAGGTGATGTTTCCTCGTGGTTTTCATTTGCATTTCCATGATGATTAGTGATGTTGAGTATTTTTTTCATGTGTCTGTTGACCATTCGTATATCTTTTTTAAAATGTGTCTACTCAAGTCCTCTGTCCATATTTTACCTGAACTTTTTTTTTTTTTTTTTTTTGGCGGGAGAGGTTGAGTCATGTAAGTTATACTTTGGATATGAACCCCTTATTGAATATGTCATTGGCAAATATCTTCCCCATTCAGTAGGTTGCTTTCTCATTTTGTTGACAGTTTCTTTTGTTGTATGGAAGCTTTTTATTTTGATGTAGTCCCAATAGTTTATTTTTGCTGTTGTATCCCTTGCCTGAAGAGACATATCCATAAGTATATTGTAAAGGCCAATGTCCAAGAAATTACTTCCCATTGTGTTTTTTTGTTTGTTTGGTTTGGTTTTTTGTTTTTGTTTTTCTTTTTTCTTTTTTCTTTTTTGGTGGGGGGAGGTTAAAGCTTCAGGTCACATTTAGGTTTCTAATTCATTTTGAGTTATTTTTGTGGATGGAATAAGATGATGGTTCAGTGTCATTCTTTGCATGTAACTGTCCAGTTTTCCCAGCACCATTTGTTGAAGAGATTGCCTTTCCTTCATATATTCCTGCCTCATTTGTCTTAAATTAACTGACACACAAGCATAGGATTATTTTTGGGCTCTTCATCTTATTTTATTCATTTATGTATCTATTTTTTGTGTAAGTACCATACTTTTTTGATTACTACAGTCTTGTAGTATATTTTGAAATCTGGAACTGTGATACATCATCTTTGTTCTTTCTGAAGATCATTTTGGATTTTTAGGGTCTTTTGTGGTTCCATAAGATTTTAGGATTATTTTTTCTAGGTCTGTAAAAATGATATTGGTATTTTGATAGGAATTGCATTGAATCTTTAGATTGTTTTGGGTAATATGGACATTTTAACAATATTAATTCTTTCAATCCATGAGCATAGCATATCTTTCCATTTGTTTGTGTCCAATGTCTTTCACCAATATCTTACAGTTTTCAGGGTATAGGTCTTTCACTTCCTTGGCTAAATTTATTCATTCTTGATGCAACTGCAAATGGAATTCTTCTCAATTAAACAAAATTGATTTTCCTAGGAATCCTCTCCAGATTACCACAGCCAAATATGGTAGAATTGGGAACACTCTCTTAAAAGTTCTATTATGTACTGAAACATATTTATATTCTAGTTCTTCTAACACAGCAATGCATATCTATTCCCTGTCTATCTTATCAATTAAACTTTAATGCCTATTTTTTTTTAATAATCCCAAGTTCAAGACTAGATTTTTATTAGTGTGTTTGATGCTTTCATAACATTTCTCCCTGGACTTTACATTCACTCGGTGGCTATCTGTAGCATACTACCCATTGCTCTAAGGAAAATAAGAAAAGAAGAGTAAATCATTTAATCTGCCTCCAGAATATTTTAAGATACAAATCTTATTTCATGTCAGAACTCCATATATAATACATCAATAGCTCTACATATCTGTCAGGATAAAGTTAAAACTCCTTCACATGGCTTGCAGAGGCTCCCATTAACTAGTTTTCTGGTACCCCCATCTTCCCCAACACACACACAAACACACACACACACACACACACACACACACACACACACACACACCATGCACATTTATTTATTTTGTTCAGTTAGCCAGCATATAGTACATCATGTTTTTGTTGTAGTATTCCACAATTCATTAGTTGCATATAATACCCAGTGCTCATCCCAACATATGCCCTCCTTAATACCCATCACCTGGTTACCCCATCCCCCACCCCCTCCCATCTGTAACCCTCAGTTTGTTTCCCAGAGTCCAGAGTCTTTTATGGTTTGTCTCCCTCTCTGATTTCTTCCCATTCAGTTTTCCCTCCTTTCCCCTGTGGTCCTCCACTCTATTCCTTATGTTCCACATATGAGTGAAACTATATGATAATTGTCTTTCTCTGCTTGACTTATTTCACTTAGCATAATCCCCTCCAGTTCCATCCATGCTGATGCAAATGTTGGATAATCATTCTTTCTGATGGGGGCGCCTGGGTGGCTCAGTCCTTGGGCATCTGCCTTCGGCTCAGGGCATGATCCTGGTGTTACGGGATCGAGCCCCGCATCAGGCTCCTTCACTGGGAGCCTGCTTCTTCCTCTCCCACTCCCCCTGCTTGTGTTCCCTTTCTCGCTGGCTGTCTCTCTCTCTGTCAAATAAATAAATAAAAACTTTTAAAAAATTCATACTTTCTGAAGGCTGAGTAATATTCCATTGTATATATGGACCACATCTTCTTTATCCATTCATCTGTTGAAGGGTATCTCAGCTCCTTCCACAGTTTGTCTATTGTGGACATTGCTGCTATGAACATTGGGGTGCATGTGCCCCTCCTTTTTACTACATCTATATCTTTGTGGTAAATACCTAGTAATGCAATCACTATGTCGTAAGGAAGCTCTATTTTTAACATCTTGATTTACCTCCATACTGTTTTCCAGGGTCACTGCACATTTTATACACTAGTCATTCCTTCTTATTTGTAGTTGGAGAGCATGCTCCAGCCTTTCATATTTCTGTATTCTGTACTTGTCACTTCATCTACGTAGAATACTCTCCTTACTTTGGCTATTTGATGAAATTCTACTTATCCCTCAATCATCAATGCAATCAAAAGTTTCTCTGTGATTCTCCTTTCCATACTGTGCTCTTTGCCCCTCTCTGCACAGCCATATTACAGAAAGTATCACAAATTATGTCAATAATTTTTTTGCTCTGTCATTATGCTCCATGTTCACAGAGGTTACAGACATTGTCTTTACACTTCTAGAACCTTGAACCCTGGTCCAATTTTTATTTGTGAAAAGAAGGATATAAGTGTGATAAGGGAATATGTGTATGAATTTATTCTCCTTCAGATATACTTGCATTTTAAATATCATATGCAACTGATAAGCAAAGTCATGTAGACTTAAATTTTTAAGGATTCAGTGAACAGATTAAAAAAAGCATTTTAACAAGAAAATTCTAGACACCATTAAATTTACATCATATATGGGAGCCACATCCCTAAACCTCGGCTGAGTCTGGTCCTACTATCACCAACAGTGAAGGAAATGGTGTTAAAATATACTACTCAGTCATCAGAAAGAACGATTGCCCAACATTTGCAACAACATGGACGGGACTGGAAGAGATTATGCTAAGTGAAATAAGTCAAGCAGAGAAAGACAATTATCATATGGTTTCACTCATTTATGGAACATAAGAAATAGCAGGGAGATCGGTCGGAGAAGGAAGGGAAGAATGAAGGGGGGTAAACAGAAGGGGGAATGAACCACGAACAAACTAAGGGCTTCAGAGGGGAGGAGAGTGGGGGATTGGGATAGCCCGGTGATGGGTATTAAAGAGGGCACATATTGCATGGAGCACTGGGTGTTATATGCAAATAATGAATCATGGAACACTACATCAAAAACTAAGGATGTACTGTATGGTGACTAACATAACATAATAAAAACTTTTAAAAAAAGATATATTCTGGAGAGAAGGCTTTGGGTTTCTGGGAAGATGGCATCTGAACTTGTAGAGGATGCAGCACAAGATAATTCTCATCTAAAATGTTTCAGGGGTGCCTGGGTGTCTCAGTCGGTTGAGCATCTGACTCTTGATTTCAGTGCAGGTCATGATCTTGGTCTCTCAGGATGGAGCCCTCAAATAAATAAAGAAAATCTTTTAAAAAAATAAAATACCATTTGAAAATCTCAGGGATGATCTTTGACTCCTTAGAAGCAAGGAGGTAGGATTGATACAAAATTGGATTCATTGTAGGTGGATGGATACAAATTGTGGGTATGTTGACTCAGTCTAGGCTTCCCACAGGGGCCTTTGGGCTAGTCTTATGTGAAAAGGTGCCAAGGAATTGTTCACCCCAGAGCTTCCCAGTTTCATCTACATGAGGAAGAGTATATAATTGCAACAATGATAATAATAATAGCAGCTAACCCTAATTAAGTCTTTTCTATTTGTAAGGAACTTTGCATGTATTTATTTTTTAATCCTCACAATAATCTATGAGGTAATACTATTATCATATTCGTTTTACCATAATAGAAATGGAGGCATAGGAAGATCAAAGAACTGGTTCTCCAAAGTAAGTCTCATATTTTATTTTATTTTTTATTTAAATTCAATTTAGTTAACACGTACTGTATTATTAGTTTTGGGAATAGAATTTAATGACTCACCAGTTGCATATAACACCTAGGGCTCATTACATCAAGTGCCCTCCTCAATGCCCATCACCCAGTTACCCCATCCCCCCACTCATCTCCCCTCCTAGTTGAGTCTCTTATGGTTTGCCTGCCTCTCTGTTTTTATCTTATTTAAGAAACAAAACAGATGAATACAGGAGAAGGGAAAGAAGAATAATATAAGTAAGTCTTATATTTTAAAAGTCAAGAAATTAATAATTTTGTTTAAACCTCTCCAATTCTAACATTTTAGTCAAAGCAATTGAAATATTAATCCATCAGCAATATTAACCTTAAATGTGAGCTGACTTATAGGGGGCAGCACCCTAATCATTTAATCAGATAGAGCCAAGTTCTAATCCCAGCTTTACCATTTACCTGATCTTCAGAGTTACCCAATTTGATTAACTGCTGTCACCTTCAACTCCCTTATCTTGAGAAATGAAATAAATATGGAGCACATATGCTTCTTGTCTGAATTAAATGTGACACCCTAAGTAAGATTACTGGCACCTAGCAAATACTCCAAATAGAAGCTAGGAGAGATTATAAAAGGTACAGGATTGTGAAAATCCTTCTGAAAGAGATCAGAACAAAAAATGCTGAGTGTAGAGGAGGGAAGGCATTCTGACACAAGGCTGAAGTAGTTTGAAATATCTTTCTCTTAAAATTCCGATCCTGTTTTTATGGCCAGTTATTGTTTACACATATTTTTATTTTTTGATTTTTACATAGATTTTTAGAAATAATGTAATACCTACCTGTCCAATATTAATATCTGCCATTTTTATTGTTTATCATAAGTTAAGCAACGTGATACTTGCTTTAGACCCCTTATATACACCTCTTCAAGATGACCTTCCCCATCTCTGATTGCATGCATGGTGTGTTAATTTCCTGGTTTGATTCTCAATGGCCAGTTTTATTTCCCTTTGTTTATAGGAGCATGCTCTTTTGCCCTTCATGTCCTAATGGTCATCATAGGAGAAAGCTATGAAAGTAAATAAAATCTTTATGTTTTAAGAATAGAGTGCAGGTACATGATAGGATACATTGAAAATAGCAATGTAAACTTCAGGAATAAAAGGAAACTCTTTCTTCCAGTACTATCACTAAAAGCAGTAATATTGGAAGCAGAAAACACTTTTATAGCACCTATTATGTGCCATGCACTGTTTTAAGAGCTTCACATATGTTGACTTACCTTATTTTCATCATAACTCTTTGTAGTAGATATTATTATTACTATTCTCGTTTTATGCATAAGAAAGCAAAACTATGGCCATGATTCATGAACCACCCAAAGTCACATAGCTAGTAGTAGAGCCAAAATTCAAATGAACCCATGCTTTTTACCACTCTACAAAAATTACAGTAGTACAACTGTCCAATTTGTACATGTAAGTGAATGGCCTTCAATGAAATATCAGTCTTAATATTGATCTTTACTAAGAAGGAGCAGGCTGGGCTGCTATGCACATGTGTGCAGTTTGTGCACTATACAAAGTCACACTGCTGCTCACTCACCAAGCCCTGAGATTTGGCAGGAAAAAAATCACCTTTTTATAATATTCAAAAATGACCCCTGTGGATTATAATGCCCTTGGAAGCAGGGAACTATGGAGAGTATTTTGAAGTCTTTCAATGGGCATAGAATATCCTATCATTGACAAAATTCAAAACACCCTCAACACTGTCAGGAGAACACTAAAAAGACAAAGGAGATTGTAATGATCAAGCTATAGCAATCTGTCCATCATTAATAATTGCAACTGATAATAATTTTAGCTATTTATGAAATATCATGTCTATAATAATATGTAAAAGGTAAATTTAGTAAGGAGTATATGAAACTAATTACAATAAAAAAGATGGTTGAACATTGCACATATATACACACAAATATTTAATAATAATGAATATGAGTGATGAAAATTTGTTTTTCATTTTAGAGATGCTGTTTCTGTGCATGTGCAATTAGAAAGGAGGGAACATAAAATGAGTGAGTCAATTCTCAATAAAGAATAGAATCTACAAGCACCAATGATAACACAAAATAAGAAAGTTGAAACGGGTAAGGTGGGTGATCACCACTGATGGTGATGTACCAAAAAGATCTGACAGTGAGTCCCAAAATGAATTTGCAATTTTCTTTTCAATGGGATTTACCCCAGAACAGGTGAACCTTCATCTCCTACTAGATGACACATGCATGAAAGTTTCCTCTTCATAATGATATGCTTTCTAGAATTTCCAATTACATGAACAAATAAGTTAATATATCACAATATAAAATATCACCACCATGAGTTAGTAATTAATTATGGTCACAATTCCAAGCTTCAAAAACTAAAATCTGTATGGAATATGTGATTAAGATTTACCTGATATTACAAAAAACTAATTATAAGTGATCAATAGCTCAACTCTGAACAATGCTTTACTGTGTACCAAGACCTCTGTTGAGACAAAAGACTTTATTTATTTTTGGGGGGAAGATTTTTATTTATTATTTATTTATTTATTTATTTATTTATTTATTTATTTATTTGACAGAAAGAGTGAGAGAGAGAGAGCACAAGTAAGCAGAGAGGCAGGCAGAGGGAGACGTAGACTCCCCGCTGAGTCTACTCGGGGATAAGTCGGGCTCATTATCAAGGGAGCCCGACGTGGGGCTTGATCCCAGGACCCTGGGATCATGACCTGAGCTGAAGGCAGATGCTCAATTGACTAAGCCACTCAGGCACCCCTGAGACAAAAGATTTTAATCCATTGATATCCCCCAAATCCACAACCTGGGCTAATTGGACATTTTACTCTTTCTTTCTTTTGATACTGGATGGATTACTGAAATTCTAAAAATAGTGTAGAAATCAGCACTTGTTATGATTACTACAACCTTGGAAAGGAAAACAATAGGAATAATGATGAAGTTAGAAATTACAGAGAAAAAATGTAAATTTTATAATTCTTTTAACCGTAAGTGCATCAGTCCCAATATTTCTGTTTCTTTTGTATGTTTAAATGTAATAAGACATTTTATTTTACTAAATTTGTTTAGAAAAACTTGATTAAATATGTCTGTAATTTTTTAGTTCAATAAAATTCAATATTTAATTTTGATTGATGATGAATACAGTACAGGATAATATTTAGATTTTGATTACTTTATATATGAATAAATATTATATTGTTAATTGTTCAATACACCAATGATTGTTAACCGTTAAGTAGATTTCTAAGGTAATTAAGCCAAATGCGTATAGTGTAACTGTTTCTTTCTTCATACATAAAAACCCCTCAGACATTAAAGAATCTGAATAATTGAAAAAAAAATCTTAATCGGGCAGAGGAAGACAATGGAGTTATTGTATGGATTTGATGCTAAGACTGATAAGAGCCAGAGAAGAAAAAGGAAGAAGGCATTATAAGGCCGGGAGGTTAGGGATGTAACATTAAAAGGCCTATTTCTTGGGGATATAAGCCCGAAATACGTGGGTAGTGAAAAATGGGGAATAAATGTGAATAAAGTGGTATGGGTAGGCAGCCTTGTATATCAATCTATGTCTTTTTCCTTTTGTAAATATTGGTTTTGTTTTCTTTTTGGTAATTGGGTCAATTGAATATACTAAAGGTGAAATTGGAGCTAAAATGTTTGAAAAGATGATTTTAGGAACCGTGTAGAGATAATGTGAAGTGGGAACCATGGAGACAGAGACCAATTTGAAGCCTGATGCCGTAATTGCCAAATGTGGCATAGAGTGCCTGAGCTTGGGTGGTACAACAGGGCCCCTGAGGGAGAGGCCAGTATGAACAGCTTACAGTAGAAGCCTTGGCAAACCTCTATGTGTGGGGAGGGAATGCGCAGACAAAACCGCCCTTAGATTTGGAGCCTGGGAAATAGTTATCCAGAGGTCCATTCATTTCCAAAGTAGAAAGTCTTCTATTATTCCTCAGAAAGATTTATCTTTGCAGCTTGGCACTCAAAATGGTACATATTTAAAGACACACAAACATATCACTGTCACTTCCATTGTGAGCCACCCTGGGAATTTCAGGTACCCCATAATAAAGTCAATAGGCCAGTAAAATAAATGTCTCCCTGTAATCTTCAACTCCACAAGGAGATGTTTATTATGTCAGAGAAAAACATTTTTCCTTTGAGTCTGTGAGCTCGTGTTGTGGACAATCATTTCCTAGGGTGCTTGAATGTGCTGAACTGTAGCTCTGAAAATGGTGACATTTTAACAAGAAAGAGCTCAGCAATTGTTTGCTTAGAACAATGTTCCTACATGTAGAGCTCAGGTTTTAAAAACACAGTGGCTTTGAGAACGTCCTGAGGCCTATAATAGGGAGTCAACTAGGAGATTAAATAAATTTTAAAAATTAAAAAAAAATTACTGCACTAAGAGCACAACATGAGATCTACTGTCTCGAATTTTTCAGCGCACAGTACATTTTTGTTGACTCTAGAGACTATGCACAGCAGATCTCTGGAGCTTATTCATCTTGCTTGACTGAAACTGTATGCCCACTGGCTAGTAACTCTTCATTTCCCCCTCCCTCCAGCCCCTGGAAACCACCGTTATGCTCCTTGATTCTATGAATTTGGTTATTTTAGATATCTCAAAGAAGTGGAATCATGTAGTATTTGTCTTTGTGCAATTGGCGTATGTCACTTAGCATAATGTCAAGTTTGATGTATGTTGTTGCATATTGCAGAATTTCCTTTTTTAAGGCTGAGTGGGAGCTCATTGTATGTGTATACCAGCAAATCAAAACCACAATGAGATATATCACCTCACACTGGTTGGTATGGCTATTACCAAAAATAATACATACATACAAGTACTTGTGGGGGTGTGCAAAAACTGGAGCCCTTGCACACTGTTAGTAGGGATGCACTAGAATGTAGGTGCAGCCCCTGTGGAAAACAGTATGGAGTTTCCTCAAAAAATGAAAAATAGAACTACCCTATGATTCAGCAATCCCATCTCTGAGATAGAAAGAGAACTAAAATCAGGATCCTGGAGAGATAACCATGCTCCTCTGGCCATGGCAGCACTCACCCATAATAGCCAAGATATGGAAGGAACCTAAATGTCCATTGAGAAATAAACTTATTTAAAATAAAAAAAAAAAAACAATTGGCCAGGGGAAGGGATGGAGAGATGGAGTAACTGGGTGATGGACTTTAAGGAGGGCATGTGATGTAACGAGCACAGGGTGTTATATAAAACTGATGAATCACTGACTTCTGCCTCTGAAACTAATAATACATTTTATATTAATTAATCGAATTTAAATTAAAAAAAATTAACCTGATCTCATGCTCCATCAAGCTCAAGCTCCGAAAGGACAATTTTGTTCTATTTCATTCTTACTTTACATTTCCACTGTGACTGTCTTTCAGGCAAATGGTATCATCCTCTCAAGCAGAAGCAACAAACTCTTGGCTTTCAGGCTGGATCAGGATAACAACACATCTTTTGTATTGAATTCAAACTTAAAAATAAGAATAATAATATCAGAAACTAGTTACCAATATTTGAAAACCAGAGAATATCAACTGTAAATAGCAATGTGTGGTTTTCCTTTAAAAAAAAAAATGAAGATCTGGGAACAATTTGGATCTCTTCCTAGAAACAATCCCTGAACTCAAACAGTGGGCCACCACTTGGAGATGCAGCATAGACGGTGAGGAGTTCCAGTAGATGAAAATCCTGTCTATGATTTTCCAAACGTGGCAGTAGGCAATCACAAGGCTTTGTCAAGACTCAGGAAAGTTGCCCTCCCAACACCAAATTTGGTTCGTAAACAGTGCATTACAGTTTTTTAGGGGAAATTGAGTTCAAGGACTTGGGCTCCCTCACTCCCAGGCTGTCATACTTATATACATGCCTGGATTCCTACCCCAGGTACCTCCCCATGGAAGCTTCCTCATGGGGTCTCAGCTCAGGCACTTTTCTCCACCTTGACATTCTACCTTCCCAATCCTGGCCCTTCTCCTCCTCTTTACGTTTTGCCCAAGGGTCCAAAAAGAGGCAGGAGCCTCTTGCTTACTGTTCTTTGACAGTAAGATGACTCCCCCTATCTATGCAGCTCCACCTGACTCTCACCCAGTGCCATTTCACGGTAAAAATGGAACGCTGGGGAGCCTGAACCTCTCTTATTGCCTCCTGCTTGCACTGTTGAGTGACTGAAGGTTTGATTGTAACTCTGAGTTTCACTCCTTGTTCTAATTGACTCTCTACACCTTCAACAACGGATATGAAGTTTGGCTCAGTCTTAGACCACTTCCATCTTACACCAATTCTGATGCAACCATTTATACCACATGCCTATTGCAAGGCATTTGAATTTGAATTCCTGCATCTAGGCATAGTTCCATTTCCATTTCATCCAGGAATCCTTGACCACACAACCCCTAAGTACCTTTTCTAAAATTGCATAGAGTATTGCTGACTCATGTGTGGTCCATGCACAAAGAGAATCATCATCACATGGAAGCCTGAAAAAAGGTGCAGTATCACAGGCCCCTCTCCAGACCTTTCAAATCACAATTTGCAGTATAACAAGATTCCCAATGGTTTCTACGTGCAATAAAATTTGAGAAGCATCGGTATATAACATCATTCTATATTATCTGAACTCGGGTTTTGTGTTTATCTATTTGTATTGATATGGGATATCTTATAACTAGACTTCAAGCAGCTCAGTGGTAGAGATCACATCTGGGATATTTTACTGGTATATTTTTCTAGATTAACTGGCAAACATTGATGTACACAGAAATTAAATCTAAACCCATCATCTAAAATAAACTCACTCAGCATTTGTCATCTGTCTTCCCAAAACCTGTACCACATTTGTGAGAGATAAAGATACAAGATGGACAACTGAGCCCCAAATCCAACATTTCATCCAGACCTGTTCCTTTTTGGTATCTATTCAGCCATCTCCCTTATCTTGATACATTTTGGTAACTTGTGACATTAACTATTGAGCTTGGTGTTTTAAATGTATTTGTCTCATTTTGATCAAAAACAGTTGCAAATATTCTGACCTCTCCAACTCCTGTCTACCTCAGGTAGTATCTCTTATCATTGTTCTTTTAGGATTGAAACCCTAGCATGGGCTCTTTTGGGTTGGCATTTTTAATCTGCTCTTATGCCTAAAAAATGTCTTCCTTTTTCCAGAAAATAAAATAAACACAAATTAAATATTACATTAATATAATTTGTTATAATTGAACTATTCTAGAGGTCAGCAACCTATGACCTATGGGATAGTAGTCCATTTTTTATAAATAAAGTTTTATTGGCTCACAGCCACACTAATTGATTTACATATTGTCCACAACTGTTTTTGTACCACAATAGGAACATTGAGTAGTGTGACAGAGGCAATATGGTCCTCAAAGCCTAAAATATTACCATCTGGTCCTTTAAGAAAAAGTTGCTAACTCTTGAACTAGTCAATTTTGTGGAGGAAAAAAATCAACAACAAAATGATACTTTTGGCACTTGGCAGACAAATGACTGCTTGATTTATTTTTTCAGTTTTTAACATGTCCTGTATACTTAGCATCGCTGAGTGACACTGAAAGGGAAAGACAGAAAAGTGGCATTTTAAAGGAAGCAAAGGTCACCTCATGTTTCTTTAACCATGATAGACAACCTATCATTCATGTGACTACTGAATGTGTTTGGAGGTCTGCGTTCTCAATTATATTCCATGTGTCAAACTTAAATATTTTTTCATGTCCATTTATTTTAGATCATATCTTCAGAAAAGATGTAGAATATTTATGTTATTTATTCACTCACCAGTTTATTCAACAAGGATGTGCCAAGACTATAATATATCCATAATATTCTGCTAGGTACTGTAAGAAACTAAATCAAAACTACAAATGTGAGATCTCAGTCTTAAAAATGTTTACAATTCACATAGAATTATGTGAACAACTAGGCCACTGATCAGAGTCTCCATTGATCACTAGATTTGATTAAGTTATCCTAGTTGGTGAATGTGTTTTTTGTGTCCTTACTCAAGTAAAGGTTATGAGCTTGGTAGAAAATAGTTATTCCAGATAGCATGGGATTCAGTCAACCATAGACAAAGAGTTGAACTCTGTTGCTAGAAACTCAACATACATGGCATGCAGATTTGGCACTTCTTCTCCAAAGGTGCCTCCCCCTGACCTCAACAAACATGGTAATCAGTATTCATGCTCTTCTGCAATTTTCTTCCCCATGAATATGAACTGTATATAATACTCATATTCTGACCAGTGGAATGAGGCAGAAATTACATTGCATGACTTCAGACTGAAGTCAGAAAAGGTCCTTTAGTCTCCTTGGTCTGCAGAGAATTCATTCCAGAAGAAACTAAATTCCATGTAAGAAATCCTACCCTTGTGAAACTATCATGCTGTGATGGAGAGGCTCTGGAGGTTGAAACATCGTATGGAGAGAGAGAAAGAATAAGGAACACCAAGTACTAACCATGTGAACAAAGACTCTCTTTAGGAAATGGATCCTCCAGACTTTGCTGCCCCAGCTTTGCCATGTGGACCAGAGATGAACCACCCAGCAGAGCTTTTCCTAAGTTCTGGGACCATACAAGAGCAAGCAAAGGTAAAATAGCAATTTTATTTTTTTTATTTTTTATTTTTTTAAAGATTTTATTTATTTATTTGGCAGAGAGAGAGAGACAGCCAGCGAGAGAGGGAACACAGGCAGAGGGAGTGGGAGAGGAAGAAGCAAGCTCCCAATGGAGGAGCCTGATGTGGGGCTCGATCCCAGAATGCCAGGATCATGCCCTGAGCCAAAGGCAGACGCTTAATGACTGAGCCACCCAGGTGCCCCTAAAATAGCAATTTTAAACCATAAATTAAGTGATAGTCAGTGACACCCCAATATAAATCAGAAATGGAGGATGAAAAGATACCAGTTTTAGGTTGCTGTGGTTAGGAAAGTAGGAATTAGAAGTAAGCTATGAGGGGTGCCTTTAGTAATGTTAAGTATTGTGATGAATAAAAAGTCAATTGATATTAAAGGATGCAGAAAGTATCAGAGAGCAAATTACTAGGAGGAAGGGAAAAACCAGATAAGGGGAGATCTTGGCTCCAGGGGACATAAATCTTTTAGATAAAGATAGATAATGTAATAAGATAAAGAGTTACTGACATAATAATGGTGATTTGTCCAAAATAAAGTGAAACTCAGAGGAGAGAGGTGTTGTATTAAGGGTGAAGGATGTTAAGACTGATTTCTTTAAGGGGGTGTCATTTGAGCTGAACCAGTGAGAGCAAAGTGTCAGGATGAATGAACAATAAAAGCTCATTTGGAGAATAAAGAGAGAAGCAACCTGGCTGGAAGATTTCCTCCGTGCTGGGGGTACCAGGGTAAACAAAGTTCAGAAAGGCAGGAATGTCAGACATACCCTCCTGAGGCAGGGCTGGAAGTCCAGTGAGTATCCTGATCCCTCTGTGCCCTTTCAGATATGTTCAATTCTGCTGTTTGTTCACTGAGGGAAACACCTGGAATTCTTTAAACATGACTTGAAATTTAAAATGAGCATTTTCTCTGAAATCTACCCTAAGCTCCAAAGTATGTGCAAATTTTTCTAGTCATTTTTTATTAGGCAAGACTGATGTGTTGCTGTAAAAGAAAGAAGAGCTAGAAGGCAGAGTCAGGGATCTGGGTGAGCCCCATTGTCTTACCTGCAGGGTCCTTCCTTGAGAGCTCAGGATTAAATATGTGGGGAAAATTGAACTTTATATGTAATTCTGTGGTTCACAAGAGGAGAGGAGAAAAATATTAGAGATAAATTGCCTGTAACAGAAACCCTGAAGTCCTTTTAGGGCTACTCTAGATCAAAATAGCGATGAAAAAAGATTGTTCCATTTTTTCTGAAGAGACATTTAAAGGTACCATGAGTAGAGAGAAGGCAAACAAGCCTATTCTTCATATATCAAACCTGTAAAGTAAAGATAGCTAACAATATAGCAAATCTTTCTATTGTAATTGTAACACTACTAACAGCATATAATAACAGCCTGTTTTGGATAAAATAGAGCTTCTAGTTAGAAAGATGACCAACCTACCTGATGGTCAATCTCCATCCAATTTTGTTCTTCTCGAACTTCAATTTGTTCTCGTATGAAAGCCAGAGGGATGTTTGAAATGGAAATGATATGGCTTCACTGTTCATAAAACACTTTTATGAAAACTGCCAAATAAGTATAATGGCATACAAGGCCCCACATGATCAGTCTTCTATCTACCACTCGATCTTCTTCTTGCCCTGACATATCTCTCTCCCTCTCTCTCTCACACACCACACACACACACACACACACACATTCTCCATACATTCATAAACACTTGAGTTCTGTGAGCCTTTTCAAACCATTTTCAGGACACTGGGGATCTACATAAGATGATAACTTTCAGAGAGAATTCCTTCCACCTCCTTCATTTGGAAACTAAGTCTGAACATGTTATCTCAATCTTCACTCATGCTGAAAGGCTTATCTTGTGTCCCCCAAGTTAGAGCAGATCTCCATTAGATGATCTCATGGTATCATACCTTATTCTTTATAGAATCCATTACTGCCTTTATTTTCCATTTAGACCTACAGTAATTTAAATGATGTCTTGGAGATTACTAGACTGTAATCTCCATGAGGATAACATCTTCTGTGATTCTTTTTTCTGACATTCAAAACAAAATTGTTAATTGAAAGAATGGAATGATTGAATTAAGGACAATGGCTCCAGGACCAAATATAACTAGGGAGCAAACAGCTGGATTAACTATTTAACCTTGCTGGTGACTTTATATTTGTTGAGTCTGAGTCATTGACTCTAACCTTATTTATTTAATTCTAAACCCTGTGGCAAATGTAGGGCAAAAATTATAAACTCGTTGTTCTGCTTGATAAATGAAATTGAGGCAAGGCAGGGGAAAGACTTATTTGTAGGTCCCTCAGCAAAAAGAGTGAGGTAGATGTGGAAATAGAATTCCCACCTTCTGAACCCCAAGTTCTTCTTTTCAGTGCCTTTTTTGAGCTTAGCTACAATTTTCTTACATTTTCTTCACTGTCTCCAATATTAAAAACAAACAAACAAAATGACAAAATATTTCTCTTAGAATTTCTAAATTGTAGTCTTTATCCATTAGAACAAAATGGTACAGAGACCAAAGTGAGTATCTATGATAGGCCCAAACAATATGGACTTTGAAATCATGTAAGTCTGGGAGTAACTTTGATCCCTACCCTTACTGGTTGTTTGATGTTACATAAATTAATTAACTTATGTAAACTTGAGTTTTCTTCAATTATTCAACTCTTAATTAAAAGAGTTTCAATACACTCTATGGATTGTGAGGACAATTAAGTGTTTATAAAATGCCAATTACAATTGCTGATACGTAGTTCTTAATATATTAGTTCTACCACTACTTTTTAACGTATGTCTACCGATTAGTTTTCCTGGACCCTGTGGTCCAAGAGTCATGTTGAAACTGAGCAAACATGTCATAAAGATGAGCTACAGCAGTGGGATTTACACCTGGCATTGACAGAAGAATAAATAACGTGCTTCTTTGAATAAAATTGAGTCAACAAGCTCTTATTGTAAATGAAAGAACTGGTCCAATATTATATATTTTCTATTGAAAAAAACATTTTTTCTTTTGATAAAAACTTGTTTGGCCTGATTTTTTAAGTATTTGTGCTATGTGAATCATATTTGTGGATTAATTTATTCCATTATCTAAGTACTCAGAGAAGAAACAGAAACTCCTCCAGTGAACCCGAGCTAAAGAAATTTACACTTCTCTGAGTCTAAATTCTTTTGAAAACATATGGAAACAGTACAGGCAACTATTATTAAAAAAGGGTTTGACTTGGTATTTATAAATCTTCCTGTACATAATGTGTTTACAATACAAGGTTTATTGCGTATGACATCAGAGCATTTCCTGAGTCATCTGCCTATGTTTATTTATCACTAGTTTAGAACTAATATGAAGAGTCTGGATTCACATAACCATGGCTACTTAATTTTGGTAGAAACAAATGGATTTATTTTTCTCTCAAGCACTTGGTGTTGAAAAGAAATTACAAAATTTGTTTTCAGATGTATTTTAACTTTTGCAAATCAAGCCAATATTGAGATATTAAATCTCAATAATTTAGTTTCTTTTTTCATAAACATTTTTGAGAGCTGTTGGATAGCAAAGTTAGACTGTTAGTTTGCCTTAAAAGTCAGGACCACAAGATTTTCACACACTGAATTCACAGTCTATATTTTCCAAATTGAACAAGTTTATTTGGTCTCTGAGCCTTCCTTTATTTTCTGCTCTCCCTTGAAAAGCATCTCTGTCACTGATTGTTTTTCCCTTTTTTTTCTAGTGGCTCACGGTAGGGTGTAAGGATCTCCAAGAACCAGTGGGAATGTGAAACCAGAGAGGTTGGGAGCAGGGAAAGCAAAGGAGTCTGAAGTTTGGTTGAAATAATAACAACTGTTTATTGAGGCTCTCCTTTTGCATTTATTACATAGACAACAGTGCAGTTTAGAAGGCTAGGATCCTAATTATAGCAATCTCATAATAAATATGTCTCATATTTTACAGATGAAAAACATGAAATGTGGCCATTCTCGCAATGGAAATGCTGAGATTAAAACCTAGTTCTGTAGGGTGGTCTAAATATCTTTTTCCCCCATACAATGATATGGATTAAAATATTGAATGAATAGCAAAGATGAGTAAATAAAAAAGAGGCTTTATAGTCATTATATTCATACTTTAAGAAATCCACAGTTGTTATGATCAGTTATTATCATAAATGGAAATTGATTAAACTAGTGGATATATTGTAAGAATACTGGTATTCAGGCAGATATTATCAAAGTAGATAACAAAAGAATAAAAATGAATACACGTGGTTAGAAAATGTTCTATTTTGGAAAAGCTACCAAAACATCATGACATGTCAACATTCAGTATATTTACAGTAACTGAAGAAGGAAGATAAATGACAGATAGTCAAATGGTTGGACAAAGTGTTCAGCAGCCATGAGATTAACAAGAACCAAAAGGATTATAAAACTTTGCTCTTAATAAGAAATGGGAAACTTAAAACCAAAAAGCAACATTTAGACCAGAAATTGAATGTGTGTCTTCTTATTTACTAGAGGTAAATTGAGGGAACAGTTAATGTACTATTGACCACTGGAATGTGTGTGTCATGAATAACAGAATCTTAGATGACTGTGATCACTGATATAGCCCAAGAACCTAGAAATACATCAGATACACAAAGAAAATGCTAACTACATATTCATTCAATATATGGATGTTTATACTAATATATTTGAAATCTTAAAACTAAAAGATCATATGAACATTAAAGATATGATCAGTATTATACAGTCATGGGTAGATAATATTTGTTAAATATTGAAGAAAGAGATTATTTCAATCTTACATATTCTTGAAAAAAAAATCCCAACTCATTTTGTAAGCTAGTGTAACCTTGATACCCAAATCAGAAAAGGACAACATAAGAAGTATAAAATTATAATACAAGATTACTCATGGACATAAATGTAAAAGTCTTAAACAGCATGTAATTATGATGAAAGAGTGATTAGAGACTCAGGAAAAGGTTTTGGGCCACAACGACCCAACTCAGATACAACAAACTCAAGAAATAGCAGGACTCACGTTAGTTAGGATAGTTAAGATAGCTCTCCAGGGAACAAAACACAAACAAATGAGGATGATCCTGTAGGCATATGACAGCTGGGACTTACCGGAGCCAGTACTGAAGAGTAGGTGTCTGAAAGTCAGTGCAGAGGTACCAGGACCAGAAAGGAATGGTTGAAGCAAAAATCACAGAGACCGGGAGAGTGTTATAAGGAGTTGACCTGGATAAGCAAGGAACAGGGAGTTATTTTATCCTGGGGCTAGATTTTCAAGACACAAATTATGGAGGTACTTATCCTTGGAATAATAGTCAATAAAGGAAAATAAGGCTGAGACTCCCAAACTTAGGCAAGGGAAATTGAAGTGACCAAAGACACTAGCCTTTTTGGCAGAAAATCTACACAGATCCAAGCACAAAGGACTTTTGTAGATTAAAATCAAACTTGATCTTACAAATAGTTTGGTATGATCTTGTTAAATGAATATACATATACCCCATAGTGTAATGTCCTATGTATGTACATTTCATTACTTTGTAACCTTGGAGAAAGTCTTGCATTCATACATAGAAAGACATGTTTAGACGTGTCCATAGCAGCATTGTTCATGCTTCATGATTTCTCTAAAAGTTAGAGGATGTCCAAAGTTCCATTAAAAGTAGAATAAAGAAATAATTTATGGTTCATATAGAGTACCATGCATCAGTCAGAAAGAATCAACTTTACTATACATGCCAATATAGATAAATCACAAGAACATAATGCTGAGTGAAAGAAAAAATCAAGTTACAGAAATATGATTCCATTCAAATCAGATACGCCTAAATAGCAGCACGGGGGATAAACAACACAGAGTCTAAGAAGGTGTTAGGGAGCAAGCAGGGAGATTTTAAAGTTACAGGTGCACAAAAGACATCAGAAATTTGCATAAGATTCTTGTTCTTGAAGGTGGTAAGCGCATGAATGTTAACTTGTCATTTTGTTCTTCATAATACACATGAATGTCCTGTGTGTCTTTGTCTGTGTGTCTTTTTTAGCATGTATGTATGCTGTATTTTATCACTTAAAAATAAATTAATGAAGAGCAGGTTTGGGCCACATGGTGACAGCACTCATACATTGGATGATACATATAACAAGTGGTCATAAGCTCCTATTATCCAGGATAAAGGACATAAGGGAAGGAGAGAAATTGGACTGTGTACACATATATGCATGTCCCTGTGGCTGACCAGACATTTGAACTAGAGAGTAACAGCCTCTCTGAATGGAAAAGCCTCTCCGCTCCAGCTGAATCAGGCTATGGGAAATATGGGTCAGGCATTACTCCATTTTTTGGCACTTCAGAAATGAAGCCAGAAATATGAATTTTTATATGAAATCTTTGATTTATTAAAGGTTTCCATGTTTACAAAGCATGCTTGAGATAAGCTCTGGCCAGGATTGACTTGAAGGTTGCAGGTCTGCTACCTGTTACTTGATCTTTATCCTGCATAGGGTAATCCTAGGGGAATCTGAGGAATCTAAACTCTGCCTGGGATCAAATAAGATCATGAGAACACTTGACAATAAGGCAGAAGCTGGGCTTCAAAACACATATTCTGCTTAAAAAAATAAAAGTCTGTGGGATGGATCAGAAAGAGATAGGCAGAAGGTGATCACATGAGCCTAGGTAAGACACAGTGAGAAACTGAATGACTAAGGATCACAAGAATACATTGAAGACAGTATGAGGATATTTGTGGGACTGCAGTTTAGCAGCACAGACACATTATGTTCCCAAGAGAAGAGCTTTTCAAGACTTTGTGACTGGCAGTGCTATGAATGGGCTCCAGGAACATGAAAACAGTCATTAAAGTGAAGAGGAAGACATTGAATTTTGTGTTTGAAATCCCATATTTGGCTTATCTATTGACAAGGCATCTATGGGCAGATTCCTTGTAAGCATTTGGAAATATAAAATCAGAGAATATCTGAGAGAGGGAAGGGTCTGAGACTGAGAGCTGAAATTAGGTGAGACTGACCAAAAAAAACACAAAACCAAAAACAAAAAAACCAATGTACCAACGTAACAACAGAAATGATGAGTGAGCAGGTGCTGATTGAATAGATTTATTATAATTTTATTTTTTAAAGATTTTATTTATTTATTTATTTATTTATTTATTTATTTATTTGCCAGAGAGAGAGCATAAGCAGGGAGAGCAGCAGCAGAGGAAGAAGCAGGTTCCCTGCTGAGCAAGGAACCTGATGTGGGACTCGATCCCAAGACCCTGGGATCATGACCTGAGGTGAAGGCAGACGCTTAACTGACTGAGCCACCCAGGTGCCCCATGAATGGATTTATTATAATTCTAAAACAAAGCTGCATAACCACAAAGCAGCAAGCACAAACTTTGGAACTACCTACTTTGAGTTTGCCTTAGGCCCTACAGCTAACGAGCTTTGTAACTCAGGATATAAAAATTCTATAACTTCTAAGTCTCACATAAATTGAGAAAGAAAAAAAAAAAACACGGGGTGCCTGGGTGGCACGGCAGTTAAGTGTCTGCCTTCAGCTTAGGGCGTGATCCCGGCGTTATGGGATCGAGCCCTGCATCAGGCTCCTCCGCTGTGGGCCTGCTTCTTTCTCTCCCACTCCCCCTGCTTGTGTTCCCTCTCTCGCTGGCTGTCTCTGTCTCTGTCTCTGTCGAATAAATAAATAAAATCTTTAAAAAAAAACAAAACAAGACGCTATTTCATGAGGAAGATGTAGGCACTGATTGTAATGTTTTGTGAAACATGAGTCCAGTGACATAATAGAGAGTCAGCAAATCAAGTCCCTTCTACTTTTACTTGGAGTACATTTCCTCAGTAGACTGCAGGCTGGATGTTGGAAGGTGGGTTCTCTAGAAAGATATGCTGGGAAGTCAGGGTGCAAGATGGTTATTAGAAATCAACCCCCATGAAAGAAATGAGGTGCAAGCAGAACTAAGGAAAATAAGTCAAATTATTATGCCAACTCTGTGGAGAGCGAGGAACTCTGGATCAAGTATTGCTCTGTCAGAGTTACCTTGCATTTTTCCTGAGGGTAGGACACTTGAACACCTCTCTGATCTGTCACTGGATGCTACTGCCCTAGGAAAGCTGTGACTGTGGCTGAGGCACTTACCCTGAAGCAGTTAACAGTGGGAACTGGCCTGTCTATTGCACTGAATACAGCCTGGCAACAACTCCTTCCTTAAATTGGGACAGAATGGTGTACCTCTATGTCTGTGAACTTGCTTGATGGTGAACTCATTGAGGGATGTTACTAGGTCTTAATTAAATTTATAGTTATAGCAATAATAGCTGACTTTGTTAGTGTCAACTGCACATCCAGACATTGCACTAAAACATTCCATACTTTACATACTAAAACCTCACTCAGGCGAGGAACTGAATTTTTGACGCAGATGAAGAAACAAACGGGTCACACAGCTAGAAAGTGGCAGAGCTGTGCTTCACACTGAGACACTCAAAGAAATTTCTTGCCCACATTGCTCTGCTCCTTTTCCAATGCCTGGTTGGCACAGGAGCTGGCACATATTGGGATTGCAAAGACTTCTGCTTAATGTAATTGATGATGCCTCATTCATACATCCCCTGGGTGTTTATTCATGGCTGCCTGAAAAGCTCATCTGTACACTGTAAGTGACTTTTGTATAGCCAAAATTCTATAGTTTCCATTTTATCAAATTCTTGCAAATATAAATTTAGTACTAAAACACTCCACAAAACATGGACTGATTAGTCTTTCAAAATGGAACTCATCAAGGACTGTCTCGTGTGATACTCATGAGGATACAAAGATAAAACTTAGTCAGATACAGTCTGGAAATCATAAAATATCCACTTAAAAGAGATGGTCAAAAATTTCTAGCTTATGGGATCCCAACTCTCCAAATTTCAGCTACCTAAATTAAATGGGCATACTAATGTGATTACATATCTCATACTGTTGTTGTGCAAATGAAACAAATCAATACTTACAAACCACTTATGAATACTTAGGAACAGTGCCTGCAAGTGTGCTCAGTAGGGCATGGACATTTTATACCTAATACCATCATATAAATAGAATACTACCTTTCTTCAGGGTTTCTATATGTCAACCACCAAACTTTATGTATATCTTCTTATTCATCCTCATGACAACAGTATGAACTTAACATTGTTCCTATGATATTTCCCATAAGAATATTGAGGTGTGAAGTCAATAAGTTTACCAAGTAAATATAGATTGTCTAGTCATTAGAGCTCCTATGGCTCTATAATGTTTTACCCCAAAGCAAAATAACAAAACCTTTATTATGCTCACAAATTCACATTCTCTGGGCCACGATTTCACAAGGCGTACTGGGGGTGGTCTTTCTGTGGCCCACAGTGTCTAAATCATCAGCTGAAATCATCTGAGGGATCACTCATATGTCTGGCTGTAGATGCTAGCTATTGGTTAGAGACCTTGGTTTGTCTTCACATAGGCTGTTGAAGATTTCTCACATCATAGTGACTGGTTTCAATGTCAAGAATACTGAGGAAGAGTAAGGTAGAATCTGTACTGCCCCTTAAGAACTAACCCCCATCCCAGAGTGTCTCTTCTGCCATATTCTATTCAGCAAAGCAGTTACAAAGGCCCACTCTGGTTCAAGGGGAGAGGAGATAGACTTGCCTCTTGGTGGGGAGTAGTAAGTTTCTGGAAGAATATATGAGACCAAAAAGAGTGTTTTAGACAGTTTTAATTTAAATCTTATTGAGGTGATTTCAGATTGTCATATATTTCTAAGAAATAATACAGAGAGAACCCATGTGCTCTTTACCCAGTTTCTTTCAATGGGATTGTCTTCAAAATAATAGTCCAATGTCACAACCTTGATGGTGATATTGACATAATATACCTGTCTATTCATATTTCCCCAGTTTTGGGAAAACACACAATATTACACAAGTAGATGGTAAAGCTGGGCCAAACCCATGTCTGTCTGGCCCAAAAGTTGTGCTCTGTACCACTGTGGGATAAAGGATCTGACCACAGCATTTTTGCAAAGTCTAAAAACAGGAAAAAGGCTGGCAAGCTCAAATCCATCACTGCTTAGATTGAATACTTTATTTTTGTAGTTCTAATAACAATAGCTCCAAAAACTCCACCCATCCCTTACTCCCCCGACCATTGTTGACCATAGTTATGGCTAATTGACAAATTTGCCTGATAAAGACAGTAAAAATAGAGAAAATAAAACAACTGTAAAAGATATATGACCATTTGCCATATTCTCATCACATGCTCAGCTGTGTAATTAACAGTCAGTGTTACTGTGGAATCCAGTTTTGCAGGAGTTCCTAATAGTAGACACTAGTATTCATTCTCATTGTACTAGTAAGTTTATCAATATATGGAGAGCTTAGATAGAGGCATAGACTTTGAATGCTGCTACGTCATACCCTGTGTTAGAGATAAAATCAGTTTAAAAGCAGATTCCTTCATCTAAACATTTTGTTTCTTTCTCCCCTTCTGGAAATGAACTGTCCAAGTAATAGAATAAAGAAAAATTGACTTAAAAAGATCCCACTTTCTAATTTCCTGCTTAATAACCATTTGGCCCATCTTGAGTCGCCAGAAGTCAGAGTTACAAGTTGAATTTCATAGTTCATTTTAGAAGCTAGTGACCTTTGCACAACATTCTGCAGCCATGAAAGCCTGAATCCATCCTTGAAGGAAATTTAAAACTGTAGTTAGATCTCCAGGTGCATGGTTTGAACAATGTAGACTAAGTTCCCTCAGAGAACCAAAATAATCAGCACTAAACTTCACTAGTTAATTGGAACAATTGAGCATCACCTCTGAACATCTTTAAGGAATTTATAATTGGATAAATTATAAAGAGGTATATTTTGTTGACAATGTCAATGAAAGGAGCCTTAAATAAAGTGATTTTTGAAAATTGTTATGGCATTCTAGCAGGCTACAATTCCTTCGTGTAAATAAAATTCTACCCTTGTAGCTAACTTGGCCTTACAAAAACTTGCTCTTTAACTTCATGTTACAGAGAAAGAAAATCAAAGTTAATTGATGAGAATTTATTGGGAATCTAAAGAATTTTACTACAAATGAAAGGCTCATCAAATATATGGTTCAGGTTAACTTACATATATAAAACCAGTTTATACAAAATACATAATAAGTGTAATTATAATTCCTTAAATACTTTAGTTAACTTGATATGATAGTGGCAAAGGAGGACTGATAATCAGAAAACATAATTCTTTCTTTTTTTCTTAAAGACTTTATTCATTTATTTGAGAGAGAGAGAGTGAGCATGAGTGGGGGAGGAGCAGAAGGAGATAGGGAAGCAGACTCGTCATTGAGCAGAGTGCCCAACACTGGCTTGATCCCAGGACCCTCGAGGATGACCTGAGCCGAAGGCACACACTTAACCAACTGAGCCACCCAGGCACCCCAGAAAACATATTTCCTTGAGGCTTTTCCTTCCCACCCCTTAAATGTTGACATGCTTTCAGGCATTGTTCTTTATTTCTTTTTCTCATTTTATACTCACACTTCCCTGTAAATCAAATCAAGTCAAATCAAATAATGGTAGCCTATCTATTGCTGGCTCTGATGGAACAGCAGGAGTGCCAGACTTATAAACTCTTAACCAAAGTGGAAATGGGATGGTTTCTCCAGCTCTGTCAGTGAGGCAGCAAGCCAGGTAACACGCCATCAATCACTCTACTTCCACATGTCTTACCCACTCATCCATGACATGTGAATGGTGCTCTGCCTTCCCATGTTCCTAAGAACTTCTGTAACCTTGTTGCTATAGCTTTGGAAACACCAGTTCTACTTTCTAAGATATGCTTTATGTATTTAAGAACACAATAGGGGTGCCTGGGTGGCTCAGTTAGTTGTGTTTGCTTTCAGCTCAGGTCATGATCCCAGAGTCCTGGGATCTAGTCACACACTGGGCTCCTTGCTCAGTGCAGAGCCTGCTTCTCCCCTTCCCTCTGCTCCTTCCCCTGCTCATGCTCTCTCTTTCTCAAATAAATAAATAAATAAATAATAAATAATAAATAAAATCTTTAAAAAAAAAGGACACAATAGATTTCTTTAAGTGAAGCAGCTTTCATTTTTGTGAAAATTATATTTGTGGGTTTAATGTTGCATGTGGTTCAAGTTCACAAGTAGAAGTTTTCAACAAAAGCGACATAACAGTATTATTACTTTAATTACTATTGATAAGCTTGTGACTCAGAAATTGGTATCTCTAAATCATAGCTCTACTCTGATTTCCTTTTAAGAACATGCATCTAAGTCCTGTCTGTAGCCTACCTTTGTGGCACACAGTAGGTGCCTTATAAAACAATGGATAATTGATTAGCCATAGCTAACTTTGTGACATTGGGCTTGTCCATCAGCTCTTTAACCTGTGTTGCCTCATCTGAAATATAAGAGAATTAGACTGGCTTCTTCTTATGAATTATTCCACTTTTGACATCTAGCAATTCTAGTTCCAAATAACCAAATCTTTAACAACTTTTAAATCAAATATTATATGATAAAGAGCATTTCTTCAACATATCAGATTTATTTGATAGTTTAGCTGCAGTTGGAGTAGCTAAGTCCCAAATAAGATGTAGTAATCAACTCTAAACATTTTAATAATCCTCAGTTAAATAATAACAAGAGGCATAAACTATTGTCAGAGGCATTCTCTGAGAATCTTCTAATCAGCTAAGAACTTCATGACTCTTTGGGGCTTGATGGTAATGTTTTCTATCACACTGAGGATAAAAAATGCTAACATCACATGTTGAATTATTAGACCATTGTTGAGAAAACATGCCTCATATTGGAAATGAAAATAGATGTGTTGCAACTTCACCCTCTTAGGAGTTTTATAAATGGATTTGAAAATGACTTTGTCATATTTAATAGGCTTTGTTCATTTATGAGAAAGAAAAAAAGTTCAGTTGCCCATAGACCTTTCTAGTTTACTACCACTCAATGGACTATGGTGGGTTTCCTTCAGCCTAATTCATTCATTCTATCATCATGGAAACAGATAAAGGAATATTTTTTAAAAGGCATCACTTTAATGCACATTTTAATCACTTTATTTTCTTATTTATTATTCATATCCACTCCTGTAAGCAATTGGAAAGTACTATACTAATTCTTAAAGAGATCTCAAGAGAATTACAATCCAGTAGAAGAAGCTACATACACAAAAACAGATCTAAGACAGTATATATTTAAACATCACATGAGGGCATCTGCCAATGAGTCATTTAGAACAGTTATTGTCAAAGTGGGACAAACTATAAAGAAAAGTCCCTAGAACAGAGTTTCAGAATAGTGGAGAAGATGTTTTCAAACTATGCTCCCCCTCTTCCTAAGCTTAATTGCAAATAATCACTTCATATTGAGAATCTGTAACAATACTCCTACATTTTTCTACTATCTATAAGATATAAAGCTAACCAGATTAGGTATATTATCTCACTTAACTATCACAAAATTATTTGAGTTTGAGAAGCACTGTTAGATTAGAACCTTTCACCTTGTCAGTTGTGAGGTCCAGACCTAGCTGTGCAGTCCTGCTTAAAAATAATCATGCTGTTTGCAGAGCACATGTGGGGTGACAAGGACAGAGTCACAGGGACCTGGATTCAGAGCTGACTCAGTCACTGATGAACAGGGCTATGTGGTGGTGTAGGGCAGTGACTCTTGGGTTTTGACATGCTTGGAGATCACATGGCCAGCTTATTGAATATCCTTTTTCTGGTCACCAACTCCCAGTGATATGCTTGTTCAGTAGGTTAGATTGGACTCTTTAGTACATTTCTGTCAGGTTCCTGGATGATTCTGAACTGCTGATTCAAGGATCCCACATTGGGTAACCCTGGTTCAGTGTGAACTCTGAGGTTTCTAGTGAGATTTGAATTCCAACTCTAGCATTAACCAGCTGTGTGACCTTGGGCATTTCACTGTAAATTGGAATTCATGGTAGTAAGCACCTCATACGTTGTTACTAGAAGTCAATGGACCAATACAGGTAAATATTTACAAATGTGCCTGCTATGCCCACTATAAGTTTACCACCACCAGAGGTCTTTTACAACAAAGCTAAGTCATCAAAGAATGTCCTGGACCTAGGTGGATAAGCAACTGAAAGACAGAAGGACACAAGGCCAGCTATGAAGTAAACCATCTCTAAAGAGCTTCAGTGTTTGCTAAAAACAGAAAGCTGAGGGCATGGATGCAAAAGAATGATAGAAAAGGTATTTTTATGTATCCCACACGCCAAGAATTCAATCTCAAACAGGTATTCCCTGCAGGCAGGGCTGCATTTCCCTCATCTTCAAACTCCAACTCCCCATACAAGACCTGGCACAGAAGTAATGTTAATTTATTAATTGAATGAGCCAACAAGCTCTAAGTTTGGAAAGCCACTTTACCACTCCATTTACACTTCCATCATATAGGGAAAATGCTTGTTTAAAAAACCTGTGCAGTCACATGTGTGCATGCACACACATGAACACACATCTCCACAGGGTGTTGTTTTCTCCACTTTATAGACAAAATTTCAGAGGTACAGAAGCAACTTGTCCTTCAACAAGTAAAAGCTGGAGCCAAAACTGAATTCCCATTCTCACCCTTTTCTGCCAAATGCATCCCGGATGTGAAATTTGAAGTAATTATATATTAATTTTCTTTGTAATAATGGTGTTTGTACTAGGAAATAATACAAGTTATAGTATATACATCAGTGACTTAAAAAAAGATTTATTTCTTTATTTGAGAGAGAGAGAGAGATGATGGATGGCCCAGAAAGAAGGAGAGAGAATCTTTTTTTTAAAATATGATATGTTGGTCACCATACAGTACATCGTTAGCTTTCGATGTAGTGTTCTATGATTAATTGTTCGTTTATAACACCCATTGCTCCATATGATACGTGACCTCCTTAATTCCCTTCACCAGGCTAGCCCAGCCCCCCACCTCCCTCCCCTCTAAAACCCTCAGTTTGTTTCCCGGAGTCCATTGTCTCTCATGGTTCATCTCCCCCTTGTTCCCCCCCCTTCAGTTTTCCCTTCCTTCTCCTAACAATCTCCCTGCTATTCCTTATGTTCCATAGATAAGTGAAACCATATGATAATTGTCTTTCTCTGCTTGACTTATTTCACTTAGCATAATCTCCTCCAGTTCCATCCATGTCGATGCAAATGTTGGGTAATCACCCTATCTGATGGCTGAGTAATATTCCATTGTATATATGGACCACATCTTCTTTATCCAGTCATCTGTTGAAGGGCATCTCAGCTCCTTCCACAGTTTGACTATTGTGGACATTGCTGCTATGAACACTGGGGTGCATATGGCCCTTCTTTTCATTACATCTGGATCTTTGGTGTAAATACCCAGTAGTGTAATTGCTGGGTCATAGGGGAGTTCTATTTTTAACTTTTTGAGGAACTTCCACGCTATTCTCCAAAGTGGGTGTACCAACTTGCATTCCCACCAGCAGTGTAAGAGGGTTTCCCTTTCTCCACATCCTCTCCAACACTTGTTGTTTCTTGCCTTGTCAATTTTTGCCATTCTAACTGGTGCAAGGTGGTATCTCAATGTGGTTTTGATTTGAATTTCCCTGATGCCTAATGATTTTGAACATTTTTCCATCTGTCTGTTAGCCATTCGTATGTCTTCATTGGAAAAGTGTCTGTTCATATCTTCTGCCCATTTTTTGATTTGATTATTTGTTTCTTGGGTGTTGAGTTTGAGAAGTTCTTTATAGATCTTGGATACCAGCACTTTATCTGTAGTGTCATTTTCAAATATCTCAGAATAAACCTAACCATAGAACTATAGAATACTGATGAAAGACATTGAAGAAGACACAAAAAGATGAAAAAACTTTCCACACTCATGCATTGGAAGAATAAACATAGTTAAAATGTCTATGCTACCCAGAGCAATCTATACTTTCAATGCCATCCCGATTAAATTACAAATACCATTTTTCAAAGTGCTCAAACCAACAATCCTAAAATTTGTGTGGAACCAGGAAAGACCCTGAATCACCAAGGAATTGTTGACAAAGAAAAACAAAGCTGGGGGCATCATGTTGCCTGATTTCAAGCTATATTACAAAGCTGTGATCACCAAGACAGCATGGTACTGGCCCAAAAACAGAATAGAGACTCCAGAAATAGACCCTCAACTCTATGGTCAACTAATCTTTGACAAAACAGGAAAAAACATCCAACGGAAAAAAGTCAGTCTCTTCAATAAACAGTGCTGGGAAAATTGGACAGCTATATACAGAAGAATGAAACTTGACTATTTTCTCACACCATACACAAAGATAAACTCTAAATGGATGAAAGACCTTGATGTGAAACAGGAATCCATTAAAATCCTAGAGGAGAACATAGGCAGTAACCTTGTTGACATTGGCCACAGCAATTTCTTTCAAGACATTTCCTCAAAGGCAAGGGAAACAAAAGCAAAAATGAACTTTTGGGACTTCATCAAGAAAAAAAGCTTCTGCATAGCAAAGGAAACAGTCAACAAAACAAAAAGGCAACCTATGGAAAGGGAGAGAGAATCTTAAGCAGACTCTGCACTGAGTGCTGACCTGATCGGAGGCTAGAGGCAGAGTTTAGTCTCACGACGCTGAGATCACAACCTGAACCAAAACCAGAGTTGGACACTTAACTTACTATGCCACCCAGGTGCCCCTGCATCAGTGTCTTTTTAAAAGAATTCTTGAAAATGTCTCCTCTTTATCTCTGATATCTGTCAGAGCCATTATCTATAAGAATCCTGCTGCAAAAACTGTTTTAACAGTTCAGCCCTACACTGAGTCCATAAATATTAAAAATTTAAATAATCATTAATTAAAGATTGTTCAAAGAGTAGAGCATGTTTAAAGGCTGGCAACTAATCTATATATTCTTGGTCATTTTGAGAAAATAGAACCTGAATCTTTTCCAGAGGTTCTAAATTTGTCTGAAGAATAGAGGAATGGCCTAAATAAATGATAGTCTTCTACTAGTTACTTTATGCTAGTTTTCTCTGGTATCCTGCTTACTATTTACAGTCTATAACACAGATGATATAGGTATAGATAGGTGATAGATAGATAGATGATATAGATAGATAGATGATAGATAGATAGATGATAGAAGATAGATAGATAGATAGATAGATAGATAGATAGATAGATAGATGATAGATATAGAAATTCCTGGTCAAATAAGTTTCTTTTTCTCCCAACATATTTCTCCTTTAGCAGTTCTCAGATTAATGTAGGTTCATTTTTGTTGTTGTTGTCGAGTATTTATAATATCTTATATAAGGTATACCTCTTTCCAGATGATAAACTAAATATATTCCCCATAAAGTGTATTGGATAAGAGAGTGTAGACCTGCAAGTGACTGAACACCTGAGTCCTTTGTCATCATTTAAATGACAATCACCACATCCACTCTTACCTGCACGCTTGTGTGTGCAACACATCATACCTGTGGTTTATCTGCATTGCCACCATACCTCACCTACTTTGGAAGACATTGACTTTCCTTTTAAGATGACAAAACTGAGATGCACAGAATTTAAATGAGGTGACATTTAGTGCCCAGTCTTGGACTGAACAAATGATATCTAACTTCTAAGTCTCTGATCTTTCCAGTATATCAAACCATAACTCATTTAAGGCCCATAAAGGTCATTTTATTCTTTCAAAGCCACTGAGTTATTTAACACCAGAGCTTCAATTAGAAGGCAGCATTTCAGCTACTGACTGCAACTGAGCACACTTTATTTCTAAGAATGGCATGTAGATTTCTCATAACCCTTTTTTTAATTCATTCCAAAAAGTATTTCAGACCCGCATGTTTCCTTTCTTGCAGAGTCTATAACACTTCCTGTCACTGGGCTGCTTTTGACTGTGATCTCTAGGGATTTGTTTGCTTCTATGACAGTTCATCTGAGTTATCTAAATCATTAATCTCTAACCCTGTCCTCTTATTTTGTCATAGAGAAAGGCCTGTCATCTCTCTCAGTCTTTTTTTTAATTTAAATTCAATTAGCCAACTTATAGTACATCATTAGTTTCAGATGTAGTGTTCAATAATTTATCAGTCACGTTTAACACCCAGTGTTCATTACATCATGTGCCTCATTAATGTCCGTCACCCAATTACCCCATCCACCCCCAACCTCCCCTCCAACAACCCTCAGTTTGTCTCCTTTAGTTAAGTCTTTCACAGTTTTTCTCCTCTGATTATTTCCCATTCAGTTTTCCCTTCCGTCCCCTAAGGTCTTCTGCCTTGTTTCTTATATGCCACATATGAGTGAAACCATATGATAATTATCTTTCTCTGGTTGACTTATTTTACTCAGCATAATACCCTCCAATTCCATCCACATCAACGTAAGTGCTAAGTACTCATCCTTTCTGATGGCTGAGTGAGATTTCAGTGTGTGTGTGTGTGTGTGTGTGTGTGTGTGTGTGGTATCTTCTTTATCCATTCTTCTGTTGATGGACATCTCAGCTCTTTCCACAGCTTAGCTATTATGGACATGTTGCCTTGCATTTCAGTATTCCTGACTTTTCAAAAACTATTACCTCAACTAAGTGCATCATGATATAATATTTCTTTGAACTCTGGGTCAAAGCTGAATTTGAAGAAGCCTTTGTTTATACAGATCACCTCCCAAGGCTTGAAATTGATTTGCATACAAAGAGCGAGGAAAATTATTTAAGTTCAAAAAGCTAATTTAGTGATAAGACTAAAATTCTAGATTGTTGAATTTTTTATTTTATGTTATGTTAGTCACCATACAGTACTTCATTTGTTTTTGATGTTCCATGATTCATCTTTTGCATATAACACCCAGGGCTCCTTGCAATACGTGTCTTCCTTAATACCTATCACTGGGCTAACCCATCCCTCAACCCCCCTCCCCTCTAAAACCCTCAGTTTGTTTCCCGGAGTCCATAGTCTTTCATGGTTCATCTCCCCCTTGTTCCCCCCCCCTTCGGTTTTCCCTTCCTTCTCCCAACAATCTCCCTGCTATTCTTTATGTGCCACATGTAAGTGAAACCATATGATAATTGTCTTTCTCTCCTTGACTTATTTCACTTAGCATAATCCCTTCCAGTTCCATCCATGTCGATGCAAATGTTGGGTAATCATACTTTCTGATGGTTGAGTAATATTCCATTGTATATATGGACCACATCTTCTTTATCCAGTCATCTGTTGAAGGGCATCTCGGCTCCTTCCACAGTTTGGCTATTGTGGACATTGCTGCTATGAACATTAAGGGGTGGATGTGCCCCTCTTTTCACTACATCTGTATCTTTTTGAGGAACCTCCATACTGTTTTCCAAAGTGGCTGTACCAACTTGCATTCCTACCAACAGTGTAAGAGGGTTTCCCTTTCTCCACATCCTCTCCAACATTTGTTGTTTCCTGCCTTGTTAATTTTTGCCATTCTAACTGCTGTAAGGTGGTATCTCAATGTGGCTTTGATTTCAATTTCCCTGATGGCTAATGAACATTTTTCCACGTGTCTGTTAGCCATTCATAAGTCTTCTTTGGAGACTTGTCTGTTCATGTCTTCTGCCTATTTTGTGACTGGATTATCTGTTTCTTGGGTGTTGAGTTTGAGAAGTTCTTTATAGATCTTGGATACCAGCACTTTATCTGTAGTATTTGCAAATATCTTCTCCCATTCTTTTGGAATAAACCTAACCAAAGAGGTAAAGGATCTATACCCTAGAAACTATAGAAAACTTATGAAAGAAATTTAAGAAGACACAAAAAGATAGAAACATGTTCCATGTTCATGGATTGGAAGAATAAACATTGTTAAAATGTTTATGCTGCCCAGAGCAATCTATACTTTCAATGCCATCCCAATCAAAATACCAAAGGCATTTTTCAAAGTGCTGTAACAATCCTAAAATTTGTATGGAACCAGAAAAGACCCCACAATGCCAAGGAAATGTTAAAAAAGAAAACAAAGCTGGGGGCATCATGTTGCCTGATTTCAAGTTGTATTACAAAGCTGTGATCACCAAGACAGCATAGTACTGGCACAAAAACAGACACAGAGGTCAATGGAACAGAATAGAAAGCCCAGATATGGACTCTCAAATCTATGGTCAACTAATCTTCTACAAAGCAAGAAAAAATATCCAATGGAAAAATGACAGTCTCTTCAATAAATGGTGCTGGAATAATTGGACAGCTATATACAGAAGAATGAAACTGGACCATTCTCTTACACCATACAGAAAGATAAACTCTAAATGGATGAAAGACCTCAAATGTGAGACAGGAATGCATGAATATCCTAGAGGAGAACATAGGCAGTAACCTCTTTGACATCAGCCATAGTGACGTCTTTCAAGACACGTCTCCACAGGCAAAGGAAACAAAAGTAAAAATGAACTTTTGGGACTTCATCAAGATAAAAAGCTTCTGCACAGCAAAAGCAAACAGTCAAAAGACTGTTGACTTTCAATTCAGGATTCTTTCCAGTCCTGGAGATTTGGAGTTATGTATCTAAGGGGTTAAATTTTCTTTCCATTATGTAACTATCCGAATTGTTAGCACATTTTCATCACAATCAATGAGGATACTTAACACATGACTTTTTAATAAATGTGTGAAAGAATAAATGGCAATGAATGAATAACATGGATATCATGGAATGAGAGCATTAGTACTGCAAAGCTAATGTAATGAGATGTGCACACACAGTCTGATTCCAATGAATGATACCAATCATGTCCTTCACATCCCTGGAAGCATAGAATGTAGTCCCTGTTTAGCAATGAAACCAGTCTGAGTCCTGCAAATGACCAGGTGTCCTAGAGCTAATTTGTTCACGGTTCTGGGAAACACTTAATTTTTTTTTCTTTTCTCTTATCTTTTATAGATTGATGGGAATAGATGTCAAAATGACATATTTTCTGTATATTTATACACATTGTTAATTTATCTAAAACATTGTAAAAATAAACAAAGGCCAACCAAATTATAATAAGCAAACGTTATTTATTCAGAGCAAGGAGTCAGCCACCATCACTTGTGTTTTGGCAAAGACTCAAAGGAAGACAGAAGAGTGGGGAAAGCTTTATAATGGAAAAACAGAAGACTTCAGGTATCCCTGATTTGATGCTGTTATTGAGGGGTAGAAGTTGGAGAGTTAACTGAAACCAAGGCATTCGATGTGATTATCTGATTGGTTAGAGGTGTAGATTTGACTATTTCTGGTTGGAAATGGAAACAAAAATTATAGAAGCTATCAATTAATCAAGTTCTGGCCATCTTGAGCCAATTAAAGGAGTTATTGTTCGACTTCCTGTACTGTTACAAGAAAGAATTGTCTGACTTCTCATAAGCCTAACTTATAGATAATAGGTTGGCATCCTGGGCTGGTTATTAATAATAATGGGTTGGTTTCTTGAGCTGGATGCTACAAGTTGTAGGTCAGAGTTTTATTTTTATACATTTCATTGTTTGTGTGTTTATTCATTGTCTATATGTACATTCAGTCTTTCATTGAATATTTTGAATATTTTTGATTTTCTATTTTATTGCCATTAAAATTGCTCCCTGGAATGATGTCAGCATCAAGGCAGCATAAGATTTCTCTCCCTTTTGCCTCCCCACGACCTTTAACAACTAAAATTCAGCATTCATCCATGAATTAAAGTGCCTCTTCTGTAGGAGACATATGCTTTATGTCATGAGCATCATATGACACCATATTCTTTATGCCAAGAAACCCAAAAGGAATTTTATACACCTGTACATTAGTTAATAGGCAGACAGACTTCTGTACAGGCTGTGAAACCAGTAGGAATTTGTGACCCAGCTTCAAACCCTCTTGGCCACAGTCAGGGAACACCTAGAGAGTACCTATTTGCACAGGCATTCACAGTCAAGAGACCTTTATTGAAATCCAGGTTTACTGAGGGGAGATTCCAAAACTCTGTTAGAGCAAAAAATAATAAAAATAATAAAATAAAATAAAATAAAATAACTAAATTAAATTAAATTAAATTAAATATTAAACTAAAAAATAAAGAAGTTTGAATGCCCTAGAGAGGGTAACATGAACTATTGCAGCATTGCTCCTCCCCCAAGGCAGCACAGTACAGGGCTGAACTACTTAGCAACAACTTCTCCCATGGGAAAAAAGAAAGTGATGAGTGATTGCTGCCAACCTTCCCCAGCTGTTAGAAGACTGCTAAAAGAATGTTTCTCTCCCCCAGCATTCAGGGTATTGAGGTGAGACCCCCATGACTGGAGGGAGAAAAGAGGTTGTGAAAGAGGCAGATAAAAATATCAGAAGATATTAAAGGGACATGTTTCCTGCAGATTGGCCTCCCACAGGAAGTCAACCAATAAGCTGCTGGGAATACCTCACTTGAGGATTTCCCAGCCTGACCCATGGGCACCTCTAATACGCAAGTACCCATACCAACTCCCATTCTGTAGCTGGCTCCTCATGCATGGTCCCTAGGGCAGCAGCAAGAGTGAGCTTCGGTAGACAGGGAATATGCTCAGAAAACAAGCCAAAGTCTGTAGAAAAGGAACAATCACACAATTGAGCTGTACATAGCTATACCATGAGGAAAACAAAAGAGAGGTCTCCAACAGCTGGCCTGATGAATTGTAAGATTGAGAGAAGACATACAAACTTAAGAATTATGCTACATGAGGGAGCAAAAAGCATGGAGTAAGTGGATCCATATAGGGTCAGAGAAAATTCCAGATATGGACCAATGAAAAGTTATCTCCCACCTGAAGACACTTAATAAGATTAGAGGAGACAACTGCTACTTCAAATGTAAAAACAACAACACAAAACTACAAGGAACATGTAGAATCAAAGAAACATATCATCAACAAAATATAACAGTAATTCTCCAGTAACTTAACTCAAAGATACAATTTTGTGATTTAGTTGATTAAAGATCTTAAAATAACTGTTTTTAGGAAGCTCAATAAGCCACAAGAAAACAGAAAAAGATATTTCAATGAAATAAAAAAAAGTATATGAATAAAATGAGAAATTTAAGAGGTAAAAATTATTTTTTTTTTAAAAAAGAGTCTAACAGAAATTCTGGAGCTGAAGAATTTCATGAATGCAATGAAAAATGCAAGAAAGAAGAAAGAAAGAAAGAAAGAAAGAAAGAAAGAAAGAAAGAAAGAAAGAAAGAAAGAAAGAAAAGAGAAATTTCAGAGTGGAACAAAAAAAGATAGAATTAATGAGTCAGAGGATAGGAACTTTTAAATAATCCAGTCAAAAGAGAACAAAGAAAAAAGAATTTAAAAAGAGAAGAAAACCTACATGGTCTATGAGACAATATCAAATTAATAAATATCGGACTCACTGCAGCTCCACAAGAAGAGAGGGGGAAAGGGCAGAAAGTTTATTTAAAGAAATAATAGCTGAGAACTTCTTAAGCCTGGGGAGAGACTTGGGTACCCAGTACTAAAACATCACACTATTATTTCAATTAAAGCAATCTTCTCCAGGACATGTTATAAAGAATCAGTTAAAAGTCAAAGACGGAGAATCTTAAAAGGTGGGGTGGAGGGGGGGGGAGGTGGGGATTGTAACTTATTAAGGAACCTCCATTGGGTTATCAGTAGATTTCTTAGCAGAAACCTTACAGGTGAGGAGAAAGTAGATGATATATTTGAAGTCATGAGAGGAAAAGAAACAAAAACAAAAAACTGCCAACCCACAGCATTCTATCTGGCCAAGTTATCCTTCAGAAATGAAGGAGAAATACTTTCCCAGACAAACAAAATTGAGGGAGTTTGTCACCACTAGGTTTGCCTTATAAGAAATTCAGAAAGGAGTTCTTTGAAAGCTGAAATGAAAAGAGAACCTAGAGAAAAATGGATTAATTATTAGAAACATACAACATATGAAGACTAAAACATGAAGAAATAGAAAATCTGAACAAACTAATTATCGGTAAGGTGGTTGAATCAATAACCAATAACCTTCCAACAAAGGAAAGTCCAGTATCAAATAGCTTCACTGGTGAATCCTACCAAATGTTTAAAAAAGAATTGAGTCAAGTGCACCTAGGTAGCTCAGTCAGTTAAGTGTCTGCCTTCAGCTCAGGTCATGATCCTGGGGTCCTGGAATCAAGCCCTACATTGGGCTCTCTGCTAAGTGGGGAGTCTGATTGTCCTTCTCCCTCTGCCCCTCTCCCTGGCTCATTCTCTCTCTCTCTCTCTTTCTCTCTCAAATAAATAAATAAAATCTTAGAAAAATAATTGATATAAACTGTTCTCAAACTATTCTGAAAATTAGAAGAAAAGGTAAAGCATCATCCTGATACCAAAACAAGAACACACTAAACAAAGGAAACTATTAGCAAACACAAAATATTAGCAGCAAACTGAATTCAACAATAGATTAAAAGGATCATACATCATAATCCAGAAGAATTTGTTCCAGGGTTGCAATGATGGTTCAATACCCACAAATCAATCAAGAGGATATGGAATGAAGATGAAAATCATTTGATCATCTCAATAGATGAAGAAAAAGCATTTGACAAAATTCAACATTTTTTCATGATATAAACCCTCAGCTAATTGGGTATGGAAAAAACATAATATAATAAAGGCAATATAGAACAAACCCACAGTTAACATCATTTTTAATGAAGAAAGTTCAAAAGATTTTCCTTAAATTTAGGAATAAGAGTGCCCACAATCACTACTCTTTTTTTTTTTTTTAGATTTTTATTTATTTATTTGACAGAGAGAGACAGCCAGCGAGAGAGGGACCACAAGCAGGGGGAGTGGGCGAGGAAGAAGCAGGCTCCTAGTGGAGAAGCCTGATGTGGGTCTTGATCCCAGAATGCTAAGATCACACTCTGAACCGATGGCAGATGCTTAATGACTGCGCCACCCAGGCACCCTACAATCACTACTCTTATTAAGCATAGTACTGAAAACCCTAGCCAGAGCAATCAGCAAGATAAAGACATTATAGTCATCTAAATTGGACAGGGAGAAATTAAATTGTCATTATTTGTGAATGATATAACCTAACATACATAAAATTATAAAGATTCCATAAAAAAGTTTGAACTAATCCATGAATTCAGTAAAGTTGTTGGATATAAAATCAGCATACAGAAATAAGCTGTATTTCTTTTTTTTTTTAAGATTTTATTTATTTATTTGACAGAGATAGAGACAGCCAGCGAGAGAGGGAACACAAGCAGGGGGAGTGGGAGAGGAAGAAGCAGGCTCATAGCAGAGGAGCCTGATGTGGGGCTCGATCCCAGAACGCCGGGATCACGCCCTGAGCCGAAGGCAGGCGCTTAACCGCTGTGCCACCCAGGCGCCCCTAAGCTGTATTTCTAAGCACTAAGAATGAAATACTTGAAAACAATAAACAATGCCATTCACAATAGAATCAAAAATAATAAAACATTTTGAAATGCATTTAACCAGGGATCTGTACTATAAAAATTATAAGACACTGATGAAAGACATTGAAGGAGACACAGATAAATGGAAATATGTTTGACATTTTTGAATCAGAAGAATTAATATTGTTAAAATATCTATACTACTTAAGCAATTACAGATTCAATGCAACCCCCTGTCAAAATTATTATGTCATTTTCAGAAATAGGAAAAACAATCCTAAAATATGTATGTAGCCACAAAAGACTCTGAAGAATCAGAACAATATTGAAGAAAAAGGTACAAAGCCAGAATTATCACACTTCTTGATTTTAAAATATACCACAAGCTTATAGTAATTAAAACAGTATGGTACTGGTATAAAAATGACACACAGACCAATGGAGCAAATACAGAGCATAGACATCAACCCCTACATATATGATCATATGATATTTGAGAAGGGTGCCAAGAGAATTCAATGTGGAAAGGATAGTCTCTTCAATAATTGGCGTCAGGGAAACTTAATAATAATATGCAGGAGAAGGAAATTGGCTCTCTGTCTTTTACTAGGTGCAAAAAAATTCATTAAAAATGGGTTACAAACTGAAACATAAGACCTGAAACCATGATACTCCTAGAAAAAATATAGGTAAAAATCTCCTTGACATTGGTTTTGGCAGTGAGTTTTTGCATATGACACCAAAAACACAAGGAACAAAAGCAAAAATGATCAAATAGGTCTACATCAAACTAAAAAAACTCCTGCATTGTGAAAGAAACAATCAACAGAATAGAAAGGCAACTGACAGAATGAGAGAATGTATTTTCAAACCATATACTGGATACATAGTTAATATCCAAAATATAAAAAGAACTCACACAAAATAATAAAAAGCCTAAATAATCTAATTAAAATGGGAAGAAGAAACAAATAGACTTTTTTTTTTCAAAAAAGACATCACTATGGTCAATAGGTCCATGAAAAGATGCTCAACATCATTAATCATCAGGGAAAGGCAAATCACAAATCACCTTACACCTGTTACAATGACTATCCAGAACACAGGAGATAACAAGTGTTAGCAAGGATGTGGAGAAAGGGAACCATTATGCACTTGTGATAGAAATGTTAACAGTATAGCTACTCTAGAAGACAATATGGAGGTTCTCAAAAGTTTAAAAGTGGAACTAACATATGATTCAGCAATCCTACTTCTGGGTATATTTCCCAAGGAAATGAAAACAGAATTTTGAAGAGATATCTGCACTGCCATGTTTATTGTAGCATTATTCACAGTAGCCAAGACACAGAAACTACCTAGGGATCTGTCGATGGATGAATGGATAAAGAAGATACACACGTACACACACACACACACACACACACACACACACACACCCTGGAGTATTCTTCAGCCACAGAAAGAAGAAAATTCTGCCATTGACAACAAATAGATGGAAGCTTGAGGAAACTAAGCTAAGCAAAATAAATCAAAGACAAATCTTGTATCATATCACTTATATTCAGAATCTAAAAAGCCAAACTTGTAGAAAGAGAGTAGAATATACTAATCACCCTTCCCCCAGCAGTTGGAAATGAGGGAATTGGAGAGATGCTGATTAAAGGGTACAAACTTGTTGTGAGAGGATGAATAAGTTCTAGATATCTACTGTGATTATGGTCAACAATACCATATTATATATTACAAATTCTATATGTCTATCTATCTATCTCTCTTTTTACAACACACATATTCGTTTGTGAGATTTTGTCTAGCATCAGTCTCAGCACGACACTGCAGTTTCCATGAGGAAGATTAGCTTTCCTGCTTAACAGAAGCCTGGCACAAAACTCAACTAATCTGAACTTACCATTATTTGCTCCTCCCTTCCTTCCCCAAATTGAATATTTTTGAATAAAGCCCCAATACTTTGAGCATACAAATGAGCAGAAAGAATATCCAAAGTATATAACATTATATTTCAATTATACTTAAATAATAAAAAAAATACATAAAGTAAAATAAAATATAAAAATTTTCAAAAAAAAATATAAGAAATCTAGTAAGGCTTTGATCTTCGAATATAGTTTCCTTGACACCTCATTTCCTGGTGTTCTGCATCTTCCCCTTCTTAAGTCCACAATGATGCCCTCCCTCATGACCTGCTCCCACAAGGCCCTTAGCGAAGGATTTTCCCTTCTCACAGGATCCTCCACCTCTTTTCTTTAACCTACTAGAATCTTATTTATTCTTGGTCTGATTCCCTTAGGCTTTTGTTAAATGCCTGGATAATGCAAAGATCTTAATTCATACTTTGACAATTATGGTTGATGGTGATAAGCAATTATTCCTCTGATTTAATATTTGAATCTTAGCAATTATGTCAATGTTTCAACATCAAAAAAAAAACCCAGAGGTGACACTCAAAACATTAAACAATCAGTAGGGTAAAATAATTAACATATAAATCAATACTGCTTTAAAATCTATTTAAAAATTCTCCCACATTTTTCTGTTAACAAACCAAATAATATCAATTATTTATTTACCAAGTTGTATAAGTTGTAGTGCCATTTGTTTATTAAATCATTGCAGTACTTTTAAAATCACCTATTGGCTTTTATAAACTTTTATCTGACCAGGCTTTAACTAATAAAACCCTTCTCTGACCCATGATTTGATAAAGAAACCCACAGAAAGTTATCCTAAAAAAATATCCTATTCTATTTTTTTTTAAAGATTTTATTTATCTATTTGAGAATGAAAGAGAGAGAGAGAGCATGAGAGGGGAGAGGGCAGAGAGAGAAGCCAACTCCCCACCCAGCAGGGAGCCTGATGCTGGGCTAGATCTTTGGACTCCAGGATCATGACCTGAGCTGAAGGCAGCTGCTTAACCACTGAGCCACCTAGGCACCCTACCCTATTCTATTAATAGTAGATGAAAAGATTCTTACAGGTTGCCTTGGGTAGACAAGACCAGTTGGTCTCCCCCTTCTCAAGTGTCAGCTCTCCCCACCTCTGCCTAATCCTGTGCCAGTCCCTTACCTCTTGCTGCATTTTTTTGTTAACTGGCATTCGGGAGGGGGCCTTCTGTGCACTAGTCTCACACTGGCTGCAGGAATGTGTACCTGTAGCTGTTCCTGGTATACAGGAATCAGAAGAAAAGTAAAAGAGGATGCAAAAAGGTTGAAAAGGTAGTGAAAGGTAGACATGCCCTTGTGGTCCAAGTAGATTTCCCTTGCAGGTTGAGAAATGGCAACTGGGTGTGACAGAGAGAGAGGAGAACAAGAAAGAGAGAGGGAGAGAGGTTGAGAGAGAGAGAGAAGAGAGAATTACATACGATTTCAAGCCACCAGCTTTTCGCATAAAGAGAACTCAAGAGAACATTTTAAGTTGTTCACTTGCCGATATTTACATTATATGGATTGCATATCTTAACATTGTCTCATTTATAATTATTTGTGGTAAAAGAAGATCATCATATATTGACACTGGTATTGGAAGTTGAGGATATAATCAACCATTTCTATAGTGAAATTCCAAACTGTGGAAGGAGCCAAGATGTCATTCAACAGATGAATGAATAACGAAGATGTGGTACATGTATACAATGGAATATTACTCAGCCATCAGAAAGGATGAATACCCACCATCTGCATCAACATGGACATAGAAGGAACTGGAGGGGATTATGCTAAGTTAAATAAGTCAAGCAGAGACAGACAATGATCATATGGTTTCACTTATTTATGGAACATAAGGAATAGCATGAAAGACCATAGGGGAAGGTAGGGAAATCTGAAGAAGGAGAAATCTGAAGGGGGAGAGGGAGATGAACCCTGTGAGACTATGGACCCTGGGAAACAAACTGAGGGCCTCAGAAAGGAAAGGGGTGGGGGGAGGGGATAACAGGGTGATGGGTATTGAGGAGGGCATGTGCTGTGATGAGCACTGGGTGTTATATATAGCTAATGAATCATTGAACACTACATCAAAAACTAATGATGTACTATACAGTGGCTAACTGAACATAATAATAAAAAGAAGAAAATGAAAAAAATTAAAGACAATCAGTTTAAACTTAAAAATTTTTTAAAAAACTAAAAAAAACTAATGTCCAAGTCATTCTGGATACAGTTAGTTGAGCTGTGGAATCAGGCAACTTATTAACTCAAGATTATTTCTCGAATCAAAATTTCATCCTGAAAAGGCATTACTTGATGATAGTTGTTAGACCTGTTTATTTGTAGGAAATTATTATGTTTTGATTCACCTCACTTTTTTTTTGGCAAAAACCTGCTTATAATGAAAAATATATTTTTTTAATGATTTCTTATTATATTATGTTAGTCACCATACAGTACATCCCCGGTTTCTGATGTAAGGCTCGATGATTCATTAGTTGCGTATAACACCCAGTGCACCATGCAATACGTGCCCTCCTTACTACCCATCGCCAGCCTATCCCATTCCCCCACTCCCCTCCCTTCTGAGGCCCTCAGTTTGTTTCTCATAGTTCATAGTCCCTCATGTTTCATTCCCCCTTCTGATTCCCCCCCTTTCTTTATCCCTTTCTTCCCCTACTGATCATCCTAGTTCTTATGTTCCATAGATGAGAGAAATCATATGATAGTTGTCTTTCTCTGCTTGACTTATTTCACTTAGCATTATCTCCTCCAGTGCCGTCCATGTTGCAGCAAATGTTGAGAAATCGTTCTGTCTGATAGCTGAGTAATATTCCATTGTATATATGGACCACAACTTCTTAATCCAGTCATCTGTTGAAGGGCATCTCTGCTCCTTCCACGATTTAGCTATTGTGGACATTGCTGCTATGAACATTGGGGTGCATATGGCCCTTCCCTTCACTACATCTGTATCTTTGGGGTAAACACCCAGTAGTGCAATTGCTGGATCATAGGGTAGCTCAATTTTTAACTTTATAAGGGACCTCCACACTGTTTTCCAGAGTGGCTGTACCAACTTGCATTCCCACCAACAATGTAGGAGGGATCCCCTTTCTCCACATCCTCTCCAACAATTGTTGTTTCTTGCCTTGTCTATTTTTGCCATTGTAACTGGCGTAAGGTGGTATCTCAGGGTGGTTTTGATTTTAATTTCCCTGATGGCTAATGATTTTGAACATTTTTTCATGTGTCTGTTAGCCATTTGTATGTCTTCATTGGAAAAGTGTCTGTTCATATCTTCTGCCCATTTTGTGATTTGTTTATTTGTTTCTTGTGTATTGAGTTTGAGAAGTTCTTTGTGGATCTTGGATACCAGTCCTTTATCTGTAGTGTCATTTGCAAATATATTCTCCCATTCCGTGGGCTGCCTCTTAGTTTTTTTGACTGTTTCCTTGGCTGTGCAGAAGCTTTTTATCTTGATGAAGTCCCATAAGTTCATTTTATCTTTTGTTTCTCTTGCCTTTGGGGATGTGTCATGAAAAAGGTTGCTTTGGCCGATGTTGTAGAGGTTGCTGCCTATGTTCTCCTCTAGAATTTTGATGGATTCCTGTCTCACATCGAGGTCTTTCATCCATTTGGAGTTTATTTTTGTGTATGGTGTGAGAGAGTGGTCAAGTTTCATTCTTTTGCATGTAGCTGTCCAATTTTCCCAGCACCATTTATTGAAGAGACTGTCTTTTTCCCACCGGATGTTTTTTCCTGCTTTATCAAATATTAGTTGCCCAAAGAGCCGAGGGTCCATTTCCGGGTTCTCTATTCTGTTCCATTGGTCTATGTGTCTGTTTTTGTGCCAGTACCATGCTGTCTTTGTGATCACAGCTTTGTAGTACAGCTCGAAATCTGGCATTGTGATGCCCCTAGCTTTGTTTTTCCTTTTCAACAGTTCCTTGGAGATTCGGGGCCTTTTGTGTTTCCACACAAATTTAAGGACTATTTGTTCCAGTTCTTTGAAAAACGTCCTCGGTATTTTGATCAGAATAGCATTGAAAGTGTTGATTGCTCTGGGTAGCATGGACATTTTAACTATGTTAATTCTTCCGATCCATGAGCATGGAATATTTTTCCATCTTTTAATGTCTTCCTCAATGTCTTTCAAGAGTGAATTATAGTTTCTAGAGTAGAGGTCCTTTACGTCTCTGGTTAAGTTAATTCCAAGGTAACGTATGGTTTTTGGTGCTATTGTAAATGGGATGGATTCCCTAATTTCTCTTTCTTCGGTCTCGTTATTCGTGTATAGAAATGCAACTGATTTCTGAGCATTGATTTTGTATCCCGCCACGTTACTGAATTGCTCTATAACTTCTAATCGTTTGGGAGTGGCTTCTTTTGGGTTTTCCATATAGAGTATCATGTCATCTGCGAAGAGAGACATTTTGACTTCTTCTTTGCCTATTTGGATACCTTTGATCCCTTTTTGTCGTCTGATTGCTGTTGCAAGGACTTCTAGTACTATGTTGAATAATAGTTGCGAGAGTGGGCATCCTTGTCGAGTTCCTGATCTTAAGGGAAAGGCTTCCAGCTTTTCCCCATTGAGAATAATATTTGCAGTAGGCTTTTCATAGATGGCTTTTATGAGATTGAGAAATGTACCCTCTATTCCTACACTCTGAAGGGTTTTAATAAGAAAAGGATGCTGTATTTTGTCAAATGCTTTTTCGGCATCAATTGAGAGGATCATATGGTTCCTGAGTCTTTTCTTGTTGATATGATGTATCACGCTGATCAATTTGCGAATATTGAACCACGCTTGCATCCCAGGTATGAATCCCACTTTATCATGATGGATAATCCTTTTAATGTACTATTAGATTCTATTAGCAAGTATCTTGTTGAGGATTTTGGCATCCATATTCATTAGGGAAATCAGTCTGTAATTCTCCTTTTTGAGGGGGTCTTTGCCTGGTTTGGGGATCAAGGTAATATTGGCCCCATAGAATGAGTTTGGTAGCTTTCCTTCTGTTTTTATTTTTTGGAATAGCTTTAGGAGAATAGGTATTATTTCTTCTTTGAATGTTTGGTAGAATTCCCCAGGAAAACCGTCCGGGCCTGGAGTTTTGTTATTTGGAAGGTTGTTTATCACTGACTCAATTTCTTCATAATTAATTGGCCTGTTTAAGAAATCAATTTCTTCCTGTTTCAATCTTGGTAGTTTATAGGTTTCCAGGAAGGATTCCATCTCTTCCAGATTGCTTAGTTTATTGGCATATAGCTGTAGATAAAAATTTCTAATAATCCTTCCAATTTCAATGGTGTTCGTCGTGACCTCTCCTTTTTCATTCATAATTTTAATAATCTGGGTCCTTTCTCTTTTCTTTTGGATAAGTGTTGCCAGTGGTCTGTCAATTTTATTGATTCTCTCCAAGAACCAGCTTCTAGTCCTGTTGATCTGCTCTACTGTACTCCTGGTTTCTGATTGATTGATTTCTGCTCTAATTTTGGTCAACTGCTTCCTCGTGCGTGGATTAGGCCTGTCCCTCTGTTGCTGTTCCAGCTTCTTGAAGTGAGAATATAAAAACTGCATTTTAGATTTTTCTATTCTTTTGAGTGAGGCTTGGATGGCTATGTATTTCCCCCTTAGGACTGCCTTTACAGTATCCCATAGGTTTTGGACCGTTGTATTTTCATTCTCATTGGTCTCCATAAATTGTTTAAGTTGATTTTTGATTTCCTGGTTTATCGAGTCATTCCTGAGCAGGATGGCTCTTAGTCTCCAAGTGTTTGAGTTTCTTCCAAATTTTTCCTTGTGGTTGAGTTCCAATTTCAGAGCGTTGTGGTCTGAAAATATGCAGGGGATAATTTCAATCTTTTGGTATCGGTTGAGACCTGTTTTGTGTCCCAGAACATGGTCTATTCTTGAGAATGATCCATGGGCATTAGAATAGAATGAGTATTCTTTGGTTCTGGGGTGTAGTATTCTATATATATCTATGAGGTCCAACTAGTCGAGTATGGCATTCAAAGCCTTTGATTCTTTGCTTAGTTTTTGCCAGGGTGTTCTGTCTATTTCTGAGAGTGGAGTGTTGAGGTCCCCTACTATTAATGCATTTTTATCTATATGTCTCTTTATTCTGGTAAGAGTTGGCTTGTGTATCTTGCTGCTCCCCTGTTGGGGACATATATATTTATAATTGTCATATCCAGTTGTTGAATACTTCCTTTAAGAATAATATAGTGCCCTTCTGCGTCTCTAACTATAGTCTCTAGTTTAAAATCCAATCTATCTGATATGAGAATTGCAACCCCAGCTTTCTTTTGAGGTCCATTTGAGTGAAAGACGGTACTCCATCCCCTTACTCTCAGTCTGAATGCATCTTTGGGTTTGAAATGAGTCTCTTGTAGACAGCAAATGGATGGGTCATTTCTTTTTATCCAATCTGCAACCCTGTGGCATTTATGGAAGCGTTTAAAGCATTGACATTGGCACTAAGAACTGAGAGATAGAATTTTAATGATGCCATGTTGTCAGTAAAGTCTTTGTTTGTATTGGTTGTGACTTTCTTTTCTGTATCACTCTTGGGGCCTTTTTACCTTTATAGAACCCCCCCTTAATATCTCTTGTAAGGCTGGTTTCATGGTTACGAAATTGGTTAATGACTGGCGATTCTGAAATGTCTTTATTTCTCCATCAATTCTGAATGACAGCCTTGCTGGATAAAGGATCCTTGGCTGCATGTTTTTCTCTGAAAGAGCTTTAAAAATGCCCCCCCCAACCCCTTCTCTTATTCCAGGTCTGTGTATACAGGTCTGACATAATTCTGATGCCTTTGCCTTGGTACGTGAGAAATTTCTTTGCCCTGGACGCTTTCAATACTGTATCCTTGGATCTAATATTTGCGAAATGAACTATGACGTGACGTGGCGTAGGTTTGTCGTGGTTGAGGTTGGGAGGGGTCCTCTCTGCCTCTTGGACATGAATGTTTGTTTCCCTCGCTAGATTAGGGAAGTTTTCAGCTACAATTTGTTCAAATATCTCTTCTAGACCTCTGTTTTTCTTCACCCCCTCGGGTTGCTGATGATTCTGACATTGGATCGTTTCATTGAGTCAGTAATCTCCCGTAACCTACATTCGTGGGTGTGGATTTTTTTAAGACCAGCTTCTATTTTCGTTTTTTCCTCTATTAACCCATTGTCCAATTCACTAATACGTTCCTCTGCTTCGGTGACCCTGGCCATCAGAGCCTCTAGTTTTGCATGCATTTGGCTCATAGAATTTTTAATTTCTGTCAGATTTGCTCTCATTTCTGTCCTTAGGGATTCTATATTCTCAGTAACCTTTTTGTTAATACTTTTTTCAATTCTACTCATCATTTTGACCATTACTCTGAATTCCATTTCTGATAATTTGGTTACATCCATATCCATTATTTCTGTGGCAGAGGCCACAGACTCACCGTATTTTCTTTGCTGGGGGGTGGGGGGGCTTCTCCTTCTTGTCATTCTGATGAGGAGAGGTTGCGGGGTTGTCCAGAGCCCAAATTATTGACTGGGTCCCAGGCCGTGCCCCTTGTTTTATAGGGATCTTGGGGATGTGGGCTTCTTCTTTAAAGATTTTATTTATTTATATGTGGCAGAAAGCCAACCAGCGAAAGAGGGAACACAAGCAGGGGAGTGGGAGAGGAAGAAGCAGGCTCCCAGCAGAGGAGTCCGATGAGGGACTCCTTTCCAGAACGCCGGAATCACGCCCTAAACCAAAGACAGGCGCTGAATGACTGCGCCACCCAGGCGCCCTGGGTTGTGGGCTTCTTGATTTTTCAGCCTGCCTTCTGTGTTCTGGGAGAGGGGGCTGCTGCGCCGATACTCAGGCAACCCTGTTTGGGTAGAGTCTCTGTGTCCTCTGCGAGGGGGATTGGGGATGGTCACCCGTGAGCCGGTACTTTCAGGCTTTTGTTCTCTGGCAGCTTTCCCTGGCGGTCTGCTGTGCCTCTTCTGAGAGTCAGAGCAGCAGCGGCCGAATTTCAGCCTCTGTCACAGAACAGAGGGATTGCGGCCCATTCTCCACTGATATTCTGGCCACTTTAACTCCGTTACTGTTGGTGCTGCTCAACCCTGCAGCCTCCCGGGATGTGCGCCCCACACCCGGCGTCCCAGCCCTCACTTCCAGGGCTGGTGCATCTCTGTCGTTTGTGCTTCTTATGCCGCCAGCCACCAGCCACCAGTCACCCCCGTGCACTCCTGGATCTCCGGGTCTCAGTCTATTTCCGGTGAGCACACCGGGATTCCAGAGTTCCGTGAGAAGCCTGGTGGCGTGCGCTCCCGGCTCAGGGTCTCAGTCTGCTGTTTCGCGGGTGCCATCCGCGAGTCCGCCCGCTCCCCCGTGCAGGTGGCCTGCCAGCCACCAGCCGCCCCGCGCGCGCTCTGGGAGTTCCCAGTCTCAGTCTGGATCCAGTGAGCACACCGGGATTCCGGTGTTCTGCGAGATGCCTGGTGGCACATGCTCCCGGCTCACCGGTCTCAGTCTGTTCTCTCGAGGGTGCCATCTGCGAGTCCGCCTGCTCCCCTGTGCAGGTGGCCACCGCTTCCCAGAGCCCGAACACGGCAGCTCCCTCCCCCTTCCGTTTATCTTCCGATATCTGTGCGCGGTTTCATGGCTCTCCGCTTCGTACCTCAATACTCAGCGCTGGAGATGTTCACTTGTAGAGATCCAGATGTATCTTCCTGTGTCTCAGGCTGCTTCCATGGTTGTTTAAGCTGGTCTGGTACCTATCCAGCTCGACTCAGGGGCCTGGCTGAAAAAGGGGTCCCCTACTCCTCCGCCATCTTAACTCCTCCTCTGATTCACCTCACTTTTAATACAAAAGCTTTACAGTCTTTTGATCTTGGGAAGCTCCTTAATCTGTTTTTCTTTCATTTTCCTTATTTGTAAAATGAAGGTGATAGTAGAGCCTACTCCGATTTGTCATTGTAAGAAAAATAATGGGACAATGCCCTACCCATTGTAAGCAATCATTATTGTTTCATTTGGGTGATGAGGTATGAACATTTTAGTAGGATCTTTCTAATCTGCTATTAATACTGGCCACACGCATTTCTTTCCTTAGTTTTTTCCCCTCCATTCCATAATATGTGGAGTCGATATTAGTTTTAAATCTCTCATACATGCAAGCACAGCATTATTCTTTTCTGTAACAATACTTTTTAATTTTTTAAAAAGATTTTAAAGGTATTATTTATGTATGTGACAGAGAGAGAGCACAGCAGGGGGAGCAGCAGGCAGAGAGGGAGAAGGAGAAGCAAGCTCCCTGCTGAGTTGGACGTGGGACTCCAGATCTGACCTGAGCCGAAGGCAGACACTTAACTGACTGAGCCACCAGGCACCCCAACATAAACTTTTTTAAACTAAAATTTTTAGTGATATTATTATAGATTCCATGCAGCTATAATAAATGATACAGAGGGATCTTACAGAGTATTTAACCAGCTTCCCTGATGGTAAAATCATATAAAACCCAATATTGCAATGTACAATATCACAACCAGAATATGGATTGATAAATCTTTTTTTCTGAAGATTTTATTTTTTTGCCAGAGATAGAGACAGCCAGCGAGAGAGGGAACATAAGCAGGGGGAGTGGGAGAGGAAGAAGCAGGCTCATAGCGGAGGAGCCTGATGTGGGGCTCGATCCCAGAACGCCGGGATCACGCCCTGTGCCGAAGGCAGACGCTTAATGACTGTGCCACCCCAGGTGCCCCAAGGATATTGATAAATCTATTCTCCTATCCAGCTTTCCCCAGTTTTAATTGTACTCATTTTCATGTGTGTGTATGTATATTTAGTTTCCTATATTTTTCTCATACCTGTAATTCATCCATTGGCACAGTCAACATACAGAACAGTTCTATCTATCACCACAAGGATACCTAGTATTGCCCTTTATATAACCATGCTCTCCTCCTGTCCCTGACCTGCCTGTTCTTTAACACTTGGAACCACTAATTTGCTCTTGTTTTTCAAATTTTCTAAGAATGGATTCATATAATATGTAACCTTTCAGAATTGGCCTTAAAAAAAAAAAAGGCAAGAAACAGCTTAATTCCCTGGAGATTCATCTAAATCAATATGCATGTTCATTTTTTCTCCTTCTTTTTGCTAAGTAATATTCCATTATATGGATGTACTGCAATATTCACCCATTGAAGGACCACCAGTAATTTCTTGTTTGGGGCTATTGCGGATAAAACTGTCATGAGCATTCAAGCATTTTTATGAACATGAGTTTTCATTTCTCTGGGATAAATGCCCTAGTGTGCAATTTCTGGATCATTTGGTGATTATAGGTATTGTTTTAGGACAAACTGCTATCCAGTTTTCCAGAGTATCTTTACCATTTTATGTTCCCACCAGCAATGCATGAATGATCTAGATTTTAAGAATTCTTGTCATCAAGATGTCAACTTTTTTAACATTTTTTTTTAGCCATTTTGGTAGAAGGTATGTTCATTGTCACTATAATAACTCATTGTGGTTTTAGTTTGCAATTCCTTGATGGCTGACCAAACATCTCATGTGCTTATTTGCCCCTGGTATCTCTTCTTCAGTGAAATGTCTGTTTCTATTTTTGCCACTTTCTCACTGGATTATTTTTTACTGTTGAGTTTCAAGAAATCTTAATATATTGTAAATACTAATCCTCTGTCAGGAATATAATTTGAAAATATTTTCTTCCAATCTGTTCTAAATAATAGGATAGCATATTATATTTACTCTTATTTTTGTAGTTTATTTTTTTCTTTCCTAAATTTTCCCATTTGTTTTACTTCTTTTTGGTTTGAAGAATTTCTTTCAGCCAATCTTTAAGGATAGGTCTGCCAGAGACTTTTTCTTTTTTTTAGGTTTTCCTTTGTCTGAGAATGCATCAATTTCCCCTTCATTTCTTAAGTATACTTTTAGTGGAAATAGAATTCGTGGGTGACGCACTTTTCTTTCAGTATCTGAAAAATGTGTCAATTCCTTCTGGTCTCCTGGTTTAAATGAGAAATCCTCTGCCATTTGAATTGGTATTCCTTTATTAATAATGCACTAGGGATTCAAATGCTTTCAAACTTTTTCCTTTATTTTTACTCTTCAAGAGTTTAATTATGATGTGTCCTGGCAGGGCTTTTTGTAGCTCATTCTGTTTGGGGCTCACTCAGCATCTTGGATCTATAAATTTGTGTATTGCCAAATTTGGGAAATTTTCAGCTATTATTTCTTCAAATAATCTGTCACCCATGCTCATTCTGTTTTCCTTCTGGTACCCTGACAATATAAATATTGGCTCTATTTTTATATGATTGTATTTTCCCTTGATCTCTGTGAATTCTATTGTTCTTTTTGCAAGCTCACTGTGTCTGTCTTCTTTTACATATAGTCTAATATTGACTGCATCCAGGGAGTTTTTATTTTCACCCTTTTTTCAGTCCTATAATTTTCATTGGCTTCTTTTTTATAACTTTTATTTCTGTATGGATTTTTATGTTTTCTTTTTTGTTTACACATAATTTGTAAATAGTTGTTGAAACAACGTTTATGATGATTGTTTTCAGTTTCTTGTCAGATAATTCCAACATCTGATTTGTTTCAATCTTGATATCAGTTGATTATTTTTTTTCATTAAAGTTGTGATTTTCTTGGTTCTTGGTGTTATGATTTTCAATTGAATCCTGGTTATTTTCACTCATTTGACCTAACACATTTTTGGAGAAAATAATTTCTATTTTTTGAAGGAGATTACAATTTTCTCTTATTTTTCTCAAAAGAATATAATCCCACCGTTTGCATTGAATTGTGGCCACTGAAGGATAGAGATTATCATTTTAAGCTCCCTCATTTATTTAACAACTCTGAGAATTTCTTGAGATTTTACTTGAAATTTTTATTTTCACAATTGTTTAAATAATGATGATTTGATAAATTTTACTGCATGGAAAATGATTCAAAGTTGCTTTTTTACTCATCACTCTATTTTCACAAATTGTCTTTATAAGAGTATCATTGTATTATGGTACTGTTTATCCTTAAACACTTACTATTCTTTTTTTTTTTTTAAGATTTTATTTATTTATTTGACAGAGAGATAGCCAGAGAGAGAGGGAACACAAGTAGGGGGAGTGGGAGAGGAAGGAGCACACTCCCAGCAGAAGAGCCTGATGCGGGGCTTGATCCCAGAACCCCAGGATCATGCCCTGAGCCGAAGGCAGACGCCTAATGACTGAGCCACGCAGGCGCCCCTAAACACTTACTATTCTTATAATGAATTCACTGAAATATTTTAAAACACTTTTCTAACTGAGTCTAAAAAGCTAATGCTTAAAGGATTGCTTTGGGATCTCTATTTTAGGCCAAAGAGATTGTTTAAAGACTTATACATTACTTAGGAATACCTTATACCATTGTGTAGGTATCTGTCCATAGAAGTTTCCAGCAATGGGGTGCCTGGGTGGCACAGCGGTTAAGCATCTGCCTTTGGCTCAGGGCGTGATCCCGGTGTTATGGGATCGAGCCCCACATCAGGCTCCTCTGCTGGGAGTCTGCTCCTTCCTCTCCCACTCCCCCCGCTTGTGTTCCCTCTCTCGCTGGCTGTCTCTATCTCTGTCAAATAAATAAAATCTTAAAAAAAAAAAAAGAAGTTTCCAGCAAGATAAACTAAGGTTTGCCTTCTTCTCTAGGGTGATTTACACCAAAATGAATACACTTGGATTTCAAGGAGGCATTTTGCAATTCACCAATATCATTATTTCCTTTTATAAGACATATGGCCATAATATCCTGTGTTGGGTCATATGAAGTCTTAAAAATAAGCATGAACAAACTTACCATCCCACAAAAATTTTTATCTCCCTAGAAACAATAGAGGCAGCACCAAAAAATAAAAAAAAAAAAAACTTTTTTTTTCTTTTTAGTTTTCTATATCATATTGACATTTGTCATGGGGAGTATACATTCTTATGTATTTTAAGGTTATGGCCTTCAGTTTTATCTTAAGTGACAAAGGAAAAAAAAAACATTAGTTTCCATATTAATGATCTCTTTGGCATTCCTCCTTTAAGTAGCCTAAGATTTTAATTTTCTTTTTCCCTTAATAGGGAAAAAGAAAAAAAAAACTCATATTCTTACTCTTTTTATATAGACTGATATTCAATTTTGCATTATTTTGATATATATGTATATAGGTATGTGTATGTAGATGTCCATATATATGTATGCTTATAATATGTGTGCTTATAATATATATATACTACATATACACAGAGAATATATTGTATATACGTACATGTACACATACAGAAAGAGAGGAAGAGAGAAAGAGAAAGCCCACTCCTCACTAAAACAGAAGTACGAAGAGAGATGTATCAGTATTGAAATTAAATTAGAATACATGAAGGAAAAGAAAATGTCTTAATAATCAACATATCACAAATCAGAAGGTGGCTGAATAAAAAATTCACATTTTTTTACCCCAGCTTTGAATCTAACTATTTTTACAACATTGAGAAAATCACATTATTTCCTGGATTTTAGTTTTATCTTCTGTAATACATTAGCATAAATATCCACAATTCCATATGTCTAGAACTCATGTTTACTTACTTATTAGTGTCAAAAATTAGCTTCTAATAAAATTGCCTTACTCACAACTGAGAGAATTATACATTTCTGAAATTGTTTAAATAGTTCTGAGAGTCCTCAGGAGGAGACTATTTCTTTATGAGGCAGTTTGATAGGCTACTCAGTGGTGGCTGCCATTTTCTTCTAGACTCCTCTAACAACATATTATGAGTCCCTGCTGGTGATAACATTTCTAGTGGAGACCAAAAATTCTGAAGTTGTTAAGATACTCCTGATGCCCCCTGAAACATGATGTCTACAAATATAGCTCCTATTTGTCTTGTTTTTCAGGTCACCTTGGCTTCTCTAAAGTTTCTGTAATTTAACATGATAAAAAATATAATTCACTGTCATTTCTACTGCAATTTGGCAAGTAGATTATGAAGGAGTTCTCTAAATCATTTTCTCTCTTTATTCTTTTTTTTTTTTTTGAGGATTTTATTTATTTATTGACAGAGAGAGAGATTGAGAGAGAATCTCAAGTAGACTCCTTGCTGAGCGCAGAGCCAGATGCAGGGCTCTATCCGATGACCCTGAGATCGTGACCTGAGCCAAAAGTAAGAGCTGGACATTTAACTAACTGAGCCACCAAGGCACCCTATTCTTACAGAGATATAAGATAAATTGCTGTTCTGTCCCAAGAATTTTGGGTTCAAAAACATTTGTAGGAAACAAAAGGAGTCAAAGAACTATACTGAACTATACTGAATTAATTATGATCTATCACTCTTCATTCCTCACCTGCTCTATCATACCCTATCACTGAACCATGGTTGTATAAGAAATATGTATATCCGAACTCTTCTCTCAGTTAAGAAGAATGTTTTGCAGGTGCCTCTGAAACCCCTCCCGAATAAAGCTGCCTGGACAATCTTTGTAGTCTCCAGTATGATGATTTTGCAGGATGATTTCCAAGTCGGGACGGTCTCTTCAGGGCTCCTTGCCTATTCTACATACAATGGATGTATACTCTTGTATCAGAAGTCATGGTAGGGGATGGAGGAGAGGAGATGACTATGAACAAAATATTAATAACCATTAGTCACACTACCACTGGCACCCATAAGTATCTATCATTAGGTGTTCATATGCCAGCCTCTCTCTCTTGATATATAGAGACAGAAAGACATCTATGTATCTGTATCTATACTCCACAAATATATAAATACCTGCTTCACAAATGCAAGAATAAAAATTTCAAATATATATATATGCAAACACATGCACACATGCACTAATATTGAAAAAATGTATATGTATAAAATTTGTGAGATGGGTGTTCCATCTCTCTCATCTAGGAAACAGTAATACCAAAGAAGGTAAGACATCTATTCTTTTGAACAGAAGATGTCTTATGGACATGAATATTAATGTGGACATGAATAAGGACCAATGAATATCATGGGAATATTCATGCCTTTTTTATTCTAAACTCTTGCAAGAACATGGCTTATAAACATAAAGAGGACCCTAGATGATTCATGAGGACATGATCCTATCCTACCAAGAATTCTTATCACTGTTATCATCACTCTGAACATCGTCATTGAATTTAGTGTTTTTTGACCGAGAGTTTTTTTTAAATGGTTGAAAAAATCAAAAGAATAATAATATTTCATGATACATGAAAATTATATGAAATTTATATTTCAATGTACATAAATAAAATTTCATTGAAGCACAACTGCATCAATTGATTTACATATTATCTGTGACTGCTTCTATGCAACAATGGCAGAAATAATTAGTTGTGACAAAAGTGATCTAGCCAACAAAGCCAAAAAAAATTACTATCTTTCCTTTTACAATAAAAGTTTATTAATACCTTCAACTAAGCAATGCTGACTTTCAAGGACACCAGTTAGTAGTCACAGAACTTGGTGAGGAATGCCATATTCATACCAGGTCACATATAGGTCAGTAAATATAGAGTTAACTATTTTTATTTTTTATACAGATGTTTTTTGAAGAAGTAGACACTATCATACAGTAGAGAATGCTTCAGAAATCTTTAATAATAGAGATAATGTTTCTGCTCACAGAGAATTAATTAATGCATGTATTTAGAAATCACTAAGCAAACTGTAATTAACTAACAAAGCAATGAAATATTTATAAGAAACAGACAGAAAACAATAAACAAAGTAAGTACATTACAAAGTGAATATATTACACTAAACATTATTAAAAATATTATCAAGATACATATTTAATTTTACAATTTGCATGTTGGCTTGTTAATTTTCTTTAATTGCATCATTTGCTATGTGGAGAGAAAGGGTTTTTCATTTGCTGAGTTAAACCTTTACGTAGAAATAGCAAATTGAGAAGCAATTTACATTTAGCATTTTATTGGGGGTATTATATTTAATATATATTACATATGAAAATAAATACAATTATAAATCTTGGGGGAGAAATCGAACTTGATTTGTGTTTAGTGTTTTTTTACACCGCATTCCCCATATGATAAGTATCTACAGTTAAGTATATAAAAACTGTACCTCAAAAAAGGCACTTTTTTCTTTTAAACAAACACACAAAGTTATAAATATTCAATTAATATTTGTCTCTCTAAAATGATAGAATTGAGCCAGTTATAGCTTCAATTCTAGAGTTTTTTTTAAAATTTCTGGATTATATTCTTTAAATAAATTACCAAATTGAAATACTGAAGAAAAAAAAAAACCTACATCAAGGTGAGGAAAAGGCTGACACGCAAAAAGTAGTAGTACTTTGCTCCAAAAATTAGCATGCTGCTAAATAGTAAGAAAGTAACATTTCTAGAGTTTGTTTTTGTTTTTGAGAGAGAGAGAGAGAGCATGAGCTGGTGGGGGAGCAGAGGGAGAGGCAGAGAGATAAACTTTTTTTTTTTTTAAGATTTTATTGACTTTTCATTTGAGGTAGGGAGAGAGCGTGAGAGAGCACAAGCAGGGGGCAGAGGGAGAGGTAGAAACAGACTTCCACTGAGTGGGAGTCCATTGTGGGGCTAGATCCCAGGAACCTGAGATCATGACCTGAGCCAAAATCAAGAGTTGGTTGCTTAACAAACTGAATTACCCAGGTGCCCCTGTTTTGATTTTTAAACCTGATCTGCAAGCATTTTAATTATTTACCCAAAAGGAGATTAATGCCATCATGAAGCTATCATGAAATTCATTAGGGGAATAATAAAATAAGAGGGCGACAAAGATGCCATTGGAGAAGCTGAGGATATGGACTGCTTTGCTAAGGGAGAGGAAAGCATCAGGAAGGGGCAGCTCTGGGGAACCTAAGTGTTCAGATAATTTGCAAGATGTCTCCTTCTGTTAAAAGCAGTGTTTTTGATACATTTATTTTTATTGTGGTGACATATACATAACATATACTTGAACATTTTAACCATGTTTAGGTATACAATTTAGTGCCATTAAGTACATTTACATTGTTGTGCAACCATCACCACCATATCCATTAAATGATAATTCTTCTTTCCCTCCTACCCCAACTCCCTGGCAACCACCCTTCCACTTTCTGTCTCTGTGAATTTGACTACTCTAGGTAACTTTTATTGGTGGAATCATACGTTATTTGTTCTTCTTTGACTGTCTTATTTCACTAAGTATCGTGTCCTCAAGCTTCATCCAGGCTGTGGCATGTGTTAGAATTTCCTTTCTTTTTAGGGCTGAATGATATTCCATTATATATGTATAGCACATCTTGTTTATACATTCATCTGTTGACAGACATGTTGGGGAGATTCCAATTTTGGCTGCTGTGAATAATGCTGCTATGAACATGGGTAAGCAAATATCAATTTGAGTTTCTGCTTCTTATTATTTTGGTATGTACTCAGAAGTGGAATGGCTGAGTCATATGGTAATTTTTATTTTTAATTTTGTTGAAGAATCAACATATTCTTGATTGAGGAAAGGAAAGGAGCTTCAGTTAGAAATCATGGTATCGTGAGAACAGAGAACATTGGTCCTAGTGAACATCACATTTATGACTTCGGGAAATCAGATTTTCTAAAATCTAGGGAAATTGTAAGAAAAAAATTAAGTGTCAGATGCTCCTGTAGGCATCACTCAAGAGAGTAAGAGGCTAAAATCATGAGATTCTGGCTGTATAATTTTTAATTATGTCATTAGAGAATGAAGTAAAGGGAAACAAATTTGTGCAGAGGCAGCCTCTGACACTGATTAGGGTTCCCTGTTGTTTTACTGTGAAAGTATTTAATGATGATAGATATCAACTCAGAGTGGCATTTCTGTTGCCTTAACAATATTAACGGTTCTAAGTAATCATAGAATTCATGCTTCTTACTGTTTTAGGGGTGCTCAGTTCACTCTGTAATGTTAACATACTAGTGTTCTGCTCCAGAAGACGTGATTGTGAGAAGTCTCATAATCCCAGATTTAATCTGAGAATTGGGAAAGCTGACAATACTTATCACACAGAAGATCTGGAGGAAATCAATAGCTTCCTGTCTACCTCTACTGGAGGCTGAGTGTGTGGAAGAACCTTTGTTGCTCTGGAGGTAAACTTGTAAGAAATAGAACAAAGTGAAACAGAAGATCCTGATTCAACCCAAAGAAGAATTCTCCAACCTCAAAACTACTTTGCTTCTCAGAGCAGTTAGCCTTCTCTTATGGGAGGTGCTCAAGAAGAGCCAGGGGCTGTCAGTTCAGGAAATGTGTTCAAGTACTCTGTATTGTTCTAAAAATTTAACACAATGATATTAAAGGACTACTGACTACTTAAGAATTTATAAAATGAAGATAATTTGGAGCCTCTGTGCTTGGTTAGTGAATGGAATTTGTAAATTAATAGGAATTATGTTAATATATATCAATATTTAATTGAAATTATAAAGTCAATTTTCTATAGTTCCACCAGTCCATTTATATTAAAGTATGCTTTTGTCCTATCTGATTAGCTAAATTCACAAGATTTTGCTATGATTCCAAAAAGAGCTTGCCAGGTATTTTTACCCAGCAGTGTAGTTCATGTAGCTTTATACAGTTTCTCTAAGAAATTCCTGGTATGGCAGCCACTTCCCATAAGGACTACTATGATGATGGGACCACACAAAAGCCTCTCATTGACTGCCACAGAAAGCCCTCCTCCTCTAACATTACATAATCTTTTACCTTTTGCAATATTCCCAGACTTCTCACTTGCCCCTGTCCAGCCACCCAAGGACTGCCAAATGTATCTACAAAACAGTTAGAAAGTCCTCTCCAGTTGTGAAGCTCTTCTTAATAGAATACTTGCCAATCAGAGACTGTCTCTGTTTCTTCCTCCTTTTACTCTATGCATCTCTCTCTTTTCTAATGCCATTGAGCTTCTGCTCAAAGAAGGTTTATGAATCACATGCTGCAAGTTAATGAATAAGCAGCCTTTGTTAATTTTGTTTTGGACTTAGTATTGTCATTAACATCTCCTTCCTGAAGATATCAAGCTTCATTATTAAATGGAATCCAAAAGTGAACAAAAATTTCATAATATCTATAAGGACATCTTTCCTTAAAATATTTCCCCTGTAACTTCTGAAATATCAAAGAGAAAATCTTTCTTTTGACAGTTGAGTAAAGTATAGGAAGTGAGCTAGGGCAAGGATTTGGACTGAGTTCAGTGGTATGTTAGTTGATGGCTAAGAACTACGTCTCCAAAATTAAACAAAACAGAAAGAAGCTCTGATTTTTGGTGGCTCATTTCAAGCCACCAAGGCAGAGGTGGGAAGAAAAGGGCTTAGTGAACTCTAGGAGCCCCAGGGCCAGCTCCAGCACACCAGGGAGGAACGGACACTATTCTTGAGCCTCTTCTGTGTGTGACTTTCTAGCACCATTTCACATAACCCCTCTGAACCTTAGTCTAATTACTTTTAAAAATGAGGAAAATGCCAGATCATTAAGTTACTTGTTTAAGGTCACACAGCAAATAAATGGCATGTGGTATTAGCCTCTGCTCTCAGTACGGTACATCATTTGCAAAACCTCCATTAGAAAAGGAGTCAAGTAATTTAAATGTATACCAACCTGTAAAATGAATAAATATCACATTTTTCCCAAAGGACTCACTTTTGCTGACTCTGGTTGCAATACAGATTGCTTCAAAGAGGTGCATACTCACAGCATGGGTCAGAATATGGAAGACACATTTCACTCCATTCACAGTTTTGTCAAGGGTTAGGCCTATCATGAACAAACAGCCCAAACAGGATATTCTCTCTGACGAATAAGTGGCCCAACAGTTCATGTATAGTGGAGCATTTTTGTGTGCCCAGGTGCTCTGCTGGGTGCCAGGCCTTTACCTCCAGCACAGGTTAGCATCTCCTCTCCAACTCCATGCTCAGGTGTGAGAAATTGTCCATAGTCACTCATGACTAAATGCAAACCTCATCTGCAATCGACCCAGTTTGCTTAGCTGTTTTTGTAGCTTGAAAGAAGGGAGGGGAAAAAATGCTTCGTTCCTGCTGTTTCTTAATTGGAACCATCTGTTATTCTTTGTCTCCGCTAAAGAAGCTATAATCCAGGGCCTGGGTCTGACATGGAAATCTGGGTCTGTAAGCTTTGGAACAGACAGCGATCTCCTAAGGGAAGGCAAAGTGCACTGTACATAGGGGTATTGTTTTGAAGATCCCTTGTTAGGGAAAAAAATATTACAAGAGTAACTACTGTTTGAAGGGAATATAAAGCAATAAGAGCATATTTATTTTTCTAGAAGGTAGGATTTCAAATATTACTTGGAAAAGGTATGATCGTGAGAAGACTGGAGAGAACTCACCTATATTGAGACCTACTATGCACTAGTTATATTACTTATGCTGTTTCACAAAAGCCTTAAAGAAAATATTATTAACTCCATTTTACAGGTAACGAAACTTGAGATTCAGCATGGGCTGAGTTCTTCAGGCCCAGAACTAATACATGGCAGAACTGACACAGTAAATGAAGATCCCTCTGGAATAAAAGGCCATGATGTTTTTATACTATAACAGGTGTTGACAACCATAAACCAAACCCAACCTGCCACCTGATTTGGTATGTAGCCCAAAAGCTAAAAACGTTTCTCATGTTTTTGTAAAATTTTTTCTTATTTTTTAAAAATTTTTATTTACTTGCAAGAGAGAGAACACTCACAAAAGAGAGCAAAGGCAGGGTGAGGGGCAGAGGGAAAGAGAAGCAGACTCCCCACTGAGCAGGAAGCCTGAGGTGGGGCTAAATCCCAAGACCCTGGAATCATGACCTGAGCCAAAAGCAGAGGCATAATGGACTGAGCCATCCAGGCACCCCATGTTTTTGTAATAATTTTTAATAGTTGAAAAAAATCAAAGGAAAAATAGCATTTTGTGATTCACAAATATTATTTGAAACTCAAATCTTGGTGTCCTGGAAGAAAGTTTTACTTGACACGGTCATGATTGTTCACTTATGTATTGACCATGGCTATTTTCACAGTACAACAGCAGAGCTGAGTAGTCCCAACAGAAATCAAATGGCTTTCAAATACTGAACTATTTCGTACTTTGCCTTTTACAGGAAAAAGCTTTGCAGCACCCTCCACTAGACCAATGGTTCTCCAAGTTGAGTATGCATCAGAATCATCTGGATGACTTGTTCGACAATGAGTCTCACCCCAGAGGTTCTTATTTGACAGGTGTGGGGTGGGGCCAAGGATTTTCATTTCTAGCTTGTTCCTGGGTGATGTCCTTACTGTTGGTTTTGGGTCCAGCCTTTGACAAGCATTGTACTCGAAGAAAATTTGCTAAAATTTTTTTTCTAAGGTTGTTTAGCTATTCAACTGGTAGGTTTTGTGGCTAGGGAATAAACCCTCATTAGCTCAGTAACTCCCCCTCTGTAATCTTTTCTTTCTGTGATGTATTTAGCACTTGTACTGCTGGATGACTTTTGTACAATTGTTCACATTTTCATTGGTCTAGTTTTCTCATCTCTATAATTTAAGCTTAGTGAGAGCAAAAAGCAAATAGTCTGTGGCCATATGTCCTCATTGATGACCCATGCAGAGCTAATTTCACACCATGGGTGGAAGTAAGGGTAGGAGAATGGAAAGACCGCAAGTACATGTGCCTTTAAATCCTAAATATTTTGTTTGCTTTCTTCCTAAATTTGGGCATGTTAGCCTCCAAGAGCCTCAGTTTCTTCTGCTGTGAGATTAACATGATAACATGTGCCTCACAGAGGTCCTCTGAGTTTTATAACAGATCAAATATTTAAAGCATATTCAATGCCTGGCAAACTGTAAACAACCTGGAAGCTCTAGAGGGGGCTCACTGCATAATAGCTGAACAAAAGGTCTCCCTCCCTGCCACTCTAATGAAGAACGTGTAAAAAGGGAAGTCTTTTCCTATGCCGTGCCAGTTGGCTGAGTTACACACATCCCTTGATGGGAGCGTGAAATTCGTGAAAAAACTTAGCAAATCACCCATACCCACTCTACTCCCATGCAGCTTCCTCCTGGACTGGTGCCTAAGGACAACCTGGATGGCATCTAGATTGATGGTCTCACTCAGTCTGCATCCAAAGTCTGCATCCAAAGCAGAGTTACAGCTGTTCAGAGAAAACTAGCCTGTTGCAACACAGAGAAGAGTTAAGAATGCTAGAAAGGAAAAGACAGTGAGATCCACTGCAGCATCAACATTGGTGTTATTTGCTACTTTCTGCCAGAATAATGCAGAGGTTAAGGACTCCACATGTGGAAATTGACTACCACCTGGGTTGGCTTCGGGACTCCATCATGAGCCTCCAGTGTGGCATTAGGTAAGTTATTTATTTTCTCTATAGCTTATTTCATCATTTCTAGAAGTGGAACAATCCCAGAATTTACCTTGTATGGTCGTCATGAAGGACAAATGAGAGATTTTGGATAAAGCTCTGGCCTGACCCAAGGTAAAGTGCTAACTAGAGCAAATACTGATGGAACACTTGCCCGTCCCATGAGTTGAGTCAAGGGACTTACTTATATTCATTCATTCATTCATAAGGCAAGACAGAATTTATGCAAACTGTGAGTTCAGTGAAAATATAAACATACAAACCTGGAAGGGTTTAGACCAATAGGTTATATTTGAGATTGCTGCTAGTATGTTTATGTGTTTGAGTGTGTGTATATATATGCACTTCTTTTTTGATGTCACTACTATATTTTCTGACAAAAATATTTTATAACCAGGAAAAAACTGTACACATTTTTGTTGTTTTAAGTTCTCACCTTGTCATCACGTCTTCACTCTATCTCATTTGAAAGCTTACCACTGTACTACCAAAAAACATTTTGAAAAAGAAGGAGGTGGAGGAGAATCACTCTATGATCTTTGACAGGAAAAAAATATGTTCTCCATGTCAGTTGACATCTGAAGCTCACTAATATCTTGACCAAAATGGATATTAAGAGACATTGGAATAAGAAGGATCTTGAAAATGGTTTTATGACACCACAAAGAAAACAACCTATTTCTAGTTTGTTATGGAGTGAGGTAACTATTAGGCACATTAACAATCAGGAGCATGTCAAATGGTTAGTTATCTATTATTACCACTAATAGTGGGGTCCTTTAAAAACCATTCTTGAAGTTTTAAAGAAGCAGCACTACAGCAAGAGAAAATGGAACCTAGCCTACAAGCATTGGCACCTCCTATTCCCTCTCACAGACCTGCTCCTAGTTACTCAGTGCAAGTTTTCTGCACCTTGCTTGTTTGTTTCTTTATTGATGACCCCATGCCCATGTTTACCATTTGTTTAAGCTCCTGCCAGAGCTCTGGCAAGGATCTCTCTGAGGACTCCACGTGTCCTTCCCTTAGTTAGATGGGCTCCCCAACATCATCTCCCTTTTGTCTTTCATACTGGTCTCCCTTTCAAGTGGTGTTTTTTGGGATGCTTTGGCATGGACTAGTATTTTAATGGATTATTTATTACAGTATTTTCATTTTTTTTCTGCAAAACATTGACTGGAATGGGCTCCATTTGCCCATAGGTGTGAGAGTCACAATGATTGACCAGTGGACTTGCTTATGTTTTCTCAAGCTCAAGGTACAATTTTAGATTTACTCTTCTTTTTGTCAGGACTTGATTCTGCTTCTACTCTATCTCTCAGTTACCTAAACTTTTCAGATGTTCTAACATTTAGGTGAAATATAATTTTATCCAGTCAGCATCCCTCAGTTTCCATTTCCCTGAGATGGTTTCTGTCTTTTGCTACCCATTGAATTCCATGCTCCCTTCTTCCATCATACTTCCATTGAGGCATAATGATCTAGTTATATATTTTTGAGGTATTTGCAGGCATATGCTCATTTATTTTACTATTTTCCCCCTTTAACCTCTATATCCCAGAACAAAATTTTGTAGAACACTTAGGTGGATAACAAAAGGAGGAAGAAAGAACTAGTCCATGTTGAAATGATGGAATGATGAGCATAATTTTGCCTGTGTTCTTCTGCTTTTTCTGTTAAACCAGGAACCTAAGTAAGATCAGTCTGAGGGTTTTTTTCATCTTTAAGCTTAGCTGATAGTAATTATAAAGGAAAGGCTTTTTGTAGGAGAAAGAACTATTTAAAAAGCATAACAATGTATTACATTTGTGATGTACATTAAAAATAGATTAAACATTTACCTAAAACTCTATCCTGAAATACTCAAGCTTCATCTTTATTCTATGTATGAAAATGATTCATTAAGAGCTTACAGCTTACAACTGATTACCAGAAAGTAATATATTCTTCCTCAAACAAGAAATACTTCACCAGTAAGCAGTTTCCAGGGAGAACAGAAAGAGTATCAGATGCTCATGAAAAAACTATTACCATACTACTCGTTCTATACTAAAATGATTGTTAATGGTTCTTTATTTATGTGATTTTCCATTAATGTTTTTATGATTTGAGTAATGCTAGATCAATATGATTCCAGACATCCAGATACTTGAAAAATATGAAGACTAGTCTAATGTGTACATTTTCATCTTAAAATCAGTTATCATATAAACAAAATACAACTTCTTGAAGTGTGAATTTATTACTCCTCCTTGATTCCATGGTACCAAAGTTTCATTCTGAACCTCCAAAAGGCACCAGTATTAACGTTATTAATTCAATTGTTATATACTTAGAAGTTCTCATTTTCAAAATGTTATTGGGAGTGGAAAACAATACTTGAATATGTTTTTATCATTAAGTTTGGTTTTTTTTGTTTGTTTTTTTACTAAGTACAGTCAGCAAAAAGTCCTGGAAATTGTAATAATGAAATCATGTAAACTAGTCTTTTCTCGTCCTTGGGGAGAATTTGTTCCTAAGTATTCAACTATGGGAAGCAACAGGATTTAATGGAAATACATTCTTTCTAGATGCTAAGAGTTCTTGTTATTCTATTTTTATTTGATGATCTTGAACAAGGCATTCACTTAATCTATGTCTTACATTCTCAGCTGTAAAATGAAGATTGATGGATTTCTGAGGTGAATTATAGATGGTTTCTAAGGTTTTCTATAACTCTAGCATTGAATACATATATTTCATTGTGACAGACATTGTTGCTGGCTACCCAATAGTTACACACATACACAGAGAAATACACACACACGCATGCACACACACAGATACACACACACTCACATAAACTTTTTAGCTGCTTATAGAGTCTATTTTCTACTAAAGAAGCTGACAATACCAGACACTTATTGATAATAAGTGTCTTCTATCTGGAGAATGGTTATAGGTTCCATTCCTGGTTGGTGGGATCTAAAAAGCCTGCAGTGGAAGTCTAAGAAGGCTTCCCCTTGCTAATAAAATGGAAGACATGGGGGAAAAATGTCTCTGTTCTTTGCTAGATCTGTTGTGCCTCTATGTGTCACTTGGAGAGACTGCCACTGTGCTAGTACCCTGAGGGAAAAAAAAACACCCATCCAAAATGTCAGAATTAAAAAACACAAAGATCTTCAGTTCATAAAGATATTGTTAGGTAGATAAGCTAATTCTTGAACCAGTCATCTCTGAACTATTTGTTTGAAATGTAATAAATGACTTAAATCTTCAATGGGCTTTTAGTTGTGTGCTTTGCCTAAAGCCAAAAGCACCCTAAATGGAGTGTGTGTGTGTGTGTGTGTGTGTGTGTGTGTGTGACTGTATGGTTATCAGTCTCCTCTCTATTTAAAGATATGACTTTGTTTCAATTCACCACAGATCTTTTTATGGATGGCCTGGATCATCATACAGATGAAATTTCTTTTCAAATGGTCACCTTCTTAGAAAGATAAAGTTTACTGACTATTCCACGTAAAATAGCTACACTCCCATCATTGAAACTTCTTTTATCCCATTCTATTTTTCTTTTAAGCACTCATCAATTTCTGAAGTTATTTATGTTATGCATGATTAATGTATTATCTTTCTGCCTTTAAATGTAAGTTTTATGAGAGCAGGACCATCATTTCCCAAAAATGTCTTATTTTTATAGCGTCTACAACAGGTTTTGCACAGAGTCGGTATTTGACAAATATCTCTTGTGAGCTAATGATAGTCTTAAAGTGTACCCCAAAAAATGGACTTACAAAATAAGTGTTCCTATGATTGTTAATGAAAACTTTGGCAATTTATAAACACATAAGAAAGCAAAGAAAACATGACTTACCTTTTATTAAAAAAGCATGATTTGTAAAAGATAAGTTATTTGATACATATTTTATGTATACATTCCATATATTTGTTTTCATGACATGGCATTAAAACTTCATGATATAAGAAATTATTTTTATAATAAAGAAAAAATGAGCCAATAAGAAATTGAAATAAAATAAGATTGACAGATCAACTCATTTATGCAAAATTTTATTAGACATAAACAGGTACATATGTTGGTATATGTATTAAATTTCCAAAGAAATTTTAAAAATTTACATATAATTAAATGGTGAGGGAATAATAATGATACATTTTACTTTCTACATGATGAATCTCTGTAATTTTTTTAAGTGAACATATAAAAATATTGTAATCAGTAAAATGGTTCACACATAATGCTAACTGCTAGGGACAAATCTCTGTTTATCTAAAACTGAATGTACAGTTGGAGAAATGAGCATTTAAAAAAATGAGTGCAGGAGGGCGTTCCAAGATGGCTGAGGAGCAAGAGACCTAAAGTTCGTCTGGTCCCAGGAATTCAACGAGAGAGCTACCAAACCATTCTGAATACCTATGAACGCAACTGGAGAGTGAAGAAAAGAGTAGAAGAAACTCTATGAACAGAAAAGCGACCAATTTCTGCTAGGAGGAGAAAAGATGGGGGAGGAGGAGGAGACCCTTTCTCAGCTGGTCCCGAGTCAAGCTGGATATCTACAAGACCATCCTGAACACCCACGGAATCAGCCTGAGATACAGGAAGATACATCTGGATCTCTACAAACGAACATCTCCAGCACTGAATATTGAAGTACAAAGCGGGGAGCTGTGAATTCACACACAGATATGGGAAGATAAACGGAAGGGGGAGGGAGCGGATGCGCTCTGGTGCTGGGAAGCAGTAGCCACTTGCACTGGGGAGCTGGCCAGACTAGAGGACCAGCACACGCGAGAGAGCAGACTGAGACCTTGAGCCTGGGAACGCACATGTCCAAACTGAAAACCGGAGCTCCGGAGTGAACACTTGAACTAGACTGAACCCGAGAGCTCAGGCGCGCGCAGGCAACCAGACTGAAAACTGGCGCTCCGGAGCCCACGCAAACCAGACTGAAACAGTTAGCTCAGGAGCACACGTGGGAACTGGAGGCGGCAGGCGGTGTTAGAAGCACAAAGGACAGAGACGCACTGGCCCTGGAAATGAGGGCTGGGATGCCGGCTGTGGGGTGCACAACCCGGGACACTGCAGGGTTTCTGGCAACACCGACAGAAACAGAGTTAAAGTGGCCAAGAGAGCTCAGTGGAGAGCGGACTGTGATCTCTCTGTTCTGAGACAGAGGCTAGGATTCGGCCACTGCTGTTCTGACTCTCAGAAGAGCCACAGAAAACTGCCAGGGAAAGCCAAAAGAGAACAAAAGCCCAGGAAATACTGGCTCACATTGTGCCCATCCCCATCCCCCCTCACAGGGGACAGGGCAACTCTACCCAGACAGGGTTGCCTTAATAACAGTGTGGATGCCCCCTCCCCCATGAGGCAGTCTGAAAAATCAAGAAGCCCACATCCCTAAGGTCCCTATAAAACAAGTGCACACTGCCTGGATCCTGGACAATAATTTGGGCTCTGGGCATCCCCGCAACCTCTCCTCATCAGAATGATGAGGAGGAGAAATCCCCCCAGCAAAGAAAAAATAATGAGTCTGTGGCCTCTGCCACAGAACTGATAGATATGGATATAAACAAATTGTCAGAAATGGAGTTCAGAGTAACAATGGTCAAGATGATGTGTAGGCTTGAAAAAACTATTAACGAAAATATTAGCAAGAATATAGAATCTCTAAGGGCAGAAATGAGAGCGAGTGTGGCAGAAAATAAAAATGCTATGAGTCAAATACAGTCTAAACTAGACGCTCTGATGGCCAGGTAAATGATGCAGAAGAATGAATTAGTGAATTGGAGGATGGCATGGTAGAAGAGAAAGTTAAAAAAGAAACTTGGCTCAAAAAAAATCCAATCTCAAGAATGTAGATTATGGGAGATTACTGACTCAATGAAACATTCCAATGTCAGAATCATTGGCATCCCTGAGGGGGTGGAGAAAGACAGAGGTCTATAAGACATATTTGAACAAATTGTAGCTGAGAACTTCCCTAATCTGGCAAAGGAAACAAGGATTCATGTCCAAGAAGCAGAGAGGACCCCTCTAAAGGTCAATGAGAACAGACCTACAGCACGTCACATCATAGTGCAATTCGCAAATATTAGATCCAAGGATACAGGATTGAAAGTGGCCAGGGGGAAGAAAATTCTTACATACAGAAGGAAAAATATCAGAATAATGTCAGACCTGTCTACAGAGAACTGGCAGGCTAGGAAGGGTTGGCAGGGTATTTTTAAAGCTCTATCTGAGAAGAACATGCAGCCAAGGATTCTTTATCCAGCAAGGTTGTCATTCAGAATTGATGGAGAGATAAGGACCTTCCAGGATCAGCAGAAACTGAAGGAATTCATAACCACCAAACTAGCCCTACAGGAGATATTAAGGGGGGTTCTACAAAAGTAAAAAGGCCCCAAGAGTGATACAGAACAGAAATTTACAATCTATAGAAACAAAGACTTCACAGGCAACATAACATCATTAAGATCATAACTCTCAATAATCACTTTCAATGTGAATGGCCTAAATGCTCCCATAAAACCCCACAGGGTTGAAGATTGGATAAAAAGCCATGACCCATCCATTTGCTGTCTACAAGAGACTCATCTTGAACCAAAAGATACATTCAGACTGAAAGTGAAGGGATGGAAAACCATTTTTCAGGCCAATGGACCTCAAAAGAAAGCTGGGGTAGCAATTCTCATATCAGACAGATTGGATTTTAAACTAAAGGCTGCTGTTAGAGATACAAAAGAACCCCATATTATTCTTAAAGGATGTATCCAACAAGTGGATATGACAATTATAAATATCTATGCCCCCAACAGGGGAACAGCTAGATACACAAGCCAATTCTTAAACAGAATAAAGAGACATATAGATAATAATAGTTAATAGTAGCAGACTTCAACTCTCCACTTTCAGCAATAGACAGACCACCTAAACAGAAAATCAACAAAGAAACAAGAGCTTTGAATGACACACTGGACTAGATGGACCTCATAGATATATACAGAACACCACACCCCAGAAAAACAGAATACTCATTCTTTTCAAATGCACGTGGAACTTTCTCCAGAATAACCATATAGTGGGTCACAAAACAGGTCTCAACCGATACCAAAAGACTGAGATTATTCCCTGCATATTCTCAGACCACAATGCTTTGAAACTGGAACTCAATCACAAGGAAAAATTTGGAAGAAACTCAAACACTTGGAAACTAAGAACCATCCTGCTCAAGAATGACTGGGTAAACCAAGAAATTAAAAATCAGTTTAAAAAATTTCTGGAGACCAATGAGAATGAAAACACATTGGTCCAATACCTGTGGGACACAGAAAAGGCAGTCCTAAGGGGAAAATACATAGCCATCCAAGCCTCACTCAAAAGAATAGAAAAATAAAAAATGCAGTTTTTATATTCTTACCTCAAGAAGCTGGAGCTGGAACAGGGGGACAGGCCTAACCCATGCACGAGAAGGCAAGTGATATAGATTAGAGCCGAGATCAATGAATTAGAAACCAGGAGCACAGTTGAGCAGATCAACAGAACTAGAAGCTGGTTCTTTGAAAGAATAAATAAGATTGATAAGCCACTGGCCAGACTTATTCAAAAGAATAGAGAAAGGACCCAAATTAATAAAATTATGAATGAAAGGGGAGAGATCACAACCAACACCAATGAAATAGGAATAATCATTAGAAACTTTTACCAACAGCTTTATGCCAGTAAATTAAACAACCTGGAAGAAATGGATGCCTTCCTGGAAACCTATAAACTACCAAGACTGAAACAGGAAGAAATTGATTATTTAAGCCAATTGATTAATTATGAAGAGATTGAAGCAGTGATCAAAAACCTCCCCTAAAACAAGAGTCCAGGGCCTGACGGATTCCCTGGGGAATCCTACCAAACACTCAAAAGAAGAAATAATACCTATTCTCCTAAAGCTGTTTCAAAAAATAGAAGAAGAAGGAAAAACTACCAAACTCATTCTATGAGGCTAGTATTATCTTGATCCCGAAGCCAAGCAAAGACCCCATCAAAAAGGAGAATTACAGACTGATTTCCCTGATGAATATGAATGCCAAAATTCTCAACAAGATCCTAGTAATGGGATTCAACAGTACATTAAAAGGATTATCCATCAAGACCAAGTGGGAAACATCCCTGGGATGCACGGGTGGTTCAACGTTCATGAATCGATCAGTGTAATAGATCATATCAACAAGAAAAGAGTCAGCAACCATATGATCTTCTTGATGCAGAAAAAGCATTTGACAAAATACAGCATCCTTTCCTGATTAAAACCCTTCAGAGTGTAGGGATAGAGGTTACATTCCTCAATTTCATAAAAACCACCTATGAAAAGCCTACAGTGAATATCATTCTCAATGGAGAAAACCTGAAAGCCTTTCCCTTAAGATCAGGAACATGACAAGGATGCCCACTCTCACCATTATTATTCAACATAGTACTAGAAGTCCTTGCAACAGCAATCAGACAACAAAAATGGATAAAATGTATCCAAATTGGCAAAGAAGAAGTCAAACTGTCTCTTCACAGATGACGTGATATTCTACGTAGAAAACCCAAAAGACTCCACCCCCAAACTACTCGAACTTATAGAACAATTCAGTAATGTGACGGGGTACATAATCAATGATCAGAAATCAGTTGCATTTCTATACACGAACAATGAGACTGAAGAAAGAGAAATTAGGGAATCCATTCCATTTACAATAGCACCAAAAACCATACATTACCTTGGAATTAACTTAACCAGAGACGTAAAGGATCTATATTCTAGAAACTACAAATCACTCTTGAAAGTCATTGAAGAAGACACAAAAAGATGGAAAAATATTCCATGCTCATGGATCAGAAGAATTAACATAGTTAAAATGTCTATGCTACCCAGAGCAATCTACATTTTCAGTGCCATGCTGATCAAAATAGCAATGATATTTTTCAAAGAACTGGAACAAACAGCCTTTAAATTTGTGTGGAACCACAAAAGGCCCCGAATGGCCAAGGAATTGTTGAAAAGGAAAAACAAAGCTGGGGGGGGGTATTGTTGCCAGATTTCAAGCTATCCTACAAAGCTGTGATCACCAAGACAGCATGGTACTGGCACAAAAACAGACACATAGACCAATGGAACAGAATAGAGAACCCAGAAATGGACCCTCGGCTCTTTGGGCAACTAATCTTTGACAAAACAGGAAAAAACATCCAGTGGAAAAAAGACAGTCTCTTCAATAAATGGTGCTGGGAAAATTGGACAGCTATATGCAAAAGAATGAAACTTGACCATGCTCTCACACCACACACAAAGATAAACTCCAAATGGATGAAAGCCCTCGATGTGAGACAGGAATCTGTCAAAATCCTAGAGGAGAACATAGGCTGCAACCTCTTTGACATGGGCCACAGCAACTTTTTTCATGACACATCCCCAAAGGCAAGAGAAACAAAAGATAAAATGAACTTATGGGACTTCATCAAGATAAAAAGCTTCTGCACAGTCAAGGAAACAGTCAAAAAATCTAAGAGGCAGCCCATGGAATGGGAGGATATTTGCAAATGACACTACAGATAAAAGACTAGTATCCAAGATCTACAAAGAACTTCTCAAACTCAATACATGGGAAACAAATAATCAAATCAAAAAATGGGCAGAAGATATGAACAGACACTTTTCCAATGAAGACATACAAATGGCTAACACACACATGGAAAAATGTTCAAAATCATTAACCATCAGGGAAATTCAAATCAAAACCACTTTGAGATACCACTTTACACCAGTCAGAATGGCAAAAGTGGACAAGGCAGGAAACAATTGTTGGAGAGGATGTGGAGAAAGGGCATCCCTCTTACACTGTTAGTGGGAATGCAAGTTGGTACAGCCAGTTTGGAAAACAGTGTGGAGGTCCCTTAAAAAGTTAAAAATTGATCTACCCTATGATCCAGCCATTGCACTACTGGGTGTTTACTCCAAAGATACAGACGTAGTGAAGAGAAGGGCCATATGCACCCCAATATTCATAGCAGCATTGTCCACAATAGCTAAATTGTGGAAGGAGTCAAGATGCCCTTCAACAGATGACTGGATTAAGAAGATGTGGTCCATATATACAATGGAATATTACTCAGCCATCAGAAAGAACGATTACACATTTGCAGCAACATGGACGGGACTGGAGGAGATTATGCTAAGTGAAATAAGTCAAGCAGAGAAAGACAATTATCACATGGTTTCACTCATTTATGGAACATAAGAAATAGGAAGATCGGTAGGAAAAGGAAGCGAAGAATGAAGGGCGGATAGACAGAAGGGGGAATGAACCATGAAAGACTGTGGACTTTGGGAATCAAACTGAAGGCTTCAGATGGGATAAGGGTGGGGGATTGGGATAGGCTGTTGATGCTTATTAAGGAGGGCACATATTGTATGGCGCCCTGGGTGTTATATGCAAATAATGAACCATGGAACATTGTATCAAAAACTGGGGATTTACTGTATGGTGACTAATATAACAAAATAAAGTGTATAATAAAATAAAATAAAATAAAATTAAAATAAAATAAAATAAAATAAAATAAAAATGAGTGCAAAACATTCTTTAGTGCTAAGATAGAAATTTGTACTCGTTACAGAGTTGTCACACACACACACACACACACACACACAGACACACTTATTCAAAGTTGAAGCAAGAGGGGTGCCTGGGTGGCTCAGTCGTTAAGCGTCTGCCTTCAGCTCCTCTGCTGGGGAACATCAGGCTCCTCTGCTGGGGAACCTGTTTCTTCCTCTCCCACTCCGCCTGCTTGTGTTCCTTCTCTCACTGGCTGTCTCTCTCTGTGTCAAATAAATAAATAAAATCTAAAAAAAAAAAAAAGTTGAAACAAGAGATTGTTCAAACTCTTTCTTTACTCCGGACCTATTCTTTATTCTGTGTCAGTCTTCCTCCACACTTTTCCTCCTACCCCTGTGGAGGAGAAGACAGCAGTTCATTTATGGAACAGGGAGACATCCTCACTAATAGTTAGGTTGCTCAGTATCTCAGCCCAGGCTCTCCTTTCATGCATGTATCTGGGCAGGTACTTTCATCCATAGCCTGCACTGCAAACCTGCTCAACCAGACACTCTTACAACAACTATCTATACAAACCTTGACAGGCCAGAGGATGACAGTCCTCAAATTTGAAATTAAATAGGGAAAGATTGGAGAGGAGGATGAAAACACATTAAGGCAAAAAATTTAAAGTTAAGCTCCAACCCAGCTTTTAACAAAGTTTTGCATTAAGGATCATTGGGGAACCTGACAACATTTAATAATATGGTTCTTTAATTTATATAGCTGTTATTCATTAAGAAAAAAAACCCTCAAGAAAACAGAGTTAAAGGATGAAGATGATGGGTGGGGTAAAATTAGGAGGTTTTTAATCTGTGATCACAATAAAGAAACTGTCAAATAAACCTCCAACCGAAAACTTAAACTCCACTGTGATTCTAATGTGCAAGCCTATTTGGGGTGAGTGAATGAAAACACCCTTCCAAAACAAGCCAGGAAGGGTAGAGTCTACAAATTTAGCTTGCAGTTTCTCAAGCAGACCAAGGGGTGGGGAGTAAATTATTCAGGCAAGTGTATATAATTCTATCAATTAAACACCAAATACCTCAACATATGCAGTGCTAACCATTCAAAAAATATGTAGGCTAAATTAAAATTCAAGAAATCATGACTGGGAGAATAATAGATATTTAACACTAAAAATTTCAACAAGTCTTTTTCTGATAAAGTCTACTTAATTAAAGGAAAAATATCTAAGATATGCATAATTAATTTTTTCAACATTACACTATTATGTTATGCACATCCAATTAGATCCTTCCAGATTTAAGTCTAAACAAAACATTTTCACCCATTGTTTGGTTTGGATTCTTTTTGTTTTTTATTTATGTTTCAATTCATACAGAGACATTATAGATTTATACAGACATTCTTATGGTTAAGATGAGGTTGTTTTCATGGATGCTTCAATGTTCCCTGAATGATGTGAGTACATGGGAGAAGCAGGCTCCCCTTTGAGCAGGGAGCCCCATGTGGGACTCCATCCCAGGACCCTGGGATCATGACCTGATCTGAATTCAGATGCTTAACTGACTGAGCCACCCAGGTGTCCCAGTTTGATACATTTTTTAATTCATTTTTTTAAATACATGCTGTAAGATGTAGTGGTCCAAATTCATTGTTTTGCATGCAGAATTTCATTCTGAGTTAATGAAAAAGCTCTGGAACTAGATAGTGATGATAATTTTATAGTATTCTGAATGTATTAATAACCACTGAAGTGTACATTTAAAATGCTGAATTTATTGTATATAAAATAATATCTCAGAAAAGAAAGTGCTTATTTTCTTCCACTTTTAAAAATTTACATTTTCAAAAGTGTATGTTATAAGAAGTATAACATAGCTAACATCTTAGGTAAATTTTTTGAAAATATTAATAAATGGCTAAGTAAAAATGAGAGGATGGAAAAAACAGATGTTGGTATGTAAACACTAATTCACAACAATAATAATAAACATAAAAACTTGAAGAGAGAAGAATGAGTTATGATGAAAAAACAGTAAAATATCCTAAAATTAATAAAACACAGATACTAAATGCAAATGCTCAACAAGATGAAATCCATAGAAGAAGAACAAGATTGAAATGATAAGTACTGCAATGCAAGCACTTAGGAGCAAGAATTAAATGCTGTAATAGTATCAAAACATTTTTAAATAAATTTTATAAAGTTGAAGTTAATACATGATTTAAAAATAAAATTTTGTTAAGAACCTTTCCTTTGATGAGTGTAGTCCTCAATCCGTGTGTACCAACTGGCTCATTCTACTCCTGAGATGGGAGTGTGCAATTTTAGTCTTCTTTAACAGTTATTATCATAGTTCTATATAGTGTGCTTATATTTCTTCTTTTTTGAAATCTTTGAAAACTTAGAAATCACTTATTGAATTTCTGCTATGAAAAATGAAGGTTTAATGTCAAAAATATTTCTATGCATATGTAGCATACTATAATGGATAAGAATGCATTTTTAAGATCCATACCATTCAGAATTGTATAAAATCTTGATACTTATTAACTATTCAACTTTGATTACATTACACAGATTTTATGAGGTTAAATGAACTACTGTATGTAATATACATAGAATAGTGTTATCAAATAGGGTGTAATATTATCTATTAGTATTGATTATTACAATAATATCTATTAACATTATCATTCTAGATATGGCTGTTTTTATTATTAGTAACAGTTATTCATTTATACATTTGTCATTACAGAAATAGATTTTAACAGAAATTAGGGGAATAATCACACTGTAAAAGAACATATTTAAAATTTAAAGATAATGAAAATAAAATATATCAAACTGTGGGGTGAAGCCATTAAACAAAATTTTGTAACCCTAAATAAATATACTGTAAGCAAAGTTCTGACAAATTAGCTAAATACCTCTTTAAGGAAGTTACGAAAAGAAGAGCAAACTGAAATCAAGAAAACAGGGGAAAGGTAAAAGTACAGAAAAAAAGCATAGCAAGTAAAGACAAGTGTATAGAAAAGATCAACAAAATTAAAAACTGATTTGAAAAGCCTTATAAAATAGATAAATTCCTAAAAGTTTTGTTGATAAAGTGCAAGAGAGAGAGAAAGAGAGAAGACACAAATTACTGATAATGAGAATGAAAAATAGAGATCTGACTGAAGATCCTATATGTATGTATAAATGGATAATAAAGTCTTTATGAATAATTTTTGTTAGTAAATTGGGAAAAGTAGACAAAATTGATAAATTATTAGAAAAAAATTATTAAAACTGACTGCAGAAAAAATGGAAAAAATGAATAGCTCCAAATCTCTTAAAGAAATTAATTTTTAATTAAAATCTAGAAAATAAATTTAGATATAGATGCTTTCACTGGTAAATTTTTCAAGCATTGAGATCAAATTAACACCCACAGAATACTTTTTTTTCCTAGACAAGAGAAAGGAAAATAATTGTTACATATTTTATAAGGTCACATTGACATAGATACCAAAATCTGCTCACTAGTACAAGAAAGGAAAATAACATGTTAATTACTTTTCTGAATACAGATGCAAAAGTCTTAAAATCTTATCAAACCACATTCAACAATACATAAAAAAATATATCATGACAAGATAAGATTTATTTCAGTAATACAAGAAAGATTTCACTTTCTAAAATCAATCAATTTAATTCATTATAGTAACAGAATAGAGAGGAAAAATCATATGATTAACTCAGTAGATAAAGGAAAAGAATTTGAAAAATTCCCTCACAAATGAATAACAATTTTAATAACCAGGAATATTCTAGAAACCAATAAATTTTCTTAATCTAAAAAGGGGTATTATACCTGTATTTCTTAGATTAGAGTGACTACAAATAATATCGCTCAAGGAGGTAATATGGTAATTTATGGATAGAGAAATAAGGGAGAATCTAGGGGAGTTAAAATCTAACATTTTGTTGTTAAAGACCGGAGTCCTCAATAATTAAACAACTGGAAGCACAGGATCAAGGGAGAAGCTGCTAATTACAATGAAATCTGGGTTGGGAAGACTGAAAGAGTTAGGATGACCAAGGGAGCGTCACCACATGCCATCTTCTATATGATGTGACTTTCTCACAGTTTGCAACTTCAGAACAGTCCTATTTCTTTTTTCTTAGACTGGAGCTCAGGGGTCCAAGACTGAGTGTTCCAGTGAACAAAGAAGATGTTGCCTTACCTCTTCTGACTTAATCTAAGAAATCACATGGTGTCACATCTGCCACATTCTATTAGTTATAAGGAAATCACAAGCCCACTCAGTTAAAAAAGGAAAGATGTGGTCTCACTTCTGGATGGGAATAATGTTAAGATTATCTTGTGGGAACAGACATATCAGAATCACCTTTGAAAAAATCATTAACAATTACCTATCCTCTATAATCTCCAATCCCTCATTCTGGAAGATGAGTTTTTAGTTGATTAGTGTAATTTTTTTATTGATTCTTGAAAACTTTTATTTCTTTAACCTTTTTTTTGTCATTTTCATTATACTTTCTTAGAGTTTTTGTTTCCCCTGTATACCATTCCTATATTCAAATATTTTATCTTTCTATAATGTTTTTATTTTCTAGAGGTCATTAGTATACTTGGATTTTTCCTTTTTCTAAAAACACTACAGTTTTTTTTTGTATTGGTATACATTTTCTTGTTTTAAGGGTGTAATATCAAAATATCTATAATCCTGATACATTTATTTTTCAAAAATTATCTCAATTTTATCACTTTCCATTTTTAAATGCCTTATTTTATCTTTCTGTCACAAATGGCTGTTGATATTTTATTGGCTATCATATTTAAAACTGATTCTTGTTGAAAACTCTTGCTCTTGGTTTAGGATTTATTGACAAATGGTCTCATGTTATGTGCTTGATCTGGTTGTTGTTCTTTTATGTAGAAGAACTGTCAATATTTGGAGGTCTTTTTTTCCCAGAATGTTAGTTTTTCCACAGAAGACTTGTCTGGAACTATTCTACAAGTTGGCTGAAGAAAGTCAAAGACACCAGGCTGAGACAATCTGGAGAGCCAAACCATGAATGCTGTTTTGTGTTCATACTAACCTATATGCAAACTCTAATTCAGTCCTCTGGTTCATCTCACATCTCACTTCTGCCCTTCATGTGCCTCGTGTCCTTGAAGCCACAGCACATGTAGACCACTATTTCCAGAAAACATGTAATTGTTGTTCTGCCTTGGAATCAGGCACTTCTCTGTAGGTGTTAGATCCATGGGTAAAGTAAAGTGGGTCAAAATTTCTCATAAACTTTCTGACTCCTCTCACCTAAGAACTTGTTCTGTGGTTTATGTTTCAATTTTAACCTCTTCAGTCTTGGTGCCAATGTATTTTCTGAATCCTTGGAGTTTTACAAGGAAAATCAGTTCACTTCTCATCATATTTCATCACTTGTCATGATTATCAACAACTTAGAAGTCCTTTAGGACTTGTCCTCAAATCTCAAATATATCCCTTTCCTCATAGAAACCTGAAATTTATATCTGCTTTTATTTACATTTTTATCATATATGTGAGTATGTATGTATGTGTGTGTTTATCTTTTTACATTATATTTAAATTTATGTAAAGGAAAACGGTTGTGTTTATTCATCTAAAACTTATATACTTTCTGTTCAAAGTGATATTTGTGAGCCTGATGATTTATTTCCACTCAGTTCTACAATCACCTTTTCTGTCTGCTCTGTGAAAATGAATCTGGACTTTTGTTCTTAGTTAAGGGGCACAATGTTAAGCTTTGTCTGTAGGCAGTCTGAGAAAGACATTGCAGAAAGAAAGGGTTTTGCTTCCTGGTTCCAGTGTCCTTCTCTAGGCAGGCTCTAGCAGTACACACTGGTTTTCCAGAGCTCTGGAAGCCAGAGCTTCTCCAGTACCCTCCTCCTGCAGTTCATGGAAGTCAACAGCAATAAACCAACAGCTTTCCTGGCAACTCCTCTGCAAGTGGTTTTGTGGTAGATTACCTCTGATGAGTCACTTCCTTGAGAACACTTTTACTTGGCAAGCTGGAGGGTGAATTTCCATCAAGTCCCCAGGGGCAGATTTCTGGGAAGTTCCACAGTATGGGAACACAGTAACTTCTCTGTCACTCAGGGGCCAGGCTGCAGACTCCCCAACAATTGTGGAAGCTACACCCTGGCAGGTGTAGCAACATGGCTGCTCTCTTCATCCCTAGGTATAATGGATACTCTTTCTAGAATTCTCTTCACTTCTTATTAGATAATATCTTGTTATTCCAATCCCCTGTTATGGTTGATAATTCTTTATATTAAATTTTCTTTGTTCGAGTTACTTTCTGATTCTCTCTCCTGACTTGACCCAGACTGATATTCTTTCCTTATGTGTATAGTGATAATTTATTCTTCTTTCTTTTTCTTTTTTATAGTACTATGGTATTCTTTCTAAAATATGCATTTAATTTGCATTTCACTCATTACTGATAAGTTTGCACAACTGTTAAGATGTTTACTGGGAACTCATGTTTATACCTACCAATCTTTTGTATAAGTAATATTATTTAATCCTCACAACAATAGTAATATATTCTCTGTTTTATCTGAGGAGATTGAATTTCCACTAGGTGTAGTGATCCCTCAAGTTAAGTAAGTTGCTCAGGATAAGGAAGTAGTAGATCTAGAATTTAAAAGATTACCTTTAATTCCAAAATCACTGTTATTTCTACCACTCTATGCTAAGCAGTCATGGACATGGTGTAGAAAGTGAGAGTTCACTATTATGATTTGACAAGACAGAGCTTGATTTATTTAGAAAGCAGCTAGGATTCATTAACAATCAATACACTTTTCTTCTGGCCAGTGGGAACAGGAACGGAAAGAAAGTAATCTGTTTTCAGTCATTAAAAAACTAGTTTTCCTATGAGTTTCTGAATTAAACTCATTCTGAAATTCATCACTAACCCCTGAATATAGCGGGTTTCAGATAATATTGGGTCATTACATTTTTTAGTCATCTTCAAAGATAATGAAGAATAATGTATGTGAAAATCAGTCTGATGAAGAAAGAAAATATTTAAAATTCAAATTCAGATAAGACTTCATTAAATAGGCAAAGTAGAAGTCCCAAAGCTGGACTTGTTCACTTCTTGGTTTGCAAATGAAGATTTTTAATAATTGAATGACAGAGAAATCAATGTGGGGAAAGAATTCAAAACCTAGCACCTCAGAGGAGTTAAATATAATATAATTACATGTCAAATCCATGAGCAAGATTTTCAGGACTGTCGATTTGAAATCAGTGAAGGTTATTCAAAGGGACAAGGGGAATATACTCCCTGTCCCATACTCTGCCACTCTGTTTTATACGTAAGGAGATTTGCACACCATCTAGTCCCAAGACCACTTTAAACATTTGCGAAGTTTTTCCTTTGCAATCCACTCTTCCACCTATGCTATGATCTCTCCTTTGTGTCCTCTGCTCTTGGGCTTCTGTAGTGTTCAATATTAACCTTTGAAAATGGTGATGGGTAACAGCAGGGTTACTTCTCTTAGCAACTGAAAAATATTAGAGGCATAGGAGAATAACTGTTTTAAAAGAAGAAGAAGAAGAAGAAGAAGAAGAAGAAGAAGAAGAAGAAGAAGAAGAAGAAGAAGAAGAAGAAGAAGAAGAAGGGAGGAAGAAGAAGAAGAGGAAGAAGAAGAAAGAATTGGGGTGCCTGGGTGGTTCAGTTGGTTATGGTCCGACTCGATTTTGGCTCAGGTCATGATCTCAGGTTTGTGAGATTGAGCCCCTCCTCAGTCTCTGGGCTAAGCATGGAGCCTGCTTGGGATTCTCTCTCTCTCTCTTTCTCAAAAAAAAAAAAAAAAGAGAGAGAGAGAGAGATTGAGAATTTCATTCAATGGAACAAAGAACTATTTAAATAAGGGTTGTTTCTTGGCAGTTTTCAAATTATGCAACATCAGTTGCTGCTTATTTATTTTATCAGAATTTAAAAAAACAAAATTCATTAAGCGTCTACCTTTGGCTAGGGTCATGATCCCAGGGTCCTGGGATCAAGCCCTGCATCAGGCTCCTTAGTCAGCAGGAATCCTGCTTCTCCCTCTACCATTCTCCCTGCTTGTGTTCCCTCTCTCGCTGTCTCTCTCTCTCTCTCCCTGTCAAATAAATAAATAAAATCTTTTTAAAAAATTCATTAGTCTATATCAATACATTATGGGATGTGGCTCTGAAATTGCTTCTGATAATGTCGAAAAGGTAATATTGTGCAACTGAATTAGGGTAATATGCTCACTACTTTGCTGCACAGAGTACACCTTACCTACACCAACAAGCTTACCACCTACACCTTATAAAGCTCAGTCTTTTGTTTTCCAAATAATCATGTTTAATACATGTGCCCACTGGCCACACTGTTGAACTGGTTTCTTGCTGGATACATTGAAATCTTATCATTTACAAAAATAGAATCATAAGTAAATCTTGCTATTCCATATAAGTACAGGTCTTTAATATACCATCTGGTTTACCAACACCTCATTTGACTAGTTGATGTTTAAATGCATATTTCACAAGTAAACTTTCTATATGAGACCATAATTTATTTTCTTTTTTTCATTAATGTATCTGTGGGATGGAATCTCTTGTGTTTCAAGATTCTCTGCCTAGTTTCAAATGATTTCCTGCATTTTTAAGATAAGTAGGTGCTACTGCATACAAAGATAAGAAAAGACAGAACAGCCCAAGTAAATTGTTAAGTGTTCATCTGGGGCACATGAAAGTATATCCTGTGCTGTTGTTTGGAAATACCTGATGTCTCTGATTTACTCTGGTTTGTACCTTTACATTTGCCATTCTCTACCTCATAGTCATGACTGCCATAACTATTTTATTCTCAAGATTAAGGTTTATCTTTACGTTATTTATCATTAGTTGCCCAAATAAGTCTCCCAGATTCCAACACTGCCAAATTCTCACCCTATGAGCCTGACTTGAGTGGAAGGTGACTAACAACAGAAACCTAGACCTCCCCCACTTGGTTATTGTTGACTCAGAATGATGGCCATTCCCCATCTCAATGCTGACTTAACTATCGACAGCTTTACCCCCATCTTCTGATGATATCAAGGCTGCAAGTCATTCTCTCTCACCAGGGTTTTGAGACCCTTGTCCCCAACACTGCTGGGGAAAGTGGAACTGTATGTAGCCTCCCTGCCACCTGGCCCTGCACATATATGCTCACAATATTAACATTTCTTTTCTTGTATGTGAGTCAGATTAGTGGTATGTGACAAGCTGTCACTTTAGATGTAATTAGATGAAAGCTTTTTCGAGGAAAAGCTTCTAAGAGGGAATGTGATTTAGTATTTCCTAATGGGGGCATTTTTTTTCCCCTAAGGAACACATAAAAATGTTTAGGTCTAATAGTGTGAAGGCTTTCCAACAACCGAGAATCTTAATTTACCATTATCCACAATCAAATTAGTCAAGAAACTGTTGTGGTAGACTGTAAGCCAGCTATTTCAATGTTTGCCTTCCATTTTCATCACAGTATCCATGGAATCTAGGAGAGAGTTTAGTGCCTTGTAGGTGCTATTATATAATATGATTAATGTTATATAAACCATTTATTGCTGAATGCACATAAAGCTAAAAGGGATTTTAGAAAGATGGTGTTTTTCCTTAACAAGATGAAAATAAATTAATATAACTTGCAATATTGAGCTAGAAATATGAGCTATGGAAGTAGTGACAGAGATCTTTTAAAAGAAACAAACTTTTAGAGAAAGCAAATTGATATGAACCAAGAATTTAGGGCTGCCTTCATGGACCTTTAGGAGAAAATGGTTCAGTGACTAATTTTTGATAATTGTTTTGAGTATTACTTTGTAGCAAACATTTATTTTGTCTGTCAAATAACTCATTACCATTTTATCAGACCAAAACTCAAAAGAAGAAAACTCAAAATAACCCTCTAAAGAAATAAAGCTACCTATGAACATTATTCATAATTTTAACATCAATAATCAATATTTCAACTTAAAATCTACATCATCTAGTGAATAATTTATTTGTATTAATTTGACTCTAACTCCTCCATATGAAAATTAGTAATATGGCATCAAGTATAGGTATATATTTAATCTCATTGAATTTACAACGGAAATGTTGACAAAGAATGAATATGTATTATTCTGTTAGGATAAGTTAAGCCACTCTGTCCAATCCATCAGCTCAACACAAAATACAAGAAAGGAGAGTATTCTAATGAAGAAGGAAAAGACATATGGCCAACAGCCATGACTTATACTTCATACATTCACTCATTTGATTCTACAATCATTTATTCATTTACTTAATAGCTGACACATACATTCATTTCAGAAGCATATGCTAAGAATTCACCATATTCAGGCTCTATTCTCAGAGGAATGCATAATGAACCCAAGGAAGACGGGATCTCTGCCTTTTCCCTATCTGCTGTTGTATGCACCTTTTTAGCATCTCTGACCTCATAGATTGATCCTGGTGGCATTCTCCAAAGATGTTTTCCTTCCTAGTATTACTCATCCTTGTCAATAAAATCTTACTTTCCCTAGTCAGGAATGGTGAAATCAGTTATCTGTCTATAATAAACTTGGAGGAGTTATTTTATTCTACATTTTATAAAGGTGGCGTGCTGTGTAAAACTCCCCTGCAGGTGACATTGGTGCTCAGGAGCCTGGCAGAGGTCTCTGGAAAGGATTATAGTCAGCCCATGGTTGTGTGTTTCATTAGAAGCCTATTGCTAATATTGCAATCATGGTGATTACCTAGTAAGCCTCCTTCACAGGAAGACCAGGTTCCTGAGTCTGTTGCTTCTTGCTGTATCCTGGGGGTGATAGAGCTGTTTAAGCACACTTTCTCTGTTGGTTACATCCTATGGGACCTACCAGCATAAGTCCCACTGGCAGCCAGAGGCAGGCAACGTAGTGATATCCCCTGGCAGCAGCCACAAATCGGGGCACTGAACAGGTAGTGATGACTAATTTTATGTGTCAAACTTGACTGGGCCACAGGTACCCAGTTAGTCAAACCTTATTTTGGGTGTGTCCATGAAAGTGTTTATGGAGATCAACATTTAAATCCGTAGACATAGTAAAGCAGATTGTCCTCCCTATTGTGGATGGGCTCATCTAGTCAACTGAAGACCTGAATAGAATAAAAAGGCAGAGTAGAAGTGAACGCCTTCTGCCTGACTGATTGCACTGGACCTTGGCCTTTTTCTAGCCTTTGGACTCAGACTGAAACATTAGCTCTTCTTAGGTCTTATACCTCCTGGTTTGCAGACTGGAACTTACACCATCAGTTTACGTAGTACTCAGTCCTTTGGATTTAGCTGGAATGACCAGTAGCTGTCCTAGGTCTCCAGCTTGCCAATTGAAGATCTTGGGGCTTTTCAGCCTAAACACACACACACACACACACACACACACACACACACACACACACACACTTTTGGTTCTGTTTCTCTGAAGAACCTTGACTAATACAGATGATAAAACTATATATTAAGAATGACTGAGTCACACTGTGCAAATATAATTATACCAATTTTAGATACTAGGTGTTGAAATATACTGAATTCAAACTGACAATGGATTACTGAAGTAGTAAAAACCCTTAACCAGGGAAAATTTCTAAAGTTATCTTATGAAGATTTATGTTCTAGTTTTATTGTTCCACCTTGTTTGTCCAGGGCTATGCCTTCTGTTAAAGAAGACAAAAGGTGACATCTTTAATCCGAGGCTCTATCTATAATCAAACATGTTAGAAGAGTGTTGGTCCAAAGAATTCTCGGGTTAGAGGTAGAAACTTACATTTTTTTATGTGTGAACTTGAGAACATTCTCTTTCTGTTTTCATGTAGTAGAGCTCTGTTCTATATTCTCTGCAGATGTAGAAGGAATATTTTACTAGCCTTGGGGAGATGTGTTACTTTGTAACTGGAGTCTGAGGTGGAGATGTATCCTTATTGAGTAGAAACATAGTTGTCTTGAATCTTCCATTATAAAACCACTATATTTTTATTCTATAAATAGTTCCTTGGGGGTGGTGCTTTTTAATCATTTCACACCAATATAACTTGGAATAAATTTATCAGAGACCAATGGAAAATAAGATTATATAGCTACGGTAGAGTAATCTCACGGTATCAAATTACAGTAGATGCAGACACGTGACAAACAGCAATGAACATTTCATGGTTGTAATTCAAGCAGCAGCATTTTATAGGAAAAACTTTAATTTGATAGAAATAAGTAGTTCAACTCCAAGATTCATGAAATGTTCAGATGATACTTCAACCTGAGATATTGCAGCTGAAATATAATTGATAAAGCTACAAGGTGGTTATAGATGAAAATACATTTTAAAAATAGAGAGGGGCTTTCAAGCTAAAATGGATTACTTCTATTTTTGAGAGGACTAAGCACATCCTATTCTGTTTCAATATTCACAGATGGCACACATTTGGAGAGGGCATTCACATTTGAAGAAATGCACAGAAAAACACTTCCTAAAATATGTATCATGAGATATTAAAGGCATGCTAGAAAAGAAATGAAACAACATCCACAACAACTACAAAATATTCAGTGGTTTAACATATTTTAGAAACTACTGTTTAAGAAAACCATTTTTGTAGTTAGATTTCTCGGAGCCTACAATATACTAATGTTCATCGTGTATCTCCAAGATCGGGATATATTATGTGGGATTTGTAAAACATGTTTGAATACAGCATCCTTTCTTCATAGAACATCTTTTCCTCCTTGCATCCTAAATAACTTCAGTTTGGAAAATAGTAGCTGAGAACCTCATCATTACAACATATACTGCTTTTCTTATGTTTTATATTTGTATATTTGCAACTGGGAGCTGAACTAGCAACAGAAGATTTTCTGAATTGCGAACAAAACTACACTTTGAGCAATTGTATGCCCTTATGCAGAACGCTCACCAATTTTATGTTATCATGTGATCTTATATTCATACTGTTCAATGTGGGATGTTGTAACAGGGATACCAGAATTTAATTGACACCTATAAACTATAATAAAGTAACTTTTATAATCCTGGTTAAGGAATTCACCAATAATCATTTTTATTTTAATTAGTTCACATTTATTGTGCTCATACCATGTGCCAGATGAACTAACATAATGAATGATCATACAGCAGATACACCAATGTATCATTTGTACATAAGAAAAGTATATTGACCAAGTTAGGACATCTGTTTATGGCTTCTCAATCCATCCCTTGTGATTGATAGATTCATAAACGAAAACTACCTTCCTATGGTATTTGTTAAGAAAAGACACCTGCATTAATTTTCAACGACAAATATTATGGTTATATTCATCCACAGGAGTTTCTCTAAAAGAAACGTGTTCCTCCTTTGCATTTCAATGAACCATCTTCAGTAACACAGCTAAGAATTGGACTTTAGAGTCACAATGACTTGGGTTTTAATCTTGGCTCTGCCACCTTGCAATTATGCGATCTTGGGAGACTTACTATCCTTCTCTGAGCCTTTATTTAACAATGTGCTAATCTAGTTAATTGACCGATTTATGACAAGTGCAGTGTAATCTCATGTGAAGCTCTCACACCACGATTAGTATGGGGTGGATGCTCAATGTAAATGACGATTATGAAGATGATGATAAATGATTGAGGATCAATCTGCTTTTGTGCAGAATAGATTGGGGGAAGGGATATTGGCTGTAGAGAGAATTATAGAAGATGGTATTTCAATGATAATGAGATGACAGCATACATTTGAGATATATTGTGAAATACATTATGAACATCGTTTAGTAATAAAAAATTTATAGGTGATGGAGTTATGCACTTAGTTTTCCCTAAGCTTTTCCTATGAGGCTTCGTGTTATCGGCAGTACTCTTAGTGATAATGGGATGCTGGGTGGAGCTGAAGTCTGACCAGGTGGTGTTGAGTGGCATGAGAATTCACAATATCCCTGTGCATGCTAAGAAAATAAATGCTGAACTGCTTACTTCCCATGGAAATGCTCAGCCACACCTAAAAGAGAGATCAGCAGTACCAACCCTAAAAATGCAAAGATCCAATTCTTTATACTGTTTCTCTTTTTTACCTTTTCAGTTTGCATATTATTATGTTGTGGCAGTATACACAGCAAAAGGGAACTTCCTCTTGGTATATGATATTTATACCCTTAGACCATTCTGATAAAGTTGCATTAGAAAAGTGAAGTTTGTTCACTAATTCTGTGGGTAAATAATTATTCAATTTGAGGAGTAGAGTCTCCAAGTATTAACCTTGCTGAACAAAGAGCACATGTCTGTATCCAAATGAGCATAACTGCAAGAGAATTTTATGTGCTATTACATTCTACTCATAAAAAAGTCTTCACAATAACAGCAGCGGTGATTTGTCCAAAAAGTTCAGGACTTAATATGCTCTGTGTAACCTCTTGAGTCCATAAAAAGGAGTTGTAAACTTTGGCTTCTGATTTTGAAAATTTTCAGTTAGAGAAGCAGAAGTATGGACCAAAGAAAATTACAAATGTAAAACGAAGTCAAAAGAGGACGAAAATAAAGTTTATTTTAATGCAGTGTATTGCTTAATTGCTTTAAGCTTTTTTTCCTTCTGTTTTTGCTTTTTTTGTTTTCTTTTTCTTTTTCTTTTTCTTTTTTAAAGATTTTATTTATTTATTCGACAGAGATAGAGACAGCCAGCAAGAGAGGGAACACAAGCAGGGGGAGTGGGAGAGGAAGAAGCAGGCTCATAGCGGAAGAGCCTGATGTGGGGCTCGATCCCATAACGCCAGGATCACGCCCTGAGCCGAAGGCAGGCGCTAAACCGCTGTGCCACCCAGGCGCCCCATTTTGTTTTCTTTTTCTTTTATATGTTTGCGGGTATGAGGTATTATATTCGGGAAGAATCCAAAGTGTGTGTGTGTGTGTGTGTGTGTGTGTGTGTGTACACATATGTGTATATATATATATACATACATATAAATTTTCAGTAAAACCCAAATACAAATTGAAAAAGAGCAGCAGGGGCGCCTGGGTGGCACAGCGGTTAAAGCGTCTGCCTTCGGCTCAGGGCGTGATCCCGGCGTTCCGGGATCGAGCCCCACATCAGGCTCCTCCTCTATGAGCCTGCTTCTTCCTCTCCCACTCCCCCTGCTTGTGTTCCCTCTCTCACTGGCTGTCTCTATCTCTGTCAAATAAATAAATAAAATATTAAAAAAAAAAGAATTAAAAAAAAAAAAGAAAAAGAGCAGCAAACATAATCTGTGTATCTATATTTTATAGTTGAGTGTTTAAAAACGATTCGATTATGGCATTCAATAAAAAAATAGTTAATATAATAAAAATAATAATGTGCAAAAGTATAAAACATTCTGCATTTATGCATTTTTATATTCAGTGCACATAGGAAGAGCTTGATAAAAGCTCACCGAATTCAGAATAATGGCTCATCTGACTATCATAAAATCTTGTAAATGACTGAAACATACTTAGAACAATTATTAGCATGGCTCTCATTTTTCAGACAAGGAAACTGAGGCATAAATGATTATAATAATGATATAATAATAATTATCTTGCTCAAAATCACAGATAAGACAATATAAACCAAATGTATTCTATTAAAGAAAAACCTAGAGTGATTTTCAACTTCCTTCCTAATTAATTGCTTGGATACCTAAGTAAATCAATCTGAAGAAAACAAAGACTTTGCCTAGAGCATTTGCTGTTATTGTTGTTTTCATTAACTGTAAATGCTACTTTCAACTTTTTGCCCTTTAGTGCTGCTGATTACATCCCATAGCGGTGATTCCAAAGACACAGAGATGATACGCAGTCCCATGGGCCCGTGATAGTCATGGTGGTTGATTCCCCACATCATAGACTGACCTTACGTGGTCAATCTAACACAACTGTATAATTCCATTCTCTTTATGAAAGCTTGGTTTCAGGTGTCCAAGAGGTCCAAGATGACATAACTGGAAAACTGCTAAGAAAGTTTCCCTTAATCCTAAAAATAGAGACATAAGAAGGAGATGGACCCTCTTTCCCATCTAAACATTGCTGTCTCTGCATATTATACCTAGAAATTTGAAGGACATTATACAACCATAAGTTAGACTAGCCTAAGGACAATGAGAATTACAATAAATCCTTATGAACTTCTTATCATATGCTATTGCTTTATTATTGTGCAAACCAGTCAAAATTCACTCTATTCCTAGATATATTCAGTAATGTGAAGTGGGGCCCATTTGACTTTTGCAAGATCTGTCTATATAATCATAAACTTTAAGATAAAATGGGAAGATTCAGTAAATCATCAGGCATTTGGACATGTATGAGCTTTCATTTTCATCTAGGAGCATAATGCCATCTAAACACAACTTCGCTGATGTGGGAGGTATTCCAGACGCCTAGCAGGTGGCTTCCATTTCTTTTTGAATGACACTACATGCTTACTGAATTAAATGGAATTTAATTTTACCCTATATTCTGATATTTCAACTTACTTCTTTCTTGTATATTTGGAAAATAATTTGTAAATAAGAATAAAAAATAGGGAAAATATTGTCCAATGGCACAAAAAATGCTTTGGGGATTTCATAAAACTTTATAAGAACTAGTTTTACTATTATTCAGATGTTATACACATTAAAGACATTCTTCCTTGTTTTAGGAGTTTGACACAATTTCTGTTTTGGCAGATGTTTCATTTGGTTTTTGTTCCAATCATGTCAAAGCTTGATTTAACTAAAATCTGTTGCAATGTGTGACTGGCAGTCAAATAGCAATTCCCCAGCAATTGGGCTATATATCTAAGCTGTTACAACCACCATTGCCATTGCTCTCTTAGAATCTGTTTTTGTGGTTACTCCCATGGGATTTTGCTTCATGAGCTGAAGCAGAGGCAGCAAAAGCATAAAGCAAGCCTACAGAGAAATAATCTAGAAATTTATGTAAGTGTAAGATATCTGGCAGATAATAACAGTCTAGTCAAGGGGTTGTTTTAAGCAATGAGATACTAACGAGGGCCCTAAAAACAAGAGGAAAAGATGAATCCGGGGGGAGGACCTGAAACTGATAGAAGGGTATGGGTTGGGGTCTAAAAAGATTTGGACGGAAAGCCTATCTTTCTTATTTTTGGGCTTCTGACCTTTGCCAATTTTATTTCACTATTTTGAGTCTCAGTTCTCTCATCTTTAAAACTGAGAAAATATCATTCATCACAAAAAAAATGCAGTGAAAAGAAGATTTCTTTAACAGCCTATGTTTTCTCTTAAATGAAAGTCAACTGCTATTATTATTTGGGAAGTCCACAAAAAGTAGGCAGAAGCAAAATTTTATGTCCAGAAATTTTAGAAAATATGAAGAATTATGGAATGTTTTGCCCTCTGAACCTAAGGAAATTGTTGGTTCTGAGCTCATTAATGTCCCTTGTTATACATGGTGTCAAAGGCCTGTAGAATGTAACTAGTAAGCATACTACTAATTTTCATTCCACACAGTAAGAGGGGCTATACATATCATATTTTTTTCACATAGTGACACTAAATGTTGCAATGAGGAATGCAAATGAGGTCAAATGAGTTAGCTTCTTGGTCTTGCTAATTTTCTTCATAATTCACATCCATCAAATGTATCACTTTCTAGTGTCTTCAAGCTGTGATATAGGAAGATATGGAATACAATACCTGCTCCAGGCTGTATATTAAAGGACACTCAAAACAATAACTAGAATATGTGTATAAATATAAATATATAGGAACTAGCATAATGTTAATCAGTGATCAGAGGGAAATATTAACCGGACATTACATGTGGAAATATGTAAATCTAGAGTTGGATATTAGAGCAGGAGAGGACAAGAGAAAATGACATTTTTTTAAAAGATTATTTATTTATTTATTTGATGGAGAGATAGCCAGCCAGCGAGAGAGGGAACACAGGCAGGGGGAGTGGGAGAGGAAGAAGCAGGCTCCCAGCGGAAGAGCCTGATGCGGGGGTTGATCTGAGTACTCCGGGATCACTCCCTGAGCCGAAGGTAGACACTTAACGACTGAGCCACCCAGGCGCCCCAGAAAATGACATTTTTTTAATAACTACTCTAAGTACCATGCCAGATACTTTAAAGATGCCCCTTATTTAATTCTCTCTCTCCCTCTCTCTCTGGCCCTCCTTGCTCTCCTCACACCCCACTCATATGCATGCTCTCACTCTCTAAAAAAAAAAAAAGAAAAAGAAAAGCCTCTTATTTAATCTATTCAATCTCTCAATAATCCTGGGAGGTACAATTGGCATCTCCACTTTACATGAGAATACTGCTACAGTCACAAGTTGGCTCATGTGGCAATGTTGGGATTGGTGCTCTGGCTGGTCAAAGCTCTTTAGCTGCACCTTCCCCACAGAACTTCCCCACAGAACTCCCATGTCCCACATGGGAGAAACACTTAGGATTTTGGTGGAGGAAATAATTTCTGGAACAAAGGGTAAAATTAACATGTTTTATGAGAAATTTAGTTAAGAGACTACCCAAGAGTTGATCTGAATTGGCCTGGCTGTGATGATAATCTGAGTTCAGTAATGAGAAATTAGTTAGGAGTGGCAAAGAGATAAAGATAAGTTGTAGAAAGCCACTCTAAACAGATAATTATCTGTCTGAAGTATATTTCTATGAATGTGTTTTTGTAGTAACAGTTCCTAATTTTACTGGGAAAGTGTCCAATTCAAAGGAAATCAAAAGCATAAAATTCTGATAACTGTAACAAGGCTGTCTTTTTATTGAGCCCTGTTCTAATAATCTGCACTACAAGAGAGAATTCAATATGATGCCATTCCATTGTCTATCATTATCTGTGTGTTTCAGAAAAGATCATATTTTCATTGACTAGTTCATGGTTTCTCATCCATTACCATAATGTGTGGTTTCTATTCCTTTATTAGATTGGCAAGTTATTTATATGTAAAATTTTTTGTAGTAAGTTAAAAGTTACTTGCAATAGTTTCAATAATAAAACGTAATCATTTTCAGGTAATGGGAACTGGGGAAGAAAGAATGTGAGTTTAGTAATTTACATAACTTCTGCCTTATGCTTTATCTCTGATCTATTTTGCGAAGCCCTGAGAAATGTCAGCGTGAACGGGGAAACAGGAACTATGTAGGAAGGACTTTAAAAAGACCTATTTTTTCCAGCTTTCTGAATTTGAAAATAAAATTGATATTTAAGAAAATCATAGGGTAATATTATGTATTTATTTTTCTTCTTTATTGCTATTTGAATTTAAGAATCATAATATATGAATAAAACTCTCATCACCAAAATCACACCAGCTCACAAGAATGCTGCCTTCCTCATGTCCTCTGAAAAGCTTTAAAAGGGTTTGAGTTTTCAAGGTAGATGTTTTATGGCCTGCAGGCTAAATTCCACCAGCAAATATGCTTTGTTTGGTCTGCACCATTTTATTCGAATTTAATTTATGTAAACTTAAGGTTTACATAAAACTCTGAATAGGTATTTAAATCACTTTAATAAGACCTTGGGAGGAAGCAATTCAAATCAAGCTCCTCTTACTTTAAAAAATCTTTAAAAAGAGTGATTTTAAAAGTGAAATGAATCTAAAGAAAATAAAATGAAATGAAATGGATCTAGCTGATGCTGACTTAGTGCCAAAGGAGAGAAACTCAAGAGGCTAAAACCTTTGACTATGGCTTGTTGAGTTGGTGAGTTCTGGGGTTAATATATGTTACCAAGGTTTGTAGCTTGGTAAAACAAGAGGCAAATTTTCCAGACTAGTAAACCAGAGTACATACCCAGCAGAGGTATATACTCCTAGAGAAAGATAGAGAAAATGCCTGCCAACTTAAATCTGTATGTTTTCAGTCCAATTTGTCCTTAAATTTCCCAGAGTCTGAGCAACCTTGTGGGAAGCTGAGAACTATATTAGCAACTTTGAGCATATGATCATCTTTTGTCTTTGTGTTTGTGGTAAACATATTAATGGCCCTCAAAGATGTCAACATCCTAATCCTGGAAATCTGTGAATATGATTATCTATACGGCAAAGAGGATTTAAAGTTGAAGATATAAGCAAGGTTGCTAATTTTTACTTACCAAACTGATATGAAATTAGGGAGATTATCCTGAGTTATCTGGGTGGGTCCAAATCATCACAATGGTCTCTAAAAGTTGATGTGGGAGCCAGAAGAGCATCAAACAGATGGCAGCATGAGAAAGCCTCAGTGTGAAGTTGCTGATGAAGATGGAGGAAGGGCCATCAGCCAAGGAATGTGGGTGACTTGTAGAAACGAAAAATAAAGACAAGGACACAGATTTTACTCTAAAGCCTCTGTAAAGGAATATAGCATTATACACTTTGTTTTTAAATTAGTAAAACCAATGTCAGATTTCTGCTTTAGTAATTTTAGGATAATAATTTTGTTTGTTTTATTAAGCCGCTAAATTTGTGGTAATTTTCTACAACAGTAATAGGACTTGAATAAAAATTCTTTTCTAACTGAAGTAGAGTATTGTTGAACATATACCTAAAAATGTGGGAGTGGCTCTGGAATTTGGGCAAAGACTGGAAAATGGTGGACTGAACATGATAGAAAAGGCTTAGATTCACCTGACCTGATGGTAGTAAAAATATGAATGTTAACATATGCTAGTCAGGGCTAAAAAAAAAAAAAAAAAGAATGAGAAGAATGGTAGATAAACCATATACTGCTTTAAAGAGTTCCTAAGTTATGATGAACAGGTTATTGTTGGAAATGAGTATATTAAAAGCATTGCTTGTGACAGCTCAGGAGACAATAAAGAAGACAACAGAAATTGGAGAAAAGCTGATTCTTGTTATATAGTAAGAGAAAGCTGCACAGAATTGTGTAAAACAAAACTTGTAAAGGGTGAAACTGGGCATTCAACTGGGAAGATTTCTAAAAAAGTTTCACAGCCCGGTTTCTTCTTGCCATTTAAGTTAAAAATGTGAGAGGAAAGAGAGATTTAGATAAGAAACATTATGTAAAATGGAACCAGAAATTCATGATTTGAGAAATTCTCAGCCTATCCGGATTGTAGAGATATTATAATTGGTAGGTTCCTTGTCAGGAAACCTGCTCTGGAGAAAAAGCTGAAGACATACTGGACAACCTCTAACTTATATACCTCAAAGAGATTTTTAAAAAGTGAGAGTATGCAGGTATACAAAATGCTCTTGAAGAAATTAAGCATGTGACTCATAGACCTTCTCAGCCATTTAAGTAGAAACGAAAAGATCTAGATGGCATTAACGGTGGAGGAACTTTTTGTCTAATGGAGTGAATCTCAGAGAAATACATAGAAGGCCCACACATTTTGGGAGAAATAGACAAATTCACTTTTATAGTTGGAAACTGTAACACATATCTATCAGTAATTGACATATCTAGTAAGCAGAAAATAATAAACATATAGATGTACTGGACAACACCATTAATCAACTGGATCTAATGAACATTTATAGAATTCTTCACCCAACATCAGCAGAATATACATTCTTCTTAAGTTCCCATAAAATTGTCACCAAAATGATCACCACATTCTGGATCTTAAAACATACCTTGACATTTGAAATTATTGAAATCATATAATATGTGCTTTAAAACTGCAATGGAATTAAACTAGAAATCAATAACAGAAAGAAAGCTGGAAATCTCAAAATACTTGGAGTTTAAACACTTCTAAGTGACACGTGCATGAAGGAAAAACTCTCAAGAAAATTAAAAAACAAATATTTGAACTAAATGAAAATGAAAATACAACTCAGCAAGAAGTTGCAAGATGCAGTTGAAGCATTGCTTAGAGAGAAATTTGTGATATTTAATGCATCAATTAAACAATAAGAAAGAGCTAAACTCATTCGTCTAGGCTACCACTTAAAAAAAATAGAGAATGAAGAATATAAACATAAAGTAAGCAGAAAAATATTAAAACAGAAATCATGGGGTGCCTGGGTGGCACAGCGGTTAAGCGTCTGCCTTCGGCTCAGGGTGTGATCCCAGCATTATGGGATCGAGCCCCACATCAGGCTCCTCCTCTATGAGCCTGCTTCTTCCTCTCCCACTCCCCCTGCTTGTGTTCCCTCTCTCGCTGGCTGTCTCTATCTCTGTCAAATAAATAAATAAAATCTTAAAAAAAAAAAACAGAAATCAATGAAATTAAAAACATAAAGGTAAATAGAGAGATCAATGAAACCAAAGGCTTTTAGAAAAACAGTAAAATTTATCAACTTCTAGACAGGCTAAGTAAAGAAGAAAAAGACACAAATTACTAATATAGCTATTGAAAAAGGGGCCATAACTACTGATCTCATAGATATTAGAAGGAAAATAAAAAAATATAATTGACAAATGTATCCCCACAAATTTGACTTAAAAATGGAACAATTCCTTGAATAACACAGTCTAACAAAACTCACACATGGAAAGATAGATCATATGAATAGGCTTGAATCTATTAAAGAAATTGAATCAATAATCACTTTCCAAAGAAGAAAGTGTCAGACCCAAATGGTTTCACCAGTGAAGCCTGCCAGATATTTTAATAAGAAGCTATCAAATTTCTTGAATCTCTTTCAGAAAAGAGAAGCAGAAGCAACACTTTCTAATTCATCTTATAAGATCCACATTATTGTAAAACTGAAGACATTATAAGAAAGAAAAAACTATAAACAAATATCTCTTATAAATATGTATGCAAAAATTCTTAACAAAAATACGGCAAACTGGATTCAACAATGTATACAAATATTTAAAAACCTCAATCAAATGGGAATTATTTTAGTTTTGTGAGTGTAGTTCAACATTTGAACTTTCACTTACATAATACATCACATCAGCAGGCTAAAGGAGAAAACTCATATGACCATATAAATAGATGTAGAAAAACAATCTGAAAAAAAAATCCGGCATCCATGTATGATAACAACCCTCAACAACTTAGGAATAAAAGGGAAGTTCCTCAACCCAACAAAGAACATCTGCAAAACTCTAACATCTTACCTAATGGTGAGAAACAGTATGTTTTTCCCCTAAGATTGACAAGGATGTCCCTTGTCACTATTCTTATTTAACATTGCAATGAAAAATCATAGATAATGCAGTAAGACAAGAAAAATAAATAAAAGGTATACAGATTGGGAAGGAAGAAATAATACTGATTTTGTTTACAGATGGCATGGCTATCTGACTCTCCACGCAAAAATCACAAAGAATCAACAAAAGTCTCCCAGAATAAGTAAGTGATAGTGACTTTGCAGGATGTAAGGTTAGAGAACAGTCAAATCTTTTCCTATATATTAGGAAACAATAATTGGAATTTGACATTAAAATCACAACATTTCCCTTAGCATCCCAAAAATGAAACACTTAAGTATAAATCTAACAAAATATATACAAGATCTATATGAGAAAAACTATAAACTCTGATGAAAGAAATTAAAGAAGATCTAAACAAATGGAGAGATGGTCCATGTTTGTTGATAGGCAAAATAAATATTGTTACGATGCCAGTTCTTTCCAAAGTTTTCTATAGATTTAATACAATCCAATCAAAATCCCAACAAGTCATTTTGTATATGTTAACAAACTGATTCTAAAATGTATGTGGAAAGGCAAAAACCACAGAACAGCCAACACAATCTTGAAGAAGAAAAAAAATCAAAGGACTAATACTTCAAGTCTACAAGATTTACTAATAAGCCACAGTAATGAAGACAGTGTGATGCTGGCAAAGTAGCAAACAAATATAGCAATGGAATAGAATGAAGGGCCCAAGAATAGTCGACTATAGGTGTGCAGTTATAATCTACAGACATTTGGCAAAGGAGCAAAGGCAATTCAAAATGGAAAGGGTAGACTTTTCAACAAATAATACTTCAACAATTTGACATCCACAGGCAAAAAGCAAACTAAACTAAACCAAACCAAAACAAAAAAGCCCTGTACAAAAATTTGACTCCTGTCACAAAATTAACTCAGTCATAGACCTGCATGTAAAATACAAATCTAAAACATTTAAGGAATCCTGTAGATGATAATCTAGTTGAGATTGATTTTGACCATTTTTTAGACAATGCCAAAAATATAATACATAAAAAATAACAATAATTAAAATTAAATGTTCTGTGAAGATAGGTGACAAGGGTATGAAAAGATTCTCATCATTATATGTCGCTAGAGACTTGGAATTTAAAACAATAATGAGGTCCCGCTACACACTTATTATAGTGCCTACACCCCCCAAATTGACAATATCACATGTTGATGGGGATGTGTAGCATCAGGAGCTCTCCTTCATTGCTGGCGGAAATAAAAAATCTCACAGCCCCTCCTGAGGACAATTTGTCAGTTGCTTAAATTATCAAATACGCAACTACCATACAACCCATCAATTACACTTTTTCAAATATTTTTCAGAGAAATGAAAATGCATGTGCACAAAAAACCTCTGTATGAATGTTTATAGCAGTTTGGTTTTTAATAACCAAAACCTGGAAACAGTCCATATGTAATTCAATGAGTAAATTGTTAAACAAATGGTGGTACGTTCATACTATGTAATACTTCTCAGCAACAGAACTAATGAACAGTACACATAACAACTAGGATGAATAATGCTGAGTAAAAAAAAAAGTAAATTTAAAAAGTCACCTATTATATAATTCCATTCATACATAATTCCTTAAGTGACCAAAGTATAAAAGTGGTGAATAGATTATTATTTGCCAGGGATCACAGACAAGGAGGGTAGTAGGTGTGACGACAGAAGGTCAATGCCAGCAATCCTTGTGGTGGTGGAACTGTTCAGTATCTTGACAGAAAATGTCAATATCCTGTGTGTAATATTGTAACGTAGTTTTGTAAGATATTATAATTCAGAGAATCTGGGTAAAGTGTACACAGTTTCTCTGAATTATTTCTTACAACTACATCTGAGTCTTTAATGATCTCAAAATAAAAAGTCTAATTAAAAAATACAGAGGGAGGGCACCTGGGTGGCTCAGTCGATTAAGCCTGTGCCTTCGGTTCGGGATGTGATTCCAGGTCCTTGGATCGAGTCCCCCATTGGGGTCCCTGCTCCGAGGGGAGCCTGCTTTTCCCTCTGCTGCCGCTCCCCCTGCTCATGCTCTCCCTCTCTCTGTCAAATACATAAAATCTTTTAAAAAAATAAAAATAAAAAATACAGAGGGAAATGCAGTATTCACATGGTGCTCTTTCTCAATCTCAGGTTGACATCAAGTGAAAATTTCTTGGCTAATTATGCACTAAGCAACAAAGCATCATTTACAGTGTATCATGTGAACCAGGTACCCTGGTAGTGATGCTCAATACCCAGAGAAGATGAGGACAGCCAACCTCACGTGGTCACTTGGACTAGAATAATGCAGAGATGAAGTTACGTGTGCTATGTCAGCAAGACAAAATTTTCACTGGTTCCTCTATTAGCTATAATTAGATTGCCTTTATTCAAACTTGCCCATTACCAGTCCTCAGTCTTTGAAAGCCAAAGTATCTGTTTATAAGGCTTTTGCCAAACTTCCAGACACAGAATTTTTCTCAAAACAGCAATAACAGTAATAATGATATTAATAGTAAAAGCAATACTTAATATTTACAGAATGCTTACCACATGCTAGACATTATTCTCATTGCTTTACAAGAACTACATAATTTAATTACCCATTAAGTCCATAAGCTGACTAAAATTTAAATCACATTTTTCACTTGACCTAGTGATTTACAATGGGAACTAAGTGATTTTCCCCAAGATGAAACACTTTGCAAGTGGTGGAAGCAGGGATTGAACTAAGTTAATATGACTCTGGAGACTGTTATCACAACACTCTGCTCTATTGCCTTACAGAGCAAAACTACATAGCTCATAAAACGATCTCTAGAGAAACATATTCAGAGAAAAAAAATAACATGCAACATTGGAGCAGGTGTGCCTAGAAGAAATTATAAGCATTAAGAACCTGGAGATTGTATAGGTCTAGGACATCATTATGCAGAGATTTTGTCAAAAGAAATCAGTGTGAACCATCCAAAGATTTAAGAGTATGGGGTTCTCCATTAGAGGCAGGGAATCAGAGCTGCTAGAGGCTAGAAACTCCCTGGGAGTGGTACACTGGAGACTGAAACCTGGCTCTGCTTAAGGTCACATTACTTGGCCTTACTTTGCCTCAGTTGCTCTATTGGTAAAAGAGGGGTACAAGTAGCATACATGTCAGTGGGGTGTTGGGAGAACGAAATGAGCTAATACGTAAAATCACTTAAATACAAAGATTAGTACTTTTAGCGTGTGAAATATGCAGTGCAAATTAAATTTTCAAATGTTAAAAATGTTTCTGGAAGAAAATGGAAGGCTTCAAAGATCCTAAGTAATTTTTTTGAAGATTTTAATTATTTGTCAGAGAGAGAAGAGAGAGAGCACAAGCAGGGGGAGCTGCAGGCAGAGGGAAAAGCAGACTCCCCGCTGAGCAGGGATCCTGACTGGGGACTGGATCCCAGAACCCTGGGATCATGATCTGAGCTGAAGGCAGACACTTAACCAACTGAGCCACCCAGGCGACCAACCCTGGGTAGTTTAATACCTTTTGTAAGTTAATTAATATGTTCTTTTTAGTGAGAAGAGAAAGGACACAAAATCACATATTCCCAGCTAGCTGGGTCTAGGTAGCCTGATAGTGGCCTCAAGCTAAGATGATTGCAGGGAATAATTTAAAAGAGTACAAATACATACATAAAAAGTGATTTCTTCATACATGGAACAGATAAAATAAAAATGTAAGAAAAAGACTTTTTATACTAACATATATCATGAAAGTTTTATAATAAAAATGTGTTTATAATATTTTAGTAATGCATTTTATTGTTATTTTTCTTCTCCAGGAAACTCTGTTTCTTTCCATGTTAGCTTTTTTATTTGTTTACTTCTATCTGTTTCTCTCATACTTTATCAAATGTCTGATGATTCTTAGCTTTCGACTGATATTCCAAACTGAGGTGATTGCAATTGTCAACTGATAGGATTCTTTTTCAGGTGAGCCCAGAGGGAACCAGACAGTAAGTTTTCTCCTCCCTCTCTGGGATGGGAGGAAATAGTTCTCTGATGGCAATGACCACTGTCTCCATTTGCTTCAGCTTTTATAAAGTTCTAAGAATAAAATTTTGTCGTATTTGTCAAGGGGTCATCTGTTTCTGGGGCTTTGTGGCTGAAGTTGAGTAAAGGGCATGTTGAGCTCTACTGTTTCATATAAATTCATTACATTAATGTCCATTTTTTTTGACCGTTTCTTTACTTCTACAATTCATCCATGTTTCTAGGCTTCCCAGAGCCCAGAACCTTCTGGGAATTCCACAGGGCAAACAGGCAATACTATCATAGTATACAGACTCGATACCGACTTTGTCTGTTCATTGTCAGGCTTCTTACACTTTTTTTTTGTCTTTTACATATTTATTGATTCTCTTTCCTTCAGGGGGAAATCCTTGTTTCCAGTTGTGTTTTTATGCTCATTGTTTGTTTTGACAGCTTTACTGAGGTAGAATTGATGTACGGAGAACTGCCCATATTCAATGTGTACAATGAGTTTAGACAAATATAAACACTCATGACACCATTATCATAATCAAGTTAAAGAAATAGCCAATACTTCCCAAAGTTTTCTTGTGCCACTTTGGCTTTTTACTTTTATTTTTGTTTTGTTTGTGGTTTGTGGTAACCCTGAATATAAGATCTATCCTTTCAACAAACTTGGAAGTACACAATGCATACTGTTATCTGTAGGTGCTGTTAGATCTCTGGAACTTACTCATCTCGCACAACGAAACTGTATAATCACTGAAAATAGCTTCCCAATACTCTCATCCTCAAGACCTTGACAACCACTACTGAATTCTCAATACCCATCAATAGGTAAATGGATTAAAAATGTGCTATATGCATAAAATGGAACATTATTGAACATCTGTAGTAATGTCGATGAAACTGGATGATGTTATACTAAGTGAAATAAGCCAGTTACTGAAGGAAATAAAATTGTATGACTCCACATTTATAAGGTATCTAAAATAGTCAAACTCATAAAAGCAAAGAATATAGTAGTGCTCATTTAGTTTTAATCGATTCACTATAAGAAAAATTGGGGGAGAAGGACATAAATTTTTTTCTTTATTTTGAAAGAAAAAAACACTGATCATTTTGATTATCAGTGTGTAAGTTATAACTTTGGAATAAATAAAAAAATATTTTAACCACGTTTTAAAGATTGTAAGGAAGATAACTAAGTGTTGTGTCAGGTATGTCCTTTTTGGGACATCACTTCTTTTTTCTTTTTGTTCCTACTTTATCAAGACAAAATTGACAAATAACATTGTGTATGTTTAAAGTATACAACATAATAATTTGATGTGTTTTTTGAAATGATTATCAAAGTAATGTTAGTTAACACATCCATCATCTCACATAGATACAATTTTTGTGTTTGTATGTGGTTGGAACTTTTAAGATTGACTCTGTGGGGAACTTTCAAATACACGATACAGTACTTTTAACTATAGTCATCACGCTGTACATCACATTCCCAGAACTTATTGATCTTACAATATGAGGTTTGTAGACTTTGACCACCTTCATGCTTTTCCCCTACAACTTAGCCCCCCCACAGCTCAGGCACCCAAAAATCTGCTCTATTTGACATTTTTAGATTACACATAATTTATATAGTATTTTTCTTTCTCTGACTTATTTTACTTAGCAAAATGCACTCAAGGTTCATTCATGTGACCTCAAATGGCAGTATATACAGTATATACTTTTTTTTATGTTCAATTAGCCAACATATAGTACCTGGATATTATATGTAACTAATGAATATATGAATAGCATATACTTTTTTATGGCTGAATTATATTACATTTTAATATATGTAGTAAGTATATATGCATATTACATATTATACACTATACATAGTATTATATTATTTAATATAATACAAACATATATCATAATAGATATATAATCTTGTGTATATCTATCTATCATCTATCTATCATCTATCTAACTATCTAATCTATCTCACACTATCTTTACCTATTTATCTATTGATTGACACTTAGGTTGTTTCCATGTCTTAGATATTGTAAACACTGCTGCAATGAACACAGATACTTATATTTCTTTGAGATAGTTATTTCATTCCTTGAGGTATATACCCAGAAATGGAATTGCTGAATCATATGGTAGTTCTATTTTTAAATTTTCCATAGTGGCTGTACCAATTTACATACCCACTAGATTGTACAAGGGTTCCCTTTTCGCCACATGTGTGAAATCACTTGTTACCTCTTTTCTTTCCAGAATGTCCATTCTGGCAAGTGTGATTGTTATATCATTGTGGTTTTCATTTGAATTTTCCTGACGATTAGTGATGTTGAGCCCCCTTTTATGTACTTTTTGTTCATTTGAAAAACTTTTCTGGAAAAATGTCTGTTCAGGTCCTTTACTCATTTTTTTTAAATTAAATTATTGTTATTTTTCTATTCAGCTTTATAAATTCCTTCTTTATTTTGGATATTTATGCCTTATCAGATATGTGGTTTGCAAATATCTTATCCCATTCTTCAGGTTGCCTTTTTATCATGTGGATTTTTTAGTTTGATGTAGACCCATTTTATTATTTCTTTTATTGCTTTCACTTTTGGTGTCATATTCATAAAATTATTGCTAAGACCAATTTCAAGGATCTCTTTCGCTATGTTTTTTTTCTTTCTTTCTTTCTTTCTTTCTTTCTTTCTTTCTTTCTTTCTTTCTTTCTTTCTTTCTTTCTTTCTTTCTTTCTCTTTCTCTTTTTTATTATGTTAGTCACCATACAGTACTTCATTAGTCTTTGATAATGTTAATGTTAATGTTCCATGTTCCATGATTCATTGTTTGCATAAAACACCCAGTGCTCCTTGCAATACATGCCTTCCTTGATACCCATCACTGGGCTAACCCATTCCCCCACCCCTCTCCCCTCTAAAATCCTCAGTTTGTTTCCCGGTGTCCATAGTCTCTCGTGGTTTGTCTCCTCCTCTGATTTCCCCTTCTTCATTTTTCCCTTCCTTCTCCTAATGTTCTCCATGCTATTCCTTATGTGCCACATATAAGTGAAACCATATGATAATTGTCTTTCTCTGCTTGACTTACTTCACTTAGCATAATCCCCTTCAGTTCCATCCAAGTATTCATCCTTTCTGATGGCTGAATAATATTTCACTTTATATGTGTACCACATCTCCTTTACCCATTCATCTGTTGAAGGGTATCTTGGCTCCTTCCACAGTTTGGCTATTGTGGACATTGCTGCTATGAACATTGCTGCTATGGACAGTGCATGTACCCCTTCTTTTAACTACATCTGTATATTTGGGGTAAATACCCAGTAGTGCAATTGCTGAGTCATAGGGGAGCTCTATTTTTAACTATTTTTACTGTTAACTAAAATGGCTGTACCAAGTTGTATTCCCACCAACAGTGTAAGAGGGATCCCCTTTCTCCACATCCTCTCCAACATTTGTTGTTTCCCGCCTTGTTAATTTTTGCCATTCTAACTGGTGTAAGGTGGTATCTCAATGTGGTTTTGATTTGAATTTCCCTGATGGCTGATGATGTTGAACATATTTTTCATGTGTCTGTTAGACATTCGTATGTCTTCTTTTGAGAAGTGTCAAGTGGGATTTTCTTTATTTCTTTGTCAGATAATTCATTGTTAGCATACGTATGGACAACGTATTTTGTATGTTGATTTTGCGTCTTCAATCATTACTAAATTTGTTATTAGTTTTAACAGTTTTTTTTGGTAGAGCATTAAATTTTTTTGTACAAATAAACCCTGCCATCTACAATCAGAAACATAGTTGTCCTAGCTATTAGTACCGTAGTACAATTGGTACTATGTTGAATAGAAGTGGTAAGGGTAATCTCCATGTCTTGTTCCTGATCTTAAAGGAAAACCTTTCAAACTTTCACAGTTGAGAATGATGTTAGTTGTGGGTTTTTCATATATGGCTTTTATTATGTTGAGGTATACTCCCTGTATACCCAATTTTGGGGGAGCTTTTGTCATGAAAGGAAGTAGAATTTTGTCAAATATTTTTTCTGCCTCTATTAAGACGATCATTTGATTTATATCTTTAATTCTATTCATGTGATGCAACATATTTATTGATTTTTGTATTTTGAATCATCCTTGCATCACAGGGATAAATCTCATATGATAATACTGAATGATCCTCTTAATATACTACTAAATTCAGTTTGCTAGTATTTTATTGAGAACTTTTAGATGTATATTCATCAGTGATATTGGCCTACAGTTTTCTTTTCATGCAGTGTCTTTATTTGACTTTGGAATCAGGGTAATGAAAGTCATGTAAAATTATTTTAGGAATGTCCCCTCTTCGATTTTTCAGAGGAGTTTGAGAAAATTGGTGTTAATTCATCTTTAAATATTTGGTAGAATTTACCAATAAATTCACCTGGTCCTGGGCTTTTTTTCTGTTGAGACTATTTTGATTACTGATTCAATCTCTGTCAATCTTCTTCATCATTGGTTTGTTCAAATATTCTATTTCTTCATAATTCATGCATAATTAGTTGTATGTTTCTAGAATTTTAACCATTTCTTCTAGGCTATCCAATTTGTTAGCATATGGTTGTTCATAAAGTGGCTTATGATCATTTGCATTCCTATGGTATCAGTTGCATTGGTTTCCTTTCATTTATAGTGTTATTTATGTGAGTCTTCCATCTTTGTTTCTTGGTTACTCTAGTTGAAGCTTTGTGAATTTATTAATCTTTCAAAGAACCAAGTGTTAGTTTTGTTGATCTTTTCTATTATTTTCCCATTCCTTATCTTTTATTTATGCTCTAATCTTTATTTTTATTCTGCTAACTTTGTGTTTAGTTTGTTTTTTCTTTTTCTAATTTTTTGAAGTATAAGTTGGTTGTTTATTTGAGATCTCTCTATTTCTTGATGTATGCATTTATTGCTATAAACATCCTTCCTAGAAATGTTTTTGCTACATATAATAAGATTTGGTGTGTTGTGTTTGCATTTTTACTTGTCTCAAGATATTTCTTTGACCCATTGCTTGCTCAGGAATGTGTCATATAATTTCCATGTTTTATTTATTTTCCAGATTTCTATTTGTTATTAATTTCTATTTTTATACAATTGTGGTCAGAAAAGATACATTATATCTTCCTGATTCTGTTGAAACTTGTTATATGGCCTACTGTATGACATATCTTGGAAAATGTTCCATATGCGTTTGAGAAGAATGCATATTCTGTTGCTGCTGGATGACGTGTTCCATTAATGTCTGATTTTTTTAATTATTATATTATGTTAGTCACCATACAATACATTCCTGTTTTTTTTTAAGATTTTATTTATTTATTCATTTGACAGAGATAGAGACAGCCAGTGAGAGAGGGAACACAAGCAGGGGGAGTGAGAGAGGAAGAAGCAGGCCCATAGCATAGGAGCCTGATGTGGGGCTCAATCCCATAACGCCGGGATCACGCTCTGAGCTGAAGGCAGATGCTTACCCGCTGTGCCACCCAGGCGCCCCACATCCCTGGTTTTTGATGTAAAGTTCAATGATTCATTAGTTGCATATAACACCCAGTGCACCATGCAAAACGTGCCCTCCTTACTACCCATAACCAGCCTATCCCATTCCCCCACCTCCCTCTCCTCTGTAGCCCACAGTTTGTTTCTCAGAGTCCATAGTCTCTCATGCTTCATTCCCCCTTCTGATTACCCCCCTTTTCTTTACCCTTTCTTCTCCTACCGATCTTCCTAGTTCTTATGTTCCATAGATGAGAGAAACCATACGATAATTGTCTTTCTTTGCTTGACTTATTTCACTTAGCATTATCTCCTCCAGTGCCATCCATGTTGCAGCAAATGTTGAGAACTTGTTCTTTCTGATAGCTGAGTAATATTCCATTGTATATATGGACCACAACTTCTTATTCCAGTCATCTGTTGAAGGGCACCTTGACTCCTTCCATGATTTAGCTATTGTGGACAGAGCTGCTATGAACATTGGGGTGCATATGGCCCTTCTCTTCACTACGTCTGTATCTTTGGGGTAAATACCCAGTAGTGCAATGGATGGATCATAGGGTAGCTCAATTTTTAACTTTTTAAGGGACCTCCACACTGTTTTCCAGAGTGGCTGTACCAACTTGCATTCCCACCAACAATATAGGAGGGATCCCCTTTCTCCACATCCTCTCCAACATTTGTTGTCTCCTGCGTTGTCAATTTTTGCCATTCTAACTGGCATAAGGTGGTATCTTAGTGTGGTTTTGATTTGAATTTCCTTCATAGCTAATGATGTTGAACATTTTTTCATGTGTCTGATAGCCATTTGTATGTCATCATTGGAAAAGTGTCTGTTCATATCTTCTGCCCATTTTATCATTTGTTTATTTGTTTCTCCTGTATTGAGTTTGAGAAGTTCTTTGTAGATCTTGGATACCAGTCTTTTATCTGTAGTATCATTTGCAAATATATTCTCCCATTCCATGGGCTGCCTCTTAGTTTTTTTGACTGTTCCCTTGGCTGTGTGAAGCTTTTTATCTTGATGAAGTCCCACAAGTTCATTTTATCTTTTGTTTCTCTTGCCTTTGGAGATGTGTCATGAAAACGTTTGCTGTGATTGATGTCGTAGAGGTTGCTGCCTATGCTCTCCTCTAGGATTTTGATGGATTCCTGTCTCACATTGAGGTCTAAACCAGGCAAAGACCCCATCAAAAAGGAGAATTACAGACCGATTTCCCTAATGAATATGGATGCCAAAATTCTCAACAAGATCCTGGCTAATAGAATCCAACAGTACATTAAAAGGATTATCCATCATGACCAAGTGAGATTCATCCCTGGGATGTAAGGGTGGTTCAACATTCACAAAACTATCAGTGTCTTAAATTTTATCAGCAAGAAAAAAGCCAAAAATCATATGATTCTCTCAATAGATGCAGAAATAAGCATATGACAAATTACAGCATCCTTTCCTGATTAAAACCCTTCAGAGTGTAGGGATAGAGGGTACATTCCTCAATCTCATAAAAACCATCTATGAAAAGCCTACAGCAAATATCATTCTCAATGGGAAAAGCTGGAAGCCTTTCCCTTAAGATCAGGAACACGACAAGGATGCCCACTCTCGCCACTATTTTTCAACATAGTACTAGAAGTCCTTGCAACAACAATCAGACAACAAAAAGGAATAAAAGGTATCCAAATCAGCAAAGAAGAAGTCAAACTGTCTCTCTTCTCAGATGACATGATACTCTATATAGAAAACCCAAAAGAATCCACTCTGAAGTTATAGAGCAATTCAGTGATATGGCGGGATACAAAATCAATGCTCAGAAATCAGTTGCATTTCTATACATGAATAATGAGACTGAAGAAAGAGAAATTAGGGAATCCATCCCATTTGCAATAGCACCAAAAACCATACATTACCTTGGAATTAACTTAACCAGAGACATAAAGGATCTATATTCTAGAAACTACAAATCACTCTTGAAAGACATTGAAGAAGACACAAAAAGATGAAAAAATATTCCATGCTCATGGATCAGAAGAATTAACATAGTTAAAATGTCCATGCTACCCAGAGCAATCTACACTTTCAATGCTATCCTGATCAAAATACCAATGACATTTTTCAAAGAACTGGAACAAATAGCCCTTAAATTTATATGGAAACAGAAAAGGCCCCAAATCGCAAAGGAATTGGTGAAAAGGAAAAACAAAGCTGTGGGCATCACAATGCCAGATTTCAAGCTGTACTACAAAGCTGTGATCACAAAGACAGCTTGGTACTGGCACAAAAACAGGCACATAGACCAATGGAACAGAATAGAGACCCAGAAATGGACCCTCGGCTCTTTGGGCAACTAATTTTTGACAAAACAGGAAAAAACATCCAGTGGAGAAAAGACAGTCTCTTCAGTAAATGGTGCTGGGAAAATTGGACAGCTACATGCAAAAGAATGAAACTTGACCACTCTCTCACACCATACACAAAGATAAAGTCTAAATGGATGAAAGACCTCCATTAATGTCTGTTAATGCCATTTGATTTATACTGTTGTTGAATCCAGTGTTTTCTATTGATTATTTGTCTGGTTGATCTATATATTGTTGACGGTGTGGTATTAGTCTTCAATTATTGTATTGCTGTTTAATTATTTTTTAGCTGTGTTAGTATTTGCTTCATACCTTAAATTCTCCAATATGTATGGATGCATACATATTTATAATTGTTATATATTTTTGACATATTTGCTAATTTATCATTATATAATGACCTCCTTTGCCTTTTTTTGAGCATTTTTAGCTTGAAGTCTATTTTAAGTGATGTAAGTATAGATAACTGTTTTCTTTTGATTACCACTTGCTTGGCATATTTTCTTCTATCCCTTCATTCTTGCATTATGTGTGTCCTTGAATAAAAGTAACTCTCCTGTAGGCAGATTATCATTGGATCTTGTTTTCTGTCCATTCAAGCATTTCATATCATTTGATTCGAGAATTTAATCCATTTATATTTAAAGTTCTTATGATAAGTAAATTTTTTTCTTTCCATAGTTTAAATATGTCTTTTCTGCCCTGAAAAATTTTTGTTGAGAAATCAGCATATAATCTTAGGGGATTCCATTATATGCAATGAGTATTATTTTCTCTAGCTGTTTTCAAAATCTTTTTGTCTAAAACTTTCAACAATTAAATTGTAATGTGTCTCAGTGTAGCTACCCTTGTTTTCAACCGATCGAGGTATTATAGTTCTCTTGAATCTGGATGTCCATTTGTCTCTTCAAGTTTGGGAAGTTTTTAGTCATTATCATTAATGACTAAATAATCATCTGTCCCTTTTTCTTTATCTTCTCCTTCTGAGTTTCCCATAATGTGTGTGCTGTTTTATTTGATAGTTTCCCATAAGTCCTATAGGCTTTTTTCACCCCTCCTAATTTTGCTTCTCTGACTGAATAATTTCAAATGACCCATCTTTTAGTTATGGCTTCTTCCTTTTACTTTGTTGAATCTGCTATGGAAGCTCTCTGTTGAGTTCTTTGTTCAGTCATATTCTTCATCTCTAGGATTTCTGTGTGTTTGGTTTTGATCATTTCCATTTTTTAATTGTACTTCTTATTTTGTTTATGTGGGGTTTTCCCCCGTATTTTGTTTAATTGTCTCTCTGAGTGTTCTTGTAATTCACTAAACTTGTTTAAGATAATTATTCTGAATTGTTGGTCAGATAGTATATAGATCTCTCTTTCCTTTGGATGATTTATTAGAACTTTATTAGTTTCCTTTGGTGGTGTCATGTTTAACTGATTTTTTGTGATTATTTATATGTTGCATTTTATCTGTGCATTTGAGTATTTAATCTCCTCTTCTAGACGTTACAGGCTTACTTCAGCAGTGATAGACTTTTACTAATCAGCTCTGTTTGAGGTTATGAATGAGTCAGCTGATAATGACCATGAGTGGGTGGGCTTGCATTTGGGTCTCTGGCATGTCCACACCTTGTGCTCTGAGGTGATACTGCTGTCGGCTCCACATTTTAACAGGGCTGTGGGTGGACTCACCAATTTTGCATGCCTGCTAGCTGACTCTGCAATCAGGTGGGTCCACTAGCTGTTTTCTGTAATCGTCTCAAGAAAAGCGAGACTGTAGGCTGTGTTCCTTGGCAATGTGGTACCATAGGTTGGATTCCATGATTGAGAAGAGCTATTGGCTGGGATCCACAACTCCTGTTCAGGTCTCAGGCAATGATGCTTGACCAGGTGGTGCTACTAGCTGGAATTTTTGTTCATTCAGGGCCATAGGCAGGTCTTTGTGGTCAGACAAGTCTGTGCTGTGCAATCACACAGGGATGCAAACTCTGCCCTAAAGTTGTGTGTAGACTCAGACTGGGCTTCAAAAACGTATAGGCCACTAGCTATGCTCTGCCACTGATCAAAGTCATTGGTTCTATTTAATATTTGGATGGGCCTAGAGACTCCTCTGTATTTGAGCAAAATCACTGCCTGGCCTTCCTTTTCAGGTATGATTGGGTGGGGGCACTGGCTAGGCTCCCTGCTTGGACAAGGCCATAGGATGTGTTCAGCAATTGGTTAAGTATACAGTCTGGACTCTGCTGTAGGACAGGGCTATAGGCTGGTTCTGAGGCTGTCCAGGATCACTGTTAAGTCTCCTTGGTTATCTGGGGGCAGAGGTTATACTTAATAGTTGGACGGGACTTCTGGCTTGGTTCCCTGCACAAGTGAAGCTGTTGGATGATCCCTGTAACTGCCCAGGTTTTCTGGCTTGGTTTCTTGGATGGACAAGACTGGAGACTACACTTTGGAGTTTGGTGAGGCTGCAGATTTGCTTTCCTACCTAGGTGGGGCTGTAGAACAGGCTCCACAGCCAGTTCAGTTTACTGGCTGAGGACCCAAACCAAAGAGAACTGCCAACAGAGTACTTTGCCAAACAGGGCCACAAACTCTGCTTCATAGGTGGGCAGAGATTCTGGTTAGAATCCCTACTTCTTGAAGCTTTATAATGAGCTCCATGGATGCCTGCGTTCACTGGCTAGTCTTCTGAGTTGGGCGGAGGGGACCGAAGGTTCTACTCAGCCATTAAGAGGGACATTGCTTACCCAGGCAGGGTCATAGAGAAGGTAACATGCACAGTAGAGCTTTTTGGCTGAAATCTAAATCAGGCAAATTTCCCTCCAAGGTCTCTGGCCATGACAGGGTCACCAGCAAGACTCTGCAAATGGGCAGAGCCACTGGCTCAGATCTCTACTCAGGCACCACTGTAATCATGACTGTAGAAAGCATTATACATGTTCTCTGGCCAGGTTTTTCTGTTTGGCAAAGCTGGGCCTATACTCAGGAGATTGGTGGGGCTTCAGATTTTCTTTCCTGCCTAGGTGAGATTATGTTCCATGGCCAGTATGGTTCACTGACTGGGAATTCAAACCAAGCAAAACAGCCCACTGGGCTCCCTGGGTGGATAGAGTGACTGTATTAGCTCTGCAGAAAGGCAGAGCCACTAGATGGGATCGCTGTTTGGGTACCTCTGCAAGGAGGAATGTGATCTTCCAAGATCTGGCTGTAAGCCCCATCCCACTTTTCCATCTCTATCTGATCCCTAGTAATCCAGCCGCATGGGTTCCTCCAGTGATCTATGTGTGGTGTGACCAAAGTAGGCCTTCCAAGAAGCATCCTGCAATATTGGGGAAGCTGGACATCTACCTTGGGCTCTCTTTGTCCCACTAGATAAACTGGCACTGTGCCAACCTAGTGGAGAGGTGATGTGGTCAAAGTGAAACTATTCTTTATACCCTTCTAATACAGTCCTTCTTGGTTTCTGTGTTTCAGGACATTACTTTAGCCCCACTCCCAGATTCTGGAATTTTCTCCATGTTTGTCAATCAATAGTTGTTGATTATGCTTCTGCTGCTGGAGACTAAAGTCAGAACAACCGATGTCTCCATCTTGATGATTCTAGGACATGATCTTCAAGAGGACAGAATGGATTTCACATTTTCACAAAGTGTTGGTTGGTAATTGGGCTTTTTTGAGAAAAGTGGAAATTCAGAAAGCCATGTTAACAAAACAGCAAGTCACATGATCCTCAAGATTTATTAAAATAAGTTCTACTTATCATGCATTACAATGTAAAATTAATCCATATAAAGCATAAAAATAAATGTGTATATCTATATATGTATATATAGATATTTTGATAAGTAAAGCACACAGTGTTCTTTTTAAGTTGATATAAATTGAATTAATGATAGTTTCACATATATACATATATGATGTATATATGTGCATGTGTGTGTGTGGATAGATAGATAGATGATAGATAGATGATAGATAGATATAGATAGATATAGTTGTTCACCCACCACAGCCCTTAAGCCACCAGTAATCTATTTTCTGTCTCTATAGATTCCCCTATTGTGGACATGTAATATAAATGGAATCATATAATGTTTGGTCTTCTGTGACTTGCTTCTTACACTAAGCATATTGCTTCAAGGTTCATCCATGTTTTGACATATATTATGTATCATTACTTCATTCCTTTGTCTGCTAAATAATTTTCCATTAAATGGATGTACTATGTTTTGTATGTCCTTCATCAGTTGATGGATATTTATATGTTTCTACCTCTTGAATATTATGAATAATGAAGCTATTGATATTCATGTAAAAGGTTATGTGAACATATATTTTCATTTTTATTGGATACATACCTAGGGTGAGATTGCTTGGATTTTATGGTAATTCTATATTTAATAATTTGATGAGCTGTCAGACTCTTTTCCAAAGTGGTTGCACAATTTGAAATTTCTATCGGCAGTGTAGGAGAACTCCAATTTCTCTATATCATTGCCAATACTTTTTTTTTTTTAATTTTAGCTATTCTAGTGGATAGTTTATATAGTGTGTCATTCTTCTGTATGTGTCTATCCAGTTGTTTCAACACCATTGTTGAAAAGACTATTCTCTATCTATTAAATGGTCATTGGCATCTTTGTTAAAAATCAGTTGACCATACACACATAGGCTTATTTTTCAGTTATCAATTTTATTTCACTTATGTTGTATCTGTCCTTATGCCAGTATCACATTGTTTTGATTACCATTGCTTTATACTACATTTTGAAATTGAGAAATGTGAATATACCTTTGTTGTTCTTTTAAAGATCATTATGTCTATTCTGAGTCTTTTGTAATTTTACATGAATTTTAGAATCAGCTTGACCATTTCTACCAAGAGGTCACCTGGGATTCAGATAGAGATTGCATTGAATAAGTAGATCAATCTGGAGAGTATTGCTAATAATACTCTCTTTATTTATTTATTTTTTATAATAATTTTTTATTATGTTATGTTAGTCACCATACAGTATATCCTTAGTTTTTGATGGATGTTCCATGATTCATTATTTGTGCATAACACCCAGGGCACCATGCAATACTCTAACAATATTAAAACTTCTGATCTATAAACATAGGCTTTTTTTCATTTATTTAGATAATTTCATTTTCTTTCAATAAAGTTTTGTAGCTTTCAGAGTAGACATTTGCATTTCTTTTGTTAATTTATATCTGAGTATTTTATTCTTTTTGATATGATATGGTAGATGGAATTGTTTTGTTAATTTCATTTTGAAATTTTTCATTATAGTTGTAAAAATACAATTGGTTTTTGAATATTTATCTTGTATTCTGCAACTTTATTTAATTCATTGATTAATTCTATTATATTTTTAGTGGATTTATAGGATTTTCTACAAACAAGATCATGCCACCTGTAAATAGAGATGGTTTTACTTTTTCCTTTGCCATTTGGATGCTTTTTTATTTCTTTTTCTTGCCTAAATACACTCATATCCATTCATAAAAAGCTGACCAGAATCTAGAGACACCCCCTGGACACAGTGTGGATTTCATTCCATTGAAGGGACCCCTTCTCCCTAAGGCATTACTTTCTTAAAAAGTAAGAAAGGAGATTGTACATGCTATTTAGCTCTGGCACTTTAGGATAGGGCTCTACCTATATTTCATTACTTAACTATATACCTTATGGTCCTTGAAATTTTGAAGCATCCCCTGGAAGCTAAAGGAAGCTGCTCTTGGGGGAAGCCCTTTACTCTAGGAAAAGGGAAACTGGTCCTGGTTGATTCATTGTCCATAAAACCCAGAGTAAGGTCTTGAATGTCTTCCACTTATTGTACTAAATTATGAAGTGAATTACATAGGATATACATTTGTAAAACAAATGTTCATTACTGTGTGATTCTTTTTTTGAAGTAAGAACCTGAGCATGATTTTTGTTCTGCAAATTCATTTTTATTTTGTGTAAACTCCAGGAGATTTGAAACATAACCTTTAATAAAAACACAGTATTTCATCTGGAAAAAAAATCATTTTGTGCTGGTTTTACAACCTTGCAAAATTAAGTTCAGAGTAAGCTTGTCCCAATAATATTTTGAAGTTATAAAGATAGAGTGAAATTTCAAAGGTGTACACACACATACACATGCCTACTTATTGACAGATTTATTTACATAAGTCAGAGATATAATATTTTACACCATTTTTCTTTACAAGTGATAAATCTAGTTTATGTTAACTCCTACATTTGTCAACCTAACTATGGCATTAAATAATATGTAACTTGAATTTTTCTAATAGGAAAAGTTCTAAGTATCAGAGATTTGTTTCTACCCACCTTCACTATTATATTTATCTCTCTCATCTATCAATGATCCACTCCAAAGGAATTATTCATTCATCTCTGAACACACCATGAACATTCTGCCTTTATACCATGCCATTCCCTCACATACAACCTTTCTCTTACATTAAGATTTGACTAAGCTTCACCTTCTCTTATCACTAAAACTCACGTTCCATCTCATCCATAGAACTTTCCCTGGGTTTATGGGCATCACTTCCTCTTATGAATGCCCACTGATTTAATCAAATATCATTCATGAAATAGTCTGTTTCTTTAATCACACTATAATGTAATTGCTGTACCTGAGTCACAATTGGATTACAGTATGAATACAAAACACAATACTTCATGAATGTCAATAAAACTGCAATGCAGGGTCTGCTAAACCCAAACAAAAAATTTTGTATATATGTGTGTAAATGCATATGTGTATGTATATTGTGAGTGGATGTATATGTATATTTTTTTCTTTTTTTACAATAGCGTCAAATTTACTCTGCTAAACGTATAAGCTGAATTTGTGGAGCATGTTTGCCTGGGAATTACACAGTTAATAGAGGTTTCTTGAAATGAGTGATGCACACACATGTGTGCACACACACACATAAATATACACACACATATATGCATATATTTATACATAGCCTTTAAGAAGTATCGAGTATGCTTTTTTTGTCCAGTATGAGTAGGCCATATATATGTATACGTATATGTGTATTTGTAATAGACAATCAAAGCATAAGGCCATGCTATAAATACTGCCTCTCTATGGAGCATAAGGGTTCATATAGAAATCCTTGTTAGGGGGAGATAAGGGTGAGGAATAGCTTCTATCTAGGCTTATGATCTGGTCATGGCATCTCTAAGTCAACCTGATAGAGAATTGCTGGAAACCTAAGCAAGACTTGGTCCATTTAATGGTGAATTCAATTGATAAAAATGCATTATGTGAAGCATCTTTGAGAGAGACAAAAGCAAAGCTATATGTGAACTGGAATTTCATTGACTTTTGCAACAGGAAACTACTAAAGCCACACAAATACCCATTTATCATAAACTTTATGCCATCTTTAGAGGCCTTCTTTATAGAATCTTAATCTGATCGTTCATAAGAGGTAATATGGAGCTTGGTGAAATGAAGTTTGCAGCCCCTTTTCTCAGGTTTGATATAAAAGCAATTGCCTAAAATGTCAGAGGTGGCTAACTTAAAGTCGACTCTAGCCCATAAGTCTTCTACCATAAGGAATTCTGATTGACCCCTTTCAACTCAATGTCTTTCATAAATATAAAATCTAATTCAGAACTCAAGTGCAATGTAGGAAGTAGAAGACACTTGGGAATGGGTTATGAAATTGTGGCCAAAAAGGTTAAAAAAAGCAAAAAAGAACATACAGGTCAGATTTTGAATTGATGTTTAGTGACAGAAATCAATATCATCAAATCATAAGATTTCACATCTGCCAGGCATCTTACTTGTTTATGTGGAGCAGGAATGTTAATTTTTATTATTAGTTTTTGCTCTTAAATTCTGGGTGGCTTGAGACATGAAAGGACTGGCACTTTTCTAGGGGAAAACTGTTTCTCGACATCATTTATTATTCTGAGCTACTTTCATAGGCATTTTTAGCATTTGATTAATTTGTTAATGTGAGTTGAGTTAGTTTATAACTGTGTTAATGTTTCCACTATCAGCCCCATTGGTCAAGCCATAAAATTTGAAGAGAGATCAAAGCTGCTTGCTGTACTTCTTCTGACTTAATTCCAATAAAAGTGGCAAAGGATCCCAATGATTTTCACATAAAATGGAAAAGAACTGAGGGACTAGACATAGTTAGACTATATTTACTTTGTTAATAATTCGTGCTAAATAGTTTAGTCTGAGAAATTTGGGATTTACCAATTTAAATACATTCATGAGAAATAAACTAAAAAGCTACTCTTATTTTGAATAGTCTAGTGCCAACATTTGTTATTTCCTGTTTGTTAATTTTAACAATTCTAACTGGCGTAAAGTGGTACCCCATTGTAGTTTTGATTTGTATTTCCCTGATGGCTAGTGAAGTTGAGCATTTTTTCATGTCTGTTAGCCATTTGTATGTCTTCATTGGAGAAGTGTCTTCTCATGTCTTCTGTGCATTTCTTGACTGGATTATTTGTTTTTTGAGTGTTGAGTTTGAGAAGTTCTTTATAGATCTTGGATATCAACCCTTTATCTGAAATGTCATTTGCAAATATCTTCTCCCATTCTGTGGGTTGCCTCTTAGTATTGATGACTGTTTCCTTTGTAATTCACAATCTTTTTATCTTGATGAAGTCCCAAAAGTTCATTTTTGCTTTTTGGTTCCCTTGCTTTTGGAGATGTGTCTTGAAAGAAATTGCCATGGTCGATGTTACTGCCTATGTTCTCCTTTGATGGATTCCTGTCTCACATTGAGGTCTTTCATCCATTTTGAGTTTCTCTTTGTGTATGGTGTAAGAGAATGGTCTGGTTTCATTCTTTTATATGCAGCTGGCCAATTTTCCCAGCACCACTCATTGAAGAGACTATCTTTTTTCCATTGGATATTTTCTCCTGATTTATCAAAGATTAGTTGACCATAGAGTTGAGGGTCCATTTCTGGAGTCTCTATACTGTTCCATTGGTCTATATGTCTGTTTTTGTGCCAATACCATGGCAAGGATGTGGAGAAAGGGGAACTCTCTTACACTGTTGGTGGGAATGCAAGCTGGTACAACCACTCTGCAAAACAGTATGGAGGTTTCTCAAGATGTTTAAAATAGGGTTACCCTATGACCCAGTAATTGCAGGTATTTACCCCAAAGATACAGACATAGTAAAAAGAAGGGGCACATGCACCCTAATGTTCATAGCAGCAATGTCCACAATAGCCAACTGTGGAAAGAGTTGAGATGCCCTTCAATAGATGAATGGTTAAAGAAGATGTGATTCATATATACAATGGAATATTATTCAGCCATCAGAAAGGACTAATACCTACCGTTTGCATCAACATGGATGGAACTGGAGGGGATTATGCTAAGTGAAGTAAGTCAAGCAGAGGAAGACAATTATCATATGGTTTCACTCATATGTGGAACATAAGCAATAGCACAGAGGGGAAGGGAAGGAAATCTGAAGGGGGAGGAAATCAGAGACTGAGAAGAGCCATGAGAAACTATGGACCCTGGGAAACAAACTGAGGGTTTCACAGAGGAGGAGGGTGAAGGGAAGGGGTAACAGGGTGATAGGTATTAAAGAGGGCACAAGTTGTGATGTGCACTGGGTGTTATACATAATGATGTACTATACAGTGGCTAACTGAACATAATAAAAATTTGTCAAAGACTTAAATGTCGGAGCCAAATAAAAACTATTAGGAGAAAGCATAAAAGAATATGTTCATGACATTGCATTTGGCTAGGATTTATTGAACATGACACTAGAAGCACAAGCAACAACAACAAGAAATTGATAAATTTGATTTCATCAAAATAAAAAACTTTTGCCAATCAAAGAACCCTAACGGGTAAATAAAAAGACAATGCACAGAATAAGAACAAATATTTACAAATGACATATCTAATAAGAGATTAATATCCAAAATATTTAAAGAATTCTTATCACTCAACAACAACAAAAATACTTCACACAACCCAATTTTAAAAAATGGACAGACGCTGAATAGACATCTTTCCCAAAAAGAAATACAAATAACCTAAAATCAAACAAAAATGTGTTCAAAATCACAAGCCATTAAGAAGATGTAAACCAAAACCACCAATGAAATATTACTTCACACCTATTAGGATCATTCTTATTTAACAAAACAAAGAAAATAATAAGTATTGTGGAAGATGTGGAAGAATTAAAACCCTGGTGCATTGCTGTCAAGAATGTAAAATGGTGCAGCCACTGTGGAAAATAATATGGCAGTTCCTCAAAAGTTAAATATAGAATTGCCACTTGAACCATCATTTTCACATCTACGTATATTCACAAAAGAATTGAAAGCAGGACTCAGATTATTGCACATCAATATTCATATCAACATTATTTACAATAACAGATATTGAAAACAGTGTAAAGTCCATCAACAGAATAAACACATATAATGGATATGCCTTAAAAAGAAAGAAAAACTCTTGATGTATTCTATAGTTTGATGAACCTTGAATACATTATGCTAATTGAAATAAGCCAGACACAAAAGATCAAATGTTGCATGATGATATTTATATGAAGTACCCAAAATAGGCAAATACATAGACAGTAAGCATGGTAGAGTCTGGAATTTGGGTTAGGAAAATGGGAAGATATTATGTAATGGATAAAGAGTTTCTGTTGGGGATGAAGAAAACCCTCTGGGAAATGGATAGTGGATAACTGTTGCATAATTTTGTAAAGAGGATTAATGCCACTGAATTGTACATTTAAAGTGGTTCAAATGGTAAATTTTACATTATATGTGTTTTGCTATGATAAAAGATGCAAAATAACAACGCTTTACATTTTGATTCTTTTAGTTATCTTTTCCAAGTGATAGTAATTATTATCTTCATTTTCCAGATGGAGAAAGTGTGTTCCAGAGTCTTCAGGTAATTGTTCAAGGTTGTATAGCTAGTGAACAGAATATCCAGGTTCCAAACCTCAGCTATTTAGCTCCAAATTCTGTACTCTTCATCATAATAATATATAGCAAAAACCCCTTTGTTATCTGTTTTTGTTATCTGATTTTTAATAACATAGTACACACAGATCCTTTATCCAAGAAAGCCACTTTTTTTATCTATAATTGGAAAGTAATCATTTTTCCCAATACTTTGAGTAACACATTTACTATTTTTCATAAACTCAATTTGAACAAAATTATATCTTATATTATTTTTCAAATGATTTAAATTTTTTCCCAGTATCCAGGTTATAATTTGCATTTTGAATTTAATTTTAGAAATTATTTATACTTAATATCTAGTTCTCCTAAATAGTGGTTTGATTACTTCATTTAAATTACCCTTTTTTTGATAACCCTGGATTTTTAAAGCTGTTTATCCAATTAAGTAATTCCTGACTGTGTAACACGTGGTAAAAAATTGTGATATATATAAAATTATACAATTACACTGTCCTTGTTTATCTACCAAGAAAACAGATATACAAACAGCTTCTTATAAATAACAATGGTGGAAGAGATAAAGTATGAACAAAGGGATGCCTTAAAGTAACATTCTATACAAAGAAAATTGTAATACATTTAAATATATAAATTGTGGTAGAAGAGGATGGCAGAGATAAAACTGGGGAGGTAGGGAAGACAGTAGGTCATGGAAGGTCTTATGTAATATGTTAAACAGATATTGAAGGAATTCATTTCTTTCTGAGAAAAGTAGTAATAATGGTTAATCTTTGCTATCCCTTCGGTTTTTTAAAATTCTGAAAGGGTGCGTCTTCTAGGTACTTTCATATAATAATAACTCATTAAATATCTCAGTTTGAATTGAGAAAATGTAACAATGAGGTTATTTAATTTGACTTGTTTCATAACGTTAGTAAATGATAGAGACAAGATTCAAATATAGAAGTTCAAGCTGCAAAGCCCTCACTTTTAACCCAAGCAATATTACTTGTCATGGTCACATTATTATTAATTTTATCAATTACTCTTGTGGCCATGGTAGAAGATGAATTTGATAGAATCAAGTCTTAAAGGTACAAAGTGAAATCAAAACTTAGGGCATTATTCAAGGCAAGAAAAATGAGAGGTTTAGCAACATATATAGTTGCAGGAATAAGGAGGTTATGTTTTGGAGGTAGAAAAAGAAAAAAAACAAACAGGCCATAGATTAAATGTGAAAAACAAAGAAGGGGGAAGAGTTAAGAAGACCCCTAATGTAAATGACTGAATGGATATTAGGGAAACCACGGTGTTTAGAATATAAAAGGCTGATGTATGGACTGCCCCCTTGGGTCACCAATGATTTTCATTAATAGTCCATCAATGTCTACATGAAGAAAAATGAAAAAAAAATATCCAATTTCAAATTCACAGTTCATCTCTAGCAATTTTTTTTTTACTTATAGTAATATTTTACAGGATAATAATGACACTCTTCACCTTCTGTTATTTTAGACACCTTGCATACTTTTAATGTGAACCTCTTCATCCTCATTTTATCCTGTTTCATATGTTAGGTAAACATCATAATTTTTTAGTAATTAATGGAACTGACAAAGGGAGACTTTACAGTATGCTTTCTATACAGTAAAATGCACAAGTGTGCCTAGAGTTTTATCATCTTGATAAATATATATACTGCTGTACCTCTTACCCATTTCAAGATATAGAACATTCAAATAATCCAAGAAGATTCCCTTGTTGTCCTTCACAGTCCATTAGCCTCTCCTCAAGCAATTACTATTCTGATTAAGATCACCATACATGAAGCTTTATCTGTTCTAGAACTTCATGTAATTAAACAGTATGTACATATTTTAGGATGTAGCTTCTTTCACTAAAGATAATGTTTTTTAGGTGTTTATGTATTGCTGTGTGTGTGGAAATGTATTAAGAATACCTAACTCAAAATTTAATTGAAAATCCATGAAGAGAGAGCTCTGATGCATGTACCACTCATCATAAGTCCCATAGACCAGCAGGATTTCCTCTTGGCCCCACAACGGCAAGCTGCAGGCACCTGGCAGGCACCTAGTAAAAACAAGCACCATTCACTGCAGCAAATAGGAAATCACCACTGCTTCCATTACCTACTGCCACTAGAAGCCACCACTACTCTGAACTCTCATTTCCTCTAATAATCTTTTGTTCAAGACATCCCTTTCCAACTTCTTCCTCTCCTCTATAAAAAGACTCTCCTCATTTGTTCTCTGGACTTGCCTACATTTTGGTATAGTTTTTTTGCTTTTGTTTTTGTTTTTTGGTTTGTTTTTTTTTTTTACCTGAATTGCAAATCCTTTACTATTTCTGAATAAACTCAATTTTTCTAGCTGAATCGTTTACCTTTTTTATTTTAAACAGCTGACTTTTCATGGTGTCATAGGTGGGATCTAACGGCAACAACACCCTGAGGAAATAACGGCCCCTGGTACTATGTGCAGAATCCACTTGAGCCCCTTGTGTTCTCCAAAATAGTTGAAGGTCCCCTCAGATTTGCTGAGGAATTTATTATAGTCATTCAAACTTATAAACCTGGCTTCTCTGATTTATATCAGCTATTCCACATGCTTGTTGGTAAAGGTTAGGCCTGATATTGAATGAAATTGCTGATTCATTAGAATGATCTTGAGAAGTCTTCAGAATTATAACCAGTGGACAAAGAAATATCCCTTGCATTATTATATGATCAGACTTGGAGAATTGCCAAGTGACCATATTTGGCAATTCCTAGGGCTTTCCCAAATCTAATGTATTGGAGTAGGACGCAGGCCTGTACCCAGAAACCAAATGAGCCCATGTATGATTATTATAGCTTGCTCAAAATTGTCTTTAAAGAATATTCTGGGTTTTTTTTTTTTTTTTTTTGGATGTTGAATCCACTTAGGTGGCTTTTAAATCTATATTCATTAACAGGCTGAACAGGGATCTTTCCCCTCAAGTTTAAAGTCTCAAGATGAAGAAGGAAACATTGTGTCCACTACAGATCAGATTAGTTAATTTATCAAAGCAGCTTACCCACAATCAAAGGAAGACCACTAAGACTCCCCCTCTCCCCATTAAGATTCTTAATTTTCAACTCAAATGAATGGAGGTTCCTAAACACAACCAAAATTATCCTGGTCTCTGTCATTTTTGCAAAATGCCGGGACATGGGAAGAAAGTCTGTTACTAATTGAAGCATTCTGAGTGCCTTCAGCCTTCTAACCAGTTTTTCCATCGTCCTCCTAATCCCTAAAGATGGTACTCTGAGGAACTACAGGGGCTTTTCCCCAATACTTCCCTTTAATCAATTTGGAGAAACCACTCTCCAGATTAGGACTAAATCTCTCTCTGTCCTTATTGACACTGGAGCCACACTCTTGGTGCTAAATCCTACTAACATTAAACAGACCCTGCATCAGAATAATAAAACAATTCCAATAATAGGGTTTTCTAATATATCTCAACATGTCCCTATCTCTAAAACTTTTTTTTTTTTTCCTTAGGCTCTCTAAGAGATACACACCCTTTTCTCTTTAGTTCCCCCACCCCTATTCATTCACTGGGCCAAGATTTCTTGGGAAAATATCATGATGAAATTTCTTTTAAAAAGGGGGAAATAATTCTAGAATTTGAAAATATTGACCAAAATACTCAGGTGAATCAAATGACTCTTCAACATCTTTTATTTGTTCCATCTTTGATAGCACTACAGCTAATCCCAAGGATACTAATCATTTGTCCCTATTAAATCACTTACTACCCTCCTTATGGACAAAATCCTCAACTGATATTGACAAAATCCACAATGCATCTCTTATTAAGATCCAAATAGATTCCTCAAAACATATTCCCAAGATTAATCAATATCGTATAAATAAAGAAGCCTTTTTAAGGAATTAAATCAATAATAGAAGACCATAAGGTCCAGGGCCTCATTATCCCCTGCATGGTCCCTGCAACACTTCTATTACACCTGTAAAGATACCAAATGGCATGGATGGAGGCTTGCCCATGACCTCTGAGTCATAAATAATATTAGCATCTCTTGCTACTCTCTTGTCCCCAATCTCCACACTTTATTGGACTTTATCCCAATTGAAAGCTTATTTTTTCCATGATTGATTTATGTAATGCTTGCTTTAATATCCCAGTAGATAAAAATTAATCAATATCTTTTTTTACTTTACTTGGGCAGGATATCAATACACCTGGATTATAACACCCCAGGGTTTCAGCTTCTTCTTACCCCATCCCTCTTACTTCTCACAAGCTTTAAAGCCTAATGTAAATGATATTAAGTTCTCTGGAGGCTACACTTTAATGCAATATGTGCATGATTTACTTCTCTTCCCCCTCCTCAAGCCTCCTCACAGGAAGATAGCACCTATTTGCTAAACTCCTAGCTAAAAAGGGACATAAATTCTCTAAGGAAAAATTATATATTTTTTAAAATCAAGTTTGATATTTATGAAACCTAATCTAAGAACAAGGACTACATCTAGATCCAGACAGGCTTTATGGCATTTTGAAATTCCCAGAGCCCAAAACATGATGTCTACTGTGAGATTCTTTCAGGTTGGCAGGTTACTGTTGCAACTAGATCCCAAACTTTTCCGTTATGGCCCAACCTTTATACTCTTTATTAAAAACTACCAAACTTGACCCTGACCCTTGTCTGGGAAGATTCAGATGACATGACCTTTCTGATCTTAAAAGAAAGTTTAATAAACCCCCCTGCCTTCCCTGGACATCTCAAATACACTCTCTCTTTTTTCCTTTTTGTATGTGAAAGAGAAGGGAGTGCGCCTAGGGTATTGACCCATAGGATATTATAGCCAACAACTAGATTCCATAGCCTGAGGATTAATCCCTCGCCCCCACCTCCATGTCTCAGAATGATACATGCTACCACCATTTTTGTTAAAGGCCACAGAGGAAATCATCATGGGATCCCCTTTAACTTTATGGCACATGCTGGGGAAGTTCTTAACTCTCATTATACTCCATATCTTTCAGTAAGCCATCTCATTTCCTATATCACTAACCCTTATATCATTCTTTCTTATGGTAATAACCTTAAACCTGCAATCTTCTCCCCTCCTCTACTGATGAAACCTTCCATGGCTACTTAATACCAACAGATTACCTTCTGACCCCCTGTAATGACTTATAGAAAACTCCTTTGGAAAATGCTGACTTTTCATGCTTCACTGATGGTTCTTATTTGGAAAATGAAAGTGGTAAGTATTGTGCTGGATCTCCTAATCTTTTCAAGTCATTGAAGTGGCACTTTTGCCTTTGACCCAACAAGCCAAATTATATACACACAGGTCTGCATTCTATCCAAGGGCAAAACAACATTATACTGACAGTGGATATGACTTTGAGTGGCTAAAATTTTTGGAATTTATGGAAATAATGTGGCTCCCTACTTCTGGTGAAGATAAAATTATAAATAGCCCTTACACTCAGGAATTCTTGGTGCCAGATTCTTACCTATTGCTTTGCCTATTATTAAGATCCCTGGGGCATTCTAATCTTGACTCTCAGGAAGATAAAGGAAATCATATTGCTGACATTTCTGCAAAAAATGCTGCCTTCTAAAGGTCCAAAGTTAAATCTCTGTCATTGTCCAAAGGAACTCACCACCATATGACAATTTGGAGAAATTAACTAGACACCCAACAATCAGTGGCGGAATAGGAAAAACAATATTGACAATCAAAAAGTTGTTGGTATGATTAAAAGAAAAACCTCTTATTTGGACCAAATAAACACCCAGTCCAGCAGAAGTTTGAAAATTCTCAGTACTGTCTACTATACATGTATTAAACCATTGGCCTATGATTAAAATGATAATGATTGTGAATTGACACTGGTGGCACATGCTGCTGAAGTTCTTAACTGTCATTATACTCCATATCTTTCAGTAGCCATCTCATTTCCTATGTAATTCTGGTGAATCAATGCTGTAGACTACAAAAAGTACCTACATTTCTTGCCCTATCTGCCCAAAATACAATCCAAGGAAACCTGTCCACACTGCTCCTGGGCACACTGAATTGCTTAATGGACCATTTGACGTTTGGCAAATGGACTTTATTTAGCTACCCCATCTCATAGATACGAATAAGTCTTGGTAATAATTTATATATTTACCCACTCTTGGAAGCCTTTCATGTAGACAAGTTACTACCTCTTCACTAGCCAAAACCCTATTGGAAAAAAATCATCCCTCCCTGGGGAACCGCTCTTGAGCTCCATAGCAACTGGGGAACCCATTCTACTGGCCAAACATTTATGGTGGCTATGTGCTGTTTGGTCAGTTCTATAGGATTTTCACTGCGCTTAATATCCTAAGTCTTCAGAACTAGTTGAACAAACTGACAGCATCATCAAAATTCAATTGGCAAAATTTGTGAAAAGCCTCCAAATATCTTGGCCAAAAATACTGCTATAGGTCCTTCTTAATTTTAGATCCGCCCACTTTGGGACCTCATGCCTTAAGGTAATTACAGGGTACCCCATACATTCAGCTTCCACCTCTTTTGACCCACAGCTAATAAAGGGAGATACACTTCGGGATTTCAGAGGCCTAATTGCATCAATTGAAAATAATCATGCTCTAGTAGAGCAATCTTTTTTAGAAAAAATAATTATTTATTTATTTATTTATTTATTTATTTATTTATTTGACAGAGAGAGAGAGAGAGAGAGCAAGCATAAGCAGGTGGGAGGGGTAGAAGGAGAAGGAGAAACAGATCCCCCACTGAGCAGGGAGCTTGACAAGGGGCTTGATCCCAGGACCCAAAGATCATGACCTGGCTGAAGGCAGATGCTTAATCAACTGAGCCACCTGGCACCCCTAGTAGAATAATCTTTTCACAGCATGCTCCCAGAAGACAAAGACCTTAACTTCCATGAAGATTTAGTCCTGCTATAGGAGGATTTCATTTATTGGAAAAGACATCTTCAAAAAGACTCTCTTCAGCCATGCTAGAATGTCCCTTCTCAAGTGTTACTGCCCAAATTTTGTGCCACCAAAGTCCTAGAAGTTAACTCCTGTATCTGTGTGTCTCATCTAGCAAAAGCTCCAAACCCTGATTGACCTGCACACCAACCGCTGATTTCAAATTAAAAATTTTCAGGAGTGAAGCAAGCAGCTTTCCTGAGATGATAGGATGAGGCCTAATGTGTTCCCTCCTCTCTGCTTTTTCTTACCCCGTTTTTTCCCTCTCTAACCTGAAGAGACATTGCCCTTATTTGTATTTCCCGATTCCTCACAAAATAGGGAAATCTTTCTGATTGCTGGATTGCAGAAACCCTGATCTGTCATAACAGCTATAACCCTTTTGTCTTCCCTGTAGCTAAATTTTTCTTCATCTCCAATGCAATCATTAACTATACCTGCACCCCTTTAGATTTTTCTTATCAAGTCAAACTTCTACAACCAGGTTTTCCTGTTCTTTAATTTGACCTCTCCCCTGTCATAAGTCTTAATGCAACTAATCATACCTCTTCTACCTATATGGTTCCCTGCTCTCATTACCACCTTAGGTCTGCTTGTTATAGTAATAACCCCGTCTGTACATATTTGAGAATGAAGTCTACAGAAGAAGACGGTTTCTCCCTAATTATTTTTCAAACACCACTAACACTTGGTTCCAAACGTCCAATTGAATAATCCCCATTAACGGCACTATTAGTAATCAAACCCTAGCAGGAGTCTTATGTGTACCCTTTGGTTTTATATTTGTCTGTGGTGAATAGGCCTCTCAATGAGCCTATAAATGTTCAGACAGCTGGCAGATTGGAGGCAAATTATTGCTAGGATTTCTAATTATTCCTGTGGACATCTATAATAAATCTAAAACCTCCCCTTGGTCCTTTCATTGGTTTTCCCCATTAAATCTTCATCATTGTCTTACACAGGAAGTCCCAGGTATATACATGGCTCTTTTTGCCTCCATTGGAAGGTCACCTATCTTTTTTCTGAACATTCATGCCAATAAATAAATGACTAGAAATATTTCTCTGGAATTGAGAAAACTTTTCAATTCTACCTCTAAGGCAATAGCAGCCCCACATTCAATGATTACCTATTGGCTTAGACAGTTTTGGCCAATCACACAGCTTTCTATTAACTGCTTCCTGATCAAGGAGGCATTTGTGTGATATCAAACACTTGATGCACATGAATATATTCTTTCAGAGAAGTAAAAACCCAGTTACATAAAATTAGGAAACAAACACATTGGCTATGACAAATTCCACCTGATGATATATGATCTTTTGATCTCTTTAGCTGATGACCAGATTTGGGATTCTGGTTTAAGACTACGCAAACTAGGGGAGCTCCTGCATGGCTCAGTCAGTTAAGCACCCAACTCTTGATTTTGGCTTAGGTCATGATCTCGGGGTTGTAAGACTAAGCCCTGTATCAGGCTCCAAACTGGGTGTGATTAAGATTCTCTCTCTCCCTCTGCCCCTCCTCCACCCTCTCTCTCTCCCTCTCTGAAAAAAATTAAAAAAAAAGGCTACATACACTAGGGTCCTTATTCTGCTTCTCATCCTATTTTATATAATCATTTTAAAACTTTATACCTTTCGCCTGTCAAACCTTTGTACAAATGATGTATCCAAAAGGGTAATGCTGGCTCAATGCTTCAAGACAATCCTCAAATGCTTACAACCTTGATAAGATACACGGTCTAGATGGAAAATGCCAGAGAGTTCCCCTTCCTACCCTTTCTTGTTACTCAAATGTGGCCTCAATGGTTTCCAATCTGTGTACTTCCATCCAACATGGAATGTGACACCCAGGGAAGGTCCTTCCTGGGACCAAGAAGCAAAAACAATTCTTTTTTTTAATAATTTTTATTTTGTTATATTAGTCACCATACAGTCATCCCCAGTTTTTGATGCAATGTTCCATGATTCTTTATTTGCATATATTAAAGAACAGACAACCTAACTTTTGATCAGCAATGCTTTTGAAGAAAGATCTTGATCAAATAGAAGAAATATGAAAATGTATTAAGAAATCATAACTCAAAATTAGAATCAGAAAGCTTTCATGCATATAACGCTTATTGTGGCTTGCGTAGTCCAGCAGGAAGAAAGATTTCCTTTCAGACTGGCAACAGCAAACTGCCCTTGCCTGCAGCCAATGAGAGGCCACCACCACTTTGATCACCTGCAAACAATGAAAAACCAACATTATTTTGAACTCTCATTTTCCCCCAATAAACTTTTGTTTAAAACATCTCCCAGCTTCTTCCTTTTTTTATAAAAGAATGCTCTTTGTTCTCAGACTTGCCTAAGGTTCACCATAGTTTTCTTTTTTTTTTTTTTTTAAAGATTTTATTTATTTATTCGACAGAGATAGAGACAGCCAGCGAGAGAGGGAACACAAGCAGGGGGAGTGGGAGAGGAAGAAGCAGGCCCATAGCGGAGGAGCCTGATGTGGGACTCGATCCCAGAACGCCAGGATCACACCCTGAGCCGAAGGCAGATGCTTAACTGCTGTGCCACCCAGGCGCCCCCACCATAGTTTTCTTGTCCTCAATTACAATTACTCTGCTATTTTCAAATAAACTCAATTTTACTTACTAAATTGCTTACCTTTTACACATATTATCTGCTCCACTTCTTATTGAGTAGTTTTATTATTTGGATCTACCACAGTATATTTATTATTTTGTATGTTAATGGACAATTTTGGCTTTTAAGAATAAAGCTACTATAAACATTCTTGTACAGTTTTTTAGATATGTTTGTTATTTCTCATGGTTAATATCCTAGGAGTAAAATTGTTGCTCATAGATTAGATGCTTGTTTAATTTTTAAAAAGAATCTATCAAATGATTTTCCAAAATGATAGTATCATTTACACTCTTACATGTAATATTTAAGAGTTGAGCTGCTCTATATTCTCACCAACATTTTCTGTTGTCAGACATTGACTTTAACTATTCTAATTGATGTATTATGATACCTCATTTTGAGTTCAATCTGTATTTTCTGATGACTAATAATATTGACTCATTGGTCATGCATATATCTTTTTTATTTTATGAAGGTTTTTGTTCTAATATTTTGCTGATTTTGTCTATTATTGAGTTGTGGGAAAACTTTATATATTCTTGATAAAATTTCTTTATTAGATATATGTATGTGATGTATTTTGAACATTTTCTTCCAGTCATTGGTCTGCCCATACATCTTCCTTAACTATATGTTTTCGTGAGTGGAAATTTATAAATTATGAAGAAGTCCAATTTTTAGTAATTAAGAGCTTTCCATATGCTCTTTAACAAATTTTTACCTTCAAGTTTATCTTTGAGATAGAGTCCATAGTTTAGATGTGTGATCTCTCCTGAATTAATATGCGTATACCATGTGAGATAAGGATCAATGTTCTTTTCTTTTTCCCAAATAGATACACACTAGTAGCAGTACCATTTGTTGAAAGGACTTTCCTTTAATCCTTAATTTGCTTTGTTGTTCTTGTACAACACCAATATTTATATCTGGGTTTATTTCTGAATTCTATTCTAACAAATTATTTGCTTATCACCTATACCATACTCTCTTGATTATAGTAATTTTGTAGTGTGTCCCAGTCTTGTTCCTTTTCAGGAGAGTATATGGCTATCCCATATCACTTGCATATCCATGTCAGCTTTAAAATCAATTCAAAAATACATTCCAAAAAAGTTTCCTTGGATTTTTAAGGTTTAATGTGGGCTTTTTCCCCCAGCCTTATTGAAATATAATTGACATACAACACTGTGTAAAATTACAAAGTACAACGTGATGATCTGATACATAAATATTAAAAATATTTATCACAATAAGGTTAGCACATCCTTTATCTCACATAACTACTATTTTGTTGTTGTTGCTATGGTGAGAACATTTAAGATATACTCTCATAGCAATTTCAACTACACAATACAGTACTGTTAACTATAGTCGCCATGCTATACATTGAGTTTCCAGAGCTTATAATCTTATAACTGGGGGTTTGTAGCTTTGACCAACAATTCTCTATTTCCCTCACCACCCTTCTAGTCCCTGGCAGCCATCATTCTACTCCATTTCTATAGGTATGATGTTTTTAAATTCCACATGTAAGTGACATTATGCAGTATTTCTTGTTTTTTATCTGATTTATTGCTCTTAGCATAATGCCTCATGTTAAAAATGGCAGTGTTCCCTTTTTGGGGCTGAATAATATTCCATAGTGTGTGTGTGTGTGTGTGTGTGTGTGTGTGTGTGTGTGTGTGTGTGTGTGTATTTATCTGTCTATGGATACTTAGGTTGTTTCTATGTCTTGGCTATTATAAATAATGCAGATATATTTTCAAGATGGTGATTTTATTTTGTTTGGATAAATGCCCAGAAGTAGAATTGCTGGATTATATGGTAGTTATAGTTTTCATTTTTTTAAAAACTTCCATATTGTGTTGCATACTGATTGTGCCAGTTTACATTCTCAGCAGTAGTGTACAAGGGCTCCCTTTTCTCCACACTTTTGCCAACATGTTATTTCTTGTATTTGATAATAGCCATTCTATCAGATATTATCTGACATTTCATTGTAATTCTGATTTGCATTTCCCTCATGGTCAGTGATGTTGAGCATTTCTTCATGTACCTGTTGGCCATTTGCATGTCTTCATTAGAAAACTGTCTATTCAGACCCTCTGCCCATTTTTAAATTGCATTGCTTGTGTTGTTATTTCTTCATATTGAGTTATATAAGTTCTTTACATTTTTTTTAATTTTAGCCCTTTATCAGGTATATGACTTGAAAATATTTTCTCCTGTTCAGTAGCCTAACTTTTCATTATTTTGAGGGCTTCTTTGCTGTATAAAACCTTTTTATTTGATGTAGTTTCACTTGTTGATTTAACTTTATTTATTTTTTGTCATGTTTTTATTGTCAAATCCAAAATAATTATTGCCAAGACTGATGTTTAGGAGTTTAAACCTATATTTTCTTGTAGGAGTTTTATAATTTAGGGCTTCCATTCAAGTTTTTAATCCATTTAGGGTTGCTTTTTGTGCATGGTATAAAATAATGGTATGTTTCCTTCTTTTTATTTAGTGACACTCTCTTTAAAATTTATTTATTTTTATTTTGAGAGAGAGAAAGAGAGATAGCATGAATGGTGGGAAGGGCAGAGGGAGAGGGAGAGAAATCTCAAGCAGAATCTCCATTGAGCGGGGAGCCTGACATACGCTCAATCTCACCACCCTGAGATCATAACCTGAGCCGAAACCAAGAGTTAGGTGCTTAACCAACTGAACCACCCAGGTACCCCTATTTTGTGACATTTCTAACTATTTTTCAAAACGATATTCCTCATTATATGTGATCAATGATGTCTCTGTTATGTTACTCCATGGTCAGCAGTATCTTGACAGTGATTTTCTTAATTACTTGGATCCAATAAGAAAAGAAAAAAAATCTGTCTTTTATATGTCCTCTGACTAATGTTACTAGGGAATACAATTCAACCAGTTTTTTTTGGGGGGGGTGGGTTGTTGAAACAATGGCTAGTCCCTATACCAGGGTCTCAATAATCAAAATCAGTGATAAAAACACAGAACCTCAATTTCTGTGGTTCAAAGTCTCTACTGTCCACCAGCAAGCCATTCAGGATTGAAGGCCATAATCCCTATGGCTGTCCGCCATAGAACTGGGCAGTAGAGGATGGTAGCCTCTATGCAAAACAGTAAAATTCACTAAAATTTACAGCCTTTCTTCATCTAAATAAGAAATGGATGCTACAAGTGCTCAGAAGGACTCCAGGGTTCCATAATATCTTCAGACGGCTCCTGACAGCTCCATAGTTGTGTTGGCAGAAGGGCCAATTCCTGAAGCCTCCTACTCTGTCTACCATCTTTCATGATATCACTCCCATTTTAAAGAAAGATTATGCTAACCCCATAAAATGAGTTGAGAGAAACTGTCTCCTCTATTTTCCAGAAAAAGTTGGTATAACAGTGGTATTATTTTATCCTTAAATATTTGATATCAATGACCAATAAAGATATCTGATCTATGTGGTCAGTATGTGGTCATGTGTGTACATGCATTTAATAACCTAGTATCTTTAATGAGTGTAAAGATACATATTTTCCATTTCTTGCATGTCAAATTTAATTTGTTCTTTTCAAGGCATTTGTCCATTTCATCTTTGCATGAATGTGTTTGTAATATCCATTATTTTTATTTTTAAGGTCTGCATAATTTTTGGAAAGGCTTCTTTTTAGATATTGAAGACTTGTGCTTTTCTGCATTCCTTTTAATTAGACTTGCTGCAGTTTATTTTAGTTTTGCTATTCTTTTGAGGCAAAAAAAAAACAACGTTTAACATTGCTAATTTTCTTTTTTTTATATTGTTCCTAATTTATTTCCTTTCTCCTACCTATCTTGGTTTTATATTCCTTCTCTTTTTAGATATATTTAATGTGGTAATGCAGATCATCAGCTTTAACACTTTTTTCCTTACTAATATGGGCATTTAAGCTATAAATTATCTCGTGTTTCCTTTGACTATACCTATAATCTATGAAACCAAATGTGCAGATATCTCTTTCAGTCCATGCTTTCAATTGTTTTAGGAATATAACTATGGTTCCAATTTCCCCACATCCTCATAAATGCTGTTATTTTCTCTTAAAAAAATAGCCATTACACTGGCTATACATGGTATCTCATTGTAATTATGATTTACATTTTCTTAATGATTACTGATATTGTGGAAAGGTTTCAAACCTCATATGCTCAATAATATGTAATTCAATTTTTTCAGTATATTTGCAATTTTTCTTTGACCAAGTTTAGCTATAAATGTGTTTTATTTGCTAATTGTTTAGTTTATTACAGGAGCAAAAGGAAACCACTACACTCATCTTTATGCATGGTGTATTATATCTATTAAAATTCCATTGACTGCAAAACCCACTAATTCTTCAGTTAATCTCAAAGTTCCTATTTCCATACTTCAATCCCTTTTAAAATATGGATGGGCCAGGCCAGGATCTAGGATTCCAAATATTTCATTGGAGAAGGAATGTGGTTAATGTTCTACAATCAACCACATGGCCTCTAATTTGGTTCAGAGGAGTATAGTTCCTTTATTTTATTTATTTTTTTTTTCTTTGTTAGCATCTTTGGCCACTTGTATAGCTTACACATATAAAATGGGTTTAGAAACTTGTTATTCCCCACTTTTTCTCACAAAACATTTTTTAAAAAATACGAGGTACTAGTGTGGAATGCAGAAGAAACAACTTCCAGTAGATAGTTTAGTCTGTAAGCCTTAGGAAAAACCAATTCCTTCATATCTCCTTACTTTTTTCTCAGGTCTTACCAAAATATGGGATGCTGTGAGAACAACAGCATATCCAAACAGAATCAAGTGAAACAGAATGGACACTCATTACCTTTTTAAAACAGTGAATTTACTCAAGATTTTTATAAGTTTCAATGGATGTATGATCCTAACCAACTAATTATCAATTTCTCTCCGTGAAGGAGGAGGACATCTGCAAGTAAAAAGGGAACCTGGAAGTGTTTACTTCTATACCAATCCTTCATCTCTAGATGATGAACTAGAAGTCTCATCTGGGGTAATAATAAAGAAAAACTGGTCCTTCATGACAATAAAGACATAGAATAATTTGTGTTTCTAAAATGTTGGAAACCTAAGTGATAACGTATAATGAGCCATACAGATTTTTTTCCAAGGATAATTTTAATGAAGTGCAGGAATTATGCAATTCTTCTTATCATAACATGATACTATTAATATCAATAATGTAAATAGAAATTTCAAATACAGAGTGTTATTAAGAGATTTACCTTGAGGACTTTGTTGTGAAGAAGAAAGAAGAAAATAAAACATAGTGTAGATGTATTTTCTAAGATTCTTTGTTTACAAATGAATGAAATCCAATGTGAATTAGTTGTTATTCAAGTAGCATTTATTGTTTCATAAATTTCAAGGAAAATTTGAATAAATATTGAAAAAGGAAAGAATTTACCTTACTTGACCCTAGGAGTAAGTTGGTCCAGATCCTCAATTTGTCCAGACTTATTTTTTTATACTTCATCTTTGCTTCTTTCTACATGTTCTGTCTACTTTCTTTAGAAGCTAGGTCTTTTTGCTCTCAGAAGTTCATGTCTTTATCCCCATGTTTGCATTATTAGGGAGCCATTGACTCTGTTTCTGCTAAAAAGACTTAGGGAAGGATTCTGGTGACCCTATATTGGTTTATTTGTCAAGCTTTGATTTAATAGTTTCAGGATGCCATATAAGAAAATGGGCATCAAATAATCATAGCGGGATCGAGAATGGTCAGCAGAAAAATAGGGAGTATAATTCCCAGAAGAAGTGAGGTAACATATTCATATAAAAATTATTTTCAAAAGAAAATCTGCTCTAAATAGTTTTAATTTTTGTGGGGATTACACTGGGAAGAGGGGCTTAGAGAAAGGAAAATTCCTAGAAACCTAGGAAATACGGTGAATAAAAAAATAAATATTTACATAATAAATTATTGCCTACGAAGAAAAGGATAATAAAAATTAGAGGATTTCTGACTTTCAAAGAAATGAAATACATCCCACTCCCCAAATGCATAATGTTCTTCTACTCTACTTTTCCAAGTTTGTGAGATTGATTATTGTTTTTATGTTTATTAGTCATTTATCATACTGCATAGCAATTATTTTTTACTGTTCTGCTTTCCATTAGATTATGAGCTGCTTGCCCACTGAAGGCAGGAAACACATCTATCTGTACTGTTTACAGCTCTATCCTGAATACCTCCCTCAATGCCTGGTAGAGTGTAATGTCCAATGCAATGTACATTATTGTCTAATACTTTAATCAATAGGCACGGTTATTTATAATATATAAATATATATAATTGATCCATTATTCTTTAGCATATAGCATAGTGCATGGAATACAGTAGGTACATATGATTTTTATTTAACTTTGATAGCAAGAAGAGAAAACAAGTATGTGTAGACTAGCATATTTATGTGTTACATAATATGCTAGTCTAGGAAAAGGTGGCTTTTCATTTTAAGTAGTGAAAATCGAACACATTTATTACAAACACTGAGCCAAACATCTGGTAAATCACTTTTATGCTCTGTGGGGCTATAGCTGTAAGACGATGTACATCGCAGGCAAGATTTAACTATCTCAACTATGTGAACTATGCACATGAGTGTGAACTAGGAATATTTTTGATTCCTTCTCATGCCCAGAGCTCTCGGGTGAAATGATAATGGAGACATTGTAGAACTAACCAGTGTGAAGGTTGCATAAGGAGAACTCTGAAATAAAAGGCTGTGTATGTAATATTCTGCCTCAACTTTAGTGTTATTATAAGACTTTTCAGTCCTCTGTTCCTATTTTAACCTACAGCCTGTATCTATTTGAGTCATCAAGTCAATTGAGTGGAGTTATGTAGTGGAAAGGTTTCAAATGAGAGTTTCACTCACATTTAAAAAGTTGAATTGCTGTGGCTTCCTCTGCTTAGCCTTGGGAAAAGAAAAAAAAAACATATATCAATATCTAAATGCTGCAAAAAGCACACCATGAACTTTCTCCTTTAACTGGTTCATAAAACTGGATTTCTATCTCCAGCACAGAAGTTAAATATGAACCCATTCTGTAAGGGCAGGAGGACTAATTTTCTTTTTAGTGTTCCATATGGCTAAATTTCACATACAAATTCTCATGTGACTAGGGCTAAGGCAATTTCTTATGGCACAACCAAATACAAGGAAAACTTCAAGAAAAAATGAGAAAATACATGCTAGGTTAGATAAGCAGTCAACTTGTTCACTAAATCTTACACCTGAAACTAATAGTACACTGGATGTTACCCAAGTATAATTTAAATAAAAACTTGAAAAAAGAAAAAAAGTTAAAGAAAGAAAAAGAAAGAAAATACAAAAAAACAAAGAATTTTGAGGTTCATGAAGCAAACAGTAGTCCAGACCTCAGATAGTTTACCAAATAATTAAGCAGGTAACACCAGTATGTGAAAAGTGTATACGGAGTAATAAAATAATATGCCATAAATAACTCTAACTTCAATTACTCCATCAAGGTAAATTATGTGGTTCAACTTCGGTTATCTCTTTGGTAAATAGCACATATCTAAACAAACACAGGTCCCTCTTATTCATACAACTGCTATTTAAAGTCACTACTTGGTCTATATTAGGAAACTTCACTAGCAAGATACCAGGGACCAATACATTCTTTGTTTAGAACATTCTACCATTTAAAACTTAACTTCCTATGCATGGCTTAGATCTTTAAGATCATGGCTTAATCAGGGTCACGCAATTACTATATAATAAATACAGGCTAGAACAAGAATTATTTGTAGTTCATAGAAACAATGAGATTTGAGAGGTTGGTGTAAGATCTGGACTTTGGCAAGAATATGGTGTGGCTTGTGTTAAAAAATAAAGCATATTAATTTTTTTAAGAGTTTGTTTAAGCAAAAATTGATTTGAATTTGGCAGCATGAAAAGTGGTTAGAAGCACTCTATAGGTGCTTGGGAGATTATAGAGACCAGGCAGAGGAAAAACAAGGAAATTACTGATTGGCTACAGCTTAAAATATTAGCTGTGATTGGTTATCCTCAAGTTTTGATTTTGTAGCCATGAGGTATTTACAAGCTTAGATTTTGGTTTGCTTGCATAGACTGCCAAGGCACTGGAGCCACCACGGTCCAACGGTCTCCTTGTTTAATTAAATTATCATGTATTTTAAATCTAACCATATTTTCTCTCCACAATAATGGTTGCTTGTATTTCTTAAAGACTACTGATGCTTCTTTGTGTCAATATTGTATCAATCAATATAACCAAAATTTTCTACACCAGGGCCATTTGGCCTCTCAATAAATGACACACCCTGAATTATAGGAGAATTTACCTTTACCTTACTTTAACTGTTGAGGGATTTGTATGAAAGATTCTATTCCAATTCTTTAGAAAATCACAAAAGTACTATGATTTCTTCACTCAGAGTCCTCTATAGAAAGACCACAAAGAGGGAAAAAACATAACTCTTGAAGGGTAGGAGAATGTGTCATTTCAAAATATGTCTCTTTAGCATAGGGATTATTTTGAGCTTATGAAAACAGTGGAAGACGCCCTTTTGCAAGGAACATTTACACTTACAAGGGAAACCTCCACTTTTTAAGGTGTCTCCCTCTCTGTACCAGTAAGAAAAGGATAACTCTAAATCACAAGAAAGTATTATCCATGGAGGAGGCATTGACTTGAACCTAACAGCTTTACCCTTGTTTACTGTGCTTTTCCTAATAACCTCTGATCTCTGTGTTCCCCATTCCCCCAACATCTTTTCTTTTTCCTTTAGCTGAAGCTGATATTTAAGGTAGTAGCTTGGGCCATTTCAGAGTTTTTCAATTGTCCTGATTTTCTCCCATGTAGATTATACACGATACACTTCTGTTCGTTTTTCTCTTGATAATCTCTTTTAGCACAGTGGGTCTCAGACAAGAATTCGGAAGGGTAGAAGGAAAATTCTTGTTCCTCCCCTACATTGTCATATTTAATGCCAAGAAAGTATCTGGTTTCCTGAGGTTTGTTGTTGTTGTTGTTTTTTTTAACTTATGAGTCATGTAATCACTGCTTTCATTTTTGCATTGACCTCCTAGATATTGGAGTTAAATTTATGATCCAGTTTGAAAGGCTGTAAGTGTCTTTACAACCTGTATATCATTGTGTTAGGGTTCTAGTATCAATTTCAAAAAAGTTTTAGTATCCCTTTTCATTATTTCCCTGATCTTTTCTTTTAACTGATGTTTTTCTATTTCATATAAGCGTACCCAAATCCTCTGATAAAGAATATCAAAAATTCACAAATAAGTGATTAAAAGGTCAATTATTTGGAATCATAATGATCATTTGATATGGCAGGGTAAACATACTATAAGAATCTGAACTTGCCACAGGAATTTCCTTTTCTTATTATTGGAAAAGAAAAAAATGGGCCCAACTGGACTCAGTCGTCCCCAACCCAGCAAACCAAGACCAATTGTGGTTTCAACCTCCCCCAGATATGTGACCTTTAAACAGTCAATCTGCACTTTCCTGATACCCACTAGTGAGGTCATCAGCATTATATGACCCCTGTCATTCCTTTCTCCCCAAAAGAAGATGACCCAGCCCGAAACAACCCATCCTTTTCTTTTGCTCATAACATCCCTGCCCCACCCTCCTTCTGCCTATAAAAACTGTCCATTTTGTACAACTCCTTGAAGCACCTATTTCCTAGATGGGATGCTGCCCAATTCATGGATTGTTGAATAAAGCCAATTTGATCTTCAAATTTACTCAGTTGAATTTTTGCTCTTTAGCACTTTTATAAAGGCATAGTTTAAAGAGTTCAGCAAACTAGATTTTTGAAAGAGATGGTTTCTTGAAGTAAAAGGTCAATACTACTTAGTTACTATTATTTTGAAGATTAATATGATTTTAGAACCTGGTTCAATGACCTAATTATACTTTTCTTCTTTTTTTATTCCCCTGTGATGTTTTCATGTTTATTGAATTGGATATCTATAAAAGTGTGCTTGACAAAATAAAAGATATATATATATATAATAAATTGAATACAATCAGTTCTACTTCATTCCTGTTTTGAGATAAATGTGATATAACACCATCATTCTAAAAAGTGACAGAGGCTTATTAAAAATATATTATCTTTACAGTTTTCCATGCATTAAATATGTCAACCCTTTTCCAATTCTTTTACTTTTTCAGCCTGAAACAGAAGGGGATTCAACAGGGGAACGTATCTTGTGCCAGAGTTTGGCTGAATTATTGCATTTCCTAATCCAAAAAGCAGATTTCATTATTTTATGCAAAGATAAATCTTGTTAAATGTCTGTGTTATTTTTTTTTCTGAAAAGAGATAGCATACTCTTTTCTAATATCACTTGCAATCATTAAAACATAATATAACTTAAAAAAATATTTCCTGCTAACTCTCGCTAAGTTTCTTCGGAAGCAAAGTACAGACCTCACAATGACAAAGTGAGTATGAGAACACAAATCTAAATTCCAGAGCCAAAGCGGCATTTGGGCTGCATGTGCAGGAAAATGAAAAGCCATCTAATTGGCTCTGGATTCTACTTGGGCTGATTTTAATAGAAATGCCCTCCACTGATTGTTCAAAATTTCCTTTCAGGGGAATCATGTTCCTAGGTACATTACCCCTTGAAGCCATTGCACTGAGTCTAAACAAAGCCCTCATTTTCCTAATCATATTGTCCTGCATATATTATTATTTATGTGTAACCGTTAAGAGCTTTGCTCTACTCTCCTATAGGGTGTTTGAATAATAACAAGAACAAATGATGAAATACTAGCAGAGTGACTTTTAAGAATGCTCTATGGGTTGTGGAAAATTTTAAAGGGGTGACAGATCATAAAATCTTGCCACATGAAGAGCTGCCTAGCACTGATTCTATCAGTTCTGACCACAAATTCAAGAACATAAAGAGAGAGGTATCTGTTGCCAATGAAGGTGTAATCATGCCCTCTTTAAATTTGTATTTTCTAGGATTCCAATAGATTTTTCTATTTTTTTTTTTACTTTTTTTTTAAAGATTTTATTTATTTATTTATTTGACGGAGATAGAGACAGCCAGTGAGAGAGGGAACACAAGCAGGGGGAGTGGGAGAGGAAGAAGCAAGCTCATAGCGGAGGAGCCTGATGTGGGGCTCGATCCCAGAACGCCGGGATCATGCCCTGAGCCGAAGGCAGACGCTTAACTGCTGTGCCACCCAGGTGCCCCTCCAATAGATATTTCTAAAAATGAACTATGACCTCCCTGCATTAAAGTGAACATTTTGTAGCAATCTAGATGTCTAATTGGTTAAATTAAGTATTTTACATAACAAATACCAGGTATTCATTCAAAGAGATATTATAGAAAAATGTTTAATGACATGGGAAGTATGTGCAAGATATATTAGTGAGTAAAATACAGTACAAATTATACATTAAATTATTTTCCAAATTTATTAAAGTAACAATGTCAAAGGTTCGTGTGGGTGGAAAACACAAAAAACTTTACTTTCTTTTTCCCTATCAAAAAAGTGTATATTTTTCTCCTTTAAACAGTGTTTCTCAATGGAAAAAAATTCTACCTTTATGAATCCTCACTTAATTTTGAAGCATATTCTAATTTAGAGATTATATTTTTTGATGAACATCTTATCCTTCTTCCTACTAAATTTGAGATGCATGGATCTCATCTGAATACCCCAAGTTCATGGAAATGATGTTGGCCAATAAAAGAAAAATATATTACCAGTGGTAGTGAGAGTCAATCTCTACCAACATCACTTGAGACTGTGAGGCACTGGCAACATTTTCAAAGGATTCCTACAATTTTTAGAATTTTCAGTTCAATAAATTACTTATCTTTTCAAATTAATATGTAGTAATATTGATTTGTTCTTGAATATGGGAGTTACCATAAAAACCCTACCTTTTCTTATCAGTTCCACAGCTGATTCCCTCTTTTCCCCCCAGCTCCACCAATCACATTTCTAATATCTCAATGGTTAACTTCCAATCCAAGTTTATCCACAGTGTAAATTGACTAAATCTAAATTGCTTTCGTTCTCATGAAATTCTATAGGATTTCTTGCTTACATATTTATGTACTAATTAATGTCTTTTGAAACATGTTTTCTTGGTTTAGTTTACTCTCATGTCACACTTGTATCTTTCTAAACTCTGATCTGCTTTTTATTTGCCAAAAATATATTACTATACCATCCACCATTTATTCAATGATTATTACCAATATACTTCAGGAAATGTATTACATGCTTTAAAATATTACTTCATATAGTAACCATGAAGTTGCTAAGAGGCTGATAGTATTATTTGCTTTTGAAATTCTAATAAACAGAAGCTTAGTGAGATTAAATAAAGAGTTTCAAATTCAGTATATTGTGGGGGAGAAAAATACTTCTTGGATTTAATGTGAAGAAAAATTACAACATAAAAAAAAAATCAAGAGATCTTAGAAGCTAAGGAAGCCCTCACAAATATCAAAGGGCTTTCTTTCCTACTTCTCTCCTGATGCAAATCTTGGACCCAAACTGTTTCTTATAAGAATTACATAATTTAATTTTTTCGTACTTTCACATTACAGAGAACAGAGGAGAATTAATTCAAACACGCACACACACGTCATTTTTTTTTTTTTCAGAAAACAAAACCAAACAAAATTGCCATGTACTTAGGCTTAGGAACCTAACTGCATGTAATACTTTGAAGTGTTTTATAAAAGTTCTCACTGGCAGACTTAGTCCTTAAATTTCTATCACTTTTATTTCTTACTGAATATTTGAAACAATCCTCTAAATCTTAGTTCACCTGCAACTTATCCTAAATTAATTCAAGAGAACATGCTCAGAAGAAAGCAAGGGAGAGGTGTGTTCTTGAAACAGGGAATGTTCATGAGGGAAAGAAATAGGCTGATTATGGAAATCAGTTTCTTCCCTCATTTTATGAGATAGCACAGAGGTACTCATCTGAAGCCAATCCTAGAATTGGCTCATTCTAAACTTAAACCCAGGAGACTTCTCTTTTCTAACTAGTCTACTTTTTCAACCAGGAAGCTCCAGGCATTACAGAGTTGCCTAGGAGTTCACTCTTCCCTTTTTGTATAAACATGTAGTATTAAGAAGTCACTATGCTCTGGTAAGTTCATTTCATGTTATACCAGCTCCACTGTATCTGACCTAAGCACAATTCTGCAGCTTGAGAGCTAAAGAATGCTATGTCATTTTCTATGTCAATTCTTGTAAATTTCTCCCCAATAATCCTTACTTTATAATTATAATGTATAAATATATGTAAAAATGTAAAAAACCCTACTTTATATTTACAATGTATAAATATATGTATAAATGTATAATGTATAAATTTATAATGTATAAATTCATAATGTATAAATGTATAATGGTGGGGTGGGTGTTGATGTTCCCATAGCAAGACAGTTCATTCAATCAGCAAACATTTAGCAGGTAATTACCACAAGTCAAGCAGCACAGCAGAGTCCTGGGACACAGTGATTAGACCTAGACCTTTAAGGAACATATGGTTTGGTAGAAAGACAAAAAGTAAACAATCATGATACAACTTACCATTACCATGTAACATTTTTGAACAAGGGCAAGCGGGTCTCCCAGAGGTGGCCAGGGTTGGAGTCTTCCAAGCAGAAAAAACAGAATACAAAAGTCATGAATTTAAAAACTCCAGAGGCATTCTCTGTGAAATTTTGATTTGTTGGAAATGGGAAGGAAAGGCCCAGAAATTACCAAATATAACTATTTTAAGAAATCCATCGAGTGATTTTCATGTTCTAGTAGTTGGGGACCCAGTCATTCAAGAAGTTCTGAAATTCTTAGCTATGTCAATCTGCTCCCAGTATTCCATTTCTTGTTTTTTAATCTTTCCTTTTCTTATTTTTCTGTATCTAACTACGTTACATGTTCTGAGAAAAGGATTTCATTACCCCTGCTGACAACTATGGTTATAAAATTTTTCAATAAGGAAGCACCAAATATGACTCAGTGCTCAGGGGTTTCCTGCATAGCAAAAGATTAAGTTAATTAGCAATATATATAGATGAAAATTGAGTTGTCACTGTCGTAATGAAATCAACTACTGCTAAGCTGAGGAGATTTGGTTACAGGTTACAAACAAAGGTTAAAAAAAAAAGAGCAGACATTTGAATTATCATTACACTTGGGCAATAAGAGATATCATAGTTAGACTTCTAGGTATTGAGTTTTGTGTATTCATTTAATGACTGATACCTTCAGTTATGTAGTTACCACAAAACCAAGCATGAAAATAGTAAATAACTAATTCTGCCAAAAGAAGAACAAAGTTAATGTTAATAATAATAATAATGTTAATATTTAATATTAATTATAGCCAGCATGTGTTGGGAGTTTACTATATGTAAAACATTATGCTATGTACTTACCTTCATTATTTCATTCAATTCTCACCATAATCTAGACAATTTCTATTGTCATTTTTCCTATTCTACAGATTATGAAATTAAAGATTTGGGAGGTTTCAAAAGAAAGTAGCACAGATACTGAATTTCAGTAAAGAGTTTCAGTGATCAAGAATATTTTAATTCATTTCCATAATACTTATTCTGGTGACCAGATATATTTTATATATTAGAAGATTATGAAATGTTCTTAACAAAGAAAAAGAAAGAGTACAATGTTTTTCTTCTGAATCTACTTGTATACTGGATTTATCCTGTATGTGTGTCAGGGAGTGACAGCAGCAACATTAATATACTTTACAAACTAAAAATAAGTCCTTCAATTGGAAAAGTGAACTTGCTTCAGTAGAGCTGAAAGTCATGAATTCTAGAGTGGATGCTATAAATTAGACGTTTAGTTCACTACAGTTTGTCAATGTTGGAGACCTGCACAATGAGGGACAAGAATCAATGACTCAGCCACTTGTATTGAAATTAGTTGATTAATGGCAGACTACATTAACTGATTTTTTTTTTTACTCCTTGCGTGATCTTGTTAATTAGGAAAATTCCCTCTGCTCATTGAAATTTCAAATAAATTCACTTGCCTCCTGAATATGTTGACCAAGCACAGAAATAATTTTATCTTTTGAGAAACATGCACATTTTAGAATTGACTCTTCTTAATGAGGTTGCAACAAGTACAGTGTGAACAAGCCATCTGCTTTCTCTAAATTTCCAGTCACTGACTTAAGAAAACACTTGATTAAATGAGAAGGAAACCTACTTTAATTTTTTGCTGTAAAATTTATACATTTTGCTTCCTTTGTCTATAATTGATTTTTTGTGTCCGTTGAGTCCAACGAGTTCCCCATATTTACACAATGTAAAAGGATAATAACAGATTTAGATATCTACATTTTTACTCTAAAATGAATTGATACTCTACCTCCCAAAACTTACTGATTTATAATGTACAGTTAAAATATATATCATGAACATAATATCCTGGTTTGTTTAATATATGTACAGAGATAAATATGTAGCATTCATTTGAAATATTACTTTTATTATTGAATAATAAAATAAGTTCACACTACAAATTTACAAAATCAATTAAAATTCCCTATAAGTCTTCTATTAAGATCATGCTTTTATAATAGAAATCATTGTTATTTTCCTATTTTATTCAGAAACTGGGAACTCAGCTGATTTTTGTTTGAAATAAATTATTTGGTGTTATTAAATAAAGCATTTATTCTGTAAGCATTTTTAAATACGTATACTTGAAACCAGATGCCAGACTCAGTGCTTGAGTTGAACAAAATTGTCAGGTTTTAGCCTCATAGAATTAAGGATTAAACAGGTGAAACAAAAACTAAATTCATAATCACAATGCAGTGTAATAAGTGAAAAGGAAAGTACAGTGTGCTGTTGAAACTTGTACAGAGAATGTATATCCCTAGGATCTGTTTCCTGCAAGAAGGACCACAGGTGCCCTCTTCCCAGGTGGGGAATGACACCCTCTTGCTTGCCCTGTCCCAGATGGACTGACCAACAGATTACCTGACCTGGGAGATAAATTTTCAGGGCCATCCCACCTGGCTAGAGAGTGGGGCACAAAGTCTCCCAAAGTTCCGGAATGCTTTCCACTAGACTATTCCAGACCCTCCCTTGACATGCACAACTGTGATGAAACTGGCTCAGAGCCTGCTCAAGATGGAATGCCTGGCAAGTGATAAATCTGTGATGGACCCTAAGTTATTCTGACTTTGGAAGTGAGACTGGACACTACCACATCCCAACAGAGTCATTTATTACCCACCTTGCACAGAGAAGCTTTTCCCCCTTTACCCATCTCAGTTGACCTCCTGCACTCTATCACATCACCCTGTTCATTTCTTCCATGGCCAGAAATTAACTTGTTTTGTTTGGTTAAAAAACAAAACCCAGCTTTTCGGAATTCAGAAAAAAAAAAAAACTGGGGCACAAGTAACAGTTGGGCTGAGACTGAATCGTCAGTTGAGAGTTAGCTTCGTAAAGAGGTGGGTGAGTGTTTCAGGCAAAAATAACAGCATGTAAAACTTCCTGCAAATGGGGAAGGAACATGGCAAGTACAAGTAAAAGAGAAAATCTTAATAAAGCCAGACCTTTGAGTATAAATGGGGTAATAACAAAACTGAGACTAGAGAGAGATAAAGGTACAAATCAGATGGGCCATATTAAATCATACTTTAACTTAGCCTTTATCCTACAACATGGGAGGTAATAAAATGATTTATCCAGGAAAATTAAATAAGTTGATTCATGTTTTAAGCTAGGTAAAAGCTGAAAGCAGGAAACATGATAACATAATCACCAATTCCAAGTTTTTAACATGGATTTCAAATTTCAAATTTAGTTTAAAAATTGAAACTCCAGTTCACTTCTATTCAACATACTAGACTATAAGAATTACTATACATTTAGAGTCACAGAGATCTTGAATAGAATCACAGTGTTGACACTGGATAACCTAGACAAAGAATAGCATATCTAATACATAGCTTCTTTACATATAAAAATAAGTGTGACAATGCTTACCTTAAACACTCTTATGACTAATAGAGTAAGTTCAAGGAATAGATGTTCCACAATCTTCTGGCCCCATCTCCCCCTTTTTTTTTTGACATTTATTTTTCTCCAGTTTTTATTTAAATTCCAGTTTGTTAAAATACAGTGTAATAGCAGTTTCAAGAGTAGAATTTAGTGATTCATCACTCAGAGTCAACACCTAGTGCTCATCACAAGTGCCCTTCTTAATCCCCGTCACCTGTTTAACCCTTCCCCTGACCACCTTCGCTCCAGTAACCTGTTTGTTCTCTATAGTGAAGCCTCTGTTTCTTCGTTTCCTCTTTCTTCCTTTTTTCCCCCAATGATCTTTTGTGTTGTTTCTTAAATTCCACATATTGGTGAGATCATATGGTATTTCTCTTTCTCTGTCTTATTTCATTTAGCATAATACTCTCTAGCTCCATCCACGTGGTTGCAAATTGGCCCCATCTCCTTTAACTTAGACTTTTTTTCTAGTAGTAAACAGGAAAGTAATATTTCCACAAAATTTGCTTAAAGTTAAACCTACATTTATCCCCTTTTATTTTTCTTTTTGTAAAAAGGAAAAATTCTTAACACACAACTACCAAAAAGTAAACATCCTGAGAGATCTTTATGTCTTGTTAAATATTGGCACCTGGTGCCTAGAACAGTGCTTGACACACAACAGTTCTCTAAATCACTGAAAGTAATCCTAGAAAATTCAGGTATCTTCCTTAATAATCACAAACCCCAAAATTTATATTAAATACAAATAATCTATAAACATAGATTATTGGATAAATACAAAACATAAAAGTATAAGATATGCAAATACATACAAATGTGTGTATGGACAGCCTCACAGTGGCTTCACGTTTGTGGCTAATAAATGGTTTAATCAAATAATAGCCATATGACCATTCTATCTTCCTAGACCAATAAGAAATGTAATCCCATAGGACTATGAATAGATTATTCATAGGTAAGTGGCTATATTCATACCAGTAGCTTCTAAGCATCTAGATGTCTAATATTTAGAGAATTATAAATTAAAATAAATATTACATAAAATATTTATGTAAATAAAATATCAACAAATGAAATATTAAATACCTTAAATTGTTATGTAAGAATTCAGTTACTTTACCACTTTTCTGTGAAAAGAAAATATTTCTTCTTTCGAAGTTAAAAAAGTTGAAGAAAAACTAAATATGAAATTCAGAAAAGAGAGGATATAAGCCCAAAAAATTTGGAACAGAAATCATAATATAACATCTATGTAGCAGATATGAAAAGCAATTACTATATTAAAATGAAAGTCTAAGGGCTCTGAGACAAAAAGCAAACAAAGCAAAACAAAAAATGTATCTTCCAAAAGAAAGCAGAAAACATACCTTCCAAAACAGCATGATTAAAAAAGTGAAGTCTTAGTATTTGTTTTCAGTGAAAAAAAAAAGGAAAAAATAATTGTCCAAATGTGAGGAAAACAAATATGTGACATCATTTTGATCAATTTATCGTGATATAAATCTAACATATTTGTTTTGTGTTACTTTCCATATCTTTGAATAGCACAAACTGAATGACAAAGGATTACAGGATTCTAGCTCACTATTTGGTTCTGCGGTGAATAACATTTACACAATTATAACAATCAATATATATTAGGATACCCAATTTAAAGAACATAAGACTGAGTCATCTTTATAATCTTCATATTTATTTTGATTGGACCACTTTGATTGTAATTAACACAAACAAAACTCAAATTACATTCAGAAAAAAAAGGAATCTCTTGACACAAGTAGCTTGGAAGTCCGGGAGTTGACCTGTATTTATGAATTATTGCATGCAAGAACCCATATCATGTCTTCAGTTCTCCCTGTTTATTCATCTGTTACCATAATCCCCTCTGTCATTGGTGCTCTTCTACTGTTCTGTTTCCTCAATATAACAGGAAAGGTGGTTTCCACCACTCGATTTAGTCTCCAAACTTCAAAACCCCAGTGAGGTTGTTCTATGAATGTTGTTCTAACACAGCATTTATCCAGGAAAATCTGTTGCATGTGTCTTTAGTGATTTCTTTTGCCCTGGGAATGACATACAATGAATGACATAACATGGAAGACACATTCCCAATCCAGAAATCTGAAGGGAAAATAAACTATAATTTTCATATTTTTTCTGAGAATAAAGGGAGAAAAATTTCTCCAAAATAGTTAAAAATATTGTCCAAAGTGATAATAGTTAATGCATTACATACTAATAATAATGTAAATATTGTGACATAACTAATAAAATATAGAGGATAAAAGGGAATGATGGAGCGCCTGGGTGGCACAGCGGTTAAGTGTCTGCCTTCGGCTCAGGGCGTGATCCCGGCATTATGGGATCGAGCCCCACATCAGGCTCCTCCGCTATGAGCCTGCTTCTTCCTCTCCCACTCCTCCTGCTTGTGTTCCCTCTCTCGCTGGCTGTCTCTATCTCTGTCGAATAAATAAATAAAATATTTTAAAAAATAAAAAAAATAAATAAAAGGGAATGATAATGTATCTTCAAAGATTCTAACTTCTAATTTTGCATGATTTGGGTTTAAATAATGTGATAGCAAATTGATCAGGAAAATAGAAGCTTAATGTGTTAAAATAGAGAATTTGAACAAGGTATTGGAATACAAAAGTCAAATTTAAATTCTAATAATTTAAATGAAGAAAGCTAAGGTAAAACCTCATTGGATGGTTTCAATAACAAATTGGATGAAGAATAAGGTAGAACTAATTATTCTAAAACAAACAAAAAATAGAAAATATAGAAACAGTGAAAAAAAAAGCATAGTATAACAGAAATATGGGAAACAGAGGTCTAACGTGTGTGTAACTGGATTCCCAAACAAAGAGAAGGAACATAATAGAGCAGAAGAAATATTGGTAGAAATAATCGCAAAAAAGATATTAAACCACTAGTGTGAAAAGGTCATCGACCAGAGAGCAGAATAAACACAAGAAAATCTTACCACAGTCTTAATTACTTTATCTTTGTACTAAGTTTTGAAATCAAATGGTGTGAGTCCTCCATATTTGTTCTTATTTTACAAGATTGTTTTGCTAATCTAGCTGTGTTGCATTTCCATGTGAATTTTAGCATCATTTCTTCAAACAAACAAACAAAAAACAGCTAGGTTTTGGTAGAGATTGTGTTCAATCCCTGATCAATTTGGGGAGAATAGCCATCTTAATAATATTAACTTTGATTCTTAGACATTGGATGTCTTTCCATTTATATTCATCTTTAATTTCTTTCAAACATGTTCTGTAGATTTTTGTGTATAAGTCTAGCACATTTGTTAAAATAATTTCTAAATATTTTATTCTGTTTGATACTATTATAAAGGGATTTTCTATTTTTGGATTATACATTGCTTTTGTGCAGAAAAACAACTGATTTTTTATAAATATCTTGTTCTGTGAACTTTGTTAATTCTGTTAGTAATTCTAATCAGTTTTTGTGAATACTTTCTAATTTTTCATGCACAAGATCATACCATTTGCAAATAAAGGTAATTTTATTTCTCCCTTTTCAATATGGATGTCTTTTAAAATTTCACCTTTTCTGATTTCCTTGACTAGAATTTCAAGTACGATGTTGACTAGAAGTGGAAAAGCAGACATCTTTGTCATTCCAATATTAACGGGGAAAAATTCAGGCTTTCATCATTGAGTATGATGTTAACTGCGGTTTTTGATAGATTCCCTTTATTTAGGTGAGGACATTCCTTTCTATTTGCAGTGTGTTAAGTGTTTTTACACATGCAAAGGTTTTAGATTTTGTCACATGCTTTTTCTGTGTCTGTTGACATAATGTAGTTTCTGCCTTTTGTCTTATTGATTAGTATTAACTTTGATTTATTTTAAAATATTAAACCAAACTTGCATTCATAGGATAAATCCCACCTAGTCATGGTACATAATCCATTTTATATATTGCTTGATCCATTTGTTGGTATCATTTTGAGAAATGTTATATCTATATTCTTAAGAGAGATTAGTCTGTAGCTTTCTTGTTACGCCTTTGCTCACTTAGGCATCAGAGTAATCCTATCTTTATAAAATGAGTTGAAAGCATTTCTTCTATTTTCAGAAAAGCTCATGAGGAATTGATGTTAATTTTTCTTTAAGCATTTGATAAAACTTACCAGTGAATCCTGGGTGTGAGCTCTTTCTTAGGTGATTAAAATAACTGATCAAATATTGTAATTTTTATAGGTCTATTTAGATACCATATTTTTTCTTGATTCAGTGCTGGTAGTTATTGTATATATAGGATTTTTTTCTAGCTTATTGAATTTATAGATGTATACTGTTCAGAGTAGTTCGTTATAATCCTTTCTACTTGTGTAAGGTCAGTGATGATCTACTTTAATTTTTTATTTCAGTAACGAGTCTTCTTTTATTTTTATATTGGTCAGTGTAAAGATCAATTATTATGATCTTTTCAAATAACTAAGGTTTTATTTGTTGATTTTGTTATTGTTTTTGTAGCATTAATTTCCATTCTATTTTTTTTCCTTACTTAGTTTGTTCTTTCCTTTTTAGTTTCATAAGTAAAAAGTTGGGTTATTGGTTTGAGATTTTTTTTCAAAAAAGAGTTATTCACATTTTAAATCTTCTCTAAGTGGTACTTAGTTACATCTCATAAACGATTTATTGTTTTTATTTTCTTTCATTGCAATTATTTTCTAATTTCCCTCATTAGTTCTTATTTTTAAATTTCCTAACTTTCCTAACTTTCCTTAGCTTATAAATTTCTAATGAATTCCATCATTATTGTACCACGTTCTTGGAATGATTTTAATCATTTTCATTTTATGGAGGTTAGTTTTATTGCCAAGCTTAGAGTTTATCCTGGTGAACATTTCAAGTGAGCCTGAGAAGAGTGTGTTTGTTTATATTGTGTGAGAAGTTCTATAGATTTCACTTCAGTCTAGGTGTTTATTGTTCAAACTTTCTAGCTACCTCTTTGCCTTCTGGCTAGTTCTATCCATTATTTTTTTTTTTCACATTTTAATAATATATTTTATTTAACCCAAAATATCCAACATTTTTCAATAAGAAATCAATACAAATTAATAATAATATATAGTACATTATTTTTTTCAGACTGTCTTTGAGATCTAGTGTGATGGATGGGACCAATTTCATTTCAACAATAAAAAAATACATAACACTATAAAACTCAATAACACAGTTTGGGTCACCCTTTGCAGATTCTAAGAGCTGCTCAAGAAGGTCTGACAAATCTAAAGCTAGTTCTATCCATTATTGGATGTGGAGTATTGAAGTCTACAGCTATTATAATTTTAATTATCTATTTCTCCCCTGAATTTTGTTTTTCATCATGTATATAAGTTCTCATGCACGTATGTTTATATTTTCTTGATAGATTGACACTTTTATCATTCTCAAATGTCCCTCTTTTTCTCTAGTAACAACTTTTGTCTTACAGTTTATTTTTTTTATATCACTACAGCTATTCTAGTTCTCTCTAGGTGACTGGTCAGACTATTTCTAACCTTATTTTACTAATACATAGAAATTTTTCTCCAATATAGTTCCATGCCTTGCTCCTCCCTTGTGCTAATTTTGCCATGCAAATTATACTAATAAATGGCATGTCCAGAAAAACAATTTTATAATTATTATTTTATGCAGCTATATTTTAAATGAGGTAGGACAAGAAGAATATTATAAAAATACATTTCTACTGTCATTTATATTTACTTACATCATTGCCTTTACTGGAGCAATCATTCCTTGATGTGGATTTAAGTTACCTGTTATGTCCTTTTCTCTCTGTCTGAGGGACTGTCATTAGTGTTTTTTATAGGAAAACTTTGATAGTGGCAGTCTTCTCAGTTTTTGTTGAAATAGAATGTTTTAATTTCCGCTTAATTTTTGAAGGATGGTTTTGCTGGAAATAAAGTTCTTTCCTGATTGTCTTTTTCTTTCAAATTGTCACCCCTCTGTTTTCTGATCTCAAAGTTTTGATGCAGAGTCATCTGTTAATGTTATTGAGGATTCTTTGTATGTAATGGGTCATTTCTTCTCTTGCTTCTTTCAAGATTCTGCCTTTAGCTTCTGACAGTTTGACTATGGTATGCCTAGTGCTGGATTTCCTTGATTTTATTCTACATGGATTTTGTTAAACTTCTGTATAGGTAGATTAATATTCTTCATCCAATTTCTTATTTCTTCAAAAATTGTGTCTGCTTCTTCTGCTTTCTCCTCTTCTCCTAAAACTCCCATGATGCTTCTATTATTACCCTTCCTGGGGCTCCAAATTTCTCTGAGATTCTGTTTATTTTTCTTTATTCTCTTCTTTTTCCTCAGACTTGATCATCTCAATTAACCTACCTTCAGTTCTGCTGATGCCATCTTCCCTCTTCTAGAGCCCCTTTAGTGAATTTTTCTTTAACTCATCTATTTATTTGGGTATTTTTAAAATTTTTTATCTCATGACATTCTATATTTGGTGAGACATTGTTTACATTATTTTCTTTGATTCTTTTCATTGGGTTTTCTTTACTTTTTTCAACATATTTAAAAAACTGATTTAAAGTCTTTACCTAGTAAGTTCAATATCTTAGCCCCCTCAAAAATAATGTTTATCAATAGCTTTTGCCTTATTTGTCCACAAGTTTCTCTTCATTTGCATGTCTCATAACTTTTGTTAAATTTTTGAAATTCTAGATAATATAATGTGATAGCTTTGGAAATCCAATTTTGCCAATCCCCAGAATTTGTTGTTGTTGCTTATTAGGTTTTGGTTGCCATAGGTTTTGCTATCTTTTTGTTTTTGTTAATTAATTTTCCTAATTGTGTAATGTCTACATTCTATGTAGTATTCTAGTATTGAAGCCTCAGCTTGGTTAGCTTACTGATCAGCTGATGATTAAATATAGATTTTGTCAAATTTTAGAGCAGTAAGTATTCCACACTTTGCCAAGGAGCTCTGCATATGTGTTGGGCACATCTTAACAAAATACTTTACAATGCCTTAGCATTCACTTCTGAATTGTGCATGGCCTCAAGAGCAGCCAGAGTTGTGAGATATGGGCCCTTTCTAGTGTTTCTTGGGCATCCATACAGTTCTTCACAGGGTGCAGCCTTCTAAAACCCCAGGAATATATCACAGACTTTCCAAATCATCCATAGATATTTCATTCTCCATTTTAACTTTTTAGATAGGCTCTTGTTTATATAAACAGGTAATTGCACTCTCAAGTAACTGTGATGTTTAACAATTGCCACTAATTCTTTTCAACAAATACCCTTGGTATAGGATGCTTCTTACATAGAAAACCTGAGACAGATTATGCTACCTCAATACCTGTGGGTGGGGCTACTCCAGGGAGCAGTAAGACAGATTGAATAGTGATAATGCACCAAGGATGGGGCTTTTTGAGGATTTACAAATCCAGTCCTCCCCCTCAACAGTTTACACACAAGAGTAAGTTATACTATATTACAAAATTAAATCCAGTAATATATGAGAAATATAATATCATGGAAAGTGACATTAATATAGAGCAATACAAGGATAAATTAACGTCCAGAAATAAATCAGATTTGTTTATGTTAATAAAATAAAGATAAACCATATATTCATTACAGTAAATGGAAAGTAAATGAATTTGACATAGTTCAATGACATTTCAGGACAAAAGTTCTCAGCAAACAAGGAAGATATTCAACCTGATTTAAGCATCTATTAAAAAACTTAGATGTTAATAAAACTATGATTATATTAGCATCATACTCAATTATTAAATGCTTAATTCTTTTTGCCTAAGCTCAGGAACAAGGCAAAGATTTATGTTCTCAACCTTAGTGGTTTACATTGTAGTAGAAGGCTTAGCCACTGTGATAAGGCAGGAAAAAGAAGCTATTCAAATTGGAATAAAAAAGGTAAAATTGTTCTACAAAAAATAAATAAAATGGGAATTGTGACATAAATTTAACATCTAAAATTATTAAACTTCTGGAAAAAAGATAGAGTAAAATTTTGTGACGTTGGACTAGGCAAAAATTTCTTAAACAACAAACAAAACCATAAAAGGAAAAGGAAACCTACTGTTAAAAATCAAATGGACTTAATATCAAAGACATTTGGTTTTTTAAAAGACAATTTAAAATAAAAAATGATAAGCTTTGGGGATCTGGGTGGCTAAGTCAGTTGGGTGGCTGACTTTTGATTTCAGATGGGGTCATGACCTCAGGGTTGAAAGATTAAGCCCCTTGTGGGGCTCACACTCAGTGTGTAGTCTGCTTGGAATTCTCTCCCTCTCTCTCTTCCTCTCCCCCTCCTCACACTCTCTCTCCCTCAAAATAAATAAATAAATACATAACTAAATTTTTTAATCATATGTCAACAAATGGCTTATATCCAGAATATAGCTAGAACTCTTATAACTCAAATATAAGAAGACAAATAATCAACTCCCTCAAAATTGGGAAAAATGTTAGTATTCACTTCACAAAAGAAAAAAAATTAATGGCCAATAAGCATATAAATATCATTAAGCATAAGACAAATGCAAGTAAAACATAATTAGACACACTATAAACATACTAGAATGGCTAATTTAAGGAAAGGTAGTATGTTATTTAATAGAAGATAAAATAGGCTTTCATGCTAAAAAAATTACTAGGTATATAGATGGTATTCTAACAATGATTAGATAGAGTATCTGGAAAGAAGCTTAGTAAATTTAATATTTTCATGATTTTAAGGTAAGCAAAACTTTGTTAAATAGAACTCTAAAATTGAGATTGATAAATTTGACTTTATTAATATTATAAACTCCTATCAACAATTAATGCTAGTAATAAAATGGAAACAGAAGTTATTGACTGGGAAAAGATACTCTCACTTTACATATATAACAATAGCTTTTGTATCTACAATATATAAAGTTACCACAAATCTATATTGTATAGAAAATATTCAAATGAGCAATTCACATATGAAATAATGTTTAACATCAATCAAACAGGAAATGAAAATTTATAAACATGAGATAATATTGCACAACCACCAGAATACATCATGTTAAATAAACAGAAAATGCCAAGTTTGGCAAGGTTGTGGAACATACATTGTGAATATGAATTGGTGGAACCACTTTAGTAAATTACTTGTCTGTATCAAGAAACATAGTCATATGACACTTTATGGCTTATCAATTCCATGCCTAGCAATATACCAAAACAAAAGCAAGTGCTAATGGCTTCCAAAATACTTGTATTAGCGCCAAACTGGAAGTAACCTAAGGCATCCTTCAGCAGTAGAATGGATATATATACTCTGCTGTATTTTAAAAATGAGGTTTATATGACAACAAAAAGTAATTATTAATGGGTATGAAAACATATGTCTCAAACACAGAAACAGGAAGAAAACAGGGAATTTTTGACAAATAGTGAAAAAAATAGTGAATTTCTTTCATGATATGATTGGGGAAGAAATTAGTGGTATTTGAATTATATTTGTAACAACATATTCATTAATTGGTTATTAAAGTCAATAAAGTAGCAAAATTTTAAAATTATAATGCTTAAGGACAAAACAAAATTGGGAGAATTTTTGACAGAAAAATTATTTTAATATTTTATTTCATTTTATACTTGAATTTTATTTTCATATGCATGTATGTCTTTAATAATGAAAATAAATATATATATATATACTCAACCTGTAGAAATTTGTTTGCATAGAAACTAATCAGAAAATATCTAGACCAAACTGTTAAAAGTGAATTCTTTTAATAAAAGATTTAACTGATAAGGTATTTATAAAGTTAAGAGTTTTATTTTATAAAATTTCATGGTATTTTTTCAAAGTACAAATTTCATGTATACTATTAAAAATAAATTAATAATTGAGTTTATGACTTGTATTTTAATCAGCAAACCAATATAATCTACTAATTAATTAAATCAACTGTATAATAAAAAATGACTGTGACAATACAAATTGAAAAATTGACTCATGCTTTATGATTCAGTGGCTATTTTCAAAAGTAACCTTTGTTAGGAAAAAGAATCATAAATACTGCTATATGCTTAACATCATATTTTCCATGCAATTTTCAAAATAATTTCAAGAATTGTATATCATTATCTACATTTATTAAATAAGGTATTGATAATAAGAGAGACAATAATTTTCTAAGAATTATACTCAGAGTTGCTGGTTGAACAATCTTTTTTTTTTATTTTTTTAAAGATTTTATTTATTTATTCGACAGAGATAGAGACAGCCAACGAGAGAGGGAACATAAGCAGGGGGAGTGGGAGAGGAAGAAGCAGGCCCATAGCGGAGGAGCCTGATGTGGGACTCGATCCCAGAACGCCGGGATCACACCCTGAGCCGAAGGCAGACGCTCAACCGCTGTGCCACCCAGGCGCCCCAGGTTGAACAATCTTTAAAAGCATATAATTCTATTCTGTAAACCCATGATTTCTCTTATATCAATCTATTCTAATTTGTTTTTTTTAATTTATTAATTTTGGAAATAAATTTTTTCCTGTGTTTACAACATGATCAAGAGCAGAATCAGATAGTATTTGGATATTTAAGGCAAAATTAAAACATTATTTAAAATATTTTTTCACTGAAAATTTGCCTTGAATTAAGTTGGTAAAAAAGTGTATCAATTTCTAAAGCCAATTTTGTTCTAAAAAAAAAAATTCTGATGTTCCTTATGCTTATAGAACAAAATCTAAAATCCTTCATCTAGATATTTGATGTGATGCCCTCAAAATTAAGCCTGTTTTTCTATACCTGATGCCACATGCTGATATGCTCTATTCTTCTTGCTTGAAAGACTTATTATTGCTCAAATCACATCACGTTGACATCTGCATCTCCTCTTGGCTTATGCTTTTTATCAAACAAAAATTACCCTATTTCATTGTTTTTACTGTCAAATCCTTCCCATACTTAATGCCTAAGTAACCAGAAGAATACCTATTATATGCAATGCACCTATACTTACCTTTACTTGTTTCAATTTTGTCTCCTGAAATAAATTATAAATTTCTTGAGGAAAACATCATTGGTTTTCTTATTCCATCCCCAAACTATATTCCCAAGACCCAGTCAGTGCCTAACCCATGGCTCCCAGTCTATAAGTACATGCTGAATAGAAAAATGGGATTTCTCATTTACTTCACTAAGTCTTCAAGCTATATTGATCTTTCTCTTCACCATTATCTTATTTCCCTTAAGATTTGTATCACAGAGTTCAGTGTTTTGTGAAATAAAGCTCAATCTAGCTTCCAGAAATTTTATCTACTTAAATCTTCTCGGATACATTAAGTTCTTTGGGGAGCATATCAATCTATATCATGAAACATATTGAATGCAAACCATATGCTGGAGAAAATATGTGGAAAAGCAAATCTGAGCAAAAGCTAATTTTTAATGTATAAGGAGTTCATACAAATTGAATTCAATAAATAATGTTTTAGAAAATACATTTCAAATAATAGAAATGGCAAATGACTAATATATACACAAAGATAAAATTTTAAACTTACTAGAAATTAAGGAAACAGAAAAGGAAATATACATTGGATACAATTTCTTTCTGAAAAAAAACTTTTTTTTTTTTCTGGAGTCAATAGTCTCTCATGGTTAGTCTCCCCCTCTGACTTCCCCCCCCTTCAGTTTTCCCTTCATTTTCTTAATGTCCTCTATGCTATTCTTTATGTTCCACATGTGAGTGGGAAACAAACTGATAGCTTCAGAGGGGAGTGGGGTGGGTGGATGGGTTAGCCCAGTGATGCGTATTAAGGAGGGCATGTATTGCGATGAGCTCTAGGTGTTATATGTGAATAATGAATCATGGAACTCTACATTAAAAACTAATGAAGTACTGTATGGTGACTAACATAAGATAATAAAAATAAATAAATAAGAAATAAATTACCAAAAAAAAGATAAAAAATATTTTTTTATTAAATAGATCATGCAAATATTTTGTTCCATTGGTTCCATATTTAAGATCACAATCTAAATGAAAATCCCGAAATTTGGGCTAAAATTTATTTAGAGTTATGCTTACTATAGAATGTTTTACAGTAGTGAAATACAAGGAAATACAGGGGCACCTGGGTGGCTTAGTGGGTTAAACAACCAACTCTTGATTTCAGCTTAGGTCGCGAGCTCAGGGTCCTAGTATCAAGGCCTGCGTAGGGTTCCAATCTCAGAGGGGAGTCCGCTGGAGATCCTCTCTCCTCCCCCTGCCTCTCCCCCCCACCCCGTGCTAGCTCTCTCTTTCTCTTTCTAGAATAAATAAATCTTTTAAATAAAAAATAAATAAAAACAAGGAAATTCATAATTAAATTATGACATATCTCAATGAAAATTTATGTGGTTTTATAAAATAAGAATGTTGAAGACTAATTGACCTGAATAAATGCTCATTTTGACTTCGTATTTAAAAAAAGGTGGGGAGCCTGGGTGGATCAGTCAGTTAAGCATCTGCCTTCAGCTCAGGTCATGATCCTGGGGTCCTGGGATCAGAGCCTTTTGTCAGGTTCCTGCTCAGAGAAGAGTCTGCTTCTCCCTCTCCATCTCCCCCTCCCCTCACTCCTGCTCTCTCTCTCTCTCGCACTTTCTCTCTCTCAAATAAATAAAATCTTTTTTTTTAAAGCTGAACAATGTGCATATGGTGAAAGAAATTATTCAGTTCTATGATTATCAATAATTTTCATTTTCTTATATAAAATTTCCTACATTCTCAAGGGTGCCTGGCAGGCTCAGTTGGTAAAGCATACAATTCTTGATCTCGGAGTGTGAGTTCAAATCCCTCTTTGGGTGTAGAGATTATTTAAAAATAAAATTTCCTACATTCTTGATTTTTTTCTTAGAGATAGAATTTGTTGCTTTAAGTTATACATACATACATGCATACATAGAAAGAAGGCATCCAGTAAGACTTTCCCATCTGATTTCTTTCAGGTCGATGATGTACTAGGTCACACATTCATGCATTCTTCTTATTTTCAGTGGTATCTATACTTATAATGTTTCTGTGCTGGAATATGAGTATATGATCTGGACATAATATCCCAGTGGCATCAACCATTCCCATCACCAATTAATTTTACTCAATCTGATTTTGCATTCACCAATTTTGTGACTATAATCCATCTTCCTATTTAGATACACTTACAGAAAGGGAATCATGGTTTATGTGTTAGTTTTTTGATGTATTGTCTCATATAGATTATTGTTATTTGGGCTTTATATGTCTATGAATTAAATGGATAGATGAATGTGAAACATCCCTGAAATAGATTAAGTCCAGGTGAGCTGACCAAAAAAGTATTTTTGTTTACAAAGCAGCCCCTGTATTTTGTAAATTCACCAGTGTAAATATCTTTTAAGAAGTGTCTATATTGTTTTATGTATCTACACATATACATATGCATACGTATTCATAGTAAGCAGATGTTACATATATCCTATGTGCATAAAATATCTTTCTATTTATAAAAAGAAGACTCTAAAGCCAAGTTTTTTTTTTTTTAAGATTTTATTTATTTATTCGACAGAGATAGGGACAGCCAGCGAGAGAGGGAACACAAGCAGGGGGAGTGGGAGAGGAAGAAGCAGGCTCATAGCGGAGGAGTCTGATGTGGGGCTCATGCCCTGAGCTGAAGGCAGATGCTTAACCGCTGTGCCACCCAGGCGCCCCTAAAGCAAAGTTTTTTTACCCCCTCCTCCATTCAAATTTCCAAACGTAATATAACAAAACCACTAATTGTATAGGCTTCGGAGCCCTGCTTCTTGGGGTTTGAACCTGGTTATTTTATCTATCATAGGCAAGTCATTTCATTTCTTTGCAGTTCAGCCTTTTTTCTGTGTAAAATGGAGCTAATAATTTTGCCTAAATCACAGTGTTGTGGAAAGAGTAAAAGAATTAATATGTATAAGCTTCCCAGAATAAAAACAAATGCAGAAATGCAGACTAGGTACAGGTTGTTTTTACTATCGTTATTATATTACCTCTCCCTCAAATTCTTTTGTTTTTCTTTTTGGTAATATTCATGTTTATTTCAGTTTCTTCCACTAGTGTTTACTTTTTTTCCAGTGTAGAACCATGGCCTTTTTATTTCTTCATATAAGTTTTTGTTCACTACGTACCACAATGATTTGCATGTACTAGGGTCTTGATCAATATCTTTAAGACAATTGACAAGTAGTTTCATTGACTACACACTTAAATAATGTATATGACAAGCTTTTGATAAATGATTGTTTAAAAACTAGTAGACAGAAATTCTTATTTTACTGACTATAGCTTTAATACTGAGCAGCCAGTATAAAGTCTCCTTAATAAATTACTGTATGTTTATGAAGATCTAGTATTCCTAGAATTATTATTTTTGTGAATTATGTCTTGTCTCTTTTTATTAAGAAATTTGAAAAAGGATGGTTATTTATGCATTAGCGATTATACAGACAATTTGTGTTAAATATAAAATCTCATGGATCAGAAATTGTCTGGATGAGAGCATTTTATAGTTATGGAGAGTAACTTAGAGGAGTGTGTATTTATGAGATATGGTGGGGAAAATGGTACTTTTGAATAACTGGCTTGTAGTCTGCCAAACAGAAATTTTAGTCTTGAACTTTACACATGGGAAATGTAACTTCAAAGCTTATCTTTATGGATAACTCTAAACCACTGAAAGGTGCCAAAACAATTTCTGGATGCTAAAGGAAATGTTAATGTTATTAAACCAATGTTACTAAGTCAGTTGCTTTGATTTTTAGCTGTCCAGAGTCTCAGATAACTAACAGTTTTGGAAGGCATGTTACTGTACTCCAGAAATGGTTTCATTAGCCAAAAATTACTTTATGTACTAGTCATGTTAAAGAGAGTTGACTAAATACAATCTAATGTCTGTGCAAACCAACTCTGATTAGTGATTTACATTTTCAAATTCAGCAAAAGGGCAATCTACCACCAGTGAGCAATTCAACCGCATAAGTAGAAATGAAAAGGAAATACAAATTACCCTGAACAACTTGAACCACTGGAAAATAATATTACCATACAAAACATTCTAATTATCTCACTCAAGACAAATTTATTTTAGAGCATGTGCTAAACACGAAATGCTAACAGGTTTTTATTTTTTTAATGCCAATTATAGCAGATTACCTTTTAGCCATTATATTTTATTATTTCCAATATCTTTTCTTTTAGAAAATACTTTTACTTAGATACCTTTATGTCATTTGCATCCTAATCATGTTTCCTGAACTATTCTTATACTATATATCATATATTACTCAGCTTGATTGTGTTTTAAATTTATTATGTAGTATTAACTTCTCCCATGGTGACCTAGAAATTGTATTAGAAAAGTAAGCTAATGCAGTATTTCTCAAACTGCGTTTCATGATACACTAGTTCTGTGCTATATTAATAGCCATTCTGACAAATAAAGTATCCTGTGATTAAATAACTTTGAAAGACTGCAAGTTAAACAAAGTATACACACTAGCATGTGTTGTCTCAGAACATCGTATTTGCAATCCACTGGAAATATATAAGGTGCATGTGCATATGTATTGTGCTGTATTTTTCAATAATGTTGGTGATGTGGTATTTTGTGAGGATAGTGTACATGGAAGGATATTTAAAAGCTGATCTAGAGGGATTTTGATTTGGAGTTGAATGAAACTTTGTTTCAATTTTCCTGGGATATAATATGCTATAAATGAAAGTCCATGGCTGAAGATTGGAGCTTGGGGCTTTTGCATTGGTTCCTTCCTTCTCTTTTCTCCTCCATTAAGGCCTTTTATGTTCTTTCACCCTAACTCTTCTCTCTTCTGCTTTCAGGCTTGAGATTCCAACATCTTCATTTCCCTTGTGTCTGCTCCTTAAAAGGAAATGAATTTATTTTGTATTTCTAAATTGCCTTTACCATGTATCATTGATGTTGCAATTACTTTGCTAGGAAAAGAATGGAAAAGTGTGGAATTTAGAATCAGGGAGGTCTGCGTCCAAGTTCTCATGCAGCCAAGTCCTAGCTGTGTCTTCCACATTTCAAGGCCCAGCTTTTCCTTCTCAGCACCTGCTGCTTCCACTGAGGTGCCTGTGGAGTACCATGAATTATGCCCAGAAACATCAGCAGGTGAGGAAGTGTTTAGGTCACCAATAAAGCAAGACCACAAATAAATACATAAATACCTAAATAATAGTTTAAAATTATTTAATTTTAGTATTACAGACTAGTGATCAGTTTGAAACAGTGGTCACGGACAATTAAAATTTTATTCAAGTTCTTAATTTATTTTAGGTATTTATGTTGTTATTGTTTTGAATTCCATATAGGCAAGTGTTCATCACTTTTTAATTACTGAGACAACTAACAATCTAAACCTGGTATTTCTGGGACCCTTTGTCTAAATTGTACCACATCTTTATTCTCTTCCCGCCCAGTGCATTTTGCCCCCTCTCCCTGAAACCTCAGTTTGGGAGAGGGCATCTCTGTTTTTCATCTACATGTACTTTAATCTCTTTCGCAAGAATTCTCCAAACATTTATTACAAAGTTGGAATCATCTAAATTCCCTTAGGCCATGATGGGGAGAGTAAGTGCTGAGATAATGAGAAAGGAAAGAAAATACTGTCATGAAAATAAGGATATTCACACATTAGTCAATATTTGAAAACTGTGTTCTGCCCCCAGTTTTGCTTGACTGGGCATGTGACCCATTGGGAATGCCCAGCCAATATTTATGCCTGAGAGTCTATCTTCATGTATAAATGCCCTGAGGTCAGTTTTAGCAGATGTGGTATATGCAGAACTAACTGTATGATTTCTAACATCATCACGCTCAATAGAAGTTAATTAAGTCATGAGGTTACAAGGATGATAAATACAGAATAATTAAGTTGAATGTTTAGGTTTCAAATGTCCCTGATATCACAGGTAGATCTCAGAAAATGAGAAATTCCTATTTTAAAGATAGCAAGAGCTGTGAAAGTTTCCAGAGGGCACATGGGTAACTAGAAGTATTTGTTGTTAGCATATGTTTAATAATGTCATAAAACTCACTCTTTACAAAAGATTTTAGATTCAGGTTGTATAATTAATTTGAACTTCGACACAGCAAATTCTTGCAAACACATCTCTAAAGGCAGAGGAAACAGAAGCAGAAATGAACTATTAGGACTTCATCAAGATAAGAATCTTGTGCACTGCAAAGGAAAGAATCAACAAAACTAAAAGGCAAGCTACAGAATGGGAGAAGATATTTGCAAATAACATTACAGATAAAGGGCTGGTATCCAAGATCTATAAAGAGCTTCTCAAACTCAACACCCAAAAAACAAATAATCCAGTCAAGAAATGCACATAAGAAATGAACAGACACTTCTCCAAAGAAGACATACAAATGGCTAACAGACACATGAAAAAATGTTCCACATTACTTGCCATTAGGGAAATACAAATCAAAACGACAATGAGATACCACCTTACACCAGTTAAAATGGCAAAAATTAAAAAGACAGGAAACAACAAATGTTGGCAAGCATGAGAAAGAGGAACCCTCTTAACACTGTTGGTGGGACTACAAACTGGTACAACTGTAAAATAGTATGGAGATTCCTCAAGATGTTAAAAATAGAGCTACCCTATGATCCAACAACCACACTACTGGATATTTACCAAAAATACAAATGTAGTGATCTGAAGGGGCACCTGTACACCAATGTTCATAGCAGCAATGTCCACAATAGCCAAACTGTGAAAAGAGCCGAGATGCCCTTCAACAGATGAATGGACAAATAAATAAAAAATGAATCTTAGAATTCGGGGTGCTTGGATTGCTCAGTCGGTTTAGCATCCAACATTTGATCTCAGCTCAGGTCTTGATTTCAGGGTTGTACGTTCAAGCCCCATACTGGGCTCCAATGCTGGGTGAGGAATCTTCTTAAAATAAATAAAAATAAATAAACAGACAAACAAATAAATAAATAAATAAATAAAATCTCAGAATCGGAGGGACACTTTTAGATCATGTAGTCCAGTTCCCTCATTTTTATAGAGATTTTTCTAGCCTCATGTAGTAAATTAAGTTGCCATGATTGGGACAAATTATATCAGTTAACATTGTGTTACATTGTATGTATAGGAATCAGTCTATAGTGGCTTGATCAATAAAGGGTTATTTTTTTATTATATAAAATCTTTTTATAGACCAGTGACTTTGCCCATCTTATATCTCTCAGGAAAAGTTACTTGAGGGTGTTTTCCAGGATCTAATTAGGCTATTTCTTTCTTCCTTCAGTATTACCCTTAGTGTGTGACTTTCATCCTTGTGGATCCAAGATAGCCCATGCTCCTTTGAGTATCCTGTCCACATTCCAGGAATAGTCAAATTAAAAATCAAAATAAAAGAAACGTATCCTTGCCACTGCCAAAGATTCAAAAAGTCAGACACTAATTTGAGTGGAAAGAGCAGATTTTAATCAGCAGCAAACTATTACAATAGGAAAGAGGATCCAGCTGAACCCAATTTCTATTTCTGTAGAGCTGACCAGGAGTTTTAAAGGGAGAATAAAGGAATATGGAGAAGTAAGACTCAGTAGGGTCAGGGAAGTGGAAGTTTATAAAAAGCAGGAAGAAAGTATTGGTCCATGTAAAACCCATCTGAATTTGCTATCTGCTACTTATTGAAGTTAGGTCCCTACCCTCCCACAAAGACTGGGAGGCAGGGGCCCTATAATCAGATGTTGACTGGAATAAATAATATTTTCTTTTGGCAGCTTTGAGCTTCTCTAAGCAGGAACTTAGGAGTGCTGGAATTCTTATCCTAAGGATGTGACCTTGATCTCTTAGAAACTGTGCTAGGGTTTGTTCAAGCATTTTAACTGGGTGGGGAGAAATGAGGAGTGGATAAAAGCCTCTGCAGTTTTTATAAGTCATGGTTGAGTTCTAGTTAAGAAGAAAGCTCAGGGAGCCTATCCAGAGTTTGGTCAAGGGGAGAATCTTTGTCTCTAGATTTTGTCTTCTTATAGTGAAAAGAAGTCTCATGCCCTAGAATTATAGCATATGGCCACCCATAGCTGCACTGAACCTTGTGGAAATGTATACTCTTGACACAGTTAATTTGGGGTAAAAATATTAGGTAGATGTCTTAGTCATACCACTGCCATGGTATTTCACACAGAATTGCTTCTGATTTTCTGAAAACTCAGTTACAGTGACGGTTAGGTGGCTACACTTTGTAGGGGGTAAGGTTCTTCAAAAGTTGATATATGTTCTCAATCAATGTCTAAAATATGATGCTATTTCTCCCATAGCCAGGATTCACAGATTCAGGAATTAAGAGGTGAGAATGATTATAGTACACTCACTATTACACCCAGTAAGCCTGTAGGAAAATTGTCTTCCTGTTCCTGCGATTTTATGCTCTGCTAGCTTATATCTTTGGTTCCCAAAAAAGGAGTGCTTTGGGGAACCTGGCTGTCTCAGTCCATAGAGCATGTGACTCTTGATTTTGGGGTTGTGAGTTCAAGCCCAGCATTGGGTATAGAGCTTACTTAAAAAACAATTAACAAACAAACAACAACAACAACAAAAAGTAATGTTCCAATCAGGAGGCACAACATTGATTTCATTGAACTGGAAATTAAGACTTTGGACTCTTCATGTCTCTGAATCAACAGGCAAATTAAGGGGGTTATTATGCTGACTGGAGTGATTGATCCTGACTTCTTCTCCACATTGGAGTTAAGAAAAAGTATGTCTAGAATACAGAAGATTGCTTAAGGCGTCTCAATATTATCATGCCCTGTGATAAAGGTTAATGGACAACCCAATCTGCCCATGACTACTAATGGCTCAGACTCTTCAGTTATGAAGATTGAGTCATCCTGCCAATTAAAGAACCAGCTAAGGTGCTTGCTTGAAGGTAAAGAAATACAGAATGGGTAGTAGGAGAAGGTAGTTATAAATAGCAACTACAACCATATGACCAGTTACAAAAATGAGGTCTATAATTGTCATAAATATGCCCTCCTTATTTGTTTATATACATATATAGATATATAAATTTACTTTCTTTCCCTTATTATTCTTTTATCATGTAACATAAGATCTACTGACTTTATATCATGCTATTTAAGTACTCTTAATTCTACATTATAGTATTTAAGTTATAGGATATTAGCAATAGTAAACATCATTTAAGGGCTTTACCTCCTCTTCTGGGGAAAGGTTAGTGTGGATTTACTTGAACACAGGATGATTGTATCCTGTTAGGTGGACTTCTTACCATGTTGTTAACTTTATTGGGAGATTAAATATGGTTTAAGGAGACGTGTGTGAGTGCTAGGTTGACAAGGAGTGGATTTGTGATGACTAATTTTGTATGTCAACTCGATTGAATCATGGGGTACCCAGGTATTTGGCTAAACATTATTTCCGAGTGTGTCTAAAAGAGTGTTTCCACATGAGATTAACATTAGAATTGGTGGATTCAGCAGAACAGATTGCCCTCCCCAATGTGGGCAGAAATTAACCAATCATATGAGGCCCTGGATAGAACAAAAGGTGAAGGAAGAGAGGATTCATCACTTATGCCTGATTGATTGAGCTAGGATATTGGTCTTTTCCTGCCCTCATACCAAGACTTACACCCCTGGTTTTCAGGCCTTTGACCTCAGGTTACTAGACTCCTGGCTCTCCTGCACCTCTAGTTTTCAAACAGAGCTTCTCAGCCTCCATAACTGTGTGAGCCAACATCTCATAATAAATAAACAAAAATAAACATATTTAATATATATTTAAAATATATTTAATAGTCTATTTCTGTTGGTTCTGTTTATCTGGAGAACTCTGAATAGTATAAGAGGTAAATAGCATTGCCTGTTCTCTAGATATATAAAGTTTTTGTCCAGGACCTTTTTTTCAACCTCATTAATTAATTAGTGCATTTAATAAATCCCTGATAGCCATGAAATGCCAACATTGATACAACAAAGAAACTCTAGGTCAGAGTGTTTGTACACAGCCTAACACTAAGACCCCTTTCCTAAGGAGAAAGGCCCAGAGACCTATGGCATGAAGCCAAAATGGGAGAGACCAATGAAACCCACAAGTAGAAACATACTAAAGTCAACCCATAGTTTTCATGTATGAAATATTGTGATTTTTAACATTTATTTTTTGTTTTGGGTTTTATTGTTATTGTTGATAGATTTTTATTGTTAGTCTTTATTGTTGTTATCCTTCCTATTGCTATGTTTTCTATAGTGGAAGTATTTATCTATTGAGACTTTCAGAAGTGTATTTGTTGAAACAATCGTAGTGATATGAACTATTACTAAGAAATATTCTTTCTATCTCCCTAGAATCAGCATATAACTTCTGTCCTAAGTTGTGCCCACAACTGATACCTTAATGAAAGGAGAAGAAAATGCTCCAGACAATGGCTCAACTAACTATAGCCTGCAGATCACACACCAATTTTTTTAATAAAATTTTATTAAAACATAGCCATATCCATTCATGTATGTGGTACCTAAGGCTGGTTTCCCAGCTATCAGGGCAGAGATAAGTAGTTGCAGCATGATAGGATAGCCTGTAAGAATAAAATATTTACCATCCACCTTTAAGAAAAAAAGTTTGCAGATCCTTTCTCTAGATAGCTCTAGAAAACAAACCTGAATTAAGTTAAGAAAACAAAAAGCCTGGGGCGCCTGGGTAGCACAGTCTTTAAGCGTCTGCTTTCACCTCAGGGCGTGTTCGGGATCGAGTCCCACATCGGGCTCCTCCGCTGGGAGCCTGCTTCTTCCTCTCCCACTCCCCCTGCTTGTGTTCCCTCTCTCGCTGGCTGTCTCTCTCTCTGTCAAATAAATAAATAAAAATCTTAAAAAAAAAAAAAAAGAAAACAAAAAGAAAACAAAAAGCCTGTTACAGTTTGAGCGATTTTAGGGAAGGGCTTCTTAAGAGGCAACTATATTGTCAGTCACCTCCCTTAGTGGGAGGCAATATTTTACCCTATCACAATATGGGGTATTGTAAGTGATTCACACATATATTTATTCACACACATCTTTATCTTGGGAAAGATAAATAGGAAAGCTCCTTTCTAGCCATACGCTTGCTACTGCTGCATTATGAGGAAATTTAGGAAGAAGGCAGGATATCTTCCCAACCTCAGAAAGCTGTGGAGGAAGTAACAACTGTACCCCATGTTCCTCTTCAGTGTGAGTATCTTCCAGGAGCCAACCAAGTTAGGCTCTGTTAAAGAAGGAAGTTCTAAGACTAAGAACAGTTTCTTCACTAGGGTAGCTTTTAAAGTGACAATTGCTAGTTATAGGAGCCGTATTATCATGAAGATACACTTCTAACCATTGGGAGGGTAGATAACCAAACAACTTAACATCATTACTGAAAAAATAAAGTAAAAAATTTCTTGTTTAAATTGAGTGAGTTGAGGCCCTTCAATAAAACCCAATATTTTAGTAAAAGATGGCATGAGTGACTTTCCAAATGAAGGGCCTGAGATTAATAGGGAACTTGGAGTCTGAGGTTTGTGAGACAAAGGGAAGATTCCAGGAAGGAATTTAATCAATCTAGATAATTATCAGGATTTGAAACAGAACAATAAATTCTTAAAAGATGACTGATAGAAGTAAGTATATGTTTTTTTGTTTGTTTAGATTTCAAAGATCAGAAAGAGTTTCAATTGAGGATTTTATAGAATAAATAATAATGATATTAGTAATAATAGCAACAAAAAGCCATTTTAGTCCCATTCTAATAACTTTATCCTTTATCTTTTATTTTTTTAAGATTATTTATTTATTTGACAGAGAGAGAGAGAGAGCACAAGCAGGGGTAGTGGCGGGCAGAGGGAAAAGCAGGTTCCCTGCTGAGCAGGGAGCCCAACACGGGACTCAATCCCAGGACCTTGAGATCATGACCTGAGCCGAAGGCAGACGCCCAACCAACTGAGCCATCCGGGTGCCCCTATCCTTTATCTTTTTAATCATCCTTGATAACCTATAAAATATGATTATTATTCCCATTTCACAGTTAATATAAGGCTTTAAGAGACTAAATGACAGAAAGGACCTTGGTCAATCTGACTCCAACATTCATGTTTATAAACAATGGAGTATCTTGCATATCTAAGTCATTGATGACTGGAGAAGCTCAGACTTTGGCTCTTGCTTTTGCAATTGTGTCCTATCTCAAGACTGGTATGAGATTGTTAATATGTTCATTTGAAAGTTTCTTTATAAGGTAAAAATTCAGCTACATGGGCAACATAAATTATTCATAGGAAATAAGCCATTTAAATACACTATGGTTATCAATTAATTTTATATTCTTATTTAAGTTCTAATAAGGATAGTAAATGTAAACTTAAATTGATTATAAATTTAGATCAAACACATAGATTAAAGAATTAAGGTATATGCAGTTCAATTATGTTACAAGATGATCTGTTGCTTTGAATCATCACTTGAAATTAAATATAGCCTCCCCCACACACATCCTAAAAATCACACATTTTATTAAAAAAATGTAAGTTGTTTATTCTATCTTTTCACTATTTAAAAAGATTATGCAGAATTTTTATTTGAAAATGTCATATTTATGCGCAAAACTTTATCTGTCATTTTCTTGATTTAGTTCCCTGAAGACAGAAGATGGTATATAAGCAACATGATTCGGGCCCACTGTGAAATTTGTTTATAAGAAAAATAATTTCAAATGCATTACAAATTCTGACTCTATGAAGCTGCCAATGCATTTTTTCATATATTTGCAAAGAGTATAAAAAGAAAAAGTATAAGAAAAGTTTTTCATACAGAGAATGAAAGGTAGGTTGGCATTGTGATTTTCTTATATTTTAAATTGTGAGTTAATTCACACTTACTTAACATTACAGAAAATATATACTCAGAAACAAGTTTAACAAATGTTCATATTATACTACATTTAATTTAAACCTTTTTAATTTTAAACATGGAAACTGTAGATAAGGGCGAAGCATCTCTTTCAATCCCTTTCTCAATATTTTTCTCTCCAAGTAAAAACAGCAAAGCTAATTGTATTACTCCCACTCGTATTTAAATATATTCATTAAAAATATAAACTATAGTATAATTTAATATTAAAATATATCACCATTTTAGCATTATAGTTACCAGAGTTATATTGTTCATATTTTTAAAGAAATTGCTTATTTTTGTCAATATTATCTTTTCAAGTTTCATGTATATGTGATTTATTCAATTCAACTGCTGAATAATATTTGACTATTTTAGAATTTATTACTTTAAAATGCATTTATTCCTTTTTTAATGGAAAGTCCTGCTAGTCCATGTTCTTAATTACAAACAGTGCTTGGAACATTATTAAATTCACCCCCATAGGAATGCAAATGAAGGTGCTGGATATGAAGTCTATACTTTTAATTGATTAAAATAGTGAAATGCAATTAGTCCTGAAAAGTGATTGTAATAGTTTCTAATCTCACATATATGAGTATTGTTATATTGTCATTTCATTAAATAATGTTTTGCATTATCAGAGATTTTTGATTCTTTGACTATATTGCTATGAAATGGCATTTCTTTGATTTATAGAGATACAAAATTTTTTAATATTTATTGGAAGTCCAGATTTTTTTGAACTGAGTTTTCATGTTCTTTATACATGTTTTACTCTGCACCAAATTTTTTATTTTTTTCAAAGCTTTTTATAACTAAAATATTTTTTATATATGATCTAGATACCAGTTTTTAAGAGTGCTGCAAATATTTACCTCTATTCCACGGCTTATATTTCAGCTTGTTTGTCTTAAAACAGTCAAATGTATCTGTATTTTCCTCTTCATATGTATGAAACAAATCTTTCTGGCTTTCCATTTGCTAAAAGAGATGTTTCCATGCTTTCTCACACATATATATTACAACGCCTTGCCATTTACTATATGCATTTAACATTCTTGGAATTATGAATATACTTAGAAAAGTTTTATAAGTGTGAAAAAGAATGAACACACATTGTCTTTTTGAATACAGACCTACATCTGTTCATATTCTGCAATTCTAATTATTAATGAAATTTCAAAAATAAGACAAAAAGTGATCCATGCACTGGGGCAAATATTAGTTGTCAACAATATTAACATTTTATTCTAATGTAGTGGTAGTCATAGCAGGAAATAGGTTATATATTTTGTCAGACCTCATATTTTAACAACTGAAAATTAAAGCAACTTAAAATTTATTAAGTGAAACTTAGGAAAACTTGTCTCGTCCTTAACCTTTTTTTTTTTTTTTTTTTTTTGGCTATTGAAATCTCAAGATATAATAAAGTCCTGGACTAATTGCTGAAGAGATATTTCAGGTCTGAAAGAATTTTACTTTTTCTTGATACTTTGAATTACTGAGTACTCTGGGTTTTGATTATTGAAAGAAATTCTGTTTTCTCTAATTGCTAAATGTTTAAGAACTCCCTTTAAATGCATTTTTAATTATTCTTTTAAAACCATATCTACAAAAATTTATGTATCTCTACAAAAATTCACTACATTCCAAATAAATTTAAATTTCAGATGTCTTCCAAACTGGAAATCCTTTCTTGTCCATTTTTTAGGGAAACAATAAAATAGAACTGTTGGCTGCCTAGGGTGCCTGGGTGGCACAGTTGGTTAAACATCTGACTCTTGATCTTAGCTCAGGTTATGATCTTAGGGTCCTGAGATCTAGACCTGCATTGGGCTCCACGCTCAGCACAGAGTCTGCTTGAGATTCTCCCTCTGCATTTCCCGTTTTTGCTTTCTCTCTCTAAAATAAATAAATAAATCCTTAAAAAAAAAAGAACTCTTGGCTGCCTATTACCTGAATTTAATATTTTGTCAGGTATCTATTTGATTATATTTATTTAACATGTTTATATTTATTTGCTGTCTTTCTTTGTATAGCTCAAATACAACTACCATCAGAATCTCCTACCTCTTGCCTGGAATTTGGTTCCCATTACTGCAATTAATAATTTAAGCTTAATAATGGTCTGTATACACATACACACACACACACACACACACACACTTTCCCAAAAATAATAAAATGGTATTATGTTGTACATTTTTTTTTAAACAAATTTCCACTTTCCTTGAAAAATCATTGTTTTGGGAATCATCCAATTCATGTTAATATATTTACATTTGATTTAGTCATTTTAAGTGATTTGTAATATTTCCATCCCATGTATAAAAATTGTTAAATGTGCCAAGTCTTTTATTTAAGTTGTTTCTATATTTCTGTGTTATAGAAAATTATTTATAAGCAATAGATATTCTCTGATGTGAACTCCTAAAATGAATTTCTGGTATGTTGAAACATGTGGTTGTACACATTCATACTCTGACTAGTGAGGCTTGATTTATATCATTTCCTACATGCCTATCAATACTTTTTGTTATTAGAATTTGAGAAAAAACAAAACTGGCCATCATGGATTTGAAATGGTAACATAGGGTTTTACTTTTTGCAAACTGGTACAGCCACTCTGAAAACAGTATGGAGTTTCCTCAAAAAGTTAAAAATAAAACTACCCTATGACCAAGCAATTACACAACTGAGTATTTATTCAAAGGATACAAAAATACAGAAGCAAAGTGGCACATGCACCCTGATGTTTACAGCATCATTGTCAACAATAGCCAAATTGTGGAAAGAGCCCAAATGACCATAGAGTAAGGAATGGATAAAGAAAATGTGGTGTATACACACACACACACACACACACACACACACACACACACACACACACAAACACACACACACACTGGAATATCTCAGCCATCAAAAAGAATGAAATCTTGCCATTTACAACACTGTGGATGGAGCTAGAGTGTATTATGCTAAATGAAATAAGTCAGAGAGAGAAACAAATACCATATAATTTCACTCATATGTGGAATTGAAGAAACAAAACAGATGAACATAGAAGGAAGAAAAAAAAGAGAGGGAGGCAAACCATATGAGACTATTAACTATAGAAAACAAACTGAGGGTTGCTGGAGGGTAGGTGGGCCAGGGATGAGTTAATGGGTGATGGGGATTAAGGAGGGCACTTATGATGAGCGCTGGGTGTTATATGTAAGTGACGAATCACTAAATTTGAATCCTGAAAGCAGTATTACATTATATGTTAACTAAAATTTAAATAAAACTTGAAATAACAAAAAGTTAAGTAGCATTCCCATGATTCTTACTTAATTTGAGCACATTTTAACATATGTTTCGGGTCCTGGATCTTAATACCTCTGGCGCACCTCTGAGGCATCTAATATGGAGGTTTATGTTTTTAAGCCAGAATACACATTAATAAATTCCTGTTGATATAAACTTGAAATGTAAATTCAAAAAACATACAAAGAAATAATTTACTATGAGTAAAGGTCATAAGTAAGGAAAGAAGGAAGAAAGGAAGGAACGAAGGGAGGAAAGGAGGGAGGAAGGGCAAATTCAATCGTAAATTTAAAAATATGAAATTCCAACTACAAAACAGATTAAAATATTTTTTAAAATTTTAAAAATAAGAAAAATTAGCAAATTAAAAGTTTGTAGGCAGATTGTTAAGGAACTAAATGGAAAATGTTAACAACACTATTGAAATACTGTTCACTTAGTATATAATTAAACCATTTCATAGACATGTGCACACATTACCACAGTAAAACAGAATATTTTTGTCCACTTCAGAAAAAAGCCCTGTACATTTTATCTATAGCCTGTCTTACCATATACCCCTGCAAACCTAAGCAACTATTAATTTTTTTCTGTGTAGATTCTCCTATTCTGGAAATTTCATATAAATGGAATCATACAGTAAGGGGTCATTGTGCCTGACTTCTTTCAGTTAGCATAATGTTTCAAGGTTTATACATGTTACAGCATGTAGCAGTATTTCCTTGCTTTTTACTGCTGAATAATGCATGGTGGTATGAAAGTTCTACATTAATTTTACCCATTTATCTGTTAAAGAACATTTGATTTATTTACACCTTTTAACTATAACGACTAATGCTGCTCTCATCATTTGAGTACAAGTTTTTGTATGGGGATACTTTTTAGTTTATTTGGGGAATACACCTACGAATGGAGTTTCTAAGTCGTATGGTAACTCTATACTCCTTTGTGTTTCGTTAAGGTTAGTAACATTGCCTCTTTTATTATTGATTCTAGTAATTTGAGTCTGCTTTCTTATGCTGGTTAATCTAGCTAAAGTTTTATCAATTTGTTGATCTTTCCAAAGAACAGAGTTTTTTGTTTTATTGATATTCACTATTCTGTGTATCATTGATTTTCACTCTAATTTTTATTATTTCCTCCTTATGCTTGCTTTAGGTTTAGTTTGCTCTTGTTTTGTTCTTGTTTGTTTGTTTGTATTTTAGTGATTTGAGATCTTTCTTCTCTCTTATTGTAGGTATTGACATCTATAAATTTTCCACTAAGCACTACTTGGCTATGTCCCATATGTTTTGATATGCTGTATCATTTTCATTCATTCCCAAATATTTTCTGATCCTCCCTTTGATTTCTTCTTTTGCCCCTTGGATACTTGGAAGCATGTACTTTAATTCTTACATTTTTGTGAGTTTCTTAAATTTTTTCCTGTCATTGATTTCTAATTTAATTTCATTGTGGTCAGAAAGCATACTTTTATCATTTCTATCCTCTTATATTTATCAAAGTTTGTTTTATGAAGTATCATATGGAACATTTTGGAGAATATTCCATGTGCACTTGAAAAGAGTGTCTATTCTGTTGTTGGGTGGAGTCAACACTCCAGGTCAGGTCAAATTGGTTTATAGTGTTGCTCATATTTCTATTTCCCTCTTGGTCTTTCTATTTGTTTTATCATTTATTGGAAGTGGGGTATTGAAATCTCCAATTATTATTATTAAATTTTTCTATTTCCATCATTTATTTCTATCAGTTCATATATACATATATATATGTATAATTGTTATATCTTCATTATAACTTGGCCATTTTATCATTATAAAATGTCTTGCTTTATCTCTAATAATATTTTGTTTTAATTATTCATATTAATTATAGGCTTGCCCTAAACATCCACCACAGACTGGGTGGCTTTAACTGTAGAAATTAATTTTCCCACAGTTCTAGAGGTAAGACCAAGATGTCAGCAGATTTAGTTTCTTCTGAAGCCTTTTTCCTTAGCTTGCAGATGGAGTCCTTCTAGCTGTGTCCTCACATAGTCTTTCCTCTGTTCTGGTGTGATCTTGGTGTTTGCCTGTATGTCCAATTCCCTCTTGTTAAAAACTCACTCTGAGGTACTGGAGGTTAGAGCTTCAACATATGAGTTTTAGCAAAACAAAATTCAGACCGTAACAAACCTACTTTGTTTGATTTTAGTATAGCCACTCCAGCTTTCTTGTGTTTGCACTTTGCATGATATATCTGTTTCTATCCATGTTTAAGCATAACTCTTTTTAATGTTCCTTGCTTTACTAAGCTTCGCAGATATTGTGGTTTTTACAAATTGAAGATTTGTGGCAACTCTGCATTGAGGAAGTCTATGGACACCATTTTTCCAATAACGTTTCCTATTTCTGTGGCACAATTTGGTGATTTTCACAATATTTCAATTTTTTTAATTATATCTTTTATCTGTGATATGATATGACTTGCTAAAGGCATGTATAATTTTAGCAATTTTTAACAATCAAGTATTTTTAATTAAGGTATATAAATTGTTTGTTTAGACATAATGCTATTGCACACTTAATAGATTACAGTGTAGTGTAAACATAATTCTTATATGCGCTGGAAAACCAAAAAATTAATTTGACTCGCTTTATTGCAATATTCACTTTAGGGCAGTGGTCTGGAAATGAACCAGCAACATCAAGGTATGCCAGACTGTAGTTGAATCATTTTTTAAATATAGTCTGATAATATCTGTCTTTTAATGGGGTTATTTCATCAATTTGTAATGTTATTGGTATTGTTAGATTCACATCTGCTATTCTATCCTTTTTTTCTATGTGACTTATATTTCTCTATTTCTTCCTTTACTGCTTTATTTGCATTAAATAATTTTCTAATGTAATATATGTGTTTTTGTTGCTGATTTGTTTTTAATCTACTTTTGAGTTTTTTTCTTTTTTACTGGTGTTTGTATGGTTAACCACATATATTCTAACTTACCAGAAGCTTCAGACTCAGTGGCTCAATCCAGTGATATATGAAAACATTACTCCTATACAGTGCTACTCCTTTTCCCTCTTTTTATGTATTATTATTATTATAATCATTTTATAAATATTACATTTTTAATGTTTCAAATTCACCATATAACATGTGTTTTTACCTATCATTTCCTTAGTAGAGCTTTGTGCTGTCGTTTGCAAAATATCTCATATATATTGCATTTACATTATGGGACCAACAATAAATTATGTATATATGATTTTATACAATTTAATGTTAAATAAAAAGGATAAAAATTCATTTAAACTTTTATACTTACATGATAACATTTGCTAGTGGTTATTTATTTGGACTTGAATTACTATCTAGGATCTCCTGCTTTTAGCCTACAGAACTTCCTTTACTATTTACCTAAGTAAGGTAGATCTGTTAACAGAAAATTTTCTGCTGTTGTTGATCTGAGAAAGTCTTTATTTTATCTTTATTTTTGAAAAATGGCCTTTCTGTATATAAGATTCTTGTAAGGTTGACAGTTTCTTCTCTGAGCAGTATGAATAGGTTATCCCATGAATTTCTGGCATCTATTGTTTCTGTTGAGAAAATTACTGTTTATCATATTGGGATTCCCTTGTAAGAAGAGTTTTTTTTTTCTTTTGTTTTATTCAAGATTTTTTTCCCTCTAGTTCTTGAGTTTCAGCACTTTTATTATAAGGATTCACTGTTTGTGAATGTCTTCGTGTTTATCCTACTAGGAATTCTTCCAACTTTCTGGATATGTAGATGATTGTTTATCAATAAATTTGGGAAGTGTTCAACGTTATTTCTTTGAAGATATTTTCCTTTCCCTTTCCTCTTTCTTGTCGTCTAATTATGCATATATTAGTACACTTAGTGGTATCTTACTTTTCTCTGGGTCTCTATTTTTCTTCATTCTTGTTTCTCTTTCCATTAGTTTGTATAACCTCTATCTTCAGCTTGTATAATCTTTTATCAATATATCTTCAAATTTACTTATTCCGTTTTCTGCTAGTTGAAATTTACTATTGAGACCCTGTAGTGATTTTTTTAAATTTCAGTTATTGAATTTTTTCAACTCATTTGATATATTTAAAAGCAGACTAAACATAGTTAAGCTGGGTTAGTAAACTCAAAGATATATTAATACAAATTATCCAAACAGAGAGAAAAATTTAAAACAAATAAATACAGTATATTGAATAAATACATTGACTGAAAAAAGTGGAGAGAAAACCAATGGAGCAGAGTCAATATTTGAAAAGATAAAAGTTAAGATTTTTTTAAGTTGATGAAAGGTATCTAACCACACATTTAAAAAGCCTAGTGACACAAAAGAAAATTAGTATCAAACAAAATGAAATACAACACCCCAAAAAGGAAGAAAAACTCAAATGTACAAATCAAATATATAATCAAAAAATCAAACACACCAAAGTCATATTGCTGAAACCAAAACAGAGAAAAATCTTTAAATCATTCAGAAAAAAAAAACATAGTAATAAGCATTCAATAGAAAGATAATAACAATGCTTCGTATTAATCTAAAAATATAACGTAAAATATAGGACGTACAGTAATAAACTAAAAAGAGAAATAGACAAATCCATATTCATGGATGGAGATTTTACATGTCTCTCTCTCTCTTTTTAAGATTAATTTATTTATTTGAGAGAGAGAGAGAGAAAGCGAGTGCACGAGTAGGAGGGGCAGAGGGAAAGGGAGAGAGAATCCCAAGCCAATCTCGCTCTGTGTGCAGAGCCTGACATGGGGCTTGATCTCATGATACTGAGATCATGACCTGAGCTAAAACCAAGAGTCATACACTTAACCAACTGTGGTACCCAGGTGTCCTTTGCATATGTTTCTTTGTGGGCGATAGAATAGGTAAAAAATCAGTAAGTATATGTGATTTTATTGACAATATTAACTAACATAAATTATTTGATTAATCAATGATGACAGAAGTTATAATAGTGAATATCTCAGGGTTATATTGGGAAAAGACATAAGGCACCTTATGAGATTCATATACGTTCCATATGTAGTCTCAGTGGATGACACATGATAACATCATTAAACTGCAAATTTAAGGATATTACACTTTATACACTTCATAGTTGTTTATTGTTCCTCATTTTAATAAAGAGGAAACATGTAAATGAGAAAAAAATTAAATCCAGAATAAGGAGAGAGAAGGTAGAAAGAATGGTAACCAAATCACTTACATTTATTTATAATTACATAGGTAAATGGAAACAATATATGAACAGTTTAAGTTTTTTAAGTAAAAAGAAACAATGTAGCAATAAATGAATAAACAACATAGAAACATGGAAGGGGTTATTAGATTTAAAGATCCTAAGTTCCTTTCTTTTGGTGGTTGCAGGTGACTAAAATATTAACATCAAAACTTCTAAAATCACATGTCTATTAACATTTAAATGTAGATCTCCACTTTCAGGAATGGCAGACATGGTAATCCAAGTCAACTCTGCCAGTGAGAACTCTAGAAAGTGGGCAATATCTACAGGATTTGTTTAAGCACACCCTGAGCTACCAAGGCAGAAAAGAATTATGGGAACTTGACTCAGGAAAAGCAGATTCCCACATGTGTGGGAGTTATAGTTATACCACTTTAGCATGTAGATTCCAGAAGAGAGGCTAGGAAGGCATTTGACAGCTCTTTATAATGATGTGGTGGTGGGAGAATTGGAGTCCTGGTCATCCCAAAGGATGGTAAATATGTGTTTATCCTGAAATCTCCAAAATAATGCCTTTGAAATATTTGAGCATATTTAAGACAACTCTTTTAACATTATTTTTTTTTCTTTTTCTTTTTAAAGATTTTATTTATTTATTCAACAGAGATAGAGACAGCCAGCGAGAGAGGGAACACAAGCAGGGGAAGTGGGAGAGGAAGAAGCAGGCTCATAGTGGAGGAGCCTGATGTGGGACTCGATCCCATCACGCCAGGATCACGCCCTGAGCTGAAGGCAGACGCTTAACCGCTGTGCCACCCAGGTGCCCCAACATTATTTTCTGCTAAATTCTGTCATCTCTGTAATTCTTATGTTTGTTTCTATTAACTGATTAAATTTCTGGTTCTAGGTCAAATTGTTTAGCTTTTTTGTATATTCAGTAATGCATGACTAGATGATGGACACTGTTAATAATATGTTGCTTGATATTTTAATTTTTTAAAGACTTTCTTCTGGCAGTCACTTTTGTTACTCACAGAGGCAGAATCCTTTGAGGTGTTTTTAACTTTGTTAGTGCAGGTAGAGAGCAGAGTTTTTATAGGAATAATTTAGTCCTGAAAACCGCTTATTTTTCCTTCTGCAAAATGAGGGAGAGATCACTGCAGTACCAACATCGTAGAGTTATTCTGATAATTAAATTCCTTGATCTATGTAAATATCTCGGAATGGTGCTTGGTGCATAGTATGATCCACTGTGATCTATTATTAATGCCATTATTCATATGATCATATTAGCAACTCAGTAAGGTGAAGGAGGGAAGGCTAAAGAGAACACCATCAATACAATTTAAAGCAACAAAAAAGGACTATTGGGAAAGTTGGATAAAAAGAAAGTAAAAATGTACAATGTTTTACATGAATCCCAATGTTTCAATAGCTGTAGAGCTAAATAGGATAAAGTAGAAAAGTAAACATTTTTCCTAATTGGATAAAAAATAAATAACAAATACATGCAACTGATAGGTAACATTCTTAAGAACATAGAAATTAAAGATGGCAAACTTAATATTAGATGAAATAGACTTTAATAAAATGTGTTATTCCAGTAAAAACCTTTTTCTTGTACCCATCTTCTCCTTACTCAACACATCGTGTACTTCAAACTTTTAGTGCCTGATTCAAGTATAATTCTCAAACATCATTGCTTTCAATCATCTTCCAGTCAAAATGACCTGCTGATGATCTTGGCCAAAAGTTAATGCTCAGTAAATGTCTATTTGTTTGAAATAAAGAAGAAACCTAGAAATAAAAGAGATATAAATGATCTATGAGAATTATATTTACCCATTTCTAAAATATTAGAAATTTGAGAGATTAAACTTTTAAATGCTAACATTATTCTTCATAATAATTTAACTAACAATTTACTATTACTATTTCTATTTATTATTATATGACACGAAATATTATAGGTAAATATATCTTATTCAGCATACAAATTTATGGTTTAATAATTTTTAATTTATAACCATATCTGATTATATTTATTATATTACCATTCATAACTTATATGCAGATAATTTTAATTGTTCAAATTAAGGTTTACCATTTAGTTTCTTTGCATTAATTTCAAACTCAGGGATATACAATTACTTAAAATGGATATATTTTTCTGGAGAAGTGCAAAAGAAATCTTTAATTAGTCAATTTCCAAATAGCTGTTCCTGCTATAGCTATTAACTGCCCTATTATGCCTTATTCATAATATATAGAATTTAACTCAACCACCTTTTATGCCTAATGCTCTTCAGTGATTAGGTTTCTCACACAAGGAAAGTTACAAAAAAGAGAGAAATTAAAAGTATATTGAGTATTTAAATCTATTAATATACCAGTATAGAACAGTTAATTTCTTTGAATTTGGGGGAAAATAAGAAAATAAAACAGAGGTATAGAATGACTGTCATTATATAAAGGTTTTTTTAATCTTAAAAAAATAAATACCTGGTGATGGGTAGTAAGGAGGGCACGTATTGCATGGTGCACTGGGTGTTATACGCAACTAATGAATCATCTAACTTTACATCAAAAACCAGAGATGTACTGTATGGTGACTAACATAATATAATAAAAAAAATTTAAATTAAAAATAAATAAATAAATAATAAATAAATGAATACCTTGAATACTTTTGGATTTCCAATTATAATTACCTCTTAGGTTTCATTTTGCAAAATATAGACTTAAAAGAAGAGTCTTTGATTACTTTTAGACAGATCAAGGTTTTGGAAGAGCCTGTAAGATCAAGAGAAGGTGTGGCCTGTGGGTAATTGCATGATCAGACAAATGCAAATCACATGTTTAAGCTTCTAATAACCTGTGTTGCAGCGGTCCAATTTCTGCCTAGAATCTCTGTCTTTATAGGATGTGTATGCTATACAAAGCCTGTAAGGTATGGTTAACTATGTAATAATTGTTTCAAATGGTATGTAAAGGATCCATTATCAGCTGAATTATTTTATTTCACTGATGAAGTTTGAGTGATACCTCCTATATAATTAGTGAATGGGACTCATAGTTGCTATCTTTTAATAGGGATAGATCTAAATCTTGCTAGGCCTCAGTTATACCATTTTTAGGAGCTTTCTTTTGGGAAAAAATATGTAATTAGTTATATAAGTGGATACTTATTTAGGAAAAAATAAATCACAAACACAATACTTAAAAGTTGGCAAATTAAAAAAAAAGATAATCTTGCAATGTACAGAAAGATAATATAATTTTTAAATTTTTTTAATTTAAATTCAATTTAGCTAACGTATACTGTATTATGTTTTAAAGGTAGAATTTAATGATCCATCAGTTGCATATAACACCCTGTGCTCATTACATCATGTGCCCCCTTTAATTTCCATCACCTATTTACACCATCTCCCCACCCACCACCCCTCCAGCAACCTTCAGTTTGTTTCCTAGAGTTCAGTGTCTCTTATGATTTGCCTCCATCTCTGTTTTCATCTTATGTTATTTTTCCTTCCCTTCCCCTATGTTCATCTGTTTTGTTTCTTAAATTCCATAGATGAGTGAAATCATATGATGTTTGTCTTTATCTAACTGACTTATTTCACTTCGAATAATATCCTTTAGTTCTTTTATTCCAGCTACAAAAAATTATGTTATCAAATTTTCATCATGTGAAGGACAATAAAAGAATAAAAATGTAAAAGTGTGGAAAAAACATATCACAAAGGTATATAAAGGGTTAATTAAAAATAATTATACTATCATTGTAAATGGCAAGATTTCATTCTTTTTGATAGTAACATGATAAAAATTTGATAACATAATCTTCTATAGCTGTAATAAAATATTTTATCATTTTTTCTATCCTTCCTCTCTTATGATTATTTTTTAAATAAATATCCTTCAGTGTGACAACTTGTTTTCAGTTATTTCGTAAAAGTTCTCAGATTAAATTAAAAATCTATATGAGGAAAATTATAAAACTTTGATGAATGAAATCAAAGAAGAACTAAATAAATAAAGAGATCTTTGATCTATAGATCCAAAGCAATCCTATACAAAATCCCAGCTAGTTGTTTTGTGGCCAATATTCACAAAGCAACTTTTCAAGGATTCTAAAGTTTATATGGTGAGGTGAAGCTGATGGATTCACAAACAGATTCTAAAGTTTATATGGAGGGGCAAAAAACCCAGACTGGTCAAGTCAGTATTGAAGGAGAAGAACAAAATTGGAGGACCAACACTACCTGAACTAAAGAATTACTATAAAGCTACACTATTCAAGACTGTGCAGTACTGAGGTAAAGATAGATAAATAGATCAATGGGACAGAGTACAGAGCCCAGAGATGGACCCACATAAATATAGTCAACTAATATTTGACAAAGGAGCAAAGGCAATGTAATAGACAAAAACAAGTTTTTTCAACAAATGGTGTTGAACAATTGAACATCACATTAAAGCGATGAAGTTAGACTTTATGCCCTTCATAAAGATTAACTCAAAATGGATTAGAGATTTAAATGTAAAACACCATCTATAAAACTTCTAAAAGATAACAGAACATCCAGTTGACTGGGTTTGGTGATGACTGTTTAGACAAAACACCAAAGACACGGCCCATGAAAGAAAGAATTAGTAAACTGGACTCCATTAAAACAAAACAAACAAACAAACAAACAAACAAACAAACAAAAAAGCCATTGGCCTGTGAAAGACAGTCAAGAGAATGAGAAGACAAACCACGGAATAGGAAAAATATGTTTGCAAAAGACATAATTGATTAAAAAAAAAAACCACTGTAACCCAAAATATATAAAGAACTCTTAAAACTCATTAACAAGAAAGCAAACAACCTAAGAAATGGGACAAAAACTTAATATACATTTCACCAAAGAATGTATATAAATAACAAATAAGCACATGAGAAGATGCTCCACACTGTATGTCATCAGGAAAATGCATTTTAAAACAATGAGATCTCACTGTACACCTATTAGAATGGCCCAAATCCAGAACCCTGAAAACATAAGGATGGAAAGCAACAGTTCTCACCCATTGCTGTTGGAAGTGTAGAATGGTACAGCCACTTTGGTAGACAGTATGGCAATTCTTTACAAAATTAAACTATTACTATAACATCCAGTAATCACACTCTGGTTTTACTCAAACAAGTTGGAAATTTAGGTCCACACCGAAACCCGCCTACAAATGTTTATAGTCACTTTTTTCAAAATTTCCAAGACTTGTAAGCAACCAAGGTATGCTTCAGTGAAGTGAACACATAAATGAAATTTGGTACATCCAGACAATAGAATATTATTCAGTGTCAAAAACAGATGATATGGGAAAACCAAGATATGGGAAAACCTTAAATGCATACCACTAGGTGAAATAAACCAGCCTGAAAAGACTGCATGCTTTGTGCTTCCAACTATAAGACAGTCTATGAGAGGCAAAACTATGGGGACAGTAAAATGATCAGTGGTTTCCAGGGTTAGGAGGGAGACATGAATAGGCATAGCACAGAGGATTTTTAAGTTAGTAAAATTATTCTGTGTGATACTATAGTAATTGATACATACCATTATGTACTTGCCCAAATCCATAGAATACACCAAGAGTGATTCCTAATGTAAACTGTGGACTTTGGGTGATAACAATGCATCCCTGTAGATTCATCAATTGTAACAAAGGTACCACTTTGGTGGGGAATGCTGATAATAGGAAAGGGTATCCATGTGTGGGGACAGGTGGTATATGGGAAATCTCTGTACCTTCCCCCAATTTTGATGTGAACCTAAAACTGCTCTAAAAAAAGAAGAAAAGAGAAAATTCTGATTACTGTAAAATTTGAGAGGAATTCTATCAAATTTCTTTTATTGTGTGCTGAAGGTTTCAGGATATTTTAACTACTCATGAAATTACTATTCTTTTTTTTTTTTTTTGATGTTCAATTAGCCAACATATAATACATCATTAGTCTTTGATGTAATGTTCAACAATTCATTTGTTGCATATAACACCCAGTGCTCATCACCACACATGCCCTCCTTAATACCCATCATGCTGTTACCACATCGCCCCACCCAACTCCCTTCTGTAACCCTCGGTTTGTTTTCCAGAGTCCAGAGTCTTTCATAGTTTGCCTCCCTCTCTGATTTCGTCCCATTCAGTTTTCCTTCCCTTTCCCTGTGGTCCTTCACACTATTCCTTATGCTCCACATATGAATGAAACCTTATGATAATTGTCTTTCTCTGTTTGACTTATTTCACTTAGGATAATCTCCTCCAGTTCCATCCATATTGATGCAAATGATGGGTATTCATACTTTCTGATGGCTGAATAATATTCCACTGTATATATGAACCACATCTTCTTTAACTATTCATCTGTTGAAGGTCATTTTGACTCCTTCCACAGTTGGCTATTGTGGACATTGCTACTATGAACATTGGGGTGCATATGCCCCTTCTTTTCACTCCATCTGTATCTTTGGGGTAAATACCTAGTAGTGCAATTGCTGGGCCATAGGGTAGCTCTATTTTTAACTTTTTGAGGAACCTCCATACTGTTTTCCAAAGTTGCTGTACCAGCTTGCGTTCACACCAACAGTGAAAGAGGGTTCCCCTTTCTCCACATCCTCTCCAACATTTGTCATTACCTGTCTTGTTAATTTTTGCCATTCTAACTGGTGTAAGATGGTATCTCATTGTGGTTTTGATTTGTATTTCCCTGATGACTAGTGATGTTGAACATTTTTTCATGTGTCTGTTAGCCATTTGTATCTCTTCTTTGGAGAAGTGTCTGTTTATGTCTTCTGCACATTTCTTGACTGGATTATTTGGTTTTGGGGTGTTGAGTTTGAGAAGTTCTTTATAGATCTTGGATACTAGTCTTTTATCCATAATGTCATTTGCAAATGTCTTCTCCCATTCCGTGGTTTGTCTCTTAGTTTTATTGACTGTTTTCTTTGCAATGCAGAAGCTTTTTATCTTGATGAAGTCCCAAAAGTTCATTTTTGCTTTTATTTCCCTTTCCTTTAGAGACATGTCTTAAAAGAAGTCGCTGTGGCCAATATCAAAGAGGTTACTGCCTATATTCTCCCCTAAGATTTTGATGGATTCCTGTCTCACATTTAGGTCTTTCATCCATTTTGAGTTTATCTTTGTGTATGGTGTAAGAAAATAGTCCAGGTTCATTCTTCTACATGTGGCTGTCCAATTTTGCCAGCACCATTTATTGAAGAGACTGTCTTTTTTCCATTGGATATTCTTTCCTGATTTGTTGAAGATTAGTTGACCGTAGAGCTGAAGGTCCATTTCTGGGGTCTCTATTCTGTTCCATTGATCTATGTGTCTGTTTTTGTGCCAATACTATGCTGTCTTGGTGATCACAGCTTTGTAATATAGCTTGAAGTCAGGCATTGTGATGCCCCAGCTTTGGTTTTCTTTTTCCACAGTCCCCTGGCAATTCAGGGTCTTGTCTGGTTCCATACAAATTTTAGAATTGTTTGTTCCAGCTCTGTGAAAAATGTCATTATTATTTTGATAGGGATTGTACTGAAAGTATAGATTGCTCTGGGCAGCATAGACATTTTAACAATGTTTATTCTTCCAATCCATGAGCATGGGATTTTTTCCCCCATCTCTTTGTGTCTTCTTCAATTTCTTTCATAAATGTTCTGTAGTTTCTAGAGTATAAATCCTTTACCTGTTTGGTTAGGTTATTCCTAGGTATCTTGTAGTTTTTGGTGCTATTTTAAATGGAATCAATTCCTTAATTTCTCTTTCTTCACTCACATTCTTAGTATATAGAAATGCAACTGATCTCTCTGCATTGATTTTGTATCCTGCCACATTGTTGAATTGCTGTATGAATTCTAGTAATTTTGGGGTGAAGTCTTTTGCATTTTCCACATAAAGTATCATGTCATCTGTGAAGAGAGAGAGTTTGACAATTTGAATGTCTCTTATTTCTTTTTGTTGTCTTTGCTGATGCTGGGACTTCTAGTACTAAGTTGAACAATAATGGTGAGAGTGAGCATCCCTGTTGTGTTCTGATCTTAAGGGAAAAGCTCTCAGTTTTTCTGCATTGAGAATGATATTCATTGTGGGCTTTTCATAGATGGCTTTTATGATATTGAGGTATGTTCCCTCTATCCCTGTAATTTTAATCAGGAAAGGATACTGCATTTTGTCAGATGCTTTTTCTGCATCAATCAAGAGAATCATATGGATCTTGTCTCTTCTTTTGTTAATGTGCTCTATCACATTGATTGATTTGTGAATGTTGAACCACACTTGCATCCCAGGAATAAATCCCACCTGGTCGTGAAGAATAATCTTTTTAATGTACTGTTGGATCCTAGTGCCTAGGATCTCTTTGAGCATTTTGGCATCCATGTTCATCAGGGATATTGGCCTGTAATTCTCCTTTTTGACGGGGTCTTTGTCTGGTTTGGGGATCAGGGTAATGCTGGCCTCATAGAACGAGTTTATCGGGTTTCCTTCTATTTCTATTTTTTGAAACATCTTCAGTAGAATAGGTATGATTTGGGTAAAAAAGAAGGACCCATCCATATGCTGTCTACAAAAGACTCATTTTGAACCTAAAGACACCTCCAGATTGAAAGTGAGGGGATGGAGAACCATTTATCATGCCAATGGACCTCAAAAGAAAGCTGAGGTAGCATATCAGACAAATTAGATATTAAACAAAAGACTGTAGTAAGAGATAGAGAAGGACACTATATAATACTTAAAGGATATATCCAACAAGAAAATCTAATAATTGTAAATATCTATGCCCCCAACATGGGAGCAGCCAACTACATAAACCAACTATTAACCAAAATAAAGAATCATATTGATAATAACACATTAATAGGAGACTTCAACACTCCATTCACAGCAAAAGACAGATCATCTAAGCAGAAGATCAACAAAGAAACAAGAGCTTTGAAGGACACATTGTACTAGAAGGACTTCGTAGATATATATAGAAAATTCCACCCTAAAACCACAGAATTCTTCTTGAGTGCACACAGAACTTTCTTCAGCGTAGATCGCATACTGGGTCACAAATTAGGTTGCAACAAATACCAAAAGATTGAGATTATCCCCTGAATATTTCCAGACCATCCCCTGCATATTTTCAGACCACAATGCATTGAAAGTGGAATTCAACCACAAGGAAAAATTTGGAAGGTATGCAAACACTCGCAAGTCAAAAAGCATCCTGCTAAAGAATGAATGGGCCAACAAGGAAATTAAAGAGGAACTTAAACAGTTCATGTAAACCAATGAAAATGAAAACATATCAGTTCAGAACCTACGGGAGACTGCAAAGGTGGTCCTTAAAGGGAAGTACATAGCTATCCAAGCCGCTCTCAAAAAATTAGAAAAATTCCCAATACACAAGCTAACCTCACACCTAAAGAATCTGAAGAAAGAACAGCAAATAAAGTCTAAACCCAGTAGGAGAAGAGAAATAATAAAGATTAGAGAAAAAATCAATGAAATGGAAACTAGAAGAAAGTAGAACAGATCAATAAAGCTAGGAGCTGATTCTCTGAAAGAATTCATAAGATCAATAAACCTCTGGCCAGACTTATCCAATATTAAAAAGAAAGGACCCAAATTAATAAAATCATGAATGAAAGGGGAGAAATAATGGCCAATCCCAAGGAAATAGAGGCAATTATTGCAACTCATTACCAACAGCTATATGCCAACAAACTAGGCAATCTGGAAGAAATGGATGTATTCCTGGACACTTATAAACTACCAGGACTGAAACAGGAAGAAATTCAACAGACCAATAGCCAGCAAGGAAATTGAAACAATAATCAAAAACCTCCCTAAAAACAAGAGTCCAAGGCCAAATGGCTTCCCAGGGGAATTCTACCAAACATTTAAAGAAGAAATCATACCTATTCTACTGAAGCAATGAATATCTTATATACTCTTTGAATTAAGGAATACTCAACTAATCACATCACCAAAACCCAGGGGTTCTTGGTAAATTCACTTTGACTATTAATTGCCTCTCACATTCCTTCCTCTTCATTTCCACTGTAGGAGGGACCTAACTTTTTCTCTTAAAGTCATGTTGTATATAACTTCTCTCTACGTGTTTCACTTATTTATCATCCACAACAATTGAGGAACCAGACTAATACTGTACTATCTTTAGGAAACAGTGAGAAATGCAGCTTGAATGGACCATGGAGAGCCAGGAAACATGGGGGAAGCTGATAAGGTAATGAATAATTTTTATCACATGCACTGGAATAGAAAAGCATTTGGAATAGGGTCAGATATATTTGTAAACAATTGTATTTTAAGGTGTCACATATATTTCTCACTATGGCAATTCTCATATCTGTAATTCACTAATGACATTTTGCATCTCTGACAAGGACATACGATAGCAGTTCTTTTTAAATATATTTAACTATTGAACTTTTTTTTTCTTTTTACATTACTACTTCAATCCTGATTTAACTATCTGAAATTGAAACTCTCTTTATTCTCTCAAAACTCCAGATATCCTTTACCCTGCTCTATATTTTTCTAAACATTCTTTCTTGTGCTTTTGGCATTTGTTGCATATTATAAAATCTAAACTAGTGCTTCTTTGTTTTGTTCACTGATATCAAGCAAAGTATCTAGCACATTGTACATACTTAATCAAGAATCCCAGAATGAATTAATTTATAGCTCACACGCTTTGGAAATGTATATATTGGGGTTGCTCTTTTCAAAGGGGATAAAAAACAAGAGTACAGAAATTAAGGATTGATTTTGAGAAACATGAAGAGAGATAAACACAATCTATCATTTTTCTCAGGCTTAGCAAATTGCCCTTCACAGAAACAGGAGTCATCAATGATACAAATAAACGACTATATTCGGAAAAGAAGGGTCAATAGAGTGCAGAAACTCCAATTTTGCTGATAGTTGATGAGTATTAGCTGATTGACAGACTTAGGTAGCAACATATAAACCACGACAGAATTCATCAGTCAAAGTCACCCTTTGTCAACACATGAAGGTATTTTATTTGACATGAAGGGCATGATTTAGTGCAAAAGATTTTTTTTCATTTTCCTTCCTATTTAGAACTACCTCCTCCTTACACCATCTGTTCATGGACCTACTTACTCAATAACTTATCTGTGTTTGCTTTGATCTGTCTCTCAGCATTTTGTACATATCCCAAAGGTTAATGGTCTCTAAATATCTGGGAGAGACTAATCTTTCCCATTGTGATATTTTGTATTTTGTGTCCAGGTTCTATGAAAAATACATTTTTAAAAATGTATTTCTTTCAACATTTTCATATAATACTCTCACTGGTCCCTTTTTCTTTAGTTCCCCAAGCAAGAAACTTTATATATATTCTAACAGCATAGCCTTAATAATAGATTTTTTTCTTTTGCTATTTTAGTGAAAACTAACAGATTCTTTCATTTGAAATGGCAATATCCTATTTAATACATGTGAAAATAAAATTTAATGCACATAAATTACTTAGTCCTCATAAACTCTGCAATATGAAATGATCACTTATTGATGGAATAGTTCACCTAGTGATTATTATCCATTCTTAAGGCCAATAAACCCTCTAGTGTCATGTTTCTCAACCTGGAGCACTGGTTCTTTTCACTAAGGTTAATATACATACTGTGTTTGCTGATATCTCAGTGTGCTAACAGCAGGAACCAAACTGAACACTCATTATTTCATTGTTCCCTTAGGAATCCAGCCAGACATTTTGAAGGGTTAGTACTTTTTTGTGTACCAGAATTGACATCTACTCTTAATGTGGATCTGTCTATCCTGTTTGCAGTGTGTCTGCTGGTACAAACACTCGAAGGCTTATAGGCTGTCCAATATAACATGAAACCCTGAATGAAATCACCCCAGCCCAAGAAACTGTTCCCAGTGCAAGAGGAGCAAGTGTAGGTAAATGTCCACAGGGACTACTTGTCCTCTTATATACTATGTCATGAAAATAGTTAGACTAATAGAATGATGGAATGTTCTCCTAAAAATAGCCTAAAGCACTCATTTGGTGTACCCCCTGACATTGGGGTGTTGTCCTTTAAGAGGTAATATTTGCACTGTACCAACAACTTATATATGGAGCCATGTCCAAAATAGTAAAAATACATGGGTCTAGCAAGCAAAAGGTACAAACTTTACACCATCCTTCCCACAATTATTGCAGAATTTATGCATCCCGTACTGACAATTTAGGTTATACTAAATTAGAAGTAATTGTTCCTGGAAGAGGTCTTTCACAGGGGCCCAGAATAAGAGTTTTACTGACTCTGAAGCTATGAATATCATACAGCCATTTGAGCTATATGATTTGTCAATAGACTAAAAGGCAACGAGAAAAGTTAAGTTATGGATGGAGTAATTGGTTCTAAATAACCTAAGGAGGTAAGATTGCTATAAAATAGAAGCAGTGAAGGGTAGATATAAAATTTACAGGATTAATCTCTTGCTGTGTTGTGTCTAGTGATTACTCTAAACAAACAAGTTCAGTAAATGCAGACTGAAAACGGTAAAACAAATAATGACTCACAATCCCTTGGGGATAAGATCTGGAGTACTTGATCTGTTGAAGTTTGACTTTGAGAGAAATATAGGCTGGAAGATGGTGAAGATAAATGATGAAAATCAATGCCTGACTTGGATCTGTTGTAGAGGAAGGAACTGCCCCTTGTTCTACTATCTCTCCTCTATTAAGTATTTTGTACATTTTGTGGTTGACCAATACCTTGCATCGTGGAAACCCGCTCATCCAATTTGACCCATGTGCAAACATGGAAGTACATGTGAGAATGTTACATGAAGCAGTCTTTAAACAATCGAAAACAGCAATCAACATTTCTAAGGTTTGTTTTGTTTTATTTTGTTTTCCCACACAGCTCATCAGAAGTGAATCAAGTACCAGTAACTAACAGCAAGGACCAGCTTGATAATGTAACCACTTCCTTACCTCTTTCACCGTTTAATGGCACCCAGTTTCCTGCTTCTGTTTATTTAGATCACTTCAAAAATAAACCACTAGCATGTAAAATCTTGTCCCAGACTCTGAGGATTAGGTTAACTTAGCTAGTGAACACAATCCAATTCATCAAATGAAATCTGTTACTCAGATAGTAATGTGTTTGAAACTCCTCTCAAGAAGATGCTAAGTTTAAGTGAAAGAATAACACATCATGACCTGGTATATCACAAGATTACAAATTGGTTTTATATTCGAAAATATGAATAAATGGATGAATAAATGAATGATCATTTATAAATTTAACTTACTCCACCACCATTAAAATAGGATTTTGGGAATGATTGACATCTACACTCAAAATGTTGATTCTTGATATTGGTATTCTGGCTAGTTGGTATTCTGGCTAGTAATGATTTGTTTTGTCTTGATTTTAGCCTATCAATAACCAATGTTATGTTTGGACCAGCCTTTGTGGTTCTTGTTATGATTGCAAGCTATCCTTTGGCAGTAACCTTCACGAAACTTTGAAAAAACACAGGTTTATTCCTTATAGGACCAAGGGCTTTACAGCACACCTGGGGCCGCATAACAAGGTACATTGATAGAGAAAGCACTCAAGGTCCTGGAGTTCTGTTTTTATTGGGGTGGAGGTTAGGAACCTAAGTTTTCACAGGCTCACTCTTTATTGGTAAATTTAAAATGTAAGAGTGGGAGTTTAAAGTTCAGGTAGAATAAAAAATAAATGGCCCAAAATGTTAGTTATTGAATTCAACCACAATCTCTAAAACAAAGGATGCTCAGCAGCAGGAGGTGGCCTGGCTTTTTATCTACTCTTGTGGCTGGCAATGTGTTGAAGTGAATGCCTCTGCAATTAAATCTTAAGTTAAGCACTTGCATTACAAAAGAGAAACCCCAACTGTCAGCGTTTACACTACATGATTTCAATAAGTTAATTTTAATAAGTCTGAACAAGGACCCTGAGCATTGGCCACATGCTATGGATATCCTGGTGAATTCTAGTGATATTCTTGTAAAATCAAGTTTAAAATATAAACCATGGGATTCTGCCACAAACCCTATTATATACTCCCCTCCGGTCATTAAGAAAACAGAGGGATTGATGTCACATAACAAGTCATCCTAGCTTATTGTTGAATGTGTCTCTGTGGTAGAAGCTAACATGAAACACAGTAATATGCATATTTTGTACCACTGACAGTGTGAGGACTGCGTCAACTGCTAAGTATAGCTATCTCAGTTACGTATTTAGGGATTAATTAATAACACTGGAGCAATTATGAGATGGACTCCAGTATAGATGGCCAGGGCTCCATCATCACCTGGTCTCCATTAGATCTCACCTCAGTGAGATTTGCATACCCTGGATTCAGTGTCAGGTCAGCTCCTTTAAAAAGCCTTCAAACAATCTAGAGATCTTATTTCTCCATTGTATGTTTTTTTTTTTTTAATGGCAAATCCCTTTGGGTAAGAATTGGGGAATATTTATCTTATAATTTGATAGTGAAGTCTCCTTCCTGAAAATTACTTAGAGTCTCCTTTAGCCCCAGGGTTCTCAGAACTAACTTAGATCTGGAAGTTGTGTGAGAAATTTTTATTTTTCCATTGTGACAACTGATGCTAGCTTTTGGCTCACCAGATTTTAATTGTCCTGGTTGCAACCCAGTAATTTTATGTAATTCAATACTCAAACTACCGATTCATTTCATTATGGTTAATTACTAAGAATTCCAGAACTTTTTTGGTCAGATATTGTGATTGGTCCTCTACCATTTCTGCCTTGCAATGCTACTTCTGTCTGGCTTATATATATATATATATATATATATATATATATATATATATATACACACACACAAAAGTACTATCTAGTTTTGGTTATTCTGTTGCTTTATAATCTCATTTCATATCAGGAATTCCAGTTTTACTGAAGCATCTGTACCATCAATCCTGGTCTACAGAAGACAGCCATCACAGAACTCAAAGTTGCCATAACTGCTTTACAGTGTGTTAAAGCAGTACATGTCCTCTGGTCATTCCCAGGAAGCAATCAGGTGGTAAGCTCATAGTTTTAGAAATCCATTCTAGAGGTTTTCACTCCTTATGCCTACTAATTATTTTCTTAGTATTCTATAAAGTCATTTCTGACACCTCTATCTAGCTTACTGAGATCAATTATCAAGAAACCATGCCAGAACATGTTACAACCAATTTCAGATATCCCTGGAGTATGTTAAATCAAGTCATAAGGAAGTGTTCTAACCCATAAAACCTTCTCTATCTAGCCTAATATTATGCCCTCTGTGGTTTAACAACCTCAAGACCTACTTCCAACTTCCACATCTATTTCCCTAGTTTCTGCCACAATATTTTCACTATGAATCACAATTCTTTGTGTGTATAAACTACTTCTAACAGGTACCTGGACTCAGTTGGGGTGTGTTGAGACCTAACCTTTTGTCTGAAGTCAAAGAGAAAGACAAGTAAGATACTGAAAAAGACAAGCATCATTCTTGAAGAATGATGCCACAAGTTATACTTTGATAGAATTCATACATGGAGGAAAATTGCTTTCCTATATCAGTCAGGTCAGGGGTTTCCAAAACTTCCAGGAGGTATAAGAATTATAGACACATAAATCCAAATGACTCAAATTCCACTTATTTATAGATTTCCTTTCTTTCCCTTTTGTGTTCCCAAATTGAGCATAGGGGGTCTATAGAGTTTGTACATTAGTAAATAGAATTTTAAAATATACAAAAATATTGTATCATGGCTTTGGTTTATTCCAGTATTAAATGATAGATACATTTCTCAAAAATATCAACTAATTAAATTACATCATTAACAAAAGATTAAAAGTCATACGTTCCCTTTATTACACACAGAAAAACATGCCGAAATTCAGCACCAAATCATAAAACAAAACAAAACAACAACAAAAAAAACATTGTCAGTAACCTAAGACTGGAAAGAAACTTCCTCAATATAATAAAAAGCATATTCAGCTAATATCATATTCATTGGTAAAATATGGAATCATTCTCCTGTAAGATATGGAATAAGACCATAATATCTGTTCTCATTACTAGAGGATTTTGGCAGTGCAATGTGACAAGAAACAGAAATAAGAGAAATAAGGAAAACAAAATTGCTTTATATTTTCCTATGGAATGATTTCTTTAGAAATTTCTAAGGCATATACAAGAATACAACTTAGTGAACTTAGCAACTTTGCTGAACATAAGTTCAACATAAAAATCAATTCTACTTTGGGACTCCTGGGTGGCTCAGTCAGTTAAGTGTCCGACTCTTGATTTTGGCTCAGGTCATGATCACAGGGTTGTGAGATCAAGCCCAGTGTCAGGCTCAATGCCGGGCATGGATCTTGGTGAAGATTCTCTCTCTCCCTCTCCTTCTGTACTTCCTCCCACCAATCATGCTCTCTCTCTGTCTCAAAAAAAAAAAATCAATTTTATTTCTATTTAGAAAAAGATTTGTTTATAACAGAAAAAATAACATTTAGCAATAAAATAAATGAAATATGTGATATACCTCTACAAAACACTGTGGAGAGTATTTAAGAAAGTCTTAAATAGATGGAGAGGTATATTATGTTCATAAACTACAAGATCTGATGTTGCTAAGGCATCACTCATCCTAAACTTCACCATATATTCAATGTCATATGAAACATATTTTTGCAGGACTTTTTTTCCTGTAAAAAATATGACAAGCAAATTCAAAATTTATTTGGAAATGCAAAGAACCTGACAGAGTCTAACGATTTGGAAAAATAAGAACAAAGTTGGATCCCCATCCTACCTAATACTGAGAATAATTTATAGCAATTAAGATAACATGGTAATGACAAAAAGATAAGCAATCAGAATTATGGACAGATTAAGAAGTCCGGAAATAGACTAATACATATATTGTCAAATGATTTTTCATTTGACAAGTAGTAAAATAAATTAAGAAGAAAAGATAACTATTTCAGAAATGGTGTTGGAAAAACTAGATATCCATATATGAAAAAGTTAACCTTGATTTCATATTAGATACAAAATATAAGCTTGTAAGGCTATCAGACATAAAATCTAAAGTATGGCTTCTTAAAAATCTAAGAAAATATTTTTTTACTTTGAAGCTGGTGGTAACTTCTTAAATAGAACACAAAAAGCAAAACCAAATTAAAATAAATTGTAAGTTAGACTTTATAAAAATTAAAAGCTTTTGTTACCAGAAGATGCTATAAGGGGCTCCTGGGTGGCTCAGTAAATTGATCATACAATTCTTGATTTGGGTTCAGATCATGATCTCAGGGTTGTGGGATAAAGCCTCATGTCAGGGTTCAGTGGGAGTCTGCTTGTCTCTCTCCCTCCCCCTGTTTGTGCATGCTCTCTCCCCCCCCTACAATAAATAAAATCTTTAAAAAAATAAAAAGACTAAATAGGTAATCCACATATAAGAACACATACACACACACACAAACACACACAGACTAGAATATTTATAGTAGCTAAATAAAGAGCAAATCAAAATTAGAGATATTTACCAGAAGTGCATGGATAAATAATGTCTGCTGAAGTTACAATGCAATACTACTAATCAATAAAAGAGGGTGAACTTCTGTTATATGCAGCCACATGGATAAATCTAAAAAAAAAAAAAAAGAAAGAAAGAAAGAAAAAGAAAAAAACACATTTATGATGAGTAAAGAAGTCAGAAGACTATGAACTCTGTGTTTTCATTTTTATAAAGTTCAAGTATAACTAAACTATGTTGATAAAAATAAGAATGATGTTTTTCCTGAAGTGGGGGAAGGGATGGAATCTGCTGAAGTAAAGAAATGTTTTATAACTTGACTGGAGTTCTGATTATGCAAATATATTCTTTATTTTAAAAAGTTTAGGCTTTCTTAAAATCTCTGCATTTCACTGTGTGAAAATTATAACTCAAGTTGAAAACTATACAGGTTGTGATTTTAAAGAAAAAAATATGAGAGCAAAGAGAAGAGTTTTTAGACAAACTTTTACAATCAATAACTGAATTTAGAATGGTTACTGGATACAACAATTTAAAATAACAGAAATGAATAGAAATAAATGAAAGTATGAAAAATTATACACAAAATTGATGTTGTGAAAGATGGCAAAGTAGAAAACTCTAGGAATCAGGCACTTCTCTGAAACAACTACCAATCTGGCAAGAAGTGTGAGAATCAATTATTTAAAATTTTGGAGTCTATACATCTACAGCATCCAAGAGTCAGATGGAAGAAGAAATAGGCAGGTACATTTTTGTGAAATTTGACATTTCATATAGAAACTATGTGATATTTCACATTCCTTATGCAGCTTCCTGGTGAAAAGGTAGGTAATAAGGACTTTGTCCTTCAAAAATGGAGGTTGTATGCTTTGATCAGCCTAATGGTTCACTGAGGGATCTTCCCAGTGGCTGACCACAATTTTAAGCTTGTCAGGCTGAAGTTTCTTCCTTGGCATGCGTTTTGTTGAAAGAATTTAAAAAGACAAACACCTTTACTTTCATTTTCTTTTATTACCGAATCTAGCGTTCCAGGAAATCTCTGTCAGGTTACTATCTGAGTATGAAGGTGACAGAAAACAGATTTCAGTGACCACATACAAGGATTATAGTCATGACAAAAATAGTTTGATAAAGTCACTAAACAAACGGATGACTTCAGTTCTCAGGAATCAACAATAATGGGCCGCTTGGGTGGCTCAGTTGGTTAAGGGTCTGCCTTTGGCTTGGGTCATGATCTCAGGGTCCTGGGATCAAGTCCCATGTCCAGCTTCCTGCTCAGCAGAGTTTGCTTCTCCCTCTCCTTTGCTCCTCTCCCTGCTTGTATGCTTTCTCTTTCAAATAAATAAATAGAAATTTTAAAAAAAATTTTAAAAATCAACAACAATAATCCTTGGGGAGGATTAAAAAAAAAAAAAGAATTGAAAGAAACTATTGTTGAGGTAATCCAAACATTAGATTTACTAGAAAAAATGTTTTAAATGTGTTATATAGGGATGCTTGGGTAGCTCAGTCAGTTAAGCATCTGGCTCCTAATTTCAGCTCAGGACATCATTTCATGGGTCATGAGATCAAGCCCCATGTTGGGCTCTGCACTTAGCACGCAGTCTGCTTGAGATTCTCTCTCTCCCTCTTCCTCTGCCCCTCCCCCAGCTCTGTCTCTTTTATTCCCTCTCAAATAAATAAATATATCTCTAAATGTGTTATATATGCTCAAAGCTGAAGGACATAATAAGAAAGAAAGATAATCAGGAGGATAATATTTAAACAAGTAAGACATTTTAATAAAAGATAAAAATTATAGAAGGGAATCAAACACAAATTCTGGAGTCAAACAGTATAATTATGCATATAAAATTCACTACATGTGTTCAATAAAGGTTTGAGCATACAGAAAAAAAGAATCAGTTACTTGAAGATAAGGCAAATTGAAATCAAACAGTCTGAGGAACAGAAACAAAGAGAATTAAGAAAAATGAACCCAGAACCTATGAGTCCTATACAGGTCCATAAAGTACCTCAGCATGTGCATTCTGGGAGTCCTAGAGAAAAAGCGAAAAAGTAATGACCAAAATGTTCCAATTGGATGAGAGACACATATCTACACATCCAAGAAGTTCAACAAACTGTAGATTTGGAAATCCATATAACCGCACACCAAAACACATTATAATCAAACTGTTCAAAGTCAAAGACAAAACAAAATTCTTGAAATCAATTGGAGACAAATTACTTGTTATATACAAATACCCCAAAAAAGATTCACAAGTGATTTCCCCTCTGAAACCATGAAGGTTAGAAAACAATGGGATGATATATTTAATGTGCTGAAAGACACATCCATTTACAATAGCATCCAAAAAAAGTATCTAGCAATACATTTAACCAAGGAAGTGAAAGAAATACTGAAAACTACAAAATATTTGTGCAATAAATTAAATATCTGAGTAAATCAAATGATATCCCACGTTCATGGGTAGATAAACTCACTGTTGCTAAAATAAAAATACCACAAAATAATCGACATATTCAAAGCAATCCTTCTGAAAATTCCTACTTTTTTTTTTTTTTTACAGAAATGGAAAAGACAATCCTCAAATTCATATAAAATTGCAAAGGGAACTGAATAGCCAAAATATTATTGAAAAGAAAATAAAGTTGGAGGATGAATGATTCTCAATTTCAAAACTTACTTTAAAGCTACAGTAATCTAAACAGTCTGATACTGGTATAGGGAGCAACATACAGAGAGAGAAAATAGAATTAAGAATCCAGAAATAAACTTAAATGTTTATGGTCAATTAATTGCTGATAAGTGTGCCAAGACTATTCAGTAGGCAAAGACTATCCTCTTCAGGGGCGCCTGGGTAGCGCAGTCGTTAAGCGTTTGCCTTCGGCTCAGGGCGTGATCCTGGGGTTCGGGGTTCAAGTCCCACATTGGGCTCCTCGGCTGGGAGCCTGCTTCTTCCTCTCCCTCTCCCCTGCTTGTGTTCCCTCACTCGCTGGCTGTCTCTCTGTCACATAAATAAATAAAATCTTAAAAAAAAAAAAAGACTATCCTCTTCAACAAATGGGGCCATAACAACTCGATAACAACATGCAAAAAAAATGAAGTTGGACACCCTACTTCAGTCCATATGAAAAATAACTCAGGGGGCGCCTGGGTGGCACAGCGGTTAGGCGTCTGCCTTCGGCTCAGGGCGTGATCCCGGCGTTATGGGATCGAGCCCCACATCAGGCTCTTCCGCTATGAGCCTGCTTCTTCCTCTCCCACTCCCCCTGCTTGTGTTCCCTCTCTCGCTGGCTGTCTCTATCTCTGTCGAATAAATAAAATCTTAAAAAAAAAAAAAAAAAGAAAAATAACTCAGAATGGACCAAAAATCTGAATGTAATAGTTAAAACCATGAAACTATTAAAAGAAATCATGGAAGTAAATATTCAGAATCTCATATTTAATAAAGGCTTCTTAGATCTTACAACAAAAGTTATAGCAAGAAAAAAATAAAGATCAATTGGACTTCATCAAATTTAAAAAATTTATGCATCAAGGGATATTATCAAGGGACATTTCCATAAAATGGAAAGAGAAACTAGGAAATAGGAGAAAATATTTGCAAATAATATATCTGGTAGGGTACAATATACAAAATGTATAAAAAAGTCTAACTCAATGATCTCAATGATTTGACAAACAACCATATTAAAAAATGAGCAAATGGCTTCTTTAATTGATATTTCTCCAAAGAAGATATACACATGGCCAACTAACACAGGAAAAGTTGTCTGACATCATTGATCGTTAAGTAAATGCAAATCAAAATAACAATGAAATGCCATTCCACATATATAGGGAATAAAAAATAATAGGAAAATAAATAGTGTTGGCTAAATGCACAGAAGTTGGAACTCTTGTACATTGCTGGAGGGAATGTAAAATGGTAAAAAAAATATGATTCAAAAGAATAAATAAATTACATTATTCAACAACATGGATGAAACACAAAGAAAATATTGAGGCAAAAAAAGCCAGTTATAGAAGGTTGCATATAATAATATGATTCCATTTATTTAAATTTCAAAAACACACAAATGATTCTGCATCATTCCAGTGGTTCTGTAGTGTGTCAGGTGTGTGTGTGGGGGGGGCAGGGGTTGAAGGGAATTACTCTGGGATGTTCTAATTGCTGATTACATGGGTATTTTAATTAGGAGAAGATTCATTTAGCAGTACTCTTTTGGTATAATTTTACATACATATGATATATCTAATACAACTTTGCTTTTTGTTAAGATTATGTGAATATTGAAACTTTAACAAAATGTTTCAGGATTAGTAGAATAAGGGCTGGCCCAAGGTAAACGGTCAGGAAATTAAATACTGGATATTTTCAAAACTCTTACTGAAACCTTATTTAACATGCAGTAAAACTATACCTAAAGATACTGATTAATTCTCTATAAAACGTGAGCACTTTCAGAGAGGGAAAAAGAGAGAGAAAGGGGTTTTCTTATTTTATAAATGATTAAATAAAGGTTTATGGAATCATCCCATAAAAATGGTTGAAGACACAATTTAATCCCAGATGCATGTCATTCTTTCAATTGCATTAATATGGTTTCCATTTTTGAGTTCATTTAAATTATTTTTTTGTGAGAGAAAGGAAAACAGTGAGCCTAATTGTCCACACATTGCATAAATTCATTCTCTTATATTTCACTCAGCCTTATATTTCAGTTTGTGCTCTGTATTCTCATTACATACAAAAATACTGGCCATATCAGAATGTGTCTTCTTTTGAAATAGTTTCCCATAAAAAACATGCATATACATTTGTAGAAATAGGGAAGCATTTTTACAATTTAAATGATAAGATTCAAGAGGAAATTGTATCCATGTTGGAAATTAGCAATTTATTTTTAAGGTTTCCGGGATAATTACTTCTGAGTTGTTGTTTTTTTTAAATAAAAGAATACGTATTTAGTTACAAGTATTTAGACCATAGTTGGCAGGACTCATTAATTTAAATAGCTGTTCTGTGTGTATTGGTTTATTCCTCTTTAAAACATATATAGCTTAGAATTAAATAGGCATGAAAAAGATTATTTTCTTCCCTAGGGCTTTCTTTTCTGTTACCAACAGCAATCACTTTTGCACAAAATGAGAGCACAATTGAGGAATTGTGAAGGAAAATAGTCCATAAGCTCATTCAACCACAAGGATCAAATCAACATGATCTATTTAACACTTGTACTATTTCCCTCTTTAGCAGGGGTCTGTGATTACTGATGAAGTTTGCAGTGATGTCACACTGTCACCAAAATTCTCTGCCTTTTCATTATCAATACTAATAATGATAAGAAAAAAAAATCATCAAAACAGTGACTACTCTCTCTCCCCCATTTGCCAGACTATTAACTACAAAGTTGCTTTTCCTTACTGCCTCTAAAAACCTACACCAACCAATGCACTCACCCATCTTGAGCTAACAATCTATTGATCCCACTGATTTTCATTGTCTTTCTCATCTTTGAGTGTATTGGATTCCACCACTCTCTTGTATTTGCTCTCCCCTCACCCTTTTGCTCTTCATAAGACATGCTAATATACCAACCCTGGTGGCATTTAGCTCTCCATCTACTCCACATCTGTACCATTTAACTGTTTGGATTAAACAAACAAACAAACAAAAATATGCAACTATGGTGACCATTCTGACTTTATGATCACTAACTTCAAATTCTGCCTGACATTCTGATTTCGTATCCTTCACCCATTCATTCTCCTGCATCTCTAGATAACTTTCACATCTTCTCATCAATCCTACAGCATCCTCACTCTAAGCTGATTGTGCTGCTTCCTATTTTAATGAAAGAGAAGCAATCAGAAAAGAATGTCCCTATGCCCTCCCCAGTATCTGTATCCACCTTCTTGTATTTGTCCCTGTATGCTTCACATTCCATCTAGGAACCCATAGCTACACCTGTACTCATTTACTCTGAATTTCCTTGATTTATTATGGATGAAGAATGCATGTACTGAAATCAGCCAAGCTCTTTTCTTGTATATGGTACCATTAAATAGTACCATTTTTATCTTCCGGATGTCATTGTTCACACAAATGTCCCCTCGTTTCATCGTCAATATTTGATTTTCTGCAAGATAATTACCAACTGCTTTAAATGTTATAATATCCTTCATGCTAAAAATACTGGATATTCCATCCTAGATATTGTTCCCATTTTTAAGATAGCACTTAAGACAAAATTGTTCCCCAAAAGTTTCTAACATTCCTACCTTCAATCCCTCCTCCCTCTTCTCCCTAGAAACCATTTCAAACAGGTTTTTGCTTAACCCCTCCCCCACCATGGACAGCGTTCTTTTAATGTCTCTGATGATGTTGAAATTACTAAATCCAATTTTTTTTCGAGAAGGAGGAGGGGCAGAGGGAGAGAGAATCTTAAGCAAGCTCCATGCCCAGTGAGGAGCCCTATGCAGGGGCTGGATCTCAGGACCCTGAAATCATGAACTGAGTGTAAATTGAGAGATGCTTAACTGACTGAGCCAACCAGGCACCCTTCCAACAGTAAATTTTTAAATTTCATCATATTTAAACTTTCAGCACCAGCTGATAATGTCCTCCATTTTAATACTTTTTCCCTAAATTCTAAGACATTATCCATTCTTCATTATGGGTAATTCTTTCCAGTTTTCACTTCTGCTTCCTCCTGACCTCTCTCTGATGTCTAAATGTCTACATACTTCAGGCATCATCCTTACAAGTTCTATTCTTATCTCCTTGCACCTAATTATTTAGTGATCTCATGTGATCTTGTGTCTTTAAATACTCAATCCATTAAATAAATAATAAATAAATAAATAAATAAATAAATACTCAATCCTGATAGATTCCAAATTTCTATTGCCAGCCAATAACTCTACCCAAAGTTCTATGCTCTTATATTAGATTGTTTATGTGACATTTGGACATGAATTTCTGATAGACTTAACTGAAACTTAACCTGCCCAAATTTCTGATTGGCTCTCCTACCCTGCTCAATCTAATCTTATTAAGTCAATATCCCATCCTTCTAGTTTCTCAAATCTATTTATTACAAATATCTAGGATATGTTGTAATAAAAAATATCCTCCAGAATTTCAATGAATTAAAATGTTCTTTTTTTCATGCTACATCAACTTTGGGGTAGGCTAAGGGTCCTGCACTTTGTTGTCCTCACTCCAGAAACTAGGCTATTGAAATACCTATTATCCATAGCATTTCCAGTGTTGGTAGGGAGATAAGAAGTATTTGGGAAATCATATATTGACAGAGATGTCAGCAAAAAGTGTCATGTGTTGTGTTTCAGTGACCAAATAAAATCATGTGACCATATCCAAATGCAAAAAGTCATGGAGTATATTCCTCTAATATACTAAGAAAAGGAAAGATAATCTGCTGGTTCAAGGACAACCAAAAATATTTGGTAAGCTGCATTAATAACCAGCCCTAAAATATTACAGACACTGTTGTCTCCTTTCTCTCTTTCAAATCACAACCATAATGTGTTTCTAATCCTCCAGGAAAGTTCCTTGGCTCTACTTTCAAAATAGTTTCCTCCAGGAAAGTTCCTTGGCTCTACATTCAAAATATCTCGAGAATCTGACCATATTATTTCCTCCATGGCCACCATCCCAGTTCAAATCACCATCACCTCTCACCTCTGTTACTACCATGGCTTCATAATAGATCTTTCTCCTTCAGCCTTTATTTATCTATAATTTGTTCTTCACACCACAATGTATTGACACTTTAAAATTGGTCTGATTGTCATGCTCATCTCTCAAACTCTCTAAAATCCTCTCACCTCATTCAGAGGGAAATACCTTTACTCTATCCCACAAGAACTGTAAGATCAGGATCGCTACTACTTCTTGGATCTCATTTTCACTCACTTTCCAACTCCTTCATTCTGCACCCATGCAACAGCCCATGCACCCCCTATAGCATGAATTCAGAAAGTGCATTTCCTCCTCAGGATGTTTGCACTTGCTGTTCTCTCTGTAAACAGTACTCTTCCTTAAGATATCTGCTTGGCTCATTGCCTCTCATCATATAGACAGTATTTATTCAAATGCAGCCTTTTGACCTTGGCTCAGGTCATGATCTCAGGGTTGTGAGATTAAGACCTACTTCAGGCTCTGTGCTGGGAATGGAGCCTGCTTAAGATTCTCTCTCCCTCTCCCTCTGTCCCTGCTTCCCTTTTCTCTCTCCCTCTTAAAAAAAAAAAGTGACATTTTCAGTGAGATCTACCCAGAAAACCTTAAGCAAAGCAACATTGCCATTCTTTATCTTTACCCTTATCCATAACATTATCATGTGACATAAATTTACTTATTTGTATATTTCTTGTTTCTGTCCTTTAACACATAAGCTCCAGTGGGGAAAAGTTTGTCTTATTCCCTAATATGTCCCTAGCTTCTAAGGCATTGTCTGAATAGAGTACTCAAATTATAGTTATAGAACCAATAAATGAATGGGAAAAATAGCTGCATTATTTATGTATCAAGGCACTTAAACTTTGTATTCTAGATTGTGCTGGCAATATGTGTGCAATAAAATGTAGTACAGCTTTTAATCTGAACTTGGTGTCAAGTGGGGAGATTGAGAGTGCATAAAACAATTACGAGAAGCTTGTCGTTCGACCTGAAGCTGTGAAGGAACAGAAGATGTATCTAATCTTGACAGTGACATGTGAGCAGAAGTAATGTGAGGCTTTTCATGGAGTTTGTGCTTCCTCTACACCTTCTGCTCCCCATTACCAGCCAGTTGCAAATAATGTCAGGGATCATCCTAATGGTTGAATGGAAACTGGCTTCTTAAATAATCAGAGAGAGTAAAGTTGCATTTTGTTCAGAGATAACCAATTTCTATCTTGTGATAAGGAAAAAAATTTTTTAGTTCTAGTCATTATACATCATGTGACACATATGTCATATTGAAGCCTAGCATCAAGGATGATTCCTACATTTCTTCCACAGAATTAGAGTCACTAAGGGTTCTAAAAGGAAGATCAAATTTGAGAAGGTGGGGTGATGAGCAAGACAAGTATTATTATCTCCATATTGGGGGTAATGGAACAGACATTTTGTTTCTCTGCACTCCAGAGTCTAATTTATATGGTGTAGAAAGTTGTTTGGATTTCTTAAGATATGAGTATCTGACAAGTAGGTTTGTGTCTCAGAATCCTACAAATATGCACATAAAAAGGTTTATTTAGGCTGCAGCATGTTTAATTAAATTCACTTTTGTAAACTGTTAAATATTCCAATTAGAGTTGATATTTAATTAAAAAGAAAAATCTCTGGAATATATTCATCAGCAGATTGTGACAAGTGCTACTTTATTCTCTGTATTCCAAATACTTCCTCTTCCTAGAGGCTAACCTGTCCCCCATGCATTGGTTAGGCTCCAATAACACATGCTTTTAAAATGTATTCACTGGAACCCAACACTATACTTTAAAAATTTTTTTTTATACTTTTAAAACATACTCACTCATTGGAATCTAACACTACATTATAATTCCAATGAATACAGTGATTTTGCCTTTATTCATACAGCACTCCAAGTTCATAGTGCTTGGTATGCATTGGATACAGAAAACAAATATTTAATGAATCAATGCATCAATAAAAGGTATTCATTAATTTTAATGAATCTATCTGAATTAAACAGCATTTAGCTACTATTTAGAATAGGGATATTTTGGTCCTGTTGAAGTCTCTAACTCACACATTTTTAATTTTCCCTGAAGACCCCATCCTAAGTGTTCCTCATACCTCTCCACTGTGGCATATTCTCTCGGTGTATGGATGTTACTATTCCTTGTAATGTACCTTTGTCAAAACTATTCTTTGTTCTGCTCTCTTTTTCTCTTCTCTTTCATTTAAATTGGTATTTTACAGAAGGTACTTAAATATCCTGTAGCCATTTTTAACATCGAAAGGACAATTACTTCTATATGAATCGAAGTTCTTTCTTCTTCAGGGGTACTGACCATTCATGTTTCTGTTTGCAAGACAATGCAACAATACAAAACTGAGTGTTAAACAAAACTAAAATGAGTTATTCACAGATACAGAACTCAAAATAGAATGTTGCTTTTAGAATATGACATTGTATTGAGAGGACAATCATGTAATTATGTTGCATCCATTAGCCATCTTTTAATAAAATTAGAAAATTTTCTACACACCTCTCTCTCTCTCTTATTGTATTCTGTCAACTCACCAGTTAATAGGTGTAAAGTGGCTAAAATGGAAGCCGATATATTACTTTTTTAGTTCTGCTGGTTGTTTCCTTTAAAAATAACACATATATTCCCTCTAAATTAATTAATGAGAATGAATAGTTGTATGGTGTTTTCTACTTTTACTTTTAATAGTCATTATCAAAGATAACTATGATGAAATTCAGTTATTGCTTCAACTATATCTTTAACATCATATCCCAAACTTTTGCAATTTTGTTACTGCTCTAAGTTATCAAGGTAGGGTGATAGAAGAAACTGTTAGTCAGGGTATGCTAATTACCCTACAGAGTAAGCCACCTACCCCTGCATTGTTGGTAGCCAAGGGAAAGGATATCTAGATTCAGTAGTAGAGACACAATGAATTATCAAGTACAGCTTTGACATCAGCTGCAGCCATGTGATCTGTATTAGTTTACTGAGGCCACCATAACAAAATATCACAGACTGAGTGGTTTAAGCAACAGAAATTTATTTTCTCACAGTTTTGGAAGAGCAAGCTAGAAGTGCAAGATGAAGGTGTCAGCATGTTGGTTTCTCCTGAGGCCTCTCGCCTTGGTTTGTAGATGGGAACCTTCTCTCTCTCTGTCTTCACATTTATTTTTCCTCTGTTTGTATACATCCCTGGTGTTTCTTCCTTTTCATAAAAGGATACTAGTCATGTTGGATTAGGGCTCCACCTGAAGAGCCTCATTTTACTTTAATAACATCTTTAAAGTGGTAGTGAGTGTTGGGACTTCAACATATGGACTTTGGGGGGACATAATTCAACCCATGACAAAGTACATAACATGTCCAACTAATTTTGCCTTTTGATTAGTTCCTTCATGAAAAAGCCCAGCCAGAATTCTGCAGGAAATGTTCTTAAAATTTATTATGCAAAGGAGTGAATCCAAATAGCACAAGAGGTGAATTGTACTGGATACCTTGGTGTGCTGCCTAGAGAGAGAATTTTCCTCAGTTGAAAAATTTACCTAAGATCATTCCCTCTTGTGGTTCACAGCCTAACCCAATGTCTGGTTCACATGGGGTTATAAAGACCTCTTTCCTTGCCTTAAAGTGAGACAAATATGAAGAAACATTCTAGATCCTGGAATCCCCTCATCTTTTTATTTTGACTGAAATTCTACTCCTCTATCTCCCCAGTACTATATTCTTCAATCTACACAGGTGTATTTCCTGAGAATAATTCCTAAGAAAACTTGTTCACATGATTCCCTATCTCAGTATCTGTTCCTTGGGAACCCAAAATAAAATATTCATAATCTATGAGCTTTTTATAGAGTTACTAGTTATCTATTTTTATTTATGTGGAAACCTGAAAAATGAAAGTAGAGGATATATTCTTAGATAAAAAAGTTGTGAAAATGAAAACAGAAAAAGTATATATAACAAAGCATTTAGCACAGGGTCTTATAATTAGTATGTGTTTAATAAGTAAAGTAGATTTTTCAAAGGAAACATCAAGACCAAGTGAGCAATGTAGACTCTTGTGCTCCTGTTATTTTCCTTATGGGCTCAATATTACTAATAAAATGGGTAACAATATATACCACAACAGTTATTCTCCTTTTATATGCAAATGAGTCGACTCTGGTTCAGACTCAAGCTAGCTTTATTAGAAAAGGAAAATATAATAGACAACAAAGAGGTCAGTAGCTGTTCTCAAAGGAGGAGATGAACAAATAAAACTCAGTTAAAAAGGCATAAAGGTATCCAGGAGACACCAGCAGCAGGAATGAATATGCAGGCCTCTGTTTAGATTATACACATTATGTAACATCAGTGATTCCCAGATTCCATCTCCATTAGCTTGCATTCCACATCCTAAGATGAAAGAATCTAATTGGCCCAACTTAGAACAATCACCCATATCCAAGGTGATAACCTTAAGCTGATGTCATGGTCACTGGGTACTCATTTTTATATTTTAGGTCCACTGTCAGAGGTGATAGCTACATTAAGATATCAAAATGTAATAACTTTAGAATGTATTTCACTATGATTTTAGTACTGGTTTGATGAGAGACCCCTTTTTTAAAAAACTTGATTATAATTCATAAACATTTCCTAATTAAATTGCATAAAATCATTTCCGTGTGCTATGTATGTAGGAAGTTTTCATATCAACATCACTGAAATTAAAAAAACTAAAGAACAGAAGTCAAGCTACCTACACAAATAGGTCAATCAACTGATAATAAAGTTAAAATTGGACTACAAAGAGATCATTGTTAACTTTTCATTATATATGCCCCACAAAGGAGTTGGCCTCAAAAAAAAAAGTTCATGAAAACCAGTTATGACCTAACACTTAAGTCCACAATAAAGCTGAGCTGAAAAGATAAGTATCACATTATTCTGTCATGGCACCCCAGCCCCTGATCACAGCATGGAAAGGGCAGGTATTTCCATAATTGTACAGATTAGAAGCTTCATAGCCCAATAGTTGTGGTTTCGCCCCTGCAGTCTGCCCTGAAATACTGCTACAACTCTAAGCAGTGCCTTAAGATGCAAAGTGCAAGGGAACCATCATACATGTCATTACTCTTTCATTTGTTATTTTTCTTCAGTATATGCCAATCTCCTAGGTCCAGTAAGCATGTTCTTCAGTAATGGTCTCATCATTTTGCATAACAGATGCCTTAGTATCTGTTAGGTCTGAGATGTGAAGAAAACTTCTAAATTCTAGGTGATGGTTTTCCAAAGAAGTAGAGAAAAAGGACAGGAATAGATAATTAACGAAGATACAGAATACAATAAGAAAAAAAATGCAAATCAAAATAAACCTAAATTTTGCCCATCCAGATTTTTTAAAAAGAGTCTCAAAAAATCATGATTCCCCAAATTTTCCTAGTCATAATTAAATTATTAACAATTTTAATTATTAATAATTAAATGTTAACAAAGGACAGGACAAAATCATCAACAATTTGGGCAAAGAATTAGACAAAATTTAGCAAATACTTTATTTATTTATTAATTTACTTTAATACAGTGGTTGCATTTGAAGGAATATGTCAAATTGCATTGAAAAGTATAATATTCATTTAAAGTTAATTTTTTGTGTGTTCTTTAAGACAGCGTTATTGGAAACAAGCTAAAATTTTATCAAGAGTGTTGTAAGAAAACTGTGGAAATTTCACTTAATAAAACAGTGTGCATGTGTTAGAAATGTTATATTGTATATACAACTATACGATCTTTGGGTATCACCTGAAATATAAAAACATACGAAAAATCAGGACAGTGATTATTAGTGCAGTAGGATATTAGAGTAGAAACAGACCAGAAGGAACTGCTCTATTTTGATTTTGAATGATGGGATTATGGTTGAATTTGAAAATGAACTTCTTTGATCTACTTTATATGTTAAATTTCATTTAATAGTTTTATAATCACATTTGTTACATTTAATTTGGAATGCATGTTTAAAAGTAAAATAGGTGACTCTGTTTATTCAACCTAAATGCACTCATATTGTAGAAGCAAAATATTACTTTTATACTCTTAGAGTTTTTTGGGTGGGATTGAAAATTAAGCTCATGTAAGATAGAGCAATGGGAGAAAGTATGAAAGTATATAAGCTTAACCTGCCACGGGAGCCCTCAATAAAGAATGAAAACTCAAACAGATGATGAAATCCATATGCTTTTACAGTAGGTTGAAGAAAAAGAAGCAACTGTGGGAAAGTAAGGAAACAATGTGAGAAGGCTAAAGGAAGATAGGAATTATTTTAACAAGTCTATTTATATAGACTTCTCTATGTCTCCACCTTGTATCCTTGATGAGGGGAATGTTAACTTCCCTCCTGGTAGAGGAGGGACATCTTTCATAGAAGAATGTTATCTCCTGCTTTGGGAAATATGGAGAGTCAGAGTACCTGATCTGCATCTGCTGTTTCTGAAGTGCCCTTAACTCAAGATAATCAATACACCAAAGCGGCATATTTTGGGATGATATGCTTTGAACTCCTTCAATATATTTGGAGATAAAAACCAACTATGTGTTGAATTAGAGAAGTGGTCAAGTCATTAGAATGCAGACACTGAATCAAGACAGTTTAAGCAAAAGGTTTCTCTTCATGGATATGCTGCATTCCTTGGCTAACTGGTGCCTAGAATCATTGTCAGCAAGGATATGGGGTGGAAGGAACTTGCCTTTGGTGCTCTCCAAGTTTCCTTTATGTCATGCTATGATGTTTTGTCAGGCACTGTGCTTTCTCTCTTCCCTAAGTACCCCACTTATCTCTACTGAGGTATTACATGATGTCTGCCTAAGGGGATATTGTATTTTTTTATTTGAATAAAGGATGTCTCAAAGTATCCATCTTAAGAAAATAAATATGTAGTTAGGTAGTTCAGGTGTCAGAGAAGGTCATTAGAGTAGATTTATTTCATGACTCTCCCAGAACTCCTGAAAACACATTTATTCAAAGATACCTCTTTTCTTAAGGGTAAGATTGTAATTCTCCTTACTTTGTTGCTTAGGGCTGAAGTAGATGTAAAAGACTTTACATTTTAGGGAGTAAAAGCAAGCAGAAATGTTAAGCAAAATATTAAGTGAAAAATCCTATCCCATTAATCTACTTGTTTGGAGACAGATTTTAAAACCTCATCATAAGTATAAACAGAAATAAAAATCAGAAAACAAAAAGAAGCATCTCCATGCCTAAGGGCTTTTTCCCTCAAGTGTTGCTCTAGATTTCTATGTTGGGCATGTGGGAGAAAAACTAAGCATTCAGATCTAAGTCACTCTTTAATCAGTCACCAACACTTGGAAGAATTCCATTTCTTTGAGGTTGAAATAAATCTATGCTTTCAGATATGTGCATTCTAGAAATCTTTTGAAACCATATCTCATGGGATGAAAGAGAAGACACTTAAGATCTGATGGGGAAGAAGGCAGAATTTTGTAGGGAAAATGCTAGAGAGCATTTTCTGACTGGGGCACCTTTGTATCATATACATTTTTACAACTATGCCATCTGTGGCTGCCTAACAAAGAAATGAGTTTGAAAAAATTAATTTTGCAAGAAGAATTCGAATATACCCTATAAACTGGAAGCATCTCATAAACTCACTGGTGTTAACAGCCTGAGAGTCATGATGGAATTAACAAATCTTACACAATTTGGAAAAATCTCCTGATATCATCATATGCCACTGATCTTAGTATTCTATTTCAATAATATAAAGAGTCAAATATGTATTTTATATTTTCCTCCTTTAAAACATATGTCCTCGGGGAGAGTATATATTATACATCTAACATTTGCTGTGAATAATTAGGTCCCTTGGTTGTAAGTCTATCTCTTCTAAAATTGAGGAAGAGGAATTCTTAAAAGCCTACTAGCTAGGAATTACATTAAATATTTGTGGTCTAACTCAGGAGCAAAGTAGAAATAGTCCAACCTAAAATTCCTAATGTCTTTATGATTGAGGAACATTTTACACATGAGTGTGGTTGAGATACCCCATTCTGAGATGGTTCCTCGTTCCTCCACTGACCCTATTTGGGAACATTGATGACATAAGAAGATAAATATTTGCTAGCTAATACACAGTGTAAGTAAAGAAACAGAGGCATTTTAATCAAGATTTTCTTGGTCATTAACAAGAGAAGAACATGCAGCCAGCTTAAGCTAAAAGGAAGCTGTGTTATATGGAGAAGATTATCCCCTAAAGTGGTAGAATGAAGCAGGGCCACACTGGGAACTCAAGCCAAGAAGCAGCTGCAGACAGCAATCACTGTCATCATTTCCTCATGTCATTCTCTCTCTGTCTCTCTTTCTCTCCTTTTTTTCATCTCTCACTTCTACTTCTGTCTGAGTGTCTGATTCATCCTTTAATTTCTGCTTATTGAATTTCTGTTCTGGTTTTTGTTCACTCGCATGTCCAAACTTGGAGTCACTCACTTTACCATTTGCTGATCAGTCAGAAAAAAAAATGGAGATGAATAAATTCCCAGTCCATTTCTAAGAAGTAGAATCTTATTGGCCCAATTTGAGAGTAATCAACTATTGCCAAAATTGTGTCCTGGACCACTTCAAAGATGATGGAAAACATCTCAGATAATAGGGATCATCATGCTCCTGGCAGATATTTTGAAAAGGGTCTGCTTCAGATGAAAAGAGCCCAAAGTTGACAACAGCATGATCCAACAGAGGACTGCCAGTAATTCATTGTGAAATGTAAGGCTGATTGTGCTCTCACATATCTCATCCCATTGAGAACCAGTACTGCTCAGACTAACCTGACAGCCAACTGAAGTTCTTTCTCTTCTTTTATTTTCCTCATGTATTTCTTCTGACTTTGGGCATATCCTTCACAAATTTGTGGACACCACTGAGGAAGACAGCCTCCAAATAGAAGAGAATTACTCTTTATTCAAGGACATAAAGAAGAAAGTTATTCACATTTGCTGGAAATTCCAAAAGAGCTGTCAAGTTTCACTAACTATTTGAGGATCTATGACAAGTAATCTTTCTATAAAATTAAGGAATATATGAATCCCCTTCCCTTGTTGCTGTGAAGGTTAACTCATTAATCTGATTCAATGACTCCAATGACTAGAGTATTGAAAAGTATTGGCTTTTACTTAAAGTTATAAAGAATATTGAACTCTGTTACATAATATGGACCAGTCAATCCAAAATGCATGATTTTGAGAAAGAAAGATGTTTCCAGAAGCATTCAAAACAGTTGCTAAAGTAGGATATATGAAAAATTAAATAAGTGAAATAAGGAAGAAAGATAAGAAAAACCAATATGGGAAAAATGTAATGTGATCTGTACAATTTATTGAAAAGAGCACATTGTTTGAGAGTGACTTCAAAATGGCAGCTGGAAGATTCCACGAAGGACAGTAATATCTTAAGTACCAGAAATAAAAAACAAAGTAAATAAAACTAGTTGCTCCATTGCATAAACTTAGATCTATTATTCCATAGTCATTAAATCAATAAACATCTGTGGTATATTATGGATGGAGATTCACATAGAATAAAATATAAAAGACTAATACTAAAAAATATTTTGATGAGGACTTTCAGATTTAGCTCCAAAATGCCCAGAGCTTAGAAGTTGTCACTCCTGTGTTTATAACAAGAAAAAACTGGACAGACTGAAAGTCAGTTATTTTTCTTGGCCCCATAAGAGAACTAAGGTTGCAAGGAAAACCATCAACCCAAAAGAAAACTATCACTCAAGAATCTAAAGAGAAAGGCACATCCAGAGGGACACAACTGACATCTGTTTTACCTGGAACAGAAGCTATAGAAGCATAATCTAGTAGGAACATTTAGGTGGTAATTTTGATGAATTATTGGGAGATAAGTGAGTCTTAGCATGAGAGCAAGACAGTCCTTGGGGGTTGCAGTGTTAGGAAGACCAATAAACTTTCGTAGTCTAGTATAGTCAAATAAATAATAATAGGCTGAAGCTACAAAAAAGGGGGGGGGGTAAGACTAACACCCCAAAAAGTACTTAGGAAAGTCCAAAGTCAGAAGGGAGACAAAACAAGGACAATAGAAAAATTTGAAGATTCTCACATTTAGGTCTACATAAAACACTAAACATAGTCCAACTCTATCCAGTTCACATAAATCTCCACACTGAAATTTTATCTGTGTAAATTACTAGAACCCTATCCAGTATATTCAGTTTCAACAAAAACAATAAATCATAAGGCATGCAAAAAAGCAATTATTAGTCTGAAAAGGCAACAAAGGTATCAGAACCAAATTAAAACATAAACAGATGATGGAATTGTCAGCTAGGGAATTTTAAAACTCTATAATTAATATGTTAAGAGCTTTATGGGAAAAGAGCACACAAAAATAAATGGACAATATAAGTGGAGAAATAAAAACTCCATAAAAACAATAAAAATGCCAGAAATAGGGGCACTTGGATGGCTCAGTTAAGCATCTGCCTTTGCCTCAGGTCATTATCCCTGAGTCCTGGGATTGAGCCTCACATCAGGCTCTCTGCTCAGTGGGGAGTCTGTTTCTCCCTCTGGTCCTCCCTCCTCTAGTTCTCTCTCTCTCTCTCTCCCAAATAAATAAATAAAATCTTCAAAAAAGTCTAGAAATGCAAAAACATTATAACAAATACAAATGCCTTTCATGGGCTTAATAGTGAACTTGATGTAGCTAAGGAAAGAATCAGTGAGCTTAAAGATAATCAATAGAGATTTCCTAAACTGGAATAAAAACAGAAAAAAAAAAGAATTAAAACAAAATAAATAAAATATCAATTGCAAAAGATATAACATGGAGATTTGGTATAACAGAAGAAAAATAGACAGATGGACTAGAAAAAAATATTTGAAGTAATAATGATAAAAAATTTCCCAAAATCAATCACAGACATCCACTACAAATCCAGAAACCTCACAGAATACCAACCATCAAAAGCACAGAAAAAGAATAGAAAAAAATGTACATATCTAAGATTATTTAATTCAAACTATAGAAAAGCAATAGAAAAGAAAAAGTTCTTGAAAGCAAAAGAAAAATTTAAAAACCTTGTCAGAAGAAGAATAAGGATAACAATTACAAAATACATGTCAACAGAAATCATGTATACAAGAAAAGAGTAGACTAAAAGTTTAAGAGGAAAAAAAAAACTCCTACCAACCTAGATTTTGACATCAAAAAATATATTCAGATAGGTAATGATAGATGATAGATGAAGATAAATGATAGAAGATAGATAGCTAGATGATAGATAGATAGATAGATAGATAGATAGATGATAGATAGATAGATAGATGATAGATAGATAGATGATTGATAGATCTTTGCAAAATGAAGGATAAATAAAGATTTTATCATCCAAACAAAACTGAGGGAATTCATCATGGTCAGACATGCTCTGAAAAAAATGTGAAAAGAACTTCAGGCAGAAGAACAATTATATATATATAATTATGTCAAAATTATGTGTGTATATGTACACACACACATATATATGTCAAAAACTTGGATGTACATAAACAAAAGGAAATCATTAGAAAATGAAAAAATGAAACTAAATAAAGAATTAGATAGGTTAATAGTAAAGGTAGAAAATGATAAGCCATGCTAACACCTAATCAAAAGAAAGCTGAAGTAGCTGTATTAATTTCAGACAAAGTTTAACTCAGATCCAGACAAATTATGAGGGATAAATATGAGCATTGCATAATATAAAGGGACAATTATCCAATAAAACAAAAATAAAAGGAAAATAAAAAGAAAAAATACCAAAAAAACCCACCAAAAAAAACCCCCCAAAATAGCAATCCTAAATGTGTAAAAGAGAATGTGAAAACACAAGAGGCAGTAACTGATAAAAACTGATAGAACTAATAGGGAAAACTAATATTATAATCAGACACTTGAACATACTTCTTTCAGGTAGAAAAAAAGCAGGTAGAAAACCAGTATGAATATAGATGATGTAAATAGCACTATTAACTTAAAGTTGACGTTTACAACTACAACAACATCCAACACGTCCACCAATAGTATAATATACATTCTTCTCAAGCTCAAATAGAATATTCACAAAGATTCATTGTGGGCCATAAAACCCATTTAACACATATAAAGAAAATAGAAATCATACAAAATACTTTTTCAGATCAAAATGGAATTAAACACTATATGAATAGCAAAAATATCACCAAATATCTGGAAATGAAACAACATACCATTAAATAATCTGGGGATCAAAGAAGTTTAAAGAGGATTTAAAAAAATATTTTGATACTAATAAAAATGAAAATAATGAATCGACATTTTGGAGATGCAACAAAAGCAGTAATGTGAGGAAAGCATATAGCACTAAATTCCTATGTTTTTATATAAAATTGAGAACATAAGATTCTCCCTAGGTATCTAGAGAGAGAAGGACAATTTAAGTCAAAATTAAGTAGAAGAAAATAAATAATAGAAATTAGAGCAGAATTCAATGAAATTAAAAACAGGAAAATATGGAAAAGTAATGAAAACAAAACATTTGAGATTAATGAAATTAATAAACTTTCAAATTAGTCATGAAAAAAAGAAAGAAGACACAAATTAGCAAAATTATAAATGAAAATGACATCATCACTATTGAGTCCATAAACAAAAAAGAAAAGAAAAGAATATTACCAACAACAGATATACTTCTAATTGTAGCAATAATAACAGTAAATATTAATGGGTTAAACTGTCTATCTTATCAGGTTGAATTTGTAAAAAGTTGTAATATATGCTGTTTACATGAGACTCACTTTATTTTTTTAAGATTTATTTATTTATTTGGGAAAGAGAGACTAGACTCACCGCTGAGCCCAGAGCCCAAGGTGAGCTCAGGACCCATGAGATCTCATGGACCCATGAGATCATGACTTGAGCCAAGACTGAGACTCACTCAACTGGCTGAGCCACACAGACACCCCCAGGAGATTTACTTTAGATCAAAGATTGAGAGATATTAAAAGCAAAATGACAGAAAAATACAGTATAAAAAGATCAACACAAGAAACCTGGAGAAGCTAGAATAATATTACACAAAGTAGACTTCAGTACAAGAAAATGGTAATAGAGAAAGATAAGGACATTGTATAATGGCAAAAGGATCAACCCTGTAGGAAGCTACAATTATGTTCGTATATAAACCTAATAATAGAGTTCCAATATACGTGAAGCAAATACTGATAGACATAAGGAAGAAAACAGACAAAACAGTAATAGTTAGAGACTTTAATACCCCACTTTCAAAATGGATAGAACAAGTAGACAAAAGATCAAGGACAAAATGGAAGTCTTGAATAACACCATAACACTATAAGCTAAATAGATCTAACAAGTGCAGAGAGAACACATCATCTAACAAAAACATATATATTCTTCTCAAGTACACATGGAACATTCTTAAGCAAAGATAATATGCCAGGCTATAGATAAATCTCAATGAATTAATAAGATAAAAATAATATAAGTACGTTCTCTGAACACAGTGAAATAGATCTTGAAGTCAACAGTAAGAAAAAATTTGAGAAAATCACAAATATAAGGAAATTAAGCAACACATCATTAATAATAAATAAGTCAAGGAAAAATTCAAAAAGGAAATTATAAAATATTTTAAGATGACTGAAAATGAAGACACAATATGGTACAACTTAAGAGAAGGGAATATTAAATTTCCTAGTAGCAACATACACCACACACTCAGAACTTAATTTCTGCTGTCAATCTCCAATAAAAGAAACCAGAGCTCCTTGGAAAAATGGCTGATTCTAGTGTTAAGACAGCAAATATACAAACCTGGTGTGCAAGAAAGTAAACAAGTATTTTATTTTTTAAGTATTTTTAACAAAACAAAACATAAGAAAACAATAATGAGGTATGCCAAAAATATGTAAAAACCATCAAAAGAGCTTCCAGTGGCCAAATCTTGGCCAGTTTGACAATAAAATAAACCAAATTATAAAATAAATATCCATGAATCTGGATATGTAAATATTGAATACATAAATAAAAGGGGTACAAATATACAAGGCTTCCCTGAAGAAGAATTTCAAATAATTTATGTACATATCTGGTTCTCAAGGTAGAACATAATTCCTCACTCCTCAAGTGGTTTATAAACCACATGAATTATTCTTAAATATTTTTATACACTATCTCTCTTTTTTTTAATTTATTTTTGCTCATTTTCAGTCATTGTCTTGATCTTATTGAGTTGTTACAACTGTTGTTATTTGTTATCTATATTATTTGATCCATTCAACTTCTTGGGGCATTTATTTTCTTGTACTAATTTTCTTTCAGCTTTTTTGTTTTGTTTAGTGTATAGTGTCTTTCAATATTATTTTATTAAATCTATCAATCTTAAAGATATGATGGGTAGACACTATTACAGGTTTTGTTTTCAGTTTAAATATCAGTGACATGCCTAAAGCCCTTCAGTGATTTAGACAGTCATTCCAAAAATTAGTGTTATCCAGTTTCTACTTTTTAATTCCCACCATTATAACATGAATCTTCTTTCTACTCTTTCTAGACTACAAGTGTATGTATTTTGACCATTTAAAATTTCTTATTTCCATTAGTCTTCCTTTCCCTGCTAATTAACATTATAAACACAATATAAAATAACTGTAGTGCTCAATATTCCTAATTCAATATAATATTTTATTTTATATCTCCTTTTCTATATTTCTGAATAAAAATGTTTTTCTTCTGAATTTTTATTTTAGTATTCCATGCTAGATAAAACAAATAAATATATTGTAATTAAATTTATTATTATATTGCCAATAAAATGTATGCAGGTAGCTATCAAACGGCTCTTGATATGTAGCCCATACATCTGAATTACTCCTTTTAAATGGAAGAAAAGAAACCAAATAATAAAATCAAAATATTATCTCTTTTGAAAACAGAAATGCTTTACTTTTTTTTTAATCATCTCTAAAAACTTCATGAAAGTGGGAGAAATACACATCCTTAGGTTTAGAAAATACATCAAAATGTGGTCAGGTAATTGGAATGTGTGTGAATTCAAGATAAGAATGAAGAAACTGGTAAATTTTTAAAAAGTGATGATATTTTCTTAGAAAATTAAATATCCAGTCAGTCCTCACACAGGGCAACAGGACTATGAATATGAAGCTATTTGATCCTCTGAGAGCAGGGTTAGAATGCATGTAAAATGTCTAGAGGAAAAAGTGATTACTTCTTAAATTACTTTTTACTAAATTCATGAGAAATAAACCTCAAATATATACGTCAAATGGACTTCTAGTACAGTCAAGATGGAATAGACTGATCTGTTCCTGCTTCTCCCCAATTATAAACCTCAGAAATAATGGAAGAGACCATTAAGAGGGCAATATGAAAGGTGAAAAAAAAGGCCCTTCAACCGAAGGAAAAACAGTGTTCATATGTCTTACAACGTCTACACCCAACAGAAAAAGGTGGCCCAGGCCTGGGGTCTGGTGGCTCCCAGCTGAGCATCCAAGGCAATCCAGATAGAATTATTCTTACTCCACTTTGAATAGGAATGCAAGAACAAGGGTGATGTATTGGATACTACACTAACAATAACTGAAGATAAGTGGAAAATGCTATCTTTCACTGACAGGCCTGAGACTCTCTCCCTATGCCTAGGGAAACTGCACAGTTGGGGAAAATAGGCAAAAGGGATGTCACTACAACAAGCACCCAGTCCAGGGAGTCTTTGTCATAGCAGGTGTAAAATAACTCTACCCCACAAAGAGATACCAGGGAGCCAGGTGGCTCTAAGAATGAAGATTTCACCATCACAAAACAAAACAAGACACAACAACAGCAACAACAACAACAAAAACTACCTATTAAGCTCTCCTTGGCAAATTAGGGCCAGAAACTCCCTTTTCCCATTAGAGGACATGCCAGGCAGTGTCTCTGCAAGCAAGTCAGTAGAAACCAGTAGGAGCACTAGTAGCATGAGATAAATTAAGCACACCAAATGGCATGAAAAATTCTCTGAAAATTAAAATCTCATAAGAAACAGCCCACAAAAAAGTCAGAACTTGTGTTCTAATAACCCTAAACAGAGTGATTGCTTCCTAAAATAAACTATTTAAATAGGGCCTAGAACTTTCTAATATAAAAACCAAAATGCCCAGCATAAAATGGACAAATATCTATCATACAAAGAACCTGAAAATAGCAACCTGCATGTTAAAAGACATTAAAAAGCAGGTAAAAAAACAAGATGAATTAGATGTTTGGATCTTTTAACAAGGATTTTAAGCAACAATAATTTTTTTAAAAAGATTCAAAAGACAATTACAAATTTTTTTGAAACAAATGAAAAACAAGAAAATCTCAGTAAAACATGAAAGTTATTAAAAAAGAATTCAGGTGTGCCTGGGTATCTCAGTCAATTAAGTGTCCAACTCATGGCTTCAGGTCAGGTAATGATCTCAGGGTCATGAGATTGAGCCCTGCATCAGGTTCTGCACTCAGTGGGAAGTCTGCTTGATGGTTCTCTCCCTCTGCCCCTTCCTCCACTCGTGCGTACACACGCATTCTCTCTTTCTCTCTTTGCTCTCGTTCTTTCTAAAATAAATAAATAAAATATTTTAAAAAAAGAACTCAATGGAAATTAGAACATTGAAAAATAAAATAAAAAACTTTAAAAAAAAGTCAGATGTGCTCCACAGTAGAGTGGTGATAACAGAAGATAGAAACAGTGAACTTAAGGATGGGTCAAAAGAATTTACCCAATTTGAACAACAGAAGGAAAATAAACTGAAAATAAAAATCAACAGAGTGTTAGGGACCTGTGTTATAAGTAGACTATATTCAAAATTCATATGATTGGTGTCTCATAAGAGGAGGAGGAATACAGTTGGATTGAAAAAGTGTTTGAAGAAATAGAAATAAAAACTCACTATGTTCTGTCAAAAATCCCAAAACCACAGATTCAACAAACTGAGCAATGTCAAATAAAATAGAAACAAGTAAGTCTATGCCAAAGGATGTCAAAATTAAAATTCTGAAAACTATACACAAAAAAGAAGTCACAAAATTAGCCAGAGATAAATAATGTATGACTTGCTGAGGAATATCAATTCAATTTATTACATTTTTCTCCTCTGAAACCATGGAGGTCAGAAGGAAGTGGCATAATACCTTTTACTTACTGAAAATAAAAAAAAATGACAAACACATTAAATACATCTGACAAAACGTTCCTTCAGGAAGGAGGAAGATATAAAAACAGTGCTGGGTAAAGTATAACTAAAATAATTTGTCACTAAAAGAGAATTACTAAAAAAAGTTCTTCAAAAACATAGGAAATGATAAAAGAAGAAATACTGGAGCAACAGCAAAGAAGAAAGAACAGGAAACCGAAATATGGGGAGTCATATTAAACAATCCTTCTCCTAATGAGTTTGGTAAATAATTTGTGATGATTGACACACAATTTATAAAATAATCTGATATTCAACACAATGATATTTAAAACTGTGAAGTGTAAACAGATCCAAAGAGAAGAAAAATGTTCACAATGCAATTAAAGTGGACTGTGATGACACATAGGTATATGGTATCACTGAGAGCAACATCTATAAGGAATTAAAAAATTGACACATTCATATACAGTATAAATAAGTCAAGATAAAATCCTAAAGAAAAATATGCAAGTAATCAAAAAAAGATTTTTAAAAAGAGAGAAATAAGGAAGAACAGAAAATTAAGTCAGATAAAATTCTTAAGAATTTCAATAATTACCTTAAATTTAAATAGTCTAAATACAGCATTTAAAAGGTAGAGACTGGCTGAGTAAATTTTAAAAATAGTCTCAAATATATGCTGCTTACAAGAAACCCACTTCAAATTCAACAAAATAGGTAGATTGAAGGTAAAAGGATGAGAAAAGTTATATCATGTGAAAATTAATTTTCAAAAATTTAGGATGTCTATATTAATATCTGATGAAGTAAAAATTGTAATAACAAATTTCTAGACCCAAAGAACAATAATATATAATGAGAAAAATAGTATTGTGTCTGAAGATATAATGATCCTAAATGTGTATAATCCAAAAAACATAGTCTAAAAATATAGTAACAGAAAAAAAATAAGTAATGGTAAAAGAGAGGGGTCCCTGTGTGGCTCAGTCAGTTGAGCGTCTCACTCTTGATTTTGGTACAAGTCATTATCTCAGGGTCATGAGAACGAGACGTGTGTTGGGCTTTGAGCTGGGCATGGAGCATGGTTAAGACTCTCTCCCATTCCCTCTGCCCCTCCACCCCACGTGCACACACTCTCTCTCTCAAACTAAATAAGTAAATCTTTTTTAAAAAGTGAAAGAAGAAATAGGAAACTACACAATTATAGTTGGAGACATCAATATCTTCTTGATAAAATTATTAGACAGATAGAAAGACTGTAGAAGATCTGAACAACCAAATCAAACAATAGTATCTAATTGACATATATCATACACTCCCTGGAATAATAGTATAATACATAATTTTCTAGCACACGTGGAATAGTCATCAAGGTAAACCATATTCAGGGACATAATATGAACCTCAACATGTTTAAAATATGGAAATAATAAAGAGTAAATTCTTTGATCATAATGGAATGAAAGTAGGAGTAAATGACAAAAACAAGAAGAAAATTTCTAAATACTCAGAAATTGAATAATATACATTAAAATTATTGATTCAAACACTTAATCTGTAGGGAAAAAAGACATAATAATTAGAACCGAATGAGATGAAAATACAGGTTCAAGATGGTGATGTAGAAAGATCCTGAACCCACCACCTGGAAAGGAGTTTACAGCTACATATGGAAAAATTTTCCTCTGAGAAAAAACTAAAGCCTGGCTGAGTAATGATTACACTTTAGGCAAATGAGAAGAAAACTTCAGTGAAGCAGGTAGGAGAGACTAGGACACAAACTCACCATAAACCCCAACCCTGGAGCAGTAACCCACAACCAGGAGGAAGCTCAAGTCCCAGAACTTTTCAGTGAGGAGTGACGGGTTTGAATCTCACATTGCACAACCCAACTTTTAAGACCTGCACCTAATCCTCTAATTTTGAAAACCAACAAGGCTCCCAAAATATCTAATTTTGAAAACGAACAAGGCTTATGTCCCAAGACCCACAAGACTGTAGCAATCTGAAAAATGGATCTTAGGAAGCTCATGCACTCAGACTCACTTGCCCCAGGACCCAACTCATAGGCAGTTGGTCATGCCCAGACTGAAAGCGAAGGGCACTCACCTGCTTATATTAAGGTATCATCCTGTGGGGCAGGCATCTAATTTAACACACAAATCAAGGAGCCTACTGAAACACTCTCTAAGGATGGTGACTGGCAGTTACCATATTTGTGCTCACCCTTTGTTGTCTTCCAGAGTACCAGTATCTCCTGGAAGGGAGCTTTCACACACATCTGGTGCCCTGATTTTTGCGGCTGCTTCCCAGGGAATGTTTCTTAATTGTCTGTTTCTGGAGACAAAGGAAGTGTGTGTTCCAGGTTCAATGGGAACAAGTATCACTGAGTTACCCAGAAAGGGGATTACACCCTTGCTTCATGCCCAATTTTTGTGGCTGCTGCCAGAGGACATCACCTAAGTCTGGTGGCCAGCGGGGCTTACAGCTGTTTGTCACACAGGATTGTAATGAACAGAGAGTTTCTAAACAGTTAACACTCCCAGAGCACAGCAAGGAGCAACAAACTCAGGATCTTGGTCTTTCTATGAAGGAGACCTACTAACTAATTACCATGCTTGCAACCTAAGGGGTAGGTTTCTAATTAAACATGCACCTAGGGATTAACTAATCTGTACCAGAGACCTGAAAAGGCTGGCACTATTTTTTTGTGTTCTCCCACTGCAGTGTACCGGATGGCAGTGTGGCCCAGTAGGGAGTTTTGCAAGCATATGGTGCCCTACTTTTTTAATCTAGTGTCTCTGGTTTTGTAGTTATAACCCAGCAGATGCCTCATGACCTGGTGGCCAGGGGGATTTGTATTCCTGAGTTCCAGGGATTACAGTGATCACTCCCAGGGTGCTACACAGAAAGCAGACTAGGGTATACAACCCAATTTGTGTGAAGGAGGTCTGTTCATTTGTCTTGGAGCTTAGGCTAGGGAGCAAGTTTTAGGTTTGGCACACATTTAGTGGCCTATAGAGCAGCTCTCCAGAAATGTAGGGTATGGATGCCATCTTGGCACTTCACTCTGCCTTTCTTCAGCTCACAGCTATCTCTCAGAAAATAACTTATATACATATCTGTAGCCCTGAATTCTGCAGTTGTTTCCAAGGGAGATATTCAGATCACCTGGATCTTGTGGCCAGTGGAGATTACATTTGCAGTTCCACGGGACTGTATATATTTGCATATTTTAGCTCCTGACTGAAGGTCTGACTTCCAATCAACCTAAATATAGGTGTTGAGATCCTCCCTTTTAAACCACTGATGGATCTTGGCACATAATTAACTACTGAGAGCTATTAAAAATATAATAGGCTGCTTAGAGAAGTACAAACTTGTGAAAGACAGGAGCTAGGGAAGGGTTGAATGGTAATGGTCATTCACATGAGGCCACTCTTTCAAGACTAAGAAAGGTAGTTGTTTCATCTTCATCTAGTTGGTATAGAAACCAAAAGAATCAAACAAAATGAAAAAAAAAATCAGAAGACTGTTCCAAATGAAAGAACAGGATAAAACTTCAGAAAACAAAACAAAACAAAAAACCTTAATGAAAGAGATAAGCAATTTACCTGAAAACAATTTCAATGTCATTGTCATGAAGATGTTCATTGAACTGGGAAGAAGAATGAGCAAATACAGCAAGAACTTCAACAAAGGGATGGGAAATATAAGAAAATACCAAACAGAAATCACAGAGCTAAAAGAAAAATACTTGAACTAAAATATATACTAGAGGAATTCAACAGCCAATGGGTGAAGCAGAAAAAAGGATCAATGAACTCAAAGAAAAGGCAGTGGAATTTAATCACAGCAGTAAATAAAAAAGAAAAAAAAAGAATGAATGAATGAAGAAAGAGGATAGTGTAAGTAACTTATGATACAATAGCAAATAGACTAACATTCATATTATGGGGCTCTCCAAAGGAGAAGAAAGAGTGAAAGGGGTAGACAATTTCATTGGTGAAATAATGGCTGAAATCTTCCCTAATCTGGAAAAGGAAACAGACACCCAATTCCAGAAAGCCCAGAAGGTTCCAAAGAAGATGAAACCAAAGAGACACCCCAACTTACATTATAATTAAAATGCAAAAGTGAAATGTGAGAAAATATTAAAAGAAGCAAGAGAAAACAAGTTCTTCATACAAAAGAATCCCATAAGAGTATGAACAGATTTTTCAGCAGAAACGTGCAGGCCAGAAGAGAATGGTACAATATATTCAAAGAGCAAAAAGAAAAAAAATCTAACCAAGAATACTATACCCAGCAAAGTTCTCATTCAGATATTGAAGGAGTAATAGAGTTTTCCAGACATGCAAAAACTAAAGGAGTACATAACCACTAAGCTGGCCTTACACAAAATATAAACGGACTTCTTTAAGCTGAAATAAAAAGACCAAGAAAATATATGAAAAAATAAATCTTACTAAAACTGCAAATATATACAGCAGGTAGTGCATTAATCACTTACAAATCTAGTATAATGGTTAAGACAAAAGTAGTAAAAATAACTATGATTATAATAATTAAGAGATACACAAGATGAAAGGATGCTATCAAAAATATAAATATGGGTGATTAAAAATATTGAACTTTGGGTTGTAATCAAACTCAAGATGAGATAAGCTTAAATTAGCCTGTTATAGATATGTTGTTATATGTAAGCCATATGGTAACCACAAAGCAAAAGCTTATTATAAATATACAAAAAATGAAGAGAAAACAATATAAGCATAGTACTAAAGAAAGTCACCAAACCACAAAGAAAGGAAGCAAGAGAAGAGAAAAGAACGATGGGGAATTCCAAAAGCAGCTGGAAAACAGTTAGCAAAGTGGCAATAAGTACATATTTATTAATAATTACTTTAAATGTAAAAGGACAAAATTCTCCACTAAAAAAAAAAAAAAAATCAAGAGGTTAAGTAGATTGAAAAACTAAGACCCATCTATATGCTGTCTATAAGAGATCAATTTTAGCTGTAGGAAAACTCATAGACTGAAAGGGAAGGGTTGGAAAAAGATATTCCATACGAATAGAAATCAAAAGAAAGCTGAAATATCTATAAAACAAATACTGCAAAAAGGTATAAAGAAGGACATTACAGGGCGCCTGGGTGGCTCAGTCATTAAGCATCTGCCTTTGGCCCAGGGAGTGATCCCAGAGTCCTGGGATTGAGTCCCTCATCAGGCTCCTCTGCTGGGAGCCTGCTTCTTCCCCTCCCACTCCCCCTGCTTGTGTTCCTTCTCTCGCTGGCTGCCTCTCTCTCTGTCAAATAAATAAATAAAATCTTTAAAAAAAAAGAAGGACATTACATAATGATAAAGAGGTCAATCCAACAACAGGATTTAGCATTTGTAAATATTTATGCAGTCAACATAAAAGCTCCTAAATATGTTAAGTAAATATTAACAGGCCTAGAGGGAGAAATAGATAGCAATTCAAGTGTAGTAGGGGACCGTAATACCCCACTTACATTAACGATAGATAATCCATATCAAAAATCAATAAGAAAAACACAGACCTTAAATAATATGTTAGACCATGGGGAATTAACAGTATTTACAAAACAGTCAATCCAACAACAACAGAATATACATTATTCTCAGGTGCATATGGAATATTCTCCATGGTAGGTCATCTATTAGGACACAAAACAAATCTTAGTAAATTTAAAAGTATTGAAATAGTATCAACCATTTTTATGACCACAATGGTATAGAACTAGAAATCAATTACAAGAAAATAACTGGGAAATTAGCAAATATATGGAGATTTTAAAACATGCTACTTAACAACCAATAGCTGAAAAAAGAAATCTAAAGAGATCAAAAAATATCTTGAGACAAAAAAAATGGAAATATAATGTACTAAAACATACGGGATATAGCAAAAGTGGTTATAAGAGGTAATTTCATAAATTATGAATAAATAAATGCCTACCTCAGGAAACAAAAAGAAGTCTCAAATAAACAAAATAACTTTACAACTCAAGGAACAAGAAAAAAAGTGTCAATAAAGCCTAAAGTTAGTAGAAGGAATGAAATAATAAAGATTAGAGCAGACAATGGAATACAGACAGAAAACAAAACAAAACACACATACACCCAATAGAAAATATCAATTAAAATAGGACCTGTTGGGGCCCTGGATGGTGCAGTCGGCTAAGCATCACACTTGGCTTTGGCTCAGGTCATGATCTCAGGGTCATTAGATCAAGCCCTACTACAGGCTCTGCAAGGAGAACAAAGTCTTCTCTCTTCTCTCCCTATGCCTCTCCTGCTTCTGCTTTCTTTCTCTCTCTCTCGTTCTCTTCCTCTCGAATAAATAAATATTTAAAGTAAGAGCTGCTTTGGCATGGCTGGGTGGCTCAGTTTCTTAAGCATTTGTCTTTGGCTCAGGTCATGATCCCAGGGTCCTGGGATCAGGTCATGATCCCAGGGTCCTGGGATCAAGCCCCACGTTGGGCTCCCTGCTGAGCAGGGAACTTGCTTTCCCCTCTGCCTGCTGTTCCCCCTGCTTGTGTTCTCTCTCTCTCTCTGAAAAATAGATAAATAAAATCTTTTGAAATAATAATAATAATTAATAAATAATAAAATAAGTAGGACTTGGTTTTTTGAAAAGATACACAAAACTGGCCAATTTTTAGCTGATTTACTAAGATAAGAAGAGACAGGAGTCAAACAAAATCACAAAAATGAAAAAATAGTACAACTATTATCACAGAAATACAAAGGACTAGAAAAGACTACTATGAATAATTATATACCAACAAATTGGACAACCTTGAAGAAATGGACAAATTCCTAGAAATATACCAAGACTGAATCATGAAAAGAAAAACAAAAAAGAAAATCTGAATAGACTTATTACTAGCAAGTATATTGAATTAGTAATGAAAAACCTCCAAAAAACAGAAGTCAAGACCAAGTAGTTTCAATGGCAAATTCTACCAAACATTCAAAAAGATTTACTACTTCTCTTTCTCAAACTTGTCCAAGAAATTAGGGAGGAGAGAATACTTCCAAAGTCATTTTACAAGGCCAACATTACCCTGTCAAACTAGACAAGGAAATCACATAAAAAGAAAATTACAGACCAATATCCCTGATGAGCATAGATGGAAAAATCCTCAACAAAATAGTAGAAAACCAAATTCAGCAATATACTGAAAGGATCATACATTATGATCAAATGAGATTTATTCCAGGGATGTAAGTATGGTTCAACATTTGCTTATAAATTAACATGGTACACCACATTAACTAAATGAAGGATAAAAAATATATGATTTGAATACATGCAAAAACATTTTGACAAAATTCAATGTCCAGTTATGATAACAACTTTCAACAAAGTAGGTATGGATAAAACATACCTCAAAATAATAAAGGCCAGGGTGCCTGGGTGGCTTCATCAGTTAAGCATCTCACCTGAGATTTCACATCAGGTCATGATCTCAGGGTCCTGAGATTGAGCCCTGCATGGAGCTCCAAGCTCAGTGGGGAGTCTGCTTGTCCCTCTCCCTCCCTTTTGCCCCTCCCCCTGCTCATGCTCTCACTCCCTAAAATAAATAAATTAAATATTTTTAAATCTATGAAAAATAATAATAAAGGCCATTTTTGAGAAGCCAACAGTAAACGTCATACTCAATGGTAAAAAACTGAAAACTTTTTTTAAGATCAGAAACAAGACAAGGATGTCCACACTTGCCAGTTTCATTCCACATAGTATTGAAAGTTTTAGCCAGAGCAATTAGGTAGGGAAAAGAAATAAAGGCATCCAATTAGAAAGGAAGAAATAATTTTTCACTACTTATGAACAACATGATTTCATACATAAAAAAATCCTAAAGTTTCTGCCACAACACTGTTAGAACTAATATACAAAATCAGTAAAGTTTCAGGGTATAAAATCAATATATAAATATCTGTTGTGTTTGTATACACTAGCAATGAACTATTAGAAAGAAAAATTAAGAAAACCCAAAAGACTCTACCAAAAAAATTGTTAGAACTGATACACAAATTTACTAAAGTTGCAGGATACAAAATCAATATACAGAAATCTGTTGCATTTCTATACACCAATAATAAAGAAGCAAAAAGAGAAATCAAAGTAACAGTCCCATTTGCAGTTGCACCAAAAAACATAAGATACCTAGGAATAAACCCAACCAAAAAGATAAATATCTGTACTCTAAAAACTGTATGATATTTATGAAAGAAATTGTGGAAGGCACAAAGGAATGGAAAAACATTCTATGCTCAAGGATTGGAAGAAAAAATAATGTTAAAATGTCTGTAACCCAAAGCAATCTATACATTCAATGGAATCCCTATCAAAATAAAAGTGGCATTTTTCACAAACATAGAAAAAACAATCCTAAAATTTGTATGCAACCACAAAAGTAATAGTCAAAATGTCTTGAAAAAGAAGAACAAAGCTGGAAGAAGTATGGTCCCTGATTTCAAACTTGATTACAAGGCTATAGTAATCAAAAGACTATAGTGTTGGCAAAAACAAAACAGACACATATATCAGTGAAACAAAATAGAAGGCTCAGAAATAAATCCATACATATATGTCAACTAATTTGCAATGAAAGATCCAAAAATATAAAATTGTTAAAGGACAATCTCTTCAATAAATGGTTTTGGGGAAATTGGACAGTCATACACAGAATTGATTCTGGGACCCTGTATCATATCATACACAAAAATTAACTCAAAATAGATTAAAACTTTTAAAAATTAAAAATAGAACTACACAGGGTATTTATCCAAAGAAATAAAAAACAGTAACTTTAAAAAGATATATGAACCCCCATGTGAACTGCAGAATTATTTACAATAGCCAAAATATGGAAAAAATCCAAGTGTCCATTAGTGGATGAAAGGATGAATAAGTTGTGATATATGTACACAATGAAATATTATTCAGCCATAAAAAATGAAATCTTACCATTTGTGACAACATGGATGGACCTAGAGAACATTAAGCTAAATGAAATAAATCACACAAAGGTGAATACTGTATGATCTCTCTTATATGTGCAATCTAAAAAAAAAAAATCCAAACACAAAGAGAACACATTGGTGGTTGCCATAGGTGGAGGGTGGGGGTGTGTGTGGAAGAAATGAGTTCAAAAGGTTAAAAAAATAAAAGCAGCAATATGTATTTCCTAGTTCTTTTTTCTGAAAGACATAAAAATAATGATTAATCCTGTTTTCAATGAGAACTGACTAAATCCATGTTGTGGGCTCTAAATACTAACTCATTAAAAGGAATCAAGGTTTGGAACATCTTTTCAATATATATATATATATATATATATATATATATATATATATATATATATATGAAAATCCAACATATCAATATATGTGAGACATAGCTAAAGCAGTAATAAAGGAAAATTTACGGTCATGTATGCTTATTAGAGGAAAAGTAGAAAAAATGTCTTAAGTCAATAATCTAAATTCCTACGTAGATAAACAACGACAAAAATCTTTATCAAAATAAACTTAAAGCAAGCAGAAGGATGAATAAATCAATAAAAACAAAACTAAGAAGAATAGAGTGTCAATAAAACAAACCCAGGTACTTAAAAATTTCAATAAATTAATAAACCCCTAGTAATACTCACAAGGATAAAAAGAAGACACAAAGTACCAATATCAGGAATGAAACAGGAAGTATCAGTATAGATTGTGCAGTTATTTTTAAAAGGTAATAAGGAAATACTAAAAATACATTTATTTTCATGAGTTTGATAATTGCAAAAAAGACTTCTTCAAAAAACCATTGACAAAATTCAGCCAAGATGAAATAAAAAAATTGAATTAATAATTTCAAACTTCTAAAAAATAAATCCCCAGCCTGACATGATTTTACTAGAGAATGTTACCAAACATTTCAAGTAGAATTAATACCCAATTTACACAATTTCTTCCAGAAAGTAGGAGAGAAGACTTCCCAATATATATTTATGAAGCCATACTTATCCTGACAACAAAATCAGATAAAGATAGTGCAAAACAATAAGAAACAGAAGAAATAAAAGATAAAAATTAAAACACAGGCTAAATCTTGTGAATTTAAATGCAACAATAGTATTTTTAAAATTAATCCGACGATGAATAAAAATTGTGTAGTATAACCAAGTAGGATTGCACAGTATCAATATGTTAAAAAAATCATATGATCATACCAATTGATCCATAAATGTACTTACCAAAACCCAATACATTCATTATAAAGCCTCTCATAAAAATATAAATAGAAGGAAATTAAAACAGTTTGGTAAGGTACATACACACAAAAAGCATCCAGCTTATATTATACTTAACATTGAAAGACTGCACACTGGCCTCCTGAGATTACAAGTAAGGTAGATGTCTGCTCTCACCACTTTACTTATACTTAATTTAACAATGTAATTTCTAATCATACAAGAAAGCAAGAAAAATAAGTGAAAGGCAGAAAAGAGCATAATAAAATCATTTTATTTATTTTCTGCAAAAACCTCACTATCTTTATAGAAAACCCCAAGGAATTTACAAAAAAAAATTCTAGAACAAATAAATGAGTTCAAAAAGTCACAGAATAGATCAAGATGCAAAGATTATTTACATTTCCATATACTAACAATGACCTTGCAGAAACCAAAATTAAAAGCACAATCACATCAAAGAATATGAAATACTTTGATATAAACTTTAGAAAATATGTACAGGATCTGTTGGTAAAAACTACAAAATGCTGATTTAAAATAATCAAATAAGACTTAAGCAAATGGGGACACATGAACTGAAAAACTCATTATAGTAAAGATATCAGTTCTCCTTAAACTGATGTACAGGTTTAATGAAATTTCTATCAATATTCAAGCAGATTTTTTGTGGTCATAAATACGCTTACTCTAAAATTAAAATGAAAAGGCACACAACTTATTACAGTTAAAGCTATCTTTACAAAGAAGAAATGAAGTAAAAGAAATCACTGAACCCAATATTAACACTTATTATACAGCTACAGTAATCAAGACAGTGTAGTGTTTGTAGAAGTATAGATACATAGATAAAAATAAACAAAATAGAGTGCCCAAAAATAAATCCATACAAATATGCTCAAATAACTTTTTACAAGGTTGCAAAAGCAATTCAATGGAGGAAAGATAGTTTTTTCAACAAATAGTGCTAGAGTAATTGAAACTCCCTGAGAAAAATAATGAACCTCAACCTAAACTTCATAGCTTATAGAAAAATTAATTTAAATAAATCACAGTTAAATGTAATACATAAAACTAGAAAACTTTTAGAAAAACATAGAAGATAATCTTTGATATCTAGGGCTATGCAGAGAATTCTTAGACTTTAAACCAAAAACATAATCTGTAATAAGGAAAAATTGACACCTTTGACCTCGTGAAAAATTAAATGTTTTTTTGTTTGTTTGTTTTGTTTTTTTCCTGCAACAGACACTGTTAACATGAAAATACAAGCTACTCACTGAATGGAAATAGTTACAAACCACATACCTGGCAATAAACCCTCATGTGGAATATGTAAAATAGGCTCAAAACTCAACAGTAAAAATTCAAACAATCCAATTTAAAAATTGGCAAAATGCATGAAGATACATTTCAGTAAGTAGGATATACAGATGGCAAATAATCTCATGAAAAGATGTTCATATTATTAGCCATTAGGAAAATGCAAATTAAAGCCACAATGAGTTATTAATATATACCCATCAGAATAACTGAAATAAAGAAGTAGTGACAACACCAAAAATTGATGGAGGATGTGGAGAAACCGGATTATATATACAATGCTGGTGGGAATTTAAGACAGTATTTTCACACTGGGAAATGGTTTTCCAGGTTCTTATAAAACTTAACATGCAACTACAACATGTCCCAGGAATTTTACTCTTGGATATTTATCCCAGAGACATGAAAACATCTGTTTACATAAAATTTCTACTTGAATATCTATATCAGCTTTATTTGTAATGGCCAAAGACTGGTTACAACTCAGATGCCATTCAATAAGGGAATGGTTAAACAAACTCGTACATACATCCTACCTAGTGATTTAAAAAAAATAATAATGAAATATCAATGCACACCATGACTTGAATGAATATCCTGAGAATCATGTCTAATGAAAAAAAAATTCAAAAGGCTACCTACTTTATCGTTTCATTTATTTAATATTCTTTAATTGACATATATATATAAATGTATATATGTAAATGTATATATATACATATATGTATATATGTATATATGTGTATATATGTATATATTCCTAAACTGATTCCCTCAGTTTAGGAATGGAGATTAAGAGTGAACCTGGTGATTATAGCAGCTATGGCTATAAATGGACAGCCCAAATATCATTTTGGTGATAGAATTATTCTGCATATTGCCATTGTCATTACCAATATTCTAATTCAGTTATTGTACTATGGTTTTTAAAAGGTATTACCATTAGGGGAAACTTAGTAATGGATTCTGGGATCTCTGTATTGTTTCTTACAACTGCATGTGATCCTACAAGTACCTCAAAAATGTTTACTTAAAAAAATCTATAGTTTGTGATGTAATATTAAATACTATTAATACACTTACCTAGACATGGGTAAGTGAGGTGGAAATATCATCATTCATAGTACAGTTGGGATGGTTTTTCAGGTTGATATGTAATAGCACTATTTTTTATACTATTTCTTAAATCATTTATTCAGGAACTTTGAACCTGGGAAGGATTTGATTACAACTGTGAACAAGCATTTTCTAGTGCAGCCGGATTATGCAGGGTAAATTAAAGAATAAGTCTGGTTAGTGAAGGAAACAAAAACAAAACTAAAAGACAGACTATGGAATGGGAGAATATATTTGTGATGACATATCTGATAAAGTGTTAGTATCCAATATCTATAAAGAACTTATCAAACTTGACACCCAAACCCCAAATAATCCAGTTAAGAAATGGGCAGAAGACATGAATAGACATTTTCCAAAGAAGACATCCAGATGGCTAACAGACACATGAAAAGATGCTCAACATCACTCAACATCAGGGAAATGCAAATCAAAACCACAATGAGATATCACCTTCCACCAGTCAGAATGGCTGAAATCAACAACTCAGGAAACAACAGATGTTGGTGAAGATGTGGAGAAAGGGAAACCTTCTTACACTGTTGGTGGGAATGCAAACTGGTACAGCCACTCTGGAAAACAGTATGGAAGTTCCTCAAGATGTTAAAAATAGAACTACCCTATGACCCAGCAGTTGCACTGCTAGGTATTTACCCAAAAGATACAAAAATACTGATTTGAAGGGGCACATGCACCCTGATGTTATAGCAGCATTATTAACAATAGCAAAACTATGGAAAGAGCCCAACTGTCCATTGACTGATGAATGAATAAAGAAGATATGGCACATATATACAATGGGATATTACTCATCCATCAAAAAGAATGAAATCTTGTTATTTGCAATGATGTGGCTGGAGCTAGAGTGTATTATCCGAAGAGGAAGAAGTCAGTCAGAGAAAGACAAATACCATATTATTTCACTTATATGTGGAATTTAGGGAACAAAATAGATGAATATATGGGAAGGGAAAAAAAGAGAGAGGGAAACAAAACACAAGAGGCTCTTAATGATAGGGAACAGAGGGTTGATGGAAGGAGGTAGTGGAGGGTGGGTATTAAGTAGGACACTTGTTATGATGAGCACTGGGTATTATTTGTAAGTGAAGAACCACTAAATTCTACTCCTGAAACCAGCATTACACTATATGTTCACTAACTAGAATTTAAATAAAAATTTGGGAAGAAAAGAATGTTTGTTTAAATAAAATATTTTTTAAAGTCTGCTTTATAAAACCGCATTAGCAAGTTGACTTATTATAAATAAATTTTCCAGAACACAAGGGTCATGAAGGGATATCGCGGGTTGTAAATTTAATAATATTTTACAATGATAAATGTGACTATAATCCAGGAACTATTGGGAAAGGGATGTATAGTATAGCTTCTTGTCTTCTAGTGTAGTTTCTTCATATTATAGTACGTTGCTGAAATTGAACAATTTGATGAAATAACCTCTATAACGTTCTAGTAGATGTCACACCAACCTGGAAAAATCCATTCTACAACTTCACCTACCACATCTCCTCCACTGCTTAAAGTGTATGAAGTGCCTCTTGAGAATCTATTCATATAATAGTTTATCGTAGCCTTTTGAAGGTATGATTCTTAAACTAGAAAAGTGAGGTAACAATAAAATTTACAATCCAATCTCTCTGATATGCATATTTTGGTGCATATCTCTTGAAAATATACATCAAAGCACAACCTTGTAATAAAGTATAACATACTAAAGAACAGTCATCATAGATCTATGGAAGGTGTATTTTATAAGCAAGTTTAATTTTCTTTTATGATAGAAGGTTAAACACTGTAGCAATGGGAGAAATAACAAAACAAATTTCTTTGCCTTCAGAAAGATTTTGACTTTACCCAACATAACAAATTTTCTTGATGAAACTAGAATCATAACATCCATAGACAGATTACATTAATATTTTATTTCATTTCATTTTATTTACTCTTCTTCCTTTTCTTTTTGAGAAGAATAATCTAGGCAGAAAGTGAAGTGAGCACCTGTGTCACCCTCCATACTCCTTTTATAATTCATACAGACTCAAGAATTATTTTCCTAACAGTAGGAAACATACGATTTAGCCAATCTCTCCTCAGATTTCTAAATCTATTAAAAGAAAATTAACCATAAAATATAAGATTAGAAGGGAAGAGGAAAAAGAAAATGATGGAGTGAGACTTTTGGAGATCATTGCATGATTAGAATTACCAAGAAAGAAAGTACAACTAACCATGTCTTAAAATTGAATGATAAAAGGAATAATGTTAGAATATGGGTATGGATATGGACATGGGTATACAGATATCTAGAGGTAGGAAATGTCAACACTCAAATAGATTTCTGTAAGTGACAGAGTAGTGCAACAATAAGACAGGAAATATAATTAATATCTAGTCAGTTGAGTTCTACCACAGAATTCATAATTTTTCTTAATCTATATTTCTGATAAATATGGGAAATTTATATTGTTTCCTAACAAATATAACTGATTTTTAAATCACTATCATGAAGGGACTTTCTTTCCCTTGATCTTGTTTCCAGCTCCCTTCTTCCTATAAACTTGGAAGGAAGGTTTTATGTATCTTCCTCTGCATTTAGTAAAAAGTAACTTAATCAATGGATTAGGAGAGATAAAGTTTCTAGAATGAAAGGGAATTGACTAAAGATTATAAAGGTATTGAAAAATATATATAAGGATTTTTTTCTGGTTGCATGATCATGACAAATTAAGAGATACTAGATTTATGCCCCTGTTATAAACAACCCTAATATTTTACAAAATTTGTGAAACAACAGTTTTCAGTCATTGGTTATAAGGCAGTGCAGGAGAGTGTTCCTGAAAAAAGAGAATTGCACAAGATAAGTACCACATTCTTTCAGAATATATGCCTGGGGACACTTTTCATAACATGGAGAAATAGAACACAAACAGACCAATAACATTGCAGGTTGATAGAAATAGAAATTAGAGTTTGGTGTACTGATACAGGTATAATTTTTTAAATAGAGAAAGAAGTCCAGAAATCAGTTACTGGGTCAACTGAATCTTTGCCTGAATACAAGCATGTTCATGTCCAGGTCAAGTTTATTAAGGCCTGGCATACAAGAGATGGTAAAAGGCTCTGAGATGTGTGGATACTCCAGAGAACAAACAGTGCTGAAAATTACTGATGTTACATCAAGTCAGAGAAGAGAATTCTCCCCAGTCATCTTAAGCATTTAATGTAAGGTCCCAGAAAAATCTCACTTTAAGACTATCCATCTGAATAGTCAAAAAACAAGCCTTGACAAACTAAGGCTTATTATCCAATAAATCATTGCTAGCCAAATCAAACTTAACCCTCTTTAAAGAAAGGCAACAAAATTCTAATTTTTAATAATATGACATAATAATGCTCAACATAAAATTTTTTAAAAAACTAGATATGTAAGGACATTTTTTTAAAAAAATTACAATAGCAAGAAAGAAAAAAGTCAATAGAAACAGAAATGACACAATAGCTGGAATTAGCAAACAAAATCTTTAAAACAGTTACTATGAATGTAAATGCTTGAGGATATAAGTAAAAATATGTGCACCACAAGTGAATAGGTGGGTAGTTACTAGGAGAAAATGGAAATTATAAGGAACTAAAAATTATGGATTAAAAAAAAAATGCCTACAATAAAAAATTCACTGAATGGTATTAACAATAGATGGAAATTGCATAAAAAAATGAGCAAAGAAGTGGAAACCCACTTTTAAACACAGGGGAAAAGGTAAAAATTAAACGGAACATCAGTGCTTTCTGGGTCAATATTAAACAGTTGAAAATTTTGAGTAAGTGAACTAACAAAAGGTGAGGAGAGACAGAAATTAGGACACAACATGCACAAAGCAATAACAGGTGTTTTTTTTTTTTTTTGTCCCTAACTATAATAAAAAATATAAAACCAAAGATACAAGAAGCTCAACCGTCTCCATGAGAAAACAAACTTACACATGATTGTCAAATTTCTAAAATCAAAGATAAATAGAAAATCCTAAAATAACCCTAAAATAAAACTTACATAGAATGACAATAATAATGTCCACTGATTTCTCAACATGTTACATTTACGATAAAAATTCAACAAATGTGTAAAAAGTGAATATATCTTAACATAATAAAGGCCATATATGACAATTCCACAGTTAATATTACACTCAATGGTGGAGAGCTCAAAACTTTTCTTCTAAGATCAGGAAAAAGGCAAGAATGCCCAACTTTGCCCTTCTTACTCACTGTAGTGTTGAATGTTCTAACCAGAGTAATTAAGCAAGAAAAACAAATAAAGAGTATTCGATTTGGAGAGGAAGAAATAAAACTATGACTAATTGCAAATGACATGGTATTATATATAGAAAATTGTAAAGATTCAATCAAAAAAAACCTTAGAACTAATGAATAAATTCAATAATGTTGCAGTATACAAAATCAATACACAAAAACCAGTTGCATGTCTTTCTTTTTTTTTTTAAGATTTTATTTATTTATTTGTCAGAAAGAGAGTACAAGCAGGGGGAGTGGCAGGCAGAGGGAGAAGCAGGCTCCCTGCTGAGCAAGGAGCCTGATTCCGACTCAATCCCAGGATTCTGGGATCACGATCTAGGCCAAAGGCAGATGCTTAACTGACTGAGTCACCCAGGTGTCCCAACCCAGCTGCATTTCTATGCACTAATAACAAACTAGCAGAAAGAGAAATTAATAAAACAATCTAATTTACAATTGCATTAGAAAGAATTATAGACCTAAAAATATATATAATCAAGAAGGTAAAAGACCTATACATTAAAAACCATAATACATTAATGAAAGAAATTGAAGAAGACACAAATAAATGGAAATATAGCAAATGCAATCGATTGTATATGGATTGGAAGAATTAATAATATCAAAATGTCCATATTACCCAAAGCAACCTATAGATTCAATGTAATTCCTATCAAAATCCTAATGGTATTTTTCACAGAAATAGAAAAAAGAATCCTAAAATTTGTGTGGAATCACAAAAGACCCAAGATAGCCAAAACAATCCTAAGAAAGAATAAACTTGGACGCATCACGATTCCATATTTCAAACTATATTACAAAGCTCGAATAATCAAAACATGAAAAGAGACCCACAGATTAATGAAGCTGAAAAGAAAGCCCAGGGGGGAAAAAACACACATATATGATCAATTCATTCATGACAATGGAGCCAAGAATACACAATGGAGAAAGGATATTCTTTACAATAAATGTTGGGAAAACTGATAGCCGCACGCAAAAAGAGTGACACTGGCCCCCTATCTTACACAATATACAAAAATCAACTCAAAATGGATTAAAGACTTGAATATAAAACCATAAACTATAAAATACCTAGAAAAAAGTAGAGGGAGAGTGATCCTTGACAAAAGTCTTGCCAATAATTTTTTTTAATTTGATGCCAAAAACAAAAGCAACAAAAGCAAAAATAAGCAAGTGATACTACATCAAACTGAAAAGCTTCTATGCAATTAAGAAAACCCTCAAAAAAATAAAAAAACAACATATGAAATAAAAGAAAAACTTGCAAATTAAATTTATAATAAGGAATTAAAAGGAAAATGCATATATATAAAGAGCTCCCACAACTCAATAGCAAATAAAATAATCTGAATGAAAACAGTGCAGAGAAACTAAATAGACATTTTTCTAAAGAAGACATACAAATGGCCAGGAAATACATGTAAAGGTATTCAGCATTACTAATCATCAGGAAAATGCAAGTAAACAGCACATGATATATCAACTCACACCTCTTAGAATGGTTATCATCAAAAAGAGGAGAGATAACAGGTTTTGGTGAGGATGTGGAGAAAAAGCAGCCCTTGTGCACTGCTGGTGGAAATGTAAATTGATGCAGCCACTAGGAGAAACAGTATGGAGGTTCCTTTGATAATTAAAAATAGAATTACCATATGATCCCGCAATCCCACCTCTGAGTATATACTGAAGGAAATGAAATCACCATCTCTAAGAGATATTTGCTCCCCCATGTTCACTACAACATTATTTACAATGGTTAAGACATGGAAACAACTTAGTGTCCTTCAAAGGATGAATGAACAAAGAAAATGTGGTGTACAGGCACACCTCAAAGACATTGTGGGTTCAGTTCCAGGCCCTGTAATAAGGCAAATATTTCAAAAAAGCAAGTCAATAATTTTTTTTTATTTCTCAGTACATACTCAAGATATGTTAATACTACACTGCAGATTATTAAGTGTGCAATATCATTATGTTTAAAAGACAATGCATATCCCTTAATTAAAAATAATTTATTGTTAAAAATGCTAATCATCATTCGAGCTAATGGCAAAGCTGTAATATTTTTGCTGATGGAGCATCTTGCCTCAATGTTTATGGCTGCTGAGTGATCAGAGTGGTGGCTGCTGAAGATTGGGGGCACTGGCAATTCTTAAAATAAGACAACAGTGAAGTTCACCACATCAGTTGACTCTTCCTTTCACTAATGATTACTCTGTAACATGCATTGCTGTTATTTTTTAAAGATATTTTATTTTTTAAAGATTTATTTATGAAAGAAAGAGACAATGAGTGGGGAGAGGTATTGAAGGAGAGGAAGAAGCAGGCTCCCTGCTAATCAGGGAACCAGATGTGGGGCTCGATCCCTGGACCCTGGGATCAAGAACTAAGCTTAAGGCAGACACAACCAATTGAACTACCCAGGTGCCCACATGCATTGCTGTTTTATAGCACTTTACCTACTGTAGAACTTCTTTCAAATTTGGAGTAATCTTCTCAAACCTTGTCACTGCTTTATCAACTAAATTTACATAATTTTCTAAGTCCTTTGTTGTCATTTCAATAATTTCCACAGCATCTTCACCAGCAGTAGACACCATCACAAGAAACCACTTTTTTTTTTCCTCATATTAAGAGGGAATTGAAGCAATCCAGTCCCATCTTTAGGCTCCACTTCTAAATCTAGTTCTTTTGCTGTTTCCACCACATCTGCAGGTATTTCTCCACTGAAGTTGAACTTCTCAAAGTCATCCAAGAGGGTTGGGACAACTTCTTTAAAATTCCTGTTAACATTGATATTTTGGCTTTTTCTCATGGATTGTGAATGTTTTTAATGGTATTTTGAATGGTGAACCCTTTCCATTAGGTTTTCTATTTACTTTGCCTAGGTTCATCAGAGGAATCACTATTTTTGGCAGCTATAGCCTTATGAAATGTATTACTTTTTTTTTTTTTTTTTTAGTGATGGAAACTTTTTCTTTCTTTCTTTCTTTCTTTCTTTCTTTCTTTCTTTCTTTCTTTCTCTTTTCTTTTCTTTTCTTTTCTTTTTTCTTTTCTTTTTGAGAGAGAGCATGGCAGGGAGGGACAGAGAGAATCTCAAGCAGACTCCGCACTGAGCTCAGGTCCTGACGCACAGCTTGATATCATTAACCCTGAAATCATGAGCTGAGCTGAGTTGGATGCTTAACTGACTGAGTCAACCAGGCACCCCTATGAAATGTATTTTTAAATAATAAGACTTGAAATTCAAAATTACTCCTGATCCACGGGCGGCAGATTGGATGTTGTGTTAGCAGATATGAAAACAACATTAATCTCATTGCACATCTCTATCAGAACTGTTAGGTAGCTAGGCACATTGTCACTGAGCAGTATTATTTTGAAAGAAGTCTTTATTTCTGAGCACTAGGTATCAATAGTGGGCTTAAAATACCCGGTAAACCATTTGTGAGCAGATGTGCTGTCAGCCAGGCTTTGTTGTTCCACTTATAGACCACAGGCAGAGTACATTTAACTTAATTCTTAAGTGCACCAGGATTTTCAGAATGGTCTATGAGCATTCATGTCAACTTAAAGTGACCAGCTACTTTAGCTCCTAACAAGAGAGGTCAGCCTGTCATTTGAAGCTTTGAAGCTAGGCATTGACTTCTCCTCTGTAGCTATGGAAGTCCTGGATGGCATTTTCTTCCAATACAAGGTTGGTTTTGTCTATATGGAAAATCCATTGTTTAATGTAGCTGCCTTCATTAATGATCCAAATCTTCCGGATAATTTGCTACAGCTTCTACAACAGCACATGATGCTTCACCTTTCATTTTTGTTTTGGAGATGGCTTATTTCCTTAAACCTCATGAACCAACTTCTGCTAGCCTCAACCTTTTCTTCTGAAACTTCCTCACCTCTCTCAGCCTTCATGGAATTGAAGACAGTTAGGGCTATGCTCTGGATTAGTCTTTAGTTAAGGGAATGTTGTGGCTGGTTTGATCTATGCAAACCACTGAAACTTTTTCCATATCAGCTATAAGGCTGTTTTTCTTTCTTATCATTTGTGTGTTCACTGAAGTAGCACTTTTAATTTCCCTCAAGAACTTGTCCTTTGTACTTACAACCTGGCTAACTGTTTGGCACAAGAGGCCTAGCTTTCAGCCTGTGTTGGCTTTTGACATGCCTTCCTCACTAAGCTTAATCAATTCTACCTTTTGATTTGAAGTGAGAGATGTGCAAATCCTTCTTTCACTTGAACATTTAGAGGTCATCATAGGGTTATAATTTACCTAATTTCAATATTGTTGTGTCTCAGGGAATAGGGAGAGAGATGGAAGAATGGCTGGTCAGTGGAGCTGGTCAGTGGAGCAGTCAGAATACATACATATATACATTTACATACATTTACTGATTAAGTTCATAATCTTATATGGGCATGGAGCACGGTGCCCCTAAACAATTACAATAATAACATCAAGATTATTAACCACTGATCATAGCAAATATAATAAAATGAGAAAAGTTTAAATTATTGCAAGAAATTCCAAAATGCAACATAGAGACATGAAGTAAACAAATGCTTTTGGATAAATGGCATCACTAGGTATGCTTGACACAAGGTTTGCCCAAATCTTCAATGTGCAAACAACTCACGATCTGTGAAACACACTAATGGGAAGCACAATAAAATGAGGTACACCTGTGTGCATATACAATGGGATATAATTTAGCCATAAAAGACATGGTAATCCTGCCCCTTGCACCAACATGGATGGAACTTGAGGGTGTTACATAAAGTGAAGTAAGTCAGAAAGAGAAGGACAAATACTGTATGATCTCACTTATATGTGGAATCTATGAAAACTAAAATCATAGAAATGGAGAGTAGTCAGTGGTTGCCAGAGTTAAGGCATAGGGTAAATGGTGGGGAAAACTGGTTGTTATCAAAATGTACAAACTTCAAGTTATAAGGTAAAAAAGTTCTAGGGTGTAATGTACAGCATGGTGACTATATTTAATAATACTGTATTGTATATTTCAAAGTAAGAGATCTTAAAGTAAATATTTCATTAAAATAAAAAATGCAACTCTGTGAAATGTTTGATCTTAACTCAACTGTGGTGATTCTTTTATGATATATATATATATATATATATATATATTGAATTTTATATTTTCACTTTAATACAGTGCTATATCAATTATGTCTCAATAAAACTGAAAAAAATAAAATAATGACATTAAGAAATTTTTAAAAATCAAATATTATCACCAAGTACAATGAGGCAAATTTTCCTTTGAATATTATTACTTTTATTTGTTATTAAATCTATATAAATTAAGAATATGTATATGCTCCTAATTAATTATCTGAATGTCTAGAATGTTGTTTTGCTTCTCAGCCTCTTAGCCGCTCATTTGACATTTACCTCAGAGGGAAAAATAGCAACAAATGTCTTGTTTACCATTCTAAACTACCCTCCTCTCATCTGAATTCAAATCCCCAAATCTTTACAGTCTGGGAATTTCTCTAATGGTTCAATCATAAGCTTTGTTTAAAAAGTTGTCCTACATTTTATGTATTTTTTGGCAATGTGATTGGTTTGAATCACATCCATCCTTGTTATCAGTGGCAATATTGTATAATATATTTATATGATACTTAAAACTCTACATTCCCACACTTACCAAGTCACCCTCCAGTCCATTTTGGAGCAACTTGTACAATGAAGATTTACCTACTTAGCCATCCAATTTTTCACACCTGTCTACTTTTTAAAATTATTCATATCTTTGCATCCTAGCAGCCAGCGCATTGGGTTTCCATAGCAAGTAGAAGATATATGTTTGTTGAATTAGTTGATGTACAAATAAATGGCCATATTTTGGTCTTAAATATGTCTCTTCAGTTAATTGATAAAAGCCTCACCTTCCTCTGTGACAGTCTTTCCAATAATTATTTGAAGATAGTTGTTGTTTTCATCATAATTTTAAAAAATATTTTATTTATTTGTCAGAGAGAGAGAGCATACAAGCAGGGGGATCAGCAGGCAGAGGGAGAAGCAAGGAGCCTGATGCAAGACTTGATCCCAGGACCCTTGGATCATGACCTGAGCCAAAGGCAGGTGCTTAACCAACTGAGCCACCCAGGCATCTCTTTTCCATCATTATTTTTTCTGTACAGATTAAATGTTCCCAGTGCCTTGCATCATGTTTCATAAGATAACTTATTTTTTATTTCAACTTTTTATTTCTATTTTAGTTAGTTAACATGTAGTGTAATATTGGTTTCAGCAGTAGAATTTAGTGATTCATCACTTACATACAACACCCAGTGCTCATCATAACAAATGCCCTCCTTACTATCCATCACCCAATTACCCCATCCCCCTAACCACCTCCCCTCCAGCAACCCTCAGTTTGTTCTCTAAAGTTAAGAGTCTTTCATGGTTTGCCTCCCTCACTTTTTTTTCCTTTCCCCTGTGTTCATCTGTTTTGTTTCTTAAAGTCCACATGTGAGTGAAATTATATGGTATTTGTCTTTCTCTAATGGACTTCTTTCGCTTAGGATAATACACTCTAGCTCCACCCACATTGTTGCAAAAGACAAGATTTCATTCTTTTTGATGGCTGACTAATATTCCACTGTATATATGTGCCACATCTTCTTTATTCATTCTTCAGTCAATGGACAGTTGTTCTCTTTCCATAATTTTGCTATTGTTGATAATGCTGCTATAAACATCAGGGTGCATGTACTCCTTCAAATCAATATTTTTGTATCTTTTGGGTAAATACCTAGTAGTACAATTGCTGGGTCATAGGGTAGTTCTATTTTTAACATGTTGAGGAACTTCCATACTGTTTTCCAGAGTGGCTGTACCAGTTTGCATTCCCACCAACAGTGTAAGAAGGTTTCCTTTTCTCCACATCTTCACCAACATCTGTTGTTTCCTGAGTTGTTAATTTTAGCCATTCTGACTGGTGGGAGGTGATATCTCATTGTGGTTTTGATCTGCATTTCCCTGATGTTGAGTGATGTTGAGCATCTTTTCATGTGTCTGTTAGCTATCTGGATGTCTTCTTTGGAAAAATGTCTATTCATGTCTTCTGCCCATTTCTTTTTTTTTCTTTTTTTTTTTTTAAAGATTTTATTTATTTATTTGACAGAGATAGAGACAGCCAGTGAGAGAGGGAACACAAGCAGGGGGAGTGGGAGAGGAAGAAGCAGGCTCCTAGCAGAGGAGCCTGATGTGGGGCTCGATCCCAGAACACCGGGATCACGCCCTGAGCCGAAGGCAGACGCTCAACTGCTGTGCCACCCAGGCGCCCCCTTCTGCCCATTTCTTAACTGGATTATTTGGGGTTTGGGTGTCAAGTTTGATAAGTTCTTTATAGATATTGGATACTAACACTTTATCAGATATATCATTACAAATATCTTTTCCCATTCCATAGACTGCCTTTCAGTTTTGTTGATTGTTTCCTTTACTGTGCAGAAGGTTTTCATCTTGATTAAGTCCCACTAGTTCATTTTTGCTTTTGTTTTCCTTGCCTCTGTAGATGTGTCTTGTAAGAAGTTGCTGTGGCCAATGTTAAAGTATTCTCCAGAATTTTGATGATTTCCTGTCTCACATTTAGGTCTTTCTACTGATAGAGTTGTGGGTTTTTTTTGTTTTGTTTTTCATTTTCATTTCATTTCATTACATTTCTATGTCAACTGCCAATACAAATCTTTCATATCGCACTCTCATGTTACAATTTTATAACCCGCTCCCATGTTACGATATTCATTCAAATATTAATAGCTCTTTCTTGGTGTCTATTTTTCTCTTTCTGTGATTGTTCAACCAGTGGTCTCTGGGAAATACCCACAATGTTAATTTTTTCTATGTCATTTATGACAAAGACCTGATAATTGGACAACTGGAGATTTGTTCAAAGCTGACTGTCTAATACTGTAGTGAGTGGGCACAGGTGGCTATTGAGCACTTGAAGTGTGGCTAATCTGAATCAGGATACACTGTTAAGTGTAAAATACACACTGAATTTCAAATAGTTAAGAGATGTAAAATTTATCCCTAATAATTTTTATATTGCTTACATGTTAAAATGATAATATCTTAGATATATTGATTTAAATACAATTTTTTATTATAATTAATTTCATCTATTTCTTTTTAAATAAGTTGATTAGAAAATTTAAAATTACATATGTAGCTTACCTTCGCAACTCACATTTTATTTCTGTTTCACAACACTAGCCTAAAACCACATAGCTGTTCAATAACAGAGCTAAAACACAATTTTTCTGATTTGAGGTCCATGTTGACTTTATTTGTACATCGTGGCTTGAGAAGAAACCAGACTGTTGGCAATCAAGCAACTGCGAAGACTGTCTTCATTGCAGAGTCTCTATAGTAGAATCACCATTTTCTGCCTTGAGTAATTTCACAAATTCACATCCTTACAATAAAAGGCAGCAGCCAGCAATAATTGGAAACGTTCTTCTCTTTGGGATTCTTGAGGTAGGATTTGCACATATGTACCTTACATTGATTCCTACTTAGAACTGGTGGTAAGAATTCCCTGAAGACAGATGGAACGAAAGATTCAAGTCCTTGGTGGCACTCTCCCTTTTAAACCTTAGTACACTGGCATGTGATACATGAAAGTATAATTTGTCACTTTGTGGAAAGGCAGCCTGCAGCAAGGTTCTGATTATAATAGTCTTTCTTCAGATCATTTCCCAGCACATTTTGCAACACACAAATGAAATAAAGGTATGATTTGTTCCCCCATTCTGCTCGTTTCAGCCTTGCATCTGATAGAAGTTTATTTTTATCTTAACATTAGAGGTTGCCCCTAGCGCTGCAGAATAATTAAGGACCATGTTTCCAGTAGCTCTTCAACAACAAAATACCCAGGCCTTTTTCTACCATCAGTTAATAACAGAGTTAAGGTTGCCGCTTAGAAAAATAGTAACTTTTTGTTGAGTTAAATTGACAATCTAATTTCATCCTTTTTCCTCCTAAATTTGCAAATTCCTTGTTCCTTCAGCATCAATCTGAAAACCCATAGGCTTCTTACGACATAGGTGATGTTCATCCAACAGTTCAAGGGAACTTCTAAGTGACAATCACACTTAGTTTTATGCTTCACTTTGGTAAATAATTTGCCGATTTACGTTAATCTAAGTATAGAGACTTTGTGCAAGGATCTTAGTTAAAAACTTCATACACTGTACTAAAAGTTTAGAGAAAGATTTCGTTTGTCTAATTGATTCTACTATATCTCACTTTTGTCTCTTTGTGATGCAGCTGGACTTTTTAGTCTATGACAATTCATGGTCTGGAGTATTTGGTATCAGTCATGGCAAGACTGAAAATAAACCACTTTTCTGGAATCCTCTCAAGAGTGACACCTCGAAGAATTCCTCTGCATACAAGTAATGCAATTACACACACCTTTATAGACTAGTATTTCATCTCTAGGCTATCACTAGAATGAAGACAGAGGACAAAGATTTCAGGGTCATATAGATTAATTAAAATTATCAAAGGGGTATACTTGTGAATTACACATACAATAACTTATTTATCTTTATTTCCTAACTATCTAAATCTCTCTTTTTCATATTTTCTCATTTTTCAGTTCTTACCAGAAAACATTTTAACTAACATGCTCCAGTATAAGGCTAATTAAGTGACCATGCCTACCTCCAATGAATCCCCTCTTATTGTATTAGTCTTATCTATTTCCTTCATTGCAATTCTCATGTTGGGAATGATAAATTTGTTTAATTAGCTACCAAGTCTTTGCTCCCATTAGACTTTAAGTCCCGAGAAGTAAGTGTCTTATCTATTTTTTTTTCTCTATTTTATTTCCAACATCCAAGTCAGGGTCTATAACATATATGGTACATCATAAGTGTTTGCTGAATTTTAATAAATCTAAAAGAGAAAACTTGTTTCATCTAGAAATGAGTGATGCTACAGCAGTCTGAACAGGAGGACCAGGATAAGGTCTATTTGGGCAACGGAAGTCTAGTAAACGAGGGGACACCTGGGTGTCTCAGTTGGCCTGCCTTTGGCTCAGGTCATGATCCCAGGGTCCTAGGATCCTGTCCGGCATCAGGATCCTTGCTCGCCAGTGAGCCTGCTTCTTCTTCTGCTTGCAGCTCCCCCTGCTTGTGCTCTCTCTGACAAATAAGTAAACAAAATCTTTAAAAAAGAAGAAGTCTGCTAAAAGAGGATTTAGAATTGCAAGGAAATAGCCAAGGGCCATATGAATGGAGGAGTTTCCATAGTTGGGTCACCCATGAGCACTACCAGGAGGGAATTGCTCTTAAAAACCTGCTACATGAGTCACATTGGAAGAGTTTCTGATCTAGAGCCATATTCCTTTTGGGCAAAGGAGCCCAAGTTTAATTTTGCTATGATGGGGAGGGAGAGACTCTGCATGGGTTTACTCAATTTTTAAGGGGGCAATATACTGAAGCTGGGTTTTCCAGACACAATTTTGGAAATCAGAATGTGTTTTTGCTTAATATTTTCACCAATGTCTCAGAACTCGTCTATCCAAATCCGAATAATAAATTCTCTTCTCCACTCTTAACACCTCACTGTACTATCTGATACCCTTCGGCTCTCTGAATTCCATTATTATGCCAAACACTTATTCACTCAATATTGCTGATGTGAGTTAAAAACATTATGACTACATAACATCACATACCTATGCAGGAGAAGTAATGAACCCTACTGAGTTACTTGCTGAAATATTTTATAAAAACTCTTTTTGTCCACTTTAATCATCATCATAATCTTTATTGAAATACATATGGATTACCCAGACCACATATATATCTGTAACATTATTAGGACTTTTATTCAACTTCAGAATTGATAAATGCTGGAAATGGTTTAAGTGTCTTGTAGTATGTTTTTGGCATAGGTCAGGAAGCCAACCAATGGTTTTATCAGCCTCCAGTTTCTAAAGAATAGCTCTGTCTTCTCACTCCTTCAGACCTAGCCTCAGTCACTAAGCCTTCCTATTACCATCTCTGAGGTGTTATAGTTTTGATTTCCCTATAGCTTGTCTATGTCTTCTAACAATCCTTTATTAATTCTTCTCAAATATCCCAATACAAATGCACCATATATTCTCTGTCATGACTCTGGCTGATACAGAGACCAAAATAAATGTACCGTTCATCTTCTCTTCAGGGAAGAACCCCTTTTTTCATGGTCAAGGAAAGTATACTTGAAGAAGTTTCAAGTTCAAATTTACCTTACTTAAATAGTATAAGAATGATAAAATTTAAATATTAACATAAAAATTGTTCCAGGCAAGTTATAGCATGACTCATTTGGCAAAAACAAAACTTTAAACATGCTACTAAAGGCATGTTCACAACTCGAGGACATGATTTTCCCAGATATGCCAGGGGTTTAATCCTTACTAAATATAAGTTCACAAACTGACAAAAATATGAAGAAATGATTCACCATGAATAAGCGAAGAGCCATATCAGAGAGGATGATTAGAATGTCAAAATCAGAAGCTAATACAATAACTAGGAGTAATGAATTAAACTAGCATGTATACAATGGATATATATAAGAATACACATTCTGAAAAATAGGCATATTTGAAAAAAATAATGTAATAAACAGTATGTTTATGTAATTAGAAAAGGATTAGTAATCTTTAAGGTAAATATGAGGAAATTAGCCCCAAATGGAACTCTAAACTTACAAACTCGCAAACCACAGAAAAGAAGGTCATAGGTAAAGAAGACAGCACAAGATTTTCAACTTTAGTCTAATTTAAATCCTAGAAGAAAAAAAGCTAATATATATTATTCTTCAATATTAAAAGCAATATTTAATAAGATAATGACTGAAAATTTTTCAGGATCACTTAAAGATCCCAATCTGAAACTAAATACATTGTTACAAAAATAATGTCATTTAAAAAAGTTTAAAAAAAGGAATCTTAGAAAAAAGGAAAAAAATGTTTTCCCTAAAAACATAATAAAGAAGTTATTTTTTCAACAGCTGCAATGTACTTCATAGACAATGGAAAAATGCATTTAACTAAACTGTCATTCAAGAATGAGAATGATTCTTCAGAAAAACAAAGTATGAGAGCTTGTCACTCATACCTATATGCTAAACATTTACTAAAAGACTCATATGAGGTGGAAAAAATTAAATCCAAAGAGATGATGACAAGTGCAAGAAATATTCTGGGCAAAAAAAAGTGTGAAATAAAATAAGTTAATTTAAATAAACCTTTTTTTCCCCTTTTTCTGGTGTTACACCTTTTCTTCTACTCTGAAATATTTAGCTTATGAACATTCAACTTAGTGATTTTATGCAATGGCATTTTCTGCTCTTCTATGGTGAAAAAAAAAAAGAATCTGTTCTGCCTTGGTGGTGATGATAGATCCCCACTGGGAAGAAAAATCAATGTCATGAATGTCATGCCTCATGACATATATGTAATGTCCCAGTGCAGGAGTGTTCATCATTTAGCTTTTTTGGTAATACGTTTTACATCTTTATGCAAACAAAAGAAGTGGGGAAGAAAGAAGTCCATACAAGTTCTCCTTAAACGTAATTATGAACCCAAATTGTCTTATTAAAATGCAGAGTTGATTGAGGACTTTTTGGTGGAGCTTCAAAGCCTGCATCTCCTTCAAGCTGCAGGTAATAGTGATTCCTTGTTGCTCTGGGGATGTTCAGAGTAGCAAGTGTATCCATACCCTTCTGGAGGGAGTAATAGTTATTTACACGCTTTAGAAATGACGCAGAGCAATTACTGTAAATTGATTCTTCAGTAAATTGCAAACATTGTTTTGTGTTTCTCTGTGGGATTATTACTTCCTTCTTAAATCTTACTTTACATTTACCTTAGATACTTCTTCACTAAGAGGTTGGAGTGCCAGACATTTTACTTGATAATTCAGATAAGCCATACACCATGAACTCATGCTTTAAAATTCCAGGAGTCCCTTTTATCCATTTTTTCAACTGGAATCAAATTTTTGGTTCTCTCTTGTGGAAGTAAACTGCTTTCTTGACATTAAATGATCACAGTAAACGATTTTGCACAAATGTGGGGATATTTCACTGAACATGCTCAATTTCTGCTTTTTTTTTCTTTCTTTGCCTTGCTGTTAACTAACTACTGCAGTTCTCCATGCTCTAATTAAGTAATTAAACACATGTTTTGGAATCATAATATGTAGAGTGCTTTTATCATTACAGGTAAAACAATAAGAATGAGGTTAATTGTATTTTTTCTGCAGCAGAGGAAAACAGAACCAGATGGGACTGAGCTATTTGTTCCTAAGTCTGAGGCAGTGCATCGTGACAGATTTGTGATGAATGCTAAACCATCAGAGTTGACTGTCCTTATTGTATTGTTTAATATTTGGGTGATTACATTATTGGTATCACAGGATGGAAATAGTAAGGTCTTTAAGGAGGAGTGTTCTGCGTGTTCTGATTTGAAATTGCTTTGAAAGGCTAATAAAAACTACCCCTATAATTTTAACTTACGTTGTACCAGTGAGAGGTGGATAGGAAAAGAAGATAACATTTATTTAAGAGATAGGCTAGGCTTGGATTTCATTCCAAGGAAAGTAAGATAGAAACACGTGTAATGATTCCAGAGTTTCTAGACTGTGCCTTGTTCTCTCCTTCCATTCTCTTATCCTGCATCTGCTTCATTCTCTCCGACCTGTGCTGATACCTTAAATTCTTTTGTGGGTGGGGGTTACACAGTTTTCCTTACACAGTTCAGAAAACATTTGAAGTAATAATTCCACAGGGGGAAAAAAAAAGGATAGGGATTTATTCACCTTAGGGAATAAGTGAGTGGCATTTTTTCTAAGATTATTTTTGATGAATGGAAAATGTGCTGAGTATATTTAAATATATGGAAGACTGGAGAAGTAAAAGATTGGTTCAAGGAGATCAAACTCAGAGTTTGACCACAAGCGGTGAATACTGTAAACTCCTACTATATTTTATTAATTAGCAAAAGCAAATCTAATTTTTCAATGGCTCTTTTTGGATTTTTCTCATTTCCCAAGTCCAAAATTTTGTCTATTTTATTTATTTATTTATTTATTTATTTATTTATTTATTTATTAAAGATTTTATTTATTTATGTGACAGAGAGACAGCCTGCGAAAGAGGGAACACAGCAGGGGAGTGGGAGAGGAAGAAGCAGGCTCCCAGCGGAGGAGCCCGATGTGGGGCTCGATCCCAGAACACCGGGATCATGCCCCGAGCCAAAGGCAGACGCTTAACAACTGCGCTACCCAGGCGCCCCAAAATTTAGTCTATTTTAATAAATCGGCCTCCCCAGTTGGAATAATTGAAAATATGTCCTTGTAATTTTTTGCTTTTTGAATCCTAGACAAAAAACAAGCTCTTTTAAGTCAATGACTGTTTATTTTAGTTTTCTATTTATCGTGTTTGGGATGAGGCCTTATTTATATGAGGTATCCCAGATAGTTACTAAATGCATAGGTGGACTGGAAATGTATCTTTTCTACTGTCACTTTAAGACACATATTCATGCGTATGTGCCACAGGAGAATGAAAAAATATATATAAAATTTGGTACCAACACAAACCTAGGTTAAAACCATGGCTCTGCTGGAGTCTAGATATGGTGGTCTTGAGATAATCACTTATTAAGGCTCTGCTTTTTCATCTCTAAAATGGGAAACCTGCCATCAGAAATTCTTTTGAGTATTAAGAGTAGTCAAAAGTAAACCATGCCAGACATTAATTAAAATGATAAGAAGATTTCATTCAGTAACTACCAACCTTAGGGGAAACCACTGAGCTGCAGTCTGACTTGCACAGAGGTGACTGGACACTTTGAAGAGAATTAAAGAGTAAAGAGGGGGTGAGCAGGGCTCAGGAGAGTCAGGGAAGTAAAAATTATAAAAGATTAGTCAGTGTAAATGCAGTTAAGCCAGCTGTGTTTGCTGGTCGGCCATCACAGAAGTTAGGAATTCTCCTCCCCACAGAGACTGGGAGACAGAGCCCCTATATCTCCTGATGATTACTTTTCAAAGGAGTGGCTTCTAGGTCATTGGGAAAGACACTTCTGAATTGTCAGAGATACATATTCACAGTTGTATGTCCTTTTTAGTAATTGCTCTAAGAAGGAGAGCTCAGGAGCCTGTCATCCAGTGTTGGCTAAAACAGTCCATTCTCCTCCACATGCTGAGCTTTGTCAAGCAGGCATTTAAGGTGGGCTTGAGGGCAACCTAGGGACACAGCTTTATGCTTCTGCAAAACAGGCTAGCGTTTGGTCATCTCTTAATGCAGAGGTTTGGATGGAGTCGTGCCAAGATTTCTGCAGTTCCCAGAGTCAAAAAGAATGTAAAATCCTTAACATAATACTGACATACTGTACACAGTTAACTCAATGTTCCTAAATCCATTATGAAAAAGCAACTTAATCATTCCAGGAGCATGAGTAATCTTAAATTCATCAAGAACTTATGTAAAAATACAGTTCTTTAAAGTCAGAATGGATGGAAAACATACTAATAGACTTAGAATTAAGTAAAATATATATTCCCATGATGCATACTTGGAAAAGAATAGTAACAATTTAAAATACCCTGGTTTATGAATTGCTACCAGAACATAACTATGAATAAGCCCTAAAAGTTATAGCCACACAACAAAAATCAAATCATAGAGCTTTTCAGTCATGTTAACATTCAAAGATACCACTCTGAAAGAATACTAAGACAAGAATCTCCAAGGTACATGGCGTGCAGAGTGATTCCAAGTATGACCTCACATTTGCATGCCAAGTCACTGAGGTCTGGAGCAAAGGAATGGACAGCCCAGCTGCATTCACTCACCTTCCCCATTTCTAACTCAGACATCCTCAGACATTTATTTCCACCTCCACTTTCAAAGTATGCTCAGTCATTCTGTTGTTACTTTGGCCTTTCACTTTTCATTTTATCAGTCCTTGCTCTCCATTGGCCCTAATCTGATCAGAATGCATGTCTGATTTGGGAATTAGGATCAGTTCAGTTTCCCTGGCCAAAGGCCAGTCCTTTCTGATCTTCATCCATAGCCACATGTAGTCATAGATTTAACAAAGTACAATCTAGGTGGACATCAGTCCTGAGTTTTCCTCCATTAAGAAATATAAAACTGGGGTCCCTTTAATCTTCCTGGGCCCTGGGCTAGATTACAGCCACTTCCAAAGTCTCTGCCATCAGTAATCATCACCTACAACATACCATCATCATCATCACCACAACCACCAACCACCTTCATCACCATTAAATGTTGTTTAGCAGTAAGTGTCAAATGCTGTGCAAAGATCTCTGTGGGGGTTATTTCATTTAATTTTAACTGCAACACTATATGTAGGAGCTGGTGGGGAACTGAAGCTTCAAAACCCTGCCCTAAGTATGGAAACTGGCTGTCAGCTGAGGCCTGAGGAAAGCCCAGGTTTGGATTTTTAGGATTTCTGATTCATTGTATTTCAATATTCCTTGCATGCACATCAAAGGCTAAATCTAGAACTGATTAATTAATTAATTAATTAATGTACAATAAAAATAAAGAACTGACCCAGTTAGCATTTTTCAAAAATCATGCTAGTAAAATAGAGTTTTCTTTTCCGTTCCACTGTTTTAATATTTTGCGTGTGTGTGTTTAGTTAAAAAAATGCAGTGAAATTTTAATAAGATCTTTTATGAAACCACTAGATCTAGTAACGGTCATAAACCCTTATATTGACAACACGCATTACTTGGAATCATAATTTTCTGGGGAGTAATTGCAAACTCTTTGGTTGTATCTGTCCAGCTGTGTATTCTTTGAATGCTGCTTGAATTTTCTTTTCTCTTTTTAATGAAAAATTTTTAAAAAATGTTCTGCAGCTCATAAACAGTCGAAGAGCCACAAATAGAGACAGCTTGGATATATAAGCCCAAAATTTCATTTAAAAGAAACATTCAGTAGAAAATATTTAGCTGGTCTTATGTAGCCTGCCACGCAGTGCCAAAGCATTCCAAAATGAAAATCTTTTTGAGTGGTGAGTTTGCAAACAGTATCAGGAAATAATAAACATCTTAAAATGCCTGTTCTTTATCTTTCTCTCTTTTATAAAAACAGAGGTCTTATATAGCGATTATCAAAACTATGCCAAGACTTAAAAAAAAAAAAATTCCATCTGAAGTCTGGGTTTTGTAGTCAAACAGCAATGAGATGGAATTTACCCTCTGTTTGCTTATCACTTGTTATGTGACCTTGGACAAGTTATCTCCCTGCATATTCATTATGAAATGTAGAGAGATGATAGATATCATATATAACCTTGCATAGACATGTATATATACATCTACATATGTATATAGACACATAAATCATACTACATATAAATATGAGATATATATATATATACATATATATATATATAAAATTCAAGGCTCATGTTACAAACCTCTCCTCTCTACATTAAAACCATCTATTTCAAATGAGCTTCCCTATTTTGAACAAATGAATTAATGCGAAGAAAAAAATATAATTGCTGTTTAATTCCCAGTTTCCCCAGCAATACTGGCATTTTTTAAAATGACAAAAATAAAAACACTGATACTTAGGAATGCCAGTGGGGAAGATATTTTGGTTAATCCCTGGTAAGCAAATGTCTATTTTGTTAATGCCAAAATGAAATCTGTCTCCCAAGCCGAGTTGTGGAAGAAAATAATGAGGCCCGAGGCAATTTCAATAGCTATCCCTTTAGGCTCCACAACAGTTGGGGGCAGATGGACTGTGGGTTTGGATGACAGGAGATTGAGTGGAGATAAATAACAATGAAGTATGCAGATATTTACCAAACACACAATCATAATATGTCCTAAACAATTATGTCCCAAAGCTAGAAATACATTGAAATTTATTTAGATGTTTTCTCTACCTGGGCTGACTATTGTTAATAGGGCTGCTTCACAGTTTTGTATAATGTAATCCTAACCCTATTAAATTGTATCACATGGATACTCACAGCAGTTCTGTGAAGACAATGGTTTCATCTCCATTTAAATCATCATGGGAAAAATTTTTAAAGAATGAAAGAAAACAAGAAGAGGATGGAAAGAGAAGAGTATCTGTTGGGAGCCTATTCAGGGATTATCCTAGATGTGTTACAATCGTTAGCTCGTTTATGCCTCGCAATAACTCCATGGGGGTAGGATTATTCCCCCACTTATTTTTCATAAAGGAAACAAATTGAAGCGTTGAGATTTTAGGCATCCTGTCTAATATCACATGCAGAAAGATAGTCTACGGTCATGCTGGGATTTGAATCTGCCTTTAAGCGCCTTCAAAATTAACTAATATGTAATGCATTAGACACAGACACATGTCTGACTCTCAGATTGTGCTTTTCCCATTACATTAGAGTGTTTGCTGTATGACAGACCTGCATGACCAGTCTCCAAACAAATGACCCTTTCTAAAATGAAATCTCTTCATGAACTTTGAGATGCTTGACTTCAGGATTATTCTCTCCCTACTTCCAGCCCCTAGGGCAGTATGACATTATAAAGCAAAGAACAATTGTGTGGGGTCTCTTTAAATCTTCCATAACTATTATTATTATTTATTTTGTAGTTTAGATGCCATTATTATTCTTGTATTGCTAAAGAGAAACAAAATGTTTGATTTATGTAAACTCTGGCCACACCAATAAAGTCCCAGATGATGAAGTTTATTGTGAATTTTGAGTCTAAAGAAGCTCGTAGCTTTCTGGGCACAGTCCAGTGAAATTAATGCCTACACTTTTGAAGAACAGGATATAACACATTCAAACATATTTATTCAATACTTTGATTTCAATAATGTGAATTCCCACATGGTAAAATTCTGTTTTTTTTGAAGCCAAGAGAAATACACAAAGAAAAATATTGTTAACTCCAGCTTAAGCAGCTTGGGAATTGATATTTAATGAAATATGTAACACAAAAGGGAATACATATTCTATTTGTATTTGTTTTCTATTCTTCTATTCCAAAGACACCTCTCAATGCTTGTTCACAAACAGCTGTCAGCATCTGTCTTCAGAAATGAAATAAGAAAAAGAAAATGACAATAGAACGTATCTATTACATCTCTGTGGAAGCACATTCTTAATTTCCCATAACTTACTCTACTTAATTTGACAGTTGGAGACTTTGTTTCATTTGGTCCCCAGAACTCAGTGGTATACATTGCTCAGTGAGCTTAATTGTATTACAGATATTATCCAAATGCTTTTTAATCATCCAACATCATGAGGAGCACCAGAGAGGCAATGTTATTTAACAGGGATACTTACAAGTGAATTAAACAGAGATGGTACTGATTGATAAAGTTGTTTGAGCTTCCCGCTGCACTCTCATTCTGTTTACATGTTAGGTTTTTTTTTTATTTTAATGTTTTTTTATTATATTATGTTAGTCACCATACAGTACATCCCTGGTTTCTGATGTAAAGTTCGATGATTCATTAGTTGCGTATAACACCCAGTGCACCATGCAATACGTGCCCTCCTTAGTTTTGAGATGAGACTGCCATGGCTTGAAGCTTGAGATCCGAGTTTTCTTTGAGCGTGCAATAAAATTACATCAATTGTAACTTATTATCACAATATGTGTTATAATTCCCATAGGGCCTGAGATGGAGTTCAATTTGGTGTTAATATCACATGAAAGGAGAGGGTGATAAACAGTGCTGGGGTGGAAATTTCTTTTAAATTACAAAGCAACTCTAATTACAGGCTAGTGAGTTGGCTTATTTTGGAAAGGAGAGGTCATATTAAAAGGATTTTGATCAAATCATCAGTCTTTTCAAATACTCATAATAAAAATCCATCAACAAAGTCATGTTGGATGTACCAGTTTTTAGCTGCTGATGGAAGATATTCATGTTTGAAAAATATGTCTACGTTTCAATATTCACTACTACCAATTAAAGTGTGACTGGAACTCATATGAAAATATACTAGATAATAATTTGAAAGTGAAAAAATGTCATCCATGTAGACACAATTAAGCTTAAAAATAAGAAAAGCATAAGACTTCTGGACACTATCAGTTGTTTGACTAAGATGATAGATAGATGATAGATGATGAATAGATAGATAGATGATAGATAGATAGATAGAATAAAAATTTACCATCTAAATGAATATACAAATTAAACATACCAAATATCAAAGAAAGACTGCCAATGTTTTCTGTTCTTGTTAAAATTTATGTTTATTAAAAGCACCATATATGACAAAAATGTGTTTATTCATTGTTTCTTCTGTCAGTAGAAGGAAAATCTAGTCTTGTGGCCTCATAACTTTGTCTCTCAGTAAGCTCTAAATGCTGTATCTTGTGTTGAAAGAGAAAAAGGAGTAGGCAAGCAGAGCTTATGAGTAGACAGCTATGTGAATATAGCACTTTGAATAAGACTTGCATTTCTGCAGCTGTCAATTCAATCACAATGAATAAACATAATCGTTCCTTCATAGTGTTTGGATTCTCATTGGCCTTCCTGTCACTCAGCATCAGTCTTGAGATGACTAAAGAACAAATCATTAGACCAGGTAAAATGTGGACAGCCTCATTCCCTGGACATGGATGAAGAGAAGGAGTTTCACCAAAACATCAACTACCAAAGTAAATTATTCTATCTTTGTCACCGATAGGACTCTTAAATTATGCCCCAAATTCTTTCATTTGAATAATCAGGCTGTTTTCATAGCCTCTAATGCAACCTTAATTAGTATTTATCACCCCATATTAAGATTTTTCTATATAAGCCACTATTTCCTCTTCTAGGATGTAGACAGCATAAAAATAGGAATTGGAACTATCATTCATTTAATTTCAAGTCAGAGAAAAGCTAGAGATGAGTCTTGGTTGTTATATATTTTGTTACTACTATTGCTTTTATAAATGTTTTCACTTCTAACTTATAAACATATGATCAATGCCAGATGATCTGGGGGGGGGGAAGTTTTAGAAAAGAAAAATATGTATATATCAGATATAATCTTCCAGATATGTATTCCTCCTTTATTATCTGTGATGCACAGGCCTAATTTTACAAATACTTTTATCAACACCCACCTAAATTATTGAGAATTTTTTTTTCTCTTCCATCTCTCTTCCATCAGATCTTTATTTCTCAACTACACCAGATCTTTATTTCTCAACTACATCCTTTCCAACAAATTTAAATACATAAATTATCTCCAATCATTAATATGTGGTCCAGTTCAACAATTTCATCATTTACTATTTTGCACTGATTAACCATGTAAAATTAACCAGCACCTCACACTACTGAAATAATTCTAATATTATCAGCAATCACTATGCTACTAATCAAATGGCTAATTTTTTTAGTCCTCTTCTGATTTGTACAGAAACACTTTCCTTTGTGCTATCACAATGTCCCGTATCTCCTTTTAACACTGTTCATACCCCAGCACCTCATTTTCCACTTGGCTATTAAATGTTGACACTTGTCAGGCTTGAGCCTGGTCCCTCTTGTGATAGTTCTCCCCAAGGAAGTCTTATCCATGCCATTGGCTTTAATTACTACCCATGTTCATGGAACACACAAATACAACAATAATTCAGGTGTCTTCAAATTTCCAAATCCATGTATCTTACCAAGTCTATATGTTTTCTTAAATGTTTGAAAAGCCCTTTAATACTTACAGTTTTAGTTCTAGCATGTAAAAAGTTTGGAAGTCTTCACCCCCATGCTTACAACAAGATGAAGTTGAACAAACAAAAAATAACTATCATTGGAACCTTGAGAAAACTAAAGTTTCAAGGCAAACTACTGCCCCCAAAATCTGGAACACTACACAAAGCCGGAGAGTCGTAATGGCGACCCGTTTAACTAGAAACAAGCTGTTGGATCCATAAACTGTTTTGAATACTTAAATGGCAATTTTGAGGTAAATACCTAGTAGTGCAATTGCTGGGTGATAGGGTAGCTCTATTTTTAACATTTTGAGGAATCTACAAAGATACAGATGTAGTGAAAAGAAGGGGCACATGCACCCCAATGTTCATAGCAGCAATGTCCACAATAACCAAACTGTGGAAGGAGCTGAGATGCCCTTTGAGAGATGAATGGATAAAGAAGATGTGGTTCATATATACAATGAAATATTACTCAGCCATCAGAAAGGATGAATATCTACCATTTACATTGACATGGATGGAACTGGAGGGGATTTTGCTAAGTGAAGTAGTCAAGCAGAGAAAGACAATTCTCATATGATTTCACTCATACATGAAACATAAGCAATAGCATGGAAGACCATAGGGGAAGGGAGGAAAAACTGAAGGGGGAGAAATCAGAGAAGGGGAGAAATCAGAGAAGGAGATGAACCGTGAGAGACTCCAGACTCCTGGAAACAAACTGAGGGCTTCAGAGGGGAGGAAAGTAGGGGGAGAGGGTAACAGGGTGATGGGTATTAAGGAGGACATGTGTTGCGATGTGCATTGGGTGTTAAGTATAACCAATGAATCATTGATCACTACACCAAAAACTAATGATGTACTATACAGTGGCTACCTGAACATTAAAAAAATTAAAATAAAATAAAATAAAATAAAATAAAATAAATGGCAATTTTAGCAGATTTTTGGAGGTTGCACATGGACTATCTTGAGATTTGAAGCTCCTGAGGTCTGCAGTTTTGGATGGCACCAACACTTTCACGGATTTTACTTCCATGATTCTCACCAAGTTATGATATTTTGGGGGAAAACAAAACAAAACAAGAAACTATAGAGATGATAAAAAAAATAACTGGTTTCTAGGGCTTTGGGTAGAAGAGAGAGGACTGAATAGTTGAAATATAGGGCATTTTGTAGGGTGGTGAAAGTATTCTATAAAATATTGTAATGGTAGATCCATGACACCATCATTTTTTAAAAAATTCATAGAATTTTACAGCTCAGACAGTGAATCTTAATGTAAGCAAATTTAAAGCATATATCTCTAAGAGGTCAGAGCATTCCAGGGTGGTATGCAGAATATGACAAAACAATCTAATAGTATTATAGATGTGTTAACCAATCTCACTGAAGGAGTGATGAAAAAGTGCTGACCTAAGTAACTGGAAATGAATGGCATCTGCAAGCCTAAAGACAAACAAAATTGTACATACTCAATAAACGTGTTTGTCATGAAGGACAGGTTCAGATACTACTGTATACTGGAATTGGATAATTAGGTAAATGGATGCTGGATGGAGAGACAGGTTTCTCACTGTTGGAGTTGGAGCTTACATAGAATGATATATATGGTAATGAATTAGTGTTAGAAATACCATTATGAAATAATTTCTATTATGTAAAGATGAATAAATAAAAAATATGTATAGATCTGATTATATAGATGGGTTAGGACACACACACATATTTCTTTGTTCTGTCAGCTGGAGGACCTAGAAGCAATGGAACCTGAAATGCCACAAGCACTCCCAGTACCCAGATCTTGGTTTCTCCTGTCATTCTCCAATGACAATTGCCAAGTCTCTGTGGGGAAATGGCTGTGTCTAGGACTAGTGTGGGAAATACATAAGATGACCATGGAACATCTTAAAGTGCCTTCCAGAAAGTAAGGAAATTTTGGGGGCCTATGGAAGACCCATGCTGATTAAGGTATGTCAAAGTCAATAGGAGTCAACCAAGGCCAAAGCTAGAACAATCTGAGCAATATAAGTGATGTTTTATTATACTATTACCCAAAGTATAAAGTAAATTCCCATGAGTTCATGCTGATATAAATGATGGAATAAATAAATGGGGATGAAGAGATAGAACCCTCACTCTTTAAGCTTAAGGCTACACCTACTGATTTCATTCCAAAGAGTACAGAGTGCAGAGGGAGAAAACATAGATGCTTTCTAGTACCTGACAGACATTACCTCAGTCAGGTGATGAAGGTCAGTACCAACAGTTATTAATCATGTTCATAAGTGTGTACCCTGGATATGATGTGATGAAAATGGACCTTTACCTATGTGATCTTCCTGCCCAAAACCCAAAGCCCCAGTCTAATCATGAGAAAAACATCAGAAAAAAATCCCAACTCAGGCACATCCTACAAAATACCTGACAAACACTCCTTAAAACTGTCAAGGTCATCAAAAGCAAGGAAAGTCTCAGAAACTGTTATGGCTGAGAGGAGCCTAAGAAGATATGACAACCAAGTGCAAGTTGGTATCCAGGATGGGATCTTAGAACAGAAAAAAAGGACAGGGAAAAACTAACAAAATCTGAATAAACTCTGGACATAAGTTAATAATTATGTATCAGTATTAGCTCATCAATTGTAGTGAATGGAGCTTACCATCAGAAGTTATAAATAGGACAAATTGGGTATGGATTATATTTGAATTCTCTATACTGTCCTTGTAATTTTTCTGTAAATCTAAAACTGTTTTAAATTTTTTTTAGATGTATTTTTAAAAGTCCCTGAAGGGGTGCCTGAGTGGCTTAGTTGGTTAAGTGTCTGCCTTTGGCTCAGGTATGACCCCTGCTCAGCAGGGAGCCTGCTTCTCCCTCTCCCTTTTCCCCCTGCCCCTGCTTGCTTGTGCTCTAGCTCTCTCTCAGATAAAACAATAAAATCTTTAAAAAAAACAAAAAAATAAAAGCTCCTGAATTTTTTGACGTGTTTTTATGACATATGTTTTACCACATGACATATGGTATATGTTTTCCTTTGTCAAATCGAGAATTGACTTTTGCTGTAGTCACTTTTCTAAACCTCAAGTAAGCCTATTAACTTAATAGACCATGTTGTATATGACATCTCTGGCCTTTCTTTTTTTTTTTAATTAGCAGTATTTATTGAAAACATTTCAACATGCCAATAAATATTTCTTTGCATGCAAATTTAGCAATTTACTATATGTATACACCATATTTTATATAACCCATTCTCTGCTATTGGAAAGTTAGGGGTGTTTCTCAAGTTGTCATTATCTCAAAGTATATTTATAATTTTAAATAAATATGTATGTACAGCTTTGATTACTTTTTTATCATAAATATGAAAAATATAATTACTAAGTCAGGATGTGCAAAGTTCAGACTTTTGATTCATGTTTTCCTAATGCCACCAGTCATGTATGAAATTTAGTTTCCAGAACTTCCAGTGACATTCTAATATCACTCCTACATTATGAGTGTATCTCACTTTATTTGTATAATTATCAATCAGATTGAAAATAATTTAAGTATATTTACTGGACATTTGCCTTACTCTTTCATGAATGAAATTACTTATATCCTCTGCCCAGTTTTTAGTGATGTTTTTCCTATTATTTTTTTTATGTTACATAACTCTTTTCATTATGAAAACACTTTCTAAAAAACTGTTTTTATGACACTAGTTTTACCTCCAGGCTGGCATGAATTGAGAAAAACAGGCTTTTTATGTAATTAAGATGAGTATGCTCGGACTAATTTTGTATATGGTGAGTGGTCAAAGTAACTTTGGCATAGTTTATTGCTCTTGTTATTTTGTTCCTTTCATGAGTCATTTACCTTTCATAGCCAATTCCAACTGTCTCATGTCAGCTGCTCCAATACTTAGCCCTCGGCCATAACAATCAGATCCTTTACTCAGAAACAAATGTCATATATGCTGAGTTGTCAGGATAAATTAAGAAATGTCAAACAAACACCATTGCAAGGGTTGTTAAATGTATATAAATGATGAGTATAACATTTTTTTAAATTTTCATATTGGAATAATTTTTGTTAGAAAATATTCAACATTAGGATAACTTTGTTGGAATTATATTCTTAGTATGTATTTATTATTTTTAAATATGGATAAAAACATAGGAAAATAACAAGGTCAAATAGACACACCTGCCACTAAACCTTAAAAGGCAGGTCACTACTCACTGACATTTTTCCCAAGAACATACTGGCAGGAGGATGTAGGTAAATCACAAAATTGTTAATGAAGAGAATTCAAATATGTTGCCAAACTGTGAGTGCAGTTCTGCTAATGTTTTCTTGTTTACTCGAAGGCATGTCTACCATTTTAGAAGTATGCTATTCTTACTTAAGCTGTATTTATTATGTTTCTCTAACAAATGAGAAATTTAAACTTCTATAAGCTAAAAAAGAGTGGAATGGTCACTTGTCAGTAGTGAAAACTATGAAGATTTCATTTTTGTTTAATGTTTACTTAGTCAATTATGACAACATCCTATAGAGAGTTTCATGCATGGTTACACATCTTGGACTAGCTATAAGGAATAGGGGAAATTGCTTCCTATTTCCTATCCTTTACTTTATAAAAACTTCAATATTTCCCAAGATGCTTTTAAATATGCTTTGCTTTGTTGGAGGTATTGTGTATTAGAAACAAGCACATTTTCTTCTATCTTGTTTTTCATTTGAATTCTCAACACATTTTTTATTTGAAAATTTAGAAAGCCTGATTATTACATTATGGTATAATAAAAAGTGGCTCATTATTCTCATATAACACCTGATTGTGATTTTTCATGTAGAAAAAAATTCAAATAAATGCAAATTTTCAAGGGGATAGTATAATATTAGGAATATTATTAAAGCTTCTTCTAAAACCCTGCTTTAAAGTAGCCAAATAAAAAAAGAAAACAGAACTCAGAATGAGAAAATAGTTCCAATTTTTTTTATTGGCAGTAGACAAAATACATGGCACTGAGCCAACTTTGTCATTTGTTAAAAAAAAAAAAAAAGAAAAAGAAAAATAACTTGCGTTCCCAAAATGATTAGCTCAAAATCTCTGTCTGCATCGTAAAGAGATAAAAACACTTTGAAAAGCAAAAAGTAATATATTAATTTGGGGCGTATAACAAATAGACGAAAAAAGTCTTATTTTTGCAAAATTTCTGTAGAATTGCATAGATTTTCAAAGTTTCTGTAAATGGTAAATCGGGATAGAAAGAGACAGCTTATCTGCTATATCAGAAATGCAAACATTAATTATACTTCATATTTTTGAGGACCTGTTGTCTGGCAACACTGTGGCTCCCTATTCAGTGAAATGTTGTAAGACTTATCTATCCACATGAGACCTTAACCATGTCACTATTCAGTACCATGGTATCCAAACCACTATTTCAAATTATCAGAAAACGAGTCATCAGGTGATATATTGCTATTTAATGTTGGTCACTCATGAATAGCTGGCTTTCTTTGGTTCCAAGTTGCATGGGGTCTGCCGCCAGCCTAAGCTACACGATATGAGTCTGACCAAGCCCAAGAGAGGACAATGAATTTGATCACCATATTTATACATATCTTCATGTCTGCCACTGAAGCCAGTCATGTCCAATCACCTACAAATTATAACAGCTGACTTTTCTTTTATTTATTTATTTATTTATTTATTTATTTATTTATTTATTTTTAAATGATTTTTTATTATATTATGTTAGTCACCATACAGTACATCCCCGGTTTCCGATGTAAGGCTCAATGATTCATTAGTTGCGTATAACACGCAGTGCACCATGCAATACGTGCCCTCCTTACTACCCATCGCCAGCCTATCCCATTCCCCCACCCCCTTCCCCTCTAAAGCCCTCAGTTTGTTTCTCATAGTCCATAGTCTCTCATGTTTCATTCCCCCTTCTGATTCACCCCCTTTCTTTATCCCTTTCTTCCCCTACTGATCATCCTAGTTCTTATGTTCCATAGATGAGAGAAATCATATGATAGTTGTCTTTCTGTGCTTGACTTATTTCACTTAGCATTATCTCCTCCAGTGCCGTCCATTTTGCAGCAAATGTTGAGAATTTGTTCTTTCTGATAGCTGAGTAATATTCCATTGTATATATGGACCACAACTTCTTAATCCAGTCATCTGTTGAAGGGCATCTCGGCTCCTTCCACGATTTAGCTATTGTGGACATTGCTGCTATGAACATTGGGATGCATATGGCCCTTCTCTTTACTACGTCTGTATCTTTGGGGTAAACACCCAGTAGTGCAATGGCTGGATCATAGGGTAGCTCAATTTTTAACTTTTTGAGGGACCTCCACACTGCTTTTCAGAGTGGCTGTACCAACTTGCATTCCCACCAACAATGTAGGAGGGATCCCCTTTCTCCACATCCTCTCCAACAATTGTTGTCTCTTGCCTTGTCTATTTTTGCCATTCTAACTGGCATAAGGTGGTATCTCAAGGTGGTTTTGATTTGAATTTCCCTGATGGCTAATGCTTTTGAACATTTTTTCATGTGTCTGTTAGCCATTTGTATGTCTTCATTGGAAAAGTGTCTGTTCATATCTTCTGCCCATTTTGTGATTTGTTTGTTTGTTTCTCGTGTATTGAGTTTGAGAAGTTCTTTGTAGATCTTGGATACCAGTCCTTTATCTGTAGTGTCATTTGCAAATATCTTCTCCCATTCCATGGGCTGCCTCTTAGTTTTTTTTACTATTTCCTTGGCTGTGCAGAAGCTTTTTATCTTGATGAAGTCCCATAAGTTCATTTTATCTTTTGTTTCTCTTGCCTTTGGGGATGTGTCATGAAAAAGTTTGCTTTGGCCGATGTCGTAGAGGTTGCTGCCTATGTTCTCCTCTAGAATGTTGATGGATTCCTGTCTCACATTGAGGTCTTTCATCCATTTGGAGTTTATTTTTGTGTATGGTGTGAGAGAGTGGTCAAGTTTCATTCTTTTGCATGTAGCTGTCCAATTTTCCCAGCACCATTTATTGAAGAGACTGTCTTTTTTTCCACCGGATGTTTTTTCCTGCTTTATCAAATATTAGTTGCCCAAAGAGCCGAGGGTCCATTTCTGGGCTCTCTATTCTGTTCCATTGGTCTATGTGTCTGTTTTTGTGCCAGTACCATGCTGTCTTTGTGATCACAGCTTTGTAGTACAGCTCGAAATCCGGCATTGTGATGCCCCCAGCTTTGTATTTCCTTTTCAACAGTTCCTTGGAGATTCGGGGCCTTTTCTGTTTCCATACAAATTTAAGGACTATTTGTTCCAGATCTTTGAAAAATGTCCTCGGTATTTTGATCGGGATAGCATTGAAAGTGTTGATTGCTCTGGGTAGCATGGACATTTTAACTATGTTAATTCTTCGATCCATGAGCATGGAATATTTTTCCATCTTTTTCTGTCTTCCTCAATGTCTTTCAAGAGTGATTTATAGTTTCTAGAGTATAGGTCCTTTACGTCTCTGGTTAAGTTAATTCCAAGGTAACGTATGGTTTTTGGTGCTATTGTAAATGGGATGGATTCCCTAATTTCTCTTTCTTCGGTCTCGTTATTCGTGTATAGAAATGCAACTGATTTCTGAGCATTGATTTTGTATCCCGCCACGTTACTGAATTGCTCTATAACTTCTAATAGTTTGGGAGTGGATTCTTTTGGGTTTTCCATATAGAGTATCATGTCATCTGCAAAGAGAGACATTTTGACTTCTCTTTGCCTATTTGGATACCTTTGATCCCTTTTTGTCGTCTGATTGCTGTTGCAAGGACTTCTAGTACTATGTTGAATAATAGTGGCGAGAGTGGGCATCCTTGTCGAGTTCCTGATCTTAAGGGAAAGGCTTCCAGGTTTTCCCCATTGAGAATAATATTTGCAGTAGGCTTTTCATAGATGGCTTTTATGAGATTGAGAAATGTACCCTCTATTCCTACACTCTGAGGGTTTTAATCGGGAAAGGATGCTGTATTTTGTCAAATGCTTTTTCGGCATCAATTGAGAGGATCATATGGTTCCTGAGTCTTTTCTTGTTGATATGATGTATCACGCTGATTGATTTGTGAATATTGAACCACGCTTACATCCCAGGTATGAATCCCACTTGATCATGACGGATAATCCTTTTAATGTACTGTTGGATTCTATTAGCAAGTATCTTGTTGAGGATTTTGGCGTCCATATTCATTAGGGAAATCAGTCTGTAATTCTCCTTTTTGAGGGGGTCTTTGCCTGGTTTGGGGATCAAGGTAATATTGGCCTCATAGAATGAGTTTGGTAGCTTTCCTTCTGTTTCTATTTTTTGAAATAGTTTTAGGAGAATAGGTATTTTTTCTTCTTTGAATGTTTGGTAGAATTCCCCAGGAAAACTGTCCAGGCCTGGAGTTTTGTTATTTGGAAGGTTGTTTATCACTGACTCAATTTCTTCATAATTAAATGGCCTGTTTAAGAAATCAATTTCTTCCTGTTTCAATCTTGGTAGTTTATGGGTTTCCAGGAAGGATTCCATCTCTTCCAGATTGCTTAGTTTATTGGCATATAGCTGTTGATAAAAATTTCTAATAACCCTTCCAATTTCAATGGTGTTGGTCATGACCTCTCCTTTTTCATTCATAATTTTAATAATCTGGTCCTTTCTCTTTTCTTTTGGATAAGTGTTTCCAGTGGTCTGTCAATTTTATTGATTCTCTCAAAGAACCAGCTTCTAGTTCTGTTGATCTGCTCTACTGTAGTTCTGGTTTCTGACTCATTGATTTCTGCTCTAATTTTGGTCAACTGCTTCCTCGTGAGTGGATTGGGCCTGTCCCTCTGTTGCTGTTGCAGCTTCTTGAGGTGAGACCATAAAAACTGCGTTTTAGATTTTTCTATTCTTTTGAGTGAGGCTTGGATGGCTGTGTATTTCCTCCTTAGGACTGCCTTTGCAGTATCCCATAGGTTTTAGACCGTAGTGTTTTCATTCTCGTTGATCTCCATAAATTGTTTAAGTTGATTTTTGATTTCCTGGTTTATCGAGTTATTCCTGAGCAGGATGGTTCTTAGTCTCCAAGTGTTTGAGTTTCTTCCAAATTTTTCCTTGTGGTTGAGTTCCAATTTCAGAGCGTTGTGGTCTGAGAATATGCAGGGGATAATTTCAATCTTTGGTATCGGTTGAGACCTGTTTTGTGTCCCAGAACATGGTCTATTCTTGAGAATGTTCCATGGGCATTAGAATAGAATGAGTATTCTTTGGTTCTGGGGTGTAGTGTTCTATATATATCTATGAGGTCCAACTCGTCGAGTATGGCATTCAAAACCTTTGATTCTTTACTTAGTTTTTGCCAGGGTGTTCTGTCTATTTCTGATAGTGGAGTGTTGAGGTCCCCTACTATTAATGTATTTTTATCTATATGTCTCTTTATTCTGGTTAAGAGTTGGCTTGTGTATCTTGCTGCTCCCCTGTTGGGGGCATATATATTTATAATTGTCATATCCACTTGTTGGATACATCCTTTAAGAATAATATAGTGCCCTTCTTTGTCTCTAACTATAGTCTCTAGTTTAAAATCCAATCTATCTGATATGAGAATTGCTACCCCAGCTTTCTTTTGAGGTCCATTTGCGTGAAAGATGGTACTCCATCCCCTTACTCTCAGTCTGAATGCATCTTTGGGTTCGAAATGAGTCTCTTGTAGACAGCAAATGGATGGGTCATTTCTTTTTATCCAATCTGCAACCCTGTGGCATTATGGAAGCGTTCAAACCATTGACATTGGCACTAAGAACTGAGAGATAGAATTTTAATGATGCCATGTTGCCAGTAAAGTCTTTGTATTGGTTGTGACTTTCTTTTCTGTATCACTCTTGGGGACTTTTTACCTTTATAGAACCCCCCTTAATATCTCCTGTAGGGCTGGTTTCGTGGTTACGAAATTGGTTAATGACTGGCGATTCTGAAATGTCTTTATTTCTCCATCAATTCTGAATGACAGCCTTGCTGGATAAAGGATCCTTGGCTGCATGTTTTTCTCTGAAAGAGCTTTAAAAATGCCCCCCCCAACCCTTTGTCTCATTCCAGGTCTGTGTAGACAGGTCTGACGTAATTCTGATGCCTTTGCCTTGGTACGTGAGAAATTTCTTTGCCCTGGCTGCTTTCAATACTGTATCCTTGAATCTAATATTTGCGAATGCACTATGACGTGACATGGCGTTGGTTTGTTGTGGTTGAGCTTGGGAGGGGTCCTCTCTGCCTCTTGGACACAAATGTTTGTTTCCCTCGCTAGATTAGGGAAGTTTTCAGCTACAATTTGTTCAAATATCTCTTCTAGACCTCTGTTTTTCTCCACCCCCTCGGGGATGCTGATGAGTCTGATGTTGGATCTTTTCATTGAGTCAGTAATCTCCCCTAACCTACATTCGTGGGCGTGGATTTTTTTAAGACCAGCTTCTATTTTCGTTTTTTCCTCTATTAACCCATCCTCCAATTCACTAATACGTTCCTCTGTTTTGGTGACCCTGGCCATCAGAGCCTCTAGTTTTGCCTGCATTTGGCTCATAGAATTTTTAATTTCTGCCAGATTCACTCTCATTTCTGTCCTTAGGGATTCTATATTCTCAGTAACCTTTTCGTTAATACTTTTTTCAATTCTACTCATCATTTTGACCATTGTTACTCTGAATCCCATTTCTGATAATTTGGTTACATCCATAAACATTATTTCTGTGGCAGAGGCCACAGACTCACTGTCTTTTCTTTGCTGGGGGGGGCTTCTCCTTCTTGTCATTCTGATGAGGAGAGGTTGCAGGGTTGTCCAGAGCCCAAATTATTGACTGGGTCCCAGGCCATGCCCCTTGTTTTATAGGGATCTTGGAGATGTGGGCTTCTTCTTTAAAGATTTTATTTATTTATATGTGGCAGAGAGCCAACCAGCGAAAGAGGGAACACAAGCAGGGGAGTGGGAGAGGAAGAAGCAGGCTCCCAGTGGAGGAGCCCGATGAGGGACTCCTTTCCAGAACGCCGGGATCACGCCCTAAGCCGAAGACAGGCGCTCAATGACTGTGCCACCCAGGCGCCCCGGGTTGTGGGCTTCTTGATTTTTCAGCCTGCCTTCTGTGTTCTGGGGGAAGGGCCTGCCGCGCTGATACTCAGGCAACCCTGTTTGGGTAGAGTCTCCGTGTCCCCTGCGAGGGGGGATGGAGACGGGCACGCTGTGAGCCAGTATTTCCAGGCTTTTGTTCTCTGGCAGCTTTCCCTGGCTGTTTGCTGTGCCTCTTCTGAGAGTCAGAGCAGCAGCGGCCGAATTTCAGCCTCTGTCACAGAACAGAGGGATTGCGGCCCGTTCTCCACTGATGTTCTGGCCACTTTAACTCCGTTACTGTTGGTGCTGCTAAACCCTGCAGTGTCCTGGTATGTGCGCCCCACACCCGGCATCCCAGCCCTCACTTCCAGGGCCGGCGTGTCTCTGTCCTTCGTGTTGTTAACGCCACCAGCTGCCCCCGTGCGCTCCCGGATCTCCGGGTCTCAATCTATTTCCGTTGAGCACACCGGGATTCCAGAGTTCCGTGAGAAGCCTGGTAGCGTGCTCTCCCGGCCCAGGGTCTCAGTCTGCTGTTTCTCGGGTGACGTTGGCGCGTCCGCCCGCTCCCCCGTGCAGGTGGCTACCGCTTCCCGGAGCCCGAACGCGGTGGCTCCCTCCCTCTTCCGTTTATCTTCCGATATCTGTGCACGGTTTCATGGCTCCCCACTTCGTACCTCAATACTCAGCGCTGGAGATGTTCATTTGTAGAGATCCAGATGCATCTTCCTGCGTCTCAGGCTGATTCCATGGATGTTCAGGCTGGTCTGGTACCTATCCAGCTCGACTCAGGGGACCGGCTGAAAAAGGGGTCCCCTACTCCTCCACCATCTTAACTCCCAGGCAACAGCTGACTTTTCTTGTTTTAGTTTCTTTACAACCTACATCTGAGATTTTTTTTTCACTAGAATTGATATAATAAACTTTCTTCCAAATAAGAATTTCTTCACTTTTTTCTTTTTTAAAAATTATTTATTTATTTTAGAGAGAGACTGAGAGAGAGAGAGAGAGAGAATGTCAAGGAGACTCCATTGAGTCCAGAGCCAGACACGGGCTTGATCCCACGACCCTGAGATTGTGACCTGAGCAGAAACCAAGAGTCAGATACTTAACTGTCTGAGCTACCCAGGGACCCCAAGAATTTCTTCACTTTCTTTGCAAAGGGACAAGCACAAATTATCTCTCTTTGGTACACTTTGGGCTTTGGAGTTGAACCAGAATCAAATACATTATTAGCCCTTGTCTACCTGACACTTAAAAGGTTATTTCAATGGATTATACATAACCCTGCCTCCCAGACTCTTATAACGTAAAAGGAGAGGAAGAAAATGATACATACTAGTAGCTGCATCCCGATGTAGGTTTTAACAACAATTATGCTAAAGACAGAAAGAAAATAACAAAATGGGTATGGCATAGATTATTTAAAACTAAGACCAAAGTCTTAAGGAAGATTTCTGATTTGAACTGGACTTGAATTCCAGTTCAAACAGGACAGATCAACAGAAATATTAGAAAAAAAAATCTACTTTCGTTTTCAGCAACAAGAACCTTGAAAAATACAGTATGAACCTATGGATTAATAAAAATTTCCTCCACATTAGGTAATCAAATCACATAAAAATAACACTTACGTCTAGGTTAGCATTTGAGGCTGTTTTTTTTTTTTAAGGCTGTGAAAACGCTAGGGGCCTTTGGGCTTGAAACTGTCAATTTGAAGACAGGGTTTAGGGAAGATGATTCCCGTGACTTTATATAATCCGGCCAGAAATTCTAAGAGACTAAAGACAGGGATATATGCTAAGTAAAAGGCAGTGGAAAAAGAATTAAAATACTGGATCCTCTGTGACTTTTAAAGCTCACAAAGAGGAAGTGGAAACTTACGTGTTATATGCATATCATATCTCATTCTCTTGAATATATCCAGTCAAATAGTATTATAATATAATAAGGTGATAATAAGTCTTGCAAGAAAAACCTCCAAAATTGAACAAAAGAAATCTCATCCTCCTCAAATTCCATTTAGAGAATTTGAGAGCATAAAGTAGAGACCCTTACTTTGCTGACAGATTTTAAAAGTTTATTATTTATATTAGGAGTATATAACTTTTAACTGTGTACAAACAGATAAAGTTTGGGATGCAGAAAATTAGGTTCAGAGGATTAGAGTTTATCGTATAGATGTAGCTATACAAAATAGGAATAGAAACAAGTTGCTGTAAAGTTACAATAAATAGCAAAGAATTAGAATATTGGAAAAGTTGCCCAAATTTGATAATGCGTAATGTGAAACCCAAGAATAGAGTTTAGACTTCTATATACTTAATTAATTATCACACACATGCATACACAAAGTATAAACATTTGAATTTGGTCTTTGGGACTGTTGTTACTTTCTCTTTGGGGAAATATTATGCCATGTTTCTTTTATTTGATATTGTTCAAATGACATGTTTATTTTTACAGGGTATTTGTGTGTGTGCTGCTAAGAAAAAATTCTTTCTTTTTTTGTCAGCATTTCAGTTAGGATTTCTCAAAGTACACATACGATGTGTAGTCACTAATATGTTAAAAGAGGAATTCTTCACATCCTAGTATTCATAACCATATATGGATGGTGACAATGGTATGACTGTAATTAGTAATCAATAGCATATACACACAAACACACACAAGCACACATACATAATTATAATTAAATATAATTATATATAATTAATAATATACAATATAATATATATAATTAAATATAATTACATTCTATGATACCAATATTCTATGAACAATCTTCAAATCTTTGCAAACTTTCTACACTTTAACAATAAATATGAGCATGGAAGAAAACATTGCCTGTTACTGCCACTAGCTTTATCCTCTGGGTAGCTTGAGTACTTGTTTTACTGAGCTTTGGATTTCCATAAAATTGAGTATGATATGCAACATTAATTGATTCTGGATGGTACGTTTTTGCATAATGATGTTTAAGAAGGGCCTGTCAATACAATTTGCTCTCAATTGTCACAGTGATGTCAAATAAAAAAGGTTCAGGTGCAAATGTGATAATTAATTTCTTCAATTATTTTAACACCATCACCCAAAGAAACACAGCCAAATTTTATACACACACACGAAATTTATGAAACACAGCCATATATGTATATGAAATGTATGAAAAAAGTGTGATGCAAAAATTTAGATGTGTATATCACATTGCTCCAATGCTTTAATGATTTTTACACTTACAATTTCATCAACATCAATAATTTTATCTTTTACAGGTAATTTCACATTTCATTATGAAAGGTGTTGTTTTGTTCCACATTTGACACATAAAATATATCATTCTCAGTGCTGAAGAGTTTAGGCTTACACGTATTTTTCCCTTCTCTCTGCTGAAGTTTCTTGGAGATGTAATCTAATGACAACTGTCACATGAGAGCTTGATTCATTAACTCATTTAGTTCAAGAGTGAGCAAAATGAAAGGAAATGGCTTTCTCTGTGCTTTTGCCACAGTAAACATAGGTTCTATTGATGATGATGTATTGATTAACTACAACTCAACTTGGAATAAATTCACATTATTTTTGCCTTTTGGGAAGTTTGAGATTATGGGGATGTGATGATTCTTCTCTATATTCATAACATGTTTGTTAGAATTCTTGTTTCTACTAGTTATGTCACATAAGGCTCCCTTGGAGCCTTCTCAATTTCCTGCTTTCTCTTCTTTTCTTTTTTTCAATGAAATTTTTTCAGATAATCATAGATTCACATGCAATTGTAAGCAACAATACAGAGAGACCCTGTGTATCCCTTACACAGTTTCCACCATGGCAACATGTTGCAAAACTATAGTACAATACCACATCCAGAATGTTGACTTTGATACATCCTCCAAATGGGACATTTACCTTACAAAAAAAAAGATCTGCTATGTTGCTTTTTTATAACCTTACCTGCTTCCCTCCTGCCCCCTACTCTTCCTCCTCAACCCCCAAGGACCAGTTATCAGATCTTCATTTCTATATTTTGTCATTTCATAATGTTACATAAATGAAATCACGCAATATGTAACATTTTTGCATTTGCTTGTTTCACTCATAATAATTCTCAGCTTTACCGGATTGTTCTGTGTCAGTAGTTGATCCCTTTTTATTGCTGAATAGTATCCCATGGTATGGATACAGGACAGTTTAATCATTTACCCATTAAAGAACTGGGTGGTATCCAGTTTGGGGATTTTATGAGTAAAGCTGCTATAAACATTCATATTCAGCTTTTAGTGTGAACATGTCCTCACTGATTTGGGATAAAACCCTAGGAGTATAATTGATGGGTAGCATGATAGTTGCATGTTTAGTTTTGTTTGTCTGTTTATTTGTTTTTGTTTGTTTGTTTTTAAGAAATGTCAACTGTTTTACAGAGGGGTGTAATATATTAAATTCCCCATGATGGCTGCTATCACTATTTTTATTTTAACCATTCTGATAAGTGTGTAGTGATATCTCATTATGGTTTTAATTTGCATTTCCCTAATACCAAATGATGTCTAACATCTTTTCATGTGATTATTTGCTAACTGCATATTCTCTTTAAGGAAATGTCCTTCATGTCAACTGCCCATTTTTCAAATGGATTTTTTTGTGTGTGTTTTGAGCTTTTATACATCCAGGTAATACTCCTTTTTTGACATGGGGTTTGCAAATATTTTCTCTCATTCTGTAACTTGCCTTTTCATTCTTGTAGCGAGATACTTCAGAGCACAAGAGTTTTTTATTTTTATGATATTTTGTCTTTCAATTTTCCCTTTATGGATCTTAATTTTGGTGACGAGTCTAAGAATTCTTTGCCCAGACATATTTTAGAAGTTTTTCTCCCATATGTATCCTAATAATTTTATATTTTACATTTAAATCCTTGATTCATTTTGAATTGTTCTTTTTAATATTTAACACTTAGATCAAACTAAGGTTTGTAGGGTTCACCTACAAACATTCAATTTTTTTCTAGGTTGCCCAATTTGTTTCTTGCAATTGTTGATAGTATCTCTTACAATCATTTGTATTTCTTTCATATCAGTTGTAACTTCTCTTTTATTTCTAATTTTATTTATTTGAGCCCTCCCTCCCTTTCTGTCTCTCTCTCTCTCTTTTTTTTTTTTTTTTTGCTTAATGAGTCTACCTAAAGTTTGTCAATTTTGTTTACTTTTCAAAGAACTCTATTGATCCATCCTATAGTCTTTCTAGTTTCTATTTCATTTATTTTCTCTCTGTTATTTATTATTTCTTCCTTCTGTTAACTTAGGGCTTTGTTCGTTCATTTTTTTTCTAGTTCTTTGAGATTTACAGTTAGATTGTTTATTTGAAAGTTTTGTTTGTTTCTTGAGGTAAGCCATCATCATTATAAACTTCTCTCTTAAACTGCTTTTGCTCCATCCCACAGATTTTGATGTTGAATTTCTGTTTTCATTAATCCATTGGTTGTTCAGTAGTATGTTGTTTAATATCCACGTATTTGTGATTTTTCCAGTTTTCTTCTTGCAATTGATTTCTAGATTTATATAATTGTAGTCAGAAAAGATGCTTGGTATGATATCAATCTTCTATTTATGGAGACTTATTCTGGGGACTTACATATGATCTGTCCTGGAGAATGTTCCATGTGCACTTGAGAAGAATGTCTATTCTGCTGCTTCTTTAAGCCAGTCTTTAAGGACAGGTTTGCTATAGACAAAATCTTTTAGTTTTCCTTTTCTTAGAATTCTTAAATTCATTTCTGAAGCACATGTTCATTGTATATAGAATTTATGTTAATAGTATTTTTGTTTCAGCACTTGAAATATATTGCTCCGTTTCCTTCTGGTTTGCATGGTTTCTGATGAGAAATCTTCTTTATTCTGATTGTTTCTTCCTATATGTAAGGTGTCATTTTTCTCTGGCAGCTTTCAAGATTTTTTTCTTTATCTCCAGCAGACAGAAGTTTAATTATAGTGTGCATTAGTGTGACTTTGTTTGAATTTTCCATTTAGAATTTACTCAGCTTCTTGAATCTGTAGGTTTATGCCTGTGATGGCTAATTTTATGTGTCAACTTGACTAGGCTAAGGGATGCCCAGGTAACTGGTAAAACATTATTGGTACGCATGTCTGTGAGAGTGTTTCCAGAAGAGATTAACATTTGAATCAGTCAACTAAGGAAAAAATGCCCACACCACTGTGAGTGGGCATCACCCAATCAACTACGCCCTCAAACAGAATGAAAAAGGTGAAAGAAGAGCAAATACTTGCTTCCTCTCTCCTTGAGCTAGGACACCATCTTCTTCTGCCCTTGGACATCAGATTTCCTGATGCTTAGGCCTTCAGATTTAAGGACTTATACCAATGGTCTTCTAGCTTTAAGGTCTCCAGTTCTCAGAGATTCTCACAGATCTCATGCCATTGGTCTCAGGACATTGGACTAAATCATACCACTGTCATTCTTGGTTATCTTTTTCAGAAAGCAAATGGGGAACTTCTTAGTCTCCATAACCATGGGAGACTATTCCTGTAATAAGTCTCAATTTGTAAATATCTATCTATCATCTATCTATCTATCTATCTATCTATCTATCTATCTATCATCATCTATCTATCATCTATCATCTATCTATCTATCTATCTATCTATCTATCTATCTATCTATCTATCATCATTTATCTGTCTGTCTTGTTAGTTTTGTTTCTTTGGAGAACCCTAACACCATGTCTTTCCAAACTTCAGATGCTGTCAGCTATTATTTCTTTGGGTACATATTTAGCCTTACCCTCTTTCTTTTTTTCTTTAGGATCCTAAAATATGAATGGAGCAGGTCCTTGAGTCTCTTTATTTTTCTTTAGTCTGATACATCTCTGTTGGTTAGCTTGTATAAATTTTGTTCTTCTATCTTCCAGCTCACTGATTCTCTCCATTTTTTTACTCCTACTGCTGCTAAGCTCACCCACGGTGTTTTATATTTTAGTTATATATACTTCCTTAAGTTTTAAATTTTCCATTTGGTGGTCATTCTATGTTTTCCTGAGACTTTTTATTTCATTTGTTAAGGCTTTCTTCTCTCATTCTGCTATTGAAACCATCCACTGAGTTCTTTATTTTGGTCATTTTTAGTTCTAATATTTCCATGCAGTTCTTTACATCTTCTATTTCTTTGTTGAGGCTTCTATTTTTTTTTTTTTAATTTATAGCTTGTTCATATTTTCTCATTGAAGCATTTTTATTATGGCTATTTTAAAATTTTATTAGATAATTCTAACATTAATATCATCTTTGCATTGGCATTTGTTGATAGGCTTTTATCATTCAGTTGGAGAAATTCTTAGTTCTTGGTATGACAAAGGATTTTCTATTGAAACTTGGACATTTTATGTTATATTATTAAACTCTAAGTCTTGTTTACATCTTCTTTTTTAATTGGACTTAGTGACACCATTCTGGAAAGGGAAAGGAGAAGGTGCTGCCTCATTACTGCCAGATGAAGTTAGAAATCTAGATTGTTCCTCAGATTTGTTGATAACCAAGGAGGATGTTCCTGGTTAGTGTTTGGCAGACTTTAGACTTCTACGCTTCCATGTGGTCACCAGTGACACAGTGGTAAGAATGGCCTTGTTGTAAAGGTCATTTGGGCAATTGTAAAAAACTTAATTACACCTCCTCTGATACCACCTCATCTAAGAAGGAAAGATATCCTTCATTATTGCAAGGAGGGGTAGAATTCCAGGCTCTTCACAAGGTATTCATGTGTTTTCTTATCTCTACCCTTCAGTCTTCTTATATTTGCTTTATGTATAATGTTCAGGATTTTAAGTTGCACTTTGTGGGAAGAATAAGAAAAAGTATGTCTACTCGCCCTTCCCATAAGCATAAATCCTGTTTCTTTTTAAAAGACTATATGGATATACGCATAATATATTTTTTCAAGTTGAGAGATTAAGCTTATCTTTTTCTTTTGAATTTTAAAAATGAATGACAATGAAGTAGAATGTGGACAACACAAGTTTCAGGAAAGTCAAATGCTGCTACAATTTTTGCTCTGCCACTTTCAAACTATGTGAACTTGGCAATTTAATTAATTTCCTGAAGTTTTATTTTCCTTATATGAATATATGAGGGAAAATGAATGTAAGAATAGACACTTTAATGTTACTTTTAATATTGAAATAATCCTCTGTAAAATATCTGGCATATAATACAAAATGCTCATCAAATAATTTTAATAATGTTAAAATTTTCCATGTAAGTGAAAAAATGATAACAAATTAGTCCCCCCCAAAATAGACTGTACTTCTTTTTTTTTCACATTTCTAAATTCATTTTTCTGTGTAATATTGGTGATTGTGTGATATCTGTTGATTCCTTTATTTCATTACAATATCTTAACTGATCTTATTTGCTACTTTTAAAAGTTGCATGGTTCAATTAACTTTTTTTTGGCTATTCAAAGGTAAGTTTTAAAATGTAGTTATTATTTTATGTACATTTTAATTTTATTAAATAATATACGCCCAAATTGAATTTATTTAAGCAGTTGTAAACCATTGAGCATTTATAATTTACTTTGAGGTGGAATATTGACTTACTATAAAATGTGTTAAACAAACAGAAATTTACTACTGACAAAATCCTAATTAGGAAAAGCAAATTTCCAAGATCCATGATAATGTTTTAAACTCCTTCGGTAAATGCTTTTAGAAAGCCTAATTAATCACCATTTTTTGAAGTCACTATTTAAAATAAAGTCTATATAAAAGGGGCACCTGGATGGCTTAGTCTGTTAAGTGTCTGCCTTTGGCTCAGGTCATGATCTCAGGGTCCTGGGATCAAGCTCCACATCAGGGCTTCCTGTACAGTGGGAAGCCTACTTCTCTCTCTCCCTCTGCCCCTCCCTGCTGCTTGCTCTCTCTTTCTCTCTGTCAAATAAATAAATAAACAAAATCTTTAAAAATGTATATGAAGTACATATACTTTAGAAGTAATTTAAAATGTGTCTTGAGTGCTTCCTTATGTAATAATATGTGAAAAAAACTGAATAAACTAATATTTATTTAACATCGTCTACATAGCAAGTATGATATTTTGTGCTTTGTCATATGTGGTATGTTCCCTATATACCAACTTTGTTGAGAATGTTTATCATAAATGGATGTTGAATTTTGTTAAATGCTTTTTCTGTGTCTATTGAGATGATCATATGTTTTTTTATCTTTCCTTTTGTTCATGTGGTGTATGATATTGACAGATCTGTGAATGTTAAACTGTTTTGCGGTCATGGGATAACTTTTACTTGATCATGGCATATGATCCTTTGAACATATCATTTAATCCAGTTTGCTAATGTTTTGCTTATGATTTTTCATGTGTGATCATCAGGGAATTTGGCCTGTAATTTTCATTTTTGCAGTGTCCCTCTCTGGTTTTGGTACCAGGGTAATGCTGACATATGAAAACAAGTTTAGAAGAGTTCCCTCTCTTCTATTCTTTGGAAAGGTTGAAAATGATTGGTACTAATTTATCTTTAAATATTTGATAAAATTCACTTGTGATGCTATCCAGTCCTGGACTTCCCTTTGTCAGGTTTTAGGGTATTGCTTCAATCTCCTTATTAGCAATTGAGCTATTCAGATTGTCTCTTTCTTAATGATTCAGTCTTGGTAGGTTGTATGTTTCTAAGAACATATCCATTTATTGTAGGTTGTCCAATTTTCTGGTGTATAATTTTTCATAGTAGTCTCATGATTTTTTGTATTTCTCTGGTATCAGTTGTAACATCTCTTTTATTAATAATTTTATTTATTTGGTCTAGGTGGTTAATTGATTTATGACAAAGGAGCCAAGAATATACACTGGGAAAAGTATAATGTCTTCCATAAGTAATGCTGGAGAAACTGGGCAGCCACATGCAAAAGAATGAAGCTGGACCTTTTTCTTCCACCATACATAAAAATTAAATCAAAATAAATTAAAGATTTAAATTTAAGACCTGAAGATATAAAACTCCTAGAAAACATAAGAAAACAATAAAACATAAGGGGTAAGTTCCTGGACATCAATCTTGACAATGATTTTTTTGGATTTGATACCAAAAGCAAGGGCAACAATAGCAAAAATAAAAAAAAGCAGGACTACATCAAATGAAAGGTTCTGTATCACAAAGAAAATTATCAACAAAATAAAAGACATCCTACGGAATTGGAGAAAATATTTGCAAATCATACATCTGATAAGGGGGTAATATCCAAAATATACAAAGAACTCACACAACTCAATAACAAAAATACAATCAGATTCAAAAATGGGTAAAGAAACTGAATGGTCATTATTTTCAAAGAAGACATACAGTTGCCCACAGGTACTGAAAGGTGTTCAACATCACTAATCATCTGGGAAATGCAAATCAAAACCACAATGAGATATCACCTCACACCTGTTAAAAATTGTTATCAAAAAGACAAGAGATGGCAAGTGTTGATGAGGATATGGAGATAAGGGAACACTTGCACCTTCCTTATTGGAATTTAAATTGGTGCATCCACAGTGGAAAAGAGCATGGAGGTTCCTCAATAATTTAAAAATAGAATTGCCATGTGGTCCAGCAATTCCACTTTTGGGTACTTATCCAAAAAAAGGTATTGAAAAAATATCTGCACTCCTATGTTCATTGCATTATTATTTATAAAAGCCAAGATATGGAAGCAACCTAAGAGTTCATCAATAGATGAATGGATAAAGAAAATGTGAGATATATATACACACAGTCACATGCCTATACACACACAGAATAGAATATTATTCAGTCATTAAAAAGAAGGAAACCCTGTCATGTGTGAAAACATGGATGGACCTTGAAGGCAATATATTAAGTAAAATAAGCTGGACAGAGAAAGACAAATACTCTGTGGTATTACTTATATATGGAATCTAAATAAAAAGTAAAACTCTTAGTTTACCAAGAAACACAGAGTAAAAAGTGATTGCCAGGGACTGGGAGATGGGAAAAATAGGAAGAGGTTAGGAAAAGGTACAAACTTTCAGGTACAAAATTAATAAGGTCTGAGGATCTGAACTATAGTATGGTGACAGTAGTTAATAGCACTGTATCATACATTTGAAATTTGTTACTGGAATAGAATTTAAATGTCCTCACACAGAGACAGAAGAGAAATATGTGAGGTGATTAATGTGATCATTAACTAGATGGAAAAAATCCTTATACAATTGATATGTATATCAAATTATCATTGTGTACACTTTATTTAGACTTCTTAAAATTTTGTGTCAATTATACTTCACCAATAATTGTACCTTCTCTTTAATTTTAAATATATAAAGCAAATACAAATAACAAAGAGTTTCAGTGGCAACCTCAAAAAAGGGAAAAAGAAGAGAAAAAAAAAGTGCAGTTGACAACACAGATTTCATTATCTGTTGAGCCTTTTAGTGTTGGGATATGCCCCTTGGTATATTTTCAAAGCAGTCACTTCTGTACAATTTTTGAGTGTACCTATGTATGTTAAAATACATACACAATTTGTCATTTTTAACCACGTTTAAATGTATGATTCAGTAGTATTGATATGCATGATATTGAGCAATCATTACCACTTTCTATTTCTTCGACACTGTCTTCACTCTAAACAGAAATTCTGTACCCATTAAGCAACAGCTCTCCATTCTGTCTCTGGTACTTCTAATTTATTATTTGCTGTGTGTTTCATATCAAGTAGGATCCTACAATATTTGTTGTTTTGTGATCTGGCTTATTTCAGTTAGCATAATGTTTGCAAGTTTCCTCCATCTTGTAGCATCTATCACGATTAAATTTATTTTTATAACCAATAATATTGCATTGTGTGTATGTACCCCATTTCGCTTACCTACTCACCTGTTGGACACTTAAATCATTTCCACCTTTAGCTATTGTGAAGAAGGCTACAGTGAATTTTTGTGTACAAATATCTACTTGAGTTCCTGTTTCCAGTTATTTTGTGTATTTACGTAAGAGCGGAGTTAGTGTGTCATTTAGTAATTTTATTTTTCACAGCATGTTTTAACAAAGTATTTTAAAAAGTTTAAGTCTAAATGTGAATGAAAAGTAAAAAAAAAATAAAACTCTTAGATGTAAACAACTCATGACCATGAGTTAACAAACTTTTCTTAAAAGGATACTAACTGAAAGGAAAGAAAAATGATGTAGACATTACTTTTAACATCAAGAACATATGATCATGAAAAAAAAAATACTAAGATTGTGAAAAAACTAAACCACAAACTGACAAGCCATAGATTGTTGAACTACATATACGTGTATGTGGTTTAAAATAAATATTTCTGTGATAAACATTTCTGTCAATATCATATAGGTGGAATATATAAATAACTCCTAAATCAAAAAAAAAAAAAAAAGCAGAGAACCAAATTGAAAATGAGTAAATATTGAACAGCTACTTCAAAAAGAGGAACTCAAAAAGAGAATGCATGGATAGGTGTTCAATCTCCTTAGTCATCGGGGAGACACTAAGAAAAACCTGAATGACCTATACCTGGTACAATCACAAAAATGGCCAAAACAAAATACCAAATTTGGACACAAAAGTGGAGCAAGCAGAACTCTCATGCTCTGCTAGTGGAAGTGCACAAATGGTCAAACTCCTATGGAGAATTATCCGGCAGGACCTTCTGTGACCCAGCAATTCCATTTTAAGTATATCCCAGCAGAAATGGATATATATGTTCATCAAAAGATGAGAACAAGAAAAAAAAAAGACACATATAAGAATAATAGCACTATTCAGAATATCCCAAACCTTGATACTACCTAAATACTCTTAAACAATAGAATGAATCAATTATTATGAAATCACACAGCTGATACTATACAGCAAAGACAATGAAATAAATGATTGCTACCCCAAACCATAATTGAATCTTGCAAATATGGTGTTGAGCAAAAGAAGACAGAAGTAAATGGTTGCTGGGATGCATGGGTGGCTCAGTGGGTTAAGGGTCCTACTCGATTTCAGCTCAGGTCTTGATATCAGGGTCATGAGTTCAAGCTCCACGCTGGGCATTGGGCTGTACTTAAAAGAGCCTACAGAAAGAAAGAAGAAAGAAGAAAGGAAGGAAGGAAGGAAGGAAGGAAGGAAGGAAGGAAGGAAGGAAGGAAGGAAGGAAGGAAGAAGGAAAGGAAGGAGGAAGGGAGGGAGGGAGGAAGGAAGAAAGGTTGCTTACTGTATGATTCCATTAAAATAAAACTCAATAAATGCAAAAGTAATATCTGAGGATAGAAATCAAGATAGTGGTTAACTTTGGCAGAGGTAATGACGGAGAGAAGGAACCCATGACATGATTGTTGTATTTCTAGATCCATGAGCTGTTTGCCTCACGCTTTTCTTTCCGTTTCTTAAAAATGCGTTTCTACTGTTATCTTGCTTTCTGTGATGCTCTTGCAAAATCACTTCTACTTTATTTTCTTTCATTCATATGTAACTTGTTCTTTTTGTGTGGGGTCCTAGATATTTTTTTTTTTTTAAATATATCTTCAAAGTCTATTCGTTCTCCTAAAATGTGTTTTATAGTTGACCCATCCAGGTCCATTTTCTCAGGCAAATTGTAGAGCTCTTTAATTTGTAGCTCTCTGAATCCATCCTCTTTTTTTCCAGAGAGTTTATGTTTATGTTAATTTTTTAAATAATACTCCTAAATATATATTGCTGTACTATGCTTCACCAGATACTTTTATTTCTTTTTTTAAATGTTTTTTTTATTATTATATTATGTTAGTCACCATACAGTACATCCCTGGTTTCTGATGCAAAGTTCGATGATTCATTAGTTGTGTATAACACCCAGTGCACCATGCAATACGTGCCCTCCTTACTACCCATCACCAGTCTATCCCATTCCCCCACCCCCCTCCCCTCTGAAGCCCTCAGTTTGTTTCTCAGAGTCCATAGTCTCTCATGCTTCATTCCCCCTTCTGATTACCCCCCTTTCTTTATCCCTTTCTTCCCCTACCTATCTTCCTAGTTCTTATGTTCCATAGATGAGAGACTTTTATTTCTTTTTGTCTATATGCATGCCCATTTTTTCTCTTTTATATCCCTTCAATTCTTATGACTTCTCCTATATTTTTGTTTTTAAATCCTTGAATGTTTTCATTTATCCTCTCAATCTCAAGCTAAGGTGTCACTCAAAGCTATTCTTTGATTTAACACTTTGTAATTCAGACTTTACGTCTCAAATAATATAGTCCTTTCTTCAGTTTTTCTTAGTTCCATCAATTTCATTTTATAATTTTGTGTATTTCTATTGTGAGTTTTTGAATTTCTAAAGTTATATATTTCTTATATTTTGTTTGTAATAAATTATGTTAAATTTATGTTACATTTATGTATTCTCCACATGTTTTTTTAATGGCATCTGATTCCCATTTTATTATGTTTTGGTGTGGTTTGTGGTTGATCATTGGAAATAGTATTTGCATCCATGAAAACTTTGTTCCTTATTTTCTTTTTTTCTCCTTAGGACAGGCTATTTATCAAATTTTCCTGTATTTTTCTATTTGTTTTCATAGATGTTTGAGATAATGTGGGCTAGTGATAGCTGATTATAGCAATTGGTAAAAATATGAGTTGGCTTATTATTTTCTTAGCTAAAATCCAACCTCTTGTGTTGGAATCATGAAGTGCAGCTTATGCATTGAATTACTTTTCGTGTTCTTTTTGGAGGGATATGGGACTTTGTGATTTTTTTCCGCTATGGGTGAGGGGCCCACATTTGTTTTGTTGTTGCTGTTGTGTGTTTGTTTTTGTAGATCCTTTAATTTCTACCTCCTGTTTTCTTTTTGCCTTTTTCTGCCAAGCCTGTAGACCTAGCTTTCTCTTCAGTTTGTATACTTTTCTCCCAGAAGCTTTGCCTTCCGAGAGGGTCTCCTCCATTCTTTACACTTTCTAAGCTTCCGTAGATGGTGCTCCGTCTATCAGGTCTCAGAGATGTTTTTGGTTATTCTCTCACTCAGAGTAGACCCTCTCCTGTGTGTGAGGTTATCAGTATCAAGGCACGTCCCAGATCCCAAGAAGGGTCTTCAGGGCAGTCCTGTCTCCGCTCCCCTCTGGCAGTGTTCCTGACCTGATTCCCATAATTTCAGACTTTTATTCATCCATTTGCAAGTGAATTGAAGTCTGTAGCTTTCAGAGTCTCCTAGCTTAGCTCTAGCGGTGGGTTATGTGCAGTTTTATTTTCTGTCCTTTCTGATATGTTTGGTTTGTACAGAATACCTTTGGAAATTTGGATTTAGATTGCTTACCTGGAGTGGGTCTATTAACTTCTTTCTAGTGCCATGAAGTCTCATTTCCTCAGAGTGGTCTCAACGGCTTCTGTTGGGCTGCCCACATCAGTTTGGGCAAGCAATGAAGAATGTGCTGTATCAAAGAATCTCTTTAATCTTGGTATGTGATACCTGTGATGGCTGGCCACCTACCGTCTCTACCTGTTTCTCCTACAGTACAGTTCATGGACATGACAAAGTCTGATACTTAAACACTCAACCTGTGGTCTTATTTTCCACACTGTTCAAGTTATTAATATATTCATTTCTTCTGAGCATTAAGCACCATTTCCCTAAAATTGGGACATCTGAGGCTTTTTATTCATTACACAAAAATCAATTCTTAATAGATTTTTATATTTGTTGCACATATTTGTATAATTTGGTGTGTATTATTACTGAAGTTTTGAAGAATCAAGTATTAAAAGTGAGACAATTATGTATATATGTATATTTGTGTACACATTATTAAGACATTTTAGCTATTGACAAATCTTAAATAATGAAAATCTTAAATAAAAGGATATCATGTAATCTCTTAAAATGTTGTAGGATATTCTATTGCACAATTGACTGTATTATTTGATAAAGAAACTAAAGATGAATTTTTTAAGTTAAATTTTTAATAAATATTTGGTCATGATGACAATTATATTAGTAATGAACGTTATGCATTCTTTCTTTACAATATTCCATACATTTGTTAGATATTGTGTAAACAAGATATTAATATTAATGAAAGTCCAATTAAAAACACATTGCTAGTTATGTTTTATGCTTTGATCTTCAATGAGATTAAGAAATTTGCCAGAACTGCACAGCAGGTAAAAGACAGTGATAGAATTTGAGCACATCTAGCACTTAAAGTTTTTGGTTTAAACAAGTGCATTTTATCCTCTTGATTAATGGAAAAGAAGCTGCAGTACTTAAAAATGCCTTTAATGTGAAATGGGCTTATCCTAATTTACTAGAAGCAAAATGTATTTGTTTTTCTTTTCTGCAAGCCCATCCTTTGCACTTTAAAATGGATCTCTTGTCACCTGTGAACTGTTCTTCCAAAGCCAAAAATAAATTGAAACTCCCTTCAAATCTTAATTGCTTCAAATGTTTAGTCTACACAATAAGGCCAATAACCCTGACATATTTCACATGGCTGATGAGCAAGAAGGCAAATAGAAAGACACAGACAAACACAACTGTAAAGCTCTTGTAAATAAAATACAGCTATATAAATGCAAAATAACAATAATAATTATAATTGTTTTTGAACACAAGAATTTCAGAATGTAGCTGCTGGTAAATACCTCTCCTCTTTGAGAATCCACATTCATAATAGAACAGTTAATTGTGTTTTCCCTGTTGTATGTTGACAGCCAATCAGAAGAGCAGGGAATTAGCTATTACGGTACACATGTTGCTTGAAGCAGACCAACAGAAATGAGTTTGTAAACCCTCAGACCTTACTTAGATGATGTTATTTGGCTACTGTGCTTCTATCTGGTCTTTGCTGTTTTAACTCTAATAACGAAGAACATTCTTTTGAATAAACAGAGTTCTCCAAGACGGAGTCACTTGCCTTCTCCAGGGAGCTCCGCACATTCAGTAAGGTTCCAGACTAGAGCTTCTTCACTGTTCATAGGCGACTTACTGCCCTTTCCCTCTGAGCTGTTGTTGGCCCTTTTTTCTCCTAGACTCCTTCTTATCATGTCCTTTTTCTTGATGTGCCTTAGATACTGCTGTGAAGTCTCTGGTGATATATTCCTCTCTTAGGAAAATATTCTCTTTGCCAACATGGAGCACTCTATATTTGTATTAGGACCCCCATCAAAGCATATCTCCGTTATAGTTGATCAACTGAATCACTTCTTTGTCCTGGCAACTCAAGAAAGAAAGTTCAGCCCTATTGTTCTTTTCTCTCTTAGTATTGCTTAGTACTGTGGTGTGAAATGTCATGAACAGATCAGTGAATAATTTAGAGCAACTCAAGACTCGATCTTGTGAAAATAGGGTAGGGGATTTGCCTTTTCTTTAAATGTGAGTGACTGCAGACAGAATTTTTCCTAGGCATTTAGACAGTTCTCAAAAGAGAAAATCAAGACTCTCATTATTGATTTTCGAAGAAAATGAAGTACAAACACATGCACACACACACACACACACACACACACACACACACACGCACTGACAGCGACAGAGTCAGGTCAGTCTTACTGATGTATTTAGTATATAGATAGGTATATGATAATACTTTACTGGAATTTAACTGAATAACCCCTGGTGTTACCCTCTTCTAAAAATTGGCTTCCTCAGAAGCTTTTCCTGATGAATCTATTTTGGTAAGATCCAAGTTCTCAGAAGCATTTTGCTGTGGTTGTTCTCACAACTGGCCTTTATTACTAATATGAGTGCACTCAAAGGTGCTGAAATAAGTCCTTCAGGATATGCATATATTCCTTCTTGTACCTATTGTGTAGCATCCAACCACTTTCTCCACAATAATCATGATCAATCATCTCAGCCACTTCAGATGCCCCCTTCTCTGCCTCTCAATTCAGTGGCACAAAGAACTCCAAGTGATCATATCTCATTCCCAAAATTCAATTTATTGAAACCATGATTGTTTTCAATGGTGGCAGTATTCCCTCTTAGGACCAGGACTTTGAATTCATCAAGCTAATGGTTGAGGAAACAAGAAATAAAAGTTTCTAACACATTGTATCAGGTATAATAGTGAGACATAGAACCCCCACCTGCACCTTCTGGCGTCTGGGGAAACAGTACTAGACTCTGGATGCTGATTTAAAATTTATATTGTAACTCAGGAGAAAACCTCTTACGATCTCAGGGTGTTGTCTTCCAATTCGATTCCTATTCACTGATCTGTTCATGACAAGGATATATCTGAGAGGTCCATAGATTTGAGCTCATTGCTAAGCCTCCTTGTCCATAGAAAGAGGTGATCATATGTGGAGTTCCATGACAATTCATGAGAAAAATGTTCATACTGGCGGAAGTCCTGTATCATGAAAACAGAAATCACTTTCAAAATAAGTTCATACTCCCTTAAAGACAAATCAATGTTTTCTCCATAAAAAAGGGACCAAAATAGTCAACTTCTATCAAGCGGCTTTTGTAGTTTTATAGTAGAATAGGATCACTGGGAGCTCAGGGTTGGCCTCTGTTACGAGTTTAGGCATTCGGCAGTAGAGCCTACCAAAGCAACTGCATTGTAGGGAATTCCAAGCTGTTGAGCTCATGCAAGACTTCATTTTAGATGCCTTGGCCATTTTATTCACGGACCCTGTCAGCAAGAATCAGGGTATTCATTTAGAGTTAATAATACTCTATTACATACTTGAAAGTTGCTGAATGAGTAGAGCTTAAAAGTTCTCACACACACAAAAAAAGGAAGTAATAATTATGTGATGTGATGAAGGTATTAGCTAATGCTATAGTGGATATTATTTTGCAATATATCAGTGTATCAAATCAACATATCGTACACCTTAAAGCTGCATGATGTTTTAGTCAATTATATCTCAATAAAACTAGAAATAATAAATAAATAAACAAATAAATGCCAATGGACATTCACAAGATGACTCATCTTCTTGAAGTGAGACCCTCTGTTACAGTGAATGCCTTCTGATGGACATTTACAAGAGCATGCATATATTTAGAAGCTATGTCCACTCTAAGTAGTCTGTTTGCATACCATTTCCTCAGATCCCCTTGTCAAACATTTACCAATCTTGTTTTGTCTGAGTCAGTAGATAATTATGAAACACGGTAGACCCACGTACCCAGACTCTACCTCCTTCCCTGAAAAGTAGGCAAAAGGATCCATTGCCTGAATTTCCATTCACTTGTTGGACATTCTCCCATTACTGTCATTGAAGACCATCCATGAGTGGAATTGTAGACATGCAGAAGATATGCTCTTCTAGCTGCTGTCAGCATTTCATTCAGACAGAACATCTGTATTCTCTAACTAGTGTGTTAGTCATGTTTTCTGTAATAAAACTGCAAAACAAATAAACCAAAAATCCCTCAAGCTTGCATCAAGAAACATATTACTCAAGGAATGCAAGAAATGACTGATCTGTCTGGGGCAGAAGGAGCTGGTTACACAGGTGTGTTCACTTAGTGAAATTCATTGATACTTATAATTATGATGTAAACAAATTTTGGAAGGAAAGTTAAATTTCAATCAGAAGAGTTCTGCTTTAAATTCCATAAGTAGGCATTACAGAAAAAAATAGAAAAACAACAAACATTGAGCTGGCTCCAAAGAGAAGCTCACCCATGTAATCGAAAGATTATACTCATGAGAAGAAAAAGGAAACAGCATTAACTGGAAATGGATTTCCCACCAATCTGACAATTATTTTATTCTATTTATTTTATTTTATTTTATTTTATTTTATTTTATTTTATTTATTTTATTTTATTTTTCTCCAGGCAAATTAATACAAACACTTCAAAAGAAAGGGGAATAAGGTCAAATAGGTGGCTTCTTAGTGAAGCAGCAACACCAAACAGGAGACTCTCAAATGGTTTGTGCGCCCTGCTCTGCACAGAGATGACTGGCTAGGGCACAGGGGCATAAAGTCAGCCTAAGTTGTGCTCACCAAGTCATGTGCCTTGGTATGGGTCTAATTCTGCCCTCTAGAGGAAACTGATCTTTTTTTTTTTTTTTTTTCTAATTCATACTAGATATATCCTAGCAGAACCCACAATCTTTACATGGCATTCTGTGAGTCTAGCAGAAACTTTGTAAACTGTACTCTTTCTTTTTCATTGATAAGCTAGGGAATTTGCATGGTGGGGCATTTTCCAATGGGCCATATGCCACTTGGTCCTCAACTTCTCATGTAACGCTGAGCTTAAAATGTTTCCTTAAAAGCAAAAATTATATCCATCTGAGGCTATGTATTTTAGAAACTACATATAAAATCTTTAAAAAAAAATAAAATCTTTAAAAAAAAAAGGGGGGGGGGGTGCCTGGGTGGCACAGCGGTTAAGCGTCTGCCTTCGGCTCAGGTCGTGATCCTGGAGTTATGGGGTCGAGCCCCACATCAGGCTCCTCCGCTATGAGCCTGCTTCTTCCTCTCCCACTCCCCCTGCTTGTGTTCCCTCTCTCGCTGGCTGTCTCTATCTCTGTTGAATAAATAAATAAAATCTTAAAAAAAAAAAAAGAAAGAAACTACAGCTGTTATAAATTTGATGATGGTCCTTCCAGAAACATTTCTGTTTTAGAAAAGTCAAGAGCACCATCAATATTGTAATGAGAGACTCATTACTGCCTTATGAAATATTTCCTTGTTGAGAATCTCTAAGGCAGAATTAGATGTTTCAGAGAGCCAAACATCTTGGGAGACCTTTCTCAAGGAAGAAATATGCAACAAAAGACTGCAGTAAGGTCTATGCTAATTATTAGGAACCAATATGTGGGTTAATTAAGATTAATTAACAGGGAGCACTACCTTAAATTAAGAAATGGAAACTGACATCAATTAGCTATATACTCAGTGTCAGGAACTGTGCTTTCACATCTATTATCTCATTGAATAATCTCAACACTTCTGCTCTTATTTAGTCCCAACAACCTTCCTGTACATTTTGCTAGTTATTATTCACATTTTACAGATGACGGAACTGTGCTTGGATAGTCTAAAGAGATCCCTAAGGTAACGCAGAGCATATAGAACAGCACATGGTGTAAAACAGTGTCTGTCTCCTTCCAATCTCATTCACTCTTGCAATTTTTTATATCATACAGTACCTTTTTTATTGGAGTATCTTCAATGGTATATGCCCTCACTCCCACACACATACACATGTTCAATGGCAGGCTACCTCTTTAATTACTCTCATCTTAGAGTAACACTAGATTTAGCAAATTTTGCACACACCAGCTGCCAGTAAAATGGGGAACCCTGTGAACATGCTGGGTGGTAAATGAAAACCACTTTAGGTTTAAAAACTCTCCACGCATGGAGATGACCGTCTGTACAAATGATTCTTTGCTCTTTCCTCCTTCATTCTGCCCCTCCTTCTGACCATAATCTTTTCTATCCTGGGCCAAAAATCATTTGTTTGAACTCTGCCCCGACTTTGATTAGCATTGCCCTTGTAAGTATTGGTCACCTGTTAATCACAGGCATGGCTACTGGCCCTTGGCAACTTATTCTTTACTTGATTTTCACAAGGGCAAAGCAAAAAAGATAAAGAGAGAGAGAAAGGGAGAGAGAGAAAGGAAAATTCAGTGAGCATCTCCAGTTCTTTTATTAATATTAACTCTGGGAGGTAATAGGACAAGTCAAATTCATGCACCTGCTAATTGGTCCAGGCAGAGAGTCTACATTTCTTACTTGAGGACACTTGGTTATGCAGAAAAAGTTCATATTTCAGCAAGACTATAATCAATACATCACCTATATTAGCCTCATGTCAACACACAAGGGTTCATTATTAAGCAGATTCTGAAGGGTTCACTGAATATTGCACTTTGAAATGTGTGTCTGGTGCCTGGGAGCAATTTCCAGCCAGTCTTCGGGGAACTAGGACACACTTAAAAGGATTTAGGAGTAGAAATCTTTCACTTAAGAAAATCCATTTCAGCAATTCGCACATTAAGGAAACGGGAAATGTTTCTTTACCAATTTCACTGCCATTGAATGGGGGAATCCTCCAGTAAAATACAGGCAATTTTATTGTAGTTATTGTAGCAATAGATGTATAAGTGGGCGCTTTGTCCTCTCCCACCCTCTTGCAATTATGGAATTGCTCAATCCATCATAGCAATTGTTTATTACGTGCACATTCCAAGGACAAGTGTCTTTCACTGAATAACAGTAGCCAAAGACTACTGAGCACCTAATGAGTGTTTGCCAAGAACTTTAAAATGCTTTATGTTGGGGCACCTGGGTGGCTCTGTAGGGAAGGCTCAGGTCATAATCCAAGGGTCCTGGGATCTATCCCCCTGTCTGGCTTCCTGATCAGCGGAGAGCTTGCTTCTCCCTCTCCCTCTGCTGCTCCCCCTGCTTGTGCTTTCTCACTCTCTGTCAAATAAATAAATAAAATCTTTGGAAAAAAATAAATGAAATGCTTCATGTTATTTAGCCCTCACAACAAAGGAGGTAGTTGCCCTAACTATGTGTCATATATAGGCATAGGGATTTGGAGAGGTTAAGGGAACTCCCCAAATTTATTAAATTGACCCAAGCTTGCATTTTCATCCAATATGTCTCTCTCTAAAACCCAAATCCTTAATCCCCAAATTTTGTTACCAAAAGGATATATATTTATTTGTTTATTTTTTATTTTATGTTTATTTCCTATTTATTTATTTATTTACCTATTTATTTATTTTTGAGAGAGAGAGAGAGAGCGCGCGCACACAAGCAGGGGGATGGGGCAGAGGAAGAGGGAAAGAGAATCTTACACAGGCTGCCTGCTCAGCACAGAGCCCGAGGCAGTGTGCAATCTCATGACCCTAAGATCATGATCTGCGCCAAAATCAGAAAAATCAGAAGTTGGATGCTTAACTGACTGAGCCATCGAGGGGCCCCACCAAAAGGATATATTAATAGTTAATATTTTTGTATGTCAAACACTGCTATAAGTATTTTACATACATTAACTAATAATTTTAATTATTCAAGCTATCAGTGAAGCAACCAGTAAAAATAATGGAGCTAGTTCCAAGACCATTTGAGGAGGAACTGGGGATTTGCAGTGTTATACCCCTCCCCCCGAAAACAGAATGTTAGACTAAAACTAGGTAATCCCATATAAAATAAAATCTTGGGGCTTATATTTATGACTGAAATTTGTAATTTAGCATGCAACTTCACAATGCTGAGCTCTAATCAGATAGTAAATTACAAAATCTGAGCCACATATAGTCTTCTAGAGAAATAATCTTTTGTTGGGTCTGTTAAACAGAAAACCACCTGATACTTTTTTTTTTCTCTTCAAGTTTTATTTAAATTCCAGTTAGTTAACTTACAGTGAGATATTAGTTTCAGGTTTACAATACAGTGATTCCACACTTCCATACATCACCCAGTGCTCATCACAAGTGCACTCCTTAATCCCCATCATCACCTCTTTCCCCCATCTTCCACCGAAATGTTCATTGACTGATGAATGGATAAATACACACACACACACACACACACACACACACACACACACACACACACACACACACAGTGGAATATTACTCAGCTAGAAGAAAGAATGAAATGTTGCCTTTTGCAATGATGAGAATGGAACTAGAGAGGATTAAGCTAAGTGAAAACCATCTGATATTTAAAGGATATGCTCCTATCAATCTACTTTGTGTTCAAATTAGGGATATTTTTTCTTAAGAATTTTCAAAAGTAATAGTGATGGTAGTCATTTCTGTTATTATAAAGTTCTGCAAAAGGTATATTCTTCTGTAAAATTGAAAGATTGCAGAACTTGGATGGAATCTGGGTTAAACTTAAACTAAATCAAGTTAGGATCTGAATTTGTGACTTATTTTTCTCACATCAACTCACAAATATGGTGATTACTACTCTACAATAAGAGAATTATTTTTTTAATTTTAGTATTTTAGTTTCTGTAAACTTCTTTAATAAGCAAATATTCATTAAAGTAGAATAAGGTCTTTTAAATTATAATGGAGGTCTAGATGTTAGAGGGTATAAATGCACTAACTGTAATGCACTAATTATAGTATCTTAGATGAAATTTGAAAACCAGTCGGAGTAATACTTAATTTACATGTTACTTTGCAATATACTTGTCCCCCATATCAATTATATGAACTAATGAACACAGATGTAATCGTTCTAAAATACAAAAGAAAATGTCTATACAGTCTTTGGGGTAAGCCAGCCACCAAGATAATTCATTGCAAAATGTATGTGGTTTATTTACCAAGAATGGTCTAGCATTCAAAAACAAGCACAAAGATGTCATCCCATTAATATAGCAAGGTGAGATTAGTTTTACAATGGTAGACTCACAGAAGGCCAAACATAACTAGGCTTACACGGGATCAAGGTTCAAGGTCAGACTGCCAGTTTTGTCACTGCATACTAGAAATGCAGCTGTTTGGAAGTTTAAAGGCGATTCTTGGGCTTGTACTTTTTCTCTCCATGTGGAGAAAGAAAGTTAAGTCACGTTATAATTCAAAGTGCTGTGGAACAGAGGCTTTGGAACAAAAGCTAATGGATATATGTCAAAAATATTTGCCTGCTTCAGGCTGTGAAGGCCTGATGCCTCCACTCACCCTGGAGACCTCATCTCTCCTGGATGGTCTTTGGAAAGGTACTTGCCAACTTGGCTCTTAAAGAGTTATTCCCCTTTGTTTGCCTATCCTTTTGATTTTGAAATGGTTTTGCTTTTAGCTAAATAGCTGTTATCCATTAAGTTAAAGTCCACCCTAAAAAAAAAAAAATGAAATCAAGTCCGCCCTGACTCTGTGCATGTACTTCCCCTTCACACATGTGTAGCCATGACAGCTTAGCTCTTAAGGGCTCCGAATGGTGTTCTCCAGGTACAGCTTCTAACTTCCATTTCATTGATGAAGAAACTGACTGCAAGAGGAGATGGAATGATTCATGCAAAGTGATTAGTGTGGAGTAGAATCCAGTTTCTTAAAACAACGCTTTTTTTAAGCACTATTCACACACTGTCCCATAGCAACCCCTCGAAAGCATGTAATACCAATTTTTGGCTATTAAGGATAAAAAATGTAAAATTGTGAGCTCAGTTTTTAACCTGCCCAGTAGCTTACGGCAATAATGATCATTACTGATAAAAATTGATAGGAAGGTAGAAGGAGCCAAAGAAATAGCATTGGCAGTAACCCATATTCCAGAGGTCAATGAGGACCTTATAATGGAAATCTTACCAGTGAGTCTAATGGAAGTAGCTACTTTTGCTTCTCCATCCACCACCACCACCACCACCACCCCCCCGCCAACCAGGGCATGAAATGTGTTCAGATAGGTTTGTCACTGATAACGGACAAAATATTTTTTTGTGGCTTAGAAAATCCTCATTATTCTGTCCTCTGTGAACTTCTCCATCTCACACGTAGATCCGCATTCACTTCCCCAAACTCGTAATGCTATTTAGAACCCCACACTTGTCTACACTGCCAGCTCTAGTGGGCATACCTTCCTCTATCTTGTCCACCTGGAAAATGTTTTATAACCCTTCAAGATTTAGAGCTGAAGTGTCCCCTCCCTTATGAACCCATTCCTAATACACCACACCCAGGAAAATTTGCTCCTATTCTGCTGTGTGCCACACCCTACCCTTACACATCTCTTATGTCACCTCTGTACCTTGCTGCGTTTTTTTTCTCTCCCCCCCCAATATAAATAAGATTAGTAGTGATACATATTAAAGACACAGAGAAAGAAATATGTTTCCTAAATAAAAACAAAATAGGTCTACAGGAAATTTTAATAAAAAATAGAAATCAGAAAGAATTCTGTACATTGCCTCAACATTTCTGTGTTGTGCATCCTGCCTGTCTTCCTGGGAATTATGTGGGGTTTCGTTTGTTTGTTTGTCGCTTGTCCTTATATTTCTTTATATAAGGTAGATGTCTTGGCTCTCAGTGGGCATACAATCAAATCTTATGACTGATACAATAAAAACAATTGCACATTGTATTTCTTTCTCTGTTTGTCTCAAGAATACATGCTACAGGGGCGCATGGATGGCTCAGTCGGTTAAGCGGCTGCCTTCGGCTCAGGTCATGATCTCAGGGTCCTAGGATTGAGCCCTGTATTGGGCTCCCTGCTCAGCAGGGAGTCTGCTTCTTCCTCTCCCTCTGCCTGCCACTCCCCCTGCTTGTACTCTTTCTCTGTATCAAATATATAAAATCTTAAAAAAAAATACATGCCACAGAATATCTTTTCTGATAATGCTGACTCAGATAACAGCCCCTAAGGGAAATAGAACACTGATCATTAGTGATTCTGATTGTGCCATACTGTGCCTTGGTATCTTAGATTAGGTCAGTTTTGTTCATGCATTTTATCCTTATTATGAAAGGGTTGAAAATAACACATTTCAGAGTGTGAAGAAAAATACTTTATAACTTGGAAATGTGACTAAAGGTGATCAACATGGGGCATAGGTACCCATAAGAATCTACTTTGTTAAATCACTATTTTTCATTAGAGGTCCAAAATTTAGTGAAATTGCATATTAGTTTGTCAAATTTTCTGGTCTAATGCAGATGCCGGGCATAAGAGATAATTCTGAGGAATATGGTTTATCATCATATAAGATATGTAACCAAGTGATATTATTTTCATTATTTATTAAATTGGTTATAAATATTTAGCTCCTTGACTGTTTTTTGAACCACCTTTCCCTTTTTACTATTTACATCATTAATTAATGAGTCGAATAAAATCTTTGACAAGTTTTTATTTTGCAATCATAGGAGAGGCTTTTTTTTTTTTCTTTTACCTTTGAAACTATACTTTAAAACTCTTCATTTAGGGGCGACTGGGTGGCTCAGTCTGTTGAGTGCATGACTCTTGTTTTCAGCTCAGGTCATGATCTCAGGGTCTTGAGATCCAGCCCTGCATCAGGCTCTGTGCTCAGCAGCGGGGGATGAGGGCATGTGTGTGGGGGCGGGTGTTCTGCTTGAGATTCTCCCCCTCTCCTTCTGCCTCTCGTTCTGCTCTCTCTCTCTGTCAAGTAAATAAATGATTTTTAAAATAAAAAACTCCTTATTTTACCTAAGGTCTCTTGGTCAGAAGGTCAAAGGGCTCAGAATGGTGTGCTCATTCATTCTTCTACTTTTAGTATATTGCAATGTAATGCAGCTTTTATGTGCCTGGTTAAATAAATGTACAATTATAGAGTCTAATTTCAACTAAAATAACTCTTGCATGATAGACATGCAGCTGCAAAGATACCTGCAAGGAACCTGTAAGTGAAAGATCATATTAATGATCTTTAATGAAGATAAACTAAGCCAACAATAAAAATTGGCTGAGTTGAAGCTTCTAATTCTAATGTGAACTCTCCACTTGAAACAGAGGCTTAAAAAAAGGAGGATCTAGTCAGATATAACAACAACTGAACAAAAGCATTTAAAATAATAAAATTGACTTGAAAGATAGATACAAATCTATAGCCATCAATATTAACAAGAACTCTAAGAGGATATTATATAAATTGTGTCTTGTTGAGGAGCATTTTTCATATATGACAATCATTAAAAACAATATCATAATAAACTCAGCTTAGAACCAGCTCTTTGAAGTGCTATATCAAAAATGTTAAGCCAGTATTTTCAAAAATACCATCACATATATATACATATGCATATGTGTGTCACATGTATGTGAAGTAATCATATATATTTATATATATATGAAATCAATGTATATACATACATACATTCCAGCTAAAATGACTTTTGGATTACAAGACATTAATTATTTTAAAACATTTAATTTTGGCCTTATTTTATCACTTTAAAATTTCCCATGTGCATACTCTGTAAGTTTTATACTTTGTGGGTAAGTGTAAAAGGTCGTGCATACTATTGGCCAGGCAGACTACAAGGTGGTAAAGCCACCAAAAACACTTATTTGGGATTTTAGGGATTGCAATCCAGGAGACGCAGACTCCATTGAAATCAAAAGTACTCTCTGAATTGCAAGTGTTTAGTGTAGCCTTATGAAGGCAAAAACCACAAGGTTACATAAATTGTTTCAAAAAACTTATGATTAGCACTGGCAAAGTTAAACTATCTAATACAGGATTAGCTATTTAGCTAACAGATGTTACATTATCTCTATTTCAGTCCAAAGTAGAAGGATGTGTTCAAGGAGGTGGTTGCAATTGACAAAAGTCAAAAAGTTCATGGTGTTCTAGGAATTGAAACAGGAGATATACAGAGACCCTGCTTCCTCCTGATCCTATTTTGAATGACTCTCCTAGCAATGCTTACTGCATTTTGGAACTTTTTTCCACCATATAATATATAAATACATATGCTTCTTTTCAAATACTCTGAAGTTGTATTCGTTGGTTTGTTTTACTAACAAGCATTCTATCCAATATTTTGGAGACCATTTCTCTGGGAGATTAGTAGTTATTCTCAAAATAGGGAAAGGTTGCAGAGATTGAAACCCCATATGAACTGAATCCTCCTAAAAAGTTATAAAAGACTCAAAAGACAATACCATGGTCCTCACCTGGGAGGTTGATGGACATGACAAGATAACGTTGGAGACAAAGCACCTTGCAACTGTTTCTAGACTCACTCATACTTGTCTTTCTTCCATGTAGGACACACCTCACCTTCTGGTTCATATAGCTTACCCAAGCATATTACACTTGTTTTCTTCCTAAAATTGCATTCACAGATAGTGTCCCCTGTAGGACAAAAAGGAAAAAAAAAAAAAAAAAAACAAATTCTTAAGGATGCTATTCACATTTTGTTTTGTTATGTTTTAATTTGGTTCTCCTCATCTTGATTTCATTTTTCTTGCCATAACCCTATATTTTTGACAACAATAAGCAAACTGGATCTTCAATGCAAGATGTCATTTCATGCCTCTAGACTGACTCCATTTTCATATGCTGTTTCTCTGCTAAGTATACTTCTCTTTCCTCATTCCATTTGTCACTTTTTATCTACCTTTAAAAACTTGATTTCAACGTTCCTCCATCAAGAGTGTGTGTGTGTGTGTGTGTGTGTGTGTGTGTGTGTGTGTGTGTGTACGCATGCACACATGCAGGCTTCAAAAACATTTTGCAAAGTAAGCCTGAGATCTGAGATCGGTGGAGATGCATAAATTGAAGACAAACTTTTGGGACTCAAAAGGATAGTAATTTAAGTTGAGAATATATAAATTGGGAAAGGTTAAGAACAAAGTGTTTTACTAGTATTTAGGAAGGAACACAGAAAAAAAAAATAGGAGAAAATGACTGGAATTTCTCAGACACAAGAAAAAATCCAGGAAAGGTTCTTGGAATGGAAGGGATTTTTTGAAGAAAGAGGGAATGATCCAGCACTGGCAAAGAACCAGCTAGGTTCAGAAAATGCCAAAAGGACTTTGAAAATGCAGTGTTTTGGTGACCTTAGTAAAAGCAGTATCTATAGCACAGTGCAGGTGAAGATGTAGAAACTGAGTGTACAGACTAACCTTCAACTTCCTGGGAAGGGAAGGATTAAAGAGAACAAAGGTTAGAGTCAAGAGTGGTCACAAGAAACTGTTTTTGCTGTTGTTGTCTTAAGGGTGTGAGAGAACTGAGAATCTTCCTAATTGATTAAAGGAAAAACCGGTACATCTAAAGAAAGAAGGTGACTATAGAAGGGGCTGTAGGCATGTAGAAACAAGGAGATACTAAAGAATGTGAGGAGAATTTAAAACAATACTTATTCCAGTGCAGAAAGTAGTATGGAAAGGGTAAGTGGGGACGTTGGAAGGTGTTCTATCATTAAAACATTGATCTTCTTAAAAAGCTTTGTCTGAATTCCCCGCCTGTCCATGCATATGCCTATAAAGTTATTCACTTCCTCCTTTCTGTCATCTCTTCTTGCCTGTAATTTTTTCCAGTGCATTCTAAATGCTAATTCCAGATTAATGCAGCTTCACACACAGACCCCTCCCTCAATTAGCTATGAATTACCTGAGGTATTCGACTGTGTCATGTTTGTCCCTACCTATTAAGCACCATGCACAGTGCCTGGCATATTTTTGGTTCTGAATGATAAATTGAAGAGTAAATAAAACTTACTGCAAAGGCAAGAGATATGTTGTCAATGCTGTTGGAATTCTGAAAAGTCAGATATCTGCACTAAGGCTTCTCATCAACTGAGAAATGAGTTGATTTCTACATATCTACCCATATATTCATTCATTTATAGATGAAGGAATCCAGACATCTAGGTGCCTAGGCTCCTGAGAGGTATTTATAGAACAGCTCATCTGATTTATGGGGAAAATCTATTTCCCCTTCAGTTATGGAACCTCAAAACTTGATTTCACACCCTAGTCAACTAAGCTAACTAGACAGCCCTTAGATAATCAAGAGTCGATGTCCTTTGGCTTAAAAAACAAACAACAATAACAACAACAAAACCTTTCTAAATCAAATGATAATGCAATGAGAAATGGTGAATGAATAAAATATTTGGTTGAAATTGGACTCTCTGGTTTGTGAGAATGAATATCATTATCTGGAAATCAAAATCATTAAAAAAAACCAGTTAAGGACATTCATGTGAAAATAAAAGGAATAATTTAAAAACAGCTTCCTAAATAAAACCATTATCCCTCAAAGCATAGCTATTTAAAGGAAACTGTGAAACAGTGCTTGTTTCAAAGATCTCAGTGCACACTGTGCATGAAAAACCAAGAATACAAAATAATGTACATCAAAGCCAATGTTTCCATAAATGGTCATAAAGGATTCATGTTTTTCTCTCTGTAAAATTTAAAAAAGCAGTCTACAATGTAACACTAATTATACATAAATAGTCTTATTTTAATCATTATTATTGTGGAAGTGTAACTGTAGATTGGAAACCCATTTCAGATACAGAAGACCTATAGTAACAGAAATAACTTGATAGTGTTTTTCTAATAAAGACAATGGTAAATGTATATTTTGTTCAATAGGAAAACTATTGAAGTGAAATGTAAAAAGAGCTCATTATTATAAATCTGCATAAACATTGGTTTCACACTTACTGCTGGCTATCTTTTGCAATTTACAGGAAACTAAAAACTCTGGTTCTATTGGTCACTGCAGAGCTAGGCACGGGAAACATACACCAGACCACTTGGGATTGCCCCTTCACAAGCTTTTTAAAAGATTTAGTTAAGACGAAATTTGTACAATTTTTCTCTCAAATATAGAATTGTGAAATCGAAAGTTCTGGTTGAGTTATTTTTATTAGGCATCCAGTTAATACAGCAATACACAAATCCAGAATGTACCGCTTTGTGGATTTTCACAAATATATGCAGTACAGAGATCAATAAAAGGAGCATTCCTGGCTGCCCAGACGTTTCCTCCTTACTCCCATCAGGTAATATTTCCAAAGTCTCCCCCAACATACTTTCTAATTTCTAACATCATAGGTAAAAATTTTCTGTTTTTAAACTTTATATAAATGAAATCATTTCTATGCCCTCTCTTGTTTTTGACTTGTTTGCACAGTATCATGTCTGTGAGACCCATCTTTATTTTTCCACTCTACTGTTAATGGGCATTTGGATGGTTTACAGATTTTAATTATAAAAATTATGCATTTTTGTACATGTTTTTGAGGGTATATATATTCATTTTTATAGACATGCACCCATATATCTTGAGAAGAAATACTGAATTGTAAAGTAACTTGTGTTCAGCTTTACTAGGTAATGTATATAATGCCCACCAGGATCCTGATTTACAAAATCCCTTATTCTATAGTGCTGATCGTTTGTGATTACAATTTCACATGTAATTTATTTTTTAGTATTTCATGTCTTTATATATACACTTATTTATTATTTATTTATTTATAAAACACAAAATATGCACATTCAAAAAATTCCTAGCATTCAATATGTATCTACATTTAAAACTTTTAAGTGGAAGAGGATTTTCTTAATCTGCAATCATGTAGAAACACCAGAGAGCTAGTGTTCATATTTTGGCAGGGCATTTCATTAGTGACCCACGTAAACTAGAGCTGAAATAATTTCATTCGAAGCCACTGTTTTCAACCTTTTCAAAGAATGATTTGGCTTTTAATCAGAAATCTGTGTTTCATTTTGAACATGGAACACATCATCCAAATGCAGCTATTTCCATACAAATGAACTACTTTCCATATCATAAGATTAATAATAAACGGACTTGCATTCCTACCAATGTATGGAAGAGTTCATGCAGAAGACAACACTGATCTACTTGAACATGAAATGTGTCCAGTGTGTTTGGAAGTTCCTTTTTTTTTAATAATAATTTTTTATTATGCTATGTTAGTCACCATACAGTACATCCTTTGATGTAATGTTCCATGATTAATTATTTGTATATAACACCCAGTGCACCATGCAATATGTGCCCTCCTTAATACCCATCACTGGCCTATCCCAATGCCCCACCCCTCTCCCCTCTGAAGCCCTCAGTTTGTTTCCCAGAGTTCACAGTCTTTCATGGTTCATTCCCCCTTCTGTTTACCCCCCCTTCATTCTTCCCTTCCTTCTCCTACCGATCTCCCTGCTATGTCTTATGTTCCATAAATGAGTGAAACCATATGATAATTGTCTTTCTCTACTTGACTTATTTCGCTTAGCATAATCTCCTCCAGTCCCGTCCATGTTGCTGCAAATGTTGGGTAATCGTTCTTTCTGATGGCTGAGTAATATTCCATTGTATATATGGACCTCATCTTCTTCATCCAGTCATCTGTTGAAGGGCATCTCGGCTTCTTCCACAATTCAGCCATTGTGGACAGAGCTGCTATGAGCATTGGGGTGCATATGGCCCTTCTCTTCACTATGTCTGTATCTTTGGGGTAAATACCCAGTAGTGCAATTTTTGGATCATAGGGTAGCTCTATTTTTAACTTTTTAAGGAACTTCCACACTGTTTTCCAAAGTGGCTGTACCAACCTGCATTCCCACCAACAGTGTAAGAGGGATCCCCTTTCTCCACATCCTCTCCAACATTTGTTGTTTCTTGCCTTGTCAATGTTTTACCATTCTAACTGGTGTAAGATGGGATCTCAAGGTGGTTTTGATTTGAATTTCCTTGTTGGCTAATGATTTTGAACATTTTTTCATGTGTCTGTTGCCATTTGTATGTCCTCATTGGAAAAGTATCTGTTCATATCTTCTGCCCATTTTTTGATTTGATTATTTGTTTCTCGTGTATTGAGTTTGAGAAGTTCAGGAAGAAATTGATTATTTAAACAGACCGATTAATTATGAAGAGATTGAAGCAGTGATCAAAACCTTCCCAATCAAAATACCGAGGACATTTTTCAAAGAACTGGAACAAATAGTCCTTAAATTTGTATGGAAACAGAAAAGGCCCCGAATCTACAAGGAACTGTTGAAAAGGAAAAACAAAGCTGGGGGCATCACAATGCTGGATTTTGAGCTGTACTACAAAGCTGTGATCACAAAGACAGCATGGTACTGGCACAAAAACAGACACAAAAACCAATGGAACAGAATAGAGAGCCCAGAAATGGACCCTCGGCTCTTTGGGCAACTAATATTTGATAAAGCAGGAAAAAACATCTGGTGGAAAAAAGACAGTCTCTTCAATAAATGGTGCTGGGAAAATTGGACAGCTACATGAAAAAGAATGAAACTTGACCATTCTCTCACACCATACACAAAAATAAACTCCAAATGGATGAAAGACCTCGATGTGAGACAGGAATCCATCAAAATTCTAGAGGAGAACATAGGCAGCAACCTCTACGACATTGGCCAAAGCAACCTTTTTCATGACACATCTCCAAAGGCAAGAGAAACAAAAGATAAAATGAATTTATGGGACTTCATCAAAATTAAAAGTTTCTGCACAGCCAAGGAAACAGTCAGAAAAACTAAGAGGCAGCCCACGGAATGGGAGAATATATTTGCAAATGACACTACAGATAAAGGACTGTTATCCAAGATCTACAAAGAACTTCTCAAACTCAATACACGAAAAAACAAACAAACAAATCAAAAAATGGGCAGAAGATATGAACAGACACTTTTCCAATGAAGACATACAAATGGCTAACAGACACATGAAAAAATGTTCAAAATCATTAGCGATCAAGGAAATTCAAATCAAAACCACACTGAGATACCACCTTATGCCAGTTAGAATGGCAAATATAGACAAGGCAAGAAACAACAATTGTTGGAGAGGATGTGGAGAAAGGGGATCCCTCCTACATTGTTGGTGGGAATGCAAGTTGGTACAGCCACTCTGGAAAACAGTGTGGAGGTCCCTTAAAAAGTTAAAAATTGAGCTACCCCATGATCCAGTCATTGCACTACTGGGTGTTTACCCCAAAGATACAGACGTAGTAAAGAGAAGGGCCATATGCACCCCAATGTTCATAGCAGCAATGTCCACAATAGCTAAATCGTGGAAGGAGCCGAGATGCCCTTCAACAGATGACTGGATTAAGAAGTTGTGGTCCAGGGGCGCCTGGGTGGCACAGTGGTTAAGCGTCTGCCTTCAGCTCAGGGCGTGATCCGGGCGTCATGGGATGGAGCCCCACATCAGGCTCCTCTGCTATGAGCCTGCTTCTTCCTCTCCCACTCCTCCTGCTTGTGTTCCCTCTCTCGCTGGCTGTCTCTATCTCTGTCGAATAAATAAATAAAACCTTAAAAAAAAAAAAGAAGTTGTGGTCCATATATACAATGGAATATTACTCAGCTATCAGAAAGAACGAGTTCTCAACATTTGCTACAACATGGACGGCACTGGAGGAGATAATGCTAAGTGAAATAAGTCAAGCAGAGAAAGACAACTATCATACGATTTCTCTCATCTATGGAACATAAGAACTAGGATGATCGGTAGGAGAAGAAAGGGATAAAGAAAGGGGGGGTAATCAGAAGGGGGAATGAAACATGAGAGACTATGGACTATGAGAAACAAACTGAGGGCCTCAGAGGGGAGAGGGGTGGGGGAATGGGATAGACCAGTGATGGGTAGTAAGGAGGGCACGTATTGCATGGTGCACTGGGTGTTATACACAACTAATGAATCATCGAGCCTTACATCGGAAACCGGGGATGTACTGTATGGTGACTAACATAATAAAAAATCATTAAAAAAAAAAAAAAAACCTTCCCCAAAACAGAGTCCAGGGCCTGACGGATTCCCTGGGGAATTCTACCAAACATTCAAAGAAGAAATAATACCTATTCTCCTGAAGCTGTTTCAAAAAATAGAAACAGAAGGAAAACTACCAAACTCATTCTATGAGGCCAGTATTACCTTGATCCCCAAACCAGGTAAAGACCGCATCAAAAAGGAGAATTACAGACTTATATCCCTGATGAATATGGATGCCAAAATTCTCAACAAGATCCTGGCTAATAGAATCCAACAGTACATTAAAAGGGTTATCCATCATGACCAAGTGAGATTCATCCCTGGGATGCAAGGGTGGTTCAACATTCGCAAAACTATCAGTGTCTTAAATTTTATCAGCAAGAAAAAAGCCAAGAATCATCTGATTCTCTCAATAGATGCAGAAAAAGCATTTGACAAAATACAGCATCCTTTCCTGATTAAAACCCTTCAGAGTGTAGGGATAGAGGGTACATTCCTCAATCTCCTAAAAACCATCTATGAAAAGCGTACAGTAAATATCATTCTCAATGGGGAAAAGCTGAAAGCCTTTCCCTTAAGATCAGGAACACGATAAGGATGCCCACTGTAGCCATTATTGTTTGGAAGTTCTAATCTCTCACTGCTTTTGAGGGATAAAAGAATAAACACGTGTTGGTGGTTATGAACCTCCATTGAGTCAACCACTCTCAAATTCAGCAAGAGATAGGTTGAAATAAATTCTGTAGTCCAATGTCTACCTTATTGTAAATGAAAAAAAATATAGACAGTAATGTGGGAAAAATCCAATGTAAGTGGAGAGAGTGAATAAAAAGAGAGATGATGTTATCACTAAGTTTGTATATATATATGAAATTGTGGCTTGGAAATAGTTCTCCCATTCATTAGATATACACATTTATATCCATAAGAACTTGTCTAAGCCTCAATTTTCTTATCTGATGTCCATATTATCTTCTTTGCAGGAATGTAAGTTTCAAATGTCATGAGCTAAGTAAGTATTTCATAAATGGAATATACTTCTTGTTATATCCATGTTATTGTGATGATTATGATTTATTTTATGCTTTTCTAAGCATTTTCCCATTAATTATTTTATTTTAACACCAATACTTTGAGGATGACTAGAACATGCATTATTGTCGCCTTGTGCAGAGAGGATACTCTGGCCTCCTTGTACTATGATTGCATGAAAGAAATGATCAACCCTTCCTCCTGGTTTGGTTCTTTTTCTCACCCCATCTTTCTTTTTTTCTACAAATTGACTCATAAGTAAGTTATGTTTCCATCTCACTGGGTGTGCTTTTGTGTGTTCTTCAAGGATTCCCTAGTCTTCATGTCAATAAGCACAAATCCTATCTAAAAGGATCTTGCTTCATCCAGATCTTTCTTCTACTCGATTGATGCTCAGTCACTGGCTAAATTTTTCTTTCTGCTTCCTTTATTCACATTATCTCTCTTTCTCACCCTTAGAAAGCATATTTTGGATTGGAGAAACTGCTGCAGTGTATTCACAAATTCACACTCCTTGCCCTACCACTTCTCCACCACGAAAAAGATAGAAGTAAGGGAGGAAAGAAGGAAAGGAAGGAAAGGGAAGGAAGGAAGGAAGGAAGGAAGGAAGGAAGGAAGGAAGGAAGGAAGGAAGGAAAAAAGAAAACAAAATAGCTAATATGCCAAAGTCATGTGTCAGAGACCCAACACTCAATGCAGTTTTCCTCAGTTTGAAGGTCAGTGATTTCCAGTGTAGTTAATTCATAAATCTTCAAGTGTGCTACCATATTTTCACCCACTCACTTAGCTTGCCGACATGGTATCAAAGTTTGTGTCTGTATGGTTGCATGATGGCTATTATTCTTCCAGGAGTCATATCTTCATAAAACCAAGAACAGGGAGGGGCAAGATCAGTAAAAACTTGTGTCTACCTCAACTGGCTTTTAAGAGGGACAGAAATGTTTCCAGGGGACTACAGTTTTGTCTTATTGGCCAAGACTTTACCCCAGGCCAATCTAAATCCTTTCATTGTCATGGGAGTTAGAATTACTATAGTTTTCTTGCATTAATCCAAGTCTACCTCCTGGGGCTGGGCATGGATACAGCCTTACCTGAAGCATACACAGTCTCTCGCCAGTACTTGTAAATAATTAAGGTTCTGTTTCAAAAGAAGAAGTGGAAATACCTGTTGACCAGGTACCCAACAGTGTTTGCCATAGTCCTGTCATGTCTGGAATGGGATATGTCACAGAAGTGATCAAACTGACTCCAAGTTTTCCATTGACCTAATTCATTTTCTTGTTTTTTCTTCATTATGAATTGCTGAGGTCATAGTCATGGAGTGCCTCACCTTGACACTCTTGCTGGAAAGAGTGCCTTAGATATTGTTTCTGTATATGTAGAGCAGAGGAATCTTGGACAAAATTTTTACTCTCTATGATCCTCTGTGTCAGCCCCAGAGAAGCCATGGATTCTTGTGATTTGTAGCAATATTTCTCTTCTCTCTCTCTTTCCATCCCCCATCCATGCCCTGTTCCTCAGGGACACACATTTTCCATTTTGACTGGTGCCTTCTGGGGCACAAGCTTCAATTAGTAGATTTTCATAAACTATTGCTTCAAGTACTTATTTTTTTCCTGGTCTTATTATTGAATTATAAGTCTACTACTATTGGTGTTTTTGAAATCCATCTGCCGGATAATCTATTATAATACTTTGCAAGTTTGTGTTGTGTCCCAGTAGAGATGCTAAAGAAAAATGAGTTTTGATTGTCACAGAAATTCAGTTTCAACTTGAGGAAAAACTGACTAGAAAAGTTATTAGCCTCTGAATTAGCTACTAAAAATCTTTGAAGTCATCTTCCCCTGAGATCTTACATAAAGGGCTAAGTAGGCCTGTGACAATTTAGAAATTTTCAACTGTCTGGAGGGGAGAAAGGAGATAACACTGAACTTATATACCAGATTATAACCAGATTTTTGCAAACCTCTAGATCTGCTATGAAGCACACAGATCAACCAGTTTGCAAGTGTGGCCCCAAATGTAGAGACTTATGGGGCCATGAAGGGTCATTTCAGGATACCCTCCCCAACTATTGGACAATGCGTATGCATGTAAGGCTGTATAAAATGGCCTGTGCTGCCCCCTGGTCCCCTAAGAAAGAAACTAATCCAGGAGGCCTGCCTCACTGAGAGAATGTGAGAGCTCCGTGCCCTGAAAATGCCATCCGTGGGGATGTGCAAGTAATGAGGGAGTTTTATCTTCTAAATCATGGAAATACTGTTTGCAGTGAAGTACGTCAAGGGCTAGCAAGTCTTGGATTCAAATTATGGTGGTTTGAGGAAATCCCTTTAACTCCATGAGCCTCATTTTTTTCTCATCTGTGAAAGGCAATAACATCTCAGAGAGTACTGCCAACATTAAATTCTGTCAATGTATGGAGCAACCTGTGATGCCTTCAGTTCTCTATTAAAGTTACTTATTTTAGTTTTTCCATTTCATGTCCCAGTAATGCTGGTAATAGACTAGAAAGTCATAGAGCAAGAGCCGTAGAAAATAGAGCTTGAGGCATGTCCTTCATGCTGAGGCTTCTAGAGTCCAGCAATCTCAGGATAGCCACAGGAGGGGAAATGGGACATGAAGCTGGGGAAGAAAATAAAGCAAATACAAATGCAAAGTGGTTCACAAGCAATTTGGGTACACAGTCTCGTGAAAACACGAAGCTTTGTTATTTCCATGGCACGTCCTCCAGACAGACCCCATGAAGCCACTGTGACAAGTAACAGCTGTTTAAAGAAAGTACAGGATCCTGATGCATCCTCTGGTTCCCTCATACCTCCCACCTTTCCTCTGAAAACACTCCTTCCCAAGAGAGAAATGCCCCACACTGCTAGGTTGTCACCCAGTCCCTTCAGATACCTTCCAGAAAGTCTGATCCCAAGACCATAGTTTTATCTGACCCACCTGCTTTATCTGATTTGGGGAGTAGAAAGAAGCCAGAGTTTCCCTATTTCGGCAATTACTGAGGCTCCTGCCTCAAATGTAGCTTTGAGGAATCTCCTTGGGGAAACTGGGAAAGTGTGCTTGTGAGGGCTTGTGGAGGTCTTCAGACTGCTTCCATTTGGAAATAAGAATAAGGTCATCAGCTGAGGAGGAGAACAGGGGAGTTTGCGCTAGTTAATTGAAAAAGAAGGGGGAGGTGTAAAATCATCTAGAAGAAAGGGGGAGTGAGTTGACCAATGATGTAGTGGGCATATAGTATCAGGAGAGTGGGGAATAACAGCAGCAGCCAAGGCTTCTCACTGGAAATCTGGAGCAGTGCATAGACTAGGTTCCTATATAATTTTTTTTCTACCACATGCATCAATTTTCCAAGTCATGTCAGTAAATATTGATGGATCACTAACATATCAATAGATATAAAGAGAGATACAATATAAGAAAGGTGCAATATGAGAAAAATACAAATAGCCAATTTTGTACTCAAATACCTAGATATCTAGCTTTGTGAATGAAAATAAAAAGATGAGTAATTCAAAGCATAGCATTAGTAGAAATTTACCAGTCCATTTAACAAGCGACCAATAACCTCAGCAGGAGACAACATTATGATTTGAGTGGTCAGGGAAAGGCTGGATCTGACCCAGCCCAGGGATAGTAGCCAACATTTAATAAGCAGTGTTGAAGGAAACAGGGCCACAGAGGCGAGGACAATAACATTAGCAAAGGCAAGGCTGTAAGCAAGGACGCTATGTATTTCTGCTTTCTTATAAACAAATATGGCTGATGAGATGAACTCTTAAAATTAACCTGTGGGAAATAATTTGTAAAAACAGAATGGGGTTAGATATAAGAACTTTTTTTTAAAGATTATTTATTTATTTATTTGACAGGGAGAGAGAGAGAGAACACAAGCAGAGGAGCAGCAGGCAGAGGGAGAGGTTCACCACTGAGCACAGAGCCTGATGTGGGGCTCAATCCCGGGACCCTGGGATCATGACCTGAGCCGAAGGCAGACGCTTAACTAACTGAGCCACCCAGGCATTCCAATATGATAATGTTTTAAATGACAGATGCAGGCATTGGGTCATTTTCTTACTGATCATGAAGCCTGGATAATTCATGAGTTAATATTAAATAACATTTCTTGAGTTTATGCTATTACTGTTCTTAATGTTTCATATGTTTTAACTCACTGAAGTCTGTCAATAACCTCTGCTCACACACAAGGTGCTATAATTTAAAAGGTCTCACGATTTTCTGATAAACTTAATCCATGAGGATAAGTGAGGGATACAGAAAGCACAGCTTTCTAAAGACATGTAAGTAAAGCAATAAAAGCAAGGACAGCAAAAACAGACATCCTTCCTGAGTGGACACACTTCAAAACATAGCCAGAAGCTTAGTTCCCTTTGGATACTGCCTACCTACTGGCACTCTCAGCCATGGAAAGCAGCCCGCTAATTCCTGTGCATCTCATCCTGGCTTCCCTGGGTTTGATTTGATATTACGCTTGATTCTCTCATCCCAGAAGATGTTCCCTTGGTAGTTCTCATATCTGGTATATTATACATAGATGAAAATATTTGATCTCTAAGTACTGAATTGTTCATTGGTGTAATGAGTTTCTACCCAGAGAGGGATTCATATGATCATTATGGTTACTCTTTTTACTATTTCAACACACTATGAAATATCATTTGTTAATTGAGGTGAGTTTTATATCCTTTTTAAGAAAATATCAAATGCTTGATGATTCAAAGTTCTGAAGTATTTTTTCCATTCACCCAGAAATTTGTTTAATTACATGAAATCAAACATAACAAAAGCAATCAAATTGTCTAAGCTTTTATCTGCTTCCGATACATATCCAGTTGTTGATGTTCGGTGTATGGAATACCAAATATCCAGAAGAATATTGCCTAAGAGGAAGTATACTTGGTAAGAAGTCTAGAGTCCTGTGCTCTTGACCACATCTACCATTGAAACAGGGAGAGTTTACCTCCAGCTCTGAAGATCCCTTCCCATAACTGCAAATGAAGCTACCTGTGAAGTTAACAAGCTACCTTGCCCACTGTAAATACTTATTGTCAGAAGAAAAGAGAAGAGACAACAATTACCCATTAAGCCTATTGAAGGAATCAAGTCAATCATAATGGATATGCTGAAGTTTGTTCCATAGACTAAACCTCTTTTTTAAGCTGTTCAATATTCATCAATAATCAGCATGAATTTACATGTAAAAGTTCTTGAACTAAAACAAACTTAGACAGTTTCATCAGTTAGTTATGTTACTTTAAGTTGTGTTAAATAATTTGATATATTCCAGAAAACTTTCAACTGAAAACATAGAATGATCTTTTATCACAGGCTATGAAGATAACCAATGTCAGGCTGTGAGTCCATGCAATTTGGGAATCTGATGTATTCCACCAAGGAGTAGTGTCTAAATTTACTAGTGATATCCATCTCTAGATATTGATTAAAGCTTAGAGATCATTTGTAATCTATTCTAATATTCATATATTTTAAAAAGAGAAATGTTTTTAGATTTGTCCAAATTAAGTATAGAAAAAAATATATCACATAGGAAGAATCAAGAGAGAACTCACGTATGTACCTAGTAACTCATCTAGCAACCAACTCTTGTCTGCAATTTGCTTATTCTCCTTTACCTCCTTATAGTTTCAAAGTAAAACCAACATCTTGACCTTTACTTAAGTGACATTCACATAACATAAACTTAATCATCTTAAAGTGAACAATTCACTGGTATTTACTACCCTCATATCATTGTACAAATACCACCTCTCTCTAGTTCAAAATATTGCATCACTCAAAATAAAACCTTGTACCCATTAAACACCTCCTCCTCCTCATTGCTCTCGTCCCCTAGCCACTGGCAATCACCAAACTGGTTTTTGTCCCTATAGATTTACCTTCTGTGGATATTTCATATAAATAGAGACGTGCAATATGTGACCTTTGATATCTGGTTTCTTTTACTTAGCAGAGTGTTTTGGGGCTTCCTCCACGCTGTAGCATTTATCAGTAATTCCTTCCTTTTTATGGTTTAATAATATATCACTGTATATGTATTAGTGTCTTAGGGCTGCCATAACAAAATACCACAAACTGGTTTAAAACAACAGAAAATTGGGGCGCCTGGGTGGCACAGCGGTTAAGCGTCTGCCTTCGGCTCAGGGCATGATCCCGGCGTTATGGGATCGAGCCCGACATCAGGCTCCTCTGCTATGAGCCTGTTTCTTCCTCTCCCACTCCCCCTGCTTGTGTTCCCTCTCTCGCTGGCTGTCTCTATCTCTGTCGAATAAATAAATAAAATCTTTAAAATAAATAAATAAATAAATAAATAAATAAATAAATAAATAAATAAATAAATAAAACAGAAAATTGTTCTTTTACAGTTCCAGAATCTAGAAGCTCCATATCAAACTTTCAGCAAGGCCATACTCCTTCTGAAGACTGAAGCATTCTATTTTGGCTCTTTCTAGTTTCTGGTTATTGCTGGCCATTCTTAGCATTCTTGGAATTATAGCTGCATCACTACAATTTCTGCCTCTGCCCTCACATGGCCTGTGCTGTATGCCCTCTTTGGTCTGACACGGCCTTCTCATAGGACACCAGTCATTGGATTTAGGGCTCACTCTAATACATTATGACCTCAACTTCACTTAACTAATCACGTTTTTAAAAACCCCATTTAAAAATAAGTTCACATTCACCTGGGGTTAGGACACGTTTTCCTAGATTTCTGACTATTGGGTTTTGTCAAGTACCTTTCCTATGCCAATTAAGATGATCAGATGATCATATATTTGTTTTTTCACCCTCCATTTTATTAATATGGTGTAGTTCATTGATTGATATCTGTATTTTGAATCTGCACTCGTCATTCTCCAGAGCCTAATTTTCTCTACTAATCCTTTCTTCATGTCCTAGATTTAGTGCTTTCTCCATGTCCCCAAACATATTCTGGGCATCTTTATCGCTACATTTACTGCATTGACTTATAATTAACTCTTGACTCTTTTATCCCTGTCTCTAGTCTGTGAACCAAGAGGTCAGAGAGACCACATTTGATCCATCTTATATGCCCCATGCCTGGCATAGTGCCCAGAACATAGTAAGTGTTGAAAAATAAAGGCTGAATATTTGAGTGGGAGATGCTGAACACAAATTGTGTAACAGTAAATCTCTGTTTTCTGAGATGTAGCCAAACTTCAAGTCCTAAATATAGGAGCCTCCCTATGTGTCAAACATTCCTTTATGACCCTCAATCCTCTCACCTTAATTCCCCTAAGACTCTTAGAGTCTGAACACTTAATCACCACTTAAAGGTGTACACGGAGGCTATGTTCTTACTCATCTTCCCAATCCATTGCTTTAGCAAGAAATCTGTACTTGGAAATTTAATTGTTAAAATGTACGCTGAAAGAAAAGAGAATGTAATTGCTTAGAATTCTTTAAGACACTGAATAGTTTCATCTCTCAGATTGATTAAACATTGATTAATAGAGTGTAATATAAAATAGATCAATAGTAGGGGATTGTTTAACCATAGGAACTGTGAAAAAGAGTCACATATGTGAACATTGACCAAATCTATCCAATAAGCTCATAGAAAAATAGTGTCATTGGAAAAATCAGCCTTATTAGGTAAATAGATTCATCAGACTGTTTTATCTGTATATCATTAAACATTCTGCTTTCATTATAATTTATTTAATTCTAATTCCATGGCCAACATCACTTTCCGGATTATTATCTGGCTGTGTATCTTCAAGGTCATGTAACATAATACTTTTCTCATTGTAAATGAATGTATTGGCACTCTGAATTTATACATTAATCACAGAATCTAAGATACTATTAACATAACAGAGAAAGATGCATCTGCGCCAGGTGAATGAGCAAAACCAGATTTCTGAGGCTGCATTAATGAGTTTTAGGTGAGTGTGCTGTCTATCTACCATGAAGCATCAGAAGAGAGGCATCGCCTTGGTAACTTTACCCTAAAACTAGTTTGCTATTCATGGTGTGAATCATAGATAGCATTCAAGTGGTATAACTCTCAAACAATGTAGTACACAGAAATTCTGTAATCATAAAGAATGAGTCCAAACCCAGCTCCACCACTGTCTATATGAACTTAACTATTGTTTTAATTTTTCTAAGCCTCAGTTTCCCCATACATAAAATACATATAGTTACAATATCAAATTTTAGGACTACTGTAAGGACTAATGAGATGCCTCCTATGAGTTTGCAAAAGAGGGACTGATACTTGGTCGGTCTTCACTAAATGTCAGCTCTCTTCCTTAGTGCATTTTTAAGATGAGCATAGGACTCAGCTGAGTAGCAGAGACTTACTAAAATGATAGTGCAGAGCTTTAGTATAGATATCAGAACCTTCATATATGTACTACAGGGGCCCATCTTTATTCAATAAGACAGAAGTCATCTTTTCTCTACTAATATATATTTTCCCCATATGTGGTGGGATCACTGCTCTCCTTAATAGTCTTGCTAAAAGCAGATATTACTGTACCACAAAGAAGAGGATATATATTACCCCTCATAATAGCACTGGTGTCTGGCCATAAGATATGGGATCTTGAGGTGTTGTTTTGGCAGATTCTCAGGTCTCATCAAATACCGATCAATGGCCACTCTTGCTACACTAGTTGGAAGTATGGTACATGACCATGCAAGTATAGGCAAGGACAGAATCTCAGAGTTTGTGTTCTCCAGATGAGAATACAGAATTCATCAACACTCTTTTATTGGTTTGTATTTTCTGCTCTTGCAATTTACTATATTCAAAAGGGCCCCTAGCCATCTATTCATTAGCTAATTTAGATATTAGTTTCTGTGATAGCTGTAAGGAAAAATAAAGAGAGAGTAAAGCCACCTATTGGCTAGACTTCAGACACATGGAAAACTTTGATATTGATGGTTTCCACTGTATCTTTGGCGTTATAAATAGATACAGTAGTGGAAAGTTAAGGTTTATTTATTTATTTGGCCCAAAAACAAACCATGATTTGAAATATTTATATTTACTGGATCCTTATTAGAATGCAAATTTCAGATTAGGATTTCAGAATAACAGATTTCACTTTTGTGTGTCTCTGTGTGTACATATGTGCATAGATCCCACTGGGCTCACAAACATCAAGCATTTCAAAAAGGCCCTGCAACTTGGAGCATGATACATCTTTCCCTGTAACTTTTCGCCTGTTAGTAAAGCTTATTTATTATGTTTATTCGACTTCTCCAAATGGGAGAAAACTATGTACCCTTGATATAGTGGTTGTCTTTTGTTTCATATGCTATCCCTGATTTAACATTTGCCTTCTTTTGAGAATTGCTTTTGCTACTATTCCAATCATTAGGTCTGGGAAAAGCTGTTCTATTTGCATCTATCTTGGCCCCTTGTCAAAGTTGATTCATCAAGGAAGGTAGAGAGGTCACCTCACACTCTGCCACTCAGTATTTTTCAAAATGGAGCTCAGAAATAGAGCCTCTCACAATAGTAAAGGAAGCTACAGGACCTTGGACCCCAAGATTAACACTGGTGTTTCTTTTTTCTCCTTCTGGGGGAAGCCCAACTTTAATTTTTTTTTTTTCAGTGAAATAGAATGAAGCCTGCACCACAAAAGAGAAATAACACAATTTAAGCAAACAATTCTTGGTAGCTTTTTGTCTCTGGCTGTAGTTACTCTGAAGCACAACTACATCTTGACTTTCCACAGTTCGGGTTGTTCAGGTCTTATTTGAAGGTAATACCAGTCAAAACACAAACAGGTGAAACACACTTCCTTCAAGCTAGGGAATTGAGGAAATTTTAATCCAGAGATTATTCACAAAGATGGGACCAGGAAAAGTACAAGGCATGGGTTAGTAAGCAGGGAAAACCAGTGCCTCTTTTAATTAGTCCTGAAGGAGCAAAGGGAGGGAAAGATCACCAGGAAGCAGAAAGAAAACTCTAGAGAAAGCTTTATGGCAGTAACTGTAACCTTTGGATAGAGGACTATAGCCAAAACCAGGTCATGCAAGGAGTACGCTGACCTCACTGTCCTCATCCGTGTAATATCCTGCCAGTGTCAAAACAAGAGGCCAAAGAACATGGAATCCCATTGAAATAATTCAAATAGGTCAGCATCCTAAAGACAGAGCAGGAAAAAAAAAAAAAAAAAGGCAGGAAGGAACCAAGTGTGGCCCATGTAAGATGTCCAGCACAGAGCCAATGAGCCAGTAAATTCCCCTTTTGCTTATGTTAGTTCAAGCTGGGTTTCTATCATTTGCAAACTAGAACAGCCCTGACTAACACACTTGGAATTCTCCTTTCTAGTTTTTGTCAAGTGCCTGCCTGGTCCACTTCAATTATCTCTAACCCGGGATTTACGCAAAACAGATGATGATAAAAGAAGTAGGATTAACAGCTGATAGATTAGCCAGTCAATTAACCCATGGGACCTACTCTACTCTTTTCTAGAAAACAGGCAGTAAAGATAGCATGTCTTAAAGCAATCTCTAAGCCAGTGAAACACCTGCTCATTTCTGTTCTTTCACTCAAGCCTGACAGCAATTAAATCTCTCCAAACTCGTTTTCTCCCCTGACAGGTCTGCCTACCTAAATCACACATGTTTTATTTGACCACATCACAGCAAATCAACCCACTGCCCCCCATATGAATTGCTAGTGGAAGTCAATCATGCAGCTTCTCTACTCTGAACTTGAATATATACCCATCTATGCTTGACAGAGAGTTCTACATTCAGTTCACCCCAGTCCTTATCAGTCTCATAGCCAGGCATAGTAAGAGGGATAAGTCACCCAATATAATTTTTTTTTCGATGGCCTAAATGAAAAACTTGACCCAATGACTTCTAGATCTGGAACTCTGAAATTCAACCAAGGTAAAAACTGTAAAAACAGAGGAACATGGGCCCATCTGTTCCTATTATTTATTGCCCATCCTTCACTTCCCACTTTGAGTTATTGCTGTTGAAGAAGACTAAGCGTGAACAGGTAGGTGGAGAGAAACCATATCTTCTAAAACCAGTGAGGTGTTGGTGAGCTCTCAGAGCAATCCAGCCATGCTTTTGAGTCTAGCCATTTCCTGAATTCTGTCTTCCTATACCCTATGATCCAGCAGTTGCACTGCTGGGTATTTACCCCAAAGATACAGACATAGTGAAGAGAAGGGCCATATGCACCCCAATGTTCATAGCAGCATTATCCACAATAGCTAAATTGTGGAAGGAGCTGAGATGCCCTTCAACAAATGACTGGATTAAGAAGATGTGGTCCATATATACAATGGAATATTACTCAGCCATCAGAAAGAACGATGACCCAACATTTGCAGCAACATGGACGGGACTGGAGGAGATTAAGCTAAGTGAAATAAGTCAAGCAGAGAAAGACAATTATCATATGGTTTCACTCATTTATGGAACATAAGAAATAGTAGGAAGATCGGTAGGAGAAGGAAGGGAAGAATGAAGAGGGGGTAAACAGAAGGGGGAATGAACCATGAAAGACTGTGGACTCTGGGAAACAAACTGAGGGCTTCAGAAGGGAGGGGAGTGGGGATTAGGATAGGCCGGTGATGGGTATTAAGGAGGGCACATATTGCATGGTGCACTGGGTGTTATAAGCAAATAATGAATCATGGAACATTACATCAAAAACTAAGGATGTACTGTATGGTGACTAACATAACATAATAAAAATTATTATAAAAAATAAAATATACTGGGTAAATATCAATATCTGCTATTGAGCATGGTCAAAAATGAATAATAGAAAAATGGACCAGTGAGGCTGTGCCATTCTAATGAGAAAATTTGGAAAGAAAGAGGGGATTAATGGAATTTGTTTTCTGTTCTTTCTTTCTTTTTTTTTTTTAAGTGTATACTCCTGATGTATGAAGCACTATTTTATGTGCTTCAAATAACATGTTTCATTAGATCTAGAGAACACAAAAATAAAGCATATATATATATTTTTTAATTTAAATAGCCAACATATAGTACATCATTAGTTTTTGGTGTAGTGTTCTTTATTTTTGGTGAAGATTACTTGCACCTAGACCAAAACAAGTCAGATCAGGGTAAAGCAAAGGCTATGAGGATTGTGGATTTCCAAGATGCCATCTGTGGGTCATTCTGAAACGTTTGCAGAAAGCCCACAATATAAGGGGTCATTAGAAAGTAATGGGCATTCACAATGTGTGAGATACTCTTTTAAATGCTCTGTATTTTATTCTAACAGCACATTATGATTTAGCTACTTACTGTCATTACCCCAATTAATGGAGAGGGAAACCAAGGCACAGAGAGATTAAATGTCTTGTTCAGCATCATACAACTAATATTAACAGAGCCATGGGTCAAACTCAGCCTGACTGGGTTCAGAATATATGCAAAAATTTTTTAAAAAGTATATAGTCACTGCCATTTTTCACAAAGAAGAAGTTAACTCAAGTACTAGGATATTTTAATTAGTCATATTTGATTAAATGTGTTTTCTAATGGTTAGGGACATCAGCAATTATGGCCATTTTGTTTCAAAGGTATATAAGAAACTAATCTTGTAATATTTCATAACAGTTATAGAAAGCAAAGTTATAGAAAGAGATTTAGTTCCTAAAATAGTTATTTAATGACTTATTCCACAGGATGGCTTAAATATAATGTTAATGTCATTTACTAATTATATGTATTTTAGAATTTCAAGAGATCTCATAGTTATTTCTATCAATCAATCAACGACAGTCTTAAGAATAAAGTGGCATGTCAGAGATTAATGCACAAGTTTATATTTTCTGTAAAGTCTTAGCTTGACTGCAGCTCAAAGCTGAGAACTACCTCCAGCCTACTCCAATGATGAGGCATTACTTATACTTTATACATAAATAAACAGAAACTCATTGTTTGGATTGAATTGTGTGTCCAAAATCACAATGTCATGATCTGAGTCATAATTCACACCCAAGTCTGCTTGATTTTAAATTCTAAATTCTACGAGTATATCAAAAACATGTTTGGGAAACTCTAAAGTTTACTAATCCAGAAATCTTCTTGAAATCACATTAGGGGCACCTGGGTGGCTCAGTAGTTAAGCGTCTGCCTTTGGCTCAGGGCATGATCCCAGCGTTCTGGGATAGAGCCCCGCATCGGGCTCCTCTGCTGGGAGCCTGCTTCTTCCTCTCCCACTCCCCCTGCTTGTGTTCCCTCTCTCACTGGCTGTCTCTCTCTCTGTCAAATAAATAAATAAAATCTTAAAAAAAAAAAAAGAAAGAAATCACATTGACATCCAATTACTCCTTTCAAAGATAAGGAATGTTTGAATATCTGTTGGGCAAAATCCAGTTGAGTTTAGGTCATAAATGGGACACCAAGTATTTGCTACCCTCACAAGTGTGAAGATTTTAATACAGGAGCCATCAGTTGTACAAGATAGAACCAAACCTCTCTTTCCCCTGTCCTTGTCATATGTAAAAAAACTTATGATTCTCCCACTGCCTGAAATGTCTGAGGACTGTCTTAGCACAGCAAGATACAAGGATGGATTTCATCAGGTAAGGAAACCTGGTGACGTTCTGCTAAGAAACAGTTTAAACATGAAACTCTGTGACAGAAAGATGCATGGGGTGCTGCGGGCGCTCAAAGGTGAGACATTTACATCAAACTTGAACAATTAGAGAAGAATTCATTGTTCAGGGAAGCTCAGGCAATTTGTGAAGTAATATTTGGCTCTCTGTGGTCCCCAGCAATCAAGCAAGATGTATAAATACCAATCTCAAATAGTATCTGCTTTATCATTGACTCTCTCAGGTACTTAGAAAAAGTGTCTCAGAATTAGCGCTGAAGAAATATTTCTGGATTTAAGGTACAAAGTACATGCATCCCTAAATGCATCTTCTTTTCCTCTGGAGTCTCTCTTAATAAGTAGATGGGGTGGGCGGATATTTGTTCTTCTATTATCATGTCTGGACCACTTTAAAAAATATATAAATACTATAGGTACCTGGGGATACTTGCTTAAAACAACAACAACAACAGCAGCAACAAACAGTTAACTGCAAGGCTACACACCTGGTGCCACTAGCACACTATGAAGGGTTGAACTGGCCAGGAAGTACCTCCATTCACTTGGTTATTCTACACACATTTAGGGAAAGTCTACCATATGCCAGGAAGTAAAGCATATCAGGATAAACTCATTTTGACATCTCAGCCCCAGAGAGGTCTGATGGATGCTGGTCGTTCTGTGGAATGGCCACATCCAGAGGCCGTTCTTTGTTGTACAGGACAGTACAATGCATTTAGTAGCTCTGCTCCATGCTTACTAAACGGCAGTAGCATTTCCCAATCACTGGGCCAAGAAATAATGTACCCTTGAATTTTCACATGCCCCATTAGGGATGCTGAACTGCTTCTGGGTGAGAATCACATCTGACAAAAATAAAACCTATACCTTAGCAGAATCTAAAGATTAGAGTAGCAGTTACCCAAGTGAAGCAGGGAGAGTGGAGAGGTGTATCAATAAACACGACTGCTGCTTCTGCTGCTCCTGCTGCTTCTACTAAAAGCAGCTCATGCCAAAGCCAGAACACATAAAACACTTTGCACTTTCAAGAAGTACTTGCTATTCAGCTGATATGAATCCTAGGTTTTGGAGGACAGCAGGGTCGAGGGTAATAATAGCAGGTGAGGAGGTGTGTGTATATATGTATATATGGAAGTGTGCGCACACACACACATATTTAAGATATAATACATATTTAAGATAGATAATATATACATATCTACGTATATGTATTTATATATATTATTTTACATGATTGTGGCAAGCCCCATTTCTATGTTTAACAGATGCCGTGTGTGTGTGTGTGTGTGTGTGTGTGTGTGTGTGTGTGGTCAAGGACAGAGTAACAGAAGATAAACGTTTCCCTCCTAAGTTCACCATTTCTCTATAAATGTGAAGTCCTGTGTTGTAACCTTTCCTTGTCCCAGAATTTGCATGGTTCAGGCACATGATAGGGATTACTAATAGTACACCGAATTGAATGTGTTAGTGTGTTTTGTGAGAGGTACTTAGGATCTTCTAAATTCAGAAGGCTTTATTTGGGATTCAGCCCAGCTGGTGCTATAACTGGGGCTGTATCAATGATGATGTTTGCACATGTTATCACCTACTTTATCCGTGATTCAGGGGCCATCAGCTCAGCCACTAAATAAATACCTTTTATTTATTAGGTAAATATAGGGTCAGCATCAAATTTAAGGGCAGTTGAAAGGACAGTATCCATATACCTTACCTTTAAAAAAGATCATTAGCTTTTAAAATAGAGAAATAATATTTTCTCTGTTCAGGAATAATAATTTTCAAATTTAGATCTGTCAGTTAACTGAAGTGTGAAAAATGCAGGTGTTTAGAGGATTAGTATCCTCAGCCTGGAGTGGCTGGCTGAGAGGACCGTCAGCCATTCACTGCAATGGGAACCACAACAGAAATTCATTGGCACTGGTTCTATAAAATTTAATTTTCTTTCCTTTTTCTGTGAATGCTCAAATTAGCAGATGGAGGAAAGTGTCATTTATTTACATTCATTCAGGGTATTACTCGTAGAAAAATGAATGTGTATTCAGAGGAAAGCTACAGAACGATATTATTCTTTTACATTTCACAGATGTAGTTTAATGTGTTTGTATATACATAGCAGTGTGTGAATTTCTAGAAAGCATTTTTAATTAAACTGTTATTTCTAAGCATTCATATTTATAAATGAATAAATTTGAAATATATTTTCATATCTTAATTTATGGAATATTCTGATTTCCCTTCATTTCTTAATAGCTATTTCAATTGTAACCTGAGGGTTCTAGCCCAACTCAAATTATGTCATGTCCATGGGGCCTGTATTATATCCTCTGGCTATGAATGCACACTCATTTCTGCTCTCCCAAGTCAATTTCTCCCCCTCGTTTGACATTATTTCATATAGCTTGTAAAATATACCTCCTGACCACATAGCAGAAGTCTTAATGGTAAAAGTAGCCATATATATTAACCTTCAAAAAATATGCACTGATTGCCTACTATGAAGGATTTAAGGAAAACATGTCTGTTAATGAAGTTGGCATCTTTAAATGCATATTTATTAGTTACACTATTTTATGATTCTCCAGTAACATAAAATTTTAAGATAAACCAGGCCCTGTTTCTTTAAATTAATTTTTCTTCAGTAAAAATATTGGCTTAATATTGGTGATCGTTAGGAAAATATCACATTTGCTTCTCTTTTTAGGTCTAACCTATTTAACCTTAAAGAATTCAATTAATAGGATAATTAATGAGGTCTCGGTTTGAATAAATATAAAAGTACTTGGAGAATGTTGAAAATTTACTCAGATGAGCTTTTTGATCATTTTCTTCTGCTAATACAATATTTTTCTGAAAGTCCCCATTCAGATGTAGTGTGCTGTTGTATTTGCCTTCTGGAGCCAGTATGGAGAAGGGTTAGAATTGGTACTTAGTAGCCTGGGTTTTATTAATGTCTTTGTTGTCTAGACCTATAGAAAATACATAAAGAATAGCTGATATACGTGTTCTGTTAGAATAAACCATGTGGTTTCATAAGCAAACACCAAATTAATGGCAGCACCCTTTTTTGCCAAATAGACCGTAGATGATAAAATCAGATTAAATTTTAGCTGGGAACAGATGAGTTTGGGGCCCTTGATTGCCCAAAACTCCTCTCGTATGGATGCGTCTATGCCACGTAGTGAACAGTAATTTTTAAATCTCCTCAAATTATGATTTTCAAAATTGAACAGATCCACTTGTCAGGTCTCACACAGCTTCAGGGAGGCCTGGATGGAGTGCATTATACCCACAACGCAGGTGTTGCTGATCAAAATAAAACATCTGTCTGCCCAAGTCTTTTCCTCCATCATGTGAAAGAAAATTGATATTCACCAAACACAGAGTTCCCATGTGAGTCCCACAGAACAAGATCCCTTCCCATTATTATCCGTGATATCTGGGGGCTGTGGAGGGTGATGTCAAGTCACCCTAAAAAAACGGAAGTGTGTATGAAGGAATGACACGGAATTAATACATTTAGTTTCATGGTAATATTTATCTTCTTGTACATTTACAATCTTAAGACTTATTATTATTTTTTTTAATCTTTGCACCTTTTTTTTCCCCCTGTGGACAGTTTTTAGATTTATCAGCCAGAAAAGAGATATGGATATTTTTAATGTCTGGCATTCATCACGGATCCTGTCTAGTTCAGTTTCTTTAGCTGCCTAATTCACTCTGGGGGGCAGTCTCTATAGCTAATCAATCATCCATCTGCGTATTTCTTGGGTGGCTGTCACCTCAGCACGTAAGAGATCAGACAGAGAGATATGTCTGGGAAACAAAGCAGTGAGATGAATTCTTCATTCCTTTTTCGAAGATCTAGCAATTCTTAAAAAGGAAGACTGTACAAAATACTGAAATAGGCTGTGATCACCACGGTCTGTGTGTAAATGGCATGGATGACTATGTATTCGAAATTGAAGGAACTTGAAATGGCAATTTGCATAAATATCTATGAACAGTTAATTCGCCACAATGCTTACCATTCATTTAGTTTCACTTTAAAAGTCTCTTAATTGCCAGAAATTAAGTTGTGGGTTGTTTGTTGTTGTTTTTTTTTTATTCACAGATAGTGAATCCTTCACGAAAATTTTTGATCTGAGGCGCTTAATTTCTACTCACTGTTATAAAACATCACGTGGAGGCATGAAGGTTCATTATGGTTGTAATGGGGGGGGTTGCAGATAAAAATAGGAAGCCTGGAATGTTCCCACTATTCGATGTAAGATAATTATCTTTTTATGGAAGAATAGAATACACTTCAAAGAAAAGCAGACAAGCATAGCTGACTTTCTGATAGGTTGTAACAGTGGAATTTCCTATTGTTTATCGGCTATACCTCACTAAAGTCAGAAATTTTTTAAAAAATGAGTAAATTTTTCTGGGAAAGACAATCACTTTAGCTCAGTATTCTCTTCTGGTGTTTCCACTTATTAGCTAGGTAACTTTTAAAATTCAGGGAACACCTCTGAGCCTCATTTTTAAATGAAGGAGTCAAGTTTAATGATATTTAGTGACCTTTTAAATACTGCAATTTAAGGATTTTATAAATCCTCAAGAAAACTGAATGACAGGGTTTGTATGTGGGAAGTGTGGTGTAGAATGGAAGTAAGACAGGGTTAGAACCTTAACTCTTATTGATATGTTTATTTGCCTTATGTTTTAAGATAAACTCTGATGATGTAAAATGAATGAGTCTATATAACTGCTTGCAGGGACAGGAGCTCAAAATTTCCTTTAATCTGTGTTCTGTCTCTAGTGAACATCCCTAGGGTGGGGTCTGGCCCTAGGTGCTTCCAGAAGGTAATGGGTTTTGGAAGATGTTGAGATGAAGCAATAAGGCTAAGGAAGATTTCCCCAATTTACCAACAATTGCAGGGGAAGCCCTAAGAAGAGAAATCTTAGATTGTGATATATCTAAGGTGTTAAGATATGTAAGAGAGTCCTGGATGAATAAGCCTCAAAAAATATTTGAAAAGCCAATCTCATAGTTAAGAAGAAGATACATCTATAGGTATAAACTCGTATTTAACCTTCATGAATTTCCCACAGACAACCAGACCCATGGCTGCTGATTTCTTATCTTCTAGCATTCTTCAAAATATTTAAAATACAAAATAAGCATTCTCTACAAAAGGTCACATTCCATTGTCTAGTAGAAAATATTGTTTGTGTTGCCCATTAATAATGTCTTTCCTACAGAAAAGAATCCATGAGGCGTCACTAATTTCAAAGTTCCTGAACAGTTATCTTACATGCTCTGTATTAAGGCCCTTTGGAGATACAGAAATCCAAAATCCAGAGTCCGAAATCTGCAGAGCAGTTTGGCAGTTTGTAGACCTAGGGAAGAATCAATGCTGTAGTTCAAGGCCAAAGGCAGGCTGCCGGCAGAATTTATTCTTGCTAAATTTAGGGAGGTCAGTCTTTGTTCTATTTAGGACTTCAACTGATTGGATGTGGCCCACCCACATTGGAGACAGCAATCTGCTTGACTCCAAGTCCCTCAATTTACATCTTAATCTTACGTAAAATGCCCTCATGAAGACATTCGTAGTAACATTCGACCACATATCTGGATACTGTGGTCCAGCCAAGTTGGCACATGAAGATTACCGTCACGGGCCCTGACTGCTGCCAGTTCCACAGATTACACTAGTGTGCCTAGCTCACAAAGTGCCCCAGATCTTGGATGTGGTCAGGAAATCCCTGCATGGAGCAGTGGAGGCTCCAAGGAGGGAAACTGAGCAATGTCACCTCTATCTTAGGTTCAGATATCTACAAGATGCTCAGAAGGGCAATCCTTGTGCAAGTGATTTCCTGGGGGAATTTTTGAGGGAGAAGCTCTTGAGGGACTGGGAGAGCAGCACAGGGAAGAGAAAGAAGTCAAGCCAGGGTCTATGTCAGTTGATGTGGCACGGGGGTAACTCCAGCTCTGCCATGTGTGACCTGACGTAAGGCATAATCGGTGGGCTTTCTTCCTTGCTGCTGATCAGTCAGTCATTGGCTAAGTGCTGCTTCCTAGGGACGTACACTTTTGGTTAATTTCTGATGTGGGCACTCTGCTAGGCCCTAGATGGAGCCCCTTTTGCCCAAGGTCCCACATTAGTAAACTGAAACTTGGATAACTGCCGTGCCCCTCTAAATGCTATGCTTGACCTGACACATGGTATATCCAGTCGGTCAATGCCTGAAGGCCAAGCCGACCCTCAGTTTCATACTTACTTCCTTGTCCCTTATTTATTTTCTATTTTTTCTCTTCCTTGTGTCTTATTCATTTTCCATTTTTCTTTTCCTTATTCCTTATTCTTTCCTCTAGAAAAACTTGCCACTTTCTCCCCCTGCATCACCGTTCTGTGAGTGGAGACTGTCTACTTTGTAAAGCATCAACATTTGTATCACCTAAATTGTCCTCTTTAATCATTTTGGCAAAAGCAAAACACTCAAAATACAGGGAAACAGATATGATTCTATGGGATTCCAAGGCCCTGACCATGTCAGTGACAATGTTCTGTCCACCCCCTAAATCCCCTTTCCCTATGCATACATAATCTCAGATTTTGAGATTCATCTTTTCTTTAACAAAGACAGATTATATTTTCTAAATCTTATGTAACATTCTAATAAGAGCTGTTCCAAATTCTACTGCCAAAGCCCTACCCCACAACTCCATTCCCCAACACCCAAACCCATACGCATGCGGAAATTCTGCATCTACCACTGCTCCCTGCCACAGTCAGTTTCTTAAGTACTTTTGCTGAGATCTGGTACAGTTGCATTTTTCTGAACCTTTTAAGGCCAAGAATAAATCAGTATAGAGTAATTTTTCTGTTTTTGGAGTCATGACTTGTACTCTGTAAAACCTTGCTGAGTTTGAAGTGAAGGAGGCATGCAATTCTTTACTGGATAAAGTCAGCTTTGCAGCTTCTCTTATTCTATGACTTTTCTTCTGCTTTCTGTGCAGTTATTTTCCAATTCCACCTCTTTCTGTTTGATTTGTTAAAGAAAATTCTCCCTTTTTAGCCTTCTAAATACCAACTCTCTCTACAGAGCAAGCTAGGAGATGGGCTAACAGGTAGGTGAAAGTGGGAAGCCAGTGCGTATGTTCTTGAGTGTATGTGTTTGTATTTGTACGCGAGCCCTTGTGCAAAAGATGGGAAGGCATTCATTAAAATCAGATAATGAAAGATGATGGATGTCATTGCTACAAAACCACTGGAAAACTTGAACTCTTCCAAGATACCTGAATTAACAAAGTAATTATGATGATGATATTTGTATGATAGCGTGTACTTTCAGACTGTTTTTCTTTGATTACTAATTCCATGCTATGGAATGGCTAAGGGAGTTGGTATTATTCATTCATGACATGTCATACAAAGACTGAATAGAAAGAAATCTGGGTAAGTTTCCAGGGAACCCTTACAGACTTAACAGTGGAGCCGGAACTAATCATGTCTCCAAACAGGTGAACTTTTAAAACCCACTGCATTTTTTCCTCTTCTTTTTCTCATGTTTTTGTTCCTGATTTTCTTTATTCCTAGACCTTTAAAAGATAATTTATAGTGCCTCCTCATTCAGAATTTGAAGATAAATCTTGGTAATGTGGGCTTACAATGGCCAAATTGGTTGAAAATAAATTAGATTAAAAACAAATCTCTGACCCATGAGCATATGACAGTTTTCAGACCAGAGCTGATTTTGAAGTAACCCCTAGGAAGTGGAGATTTATACGGGCACCTGTGGCAGCATCTTCGTTAGGGAAGCGCTGGAGGGGACTGCAAAACTATTTGACAACTCGCCGTGCATTTTCTGCCTCCAAGATGTCCTCATGGCTGCAAAGCAATTAATTTCCTGTGCTAGATAATAATTAAAGCATTTTAAATGTGTGCTGTTCAACTCATCTGCAAGCACATCTGTGAAGAAGCCTCTTTATGACTGCCTTCTGTTTATTCTTGACAAGTCTTTTGTTGTGCCAAAGAAAATGAGTCATCATGCTGCTCAATTGACCCAAGTTGAGTGCCTTGTCTGCTATCATTAGCATGCACAGACAATCAGGACCCATCCCTAGTTTGTTACATTTAGCCAATAGGGACGGAGATGGCAGGCATGATGTAACACTATGCATGAATGAACATACCCATTTGAGCGATATTTTGCCCAGTTATTTGTCTCCCTGTTCTGGATTAAATCAAATGCACCTGGGATTTATCACAAGATGGGATACCAGTGTTAGGATTTATAAAACTGCTCAAATAAAATGCCCTGGACAGTTTCTACTTTTCAAAGAAGTTTCATATAAACTTGATAATATCTAGTCATATAGGAAACTAACCACTAGTTTTTCAAGTTTGTGTATCCACACATCCAAAGACCAATATATTCTAGACATGTGAAAGTTGGTATTGCTTTAAAAAAAGTAACAAAGCACTGGTTTCATTACTTAGAAAGAACAAGAACAAAAAAAAGTCTTCTGTTATGTCAAGAAAACAAGTTTGAAACATTGAGACTTTTGATTTAGAGAGTTTCTAATATTTAGACATATTTCTCCATGCATCCCACTCCTGTCTAATGGGTTCAATTCACTTCTGATTGAAATATATCTTTTAGTAATTCTTTCAGGAAGGGTCTATGTGATGTAAAACTAGAGTCTTTTCCAGAATACATCCTTACTTATATCTGCTCTTGAATTCTACTTTAATGAAATGGAGAATTTGGGGCTGCTGATTTTCCTGAATATTTTCAAGGGATCATTTCCATCCATTGTGCTAAAGAGCAGCTTGATGCCAACCTAATTTTTATGTAATTTATATGTTCTCTCTGACAGTTTTATTTAGTTTACATTTAAAATAAATAGATTTTATTTTTTAGGGCAGTTGTAGGTTTAAAGATTTTATTTATTTATTTATTTATTTATTTATTTATTTATTTATTTATTTTAGAGAGAGAGAGTGTGTGAGCAGGGCGAGGAGCAGAGAGGTAGGGAGAGGGGAAAGTAGACTCCACACTAAGCGCAGAGCCCCATGCGGATCTTGACCCCAGGACCCTGAGGTCATGACCTGAGCCAAAACCAAGAGTCTGAGGTTTAACCAACTGAGCCACCCAGGTGACCCTAGAGCAGCTGTAGGTTTAAATAACAGTTGAGAAGAAAGTACACACAGAACTCATATACTATTCCCCTACCCCATAATTTCCCTTATTAACATTTTGTATTTGTGTTCTAAATTTGTAATAATATCAATACATTATTATTAATTGAAGTTTATCATTTATATTGGAATTTACTGTCTAAGGGGCGCAGTTCTGTGGGTTTTGACAAATGCATAATTTCATGTATCCACCATTAAAGTATCACACAAAACAGTTTCCCTGCCCCCAAATCCCCTGTGCTCCACTGTTTCATCCCTTTCTCCTTTCCACTTGAACCCTGGGAAACCACTGAATTTTTTACTGTCTATATGTTTTCCTTTTCCAGAATGCCAAATAGTTGGACGCATGCAGTATGCAGCCTTTTCAGACTGGCTTATCTCACACAGCAATATGCATTTAAAGTTCTTCCGTGTCTTCTCATGGCTTGATAGCTCATTTCTTTTTATCACGGAACAGTACTCCATTGTATGAATAGTTTATCTATTCACCTATTGAAAAGTATCTTGGTTGCTTCCACTTTGGGTAATCACTATCGAAGTGGTTATGAATATTCATGTGCAGGTTTTGTGTGGACATGCATTCTCATCTCATTTTGAGAAATACTTAGGAGTATGATTGTTCAAACTTATACTGTATTACTTTGCTGCTATAACAAAGTACAGCAAACTGGATGGCTTAGGACAATAGAAATTTATTATTACACAATTCTGGGAGCTCCAAGTCTGAAATCATGGTGTGGGCAGGGACGTGCTTTCTCTGAAACCTTCAGGAGAAGGATCCTTTGTTGCCTTTTCTGAATTTCTGGTGGTTTGCCCGTAATCTTTGGCGCTCCTTGGCTTACCCAGGCACCCCTAAACGTGTGTCTTTGGCTCAGGTCCTGGGATCAAGTACCAAGTTGCGCTCCCTGCTCGGCGGGGAGTCTGCTTCTACCTCTCCCTCCACCCCTCCTCCTGGTTCATGCTCTATCTCTCTCTCAAATAAATATAATCTTTTTTTAAAAAAAGACCATTATCAGATATATATTTTGCATATATTTTTTATCATGTCTATAATTTGTCCTTTCATTCCATTGGCAGTGACATTTGCAGACCAGAAGATTTTAATTATAATTAACTCCTACTTACTACTTTCTTTTTCTTCAGTGTATAATGTTTCAGTTATTGTATCTAAAAATCATTGCAAAAGCCAAGAATACCCAGGTTTTCTTATATGTTGTCTTCAATATTTTTCTTAGTTTTGCATTTTACATTTACGGTTATGATCCATTTTAAATTAATTTTTTGAGAGATTTTAGGCTGGTGTCAGATCTTTTTTTTCTTTTTCTTTCTTTCTTTTTTTTTTTTTGTACAAACACGTCCTGTTGTTCTAGCATTGTTTCTTAAAAGACTATTATTTCTCTATTGAAATGCCTTTGTTCCTTTGTCAAAGATTCATTGAGTATATTTGTTTGAGTCTACTTCTGAACGTTCCATTCTGTTCTATTGATCTATTTGTTGATTGCTTCACTAGTAACACACTGTCTTAATTACTTTGGCTTTATAAAGTCTTATAAGTCTTTAGATTACAACCTTAATTTTTTGTTCTTCTCCTTCAATATTATGTTGTTTATTCAGGGTTTTTGCATTTATGTATAATGTTTAGATTCATTTCGTCAATATTCAAAAAATAACTTTCTGGCATTGTGATTGTGATTGTTTTGAATTTATAGCTCAAGTTGGGAGAGACAGAAAACTAAACACTTTTGAGTCTTCTTATCAATGAACATGGACTATCTCTCTATTTAGTTCTTCTTTGGTTTCTTTGTTCAGATTATCAGAGTTGTATAGTGTTCCTCACATAGAGCTTACACATATTTTGTTAGACGTATACCTAAATGTTTCACTTGGCATTGTATTTTTAATTTCAAATTCCAATTGCACATTGCTAGTATATATAAGATAGCAATTGATTTTTATATATTAACCTTTTATCTTTAACCTTACTGTAATTGATATTAGTTGCAGGAGTTGTTGCTATTGTCATTGATGATTCTTTCAGATTTTCTACGTAGACAACCATGGGGTCTGTGAACAAAGGCCATTTTATTTCTTCCTTCCAAATCTGTATAAATTATATTTTCTTTCTTTTCTTATTACATTAGCTGACACTTTCAATACAATGTAGAATAGGGGTCGTGAGAGAGAATAGCTTGCCTCGTTCCTGATCCTTTGCGGAGTTGGGGGGGGGGGGATCTAGTTTTCCACCACTAAGTATGATGCTAGCTATAAGGATTTTGTAGATTTTTTTTTTTATCAAGTTGAGGAATTTACCGTCTATTTCTAGTTTACTGAGAGCTTTTTATCATGAATTGATGCTGGAATTTGTCAGCTGCTTTTTCTGTATCTATTCATATGCTCATATGATTTTTCTTCTTTAGCCTGTTTATTTGATAGAGTTTATTGATTGATTTTCAGATGTTGAATTTTTATTTTCATTTGAATATCAATGATATCAGAGGTGATATAACCTCTCTCCCAGGGGCGGTATTAGTAATTTTTTTCTTCTTTTTTTTTTTTTATTGGTTAGGCTGATTAGAGATTTATCAATTTTATTGATTTTTTTTTTAAGAATGGTTTTTATTTTGCGGGGCGCCTGGGTGGCACAGCGGTTAAGCATCTGCCTTCGGCTCAGGGCGTGATCCCAGCGTTATGGGATCGAGCCCCACATCAGGCTCCTTCACTAGGAGCCTGATTCTTCCTCTCCCACTCCCCCTGCTTGTGTTCCCTCTCTCGCTGGCTGTCTCTATCTCTGTCGAATAAATAAATAAAATCTTTAAAAAAAAAAAAGAATAGTTTTTATTTTGATGCTTTTCTCTATTGTTTATTATTTGTAATTTTATTGATTTCTTGCCTAGTGTGTGTTATTTTCTTTCTTCTGTTTACTTTGGATTAGTTTGCTATATTTTGTCTAGTTTCCCAAGGTGAGAGCTTAGATTATTGATTTTAGATCTTTTTTCTTTTCTGGTATATGTAACTATGCTATAATTTTCCCTCTAAGCATTGCTTTCACTGCATCTCACAGATTTTAATACGTTCTACTTTCATTTTCATGAAATTCTAAATATTTTTAAATGATCTTTGAGACATCTTTCTTGACCCATGTGCTATTATTTATAAATGTGAATATTATGGGAATTTCAAGTTATCTTTCTGTTATAGATTTCTAGTTTAATTTTGAATTCTATTCTTTTACGTTTGTTAAAGTTTTGTTATTATTTTCAATGGCCAGAATATGGTCTATCTTGGTGAGTATGAGATTATGTCCTCATTGTTGTTAGATGAAGGATATCATAACTATAAATTACATTTAATTGATTGAGGGTGCCATTCAGTTCAATTATATCCTTTCTGATTTTCTCCCTGCAGACTGCCGGATCCATCTATTAGTGATAGAAGGGTGTTGAAGTCTCTAATCATAATATTAGATTTGCATATTTTTTCTTGAAATTCTATCAGTTTTTGCCACCTGTATTTTGACATTGTTGTTTAGCACATACACATTAAAGATGTGTATCTTCGTGGAGAATTGACCCCATTATCACTACATAAGATGCCTCTTTATCCTTGATATTTTGCTTTGCTCTGAATTCTGCTTTGTCTGAAATAGTAATTCTAATTTTCTTTTAATTCGTATTAGCGTAGCATATTTTTCTACATCCCTTTATTTTTAATTTTTCTGTGTCTTTATCTTTAAAGTGGAAAAAAAGTTAAACTTGTATTTTTTTATATTCACTTTGACCATTTCTGTCTTTTAATTCATGCATTTAGGTTAGCTACATTCAAGTGATTATTCATATAGCTAAGTTAGTGTCTATCATGTTTGTAACTATTTTTTGTTTATTACCCCTCTTCTTTCTTTGTCTTCCTTTTCCATTCTTTCTATGCCATCTATAGTGTTAATTAACCATTTAATATAGTTTAATATTCTTCCCTTTCCTGTCATAAAAATGATTCTTATTTGAAAAAATTATTTAGTGGTTGGCCTGGATTTTGCAACACCTATTTATAACTAATCTACAATCACTTTCAAATAACACTGCACAACTTCACAGGTAGTGTATATATGTCCTAACATGGTATTCCCAATTTCTCTCTCCCATCCTTTATAACACTGCTGTTAATCACTTCACTCACCCGCAAGTTATATTCACCAAATACATTGTTGCTATTATTGTTTGAGCAAACTGTATTTTTAGATTAGTAAAAAATAAGAAAAATAAGATTTTATTTTACCTTTATTTATTCCTTCTCTAATGTTCCTCTTTTCTTTATGTATATACAAATTTCTCACCTATATACAATTTTCCTTTTCTAAGAAGAACTTCTTTTAATATTTCTTACAAAAGAACTCTGCTTGCAACAAATTCTCTCTTTTTTTTTTTTGTTAATTTTTAAGGATATTTTTATGTTTCTTTCACATATGAGAATAACTGCTGGATGCAAAATTCTAGGTTGGTGTTTTGTTTTGTTTCTCAGCTGTCACGTTTATGTCTTTGATCTATTTCAAGTTACACTTTGTGAGTGGTGTGAGATAGGGGTCCAATTTCACTGTTCGATGGATTCTTTGGGATTTTCTATAATATGATCCAATTATAAGCAAATAGTGACAATTTTACTTCTTCCTTAACAATTTTACTTCTTCCTTTACAATTTGATGCATTTTATTTCTTTGTCTTGCCTAATTGGGCTAGTTGGGACTTTCCCATAATAGTGAAAAGGAGTGAATAAGTGTGGCAAGAGTGGGCATCCTAGTCTTGTTCTTAATTGTAAAGAAAACACTTTCTATTTTTCTCCATTGAATATAGCATTAGATGTGGGTTTGTCATATATGACCTTTATTATGTTGAGATATATTCCTTCTATACCCAGTCTATTAAAGGGTTTTTAATCATGAAAGGATGTATTTTCCCAAATGTTTTTTTTCTGTATCTTCTCAGATAATTATGTGATTTTTATCTTTCATTTTATTGATGTGATGTATTACATTTATTGATGTGCATATATGTTTAACCATCCTTACAACCCAGGGATAAATCCACGTTGGTTATGGTTTATAATCCTTTTAGTATGCGCTTGAACTTGGTTTGCTAATATTTTGCTAAGAATTTTTGCATCTATACTCGTCAAAGATATTGGTCTACAGTTTTCTTATGGTATCCTGTGCTGGTTTTGGTATCAAGGTGATGTGGTTTCAATGAATGAGTTTAAAAATGTTCCCTCCTCTTCAATATTTTAGAAGACTTTGAGAAGGATTGATGTTAATTATTCTTTAATATTTGCTAGAGTTTTCCAGTGAAACCATCTGGTGCTGGAGTGTTCAGTGTTGGGAATTTTTTTAATACCGGTTCAATCCCTTTACTTGTTATGATCTGAATCAGATTTTCTATTTCTTCCTGATTTAGTCTTGGTAGGTTGTGTGTTCCCAGAAATGTATTCATTTCTCCTAGGTTACATAACATTTTGACATATAATTGCTTGTAGTAGTGTCTTATCATTCTATTTATTTCTATAATATCGGTTGTAACATCTCCTTTTACATTTATAATCTTTGATTTTAGTCTTTGCTCTTTTTTCTCAGTCTAACCAAAATTTGGCCAATTTTGTTTATTTTTCAAAGAATCAGCTCTTAGTTTTGTTGATATTTCTATTGTTTTTTGGGTCTTTGTTGCATTTATTTCCAATCTGATCAAAGTTATTTCCTTCCTTTGGCTACCTTTGGGCTTAACTTGTTTTTATTTTTCTAGTCCCTTGATGTGTAAAGTTTTCCTGAAATCCTTCTAATTTCTTATGCATTTATCGCTAATTTTCCTCTTAGAAATGCTTTTGTTACCTCCTATAATATCTGATATGTTGTATTTTCATTTATTTTGAAATAATTTTTATCTCCTTTTTGATTTCTTCTTTGATCCAGTGGTTGTTTAAAAGTGTGCTGTTTAGTTTCCATTTATTTGTGTACCTTTTATTTTCCTCTTGTTGATTTCTAATTTCATACCATTGTGTGTGTATTCTGCTATTGGATGGAATGTTCTTCACATGTCCACTAAATATATTTGTTCTAAAGTGTGTCTCAATTCCAACATTTCCTTGTTGATGTTCTGTCTGGGTGATCTATCTATTGCCGATAGCAGAGTTTTGAAGCCCCCTATTATTAGTGTATTGTTGTCTATTTCTCCCTTAAGATTTGTTAATATTTGCTTAATAAATTTTGATGCTCTTATGTTGGGGTTATATATATATATATATATATATATATATATATATATATATATATATATATAATTTTTAATTATTATACCTTCTTGATATATTCACCTCTTTACCATTATATAATGACCTTCTTTTTCTCCTGTTACCCTTTCTGGCTTGAAGATTATTTTGTCTGATATAACTATGGCTACACTCACTTTCTTCTGGCTTCCATTTGCTTGGAATATTATCTTCCATCCTTTCACTTTGAGTCTGCATGTGTCTTTACAGCTGAGGTGAGTCTCCTGTAGGCAGCATATAGTTCATTCTCATATTTCTTATCCATCCAGCTACTCTTCCTTTGATTGGTGAGTTCAATCCATTTCATTTTGGGAATATTGATATGTAAGGATTTACTACTGTCATTTTTATTTTTTGCCTTCTGCTTTATGGTTGCTACAAGATTTAAATAAAACATCTCAGATAAAATAGTGCTTTTTTGCTGATAGCAATTTGTCTTTATAGGCTTATAAATGTTCCATTTTTTACTATACCCCTTTTATATATTTGATGTCATAAATTATCTTTTTTATGTTGTGATTTTGTTACCAAGTTGTAGTAGCTATAGTTATTTTTAATGTCTTTTTCCTTTCAACTTTATGCTCAAATTAAGATTTAAACATATTATTGTAAAAAAGTGTTAGTTTTCTAATTCTGACTATCTATTAATCACCTTACTCAGAGGTTTATGTACTTTTGTCTTTTTGTTTAGTCTTGAAGAGGCTTTTTCAACATTTTTGTAAGGCAGGTCTAGTCATAGTGAACTCCTTCAGCTATACTCTTTTGTATCTGAGGGATAATTTTGCCAGATATAGTATTTTTGGCTGACAGTTTTTATCTTTCAATATTTTGAATATGTCATTTTACTCTCTCCTGGCATGTAGAGTTTCTGCTGAGAAATCTGCTGACAGCCTAATGAGGGTTCCTTTATAGACTACTTTGTTGTTGCTGTTTCTCCTAGCTGCCTTTTCAGTTCAACAGGTTCTGGTAAGAGGGCCAATCAACCCAAGTGATGGGGTTCCACAGGCTATGGTTTGTCCCCTTGGCAGAATCTTAGGGCAGACAGAAAATTCTTTCCTTCAGGTCTTTTTGTCTTCTTCTCTTTCTTTCACCTCCCCCCAGATCCTGTTGTCTCTCAAAGAGAGCAAGATTTCCAACACATGCTAGATGGATCTTTTAGGTGTCCTGTGTACTCTGTAGAAACACTTTTTAACAGCTATGGATGTCTGATTAATTGTAAATCAAAAGGGAGAGAAAAAAGGAACAACTCAAGCCGCCACAATGCTGATGTCACTCTGCTTGCAAATTTTTTAAAGAAAAGTCCGATGTAATTCTTATCTCTATTCCTAGGTAAGGTGTTTCTAGGTAAGGTGTTTTGACTTCTCTGGCTTCTCTTTAGGTTTTTATTTTTGTTTTTGGATTTCTGCAGTTTGAAAATGATAAGCCAAAGTATAGTTTTTTGTGTTTTTTTTTGTTTTTTTTTTTGCATTTATCTTGCTTGGTTTTCTCTGAGCCTCTTGGATGTGATTCAGTGTCTGTCATTAATTTAGAAAATTCTCAGCCATTTTTCTTTCAAATATTTCTCTTGCTTCTCTCTTTCCTTGCATCTCATTACAAGTCTGTTATACCTGTTTCTATTTCTTTACATTTGCCTTTCAGCTTGGGAAATTTCTATTAACATATCTTCAAGATCCCTAATTCTACTTTTGTTTTCATCCAATATACTGATAAGCTCATTGAAGACATTACTTGTTTCCATTACAGAGTTTTTTATTTTCTTTTGATTTTTTCTTAGAGTTTCCATTCCTTATCTGTTTACCTTACCCACCCGTTCTTGCATATTGTCCACTTTTTCTATTGGAGCATGTTAATCATAGTTACTTTAAATTTCTGATCTGATAATTCGAAAATCCCTGCCATATCTGACTAATTGTTCTGTTTCTTCAAAGATTCATTTTTGCCTTTTGCCTGCCTTGTAATTTTTTTTGAAAGTTAAAAATTATATATCAAATTAAAGAAAGTGAGGTAAATCAATCTTCATTATGAGTTTTTTTATGTTTATCTGGCTAGGAACCTGACAGTATTTTTTGTGATAGGTATTCTGTCCAAGGCTAAAATTACCTCTAATGCACTTTTCTTTTTCTTTCCCCCCTTTTTTTTTTCCGTCTCCTCTGTTGTCTTTAGACATTCCTGGAGACTCTGTTAAGTACGGTCTGAGACTTGCAATTTCTTTCAGCTGTCATCCCTTGTTATTGTACAGGAATCCTATTGATGTAGTGGTAAAATACTGGAGGAGGAGAACCATGTTCTAGTGTTATGATTAAATATAAATCTTTTTGTGCGCTTGGCACCATGGGCTGTGACCTTCAAAAGAGCTTCCTCCCCTTCTTAAGTGAGACAGGAAAGCTAGAAGTGACTGGAGTTGGATATATCAATTTTCCCAGGCCAGTCAGGCTCTGATACAATAGTTTTCTTCCAAAGGCAGGCCTTTGTTAAGGAGAACAGAATCTTGTTGGTGTATTTCAAATTTGGAGGGGAGGGGATTTTTCTTTGATCTTCACCCTGAGGACCTACTAGGGCTGCCAGAAGTAAATCTTATTATAGTTTGGGAGGGTCCTCTTATGGCTGAGCCCTTAAGAATTCTTACTCTCTCAAACTGATGCATGTGTACTCTCTAGCAAGTAGTCAGTTACCCTATAGTTATTCCTTCACAGCTCCAGCAGCAGGTTCTGCCTTGGGTAAGCTGGGATGCTCTTTTGTACTTGTCTGTCTCTGGATTTTGGAGTGATGATTTTCCCTGTGACCTCAATTCTCTGAAAAATCTAAGAGTTGTTGATTTTAATAATTTCCAGCCTCTTTCTTGTTTTGACTATGGGAGTGATGCCTTGTAAGCTCTTTCCAGGTCAACTAGAAAGCAGAAGCTGGCAGTTACATTTTAGTATTTTACCCTTTTCTGTGATGCTCTGCAGTTTCAGTGAAATGTGTTTAAGTGTACATTTGATTTTATTTATTCTGCCTGGGGTGTGCTGTACATCTTTAAATATTCATCTCTTTCTTAAATCCTAGGTTGTCTCTAGCCTTTAACTCTTTACATATTGCATTTATTTTATTTACTCTTTTTATCTCTTTTCTGGAACCCTTGTTTTCTTGGCTGTACTGCTCCTATCCTTCACATTTCATAACTTCTTTTCTCATATTTGACATTTTTTAACTCTCTGCAATAATTTATTTGAATCTATTAGTCAGTTCTTGAATTATTTCTTCCATTGAGTATAATCAGCTATTAGGTCATTTGTAATATTGTTATGTATTCAGCTGGTAAATTTTCATTTTGTAATTGTTCTAGTTGATTCACCTTAGATTCAACTTTTCTTTCTTATGTCATCCTATTCCTTCATTATGAATGCTATTTTTTATTCTATTACCTATTTAATCATTGAAGCACTGATTTTGTAGCATCCTTCAGATGATTTCATTACTTCTCATTCTCAGGGCATTAATTCTGTTGTTTACCATACACACTAACTCTTCCAAATAGAATTTCATTTATATTTATGATTTTATCTTTATTCACTAGAATTTCATAATTCTTTGGAGTCTTACAAAGTCTGGAAAATGAACAATCTATTATAAAACAGTTTTAAGTTTATTCCAACTCAGGAGTCCAGAGATTGTGATAGTAAAGGATCAACTTTCATTTAATTTTGAGACCTGGGGATTCATGCATAATAAAACAATTCTAAGTTTGGATTACAAACTTTAATGTAGAACTGCTTAGGGTTTCAGTTTCTTATTGATAGCATTTTTTTTCTATGCAAAGCTCTAGAACAATGTTAAGATTCCTTGCCAGTTCCCTACATTTGAGCTGAGGATTTTGTATTCTGTGAGGACTGAATATCATTTGAGGCTCTAGTCTGAGAAATCACCCAGGGTACAGCTTCCTCATGTCAAATAGTCCATCCACCTGAGACTCCTGTGCCAGCATTAGCACCCCAGTCTCTTTCCCTGGCTTCCGTATGTAGTTTGACAACATCCTGAACCTGGGCAATGTCAGGTGTCACTTACTTCCATAGCTGTTAGTTCTTCTATTCTCTAATATAGGAAGATTGTGCCTGTCTATCTTTCAAACTCAGAAATGTAATCATTTCTGTCCTTTTAATGTATTCAACATTTCAGTGTGGTGGGGCAGAGGGACATCTATGTTTACTCAGTCTGTCATGTGGCCCAAAATCATGACTCCATTTTATATATTATTTTGATTTGGCTATGTCTCTGAAAAGCCATTTATTAAAATCCTACAAGGTCTTTATTCTTAGGGCAACATCATGGTATAGTGTAAAGAGCAAGTCCTCTGGAATAAAACATGCTGGCTTGAATTATCATTTATGATTTTGTGACTGTAGGAAAACTATTTAAACTTTTTTGGATTCGATTTAAAATGGCAAAGTAGAATACCATTTTTTCCTTTTATCTCTGTAATTATCTAAGAGGAAGAAGAAGGGGAAAACAGATTCCTAGTGTTGACACAACAAAGAGATGGGAGTACCCATGAGATGTGATATGCAGAACCAGTTAAATAATTTGTGGGGTCCAGTGCAAGATGAAGATGTGAGACACTTTTTTGAAAATGATTATCACTGTAATGACAACATAGCACTAAACCAAGCACTGAACTTTTTTAAGCTCGGGGCCCTGTGCTCTTGGACAGGCACAGTGCTCATAACATCAGCCCTGATAAGATGTTTGGAAGAGCTTCTAAATGAAGTAGTGTTCAAACAGGGTAAGAAAGGATAGTAAGAGGATCCTGCAACTACAAGTCACAGGTAAAGCCCATATAACAGAACTTTCCAAACTAAGCAGCACATCTGCATGAAAAAAACCATTAGCAAATTCATAGGGAAATTCTTCCAGTGGTTACTCTGTTGTAAAAAGCTCAGAGATTTTAGGTTTGAAGTGCCTGGGTGTGCATCCTAGCACCATCCCTATTGATCGTATGAACATGGACACATTATTAACCACTCTGTGCCCTACTTTCTTCGTCTGTGAAACAAGGATAATAATAGAGCTTATCATTATGGGTGTTTAGATGAGAGGTCTTAGAGGAGTCTATGGCACATAGTAAATGATATATAAAAGTTAGCTATTACTTTTTTTTCTGAACACACCATTCTCACACTGTTTAAATTATTGGAGAATATAGGCAGAAAAGGAAACGTTCATAAATCATAAAAATCCTAAGTAGAAATATTTGAATTATTTATTGATTTTTAATAAACTTGGCATTTAGAAGGCAATTCCCATGATGCTATAAAACCCAACCATAAAAATGACAAAATTTACTACACATTAAAAAAGTTTTGTGCATCACAAAATCACCACAAAAAATTTTTAAAAAATTAACTGATAATATTTTGCAAAGGACAAAAAATAATAAATAGCGTGCTTCCTCAAATAAATAAGCATTTCCTTTTTTTAATGAAGAATGTTGACCTTGCTTTCTTGATAATAGTTTCATGTCAATTCCTTTTATTGTAAACAGTTCATATTTTTTGTACATTTTCTGTTAAATTTAAATTAATTAAAATTACAACAAAATACTGTATCTTTTTGCCTATCACTTAAGCAAAGGTAAAAACCCTGGATGGGTGCATGGGTGGCTCAGTTGCTTAAGTGTCTGACCTTTAATTTCAGCTCAGGTTATGATCTCATTGTCCTGGGATCGAGCCCCCAGGGGGGCTCTGTGTTCAATGGAGAGGCTGCTTGAGATTCTCTCCATCTCCCTTTGCCCCTCCCCCATATTCTCTCTCTCTCTCTCTCTCTCTCTCTCACACACAAATAAATAAATAAATCTTAAAAGAAAAAATAACACTCAATAATATAACATGTAGGCAAAGGTGAAAAAACAGGGAATCTCATACATTGCTTGAAAAATGCAAAATTATACTGAGACAAATTTGGAAACTACTGCCAAAATTTAAAAGACACTGCTTAATCCAGAACTTCAGCTATATCATCTACACACATATTCATAAAATGTGCAATGGCTTATGAGAAGATATTGCTTTCAGCAATTTCCACAATATCTAAAGATAAAAATTCCTTAGGCTTCCAAGGGTATGGATGAATAAATAAATTATATCTACATATTGTGGAATCCTAAGCAGTCATTAAAAGTATGTGGCATTTATCTTAGCTAATGTGGAATCCCCAAAGCCATCCCCACTAAAGTCAAGAAAATGATAAAGATGCACACATTGCCTTTACTATTTAATTTTTTCTTGGATGTATTAGACAATGCAATTAAATCAGAGAAAACAATTGGAGACATTAAAATGTGGAAAGGGAAAGTAAAATGATCTCTATTTGCAAATGATATCAATGATAAAACAATTTAGTTGGATAACAGAACACAAAATTAACTAACAAAAATCAACACCATTCATATACAAAATCAATTAAAGGACATAATGAAACATTAAGTGCCATTTAAGATACTTACATCAAAAATACAGTATTTCAGAATAAACTGAACAAGAAGTTGGCTAAGTTTATATGAGGAAAACTTTAAAATATTCTTTACTGAAAGACACAAAAGGAGACAAAAAAATGGAAGGACATTATTTTAACATTGAATATGATGAAAAAACATTACAGAAATGCCATTTCTCTCTAAATTAGAAATAAAATATTTTTTAATGAGGACTTTTTTTTTGGTTTCTAGAGACAAAATTGTTCTCTTATTCATTCAGAGGAAAAAACTTTTAAAAAACAGCCAGAAAAATCCTGAATATAGAACAAACCTGCCTGACCAGCAAAAAAATGTTTTAAAGAGCCCCTACCATGAAGACAGTGTGGTAGTGCACATGGAGAGAGAGGGTAGTGAAACAGAACAGAAAATCTAGAATTAGAAGCAAAAACATTACAAATTTCTCATTTAACAAATGTCACGTTTCAAAGCACTGGAAGAAAGATAGAATTTTAATAAATGATGTTATAATATTTAGATAGCCATTTAGAAAAAGGTAAAATTGGATCCATAGCTTATTCATCATAATAAAGTCCAAATATGCAACATACAAATGTAACAAAATGATGCAACACAAATAATAGAAGAAAAGATGAATTAATTCCTTCATTATTTGGGTACTGAAAAGTCTTTACCTGTGACTCAAAGTTCAAATGCAAGGAAAGTAAAGACTGATAAATTTAAGTAGATTTTTAATGCATTGTATAAAGAAAACATGTAAGCAAAATCAGACCAAAGAAAAGTCAGAAATTAATATTTGTGGGCTCAGTTTGATAATCGTCTGCCTTCCACTCAGATCGTGATCCCAGGGTCCTGGGATCTAGTCTGCTTCTCCCGCTACCCTCCCCCCTTCCCCCGCTCTTGATCTCTCTCACACACTTTCTCTTAAATAAATAAATAAAATCTTAAAAAAAAAAAAGAAAAATATTTGCTACAGTTATGTTACAGATAAAAGATAATGTTTTAACATGTAATAAATTATTAACCAGCAGAGAAAAAGCCCAATAGAAAAATGGGCAAAATACATGAAGAGTTTCTTTAAAAAAATGATAGCCAATGAATCTTAAAAATATGAAACATTGCTGAACTTTATTGATAATAAGAAAATCATAAACTAAAACTACAATTTGGTACCCTTTCTCACCAATCAACACCTTGAACACATTCTTTTGGCAAATCTCTGTAGAAACACCCTTCCACATTAGAGGTGCAAGTACAAAGTGATACAATACACTCGAGAGGAGTTTGGCAAAATCCAACAACACTTACAAAGGACATTTTGGCCCTCCATATCCACTTTTTGGAAGTCATCATGAATATATACCCATAAAAATAAAAAATCCAAAATATTGGAAACACCTAAATAGCTAGATAGAGGAGATGGCTGTATAAACGATGGTGCATTTGTGCAGTTGTAAGTGAACCTAGGTTCATATGCCCAACACCAAGCAAAGCCAGTCACTGAGGCATGGAATATGCAGCAAGGAACGGGTTTATTTGAGAAGCAGCCAAAGGAGGATACGGGAGGGTGGACCTCAAATCTGCCTCACCCAAATGGGATTACAAGTTTTTATAATCATAGAGGTTGAGATTACATACATATTGAAGAAAAGAGTGGGAAGCTTATGACTATTCATCAGGAAAGATGGAGCATGTGCACTGGGCAAACATATAGTAACACATATCCCATGTTGACTTTGGCTTGGAGACTTAATATTTTTGGCCCCTGAAGTCAGAAGGTCATCTATAGCACAAGAAAGAGGGCTATGGTGTGCTCTGTGGACCAGTGTAAACTGGAAGGGGTCTTGGGGTTATCTCGGGTAATGAACGCAAGACTTTGTGTATTCATAGGCTGGAACCATTATCAGTGACCATCTGTCAGTCTGGGTCTCTTTGGAGACAGCTAGAGGATTTGTTAGTAGGGTCTAAAGAGAAATAAGAGCTGATTAGGAATCAACAAGTCTCTGAAAAACAAGCTTTCAATATCATCTTAGTCTCAATCTCAACCCTATGGGGCAGGAAGCTTGATTAAATTTTGAATTTATAATAAATTAGCTATAAAGGAGGGCAAGATTGGGAAATTAGAGATGTTTGAATATGGATTATACATATATAATATTTTATCTACAAATAAATATCTAAGTACATATAAATATTTTATCTAAAATTAAATTTTAATGTCATAGTGTTACTGTAGTTATGTAGGAGAATATCCTTATACTTAGTAGACATACACTGATGTGTTTCATTTTTAAACATCCTTATGTCTGCAATTCACTTCCAATCATTCAGCAAAGATGAATGAATGAATGAAGTGTGTGTATGGTATGTGTGTGTGCGCGTGTGTGTATGAGAGACAGAGAATATGAGCAAAATGAGCAAATGTTAACAATTGGTAAGTTTAGTTTTAAAAGATATTTTACGTTTTTCAAATAATAGAAGTTGGGAGAACGATTGGTTTTAAGTGTGTGTCATTTAATAAAAATTTTTAAAAGTGTTGGTTTATCCTAATTTTCAAAGAATCATATTTTATTTCATTGATATTCTCTATTTTTCTTTTAATTTCATTAATTTCTATTATTTTATTATTTTATTTTTGTGTTCTTTGTATTTAGTTTTTTCTTAGTTTCTTAAGGTGGGAGCTTAAATCATTGATTTCTCATTTTTCTTTTCTAAGTTAAGCATTTAATCCTGTATATTTCCCTTTGATCTCTTGTTATGTTCTATGTATTTGATATGTGGAATTTTTTTTCATTTTTAAAGCTTTGTAATTTTTTTTGTGACCTCTGTTTCAACCCTGCAGTGATTTAGAAGTGAATTGTTTAATTCCCAAGTATTTTGGTGTATAGCAGGTATCATTCTTCATTGATTTTTACACTAATGTCTTCATGATTTGATAAAAGACTTTGTGTAGTTTTTGTCTTTATAATGTATTAGTGTTTATTTTATGGTGCAGAATATGATTTATCTTGGTGAATGTCCCAAGTACATTAGAAATTTTTTTGTATATGCCTTGCATATTACAGCCTATTTGGTTTAATGTTTAAGTACTTCTCTTTGAACCTGTCTTTAAAACATCTAAGACTCTTTACCATCCCCATGCTCCTTTATTTTGTAGTTGTCATATATATTACATCTATATATAATAAAAACCCTCCTGACAATGTGTCAATTTTTGTCATTAATATTCATGTATATATTTAAGGAACCTACGAAAACAACACTGTTTTATATTTACTCAAACATGTGCCACCCAAGTCATAGAGCTCTCTGCCTGAGTCTCACCATCGGAAATGTCACAGAGACAGAGGAAACAACCATGGATACCTCCTGCTTCTTGGAGTACGTTGTCTCCTTTCTCTGATTCCTATAGCAAGAAAGATGGGGCTTCACCTGGAGATTTAGCTAACAGCATAACGATGGGTAACATTGGCTCATGACTTGAGATTTTTTTCTCAAGGTAAAGGTGCAAAAAAAACACAAAAAGCCCAAATAAAATATGAGAACCTTACCCACATCCAGATTGGCCCTCTGAGTTTTCACTCTTCCCTACAACTTGCTTTGAAGGGTCCATGTACTTTATTTTTTGCACCTTGGTCAGAGATTTAGCAGGAGATGGCTAAAGAGGGCGTACTTGGATGAAAGGAACATAATTTTGTGCATTTTTCTAGTAGTGATAAGGAAACTCGTGACAAAATTAAAAACTATGGACTCATGTCCATGCCATATTTGGTTCCATACAAGACTTTGGATTTATGCAGTAAACTAAATACATTAGCTTTACATACATTTAATGTAAAACATGAGATTTAAATTGAAATGCACTTTGGTGGAAAAATGAGCATCTTGAGGGAAATGATAATATTAGGACCCAGATAAACTGGATATTATGTGAATCTATAGAAAACCTTTCTATCTGAGCTTTCTGGGTGAATTTTACTATCATAGTATTTAGCACATTCAGTGTTTTTAAATTACCTTTACTAAAAAATGCATATGAAAAGTGAAGGCCAGGTTTTAAATGGTATGTTCATTATTTGATAAGAACTGATTCTGGACCTTCCACATTTTATTTCTTCCACATATCTATTTTATTATTCATTTGTTTTTTAAATGATGCTGGAAGCACATACAGTGTAATTCCAGACAGACCAGGGTTTAGGATTAAACTTTGGAGAAAAGAGGTACAACATATACAAATGCTCATCATTTATACAAAGAATGATTTGACCTATGTAAACCTTATTTTCATCAGCTCTAAAAGTAAGATAATAACTTTGCCTTTCTCTGAGATTTATTCAGCAAGTTATATACAATAACATTTACAAAGCACATAGCCATGTTTCTAGTGCATGATCTCAATAAATGGAAATTGATGTCATTATTATATTCTAGGTATTGTATCAGATGCTAGGAAAATGAACCACAATGCAAGCACTGTACCAACTCTCAAGGTACTGATTGGGAAAATAGTCTAGTGGAAAATGGTATGTAACCACATTATAAACAGGTTATTGAATTATGACACAAGTATTTTAAAAAACATTAGTATGATAACGGAGGCAACTAATTGTAAAGGTAGAAAGGAAAAGCAATTTTCCTATGTATGTTATCTTATACTATCTATATAAATAAAGTTTATCTTAAATATGTATTAAAAATGAGACCTTACCCTTGTCATGGTAAGAAAAAACCTTCAAGATATATTGTTTATGAAGTTATAGAGTCACAAATGATTGTACTGATTATACTGCTATTTGAGTGAAATGAAATACACACTCATAACACACATATATGATCATTTCTGGAAAGTTATGTGAAAAAATATAAACACTGCTTACCCTTGAGGAAAGATACTGTTGCCAAGGTACAGAAACAAAAGGGAGATTTGTAAATTTAAAAAAAAAAATTCCATTGTCTATTTAGTATTGTCTATTTAGAATTTTAATAAGATATTTGGAGATTGAAAGTATAATGTGGGAAAATGTTATTGACATAGTATTTTGGTGTAAAATGTAATATAAAAGTAGTCACTCAATAATTGTTTTTATGTTATTTGGGTTTTTGTTTTTTTTTTTTTAAGCAACATAGTTGATTGTTAGTACCATTTAGTTAAGGAGTTCTTTCCAAAGATCAATCTTTCTATTTTTTGTCATCAGCCTTCCAAAATTCTTGGTGAATTTCCAGAACTACCTTAGCATTTTAGAAATATTCATTGACCTACATACAAGCCAATATATTAATCAAGTGCTTTTCAAATTTCTGACATTCTTAAAATTCTTTCATTTTCCCCCATAGTTTGGTAAGCCCAGAATGACATTCTCTGCTCCCTTTGTGACTTTCCTGCACCTGAATGAAGTGGGGTTTCAGAGGCTCATCAGGCCAGTTAACCCTGCATGGAGCACATATATCTCTCCATCTAAGTCATCTGGTCTCTGGGACTGAGATCATCCCTGCCATTCCAGCTGCTGTAAGAAATATATATTTGGCCTGTTGAACTTTCCCAACATTTTAGTTTGGCTTCTTCCACATGACAACATGTCATTAACCCATTTTACATATGCATATTTACTCACAAGTATATATTTATTTTTTAATTTCAACTGAAAGCTCACTGGAGCCTCCCACAGCACTTATTATTTTAAAATAAGTTGTTTAACAACAGAAATGTGTGGCAGACACAGCAGGTTGCCTGTTAAAATCCCATTTGTTTTCTCTTCCTACTTCCTAAGAGAGCCCCAGTTCTAATTGGGGCAGCATTATGCTCTGCTAAAAATACGTTTTCTTCTAACCCATCTGGCTGCGAGGTATGGCACTGTTCACAGTTCTGGACACAGCCATGTCTCATTTTGTTCAGGGCTCCAGGCAAATATTTTTCTGGGATCTCTGTCTATATAAATAGTTTGATTAAAAATATATTACAGAGACTTCTACTTCTGGTAAGATGCATTGGATGTGTTTTTCCTTATTTCTCCTGGTAAATGCAACACAACTCCTGGATACTATATACACAACAAACATACAGACACTAAATGGTGGAGAAAAGTAGACAGCTGGTCTGGGGACATCGGTAACTGAGGGATGATATGGTAGTAAGTTTCCTGGGTTTTCTTTTTTTCCTATGTCCCAGACTAAATACTGGAGAAGCCAGCAATCCAGATACATCAATGGGCAGAGATATAAGCAAAAATAAAAATAAATAAATAAATAAATAAATAACCATAAGGGGGCACCTGGGTGGCTCAGTCATTAAGCATCTGGCTTTGGTTCAGGGCGTGATCCCGGCAGTTTGGGATCGAGCCCCACATCAGGCTCCTGGGCTGGGAGCCTGCTTCTCCCTCTCCCACTCCCCCTGCTTGTGTTCCCTCTCTCGCTGGCTGTCTCTCTCTATCAAATGAATAAATAAAATCTTTAAAAAAAAAGTGATTTGGAAAATTTTGCCTTTGGTTTAATTATTGATGATTGCACTGTCATTTGATTAGTATTGTGGATTAAGTTATGTCCAGAATCACATTTATTTAGAAACTTAACAGTGTTATAAGAATCTGATTTGTTCTTGTCTTTATTTAAAAACTAGTGTCTGCACACTTCAAAGCTTTTAATGTAGATTGGTTTGACCAATAACCACTGCTTGATCTTTACAATCAAATTTTATAACTAACAAAAAATAAATAAATAAGTAAATAAGTATGCAACATGTATATACTTTTATGCTGAAAATGATAAGATGTTGATGAAGGAAATAAAATCTAAATGATGAGACATGTCATGCCTCAAAATAGATCTAAACAAGTGATGATATACCATTCATTGAAGGATTCAACATAGTAAATATGTCGGGTCTCTGCAAATTGATACATGACAAATTTAATGCAATTCTTATTAGTATCTGAGCAAGACAGTGTGTGTGTGTGTGTGTGTCTGTGTGCGTGTGTGTGGTGTGTAGTGTGTGTGTGTGTGTCTGTGTGTGTGGTATGTAGTGTGTGTGTGTGTGTGTGACAGTTTATACTAGAATTTCTATGAAAGTCAAAGGAACTAGAATAGCCAACATTCTGAAAAAAATGGAATAACATGGGATAAGTCTAAACTATTTCAAGGTTGATTATGTAATTTCAGTAGTCAAGACTGTGTAGTATTCACATTTGGATAGACACATCTAATCAAGCAGAATAGATAACTCAGAAATAGCTCCACACAAGTGTGGTCAGCTGACTTTGACAAAGGTGAAAATTCTTTTCAATCAATTGTTCTCGAGAAATGACTATCCCTAGGCAAACATTAAACTCTGGCCTAGGCTCCAAACTTTATACCAAAAACATAGCTAAAATTGAATTCCAGATTTAAATGCAAAAATGTAAAAATATGACTTTCTTAGAAGAGAACAGATTCTGAACCCAAGGCTGGCTGAAGCATTCCTAGACATGATACCAAAAGCACAATCCATTAAAGAAAAAATAGACATCTGTCTGACTTTATCAAAATCACAAACTTAATTCAATTAGAAAATGGAGAAAATTAAGAGATATTTCATTAGGATGATTTATAGATGATAAATAAACACACAAAAAATTGTCACTTAACATTATTCTGCATTGGAGAATTGCAAATCAGGAGATATCACTGCTTGCCTATTGCAACAGCTAAAATAAAAAAAATATTATAACAAATGCTGGCAAGTTTACAGAGACACTGGATTCCTTATACATTGCTGGTGGAAATGTGAAATAGTACAACCACTCTGGAAAATGTTTGGTGGTTTCTTTAAAAAATTCAATGTATATTTCTCATATGATCTAACAATTGTACTCCTGGGCAATTGATCCCAGAGAAATGAAATCTTATGCCCACACAAAAACCAACACATGGATGTTCATAGCAGGTTTATTTGAAAGCCAAAGCTAGAAACAATCAATAAGTGAATGGTTAAACAACTATGGTACATCCATACCATGGAATTCTATCTAGAAATAAAATGGGCTGAACTCTTTTTAAAAATATTATTTTTGAAGAGAGAGCATGAGCAGAGAGGAGCAGAGGGAGAGGGAGAAGCAGACTCCCCACTGAGCAGGGAACCCAATGCAGGGCTGGGTCCCAGGACCCTGAGATCATGAACTGAACCGAAGGCAGACACTTAACCAACTGAGCCACCCAGGCGCCCCAAAATGGGCTGAACTTTTGATGCACCCACCAACTAAACATTCGAAGAACATTATGATGAATGAAAAAATCCAGCCTCAAAGTGGTCACATACTGCATAATTCAATTTATATAACAGTCTCAAAACAACAATAGAGAGATGGAAAACGGATCAGTGGTTTCCAGAAGTTATGGGATGATTTGTGGAGAGGTGTGCACACGGCAATAAAGAGATAGCTTGAGAGTGACATTTATGGTGATAAAATAGCTCTGCATCTTTACATAGTGTGGTGAGGGTTACATGAATATACATATGTAATAAAACAATAGAATTAAGTGTATACAATATACCAAGTTCCTGGACTTGAAACTGTACTGTAATTATGCAAGATGTGACCCTTGGGGGAGATTGGGTCAGGGATACATGAGACTTCTCTATACTGTATTTTTAGCTGTCTATGATTTGTCATAATTCATACAATTTTATGAATATATATGCGTGTGTGTATACACACACACTTACATACATTAGATCTAGTGGGCCCACGTAGAGTATATTGGCTTATCAACAATGATGTAAGAATGCGTACTTAAATATTTGTTTATTGTCCAATTAGTACATGTCAAGATTCTTCATGGTGTCTACACCCCCTCTTAAGGTACGATACTACATGGTGTCTACCCTCCTTACACACTCATTTTGCAGGATACTAGTCCTTTCCTTCTGCGATTTCTTCTCTTCACTTTTTTTGTGTACAAGAATCTGTATGGGGAATTAATATATAGTCTGTACCTCTAAAATAATCTCTTCTCAATGCTAACTTCCTCTGGTTCCATTCTTGAGATGTGTTGCTTCTCTATATAGAGTAAGAGGTTTTTGTTTTGTTTTGTTTTGTTTTCCTTTCTGTTCACTGCTATATCCCTTGGGTCTAGAACATATTAAGAAATCAAAATAAAATTTTCATTGACTAGATGAATAAATATGCATCGACTAATTAAGAGATTAACTAGACATTTTTGGTAGCTACCAATGAAGTGTAAGATGCTCTATATTGGGTCTCTGTGGAGGATATCCATGTGTTAAAGAAAAAACAAGGTGAATGATTTCACTACCACCTTGGTTTTTTAATTAAGTAATTCATTAAATGATTAACTGAATCATTGTGCATTTGCCTTGATCCCTATAGCAAACATTCAGAGGACAACTAATACTAATTAATCAAACAACAACATAATTTGAGCATTATAATTCATTACAAAACTATAATTCATTACAAAACCATAGTTTTGTATTAGAATATAAATTTCTAATCCTGGAGTTTAGGAGGAAAAAGTGAGAATGACACAAAAGGAATATATATATATATATATATATATATATATATATATATATATATATATATATATTAAAGTAGGCCACACCCAATGTGAACCCAGTGTAAAGTCTAACATGGGGCTTGAACTCATAACCCTGAGATCAAGACCTGAACTGAGATCGAGTCAGCAGCTTAACAGATTGGACTACCCAGGCACCCGAGGGAAGTACATTTTTAAAGTAAGAATGTGGAGAAATGGGGAGGAAGAAGAAAAAAAGAAAAACTGAGATACAAGAGATAGAGTGGTGGACACATGGTGTAATGCCTACCCTCATGGCAGTCATGGTAGTTACTTACACAATGTAATGCCTTCATGGAATTACATAAGAGATCCGTCCTGCAGTACATGATCCAGTACAACAAAAGGGAAACTTCAGTTTTATAATATAAAGGATTCAGTATAAAATTATACATGAGTCTATAAAATTAGATTTTCTAAATACCAAAATGAATGTCAGAAAACAAACAGTAGAAGGAGGGAGTTAAGATGGTAGAGGAGTAGGGGACCCCTTTTTCAGCCGGTCCCCTGAGTCGAGTTGGATAGGAACCAGACCATCCTGAACATCCACGGAATCAGCATGAGACGCAGGAAGATACATCTGGATCTCTACAAATGAACATCTCCAGAGATGAGTATTGAGGTACGAAGCGGGGAGCCGTGAAACCACCTGCAGATATCGGAAGATAAACGGAAGGGGGAGGGAGCCGCCGCGTTTGGGTGCCGGGAAGCAGTAGCCACCTGCCCGGGGGAGCGGGCGGACTCGCAGACCGGTACCCTCGAGAGAGCAGACTGAGACCGTGAGCCAGAGAACCCGCGGGGGCAGCTGGTGGTATTAGAAACACAAAGGACAGGGGCTCCTGGGTGGCACAGCAGTTAAGCGTCTGCCTTCGGCTCAGGGCGTGATCCCGGCATTCTGGGATAGAGCCCCACATCAGGCTCCTCCGCTATGAGCCTGCTTCTTCCTCTCCCACTCCCCCTGCTTGTGTTCCCTCTCTCGCTGGCAGTCTCTATCTCTGTCAAATAAATAAATAAAAATCTTAAAAAAAAAAAAAAAGAAAGAAACACAAAGGACAGAGACGCGCCAGCCCTGGAATTGAGGGCAGAGACGCCGGATGTGGAGTGCACATCCCGGGATGCTACAGGGTTGAGCAGCACCAACAGAAAGAGAGTTAAAGTGGCCAGAACATCAGTGGAGAATGGTCCGTGATCCCTCTGTTCTGAGACAGAGGCTGAGATTTGGCCACTGCTGCTCTGACTCTCAGAAGAGGCACAGCAAACCGCCAGGGAAAGCCGCCAGAGAACAAAAGCCTGGAAATACCGGCTCACAGTGCGCCCATCCCCATTCCCCCTCACAGGGGACACAGAGACTCTACCCAAACAGGGTTGCCTGAGTATTGGCAAGGCAGGCCCCTCTCCCAGAAGGAAGCCTGAAAAATCAAGGAGCCCACATCCCTAAGATCCCTATAAAACAAGTGCGCACTGCCTGGGTCCCAGTCAATAATTTGGGCTCTGGACAACCCCACAACCTCTCCTTATCAGAATGACAAGAAGGAGAAATCCCCCCCAGCAAAGAAAAGACAGTCTGTGGCCTCTGCCACAGAACTAATGGATATGGATAAAACCAAATTATCAGAAATGGAATTCAGAGTAACAATGGTCAAGATGATGTATAGAATTGAAAAAAGTATTAATGAAAATGTTAATGAGAATATAGAATCTCTAAGGGCAGAAATGAGAGCGAATCTGGCAGAAATTAAAAATTCTATGAGCCAAATGCAGTCAAAACTAGAGCCTCTGACGGCCAGCGTGAATGAGGCAGAAGAACGTATCAGCAAACTGGAGGATGGGTTAGTAGAAGAGAAAGCTAAAATAGAATCTGGACTTAAAAAAATCCACGCTCATGTGTGTAGGTTACGGGAGATTACTGACTCAATGAAACGTTCCAATGTCAGAATCATCGGCATCCCCGAGGGGGTGGAGAAAAACAGAGGTCTAGAGGAGATATTGGAACAAATTGTAGCTGAAAACTCCCTAATCTAGCAAAGGAAACAAGCATTCGTGTCCAAGAGGCAGAGAGGACCCAACCCAAGCTCAACCACAACAAACCTATGCCACGTCACGTCATAGTGCAATTTGCAAATATTAGATCCAAGGATACAGTATTGAAAGCGGCCAGAGCAATGAAATTTCTCACACACCAAGGCAAAGTTATCAGAATTATGTCAGACCTATCTACACAGACCTGGAATGAGAGAAAGGGTTGGGGGTGCATTTTTAAAACTATTTCAGAGAAAAACATGCAGCCAAGGATCCTTTATCCAGCAAGGCTGTCATTAAGAATTGATGGAGAAATAAAGACCTTCCGGATTCGCCAGTCATTGACCAATTTCGTAACCATGAAACCAGCCCTACAGGAGATATTAAGGGGGGGTTCTATAAAAGTAAAAAGTCCCCAAGAGTGATACAGAACAGAAAGTCAAAATCTATAGAAACAAAGACTTTACTGGCAACATGGCATCATTAAAATCATATCTCTCAATAATCAGTCTCAATGTAAATGGCCTAAATGCTCCCATAAAACACCACAGGGTGGCAGATTGGATAAAAAGACATGACCCATCTATTTGCTGTCTACAAGAGACTCATTTTGAACCTAAAGATACATTCAGACTGAAAATAAAGGGATGGAATACCATCTTTCACACCAATGGACCTCAAAAGAAAGCTGGTGTAGCAATTCTCATATCAGACAGATCGGATTTTAAACTAAAGACTATAGTTAGAGACACAGAAGGGCACTACATTATTCTTAAAGGATGTATCCAATAAGTGGATATGACAATTATAAATATATATGCCCCCAACAGGGGAGCAGCAAGATACACAGCCAATTCTTAACCACAATAAAGAGACATATAGATAAAAAATATGTTAATAGTAGGGGGCCTCAGCCCTCCACTATCAGCAATAGACAGAGCACCGGACCAGAAAACCAACATAGAAACAAGGGCTTTGAATGCCATACTCGATGAGTTGGACCTCATAGATATATATAGAACACTACACCCCAGAACCAAAAAATACTCATTCTATTCTAATGCCCATGGAACATTCTCAAGAATAGACCATGTTCCGGGTCACAAAACAGGTCTCAACCGATACCAAAAGACTGAAATTATTCCCTGCATATTCTCAGACCACAACGCTTTGAAATTGGAACTCAACCACAAGGAAAAAATTGGAAGAAACTCAAACACTTGGAGACTAAAAACCATCCTGCTCAGGAATGATTCGATAAACCAGGAAATCAAAAATCAATTTAAACAATTTATGGAGACCAACGAGAATGAAACACAACGGTCCAAAACCTATGCGATACTGCAAAGGCAGTCCTAAAGGGAAAATACATAGCCATCCAAGCCTCACTCAAAAGAATAGAAAAATCTAAAATGCAGTTTTTATATTCTCATCTCAAGAAGCTGGAACAGCAACAGAGGGACAGGCCTAATCCATACACGAGAAAGCAGTTGACCAAGATTAGAGCAGAAATCAATGAATTAGAAACCAGGAGTACAGTAGAGCAGATCAACAGAACTAGAAGCTGGTTCTTTGAGAGAATCAATAAAATGGACAGACCACTGGTAAGACTTATCCAAAAGAATAGAGAAAGGACCCAAATTAATAATTATGAATGAAAAAGGAGAGGTCACAACCAACACCAATGAAATTGAAAGGATTATTAGAAACTTTTATCAACAGCTTTATGTCAATAAATTAAGCAATCTGGAAGAGATGGAGGCCTTCCTGGAAACCTATAAACTACCAAGACTGAAACAGGAAGAAACTGATTTTTTAAACAGGCCAATTAATTATGAAGAGATTGAGTCAGTGATAAACAACCTTCCAAATAACAAAACTCCAGGCCCGGAGGGTTTTCCTGTGGAATTCTACCAAACATTCAAAGAAGAAATAATACCTATTCTCCTAAAGCTATTTCAAAAAATAGAAACAGAAGGAAAGCTACCAAACTCATTCTATGAGGCCAATATTACCTTGATCCCCAAACCAGGCAAAGACCCCATCAAAAGGAGAATTACAGACCGATTTCCCTAATGAACATAAACGCCAATATTCTCAACATTCCTGGCTAATAGAATCCAACAGTACATTAAAAGGATTATCCATCATTACCAAGTGAGATTCATCCCTGGGATGCAAGGGTGGTTCAACATTCACAGAACTATCGGTGTCTTAAATTTTATCAGCAAGAAAAAAGCCAAAAATTATATGATTCTCTCAATAGATGCAGAAAAAGCATTTGACAAAATACAGCATCCTTTCCTGATTAAAACCCTTCAGAGTGTAGGGATAGAGGGTACATTCCTCAATCTCATAAAAACCGTCTATGAAAAGCCTACAGCAAATATCATTCTCAATGGGGAAAAACTGGAAGGCTTTCCCTTAAGATCAGGAACACGACAAGGATGCCCACTCTCGCCACTATTATTCAACATAGTACTAGAAGTCCTTGCAACAGCAATCAGACAACAAAAAGGGATAAAAGGTATCCAAATGAGCAAAGAAGAAGTCAAACTGTCTCTCTTCGCAGATGACGTGATACTCTATATGGAAAACCCAAAAGAAGCCACTCCCAAACTATTAGAAGTTATAGAGCAATTCAGTAACGTGGCGGGATACAAAATCAATGCTCAGAAATCAGTTGCATTTCTATACACGAATAATGAGACCGAAGAAAGAGAAATTAGGGAATCCATCCCATTTACAATAGCACCAAAAACCATATGTTACCTTGGAATTAACTTAGCCAGAGACATAAAGGACCTATATTCTAGAAACTATAAATCACTCTTGAAAGACATTGAGGAAGACACAAAAAGATGGAAAAATATTCCATGCTCATGGATCGGAGGAATTAACATAGTTAAAATGTCCATGCTACCCAGAGCAATCTACACTTTCAATGCTATCCCGATCAAAATAACAATGACACTTTTCAAAGAACTGGAACAAATAGTCCTTAAATTTGTATGGAAACAGAAAAGGCCCCGAATAACCAAGGAACTGTTGAAAAGGAAAAACAATGCTGGGGACATCACAATGCCGGATTTCGAGCTGTACTACAAAGCTGTGATCACAAAGACAGCATGGTACTGGCACAAAAACAGACACAAAAACCAATGGAACAGAATAGAGAACCCAGAAATGGACCCTCGGCTCTTTGGGCAACTAATATTTGATAAAGCAGGAAAAAACATCCAGTGGGAAAAAGACAGTCTCTTCAATAAATGGTGCTGGGAAAATTGGACAGCTACGTGCAAAAGAATGAAACTTGACCACTCTCTCACACCATACACAAAGATAAACTCCAAATGGATGAAGGACCTCGATGTGAGACAGGAATCCATCAAAATCCTAGAGGAGAACATAAGCAGCAACCTCTACGACATCCGCCAAAGCAAACTTTTTCATGACACATCTTCAAAGGCAAGAGAAACAAAAGATAAAATGAACTTGTGGGACTTCATCAAGATAAAAAGCTTCTGCACAGCCAAGGAAACAGTCAATAAAACTTAGAGGCAGCCCACGGAATGGGAGAATATATTTGCAAATGATACTACAGATAAAAGACTGATATCCAAGATCTACAAAAAACTTCTCAAACTCAATACACGAGAAACAAATAAACAAATCATAAGATGGGCAGAAGATATGAACAGACACTTCTCCAATGATGATATACAAATGGCTAACAGACACATGAAAAAATGTTCAAAATCATTAGCCATCAGGGAAATTCAAATCAAAACCACACTAAGATACCACCTTATGCCAGTTAGAATGACAAAAATTGACAACGCAGGAGACAACAATTGTTGGAGAGGATGTGGGGAAAGGGGATCCCTCCTACATTGTTGGTGGGAATGCAAGTTGGTATAGCCACTCCGGAAAACAGTGTGGAGGTCCCTTAAAAAGTGAAAAATTAAGTGACCTGATGACCCAGCCATTGCACTACTGGGTATTTACCCCAAAGATACAGACGTAGTGAAGAGAAGGGCCATATGCACCCCAATGTTCATAGCAGCATTCTCCACAATAGCTAAATCGTGGAAGGAGCCGAGATGCCTTGCAACAGATGACTGGATTAAGAAGTTGTGCTCCATATATACAATGGAATATTACTCAGCTATTGAAAAGAACGAGTTCTCAACATTTGCTGCGACATGGACGGCACTGGAGGAGATAATGCTAAGTGAAATAAGTCAAGCAGAGAAAAACAATTATCATATGGTTTCTCTCATCCATGGAACATAAGAACTAGGAAGATCGGTAGGGGAAGAAAGGAATAAAGAAAGGGGGATAATCAGAAGGGGGAATGAAGCATGAGAGACTACGGACTCTGAGAAACAGACTGAGGGCTTCAGAGGGGAGGGGGGGTGGGGGAATGGGATAGACTGGTGATGGGTAGTAAGGAGGGCACATATTGCCTGGTGCACTGGGTGTTATACGCAACTAATGAATCATCGAACTTTGCATCAGAAACCAGGGATGTACTGTATGGTGACTAACATAATATAATAAAAAAAAATTTTAAAAAAAGAAAACAAACAGTAATTTTAAAAAAAGTAATACTTGAAGGATCAACTGGAAATTAACAAAGATCATTACATTTGGGGGATGGATAGAAACAGGGTAAAAAAAAACTAGACATAAAATTTATCCAATCTTACTTTTTATAACTTTGAGTTTTAAAGCATGTAAGTTATTTATAATTTCAAAAATAAAATTAAATCATAAAGAGGAAAATAATGACTCTCCAGTTAAAATGTACTCTTACATTACAAATGGTGAGCTGTATCTCTAAGACTGACAACAGAACTACAGAAAATAAAAGCAATCCAACAAAATTGTCTCCCTGATATTTTAAACATGTACATTAAAAATAATTTTAAATGTGGGAAAGTTGCAAAGACAGTACTATTTACCCCCCACTTTCCCTATTGTTACATAATGATAGTATATGTAAAAAAAAACCATGAAATTAACAGTAGCACAATATTATTCCCAAGTTTATTCCAATTTCATAGGTATTTCTACTAATGTCCTTTTTCTGTCAAAATCCAATGCACGATACCATTGCAGTTAGTCTTCATGACTCCATAATCAACACTAATATTTGGCCAGTTTCTCGGTCTTTCCCTATGCTCCAGAACCTTGTCAGGTTTGAAAGGTACCAGTTAGCTATTTCTTACAATATGCCTCAATTTGGATTTGTCTGAGGTTTTACCATGACTGGGAAAATGGATTTGGGGAAGAACACCACAAATGTGAAATACACTGTATCAAACAGGGGGTATATATATCCGTATAAGTTAAGCTGGTGATGTTAACATTGATCCTCTTGGTTAAGGCAGTGTGTGCCAACTTTCTTTGCTGAAAAAATGTTGTTTTTCTCTTGCCAGAAGCTATGTGTTAGAAGTGAGATACTCAGTTCATTCCAGGCTCAAGGGGAGAGAAGTAAACTCCACCTCCTGAAGGGTGGGTTGCCAAACAATTTGTGGACATATGTTAAAAAGAACACGTTAGTTAATAAATAATTCAAGGGGATATTTTGATCTAGTCAAACAGCCCTTTTCTTCATAAGGTTTTCAACAATGATTACAGCATTCATCAGTGCATTTTTGCCTCCAGCAGTTCTCACAGTGATGTTCTCATGGCAATTTTCGGCATCTCTTATTTCTTCTACATGTATAAATTGGACTTGTTCTGCAAGCAATGTGTGTCCTTTCTCCCCATCCATTTATTCATTTGTGGCTACCATTTATTTATATCAGTACAAACTCACTGCTACTTATTTTATGCTACTTATTTAGTATTTTATTATTATTGATTATGATTCTACCATTATTTATATTGTCACTCAAATTATTGCATTTTGGGCATTTCCAGCATGGATCCTGTGTCCCTTTCACATGCCCCTCTCTATATATATCTATTTTTTTTAATTCCTTTTTTCCTGGAACTACAAGATGCATCAGACTCCTATTTTTCCTTGCTCTATCACTACGATCAACCATTTCTCCAATGAATCTGGTTCCTGTTATTGTTGAATGGTGTTTAGAAACCAGTTCTGTGCACTAGGTTTGGCTCACTGCTACTGTGGTATCCCTGTTCCTAGTTTTCTGAGCAGAGAGAGTTAGGAAATATATGCATGTATCATAACCCGTATAGACTCTCATCTATATTTATTTACCTGTCTGTATGTATAAAATAGACCGTAGTGCATACTGATGTCTAACTCCAATCCAGTACCACAGTATTTCTTCTAGCCTCTTCCTCCCATGCTGATTTGTAACTTCTTTCTATGGAATAAGAAACCTGCCTCCTTTTTTCTGTAACCTATTTACTTGTGTGTTCAATTCTAGCATACATGCAATGCATTTCCAAAATCGCTAATCCATATCCTTGGAAGAAACAAAGTTATCAATTAAACAGAGAGTTTATGTAACTTATTTTTATTGCGAGCCTTACAGAATACAGTCAGCACACACCTTTCCAAAGTCATTAGGCCATCTCCTTTTTACATATCTCCTTTGGTGCAGATACACTGTACATGTGCAAAAGATTCCTTTGTCACAGTTCACATTTCGTTCCGGGCTTCCACAACACGCTCATATTTTCAAATTTTCTGCATACATTTTCCTGCACCCTTCCATATATAGTTCTATGGGTTTTAAAAAAAAATGCAGTCATGTATTCTCCTCCAGGGTATCATAAAAATGGTTCAATCACACTAAAATCTCCTTATGTGGCCTCTCTCCTTGTTGTCATCCTCTTCCCAGTGCCCCAACCCTGGGTGACAACTGATCTTTGTTTCTGTTGCTCATGGTTTTACCTTTTCAGAATGCGAGAAAAAAGAGTCACACCATAAACATCCTTCACCTATCAAAATACATTTATAACCCATCCATGTGGATAAATAAAAATCAATAATGTGTTCCTTTATATTGCTAAGAGGTGTTGCGTGGTATCAGTGTACCACAGTTCAGACACTCAGCTGTCGAAGGACATCTAGGTTGTTTCCCGGTTTTGATCATGAATACTGTAAATATTTTCATACAGGTTTTGGTGTCCATATGGTTTTTAGTTCACTTGGATAAAAATCTAGTGATGCTGTTACTGAGTCCTATGTTAAGTGCATATATAATCATTTTTTAAGTTGACAGTGACATTTTTTTTAAGATTTTATTTATTTATTTGACAGACAGAGACAGCCAGCGAGAGAGGGAACACAAGCAGGGGGAGTGGGAGAGGAAGAAGCAGGCTCCCAGCAGAGGAGCCTGATGTGGGGCTCGATCCCAGAACCCCAGGATCACGCCCTGAGCCGAAGGCAGACGCTTAACAACTGCGCCACCCAGGCACCCCGACAGTGACATTTTTCACTAGAATCAGAAATGAATGAGAGTTTGCTCTGCTCTGCATCCTCACCCGCATTTGCTATTATTTTTGTTTTGTTGTTATTTGCTTTATTTGTTTTTATTTTTGCCATTTTAATAGATGTCTATGGCATCTTATTGTGGCTTAAATTTGCATTTCTCTAAAGACAGATGATGCTGAGAATCATTTAACATACTTATTTTCCACACAAATATTGTTGGTAAATTGTTACTTCCAATATTCTATTTCTTATTTGGTTGTTTACTTTCCTTTTGGAATTTAAAAGATTAAAAACTATTCTGTATAATGTCTTCTAGAAGATATGTGATTTGCAAATATTTTCTCCCATTCCGAGGCTTTTCTTTTCAATTGTAGCAATTTCTTTTAAGAAATAAAGGCTCCTGGGTTTGATAAATCTATCTTACATTTTTTTCTCTTATGGATAATGCCTTTAGCATAATAACTTATTGTCAAAGTCAAAATCATAGGACTATTTCTTATAATTTCACATAGAATTTTAATAGCTGTGTGTCCTGCATTTATGTCTGTGATCATTTATGACTCAAGTTTTGCACAGGTGTGAGACATAAGCTAATGATATTTGTTTGCGTTATTTATATTAGCTCATTGCCTGTAGATGTTCGATTATTCTATTCTAGTTATTGAAAATAGTATCTTTTCTTTGTTAAATTGTCTTTGCAACTTTGTCATAAATCTGTCCTCTATATTTGTGTGGGTAGATTTCTGGGCTCATTATTCTGTTCCATTTGACCTCTGGGTCTACTCTTTCACCAAAACCATAGTCTTGACAATGGTAGCTTTATATTGAGAGCTGTAGAAGGGTAGTGTGGATCCTAAATATTCATTTTTCTTTACAGAATTATTTGGTGGTTATAGTTTATTTGCCTTTCTGTTTATATTTTAGAATAGTTGTTGAAATGCACATACACACTCACACACATTTTAAGGATTTAAATAGGAATCTGTTAATCCCCTAGATCAAATCAGAGATAATTGACCTAGTAATAATATTGTATCTCCCATTCCATAGATATGGTACATTTCTCCATTTTAAAAAAATCTTTTTTGTTATTTTCAAATATTATATGAATTGTTGGTAGAATTGATAGTGAATCATATGGGCTTGGTCATGTTTTAAACTACAAAATCAATTTTTGAAAATAATTGTAGGACAATTCAAGTTACCTGTTACTTCTTGAGTTGTCTCCTTAACTCATGTATGTTAAGGACTTGACCCATTTCCCATTGAATTTATTGGATTTATGCACATAAGAGTTGTTTTATTATTCACTTCCTATCCTTCAAATATCTGTAGGGTCAGTAGTGATAGCACTTCTTTTCTTCCTGATATTTGAAATTTTTGTCTTTATCTTTTTTATTGGTCAGTACTGAAAGGAGTTCATACAATGTATTGGCTCTTTCAAAGAACCCTTTTTTTTTTTTTTTTTTAGTAGAGTTGATATACAATGTTACTTTTAGTTTCAGGTATACAACATAGTGATTCCACAACTCTAATCATTATGCTATGCTCAACATATGTGTAGCTACCCTCTGTTACTACCCAATGCTATTACGATACCATTGACTATATTCTCCGTGCTGTACCTTTCATTAAGAAGCATAGAGATCATTGTTTCATTGATTTTATATATTGTTTTGTTTTTAATTTTATTTATTTATGCTCTTATCATTATTTTTTGCTTGCTCTGAGATTAATTTGTTCTTCATTCACTTGATTGTTAAAGGAAAGCCTTAGTTTATTTTAAATTGCTTTTTAATATAATAATTTAGTGCCATTATGTTTCCTCTAAGCACTGCTTTACCTGAAACTTAAGAAGCTTGATAAGTTGCATTTTCGTTTCCATTCAGTTCAAAATAAATTTTATTAGCTTAGAGACATTCCCTCTGACCTAGGAGTTATTTAGAAGTATGGTAACTTAATTCCCAACTATTTGGGCATTTTCCAGAAATGTTTCTGTTAACAGATTCCTATTCTAATATTGTTATGAACTGAAAGTTAATTAATACGATTAAATTCATTTAAAATTTGCTGAGATTTGTTTTATGGCCCACAATATGGACTATTTGGGTCAATGTTCTTTGTACTTTTGTAATGTTCTCCTTACAAATAAGGAGATTTTATATTCTTCTGCTATTTATAGAGTGTTCTATGCATGCCAATTTTGCTAATAGTTTTGCTTAGGTCTCTCTAACCCACTGTATATCTCCCTACTTGTTCTGTCAATCACAGAGAAGAGTATAGAAATCTCCAACTATAGATGTGCATATATCTGTATCACTTTTCAGATCTGTATGTCTCATATACAAAGCTTTGTTGTTAGGTACAAAGAATAACCTAGTATTGTCATATATTCTTGGAGAATTGACCTCTTTATCAATATATCATTTCATTTCATTTCATTCTATTGTGTGAATCCAAGTTTCTGATCTATATCATATTTCTTCTCATTGTAGAACTTCCTTTGGCATTCTTTGCAGTCTGTTAGCAGTGGATACTTTAAGCTTTGCTTTGTTTTTCTCTTTTTTTCTTAGAAAATCTCTATTTTTCCTTCATTTTTGAAGGCTACTTTCTTTGGATATATAAATCCTGATTGACAGTATTTTTCAACACTTATTTTGTTTTTCTTCTTGTTTGCATGAATTGTGACTATGAATCACTTCTAATTCTTATTCCTTTCTGCTGTAGTTCCTGGGCCCAATCCCATTATCTTTCAAAAATCTTTGTTTTCTAATAGTTTGAATATAATATGCCTGTTAAAAAAATAAAATAAAAGAATTAAAAAAAAAACCCAAAATGGTTATTTTGCTTGGTGTTCTATTAGCTTTCTGGATTTGTGATTTAAAATCTGTCATTTACTTTTAGGGGAAAAAAATTGGCCATAATTTCTTTAAATAGTTCTTCTGCTCTATTTTCTTTTCTACTTTTGGGATTCCAACACATGCATTTTAGAATGGTTTATATTGTCCAATAGCTCTTGTATGTTGTTTTTCACCAATGTTACCTTTATTTTTCAAGCTGGGTTATTTCTAAAGACCTATCATAAGTTCAACAATTCTATTCTTGACCATCTTTAGTGTACTGAAAACCCTGTCACAGGACCATCACATTACAGGTTTTTTTTTCTTTTGTTTTGTTTTTTAATATCCTTTCTTATGCTGTCTATTCTTGTAAATTTAATTTGGTTCTGATGATTGTGTTATTTCTTTACACTAGGCTTTCCTTGTTGTTTTTTCCCAATGTTTCTTTATTTCTTTTCCTTATTCAAAGCTGGATATGTTGTATAGACCATTAGACACCATTATGATTGAAAAGGAGCAAGGCTTTCTTTTTTCTTTCTTTCTTTTTTTTTTTTAATTTTATTTATTTATTTGACAGAGACAGCCAGCGAGAGAGGGAACACAAGCAGGGGGAGTGGGAGAGGAAGAAGCAGGCTCCCAGCGGAGAAGCCCGATGTGGGGCTCAATCCCAGAACGCTGGGATCACGCCCTGAGCCTAAGGCAGATGCTTAACGACTGCGCCACCCAGGTGCCCCGAGCAAGGCTTTCTTTCTGTGGGAATTTATGTTTATATAATCAGTAGTCGAGCTCAGTATAAAGTTTGAGACCACAAGCTTCAGATTCTGTTTATGCTTCCTTTGTGTTACCTGTGCTTATGATATTTTGTGTTAAGATTCTGGACTAATTTCTCGAAAAATTTTGTTTGTTTGTTTGTTTGTTTGTTTGTTTTTTACCTTTTTGCCTTTGAGCACCTCAGCTTTGCTTTGGCAAATCAAATGATCTTGCTCCCTGCCCAGTGGGGAGTCTGCTTCTGCCTCTCCCTCTGCCTTTCCCTCTGCTGCTGCACTAAAGCTCTCTCTCTCTCAAATGAATAAATAAAATCTTTAAAAAACAAATAAAAAATCAAAATGAAAAATCATTTGAAAAATTATGTAGTACCATTTTTTTTGTACTTCTTTTCAAATGAAATCTACCTTTTCCTACGCCCCATGTGGCATTCACTGTAAATTTTTCTTTTTTTTTTTTTTAAAGATTTTATTTATTTATTTGACAGAGATAGAGACAGCCAGCGAGAGAGGGAACACAAACAGGGGGAGTGGGAGAGGAAGAAGCAGGCTCACAGCGGAGGAGCCTGATGTGGGGCTCGATCCCATAATGCCGGGATCACGCCCTGAGCCGAAGGCAGACGCCCAACTGCTGTGCCACCCAGGCGCCCCTCACTGTAAATTTTTCTTGTTACTCCCTTTATTCCTTGTCCATATAGTGATGTGGCACAGGGACACATTCTTGGGGATTTTGATCAAGTCTTAGAATGAAGCAGGAACTTCACTGCGTTCCACCCCTCCTTCTGTTGGAATGCTGGTTTTAGCATATATTCCTGCAGCTCCTGATGGGTAGAGTTTTCTTAAAAATTTTATTTCCCCATTCCCCATCCCTTAACTGCAATGGGTTTCCACCAGATTCCAAAGCTACCATTTTTATTTCTTTGCTCTGTAGAGTAAGGCTTCTGCTTCATAGATAAAAAGAGAGAAGATCATTTGGGGCTATAATCCTTTCCCAGCTATTATCATGAGAGAAACTTTCTCAACATTTTCACCAATCTTCCCTGGGAGGTAAAGCCTAAAGAGAGTAATATTCTTCTGTGTCCAAGGTCTCTAGCCAGCCAATAATTGGCCTTTGGCAATTCATTAAAAATTGCTGCTTAATCTTCTTATTAGCTTATGTAATTCTGGCAGCATCTGCCCCAGCAAACAAATCTTTGGGCCCTATATCTCCCTGCAGGTTACTGAGTCTCCCCAGAATTCATGTTAGTTGTTTACCCTTCAACCTTAGTTTTCTGATGGATTCCAGAAAGGGAATGGATTTGCATTTTGTCCAGTTTTTTCTTATTCTAAGGTGAGAGCAATGCTTTTGCTTATTCTCTCTACATCTCTGAGGTGAAAACATCCTCTCACCTGAAATTTTAAAATAGCAAGATGATTTCATATCCTTAGAGGGATATACTCTAAGGGCAAACATAATTACAAAGAAATCTTGAACTTTAATTAGTAGGTTTATTTTTAGAATATTGGTATTATAATTATGAAATTATTTTATGAGTATTATAATGTGAAATAAATAAGTAAATATATTAATATTAGTAGAAGCCTAGATTTCCTCTGTAAGAGAAAAGCATTACAAATATTTTTAAAAAGTAAAGAAAGAAAGAAACTTTCAATGGTAAATCTGAATTGGAAATGTCAACATGAACTCAAATATTTATAAGTTTAAAATAAACATGTATTTTTTTCCTAATTCTAAGCAGTAAAACATCCTAGAACAATCATTTAACAGAGATACTTGTTCTAAATACCTTTCCCTCTAAAAGTCACTGAACATTACAAAAGTAGCTTATTTTGAGTCTGGGTTGGGAAAAATACAATATCAGCTTAAAGCACCTTGTTTTACTAGAAAACAAAGAGGTTCTCAAAGACTGATGAGGCTATGCCTAAAAGGAAAATATGCTGTCATAAGAAAACCATCATTTTGTGACCACTGAAGTAATACTTTGGCAACAGTCATCATATATGCAAAATTATTTGTTGAAAATAGAGAATAAAACACACTGTCTCAAAATGTCACCTCACAAATTACTTACAAATTGTATGACAAAGGAACAATATACTTTTAAAACAGATGTTCAGTGTTTACCAGCTTAACCAACTTACCAAATTTAGCATCACAGTTATGGGACATTTTCAAATTATATGTCCCCTGAGACAAAGAGAGAAGAGTATTCTCTACCATCTGTATAGTTTTCTTGACAAAAAATGTTTAATATGAGATGATTATGAGTGAATACTCCAGTAAATTCAGAATATAATCAATTACACAAAATAACGGTCTTAGAAACCCTTAAAGAGTCAATATTAAGAGAAAGATTATGGGGAGTGTTCTAGATTTAAAGATATTAAGGAGACAATAATCAAATACTATATGTAAACCTAACTGGATCCTGAATTTCAAAATAAAAAAGACAATAAAAACTCTTTTCAGAGTAATTGAGCAGATTTGAACATGAACTTTATATTTGGTGATAAAAGAATTTAATTGCAAAGTCAGAGGTATAATACTCTTGTGGTTACGTAGGAAATTATTCTCAAAAGGTACATGAGGAATATGAAATGTGAAATGTAATATCTGTGACTTACAAAAGGCACTACACACATACACATACACACACACACACACACACACAAATGCACGCACACACATGCAACCAAATTATACCTGTATAGAAGGGGAAGAAATTTAAATGTGGTCAAACTTAATGATTAGTGAATCCAGGTTACTGATAAATGGGTATTTGCGTCCTATTCTTTAGAATTTCTATATTAACAAAAATTTCTAAAAATGTTTAGGAGATGAAAATCTTAAAAATGTACACCAATGAAAATAAAATGACAAGATAATTGTGATTAAATAGTAAATAGGTAGTAAAGAGTATACCAGTTTTTCCACACACACACACACACACAAAGTGATCATGGAACCTCCGAAGTAGGTGAAAATTGGCATAATTATTTAAATATGTCTGATGTGTTTGGGTGTATCTAGTTCTGTATTTTTGTAATCAAAGCAATGCATGCACATATGCAGGAAGTCTTCTGATAAGTAGACACAGTCCCATCCCCATTTTTCCTCAGCTTAGTCTCACTCACCAGAGGCATTTTCTCTTACCTATTTCTGTTTTTTTTTTTTCCTGCTATTTCTACAGTGGTCCCTTAGCATGTGAATTCTTATTTGTCTGTTTAATGACTGAAATGCTTAAATCAGAGGCTATTAAGTACATTACAACCACTATATTACCAGCGCAATTTCGAAAATATGATTATTTTTGTTTACAGAGGTATGTAACCACAGGATTCAATGTTTGAAAATGCAGGGAAGTTAACATGCAAGAAAAACTATACGAAAGCTATTTGACCAGTATAAAATTAGCCCATAAGCTGCAAAGAGTGTGCTACTAGTGACTTCTCAGAGCAGTCACTCAAGAAAAATATTTACTAGTTAATTGTTAAAGAGGTACAGCACAAATTTAAGGTGCTTATATAATTACTCATCATATTCATATTAAAATGTTTTTATTAATCATTGCTTCAAACTTTAAGCAGTTTCTTCTCCCTCTTTCTGTCCCATTTAAGTTTCATCAAATAAATGTTCAAAGACCCTCTACTCAATAGCTCAAGCTGATCTAGATTTCTGAGCTGAGTTTCAACAAATAAGTTTTATCAGGTATTATCAGTTCTCTATGCATTCATTAAGAATTTATTTAATCTCTGGGGGCACCTGGGTGGCTCAATCAGTTAAGTGTCTGCCTTTGGCTCAGGTCATAATCACAGGGTCCTATCATCGGGCACCCTGCTCAGTGGGGAGTCTGCTTCTCCCTCTGCCTCTGCCCTTCCCCCTGCTCATGCTCTCTCTGTCTCTCACTCTCTCTCTCTCAAATAAATAAATAAAATCTTTAAAAAAAAAGAATTTAATCTCCGCCTTACTAATTGCCAAGTATTGTGCTAGGACTCATGTTCTTAATACATGTTGCTGAGATGACCTGGGAAATCGTCAGAAATGTCAGTTCCACAGCCCCATCCCAGACCTACTGAATCAGAAACCTTGGAGGTGGGGCTCAGCAACCTGTGCTTTAATAATAGTAAAGGGTAGGAAAACAAATGCAAAATAAAATAAAATTTCCAGAATCATCAGAAATGTAATGAAATATACACATACTTTTATCACATGCATTACTATATATTATAAAATTCATATCTATGGCTTTTTAGATATGTACAGTTTAACTAAGAATTTTTTAAAAATATTTCTTAAGAAAAATAAAAAGAAATAATCAAGTCTAACTAGAAGGAAAGAAGATTTCTTCTCAGAAAAAATAATACTTAAGAGCCAAATCATGACCTGGAATTGGCCACACCAGGGATCTAATGATCTATGCAATTTTTTAATATACTCACATTTAATCAAACATGGACTCCAGGGTTCGGGACTGGCCTTCTTACGAGGTAGCATAATTAAGTTATAAAAACCTTTACGGTCAACTTGGTTTCCTATTGAATCAAAGCCTTAGTCAGTGAGTGATGGTGAGGCTCTGTACTCTCTTTTCTTTGGTGCCCACATTCTTTTCATGGGTTTCCACTTGGGTCCTAACATGCATGAGTAATGACGACTAGAGTTGACTGCCCAAGATTCTCTCACTATGCTGGCAGCATCCAACAATTTGAATTACTCTAAACGTCTTACTTTGATCCAAGGTTGAAAGGGATGATTCTGTGCACCATGCCCAACCTTCCCACAATATAACTGAGATCTGATTACTACTAAATGTTAAATTAGTAACAGAAGCCAGAACTGTAACTTTCCAAAGTATATGCTCCTCCTCTACTTTTTCTTGTAACCTCCGATGACATTTTCGTCAATACCTTTTAATACCTCTTCCTCTCTCTATTGCTTTGTCCTCTACAAATAATACATGATCAACTTTAAATGTTCATTACAGTATGCATAGTACACTGTATATATGAATGCATGTAATTAAATATCTGTATGCACTCAAATACATTTATTTCATTTTAAGTGAATCCACACATGTATTAGGGCCCTTCAGAGAAACAGAAACAATTATATATATATATATATATAATTATATATAAATTGTTATATTATAATATAAATTATAAATATAAATAAATTACATGTGCAATTATATAATCCTATCATATTTATGATTATTAATTATATCATAAAATATGTAATTATATTATAAATTATATAATAAAACAAATTAATATTATGTTATATTTATAGTTTACAAATATATTTATATCAGGAATTGACTCATGTGAATATGGAAGCTGAGAAGTACCAAGATTTGCAGTTACCAAGTTGCAGAACCAGGATAGCTGCTGGTGTAAGTTCCTGTCTGGAAGTTGACAGGCTGAAGATCCAACAAGAGAAGAGCCAATGCTTTAGTTCAAATACAATGGCAGGAAAGGACTGATGTTGCAGTTCCAGGAAGTCAGGCAGAAGGAGTTCCTTGCTTACTCATCTTTTTTGTTCTAGTCAGATCTTTACTTGATCAAATGAGGCTCACTCACATTAGGGAGGGCAACCTCCTTAACTCAGTCTACTGACACAAATGATTATCTCATCCAGAAACACCCTCACAGTGACATCCAAATGCTTGACCAAATGTCTTGGCACATTGAGGCCCAGTCAATTTGACATAAAATTAGCCATCACAACACATAATCAAATACAATTCATCATCGTATTTGAAAATTTCCCAAGAATAGAATTAACTTTATTGAAAGAAAATCTTTATAAGCAGTCATTACCACTCAAACTAGACATCTGTCTCAATTGTAGAGAAGAAAATCTTCTACTTCATGTTTGTGTTCCAAGCTGGCTTAAAATGCTTTATTTTACATTATTGCAACTATGAAAAAAATATATTCTGAAAGTGGGTGAGTGGTAAATCAGAAACCACCTTAAAAATGAACTCATTAAAAGAGTAGGCTAATCATTGTCTCATATGTCCCCCACCCACTCCAAATAAGTTTTATAACTGTAATGAGTTTGTGCATTTTCCTTCATGGTATTTTTTTTTTTTTAATCACAAAGAAAAATATCTTATCTTCAGATGTTTCTTTTGAGTGTCAGGGTTTTTTTCCCCTACTTTATTTTCATTATCTACTTGATACACAAAAATAGTTTTTGTATTAAAATGAAAACAAATGAAGTCCCTTTTTAAATCAACATGTGGGACAACTCCAAAAACAGTTTATGACTACTCTGGGAATACTTTGCTACATATGGATCTGCCACATGAGATTTGTTTTTTGGTTTCAGGGTTTTTTGTTTTTGTTTTCCTAGAACTGTCAACTTCATTACTAAGCTGTAGAGACTGCAGTTTTTCTCTGAGCTCAAAGCTCATATTCTTTTTCTTTTTTTGCAACACTCTCACTGGCTTCAAAGAGGAGATGCGAGGAAGAAAGGTTTTTGGTCTTGGAAACTGGGGTAGTGATGCTTTTTCAGCATTTAACAATACAAAGAAGGAGTAAAAAAAATAACCATGGCTAACTTTAAGTAGCAACTGATTGCAAGGGAAATTGCTGCATCAAATTGGAAGAAGCTAGGTGCTTTCAGGATTGCCTCACACTACTCCCTTTTTTGGAGTATAGGTGAGGGAAAGAGAGATATTGCTGCCATTTGATTCTGTATCATTATTTAACAGAGGCATTCATCCAAGACAAGTGGGACTTTTTTAGGTAAAAATAAGTGCAAATGTGAATCATCTACTCTGTTCTTGTGGAAAGCCTCCTTTTGTATCTACTCTGAATTGATGCAACAATCACTTTCTTCTGAGTATTGTTAAAATACCATCAGCGTCACAAATTTACTTATGTCGCTTATCTTCTGAGATCTAAGTAATGAAACCAAAGTGAGAGAGGGGGGTATAAAGGAGTGTGAAGAGGAAGATTTTGTCAACTCTTGCACATGAGAAGTGTTCAATAAATATTGGCTGTCATCAGTACTATTTTTTTTTAAAGATTTTATTTATTTATGTGACAGAGAGACAGCCAGCGAAAAAGGGAACACAGCAGGGGAGTGGGAGAGGAAGAAGCAGGCTCCTAGCGGAGGGTCCCGATGTGGGATTCGATCCCGAAACGCCAGGATCATGCCCTGAGCCGAAGGCAGACGCTTAAAGACCGCGCTACCCAGGCGCCCCCATCAGTACTATTATTAATATTTGTTAGCATTTGCCATCTCATACCTATCTGGGTATTTTGTCAAAAAATTCACAATTTACCACAAGAGAAGAAAACAGGATAATTTCTTGAAAAACACAATACTGTGCTGTGTTCAGGCTGTTTGACTTCCTATTTCATGATTGTTGCTGTTGTAACAATGGCAGGCAGCAGGAAGCAATGTATGCTTCATCTCCAGCCTCCACTCCCCACTCCCCAAGATCTCTGTCATTGGATATCCAGGGGAGTTCAAACTAGCACTTACCTTGTTTTCAATAATGCAGCCCTTGGTTGTGTTAGAATCACAAGCCAGGAAGACAGTCCTAGCATTACCTGCCAGACCCTAGATCATCACACAACATACAATAGTGGACAGTCATTCTTCACCTGTAAGGATGAGCAAGTGTGATGAGGAAAATCTATAGTGCTTAAGTTAGAGTGTATTTAAGGTGAGAAGGGAAAGGGAAATGGAGGTGTGGGTGAACCATCACTCAAGGGATGCTGGTAGACTCTCGAAGCTGGAGAAGGCAAGGAGTAGATTCTCACCTGGTACCTCCAGAAGTAACAGGCTCTGTTGTAACCAGTGAGACTTATTTTAAACTTCTGACCTCAAGAATTATAAGATAATGAAATTGTGTTGTTTTAAGAATACCAAGGTCATGGTAATTTCTTACAGTAACAGTAGGAAATTAATATAGTGCTTAACTATGTGTAGGTATGTCTAGGTAGCGTTAAAAATAAACAAACAAAAAAGTCAGAGATCAAAAGTAAAATTTAAAAAAAAAATAGAGCTTTTGGGGGAAATGGATGCCAATTGAATAAAAGAAAGTAAAGAAAAATAAAGTAGAAACAATAAAAGATGAAAAAGTAGATTTAAATAAAGCCAAAATTATGAATATAAAGTGTAGAGTTTTTAACAAAAACTCACTTTGGATGAACTGAAAAGAGAGAATTGTTTCTGCTGAGAGTTGCATTAGAGTTCCGTAAGAAACTGAAAATATCTAACATTGTATGTGTGCATGTGTGTGTCTAGATCCAGGAAAACTAGTGTGCAATTAACAAGAATTCCAGAGGAACAGTGGAATTGATAGAGAAAAATATAAATGAAGAAGCAACAATTGCTCTTAGCTAGAGACATGGCTCTGTTGTTATAAGAAAATCATTGAGTTCAAAGTAGGATTGATGACAAAAGACATATGCTTAGACATTGCCACATAATACTTTTAAAAGATTTTATTTATTTATTTGACACAGAGAGAGAGAAAGAGAGCACACAAGTGGGCAGAGCAGCAGGCAGAGGGAGAAGCAGGCTCCTTTCTGAGCAAGAAGCTGCACATTGCACTTGATCCCAGGACCCCAGGATCATGGCCTGAGCCAAAGCCAGACGCTTAACTGACTGAGCCACCCAGGCGCCTGCCACGTAACAATTTTGAGCTTCAAAGAGGAAAAGAAATGTTTACTATTTTCCAGACTGAAAGAACTAATTCCTTATAAAGAAAAAAATAAAAATCCCAGAAATAATTCCTTAGATTCATGGTCAATAGGTTTTTAACACCGTTTCCAAGGTGATGAAATGAAAGAAAAGAGTACTATTTTTAGCAAGCTGTGCTAGAACATGGGATATCCATATAGAAAATAAAGAATATGTAAATGAGGGACATCTGGGTGGCTCAGTCGATTAAGCCTCTGCCTTCGGCTCAGGTCATCATCCTGGGGTCCTGGGATCGAGTCCTGCATCAGGTTCCTTGCTCAGTGGGGAGCCTGCTTTTCCCTCTGCCAGCTGCTCCCCCTGCTTGTGCTCTGTCTCTCTCTCTGACAAATAAGTAAATAAAATCTTAAAAAAAAAAAAAGAAGCAAATAAATGAATGAATGAATGAATGAAGTTATATTCTCACCTAATATACACAAATAATAACTAAAAATATATTGTAGAGCCACATGTAAGAACTACAATCCTGAAACTACACAAAGAAAGAAAATTATTTTTGATCCTGGATTGGTTAAAGATTTCTTAGCTATGAGTTCAAAGCATGAAAGAAAAAAAAAAAAAGAATAAAATTTGATAAAGTGGACTTCATCAAAATTAAAATAGTTTCTATTCAAAGTTACCATTAAAATGTAAAAACAAGTCACAGATTAGGGAGAAATATTTGCAACCCGTATGTAGTCGCTAAGGAGTTTTATTTACAGCAAATACACAGAACTTAAAACTCAGTATTAAGCAAAATAATAACCTAATGAAAAATGGACAAAATTTGAATGTATAGGTCACCAAGGAAGACATATAAAAGTTTAATAAACATACAAAAAGATCCTTAGTATCATTAATTAACAGAAAAATGCAGATAAAAATGAAAATAATATACCACTACACTCCCACTGGAATGACTAATCAAAAAGAACAGTAATACCAAATGTTGGCATCCATTATTACTTTGCGGTAGGGGAAGATTTCTTAAAGAGAGTGCAAAAAGCATAAATCTCACCACACAAGAAAAATATGGTGAACTAGACTTCACCAAAATTAAAAAAACTTTAGCTCATTAGAAAATACTAGTAAGAAAATAAACAGGTAAACCTCAGCCTGGGAAAAATTTTATAGAAAACTCCTACAACTGAAAAATAAAAAGATAACTCAATAAAAATGAGGAAAATTTTGAAAATATATTTTACTTAAAAAGAGCAAATTTTCTAAAATAAGAAACATTAGTTCACATTCTATTAGTTAATGTAAATTAAAACGACACTCACTAAAATGCCTAAAACCAAAAAGACTTGAGGAATACGGAGCAACTAGATTGTACAGATATTGCTGTGGTTGCAAACTATGGTGAAACTATTTTGGAGAATTTAAGAAACAAAACTAATAAACATGGTGGGTAGGGGGAAGAGAGGCTAACCAAGAAACAGACTCTTAACTATAGAGAACAAACTGGGGGTTGATGGAAAAGAGGCTGGTGGGAGGATGGGTGAAATGTCTGATGGGTCTTAAGGAGGGCACTTGTGATGAGCACTGGGTGTTGCATGTATATGATGAATCACTAAATTCTACACCTGAAACTAATATTACACTGTTTGTTAATGAATAGGGATTTCAATAAAAACTTGAAAAAAAAGAAAAGAAAAAAAAAGAAACTAATGGAAATAGCTGTATGTTTAACTCATTGAAAGTATACTGTGTATAAAATATATATATATAATATAATACACTATGCTCATATTGATTAATTTAAGACATGCAGAATACATATTTTATTTAAAATTAGAAAAATAATTAAAGAACATTCACTATAATGACAGATTAATAGAAAACTACCTTTGTTATCTCAATACCACAACTATGCAATATAAATAAACATTCATTTGTGATAAAAAGAATAGCAAACAGGAATAGAAAGACTTCTTCGATATTAAAAAGATCATTTAAAAAATATTAGTAAAAGGGGCACCTGGGTGGCTCAGTTCGTTGAACATCTGACTTTTGACTTCTGCTCAGGTCATGATCTCAGGGTCGCAGGATCAAGTCCCACGTTGAACTCCATGCTCAGGTGGGAGAGATTCTCTCTCTCTCTCCCTTTGTCCCTCCCTCTGCTCTCGCTCTCTCTCTCTCTCTCTCTCAAATAAATAAAACTTAAAAATACATATTAGTAAAAAACAACAACAAAAAAAAAACATTTCCTTTGATACTTGGAATAAAAAAAAGAATGACCATTACTATGGTGGCAGGCAGAATACTGTGCCTCCAAAGATTTCCATGCCCTAATTAGCTGAACCTTTGAATATTTTACTTTACATGGCAAAAGGGACTTTACAGAGTTGATTAGGTTTGAGAATCTTGATATAAGAAAATTATTCTGGAGTATATGGGTAAACACAAAGTAATCAGTAATGAGTACTTAAAACTAAAAGAGGAAGGCAGAAGAGTGAGTCAGAAATGCAACATGAGGATTGGACCTGCCTTTGCTGGCTTTAAAGATGGAGGAAGGGAGCCTTAGAGAAGGAATGTAGAAGACTCTGAAAGCTGAAAACAGCTCTCATTTTATAGCTTGTAAGAAAATGAAAACCAATTCTACAACCACAAGAAACTGAATTCTGTCAGCCCAATGTGGATGTCAATTCTCTCTAGAGATTCCAGAAAAGAACACAATCTTCCAAAACCATCATTTTAGCCCAAGTGAGGTTTGCATGGGACCTTTGACCTACAGAAGTGTAGGATAATAAATTTTTGCTGTTTTAAACCACCAAATTTGTGATAATTTTTTATAGGAGCAATAGAAAGCTAATGCAATCACTAATCCTATTCACTACCATTGAAAAGTTATATGGTCATATATAAAGAAACTCCAAATGAATATAAGGTCAGTTACTAGTTTTATTGTGAGAAGGTAACATTTTCCAAGATGCAAAATCAAAAAGAATCAAGTGGAAATGCTAGAAATCAGACTAATGAACATGAATGCTATTTGTAGGCTCATCAGTAAACTGGACATGGGCAAGGAAAAAATTACTAAGCCTGAAGATGTGTCAATAGAAATGCCACCAAATAAATGCAAGGAGAAAAAAGAATGAAAATAAAAACAGAACAAAATAGCCCCAAACTGAGATAATTACAAAAGATGTGATATACATGTAATGGGAATACAAGAAGGATAAGGGGGAAAAAAGCACCAGAAGATATATTTAAAGTAGTATTATCCAAGAATTTCTAAAAGTAATGACAGACACCAGCCATAGATCCAGGAAGCCCAAAGAATACTAATCAAGATAAATATTAAAGAATCTACACCTAAGTCTATTATATTCAAACTTCAGAAAACTAAAGACAAACTGATAATTGTCAGAAAAGCCAGGGGTGGGGTGCAGAAGAAGCACCATATGGGTAGAAGAAGTAGAGTTACATTAAGACTTCTTGTCAGTAACCATGCAAACAAGAAAATGGAGTAAAATATTTAAAGTTTGGAAAGAAGTAAAACAAAACAAAAACAGAATTCTATATCCAGAAAAATTACCCTTTCAAAGTCAAGGAGAAATAAATACTCTCATAGAGAAAGAAACAGCAACAAAAAAAAAGCTCCTATAACTAATAAACAATGATAACAAGATTGCACTTAAGAGGTTAATATATAAAAACTAGTTGCTTTCATGTGTACCAATAATGAAAATTTTAAATTTAAAATTAAAAACACAATAGTATTTACATTAGCATCAGAAAAAAGAAACAGGGAAAGAAACGAAACAGAGAAAGATCTAATTAAGTGTGTACTCGTTGTATATGCAGACTCAGAAAAGCAAACACAGTACTGATTAAAACACAGCTGGGGGGACGCCTGGGTGGCACAGCGGTTAAGCGTCTGCCTTCGGCTCAGGGCGTGATCCCGGCGTTATGGGATCGAGCCCCACATCAGGCTCCTCTTCTATGAGCCTGCTTCTTCCTCTCCCACTCCCCCTGCTTGTGTTCCCTCTCTCGCTGGCTGTCTCTATCTCTGTCAAATAAATAAATAAAATCTTAAAAAAAAAAAAAAACAGTTGGGGGTGTGCACCCCACAGCCTGTTTCCCAGACCTCACTTCAGGGCCTACAAATCACTCTTGAATGACATTGAAGAAGACACAAAAAGATGGAAAAATATTCCATGCTCATGGATCGGAAGAATTAACATAGTTAAAATGTCTATGCTTCCCAGAGCAATCTACACTTTTAATGCTACCCCCATCAAAATACCAATGACATTTTTCAAAAAGCTGGAACAAACAGCCCTTAAATTTGTGTGGAACCAGAAAAGGCTCTGAATTGCCGAGGAATTGTTGAAATGGAAAAACAAAGCTGGGGGCATCACAATGCCAGATTTCAAGCTATACTACAAAGCTGTGATCACAAAGACAGCATGGTACTGGCACAAAAACAGACACATAGACCAATGGAACAGAATAGAGAACCCAGAAATGGACCCTCGGCTCTTTGGGCAACTAATCTTTGGCAAAGCAGGAAAAAACATCCAGTGGAAAAAAGACAGTCTCTTCAATAAATGGTGCTGGGAAAATTGGACAGCTACATGCAAAAGAATGAAACTTGACCACTCTCTCACACCATACACAAAGATAAACTCCAAATGGATGAAAGACCTCGATGTGAGACAGGAATCCATCAAAATCCTAGAGGAGAACATAGGCTGCAACCTCTTTGACATCAGCCACAGCAACTTTTTTCATGACACATCTCCAAAGGCAAGAGAAACAAAAGATAAAATGAACTTGTGGGACTTCATCAAGATAAAAAGCTTCTGCACAGCCAAGGAAACAGTCAAAAAAACTAAGAGGCAGCCCAAGGAATGGGAGAAGATATTTGCAAATGACACTATAGATAAAAGACTTGTATCCAAGATCTAAAAAGAACTTCTCAAACTCAACACATGAGAAACAAATAATCAAATCAAAAAATGGGCAGAAGATATGAACAGGCATTTTTCCAATGAGGACATACAAATGGCTAACAGACACATGAAAAAATATTCAACATCATTAGCCATCAGGGAAATTCAAATCAAAAAATGGGCAGAAGATATGAACAGACATTTTTCCAATGAGGACATACAAATGGCTAACAGACACATGAAAAAATATTCAACATCATTAGCCATCAGGGAAATTCAAATCAAAACCACACTAAGATATCACCTTATGCCAGTTAGAATGGCAAAAATTGACAAGGCAGGAAACAACAAATGTTGGAGAGGATGTGGAGAAAGAGGATCCCTCTTACATTGTTGGTGGGAATGCAAGTTGGTAGAGCCACTTTGGAAAACAGTGTGGAGGTCCCTTAAAAAGTTAAAAATTGAGCTACCCTATGATCCAGCAATTGCACAACTGGGTATTTACCCTAAAGATACAGACATAGTGAAGAGAAGGGCCATATGCACCCCAATGTTCATAGCAACATTGTCCACAATAGCCAAATTGTGGAAGGAGCCGAGATGCTCTTCAACAGATGATTGGATTAAGAAGATGTGGTCTATATATACAATGGAATATTACTCAGCCATCAAAAAGAACGATTTCACAACATTTGCAGCAACATGGACAGGACTGGAGGAGGTAATGCTAAGCAAAATAAGTCAAGCAGAGAAAGACAATTATCATATGGTTTCACTCATTTATGGAACATAAGAAGTAGGAAGATAGGAGAAGAAAGGGAAGAAGAAAGGGGTGTAAAAAGAAGGGGAATGAACCATGAGAGACTATGGACTCTGGGAAACAAACTCAGGGCTTTAGAGGGGAGAGGGGTGGGGGATTGGGATAGTCCAGTGATGGGTATTAAGGAGGGCACATATTGCATGGTGCACTGGGTGTTATACACAAGTAATGAATCATGGAACTTTACATCAAAAACTTGGGGCGTACTGTATGGTGACTAACATAACATAATAAAAAATTATTATAAAAAAATAAAAATTAAAAAAAATAAAACACAGCCACTTGGGTGGCTCAGTAGTTAAGAGTCTGCCTTTGGCTCAGGTCATGATCCCAATGTCCTGGGATGGATCGAGCCCCATGCTTCTTCCTCTCCCTCTGCTTGTGTTTCCACTCTCTCCGTTTCTCTCTGTCAAATAAATAAAATCTTAAAAAATAATAATAATAAACCTGCAGTTGGAAGACTGACATCATCTGACTTCAATAGTTAGTATAAAGCTACAGCCATCAAGACAGCATTATATTGGTGAAAGAAACACACAGATTATGGGAATAGAATACAAAGACCAGATAGGTTCACAAAAATATTAACTCATCTTAGATAAAGAGAAAAAGTAATTCAATGGAAAAAGAAGAGTTTTTCTTCTTTCAACAAATAGAAAAAATGGACATCCATATTCAAAAGAATGAATTTGCACAAAGAACTTATACTTTTTTCAAAAATTAACTCAAAATAGATTGTAGGCCTAAATGTAAAATACAAAACTTAAAACTTCTAGAAGAGAACAGAGAAAATGTAGGTGACCCTAGGTTTGTCAATGCATTCTTAGACATGATACCAAACCAAGACCCATGAATGAAGAAATTGATAAGTTGGATTTTGTTAAAACTTGTATTAAAAACTTCTACTCTATAGAAGATAATGATAAAAGATTGAAAAGAAAAATCCATAGTGTGAGAGAAAATCTTTCCAGAACACGTATCTGATAAAAGACTGGTATCCAAGATTTCCAATGGAATCAACTCAGTAATAGGAAAACAAACACCCAATAAAAATAGTAAGATATTGGAGCAGATACCTAAACAAAGAAGATATACAGATGGCACATAAGCATATAAAAAAACACTCGATGGCATTTGACATTAGGGAATTACAAACTGAAATAATTATGAAATATACTACACAATTATTAGAATAGCTCAAATCCTCAAAACTGACATTATAAAATTGAGCTGAGAATGACGAGCAACCGAAGCTATAATCCACTGGTCTTGGTAATGCAAAATGCAATATAGCCTGTTAGGAAGACAGTTTGTCAGTTTCCTACGAAGTTATGCATAGTATTACAATATGATACAACAATCATGTTCCTAGGTATTTATTCAATTGGTTCGAAATATATGTCTGACTAAAAACCTGCACACAAATGTTCACAGCAGCTTTATTTATAATCATCAAAAAAATGGAAGCAACAAAGATGGCCCTCAAGAGGTGAATGAATAAACTGTCACACAGCCATATAATGGAGTATTATTTAGCATTGAAATGAAATGAGCTGTCAAATCATGAACAGACATAGAATTAAATGCATATTTCTTCATGAAAGAAGTTAGGTCGAAAAGACTATATATTGTACACATATATATTTACATGTCATTTATATGTCATAGATTTATATGTCACACACATATATACATATACATACATATGCATTATATATATGCACAATTACATGCATTATATATATATACGCATATATGTGTGTGTATATATATATACATATATATACATATGTGTGTGTGTATATATATATATATATATACAATTCTACAAAAGACAGAGCTATAGAGATTAAAAAATTAATGATTGGCCAGGTTTAGGGAGATGATTTGAGGAAGAATATATAGTGCACATGGAATATTTAGGGTGGTGAAAATATTTTGTATGATAATGGAAGTCACATGATATTATGCATTTCACAAATCCCATAGAACAGTAAAACAAAATGAGTGAACTTTAATACATACAAATTTGAAATCAAATAATCTCAGCATTTAGGGGATTCTAGTACAAAATGCAGAATGTGACAGAACAAAATCTAATATGTATATATTAGATTCTTGCAAATTTATAAAGGGAATGTTGGAAAGAGTGCTAACCTAAATAACTTTGAAAATGAGAGGCATCTGCAAGACTAAAGACAAAAGAAAATGCTAAACACTATAATCCAGTTGATAAAATTGCTCCCCATTAGGGTATGGATTAACAATTTGGTACTGCTATACATATTTAGTGGAGTTGAATAATCAGTAGATATGTGGTGGTTGACTGAAGCCAGACATGTCACCCTTGAAGAAGGAAGTTAGAGATTAGCAGAGAGAGGAGGCTAGAATCATCCACGTGGTAATGGGTTACAGTTGGTAATATTCATATGAACACAACTTTAATGTACATACTGTTACTTACCCGAGAAAATATTTATAAATAGGTATGAGTTCACAAGTTAGTACACAGACATACATTACCTTTCTCTGTCAGCTGAGAGTAGAGAACCAATGACATCTCAGTAGCTATAAGTACCTACCTCCTAGTTCTTGGTTTCTAATAACATTCTAAAAAGTAACCAGAAGTCCTTAGAAAACTGTGTTTCAAGACCAGGAAAGGAAATATACAAGATCAACCTGTATCATCTTGTAGTACCATACTGGAAGTACACTTTAAAAACCCCCCACTGTCTATATAACGGAGGCATGTCAACAGGACACGGAAGCCAATTAAAAGAGCTCCCAGTGGACAAAGCTGAAACAACTTGAGCAAGAAAATAAAGTAGTATTGAGTTATAACCCAAAGTACAAAATAAATACCTATGAGTCAATGTTAATACAAATAAATTATTAAACACAAAAAATATAAAAATATATATATGTGAAAGGGCAAATCTCTTAAGCCAAAGAGTTCCAAATAATTTATATAGATAGTCTGGTCTCAAATAGGTGGAGAATAACCCCCCCATTTCTTAAGTATGGACTGTACATAGTTATACACAATGATATCCTTACAGAGAGCCCTGTATGAAAAGCAGGGGGGAAGGGGTACAGGGAAGAGTAGCCTACAGTGGATAACTTGACCAACACTACTGGTGATCAAGCTATCACCGTTTATGTCAGCAGTCAGAAATTATATAAATAGTATGTCCCCTTGATATGAGGCAATTAAAATGACACCTAATCTCTGGCATTTTCTTCCCAATAATGGATAACTCTGTCTAATAGTGAGAAAAGCCAGACACATTGCAGTAGAGGGACATCCTACAACATACTGACAGTTTTCTTCACAAATATCAAGGTCACAAAAACAAGGAGTCCGAAAAAATATCACACCCTAAGAAGATACAACAACTAAGTGCAATATTGTGTCTTGAGTAAGATCTTGGAACAGAAAAAGAGCATTAGGTGAGAACTAAGGAAATTCAAATACAATCAACTTTAGTTAATAACAATCTATTATTATTGGTTATTTAACTGTAACAAATGGCTACCATATGTAAATATGGTAGGTATGGCATTAATACTAAGAGAAAATGTGGACTCAGGAATACACAGGAACTATACTATCTGCTCACTTTCTCTGTAAACCTAAAACTGTCCTAAAAAACAAAAACACAAAAACAAATATATATATATATATATATATATATATATATATATATATAGTCTCAGAGAGAGAAGGAACACAAGCAGAGGCAGAGGGAGAGGGAGAGGGAGAAGCAGACTCCCTACTGAGCAGGGAGCCGGATGCAGGGCTTGATCCCAGGACCCTGGGATCCTGACCTGAGCAGAAGGCAAACACTTAATGACTGAGCCACCCAGATGCCCCCAAAATAAAATATACTTATAAACAATCAACTTCGAATCAAATATATTTTGTTCACAATCAAATATACTTATAAAATAAAATAATGGCATCTACATTAGCTTCCAATGCATAAAAATATCTACCAATAGATCTATCAAAAGCTATAAAATGTAGGTACATGTAGGAAAGTGGAAATTTTAAGAAAACACTTATAAGATACTGTATCTATATAAGTTAGTGACTCAATGTATAAAGATATTGAATTTCCCCAAATACATATATAAACATTTAGTGAAATTCTAGTTTTTTAAAAAAGACAATATGATGTCTGTGTGTGTGTGCACGTGTGTGCATACATGTATGTATATAGGTCTGTGTATCTAACTTAAACAGATGATTCTCTAATTTATGTGGACAGTCACTGACAAAACAAACTGTGAACAAATATCTCAACATATACAAAGTATAATTATTAAGCTATTGTACTTAAGAGAATAAGATACTGGCCCAAGAATAAACACAGAAAACGTACGAGACTTAAGAGGAGATCCAGAAAAAAAGTCCAGAATTTTAACATTGTAGATCAGGATGAAAAGATAGGCATTTCAATGAATTGTGCTTGGAAACTGATACACATATTTAAAAATAAAATACACTTCAACTGCTGCCTCACATACAATTTTTCAAATCAACCTAGCTGGGTTATAGACATACACATTAAACTCAAATTTGAACAAAAGTTTGTAGAAAAACTCCATTGAACATAAAGGTAAGCAGCACAATGATGGAAGATATTTGCAACATTATAACGAACAGAGGAATGATACTGGAGATACATAACAGAATCCCTATGAAGTGTTCAGAATTGCTACACAACCCCATAGAAGAATATGTACATAAAACAAAATGGAAAAAAAACATCACAGGGGCACAAACATCAATGGTTCATAAACATATGGGAGATGTTTGACTCTAAACATAAATGAATCCCCAAAATCATTATGCTGAGCAAAACACTTAAGTTACATGAGCATACATACAGTATTGTTCTATTTATATAAAATTAATAAATAGTTTAACTGGAAATTGTTTAAGGACACCTACACACACATGTATATGTAATTTGTTAAAAAAAAAATTATGTGTGGAATGGGGTTTGGATGTCAATAGAGAGGAATGCACAGAACACTTCATTGTCTTGGGGCACCTGGGTGGCTCAGTCATTAAGTGTCTGCCTTCTGCTCAGGTCATGATCCCAGGGATCTGGGATTGAGCCCCACATCAGGCTCCCTGCTCAGCAGGAAGCCTGCTTCTCCCTCTCCCACTCCCCCTGCTTGTGTTCCCTCTCTTGCTGTCTCCTCTCTGTGTCAAGTAAATAAATAAAATCTTAAAAAAAAAAAAAAAAAAGAGAACACTTCATTTTCTTGATCAGATTTTGTTTATTATTCTTGCATACATCTATTTCATGAATATAGTAAATAAAATATTATCATATGGATTCCAAGTTTAACATCAACAAATATAAAACTAAAAAAAAAAGCCATGCTTATATATGCTAAAAAGTGTTCACTAAAACCGAGTAGATCACCCAAAAAAAAAAAAAAAGACATAAGATGACAATATAAGAAAAATGCACAAGAAGGTGAGACTATTTCACAAAGATCAACACTAATGATTTTGCTATGTGAGTTAAATCATTAGACTCATTTCAATTAAAAATTAGAAATAAGGGGCATCCAGGTGGCTCAGTCAGTTAAGCATCTGACTTGATTTCAGCTCAGGTCATGATTTCAGAGTGGTGAGATCCAGCTCTCACTCAGCGGGAAGTCTACTTGGGATTCTCTCTCTCCCTCTCCCTCTGCCCCTCCTCCAGCTCGCATGTTCTCTCTTTTTCTAAAAAAAATAAATAAATCTTTTTAAAAATTAGAAATAAGAACATATGAAAATGAATTAAATAAAAAATGTGAAAGAAACTTAAAATAGGTGTTAAGGGAGGAACATCTCAACTAAAATAGGAGACTGAGAAAGAAATGGAATATACATATTTATGAAAAATATAACTCTCCGTGGCAAAATTTCAAGGAACAAAAAAAGAATATTTTGATAACATATACGTCTGTAATTTTTGCAAAGTATCACAAATTATTTCAAATAATCAGTTCAATTACAAAACAATTTATTTAAAATGAATGGAAATTTTATAGAAAACACATTTAAATGGCAAAAATTTAAGGAGATAGGCTAACAGCAACAAGCAAATGGTGATTTGCATTCATTTTTACAACTAACCTCTCATCCTCAATTCAAATTCTGTAGTTTCTTTCTTAATATTCTTGTATCATGTTTAAAATTTTAAAAAAGTCAAAAATCTTCGGTTTAGATCAGATACCGCAAATCAGAAAAACTATCAAAATTATGTTTTGTTTCCATAGACTTAATTGTCTTACCCCTTAACCGTATAGAACGCTTATTAAATAACCCAAACATGCTCAAACTTGAGTGGATTTAGCATTATTCTGCTTCTCCCATAACTTATCTCTTGTTGTAAGTGGTAATCAACATTTATTTGTGATTGCAACCTGGAAGGTTGCAACCTGGAAGATGCCGAGCTGATGGGAATAAAAGTGTGCTCCAAACTGCAGTGGGGAGCAGAGCAAAATCCACAGATTCCATAACTTATTTTGAAAAGATTATGATTGGTGCTAGCAGAGTTTAAACTGACCATCTAATACACAATGGACTATTTTGCTAACAGGTGTTATCTTATCTCTATCTGGAAGGTGGTGCATTGGCAATTCAGAATAATTAAAAGCTCATGGTGTTCTGAGAATTGAAACAGGAGGGTCTCTTCTTCCTCAATGTCCTTTAGACCCTATTTTGAGTAACTCTCTTAACAATGCTTACTTGATTTTGAATCCTCTTTCACAAAAGTGTGAGTAGAAGCAAATTTGTTTTCTGAATCAATGTTTTAGCATCTGGAAAAATTATTGTTTTTGAGAAAGTAAGGTGGCATAGAAAATAATTTCATTTTTGGGGGCTCCAGGTAGCTCAGTCGGTTAATTGTCTGCCTTCAGTTCAGGTCATGATCCCAGGGTCCTGGTATCGAGCCCCATGTCAGGCTCCCTGCTCAGTGGGAAGCCTGCTTCTCTGTCTCCCACTCCCCCTGTTTGTGCTCTCTCTCTCCCTCTCTCTCTCTCTGTCAATGAATAAATAAAATCTTTATGAAAAAAGAAAATAGTTTCATTTTTTAAGTGTGTGTGTGTGTGTGTGTGATTATGTGGATTAGGTTTGGTGTATAGTCTATGATTTTTTTGCTCTGCATTTTCAGGTCATAAGAGTTTTTAAGTCAAAATGAAAAATGTCATTCTGAAAAGAGCACAGTCCCTGTTAAGGAGTCAAGAGCCCTGAAAGCTCTATTTCCAAAATTGCAGAAAATAGAGAAAGAAAAGAAAAATCATTTAGATACAAAGAGAAAAAGATTGAATAGACTACATGTAATGCAGGGCTGAGAAATCATGGTAACACATCTCTAATTTGTTAAAAAACTGGTTGAAATATGGGGTGTGGGAAAGCAGGTGAGTGGGGAGAGATGCAAGTGTAATAAAACACAACTGAAATGAAATTTAATGGGGCACCTGAGTGGCTCAGTTGGTTGAGTGTCTGACTCTTGGTTTTGGCTCAAGTCATAATCTCAGGGTCCTGGAATCCAGCCCCATGTTGGGCACCTTGGGCTCTGTGCTCAGCACACAGTCTGCTTGGGATTCTTATCTCCCTCTCCCCCTCCCTCTCTCTCCCCCTCTGTCCCTTCCCCTGTTCGCATGTGCTCTCTCTCTCTCTTTCTCTAACAAACAAATGAATAAAGTCTTAAAAAAAAAAAAGAAATGAGATTTAATTCTCCTCCTGTCTTCATTTATAATTAAATATTTTTTTTCTTTTTTATCCTTCCAAGGAAATAAAACAGTTTTACACATATATCTATTTATCAATGTATCTAGGTGTGTTTATATATTTTCTAGTTATACCCAGTCCTGTTAGTAGTTTAGAGTATAGGTAAGAAGTCCATACACAGAGGGCACCTGGGTGGCTCAGTCAGTTAAGTGTCTGCCTTTGGCTCAGGTCATGATCCCAGGGTCCTGCTCCAGGCTCCCTGCTCAGCAGGGAGTCTGATTCTTCCTCTCCCTCTGCCTCTGCCTGTTGCCGCCTCCCATTTGTGCTGTCTGTCTGTCTCTGTCTCTCTCTGTCAAATATATTAACAAAATCTTAAAAAAACAGGGGCGCCTGGGTGGCACAGCGGTTAAGCATCTGCCTTCGGCTCAGGGCGTGATCCCGGCGTTATGAGATTGAGGCCCACATCAGGCTCCTCCGCTATGAGCCTGCTTCTTCCTCTCCCACTCCCCCTGCTTGTGTTCCCTCTCTCGCTGGCTGTCTCTATCTCTGTCGAATAAATAAAAAAAAAAAAATCTTAAAAAAAAAAATCTTAAAAAAAACAAAAACAAAAAAGCCATACACACAGATCAGACCAACATAAATATGAAGCATTCAATAGTGACTAAAAGGTCATGAAATTGCAAGATAAGCATTTTGTGAACTAGTGTGTTTGAAAATGGCAGCTGTAAGGACAGAGGCCTGAGAAAGTGATTAATATAAATAATTTCCATAGATATTAAGGCATCTTAGAAAGGGAATGATGATGAGCTTTTCTTTTCTAGGTTAAAGTGCAACACATGTAATTATTAGGTAGGTGTTTTGGTAACCCCAAAGTTTATGCAGTTCTATTATGATATCCATCTATATTAATATCAAGTCCCTGAAGAAGACTTATTCATTTCTTTTTTTTTTCAGATTAAGAGTTACATATTTTTTATAATAATATTTTTTATTATATTATGTTAGTCACCATACAGTACATCCCTAGTTTTTGATGTAAAGTTCCATGATTCGTTACTTGTGTATAACACCCAGTGCACCATACAATACGTGCCCTCCTTAATACCCATCACCAGCCTATCCCATTCCCCCACCTCCCTCCCCTCTGAAGCCCTCAGTTTGTTTCCCAGAGTCCATAGTCTCTCATGGTTCATTCCCCCTTCTGTTTACCCCCCCCTTTCTTCTTCCCTTTCTTCTCCTATCAATCTTCCTACTTCTTATGTTCCATAAATGAGTGAAACCATATGATAATTGTCTTTCTCTGATTGACTTATTTCACTTAGACTTATTCATTTCTAATAAATGCTGGTTGGGAAATAAACAATCTCCCATTGGAACCTTGGAAGACGGAGCAGCTGGGCTCCACTAGAGGCTCTAAGCATGACAAAGAGTCTTGTCTCATTTTTTCTATTATGTTTATTGAGACATACATTGAGAAAAAACACCAGTTTTCCCTTGAATAGTTCAGTGAGCTTTGAATGTATTAGTAGTATAAACACCATCATCAGACTTCCACCACCAGCCTCCACTGATGTGTGGCTACTTGCGGCTGGCCCTTGAAGCCACAGGAGTGCACACCAACATCTGGGAACCCCACAGCTGCTGGTGTATCCACAGTGAGTCCTGGCTCTTTCTTCCATCCCAGCCCTCACTGTTACATTATGTCTGGAGCTCACCCCTGACACTATAGAGGCACCTAAAGCCAGCTCCTGGAGTCAAGCATGATCTCTGGCTACTACTGCTGCCTTCTCTGGTCCCTCATCACTGGAACAAGAGGTGCCACTGAAGTCACCAATGGCTCTTGCTGCTACTGCAGACCCCCCATAGCTCTTGCCGAGAATCATACAGTTGATGTCATGGACTCCAGCAGCCTGAGCCAATGAGACATCAAAGCCCTGTACCTGCAGCTGGCAAATGCCCCCACACATGATATCCCACACCACTAGCCTTGAGATTACAGCACTGTCCAGCATACACCACCCACAGATGAAAATCTGTCCTTACTAAAATCAGCTTATAAAGTGGAAGACGTGACTGCATCTTCAAATGCACAAATGCTTACACAAGGCTACGGAGATCACGAAGAACCAGAGAAAAATAATACCTCCAAAGGAAACAGTAAATTTCCAGGAACTAACCACAAAGACATGGAGATACACAAATTGCCTGACACCTAATGCAAAGTAATTGTTCTAAAGATAATCACAGAGCAACAGGAAAACACAGATAAAAATATGTATATAATGAAATCAGGAAAACAATACACAAACAAAATGAGAAGTCAACAAAAAGATAAAAAAATAATGAAACAAACGAAATTTTGGAGCTGACGAACACAATGATTAAACTGAATAATTCAGTAGAAAGCTTCAATATGTGACTGGATCAAGCAGAAGACAGAATCAGTGAACTTAAAGACTGATCATTTGAAATTAACCAGTTAGAGGAGGAAAAAAACAAAGAAAGAGAGAGAAGAAAAACAGAATAAAGGAATGAAGAAAACCTATGTGACTCACAGGACCCCATTCACAGAAAGAATCTATACATTATTTGAGTCCCAGAAAAAGAAAAATAGCCAGAGAGCTTATTTGATGACCTCCCAAATATGAGTAGAGATATGGTTACCCAACTTCATAAAGTTCATAGGTCCCTAAACAAATTAAACTCAAAGATTTTCTCCAAGGAACAATATAATAAAAATGTAAATGATCAAAGGCAAAGAAAGAATTGGGAAAGTAACAGAAAGAAAGAAATTTGTCACTTCTAAGAGCTATGGGGTGATTTCTCAGCAGAAACTTTATAGGCTAGGAGAGAATGAATGATGTATTCGATGTGATGAAGTGAAAACAAAAAACTACCAACCAAGAATACTTTATCTGGCAAAGTTATTTTTCAGAAATAAAGGAGAAATAAAGATGGTGCCAGACAAACAAAAGCAGAGGGAGTTCATCACCACTAAACCTGCCTTACAAGAAATGCTGAAAGGAGTTTTTGAAGCTGAAGTGAAAGGATGCTATTCTGTAACATGCAAACTGAAAATATGATGTAACATGCAAACTGAAAATATGAAATGCATTGATAAAGGTAAATATATAGTCAAATTCTGAATATTCCTATACTGCAATATGCTGTTGTATGAATCACTAATTCTATTATAAAAGTTAAGTGACGGAAATATTAAGAAGAGCCATAGCTAAAATTCTTTAGTGAATACACAATATCAAAAGATGTGAACTGTGATACCAAGATCATAAAACATGGAGGGGGTAAAATGGTGGAGACTCTGTGTGTGAATTCTGGACTTGTGTTTAGAAGAATACTAAACATTGAAGGAGATTGTTTCACACCTGGAAATGGGCATCGTCTGTGTGGAGGACTGAACTTCACTTGTCAGTACTTTAGCTGGTTTCTGGATTTGTTGTTGCTATAGTCACATTCAGGATATCACAGACTCCAAACATCTTTGGCAGTGGGCTCCTGGTATGTAATGCTTAGGGTGGGAAGAGGGATTTCATTGTTTATATAGAGATGTATTAGAATTTCAGTACCATCCTCAGCTTTCCGCTGACTTTCCATGCCTGCCCCCTTGGATATTGCCTTCACACAATTGCTCCTTTACTAGCACCAGTCTGCTTTTGCTTCTTACTTTGTATCAAGTTGGAAGAAGTGTTCTTGCTTGGCTCTAGACACCCAGTCTCAGTCTTACAGAGGCTTTATGAACTGGAAATTCAGGAGTGAGAATTTTTCAGTGTTTCTTCCACTTTATTTCAGCCAAAGACTGCCTTGTGTTTGGGAAGGGAAGAGAAGTTTTGAAGGGGGTTTCCTATCCCTCAGCCTGTGGTAGGTTGTTGTTGAATTCTTCCTTAAGTCATTTAGAATCCTATCCCCAGTAGGCCTTCTCATCCTGACTCCCAGTGCCAGAGATATTTTTTTTTTCTCTTCCTTTTCTTCAGTAGTTTGTCTTTGCCTAAACCCTGGAGCTGCAAAATATTCCCCCTTCTTCCTCTACCAGCTTAAGTTTTTCACTTATTATAAATGAAGCCCATGAGAACGGATGGGGTTTTGATTCTCTGAATCACCAAAGAGGACTAGCAATAATCTTCTGCCCTGTCTCCAGACTTTCTCTTGAATACCCAGTGGAAGCCTCTGGAAAACAGCTCATGTGTGAATACAGACAACCCTTGGACTGGGAATTCTCAGTTATTCTAAAATGTCATGCTAGCCCATACTCAACCTACAAGAAATCATTAGGATTGTAGTTGTGTTATTCTTACTTAATTTTACAGTGGCCAAGGCATTCCCCTGTGCTCCGCCACCAGGAAAACTATTGGGTATCCCACTCTCCTTATAAAGAGTCCTCACTCTTTAGGAGTCAAATCAGTTGGTTGCCCTGAAGGCTCAACTTTCTAATGGACTTAAGAAAAATTAAGATTTTGCTCATGGATAGGGTAGAAGCAACATTGCAGATTTCTAGATTGTATTCTATATTGAAGTTTATAAATGTGAATTTCAGAAAATAAAATAAGTAAATTTTTAACTTCTAAAATACCTATATTTACAAATAAACAAATGGAAGTTCAAAAGTACATGCTATTTATTCATTTTTGGAAATATGTTTTAGGTTATCTGCCGCCTTTTGCAGTCCATGACATTAGAGGACAAGCATGACTGGCATTTTTCTAAGTTTAAAGAATTGAGAAGGAGAATCCTGCTTATTTCCCTGAAATTGCTTTTAAATACTCATCACGTCCATTAACTTGCAAAGATAATAAGAAATGCTCTAAAGAGAACTCTGACTATCCTGATTGTCACAGAAGTTATTGAAGGGAATACTTTTCTTATGTGAATTTCCATTTTTAACTTTCTTTTTTAGTGTGGTAAAAATATGTACAAGGACATTTATCCTTTTAACAAAATTGTAAGTGTAAAGGACATTATTGCTAACTATAAACATGTGTTTTACAGCAGATTTCTAGACTTTTTTTTTATCTTGCATGACCAAAACTCTATACCCATTGGAAAGTAACTCCCTACGACCCAAAAATTGCACTACTAGCTATTTACCCCAAAGATAAAGATGTAGTAAAAAGAAGGGGCACATGTACCCCAATGTTCATAGCAGCAATGTCCACAATAGCCAAACTGTGGAAGAAGCTGAAATGCCCTTCAACAGATGGATGGATAAAGAAGACATGGTACATATATACAATGGAATATTACTCAGCCATCAGAAAGGATGAATACCCACCATTTGAATTGACATGGATGGAACTGGAGGAGATTATGCTAAGTGAAATAAGTCAAGCAGAGAAAGTCAATTATCATATGGTTTAATTCATATGTGAAACATAAGGAATATCGTGGAGGACCATAGTGGAAGGGAGGGAAATCTGAATGGGAAGAAATCAGAGAGGGAGACAAACCATGAGGGACTCTGGACTCCGGGAAACAAACTGAAGATTACAGAAGGGAAGGGGTGGAGGGATGGGGTAACTGGGTGATGGGTATTAAGGAGGGCATGTGTTGTGATGAGCACTGGGTGTTATATGCAACTGATGAATCACTGAACACAACATCAAAAACTAATGTACTATATGTTGGCTAACTGAACATAATAAAATTTTTTTAAAAAAAATAACTCCCTATTTCTCTTCATGTCCATCTCTGGGAAACTTCCCCTCTACTTTCTGTTTGTATGAGTTTGACTACTTTTGATCCCTCATATCAAACAGTATTTGTCCTTCTGTGACTGGTTTATTTCACTTAATGGATGTGAATGGATGAAACTTGAAAACATTATTTTTAACTTCTGCTCTCAACCCCTAGTTCTAGTAATTACAAAATAACCACCTATTTTACATTAGAGGAAATTTGCTTGTTAAAGCTAAATATTGATTATTTTTTAAAAGATTTTATTTATTTATTTGAAAGAGAGAATGAGCAATGAGAATGAGAGAGAGAAAGAGAGAGAAGAAACAAGGGGAAGGGCAGAAGAAGACTGAGCAGGGAGCTAGACATGGGGCTCCATCCTGGGACTGACCTGAGCGGAATGCAAACACTTATGCGATTGAGCCACCCAGGTCCCCCCAAACTGAGAATAATTCTTACGCATCTCAATAAGATTAAAATCAGAGTAGAAGCAACAATAGTTAAATTGCAACAATAGTTAAATTGGCGACCAAAAAGAAAATTAAGTCCGTCAGTTGAAGAAGGAATATGGAAAGAGAAAAATCCAACTTTCTAAAGTATTGAAGTTGATAGCATCAAAATACATCACAACTGGAACTAGTTATGGTTAAAACCTGTTGGTCTGACATCATCACCTCTTTCACATTATCATCTCTACCAAATAAGCAATTATACCGGATAGTAGTATGATGTAATGTGACATGAACAAGATTTCTAATCATCAACCATTATTTAAATCCTGTATTCAGTTGTTAAATGACTTTAGATCAATTATTTATTCATCTGCAAAGTGGGCACTAACACCCTAATTCCCAGGGTATGAAGATTAAAATAATAATTTTATATATATATGTGTGTGTGTGTGTGTGTGTGTATACACACACATATATAGAACACCTACTACATTTTCAGTTGCTTGAAAGGATCAACTTTCTTTGTCTACTTTAATTTTATAAAAGTTTTCAAAGGGCCTTTGTGGTGCTTTATCATTCTGCCTGCTTTTTTTCAAACCAAGAGGCGCCTGGCACAGGTTCACCTCTGGATTACTCAGGGTCATCAGATAACCTCTCCTTTCTTTGAAGTCCTCTATCAATTACTGTCAATGTGATTCAAGAGGCAATTAATCACTTACTGCCTTATGACATATCTTCTCTTGTTTTCCTATACTGCTAATCAGCAGCTTGTTTTTCAAATTAACTGTTGATAACTTTCTTTACCTGTTAATTTGTAAGCACCTTGAAAGCTGGTATTATCTCTAAGATTTTGTCTATCCAGCAAAGTTTTAACGAATATAATAAACTGAAAGTTTACTGCTGAAAATTGCTGCTATGTTTTTAAAAATAAAGCATGCTTGTTCAAATCTATAGCCAGTAAGACACTGAAGGACTCCAAATTTATACAAAATGTTTGTTCCTGCATTGAATATTACCCCTGAATTATGTTCCTCTCCTAGCTCCATGATTTCTAAATTGTCCTCTATTACAATGGATCAGCTCAGATATCTGTAATTTATTTTATCACAACTTGTTCTTCTCAAACTCTGTCTGATGAGGCACCAAATAGGCCACCAAACAAGTGCATATGCATTGTGAAAATGACTTTTCTCAGTAGTACTCGGGCCTTATATTACCGATTCCTTTTCTGGATGTGATTTACATCATTGTTTTTCAAAATGTAGTACTTTGGTGATCTGTATTGAATCCTGTGGAAAAACTCTTAAAAATACAGATTCCTTGGTCATATCTCAATATTCTGATTAATGGAATAATATACTAATAACAAAATTGTAACTGCTAACTAAGAAACCACAGGTAACTCAAAGTTTGAAAATTTCTATGAACTTAACAAAGCTTATGGGGCCAACCTTCATTTCCCTAACCATTTCTCATGTTTCTTCTTCATTGCAATTTTTAGTGAGACATTCTTTGCATGAATGATAATGTTAATTGTGGAGTTTTGATTAGTGAGATTAAAGGAAAAAATCCAAAAAAGAAAGAAAGAAAGAAAGAAAGAAAGAAAGAAAGAAAGAAAGAAAGAAAGAGAGGACACATGGATTATACCAGATCAGGTTCCTGCTATTTCTCTTTATAGGACACTTAATTCATTTATTTTTGCACATTTATTTTACTTATTTTATTTGAAGACATATTAAATTTTTCATTCCTTCTATATATATTTATTGATTTCTTCGTCAGGACCTATCTCATGTTCCTCTCTATATTTTTTCACATTTCTTTCTGTCCTAAATATATTATGCATAAGGACACATATATGTGTGTGCACACACACACATGCACACGCAGCCCACAGCCTTTGAAGTCTTTACCGTGTACAGGTTTTAAGCCAAAGGTTTCATACATCTCCATAATTCTATTCAAGTGTCACAAAAATTCTCATTTCAGATGGGAATTCAATATGGAAACTGAGATAAGTAAAATGAAGTTACCCAATGTCACATAGCTAGAATTTATCAGAACAAAAATTTAAACTCGGGATAGCATAGCAAAGCCAAGCTACAAACTTTTAACTCCTCAAAAAACCATTAGAGACTTCTACATTTCTCTTCCACATATTGTAAGCAACTCCTAGACAATAATTTTTGTTATCTATGGCATCATTTCCAAAAAAATAAATTGATGTGTGTTAGCAAAGAACTAAAATGTTATCAGGTTTCTGACAGCTACAAGCCTATATGTTGGAAAGAATAAGAACTAAATTCTTAAAAAACTAAGCCAGTTGCTAAAATATTTCTAAGTATAAAAATAAGAAGCAGCATTAATTAATAAATATAAATTTCTGAATTAATCAATCTTATACTTTCTTGCCACTTCTCATGAAATACTCTATGTATCCTAATGCTGATGCTGATATTAATCCCACGCCTCCCCTTCTCATGGTGGATCTAGTTTTGACTCTTGTCAGGTCTACATACTGTTTTCTTAGAAAAATCATTCCCTTTGCAGTTGATGTATAGAAGATGCAGGTTAAGTAGATGAAGCAAACAAGAAGTTTTCCTAGAAGGATTCTGAGAATCTTATGCTTTGATAGTCAAATTGAATAGTGGACATAAACATAAATTGTGTTCCGACATGAGTGGATTATGTCAAGTTCAAAGACAGAGACACACAAACATATATACAGAGAGAGGCAGCGAGGCAAAAAGAGAGAGAAAGAGAGAGGCCTCACTGTATAAAAGCAAATTCAAAGATTATATAACATGGCAATGTTCTACGAATGCCAGGATCTTCACTCAAATTTGCCTGTGCATGACATCCCTGACCCTCACACGTGTCTTATCAAATTTCCCCCATCCTTCAAGGAACAGTTCTACAGCTCAATACTCACCTTTTTCAAGAGGATTTTCAAAATTCCCACATTTCTTCTCCCGTGAGTCTGGATCATGAAGATGTATTTGCAGTCATCATTTGACTCTCAGACAGTGACTGAGACAGGCCTTCTGCCCATCATATATTTACCTGTTTTGCACTGACCCACACTACAGTGACTCATCTCTGTGATTTTCATGCTTGACTGTAAATTCTCAGAAGCTGGGGACTTTCTGATTTGACTAGGAATAATACACAAAATAGGTATCCCTAACTATTAGTTCAAAATGGATGAATATAAGGGGACTCATGTTTGTAGATACGAGTTTTAAAATATTTCCTGTATCTAACCCATGTGCTCTGGTGGTTGATTATGCATCATAACACAAAAATATGTCCATCTCCCTGCGCAAATTTCAACTAGTGCCAAACAAGTTCCAAGCAAAACAAAAGCTGATTTAACAAGACTGAAGAGAAATTAGTGCTTGTACTTACTGCTCCTTAACTTTTTTGTTTTTTGTTTTTTTACTTAACACAGCAATTTCCAAATTGTTGTTCATCCACATAAAATCACCAAAAAGCAGAGTTTACCTCTTTTTCATATAATTGTGTGAACGATAAGAAGGAAGGGAAGAATGAAGGGGGGGTAAACAGAAGGGGGAATGAACCACAAGAGACTATGAATGAACCACAAGAAACAAACTGAGGGCTTCAGAGGGGAGCGGGGTGGGGGACTGGGATAGGCTGGTGATGGGTATTAAGGAAGGCATGTATTGCATGGAGCATTGTGTGTTATACACAAACAATGAATCATGGAACTCTACGTCAAAAACCAAGGATGTACTGTATGGTGACTAGCATAACATAATAAAAATTTTTTTTAAAAAAAGAAAGAAAATAACCAAGCCCATGAAGTTAAGTAGTATATGCAAAACAGCAGTTAGCCAATGGAAGGGATAGAAATACAATCCAACACACTTCTACAGCATCTCATCACCTGATAATATGCCTACTGACTCTTAACATTGGTAGCCAAATGTGTTGTTTGCTCTCTTTGGATTAAATGAAACACATCCAAAATAAAACCCAAATAAATATTTGTCCTTTTTGCTTTGTTCTGTTTTTCATTGGTGGTGGTGGTTGTTGTCAGTTTGTGGCAGTGGTGGTAAAAAGTCTCTTGTTTGAAGCACCTAGGCTAGATTATGTGTTTAGTGGAAAACCAATCCTCCTAGGACAGCAGAGAACTAAAACGTTAGATAGTTGTCCTCTAGGAATAGGTGCCATCTCTATTTTTCTGTATGTGGATGTATTTGTGTGTTCATGCTATTATATTTATTTTTAATTCCTTGGATCTCAACTTGGAGGGCTTTCACTAAATATAGTTGCTGTGTGTGCCCCCAAAATTAGAGTTAATCTCTCTTGTAGCATGATAGTTATTTATTTTCCTCATGGGAAATTCACAAATCTCTCTTCTGGTTAAAAACATTACTTACACATTTAATGTGTATTAAAATTAAAGGACAAGAACCTAGTCCTACAAATGGGGTATCTGCCATGTGGAATCTAACATTCTAGAAGAAAGCAGGGATTGCCATATCTGAGTGTTTTATTTTTCTCCCCATTATTTTATTTGGGCTGAGAAGTTCAGAGCATCCACGGATAATGAAATTTTCTGGCTGACATAAATGGGAATTTGAGGTCATCTAAATCCAACTTTCCCTAATAATTATGTCCTCAAAGCCCTTCTCACTGTAACATCTTATTTATAAATATCTTGTGGATTTAACAATATCATTATTATTGAAGGATACAGAAATGAAGTTTTACAAACTGTAAAATGGGCCTAAAGTGGTATCTCACAATATTGTTAAGTGTACTCATTTTGTTAAATTTCAAAGCTTTTGATATAGTATCTGTCACATAGAGTTAAATATATATCATTTAAGCTAAATATATGACCAACAATTTTTCTAGAAAGTTCACTATTTCAGTGTATTTAGATAGTCATACTACAAAGAAAAAATACATGCTCCGATTTTAAAAAGTAGCACATGCTATTTAATCATAAGTACTACTTCAAATTATCTCTTTTTCTAAGGGCATATATCATAAGAAATAAATTTAACTATAAAATGCAATTTTGCCATGCAGATCTAAAACTTATGTTAAACTATAGATTAAACTTTAATCCAATAGGACAAAACTGCCTTTAGTTTTTTTAGTTCTTTTCTTTTAACTTTTTGAGTTTTTTTATAAATCATGAATATTGAAAATAAATATCTTCTGATTAATGTTTATAAACAATTACTTAAAAGTAACATATTATGGGTTTGATCATTGTATTCTCACTAAAAATTTAGCTACAGCCATCTGTATTTGTTCACTATTTAGCAAAGGTGTTTGTAGTGCTAGAGTCATCTTGAGTAGTACATGACTTCAATCAAGGGAATGAGTCGAGTGTATCTTTAGAATGACCTGAGGCAAGTTTGCACAATTACCAACTTTACGCTCTTCTTTAATTTTTTGCATTTGTATTACTAATACTTCCCATCTTTAACCACTGAACTCTGGTGGATTTCAGAGCAAATTTAAAACTGAGGATAAAAACAATTTATAGAATAATAAAAATCACCTTAAGTAATAAACTGTATTACCAGCTACATGTGATACTAAATAGGCATATTTAGTGGGTGGAATAAAACCAAATTCCAAGTGTTGAAGAAACATTTGAATGAATGGGTGATTGATGAATACCAGTTTAATTGCCCCAAGCCATATGCGTCTGAACTACAGTTCTTGTCTTTTCACAGATGTTGCAGTGAGAGGCTCCATTCCCACCAAGGGTTATCTTTTCAGCACCTACCATCGTGCCTGGTGGTGATCCCCGAGTAGTGCTCCAAAGCAAACAGCACTTTGTAGTATTACCATCTTCCTTTGGTTACATACATTCTTGGAGCCTAGAGACCCTACCTGTAATAGTAGCTGATACAATCTGTTTGCAATATAATGTGAAATTTTGGTATGCAGTGATTTAAAATATAACTGTGTAACTGAATCTAACTACAGATTGTAAATAGGTTACCATGCTGTTTTGTTTTTTTTTTTTTAAGATTTTATTTATTTATTCGACAGAGACAGAGACAGCTAGCAAGAGAGGGAACACAAGCAGGGGGAGTGGGAGAGGAAGAAGCAGGCTCCCAGCGGAGGAGCCCGATGTGGGACTCGATCCCAGAACGCTGGGATCACGCCCTGAGCCAAGGCAGATGCCTAAGGACTGCGCTACCCAGGCGCCCCTACCATGCTGTTTTTAATTGGTAGGCTCTCCCAGCCCTTCTCCACTTGCTTACTGAGCTCCAGCAATAGGAATCAGATGAAGGTTGGGGAAGGGGAAATTAAGACTAGCTTTGGGATCATTTAATTATTTGTTTAATCAGAGAAAATAGATTTAGATGATTTTCTACCTGACCAAAAACTAGAGAAGTGAGGAAGTGAGCCATTCTCCATGTACAGCCAGGGATCCTGTTAAGGACTGATCTCTGTGCCCCCAAAATCCATATATTGAAGCTATACCCCCCGTGGAACTATATTTGGAGATAGGGCCTTTGAAGAGGTAATTAAGGTTAAATGAGGTAACAAAGGTGGAGACCTAATCTGATGGAATGGTGTCTTTATAACACGAGGAAAATACACCAGAGATTCTCTCCTCATGAAAGTCCTCATGAAGACAAAGCAAGGGGACAGCCATCTGCAAACCAGGAATAGATCACCAAAAACCAACCTTGACTATACCTTTATGTATATAAATTTCTGTTGTTTAAGCCACAGAATGGTATTTTATTATGACAGCCTGAGCTGACTAGTGCAGTCCACAAGAAGAGAGGTTAGAAGTGATTCCAGGCACAAAGCTGGTCTCCTCTTGAAAGTATGGGGGGAAATTTTGCCTCTGGCAGAAGACTTGACCTGCTAGATCATGTGGTGAATGGTTCCAGCAGGAAACTGTAAAGCCTCTCCAGAATATTAACAAGTCTAAAAGAAACTTTCTTGTCTGCTAATCCTGTGAGTTCAATTGGATAGACTAATGGTTTGTTTGCTGACAAAGTCTCATTGTTGCCAAAAACCTTGTCAAGATTAGGATTAAGATTGGGATAAATTAGTTCCTTACTAGGGTATATACAAATTTATGTGTGTTTGTTTTGTTTTCCTCAGTGCACACATTTCTGTAACTAGAAAATAAATTCACTTTTTAGTAGAAAATTATCTTGGTTCAGTCCTGTGTTCATACCATCTTTTGTGGTTTGTTTCTTTTGGAAGCAGCCTATAGATTTGCTATGAGCTGGGTTTTATATTGACTCTGCCAAATGATCAAGAGATAATAAGGTCTTCAGTAGGAAATAGAGACCATGTAAAATTATAAAGACAGGGCCAGAGATTTTCCAGGGAAGCTGTGAGCAGGACAGACACACTGCTTCCTAGCATGAAAAAAAACATGGTACCACATAGAAATCCAGGTGAGAAAAGGGACAGATAATAGAAAGTAAAGTAGTTATTAAAAAGGGTTATCCAAAAGCCAATTTAATTTAGAGTAATATAGTGTATATAGCAAAGATAGCCAATCTAGTCATTGCCTTGACCTCACTGTTGAAGGTATGACAAAAATTCATCCAAATACAAAATGAATTTTAATATGGCATATCAGAATATATACTTCAGACCCACTTAATCTCAAAGCCTTTCTCCTGATCAATTAGGGACTTATGAGGACCTAAAGCCCTATCCGTCACCTGTATCTTACAGTGTAGAAAGAAATATTTTCTCCAATTGTCATGAATCTGAAGAGAATTGTTCTTTGAGAGGTTATAGTTGCCCAACTTCCACCTCACAGTTTCAATAAATTCAGACAAGTTATAGCTAGAACATGATGGAGAATTCTATCGAGAATAGGCAAAGAAACTACAAAAAGAATGCATTTATTTATCCAGTTTTCAGCGTGTTCAAAGCTAGCTACAAGAGACAAGGTTTTTGTTATTGTTGTTAGAATAGTGGCGAGTGAAAGCAGTAAAGTAGTCAATAGCAGTTAGTCAAGAGGCAGCGTTCGTGATGAAGAATCAAGTATTGATCTTAATCCATAAATGTGGGTATTTTGGAATCAATAACTGTGACTGCCTAAGGGAGCAGAGCTTGAGGAAGCACAGTGAGAGCTCTGAAAATGCCATGACTTAGCCACAAGTAACTCAAATCCAATTTACTGGATAATTGTCACCTGAGAATTTTTCCAGTGCTGTCACGAAGATGGCAATGTCAATGGGTAGGCCAACAGAAAAATGGAAAAGAAGTCATGACAGTGGAAAAATCAGCTTTTCTCGTGTTAAATCAGTGGTAATAATTAGAGAAGAGAAATCTTGGGAAAATAGTGTATCAAACTGCTAAAAAAAAAAAAAAAGATTACTATGATTCTAAACAATAAACTCCAAATAGAAAACTGCAGTGAAAACACCTGCATATCTGAAATAATAGATGATTACATCCTAAGAACTGCAAACAAAATGAAAGAAAATATTATGAGTTTATTTCACACATTTTATTGTGAAGTGTTAACGAATTAATCTGCATTCATTTTTATCCAAGAGATTGTCTATTGTGCCCTCTACACAATGCATTAAGCTCTTAGGATTGGGGTTAGACATGGTCATCTCTTTTTGCTTAAATGAACCATCCTTAGGCACCAGTGTGAATGAAATATGTTCTTGCCCATTCCGTATTGTTTAAATATATGTCCTTTCCACTTACACCCTAGAAAAACAATTATAGCTAATTTCTTCCTGAAATTTTTAGGGGTATTATTAAGTGTAATAATACCCTCTGGATGTATTACAGGTGTTTCATATACATTAAATAAATGGTTTCCAATAAGACAAAGGTTTAGGGGCTCTATCCTGTACTTTAATGACCCTTCACTTGTCTTGATGCCATAGGCATCTTTATATCATAATCTCCCTCATATCTCAAAGCCCCACTCCAGTCCTGAGTCTTTTATAAAGTATTTGGTTGCTACATGTTGTATTAAAGTCTGCAAATATTGTTTTTATTTTTGCTAAAGTCTCCCTGCCTTTACAATAAATTTTACTTAGTCAAAATTTTGCTTTCTCACTTCCAGAATGACCATGTGAGGACTTCAGCAGAACTTCTCCCCAGTAAAGCAACCATTTTATTAGTGAAATAGAAAGTGTATTAAAAAAATAAATGTATCTGGAATTTTTCCTAAGAGCACATAGAAAATGGAGAAATGTTTATTTAAGAAAATCTATTAGATCTTAGTAAGAACAGCAAGAATCTTTTCTTGTGTATGTGTGTGTGGCATATGATCCATGATCTGCTCCTGCATCCATCTTCATACCCAGCTCAGTGTGAAGGAAATTCTACACTACATGTCTATGCCAAGATGATGGGTACATTCTTCTCCTAGTACCCAACATAAAGCCATGGTTTTACTCTACTAGGGGTAGGTAGCTGAAGTCTCTCATCCTCCTCCCCACCAATATGTTGCAGAAATTCTATTCCAGGTAGCTGTGGCCAAGAGGATTGGAGTTTCCTCATCTACCTCCATTCATAAGGCAGAAGCTGTACTCCAGTAACAAAGGGTTAAGAACACTGGGAACTCATTGGCTTTGCTCCTGCTTGCTTATAGGTTGCTGGCTCCATGATGAAAGAGCCAAACCAAGAAGACCAGGAGCTACCATCCGCATGTATCACCTAACCCATAGAGTAGGTGTGTCCATATGGAAGAAGGCCATTGTGCCCAGGCCCAGTCCAATAGCATAGAGGTTCTGCCCAGGGATGAGTCTCCCTGTAAGCACAGAGATTTCTGCAGCTTTCCCCAAGGGGACTAACTTTATTTGGTGCCGAGCATGCAAGGTTTATGCAAAAAGAACACCTTGGTTGTAAGCAAATAAGAGGAGGCTAGTAGCACAATGACAGTAGTAGCAACAAGCAAACCAATAAACTGACTCAAAGTTTAGTAGAGAGAACTAGGGAAAGAGACAGGTAAGAACACCCCTCCTGAGACTGGAGGAAGCATTGGAGATTGACAATGCCTTGCAGTTACCAAGTCGCCTGCTTTGAATGAATCACATTATGGGACAATTTGTGTCCCCAAACTGTTGTCAAAAACAATAGAACAGTCAGCTAACAATCAGTGGAGGGAAACAGCTGGGTATGATACCAAGAGAGGCAGACCAGCTAGAAGTTTAAATTTAACAAGGAGTTCGGGAAGAGATAATCCAAGAAATTGACAGACCACGGTAATCCCTCATGGTTAGAGACTGTCCAATCCCAAGCAGTGCCTCTGGAGAGTGACATCAGAAGCTACACACTGTAGGGGAAATAGACTTCACTAATTAGTCCAGACAGGTTACTACACAAATCAACAACAGCAGGCCCTTGGGGGTGGAGTATAGGGTGGGGGCTGGGATGTGGTATCCAGAGTGGCTACAATCTGTTATCTAAAATGTCCAGTTTTTCATTGCTCCACTTGCTTATGTTTTTGAATGAAACAGGTGAAAACTAAATGTGTATGGGTGAATATTAAAATGGACCATGGAAAAAAAAGATAGCTGTTATAGTATGAGGACTGTAGTTTGTGGTTAATGTACATATATTTAAGAAATATTTAAAGGAAATTTAAATAAAGCATACTTTTTTCCTAACAGGAAATAAATAAATAAATAAATAAATAAATAAATAAATAAATAAATAAATAAAATGTCCAGTTTCTGTGTTTATTTTAAAGATTTTATTTATTTATTTGACAGCGAGAGACAGTGAGAGAGGGAACACAAGCAAGGGGGAGTTGGAGAGGGAGAAGCAGGCTCCTCGCCGAGCAGGGACCCCGATGTGGGGCTCAATCCCAGAATGCTGGGATCAATGACCTGAGCCAAAGGCAGATGCTTAACGACTAAGCCACCCAGGAGCCCAAATGTCTGGTTTTTAACAAAAAGTAAAAAAACATGAAAAGACCAGGAAGCAGTGATCCATACACAGGAAAAAAAAATGCATGCAATAAACTTCCTTTGAGAGTACCCAAATGTAAGACTCAGCAAAGATGTCAAAGGAGTTTTTATGAGTACATTCAAGAAATTAAAGGAGGCTATATTTGGGGACTTAAATGAAGATGATGATAATGTCTCATAAATAAGAAAATAGTAAGAAAGAGATAAAAAATCAAATGAACCAAATGGAAAGGCTGGAGTTGAAAGTATAATAACAAAAATGGAAAATTTACTAGGGAGGTTCAGTAGATTTCAGCTAGAAGAATCTGTGAATTTGAAAATAAAGATTATGCAATCTAAAGAAAAAATGAAGAAAAGTGAACAGAGCCTCAGAGAAATATGGAAAACTACTAAGTGCACCAAAGTATGCATAATGGGGGCACAGAAAGAGAAGAGAAAGACAGAGAGGGCAAAAACATATTTGAAGAAATAATGGTTGAACACCTCTGCACATCCAAGAATCTCAATGAGCTCCAAAGAGATCTATTCCGAAACATATCATAGTTAAAACACTGAAAGAGAAAAGAAAATTTTGAAAGCAGCAAGAGAAAAACCACTCATCATACACATCAGAACCCCAATAAGACTAACAGCTGACATCTCATTGTAATTATATCCTTTCCCATACAAAAACGTGGATAAGTAATTTTAATAATAAATGATTATTTAAAATTAAAAGACAATGCAACAAAAGTTATACTTCTAGATGATAGTACAAAATTTCTTAACAACCTTTTATAGAGTTTTGTACATTTATAAAACAACAAATATATAATCTTAATAGATAAGCCAATGGTCTTGATTTATGAGAGCTTTTATTCTTGAATTAATTAATATAAAAAATAGAAGATGGTAGCAAAATATTTATAACACACGATAGCATATGTTAAGTGCTAAGTACCAGATATATTGGTGTAGAAACGATTACATTACTTACCTTGTCAGACTTTGCACACAAGACTGAGTCTCAAGGTTGAGTCTCAAGATCCTACTGAAAAGAATTAAAAATGCTGTGAAATTTAATGGAAAGGTAATCCTTCATCAGATGAGAAATTTTCCACAGAATTTAGAAGCAAAAGCCCCAGTTTGCTAGTGTTGGACTATATCTGAAGAGGTAGTTGATCTATTCTACCAAAATTGAAATAGGTGCTGTGGGTTTCGGAATCCCAGATTAACTACATCTTCCTTCTGGCAATTCCAGGGTCCCTGCACACTCAGCCACAAATGCAAAGATAGTTCATAAGCTTTATAAGTTCTGTCATAGCCACAACTCCTAGGCATAGGATCCTACTCCTTCATTCTTAAAAACAAGTACAACATATATTTGAAGGAAATCATTAAAGAGAAAATGTTAAGATAAAAGAATGTAAAACTTGTACCAGAGGTTAGAGAGCAATGAAGGAACACAAGAGATTAAAAAACATGAGTATGCAAAGGATTTTTAGGGAGCTGGAACTCGTCTGATCTGGTAATTAGGAAATATAGGCTTACATATATTTGTATACAGTTTGTAATTGTGGGCATCTGACATTATCCAATGGTCAACACCTTTTGGACTATATAGCACAATGAATGGAGTCCCTGTCAAAACACTACTTGAACACAAGCTAAAGGAACAGAGACTTTAGTAAGGACACAACAAAGAACATTCTTTTCAAAAAATAGAAAAAAATAAAAGGAAAAAAGAAAGAGAATGGGACAGAGTATGAGAAAAAAGGAAAGACTCCAGGACCAGGAATGATTCCAGCATGTGAATTGAAAGGAAGAGGTGATAACAGAAAAGACACAGAGAGAATAATTAATATGCAATAACTAATTCCTATGTGGTTAAAATAACTCACATGTAGTAATAATTTATACATGGCTACAAGTAAGTTTTTCTCAACTAAAAGAGATACGGCCCTTCAGATTGAAAGGCTGAATACCAATGAGGATATACAAAATATTTTAATGAGCCACACTTAGACATACTGTTAAAAAATTTAACAGAATAAAACAATGTCCTAAAGGCTTCTAGATAAAATAGGATAAGGTAAGAATGTGCCGGGAGCCTGTTGGTTAAGCATCCCAGGCACAGGTTAAGCCTTTTGGCTCAGGTCATGATCTCAGTGTCTTGACATCCAGCCCTGAGTGGGGAATCCGTGCTTAGCAGGGAATCTGCTTAAAGATTCTCTCTCCTTTTCCTTCTGCCCCTCCCCCTGCCTGCCTGCACACACACTCTCTCTCTCTAAAATAAGTAAATCTTTAAAAAAAAAAAAGGAATGCAAATTGTTATAACATGTCTTATCAGTAACATTAAAGCTGGTATTAAGATAATACTAAGTGTTAGCTAAAAGCTTCTGTTTCCACTCCCCATGACCCACCAGCAGAAAAGGGCACACAAGACTCTGAGAAAAAATAGTTTTGACCATGTCCTTCCGCTTAAACATTACGAAAATAGGTATTCAAAACATTGCCATTGCAAAGAATCAATTCATTTCTGTTTCATACACACTTTCTGAGGTGAATACTTGAAGATGTACTTCAGCTAACGAGGAATAGCTACCACAAAAGTGAAACACAGAGGTTATAATAGTTCAGTGGAGAAATCTCAGGATGTCAACAATTCTGGCAAGAATTTTATTTGGTCTGAATTAGAATAACAATTGGGACGCCTCCATGAAATATGTTTTTCAGGATAAAAATGGAATAATTTCAATAATGTATATAACACAAAGAATATTATAAGATATCCTTAATATGATGAGTAGAGGAAAAATAATAAAAGTGAAAAATAATTTTGAAAAACTCAGAGGGAAACTAGCAAGTAAACAAAAGAAAGGCACAAGAAGTTGTTCCACAAATACAGTAAACCAAACGGTGTCATACTTTGAGTATTTGATGGAGTTAAAGGACCATCTGCAATACTTGCAGTTGTTTCCACTGATAGTCACAGGGTTTTTACAGTGCAATAAGAAGAAAAGAAATGTAATCCTAGGAATCCATCTGCTTTATCATGAGTATTATAGGTATAAAACTAACAGTAAGTCACCACTTACTGATTCCCATTTGTTATAAACAGAATATAGAATAATGTGCAGAAAACTTAATTATAATTATAGAGCAGAAGAATATAAATAATGTCATCTTTATAAAAATGCAGATGACTGGAGTGCCTGGGTAGTTTGGTCAGTTAAACATCTTCTTTCAGCTCAGGTCATGATCCCAGGATCCTCGGATGGAGCCCAGAATTGGTCTGCCCGCTCAGTGGGGAGTCTGCTTCTCCCTCTCCCTCTGCCCCTGCTCTTGCTCTCTCTCTCACTCAGTATCTCTGAAAGAAATAAATAAAATCTTTTTAAAAATTCAGATGACAAGCGTTAACAGGTAGAAATGGAATGAGAGGGTTTTATGTATGTCAGGATGTTAATATGTCAATTTATAATGGAAGGAGTAAAGAGATATTATACAACTGATGAAATAGGAAATATAGGCATATGTATATTATGTGTACAGTTGGAATGTGTGTGCATGTGTTTGTGCAATGTAATGAAGACAGCCAAAAGAGGAAAAGGTAGAGATATAGCTACACATTTGGAAAGTAGAGAAAAGGAGATGAGGACATTTTAACAAGTTATAGCTTCAAGTTTCATACGAAAAGCCATAAGAATTGCCAAAGTTAATGAATTTTAAAAAGGCATGCACCATATTATTTGCAACTAATTAAAAGTGTCCAATCCATTGCCCATGAACAGCTAAAGAAGGATGCCAGGCTCTGCTAAGGACTTTGGTGAGCCCCATTTGAAACACCATTTGAATACCCCCTCCCCTTTAATGACCCAGGACAATCATAAGGAAGTTTATCCCCTAAAGAGAAGGGGCTCTTAATACGCTGGAAGGGTGGTGGAAGAAATATCCTTGATACTAATAGATAAGAGAAACTAGAGGAAAACCGGCCCCTACTGTGTTTGCGTCCTGTAACCAATACAAATGCCTCTTCAATTCAAGAGAGCTACAGTTTGGGGCACCTGGGTGACTCAGTCGTTAAGCGTCTGCCTTTGGCTCAGGGTGTGTTCCTGGCATTCTGGGATCGAGCCCCTCATCAGGCTCCTCGCTGGGAGCCTGCTTCTCCCTCTCCCACTCCCCCCGCTTGTGTTCCCTCTCTCACTGGCTGTCTCTGTCTGTCAAATAAATAAATAAAATCTTTAATAAAAAAAAAAGAGAGAGAGAGAGAACTACAATTCAATTCAAGAGAATTATAATTCAATTCAAGAAACTTATTTTGCCAGTACCAAAATGGCAAGTTGGCATCTTTGAAGAAATGGAGAATAAGGGTTTAGATTCTTGCATAGCAATTTGACAGAGCGATTTCATGTTTAAGGGTTTGTAATTTTTATGTTTTTCATTCATCTTTCTAGTACTACAGTGTATAGAAGTATCAGTCTATGATGGACTGGGGGCAAAAGATCTTGTCCGTCATCATAGGTAGCTTGGAAAGCACTGCTCTGCAGCGTTTAGCCGCCATCTGTTTTTGGTTTATTTCAAGTTCAAATCACTAGTGCCTAGAATGATGGCTGCCGTAGACCAGTGACTCAAGCAATAGTTAAGTGAAGGAAGGAAGGGAGGAAGGAAGGAAGGAAGGAAGGAAGGAAGGAAGGAAGGAAGGAAGGAAGGAAGGAAGGAAGGAAGGACTGTTTTGAACATGATATAGTTAATAAGTGTTTATTGAGTGTTCAAAAATTAAAAACTGGCTTCCTCCAGAGGGCGGGAATGGGAGAGCAGATGGATGAAAAAGGGAACTGCCTTTCATTATAGCCTTTTATTACTGCCTAGTTTTTTGCCACTACAATGTGAGCAAGAAGGAGCCTTTTAAATGCAGACGAGAATTTCTCTGACTGTAGAGATGAAAAGGAGTCTGAGCTGGCTCTATAGGTGTAAGAAGACATGGATCAGAGGGGAAAGTGTTTTTGACTGTGATGTTCTTTTTAGGGAAGGTTATGGTGAATGCATATGAAGGAAAGTTATCTGAAATACAAATCAGGTATTACCATAAAAAAGGGATAATTGTAATTTGTGTTTTAGACAAGTTTTATTCTCTTTCCACACAATAGAAAGTAGCACTCAGTAGAATGCCAGGCGTGTATCCGTGTGTGTACGTGATACTATAGTTGAACCAATGGATATCTCAGGGCAGATGCCCTGTCTTTTTCTTTCCTTATACTCTGTGACAACTAACATCTCTGAAATGGAAACTTGCTTCACAAATCAACTGTGGACAAATCCAGAAAAGAAAAAAAAAAAAAAACTCACAGTCTCCCTTCCTCTCTGTGTTAATATGAGGCATTTCAACATCAGCTACAATAATTTTGTATTAAAAAAAAAAAAAAAAGACTTCCCCTTCTCTAAAGAATGTGAAGAGAGGCTATTTATTTGATCAGAATCCCTTGCAAAACAGACTGAATGAAAGAGTACAGAGCGTTCATTTGTTGTCTACTGCTGTTGCTAGTCTTGTGGTTTGGGCCGATATGCATCAAATGTCTACTATGTGTAGGACTCCATGGAACTCAATCAATTGAAGAAAAAAAAAATGAAAGCACCTGTTTTTGAGCCTGTTTTCAACAAGATGAGAATCATTTAGAAGAACCAGTAACTATCGTATGAGTAAAAGAAAAAGCCAATCATCTTGCAGTGAGGGATTACAAACCATTGTAAATAGACCTTAGAAAATGCAAATTTGAACATGGGGCTCTTCAGGCTCATTCCAATTTACCATTTTACCCTCTTCCCCTTTTTATGACACTCAGGAAAAAATTGCTTCCACTCTAAAAATTATTGTATTATACATTTATGCAACATGAAAAATGTTAATTCTTCAGGGAGATTTTCCCTTAGGCCTTCAATTTGATTTTGAAATGGATGAAGTGAATGACAGTATTTCATTATTGAAACCCCCCTAGGAAGGTATTTTGGCTTGCCTAGTAAATCATGGATGTCATGTTGATTTTCTTTTTATTACTCCACTAAAGTATGGTATTGACTCCTTGTGAACACTGGGAATGAAGAAAAATAAACTATAAAAAGTCTGTCCTTAATCTTCTCTCTTTTCACTGTTAAGAAGCAAAGAAGAACTAATATAGTCGCAGGATGGTTGTAGCTATGGTTACTTACCCTAACTCCTGACATTTCAAAATACCCATATAGCAATACGGGCAAATAATGAAGCAGCGTTTCAGTTACTCCTACTGAACTTTAAAAACTATCGTGTTCTTTACTATGTTTCATTATTCCTATAATCCATAAATTGCATCGTACAAAGAGTTTTCATTTATCGTTGAAAGACTAGAGAGACCAAGCACCTTGCCCACGACCACCCAATCGACAGGGTGGAAATATTGACTTGGTAACCCAGACTCTGTCTCTGAGCCCTAGCTTCTTTGCAAAAGACATCAGGATACACCCCTGCAAGGTAAGCCTTCCTGTTAACAACATTCATAGGAAAAACGTGCTTTCATATTGCAGGGTTCGCTTGTTGTAGTTATTCTCTCTGGCTGTAGTGAGTCTTCAAGCTTATGTGTTGGCAGTGTTTCTGTAAGTTTGTATTGTTAAAGGATCATGTGTCTCTTGTACCCTACAATGAAGGAGTACAATCCTTCAAGTCACTGGGCTTGCTTCAAACACCTCTTTTCTCTGCAAGATCCCATAGCTGGATTTCAAATCAATGCCTGTCACCCCACTGCTTACAGATGATGTCCAATCCCAGCTCCTTACATGGTACTTGATGAAGACAGGGCGTTATCGACTGTCTCAACTCTACCTTCCAGGTGGGGAAGACTTAGCACTTATTTTACATTTTGGATGCCATGTCCAAGTCAAAGCCATGAGTATTTTGACGTCTTAGAATCTCCAGCATGCTCAGGAGCGCATCATTGTCAGTAGTTCTCACAAGGTAGGACCCAACTATCATCAACTGGAGCTGGAAACTTGTTAAAAATACAAGTTCTTGGATCTGTCCCCGGTCTTCAGAAAGTCTAGAGGTGGGGCTTGGCAATCTGTGTTTCAGCAAGTCCCCAAGAGATTCTGATGAAGATTAAAAACAAATTTTCTCTTTTATTCTGTGTTGGCTCATTCTGAGGAACTAGGTTTGAACTTCTATCCATACTCACAGTTTTCCCTTAAACCGACGAAGCAGCTTGGGGCACCTGGATGGCGCAGTTGGTTAAGCATCCTACTCTTGGTTTTGGACCAGGTTGTAATCTCGGTTGTGAGATCCAGCCCCATGTTAGGTTCTGCATGTTCAGTGTGGAGTGTGCTTGAGATTCTCTTTTGCTCTCCCTCTGCCACTCCCACTCTTGCTCTCTCTCTCTCTCAAATAAATAAACGAATCTTTAAAAAATAAGTAAATAAACAAACTATGCAGCTTGCAGTAAAGACAAAAACAAAGACTGAATTCTAATGAACATAATTTCACAACCCCTTGAATATTGCTCTATTGTGTCTTGTTTCTCAATATGAGTTCCAAAAGGTCAGTTTCAAAATATATAGATGCATATATACACTTATGCACAGACATGCATAAACAATAGGCATTAAATTTAGTCATATTATTAATGATGATTACTATACAGTGTTACTCTGAAAGGTGATCATTTTTTTTTAAAGACAAAAAAATGTGTTATTATGAGAACTGTTTATATAGGAATACGAATGTCTGTTTTTAGATGAGCAGGACTGAATGTGTTTTCTGTGTGTAATCCCTGACCTTTAATATATTTCTTTTTGTTTACAAGTGCTGCTGGTGGTAGTTTTGTAAGCGATAAACAGAAAGTTCCCCTAAAGGCATCTCTCCATCACTGTACTATAGAAAACAATCTGAAAATTTGGCACTAAGAATGTTCACCAAAGGTGAATTAAATTCTATAATTTTCTTTGTTATTCATGGGCTTTAATTTCCTTGACAGACTATGACTTATAGAAACGGCCTTGATCCTGGAATAGCAAATACACAAATTATTTATAATTTAAGGTGTCTTTGCTACCTATTCATTGGAAAGAAATACTACAAACACAAATGGAAATAGGTGAGCTAGAAAGGAATCTCATATCTGGCCATATGATTGGATATAAGAAAAAGATGGGATCCATTCATTCTCCAAATTAGAAAAAAACATACTGTAATTGAAAGTCTAGTAAGCATTATTTGTGTTACATTTGATGAAGAACTAAAAGCACATTTTCATCATTAAGCTGGGAAGTTGGAGAATACGCCAGAGCACATTAGATATTATCTAGTTATGCCCCTCATTTTACAAAGAGGGAACTAAGACCTGAAAAGGAAGACACATTACACATTTAATCTTGTTCTTTCTCGGCTGTTTTATCTTTTAAGATTATACTCTCTATTAGTATCCTAGGACTGCCATAAGAAATTACCCTAAGCTTCATAGATTAAAACAACAGAAAATTATCCTGGCATACTTCTGGAGCCTAGAAATCTGAAATCCACTTGTTGAGCATTCCTCAGAACGCTCTAGGGAAGAACTCCTTCTGCCTCTTCTAGCTTCTGAACAGAACGCTTCTAAGCCTTCAGACATTTCTTAGTTCGTGATGTGGGTTAGAAACATCAGTACCGTTAACGCATCCACTAAACTCAATGAAATCAGAATAAAAATCCCAGTGGGAATATTTGTTAAAAGTTACAAACTAACTCTTAAATTTATATGGAAGTGCAGAGGACCTTGTGTTGCCAAATTAATCTTGGGGGAAAAAAGAACAAATTTGGAAAATTATAAAACCTGATTTCTATGCTATTACAGAGCTATAGTAATCAACACAGTATGGTGTTGCTTGAAAAGCTTAGTAGATCATTGGAACACACTAGAGGACCTAGAAATTACTCCACACTTATATGGTTGGTTGTTTTTCATACAGCTGTGTGATGATTACATTTTTAAAGAATGGCTTTCAGTGGTAGGAGACATAAATACACCTCAGAGGGATAGAGGAAGAATTTACAATTGTAATTTTAGTAAACGCTCTAGGAAAGGGAGGTTGGGGGGGCTATTATCAGGTGTTGGCTGGAAGGAACACTCAATTCTTCTGAAAGCAATGAACTATCTCAGGCAGGTGTTTTAATAGGGCAACTAGCATCATTCTAAGGATGACCACCTTCTGCTGCTTGAAGCCAGGCTGAAAGTTGGTCATCTCTTAATGCAAAGGTTTGGATGGAGTCATTATGAGCCAAGAGTTCTGCAGTTCTCAGCCCCAAGCTAGAAACAAAGTCTAAAGCAAAGGGGAATGGATCCATAACCTCCTCAGCAGTGAAAAGGAACCACGGTTTAATCATAACACATGACAACATGAATGAAGCGCAAAGTCACAATGCACCAGCGTGCACCCTGTCCGGAGCAGATCCTGTATGTTTCTACTTGCATGAAGTTCTAGACCAGGTAAAACTAATCTGTGATGATAAAAAATCAGAAAAGGAGTTTTCCTGCAGAGGAGAAAGGGGTTCCTGTCTGTGCTGTCTCCCTTGGTCTCGCACTTATAACACCTTTCACACTGATCTATAGTTGTCTATTAACTAGCTTTTCCTGTGAACAACTTGTGTCTTACTTACCTTCCAATCTCCAGGAATTCTTTCAAGCCTTGGTGCAAGGTTGTTGACACATTAGTGTTTATGGGCCCAAATTAAAACACTGGTCTTGTTGAGTTTGATCACATTTTCGGGGAATAACTTCCAGTCTACCCTTCCCTTAGCAAACAGCAAAGAGGGCTTGAGAAATCATTGTACTTGGAATACACTTTTGTTCCTTCATTAATATCTGCGATCCATTTGGAATGATCTCAGGGGGCATTTCCATGTCACAATATGAACTTCCCATGTAGGTGTGAAGGGAAAAAAACTCAAATGCCCCCCATTTCATTACTGCAATAAATGGAAAAAAGCATAAAATGTAAGGCGGGAAAACTCCAAAAGTACTTAATGATCTCCTACCAATTCTCTTGCTTAACCACATAGCTTTGGAAATAAGATCTAAGTGTTAGAGAAAATATATGCTTGTGTAAAAGATAAGGAAAGATAGGAAGGGATGCCAGTCTAAGTTTTAGTGATACACTACTATATATAACAGTCTTTGATAGCCATAGAAAATTTTAATTAAAAATAGAAAAATGCCTCTTAAAAATAACTCGGAAAAGTTTCCACAGGATGGTAGCTGTTAGGTGCTATCACAATGAGGAAATAGAAGGAAAAAAAAAAAAGACTGTTTTACATTCTCAGCTTCAATTTATTTAGAGAGAAATGCTGATTTGTCACCTTCTTGCAAGTGATGCAAAAAAATGAATGCTCATTTGGTAAGAAGATATATAGAAAGGCCAGAACTAGCTACTTAAAGAGGCTCTGATGAGAAAAGATGACAAGACATTGCACATATGAATGGAAATATAAAACACATCATTTATTTCATAATTTTAACAGTCTGGCCAAGGCGAAGGTTTCCAGGCCACTGGTTAGGCAAATGTTATCATTTTACTCCTTTCCTTCTTTATACCTGCATGAAGATTCAGATCAGGAACAAACAACTATTAAATATCGGGACACCGCTAAAAATAATATGAAAAATAGTGTGACTAATGAAAAATCATAAAAGTATACTCGTTTGTGAAGAGGCCATCAAAACCCATTCATTTTACCATCACCCTTAGGGTTGTTTTGTTTTTTTCTCTTTTCAGTTTTCTTTTTTCTGTCTCTCTAGATGCTATTTCTAAACCACACAGGGAAGTGAACGAACACCAGAATGTACCGTGTTATTGATCTCCTCTGTGCTTTTCCTTATAATCACTCTGAATGGGCACTTTGGGTTCATCTTCTTTCCCAGTTGACATCATAGGAGGAAATGGATTCATTTGCTTTCTGAGCTATAAATTCAAAATGCTGAAGAATACTGGCTCCTGGTTTGTCTCTGCCCCATGTCTCCCTTGCTGGCCTGCATCTCGGCTTCCAGTGATCGACAGGCAGATGCAGAAACAGCCACAGGCACCCTCCTCTGACTTGCTTTTGTGTTAGCTTTGGGCTGGATCTTCTGACAGATGGGCAAGTTCTTGATCTCATATATCTTTCAATGCTTTGCCTTGCTTGGAATTCAAGAAGCCTGCAGAGTTTCGTAGACAAGAATATATGTCCCACCGTGCTTCAAAACCTTCAACTCAAGACTTCAATCAGCAACAACAATCACAACCACAAAAATGTGCCACTGTCTATTGAAGGGAGAAGCCCAGTGAAAAGGCACATTGTACCAGGTAGTCTGCTGACTCTTTGTACAGGCGGGGACCCCCTTAAAAGCAAGAAATTAGGAGGGAACCCCAATGGCCAGTAGATTCTAAGAAATATCTATGGGATGTCAATTGTAAGGGATGTCAACTGTGAACTGGGGAGTTCCATACCTATGCTTTCTCCCTGAGACATAAATAGACTGGATATTTAGAGAACTGTAATCTAACATAAAAGATAATATTCTTGGGGCACCTGGGTGGCGCAGTCATTAAGCGTCTGCCTCCGGCTCAGGGCGTGATCTCAGCGCTCTGGGATCGAGTCCCACATCAGGCTTCTCCGCTAGGAGCCTGCTTCTTCCTCTCCCACTCCCCCTGCTTGTGTTCCCTCTCTCGCTGGCTGTCTCTCTCTGTCAAATAAATAAATAAAATTTTAAAAAAAGATAATATTCTTTATAGTTGTCATATTTTAGTATTACAACTCTTTAAAGTGTCACAAAAAGTTACTGGTTAAAACCATTAGTAGCCATCATTTAGAGAAGAGCTAGTTGCAGAGGCCTGTATTTAACAGCAAACAAAAAGTTATGAAATAATATAGATTATATCTATCAGAACATTGTATAAAGTGGTTATCAGGGCACCTGGGTGGCTCGGTCGATTAAAGCATCTGCCTTCAGCTCAGGTCATGATCCCAAGGTCCGGGATCAAGCCCCACATCAGGCTCTCTGCTCAGCAGGGAGTCTGCTTCTCCCTCTGCCCCTCCCCTGGCTGGTGTGCACTCTATCACCCTCTCTCTCAAAAATAAATAAATAAAATCTTAAAAAAAAAAAAGTGGACATCCAAAGGTCTATGACAGGATGTGTATCTACATGTAAGAGCAAGAGCTACTGAATATAACTGAAAGTGGTTAGAGCAGTGACCCAATATCTAAGCAGAGGTCTGGTGCTTCTGTAAGTATGCCCTTCCTCACCTCTTCTATTCTGTGCATTACTTATAACCCATTCATTTGACTGTTCTTACAAGCTGCCCACCCTTGGTATAGCACTGATGGGCATGAGTTTTAGTGACCACAGTTTGCGTAAACAATATCAGTCCGCAACTACACAGTTCAAATGCCAGTTACATAGTTCTGTTACATGTAACAGTGAGTAACTGCATGAAGTACAAACTTCACTGCTAGCTCTTCAGTCCACAAATCACTGTGTAAATAACAGACTCACATCACCACCAGTGACCAACCATGTCCCATTGCTTAAAGTCTGCGGTGTTTGGTTGCTGCACGTCTGTTCCTAAGTTCATATGTGTAAAACAAAGCATGTCATTTGTCATCTCCTTGTCTCCCAGTGATAGCCTCATGCGACATTGTACAAAAATAGATCATTGAAAGAAAAAAAATCAACCAATAAAGATGAAAGTGCAGGAGAAAAAAAAAACCAAAAATGTGGTCATACTAGAATAGAAATTTGAACCAAACAGAAAATCCACTATAGAAGAAATAGCTGACCATAAAATTGTTGAGCGATTCTACAGATTCAGCTGAGGAGTTTAACAAAGTGTATTTATCAACGTAAGTGAGGAAAGTGGTCATAATGAAAAGGATGAAGATATCTCAAAGAAAGTGATAATGCCAAAAAATTTCACATTGGAGGAACTCTCAGAGTTATTTCACAGAAGTAAAGAAGGAAGGATAAAATGCTAGAAGCTGATCCAAACATAGAAGGTATATAACAATTTGCACAGGCACAGAAAAGATGCTTGTTCTGTATCCTCAGTTATATGACTAGAAGAAGGCAAGTACTATTTATAAAGATTTTATGAAGAAATAAACTGTTTAATTCTCAATGTTTCTAATGTTTTAAATCAATGTACTAAATGAATATTAGTTTTACTATTTTTTTAAATCTCCCTTTACATTTATAACCAACAGTAAAGTTTACAAGGTTTTGACAAAGCATTTTTAAAGGTCATATAAGATTAATAAATTGCCCCATTGGTATTGAGATCCTTTGCATGGTGTCAGCTCACAGGGTAATTTGTGTTACCCCACATTATCGTGCAGCAAGTCCTCCCTCTACTCAGAGTTCATGCTAATGCATATATGCTTTCTTTCCTTCTTGTCTACTCAAAAAATGTCTTCTCTTGCTTCAAGACCCATGCCCAGAATCATCTTAAGGAACTTTTCTTTTTTTTTTTTTTTTTAAGATTTTATTTATTTATTTGACAGAGAGACAGCCAGCGAGAGAGGGAACACAGGCAGGGGGAGTGGGAGAGGAAGAAGCAGGCTCCCAGCGGACGAGCCTGATGTGGGGCTTGATCCCAGAACCCCAGGATCACGACCCGAGCCGAAGGCAGACGCTTAACGACTGCACCACCCACGCACCCCTTAAGGAAGTTTTCTTTAACTTCCAGATAATGCTAAGTTCTTCCTGAGTTTTGATTTTTTGATGTATTTTCCAGATCCCTATGAGAGTATCTAATTTTATATTTTTACAGGTGCTTCTTCTCAAGGTTGTGAATTTCAGAAATGTACATCTGTGTATCATTAACATATAGCAACTTATCTCAGATAATGTGCTCTTCGGAATTGTTTATAAAATTGAATGACTTTGTCATTTTCTTTTTATTGCACAACTCCAAAAATTATATATCTGTTGTTAGCAATTTTGTGTGTTCATAATGAACCCCAACTGTCCAAAATGTGCTCTTGTGTTGTCTATCCTTAAGGCCCAAAGTTGTGCCAAACTTATACTTTAGAAATGGGTCCAGAACATTACTGCCTTTGAAGGGCATTATTTAACCGTTAGTTTTGGCAAGGTGAATGAAGGTCTTTGGTAACCTTGTGGAGTTGTGCAAGTACAAATTTTGATGGAGTTGTAGGGATGAAAGCCTGATTGGAGTATATAAGTGAAAAAAAAAAAATGGAAGGAAGTCTCTTGTTTAGAGATTGTAGATAGAAAACATTTATCTATAATCATAGTCTCCCAAGGCATCACTAACGGGAGTAAAGGGATTTTTAAAGACAAAACCACACAATGATAAGAGCTGAAGGGGAAGCAACAGGTCTGGAACAACAGTTAATCTGAAAAGTAAATGACCCTGTGGTAAAAGATTGAACAGATACATAAGAAATGGAACCCTAAACCCTTAGGGATAACTAAGAAATAACTTATGTGCCATACTCTTTTGAAAAGGCAGTGATACTCTGCCACATAATGCTAGAAGTATAGTAAAGTGGTGGGCAAAAAGAAGGGGTTTTAGCTGAAATGTTCCTTAATAAAGATCCATTCAGACAGAGGTTCATTCTCTGGGAGTACGCACAGACGTGTAACTCCACGTACAGAGGAGGACTAAACAGACTTACATGTAGGACATACCAAAACCTTCAGGACTCTCTTTCAGTTAGCTTCAGAATGTGGATGGATGATCATGCCTTCACTTTACAGCAGGAAGCTGGAGACGTGTCCCTGATGCTTCTGACCAGCCCAGATTTACATGCTAATGCTAAACACATACCACCGTCAGTTATCTCGTGTTGTATGCTTATAATTTGATCCTACATATGAATACCCCCTAATGTGAAAACTGGAAGAAACAAAATAAATACAATTTCCATGTCTCATAGGAAGAAGACCTTAAAAAATTACTATTTTTACATAGATAAGAAACAATATAAGCCATGAAAAATGAAAAGCTAAATAAAGTTAAATGTGTAGGAAACAGGAAAATAGTTTTTAAAAATTAAAAATGTGGTAGGATAAAATGAAAACACATTTTGGAGAATTGGAAGATAAAGGTGAAGTCCCTTGAAAATGAGGACAAATTCAAAAAAGGAAAAATGGAAAATAAGAAAAAGAGATGAAATAAAAATGCATATTAATGTAAACAAACAAACATACATTCAAAGAAATCATCCAGGAAATCAATCATCAATCTTCCAGGAAATCAAATTTCTATATAATAGAGTTCTAGAAAGGAAGATCAGAAACAAGGAGCAGGGTGGGTTATCAACAAAATATTTCAAGATTGACAGATATGTTTGTGGGCAAAAAAAAATATACAAAGTATTCAGCATGGTTGAGTAACAGACCCACACTAGTTATTATCATTCTGAAAGTGTATAACACTAGCTAACAAAACAACAACAAAAATCTGTTAATCTTTTCTGAAGGAAAAAAAATAAAATAAATACTAAATAACAATTACATCAGGCGGGCTCCTGGATGGCTCAATCGGTTAAGAGTCTGCCTTCTGTTCAGGTCGTGCTTTCAGGGTCTTGGGATTCACTGAGCTCTGCGTGGGGCTCCTCGCTTAGTGGGGAGTCCGCTTCTCCCTCTCTCTCTCTGCCCCTCCACGTCACCCCCACTCGTGCTCTCTCTCTAGAATAAATAAGTAAAATCTTTTTTTTTTTAAGATTTTATAAGGAATTTTAACAGAAATTAGATTGATCTCAATCATGTCAAAACTCTAGAATCTAGAGTGTTCTTTCAAAAATGATGGGAGAAAATCTGGTCAGCAAGAAGGTGTATTAGGAAGATCACTCCGGCGTGGTATATAATCCTTTTAATTTATTGTTGAATTCCTTTTTAGTCTTTTGTTTAGGATTTTTCCATCAATATTCATAGGGGTTATTAGTTTGTAGTTTTCTTTCCTTGTAATGTCTTTGTCTGGCTTTGCTATCAGGGCAATGTTGGCCTCATGAATGAAGCTGAAAGTGTTCCCTCCCTCTAGTTTTTGGAAGAGCTTGATAAGAATGAGGGCTAATATTTACTTCAACATTTGGTACAACACACCAATGCAACAATATACTCCTAGGCTTTTCTTTCTTGGGAGACACTTGATTACTAGTCTGATCTTACTACTAGTTAAATGTTTAATCAGATTTTGAATTTCTTTATGATTCAGTCTTGACAGATTGTACGTTTCTAGAAATTTGTCCATTCATCTAAGTTATTCAGTTTGTTGGCACAGAAATGTGTATTATATTACTCCTTTATAATCCTTTCCATTTCTGTGAAATCAGTTGTATGATTCCCTCTTTCATTTCTGATTTTAGTTGTTTGAATCTTCAGGATGGTTCCTGATCAGTCTAGCTAATGATTTTCCCATTTTGTTGATCTTCTCAAGCCCATTCTTTTGTTGTTTCTTTTTATTGTTTTCTAGACTCTATTTTATTTATCTCTGCTATAATTTTATTGTTAACTTTCCTCTGCTAACTTTGGGTTTAATATGTTCTTTTTCTAGTTTGCTAATGCATAAAGTGTACTCTTTGGTTTGAGACCTTTATTTTTTTAAAAAGTAAGCTTTTATAGCTATAAAGTCTTCTCTTAGCACTCCTTTTGCTTCATCTCATATGTTTTGGTCTGTTGTGATCTCATTTGAATTTGGCTTAAGATGTTAGTAGTTTCCCTTTTGATGTCTTCTTTGATTCATTGGCTGTTTAAGAGTGTGTTCTAGTTCTACGTAGTCGGAATTTTCTAGTTTCCTTTCTTCTGATTTCTACTATCATTCCATTATGGTTGGAAATCTGTTTTATGATTTCATTCTTTTTTTTTTTAAGATTTTATTTATTTATGTGACAGAGAGACAGCCAGCGAGAGAGGGAACACAGCAGGGGAGAGGGAGAGGAAGAAGCAGGCTCCCAGCCGAGGAGCCCAATGTGGGGCTCGATCCCAGAACACAGGGATCACTCCCTGAGCCGAAGGCAGACGCTTAACAACTGCGCTACCCAGGCGCCCCCATATGATTTCATTCTTTTTAAATGCATTATGACTTATTTAGTGGCCTAACATATGAGCTATCTTGGAGAATTTCTATATGCTCTTAGAAAAATGTGCATCATGCTGTTATTTGGCTGAGTGTTCTATATACAGGTGTTAGGTCCAATTTGTCTGTAGAGTTAGTCAAGTCCTCTACATCCTTACTGATCTTCTGTCTGGTTGTTCTATACATTATTCAAAGTGGGTCATTGAAATCTCCTGCTTTTATTGTGGAGCTGTATCTATTTTTCCCTTTAATTCTGTCAATGTTTCATATATTTTGGGATCCTGATGTTTGGTCCATATATATTTACAATTGTTATATCTTCTTGATGAGTTGACTCTAATCATTATATAAGGTCTTATTTGTCTTTAGAAAGGGTGTTTGATCTAAAATCTACTTTATCTGATACTAGTGAAGCCTCATATGTGTATACTAATTCTCTTTTGGTTACTGTTTTCTATTATTTGCATGAAATATCTTTTTCCATTCTTTCACTTTCAACTTATGCATGTCTTTAGATCTAAAGAGAGTCCTTTTAAACAGCATATACTTGGATCCTGTTTTCATTTTTGTTTTTGAATACATTTTGCCAGTGTTTTTTTGCTGTTTGCAAAGTTTAATCCATTTATGTTAAGTAATTACTGATAAGGAAGTACAAACTTTTGCCATTTTATTGTTTGCTATACATCTTATACTTTTTTGGTCCCTCATTACCATTGTGTTACATTACATTAGCTGTGTTTAATTGATTTTTTGTAGTGACACATTTTGATCTCCCTCTCATTTCATTTTGTATGCATTTATAGATACTTTCTTGGTGGTTACGAAGGAGATTACATATAAATCCAAAAGTTGTAATAATCTATCTTAAATTGATACAACCTAACTTCAGTCACATATAAAAGCTTAATACCTTTATACTTTCTCCTTATGTTATTAATGGCACAGATTACATCTTTATATATTGTGTACACATGATCATAAGTTTATAATTCTTTTTATTCAATTATCTTTTAAATCTTGTGTAATAAAAAGTGGAGTTACCAATCAAAACTACAATGTTACATTTTTTTTATATTTGCCCATACATTTGCCTTTACCAGAGAACCTCAACAGACATATCTTTAAAGATGTATAGATTGACAATAAGCTCATGAAAAGATGTTCAAAGTCACTAATTATTAGGAAAATGCATACCAAACCCACAATGAGAGGTCACAATGAGAGGCCACTTCACACCCATTAGGATGGCTATGATGAAACAAAGAACACATAAACAAACAAAAGTCAGAAATACATGCTCATGAGGATGAAGAGAAATTGGAGCCCTTGGGCATCACTGGTAGAATGTCAGATGGTGGGACGAATATGGAAACCAGGATGGCACTTTCTGAAAGAACTTAATCTTGGAATTACTGTATGATCCAGCAGAAATATACCCAACAGAAATGAAAGGAGGGACTTGACAGATATTTGTCTGTCCATGTTTATAACAGCATTATTCACAATACCCAAAGGGTAGAAACAACCTAAGTGCCCATCCATAGATAAATAGATAAACATAATTCTGACATATGCTACGTGGATGAACCTTGAACATATTCTTCTAAGTGAGATAAGACACTCAGAAAAGAACCAATATTGCATGATTCCACTTATAAAAGACAACCTTTTATAGGTTGTCTATGAAATTCATAGAGACAGAAAGTAGAATGGTAGTTACCAGGACCTGGGGAAATGGACAAGGGGGAGTTAGTATTTAATGAGTGTAGAAGTAATCAAGTGTGAAGTTCCAATAAACATAAAATTAATACACAAGACAAAAAAAAAAAACAGAAACCCCTCTAATGCATTCTTTTCTAGCAAGTCATTGGAGAGTGACTATTTGAAATTCTTAGAAAGGAGTAAACTAATAAAATGGGAGGAGTCCTGAGATGCTGGAAGCTAGAGATCCAACATAGGCATCAGAGAGAGGAAATTTTCGGGAGGGCAGTGAAGACACATTTCTGCAAGCCTGCTGTGGGCAAGGAGCAAAGGACACACTGCATATTTGAAGGTCAGAAGTTATGGGGCATATCTTTTCAGAAAGACAATGTGAATGTAATAATTGAAGCATCTGAACGTCTTTTGAGATTCTGATATGTGGCAGAGTAATCATGTTGAATTTGTGAGTGTAGAAATCTAAATGATGAAACAACATAAAAGAAATCCACCACCATACAAATGAAATAAAGTGAATGTAATCATAGTTTAATTCTGAGCTCAATAGTAAATAGAATATAATAGACATAAAATATTAAAATTGGAGTATTTACTTTTCTACCCAATTAGCAATATGACACTTAGGGGGTATGGGGATGAATATAAACTGTATGTATAATGAGGCAGAAAAATATATACAGCTTTTCATATTGGGAAGAAAACTGATGACTAAAACTTACAAATCAACAACAGCAGCATCAGTGTGTTATTTAGACACACGAAGATAAACATAATAGTTGGTGGGAAGACAGAGAACCTTGGCCTAGTGCATATGCAGGTGGATGTACGTGGTGGTGGGAACTTGTGGGATCTCTTCTGTCAGGCTTCTGTTTTCTCAGAGAAGTAGCAACTGACCCTCCCACTGAGAGGAAGGACTGAGGAGTAAGGTGTTGGTGAATTAGGACAGAGAAGAGAGTTTGAAATAACCATCTAAGGAAATGAGAAGGGGATGGACTTGGTGTAAAAATAATAAAACATTCATATGCTTGCTTTTTTTTTTTTAATTCCTCTTTTTATAGTATGTCTAGGTGTGTCAGTTAACTGGAGTAAGTAAAATGGTTTACTTTTAATCATTTAAATTAACCATTTTAATTTTTATTTAAAATAGAAGGTTTCTGGGGCACCTGAGTGGCTCAATCTGTTGAGGTTCAGCTCAGGTCATGATCTCAGTGTCCTGGGATAGAGCCTTCTGTAGGCTCCCTGCACAATGGGATCTGCTTCTCCCTCTGTCCCTCCCCTCCGCTCATGCTCACTCTCTCTCTCTCAAATGAATAAATAAAATCTTAAAATAAATAAATAAATAAATAAAATAGAAATTTTCCATGATGTCAAATTACCAAAAATGTCTCTATACCCTCTTGCTCATACTGTTCGGTTGAAATTCAATATTACATTTATAATGTTTGACCAAAAGAAGTTGTACACAATGGTTGTCTAATTGCATTTCACATTTAAGGTGTGTATTTGAAAGTGATCTTTCTGTGAAGTCCAAGGAGCCTAACTGGTTCTCATGCACAGACAAACTGGGCCATCCTCCCCATCCACCATGATTGGGATGGCTTTCTTGTAGACTGGGTGGTATTTCCAAATACGTTTTGGATTTTTTGACTCCTCCACCTCGTGTGCATCTCTTCTGCTTCTAATTTATGGAATTCCAGATTATTTTGCAAAGTTTAGCATGTAAACATGCATCATCTATTTTTGTTCCCTTCCTTTGTTTTTAGAGTTAATCTGTAAAATTTACAAATGCAAAGGTAAAGCCTCATAAGGCATTTCTCTTTTAGTTTTCAATTACAAAGCACAGATATCTCAAAAAACCAAGCACTGACTAATAAACAGGGTCATATTGACCTCTCCTCTCCTTATAAAAGTGTTTGTTTATAAACTGCTGTTGCTAAGGGCAGGAAAATATCCCATACTCAGTTAAGGGGGGAGGGGAAGAGGAATTCTTTTAAAATCACGCACCACAAAACTTCTATTTAGCTATTCACAGCAGGAAACTCAGTAAAAATTATTTAAAGCACATTAATTCAAATCAGCACAGCCTACCTCCGTGAGAAAGTTGTTGCATAAAGGGAACATTTCCTCTAATTAAATCTAAAAACTCTACAGCTGTGAAACTATAAATTTTTATCTATGCTAGCAGTAGCTGTAAAAGTGATTCTAAATTAAAATATTAACTTTTCCCCCCTACACACAATAAAAGACTTAAAACTTCCATAAAATGAATCAGATTGTTTTGGCCTTTCTAAGTGGATGCCTTGACTTTGGCAGACTTTCCTACCTCAGAATAAAGCATTTACTATTTGCCAAAATGCCTCATGATTTCTTTATTTTTTGCAAATGTTTCGTAGCATGGCTCAACTACAAAGGAGCTCACCATTTTGTTTGTTTTCTTTTCTTTCTGTCTGTCTTTCTTTTAATCAGTTGTTATTCCTGATCTATCAGTTGAAACAAACAATAACATCTGGTCTGTTGCCCGGTGAATAGTTAAATCCCCTCTCTCCAGGATTGGAAAATCTGTTTTTAGAGCCTAAAGTATGGACTTCACACATGTTCAAATATGCATGTCCAAAACCTTGGCTGCTAAATCTCTCCTAAAAAGAGAGGAGAACATCCCCCACAAGGATTGGTTTCCAAAAAGTCATCAGTAAGAATGGCAAATCACTAGTTTTGAACCATGGAAAACTAGCAGATAATTAAAAGTTACCATTTGCTCAGCTGATTCTAAGCTTCAGTTTGCTTGACACATTTTGTTATTTTGGTAAAGCTTCTTCCTATACCCACACATCAGGGTATATTTGGAAAGTATCTGAAGATCTTTGCTGCTTTACCGTGCCTTGTTAAAATAATCCCACCGGTGTAACATCTAGCCTTTTGAACTTCGCTGACATGAGAGTTTCTATCATCTGTGCTGCAAATTGGAAATTCTACTGATAGTGTCTGAAGAGTGTATATATGTTGGGGGGGGCATAGGGGCATTTATGCTCTATTGCCTTCTGGCAACAATCCCCAGGAGCACATGTCCTCACCTCGAACTGATTAATTTATGAGGATCAGGGAGACATTCCATAGATTACTTTTGAAGTCATTGTAGTTTGAAAACAGAGGCACGGCAATCTAAAAAATGTTACCCAGAGCCTCTTCGACCTTGCCCTTTCTCTTAGCATGAGAAGGAGATAACCCCGTATGTGAAAATGCATGGTTTTTGTTTTTGTCTTTTTCTGAATAATGATAATGGTATTTCATCTTTACAACCACTTGTTATCACACTTTTGTCAAGTTCTGGTCCTAAATTAGCTTAACTCCAAGATTGCCTCGTGAATTAAACTCCTCTACAAGCACTCATCGCTCCTTTATTCCCCTGCTCTTGTGTCACAGAACACGTTTTATTCTAATTACCACATATTTTTTTTACAAATGGTCTTAGGTCAATGATGTTCCACAATGGGAAATTTCCTATTCTAAGATATATTTTCACATTTATGTATTTTAAAATCTATGGTGCCTCGTACTGTCAATGGGTACATTTACCAATTCACTTATCTCCCACTGTAATTTTGCCAAATTATTGATGAGCTCTGAAACCGATAACACTTCAGAATCAAGACTATTCATGCTTCTTTTGTTTCTGCTTGATATGTTCTACTCCATCATACCAATAGCAGGAATAATAGTGAATTCATAAGGGCACAGGTTTTGAAATCAAAGAAAGCTTTGGTTGAATCCAGGTTCTGTGTCTTTGGACACTTTCCTTAAATCCATATGTAAGCTGTGAACACAAGTAAACTAATTCAGGGCATTGTTTTTGGCATTGAACAACATTGTGTGCAAACATGATGATTCCCCTTCCTTTTCCACAGAGGACAAATTAAGCAGTCCCTTAAAGGCCCAGTGGATGTTTAGTACTTGTCTTATGTTCAGTATTGTAGGTGTCCAACAGTGATAATTACTACCTACAATATAAGCCTAATTATTTAATGGTTGTTTAAGCCTCAAACACATCTGAAAATACTGCAGAGAACAGTGAAAGATATGTGAATGGCCTCTGAGAAATTATGTAAGATGTAATCAATTCGTATGTTAGTACCAACCCACTTTTCCTGTAGAAGAGGTTTGAATATTTACTCTTTTTTTTTAAAGACTGTATTTATTTATTTGAGAGAGAGAGAGAGAGAGAGAGAGCATGAGTGGGGGTGCACCAGAGGGAGAGGGAGAAGCAGACTCCCTGCTGAGCAGGAAGCCCAGTGTGGGGCTTGATCCCAGACCCTGAGATCATGACCTGAGCAGAAGGCAGATGCTTAATTGACTGAGCCGCCCAGGTGCCCATCAAATACTTACTCTTATTTAAGATGCAATACTAGCAACCCCATCGCCTTCGTGTTGTATATTTCTAGCCTACTCTGGTGAGTATGTGGGAACTGTGTAGGAGAGGATAGAGCTGAAATAGGTAAAGGGGATAACTGCCATTCAAAAAAAAAGAAAAAAAAAGGAAGATGAAACATTTTGTTCTATATTTTTATGCTGCTATGGAATATATAAGAAACTTATGTGCAGTCCCTAAATATGGGGATAAGCAATCTTAAATACCTTAGTTACTCCTAATAGTATCCCAGCATGACAAGTCGGAGCAAGAGTAGAAATTATAGTCATCTCTGCCTTATCAAGAAAAGGTTACGTGGGTTTCATACACTCATTCAAGAGTCACGAAGGTGTGAAGTATGTCTGAGAAAGACTTCTATCCAAAGTGGTTAAAATAAATTTTGTGCACTTCAACTTTCAGCCATCTGGAAAATTCTTTTATGTGGACTATCTTAGTCTTTGTTAAGGGCATATGAACAAGGTACTAGTTTGCTTACTTGATGAAGAAAAATGAATTAATTGCTTTAGAAAATTACTCTGACCAAATGGGCATGAACAATGGATGAGAAAAGCATTTGGATATAATAGAATGGTTCTGGCTTTTGAAATCCTCAGTTTTGTGCTTCAGCTATCTAGTATAAGCTGAATTCCTTAATATTTCAAAGCTTTGTCTATGTAATAGGAGCAAGAATACTTAATTCATAAACTATATTTTCTATGAGGATAAATGTTTGAAACATAACACACTTATCACAGAGAGTTGTACTTTTTAAACTTTCATTAAATAAATGGTGGTTGTGGTGATAGAATCAATGACTATTAATTATTACCATTTTTAACCTTATTCCAATGATTGTCATCATAATGTAATTTCCAATAAACATACCTTTAGAGTAACCAGTAAAAATTGAAAGAAATCTAATTTATCTACCCCAAATTTCCGTTTCGATCCTATTGTACTGTCCTATCACAACAAGGAAATTAAGGACAGTGGAACATTTGATGTTGGAGTATGGACACAACCTATAACAAACTTCATAAAAGGGCATTGCTACTGGAATGCTAAATTTTCCTATACATTTGGTATGTGAAAATGCCTAAAGGAGTAAGGACATTAACCTGCCAGACCCAGCAAGTGAATTGTTTTGTTTTTGTATTAATTACCGTTGCTTAAAGCCACTACTTTTCTTTTTTCTCTTTTCTTTTCTTTTCTCTTCAAGATTAATTTATCTGTTTGAAAAAGAGCAGTAGGGGCAGGGACCAGAGGGCAAGGGAGAGAGAATCTCAAGCAGACTCTGCACTGAGGGCCGAGCCCGAAAGGGGGCTCCATCTCATGACCCTGAGATCACCACCTGAACCAAAATCAAGAGTTGGACGTTTAACCGACTGTGCCACTGAGTTGCCCCTAAAGCCACTACTTTTCTGAGTGATGTTACACATTAGAAAATTAATACAACCTCTGGGACCTTTGGCAAGTGGTTTTCTTTTTTTTAAGCTTGGTGTCCTTACTTATAAATGAGCGAGGTAACACCTAGCTCACAAGTTTTGATTTATTTTGTTTTGTATCAAAATTAAACACCCTGGTATATTGATAGGACCTGCTACATAGCCTTAAGTACTCAATAAATGCAAGTTGTCCTTACTTCCCCTAATTTATGGGAAATGCCCTGCTTTTCCTAAAATATCTTGTATTTGCAAGAAGAAATAGTACATGTTTGGTTCCTGTTTCCAGGGAGTAAGATAAATGCATCTTTAATGTAAGAGTCTGAGGTGCTATAGCAGAATGGGATTCTAAAATGGCCTGAAATGTCAGATGATTCCCCAAGGCAATGAGAAACCATTTGTCCAAATATCAAGGGCTAGTTGCAGTATAGGAGGAAAGCAGTGGCAACCTTTATATCAAATTTTTGTAGGTTTGAAGATGCAAAGGGAAAAGGATAGAACAAGATTTCAGGGAAAAAGAGTGTTCAGGAAGTAGGGTGGAAGGTGGATATGTCACTAATGTATCCACTGCAAAATATAAAATAATTTACCTAACACAAAGACACAACCTAAAGTAAGCAATCAAGGTAAAGACAGTGACTGAGCTTCAGAGATCTGAATGTTCTGCTCTAAGATTCCTTGTGAGAATTGGCCATTCCGCTCATTGCTTCTCACTTACAACATGGCTTCCACCCACCCCCCCTCCCCCGGCAGCTGTTCTGTTTCATGCTAACCAGAAATGGGAAGTGGGAAGAGTCGAGGAAGACAAAGAAGACCACTCCAGGAATAACCACATATAGCAAATATACAGCTCACTCACATTGACTTGAACTGTATTACATTTTACTGTAGATGACTTAGCCATCGAGACAATGGGTTTCTTGAGGTCAGTACGAATGCATGCATATTATAGTTTTGCTATTAAGGAAGAAATGGAAGTAAATATCACATGAGGCAGCCAGGAGTGTCCACCATATTGTCAAGGAGAACAAAAGTACATATGGTCAATTCTTACTATCTGTCGTAGTTCTGTTCTATGAAGTTGCCACACACCAAATTAATGAAAACTGGAGCACTGCTCTTAGGGAAAAGACAGGGTTCCTATGAACTACCGGCCATGACATTTTCACTAACTGATCAACGTAATCTTGTTTTACATCTATTTATTTTTAAAGCATTTTATTTAATATATACTGTGATTACCTAACATTGAACTCACTACCAAGTGTGCTACAATGCACACCTGAACAAAAATTACCTAACACATGTATTTTTTTCCATAAGACACATCACAGCTTTCTTGTGCTTAGGAACACGAGGTAACATTCAGCACTAGGTAGGTTTGCAGTCCATTTTAAACAGCAAAATCATTAACAAAGAGCACGAAAATGCTGGGGGAGGGGGGACAGCACTAAATACACTGAGAAAAGGATGTTTGTTTATAGTACAAGAGCTGAAATAAGAAACAGAGTATCACCCTGTTGACCTCCCTTGAGAACATGTTCACAGGCCAGCTCGAAATTTGAGGCTCTGCACATGTCTGGGAAGGACCACAAAAACAGCATGAGCTTTGATTTGGGGATTACAATTAAACCTTAGTGATTAGGTGAATTTGCAAATATGGAATATGTGAATAATGAGGATCAAGTGTATTTATTTGGTGCTGTTATGCGGGGGATGAGGAGGAAGATCTGAAAGGCACAAAAATATCAATTTGCAAGTACTCAGTAGAGCCAAGCACTAAATACTTAATTACTAATGCTAAAACAGTAGAAGGGTGCTCCACAGAAGAGGAAAGTTGCTAAAAGTAGATGGGTGTGTTATTTCTCTATGAATCTTCTGATTTTATATATGATGAAAAAAAAAATAATATTGGTGCACATAAGGGTTTCAGAAAGTTTTGAAATAAATATGTTATATATTGCCTTTTAGCTTTCAGGTGATCCTGTGGATTTCTTACTTTTTCACAATTCCATTCATTGAGGCTAAATTTGGGAGAGGATATAATCTGTCAGAAATCAGATTAATGCATGGTCTGTCCAAACATCCTCCAAGTTATCTATCAATGTCAATGGAGCCTAAACTTGTCTGACCATCACTGAACGAGTGAATGCAGATTTCAGTCCTGATTAAGGGAACAAATATCGGTTCTTGCTTTATTTGGCCAGCCAGAACATGGGACTGGGAGCAAAGAGATGCTCAAATTCATGTGGTGTGCTTGCATTAGGTTGATATTAGCATAATGACCTCTAAATCTCCTTCCAACCCCAAGGCTTTGTTTTCTCAAGGATGTATCACACACCCAGTCCTTGGTTAAGTGCTGTATATGGTATATCTATAATATCATAGATACCTCTTGCCCTCAAAGAAGTTAATTATTATAAACAAAAAACAACTAGAGGGAAATCAAACAATCTACAATAACATGTCAAGTTGTATGCAGAATGAGACTGATGAGAAAATCTTTATGAAGGAGGTGAGCCTTGATTTTTGACCTTAAAAAGAAATAGAATTATTGGCTTAAAAATAATGACAATTTTTATTCAAAAAATATATATACTGCACCCTCACTATGTGGCAGTCACTCCTTGAGGTACTAGAGATGGAAGTGTGAACAAAACCAAACTCATGGATAAAAGAAAGAAAGATTCATGTTGAATAACTCATGTATACCAAGTTACTGTAAGATACTTTGTATATAACCATTAATTCTTACAATAACAATGTAGATTAAAAACTGCATTAAATGAATGAATAGAAAGAAAGTTACACACAGTGAATTATTTATCCATGGCCAGAGACTATTAAGTGGTAGTAAAGGCATGACTATAAGCAGTACCTGGAGATCTTTGTCATAATTATTTTTTTGCTAACCAAATGCAGACCTGAAACCTAATGCTGATTGAAATTGACTATGGGACATAACTAAGTATATGTTAGTTGATTCCTTAGATCCTTGAAAATCAGAGGGCTGGTGGGAGAGATCTGTAGGACAAAGTTTCCAAAGGGAGAACTGTAAGGCGAAAATAAATGTTTGGCTGATATGAGGGAAAATAGAATTATTTGGTGCTACATAGTTGGTGCCCTCAGCCTTAGGAGGGCACAAGTTTGTTTCTCTTTTCATTGCCAGATTCTGTCCCATCAAGCCTCAAATGGATTAGTGAGGGAACAAGAATGGCGATGAGAGAATAAAGCCTGTTTTAATATGTATCTGATATTTAAACAGCTCACAAGTCAAAGCTTAAGTAAAATCAGCTGCTTAGGGAAGATGTAAGCCAAGAGTGTCTGACCGAAAGATAAGATTGAGAATAAACTACAGAGGCTTTCTTTATCTTCAGGGACTTCTCATCTCCATAACTCTAAACTTTTCCTTCAAGTGTTTAATAAGTTTATGATTTCAAAGAATATCTTGTTGCTCAAATTTGGGTAAAGTGTATGGAGTAAAGTTTTATTAATTGATAATCTTTTCTACTTAAATATAACTTGAAACACTAGTTATAAGTCCGAGGGTGGACTAATTTCGAAAATTCTAATTCTGAATCTTTTGTTGAAATTCAAGCAACAAATTGTATCTGGGATTAGAGGACACATGGCTACTATCACCCAGTGGCAAGACGGTCAATGAAGCAAAAATCAGAAAACTCCATAAGGTAATATTGACAAAGAAATCAGATCTTATATTTTTTAAAAAAGTATATCTTTTGTCCATAACAGACAGTAAATACTTGATGACATATTCATAGTCCCTTATCCATTAATAGTTTTTAATATAAAAGTAAAATATCTTTAGTGAAACTGAGCTGCCAAGGGATTTACATGCTTAAGTTGGAAGTGGACATGGGTAATAAAATAGAAGTAATCCAGGCCTGAGGGAATTGCAATAAAAAACATTTTAATTACTGCTATGGCCTGAATTGTGTCTCCTCCACACAATAAGTATGTTGAAGCCCTAACTGCCAATTTAACTTTATTTGGAAATAAGGCTTTTAAGGAGGAATTCAGGTTAAATGGGGTTGCATGGATGGGCCTCTAATCCAATATGAATGGTGTCCTTGGGAGAAGAAGAGCAGATACCATGGATGCATCCCCACAGAGGAAAACACATGTGAGGACACACTGAGAAGGTGGCCATCTTTAAGCCAAGGATGCAGACCTCAGAAGAAACCAGACTTGCTGGTACCTTGAACTTTGACTTCCAGCCTCCAGAACTGTGAGAAAATAAATGTATCTTATTTAAGCCACCCAGTCTGTGGCATTTTGTTATGGCAGCCTTAGCAGACTCATGCAATAACCTTGTATGTAATTGTACATTTACATACAATGTATGTAGGTACTGCTGCTGTTTCTGATGATACAAATAAGTACAGATACAACTTCTGTCAGAAAATACTTAAATATATTGGATAATATGTAACCAAAATCTTTAAAGTGTAATTTAGATAGGATAAAGCAATGAATACAGAACTATAAGACAAAGCACCATTTTGCCTGTCTGGGCCTTGGTTCTTTATGGAGAGCTAAAGAGTGAAACTCTTCCCTAGGATTATTTTTATTATGAGCTGGCATTTACAGATGTGTAGATGTATAGGACCATAACTACACTCCATATGTTACCTGAAATACTTTTGGACCTGGTTTAGTTAACCTCTGGCACCTGAGAAAAATAAAGTTAAATCTTTATGAAAGAATTCTCTTTAAACACAGACCTGATCCAGGGAACAAGAGCAAATAATTAAAAAATCATTTAACTTTGGAAGATAAAAAAACATTACAGATGTGGGTTAACAAGAATAATCTACAAACTCAGATCCATAAAGATTACAGGTTAAAATTATATAGTATATAACATTAAATAAAATAATTACAAAATAGATGGCAGCTTAATTTTTGACAAAGACATAACAAATAGCAAAATTTATACTCTGATTGGAAAAACAGAATTTCAAAAATTAAAAAAAAAGAAAGAAAAATACCTAAGAAATACTTGAAACTGATATTCAAGTATTAACATCTAATAATCACAATTTCTGCAGAACACATTAAGGACCAGGAATATTTTGAGAGGGACCAGGAAAACAAAACAAAAAATTGGGGCTTTTGGTATTGGGGCTTGATAAAAGATACCAGCAATAGCTATGGAACTCAAAGGAGAGTGGAATAATCTAATTCACCATAGAGCAATATGTTAATTTAGAATTTCGTAGGCAGTGAAAATATATTTCAAGATTGAACGTGAAAAAAACCCACATTTTCAGAGAAATCAAAATCTGAGTTTGACATTACCTCTGCTGCAATAAGCAGAGTCTGAAAAATTGATCTCACATTGAAGAAATATGTTCATTTTGGAATATCTTCAGTTTTTCAGTACAAGAAGGAATAAAAGATGAGAGTCTTCCAAATATGTGCTTAAACATAATAAACAAAAGAACATATAAAATTATTGAATCACTTATATTAGAAAAGAAATTATAGAATCCATATACATAATAATATCATATGCTATAAGAAGGGAATAACTGGTTTTATTTTAAGAACTTTCAATTGTTTGGGGGTAAAAATAAAGGTGGTGATTAACTTCAGAATTTGATGAACCACGTATAATTGCTAAAATAAAATATAGTGCATAATTTACAAATTAGCATATACAAAAATGGAATCATGAAAATCTGCAACGAAAAAAGGACGAGCATATATGAATTCATATTTCAACATATTAGTATGCATATTAAATGTTATAAGGAAAATAGAAATTTGTGTGACTCAAAAAGGCAAATGAAGCAAAATGCTGATTACAGCGACATATGCAAAAGAAACCTCAAAATTAAGAGGAATGATGTGGGAAGTTATATACAAGTATTAACGACTTGAACATAGTATAGCTGTAGAAGTTTATCAGTAAAAAACAAAAAAAATTAAGACACGCAAACATCGCTAAGAGACAGAGCATCATCTGTTTATAGTAATAAAAGGAAGTTATTGCAATTCTAAACTTTTGTACATTTAGTAATATAGCCTTAAATATGAAACAAAACTAGGAAGAAGTAAATGTATTTATAACCAGAGCGGAAGACTTCAACAAACCTCTGTTCATAAATAATAAAATATTTGAATAAGACAATTAACATATATAATTTAACAAATATTGTATATTACACTGCCACCACAAATGAAAAATATACCTCATTTTCTTTTTTTTTTTTTGAAAAATATACCTCATTTAAAAAAAATGTAAAATAGGTGACAGTTGACATCTTTCCAAGATATATGACAATTCTGCACAAATTTAAAGCCTTTGTAGTGTAGTGGGGCGCCTGGATGTCTCAGTTGGTTAAGCTTCCGACTCTTGGTTTCACCTCAGGTCATGATCTCAGGGACAAAAGATGAAGCCCCATGTTGGGCTCCAGGCTCAGCAGGGATTCTGCTTGCCATTCTCTCTCTCCCTTTCCCTATGCCTCCAACCCCAACCCCTCCCCCCCCCCGCTGTTCGCTTGCACTCTCTCTTTAAAAGAAAAAGGGAAAAAAAAATAGAGATTTTTTAGTAAATAGATTATACTCTCAGATGCCAATGCATTCAATGAAGAAATTGATAAAAGGGATGACAAAATGTAAATCGAATTTTCTATATATGTATGGAAAGCTCAAAAGGCACTGGACTATAACTTACTATGGATATCTGAAAATCTGAGCTTGAAAGTTATACTTCTAACCTTATGGGATTTTGCCATTTCAGAACTTATATTGAGATAAAAGAAAGACTGGAAATCAATACAGGGAAAATTGATTTTTTTGGAAAAATGGGAAAATAACACATCAGGAACAAGAAAGTAGAAACAAACAGAAAATAAAGAAATAGAAAACAAGTGTTAAATACATTCAGGAAAATCAAAGCTGGTTCTTAAAAGAAACTTACAAAACACTGGCAGAATTGTTCGAGAAAAAAGAGAAACTTAGATAAGCAGTATCAGAAATGTGAAGATATCAATCTTTAGTGCTTGCTTTGGCAGCACGTATTCTAAGGATGGTACCGCTTAAAGAGAGATATTAGAGATATTACAACATTGTGCAAAAACAAATTAAAAACTTAGGATAATGGACAATTTTACAGAATAATTTCAAGGGCCAGAATCAATCAAGAATATATTGAAATTTCAAATTATTCTATTGCTAAATAAAATTATTTTTATAAAAATATATCAGGAACAGGTATTTTTATAGGGAAGTCCTATAAAACATTCAAGAAGAACATACTAATTTTAACCAAACTATTTTTTTGACTGTGGTAAAATACGCATAACAAATCATTTACCATTTTAACCATATTTCAGTGTACAGTGTTTTAAAATATAAGACATTGTGATCAATACAGCTTATTTGAAAAAGGCAAGTTTCTGTGGATACTGAAATACATTTTCACTTACCATATAATAGAAAAAAGTGGAAAACATGTAATTATATGACTTGGTGCAGAACGTAATATTAGATAAAATTGTATAATCATTCATGATGAAAATAAAACATAACAAATGCCTGTATAAAAATAAAAGACCTTTCTTAATTTGATAGTTTATTTTCCAAAAGTCTATATAGATAATTACTCTCAATCATAAAACATTTAAGCTTTTCTTACAAAAATGAATAACACACAGTGATGCCTGTGAGTAACATGTCCATCCATACTATACTAGAGGCACTAGCCTGTACAATAAAAGAGCAAAAAAATTCTAAAGCAATGAGGAGGTAGATGACATAAAGATATCATTATTTTCTGATGATAAGATGGTTCATGCAGGAAAGCCAAAAGAAAATACAGAGTTGCAGTAATAGCTATTTTTATGTAAATAAACAACTATATTATGTATATTTACAAGTTGGCAGCATCCCATGTATACCAGTAACAAATGCAAAGATGAAATTTAAATAAAATATATAATTTATAATAGGAAGAATTTGATGTAAAAAATTAACAAATGTGTACAATAATTTCATTAAAAAATTACAAAAATTCTAAAAGACATTGAAGAAGAAGAGACATGCAATGCCCAAGGATGGGGAAAATTATCATTAATGATGTTAAGAAATTTCAGATTTATTTAAATAGTTGAAGAAATTCCACACAATATCCTAGAACAGCTTTCTGTAAACTTGACAAGCCATTTTAAATATCATGTTTATTTGTAACTTTAGATATAACTAAAGTACAATAAATTGAACATACACAAGCTTTGACAAATGTGTATAGCCATAGATCAATCACCACAATCAAAATAGCTTGCATTTCAGTTGCTGCTAAAAGTTCTCCATGCCTCTTTGTAACCAGCATTTCCTTTCACACTCAGGAAACTATGGATGTACTTTGTGTCACTATAAATTACTGTGCTACTCTTAGACGTTAGAAACAGTATCACTGAACATATATTGTTCATTGGTCTGGCTTCCTTCATTATCGTACAATGATTGTTAAATCCATCTATGTTGTTGCATGAATCACTAGTTCTATCCTTTATATTGCTTAGTAATATTTCTATTATATGGCTATAACACAGTCTGTTTATCCATTCACATGTGGATGGAGATTTGAGTTGTTTCCAGTTAGGCTAATATAAAGAAAGCCACTATAAACATTCACATACAAGTATTTGTGTGTACATGTTTTCATTTATTTGAGTATCTGCCTAGGGGTGGAGTTGCTGGTCATATGACCTTATGATGGGTATATTATTAGTTTTTTAAGAAACTGCAAATTGTTTTCTAAAGTGGTTATAAAATTTTGCATTCCCACCAGCCATTATGAGAATTCCAGTTGCTTCACATCCTTGCCAACATGAGATTTGGTCATTTTATTATTTAATTTTAGCCATTCTAATGTGTGTGTAGTGGTATCTCATTATGATTTTAATTTACATTTTCTATTTAGGAATCTTATGAATCTTTTCATGTGTTTATTGGTCATTTGTGTATTTGTTATGAATCATCTACTCAAATATTTTGAAATTCAAAAAAAATATATTTGGTTGCTCATCTCTTAGTATTTCTAAGAGTTATTTATCTCCCCTGGATACAAGCTGTTTTTCTGACATACATGTTTTCTTCCACTCTGTGGCTCACATTGTTTTTTTCATGGTGTCTTTCAAAAAGCAAAATTTCTAATTTTGATTAAATACTATTTATCAAGCCACAAAAAAGGTAAAAATTTCAACATAAGTCAATCAATTCCAAAATCTTACCAATTTAACACAACAAAAGTTTATTTCTTACATAATTAGTTTGGGTTGGCTGGGGAATTTGCTCACTGCAGTTACACAGAGATCCAGAAGTTTTACCTTGACACATTCAACCATTATCCCTTCAGCAAGGATGAGGGAGGATGGCAAATCATTTGCTCTTCAAACTTCGTCTGTGAAGTAACACAAATTGTTTCTACATGTCATTCATTGCTCAAAGCAAGTCATGTGGCCACACTTAATTTCAAAAGCTCTGGGAAATTTTAGTGTTAGGTATATTGCCTAGTATGAGGTCACAATATTATTTCACATATGAAATCACAAAAGTGAAAATGGTATCACTGATCTCCATTTACAGAGCTAGATGTTTTCCCTAAAACCTTCCAACAGTATGAACTTGACCTCTGGGTTATAGCTATTTAGAACACTGCCCTTCACTTTGGAATAAGAGCAAACACTCTCTCTCTTTCATATACACACATACATATATACTATATATCATATAAATCCATAAGGAAAAGACAAAGAGCATGACAGAAAAAAATGAGCAAAAGAACAAATGGCATTTGACAAAAGAGGAAATTTAAATGGTTTACAAATAAGTAGGAACACACTCATCCCTTTTAGTAATGCATATCAAAGTTACCATTTTGATAAGTACATTACCTATACCACAGCAAACTTATTCCCAAGAATATATGCTAGAAAAACTCCTGCACCCATGAACAAAGAAACATACAAAGGAATGTGTACAGCAACAATATTGATAACAGCACCATTTGAAAACTACTCAAATGTATACTCACAGAATAACAGCTAAGTTAATTATGGTACTTTCATACAATTGATTACAATATTGCAACAGAGAAGGACTTTAGCAATGAGTATCAATATGAATACATTTCTAACATTTAATTGGGAGTAGAGATTGTTAATCTGAAATAAGATAGTATGATTCCATTCTTACAAAATTAAAAAACTAAAATTAAATAATATGACATTTAGGCATATGTAATAAAAAACCCATCACTTACTAAACAAGAAAATGTATAAACTCAGGATAGTGGTTTATATATGAAGCATGTGTTCAAATAAGGGCGCCTGGAGGCTGGAGACTTACACTGGTAACATAGTTTTCCTTAATTTTATAGTGCTTAAAATGGATTTGTTTTATTATACTTTTAATTGTATATTCAGATTATATACATTTTTTTGTATATACGAAATGTTTAACAGTGATTTTCCAGAAAAATGCAAAATAAACATGCTTTTGCCTTAAATATTCTAATACTATAGACTCGATTTCTTGGTTGTAAATAATGGGCATATTGTCTTTGACTCTGAAAGAAGAGGTCACATGATGCAGTGGGAAAGAACACTACCCTGGACATTAGGGGAGGTGAGCTCTGGAATGGTCAGAGCCTCTGAAGCAAATGTCATATTACTTCAAGAAAATGGCTTAATTCCTGTGATTTCCTTGATTTGCAAAATGAAGGATATCAAAGTAGGGGATATTTAAGCACATTCCTACTATAATATCACACAACTGAACATGTTTTCATGAGGAAAATGGAGATGGTGTGTTTTAAGAATCAGAGAATAAGCATATGGTTCCCCTTTTCCATTTGCTAAAACTTGCATAGTTGGGAGGTCATAGATAACCTACATGAAGAAAGCATTATTGTTCCCCATACTGACCTATAGTTTGACTTAAACATGACTATAAACTTGGTAAGGATCATAGCTGGGTCTCCGATTCAGATTATTCACCTGCTATCCTCATTTTTTTTTTTTTTTGACTACACAAGGTGTTCTTTACTTATATACCTCAAAGAAGAAATACTAGAGTTTCAAAAGGAAAAAATGAAAGGAATGCTTTATAAATAGAAGAAAAAGAGATTATGACTTATCTAGGTTTTAGTAGGAAAAGGGATGGGAAGAAAAATAGATTAATCAAAAAGCCTATTACATTTTAGACATTATGCTAGGCATTGACTAATGTTATCTCCTTTAATCTACATAACAATTTTAAGCGTAGTTATTTGTATCATTTATAGTTTATAGATGGAGGAATTGAGGATTTGAGAGGTGATTTTCCTTGAGCTTGGCACCGACAGTTTGTATGACAGACTCTCCTAACCTAATTCTGACACCACACCCATTTAACTTGGAGAACTGAGTTTATCGTCCCCCTCGAAACTAAATTTATAAAAAATTGCAAAAATGATTGAGATGAATGGATGGCAATCTGGAGTATGATTAAGTGCAATCAGACTATTTGAGTTTTTAATCATGAAGAATAAATTTATCCTCAATAATTGCTCTTTGGCAAACCGATAAGAGTCTGCAATGCCTTTTGCTTAACCAGCAGCCGTGGCCTTGGGCTCAGACAGCCTTGGGCTCAGACCTTCAAACTCACAGACATAATAGACTTCATCCAGCGCTACTGATGACCAGTGTCCTAGCGTGAGTACTCCCCATCTGGCAGTCACAAGTCATGAGGGATGAAGCTGAGTGTTTGTGTGCAAATTACCTCACGCTAGACAAGTCCTCGGTTATGGGATCCCTGCAGTTTTCATTTACTGGGCATGCTATACCCACTCTCTGGTGAGGCTGCATCTCATTAATCATCAGTCCGTCATTGATTACCATTATGAATTGCTTAATAAGCAACCTTGAAAATGAGGAACAGTTGCTGATTGGCCCAATCTTCTTGTTGCAGTCATCTGTAAATAGAAGTATGTGGGCTCACATACCCTTCGTGTGGGTCACAGTTTCTGCGGGTAACCAAGTAGGAACCATGGTAACGGACCCTTCCTCAGCTGAGCGGGGGGGGGGGGGGGGGGGGGGGGTGTTGGTATGCAGGATATGAAGTGGTGTCATAAGAAATATTTCTGAAACAATAGCATTATCACATTCTCTTAACTGCCTGATTTTATGTCTTCCCCACAAACTGGTGAGTTCTGTGAAGTTAGAAACGATCTTTCATGTTTCAAACTGGATTTCTTCTCATCCTAACACTTTCTTTCAAACCTCCCTCGATTAGGCTAGTTCCTTAAGTAGGATAGTTTGGGATTGGTTAAAAACATGTTCTTTTATTCCCCATACAAATTCTTACATGTCTGAGTCTTGCTGTATTAGTTGTACATTTCTTCTCCCATATTTTGCATGTTGTTTCCTAGAATGACCCCAATCTCACTTTTGCACCTCTGAGCTCACATTCCTATAACTTCAATAATCTTGTAATTGACTTCTCCATCTTCAATATCTCACCGTTCCAATCCATGCTTTGTTACCAGTGGAAGAAAAACAATTTAAACATTGTATTTGACAGGTTAATTTGCAACAAAATGGCAATAGATTTGGTTTAAGGCAAAGAGATGTGGGAACTGAGGCTTCAAGAAACCCAGTAAATCACTGAGCACACAGAGCACCTAAATAACTGACATGGATTCAAGCACATTTGGTCTGATTGGAAAGGAGCCTGTGGAAGGAGCTTGGGAATCTTGGCCAGGTGGACATGACTTTTAACATCACCATCTCCATTTATTTTTCCACTTGGAGCAAATTACTTAACATGTCTTAATAATTGTTGCTCCTATAAAGTTAATATTATGATACTTACCTTCCACGATCATTTTGAAGATTGATACTAATATTAGCATATTGCCTGGTACCAGGAGGTGTTTAATGAGTAATTTTATTACTTATTTCAGTAAAATAGAAGGGCTTCTCATCCCTATTAAATTAATAATCAATAGCTTTAATTTTGAGATGTATCATAAACTGACAAACACAAATTTGTGGATGAAGGAGGAAAGATTTTTTTTTAAGATTTTATTTATTTATTTGGGAGAGAGAGTGAGAGAGGGAGAGAGAGCAAGAGAGCACAAGCAGGGGGAGCAGCAGAAGAAGAGGAAGAAAGACTCCCTGCTGAGCAGGGAGCCCAACACAGCGCTCAATCCCAGGACCCTGGGATCGCTAGGTGAGCTGAAAGCAGACGCTTAAGTGACTGAGCCCCTCAGGCACCCTGGAAGCAAGCAAGATATGTAAATCTATTTTACTAATAAGCAAATCAAAGTTCATGGATGATAAGGGTCAACCATGACCTAATAATACATGGGTATCAATATTATGTCCCCAACTACACTGAAAGCTTCTGAATGGCAGAATAATTTTTTAATCTTCAAATAAATATGCTAATGATAGATTAAGCTATATTATGCAGTGCTTAAAGCATGGATTTTAAGTCCTAAAAAACTTATTTTATGATCATGGGCATACTTAATTAACTTCTTTAGACTTCAGTTTTCTTATCAGTAAAAAAGGGACAATACCACCAATTTCCTTGATTTGATGTAAAAATAATGTAAAATATTAAGAATGGTTAGCATATAGGAAATATAAAGCAAATAGGAGTTATGTAATAAATAAGAAGAAATAGTTGAGTAATGTCAAATGAATGTCACACCATTCCCAATTTAATTAAACATAAATTCAAATGTTTTACCATGGAAATTGAAATAGTGTTTGGTATTCAGTCAGAAATTTAAACATGAACTAGCAAGGAAAGAAAATGTTTTGAATTAATTTCCTATCAGAACTGCAACATGAGAAAAAAGTTATCTGATTTAATTATCAAAATATTCTTAGAGACAGATAAACTGATGTAAGACCTTTCCATGTACATTGTATCATTGCATGGGGGTTTATTATAGATGGAAACATGACAGAATTTGGTACAAAATCAAGTTTTGTATCAATACAATAAGTTCCTCAGTTACATAGCTGGGCTTTGAGAAGCAATGAGGGAATTAGAAACATTTTTCTGAAATTCACATGATTCTTATTATCACTATGCCTATCATCCCTGTGTTTAGTAATATTAAAATGACTTGAATGATACAGTTTCTATGGAACTGAATTATGATTTATCTTAATATTAGCTATGCTTAAAATATTTACTTATAAAATGTAAATTTCATAAAAAATTTTAGAACTTCTTACACTAATCCAGAAATCAGGCTATCTTCAAATAAAGGAAGTTCTATGACATTTATAAATTACTTGTAAATAAACTCCATTTTAATAATTTCTAATAATTTCTTTACATGAATAAGCAGAATAGAAGCATGATTTCAATATTTCCTTTATTTTTTTATTTTATTATTATTTTTAAAGATTTTATTTATTTATTTGACAGAGAGAGACAGCCAGCAAGAGAGGGAACACAAGCAGGGGGAGTGGGAGAGGAAGAAGCAGGCTCCCAGCGGATAAGCCCGATGTGGGGCTCAATCCCAGAACGCTGGGATCATGCCCTGAGCCGAAGGCAGACACTTAAAGACTGCGCTACCCAGGCACCCCTCAACATTTCCTTTAAACAACCCACATTTAATATAAAGTATAAGAGGATGTCATTTGATTGCCTACCATCTACAAGTCTGTCTCTAAATGTCCCTGATTTAACAAGCTATGATTTGATCAATAACAGACATATCTCACTTCCCCCCCCCTTTTTTTTTTGTGCCCAGCTTATCTCTGATAAGTGATTTTCTTTTAAGATTTATTTATTTGAGACAGAGAGAGAGCATGAGCAGGAGGGGCAGAAGGTGAGGGAGAGAGAGTCTGAAGCAGACTCTATTCTGAGCATGGAGCCTGACACAGGGCTCAATCTCATGACCCTGAGATCACAATCTGAGCCAAAACCAAGAGTCAGATGCTCAACCAACTGCACCACCCAGGCACACCTATGATGAGTTCTTTTTTTTTAAATGTCAAATCTGCATACAATAAAAGTAACTATTTTATAGTGTACAATTCAGTGGCATCAAGTACATTCACAACGTTGTACAATTAATACCTGTTTCTAGTTTTAAAACATTTTTTCTCACTTGAAAAGAAAACTGCATAAGCATAAAATGGTTATTCCCCATTTCACCCTCTCCCCAACCCCTGGTGACTACCAATTTGTTTTCTGTCTCTATAAATTTACCTATTCTGGATATTCCACTCTGTTCCATTCCAGCTGGAATCAGACACTATGTGACATTTTGTCTCTGGCTTCTTTCGTTCAGCATAATGTTTTGAAGGTCATCCATGTTGTTGTATGTTATCCATACTTCACTTTCTGACTGATAATATTCCATTATATGTACACACCACTGTTTGTTTACTCATTCATGCTTTGATGAGCAGTTAGGTAATTTGGACCTTTTGGCTCTTGAGAATAATGCTACTATGAATATTTGTGTATAGGTATGTGTTTGAGTACCTAATTTTCATTTCTTTTGGATATATACCTGAGAGTAAAATCCTGGGTCATATGGTAATTCTATGTTTAACCTTTTTAAAATAGGCTTTATTTTTTCTAGCAGTTTTAGGTTCATAGCAAAATGGAGCAGAAAGCACAGAAAGAGTTCCCATATATGCACCGTCCCCACACATGTAGCTTACCCCACTATGAACATCCTGCCCCGGTGCAGTATCTTCGTACAACTGATCAACCTACATTGACATATGCTTAACATCCCAAGCTCATAGTTTACATTAGGGTTCACTCTTGGTATTTCACATTTGCAGATTTTGACAGATGCATGTGACATGCATCTACCATCATAATATCATACAGAGTCGTTTCACTGCCCTAAAAATCCTGTTGGCTCCACCTAGTCATCTCTCCTTCCACCCTATTTTCACTTCCCAAGCAGGCACCAAACCGTGTTCCACAATCCTTGAACCATTATACATTTCCATCAATGTATAAGAGCTCCAAGTTTTTCACATCCTTAACACTTGTTATTTTCTGGTTGTTTATTTATAGCCATCCCAGTGTGTCTGAAGTTGTATCTCGTGATTTTGCTTTACGTTTTCCTAATGCTTAAGGATATTAAGCTTTTCTCCAGGTGCTTGTTGAGCACTAGTATCAAGTGCCCCAGACTTTGTCGTTGCCACTCAGAGACACCACTTAATTGCCTATCTCTGGCAGTCCGAGGGGCTTATATTCTTGGGTCCCATGGGATTGTAACAAGTGGAGAAAGAATTCTTAACTGGCTACACCCCTTGGCACAGGGGAGAGGCAAATGACTGAAACACATAGTCCTTCTATGAAAGAGTCTTATTAGCTTATCTCATAAGCTAATTAATCACAAATTAAACACAACTAAACACAGTTCTAACGGCCAGCTATAATCCTCCCCAGACATCTTAGAGAATAGGCACTATCTTTCTGGGTTTCTCTCTGCCCCACCCCAGGTTGCCAATGTCTCTAAGAAAGGATCTTGTGTACATATCTGAGGCCCCCTCTTTTGTGGCATTGTTCACAGAAAAAAATCAATGGGCTCTGGTGGCCAGTGGGGCATTATATTCATTTGCTTGAACATGGAATAGTAGCAAACAAGAGAAGAGTTCTTAGTTGACTCAGTATACAGGGTATGAATATAAATGCCGATCTTCCAGTATGCCTCTGAAAGAGGTATATTTGCATATTTTACATGCTGCTGCCTGAAGGTCTGGCTTCCAGTCAGGCTGAGTCTAGCTGTTGACTGAGATCCTTTGCCTCTGTGAACCTGACAGGTCTTGGCACACCCTCAACATTAAAAATTAAGTAGGCTGATCGGATAATCACAAAGGTTTGAAAGATAAGCAAGAGTTAGATCAAGGTTGAATGGCAAGTTTCATTTCCTACATGGTGCCATTCCTTCAGGACTGGTAGGTGTGGCTATTTTATCTAATGCTTAGAAACCAATATAGAGAGACAAAGAAAATGAAGAGATAGAGGAATATGTTCCAAACAAAAGAACAACATAAAACCCCGAAAAAGACCTTAATGAAACAGAGATAAGAAATTTGTCCCAAAATAAGATAAAAATTATGATCACTAAACTCAGAACAATGCATGAACAAGGCAAGAATTAAAAAAAAAAAAAAAAAAAAGAAAGACAAGGTACAAGGAAGTACCAAACAGAAGACACAGAGCTGAAGACTGCAGAAACATAAAATAGGAGGGTTCCGCAGCAGATGAGATGAGTTAGGAGTCTGTAGTTTTATTTTTTGTGGTACCTTTGTTTGGCTTTGGTACCTGGGAATGAAATGAGTTAGAAAGTGGTCCCTCATCTGTTTCCTTCTCAAGGTAAGGGATATTTTTAATGGAGGATAGTTGGAAGAAAGGCAAGCAGGGGCAAGAGGCTCTTGCTCTAAGAGGATTATTCTAACCACCCTGGAAGGAGCCCTACACCCTTTCCCACATGAACAATTACCTGATAGGTAGATAAGCATGTGGACAAAAACCTGTTTGGGCAACAGGCCCATGGAGGATTAATCAGATTAAAACGTCCTGCCAACAAGCCGTTAAAAATCCCTAGATTCAAATGCCAAAATAGAAACCCTCTTTGGGAGCTTTGTACTATCACTCAATAAACTTTTCTTTGTTGCTCACCACTCTTTGTCTGGTCTGCCTCTGCATTCTTCGAAGCGGTGTGACCAAGAAGCATGGGCACTAAAGGAAAAGAAATCCTGAAACATTTTCAGTCCTTATCTCTTCAATTAAATTTCCTACCCTGTTCTCTCCCTCTTCTGCTGGGATCCCTATAACTTGTATGTTAGTCAGCTTGCTGTTGTCCCATGAGTCCCTTGAGCTTTCTCCACTCTTGTTCATTCTTTTGTCTTATTGCTGCTCTGATTGGATGAGTTCTACTATTTTGCCTTTGAATTTATTGATCCTTTCTTCCCCTTCATCTGGATTTTCAGTGGCATATTATACATATTTTAGAGATTCTGTATTCTGCTAACTTTCTCTAACAAGTAATTTTGTGGTTGTTGCTCTACAAGGTAGCTAATGTGACTTAATTCAAATTCCAAACTCTGTCTTACCTGGAGTGACCTTCAGCTCTGATCTTTTTCTAGTCTTTGCACTCTCCAGATGTCTCTTTATGTTGGGCTCTGAGGTGTCATCCCATTACAGGTGTAACTTAACAATCAGCAAAAGATTGAGGTGGATTTTATAAGTGGAATTTGGGGGCTCAACCCTTGTATAGCTCATTCCCTTCTAGGACTTCCCCCCTGACTTTCTTACTATTCTGAAAGCCTTAAACTCTATCCTCAGATACTGCTAATCCATAAAAAAAAAAAAAAAAAAAAAAAAAAAATAGAAAAAAAAAAAAAAAGAAAAAAGTCTACATCTTCAAGTAAAAGCCACAGAGTTGTAAATCTCACCTGCCTAAATTCTCCTTTCATGCCCTTTGTGGTTACTCTCCAGATTAATCAAATAGAGCTTTAAAATGTTTTGTCCAGATTTTACAATTATTATATGTGAGAAGGTAATCTAAGCTACTAAGCATTTACAGCTCACATATATTAACAAAACTTAAATTAAAAAATCTTAATTTTAATTATGTTTTCTGTTTATTTCTAATAGCTATATTGGCTATTTCTCCAACCAACTTCTCTATTATTTATAGTTTCTTGTTGCAAATATTTTCAAGTTCAATTTTATTTTATTATCTGTATTTAGCAGATCCAAATCTGGTCTTTATGGTTCTATTTGGTTTTTCTTTGTTTGCACTTGTTCATGGTGTCTTAGTTTATTGTGACAGTAGCTACTTTTTACTGGATGCTATTTTCAAATATCTTTTTTTTTTATTATTTTTTATTTTTTACACAGATTGAAGTTATTTTGATCCAGAATATGTCTGTACTTGCTTCTTATTAGTCTCTGGGGGGACACTACTAATTTAGGTTACTGTAAATTAAATTCTTAGCTTGGAAATTTTTGAACCATCTGAGTTATAAACATAACCTGACAGTTGAACTTATTTCAAATCCTCAATCACATTTCAGCCCCCATTCTTTATCAAAATATTACATTTTCTATGTTGCTTGCTTTCATCAGGGAACTAGTTTAGTTCTTTATTTCAACGTCCTGTAATTCTTTGGCATCACCATGGTATGTGAGAGGATTTCCCATTAGACACTCCATCTTGTATAGGATCTAGACTTTGTCATCTATTCACTCATTTCCATATGAGTCTACAAAGGATTGGTCCAGCTGGTAACTAAAACTAAATGCTCTGAAGTGAAAGCCAACTGCTGAGTTCAGTTTGCTATAAGGGATTTCTGCCTTCACTTGGTCGTTGTTCTGAAAGTATCTTACTTAATCACCTAATCACCTGTATTTTTAAGATGTTTTAAAATAGCTTTATCCAGAGTACTTTTAAGTTATTTTTAGAAGGCAGATCCTTGGGAGAGGAGTTAAGATGGCGGAGGAGGAGGGGACCCCTTTTTCAGCCGGTCCCCTGAGTCGAGCTGGATAGGTACCAGACAAGCTTAAACAACCATGGAAGCAGCCTGAGACACAGGAAGATACATCTGGATCTCTACAAATGAACATCTCCAGCGCTGAGTATTGAGCCCTACAGGAGATATTAAGGGGGGTTCTATAAAGGTAAAAAGGCCCCAAGAGTGATACAGAAAAGAAAGTCACAACCAATACAAACAAAGACTTTACTGGCAACATGGCATCATTAAAATTCTATCTCTCAGTTCTTAGTGCCAATGTAAATGGTTTGAACGCTCCCATAATCGCCACAGGGCTGCAGATTGGATAAAAAGAAATGACCCATCCATTTGCTGTCTACAAGAGACTCATTTCGAACCCAAAGATGCATTCAGACTGAGAGTAAGGGGATGGAGTACCATCTTTCACGCAAATGGACCTCAAAAGAAAGCTGGGGTAGCAATTCTCATATCAGATAGATTGGATTTTAAACTAGAGACTATAGTTAGAGACACAGAAGGGCACTATATTATTCTTAAAGGAAGTATTCAACAAGTGGATATGACAATTATAAATATATATGTCCCTAACAGGGGAGCAGCAAGATACACAAGCCAACTCTTAACCAGAATAAAGGGACATATAAATAAAAATACATTAATAGTAGGGGACCTCAACACTCCACTATCAGAAATAGACAGAACACCCTGGCAAAGACTAAGCAAAGAATCAAAGCCTTTGAATGCCATACTCGACGAGTTGGACCTCATAGATACATATAGAACACTACACCCCAGAACCAAAGAATACTCATTCTATTCTAATGCCCATGGAACATTCTCAAGAATAGACCATGTTCTGGGACACAAAACAGGTCTCAACCGATACCAAAAGATTGAAATTATCCCCTGCATATTCTCAGACCACAACGCTCTGAAATTGGAACTCAACCACAAGGAAAAATTTGGAAGAAACTCAAACACTTGGAGACTAAGAACCATCCTGCTCAGGAATGATTCGATAAACCAGGAAATCAAAAATCAACTTAAACAATTTATGGAGACCAACGAGAATGAAAATACAACAGTCTAAAACCTATGGGATACTGCAAAGGCAGTCCTAAGAGGGAAATACATAGCCATCCAAGCCTCACTCAAAAGAATAGAAAAATCTAAAATGCAGTTTTTATATTCTCATCTCAAGAAGCTGGAACAGCAACAGAGGGACAGGCCTAATCCATGCACGAGGAAGCAGTTGACCAAAATTAGAGCAGAAATCAATCAGTCAAAAACCAGAACTACAGTAGAGCAGATCAACAGAACTAGAAGCTGGTTCTTTGAGAGAATCAATAAAATGGACAGACAACTGGCAAGACTTATCCAAAAGAAAAGAGAAAGGACCCAAATTATTAAAATTATGAATGAAAAAGGAGAGGTCATGACCAACACCATTGAAATTGGAAGGATTATTAGAAATTTTTATCAATAGCTATAATAAATAAACTAGGCAATCTGGAAGAGATGGAATCCTTCCTGGAAACCTATAAACTACCAAGATTGAAACTGGAAGAAATTGATTTCTTAAACAGGCCAATTAATCATGAAGAAATTGAGTCAGTGATAAACAACCTTCCAAATAACAAAACTCCAGGCCCGGACGGTTTTCCTGGGGAATTCTACCAAACATTCAAAGAAGAAAAAATACCTATTCTCCTAAAGCTATTCCAAAAAATAGAAACAGAAGGAAAGCTACCAAACTCAGTCTATGAGGCCAATATTACCTTGATCCCCAAACCAGGCAAAGACCCCCTCAAAAAGGAGAATTACAGACTGATTTCCCTAATGAATATGGACGCCAAAATCCTCAACAAGATACTTGCTAATAGAATCCAACAGTACATTAAAAGGATTATCCATCATGATCAAGTGGGATTCATACCTGGGATGCAAGCGTGGTTCAATATTCGCAAATCAATCAGCGTGATACATCATATCGACAAGAAAAGACTCAGGAACCATATGATCCTCTCAATTGATGCCGAAAAAGCATTTGACAAAATACAGCATCCTTTCCTGATTAAAACCCTTCAGAGTGTAGGAATAGAGGGTACATTTCTCAATCTCATAAAAGCCATCTATGAAAAGCCTACTGCAAATATTATTCTCAATGGGGAAAAGCTGGCAGCCTTTCCCTTAAGATCAGGAACACGACAAGGATGTCCACTCTTGCCACTATTATTCAACATAGTACTAGAAGTCCTTGCAACAGCAATCAGACGACAAAAAGGGATCAAAGGTATCCAAATAGGCAAAGAAGAAGTCAAAATGTCTCTCTTCGCAGATGACATGATACTCTATATGGAAAACCCAAAAGAAGCCACTCCTAAACGATTAGAAGTTATAGAGCAATTCAGTAACGTGGCGGGATACAAAATCAATGCTCAGAAATCAGTTGCATTTCTATACACAAATAACGAGACCGAAGAAAGAGAAATTAGGGAATCCATCCCATTTACAATAGCACCAAAAACCGTACGTTACCTTGGAATTAACTTAACCAGAGATGTAAAGGACCTATATTCTAGAAACTATAAATCACTCTTGAATGACATTGAAGAAGACACAAAAAGATGGAAAAATATTCCATGCTCATGGATCGGAAGAATTAACATAGTTAAAATGTCCATGCTACCCAGAGCAATCTACACTTTCAATGCTATCCTAATCAAAATACCGAGGACATTTTTCAAAGAACTGGAACAAATAGTCCCTAAATTTGTATGGAAACAGAAAAGGCCCCAAATCTCCAAGGAACTGTTGAAAAGGAAAAACAAAGCTGGGGGCATCACAATGCCAGATTTCGAGCTGTACTACAAAGCTGTGATCACAAAGACAGCATGGTACTGGCACAAAAACAGACACATAGACCAATGGAACAGAATAGAGAACCCAGAAATGGACCCTCGGCTCTTTGGGCAACTAATCTTTGATAAAGCAGGAAAAAACATCTGGTGGAAAAAAGACAGTCTCTTCAATATCTGGTGCTGGGAAAATTGGACAGCTACATGCAAAAGAATGAAACTTGACGACTCTCTCACACCATACACTAAGATAAACTCCAAATGGAGGAAGGACCTCGATGTGAGACAGGAATCCACCAAAATCCTAGAGGAGAACATAGGCAGCAACCTCTGCGTCATAGGCCAAAGCAACCTTTTTCATGACACATCATCAAAAGCAAGAGAAACAAAAGACAAAATGAACTTATGGGACTTCATCAAGATTAAAAGCTTCTGCACAGCCAAGGAAACAGTCAAAAAAACTAAGAGGCAGCCCACGGAATGGGAGAATATATTTGCAAATGACACTACAGATAAAGGACTGGTATCCAAGATCTACAAAGAACTTCTCAAACTCAATACACGAGAAACAAATAAATCAAAAAAGGGGCAGAAGATATGAACAGACACTTTTCCAATGAAGACATAGAAATGGCTATCAGACACATGAAAAAATGTTCAAAATCATTAACCATCAGGGAAATTCAAATCAAAACCACACTGAGATACCACCTTATGCCAGTTAGAATGGCAAAAATAGACAAGGCAAGAGACAACAATTGTTGGAGAGGATGTGGAGAAAGGGGATCCCTCCTACATTGTTGGTGGGAATGCAAGTTGGTACAGCCACTCTGGAAAACAGTGTGGAGGTCCCTTAAAAAGTTAAAAATTGAGCTACCCTATGATCCAGCCATTGCACTACTGGGTGTTTACCCCAAAGATACAGATGTAGTGAAGAGAAGGGCCATATGCACCCCAATGTTCATAGCAGCAATGTCCACAATAGCTAAATTGTGGAAGGAGCCGAGATGCCCTTCAACAGATGACTGGATTAAGAAGATGTGGTCCATATATACAATGGAATATTACTCAGCTATCAGAAAGAACGAGTTCTCAACATTTGCTACAACATGGACGGCACTGGAGGAGATAATGCTAAGTGAAATAAGTCAAGCAGAGAAAGACAATTATCATATGGTTTCTCTCATCTATGGAACATAAGAACTAGGATGATCAGTAGGGGAAGAAAGGGATAAAGAAAGGGGGGTAATCAAAAGGGGGAATGAAACATGAGAGACTATGGACTATGAGAAACAAACTGAGGGCCTCAGAGGAGAGGGGGGTGGGGGAATGGGATAGACCGGTGATGGGTAGTAAGGAGGGCACGTATTGCATGGTGCACTGGGTGTTATACGCAACTAATGAATCATCGAGCCTTACGTCGGAAACCGGGGATGTACTGTATGCTGACTAACATAATATAATAAAAAGTCATTAAAAAAAAAAAAAGAAGGCGGATCCTTAACTTTCTGGGGAGAAAAAATAAAACTATTAGATACTAAAAACGCATTTTTTTTCTTAATCCTCACAAGAATTCTATATTGTTGGGCAATGATAGTAGTTATTGACATTTCCACTTTCAAGGCAAGGAAACTTAAACTCAGAACTTAAATAATACAACAGTAACTTCTTTAGTAAGTGATGAAACTAGAATTGGAATTCAAGTCTGTGTGATACAAAAGCCCATACTCTTTCCAACACCAACTGAGGTAGGAATATTGGCTTAATAAGTAATTTACTATGGAACTTGTGAGCTTTCTCACTTACAAAGTGAGAGATCATCTATCATGCAATGTTGTTTAATTTTTAAATGAGATAATATATGTTTGAATATATGTAATAACATATGAACTACTTACAAGATAACATGACACTGAATAATTACTATACATAAAAGCTGGAAAAGTGGGTGTTATACATTTATAACATTTACATGTAGATATATTTTGTAATTTAGCTCATAATTGTGCTACTGGTTGCTAAATAAGTGTTTGTGGAATTAACACATAAAAATACAAATGATAAATGAATTAACCAACCAGCTTATTTACACGAGTAGCCATCTTAGTTAAATATAGCAGCCATCATTCTGCCTTTACTATTTCCATGTTTGTCAGGCATCTGGAAAGTGTATTCTGACCCAGAACACAGTTCAGAATGTTTATGTCCCTAAAAGCAGTTAAAACTATTTTCCAAACATTTGTGTTACACTTAGTGTTGTGGTCGAGTAGTCCAAGCAATCAAACATTGATGTTGGAAGTCTGATCTTGACATTGGCTCCCGGTGCTGCTGCAAGCAAGTCACTTAACCTTGGGTTTCAAGTTTTTCATCTGTAAAATTGGGATAAACACACTTACCTGCCCCTCAGGAAAATGTGAAGATTTCTGAAAGTAAATGTGTTAGAAAGTGCTTTGAATGTGAATATGGTACCCAAAATAGCAAAAACAAATCCCTGTCTTTTTCCTTTCTATTCCCATTAGTACTCCCTTCCTCAGTTAGGGAATTAAGTTTTGTAGAATCTGAGGTGTTTCAAAAGCCAGAAAACAGGCCTTTCAGGAAAATTTTGCTGTTAACCTCATGGGAAACTGTTGGTCCCTCATGCAGTTCACTGTCAATTAACTAGAAAGTTAAAGCAATATTTTGAATGAAGGAGGCCCTAGCTCTTTATGTAGGGTTTCCTGGGATCAGCCTACTAGGGCTATTCTAATAATAATTTTACCAGAATGTTCAGAATTTTCCCCTAGGAACATGTTTGACCTGGGAAAATATCACGTTATTTCGAAGTTTGAAAACTATCGTAACAATAAATCTGCTGAAACTGCAGTTTATCTCTGGAGGCTTCCATGAGGGGGAAAAAAAAAGCCATGGAGCTTCTATAGCTCAATCTGCTTAGGGCACTTTGTCATTCCTTATCACAAGCCCTGGGGACAGAGCCTCCCTCCCACAGGTTCACACACTGGCATCAACCACTCTGTCCTGTCTGACCCACAATGAAGTGAAAATCCAGGAAGCTTCCAAGTGAGCAATTGGAATGTGTTAGACAGAGGTGGGCAAATAACCAGATCAAAACGTGGAAATCTATGACTGGGGGAAGACTGAGTATGTGGGACCAGTTGCAGTTTGAGGGAGTTTCCAGCACTGAAGAGGGAGCTACAGAAATCATGTTGGACAAGAAGAGAGTTGACACAACTTGCATACATTCTAGAGCTTGGAGCTTTGGTGCCACTTTATATGCAGAAGTTGAACACTGTGTCAATTGTTCTCTGCTATCTACATGCCTTAGGGTCAGAAAATACTCAGAACCTCTCTGGATTCAATGTGGGGTTTTTTGGTCTGTTTTTTGTTTGTTTTTGTTTTGTTTTGTTTTGTTTTTTTCAGACACCATGGTAAACAATCCAGCAAGCAGTATCAGGAGAGAACATAGGGAAGAGCCCTCATACCTTTCCAAATATTTCATCTTTGTTGTCCTGACTCCTTGCTGAGAACAGGATTTGAAGAAAAAAGCTCATCCAAACACCTAGGCCAGTACCTCCTTCTGACACAGTCTGTAAATTCAATCAGTGAGCACAATGCAATCGAGGTGGAGCAATTCTTATCCCCCGGCTATGATTTGCATCTCTCAGGACTTTATAGATGAAGTGACAACTGTGTTTGGAGTCTCTGACTCTGCCCTAGACACTGGAGCTGCTCTAACTAGCCTTCCTAATGACCCTTCCACATTGAGTAGAATGCTAATAGAAGAAGCCCAATAAACGTAAATGTTTATGTAGTTCATTGCTAATTGATTTCTCCTCCCATTTGATCTCTGTCCTTTTATTTTTACTCTTTAGGGAAACATATTTTTTGACGTGAAAATACCAACAGGTGTTAGAAAGACATTCCAGGAGTGAAGACGAGCTATGGATGTGATACATAATGCTTGAAAAGACAAGTTTCAGCTAGAGCTGGATAAATTGCTGCAATGTATGCCTTATGTTGGAGAATTGTTATTATCTTGAATATATTGCATGTACGTTAGTAGCTGTCCTTTATTGAATACTGCTGCATATACACATATATGACTGCATGTGTATTGTTAGATCCTTCCTATTATGAAGGAGTGTATCAAAATGCACATAAAGGCAGGATCACAGCCCTCATGGTACACAAGTTTACAGTTGGTGGTCTATCACACTCTACTCTTAAAGTCACTAACAAGGCCCCCTAATCAATAAAATTCCTTTAACTTGAGTAAAGAAAATAGCTACAAGCAGTAACAATGTTTATGAGTGATTATTCAAAAATGCACAATAGCCACAGTTCAGAAAGATCAACTACAAAATATTTTTTAAAAATAGAGAAAGGAGGGGTCCTGCTTATTAAAACAATTCAACACACATTGAACAACAAAGCGCTCTGGGTGGGAGCTCTATCTTCTCTGCCCTGTGTGATTCGGAAGGATGTGGAATACTTGGAGAAGAGAATATTAATTATGGAATTTTTCTTCTTGGTTTGCATGTCAAAGTAATTCCTCATAGTGAAAAAAAAAAGGAAGAAAACTTACTGATGGTGAAGACTTCAAACACTGGGTCTTCGTGATAGTATGTCTTATGGTAAGTGAATAAATGAGCATTCTGCTCTTTTATATTTGGATGAAACTTGTTAAAACGTAGCTACTCATGTATTTATTTATTTATTTATTTATTTATTTATTTATTTATTTAGTAGAGAGAGCATGAGCACGAGCTGGGGGAGGGCCAGAGGGAGAAGCAGGCTCCCTGCTGAGCAAGGAACCTGAAGCCCAAGCCAAACTTGATTCTAGGATTCTGGGATCACAACCTGAGCTGATGGCAGACACTTAACCAACTGAGCCACCTAGGCCTCCCAAAATGTATCTACTCTTAAGAGCTGGATTCCTCTCTTACAATTTGATACACTATGCACCAACACAGAGTGGAGAAAGGCCACAGATGTAGGGAAAATTACCCAAACAGTGAATACTTCCCAAGGGATTCCGAGTTTGAAAGGCTGCCCCTCTGGTTTCATGAAGATGATATTTAGGTCTTCTCTTGTGACAGAGACATATTGGTTTCATGTTTTTCAGCATTTATTATATACCTCTGGGGACAAACTGTTACCGTTTATCACTGTGCTGCCTATTAGGAGAGTGTGTTGAGTGATTAAGGGTAGGCGGGTATACACTGTTTTGGAGATCAGGTGGAGATGCCAATGAAGTTTTTCTCTAAAGTGTCTAATGTATAACTGCAAAAAAAGCTTATAAACAACATACTAATTTTATAAGACAGAAAAAAAAAAAAAACCAAATAGCATCACATTCATCATGAAATAAGAGCAGGAAGAGAGAACTATCCCTTACCTAAGGGGAGAGATCGGAAGTTGTGTTTCGCCTAGGAGGCTGGTGCTTGGAGGGCACGCCATTTCCCATAGGAGATGGGACTTTAAGGTTGAGAAACTTTACAAATTACAGAAGAAATTCCCCTCTTTGATTTTACAAACTGAGCAAGGTGGCCAAGTTTGCAGTCCTCGGGCTCTATGGACCACGATGTTTATGTGCTCACTGCCAGCACTGCGTGGTCATCTCTTCATTTCCTGTAGGAAAGGTCGGTCAGAGCCCCAGTTTTAGGTTAGGTCCTGCACTGGTTTGTTTTACATAAGTTTTCTCCCATTATAGTCTTCAATAATCCTGTGAGATCACTGCTATCCCCATTTTGGAGATGAGGACCCTGAAGTCAGGGAGCACAAGGGATTTTTTTTTTTTAATGTTTTATTTATTAGGATGCCTGGGTGGCTCAGTTGGTTAAGCATGTGCCTTTGGCTCAGGTCATGATCTTGGGGTCCTGGGATCGAGCCCCATGTTGGGTTCCCTGATCAGCAGGGAGTCTGCTTCTCCTTCTCCCTCTGCCTGCCACTGCCCCTGCTTGTACTTTCTCTCTGTCAAATAAATAAATAAATAAATAAATAAATAAATAAATAAATATCTTTTTAAAAAAAGATTTTATTTATTTGAGAGAGAGAGACAGACATAGCGAGAGAGAGCATGAACAGGGTGGGGGGGTTGGTCAGAGGGAGAGGGAGAAACAGTCTCCCTGCAGAGACTATTGCAGGGCTCAATCCCAGGACCCCAGGATCCTGACCGGAGCTGAAGGCAGATGCTTAACCGACTGAGCCACCTAGGCGCCCCAAGAGGACTCAAGGAATTTGTTCAAGGTTACACAGTTAATAAGTGGTGAAACTGGGATTGGCACCAAGGTCAGTTTTTTCCAAAGCACATGCTCTTTTGATCATGCACTCTTGCTTTGAATTGCAAGACACCATCTGGCTTAGCAGCGAGAGGAGAGGTTGGCACAATTACAACTGGAGTTTAAACATTATTTATTCGTTTGCCATTGAAGGCTGCATTGATGACTTAGGCCTGATGAGAAAAAGCATGGCAATGACAGCAATAAAGGGCACTGACATAAAACACAAAGAAACACCTTCTTTCTGTCTGTTTCTACACATTAATTCCTGATTCTAATAGTACTTGCAGAATTATTTTATAGATGTTTGTTTATAAGAAAATTTACAACTGGAGTGTTCTGTGTTCCACTTTGTTACAAAGGAGCCGGCCATGTAATTTCGTTCTAATTTCAATGTAAATTCCAAGTGTGCAGTATGACTTGTTATGATTTTAATAATATTTATATATTTGATTTTCCATTGATGGTTACCTTGTAATACTCAGTGTTTCTACTGCCGTAAAATAATGTAACTGTGTTGTAAAACTACCTTCCTGTGTTAAAACAATTTTTTACATTTTACTGTATAAAGTGGATCATTTTCAAATATATGTCTTTCATGTCTGTTTAATGCAGGGGCAGGGGGAGTCTCAATCTCGTTTGGCTGGCTAATAAATGTCTCTTTGAAAATGAATATTTTTGTGAAAACTTAGAATTAAAATGTATTTAGGGGGAATAGAATCACCCAGTCAGTCTGAATGGCTAGGCATTCGGTTATCCTAGAACCAGACTCCTTAATTGTTGGAGTTACTGTCTTATCTCACATCAGCACAGGAGCTGTGACAAATCACTGCCTGACTGAAGGGAGCTCGGTGTAAGGCCAATCTAACCAATCTAACCGAAAGGTGGGACCTTGTGCAGTATCTAATTTTACTCTCACTCCAGTCTTGAAATAGGATTGGCGTTTGGTTACATCTTCAAAAGTGACAAATATTATTGGTCAAAAACTAGTAATAAAGATCAAACAAAAAATAAGAAACACTAGAGATACATTAAATTAAGGAATAAGACCTACTTAGTAAGCACTGAGTCAACAGGCTGGTGATAAATGCACCATGATTGCCATCTGGGGGTTTCACACAGGCTCACAACTCTGACTTTGGCTCTTCCACAGGTGAAAAGGACCAGTTTCAGAATTCATCTTCCCTGAACCTTGGGCCATCACCAGTAGTTATTTTCAGGATTGGTAGCAAGACCTGCAAAAGCTTATCAGCCGCCACAGCTCTGAGCTGGTTTTTCCTGATGACCTTCCCCCAAAGAGTGAATGGATTCAATTTGTGGCAGCAACCACTTTATGATAGACACAAAAATGTGAACATTGAAAACCCAAACCAGATTTCCAATTACGATCAGCTCATTTTCTGTCATTTGAGAAAGGTCATAGGCATACTGCTTTAGTTCTGATCATTGATTTAGAGAAGCATACTCCTCTTATCTCTTAGAGTTCTATGTGTTTCTCCCTTGGCAGTTCTGAAAAATCCCCTGTATGTTTAGTTTTAGGTGCAACAAAGGAAACGAAACAATGGTTGCATCCATATAGTCAAACTGATAGAAGGTGGCTGGAAGGTGGAATATGTGGGGAAAAAATACTTTCATTTGTAGCGTTTCATTTAAAAAAAATTGTTTAAATTACATTCAGCAAATACATAAAGAGAATTAGCCTGTTCCTTAACTGTACCAGAGGTCGGGGCAAGGAGAAGGTGAAGATAGTAGAAAGTATTTAGAAAAGAAATGGTAAATAATAATAACTGGATTTTTAAATGTATCAAGAGCTTTGCATAAATTATCATATGTAACCTTCAGAATCGCTCCCTCAAACTATAATTTTCATTTTACAGTGGAGGAAACCAAGGCTCAGAAGGATGAGTTAATTTGCTCAACTCCCCCAGAATATTGATAGAGCCAGGATTTTAGTCTGGTTTGTTGGTGCCTAAGATTATATTTGTTACATTTGTGGTGTGGCCTCTTCAAGTAAGCACAAAATAATACAGAGTTACCATTTATCTTTAAAATTAATATTTCCTTTTGATTAAACTGACCAGCTCTTGAGCATTTACCAAGAAGGAGTTAAGCACTGTTTGTACCCTGGTCTGTGTGAAAAGGGGCTGCCTGCTTTTTGCTTATACTTCTGAAATTGTTCAGAGACAGTTGTGTTGGCACCAGAAGGAACGGTGACCCAAATTTGGCATTTGATAGAACTGGACATCAAATCTGAGAAGGGAGAATATATTTCATGTTGTATGATTTCTGGACCATATAATAAGAGAAGGTAGTGGATATATTATAAGATTTTCATTATTGAAATGATACTAAACAAATTAGTAACAAGAGTCAAAGCAGTCATATGTTTTAATAAATTTTGTAGACAGCAATTATACAAATTCTGGTGAGAATCTTGGACCAGTGAAGGATAGTTATAATTGAATAGTATAAAATTATAATTATCTCCCTACTTGTAAACCCTTTTTTTAAGAACTGCAAAAATTCAATCTTCATTTAGTTGAAGCCAGCCTGACACAGTGTAGGGATGAGGCTTGGGAGCAGATGGGGGAGAGTCAAATTCCAGATATATAAGCTACTAGCTTTGTGGCATGGAATTACTTGAAAATCTCTTTGATAATTTATGTAATCTTCTGAAAAACTGAGGTTAATTGCACTTGTAAGGCAAGATATTTGAAATCATTGGGAACAGTGTATGGGCAGTAAGATCTCAATAGATGTTAATTTCTCTTCTCTCTGTGTAATTAAGCCAGGTCTGTGTCACTGGTAAATATCCTGGATATAGGTATTTAGCCAATCTATTTTATAGTGAATTTGGTACACAATTAATCCTAAGCAAAAAAGAAAATTTCTGTTTCCTTTACAAATGTGATTCTTTATTATGAATGTCTAATTAATAGAATTTGCATGGGCTCTTTACAGAGAATTTCTTTATCGTGTTTCTTTTCTATCATAAATTTCTTCAACTCTTGTCATCTCTCCCATAATGAGTGTTCTCACTAACCCAAAGAAAAGCTGCTGAAATCCTAAACCACCAACTAAAAACCAGACTCTTCACCAGAGACCCAGAAACACTGAAAGAACAATGCACTTTTTTTTAATAATTTTTATTTTGTTTTATTAGTCACCATACAGTACATCCCCAGTTTTTGATGCAAGGTTTCATGATTCATTATTTGCATATAACACCCAGTGCACCATGCAATACGTGCCCTCCGTAATACCCATCACCAGCCTATCCCAATCCCCCACCCCCCCTCCCCTCTGAAGCCCTCAGTTTGTTTCCCAGGGTCCATTGTCTCTCATGGTTCATTCCCCCTTCTGTTTACCCCCCCTTTCTTCTTCCCTTTCTTCTCCTACCAATCTTCCTACTTCTTATGTTCCATAAATGAGTGAAACCATATGATAATTGCCTTTCTCTGCTTGACTTATTTCACAAGTGAAACAATGCACTTTTAAATTACATCTGCCTTCTCCTTGCTGGTTCAAAACATCTGCAGAGTTTACAGATCGATAATGTGTCATTTAACCAGTGTCATAGTCATTCAAAAGACCCTTAAAATTGGTAGATTTTATGGTTTTAATGGTAGGCTCTATAGTTCTGATTATAATGAGTTTACTACTATAAAACTGGTTCTCTTTTATTTTTCTGCTATTGGATAAATTTCTAAAATCTACCCAAATACTTCTGAACTTATCTGGAAAAAAATGTGTATTCATCAGACTTTATTAATCTGAACTAGAAAGCAAAATCCCCATGTCCCCAAGCATACCACGGAAACAGTTGCTTGTAAGAAAGAAGAATTTAAAATAAGAATTAGCTCCATTGTAACCACAGGGAAGGAGACAACCAGACAAATGTTATACTTTGGTCAAAATTTCTTCAAGCAGTAGGAATATCTTGACAATAAAGAAGAGTCCATGGAAAGTAAATGTTGATTACATTGCCTGTTCTTTATCTCTCTTGGTGAAAAATAATCAGAGCATAGAAATTAGTTGCCTATAGCTGATATGCTGGGGATAAATCAAGCATTTCAGAACACAATATACTCTGGAGAGTATTTGCTTCTAGTTATGTATTAAAATGAATGCTTCTGACAAATTACACCATTTAAACAGACAACATCTATCTTATCTGCTAGATTCATTCTAAGAAACTGGCAGAGAGTTTACTTCTGTCTCTTTAGGTTTCCCATCCCACTTTCTCATTCTTTCCCTCCTCTGGTTGCTTCCTATCTACTCAGTGAAAATAGAGCTACTCTCAAAGGAATGAATCTGATACTGTCAGAATTGTAATTTGCTGAGGTCCTTGTGAGTTTTATGATGTTTGTTTGCATGCATTTATATTTTTCTTTTATGATCAGAAGGTAAATGAGGTAGTTTTAAAATATATATAACAATAAATGTATTATATAGCATATATATTTATATATATAAATATATAATTATATATATTATATAACAAACATACATAGATGGTAAAATTGGATTATAATAAAATGAAGAGAGATATAAAGACAAAATTGCAATATTAGAATGGTATCAGGGGAGATTTGTACCATTGCATATCTACAGGAGGTCAATAACTCTGTCTTGACCTTTCCAACAACCAAAGCAAATGGTAAAATACTTATCACGATATTTATTAAGAAAAGCGGTTGAAAGCTTGAAATCTGACTCTGATAATTTCAGGAAAGTTCTTCAGTAAATACAATCTTCAATTTCTTTTAGCTGTTTCATCATGTCACTCAATGTAGGCTAAGAGAAGAAAGGAAAAAATGTAATCTGTAACAGTGAGTCCCAAACTTGTTAGATGGTGACAAAACATGCTTACTATATTCTCTGATTCCTGGGTTCTATGTTCCTATGGAATCAGATCAGGAATTCCTTTCCTTTTGTTTTGTTTTGTTTTAAATCATCTCATTGCAACTACTGGTCTTTTTTAAAAAATTTTTTGCAATTCCTGTGGGACCAAATTATATTTGATTTCAAATCAAACCCCATTCTAATTTTGAGTTCACTGTTTATGACCTGGTTGGCCTTAGACCATTTATCTAACCTTGCTTAGACTTATTTAATGAGTAATAAGAAATATCTATAAAAATAATAAGTATTTATGTAAATCATGATATTTAGCTCACAGGTTTGTTGGAAGGTTGACTGACATGCAGAAGATACCACTCGTTTGCATAATAAGTACTCTATACATTTTAGCTGCTGCTTTTATCTCTGTCTGTGTCAGGCAAGTTTTGTTTCCTGTTAAAGGAATGTTTGGTACTGGTAAAGATCACTGTAGGATCAGTCTGTTCTGTCCTTCAAATTACACCACGTAAACAAATGGATTATTTGCCAATGAAGGTAGCAATAATAGGCCCTGGATGAGGGGCCACTTGTCATTATTTAAAATATGCTGCCATTGTCATTCACAATTTTCAGATATGCTTTCCAAATAGTTGGTACAAGATGCATAATTACTGTGAGTGTCTGCTGAAGTCGAGTACTACTTTCAATGACAGGACCAAACCCTCTGTGTTTTAATCCATTGCTTTCTTTCTTTCCAATAATGGATGAGTCATAGGTCCTCCTTTTGTGTTGACACAAAAGATATCATTTTGTTATTAATACAACCCCATGGTACAGATATTTTTTTCAGTATCATTTTTCATATAAAGAATTCAGGTGCAAAGAGTTTGAGAGGTTCATGGAGCTGGTGGTTACATAGCTATAACTGAGAAATCTGTTTGTCTGACTCCGATTCAGTGTCCCTTTCCGAGGGATGCTCTCGTGAACCGTGCGTCTGATGGGAACAGGAATTTCCCTCTGCACAGAACTTAGACTCCATGGTATTATATGGGCTTGACAACTGTCCTCTAATATATCAGCATCTGTAAAGTCTTTTCTAGTTTTTTTCCAGGTTTATTGAGGAATAATTGATGAATTAAAAGTACATATTTAAGGTTTACAAAGTGAAAATTTCCTATACCTGTACCTTGTGAAATGATCACCATAATCAAGCTAATTAATACATCCGTTATCTCAGTTATCTTTCTCTGTGGGTGAGAACACAGGATCTACTCTCTTAGCAGGTTTCAAGCATACAATATAGTATTACTAACTACAGCCATGATGCTATTCATTAGATCCCCAGAACTTACTCATCTTATAACTGAAAGTTTTGTACCCTCTACCAACATGTCCTCATTTCCCCCCCCACAGCCCTCCAGCCCCTAATAACCAGTATTCTACTCTCTGCTTTGATGAGTTTGGCTTTTTTTTAGATTCCACATATAGGTGACATCATACTGTATTTGTTTTTCTCTCTCTGACTTACATTACTCAGAATAATGCTCTCAAGAGCCATCCATGCTGTGGCAAATGACAGGATTTCCTTCTTTTTATGGCTGAATAATATTCCATTGTATATATATACCACATTTTTAATCAATTCATCTGTCAGTGGGCACTTATGCTATGTCCGTGTCTTGGCTGTTGTGAATAATGCTGCAATAAACATGGGGGTACAGATATCTCTTCGAGATAGTGATTTTATTTCCTTTGGACATATAGCCAGAAGTAGGATTGTGGGAGCATATGGCAGATTCTATTTTTAAACTTTTGAGGAAACTCTGTACTGTTTCCCATAATAGCTGCTCCAATTTACATTCTCACCAACAGCATAGGAGGGTTTAGTTTTCTTCACACCCTCACCAACACTTCTTATCACTTATCTTTTTGATAATAGCCATCCTAACAGGTTTAAGGTGATAACTCGTTGTGGTTTCGATTTGTGTTTCCCTGATGTTTAAAAATGTTGAGAACATTTTCTTATACCCATTGGCTAATAGTATATCTTCTTTGGAAATATATCTGTTCAGAACCTTAGAAAATTTTTAATCAGATTTGGGTTTTTTGCTATTGAGTCGTATGAGTTCTTTATATGTTTTGGCAATCAATCCCTTATTGGATATAGGGTTTGCAAATATTTTCTCCCATTCCATAGCTTGCCTTTTCATTTTATTGATTGTTTCCTTTGCTCTGCAGAAGTTTTAGTTTGATGTAGTCCCACTTGTTTACTTTTGCTTTTCTTGCCTGGGCTTTTGGTGTCATATCCAAAACATCATCACCAAAATTAATGTCAAGGAAATTTTCCCCTATGTTTTCTTCAGAATTTTATGGGTTCAGGTCTGAGAAAGACGAGAGAGAGAAAGAAAGGGAAAGAGAGAAACATTTCTTTGTTCAAATATTTGGAAACCCTTAGTAAGACAAGTTAACCTAATGACACTTGAGTTAATATTAAAAAAATGTTTTTAACAGTTCTATTTACCACAGAACTCTGAGCCATTGACTCAGTAGAGTATAAGATGTAGTCAACCTTTGCTCTCTGCCTCAAATCTCAACCCCCTCAATCCCTATCTCTACACATCTGCCAGAGATATTTCATTCAAGTACAAGGCTTCAAATCTTAGTATTGTGGCTCTCAGAGGCTCCACCTCAGCCCTGGAATAAAACCCATGTCCCTCAAGCTGGCATGAAAACCCCTCAAGACCTTTGTGTGGTGGACTTCTCCAGCCTCCAACACACTCATTACTTTATGGAGAGCTTTTTTAAATTATTATTATGTTATGTTAGTCACCATACAGTACATCATTAGTTTTGTTTGCGTATAACACCCAGTGCTCCATGCAATACCTGCCCTCCTTAATACCCACTATGGGTATTAAGCTTACCTAAATGGAAAGCTTCTTGAATGCTTTTTTTTTTTTTTTTTTTTTTTTTTAGCTTTGAGCCCTTGCTTGGGCTACTCCATCTGTCTAGAATGGCTGTTTATCTCTTCTTCACCTGACTGACTGACTTCAGGTGCTCTCTCCTCTGGGAAAACTCTGGGCCAACTTACTATTTTAGGTAACCTTCCTCCTTGCAATCCCTGTACCATCACCTCTCGTAATAGTTAATTTACTATAGTGTAAAAATGCAGGTCCTCCTGGTTTTTCCAATAACTTGAAAGGGCCTTTTTATTCCAGGGTATGGCAGAAGGCTAAGAGGATAGAATGCATACTATAAAGATTTATTAAACTGAGCTCCACACTGTCTCTCCATCTTTGTGTCTCTCACTCTCTCTCTCTTTCACACACACACACACACACACACACACACACACACGTCTTTTTTCTCATGCTGTCACTGTAGGCACACACACAAAGTCATGTAAATAAGATCATTGTTTTCCAACTGGACCCAGAAGCACTGACATGGAATGGCAGTTTTCTCTACATCCTATATTTTTTTATTGACGATCTTTATACTTTACGCTCCAATAGCAGGATATAGTCACAACCAGCTCTCTGCACCCCTAAGACATCAATCTTGTCAAATCTAATTGAATCAAAGCACAAGTAGTTATAAATGGAGAGCAGCTTGACAAAGAAAAAGGAAAAAAAAAAAGGAGAAAGAGAAGCACATACAACCAATACTTTCCTTTTAAGAGATCCCCTTGTGAGAATACCTTATAGCTTCCTAAAAATTTCTCTCTGCTGTTTCCAGCCTCTTTACTACCATAATTTCGCTCTTTGTTCAGAAACACGTATCCATCCCCAGCATCGCTGGGGTAGAAACTGCACATGCTACTCGGTGATATAAAATTGTCTATGTTTCTGTGGGAGGCTAGCCTTGGGTAGCAGCTTAGGATTTATGACAGCACTGATGGAGGTCAGGGAACACACCACAGCATGCACTTCAATTTGTGGCCCCACACCCAGGCTCTATTTGACTTGCAAGATCTCCAAATACTTTTCCTGAAAACTACCTGTGTCTCTATGCTCTGTGGGGTGTGCAATGGATCCCATGTTACCTATGTAACCAAGGACTGTCCTCTGGAATGATTACTGCCGGATCTGCTTGCGTTATGCAATCTGCTGAGAGCCTTTCTGTCCAAAGCCCCTCTCAACACCATCTTGCTTTGGTCTCCGAAACTGATTTCACTGTAACCTTCCTCCTTCTCAGGGTAGGGGTTACCCATGGATTGGGGGACTAGAAGGAAGTATGATAGGGACTTCCAGGGTACTAGTCATAGCCTTTTCTTGATCCGATGTTGGCTATGGTGGTGGTGGTACTCATTTTGCAGAAGCTCATCAAGATCTGAAATTATTTTCCTATATGTAGTATGATTTAATAAAAAGATATTTTAAAGGATACTTTCTTAAAGAACCATGTACACTTTAACCAGGTGAAAGCATTTTGTCTAGGTATGGTAACTTCACCCTACAGTCTAGTATAAAAAGAGTGGGCTTTGGGTCTGACAATTCCCAATGAGCAGTCCAAATCCACTCCTTCTCTCTGTGTGTTCTTCCCTCTTTTTGTTTCCCCACCTGCTAAATGGAAATTATACTGCCTATTTAATACGGTAATTGAGAGAATTGAATTGAATAAATAATAGAAAAGCACTTAGTATGAAAAGAAGCCAGTATATAGTGGCCGCTATTATTAATAGTAGCAATAGAGCAGCTGATTTAGGAGTGGATAAAGATGAGAGGCTTTCCTGGTGTGGCTGAGGTGTGGTGCAGCAGCCATATCGAGCTCTGTTAGGAGGAAGGAAGGCAGGAAACCCGAGCGAAATCTATGCCACTGTATACAGCAAGAAGCAGTGAAATACATACAAATTCCCAAAAAATGCAGATACTCCACCAGGACTGGTCTGGTGTGGAGGAGGTCTTAATTGCCTCCTTGTGGAATGAATATCGATGAGAAAAGCTGGCCAACCCCCCACCCCAGGGCACGTTTTCACTTTCTCTTTGGTATGCTCATTTTCTGCAGAACATAAGCTCCAAAATGGGGGGGTATTTTCCTTTAACATAGGTACCCAGAGCCTCTAGAGCCATCCCCAGAACACAGCAATGGGGATTAAAGACACCAACAGTTTGTGGTGAGTTCATCAGATCATATTCTGCTGTATCAAAATGGCCTGGCATTTTGACAGCCATGCATTTTTGACTATCGGCCATGGATTCTTGGATATAATGAATTCTTATTTATATATAATTTGATATAGATTTAGGACAGCTCTTGGTGTGTAAACTTCGCTTTTAGGAGAGCTGAATTTGAGTCCTCACACCTCCACTTATCCATTTGGGCTACTAAGTAAGTAGTAGTGGTTCTGTTTTCATCTATAGACTGGGGAGAAGAAAACCGACATCAGAGAGCTGGTCAGGATTAATGGGATATTATTTATACAGTACCTGATAAGAGTAGAATTAAAGGGTAAGAGCTCTTTGGAGGGAGGCAAACCATGAGAGACTCTTAACTCTAGAAACAAACTGAGGGTTGTTGGAGGGGAGGTGCATGGGGGGATGGGGTAACTGGGTGACAGGCATTACCTAGGGCATATGATGGAATGAGCACTGGGTGTTATATGCAACTGATGAATCACTAAATTCTACCTCTGAAACTAATAATGCAGTATATGTTACCTAAATCAAATTTAAATAAAAAATTTAAAAAACAAACAAAAAAAATAAAGAGCTCTCTAGCTTAACAGTTGACTGGTTGAAATTTTTCATCAATATGCAAGAAGGAGACCCTTCCTCAGAAGATATTATAATTTTACTTATAAAGGAGGCTTTAAGAATTAAGGTCAAGTAGAACAAGTGAGTGGACTTCTCCTTTCCCTAGGAGATAGAAAGTATTTGTGAATGTGAAGAAGATGGAGTATTTGTCCGTGACAGGGGGAGAACAGATATATTCCAGTTACATCAAAATGCATTTTGATTAAGTAGCCTGAAGGATTGAAAAGTTTAAAATACTCTTTATGGCTATTCAAAATAAAAGCAAGAATAAATTATAAAACAAGTGCGAGAAAATGCTATAATATTCACATTTTTCCCATAACGACTACTTCAGTGAGTCAATTAGCCAAATACCATAATCAGAAAGGGGAATGAAGCATGAGAGACTATGGACTCTGAGAAACAAACTGAGGGCTTCAGAGGGGATGGGGGTGGGGGAATGGGATAGACTGGTGATGGGTAGTAAGGAGGGCACGTATTGCATGGTGCACTGGGTGTTATACACAGCTAATGAATCATCGAAATAAATAAATAAATAATTACATCAAAATAAATAAATAAATAAATAAATAAATGTGAGTCAATTAGCCAAATACCATATTCTTACAAAATGTGTGTGCCTATTAGAAAAAATGTAGAACAATTCAATGACAGATTTGTTTAATACTAAGTTATGGAATAAATAGTTTATCTCATGACATATTAAAAGCTTAGAAAACAAAGTACAGATGGAATCAAATCTTAGAGTAAAGAAAGTCTTCAAGAAAAGTGGTTAAATCAACAAAGAAAACAATGATTCAAAAATTTTTTATCTGATGAATGAATAAATATCACAAGGAGAAAATGGGAAGTATTTACAAATAAGTATAATAAACAATTTGTTATAAATATTTTCTATATGAAAAGTCATATGGGAGCACCTGGGTGGCTCAGTCAAGTGTTGGACTCTTGGTTTCCACTCAGGTCATGATCTCAGGGTCGTGAGATCGAGCCCCACTGTCCGGCTCCTTGAGCAGCAGTTTGTTTGATTTTCAAATTCATTTTTAAAAGATCTTATTGCACTGTGCCATTAGTATGTATTTTCAGGTTCATGAAGTGGTTTCAAACATTTGGAACATTTCTTATTTTCCATCATCTTTCTTATTCCTAAAATATTAATATTACTTCTCTATGAGGTTTGTCCTTAATGAAGTTTTGAATCTAATGCTTTTCTTTTATATATACTTACCTAAATTTTAATATGTTCTTAAAAATTTACTAAATTTTATTCTGTGATTTGATAAAGCCCTGGTAAATGCTACATGGATAAAATAATTCTTTGATTTTTGACACCCCATGGTAATTTTTAATGCAAGGTATGGTCTATTAAATTTATTGAGAAGCCTGTTCAACTTAGCTGTAGCTAGTATTTCTCAAATCCACTTAACTAAGAGATACTTTATTAATTTTAATCTTATTATTTCCCTAATTGTCAAGGGAAATTTTGTTTCAATTTAGTTCTGTTCTGAAAAGCGCAAAGTGCTAAAATCATGAGATTACCAAGTTAATAGATCTTAAATGAAATACATGCAAAGCTATTTAAACCTTTCAAAAATTTTGAAGTATACTATCTGATTGATCACTTACATTTTGTACAATAAAAAAAAATAGCTTTAAATGTCTTAGCCTACTACTTGTAAATTTGAAGGCTTGAAACATTTCCCAACTTGCTCAGAAGATATGAGGAAATGCTTTCCAAATAACTTGGAAAAATTACAAATTGTAATTAGTATATAAACTGACAGAACATGATGATAGCTAAACTTACTTTAAAAAACAACTTCAACACATGGTACATCATTGGTCATGTGAAGCATCCTCAGCATTTTTATGCCGGACATTTATTTATGACTTTTATGAAAGTGTCATTACTGAATCCATACGGTAGTAAATAAACTAGGCTTTACATGAAATGTTAGTAGGATGCAGAAGACATAATGGGAAATTTCTACCATGATATACTTCTATATCAGTATGAGGATCTAATGGAATTATTACCCATCCAAGTTCTGGCTCTCTATACTTAATTGTATCTTTGCATTTTACAAATATGTATGTTTACAATGTTTCTATTGCTTAAGAACATCAAAACCTGTTTAAATCTTGAAATATACAACATCCTCTCCAGAATATCCTAGTGTTCATCAAATAAGTAAGGTTAAAATGTATTTTATGAGTGGAATGCAATGCAGCCTGTTGCAAAATTCATTCCCTGATGTTTATAGGCCCTCTCATCATGTGCCCTTCACCTGTCTTTAACATGTTCTACACCTGGCCATCACATGTACACTCTATGAAACTACTTATGCTTAACCAATTGTATTATGCTCTCTCACCTTCCCCTCCTGACATGAGATATGCCTTAGCTTAGACCGTATTCTTTTCTGATTCATTAATTTCAGTGTGTTGTTCAACAGTCAGAGAATTTAATCAGAACGCTCGCCAACCAATTTCTGATAGTCCATTTTCACCACCATGTTTAGATGTGACTTCTCAATGGCCTCTTAGCTCCCTGAACTCTCTAGTGACTTCTAGCTTAGCATACACCACAGTGCACTGCAGTTTGTTTGTTTTTACAGTTTTTCTTCCTTTTTAGGAGACTATAATCTGAATCTAGATAATATTCCATCTCCATGTCTCAAGTAAATAGTGCAATGTCTAGCACTCTGTAGGATCCATTATATTCACCAAAGAAAAAAAGGGAAGAAAGAGAAGAAAGGAGAATATGAAATAAGCATAGGTAAAAGGGCAGAAGAGAGAAAGAAAGGTGAAAGTATAAGTCATCTTTACCAAAATCATCCAATGACACCCCATCTCATTGAGAGTAACTCGGAGTAATCCATTAACTGATTTCTTGTTCTAGAAAGCCCTACATAATATGACCCATTTACATTCTCTTCCTTAACTTTTTTTTTTTTTTTTAAAGAGAGAGATAGTGTGGTCATGCACAGGAGTATGAGGGGAAGGACAGAGGAAGAGGGAGACAGAGAATCTTAAGCAGCCTCCACACTCAGCACAGACCACCCCAGGGCTCCATCTCACAACCCTGAGATCATTACCTGAGCCAAAATCAAGAGTAGGACGATAAATTGACAGAGCCACCCAGACGTCCCTCTCTTCTTTCACTTCTTAAGACTTTTTCCTCCTCTTGACACTGTTTCAGCTGCAGTCTTTTGCATTTCATCAAACTTTATAGCTCTTCCCCATGTCATGCCTCATATGCTCTTCCCCCAGTTAGTCACATGGGCTGCTATTTCACCTCATTCAAGATTTTGCTCAAATTTCACCTTGAAGCCCACACCCCAACAGATCCCATCACCCTTATCTGTTTTTATCATTTATCACTCTAAAATATGCTATATATTGTATTTAGTTTCTGTATTTTCAGGCTTCTACCACTGGACTGTAAATGCCATAGAAGTAGGGGTCCTTCTCTAATTTTTCTCCCAATGTATCCCAGTCTTGGAAGAATAATTCATTGATTATGAGACCCTCACATGTATCACTTGGAGAAATGTTAACTCTATTCCTAAGAGAGAAGTATGACTTAGACCAGAGGTTGGCAACTTCCATCTGCCACCTGTTTTTGTAAATAACTGAAACATATCCATACCCTTTCATGTATTATTTATGTCTGTTTTGTCCTACAATGGAAGATTTCGGTAGTTGTGGTGGAAACTGGATGGCCTGGAAACCCTAAAATATTCACCATTTGGCCCTTCACAAAAATGATTTGCCAAAGTTTGGCTTACATTGCCCATTAAAATTTGCCTGATATAGAGACCTTTGTGGTTGCATATCTATGGCTTTAAATGATATCCTATTCCCAATGGTAGCTCAATGAAAATTTTGATCTATATGGGGTCATCAAAGTCTATTAGAATGAGTGGAGGTCTTATCACAGTTGGAATTTGGTATCTACAAACCTGTTTGATGAACTTGGAGTTTCTCTTTGAAATCCAAAGTATGGAACTGGATCTGGAGGTCACTGACAGAAAGTTCAAGGTCTAAATACTGGCAGAAAACAATATAATCATTCTGTGACTAGTATTCTGAAGGAGAAAGGTTGTGTCAAAACTAGATAGATAGATAGATAGATAGATAGATAGATAGAAGATAAATAGGTGATAGATGATAGATTGATAGATGATAGATGATAGATAGATGATAGATAGATGATAGATAGTTGATAGATGATAGATGATAGATAGATAGATAGATAGATAGATAGATAGATAGATAGACAGATAGATAGATGATAGATGATAGATAGATAGATAGATAGATAGATAGATAGATAGATAATAGGTAGATGATAGATCGAGAGAGAGAGAGAGATGTAGGTACAGATACAGATATAGGGAGATAGAAATTCATGATTCTGCTATGAGATTGCTAATATAGGAAAAAAAACAACTTTCTGCCACGCGGGACATTGAGGTGCACCCTGAGATGGCCAAGAGAGAAGGCTGGTAAAGAATTCCCACAAGCAGGAGCAGAAAAAGAAGCTATGCCAAGGATCTCAGGGTGAAAAGAACAGAGAGAGTGGCAGTGACAGACCAGCAAGCAGGCTCTAAACACTAGAAAGAGATGGGACTGTGGCCCAGGGACACGAGGAGAAGAGCAGCCAGAGGGGCAGGAGGGCAAAAACAACAGCACCTACTGCATAAGGTGCAATTCTAAATAATTTACATTCGATGGATACTTTAATTATGACAGCTGTGCCATGATGAAGTAACTGATTAGCTCCTTTTTATTTTGTTTTTGCAAATAAGGAAACTGAGTCCCAAGGAGGTAACATAACTTTTGCAAGGTCATGAGATTTAAATCTTAAAATCCCACTTGTTGATTTTAAATAATTGACTTGAGGTCATGTGGTTTAGAAGTGACAGAAGATAAATTCCCTGTTGTTCATTCAAACTTCCTTCTAATAAAACTCTTCTGACACCAAGCATTTTTTTATAAACTCTCGAATATGTAATAATTATAAATTAATAATATATTGTAATAAAGCATTATAATTTTATATAACACATAAAATAAATATTATAAAACAATAGAGTATTAAAGTAAATAAGTAATAATTATAAAACAATTATTGATGAACTTTTAGAAATATTTCCTTTAACTGGGGTATTTTTATTTTATGGGGAATCTTCTTGTAAAAGGTCTTATATTTTTAATTTTGGTGTCCATGTTTTTCATCACTGGTGTATAGATATACAGTTGATTTTTGTGTTTGTCTTTTATCTTGTGACCTTTCTGAACTGACTTCCTCTTAGACTCATAGAGTATTCAAGTGCATGTTTTTAGTTTTTAAGTATCTGGAGATTTTTTCAGTTATATTTATATTCTTGATTTTTAGTTTGATTCCATTGTGGTTGGAGAACGCACTCTGTATGATTTCAATTCTTTTGAATTTGTTGAGATTGGTCTTATGACCCAGGTTACGATTTATCCTTGTGTATGTACCATGGGCACTTGAAAAAATTTATTGTGCTGTGATTGGGGTGGAATATCCTATAAATATCAATTAGATACTGTTAGCTAATGGTAGTGTTCTGTTCTTCTACATCCTTGTTGATTTTCTGTCTTGGTACAGTATTCATTATTGACACCAGCATGTTGATATATATGTATAATCGTGTATGTTTATTTCCCATTTCAAATCTATCAGTTTTGATTTCATAGATTTGAAGCTCTGTTTAATACATATACATGTAGGATGGCTATATCTTCTTGATAGATCAACCCTTTAACCATTATAAATGTCTGTCTCTGTCTCTGTGTTCCGAAGTTTACTTTATCTGATATTAATATAGTCATTCCTGCTTTCTTTTTTTTTTTTTTAAGAATTTATCTATTTGGGGGCGCCTGAGTGGCACAGCGGTTAAGCGTCTGCCTTCGGCTCAGGGCGTGATCCCGGCGTTATGGGATGGAGCCCCACATCAGGCTCCCCGCTGGGAGCCTGCTTCTTCCTCTTCCACTCCCCAGGCTTGTGTTCCCTCTCTCGATGGCTGTCTCTATCTCTGTCAAATAAACAAATTAAATCTTAAAAAAAAAAAAAGAATTTATCTATTTGAGAGAGATCAAGAGAAAGAGCACAAGCAGTGGGGAGGGAGAAACAGACTCCATGCTGAGCAGGGAGCCCGATGCAGGACTCGATCCTAGGACTCTGGGATCATGACCTGAGCCCAAGGCAGGTGCTTAACCAACTGAGCTACCCAGGTGCCCCTCCACCAATCTATATTGTTGTATTTGAAATGAGCTTCTTTTAGGCAATTTATATTTTGGTTCATGTTGTGTAACCCATCCCTCCAATCTCTGTATTTTAATGGCGTACTTAGATCATCTAAATGTAATGTAATTATCAATAAGTCAGAGCATAAGTCTGTCATTTTATTTATTGTTTTCTGTTTTTGCTGTTGTTAAATGCTTTTCATTTTCTTTTTCCTGTTTTCCTGTGATTTACTGATATATTTTTAAGAATCTCATTTTGATTCATAAAAAGTTTTTGAGTCAACCTCTGTGTACAGAATTTTAGGATACATTTAGTGTATATTTACATAACTTACCATGATCTACTTCTGTCATCATTTAAAAGTTTAAATGAACTATAGAATTCCTGCCTCTTTTATAGCACATTATTTGCTTCTCTTCTCCATTTATAGTGTAATTGTCTTGTCTTAAATATTTCCTGTATATTAATTTAGAACCACATCAGATAGTGTTATAATTTTTGCTTCCATGGTCCAACATAACTTAGAAAACTCAAGAACCATAGGAAAATCGATTATATTTACCTTTTTTTCCTTCACTGCATCCTTTTCTTCTTCCTGATGTTCCAGAATTTCTTATTTATCATTTCCTTTCTGGTTAGAAAAGTTTCTTTAGACATTCTTTTAGATAGTTCGGCTAGAAATAAGTTTTTCCTCATCTGATATCTCCTGGTTTTTTGTTTTTGTATTTCACTGAAGGACATTTTGACTGGATTTAGGATTCTGGTTTGATCTTATTACTGCAGGTGCGGGAAGAAGTCCAGATTCCCCATGCAGCCTCCATTGTCACCTGAGCTAGGAAGCTCCTTATTACTGTTGGGTATAGATGAGAGCACCAGCTCCTTACCAGACCTTCACTGATACCTTTCTGGGCGGGTGGAATAGAGATGCTTTATTACTGCTCCCCACATGGTATCCATTGACAACAAAAAGTGTGGGGAAGCTAGTTGTTACCGCTCAGTAGAGTTAAAATCCCGGCTTCCTACTTAGCCACCCCATCTGGGCACCTCATCAGCCTGGCAAGAGTGGAAATCTAGGCTCTCCACTCAGCACAGCTGACATGGGCAGGGGTAGAACTTTTCTTTTTCATGTCTTGCTAGACTGCAAATCTCCTGCTCTTCTGTATTGAACTAGCAGAATTTTGAGAGAAATCTTTTGTTGTCCGCACCTATTGACGTTATTGGGTTGTCAGATTCTTCAGCTCCAAGTCCAGGATATATAAGGCAAAAAGAAAGCCCAGGGATCGCACCACTGACATTTCCTGGTTTCCTGGGTGGTCGGTAACCTCCTCTCCATCTTTTCTTTTCTTTTTTTTTTTTTTTTTAGGATTTTATTTATTTATTTGAGAGAGAGAAAGAGTGCAACCACAGAGGGAGAGGAAGAAGCAGACTCCCTGCTGAGTAGGGAGCCCGAAGTGAGGGTCCATCTCAGGACCCCAGGATCATGACCTGAGCTGAAGGCAGATGCATAACTGACTGAGCCATCTGGGTGCCCCTGCTCTCCATCTTTTAGGTCTTCTTATGTTTTCTTTTGTTGCTTGTTTTGTTTTAATATAATATCCTGGGGTTTTAGTTGTTCTTCATAACAAGGACAGGGAATAATGTCTTTTTTCCTAGGAAAGGAAATTCCTGATCACTTATTCTTTAAACATCTCTTCATATGACAATAAGTTTGCAATATCTTCTATAGAAACAATGCACCTCATTCAGTCTTTTCTCTAACGTGGTTGATTCAATTTTTAAAAAATCCTCACTATTGATAGTACATTAAAGTTTCCTGCGGCTTCACCACTCAATTTTGGTAAGGCCAAGTTTGATCTAGCTCTGTAGTTTCTTGCTCAGAAAGGCTCCTTTCTAAGAGAGAAGTCCTCAGTGGACTGCAGGGCTTTGATCTTAGTTGGTTGGCACCAGAGGGCCTCTGCCACAGCAGAGGGTCAACAGAGTGAGCTAGGTCCTGTTCTTCCCAGCCACACCTGATCCCCACCGCAGGATGGTCACAGTGACCCATGTCAACATTAAGTTTCAGAGTCTTCTCCTTGGGGACAAAAAGAGGAGCCAGATATTCAGCATAGTCCTTAGACCTGTGATCCTTCGGCTGGGGGATTAGCTGACTGGGGCAGCCATCTAGGCTTCTGACACACAAGGGCCATTGCAAATGAGGAACTCCAACCTTAAACTTTCTAAGCTACAAAATTAAATCCAAAGGAACAGAGAATGAAGTTGAAATTTGTTTATCTGGATCTCACTAATACAATGTTTTGACAATCCAACTTCAGTTGAGGTAAAATTTCTTTATTCTTTTGAAGAAATGATATGGGTTAACAAACTTTACAGTACATGCTATTGCAAGGTACTCAATTACTGAAAAGAAAAAAAAAAACTGTATCCAAAGGCTTTAAGCATTATTTGCAGATGAATGTGACTAGTTATATAATAACATATTTTATTTATAATGGGTTTGATCATTTTTATTGTGCTTTTACATAGGCCATGTTATTTGAACCTTTAAAAAGGAATATATGAGAAACATAACAAATATTGTCAGATGCACTTTCATCCTGAGTTTCTCAGTCTCGTCCCCAGTGCCTTCCATTAGCTGACCTCCCCACTTTCAGAGCCACCCCCTCCTTAAAAGGAGCTGTACACAATATCATTATCAACATCCCTAACACATTGTGCTACCTGTTTTACATGTTGATCTCGTTCGATATTCTCAACGCCTCTCTGAGGCTGCCACTCACATTGCAGAAGAGGAATCGTGTTTTGAGAAGTTGAACAATTTGTTCAAACTCCCAGAGTTGAGGAGTGACAGAGCTAAAAGCCAAACTCAGACTGCCTGATTTCAGAATGTGTGCTCTAGAGAGGGACCCAAATCCCTTCACCCACACAATGGGCTCTCATCCCAGCACCCTGATCCCACATTCCCGGGTCTGCAACCTACTTCCTTCCAGTTTTGTCCACATTCATATTGGCAATCCATATCTCCTCAGTGAATCCTACCTCCTGGTAGCCCCCACCACTTCCACATCCCTCACATAAGCACAGAGGAGGAATCTGATGCAGGAAGCCAAAATTCATTAAGGCTGATGACCTGGTCTAAGGGGACAGTGAATCCTTCTCAGACTGCTTTTCTGTGCAGTCTGCTTTCCCACTATTCATTCTGACTTCTGAAGTTTTCTTCTTTAAACTCGGTCAAGTGGGCTGCATAATTGCAGAAGTATTTAGAATTGGAACTACCCTAGTGTTTGAAAATCATGAAACGTTATTCTTTTAAGGCACTCCAAAACTCAAGCTTCTCACACATTCACATTGACCTCTCCACTCTGTGAATTACTTGGCAAAATAGCAAAGCTGTCCGGTGCTGCAAGCATAAACAGGGAGTGGGAAGGTGTAGAGGCATTTCCAAACTCAGAGCATCTTCCCTCTGTCTTTGGAGTTAAAGAATGTTCTTCAAGGCCAAGAAGGTGAGTTATCTCTGAAGCCTCTGAATTCCCTGTTCACAAAGATTCTTGTACTGCTTTGAAAAGAGTATTTATTAATACATTTCTATATTCCATAAACAGCATTCAAAACATTCTTATTCAACTTTCCAAAGTGACAGTAAGAGCAAGGAGTGAAGGTTTGTCCATCTGAGCAGTGGTAACACACTTGGGTTGCAGATAAGAAGTGGAGATTATCAATTTACACCACCTTAGTGGGTTAGGTTGGCTCCGAGTGTAGTCAATAGGGAGGCCATTCAGTCACCAGATTCATTTCATGGATAGCATTTTATTGGAGAAGTTCTTGGGAAAGCTTAATTCATGACTTTTCCTTGCTTCAGGCATCCGAGATTATCAGGCTCCTCTAACAGAGCTGGGTTATATCTAAAGATGATTCTTTTGGGCTATGGATTCCAAGATATGTTTAGTAGATCTATACTAAATCACATTTAATGTTTATCTCTATTTTATAATATTCGTATACTGTTGAGACTTTTATATCAAGGAATTCAATTACTTTTCAATGACGTTTTAATATTTAGCGAGATGAACATATGATTATTTTTTCTCTTTCATCCAACTTCAGTGGTAGAATATGATAATAGAGTGCCATAAAGGGAAACAGTCTCCTCTTGAAAAGCATATTGTTCTCTAAATATGCCACTGAATTATGTCTACTAGTATTTTCTTTAGGATATTTTCACCAAATCAAAATACGGGGAGCATAAGATATATTAAAGAGAATTATTTCTTTTTCACACTTTTGAAACTTTAACAGGCTCTGAAGTCATCTATTTCCAAACATTTGAAAGAATACCCTTTGGGGCATCTGGGTGGCTCAGTCAGTTAAGTGTCTGACTTCAGCTCGTGTCATGATCTTGGGATCCTGAGATAGATTCCTGAGTCAGTCTTCCTGCTTCTCCCTCTCCCTCTACATGCCACCCCCCTCTGCTGTTGTGCTCTCTTTCTCTCAAATAAATAAAAAAATAAAATAAAATAAAATAAAATAAAATAAAATAAAATAAAATAAAATAAAATAAAATAATAAAATAAAATAAAAAACACCTCTGTGAATCTTCTGAGCATGGTGTTTTTTGGGGGGTTTGACTTTGAAAACTTTCTTTTTCATACATGGTAATTGTTCCACTTATATCTTTTTATTAGTTTTGCTAATTTATTTTTCTATAAAATTATATTATTTCATTCAATCCAGTATTTTCCATTTTAATTTATTTGATTAGAATACATTTATAAATCATTTAATTTCTCCATTTTTCTGATTATGTCTTATATTTTTAATTTACACACTTGATTTTACTTCATTTGCTCCTTCATGTCTTCCTTGAGCTCTTATACACCTGCATTGGGATCTTCTTTTAAAAAGTTAGCTGTTTCATTATGCTTTCTTATCTCAATGGAAAGTAACTTAATATCATTTTTGTTGATTTAATGACAATCATTTTATAGTGGACATTAAATATTTTCTAGAGATATCACTTAGATGCATTAAATATAAATTTATATTTCCGTTCCTCATTTTCCTTTTTGGCTTAGGTGATTACTTAGAGGAAAAGGAAGCATTAGTACTTTTATTCCATCATCTTAAACAGTGACTCTACGATTGAAACAGGTTAAAGATATAGCAGAGACCTTTACTAAACACTGTAATTTGTGTAACTAGTGATACATGCTAAGTTATGCTAGTACTTTCTTGCCTGCAGAACTTTAAATACCCTGAGAACTAAAACTATCTACCCCCACACTCAGCTTGAACAACGAGAATGTTAGCATACTTACTTTACTGTTGAGAGTAATATGATTTTGTGCTCTTTCCCTGCTCTCATTACCATGATTTCGGGTCACTTGCCCAGGTAAATCATTTAATTGTTTATTACAGAAACCTCCCTAAAACCCTGCCAACTCTTCCCTCATCTCAAAATCCTTCCCTTGAGATTTTCACCAGTTCTAGGTTCCTGCACCCTGGTGTTTTTACCCAATCCTAATCAAAATCACTGCCCCTCACCCCCAATAGAGCCTGCTAAAGTTTTGAAAGGTGGTGTTCTCCATTACTGAGGTAGCAATATACTCAGTTTGGTGTCATCAGTAGGTTGTGTTGATAACATTTTGGGGGGCAGTTTTTGAATACTCCATTGCCCTACCAAATCTTTCTTGCTTTGCCTGGTCCCAGGCTTATAACTACATCAACTATATTTATAATGTGTAGCACAGTTTTTTCTAAACAAGGTTTGGTACACTATAATATCTTAACAAGACAGTTGTTGAGCAGGGTAGAAATTGTGATACATCAGAGAAAGTCTAGTAGCAGGGCATGCTTCAGAATTCCTCCCCAGTACTCTGCAAAACCATCAAGGTCATTAAAAGTCTGAGAAACTGCCGTAGCCAAGAGGAACGTAAAGAGGAATGCCAACTTAATGTCAAGTGGTTTTCTGGATGGGATCCTAGAACAGTGAAAAGACTTAAATAAAAACTAGGAAAAACTGAGTAATCTGCATAGACTATAAAATTTAGTTAATGTATTAATATTGGCTCATTAATTGTAACAAATGTATTATGCCAATATAAGATATTACTAATGGAGGAAACTGGGTATGGTGTACATGGGAAATCTCTGTACTATCCTTTCAAACATTCTGTGATTAAGTGTCCCGAAAAATAAAATTGACTAAAAGTTTAAAAAAAAAAAAAAAGAAGAGTTTCTTTCTGCACCACCTTAGGTGGCCAGATGGTTTTTCTTTGAGTAAACATTATTGTTTCATCTTAAATAAGAACTTCCTTCTTTTATCCTCTCCTGATAGCAAATTTAATGCCTCAAACATGAATCTCTTATGTCCACACCAGTGGCATGAGCCCATCTGGAATCATCTCTAACCAACTTCCCTACCTCCATAAATCCTGTCCCATGTCAAAGTCTACTTCAAGTTCTGTTTTCCTTCATAAAACCTTCTTTGTTAATCCCTGGGGTCACGATTAATTCTTTTCTCTTTGTGTCCAAGTAGCTAGAATTTTCATTCCCACAACAAGAAGAAAAAAGTCTTAGGCACAGAAAAATTGTGTCATTATTTGAAAGATGGGCAGGCAGGAACAGAGGTTAAAGGACACAATTGAAAAAGCATGGGTTTTGAGGTAGAATAATTATTATAATAATGCTTTTTGTGCAACATAATTAACATCCCTGAGCCTCAGTTTCCTCTTTCTATAAAACATTAATAACAATAATTGCAGAATTATTGTGACAATTAATCAAATGATATAATAGCTGTTATGAATGTTCGACCCCAGCATTAATAGGTGGCAAACTGTCCAACTGAAAAAAAATACAAATATTGATCATATACTAAATATGAAAGTATATGAAGAAACATTGCAAATAAAAGGGTGAGAAAGACACGAGTTCTGTCCTCCATTAATAATTGGTTGAGACAGGCAGTTAAATATTTTTAGCCAATAATTTAAGAGTAGATTAGCATAAAGGAGAAATGCTCTGTGAGTATAGAAAAAAAAGTATCTCAATCTGAATTTTGAGGTTTAAGGTTTTCTAAAGAAGAAGACACTCGTACTGAACAAAACTTATTAAGTTTAAGTTCATTAAACAGAAGACAGGTCTCATTAAAGACAAATAGAACAAGACAAGCCAGTGAATAGAATCATGAAACAGCATAGAACACTGGGAACATTTATATAGCTCACCATTGTTAGAGTATGAATTGCAAATAGGTAAGTGTCAGGAGGTGACATTTGGGAAGAAAGCAGGTGACAGAAGACCTTGTAGGTCATGCTGAAATGCTTGAACTTCCCTTGTAAGTTCTAATGAAGAGCTAATAAAAAATCTTAAGGAAGAGAAGATGAGAGGGAATATTTTTATGGGAGCAAATTCAAAGAAGTAAGAATTATGGAGAGACAAAATATTTTGGATGTCATGTTGAAATAAATGGAGTACTTTTTTTTCTTTTAAATAAATCAATTAGTGTGGGGATTAGCAGATGATACCATAAAGGGAAACTATTTAATCTGGGTCATACTAGACAATTTTTTGAGGATTAATCGACATTTCTTTGCAGTTAACATTTGAAATTGAATGAAAATCTCAAGCTAGGTATGCCATACTCATTAACAACTATTTATTGAATGGTCTCCCTTGTATCAACAGATCAGTAAGTATAATTCCCCTGATTTCTTATAGTTCATGTCCATGTGACAACTTGCCCTGTAAATATGAAGACAGGGTAATATTTTAGTTAAAAGAAGTTAAGAGAGACAAAAACTCCTATAGCCATCATAATTCAAAAAAGGTTCGGGTTGTAGCAAATAGTTTTGTGAATGGGAACTCTGGGCAGATTAATTAAGAAGCAGTGAATACTTTGTGGGTGAACTGGACTTGCAAAGCAATAAATGGATTTTCATTTGATTTTGTTGTTGTTTTAGAAAGACAGGGAAGAGGGTTATGGAAAGCGGAAATAAAAAGGAAAGAAACTAATATTTGTTTCAAAATTACCAAGTGCCTGGTGGATTAAGTAGTTACTATAGCTTCATGTTAAGAAAAAAAAATAAGGTTTTTCAAAGTTGGACAAATTGCCAATGTCATTCAGATATTGAGTTTAACTTTAAATCCAGGTTTTCTGACTCCCCAGCATCTGACCTCCTCTGTCATCTGAATGGACATAAACCAGAACTGGGGTACATAAATGCTTTGACTCAGAGGTAATTACAGAGTTCTCTGTCATCCAAATGTAGACTTAGTGAGGAGAAAGGTAAATTTTATTTCATATTACAGTCAGTTTTCCCTTAAAAATCCACAGAGTAAATATTAGCACATTGCGCAAATTAGAGATATCATATTCCACACGTCTTCCCCCAAATTCCTTTGGCCAGAATTCATTTGGCTCAGAGACCTTTCTTTAACCTACATTATTCAGATACAATACACATTTGCTTTGGCAAATTTTGCCTGTGTTTAATTATTTTGTGTTACAAAATTTCATGAGGATAAATTCATCAAGTATAAATTACCTGTCAGTGTGATTTTATGATTCTTATTATCCGTTCATCTAAGAACCTCACTGAATTTTGCATAAGGCAGAATCCAAATTTAACCAAGAATGTGCACAAAGTATTCCTAGATTTTATTTTCCCAAAAAGCATCATAAACTATGCTGATGCAGAATCAGTTTTGACTAAAAGGAAGTTTTAATAATTAGCATTTTAAAGTATTTGAATTTAAAAGAAATAACTTTTACTGAAGGATCTTTAGACAAAATTTATTGTAAATAATGAATTTCTAAAATGTTCTTTCTGATCTAATGTCCAAGAAGGGACAGGCATCGTAAGAAAAGAAAATGGGGACTTTGCCATGTACCAATTTCTCTTACTGTGAATTACTGTGCATTTGACTTTTTAAATAAACATTTTATTTCATAATAGCTTTAGATTTCTAGAACAATTGTAAGGGGTGCTACAGAGTTTTCCTTACTATTAGCATATAAGGTTACTGTGGCATGTGTATCTCAGTTATGACATTTGATATTGATACATTATGATGGACTTAATTTCCCATCTCATTTGGATTTCCTTAATTTCTACATAATATCCTTTTTCTGTTCCAAGAGCCCATCCAGAATACAATGCTTATGTTCCTCTAAACAGTGGTTGTTTCTCAGATCTTCGTAAGAGTTTTTTTATGACTTTCACAATTTTGAGGAGTATTTTATAGAATTTCCTCAATTTGGTTCAGTCTGCTGTTTCTCTCATGCCTAAACTGCAATTGTGGCTTGGGGGAGCAAAATATTAGGTGAAGTGTCATTTTCAACACATCATATCAAAGGTACATACTATCAAGATGACTTTCCACTGGCTTGAGGTAGTGTTTGTCAGGTTTCTTCACTGTCAAGGTTCTCCCCTCTGCCCTTTCCACACTGTTCTCTTCGGAAGGAAGTCACTAAGCAAAGCCCTCACTTAAGAGGATTTATAGGGGCCCCCAGGTGGCTCAGTTGATTAAGCATCCGACTCTTGATTTCAGCCCAAGTCATGATCTCAAGGTCATGAGATGGAGCCCCACATTGGGCTCTGTGCTGAGCGTCAAGTCTGCTTGAGATTCTCTCTTTGTCTCTCTCTGCCCCTTCCCCTGCTTTCTCTATCTCTCTCTCAATAAATAAATAAAATCTTTAAAAAAAATGAATCTTAAAAAAAAAGCGGAGTTATATACATTCTTGAAGAGGGAGAATTTACCTAAATTATTTGCAAAAAGATAACCAGTGAGGCCAGGATTGACCTGGAGATACTATGGTGTGATAGAGGTTAAATCACACTTACACTTAATGAAGCATGAAGTATAACATATATAAAGTTGGGAGTTTTATATGCATCCTATCCTCTTGCATCTTATAGGTAAGGACAGTAAGATTATACAAGCTAATTAAGTGTAAGGTAACAAAGCTTTTAAGAAATAGGGTGATAATTTTAACTTCACTATGTTTGACTCCAAATCTGCAATTTTTCTATCACCTTCTAAAGAAAAGAGCACTGAGAAAGTTTAGTCTTTCTTTTAAGTAAGTTGCTTGATTTGGTTTGAGTCCAAATTTGCTAATTCTCTGGCACTCACTCGGTTCTCCAGATGGCTCTGGGGTGTCATGGGACACCCTGAGCTAACGCAGCGATCCCACGCTGCACACAGGTGCCCTGCTCTCCTTGGCAGGCAGCAGGCCCCCAGCTGCTGCAGGAGGGAAGCGAGGGAGGCAGAGCCCTTTCCTGCAGCCAGACGGTATCCCTGTTGCCTCCAGGCCATCATTTCTTCTGGGCGAGTCCCAGGGCACACCTGCTGGTTGTGGAAATACACCTCAAGGAAGAAAATGAGCAACAGCTTTAGAAACATTAGGTGTATTTCCCATCGTACCTGTAAACCCTTCATGAGCACGAGAAGCAGACGCTGGCTATGTGAGTTTTGATGTGTCTCAAGAAGGTAACAAACAGCCCAGAAAAGGATGGATTGTGGAAACAATAAGAATAGGCAAGAAGTGTTGCTGAAAACAAAGCATGGTTATTTTAGGGAAGTTTGTGACCTGAGTACATGGAGAGCATAAACTAGAGGAGATAGCAAGAAGTCCAGTGATGCGGATGCTCTGTAATTTTAAAAACAAAAACAGAATAAAATAAAGTAAAATAAAATGTTATTGGCCTCTATATAGTGTTTGAAAATCAGTGCAGACGGTATTTGGTGTCAAGTAACTTTTTATTAAGAATTTAAAAAGTTCTTTATAAACTAATAGGGGCATGGAATCTTTATGTTTTCATTTGTACTACTATAAAAAATAATTAAAATGTAACCAATAATTAATTACGGGCAATAAATCAAAAACTTACTGGTGCTTCTCTTTACATCGTAGCTTTATGTTATTTTGAAATTCGGTTTGTTACTTTTTTTATGGCCTCTTGTAAATGGCTAACATTTTGTTATTTCCTTGTGCCTTGCACAGAATCTGTATTATGAGACCTTATACATAGCAAACAAGCAAAAAATGTTTTGCCTCAAGTTCCAGGTAATCTTGGGAGGATTGTGTTCCACCCACATACAATGAGGTGAGGCAGAGGGCGAAGAGGTGGCGTTAGAATCGAGCAGGTCTGGTATGTGGCAGGTCTGCTTGCCCTTCATCTAGTATCTTACTTTAGAAAATTCATCTAACTGTTATCTAATTTTTCTTACCTGTAAATGGAACTAAATATATCTATTTGCATGAATTGATTAAAAGATTAGACCTGTACATGTGAATCTATCACCATGCCTGACACATAATAAATGGGGACTAAAAGGATACTCAGTATTATCCTCTTTTGCATGTAGCCATGCCCAACCACACAATTTTTTTTTTTCACAGTATCAGTTGCATTTTAATTTACCTAAGACTTTGAAGTCAAATTTTAAGCTGTTTTTACATACTTTTATATTTATGTCACTAGCATGAAAAGAAAAGCAGTACCACTTGATTTGCTAGTTGTAATTTTCTTATATACTCATTAATTATTAAAAAATGAGTAATTGAATATAGTCATGATTATTAAACTCTAAATAAAGGAACAGAACTTCATCCTTGCTACTTCTTGGGGAAAGCCCACTCTAGGAACTTGACCTTCACCATTTTCTCATATACCACCATCCCATGGCTTCAGGTTACAGCAGAATTCAGCTAAAAATGTCTTTTGTTTGCTGATGATTCCAGAAACTTCCACACATTATAGAGTAGGACGACCATAATCTTTGCAATAAAAATGTGGGTAAGAATTTTGTGTTATTTTTCTTACATCTGTGTAAAGTTGGATAAATTATTTAACTTTATTTAGACTCAAATACCACAGGAAAAACAAAAAGAAAAAATGAGTCATCATTAATTCTAGGGAAAATAAAAACTGAATTAAGAAGTATGGCAGTATATCAGTTATCAATGAAGAATATTTACATTATTCATGAATAAAATAATAACTATTTAATTGTACAAAACTGTGATTAAAAATGTGTCTTAGGTTGGGGCGCCTGGGTAGCACAGCGGTTAAGCATCTGCCATTGGCTCATGGTGTGATCCCGGCGTTATGGGATTGAGCCCCACATCAGGCTCTTCCGTTATGAGCCTGCTTCTTCCTCTCCCACTCCCCCTGCTTGTGTTCCCTCTCTCGCTGGCTGTCTCTATCTCTGTCGAATAAATAAATAAAATCTTAAAAAAAATAATGTGTCTTAGGGGGCGCCTAGGGTGGTGCAGTCGTTAATCGTCTGCCTTTGGCTCAGGGCATGATCCCAGCGCTTTGGGATCAAGCCCCGCGTCAGGCTCCTCCGCTATGAGCCTGCTTCTTCCTCTCCCACTCCCCCTGTTTGTGTTCCCTCTCTCCCTGGCTGTGTCTCTCTCTCTGTCAAATAAATAAATAAAATCTTTAAAAAATAATGTGTCTTAGATAATGTAGGTAGGGATGTAGGAAAGTTTATATGAATGGAATTGGAAGGTGGACTGAGGATGAGCACAGGACAATGAATTTCATCATAAGCTTTTTATTAATAGTGCGTTTCAAACTATGTATTTATGGAGCGCCTGGGTGGCTCAGTCAGTTAAGCATCTGCCTTCAGCTCAAGTCATGATCCCAGGGTCCTGGGATCGAGCCCTGCATGGGGCTCCATGCTCAGTGCAGAGTCTGCTTGTCCCTCTCCCCCTGCTTGTCCCTCTCCCTCTGCCTGCCACTCCCCCTGCTCATGCTCTCTCTCTCTGTTTCTCAAATAAATAAATAATATTTTTTTAAAAAAAGAACTGTGTACTTGTATAATGCTGCTATAAATAAAAATGTATTCCCAAATAGGATTTAGGAGCAATGATTTAATAGGTGTGTTTATTATACGTGCTTATTTGTCTAACTCAATTTTGCCCTCTAGCTTTGAGACTCTTAGGGCAAGTGCCACTGCTCTCTGATCAGCCGTCTGTACTTAATGCCTGATCCTTCATCAGGGCTTAGAAAAAGATGGAAAGATGGACAGATCAATGAAAACCAGATATGTAGCTGCTGAAATCCTTTCCAGATGTAAAATGATCTGACTGTGGTCACGGTATTATGAACTTGTTAAGTGCCCTTTGGTTAGCAAAACAATGTGAGTCACCCTGGAACAATACAGTCCTCCAGGATCATATTGAGCTGTAATGGGGGAGCCAGCTAAACTATGTCATCCATGGCCATGAGAGTTGAATTGTACCCGGGAAGTGGTAATTCGGTCACTGGATTATGTAGACTTCTCGTTCCATGAGGTGTGGCCGTGTGACTCAGTTCTGGCAAGGACATGAGAATGAAGTGTCCACTTCCAGGGATAGTTAAACTTCCCCTGTGATTGCTCCATACTTCAACCTGTAATCACCACTCGAGAGCCCACATATAATTAGAAAGCAAGAAGATATTCTAAACTAGTACTATGCACACAGCAAAACTATGTCAATAATTAAGGTCAAAGCAAGACATTATTAGATAAATGAAAACCTATTTCTGAGATTTCCTGGTTTCTGAAACATTTCATATAAGAAGTTCCTTTGGAAAGGATCTTTTGCTGGTATTTTTTTTTAATGTGTTTCTGTATGTGTGTGTGTAGGAAAATATGTTTAATGTATTTAATGCTTTAATATTCATTTAGTTGGTTAGTTAATTTGGGTTTGATAATTATTTTTCTCAGCACATTGAGGATTTATTATTTTTGTCTTATGGTTCCATTTTTACTGGCAGGATGGGTGCTATCGTTATGAGTTCTATATCTTAGAAGATAATCTATGTTATCTGTTGGGCTTATTTAAAGCCATATTGTCTCTGATTTTTCTTTTCTCCACAGTGTACTCAGGCTGTGGGTTTCTTTTTAGTTTTTCTGTATGAATGTTTTATTATTTCTAAACCTGAGAATTAGTTTTTTCTTCTTTAAATCTGGACCATTTCCAGGCATTATTTCCTTTCAATTTTTCTTGCCCTCTTTTTCTAATATTTGTCTCTAGATTAGTCTTGTTACAAACTCTATTTTTAGCTACAGTAGCTTCCACTCTTCTGCTTTTTCCTTCTCTTGTCTCTTTGTCTCCATTTCAGGTAATTTCCATACATGTACTTTTTTTTAAGATTTTATTTATTTGTCAGAGAGAGAGAGGACAAGCAGGGAAAGCGGCAGGCAGAGGGAGAAGCAGGCTCCTCACCAAGCAGGGAGCCCAAAGTGGGGTTCCATCCCAGGACACTGGGATCATGACCTAAGCCTAAGGCAGATGCTTGACCGGCTGAGCCACCCAGGCGCCCCTAGATGTACTTTCTGTCTCACAAACTCTTACTTTGTCTAAACTTGTTTAGACATTTCTAATTCTAAGAATTATGATCATGCAATTTAAATTTCTTTTAAGATTTGCCTATTTTGTGTTACTATCTTATTTCTGGCCCATATTTACAAATCTCTCTTTTACCTTTCTAAATACTTTGAACACATGCATTATCCAATGTCTATATTCCTCTGAGCTTTTTTCCCTGGACCCTTATTGATAGTTTGCCCTTTGTATTTCATAATTTTGGGTTTTATACTCAATTTCAAAGGCAGGAGTTAAGGGAATATGATAAGAAGGCACACCAGTGGAGATCATTTACACTTCCACTTCCAGGAGTTCTAGGATGGTCTCAGCCTTTAACAATTTTGAATTAACTTGTTGAGATTAAATTAAATTCAACCCAACTGTTTTTCTTCTAAGTCCTACTTTTCATGAAGGGTATTAGACTTTTGAGGATTCTGGCTTTATTCTCTTTCCTTGTATGTTTGGTATGCCTCTCCCTTTTTTAAACCTTTGATATATTTTTAATTTTTAAAATAATGTACACATTACTTTAAGACAAAGTATGTATTTAAAAGAGATAATAAAATTTTGAATTGAGAGGTGTTTTGTTTTTCTTCCACACGACTGCATTCAGACTCAATATGCCCAAGTAATGGAGGTGAGCAAATGCCTTGAATGCGGCCATAGCTGTGGTGTCAACGAGGCAGTAAAATTTGCTAGTCTTTCTTCATTTTTGGTGCTTAGGGATTTAGTTTAATATTTTATAAAAGTCAATTATCCTTATAAAATTATCCCTGCTATATCAACCCACAATTTCTATCAGAAATTTATTTTTAATCAAGATATTTTTAAAGATGAATTCTACAGCCCCAGAAATGAAAGTTCTTCAGTGCTTTTCCCCCTCGTGGATTGGAAGGAAGGAAGCATTGCTAATGCAGGAAATGTGAGACTCTTAATAGGTGGATATTTTTGAATCATCAAGAGCCAGTGGAGTCCAGTACACAAATGGACGTTTTCACCCAAGGTAAGCACAGAGAGAGTACATACACCGCGGCAGGAAGAATGTGTGTGCATGTGTGTAGGCAGTTTGCTATGCTTGGTAGTGGGAAGATGGCACATATTTATCTTCTATTTTTCCCTGTGAAATATATATAAAACATCAGTGAGACTGTGCAAGGCAGAAGGTGTATTTAATTTCAGAGAAGAAACAGAAGTGTATAAAATAGTCATTTTAGGTTATTACAAATGCAAAACACTAGAAAAAATATTGAGACATCATCAGGCAGTGCTGAAGACATACTTGAAATTTCTTATCATAATAGTCCAGTCAGAAAATTTAATGATATAGGGGTGCCTGGGTGGCTCAGTTGGTTGAGCGTTGGACTCTTGCTTTTGGGGTTGTGAGCTCAGGATTGTGAGATCAAGCCTGGTGCTGGGCTCCATGCTCAGCACAAAGTCTGATTGAGATTCTTTCCCCTCCCCTTCTGCTCAGTCTTTCTCTCTAAAATATAACTATATTATACAATTATATAATTTACTGTGTATACAGTAGTATACCAAAAGTACATTTTTTAAAATATTCTATTTATTTATTTGAGAGAGAGAGAACAAGTGAGAGAAAAACACAAGCCAGGGAGAGAGGCAGAGGGAGAAGCAGACTCCCCACTGAGGAGGGAGTCTGATGTGGGGTTTGATCCCAGGACCCTGAGATCATGACCTGAGCTGAAAGCAGACACTTAACCAACTGAGCTACCCAGGTGCCCCCCCAAAATATATTTGTAAAAAATATAGTGAGTGTGTGTGTGTATAGTATTTTGTACATATATGTAAAATCCTATTCAATTATTCAACTAAATTTGTGTAAATGTGGAATAGTAAATGTGTTGCTTTTAGTGGACTTGATTTTGGTCAGGTGTGTGTGACAAATGGGGAAGATTAAAGGGAGAATCTGTAGAAAAACAAGTTTCGTGTCAGACTACTCAGTCTAAGTTGAGATAGAAAGGCAATGATAACACAAAGTGATGACAACAGTGAAAAACCAGTTGTTTCAGCCAGCGGATGTCCCAGTGTGGCTGAAATTTGTTGGAGATGAGATAAAATCATAAGTGAGATTTAAATATAGAGTAGGATATTCAGAGTGCAAGATAATGGAAATCGGAGTTTCAGAGATGGAAAAGTTGACTCAAGGAAGACGAAGACCTGAGAAGTAAGAGTACTGGATGGGACGGCATGGATATCGTAGTCATAAAAAAATCATGTTGAAGTTAGTTACAAGTAAGAAAGTGAAAAAGAAAAAAAGAATACAGAAAGTAAGATGCTGAAATCTCTTATGAACAAAGGAAAATTACTGAAATATCTGTATCGTACTGCATTATGGAGTGATATACATCAGATGGCGCAATCTGATGGCTGATCAGAGGAATTAGCCCTTTAAATGAGTGAAAAGAGATTTCTAGAAGAAGAGATGAAGCTTGACAATTAGTCATTGTGGTAACAAAGATAACATATCTAAAATGAATTTTATATGGTAAAATTAAACATTCATGAGTTTTCCATTTAGATGTTACTTTTACAAATTACAAAGTCAGCCTGTACACACATTTGTTAAATATATCATCACTATTATTTGGGCAGCTTTGGACACCCAGTATCTATTTTTCATAAGCAAAATCAGGGCTCAAACAGGATTAAATATTTTGAGTCCCTAAATAAAGATAGATATCCTAGTTCTGTTAAATAATCCTCACAGATTCTGTGGGCTTCCAGCATCTGTTCCACACCTCAGCAGAGCATGTTAAGTACCTTTCAAATACTCAGAACCTCTGGGATCTCAGCCGAGGCAGGATTCTTCTCTAGGGACCCACCAGATTTCCATTACCAGCTGTGGCTCAATACTGAAACTCCTACTCTTGGATGGGTATGAGGTTTTTGAGCCCTTTTCCCAACCTACCCACATTAAGAAGGCTGAAATTTATTTCTGGCTTCTTTCAGTTGTGAAAAGAAATCAGCACTTGGGGGTAAAAAACTGAGAACACAGAAAGAAAATGCCTCTAGTATCACAGGGAATAAATTTATTATGTGCATCAAAAATTCAGGATTGGGTCTTAAGTGTTAAGATTTGAGCAGTTGGAATCACTGGAGAGTTAAAAATGATACTAATAATGATGCAATTGGATTGAAAGGAATCTGGTGGTACACAAAATATGTAATGTTTTCAAAATATTTCTACTTAGAAATTCAGGTCACGAAAGCAATAATACTTAAGCAAAATACTTAAGCAAAAACAATATTTGACTATAGCAACAGCTTCCAGCTTCTGTCAGTAGCCAAGATTGTGTCCCGATACAGTCACCTCGCTGCTGAGAAATCCCAGTCTTCACACCTGTTGTCCCCTACCAGACCCATGCAACCAGCCTAAAAAAACAAATCTACAAGAGGCATGAAGTTCATCTTCATCTTGGTATGGGGTAACTTTCCACAGGTGGTAACCTCTCCTTTTATTTAAAAAGTCATTGTCAAAAAAGGAGGTGCTTCTTGGTTCTCATTTCATTTACCTATATTGGTATGATTCTCATGTAGGTGTGGTTTTGTTTTGTATTTTAGGGTCACCCCTTGATGGCATGTCTGTGTGTGTGCATGTGTATTTGTGTGTGTTTACAGGTGTTTTGTACTTATTCTGATCTTGGCAGGACAACTGTTCTTTCTGAGAAGTGATTTCAAGGTTGGTGTTCAGAGGGCCCTAATTATTCTAAGGGCCCTAACTTGTTCTAAGTAAGCAACCTATGAGGCACTATCTGTATGTGGCATGACGGTATTCTTTGCAACTTCACCACTGAGGCTTCACCCCATTCTCGTCTTAACTGAAATGTTGGGTGTTAGATTTTGTTGGTTTGGCTCTTAGCAAATTAATGTATCAAAGTTTTTTCCATAAAATGTGATCAATACATTCGAGAGTGAGAGTGCTTTTCCTACGGGTGTTTCACTGTAAAGAATTATGTAACTTCAAGAAGTAGTTACATGAAGGAGTACTTTCAAGCTCAATCAGAAACCCCAGCTATATGGGGAGATAAGGGCAGAAAAAGGCTGAAGGAAGAAGAGAGACCCATGTTAGGATGTCTTAAAAGGGAGCCACAACTCCCACTGAGGTAATCTAGGAGAGTTTTGAGGCAATACTTGCATTGTGGCTTAAATTCCCAGTGTTGTCATGGTCAGATAAAAATAAGTTTGAGTGGGACGCCTGGGTAGCTCAGTCGGTTAAGCATCCAACTCTTAGTTTCAGCTCAGGTCATGATCTCAGGGTGGTGGGATGAGCCCGGAGTTGATCTCTGTGCTCAGTGTGGAGTCTGCTTGAAGATTCTCTCCCTCTGCCCCTCTCTGCACCTCTCTCTCTCATTCTCAAATAAATTAATAGCTCTTTTAAAAAAGAAGCTTGAGTTATTTCTTGTAATAAATCTAGCTTTTCCTGTTTCTCATTTCATTCTGGCAAGATAAATGTAAAGTAGGTTTTATTATTCCCATTTCACAGGTGAAGAAACAGAGTCTTAAGTAGGGAAAAGTAACCCAGGTTTCATAGTCACTGAGTGGCAGATCTAGATTTACATAAAATCCCATCTAATGCTAAGCCCTTGTCACTGCACCAATTAATTCCTGAGAGGAAAAATGTAAAATAAACTCACAATGACCACCACCACAATAACAAAAATGTATCTACTTACTGAATATTCAAATGCAAATACATTGAATGGGAATAGGGAGCACAGGAGCTTGGAGGGACATTTACTTCTCACCTAAATATATAACCTGAAGGTATAAACAGCTTGCAACCTAAAATATTTGAAAGATGACCTATCTGAATAAATAAGATGTACTTAAGAGGATAAAACGTGGTCAGGTTCACAAGAATCAAAATGCTCTGCAATAAAATTAAAGAAAGTGAGGAAAGGAAATCATGAGGGCAACCAAAGAGTCTCCAAAAGCAATCCCTAGGGGATTCTCTGTTGGGGAAGGAGTTTAAAAGCTTTTGGTACTCCCTAGGAGGGTAAGCTCCTTTGATGTTTCTAGATTCACTCCTTGAAGAGATACCTTGTCTGTATACCCACAAGCTGTGGAAATGGAGTGCTCTGATGCTAGTCCATTAAAGAAACCAGATGTGCCTCAAGAAAGGAAAGGGCAATTGCTGTATAAGACACTATGTTTTATCTAATATATAGTTCAAAAGAATTTTATGAAAACTCCAGGAACCAGTTAAGAAATCATAGTACCCTGGACAAACACAAAGCTGCATTGAAATAGGTAAGAAAAATCAATGCATTTTGACCACGCCAGCATAGCTTGGCACAATCAAGAGAAAATGCTCAACTTGTGGCTTCTTTATTGGTAAGGAAAAAGAAGAGTGGGAATCATATCCAATGTTCTGGTTTTTTGGGGGTTGCCCATGGGACTGGTTTCTGTGTCTCCTAATCCAGAGTGTTGATGAGGAATCAGCATACTTTCGATGGCTGGGGAGCACTGAGAGCAAAGGAGAACCCAATGACTTGTTGCAGAACCAGACACCAAAGGGAGGAAGATATTACAATCTCCTAAAAGAGAAACCAGCAATCCTCCATAATTGAAGAATTACATGCACAAGCCCAAGGACAAATGCAGAAAAAAAAAAATGGAAAAGATAACAGAACTTCTAGCTGGGCTTATCAGTGAAGGTGTTCCCCTGTATGAAGCTAGTGCATAAAAACTGGGAGAGATAGTTATTTTCTCAAGTATTCAAATGCCAGAAAAAAATAAAAAGGCATGTAAATAAACATGAAAACACAGTTGAATCAAGAAAACAACATACATTTCTAGAAACCAACCCTAAAGAAACAAAGATCTATGAATTACTTTAAAAAGAATTAAAAAAAATCATTTTAGGGCACCTGGGTGGCTCAGTGGGTTAAGTGGCTGCTTCGGCTCAGGTCATAATCTCAGGGTCCTGAGATTGAGCCTCACTCCGGGCTCCCTCAGGGGGGAGTCTGCTTCTCCCCCTCCCTCTGCTGCTCCCCCTGCTTGTGCTCCCTTCCTCACACTCTCTCTTTCAAGTAAATAAATAAATAAAATCTTTTAAAGAAAAAGAGAACAACATATGTTTCCAGAAACGAACCCTAAAGAAACAAAGATCTATGAATTACTTGACTAAGAATTAAAAATAATCATTTTGAAGGAGCTCAGTGAATACAAGGAAATATAGATAGACAACTAAACACAATAAGGAAAATGATGCATGAACAAACTGAGAATATAAACAAAGAGATAGAAACTATATAAAATAACAAAACAGAAATTCTGAAGCTAAAGAATACAGGTAAATTAAAAACTCACTAGAGGGTTCAATAACAGAAGAAAGAATCAGGGAACAAAAAGGCAGCTTATTTTAAACTATAAAGTCAGAGGAAGAAAAAAAAAAGAGGAATGAAGAAAAGGGAAGAAAGCCTAAGAGACTCATGGGCTACTATCAAGGGACCAATATCTATATTGTGTGAGTCCCAGAAGGAGAAAAGAGAAAAAGAAGGGTGGAGAGTTTACTTAAGGAAGTAATGGCTCAAAACTTTCGAAATATGAGGAGGAAAATAGAAATCCAACTACAGGAAGCAAAACTCTAACTAGGATGATCCCAAAAAAGCCCACAGTAAGACACACTGTAATCCAACTGATGAATGTAAGACAGAGAAACTTGAAAGTGGCAAGAATTAGCAATTTGTCCTGCACAAGGGAATATCATAAGATTATTAGTGGATTTACCCCCAGAAATGTTACAGACTACAGGAGAAATAGGATGACATATCCAAAATGGTGCAAAGGAAACCTGCTAATCAATACAATTTCAGCAAAGAACTCTTTCCAAAAGGATGAAGGAATAAAGACTTTCCCAGATAAACAAAAACAGAGGAATTCATAATGACTAGTTCTGTTCTATAAGAAATGCTACAAGGAGGGGCACCTGGGTGGCTCAGTTGGTTAAGCTTCTGACTCTTGATTTCGGTTCAGGGCATGATCTCAGGGTCGTGAGATTGAGCCCCATATTGGGCTCTGGACTCAATGGAGAGTCTGCTTGTCTTTCTTCCCCCTCCAAAATAAATTCAAAAAATCCTTAACAAAAGAGAGAGAGATGCTGCAGGGAGTCTTTCAAGTTAAACTGAAAGGACACTAGACAGCAACACAAAAGCATATAAAAATAGAAAACTTTCTTGTTAAGGGTAATATATCAGGTATATCTTGTTAAGGGTAATAGTAAAGTCTGTAATACTGTAATGGTGATATATAAATCACTTTTAGTCCTGGTTTAGAATTTAAAAGATAAAAACACTAAAATCACCATAAGTATAAAACTATGCTAATGGATACAACATATAAATGATGTAATTTGTTATAATGATAACATAAAACAGAGGGAGTAGATATAAAGGAGTAGAGTTTCATATGCAATTGAAAATAAGTTGTCATCAATTTAAAATAGATTGTTATGACTACAAGATGCTATATGAATCTTTGTGGTAACCGTAAAGAAAAATACCTACTGAAAATATATAAAGGAAAATGAAAAAAAGAAACAAACCCTGTCACCACAATAAAATCAAAGGAAGGCTACAAGAGGAAAAGAGGGACAAAAAACAAAAAAGCCCACATACAGAAAGCAATGAACAAAATGCAATATTAATTCCTTCTTTAACAGTAATTACTTTAAATATAAATGGATAAAAGTCTCCAATCTGGGGGCGCCTGGGTGGCACAGTGGTTAAGCGTCTGCCTTCAGCTCAGGGCGTGATCCCGGCGTTATGGGATCGAGCCCCACATCAGGCTCCTCCGCTATCAATAATGCACTGCCTATAAGAGATACACTTTGGGTGTAAGGACACACATAGGCTGAAAGTGAAAGGGTAAACAAATAACCCATGCAAATAGTAACCAAAAGAAAGAACAGGGATGGCCATACTTACATGAGAAAAAAGCAAACTTTAAATCAAAAAACTGTCATAAGGGACAAAGAAGGACATTATATAATGAAAATGACGTCAAATCACCAGGAATATATGTAACAATTATACATGCACCTAACATCAGAGCACCCAAACATATAAGGCAAACACTAACAATATTGAAAGGAGAACAGACAGTAACATGATGATAGTTTGAATTTCAATACTTCACATTCAATAATTGATACAACTAGAAAGAATTGATACATTAAGAAAACAGAAGATTTGAGCAACCAGTTGGACCTAGCAGACCTATACAGAACACTCTTCCCAACAGCAGAAAACACACATTCTCAAAAGCATGAGTCATTCTATCAAATAGATCACATTAGGCCACAAAAACAAGTCTTAACACATTTGAGAAGATATAAATTATACCAAATACCTTTTTCTAACCACAATAGAATGAAAATAGAAATCAATAGCAAAAGGAAAACTAGAAATTCACAGGTATGTGGAAATTAAATAACACACTCTTGAACAACCAGTGGGCCAAAAAAGAAATGAAAAATGAAAATGAAAACACAACAAAACATAACACACCAAAACTTATGGAATGTAGCAAAAGTTGCACTAAGAGGGAAGTATATAATAGTAAATGCCTACATTAAAAAAGAAGAAAAGTCTCAAATCAACAACTTAATTTTGAACATCAAGTAACCAGAAGAACAGGCTAAACAACGTTAGCAGATGGAAGGGCACCTGGATGGCTCAGTTGGTTAAGTGTCTGACTCTTGATTTCAGTTCAAGTCATGATCCCAGGGTCTTGGGATCAAACCCTGCATTGGGCTTCCTGCTCAGTGGGGAGTCTGCTTTCCTCTCTCCCTCTGCCCCCCTGCTCATTCTCTTTCTCTCTCTCTCTCAAATAAATAAATAAAATCTTTAACAAAAAAGTTAGCAGATGGAAGAAAATAATAATTATTAGAGCAGAAATAAAAGAAATAGAGAATACAAAAATAGGGAAAATAAAACAAAGAGGTTTTTTTAAAGATCAATAAAATAAATATGTTCTTAGCTAGTCTAACAACTACAAAAAGATTCAAACAATAATCATAAATGAAAGAGGAGAAATCTATGAACAATTGTATGCCAACAAACAGGGAATCTAGAAGAATTGGATAAATTCCTACAACCTACCACCACTGATTCATGAAAAAATTAAAAATCTGAATAGACCTAAAACTAGTAAGGAGATTGAATCAGTAATCAAACAGTTCTAAACAAAGAAAATTCCAGGACCTGTTGATATCACTTATGAATTCTACCACACATTAAACAAGAATTAACACCAATTCTTCTCAAACATGTCCATCAAATTGACAAGGATGGAACACTTCCAAAGTCATTTAATGAAGCTAGTATAGCCTTAATACCAAAACCAGAAAAATACTAAAATAAATAAGTAAGTAAATAAATAATTAATTAAAACATAAGAAGCTACAAACCTATATTACTGATGACTATGGATGTAAAAATCCTCAACAAAGTACTAGCAAACCAAATCTAATGGCACACTGAAGAGATTGCACACCATGATCAAGTGAGATTTAGTCCTGGAATGCAAGGGTGGTTCAACATACAAAAATCAATCAATGCAATGTATCCCACTAACGGAAGGAGAAAAACTACATGATCATCTTGACTCACAAGAAGCATTTGACATAATTCAACACAATTTCATGATAAAAACACTCTGCAAAGTAGTAATAAAAGGAAAATTCCTCAACAAAAAATTCTAGCCAGAGAAATTAGATAAGAAAATAAAGGGCATCAAAATAGAAAAGGAAGGAAAATTATCTCTCTTTGTAGATGACATGAGCTGATGTGTAGAAAACCCTAAATGTTCCATGATAAAACTGCTAGAACTAATAAACAAATTCAGTAAAGTTGTATGACATCAAATCAACATGCAAAACTCAGTGGTATTTCTATGCATTTATTTCATTGTTACTATATAGAAATACAACTGATTTAATGATGAAAACTCCAAAAAGAAAATTAAGAAAACAATTCCACATACAATATCATGAAAAAGAATAAAATATTTAGGACTAAACTTAACCAAATTGACCAAAGACTTACACTCTGGAAATTACAAAATATTGCTGAAACAAATAAATGGAATGATGTCCTGAGTTCACGGATTAGAAAACTTAACATTGTGGAAGTGCTCATACTACCCAAAGTGATATACACTCAATGCAACCCTTATCAAAATCATAATGGCATTTTTTTTCAGAAATAGAAAAAAAAATGCTAAATTTTATGTGGAATCTCAAAGGACCCTAAACAGTGAAAAAAAGTCTTGAAAAAGAAAAGGAAAGCTGGGGAAGGTGGGGTTCATCTTTCTGATTTCAAATCTTTCTGACTTCAAAATTTCATCAAAATAGTATGGTAGTGGCATGAAGACAGACACATTGACCAATGGAACAGAATAGAAAGCCCTAAATCAATCATTGTGTTTATAACCAAATGATCTTTGACATGGTGCCAAGAATACACAATGGGGATAGGATAGTGTCTTCAACAAATGGTGCTGGGAAAAGTAGATATTCACATTCAAAAGAATGAAGTTGGATGCTTACCTTATATTATATATGAAAATTAACTCAAAATAGGTTAAAGACATAAATGTAAGACCTGCAACTATGAAACTCCTAGGAGAAAATAAGGGGAAGCTTCATAACATTGGATTGAGCAATGATTTCTTGGATATGTCACTAGAAGCAGAGAAAACAACAGCAAAAACATGAATAGGACTATATCACGCTTAAAAGCTATGCATCAAAATATAATCAACAGAGTGAAAAGGCAACATCCAGAATGGGGGATAAAATTTGCAAATCCTATTTCCCCAAAGAAGATATACAAATGTCCAACAAAAATATGAAAAGATTTTCAGGATCACTGATTATCAGGGAAATGCAAATCAAAACCATAGTGAGATATCACCTCACATCCTTTAGGATGGTCACTACCAGAAAAATAGAAAATACTAAATATTAAAAAAAGAAAATACCAAAAATTGGCAAGGATGAAAAGAAAATGGAACATTTGTGTACTGTTGGAAATACTGTAAAATGGTGTAGCCATTGTAGAAAGTAATATGGAGTTTCTTCAAAAGAATTAAAAATAGAATTACCATATGATCCAGCAATCCCACTTCTGCGTATATACCTAAAACAATTGAAGCAGGATCCTGAACAGATATTTGCATAGTCATGTTAACTGCAGCATTATTCACAAAGCCCAAGAGGCAGAGACATCTTAAATATCCATTGATGGATGAATGGGTAAACAAAATGTGGTACATACATGTAAAGTGATGCTATTCTGCTTTTAAAAGGAAGGAAATACTGTCACATGCTACAATATAGACGAACTCTGAGGACATTACTCTAAAACAAGCCAGTCATGAAAAGACAAATACTGTATGACTTCACCTATATGAGTTATCTAAGCAGTCAACTTCCTATAATCAGAAAGTAGAAAGTAGTAGGTTGCCAGGAGCTGGGGGTAAAGGAAAAGGGAAGTGGTTGTTCAATAGGTATAAAGTTTCAGTTTGGTAAGATGAATAAGTTCTAGAAATCTGTTGTTCAACAGTGTGCAGTGTTTTTAACACTGTTGTGCTAGACACTTGAACATGGTTAAGATGGCAAATTTTTATGTTATGTGTTTGTTTATTTTTTACCACAATTAAAAATAAAACAAAACAGAACTATAGATAACATGGTTAAGCATAGGATGTTGTGAGGGCTACCAGAGGGGATAGAAACAAAGTCTAGGAAATGTGATATAGTGGAAACCAAAAGCAAAGAGTGTGTGTCAGAAACGATGTGATTCCTGACTCTTGAATGCTTCGGAATGGTCAAGGAAGAGAAAGCAAAAGAAAGTACCTGTGGGATTTAGCAGCATAGAGATCATTGATCCCTTAGCAAGAATGGTTTCACTGAAACAAGGATGGGTTCAAATGGCGACAAGGGTGAGGGTTTGACCATACAATTTATCATTCAATCCTGAATACTCTGAAGAATGAAGGGGTTGCTACAATTATTAATAATTATATATTTTTAAAATATTTATTTAGCATATCACACATTGATTTTATTGTACTCATGCATCACTAAAACTCATCATTTGGCTGTTTCTGACCTGGAAATAAGGACACGGATGCAGGTTCTCTGGGAACCAAAATTTTCAGTCTTCAGGAAGGGAAGTGGTTGTTAAGAGCCTTAGATCCTGCTCGTTTTTTGTCATTTCAGCCCCAAAGACCTTCAAAACACTTAAGGTGAATGAATGCCTTCCCCTTCCCAGGCTGCAATGCCCTTATTTGGAGGTGGGCTGGGGTAATTAGTAATTCGGGGCAAACTGGAGAGTGAGAGCAGGGTGATGAGAGGTGAGAGAAGTAGCTACTGGAGCAGCTGAGTAAATGTTGTATCTTTCATTTCCAGGAGCCACTGAAGGCACAAGCCCAAAGGCCCTCAAAGACCACAAGATAGTTTCTCTAGATGATCCAGGCCTGGAGCAGTCTTTTCTTCAGGTTACAGGCCTGTGGATTGGCCTCAGCAAGGACCAGGAAGAGTAAAGATGCAGCAACCCAAAGAATAAGAGGTATGGCCAGTAGGGTTGGGGTGGAATTCTTCAGTTGTTCCCCTCCGCTTCCCCCAGAGGAGTAATGGTTGGTGCCCTTGGCCTTGGGGCTTCCTTAGGAAAGCCCTGGACTCATTCTTCTCTCCCACATTGAACCTCCCATTAAAATGTGGTCTGTCCATGGTACATGTTTTCACCACTGTTAGGCACTTCCGTTCAAAGCTGCAAGTGTGAAGGTGTTGAAGTAAGGCTCAAAGACAGAAATTTTAAGATGTGAACAAATTAACTATTAGAATAGAAAAGAGCAAATGGTGAAATACAGAATATCCCTCAAAAAAGGATATGAAGTCTTCTCACAATAATTGACTTATTTGATGTAATTTCAATTAATTAAGTAATTCCAATCTCAATCACAATGGCATTTCTCTGAAGCATGGTAAAATATCTTTAAAGTACAGAAGAAATATAAAGAGATAAAATAGCACAGAAAATGTTAAACATAATGCAAACATATAATGCAAACTATAGGACACTAGCACTATTATATATATATAAACTTATTATATAACCATAACTTGATATTTTTACAGATTTCTGACACTATTTCTTTGTCCTTGGTCACATGCTCCTTCTCCCAACTTATGGGCTTTTTATTTTTTCTTTTTCATTTTTTTCAAGATTTTATTTTTAAGTCATCTCTACACACAACATGGGGCTTGAACCCACAACCCCGAGATCAAGAGCCACATGATCCACCGGGGCTTTTTATTTTTTAATGTCACAAAAGAACATGTTGCTAACCGCTAAATAACTGCCTTAGCTAACACTTGCTTCAAAAATTCAGAGAAATGAGAGATGTCACTTCAAGGTAAATCGGTCAGAAATGGTTCACTGAAAAAGTAGAAATAAAGCTGGGTCTTCTATGGTCCAAGGTTCAAAATGAGAAGAAAACAATGATCTCTCCCACACAAGAAATAAAGGTGAAAATACTTCATCATAAGACCTGAATTAACCCAAACTTAAATAAAAAACTGAATATCATAGACTAAGGTCCTGTGAGTAGTCTTTCATGCACTTAAAATATCTTCACAGAGGATATACTATGTGTAAAATATGATACAAGCTATGGAATTTTATAGGACAAAGAGAAAAATAGAAAAATGACCATGGAAACAGTCCATAGAAAAATTGAAAAGGCCTAGACTTAGTATGGTAAAGCCATCTCTCTTCATATGAAAAAGTAAAGAAAAAAATTGGTAAATCCAGTTGTCATCTCCAAGGTTCCAAATGATAAGAAACTTAAGTCACTGGGAAAAAAAGAACCACTTTGAGATTGCAGTATATTTACAAAATACAAATACGAACACCAATATGTCAGATGACTGTGCAAATGTGTGAATAATTCCTTTTCTCATTATCACAAAATCTGCTTCTCCACACTCTGTACTTCCTCCGCTGGACATACATTATATATCTTCTTAATTGGGAATACTCTTCCCATGTTTGGAAGAATTCCTATAGCGTGATGTGTCCTTTCCATCCCCCAATAGTAGAAGCCATACTTTTCCTTTCACCAAAGTCTTTTCCTGTAGGTCTGAGACACATGAATTAGGCTACAGCACTTGTCTACACCTGTGTTAGATTTTATTTGGAAGAAAGCAATTTGAGGGAGTACGTATCACCTGGAACTCATCTTTTGATGGGAGTAGTGATGGGTGAAGGTGAATGGTTTGGGGGCGACCCCAGTTGGAGGGCTTTGGGGGCAAGTGCCAGCACCTTCAAAGTGAGTTATCGTGCCAACCAGCAGCATAGGCAGTGCCTTTGACACAAGAATGACATGGTGGTAACTGAGTGCTTTCATGACAGCCAAGATTAAGAGCTTAGCCCTCTGGCCCCCCTTAAGATTTTGAAATCTATCAGATATCCCTTAATAAATTTTTTTAAAGATTTTATTTATTTATTTGACGGAGAGAAAGAGAGTGAGAAAGCACAAGCAGGGGGAGCTGCAGAAGGAGAGGGAGAAGCAGACTCCCTGCTGAGCATGGAACTCGATGCGGGGCTCAATCCCGGGATGCTGAGATCAGGACCTGAGCTGAAGGCAGCCAAGGTAACCAACTGAGCCACCCAGGTGCCCCACTTAATAAATTTTTTTTTTCACTTAAACTTGTTAGAGAAGATTCTGTGTCTTGTAACTACCATATCTAACAGATGTACCAAAAGAGAACTATAAATGGCCCCCGATTAATTCCTGTTGCAAAAACTAGGGCATAGTCAAGGCTTCTATAATAACAATCATTTTATCTATAAGACTAAAATCTTCAGCATCCTAATGTCACAACTCAGAGACAAGAATACTAGCCCCTTAATGAATACTGCAAACTCTGCATTAAAAACTCTGCATTTAAAAAATAGGGGGTGGGAATAGTTTGGAGTCATGTAACTGAGTTTGAATTCTACTTTTGATATATAAGAGAGGCACATTTTGGGGTCTTTGGGCAAGTTACTTATCTGCTGGGCCTGAATTTCCTTCTCCAAAAAATGGGTAACACCACCTTAGAGTTGTTGCAAACATTAGGGGATATTTATATGCCTGATACAGTGCCTAGCTCAAAATAAATTCTTAGTAAATGTACACATTATAAATTCATAGGTAAAGCTGCACCTCAGTCCAAGGGAAATTTCTGACAGAGCTCCTAAGCATTGACTGGGTTTCTTGGATAGTGGTGAGCTTCTTTCATTGGCAGTATTTAAATATAGCCAGGCATTCATCTGAAAAATATTTTATAGATGGGATTGGAACATCAGATTTAGTTTGGTTCAGAAGATATCGAGGACCGTCATAACACTTGGGTTTTACTTATAATTCCAAGATATAAACAAAACTTAAGATAGTTGGTCTATTCTAATCAGGTGTTTCTTATGAAAAGAAAGTACAGATTTTACCTATATGGATATAGAGCAGAAAAAATGATGTATTCATTTTTTTTTCTCTGGATTCCTTCGACAGCAAATATTACCACTACTAAGCTCCCTAAAATCTTGGCGGCTAGAGAAGTCAGAGCTTAAAGAGTTCTTAGATTCATGTCTTATGGGAGATAGTCTGACATGACCTCGTCTTCAAGGTTACAGGCTTCTCGCTAATGCTACAACTTGATGAAGCCCGATCTTCATGAAACAAAGCTATCTAGTTCTCTTAAACCCCATGTATGTCATTCGTAAGACTGACCTGTTGTAGAGAAGATAAATCTATCCTGGGAGATGGTTATATCCTTGACAAAAGAGAGTTCAGAATGTAAACATATTTTTTTTGATGTGTTAAGGGAATTGATAATGACAGAAGCAAAGTATCACAGAGATATGTGAGCTGATTATAGTACAATGGAAAGGAGCATAGAATTTATGGTTTAAAACCTGAGTTTATTTCTTTTCTATTAAAAGATAATTTTTAAAAAAAGGTAAAAATCATAATTCCTGTGCAGGTACAAGAATGAACATGTGTTAAGTGTTCTATTTTATTCACCAGGGAGAAAACTGGAAAGATGTTAAGACAATTCGAAGGAGACCCCAAAGAACAAATATGTGTATTGATAAGAATATTAAAATGCATGTGCAAATGAAAGGCAAACCTGGCATTTTTCACAGATAAGAGAGAAGTAAATTGAATTTCCACTGGACAGAATTTGCATGTCTATAGACAAGAATTACTTGCATTGTTATCTGTTATCTATAACCAGATCACCTGGAAATTATGCTCTAGGCATTGTATAGTTTTCCACTGAAGCACAAAATTTTCCCTCCACTTCCTGTGTCCTGATCAGCTATGAGATCCTTCACGTGTTCTTTAGCGTTTGATGAGCTTTAGTTTTTGTTTCCTTAATAAAACTCCACCTTGAAGGGTTATTATGAGAATCTAGTGAAATAATGTGTAGAACATACCCAGTGCTCTACCATGTCCCCCTCAAAAACTGTTCATGATTTCACAGTAAGCCCTTCAGCATTGTCAATTGTCTACAATACCTGACAAACTCTGATAAAGTAGAGGAGAATGAACAGTACTGTTTAGAATATATTAAGAACTACTGACACATGTCGCAACATGCTCATGACACGAGTCACCAGAGCATTATGCTGAGTTAAAGTAGTCAGACACAAAGTCAATCCTATCAACTGAGACTCTACCACAGGCAAATCTGCGGGGAGAGAAAGACGTGAGTGGTCCTCAGAGGCCAGGGTGTAGGGAGAAGGAACTTCATGAAAATGGGAGTGGAGTGTTTGGGGGCTTCTGAAAATTCTCTCTCTCATGTTTGTGGTGATATATATTTGTTAAAACTCACTGAACTGTGCATTTACAATTGGTGAGTTTTGTTGTATGCAAGTTAGACCTGAACAGAACTGAGTTTTTAAAAAGTACGTGTGATTTGGACCTGTCTCCTTGAGCCAGGTGAAAACACATCTCCTTAGAGTTGCTCTTCTCATTTTGTCAGCGTAAAGCTAAGTGTATGTCAAGATCTTGTTTTGTGGGGTGATCAGTTTACCACCAAATGCCCTATCAACTTTATTAAATTGTAGGTGATTGTGGACAGCTAACTCAAGGCCTTGATTCTTCCAAATGGTAGAGGTGAAAAAGTGAAATCCTATTATCATTTGGGACTCTGACCTTCCACTGTCAATAAGCATATTGACAAAGCTCAATAAGCATATGTAACATTCTCCTTCTTAAAGGTGGCTGCTTTGTCAATAAAGTAAATATATATCCACATGCGTGTGTTCCTGTTGAACAAGTGTTGGGCGTGCACGCATGCGTGTTTGGTTGTTATTTTGATATTTCCTTGTTTTATGTTGTTTTTCAGAATATTTATATTCTCATGGACGTTACCAAAATGAATAGTTTATGTAATGAGCATAAAAACAAGGGAGTAACCCTGGCTGATGTGACAGTGCTGCATTTAAAATGGAAGTCTCTTCCTGCAGCTCTTCCCCTGCCTTTTGAGAGCCAGGCATTCCCCTCGTTGGTTATTAGCAGCAACTGTCTGGCTTGAACCCAGGTGCAGAAAACAGATGACTCGGTCTGACAACATTTCCATTTCCTTGGTAAGGATCGCTTATGAAGTGCCTTTAATCATTTATGAGTACGTTTCATTTGCTGTTTGCTGCAAACAGTTTGACTCTGCTGGGTTTGACAGCTTTCCGACGTTCTGCAAACAGCCGCAATAATAGTCTTGACAATGTCATTTACAAATGAGGTGCAGGCGGTACGAACAAAGCGACCGATACACTCTAAGTAATATGATAATGGAATGGCAAGCTGTATGGAAAACAAGATCGAAATGAGATTGTATCACCCGGTAGGGGAGGTAAATTCCTAGACAGAGAAAAGGATTGCTAAAATGCATCAGTTTTTAATCACGTAAACACCATGCTCACCAAGTTTTCTGACATGGTGGCTCTGGAACGTGTGGGGGTACTTCACCTCCTCCTATTACTGCTGCAGCCCATTCCCACTGCCCACTGTAAATCTACCCCATTTTAGTGTTTCTCCAACCAGATTTTGAGATTCCTGAAAGCGAGCCTTTCTGTTATAGCTGTTTCTACTTCCGCTGTTTGGGGTAGTGTTTTATACGTATCATCTGATCAGTTCAATTCTGATTACGTGGTTACTACCCACTCTTTCTTTAAATCAATAAGCTTTTTAAAAAATTATATACATATAAACAAATTTCTTCAAAGGGATACATATAAACACATATATGGACTTGTGTGTGTCTGTGTGTGCGTTATGCATAGCTTTGGAACAAAAATACATTACGGGATGGTTTTGAAGTGTGGGATTTGATGTGCATAATCTCTTTTGCTTAACGCAGTGAATTTGAAAGAAACGCATAAATTATTTGGCATCATCTGGTCTGAAGGATTGATCATCACCATTGAGATAGGTCATATGGGTGAAAAACTTGGCAGCTTTAGCATTCCTTCATTATGATTTTTTTTTTTTTAAGAAATAGACTTTATTACTTTAGAGCAGTTTTAAGTTCCCAGCAAAATTGGGAGGAAGGTATAGAGGTTACTCATACACTTCCTGCTTCCATATAAACACAACTTACCCCACTATCAACATTCTATGCCACAGAGATATATTTGCTATGATCAATGAAGCTACACTGACATCACAATGACCCAAAGTCCATTGCTTACCTCAGGGCTTACTCTTCATGGCACATTCTGTGGGTTTTGAGAAATGTAAAATGGCATGTATCCACAATTGTAGTATCATACAGAATAATTTCACTGCCCTAAAAATCCTTCATGCTCTGTCTATTCATCCCTCCCTCACCACCAACACTGGCCACCACTGATCCTCTGTCTCCATGATTTTGTCATTTTCAGAATCATTAGTTGGAATCATACAGTAAGTAGCCTTATCAGATTGGCTTCTTTCACTTAGTAGTACGTATTTAAGTTTCCTCTATGTCATTTCATGGCTCAATAACTTATTTCTTTGAGCACAGAGTAATAGTCCATCATCTGGATGTACCACAGTTTATCCATTTGCCTCCTAAGGACATCTTGGTTACTTCCAAGTTTTGACAATCGTCAATATGGCCTCAATAAGTACCCACATGTAGGTTTTTGTGTGGACATAAATTTTCAATTCCTTTGGGTAAATACCAAGGAGTGGAATTGCTGGATCATACGGCAAACACCAGGCATTTTTCGTATGACAGCCATGTTATATTTTTCTTATGTTTTTGTTTTCCTATTTCATATGATGGACTTAAATGCTGAAGTATGTAAATCCAGTGTTTGATAAAATTGAATTAAAAAAATCAGCTATGGGGACCTAGGTGGTTCAATCAGTTAAGTGTCTGCCTTTGGCTCAAGTCATGATCCCAGGGTCCTAGGATTTAGTCCCGCATTGGGCACCCTGTTCAGCAGAGAGTCTGCATCTCCCTCTGCCCCTCCCCTTACTCATGCTCTCTCTCTCAAAAATAAATAAATAAAAATCCTTAAAAAAATAAAAATAAAAAAATCAGTTATACTTATTCTGAAAATACATTTCTAGTATCTGTTTTAAATTGTATTAATAAAGGGGTGCCTGGGTGGCTCAGTCGTTAAGCATCTGCCTTCAGCTCAGGGTGTGATCCCGGAGTCCTGGGATTGAGCCCCACATCAGGCTCCTCTGCTGGGAGCCTGCTTCTTCCTCTCCCACTCTGCCTCCCTGTGTTCCCTCTCTCACTGGCTGTCTCTCTCTCCATCAAATAAATAAATAAAATCTTTAAAAAAATTGTATTAATATCTTTTGACTTTCTTACCCCAAATAAATACATCTAAAAAATACTCTCTTTAAAGTGATTTATTATAAGAGCTTATAGAATAACTAAAGATTTAAAAAAACATCAAAAAGATATATATAACTATATATGTAACAATAAATATATATAACAACTTCATAAATGATGTAATATGTCTATATATAATACATTAAAACACATTGAAGATTACAACATTGTACTGCTATTTTAGTAACTGTATAAAACATTCTAGAGTTCAATATTTTGTACCAAAGACTCATGATTTCATCTTAATATTCTATCATTACATATTTCCATTTTGTAAAATATTTCCTTATTAATAATACTATTTGCTGAGTGTTTACTTTATGTCAGGTGGTGATCCAAGAATTCTAATACACTATCTTATTGACTGTTCACAACTCTGAAGTGAATACATTATCTCCATTTTACAGAAGAAAAGACTGAGGCACTTTGGACATTAAATAACTTGCCCAATGTTATACATTTATCAGGCAGTGGACCTGGAAATTGAACTCAGACCATTTGGATCCACTACCCTCAACCTTATGTCTATACTAAATATATTCTCATTGCCTTATAAGTACATGTTAGATGCTGCCTTAGTGATGTTTAAATGAGATGGAGTCACGGTAAAAAATAAATATTGGCCTTAATTACAAAACTTTTGAAAATATCTAAAACACCACAGTCAGTGAAAAACAAAATGGTCCTAAATGCTATATTTTTTGTGTCCATATAACAACCTATATGAATGAGAATTAAAACTAGATTATGTGCAAAAAGAAAAACTGCTTTCTTAAATTGTGACAAAATGGGCCTTTTTATTTTCTCAAATTGATATTTAAGCTGTTTTATCATCTGTTCAATAAAAAGTAACACTGGATCTCTCAGAACAAATTAGCAGACATTTTTGACAAAAAATACACATTGATGCCTTTGAATTCTAAAGAGGTTTTTCTGACTCCAACTTAAGTATGAGAAGGTATTCTCATATGTCTTAGGAGTGCATTGTTTTCATTTTTATAAATTTTCTACTTTCAATTTTTTAGATTCTTAAAATCAGATCGATTTGTAGACTAGGGTCAAGGGCAAAGGGGGATCCATCTTGTTCCCCATGCCATTCCCGGTACTATAGAACCCAACATAGAGTAGAATTTTCATGAACAAATACAGAGTCACTTTATTAATTACAAAGAAATGAAATCTTTTCTCCAAAGAATACGCTCCTGACATTGAAATGAAATACCCAAGGTCATATAGAATGATTTTTAGTAAGAGAGCTGACTCTAGATCCCAGATTGTGTGATCCCAGCTCTGGCTGAGTAGGGAGAACAGGCACTCTGGAGTCAACCACACCTCGGCAACACTCCTCATCCCTTTCAGCCTCCCAACTCTCAAATGAGACAAATGCCCTAACTCACTGCGCAGCGGTAAATGAAAGGACGCAGAGATAGGTCCTAGTAGAGTACCTGGAAAAAGTCATCTTTCTTCTTCCATTACTGCATGACCCACATCTCCACACAACCTCATTAGAGGTAGAGATTTTTCTGAGTTAGGTAGGAAAATGAAATAAAAGGTTTTTAACTGAAGGCATATTTGAAATGAAAGAAGACACAGGGAATGAGTGCCGTGCCCAACTTGTAATGCAAAAGACAGAAGCTTTCTAAACACAGCTCCTGACTTCCAGCAAAAAAAAAAAAAAAAAAAAAAAAAAAAAAAGAATGTTCTTCCCTTTTCAACAGGGTGTTCTTCTCTAGCCACAGTTTTGGGCAGATTTCTCCCCCTTACAAATGTGCTAACTGCCTTGGGCTAATTTCTCCACTTAAGCAGGACATTCATCAACAGAACTTGCAGAAAATAATAATGCCATCGTTCATGAAAATGTTGGGCTATTCACTAACTAACTCTGAAGTGCTTTAAAAATATTAAGCACAGCATAAATGTTAAGAAATATTAATTACAAGGACAATGGTTGTAATTGAAGTCAGCTTTTAAATCTAGAAGGAAAAGATCATGATTATAAACTATTACCATCAGTAAGTTCATTTAAATCCTCCATTGTCTGTGGTGAGGTCTGTAATAAGAGCAGAGGATAATAAAAGTAAAAACTGAAGGACTCAGAAAAGTTGAGGGAATTAATCTTCCCGGCTACATGGCACAGATGAAAAGCTGTGGATTGAGGTGGGGAGCCATGCCGATGTGGTCTTAAGTTAGGGCCCTGTTCACCCCGTCATTCCTTTGCCTTTATTTAAGAAATAAGAGCTATGTCTCAGGCACTGTGTTACCTTCTGGGTGCATGATGACCAATAAGGTAGATCCACTCAGTACCTTCCCAGAGCTCATGTGATTAGATGGAGCTGTTGGCTCTAACTTTGCCTTGTTGGTCTTCAATTTCTCCCATGCTAATGAAGACAATTTCTTTTCTCTACCCATTTCACAGAGATGATATTGGATAAATAGAGGTAACAAATATAAGAAATGCTTGAAAAATAATAAAAACTAAAATTAAAAGAGGGATCACCAACATATGGTGATTTTGCCATGGAACAAAAGCGCGAGCGTGGCTATTTGAGACTGGAATTCTTCCCTTGCCAGGGACCTAGTCCAAGAAGCAATAAATGTGAGTTTTGATATTCTCTCTCTTCTATTCTTTGTTTTGCATTTTGTTTAGAAAAGGCTATAATTTTTTTTTCTTCATTCTCCAAAAATAAAACTCAATGCAGGTCCGGATCTTAAAGTAAATTAGGGAGTGGATCAGAAATTCAAATGAACACAAAAAACAATCAAACCAGCAACCAACTGGGTTCAAGGAAAGGACTCATTAATATCTGATCGAATCATGTATGTATATACAAAAGCAAAAGCTTTTGGCTTGGGTTCCAAAAAACCATGAGCCTTTAAAGAGGCAAAGGTGAAGAAAGAAACTTCAGAAAAGCTAAATTGTATTTGGCAATAACAGAACTACGAGGAATTATTAAGGAAATCTTTGGAATACATCAACCAATTAGTTTATTATTAAGAACAATAATCACACTGTCCCTCAACTTTGGCCATGGAGTCTTCTTAAGAAAAGTCAGCATTCTTGAGGATACAACATGAAACAATCTGAGAACCTTAAAAGGAGGAAATGTCTTATGATTTGTACTTCACTAAGGGACTGTATAAAAATTCTCTGACATCAAATATGGTATTGCATGTAATATATCCTTCTTATGTCACAAGCAAAATTTTGAGGCCCAAAGTAAACTGCATATTTGACATATTTCCCATTCCATCCTTAAGACTACCTGTGTTAACATTAAGTCCTGCCAGAAATGCTTAAATTCAAAATAGCTATTTATACATGCAATATATACATACAAATAGCTAACGTGGCAACAGTGATAATCCCACATTAGCTTCCAATTAGATTTACATTTCAATTTTAGGAGGAAATAGCAGGCAGTTGGGAACTGCAATCCTCACAAATAGAAATGGAAAGGATACCACATAAAACCATAATTACATGACTTAAGAAATATCTTTTCCCTGCATTCAAGGAAATTATGGGATGTTGCAGGTGATTATCAGTTTATGATCTGAACCTGCAATCTGTCCCTTTGTGTTTTCTAATTCTCTAGGCAACATGGAATTTAGGTAGAGGCAAGGGTAGCAGAGGAAGAACTGCTAAGTTGTCAAAACAGCAAAGTGGTAGGTATGCAGAGACTACCAAATTAAAAAGTATTAAACATTCATTTGATTATTGCCTCTAACTTTCCCTCGTTAGCAATAAATGCAGTAAAATGCACCTGAAAGTATTTAAAACAACTAAAGTAATGTACATTACACTTGGTTTCTTTTAAAAACAAATCAGCAGGCGTGTGCGCGCACACACACACACACACAGTTTATCCACTAAAAGGATAGTAGAGAATGTGTATCGTACTGTATGCACATCTTGGTATTATGAAACAGGCCAAGATTATCAGAAAATAGACACATATTTATTCTAGAAATTTGAATTCTATGGTTTCACTGCTATATGTTGGAGGCAACACAGTAAAAAACATAACAATAAATTTTACCATTCATTTTTTGGGGGAGAGAGGGTAGTGAAGAGATGGCTCTTTCACTCAATGAAATGGTGAACATGAATGTGTGACTTGTTAATAGTTGAGAACTGGGCCTTTTGGAATGAAGCACATAAAAAGGTTTCAATTATCCAACAACTACTAAACGTGTATTATCTGTAAGCGCCTATGCAAGTGTTTTAAATATATCATCTTATTCTTTCTCTCTGAATGTGCTAGTTGATTTTACCATTTCAGGTTGAAATGGAATTTAGAAATTTAACTCATTATAACTGAAATAAAAGAGCATTTCTTAGATTTAGGAGAATAGTGGATGGACTGTAGGGGAACAATAGAACAATAGAGCATAGTGTTTTATAGCATAGACCAATACAGCAATATAGCATGGTGATCGAGGTCAGGTGGACCTGAGTTTAAAGCTGGCACTGATTTTTGTCACCTTGGAAGAGTTACTTATTCTCTTGGTGCCTCAGTATCCTCTTTTATGAAAAGCTATGAGTAATAGACATGTAGTGACAGTTCAATGAAGCAAGATACATAAAATACTTAGCAAAGAATTGGAAACATAAGGGCTAGAATGTATTAATTATTATTACTGTAACAAAAGTTCTTGCTATTACTGAAATATAACATACTGACATACTCAGTGTATTAAACAAAGATCCTTAAAATCTGCAAACATTCTTACCTGCCATAGCTAGGGGTCCATATCATCCATCTACTGGAGTAAAGACATACACAGGGATCAGTGCTCTGGCTGCAGCTGATCAAATAATAGGCAGACTTCATCTTCCTAAACACGGCAATTTCTTTTGGATTATTTTTAATGTCCTAGTTCATAGGAGACACACTGACGTATAAGATGAGTCCTCCCTACACGTCATCGGTGGATTGTGTTCCTCCTGTTTCTAAGTGGTCAATTCTGTTACCAACTGAAAAGAAAAAGCAGAAATAATTTGGAACTATCACTGCCTGACCTTGATACAGAAAAGTCCCCAAAAGAGAATTGGATAAAGAAAAGGAAAGTTGAGCAAAAACAGATATCCATCTCAATCCCTCACAAAAATTTTCAGGAATTGCAGAAAACATGATATGAAAGCAGAGTGTCATGAAATCTGTGGGAAACAAGAATGCAACCCATCTGCAGATTAAAAAAAAAATTAGGAATATCAGAAATCACCGAAGATGTGGGATAGGCAGAAAACGCCTGCTAGAAAAGGTGTGATCTGGTCAACAGGTGCCTCAAGCTCAGAGATAGAAGATACCATGGCAGAGGGGGCTCTGGGGCAGTTATTCTGGCATTCAGTGTTGAAGGACATTATTTGTCATACACTGGGATGGTTCCTACGTGATATCTTGGCCTCTATGCTAGCAGTGAACATTAGAGGTATTTACCCTCAGGCTGGAAGAGTGAGTGTAGGTTTTGGGGACAGAGTAGCAGGTCAGTCTTTCAGGAAATGAGGGGAAAAAAATCAGCATGATGAAAAATGCCCAAACCTACTGGTAATGGTATAGCCTATTGGCTGCACGTAAATTCCCTTCTATGGAGTCCATAGAAGTAGCCTTTGAAAATGCATGCACAGACAGGCTAAAAGTCTCTAATAGAAAGATGAACATACAAACAAAAATCACCAAATATTAACAAAAGAGCAATTAAGAAAAACAATATGGGTGCCTGGGTGGCTCAGTTGGTTAAGCCGCCAACTCTTGGTTTTGGCTCAGGTAGTGATCTTAGGGTCCTGGGATGAAGCCCCACATTGGGCTCAGCAGGGAGTCTGCTTGAGGATTCTCTCTCTCCCTCTTCCCGTCCCCCTGCTCACACACACTTTCTCTGTAAAATAAATAAATGAATCTTAAAAAAAAAAAAACAATAAAATTTGAGCCAAGTTACCTCCCTGCCAAAAAATACAAATGGGTAAATAATTGTTATTAAGAAATAGAAGACTTCACAATGCGTAATCAATATTTCTAGAGTTATAAGGTGTTATATCCCAGAAATAAGAACAGATTATTTAGAAAAAAAATTACAACTCTTACAAATGAAAATTATTACCATTCAAGTAAAAGAAAAAAATGGACAGAACTGAAAAACAGTAAGCAAAGACGTTAACTCAAGAGCTTACCACAGGAGTGGTACTCCAAAAATATAAAAATAAAATATGAAAAATATGCAAGGTGATTAAAAAGTAGAACACAAGGAAATCTATCATTTATTCAACATATGCAGCATAAGAATGGTATATTTTTAGGATAGGCTAGAATATGAGAACAAATATAGTTCAGCATTTTGGATTGTTTTCTTAATTTCTCTTTCTGAAAGTTATTAGTGCATAGAAATGCAACAAAAGTCTGTGTATTATTTTTATATCCTGCAACCTTACAGAATTCATCTATTAGTTACAACAGTTTTTTGGTGGAGTCATTAAGGTTTTTCTATACATAATATCATGTTAATTGCAAATAGTGTCATGTTTTACTTCTTCCTTTCTGATTTGGATGACTTTTACTTCTTTTTTCTTACCTCAGTGCTCTGGCTAGGTCTTCCAGTATTATGTTGAATAAAAGTGGTAAGAGTAGGATTCTTGTTTTATTCCTGATCTTAGAAAAAAATTAATTGAGTTTTTCACATTTGAGCATGATGTTACCTGTGGACTTGTTATACGTGGCCTTTATTATCTTGAAGTACATTCTCTCTGCATCCACTTTATTGAGAGGGCATTGTTTTAATCATGAAAGGATGTTAGAGTTTGTTACTGTGACGTATATTTATGGATTTGCATATGTTTAACTATCTTTGCATCCCAGGAATAAATCCCATTTGATCATGTTGTATGACCTTTTAATGTGTTGTTGAATTTGGTTTGCTAATATTATGCTCAGGATTTTTGTATCAGGGATGTTTCTGTTCATCAGGGATATTGGCTTGTAAATTTCTTTTCTCATAGTGTTCTTATCTAGTTTCAGTATCAGAGTAACACTGGCCTTGTAAAATGAGTTTGAAAAGAATTGGTATTAATTCTTTAAAAGTTTAGTAGAATTTGGGAACCTGGGTGGCTCATCAGTTGAGCATCCAACTCTTGATTTTGGCTCAGGTGGTGATCTTAGAGTTATGAGATCAAGCCCTGGGTCATGAGATTGAGCCCTGCATCAGGCTGTGTGCTGAGCCTGGAGCCTGCTTAAGATTCTCTTTCTCCCTCTTCCCCTCCCCAGCTCATGCACACACTTGCATGCATTCTCTCTCTCTCTCTCTCTCTCTTTAAAAAAAAAAAAAAATTAGTAGAATTCACCAGTGAAACCATCTGCCATCTGGTCCTCAATTTTTACTGGTTGGAGGGTTTTGAATACTGATACGATCCCCTTACTCATAATCAGCCTATTCAGATTTTCTCTTTCTTCATGATTTAATCTTGATAGTTTCTATATTTCTAGGAATTTATCCATTTCATCCAAGTTATCCAATTTGTTGGTGAGTAATTGTTCATAGTTTCTTATGATCCTTAGTACTCTGTGCTATCTGTGTTATCAGTTCTAGTGTCTCCTTTTTCTTTTTCTTTTCTTAAAGATTTTATTTATTTATTTGACATGGAGAGAGGGCGAGAGCATATGCAAGTGGAGTAGCAGGCAGAGGGAGAGGGAGAAGTAGGCTCGCTGCTGAGCAGAGAGCAGGACTTGGGGCTCAATCCCACGACCCTGGGATCATGACCCAAGACTTGTGTTACTTATTTACAGAATCATTAAAAAATAATGTCAAACTCCTAGAGACAGAGAGTGGAAAAGTGATTGCTATGGGCTAGGTTGTAAGGAAAATAGAGAGAGGTTGGTAAAAGGGTACAAACTTCCAATTATAAGATAAGTAAGTTCTGAGGATCCAAAGTACAGTATAGTGAGTATAGCTGATAATTGTACATTGTATATGAAATTTAGTAAGACAACAGATCTTAAATGTTCTCATACACACAGAAAGCTAACCATGTGGGGGCTGACTGTATTAATTAACTTGGTGAGAATCCTTTACAAATATACACATATATCAAATCATCACATTGTATACTTTTAAATATATTTCAATTTTTATCACTTTATTTCAATAAACCTAGAAAAGAATAAAAGTGGCAAAATTGACAAGAACTCTTAAAATTCTGATTATCTTATAATCCATGTGGTAGTATTTGTGTTAGGGTAACATAAATTCCTCCATTTTTTTTTTTTAGATTATTTATTTATTTATTTATTTGAGAGAGAGAGAGCACTAGCGGGGTTGGGGGGCAGAGGGAGAGGGACAAGCAGACTCCCTGCTGAGCAGCTTTTCCTGAAGTCTACTATGCATCAAGGCCAACTGTGACTTTTTTGTTGAATAATAAGGAATGCATAGCTCCACCAACATAGGAGAAAAGAGGAACAGACCATGCACAATGGTAGAACAATTTAAAAATTCAGTAACCAAATGAAAATAATATAATTAAGATATTAGCAACCATTAGAAAACAAACATCCTGGAAACATGAAAAATCATGGAGAGAAAGAATTACAGACCACATATAATGGAATGGAAGTTTGAGCCTACTTCTTCTAGATATTAAGGGCGAGCTGATCAGAACAACCCAGAATTTACGTCAGTTAGGCATCTAGCATCATTCTCATCACGCATGTTGCTAGGCTGAGTTACAAATGGGAGTCACTTTTCTAATGAGGAAGCCTCCTTGACTGCTATGTATCTGCATCTCAACTGATGACTCTTTCCATTTGGCAAATTATGAAGATCTCACACACCTCCTTCAAAAATGTCAGTTTCCTGTTATACAGCAATAATCAGAAACTGGGTTCAGGCTCTGCTTTCACATACTCCAGGTGGTGAAAGTAAAACAAAACATGTGACTAGATTAGAATTCTTAATTTAGTTACCTCCTTAAAATCAAGACATCAGCTGTTAAGTTGGAAAATTATCAAGTCCCATTTCTCTTTATTTTCACCATCATACTCAATACATTTTCTCCAAGCAGAAAATTAGGAGAAGAAAGGAGATTTTTCTGCTGAAGAAGATGATTAGGGAGAACGTTAAAATAAATGCCTGAGGAAGCATTCCATAGACAATCGAACAGTTGACCAAGAGGGAGAGCTTGGATTCTTGATCTTTACTTACATGCCCTTTGGCATTGGACTCCGTGTTTCAACCCCCTCTTCTAAAAAATTAAAATAATAAGACATGTCCAGTCTTCCTAGTGACAGTAAAGTGCTCATAAAATTTATGTGACAAAGTGCCATTTTTAAAGTAAAGCATATTACAACTGCAAGTAACATAAAACATCAGTTTTAAATTCTAGTTTTTCAATCCAGTAGAAGATTTTAAGCCTTCGTGTGTCTTCCTGCCACTGAAAAATGGAGTGTGGGTAAAGATTTTGAAATGACTTCACAGCTTATCATTACCTTTCCAGGTGCAAATTAGCATTCTCATTGAAAGGAACATGTCTGCTATATCTTAGAAAGAAGCATCCTGACATTTCTTGGAATCCAGAATTTGATATTTTTTCTTTTTAAAAAAAAAGTTACACTGACACTTTTGCAGAATCAGAGTCGTGAAGGCATTGCTCTCCTTTATCATATTATATTGATCTTGTAACCTTTGGACATTTCTTCCACTGTCCACTGATGTTGATCTAAGATCACCAATAGCTTCCTCTTTTCCCCTTAGATTTTATTTATTTATTTGAGGGAGAGAGAGCGAGAGCACACACAAGCAGAGGCAGAAGGAGCAGGAGAAGCAGACTCCCCACTGATGGGGAGCCAATCACTGGACTCCATCCCACCACACTGGGATTATGAGCTGAGCCAAAGTCAGACGTTTAATCGATGAGCCACCCAGGCGCCCCTAAGATCACCAATAGTTTTTAATGATCTATTCAAACTAACTTCTTTTTTTTTTTAATATTTTTTATTTATTTATTCGACAGAGATAGAGACAGCCAGCGAGAGAGGGAACACAAGCAGGGGGAGTGGGAGAGGAAGAAGCAGGCTCATAGCGGAAGAGCCTGATGTGGGGCTCGATCCCAGATCGCTGGGATCACGCCCTGAGCTGAAGGCAGACGCTTAACCGCTGTGCCACCCAGGCGCCCCTATTCAAACTAACTTCTGAATTTCCATTTTAATCCATCTCCCTCTGATATTTTGCAAAACAGGCTGCTTTCTCTTTCCTGATTTCCATATTCTGATAGCTTTTTTTTTCTTTTTCAGATTCCCCTCTCATATTCTGACTGTTGCTTATGTGTCTCCTTTACTATTTTTAATTTCCTCAAAAATGCCACCTTTCTAGGACCCATCCTCTTTCTTCTGTATGATCACTAAGCTCTCCTGTTTCTTTGGTTCAGTACAGAACAATCCTATGCCTGGTTTAATGATCTGCTGTCACTGTCTCCAAACTTGTAGTAAGTCTTAAACAAGGGCTCTGCATTTTCATTTTCAACTGGACCTCACAAATTATGTAGCCAATTCTACCTACTGGCCATTTCTTATGTGTCCCTGAATACTTATCATTTTGGTAACATTTTCTCTTCAATTTTTTTAACATTCATGTAATATTATTAACATATATCCAGCTCAAATCGAAGTCATTAATGACTTCTTCCCTCACCAAGCAAACCAGTGATCAAAATTTTGAATACATTCTACTGTCTCAGAATTTCCTAAATCCCATCTTTTCATTTGTTTACAGGATTAATTCAGGCCCCTTTTTTCCTCCAAAATTGTGACACCATTATTTTGGCCAAAGTACTGAACCTAAAAGCCATATAGGATCATGTCACTTCCAATCTCAAAAATAAACAATGGCTCCTTATTGACACTGTCCAAATACATTAATATGGGCCACTTAGATCCTTTAGGATCACTTGTCTGCATACCCCTCCTTATTCTATTTCTGTTGTCATTGGCAGTGCAGCAGCTTTCCGGTATCCTTAATTATCTACTCCCCCCGAAGCATGCTCCTACATATCTTTGTGATTTTTCCAGCGATGCTCTGTCTGCCTGAAAAGTCTTTAGTCAGCTTCTTCCCCGATGAGATCCTATGAATTCATCAGGAGTTAATTTAAATGCCATCTTTGCTATGAAGCATTTTTCTTCTCCCAGGCATATATATTTACCCCTTCTCAGGACTCACCTAGTGAGTATTTTTGCATATATTTCAGTTATAGAATTTATCACTTGAGTCGTTAAAGGAATATGTATTATTTTTTATTGTATTGTTTTCTTTACCACACAGCTCAGCATAATGTGGGCAATAAATATTTCTCAAATATTATTGTATTCATATTAGTTATAAAATTAGTCCATAATATTTTCTGTTATAAATTAATTTACATACTTTTTCTAGATTTAAATACATAATTAGATAATTTAAATGGAATTTTATTTTTAATAAAATTATTTATGTTAATTATAATTCAATGAATACAATGTTCTTTTATATTGGTTTTTATTACAATGCAATATATTATATAATATGTAATACATAATACGTTAGAAACATGAAAATATTTTTGTATATGAAAAACGTAAGGAAAGCTATATCAAGTAACCAAAAATTAAATAATGTGTCTTTTCATGTTATAAATTTTTAAATGTATTACATTTTTCCCTTCCATTTATATATGAAATTTCATGACTATTACTCACATAAAGTCTCTGAAGAAGATGGGGGTCGAATCAATACCGTCTGAGTACAAGTAGTAGAAAAGGAAATAGGTAGTTTAATGGGTTTCTTTGCTATTATATTATTTTTCCCTTGTAAAAAAACTTTATTTTTTTAAAGTAATTTTAGGATCATAGCAAAAAAAAGTACAACAGAAATAGGGAGGTCTCATATAACCCTTGCCCTCACTCACATACAGCCCCTGAACTACCAACATTCTTCCCCGAATGTATATTTATTACAGTTGATGATCCTACATTGACACATAATTATCATCCATATTTTATACCTTGGTGTTGTACATCGCATGGGTGTTGACAGATATATAATGATATATATTTATGATTACAGTAGTATACAGAAGAGTTTCACTGCACTCAAAGTCATCTGTGCTCTCCATGCCTTATTGTTGATAATATGGCAAATTCTGGGAAGAGCCAAGTTTGATCGTACAAGTAGATACACCATACACAACACCTACTACATGCTCAGAACTTCATGAATTTATTTGTACACATTTATTATAGTTCTCAAAACTACTTTGCAACATGTATATACTACTTAGAGTTCTTTGTGTTAAAACAGAAATAGTTTCTGGCTGAATTGATTGGAACATTGCTGGTTTACGGACTCCTAGACAGACTTAAATAGTCAAGACTTGGAAAGGGAGGAAGCAGGACAGTTCCAGGAATCTTAGCGACAGGAGCTCATTTGGCTTTGTCACTACAGTGCTCAGCATCACTGACTTAAGATCTGTGCCCTTAAGACAGTATGTCAAGTTCCTGGGGTTAAGGAGAAGGAGGAGGAGGTAAAGAAGAGGAAGAAGAAGAAGACAGTGTATTTATCTCATACAAGTCCTGGACTAATCAGTTCTACAAAGAGTGAACAGAGGGAATTGTCACCTATGGGACCATGGCAAGCTAGTGTATTCAGGAAGTTTTCACAGGAAAAGGGAGAGTCAGACAAGCTCTTCAACTAGCCAGATGCATTTCATCACGGCTGCCCAAGCACATGTATCTTTACCCCCTTCACTGACCACACACACATTCTTCTTTCCATATACATGGTGATATCATCCAATTAAAAAAAGATTAACATCACCACCACACAAACTTTTGCTGCTCTTTCTCGTAGGAGAGAATATGAAGCTTTATCTTTATCCACACTGACACTATAAGGCCAGTGTTCCCAAATCCAAAGGGTATGGATGGTGTCTCTTACTTCTAAGTCACACTGATATCCTATCTCAATATTTTTCAACCTGTATTCTTAAAAAGTTTTTTTTAAAGATTTTTTACTTATTAATTTGATAGAGAGAGACAGCCAGCGAGAGAGAGAACACAAGCAGGGGGAGTAGGAGAGGAAGAAGCAGGCTCCTAGCCGAGGAGCCCGATGTGGGGCCTGATCCCATAACGCCGGGATCACGCCCAGAGCCAAAGGCAGACGCTTAACGACTGAGCCACCCAGTTTTTTAAAATATAATAAATATGCTGAAAAGTACATCCTATAAATATACACCTTGATGAATTTTCACGGACAAATCATACCTGTTTAACTGGCACCTGGAGCTCAAGAAATAGATTGCCAGCTTGCCAGACTCTCATCATAGTCTCTTCCAGTTACTATCCTCCAAGAGAGATCACTATTCTGACCAATAACAAATGGGGTATTTTAACTAGCTACAAATAGTATCCAAAAATGTGGACGTGTACTATGTACCTATATTAATTTTCTAGGGCTACCATAATAAACTACCACATAGCACACTGGGTGGCTTCAGAAAAGGATATTTATTTTCTCACTATTCTAGAAGCTAGAAGTCCAAGATCAAGGTGTCGGCAGGATTGGTTTCTTCTGAAGCTCCCCTCCTTGGTTTGCAGATGGTTGTCTTCTCCCTGTGTCCTCACATGGTCTTTCCTCTGTATGTGTCTGTGTCCTTGTCTCCTCTTCTTACACAGACACCAGTCATATTATATTAAGGCCACACTAATGACCTCATTTTAACTTCATTACCTCTTTTGAGACTCTTTTTCCAAATACAGTCACATTCTGAGGTACTGGGAATTAGGATTTAAACATATAAATTTTGAAAGCAGACACAATTCATCCCATACCAAGACTCCTTTTTTGTTCTGGTTTTCTTTTACTCCTCACCATTATGTTTGTGCAATGTATCCTAACACTTCAATGTAACTGTACAGGTTATATTCGCAAATTTGTATGTATTCTTTGGTGGGAATATACCACAATTTATTACTCCACCATTGATGGTACTTTGCATAGTTGCTAGTATGAAGCTATTACACAGTGCTATTATAAACATTCTTACATGTGTCATTAGTGAATATATGGATGCATTCTTGTTAGATTTATACCTAGAATGGAATTGTGGGGTTATACTGTATAAACACATTCTGTTTTACTAAAGACAACAAATAGTCCTGCCCTCATTTGTATTCCTAAAAGTAAATTATGAGAACTCTGGTTGCTGCACATTCTAAGAAATACTTGGTATTGTGTGCCTTTTAAATCTTATTTCTTCTGAGGAGAGTGAATAGGCTAGCATTGTGATGTTATTTTAAGATTTCCCGACAAAAAGTGAGGTTGAACAATTTTTTTTTATTCTAGTGGTCAATGTGATACGTTTTTTTGTGAAGTTTTAGTTTAATTTTTTATTCATTCTTCCATGGGTAGTCCTTCTCTTATCTATATAGGAGCTCTTTACATAATACACATTAATTCAATATATATCTGTCAGATACCTTTTATTAAACTTTTTTTTTAAATTTTGAGATAGTTTAAGTTCACATTCTGTTGTAAGAAATAATGTAGAGATCCCGTGTACTCTTCACCCTCTTCCTTTAACAGGAACATCTTGCAAAACTCTAATACAACATTACATGCGGAGTATTGACTCTGATACATTGAAGACAGGAGTCATTTCATCCCCACACTGTATCTCATGGTGACTTTTATAGCCACACCCACGTCCCTGCAGCCTCCCTCCTCCTTGACCTCTGACAACCATAACCTGTTTTCCATTTCTGTAATTTTGTCATTTTATGAGTGTTATATAAATGACATTATACTATATATATTTTGGGGATTTTTTTTCACTTAGCATAATTCTCTGGAGATTCATTGAGTTGTTGCTTCTATCAATAGTTTGTTTCCTTTGATTGCTGAGTATTATCCCATGGTATGTGCACACCACAGCTTATTAACCATGAAGGATTCCTGGGCTGCTTCCAGGTTTTAGCTGCTATAAACATTTTTCTTTCTAATAACATAGGTTTTCATTCATTTGGGATAAATGCCCAAGTGGGCAATTGCTGTCTTGTATGGTTGCTGCATGTTTAGTTGTGTTTTTTTTAGAAACTCCCAAACTGTTTTCCTGAGTGGCCATATCATTTTACATTCCCGGGAACAATGTATGAGTGATTTAGTTTAACTGCATCCTGACTAGCCTTTGGTATTGTCACCATTTTATATTTTACCATTTGGCTGTGTGGGTAGTAGTGTTATCTTGTGGCAGTTTTCATTTCCATTACAGTAATGGCTAATAACATTAAACAACTTCTCATGTGCTTATTTGCTATTTATATATTTCCTTTGGTCAAATGTCCCCTGTGTTTTTTTTTTTTTTCTTTTTCTGATTGGATTGTTTGTTTTTATGCTGTTGAGATTTTGAGAGCCCATTGTATGTCTCAAATCTTGATCCTTTGTTGGATATATGATTAATCAAATATTCTCTCCCAGTCTGTAGCTTGTCTTTTCATCCTCCTAACAGAATCTTACACAGAACAAATACTTTGTAAAATTTTAATAGTCTATGTAATCAATATTTCTTTTGATAGATCATGGGTCTTTTTATTGATTTTTCCCATTATTTTTCTAAAATTTTAATTCATAGTTTATATTTCAAATCCATGATCCAATTTGAGTTAATTTTGGAGAAGATGTGAGACTTAGATCAAGGTTCCTTTGTTTGTTTATAAATATCTAATTGTTCCAGTCACTTTGTTGAAAACAATATCCTTCATCAATTGAACTGTTTTTTGCTACAATGTCAAAAATCAATTGATATATATATATGGGGGGGGTTTATGTCTATGTTCCTAAGCTTTTCTATTGATATATGTATCAGTTCTTCTACAAAAACCACCATATCTCTTTTTTTTAAGGTTCATTTATTTAAGAGAGAGAAAGAGAGAGAGTGGAGAGAAGGGCAGAGTGAAAGGGAGAGAACCTCAAGCAGACTCCCCACTGAGCATGGGGCCAGCCATGGGACTCAATCTCACAATCCTGAGGCGACGACCTGAGCAGAAAACCAAGAGTCAGACACTCAACCAACTAAGCCACCCAAACACCTGAAAACCACCATATCTTGATTATTGTGACTATGAAATAAGCCTTGAATATATAGACCCTTTCTCCCATTTCAATCTCCTTTTCCAAACTTGTTTTGGCTGTTATAGCTTCTTTATCTTTAAATATGAACTTCATAATAATCTTACTTAAGCCTAGAAAATTCTTCTGGCATTTTGATAAGAACTGAGATAAACCTGTATATCACTTTAGGGAGAATTTTTACTATTGAGATGTTCAATTTATAAATAATCTGTTTCTTCATTTATTCTAGTATTTCTTGAATCAGTGTTGTATAATTTTCAGCATACGAGTCCTGCTTTTGTTTTGTTATACTTACCTAAGTATTTTTTTTATTTTTTTATTTTTTTTATTTTAATGTTTTTTTATTATATTATGTTAGTCACCATACAGTACATCCCTGGTTTCTGATGTAAAGTTCGATGATTCATTAGTTGCGTATAACACCCAGTGCACCATGCAATACGTGCCCTCCTTACTACCCATCACCAGTCTATCCCATTCCCCCACCCCCCTCCCCTCTGAAGTCCTCAGTTTGTTTCTTTTTAAACTGATTGTTTAGTTTGTACATGCTCATGTCTAGTATATATATTTTTGTATATTTACCCTTTGTATTCTGCAAACTGGAAACTCATACATTAATTCCAGATTTTTTTTAAAAAATTTCAGGGGATTTTCTACATAATGATATTGTCTGGAAATAGTTTTATTTTTTCTTTTCTAAGATGCATATTTTTTGTTTCTTTTTCTTGTTGCACTATCAAGAGCTGAAGCACTATATTGTATCAGAATGGTGAGAATAGACATCCTTCCCCTTTTTTTCCTTAGAGGTTAAGTGTTCAGTCTTTCACCATACAGCATAACGTATATTATACTCTATCTTAATATCTCTCTCTCCTCATCTTAATGAAGCTCCCCACTACTCCCTTTTCTTTTTTCCTGAGAGTTTTTTTTATCAGGAATTGGTGTTGAATTCTTTTTGTACTGATTTATATGATCATATGATTTTTGTTTTATATCTTATTAATATAATGGATTACATTGGTTGAATTTTGAATATAGAATTCTGTTGTCTGGACTTTTTTTTTTTTCTTTCTGAAAGATTTTATTTATTTATTTGAGAGAGAGAGAGAGAGTGTACACACAAAAGGGGGATGGGCAGAGGAAGAGGGAAAAGAAGATTCCCCACTGAGCAGGGAGCCCGATGCAGAGCTTGATCCCAGGACCCTAAGATCATGATCTGAACTGAGGGCAGACGCTTAACCTACTGAGCCACCTGGGCACCCCTGTCTGGAAGTTTTGTGTGTGAAAGTTTCTAGTTATGATTTCAATTTCCTTCATAGTAACACTGCTACTTAAATTATCTATTTCATATTGGGCACGTTGTGGTAATTTGTGCTATAGGACAAATTGGCCATTTTGATCTAAGTGATTTAATCTGTTTGTAGAATCACCCGTGGTATTACCTTACTATCTGTTTGATGTACACAGGGTCTTTAGTAGAGTCCCTGTTTCATCCCCAATATTAGTAATTTCTGCTCTATTTCACACACAATTTTGCCAAGGATTTGTCAATTTTATTGATCTTTTCAAAGAACTAGCTCTTTGTTTCATTGGTTTTCTCTGTTCTGCTTTCAATTTCATTGATTTTTACTCTTATCTTTATTATTTCCTTCCTTCTGCTTGCTCTTGGCTTATTTTTCTCTGCTCTTTCCATAATCTTAAAGTGGAATTCGAATTGATTTAAGTGTTTTTCTCTTCCCTAAAGTGTGCATTTAGTGCTATAAATTTCACTAATGGCACTACTTTGCCAGTGTCCTGCAAACGTTATGTGTTGAATTTTCATCTTCATTCAATTTATTGTATTTAAAAATTTTTCCTTGAGACTTTTAGTTAAATCCATGGAGTATTTAAAAATGTATTTTTTAGTTACCATGTGTATTGAGATTTTCCTGCTATCTTTATGCTATTGATTTCTAGTTTGATTCTACTATGGTCAAAGAATATAGTCCGTATGAATTCAGTTCTTCTAAATTTATTGCAGCTTGTTTTATGACTCAGGATATGATTTATTTTGTTATATGTTTCATGAGTACTTGCAAAGAATGTGTGTTCTGCTGTTGTTGGGAAAGTGTCCTATAAATGTCAATTAGATTCTGTTGCTTGATGGTGTTGTTAAGTTCTTCTATATCCTTCCTGATTTTCTGTCTCACCGTTTTATCAGTTGCAGATAGATGTACTGAATTCTCCAAATATAACTGTGTACTTGTCTTTTGCTCCTTTGAGTGCTACCAATTTTTGCTTCCCATATTTTGCAGCTCCGTTGTTTGGCACATGTACATTTAGGATTAGTATGTCTTCTTGGTGGATGGACCATTTAATCATTATATAATGCCCATTTCTGTCTCAGGTAAATTTCTTTGCTCTGAGGCCTACTTTACTTGATATTAATATAGTAATTCCTGCTTTCTTTTGATTAACATTTGCATAATGTAAATTCTTGCATCCTTTTAATTCTTTTTTTCTTTTCTCTTTTCTTTCTTTCTTTCTTTCTTTCTTTCTTTCTTTCTTTCTTTCTTTCTTTTTTTCTTTCTTTCCTTCTTTCTTCCTTCCTTCCTTTCAGCTCCATGTATTTAAGAAAATCTTTGTCAAATCACTATCTGACTCCAAGCTAAAGGGACAGAGCCTTCAGAGACCATGCCAGCAAGCAACACCAAACAGTGAGGAGTGGAAGAATCTGATTAGAAGTGTTACCATAATATTTACAATGTCTACTTTTCAAAAACTAAAATTATGAGGCATATGAAGAACAATAATGCATGGTCCATTCATGGGGGGGAAGGAAACTGACAGAAACTGGACCTGAAAAAGACCAGACATTTGATTAACTAGACAAAGACCTTATATCAACTCTCTTAAGTAGATTCTAAGAGCCAAAGTATAATATGAACCAATAACTAAAGGAAACCAGGAGAATGATGTCTCAACAAATAGACAATAAAAAGAGATAGAAATAAACCAAATAGAAATTCTAGTGATGAAAAGTATATTAATTGAAATTAAGAATTCACTAGAGGTTTTCAACATTGGATCTGAGCAGGCAGAAGAAATATTCAGTGAAACTGAAAATATTTCAATTAAAACTATCCATCCAAACCGAAAGGAAAAAAGACTTAAGAAAAATGAATAGAACCCAAGAGACCTGTGGGATACCATCAAGTATACCCACATAAGCTTAATGGGAGTCTTAGAAGGAGAGGTGTGAGAAAATGAAACAGAACAAAGATTTGAAGATTTGAAGAAATACTAGCTGAAACTTCTCCAATCTGATCAAAAACATGAATCTGCATATCCAAGATGAGGTGATTATATGAACATCAGACAAAACAACTTTAAGTAAAATTGTTAAAGTGAAAAAGAAAGGCATTTATATATTGAGAAAATAATCAATTCATCAAGAAGATATAATATTTGTAAACATACATGCCAAAAGGAATTGACTGGAAGGAAAAAAAGGTAGTTCTACAATGATAGTTGTAGATTTTAATACTTACCTTTCAATAATGTATAAAGCAACCAGACATAAGATCAAGCCTCCAAAGGACTTGAGCAACACTATAAGCCAAGTAGACCTAAAAGATAGATATATATACCCCATCCATAAACATCAGAATACACATTCTTCTCAAATGCACACAGTACATTTTTGAGGATACAACTTACGTTACACCACAAAGAAAGTATCAGTGATTTTTAAAAGATTGAAATTATACTGAGTATCTTCTATGACCACAATGGAATGAAACTAGAAATTAATATACAAAGGAAAACTGGAAAATTCCAGTAGGCTAAAATAAACAATAGGTCAAAAATTAATCCCAAGTCAAATTAGAAACTACTTTGAGATAAATAAAAAAAAAAAATACAGTATTCATTGAGCACCATGATCAGAGAAAAATTTATAGCTCTAGATGCCTACATTAAAGAAAGTTCTCAAATCAGTAATAACTTTATACTCTAATAAACTAGAAAAAAAAGAGAAAACAAAATCCAAAGTGGTAGAAGGAAGGACATACTAAAGAGTAGAGCAGAGACAAACAAAATAGAGAGGAGAAAGACAAGAGAGAAAATCAGTATAATCAAAGGTCGGTTTTTTGAAAAGATCAATAAAATTTACAAAGTGTAACATAGATGATTAAAAAGAGAAGATTCAAATTACAAAAATCAGAAATAAGAGTGAAGACATTACTACAGACCTTATAGAATTAAGAGATTATAAGGGAATAGATGAACATTTTTATGCCAACAAATTAGATAACTGATGAAATGAAAAGATTCCTAGAAATACACAAACTGCAAAAAGTGACTCAGAAAGCAGTAGAAAATATTAAAAGACCTATAAGAAGTAAAGAAATTAAGTTAGTAATTAAAAAAACAAAACAAAAAACGCTTAACAAAGCCTAAGACCAAGTGGATTCACTGGTGAATTCTACCAAATACTTAACAAAAAATTAATGCCAATCCTCCCAAGTCCTCCAAAAAATGGACTCTCTAACTCAATTTATGAAACCAACTCAAGAATAAAAAGGCAAACATCCAATTTAAAAAAAAATGGACAAAATTCTTCAATAGATATTTTTCCAAAGAAGATTACAATGGCCAATAGGCACGTGAAACAATGCTGAACATCACGAACAATTAGAGAAATGCAAATAAAAACCACAATGAGATACCACTTCACACCAACTACAACATCTGTATTGGAAAAATTTTTTAAAATTTAAAAAAAAAGAAGAAAGAAAGAAAACAACCAGTAGACAATAACAAGTGTTGGTGGGGATATGGAGAAACTAGAATCATTTGTATTTTCCCAGGGGAAATGTAATGTGGTACAGACACTTTAGAAAACAGTTTGGCAGTTTCTCACAAAGTAAAACATACCCCTACCATGGGACCCAGCAATTTCTCTCCAAGGTATATATACAGAAAATAGGTATTCAAATAAATAATTGTATATAAATATTCATAGTAGCACCATTCACAATAGTTAAAAGTTCACAGCAGAATAATAGAGAACCAAGTATGGTATATCTATAAGAAAATATTATTCAATTATAAAAAGGAATGATGTAGAGATAGATACTGTACGTGTATGACTCTCAAAAACATTATGCTTAAAGTAAAGAGGCCACACACAGGGGTGCCTGGGTGGCTCAGTCTTTTGAGCTTCAGACTCTTGATGTCAGCTCAGCACATGATCTCAGGATGATGAAATCAAGCCCTGCCTTGGGCTCCTTGCCCAGAGTCTGCTTGAGATTCTCTCTCACTCTTTCCCTCCCCCTCTGTCTCTCCTATTGGTTTCTTTCACTGCTCTTTCTAAAATAAATTATACAAATGAGTTTTCTTAAAAAAAAAAATAATAAGCCAGACACAACATCACATATTTATGACCCCAGTGTCTGAAGTATTCAGAATAGTAAATCTACAGAGTCAGAAAGCAGAATAATGGTTGGTAGGGGCTGGAAGAGTGAGAAATGGGCAGTCATTGATTAACAGGTACAGTAGTCCCCAATTATCTGTAGTTTCATTTTCTGTGGCTTCATTCCTGCCATCAACCACAGTCCAGAAGCAGATAGTCCTCCTTCCAGTGTATTTTCAGAAGGTCAGTAGTCGCCTAGGACAATTTCACAATGCCTACATCAATCATTCATCTCACTTCATCTCATCACATGGGCATTTTATCATGTCACATTATCACAAGAGAAAGGGTGAATACCGTACCACGAAATACTTTGAGAGGGAGGGTTACTAACAAATAATTTTTATTAAAATATGTTATTTTAGTTGTTCAGTTATTAGTTATTCTCATTGATCTTTTACTATGCCTAATTTATAAATTGACCTTTGTCATAGATTTTTATGCATAGGAAAAAGCATAGTATATATAGGGTTTGGTGCTATCTGCATTTTCAGGCATCTACTTGGGGTCTTGGAATATATTCCCTAGGAGCAAGTGGACATTAGTGCATAAGGTTTCTCTTTGGCATGATGGAAAATTTTTTGGAATTTACAAAGTTGTTAATGCACTAAATGCCACTGAATTTTACATTTTACAGTGGTTTTATGTTATACGAATTTCTTTTTTTTTTTTTTAAGATTTTATTTACTTATTTGTCAGAGAGGGAGAGAGAGAGGGCACAAGTAGGGGGAGCAGCAGACAGAGGCAGAAGCAGGCTCCCCACTGAGCAGGGAGCCCAATGTGGGACTCTATCCCTGCGATCATGACCTGAGCTGAAGGCAGATGCTTAACCAACTGAGCCACCCAGGTGTCCCTGTTATATGAATTTCTAAAACAAAACAAAACAAAACAAAACACCACTGGTTGATTCCATTTTGTTTTCAGATTATTTGAATTTTCTGTGCATTGACTAGGAATTCTCATTTATGTTAACTTAATTGATAATTAAATGCTAATTTTATAAAGATTTTATTTAATTATTTGTCAGAGAGAGAAACTTAGCAAGCAGGGAGAACAGAATGGCAGGCAGAGGGAGAGGGAGGAGCAGGCTCCCCTGATAATGAAGCCCAATGTGGGACTCGATTCTGGGACCCTGGGATCATGACCTGAGCTTAATCACCCAGGTGTCCCTAAATGCTAATTTTAATGGATTTCTGAATGGCAAATCATCTTGCACACCTGAAATAATCCCACTAGATCATGACGTTTCATCTGTTTTATACATGAGTGGATTTCATTTGCTGATATGGGCTAAAAGTTGGTCATTATATTGAGAGATTTATCAAAGTGTTAGTCTTTGACGATTGTAGAATTTCATTTCTCCTTTTTTTTCAACTCTTACTATTTATATATGTATGTATATTATGATGAACATATAGAACAAATATGCATGTGTAGATATGATAAAGCTATATTTACATACATTATACACAAGTGCAATGTTTATACCATGAAATGCACATATCTTAAGTATAGAGTTGAATCAGTTTTGAGAAATACATAAACCTATCATAAATTTGTTCCAACATCTGCAATATTGCTATGTTTGCCCTTAGATTGCCCCTGGTCCATAGTTTGCCATTCAGGTACAACAAAGCTTCCTTTGTTAAAAGGTCAATACCCTTCCTATAAACACTGTAGTGCCTATTATTTTTAACACCGGACAAAGGATTTCAAAAGAAGCACATTTCCCCAATGTGTGTTACAAACCTTCTTCCCCATGGACCCCCTTTTTACTTGCTTCTCTGAATGTCATAAGAAGCCTGAAATAGGCCTGTGACAGGTTCAGCTTCTGGGTTGAGTGGTATAATTTATTGAGTCTAGTGGTGAAAACATTTCTCCCTTGGGTTAATAAAACATCTACCTAAACACAGCACAGATGCAAAGGGACTGGGAAAAATCATTTTGAGAATAGGTCAATAGATGTAGTAGAGAGATATCTTTCCCCTGGCTCTTAATTCCATTACTCTCTTCGTGGGCCCATCTATTTGTTCTATGTATGGTTTGCTCAACCAGAACTATTGTGCAATTTAAAAGACAACATCTCCCAAAAGAGTGGGAACTGTTAGTTTGCTTTTCAGTTGACACTATAGCTGGGTGTTCAATAAACAATTTCAATTTTCCAGAAGACTAACATATGATGATAACGATTAAAAAAAATCAAATGCTAACTATATGCCAAGCACCATTTTGAGACCTTTAAGTATGTTAATTTATTTAACTTTCACAATAACTCTATATATGGTATCATCGCCATATTCTCTTGAGGATAAAGAAAAGAGGGTTCAGAGAGGTGAAACAAGTTATCCAGGCTACATACCTTGTAAGGGTTAGTTTAGCTTATAAGGCTGAGTTAAGAGTCAAGAGCTTACAAGGATGAGGATTAGAATCCAAGTAATCTACCTCCAAAAGCAAGCTTTTTCTCCTTCTCTATTCTGTAATAATATCAAGGACTTCTAACGGCATTAGTCCATTGTCCTCCTACAATGTGATGTGGAATCCTTTGTTCAAAGCAAGATTGTATTAGATACTGTACAAAGAATAAGTGTTGATAGACTCATAATATCAAGGAAAAAATTGTTCAAATACTCTCTGGACCTGCAGGATGTATCAGAACTTTTTTTTTTTTTTTTTTTTACTATATTTCTTCAATCTGATAGTGTCATATGAGCCACTCAACTCTATGGTTTGATGCAGAACATATAGGGCAATTATATACTTATTATCTAATTTTACTTTTGAAAGTAAAAGGGGGATGATTAATAACTATCCTGAAACATTGAGTTTAACCCATGTCTGTAGTGGTGAAACTGAGATATATGGTTATTCTAACCAGATATCACCTGATCCGTGATACGTGTTTCATACGACAAAGTCATCTTAAGTCAAAATGGGAACCCTTCCAGTTTCACCATAAGTCAGTATCAAGCTGTTAATATCAGTGTCTGTGTTCCTCACAAAACAGTTTTACTTAGGAGGAATCTCCTTACTTCAAAACCATAGGGAGTCCTCTTTGAATCTTCTATCAGGCTTGTGATGGTCATCACAGATACTCTCCATCAGACCTGCCAGAGTCCGTGGGCTAAGTATGCTGTACCATTGGTCACATTGGAGAACCTTCTCTTGCTCCTGGACAGTTCTCAAAAATGGCAACTCTTTGAATTGTCCTTTGAAAGATTTAGTGCAAAACACATAACTGTCATAATATGCTGCCTCCAAAATCCAAATGAACCATCAGACGTTTTAAAGGTAGGATTCATCTTTTTGTCCCTTAAGAGAGAATTTTACAACATGCTATAGACCACTGAACCTCTAGAAATCCTCCTGTGGAAGTTAGGTAAGGTAAATCTTACCATTTCAATTTCAGTGCTAAAAAATGACGTTGGAAGAAGTTAAATGTTTCGCTCGTTGTCAAGAAATTCAAAAGATAAAGATTCATCATCTCACACAGTAAAATAGATGTAATTTATTTTGCACCCACTATATACCAGATAAAATATCAATAATTTATATGCATTTGAAATAATAATTTTATAAATTATACTTGTATGCTTTAAAGATACATGTATACTTCACTCGCATACTTCAAAAAGTAAAAAAATGAGTATCTGAGACATTAAACAATTTTTCATTGTGACTGTTAGAGAGTTCTATAATTAGAAATTCTACCCAGTGTTGTATAAATTTGATGTTTCTAATCTTTCAATATTATTGCTTTAAGTAGCTGTATAAATTTGATGATTTGTCTGTTTCTACAATATTTAAATGTTTTTAGACAAAAATTGTTTGGGTAAAACAATCATTTGACTTCAAGCCACAAGTTCTACTTCATCAGTTTAGGCCAGAAAGTCTAATCAAAGTAGTCAATAAAAGACTTTTTAAAAAAAATTTATTTATTCATTTGAGAGAGAGGGAGAGCACAAGCTAGGTGAGGGGCAGAAGGAGAAGCAGACTCCCCGCTGAGCAGGGAGCCTGATGAGCAGCTGGTTCTTGGGACTCCGGGATCATGAGCTCAGCTGGAGGCAGACGCTTAACTGACTGAGCCACCCAGGCGCCCCGCCAATAAAAGACTTTCAACTCAAATGCTGAATTTTAATCAAGAGGAAAATAAGTATCTATGAGTCCATACTGGTGTAAAATTAATAATAAAATAAATAAATACATGGGAGAGAAAAACTCCCTTCAGAGAAAGAAGACTCTCCTTACAGTAGAGTCAAATTAATAAATGTAGAAAAGTGAAAAGTGGGGACTCATCATTAAGTAAACACTAAAGTAAAAAATTGTAGAAGACAGCCTGTTAATGCCTGCTAAAATTAAAGAGGGTAGGTTTGTGAAAACACAGGATTTGTAGTCTTGAAATAGCTCCCTCAAGAGATTGATTAACTATGAAGGGAGCTATAAATTACTTTACAATGGAGAAACATGACATACACCAAGTTAAATAAGTGATCATCATAAACTTTACTGGTAATGATATATACTGACATCATTAATCCCTTGATAAGATGCACTGAGAAGGATGTCATATTCTTGCCAAAAATGTGTGAACACATTAAAATCAGTACTATTCAAAAGTGTCAAGGTCACAAAAGACAAGGAAAAACAAAATTATTGTTATAGACCAGAAGACACAAAGAATAAATAAGAATGAAGTTCAATGTGGGATCTTGGATGTGATCCAGAGTAGAAAAGGATTATTTAAATAATTGGTAAAAATTTTTAAAAAGTGTTTAGTATACAATATTGTGTTCATGTTAATTACCTGCCCCATGATAACTGCTGAATCATTATATAAGATGCTCACACTAGTGCGAGCAGGTGACACATAAAAGAGAATCATTTGTACTAAACCCTCAAATATTCTCAAAAGTTTAAAGTAAGTTCAAAAAATTAGTTTAAAAATATCAACTCTAAAAAATTGCTGTGTATCTAGAGAGATGCAATATGTTGCCCAGTTTGGAGAATCATGTTTGTAATATGCCTGCCTTCTCCTAGGCATGTACTGATCATCGAGCAAGCATTTTCTAATTTAATTCTCCAACTGTCCCTGTATGATAAACACTACTATTCCTCCATTTGAAAGATGACAAGGTTGAGGCTGAAAGAGTTTACATGACTGATAATTATCAAAAGCTAAGTTTTACTTTATATATTTTCTATTCCAAGAATAGTTGTTTGTTTTTTAACTATACCATTTTGCCTAATGATTACCAATGCTTAGAGACAACTGCATCAGATTGGGGACATCTGGTTGGCTCAGTCAGTAGAGTATGAGATTCTTGATCTCAGGGTCATGAGTTCAAGTCCCACGTTGGGCATGGACCTTAAAAAAAAGAAAAGAAAAGAAAAGAAAAGAAAAAGAAAAACGGCATTAGATTCAAATGGTAATTTCTAAAAATATTTTGAAAGAACATAGTAAATGAACACATTCTAGAATAATAATCATGGAGCTTAACTTTAATATTGATACATTGCCTCCATACTTTATCTCAGATGTTTGTTTAAATGATGATTCTGCCTCCATCCTGGAACTATTAGATCAGAAATATTCTCAAATGAAGTCTGGGAATTGGTACTTATTATAAGCATCTGGGGAGAAAAATATCTACACTAAAAGACAAGAACTACTGTTGTAATTGATTGCTGCCCGGATATGTTGTCTCTTGAGCAAAATTTATTTCCTTTATGAAACCTGGCTCTGTATCTTTATTTGCACCCCTGTGCCAAATTCCACAATGCCTAATAACAAGAGTAGCTTTGCAACATGGACACTCTTCTGCCCATTGCGTCTCACCTGACCCCGTATAGCACCTCCAGAACTGTAGATGAACACTTCGCTATAGAATTCAGTTTTCACCTTTTGTTTACAGCTAATCGTTTGCCCCCAAAACTTTACTCTAAAACAGTTTGGGTGCTGCCTTTAATTTCCCTTATTTTTTCAGCCCATTCTGAGCAAATACCTCACTACACTCAGTCTTTTCTGTGGAACTATATCACACTACAACCCTAAAGTCCACGTTCCTGAGGTATTTCATGACTAGCCTTAAGTGGGACCTCGACATTAATGTACTATGTACTATGTCGTTTGGAACTGACTAAGTCCATATTTTTCACTGTGGCTGTGGAAGACTACCAGAAAGGAAAATACTTTGTTTATGTTCCTATATTATGTAAAGCACTATCCTAGAAAAAAAATATAGATGATGACAATGATGATAAATTATAGATAATTCTTTTTTATTTTTTATTTTTTTAAATGATTTTTTATTATAGTATGTTAGTCACCATACAGTACATCCCCGGTTTCCTATGTAAGGCTCGATGATTCATTAGTTGCGTATAACACCCAGTGCACCATGCAATACGTGCCCTCCTTACCACCATATTATAGATAATTCTATCCCTGATAACACTTCACATACCTCATTGTGAAATCAGTAAGTCTAGGCCAATATTCTGTACTGAACATTATTTTTCATTTTATCTTATTGCCATTTTGTTTGAAGATATATTTATTCTATTTTAGAGAGAAAAAGAGAGAGAGAGCCTGGTAGGAGGGGTAGGGAGAGGGAGAGAAGTCTCAAGCAGACTCCCCACTGAGTGTGGAACCTGACTTGGGGCTCTATCTCCCGACCTTAAGACCACAACCTGAGCCAAAACCAAGTCAGATGTAACTGACTACACCACCCAGGTGCCTCCGAACATTATTTTTAATGGCAACTCAAACTTGAATCATTTTGAAAATTAAACAAATACAGGATAGTTTGTCACAGTTGCCTAAATTTGTTTTAAATAGTTAACAACATAAAGCAAATGAACTGTATTGTTTTCTTTACCTGGTTTAAAAGAACTGTGACCAAAAGAACAGGAAATGCTTTAAAACTAATGAAGCACTGAGCAGGGAAAGAAGGTTTGGTGTCCTGTTAGTATGTTTCAATCACAGGAAAGAATTCAGAGTGAGATTAAATCATGGTTGCATTGGAAGGAAATTCTAAGTTACCCAGGGCTTCACTTTCACTTGCGGATCTACCTCTCTTTCACCCTTATTTTGACTCATGGTCTTAGTCCCTTCACACTCCCATCCTTTCTTTCCTAAGTAAAACTTATTTTTGGAAAAAAAAAATCTGGAAAACATGTTTACATTAAATCTTATACTTCTGTCCCTTCTGATGGAAGATTGCATGGTGTCCCTGACACCTGGGTAACCCTTAAAAGCTGAGATCCCTTTGGAACCTAGAACAGCAAGGAGAACATGAAGACATCCCTCCCCTTCAGGTACTATCTAACAAAATGTTCTTTAATTTGTTTTTTGTTTTTGAGGAATGGTTTACATGTGATAAAATTTAGATAATTTAAATGTATAGATCAACAGCTTTGGACAAAAATATGCAGTGCAACCACCATCATGCTCAAAAGAGAACATTTTAAAAGTCTTTGGAAACAGTATTATGTCTACTATTACATGAGCGCTGTAAAATACAAACTTTCAGCCTAGATCAAAATAATAAATACTGTGGGGGCACCTGGATGGCTCAGTTAAGTGCCTGCTTTCCACTCAGATCATGATCCTGGGGTCCTAGGATTAGCCTTGAGTCCGGCTCCATCCTCAGTGGGGAGTCTGCTTATCCCTGTCCTTCTATCCCTCCCCCTCCCCTGCTCATGCTCTCTCTCTCTCACTCTCAAATAAATAAAATATTTTAGAATAATGATAATAATAAATACTATGAAAATAAAGAAAACTTCCATTCAAAATGGAGTCAGGAAACCATAAAGGGAGAACTCTCCTGCACTACCACTCATCACAGCTTACAAAGTCCAGCAGGAAGAAGAAAGATTTCTTCTGAACCCAGCAAAGCAAGGTGCCCTTTCCTGCAGCCAGTGCAAAGCTGCCACCACTCAAACTCTCATTTTCCTCCAATGAACTTTTGTTCAAAACATCCCTTCCCAACCACCTCCTTTTTTCTATAAAAAGATACTTTCCTCCTTTATTCTCCAGAATTGCCCATGGTTCACCATAGTTTGCTGGTCCCAAATGGCAATCCCTCTACTGTTCCTGAATAAACTCATTTGCTGCTTGGTAGCCTTTGTTGTTTAAATCTCATGTTTGATATTACGTGGTGTCAAAAGTAGGATCTGAAAGGGACAAACCCCTGAGAAACTAGCAACCCCAGAATCGTATGCATGAACCCCTTGTGGTCTTCATTTCCTGAGTCATCTTGTTTAGATTCAGTAAATTTTCTCTCAGATTTGAGTTCCCTCCTTTTGGTTGAGCTCTCTGAATTTATTTAGAATCTGTTATCCTGAAGTCATTGTCCTTTTTGTGGGTACTCATTCATTGTCTGAACCCCTGGTCTTAAAGTATGGGATCCCGATCCTCTAAATGGTCTCAGGAGGATCCTCCTTCTGGGACTCCAGTCAGTTTTATGGTAGAAAAATCTGTGGTCTTTCCTCATGTGCATACTAACTAAATGGATCAAATTAACCAAAGATAACTTAGAATTCCAATGGCCATTATGGGAAAATTGCAGACTCCTCAAACTTGTTTTTCTTGGAACAAAATTGGAAGATTGGCTCTAAAATTAAACAGATTGAATGGGATGCCTGTCTTAATTGGTACTTGAAGGCTTCCAAATGCATGTAAGATTCTAAAAATTGCTTCTAAATTAACAAAGTATTCCTGGACTGTTTCCCGATAAGAAATTGTAAAAGGTTTTTTCTTTACCTTTTAAAGTAATCTGCTTTAAAACAAAAACAAAAACAAAAAATCCGGGTTTTGTCAAAATAATTTCCTGTGTTTGCTGTCATTATCAGGTCTTTGATTACTTAAGTAAACTGAGCCTTCTCAATATTAAAAGAGTTAAATTGTGCTCAGAACTATATGGCTTTCTGTATTTGCCTTTAATATCTTCTATTGTCACCATAGTTAAACGGATAATGAAGTATTGTTTCATGGTGAGCAATGATACTATTTAACTCACTGTTTTAAAACCTTCCGATATTTTTTACAAACTTCCCCAAATCAATTTCTAAATAAATCTTTTTGACCTTAAACTAACTTTGAGGTTTTGAAAAAGGTCCTGGAGTATCTCAAAGGAATTGTTCTCTGTCTTTTCAAAAAGATGTTAAACTAATTAGTCTTATTTGATATGTTAAATTACATGGGAAACATAAATGATGATAAACCTTCTTAGGTTATACTGTATAGGTGAATGCTGTTAATGTAAATATTCTAGAAATTATATGAAATTCATGGAAATTTGATATGCCTTCATGTAATGTTACTAGCCATAATTCTAATTATTATCTTGAAACGTTGCATGTTACGGAAATCACCAAATTTCCCTGTCAATTCCATTGTGATAATCTCTCCTCCGATCTTTTTAAAAATGGACATTTTTAAGTCATCTCTCATTTACAATTATTGTTTTACTCTGATGCTTTTTGCAAAAATATGCCTACAAAAGTTATTCAACTTCAAAGAGATTCAGTGAAGGAGCTCTGACAAAGTATAGGTTTCTGATGACTGAGAACATAAAATCGAACTGGGTAAGAATTTCCAGAACTAATGGAAAAACTGTATTTAAACAGAACGAAAATTAACAACATAGGATACAATGAACTGATGAGGATGAACACAATTTCTATGACTTTTTTAAAAAATATATTGCCAGTTGTTTAGGCTTTGTTTTCTAGCTATGAGGAAATCTTAGCTTTGAAGCTATGACTTACAGCAAGTCAGTAAAATGTACTTTTGTGAACCAAGATGAAACATTTATCTTTTTCTTCCTACCCGATCCCTCCAGAAATTAGAAACTTTTGAGTACTTTTTCTCATGGCAATACCATTATTTGCATAAGTTCAATAAAAATCTGTTCTCCTTGAAATAGAACACAGTTAAAAATATGGGCTATATTACCAAGACTTTGACTGAATTGTCATATTTAAGAGAGATGTGCATAGACTCAGATATGATCAGACAGCTTTAAGAAATTAAGATTGACTTTTACAAAGCCAATAAAATCCCAGCCTTAGAGACTTTTAAAAGTTTAACCTGAGATTCCTTATAAAAAGTTTCAGCAAAGCAGTCTTAAAGAGCTTATATGGTCAATCACTGTTCTTGCTACACTTATGTAAAGAATCACGCCAAGTTTAATGCAAACAGATCAATTTTACTGAGATTATCTTTGGGGAAAACTTGGGAATAATTCCAGAAAGAAAAATTATGTTTGCATCTTTGTAGATTCTAATTCTGTTTATTGTCCTTAGGTTTTGTTCTATACGTATAAACTGGACTAGATCCTAAATCCTTATAGTTTCTTCAAATATCTGAGTGTGATTCTCCAAAATAACATTTCCAATTTTTTTCCATCTTTCTGATTTGGAAACAATAAGAACAAGATTCCCTTTGTACCTCCTTGAAAGGGACTGTATTGGGTCCTTCTCACTGCCCAAATAGAAGCCAGACTCGAGGAACTTGAACCTTGAGTATAAACCTCACAGGTAAAGAAGGCTGCATCTGACATCTGGTCACCCTCAAATGCTGGGGACCTCACATCCAATTAATGAGAAAGAGAAGTAACTGACCATCTGGGAAGCTGGATCAAGATTTCATACTTTAACAAAACTTAAAGCCCTTTCTTTTTCTCTTTCTTTCCTTTACTCTGGCATTGGCCTGGAAAGATAATGCCATCATTTATATCTCCCAGGCCACTGAGAAGAGGGTTAACCTCTGGAATTTAGAACATTTTTTTATTATTATTTCAGGCAAGGAGCTTAACTCACCCCTAACCTTTTTATCTATTTTTAGCTGGTTACCTTCAGGTTTGGACTCCTGGTTTAGGACCATTATGCAAACTAGATTTATTATTCTGCCCCTCGTTTTTGTTTTGTTTAATCATTTTTAAGCTTTGTAGCTGTTGTTTGTCAAACCTCTGCAGAAATGATGTACCCAATAGCTGATGCTGGCTCAATGCTTCAAGACAATCTCTAATACTTATGACCTTGATAAAATATAGCCTTTAAATGGGAAATGCCTTGAGATCTCCTTTGTACCCTTCCTTGTTACTCAGTGTGGCCTTAAGGGGTTTCCAATCACTATGCATTTTCCTTCTGATGTGAGGCATGACAGCCAAAAAAGACCTTTCCTAGCACTAAAGGACAAAACCACTAAATACGGAACACCTGACTCGATCAGTTATGCTTTTAAGGAAAGACCCTGTTCAAAAGGAGAAAAAGTGAAAATGAATAAAGGAAATCCCACTCAAAATGGAGTCAGGATGCCATGAAGGGAGAGCTCTCATGCACTATCTTTCATCACAGCTTCCACAGCCCAGAGGAAGAAGAAAGATTTTTCTCTCAGCCTGGCAACAGCAAGCTGCTCTCATGTGCAGCCAATGAGATGCCAACACTACTTCAAACTCTCATTTTCCAACAATGACCTTTTGTTCGAAACAATCCCTCCCAACTTCCTACTTTCCTCTATAAAAAGATGCTCTCCTTTGTTCTCCAGACTTACCTTTGGAAGTCTTAAACTGCAATTCTTATGCTATTCCTGAATAAACTCATTTGCTTTGCAATAACCTTTATTGTTTAATTTTTAAGGTTGACAATTCAATTTTTTTTCCTCCAGTTGTGACATTTCTGTCACTTTTCTTTGTGGTCCAATCTTCAAAACTAACTTTATTACATTCCATGTCCCACAACACAGAGTAGGTTCCTTTCAGGAGATGCATGCAGTGGTCAATGTGACCCCCTCTACTGAATTCGTGGAGTTTATGACACCTGGAAAATACTAATGAACACTTAAAGTTTTCCAGTAACACCTGAAGTATGCTTAAAATCATGGACCAAGAATTGTATGAGGTCTCCTCCAACACACAATATACTCCACACCTCCCATATATAGAATAAATATATCAGACAACACTAAAATTGCACAGATTATAAATATAAACCTGGGGAAACAGGAAAATAAATCTTCTTTTATGAAGAAGCATGCAATTTAAAACCAACTGCATTTTGCATTTGTGAATAAATGATTTAACATACAAGAAACATACTGAACAAAAGTAAATTTGTTCAGTTCACAAACTAAAATAAAGGAGAAGCTGGAATAAGGTCCAGTGTCTCCACCACAAGTCTAGCGCGAGTCTCATTAGACTAAGCCACTTCCACATCCGTGTGAAAATTATTCCTAGATTTCTTGAAAATGAGCATCATCATCATTGATTTATTTTGCTAACATGGAATACTTTTTTTTTTGTTTTTGGTAACATGTACCAATATTTCATTCTGTTGAGAACTGTAGTGGGTCTGAGATTTTACTCTACTTACAAATCAGCAAATTAGCCTGCTAGTGTTATGGATGCTGATGGAAGAACATGGCTCCTGGGTCAGAGTCAAAGATCAGTTTATTATTCACAGAAATAACAGTAGCCAGCATGTCTTTATTTTTTCTCAGTTTCCCCAAGCCCCGATTCCCATACAGTGACACAAAGAGGACCAGGGGACACCGACAATGCAAAGCGTTGTTCTAGGAGAGAAACCTCAGGTTTTGGAAACCCAAATGTTTTATAATGGACTGCAAGCACACCTGTACAAAATGTGTCATGGAGGGAGACATTATATTTACTAGACTGGCTAGTAAAGGAGTCTTCTTTCTCTTCTGGAGGAAGATACAATCTCTGCCTTCCAAGGCTGTTTGGGTTATAAATATCCTTGAAAAGATAGTCTTTGAAAAAGGCCTCAGTACCTCTGTTCACTAGATGTGGAGAAATGTGGTAGACCCATGGAGAATTATCTCCCAACATGGCCTACCAGAAGACAGACTGGAGTGTCAAAGTAATTTAAAACAGGCTTATTGGGGCACCTGGGTGGCTCAGTCAATTAAGTGTCTGCCTTTGGCTCTGGTCATAATCCTGGGGTCCTGGGATCAAGCCCCACATTAGGTTCTGCTCAGGGGGGAGTCTGCTTGTTCCTCTACTCCTCACTCCACTTGTGATCTCTCTCTTGCTTTCTCAAATAAACAAATAAAATCTTTAAAAATTTGTTTAAAATAATAAAACAGGCTTATTTATGAATTTTAAACATATATGTTTATATACATATATATACACACACATATACACACACGTTAGGTGTATGCACAGTAATGTATGTATGATATATATTATATACAAAGGGAATGACATGTAAACTAAACATACAGCATCTATATATATGTGTGTGTGTGTGTATATATATCAGATTGATTAGATTTGAAGATGAGCTAGTGATTTTAAACTCTTTTCTGAGTCTTCTCTGAGCATCTGTTGTTAGTATTGTCAAATAACAATTATATCAATTATATTAAATTAGGTTATTTTCAAAAGCCCACAACACTCAAATTAATAAAACATTTTTTCTGTGTGCTATGAAAACAAAATCCATTTTGGTGAAATGTCACATGCCTAGCAGTCCAGAAATACATTAAAATGAAAATGATCATATGAAGTGCCTGTTTTTGTCGACAAGATTGAATTTTGAAAGAATGTAATGCATGTCCAATTAGTTAATGAGTACAAGCTAAATGAAGGGAAAACAATTTAATTGTCATCTTTCAGACCATGGAAATGAGTGAGGTATACACAAGTGTCATATTTACTTATATACTATTGGATTAAACATTAGGTCGTGTAATGGACAAGACTATTGACCCTCAAGAATTATAGTATTTGTGTGTAATCGCTCAAAAAAATGCTAACTGTGCATTTTTCTCTTGTATCCCACTGCAATTTTTTAAATAAAGCAACAGAAGTGAAAATTTCAAGTTCATAATTATCTTGTTTATTCTGTTTCTATTAAGAAAATCAAGTACTGAGAATATGTAACATCTAAACACCTACTCAGTGGCAAACAACTTACATGCTTCTGCCTTTCACCTTTACACATATTCCTTGGGGAAGGTATTTTTATTTTTATTTTATAGACTGAGGAAACTGAGGTTTGGCTATCGTGTTAAATAACATGTCATTCGAATCTGCAATTACCTAACATCAGCGCATAACCCTCCTTTCAGTCAAACTAGCCTTATACTTTTCTATTTTCAGTGTGCTTCTAGACAATATATAAAATATGAAAATGTTTAAGAACAAATAGTAATTTAACTGAGCATGGCATTGGTGAAGAATAATAGTAACAATAGAGACACGCACTAACTCAGTCTTATATACACTATATGCATGAACAAAGAGCAGTTAAGAATGGTAAGAAGAGTGTTTTAGTACAAAAGGAATGGAAGTCAAGGCAGGTTAGTGAGAAAGTGCCACATATACCAGAGAGATTTAGACGGGATTTGATCCTGAAATAGGATCTACTAGTTGTCTATTGCTGCCATAATACATTTCCCCAAAGCTAGAGGGTTAAACAACAAAAATTTATCATCTTACAGCTCTACAGGTCAGAAATCTGAGACAGTCTCACGGACTAATGTCAAGGTGTCGGAGGTGTACTTCCTCTATAAGGTGTTGGTAGGATCCATTTGTTGGTCTTTTCCACTTTCTAGAAGCAGCCTTAGCTCATAGTCCCTTCCATCCACTTGTAAAGTCAGTGATAGCAGATTAAGTCCTTCTCACATTACATCACCCTGACCTACTCATTTGCCTTCCTCCTTCACTGTAGTGTACACTGGGTCCATCCAAAAAATCCAGAATAATCTCCCCCATCTCAACTTTAATCACGTCTGCAAAGTCCTTTGTGTCATAAAATACATGTTCCCAGGTTCCAGATAGTAGTGCATAAATATCTTTGGAGGACATTATTTTGCCTACCACAATGAGTAAGTTCTCTGTATGTAGAAGGAATACCCCAGTTAAAGACACAGATTGTCAGAGGAAAGGAAAAAAACAAAGACCCAACTGAATGCTGTCTATAAGAAACCCACTTCGATAGATAGATGATAGATAGATGATAGATAGATAGATAGATAGATAGATAGATGATAGATAGATAGATAGATAGATAGATAGATAGATAGAGGCTCAGGTTAAAAATAAAGGTTAAGAAAAAGAGACGTTTTGCTAACATGAATGAAAAGGAAACTGTAATAGTGATATCAATTTCTGAATAAGCAGACATCAGAACAGGGAAATTTATCAAGGACAACGAGCTGTCACTCTTCTGAGATGACATAACAAACTTAAATATGTATATGCTTAATACAGCATTAAAATACATGAGGCAAAACCTGACAGAAGTGCTTGCAGATATAGACAAATCCACTATTACAGTTGGAGACTTTCAGACACTGTAGCAGTATTTGATAGTTCAAGCAGGCAGAAAATCACTAAGGATGTAGTTGACCTGAACAGCCCTCCAACCCACTTGATCTAATTGATATTTATAGAATATTCCCTTCAACAATAGCAGAATACATGTTCTTCCCAAGCTCACATGGAACATTCACCAGACAAATAGCATTCTAGGTTATAAAACATATTAACAATCTTTTTTAAAAAAAGAAGTAATTTAAAGTGCCTCATCAGACCACTATGGTATTAAGCTAGAAATCAATAACAGAAATAGAGTTGAAAACTCCCCAATATTTGGTGATTAAACATACACTACTAAATAACACATAGGTCAAAGAAGTCTCAAGAAAAAATTGTACATTATTTGAAACTAAATGAAAATTTAAATGTCCTATCAAAATGTGGGGATACAGGGAAAGTAGTACTCAAATGGAAATTTATAGCACTAACCATGCCCATTAAAAAAGAGAAAAGATCTTACATTAGAATAGTATAAGCTTCCACCTAAGAAAAGTAAAGAAGAGCAATTTAAGCCTAAAGTAAGTAGAAGAAAAAATGATAAAAATTAGTATTCTTATTTATTATTTATTAAAATGAAAAAATTATTTTATCAGCAGAAATGAATGATATTGACAATGAGGAAATAAATGATATTGAAAACAGGAAAACAATAGAATTCATGAGCCAAAGCTGATTCCTTGAAAAGGTCAATGAAACTGATAAACCTCTGGCCAGGCTGAGCAATGACCTTGTGTCTATAATTGCCCATAACTTATCCTTTATATTAGCTTAGTCAATCTTTAGGCAGGCTTCTCTCCTCCCCACCAACCCCTGAAGTTTGGTTTGTCCCCAAGTCTGAGCAAGCAGTAAAACACCAAATCCCCCTTAATGGCTGGCTCATCCTGAGAATCAGCTGGCCACAGGGAGAAAAGGAAAGATTTCCTATCAGACCACCTGAATTATGTTCTGTTCATTCTCACTCAACTTCCTCTCAAAAGTTCCTGCCAGTCTTACTTACCCCTCTCTACAAAAGGAAGGCTTTTTTTCTGTTTGATTTTTCAAAGGCTGGCGATCCTGTGTTTGGAGTATTCTTCCTATTGCAATAGTCTTTGCAAAAAAAAAAAAAAAAAAATCTCTCCTTAACTAAGTCTGGATTTGTTTTTCTTTGGAATGGAGAAACAGAGAAAATACCAATTACTGACATCAAAATGAAAGAAGGGTCACCACACTGATCCCATGTACATTAAAATAATAAAAGGTAATTTTAAAAAAACACAAAGGAGTACTGTGAACCCTGGAATAACAAATACCCATACATGTGATTGAGAATAGGTAAAATGGACCACTGGCCTGGAAGAAACATACCAAAACTCACACAAGAAGAAATCCACAATTCAAATTTGCCTACATCTATCAAAGAAATTGAGTCAAGAAAGCATAACCTTCTAAATAAAGAGAAAGGAAGGAAGTTTTCAGAGAGGGAACCAGCAGAAAGATCCTGAGATGGAAATTAACTGAGTGTGGACAGGAAAAGATGTAAACTGCTGTCTGATGAGAGCAGAGGGGAGAAATAGGGGAAACCATTAACACTCAAGGAAGGTCTCTATTTGCTAACAGATGCCAGGAAGCCATTTCCTCCCCCATGGAGCTCTGGAATTATAGGCCAGGGGTCTCTCTAGGGGACACTTCACACTCGCCAGCATGAGGCATTCCCCGGGGGAACAGCCTCGATTGATTGCCAGCTTCTTGGCAGTCTGACAAGAGAAAAGAGAGACCAAAACCATTTTTTTCAAAACCTGTGACATCTGCGTTTCACTGGGATACTATGAGTTAGTGAAAACACAAAGCAGTGGGCACTTGCAAAGAGTCCACTGAAGGGCTTTGGCGCTTTGATGTAGGATTCATAACAAAAGAGCATTGTGAAGCAAGCATGATTTACAGTTGATTCTGGGAGTTCAAACCGGGGGCGTGGTAATGTGTGCAGAGCATGTTTGCAAGCATTAATGTCACTACTTCACCTTGCAAATTAGCTATAATCCCAAATTAGTGCTGTGGCATTTCCCTGTTATATTATGGTGTTGGTGGTGATCTTTCGGGCTTAACAGGTTGTATGGCAAATTGTCCCTCACTATGAAAGCAAAAGTCAATTTATTCTGAGTTACCTTAGAACTAAAAACTTGTGTGCATATTGTGTGTATGTGTGTGTGTATTATTGGAGGTGGAAGGGTGATGAGGGTGTTATTTATTAATAATATATAATAATAATAAAAGAACTCTCTGCCAAGTGGCTTCTTAGTTTCATGGATCAGAGTGAAGTCGACACAGAGAGTTGGAAAAATTATCTGAGTAGAAATTTGGGTAGGATAGCAGGACCTCAACGTGCTCAGTTTTAAGAAATTCTAGGACTTTGAGAATGTAACCATGCATTAGGCAGAATTCCCAGGATTGTCCTCTCTCCCCCAGAGATTCCCATTCCCTGGTTCTTCAAACTCTAGCCTAGGTGTCACTGTGAAGGGACTTTGCAATTGTAATTTAAGATTCAAATCAGTTGACCTTAAAATTTGGAGCCTCTCCAGGTAAGACTGAGCTAATTATATAAGCCTAGGAAAAGGCAGAAAAAGATAGCAGACAGGAAGCCAGAGAGATCTGAAGGACAAAAAATACTCAAAATGCAATTGATGGTTTAAAGATGGAAAGAGCAAGGTAGGTGCCCCCTGGGATCAGAGAGTGACCTTGCGGCCAGCAAGGAAATGGGGGTCTTGGTCTTTGCAGCCAGCAAAGAGATGCATTCATCCTGTCAACTACATGCGTGAGCTAAGAAATGGATTCTTGCTCCCCTCTCCTCCGTCCTGTTCTCCAGATAAGCGCTCAGTCTGGCTGACACCTTCACTCCAGCTTCATGATACCTGAGCACAGACCAGCCAAGCTCACCTGGGCTTCTAACCTACAGAAACAGAACATAATTGCTGTTTTAAGCTTCTAAATTTATAGTAATTTGTTATTCAACAAGAGAAAACTAATACAACTTTTTCTCCATGAGCATGCATAATCTAGATAATACTCATGTATTCCAGTAAATATCCTATAATAGGTGCTTAATAAATTAGTGTGAAAATTATTGTTATGTTCTAAAGTTACTCAGAAAATGTACTTTCTTAACATTTTCAATTGATTGAAGTCCAATAAAATGTTTTCTGTTGTATAAAAAGTATGACTTCAGGGGCGCCTGGGTGGTGCAGTCATTAAGCGTCTGCTTTCTGCTCAGGGCGTGATTCTGGGATCGAGCCCCACATCAGGCTCCTCCACTGGAAGCCTGCTTCTTCCTCTCTCACTCCCCCTGCTTGTGTTCCCTCTCTCGCTGGCTGTCTCTGTCAAATAAATAAATAAAATCTTAAAAAAAAAAAAAGTATGACTTCATTATAATATAACAAAGTTTTTTTAAGTAAGGAGTCAATCAGCTATTCTGAAAGATCCCCACCCCACATTCTGACCAGTCATAAGCCCCTTTGGTCTGACTACTTTTGTATTTTTAAACATTTTATTATTGTTTTAAGACTGCTAGGACGTTACATGTCTCAGAAACTGTCAGACTTTAAAAAATTCTCCTGGAGCCAAACTGCAAGGGAATGGGTGCTTCATTTAGGTTGTGGCAATAGAAACAATGTTACAGAGAGTATCTCCCAGACATGACCAGTGATAGGGACTTGATAGGAAAAAGAAACAGAAGGGCTCACGCCTCCCCTTTGAGTCTGGTGGGCTTTGCAATCTTGTGGAAACTTACATCCGGATCTAAGAAGAGTTGACTCAAAGAAGGAATTCAAAGGGAGAGGGTTAGTTTCTTGGTACTAGTAAGCAGAGGGTCAATGTAAGTTCAGAGGAAATTCTACAATTTGCCACAAAAGTAAAGGTACATCATTCCATTTAACGGTTTTGTGAATTGCAAGGAAAAACATCTATATTACAGTTGAAAAGCCACCTTGAATTTGAATGAACAACAACTTTTATTTATATCACAGAGCCAAAGACCCTCCCGAGGAAATACTGCTGCTCCAAACATCCCCCGTCTTTGGCTATGTTTCAGTTTCCTTCCACAGACCAGAACCCATTTAGGCTGGGTTTCTAAAAGATGTAAAGCTGAATATGCTTAGTCAAATGAACATTTTATATCCCTAATTTCATACGCAGTGTCTTAGTGTGGTAAATATGGCTGGACCATAAACCAAATTCAAAATCTCCATAACTTCTCTGCCTGAAAGCCCAGAGCCACTTTTCCCTGGCCATGTCCTGGTTCCTCTTATTTCTCCCAACCCAATTCTGTCCACAAGCATATAACATCCTCAGCCTCACAATATGCAGAGGAAAAGAAAGAGGGACTCAATTCTCCACTTCACCATAAAAAATTTCCCCTAAGCAGTGCCAACTTCACATCTCCAAAATTTATTAATTCTTCTGGTCTTCAGGATAAGATCCTATAAGATATTTAGCAGAGAACAGGAATGCAACACAATTTTTCAGATGAACATATTTTTCTACCTTGTATTTATTTATTTTTCATGTCTACACTGTGGAGATCCAGCCTGAGCCCAAAATGCACCCACTGATGAGATGTAGTCTTATCTGGAAATGTCTTGCTGACCAGCCCCTCTTTCCTTTCATTAGTCTGAGGCACCATGAAGATGGTATCATTGTTCAACGCAATATTTCTAGTGCCTGGATAATGTCTGTCTTAAAGTGGCATTCAATAAATTACTTGTTCAATAAGTGAACTGACATTTTAGGCCTACCAAAAGTTTGTTTTCATGAAGGCCCCAGAAGTTCCATGTATTATAAGATAGACAATGTCATTCTATGGTAATGACCTCCAAAGCTACTGACCTATAACAAGAAAGGTATGTTGTTCAGCTTCTTGCCCATTGTGGTCGGCCTAGGGACCCTGCTCTATGTCTCTTACTCCAGCCAGGATGACAGAGAAGTCACAATCTGGTATCATCACTAAGAAAGGAAGCGAGAAAGAGACCTCAGGGAGAAGCTCTTGCACTCTTGGGCCATCAGTTAAGTGGTCATGCTCCGAAGTTACACACATCAATTCTGTTCACAATCTTTGGCCAGAACTAGTCCTATGGACTCACTCAACTACAAGAACCTAGGGAGTTTAGTTAGTACCACATACTGGTATATTTGATGAACATCACTGATGATTATCATACCACTAATAGAAGCAAGTAACCAGGCACAATTATCCTGACATAGGAACAAAGTCTGATCACAGGACATTTTCTGACTCCCCGATTGGTATCTCAGCTTTACCCCTGTTGAACACATGTCCAGACTAGGCCTATGATGATAACAGCAGGGAATGAAAATAAAGCTTTTAATGAACCCTCTATAAAAAAAATGCCTAAGGCATAAGTAACCCCTCTTTTATGCTTCTCTTTCTCAGTGTCTCCCAAGTTGTGAGAGACAACCCTCTTCATTCCTAACAAAATTCATCACACCTTGTCATCTCATCCCTGCAACTTTGTGGGCCTGTCTTTTATCATCCTGTATTCTTTTTCTTAAGTCAGGTACACAAAATTTTGTATGCATCAGGGACCACAGAAGATCTATTTGCCCTTGCAAGTGGCAAACCTGCCACCAAGAAAATGTATAATTTTGGTCTGGTGACTTAGCCATTCCCAGTGGCAAGGGACTCGTCTGCCTAATTAATCTCTTTGAGCAAATTCATCAAGTGTGCAGAACCAACTCTTTTTGGGGCCAGTTTCCCTTGTTTTTAGAGCACATATACATAGATTAATGCCTCACAAGACATTTCTGGCTGGAAATTTTATTCTAGAAGTGCAATAATGGTAAGAGCACGTGAACTGGTTACCAAAGGAACAGACGGCACTGTGACTAGACCACTAGAAAACCAGAATGCATCACCTGTTGATTTTCGTTTACTAGGTATTTATGCATCTCTAGGAGAGAAACTTAATTGAAATTTATGGCAACTTAATTAAACACAGTGAAAAAGAATAATCATGTTTGCCATCAGCTATGCACTGTTACTATAAAGAATATATATAAAACCCAGAAAATACGTTTAAAACAAAGAGGTCACATATGATGTCTTCTAGAATCTATTAATATACTGCTTTGTTCCTCAAGGAAATGTGATTTCTGACTCTAGACATCTGGAAACATTTTCCACAGAAGGCAATTTCAGAGACTTTTGGCGAGTGAGAAATAAGTGCCGATGCTGCAGGAATAATCGGAAGAAGATGTCATTCTGTCCAGGGTATTTGGTGGGGTGAGAAACATTTCTGCTCCCTAAGTTGGAAGAAATGAGTAATCCACATATAGGTCATGGCAATTCCATCTATCAGCGCCCCACCCCCTACCGCTTTGCCCCACTTGCTTGTTTCTAATTGAACTTCTTTTCTAATTCAAAATCGGAGGTCAACTGCATGCACAAGTGCTCATTTGGCATCTCTGCATGGTATGCGGCTTTGGGTGTGGTACAGACCCAATACCTACCCTTCTCATGCTAAACAACTTTGGCTTAATAAAAAAATTTCCACGTATATTCATTTATGTGGTTTCCATGTTTGCCCTGTGAATTTCATTTAGTGGAAATATCCTTTCCATCATCCGACAAAGGAGGGTATAGCAATTTCCATGAACGCCGGCTGCAGGTAAACCAGGAATCAGGTGTCTAGCTTGCTTCTTAACTGGCAGTGTAACCTTAGGCAATTTATTTAACTTCTCTTAGGCCCGGTTGGCTTAATCTCTAAAAAAGACAATACTGTATATATCATAAGCTTGTTGGGTATATTAACCAAAATAATGTATATAAAGCACTTAGCACAATTACTGAATTAATAAATGGAAGATCAACATCACTTCCCTGACCAACATAAAGTGTTGCTGAGGAATAGGTTTTATTTTGCACTTCTCTCCGTTCGTGAATCCTTGCCATCATCTGAGTGTGTAACCACGTGGATACAAAATAGCTACTGAAGAGAGCAGGGCGTCCGGCTGGTTTGCAAGCCGACACTCTTGTTTCGCGTGCAACAAAAGAGCAATTTAAAAATGGGTGGTGTTGAGAAGGGCAAGAAGATTTTTATTCAAAAAATCTGTGCCATACTGTGGAAAAGGGAGGCAAGCACAAGACTGGGCCAAATCTCCGTGGTTTATTTGGGAGAAAGACAGGTCAGGCCCCTGGATTTTCTTACAGGGATGCCAACAAGAATGAAGGCATCACCTTGGGAGAGGAGACACCGATGGAGTATTTGGAGAATCCCAAGTCCAGCCCTGGAACAGAAATGATCTTCTCTGGTATTAAGAAGACAGGGGAAAGGGCAGACTTGATAGCTGATCTCAAAAAAAGCTACTAAGGGGTAATAGTTGGCCATTGCCTCATTTATGACAAAACAAAAATGTCTCATGACTTTTTTTTTTATGTGTACCATAATTAAATTGATCTCATACACCAGAATTCAGATCATGAATGGCTGATAGAATGTTTCTTTTGGACAGTCCTGACTGAAATAAGATTGGCTTGTAGTGAAGTGAGTATGATCAGCTTTTTGAACTTTGATAGTAATTCTGGTTCCACAAGTGCTGTCACCATTTTCCCCTTCTAAAATTATGATTGGAGTTCATTAGTAGTGTGCAGCTTTTCACTGAGATGGTAAATGCCATCTCTAAACTTATAGAGATTGGTTTTATATTTAGATTTCTATAACTGGTTATATTAAAATATTTAAATACTGAGGAAATCCCTTCACTCTCTCAGAACAGCAGGACTCAGCTGTGTTTCAAGTTGTGTTCATTAGCCTGTTAAAAGCAAGGTTGAAGATAAGCTGGCAAGGTCCTCTTTATCTTTTTGGTCTTAACTAGGCCAATTTAATTAAAATTCCCTGCATCTAAAATGTTGCCTTATGCATAATGAAAGGCATTTTAGTGTGGTTTATGTATAATATTAAATAAAGAATATTTAACACTTCTCAAAAAAATAGCTACTGAAAAGGTAAATGAACTATCTCGAACATAAGCTTTTCACTAACTGTCCTCCAAATGTCCTCCAAATTGGTCTAAGGATGTGTCTTCCAAGGCTAACAGAGTTCAGCCTTAGGGGTTCAGCAGCACCTTCCAGATTCTCCTGCAATGGGTCCAAATAAATGAGGTTTGATTTGCATTTCCTGGCCTTATTATTCCTGTGCCAATAGACCGATAGTGTGTATTAGCAGGAGTTATTATGACCAGTATCTGGGTTAGTGGACAACTGATGATGTCTTACCCTAGGCTCCCTTTTGTCACTTTGTCACACTGAGGCACAGAACCGTCTTTACTAACTTCAAATGCAATGAAGGTCCACACACGAAATTGTTTGACGCTGTCATCAAGGTAAGTCCATTTAGTTTCCTTAATCACATTTCCAATCCACAAAAGCATGCTGATCAACCTTTATGAAGTCATTACCATTATCAAACAGAGCAAATGAAATAGAAAACTAACACATACTGACTTCTTGCAGTGAGCATGAGTCCCAGGGAGAGGTGTTCTTATGCACTTCCTATCAACTGATCCTGAGAACATTGGTCCCATTTTAGAGATTAGAAAATCAAGTCTGAAAAGGAAGGGACTTACCTATGATCACACACAAGAGTACAAAGACACGATCCCAGCCCTGGAAGAAATTCTGGCCTGGAGACTAAGAAACATTTCAGGAGTCTTTAAAAGGATCAGCTAGTAAGAAGAATAGACTCAATCTCAGGAAGGCCAACTCTCAAGGTCCACTGTTCACAATCGCAGAACAACTGGATGCCTACCCATCCTCACTACCTCAACATGCACCCAACATACACTCTGCCCTTGCAACAAGCTTACCCGTACCAGGAGGAAAGGTCAGCCCAATATTTACGATTCTTTGGCAATCTTGCTCTCCAAAGGCCTCACATGTTGCCATTTACAGAGCTTTCTTTCCGTTTCCCTTCCTCTTTATGTTCCTTATTCAGTTAGTGGTATTGACTTCCTGGACTGACTGATTTCTAAAATTCTCTTAAAAATGTCTGCTTTGAGTATAAAATTCATCCCTTTCACCCCATTGCTTTCATCCCAGCACAAGCTGACTGCCTGGCATCCAACCTCACCTCCTTCCCATCACTCTTTGATCCCACTGTTTACTGTTCACTGTAGCAATGTAAATGCTATCTGACTTCTCGCTCATTCCATGCCTTTTCTGGAATCTAGACTATTCGTGTTGTTCTTCTTCTTGGAAGACCTTTTCTTTGTCATCCAGCCATTGCCCCTGCATGACCCCAACACCCCAGCAAGTTCTTCTCCAACACAAGCTTACCGTATCGAATGCTTTCCTTTTGTGCTTGTAAGATTCTCTGGGCTTATCCTCAGCACAGGAATGCTGACATCAAGTTACAATGATCTATCTCTCTACTACCTCTACTCCTTACTATATTCTGAATTCCTTGACAAAAGGAATTATATCTATTACATCTACCTAGATATCTAGTATATCTATTTATTATTATACCCCTGATCCCTAGCACAATGTATAGAATTAAATACTAGTAGCTATGTTTCAGCTAAGTGTTTGTGAAAGGATTTGGACTTTTACATCAATGGATATCATTTATTTTACTTGTTATGTTTTCTTCATATGTATTGGGAAAAATATCTTTCACCCATGTCTTATTATACTATTTTTTATTTAATAATGATGAGAAATGTCCTTTTTAATAAATATATAAAATTAATAATATTAAGATTTCTAACGCAGAAATTTTGGTAAGGTCTGTGAGAGATGCATCTTAGAGCAGAGTCCCTTTGGAAGCTTGTAACATCCTGTATCAAGAGATCTGCTTTGCTCGGAAACAGCCTGCTTCCAAGAAAGTGTAGGGCAGATATCTAGAGGATTGCAACAAAATAAAATTTTAAATTAGATTTGAGCTCAGGTCCCTTCTGCTGGAAGTGAAATTACAGTGCTGACAGAGGGCATGGCCACTCGGTGATCTGAGTCATGAATCAGCACATCACTGGGCTTGCATCAGTTTTAGATCCTCTGTGGAAGCGAGGTTTAGGAGATTCTGGATGAAGTACGGGGGCACGTTGCAACTGTTCCCGTTCTTTCAAGTCAGAGGAGGTCATTATATTTGGGGACATGCAAAATCTTAGATCAAAATTTGACTAATATTCTTCATTTTCTCATGAAGAAAAACTCAAGTATGGGAGTCACTCAAGACGACAAAAGCCTCTGGGAGAAAAGCTGAAGTTGAACATGAGCCTAACAAAGCTTCAAATTGCATGCCCTTTGCCTCACGTGCCCTGAAGCCTGCTTCCGTTGTGACCATCAAACCAAAGATCAGGGCATGTCACTTGGGGGCTGGAGCAATTCCACAGGAGCAGGGCCAAGTACAAAGAGCAATAACGCCCCTTGTGGAACCCCAGAAGAGCATGCACAACAGACCACTACAGGGGAAATGCCATGGGGCAGGCAGTTATGGACACTGGGGAGCCACAAGTGAGCAGGACGGGACAATTTGTTCCTGAAAAAGGGACAGGCATGGTCCACAAACTGCGTAACCCGCCTGCCACGCCTTTGAGGATTTCAGGTGCCGACGACTTTTACTTACAGAAGTGAAAAGCATTCCACAGTGCGCATGGGTGACTCAGTGGGGTTAGGCATCTGCCTTCAGCTCATGTCATGATCCCAGAGTCCCAAGATCGGGTCTCCTGTCGGGCTCCCAGCTCAATGGGGAGTCTGCTTCCCCTCTGACCCTCCCCCCCTCGTCCTTTTTCTCTCTGGCTCTCTGTCAAATAAATAAAAATCCTTAAAAAGAAAGGAAAGCATTCCACGAAAGCTTCTATAGAACTGTTTTCAACTCCTTCAAGCCCACATCCCAGAGTCTTCCTCACCAGCCTGATGAGATCCTGATGAGCGCTAGACATGAAACATTCACCACCAGGCTTGCTTGCTCCATGCTTGTAAGCGCTCTGATTTAAGAGCTTAATCTACCCTGCAGAATTACTAATATCACAGAAATAGGTGTGATTCAATCACTAATGTCATAATCATCCTATGTTTTATTTATGACCAATTCCAAAGAACTTCCTAACTTTTAACATATTCAGCTCTTGAAGCCTGGTGTAGAAGTGGCCATTAAGGGAAGACCCACTTCCCTAGTCAGTCTGACGGGCGCTGTTTTGCAGAGTCCACAAACAGAGGTTCTTTAGGGGAACTTCTTCCTAATGCCAGATGTCACCTTTTTGTTCCCCTCCCTCCAGCAGACATCCTGCTGAGTGTTCTCAACTGTTCGGCACACATCTCTGGGCTGGAGAACTCTCTGTAATCCAACCAAAATGCCCTAAATTATCTTGACACAACCACATCCCGGGGAAAAGGAAACACTGTGGCTCACTGGAAGCTGTTTTGCTGTCAGGATAAAGCTCCTTAGCAGAACCACTCACTCTGCGATTCCTACTGCTGTTTCAGTGTCATTTTTTGGTGGCTGTCTGACTACAGATCTATTTCCCAAAATTTTCAGGTCAAGTTCTCCGAAGCATCCGGCAGTCCTCCTACTGTCTCTCCCATTTAGTATTTCCTCTTCCCCCTCACCTCCATCCACATTCACCTGAGTAACATAGACCTGTTCTTGGAGACTCGGTTCTGCACTTAATCTCTGAGAAGCCCTTCTGGTGGCTTTCCAATGCTGTTACTCAGTTTGAGATGAAACAGACCATAAAATTTCCAATTTCCAGTCACACACTGGATTTCTCTTTCTCTCCCATTAATGAGTAAACAGTTTGAAGGAAGCAGTGATAGAACCTCAGCAAGGAGGGTTTTGCCATGCTTGCCAAATGGTGGATTCTAAGCAAATCACTGATTAATGGAAAAACACGTCTAAGCATTCTTAGCTAGTGCTGGTGACCCAGAGACTTGTCCTACACATGGTTCTAGCATGCTTAGGCTATGGGCCAAGAACTGTAAACAACAACAACAACAAAAAGAAAAACCTTACCTACATGCCAAACAAGCAGTACTGAGCAATTATTTATTATAAAGTATCTGTCTCAATCACTTCATTCTTACTGTACTTCAGCAAGAATTCATGGTGTGATTTTCTGACTCCAGGATAAATATGCTAACATATTCCTAGACACATTGAAAATACACCTTAATGAAAGTCAAACATCCAGAAACGGCCTTTGGTTGACCCCTAGCTGGCCGACCAGGCCAGAGGAGCAACGTGACATGGCACAGAAGCCACAGGGCCATTACATTCTTTCCCTCGGAGTGAAAGTTACACAAATAGAATTTCAATTTGCCTTGCCCTCCTTAAAAGGTGGTTCTTTCTCTCCCTCTGTAATCGGTGGTAATTAATATAAGCTCCTCTTATTCTTTCTAGAGGGACCAAAGTCATTTTTTTTTTACCTTTGAGAGTTACTCTATCCCGGTCAGGGTTTGAGCAGGGCCCACTAGGGCCCTTATATTTTGTGACTTCTGAGTCTGGCAGAAGAGATTCTAATGACTCCCCAGGAGGCTTCAGTGCTGGTTGAGTTTGTCTCTGCTTTCAGCTGCTCAGTTTATCAGCTTTCCAGGGGGCTCCAATCCTTGGTGCTCGGTGGCTGCTGGCCAGCAAGACTGTTCCTCCCCACCCTAGACTATACAGCCATCCACAGAGGCCTGACGAATCAAACAGGCCCCCCCCTTTTTTTCTATGCTGTTTTTTTTTTTCTGTCAGTTTCAAAAAGGTTTTAAAATATCAAATTTGCCAGGCATGCAATGCGGTTAGAATGAATCAGTGATCAGAAGGAGACATTTTAATGGGGTTCTCACTAAAATGCCCAGAGTGATTTTTGAAGTAACGGCCTAGACCAGCCAAATTGTTTAATTCTGTCTTGGCAAATCAGCACCTTTGTAAAAAATTTCTAAAAGTCATCAGGATATAAAATGTTATACTTATCCTAACTTGCTCACTCTGCCAGGACCATCACCCTCAGCAATGACTGAACACATATACTAACCAGGTGTCTTGAATCCTGACAATAGTGCAAAATGGCGGATCATATTATCTTCATTTTGTTGTTGTTGTTGTTTTAAATTCACCGCTGTAACTGTAGCCCTGGGAACAGTGTCAGGCACTATTTTGTTACTCAAGGTACACCCTGAGTAAATGAAAAAAATTAATTATTTTATTTAACAGATAAGAAAACTGAGGTTCGCTATCTCGCTGCTCACTTCCATCAGGAATATTACTGTTTGCCCGCTAGAGCTCAACCGGGGCTGACATGCGCGCGCGCGCACAGGCAGTAAAACCAAAAGCCAGCTTCAAAAACAGTCAGATCAGAGCAGAGACGCTGACCCAACATCTCTATTGATGTCAGTTCTTTTCTACACCTCCGTTAACACAGCTTGAGATGAAGCATAACTGATAGCCACATTGTTATTTATATTATAATTTGGCCAACAAAAGATTCAAATTTGTGTTCCCCAAACTGGTTAAGAAATCAAGATTTATCATCCTCTATTTGTTTTCTTCCTAATTCTGTGAAATTTAAGAGGTACAGATAAGCACCCTAAAAAACACGTTCTATGTGCTTATCTCATTCTTCTCACAAAATGTTAGCAATGCACTATATTTACAATTTTTTTTAACTAAAATGCACATGTTTATATTGATGTGAATGTTTCCTGCTGAATTTCAAGTGTTTACTTGTTCTCATATTTTTTTGCCTGGCATGATATTTTGAATATACCATCTCATACATAAAATATTTATCTACCTCTGTATTACATGTGAATGTGATAAGCATGCACGATATGCCTTCTCTCAAGTTGTATTTGATATGACAGAACAGCACGGAGCCCTGTGGTGTATCCCCAGCACACACCTTCACATTAGAAAGTGAAATGCTCCTTGGGTGTGGCTGTTTTGACATCTATAATTCCATTTATTTGCATTACCGACCAGCCACCATTTCCCCACCACACCCCAACACTCTTCAGAGTCATCATTGGAAATCAAAGGAAATTGTTAAACTTTATGCAGAATTTTGTTTAATGCCTTCTTGCCTATTTCTTAACTTTCATTCCCCTTGACCTCTGGGCCTGGGTTACTGTTATGTATTCTGTATGTAGAAGCAGTGTTTTCAGAAAAGTGGGTTATTTCCCCCTATGAACAAGCCTCAATTTCATTATCCATCAAATGAGAGTAGTAGTACTCATCAACATGAAAATAAATCATACATGTTAAGAGCGTAGAAAGAGGGGCACCTGGGTGGCTCAGTCGTTAAGCGTCTGCCTTTGGCTCAGGGCGTGATCCCAGCGTTCTGGGATCAAGCCCCACGTCAGGCTTCTCTGCTGGGAGCCTGCTTCTTCCTCTCCCACTCCCCCTGCTTGTGTTCTCTCTATCTGGCTGTCTCTCTGGGTCAAATAAATAAATAAAATCTTTAAAAAAAAAAAAAGAGCATAGAAAGAGCCCCAGTCATGCTAATCTCAATACTCATCAATATTTGCTGGCCCTCTCCTTTGCTCCCATCAATTCCATGGACCCTATATACCCTTAATGCTTATGTCTGCAGGACCATCAGTTGATCCAGAAATCGCAATTGCAGGCATTCATAGTTAAACCAAACTAAAATAGACGTTGTAGTTTGCCAAACCAATCCATTATATGTTTTATAATTGTTTTATTTTGTTTGATTTGCATAGTTTAAAATTAACTCTTCATGGTAGATAGCTCTATGGGTTTTGATAAATGCAGGGAGTCATGTATCAACCACCAGAAGCAAGATACAGAAGAGTTCCTCACCCCAAATGATCTCCTCCTGCTGCCCCTTTGGTCAGATGTTCTTCAGCCCCACATCTTGGCAGCCACTGACCTGTTCTCTGTTTCTATAATTTTGTCTTTTTCAGAATGTCAGATAAATGTTGTACGAGCATAAGTTTCATTTACCTTAAATACTCAGATGGTGTTTGCTGGGTCATGTGGTTAATGTATGTCTAATTTTATATAAAACTGTCAAATGGTTTGCCAAAGTCGTTGTCCCGGTTTGTGATGTATGAGACTCCCAGTTGCTCTGTATGCTCATCAATTCTGTGTAATGTCAGATCTATGTACGATAAAATCACACTTAATTTTAACCATTCCAGTAGGTGTCTAGTATAATCTCACTGCAGTTTCGATTAATAACGTTGAACATCTTTTCATTTGCTCACTTGCCATGCATTTTTGGTAAAGGGTCTGCTGGAGATTTTTTTACCCATTTTCTAATTGTATTTGTTTTTGTTGTTGAGTTTTTAAAAGTTTCCTGTATATTCTGCAAACAAGTCCTGTCAATTATGATTTGCAAACATTTTCTCCCAGTCTGTAGCTTTGTCTTTTCGGTCTCTGAACATGGTTTTTTTTTGCATAGCAAGAGATTTAAAATTTGGAAAAGTCTAATTTGTTATTTTTAAAAAGTTTTATGGATCATGCTTCAGAGTTATATAGAAGAACACTTTGCTTAACCTGAGTCACAGATATTTTATCCATTTTTTTCTAGGAGTTTCATAGTTTTACAGTTTATCTGTATGTGTATGATGCATTTTGAGTTAATTTTATATAAGATGTGAAACATAGGCTGAAGCCCTTCTTTGTTTTCAATAGAAGTCTAATCTTTCTAGCACCATTTGTAGAAAAGACTCTTGTCTTTTCATGGAATTGTTTTTGTACCTTTGTCAAAAATAAGTAGACTGTATGAATGTGGACCTATTCCTGGACTCTCCATTCTTTTCTGCTGGTTTTTGTGTGTCCATTTTACACCAATTCCAAACTGTCTTGATCACTACAGTTTTATAATAAGACTTAAATGAGGTAGTGTGAGTCTTCCAACTTTGCTATTTTTCAATATAATTTTTTCCTTCCCACATAAATTTAAAAATCAGATTGTTAATAGATATAAAAAAAAAGTCCTGGCAGGATTTGGATTGGGATTATATGGACTTTATAGATTTCCCCAACTCTACTGACCCATGATACCTTTTTAATGCAGCGATACCATCCCTGGTCCTGGTCATTCATGTGTGATGGTATCCTTTTTATTTCAGCCACCAGCAATAGACCCTCTCTGTCAACCCCTTCCCCACCCTGTCTTTCATTTCAATCTTATAGTATTATAATTAGAATGCAGTAGGTTCACCTCTTTTTGTTTCTGAAATTCCACATATGAGTGAAATTTATCTTATTTCATATTTATCTTATGCAACTGATGAATCACTAAATTCTACCTTTGAGACTAATAATACAGTATATGTTAACTAAATTGAACTTAAATTAAAAAAAAGGCAGTAAGCAAAAGATTCATCTGGCCCCATACATAGTTCAGGAGAAAGACACTATAAAGAACACAAAAGTAAAGTAACATTAAAGTTAGTAATCTGTCCGGATAGCCCATCACCAATCCAGCCAAAATGCTGTATAATATGCCAGCCGAAATCTACAGATTCTGACCCAAACATATACTCAATAGCAATTTCCCCCGTTACAAAATCCAGCAAGCAGTTAGGCTGAAGGCTCAGCCTCACGCCTTCGGTGACGGACTGCTGTCTGCAGCAGCAGGCCCTTATTCCAGACGGTTGTAGCTCTGAGAGTTAGATTTGCCAGTGCTTTGAAGGAGCCCTGGCTCTTCTCTTTGGCTCCAAAATGACTTGATCCTTATCTCTGATGAGATAAAGCAGCTAAAGGCAATGGAAATATGTCTTAGCCCAGCATTAAACTGCAACCAGCCCCTTAGAAGGGAACAATTCAAGACACTGCATTAAAAAAAAAAAAAAAAAAAAAAAAAAAAAAAAAAACCATAAAATGCAAACCAAGACAACTATAACAGAAAATGAATGTCTCTGTTATTTTTAATCCAGCCCTCTCAGGTCACTTTGCTAACAGAGCCCTACACAACAGAAAATTAAATTGGCCAATTCTGCACTGCCGCAGCTGTGGCCCTGAGCCCCACAGTATTTCTTCCTGGAATGGCTGTATTTTTCCTTTCAGATCCTCCTGAGTTGAGCTGCTCTGAAGATTTGCTTTCTTCTCGGTGCTCATTACTCACCTTAAAAGAAGCCTCTTCAAATTTGACTTAAGGAGCAGTCATTGTCTTTCATATTGTCTGAAACAAGGAAGAGATGGTGGAAAATAGATATATCCTGAAGTAGGAGTGGTTAGGTGGAGGGAGACCCAGGGACAAAGTTGGGGAGGAGGCTGTCGGGAGGCTTCAGTGAGTCGCGTGACCCTGTGACTTGCTGTGTGTCCTGTGTTTTTAAGTGAAACCAGTGGATCCACAATTTAATCCAGGAAAACAAACAAATGAACAAAAAACATTGTCTCCGTAGATCCGAGTGAATAAAATTGTTCCTAATATGCTAAACATATTCTATTTATAATGATAGATGTGTTGTTTCTCCAACCAAAATAATTTGTGTGCCCTTTCCGTACGCATCCTCTTCCTGGCAACAATCTTCCCACCCGTTTCAGGCATGAGAAATGCACTTGTGGAGCCTGAAATTTGAGCCAGGGAAGGTGAATAGTTTTGAGAGAGACTATTAACAAGGATGTGACTTCTGACACTAAACCATCTTGCGTAGTTTCTCTAAATGATCAAAGATTGCTTCTTAAGCTCCTTTGTTCCATTTACATTTTATTGATAACTCTTCCCCTTTCTGGTGACTCGTATTTGCCTTTGGACGCCATTAAAATCATAGACTTATCCAACTTTCAGGCACTGCCTTACAGTCCTTAGGTAGCCACTCTTGGCTATCCTGCCCAGAGCTGCCAGACTGCCACCAGACCCATCTTGCCCAAAATACGTGTGGCTCTCCATTTGTGGCTTCTGGATGTCTCGGATGGCCAAGAAAGATCCAATCTGATATCCTAGGCAATTGGCGAGAACATGCACTTTATGATCTATTAAGTCATTTATTCATTTAATCTGTACTTACTAAGTGCTACTTATTACAAATTGAGTGACACAAGAATGGTAAGTCTGATTTTAAGGTGGTTGCCTGTCAGCTCCCAAACCCCTAGGATCTGAACTCATCTTGGCCTATGGTTTCCTCTAGATGTGACCAAACTCAAATACAGTCCTAGTATCCAACTACAGCAGGAGGTTAGAAGCTAAATTCCTAACATCCATCTTCGGCTGCATTTTCCTTCAGCTCTTCTCTATCCAGCATATGTAGGAATCAAAAAAATTTTTTTCTGAGGATTTGGCCTTTAGATGTTGGACATTCCCTTAAAGGATAGATTTCACTCTTTCTATTTATTTCCTCTATAGAGATCCCCTTTAGCTGCCTATGCAACCTCAAATATTATTTTGTAGCTGGAAGGTCTACATTCCTATTTGGGAGAAGTATTTTGCCAAGGGAGAGTATTCAGAAACAAGGCCGAAAAGGTAAGTTGGGGCCCAGTCTTAGAGAACATTCAATGTCAAGCTAATAACCGCAAATTTATTTATTAGACAATTAAAAAAACACTTAGAACTTTTGTTTCTTTTTTTTTTTTAAGATTTTATTTATTTATTCGACAGAGATAGAGACAGCCAGCGAGAGAGGGAACACAAGCAGGGGGAGTGGGAGAGGAAGAAGCAGGCTCATAGCGGAGGAGCCTGATGTGGGGCTCGATCCCATAACACCGGGATCACGCCCTGAGCCGAAGGCAGACGCTTAACCGCTGTGCCACCCAGGCGCCCCAGAACTTTTGTTTCTTTAAATCTTTAAACACGTAATCATAATGAAGAGCAAGCAAGGTTAACCTGATGAAAATGTGTAGTTTTGATTTTAATATGCAAGAGACTATCTGAATTCAGAGACATTGTTTGAAAGTTAACAGAATATTCTAAAAGAAAAAAGGTGATTATTTAAAATAGGATATATTCAGAAAGAAAGAAAGAAAGAAAGAAAGAAAGAAAGAAAGAAAGAAAGAAAGAAGAAAGAAAGAAAGAAAGAAAGAAAGAAAGAAAGAAAAAGAAAGCAAGCAACCTATCAATCATCATGGAAACAAAAAATGAATATTAAAAATATTGAGACAAACAAAAAGTACTTCCAGACTGAATAAATAATAATTTAGTCAATCATGCATTAACCAGCTTTCCTTCATTTTATTTCTTGAAGGAACTAAAGTTCATTGATTGTGGAAGACAGAAGAGAACCAAAGAGCATAGGCTGATTCTCGTGAGTGGTGACTGAGACACAGATCCTTCAGTGGATGTGATTTTCTCATCTTCGCCCTCACCAGAAAAAACAAAACAAAACAAAACAAACAAACAAAAAACTGATACAGGGGCCCAAGGAAAGAAATAATCTTCTGTTCTGTCTATGATAATGCTATGGAGTTCAGCCAATTAAACTTTACTTGAAATGCAAAGTTATTTCTACCTCAGCATGCTGCCTGCACAAATACGTAAGAACCAGAGAAAGGAAAGGACATAATTTCTCAGATAATTTTTGATAAACACACTCTAGATTTTTAATCCTGAGAAGAATGAAGATGCAAATTAAGGACACGAGAACAAATAATAAATTCAAATGGTTAAAACAGTTAACATCCCGCCCTGGGATTGGCCCATCCTAACCTCTCATGTAAAACCCATTTGTAATGATTCCTAGTTAATGTCTAACTTCTTACACTATAACTGGTGTTAGTCTTTAAAATTGTAATTAGTGACTAATTTAATTTCTCAAATTACCATTACATTTTCTTTTGGTGTGGCCTGAGTTTAAATTATTAATATACTTGTAAATTATTTTTCATATTTTTCTTTTTGTGAACAAATGTGCTCTGGCTTTTGTGAGGGCTAATGAACTTAGGGTTTCAGATTATGAGTTGATTTCATAATATTTCATATTATTTTGAACTCTTGACATCCTCTTTCTCTAGGCACCTTTTCCTTTTTTTCGTAGGTTTGCAAAGACAATCAAAGCATGAATACATCTTATTATCCAATGTGTGAAGGATCGTTGGTTGTTCAAGAAGACTTTTATCACTTTTCTATCCTTACAATTACTTTTTCTCTCCAAATAATATTTCTTAAATGCTAATTTAGCCATGTGTGACCCAATGGAATCTTAACGTCTCAAGAACAATGGCACAACTCACTTCTCAGTGCTCCGGGAAAGTCTAGAAGGCAGTGTTGAGTGTGCTTTCAGATGACAATGAGAGGAAATTTGTAGGGCCAGGGGTGTGAAGAGAAGGAATTAACAGGCCAGGGGCCAGGATCTATTGCTCCCCAGTGAGAAATGAAAAGAAAATAGACAAAACTAAAACCAGAACCCAGAAGGGCCTCTCCCATATGGTACTGATGTCAGAATTTAACGCAGAAGAGAAAGGATTCGGGATTAGTGCTACACCCACAGAGTGCAACTGAAAAATCTTTCACCTTGCCAGAAGCTTTCTCCACATGACATTAAACATCTGTTTAAAAATTAATCTTTTAAATGGATATTCCGAAATAACTTTATAGTTAACAAAATGCAGACAAAATGATTTTTTCTATTTTTCTCAGTTTTGTTAAGGCAAATGCACACACACACATACACACACACAAGCACACATACAGCTTTTTGTGTTCTGTGTTTTTCTAAATTTCAGTTCCCGTAACCAAGCACTTCTGTGCTCAATATACCAATCTTACATGATAACTAAATATTTGAAGTATACAATTAGACATGTAAGCTAGCACAAACACGTGTACACACGTACACACACACACACAGAGGCATGCTGAGAAAGAGCTGGTTCTTTTGTTTGATTTTTAGGAACTGTCAGAAAGATTCCTTTCTAGACGGTAATGAAAATGAAATCAAAACAGAAGTGGCTTATTGAAGCTAATCTATGAAGCAAAAATTTTAAACCTCTTCACAGTGGACTTCTAGAGAAGCAAGGTGGTGTGACTAATAAATTATCAATGGGAATTATGAAAAAAAAATACCTGTACCAGTAAAAATGATGAGGAAACCTCTAATCCACCCCTCAGAAACCTTGTAAGTAAATGTCATGTTTGACAAAGTAGTTCATGTTGAGAAACACCATCTGTGAGGAATATTAGAAACTAGGAGGAGATGTCATGCTTGATAAAGCTGGTAATGCCGATGCCCATCAGAAGAGCTCACTAATATTTCAACAGCTCAGGGAAAAGAGAGTCAAGAGAAAAAAATGATGGGTTTGAAGGAAACACCTGAGACCACTGCTAATGAAAACAAGCACATGAGAATATTCTGTATAAAAATGTTTCCCATCCAAACAAGTTACTTGTACTCTGTTGGGGGACCACGCCTCCTAATGTTTAATATTTCCTCTCTGCTTCCAGCTACCATCTTATTTGTCCTCTGACACTCATTAAATATGGTTTCTGTGCACATACAAATATGCAACATCCTTGAAGTTTAAAAAACAAAACAAAACAGGAGGCCAACCAGTCTCATTCCCCCTTCTGGATGTGTATACCATTCAACCCAGTAAGAATATTTTGGGGGTGTTTTCTGTGGCAGGATCTGTGCTGGGCCCCACAGGCCCATGCCTGCCCTCAGGGAACTCACAGTCTAGTATAAGTGCACGCAGAGAAAGGATATGTCATGACAAGCCCATGACATAAACCCTTACAATGAAGACTTCACACGAGCCATGTCCTGAAGGATGACTGGTAGTGTTACAGGATTGCAGGGTTCTTGTCTCACGGAGTCAAAGAATGAGTCTCATGGACACAAAAGGGTGAAGTGAAATGAAAGTTTATTAAGTGAAGGTGAGAGCAGAAAGGAAAGAAGCAGCTCTCTAGAGTGAGAGGGGCCCCGAATGGGTTGCCACTGAGGGCTTCTGGGGCAGTCTTTTATTGAGAACTGACTGGGAAGCTTGTGGCCTTGAGATTCTTGTGCCTTCTTGGTGTGAGGAAGGACTATTGATAATACCCTTAATGACTTCATCCTTTGAAGTTTGGTCATATTCTGTGATACACTGTAGCCGCCAAAGAAGAATACTCCCAACCATCGCAGGCCCGGTGACCTGTGTTTCTGTTTTTTTTTTTTTTTTTTTTTTTTTAATCTCTTGTTCACTCTGTCTTAGCACTTCTGCCTGCCAGGAATAGTCTCATAGCCCAGCAGGGGGGCCCGTCTCTCCCTGTCTATACCTTAACCCTTCCTTACTCGGTAGTTCATCAGGTGGTAAGAATCTAGATAAGGTATGTCTATATGTCCCTGAACCCCAGACAAATTCCACTAACGCTCTCTCAGTGCCCTGCACCCTTGTAGTTATCGGTAGAACAAATGTTAATTTTCGGCCATCTCCGCTTAACTACAAATTCCATGTTGGTGGTGACAACTGTTCTGTTCACCATTTTATCTGCAGTAATTAAGACAAATTCAATAAGTTCAAAATCAATTAACTGACAGACTGTTCTAGAAGAGCCTTAGTAATTTTTCCTTCTACAGGTCTCCTGATACCCACTCTATAATTAATGATACTTCCTTTACTCAAACATAAATAAATAAACAAACAAATAAATAAAAGATGGAAAAGCCAAACTATGTCTCTTAAGAAATTTATACTAAAATGTGTCTGTTCCTTTCTTTGGAAGTGACTTTTTCGTATAGTGCACTACATGAAACACACTTGCAGAGCTCCTATAGGGAAGGAAGGAAAGAGGGAAAGAAGGAAGGAAGGAAGGAAGGAAGGAAGGAAGGAAGGAAGGAAGGAAAGAAGGAAAAGAAAAAGAAAGAAAAGAAAGAAAGAAAGAAAGAAAGAAAGAAAGAAAGAAAGAAAGAAGAGAGGAAGGAAGGAAGGAAGGAAGGAAAGAAAAGGAAAAGAAAAGAAAAGAAAAGAAAAAAAAAAAAGAACAGGACAAAAACTTGCTTCAGTGTGTGTTTGTTCACTGTTACTGTAACTATAAGGATGGATAGGAACATGGCCTCTCAGCTAACCTCAAACGACCTAATGTAGTTATGAGATTGGGTTATGAAATGGGCCTCCCCTTTGAAAAGTGGTCGTCAGTATGAAAGAAAAAAACTTTCATTTTTGTTTCTCTCCAAAACCAGGAGTCAGGGACTGCTCAGACTTTGGGAAACAAAACAAAAACCCTCACAAAGCAAAAGACTGCAACATGTCAGTGGAGGCTGGATTTAGTATAAGTATTATCTGATTGTTGTTTAATATCATTTGGTAGAGGACAAAGGGCAATAGATATGTACCTAACCTCTGGCTGAAGTCTCTTCTGCCATAAAATTCCTCTTCATTTCTCATTTTAAAAGAATCAGAATTAAATTTGGCTAGGATTTTGGCCAGCACTTAAAACTTTAAGTACATAGGGATTAGTAAGTAAAGAAAGCTCAATAAGAGGGATCAATATTATTTTCTGGAAGCTTTCCATATACCAGACAATATGCTGGCCTTGAAGGGACAGCATTTACCCCCACAGAATTCTGTTCAGTTATGTAAAAAGTTTTAAGTACTGGGTTGTGAAGGGTGTCCATTGGCTCAAAATAACAGGAGGTGCTGCCAGTCTATACAAAACACAGTGTGAGAAACACAATCATAATAACACAGCTTCGGTACACATGGCTGTCTTGAAAAGAATTGTCTGGAATTAGGAAGAAAGGAAATCATGACCTACCGACACTGTGATCAAGGATGACTTAAATAGAACTAGAGATGAACGTCTACTAGAATTCAACATCAGACCAATTCTACCTTTTTGAAGGCAAACGTGCTGACAATATTAGGATTTATCTTTTAATACGTTATCTAAGACAGTCTCTGAGCGTCTCAGTGATATACATGTGCCTATTAGAAATAGGATACAGCCATATATTCAGTAAAGTGGAGAGAAAGAAAAAAATAGCAACTCTGCATTATAGTCATTTTGGTGTTAGAGCAAAATGTTTGAAGTTCAAATAAGCCTGTGTTCAGATTCCAGCAAATCCATTTGCTCCTTGGGTAAAACAGAAATCAAATGTAAATACCTACTTTGCAGACTCTTTGTGAATATTAGAACAGTGCCTTGTGCACACAGTTGGTCAGTAGCGTTTGCCACCGACTGGCCTCCATAAAATAGGATTCCCATCTCCTTCTCTTCGTTTTTTCTTATGACCCTTCTCGTTTTCGTGTCTTCCTTTCTGGACTACAGCTTCCCCACCTGTAAAGGCTGGCATAGAGCAGCAGGTGGTTAGACGACAGTGATCTTTAGGGCAGCTGCTAGGGTAGTATTTGATGTTCCATCCAGGAAGCAACCAGCAAGAGAAGTGGCGGGGGGGGGGGGGACTATTTTTGGTTCAGAATTGAACACACAAGGGACTCCTCCAGCTGAAAGGGGTTTAGAGGGCCTTCCGCTCACCACATGTCACAGAGTTTATTGATCCACTGAGAGCGGCCGCTCACCAAGAACACAGGAGTAGACCACAAAGACGGAAGCGAGATGGCGGCCTGGAGCCTCAGTCCCACAGAGTTATTCCCATGAAGCGAAAGAACAGGAAGTTAACACTCTGCAAAGCACATGTGAGAAAAACAAGTACATGGTAATAAATAAATAAATCATTAAATAAATATCAATTAAGGTACATTGACCTTAAATTTAGAAATTATAAGGGCTAAGATCAAAGAAATTTTATAAACTGTCCAGAGTGTGTAAGCAAAGCATCCTTAAACAGTATGTTAACATGTATTTATTCTGCCTGGGACTGTCACACATCAAATGTTTTCTCTGCACGGCCTTGAGCTTCAGACATTTCTCTCCCTTCTGATCACTGCCTAAATTTAGGCATTGTCTGTTCTGTGGCTTATTTTCTCAGAAAGTTATTAGCTTTTAAAGATTGCTCTGATGAATTCTATCAATGCAAGGCACTCTTTTCTCTATGTATAATCATTATCGAATCATTACATAACTAGCTCTTGGGAGACAATCTTAAAGGAAACTTTCAGAATGTGGAAAAACCTGCACATTTTAGATGCCATTCCATCATCTTCAGGGATCCATCTTTTTGAGAAGTTAGTTGTCATTTCATTGCTGCTTTTTCAAGAGATGTGTTTTTTCTGTGGGTGCTTTTAAGATTTTCACTTTTCCATTGGCTTTCCTGTGATTTGTTTCCTTGTGCCTCTTTATTCTCTTTGTGTTTGTCTGTTTGCTGTGGTCGCTCTTATCCGTATCCTCCCTCAACTTTTGAAAATACTTGGCCTTTATCTCTTCAAATATTATTTGTGCCCTAATCGTTCCCACTATTACTTTTTGGGAAATCGATTACATGCCTTTCTTTTCACCCTCTTGCATATGTGTTTTCCATTTCTCGCTTAGAGTTTCGGTCTGAATTATTTTCCTGCGAGTCCACCTTATTTGCCCATCCCCTATCCCAGTGTCCCCTCTGCCATTATACCCATCCAGTACAGTCATAATTTAGAGTACTGACTCAGTCAATCCTACAGTTTGTATTTGTTCCCTTTGTATAGATTGCCATTCTCTGCTTAAAACATCAATCACTCCATCTATTATCCTACCATGTTAATTATGGTTATTTTAAAGTTATGCATGATAACTCTAATATCTAGGTCACCCGTGAATCTATGTCTATTGTCTGACTTTTTTGCTATTGATGTGGCTGTTTCATTTGCTTCTTTGTTTAGTGAATGTAGGACATTTGGACTGAACAATTGTGGGGATTCCAAAACCTCCTTAGCTTCTGGCAGGTTGTTAGAATAGAGATACATCATATTAATCTAATTAGGTCTTGAATTAAGTAGTCCTAACTTACCAGTCTATATATTGGCTCAGTTTTTTCTTATCCTTCCCTACTCCTGGGATTTATTCCAAGAGCCTTCTCTCTTGGCTGGCTGTGACCTCCAGTTTTCATCTTCCTGGTATCATGAACCTGCCAAAAGCCCTGCTAATATTTTAGTCTCCTAGAATCTGCTTTCTGCGTGGGTTCTCTATCTCTTGCCATATGTTACTTCTGAAACAGTGTAAAATGTTGTGCTCATTCCAATATAGAAATATCCTCCATTCTTTCTTTATAGAAGCTTGACTGCTCAAGTTCTGGCTCTCCTGATAGGTCTTCCATACCTTCAAATACATTTTGGGGGGGAGTGGAGGTATTGTGTCCAACTTTCATAATTGTTCTCAGCAGGAAATTGTAATCCTACAAGCTAATTTGTCCTAGAACATGCAGTTTGTTTGTGTATTTTTATACCTAGCCATTTACTAATTTCATGAAAATGACACAATAGAGAATTTTTTGTTCTTAAATATATTTTATTTACTTATTTTAGTGAGAAAGAGAGAGGGAGAGACCGCACAAGTGGGAGGGTCAGAGGGAGAGGGAGAGTCTCAAGCAGATTCCATGCTAAATGCAGAGCCTGATGCAGGGCTCGATCTCACAACCCTAAGATCATGACCTGAGCCAAAACTGAGTTGGGTACTTAACCGACTGTGCCACCCAGATGCCCCTGTTTTCAATTTTCCACATTAGTGCATTTAATTCTAATACAAACTTAGTTGAGTTATGATTTAGATGTTCAGTTTCTAGATCATTGTGGGTGGTATCAATGCAGAACTATTTCATGCAATGCCTTCCTCAGAAACAAAATGTTCATTCAAATCAAGGTATGGTTTTTGGATACCTGAACTCAAAGGGTCTAAGGTGGTCTAAATTTACCATTTTTTTCCTTAGCATAATACCTTGGCATATATTTGTTACTTTTAGAATCACTTCTCCTGTGGTTTGTACTTCAATATTAAAAGCTCACTATTTCAGGATTTTTGATGTATGGAGTTGGAAAAGTGGAAGTATCCAAAGATTTAGAATACCATACTGCTATAGAAATGTCTGAGACTTGCAGAGATGCCTGAATATCAAATTATTTATCTGAGGTCCTAAAAACCATGGAATGCCCAAATGGGGTTCCCATGTACCTCCTTCCTGTTTAGTACTTTGTCATTATGGCAATGAGGGAAGTAGAAACGAGTCCAGATTTTGACCAAGTCTGAAATGGGATGGCTAAAACTAAAACATGTTTCAAAACCCTGTCATGTGCTTTACCTCAATTAGTTAATAGCTTGACTATGTTGCTACATCAAAACCTGGGTCTTACTTTTACCCAGAGGCCATTAGAAAAGGTGGAATCTAGAGGAGATCTCCAAAAAAGACTCTGACCACACTCCATCCAACACATGTATGTGATGTTGAGCCATACCTTGCGGTGGGGCTTGTAGGTCTTCATGAAAGTTCTATTGATTGGGACAACCACAGCATGATGCTGTTGTCACTCAACCAGAAGAGGTTTTTTTTCATCCTTCCATGACACCATTTATGTCGCCACTAATTTCTTTAAAATAAATTGAAAAACCAGATGTAAAATCAGTTTCCCATATAGCTTATCTCTTCAAGTAGCCCTCTCTATTCCAAGCACAATAAATATATCAAATGAGAATATATCAAATGAAAATAAAATTTTTTTCCTGGTCTTTTCTTATTTCATATATATATATATATATATATATATATATATATATATATATATATATATACCGAGAATAATTTTGAATAATTCTGGAGTAATCACAATTCCCCTGTTTTTTTGCTTTCCATCATAAGATGAACTGTTGGTTCAGAATAGACTACCTTTATTATATCAAGAACATATCCTTATGATACTAGTTTCCAGCTTTTACCAGAAATAGTTATTCCACTTTTCCATGTGCTTGCTTATTATAAAATATATGAGCATACATTTTTTCCTTCTACATAATGATCTAATTATGGAAAGAGATTTCCTAATATTAAATTAACCTAGAAACTCTGTTTTGACAAAGTAAATTATAAGTTTAATATGCTATTGAATTTTATGCATGGCAATTTATGTAAGATTATTATGTCTGTACTTGTATGTGCTCATTCTGTAGTTTTCTCTTTTGGAAAAATAATTAATTTTTCAAAATAAATGATAAAACTTTCCATAATTTTCTCTGCCATAGAAAAACTTCTGTAGCATTAGAATGTGTCAAACACTAAAAATCTGGAATGATTCACCATAGAATAATCAGGAATTTTTTTTTAATTTTAATTCTTTGGCATTTTTTTAAAACTTAAAGTACATAGTATTTATGAATTTATGCTTTCAACTTTTTTTTTTTAAGACAGAGAGAAAGAGAGTACATGTGTGGCGGGAAGAGGAGCAGAGGGAGAGGGAGAGAGAGAATCTTAAGCAATTTCCACACCCAGAGCAGAGCTCCACCTGAGGAAGCCTGAGATCATGGTCTGAGCTGAAACCAAGAGTCAGACACTTAACTGACTGAGCCACCCAGGCACCCCTATGTTTTCTACTTCTTATGATTAATTTTCTCTATTTATTTTATAGCCCAAATATAATCTTAGGTTCTAGTAGCCTACAGTACCTAATAAAGACTATGTAAGTCTCTGTACATTCAAATTCTGGTTCCATCATACATTTAGCCTCAGCATCTGACCTATCAATTAGGCCTTTTCAGCCTCAGCAACTTTATCTTTAAAATGAGAAGAAATGATACAATTATACCATATGACTGTTGGAGAATTAAGTAATACAATGAATGTAAATCACTTAGAAATGCATGGCACCTGATAAACATTGAAAAATTATTAGTTATTGCTACATAAGGTTTTATCCCTGAGCCATTTCAATCAATAGCATCACTGCTTATTCAGGAAGACCCTAGTCCATACTCTTTGTTGCCAACCCCCAAACAAATAATCGACATCAATATCTGTGTCTCTGTCTTTGGCATTCATTAAAAAAAAAAAAAATACTGAGCGCCTGCTGTGCACAGGTGCTGTTGTAGGCAGTGTGGATGTGACAGTGATAAAAATAAACAAATACAAAAATACAACTTGCGTTCATGGAACTTTTATTCTAGTAAGCTTTCCTCTGTCTACCTGTCCTTTGATGCCATGATCCTTTGTCTTACATGCTTCTTGTATTTTTTTTTATAAGGAGAGTATTATTTTCCAGATATCAATCACATTTTGCCACATATCTTTCAGTACTGCCCTTGAATTCCAGGCCAAGATTTTATTCTTGAAAGTTTGGGGGGGAGAAAAAAAAGACTTGAAGGACGTGGTTTGGGTTGTGGCATGATTAGAGCTATAATCTGAAAATTTCCACTGCACAGCAGGGAATGTACAGAATGGGACAGTGAATGGAAGTCATGGCAGCCTGACCCATAAACTGGCATGAGAGTATAAAAATGGAGGAAGGAAAGAAAAAGGGGAGACTTGTAGATGCAGACCAAGCAAGTATTGACCAATTATTTATGCAATGAGAGGGAAAAGGAAATTATAATAGGTGGGGCCATGAACTTCAATCTAAATGTTTGAGATTATTAGAAGTGCTACTAATGAGAACGAGATAGAAGACAAATGACTAATTTTGAATGGTGAGATTATTTTTTATATGTGTTTACATCTTAAATACTTTTCTTTACGTCTTAAAATACTACCCAGAGGAAAAAAGGAACTGTGAATTATTTGTTTGTGACTCTATTGACAGTGCCTAAAATTGTGCCTGAAATACAGTAAGTATGTGTGAACTGACTGAATGATAGTTTTGTAATAAATTGAAATCTCATTCGCCCACCAAAATTTATATAATTATCACCAAAGGGATTCTTCAAAGGAAACTGACAATCTTAAATTCGGTTAATAAATAAATACTCCAAATATTTGTAATTTGATTTTGATTGTGAGTAATTTGAATATATGAAAATAGGACACTCTATTAGAGAAAAAATATTTAAAAAGTGTTTTAAAAAAAGGCTAGGGAAATATGTGCAATATTGAAACAAAAATTAATATCCAGAACATACAAATGTTCTTATGAATCACAGATTTCAATATAAATAATACAATAGAAAGAAAAACTATCTAAACATACAATTCATGGTAGAAGAAACACAAAAACCAACAAGTATATTAAAAAGATGATCAATATTACCAGTAATACAATTTTGTCTGATTTGATAGAACAAGTTAAATATTTATAATAGTGTTAAGTAAGTACAGGTAAACAGGAAATCTCAAATGTAATAGTAATGGTATTTATTGAATATTACAATAAACTTTAGGGAAAACAATTTCTCATTATCTAAGTTCAAAATGACTATACCATTAACCTTCAAAATCCCAATTCTAATAGTCTATCCTTCAAGATATTGCAAGATAAGCATGTAAGAATGTTGATTACAGTGTTATTGTTTGTAACAGGAAATAAATGAGAAAGAAATTTAAAATCCATCAATATATAAATAGTTACCGTATGATCTAATACAATGAAAACGATAAATAAAAAATAGGTGGCTCTTGACACATTGACATAAATCATCTCTGAGATCCATTATATCAATAATTCAAGCTGCTAGGTGTAGGGCAGTGGTAGTGAAATCTCATGTATGTATATATGTAAATGTGTCCATGCCTGTTCTCCTGGTCTGAAGGTGTGTTGGTGTAGGTGTGTTGAGTTACTAGTGTGTGTACACCTGTAGACAACTATCAGGAAAAATATTCAAGGAGTGGGAATTAGAAGCCACTTTATGAAAATAGAGAAAAAGTCTGAGTGGGGGGGAAGAGCATGCGCTTTACGTTTTATATGTCTGTATTTCCGTGTTTGTTGTAAAGACAATGTATTACTTTGAGGAAAAAAACCAAGGGTCTTAAAAGCAAACAAATGAAATAGGTAGTTATTTGAAAGGAGAGGACTTTAAAACCTCTGAGAGTAGGAGACCTCATTTCGTAGAGTAGTAAGATTTTTGCTTGTTATTACTCTTTCTGGTAAATATATCATAGACTGCTATAATGAATGTATTTATACACACTAATGGAAAAAACTTCATGTTCCAACCATTGCTGAATAATTCCTGATAGTATACAATTCATCAAAATTATGGGAACTTTATCCTTTTCTATCTTGTTAGAAATAATTGTGGCTTCTTTAGATTTTCTATAGATGCTCTTAGAGACGTCGGTGAATTAAAAATGAGCGTTAGTTGGGCAGACTAATGCAATTAACTGAAAATTAGGAGAATAATTTAGACTTAGCCACTCACATGAACTGTGGCTTGTTTCACCTATAAAATGTGAAGAGACTGATTATATTGTTTACATTTTTCAGAATTGCAAATTTAAAGAGTTCTAGAGTCTCAGCCAACTATAATCTTCTGGAATTCTGTTTCTCTAACTGCAGTGGTTCCTTCAAAATTTCTCAGGAAATACCAGAGTAGGGTCTTGAGGGGCATCTGGGTGGCTCAGTCAGTTAAGCTACAGACTTCTGATTTTGGTTCAGGTCATGATCTCAGGGTCCTGGGATTGAGCCCAGTATTGGGCTTCCTGCTGAGTGGGGAGTCTGCTTGTCTCCCTCTTTCTCTGTCCCTCCCCCTGCATGTGCTCTCTCTCTGCCTCTCTCTCTCAAATAAGTAAATAAATCTTTAAAAAAAAAAAAAAAAGTAGGGTCTTGAAACCCAGAACTGAGACAAGTGGAGAAAAGTATGTTGTGTTATCTAGCTCGTTACTACTGTGGGCATTGGAGCTCAGACCCACTGGGGATGATCTGAGAAAGCTCTGGTGTTTATACATCAGCTCTATTCTCCTCATTGGTTGAGAGGTGGGACTGGCATACTTAACGCCTTGGCATGTCTGTTTGCCCTGTGCAAAGATAGCATGCCCCTAGAGCCAGAAAGGTGCCCCACGGAATATGCTCACATATTCCCACTTAAACAGCCTTCAGCATGTAGAGGCACATGCTCAGGGGATAAGGTCAATGCACTGAAGTATCTGTTACATTTCACCACTTTCAAGTTCATTCTGTCAGGTTACTTATTTTTCAAGGGGTGGTCAGTCACAAATACTTAACAAAAATGTTCTATGAGAGCAGTTTCAAGGGGAACAGTTGTTCCCAAAGCTCTAAGTGACGTTCATCCTCTCTATTCCCTACCACTTATTCTATACTCCCATCACCCAGGACTCTGATTTCTCTGGCCAAGACTGCCTGTGCACTAGAGTAATCCAGATCTTTGCTCCTGAGTATTTAATCCAAACTCTAATCTCTGTCAAACTCTATCTCTTCATGAATGAGAATCTTATCTTTTCCATCCTGGTCCCTCCTTCCATGGCCCTCTAATCCCACACAGCAGGAAAAGCCCAAACTGACCAAGCAGGAGCTATTGCTTTAAGTATGAAAAGGAGACAGATCTAACTCATTTACCACTGAGTAAATTGGTTTTTTTCCTCAAAGTAATACTTTGTCTTTACAACAAACACAGAAATACAGACATATAAAACTGAGTAGCTTGCTGGCCTTAGCAGTTAAAAGTATAAGAAGAGCTCCACATTAGTCTCTGCTGTTAATAGGTTGGACATTCAGATCCAGTAGCAACTGTATTTCCATTGGTGAAAGGGAACTCGTGTGGTTGGACCTGTTCATATTCTCTATTCTGGCCACAATATCTGCATTTTTCATAGACCCACTATGACACTGGTCTTGCTTCTGTCTTCAGAGTGAACAAAGACAGAAGATGGTCTAGCAACCCTGGATGAATTATTGTATTCATCTTGTTGTTTTGTGTCCCCTCTTGATAGATGCTCCTTGCTGGGCATTGATACAACTTTCGGAGACCCACACATTTTATGCCAATAGGTCCATAGAACTTCCTGTCTCTGAAATTCCAAACTTACTGCTTCTATGTTCCCCTCAACTAGTAAAGACATTTGCCATTGCCCTAGAATCTATGTATATTCTTATTTCAGCCAATTTTCTCTCCATACCATATTGATAACTTTGTGCAAGTGTCAGCAAACTAATGGCCAATGGCCCAGCCACCTGTTCTCATAAATAAAATTTCATTAGAATACAGCTGAACCCATTTGGTTAAGTATCATCTATAGCTGCTTCTATATTACACAGACAAAGTTGAGTAGTTACAAAAGAGACCCAATGGCCCACAAGCTCCCCAAATTTTCTATCTGACTCTTTAAGAGAAAGTTTGCTGACCTTGGATCTAGTATATTGCTAGAATCTTTTGGGGAGAACTACGCCTCACTACTGTTTGCCAGAGCCAACCCTGACTGAACTGTAAGCTTCAGCAGTGTATTTTTGGCTGCATCAACATATCTAGCCAACTCATCATCCACAACCCAGGCATGAGTTTTATCTTACTCTGTTGGCTAGTTTAGGCAGCCCCAGTAAATCCACCTATGTGAGCTAAGGGAGTGGTGTCCGTGCATCTGAGGTGGGTGACATAGGGTCTTTGATACCTGCTTATGCAACTTCTTTTTTTTTTTTTTTTAAAGATTTTATTTATTTATTTGACAGAGATAGAGACAGCCAGCGAGAGAGGGAACACAAGCAGGGGGAGTGGGAGAGGAAGAAGCAGGCTCATAGCAGAGGAGCCTGACGTGGGGCTCGATCCCACAACGCCGGGATCACGCCCTGAGCCAAAGGCAGACGCTTAACCGCTGTGCCACCCAGGCGCCCCTGCTTATGCAACTTCTTTGTGCCTTTTGTATTAATCATGTTTTTAATCTCTGTATCTTATGTTTTGGAGAGAGTACCCTTCCAGGGCTAGCTGATTTCCAAAGATAATAACAATCTGCCTACAAGCATGCTTTTCATATTCAAACCAATAATCTCAAGCCCACATTTCCCAACCACCTCCTTATCTAACACACACCAACCCAATATTTCCCCTTCCCTAAATCACCAAAGCCAGGTACCAGGCAACTAGAGACCACCCTGATAATCCCCAGCCTGCCAGAATGATTCAAACTGGCCAATCCTAAACTGTTTACTCTGCCCTACTTTGCTGTTCCCATGGAAACCCAAATAAAAGCTCTTGCCTATGCTTTCCCATTGCTCCTGCTTCTCCACCTGATCAAAACCTGATGCTTTCCGCCTATGCTCTCTTGAGAAATGTAAGTAATAAATCTTCCTTCAGTGGTATTGGCTTCTCCATGTCATCATTCAGTCACCTTCATAAATTAAAATCCCACGGGTCCAAATAAAATGCCCTCTGGATCTGCTCAAGTTCTTCCTGAATGTTTAGTCTCCAACTTGTGATGGATTTACTGCTATTCCCACCCAAACTTCTCAGACTCCCAATAAATAGATCAAAGTTGTTTTCCCATGTTTAATGTGTGCTGTGTTCAGAATTCAAAGGGCTCTAGCAAGTGCAGAGACTCTCTTTCTTAGTATCATGGAGTACAATGTGCAAAATCTTGTCCTTTAACTTGGACGAGTTGTCTTGGCATTGATTTCACTAGATCCCTAAAATGCCCATTGATGTGACAGTCCTTAAAACTTTGCAGGATTTATCTCCCAGGCTTTGATGCTTATAGACCTTACTAGGATACTCATCACTTTTATCTCACCATGCCCAATTAGCATAATGTCATCAAAATAGTAGGCCAGTGTGATATTCTGAGGAATTTCCAGATAATCGGGGTCCCTTCAGGCTATACTCTGACAAAGGCACAGAAACTGGGGCAAGAATGTGATTTTGTACTGCTGTCTATCCTGGTGGATGGTAAACTGCTTCTGATCCTTCTGTTTGATGGATATTTTTTAAAGAATATTTCACCAAATAAAATCAGGTAAATAGTCGCATATCAAGCTGTAAAAATGTGTTGACCTTTTCTAGGAAAAATGCCACATCCAGTATGGTTGCTCTGGGGGAGGGGGGGCTGCCACTTAGTTCAGTTTATAATCATCACCGTCATCCATTATGGTCTTTCTGTGTTTTTCAGGCACTAAGCTAGAAGATTAAGTGTAGATATGACAGGGACAACACCTTTGGACTATTTAGCCTTTGAGGATGGTAATAATCTGCTATCCCATGCACGATTTTGATTTACCATCTTGGCTATGGGTATGGGCACTCCTTTTCCCTGGTGTACAGTAGTTATTCTGGCATATTGCCATAGGTTCCTTGAGTAAATCGGGGGTATTTCTATGTGAGGTGCTTGCCATGGACTTCAATTTGTGGCCTCTGGCTCTGAGAGAGAGCTCCAATATGGAAACTCAGTAGCAACCATATTTTTCCTTTATAATAGGTGATATAGTACTCTTCTCCTCTGCTCTTGATCTGTTGGTTATACAGGTAAAGCAATTCCACCAATGGCTGCTATTTGAATCTCTACTAATGGTCTGGTCCCTGTGAGTCAAGGGTATCTTGATTAATATTCTATCTTTTTGGCACATTACATTGCTTAGGTTCACCTAGTCTCTATTAACTGGCCTCCTCTCTTCTAGAATCCTGTCATTCCCAATGACACAAAGGAACCTATTTCCATAGCAGAATTTGTCATTGTCCATCTAGGTCTCCAGGGGACTACACTGAAATTCTCAGCAATGCCAGTACGCTCCTCACTAGCACATTCCTTATTGCCAGTGAAGGGAGATTCTGTGGGCTTCCCCAGGGAACATGGTCAGCCAGTAGATTCTCGGCTGTCATATATCAATTTTAACATGCTCACTTCTTTGAGCCTTTCTATCCATTTATAAATATTCTTCCAGGGCATTTCTGTCATCTTCACTTCATTTTCAATATGCCATAATTTTCTTTAAGCTTTGACAATCCCTTCCATTCCAGCAGTAGACTGGAGCTTGCTTTAGTGATTCTTGCCAGGCCATTAAACCCCAAATTACAGAAGAATGCCCCCATATTTATCAAATCTTCAGTATCAATCTTATGATCAATCTACCACCAGGGTTGAGCAAACTCCAGAGCAATTCCTAAGCCATTCTCTTATTTCTGCCAATTCGTGCTAGCCAGTGCCTTTAGCACTTTAGTAAATAATGTATTTTCTCCTGTTGTGGGGACAAGACCTCCACAGTGAGACACACTGAGACTTGACCTGAATTATTGCTTGTAAAATAGTACAAAAATTTTGACCAAAGAAACTGATGTAATTTATCTTTTAATAGGAAAACTGGGTACTGTGATAAATTTGTGCATTGAATGAATGAAGGCAAGGACAAAAGCAGGAAGATGAGTCAATAAGTTTTAAGAATAAGTCAGAGAAGACAGGATGATAGCTTAAGCATGAGTTGTAGTATAGTGGTGAGAAATAGCCACATTCTGGACATTTTTTTAATGAAGGAAGGAAGGAAGGAAGGAAGGAAGGAAGGAAGGAAGGAAGGAAGGAGGAAGGAAGGAAGGAAGGAAGGAAGGAAGGAAGGAAGGAAGGAAGGAAGGAAGGAAGGAAGGAGGAAGGAAGGAAGGAAGGAAGGAAGGAAGGAAGGAAGGAAGGAAGGAAGGAAGGGAGGAATCTCTACAGCCAACGTGGGGTTTGAACTCACAACCTGAAGATCAAGAGTTGCATGTTCTTCCAACTGAGCTATCCAGACACCCCTGGACATATTTTGAAGCAAACTCCAAAATTTTTTTAACAGATTTGATGTTATTCATTTTTGTTTTTGTTTTTGTTTTGTTTTGTTTTCAATGTAAGCCTATTTATTTTCTTTAAATTACCTTTAATAACTTCTTGCTTTTCTATAAGTAGATAATACTGCTAGTTATCACCTTCCCCCACCAAGCTTCTAGCCTATGAATTTTTGAACTTTACTGTACATTAGACTCAACTGGAATGTCTTCTAAAAATACACTTTCCAAGGTCACATCTCCAGAAATTCTGATTGGGTGTAGCAAGGAAATCCATACATTTTTTTATTTACTTATTTTATTTTTTTTTTTTTGAGACAAAGATTATAGGCAAAAATAACCCCCAGGGTTCTTGATCAGAATAGTTCAATTCATTGTTAATTGAGATAGCAGAAACCGGAAGTAGTTGGGTTTGTTAGTGATACAAGTGAACACGTTGAAGATTCTGTTGGATACACAGCACAAAGGTAAGAGGAGTGGTCTGGTATGGAGAAAAACATTTACGTCAAGTCAAAGTCAAAGGAGAGAATGTTGGGGGAGCAAATAGGTCTAAGGTCTGAGCTCTCGGCCATTCTAACTTGACACGCCTAAGAGATGAGGGAAAAACAAAATAAAAGACAGAGTGTCTAAACAGCCAGAGAAATAGGAGGAAGATGAGGAGACTATAAAGCTTAATATTTTACTGATAACTGTCAGAATAAAGTGTGTACAATATTATTTTTAAATGGGGCTATTTGTGTTGTATCATTGAGTTGTATGACTTCCTTGTATATTTTGGATATTAATCCTTTATTGGATATATGGTTTGCAATATCATCCTTTTTATGTATTGCTAGATTCACTTTGCTAGTTGAGGATTTTTTTGTATTTATATTCATAAGAGATATTGGGCTGTAATTTTCTTTTCTTGTAGCATTTTGTTTGGGTTTTGGTGTCAGAGTACTAACTGGGATTATGGAATCAGTTGGAAAAATGTTCCTTTCTCCTCTCTTTTTAGAAAAGATTTGTGAGAAAGGTGGGTGTTAATTGTTTTTTGAATGTTCTTTAGAATTGACCATTGAAGCAACTGAATCTGTACTATTTTTGTTGGAACATCCTTGATTACTAGTCCCATCTCTTCACTTGTTCTAAGTATATTCATTGGTTTATTTTTTCTTAACTCAGTTTCAGTAGTTTCTAACTTTCTAGGAATTTGTCCATTTTATCTAGATTATCTGGTTTGTTGGCATACAGTTGTTTGCAATATTCCTTTATAATCTTTTTCCCCCTTTTGTTTCTGCACTGTCAGTAGTAACGACCCTCTTTAATTCCTGATTTTAGTAAACTTAGTCTCCTTTCTTTTTTTCCTGGGCATTCTAGTGAATTTTGTTGATCTTTTCAAAGAAAAGATCTTTTGTGATTTTTGTTCTTATTTCTATTTCTTTTATTTTCACTCTACTCTTTATTATGTCCTTCCCTTTGTTTTCTTTGGGTTTACTTTGTTTTTCTTTTTTTAGTTGTTAAGGCAGAGAGGTTCAGTTAGTAATTTGAGATATTTTTTAATGTAGCCATTTACAGTTATAAATAGTCAGCAACAATTTTTTTAGGAATGGTGCTTTTAGGAAGCTCCAAATCCATCCTGGCTCCTCCAGTTCATGCTGAGTTGCTGGCTTTCAGGGTGCTTGTGGGGATGTTTGTTTTCAAAGCTACCAAGGAGGTGAGGGAAGGATGATGAGAAAAAGGCAAGAAAAATGCCCCAAAGCTTTCTGCTGTCATTGAGACTCAGCTATTTTTTTGAATAAATGTTCTTCTTATTTTTCCAAGCCTTTGGCCAATTGACAAAGTTCTAAAACGAATTGATTTTGATAGTTTTTGCTAGTGCTCTCTTTGCTTTCAAGGAAGAAGGGATTTTTAGAGATCCTTACCCCACCATTCCCACTGATCTCATTTAGTACTTTTATCATTAACCAGAATTCAAATGGGGGTATTCTCTAAATCCTGAAGGATTCCCACATACTCACATTCAAGAGAGAACCTGATACAAAATCAATTTAATTATTAAGTTGCAAGTAATTTGGGAATCATCTACCCAGACTTCTTCAATGTCTATCTCTCTGACATTCATACTTCTTAAACTACAGAAATATTCTTTTAAATGAAATGTTATGCAGATGTTTCATACATATGAAACAGTTCAAAACAGAGCTGTCTTTTCTTGAGGTAGGGATGAGACACTGTGGATTTCTGTCTACTCTTCTCTGCTTATGGAAGGCCTTGAAGCAATGCCACAGAAAACCCAATCATCCAGTAAATACAGTTTGGAAAATAAAGTAGCAACTGAATAGGAGAGATCAGGAAAGAAGTGGGGAGGGAAGATGGCTTCCCCACAATCCACAGGTGGAGATGTAGATCCCTTGATTTCTAGCCCAATCCTCTTGTAGACCTTACTATTCACTGTTCTGAAGCAGTGCACTCTCAAGGTGGAACTACTTATTATTCATCTATTTATTCGAAGAATATTATAGGTAACAAGAACATTTCTTATTGTTTAACATGGCTGAGTAGACGTTATGCGACCTACAACCATTCTTATAATAGAAATGTCTATTATGTTTGAGACTAATACTGAACAAAAGTATCCATTACAAGCTGGATGCAAAATACAAATAGTCCTTTACTTTCAAGACTACTAAACTGTAAATGAACCATCACTGCAAATTTGCCTTGGGAAAATGGCTTTTCTTTAGCTTTCATGTTGCTTTGTTTTCCTGTCAGTGTAATAAAGGATAACTAGAGAAGTGGCAATGTTTAATAGCATCCTAGCACAGAACAATGGAAAACATATTTGCCTACACAGACAGATGAGTTAGGTGACTTGCCATAAAGCTAAAGAGAAATTAATTGGTCTTATTGAAGATTTTGTGGGTTTAGGTTTTTGGGGTTTTTTTGTTTATTTGGTTGGTTTGGGTTTTTTTGGGGGGGGTGGTTTTGTTTTGTTTTTGTTTTTGTTTTTCCACATCAGAAGTGCCGGTGAGTCTGACATATGTGTTGATCTCTTTATTTTGTAGGAAATAGCACTTGGCTTTTTAATCTACCAGAAATAAACTTTGATATGTTCAATAAAGCCAATCAAAGTTGTTTTTTATTTATTTTTAAAACATTCAATGGAAAAGTAATCCACAATTCTCTTTCATTTGCCAGATCTTCTAACCTTTGTGTTTCTAAATTTGGAGAGTGATACTATCTTCAAGAAAAGAAACAGTCATTCAAAGGGAGTATATTTTAAAAAATCACAGCAGTCAGAAAAGTCTCAAGACTGCTGCAGTGGTCCTCCTATCATACCCATGTCGATATATAAAGCCCTGCTCTAAGTATGACTCTAAGTCTGGAATCCACAAACCACACCTTGTGGCCAAATCAAGCCCAGTGCTTACTTTTGTATGAGCCATGAATCCAAGTTTTCATATGTTTTATTAGTTGAAAGGGAAAAAAAAAAGGAAGAAGACTATTTGGTGACATATGAAAATTATGTAAAATTCAAATTTATGTCTCCATAAATAAAGTATTATTGGAACACACGCAGGCTCATTTGTTGACATAGTATCTATGGCGGCTTTCCTGCTACACTGGCAAAATTGAGTAGTTGCTAAGGCTGTGATATTTACTACAGAATATGTTTGCCAAACTCTATGCTAAGGTTACAAATTTAGTAGGACCACAGGCTAATTCCTTTTTTACTTCCTTATTCTTTTATATTACTTTTCTTTTCACTCACTTATATATCCTATAGCCTTGATTTCCATTTATACCATATTTGTTACATCTGGAAGAAATGAAATGAAATGAAATGAAATGAAATGAAATGAAATGAAATGAAATGAAATGAAATGAAATAAAATAGGTAAAGCATGGGGCAAACGGAGGACATTCAAGATGTATCAATTTCTGTTTTTACATATTTTCTTTCTCTTCTCCACGTGTCTACTACGGCACCAGAGAGTTTTAATTACACTATAAGCTTGATTCTCTGGGTGTTTCTAGCCACCAATCTTGCTCCTTTTCTTTCTATCTTAAAAGCATTAGAGATAAATTTCAACAAACAATAAAACCTGTCAATTCCTTCACCCCTCCAAGGCTACCATTGACTATATGCTACTTAATCTTTCTTCTTGGGGAAGCAGTTGTATCATTGATACTCTGATAAGTCTCAATCACAAACACATGTTTCTTCAAGGCATTCCTTTTTCCATTAGGCACAAATGCTCTCAGATTCCAGGGGTCTAAGACCTAGAATATAAAATAGAATGTGATAGATAGAAACAAAACAAAACAAAAACTTGTGTTTCTGATGTACATGGAGAAAAAGTTGGCTTAGTTTTTCTACCTTAGAACCTTCAGAGATCATAATTCCAACCTAAATTTGGTGGGGTTTTTGTCTGTTTGTTTTATCTCCCCATGTCAAGCATCTCAAAATTGGTAGAAAATTATATTAACTAATTTTCTGGACAATATAAAAGGATTTTCATTTTATATTGACATGGCACATCTTTTAAAATTTGAATTTATTTTTTTTTAAACGCACATTTTCTTTTTAAGATAGAGGTTTTTTTTCCAATTATGTTTTTCTATCCATTTGTGTTTGTGCAAGAGGGGAATATTTCCAAAAAGAAAGGAAAGTAATGTCCTAATTCTGTTACTGCAGTCCAGGCTATATCTGCAAGACCAAAGACCAATTAGCAATACATGGCTTTGATTATAACCCTTTTTTGCCTTTAAAGGGATGTTAATTTTCAAAATCCCTGCAGATTGATACGGAGCACAGATGTGCACAGCAGTAAGTGCACAATATTCAGGCATGTACCTTATCTTCCAAAGTAGCAGCTGAAAATGGCACTCAACCTAATTAGCTCTCAAAAATGATTTAGAAGGACAGGAATCGGGAAGAGAATCAGAGCCAGACAATATGTTGCTAAGTTTTGAAATAGCAACATGTCTTTAGTAGAGTCTTTAAAAAAGATTCATATGTGGGAATAACAATGATAAAAAATCATTCAGGGTCAATCTTCATGGTGACACCATCAACCTCAGTCTTCTTAAGACTGTACAGGTAGCTTGACAGGGCTTTGCTTTTGAACCATCAAACCCTGTTTGTGCACAGTTGCATTCTCCCAGCTTCCTGTCCTTGACCTCTGTTTTCTTCCATGTGTTTGAATGCCTCTTGTTTTGGTGCCTTGTGATTTACTCACAGGCCCTAACTTCTAACTCCAACTTTTCCTCTCCTTAATCTGGGTCTCCAGTGGGGGCCATGCCTTTTCACTTAAAGTTCTGCACAGGTTTTTCCTGTTTGGGGTTAGACTTTTTAAGAAAACTCCCAGGAGTCATAACCTTATCTCCTTAGAAATGTCTAAAAAAATAATGATAATGATGAAGTTAGCACAGATAGTCTGCATTCAAAGAGGCCTGAAAATGTACCATTTTCTCAAGACATTCTGGTTTTGGGGGGTTTTTTTTCTTTTATTTTCTCCTCTCCCCTCCTCCTCGTCCCTCTTCTTCTTCTTCTCCTCCCCAACCCCTTTTCCTCCTCCTCCTTCTTCTCCTTCCCCTTCCTCCCCCTTCCCCTCTCCTTTTTCCTCCTCCTTTCCCCTCTTTTTCTTCCTCTTTCTCTTCTTCCTCTCTTTTCTTCCCCCTCCCCCTTCTTCTTCTGCTTCTCCTCCTCCTTTTTCTGCTTCTTATTCTCCTCCTCCTCTTTCTTCTTCTCCCTCCTCCTCCCCTTCTTCTTCTTCTTCTCCTCCTCCTCCTCCTCCTCCTCCTCCTCCTCCTCCTCCTCCTCCTCCTCCTCCTTCTTCTTCTTCTTCTTCTTCTTCTTCTTCTTCTTCTTCTTCTTCTTCTTCTTCTTCTTCTTCTTCTTCTTCTCCCTCTTCTTCTTCTTTCTTCTTCTTTCTTCTTCTTCTTCTTCTTCTTCTTCTTCTTCTTCTTCTTCTTCTTCTTCTTCTTCTTCTTCTTCTTCTTCTTCTTCCCCTTCCCCTTCCCCCTTCCTCCCCTTCTCCTCCTCCTCCTCCTCCTCCTCCTCCATCGTCGTCGTCTTCTTCTTCTTCTTTTCTTCTTGTACTTCTACTTCTACTTCATATCAGGACTTTCCAGAAAGCTGGTTTGAGAAACTGTTTGAAGTTGTCTCCAAAAGAACAATTCCCTAAGATTTTAAAATCATCAAAACAAAGAAGTGTTGAGAAGTATTGGAGGAAAAGTCCAGGAACTGCCACACCTATATTTAGTGAAAATATTCTCTACTTTGTGTATGTATAGATACACAAAGACCAATGATGTTTGGATGCATATTTATAAAAAGCAAACTGTATAATCTAAACCTCTAAGACATTTTAGCATGTAGTAATTAATTTCTTCAAGAACTGTTGATTTAGAATACTGCAAATTTTGGTAAATGCATTTTATTTTACTCTTTAATATGTAGAGAAAAAAACAGACCATCTTTGTCTTTACAAATTAAACGGAGTGAAATGGGTTTTGCAGACATAATCGAATTTTCTCTGTTCAGCACATTATTTAACTTCACTTCCAGAGTATCAATATATATTTAGGTGAAAGACAGCCCTTCTCTAAACTTGAGAGATCACTGGCTTTAGATGGTGGCCTAGGTTTGACTTCTGGTCTCAGTTTTTACTACCTGTATGGGCATGGACAAATTATCTAAACTAATTCCATTTCCACTTGCATAATATGTGGATGATAACACTGCAAAAGGCTATAGTATGGGCTATAGTGACATCGTATCGGTTAAACACTCTGTAAAGTAGACTTAGTAAGAATCACCGCCTTTCCTCTGCCTTTCCCCTGAAAAAGTTTATTATTCCATCATCTCTTCAGTGCAAGTCCTGGTACCTAAGCTCCTTCCAGTTGTTCTATGATATACCCTTTCTGGGTCTACTTTTTGCTGTTTAACTACCTGTAAATTTGCATTTCAGAATGACTTGTGTTTTGTAGTTGGTTTCCACTACTAAGAAGAAGCCCCCATTCTTTCCTTCTTGCTATTCTTTGTACCTTCTGCAAATGATTGCCCTGAAATAAGAATAATCATGCTGTCTTCATTATAGAACTCAGCGTTGAGGTGATTTCTACATTGTGAAGTTTCTGTCAGGGGCATTTACCTTACCAGAATCATTTTCCAGTTGTGAAAGAGGATTTTCCATATTTCTCTTAAATCAAACTTCAGCCATCTCTTAAGACAACTTAAGACAAATTTAAAGTTTCATGCAAGAGAAAATCTATATATTCTTCTCGACTATGACTAATTATTGAGAATTTCCTTTCTCACCACTCAGATTCACTTGATCTTAGTATTCAGTGATACTTCCCCCAATCTGACACACACATACACACTTTGTGTGTGTGTGTGTGTGTGTGAGAGAGAGAGAGACAGAGAGAGAAAAGGGACATTTATTTAATATAGTAAAAGTTTTATATTTTTTTAAATAATTGTAACTTCTATCAAATAACCTCTCTGAACTGGTCTGGAAATATTGAATGTGTAGATACATATTTTTATATTTCTTAATCCTTCTCCCTGATTAGCACAAATAGGATAGATGCTGACTGTTTTGCCTTCCAGCTGGTGGCTTGGGAATCTCTGCATTGAAACTTCAACCAGACACCCAGGGTTACATTGGCGGCTGCTCAAGGAGAGAAGCCAACAAAACAGTTTGCTTCCATCTGGATAAGCAGAACTTTAGCCTGTCATTTCTGAAAGCAGAAACATATTAATTACCAAAAAAGAGATTTCTGCAAACTTCTAGAAGGAAGTAGTGAGGAAAATTCTAAAGCAAAGTGGTGCTAGTCTGTGAAACTTTTCAGCATCCCTTAAGGCCAAGGCGATGCTATACCATGCAAAACCTGTTGCCTACTCATCAGCACTTTGAACTCTTTCCAGAGACTCTTCAAGATTAGAAGAAGTGGTGAGTGAAAGTCATGTTTCCTTTCCATTATTTAAAATAGGTTGCAACACTTTGTTTTCATTCTGAAAAAGCTGAGGTTCACAAGGTATATTAACTTAGATCAAACAGAGAGTTTTATTCAGCTTGATCCTGAATATAAACAACTTTGGTTTCCTAAGGAAGGGATCAGATAGTGACTGTATGACCTCACAGTTATGTTCCCATTTTACTAAGCTTGTTATCAAAACTAAGTGCAATGGACTGAATGTTTGTGTCTTCCCAAGGTTCAGGTGTTGAAATCCTAACCCCCCAATGTGATGATATTAAGGGGTAAGACCTTTGGATTAGTGCTCTTATTAAAGAGACCCCAAGAGAAAATTTGTTCTGTTTCCACTAAGTGAATACATAAAAGGAGGACAGGCAACAACCCAGGACAGAACTCTCACCAGAACCCAACCATGCTGGCGCCCTGATCATAGACTTCTAGCTTCCAGAACCATGAGAAAAGCTATCTGTTGTTTACAACCCACCTAGTCTATGGTGCTTTGTTACAGCAGCCCAAACGGACTAAGACACTAAGAATTTATTTAAAATAAGATATTTTGACTTGAATGGATACATTTGAGTTTTATGTCTTATTTTTTACCCTGGGATTCAGGTAGAAACAACATTATTGCTGGTTGACACAAATTAAGTCTGATGTAACTGTATTTGCTTTTCCTTCAAAATCTGAGCTTTACTTCCCCCATCTTGACTTGACCAATTATATTTTTTGCCCAAGATACACCTTGGCTATATCACATCCTCCCTGTATGATGTTTGTTTCATTCATCAAATCATAGAGTTGTTGAACATTAGGACCAAAGGGCTAGATTTCTATCCCCAAACCTTCAGGAAATATGATAATGACACACGATAATAAAATCTCGTTGGAGATTATTTTAAAAATAGAGCAATGTGAAAACTCCTTGCCTCCTCTAATTTCTCCCATCCTATTTGATGTTTCTGTAAAGATTATACCAATTTGGCAAGATTTATACTTTTAATTGGTTGGGCAGTCTCATCTCCCTTCAATAATTCAGTCATGTTTTCATTTACTATTTAAAAGCATTTTCTATGTCTGTGCCAAGCACTGAGGCTATAGTAGTATACAAGGTAGTTATGATCTTAGCCCCCTTGCTGTATGCACAGTCTCTATTGTACCTTGTTCCTGTCACTATATTTCCTACCTGTTCTAGGTTTTTCTGGTTAGGACTTCTTGTCTTACCAATCACTGTTACCCTTATACCAGCACCTTTGGTCTCATGTTACTCTTCAAGGACTGACTTGGTTCCTAGCATCTGTACAGACCGCCTACTGACACAGATGACCTCTATGCAACTCCTGTCTCAGTCCTCCCAGGCCGCAGTAGCAGCAAAATGTCCAGGTTTCCTACTGGAATCAAAGGACTTGAGATCTTTTTCATGCAAGTGCTCTGGACTGGGGTCTACCAGCAGGCTATTTTTACTCCTGCTGCAAGGCTTAGTCTCTGGAGTGTCCATGAAGAAGAATCATAACAGTGCCTACAGATGACTGTCTGATTTGTTTTCAAGTCTCAATGAAAATTGAGCATGGGATATCAGCACCTCTGTCTGGGATCTCAAGGATAATGATTATCCTTTTTCCTTTTCTTCAGCATTATTATTTCAGTTAATTTGTCAGTAGTACTCATTGCTAAATGCTTTGCTTGGTAGGATTCATTGTGGATGTTTTAAAAATTGGAGAAGGCAGCAAAAACAAGTCATGCATATGTTGGTCCCTTTATTCCACAAGAAGTCATAGTCTCCAAGAAATAAGCTGGTATATTAATGCTGAAAAATTCTGTAAGTAGTGCTAATAAGAACCTCCTCCTATCATTATCACTACCACCTCCACTAGACATACATGCCCACAGAACCCCAATTCAGTAAATAATTACTAAAAATAACATCTAATATATATATAACATCTATAACCTCCATAGACAGTAAATGTTGAATAGAGACTTAAAACCAGGGAGTCTAATTTCAGAACCTATTGTCAAAATTACTCTCATTATTGCTTCTCATGTGATTTTAAGAGAACATAATACATTAATTCCTTCATTCATTTTTCTCTGAAACAAAGATATATAGAACTTCCATCTGCTCAGTCACTCTGCTGGTTGCTAAAGATTTAAGTGAAATAAGAAACTCTGCCTTTTAAGGGGGAGATTAGACATTTGTGTTATAATAAAGGTTATGATGGGTTACAAAGGCCTACCCAGTGGTAGTGATGACTAATTCTATGACCAGAATATAATAAATGTCATGACAGAACAGAAAGACATTTAAGGGTTGTAGAAAATTTATGGGTTGTAGCAAAAGCAGTTCTAAGAGTGATGTTCCTAATGATAAATGCCTACCTCAAGAAACAAGAAAAGCCACCAAAATAGCCCACCTAATTTTACACCCCAAGGAACTAGAAAAAGAAGAACAAATAAACCCAGAATTAGTAGAAGAAAGGAAGTAACAGAGATTAGAGCAGAAATAAATGAAATATAGACCAAAAAAAAAAAAAAAAAAGAAAAGAAAAGATAAATGAAATGGAGAGCTAATTTTCCGAAAAGGTAAACAAAACTGGCAAATCCTTAGCTAAGACTCACCAAGAAAAAATGAGAGAAGATTCAAATAAATAAAATCAGAAATGAAAGAAGAGATGTTACAACTAACACCACAGAAATACAAATGGCTATAAGAGACTACTATGAACAATTTTCTGCACAGAAAAAGCAAAAGAACAAACAAAACAAAACAAAGGGTGAACCTACTAAATGGGAGAAAGTAATGGAAAAACATATCTGATGAAAGGCTAATATCCAAAATATATATAAAATTCATACAACTCAATAGTAGAAAACAAACAATTTTAAAAATGGGCAGAAAATCTGCACAAACATTTGTATAAAGAATATGTACAAATGTCAATAAGTACATGAAAAGATGTTCTATGTCACTAATCATCAGGAAAATACAAACCAAAAACACTGAGATATCACTTCACGCCTGTTAAAATAGGTATTATCAAAAAAGTCAAGAAATAAAGTGGTGAGGATGCAGAGGAAAGGAAATACTTATACACTGTTGGTGGGAATGTAAATCGGTGCATCCACTGTGGAAAATAGTATGAAAATTCCTCAAAAAATTAAACATAGAACTACTGTATGATCCAGGAATTCCACTTCTGGGTATTTATTTGAAGCAAATGAAAACACTAAATCAAAAGATATATGCACCACCATGTGCATGGCAGTGTTACTGGCCAAGATAGGGAAATAACTTAAATGTCCATATGGATGAATGAATAAAGACATTTTGGTATAAAATATACAATGGGGGGGTGCTCTTGGATGGCGCAGTCACTTAAGCATCTGCGTTTGGCTCAGGACATTATCTCAGGGTCCTGGGATCAGGCCCCACTCTCAGCAGGGAATCTGCTTCTCCCTCTCCCTTTGCCCTCCCTCTCCCAGTGGATGATCTCTTTCTCTCTCAAATAAATAAATAAAATCTTTAATATATATTAAAGATAAACATATATCTTTAATATATGTGTGTGTGTGTATATATATATATATATATATATATATATACACACACACACATACACACACACACACAATGGAATTATTATTCAGCCACAGAAAAGAGTAAAATCTTGCCAACTGTGACAACATGGATGGACTTCAAGAGCATTATGTAATGTGAGATAAGTCAGACAGGAAAAGACAAATACCATATGATCTCTCTTGTATGTGAAATCTAACCAACGAGTAAATAAATAAATCGAATAAATAAACAAATACATAAAATACAGAGAACAGATTGATGCTTGCCAGAGGCAGGAGGTGGAAAGTGGAAGGAATGGATGGGTTGGTTTTGGTTTGGTTTAGTTTAAATAAATGGATTTATGTTTTGAAAAGACATTTAAGATGTCACCTGTCTTCCAGAAAGTTACCAAGGTGGAATGGGAAGAGCATGGGATTTGTAATACAAAACTGCATGTAGAAGCAAATGGCAAAGACGATGAACTGAAAGCCTTTGAGAATAAATAACAAAATATTTTTTAAAAAGGGAAGATGATAGATTATAAGAAACTTTGATGGCATATCAACCAAATGCAACTTGTCACCTTCATTTGGGATCTGATTTGTAGGAGTCAAATTAAGAGCAATAGTGTGATGGGGTTAAAAACTCTCAGATATTGGCAATTTGATTTGGTTCATCTTAATATTTATAAAAAAGATGCCATGTAAATTGTTTTTCATTATGTACTTGCCAAATCTTCACCTCTATGAGTTTCCATTTTACCATCTTTAAGGGAAAACAACATCAACTTACTTTTTTCACAGTGAGTTTTACAGCTCACTGGATTAAGCAAAACTGAGAAAAACAAATTTTAATGCAAAATCCACATGGTGGCATATGAAATAATTTTTATAGAAGTTTAAGTAGAGCATAAATATTGTGAGTTTGTGTAGATGTTTCATAGTAGGAAATGATTTGGAAAGAATCTGATTAGGTGAAGAGATGCACAAGGGGGAGTGTCCCATTTATTTATGCATTCTCAACATTAATATCATCTTAAATAGCGAACATTATTGGCATTTATCACTAATCATCGATTTCTCCAGAAGGAACTTCTACATCATGTGTGGATCAGGAGATTTGAAATCTGAGAAGTAAAACAACTTCATTAGGCATTTCAGACAGAACATTAATTGCAGGGTTTTCTTTTTAAAGAATTCAAAAATATTTGTTATTTCCTATGTTAGAGGACTGAGATTTTTGAAACCAAGTTTATATTTGGAACTGAAGTTTTTGAAACCAAGTTTATATTTGGGCTTTTATAAATTTAGGTCCAGACCTTATCCATGCCACTGTATTGCAGTAGCTCTTGCTTTCTTTCCAAGAGTGATAAAGTTAGAACAGTGCACTTCAAGGTCCCCATCAAACTCCCAGATACTCTGACTCACCTCAATTTCTGGAATAGGCTCCTATAGATCTCCCTGCTTTAGCTCTGGTCTCTCTACATTTATTCGCTTCAGAACAGCCAGAATCATGCCTTTAAAATATAAGTCGGATCATGTCACACCATAACTCAGAATTCTCAAAAAGTTTATTATCCCTCTTTATAATAAACTAAAACCCTCAGTGACCAGAATAAAGCACCACAAGATTTGGCCTTCACCACCTCTCTGGTGGTTGTCATTAAAGACTAGTTAGAGAAATAAATACAAGTCAAGATTTTCAATAGTTGGATTTTTTCCTTCATAATAAGGTATGCATGAATGATGACATCTTAAAGTGTGTTTTCTCCGGATGCTTGAGTGGCTCAGTTGGTTAAGCTTCTGCCTTCTGCCAGGTCATGATCCCAGGGTTCTGGGATCCATCCCCATGTTGGGCTCCCTGCTTACATGGGAGCCTGCTTCTCCCTCTCCTTCTGCCTGCTGTTCTGCCTGCATGTGTTCTCTCTCTCTCAAATAAATAAATAAAATCTTTAAAAAAAAGTGTGCTTTCTAAGAGGTGATTTTTGAACTTGAGCTAAGGTCAAAATCTTGTTATCAAGTTATACTATTACAGGAAGTTAGATCATCTGAAAACAAGATACGAAGACATTTGTAAATTTTCACACCTTCCTGATGGTACAAGTAACTAAAGCCCACTTTTTTTTATGCTGAAGTTCATCTTGGTACCCCCCCCACACCCAAATTTGTTTTGTCTGAGATCCTTTGTGATCAGAAGAAAATGAAGGTCTACTTTTAAGAGCCTTGCAGATACTAGAAAATACGTCCCTATTTAAAGTTGTCTTCTCAATAAAACTCTGGTCTCCTCGCTAAGGCAGTGGGTACCATGTCTATGTAAAAGATACATTCAAGTCCTGTCAGTGGTTCCAATATAAGAAGATGCTGGGTGCTATATATGGAGGGAAGAGAAAAGTTTGATAAACTCAATGTCTTCAAGAATGAATTACAAGATAAAGAAGGGGAAATGATAGGAGAGTCTTTGACATCAACTGATGCCAATTTCATTTAGGTTCTAAATTATGCTTGTCAAGTTAAGAAAAATTGTGTCATAGGATATGAAGGAGATAGACAGGAGTGAGAAAGAGAATTGTGGAAATTTGAATACTTACTTGATATTTGATTCTATTAACTAATTTATTTATTTTTCTTTACACATGGTATGATAAAGGTTTTGCAGGTGTAATTTTTAAAGTAGAAGTCTCTTACCTTTTTATAAATATGAGCTATTTACAGATAAAATTATATGTTGTCTGGAATTAGGATCAAAAGAGTCCATTGGATGGGACTACAAACAAAATAGATAAGGTCATATGTTAACAATTTTTGAATACATGAAATTTCATTTTACCACTTTATTCTAATTTTGTTTATGTAGAAAATTTTATAATTTGAAGATCAAAGATTATACAGAAGGTTATTCAGGCAAAGAAACACGTGGTGTAGTAGGGGATTATAACTGAATTGTATATATACCACATTTCAAATAACTCAAATTGAAGTCTGCTTCAAACATCATATGACTGAATTATGTGATGATGGGTTAGATCATGCCAAAGCTCATCTGTCTTGATCTTTGGAGTATAGAAAAAACTTCAAGGCTCACTAGAAACAGGGAAAGATGCACCTCTGAGAGTTGTTCAAAAGTAGGTTGAGCAAAAGATGGAAGATAATCAAGATGGGAGATTTCGACAAGGTGGGATAGTATACGGAGGCGTGAGGAAGGACATATGTGTAGCCACATCACCAACCCAGAGGATAAAAGAAATGAGGAGCAGGGGCGCCTGGGTGGCACAGCGGTTAAGCGTCTGCCTTCGGCTCAGGGCGTGATCCTGGCATTGTGGGATCGAGCCCCACATCAGGCTCCTCTGCTATGAGCCTGCTTCTTCCTCTCCCACTCCCCCTGCTTGTGTTCCCTCTCTCGCTGGCTGTCTCTGTCTCTGTCAAATAAATAAATAAAATCTTTAAAAAAAAAAAAAAAAAGAAATGAGGAGCAAGATAGATAAAAAGATAGGAGATGAAGTGGAATCATCCAGTCAACTAATTCCAAAAACTCTGGGCATTCCTGGAGCCTAGAACTTCCTAAGTTGGCTGGGTCAATCCTTAGCTACCATGCAGTTCAGACAGATGGCCCTAATTGGACTGCTTCAATAAGATGACTTCTTCCCTTGGGGATGAATGATTGATTTTATATCCCAACCTTTGCATCTGTGAAACTAAGTGCTGTTCTGGAAATGTTGATTATCTCATTGCTAATCAGATGTAGTACTTGTAGATAAAGCCTAGGAGTTCATTAGCAGATGGACAACTTCAATACCCATTTCCTTTAAAGGGATGGAGAAAATAAAATTTGATGAGGAGTTGTCTTGGGATCCAATTTTTGATGGTTTATTGATCTTATTTGTTGTTAATTAAAAGTCGCTTTTCTTTTAGTCCATTAGATGATGTAATTAAAGGCAGGATTTGGGAGATCACAAGCACTATCCTGACATAGCTTTTTGGGCTGCAGGAACAAAGTGTTCTACTAATATGATGTATGAAATACAGAATCTGAACTTGTGACAAGAGATAAAAAGAATCTAATAGCTACTGAGTTAGGTTCGAACAACCCAGGATCATTTAATTTTGGAAAGGGGTTTAGGGAGACTAGAAATTTTACTCTGTGCATTCTCCTGAGTATACCAATCTAAAATAAATTTGAATATTAAAATTAACTCTTTATTTTTGCCTATGGAAAAGAAAGCACCAACTTCCTCTCACATACATGATCGCCAAGCACATAAGTATATATAAAAACAGTCCGAGATTGAGGTATTAAAACAAGATTTTTCCTGAGAAATGAAAATATGATCAGAAAAGACATCTTTATCCAGAGAGAAGCTTCAGGATGAGAGATACTGAATAAAGATGGAAGAGTTTCAGAATGAAAATGTACAAAGGAAAATGCACCAAAAGAGAACAGACCTATATCTAACAAACAGAAAACATCTGGATTATTCTTCTTTTCTTAGAAAGTATCCTGTTACATTTGTGCATATAAATGCTGGTTAAACATGAAAAACTGATTAAGTCACACACTAAACTCAGGTAAAATAATTTGTTTTCCCTTTTTCATTGATTGCAGCTTGAGGACCAGGTCTGCATTAAGAGTTGGGGGTAGGGAGAGGGGGATGCTGGGGGATATATTGCAGTTAATAGACTATCAGTGTTTTCTTTGGACAGACATAGAGAACCTTTTCTGTAAACACAATTATAATTATAAAACAATTTCAATGCCAGTCTTTTCTTAGTTCTGCCCAGTTGGAAAAAAAAAATGAGAGAAGGGACGGCTAATACCACAGCAAAAGTGTTAATAAAATTCTGGGTAAAGATTGAAATTGGGAGACCTGCAAAAAAATTGAGACTATGCTGAAATTAGTATTTCAGTCCTATTTTGAAGACATTAGGAGCTCAATGTAAATTGTGGGTGATATGAAACAACAAAATCCATGTGTCATGTAGATCTAGGTATGGATCCATAGATTCCTGAGCAAACAATCTGGTTTCTAGTTGGAAAAAACCACTGGAGTGATAGCGGTACTGTCAATAAGACACATGAATATGTGTGCACACACATCTACAGATGAATATAAGTGCACACACACACACAAGTATTCTATATGACGGGATTCATGTGTGTAAATACAGATGGCAATTTAACCACACTGGCACTCAATGCACAAAATGCATTTCGCCTAAAACTGATGGAGTGTTTCTTCATGATCCTCATCTGATTGACATAAAGAAACATTTATTTAGTCTAATCTGATTTAGGAAATATCTTTTTGTAGATACTTGCTCAGTTTCGTGAACTTTGCCACTTCTCCCCTGTTTGCACTCATTGTGGCATCTGACTGTTTGGAGGAAAGAGGGGTTTTGTGGCGCCGTGGTATACAGGGTAAACAGAAACCTGGAATTTTTTTCTGTTTTGGGGGTCCTTACCAGTCCTGGGCTCAACTGGCCTTCTTCCCCCACCCCAGGTTTTTTGAGAAAGCCATGGATATATACATCACTATATAAGCTTAAGGAATAGAGCAGGATAGTTTGGTTTACATATACTGTGAAATGATTACCACAATTCGTTGAACTAACATCCATCATATCATACAGATACACTAAAAAGAAAAAGGAAAAAAAATCTTGTGATAAGAACTCTAGGATTTACTCTCATAACAACTTCCCTATACAACATACAGCAGTGATAGCCCCATTCATCAAGTTGTACATTACATCCCTAGTACTTTTTTATCTTACAAGTGGAAATTTGTACCTTTGACCACCTTCCTCCAATTTCATCTCTCCCCATCCTCTGCCTCTTTTAACCACAAGTCTGATTTCTTTTTCCATGGGCTTGTTTGCTCGTTGGGATTCCTCAGATAAGTGAGATTCATACAGTATTTGTCTTTTCTAGCTTACTTATTTCACTTATCATATTGACTTCAAGGGCCATCCATGTTGTGCCAAACAGTAGGATTTCCTACATTACAAGTTCTTTATCCATTCATCCACTGATAGACACAGGTTGTTTTCGTGTCTTGGCTACTGTAAATAATGCTGTTACAGAAACATGGAAATGCAGATGTACATTTGGATATATTCCCAGAAGTAAATTGCTGGAGCATATGGTAATTCTATTTTTAACTCCTTGAGGATCCGCTCTACCATTTTCCACAGTGGCTGTTCCAATTTACAATCCCACAATAAGGCACAAGGTTTCGCTTTTCTCCACATCCTCACCAGCATTTGTTATCTCTTGTCTTTCTGGTGATAGCCATTTTAACAGGTGAGGTGACATCTCATTGTAGTTTTAATTTTCATTTCCTTAATGACTAGTGATGATGAGATCTTTTCATGTACTGGCTGGCCTTGCATATACCTTTTTTGTAGAAACCAGTTCTATAGTTACAAATGGCCTTGCATATACCTTTGCCCATTTTAAACTTGGATTATTTGATATTTTGCTGTTGAGTTTATGACTATTTTATCATTTTTGGTATTAACCCCTTATCAGATATATGGTTTGAAACTATCTTTTTCTCATTCCATAGATTATATTTTCAACTTTGTTCATGGTTTCTTTTGTTGTATGAAGTTTTTAAATTTGATTTAGCCCCATTTGTTTCTTTTTTGTTTTGTTGCTTGTGCTTTAGTTGTCATATCCAAAAAAATCATCACCAAGACCCATGTCAAGGAGTTTCGTTCCAACGTTTTCTTCAAAGTTTCATGATTTCAGGTCTTACCTTTAAGTCTTTAATCTATTTTTAGTTAATTTTTGTGAGTGGTATAAGGTATGAGTCCATTTTCATTTCTTTGCATGCAAATATCCAATTATTCCAGCCCCATTTATGGAAGAGATTGTCTTTTCTCCATTCAGATTTTCTTAGCTCCCTTGTCAAACATTAGATAACAGTATATGTTTGGGTTTATTTCTGGGCCCTTGATTCTGTTCCATGGTTCTGTCGGTTTTTATGCCATTACCACATGATGTTTTGATGATTATGTCTTCATACGTAGCTTGAAATCAGGAAGTGTGATACCTCCTGCTTCATTCTTTCTTGGGATTTCTTTGGCTATTTGAGGTCTTTTGTGATTCCATATAAACATTTTTTGTGATAACACTGAATAAATTCCAAATAATAAATTTATGGATACACAATATAGTTCATGAGCATAACTTTCAGCATCAAAACTCATTTTTCATTCTATAGAGCAGAACGGGCAGCTCCAGTGCCACTGTCAGTTTATCTAGTTCAGTAAAACAATAAAAATTCTTCTTACTGATAATGCAGTAGGTAGGTGCTCCTGAGTTTCTCTCCAAACACCTAAAGCACCTGGGTTAAGCCACTTTGCCAGCTGAGCACTGTAGTTTGGTCTTGAGGATTCATGGCTTGATAATTAGAGATTTCTAAGGCAACAGTAGTAGAGCCAGATGTTAGCATTCAAAGCAGAGTTGAATAACCCATAATTTCTGCTAAGGAAAAAAATCCAATAACAATTTTGTTTTCCTGACAAGTCTAGATTTCCCGAATGGTCCCTCTTTGTGCCAGATCTGCCAGGACAGGGCTAAGGTAATCTCTAGTCACTATAGCCTCGAGATTCAACAGGGACTCTGAAACTTGCTTATCAACTTTCTTCAGAACTTTTCATACACATCTTGAGATGGAGACAGAAATCATAGTGTGGAGGTACCAGGATGAAGTATCAGTGAATGTAAAGTAATTGCCACATCTTGAATTGGAGACCAAGAAATTGTTCTTGGAGGCACACACTGTAAATTCGATTTTCAGTGGTCTCTTGGGAGGCCTTCCCAAGGTCTTCACTAACAATTCCAGCATATTTGATAACTGGCATAACAGAGGTTTCAATTGGTTTTATTTCCAGTTTCATAGTTACAAGATGATGTTTGTCTCCTAAAGTTCTATCTAATGAATCTGTGGCATGAACTACATTTAGGATGGTCTCTTGGTATGCTACCTGGAGAGGCCCTTGATAGGTTTCCAGTCCATATTCCCTCTTGATTTGGTAACAAAAAATCTCAATATGTAATTCCCCCGTACCACATAGGACAGTCTGTCCAGAGTCAGGATCTGGCTTCACTTGCAAACTGGGATCTTCATCCTGAAAGCGTTTCAATGCATAATCCAAATCTGACTGCTCAGTCACTGAAGGGGGTTCTATGGTTTTAAGCATGATAAAACCCCAGCTGGCCATCTATAATATTAATGGAAACTGCACAAAGAGAATAAGTCATCTTCTTTTGCCATTCGCTGACCAACATATAGAAATCGCTTCACTGACTGCTGGTAAAATTACTTTGACTGTGGGCCTTAAAACACACTGCGACTGGAGACATCATTGCCTCATCCAAGTCCAGTGCCTTAGCTGTGCTCTTCCAGCCAAAAGGAAGGAGATAAGCATAGACAAAACAGTGAAGTAGAGACAGTTATTGGCTGGGATGGAGATTCCAGAAACTGTTTTCTTCTGTACCAAAGAACCCCCTTCAGTGGCTAAGGATTGTGATTCCATATAAATTTCAAGGGTGTTTTTCTACTTTTGTAAAAAAAAAAAATGCTATTGAAATCTTGATAAGGATTGCACTGAATCTCTACATGGCTGATGGTAGTATTTACATTTTAGCAATACTGATTTTTCTAATATGTGAATATGGGATATCTTTCCATCTATTTATGACCTCTTTGATTTCTTTCATCAATGTCTTGTCGTTTTCAGCCTAGAGATCTTTCACCTCCTTAGTTAAATTTATTCCTAGGTATTTTATGATTTAAAAATGGGATTAATTTCTTTATTTCATTTTTTTTTTAGAAATGTTGTTAGTGCAGAAAAAGTAGTTCTAAGATCTAGAACTTAGCTCTTAATTAGATCTAACAGTTTTTTGGTTGAGTTAATTAGATCTAACAGTTTTTTGGTTGAGTCTTTGTATATATAAAATCTTGTCATCTGAAAATAGAAGCAATATTCTTCTTCCTTTCCAATTCTGATATCTTTTTTTTGTCTTGCCTGATTGCTCTATGTGGGACTTCTACTATATGTTGCATAGGGGCACGCTTGTTTCAGTCTTGAGCTTAAAGGAAAAATTAATTTCATCCTTTCATAATTAAGTATGATATTAACTGTGGACTTGTCATATATGGCCCCTATTATGTTGAGATATGTTCCTTTTATGCCTAACTTAAGAGTTTTATTGCTTTTAATCATGAACGGATGTTGATTTTTTCAAAGTTTTTCTGTATCCATTGAAGTGATCATACAATTCTTTTCTTTCATTCTATTAATGTGATGCTTCACATTGGTAGATTTGCATATGTTGAACCATCCTTGCATCCCAGTGATAAATACCACTTGATGTGGTGTATGATACTTTTAATGTGCTGCTGAATTTGGTTTGCTGGTATTTTTTTTTTTTTTAAGATTTTATTTATTTATGTGACAGAGAGACAGCCAGCGTGAGAGGGAACACAGCAGGGGGAGTGGGAGAGGAAAAAGCAGGCTCATAGCGGAGGAACCCGATGTGGGACTCGATCCTGGTGGGCCGGAATCACGCCCTGAGCCGAAGGCAGATGCTTTAACGAATGCACTACCCAGGCGCCCCTACTAGTATTTTACTGAAACTGTTTACACCTATCTCAACCAGTGATAATGACCTGTAGTTTTGTTTTCTAGTAATTTCCTTTTGTGGTTTTAGTATCAGGATAATGCTGGTTTTGTAAAATGAGTTTGGTAGTGATCCCTCCTCTTATATTTTTTGGAAGAGTTTGAGGAGTATTGGTGTTAATTCTTTAAATGTTTGGTAAAATTCACCAATGAAGCCATTCGAGCCTGGGCATTTCTTCCCTGGGAGATTTTTGATTACCAATTAAATCTTTTTATTAGTAATTGATCTATTCGTATTTTCCACTTCTTCTTGATTTAATTTTGGTAAGTTGTGTGTTTCTTAAATTTTTCCCAATTTTTCTAGATTGTCCAGTTCATTAGTATATGGCTGTTCCTAGTAATCTTTTGCCTTTCTATGGTATCCATTGTAATGTCTTCTTTTTCACTTAACATTTTGTTGATTTGGGTCCTGTATCTTTTTTCCTTGGTTAGTCTAGCTAAGGGTTTGTCAATTTCACTTATCTTTTCAAAGAACCAAGTATTAGTTTGATTAATATTTCTTACTGTTTTTCTGTTCCCTATTTCATTTATTTCTGCTCTAATCTTTATTATTTCCATTCTTCAGCTAATTTTGGGCTCAGTTTGTTCGTTTTAAATTTTCTTAAGACATAGTGTTAAGTTATTCATTTGAGGTCTTCCTTGCTTCTTAATGTAGGCATTTATTGCAATGAACTTCCCATCTTAGAACTACTTTTTCTGCATTCATAAGCTCTGGTGTGTTGTTTCCATTTTTATTTGTCTCAGAAACTTTTCCATCTTCCCTTTAATTTTTTCTCTGATCCATTGGTTGTTTAAGAGAATGTTTGTTTAATTTCCATATGTTTGTGAGTTTTCCAGATTTCCTCCTGTTATTGATTTCTAGTTTATGCTATCATGGTCACAGAAGATACTTGGTATGATTTCAGTCTTTTTGAATTTGCTAAGAATTGTTTTGCAGCCCAGCATATGATTTATCTAGAAAAAGTGTGTGCTTGAGAAGAATGCATATTCTGTTGTTGGATATGATGTTCTGTATATGTCTGTTAGCTCCATTTGGTCTATAGTGTTGTTCCCTATAGAGCATATAGTCATTTGGTTTATAGTGTTTGGTCTGATTATCATTGATTTTCTGTCTGGATGATCTATTCCTTGTTAAAAGTGAGATATTAAAGTCCCCAACTATTATTGTGTTATTGTTTATTTATCTTTTTAACTCTATTAGTTTTTGCTTTTATATATTTAGGGGCTCCAATGTTGGGTGCATAAATATTTACAATGCTACATCTTCTTGATGTATTGACCCTTTTATCATTATGTAATGACCTTCTTTGTCTCTACTTACCATTTTTAGATATAAGTATAGCTATCCTTGCTTTTTTGGTTACCATTTTTTTAAAACGTCTTTTTACATCCCTTCACTTTCAGTCTATGTATGCCTTTAAGTGAGTCTGGGCATGTCTGCTGGTAATGTCCTTAGGCAGGTGGAGCCTGTTATTATGGTCTATTTTGGGGCAAGGCAAATGTTTGAGATCTGAGTTTGGGGATGGGAGGTTGTACCATTGACTGAAAACAGTGGGATAGGACTGCTGGCTTGGTTTCCTCCTTAAGTGAGACTGTAGGATGGTGTCTACTGTTGGCTGGATCGTCTGGTCAGGCTTACAAAATGGTTGGGACATATATTCACTAATATATGGGGCTATGAATTATCTTCTCTGCACTGGCAGCACAGCAGGATGGGACTCAGGGCCTGTATGATTTGTCATTTTAGGACTGCATCAGGCAAGAGTGGGCACAGAATCCCCTGGTCAAGTGAAGCTACCCATTTTGCAGATAGGGAAAACTATGGGCTCTGCTCTCTGTCGTCTGCCACTGTAAGCATGGTGGTTGGATGGGCTACACAGCTTCCCTTGTGCTTAGGTTAACTGGTCATGCAGGCTGGAGGTTGTATTCAGCAATAAATGGAGCTAGGAATTAGTTTCCTTGGCTGGGTTCAATGGGAGAAGTAGCTCTAAAGCTTTAAAGCTTTTTGTTATTTTAAGTCAAGCCAACCTGGACCCCCAAGTTCCTTGGCCAAAGAGGTTCATTGATTTTTCTCTATAAATTATCAGCCCTGAATGCCTTTCTCTAGACTTGAGTATCACTGGGCCACACAACCTCCAGGTGTTCTCATCAGCCTTTCTCGTCAGAAGGACTAGGAGCCATAGTGAATAGGTCTATGTCTCAAATACCTTGACTGGGCAGGAAAGGAAGAGGTTGCTCTGGGCAAGTCTCAATTTCCAACATAGGGTCTCTTGTGGGGAGCTACCCTCAGCCTTGACTATGAATTAATCCTTCTTGCTGTATGTATCAGGTGAACTCTCTATACCCAGTACTGTCTTTGCTCTGGGGGCAATCATCTCTGCTTGAGTGTTGCTGGGCTACACAATTTCCTTCCAACTCCTCTGTTCATGTGGGGCCAGGAGACACTCTCCACAGCAGATGGGACCGTGACTCAGGACCTTGCCTGACACAGGCAAACCAGGCTCTAGGGTTAGCAATGCTCCTCATATAAGAATCCAAATCAGGCAGATCTACACCCCACTGAGTTCCCTGGTCAGAGTGGGCCACCAACATGGTTCTGCAGATAAAGAAAGCCACTGGTTGGGATTACAACTTGGGTGCTGCAGGTATAAAGTCGGTCTGCCAAGATCTATGTGCTGGTTATTGCAAGCCCCTCTCCCATTCTCCACCACAGTCAGATTCCAATGGTTGAGCCCCACAAATTCCCCTGTATTCCTAGTGCATCAATATCAGAGCTGAGGCTTGCACAAAGTGACCCACAATTCTGGAGGAGGGCTTCTAGTTGTGCCCCCAGGGTTCCCTTTTTGCATTGGAGAAACGGGGCTCAAGGGAGTTCTCTCCACCTGGTACTTCACTGGCCTGGGAGATGGACAATACATTCAGTGCCTAGCCACTACTCTTACCCTTCTAATGTGGTGGTGGTGGAGGTGGGGGTGTTTCAGCCACCCTCGTATTCTAGGATTCTCTCAGTAATGTCTTGTTCTTGAATAGTTATTTGTTCTTCTCATGAGTGGGAGTGAAGTCATGAATGACCCATGTAGCCATCTTGGTGACATCACTTTCTTGGCATTCTTTGGTTGTAATAGGCCTGTTCCTATTATTTGCATTCTGCTGACATTGTGCCTAAAGCGTTCATGACACTTTGTCTTGGCTTAAACATAGCCAGTTGCTTCTGTCTGCAGAAATACCCCAAGCCTTTTGCTCACTGTATATCAAACTTTCTGAGTCTCTGTTTATCTCCTTTCTTTCCCCCCAGTTCAGATGGTTATCCCCTCTTCCATGCTTGGAAGTCATTACCTTTGCCACATGCTTTCCTTATAGGCCAATGGAATTTAGTCCTGTAGGGACAAAACAAACATTCTCTTGATTATTGGAAGATAAATCATCATCTTAGGATTTTGCTTGTTGGCAACAAGAAAAGTAGTAGAGATAACTTCATTTATTTAAGATGCAAAATAAAATTAGGCATATCTGTTGTCTAAGAGTAAACTATTTCTAAAAAGGAATGATTGCTTTTCAGTCCTAAGACTTTTATTCTCGTTCCCTCCCTTTCTTTCCCTCCACACTTGTATTCTAGGCTAAAGAACATTTTTTTATGCACCTCATTTCAGGAGTTTGACTATAAGAGTTTGTTAGACTTGAAAGAGCACTGAACTTAACTTTGCACTTATTGCTATGGTAAACCTGGACAAGTTAGCCTTGGTCTATTGGCCTTGCCCTGTTAATTTATGAAATGGGCACAATGTCTGCCTTACAACATGGCCATGAGCATCAAGTGCACAAAAGACTTGGCACAAGAAAAAAAAACTGCATATTATTTAACTTTCTTATTTATTAAATTCTGATGAATATATATTTCAATATATGCTTTGCAGGTAATGTTTTCAAGTGAAATTAAGCTTTAAAATAAAAACAAAAATCCTACCACTAAAACATATCAAAACTTGAATGTGTTCCTTTCCATACTTGGTCTATGCACATACACTTTCAGAGATACAATCTGAGTACAGATATATTTTTCATTTAACATTCAATGATAATTATTTTAACATTGTTATACAATCTTTATAATACCAACTAAATGGCTTTATATATTGAAAGATCATTATTAATGTTTCCTTGATATTGAATTCTTAGATTACTTCTAAATTTTGTCATAACAAATGATTTTTGTAACAATTTGAGTCTCTCTCTCTCTCTGTCTCTCTCTCTGTCTTTCTCTTTCTCTCTCACACATACACACACACACACACATACACACACACACACACACACAAGTAAAAGTTTGTATCTTTTAAATACCTGCAAGATACACATGCACCGTGTAGTAAGATTTATAGAGCAGAGTGTCTCTATACAGGAGTCTATGGGTCCTTGACATTTTTGTTCTCTATATATACATGCTTATTTATGATGTTAACCAAAGCAGCAACCAAATGGCAACAACAGCTAACTCCAAACGTTAGCCCTGCCTGAAAGCTAGCCAATCACCGGAGCTTCATTTCTTCATCAGCAATGATTCAAACCATGGCAGAACTTTTCTAACCCAACCTATTGAATAAGGGCTGGATGTTGAGGAGGTAGGGAACGAGTGATGATGCTATGCTGACTGACAGTGCTTAGTTCTGCTAAGGAGCTCCGACAAACAAGCAAGAAACTGGTGAAGCTGTCAAGGGAAGGCATAAGGCCACCTGCCATCTCAGCAGCTGAGCACCAGCCCATGGTACCGTGCCCTGAGTGCAAACACATGGGGCTTACCTGTAAGGCCCCAGACATCTGTGTATCAGTGAGGAGAGACTGGGGATGTCCAAATGGCCAACCAGGCAGCAGGGCCTGGCCTGCAGCTAATACATTTAGCATTCCTAGTTAAGTATCCTTTGGGTTAAATATAATTAACCTCCTTCTAAGTGTCAGGAACGAGGTGGTTGCATGTGTTTTTAAGCAAGAACATAATGAAGGCAATTATTACATATAGTTCCTTAAAGAGTAGGTATAATTGCTTATAAAACAAATGGAAATAAGAAAAGAAGGTCCCTTTTGAATAGAGATCATTTTCAAACTTGAGAAAATCTTAAGAATGTCTCTAACACACAGCATTTTACTGAAAAAAAAAATAACTTAGAAAACCCCTGGAAAACTTCCAGAAGTAGTTTCCACTTGCAATAAAAAATAACAATTTTTTAAGAAAAAATATCTGAGCTTTACAAAGGTCAAGTGATTCCTTATTACTGTTTTAATTTGTATTTATTTGCAAACTTTTGATGTTAAAAATAGCCCTCCCGGGGCGCCTGGGTAGCACAGTCGTTAAGCGTCTGCCTTCGGCTCAGGGCGTGATCCTGGCGTTCTGGGATCGAGTCCCACATCGGGCTCCTCCGCTGGGAACCTGCTTCTTCCTCTCTCACTCCCCTGCTGTGTTCCCTCTCTCGCTGGCTGTCTCTCTGTCGCATAAATAAATAAAAAAATCTTAAAAAAAAAAAAAATAGCCCTCCCCCCTCAAGAAAAAAAACAACCACTATGGCATTGAAATTTTTGAGTTAGAATTAATTTGGAATAATCTGTTTACAACTCCAAACCCATTTTTTACAACCAAGGCAACTGAGGCCCAGAAAGTGATTAAATGATTTAAGTGGTTGATTAGGTCCTTTAAGTAAACCAGAGCAGAGAATCCATGTATATTGAAACTCACTTATGTACATTCTCCCTTAAAAAAAAAAAAAAGTTGCACAAAATCTAGTTCAAAAATGTTCTAATTGGGAAGTTTTCTGTCATTTCACACAATGCCCTCAGACTTTTTGGGGCTCAGATTCCACATCTTACTCTGATTCATAATTTGTGTGATTCCCCTTCATCAATCTGCTGTCTACACATAGGCTAAAGGAACCAGACTGGGGTTCAAGGCAGGGTTGCAGAGGCAAGGGGAGGCATTCCATCCTGGCTCTCCCACTCATTCTCTCTTGCATGGCCTCAGCCCATCTTGATTATTGATCTGTTTCTTTTGGTGGTCTGCCTCCCTCAGCTGAAAGTGAATGCCATAAGAACAGCACCATTATCTCCCTAATTTCTGAGAGTACTCCCAGTCCTTGAGAAGATAGAAGGTGCTTGATAAATATTTGTTTTAGAAATGAGAGAATAATCTCCTCTATCTGTGTGAATAATCCTTCAAAAATAATTCCAGTGAATGGTGGAGAGTAGTCTAGGGAGGGGTCAGCTGTAGATGAAAGAAAGGCAGCCAGGAATAGGAGACCATTACACCTGGGAAGAAGATGCATGTGTTTATTATATTATTCTCCTACTTTTTTAATACATTGATATTTCTCATAATATCAAGTAAAAAAAAAAGAGAGAGAGAGAGAAGGAATGCTTTTGTGATTGGTGGTTTAATATGTGAACCAAGCTACATGGCCATCTGTGAAGATGAGAGATTTCTGGTGAAGGACTAGCTCCAACTCACTGTGACCTGAGATTTTAGTGCTCTTATTCATTAGAATAATAATATTCCAACTAAAAAATTGGTGAATTAGCAAGCATACACCTGGGTAAGTACCTAGCTCTGTCTTTTTAAGTTGGCCTCCCAGAACTTGATGGAAAGAGTCTCTCATTAAATGTTTGATAAAGCCATCATTGTAATCATCTGGTCCTGGACTTTTCTTTTTGGGGAGGTTTTTGACAACTAAATCAATCCCTTTACTCATAATTGATTTGTCCCATATTTTCTATTTCTTCATGATTCAGAATTGGTAGGTTGTATGTTTCTAGGAATTTATGCATTTCTAGATTATTGAATGTGTCGGTGTGTAATTGTTCACAGTAGTCTCTTATGATCCTTCATGTCTCTGTGATATCAGGTGTAATGTCTCCTCTTTCTGATTTTATGTTTTTGTCTTCCTTCTCTTTCTCTAAGTCTACCTAAAGTTTTGTCAGTGCTGTTTATCTAAACACACACACACACACACACACCAAAAAACCAAAACCAAAAACCAAAACAAAGCAAAAAAAAAAAAAAAAAAAAAAAAAACCAGCTCTTAGCAGTATTAGTCTTTTGCTTTCCCAGCCTGTCCTTTATTTCTGCTCTGATCTTTGCTGTTTTCCTCCTTCCATTAAATTTGGGCTTAGTTTGTTTCTCTTGTTCTAGTTTCTTCAGATGTAAAATCAGGTTGTTTATTTGAAATATTTGTTTTTCTTAAAGTAGGCATTTATCACAGTGAACTTAATTGAATATTATTAGCACTGCCTTTCCACCATCTCATAGGTTCTGATATGTTGTGTTTCCATTTTTGCTTAGTGAAATTTTATTAGTGAAATTTTTTACACATTACAAGATTTTTTAAAATTTCCCTTTTAATTTCTTCTTTGACCCATTGGTTATTCAGGACTGTGTTGTTAATTTCCACATATTTGTGAATATTCTAGTTTTCCTCCTATTATTTATTTCTAGTTTCATACCATTGTATTAAAAAATACATGGTGTGATTCCAATCTTCTGAAATATTCTTAAGACTTGTGCTGTGACCTATCACGTGATCTGTCCTGGAGAAGGGTCTGTGCGTGCTTGAGATAAATCTGTATCCTGATGCTGTTGGATAGGATGATATATATATATATATATATATATATATATATATATATATATATATATATATATATATTATTTTTAGTTTCTGGATATATATATATATATATATATATATATATATATATATATATATATATATATGTTAGGTGCATTCAGTCTAAAGTATGGTTTAAGGCTAATGTTTCCTAACTTATTTTTTGTCTGGATGACCTATTCATTGTTAAAAGTGAGGTATTGAACTCCTCTGTCAATTATTGTATTGCTGTCTATTTCTCCCTTCAGATCTGTTACTATTAGTAAATTTAGGTGCTCCAATATTGGGTGTATATATATTTATAATTGTTATATATTCCAATAAATTGACTCATTTATCATTATACAATGACTTTCTTTGTTTATTATTATTGCTTTTGACTTTCTTCTATTTTGTTTGATATAAGTATAGTTACTGCTATTCTCTTTTGGCTTCCACTTGCATGGAATATTTTTTTTCCATCCCTTCAGTTTGAACCTATATAGTGCTTGAAGCCAAACGAGTGTCTTGGTATTGGCATACAGTAAGACCTTTTTTTTTAATCTATTCAATCACTCTGTCTTTTCATTGGAGAATCCAATGCATTTATATTTAGAGTAATTACTTGTAGGTAAGGACTTACTAATGCCCTTTGAATAACTATTTTCTGGTATTTCATATTTCCCTTGTTGTTGTTTTTTTTTTCTTCCTATCTTGCTGCCTTCCTCTGTGAATTGATAATTTTCCACAGTAGTATGTTTTGATTTCCTTTTTATCTTTTGTGACTTGACTGTAGATTTTTAGTTTCTGGTTACAATGTGGCTTACAGAAAGCTCATCATAAATATAACAGTCTACATTGATAAAAATTTTAACTTCTTTTGTATCCAACAACTCTACCCTCTTACTTCTGCTATTTAATGTTTTTGATGCCACAAATTATATCTTTTATATTGTGTATCCATTGAGTAGTTATTGTAGCTATTGTTATGTTTATACTTTTCTTTAATCTTTATAATAGTTAAGTAACTAATGCACCACCAAACTATAATATTAGACTCTTCTGAATATGACTATATGTTTACTCTTACAGTTTGTTGTATTTTTATACATTTTCATATTAAAAATTAGCAGCCTTTAATTTCTGCTAGAAGAAATCCTCTTGGCATTTTTTGTAAGGCAGGTCCTGCGGTAATTAACTCTCTCAGCTTTTGTTTGTTAGGAAAGAACTAATCTCAACTTCATTTCTGAAGGACAACATTGCTAGGTAAAGTATTCTTCATTGGCAGTTTCTTTCTTTCAGCACTTTGAATATATCATCAATATCTCCCAGACTGCGTTTCTGCTGAGAAATCTGCTGATAGCTTTATGTGGGTTCTTTCATGTGAGATTTTTTCCCCCTTGTTTCTTTTAAATTTTTCTCTTTATCTTTGAGCTTAAACTGTTTTTTATAAAGGTTTTTTATTTATTCATTTGAGAGAGAGAGAGAGAGAGAGCACGAGCAGGGAGGAGGGTCAGGGGGAGAGGGAAAAGAAAGACTTCTTGCTGAGCAGGGTGCCTGAGGTGGGGCTCAACCCCAGCACCCTGGGATCATGACCTGAGCAGAAGGCAGATGCTTAACTGACTGAACCACCCAGGTGCCCCTGATTTTAGGTAGTTTTATTATAATGTATCTTGGAGAATATCATTGTGGATTTAAATTTTGGGACGACTTATTAGTTTCATGAACATAGAAGTCCAAGTTTTTCCCCGGATTTGGGAAGTTCTCATCCACTATCTCTTTAAATAGATTTTCTAATTTTTCCCTCATGTCTTCTTTTTCTGGGACTCCAATGATGCATACATTTCTTCTCTTAATGATGTCCTCTAAGTCCCCTAGATTTTCTGCACGTTTTTAACATTTTTTTACTTCTTTTTTTCTTTTTCCTTTTTTCTTTCTTTTTTTCTCCTCCTCTGATTGAATTAATTTCAATTGATCTTTTGGATCTTTATGTCTTTCTTCTGCTTGGTGAAGTGTGTCATGGAAGTTCTCCATTGAATCCTTCAGCTTAGTTATTGTATTCTTTTAGCTCTAAAATTACTGTTGGTTCTTTTTTGTTGAAATTTGTTTCTATCTTTTTTTGTTTCTATCATTTTGTTCTTGCATTGTTTTCCTGATATCATTTGTTTATCGTGTTTTCTCATAGCTCTTTGAGTATCTTTACAATAATCATTTTTAGTTTTTGCTGGGAAATTCCTTGACCTCCATTCTTCAGGGCCAATTACTGAAGGTTTACTGTATTTTGGGGGAGGACTCATGTTTTCCTGATTCTCTGTGACCCCTATATCCTTGCATAGGTGTTTGAGCATTTGAAGAAGTAATCACCTCTTTCAGAGAGTATGGACTGACTTTGGTAGGAGAACACTTTCACTTGGGAGTGAAAGCACAATGAAGCATGCTGTGAGTCTAGGTCTAGTGGGTACAGGGCACCAAGTGTGTGTTGGGGGGCTTGGCAGCACCAGGTTTGTTGTGGCTTAGACAGCTGGGGTCCACAGCAACAACAACCATGTGTTCTTTGGCGTGCGCTGTGGAGTTCCACAGTGGCTGCAAGCGCAGTTGGGGACCTTAGTGGTTCCTCCAGGTCCAGTGACTAGGGACCAGGGCAGGCAGTGTTGGTGGCTGGAGTTCGTGCTGTGCACACACTCCGCTGTGGAGTTAGCTGCAGCTGCCTATGTAGTGCCAAGGACTGGGTTCACATTCATACATAGTGGTGGGACCAGGGAGGCAGAAAGTGCTAGGGCCAACTACTGGTTCACTGGCAGCTTCAGGGGCCCTGGTTGTTGGTGTGCTCTCCTGTGGCTGCACAAACTCACTTTGGGCATGCACATGGCAGTGAAGCTGATGACAGAGATCAGGCCAGAGGATTGCAGATGCACATGCAGGGGTCCTGGCATGCCGTCTTGTGATTGCACGGTCCCTCCCAGGCAAGTCTACTTCAGCAGAGGCCAGTGGTGAGCATCAGAGCAGCAGCACGCAAAGGCATAGCGAGAGGGGTTAGTCCCAGGTGTTTGCACAGGTTCAGCTGCAGGCATCCAGACTGGCATCTTATACTTAACACAGATGCCGAGGCCTGTGCTGGCTGCTGATGCAGTTCTCAGGCTCTGCTGGGGACAGTGGAGGGGGTGGGGAGGAAGTTTAGTTTCTTTAGTGTCAGAAATGGCTGGGTTTGTCTGCAAAACCTCTCACTGTGAACCACTATCACTCCTGCTGCATGGCTCTTACTGGCAGTCCCAGCTTTTCTTCCTTGTTCCTAGTGATATCTGTACATCTCAGCTTTGCCAGTCTGGATGAGGGGAGGTGAAACTAAAGTGGGACCTTTCTGCAGTGCCCAGAAAGGCTGGGGAAGATAGTAACTCACCCCAATCTTCCATTTTTGTGATGTCCCTGATTTAGGTTTTTAAATTACTATCGTGGCTGCCTACAAAATTGGAAAGTTGAAGTTAAATGCTACAAAGTTTTTCATGAGTTAATGCACTGGAAACTTAGTGCACTGTATCGAATTAGCTATGCTTGTTAATAACAAAAAGCAGGGAAACTTTTATTTTGTTATTCTTTTAAAATCTCTCTAGGCAAGGCACCCCTCACTGTCTGCCCTTACACTAACTTACCTTTGGTGTACTGGTGGTTATAAGGGCTGTGATAGCAACCTGTACATGCTAGCATGGAAGAAAGACAGTGGATAATTTCAAAGCTCTCACTTTATACTATAGATTAAGTAAAGACTAGTGTCAAAATATTTTCCAACAAATTCTCGGCTCAGAAACTTAATATACATCCTGGCAGATGGAACTGGACGTTTTTATCAAAAGAGTCAATTTTCCGGTCCCATGTAGATAAAGTCTAAGCGAGTTTATTTTATATAAATTTTTGAATAGATATATGAATGGTGTCAGGGAAAATGGTACAATATGCTGGATATCTGGTGAGAGTGCAATAAATATTTCTTTAATTGATCTGGATTATCGCCAAAAGCATGTATCGTATCCATCAACAAGAAAACAAACCACCACATTGTTTGGAGCATATGAAAAAGTTGCCTGGCAACTCTCATCTATTTAGTGGTCACATTGATCCTGCATCATGTTGATTTCCTACAGAGTTAATTTCTTACTTCTTCAGACTGTAATATTAGCACAGTTGCATATCTTCCTTCTTCTTACTAAAACATACCATCACCGTCCATGTCCCAATAGCTACAACACATGAAACCTATGACAAAATTAAAACCCCGTTCCATTTTGACAATTGCGAAGGAGTTTAATAAGTTGGAAAGCGCTTGTGCCATGTATTTGAGTAAGGTTGCTTTATTTTATATCATTGAAATGTGAAAGCACACCCCTGGTAAGATTTGATATTTAGGCCTTGGAGGTAGAAAGTATTACTAGACTGAAGAGATGATATCAGGGATTATAGGACCAAGTTGAGAAAGACGATTTAAAGATTAACAACTCTTAGAAATCCTAAAAAAGTGAACCCCGTCTCCCAATTTAGTCCACCTGGGCAGGATTTCAGAATTGCTATCAGCAAGCTGAATGATCTTCGGAAAATCACAGCAAACCTCAAGATTGTTGTCACAATGGAATGAGATGTCATGCTAAATCGGGGTAGATATCACATGGAACACATTGGAAATCAAGTACTGCTCAAATGTGATCATAGTGGTTATATCATGCTCCAAGCATTCCCAGTGCTTATCGACACCCCTTCTCTCCCCGGGACACTCCCTTCCTGATTAACGTGCATAAGCAATGGTCATTCAACACCCTACTTATCATAAAAATGCCATGTATATAGTACATACCCAGTGCATAATCACCAACTGATCAGTAATCCATGTGGCAGTACTTTTAATAGTTAGACTTGCAATATAATTATTATTTAATATTTGCAAATATATAATCATTTTGAGGTTGTTTTCCCTTAAAAACGGATTATGATTAATATCAGTCCTTTTCGAATATACATAGGAGGCACTAATGAAAAAATTCAAGAACACAAGTCACATGAGCCAAAACACAGAATTTCAGCCATATGCCACATTTGGAGAACACCATGGAGCTGCCAAAATAGCCTTTAAGAAGCCAGATGTCACTGCTGGGGAAATACTTTCCACTCCCGCTCACTTAATTCATACATTACTAATTAGCCTTAGCCCACACAGAACGAAAATTATTCACTGAGAAAAGATGCCTTGACTCTTGCGGTTATATTTAAATCTCAGATTTTCTGCTCTCACTTTGGTTGGTGGGTCCTCTGCTCCCTGTGTCTTCTCCCTGTCTGCCTCCCTCCCTTCTTTTACTCCGTGCTCGTGGTGAAGTTAACCAAATGTTCCTGTCTCCTTTTGGATGTCAACGGACCTCTCAAATTTAGCAAGTCCAAAATCCAACTCCGGATCCTACCCCCATCCCAAGCTGTCCCCTCTCTCAGTAAATAACAACTGTATCATTTCCGGTTTTCAGGGACAAAAATGCCTTTAAAGCATCCTTGCTTTCTCTTTCTTTCCCGGCCTGCAAGGAATACACCCAAACATTTTACTCGGCGAGATATTCTGGAAACTGAAAACTTCTTTTGCCTTGATCTCTTGTCTGGATTCCTGCAAGGGGCTCGTAAGTGGGTTTCCAGATATGACCATCGTGCTCCACTATCTGCTCTCCAAATATCAGCCTTTGAAGACTTAACTGCCTCTGCACCATTCCTTTTCTTATAACCCTCACGTGGCTTCCCTTCTCACTGAGCGGAGGAACCTCCCTGCTCTGTCAGTTGCTAGCTCTCTCCCTCTCTACAATAACTCCTTGTTCTTCCCCAAATGAGCCAAGCACAATCTCTGTTACTTGGTACTTGCTGTTTTTTGTTTGTTTGTTTGTTTTCCCTTATTGGATATTCTTCTCCTAGACAGAATCACTTTCCTCTGGTACCCATTCAAATGTCATCTTAAAGATAAGTCTTTCTTCTTCACTCTGTATAAAACAGCCAAGCCTCCAGGTGGCACACATATCACCTTCCCCCTTGCTTTATCTTTTCTACAGCACGTGTCACCATCTGAAATATTACATAAGGACTTGATGAATTTTTAGCTTTCCATCTCTGTAACAGAATATAAGCCCCAGGAAAGGAAGGAATTTTTTCTTTGGTTTATTGCTCTAATTCCCATTTCCTGGAACAAAACCTGTCACATACTAACCAATCAATCAATACTGTTAAATGACTGGGTCAGGTGCACATATTAAGCACCTTACTTGGTACAAGGGATACAGGGATTTTAGGCAATGACCTTTCTCTTAGAAGGATCGTAGGTTTCCTCTCCAAGCTTTGGGCTTGGAACAGAGGGAATCATGGCCTGTCTATATATCCTACTATATATTATGTTAATTTTCTTAAAATAGATATACCTACACCTGCACTCCCTCAAGTAAGTAGAGCTGAAACTAGATAGGATTCTATCCTGAAGGTGAATGAGTTCTTGGGATAAATTTAGACTATGAAAATGAGAAAAATATTAAATCTATCCCTTCTCACAAATGTGTTCAGAATAAGTGATTAATTCTAAATCAGTCCAATAATAATTACTAACTAATTAGAAAAATAATTGAGAAGATTGGAATAAATGAAAACTGAATATTTATGTGGGACATGTTTATTTACAAAGTAAGTGAAAAGGAAAAAAGAATGTGAATGTCGAATGCTACCTCTGGATATGCTTCTTCACAAGGTTCTTTTCTGCACCTGCTGATTCTGGTTGTGGGGAATCTCAGCTCAAAATGCCAAGAGGTTTGTGGGGAAATGGGTTGTACGCAAGTAAAAGAACTTGGCCAAATTGTACGTGTAGAAGAGGTCGTATACACATACCTCTTTAGCTGACTCTCCAATGTTTGAATCTAGATCAGTCACTCATCAAGACGTATGTCTTAAAAGGTTCCTGTGATGACAAACCATTATTTTTAATTAGAATGTTCAGCTTTTTCCTAAACAATAATACCAACTAGGCAGTGTCTGAAATGAGCCTAGGTAACATAAACATTAATAATTTGCAAAATAAATTCTCCCTGCTATTTTTTCTAACTGAGGATTTATAAAATTGCTATTTTACATTGCCAATGAATTCTGCAAATCAAAATAAGATTACTTGAAATGCTAATGTTATTCTGTATTCCTGATTAAGTCAACCAGATTAATTTTATAGTTATTTGCAATTTATAGCAAAATCTGTATTCATTTTTGCCACTCAGTCTACTTGGTACAGTTGCTAAACATTCCTATCAATATTGCAGACAAGATGGAGCACCTGATTAATCCAAATACCTAAACATGGTTGCCTAAACTTAGCTAATTTATCTTGTATTGACAAAATCAAAAGTACTTAAGTAATAAGCATACAGAATGTTACTCACCATCTTGTAAATGTCAACCATATTGGGAGGCAAGATTATGTGTGGAATGCTTGCTTGATTTAAATTTCCCAGCATAATTGAAAATACATTTTAATAAATTTTACATATTAAAAGTAATCTGATTACAACAGGGCAAGAAAAATTAGACTCATTTGATAACATTCTCATTGAAATACTTAGCACTCTGCCTGTACTCAATGATTATATCAAGTAAATCCTCCAAATTGGCAGTAAAACTGTAATTGCCTGAGAAATAATATAATAAAAACTGTACAACAAATATATGAAGTCGACATTATAACTCTAGAACAAGTCGATAACAAAAGAATTGATAATTTTTCTTCTTGATATTTTAGAGTTCTCATTTGAAACAGTTCATGGTGTAGCTATATGAACTTATGGCTTGTATCCAAAAATGCAATGCTCAAGAATTCATTCCTTTCTCTTTACAGCATAGGATAAAATTGTAAAATCAAATCCTTTAACGTGGATTAATTACAGAAAAGACAATCTCCCTGGGAAAACACATATTCAGTACAATTCCCTATATTTTCTCCAACTCTATCCATGTATCTGTTTCTTGATCATTATTTTTATGATAAGTTAGACTCAATTTTTTTATTTTTAAATTGCTTATTTATTTATTTATTTTTATTGAAGTACAGTTGACATACAGTGTCATATTATTTGCAGGCATACAACATAGTGTCAACATTTGCATACATTATCCAATGCTCCCCATGATACATGGTGAGTAACATGTAGTTACTATCACCATTGAGAATGATTTCAATATTATTAACTGCATTCCCTGTGCAGTTATTATCTCCCTGACTTAACTAGTTTATAACTGGAAGTTTGTACTTGTTAATTTTCTTCACCCATTTTGCCCAACCCTCCACCCAAGGGAAAGTCAATTCTTGCTAACACCTTGAAAGTAGATTGCTTCTTCAACTTTGGCAATCTGGCTAACACAGTCAGCCCAGCACAGTTGACCCAACTGACCTAGCACATCCCTGAGAACCTTTCATCTGAGCTTTCCAGAAAGAGTCATAGTTCTTGGCTCTGTAAATATACAATTTTTCAAGTACTAATTACACTAATCTTTTAAATAAAATGATGTGTTTTTTTAGTTGACAGTGAGATTTTTTTTTTTAACAGCGAGATCTTTGAAAGTGTGGATTAAGTGTTCATTATAACTAAAACCACAGAACCTCACATAGTTCCTAATGTTTAGAGGTGATTAGACACATGCTTATTGGATTTGATGAAACAGAATTGAATTGAGCTTACAAAGCAGAAAACTTTTTTTTAGTACGTTTTGGAAAGCTCCTTAATTTCTATTTATTCATCCCAACAGCAGTGTGCCAAAGACTATGGGTTTAGAACAGTGAATAGACCTCTTGCAGACTGCACGGATAGAATGAAAAAATGCAAGGAAAACCTCTGTCAATAAGAACCACTGTCATTTACTCATATATCCATTCACAAAGCATTTACCAGAGACCTAATCTTTGCAGGGCACTAAGCTCATTTCTGGTAATACAAGACATCTATTGCTTCAAAGCTCTTTGAACCTAGTAGGATGTTTGCAGTTATGTTACAGTGTGCAATCTATACAGAGATACTAGATTTTTTTCTATGGAATAGTTGTTTTCCTTGGCACCTCATTTCTTACATTCACTCTAGTACAAAGCCATGTCAGGAAGTAAAATTAATGGGGACAATACATTAATAATGACCTTAAACTCTAAATATAAATGTGTAGACTAGGTATGGATACTAACAAATCCCAGTAAACCTCAAGCTTTCAGTAACTGTTGGCTTTCCTCAAACATGGTTTCTCCCACATAACCCTGATGAGCATATGTTGCCTCTTCTGTTCCTGGATCAGAGCTTCCTTGTCCTCTGGTCATGAAAACCCAGGTACGATTCAGTCCCCTCTCAACATGGAGCTCTCTCTGGCCCTCTAGTTGGTCTTTACAAAAGGGAGAAAGACAGTACCCTGAGACTGGTCCCTCCTTCTCTCCAATGAGTCCTTTCCTTCATGCTGAACAAATGGCGTCTGATGCCCTGACACTCAAAGCAGGCATCACTATCACTATTTGAGAGGAGTTTTGCTATGGAGGTCATCAGTGTGAGGTCCCGTGTATTCACCACTTCTGGTTTCACTCTGTACATCCATGTGTTGGATCAGTTGCGTTTCTCTTTTCCAAGGAACAGTTACTAAGGACAGACAGAGAAGGGAGCAGAACAAAATGTGACCTCTGCCTTTAGGAAGTTTACATTCCCTGAACGTGGAGTGCATTTTAGGTCCATGTGCCTTTGCTCATGCTGTTTTCTCTCTCTCTTTAATGGTTTTCAAAAGGCTACACATGAATGCCCACTACTTTTGTGTGTGTGTGTGTGTGTGTGTGTGTGTGTGTGTCTGCTTGACATTATAGCCACCCTCCAAACACATACATGCATTTGCACACACACAGACATTCCCTAACACAGTAAGTTTTTTTCTGTCAAAAAAAAAATGCTACATAATGTAGATCGTATTTTCTTTCTCTCTTTGTCATCTACAAGATGTAACACAGTATTTAGAACACAATTCTTCACTGAACACCTGGTAAGTGGTACATAAATAGATAAATAAATAAATAAATAAATAAACAAATGATGAGCCCATTTGCAATCATCCACTTACATGGGAGCAATTATTATTATTTTTTCTTTAGAAAAATGGTAGTCTGAGTCAAATTTTGACTGTCTCTGCTTATGTGCCAATTACACAACCCAAGATCCTTGACTGTTTTGGCCACTAAGATGAAGCAGAAGTGATGTTGCTCACTCTGGAGCAGAAATGTTAAGAACAGCAGCCTAGTTCTGTCATCTGTCCCTCCCCCTCCCTGCGCCCTGTGACTGCTGTGCCCCAGATAAGGGCTTCGTCTTCAGTCTGACTCTAGGGTATAAGGAATATAGAGCAGTAAGTCAGATAAAATGTACAGAAGGTAACAAAGAAACCTTTGCTGTTTTAAGCCTTTGAGATTGGTGGCTTGTTTAAGCACTATAAGCACAACTGAGTCTAAGCGAAATGATTAATGGAATCCTAAGGATTGTTTATTTGATGGAGGAATTATCCAGAACTCCTAATGGTCTGAGAATCTGAAATCATTTAAAGGAAGAATGTTTGTTCATTCTCTGAGAAGGTACTGAGCATGAAGCATTAGTCACTCCCACATTTATAATTCTTACAACTACACGGAGGTAGGATCTATCATAATTTATAGAAGCGGAAGCAGGCAAAATTAATAATAAGCAATTATCTTTGTTAAGCTTTTACGATGTTCCTACCCTATACGATGTTTTAATTTTCATAATCATTCTTGAGGCAGAGACTTACATAAATATAGAGACCTGTTTTTAGCTTTTTATTTTTTATGTTTGTAAGGGGTGTGTGTGTGTGTGTGTGTGTGTGTGTGTGTTGGTAAGTTGAGGAAATTGATTGCAGAAGAGGCATACAACCATGGCTGCTTGTACCCATACCACCCCTGGGTTTTATAGAGTAGTTCAAGTCCCTATTCTATAACATACTTTATTCGTAAAATGAGTGATGATTCCTGCATCGTAATACAATCGTGAAAATAAATACCATATATTAAAAGGGAAAATCTTCATATAATTTCTTCTATTTATGTTAAGTCCCTAGGTAATTATTAACAGGAGAGAAGGACCATCTCGTTTCTGATTTTTCCTAATGAGTCAGCAGAGCATAGATGGAGGAAGGCAAACCTTTTTACACGCACATCTCCCTGGTGGAGTAAAAGAAAAAGGTAAATATAATTTAAATTTGAAACTAGTTCAAAGTGCCCATAATTCCCCAATATCAAATAGATAAGAAAAGATGATTCATAAACTATTTTTTATTAAATGAATAAAAGGAAATCAGAAAGCAAATAAAAATGTAGCATTTAATGGCATGCTAGCTGAAGGAAATTTCACTTAGAATTACCAATGTGCAGAGCTGGAAAGTATCTTAGAGCTTCACAGACCAATATCATCATTTTACACTGTGAAAACTGAGGCATGAAGAGAGAAAAATGTCTTACTAAAATCATTCTAACAATTAGTTCATATAAGACAGTTTGAGACATTTCAGGACATTAGAGTTTGGTTGAGCTGAGATTTTGTCCTCAAATAGTGTTAAAGTAAATTTCATTTTTCTGATTTCCTGATTGTAGTACAGGTAGGAGTTAAAACTTATCTAACCACTGGGTTCTGTGCTACTTGAAATCTACACCTTACAATTCATATCTTTTATTTACTTTAACATTTGTCCAGTTACATTCTAATTTAGTCCATCATACAGAGAACAGAATTCTGATAAGCAAATGGTATCATATTAGGAGGCAAAAGAAATCCCTAGGAGAATAATGCCCTTGTGTTTACTTTTTATAAGCCTGTCTTTCAAATCTTGATTCCATTAGATTAATGGTCTAACTTTAGAGCCCCTAGGACAAAAATCATTATATGCCAACACAGCTAAGAGGCCACCTAAACAGAGGCTAAAGTTTTAATGAGCGTTAAGCAGGTTGCACTGAGTTAGGATCTACGAAAAGGATTCATGAGTGTTTTAAGTGACCATTGTTTGCATTGATTAAAGTAAGGCATCAGATGTTTGATTCTCTTTTATTCTATAAGGGACTCTGAGCATCAAGCAGAAATATTCATTGTGCTAAAGAATACCATTATTTACAAAAGTCCAAACATTGTTAGATATCTTTTTAAGACAACAATTGTAACAAAAGCGATAATAATAGGAAGATTGGGTGGACATTCATTCACACTTGAGTGTAAATTCATCTTCTCTGTTAAAATACAAATAAAACCTCAAAAGTTGGCCCTTTAAAGAGAACCAAGCACAAGACCTTTTTAGGAAAGGCAGGTTGGGATCAGGTACAGAGTGGAGGCTCTTGCAAGGTAGGTAGGAAATGCCAAGACATAGGAGAGAACTACAAAAAAGAAGCTGGAAAGGTCAAAAGACAAACAAACAAACAGAAAAACCTTCAAAGATTTCCCTGTCGACATAAGGAAAGTTATGCTAAAATAAGATAACCACAGAACATTTAAGTGCGCATCCTGCAGTTTTGTCTTCAAAGCAAGACGAGCCAAAGAAAAATATTCTTAAGTTCTATTATCCCAAGAAGTAAGAAAATGACCAAAATTAGTCAAAAATGAGGGGGGACTCTTTGAAATCTTTCTTTGTTTCTTTTTTTGTTTGTTTGTTTTTTATAAATTTTTTTTGATGTAAATTTCCATGATTCATTACTTGTGTATAACACCCAGTGCACCATGCAATACGTGCCCTCCTTACTACCCATCACCAGCCTATCCCATTCCCCCACCCCCCTCCCCTCTGAGGCCCTCAGTTTGTTTCTCAGAGTCCCTAGTCTCTCATGCTTCATTCCCCCTTCTAATTATCCTCCTTTCTTTATCCCTTTCTTCTCCTACCGATCTTCCTAGTTCTTATGCTCCATAGATGAGAGAAACCATATGATAATTGGATATAAGATCATTCATTTTTTTTTTTACAAATATTTCACTTTTCTCATTCTCTGACTGATTATGTTACTCAAAATTTCTCTGTTAAGTATAAACAGAAGTCAAACTCTGGGTCCTACTCTCAAGAAACCCCAAAATGAAATGACAGTGAGATAAGTATTTGATGAGAACCATAGGACTGCTTTCTGAGTTCAGAGGGGCAGACCTTTCATATGGTTAAATCAGGGATACTTCATGATGACAAGGAAAGCAGTGGAAAGGCACTGTGGTCTCTATTTTAGAACACCAAGCTCTGGAATCAGCCCCTGTAGGTCAGATACTGGTTCTGTAACTTACTGGTTGTTTACTCGTGGGCCAGTTGGATTGGTTAATACTTGCAAAACCCTTAGAATGGTGCTAGCATTTTCCTGTTTCACTGGGATAGGCTTTCACTGAGATGGAAATGTGAGCTGTGGACAACAGGGAGAGATTGAGCAGTGCAGGCAATCTATGGGAAACTGTCCTGAGCAGAGTCACCAAACAGAACCAAGCCAGGGAGGAAGCTAAGAAGCCAGGCCAGTCTGGGATCTCTGAACCCCTCTTGCCTTTATCTGCTTCACTTTTTATGACAGAGATCACTTCTCATCACACCGGGGTATGGACACGTCATGGCTCCTACATGCTGGAGAAGAGTGGCTCAATACTTGTTGAATGCATGGATGGGCGATTGTCAACCAGCATGATCAAACACCCAAGCATGGCTTTCCACAATCTTGAAAGCTGAGGCTTGGACCATCTATTAAGTTGTACGTCCTACTTTCCCACCACGTCATCTTTGATTTTAATCCTCCTCACTACCTCATTCTCCCTGCTTGTTCTCTTCTGCTGTTGCCCATTCCTTTCTTCATCTTCTTCCAAATCTATTCTTACATGTGATGACTCTTTCTTACTAAATCATGAGCCTATCCTCAGAGCTTGGGTGAAACACGTCTTGTCTAGAAGTATCCTCTCATAACTACATGTCATGATCACCTGCCCTCAGGCAGATCTCTCCAGGATGAATGTCTGTGTGACAAGAGTAGGTACAGACTCATCCATCTATATCATTTTTATGTGACTTGTGTGATCCACAGACCTGTGATTGGCCTTCTTAAAGGGTTATGTGTGAATTTTGCCTTTAGTGGCTCTCCACTACAGACACTACAACAGCACGTTTCAAAAAAAGGTGAAATGATTGAATTATCTGCTTCCTTAGCAATGCTGCTGGGTATCGCAGAGATAATAGGCTAATAGTAACATTTTAGGCTCTAATTTCAAATTTCAGTAGCAGCTCAATATATAAGAGCTATAAGAGGATCTGAAGTTTAGCCATCTTCAATGCTGAGTCAAATGAGATCCATACCATTGAGCACATACCATAGGCAGAGGCTTCAAGAGGACTTCAGACACCATAGTTTCTGCCCCAAATCACAATTGCAAGAATCCACTGGATCATGCCAGGGGCCCAGGGAGCCACAGGAAAGTGTGGGTTATCTTTCAAGGTGTCAAAGATTTGGAAGAAACTATTATTTCTTTGAATTAAAGCCAAAACAGATTTTGTTATAGTGTATAATACAAAATGTATACAACTTAAAACATTTAACCTGAAACAAAGTCATTCGATTTCAGAGGCTGTTCCCGGCCACCACCCCATGAGCTCTGGAGTCATTTGTTCCCCTTCAATGGGGAAAAACAAACTTCAGAAGAACCCGCTGGAGATGTCTCTACCGTATGGAAGACGCATTGAGTCTCCAGTCTTATGACTTCCTCTCATGTAACCGGCACCACTGGAGCTGCCTTGAGAGTGCCCGAAAGAAACATTCTTTCTTTGGAAAGAGTATCTAAGGGAGCACCTTCAAGATAGAAATCCACTGTGTGCTGCCTTGCCATTATAATTAGTCAAACTGTTTTGTTTAATTAGAGTAAACGTGTTTGGAATGCCATAATTACTTGTTAGTGAGGAGAACGCTTGCTCTAATTAGGTATTCATTAGAAATTCAAAAATCACTTAATATTAGCAATTAAAACTGGAACTGTACATTGAGATTGAATTTCCCATGTCAGTAAACTAAGCAGCCCAATGCGCACTGGTTCTGAATTTTGCTTAACTGACTCTAGCTCTGGGGGGCACAGAAGGAAAGAGAAAGTAGCAGACTTAATTGGGAAACTTGCAGTGGGGGGACCAAGATCTGGAACAGCCAATCCCCTCAGAAGTCACTAATGCAGAGGGCTGGGCAGAACCCAGTGAACCATTTGCTTAGTGCAGAGCTTGGAGAAAGGAGGGCGGAAAGAAAGAGAGAGGGAGGAGAGGAAGAAAGCAACAGTTATCCATCCAACAAATAACTGGGGCCTTTCAACATGCAGAACAGCCGTGTTCACACAGAGAGCAGACTTAAACTGCGGAATCAAGTGTTGGTGCAAGACCAGAGCCAACAGCACAACACTTAAAGCTTGGGAGAAAAATTGTGATAGAGTACTATAAATTGCATTTGACAAAATATGATAAAATGTCACATAAATGATAGAGAATATTAGGCTTAACAGCTATTTCAAAGGGGCAGCAGTCCCTCCAGTAGGAACTCATCAGACAGTTTCGTCCGATAGGTTGGTTGCTTGTTTGACTGACAGAAGAGAAGGGCTCTGCATTCTAAACTAGGAACATCAGGTCAGGGTCATGCATATAATACATTTTTAAAACATTTAAGGACACAATTATGTAAAATTTTGGCCAGATGGCTTCTCACCACATTGTTTGGGAAGAAAAATTATTTGATATTTCTTTTAAAGACCATCGAAGAGGTTTTCCTAAATCAAAAGAAACAGTAGCCAAGTGTAAGGGTAAAAACAATCAGTGTTTGGATGAGGGCTGACTTGCACCTCTCCTACTAAGAACTTCCACTTCCCTATTGGTTTTATTTTCCCCTTCCTTTCCATAAAGTCTTGGGAAATTGAGGGTTTCAATTACCGTGATGAAGTTAGCATGTTTGGGTTTTCTTTTGAAGCTATTCCAAGCTTCAGTGACAATTCCTACTCCACAAACACTGTGTTTTCAGTGGAGACAGATGCCACATCGTTCATATACAGGGTGCTATTGTTCTATCTTCTAATTCATCCCTTTCTGTGTCATGAATCTTGGCAAAGGAAGGCTGTGTCTACATGTACATCTAATTTGACTGTTTTGACTGAACTGAGGGGCTATTACCTGCTTGCTGATAACTTAGTAAAATAACTAGCTGTCAAAACGGTCATGCTGGCAGGGTGGTAAAGCACAGCAAGAGTGACTGAGAGAGGCTGTATTTTACTGTTGCATCAGGATGCCACTGATGGAACCATGGGTTCCCTACAGAGGTTAGTCCTTCCCTGGAGGTGCGGCTGAAGTGCCACTTACTTCATGATTTAATTTTCTTAATGACTAAATGAGCACAACAGATTTATAATTTTCCTTAGTTCTGGAAAACTGCTTTGCCCACACATTCACTTATTTACTCATTTAATGAACACTTTTCAGTCTTTCTATGTTTCAGATTCTGTGTCTCCTTCAAGGCAGTCACCATTCAGTGGGAGGAGAGAGCAGCTCCTTCTTCTTAGCCTCCCTCACAGGTTATGAATCCTCTGCTCATCCCATAAATGCCTGGAGCTCCCTGGGTCCCCTCCTCAGTCCTTCTTCTTTTTTTTTTTTTTTTAAGATTTTATTTATTTATTTGACAGAGAGAGACAGCCAGTGAGAGAGGGAACACAAGCAGGGGGAGTGGGAGAGGAAGAAGCAGGTTCCCAGTGGTGGAGCCTGATGTGGGGCTCAATCCCAGAACACTGGGATCACACCCTGAGCCAAAGGCAGACGCTTAACGACTGGACCACCCAGGAGCCCCTCCTCAGTCCTTCCTTATTATTATTTTAAAGTTCTTCCCTCAGCCAGTTCCATGTATCGAATTCCCACCCTATTGCTAATGACTCTAAAGTCTGTCTCCAATACTACACTCCTTTCTGTATCCAACTGTATTGAGAACATCCCTCTATGTATACTTTCCAGGCACCTAAATGCTAATATCTCACGCTTCTGGTTGTCTTTCTCTCCAAGCCTGTTCTTCATCAGTCAGTGCCCGCCTTGGTGAGTAGCTCTCCCACCTGTGCCGTGGCCCACGCCTGAGCCTCAGTCAACAGCCTTGGCTCCTTTCTCAGCTACGGGCAGTACTTTCAATGAATCATAATGAAAATTTTGTCACACTCCCTTTATACACCCCAAATCTATCTGCTTGTTTCACTCTAACAGCCATCTTCTTCTTTGCAGGGATACCGCCTCACTCAATTTCAAGCAGCCTAAAATGTATCTTGGAACAGAAGCAAACTCCGATAGAGGAAGTTCCTCACAATCTATTCCCCACCAATCCATCTTCACTGTGCAGACAGTGGACCTTCCCACGTGTTAGAAATCATAACATGTACATTATACTTGATAAGCATAACGTTTGATATTCATGAAAAACTTCAGTCTCTTATAAGCAAGTCTTAGGTCAAAAGGTAAATACAAATCCAAATAGCAAAATTTCTAGGAGGCAAAGATAATGAGAACACTACGTTTCAGAACCAAGATGCAGGGGGAAAAATGCTCAGAGGAAATACAGTTTTAAATACTCATATGAACAGAAAAGAAGTAATGAAAGTGAATTAGTATCTCACTGTAGATTTGCACAAAGAGTTGAAAAATAATGACCAAATTAACTGAAGAAAGGATTGAAGATAAAATACAAATTAATGATTAAGGGGGAAAAAACTAACAGAAAAACTCACTAAAAAATAAATTATATGTGGGAACAGAAAATTGATAAAAATAATAACTTACCTGAGAAAAAGAGAAAAAACACAAAATAAATAAACATGATTATGACAAGGGGAAAATAAATGCAGAGACAGGAAAAACAATAAAAAACACAGGAGACTTTTTCTTATTTTTGTAAACCCCAAGAAAATAAATAGAAACTGGATGAAATGGATGACACTTTAATAAAATATTATTTATCCAAACCGACTTTATAAAAGCAGAAACTAAATAGATTGATTTACATACAAGGGGAGAATTTTCACAACACTATATTGCTAAAAGAACATCAAAAACACATGATCTCAGAGCAGAATTCTACCAAAAATACATGGAAATTCTAATACTGTTTAAACTGTTCCAGTGCACCTGGGTGGCTCAGTCAGTTAAGCATCTGCCTTCGGCCCAGGTCATGATCCCAGGGTCCTGGGAATGAGTTCCGCGTTGGGCTCCCTGCTTGGTGGGCAGTCTGCTTCTTCGTCTTCCTCTGTGGTTGCATTCTCATTTTCTCTCTCAAATAAATAAGTAAAATCTTTAAAAATAAATAAACAAATAAAAATAAAAGTAAGCTGTTCCGAACCACAGGGGACAAAAGAGATATTTCTAAATTATTTTAATGAAGAAAATACAATCTTGACTCAAAATATGAAAATGATTGCACAAAGAGAAAACTATAGAATAATTTACCTTATGAATCTCCATTCTAGGAAGTCAAGGATGATTATTAAGAAATATGTTAGTACAATTGATTATATTATTTCACTTATTATAGAAATTGTATAAACCTCTCCACAGAAACAAAGAAATTTGATAACTTTCATCTATATTCTTGATAAAACACTAACGGTAATATGATAGAAATTAATGATTGTATAATTAAACATGATCGTGTGTATACATCCATGTGCACACACACACACAAAACCCAGGTCCAGCTCAATGGAGGGAAAGATCCTTGTGACATTATCAATTTTTAGAGGCAGGAACAAGACACAGATGTCCTCTCTCACTTCTTCAATTATTTAACTTTCAACTGGGGCATTGGCCAATGTATCAGGCAAGCAAAAGACATTAGAGAATTAAAAGTGACAAGAAGGTGATTAGTACACACACATACACCACACACACACACACACACACACACACACACAAACACACAATTTGTGGATGATGTGATCATATAACCAGCAAACCCCAGAGTCTATAAGATAAAAACAAACTACTAAAATCAGTAAATTCATTCAGTGAGATAGCAGGATATAGAGTTTATAATCAAAGGTCAATAGCTCTCATATATATAGACAACTAATACAATATAATGGGAAAGAAGACTTCACTTTTAGTGAGAGAAAAAAAAAACAAGTCACAGAACACATATAACAAGAAATGTACAAGAAACAGCTGTATAATGAAACTTAAAGAAAATCCTTGATGAATAGAAATATATAACATGCTTTTAACAGAATGATTCAATCTCATAAAGATGGCAATTCTCTCTAAGTTACTTATAAATTAAGTCAGTGAAATACCAACATTAATTTCCAGAATTAGATAAGTTGATTCTAATCCTATATAAAACATGAATTAAATATGGCCATCATAATGCTGAAAGTAAAAAGGCAATATGGAGATATAGCCTTAAGAGATATTAAATGTTGTATAAAGCCTCAATAATTTTAAAATGCAGTACTGACAAATAAATAGAAAATCAAAACAAAGAAATGTAATAGAAAGTCCAGAAATAGACCCAAATATTTATGGAAATTTCATATATAACATATTAGTTATCTCAAGCCAAAAAGGAATATTTTTGACTACATCTAAACAAATAACTTTATGTATGGGATTCAAAACACATGTAAAGACAGGTGACAAGCGAGAAAACATTTTTATTTTATTCAGAGCAACATTTTTGCAATAGCGAAAATCCGAAATCTTCCAGGGGATCAATCAGGGCTGTTTAGGTTCAGCTGTACCCACACTGTGGAATCCTAGTAGTTAAAAATTAATGAACCTGTATGGGCAGATATCCAGAACCTATCATGTATGGAACGAGGAAGAGGAATGTGCCTATTTTGCTACCTTTGAGTAAGCAAGAAGAGTGTATACATATCTGTTTATATTTGCATAAAGACATACTGGAAGTCTACCCTATGCTCTTACTGCTTGCTGGGTTTTGCATATGCTAGTCTTCTGTCCACAGGAGTTTTTCCTCCTTCATCTCCAGATCATTCCTACTTACCCTTCCGATCTCCTTTACGAAAATATTTCTCTGGAATTTGTATGGTCTCTGTGATCCAGTACTTTGTTGGAACTCTTCTCATGTGCTCATCTTTACTCAAGCTTCATTTGTCAAGACAAACTATAATTGTTTATTTATCTCTTAAGTACCCTGAATAAATGACTATACCTAGGTCCCTGTTGTATTTCTTCCACCTCCCAAAGTGCATGCAGAAAAGATTGAATAAATTCAATTAAAAAAATTGCCATGCGATTAGTGACACAATATAAATTGTGTCATCATAGAAAAAGCCACACCATAGCATTCTTGGGGGGGGGGCAGAGAAGGAATGCCCAAAACGTTTGTTTCAAGATCTCTTATTTTCCTTCCTCCAATCTTATCCTTTCCTCATGATTAACTATCCACGTTTCTTTTTTCCTTTTATCTTCTTTGAAGAGACCTAGTCTTATTAAAGAGATAGGAGTTGAGTGACATTAGGAAATGTATTTTAAGTCTGTCAAGATTTGTGTATAAAATGACTCTTTGCCTCTTCCCAAATAATGAAATATAGTATACTTGTTTACAGTGCGCAAGTAATGATCATTGATCAGGCACAAGCTATGTTCCAGGAACTTTGCCAGGTCCTTTGCATAAGTTGCCTCTCCAAATAAGAAGACAATGTGCCACAATGAAAAGAGAAAGAGTTTTCTAGTCAGAGTGGTAAAACAGTTGACAAGTGACGAACACACACGTTTTCATCCTTAGGCAGACATATCACCGTTCTGGTTTATTCCAGAGGAAATAATTGTTACTGCTCCTTCACTTGATTTGTCTACAACTTAGGAGTGTCTCCTGCTGCTGCAAAATCCCAGCGGCCATGAGATGAGGAAAATAGAGTTATTTATTGGGAATAAAAAAATGTAATTTTTAATATTATCTGATTTTCTTCCCTTAGCTTGTCAGAGTTCCAGGGAGGTTTTGGAGGCCCCAGACATGATGTCTTGGGGGGTTAGACTGGTTCCGAAGGTGCCATTCAGAAATTTGTAGAACTGGATCCCCAGGAAAAGGATCAGACCAGTGTTCCCAGATAGTGATACAAATAGGCATATTTGGGGCACCTGGGGGTTCAGTCAGTTAAGCATCTGCATTCAGCTCAAGTCATGATCCCAAGGTACTGAGACTGAGTCCCACATCAGGCTCCCTGTTATGTGGGGAGTCTGCTTCTCCCTCTACCCCTCCCCCTGCTCATGCTCTCTCCCTCTCTCACACTTTCTCTCTCTCTCTCTTTCTAATAAATAAATAAAATCTTAAATTAAAAAAACTGAATAGGCACATTCAAGTGTGATCAGATCTAATCATGTCTCACCTTAAAAAAATAAAAGAAAAGAAATAAAAGTCCTTCCTTTTACATCATGTCCCTTTAAGATACCACTGTTCATGTCCTTGGTTAATATTCTCACAGGAAGCTTGTTCTAGCAGTACCCCCACTATATTTTCAGGTTTCTAAAATTGTTTTTAAAAAGTCTTAGATCCAGTTTTTGATGACCATTTTCCTCAGAAGGTTTGCTCTTAACACATCTATTTGCAGAAATGGAAGATACCTGTGCCAGTATGGTTGGAACACAGTGTTACTCTTGGACTATCAGATCCACTTCTTCCTTCATTTCAGGAATAAAAAAAAGTTCTCATTGTATGCCTTTGAATATGGATTTGTTCCATTTATTGAGATCTTTAATTCAAGGACACTAATGATAAATATGGAATAGCCTTTGTTCTCCACATCAGTCATGATCTCATTAAATGTTTTAATCTCACTGATTTCGCTTGCTTTAAATGTTGACATCTACTTTTCAACTGGGGCTATTCTGTTCAAGTAATGATATTGTTTGGATATTTAGCATGCTTCCTTAGTTCTCCATTATCCTTTCTTCATTCTCTTGTTTGCCACTTCATTTGACTTCTGTTTCATTCACCCATGTCCTTATTAAATTCCTTTAGAGTGGAGGTCCCCACCATTGATTCTACTGAAGTTTTGGTCAGGGTAATTCTCTGTCATGGACAGGAGGCAGGGAGATGTTTAGTAGCATCTCTGGCCTCCAGCTCCTAGATACCAGGGGTAACCTGCCCTGCAATTATGGCAACCAAAAATGTCCTCAGACATTGATAAATGTCCCATAGGGCCAAAGCCACTTGGAAAAAATTATTTCCTATTACTGTCTTGGCTCTTCACTGATCTTTTCCATATTGTGGATTTTCCCCCTTTTGTTTTGCTATTATTATTATTATTGTCTGTTTGATCTTGGGAACTTGTTCATTTTTAATATGACTTGAGTCTTTTGACACGTCATCTGAGACGTGTTTTTCTTATCCAGTGTGCTTGAGAAATCTGAAGCCTGTAGATATTGACTGAATATGAAATAGCAGAGTGACAACAGGGTAGACTGGGACCAAAATTCACTTTCACAGACAGTAATGAAAAAAATGAACTTGATGTGAGGTAAGTGGGAAATATCTAGCCTAAACACAACCCTAAAAGGACTGTGGCTGAAAGGGCCACCTGGGGGTTGAGGAAGAGGGGAATGGGGTCTTCATAGAATGGGCTGGGCAGGGTGTGGGTTGCAGAATCATGTGCAGCTTTCTAGGAAAAGTCATCATCCATGTCACCTGACTCGCAACTGGAATTTTCTAGTGTGGGATCAGTGAGAAAGCCACAAAAGTGCCCAGGGAGAGTGAAGCCATCTCCAGACAACCACATGGCTAAGGGTACCAACAACTCTTGTGGCAGGACCAGCTTTAAAGACTGTGTTCTTCCCTTTAGTTCCCTCTCACCTCCCTGAGGAGTCATACAGATGACAGGGACAGGAAGTAGAAGGATTAAAATTGAACTCCAGGCCAGTCTCAAATATAAGCTCACAGAGAATCCCTGAATAACTTCACACAAATCTCCATACATCTACTTCCAGGACTCTCCTCCGATATGTGGCCATGGTGTTCATCTATGGCTCCTTCCTAAGGAAATGGAAGAATGATGAACCACATAGGGAGACCCGTAAGATCTCAAGGAAATATGTGGAGCTCTGCCTATTGCACACTGGAATTATTCGGTTGTGCATCAGTTTCCCCAAGGTGAAGGAAAGCATTGTGAGGGCAGGGCTGGCATCCTAGTCATATCTGAACTTCAGTACCTGTCAGATGGTTTGGCACATGGTAGATACTAACTTCATGTTGAATTAAATTTCTTTAAATTAAGTTTTCTGCCTTGTCTGAGACATAAACTGCACTGTCTCTCCCCCGCAGAAGTGCTGAATGCAGTCAGCATTTTGAAAGAAAAGAAATGCTGCATCTGAATGATCTGAGATCCCTACACCTCCACCACCAATTTACAAAAATAAATGTCAAAAGGAAGAATGAAACCCATGGCACATGAGTGGCCAGCAATTCTGTGACCTGTATCTAAGACATGTGGTCTCTTTGAAGGAATCATCCAATTTTATCTTAAGTTAAATCTTGCTCCAAATGGAAGAGAAATTCCAATTTCACAACTGCGTTGTGTGGGAGTTCAATTCCCAAAGAGTAAAGGAAAAAGATTTAAAAAATTCTTTGAAGCACCCCACATGAGACAATTTTCCTTCTCAGATTTCTAAATTTATTTCTCATAGCACAATTTCAAAGAGTGAAACATGAATTTTGTCTAGCTTCCTTTTCCCCTTGAATTATCTGGGAATTACCTTTTGCAATCTCTACTCTGGGCCTTGAACTCATCAGGGTTCCAAAGCTGCTACAAGTCATTCACTCTGTTGTCTCTTGGCAAAAAATAACACCACTCCGGTGTCCAGCATCTGTTGTCAATTCTGAGGCTTACAGCTATGGGAAAAGGGAGCTGCTCTCTGATAGAGATAAATAAATGGTTTCACCAGAGAAGTCTCTTGTGTAGTTTTGGACAGGACAACTAATAGGGGTGGGATTTCCAAAGATCTGGAAGGCATTTCCTGCCTGGAGTTCTCTCCACCTCTAGCCTAGCAGGTGGCATGATTAGGGGGAAAGTCTGGGCTGGGTGATGAGCAAAACTCTGAGGTGTTTTTGCTGTTGTTGGGCTTTGCCATTTACTAGCCATATAACCTTGGGCAAATTCCTTAAACCTTGAATGTCTATTTATTCAACTGCAAAATAGAAGCAATTTATACTTATTTCAAATGAGTTGTAAAAATTAAATCAGGCAGTGTTTGTGAGAACCTGTCTCAGAGAAGTACTCTCTCAAGCCTGAGTGTCTCCCTTTGACAATGTACCTAGGTCTTCATGAGCGATAATTTGCTTAGGTCATCACCAATACAAGTTTTAGATTCCTCTTTTACAATTCAAATTATTCCAGATGGGAGAACACATGAGGTCAGGGACATCCATATGTTTTCAATTCTATCTCAAATTTTACAAATATGTATGTGGGGAAATCTTTTATTAGTACCTGGTGAATTAAGAGGGTTTGTATTTTCATGCACAGTATATAATTTAAATGATGAATGTGAGTCAAGGGCATCTGATTTCATTATAAGAAGTATTCTTTTTTTTTTTTTTTATCAGTGGGTGAAGGGGGTCAAAAGGTACAAACTTGCAGTTATAAAATAAATAAGTCATGGGGATGTAATGTACAGCATGGTGACTATAGTTAATAATACAGTATTGCATATTTGAAAGTTGCTAAGAGTAGATCTTTAAAGTTCTCATCACATGAAAAAAAATTTGTAACTATTATGGTGATAGATGCTAAGTAGACTTATTGTGGTGATCATTTCAATATATACAAATATTGAATCATGTCTTACATCTGAAACTAATATAATGTTATATGTCAGTTGTACCTCAATAATAATTATTATAATATATAATATATAATAAAGTCCTTTATAGTGCACTTTAATGAAATCAGAGCTCTTGACTTCAACTTTCTGCCTCGCTACAGCTGATCTTGTCCACCATCCAATTATGCCAACACTTTACAACATAAGAGCTTTGCATTTGCTGTGCCCTATGTCTAAATGCTTCTTCCCCAGAGTCTCACATAACCGCTTCTTTCGCAACATGTAATACCCATTTCAAATAACCAGTCTTGGATGACCCCTTCTCAACCCATCCAACACACACTCACCCCGTCACTTCATCAGAGTTTATTTGCATCCCTACACTTGTGATTCCCTGATGTTTTCTTGCTGCTTTATTCATTTATTTCTTTGTTTATAGTCTACATTTACAAAAATAGGCTCACTGCAGGTGAAATGGTATAGGGCGAGTTCTTCAAAAAGAAAAAAGGTATTTTATCACTGTCTTCCTGTATTTAAAGTCCCACAGTTTTTTTTTGGCAGGGCAGGGCTCGTGCCAGCTGGGTGGGGAGGGGCAGACAGACAGGGAGAGAGAGAATGTTAAGCAGGCTCTGTGCCCAGCACAGAGCCTGACACAGGGCTCGATCTCACCATCCTGAGATCATGACCCAAGCTAAAATCAAGAGTCTGTAGCTTAACCGGCTGAGCCACCTGGGTGTCCCTCAAATTTCCATGAATATATAAGATCATAAAATCTATGGAAATATGTTTGCTAAACCTGCATTTTGGGGATGCCAAATTGTTGAAGTATGATTATGATAAGACGATAACAAAAATAATAACAGGACTACTGACTTTAAAACAGTAAAATCAGCGCCCCCTGCTTCTCTGCACCGATATGATACCTAAACAATAGGGAGAAAGAAAAGCAACAGCAGCAAGTCACTTTTTCATGAAACCAGAAACCACAAGCTGTGTAATCTATTAAAGGACTGGATGAAAAGTGCCGTCATGGCTGCCCAGTTGGCAAAAAATCTGGGGATACACGTTTACAATGTCAATGGAGACACTGAGGAATAAACTAATTTTAAGTAAATGGGAGTGCAAGTGAGAGCTTCCGTGGAAACCGTTTGACACCAGGAATAAGCATGGGAGGTGGGGACCTACGATGCACTGTGTAATCAAGCCATACTAATAAGAGGTAGCCTTTGGGGAAGGGCTGTGGTGGGGAGTGAGAAAGAGCAAATGAGAGAGCCCTGTGGCTGCTCTGTGCAGTTAACTAAGGGTTCCCAGCTAGATCTAGTAGCCTGGCCTCGGCCTTGAAGTTTTCTATGTTCCTCTTGCAAATGTGGGTCAGAATACCCCACTCGAGTCCAGATGAATAATGATAATAAAAATAAGCCCTGCATCTGTAAAATATATTACCATTTATACACACACATATGCACACTTGCCAGAAAAAAAAAAAATACTGCTATCGAGCAGATGAAACCTGCTGTCATTACTATAAAAGAAAAGGAAAAGAAAAAACTTAAATGAAGTCCTCACTTAGAAAACACAAGGACTCAAATTTGACAAACAATATATAAAGAGGAAAATCATGAAACAGAGGAAAGACATGAATTAAAAAAGAAAAGAAATTAAAAAAGCAAATAAAAAAATAAAACCAATGCAAAAATAAAGACAATTTTGGGGGCGCCTGGGTGGCTCAGTCTGTTAAGCATCTGCCTTCTGCTCGGGTCATGATCTCAGGGTCCTAGGATCCAGACCTGCATCGAGCTCCCTGCTCAGCTGGGAGTCTGCTTCTCCCTCTCTGTCCGCTGCTCCCCTAGCTTGTGCTTTCTCTCTCTCTCTCTCTGTCAAATAAATAAATAAAATATTAAAAAAATAAAAATAAAAGATAATTTTGGAAGTGGTATATAGGGGGAGAATGAATATTACAGAAAAACAGAGGCTGCTATGTGCACAGGTTTGAGAAAAATAAGCACAGGGATCAGTGAATTACGAACTGAAGTGATAACATGATACAGACCCCAAATGATAGTAATAACTATAGAAGACAGACTCTTAAAATAGTTGTTTGTGAAGAAAAATATTGTTTCTAAAGAGGACAAAAGAAAAAAAAAGAAAATGGAACTATAATTTAATATTTTCCCAGGTATAAAAGAAAATTTGATTTTAGATATTAAAGAGTGCATTGAGTCCTGGGAAAGAATTGACACATAACGATTAGCCCTGAAACATCTCCTAATAAAGTTACTGAACAGTAAATTAAATAAGGAATCTTTTAAGCCAGCATTTCTAGCACTGCTAGAAAAAAAGTATCTCAGAGCTTCAGTTCCTAAATGAACAAAAAGTCCCAATAATTTTATACCGGGCATACAGGGGTTTAAGGGTCAAGGCCATAGACACACACTGTTGGGAATTTCCAGAAACAGAATAAAGATGTCCAGTGAGGCCTCCTTAAGAAAACCGTGACGGGATGAACTTGAACCAAGAAAGAAGTAAATGGAGAAAGTACATTGAGTGTTTAGTGCTGAGCAGTGGCTCCATTTTTCTGTAGAACCCAGACTACAACAAATGTGTTGTTCTGACTTCAATACAAAATTTTAAGATTATAAATTCTGGTGTTTTAGAAAATCTATAACCAGCAGGAGTTAGATGAAGGACAGAAAGGATAAGGTGGTATAAGTATGAGAGTTCCTCTTATTTCATGGACAAGGGTCAAAAAAAAGTTATTTGAGGGAGATACAAGAATTGAGAAAGTTTTATTTTTTTCATTTTTTTGGAGTATTAGCTACCTTCCTTTTATTTATTTTTTTAAAAGATTTTTTATTTATTTATTTGACAGAGAGAGACAGACAGAGAGAGAGGGAACACAAGCAGGGGGAGTAGGAGAGGAAGAAGCAGGCTCCCAGTGGAGGAGCCTGATGTGGGCTCAATCCCAGGACTCCGTGATCACGCCCTGAGCCGAAGGCAGACGCTTAACGACTAAGCCACCCAGGCGCCCCCCTTTTATTTTTTTATAATAATTTTTTTATTATGTTATGTTAGTCACCATACAGTATATCCTTAGTTTTTGATGTAGTGTTCCATGTATTTTTTTCATGTCTTTAATAATTTTTTATTATGTTATGTTAGTCACCATACAGTACATCATTAGTTTTTGATGTAGTGTTCCATGATTCATTGTTTGCGTATAACACCCAGTGCTCCCTGCAATATGTGCCCTCCTTAATACCAATCACCGGCCTAGCCCAATCCCCCACCCCCTCCCCTCTGAAGCCCTCAGTTTGTTTCCCAGAGTCCATAGTCTCTCATGGTTCATTCCCCCTTCTGTTTACCCTCCTTCATTCTTCCCTTCCTTCTCCTACCCATCTCCCTGCTATTTCTTATGTTCCAAAAATGAGTGAAACCATATGATAATTGTCTTTCTCTGCTTGACTTATTTCACTTGGCATAATCTCCTACAGTCCCGTCCATGTTGCTGCAAATGTTGGGTAATCGTTCTTTCTGATGGCTGAGTAATATTCCATTGTATATATGGACCACATCTTCTTAATCCAATCATCTGTTGAAGGGCATCTTGACTCCTTCCACAATTTAACTATTGTGGACAGTTTTGCTATGAGTATTGGGGTGCATATGGCCCTTCTCTTTACTATGTCTGTATCTTCGGGGTAAATACCCAGTAGTGCAATGGCTGGGTCATAGGGTAGCTCAATTTTTAACTTTTTAAGGAACGTCCACGCTGTTTTCCAAAGTGGCTGTACCAACTTGCATTTCCACCAAGAGTATAAGAGGGATCCCCTTTCTCCACATCCTCTCCAACATTTGTTGTTTCCTGCCTTGTCCATTTTTGCCATTCTAACTGTAGTAAGATGGTATCTCAAGGTGGTTTTGATTTGAATTTCCCTGATGGCTAATGATGTTGAACATTTTTTCATGTGTCTGTTAGCCATTTGTATGTCTTCATTGGAAAAGTGTCTGTTCATATCTTCTGCCCATTTTTTGATTTGATTGTTTCTCATGTATTGAGTTTGAGAAGTTCTTTGTAGATCTTGGATACCAGTCTTTTATCTGTAGTGTCATTTGCAAATGTCTTCTCCCATTCCGTGGGCTGCCTCTTAGTTTTTTGCTCAAGGATTGGAAGAATAAACATAGTTAAAATGTCTATGCTACCCAGAGCAAGCTACACGTTCAATGCCATCCTGATCAAAATACTAATGACATTTTTCAAAGAGCTGGAACAAACAGCCCTTAAATTTACATGGAACCAGAAAAGGCCCCAAATCGCCAAGGAATTGTTGAAAAGGAAAAACAAAGCTGGGGGCATCACGTTGCCTGATTTCAAGCTATACTCCAAAGTTGTGATCACCAAGACAGCATGGTACTGACACAAAAACAGACACATAGACCAATGGAACAGAATAGAGATCCCAGAAACGGACCCTCGGCTCTATGGGCAACTAATTTTTGACAAAGCAGGAAAAAACATCCAGTGGAAAAAAGACAGTCTCTTCAATAAATGGTGCTGGGAAAATTGGACAGCTATATGCAAAAGAATGAAACTTGACCACTCTCTCACACCATACACAGAGATAAACTCCAAATGGATGAAAGACCTTGATGTGAGACAGGAATCCATCAAAATCAGAGAGGAGAACATAGGCGGAAACTTCTTTGACATCGGCCACAGCAACTTTTTTCATGACACACCTCCAAAGGCAAGAGAAACAAAAGAAAAAATGAACTTTTGTGACTTCATCAAGATAAAAAGCTTCTGCACAGCCAAGGAAACAGTCAAAAAAAATTTTTTTTTTATTTTTAAAGATTTATTTACTTATTTGAGAGAGAGCACGCATGTACAGGAGCAAGTGGGGGAGGGGCAGAGGGAGAGAATCTTCAAGTAGACACCCCACTGAGCATGGAGACCAACACAGGGCTCGATTCCATGACCCATGAGATCGTGACCTGAGCTGAAACCAATAGTCCAAGGCTTAACTGACCGACCCACCCAGGTGCCCAGAGAATATTTTAAAAGTATAAACACATTCAGGTACATAATATAATCATCTAAAATGTGGAGGTGAAGAGAGTGAGTGGTAGAAGCGACAAAGTGGAAACTTTTTTCTTCCCTAATATCTATGGCTAGGAAATACTATAAAATGTTTAAGCAATGGAAGACAAATGGGATATATATGTGTCCACATTTTTATAAAGGTAGCAATTAGCTAAAAAGCATAAGAAGCATACAACTCTAGCAAAGCAATTACAAATAGAAGAGTAGAAGATAAAACAAAACAAAATCAATGCTCTAAAATCACATCAGAAACAAAAGCATTAAATGATGTAATGGTACCATATCAAAACTATCCACCAACCAATAAAGGAAAAGGGCTAATAATGTCAACTAAAACAAACAAAGACTGGATCACAAAATCAAAATTTAAATAGTCTTTTAAAAAAATCAAGACAGAGTGACTAAGAAAGTTTGAAAACAAAATGATATGGAAAAGTTTTTGTGCAAAGTCAAAGAAAAGGAAGAAAATCAAGACCAACCATGATCTCAATACCAAAAAGTGATTTCAGAACAGTTCACAGTGTTAAATGAGACAAAGAAAGACAAACTATAAAGCTAAAGAGTGTAATCTAAAGTGAATATCAAACAATTTTTAATATCAGTGACATAATAACATAAAATCAATAAGAATGAACAATATGACAAGAACTGAAGCAGAAATAGAAACATTTTTAAGTAGGAGACTTCATCTTTCACAACATGTGAATGGTTTAGTATAAGACAACAATAAAAGTGAAAAATAAATGGAGTTACTAAACATTTAAATTACTTCTAAATTAACTATTAACGAACCTATGACTGTACACATGTCAACCTCTGTGACTGAAATCATAGAATATAGCTTCTTTTCATGGACCTATAAAACATTTGCAAATAGAAAAGCTCTGTATATTTTTTTAAAACATGGAAAAAAATAAGAAACTGGTCTCTGATCACATTGTAGTGATATACAATTTTTTTAAAAAAGAGAAAAAAAGAAGAAATGAAATGAAAAATTATTTAAGATTTGGAACTAAACCAACAAATAACTAATCAACCAACAAAAACCCCAAAACCCCACTTTTGTGAACAAGTTTTGTCAAAGAGAAAACTCAAAACTGAAATGACACAAAAGGCAGAAGTCAATGAGTATAAAATACTTTGCATCAAAGGCAATTGGACATAAAGAGGATTCAAAGGAGCACTGTCTTAAATATTTAATAAATAGGAAAGAATGCAAATAGTGAAGTTGTTCCCCAAATCAAAACTATGAGAATAAGGAAAATAAAAATTTACAAACTATAATGAAGGAGGCAATAACAGTAAATAATAATGAAACAGAAAAGAGAAGAATGAAAGGAAAAATAGATAAGTAAAACTCTTGAAAAATGAACCCTCGCTTACCCTAATCAGAGTTAAAGGAAAAAGCAAAAACAAAGCGAAGCCACAACCACAACCACAAAAACATATAAATTTAAAAGATGAAAGTAATGATGATATTCATCTCCATGGAAATAAATTGAAAAGGATCAAATATGTGCTCACTATGGAATATGGAAACTACTAAAAGTGACGGTAGAAGAGACAGGGAACCTAAAGAGATAGAAAACCAAAATCGATTAAAAACAATTAAGTTAGAGAACAAGCCGTGAAAAGCTGCCTCTGTCAAAGAACAAAACAGGACGGGCAAATAAAAAGAGACCAGAATGTTCCACAGGGGATTTTCACTAAATCATACTAAACCTCAATTAAGATGACATCAAAAGGAAACCTACAATCAATTTCTTATTTAAATGTTGAGCTAAAAAATCCCTAAACAAAATAGTTGAAAACTCTGGCAGCTCACGTAAAAACAACATACCAAGTCCAACAGGGGCTGATGCTGTGAAAGCAGGTGAGTTACTACTAAAAAAAAAAATATGCCAGCCTAGGGTGCCTGGGTGGCTCAGTCAGTTAAGCATCTGCATTCAGCTCAGGTCATGATCCTGGGGTCCTGGGATGGAGTATTGGATCAGGCTCCCTGGTCAGCAGGGAGTCTGCTTCTCCCTCTACCTCTTCCCCTACTTGTGCTCACTCACTCTCTCTCAAATCAATATATAAAATCTATTTTAAAAAATATGCCAGTCTAATTCATTTGATTTCTACATCAAAAGTGAAAATGGTCTTCAAAAACTCAGCCAAAGCTTTTGATAAATCAGTATCAGTTCTAGTCAAAATGCTTTCATAATACCATTTCATTAGTGACATACATTTATTGAGCTCTTACTATATGCCAGGCACCACTCCAAGTGCTTTGTGTGCACTAACGCACTTCATCATTTACAGCCACAATTTTTGCAGAGGAATAAACAGCTGGAAACTTCCCGAATACAGACATATAAATTCATCATGAGCAATGACGCCAGGCACTGCTCTCAGTACTTTACATACATTATCCCTTTTAATCCTCCTAACACCCCATGAGGTAGGTATTACTATCCCCTTTTTATACATACATGAACATGAGTGCATCAACACACTTAATACATCAACTTGAAAGCCCCCCTTAGGGTTTAATAGGGAGGCATTAAAACTCTTCCCCCAAAAAAAAACATTAAAAGAAGATATGGGTTTTCATTAGCACCATTATTATTGCACTAGATTCTGCAATAGAAAATAAATACAATTACACAGGGAAGAATACATATGAAAGTAAGACAACAATGGCAAAATCATTTGCAGAGGTATAACTTAATACATGGAACACCTGCCAGATTCAATTGAGAAAATTCATTTCAATGTTCAAATGATCAAAATAAAAAAACAAAAATCCACAACTGAGGACAACTGCCATAAATTTTGTATATAAAAATAAATACTTTTTTTGCTAATTTGTTGGAAGAAACAATGGAAGAAAAGACCACATTTACATCAGTATTACAATAAGGCAGATTGTGGGGAACTAGAAGGTCTGTATTAAAGCAAGGTCTATATTGAAATTTAAAATTGAAGTCATGGGATGCCTGGGTGGCTCAGTCCATTAATCCTTTCCCTTCAGATCAGTTCATGATCACTGGGATCCTGGGATCAAGTCCCGCATCAGGCTCGCTGCTCAGCTGGGAGCTTGCTTGTCCTTTTCCCTCTGCCGCCACCCTGCTTGTGTGCTCTCCCTGTCTCAAATGGATAATAAATAAAAATCTTTAAAAAAAATTTTTTTTAAATAAAACGGAAGTTATAAACACACAAACTCTTCAACAAATAGGAAGCCTTGTCATATTTAAGGAAAAAATAACCATCTTAATTATCTCTGTTAAGATATAAATTTGATGCTAATTTAATAAAAATACTGTGTTTTTGAAGTAAAGCTTTGTTCTCAAGATCCTTATAAAATCTTTAGAAGAATGGCTTGGAAGTTCTGAGAAATAAGAGTATGAGGGAAGATCAACCTGAGCTGATATTAAACATAATACAAACCTTCAAAAAGGAAGAGTGTGGTTCTCGCATGAAGAGACAGGTAAGTGAGACAACTGGGAAGTTGGCAAGAAAGTAAAATGTAACCATCAGCATTTAGGTGTCAAAGGGCATTTCAGTTATTCTATTTGTACCTTACTTTCCTTGGCTGGAGAATACAGTTGATACTAGTAACTACCAGGTCACTGAATAAGCATGCGCGCAGGAAAGACAAATCTGTGTCCAGAATAAGTGTCTATTACGTAAGAACAAACATTGTCCTTTCTCTTACAGAAGTGGACCCCAGTGTAATCAACCAGGTATCTGATTAGCCTGAGGAGTGGTGCCGTATCAGGGGCTTAGCATTGGTTTCTGCTACTGGAGATTGGGCATACTGCTCCTGATGGTCTTTTCTAAGAGGCATGGAGGGAGAAAAAAAAAAAAAAAAAAAGCATTTGCCAGGTCAATAGCCAGATACTAGGTACCAAGAGATGTATTAATTTACTCAAGCAATGAAGCCACGTTTGATACAGTAACTGCAGTTGGAGTCATCACCTGGTTTAGCTTTTGGTAATCTACTCTTATCCTCCAAGATATGCCTGTCTGCCGCGTGGGCCACACAGGTGCGTGTAATGGGGATATCATGAGAAACTCCACCCCTGTATCCTTCAAGTCCTTGATGCTGGCACGAATCTCTGCAATTGCTCCGTGAATGATGTATTGCTATCGGTTCTCTATTTTCCAGGGTAGAGACAGTCCTAATGACTGGACTTGGTCTTGCCCACCATAATAGCCCTCACTCCACAGGTCAGGGGACCACTGTGCGATTCTGCCAATTGCTGTGTATGCTTTCTCCAAGTAAGCATTCCAGAACCAGGGAACTAAGCACAGAATGGGTTCAGGGACTCACTAGACCCCCCTGTGAGATAAGCCTGAGCTAAAACTCCATTGATCATCTGACCTCCAGTTCCCTACACTGACTGATGAGCTGCAGTGATGTTTTAGATCTCCTGGAATCACTATCACTTCAAAGTCAGTATTCAGTAATCTCTGGAAGGTCTGATTATTTCCTTATCTCCAGTGCAGAGTCACCATGGTAAAAGGCCATAGTTCCTTTTGGGGAAGACTAAGAGAAAGATTGAGTACAAATTTTTGATAGGGTACATGGTCCTTCCTCAAGGGTGCCTCAACTTTTCCTTATACGAGGGGCTTTGGGTCTGTAAACTGGATCAAGTTTGGGAATTAACTTGAGGACTCATGAGTCTCTATTTTTATTATTTAAATTAGACTTTTGTTCACTTGACCTGGAGCCCTCCCACTTATAGAAATCAAGGAAGACTTTAGTAGACTTCCCATCTATTTCACTTTTAGGAACGTTATGATCAACTAGCCAACACCATAGGTCTTTGTGAGTCAGACTATTTTGATTGCTGCTTTGACTCTGCTGTCCATTACAGTAACTGTGGACATCGTGCCTTTGGCGGTTGATGCCGCCACCTGGCCCTTGCCAACCCAGGATCCACTTATCTTCATTGCATTAGGTTTTCCGCTGTGTTCAGCGGCAGCAGTTCTCACTGTAATTTCAGTACTACAGAAAAGAGCCATTACAGAGATCTTCAGAGAAGCTGGGGCTCCCCTCACAGTATTGACGAACAACACGTCCTCTGGGCCCTCCTCTGCAAGTGAGGAGGCCTTACGTGACAAATCCTCTCTAACATTCTAATCTCCCAAACCGTCTGAAGCCTTTCCTCTACAGGATCCCAAGGCAAGGCTAGCATTTCAAGTTTATTTACTATGGGCCACCTTTGCTCCATGTTTCCACAAACAACCAAACTGTTAGGGCCCTTTTTAAACTCCCTGAGCTGCCACATTAAATCCAGAACCTCTGCTTACTGAGTCCATGGCAATAAATTCAGCCTGATACAAGTTTATGTTCCTCCCATTATTATCCCATGCCCTGAGTATACATTTCCCCCTATATTCACCAAATTTCTGCCTTGATAAATTGGAAAAATCAAATGGAATGTGTCACACATCTACACGGGTCACACTTTCCGTCTCACCCTCTGAGTCAAGTTAGAGGTCTAGAAGCAAAGAAGGGTGGTGGGGAAGAGGAATATCAGGAGTGTACACAAGGCACTATTTCAGGGGAAGCCACTGCAGTTCCCTCAGGTATAGGGTTGATCTCCTCAGATGGGGGTGGGATGACTACTTCTATGGGCCTCATAGAAGACTCAGAATCTAAAGGTTCGATGTCCCCAGTTTCATCAGTCTTTCCATAGATCCCCATTTCAACTCCCGGGATCTCATTCCCACCACTGCCATCAGTGCCCTCACTTTAACAATAGAATGCAGTGAGGTTGGAAATTCAATTTGTATTGTAATTCAGCCACTCAGGATGAGTTTCTGGTTTGGATTTTTCAGCAATTTCAGCTCATTTATGTGGCACTTCAGCTGGGAGTTGGAATCCTTGAGATTCTGCGTTTCTTTGCCCACATGGTCCGGTGATATAGGAGCAACCAGCCAGTCTCATTGTACTCATTAGTTTGATAAAAATGTTCCAAGGTATCTTATCACATATATTGTCACAGAACTTTACCTTATTTGAGTATGAATAGCCAGTGGTGGTATGTTGCTTATCGCTTTTGCCACACAACGCCGTGGGCTATCAGGGCTCTCTTTATTAGTGGAAATACAGTCATTGGTGCCTTTAAACTTAATCGTATTGGAAAACCAATTCCAGAAGCACCAGAACCAATTTAGAATCCTCGTCCTTAAGATGATGTTTCCCTAGAACCACTCTTTGTACCAAAGCTGTGGTAAAAATTTCCCAGAGAAACAACAAATAGGATGTGTGTTTATAACACAGATGTATCTATATAGACATATAGATATAGATAAGTATACTATGGATATGTACAGGTATGTATACCCATATCTATAAGCATATCTGTATCTATATTGAGAGAGAGAAAGAGAGACAGACAGAAAAATATTTCTTATAAGGAATTGGCTCACATGCTGTGGAGGTTGGCAAATCCAAAATCTGTAGGGTAGACTGGCAAGTTAAAGAAGCAGAGAAGAGTTGCAGTTTGAGTTCAAAAACAGTCTGTTGGCAGAATTCCCTCTTCTTCAGGGGAGGTCAGTCTCTTTTTTAAGATTTTCAACTGATATGATGAGATCCATTCACATTATGAAGGGCAATTTGCGTTACTCAAAGTCCACTGATTTAAATGTTACCCTCTCAAAAAGCTTCACAGAAATATCTAGACTAGTGTTTGACCAAATATCTGGTCAAAATAAATAAAAATAAATAATCAAACATCAAAACAAATAGCTGAGTAATTTTAACCAAGAGAGTTTTCTCACGGGAAAATGGAATAATAATGTTTATGCAAGTATTGTTTTAAGGTTTAAATGAGATAATATGTAAGGTGCAGTTCCAGGCTATAATTCATATTTATTTTTTATAGTTCATGCTTAATAAATTGGCAATCAGCCATAATTAAATGATCATGTTTCATATCTATATTTCAAGCTAATTTTATTCAAATGGTAAATAAAATTTTATCGTCTGCTTTTGTTGTGAGATTGTTTTGGATATTGTTATATAGAATTAATAACAATAATTTTATGGATATATAATATTCCATAGGTAGATTTGCCATAATTTGCTTATCTTCCATTTAGCTTTTAATTTCTATCCCATTTTTCACTATGTCATGAATTTTGAATGAGAATCTACACTGCTTTTAATTTTTATTATTACTCTTTATACAACATTTATATCCTCCCATGCATACACATATTTTGGTCTAATATTTTTATTTTGAATGCAGATTTTAACTTTAAATATAAAACCTGTTTTCAAGATTTGCCTTGGACTTCAATTTCATGTCTTTCCATTATAACAGACAAGACATTTATTTCCATGGGAACTATTATAGATTTATTCATGCCTCCTCTACAAGAAAACAGTTAAGTGACCTTTTCCAATAATCTTTGCTTTGAGGAAAAAGCAAAAGGTTTTACAGGTGTCTTGAGAACCTTTCAGAATTTCATCTAGCAATTCCTAGTCTTCAAATATAACCTGAGTGCAGAGAACTATCTCTGGGCACCTGGCACAAATTAATAGAGAGGGGTTCATATACAAATGTGTGATGGATCATACTGATAGAACAGCAAGGTAACTTCGTAAAAGTCTCACCTATTGTATATCTGCCTTTATCCTTTGCCTTAGAGCTTGAATGCTTACAAAATTCACTTAACCTACATCTTAAGAACCTTGGGAATCATCTTTTCCAGGGGGTAAGGGTCTAAATCAGAATCCTTTAGGGACTGGTTTTAAAATGTGCATGTCAGTTTCCGTACCACCACCTTTGATATTCAGTCATAACTTGAGGGTTAGAGGATGGGAGAATGCTGGTCTAATATACTGAAAAAAGCATCCCCAGGTAATTTTGATTACTGCATGCTTAAAATTTCTTCCATGCTCAGTGGAGACAACAGATCCTGCCAAATCCTGATATTATACTGTAAGGGTTGCCCTGAAAAGGAAATGCAGGTCCCTTGACTCCCATTCTGATGCTCTTTGCAATCCACTTTTTCTAAAGGAATGATCTTCAACTCATCATTTGAAATTGGAAATAAATGATATCAGTTACAGTCATTAAAATGTTAACAAGAACTAGTTTTCTGTATTTCTAAAGATAGACTGACTCTGTAAAATTAGAAAGAGCTTGGAGGAGAAGTAAGAGATCTGGAGTATTTCAGATACTCAAACATGCTACCCACTATGGGAAAACAATGAGATTTGGAAATAGCTGCCCTGGAGATGAAACCCCACCTCACCACTTACCAGCTTTAAAGTCACTTCTTCCTTCCTGCCACCACCTCTTAATAAAATGGTATGCCATTAATGACGCGTGCTTATTAATAAGATACTCCCTGTAGAAGTTTTCAGGTCTAACAGGAGCTGAATGGAGAAGGGCTAAACCTGCAGCTCGTCTACTTCAATCACAGGGAATGTAGTTCATTCTTTTCATGCCCTTTCAGCTGTTGATATAATTCTAGAGTGCCCACGACCACCATTCCAAAATTTCCTCTTTTTGGGCAGACAAGGTATGCAAAGGGCACCTTGAGGACTAGTGAGTTATAGGGCTCTCTTGGCTTATGCTCCCAGCGTCTCCCACTCCGATGTAGGCTGCTGGTAATTACTTGCTTGCACACTGATTGACTTCAAAGTTCCAGCTTCCTTTATATCTCCCTGCCCTAATGGGGAGTTTATATAATCTGCTCTGTCTCCTGAATTTTATGTGCCTTCTGTGTGTTTCTCCAGTCACACCTGTTGTGGCTTATGACTTATCCATCCAGTGCCCTTTCAAATATAATTATGTATAATGGCTGAGACTAAATATAAAATAAATATATATTTAGTGGTTCTTTGTAGGCTCAAACTGCCCTCATTAAGTCACATTACTCGGGGTCAGATTCTATTCTATGATAGAGACAGGGGAACAATTTAAGCAAGGGAATTACCAAGCATTTTTGTCTGAAGACAGAAAAACCATTGGCTGCACCTGTGCCTGGAATGAGTGCCAGATCCTGCCTCTGCTCCTGTAACCCTTTCTTGCTCAGATACTCAGGAACCTACTAAACAACTTCTCAGTGACAGGAGCGCCAAAGACATCAATTGCAAATTATTTCAGTGGATGCACTCTGCTACAACCTTGCTCTCTGTATGGCCCTGTGCACAGTTATCCAGAATTCTACCATTTCTCACTACCTCTGCTGTTACTACCCCAATAGAAGCCACCACAATCTCTCCCATGGATTGCTGAGTACCTTTCGTCCTGGCCTTTGTAGCTCCAACCATCCACACCTAGCCTAGCAGGCAGAGAAACGTAAGTCAGACCATGTCATGCTTCTACTCCAAATGCCCTCTGTTTGTCCTGCAGCACAGAAGCCTGCATCCTTCAACCTGCCAACATCACCTGGGCAGCCCAGCCCCTCCCTCAGGCCACAAGACCCTCCCTGACTCTTCTTCCACTCATTCTTCATGGCTTTCCTTGCCGCCTCTCACTTCCCCACACATGCAGGGCCTGCTCCCCTAGCAATCTGCTGCCTCACCTTCTCACCTGCTTCCCAACTCCTGCCAGACATCAGCTGCTCATCCAGCCGTTCCTGACTCACTCACAGGTGACCGTTTTCTGATGTTTTGCTTTATATTTTCACTGGAGTATTTAACATGATTTAACATATCATGTATATACATATGTCTATGTATAGACACGTATATATGTATACATATGTGTGTGTGTGTATATTTATATATATAAGTTTTTGAGACTCTCTATTCAAAGAAAAGTCCACGAAGGCCGAGGGATTTGCTAAATTTTTTTCTGTTTGATCCTGAACACAATTCCTGGGACAAAATAGACACTCACTACGTATTTGTTGAAAGAATGGAACTATAGGAGTTATCTTCAAAGTTTAAAAAAGCTTTGTGTAAACACTTCTTCAAAATATCCCTTACATGAAAGGTAAAGATATAAATGGGGAAGAAGTTTGGTAAAACTGTGATTTTGTGGTTGAAGTGTGATCGTCATCATCATATTAGCTGATAACATACGGCACTATAGGCCAGGCTTTGTTCTAAGAACTTTGCATGCATTTACACAATTTATCTTCACCACAAACCAATGTTAGAGTTACTATTAATTTCCCATCATACCCATGAAGAAACTAAGGCACAGAGAGGTTAGGATGCTTACCCAATGTCACACAGTAAATAAAATGGGATAACTTGATTTTGTCAGCTCATCACCACCCTCCACTGGTCTTGTAAGTCCCAGGTCTCACATGATACCTGAGAAACTCACAGAACCACTGGAATTTCCAGGGGCCCAGCTTAACAACTACCCATCTGGTGGCTGAGGTACAGGCCATGAGTGAGACCTACAAGTGACTGCATGATCTGTCCAGATCAGTGTTCTCATATCCATACATCCAGCATTTGCAGATGTCATTTCCTTTTTCTTTCTTCTTTGTTTTCTTTTTGGAACAGAGGTCTCATCCTCATGTGCCTGGCAAACTGTGGGTCATTTTTCATGTGTCTGGTTATTGCAAGGCTTTACTATGAAACCCGGCAGAGTTAATTTGTCCCTCAATAAATGGTGCACGTTTATTAATGCAATTTTCATATCAATTGGCTATTACTTATTAATGAATCCTAACTCCCCTAATAGGCCATGAGCTCGTTGAGGATGAAGACCGTGTGTTTGTTGCCTCTGCACGCCCAGAAGCAAGAATCATGCCGGAAGACTGAGGAGGCTGTTAGCAAACGCTCTCTGATGTATGGTGACTAACCTGAAGGTCACTAACCTGAAGAAGAGAAAAGGTGGAATTAGAGTCCACTCTCCTATATTATGGGGACAATGATAATCCCATAAAGTGATTGCTTTTCTCCACGCCTTTTACTTTAGATACTCAACAAAACATTAAAATCCATTATCTATCCTCATACCCATCGTGTCTCTATGGCAACTCCAGAAACACACCTGGACATTCAAAATCCACCTCAGCTGGAATATTGAAAACCTGACTCGGCCCCTCAGTTGTGGGTACCAGTGAGGATGGTTGTCTCTGCTAGTAACAGAGTGCCCAGCTCCAACTAGCTGAAGTAATAACAAGAAGTCCACAGGCAATAGGGTTGCAGGATTTATTCATGGGTCAAACTGACTGAAGCCGTTCCCAGGCCTCCCCCATAGAAACACAGCATCCAGTTAGAAAAGAGAGCAGGATTTCCTTAATTCATCTGTTTTTCTTCAGGAGATGAAAAATAAAAAACAAATCCAGACCCAGGTAAGGGGAGACCACATTTGCAAGTATTATAGCACAAAGAGGAGGGGCACTATTGCCATTAGCAGAAACACACCATGATATCTGCAGGCATTGGAAAGGTCAGCAGGAAAGGGTGTTTCTTTCATGGGGAGCAGTAAACAAGGCGGAAAGAACTGAAGACCTGGGGAGGTAGGATGAGCCAGGGTGGTGTGACAGGTCTGTAGGGCAGAGAATGTTTTGCCCACACCCAGCATGCTAAGGGGTGGTGGAGGGCATGGGTCTAAAGAAGGGCTTTATGCAGGTCAGGCTAAGAGTGGGCCCAAATTCTAAGACCTGGGGGAAGAAGGAAGCTGAAGTAAAGTTTGGCCAAGGAGGTAAATACTTTGTCCAGATTGGTCAGTGGGTACAAGCAGTTCAATCAATCATGTATGCGGCAAAGAATGGGAATTTGGATAGCTTGTATCTGGCCTTGTGAGTCACCTGTCATATGGGGAAGGGTGGAACTTTTCAACCAACTGATTCCTGGAATAGAAAGGTGGGGAAATTTCTTTAAGCATCACTGTTTTCCAGTATCACAGGGCCAAGTTCAACATTGACAGAAATAAACTTTTTCCCAAGAAACTCAATAGGTAAAATACCCTTCAGGACTGAATGGATAGATGGGATTCTAGGCCAGTCTCTAGTGCAAGGAGGCTGGGAAAAGATATCAGGCATTTTCAGCAGTTACAATGGGAAATAGGCCCTGCCAGAAGGGAAGGGATGGCAAGGAATGGGGAATGGCACTAAAGTAGAGACCAGAAGAGCCCACCGCCATTACCAAGCATGCCCTTTGTCTACTTCATTACTTTAGACAACTTTCCAGCATGGGTTGGAACAAGGAGAGCAATACACACACACACCCACCACTAGGGACTGACCCACAACAGCTAAAATGAGTGTTATTGCTTCATATTTGCCTTGTTCACTGTAGGTCTGTAGTACTTAGCATAGAGCCACAAAATGTACCCAATACATATTTAAATCTGTTTATGTACAGATAAAAGTATATTGCTGGAAAATTATTACAAGCCTGAGATTGATTTACTCATGTGATGAATAAAACGTAACTAATTGATTGCATTTGATATATCTGTCACTGAATTCTCAATATGTACATTTCTTCCCAGGGTCTGGAAGTGTGAGGTAATGAGTATACATGATAATGGATCTCCTTCCAATTATATATATCAAGTCAGTTTCAAATGACAAGCCTTTCTTTTTTCTCTTTCTTTCTTTCTTTCTTTCTTTCTTTCTTTCTTTCTTTCTTTCTTTCTTTCTTTCTTCCTTCCTTCCTTCCTTCCTTCCTTCCTTCCTTCCTTCCTTTCTTTCTTTCTTTCTTTTTTAGTGTCCCCAAATGCCAACAAGAATTTCTGACAAGTTTTTGTTATTGTTGTTATTTTTATTTTATTTTTTCAGTGAATGAGGGTAAGTAGGTCTTGCCCTTCTAAGTGCGTGCACATGACGTCCTTAAACCAACAGTGATGTTCAAGAGACTGAACTTTGGAACTGGGCTAACTCCATGAAAAGTAGTGAGAAAAGTAGTGAGAAAAGTGAGGCACCTCCATAAGGATACTATACTTGCCTGAGAAAGGAAGTCTCTCTATTCAAGTTTGTTAAAGCATTACCTGGGGCAGTAGGGAATCAACTTAGGTGTTCATCACTAAGGAAACATACAAATAGGCAAAACCTGCCCAATACGGTTTATAATACAATACTAGTTATGTTTAACTAAACAAGCATCAAACATTACACAGTTTACATGAGAATATGCAGGCTTATTAGAATATTTGCCCCTGGTAAGGAAAAGGAGGAAAAAATACCAAAGCAGGGGCCTTTCATGGACCACCTGTGCTGTGAACTAAGGAATACAATCACCATCGACTTCTGATCAAAAAGATCCTTCTTCACTGGATGAAACCAAGTATTAAATCAATGAAATCTGTAAGGAAGAAAGTTAAAAGTCCAGCAGAGAATTTCTACCAAGTTTTTAAGAAGGCTATCAGTAATGCAAATTTCTTTATGAATAATTTCTATCACTCCCCAGTGTGCATAGAATAAAACACAAAATCACTCATCTGGAGTTGAAAGGCTTCCTTTTGGTTGGCCCCCTGACGAATCTCTCACTTTCTCTACCTGTTCCTCTTGTACATGGGCCAAATAGAACTAAATGTCACCTCTTCTTCATTTATTCATCCTACAAATACTATTGAGGACCCGCTATGAGTCAGGTAACACACAGTCATCTCTGCTCTCGTGGAGTTGCTGTTCTACTGATGAAAGATAGACAATAAACAAGGAACTTCATAAACAAATAATATATATGGTGCTCTGGAAAGTTCTATGTATGCCAGACAAAAAAAAAAAAGAAAAATGAGGAACAAGTCTAGGGGGTTCTCAGGATTGGCAGGGGCAGATTACAGAATTACATAAGGTCACCTCATTGAGAAGATGCTTCAGAGGTAAGGGGGTCACTGAGGTTTTGAGGGAAGAAATTTTGGAATTTCTTGTGGAAAGATCTAAGCCTAAGGTTGATGTGTGCCTGATGTGTGCAAGGTGCAGCAGGAAGGCCAGTGTGGATGGGAAGAGTGAAGACAGAGAGAGGATGGGAAAGGAGGTCAGAGAGGTAACACCAGCCAGACCAAGTGTGGGCTAGTGGACTTGGCATCTACTCTGAGTAAATGGAGAGCTAGAGGAGAGGTACTACATGAAGCCCAAGAGACGACATTTATTTAAAAGTTCAATCTGGTGGTCAGCCTGTTGGGAATAGACTGTAGAAGCAGGAGATTTGCACAAAACCTACTGATGAGGGAATGGAAGGCAAGCTGAGGACAAAGCAGAAGCTGACGCCCTGCAACCCCCTCCCCCTGGGATGTATGCAACATTCCTCAGGCACTCCTGGCTGCCCTAAAGGACAAAGAAACAGTCCTTACTACCTACAGCCCATTCACAAATCCTTGAAACTGGCAAGGTGACATTCCTCTAGGAATTCAGCTGCCTGAATGTTAATACTTTGCTAAGGGCAAAAGGCAGTCCTAGCCTGACCCCCTCCCCTCCACCAAGATCCTATAAGTCTACTTTAACATAAAAAAAATTCCTTTGGAAACTTCTTTTATCTCTAACCCCCCAAGATACATGTTGGCAATCATCCCCCAAGGATATGGCCCACTGATATACATCTAAAGGGTCTCATGACTCAGGTTTTATTAGGCGGTAATGAATGACCTTTTCCCACCAACAGCTAGCCCCCTCAAGGTCCTGGAAACCTTGCTTCCAAAATTCCTTAGAGACTTACGCTATCCTTAACTCCTCCCAACTTGAGGGTATATAATGGGCCATTCCTCACAACCCAGGGGCAGCAGCTCTTTCTGCCCATGGTTCCTGTCCCCGTGCTTTAATAAACCACCATTTTGCACCAAAGACGCCTCAAGAATTCTTCCTTGGTCGTCGGCTCCGGACTCAACCCCACTGACCCTCACTGATATTCCCTAACCTCATCACTGCTGTAGTAATCTGACAGTCACTGGTAACTGGGGTGGTAGCAGTGCAGGTGGCTTGAAATGGTCAAGATCTAAAGGTATTTTGCTTGAACTTGTGCTGTAAGAAAAAAGCCAAGGGTGAGACTAAGATCTTTGGTCTGAGAATTAGAACACACAGCTGCTGAGATAGAAGAGGCTGTTGGAGGACCAGTTTCAGACACATTAGGATTTTGATGTTCAGAAGACATCCATGTAAGGGGGCTCCTGTCCCCAGTGCTCACACTCCTCTCTCTATCTAGAATCCCTTGTCTTCCACATGTATTCCTAATCATCTATGCATCAAAGCCCTGCTCAAAAAGAAAATTCTTCTTGAATCCATCTTTTATACCCTCCACCTCTATAGAAAATATATATATATTTATAAATATAAATATAAATATATATATAATTATATATAATATATATTATATATAAATATAAATAATATATTTATATTTATATATACATATAATAATATGTATATATAATGTATACAATAATATATACATATAAATATATATAATTATATTATATATAATTATATATAATTATATATAATATAATTATATATAAATATAAATTATAAATATATATATATTTATAATTTTCACTCATTCATTCATACTCAGTTTACATCCATTCAATAATGATTGAGCAACCCTTGGCCACACACACTTTTTAAAGTAGACCAGCAAGATCACCACTTTTGTGGAACTTCCATTCGCATTGGAGGAAAAAGAAGAAAGTCAAGAAATGATTGGAAAGGAAATTTCAGATAGAGACAAGTGCTATAGAGTAAAGAGAGTGTGACATTTTGACACACGGTGCCTGAGAATGAAGGGACACCTTAGTAATATAGTTAGAAAATGGCTTTCTGAGGAAGTGAGAGTGGAAGCGAGACAGGAGTGTTGGGAAGGTGTCTGTCATGCAAGGATGGGAAAATGCGGATGCAGAGGCCATCCAAGCAGAGTGAAAAGCAAATGCACCAGCAGTGACATGTGGAAGGGTTTGCCGTGTGTCCACAACAGCATGCAAGCCAGTGAGGCAAAAGTGTAATTCATGAGGATGGGGAACAAGGTCAGAGAGCTGGCATGGGACCAGATTGCACAGTGTCCTATTAAGAATGGGAAGGAGTTTGGATTTTGTTCCTGAAGGTGGAGAAAAGCCACCTCCTATTCCAGTCTCAAAACTTCTTGAAGATAGAGCACGTGAATGATTCTAAATACAGAGGAGTACTTTATTTCTAGTAAGTGTCAGGAGATATTATCATTAATAATAATAGCAACAACTCATTATATATTCTGGGTAAGCATTTTCCATTTACTCTAGCGATATCATCCCCAAATCTTCACAAAACCCTAAAAGTCACTATCCCCTCATCTTATGGACATATGAAGACATGACTCAGACAGGTGGGTGATGGGCTGAGCTTCTGGTGACGGCAGTACCCCTGGGTGGGTCAGCCCCATCCCAGAGTGACAGGGCTAATAATAGCAGGGGCAGTCCTAAACCCAGGTCTGGCTCCCACAGACCAGCCCTGCTTCCTCTGCACCAGGCTCCTGCCTCGGTGCAGTTCTCAGTGTAATTAGGCATGTAATGAATACTTATGTTGAGCAAGATAATGCCATTTTCTAAAAAGAATAATGAATATATAGAATAAGTATTGGAACAAAGAGAATCTACTGGGGCATGTGAAATTAAAATGTTGCCAGAAGGTCAAAATTAATTTTGGAAACAGTGGCGGAACAGGGAGTTTTACAAAGGGAAAATAAAAACTGCATGAGCTCAATGAATAAAAAGGGCAAAACATCTATCCGGAGGTCTTTTGCCTTTGTTGGAATTCACTGACTTTTATTTTGGCTTCAACTCTTTGAAAAAGTTTTGCCTAAAGGAATTCCTTAATTTGGACTTAATGCGGCCTGTGGAAGCAAAGCGGAGCTGGGACGGTCGCAGAGGCCGAGCAGAGGCTGGGAAGAGTCCAAGACTATGCAGGGATGTCCAGAATCAATGTGGTGCTGGGGGCAGAGCAGGGAGGAAGGGCTTTGCAATGTCGGACAGTGTGATAATGACTGCCTGAGAGCCAGCATCAATTTTGCTTATGAAGGCAGATGCCCTCAGAGAGCACAGCACCCAGAGAGCTTGATATTTCTCTTGTCTGCATTTGTCTCCTGGCAATTGACAGTGTCCCCACTATGAGTGTTTCTCAACTGCAGAACCAGGATTCACAGTCTTCAGGTCTTCAAGGATTATTTTCACCTCTCCTCATCACCAGTTGAAAGTTTTAACATTTTTTCATAAGCAAACACATGATCTTTAAATTAATCAGTAAAAGGGGAAAAGAAGGAAAATCCCTATAACTCTTGCCATGTAAACACATTATTCTGTAACATATTAGATTTCCTGTACTATTTTGTTAAATATGTATAGTCCATTGACCTGTATACAGTTGACTTTTGAAAATGCAGGGGTTAGGGGCACCAACCCCACACACAGCCGAAAATCTGTGTATAACTTTTGACTCTCCCAAAACTCAACTATTAATAGACTACTGTTAACCAGAAGCTTTACCAATAACATAAAACAGCTGATTTATACATATTTCATACCTTATATGTATTACATACTGTATTCTTACAGTAAAGGAAGCTAGAGAAAAGAAAATATTATTCAGAAAATCATAAGGAAAAGGCATTTACAGTTCTGTACTGTATTTATCAAAAGCAATCCAAAAATTAAAAAAATAAAATAAAATAAAAAAATCCACATGTGGGTGCCTGGGTGGCTCAGTCAGTTAAGCATCTGGCTTCAGCTCAGGTCATGATCCCGGAGTCCTGGGATCAAGTCTCAAGTTGGGCTCTGCAGGGAGTCTGATTCTCCCTTCACCCCTCCCCTCTCCTCGTGTTCTCTCTCTCTCTCAAATAAACAAACAAAATATTAAAAAAAAAAAAAGCAATCCCATGTAAGCAGACTCACACATACATCCTACTGGATAGGATAATAATCATTTCTATTTGTACATTGCAGCTTCCTTATATATTCAATCCACAAAACGGAGTAGGCATTAAGTATATATTTAAGAAAATGACCAATCTTGGCCATGAATGACAATAATCATAGTGGTATTACTAAAAACAAGGAATATAGTGACCACTTAAGATTTATCAGTTTCATGGACGTGTTTTCGGTCATGATAAAGATCCTACAAGTTAGAAATTGCCAGCCTCATTGATGAGGGTAGTGGGTTGAATAGTTTCCCCCAAAAGCATGTTCACCCAGAACCTCAGGAATGTGACCTTATTCGAAAATAGGGTCTTTGCAAATGTAATGAGTTAAGTGTCTTGAGATGAAATCAGTTAAGTATCTTGAGATGAAATCATAGATTTAGGGTGGCTTCTAAATCCAATGAATGGTATCCTTATAAGAAGTAGGGTAGACACAGAAACAAGGTCACATGAAGATGGAGGCAGAGATTGGACATAAGTTGCCACAGGCCACAGAATGTCAGGAGCCACTAGAAGCTGGAAGGGGGAAGGCAGGGTCATCCCCCAAAGCTTTGGAGCCAATGTGGCCCAACATCTTGATCTTGAACTTCTAGCCTCCCAAACTATGAGAGAGTAAGTTCTTTTTAGTTTAAGCCACCAATTTTGTGCCATTATTTTTATGGTAACCCCAGGAACTGATAGAATGGGTGATAATGCTCTGAGCCTGTCAGTTCACTTCTCTGAGCTTCAGTTTTCATGTTGGTTTATGGAGGGGGCTTGGACTGTCCTGGATTTCCAGGACAGACACCACACTTCACGGAAAGCTAGCCAAGTTATCAGAGAAGGACAGCAGGAGTCCTTTAGCACGTGCAGAGAATTGGGTAGACATCAACTAAATGATGAGTTTAAAATACAGTCCAAATAAGGCCCATTCTAATGCAAGTATTCTTAATTTTAGAACAGTTTATGTCAGACCTTCCCAGCCCCACCTCTTTCTACAGTTTCACTTTTATGCAAATAATACAGTGAGTTGGTCTCTTGACTCTTGTTTTCAGGGCCTCATAAAAGTACGATCACCTGTATCAGGCAGACACAGTCATCTTTCTCTGCTCATGGATCCCACTTTATAACAGCAGCACATGCTCTGATGACATTCCTACCTCCAGCCTCTCCTATCAGAAATGTCAAATAAGCAGGCCCTATTTTCCACAGCCTCACTTGGATAGGGCATTCCTGCTCCTACCATTGAGAAAGACCCTGCTAAACATGTAAAGGATAATTAATTAAAAAGCTTTTGAAGTTTCCTTAGAATGATTTCCTCCATTTCAAGCAATACAAGGACTACAAGGATAAATTTAAGGTGAGGTCATTTAACATTGTGGAAGAAAGTTTTGGTTTGGTAGAATCTGAGTTTTCAGATGTCACTCTCTACAAAATTGTTTATATAATTTAATCATTGTGCATATATTGTATTTTGTTCTGATCTCAGACTCCATGTTTCAATTTCCCAGAATTGTCCAGAGGTCACTAAATTATCTTTTTCTATTACTTTTTACCTATCTTTCTTCTTCCAATAGAGTAGGAAGAAGTTAGGAAGGTCAACAAGGTGCATTGGGTTTCCATAGTGAGTCCTTTAACATAATTGAAGATAGGAGGGCATTTGAAGATAAAAAAGAAACAAACTCAATGACAATGAGGAAAAACAATATTACATCCTGTGACACTCAAATAACACCATTATTTAAAGGCTAATTCATCACTTCCTCGTTACCTGGAAGGTAGGAAGCACTCAGTTAGGATATAGAATCTATTAGTGAATACACAATATTGGAAAAGCCATTAAGCTTTCAGGGCCTCCATTTCTGTGTCCAGATATTAAGACAAATAAACACCCATAAAGTTGGAGTAGTTTTAGTTGTTAAATCATAACAAGAATACCTAGTAACATAACTCAGTATTTGGGGAATTCAATAAATAATTACAAAACTCACAATCTCATAGGGCCTAACCATTCCTGAGTTCTACAAAAGTCAATAATAATAATAATAATGATAATACTATAGTAGAGTTAGGTTTTAGTTTTTACTATGGGAAAGTCGTGGATCTCAGTCACCGAAACAGCTCATTTTGGATGAGGATTCCCTGGGGTGCCCAACTGGTTAGGACTGGGCATAATTATAAGGGAAGATTAATTACTATCCATTGTTTTTTCACCTCCACTATGAACCAGACACTGTGATAGGTTCTGTGCTAAGAGTATTTTTTTTTATACAGTCTGAGTTGAATTTCCTCAGCTGAACACAGAATTGTCCTTACCTTCAAGAAAGATCTAGAAACTAGCCCAGAAACCAAATGTCTCCTTGCTGTGAGGCCTTAGAGGTTTTCCCACAGACTCTTCAGACTTATCCAGATGAACCTCAGTTTTCAAGTTCTCTACAACTCATACTCTTAAGTTGGCACCCTAATACATAGATTTCATGTAGATATAGACTAGGGAAGTGATATTGATCTTATTTTACTTTGGAAGAATTTCTGTGTCCACCAAAATTCATCAATGGACATTGGAAGCAGTAAAGAAAAATGCTCTAACCTCTGAGCCAGGAAAAGGAAGTGTTCCTACCCCAACCCAAGATAAGAGTCCTAATAGAGTCTCCAAGACTCACATGGTGACAACCAGTGGTTATTTTTCTAACCCTGTTGCAACCTCATGCCAGATGTCAACACTGCTAGCATGTACTTCCTTTGCGAAGCCTTTTCTTCTCTTCTCTTTCATTCATAACCACACACATGTGTGTTTTGTCCTACCTCACCTGCTCTCCTTCCCTAGAAGCTCCTTCTTTGCAGGATATCTATAGAACATTTTCCTCAGAATTTAGACTTGTTTTTTTTTTTATTTTTCTATTCTCTCCCTAGATGATCAAAAATATTCCATTAAATATAATCTACAAGTGTAAGACTCTCATCATTGTATCAAAGTGAAATAACGTTGAGCTCTGGAATCATATATGCGTCTAGGAGACATTTCTTCTTAGATATCTCAGAAGTGTCTCAAAATTTACAAGACAGGAGTACCTGGGTGTCTTAGTTGGTAACCTTCTGACTCTTGATTTTGGCTCAGGTGATGATATCAGGGTCATGAGATTGAGCCCCACATCAGGCTCCTCACACAGCAGGGAGTTTGCTTGAAATTCTCTCTCCCTCTCTCTCTGCCCCTCCCCCTACTTGCGTGCTCTCTCTCTGTAAAATAAGAAAACAAAAGCTTTTTAAAAATTTTATATGACAATTTTATGCAAAAATCATTTTTTAAAATAATGGAAATATTTACCATTAAACTGTAAAATTGGGTGCCATGGTAGCTCAGTTGGTTGAGTGTCTGCCTTTGGCTCTGGTCATGATCCCAGGGTTCTGGGATTGAGCCCTGTGGCAGGCTCCCTGTTCAGTGGGGAGCCTGCTTCTCCCTCTCCCTCTTCTGTTCCCCCTGCTTGTGGTCCCTCCCTCCCTCCTTCTCTCTCTCAAATAAATAAATAAAATCTTTTTAAATACATTTTAAAAATAAACTGTAAAATTAATATGTCCTGCTTTTCAAAAGACCCATACTATCTATAGGGTCTCTCTAACCCTCCACAAAGAGCCTCACTTTTTCTTGCCATGAGGATCCATGAGCTTTTCTCCAGGCCCTTCAGGTTTGCCCAGATGAACCTCAATTATTATTTATATTAATTACTAGTTTCCCTTTGTTAGTATCTTATGTAATTTGTGTGAGCACTTATTTTTGTCTTTTAAAAACTAGACAATGTAAGTGACATGAAGAGAAAATTGATGTCTCCCTTACTCACTACTGCAGCACCAAAGCCCAGCATGGATTCAGCCTGTGCATTTACTGCTTAGAGAAGTGGTGGGATAGTGGGGGAAGAAGCCTATTGGACAGGTTTAGCAGGAAGTGGAAAGTGTGAAGAAAAACCACTTTTGAGACTATTTCTGTGAATTTGAAGCAGACAAACACAGGAGTAACCAAATGAGAAGGAGAGGGGAAAAGAAATTAATTGTTCCTTTTTTTTTATTTTAAATATAGAATGTACCAGGACACATTGATGTGCTAATGGAAATGATTCAGCATAAAGATAAATGGTCGTATTTCAGGGGGAAAAGTCTAATGAAGCACAGAAGAAAAGAGGAGACACAGGCCCCAGATGTGGGGGAACTGACCTTTTTTAGGAAAAGAGACAATTCCTTCTTTGCATGGGGATTAAGAAAGTACAGATGAGTAGATGTGAGACTACTGGCTGGTTATAGGAAAATGAGGTAGTTTGTTTTTGTCATTTTTTTCCCTCTCAGTACCGTTTGCACAACATCATACTTGAGAGTGGGATAGAAGGCATGGCATGGCATTCTTATGAAGATAAGTGTTATACAGTATTTCCTGGGAGTGAAAGATGATCTTTCTAGGAAAAGATAATGCCATTGCCCATTTTGACTTATACTATGGTTTTAAAGTGAAGCTATTGAAGATTATGTGATTTTCCCCAGCTTCTCATCACCTACCTGCGGGTTTCACCCTGCATTTGAACTATGGCAGGCATTTCACCATCTTGAGAAATATATATATTTTTTAAAGATTTATTTATTTATTTATTATTTGAGAGAGAGAGAGAGAAATCTTGAGAGAAGGAAGGGCAAAGGGAGAGAGAGAATCTCAAGCAGACTCCCTGTTAAGCATAGAGCCCAATGTGGGTTCTATCCCAGGACCCTGAGATCAAGACCTGAGCCAAAACCAAGAGCTGGATGCTTGACCAACTGAGCAAGCCAGGTGCCCCAGAAATATCTTTCATTTAACAACTGCAATCAATGAAGTTTATAAGGATTTTAATGTACCAAGTCAATTAATGATGTACCAAGTCAATTTCCTGATATGGAAACTATAGTTAGTGATGTTAAGTGACTTATCCAAGTTCATATAACTTGGAAGGGGGGTAGCCCAGATTGCACATCATATTAGCCCTGACCTCATTACTTTGACAACCACATATAAAGGTGAGAACCAGAAAGGTCAGAGCTCAAGGGAGGAGGAGGCAGATGACTTGGCTGAAGGAGCTATGCCCTCAGCCAGAAGGGCGGACAGTGTCCCAGAAGCACTCCAGGCAGCAGAGACCTCAAAGGCACTCAGGGGGTTCCTTCCCAGCCTAACTCATTCCCAGTGTTCAGAGGCCAGGCAGTCCCTGACAACATGACAAGTTTTTATTTATTTTTTTTATACACATGGAAAATGAGCCACTTAGAACTGAGCTTATAGTTCCCTCTCCAGAATGGCCTTGTGTGGGTGGGGTATCTGCTTGTCCTGGTCAACCTCTCACTGTCAAATACCATCTCCTCCAACAACCTTCCCTCTTGACAATCTGCCATCTCCATTTCTCTTTGTTTAAACCAGGCATAAATCAAGGTCCTTTGCTTTTATGTAACCTAATAAAAAGAGAACGAAATGCTTCTCAAAAACTGAATCCAAGTGCCCAAGTTGAGAGTGAAACATTTATATCATGTCAGATATGAAATTGGGTTGCTTTATCTTCTCCAAACACATCTATTCTCATAAACACATTCTAAGGAGTATATTGTTTACTAAAAATCTGCTGTTAGCTTTTCGTTCTTGTTGTTAATAGGCCTGATTTCAGCATTGGCTGTTAGAATAAAAACAAATCATTTTCTTTATTTGAGGACTTTGAAGACAATTCTTTCGAAATCATTTTACCTTGATACAATAAAAGCTATGTTATATTTAGTACAGTTAGCAATAGACATAGAATTGTTCTTATATTAATTAGGAGAAAAATATGGTCTTCACTGTAATACTTTATTAAAATGTGCTCTAAAATTATGTCAGTTCACTTAAGTATAACCTGGATTTAACAATATCCACCATATGCTAGATCCAAACTCAGAACAAAAAGACTCTTAAGCATGATATAATACAAGAAGTTTAAATGGCTTTTAGTTGTGGATTTTAATCCTATTTCTGCTGTGGGTCATTAATTTGTCCTGACACTCAGTTTCTTGCTCTATGAATTGAAGTCAAACAGCACTTAATTTGCCTGGTTGTTTTAATGGATAAATAGGATAATGTATACGAAAAGACATACCAAATGACCAGAATACAGTGAAGGTATTCAGTTGTTATTGTATTTCTCTTCCATATCATAGTTCTTTATAGTCCTGTATAAGAGTTGATTAAGCCAAAAAGCACTGCAAATATTTGATAATTTAAAATAGTAATGTAAGTATGAAGTTTGTTAATGAAAGATGTGGTAAGTTCTTGGCTTGAATTGCAAGGTACATTTACTGTAGTGATTGCCCTAAGCGCATGGAAATGTTAAACCAGAATAATGCCAAGTTTGTACAGTCACCTCCTGACATTTTAAAGCTGAGAAAATGAAAACACAAAATGTTAAATATAACTGGCCCAAGTAGGTTGTGCTACAACATTGCAAATATAACATACTTGAAAATGGAATGCCTTGCAAATCATTTGTAAATAAATCTTTGACTTTATATAGAGAGGGTTAAGAATTCCTGATATAACATAATTCCCAAATACAGAACCAGAGTGAAAGCCTAGACCAAGCCCACAATTGCAGTTGTATGGTCAGTGAGGATAAAATGACACACCTATGGTTGAATGAGTGGTTCAGACAACCAGGCTTCTCTGGCTGCACCATCACAGTTGGTTCCAAAATGGATTGAACCTAACTGGTTAACTGTCAGAAGGCTGCTTCAGATCCTTCCGTGCTAATATGGACTTAACACAGAACAGGACAGGGGATCTGGGACATAGGGATCCTCCCTGACATCTTTCTTATGTTGTATATGCATGTGCATTTTAGGGTCCACCCTACCACTCATGAACAAGTGTGGCAAAACTGTCATCCTTAGGTACAATTGCCCAAACTATACAGGTGCTATTATTGATTCTCTATAGATTTTTCTATAATACTTGGACTTATTCATATCTATTCTTCATAGCTCCCATCCTCTTGAGATTTTTGTGTACTCACAACAACATTCACTGCACTGGAACTGTCTGCTAGATACACCACTAGTAGGTACTGGTAAACTGGAGCTGTAGTCATTCCTGAATAAGGCAGAACATCACTTTCGGGGAACCTAGGCTAACAGACTATAATGCGATGGTAAGGATATGAATGTGTACATGTGCACACGTGAGTGTGTATATGTACATGTACAGGTGTCTGTATATGAAATAAAGGAAAATCACCTGTATGGATTGAATTTTATCCCCCTAAATTCATATATTGAAGTCCTAAATCCCAAGTACCACAGAATATGAACTCATTTGGAAATAGGGTTATTATAGATGTAATTAGTTAAGATGAGGTCAGACCAGGGTAGGATGGGTCTCTAATTCAATATGACTGGTGTCTCTATAAAAAGGAGAAATTTAGACATAGCCATGCACATGGAAAAATGTCATATGAGCAAGAAGATAGAGATTGGGGTGATATGCCTACAAGCTGAAGAAACCATAGATTGCCAGCAAACCACCAGAGAGCTTGGAGAGAAGTGTGGCACAGATACTTCCATAGGCCTATAAAAGGGAACATGGTCAGGTCAATACCTTGATCTCCAACTTCTAGATTCCAGAACTATGAGGCAATACATCCCATTGTTTAAGCCGTTCAGTTTATAGCACTTTGTTACAGCAGCCCTAGTGAACTCATGCACTCAAATAAGAACAAGCAAAGTCTATTTATTCAGAAATTGTATGTATATACACGTAGGTAGAACAAGAAGAATTTCAAGTACCCTATTACTCAAAGATCCTCATTTTCTGGAATAAGGCTCAAATTAACAAATTCATGTCATGAGATAAGCAAATACTTTCCAATCAGAAAGAGAAATAAAATGATTTCTAAAGGACCCTTGGGACAAAAGCAATAATATTTAATAAAATAAAAATATAAAATATTTGCTCTGAAAGTGTTAAGTTTAAAATGACAGTGGCAGTCAAGTATTGGACACATTATTATATACTTAGTATTTGCCTGTTGAATTAATAAGAGCCAAATAGTAATAGCTTTGGTGTTTACTGTGTCTCAGATTCTCTACTAAATGATTTACATGCATTAACTCTCTTAATTCTCAAAATTTTCTTATGAGATAGGTACCATTAACCTAATTCTATAGGTGTGGCACTGAGTTTTGGGGAGTCTAAATGATGTTCTAAGATCAAACCAACTAATACACATGGACACATATCGATTTAGTTTATACCCTTAAGAACTGATCGGTATTACTTGTATATATTGTTACTATTTGAAATTTTACAAAATGCCCATCTCCTTAAGAAATTCTACATTTTTGGGCACCTGGGTGACTCAGTCATTGAGCGTCTGCGTTAGGCTCAGGTCATGATCCTGGGTTCCTGGGTTCGAGCCCCACATTGGGCTCCTTGATCAGAGAGGATCCTGCTTCTCCTTCTCCTGCTCCCCCTGCTTGTGTTCCATGTCTCACTGTTTCTCTCTCCGTCAAAAACATAAATAAAATCTTTAAAAAAAATCTACATTTTCTACATGAAGGGCTGGGCTTCCACCAAGTTATTTAGTTGTCTATGTCTCCTTCCCAGAGCTTCACAAAGAAGCATATTGCAGCCTCTGCCTCACCTTGCTGGGCTTCAGGCCTCATTCATTATATTTCATGACACAATATGAAGCACTATGTCTATGGAGCTACCAAGAATAGGTTTCAATGCTAATTCCACAACCTATAAATATGCTAATTAATGTTACCAAAATTTAATTTATCTATAAAATTTTTTAAAATCTTACTTTGAATAGTTTGTGTATATTAAATGAGAAAGTGTACCTAAAATGTATATACAGCATGCAGCAGGAGTGCTTTAAAGGTTATAAAGTCTTCGATATTTAATATAAAATGAATGGCACTTGATGAGAGCTTTCTGAGCAGAGGATTCTGATAGTTCTCATTTGATCAGATGTTAGAGGATAACTGTTGAATGTGTACATCACCAGGGAAGGGGGCAAGCCTTCACCTGGCATTCCAGCAAGACAGATGCCAGATAAGGACCTAAAAAACAGTGAGTAAAAACGTTAGGTACTTGCTGAAAATGAAAACAGTCAGATGTTATAATTAAAATAATAAAACTGATAAAATCGTAATTAAGAATAACAGGCAGGGACAACTATGTGGCTCAGTAGGTTGGGCGTCTGACTCTTGATTTCCACAAGGGTCATGATCTCAGGTTGTGGGATTGAGCTCTGTGTCAGGCTCTGCACTCAGTGCAGGGTCTACTGGAGACTCTCTTCTTCTCCCTTTGCCCCTCTCCTCACTCATGCATGTGCATGCTCTCTCTCCCTCTGAAATAAATAAATAAAATATCTTAAAAAATGAAGAGCAGACATTAAACTTTGCCATGCTTCCTACACTGTGCTAAAACAATTTAATTGATTTTCTATTTTAATCTTCACAATGAATTTCTCTAATCTAAACCAATTTCATTGATAAGAAGGATATTCTGAGAAGCCAGATGAATCTGTCAGGATCCCAAAGGTAGCAAGTGGCTGGCCTATGATTCCAATCCAGGACCTCTGGCCTTGTGGATTTCACTACTATTGGACTTCACTACTATTCTATACTGAATGTCTTAGGAAGATTGTTTGGGGTCCACACAAGAAATCTAAATTATTTCAAAAAATCTGAGTAGAACTTTAGGACTTAAGGGTTATAAAATTAAGGCTAAGAACCAAATAAATGTGGAAAATAACAAGGGCCAAAGCAAAGTTTATTCCTGCAAATTGCTCTAAAAACTTGTAGTGTCCAGAGTTCTGGAAAGATAGTAAAGTAGGAAACACCAGGAATCCGTCTCCTGACCCAGGTAACAATTGCAATGGTAAAATCATTCTGACATAACCATTTTGGAACTCTGGTCTGTTGGAGGCTTACAATTGCCAAGGGAAGGCCGAGACAGTAAATTCTGGTTAATTTCTGACACTTTTAGCTCTTAGCACCTTAGCACCTACCCATTCCCCACTCCAACCATATGGCAGGCAGCCGTCCATGTTTTCCTGAACTAGGAGCAAGGGTGGGTGAAAAGGAACTTGTCCTCAAAATATTGGGCATCTATGTTCTCATTGTTGATTGCTGCTTCTGATCACAGATGTGCAGACATGGATTTAATGGGTTAGCACTCTTTTTACCCTTTTTTATTTTTCTCTTTTATCCCTTTTTATAGAAAAAGGCATTAAAGACTAGAGCTTTCAAAAACAACTGCATATATGGGGGAAATAGAAAGTGGCTATGCATGTCCAGTCAAAGGCCCAGTAAAGACCTGAGAAGACCCTAAGTTTACAACTCAGGGTGATTCTTGGCACAGAAACAGCCTACAGTAATAATAATAATAATAATAATAATAAGAAGAAGAAGAAGAAGAAGAAGAAGAAGAAGAAGAAGAAGAAGAAACAATAGCACCTGGGGAAGGAGGAATTCTGATTTCCAGAATTACCACATTATTAAATGAAATGTCCAATTTTCAACAACAACAACAACAATAACAACAAACACAAGGCATAAGAAGACACAGGAAAATACAATCCATTCAAAGAAGAAAAATAAATGAACAGAAACTTCCCCCAAAAAAGGTCTTAAGGGAGATATACTAGACAAAAACAAAACACGTTCTTAAAGATGTTCAAAGAACTAAAGGAAAACATTGATAAGGTTGAGAAAATAATGCAAAACAAAATGGAAATGTCAATAAAGATATGGAAAATAAAAAAAGAAACCAAAAAGAAATTTTGGAATTGAAAAGTAAAATAATTAAAATGAAAATTTTACTAGAGGAATTCAAAGGCAGATTGGAACAGGCAGGGGAAATAGTCACCAAGCTTGAAGATACATCAACGGAAATTTTCAAACAGGAACAGAAAGGAAAAAAGAAAAAAGATTGAGAAAAATGAACACAACCTAAGGAACCTATGGGACACAATCAAGCGAACCAAAATATTCATTGTGGAAGTCCCAGAAAGGGAAGAGAGAGAGAAAGGAGAAGAAATAATATTTTAAGAAATAATGGCCGAAAACATCCTAAATGTGACCAAAGACATGATTATAGACATCCAAGAAGGCCAACAAATTCTAAGGAGGATAAACCCAAAGAGACCAATACAAAGACACAGTATAATTAAACTTTAAAAAGACAAAAACAAAGAGAGGGTCTGGAAAGCAACAAGAAAAAAGTGAATCATCACACACAACAGATTCTTAAAAAGAAAATAAGCAAATTTCTTATCACAAACATTGGAGACCACAAGGTAGTGGACCAAGATATTCAAAATGGTAAAAGAGAAGAAGGGAAGAAGAAGAAAAGAAGAAGAAGAAAAAGAAAAAGAAGAAGAAGAAGAAGAAGAAGAAGAAGAAGAAGAAGAAGAAAAAAAGGAGAAGAAGAAAAAGGAGAAGAAGAAAAAGGAGAAGAAGAAGAAGAAGAAGAAGAAGAAGAAGAAGAAGAAGAAGAAGAAGAAGAAGAAGAAGAAGAAGAAGAAGAAGAAGAAGAAGGAGAAGAAGAAACGGGGAATGAGGAGGAGAAGGAGGAGGAGGAGGAGGAGGAGGAGGAGGAGGAGGAGGAGGAGGAGGAGGAGGAGGAAGAGAAGGAGAAGGAGCAGTAGCTGTCGGCAACAAATCCTGTATCTGGAATAACTGTCCTTCAAAGTTAGGGAGAAATTAGGATATTCACAAATAAACAAAAGCTGAGTGAGTTAGTTACCACTAGACCTTCCCTTCAAGAAATGCTCAAGTGAGTCCTGAAAAGTATGAAACGCCACTAAACATTAACTGGAAGCCATATGGAGAACTAAAGTAAAGGTAAATACATGGACAATTATAAAAGCTAGCATTATTGTAGCAGTTTATAAGTACATTTTTTTTTTGTTTTCTACATGATTTAAAAAACTAACATATTTTTAAAAATAATCTTTAATCTCAAAGTTAGTATTAGTATAACTTTGGTTTTAACTCTAAGTCTTGTTTTCTGCATAATTTAAGAGACTAATGCATTTAAGTTGTTAGCCTAAATTTGGGAACATAGAATGTTTAAAGATATAATTTTTTGGTATCAACAACTAAAATGAATGAGAATGAAACTATAAATTGTAGAATTTTAGTATGTTATTGAAGTTAAGCTGGGATAAATTCAAATTAGAGTGTTATAACTTTAGAATATTAAATGTAAGTCCCATGGTAACCAAAAAGAAAATAGCCATAGAATATACACAAAAGGAAATGAGAAAAGAATTCAAATCGTTCACTACAAAATAATCAACTAAACACAAATAAGACAGGAAATGAGAAACAGAAAGCTATAAGGCATATAGAAAGCAAATAGAAAAAAAACAGTCCTTGTCAGTAATTACAGTTAATATAAATGGACTAAAATCTCCAGTTAAAAGACAAAGATTGGCAGAACGGGTAAAAACACACTATCTATAAGACAATTACTTTAGATCCAAATAGCTTGAAATTTAAAGGCTAGAAAAATATATTTCATACAAATAATAACCAATAGAAAGCAGGAATGGCTATAATAATATTAGACAAATAGAATGTAAATCAAACTTTACAAGAGATAAAGAATGAATGTGTGTGTGTGTGTGTGTGTGTGTGTGTGTGTGTGTGTGAGTTTATTTATTTATTTGTCAGAAAGAGAGCACAAGAAAGGGGAAGAGAAGGCAGAGGGAGAAGCAGGTTTCCCACTGAGCAAGGAGCCTGATGCAGGACTCTATCCCAGGACCCTGGGATCATGACCTGAGCTGAAGGCAGATGCTTAACAGGTGTTCCTAGAAGGAATTATATATTAACAAAGGTTCAATACAGAAAGAAGATACAACAATTATAAATACTTATGCACCTAATGACATATCATCGAAATATATACAGCAAAAACTGACAGAATGAAAAGGGAAAATAGACAATTCTACAGTAATACTTAGAAACTTCCATACCTGCTCAGTAATGGATAGAACAACCAGACAGAAGATAACTAAGTAAACAGAAGACTAAACAAACCAACTAGATGTAACAGACACAGAGAGAATCCCCGACAAGGGCATGCACATTTTTCTGAAATAAAAATGAGACATTTTATAGGATAGGTCATATGTTAGCTATAAATTAAGTCTCAATATATTTTAAAAGATAAATATCATACAAATTATCTTCTCTGATCAGAATGGTATGAAGTTAGAAATCACAACAGAAGAAAACTGAAAAGTTCACATACTTATGGAAATTTAAAAACTAGTGATTCAGAAAAATCATAAGGGAAATAAGAACATACTTAGGGGTGAATGAAAATGAAAATACAACATATCAAAATTTATGAGACTCAGCAAAATGGTGCTAAGACACATACTTATAGCTATAAAGGCTTACATTAAAAAACAAAAAGAGACCTCAAATTGTAATATAACTTTACAGTTTAAGGAACTAGAAAAAAGAAGGACAAACTAAATCCAAAGCTGGCAAAAGAAAGGAAGTAATAAAAATTAGAGCAGACATAAATAAAATCGAGAACAGAAAAACAGGAGAAACATATGACCCCCAAATTTGTTTCTTCAAAAAGATCAACAAAATTGATAAAGCTTTAGATAAATGGATTAGGAAAAACAGAAGACCTAAATTATTAAAGTCAGAAATGAGAGTGTGGACCTTACTACCAATTCTACAGAAATAAAAAAGATTAAAAACAGTACCATTGATAATTATACACCAATAAGCTGGAAAATATATAAAATGGATGAATTCATAGAAACACAAAACCTACCAAGATTAAATCATGAAGAAATAGAAATCTGAGTAGTCCTATAACTAATAAGAAGACTGAATCAGTAATCAAAATTATCCTGACAAAGAAAAGCTCTGGATCCAATGACTTCACTGGTGAATTTAACTAAATATTTAAAGAAGAACTAATAACAATCATTCTCAAATTCAGAAAAGTAGCAGGATAGCCAGTCGACACAAAAATCAATGGTATTTCCATACACAAAAGTTGAACAATAGGAAAAGGAAATTACAAAAATAATCCCTTTTAAATAGCATCAAAAAGAATAAAATACATAGTAATTAAATTAACCAAGTAAGTGAAAGACTCGTGTAATGAAAACTTCAAAATTTTGCCGAAAGAAATGGAAAAAATATATACAAATAAATGGGAAAGCATCCCATATTCACAAATTGGAAGACTTAATATCGTTGAAATGCCCATACAATCCAAAGCAATCTACAGATTCAATGCAATCCCTATTAAAATCTTAATGATGTTGTTTACAGAGATAGAAAAACCCATTCTGAAATTCAACTGGAATCTCAAGGGTCCCCAAATACCTAAAATAATCTTGAGAAAGAACAAACCTGCAGGACTCACACTTTCTGATTTCAAAACTTTTTATAAAACTATGGTAATCAAAACAATGTAATACTGACAAAAGATAGACATATAAGCCAAAAGAATAGAATAGAGAGCCCAGAAATAAACCTTCATATATATGGTCAAATGAATTTTGGTAAGGGTTCCAGGATGAGCCAATGGAGAAAGGCCAGTTTTTTTGACAAATGGTTCTGGAAAACTGTATATCCACATGAAAAAAAAAGAAGTTGATTTCTTTCCTAACACTATTCAAAGAACTTAATTTAAAATGGATGAGAGACCTACATGTAAGACCTAAAGCCATAAAACATTGAAAAAACAAAAACAAACAGGACAGTAACTTCATGATGTTTGGATTTGGCAATGAGTTTTTGCATATGACACCAAAGGCACAGGTAACAACAACAAAAAAAATAGGCAAATTGGACTTCATGAAAAACTTTTTAAAATTATGCATCACAAACATTAACAATAGTATAAAAATGTAACCCACAGAATGGGAGAAAATATTTTAAAATTATATATCCAATATATATCCAGAGTATATAGAGAATTCATAAAACCAGACAACAGAAAGCATACAATATGATTTAAAAATGGGCAAAGGATTTGAATAGATATTTCTCCAAAGAAGATACACAAATGTCCAACAAGCACATGAAAAGATGCTCAATATCACCAGCTCCAAGATACTACCTTCATTAGGATAGCTACTATTAAAAGAAAAGAAAAAAAGAAAGGAAAAAAAGAAAAGAAAAGAAAAGAAAAGAAAAGAAAAGAAAAGAAAAGAAAAGAGAGGAGAGGAGAGGAGAGGAGAGGAGAGGAGAGGAGAGGAGAGGAGAGAGAAGAGAATAACAAATGTTGGTAAGAATTTGGAGAAATTAGAACCTTTGTTCATTCTTGGTGGGAATGTACAATGGTACATCCATTGTGGAAAATGGTATAGTAGGCACCTGGCTGGCTCAGTCAGTTAAGCGTCTGCCTTCGGCTCAGGTCATGATCCCAACGTCCTGGAATCGAGCCCTGCATCAGGCTCCTGCTCAGCAGGAAGCCTGCTTCTCCCTCTCCCTCTGCCCCTCCCCCTGCTAGTGCTCTCTCTCTCTCTCTCTCTGGCTCTCTCTCTCAAATAAATAAATAAAATCGTATTAAAAAACAGAAAACAAAAAACCAGTATGGTAATTTCTCAAAAAATTAAAATAGAATTACCATATCACCCTGCAGTTCCACTTCTGGGCATATACCCAAAAGAAATCACAGCAAGGCCTTGAAAAGTTATTTTTGTACCCATGTTCATAGCAGCATTATTCACAAAAGCAACATGGAAGCAACCCAAGTGACCATTGTTGGATGAATGGGTAAGCAAAATATGGTGTGTACATAAAATGGAATAATATTCAGCTATTAAAAAGGAAGAAAATTCTGTCACATGCTATAACATGGATGAAACTTGAGGACATTATGCTATGAGAAATAAGCCAGTCACAAAAGAACAAATACTATATGATTCCACATATATGAGGTATTTAAACTCATAGAGACAGAAAGTAGAATGGTGATTGTCAGGGAAGGAGGAGGGGGAAATGAGAAGTGATTGTTTAATGTGTATAGAACTTCCATTTTGCAAGGTGAAAAGATCTGTAGAGATGGATGGTAGTGACGGTTTCACAACATCTTGCATGTACCTTATATCACTGAAATATAACAAGAATTGTTTAAAATTGTAAATTTTATGTTATGTATATTTTATTAAAATGAAAATAATTAATTCTGTAATGTTTAAATCTCTGTTTTATTTACTCTTATTATTGCATATGTGGGTGAATAGGCTTGGTAGAACTCAGGGTTGGCTTCACCCAGATACATATTAGTGGGTTGGCCATCCGGGCATCTGCTGGAGGTATCAGTCTGCAAAGGGTGCTAAAACATCAGTGGAATTAATAGGATGTAGGGCGCCATTTAACATTGGTTTCAGTACATAATTCAAATAAAAGGTAAATTATAAGTTGTTTTTTCTTGCATTGAGTAGACATAATAAATCCCTTATTTTGAAAATTAGCATGGAACAAGAAGACATTATTTGTCATTTGTTATAACCTATCGCCTTCAGAAAAAGGAGACTCCAGCAACCAGACCATCTTTCCTTTAGTGAGTACAAACAAAATCCTCAAAAACCAAAGCATTTGAAGCCCTTGAAAACAGTTTTAAGAAACAGATCCAGAACACAAAATAACAAAGCTGGAGCAGATTGAAATGGCTCCAGTGGAGAAACTGAGAAACCTGTGGAAGGAGTGAAGAGCAAGAGATGTCAGATAGTAGTCAAGAGCCAGGAAATCTGAGCACAAGAAAGGAAAAGGAGAAAACAGAAGCTAAGCAAATGTGGACTAGAGAAGGATTTTACTACTTCAAAGCTCAGTGCTGGACCACAGGAACTCATCATCTCTGTCTTACTTACAGAATCGTCAGCAAGCTCTACATTTCTCCCTGATGCTCCTAAACAAATCCAGTTTTGTTAGGGTTATCCACGAGAAAGTTGAAGAGAGGACATCTATATGAGTGAAAAATATCAGTAAAGAGGTATTCAATTTAGATTAAGTGAAACTCAGTTTTTCTCTGGTTCCAGTTTAATAGAATGTTGGGTTGAAGGGAGGGGTGATTATGATCCTGCCAAGGGCATCCTAATGTTCTGTTTGGCCTCAGGTAGATAAAACTTAGTTGACTTACCACGGACCTATTCAAAAGATTTCACTCCCAGCTCTTTCAAGGTACTAATTAAGAGATACCTACCGCTGCATTTAACTAAGCCCAAATAGCACAGGCCATGATTAAAACAGCACCCCCAGGGCAGTACAGCATGATATTTCAACTCATAAGAATGGAGTTCTTCTAGCTTACACAGGATTTTGTTGGTTCTTGGTTTTAATGTAAGATAATTAGTTGAACTGGGAATTGAACAGCATACACTGGAAGGTGGAGTCTAAAGGAAGATGTGGCCAGGATTTGCAGAAAAATGACACAACCCTGATGAAGTGCCTTCGTTGGCCTCCCCCACAGTCACCCTATAGAAAGCCAACCCTGGGGAATGTGTTGTAATTCTGTTTTCCGAATGTTATTTTCCTCAGCCTGAGGAAGACTGACAATTTTCTCTGAAACAGGAAACAAGATCTTGAAGAAGGTATGGAGCTATTTTTAAAACCATAAAATGATTATAGAGAAGTCCCTATTGGAAATCTATGTAGGAGAATGTTACAGTATTTATGCCTCAATATGCCACCATTCAGAAACTATATATTATACAATGGTCATAAAGGAGAAAAACAGAGGGCTACCAGTTTGCTATGAACAAAGGAGCTACTGTTCCTCCTGCTGATAATAATAGCTAGTGTAATGGGATGCAGAGTGAAATTTTTCTAGTTTCTCTGTAATTCTGCATTCAGAAAAGAGCCACCAACAAATGGGGCCAGATACAAAGATGGGATGAAAATATTTCTGGAATGATCACAACTAGATAACTCATCAACCCAGGATGTATAATGGATGACTGAGGAGGGGCAGAGGAGAAACAGAGAGAGTCCTTTTTTTAAAACATTTTCAGCCTTAGGGAATAAAACACTCATGGTACCAGAGATGTTACTCTCTCCTTACCCTGTGATCTCCCTCACCACCACACCCCAAAAGCCAAGAGATTGTGAGCAGCGGAGCTCTAAGCAATTCATCCTCAGAGGTTGCATGTGTCTTCAAGAAAGAGAGATCAGCATTTCACTCACCAGATGATGTTCATGACATTACAAGTCTGCAGAGCTGTCCTAATGCTTCCTGAAAGCACTACATTGTGAGAGTTCTTGAGGAGCTTGAAATGCATGCCCTCAGAAATGCAAATAAAGAAGACCATCTGCTTTTTGCCAGACAAGTTGATATCTGAACATGGGAGGTTTACAAGAATAGCCCCCACCAATAGGAAAAAAGTATGTTGCTTCCATCCCAGATCCCCAAGACCCTCAGAGGCATAGAAGGAAGAGGACCTCAGTAGTCCTAGTGGCTCCTTCTGAAGAGAAAATCTTGAAAGTGGATTATTGATGAGGGCAGCCAATGAAGAGATACATATGTCCCTCTAAAAGTAGTCTTCATGTAGGACTACATCAAATTAAAAATCTTCTGCATAACAAAGGACATCATCAGCAACACAAAAACCCAACTGAATGGGAGAAAATATTTGCAAATCATGTGTCTGATAAAGGGTTAATATACAAAATATATGAAGAATTCACACAACTCAATAGCAAAAAAAAAAAAAAAAATCCACCTAAAAATTGGCAGAGGATCTGAGTATACATTTTTCCAAAGAAAATACACAGATGGCCAACAGATATGTGAAAAGATGCTCAACATCGGTAATCACTGGGGAAATTCATAATGAGATCATAATGAGATCACCTCATACATGTTAGAACGGATGTTATCAATTGAACCAGATTCAAAAGATATGTGCACCTCTATGTTCATTGTAGCATTATTTATAATAGCCAAGATATGGAAACAACCTAAATGTCCATTCATGAATGAGTGGATAATAAAAATGTGGTATATGTATAGACACACACACACACACACACACACACACACACATACTGGACTGTTACTCAGTCACAAAAAAGAACGGAATCTTGCCATTTGTGACAATATGGATGGACCTTGAGGTCATTATGCTAAGTGAAATAAGTCAGGGATAAAAAGACAAATGCCATATGATCTCACTTACATGTGAAATCTAAAAAAAATAAAAATAAAACAAAACAAATAGAACTCATATGTATAGGGAACAAATTGGTGGTTGTTAGAGTCAGGGTGTCGGGGGTGGTCAAAATGGGTAAAAGGTGTCCAGAGGTACAAACTTCCAGTATAAAATAAGCCATGGGATGGAACGCACGACATGAAGACTATAATTAATAACATTGTATTGCATATTTGAAAGTTGCTAAAAGAGTAAATCTTAAAAGTTCTTATCACAGAGAGGTCCCTGGGTGGCTCAGTTTGTCAAGCATCTGACTCCTGATCTCAGTTCAGTTCTTGATCTCAGGATCGTGAGTTCAAGCCCCATGTTGGGCTCTATGCTGGGTGTGGAGCCTACTTTAAAAATAAATAAATAAATAAAACCAAAAAAATAATTAAAAAAAAAGTTCCCATCAAAGAAAAAATTTCTATGACTACATATAGTAAAAGATGTTAAGTAGACATTGTGTTGAACATTTTGCAACACATATAAATACAAAATCACTATGCTGTACACCTGAAACTACTATAATGCTTTATGTCAGTTATACCTCAAAAACAAGCAATCTTCAGTGGGAGACAGGCCCAGGACTTCTGGATACCTCTCCAGGAAAACCATATGCTCCATACACGTGCTATCATGTCTGCTGATGCCTCACGCATCAGGGAAGGCCGGGGGAAATCCTGCATCATGTCAGCACCCCACAGCTGCCAATGACCATTACTGGCTCATCATAGCGCTCTGCTCAAAGTCCAGGAGAGGGATGGCAAGGAGAAGTGAAAGAACAAGCCACACCCAATCTCCACTGAAAACCTTTTCACCCTCCTGATGATGAAGGAGACAAAGTTTTAGGTTCAGTATGAGTTTGGAATTATGACCATCCCGGACTGAGTTTAGTAATCATAAATCGACAGAAAGTTATGGAATTTTATAATGTTATCTTCAGATGGGAAAATGTGCTTCTACTCAGCAAGCTGAAAACAGAGAATAGAGAAGAAAGTAATACTAATCTTTGTATATTAGGCTATATTTTCTGTAAAACTGCATGTTCTAGGTGTTTTGCATATTTCCAAAACCCTATGAAGCAACATTATTAGATCCATTTTTCAGACAAGGTAATTGAGGATGAGAGCAGCTTATCCAAAGCAGAGCATAACTTAGATTCAAACTTGAATCTGACACACACAAATGCTGTGCTTCTGTCCATACATAGCATAGTTTTCTCCAGTTTCATTGACCCAAATCACGTCAACTTCTTTAATGTAAAGTGACAATAATATATACATGATCTAGCCAACTGGAAAAGACTTTAGGTTCGATGATATGTAATTGAAATGAATTTCCTTTAAACTCCTCAGTTCCACCAGTTACTCAACCAGATATTGACAAAGGAAATTGTGTCAACCCCCTTGCTAAATGTTTTGTATGTTATCACATGCATTCCATAAGGTAAGGAAGGATCTATGATAGTCGGCTTTATGTATACACTTGGCTAGACTATGGTACCCAATTGCTTGGTCAAACACTAGTCTAGATGTTTCTATAAAGGTATTCGTGTATGTGATTAACATTGACAGGGGCGCCTGGGTGGCTCAGTGGTTAAGCATCTGCTTTCAGCTCAGGGCGTGATCCCGGCATTCTGGGATTGAGCCCCACATCAGGCTCCTCCACTGGAAGCCTGCTTCTTCCTCTCCCACTCCCCCTGCTTGTGTTCCCTCTCTCTCTGGCTGTCTCTATCTCTGTCAAATGAATAAATAAGATCTTTAAAAAAAAAAAGGCAATCAGCTGACTTTAAGCAGAGAAAATTACTCTCCAGGATGTGAGTGGGCCTTAGCCAATCAGCTGGAGGCCTTCAGAGCAAAGACAGGTTTCTCGAAGTAATTCTGCCTCAAGACTAACATACAAATCTGAGTTTCCAGTCTGCTGACCTTACCTGCAAACATCAGACTCAAGACTATAACATCAATGCTTCCAGGAATTTCTAGCCTGCCAGCTTACCCTGTGGATTTCAGACTCTCCAGCCTTCATAATCTTGTCAGCCAATTCTTCAACTCTCTCTCTGTGTCTCTCTCTCTCTCTTGCACACACATGCTCTCTAGGGAAGCCTGACTACCTTTGCACCAGCCCATTCTCCACTCTTTAGTTCCCAGATATTCCCTCTGATTGACAGTTTGACTTCTGGGCCTTCACCTTGAATTGTATAACCATAAGGCAACTCACAGCAAAAGCCTTGGCTGGCGGCAAGCTCTGTCACAAGACTCCGATTCTGTACGTCATTTGCATCTGTTTGTTACAGAACATTTCCACCATTGTGCCAGGTGGCCCTCAAAATAGCCCTGTGCATTGGGAAGATCAGTGTCATTATCTGCACTTGACAAATGAGGACAGTGAGGTTTCTTAAAGTTTAATATTTTTCATATTGATGTAAGCAGACAGAATCCAAACTGGGGCATGGGTCTCTTTAGGCCTCACCAGATGAACTAGCTTCCACTAATTGGCTCCCTCTTTGTCTTGATGCGAAATATGCCACCCAGTTGGGGATTTTATTTACAGTCTCAGAAAAGGAGGCAGAAACTGACTTTTGATTTGATATAATTAGTAAAACAGGGTCACGTGCTGTAATTGAATGATTTTTCTAAACCTTTATTTTGGGTTTGGAAAAATATAGACACACCAAAAAGCATTGTAGTAAACATCTGCAACATAGATAAAACCATTACTACTTATTTCAGACAAGATTATCAAGCAAAACGTGCAATTGTCAAAACACAGATTCTTCCTAGAGAATATTGGTCTTTCACTGTTCAAAAGCATCATGGGTAGGAACAAGAAGAATATACTAGAACACTAGGAATTTTGTTTTCATAGTATTTCAAAGGAAAAAATCTAATTACCATAATTATCAAAGTAGGTACTTTTCCTTAGAAGCTCACTTACTGAATAGAATATCTAAAACAGTTTTGTTATTATTACTTTTTTAATGAGCAACTATCATAGGTCAGGCATCATTCTAGAAGGGGTAAATGCATAGTATAAATCAATTTCACAAAAACCTTTTGTGCATTTTTACAGAGGAGGAAACAGAAGCCGAGAGAGGTGAGATAAACTGTAGAGCTGTGGTTTCACTCAGGGCTGAAAGTCTTCAAAACCCGTATCATTTACATTCCACCACCCTGTAAATGATAGATTTTCTCATGAATTGCAATTACTTTTATGCTTTTGCATGTATCTTCAATCCCTGCCTCTTCATTTAATGCTCCATGAAAACAAGAACATCAGAAAAGAGGGACATTTGTATTTTACTCCTCAGGTGTGAGCCCCAGGTATGTTATTCCAGGCTATAGAATAAAAGTAGATCATGCTATGTGCCATTATTCACAAGGGGAGTAACCCAGGGCATTTAGTGGTAGCTGGGATGTTAATGTTGATGGCTACGGTAGCGTTGCCCGTGCAAATGAGTGGTATGATGGTGCCTTTTCCTGGATAAAATTATACCCGACTTATATGCAGCATTCAAAGCAGAGCCTTGATTCTTTTGCGGGTCGTTTTATGCAGGCTGACCAGCTCTCATCAACCTCGATGCTGGCTGAACAGCTGCCGGGAGCTCAACTCCTTACACCTAGAAACAAAAGTGCCTCTTTTTCTTTACCCTTTCATGGGGTGAAAACCTGGAGGGTACATATAAATTACAAGCACGGGAAAGGGATTTGTGGGAAGATTCTGGAGGAAATGTAAGGATTCCAAGTTTGAGATATAGTTGGATATAAACTGATACTGGAGTGTAGCAAGTATGACCACAGAATATAAAATAAAAGTAACTAAAAAATACAGGGAAGAAAGGTCAATAGCAACATACCTTCCCTGTTCTTATCAGAGCAAACAAAAGTTTACATCAAGTATACTGTCCTGGGGCACCTGGGTGGCTACATCGGTTAAGCATCTGACTTCAGTTCAGGTCACAATCTTGGGGTCCTGGGATCAAGCCACATGCCGGGTTCCCTGCTCAGCGGGAAGTCTGCTTGTCTCTCCGCCCCTCTCATTCCTGCTCTCTCTCTCAAATAAATAACACCTTTTAAAAGAAAAACATACTGTCCTTACATGTCTAAGAAAAGGATACATTTTCTCCATAAACTTGCGTCCTTTGGAGACGGAAGGAAATGAAAACACTTGAACCAACGTCTCTTACAATTGATAGTCTAATGAAGATTCACACATGAAATTGCATGTGGATATATGTGTGTTTATATTATGCTGTTTTGTACTGCAGTGTACATATTCTTTAATTCCTCTGAATGAAAGCACGCAGCAGACCACTCTTGGGACTGTTTCTGCCATGACACAGACAGACACCATCAAGTCCCCGGTCCTAGCCAAGAGCAAAAGCCTCTGGCTCAAGGGCACCTGGGTGGTTCAATTATTAGGTGTCTGCCTTTGGCTCAGGTCATGATCTTGGGGTCCTGGTATGGAGCCCCACATCTGACTCCCTTCTCAGCAGGGCGTCATCTTCTTCCTCTCCCTCTGCCCTTCCCCACCACTTGTGCACTCTCTCTTCTCTCAAATAAATAAAAATAAAATCTTTTTTTAAAAAAAGCCTATGGTTCAGAGAAAATCAGCACCAAACCATACTTTTTTGTATTTTCAGCTCCAGCCCTTCCACTTGATACATCTCTGACTCTATTTGATAGCTTTATTTTCTTATCTCCCGACCCTAGAACTTGAAATTTGATACCATTTTGGGCTTCTAAGGACTGCTCACTCTCCTCTTTCTACTGCGGCTCTCCTGACTTCTTGGATTGTACTAATTGGGGCCAAACAGCATCTTGCCCCGGATCTCACAATCCAAAGACACTGGAGTTTATTTTTTCTTGTATTTCATTTGTTCTAGGTAGTAACAATACTTTAGCTAGCTGGCTGGGTATAAAGGACAAGTTAAAAAACTAAAATCACAGGCAGTATTTATACATGCCAGCTCATTTTAAAGTAGTGTGGTACAATGAGAAGAAAAGAGGCTTTGGGGATCAGAGATACCTAGGTTCAAATTCAACTTCTATCATTCTAGGAGAACTTTTGCTTCTAAATCACAAAAACGATCATTTGAAAGTCATTTTAAAAGCCATGTTGCAAATGGAAAATCACAAAGGAAAAGGTGAACAGATTTGCCTATGTAAAAATTTGAAGAGAAAGAAAAGTTCCATAGAAATACTAAAAATGAAAGTAAAGGGCAAATGGAAATTGGGAATAAATATCCACCATGCACACTGACTTTTGGAACTTATTAGATTGAATATATGAATATTGAATATATCAATATTGAATATATGAGGAATACCTAAAGATTAGCAAGGAAACCACTAACACTCTGCATAAATTAACAAATGATGTGATGGGACAATCAGTAGGACGCAATGCAAATGATCGATAAGCATTGAAAAGAAATTGCTGAAAAATAATAAACGGATAAAATTAAACATAATAATGGGATCCCACTACCACCTATAAAATCAGATTCTTTTGTAATGGGTACTTTTTGGTCATGCTATGAGTAGACAATTATTTCCTTGCATGGCTAGCTCCCAGCTGTCATTCGGGTCTTTCAAAGTCACTTCCTTTCTTCCAAGAACTCTCTGACCATGTCACAAATGTCTTCATTATCTCCTACCACCTGCTTTAGTTTTTCTTCATAGAACCAACTTATCATTCTCTGGCATTATCTTATTTTTACTACTGGTTATTGTTGTTTTCCCACTGGAATATAAGAAACCTGAGAATAATACCCTGCCTATCTTTGTCCCCCAACATCAAGAAAGAGTTCCCATTATATTGTACAACTCAATAAACGTACCCTGATTGAAAGGCTGGAAGGAGTGCATATTTTACACTTATGGGTCACGGCTGTGCAATATATCAACAGCTTTCAAAATAGTCTTCCTTTTGACTCAGTAATCCCAGATTTATGCCAGAAAATAATCAGAAATACACATTGAGATTTATGTGCAATGACAGTTATTTCAATATTATTTATATTAGCAAAAAATGAGAAAATAATACGAACATCCAAAAATACAGAAGTGGGTAAATAAATTATGGCATATATCTAGTACACAAAATTATGCAATCATCAAAAATTATGCTGTTGAGAATTATTTTATGACCTAAGAAATTTTAAAAACTGAAATAAAACAGTACATAAAATTTTATATAGAGAATAATCCCAATTTTGCTAATGTATGTATGTAAATAAAGCTATCCTATATGTGTCATAATTCACCAGCCTTTCAACTCATGATTTCTTTTACACCAAATTACAATTGTCTAAGTGCTCATCTACTGTTACTGAAAGAGTCCTTGTATTTTACCATGTTAATTTTCCCAGGCAACTAGGTTGCCTGGTACATTGTCCCATGTCTCATAAAACCATCCTAGCTATCACTTACTGTCTCAAGTGTCTCCCCCATTTTTTCCAAGGCACCAGTTTTGCAGGACTCAAGTATTTTCCTTTATACAAGTATAAGCTAAACATGGGATGAGCCCTTGCATTTCGTTAGCTCTGTAGTCTGTTTCCTATAATATTTAATGAGAAGGTACACCAAGAACAGTGTAATGGAGGTACGATACAGAAAATAGCCTATAAACACTGCCTTTAATTGGGTTATCTATAAACTGACTCTCAGACAGAGAACTGGGTACAGAAATTTATGAAGATGTTCCTGTGAGATAAATTTGTAGGAAAATGAGGACAAAATTGGGCAGAGAGAGAAGTTGAACTACAGATACACTTACAATGCTCCACTGATCCTACAGTGAGCTCTAGAGCTGGGGTGATCCTTCAGAGTTGTCCCAAATTGAGTTAAGGGGCTGGGGTCTGAGCCACACCCTAGAAGAAAGCACATTCCCTGTGGCAGAAAGTCATATCTAGTAAGAGTCTGTGAACCCTCAGCAGCAATATTTCCAGTAGCTGTGGGGTGGGTGTGTTGGAGCTTAAGAGAGAACCTGGGTGGAGCCCCATTATATTAGTCCTTGGGGGGCTGCTATGACAAAATACCACAGACTGTGTGGCTAAAACAATAGAACGTATTTTCTTAATGGTCTGGAGGCCAGAAATTTAAGATCAAGTTTCCAGCCATTCCATTTCTGGAGAGAGCTCTCATCCTTGCCTCTTTCTCATTGTATATTCAAATGGTTTTTCCTTGGTTCTTGCACCAGATAACAGGAAAAGTAAGCTCTCTGATTTTGAGAAAACATGATGATCATTCTTAAATCAAATCCTGGACACTCATTTTCTACCAGGGAAACTGCACCTACAGAATCTGTTATAGTCAGGCACTGGTGAGCAAATGCTACGATACCCTATATAACGAACTACTCCAAAACTCAGTAGCTTAAAGCAACAATCATGTGCCTTCAGGTTGGCTGGTCTAGATTTTCAGAGAATTAGATGCAGACGATTTATTGGGGCCGTAATTTCTGTATGTCCTAAGAACAAGGGAGGCAAGATCGAACCAAGAGAGAAGCTGATCTAGGCTGGGTCTGCTGAGCTTGACTTCAAGCCGTAGATCAAATCAGGATTGTTCCATGTATCCTTCATCCTCTTTGGAACAGTGGGCTAGCTGAGCCATGTTCTCTGTATGGAGATGGCAGAGGTGAAAGACAGTATATTTGTCCAGTGTGGATGGAACAATAATAATAAAAATACTTAATTGCTTACCACCTGACTTTGTTTTCTCCTAGATTTTTTTTCTCTTGGTACTGGATTATTTCCTGTATGTGTTTATGACCTTAATCTCTCTAACAAAAAATCTGGTTCAGCTGCCACAGGAGGTCCTTAGGGCAGCATTTTCCTCTAATTCATGTTCACCTGCCTGCTAGGTGTCAGTTTACTCCTCATTATTTTTCCCTCTAACCCTTAGAGATGTTTCATTTTCCTGTAAGGTTAACAATGCACTTAAAACCATGTTTCTGTTATTTATCCAGCATATATAGGTTTTTCAATGAATAGAACACCATTCAGAATCCCTAGTTCATCATCTTACTGAAAGGCAAATCTTTTTTCTATCCTTTTATCTTACAGGTTTCTGTTAGAGACGCCTTTGAGACAAACAATGTGTAATAACCAGATCTCAAAATACATTCCTTGGAATTTCAGAGACAGAAACAGAAGCATGTGTGGATTGTCCTGTAGACTTTCATGTGGGGTGGCACAGAACCCAGCAGAACACAGCAAAACACAGCCCAGGCTCCAGGGGATGGCTAGGATTGCTGTAGTGTGGTATGCCAGCTACCGGGCCCCTGCCTGCCTGCACTATTCGGTTGTGTATGCACCAGCACCTCCAAAGGTGTTATCAGAGATAATGAAGCCAGCCTCCTGGATGTAGCTGGATGACAGACAGACTGCGTGACCTACCACCTAACCACTCCACTAGGACCCATTGCCTTAAATGTTCAGTGGCAGCGGTTAGTGATGGAGCTCTAGGAGACAAATCTCAGTGCTTAGTCCTTCTGCTGGATCTTATTTAATCTCTGTCACTTATACTTATTTTAAGTACCTAGATTTAATTTGCCACGTCAATGTGTTTACACTTTATTTTAGTATTTTTCTTTTCTTTTCTCTCTCTTCCTATATCCTAGTGTATATGTCAAATTTTCTTCTGTGTTGAAAATTGTTTTATTTTAATTTTTCTGTTGCTTTTACTAATTAATTAAATCAACACCTTATTTTTCTTTCATATTCTTATCGACTTCTATGTTATTATGTCTTCCTTATACTGCTACTTCCCTCTTGACTTCTTCACCCAATCTCACTGTCATGTGATCTTCGGCCACAATTTACTCTTATGTTATTATATAAGCTTGTTTTTTACAGCTTTATTGAGTTGTAAATAACATACAATAAACTTCACATATTTAAATTGTACCATTTGACGTTTTGAGGTGTGTATATATATATATACACACACATATATATATATATATATACACATATATATATACACACCTCGAAACAAGTTCCATTTTAAAAATATATACAATAAATTTAATAAATTATTTACCATCTCAATTTTCTTTCTCCTAGATTTTACTTCATCCTTCTTGTTGTTGGACTGCTTCTTCTATGAGAGCTTTCAAAGTAAATTATTTCGTAATAAACTTCCTCAAGTGTCTATGACTTTAATATTTTCACTGCAAAACAATAATTTAGTTTGATCTGAAATTCCAGATTGGAAGTCCTCATCTCATCTTTCTGAAAGTATTTATTATCTTTTTGCATTCGGTAATTCTTTTGAGAACTCTGAGGTTAACTCGGTCTGAATTGTATTCCTTATAAACAATCTGCTTCCATTCATAGGACATATTAGAATTGTTCCTTAGTATTTAATCTTTCAAAACTTAAATATAATGTATCAGGTATGAATATCAGTTCTCACTTACCTGTTTACTCTTTATAATCTCTGTCAAATGAAGTTCTCTATTTTTAAACAATTCTAAAATTCTCTGTGATTATATTTTTTAAAATACTTCCTTCCCTCCATTTATTTTTTTTCTCAACACTTGGATAATTGTATTATACAGATGTTAAGACTTTTAATTCTATACTCCTTATCTCAATGTTTCTGTCTTTATTTCCATCCCTTTTTCCTTCCTGGTGCCTTCAAGGGAGCTCTACATGTCATACTCAGGCTCATTATCCACTCCTTGGATTTATCCATGTAGTTTTTCTACCCATCCACTGAGTTCATTATTTCAGCCACCATTTCTCCATACCTAATGGCACAATTATCCAGTTTCTATTATATCCTATGTGTGGTGGTTTTAGTGTGGGAAAAGGTGACTGGTTAGAGGAGGTGACTGGCTTTTGAGCTCCTGGATTTCCAATTCAGAGGATCTGTATCAAGATGTGATATGAACCCCAAAATCCTGGGCTTCAGGCCTGATGCCATGAACAAATAAGACTTTGGGGTGCTTTATGGAAGAGGTGAGAGTAATACATAATTTTGATCAAGTGGGTAGATAATGCTAAATTGAATCAGTCCTTCAATTCTTTACTTCTTCCTTTAAAAGAATTATAATCAGAGAGGGAGACAAACCATAAGAGACTCTTGTCTCAGGAAACAAACTGAGGGTTGCAGGAGGGGAGGCAGGTGGGGGGAAGGGGTGGCTGGGTGATGGACATCGGGGAGTGTATGTGTTGTGGTGAGCGCTGTGTGTTGTGTAAGACTGATGAATCACAGACCTGTACCCCTGAAACAAAGAATACATTATATGTTAATAATAAAAAAAATAAAATAAAACAAAAGAATTATAGTCAGGCTTTTGGCATGACTTCATGGTGAACAGATTTGTCTTCTCCATCCCTGTTTTGCTTTCACAGTGGAACGTTAGTGGATGTGACATGATCAAAGTGTTATATGTATGTGAACATTTGAGTTGTCCCTTGCACTTCAGTGATCCTTAACACCATGCCCAGGGAAGCTACAGTTTCAAAGAGAATATGGAGAGATGTAAAGCAGACCTAAAGACATCCAAGGCCGGGGGCCAATTCCAGTTGAACCACTGACATGCAACTAAAAATTAAAATTGTCATGGCAAGCCACTGAGTGAGGAATCTATTTGTAGCAACATCATTAGGCATTAGCTGACAAATACAGTATGCACCACTGGTTATTTCTCAAGACTGTGTGTTCAGTATTAAGGTGGATAATTCCCTCATTTTTTAAGGACATTTACTTTGTTCATTTTATATTATTGTGCAATTTGTTATTCATACTCCTTAGGTACCCTCCATGCCTCACCAGAAGGGCTGCACTTTTCCAAGAGCTGCTTCCCCTGGTTGAACTTACTCAACTCCCAGGGCGGCAGGAGGTGGCATTACTGAGATAGGCAGTGCGTGGAACCTGTTGGGAATCCCTCTCGTGGCCTTCCAAGCTTGACCCTGCTTTGACATGATCCTCCACCCTGTGATAAAAGTTGGACTATATGGGCGTTGCTCCAGGCAAAAAGTGCAAGCATGCTAGTGTCATAGGGGTCAAAAAACAAATTCAGGAAGCTTTCTAGAGTCCTGTTCCCCTAGAGAAAATTTTCTCTCTGTGTTGTCCACACATGCTGGGACACAGCTGTGTCTGGTATTTTTTTCAGAAAAAAACACATTTTTCTATTAATTTTCTCTTTGTGCCTGACAAATTCATATATTAAGGTAAAAAATATGTTTTCAATTCTGACTCTTGGTGTAGTTCATTATCTTTATATAGTGAGGGCTTAATTTGAAAGCCATGAAGTATTCTCCAATCGTCCCAAAATAGCAATAATAACTGAATAGTTACAAAATTTACAGAAGTTGGAAATACTAGCTCCAACTAGTCCTTTTTTAGTTTCCTGTACTTTAATAGATGTGTAGTGTAGATCTAGTTGTTCAATTTGTTTTCTGGCAACATTAATTTTTCCTTTTAGTCATCTAAATACTTTTTACACATTGCCTGAACTATTTGCAATGAGATTTCCTAATATCGTCTTCCATGCTGACCCCCAAGTAAACACCAACTCTTTGCCGTGCAAAGGTGTTGCATATTGAGTTATATTTTATAATCAATGGAACACATTCATCTGGCTCAATATTTGTAATCCCCACATTTCTAATAAAATATGCAAATAAATGGTCCATGAAAAATATAATGAAAATTGTTATAACCGAAGTGCAGGATAAAAATACATTAGCCTTAGTGTAGTTGTCAATAACTGTCTGAAAAGTTGCTTGTTCTGGCTCTATTAATTCTGAGAAAAATGCAATCTCATGCCCCAGTTGGAGAGGGTTTTCAGGGGCCACCTCTGATCCTGAATGCTTGGTCAATACACCTCACATGATCTCTGTGTAACTTCATTTTTCCTTCTGCTCCTCTACCCCTAAAGATGATAGTAGCTTTATGTAATTATTGATTTTTGGATAGCAGCATAAACCTTCGTATACTTTGTGGTCAAGTCCCAGTGTTAAAATTCCTCTTTCCTAAATGCCTAGAGGAATTTCGGGACTGAGGCAACCTACTTCTGCCACTATCCAGATAGGCCAGATTTCCTCAGGATTTTAGGTTATGACAGTAAACTTTTTGCTTGATAAAATTCTACCTGATTTCCAAGACTCACTGCAAGTAACACCTTCTCAGATAATGATAGACCAATAGTTCCTATTTTTTTGTCTAAGTATTTCTTATATTAAATAAGGAAAGATGAATCAAGACAGGGGAATAAATATATGTATATCACCTCTTACCTCAAGGCCCTAAAATAAATATGAAAGATATTATGATATTTAAATTTTTTAATTCATAACAGCCTTGGCATGAGCACACACATACACAGACACAAACACAATTAAACAATTTGTGGAATTCAGGAAAGACAATTTATGAGGGACACCAGCAGTAGAGAAAGACTGCAGAATGAGAATCACACTGGTGGTTCAGAGGAAGAATGGGCTTCCTGGAAAACCTGTTGCTTTAAGAATGTGCATTCAAATCATTTCTAGTAATCTGAACCAGTATCTCCTGTAATCAGAACTACATCTAAAGGAGATAAAATAAATATATCCAAGCACATGATTTGGTTTTCTTTGAAAATTACCCAAAGGGAAGAAACACTATTTTAAAAAGTAGAAATAAAGGAAAATACAGTTCAAAGACAAAGAAAAAAAGCATTCTGAAGTAATTATAATAAATATTCTCAAAGAAAGTAGAGCAAACATGATATTCAAACCAAAAACAACCAAAAAGTGACTTTTACACCATAAAAAATAAAGAATTCAGAAATTGAAACTGCAAAATTAATTTTTTTTCAAGGAACCAAGTTATACTATGTAATCGAATCAACACGACTGAATTAGTGTGCTGAACGATGGAGCAGATGACTTCTCTCTTCCTAGAAAATGGGTTGCGGAGGTCAAGAACCATGAAGAGTAAAAGCAAAAGCAAAAGTTCCAATATATACCTAATAGTAATTCCAGACCAAGAGAAAGAAAAGAATAAAGGACAGGAAGTAATCAAAGAAATAATGACAGAAAATTCTTAAAGCAGAACAGTGGTATTAACAAAATTCAAGGTAGAATCAATGAAAAGAAAAAACAAAAACAAAAACAAAACAAAACAAACAAACGAACAAAAAAACCCAGGCATAATGTGATGAAATTAAAAAAAAAAAAAGATAATCATTTTTAAATTGTAGAAAAAAATAAATGGGAAAAATATTATTTAAAATAAACTAGAATAAGATTGGTGCCTGTTGATTCATAACACTAAATAGGGAACCTTCATTTCAAAGGAGTATTTTACTTTATTGAAATTATAAGCAGCTAAAAAAGACAAAAATATATCTTCAGGCATACACAGATTTAGAAGTATTGCCATTACAGAGGCCCTTTCTAAATATAATTATATAATATAATACATAATATATATTATGTAATATTTTTAAGAAAGAGAAAGTTGTAGAATACAGAATTGTGAAAATAGGGGTGCCTAGGTGGCTCAATTGGTTAAGTGTCTGACTCTTGGTTTCAACTCAGGTCATGATCTCACAGATCCTGAGATCCAGCCCCAAATAGGGTTCTGTGCTCAGTGGGGAGTCTGCTTGAAGATTCCCTCTGCCCATCCCCCAACTCATTCTCTCTCTCAGATAAATAAATAAATCTTTTAAAAAATAATTGTGAAAACAATAACACCAAATAATAAGTCAAAATGGCTATTGCAATATAAAAGATCAAAAACTACTAACTACTTGGAATAAAAAATCACAGATGATCTCTATGTTGCAGTTGGGAGGGAAGGAGCAGTAGGGAGCATTCTGAGGGGTTGCTTTGTTGTGGGTAGTCTTCAGATATTGTTTCGCTTAAAAGGTAAGAAAAATGTGTGCTTAAAAGTATAAGTTAACAATTTAATTGCAATGTAGAAAATGATCAATGTAATATATAGTTTTTAAATAGTTGCAAGATGCTCCACATCATATACCATCAGGGAAATACAAATTAAAATAACAATTAGATACCACTGCACACCTATCAGAATGGCCCAAATCCACACCAACAGCACCAATTCTGAGGATGCAGAGTAACCGATAACTCTAATAAATTGCTGGTGAGGATGCAAAATGGCACAGCCTCTTTGGGAAACAGTTAGGCACTTTCACAGAAAACTAAACATACTCTTAACATATAATCTAGAAATTGCACATCGTGATGTTTGCCCAAAGGAGTTTGAAACTTAGGTCCACACAAAAGCTCACACACAGATGGTTACAGCAGCTTTCCTCATGTTGCCCAAACTTGATGCAACCAAGATGTCCTTCAGTAGGCAAATGGATAAATAAATTGTGGTACATGTAGACAATGGGATATTATTTAGTGCTAAAAAGAAATGAGCCATGGAGCCATGAAAATACATAGAGGAAACTTAAGTTCATATTAGTAACTGAAAGAAGACAATCTGAAAAAGTTACACCCTGTGTGATTACAAGCATACGACATTGTGGAAAATGTGAAACTATGGAGACAATAAAAATATCAGCTGTGGACAGAAGTGAGGGAGGCAGGCAGAGCACAGAGGAATTTTAGATTTGTGAAAATACTCTACATAATATAATAATGATGAATATATGTCACTGTACATTTGTCTAATCCCATACAATATACCGTGAGGGTGAACTTTAAAGTAAACTATGGATTTAGGATGATGACGATGTATCAATGTAAATTTATCCTTGGTAAAAAAAAAAAAAAAGTATCATTTTGGTGAATGATGTTGATAGTAGGGGAGGCTATGCATGTATTGGGTCAGAAGATATAGAAAAAAATATTTACCATCCCTCAATTATACTAGAAACCTAAAACTGCTGTAGAAAAAACAAAAACAAAAAAAAAGTCTTTCAAAAGGAATGAAATAACTTGAAAAAAATTATAAAGCACAGTGAAGTAAAACATAATGCTATCACTCTAATAAATGTCAGGAAAGAAGAAAAAGACAGTAAAAAGAAAAATAAAATAAAATATGAATATTGAAGCCTATTACACATACATCATTCAATATGTGTCTAGAATAAATACAAATATGCTACAATCACAATAAAAGTGACTGGATTCAAACCCTGTCCTCCATTCCCTAATACTTCTGCTTGCTGATTATTATTTATAATTGCAGAGGTAAAGACACAGAGAAGAGCAACCATTGTTGCAAGCCCGTCCCTTTCTGGATGAAGCAACTTTAAGATGATTTGAAGGACCAGCTCCTTCTCCTCTCTCATTTTTCTCCTTTTTCTTTTCTGGGAGCCAAACATTTAAGGATTAGGACATTTCAAAGCAACCACATATATGGGGAAGATAGCATGCATGCCTGAGGAAAAACAGAAGCTCACAAGAGACCTGAGAACAACTTCGGTTTACACCTTCAGCAGATCCCCTGCACAGAGATACCCTGCAAACACTACCACCACCACCTCCTCCACCATCAGCACCACCACAATACCAGCAAGCCCTGGTGAAGTTGGAAAATGAGATCTTTGGAATTACCACATTTTAATAAAAATGTTCAACAAAAATCATGAGACATACAAAGAAACATGATCCACTCAGGAGAAAAAAAATCAGTAGAAACTATCCCGAAGAAAGTCCAGACAATAGATATATTATACAAAGCCTTTAAAACCATTCTCTCAATGCCTAAAAAATAATAGAAGACACAGACAAAGTCAAGAAAAAGATGTATGGGGGCACCTGGGTGGCACAGCGGTTAAGCGTCTGCCTTCAGCTCAGGGCGTGATCCCGGCATTATGGGATCGAGCCCCACATCAGGCTCCTCCGCTGTGAGCCTGCTTCTTCCTCTCCCACTCTCCCTGCTTGTGTTCCCTCTCTCGCTGGCTGTCACTATCTCTGCAAAATAAATAAATAAATAAAATCTTTAAAAAAAAAAGATGTATGAATGAGATAGAAATATAAACAAAGGGAGAGGAAACAGAAAAAGAAACCAAAAAGAAATTCTGGATGGAACTGAAAAGTAAAATAACTGAAATAAAAACCCACTAGAGAGGGGCGCCTGGGTGGCTCAGTCGTTAAGCATCTGCCTTTGGCCCAGGGCGTGATCCCAGCATTCTGGGATCGAGCCCCACATCAGGCTCCTCTGCTGTGAGCCTGCTTCTTCCTCTCCCACTCCCCCTGCTTGTGTTCCCTTTCTTGCTGGCTGTCTCTCTCTCTCTGTCAAATGAATAAATAAAATCTTTAAAAAAAAAATTCACTAGAGAGATTCAAAAGCAGATGTGAACAGGCAGAATTAAAAAAATCAATAAGCCTAAAGATAGGGCAGCTGTAATTATTAAGTCTGAGGAACAAAAAGAAAAAAGAGGGAAGGAAAATGAACAGAGACTAAAGAACCTGTGGGACACCATCAAAAGGACCAGCATAGGCACTGTGGGAGTAGAGAGAAGAGAGAGAGAAAGGAACAGAACTTATCTAAAGAAATAGCAACCCGCAATTTCCCAGTTTTGATGAAAGACATGAATATAAATATTCAAGAAGCTCAATGAGTTCCAAGCTGGATAAACTCAGAGACCCTTACAGAGGCACATTATAATCAAGCTATTTGAAGACAAAGACAAAGAGAGAATCTGGAAAGCAGTAAGAGAGAAGTGACTTGTCACATTCAAGGGCCCCTGTAACTATCAAATTTCTCATCAGAAACTTTGGAGACCAGGAGTTAGTAGATTGATATATTCAAAGTATTGAAGGAAGAAAGGTGTCAACTACGAATTCTGACAAGAGTGTTCTTCAAAAATGAGGGAGAAATTAAGACATGCCCAGATAAACAAAAGCTAGTAGATTTGTTACCTCTTGCACTTGCTCTGTAAGAAATCCTAAAGAAAGTCCTTCAGATTGAAATGGAAGGACTATCTACAGTAACTCAAAGCATTTGAAGAAATAGAGGTCTCTGGTAAAGGTAAATGCGTTGGCAATTATAAAAGTTAGTTTAATTGTAACTTTGGCTTGTAATTCCATTTTCTTTGTTTTCTACATGATTTAAGGTATTAATGCATTATAAAAACACTTATTAGTCTGACTTGGAACACACACTGAATAAAGATGTGACTTTTCTGTGAAAAGTGAAAGAGTGGGGATGGAGGTGTATAAAGATCAGAGTTTTTAAATGTTATTAACATTATGCTGGTATAAATTAGAGTATAACATTACGATGTTAAATGTCATGCTTGGGGAATCCTCAAAAAGTAGTTATGGAATATCCACAAGAGGAATGAAAAGGGAAGCAATGCATTTCATTAAAAAATTTCTTTCCAAATCCTGCAATCAGCTCAGACTGCTTTGTAATATCCCCTTCATCTTTGTTATTTTATTTATAGTATTTCAGTTCGCTCTGATCTTTGTACTTCCTTAAGTTATTCTGTGTGATACCCATGATCACCATTAATATTATCATTATCATTTACAGTTAACAACAGTTTTGACACCATTTTTTTCTTGCATCCCAATTCCTTCCTTGAGAGTTCCATTTACTTCTGGCAGAAATGCCTTAGTCAGTCTTTTATGAAGGGTCTGATTAGTAAACTCTCTCTTATTTGTATTTTTGAGAACATCCTTATTATATGCACACTGTTTAATGTAGTTTAGGTGGATATAAAATTACTGGCTGAGCAATTTTTTCCTCAGGACTTTGAGAACAATATTTGAATGTCTTCTGTTATTTTTTCCTGATAAAATATCAGTCACATTCTTCTTCCTCTTACATATGACATTTTCACCTGTGAACCTTTTAAGAAGTCTTTCATTATTTTTGAAGTTCTGCCCCAATATTTGATAGCTTAGGTGTGGAATTATCTTCTGCACGTTGGACCACACCTATGCAACCCCCAACTTTTCATTATGTGTTATGGATTGCACTGCATCAACTTGGTTATGCTGATACCAAATTCATGTGATTCTGAGTTGGAATTGGTCTAGAAGATGAATGTAAAGGCCCTTCTCATCAGAAGCAGGAAGAGATAGATAGATGATAGATAGATGGATAGATGATAGATAGATAGATAGATAGATAGATAGATAGATAGATAGATAGATGATAGATAGATAGATACAGAGTTCCTAGAGGGTTCTAGCTTGTATTCTCTCTCTACTGCCAGTGCATTCAGATTTTCTTCCAGACTGTTGGCCCTACTGACCAATGGCAGCCCCAGGGTTACCATAAGATACTTGCCAGACAAATTAAAGAAGAAATAACCAAGCAAAGAGAGCAATTTTCCCTGGATTTTTCATCGGTTCCTTCTGTGGTCTGGCTCTGGCAGGTGCAAATGCCTGGTTGTCCCAGTTTTCCTTTAGGGTCTGACTTTTGCACTCATGCCAATTTTTCAAAAGGGCACATTAGTAATACTTCACCAATTCCTCAATTTCCCCCCCAATTCCTTCCTCCCTACCTTCACCCACAATTGTATAAGGCCTTATCCTATAATAAAAACGGTATTCACAATACAGCAGTTCTGTCTCTTTGATTCAATTTGACTTACATACGTTACTCCTTAACAACACCCTACAATTCTTCACTGGCATAGAAGAATAAAAGAACTGAAAAGGGCTTAATGTTCCAACTATACAGAGATTACTGATTGAAAAAATAATAAGTTAAATGGGCTTCAATCACAAACAAGGATCTTTTCACTCTCTTTCACTACCCTTATCCTGACTCTCCCTGTCCATGTTTTTCATATACCATAGACACTCGCTTTAAGAATTTTTCTTTGTATGTTCAAAACAGAAAGGAAAAAGCAAAGTTAGTTTCAGCAGAATGCCCAACGGTGGTGTTGATACGCTATATATGGGAGAGTATTCATTTTCCTCATGTTCCAAGGTGCATAGCATAATGACTGTAGCTAACAGTGTTCAATAACATATAGGAAACTTACTAAGAAAATAAATCCTAGGACTTCTCATCACAAGAACATTTTTTCTTTATTTTTTTCTTCTTTCTATTGTATTTATGTGAGAAGATGGATGTTATCTGAACTTCCTGTGGTAATCATTTCACCATATGTGTAAATCAGATCATCATATTGTATGCCTTAAACTTATGCAGGGATGTATGTCAATTATTTTTCAACTGCAAAAAACAGTTTGACAATTCTATCTCAAAATATAACAGTAGCTGTAGCAGTAGTAGTAGTAGTTATAGTCAACTTTTACCAAGCTCTTACAATATAAAGTGCTATTGTAATTTCTTTATACATATCAATGCATTTATCTCTCACCACAGCTCTGTGAGTTGTATACACTATTTGCTAGGTGAGGTGCCACATCGGGACATTAAGAAAATCGTCCACAGACACCCAACTGGTAAGTGGAAGACCTTATTTATTCTCATGTTTTTAGTCACTAGACAAGAATTCTTCTCAGTTCAAGGTATCTACTGCTCAGTCACTGATATTAGCAAAAAAACAAAATATTAATGATACCACATTAGGAAAAGTTAAAGTAAATTTTGCAATTCTTCTGTGGTTGAGTATTATGAATAGCCGAAACAGTCTTGAGAAAGAAACACAAAGCTGGAGGCATCACACTTTCTGATTTTAAAACAGATTACCACAGCTTCAGCTTCGGTAATCTGAAGCTGTGGTAATCAAATCAGTATGGTACAGATTAAAGACAGACAAATAGACCAATGGAACGGAATAGAAATCTCAGAAATAACCCCTCACCTATATGGTCATATCATCTTCAACAAGCACTCCAAGGCTATCCAGTGAGGAAAGTTCAACAAATTGTGCCAGGAAAACTGGATCTCCACTCGCAGAAGAATGACTTGTGATCCCCCCTGGCACCACAAACACAAACCAATCCAAAATAGATTAAATACATAAGTGTAAGCTGAAACTATAACTAAAACTCCTAGGAGAAAACAAATGAAAAAATCTCCACGACATTCATTTTAGCGATAATTTTTTAATATGACACCAAAAGCATGGGCAACCAAAAGAAAAATAAACAAAATGGATTACATCAAACTTAAACAACAACAACCAAACTTCTGCACAGCAGAGAAAGCAATTAAGAGAATGAAAAGGCAACATATGGAATAGAAGAAAATATTTGCAGATCATTTCTACCTGAGAAGGGGTTACCACCTAGATTAAATAAGCAACTCCTACAATTCAACAATAAAAAACCCAAATTACCAGAATAAAAAAAAAATAGACAAAGGACTTGAATTTCTCCAAAGAAGATATCCAAATGACCAACTAGCATACACAACGTCGCTCAGTACCACTATTCATCAGGGAAATGCAAATTAAACCATAATGAAAACAATAAGTAAACAAAACCACAATGAGGTATCACCTCACAATCATTAGTATGGTCACTATCAAAAACAAAAAGAAAAACAGAAGATAACAAGTATTAATGAAGATGTGAAAAAAATGGAACTTTTGGCACACAATTGATGAGAATGTAAAACAGTGTGTCCGTTATGGAAAACAACACAGAAGTTCCTAAAAAAATTAAAAATTTAATTGCCATATGACCCAACAATTCTCCTTCTGGGTATATATCCAAACGAATTGAAAATGGGATTGAGAGAAACATTTGCACACTCATTTATTGTGCAGCATCTCATTTACTGGACAGAAATTCATGCACAATAACTAAGATGTAGAAGCTACATATATATCCATCAAAGGGTGAATAGATAGACAATATGTGGTATATACATATAATGGAATATTACTTAGCCTTAAAAGAGAAGGTAATCATGTCATATGCTACAACATGGTTGAACCTTGAGCTCATTATATGAAGTGAAATAAGTCAGGCATAAGAAGGCAAATACTACGTGATTCCACTTATAGGAGTATATAAAGTAGTCAAACTCTTAGAAACAGAAAATACAATGGTGGTTGCCAGGGCCTCAGAAGAGAGGAAATGGAGAGTTGTTTAATGTGTATAGAATTTCATTTCTGCAAGATGAAAAAGTTCTGGAGACCTATTGCACAACAATGCGCATATAGTTAACATTACTGGACATTACAGTTAAAAATAGTGAAGATGGTGAATTTTATATCATGTGTTTATGCTACTACTACTACTAACAATAATAATAATAAAGGCAGAGAGTCAAGAACCAGCCTGGCCTTTGATGTGAATGGTGAAGGGTGAAGGGTTGGAGGGGAGGCTTGGGAAGTAGAACTTCCTGGAGCGTTCTACACAGTCCACACCTGACCCCATGAGTACTGGTGAGTAACTGAGTACTTAAAGCAGGCAAGAGGGAGTTAATTGACTACGTTAAGCAGTTAAGAAGTCCTTCCTCCAGAGGAAAATAGGATGCAAATCATCTTTACCTTGAAGCCCAGGTCTCTGAGAACAGTGCCTCCATGCTGAATGTGCAGAGTGGAGGGGTGGGGGGCAAGCAAGCAGAGTGTGGGCAGCGACCTTCTTCAGAGCCAGGTGAAGCAGACAATGGGCAAAATGAAATACTCTAGGACCAGGGGAAGCCAGAATGGTCCTCACTTCAAAGAAGGGTGTACATCTCCTTAGTCAGTCATCCCACCAAGGCTGGCACTGCTACTTAGAAATCCAGAAGCTTGATTTTTGTCTTGTTGTTGTTATTGCTGCTGGGTTTTCTTTTCCCTTTGAGAATACAAATAAATTTCATCAAGTAGTAAAAAACGTTTTCCCCAAAATTCTACATTGTATCATCTCTCTTTATTGTATTGTTTCAGATTATGAATAATGGGCATGGTCTTTTTATATCTCACACTCTAAAGAAATACATTGCTGATGAGCTCTTACAAAACGTCAACAACTAAAGAACCAGTTTTAACATCTGGTAAATAGAATCCCACCATTATGACCCACAGTACTGCCAAGAAGAGTTTTTCTTTAAAGTAGCTCTTAACAAACACTGAGATTCACAACGCATTTCTGTACTGCTTCCACTGTTCTCAACTTAGGATCTGAAGATGGTAGGGGGTACCCTGAAGTCTCATTATTATTTGATTCTTTCTTGCTTTCCTTTTCTGACCCTCCGCCTGCCCCTAGGGTTCTAGGTGCTTCTGAAAAAGTCTTTTTTTTTTTTAAGCCAAGATAAAAGGGTAGGAGCTTTACCTTTTCATTTTAAAATTCATACCATCTAGCATTCCTCACCCTTATATTCCACAGGACTTCCTCATCGAGCTCAAAGTTGCTACTAACACCTATAATGAACAGAAATATGGAGAAAAAGCACTGGGACATGAACTGGGTTTCAGTTCCACCTTTCACTGTTTCAGTAATTTGGAACAACCCTCAAGCTCCCTAATTTTCAGTGTCTTCATTGACAAATGGTGATATAAAGCCCTGCCCTTCTTCACTGATCTGAGGATTACAGCTGGGAGCAGATTTTTATGGCCTTAATGTTCGCATGCCCCCAAAATTCGTACATTGAAGCCTTAACCCATGTGTGGCTGTGTTTAGAGATGAGGCCTTTAAAGAAGTAATTAAGGTTAAACAAGGTCATAAGAGTGGGGCTCTGATCTGTTAGGATTAATATCCTTATAAGAAGAGACACCAGAGAGTTCTCTCTCTCTTTCTCATTTTCTCTCTGTGCCTCTCTGTTTCCCTCCTGCATGCACAGAGGAAAGGCCAAGCAAGGAGACATAAGAAGGCAGCCATCTACAAGCCAGGAACAAATACCTAATCAGAGACTGACCATGCTGGCACCCCAATCCAATCTCCAGATCAGTGAAAAAATCAAGTTTTGTTATTTAAGCCTCCTAGAGGGTATTAGCTTCTGATGGCAGCCCAAGCTAACTAATACAAAGATGATAATGCATCTTTTTTAAAGACTTTATTTATTTGATGGAGAGAGACACAGCCAGAGAGGGGGGAGTGGGAGAGGGAGAAGCAGGCTTCCCACTGAGCAGGGACCCCGATGCAGGGCTCAATTCCAGGACCCTGGGATCATGACCTGAGCCGAAGGCAGAGGCTTAAGGACTGAGCCACACAGGCACCCCTATAATGAATTTTTTTTTTTTTACCAGTGAAGTCCTTGTCAAACAAAAGCCATTGTCATTTGTCTAAAGAATATCCTTGTTTGTGATTAAGCACCCATCCACAGACCGCAGGGTGTAATAGTCCCAGTAGAGCTGCCTACAGGAAGAAGCAAAAGGAGAACTTAGCTTTATGTGAAGCATATACGAGACTGATCATTCGAATGACACACTTCCAGCTCATACACATTTTTGAGAGGCTTCTCTGCCCTTCCCATCATTTTCTACAGCATTAGAGAAAGAGCACTTTGGCTGATAATAGTTAATTTCATTCCCAGGCATCAAGTAATTTGTTTTTCTTGCAATTGCTGAACAAAAAAAAAAAAAAAGAAGAAGAGGAAAAAGAAAAAAAGACTGTTAAAGTCCTGGATTTCATAATACATTAAAACTTAGAAAATTGAAGAATTAATTAGTAAATATTATTGAAAACAGCACTGTGATGGAGAACTTGTAGGTGCTTTGTGAAATGGAGAAGATGGGTAACTCATGTCCTCTCCTCACATAAAGTCACAATTTCATTAAAGAGACAAAGTATGTCGAGAATACAGTGCGTCCAATGGATGTGACATTCCATGGCATCAACTAAAAGGGGAATAGGAGCACAAGGGAGTGGGGATCACTGCAGAGATATGGATTCTTCCAGAACTTCACCTCCTTATGTCCTACTTTCCCTTCCTCCAAAATAGCTAATCATTCCTCTCTTCAAATCCCCTCCAGATACCTAAATATTTCTATTTTTGCATGTATTAGACAGTATTATTTATTTATTTTGAAAGTCTCCCTCCCCCTTATTAAAATACTGTAAATTCCTTGAAAATGGAAATTGATGTTTTTATTCTTGCAACATTTGCCCCCCTGGAACATGTGTATTAAAAAGTAAAAATTTAATGAAAACAGGATAGGGAAGAACCTCTAGGAATGAGTAAGATTAGGGAAGCAAAAAAGAAGGCTGAGATATCTTCTACAGAAGGCATGTGTTGAATAACATCTGGATAAATTGAATGGAATCGAATCAAGGAGTCCTCCCAAATTTGGGCGCAATGAAGTCTATTTAGTGTGGTTCTTTTAGGAAAGCATAACAGGACAAAGAGATCAAGGTTCCTCTTTACTCCCTTTTTATTTTAACCCTTACTAAATTCAAGGCATCAAATGTCAAGGACATGACTTTTGCTTTGTTTGTTCAGCATGTTTTGAACCAAAAAAGCAAATGATATAATATGACTTAAATTGGTAAATGTACTGTATCAGACAATTTTGAAATTTCTTATAATCATTTCCATTAAGTGCCTACTTCCTCAATCTACAACTGAGGACAAAGAATTATTCAATGGAGCGAACCTCAACTCTTTGGCAACATTAATAAGATGCCTTCCCTAGGAATTAGACTTTGGGAATGAGAGAAAGTTATTCTGTCTCGTGACATGTAAGTCCAAGAATTACTATGGGCCAAACTCAACCTCACAAACCAATGAATCAGAAGAAAGCAGACTGCGACAAGGGAGAAGAATGAAACAGATTTGCAGAGCACAGCAAAGCAGAGTAAGTCAAAAGACACTGCTTGGGAACCAGTACTTGCTTCAGGTTCGTTTTTGAGACTTCTAGATCTCTGCCTTTGGTTATCTGAGATGATTCTCTATCCCATGGTAAGTTCTCTCTTTTTATTTTGCTAGCTTAGGTTGTACTATAATATTTGCTACTAAAAAGCCATACACAAATTACAGAAATTATAAGATGTGGTTTCCATCTCAAATACATGAATATCAAAGAATGTGAGATGAGACCTAAGGTTTTCATATGCATGTAATTTTTACCAAATAATATTTGAAATAACTAGTTAGACTAGGAAATTAGATATGCCATATCACAATATGTCATTACACAAGAGTAAGGGGGCTATATATATATCACCACTTTTACACTTTTACACTTTTTTCTTTGGTATAGAAGAATTTATAATAGAATATGGACCATTAATATTACATGGGGTTTTTTCCGCCAAATTTCCTGTTTCTTCACATTGGGAAGACTGTATGAGTAAGTACTCTCAGTTAATAACATGCCCATGGACATGTGCCTTCAAGGATTTGGAGATTAGGTTAAGGCCAACCCATTTGGGAAGTAATAGTGCTGCCACAATTTAATAATAAGTAGCTTTGAGGCACAGAGTGTCAAATGAAACATTGGTTCTCGTAATAGTAAGCCATAAGGGCAAACCTCATAACTAATGTTCAACTGTATATAGCACAAGAGCTGACATTAGCTGAGTAAAGACTGATTATAAAAATAGGAACTCACTTTGCAACCAATTTGGGGGGGAAAAAGGAATAATATTTGAAATGTTAAATGACCATAAGTTGTGTGTTGTGTGTGGTATAGATGTATGTAAAATATATATCAGTGGTATCACTTTCAGAATTTGCTGAAAGATTTTGTGAGTGGTGCCTAGTAAAATCTAAATGAGTATGCTGAACTGTTGTTGAGTTTAGAATTAAGTGAAGGAAGATCCTTGCTGGAAATGTACATTGGACTTATTCGAATATAGGTTATATTTATAGCTCGGAGACTAAAGAAGACCTCCGAAGGGTGTGAAGAAAGAAAAGTCCAAATGTGAAGACTTGGTGAACTTCAGATTTTGGAGATTGAGGAAATGACAGAAATTAAGTTCTAATAAAATATAATAAAAGTTGTGATTAAGAGCGCCTGGATATATTTTTTCTTCTTTCCAAAGACTCATGTGTGTAAAATGAGCCTTTCTTTTTAAATAGCCAAAACTCACACTTGTTTTGGAATCTTGATATAGAAGGAGGACATAAGAGTTAAGTATCACTCAGTGACCCTGCCACCCTAAATATTACATGACTGTCCTTTAAGAGGCATTCCTAATTTTTTTTCTATTCTTCTTGTCTCTAATTTACTCCCATAAGGCTACCAGAATAATTTTTCTAAAATAAAACTATCTGTGTGCTTATAGTACTTCCATGGTCCCCTCTTGACCCCAGAGAAATTTGAATTGTTCATCAAATCACACAAACCTCTGCATCATCTCCCTCCTGCTCACCTCCCTGGCTGTATCTTTCGCCGTTCTCCTGCTGATGCCCTTAATTTTCATTTTTGTTCACTAGCAGGCTCCATACTTGGTTTTATTTTAAACTAGAAAACTCTTCCTCTCTGAGTGTTTCTGACATTTCCTAAAGGGAGCCCTTTCTGAATTCTTCAGTTTGGGTTAGATGCGTTCTCAATACCCCTCTGTGTGGTGCATGCTGGAAGGCTGGTTTGTGCAAGTACACCCTGAATGCCCCTGTGAATCATAATCTTGAGAATGTAGGGATCCCAATTCTCCCTCTAATTCCCATCAGACAGAATGTATAGAAGAACATGTTGTTTAGACTCAACGTCAGGGGCTTCAGGAATGGCCAACCCAGAGCATCTCCTTTGTAACGAAGAATGTCTAGTTGGCAGGCCTTGATCTCCTTAGAACAGTTCCATGCAAGGAGGGGATGGGCTACAGAGAGTTGTGAGGCCAGTTGCTATGCTATACAAGCTTGTTGCATGTAGATCCTAGCAGCAGATGTTTTGTCCAGTTGGCCACTCCTGGACTCTCTGTACATAAGTTCCTCCCAATAAACTTACGTCTCCATCGCCATCTCTGGTCTTTTCTTCGGCCTCATTGAACTACCACCTACCCTTGACTTAGAATCTGCCAGTGTATGGCAACACACCCTCATGACATCTTTTTCTATTCTATATTGCAGTTCTTAAGGTAGCAAGGGAAAGAACGTATCCAAGAGAAGAATAGCTCTCAATCATTTGTCCCCCAGGGAATATTTGGCAATGTCTGGAGACATTTGTGGTTGTCACAGCAAGAGATGTGCTATTGGCACCCAATGGGTAAAGGCCCAGGATGCTGTTATGAATCCTACAATGCACAAGACAGCCCCTTCAACAAAGAATTATGCAGCCCAAACTGTCAATAGTGCCAAGGTTGAGAAATCCTGCAGGTTGAAAGAATAAAGAGAGAACCACATAAGCAGGGCAGAAAGCAGTCCAGAAAGACCAAACTTGCTGAGGCTGAGGGTGTGATGGGGGCTAGTGGCAGGGAGGAGCCCAGCACCTGAGGGCAGGGAAAGGAAGAATGAGGAAGGGGGAGAAGCCTGACATTGAGAGCCCTGGGGTTGGGGAGATAGAGGGAGAGTTTGACAGCTGCATAAGGGAAGGGAAGTGGTGTTCAAAGAGGACATTTAGAGAAGGTTTCTGAATGAGGTACTGTGGGAAGTCTCCACGCTTCCTCTCTACAAAAACACATTGTAGAGTTCTGCGCTTCAACGCTTCTTGAGACAGACTGCTGTTCTTTTTAGTTCCATGGCAAGCAGGGAATGGACTACGAAGTGTCAGGTCAACTCCATTTGAGTTAAAGTTAGTCATTTCCATGCTTTGTGATCTCCTGGGGGAATGGGTCATGTCTTAACTGCCTTTGAAATCCTAGCACCTACCACAGTAGACAACCCAGATTTGGAACATACTCAGTGCTTTTCCACTTTGGGGCCAGCCTAAGTGAAATTTTAAAGTAATCACTGGCATTTTCCTATCTGTCTCTGCAGCGATACTTTCTCTGTTTTTGGCCTCAGGTTCTTCTGCTGTGCCCTTCCAGGCCATGCCTCATGCCACACTTCCTCCCTACTCTTCTCCCTTTTGTTTGCTCCTCTATTGGGACATACCCATGCTAGGGTTCTTTATATTCCTTACTACCTCACTCCTCCCAAAATGTAAAAGGGAAGTGGCTACAAATGCTTTAAAAATATCTAACCTATTCATTCATTCTAAGTTTAGTGACATGATATGTTTTTCTATAATTTTTTAAAAATTTTATTTTAAAGGAAGAATCTTTGGAAATCCCCATGCCTGGCAACACATGAATGAACTACCAGTGTTGAACTATCAGGCATTGCTGAGGTATATAAGGGAAATAATTTTAACAGCAAGGAGATATTTCAACTATAACTTTCAAATTAATTCTTACTGGAGATTACCTGTAAAGCAGCCTCCCAGACTATGTTGCTAAAGGCAGTACCTATAATCTGAGAGATGTTGTCACGTGCTTTGGAAATAACTTTTTAAAAGATTTTCTTTATTTATTTGTCAGAGAGAGACAGATGGACAGACAGAGCACAAGCAGGGGGAGCAGCAGGCAGATGAAGAAGCAGGTTCTCTGCTGAGCAGGGCACCCAATGCAGGACTTGATCCCAGAACCCTGGGATCATGACCTGAGCCGAAGGCAGATGCTTAACCAACTGAGCTACCTAGACATCCCATAAATAACTCTTATACTGTATGTGTGTATTTTGTGTGTGTACCTGTGTGTGCACTGCACACATGTGTAGTAAGTGGGAGGCTGATCCATTTGGATTATAAGCTATGTACTATATCTTTATACATATACATACAAGGACATAGACACAGACATATGCATATACTCTCTAGCAGCTTTCTTCTAAATTCATCTTCTATCGTGGCTTTAGAGTTCAATTAAAAGAGCCCAGCCTTTTGAGTTCCAATGCTGGATATGCCATGTGCTAGATGAGATCTAAGAAATATATTGTTTGTCTTCACTTTACCTTCCTTAACTCTAAAATGGGACTAAGTCTGTATACTTCATGATGTTCTTGAAAGGAATATGCACCTCAGGCTATCACAGAGTACTTAGGCGAATACACCCAACAAACCTATTGCCCTTTGGGTGAGTGTGATTAGGTAGAAGTAGGGTTAGGAAGGAGAAATCAAAAATAGATGAAAAAGCTGAAATTAGTAATGTTGACTTCTACCGCAACTCAGAATTCCCACCTCTATCTATGAATTCCAATGGGCAACTTTGATACGTGTGCATAAAGATACTGGTATTTATGGCAACAATTTGTAATATTGAAAATTAGAAATGATTTTAAATGTCCATAAATAGAGGAAAGGGTAAAACAATTATGATAGGCTTATACCCTACAACGTTTAAATGGTATAACTTCAATCTAAGTGTTTAATGCTCAGTAAGATGCTATCCTCTGCAAGGAGAGGAAATGAGAAAAGTCAGACCAAGAATGACAATGCAAAAGACACTTCCACTAGAGCTCTTTGATAGCTTCATAAATATGGAACAAATATTACAAAAGATTAAAATTTCTTACATGTAGCATATTTATTGATCATGGTATTTTTTTATGTTATGTGTTGAAATATCTAATACCTGGATGGAATATTTATTGATTTTCTGTTTAAAATCTACTGGTGTCTGTATACTTATGTGGGTATATATATGTGTGTGTGAGAAAGGAAGATTCTTGGATTTGAGAGAGACCTTCTGAATGAGTGTTGGTAAGAATTTTCAGAGACATTGCTGTTTTCAGAGCTTTTCACTAACTTAGCAAAGGAAATAAAATGATTAAGTCAAAAAACCAAATATCCTTTAAAAAAAAGATATGTGATCTCATTTGTTTAAAAAATTAAATAATCAGATATCATATTTCTTATAATTTTGTCAAACATTAAAAGAAAGCAGATATTCAATGTAATCAATGGAAAGATGTTCATTAGTGGGCCTGTATATTGTTCCAATTTTTCTAAAAGACATTTTGGAAATATTATTTAAAGTCTTAAAATGTCCATTCTCTGATTTTCCTATCCATAGAGACATACAGGGGTGTTTATATAAACAATTGTAAAACAGTAAACCTGTGAACATGAAGTAACAAAATAATTTTTGAATAAATTATTCAGAAGGATACTGCCAGTGAATGGACCATTCTGTAGCAAACAGACATTTGTCTGCATATATTATATGTGGAGAAAATATTTATGGCATGTTTTCCAAAAGGAGAGGAGTTTTTATTGATAACACATGCTCAATGTTAACACCTACATGTAAAATAATAATTGTAGTATTATTATTATTTGGTGATTTTGTAATCAGTGTTTAGCCCAATACCAGAGCATGATATCCAGACTCCTGATCCGATATGAAGCCCGAGTGGGGCACAAAAGTGATCCCCATACATTTGGTTCAGTGACATGACTAATTAAACAACCCACACTTTTCATTTTTTATCGTTTAAAAGAAAAACAGCTATGACCTGTCAATGACTTAAAGATGATCATAAAAGTGTTCTTTCTAGAATTTTCAGAAAAGTTCAAGATAAGATCGAAACAAAGGAAAGGCATGTTTATAAAACTCTATGCGGGTGAAAAGGAGATTCTGTAATTTTACCCTCAGGCATTTATTACGGTAATCCCATTTATATTACAACAGTGCTCTGATAGCTGATGAAAAGGTATTATTTAGTTACCTTTCTTGATAAAATAATAATAATAATATTGAAATGAAAGAGAAATTGAACTATAATTCAGTTATAAGACTATCTACTGTGTGGCTTCTAAAAATTCATACGAAGAACAAGATATATTTTATTCTTTTCCTGAATCATAACTTGGGGAGATAGAGTAAAATAGTGAAGTAATACCCAATCATGGACTCTGATCTTCATCGTCTTCCCCTTTACAAGATATAATCAAGAATACCTTGGTTTTTGAAAATTCAAGCAGAAATGGACAACCTGAAATTCTAACAAGCTCTTGACCTATGCTGACTCCTCCTGCATTGCAAGAGAGCTGACATAACTCACTATTTCTACCGATGTATTCAGACCTCTTGGCCGGCATCTTTGCTATTCATTTATTCAATCTAGAGTAATCTCTGTCTAATAGAGTGCTGGAGCATGTCAGGATGAACAATTAAATATGATTGTTGTCATTGACAACCAGCAGTTATTGCTAAAAATGTCCCAGGCAAGAATGTGAGCATTAGGGGGTTTATTTTAAATAAGGGAGAAGTTTAAATGAAGTTGCTGTTCCAGAAAATGACAATTAAAAGCTACCATTCAAATATTAGTAGCTTTTCTTTTGCTTTTTTTCTCTTTCTTTCCTTACTTGCTGGCACAAGGGATTGATTCTTTACCTAGTGAGGCTACTGACTGAGCATGTGATCTATAATTATTTGGCTTGTCTTCCAGGGAAAGATGGAGAGGGGATGGAGGTGATCATATCTGAATAGGGCACGAAGAGGACAGACCCTTGAAATAGACTATAAAGGACAAATGACCTCTAGGTAAGCACAAAAAGAAAACATAGTATTTTGAGTAGTGAGAAAATAAAATGAGATTTTGTCAGAATTTCCAAGTGAAAAAAAATGGTTGCCATAAATGTACCCCTTTTGAACCAATTATATATCTAAAATGCAAGTGATATTCATCAGTTCTCATGTGCAACACCTGCTGTGTGTGCACGAGTATGTGTGTGTATATGTGTGCACACACATGCACGTAGGGAGGGACAAAGGAGAGGGTATGTGGAGAGCAGCTGACATAAATACATTTCCTTTTACAAAGTCATTTAAACTGCTCAAAGATATAGTTGTGTTTTTTCTAACCCTTAAAATAGGACTGATAATCAAATTTCCCAATATGCAGATAGAAATTTCGCATGGTTGACTGTTCCACTGACTCCTGAGAATAGTTTCCAGGAGGAATTCACATGGAATTGCTATAACCATTTCCCTGTGTCCAGAAGGGAAAAAAGAAGTGGCCACGTCGGGGAGCCTGCGAGTTTTCTCCCATACTGAAAGATGGCCACCCTGAGGGGCGGGCCACAACCAGGCCGGACCGCACACCTGCTTTGGGAACCAAGAAGTGAAACACAGAGATTACAGAAGAAGGTAAGAGGAGAGAAAGTCTTTCCTTGTACCCATTCTAACAAATCCTTCACAAGATTGATTGTCACACTAATGGTATAAATGCCAGATGTGTTATTGGATCATATATGAAGTCACACTCAAGGAAAATTTAACTGAGAGTCTTGTATTTTATCTGGCAACCCTAATCTTAGCGCATGCCCAACTCTTTTCTGTTGCTTATTTCTCTCTCTGTCTCTGTCTCTCACTCTCTCTTTCTCTCTCTCTCTCTCACACAAACACACACACACACACACACACACACACACACACACACACACCACATTCTCTCTCCTCTATGTCAAAAGCTATTTTAACTATGGCAGTTTGGCAGTGGGGCTTATGGTAAGTCAGTAAGCTTGGACATGCAGGTGGGAGAAGGCCCAGTAGGTCTCTGGACTTCTCACGGGCTTGGTTCAGTTTACCCTAGATCAGCATGTGTGCTTCCTCCCTCTGTCTAATACAGATGTCTCACCTGGAAAAGGGGGCAGTTATGGTTTGGGACAGGAGTCTGGCATTTCTGATATTCCTGCTGTAATGTCATCTAATGGCCTATATTCTACCTTTCTTAACACTGTCATTTCTCTTCAATAGCCATTTTTTAGCCTGTTCTGACCAACACAACGAAGCAGGAAGATTCAGGTGATGCTTTCCTGGATCTGTCTTGATCCAGCCTCATAGATATCGACTCTGTTAAAGGCACGTCAAAGTTAAGGAGAAGCCTTGCTGCATTCCATTATATAGTTGCTAAATGAATAAGGGAGTGTCTGAACAAACTTTTACTTCCTTAATCCATGCTAGATCTTTCATACGGCACTTTTTCTAGGTAATTCTTCAACCTACTTGCATTTCAGTTTGCCTAAATGCACTACTTGCTACATTACGAACCACCTGTTAGTAGCAGTTTAGCAAATGATATATAAAGTAGAATTTTCTTTTGTTGGTTGCACACTATTTCCTTTAGATTTTAAGCCTCACCCTAACTCATCAAACCCAGGAAGTGAATCCTGAAAATTGGTGAACAGGTCAACTTTCCCATTTCTCTACTGTCTCCATGTTTTGTCTTTTCACACTGAAGGAAGGGATGGAGGTGTTTTTAACCTATCTTCATAGAGCAAATTATTAGTATATTCTATCCTACACACACATGTGTGCATATGCATGTGCACACACACATTTATACACACATAATCCATTATTCAATTAACATATATTTATCACATCTTTCTTGAGGTTCACATCAATAACTAGAACTCTTTGCAGTTATCCGGTTGTATAGACCTCATGGTTGCTGTCAGTGATATTTCTTATTGATTGGTGGCTGAGACTAGAATCCCCAATTTCCACCCCAGGGTAGAGACTCCCTTGACACTGCCTCATTCTGCTTGGAATATGTATTTGCTACTAGCTTTGTACTCCACTTAAAAATGCCCAAAATTTTAAGCTATTTTTATGGTAGGAAATATATTCTCTGTTTAATGTCACTCCAAAATGCTTCATATATTAAAAGCTGTAGAAAATATTTCTTGAATAAGTGAATAATTGATAGATTGCAAAACGTATAACTATAGGCAATTATCAATTACTCCAAGACTGAATACTTCATAGTTAGGATGTTTATTGACCTTTTTTTACATGTTCTCATTCCAAGTCTTATTTTTATTATTATTTTGAGCATTGTATAGTTATTTACATATTTAAAACTCCCCAAAAAATAGTTTTAATTGGTTGTTTACCATTAATAAACTCAAATTCAATCAGACTACTGATTATTTATTTTTCTTTAAAAATTTCTTCTCTCTCATGCATTCTATGGAACACAGCTTGAGTGGCAATGGACAGCCTTTTAAAGTAAAACAGTAAATTAATATTTTGACATAATGGACCAGGAAGACTAACAAAATGAAATAATATAAAATAGACGAGTGGTAGAAATAAAATTGAGAGAGACAGAGAAAGAGAAGTAAATTTTGATGTGAGCTCTGCTTTCAGCTTGAAGCTAGCCATTTTCAAAATAGAGTAGAATAATTCAATAAAGTTAGGTTGGGGAGCAGATGAAAGTTTCATACCATGAAGAAATTAAACTTACACTTCTTAAGAAGACATTTTCAGAGTTCTCAGGATATGTCGCAGACATGTTAATTAATAAATGCCAAGCATATTCCAAAAGCAAAAATAAATAATGATCTCCTCTTTTGGATATGAGAACTCTGTCCCCCCTTATAACATGAAACAGAACTGTGTGCTCTCTGTTTTGCAAGCTGTCCTTCCCTAACACACTGTCCAGCCTGGAGAGGCTCACTAGGGGATATGAAGACTGACAAGATCAAGACCCCTGAACAATCACAGAAACCACAGCAGGGAGATACAGCGAGCCACCCACATGATGAGAAGCTCCTACTAAGAGAGTAACAGGAGTGCATATGTAGACTCATTTCTCCAGCCCACTCTAGAAATTATTTCGGTAACAGCTTTTGAATCTGAGCATTCCAGTGCCTATCTGCCTTTTAGTGACAGAGAGGCTGCTTATCTCTTCTATAACCACAGGTTATACACCACAACTGTGGGCAGGAGCAGCAAGTGATACACACTTTTTTTTTTAATTTAAAGATCTTATTTATTTATTTATTTATTTATTTATTTATTTATTTATTTGAGAGAGAGAGATACTGAGAGAGAGCATGAGCAGGGCAGAGGGAGAGGGACAAACAGGCTCCCCACTGAGCAGGGAGCTCAATGCAGGGCTCAGTCCCAGAACCCTGAGATCATGACCTGAGCCGAAGGCAGACACATAACTAACAGAGCCACCCAGGCACCTGATACGCACTTATTTTTTATTAAACATACGAAGTGTTCATGACATGTCGGGACTGCAGCATTAAACATGGCATCTTCAGTTGGGATCTTCTAAAGAAACTTCTTAATGAAGTGACTATTTACTGAGATGTGGGCAGAGTGAGGGAACTCACAAGGGATAAGGAGACACCTAGACTAGCAATAGTGGGAAACCGTTTCACCCTTAGACCTAATGGAGTGAAGGGAGGAAGTGGAGGTTGGTAACCCTCATGGCTAGAGTCCCAGTGCTCCCACGTTGCCAGACCTGAGCTGAAGCAGAGACCAAGTAGGAGGAATAAGCACTCTGGTCTTCATTTCCCACCCTCTTTCCTTTCCTTTTCCATGCTTTTCAACAGCCTAGAAGAGCTAGATCTAAAGAATAAAGGATCCCAGTTGATACCCTCCTTGGCAAGCAGCCTCCAGGAAACGCAGGAGAGGGTAAGCTAGAGAATGGGAATGGACAGTAGAGGAGAGGGTAAGCTAGAGAATGGGAATGGACAGTAGAGGAGAGGGTAAGCTAGAGAATGGGAATGGACAGTAAACGCTGAGAAGCTAATACCACAGGGAGTGATGCTTTCATCTAATTAAAACATAAGTTCCATTTAGAGCAATGTTTTTCTCCTGAAAGACAAGGTGAGATCAGAGTTCAAGTACCAAGCCTGCCCTGGGTTTGCTGAGAAGCTTCAAAATCATCCCTTAAATCCCCTGAGCTTCAATTCATAATAATATTTTTACTTACTATTTTTTTTAATAAAAGGGTTTGTTCAGATATATGTGATAAGATTTGCAATAAGCTATGCCTCTTCAGGGCAGGACATGGTTTAAATCCAGGACTTTCTAATCATGAATCTCATGGCGCTGAGAAAGTACAGTGTAAACTCTGGTATAGTTTGCACCTGTGAATTTCATGAACTTAAACTTGAACATACTTGAAGAAACTTAAGAGAAAGATTCAGCCAAGATTAAGTTGTTGAATACTGAAGCTCTGGGTTTGGAGGAAGTTGGGTTCTATTTTCAACACACCTATTAATGGTGCCTTTTGAAATTCTTTAGATTTCCAAATAGTATTTCAAAAGGTAATTTGGGTTGAAGTGGTTGAAGTTACAAGTGGGCAAACACAGTGGAGTGTTCCCTTTCACATAGGTTTCTATTCAACTACAAATGCCTTTGGTCTGCAATTTGCCTTTGGAAAATGCACGCAATTTTCTTTGATAAACTGAAAATTCCAGCCTCATGCTGCTCTTTTGGGGGAAATCATGAGGCTCCTATAAGAATGGGTAAACAGACCTGCAACTTGTCAAAAGCACTAACATTTGAAAAATTAGAATTACAGTAATTTGATACATCTATTTTTAAGGGTTCCTGTGAAAATAATCTCCTAACGCTATTTAATTCAAAGGGTTTTAATGTCTCAGTTCTAGTGCTTTGGGTCTACCATGCAGGGCCAAATACATATCCAAAACTGAGGGATAAAGAACTCCTGAAGAAAAGCCAAAGAGAATAATAAATAGCATCCTGTACCAGGGGTGACAGAGGGGGATTCATGGTAAGGAGGCCACATGGAACCTAAACGTGACCTGCACGTTCCCCTAAATTACGTACAGAAATAAGACCTCACATAACATACATGGCAACGTGGGAACATTTTTCCTTCTCATCTCTAACTTTGTTTGTTTCATGTTTCTTTCATTTGGAACTCTCCCTTAAAAACTTGCAGGTCTTGAATACATTAAATATTAAATATTAAAAAATGTTTTCATCTTGGCCCTCGGGATATTTTTTCCTTATTGTTATCTGTGTAGTTCTCTTCTTCTATAGGTAATACTGAAATAAAATACAACACACCCAAAAATGAAAATAAAAGGCTCACTAAGACATCAACTTTTAAGAGACACTTACTTGATTGTATTAAATCTGGTCTCCAGAATCTTCACAAGTATGGGACTTCTAGCTAAAGAGGTTGAATAAAGCCATCCCTGTTTCACTTCTCATCCTTATGAAACTGGCTAAAATCTATAAAAGCAACCAGAAAAAATCAATGAGAAAGTTCCATCTTCACCACGACATGGATATGTTCCCAACTCCAGATGTCATTCTTTGAAGATCATTTTCCAAATATAATGATACTGGGGACAAAATGAGGTAGAAGGTTCAAAGTGCCAACTCAGGCCTTCAAGATTCAGATCTCCCTAAAATGGAAACTACTGGGGCTCAAATGGCCAAACCACAATGCAGGGAGGAATGAGGGGTGCAAAGAAAAATAGGGAATGTCCACATGCAGACCCCATTTTATTTTTTTAATTTAAACTCAATTAATTAACATATAATGTATTATTGGTTTCAGAGGTAGAGTTCTGTGATTTATCAGTCTTATATAATACACAGTGCTAATTACATCATGTGCCCTCCCTAATGTCCATCACCCAGTTACCCCATTCCCCCACTCCCCTCCCTTCCAGCAACCCTCAGTTTGTTTCTTATGATTCAGAGTCTCTTAGGTTTGTCTCCCTCTCTGGTTTTGTCTTGTTTTATTTTTTCCTCTCTTCCCATATGATCCTCTGCCTTATTTCTTAAATTCCACATATCAGTGAGATCATATGATAATTATCTTTCTCTGATTGACTTATTTTGCTTAGCATAATACCCCTAGTTCCATCTATGTCATTGCAAATGGCAAGATTTCTTTTTTTGCTGGCTGAGTAGTATTCCAGTGTGTGTGTGTGTGTGTGTGTGTGTGTGTGTGTGTGTGTGTGTGTGCATATATACCACTTCTTTATCCATTCATCTGTCGATGGACATCTGGGCTCTTTCCATAGTTTGGCTATTGTGGACATCACTGCTATAAACATTGGGGTGCAGGTATCCCTTCGGATCACAACATTTGTATCTTTGGGGTAAATACCCAGTAGTGCAATTGCTGGGTCATAGGGTAGCTCTATTTTCAGCTTTCTGAGGAAACTCCACACTGTTTTCCAGAGTGGCTGCACCAGCTTGCATTCCCACCAACAGTGTAGTGTTCCCCTTTCTCCACATTCTCAGCAACAGCTGTCTTTTCCTGACTTGTTAATTTTAGCCATTCTGACTTGTGTGAGGTGTGAGGTGCTATCTCATTGTTGTTTTGATTTGTATTTCCCTGATGCCGAGTGATGTTGAGCATTTTTTCATGCGTCTGTCAGCCATTTGTATGCAGACCTCATTTTAAAATAGGTGGAGATGAAGAAGGAAACATTCCCACGTGTCATTTTGTATCTTCAGCCTGCCTCTGGCTGAGAAACTGTTGGGAAAAAGAAAAAGGGAAGAAGAAACAGAAATCATGAGATCTCAACAGAGAACACCTAAAGAAGGTTCCTGTGAGGCACACCAATTCATTCTGGAATCATACCTAAAGAGCTGTGTTCCCAGAACAGGGGACAGCAGCTCTCCCAATTCCAATCTGCAGACGTATCTGTCTCTAGGTATCTAACTACCCTTCTGCTTTTCTGCCTCCACATCTGTCTCCTGTTCATCAAATATTAACAAAGATTATTCTCTTTTATTGAATCGGGCTTCCTTTTTGCTTTTTAAGTTTTTGCTTCTACTTTCTCTTTTGCTTATTTTTTTTTTTAAGTAGGCATCATGCCCAGTGTGGAGCCAATGTGGGGCTTGAACTCATGACCCTGAGATCAAGACCTGAGTTGAGATCAATAGTCAGACACTAACTGACTGAGCCACCCAGGTGACCCAATGTTTTGCTTAATTTTTAAATACAAGTAAATTATTGTTTAAATGAAATGTCATATAAGGAACCAAGAGATCTGAATTTTTATTTAAAAAAGTCATTAATTAATGGCTTAAAGAAGACAGAAGGAACAGACGATGACTGAAATCAAAATTCTATAATTTTTAATTCTACTTGAATACATATATATGTATATAATCTGTGTGTGTGTGTGTGTGTGTGTGTGTGTGTGTGTGTGTGTGTGTATGTATGTATGAAGGAGGAGGATTCTTCTTCTCTGGTGGTATTCTTGGTCAGTGGTGCTAAAGAAATAGTTTGTGTGCTCTAGATTCTCTTCAGAGATTTCTTAGTTTCAGCATGCTATCTGCTGTTCTTTCTGTGAGGAAGAATCCAGCCTAAAAATGGGCCTCTCATTTATTAGTTTAGGCATGTATTCCTTCATTTGCACATTAACTATTTAACATCAAAAGTAAGACATTTTACTGTCCTCACTTACTGTCATCTCAAACCCAATACTGAGGATATAACATCACCATTCCCAAGATCACTTTGTCTGGGTCATAATCGGCCTTCATTAACTCTTAAACCTAGACTTATAGAATGTGAGCCTAAAAGAAAGAGAAGTGGGAGATGGTTCCCCATTGTTGAGCACCATCATGTGGCATGCCATATTTCAGCACTTCACATTTCTCATTTCACTTAGTTCAAAACCAGTCTCTATGAAATATCATTGTCTATTTTCATGGATAAGAATATGAAAGCTTAAATGTGTTAAATAACTTGCACAAGGAGCCCAAGCTAACCAGTGTGAGCCTGGGATTCTAGTCATGACCACAGGCTCTGAAGTCTTGCTTCCTTCACTGCACTGTGCTAGTCCAGCTGAGGCCATAGCTCCTCCAACACGTCATCTGATGTATCAGGAACCCGAAGCCCGGGTGGATAGAAGTCTTACACAAGTTCACAAGGCCAGGTAGGACTGACACCAACCCAAATCTCCCAAATCTTGTCTCAGTGCTTTTCCACACAACAAGGTATCTATTCCCCAGCAGGTACAGCCACAGCCAAGCCCTGTGCTGGCCCCACCAGAGCACAGATACTTTTACTGAGCCATGGAGTTCCCCTGGTACCTGTGCTCTGACTTTTTAATCCTTGGGTCATCCTTGTGCTTGTGTGTCTATCTACACAGTTCCTAGGCATGGTGGTTATGCACAGTTACTAGGTGGGTTTTGAGGATCACACTAGCACCACCCAATAATTGGATATAAGTGAAACTAAGTATGCCCCCATAATGTAGGTACCAGGAAATTATAAAATCAAGTCCCAGGCCAAATTCTGCCACATACACAGACATTAACAAGCAAGAGTGCAGCCCCAATGAAATCCCACTATTCTGAGACTCTGAATATGACTTGCATGGAAGCTTCTTTGAAAAGAAATGATATAATATTCAGTGTGTATTTCAGAGAATCATCTCTTAGAATACTATGACGAATTCTTGTTTAAGGCAGCTTCTAGACACAAGCTCATTTATGAATCAAAACATCCATGTTATCTCTAAAGGGTATATGGTTAAGTGGACACTAGATTTTAGTGCTCTGTTCCTTAAAAAGCAAGGATTGTTTTCAAAATATCTTACCTTTTCCATGAATACTGAATACCAAAAATGATTCAGTGGAAGCACATTTCTAACACTGACTATTTATAATCAAGAACCTTTCTAATATCTACCAAGTTTTCTCGTTAATTATCAGAGCCTCTAATATTATTTGGTGAGAAAACAAACAGAATGCGTAAGTAGACACTCCTGGGGTGTGGTCCTGATTTAAAGCTAGCAGATCTCCCTGGCATGATTATAGAAACTGACCAACCCATGCATACAATGGAAAATCACTAATATACACATTTATACCACATGGCCAGAGATGAAGTAGATTAAAGTAACTTGCTATTTACAGATTGACTCACCACATCCCCTGGCTTGGGATCATGTGTTCACATAGCTGCTTCTTGTCTGTCTTTGTTCCAAGATAGTTCTCTACTGTAATACAGAACTGTTTTCAGGATCCTAACCTCATCACTCTGCATGCTCCCACCTTGCACCAGCCCTAAACTGGGGGCTACAGTTCTAGAGAATTTCTGGACCAGTCTGGCACTGCATTCTTCCAACTATGCTACACAGGATGCATCCTAAGTCTGGGTATTTCCTGTCCATTTGAGATAATGACGTACAGAACTTCAGCCAGGCCTCTACTTGAACAGGCACAAAACCACCTTCTGGAGGCAGATTTAGAGGACACATTGGTTCATCTGTCTTCATTATCTGGGCTTCAGTGGGAGTTCAGCTCTGTGACTTTATCATCCTTCTAAAACCCGACATCATCAACTGCCTTCCTCCCTTTTCTAACAGTGAACGTTAAAACACTGGATATCCCCATCTAGTCATCACTCTTGATGATGAAACAGAATTCTCAAGATACAGGATAAAAGATATATGGTGGCTCTGAGACTGAGTGAAAATCTGCATCAAATAGCAACAACTCAATTTTCAAGAAAAAAAAAGTCACTTGCTTGAAGTATCAGCAAATGAAGACAGACCACACTGCAGGGCTATTAAACTTCTGAGGTTAAGCTGAGGGGTCCAGACAGGTCGGATAAGTGAACGGGGAGCAGAGTGGGAGCTGAGACAGCCCTTTCTGAAGGGGCAGCCTTGATCCCATTGAGTGGTTCATCATCACCTCACTGGAATGAAGCCTAGCTTACTCGAATTTCCAGTTTTTCAAGATGTACCTAAGTTTGGTTTCTACTATGAAATATCATTATTTTTAAATATTCTGGAGTGATTTTAGTTTAACGAAATGCTGTGCAAATAAAACATTGCGGTTGGCCTGCATCCCCTAGTGTAGCTGAAACACTGGGCTTCTTCAAGAATCATAAGTCAGTAAAAGAGTTGAGGCATCCTACATATGAGAGGAGATCTATGAGCCACTCTATCCAGGCAATAAAATGTGTTTCATAAGATGAACAATTAAAACTGTTTTGTATAATGTTCTTTAAAAAAATTCCTAGCATCTTCTAAAAGGCTACTCTATGAAAGACAAAACAGAGGACTTATTATGTAATTTAATTCTCCCAACAAACCAAGAGGCAGAACTTATTATTTCCATTTCACAGATCAAGAAACTGAGAAACTCAGAGACGTACGTCACTTTTGCAACATGCTGTACTAGCACTTGAACCAAACTCTATGCCCTTAACCCCAGATCTGACTAACTCAGAGTTATTGAAGCGATATTTGTTACTGATATTTTCTCAATCAGTCATCACTACCACGTGCCAGCACCTCCCCTTTCTCTCTTATTCCAGAGACAGCATTTGATATTCCTGTCATGTCTGTCCTGGAAGGGAGGGGCCTGGTAATAAAATCAGTTTCCAAATTGTTTGAGCTAGATCTACATGTACAAAATTTGGGAGAGATTATTTATTTCCATGTTGTTTCTCTTATTTTTGAAACTTTTTTTCACACTAGGACCTAGAATGGATGGTGTCTGGTTTATTTACTTCCTTTAATGTGAGCCTATGAAAATATCAAAGCAGTCTTCCAAAGGGTAGAATTCCCAATGACGTCGTCGCTTGAATGAATTTAAGAATCTTTGCCTCAGTATTGATGAAGTCACTGATGCTCCAGCCGCATGGCTGGAAATCACTGTGAAAACAAACAGAGGAAAAAGGCAACGTTGAATTCAGAGCACTAAACTCTCAGTGGTGAGGTTTCCGTCATCACTGTGGAAACGGGGACATGGTTTACTGAGGCAGCATCTCTCCCAGATCCCTCAAATCATCCCACTAATGGGTGGGGGCATTTCTCCTTGCATCCAGGCATGTAAGTGGGGAACAGCAAGTGGAGGGAATCTAAGAGGACACACTGAGCACATAGTAGGGCAACAAGGTTTTCAAAGAGGACTGAGCATGTCATGTGATGTCGCAGAAAGAGAATTTGAACAGACTCTACGTCTCCCAATAACTACTCCCATTAACTACTATGTGACCTTTTATAAGAACTCAGTTTTCTTTCCATTCATTGAGAGAAAAGTAAAGAATTAAAAATAAATATAAAATAATAATAGTAATAACAGCTACATTAGTTGAAATAGCAAATCACTTATCAGTTTACATGCATTACCTAATCTTGATGGTAGTCATGAAAATTATGTATCATTCTCCTGATTCTTTTTTTATTTAAGTATAACTGACATACAATATTATAATGGTTTCTGGTGCACAACATAGTGATTCAACATTTATATACATTATAAAATGATTACCGTGATAAGTCTAGTTACCATCTGTCACCATACCAAGTTATTATAACATTATTGACTATATTTTCTATGCTGTACTTGACATCCCCATGACTTATTTATTATATAACTGGAAGTTTGTATCTCTTAATGTCCTTCACCTATTTTGCCCACCACCCCAACCTCCTCCCCTCTGGTGACAACCAGTTTGTTTTCTGTATTTATGAGTCTGTTTCTGTTTTGGGATTTTTTTTATTGTTTTGTTTTTTGTAAGTAAAATCATACAATATTTGTCTTTCTCTGTCTCACTTATTTCACTTAGCATAATATCTTCTAGGTCCATCCATGTTGTTGCAAATGGCAAGATTTCATTCTTTTTGAGTAATATTCCATTGTATAGAAGAAGTGATACACACACACACACACACACACACACACACACACACACACACACCCATTCATCTATCAATGAACAGTTAGGTTGCTTCCACATCTTGGCTGTTGTAAATAATTCTGCAGTGAACATAGAGGTGCTTATATCTTTTTGAATTAGGTGCACATATCTTTTTTTTTTTTTTTTTTTCAGATCAATACCCAGAAGTGAAGTTGCTGGATCATATGGTATTTCTATTTCCAATTGTTTAATAAAATTCTGTATTATTTTCCATTGTGGCTGTACCAATTTGCATTCCCATCAGCAGTTCATGAGGGTTCTCTTTTCTCCATATCCTCACCAACACTTAGTATTTCTAGTCTTTTTGATACTAGCCATTCTGAAAGATATGAGTTGGTATTTCAATATGGTCTTGATTTGCATTTCCCTAATGATTAGTGATGTTGAGCATTGTTTCATGTACCTGTTGGCCATCTTATGTCTTCTTTAGAAGAATATCTATTCAGGTCCTCTGCTTATTTTTTAATTGGTGTGTGTGTGTGTGTGTGTGTGTGTGTGTGTGTGTATTGAGTTGTATGAGTACTTTATATAATCTGGATATCAACTCCCTATCAGATATGTCAGTTGCAAATATCTTTTCCCATTCTCTAGGCTGCCATTTCATTTTGTTAATGGTTTCCTTTGCTGGATAAAAGCTTTTTAGTTTGCTGTAGTCCCAATTGTTTATTTTTGCTTTTGCTGTCCTTGTCTGAGGAGACAATATTTCAAAAACCTTGTGCTAAGACTGATGAGCAAAAGTTTACTGCTTATACTTTCTCTTAGGAGTTTTGTGATTTTAGGTCTTTAATCCATTTCACATTTATTTTTGTAATAGTGTGAGAAATTGGTCCCATTTCATTCTTTTGCATGTAACGATCTGGTTTCCCAATACCACTTATTGAAAAACTATCTTTTCCCCTGTTGTGCATTATTCCCTTATATCATTCTTTCTAGTTTATAAGGGGTTAAGTCACTGGCCCAGACTTAAACAACAAGTGTTAACTACAGATCTCATAGTCTTTCCATTTAGTTGGCCATTAACACTTATTCCAGCTCTTCACAGGATTCTGTTTCTCCCTCACCCACCCAATGTTCATTTTATTTCTGCTGAAATATATGTTTTTCTTCCCAGGAGTCATTATGGTGTCCTGTAAAGATGATTAATAACAATTTAAGAAAGTATATAGTACAGATCTACAATCACAGGAAATATATATATATATATATATATATATATATATATATATATATATACTCATATCTAAATGCATCTTTGTTTGGCCCAGGACTAAGAACAGAGTAGGTGTCCCCATAATTTTTTGTTCAAGTCTGATTATTTGACACAATGCAGATAACACCTTGATCTACTCAGTGACAAGCACACTCAAGCACTCCTCAGGTGTTGTTGCTCTATTGCACTTCTTCTCTGGCCTATTTCCAGCCTCATTTTGCTCCTTCTGACAGTTTTTTCTAGAATCATCTGGATGACTGTGAGTCCACAGCATATTCTTCATGCAAGAATAGGGTGTCACATCACCAAGGCTATACAGGTGTGCCTTCCCTGGGCTTTTAGCATGGGCTAAAATACTTGTGGTAAAATGTCCCAAGTGGAAATAAATCCCTCAAATAATCAATAAACAAGGACTGGTATTGATAACCTCATGTGATGAAAGGCAATTTGTGGTCCACGGTTTGAGTCTCTCCTGCAGTTCATTTATTCAGTAGAAGTCACAGCAATTTTAAAATATGCTTTCACTTAAGTAAAGCAAACACACACATGGGCACTTAAGGAATAATGGCACTTAAACAGTAATGTTCTTTTTTTTTTCCTAGTGATTTCAACAGCTACTATTCATACATATTTATGTAACATTGGGGAGATAGCCTTGAAATGTCTACTTTGTTCTTCATTCATTTGTTCATTAGACAGTGAGAGCACAGAGATGGATGGATGAATGGATGAAAGGAAGGAAGGAAAGTTGGTTGGATAGACGGATAGGTAGATAGATGATAGATAGATGATAGATAGATAATAGATAGATAGATAGATAGATAGATAGATAGATAGATAGATAGATAATAGATAGATGATAGAGTAAACAGTAAAGGCTACAATTCGTGGGGTCATGGAGTAGATGCCAAGATGAATAACTGGCTTGAGCCTCTATTTCCAGTCCACACTCCCCACACACTCCTCTCCAGCTGCTTTCAATACTCCTTGTCTCCTGAGCTTGCCTGTGTTCTCACTAGGAAGACTGCATTGCCACTGATTCATCTGCAGTGATTGAGGGGTTCTTGTCCTTCACCCCCAGCCTTGTTATTCTCTTTGGAGTAACCACTCATCTTTCAGGACTCAAGCAATCTGCTCCAGTCTGGGTCTCTTCACATCTCAGCTAGACAGAGTGCATCTCTTCCAAGGAGTCACAGGCATTAGCCGACCCTTTGAGCAGTGACTCAAAGGCTCCTTGTCTGGGTTGTTGTGAGTGACTTGTGGGCAGTGACTGGAAGGGTATCTTACTCTTTTATTTGTTTTGTTTCTGGGTATCTAACTATGGCTCTCTTGCACAGGGGGCAAGCTCTAAATAGTACAGAGTGACAGTTGAGTCAATAGGGGAAGGAATAGTTAAGGAAATCATAGCCTAGTTGTAGAGATAGAGGTGAATAAAGAGCAGGATGCAACATGACAAACTCTCTAAGCATCCATGGAGGAGGCATCCAACCCACAGCATTAGGGAAGGCATCACTCCCCTGTCTTTACTCCCATTTTACCAGGCAAGCTGCTCACCTCCAGCCCTCGGCAACAGGCTCAATATTGGTTTCTGCTCCAATAAGAAATGCATTGTAAAACAAAATGCATGGAGAGACAAGCATTTTACAGAGGGAACTATAGCTCAAGGGGAGGAAGGAGAGATCATGCAGAGGCTGTTTCTGCTGTCCAGCCTGAGAGAACACAAAATACAGGGACAGGAAGAGGAAAAAAGGCATGGCACATGACAGAGGGGGACAAAATAAGTTTGGAGTGTGGCAGAGGGGCACCTAGACAGCACTGAAGCTGTGCATCTGTGCCCTAAGGAGGACGAAGAAGGTCTTTACCACCCATGAAGACTGTAGTTCTGGTGATTTCCAGCCAAGAAAGTTTCTGAGAGGGTACCTGATGTTTCTTCCTACATTAATCAGCTAGTGTCCTTGTGCCTCCAAGCCCAGGACAGGTAGGAGTTGGGGTTAATATTAAGAATTAATATTTAAAAAGTTAATATTAAGAATAAAGCAGGGTTTTTGCTGCAGGAATTCTACTACTCACCCCTTCTTTCCAGTGTCAGAGGGAGGAAATTATATTTGCATAGACATGAGCACAATAGCCACATGGAAACTGAAAAACCAAACCAATAAACACACAAAAACATTTCTCTTAGTAGCTGGGTCAGAGCGTGATTGCTACACCGGGACAACTCTAGGGGATCTTTTTCCCAGCAGCCCTCCAAGCTTAGCCTCAGGAATATATGTGAGGCTTCCCACTTTTCTTCCCCTCAAATCTACAAGAACTAGATGTATGGAGCCATCTCCCAGATAAATGGCGCAGGGACAGGCTACTCAGACACCTTGGTTCTAGCACGTCAAGGGGCTAGAGCAGGAAGTGCACATTTAGCTGGGCTTTCCACAGACAGGCTCCACTGATTTGCTTTTCTCCTGGAGCCAAGGAACACAAGGGGAAACACAGACAGCAAGAAGTGAACATGAAAGTCAGTCTTTACTGTGTGCTTCTCTTATGCGATTCATCTGCCCATTCAGATTAGTTCTTCCTTTCTTTGGGTGAGATGATTAAGAGAGCAAATAACAGGTAGCAAAGTTTCTTTGTGTTTCTTTCCCCACAGATTCTGGCAGAAATGTGAAGGGAGGGGAAAAAGGCATCCCTTTGCCAGAACTTGAGAACACCTTTCGAGCAAGTGTGTAACTTCTCCAAAACTTATTTTCCTGAAATATAAAATTAAAAAAAAAAATTTCCTTACAGAGTGATTGAAGAGACTAAATGAGATAATTTCCCAAACTGCAATATGAACTCAACAAATGTTAATTTTGTGGCCACATAACCGCTGTACCTCAAGCTGGTGCCTCTGACTGGCACTAACCCTTCTTTCTGACAAGTAATGATATTTTGTGAGAGCTATTTGTAAATATGGCATTTGGTTCTCTGATTTCTGCCAGTGTCCATCCCTGAGACTTGTGTATGAACTTCTTTTTTTTTTTTTTAAGAGTTTATTTATGTATTTGTCAGAGAGAGAGAGGGAGAGCACAAGCAGGGGTGAGAAGTGGGCAGAGGGAGAAGCAGACTCGTCACTGAGCAAGGAACTCAATGCAGGACTCAATCCTAGGACCCTGGGATCATGACCTGAGCCGAAGGCAGACACTTAACCAACTGAGCCACCCAGGCATCCCTTGTGTATGAATTTTTCACAGCAATGTTCTCTGTGTCCTGGAAATTGTGCTGGCTTTGTCCTGATGTTGACCATAATTGAAAAGGGCCAGGGTGGGAGAAATTAGTATAGAAAAAAATTAACTTTCGGGTGCATTACCAATTCTCATTTATAATAATAGCTTGGGTGAAAAAATAAAATAAATGCAAAAAATAAAAACCTTGGAATTGTTAACTATGTAGTCAGTGGGACTGACTTGCTGGTCTGGAGAACACACAGGATATAAACGGGCATCGAGAAAATGGAGCAAAGAACCACAAGATCTGTGTAATGTGGCGGTGGTTCATACTTGCTGAAAACTGAAGGCAAAGCAATCAAGTGACTATGATGGGAATACACTCTCCAAAATAAAGGTGACAATTGTCTCACTATGTTCTGTAAGGGGCTGGTTGGCTCGAGAACACCTTGGTCTCTCCTGGGAAGGCCATAGTTAACTAGCAGAACATTCAGGAAGAGCCATCACAAGTGCCTGTAATAAGTGCCAGGAAACTGCCATGTAAGGACATAGAGCCATTTAGCCCAGTAGAGAAGTGCCTCTCTTCAAATGTGAAGCTGCCATGTGGACAAAGGCCACACTTCCCTGTTTCTCCAAGGCACAGAGCCAGAACTGATGGCTAGATTCATAAATAAAATGTTCAGTACACCTATTAGAAAGAAAATTTTAGGGGCACCTCGGTGGCTGAGTCAGTTAAGCATCTGACTCTTGGCTTCAGCTCAAGTCATGATCCCAGGGTCCTGAGACTGAGCCCTGCATAGGGCTCCTCACTCAGCAGGGGAGTCTGCTTGAGATGCTCTCCCTCTGCCCCGCCTCCCTGGAGCGCGTGCATGAGCGTGCGCTCTCTCTCTCTCTCTCTCTCTCTCAGATAAATAAATAAATAAATAAAACCTTCAAAAAAGAAAAGGAAGAAAATTTTAACATTTTTGACAGTCCAATAATAAGATGGGCTAGCTTACAAACATAGGAGCTTCATACCATGGAAAGTAGACATGTAACCGTGTTAAGTATATACCCCTCTAGGGGCTCCTGGGTGGCACAGCGGCTGAGCGTCTGCCTTTGGCTCAAGGCGTGATCCTGGAGTTATGGGATCGAGCCCCACATCAGGCTCCTCCGCTATGAGCCTGCTTCTTCCTCTCCCACTCCTCCTGCTTCTGTTCCCTCTCTCACTGGCTGTCTCTATCTCTGTCGAATGAATAAATAAAATCTTTAAAAAAAAAAAAAGTATATACCCCTCTATATCTTAGCCACTGAAGATGTGTTCCCTAAGACGCAGTAAAACATCTGAGAATGATTAAAATAGAGAAAGGAGGGAACTTCAGTGTAAACAACAGGTACCCATATTAAAAAAAATGTAGAAAAGGAAAAGTTTATTTACTGCCTCAAATACATTAAGAATCTATTATGTACAAACACATATTTAGTTTCAACACTGCGGGAGGTACATTAGATAAATTAGTCAGAACACAGTTTTCATAAAATTTACAACCCAGTAGAAAGAAAGCATGTTCATAAATAATGATATTGCCGTGCAGAAAGTGACATAATGCGGTGCATATAAAGTCCTCTGTGCATTAGACTTTCAATAAGAATGGACTGATCAACCTGTGTTTTCTTCATAATAAAAAAAAAAAGAAAAAAAGTTAAGGCAACTGAAATACATTGCTTCTTATTTCCAAGAAAATAAATGAAGGCCAAAGCAGGTTGAATCAGAGAAATGAGAAAGAAAAAATTTAGAAAAATGGCTTTTGTTCAATCTCTCTCCTGTTGTAGGCTTATTGTCTCTCGGGTTTGGGCTGGACACACAAGAATACATTTTGGGAATTACCCCAAATATCTCTCCATGAGAGGTCATTTTTATTTAAGGTAAGACATTTACTCAAGAAATATTAGAAAAATTAAAATGAAAAGTAAATCATTTATAAAGAACCTATAACTCCCATTACTATGTTTATGCTAAAATTACCACCTTTTCAATGTATTTAAGTGTAAATAGATATGCATGTATATGCAGATATACAGATATCAGGAGTGCTGAAAAATGAATAATTTTAAACATTCTTCTTTGTGGCAAGATTCACATATGCACAGAAATGCCTTTCCCACTAATAAAAACATTCGGTGACATCACCCTTTGTGTCTCCTTCCTTTGTTGGATGCACTATAATACATTTTTAAAAGCCTCATTATTGGATACTTAATTTCTTTCCAATGTATTATTACAAATAATGTGACAATACACACACCAATAAATAGGCATATTTCACATTATTGTATTATAAATTTGTTTTCACTTGTGTACTAAAGAATTGATGAGTGCCTACTTCTGCACACTCTTGGAAACACTATTTCTATGACATTTTAAGTATCTGACAAGACAAAGGTGGTATCTCAATGCTGTATAAATTACTTTTCTTTATTTTCAAATAATATCCAGTATTTTTATATATTTATAAACTACAAATCATGTGAACTTTTTTCTTGTTTAAAATCATCTCTTTATGGGGTGCCTGGCTAGCTCAGTCAATGGAACATGCTACTCTTAATCTCAGGGCCAGGAGTTCAAGCCCCATGTTGGGAGAGGAGCCTACTTAAAAATCAATCAATCAATCAATCAATCAAACAAAATAATCTCCTTATGGAATGTTTTATTTTTCTTATTTATTGACATGAGCAGGTTTACACATATTTCTTAGCATTGATTTTTTAATACTTTTGAGCTTTTTTTGTTATTCAAACTCATTTAAGTTTTATGTAATTAAAACTATTAATACTTTGTCATGGCTTTGATTTTGGTTATATGTTTTGAAAAGTTCTCTCCAACTACCCAAATTATAGATATATTGTTAAAATATTTTGTAATTTCATCATTTACATTTAAATATTTAGGACATTGGCATTTATTTTGGAGTTGTGTAGAGTGCCCTATGTCATTTTTTAGACAATTAACTCATTAGCCAATCATAAATTATTGATTTCATCATTTTTGTTCTAAATTGAAATTCTTTATTGGACACACCTAATGCCAGGCACTGAGAATAGAATAATGAGAAAAAAAAATGGACAAAATTAGTTTTTTCACAGAGCTTACATTTCAGTAAGAGGAACAAGTATTAAACAAATTCTCACTAAAATATTTATAGAAAAGCCTGGAGAACAGCTTCAGTTTGGGGACTGGGTAAATATTAAATAGAAAACTTGCAGGGAGATGTGGGGAGAAACAAGACCCTGTTCGAAGGTACGGGGTGGGCTGAACGTGCGTCATAGCAAGAATTGAAAGAAATCGTCAAATGGCTTGGGTATGGAAAGTAAGAAGCCACCCACGCTCTAAAGTACAGGGGTCCCTTCCACACAAGGCACAGTTAATCGCACGTCCCTTTAAAAATAAAGATATCAGTTCTTCTAATGTGTTTTCTCTTACAGATACAGTTGAGAATCATTTTCTAAATGTCAGAGAAATATTTTGATTAGAATTTCCTTTAACTGAAATATTAAACTGTAGAGGAACTTTTTTTTTTTAGTATTCAATGGACTGATTATTTTTAATCAAATGGATTAAAAGGGTTTTTTCAGATTAAACACATTTTTCTTTTATCTGTAGGGGGATGTGTGTGAGTATGCGAGTATGTGGGGGATTTTTTTTTTTTTTTTAGTGTGATTTGGTTTGCCAAGACTTATTATTGAAGACTACTGAGCTGTTAGTTTCCAAAGAAGAATCTTTGACCTTAAGCTCTTTTGCTGTGTTCCCGCCATACATGGTTGGTAGATTCAAAGTGGCGGCCAACAAAAGTCATATCAAGAAGTAAGCTTGTGGAAGATTCACAGACTCCTTTATAAGCCATATGGAACCATTGGATGGGAGACAGTGGGGCTATTGTCCAATCTGTTTAGATGAAGCTCTCCTAAAGGAACATCAAGTATTGTTTAAGATCCATTAGCCTTTAAGCACGACGTTTCCATGGAGAAAGGGGCTGGCTTGCCTATTTTGAATGACAGGTATGAGCACAAAAAGATTTAGAACACTAAGCATCCTTAATAAATGACATACCAAAATAAAAATTAAGATCTTAAATTCACCTTGTCTTAACTTCTTGACACCAGATATTTGGATAGTCCAAGATTTATGTCATAACAGTACTCTAATGAAATAAGTTGGCTCTTGGGGGGGGGGGATAATACACAATTAAGTCTTTTTATAATTTTTATTTTTGATTTTTTCTCTTTTTAAGTAAAAAGGTGGATCTTTACATCTTAGTTTTCTTTCACAGAACTCCTAAGAATTGGTTAGTATACTTTAATGAGCGTTAGATTATAGGCAGAGTCCAAGGAAGTCAGAAAATCACGTTACAGACAACATTTCTCAACTACCAGTGTGATTCATTACAAAGCAATCTGGATGTTGTATTGTTTTTCCTGTTGGTGTTAAACACCAATTCCCAAGTGTGTCTTTTGAGAGTATCAATTCCTTGGCATATGGACAGTAGGGACAACAGTGCCGTTTTCCCCTCTTCTAAGGGAACAGACCTCAGGCACAAAGATGCAACCGAAATTCAGTAGAGCACACTGAATGGTTGAGGGCCAGTGGAGGTGGGGGGCACTGACTATGTCTGCTACAGCCAAGAATAATCTTCCTCCCACAATGAAAAAAAATCACTATTAAAGTGTTTTACAGTTTCTTTCAAACCTATCTTTACTATAACTACTATACATGGAATTTACATTCTCCATATTGGTCAAATTGTTTTCATCATTTTCACGATCACATAGTGTCCTTTTGGATTGCTTTACTAGAACTCATTTAGCTGTGTTTGCTCACTAGTGCATCACAGCAAAATGGTGTGCGGGGAACCTTTGCCGGGTGAGCTGCCAAAGTGTGGTCAATTTTTATTGTTAGTGTGTATTTTCACTTTAACTAAGGATCCTACCCTTCAGCAATGTCTGTTAGAAGGAACAAGGAGCTGCACACAAGAAACTGATAAACCAACATCAATCAGATACTAAAGAAAGATCACATATTTATTAAAGAACTTGAAGATTTTTGCCTGAAGACTACAAGAGAAATGTACATCAAGGAATAAACTCCTCTGCTCTAAAAGGAATGGAGATAAAGAGGGACCAAACAAAAAGCAGAAGAAATATGGAATTAACCAATCCCTTCAAAATTCCAGTGTTCTAAACTGCAGAGAAACACATATTTGTTAATATGGGTAACTGAAACATCTTGTTGCCATGCATTTTTTTCTTTTTCTTTGGCCTCAGCTTGGAGTTGACAGTATCACGTCCAGTTTATGATATAATTCTCATCAGTCCACAGAAAAGCTCATTTTTTTGTGCATGCTTTTCACTATTCCTGATCCTGGGTCCTGTCCTACTCTCCCACATAGGAACCTAATCTACTGTGTTTGTCACGTGTCCTCGGATATATAACCTTATACAGTGGTCCTGTTTTATGTTTTTAGATTATGCACATGGTATTGTGCTACGGAAATTGTCTGTGTGTGTGTGTGTGTGTGTGTGTGTGTGTGTAATGTTTTAGCTTTAAGTCTTCTTCATGCTATTGCATGTACCCCTAATTCATTGCTTTGAAATGTTGCAGTAAATGTATCCATTGTATTTTATTTATTTAGAGATGAACACATAAGACATTTATAACCAAAGGCTAGCACAATGTTGAGAAGAATTAGCTTCACGTATGTTTTTTATGAACGCTTTGGAACGGGGTTCCAGGGTAATAGCGTACGTATAGATATAATGCTGCTACTGCCAATTGTTCTCCAGATCAGCCATACCAGCTTTATCCACACGGCCCACATCCACACACGAGCCCATCCAAACCAACATTCGGTGTGATTCAAACCGCAATTATTTTCTAAAAGGCATATTCCTCTTTTTTTTTATTAAGTTCAATTAGCCAACATATAGCACATCATTAGTTTTTGATGTAGTGTTCAATCGTTCATTAGTTCCATTCTAATAATAGTAAAATGATATCTCTGTTTATTATTGCTGAAGTTGAATACCTATATAATTCTAGACGTTTTGCCTGGTTTTTAGATTTTCCTGTGTTCTTGTTGATCTGTAGCAGTTCTTCCATATCCAAGATATTGAATCCTTAACTGGTTTCAGTTGTTGGAAATATCTCCTTGCAATCTGCCATGTGTTTGCTAATATTGTCTATATTTTCCTTCTTTAATGGATTTCTGATGTTTTATGTAATGAAATCCATTAATTCTTTTTTTCTTTACAATTTTCGGTTTGGAGGTCTGAAATATTCTCTCTTTCCTCCACCTTTACTCTAGGCCCCACCTTTACTCCTTCTTTTTCTTCATTTAGTTTTATAGTGTTTAAGATCTGGAAGCACTCTGGGTTTCACATTTATGTATTAAATGAGAGAGATCCAACTTCACTTTGCTCCATTGAGTGGGCTTACATTCTTGACAGTTTCATGACTGGGTTGGCATGCCAGGCCTACCATCTACCACATCTGCTACAAACACATGGTTCTCTTTCAGAGCTTTTTATCCTAATCTCTCATTCAATTTTGAGTCAGTAGTATATTGGCCACATATACCTCCAATGGCTTTTTAGAAACTATATAGATATGAATACAAATATATATATGAATACACAAACAAAGATTACTCTAGCTTCATAAAATGAGCTTAGAAAGGTTTGTTCTGTGTTCCTATTTCCTGGAAAACCTTTATTTATTTATTTATTTATTTATTTATTTATTTATTTATTTAGCACAAGTGGGGGTAGGTGTTGAGGGAGAGGGAAAGAATCCCAACCAGACTCTACACCGAACACAGAGCCCAGCCTGGGGCTCGATCTCATGACCCTGAAATCATGACCTGAGCCAAAACCAAGAGTCCAATGCTCAGCCAACTGAGCCACCAGGCACCCCTCCTGAAAAAAATTTTTAAGTTAATAAATAACTACTCCTTGGAAGTTTGTAGAATTTATTGGTTAACCCCTTGCTGACCACTCTAATTGGTTTAACACTTCTTGAATGGCTCATGCTATTTGGTAAGAATTTGCTTTTTCATCTAAATTTTCAAACGTATTAGCATAGAACAGCTTATAATATTCTTAATACTTTTCAAAATTTCTTTAGTGTCTTATTTAAATGTTTTAAATAGAATTTGAAATAGTTCTTTTATTATTGATTTCCAAATTGTATTGCATTGGGGCCAAAGAGCTTAGTCTACATGATTTTGTGTCTTTGAAATTTATGAAGCTTCATTTGTAGCCTATATGTGATAATTTTTGTGTTACTGATGAATTTAAAATATTTATTTTACACATGCATTATGCATATCTGTAATAAATTAATTGGGTTAGATTTTTTTAATAAATTTATTATAATATGATTGCTTGACCTGTTATTTTCTGAAACATGTATGTTCAATTATCCAACTACAATTATTAGCTTATGTATTTGTTCTCCATCTTTGCAAGTTGTTGTTTCATACATTTCAAGTCTACAAACTTAGGTTCCTGTATAGTCATGTCCGTTATGTCTTGTTATGCTGTTTGTAAACTTTGTTTCTATCTTTACTGATAAAATTTTTAAAAAATATTCTCCAGTTTGAATATATTTAAAAAAAAAAAACCACTCAATGGGGCACTTGGGTGGCTCAGTCAGTTGAGCATCCGACTCTTGGTTTCAGCTCGGGTCATGAGACCAAGATTGTGGGATCCAGCCCCATATGGGGCTCCCCCCTCAGTGGGGAGTCTGCTTCCCCTCTCTCTCTCCCTCTGCCCCTTCCCTTGTTTGTGCACACTCTATCTCTCTAAAACAAATAAATAAATCTTTTTAAAAAATAACACTCAAGCATCACCCTGCTACCATTTTTCTCTTGAGATATCTGATACAAATTTGATTCTTACTCACAGAAGCTTTCTCAGATTCCCCTTTGTCATTTGATCTACCTAAATTTCACTATAATGTCAAGAATTCTGGGTTTTTTGTGGGCCCTACAAACCCCATCAATATAAAATCATTGGTTTTTCCACATAATGTATTCAATTACTTACTTTTTCCTCCATTTTCTCTATTTTGTCTTCTGGGCCTATTTTTAAATCAATTTTTCTCTTATTCTATTTATTAGCTTGTATTCTATATTTATTCCCAATGCTTTCTGGGAAAGGGATCTGCAGACTTCTTTGTGAGCTCTGTTCTTCACCCATATATCAGTTCTCTTTCCACTATTACAATTTTCTTACTCAGTGTTTTAATTTGATTCTTTTAAATGTAACTATTGGACAGTTTTTTCTCATTATCAATATTACCCCTTCTATTTATGAGTATCATTTTAAATTCTCATTTTCAGCGAGTCATCAGATAGAGGTTAGTTAGTTTATTAACTTTCTTTTCAGGATCTGTGTTCCTTAGGTGTCATTATTTGCCCCTATGATTCCATGATTTCTTGAGGCTTTCAACCTTATTAGCAGTTGCTATATTCCCCAAGGAGAAAAAGCAAAATCCTAAGCTTTATCATATACCATACTTGGAGTCTGGCACAGGCCTGGGAAAGGGAGTGTATCCATATTGAGAAAAGGATGCATCCCAAAGTGCAGATTTACTACCTGTTTACACATCCACCATCTGCTGCCCCACTCCTCAGGAGAGTTACTTGTCCCTCTTCCTTGACCTGTGCCTGTTGTATATTCACCTGGCCCTTGGAGGTATGTGCTATATGAGTGGGTGAGGAATTTCTCATGTGCCAGCTCTCCTACCTAAATTGATTGCAACTTACTTTCCACCAGCCATTCTCACAGGCTGCTCTGTTCATAACCCTCACTACCTCAGAATAGCACATGGATAGTGCTGTTTATTCCTGACCAACCATGTTGGGTCATGGGTCAAGCAACAGTCTATTCTGGGAAATGCTGTAGAGAAAAAGTCACAATAAGCAGAGTTTGCCGACACACTCTCTGAACATCGATCAGGATCTTTTTTACTCAAAGCTGTTCCTTCTCTCAATGAGACTCCAACACCTTCTGCCCGTATTTTCTCACAGATTTTACAGTAGATTCTCTCACCTCTCTTTTCATTTTTGCCCTTTGCATCAAGCATATCAACTCTTAGGTCAGTATGCCATATTCTCTGGAAGCAGAACTCAGGAAAAGTATTTTCATATCCATTTTACATATGAGAAAACTGAAGTATGGAATTTAAATAATTTGTCCTCCATTACTGAGCCAGTAAACAACAGAGAGAAAGTGAGAATTGTTAGATTTGACTGCAAATCTCATGTTTTTCTCTGGAGTTTATATAATATAAGATGCAAGATGTAGGAATCACTTATCAGAATATCATTTGCTCAATTTAAAAAAACCATCTTGTTTTTACAAACTCTGGAACTAGAAATTCACTTCAAAATTGCCCCGCAAAATCAAACACCTAGAAGATACTTTCAGCCCCAAGGGTTCATTTCTACTTGGTGGAGATGAGGAATGGCTGTTGGATAAATTTAAGATAAATTTGAGTCCCATTTACAAAGACAACTCATGCGGAAATTGCATACGTAAACCCCATAAGTGGACACTGAGCTGTCCTCAGGTTAGAACCTCTCCAGTGACATGCGCAGAGCCAATGAAAATCAGACATTGCTCTCCACCACCAACAGAACACTGGCTCTCCTTTCAGGTGTTTTTCAATACAATGCCCTGAACAGCAGCTCTTGAAACAATACATAACATTTAATTTTTAGTCACCACATAGTTGTTTGTCATAGGAGTAGACACACCAGCGCCAAGAACTAAAATACAATCTAGTCGAATGGAAAATACCACCTGGATTGTCATTTCCTTGAATTTTTTTGGTAACCTTGAAAAAACTTCCTGGGGTGTTTGCTAATTTTTGTGGGGTTTGTCTTTTTATTACTGTGAATCTTAATTTAGGGAGAAAAAATATTTATTTGAAGACAAGGGGAATTAGTTTGAGTAAGTCTTGTGATTCAAGTGGAAGAAAGCTTTCTCTTTTTAGGGTCTTTGGATGCCAAAATAGAGACTTTTCCCTGGTTGTCTGTAGAACAGTCAGACAGTCAGCAAAGCCCCAAGCCCACAGCCCCATCATTTCTCCATCCTGGAAAACTCATTCTGCATGACCAACACTCTACAGCTTTTGCCAAATCGTGTCACCGATCTGATAGAATAGAGTCAAAAATAGAGCTTACAGCTGAATACAGGATTCAAAGCAGATATGACCAATCTATTTACTTTCTTATCTGGGTGAAAATACTGCTATAAAAAGAAGAGGATGAAAATGATCCATGGAGCATTCCGTGTGCAAAATATTTTGCCAATCATCTTACATTTTATAACTCAGCCAGGTTGGTACAAGTCTATGATGCTATCATCAGAAATAAGCTTCCCTCTCAAAATGTCCCCACCTTTTTCTGAGACTGCTGAAAAGAACAGTCACACAGTGCTCAGGAAGAAAGTCCTCCAGGATCCCACCCCAGCCTGTGGGCACTGCCACCATCACACAACCTTTAGCTGATGAATCTAGCAATGCTCTGTTGGACAGAATCCCTCCAGTGAGAAAGAACCACACTGTCACTGCTAGTCTGGAAATTGGAGATGGGACATCCTTTTCTTCCATATCACATTTTACCCTAACCATAAGTATGACTTTTACCTTCTTCCCCACAGGTAACTGGCATCAGGAAATAACTCTTTATGAAAATTGTCAGAACTCTCATGAATCATCTTCCACTCAGAGACTAACTTTTTTCATTTTCAAGAGACAGACACCCATGGTGTCTTTTGGGGAACGCTTCCTTATTCCAGGCTGCTTCCACAGGTCACAGGAACCTTCATCCCAACACTTCCATATTTCAGAACCTCAATATAATAAGAGGACGAGAGGTTAAAATAAAATAAGAAGAATTCACCACTTATTCAACATTTATATACTATATTAAGCATGATTCCAGAGAGAAATAATTCAATCTTTTTAACACCTGAGAAATGGATATTATTATCTCCCTTTTAACAAATGGGAAACTATAGCTCGAGGAAGTTAATAGCTTGCCCAAGGTCACATAAGACTCAAGTATGGTAAACTCTACAGTCAAAGCCTTCAAATACATCACCCTGCTTTCCTACAGATTATAGAGATCACAGGGTACTACTGAAGAAGGAAACTTGCAAATATATCTTTTGTATAGTCATTTAATAAAAATAGAACATCCTTCATGAGTTTATCTTCCTTTTATGACATGTTGGTCTGGATTCCCATTACCTAGTGAAAAAAAGTCTAACAATACTTTGAAAAGTTTATAACCCTATTAAAAGGCAAGGTATTATTATTAATAATTTTTAAGGTTTAATGGTCCCTTGCATAAAGAATATTTTTATTATTTATTTTATTGAATATTATTAAAGAATTATTTATACCATGATCTCAAATCTACATTGTTAGTGGAAGAAAATAATATGGATTTTCTGATTACTTTGCACATATTATGAGGAGAGCTATGAACTATGCACACTCTAGAGCTGATTGCTTCGAGATCCTTTATGCAAAATATTCAAGGACAATGTACATGATTTATACAGAGTTAAGTCTGTAGAAACCTCTTGCTGTTGATAAAATGGAGCAGTAACCTGGCTTTGTTTCAAGAATACTACATATTAATCTACAGTGTGAATACATAGTGAGTTAATGCTTATGAATGCATGTATAAAACATTAAAAATTATTATTATTATTACTAATAAATTATGCTAGTGATTTAAGTGGGACACAGTTAAAATAATTCCAGCTACCATTTATTAATAGTATTTTATCTGCATCATCTCACTGTGTCTCCTTCTCTGGGTAACTCTCAGAGATTGGAAGTGGAGGCTTAAAGAAGTTAAGGAATGTACTCAGAGACACACATCTAGAAGTCGTGAAGTGCAGAGAATTTGAATCCAGGCTCATCCACAGCTGAAATTCCTTCCACTTGGCTGGCAGCCTCAGAGTTCCTCTGCTGAAGACCGAACCGAGATCGATAATGCTCACTCCACCCACAGCTTTGCCATTTATGATTTTTTGACCTTCTTGGCATTCCTTTGTTCCCTCGGGGAAACTATGCAAAGTGAAGCCTCCACTCCTACACTTACAGGTAGTGTTTCCTTTCATCCGCATCTCCCTCTTATGAACCTTGACAATAACCCGATGAGTGCCTAGGGTTATACAAGGTCAGTGAAAGGTACAGGATAATTTGGTCATGTTAAACTGAAATCACTTTGTCAGAGTTTCTCAGAGATTATCTGGTCTAATGGACAACTTACTAGAATCGCCTGGCCAAAGGCACGGCCCCTGAAATAGAATGAAATTGTAAGTCATATGTCAGACTATAAGCTGTCAGAGCCAAAAGGGATCTTAAGAAATTGCTTTACAATTTGTTTTTAGAAGTGAAGACCTTGAGTGCATTTGAGGTGAATGGATGGCCCCCAGTAATTCAGCACAGAAGCAGAGTTGGGAATAGATCTTTTAGACTTTCAGACTTACATTTTTCATTCCACTGAATTTTTATATTTGTACATATTTAAAAAAACAGGAGGGGTACCTAGGCAGCTCAGTTGGTTAAGTGTCCGACTAGATTTTGGCTCAGGTCAAGATCACAGCATCCTGAGATGGAGCTTCTGCATGGAGCTCTACGCTCAGTAGGGAGTCTGCTTGGGATTCTCTCTCTTCCTCTCCCTCTGCCCCTCTCCCTCCCACACGCACACGTGGATGCACTCTCTCTCTCAAATAAATAAATAAACCTTTAAAAAAAACCAGGAAAGTGTAAGGAAAATATAAAAATATGTATCTATCCACCATCCAAAATGCCCCCAACTCCCTATCCCAAGCCACACTTCACCCCAGACATAGCTGCTATCATGAATGTAAGTGTGTGTTTAGTACATTTTATATTTTTCATATGTATGCATATGTCAATGAACTACTTGAAGTGACTTGTGATTCTCATTTACACTAATGGCATCATACAGTGCATTATGTTGCATTCTATGATTTATTTGCTTAAAACTGTATTTTAGTAACTTATGTTTATACACAGTGACATGTTTTTATCTATTTTAACTACTCTATACTACCACATGGTATAAATATATCAGTTTATTTAGTCATTGCCTAACTGCTGGAAATTTGTTGTATCCTCCCTGCCTTCTTTGTTGTTGTCTCAAACCCTGCTGCTTATGTACCTATGTATCTCAAAGCATACACCATTTTGTTTTGCTTCTTTCTATCATTTATAAAAAATGTCAAGATTTGGCATACAGTTTTCTGCTTCTTGCTAATATTTCTATGAGTGAGCCACACTGACTCACAAATCTCTGTTTTGTTCATTTTTACTCCCATTACATTAATACCCACACATTTTTTATCCATTATTAGTGATGGACATTCAAGCTGTTTCCCACTTTTTCCTATTATGAGCAGTGGTGCTGCCAACATTTATAGATATATTGTGCTGCATATCTGAGTAAGTTTCTCTAGGAGGTGGACGGATACGATGCATGAAATGTGTATGTTCAACTTTGGAAGACTAAGAAGTTAAAATACTGTATGAGTCTCCCTATGCCACATGCTCAGCAACATGCTCATTTTCCTCATGTTAAGTAAAAATAAGATGAGTCATAAAAATATTAAAATTCCCATTCTTCGGGATTCTAAAATTCTGCCTGTTTAATGGACATAAAAATGTTTCTCCTGGGTCTTAATTTGCATTACCCGGATCATTAAAGAGACTGTGTAGCTTTATCTGTATTTATTTATCATTCATGTTTCTGTGAAATGCCATGCATTTGGTTCAGATTTCTTCTTATGGTAGTTACCATATATTTTACATATATATTTGTCTCTAACTTTTTCTTATTATGCCTAAATTCATGAAATACTGATTATTCTCCTAAATGAAGTAGGAGCATAGTAGATTTTAAATACCATTATAATATCTTGCTCTTTTCCCATAAAACCTTCCTTTGTTATTTTTGCCTCACATTTTATTTTATTTTTTTAATTTTCCTAAATAACTATATTTATTTTGAGGGGTTTTTTCCACCACTTTTAGTAAATTATACCACATTCCTTGTTCTTCCTTTCCCTTCCCCCTTACATTCCATTTGTATTTGGATTCACTTAGAATCACAATGAAGTGTTTGTGTGTTCATTTTCAGGAGGCTGAGATTTGCCAATATTTGAAAATATCTTTATTTTGCTTGAGCTACTGACTGGGCATCTACTGGTAGGGAGAGGTGATATCTTAATATTTCCATGCAGTGTGTCCCAGGGAATGATAAGTGAGAATGTACAGCAGCTATGGCACTTGAGACTCATGCTGCTGTGCAGGGGGAGCTCTCTCAACTCCTTTGTGTTGGGAGATCCAGTGTGTCCTAACGGAAGAGCTGGCACATCAAAAAGGCAGTGGTGAGGATAATCTGAGGCCCAGGCTGAAGCCCTTTACCTAGGCTGAAGCCTAGGAAAGATCTGACAAGCGGTATTGCCACACCAGCACAGACCAAAAGAATGCTTCCCATGAAACTTATCTTGAGCTAGTTCTTTCCCATTGGTGAAAACTTTGCTTTTGTCTTTAATGTTTTTTGTAAACCTTTAATGTTCATCAGTTTTTCCGTGATGTGTCTAAGGGACATTTTTTTTTTATTTTTTCTAGTACTCAGAGTGTATTTTCCATCTGTAGATATTTGTCTTTCAATTCTAGAAAATACTCAGTTACTGTCATTTTGAATCTTGCCTCTCTGCTATTCCATCTTTTCCTTCTGAAACTTATATCTGGGTGTGTGTTAGTTCTTCTAAATAGATAGTCTGTGCTCTTTTCTTCTCTTTCATAGTTGCCATGATTTTGTCAATATATACCATATTCGAGGTAAATATTCATTGCCATTGTCCATCTTCCTAATTTGCTCTTTTCATCCAGCCAAGAGCTTAATCCCATCAATTGTCTTTTTTCCAATTTCAAGAACATTTTTTATTGTCCGAATTTCCAATTAGATCTTGTTTTTCTCTATTTTGATTTCTTATTTATATTTGTAGATATTATTCTTTCTTACTATTTGAAGATTTCATAAATATCTATTTTAAAGTCATTTTGAAATTGCTCTATCACTTTTAATTATCTTCTTCATTATGTAGATAGGGGCTCTGCTTCTCCATGTTAAAATTCTAATTGGTGCAGAAGAGCAGGTGCCAAAGTTGAAAAAAAAAAAAAAAAGGAAAGAATAAATATCCACAAATTAACTTTCATCTGAGAACTGAGAAAGATAAACACCATTAGATTTTATGTACGGAATGTACAGGTTCTATTCCACATGATCCATCTGTAAATATACACTCCAGGCAATATTACACCTACCCTTATCTTCCAGGTGACAAGTGACAGTATCATGACGTGATCTTTCACCCGCACCATGGCATTAGCCTCCTAACTCTTGTACTCCCTCCCCTGGTTAATTCTCCACATAGCCAGATTGGCTTTTAAAAACTTAAAATCAGGTCATATCAACCCTTTTCCCAAACCAATGGCTTTATAACAATAAAATAACAATAACAATAAAAAAAAATACCTACAATGCTGTCTATCTGTATTTGGTGGTTTTGGAACTTTCAATATCAGTTGAATTACCTAAGAATCACCTGAGAGTCTTGTTAAGATGCAGATTCTGACTCTGCAGGTCTGAGGTAGGACCTGAAACTCTGCATATTTTACAAGCTTTCAGGTGATGTTTGATCTTGCCAGTCATGCTGGATTGCAATTTTACATAACCTGGACTTAGCCTTCCTCTCCTACCCAATTTCATACCCTTCAACTCTTACTCAGGCTGTCTGCATTGGTCTCAAAGAAGACCAAGATTATTACAGCCTTGGACTTGGACTTGGGATCAATTTCTGGTCTACTCCTTCACTTCCTTCTGGTTCCTGCTCTGATATGACCTCCTCCCAGGGACCTCCTCTGAATAGCTCACCTACTACACCCCCACTTTTCACAACATCATTCTTTACTGCATCTTTCTTTCTCTTCATAGTGAGACAGAGAAGCTGAAGGGACCCCATGAGAGAAAAAGTTGTTTTTTTCCTTTTCCTTTTTCCTTTCCTTTTGCCTTTTTCCTTTCTTCTTTTTGGACTTTATTCTTGTTTATTCTTGCTAGGACTTACACTCCCACTCCACTCTGCGCGTGCCCTGTAATGCAAGTCACTTATGTCCTCCTTGTAAGGGACAAGGAGTTAATGGTTCTCTAGAATAAATAACATATATGGAAGGGCCAGGTGAGGATGACCAGAGAAAGCTCTCATATGTATGTTCCAGACCACTGGCACCTTCAAGCCAAGGCCCCCTGGTTCTAAGGAATAACACCTGGGACCTTGTCTTTGTTCTAACAGGTTCCTGGATGTGAGAGGATATGGACACTAGACCACCAACCTCATTAAAATCCCCCAGACCCCAAACAAAGATGAGACACCCTCTTTTCTTTTCCAAGTCTCTAGGATTCTCCATCTGTATCTCTCTCTCTCTCTCTCTCTCTCTCTCTCTCTCTCTCTCTATATATATATATATATATATATATATATATATATATCTTCTCTCTCTATATATATATATATATCTTCAATAAACTCTGCTTTCACCTCCTGCTGGCTCCTTAATATGGACAGGCTCTTCAAGAGTTTGAAGCATAAGAGGAATCCAGCATTAGGAAGATTCTCTGGCTCTGGCTTTGAAGAGGGAGAGCGTCACATGGCAAGAGGTGGTTCATATACACAGTAAAAATTAAGAAACATGTATCTATAGAATATACGTGAGATTAGAATCAAGGGATGAGGGATGTCCTGGAAGTCTGTCTGGCCTTGCTATGATGACTGAAAGAAAAACAATGCCATGTTAGCCATTAAGTCTGGGGAAGGATGGGGTTGTAAGACATGAGGGAGAGTGGCTCTAACTATACAAGTGATTGTTTTCTTTAAAACATAAATAAATATATAAAGGAAAGGCTGCATAAGAAAATTTGTGAAAAAAATAAATATATTCATCAATTCTAGGTGGCAGGTACATGTCACACATATTTCATTACTTAAAAATTAAAGCACAACACTTTTTTTTATTTTAAAGATTTATTTATTTATTTGGTGGGGCAGAGGGAGGGAATCTAAACAGACTCCTCACTGAACTCAGAGCCCGATTCAGGGCTCGATCTCATGATCCATGAGATCATGACCTGAGCCGAAATCAAGAATCAAGAGTCAGATGTTTAACCAACTGAGCCAGCCAGGTGCCCCAGCACAACTTAATTTTAAACAAAAACTGTTATATACAAAAAAAAATTATGAAACTTGTAAACCTAGCTTCACCAACTGGGATCAAAAGAACCTTCTTGACTTCCTTATTCCAGAATATAGCAACTCTAAATCCCTGCTATGAGAACTGAATGTCCACTGTTACATCAATTTCCAATAGAATCAAAATTTTTTTTTAAGATTTTATTTATTTATTTGACAGAGAGAAAATGTGCATGTGTGCACACAAGCAGGTGGAGCAGTGGGCAGAGGGAGAGGGAGAAGCAGAGCAAGGAGCCTTATGTGAGACTCGATCCCAGGACCCCAGGATCATGACCTGAGCCAAAAGCAGAGGTTTAACTGGCTGAGCCACCCAGGTGTCCCAGTAGAATCAAAATTTAGATGAGCACCTTTGAGATCAGAGGAAGCCACAGCCATTTCTCAGTGCTGCTATTATTGCTACTGATGTCCTAATATTCTAGTAGGGGAGACACACAGGGAGACAATTGGACAACAGAAGTTATTTGAAGGAAATAAAACAGTAAAAGCTACCTTTATTGTGGTGGTCAGGAAACATCTTATGAAGATATGTTGCTTGAGTTGAGAACAATGAGAAGGATACTTTCAATGTTTCGGAGAAAATAGGAAAGAAAACCAAATGCAACCACTCCAGTGGGGGAGGAGCTGAACATGTTCAAGTTTTGGAAATTTCTAGTGATTTCATTCACCTTTCCCCATCACCTCTCTGGATCAGCACAGCATGGTCAGGAGGAAGTGGCTTAATTCTCAATTCCTTCCCTCTGGATGAAAGGAGCAGAGTAGAATTTATTAGTATGATCCAGTCTGCCTGAGTTCTGCCAGGGGACTGAATTCTGTCTGACCTGACTTGGAGGTCAGACAGGAACAGTGGCATAGCTGGTGGAAACCACAGAAGGCAGTGGTGGGTATCATGATGTGTAGAAACTGCAGGAAGACTATAACCCTATAGATATATGAAGGCAAGAAACTGGCACAGAAATATATTAGAAGACCGAAGACGCTGAAAGCCTGAGGTGAGACTCTTTGAGAAATTAAGACATTTAAAAGAAGGCATGTATACGGTTGGGGGAGGGGGAGCAAACTTCCAGTTATAAAATAAATAAATCCTGGGGATGCAATGTACAGCATGGTGACTATAGTTAACAATACTGTATTGCATATTTGAAAATTACTAAAAAAGTAGATCTTAAAAGGTCTCTTCCCAAGAAAAAAATGTAACTATGTATGATGACAGATGTTATCTAGACTAATCATGGTGATCATTTTGCAATATATAAATGTCAAATCTTTATGTTGTGTTCCTGAAAATAATATAATGCTGTAAGTCAATTGTACCTCAATTAAAAAATCAAAACAAAACAAAGACAATATATTGCTCTTCACATTGACTTTTTTTGTGTTCTAAAGCAGAAGCCATCAGTGAAGAAGCACATGCATGAGATTTAGTAAAAAAAAAAAGCTTTTAAAATGGCTGTCTCAAACTTGCTAAAATTCAAGGAGAACACAAAGAATGAAAAGAAATCAGGAAAAACGACATATCAATAAAAAACAGTACCAACAAGGAGATATAAATTATTAAAAGAATTGGAGCCTAGAAAATGCAATAACTGCATTGAAAAATTCACTAACACAGTTCAACAACATAATTGGACAGACAGAAGAAAGAATCAACAAGTTTGAAGGCAGATCATTTGAAATCAAGTCCAAGAAGCAAAAAGGAAAAAAGAATTATGGAAAGTGAACAGAGCCTAGGAGACTTGCAGGACACACTCAAGCAAACCAGAATACACAGGATGGGCATTTTAGAAGAAGGAAAAAATAGGGTCAGAGAAATTATTTGAAGAAATAATGGCTGAAAGCTTCCCAAATTTGAGGACCTTCATAGATACACAAATCCAAGAACCTCAACACCTTCAACTTAGGTAAACCCAGAAATCCACACTAATACACATTGTAATCAAACTGTGAAAGTCAAAGATAAATTGAAAAATTTGAAAGCTAGATAAAAAGGGACTGCAATTGCATTATAACTTGACTTAAGGATGACCTCATCCAAAGTGGTAAGGGAAAATCCTACCAATGGGCAGAGCTTTAAACAGTGTAATGAGTCATATGCCCAGTGTTGAAGGAGGAATACCCTGAGGGGCTCCTAGGTGGCTCAGTTAATATAAGAGGCTGACTCTTGATTTTGGCTCAGGTCATGATCTCAGGGTCCTGGAATTGAGCCCTGTGTAGGGCTCTGCACTCAGCAGGAAATCTGCTTCTCTCCGTCTGGTTTTGCCCCTCACCCTTCTCATTTCTCTCTCTCTCTCTCTCTTTCTCTCTCTCTCTCTTTCCCTTTCTCTCTCACATAAATAAATCTTGGGGCACCTGGGTGGCTCAGTCAGTTAAGCATCTGCCTTTGGCTCAGGTCATGATCCCAGGGTCCTGGGACTGAGCCTGGTGTTGGGCTTCCTGCTCAGTGGAGAGTCTGCTTCACCCTCTCCCTCTGCCCCTCCCCACTGCTCACGCTCTCTCTATCTCTCAAATAAATAAATAAATAAAATCTTTTTTTAAAAATCTAAAAAAAAAAAAAACCTGAGATTAAAATATATATGAATTCATGAGCAGTGGCCAAGGGGCTGGTCAACTGGCCAAGGGCCTGAATAGAGAACAATCAGAAGATTAAGGACAAGATGGTCTGAGGTGGAGACATAGGAGTGAGCACAAAGTATGAAGACCATTGCATCACACATTAATGCCCAGCAGAGAGCATCCACCACAGAAAAGGCACTAAACAACAAGCTGACAAAATATCTCACCCAGTTGACCTCAGCCAGCCTCTGACACTGGGCATTCAGTACTGATATGATGGCAACAAAAGTAAAACAGCTATTTTGGCAGAGATAGAGATTATGCATGGACTCCTTCTAACTATGGGTGATCTAGCTTCTTTCTACCTTGTTCTCAAGTATAATTTCTTCTTCTAGTGATTGACATGGTAATATCTACTTCCTTCTGATTTTCCACCCCATCCCAGAGCAAAGTGACCTAGTCTTGTGAACCATTACAAAACAGATGAATATCCAAGTTCACACTGTGTTTCTCTAAATACGGCATCTTACAAGTGGATAAAGAAAATGTCATTGGGATTCAGGAAATGATAATACTTTTTGCTAGAGGAAGCATAACTGAGGGAGCTAGCAATTTAATTGGATAGTCAAGAACTTGCAGGCATATTGTTTAAATTAGCATTCGGATTTCATCATTCAAAATCTGTACCCTGGTTCTGAGTTAAAGCATGACCAATGAATACGTGTTAAAGCACTTCTGAGACCATGATTATAACTATTTTCATAACATTCAGATCTTGACAAAGTGTCTCCAGAGCTCTTCCACTTCGAGCAAAAGAAGTAATCAATTTCTTGACATAAACAAGTGACCAGCATATACTCAGTGACACTTTCTGACTTCCCAAAAATTAATGACTCAGCACTTAGTTCCCAGTCTGACTTTTCCTACTTTGAGTTGCTAATTTCTTCAACTTTTAAAGTCACGCTTCCAGGTGTCAAAGGAGTTAGGTGTTCCTTTTCCTTCTTAAAAACCTTGTGTGTTCAAGTGATGACTGTCTACGTGACCATGGAATATTTTAATACCATTATAATCTTAAGAGTAGAGAAGGTGATTATATTTGAGAATGTCTACATGTATTAGGAGTTTATCTGGACCTGGCCATTTTCAGTAAATCAATCAGTATCCTTTCTCAATGTCTTCACATGTTAATATTTCTCCAGTCCTCTGTGGAAATTTTTGCTTCATGGTATGTTGTCAAAAGAGAAAGATTCTCCTTTCGATGTGCATCAATACTGATTGTCCTTCGGGAAAATTCAAATCAATAAATAAACTTTCCTGTTACAGTCAAAGCCATGACAGGAAGTAAGTAATGGTTTGGAAGCTTATTAGCCTAAATGGGATTCCTGAGTAAAAGGGGAACCAGCTTCAATACAGGCTTCCTGAAATTCATAGGCAGAAGTAGACTCATAATTGGTTTTCCTATTTCTACCTGCCAACTGGACATCATTGGATGACTTACAAGTGCTTATCTGATGCTATGAAAATTCAGTCATTATCACATCTGCCCTCCCCCTGCTTCTCATATCCAAGTAGCCATCAAACCTCACCGTACGATACCACTTTCATTTTTAAATTCTCCCCCCACCCCCACTTTCCATCCACACTGCCTCTGTCTTATTAGTCTCTGTTTTTCTTTAGCAGCCTCATTTGTCTTTGTGTCTCTGGCCCCTGTTCCTTTGAGAACTTCCTCTGCCCAGCTGACAGGATTCCGTTTCCAAAACAGTAATTGTTGTATCATTCCCAGTCTGGAAATGCTTAGATGGCTTCCAATCACCCGTAACAACGAGGAACAGTCGAAAGAGCTCTTGGCAACAAGGCCTCATACTGATTTACAGCCTCCGTTCTGCTGGTTCCCACAAGACAGTCTCTGCTTGAGCAGGACAAGATGATTTTAGTGACCCAGATGTGTCTTATCTTTCCTGCCTCCATTTCTTTACATGTAGTGGTGTGCAGCTCTCTTCCACTCTCCCCATACACCTCATCTTTTGAAAACCCTCCAGACTGGGAGATCTTCCTTAATACCCACAAAGAGATCCTCTCTTCTGTACTACAGTGGCCATTGCACTTATTATGAGAGGGCTCACCACAATTCATTGGGAGAGAATGAAACTTTCCCGTGTGAACTGATAGCACTTTCCTGTGTGAACTGATGGCAGCTAGGATAGTATGCAATATCTAGCTCTTGCTCCATAAATCCTTTTTTTTATTTTATTTTAATGTTTTTTTTATTATATTATGTTAGTCACCATACAGTACATCCCTGGTTTCTGATGCAAAGTTCGATGATTCATTAGTTGCATATAACACCCAGTGCACCATGCAATACGTGCCCTCCTTACTACCCATCACCAGTCTATCCCATTCCCCCACCCCCCTCCCCTCTGAAGCCCTCAGTTTGTTTCTCAGAGTCCATAGCCTCTCATGCTTCATTCCCCCTTCTGATTACCCCCCCTTTCTTTATCCCTTTCTTCCCCTACCGATCTTCCTAGTTCTTATGTTCCATAGATGAGAGAAATCATATGATAATTGTCTTTCTCTGCTTGACTTATTTCACTTAGCATAAATCCTTTTTAAATTAATGAATAGATGAATAAAAGAATGATTGTCACTGACCTCCCTTTCCTCTCTCTTTCCCTCCCCCAACTCTAATGCAGAAACAAGATGGATGAAATCTTCAGTGGTATCTCTCTAGGGTCTTTATCTCTTTGTTCCAAGATGACATGCTGACTTCCCTGACTCAGAGGCCAGAGCTGACCTTTCATCCGGTCTCCAAATCACTTTGCCAACACTCATGGCCACCTGAATTGACCTGTTTATCTCACTAATAAAAAATACTTCCATAACACTTTCATTTTATAAAATATTGAATAATTAATTTACCAAATAAAAATTACACTACCAAGAATTGTAAGCATTTAAAATTCTTTCATAGGGATGCCTGGGTAGCTCAGTTGGTTAAGCATCTGCCTTTGGCTCAGGTCATGACCCCAGGGTCCTGGGGCTCCTTGTTTGGTGGGGAGCCTGCTTCTCCCTCTGCCTGCTGCTCCCCCTACTTATTCTCTCTCTCTGAAAAATAAATAAATAAAATCTTTTTTAAAAATTTAAAAATTAAAAAATTAAATTCTTAAGTAGTTGTTTCAAATTTTTAAAATTAAAAAAATAATCATTTTTAGTAAATTCTAATTTAGTGCCATACCCTGGGTTATTCTCTCCTACTCCCTTCCTGTTTCTCAGCCCTTATCAGAAGCAACCTCTATCTTGAATCCAACCCATTTTTATAGTTTTACACACACACTCGAATTTTCAAAAAGGATGCACTGCATTGGTTTAGAAAATTAGCATACTATGTGTATGTGTTTTTTTAATTTATATAAATGTGATCACTTGAACATATTACACTGCATTCAAAATAACCAATTATCTGACACATAGAATACTATGTATTTAATATTATATTTATATTTAATTTGTCTTTTTGAAGAATGTTTAGGCCATATATTTTTTTCTGTTTACAAGTATTGCTGCAATAACCATTCATGCACCTGTACCAGAATTTATATTTATACATATTCTTTGTGTGTGTGTGTGTGTTTGTGTGTGTGTGTGTGTGTGTATTCTTTACTTATATGTAATCTTTATATATACATAATCTTTATATATATATATGTACTTTGCATATATATTCTTTCTTTGCTGGGTTATTTTTCATTTTAATAGATATTAAAATTTAGTCCTCAAATTTTATACTAATTTACATTCCCATCAAAAATTCTAAATATTATATACATTCTAAATTGATTTTCCTAATTGATTATATTTCCTGTTATTTTGCTTATGGTATCTTTTTATGATTGTTTTTGTTGTTATAAAATGCTAATTTTTTATGAAGTCAGATTACATAATCTTTGTTTATTTGACCTTTTGTTTTTACTTTCTTCTTGAAAAATATATTCCTTACCTGATGCCATAAATATACTCTCTTTTATTCCTTCCAATAATTTTGATGATTCATCTTCCATATTTTAATAGCTTTTAAATCCATCTTTATTTGTTTATTTTTTTTTTGCTTGTAGCATGGGTTGAGTAAATATTTTTATTTAGAATTATATCTATCACATGCCATATACATTTTGGGGAGATGTCCTCAAATCCTTGAATTCTTATTACAACACATATACCAAAAAAACCACAAAAAACAAAAAGACAAAAAAAGACAAAAACACATTTACTTTACATAAATTTTTAGCTGACATGTGTTAATTGACATAGAATGTGTGTTCCAAAAGATACACATTAAATGTACAGATTAATAAATTTTTATCACCACTCTGGTCAAGAAACAGAACAGTAGAGTAATTCAGAAGTCCTACTTAAATCTTCTGTAAGTGATTACCCTTAGAGGTAAATATTTCTTGACTTGTAACACTAAATATACCTATAAACATAATTCATATAAATGAGCTAAACCCAACTATTAAAAAGAAGATTTTCAGATTGTAAAAATAAAAAAACAAAACAAAATCAAAATTAATTAGCTACATGTTCTTGAATTAAATATACCAAAAATAATAAATTATTTCTGTGTAAGGTTATTAAAAAGAAAAAAGCAGGTGTATTCTAATCAAAATGAAGCTGATATAATAATGTAAGAAATAGAAATTAAGAAAACAAGTGATTATACCAAAATTTATTTACCCATCCTAGTGCTGATAAACATTTGGGTTGTTTCCACTTTGGACTCATGTAAACATTGTGGCTATGAGTATAGATAGATAGGTCTGTCTATCATCTATCTATGTATCTATCTATCTATCTATCTATCTATCTATCTATCATCTATCATCTTTTCATGAATATGTACATGCCATTCTTTTGGGTGTATGCTTGGCAATGGAACTGCTGGTCATATAGTATGCAAGCATTTAACTTTAGTGGATACTATAAAACAGATTTCTAAGGGACTGTACCAATTTATACTCCCACTAGCAATATGAGAGAACTTTGGTATTAAAGAAATATCTTTGTTTTGCTTTTGTTTTCAATTATAGTCATTCTGATACATAAGTAACAGCATGAGTTTGTAGTCTAATTTTTATTTCTACAACAACTAAGCATGTAAAGCACATTTTCATATTTGCTAACAATTTTGATAGTCTTTTTGTAAAGTGACTTTTAAGTCTTTCCCTCAATTTTAAAACCGTATTATCTGCCTTTTTTTTAGTGACTGCTAGAAATCCAGGTCTTTCTGCAGCAGGTTGATTCTCACACCCCTAAGAGTATGTTCGGATGAGGACAAAGTCTTAAGTTTACTATAACCGAATCTACCAATCATTTCCTTCATAATCAGGGCTTTTCATGCCCTGTTTAAGAAAACTTTGTCTACTGGAAGATGATAAAAATATTCTCATATGTAATCTTCAATAAACTTTATTGTTTGCCATTAATATTAGATCTACAATCCACCTCAAACTAATTTCCATGCATGGTGTAAAATAGAGGTTAGGATAATTTTTTTCTACATAGATATTTTATTGATACAGCAGTATTTATTAGACAAGTCTATTACTTTTACCTTCATTATTCTATTTGTATATTTTTACATGACTACCACACTACCCCCCTTACTATATAATATTATAATAAATCATGACATCTACAAATGTAATTTGCCTTACTTATTCTTTTTCCAGATTAATTTCACTATCCTTGGTCTTCTTTACTTCCATTATACATTTTAGAATCAATATGAAATTTTTCACCAAAAAAAATCAGCTCAGATTTTAGTTGAAATTGTAATAAATCAATGGGCTGACTTTTAGGGAGCCCTAACTATTTTATTTCATGAAGCCTTTAATCCCTTAATATGAAATGCCATTCCTTTTGTTTAGATGTTCTATATTTTCTCTTCATAATATTTTATACTTCCTTGTGTCAATGTCTTTAAATCTTTTCTAGATTTATTTCTAGAGTTTCTTTATGGTACTATAAATGATAGCCATTTTTGAAATTTTATCTTTTAATTATTTGTGGTGATATACCTATTAAAAAAGTATTTATCTTACTGAGCATAAATCCAGTGATCTTACTAAATTTTCTCAGTAATTTTAATAATTTATCTCTAGACATTTTTGGATTTTCTAAGTACACAATCCCATCATAAATGGGTGCTAAGTTACATCAAATGTTACTTTCTGTAACTGTTAATGATCAAATGAACTGCTCATTTATTTTGCTATTATAGTGAATTACATTGTTTGATTTTCAAATATTAAACCAACTTTGTATTCCTGGAATAAAACTCATTTATTTATGATGTATTATCCTATTAGTATATCTCTGTACTTAAACTGCTAATATTACATCCAGGGTTTTTTGCATCTATGTTTATGAGAAAAATTAGCTAGTAATCTTGTAATATCTTGATAGATTTTAGTTTCAAGTTTATTCTGGTTTTCCAAAAGGACTTGGGCAATTTTCTCACATTAATTGTGAATTAAATTTATTTCATAAATCTAGGACTATTCAGAGTTTCTATTTCTTCTTTGGTGTTTTGTTAAGTTGCATTTTCCTGGAATTTCAGTCATTTCATCTATTTTTTCAAACTGATTTACATGGAGTTGTTTATGATATCCTCATATTAACTTTTCATGTAGTGCATTCTATTATGGGTGATTTATGCATTACACATATCTTTTCTTCATTAGTCTTGCTAGTAGTTTATCAAATTTATTAGTCTTTTCAAATGATGAACCCTTTATTTTGTTGATTTTCTCAATTGTGCATTTACTTTGTCTTTTTATAGTTTTCTACCCTCTATTTTCTTTAAAATTAAAAAAAATAAAATTAAATTAATTTGATGCTTTTTTACTAAACAATTAATATGTCTCCTCTCCCTTACTTTATTATAAAAGAAATGTAGCTACTGTTTCTCTTTTCTTTTTATAGTCTTGTTTTTTAGCTTGATCAGTGTGTGGTAGACAGAATAAAGAGTGTCCCAAAAATGTCTTTGTTCTAATCCTTGGAATCTGTGAATATGTTACCTTGCATGGCAAAAAAAAAAAAAAAAAAGACTTTGAACATGTGATTAGTTAGAGAATTTGAAATGCAGAGATTTTCTTGGATTATATGTGTGGGTTCAAAGAAATCAAAAGGGTCCTTAAAAGGGAAAGAGGGAGGCAAGAAAGTCGGACAAGGAAATGTGACCATGGAAGCAGAGGGAGAGAATGGAGATTTAAAGATGCTACTTTGTTGGCTTTGAAGATGGAGAAAGGAGCCAGGAGCCAAAGAATGCATGTAGCTTTGAAAGCTGGAAAAGGCAAGGAAGTGTATTCTCCCCAAGGTATATGAAATACATCAAACCTCCAGACATCTTGATTTTAGCCTAGTGAGAATAATTTTAGACTTCTAACCTCCAGATTTTGAGATAAGTTTGTGTTTTTAAAGAGCTAAATTTGTAGGTGTTTATTACAGCAGCACTAGGAAACTAATATCACTTATTCGAACTTTTTTTGGTTACAGATTTATTTTTCCAGCTGGATTCAATGTTTTCCTCCTCAGCTACACCCTCAGTAGTTTTTTCCAGGTACGTCAATGGATATTAAGCTTTCATAGCCTTTATATTTCTTAAATGCCTTGACTTTACTCTGACACCTGCCATGTAGTATAATGGTATAACAAATGTAAGCACTGTCAAGTACTTTAAAGATAACAGTTTAGTGACCTTATTTATTTTCAAGCTAATTGCTCTCACTTTGTGGGAAATCTGCCTTCTTCCTCCTCTCATAGATACTTAAGGTTGTTTTCTATTTATCCTAGATATTAGTGGAGATTTCCCCTTCCCCTTTTTAAGGCAGGTCTATGTATTTCATTTAACATTAAAATACATTTTTATCTACTCCTCCTTTTTGTTTGGAAGAGATAAGAAAGATTTTTCCTTATGCTATCACTCATCTGGACCAGAAGGCTTTTAGAGCTATTTAATGAGAAATGGAATAGCTGTATTAAGACTTCTTGAAATACGACATTTCTAATTAAAACACATCTATTAATTTTAACACATTTGTGCATTCTTTGTATTGTTTCAAAAATTTCTTAGTAAGTACTATTCTGTCCTGATCTTATTTTCCCTCTTTATTGCTTTTCCTAAGGCTCTGAATACCTTAATATCCACGTGAAATACAGAATCATGTTTCAGTTTAACCACTGTAATATGTTTCTCTAAATTATGTGGATAGAGACAGGGTTCTTATTTTATGCTACAATTGATCATTAAAGAAGAAGATGATGTCATCTTTCAAGGAAGAAAACAGAGAAGGTGGAAGAAAGCAAACAAAATGCTTGTTGTATATGTTAATTAAATTTTCTGAAGTTTTCTATGAAATGTTGATACTGCATGGATCTTTGCAAGATCATTTTTTCTAATTAAGGAAAGTAATTAAGTAAAAACAATTCATAATTAGCAGAACACATACGCACACACATGTCAGCGCTCCCTTTCTTACAAAATGCCAATTTTCTTTCTTTTTTTAATTTTAAGCATTTTTTAAAGATTTTATTTAATTATTTGAGAGAGAGAGAGCACAGGTTGGGGGGTCAGAGGGAGAGAAAGAAGCAGACTTTCCACTGAGCAGGAAGCCCAATGCGGGGCCTCGATCCCAGGACCTCAGGGACCATGACCTGAGCTGAAGGCAGATGCTTAACCTACTGAGCCACCCAGGCACCCCAGTGAAATGCCACTTTTTCTTGTTAAAAATAAAATAAATGCTGGGGTGCCTGAGTGGCTCAGTCATTAAGTGTCTGCCTTCGGCTCAGGTCATGATCCTAGGGTCCTGGGATCGAGCCCCACATAGGGCTCCCTGCTCAGCGGGGAGTCTGCTTCTCCCTCTCCCACTCCCCCTGCTTGTGTTCCCTCCCTTGCTGTCTCTCTCTCTGTCAAATAAGTAAATAAAATCTAAAAATGTTTTTTAAATAAATTAATTAATTAATTTAATTTAATTAAATAAATGCTTCCTTCGACTCAGTACTATAGGAATAATTCTGTTTTAAAGTTATGAGTGTTGCACTTTCCTCTTTTGAAGAGTGACTGGTTGTATAACATCAGTGCGGGAAGATAGCTTAGGAGAGGAATTCAAAGATATCTTAGGTGAACGACAGGACCTGCTCACTGTGACAAATGCAAGCACACTGGGAAGGGAGAAGGTGTTCATCATAAGAACCTCCTCAAAGCCAGGCTGCTTCCTCAGGCCCCCAGGCGCTCACTCAGCTATGAACCAAACTCTGAAATGTTCCCCCTTCTCCCTGCCAGTCCCAGCACCAAAACCTTCCTTCCTGTGGTTGTCAGTCGCTGCCACAGAGGAGGCAATCCATATTGATGCAAACAAGAAACAATACAAAAATCTTGGCCTACAGAGGTATAGCCCTGCAGGATAAATCCCAGCGTCACCACCGATCAGTAAATTCACAACCCACCTCTTCTCAGTTTCCCCCTGAAGAAAATGAAGCTACCAAATATAACTGCCTCTTGGAATACTTATGAGGAACCAATGAGAGAATGTGTGTGCAAATGGGCCAGATGTGAGATGTGGCCTGTAGATACAGCCTGCAGATACAGTACGTAGAGAACTAAGCACTAAATCTAAAACACAGTCCAAAGCCAAGACGTGCACTGAATGCTATTATTTATAACCTGTAGAGCAGGATATAATTGTTCACTGTTACAACAATATCCTCATGAATCTGCTTGTCCCTTGTGCAGGGGCCATGCTCACTCCTTGTAGCGTTCCACTTGTAGTAGAGGTGCTACCAAAGCGAGCACACGACAATATTCTCAATAAGCATAAACACCTAACGTGTTTTCCAAGAATTCTTTCCATTTCATAAGATTCAGTTTTGATGGAGGGGGTTGGTATACATACTGTAAAGTGCAGGCAACCGACAGAACTGTGAAAGCCAGCCAGGAAACAGAGAGAGACAGCAGAGAGGGTTGGTACACTAAAGCCTTAGAGTGTCCCTCAGTTCAGGTGGAAGGGAAACCATGTGTGTTTTTGTTTCCATTAGACAAGAATTACCTTGTACCAACACTAATATACAAGCCACTTAGCAAATTTGTTTTAATTCAAACCGTAATGACATTCAGTGCAACATTCTCCAGAAGTTAACAGCTCTCCCGACGAGCAGCAGCCGGTAGTTTGCGTGGCACTAATATACAGCTAAGTAGTTTGGGTTACTCAGACATCTGGCCTTAGTGAAACAGCTGGAAAAGCTCAGGTATTAACCTTTTGCTTGCAGTGAGAGCTATCCCTACAGATGCCAAAGCGTTGTGGAGACGGAATACCTCGTCGTGGCTCAGACCACTTTTCTAATTGCAGGTGGTGGTGTAATGACTTCTTTTCCTCATTGTTGGGAAAGAGAATCCAGTCTGGTTTTTCCTATTTGATCTGCATTATTTTGCATACACCCCATTACATCTAAACAGGCAGAGAAAGGCTTTATAGAAAAACAATATACCATGTCTAAAACCAAAGAAGCAGTGTCTTAGACAGTGAGGACATTTGATCAAAGGGCAATTAAATCAATGTTTTTTCATTATTTTACTGAAAGTGCAGGGCCACAGAGCTAATATCTGATGAGAGCTAATCAGATATATGTTAGTTTTTTATTACTTATTTTTATCATTTTTTAATGTTCACTGAAACTTTGTTATGGAAGAGAGGGAAGCATGGACAGCTTGTGCACACTGTCCAGAAAAACACACTTAGAACATGGCCATTCCAAGGCTAAGAATCCAAGCAGTCCCCTTGGACCTTCCATACAATTCCCTAAATATATCTAGGGGCGCCTGTGTGGCTCAGTTGGTTAAGGGTCTGCCTTCAGCTCAGGTCATTATCCCAGAGTCCCTCCATAGGATGCCTGCTCAGCAGGGAGTCTGTTTCTCCCTCATCTGTCTGCCCCTCCCCCCTTGTGCATTTCCTCACATGCGCATGCATGTGCTCTCTCTCTCTCCCTCTCTCTCTCTCAAATAAATAAAAACTTTAATATATATATATATATATATATATATATATATATATATATATATATATATCAGATTCTAAGTCTTGCCCAGAATTTTTTCAAATCTGATTAAATTTTAAAATGTTCCCCATAAACTCCATAGTGATAGTTTTGCTGGAAATACAAAGTTCCAGATATTTCTGGACACTTCGTGTGTCTCAGTGGTTATTTGTTCAGAAAAGGATATAGATAAATAAATGAAAGTACCTACCTCAGCATCGTAGGTGGAACACTCATATACATAACAGTCCTGCTCAGATACATTGAAAATGGCCAGTAATAGTAAGAATGAAAAGTGACCAGGGAAAGCATCAGAGCAAGATACTTTTGGAGAGGTAGACAAGGACAAAATTATAACATATGGAGACTTAAAGTTTATGACCATTCTTTTCTAAGTAAAAAAGGAAACCCATGACAGTATTTTAAATAGGTGGGTGTTGATAAAATGACTTGATTCGTGTTTTGAAAACTATGTATGGCTGTGGTCCAAGAAAGGATTCCTGGAAGAAGAAAGGGCAGGAGATAAAGGTATCTTGCATTATGGCAAAGGCTTGAAGAAATAAGTAGACTGGATAATGGATTTGGATTTGGAGGGTACAGAAATAGACCTATTGGAGGGAATCATAAGGGTTCTGGCTTATATAACTGGGTGACTAGTAGTGTTCTCCATTCATCAGGGAACATGGGAAGAGCACTGTGTATGAAGGGAAGTCCTTGAGTTCACTTTGAGACATAATAAACTTGAAATACATTTGAGACACTGAAATGGGGATGTCAAGCACTCAACTGCATGAGTGTGTTACACAGCAAAGTATCCTTGGATGGAGACGTGTACTCAGAAATAATTCTTATTTAAAGCCTCTTGCAAAATGAAGACTGCTTAAAGAAAGAAAACGAAAACAGATGAAACACCAAGACAGAGATAAGTTATTTTATTAAGTACTATGCCACGTAGTGTTATTCAACTTGAAAAAGCACTGGTCCCTTGGACTGTGTTGTAAATGGACCCCTTGGAGTTGTTCAGTGTGACACCCCTGGATAGAAGTTTGAGAACCCAATGACTAAAGGAAAGAAGGATAAGCTTATCAAGTGAGTGCTTGTAAAGATAAATAAGAGGAAAACATGGGCCAAAAATGGCGGCAGAAGGAAAGAGAAGAGAATGTTTCATGAAGTGCAACATGTGAAGTTACAACTGTGACTGAGACATCAATATGGTGATGATATAAAAAGAAGGACGTTGAACTTGGCAACACAAAAGTCATGAGAATTCTTAACAAGAATCATCTCAGTGGAATTTCTGAGGTGGAAACCAGATTGGAGCAACCAAACCAGTGAGCAGAGGTCTGACCGCAACTCTCAAATCTCATCGCACTCTGAATTCTCTAGCAGCACTTACTTCACTGCAGTGAACCTATGTCTGTCTCAGTCTTTCAAATGAAGTGTGAGTTCATTGACCCTATCTGATTCACCTTTGCATTCCAGTTTCATTGTACCAGTCAGAATGGTCCTCCCAAATCATAAATCAGATCAGCTCTCTCCTCTATCTAAAACCCTTCACTGTTTCCCAGTCTCCCCAGGGCAAATGGCAGAATCCTTCATCTGACCCTCAAGACCTTCTATCAGCTATTCCTGTTATCTCTCTGGCTTTATTTTCCACTACTTGCTCTTTAGCCATTCACTAAATAACCATGACCTCCTCACTCATCCACAAAATTCTAAGCGTGTTGTTCCCTTTTCACTTACTGTTCCTTCCATCTTGTGCACTCTTCTCCTAGACACCCTTGTGGTTAATTTCCTAGCTTTTTCCTGGTCTTTATTCAAACATCACCTTTTCTGAGAGTCCTTCCCTGACAACCCATCTGAAATGCGGCCCCCTTTATCCCCTTTCCCTTTTTACATATTTTTTCTCTTTAGTACTTAACACTTTCAAGCATACTCTATATATTATTTGTCCTATCTATTTTGCCTCTTCTCCCTTAGAATATAAGTAGGGTAGGAATGCCACATGAGTTTTACTACTGTTTCCTCAACTCCAAAACAGTATTCTGCACAGAAAAGCACTTAGTAATTATTTGTTGAATGAATGATAATTTCTAGTGCCTAATACAGTGCTCTATACATAACAGATAGATGAAAAATTAATGAATAGACTTTTGTATTATGACCAAATTACACTGCTAATTGCTAAGATTGTATTGAATGAAAGGGTGCAACTGATTCTTTTTAAAAGCTGCTTGCTTGTCATTAGTTTTTGATATTTATCTGTAACTCATCAAAATTGCAATATAGTCATTATAGTAAAATTCTTTGCAGCAATTTGAAACTACAGGGTTTCATTGGCTATCCATATCAATCTTGAAATTAGATTGATGTAATGTTATCCACTCATTTGAATCTAATGCCTTTCCTGGAGCCTCAGAGTAAAGAAAAATGCCATGGTTTTTTAAATTATTATTATTATTTCCCTGGTAACAGCACTAAAAATATGGATTGTACGACTCTAAAATTCTTTATTTTTAATCCCATTCTAAGTATAAGCCAGGCTTCACTAAATAGAAAGAACAGATAATGCCATAGTCCAGAGTTGACTAAGAAGTATATTAAACAGTTGGGTCAAGTGTCTCATGGTATCTTATGTCCTCTACTGATGTTTATTTCAAATTGAGTCATCTATTGCTCCAAAAATTTCAACTTAATATGGTTCCATATCATCTTTCTCCCCAAAGAAGATAAAGACCAGGTTGTTGAGCCATATCTCAGTTGGCTTCATAAATTTATGACCTGTCACCAAGTATAAGTATGTGAAAATTGTCATGACAGAGATTAGTCTGTCCAGGGCAGAGGCGAGATCTTGATGCATAACTTCTAAGCAGAATAAACAATTTTCTCTGAGGAGCTTGGTGAATGTTTTTAAGAAATATGGTCCACTGGTGATACTGTCGCAAGAACAGCCTGCTATGTTTTTGAAAAAACAAACAAGCAAACAAACATTTAATGATGACAGGTAGGAGGCACAACAGCCACTGCTCCCCTGAGGCCCAAACACTATAGAAAATGTGTACTGAGAGTCTATGGCATGGCCAAAGATCATGGCATAGGTTTCACGTCAAAAGCAAAAATGAAAAAATAGTAAATTCTTTCCTCTGGGACATATTTCTACTTCCTTGTCTTTTATCTTATCCAAACTAAGATAACCTAACTTTTTAAATTCATTAGCATTTGTGATAAATCCCTTTCAGAGCCTTAAGAGGAAGAAAACAAGAATTGTACTCTGATCCCCAAAACTATAAAATAGTTTTTATCTATCATCTATCATAACAGAGACAATATCATAAATATCACCTTCTATAGTTTTGTTTTGTTTTGTTTTTTTAAGGAAACAGCTGCATGGCCATCTTGGAAGTCTCCGTGGTACACCCACTGCACTCATGCTTCCTAATATGATCTCTGATGCATCGGTTCATTCAGGCTGGATCCAACCCTCAAAGCCTCAGTGTATTTAAAAATATCCTTTTCAGTGAAATGGCTTAAGGGAAGAGGTGTTATGGTGCCGGTCATTTGCTTGCTTCAGGACCCATTCAGTTGTAAAGACCTCTGTCTCCTGCCTAACCAGAACAGTCATTATTTCCACAGTGGGAGAGCAGGCTGTAGAGTCTGAGGAACCTTCCAAAGCTGGTTTGGCTAGTTCCTACCTGCATCACACTGTGGGCAAATCACTTGAACTCCCTGGGCATGCTCTGTATGAAATAGGAGTAACTAACAATTTCTACTTCGTAAGGTAGTTATGCCAGGTAGTTGAGTGACTGAGCAGTTCCTGGTTCAACTACTATTTGACAAGGGAGCCAAGAACTCTCAAGGGGAAAAGGATAGTTTCTTCAGCAAATGGTGCTGGGAAAATTGGATATCCATGCACAGAAAAAGAAAACTGGACTCCTATCTCATACCACCCATAAAAATGACCTCAACATGGAATGAAGACTTATACATCAGACCTGAAACCATAACACTCTCAGAAGAAAACACAGGGGCAAAATTTCTTAATATTTGTCTTGGCAATTTTTTTGGATATGATACCAAAAACACATGCAAGAAAACAAAAAATTAAGTGGGACTATATCAAACTCAAAAGCTTCTGTACACCAAAAGAAACAACCAACAAAATGACAAGGCAGCCTAAGGATTAGGAGAATATATTTGCAAATCGTATGTCTGAGAAGGGGTTAATAATAGCCAAAATATAGAGAGAGCTCATATAACTCAATAACAATGAACAATCTGACTTTAAAAACAGAAGGAGGACCTTAATAGACATTTTTTTCCCCAAAAAGACATCAAGTGGCCAACAGGCACTTGCAAAGATGCTCAACATCACTCATCATCAGGGAAATGCAAATCAAAACCACAGCGAGATATGACCTTATACCTGTTAGGATAGCTGTCATGAAAAAACAAGAGATCACAAGCGTTGGCTAGGATGTGGAGAAAAGACTTTCCCTTGTATACTGTCTGTTGGTTCACAAGCTCCTAGGAGCTTCCCAGGTGAAATCTGAAACTGGCCCCCATAGGCAGAGGGAAGGGAGAGGCCGAAGAAAGAGACAGGCCACTCAAGATTTATTGGTGGCAGTATTAATAAGTAAAGGAACTTATTTACAAAGCTTGTCTTGGGTGGCTGCAAACACTCGAGTAGATCTCTACACCCACCAGCCAAATTGTAAAAATTTATATACAGGACTTACCTGGGTTCAATCACGTATACCATCCAGATGATCTCAGCACCATATCACTATCTCAAAGCTATGTCCTTAGGCAGCTTCTGGTAGTGGAGAAGGCACGTGGCACCCACATTCCAAGTACAGGAGCCTCTGACTACCCAGGTCCAGCTCACAGGTCAACCAGTGGTAATGTCTTCTCAACAACCTCCCCCAACACTGTACCTTTTGAGACCTCACATGTCCCCATCTTCGTCAGTGTGTCCTGAGTGGTCAGCAAGGGGTTTCACTAGCATGGAGGTGACTCCTTGGTGGCTATCCGGCTACACTGGAGGCAGATGTCACAAGAACAATACAGGCTCATGCAAGAGAAAACACAGATTAAGACAGCGATTCCCAAAGTCAGTGACAACTTTTTCCACTAAGAGCCCCATGATATGAACCACTGACTTACTAGATCCCTAAGCCAGGGGTCAGGATCACTCAGGGCACTCACTTATACCCTCATGTGATTTAAAAGGTGATACATTAGCAGATCCATTAGGTATGAACTCAAAATATTCTGTTTGGATAATGGCACAGGTGTCTCCTTCTGAGGCAGTATTAATGTCAAAGTCCATTGTATTTTGGAGGACGGCTTTTCTCATTAGAGATATCTCAGTGTTCAGTAAGCACAAGCTGTGTTGGCTATCATTCAATGCTGAGTAAATTTAGTAAGGGCTTCTGTGTATGCTATGATGTCTTTTAGGACAATGGAGGGAATGAAGACAGCAACCAAATGATTGCATTGGTGGAAAACAGTGTCTACCCGGCCTTGAGGAGGGGGAGGTTGGCAGTTTTAGGAGCTTGACCTGGTTGTACATAGCATACATATTAGCCAGGAGGGGCAGTGCAGTCAGGCATGAGGAGATGGACTGGGGACAGGACATGCCAGACCAGAACCCCCGACATCTCCCCTCTTTCAATGGCTCATGTTCCATTCCAGGCATGGCACATTCCAACAGGTCTGGTTTATAGCAGGACAACAGCTTTTCCATGGAGACTGAGTAGTCTCCCCTTCACTCAGGGATGCCAAATAACTTATCCAGCCCTGAAGGACATCCCACTGAAATTTCCAGTAGATAATTCCTTTCCCAGGTGTGATGGGGCATGGTGTTCTCAGCAGCATAGCACGTGATCCACAGTGAGAGTGAGAACAATGGCTGTTTCCTGTGACTTCCCTACTTTTACTGTGTTAGGTGACTCAGTAGGGGTCTATGTTCTGGCACATGGGGCACCAGGCCCTACTGGTTAATTATTCACATGTATTAAATCCTGGCAGTATTTTAGTCCACATAGCCAAGGTGGTTTTACCTGTTAGCAATTTAACCTATTTTAATATTCCATTGTCGTTTTCTACCAAACCTGCTGCTTGCAGGTTATAAGAGAGATGGAACCTTTGTGACCCCCAATCACAGTTTAGTAGATGAGGGTATCTATCCAATGGTACTCAGCTTCTGTAATCTCTGTGATGGCAGCCTGGTTTGCAAGGCAATGGGGGACAGCTTGGATTAGTCCAGATGCAGTGTCCACGCAAACCACAGCATATTTAGAACCCTCCCTTGGAAAGAAGAGGCCAATACAATCAATTTGCAAATCCCTTACTGGTTGAGAACTCCATTGGAAGGCTCCAGACTCCTTCGGCAATCGCCTTGGGCAGCGTTCAAAACACACAGGACATGTGGTCACTGCATTAACCAAGTCACTGTATTTCAAGGGCAACCCAGCATTCTTGGTAATACTCCATCTCACCTGGGCACTGTGGTGGCCACTGTGTCTATGCACTCAATCTGCTGCATCTACTAAAGGGTCAGTGGCTAGGGCTCATACCAGAGCTAGGGCAACAGCTTCCTAATTGCCAGGGGGTGTCAGTGCCTTATGAGTAAGGACATGGACGACAACGAGGACTGCTTTGGGCTCTTACAGTTGGACCCAAATTTCTTTCCACACATCCTGACCTCACAAGGGCTTATTCAAGACCATGTACCCCATGGCCTCCCATTGTCCAAGCCATAAGTTTCATCCCTTTAGAACAGCCCAACTGTCAGCTCAAACTGTCAGCATCCATGGCTTGTAAGTCATCCATCACCAGCTAGACTGCCCTGAGCTCAACCGCCACTCGTTGCTGTGTGAGGGGCTCTGCTCTACCCAGAGGATCACAGCGTACGCAGCCAGCAGCTGCTGCTCTGGGGAGGTGTATTGGGTTTCTACCCATTTCCAGAGCTGGGGCCAAAATCCTAAGGCATTTTCCATCTTCTATTGTTTCTGCCACAGTGTCTGATCCGTACCTTCCCAAGTCACAGACACGTTGAACTCAAACGGCAACCCTGCCTGGGAGATGCCCAGAACTATAAGCCACTTCACTAAGTCTCTCAAAGATGACTTGTTGCTCTAATCCTCAGTCCCACACATGCTTTTTTTCCCCCCCACCAGGACATAAGGGACAGAGATACTGTGCTAGGTGGGGATTAAAAATCCTCCAAACCCCCAAAATCTCTACAAAGGCTTGCACTTCGTTCACATTCTTAGGGGCTGGATAGGCTTGCATCTTAGCAATCACAACTTTTGGGACAACATGCATTTTACCTGACCGAAAGGCTCCCAAAACCTTATGGCGATGCCTGGGCCTTGAACTTTCTGTGGGTTCTTTGCCCATCCTCTCCCTTACAGATACTCCAGCAAACGTGCAGGATGCCCTTCAGTGAGGGAAGTCTTCCCATGTTAACATTATATCATCAGTGTAATGGGCCCGTTGTACTAATGTAGGGAAGCAGGAAAGGGACAGGTCTCCAGCTGCCATTCCATGGCATACTGTTGGGCTGGGCAGGTAGCCCCGGGGGAGCACTTGAAAGGTTCTTTATTGTCCCCCCCACATGAAGGCAAATTGATCTCGGTTATCAGAAACCTGTCAAAGTCTTTTCCATGAATCTCTTTGAAGATGAAACACTTTTGCAAGAACACTTTTTGCCAAAGCATCAGAGTAAAACAGTAATTGTTTCAAAAGACAAAACACTGAAAAATGGCCATGGGTAAGGATCTGATGAGAGACCTTTAGAATGCAGTTGATGAGGGAATTTAGTTATTTCTGTGATATATAGTTTTTAATTGACTGATAACACTATGCCAGGGCACATCAGATTTTTAGAAATTTCATAGAGCTATACCCTAAAGAAAGTAGCATCTCTTCTTATTTGTCAACGCTCCCCAGGACATATAACACTTACTACATAATAGAAAAAACCTTAGTTCTTTTAGTAGAGAAGGCTCAGTTTTCTTAAGTAATCAAACACCCGATAAAGACAAAGCAGATCTTTTGTTTTCTAGTTAGATTATGTTAAAAGGAAAGAAAAATCTTTGTTCACTATTTCTTATTAAGAGCAGATCGATAATCTAAGAAAACTTTGGCCTTTTAACAGAGAAAATCAACTTCCTATTTTGCACCAGTATACTTTTGACATTAAAAGTCTCCTTTTTTTTCCCTTTTAGCTTACATAAACCCATGCCAATCTTAGCTTGACTACACATAAAATTCCTTTCTCAATATCCCTCTTCCACAAACCTGCAACTTTCTATATCCATTTGGCTGTTATTTAAAAACTCTGGTCAAGAATCAGGTCCCCATCCACGTGGCTAAAGCCGTTCACTGATATCTGGGATCCTTTGGAGGTTCTGCCCTGCATTTGGGAAGAGGAAACTCCAACAGCAGTCTGTATCTGAAAAAGCCTCTCCCCCCTCCTCCTTTTTTTCCTTCAGTCTCCTCAGGCAATGTCTTTTTGTTTATCTCCTGGGTGTTTATATTTCAAAGATGTGATAAGATCGACAACTTCAAGGAACAGAGAAAAAAATGCAAGTTTTCTCCCAGAAGCTTTTTTGGGGTAATTGTTATTTAAAATGTTCCTTTGTATGAGGGCCCAGAAAGGACAAGTAGTGTTTTTTTCTGTTTCCACATCAATTATCATAACATCCTTCCTCTTCCTTCTCACCACTTTTCCAGAGATTCCACCTCTTAGCATTCTAATCAGTCTTTGTCCCAGATACCTGGATCTGAAGGCAACACCGGCCCTCCTAGCCTTGCAGAACAGTGAGCTAAGGCCTCCAGCTTCCTATCCCACCCTCCCAGCTTGTCTGCCAGCCCCAAAGCCAGCACAGTGGTGGACACTCAAAGGTCTTTCTCTAACCTGAGCTCTTCTTCCAACTTTCTAACTTGAACTTCAGCCTCTAGTTGGGCATCCATGGCCAGCCCACAACTCTTCCCTTCTCCGCCACAACACACTCTGCAGGTTCCTCAAACAATCCCCTAAAGCAGCCAACATTTTTTGGGTGTCCCCATACTCACACGGTAGTCCACAGGTGTCTGACATATGGACCACCCTTTACCACACAGAGGTCACAGACCAACTCCAGATTTCCCCCGTGGATGCCTCTTTTCCCAACCAGCCACCCTACCCCACAGAAAGGTCAGTGGCCTACTCAAGATGTCCCCTTCAGACGTCTCATCCCCATGGACTGGGTCTTTGGTCTCCTGGCTAATTCACCAATGTTTGGTTTGCAAACTCCAAGGGAGCTTCCCGGGTGTGATCTGCAACTGGCCTCCATGTTCACAGGGCAGGGGAGACCAGAGAAAGAGGCAGCCACTCCAGGTTGGTGGTAGCAGGGTTTATAAGCAAAGAAACTTCCTTACAAGGCTTGTCTTGGGCAGCTGCAAGATGAGTAGATCTCTGTACCCACCCACCAAATCTTCAAAGTTTCTATAGAGGTTTTACCTGGGTTCAGTCCTGTATATAGTGTGAGTGTTCTCAGCACACACCACTATCTCAAAGCCATGTCCTTGCGGCAAACTCTGAGTAGGAAAGGCAAGTGGAACCCATGTCCCAAAGTTAGGGGAGGAGGTGAAGAGACTCTGTTTGATGGGGTCCAGCTCAGCGGTAAACAGGCAGTCACATCTTCTCAACAATCTCTCCCAACACCATTGGTGAGAATATAAATTGGTACTGCCACGATGGAAAACAGTATGGAGGATTGTCAAGAAATTAAAAATGCAACTATTATAAGATCGAGCAATCCCACTTCTGGGTATATAGCTAAAGGAAATGAAAACAAGACCTCAAAGAGATACCTGCACTCCTACATTCACTGCAACATTATTTACAATAGCCAAGATAGAGAAACAATCTAAGTAAGGACCTATCAACAAATAAATGGGTAAAGAAGATGTGGTTTATATATACAATGGAATATTATGCAGCCATGAGAAAGAAAGCCATGTGATGACACGTTTGGAAACTTGAGGACATTATGCTAAGTGAAATAAGTCAGAGAAAGACACATCCTCTGTGATCTCACTTACATGTAGAATATAAAAAAGTTAAATGTAGAAAGAGAGAATAAAATAGTGGTTGCCAGGAACTGGGAAGTGGGGAAAATGGGGAGATGGTCAAAGGGTACAAATTTCCAATTTTAAGATATATAAGTTCTGGGGATCAAATCCACAACATGGCTTTAGCCACACAGCTATAATTATAGCTAATAATACTATATTATATACTTGCAATAATTGCAAGTTGGTAAGAGAGTAGATCTTAAATGTTCTCACCACAAAAAAAGAAATGGTAATTACATGAAGGGATAGAGGTGTTAGCTAATACTGCAGTTGTAAGGATTTTGCAATGTTTAAATATATCAAATCTACATATTGTACACCTTAAATTTACAGCATACTAAATGTCAGCTATTTCTCAATAAAGCTGGAGAAAAATAAATAAAAAGTAGAGTGCCTGACACAGAGTTGGAGCGTGGCCAATAGGGATGGCATTCTCAATGTCAGCCTCCAAATTACAAGATATGGAATTCTCTCATGTGCATTATCATATCTGTGATGTGACCATCCAAAATGAAGTGGACTCCACAGTTGACTTGTAAAAATTAGAATCCTAGTACCTAGTGTTAGCAATAGCATCAGATCATTTGCAAAAAGTATAGATGCCAGGCTGTAACAACTCTAAATTAGTTTCCACTTGACTAAAGTTTTTGATCTCTATTTGTGAGCCAATTTTGAGAAAATGTTAGACTCATAAAGATCCTTTCTTGCATGGCTAGAGCTATCTTTTTAATCATTGAAAAATTCATGTGTGGCATCTTTTCTTACAATATGTTACGATAGCACACTGTGAAATGTGAATCTAAAGCATCAGGTAATTTGTAATTCAGCTCTGGGCGCCTGTTGCGGGAGAGGAGGTTTGGAAGCGGACTGCCTACAATCAGGCCATCCAGAGTCACAAGTAAAAAACAGTTTGTTGGCATTTGGATTCTTACTCTGAGCTATTTTATATTCCTAATACTTACAGAAATGAATAGAGGATTAAGAGAGGTGTCTATTTTTGTCTCTTCTTGCCACCCCTGCATCATATCTAAACCTTCAGAATTGCCAAAGACCAAATTCCCCAAAATGTATAAAACAAGTACAAATATTCATCAGTCATCTATTTACTGGGAACCTACTGTATACAAAGATGTCAAAAACTGGAACTACAACAGTAAATATGAGAAACAGTCTATCTTGAGAAGGGCTTACTGCTAATGTGAGCTCACAGTTAATTTAAAAGAAATTCAATAGTGCTCGGGTTATAAGTCTCTAGTCTCAAAGTGATTGTTTATTCAAATGTATGCCTAGATATTCCTTTAGCAAACAAGATTCATTCTTACTGGAATGCACAAGTTATACTAAGTTATATATGCCACATTTGTCAGTATGGGATCCGTATCCTACACTTTCACTGGCAAAAAGTAAACAAGACCAATAAGACGATCTAGCGAGAAATAGAATTGTGATCTTCATCACAAACGGACCACCTTTCTTCCCTGTAATTATTATTGTAGTGGAGGAGGTATCTTTGTCATATTTAGAAATTGCTTGTCTCTTTCGCCACTTAAAAATGTAGAAGGTGATTTCCCAAAGCCTCATTTTCACCAGTGGCTCTCAAAGAGGGAGTGGTTCCCAGACTAACAGCACTGGTATCAGCTGGGAACTTGCTGAAAATGGAAACTTAGAGGCCCTATTCCAGACCTCTTGGATCAGAACCTCTGGGTGTGGGGTCCAGTGATTTGTGTGTTAATAAGCTATGCAGGTGATTCCGAAGCATACCGAAGCTTAAGAGCCGTAATTTCAATCCAAAGTCATTCTCCTAGAGTTCATTCCAAGATTGTCACTCACATTTCCTAGAGCTACCTGGTCCCACAAGGTAGTTAGTAGCCAGTGTGGCTATGCGGCTTTCAAAATGTGTTTAGTCCAAACTGAGATGAACTATAAGGGTAGAAACTGCCCAAACATCAAAGACCTCATGAAAAAAAAGTAAAATATTTAAGTAATTTTTTGATTAAGAAACTTTATTTTTTAGAGCAATTTGGGGTTCACAGTAAAATTAAAAGGAAGGAACAGAGATTTTTATAGACCTCCTGCTCCCACATAAGCAGAGCTCCCCCCACATCCATTATCAACATCCCCCACCAGAGCGGTACATTAATTATAATCAATGAATCTACATTAACACATTAGTGTCCTCCAAAAGCCAGAGTTTACATTAGGGTCAACTTTTGGTGCTGTACATTCTATGGATTTGAACAAATGTAAAATGACATTTATCCACCGTGATCGTACCATACAGAATCATTTTACTGGCCTAAAGTCCTCTGTGCTTCACCTATTCATCCTTCCTTCCCCTCAACACCTGAAAACCACTAATCTGTTTACTTTCTCCACAGTTTTGCCTTTCTCGGAATGCCATGTAGCTGGAGTCATCCACAAATGTAGCATTTTCCGATTGGCTTCTTTGACTCAGTTAACATGTACTGAAGGCTCCTCGATGTCTTACATGGCTTCATAGCTCATTCCTTTTCAGCACTGAACACTATTTTGTTGTCTGGATTAGCACGGTTTATTTATCCATTCATCTACTGAAGAATAACTGGGTTGCTTACAAGTTTCGGCAATTAAATATAAAGCTGCTATAAACATTCTTATGTAGGTTTTTGTGTAGACGAAGTTTTCTACCCTTTTGGGTAAATACCAAGGAATAAGGTTGCTGGGTCCTATGGTAAGAGTATGTTTAGTTTTGTAAGAAACTGTCAAACTCTCTTCCAAAGTAGTTGCATCATTTTGCATTCAGACCAATAATTTATAAGAGTTTGTTACTCACATCCTCACCAGCACTGGGAGTTACCAGTCTTCTGGATTTGAGCCATTCTAATAGGTGTGTAGTGGTATCTCCTTGTTCTAATTTGCAATACCCTAATGACATATAATGTGTGGCAGTGTTTCCTATGCGTACGTGTTATCTGTATATGTTCTTTGGTTGAGAAGTCCTTTCAAGTCTGTGGCCTATTTTTAATTGGGTTGTTCATTTTTTTTTTTATTGCTGAGTTTTAAGTGTTCTTTGCATAATTTGGGTAACAGTCCTTTATCAGATGTTTCTTTTGCAAGTATCTGGTTTGTCTATGGCTTGTCTTCTCATTCTCTTAATCAATAATATTTTTTCATATTGATTACATAGTGACATGATTAAGTTTTTGAAATGTTGGATTAAATATAAAACCATATTAAAATTAGTTTTCCTTTTAAAATCTTTTCTCTTCTTAATGCAGCTCCAAGAAAATTTAGAAGACCATGGGGCACCTTGGTGGCTCAGTCAGCTACACACCTGCCTTTGGCTCCAGTGATGATCCCCGGGTCCTGGAATCGAGCCCTGCATCTGGCTCCCTGCTCAGTGGGGAGTCCACTTCTCCCTCTCCCTCTGCCTGCTGCTCCGCCTTCTTGTGCTCTCTCTTCCTCTGTTAAATAAATAAATTAAGTTTAAAAAAAAAGAAAAGAAAATTTAGAAGTTCATATGTGGCTTCCATTTTCTGTCCATATTATGTTTCTATAGGACAGAGCTGCACTAGAGTCTTACATCTCTCTTTAGAAAAATCTCCCATTTCATTGTGATACATGGTGCAGAAAGCAATAGTGTCAGAAGTTCAGAGATAAACACTATAGTAATGAATTACAATGAATTTTGAAAAACATCAAAAAGAATTTACTTTAAAAAAATGATGACTATATGTTATTGTAGTCAAGAAAATAATCCTGAAAAAGGAAACCCTTGCCCCAAGTGAATTCTACTAGCACCTGTAAACATTGCCACTTATCTAAGATTGAGTATCTATTACGGCTGTAGACTCATACCAGGAATTGGATGTCAAACATTGCCTTCGTTTCAAAACTCATATGTTCATACTCTGTGTTAAAATGACTGCCTTGCCTGTATACCTCAGACATAACTGTTCACCTCCCTTTTCAGACGCACTTGGACTCATCTGTTTCTTAGCACCTGGCCCCCTTGCTTGGCCTTAGCAGCAATCATGGAGACCGCTCTCTGCCGACTGGTACCTCTACCAGGGGCCTGCCTGTGTCAGCCCAGAAGCTCTGGCTCCTCTAAACCCTTGTAAACACAAATGAAGAACCACACTCTGGTGTCTGGGACCTGGTTTTGCAGGCAGCTGCCAGCATAGCCTGGCAACACAGTCCAGAGCTACAGGGAGAAAGAGAGCTCCCTTTGGGTAAATGTTGATCCATGAGAAACAGAAAATGGCAAGGATGCACAGATACATGTCTTCCCCCCTCCTTCTCTCCTCCAGCCCAGCGGTCCAGAGAGATGTCCTACACATGTCCTTCGACAGTTCATCATACAGCAGAGGCCAGCATACTGGCCACTCCCTGGCATTGTGCCCCCGCCTCTGGTGCCTGTTCCTGCAAACATTTGAATCCAAACACAGGATGGAATGCTAGGTGGGACAGAGAGAAGGGAAGCAGAAAGAGGTTAATGAGCTGTGCAAAAGCAATTGGGGTCATGAATCAGAGACCTCGTTACATCGAGATGATGGAGATGATGTGTGGAGTGAGGATAGCAAAAGTATATTTCTTCAGTTAAAAAAAAAGCATTTTTAGTTCAAATGAAAGGATTTTTTTTTTTCATTTCCATGCCATACAAGGAGGACTTGTATTCTATGCAATACAGGGTTATTTCTGAAATATAGTTAATTTCCTGCAGTTGAACTAAAATAGCTTCTGTAAGTAACAATTGACTCACTTTTTTACTATATATTTAGAGGTAAAATGAAGATCCTCCAATAGAAAGCTTCTCTGACTTATTCTTAGGTCATCTCCTGCTAGTTGTGAATGTGACAGAAAAGCTAGCTCATTAGTGTTCTGTAGATGCTTGTGTGGGAAGACTTAGCATCCCATTTTCCTTAGCTGTTTGACATTTTTCTCTCTAATGTGTAATCTACTGAGAGAAGCTAATCCTCAACTCATCCTGCGCAGTGGGAAGTGAAGAAATTGCTAATTATCCCATCGTGAATCCACAAGTACTGTAAAATTTGGTTTGGGTGTTTTGTATACAGCATTAATGAACTAACACCCATTCCTCAATGCAGTGATCTAAAAGTAGAATGTCTACCGGATACTTGCCTTATATCTGCACTGGGTGTAAAACTAGGAATATAAAGGAAAATTTCCTTCAAATGTTTACAAGCAGCTGGGAAACGGTAGTGTCACATTTCTATGGGGGCAAAGCTGAAGGAAGCTTCTGAGAACAGAAGCCCACAAATGCCGAGGAAGAATGTGATATCCCAATATGAAGGACTCCTAAGAGAAAAGTCACAATCTGTCAGACACTTTGACTGGATTCAGCTCACAGACAGGTTGAATTCAACTCATTCAGTGTTTTTATAACATGAGCTGGTTGCCAAAATTTAAAAATTGGCAGGCTGCACATACAAATGCAATCCACATTTCTGACTTCCTTTGAAAAACAGGTCAATCTAGCTTACTGGTGCCACGTTCCATGGGCCTCTGCTGGATGCGCAGGAGTGCATGCTTTCCCCACTCCGCCTCTGTTCCCCTCCCCAAAACGCTCATTCCTTTTACCAACTTGCCACCTGTTTGCATTCTCAGTTAAGAATTTCTCTACATTTCGGTGCGCCTGGGTGCCTCAGTCAATTAAGCGTCTTCCTTCAGCTCAGGTCATGATCCCAGGGTCCTGAGATCGAGCCCCACATGGGGCTCCCTGCTCAGCGGGGAGTCTGCTTCGCTCTCTGCCTTTCACCCCGCTTTTGTGCTCTCTCTCTCAAATAAATAAGTAAAATCTTTTTAAAAAATTCTCTACATTTCAATTGCATCTAACGTGATAGTCAGATCTTTCCCATTGGGGCATTCTGGGACAGGGGTTCCCAAATTTGAGCACATACTAGAGTCCCCTACAAAGCGTTATTTTTTTTCTTTTGTATGTATGTATGTATGTATTTATTTTTGTTTTATTAACATACAATGTATTATTTGTCTCAGGGGTACAGGTCTGTGATTCATCAGTCTTACACAACACACAGCGCGGCCCACAACACATACCCTTCGGGGAATCTCCTCCAGAGCTTTAAACACTGCTCTGCTTAGGCCACACCCCTTTGGCACCAAACCAACTTTGGGTGGAGGCAGGTGTAGCATTCCGGTCTAAGTGTTTTTCAGAGTTCTCAAGTCATTTCAATAGGCAGCTAAGTCTGAACACCACTGTACCTGAAAACTTTTCAAACTCCTGAAGCGTTCTTCCACAGAATTCAGACAACCAGGGGCCGCCTCACCCGGAGCAGAAAGATGGCGGCGGGATGGCAGACAGAGGCACAGGGGGGAGAGAAATTGGTCAGGTCAGGAGTTCGCCACTGGTGGCACATTAGAATACCACAGGGAGCTTTGGAAGAAAAAAAACCCTGCTGTCCTCACACCACCTCCAGATACTCTGATTTGAAAGATCGGGTTTAGTACTCATTCATCAGTATTTTTTTTTTTTTTAAAGCCACGGAGTTTTTCTGAGAGAAAACTAGGGTTGAAGCCACTGGTTTAGAGCATTCACTACAACGTAGAGTACTTCCCTGGGTGGGAGTTCTTTACTCACCTAATAACTACCAGCAAACAGACAACTGGATAGCATTGAATAAACCAGCCTTTCAAGGGATCTCATTTCCTTCCCGTGTGTCCATCTGACCTTCAGCTTTCTGTTGCCTTTTAATTCCCATGTAAAGTTGTCATGTCCCAAAATTAGAGGCGAAGTTTCTAATTGGCAGAGTCTACAGCATAATTTCATTTTTAACATATATTTTAAATGCCTACCAGCTGCTTGTTTCTTTCTTCTTGCTCTGTCTCAAGAACCTCATGTGGAATCTGGCACCTGGTAGACTCCCAGTAAATGTTCACAGAATTTAGAATAGAGTTAGAGAGTTTTCATAAATTCCAACATCTGCCTTTAAGTTTTCTCCTTCTTTATCCTTAATTATAAAACAAATACCACAACACGTTCCTTTTTTCTTAAGATAATTTCCTCAAAGTTTAAAATGTGGACTTACCTCAAAAAGTTATTTACTAATTTAGGGGCGCCTGGGTGGCACAGCGGTTAAGCGTCTGCCTTTGGCTCAGGGCGTGATCCCGGCGTTATGGGATCGAGCCCCACATCAGGCTCCTCTGCTATGAGCCTGCTTCTCCCTCTCCTACTCCCCCTGCTTGTGTTCCCTCTCTCGCTGGCTGTCTCTATCTCTGTCGAATAAATAAAAATCTTAAAAAAAAAAAAAGTTATTTACTAATTTAAACTCTTCTTAGGGTAACCCTTTTCATTATTCAACAATCGAGCATCCATTTCACCAGCTCATAATTTCCTCTTTTTTATCCTGGTGTTTGAATTCCTGGTTCTCATTGGAGTGGGGTTAGAGCTATAACCAGAAAACTTGAGGCAGCATGGACCAGATGAGGAATAAACATGCTGTTCACTGTGGGGGGAAACAAAAGTTATATTGAGGAAAACAGGAAAAAAAATCACACATAATCAAAAGGAAGCAGCAAAGATACAAGCAGGAGGATACAAACAAACATAAAGGCCAAGATGAGGACAAACTCTCATACGAGGAATAGAATCAGAGGAAATGTTCAGAACAGAGATTAAAAAGTAGTGCATTCCTGGTGACAGACACAGAAACTTCCCTAAGCCCTAAAGACAAAGACAGATTTATTGTTCATCATCATCCAAGGTTGGACTTCCCTATTCCATAAAATTCCCTCAAATAAAACTTCTTTGGCTCATAGATCGTATCATTTGGAAATGATATTCTAAGTCATGTGTGTGAGTTTTGTCTCAGATTGATGAAAGCAACACTTCCCAAGCATCCTCCAGAGCACCGACCACAGTGGCACTACATATAGTTGTCATTCTCCAACTCATTTGTGGATGGGGCTCTGAGGTAGATTGTATTTTCTACAGATAGCTCAAATATCTGCCATTCCATATGTTCTTGTTAAACCTTCCCATTTCCATATTGAGAAATGGAGTTGACTGCCACTCTCCTTGAGCCTGGGCAGATTTGTGACTTGTTTGTAAGCAATAGAACGTGCTGGAAGTGATTTTATGATTCTTGAGGCAAGGAATAAATGGTGATGTAGCTTCCACTTTCTTCCCTAAGACACACTTGCCTTTGGAGATACCACCTAAGAAGTACAACTACCCTGAGGCCATCATGTTGTGAGAAAGCTCAAACTAGTTAACACAGAAAGAACACCTGGGAAAAAATTACATAAAGAGAGAAAGATGGGGGCGCCTGGGTGCCTCAGTCTGTTAAGCATCTGCCTTCAGCTCAGGTCATGATCCCAGGATCCTGGGGTTGGGTCCAGCATCGGCACGCAGCTCCCTGCTCAGCGGAGAGGGAGCCTGCTTCCCCCTCTTCCTCTGCCCTTACCATCCCCCCTCCCCCGCAGCTCCTGCTCTCTCTTAAATAAATAAATAAAATCTTTTAAAAAGAGAGAGAGAGAGACAAAGATGTACAGCCAAACCTGCTGCTCCGGCTCTAGCCACCTTCTGACTACATTTGATGGAGAGATTCTTAGCCATAATTACCAGTCATGTCTTTCCGGAATTATTTACCAATAGAATTGTGAGTTATAATAACAAAATAATAGCTGTTGTTTTAAGCTACTAAGATACAGAGTAATTTTTTTTTTATTTAGCAATAGAAGAAACACACTTTTATTACATGGCTCATTCTTTGGGTATGGAAGTTCCTCCTTATCAGCAGTGTGCTTGTAAACAACCAGCTCTGGGGGGGGGGGGCTGCTAACTCGTAGTACTTGCTGATTACCTTGTAATTTCAAGCTACCAGAAGAGACATCACTGAAAGTAGGTTTGGAAAGAGTTACACAGTGGCACATCGTTATGCTTTCTCCACCATATGGAAACGATAGGTGTAAGTAGCCTCAAGAGCATAGGTAGTAGCCAATTGTAGAAAATAATTCAGAAGAGGTGAATTTTATCTGTCTTTGTTTTTAATACGTGTAAGTTTAAATATATACAATTTAATGTTTAATGATAGCTGTGTCCAACAAGCAGCTTACAGAATTCCTCACCCTTCTCTATCCCCTGCTGTAAGCGCCCGTAGCTTAGGGAAACATTTCAAATGCCAGATAAGATCTCTTTGGTGCAAACCGTGTCTCCCACCCAGCATCCATCCCATTCACCCTCCCAGCTTGTTTCACTGGCCTTCTACAATCCGATGATCCATAATTGTTGAAATCAAAATCCATTTCCCAAATCAATTTATTAGGACTTATGAGCATGCCCCACATGTACCTTATATTCAATTTACAAAGGGTTGAAGTCATTGTCTTTCTCACCACCCCTTTTTCCCATCTTCTTTATCTTGTTAAATAGCATCACGAAAGCCGGGTCCCTGAATATACTTGAATTCCACCCTCTCCGTGTCCAGGCATCAGGAAATCCTGTTTTTCCACTGTCTTCAGGTTTCACAATTGTGTTTACTTCTCTCCACTTCAGATGCGATGACTGTCACAGTCCAGGTATTAATGCTTTCTTGGTAGATCATTGTAACAGCATCCCAACCTCTGGTCTTCTACTTATCCTTTCTTCACTCTGACCTCAGGGCTCCTTTCCCGACCATGCTGTGTTTCTGTAGGTTGTTCCCATTCTTCCAAGATTGTGAGGAATAGTAGTGCATGTCACAAGCACTCACACTCCATAATTTCATTGTCCAGTGGAGACAAACAGAGGAGGCCCCCTGAGGCACACACAAGGTTTATAGATACACCTTTATATACACAGTGTCTTAACTCAGATTATAAATTTAGTCTGAATTTTCCTTTTGACCAGTACTTACCCTACTTGTGGAATACCACTACAGTTCAGGTAATTTAAATTATTCATGATTCATTTCAGAGATATTTCTCCTTTGTATCTGTATTCTCTAGCAAACCCAGCCAATGGAAATTGAAATCTATATGAGAGATATTTACTATTGTCTGGAGATTAGCCTTAATTTTTCTCCCTGATTACACCATGAGATAGAGCTATAGAAATACAATTATGGGCACCCGATTTAATTCTTGAGAAAAGATTCCCTTGGGACTTGTGTCACTTTGATCAACCTTAATTTATAACAATAGAACCATCTGGGTCTGATTTCTGTGGACACCAAATTAAAAAGAAAATCAGTTAGTTTACCCACACTTCACCTTTGAGCTGTATCATTTCATTTAAGTGACAGTAGCTGCATAAGCAAAAATATATTGGATTTTTTTATTAACCCTAATTCATATACTCAGTATTTTAATCTTAATCCTAAAGTACTTAGGTTCAGCATGAGTTGCTAAAATGAATAAAATTCATTGGATCATAAAAGAAGATAGAAAAGTTAAATGATCTGAAATACATTTTATATGAGACTCTCATTTTTCAATAAAGCCTCAGAAAACATGCCTGCATTCTACAAGAAGGGATATATTACAGTCACATTGGAGGTTTCAATAACTTCTGATGCTCACAATGGATTGTTTAGTTGCTTATAACTGAAGGAAAATGTTTTCCATCAAAATCTGCTGAATTACGTTTTCTAGGGATATTTTTCCAATACAGTCCTATACAGTTTGGGGGGGTCGGGGCTTTAGAAAACTATCTGTCTTAGAAAGAAAAACAGATTTCTACTGAGAGATCTTTGTGTTCTTCCTTCCCATATAGAAAATTTTTCAGTTCTTTAAAATCTGGCTCAATATAGACAGCTACACACAAGAGTTGTTTTCCCCTTCGTGGTGCCTGCCTCCTGAATGCTATTTTGTACTTGTCAGCCACGTCCCCGTGTTGTCAGCCTCCCATTTGTCAAAGGCACAAATGCCACTTGCAAGGCTTTACCACTTCACCTAAAAAGAAAAGATGGCATTTCCACACAACTGTCATGGGATTTCTTGTTCCGCCACTTTGTTTTGATTATTTCCCATACAGAATGCGATGGATCCTGAACTCCAGATAGAAAATAAATTGCAATGAACTATTATAGAGTATTACTTAGATTTTCATTTGCGCTGCTTTACCAAGAGCATTTATACATTCATTCACTACCCTTCCATGTCTTCGTGAAGTATTTATTTTAATAGTGTTTGAAATTTATTGAAGACTTACTCTGTACCAGACCCCCTGCTCAACATTTGTGTATTATCCCGTATATATATCTCCTTACAACCTTAGAAAACATAGGTACTATTATTATGCCCATTTTGCAGAGGAAGAAGCTGAGGTTAAAATGCTTTTTAAATGGGCCAAGATTTCTTTCTCTGTACTTCCCACCATTACCTTTTAGAAGGAGATATTCAGTCCTAATACTGGCAGAGAAGGTGATTTCCTACTTATGCAAAAATGGTTGCAGATTTAGCAAATAAAATATAGTGTGCCCATTTCAATTTAAATTTCAGACATAAACTTTTTTTAGTATAAGTATGCCTTGTGCAATATTTGGGACATACTTATGCTAAAAAATTATTCATTGTTAATTTAAAATGCAGCATTAAATAAGCATTCTGTATTTTATCTAGAAACACTATTTATAAAGCTAGTTCAGGCTTCTAAAATTGGAACCCATATATCTTACCTAAGCGAGGCTTATCCAAACTCCTGCAGGTACAAAGCCATTTTCTGTACTGTAATATTAGCTTTGATTCCAGTCACCCTGTGGATCATGTAGGGTGATTCATTGGTGTCCCCACTGGACCTCACCTGTGGCATCCTGCAGGCCCCTAGCTAACTCTAGATCCCTCCTGTTGGCAGGGGAGAGATCTTTGCTTCTAGGCCTCTCTTCCCGCAGTGCCATATATCTGTTGTGTTGTCTGCAGTTTGGGTTCCTGACTCCACCGGCCCCTCCTGCTGTCCTTGGAGACCTCTGGGCTTCTCTCGGCCTGACTGGTGGCAGACCATGCTTGCACCAAGCCTGTCCCAGGGTTCCACATTGTAGATTGGGCTCTGTAAGACATCACTCTCATCATTTCCTCAAAACTCTTAGGAAAAATATATCTTTTCCATGATGTGCAGAAAGTCTGAACTCATAGGACCAGGGTGAAGGGACCATGACAGATTCAATATGACCAAGATAGGAGCATGCAACACAGCAGGGATGAAAGTGAGAAGGACTGAGAAGGTCCAGCTACAGAACAGGAGGGGGTTTACAGTATTTATGACGCTGACAGATGAGAAGAATAGTACTGCCCTCCAGTTGGTCCCTCTCTGGATATAAATATCTTGAAAAACCCTGGGATGTATTCTTCTTGTTGGCAGAGCTAGAGGAATGGCAAGACAAGCAAGGCACTTGGACACATTTAAGGAGACTCTCACTCTTAGAGTTGCATCCTTCAGTAAATGACCCTGAAATGAACGACCTCCTTAAAGGTTGTACCCTAGGCACTTCACCTGCCTCCCCAAGTCCCAGCCCTGATGATTGGACTTTCTTCTGCCCCACCAGCAAGTTGACTTTCTAAGATTCCCTCTGAATCTTCACCATGTAAAATGAGCATGCACTGAAATTCATTTAATTTCTAGAATGAGTTTTAGGTTAATTAAAAAAAAAAAGCAATACCTCATTTATCAGTTAGTAAAATGCAGGTGCATGACCTTACAGCTCCTAACTGCCAACACTGATCCCTTCCCTGGTATTCACTTATTCCTTCCAAGTAAAATAAATCAGATATAGTATGACATATAATAAATCACAGTGTACAGGAGCGTGGATTAGAAAGAACAGAGAGGTGGACTCCAATGCCAACTCCATCACCTACTATGTGATTCTGCATGGATAGAATCATCTCTGTGAGACAAGATTTTTTTTATGTATGAAATGGTTAGATACCCACTGAAAAGGGTGGTGCTGAAGATCTTTAAGAGTGCTGATTTATAATTGACTGAGGGTTAGTGAGTTCTTCAGAGATACTGGCTGTCTTACGTCCTCTGTCTTGGCAATAACTTCTTCAGGTTAATTAACTTTAATTTCTTGTATGAAGGAAGTAGTACACACAGTTCTTTCTCCTGGACCATCTGTATTTGTAGAGGAGAAAGAAGCCTAGACTTGAAGACAGGAATCTTGGGTTTGAGCTTAAACTGACCAAACGCTATCACGAGTGGAATAATTTCACCATTCAGTTTTATCGTCTGTGCAAAAATGTCAGTATAGGAGATGCTTTTCGCCATAAATATCTACTTAATTGTCCTGTAGTCAAAACTGCTGAAGAAAACTGTTCATACATCATGACAGTAACATTTGTAAAATGACATTGGCCACATCTGTCACATGAATTTCTGAGCATCTTTGTTTTTGAAATAGAGTGTGTGCCTCAACAATTTGTGATCATTAGCAAAAAAAAAAAAAAAAAAAAAAAAAATCCAAGCACAGGCCAATCAAGATCAACCTAGAACAGCCAAGTCATCATATATTTTTTCTAAAAAAAATATAATAAATGGCTGTTTTTATTTTTAAATAAACAAAAATAAATTGTGGTTATTTTTAATAACCACAATAGCTTACCGATATTCTGTCCTCTAAATCCTGGCCCATCTCCTACTGATTCTCAGATTCCCCTAATTCTCCTGGTCCAAAATCATTTCTCCTTCCTCTGGATGTCAATGGAGCACAGAATTTTCATGGAGCACAGAATTTTCACAAGTTGGCAATTAATGCTTGGAGTACATGCATGTATTTTTATATTCCTAATCTGGCAGTAATTGCCTTGTTCAGAGAATCTAGTGCCACTTACATTCACAGATCCTTTTACAATGCAAAGAATAGATAAGTATTTCTTTCTTTGATTAATACATTTTTTTTTATTGTTCAAACCCCACCTGATTTTTTTTTAGGGAATAAAAAGGTGGCATTATGTTTGCTCTATAGCACCAGCTCTCAACAATTCTGATTTCATTCAATTAGGGTGAGGCCTGGGCATTGGTATGTCTTAAGTTTCTCAAGAGATTAGAATGTATATCCAGGATTAAGAATTGCTGCTTTCAGCTTGGCTCTGAATGGATTAAATCCTTAGGAGACGTTCTTTTAAAGGTGTTCATTCTGCCATGTTCACTTACTCCAGGTAGAAATCACTGACTGCCCCTTATAATCTGCTCAGGTGTTTGGCTTATTGATATCCTCCTGCTCCAGCTATTTCCCCATCTATTCCTATTCCTGAGCAGAGCCACACGAACCCTTGCTTCTTTTTAGACTTTAAATACAAACAAATCCTTTAAAACCAAATTGATTCAGCTGGGGGAAAAAAATAGCACCAAGTGGAATGTTGGTATTTTTATAGCTTCTATGTGAATAATCCATTTTAAATGATTAATACCATTACACTGCAATTTACATCTAGTGCCAGCTAATGAAATAAATTAGTTTCAACATCAATTCAATCCGCTTCCCTTTCTCACATGCTCTCATTAGCTTCATCCTGAATGTTTTTCTACAACAATTTCTCTGCCATGCCAGCCACATCATTGCTGGACCGTTGTTATTGATTTCTGAGAAGTCCACCGCAGGAAGAAGGAATAGGCAGGGAGCTGGTTACCATGGTCCCTTTATACTCAAGGTAAGAAAAAGTCATCAACAAGATACTTACTCTTTTTTTTTTTAAAGAATATTTTTTTCTTTTTAAAAAATATTTTATTTTTAAGTAATCTCTACACCCAGCATGGGGCTCGAACTCATAACCCCAAGATCAAGAGTTACATGCACTAGCAACTGAGCCAGCCAGGCATCCCAAATTATTTATTCTATTGTCTATTTATTTTCTAGAGGAAATGGTGTATTTCTGCCCCCACACATGTTGAAAGGCCCTGATAGATAAGCAGGTTGTAAAACCGTTTTCAGGGATATAGCACAGAGGACTTGATTTATTATATTAAATAATAATGTTACATATGTTGCAATACTTTTCTGTATTTATAATGTTTTCTCATTCCTTATCTTGAACCTTCATGGAAGTCCTAGGAAATCAGAAATATAGGTATTTAGCCACATTTTATTAATGAAGAAACTTACGTCAAAGGGCTTCTGCAAGTGACCTCAGACTCCTTAGTGGCAGAGCCTGGGACCAGACTTTCTTTTTCCTGATTAGACTTCAAAGCCGAGAATCAGATATCAAGAATGACATGTTTGGAGAATCTGAGGGTATGTAGGTTATACAGTAGGGAGAGATGATTCCACGTAGAAAGAGACTGTACCATCCATATTCCCAAACACTGGAATGGCAAACATGACTATAAATGCTCCACTGAATAGGCCACAGTATTGGAAATGCCAACATGCAAGGAAGGTACCGTTTACCTGACAATGTTATTGAATAAATAAGCCATTTTCTCTCATGAAGACATCATTTAAAACCAACTGCCCCAGATGCAGCACATCCTATTAAACCAGCGTGTCTATCAATTTAGGCAATGAGTCCCCCAGGAAAGGTCTAAGAGACTGTGGCGTAGCATGGATATGTGTTACCGGTTAGATGAGGAGTGGATTCAAAGACTCTGGGAGAGCAGAGTCAGAGGGGCAGTGAAATAACATCCTTAGAGCTGTGTTCATAGAAGCAGGATGGAAAGAAGGTGATGCACCAGCCAGTACCCAGGACTACAGGGAGCGATTGGGGCCAATGTTTTCTATTCCATAATTCTGTGAAGGATTATATGTCAACAGCATGGAATAGTGTAAAGAATATCGATTTTGCAATCAGAGAGGCAAATCCCTTTCATCATTATATTAGCTGAGTGACATTGAAAAGTTGTTTAATATTTCTGAGCTCCTGGGTTGTCATTTCAGAAAAATATATAACTAAGGGAACCTGGGTGGCTCAGTTGGTTAAGCCTCCAGCTCTTGATTTTAGCTCAGGTCATGATCTCAGGGTTGTGAGAGCTCTGGGTTGGGCTTGCACTGGGCTTGGAGGCTGCTTGAGATTCTCTCTCTCCCTCTCCCTCTGCCCCTCCCCTCCCCCTGCAGATGTGCGTGCCAATAAATAAATAAATAAATAAATAAATAAATAAATAAATAAAGAAAAATATATAACCAATGATGAAATAACCTAATGCATTAAAAATTCCTCTAAAACATATGATACATAATACATAATACCATGAGTGCTCAAAAATGAAAATGTTTGCCCCATATTCTTCCTCTTTCTCCTAATAATTATTACAATCCCCAAGCCCTCCAAGTTTTAAAACATTTTTCTTTGTGGCATGGTTAGAAGTTCAGGAGATGAAGTCATATACAAGTGGACAAATCTTGTCTACTTACAACTGTAACCTTGAGCCAGGAATTTAATCACACCTTCTTTCAGGACTTTCTGAATTCCTCATTTATAAAACAGTACCTACTTCTTAGGGTTGCAGCAGACAGGAAGCATAGGAAAAGCCTCAGTGTGTGGCTTATAGCAAGTGCTCAGCAAGCTCTCTCGTTGCCGTGGCTGGCATTATTATGTAGTATTATGTGTTCTAGTCACCACCTGTGGGCTCCCTGCGCTTGGTTAGAGCCCTCTTTCTGAGGCAGAGTGCCTTTGTCTCTGTCTGCTAGCATCTGTCATTCTCCAATCCCCCTGAGATCACAGGACACACTGGCCTCCTACTGACTCCAGGCAAGCCCAGCCAGAGGTTTTAGGCTCCTTGGGTAGATCTCCAGGTGATGGTCCCCCTCATAGCAGTTTGCAAGATGAAGCTACATACTTCACCTTCCACCAGTTTCGCATATGTAAAATGAACTGGCTTATTTCAGGTCTCAAAGTATGGCAATGGTCATGTTTAAAGTGAAAATAATTCGGCTTGAAATGCAATGTCAATATTTTTCTTTTGCACATAATCTTGACTGGAACATCTGTCTACTTAAATATTGGTGATCTATAGAGAAACAGCATGTAAAACCTATTCAAAGCGATTTAATACATTAGATCAGTTTTATTTTAGAGATGACTGAAACAAAAAGATCTATTTAGCTAGCTATCCAATTTCTTGAAGCCAAGCCAATTTTGAGGAGTCTGGAAAAATCACAGGTAGCAGGTATGGTTCCTAACATTAAAATAGTCCATTAACCCCTCGTTGTTTTTTTTTAAATTGTCTCATCCCTGCATTTTGTTCTGGTTTCAAGCACCCTTAGGCACATTAAATGTTTATTAATTTTCAGTACTCCTTCACAGTATCCTAAAATCTCAGAAAATTCGTGTCTTGCATCAGTTTTAAAATGCACTTGATTTTGGAGCTCTTTCCTAGATTCCTAGCAGAACTGAGATTTAGTGATTGAATTAGGAGAGAGAGTAGAGGATTTGTGGCCTGACTCAGATCTCCGCTTCTTTCCTTGTTAGCTCTTTGACCTTGGGTGCATTGCTGAATCCCCCTGAGCCACACATCCCTCAAAATGCTGGCTCTGAAGTTTGGCTAACACAGCACATGGGGCCCTTAGAAAACATAAGAGAGAGAAGGCAATAATATATTTTTGTTTGGGTGTGGGGAGGGATTCTAGGTCCTCAGCCTCTTTTCTCAGTATTCAGCAATAGCCCCCAAAAATGGTGATTTGTCACAAAACAATACTATACAAGTTAATTAGTTTTCTTTCCATTCAGCTGGAATTATAGGTACTAAAGGTGCTCACACTGGTTTTTCATTAAAACCCAAGGTTCGGGATTGGTAAGTCATATGTGCTTTTGATAAATAAAGTTAATTTTGGCATTTGGCAGCTGTCATGATGCTTAAATCTTGAAAGTCCTAGAGGGAGAATAATAAAAGGGAAATTTGGCGCTAAAATGGAAACTACTGACTCACTACCTCTCCCACTTCACAGTGACAATACCGCCAAATGCTGTTCTCTGTTTCAAAGCTCTCAGACACATATTCTCACAATGAATTTTCAACACAGTTGACAGCTCATCAGCGGGAATTGAGACAGGATGAGGAAACTGAGACCCAAGAAGGTTAAGAGAATCTCATGAGATCAGAGAATGATTAAGTGATGGGTTCAGGGCTAAATAAAACTAGGGCCTTGATTTGGCCAAAGGCGGTCCCAGTTAACATATGTTGAGCTGGCATAGTTAAATAATCCCCCTTCATCTTCAAAGGGAATCGGAATGAATCCATGATCACCTGAGCTGGAAAACACATCCCCTGGGTCTCGGTCTCATGCCTGTTCCACTGTGTCCAGCTGGGTTTAGATACACCTGACCCTTCAAGAAATGAACATCCCGTCTCAGCCAGGATGAGTCTGCTACTGGAGAGCAGAGAGGAAATAACTCGGAGTGGGGGAGGAAGTCGAGTCATCACCACCTTGGCACTTACAAAGTTTCTGTTTCTGTTTCAAATTACTATCAGGAGTATTAATTTTTCAGACATCACGCTGAATGATGTCCTGAAGTTTGTTTAATTTTTTTTATCAGTATTTCTCCCTAAAGCTGCAGTCTAGAAAAGTCTAAATCATTACTGTACTTACATAAAAAGATCAGAAAACCGGCATTAATTTGTACTCACTGGACAGTTTAAGGGTTCAACGGAATTCCATTAAATTTGATTTCATTATTAATAAATATCAAGTGCTTTTATCAAGTATTCAAAGAGTTTCATTTCAGCTTTGTGTTCCCTTTAACATTTGAATTTAAATTTAAACCATCTGTTCCTCATGAGCACAACACATCATGCGTATCGGTCCAGGCTGAAGGTTGCAAGTTGCATATGAGATCAGTCTGGGTCTTATTAGCATCGGGCTCCTGAATGTACATAGCGAACAGTGTGAAACGGAGCCCAGCAAACCAGTCTTCAGTTGGGTTGGCAAAATGAAGTAGGCTCAGTATAAAGCCTCTTACGTGTAGAGAGCTCTTCATGTTTTCTGCATCCGTTTGAGTCGTCCAGCATCTTTGGAATAGAAACAGGCCAGGTACTACCAAAGTCTTCAGACAGAGAAATCAGGCTCGAGTTCTCTGGACAGCCTGATCAGAAAGGTCAGCCAAAGACCACATAAAGAGACAGTCGACGGATATTCCCAGCGGGAGGGTATGGACGCACCCAGTGGTGCTAACAATAGAGGTTCCTTCACTCTTATCCTCATTTTTCTTTTTTCCTGCGCATTGCCATTCTTCCTGAAGCTTCTCTGTTTGTCCAGTGGGGTTTTCCAGTATTTCTTCTACTCGTACCATCTTCCCACTTCATGCCACCCCAAGCCCTATTCCGCTTCCTCTGTGCAGGCTGTACAGGTAACCTCCAACTATGGCTGGGAGTCCCCAAAAGGATCTGACCACCTAGAAGTGAAGGACCTGTCTGTGGGCATACAACTTCCAGTCTTGCGGAGCACTTCGACAGAAGCCCGCCCTAAAGCAGCCCTCTCTTGGCGCCGGGAATGTCAGGCTAATGGACGAGATGGAGCCTCTGGCCTCACAAAACTTCCAGCCTACTTGGGGAAGCATTAGGAAAAGGAAATTTAAGTGTGAGACGATTCGACCATTCTTAGGATGCGAGAAAGCAGGGCGGCCTACAGTGTGTAGAACTGGGAAAGATTTCTTTGGGGAAATGACAGGTAAGCTGAGATGTGAATAAGAATAGAAGGTGGCCAAGAAAAGCCAGTCAGGGCTGTGATGACTGCTCGAGAAATTATTTTAACAGTAAGATGCACTCGCCCCTTCTCCGTCAAGTCTTTCAAATATTGGCATTGCCTTATTGCAACACCTTGCTTTACTGTCAACCAGCCTCATGTTGGGATTTCTGATTCCAAACTCGGCCCTATGTCAGAGATCCTGCTGAATACTAGCTCACTCCCTGATGGATGAGCCACAGTGCCAGCATTTTTCTGGAATGTACTTCTGTCCAGAGAAACAAGGTATAAATAGCTTAAAGAGCATTTCACACATTCAACTGCAATGTGTGAAAATATCCTGGGTGGCCACTGATCAGAAAAGGATCGGGCAGCGTAAGACAATTGTGTGTGACAAAAAGGCGCAGACCTGGGTTCTCCAAGCCAGGCTCTGCTGGCAGCAAGACTCTGGCCTAAGGAAGCCGGGCCACAGACTCCACACTGAGCTGCAGAGTCAGCATGGATGGCTGCCAGGGGCCGTTAGCCAGGACAGAGTGTGAATGATCATAGCAAAAGAGTGCAGGGATGAAGGAAAGAGAGAAGGTCCCAAATAGGAGGCCTGCATGTGAGCAGAAAGGCTTGTGGGAGAGGGAGAGACTGGTGCGTGCAACTGGCCCAGGACTGCAGGGTCAGCGAGCAGGGATCCAATCCCCGCAGTCACTCCCTCACCAAGACACTTAGAGGCAGTGCAGGCAAAGCAGTCCGCACCCAGCGTGGCACTTGGTAGTGTGCACTAAGTGACAGATCTTTTTGTTATCAACAGTTATTAGAAGGCCAGACAAGGTTAAGAGCCATTCAGCCAGGGAAAAGCACCATCTATCAGGGCTCTTCTCTCCCCGGAAGAGTTAAAAGAGGCACGGTGGGAAAGGATGCACACGGCAAAACCCCAGGGATCCACATGCAAGCTAAGGCCGCAGCACAGAGAAGTCAGGCCCAGCAGCAGCGAGGCCCTCCTGGCACCATGTCCATGACTCCTGCAGGTCCGGGTACCTGGGATTCTGCAGCTCCTGCCATGCGCAGGCCTCGTGACTTAGCCTCCACTTCCAGGCACCAGCTGGTCTGAGAAGACAAGGCAGTAATTAGAATAATTAGGACTAATCATTGCAATGAATTAATGAATCACCAGCCTCCCACTGAGCACTACGGTGGGTTTAACAAAGAGTGTAACTCCTAAAAATGTCGAAGGCAATACACTCTGTGGCACTGCCTGTGTCCAGGGGACATTATCTTGAAAACAACTTTCCCTGTTCCAGATTTGGCTGATCCTGTCAATTTGGACCCTGTTGAACTGATCTTTTTTTTTTTTTTTAAAGATTTTATTTATTCATTTGACAGAGACAGCCAGCGAGAGAGGGAACACAAGCAGGGTGAGTGGGAGAGGAAGAAGCAGGCTCCCAGTGGAGGAGCCTGATGTGGGGCTCGATCCCAGGACTCCAGGATCACTCCCTGAGCCGAAGGCAGACGCTTAACGACTGAGCCACCCAGGTGCCCCGAACTGATGTTTTGAAGATAAGATCCTGGAGATTAGATGGTGTAACAACAGGAAACATTACACAAATGCAATTTTTGCAGCTGAATCTCACACAAATGTCTTCTTCCTTAAAAAAAAGAAAAAAGAAAGAAAAATATTAGAGTGTTCATTGTCCTTCACTCTGGTTCCTGAACTATAGGAAAGATCTGATATCTTGGCCGAGATTGTATTCCGATATATGGTTGTATTTCATTCACCAGGAAGCAGAGGGTATAAAGCACTGAGAATACAGAACTCATACCTGTGATAGAGGGACACTGTACTAGGTATGTTCTGTAAGGTTGTTCTTTTCTATTAAATACAGTAATCATGTTAAGAAATGTTATCTTCAGATTACTGAAGAGAAAACTGAGAGTCGGATTGATTGCATATGTACCTTGCCCAAGGTTACACAGAAAGGAAATGATGGAGAGAATTCAAGTCAAGGGGGCTCTAACATCACAGCCCGTATGTGTCCATGTGTCCCTATGACTAGCTTCACCTTGTTAGGAATCAGCAGCCCAGTGTACGTCTGCTCTGGGGCATTTGCCCGAAAAGTAAAGCCTCATGAGTTATGAATTGAGGCATGGAGTAAAACATTCAAGATTCTGCATTTGGGAGATTGCAGAAAACCTCCATCTGGATCACAGTGTATCTCAATTTCTGCTCCTCCTGACTTCCAAATTCCAAAAAAGTCAAGACACTCCCAAGTTACTGATGTTCAATCTAGAAAATTAACTCTGAAGGAACAAGCCAGAAACCTCTAATTTTTTTTTCCAGTTGTGGACACTTTCAGCAATGATATCCTGGACCACCGTCTATGGATATCAATCAGGTTGGAAGGTCAGTGTGGAAGAAAGAGTCCCCAGAAGCCCTCAGGCCAGTGTTGTCATTGCTATGCACCTTCCAGTGCCAGTAATAGACATGTGCAAGGCAGTGATAAAGTCACCTAGGAGGAATTGAAGGTTGATACAGATAACCTCCCTTGTGAGGATGAGCCCATGTTCTGTGATCTAGCCAACACAGGTATATGAAAGACAAGCTCAAAAAAAAATAACTTCAAGTTCCTAATGACTTTGGGGAAATGGCATAATCACCCATCACACTGTCTCCTCTCAAATTTCAATGATTTTGAGACCAGATGAGGACTCTCAAGTGTTCTTCTTATCTTTCAGGCAAAAAGAACTAGCATTATGTATGTTTTCTCATTTAAATCCTCTAACAAAGTCATAAAGTAGGCAATATTTCTTCCCATGATGAAGGGGAAAAAAGACAGAAAAAAAAAAGAGTCTTGCAGAGATCAAGCAATGCTAAGAAGGCCACAGTCACAAGCTGTTAGAATTGGGATTCATGAGTGGCTTTAATGATAGAATTTCAGGCACTTGAAAAAGACTGTGTGTATGAAAATGTGTGTATGCTTGTCCGTGTACACGTGTGTGTGTGTGTACATGTGTATATAAAAGTACATACTTTAAAGAGCACAGTGATTTCAATGCTTTTCAGATCACACCACCTTACTCTGTCTAGATTTACGATGTCACCTCCCAGCCACCATCTCGAAATGTGACTTTTCAAACTATAATTGAGGGGTGCCCGGGAGGACTCAGTTGTTAAGCGTCTGCCTTCAGCTCAGGGCCTGATCCCAGGTTCCTGGGATCGAGCCCCCCATCTGGCTCCCTGCTCTGCTGGGAGCCTGCTTCTTCCTCTCCCACTCCCCCTGCTTGTGTCCCTCTCTCGCTGGCTGTGTCTCTGTCAAATAAATAAATAAAATCTTTTTAAATTTTTTAAAAAATAAAACCATAATTGATAGTGAACTTTTAAAACTGTAAAGAGGCCTAGAGATCCTATTAGTCAAATTATTCTTTATTTTATACAGAAGCACTCAGACGCCGACGATGGTGCTGAATTACCCACGGTAAGACCCACCGCAAGCTGTGGCTGAGCCAAGACTTTATAGAATGGGCTGTAGTCCAAGCTCAGTGTTTGTCCTGTTTTTAATACACTGTCCCATAGATGGCAAAGCATTAACGCGCGCGCGCGCACACACACACACACACACACACACAAGCACACACAGAGGAGTGAAGGAAGCTATTTTTCACCCCAGATTACATTTCCTTTTACTGAATCTCTACTGATTCTTCTGGAACGCCCGGGTATTCACAATATTAGCATCCTCACTGAAGGGGAAAAAGAAAAGATGATTAAGAACAGAAAGGGGAAGGAAATCCAGGATAACTCCCACTCCTGCCTGCTGCTTTGAATACCCACGGCATCCCGTCCACGTTCCTTGCTTATTCCCTGCGCTCCTTCCTCCTTAAGAAAATCATTCACTGCTTGGGCATTGTGGCGCTAGCGGATCCGCGAGCTCCCGGCAGGTGCGCCGGGCGCCGCCAGACGCAACCTGTCTCCCGGGGAGTAGGCGACCTCACCGAAAGGGGGCGGAGGCTCCCCACCGGAGCCTCCCCCTACCCGCTCCTTTTCTTCTGTCTTCAGAAGGCGAAAAAAGAAGTCAGGGAGGAATTGTGACAATTCAGCCAAACACCAAGGCAGTCACAAAATAATAGCTGCCACAAGAAGAGGGGATGAATAGCGATTCATCACGGGGGCGGGGGAGGGGGGGGATGCAGCGCGGCCGGTGCGCTCGGAGCGGCCTCTTTGAGAGTCAGTGCTTTGTGTGCCGCGGCGCAGCCCGCTCAGGCACTCTGGAAGATCACAGAAATTAGAAGTATGGGCCCCAGGCCTATTCCTCTCTGACCCTTGCTTTGTTCTGCGTTAACCATTTGTTTGCCCTTCTTTTCTGGCTGGAGGCGCTGGTCCGCTGATAGGCGTCTGAATTGCAGCCGGGGGTGAGCAGAGTGCTGAGCCCCAAGGAAGTAAGTTCTGATAAAAGCTGCTGGCTAACTTTGACTGGGGCTGGGGACTCAGCCCTCCCCAGTCAGGAAAAACCAGATTTTCTCCCTGGCGCTCCGGGTCCCTCTCAGTGCTGGACGGTCGGCTACCCCAGGACCAGGCAGGCGCCGACCATATCACATATGGAAGGGACCTTGTCAAACCCAGGGCTTCCTTGGCCAGTAGGAGAACAGGCATCCTCGGGGAAGTTACTGCTCCACTTTGGAGCTCATTTTCTTTTTCTGTGAAATGCATATTTGGTCTAGGGAAGTAATTTTAGATATGAAACCCATCCCCCAAGAAAAATGTATAAAAAAGCCCTGCAGTGGAACTAATACAAAATATTCTGGAAAACAGGCTGGGCGCAAGACAGGGGAAAAATGCAAGAGCTCTGAAAAGCCCTTAGAATCATGTCAGAAGTGAGGAACTGGTTCAGAGACTGTGAAATATTCTCTCTTCCTTCATTTTACGTTGTACTTAACCTAACATTTGGAAAACAGTAATTTCATGTATAACTCTTGATTACGGAAGCTGCCAATCAAAAAACCAGGCATTCTCTGACCGCGGATGTAACATTTGCCACCAGCATCCTATATCCACTTAACTCTGATATATTTTTATAGTACTTATTATTATCTGACATAGTGTGAATTTATTTGCTTATGTCTTTATCTTTCTCTCATTAGGTATACTCTCCATGGAGATCAGAATTCTGTTTGTTTTGTTCAGCTGCTATGTTTCTCGCACTTTCAATAATGCCTGGCACATAAAAAAAATGTATTGAATATATGTCTGGATTTCCTGGAATTTGATTGGAATTCTCCTTTGCCCTGTAGCTTGTATATATGTATAGTCGACTTCAAGTCTGAGCAGGGAGATGAGCATGTCCTTGCCTCTCTAAAAGGTCATTTTCTTTGAGGGAAAAAATACGAGACTTTTAATTTCCAAAGAGTGCCAGTTCTACACATTTTGTTGTACTAAAAAATAATCATCCTCTTCCTAAAAATGTTAAAAACCCAAGGGGGATCTCAGCATACAATCGGGAAGAAAAGCTGACAGAGGCAAAGCAGCCACAACTGGCTGGCAGGCTGCCTGCTGGCCCAGGGTGTGCATGGCCCGGGAGCGTGAAGTATCCATGGATAAACTCAGCCCAGGGAAAATGGAGCTCCGTCATCACAAAAAAGAGCAGGCAGCCTCGGGCCCATGCCTCCTAAAAGCTGTGATTGCATCCAAGTAGAGTCTAACAATTTGGAAAGTGTGAATTGCCGGATTATTAACACAATTGTTCAAAACGATCTGGGTGCTCTTAGAAGATGTCTATCCCCTCCTAGGGGTGATGCTGGCCTTTCTCTGTGAGGGTCACTCTAGAAGGAAGCTAGGCTTGCTCTAAAGCTGTGTTAAATCCCAGTTCAGTTTTACTACTCATTTGTTCTGGATACTTCTGCAAATTACCTAACCTCATCCGTAAAACAGAGTTAGGTGTAGCTCCCTGGTAGGAATTTGGGTAATTGGAAATAATCTTAACAAGGCATCCAGATCATTATTATTTTCCTTCAACTATTACTATTACTAGAGTTGATGTCAGATTAGGAGGTATGGTTTATACATTAATTTCAAACCACATAAATAGGCAGTCCACGTGATCACAATACAACATAAACCAAGGATGAAATGAAAACTTTGTGAAAATAGAATATAGGTGTCATGGCCCACAATATACAAGGTAGGGGAGAAAATATTCTCTCTCTATGCCTTTCCCTCCTTCCCTCTTTCCCTTTGCTTCACTTTTCATATTGACAGAAAAATTCTTTCCCCATTTTTATCATAATTCAATTTACAAATCTTAATGGTAGTCTTAATATATGACCGATGATGTTAACACATCCCAAATTTGTATTAAATGTATTTTAAATATTGAAAATATTTCCAAGTGAAGTTTCCATTTAACATTAAATTTCAAGATGGCAGCTCAATCACAAAGTACTACACACCCCTTTGATCGTATTTTCGCTTCCTCTATTGAAGGCAATATGCCTAATGGCTAAAATCATGGGCTGTGGAAAAACCTGGAATTGTCACTTATAAGTTGTGTGAATTTGGGCAAGCTAATAATCTGTAAAAATTTGGTCTAACTGTAAAATGGTTCCAATAGCCCCTATCTCTTAGAGATGCTATAATGAAATGGAATAACACATATAATACAGAGCCTGACATATCATAAGCCTTCAACAAATTGTTCACTGCTGTTACTGTTTTCGGTATTACTGTATTATTCTTTCTTCTATTTTTGTCATTAAATACTACAAAATAGGGGCGCCTGAGTGGCCCAGTGGGTTACATGTCAGAGTCTTGGTTTTGGCTCAGGTAATGATCTCAGGGGCATGGGATTGAGCCCTGTGGCAGGCTCAGTGCACAGTCTGCTTGACCTGCTCTGTCCCTCCCCTCTGCCCCTCCTGCTCCTGCTCTCTCACTCTAAAATAAATAAATCTTTTTTAAAAATACTACAAAGTAGATGCTGAATAAATGATCATATCTTTTAAAGAACTGGCAGAAAGCACAAAAATTTATTTTTTGTACTTAAGGTAAATAATGTGGACCTTTGAGTCACACCATTTGGGCAAAACACTGTTACTTTCAAACATTATTACATTCCTCAAAGATGATCTTCAAAGAAGTAAAGCACAATGATGTCTACATAATAATAAATGTCTGGTGTCAAGAATAACATTAATGGTGTATATGGATTTTCCCAAACATATTAGTTCATTTTCCTGAAGATAATTATGTACTTCCCTAATGTATAAAGGCTTAGCTATTCTAATTTTTCAGATCTCATCACATAGCAATCATCATCCTTAAGAGGTATCTACTCAAAATACAAATTTCCCCCTCAAAAGTCAAAACTATGAATGACTTTTATGAAGCAAAACATTCATAACTGGTTAAAGAAAGATCCAAAGATGGGTTTGTGTTGAGAGCAGAAAACCCTCCGGTGCCAAGATGTTCTCACCATTGTCCTAGAATCACAGAACCTGGAGTGAGAACTGCTCTACCCAGGACGTATAGAGCACAGGGGTTATGAACTGTACTGGGGCAGCCAAAAGACTTGGCTTTGGGCCCAGCTCAGCCATTTATGAACTCAGTCTGCACAGAATTACTGAATGCCATTAAGCTTCAGTTGCCTAAACCACAAAGTGTGGCTAACAAGGCCAACTTCACAGGTGTTAGGGACAGTCAATGGGAAAAAAAAAATGGGTATAAAATGCTTGGTACAATACCAGAGCTAAGACTAGAACCTTGATCTCTTTCCTGTAACATGATACTTGTTCAAAAAATGATAGGATGAACGTCAGAGACAGTATGGCACAGTACTTTTCAGAAAAAAATACCGCAGTTATTGAAAGAAAGTTGATAGATATTTAACAAAAGCTGAATAGAAGATATATGTTAATACTAAGTATCACAGACATCTACCGTGAATAGGAGAAACCATTCATCTCTTTTCCAAGGTCATGATGCTCTTGGTGGGTTTAGTTATTTTGCTGCTGGTGATGAGGGGTTATTTGTTTGCTTTTTTTGTTATTCTATTTTGTTCTATAAAAGGTTTCTACATCTGAAACAATAAGATTTAAGATTCACTGATTTGCCTTTGCCTTTCAGGCCTTACTGAAGAACACTTGAAGCAAATGATAGTCACAGTCCCAGAAAATATGACCATAGTTGCAAAAACAAATATCCAGATGCACTGGCAGTGGTGACCCCATGTGAGTGATGAGGGAACAGAAGGCAATCTGAGGGCAACGCAGAAACTGACACCCTGCAACCCTCCCACCATGGGATGTATGTGACATTCCTCAGGCACTCCTGGCTGCCCTAAAGGAAAAAGAAATAGCCTATAGAGACCACAGTCGTGTAAGACTTGAGTCTCCCTCAGTTTACAAATGTCTTAGCTATCTACAAGAATGAAGCATTTCTATCAATAACCTAGCTTCCAGAAGGAAATGTAGATACAATTAAATGTCCTTATAATCTGCAGCCTTCAGGAAGTTCCCAACTATCTTCATGTTAATGCCTACCTAAGGAAAAAACAACTTAACCCAACAATGGCAAGCCCTGTGAGTCTTCTTTAACATATGAAAGTACTTTCTCAACCTCCCTGTTTCCTTACCTCCCCCAACCCCATAGTATATAATCAGCCCCCCTCACAACCCAGGGCAGCAGCTCTTTCTGCTCACGAGTCCTGTCCCCGTGCTTTAATAAAGCACCATTTTGCACCAAAGACGTCTCAAGAATTCTTTCTTGGACGTCAGTCTCCACCCCACTGAACCTCACCTCTATCCCACAACCTCATCAGGAGTGTGAAGCCACACAGTGCCTGGAAGTGTGCTCTCTGGCTTTTCTCCTCTGTCCTCTTGATGAGGGAGCAGAAAGCAAGCTGAGGACAAAGCACAAGCTGACACCCCACAAGCCCCTCCCCCTCACTCAGGAGTGGGATCTGTGTGACATTCCTCAGGCACTCCAGGCTGCCTAAAGCTAAGGGAAGGGAAAACAACAGCAACAACAACAAAACACACAAGTGGTTAACTCCAGCAAGACAGGAGTCTCCCTCAGTTTACCAATGTCTTAGTGGTTTACAAGAAAAAAAAAGCATTCTTATCAATGACCTAACTTCCAGAAGGAAACTCCCAACTGTCTTAATGTTAATGCTCTACTAGAGGGGAAAACAACCTTAGCTTAACAGTGAGAAGGCCTCCAAAATCTTGTAGGTCCTCTTTAGCATACAAAAATTCTTTTGAAAACCTCCCTTTTTCCTTGACCCCAATTCAGCCCCCTCACAACCACGGGGCAGCAGCTCTTTCTACCCATGGGTCCTGTCCCTGTGTTTTAATAAAGCCACCATTTTGCCCCAAAGACATCTCAAGAATTCTTTCCGGGTGGTCAGCTCTGGACCTCACCTACATTCCAAAATGACATCCCTCTTTGTGCCATCTCCCCAGGACTCCTGGGTACAGAACATCAGCCACAATCCCTGATGCTGAGTTGAAACTCATTCTGTTCTGCTTTCTTTCCTGAGCTGCCAGAAGCCTTCTCACATTTGGAAGGAGAATTATCTATCCCCAGAAAATCCTTCAATCCTCTGGACCTTTTTCTATCCCCCATCACCCCCATAAAGGATTGGATTGGACATTACATTTTGTTTACTCTCAGGAAAAGCCTTGAAGTTATCTTCGTGATACCACTTTCCTCAACACGAATGTTTCAGGGCTTCCCTTCTGGGCACAAGTAGCAGCAAGCCATCTCTCAGGCCAGGAGGCAAGGGCCATACCCTATCCACACAAACTATTCAATAGTTTCGTTTTTGTTTTTGTTTTTCCCTTAGGATCAGGTTTGTTGTTGTTGTTTTTATTGAAAAGTATCCCCAGTGCGTGTGGATAGAACAGATCAGGGTGGGGGGGAGAGCATTGCCAATAGGTCCCTTGGAGCGCTGCAGAGCAAAACGGAGCCTACACCGCCTTCTGTCATCTTCCAAAACTCCGCTTCAGAGCTTCCCTTGCTAATTTTTGGACAGAAAAGAAACATTTCCCTAAAAGAAGCAACACTTTGTAGACACTGCTCTCTAAAACCACATTTAGGGGAGAAAGCAAAATACACACGATAAATTTACCTGACTCAGCAGGGGCACCATCTTGCTAATGAACCCAATTTGCATGACTAATGAAAATACTTAACCTCTCAGTTCCAAGTAGTTTTCTCACACATTTGCATAACTAAAATGACTCCCTAATGTGGCTCTTTTCAGGACTAAGGGAAGAAGTATTCCAAAGGCAAAACTACCCTGTCCCCCCAGGCAACTGCCAAACAACGGAGCTTCAACAAACAACAGAGTCCAATTGAACAACACATCCATTTTATTTTACCTCAAAACCATTGTCAGAAAAAATCTTGCTGTCCCGTAACCCCTTACTGGTACTAGATGAAGTGGCAAATCATTCAGCAATGACTATCAAGCACTTACTGAGAATCGTAATGTCCTGTTTTCTAATCCAGAGAGAGAGAGAAAAATATATACCTGACATAAGTTTGGCCTTGAGGGGTTCACTGTCTACAAGAATGAATAAAAGAGCAACACAAATAGCAGTAATTCAAAGTAGAAAACAATCGTCACAGCAGAGATTAAAAAGCAATGAATGTTCAGAGGAAAAAGAAATTACCTTGTTTGAAAAATCTAAAAAATCTTCAAGAACAAGGACATTTGAATTGGGGTTGGAAGTACTGAATAGATTCACAGACATCTTGATAGAAAGTGGATGAATGCTCCAGGTAAAAAAATCTAACATGATCAGAATTATGAAGCCTAAAAAATATATAAAATGAACAGGAGCTACTGTTGGTATAAATTGGCTTGTCAGTTACTGATAAAAAAAATGTTAAAATAACAGAAATAAAAAAAATAATGTCTTATTTAAGCCATCAAATACCATTCAATTGCTTTATACAGAAATCATTTCATTTTCTCTCCAGCAATTCCTACTAAAGAAAGTCAGGTCTTAATATCCCTACTTTTCTGAGGGGCACTAATCACAGAGAAGTCAGGTGACTTGTCCAGAGTCACAAGTTAGAATCTTATCCTGACTTGGGGCGCCTGGGTGGCTCAGTCGTTAAGCATCTGCCTTCGGCTCAGGGCGTGATCCCGGTGCTCTGGGATCGAGCCCCACATCAGGCTCCTCTGCTAGGAGCCTGCTTCTTCCTCTCCCACTCCCCCTGCTTGTGTTCCCTCTCTCGCTGGCTGTTTCTCTCTGTCAAATAAATAAAAAAAAATCTTAAAAAAAAAAAAAAAAAAAGAATCTTATCCTGACAATTTATTGGCCTAACTCATAGAAAGTATTTGGTGGAGTGTCTGATAATCAGTCAGTGCACAAAAGATGGGAGCAAACACCGCTTTGTTGGTGTAACTCAACTAAAGGAGCATTCCTACGCTTGATGCTCAGCAGCCAATAAAAACTGACCGTGAGCTTTGGCAGTGAAGGAAGAGAAGCCATTTACTGGTGTGACACCACACAGGAAAACCGGGAGCCAGTGCTCAAAAAGTCCCGAACTCCCCATGGCTTATAAGTGAGGGTTTTTACTGGCAAATTTAGGGCAGGGGTCTCAGCAGAGAAGGTGGACTGGATTGGAGGCCCACGAGGTCATGCTAGCATGTGTTCAGATGCTGCTTGGTCTAGTGCCCTGGAGGTCTTTTCCATCTCCAGAGACTTGGAATCTGAAAAATATGATTAGCCTTTAAAGATTTCATTAGGTCTTTAGGGTAGCGCTGATTAACTGCTTGTCCCACGAGTTCCTTTGATGATAAGCAAATGCTTCTGTCTCCTGAGCCCAAGCCTACATGTCCCTTGGCAGGTCCGACCACGTCTGAGGTTCATAACCTCTAAGGTCTTTCTTTCATCTGACTGACAGGTCGGATGCCTGAATGCCGGCTTCATGAGTCCTAGTCAACCCCAGGGTTGACTAGGACAAATCCGAAATCTTTCTAAAAGCTAGGCTCTTCCCATAAAGGTATGCTATTTCTAATTAAATAAATATATATTTGAATCAAATGTTAAATTCCATGACCTAATTGAAGTACTTCATCAATGTGGAGCTTCTAAATGAAATTGGTCCTGAGGGATACATTACAACTGAAAACAGACTTGAAATGAGTATCGGGAGTGCCTTTCTCTTTGATAAAGACTCCAACTCTGCCTAGATGGAAACACAGGCAGGGAAATCCTACCAGAATGAAGTCAAAACCCACCAACCCAAAAGGATGTTTTCCTGGAAGTCTGGGATGGGTTGGAGTGGACATGGATTCTGCTTGCCACGGGTTCTGGTTCGGCCCCATATGCTACATGTGATAAGTGACTCCTTGCAGCTCTCTGGAGTCAGTTTTCCTAGAGGGGTCTAGAGGGATAGCTGGATCCCCTCCCTTTTAGCTTTGCTATTCTCAGATCCTGTCACACATTATTGGTTCTGAGTCTGTGATTAGGGAATATGGTTTATATTAGATGTACAGTGAACAGTGCTTGCAATCAATCATCATTTTGTGAATGATGTTTACCCATTTCTATTTTGTAGTCAGGGAGATATATGTATATATGGTATATATACATGGTTACTGATCAAATAAAGAGCAGTATTCTGGTCCTAAGTGAGTTCTTCCAGGCTTGAATTCTCAACGATCTGCAAAAGTATGCAAATTGCTCCTCAGTTTTCCCTGAACAAGGATTAAATTAGTAGGTATTGTAAATAACACCTCACAGAGCAAAACCAGGCTGAACAAATAGCTGCATTTGGAAATAGAGACAAGAGATGATGAAATGAAGTGCAGCATGAAAAAATGCTCAGAAATACAGCTGAGAAGGACATAAAACAGCACATCAGCAATGTTTATAATGCATTAAGGGAAATGAAAGGAAATCATGAGACCATTTGTGTATATTGGCCTGAAGAATGGAGATGGGTGAGTTCCTCTAGGCGGGCTCCTCCGGCATTTAGTGTCATGCGGTATAAAAAGCACAGGTCCAGGAATAAAGAGACATGGTACTCCTTAGTGATGGCAGTTCTCTCCTGGCTCAGTTTCTTCAATTAGAGAAGGGGAAAAACCACACCCACCTTTCAGATTTCTATGGGAATGTTATCCACGTAAGGATACTTTGTCATTTGTAAATTGTGTTACCGATTTCAGTCACTAAAAGCATCACCTTATTTTGTACAGAAAGGCACTCGATGCAATGTTATTGCACAAGGTAATACTCATGCTTCATATAAAGTAGTAAACTCAATGAGGTTATAGTCACAAGGTAAATATAACAAGTACAGTTTAATGATTGCGATGAATGCCAGGTACCATGTTCCTTTCCTCTTTCTTTAAACTTTACAATGATTCTACAAGATTGATGAATTTACTTCTATTGTACAAATGAAGAAATTCAGGCTCAAAGGAGTGGAGTCATTTTCTCCAAATCAAACAGCTCTTAGAAGTGAAGATGAGATTTAAAACCAGGTACTCCCCTATTCCAGGGCTTGTAATAAGTATCAACCACTTTATCCAATTCAATAACATTGTAGTAATTGTCTTACTACCTGTAAGAAACTATACCAGCCTAAAAGGGTTGTGGGTACTGGGTGCAGGGGTAGGGAGATACAGGTCAGAGAAGGTTTTGTGGCACACATCTATAATGCGGCAAGAAAGAAATCTCACTGACTAAGCATAGATCCCAGGTCCTAAGCTTGGGAACACCACACAGCTCTAGAGAGCAACTTGCAGCCAAGAGCCTGACAGCAAGTTAAAACCAAAGTCCTTAGAGCACCAGAGATCAAAATCGGGGAAACCAAGTTCGGTCATCACAGACAAAGGCCACACACAAGCCATAAATTCCTAGGGGAAAATATCCTGTTGAAAATCATTACGATGAAATAATTATCATAAAAATGCTAAATTATCTAGTGGAAAGTGTGGACAGAAAGATGCAAGGAAATGGAAAATTTCAGCAGAGAGATGGAAACAAAGAAAGCACAGATGAAAATATCAGAACTGAAAATACAGTAAATGAGTTCATGTGTTGAGCTTCACAGCAGACTATACAGAGCAGAGGAAAATATCAATGAACTTGAAAACACATCCATGGAAACTATCAAAACTGAAACACAAAGATAAAAAAGAGTAAAACAGACACAACATCAGAGATCTGAGATACAACAACAAATATCTGACATAAGTGCAATTAGAGTTTCGGGTTGGGGGAAAGTAAGACACAAGAAACACTTGAATGGATAAAACCAAGAACGTTCTGAGACAGACATAAGCAAAAGAGTGGACTAGGCCACTCCAACCTCCCATCTCCCCACAGCAACATTGAAGAACAAGCAGAAATTATTAGAACTCGGGAAAACAGTCAAAAGTTTATAGTAACCAAACAAACACCAAATCAAGAAAAGGCACTTCAAAGTGGTAGGTATGTCTTGTGACAATTTGATATACCCTTAAGCCCACCACTGCCCTGCCCTTGGTGCAGCAGTGGGCTTGGTCTTGAAGCAGTGGTAGCTTGAATTCTCACTGTGGCCCCCTTTCTGTGGTTCTAAATAGAGAAGAGAAGAGACTATTTGCAAATATCATTATGTAAGTTCTAACCTTTCTGGGACTACCTGAAAGATGATGTAAGGGGCTCAGCTTTGTTTGGCCTAACTCAGAACTCATACTAGAAAAGCAGTGAATATTGATAAAAAAAACAACAAACAAAACAAAACAAAAAAACCCTGCAAGCGAAACTAGCAATCCTCAGATGCCTATGGATAAAGATTATGGTCAGAGTATACAATAGGCTGCATGAGGTCCAGAGCAAAAGCTGGGGAGACTTTCTTTAGTAAATTAAGGCATTTGGAAGCAGCCATGTATGGTGGGAAATTTAGAAAGCCACATGTACGCCCAGGGCAAAACCCTATGTTCAGTAAAGGCCTGAGAAGTTTAAGCTTTCACCTTGGACTAATGCCTCATCAGTACAAATCTGGCTAAGTGCTGAGTCTTCAAAGACTAGGAGAGATGGATTCTCTCCCTCTCTCTCTCTTTGGTTTTCTGCTTGTTTTCTTCATTTTTTTCTTTTTTTAGAATCAGTGAAATAAAAAATTGGGTTTTTTTTTAAAGATCAGAAAACTGGAAAATCTTACAAATGAAAGAGAGAAGACACACATAACTAAAATCATCAATAAAAGGAGGGACATTACTACCAACCATACAGAAATAAGAAGTATTATAAAATAATACTATGAACAGTTGTATATACCAACAAATTTTATGTCTTGGATGAACTGGACAAATTCATATAAACACACATTAATGCTGCTGACTAAAAATGAAGTAGAAAATCTCAACAGACCTATTAACAAGGAAAGAGAGTGAATTATTAATAAAAACACCTCCCAAATAAAAAAGTCTACAAGCAGATGGCTTCTCTATCAAATCCTGCTAAACATTTAAAGAATAGTTAACAAAAAATATTATTTATGAAAATTTTATTTATTTATTTATTTATTTATTTATTTATTTATTTAGTGGTGGGGAGGGGTAGAGGGAGAGGGAGATAGAACCTTAAGCAGGCTCTATGCCCCGTGCATGAGCCTGATGTGGGGTTCAATCTCACAACCCTAAGATCATGACCTGAGCAGAAATCAAGAGTTGGGACACTTAACTGACTGAGCCACCCGGGTACCCCAGAAAAAATTTTTGATGAATTCTCTAATTCATCAAAATATGGATGAGAAAATGCTTCCTTATGCATTTTATGAAGCAAGTATTACCCTTATACCAAAGCCATACAATGATATCACAAAAAATTACATGAATATAGATATGCTCATAAAAATAGAGGTGAGAGATGTTTACCTCCAGAAGACCTGCACTACAGTAAATGTTAAAAGAAATCTTCACATCAGAGGGAAATGGTACATATACCTGTAAGGCAGAATAAATAACACCAATGAAGAAAATATCTGTGTAAACATACAAAAATATGTATTTTTAATGCTTTTAGTGAAAGAAAGAGAGGGATTTTAAAGACTGACGATCATATAAACAAAAATAATAACAATGTATTATGGAATGTGTAATATTTATAGAAGTAAAATATAAATAACCGTAGCACAAGGAGCTGGAAGTGGGATAAATGGAATTAATCAGTTGAAAGATTTTCACACTATATATGAAGTAGTGTGATTTCGAAGCAGTATTATATGAAAGCAGACTGTGATAATTTAAAGATGTGTACTTTAATCTCTAGAGCAACTAGGAAAACAAAACACAAAAAGCTAAATATAAAAAATCAGCTTAAGTTATAAAATTGAATACTAAAAAGAATCAACACAAAATAATCCAAGAAAGAGGGAACAGACTAACATGAAAAAATTTCATAAATAAATATAAAACAAGTGACAGGATATTAGACTTAAACCCAATGTTATTGATAATTGTAAAAAATGCAAATGGACCGGGACACCTGCCGGGCTCTGTCTGAAGAGTGTGTGACTCTTGATCTCAGGGCCATGGGTTTGAAGCCCATGTTGGGTGTAGAGATTACTAAAAAAGAGTAATAATAATAAGTGAACTTAAAAAAAATGAACTAAAATTCCTCCAATGACCAAGATAGGAATAACAGGAATTGGTTTCCCTTTCAATGGAAAAAACTCACAAAATTTGGACAAAAATCCATAAGGGCAGCATCCAAGACACTGGACTTCGGCAACAATGGATTGTGATCTCTGATGGACAAAAAAACAAAAGAAACAAGTCCTAAGATTTTTCCCAGTTTACTGTCAAGAAAATGTCCAGGTCATGCAGCAGAAAAGAGAAAGCCAGATGGAGCTCTGCTGACTCCCTGTGAGTCATTTCTCCATTTGAGAAGAAAATGCTGAGTGAGACAAGACCAAGGTGCCCAGAGTTTTCCAGACAGAGAGGAGAAAGCTCTACGCAGAGGTGGGGGTCTCTAGATCTGCAGAATGTCTCCCTCAGGAATTCAGTGGAGTACTTACCAGCACATGCCTGGGAGGACCCTCACAAGGCAGGAGAAAGGATACAATTTAACAGTGTCAGACATCCTCACCAAGCCAGAAAAAAAATGCCTATTCCCCCAAGTCTGACTGGAAAATCTCATAATTAAAGGAACATCAGTGGTGTCTCTGAAACTGGTAACTGCATGGGTAAACAAATAAAATTTAAAGAAACAAACTTACTCTCAAAAAAATAATGTACTGTGTGTTTATGAGATACATTGAAAGGAAAGCCATGACATCCCCCACATAAATGTTAAGGGGGGACAGATGAAAGCATACTATTATCAGATTCTTGTATTACACCAGAAGTAGTATACTATCATTTGAAAGTAGACTGGATAAGTTAAAAAGTAAATTGTAAACCAAAAATCATCACTAAAATCACAAACAAAAAGAATTACAGCCAGCAAGCCAACGAAAGATAAATGGAATCATGAAAAATGCTGAGTGAATCCAAAGGAAGACAGAAAAAAGGGGGAAAGAATGAACAGAATTGGGACAAATAAAAAATGAATATGATGATAGTTTTAAGCCTAACCAAATAAATAACTACAATGCCCCAATCAACAGGCAGAGATGGTCAGATTGGATAAAAATGCATGATCCCAAATTCGGCTGCTGTTGTGGATTAAATTGTTCTCCCTCTCTCAAAGAGATGTTCAAAGTCCTATCCCCAAGTTCCTGTGAATGTGACCTTATTTGGAAACAGGATCTTTGCCAATATAGTAGTGAAATTAAGATGAAGTCATATTAGACTAGGGTGAGCCCCAAATTCAAAGACTGGAATCTTTAGAAGGAGGCCCTGTGAAGACACAGACACAGACACCAGGAGGAAAGATGACATGTAAAGATGGAGGTAGAAATCAGAGTGGTGCACCCACAGCCGAGGGACGCCAAGAATTTCTGGCGAACACCAGAAGCCAGGAAGAAGCAAGAGAAGATTCTTCTCTAGAGCCTTCAGAGGGGCCATAGCCTTCCTAAACCTTGATTTTGACTTCTAGACTCCAGAAACCGTGATAGAAACACTTTCTATTGTTTTAAGCCCCCCAGCGGGCAGTGCTTTATTATGGCACCTTTGGGTGCTGACACAATGTTGGTATTAGGAAACATGGTGCTGCTGTGATAAACACCTAACGATATGGAAGTGGCCTTGGAATGGGGTAAATGGTAGAGACTGGCAGAATTTTAAGGAAAAGCTAGATTACCTTAAATGTATTTTTGGTAGAAATGTACATGCAGAGAAGACACAAGTTTTGAGAATGTTATAGCCCCAGACACACTGTCAGCTAGGGCTACATGGGCCAGAGATGGGACCAGCAAAGGAAGGCTGTAAGAATTCTGGGATTCTGCAGGCGGGAAATAGGCTGAGAGCACTAATTGATTATGAATTTGTGCTACCATTCAAGAACAGGGATTGACAACTACAGGTGTGGCTCAGAGGCTGGCAAGGCTGGCAGGGCTGCCGTGGGCTCTGTGGGCCTCAAGACACACAGGATCATCTGCAGTCATTTAAGCTTAATGGAATTTACCACACTGGGTTTCACACTTGCTTAGGGTCCGTGAATCTCCGGGGGTCAAAAGGTAGACTGTTATGGATTGAATATGTCTCCCTAAAAGATATGCTGATGTCCTAACCCCCAGTTCCTATGGGTGTAATCTTATTTGGAAAGATGTCATTAGTTAAGACAAGATCATACTGGGTCAGGGTAGGCTCTAAACCCAATGCCTGATGTCCTTATAAAAAGACCATGTAAAAACACAGAGACATAGACACACAGGCATATGAAGACAGAAACAGTGATAGGAGCCATGTGGCTATGAGCCACGGGATGATAAAAATGGCCAGCAATGAACAGAAGCCAGGAAGGGGGAAGGAAGGATTCTTCTCTAGGGCCTTCAGAGTGAACGTGACCTGCTGATACTTTGATCTCAGACTTCTAGTCTCCAGAACTGTGAAAGAATAAATTTCTCTTGTTTTAAGTCACCCAGCTTTCGATAATCATCTTAGGAAACTAACATAACTGCCGACAAGAAAACTCCTTTAATTACAAATGCATAAATATTGGCAAAATAAGGTAAAAAGCATGTCACAATAACACTAGGCAAAAGACACTGGAATGACAATATTAATATCAGAAAAAATAGATTTCAGAGCAAAGAAATAAAAACCATTTCATTAAGACAAAGGGGTGACTACATGAAGAGAACGTAATAGCTTATAATGTTTATGCAACTAGTTACAAAATATATAAAGCAAAAAAAGATAGAAGCGCACAGAGAAATAGAAAAACTGATGATTATTGTAGAAGATTGCAATGCATGCCTTTGCTAATTGATTGATAGAAGTAGATTGAAAACTAATAAAAATACAGAAGATATGAAATACTACCAATCACCCTGATATAATTAACATATATCGAACACTCCACCCAGCAACTGTGGATTACAAATAATTTTCAAATGTATAGGAAAATTTTTCTAAATTATGCCATATTCTGGCCCATAAGAGAGTTCCCAATAAACTTAAAAAGATTCAAGTTGTAAAAATTTGATGTTTGTTGGCACTATGATTAAATTAGAATCAAAAACAGAAAAAAAAATCTCTGGAATATGTCCAAATAATAGGAAATTAATAGCGAACTTCTAAATAAATATCAACATGAAAAATAGTATATTTAACTGAGTAAAAATGAAATACAACGTATCAGAAGTTCTGGGTTGCTGCTAATGCAATATTGAGGGAGAAACTTATAGCACTGAATCTCTATATTAGAAAAAAAGAATGGTCTTAAATTTATGTCTTCGGAATTTACCATAGAAAGCATTTTAAAAAGAGCTAATTAAACCCGAAATAAGTAGAAGAAAGAAAATAATAAGTATCAGAATAGCAGAAATGAAATATAAAACAGAAAAACAGGACAAAGTAAAAATAAAAAACAAAACCCAAAGCTAGTTATTTAAGATCAATGAAATTGATAAAATGTTAGCCAGACTGATGAGGAAATAGAAAGAAGGTACAGATTAACAAAGTGGGAGAAAGAGAAGTAATACTATTACAGATTCTAAAGATATTAGAAGAATAATTAAAAAATAGAATGATCATCTTTATGGTGATACACATTCTACAAGTTAGATGAAATATACAAATTTCTTAAAAGACACAAATTACCAAAGCACACTCAAGAAGACACAGATCATTTGAATAGTCACAAATTTATTAAAGAAATTGTACTTGTATAAAGAATACTGTAGGCCCAAATGGCTGCACTGATAAAATTCAATCAAACAATTGAGGAAGAAATAGTATCAAATCTGTACAAACTCTTCAGAAAATTGAAGAGTAAGGCAATATCTGCCATCTTATAATACCAATGAAACAGCATTACCTTGAAGCCAGAAATAGACATTACTAGAAAAGAGAACTATAGAACCATATCCCTAATGAATATAGGTGCCAAAATTCTAAATAAAATTGTAGCAAAATGATATCCAACAATATATAACAAGGATAATACATGATAGCCAAGTGGATTTGTCCCAGGAAGACATGATTTCCTAGTCCCCACAACATTCCCCTTCCTCAATAAAAAAGACGACACACCTAGCCAAATGTTGATAAGAATGTGGAACAAACAGATCTCTATTACATTGCTGGTTAAAATGTGAAATGGTACAATCACTTTGGAAAACAGTTTGGCGGTTGTTCTCAGACTCGAACATACCTATCCTAAGACTTCTACCCCTAGGTATTTTTCCAAGAGAGATAAAAACATGTCCACGAAGACTTCTACAAGATTAATAGAGCTTTATTCTTAATGGCCCCACCTGGAAATAACCCAAATGTTCATAACAAGAGAATGAGTTAACACATTTTGCTATTATATATCCATTTGATGGAAAACTCTTAGCAATAAAAAATTGTCAACTAATGACACATACGAAAATATGAGTGTGCAAGATGCAGACATTATGTTGATGGAAAACAGTCAGACACATAAGAGTTCATATTTTAGGGGCTCCTGGGTGGCACAGTCAGTTAAGCAAACAACTTTTGGTTTCAGCTCAGGTCGTGATCTCAAGGTTGTGAGCTCAGCTTCGAGTCTGCTTGGGGCTCTGTCTCCCTCTGCTCCTCCCTACAATTTCTCTGTCTGTCTGTCTGTCTGCCTGTCTCTCTTTCTAAAATAAATAAATAAATATTTTTAAATAAGTTCATATTTTATAATTCCATTTAAACAAACTTTTAGACTAGGTGAAACCAACCAATAGCAGAAGGGGTTGCCTGAAAAAAGACAAAAGAACATTTCTGGGGATGGTGGAAAATATTTTAGATATTGTTATAAGTGATAATGACACAGGTGTATGCTATCACAAAAACACATTAATCAAAAACTAAACTATTCATTTTATGATATGTGACTCATACCACAATAAGAAAAAGAGAGATGCAGGTAAGAATTAGCTAACTGATAGTAGTTTTGATAAGAACATTTATTTCTTTTCTCCATCTGGTAAAAAACTAAGATTGGAAACTGCTCTAAGCTGCAGTATGCCATGAGCAAGAATTTACCCTTATTGCTATCAACCACGGATATTTTGGAATTGTTTGTTACTGAGGCATAACCAGGGCAAGTGATTAATAAGCAGACCAAGTCTTAACCTATTCTAACACATATTGCCTTCCTGTTTCTGCCCTCTTTTAAAATCTCACCATCTTCAAAAACTTTAAGCATGAAATTTATCAATTACCTACAATGTCTTATTTTTAACTTGTTACGTTGTATAACTATTTTATTATTGCTAGTGATACTATAATATTCTTTACATGAGAAGTCAAGTCATGGGGAATATGGCAACTATATTGGAAGCTGAAACTATGGAGATCAATGGCTTATGCTATTTTACAATAATAATTTATGAGGGTGACCTGGCTGCAAATGGCGACTATTTTGATATTGGTGGGGACAGGGAGACTATCTTTCTTTTTTGGATTACAGGAGGTCACAGAAGGAAATAACTCTTCCTACAATCCACAAGCCTTCTACTAACATCCTCCACTCCTGGGAAAATGTTGAGCATTAAGATTAGAGGAAGTGAACCGCTTTGAAACTAACATATATTGACTGGACATTGTGTACTTGGCATTTTGCAAGTTGATTTAAATATATTATATCATTTAATCTTCATTAATCTTCTTTTAAACCTACAAATTATGTATTATCATTTCTGTTTCAGAAATGAAGAAATTAGGCTCACGAATTAAATATATTGGCTATTTTTTCACATACAACACTGTAAGAGCTCAAACCCAGGGAAGTCTGATGCCGAAGACAGTGTTCTACTGCATTTTCTGTCCTTATTCTTCCCAGAACCCCTGGCTAGGGCTCCCCTCCCTGAATTATAACAACCTTCTGACCTCCAAACCACAGTCCGAGGAACAGGAAGAAAAAGTGTTATTTGATTTGTGATAAAGACAACATATCAGATTTGTTTAATTGCTTCTTCATTATTTAGCTCTCAGAAATACCATCTATTAATCACCTGAGAGTTAATCATACTAAATTTCATCCATTAAAAACAGAAGCCATTAGTCAGAGAGCCAACAGCAAAGACCATGCACATGAAAAGCAATCATCATCTTGGATGTGGGCCAACATTTGCCCAGCTGACATTGGCTAATGACACAGAGCAAGAACACACTAGAAGGACGTGGCTAGGAGGAATCAGAAATTTTATTTTCCAAAGAAAACAAACATAAAAAGGAAAAAGGGCATTTCAGTGAAGGTTTTTTAAAAATGTTCTTTTTGGAATTTCTAATCACCTTTGAGTTTGCTGTGGCCCACTGAAGATTAAAAATGCATCAAAAGTGATCTGCAAGTTATAAACGGATGCATTATCACAAGGAAGAAACTGTGGGTGATGAATGTGAAGAACATGAAAACACCTAGAACTCTCAGATACAAGATAACCCCATTTTCCTTTTATTCAGCAGCATTGTAGGGGCAATAATTGTATTTCTAAGAAAACTGGCATTAATATTCTTACAAATTTTATGCAACATTATATGACTTAGCATATCACTCAAACCTATCCCTACACCTTCCTTCAAAAATCTAATGGATTTGGAAAGCATTAAGAGTGCTTCTTCAAAATAGTGTTAATAAGAATAATATGGCAAATCTGAAATGCAATCCTATACACACATTAGCAAATGCCATTCTCGGGGTCCACGTTACCCAACAGTAGTCCATATGGTGGTGTGAAGGGCTCCAGAACACCCTTCACCTACAAGAAATCTTTTCCACAATATGTTCCCAAACCATGAGCTTCTTCTGCCACTCAAGCAACATGTTCAAAGTACCTGTCATCTTTCCACCTATTGATCTTGAGAATATACTTTAGAGCTGGGTTTTCTCAAATCTGATACTGGAATCAACTAATGCTGAATTTGGGGGAGGAGGAGTAGAATAGGGCTTGATTGTATAAAATTTGAACAAGCTTCACAGATGATTCATCTGGACACCAATGTCTGAGAATAAATAACTATTAACACTTTTAACACTTTCATTTTTATCAATCATAGTCAGCTTAGCTTGTGTAGTTTTTCTCATTACCTTTCCTCAAAAATGCTTTGAATGATGTGGTCCAGCAATATTAGATGGAGCCCAAGAAAAGGGAGAAAAGGGAACTGTGAAATGTTTTTACCAATATTCCAGCTTTTCCTAGTTATTTGTATCCTGTGTATCTAGAAAGTTGTCCTGACTTAGCCTAATGCATAGTTATATAGGAAAAAAAATAGAAATTTAGGTGGACAAATATTTATTGAACTTTACAGTGTGCCAAAAATTTACACATTATCTTATTTAATTTGATCAATAATTGTGTACATGTTCTTTTCTTATCATTTAGACAGGGAATCTGAATATCAGCTAGGTTCCATATTTTGCCTAAATTCGTGTAGGACTTTAATTCAGCAATTTTTGTCCTTTAAACTATTTTTTTCATTATTAAATTCTTCTGTTTCTGCAGGAATACTTTCTCATTATTTTATAAAGATATAAACTGTGCCCCCAAGGGGGTATTGGAAGTATTCAGAATATCTAGACATCAGTCATATCTTCATACATGAACATCAATGGACAGAAATACAATAAGCAGAATTCCATAACAGCTTTGCCAGGTTGCCATTTGAATTTGTGGGCTGAGTTCTTGACTGTGGTGATGCCATGCCAAACTAGGACTTGCCGAGACAGGAGAATTTGGTAAACGTGGTGAGCATTGGCCTTGTAGTTTAGCATAAATCCCAGGGCTACTGCTCTTGGGAGGTCGGCAACACAGCAGGTCAGTGTTAGCTTCACTATTCAGAGTGCAGCCCTTTACCCTTAAAAAAGTTAAATTAGAATGTAAGATCCCTCTTCTCCCAAATTGGTGCTAATAGATTTTCTAATGAGGTCTATGTTATTTTTCTGTAGCTACCACTGGACTTCATTCTTAAGGTTTTCTGATTTCAGGAAGAAGGTTATTGACTTCCAAACACCCAATGGTTCCCATAGTCACCACCCATGCCGTCCCCATGTCAGACAACCAATAGTCTTTATTATACAAAGAATCTTTTGAAGCAAATTTGTGACTTCTTTATTATTGAATCTCCAGAGCACAGCATGGAATCTGAATCCTAGTAAGTATTAGCTCTACATATGCTGTCTTTCATTCATGCAACAGATATTTATTAAGAACCTAGATATCAGGAGCTATGGTGGCACTGAGGACACAGGGATGAATAGTAAGATGGGGTCAAAGGGAGAATGTGCACAACTACATCACCAAGTCATGATTTAAAGGCTCAACTGCAGCATTTATGACATGTGAAGCATATATTCCCAGATCACCTCATCTGACTCTCCCTTGGAGTGACTGGAATAGGGGCAATCAAGTTATTCCTTACAGCAGGCAAGGCTGGATTATAGGGCTGAAGCTTGAAGATGAACTAGGAGTTTTCCAAGTAGAAAGAAAGGGATCAAAAAATAGATGGAGACAATGTTCCCTTAACCAGACAATTGCTCAGAAATATTCTCCACCCAATTTCCTTCCCGGCATTCCAGTTCATGACACATTCATCTCTTAAGTATGAAGTAGAATGTGGTTCTAGCCTGTCAATTTTGACAACTTTTGACAACACTGACAATCACCAGGTTCCTCTTTCTAGCCCATCAGCTCAGTTTCTGGTTCCACGTGGAATTCTGCATACTGCCTTGTCACTGGAGCCTCCTGACATGCCTCCCACATGACCTACCGGGTGTGCTAATGCTGATTCCCTAACAGACAGATGACAGACCAGTCCAGAAAACAAGAGCAAAGGAAGCAAATGATGGCAGGCTCATCACAGGGTTGAATCCCCGCTAGCTGGGAAGCTGCCATTTTAGCTCATCCATGGTAGTCAGTAGAGGAGAAAAACAAAATTAAGTATGTTTCATATTGAGCCATTTTAAAAGAAGATCCAGGTAATGTTCTGAAGAAAAGCAGATTGTATTAAGAGAGAAGGGGGCAAGGCTGGGGGAAGAGAAAGAGAGAAAGAGAAATTTCTCACCAAACATTCCTATTCAGTGAGAGTGGCCAAAACAAAGCCTTCTTTCTGCCATACAAAGTGAAATAACCTATAAATAAGGGTAAGTATTTGAAATGTTAGTTCAAGGAGAATCATTATGATGTAAACTAATTCTTTCTTGCACCTGCAAAGGGAAGCCAGTCTCCTTACAGACACATCCCTGTCTTCCAGGGATTCAGAAGTCAAGTGAAGGCAGTCTCTTGGAGGCGGAATTCCATTTTTGACTGTAGCATGTAATCAATAACCACCAATCATCCAGGAAACAAATTCATGAGACTCTCTTTATCTCCTTTTTCCTCCCTAGACCAAGCACTTCCTTCTCTCAGATGACAGATTCCTCTTTTCAGCTATATGAAGATAATAACGTTTTACCAGTATTTTCTAGTATTACATTCTTTCAAGTCTGGCTTCAGTCTCCTGCGTCAACTAATAGACTCAATTGATCTCTGTTCAAATTCTATTGTGTGTTTCAATTCTCCAAATCTTTGGCTCTTGCTCTAAGAAAAATTAGAATAAGTATCAGAAATGAGAGAGGACCGATAAAATTGAACATTCCACTCTGATCTGTCCATTTCAAATATTTTGTGGTGCAAACAGGGAACAGTAAGAGGAAGAAGTGGGTCTTTTTCAAAGCAGCATTCTAAATAGTGTATGACAATTACAGAAACTAACTGGAACTTTCACACTTTTTACTTCAAATGAGAATGAAAAGGAAGCAGAATCCTTACCCATAGATAACTTCTTTGATGAGAATATTTAAGCATTAGAACTGGAAGAATAGAATTATAACAGAATTACACAAATCACTATATCTTTGTTCTTTACGGAAAACAGTTGGTCTAAGTATTATTAAGTATTCAGACTGTGGCAGTATATATTAAACCACTTTAAAAAGGAAAATCTGGAAGTCACTGGTTGGATGTATTAAATATTTGAAAAGTATCTGGGTGAATATCAGCATGGGATGATTTACACCAAGGCTGAGAGAAAATAATAAAATAGTAGCTTCTCCAAAAATCCATTCAGGAAGATCTTTCTTTGAGAATATAATTGATAATCACCTTGCAGTAGAAGTTAAAACCCTCAAGATAACAGCGAAGAGAACACAAAGAATGGATAGATAGTACTCCATGAGAAAATGAGAAGAAAAAGAGAAAAGAAGGAGGGTGGAGAACACAAAAGGGGAGAGAACAGACTAGGCACGTGTTCTGAAGCTGTAGATAAAATGGCTGGGCAAGGCCATGGGACTTTAAAGAACAGTATCTACCAACCACTTAGAAGGACTTTGGTTGTCTTCTGTGTGAATACCACCTCTTTCACCCTCTCCTTTTACTGTGACCGCTAGTATAAGTGGCAAAATACAAATGCTTGTGAGTGAGGATATTTTGCCAATATTATAGAAAAGGCTGTATTTTATTAGCACAAAACTCAGGCATTATGAGAAGAAAAAAATCAACTAATAAATTTAAATTGGCACAAGCCAGATTCTGATCATCCAAAGTTCACCATAAAAACAATTCTCTCCTCACTCTACCCTCCCACACACACTTTGGTTGCTGTTGAAAACCATCAAACAGGAAAACAAAACATGGGAAGATATCATTGAATATTGAATGTTAAAATATTTTCATATTTCTCTGAATGGCTGAGGGGCTCCAGAAGTCATCTGAGTTATGCTGTCATGGATCTGAACCAGGCAGATGTAATTTCAAATCTTTCTGTGCTATTGGCCTAGCTAAAGGCACTGTCTCCAAGCAACAAAAGCCCCTGCCTGGACACCTTCCAAAGCCTCATAAACTAGGAAAGAAAATCTAGAATGGGGAAAACCATGCCTTGTCTGGCAAGATGTTTAACTCTTGACCCAACCGTAAAACAATTTTTTGAATGAGATGACATATATGGACTCTAATACAACACACATGATCCTGACCTTGCCTTTGAGAAAAATATTGGTCAACAGATACATGTATCTACAGCAATAGACAGAAATATAAAATTAATCTCCTCACATGGACATTCATTCTGTATTGATTGAGTTCTATGAGGCACACACTGAGTCAGGTTTATGAAGGTACGCATTAAAAAAAAACTTTTATTTTAAATGGAGGACCATCTAGTGAAAGAGTAATATTACTTACCTTCAATTTGGAAATGAATGTTCATCTGTTTAAAATATAAGTTGTAAACCGAAACTTGAACCTCTGTCTCTCTGATCATAGAATCTACCATCTTATCATTATTCTCCACTTTCCATTTTTCCTATGTACAGTGGTCTGTACAACATGCTCAATCTGTCCAGTAATCAAATTTGTTTCTCAAGTTAATTTGTGATGTATATCTTTAATCTAGATATCTACATCAATCCATAAAATGGTTCAGTGTAGCAATTCTCAGCTCTGTGCAGAAAAAAGACAACTGATATTTTAAGAGGCGGTATGACATGTGAAAAAAAAAGTACTCTTTGGAGTTAGCCAGACTTGGATTTGTGTCCATATTGGGCTGCTTCATAATTGAGAGCTCTTCTTGGATGTGTGACTGGACTTGTCTGAGCCCCACTTTCCTCTTGAATGCTTATTCAATGCTTACAATGCTTATTCTCCATTATGAGTAGACACTCATGTGGATATATCATAATTTGTTACCAACATTTTGATGGAACTGTTTTGATGGGAGATATTTTAATTCAGCCTAAATAAATAAAACCAGTAAAAAAAATAAAAATCAAACAGGAAATATAGGGTCCTTGACCTTGAGAAGTGTTTGGTTCTATCCCCTAGAATGACTTGGTGGGTGGCACATTTAATGTCCTCTGGCTCCCTGGACTGTACCCTTCGATTTCTGCCTGCACCACCGAAGATGTACAGTCCTCCCTTCTCTGCACTTGCTCTCCTGCTGGATTTAACACCTCATCTGTATCAACCTGCAGTGTCAGCCAAATGCTTTCTGCTAGCCTTGACTCTCTGGGCCTCGCTCTTCCCATTCTCCCAATGGGGTATAATTTGTGAGCCAACCCTGGCTATATCACCGGGTATTTCTTGAAGCTGAGTTATAGCTGCGGTTACACCTACTTGCACTTTATTCCTCACTAATAGACATTGCCAAAGGATTGAAATTCAAAATTGTGTCCCATTTCTCTAATGCCTTTCCAAGAATCTATTCCTTTGTTCTTTAATAAAAAGCTAAAACTCTACCTCATTGATATGTCTGTGTATAAAAACAACAACAATAAAAAATCAGTTTGGCAATGAAATACACTTATTTGTCAGTCAGTCTGGTAAAATTTCCTCCAGGGATATTCATTCTAATATTCCCACATTTTACTAGTTACTGTTGATCAGAAAAAAGCTTGTAAATAACAAGCAAATTTCTTGTGTAGTCTCTAATCATTGGTTAATACTTTCTCTCCAATGAACCATATTAGAAATGTTATTTTATTTATAGTGGCATTTAGATATTCCTGATTGCTTTAATGTCTGACACATGAAGATTTTTTTGGTCTAGTACAGCATCAAACATCTGGATGAAAGCTTAACATTTAAGTAATTTAGCTCCATATTTTCAATTATCCTCATGTTTGACATCTTATGGAGCAAACAACCAGATGTGTCACTGAAGATTTCACTTTTTAACCAGATGTTCTAGTATCTACTAGACATTTTTCAAATGAAAAAAAAAAAAGATTTTTTTTTCACTTTCCTTAATAAACAACCTTTTCCCAGCCTTTTACATTTGAATTGCTCTATCCTTTACTCAACAGAAAATCCAATTTCCTTGAAGCTGGTTAAAGCAAAAACAAAAATAAAACCTCATACTCCTCTCTCTGTGTCTTTTCTTTTCCAATCATGGTAATGATTCTATGGTTCTAAACAACTGATATAATAACTAACTGATGAAAGTCCCCTCTGTTGTGTGTTGCAAAGAAATTGACTTGGAAAGATGGCCGCTACATGAAAGTTTCGTCCCTATCATTTCAGAGCACATTCTTTACAATATTAAGGATTCAAATAAAATATTTATTGGAAACCTACTCAGTTCAAGGCTCTTTGACAAAAATGAAGAAACTTCTAGAATTATGTAACACTTTTTCCTCTCCACTGAATTAAAAAACAGCCATATGCTTAACTGGCTTAAAGATTGTCTTAGGATTATGAACTTTTGTTTGCAAGGACCAAAACAGATTCATATAACCCCCAAATAAGGATTTATTGGAAAGATTTACTGAAATGTCAAGAAAACACAGAGCGGAAATTTCTGCTGTATCTAGTGGGAACTAGAACCTTTCTGTCTCTCTTTCCTCCCTGATCTCTCTTCTCTCTCTGAAGGTTCAGGATTCATGCTGACTTGTGCATCTTGTGTCACAACTGCTCCAATCTCAATTCTTCAGAATGACTCTTCCTAAGTCTCTAAACTACTCTCCCATAACCTACCAATATCGGCAGCTTTCATTTATGTTTCTGTCAACTGTATCCATTTATTTCTATATGATGTTGCAATCCAGTGAATAGATCCAATTCAATTTCTCAAGAAAGATTATCTGAAAGGCTCAGTGCATGCTGTGGGTTAGTTCCACTCTCTGTCAGGTTTCTATCCTGGGGTAATCAGTCATGACCAGAAGATTGGTTTTATGTGGTACAAATGTAGCAGACCTTCAGGAATATGTGGGGTGGGAGAAATTTCTAAGAAAGGGGCATGATGGGACAGTCAACAATAGAGAGGGTTTCCCCACCAGCTGACCCAGAGACAGATGTCCCAAATATTTCGATCAAGACTGACAAACTTAAAAGAAACCTCACGGATCAAACAGCCCTCTTACATAAAGGAAAAAGGGACCTGCAAGCTGAAATAACTACCCATAACTTCATTACTGTTTTTGTTTGATATGTATTACTTAAAGATTAAATAAAATGTCAAATATATTACATATAAGATACTAAAGATAATGTGTAGATTGTGAACATAATCATAAACACCATTCTATTCACGTGGTTTAGTTTTCTGACCCCGTTTTTCAATATTTTATTTTGGAAAGATTATTGTTAATTTTATCCAATGCAAAGAGCTAGTCAATCCATCAAACATCCAGCTGTGACCAAGACTTATTTTTCCCTAAATTTTGTACTATTTTTGGACATACATAACCTGTATTAAACATGCCTGAGGTCAGGATAAAGAAAATATTACTCCATGAGACCAGGTGTTCTCCATCACCTCTGCCCTGCTAGCATGTGACCTTGAGCAAGTCTGTTACTTCTCTATGGTTTAGTTGTGTTATTCATCAAGGTTAATGCGTAATGGATTTCAGCTATTTTGGCTACATTGTCTATTTTGTCTACATTGAAACATCTCCATCAAATCAGCTCCTTCAAAATGGTGATGACAAAATATGGTATATCCGTTGTGTGTGTTCAAGAATATATTTGAAAGCATATCCCAAATGATTCCATACCACACAAATGCCCTAGGCTTGTCACTTAGTAGACAATGTCTATTGAAGAATAGTCATTATTAGCTCCATTTGAACAATAAGAAACTGGACTCAAAGAGGTCCCAGAAAAAAAAAAAACCCCAATTATAAAGTAATAAGATACAAACTCAATGAATATTTGGCCAACTCCAAAGACTGTAATTTTTCAACTGCCATGTTGCCTCTTACAACATCCTTAGCATGTCTTATCTTTCTTTATTCCATACTGAGACAATAATTAGCCTAATATCAGGTATAAGGGGAAAAAATCTAATTGCTAACCCTATGGGTGAATTTAATTCCAGAGAATCAACCAAAACAATATTGTTTGTAAATGTTGATTAATTTTTTTCTATCAGTTTATATTAGAACTTTCCCTTGTGCCAAAGGAACCACATTTTCTCCATTAAATGTCTTTTTTTATTTATAAGAGTTTAACTTAAAGAGTAGAGGAAAAAAAATCAGAAATAAAATAATGTTCTTTTCAGCAGAACAAATTGAAAAAAGCAGTAATCAAAGTATACACTTGGAGTCAGTACATCTAATCATTTTGATTTGGAGTTTCAGCCATAAATGAATGATTAGATGATGAATTGCCCTATGCATCCTGATGTTCATTCCTAAAAACTAACTACTTAAAAAGAGAGAAAGAGAGATAGAAAAGCCTCTTACATTAAGTAATCAGAGGGTGGCCGTTTCTAAATCTGAGATATTATAAATGGCATTGCCAAACAACAGTTGAGGAGAAAGAAACTTGAAGAGTAAAGAGAAGATGCTTTCCTTGTGGTTTCGTTTTAATTTACTTATGACAAGACTGAATGTTCTTTTTCTTCATTCCATTAATGTTATAAAACCTGTGTTGATTCTTTACATTTGCATGTTTAGAATCTATATGGAAAGCTTCACAACATAATCACAAGCAGATTAAAAAGTACCAAACATTTTTTTTCATTGTGAGTATCGAGACTATAATCTTTTCTAGATGTTAATGAGGGGATTTGGCACATATAAATGTACTGAAAAATCATCCCTGACCAGTTACCTTCCGACAAGCCTGATCAGGCATCTTAGGTAGGTCCTGTTGAATACAATGGCATGATGCTTAGTCCAAGGAAGGCTGAGACTCAGACATCTGCATGGTGATTGAACAAAGGCCACAGTTTTATCCTGGGAATCAGAGCTAAGGGTGAAGGAAGACTAAGGCCTGAAATTTAGAAATGAATAATGATTTGAGAAATTGGGCTCACTGGTAATATAAGCAACAGATAGGAGGGGTTGAGATAGTTCAGAGCAAAGAACATAAATGAAAAGATAGAAGTACAGCTGATCCTTGAACCACATGGGGTTTAGGGGCGCTGACTTCTTGCCCATTTAAAAATCCCTGTATAAATTTGACTCCCCCAAAACTTAACTAAAAGCCTACTATTGGCTACTAAATAGTCAATTAACACATACTTTGTATGTTATGAGTATCATATACTGTATTCTTACAATCAAGTTAGCTGGAGAAAAGAACATTATGAAGAAAATCATAAGGAAGAGCAAATACATTAACAGCACTGTACTGTATTTTCAAAAACAATCCACGTATAAGTGGACCCACGCAATCGTTCAAGGGTCAACAGTACAGTTTTGCTTTAGCATCAAACCACTTAAGTGTGTGACACTTGCAGGATGGGGGTAGCTTATAGGAATACCATAGGAAAAGATAAACTGTTAGACAACATTTATTTACTAAAATACACACATTACAAATGCTGAGAGATAAAATCCCACTTTATTGCTCACATGTGTCCTTGAAACTGCCAGGTATGGGGAGTCAGCCTTTTCTGATCACTATTAGTACCCCTGGCTCTTAGTACTTCTCAGAAACTTGCAAGGTTGGTATTATTATCTCCTTTTCTTTTTTCCCTTTTTTTTTTTAAGATTTTATTTATTTATTTGAGAGAGAGAGTATGAGCTCATGCAAGCAGGGGTAGGGGTAGAGGGGAGAGGAAGAAGCAGACTCCTCTCTAACCAGGGAGACCAATGGGGCTCCGTCCCAGGACCCTGAGATCATGACCTGAGCTGAAGGCAGTCACTTAACCGACTGAGCCACCAAGGTGGCCCAGTTATGCCCTTTTCTGAAGAAAGAAACAAGGCTCAGAAAATAGGCAACCATAGGAGGAAATTCAATTATTTGGCTATAAACATGACATGTTTTTATTTGTCCTAGTAAGTACCACTAACTGCTTTAGGTCAAACTCTTCTGTAATCACTGGATTGTGGGTTCCTTTAGTAAAACTTCATCCTGAGTTCAAGAAGTTAAGACTCTTCCGATTGTTTGAAGAGTTGTTGTTTCTTAAGGCTCACTGTTGTTCACTTACAAACTTCAATCTCATTTTCCATTCAAAATTCCCCGATATGACTAGCCTTGTCACTGTAGCAACTTGGAATGGAGGGAGAGTCTTCTTTTCCATACCTCTTCGTCTTCTCCTCATACCATCACTCTGGTATGGAGCAGAGGCATGAAGAGAGAACAGATAGATCCTTACTTCATGGACCATGCAGCTGGCACACTACTGTTCCTACAACAACACTGACTGTCTCTTGAGGTATATTAGCTTGTATTTAGTGTCCTCTCCATGCAGAGTCTATTAAAAAGGAAGAGCCGGTTTGGGCTCAACCTTTCCTTATGCACATTCCAGCCCCTTCTTGCTAGTTCCATGCAGTCAGTGATGCCATAGATACCAGCAAAACAACTCAAGCTCTTCCCATAGCAGACCAGGGCCCCACCAAACGATGGGAGCATGGGTTGCCCACCCCAACTGTCTCACCTTGCCTCCCAGCCCCACCTTCCCTCCACACTCCAGCATCAGGCATTCTGATGGTCTAGTGGTTCAGAATATTCCAGAGCTTGTCATGTTTCCACCCTAAGACCCTAATTCCAAGAATCACTAGAAATAAGGATACAAGGGAAAAATGATATGCAAAATTAAACACTTGTTTACTTAGAAGTTTTGCTTATCAATGATTTTTTTCAAAGCATATTTCAGTATTGTTTGAAAAATAATAATTTACTATAAAATATCACATCAAAGTATATGAGATTAGTGTGGGCTGGAGGAAGGGTCATTGATTGTAAAGTGGGGTTTATGTCAGCCCTTGAATGTATAGATAGTGAGAAAAAAGGAAGAAAGAATTGGTGATTAGGGTTGGATATTGAGGTGTAAATGCCTACTGTTCTTACTTATTCATTGGGGAAACAATAGATAACTCTAGCCAGAGAGTCTTTTGGAAGTTATTTTTAAGTCCTGGTCCTTATTAAAAGCAGACTAAAAAGATAAAAGTAAATAATACATTTCAGAAAGTTGTTCCCATTGATTTCCATTAAAGACTTAAAAACTGTCAGGTATTTCAGTATAGCATTTGACCTGCTCAAGGACAATTGTCAGCTATTACTTCTGAAGAGTTAATTAAAAAATAAAATTGAACTATTTGCACATTCATATTTTAATGGCACACTATTGGTTAGAATTAACTTTATAATACAGTTGCCATGAATTATTTATGTCTAGGATCCTTTTTCCATGACTTTTAAATTCAAAGTACAACAAAAGTCAACGTGGATATAATTCCAGCTGATATGATACAGTGGTTTGGTTTAAGTAGAACACATAAAACCCAAAAAGATGATTTTATTCTGTTAGCAGCACTGTTTTGACAAAAGTTTCTCAGCATTGAGGATCAGGGGAAGAGAGGCCACCATCACTCCCAGTGAAAATCAGAGTCCCAAAACATGGCTGACATTCCCCACCTCAATCATAGACAATGAAACTTTCCAGTCCCAAGCCAAAAACTTTGGAATCGCTTCTGACTCCGTACTTTCTCATATCCCACATCTGATTCATCTGCAAACCCTATCAGCTCTGCCTTCAAAACGTATCCATTATCTTATCACTTTTTACCACCACAGTGAGCTATCATCACTCCATGTAGAGACAACTGCAGTAAATTTTAATTACTTTCCTTGCTTCCAACTCTGTCTCCCAGCATTCACCCTGAATACAGCCACGAGAGTTATATTTTTACCTCTTAAATCTATTCACATCTCTCTTCTCAGAGTCCACCAATGGTTTCCCATCTCAGTCAGAGTGAAGACTGAGAGAACTTTACGCGGTTTCCTAGCTACCTGCTCTGGTTCCCCATCACACTCTTCCCATTGTGACATATCTTGGAATTTATCTCCTCCAGCTCTCCAGCTCAGACATTGCTCCAGCAACACTGGCCTCTCAAAAGCAAACCTCTGCCTTAAGTATTGCATACCAGCTGAGACCTCTGTTCAGAACATTCTCCTCCCAAGTATTTACCCAGCTCAATTCTTAAGATATCTGCTTAAATGTCATCTATTAGGTGAGGCTTGACTGACCACTGTGTCAAATGCTCCCTCCCTTGACACTCCCCTGAGCATCCTTACCCTGTGCAGTAGATCGCATTGTAGCCTCTCGTTGTTTACCCCTTCCCTTAATAGGATAATACATCTATGCCTTGGTCATGTGACATTGCCATGCCACCACTGCGGACTGAGTGTACCAACCCCCTGCACCCCCAGTGATCGTGGGCTTGTCCATGTGGCTTGATTTCACCAGTAGATTGTGGGCCCAAGCTAGAGTTTTCTGTGTCCTCACTGAATTTCCATTCACCCTCTTATGTCTCTGTCATTCTCCATGAGTAGAATGTGCCCTGGAAGGCACTAGGACAAGGGGGAGGAGACATGGTTGGGGCAAATATGAACCTGGAAATCAACTTGAACTCACAAATTACAGCCAACTACAGGACAGTGAGCAAAAGAACTCAGTTTGTAGTTGTAAGCCACACAATTTCAAGACACCGTGCAGCTTTGCTGTAGCAGAGACAGTTGACTATTTATCCTGGTTTGTTTATTCAGGAACACTTAATCTGTAACATTCTGTGTATAGGTATTTCTTTTTATTTTCTTTCTTCACTGTTGGCTTATTGCTTTATTGCTAACACCTATGACAGCACCAAGGATATAATAGGCACTAAATGAATATTTGTTGAATGCATGATTAAATGAATGGATTCAAGAATAAGACTGGGCCCTTTTGAAGAACACCAGGGGAATCTTAACAACTTCACCACTTTGGGACTCTGAGATTTTTTTTTTTTATTATTACCAAATAATATGGACAAGGGGCATCCTGACAGTATCCCTGAACTTTCTCCATCTCCAAAGGCCACCATCCAGAGGAAATCCAATTCCCCAGCCTCAAAAGCCTTAATATCTAGAGAACAAATCATTGGCACCATTTTTTCTCTCTTATTACTAACTACAGCACCCAAAAGATAGTCCAATGCAATCTTTAAAGCCCACATGGATGGAGGGATGAGAGTGTACTGAGGTTGTGGGGTGGAGTGGGGGGTGAGGTTAGCATGGGGTCAGATATAATAAGGGCTGTGGATGTGATGCAGGCACCCAAACAAAAAAACTAAGAAGTCTGTTTTAAGTATCACAGCTTAAACAAGGGGACAGTTAGTACTTAAATTATCTGTGATAAAAAAAAATGGCTTGTTCAAGATGGCCAGTGACAATGACCCAATGACCTTGCTCCTAGAGAAAATTAAGACCCAGAAAAGAGAGGTCTCTGACCCAAGGTCACACTGCCAGCCTGTGGCAAAGATGGGCCTGGAATCTATTCTCCTGACTCCAGTTCCTGTTTTTCAGCACAAAAGAAAGATCATTCAGGGCCCCCTCTATTAGCTTCCACTTCTTCTAGGTCTACAATCACGACTTCGTACTACCCCTTTCAGTTCTGGCTCTGGTCTGCCATGATCATTTGTACCCATACTTTCAGCTAGATAGGTAACATTATCTGAATATACTCAACATGGCACGTGGTTTGCATCTATTACTCTCCTGTATTTGTGACAATCCAGAAACATTAGATATCATTACTTTATTTTGCAGACAAAGACTCTGATGATCAGAAAGATTAAGTAAACTGGCCAAGGAGACACAGCTAATAGATGGTGGAGCCTGGCTTGGAGCCCAGCTCTGCTTGACACCTTATTTTATGATCATTTTACTAATCCATGCTGCCACTCTGCTGGCATCTTCAGAATGTCCTGCCTTCTGTGTCTGCCTGGCTTTCCCCACTGTTTATGCTTATGATATCCATGTACTCTGTTTCCTTATGCAGGACTCTCTGAAACTTGAGTCCAAGTTCTCAGCCAATATCCAGCTGGATTATCCTTAGAGCATATGCAGAGAGGGAGGAATTTGAGTTATCTGCTGTTTCTGGTCATCTGTGCATAACCTTATTTCAGAGTGGACATCCCACTTATAAAACACGGGGGTCCCCACAAGTTGCTTTTAGCTCTATATTCATTCATAGATTCTCTTGTTGGCATACTCTGTATCTTCACAATGTACTAAAGAATTGTGGGTCCCCTTTTGCTTAAAATTGTCATGTGCCATGCACACTTAGTATCCTTGCTTGGTTTCCTTGAAAGTTATATGTAAGGAAATGTTTTTTTTCCCAAGATCTCCAGGATTGGGTAACAGAACAATTACAGAAAAAAAATGCTATTGGCAGAGGTAGGCTGAGAGATAGGGAGTGATCTGCCCCAAACGCAGGCAATAAAAGTGTGCATTGCCTGAAGATAACTAAAAATAATACGGTCTTAAAATCAGCCTCCTTTTAATATCACCATGTTTCATCGATGACAAACAATGTAAGAGATAAAATATCCCCCCCTTGAAAAAAATATTTTCTTCATGTAAGCTCTAAAAATGTGTTGCAATCTTTGTTTTGATATTACATATGTAATTATTAAATGAGCACATTTTTATTATTTATATTTTGATAAACATCATATTCTACATGGAAGTTAGTTTTAAAACTTCCTCTTGTACAGTCAGCAGCTGACACACATGTACTCAGCTGCAGGTGGTTTTTTCTTTGTTTATTTTTTGATTTTTGTTTTGAGAGCAAGTGCCGAACAATTTGGAGTAATTTGAGCTCACTCAGCACACAATTCACTCAGGGTGCAGTTCATGTCTCCATGCCTTTAATACTGTATACTCTTGTATTTAAACAGGAGGGTCCAGTAAACCAGATAGCCAGGAACTATGGAGAGGAAGAGATAGAACCTCAGTGACTCATTCTGCCATTCTTCGTGACCATTTTAAATTTCCATTTCTGTTTAAAATGTCACAGAGTCAAGCAGAATGCAAACTGCAAAATGTAATGATTTTGTTTGGTAAGTGGCAAGTTTAATTCGGCAGGCAATATTTTTATTGAATGTTCTCTTTAAATGGTCCCCCTTTTTTAAAAAAAAGTTCTTAATCATTTTAAAATGAAATAATGTGTCAAAAGATTATCTTCACTGGTAGCTGAATAATTATTACTGAACATGCTGTTGTGTAGACCATGAAAGGTGTAAGAATAACCCCCTGAGAGGGTTAAGTATGTCAGCTACAGCCCTGTCTAACAGCGCAGTCATAAGCAGAACAGTTTTCCTCAGATATTTAGCACGGCTGGTCTGTTTCTCCTCCCTGTGCCACCACTTGTCTCTGGCTCATTTAATTCACATCCTTTCTACCACAAACAGCCAAACCTTGTTCAGCATGAAGACAATTTCCCACGTAGGTGTTCTCAACAAGCAGAAGGAAAGGAAGCCAAGGTGTGTTCATAAATCCAATCAGCACCTTGGCTAGAGCAGGTTGGAAGATAAAAGGCAAAAGCCCAAAGAGATTGTTGGACATAAATGCCTGTTAGAGATTACAGTGATTTCATAGATAACATCTTTACACGTGTTAATTAAGCCATAACACTCCAGCAAAGGGAATAGAAATAATTATTATCTGTTTCACAGTAAAGTTAAATAATTGTCCAAAGCCACAGATAGGTTCTGGTCTCCCCCACCTTCATCATCAAGGTCCCTTTGGGGCACAAGGGGTGGAAAGAACGTGGTGTGAGGGCCACACACTAAGGCTAAAACTAGGATGCAAATCCAGACTCTGCTCTCACTTGCTCCGTGAATTTGTTTTTCCTTGTTTGCTGATTTCAGTATCTTTATTTTTAAAAAATAGAAATAGCTGCTTAATACATAGACTGCTTGAAGAGATTAAAATGTAACAGATAACATGCCCAGTGTGATACACAAACCCAGCAAATATTACTTTACTTTACAAGTGCTTTAAAACTTCCTGTTTGAGTTTTTCTCATACAGATACATCTGAAGATATGAAGGGAGGAAAAGAAGGTTTTTAATCCATTTTTGGAAATTTATGGAGGCGTCAAATACGTTGCATTTTCTCTTCATTAATTTAGCCTGGCATATTTCTTCCGTGTTTGTTCAGTGAAAAAAGACACATACCTGGGAAATTGTTCACCAAGGACTGAATTTATTTGCGAGAACTACATTCATGCACACACAAAAGAAAAACAAAACAAAACAAAACAAGCTTAAACTGCCATGTTCACATCAATCCATCTCCATAGGGTGGCAGAATTTTATGATGGTAGGCAAAGATTTAGGCAGATAGACTCATGATTCATTTATTTGAAATTAATTAAGAGTGACTCCAAACACAAGTCTCAATGTATTGTTCCAGGCTAGAAAGGATGCCGCTATTAGCATTTAAAGAGTCCCTGTTCTCCATACAATATCCTAAACCAGCAATGGTCAAACTAGTCTTATCTATTAAAAATACCTGCTAAGCTTATGAAAATATTGAAAGCTGAGTTGAATTGCAGGCTTCTATAAATTAGATTCTCTGTGCCTCAAACCCAAAAATTACATCTATATTTTCTAAAATGACATGGACCTGAGTACTATTTTCATAATCAGATAAACATGGATGGTATTGCATTGCCCCACACTCCTTTTTCCATTTTTAACTGCATATATGCCTTGCTTTGCTTTAAACGTAATTTAAAGCAACTTTAAGGAAACTTGCTAAACTGAAATAAAAGGTCAAGGACAGGGAGAAAGTTCAAACACATATGTAGATTAAACTTAAACAATATTCTAAGGGCTTCCTGGAAGCTAAAACAGAAAGGTTAATGAAAATGTTCCCCAAATTTGATTGTTTTCTCCAAGATGGTCTATAAATAAAATCTACATTAGAATCACAGAAAGTTGTGAGTGTATGCGTGTGTGTGTGTGTGTGTGTGTGTGTGTAAACTGAAAAGCTAATTCAAAAACTGAATTGGAGAAGTAAAGACTCAAGAACATCCACAGTACCCATAAAGAAGAATAAGTCAGGAGGATTTTCTCCCCTGGATATGAAGACTTGAAACAGTGTAGTATTGGAACAGAATACAGTGCACTACAGTGAGCCCAGGAATTTAGGTACATTTGATTTTTTATGAACATGGCATTATGGAACAGTGGGGAACACTTTGATGTGAAGCAACACAGCTTCTAGAACTAAAACATACCATAGAAGACTATTTTCACAAGTTTGAGATTGAGAAATATTTTTTGAACATGAAATAATTGGAATGCAATAATCTTAAATCTTGATCAATTGGGCAATATTAAAATTATAATTTTTTGGCATCCAAAGAAACTATTAAAAGATGAAAAGCCAATGGAAAAGGTGGAATACATTATTCATCATATATATAATTAACAAATAACTTACACATTCAAAACCTAGAGATAAAAGAACAATCCAGATGAAAAGTGGGCAAGAAATCCAAACATGGACTTCAAAAAAGAGAGTGTGCAAACGGCCAATAAACTTATGAAAAGATGATCGATCTCATTAACTATCAGAAAATTGTAAATTAAAACTATACATCTATTAAAATGACTAACAGTGAAAGGTCTGATAATATCAAGGGTTAATAAAGATGTAGGATAAAAGGAGCTACAACACAGTGGTAGTAGAAGTTCCAATTGATAAATCCCTTTGGAAAAGTGCATTGTCTCATAACGCTGAAGGTATATATACTAAAATCTAATCATTCTCCTAAATATGCCCCTACAGAGACATGCATGTGTGATCCAGGAGAAGTACAGAAGAAAGTTCATGACAGCGTTACTTGAACTATCAGAAGCTAATAACAATCCATATCTCTATCAATATTCGAATAGATAAAATATTGTAGTGTAACCATATAATGAAGGGATTGACAAATTTTTCCTATAAAGGATTAGAAACCAAATATTTTCAGCCTTCTGAGCTACCTGATCTCTGTCAAAAGTAGTCAACTCTGACATTTTCAGCAATAAACAATACGTAAATGAAAAGGCATGTTTGTGTTCCAATAAAACTTTATTTACAAAAACAAGTAATAAGGTAGATTTGGCCCACAGGCCATAGTCTTCCCTGACATTGTTGACAGCAGTGCAAGAAAATAACAGCTCTATATAAAACAGAAGGTGCACGAGAGTGACTTGGGGTGCTGGCAGTATTTTACCTTCCGGTTGATCTGGTGCTCATATTATAAGAATTTGCTAATCTTTATACTTATGTTATGTACTCCTATATTGCGTGTAACATTTTTAAATTTTGCATAAATTCTTGTTTTCAATTCCCTGCTTCCCCTACTTCTCTGAACACATAACATCGATAGGTAGTCTTTTTGTTAAAGACTGAACTACTCTGAAAATGCACATCAGTAAATGCGTTGAAGCCCAGAGTAGGTAGAGGTAACTGGGAGTCCAAGCATGAAGAAGAGATCTAACTCAGAGCTTAAAGAGAAATTAGATGAGCGCTCCCATCCATGAAAAAGTGGGGGGGGGGGAAGTAGTTACTATTGTCAGGGCTGCTTCATGTTGACCTGCACAACCAGGATGGTGAGAAATGCCTGATAATCAGGACCTCACAAAGTGCCCTCAGGTTAACAAATGAACTATGGTGGCACTGATGGTTGAAGCCCAAAGTGCCCCTCTAAACCCTGATTCTGGAATATGTCTGGAATCACTAAACCACTACACAGACAGAAAGGAGGGCACAAAGGGAGAAAGGGAGAAAAGAACAGATTCTTATAGGGAGCATACAAAGTGGATTCAAAGTCTCCTAACTGGATAAAGTTGGGCAAAGTAAGACGGCCAACCAATTCAGTCAGGAAATTAACTTAATTGAAAAGGAAAGAAAAGAAGGAAAGAAAGAAAGAAAGAAAGAAAGAAAGAAAGAAAGAAAGAAAGAAAGAAAGAGAAAGAAAGAAAGGAATTAAACACTTCATGTAGTAGGAAGAGCTATGAAGAGAAATAAAGCAAAAAAAAAAAAAAAAGGTGATAAGTGATGAGAGAGGTGTCCCCAGATAAGGCTTTAAGAAAAGGTCCCCCCCCCAAAAAGAAAGAAAAGGTCTCCCTGAGAGAGTGACATGAGAAATGACCAGAACAAAGGAAGAAAGCCAGCCAAAGAGAAATCTGGAAAAGAAATGACTCACACCAAAATCTTCAAAGGATAATGTAAAATCTAGAATATATCAATAGCAATCTGGAGTGCTATGCAAAAACCCATTAGAAAACTAAAAAGATAAAAAAATATGAAAAGGAAGATACAAAACAGAAGGATAGACCAAGAGACTTTACATCTGCCTAATAAGAATTCCAGAAGTAGATAATGAAGGTAACGAAAAAAATTAATATTCAAGATGGGCTTTTAACTGAAAATTTCTGGAATTTACAAGAATCATGGGGCTTAGATTGAAAGAACACACTGAGTATTAAAGAGGATAAATCTAAATAAACCTAAAATAAACACATACTAATAAAATTACAGAACATCAATGATACAAAAAAAAAAACCCTACAAAATAAAACAAAGACAAAAAATATTTAACCAGTGAGTGATAATTAGAATGTGCATCATCAAGACAAGTAGCTATCTTATCACCAACAGAAAATGCCAGGAGAAAATAGAACAATTGAACAAAAGGGCTTAGAGAAAACAACTGTCAACCTAGAATTCCCTGTCAGGACAAACAGTCATTCAAATGTAAGGCCAAAATCAAAACAATGTCCGATCTAAAATACTAAATGTATACCTACAGACTTCTTGCTAAAATAATGAGTATCAAATGAAAATTAGGAGTAAGCAAATTTAGTCCAGAGGGTTAGGTTGGTGAGGGAGGAAGAGAGAATCTCTATTAAAAGTAGATCTTCTGGGGGCTCCTGGGTGGCTCAGTCAGTTAAGCGTCTGACTCTTGATTTTGGCTCGGGTCATCATCTCAGGGTCCTGGGATCAAGCCCCATGTCGGGCTCCATGCTCAGCATAGAATCTGCTTGAAATGCTCTCTCTCTCCCCCTTCCGCTGCCTCTCCCCACACTCACGTTCTCTCTCCCGAAAATAAATAAAATCTTTAAAAAAAAAAAAAAAAGCACACCAAGTAGCTCTTCTGAACAAAAGATGGAATCAAAACCATAAGGAAGGGAAATACCTATATAAATGACCAAATTAGGTTTTTAAAAAATAATCAAATACGAGTTTATAGAAATTGAAAATACTACCAACAACACTAAAAGGCCAATGGATATATCAAACAATGATTATATATAACTAAGCAGAGAACTAGCAAACTATAAAAAGATCTGAATAAATACCCCGAACACGAAATTGACAGAAAATAAAATTGAGATAAATGGGAAAGAAAGAGAGATAGTCTAATGTGTGTTTACTCAGATTTCCAGAAGAACATCAAGATAAAAAATAGGAATTTAAAAAAAAAAGATAAAAATGATATCAGAATGACTAGGAATTTTTGAGAAATTCGGAAGGAAGTAACTTAAGATTCAGGAAATCTAGCATAGTCTAAATATTATGATGAAAGGGAAATTCAGATTTTTTTAAGAGCCAGAAGTACGAGAAACAGTAATGACAGAAACAACAGACAAAGGATATCAGGAAATAGTGGAAAAAATATCATCAAAGTGACAGGATAAAGTAACTGTCAACTGAGGACAGTATACCTAGTGAAACAACCTTTCACAGATGAGGGAAAAACAGTGACACATTCAGGAAAAGTAAAACCAAGCCAAAACCAAAAGCAAAACAAATGACGCACACAAATAAATAAAATGTACGCAAGGGTCTATCACCAATAGGCAATTGCTAAAAGGATCTGCTATGGACTGAACTGTGTCCCCACAAAACTCATATACTGAAGCCCTAATCCCCAGTGTCACTGTCATGTTAGCCCTATTTTACGAATGAGGGCTTCAGAGAGGCAACATGCGTAAAGCAATGTGACTGGCAAGCAGGAAGCCAGGACTGTGAGCAGAGAAACCTCTGGAGCCCAAGTCTGCAGTATTAACACCTATATTACACTGAAAGTAAAAATGAGAGCAAAACATAGAAAATTGGGAAGAAAATATTAAAGCACAAGGAAAGGTGATACAGAGAATTTCAACAACACTCCACAGACCAACTGTAACTAACAGACATACACAGAACTCTCGACCCAACAGAATGCGTATTTTTCACAAGTGCACATGAAACATTTCCCAGGATAGACCATGTAAGAGGCCACAAAACTAGTCTTAATAAAGTTAAAAAGATTGAAATCTTACTAAGTATCTTTTCTAATCATAATGGGTTGAAGCTTGAAGTCATGAGCTAATGGAAAACTTAAAAGTTCACAAGTTTCTGAAAATCAAATACCACAATCTTTTTTTTTTAAGATTTAATTGATTTATTTGAGAGAGAGACAAAAGACAGCATGAGCAGGGTTGGAGGGGGAGAAGCAGAGGGAGAAGGAGAAGCAGACTCCCTGCTGAGCAGGGAGTCCTACCAGGGGCTTAATCAGGACCTGAGCCAGGGGCAAGCGTTTAACCAATTGAACCACCCAGGGGTTCCTAAGTACCACAATCTTAAATAAGCAATGAGTCAAAGAAGAAATTAGAATGAAAATTAGAAAATATCTCCTGAAAAATTAAAATGAAAACATAATATACCAAAATTCCTAGGATGCAGTGAAACTAGGGCTAAGAGGGAATATATAGCTGTGAACACGCCCATTAAAAGAAAAAAAAACCTCAAAACAGCAACATAACTTAGCACTTACTAAGAACTAGAAAAATAAGAACTGTACTAGAAAACTAAGACCATACATAGCACTGTGGGATTAGTTTGTTCTTTAAACTAAACCCAAGTGCTATGTATGGTCTGAATATTTCTGTCTTACCAAAGTTCACGTGTTGGAACCCTAATGCCCAGTGTGATGGTGTTAGGAGGTGGGGGAGGTGATTAGGTTATGATGGCGGTAACCTAATGAATGGGATTAGTGCCCTCATGAACGAGGCCTGGGGAAGCTCCCTTGTTCTTTCTGCCATGTGAGGATACAATGAGAAGTCTACAACCTGGAAGAAAACCCTCACTGGACCATGCTGGCACACTGATCTTCAGCCTCCAGAGCTGCGAGACATAAATGTTCTTTTGTTGAGAAGCCACCTACTCTGTGATATTTTTCTTATAGCAGCCTGAATGAACTGAGCCAGAATATATCAAAAGCCTTAATACTGACCCAGAAGTTTTACTTACTGTTTGAAATGTGAACATTTATTTGTGTTTTCTTTGTATTCATAATATTTTTAGTAAAAGAAATACATTAAAAATCCTACAAAAAAAGAGAGAGAGAAAGAAGAGAGAGAGAGAGAAAGAGAGAAAAAATTAAACCCAAAGCTAGCAGAAGAAAGGAAATGATAGACTAGAGCAGAGATGAATAACATAAAGAATAGAAAAACATTAAAAAAGTCAATCAAACCAATAACTGGTTCTTCAAAAATATCAACAAAATTGACAAACCTTTATCTAGCTGGACTACAGAAAAAAAGAAAAGAATCAAATAACTAAAATCACAAATGAAATGGAGGCATGACACCAATGTCACAAAACTAGAAAGGATTATAAGAGTATACTGTGGGCAATCATCCATCAACAAATTGAAGAACTGAGGTGAAGTGGACAAATTCCTAGAAATGCATGGCCTGTGTAGACTGAATCATGAAGAAATAGGAAATTTGAATAGACCTATGCTAGTAAGAAGATCGAATCAGTAATCAAAATTCTCTCAAGAAAGAAAAGCCTGCCACCAAATGGCTTTAGTGGTAGATTCCACCAAATATTTAATGAAGAATTAATACCAATCCCTCTTGAACTCTTCTAAAAACACTGAAGAAGAAGGAACATTTCCTAACTGATTCCATGAGGAAAATATTACCCTGAAACCAAGTCAGACCCAGACACAAGAGAAAAGAAGCCACACCCTAATACCCCTTATGAATGTGATGCATGATTTTTTTGCATCATAACAAAATATTACCAAACCAAAACCATTAGCATTTTTAAAAGGAAAATATACCATGCCCTATTGGAATTTATTCCAAAATGGAAGGGTGGTTCAATACATAAAAATCGATCAATGTAATATATCACATGAACGTATGAAAAAAAAATGATCATCACAACTGATTCAGAAAACAATATTTGGCAAAATCCAACAGTTTTGCATAATAACAACACTCAAGAAACTAGGAATAGGAGGAAATACCTCAACATAATAAAGAACGTATATGAAAAACCCACAATATTATACTGCACTACTGAAATATTTCCTCTAGGATGAAACAAGACAAGGATGCCACTTTTGCTGCTTGTATTCAACAGAGTACAGGATATCCTCCCCAGAGAAAGTTGGCAAGAAGAAGAAATACAAGGCATTTAAAATTGGAAAGAAAGCAGTAAAACTATCTCTGTTGAAAGATAACATCATCACATTGCGTAGAAAACCCTGATTCAACACACACACACACACAGACACACACACAAATTATTAGAACTAATGAATAATTAGTTGCATTCCCATACACTAAAATGAACAACCTAAACAAGACACTGAGAAAACAATTCCATATATAATATCATCAGACAGAATAAAATACTTGAAAATAAGCCTGACTACAAAGCTGAAACATTGAAAAACTAAAACTACAAAATATCACTGAGAGAAATTTAAGAGGCTCAAATAAATGGAAGGACATACTGTGTTCATGGATCACACTTAATATAGTTAAGATGTTAATACTACCCAAAGACATGTACAGATTTAATGTGATCCCTATCAAAATTCCAATGATGTTTTTTGCAGAAACAGAAAAAAAGTCCATCAAAAATTCATATGGAATCTCAAGAGATTCTCTCTGAATAGGCAACCAATCTCAAAAAAGAAGAATAGTTGGAGGCCTCACATTTCCTGATTTCAAAATTTACTACAAAGCTACAGCAATCAAGAATGTGTTACTGCCATAAAGACAGACATATAGACCGATGGAATGACATAGGGAGCCCAGAAATAAACCTTCCTCTATGGCTGAAAGGTTTTTGACAAGGATACCAGGACAACTCAATAGGAAGAGACTTTCTAGTAAATGGTGCTAGAAAAACTGCATATTCACAAACAAAAGAATGAACTTGGACCCCCACCTTATACCACATTAAAAATTAGCCAAAAATAGATAAAAGTTCTAAATGTAAAACTGTAAAACTCTGAGAAGAAACCTAGGGGAAATCATTATGGCATGGTATTTAGAATAATTTTTTGTATTTGACATCAAAGCACAGGCAACAAAAACGAAAATAGAAAAATTGAACTACCTCAAAATTAATAACATTTATGAGAGACTATGGACCAAGATGGTGACATAGGAGGCCTTTGAATTTCCCTCTTTCCACCGACACACTGAATGAATAGGCACACGTGGAGCTAATGCCTCTGAGAGAAACAGAGAATCTTGCTAAGTGACCCCTATACAGTAGGTGACTGAGAATATACCCATGTCAAAATGAGCAGGAAAGTCTTGAGACATACTCTTACCATAAAGCCCACACATGCCACAGCACCTTTAAATCGGGGGGGGGGGGGCTAACTCCCCCTTCTCCCAGAGAAGAAAAGGATTTGGACTGCATGCCTAATGCCCCAACTTCTGAGATGCCTATCCAAGGGATGGACCCCCAAAACACCTAGTTCTGAAAACCCACTGGACTTGTATTCATGAATCCCACAGTTCTATAGTGAAGAAGCCATTCTGATTGGATGTGCAAACATTCGGTGCAGCTATCTCCCCAAGGCTCAGAGAAGAAGTAACAGGCAAAAATGCTCATCTTCCAGTCATTCCCTGGTAGGAGTTTGCACACTTTACAGGCTCTTCCTGAAGGTCCAGCTTCTAATTAGCAATCATCCCTGGAGCCTAAAAGCCCCATGCCTTGGGTCACTCCAAAAATAAAACCAAGTCACCAGTATCTACCTGGAAGGAGCTTGTCTACACATTTAGTGCCCCAGCTTTTAAGGCGGCCATCTGAGAAATGGGCCCCAAATCACCTACCTCTGATGGCCAACAGCAATTGCATTCACAAAACCCGTAGGACATAGCCAACAAAGAAGCAGTTTCAAATGGGACCCTATGGCTATAGAGCTGGGGTCAACATTGATGGAGCAAGCAAAAATACCCATCTCCCAGTTTCTCCCCAAAAAGAGGTTTGAATGCATATTTTCATAGCCACTGCCTTCGAGTCTGGCTTCTAATTGGCCCATGTTTAAGTGCTGACTGCAGTCCTCCCCATTGGGAGAGGTAGATTATAACACCAAAAACATAAAATGTGGGGGGATGTAAAAATGTGGAATTTGTACATGCAGTTGAAGTTGTTGCTATCAGCTTAAAATAGACTGTTATAAAATGTTTTATTTAAACATCGCAGAACTACCAGACAAAAACTTATAGTAAATACACAAAAGATTAAGAGAGTAAAAGAAGAAAGGAACTGCAAAACAACCAGAAAACAATTAACAAAATGGCAATAGTAAGTCCATAACTATCAATAATTACTTTAAGTGAAAATGGACTAAATTCTCCAATAAAAAGACGTAAGTGGTTGAATGGATAAAAAGCAACACCCAGCTATACGCTGCCAGCCAGAGACTCACTTCAGCATTAAGGGCACACATAAGCTCAAAGGGAAGGGATGGAAACAAAGAATATTTCCATGCAAGAGGAAAAAAAAAAAAAGCAGGGATAGCTGGACTGATATAAAACAAAATAGACTATAAGCCAAAAACCAACAAGAGACAAAAGTCATTATATAACAATGAAGGGGTCGATTCATCAAAAGAATATAACAATTGTAAATATTTATGCACCCGGTGGCAGAGCACCTAAATATATAAAGCAAATATTAACGGATCTGAAGGGAGAAATAGACAGCTGTGCAATAGTAGGTGATACACTACTTTCAACATTGGATAGATGATTCATACTGAAAATCAATAGGGAAGTATTGGACTTAAACTGTATTATAGACCAAGTGGACTTAGCAGTGATTAAAGAACATTCCATCCAACAGTATATTTTTAATTGTCCAATGGTTCTCCATTTCTGGGACTAAAGACTTAATCTTAGCCAACCAATATCTCTCATCTGTATATTAACAGTAGTCAACAAATGAACTTGACTTCTTGACTAGATATTGAGAAAATCCATGTGATTTCTTTTTTCTTAAAGAGTGGGCTTGAAGGTTCGAAATCTTCTTTGCTTGTTATTCATCCAGACATATTGGAAACCAGCAGGGGCAGATGAGTGCTGCACTTTTGACAGGAAGATGTGGCTCACTACTTGGACATAATAAAAGGGTGGGGGAAATTTTCCAGGAGGAGACTGAAGTGATCTGGAATTGATGGAAAATCTGAAATTCAAGCAAGGTGAAAAATGGGAAAGATAAATTTTAACTATTCCTTAAGGAATTGGTCTGTAATTGCACAGCTCACCTTGTCTGGGTCCCAAACCTATGCATGGTCTATTACTCTTTAAGTTTGGTAAAGTTCTTCAAGCACAGAATAGAAGAACGCTCTCAGTAGAGATCCAATAAATGCTGAGAGATAAGATTAGTGACATTAAAACAGCCTGTATCAGAGATGCCATTAACAATATGTTCCAAACAAATCTGGAGATAAAAATGCAAACCTACCCATTCAACTTGAGTGTGATAAGATCATGATAAGAGAATAATATTAAAGACCATGGATGCCAAATGGCAGAGAACATGCAAGCTAGTACAAATGGCTTAAGGAAGAGGGTATTGGGTTTTGATTCAAGAGATTGTGGTTCAAGTCTTGACTCTGCCATTGATTATCTGTATTAGTTTGATACACATATGTAACTTCTTTGAGCCTCAGCTACATCATCTGTAAAATAAAAAACAATAGTAATTTGAATACATGACTACCAACTTTATTGTGATTAATAAATAAGAAACCTTCCACTTTATCTGATGTTGTACGCACCCCTCCTGTTCCTTACTTCCTCTGAATGTAGTTTGTATGTGTACATGTGTGTACATGCATGTACATATGTGCTTCTGGGTACGTACCTGAGGGCTGGTGTTTGTTATATTTAGAAGGTAGGGGGAAGGAGCATGTACCACAGGAAATAGTACTTTGTTGTTGTTATTTAGAAATGTACACTGCACTAGTTTTATCTTTCAAACTTTATGCTTCCCGGTTTTTGTTTGTATTTTAATTTTTCCAGGCTATATGCATGATAATTAGATTCCTAAATGTTCAGAATAGTTTTCTAATGGCAAAGAAGGAAAAGTGCTTTAGCAGCTATAAGAAAGTGTTGCTAAGTTTAACACCTATCAAGTCCCACCCTCTTTTTAACTTTCTAAGATTTATGGCACACATGAATTTAGCCTGAGAAGTAGAGGGGTCTCCTCACGTAGGTTCTCAAGGACTTTGACCTTGACCCTCAACTCTCCCAATTAAATGCTTGCTCTGAATAAGGAGTCTTCCAAGAACCAAGCCCCCAAAGGGATGGGACACAAATAACGCACCATTTTTTCTTCCTGTGTGGACCACCATGAATCTCAAGGTGACTTTTTCAGAACAGCATAATTTATTGTTACTAAACATTTACTAGAAAGATATGGATCCAAAGTTGTTGCCTGGTCTCACAGGAGAATCAGGAAGAGTTGGTTGTTTTTGACACTCTGGTAGCCAACCAGCTTTGCCTCATTCCTACTGTGGGCTTCTTGCCCTAGGTGATTAATGCTTTTCCAGGTACACTCAACTCTTAGTCATCCCTCAAAGGATCAGTGGCGCCTGAGTACCAGGATGATCTGTGAGAGACCAAAGACACCCTATTTTATTGGATTTCAGAAACTTACATAAAACATCTGTGTGTGTGTGTGTGTGTGTGTGTGTGTGTGTGTTTCTTCATTAGGAGCTGGCTCATACTTGAGAGAGAATTAAAAAAAGAATGTAAATATGCAGAGCGAGTGAAAAGCTGACTTAACCATCAGACCTAATATATTCATATACTTAATGAATACCTGCTATGTGACCTGTGTTATGCTAGAAACCGAGATAACAGAAGCAAAATCAAACATATCCTGTCCTCATGATGCTTCCATGAGGTTGGGGGAGGGAGGAACAGACTAGCTAACTACTATATAGCTACTAACTTTTGACTAAGTGCAGGGTGTCTTTCACGAAGACTCAATTTCTAGATCACTAGGACAAGCTTTACCAATCAAATATGCCTCCCTGGCATTTGCATCACTAGCTCTGACCGTAAGAAGCAGGAATAGTGAAGGCAATAGCTTTGGGAGCAGAAAGCAGGGATCATTGTTTTCAGTGGCAGCATGCAATCTCCAGGGCTGGAAGCTACCATGCCTTGACTTAGCTGTAGCAGTAGCAGTGCCTCATCATGCTGTGTCTGTGGTGTTTATTGGCCGTGATTCCTTTTTCCTGCCTTGTATCTAAGTCTGGCTCACTAGCAGTTCCCAGTTTCATGAGCCATGCAATATCCTTTCAGTAACTTGTTTGTAGCTCAAACTGTAGTCAATTTCTGTTATTGGTTGTTTTCTTTTACTTCTTTTTATTAAGAACCCTATCTGATGAAAACACTCGTGTGTGTGTGTGTGTGTGTGTATGTGTGTGGTGTATGAGCATAAACTCCATATACAATGTTAAAATTATAAAAATGCTAAAACTTTAGAGATCTACTGGAATACAAACTTCATGAAAGCAGGACTATATAGATTGATTTCTCTGTTGTACCACCTACCCAATAAATATTTGTAGAATGAACAAGTAAAGGAATGTATCTTTTTTGTTTGAATATTTGGATGCATCTAAATTGTATTAACCTTTGCAGCAACTGGTGGATTTGGACCCAAGGAAAAATTTCACATAAACTGTATATTCTTATATTTTTAAATAACTTGCGGCCATCTGCTTTAAAATCTCCCAGAAATATGCAAGTATTTGACATTACTGAGGCTGACTTGCAGAATTATACTGATAGCTCATAATACCCAAGGGAAATGCTATTGTCCTCTACTTCACCCATGCCCATCTTCTCAAGAAGATTCTCTCTCTCTCAATGGAGCAAATACAAACCTCCAGGCAAAATCTTATAGAAGTTCCCCATGTTTCTGAGATGGAAAGTTGTAGGTTTGACTATTAATTTTCAAGGGAGAAAGGGTCAGCTTCTGCTAAATAATTTGCCATGCCTTTAGCATTGCCATTTTATCCCATGTTCCCTTACTCACTAAATCGGAAGGTGCAGGAACGCACAGGGCTGCACCTTGGTTCCATTGCTTTTGTTTTACACACATTACACTGGGAAAAGGAACTCAGCAGAAGATGAATTATGACTGTATGTCCTGCTTGTTCACAGAATGATAGTGCCCAGTACAGGTCGCACCTGCTACACACCTGCCCACATATCCAAGCAGCAACTGTTTGGTGAGCTCTGCTTACATCTCCACCAGTAAGAAGACATCTACCAACTTGCTTCCCAGTCATCCAGCATCAATTAATGAAGACTTTATGCCATTTTTGAATAGTAACAGAGAACAAGCTGGCAATTCTGCACTTTTGAGAAAAATCCATAGTTTAAAAAAAACTAGCCTATTTTATCAAAGTAACAATTAATTGCAGAACAACAGGAGATGTCTCCTTTCTCTGCCAAATGCATTGCGTGAACACCATTAGAAAACAAAATTCAACTGAGTAAATTTTAAAGATCATATTGGCTTTATTAAATGATTTATGAATCGGACAGCATCCCATCTAGCAAATTGGAACAAGCTCCAAAGAGCTGTACAGAATGAAAGACTTTTATAGGGAAAAGGGGATGGGACAAGGAAGTTAGACTAGCAAACCATTGATTGCAGCAAGGTCACCTTTCTTTAGGAGATGGCAGGGTTCTATCAGGCACATGACCACACTAGTGCTGACCAGTTAATTCTAGGTTGACTGGTTTAAGATTCCATTCCTGGGGAAGGCTGCAATGGTAATTAAGTGAGGTATTAAGTCTTGGTTTGGTGATGTGGGGCTTAGCACAAGTACCTTCATTTTGGCCCTGTTGTCTCTTTTTTAACAACATAATGGCTGAGATCTATCTTTCTCTCCAATTGCCAATTACTTTGGCACTGAGAAATGTGCTTTTATTTATTGATTTTCACCTAACTTTGACTACATTTGAGAAAAGGCTCGTCAATAGTGGAGAAACTCATTCTGCAGAAACATTTATTCTGAAAAGCATAATTTAAAACACAGCAGCATGTACACACACACACATACAGCCTTATTCATTTATACTTGTAATTATATTTTAGATGATTGAACATTGTCTCACCTCCAATGGAAGTGAAAGATCTGATGACTTGAGTTGATTTAATTTGTGGGGAGAGGAACCATAACCCCAGTGCTGTGACATGGTGCTTGTTACTGTTTCATTGCTCAGACTATAGAACTTCAGGATGCTGGGATCACCTTTTTTTGCTGATGGTTTTCTTTGGTTTTAAAAACACTACCGTGTAGTGTTAAAAAGGAGACAACGGGGCCCCACATCAGCTAAACCCTACATCGACAAACTAAGATGTAATACCTAACCCAACTGCAATCTCAACTCCCCGTGAACGGAAACTTTAACTAGTCAACATGGAATGACCTGGTCAGCACTATGAGATACTCTGCCCAATGGACCCCCTCTGTCATCCTTAGAAGGGAAACCATGTCTGAAACAATGCATTCTTCGCTAGTAGTTTGCTTTTCCCACCCCCTTTCTGCCTTATGAAAAAAAAACAAAGAAAACTTTCCTTTTCTGTAGCTTGGCTGGGCTCCTTTCTAATGCTAGATAGGATGCTTCCTGATTCATAAATCATTGAATAAAGCCAATTTGATCTTTAAATTTACTCAGATGAATTTTTATTCTTTAACAGTAGTAATTTAAATTGTCAAAATGTATTGCCTTGGCCAGGTCATGCAGTCTCTCTTTCACTGTGCTTTAACTAAATGTTAACAGAAGACAGATACAAACTTAAAGCTTCTTAGGGCCAGAGAGAATTAGAGCTATCATTGAGTTCAATATTGACTTTAACATATGAAGAAACTGAGACTTGAAATGGAAGCAAATTGCTCAAAACCAGATTGTTAAGCAGCCATAAAGCTTGGCTGGCTCCTGATTCTCTACCTGGCCCAGGGCTCTTGCCAGGTATATCATCCGGTGGCTTTTTACCATGAACTTTGAGAAGAAAATAGATGTCCAGTAGGAACAGGAGATGAGGAGCTGTGGCACAGGAGTGAATTCTGAACTCTCCAAGGACATTTTCAGATAAACCTTATGTGCAGTCTCATCAACAGGAGCAAAGACTACATACTTACATATATTTATAGAAATTTGATTTACATCTACTTTGCACTTGGTATGATGTGAGAGCATCTTCATTGAAATGGTGGCTACACCCATGCTCTACTTTTCTAACAAATGGGGCTGCTAACGTTTTCTTCGGTATATCTTCTGATTTCTGATGTAAATGCCTATCCATGCTTTCCCTAATGTCTAGATTCCTCCCACAATTCCCCGTCTCCATCTGCTTATTCATCTTCCCAGACTAAAATCAATTGATAACTATTCAATGTGGTCTATCCAGTCCTCTCTGTCCCTCTACATGCTTGTATTCTACTTAGTATTAGAGTTACAGAGTACCTTTCTTAAGTCAGCAATCCTCAAAGCTCCTAGCATTTATTTAGGAAACATTGAGTACCTACTCTGTTCCTCACACTGTGAGTCACTTATTGAATATTTAGCAAGTTTGCATTAATGAACGAATAAATGAATGGCATCTATAAATCCACCCAAGACCATTCACTGAAGAGTAAATCCTGCAAAATCCAAATCTGACAAGTCCTAAGCTAGCTTCTCTCTGTACTGATATATTTGATGCCCCAAACCCTTGTTCCACCAAAATCTTAAAGCAGCAAGTTTGTCCTATGCCATAGGGTCACCCTACATAAAAATTGGTTTCCCAAACCCTCCTAATGTTTTCAGTCTCCAAACTGAACTGTAGAGCCCAATTTATCTTATATTCAACTTCCTACATACTTTCAGTCTTTTTGATTTTGAATGCTTCTCCTTCTTTCCTCATTTACTGCCTTTCCTTTCTCTTCATACCTAATACTTAATCTTCCTTTTCCAAATCTGAGCAAAATCTTCCCTTCTTGACTGAACTATGACTGCCTCCTTTATATCCTTTCTGGGCACCCACTATCTTCTCACAAGCAACGTGTAATTAAAAGAACTCAATTTCTTCCCAGAAAAACTACCATCCATGACAACGCTGTGTACCAAAACCATACTTTTCCCCCATACTTTAGGTGACCATTGCTTAAGCTGGTGCTGACACACTCCATGGCAGGCACTGCGCTGCTTTCTGGGAAACACAAAGATGAATGAGACGGTCCCTGACTTCAAGGGACTCATAGTATAAAGTGGATGAATGTAAAGAGGCAATTACAACCATGTGAAGAGCACTTAACCTTGGAAATCAGGGCAGTCAAAGCATGAACTTGGGTACTAATCTCAAAGTGGGATGGTGTCAGAGAAGGCTTTCTTCGGCAGGTCACTTTTGAAGTGAATCTTAAAAGCAAAGGAGCAATTCATTGTAGAAGGTCCGAAGGGATGAAAAGTGCCTGATACGTCTTCAAATCTTCACAAAGCGACCAGCACACGTCCAACAAAAATTTGATGATTGAATGAAGGGTAAATCTATAGATGCCCCTAAACTTCCAATGCTACAATGCTAGCTCAAATAGGAGTTTACACCTCACAGTTATATTTCTGTAATGGCCTTTGTGCTTTTAGTATCTCTTCCTATTCCTCTCCACCATCCATCCTTTGGGTTTATATCTGATTAATCTCACCAAAGCATCACATTTTTCATGTGGAGCCCCAGGGCTTATTCAATAAGTTCCAAACTTCATAGCCAAACATCCCAAGCCCCCACACTGAGATCCCAATCTACTTCTCCAAACATTGCTTTTCTGCACAAACCATCCACAATAGTCAATTAAGCCTCCATCTTTTCTCCGAGGTGCATTGTGCAGTCCTTCAGAGGGTACAAAGGTCCTTTAAGAAGTTTATAGAGCAGAGGAATAGATCAGTAAGGAAAAGGACCAGTGGAGTCCAGGGAAGATTTTCAGGAACCCAAGGGCCAGACTGTGACTGGACGGCGTAAAGGAGGAATTAGAAGGACCAGCACAAAGTGTTCTCTTTGTTTACCCAAATTATGTGGGACTCTTGAGTATGCAAAACTGATCAAGGACAAGGTTTTGCAAATTTTCAGTACTTGTCACTTCTTAGCTTTTGCAAAATGCTGCAAAAGGGCATTTTCCTTTTTTATATTTGTAGCTGTACTTCCTGCATCTGAAACAGCAAAGGCAGCATGAAAACACAAATATAATAGAGGAGCAATATGTCAACTATTTTCAACCATGCCAGGAGTCATTGGAATTGAGAACAGGGGCTTCAGGTGTAACAGACTTTGATGAGTCATTCTGTCTTAGTATCTGCCTTCTTGTTTTGCCCCTAACAACCGCTCTGTGCTGTTTCCTGCACCTTCACCTCTGTGAGCACTAGCATCTGAAAGACCCTTAATTCTTCTGCCAGTTGCATCAATTCATTTGCAAATGCGTAACTTCAGCCTTTATTAATTCCCTCCTTTTCTGTTTTCTATAATTGAATTACAGTATGGTCTGTAATCTGTCTCTTCATTCTCTGGCTTTCAGCATGGTGTAATCATTAAAATTGTTGGGTAGGAGTTGGCCATATTTTGTAGATCAGTGAATTCAATAAAGGCTTAGCGTGTGGGTGCTCACGTGTGCGCACACACACACACACACACACACACAGAGCAAATTTCTTTCCAGACAGATTGTATAGCTTTTATGAAGACAATAAAGGAGGCAATAGACCCCAAACATCCCCAAATTCTGAGTCCCCATTGCGCTTAATATTTATTCATTCTATAATATTCAGTTCACTGTATTGTGCTTCTATCTTTACCTTTAGCCACCATCTTCTTCTCTTGACTGTGAGCTCCTGGAAGGTAGGGAATAAAACTCCCAGTACCAACCTACTTACAGTATGTCACATATGCTTAATAACTTCGGACTGAATGCTGCCTGCATCATAGGCTAGCTACTCTTTGGAATTAAGGACTAGATATGATTTCATAATAAAAAATGTCTAAAGCAGAGACTCTAAGCTCTTAATTTATAATCATCCTTTTCTCACATTCTTTAGGGTTTTAGGGAAACTCTAAAAGATTTTAAGAAATTTTGAGAAATAAAAGTTTCTCAGATTAGTGTAAGAAAAAAAAAAAGATCTAGGACCCATTCAATTCTATTTGGGCAAATGTGTGCTTTTACAGAGATGAATACCCAGAAGAAACACCGAAAATGTGTCCACGTGGCCATGTTGGTCTGTAGTATACGTCACACACACACACACACACACACACACACACACACACACACACACACCTGGCCTTGCACAAGACCCCCTGGGTCTTTCCGCATGTCTGGCTGAGTTCAGGAGTGTGCACATGGAGCGTAGGAAAGCTCACTCTGGCCTAGATTCATGTCCTGGCCAGAAAGATATTACGAATATATCAGGCTCATTAGTAATTAAGAATATGTAAATCTTAATAAAACGACATGCTGTTTTTACTTGTCAAACTGATGATTATACAAACACCCAAAACTGGTCAAAATGGGAGGGCATTGGACCCTTTCATGTTTGCTTGGTTGGAATGCATTTTTGAAAGGCAATTTGTATACACCCTTTAACCTGTAACTACTCCAAGGAATTTTTCCCACAGAACTTCTCATGCAAATGCATAAAAATGTGTCTTCAAAAATAATCCGTTGTAGGATTGTTGAACATCAAAACACCATACAAGTCTGGATGTACAGCAATAAAAAAAAAGTTTCAATAATTCATGATGTAACCATGTGAAGACTACTATGCAACTAATAAAAAAAGAATTAAAAAGCCCTCACAAACACACACGTATTATTTTGCAAAACTCAGGTGATAGAACAATATGTGTAGAATGATATCTCTCTGTATTTGTGTGAGCATATATATTTCTCTATATATATTTCTGTAAGGAATCCACTCAGTTTTTTACAGTTGTTGATTTTAGTTATTATTGCAACGTAGGTTTGAGGGAGAGGGAAACAGTGTAGGCACTTTTATGTATTTATTTATATGCTTAATGCCACTGGAAACATGGGGAAAGTTTCTGAAGATTTCCTATTCTATACACATGTCTATATTGCTTTCTGAGTGACAAGCCAATCCATAAATTGGCTGAACATTAGTGGTGCTTTAATTTCTAAGAAAATACTTGAATAATAATGTGATTAGGGTGTTAGAAAATTTTATCTACTCTTTTCAGTCCAAGTGTGTTAAAGCAATATGCCAGCTCCCCCGACTTCCAGAGGAGAGAACCCTGGTAACAGCATGATGGTGTCGGCTCCCTGCTTTCCTATTTCTGCAGCTGTCATTTAGGCTCAGCTATAACTCCAAGGGTGGAAGGAAATCAATACCATTCAGAACTCCCCCAATGGGCTTGCTAGCTGGCTCCAGGGGCCACAATGTGGAGACACAGATGTCTCTTCATCTCTCACAGTCTTGGCAAATACCACTGACGATGCAAGCTACAAATCTTTAGATCATGCATTATTCCCCCAAATTTAGTTTAATGCAAAGTTTAGGTGACTGTAATCACAAATGATAATTCTGTAAGTTCAACAAGACTTCAGAAAGACAGTGTATACAAAAAGAGGATAAGACCAAAAAAACTATGTCTAGGTACATATAATTTTATTTTTTTATCCCAATCGGAGAGATGAGGTGTGCGTTCCCATTTTAAAGTTTAAATCACAAAAATTCAACTGAGTAAATTCTAAAGATCAAATTGGCTTTATTACTTGAATCATGCTTCAAGCAGTATCCCACCCAACAAGTAGAAGAAGCTCCAAAGGGCCACAGAAAATGAAAGACTTTTTTTTCTTTAATTGTATTTATTTGAGAGAGATAAGGAGAGCGCGGCAGACTCTGAGCTGAGCGGGGAGCCCGATGTGGTGCTCAATCCTGGGACTCCAGGATCATGACCTGAGCTGAAGGCAGACACTTAACGCACTGAGTCACCCAGGCACCCTGAAAAGGAAAGACTTTTATTTTTATTTTTTTAAAGATTTTATTTATTTATTAGACAGAGATAGAGACAGCCAGCGAGAGAGGGAACACAAGCAGGGGGAGTGGGAGAGGAAGAACCAGGCTCATAGCAGAGGAGCCTGATGTGGGGCTCGATCCCATAACGCCGGGATCACGCCCTGAGCTGAAGGCAGACGCTTAACCGCTGTGCCACCCAGGCGCCCCAGGAAAGACTTTTAAAGGTAGAGGAGAAGTGGAAAGATAGAAATTCTTAGCAAAGATCCATTGCTTCAGACAAGGTTGCCCCCTAAGAGAACGGAGAGGGGTTTCTCAGTAAATTTCCTAGTGCTGCCCAGGAAGTTCCCATGTTGACTAGTTAAATGTTAGGTTAAAAATGCAGTTAGGGTAGGTATTAAATCTTGGTTTACCGACTCGGGGGGCCTTAATCTACAGGACGCCATTTAGGGCTTTTTTCTTTTTAACTACAGAAAAGGAAGTTGAGGCTGAGAAGAATCCCCAAATCACACAGTTCATAAGTACCAGGATTGGAATCTACGCTTGTCTGACCCCAAAACCTGGATAGTTTCCTCTGGAACATGTTGCCTTTCAAGGCATTATGATTTGCTGAAGGAAGCTGGGGAACTTGCCTTTTCAGTCTCCAGGCATTTATTTCTCTTAGAACCACGGATTTTGAATTCAGTCACGGGTGTGTTTCTCACTAAGTGGCCAGGACCTCCACCTGTGTCAGTTGTATTAGGCTGAGCTGATTTCTCACACGGCTCTTGTCCTATAAGCCCAAGAGTTTCCAGCCCTGGGCTATAGAATCCCAAATATCAGGCATTATTGTTGTGGGCAAATAACTAGTTAATGAGAACGCAACAAGGCACAACCTCAGCCAACCCAAAGTACTGGCTAAAAACAATTTCGAAGCAGACAAAAGATTGTCCTAATGTGGATACAGATGCACATCTCTCAGAGATTGACCCACACCCATGAAATCCCCTGTACATTCTTGAGTTTCCTGCCTCCAGGCCAGTGAGGCTATTCTGGCAGCTCCAGCCGTACCAGAGTTTGAACGCGGGACAAAACTCAGGTTGGATTTTGAAAACCTGGCTTGGAACCCAATCTCCTTATTTCTTATAATGGCTAAATATGACTTAGACCCCTTTAGCCTCAGTTGCTTACCTGTAAAATAGGGGTGATAGGTAATACTGCCACAGTTTGCAGATGGAGATGTTTATTTTATATTATTTTTTAAAGGTTTTATGTCTTTATTTGAGAGAGAGAGAAAGAAAGCGAGCGAGCATGAGCGTGGTGAGGGGCAAGAGGGAGAAGCAGACTCCCCGCTGAGCAGGGAGCCCGATGCAGGGCTGGATCCCAGGACCCTGGGATCATGACCTGAGATGAAGGCAGACGCTTAACTGACTGAGCCAAGCAGGTGCCCCAGAGATGTTTATTTTAAAGTCCTTACACGATGTACTCATCCACAAATGAATTCACAAAATGGGTCACCGATAGTTCTGAGTGCCTCCTAGGTGTCTTGACATGTCTGGGGAAGTTCATTCCCAGGTTACTGGAGACACAGGGACATGAGTGCAGGGAGGGCTGGGGGTGGGAGGGCTGCAAGAAACAGGGGAAAAAGCGACTGCAAATATGTTTGGTCCATAATATCTGATCATTAGGTAATGGTTGTTATGACTTCCTTCATAACACATTAAATCCTTAGTGAGACAAATAAACTTCTAATCATGATGGCCATGTTGCATTTTTCCATGAGGCAGGGGCAGGAAGCAATGGGGGCTTGATTTCAACATTTTTTTTTTAATTTCAACATTTTAACAAGACTTTCAAGAAGGAATTATTTTTAAAGTGGTTTGGCTTCAAGCTTTAACTAAGAAATTCTGCTAGCCAAGGCCTTCATTCATATTCACCAAAACATTGCCAGAATGACTTTTCTGATTTTGGTGAAAAGACAGTTGAAGGAAAATCAGCCCCAGTGACATAGCGCCACTTTGCTCAAGTGAAAATTAAATCCAATCTCCATCCTACAAAAAATACATGCTATGTTTGCAATATTCTTTTATTTGTGGTGGGTTTATATAAAAAGTAAACAAGATATTTTACAATCCATATTTAGTGATGTGCTTATACAATTAGAGACTTTTATGAATCGTCTTCATTATGCATTTAAACAGTTCGTAAAAGTTATGAGTCCAATGTATTCACCCCTTTTTCTTGTAGTAAACCTTTAACTACAAAGGCACTAAGAACAAAGGGACGAAAATGTGCATATTCTGGCGGCTTCACACCAGCCCCTGCTTCAATTATGCATGAATTAACAGAAATGAATTTGCAGCGTTTTATTTCTCAGTGTAATGGAGCTCAAGTATTTCATAAAGTGTAACCATACAGCAAATTCTGGGCTCATTTTAGAATAATTAGCACATTGATGTTACTTGTGTAGTTAAAAGGAAATGTTAAAATTTTCCCATTGTAAGCATTTTTTCGAAGGCTCACTCTGTTCTCTAAAGTGAGCAATCTTTCACTCAGAAGAAAGCTGGAAGCTCCAACTTCTCTGCATTTCATCTTCTTCCTCTTATACTTCGATTAAAATGCTAGTGCTTATTCAGACAAGTCTTAATTATGGTCCCAGAGCCAGTGGAAGAGCCCGTGTAGATGAAGCAGGTAATTTTTTTAAATGATGCATGTGCCTCAAGTTGGTCCAGCTCCATCCTTTGAATAATTAAGGCTGAGCTAAGGGAGACCTAAAATCTGTACGTTCAAGTGTCTTCATTTAACATGCTCACCAAAATTTGACATTCTCATATCTCTTTCTCCCACCCTTTCAGTAGAAGGAAAGTCACCCTCTCTGGAGAAGGAAGGAACTCACATTGACAGGGTTTCTGTGCCCTGTCAGACCCACTGCGACATGAGGTAGATCACAGTCCTCATTCTCTGAACGTTCACACAGTTCTATGAGGTCAGCCACGAGCGTGGTCATCCCTGTTTTGCAAATGAGGATGGAAAGGCTTACGAATGTTAAGTAAGCTTCCCAAAGTCACACAACCCGACCAGGGTAAGGGGAGGATTTCGTTCAAATTAGTCCAAGTCCGGCCTGCAGTCTTGCTCTATCTGTCCCAGCCCAAGGTGACTGATGATTTAAGGCAACAGAGGAGATTTGAGTATGTTCAACACAAACCGCAAAATGAAATTCATTGATTTTAATTTAATTTACTAACATTATACATTGTGCAGAAGGTTGTTAGAGATGCTAACTGAGCTGCAACCTCCTAACTCTGGGGAATATTAGCAGGAGGTGGTGGAGGACTTCAGGGCCAGAAAACAGAGGGGAGGCCAAGGGGAAGCTGGCAAAGCCCCAGGAGCTGTTCTCCATTATTGCTGAGACCGGTTAACGAGATTTGCACTCTAAATTATTTTGACCTGGTAGACAGAGCTTCTCAGATAAGATTTTGATGTATGAAGCTATAGCAAACAAAAGAAAAGGTGGGGAAGAAATTCTGTGATTGTTTTAATATCCATGGACAAGCATTTACTGAATGACCACATGACAAAACTATTCTGGGCCTGGGAAATAAAACTTTGAAATACTTGGATGGATCCTGTTTTACCCAGCTAGACGAAGCATGAGAGACCAACAAGGAAAGAAGATACTTTACAATCTAATGAGACATATGTAAGGCAGGCATGTAATGATGGATGCCAGGGCCAGCAATTTTGTTTTGTTCACTGACGTAACCCCAATACCTAGTACCTCGCACAAAATAAATGCTTAACACATACTGAACAAAAGAGAGCTAGGGAGCACCTTAGGAGTCACACTGTGGGCAGATTTGGCTGTGGGTGGTTCAGGAGGGCCGAGTGAACGTTTCTGAGAGGGAATGCTGTCTAAAGAAAAACTAGGAAGAGAAGTAGGAGTTAATCTGGTGGTGAGGGATGGCTGTGAGGACAGCATTTGCAAAGCTCAGCCAGAGATAAGTAAGTCTGGGCGTACCCTTTCTTGGGAGAGAAAATACTGCCACAGTCTTGGTATACAGGCTGCAGGGGCCAAGTGCAGAGACTGAACAGAGAAGCAGAGAGACTGCAGCAATGCTTTTAGCAAGGAGTGTGGCCTTTGGAAACCCTCTGGGGTAGATGGCTGGGTCTCTGCGTTGAGAAAAATCTAGGGAATTAAAGCAGGACTTTTCAAAGTACATTCCAAGGATTCCTTTCTTTGGTAAATTTAGAAAATGCTGGGATATTCAAAGTTCTGTGTTTTTTTTTTTAATTTCCTTTATGATAATATGTTTTATAAATCCATTAGATGAAAACATTGCATGTATTGCTTTCAAGTTTATTTGACCACAATTAGTAACTTCGGAAATCAGTTTGGGAAACACTGGATGAGTGTTGCATAAGATCAGCTACGAGGCTCAAATCTTGCCCCACTCACTGGCCCAATCTGGAATTCACTCGCCCATGTAGGTGGTTATATATGGAGGTTATCTACTGTGGTTAAATCATACATTGTTCTATTACACTCTACCGGGGGTAAATCCCTATACCTTGGTTTGAGCTACAGATACAGACTTCTACTTATCTACTTCTACTGGTTTCAGACCGTTACTGGGAATAGATTGGCCAGTCTTACTCCATATTGCTGTAATCCTACCTCTGTTCCTAATTCTTACAAAGTATCCTTTCAAAGGACTAGAACTCGCTTCTATATATTCTTGGAATGTACTTTTCACCAGGGGTTCCCACTTCCAGCTTTTATAGAATATCCTTCCATAGTGCATACCCATCTTGTGCTGAGTCCTCTGTAGAATTGAGCCTCCTCATAAATCAAATGATTGTGAATCACAACCAAACTTACCGCCTATCTCTGAAACACTGCTTATAAAATCATTGACCATCCACCTTGAGTCTGGACCTTCAATGAAATCAGGAATCTCAACTCTGGTCTTCCTGGTCTAGCTTTATTCTCTTTCACCTCCAACTCCCAACATGTTGTCAAAAGCTATCCTGCTTTGAAGCTAAAACACCCTGAACAGACAGAAGAGAGAAAAGAGGCACAAATAATTACTAACATTACAGCAGTGTTATTGCAAACAAACGAATATAGTTTGTTTTCAAAATCAACCTGCTTGACAGATTACTGCAACATTTGTTGTTATACATTTGTTGACTCATTTATTTTACTCCTTCCATATTATCGCCACTGGGTGACCAATTTCCACAGGGGGTGTGACAACCCCATTGTCTTCACATTCAAATCTTCTTTTCATCAGATGAGTGTCACTTTCCTTGGTGCTTCCATAGTAGCTGACTTTGCTCTCTTCAGTCACAGATGGTGATCTTCATCTCTTATCTTCCCTACTGAAAGCTCTTTATACTCCTTATTCATCAGATTTCTTTAAGTAGGTTTTAGATAAGCTTCAAGGCCACATTTTGGGCATCTGATAAAAACGTCCTCAAGGGCTTGCTTTTGGTTAAATTCCTATTAAGTCTAATAAATATTGAGATTATTGCTAGAATGTTGGTTTCTTTAGCCGCATTTAATTTAAAATTCACAGACACACACACTGCTACATACTCACCACCTAGTTTCTCATTACCATTCTCATGCTTGCTCAAGCGTATTTGTTTTCGTTTTTGTTTTGCAAAATTCTCTAGGCCTGAATTGCCAACAATGACTTGTATTAAGAATGTAAGACTTTATTTCTGGACCCTGAATTCTACAGCATAAGACTTTCTTAGGCTATTCTTTTTTGTTATTTTCTCAGTGGTTTCTCCGGGGGTTACCATTAACCTGTTAGCTCAGATTAACACAGACTTACTTTCAGTATTATATAAAAAGTTTGTTCTTACATAGGTCTATTCTCCGTTTTGTTAATGTCATACAATGTACATCTTTGCCCAACACAAATGTAGAACTATCACTTTATACAGTTTTTTTTTTAAATTGGGTAGGAGAGGAAAAGGGGTTCCAAACATAAAAATACGTCATTACTGTCTTTTTCATTTGCCTATGTATGCAAGGCAACTCATGCTATTTTATTTCTTCATGGGGATCCCAGGTGCTATTCAGCATTCTCTCACTTCAGCTTAAAGGACCCTTTTCATATTTTTTTTAGAATGTGTTTTCTAGCCACAATTTACCTCAATTTTTTTTTTTACCTGAGAACGTTTTAATCTCTCGCTAATGTTTGAAGGCTGGCATTGCTGGATATAGAACTCCTAGTTGAGACAGGAAGTGAGTGGGGCGTCCGTGCTTCAGTTATGCTTCTAGCCTAGCCATGTGCTCGAGCCTAGTCTTTTGCCAGAAATCTGCACAAAAATTACTATTCCAGATTCTCATTATAGTATTGTCCCTTCTGTTCGCTACTATCTCTGGAATCCAGAGAGGAGGAAAGCTGATGACCAAGGTAGGATTTGGAAATCTGGGGTTTCTGGTCATAAGACCATGAGGATAGCACCAAAACTCTGTCTTGAACTACTCACAGTTTCCAGTTTGGCAGCCATGGGAAAACATTGCTATTGCAAACTGCCATAACACCACACAGGACAGAATTGAATTTTTCAGTAAATCAACTATAGTGAATATAGGCAGGCCATTACATAAATCGTCAGCTTTAGAGTCCCTTGAAATGGCCTCCAAACCTTGAGCATGCCCAGATGTACAAGTCAGGCACACTTGCTGCACTCTAAAACAAACACAGCTATTGAACTCAATTACTAAAACACATCTCCAAAGTCTGTCAAGTAAGAAATAAATCTGTTAATCCTATTTATAAATCAAATAAGCAAGCTCATATTAGTGTAAGCCTGTAGAGCATATGTGGACAATTATGTGTAGTTGATTTGTGTAAATTGGAACTAGAAGAACCATAAGATTCAATAAATATTGGCTTAATAATAAGAATGTCTATACAGCATTTCTTATTTCACCATTTTGACCTCTATACCTATAGTATTCAATGAGGTAATGTATTAAACAACTCTTTTGACTTTTCTGTCTGTCAATGAATTGGCAACTCCGTAGGGGGGAAAATTATTCAGTGACATTATCTTCTTTATGCAATAAAACAATGAAATGGGTGTTATATTCTCTCTGTTTGAGGTTCAAATCATTTAAGGAATTTGCCTAACTTACAGAGTTGGTTAAATGTCAGAAATCAAAACCCTATTGTTTGCTCTTTCTAGGAAACCATACTACACCCTATGACTCTGCTTGAGTATTCTCAAAAGAACTACCCTTACATCAGCACCCTCATATTCCTTCAGAAGATAGGTGCAAATACTCTGTTCCTGAAAGGAGGAAACTGGAAAGGGATATGGGTAACCTGACTAGGAAGAGCCTTATTACCCTGGACTCTGGTAAGAGTATGCAAGATTTCTATGCATAAGATTTCTATGCAACAAGACAAGTTGCATCTTGTCTTTTGGTGCTTATTTCACAAATAAGTAGAACTGCCATGGTCTTTCAGAACTTCTGGCCTGCACTTCAGCTAGTCAGGGATCTGCGCTTTCTGGCCCAGGTTCTTCACTGCCCCTTATTGGGCCTTTTCTTTAAATGGGGAGGGACGGAAAATAGGCAGTATGGACCTCAGATGAAAGTCATGCTCTCTAGCCATCTTTATTTCAATAAAGCTGGTATTGCTACCCTCTTTTGGCCATCATTTGTTTGAAGCTATCTTTCCAATATTTTGAACTCAAAAGAAAGATGGGTGTTGGGATGCCCAACTCCAACAAACCAGAGGCCAATCTTCTCAGAATGTTTGGTGCTCTAAGACCATCTTCAACTTTAAGCCCATGGATGCTGATTTCCCAGTACTTATAAAGAGCATTGAAAGGTTTACATTTCTAGAATCCCAGATTTCTTTTCAATTACTGATAACCAATGAATGTGTTAAAAGCATTAAGAATAACCTCTGACACATATATGTGTGAAATGAGTGAATGAGGAAACGTGGTGAAAAGCAGACCAAGACTGATGCACATAAACATTTACCAGAGCATCATGTACTGAGCTAAAAACCATTGGAAATAAAAGTCTTAAAAACAGAACATTAGTAGGCCTTATGATTGACACCTTATCTATATAATAAAATACACAGCCAAGGATTTGCATTTATTAAAATATAATGATGTTAGAAAATGGACTTGATACAATACAACCAAAGAAAATTGTATATAAAATTACTTTAACTGCATTTTAGTCCCCTGTAAATTAGAAGTATCTATGGGGAAAACATAAGCATATTGGAGAAGATTCTGAGAAATTGGAAATCTGAGTTCATGTTTCCCACTGCCCCCTCCCAAACTTCTCTCTGGAAAAACAATTATTAAATGGAACTCTTAGTAGACAGAACTGCAGCAGATGGCCAGCTAGGGTGTTCACTGCAATGGGTTGCATTGATCAGGGTTTAAAGGGCCAAAACCCAGTCAACGTTCTTCCCAGTAAGTCATTCGCTTTGAAAAGTAATGCATTCTCATGGGGTGGGGGGCTCACCTTTGCCTTACTGACACTGAGTAGCGGTGTGTGGCAGACACATACAGGTCTTGAGTAGTTGCACCAGTGGAGAGATCCTGACTGTCCTGAGGTTGACATGAGGGATTTGCAGCTGTAGGTCTTCATTTTCCATACCATCTGGTGACCACTGATGGATCAGTTCTACCTCTAGGTTTGCTTTCCGTGAAATCTGTGGCTCAAACCACAATTCAGCTTCCTTCTTTGACAGGCATGGGCTTAATCGTTTGGAAAGGTAAAGATGTGTTATATCAAGAAGCAATGTGATCAGAAATAATACCTATTCTCCTAAAGCTATTTCAAACAATAGAAACAGAAGGAAAGCTACCAAACTCATTCTATGAGGCCAATATTACCTTGATCCCCAAACCAGGCAAAGACCCCCTCAAAAAGGAGAATTACAGATCGATTTCCCTAATGAATATGGACACCAAAATCCTCAACAAGATACTTGCTAATAGAATCCAACAGTACATTAAAAGGATTATCCATCACGATCAAGTGGGATTCATACCTGGGATGCAAGCATGGTTCAATATTTGCAAATCAATCAGCGTGATACATCATATCGACAAGAAAAGACTCAGGAACCATATGATCCTCTCAATCGATGCCGAAAAAGCATTTGACAAAATACGGCATCCTTTCCTGATTAAAACCCTTCAGAGTGTAGGAATAGAAGGTACATTTCTCAATCTCATAAAAGCCATCTATGAAAAGCCTACTGCAAATATTATTCTCAATGGGGAAAAGCTGGAAGCCTTTCCCTTAAGATCAGGAACTCGACAAGGATGCCCACTCTCACCACTATTATTCAACATAGTACTAGAAGTCCTTGCAACAGCAATCAGACTACAAAAAGGGATCAAAGGTATTCAAATCGGCAAAGAAGAAGTCAAAATGTCTCTCTTCGCAGATGACATGATACTCTATATGGAAAACCAAAAAGAAGCCACTCCCAAACGATTAGAAGTTATAGAGCAATTCAGTAACGTGGCGGGATACAAAATCAATGCTCAGAAATCAGTTGCATTTCTATACACGAATAACGAGAATGAAGAAAGAGAAATTAGGGAATCCATCCCATTTACAATAGCACCAAAAACCATACGTTACCTGGGAATTAACTTAACCAGAGATGTAAAGGACCTATATTCTAGAAACTATAAATCACTCTTGAAAGACATTGAGGAAGACATAAAAAGATGGAAAGATATTCCATGCTCATGGATCGGAAGAATTAACATAGTTAAAATGTCCATGCTACCCAGAGCAATCTACACTTTCAATGCTATCCTGATCAAAATACCGAGGACATTTTTCAAAGAACTGGAACAAATAGTCCTTAAATTTGTATGGAAACAGAAAAGGCCCCAAATCTCCAAGGAACTGTTGAAAAGGAAAAACAAAGCTGGGGGCATCACAATGCCGGATTTCGAGCTGTACTACAAAGCTGTGATCACAAAGACAGCATGGTACTGGCACAAAAACAGACACATAGACCAATGGAACAGAATAGAGAGCCCAGAAATGGACCCTCCGCTCTTTGGGCAACTAATATTTGATAAAGCAGGAAAAAACATCCGGTGGGAAAAAGACAGTCTCTTCAATAAATGGTGCTGGGAAAATTGGACAGCTACATGCAAAAGAATGAAACTTGACCACTCTCTCACACCATACACAAAAATAAACTCAGGTGGATGAAAGACCTCGATGTGAGACAGGAATCCATCAAAATTCTAGAGGAGAACATAGGCAGCAACCTCTACGATATCGGCCAAAGCAAACTTTTTCATGACATATCCCCAAAGGCAAGAGAAACAAAAGATAAAATGAATTTATGGGACTTCATCAAGATAAAAAGCTTCTGCACAGCCAAGGAAACAGTCAGAAAAACTAAGAGGCAGCCCACGGAATGGGAGAATATATTTGCAAATGACACTACAGATAAAGGACTGGTATCCAAGATCTACAAAGAACTTCTCAAACTCAATACACGAGAAACAAATAAATCAAAAAATGGGCAGAAGATATGAACAGACACTTTTCCAATGAAGACATACAAATGGCTAACAGACACATGAAAAAATGTTCAACATCATTAGCCATCAGGGAAATTCAAATCAAAACCACACTGAGATACCACCTTACGCCAGTTAGAATGGCAAAAATAGACAAGGCAAGAAACAACAATTGTTGGAGAGGATGTGGAGAAAGGGGATCCCTCCTACATTGTTGGTGGGAATGCAAGTTGGTACAGCCACTCTGGAAAACCATGTGGAGGTCCCTTAAAAAGTTAAAAATGGAGCTACCCTATGATCCAGCCATTGCACTACTGGGTGTTTACCCCAAAGATACAGACGTAGTGAAGAGAAGGGCCATATGCACCCCAATGTTCATAGCAGCAATGTCCACAATAGCCAAATCGTGGAAGGAGCAAAGATGCCCTTCAACAGATGACTGGATTAAGAAGTTGTGGTCCATATATACAATGGAATATTACTCAGCTATCAGAAAGAACGAGTTCTCAACATTTGCTACAACATGGACGGCACTGGAGGAGATAATGCTAAGTGAAATAAGTCAAGCAGAGAAAGACAATTATCATATGGTTTCTCTCATCTATGGAACATAAGAACTAGGATGATCAGTAGGGGAAGAAAGGGATAAAGAAAGGGGGGTAATCAAAAGGGGGAATGAAACATGAGAGACTACGGACTGTGAGAAACAAACTGAGGGCCTCAGAGGGGAGGGGGGTGAGGGAATGGGATAGACCGGTGATGGGTAGTAAGGAGGGCACGTATTGCATGGTGCACTGGGTGTTATACACAACTAATGAATCATTGAGCCTTACATCGGAAACCGGGGATGTACTGTATGGTGACTAACATAATATAATAAAAAATCATTTAAAAAAAAAAGAAGAAGCAATGTGATCAGAATCTACTAGTTCTGATATAGTTTGCTTCACACAACCATCGGCAGAGTCCATTTTCCACCCTAATTTGTCTGGGGTAAAGTTGGGGAAATAAGGATGGGTGTTTGCATGGATTCTACCTGATGCTTGAATGGATTCTGCCTACATGGCTTCCAGCATATTTGTACAATTAGTATTTTTTTAGTTTCTTTGGCAAGTGAAATGATACAAATTATTCTACTCAAAAGACCCCTATATCTTGTCCATTGCTGAGTTCAAGCAGTCAGTAGGACTGTGACCCAAGAATCTTTATCAACCCTTGGAGGAAATTTGAGAGGAAAGACCTCCTCTGGTACTGACTACATTCTTATGGAATATCACAGGTATGCATGGGACTTATATGTAGCAAATATTCATAGGGCAAGGCCATATAGCAAATTCCTATACCTTATTTTGACACCAGGAAAAGCAAGCAAAGAGCTGCACACAAAAATAATGAATACACTTCATAGGGTTCTGTGACTTGAGTGGTTGTACCAATCAAGTAGGGAGAAACCAAGGATGGCAGAGAACACAACTGGAAAATGTGACTTGTCACCTGCCAAGCTCTGAATGATGATCTAACACTTGGCTAGCTACCAACTTAATAAGTACATACAAGTATCTATCCAATCTGACACACAAAAGGCACAACAACCATTCTGGACCGCTTTGAGGCAATATCTCATAATTTTTAAGAAGTGCATACCTTACACCATTAGTTAACTACATAAAGAAATTCTCAAAATATTTGTTCAAGGAGAGATGTAACATTATTTTCAGAATTGTTGGTATCAAGAAATAATCATAAAAAATCAAAATGTCCACCAGTAGTGGAAAAATAATTAAGTTGTTGTTATTCTTAAAATATATCAGTTCAAAATAATAAACCAGCAAACATAGATAAATAAATTTGATATACAGGTGTCAATATTGATATATCATAAATATAACACTGTGTAAAAAGTTGTAAAAGGACATATTGTATGATGTCAGTTATGAATATTTTAAAAATACATAAAATAGTACTAGACATTCTTTACAGATATAAATATATGGTGTAATAACACAGCTACAGGAGGCTACACACCAACCTCAGTAAAATAGTTACTTTTGGGAGGAAGGACAGGAATGGAAAGAAGAGGGATTTCAATCATACCTGAAATGCTTATTCCTATAAACAAAAATAACATGAAACAATTACAGCAAAATGTTAACATTTTATAAATCAGAGTGGTGAACTTGGATTATTTTTATATTACTGTCTTCCTTTTTTTATATGGTTGAAATGATTCAAAATGAAAACAAATCTCAATGTCATAGGAGTTATTCAACGGTATGGTTGCTCTCAGTAGCTTATCTTTGTTTCAATGTCAAAGGCATACACAAGGCACTTGCTTTGGCGTTTTTTCTCCACATGTAGACAGATTCAATCTCTCCATTGCTCCCCTTCTTGGAAGGCAGAGTGTTCTGAAGTCATGTGGAAATCAGAGAGGCTTTATGGTACTAATTCCTTGGATTGTTTTTAATTATGGGAAAACAAGTGTTGCACAAGACATGGGGTCTGTCTCCTAACGGCTGTTAATTCCTTGCCTTTTCAATACTTACTTTCTAGATGGTCAAGCAGATCTTGAGAACAAGCTACCCATACCTATTTTTCAGGCTGTGGTGCCCCTGTATGGAATGCTTTCCTTTATTTTTCTGTGCTGTGGAAGTTTGAGTGCTGTGCAATGTTAACCAGTCTTTAAATAATTCAAATCCTTTTCCCCTCTTCCTTCCTTCCTTCCTTCCTTCCTTCCTTCCTTCCTTCCTTCCTTCCTTCCTTCCTTCCTTTTTTCCTTCTTTCCTCTTTCTTTCCAATCGTTACCTAGAGTACTCATTTCAGCATTTAATCCCTCACTTCCCCATTATTACTTCCCATGCCCTGCCTCATTATGTGTCCTTGGAAAAGCCAATATGCCTCACTAACCCTCAGTTTCTTGGCCTTTATATAGAGGTGTTGTAAAAGATCATTCAGTTTCTAAGGGACTTTTGGCACTAATATTTTACAATTTCAGAATCCTATTAGTATATAAATTGTCTTCTGAAATAGAAAGGGATATTACAATGTTACTTTCACATTCCACAGAGCTGCAGCTTATCTAGAGTGGCAGGTGGGAAAGGGAGAGATAAAAGTACAATTCCTTAGAAATCTATCAAAATTTCTTTGTTGGAGAAGGGTGTTTTCAGTTTAAACAAGCCTATTCTACATTGCAGTGTGAATTTAACTGGGGGATAACTGAAAAATATACTTATGATAAACAATTACTTACTGTTTGAAGAACAAATACTATAAATACATATGTGATAGTGAAGAAATAGAAGAGATGAGTGAGGAAGCCTTCCAGGCAAGACCTACTATTAACAAGGGGCACAACGTATGTCTGTTAACTCTGGGCCTTGGCCTTTGTACATTGCAGTTCAATTTTAGAACGCTGCTACATATTATCAACTTAAATAAGATTTCTGTTTTTAAGGTAACTAAGTTAAAGACAAACTGTTTCTTGTTTCTTGGTATTAGTAGCTATATTGGGTTTGAACTCAAAGGTCATTTTTGTTACCTCTTCCATTCTTTAAACCTTCTTGAAATCTCTATGCTAGAAATGAAGAGTTTATCAAAGCAAGAGCATTTTACTTTTTTATTTTATTTTAAAAGATTTTATTTATTTATTTATTTATTTATTTATTTATTTATTTATTTATTTAAGAGAGAGAGTGCAGGAGGGGATGAGGGGCAAAAGGAGGGGAGAGGGAGAAGCAGACTTCCTGCTGAGTAGGGAGCCCAACCCAGGGCTCAGTCTCAGAACCCTGGGATCACAACCTGAGCCAAAGACAGACACTTAACCAACTGAGCCACCCAAGCACCCCAAAGTGAGAGCATTTTAATATGCTTTTGGAAATCATTGAGTCAGATGTTAAGTGGCAAATCCTAGTTGTAAAACTTTTTTAAAAGTTTGCTAGTCACTTAGCATTACACTCTCTAGGCCCATCCATGTTGTTGCAAATGACAATATTTTCTTTTATGGCTGAGTAATATTCCTCTGTGTGTGTGTGTGTGTGTGTGTGTGTGTGTGTGTGTGTGTGTACCACATATTCTTTATCCATTCACTTATGGATGGATACTTGGATTTTTGCTTCCATATCTTACCTATTGTAAATCATGCTGCAATAAACATAGGAGTGCACATATCTTCTCAAATTAGTGTTTTCATTTTCCTTGGGTAAATACACAGTAGTGGAATTATTGGATCATACAGCAATCCTATTTTTTTTTAATTTTTTGAGGAACCTCCATACTGTTTTCCACAGTGGCTACACCAATTTGCATTCCCACCAATAGTGCACAGGGTTCCTTTTCCTCCACATTCTCTTTAAAACTTGTTATTTTTGTGTGTTTTTGATTTTAACCATTCTGACAGGTGTGAGGTGATATCTCATTGTGATTTTAATTTGCATTTCCCTAATGATTCCTGACATTGAGCATCTTTTCATGTATCTGTTGGCCATTTGTATGTCCTCTTTGGAGAAATTTCTATTCAGAAACTCTGTTCATTTTCTAGGTAAGATATTTGGGTTTTTCGGTGTTGAGTAGTATAAATTCTTTATATATTTTGGGTACTAACCCCTTTTTGGGTATATAACTTGCAAATATCTTCTCCCATTCTGTAGGTTGTCTTTTTGTTCTGTTGTTGTACACCTAAAACTAAATAACACTGTATATTAATTATATTACAATAAAAAAAAAAGTAAAGAAAAGAATAAAAAAGAAAAAAAATAAAGACTTTAAAAATAAAGAAACATTTTATAAGTACTTAAAATGGAAAAAGTTTGCTCCTCAACATTCAGGCTTGAGTAAACACTGCAGATAGCCACACCAAGAACAATACCACTCATTTCTCCAAAAGGTAAATCAGACAACCTCATTAATACTCTTCATATTTATGTTTTGGAAGAAGTAAGAGTAAATAAAGTTGTTGGCAGGAATAAACATTTTACTGTTTAAAATAAGGTGCAGAGGGGCGCCTGGGTGGCATAGCGGTTAAGCGTCTGCCTTCAGCTCAGGGCGTGATCCCGGCATTATGGGATCGAGCCCCACATCAGGCTCCTCTGCTATGAGCCTGCTTCTTCCTCTCCCACTCTCCCTGCTTGTGTTCCCTCTCTCGCTGGCTGTCTCTATCTCTGTCTAATAAATAAATAAAATCTTTAAAAAAAAATAAAAAAATAAAAAAATAAATAAAATAAAATAAGGTGCAGAAAATACAAATGTTTGCCCATAGTCAAAAGCCTAATTGTTTTAAACTAGTTGAGCCTTGAGGCTAAAATTGATTACCACTATCATAAAATTAACTTCTGATATCAGAATACATCTGGGCACTCGAACTAGACTGAAACCGAGAGCTCGGGAGTGAGAGGATGACCAGACTGAAAACCAGTGCTCCAGAGTGTGCACAAACCACACTGAAACAGGGAGCTCAGGAGTGCATGTGGGAACTGGGGACAGCTGACGGTGTTAAACAGAGATGTGCCGGCCCTGGAAACAAGGGCTGAGAGAGCGGTTGAGGGGTACACAACCTGGGACACTGCAGGGGTTTTAGCAGCACTGACAAAAACAGAGTTAAACTGGCCAAGAGAGCTCAGTGGAGAGTGTACTGTGATCTGTCTGTTCTGAGACAGAGGCTAGGATATGGCCACTGCTGCTCCGACTCTCAGAAGAGTCACAGAAAACCACCAGGGAAAGCCGCCAGAGAACAAAAGCCCAGAAATACCAGCTCACATTGTGCCCAGCCCCATCCCCCCTTGCAGGGGATGGGGCAACTCTACCCAAACAAGGTTGCCTGAATATCAGAGTGGCAGGCCCCTCCCCCGGATGGCAGGCTGAAAAATCAAGAAGCCCACATCCCTAAGGTCCCAATAAAACAAGTGCACACTGCCTGGGTCCTGGTCAATAATTTGGGTTCTGGGCATCCCCACAACCTCTACTCATCAGAATGATGAGGAGAAGAAATCCCCCCCAACAAAGAAAAGATGCAGAGTCTGTGGCCTCTGCCACAGAACTGATGGATATGGATATAACCAAATTGTCAGAAATGGAGTTCAGAGTAACAATGGTCAAGATGATGTGTAGGCTTGAAAAAAATATTAATGAAAATATTAACGAGAATATAGAATCTCTAAGGGTGGAAATGAGAGCAAATCTGGCAGAAATTAAAAATGCTATGAATCAAATGCAGTCTAAATTAGATGCTCTGATGGCCAGGGTAAATGAGGCAGAAGAACGAATTAGTGAATTGGAGGATGGGATGGTAGAAGAGAAAGTTAAAACAGAAACTTGGCTTAAAAAAATCCAATCTCAAGAATGTAGATTACAGGAGATTACTGACTCAATGAAATGTTCCAATGTCAGAATCATTGGCATCCCTGAAGGGGTGGAGAAAGAGAGAGGTCTAGAAGAGATATTTGAACAAATTGTAGCTGAGAACTTCCTTAATCTGGAAAAGGAAACAAGCATTCGTGTCCAAGAGGCAGAGAGGACCCTCCTTATGTCAATGAGAGAGACCTACACGACATCACATCATGGTGCAATTTGCAAATATTAGATCCAAGGATACAGTATTGAAAGCGGCCAGGGGGAGAAAATCCTTACATACAGAGGGGAAAATATTAGAATAACATCAGACCTGCCTACAGAGACCTGGCAGACCAGGAAAGATTGGCAGGATATTTTCAAAGCTCTATCTGAGAAGAACATAAAGCAAAGGATCCAAAACCAGGAAGGCTGTCATTCAGAATGGATGGAGAGATAAGGACCTTCCAAGATCAGCAGAAACTGAAGGAAATCGTGACCACCAAACCAGCCCTACATGAGCTATCAAGGGGGGTTCTATAAAAGTAAAAATGCCCAAGAGCGATAAAGAATAGAAATTTATAATCTATAGAAACAAAGACTCACAGGCAACATGAGATCATTAAAATCATATCTCTCAATAATCACTCTCAATGTGAATGGCATAAATGCTCCCATAAAATGCCACAGGGTTGCAGATTGGATAAAAAGACATGACCCATCCATTTGCTGTCTACAACAGACTCATTTTGAACATAAAGATACATCCAGACTGTAAGTGAAGGGATGGAAAACCATTTTTCATGCCAATGGACCTCAAAAGAAAGCTGGGTAGCAATTCCCATATCAGACAGAGTAGATTTTAAACTAAGACTGTAGTTAAAGATACAGTAGGACACTATATTATTTTTAAAGGATGTATCCAACAAGTGGATATGACAATTATAAATATTTATGCCCCCAACAGGGGAGCAGCTAGATATACAAGTCAACTCTTTTAAACAGAATAAAGAGACATATAGATAGGAATACATTAATACTAGGGGACCTCAACACTCCGGTCTCAGCAATAGAGAGATCGCCTAAGCAGAAAATCAACAAAGAAACAAGAGCTTTGAATGACATACTGGACCAGATGGACCTCATAGATATATAGAGAGAGGACTACACCCCAGAAAAACAGAATACTCATTCTTTGCGAATGCACTTGGAACTTTCTCCAGAATAGGCCATATACTGGGTCACAAAACCGGTCTCAACTGATACCAAAAGATTGAAATTATTCCCTGCATATACTCAGACCATAATGCTTTGAAACTGGAACTCAATCACAAGGAAAAATTTAGAAGAAACTCAAACACTTGGAAACTAAGAACCATCCTGCTCAAGAATGATTGGGTAAACCAGGTAATTAAGAAGGAGATTAAACAATTTTTGGCGACCAAGAAAAATGAAAACACATCAGTCCAAAACCTATGGGACACTGCAAAGGCAGTCCTAAGGAGAAAATACATAGCCATCCAAGCCTTGCTCAAAAGAATAGAAAAATCTAAAATGTAGTTTTTATATTCTCACCTCAAGAAGCTGGAACAGCAACAGAGGGACAGGCCTCACCAATGCACGAGAAGACAGTTGCTCAATATTAGAGCAGAGATCAATGAATTAGAAACCAGGAGCACAGTAGAGCAGATCAACAGAAGTAGAAGCTGGTTCTTTGAAAGAATAAATAAGATCAATAAGCCACTGGCCAGACTTATTCAAAAGAATAGAGAAAGGACCCAAATTAATAAAATTATGAATGAAAGGGGACAGATCACAACCAACACCAATGAAATAGGAAGGATAATTAGAAATTTTAATCAACAGCTTTACGCCAATAAATTAAACAACCTGGAAAAAATGGATGTCTTCCTGGAAACCTATAAACTACCAAGACTGAAACAGGAAGAAAATGATTATTTAAACAAACCAATTAATAATGAAAAGATTGAAGCAATGATCAAAAACCTCCCCCAAAACAAGAGTCCAGGGCCTGATGGATTCCCCAGGGAATTCTACCAAACGTTCTAAGAAGAAATAATACCTATTTTCCTGAAGCTGTTTCAAAAAATAGAAACAGAAGGAAAACTACCAAACTCATTCTATGAGGCCAGTATTACCTTGATCCCCAAACCAGGCAAAGACTCCATCAAAAAGGAGAATTACAGACCCATATCCCTGATGAATATGGATGCCAAAATTCTCAACAAGATCCTAGCTAATAAGATCCAACAGTACATTAAAAGGATTATCCATCAAGACCAAGTGGGATTCATCCCTGGGATGCAAGGGTGGTTCAACATTCACAAATCAATCAGTGTGATAGATCATATTAACAAGACAAAACTCAAGAACCATATGATCCTCTCAATTGATGCAGAAGAAGCATTTGACAAAATACAGCATCCTTTCCTGATTAAAACCCTTCAGAGTGTAGGGATAAAGAGTACATTCCTCAATTTCATAAAAACCATCTTTGAAAAGCCTACAATGAATATCATTCTCAATGGGGAAAAGATGAAAGCCTTTCCCTTAAGATCAGGAACACGACAAGGATGCCCACTCACCATTATTATTCAACATAGTACTAGAAGTCCTTGCAACAGCAATCAGACAACAAAAAGGGATAAAAGGTATTCAAATCAGCAAAGAAGAAGTCAAACTGTCTCTCTTCACAGATGTCATGATACTCTATGTGGAAAACCCAAAAGACTCCATCCCCAATCTATGAGAACTTATAGAGCAATTCAGTAATGTGGCGGGATACAAAATCAATGCTCAGAAATCAGTTGCATTTCTATACATGAACAATGAGACTGAAGAAAGAGAAATTAGGGAATCCATTCCATTTATAGTAGCACCAAGAATCATACTTTATCTCAGAATTAACTTAACCGGAGAAGTAAAGGATCTATATTCTAGAAACTACAAATCACTCTTGAAAGACATAGAAGAAGACACAAAAAGATGGAAAAATATTCCATACTCATGGATCAGAAGAATTAACATAGTTAAAATGTCTATGCTACCCAGAGCAATCTACACTTTCAATGCCATCCCAATCAAAATACCGATGACATTTTTCAAAGAGGTGGAACAAACAGCCCTTATATTTGTGTGGAACCGGAAAAGGCCCCAAATCGCCAAGGAATTGTTGAAAAGGAAAAACAAAGCTGGTGGCATCACATTGCCAGATTTCAAGCTATACTACAGTGCTGTGATCACCAAGACAGCATGGTACTGGCACAAAAACAGACACATAGACCAATGGAACAGAATAGAGAACCCAGAAATGGACCCTCGGCTCTTTGGGCAACTAATCTTTGACAATGCAGGAAAACAGGAAAAACATCCAGTGGAAAAAACTTGTGGGACTTCATCAAGATAAAAAGCTTCTGCACAGCCAAGGAAACAGTCCAAAAAACTAAGAGGGAACCCACGGAATGGGAGAAGATATTTGCAAATGACACTACAGATTAAAGACTGGTATCCAAGATCTACAAAGAACTTCTCAAACTCAATACACGGAAAACAAATAATCAAATCAAAAAATGGGCAGAAGATATGAATAGACACTTTTCCAATGAAGACATACAGATGGCTAACAGACACATGAAAAAATGTTCAACATCATTAGCCATCAGGGAAATTCAAATCAAAACCACCTTGAGATACCACCTTACACCAGTTAGAATGGCAAAAATTGAGAAGGCAAGGAACAACAAATGTTGGAGATGATGTGGAGAAAGGGGATCCCTCTTACACTGTTATTGGGAATGCAAGTTGGTACAGCCACTTTGGAAAACAGTGCAGAGGTCCCTTAAAAGGTTAAAAATAGAGCTATTCTATGATCCAGCAATTGTACTACTGGGTATTTACCCCAAAGATACAGACGTAGTAAAGAGAAGGGCCATATGCACCCCAATGTTCATAGCAGTATTGTCCACAATAGCTAAATTGTGGAAGGAGCTGAGATGCCCTGCAACAGATGACTGGATTAAGAAGATGTTGTCCATATATACAATGGAATATTACTCAGCCATCAAAAAGGCAACTTTTGCAGCAACATGGACAGAACTGGAGGAGATTATGCTGAGTGAAATAAGTCAAGCAGAGAAAGACAATTATCATATGGTTTCACTCATTTATGGGACATAAGAAATAGCAGGGAGATCAGTAAGAGAAGGAAGGGAAGAATGAAGGAGGGGTAAACAGAAGGGGGAATGAACCATGAGAGACTGTGGACTCTGGGAAGCAAACTGAGGGTTTAAGAGGGGAGGGGGGTGGGTGAGTGGGATAGGCCGGTGATGGATATTAAGGAGGGCACATATTGCATGTTGCACTGGGTGTTATACACAAATAATGAATCATGGAACATTACATCAAAAACTAAGGATATACTGTATGGTGACTAACATAACATAATAAAACATTATTATAAAGAAAAAAAAGAAAACATCTGGGGCACCTGGGTGGCTCAATCATTTTAGCAACTGCCTTCAGCTCGGTTCATGATCCTAGGATACTAGGATCAAGTCCTGCATTGCCCTCCCTGCTCAGTGGGGAGCCAGCTTCTCCCTCTGCCTGCTGCTCCCCTGCTTGTACTCTCGCTCTCACTGTTAAAAAAGAAATAAATAAATAATTTATTTTTTTTTAAAAAGAATATATCTGGTTGGGTGAGTCAGCAAACTGATAAGAGTAGGTAGCTCCAAACTCCTGTCCCTCCATAAAAGCATCAAATAATAAACAGGAATTGTCAGAATTTACTTTGTCAAAACTCTGGAAAACAATCAAAGATTCAGAGCAACCAACTGAATGCTGAGTCAAGAAAAAGGCAACTTAGAGTGGTAGCAAATCTTTGTGGTGCTTTCACTTGCTCTTGGCTACCTTCCTTAGCTATCAAGTCTTGAAGGTGGTACCCTTCATTCCCAGTGTAGGATTTTGGTCCCTAGCTCCATATGGAGCTGAGCAGACCTTCTTTGCACAGTATTGCATTTGTCTGTTCTAACCCATCTGCTGGTTCCCTAAAGTCTAGGAGAAAAATCTAGGAAACTGTTTATTTGGGAAATTAGGGGATGCGAAAGTATCTGTATACAAACTGCTAAATTTAGGAAGTCATGTTCAAAATAAAGAATATAAAAACAATAGAACCAATGAAGCAAAATGTTTGATTCTTTGAAAATATCAACAGAATGAAGGAAAAATTACCTAGAATAACAAAAAAAAAAAACATAGAGAAGATAAAAATACAGATGTGAAAGTCAGATGTGAAAGTGGAGACATTACTACCAACCTTACAGAAATTAAAAGGATTATGAAAGAATACTATGAATAATTCTATGCAAACAAATTAGATACCATAGATCAAATGGGCAAATTCCTAGAAAAACATAAAATACCAAAAGTGACTCAAGAAGAAGTAGAAACTCTGAATGGGTTTGAAGCAATGAGATTGAGTCAGTAATCAAAAACGTCCCAATAAAGAAAAGTCCTGCTCCAGATGGCTCCTATGGTGAATTTTAAGAATACGAATTAAAACCAATATTTCACAAAAGATTTTTTTAAAATAGAAAAGAGAAGAACACTTCCTAAATCATCCCATGAGCCTACATTACCCTCATGCCAAAGCCAGATAAAGATATTACAAGAAAAGAAATTACAGAACAGTATTTCTTATGAATGTAGATGCAGAAACCCTCAACAAAATACTTGCACACTGAATTCAGGAGCATATTACAAGGATTATATACTATAACCAAATAATATTTATTCTTGGAATGCAAGGATGGTTCAGTATATGAAAACCAATCAACACAAAGTACATTGATTATACATTAAATGAAATGAATTAATGAAATGAAGGGGAAAAAAAACATTGGCTGATCTAAGTTTATGTAGGAAAAGCATTTGATAAAATCCAACATCTATTCATGATAAATACACTCTACAAACCTGAAAAAGAAGGGAACTTCCTCAATTTAATAAAGGTCATATATTATAAAACCTAAGCTAACGTCATACTTGATGGTGAAAAACTGAAAGATTGTTCCCTAAGATCAGGAATAGGACAAGAATGCCTGCTTTTGCCACTTCTATTCAACATAGTACTGGAAGTTCTACCAAAGGTAACTGTCAAGAAAAGTAATAAAAATGTTCCAAATTATAAAAGTAAAAATGAAATTATCTCTGCAGAAGACATAAGATTGTCTATGTAGAAAACTCTAATAATTTCACCAAAAAAAATCTGTTGGAACTAATAAACGTATTCAGTAAAGTAGCAGAATATAAGTCAACAAGCAAAAATCAGTTGCTTAAAAAAAATGGCTAACAAAGAACAATCTGAAAAAGAATTTTATAAGAATTTACAATAGCATAAAAATAATAAAATACTTTGGAATAAACTAGAGGTTAAAAACAAACACATGAAAACTCAAAGCATTGTAGAAAAGAATCAGTTGTTTTTGACAGGGTACCTGTATTATTTTATGGGAAAGAGTAGTCTCTTCAACAAATGGTGCTAGGAAAACTGGATATCAACATGCAAAAGAATAAATTCAGACACGAACTTACATTATATACAAAAATAATCTCAGAATGGATTAATGACTTAAGTAGAATAGCTAAAACCATAAAACTCTTGGAAGAAAATACAGGGGTAACTCTTCATGACATTGGATTCTCAGCAATAACACCACAAGCACAAACAACAAAAGGATACATACATAAATTGAACTTAATCCAAATGAAAAAATTTCTATGCATCAAAAGACATTATCAAGAAAGTGAAAAGAAAAATTTGTACAGAATAGGATAAAATTATTTAAAAATCTTATTTGTTTTTCCTGTATCATATGGCTTTAATTAATGGAGGCTTATATATATTTCAAAATCAGGAAGTGTGATGCTTATAGCTTTGTTGTTTGTTTTCAGTATTGCTTGGTATATCTAGGTACTTTTGTGATTCCATATGAATTTTAGGATGGGTTTTTCTATTTCTGCAAAAGAAAAAATGTCATTAGGATTTTGGTAGTATTCCTTTCAATCTACAGATCACTTTATATAGTATGGACATTTTTACATTATTAAGTCTTTCAATGCATGAACATGGGGTGTCCTTCCTATTATTTGTGTCTTCTTTAATTTATTTCATCAATGGTTTGTGGTTTTTTAGTATATAAGCTTTTCATCTCCTTGATTGAGTTCATCCTTAAGTTTTGTTTTGGTTTGTTTGTTTGTTTGTTTGTTTGTTTGTTTGTTTGTTTTTGATGCTATTATAAATGAGATTGTTTTCTTGAGTTCTTTATTTGGATAGTCAGTCATTAGTGTATAGAAACACAACTGGTTTTTTGTATGTCTACTTTATATTCTGCAACTTTACTATATTTATTGATTCTAACAGTTTTTAAGATGTCTTTAAAGATTTCTACATATAAGATCATCACCTGCCAACAAAGATAATTTTACTTCTTCCTTTCCAATTTTGGTGCCTCTTATTTTCATTTCTCACCTAATTGTTCTGCCTAAGACTTCTGGTACTATGTTTAATAGAAGTGGTAAGATTGGTCATCCTTGTCTTGCTCCTGATCCTAAGGAAACGTTTTCAGTTTTTCACCATTGAGTATGATGTTAGATGTGGAATTTTCAGACATGGTCTTTATTACAGTGAGGTAAATGCCTCCTATACATAGTTTGTTGAAAGTTTTTATCATAAAAGAGTGTTGAATTTTGTCAAAAGCGTTTTCTGCATCAATTGAAGTGACTGTGTGACTTTTATCCTTCATTCTGTTACTGTAATGTATCACATTAATTGATTTGCACATATTGAACTATCCTTCCATCCCAGGGACAAATGCCACATGGTAATGGCGTATGTTCCTTTTAACGTGCTGTTGAGTTCGGTCTGCTACTATTTTATTGAGGATTTTTGCATTTATGTTCATCAAAGATATTGGCCTACAGTTTTCTGTTTTTGTATAGTCCTGTCTGCCTTTGGCATCAGGGTAATGCTGGCTTCAAAAAAATGAGTTTGGAAATATTCTCTCTTCTTCAGTATTTTGGAAGGGTTTAAGAAAGATTGATATTAATTTTTCTTGAACACTATAGACCAAACAGACCTGCAGACATACAAAGCATTCTACACAACAGCAATAGAATACACATTTTCTCAAAAATGCATGGTGCATGGTACATTATACAAGATAGATAACTTTTTAGTTCACAAAATAAGTGTCAATAAATTTAATAAGATTAAAATAACAACAAGTATCTTTTCCAACCACAATGGAATGAAACTGGAAATCAATAACAAAAGAAAAACTGGGAAATTCACAAATATGTGGAAATTAAACAATTAACTCCTGAGCAACCAATGAATTATGGAAAGAATCAGAAGGAAATTAGAAAATGTCTTGAGACAAATGAAAATGAAAACAGAATATATCAAAACTATGGGCTGTAGCAAAAGCAGGTTAAGAGGAAGTTTAAGCAATAAATGCCTACAACATTAAAAAAGGAAGAAAGATCTCAAATAAACAACTTTATTGTGTAACTCAAGAAACTAGAAAACAAACCAAGCCCAAAGTTAGCAGAAAAAAATAATAACCATTTGAGCAGAAATAAAGCCTAAAATAGAAAAAATAATAGAAAAAAAAATCAATGAAATGGAGTCAATTTTTTTAAAGATAGACAAAATTGACAAACCCTTATCTAAAGTAATGAAGAAAAAAGAAGACTCAGATAAAATTGTGACTGAAAGAAGAGACATTACAAATGATGCCAGAGAAATAAGGATCATATGAGATAATTATGATCAATTATATATCAACAAATTGGGTAATCTAGAGGAATGGATAAATTCCTGGAAGCATACAACCTACCAAGAATAAATCACGAAGAAACATATAATCTGAAGAGACCAATAGCAAATAAGAATATTGAATAAGTAATCAAAAACTTCCCCAAGAGAAAAGCCCAGGATCAAAGGGCCTCACTGATGAGGTCTTAATTGGTTTTTAATATAAAGTTAACCTTCTCCAGAATCAAATGTAATTATTTATGCATTTTATATTTGCAGTAGTAATATATATTTATACTTCAACTACATGAAAAATGTCTATGTATAAAGTAGGCAGAAAAATATTCACTTTAAGTTACAGGTAGAAGTCTTTCTCTATCTGAAAAAGAGTATTTAGGCATTAGCAAATCTAAGTTGAATGTATTACTTATAGTACAAATGACTTTATTGTATTTAGTTTGATTGTAAACTATGTGATCACAGAATCATCAAAATCACGTTGAAGTAGACATTCAGCCTTTTGAAGATTGAAGTAGAAGTCAAATACCTGATTTCAGTCAAACACCAACGCCAGTGCCAAGCTTCAGTGCATTCCTAGTGAGTGTTTTTTTACATACATTGCAAAGAATAGTATAGAAATTCTTCTGTGTATTGTATATCTTAAACCCGAGCCAAGCACTCTTGGCTTCAAAATGATTTGAGTAAAAATGTCTATATATTATATATTTTTTAGTAGATGTGGGGGTTTTTTTGTTTGTTTCTTAGTTGGTGGATTAATTTGTTTTTTTACAGAACATTTTTCCTACACATGGAGATTGATAAACTGGACTAAAAATATCAGGAATAAATAATATCAGGAATAAATATCAGGAATACATAATATCAGGAATACATAGACTAAAAGAATTTTTTTTGAAATAGTAGAGAACGTTTTTAAAATCTGAAATCACAACACTGAAGAACTTACAAAATTTATGGACTAAATGCTTTGGAAAAGATTGCCTGGATTATAAATTTTTAAAAGAAATTTCAGTTAAATGCCAAATCGGTAATAGAGCCAAAGAGATCAATAATGTTTTTCAAATATATGCTTGTCACTCTCTTTTGCTTTTAGTTTTAATGCCTCCACTGATAGAAGGAATTGTGCTCAAATGTCTGGAGAAGAATTGATGCTTTCCGTAGCCTAAGATATTACTTTTTAAAAAGCTGGGTTTTTTTTTTCTTTAAATAAAAAGGATCCTGAAAGAATTCAAATCTCCTGGAATGAACGAGTTGAGCTGAAAATTAATAATGAATGCATGCTCAAACCGTGCATCAGCCATGCTTTAGCAAGGTGGTCAGGATTTCCACAAGAAAAAAAAGAAAAGAAGAAAAGAAAGGAAAATACAAACAAAACACTTTAAACACATAAAAGTGCACTTCAATTTTCAGAAGTCTTTCCCATCATTGTCTACCTTACTGTGACAGCCAAAACTCTGCCCACCTAGCCACAAGAGGCTTTCAACCTCATTGTGAAAGCCTTCAATAAGTATATTAAAAATAAGAACATTTGCTTTTCTCTGTGCAGATTTGGAGACCAATCACAAAGTTCCTGTATTATAGGGTCATTAGTGGTCAATGTGAAATAAGCTATTTGGGGCAAGCTGTTAAAACAAGCATTTGCTCCAAACTCCTCAACGTTATACTTAACAACTATGTTCAGCATACAAAGATACATTTTTTTGAGGCTTGGAATACATTGAACATAAAAACCTTGGGGACAAATACCAATACCTTTGCTCATTATGATATACTTCAACCATTTATAGCCAAAATATATCTATGGACACTAAGAAGTGGTACTAAAACATCTCTTCATCTTCTCAGATTGATGAGACTCTCAAGGACAAAACTCTTTAAAATGATTTGAAGGAAAGCATCAAATCTCACCTACTTTATCTGCAAAAGATATTTTCTTGACATTGGAGCTAAAAATTTCTGCTAAACACATGAATGAAACCCTCTTCTCAGCTATAATAATAGGTGATATCTATTGAGAACTTAGTATGTGTCAGACATGAGTACCAGCCATCAACCATCTGGATCCTCAAAACCTCTAAGTGTCTTACACGTATTATCTCACTTAATTCTCACAGCATCACTATGATGGAAAGACTAGTATTACATTTTTTCAAGGGAGGAAATGAAACAGGTTAGGGAACTCGCCGGAAAACACTCAGCCTAGCAGTGGTAGAGCCAGGACTTGAACAACATTGTCTGATTGTCTGATACAGATATTATCTCTACTTCCTCTATATCCACCTCTCCACCACTGAGCTTAAATAACCACTTCTCAGTCTTTGGCAGAATAACTCAAGGGGAGCTTTTTGACAGATTTGAGTTTATTATCCCTCATTCTTCCACATCCATGTTTGAGACCATTATTTGCACTGATGATGACCCTAAACAGCACCCCAGGCTTGACCATTTGAACAGCAAAGTAACCTTCATTTAGCTGTTTCACTAAAGCTTCTTCTCTGTCTCTTTCTCTTTCTCTCTCCCCCTCCCTCCCTCACTCCCTCTCTCCCTCCGTCTCTCTTCTCTCTCTCCCTCTCTGTCTCTCTCTGTCTCTCTCTCTCTCTCTCTCACACACACACACACACACACACCCCACATCTCCTCTCACCTCTGATAACTTCTCTGACCATCTCTCCTCCTACTCTGGCTGACACTCACCCTGTATACTCCAGACTTACTGGATATCTTGCTGTTCCTCAACTCGCCAGACATAATCCTAATTTAGGGCTTGCTGTGCTCAGAATGCTCTTCCCTGGATATCCCCATAAATATCTTCTTTTGATTTCTTTCAAGTCTTGCCCAAATCTTACTTCTTTTTTTTTTAAAGACTTTATTTATTTATTTGACAGAGATAGAGACAGCCTGTGAGAGAGGGAACACAAGCAGGGGGAGTGGGAGAGGAAGAAGCAGGCTCACAGTGGAGGAGCCCGATGTGGGGCTCGATCCCATAACGCCAAGATCACGCCCTGAGCCGAAGGCAGACGCTTAACCGCTGTGCCACCCAGGCGCCCCCCAAATCTTACTTCTTAATGAAGCCAATGCTGACCTCCCTCTTTAAAATTGCAACTCTACCCCCCACCTACCCCCTGCCTAATAATAGTCCTACCTCCCTTAACCTCTACTTTTTTCGTAGTACTTATCATCTTAGAATATATTCTATGTTTAGTAATCCACTGTGCTTGTGTATATTATCTGTCTGAATTTGCTAGAACATAAACTCCATTTCAGGTTTTTTAATCTACTAGATTCATTGATACATCCCAAATATGGTCAGTGCTCAGCACATCCTTGATATACAGTAAATATTTGTTAAATGAATATACAATTTTAGGGGAGAAAGTTTTAACAATAAGGAGGTTCATAGTGTGTATCTGTTGCTGTTATATGAACCAAGAAAGGCCCTTGTGCCTCCCTTGATCAAAATTAATGTTTCTATAAATATAATTGTTATTTTAGAAAATTTTGAAATTTCAACTGATATTAAAAGAAAGGATAACATTGATGGTCAGTAAAAGGAAAGCTGAATACAAGAGATTGAGAAATACTGCTGTAAATCCTGCTGGCACAGTTCTGGCCATGTAGCAAGTGCTCAATAAATTCTGGTTGAGTGAGTGCTCATTAAGTACTATGGGGTGCAGAGGAGATTAGGAGCCACACGTTGAATAGTAATCACTGACAAAAGTTCACATTAAATTCCATGTAGGAAAATTGTGTTTATTGGAGCAAGTCATAAATAAAATAAGCTAAGGCTTCAAAATGACTAATGACAACCATTTTGGGATCCAGACGTGCTGAAGCAGAACTCCAACGTACTAGTAAGTTTGTAGAAGCTGTTAATAAAGATGATGTCATTTGAAGGTTCATGAGAAATATGGAATTATTAAAAGGTTAGGAAGCCACGCTTTTCTGAATAATTTAAAGCCATTACTTTCTAGCCCCAAATTTGCTCTCTTTAGCCTTTTTTCTCATCACTTCATCCTCACATCTTACTTTTCAGGTATTTATTCTAAATACTCAAGTGCAGCTTGCGCCCCCAGATCTGTGCATTAACCCTTGCAGCGTCCTGCAAGACTGACCCCAAAGTTCATTGTTCTTCCATTCTTTCCAAGACCCTTCACCTGATCTAGGTAACATGTCTCCCCTTTTTGCTTCCACAGCACCTCTCATATCATTTATCACAAGAGACTATAATCATCTCTTTACTTGTATGTCTCAGCACCAAGAGACTATGAATTCCCCAGACATGGCAGTGGGTTTTATTTCTGGGCTCTTAAAGCAGAGCATAAGACCAGACACATAATCTGTGCTCTCTAAATGGAACTTGATTTTTTTTCTATCTACAAACACATCATAAGCATTGAGGCCTGGACTATGTCTCTAGCAACTTTGTATCTACCATAGTACTTTACACAGAGTCTGGTACACATTAAGTGCGCAAAGAATTGTGTAGGCATTATTAGTAGTTGACCAATGAAAGTATTTATGAGGATTATACTCCGTAGAGCTGTCAAGTATTATTTTAGAAGGAACAGGACACAAAGTGCTTAAAAAATATTTAAAATATTAACTAGTATTCTTGAGCCCTCTCCTACTTCTCCTGAGAAACTCTTACGGGTTAAGTTTTGAACCTAAAAGCACTTCTTCCAGGAAGCCTTCCGAGACTCACCCTCATTTTGCTTCCTAGATTCATCGCTTATCTGTGCTCCCTAGTATTCTACGGCATGCTTTTAAAAGTGTTCTAGTCAAGATCAACAATGAACCATGGGTATTGATGCACTGTTAACAGAACTACTTTCCCTCATTTTACACTGAAAATAATTTCTAGGTTCTTAAAATTCTCTGTTGTGTTGGCTTCCTTGGTTCTGCCCCTGGATTTCTGACTTTTCTTTCTAAGATTCTGCTCAGGTTATTTCCATTCCTCTCAACTGCATCTTCATTCATTCCATTCTTTCATTAGCTGCAAAAATATTTATTGAGACCTACTAAGCCTTATTGGACCAACATTTCTCTGTGCTCTAGCCTTTTAACAGCCAAACAAGAATATATTTATTTTATAGGAGAACCCAACCTTGGTTTCTGCCCACTGTGCTCCTGGCATGCTTCTGTCTTGGGAAATGAGTCCAGTTTCATGATACTAAACCTAACTTACACATGGAAGACACCTGAGTCCATAAATCAGCCTTGATCACATTCTTCAGCTTTGACTCCACATCTCAACTTAAAAAAAAAAAATTCCCATTAAGATGACTGTCTGTCATACCAAATTCAAAGTGTTGTTAGATGCTGACCTGATGCCAGGACACAATAATCTCAAGCTCTCATTTAAAGAACTGTGTCTTCACTGTTTCTTAGCATAGAATGTCAGGAAGAAGACTTTATGATGATAAATAAGATTACTCATTTTTAATGTATTTCTTAATCACAACCTGTCATCCATGTCCAGAGAGTTCACATAGTCACATAAATACACATAGGCTCACACACACTCTGGGTCACTAAAGATTAGTAATTGTCCCAATGTGATTGGGAGAGAAACAAAAGACGGTTTTCATTGAATACTGATGAGGTTTTTATTGGCCTTTTACATCATCCCATGAGTGCCGTGTCCACCCCTCTTGTATAAGAGAGTATTTTGGGTTGCAGCAACACTTACTTTGTTTTGCAGATTTTTCAGACCTCTTTGTTATCTTTCCATGCTGAATGGAAACTTTCATCTTCTACTCACTCCCTAATTAAAATCATTCTTATTTATGGCTTTAACTCCAGCTTCAATCTCTCTTCTAAGCATCAGATTCCCTTTGCTATCTGCCTACACTGTGTCTCATCTAAGTATCTGAAATACATTGCAAACTTAAATTCTAAAACCAGAACTCGTTGTTTCCTATCTTCTCTCTCAACATGTTTCTTCTCTAGTCTTCTTCATCTCAATAAATTAAGTCAAAGCCCAAGAACGTGATTAAGGCTGAATAGGAATTCAGGTGTCTTCCATATACAAACGAGTTTTAAAACCACGAGAGGGGACACCTTGTCCAAGAGACAAGCATGACCGAATAGAGGCCAGAGCACAAAGTTGGGTCTTCCTATAAAGTTGAACCAATTGCTCAATCAATAGCCTGGGAGACACCCTTGATTTCCCCCTTTCTTTCCCATTTTTTGATTCATCAGCTCATTCTGTTGACTGTGTCCTCAAATATACACTGAGGTATTCTCAAGGTATATTCTTTTCCCAACACTTCCTCTGTTATCACACTAGTACCAATCATGATTGTCCATCTTCTCAACTATTGAGAATATTCCTAAAAAGGTTCCCCAGAGTCCACTCTTGGCTTCCTACTGTCTCTTGTCTACCCTGAAGCCAGTATGATACTTTGTAAATATAAAACAGTTTATGTGGCTCTCCTCACCATTCTACGCCATTTAAAACTATAGCACTTGGAACAAAACCCAGTCTCTCTGGACTCATTTCTATCTATTGCTCAATAAATAACATCCACACTTGTCTCCTGTCATGGCTCAGATATGTCAAGTTCATCCTAAGGGTTTTTCACTTATTCTTCTCTTTGTCTAGAATATTCTTTCCCACCTGCATGATAAGGTACATCTATGCTCAAATGTCATCCCTCCAGAATTTGTCCCTGGCCATTCTGTCAAAAATAGAAAGCCCTTTACTTTGCTTTATTTTCTAAAATTGTATTTATGCATTTACATGTTATCTTTTGATCCACTATTATATATATATATGCTTTATGAAGTGTTTTCCTTATCACCCATATCTAAAGCAATGCTTGTTGGAGAGTCAGAGGTCAAATATTTGTCAAATAAATGTGCCAATGAATAATGTAACTCTCCATCACAAGCATGGAGAAGCCAAAGGAAGCATCTGGCAGGTGGGCAAGACCATACAGATGCTGGGAAACCTGAGCTACCCCAGGTGGGGCAGAAACTTGTAGAGCCAGAGATCAATGTCATCCATCCTATAGAATTAAAATTAAGGAAGTTTCTTCATGTCCTAGGTCCAAACACTGGAAACTATCAGAATATATATAAAGACAAAAGAATAATAAAAAGAAAGTTCAAGATGTTTCCAGATATTCATTATTTTGTCCTCTGTGCTATATTTTGGGAGCAGTCCCACACTAAGGTACAAAGTCAGGTCAGACCAAAATGTTTTGTCACTTGATCCTCCAAGACACATTGGTCAGTCACTTCTTACTGGCTGAAAAAGGAATCTATCAGTTCAAGTTAGATCTTCTGAAATATTTGACATGTTCTCTTTCATGCACAATATTTTTCTCATTCAACTCAGTCATTCCAATGGCTTTCCTCATTCATTTTTTAACATAAAATATTTTTTTAACACAGTATTACAATAGCACTCAGTATTTCAATTATGGTTTGTTTCTATCAGCTCAATAAATGCCTCTAATTTGAGGACATCCTACACAATGCTGGTCACAGGTCTCTGAGGATTGGCTGCTTTAAAATTCTGAGCAGTCATGTGTGTTCATGTATGTTACCATGCGATTTCTTCCTTGGATACCTGTATTAATTTCCTAGGACTTCCATAACAAATTCCCACAAATTTTGTGGCTTAAAACAATAGAAGTTCATTCTCTCACAATTTTGGAGGCTAGGGTGTGAATTTCAAGGTTTGGCTGGTTCCTTCTGGAGACTGTGAGGGGAAGTCTGTTCTGTGACAGATCTTCCAGTTGCTGCTGGCAATCTTGGAGTTCCTTGACTCATAACTACATAATTCCAGTTTCTGCTTCTGTCATCACATGTCCTTCTTTTCTATGTATCTGTATTTCTTTTTCCTTCTGTTATAAGGAGTTCTCATTGTATTTAGGTCCCACACTAATATAGGATGATTTCAACTCAAGATCCTTAATTACATCTGCAAAAACTTTTTTTTTTCCAAATAAGGACACATTTACAGGTTCTAAGATAGGACACGGACATATCACTTAGGAAGGGGTGGGGGTCACTATTCAATTCACTAAAGCCCCTGAAACACCCAAAGACTAAATCCAAACTCCTTCCCATGACTTCAGCTTGCTGTCCCAGCCTCATTTCCTAGTGTCAACAATGTGCACAGCTGGGTTTATGGATAGCACACGGAGCTCCACAATCCCTTCATCCAACATTGCCTGCTGCATCATGGCAAATTACCCAAATGACCTTTTCCAAGAAGGAGATTAATGTTTGAACTGATGATTCTGTTTCCCTAAGAGATCATTAACACAATGCCTTTTTGTCTTTATTTCTGCAGTAAGTCCAAGCCTTGTTCTTCCATTCACTATTCTGTAAGTCCCCTAATCAGACTCAAGCTCCAATGCCTACCAAACTCCTCAAAATACTTCCTCTGAAATTTAAACTTTAAGAAGAGTAAAATCCCCATGTTACATATTCAACCACTTCACTGAACGGTCCCTTTGGTTCTTCCCTGAGGTCACACTTCTCTTGCAGCTCTCTCAAGAGGTGATAATTTTCTTATTTTTCTGGACCTGGGATAAATGTCCTCCTTGATCTCTGCTGCCAGTTCCAGAAAATTTCTCTTTCCTCCTCCTTAAATATCTCAGTCCTTTGATGTATATACTCTCAGATTTTACCACACACTATTTTTCTTTGTTGCAATTTTCTGTCTTTCCAATCAGACCTTTTCATTTTTGAAAGATTTCAGCACCTGCATTACTTCTTGGTTCCTCCACTACTATTCCTGCTACCATTCTTGGTGACTCAAAAATCCATCTAATACTCTGGCTTCGCAGTGTCTTATTTCCATTCCCCTCCAAACAACTTGTCTTATACTCCACCTGCCTTCCCCAGCCATTCTCATCCCCCACACCATTTTTTTGATTTTGTCCTTCCCAACAACTAGAACACCATGGAAGCCCCTGTCAACCACCCAGTCTTTGGGGTAGTAACACTGACTCTTTCACCCCACTTGTCTAGTTCTCCTGCTCCACCTCTTCAAGGGGTACCTCGAGTCCATCAACACTTCTACCATTTACCCTCCATTTTCCTTCAGTTGTCACTTCATTCTCATCCAGCTCACAGTCTTTGGTCTATTACTATTATCATCATTCCTGGCATATACCATTCTCCTCCTGGCTCATTATTCCCCCCATTATAATCACCTGCAAATTCCCAGCCATGATTTAAATCCAGCTCTTGCTACCTTCTCCTGCACTCATGCAAATGACTGAGGTTGCAGAAAATCACAGTACATACTGGCTGGACCTACTCTAAATTTATGATCTAAACTCTGTCCAAGAAATCTATTATGCTTGCCCTGCCAATTCACTCTCCCACTCTCCAAAACAACAATTTCTCAACTTTTCTTCACTCCTCCAAATTCCAAATGCCTTCCTCCATCCTTATTTTCAGCCAGTGGCCTTGTTTCTCATTTTTCAGAGAAAATAGATGCAATCCAAGAACATCTTCAATCCCGTGGCACCAAATCTATTAACTTCATCTGTCCTCATACATCCCATAGCATATGAACTCCTCAGACCCCAGCTAAGCAGATCTCTCCACTTGTGGCCTAGATACACTCTGCTCCTACAATTTCCCATTTCCTTTTATTCCATCAACTATTCTTTCTCTAATGGATCATTCTCATCAACTTGAAATTCTGCTTCATAAATACCAACCAAAAAAAAAAAAAAAATTCCTCTGATTTCATGTTGCCTTTACCAGTGGCTTTATCATTTCTTTCCCCTTTTTGGCAAAGTTCACATTGTTCTTTACACTAACTGTTTCCACTTTCTTACCCCTCAATCTCTTGAACTCAGTCCAGCTTGTCCTTTATTCCCTACCTTGGTCAAAGGAGCAAATTGAGTGGTCAACCCCCAGCCCTAATCTTACTTAATGGACTCTTCATAGATTTGACACAGCTGCTCTCTCCCTCCATTTGAAAACAATTTCTACACTTGGCTTTTGAAATACAACCACTCATGCTTTTACTTCTACCTCCCCGGAAGGTTCATCTGCTACACTTTCTTCTTTCTGACTAATGTGGAGCTCCACACTAAATGCTGGAGTTCCACAGGTCTTAGCATTCAGACACATCTAACTTATGATCCCTCCTATGTGAATCCACTATCCATGCTGGAAAAGTGATCTGTGTAAACTGATGATTCCTAAGTGTTTATTTCAGCTCTTATTTTACTTTTGCACTCCAAAATCATCTATTTAACAACCTATTTGAATCTCTGATTGAAGGCCTACTATGCATCTCAAGCTTCATATGTTCAAAATTTAAATTATTGGTTTACCTCTCGAGGCTGTTGTTCCCTAAGTCTTCCTCAGCTTAGTAAATGGCACCACAACCCATTCAATTCCTCGAAGATTTTTAGAAACATCCTTAATTTTCTCATTTTCCTTCATCCTGTCTAATGCATAGCATGTTTCTTCAGTGTACATCCAAATCCTGACCACTTCTCACAAATGCCACCGCAACCATCATGAGTCAGGTAACCATCACTATCTACAAGCCCCATTGTAAAAAGTTCCTAAATATCCCCTACCCCCCATTTCCACTCTGCTTTCTACTGTCTATCATCCATGCAACAGCCAAACCTGAAGACTATATAAGGGAAATCATGTAACACTGTTCAATCTTACTCCAAGCAAAATTCAAATTCCCTTCAGTGGCCCCTAAAGGTTTACATAATCTGCTTCAGCTTCTTCTCCAACCTCATCACACTCCTACTAACTCATTGCACTCTGTCCAAATGTACCTATGTTCTGTTCTTTAAACACTCCAAGCATGGTCTCAGGTCCTTGGACCTGCCATCCTATCTGCTGATGTGCTCCTCCCACTGCAATGGACACACATTCCCTTTTTACTCCAGCCTCTTTTTGAATACCACCTTCTCATTGTGGCCTCACTTACCATGGCTTCCAAAAACCTTCTCCTTCCACAATTCCTTCTACCACATCCCTTGCTTTACTTTGTTTCACAACATTTTTCACTCCTCAACCAGAATAACTTCAGGTTTAAGAAAAATTGCCAATGGGGCACCTGGGTGGCATAGTGGTTAAGCGTCTGCCTTCGGCTCAGGGCGTGACCCGGGCGTTATGGGATCGAGCCCCACATCAGGCTCCTCCGCTGGGAGCCTGCTTCTTCCTCTCCCACTCCCCCTGCTTGTGTTCCCTCTCTCCCTGGCTGTCTCTATCCTGTTGAATAAATAAATAAAATCTTTAAAAAAAGAAAAGAAAAGAAAAGAAAAATTGCCAAGATGATATAGAGAGTCTCTATACTCTCCACATCTACTTTTCCCAATTGTTAACATCTTACATTACTATAGTACATTTGTCACAAATAATGAAACAATATTAGTATCCTATTATTACCTAAAGTCCATGCTTGATTCGTATTTCCTCAGTTTTTATTTCATTTTCAGGATCCCATCTAGGAAATCACATTGCATTTATTTGTCATGTCTTCTTAGGCTCCTCTTAGCTGTGATCATTTCTCACACATTACTTGCTTTTGACAACTTTTAAGGTTTCAGGAAGGAGTACAGTAATAAACTTTGTAAAATATCTATTGGAATTTGTCTGATGTTTTCTCTAACCCCTGTAGGCTAGGGTTACAGGCTTTGGGGGGAAAGACAACAGAGGTAAAGTGCCATTTTCATGCCATCATAGCAAGAGTATAGACTGTCAAACATGACCTATCACTGTTGACGTTGACCTTGGTCACCTGGCCGAGGCAGTGTTTGTCAAGTTTCTGCACTGAAAAGTTACCCTCTCCCCACTCCTTTCCATATTTTACTCTTTCAAAGGAAATCCCCATGTGAAGCATATATACTAAAGGAGTGGGAAGTTATGCTTCAGCTCCTTGAGGGCAGAGTATGTATTAAAGTTTTAAGTCAATAAATGGAATTTCTCCCTCCCTCATATACACACTCAAGTTGAAAACATGATTCCCATTGCCTAAAATGTCTCTCGGTAGAGTTCTTAATGCACATAGGTTCTTACTAAGTATTAACCAACTGAATTAATTAATTTCCCATCACACATACCTAATCATTCATATGTTAGGCTCCACATGGGCACTTTCATGTACCTAAAAGTATCTTCTTCCCTTTCCCCATATTTGTGAGAGAAGTTTTCACTTACTCTGACAAGTCAGTTCTTCATATCAGCCTAAATTTAAAGGCAAATTTATATATACACATCATTCTAGTTAATGTATAGCCACATTATAGTGCATATTAACCAATATTCTAATTGATTCTTCACATCTTAGCCTGCTGACATCCCTGATGAGCTCCTTAAGGCTTATTTACCTTTGGATAACCTTGACGCCTAGCCCTGAGCCTGGAATATTTCTCAGTGTCTGCTGATGGAAGGAGATGAAACTAGCTGGATGGCTTGGGACTTCCTTTCACACAATTGGCTTTTTCTAGTCTGTTCCAGGCAACTGACCTGAGTCATCTGCTCAAGATTCTAAACCCTTCCTTTGGATTATAACACCCTGATGTAGAATGGCTGATTCTCTCCCAGAGTCTACGTCAGAGCCTTGTTATGTCATAATCAAGAGGACCTTTGTCCTTTCATACCAAGAGCCCTAGAAGGACGAGGTTATGAGCTGAGGCCAGGGCAGAATGGAGGCTGAAGAAAATGGCAGAGAAGGATTCATAGGTCCAAATCAGGAGGTCTATGTAGAAGTTTAGCTATGGTCAGGCAGATCACATGAAATAATCTGGAAGAACATAGGGAACATTTACACAAGGTAAACTTTCTATCCCAACTACCTTATGGAGGCAGGCTGCATTTCTCAACGACAGACTATCTAATTTTACTGTGACACTAGATTCTGGATGAGGACTGAGAACAAAAGAAGCTTACCCTAAACAACAACTGTTAATCAGAAATCACACGTGACACCTGTTCATTCCTACCTCCAGCACAGATCAGATGTCTAGCGTAATATGAATATTGACATTTTTGTGGATTACAAAATATATTTTTTGTATTTACTTTTCCATTTTAACAATTTTTCTGATTATAAATGTAAACATACTCATTCTAGAAAATATGGAAACATAGAAAAGTATAGAGAAAACAATAAACATTTACCCATATTTACCCACTTTGAAAGAATAAGTTAATGTTTTGAAGTATAGCCCTCTCTTTAAGTATTTACAGGCACACTGAAAACAGTTTAAATATATTCGTATGTACAACTTTGTACCGTGCTTTTTCCTGTAACATAAAATCACATAATTTTGCATCTTAAAAAAAAATCTTCTCATGGACCAAATTTTAAATGACTGTGAGGTATTGCATCATCACATAATTTTTCAACTATCCTCCTATTTGAGGAAGTTTCAATTTCTTATCATGATGAATTATGCTATAATTTTATCATTGCTCCAAGATTGGCCCCAACAACAGGGATACGCACAAAAGCTTAAGGAAAAACAGAAAGAGAGTGACTTCCCCAGACAGAGAGATGCTATAAGTTTTCCCCCAAAGAAGTGATAAGTTAATATGAATTGGCTGGATAAAAAAGTGGAAGGAAACGTAATGAAGAGAAGGGATAACATCTGAGGAAAATACAGAGGCTTTAAAAAGGCAGTCATTTGGGACTTATTAACTTACAAGGTCTTTTTCAATTTTTTAAAAATTGGAATATAATTGACATATAACACTGTAAGTTTAAGACGTACAATGTGTTGATTTGATACCTTTATTTACTGACATATGATTAACCATCCTAGTGTTAGTTAACACCTCTATCATGACACATAATTATAATTTCTTTTTTATGGCAGAAACAATTAGGATCCAGTCTCTTAATAACTTCAAATTTTTTAAACTTTGTTTTTATATTCTTAAATCATTTTTATGGTTAGAGGATTCCTTTCTTATGTTGAGCAGATTCCTTTTTCAATATAACTTTCACGATAGGTTCTTCCTTCCATAGAAACACAGAATAAGTCTGTTACTCCTACAATATGTCCACATTTTTTGTGAAGTCCACAAGTTCATTCTTAGATACAGATCCTTATTAGAGTGAAAAGGAGCTTCAAAGGTCATCTACTCCAGTCTTCTCATCTTGTAAATTAAGAAAAACTAGGTCCAGAAAAGGATAGTCACCAGTCTCCCCTCTCCCCAGTGCCAGGGCATACATATTTATTGGCGGGACTGAAGGGATAAATCAAATCTCCACCTCTCAATCCAGCCTGCTGCTTTCTCTTCTCCAGGATGAATCTTCCCAGCTCCTGCAGGCATTCGTGGGTCAAGACTTTTCCTGCCCCTTCTGCATCTGGGTCACTTTCTCCCAATTAGTCCTAATAGTCTTTCCCTTCACCTGCATTCATTTATACAAAAAGTGGAATGCAGACATTTTTCAGAGCTGTTTTACGTAACACAGCTCAGGGAATTCTCAAGCTCTCCTATAAATGACAAAAATTCAACTGAGTAGTTTAAAAGATCAAATTGGCTTTATTGAACAATTCCCAACATCGGCAGCATCCCGACCAGCAAATGGAAAGGCGCTCCGTTCAGCTATAGAAAAGGAAAGTTCTTTAAAGGGAGAGAGGGAATGGAAAATGAAATTATTAGCAAAGAATGCACTGTTTTAAGCAAGGTCTTCCTCCTAAAGGGAAAGGAAGGAGCCTATTAGCAAATTTCCTAGGGTTGACCAGGAAATTCATCTCGACCAGTTAGTTAGAGGTTTGCATTTCAGGGAGGTTTGAAAATGCAGTTAGCTTAGGTATTAATTTTGACTTGGCTGCAGTGGGACCTTAAGATAAGTGACTCCATTTTGGGCCTGTGATTTTCTTTCTAACACTCCTGATTCAGGGTTTATCATCCACTCTCTACAGACAAGAACACTGAGGCTCTGAGACACACAGGACCTTGCATAGTATTAGGAAGATGGTAAACCACGAAAATAGGATTTAGCCTCAAATTTGCCTTCAAGTCCTCTAATCCAAATTATATTTGTCCTATTTTGTTTTTGTTTTGTTTTAGAATCTTCTAATTGTCGTCCAACTAACTTATGGTAGAACAGTAGCTGGAATCCAGGTCTCCCAATTCCAGTAATCGTTTCCCCTTCCTTTGCTACAGTCTAACCCCACATATAAGTGATCAGTCAGGTGAGATCTGGATGACTGTACTTGGTCAGATTATAGCAGTCATTTAAATTCTTCCACTAGCCATTAGCATGAACACCACACTCTAGATACTTGTATCTTAATGCCAAAAAGTCCATGGTTTTAGCATGCATTTGATTCCTCGGGAATTCCTTTGTTTTGCTAAAGCCTGGTTGAATGGGTGAAAGATAGCCCACCGCCTCGGAACAGGAGGTTTCCAAATAGTCTCAACAGGTAGATTACAAAGGGTTAAGCGGCAGATTTGTTTAATCGCTGGGTAAATACCAGGTTTGTTTGACTTTTAAATTAGAAAGTGTTGTCAGCTTTAAAAATAAAAGCATCGTGAGATGTTTGGTAAAATGGTAATGTATTACTGATTATTTTAATTCAAAGGAAAGCCACCATCTATAATTAAATGTTCTCTGCTTAATACATTTTCTTGTTGGCTTGCTCCTTAAAAATAAACAAGAAAAAAAAAAGTGGGTAGGAGGTTGCAGACAGTTCAGAAGATCACTGAGACCAAACTCACGGACTTATTGCTGGCACTGCTCGTTTTGAAAGCTCTAAAATTGTGTGCGCTTCTTCCCACCACTCACGGAGACAATGGCAGATTCAATTCATATTTGAAGACATTTCTAAAGTCACAGAATAAAAGACGCTGGTGTTTTGCGAATACAATGCAGGTGAGATATGTATTATGTATATGACCATTGAGCAGAAAGTAAAAATATGATAGTGACTCACTTCTAGTCACGTTTTCATGATACTGAATCCCACTCATTGTGGCTCTGGAGATTTTTTTAATTTAGTTATTATTTTTATTATATATTTATTTTAATTATTTTAATTGCTTTAATTATTTAATTGCTTCTGAAGAAGCAGTTTGGTGCGGTGGGGAAAACAGGAGCCAGGATGATGATTGCGAAGGTGTGACTCTGAAATAAAAGCTGATCTGAGGCACAGGCCACACACAGATTCTGCCTCAAGGTGCCTCAGGTTGTCTTGAGACTAGTTCATGCGATCTCTCCTGGATGTCAGGCCCTTCTAGCCCCAAAGATGGTGAACAAGGCATCCCAATCCTGCCCCCAAGTGTCGCACATTCTAGAAGAGGGAAGGTAGAGAAGAAATGAGAATTCAAACAATTAAGCTATTTCCGAATAGTGTAAATTAGGGTGAAGACCAGCCAACAGGCTGGAACACAGAAAGTGATTTACGGGGCATGCTATCTTAATGACTGCGATAAATATGAAGAGGGGATTGCTGCTGTTTTTTTCTAGAAGGGGATATATGGGAAACTTCATGGAAAAAGCAACACATAAGTTGTCCTTTGAATGATGGGTGTTTTGTTTTGTTTTCAACATAGAAACAGGGCCGTAATAGCACCGGATTACTGGAGGTAGATGTTCTATTTTTTAGGGCCTAAGCATCTCTTTCTCTCTTTCTCTCTAAAAAAGAAGAAGAAGAGACAGAGAGAGAGAAAGAGAGAGAGAGTGCACATGAGGTGGGTAGGGACAGAGGGAGAGAGAGAATCTTAAGCAGGCTCCATGCCAGAAGCCCAAGGCAGGGCTTAATCTCATGACCCTGAGATCATGACCTGAGCCCAAATCAAGAGTCAGAAGCTTAACTGACTGAGCCCCCCAGGCACCTGTAGGCATCTGTGTCTTTTAATGAAAATCTATAAAATGGAGATTCTGGTGGCTTTCCTTAACTCAGACATGTCACAGAAATGAAATGGCATTCTTTTCCATGGTCTTACAGATTCTGAACAGCACACCTCTTTTCTCTTTTATTATATGATTATAACAATAACCTCCTAACTTGTCTCCCTGTTTTCCACTGCACAAAAGATCTTTCTAAAACGTTGCTTCTCAAATTATCTTGACCACAACCCTCAGCAACAAAAACTTACTTTATGAACTAGCAACCACATTTCACAAAGCAATACTTACTTGTACTGCTTGCAATGTGTTTGATTATTTTCTCTTCCATTCTACTTCATTAAAAAAAATGCTGGTCTGAACCATCTAATTTAATTTCATGATCCTAATTGGTTTCAAAGTCTTGTGTGTAACCCCCTGTTCTAAAGCAGAAATGTCCACAGGAGTTCCCTCTTTAGTCTTCTGTGGCTCCCTATTGTTTTCAGGATAAACTATAAGCTTCTAAGCAGTGCTTAAAATTTTGATATTCTGGCCCTTGTCTTCTTCCTCCCCATCACCTCTCACTGTTTCCAGCCTCATTACTTCTATTCCTACCATATGTTTCCCAATCCAGCCACCTGGTGGCTCTGCATATAGGACTGCTCTCCATGATGCAACGCCAATCCACCTCCACTACCACCACATAGTTGACCGTCTCTGGGCCTCCTGGCTTATTCATACTCACTCTTCAAGCCTGAGGTCATATGGAATTCCTGCACACACACACACACACACAAATCTTCCATATCTGCTAGTCTGAACTTGGTTTCCAGCCCGTATCCTTCCATCTTCCTCTGAGTGTACTTCTAGGGAAGCCTCCATACTATTGCATTATTAATTTATTTATTTTTCTGTATATCTGTAGAGCTAACGCAGAGTCTGAGTTTTTAACTTATGTATTCTTGATTCCTGGAGCCCGATTAGCATTCAATAAACGTTTGATTATTGAATAAATAAGTAAATAAATAAATGCTTCGGTTAATGGGCAAGCAAATGTTAAACTCCTCCAAACTCCTCCCAAGGTACCTATTACCTCTTTATATCCAGAAAATTTTTCCTAGTTAGTTGTGAATCATTTAGAGATTTTTGTTTCCTTTAGTGGTTTCTCTGCTTTCTGAGAGCTGACACTGCCAGGCACATGAGTGAAGAATTTGCTGATCGGCGTGTGTTAGCTGAGTACATACTCTTTGATTCTATGGTTGGGTGGTGAGTTTTCTAGAAGACTTTATCCCCAGTCTCAATGACTGGATAACTCATGTTACCTTCTATTGTGTTAGTGAAGAAAGTTAACCTGAGTGTCCTTGTTTTAAAATATTGGGGGGGGGGTGCCTTGGTGGCTCAGCCAATTATGTGTCTGACTCTTGATTTCAGCTCAGGTCATGATCTTAGGGCCATGAGATCGAGCCCTGAACTGGGTTCCATGCTCAGCACAATCTGCTTGTCCCTCTTCCTCTGCTCCTCTCTGCCCAACCCCCACCCCTGCTCTCTCTGAAATAAATAAATAAAATCTAAAAAATAAATAAAATAAAATAAAATAAAATATAAAATATTTTAGAGGGTTTATGTGTCAGTAACGATTATCAGAAGAGTATGGTTTTCAAGCCCTTGGTACAGCTAAAAGTTAGGCCCATTCCTGCACATTCAATAATTGATAAGAGACATCCTCTAGAATTTTTGAATGAGCAGCTCTTAGACAAGGAAGGTTGTATAACAGTAGGGCATGTGGGTTTATCAAATTTAGGTATCCTGGAAATATGTGTGCTGAATTTTCCAAAACATGGATAAAAATCACAAGTGTTTATATAAAAATCCGAGTGACTGCTTCCTCGGAAATAAGATTATGCAAAAAACCACCTTTATTTTCACGTGCACATGATCGCCCATACTAATATGCTAATTCATAGGTGAAATTGTTGCTTTCTTTTGTTATCAGCTGAGCAAGAATTCTGTTTGGGGCTTTCCCAGCTGAAGAGATGGATGAAATGGTGGTGAGGCACATTCTAAATTCTTTGCTTACAAACTGTGGAAAGCAGAGGAATTTTATTCTTTGTGCTTTGACATTGGCTTATCTGGGAGCATTAAAAAATAAACCACACAATGCAAGAGACATCACTCTTGACTCTTTGGGACAAAAAGAAAGAAAATTCTGGGGATGAGAATAACTCTGTGCTGGGCTCCATTTTTTGCTCATCAGAGCTGATGAGAACAACAATGACATTTTACCATCACTCATTGGTGGCAGAAGCTCCACCTCAGTGAGATAGTGCCCTTTGACCCTGAAACATTTGCCCTCCTGGCAGCCAGTGACTTAGAGCCCCAGCAACCATGAATGAGGAAGAAAAATCCAGGGAAAGAGTCATTTTCTTATGCCACCTCACCTAGTCTCTATTCCTCTTTAAAAAACAAAACAAATCAAACAAAAAACCTGGGGCACCTGGGTGGTTCAGTAGGTTAAGTGTCTGACTTGTGATTTCGGCTCAGGTCATGATCTCAGGGTTGTGAGATTCGGCCCTGCATCAGGCTCAGCACTAGGCGTGGGGGTGGAGCCTGCTTAGGATACTCTCTCTCCCTCTCCCTCTGCCTTTCCCCACTGTCCCCCATTATCCACCTGCGTGCTCTCTCTCTCAAAAAAAAAAAAAAAAAAAAAAAAAAGAAAAGAAAACCCTAAAACAAAACCACCCCAATCTGTGGGACTTCACGGTTTTAGGTTATTCCTCCTACAAAAGAACAATTTGTGATTTTTTAGATTATTAAAAAATCATTGCAGCAGCAGGATAATAAAAATTGCGTTAGCTTTAAATTTATGGATACATGCCAAACGTGTTTCTGCACACCAAATATAGAGGAAATGTCAGTGGATTTATCTATTGCCACTGCTTCTTTTTCTGAGAAGATGAGACTACTTCTCCAACATCATCAAGACCACACTTAGAGATCTGCTTGTATTTCTCTTGTACCAACTGAGATGACTCAGGTAATCAAGAACGGTTTTTCGAGCACAGTGGATTGTGGTAGATGCCATGTGGTGTGTTACCTTTTGCTTTCCCTTCAGAGGCTCACAACCAATGAGGGACTGATGTAGGAGAACAGGGGCCTGGCCCTCTGGGTCCAACTCTGATGAGCCACTGGAGCTCCCAAGCTTCCTGTGAGATCAGCCAAGGTTGTCATAGGGCCTGTGTCTCTACTCACTCCTCCTCTGCCCACTTCCCTGTCTTTCTAATCCCTTTCACAGGTTGCCCTCAAAGGCCTTTCCAGAGAACCCAATCTACAAAATGGAAGCACAACAACTTTTGTTTATTGTTTGTCAGATGTGATAATATGGCAAAATGATGACTTGTAACAGATTTTCTTAGTTGAACATACATGTACTTTCTAGCAGCTCAGAAAGTGTTAAGACTTCTTATCGATTAACCCTTTGACAGAAGTCAAAGTTTGAATTGTATGCCTAGATCTTTTTATACAGTTTGAAGCTACAAAATCAAATAGAAGCTATGCACTGGGGACTCAGGATAATGAAATGATTAAACACTCAGGAGTCGGACAGCCTAGAAACACACACATATTTCTGTTTTGTTCATCCTACACTCTCTGTGACCTTGGGCGAGTTAATCAACTTCTTTAAGACCAAGTGTGCTCACTAATGAAATAGAGATCTTAATAATACTGCCTTATAATAGAGATCTTATGAGGACTAAAAAACACACAGATTTAAAGGTTCACTACAGTGCATAGCATAGCATGAGCATTCAATGAGTGTTCTCTCTTAAACCCACCAAATCATGCGGAGTAAAACCCAAAGCGCTCAGTGCCTGTAAGGCTTTAAATGAGCTAACTTCCCATTGCATCTCCAGTCTTGTCCCCCCCCCCCACCCTCCCCTCTCTACTGTTTCTACCACACTTGACTTTTTGGTGCTTTTAAACACAGTAGTACAATCCTCCTTTATGACTTCCTCATTGGCTGTTCCTTTACCTGGAGTGGTTATCCCTGATTTTCCAGGTCTTTGCTCAAATACCACCTGCTCAATAAGACTCACTTTTTCCACCCTATATAAAATTACAACCTAGTCCCCAAGTCCCACCCCAACAATCCTGATACTCTTTACCTAGCTCACCAGTTTCCTTTCCTCATTGCCATATCACCTTCTAACAGATCATACATATACATACATACATATATGCATGTGTATATATATGTGTACACACAGACACACATGAACACACACATATTTCTGTTTTGTTCATCTGTGAAGGCAGGGGTCTTTGTTTTGTATACTCTCTCATTCTAACTACCTAAAAGAGAGTCAGGTATATATGTGGCCAAAAAGTGGTCAATAATTGTTTCTTAATTAAAAGAATAAAAACAAAAACTTCCAGTGCATATCGTACCTGTTATTAACAAACTACGGATGTTGCAACCAGGTGAGTTTACCAAATCATGTACTGTGTAGTTTATCTGTAATATTAGGCACTGTCCTTGTGGAAGGGAATATGGAAATGAAGAAGGAATGGTTTTGCACCCAGGTAGCTCATCGTGGAGCCAGCTGTGCTAGACCACCAAGGAAGTTTTGCCTGCTGTCGTGGAAATTTTCCCTGTCAGTTCAGTCTAGGAGCTGCATTTAGCTGTGGAAAGTTGTCTTGCCCAAGACTATGTCCCCTTTCTGAGGGCAGCCTGTATCAGGTCCACTCTGAAGGACCATCCCAGTTTCAGAGACCCTGATGAAATCAACTGAGGCCATCACTGTGACTGTACTATAGGCCACCTTCTCTCCCTGGTCAATCTCACTTCCTTTCCTCTTCCCATGCAGTTAATGCTGAGAGCTTCCCCAATTTCCTGCATGCTAATCTCCATTCCAGAATGTGCTTCCCAAGAAACCCAAACTGCAACACTCATATCTGTTTTTCCGTTGCTGTGTAACAAATCACCACCAACATAGCAGTTTGAAACAAGACAAACTGATACTCTCATAGTTTCTGTGGGACAGGAGTCTGGCATGTTTCAGCCTGATCCCCCACTCAGGGTCTCCCAAGGCTGATATCAAGGTGTTTGCCTGCCACATTCTCATCTGGAGTCTTTACTCAGGAGGTGATCTATGTACAAACTCTTAGGTTATCACCAGAATCCACCTCCTTGTGGCGTAGGATGGAGGTCCCATTGTCTTGATAGCTGACAGTCAGGGACTGCTCTCAGCTTCTAGAGGACACTCCCTTGCCCTGGGACCCTCTCTCAAAACCCTTTCATACTTTCAAGTTTTGTTTCTCTGTCTTCTGGAAGGTCCCAGTCCCTTTTAAGGATTCCTGTAATGACATCAGGCCCACTCGGGCAAACCCCTTCTTAATTAACTCAAAGTCAATTTATTAGTAACCTAATCATGGAAGTAATATCAGTCATATCTCAGATCTCGCCCACATTCAAGGGGAAATCGTATACCAGAGGGTGGGAATCTTAGTAGCCATCTGAGAATTCTGCCTACCACACATATATGAACCAGTAGAAGAGAGAAATAATTGTAGTGTGATCTGTGCTCTGAAGAAAATTCATAGTACTGAAGTAGAGGCATAATTAACTGAGAGTTGAAAAGATTCCTTTATAAAGAAAGATGGTGTTTGCTTAAGCAAGTTATGGTGAAGAAGATAGTGTGAACCAAAGCTTAGAGATAGATCACAGAATGATGTGACCAGGCTTCCACCGAGAATTTAGAACCCGTTGGACATCTGGTGTGTCCATGGCCTGCAATTATGTGTCATGAAATACACCAGAAAACATAAGACTTTAAGAGGCTTCAGATTTAAATTCCACGTGATTTCTGAAAAAAAAAAAAAAATCAGAGCTACAATCAACAATTGTGGCCCAATAGGTATGAATTCACAAAAGGAAATCAATTACTTGGGGATCCCAGAGGTCAGAGAAAACCAAACTTTGAACCTTAAATAGAGGAAAGATTTGTATAATGGTGGCTCGCAGGAGGGTGGTGGTCTGCATTGCAGACTGAGTTAAACACAGGAGCAGATTCAGGAGATAAAACGATGAAAGGCAATAGTTCCTAAGGAGCTGGGAAGCAAATAGGTTATCAGCCTAATTATAAGTGAGGATTCATACTGAGAAAAGGGTGCTAACAGAATTTTTATGAAAGTTGAACCATATCCCAGAAGACTTTAAAGGTCAGACAGAGGAGCTAATATGTGGTGGAAAGAGCTCCTGTACAGCCTTGAAAAGGGAAGTTATAGGATAAAACTTACATTTGCTCAATGAGTCCAGTGGGACTAGGGTGGGTCATTCAGCAAGTCTGTTGGCTGTAGTGGTCATCTGATTTCATTCTTTTTTAACATTTCTAAAATTTTTTACACTAGTTTGGGATGCTGAAGTCTTTCTTCCTAGCTATGTATCACTGCCACATTGCCTGTGGTCTACTGCTGTTATTATATCCCTTCTAACATTTTAATGGGATTTTTGGATGAAAGAGAGATAAACACATATGCTTAGTCAGGCTTCTTGAGCCATAAACTCTGTATTTTTACCTAATTAGCTTATTCTCTGTATTTGTAAACACTTCACATTTTAATTTAAGCATTTCCTATGCTTTTTTTAAAAAAAATCTCCATAAATATGTTTTTGATAGTTGTATGCTACTTCCTAATATAGTTGTACTACAATTTACTGAGCTTCCCATGGAATATTTAAGTCATTTCATCCATCTACCTTCCATCTATCTATTAATTTGCTTATTTGCTTTTATATATAAAACTGCAATTCATGGGTAAATATTGAAGAATAAAACTATTACAGAAACTCTTCCTATTACAAAATAAACTTTAGAGAATTGTTAGTAGTAGTAAATATTAACTAAAAAAGCTCTACTATATTATTTTTTAAACTTCGAAATTTTATAAACAAAGAGAGAGACACATGTGAGAGTGGGGCTTGAATCAGATCTTAGTATCACCCGCATTCTGGAAAATTACTATGGGAAGCAAAGATGTTTGGCAAAGCCTGAGTAATTTGACCAATATCCCCAATTTGGGGAGAACTAAACTGAAGACATAGGAAAACATTTCAGAAAAAAATTGAGTTTTTTAATATGGTAAAGCCCTTCTAATTGACCCTCCATCTCATCAAAAGTGGGAAAAAAGGCAATTAGATTTTTTAATTTTCTAGAGCCCTTTGCCGGACTGAGGGGACTAAGCTAAGCCCAGGTTAGAACCTTACCACACACACCCACACAGGCATGAAAGGACACACACCCCTTGTATACATATGCATATTCAGATGTGCACACATTGCTAAGTAGACTAAATCATAGTGCAATTAGCAACATTTACATGAACAGGGCCCAAATTCTCCAGTGAGTGTGGATTTAGCTGCAGCTCCATCCTCCCTACCCTACGTTCCAACTACCTGATGCATTTATAATAAAGAGTGTATAGGATGAAGTATGAATTATAGCTGAGAATGAAAGATAAATAAATGGGTTGCATTAAGAGAACTCCTGGAAGGTAAAATTGCCCATTTGGAGCATTAATGGAAAAAAAAAAAAAAAAAAAAAAGCAAAAACTATACAAACTTAATACAGAAAAAAAATAGCCAAAAAAAAAAAAAAAGGCGAAAAGGAATGTAGAATACAAAAATAAATGATAAACCCAATCTAGATGAAAAGATAATGCAATGAATTAAAGAAAATTTCCAATTAGGTCTTTCAGCTATAAGTAAACTTTAGGAAAATAATTAAATGGAACAAGATTTAAAATATGAAACAATAAATAATAATGTCTACTATGACCTTGTATTAACAAATAACATCTACTATTCTATTTTCCTCATTACCCACAATAAACTATTCATAAGCCAACAACAACAAACAAAGCCAACATGTATATAAACATTACATAACATAAGCAAAAGAGAAAAGAAATGTTTTTCTCAAAATGTTCCATAAAACCAAAATTCTGGACATACAGGCTACTGATTAAACCATGTTCTACAATTACTGTCAAACGGAATATTTTCTTAGCTTAAAACATCTGCATTTGGCTAATGGTGACTTTTGAGTTTTTCTTGAATAGAATAGTGTTTTATTTCTTTTTCTGTCTAAAGGGTCCTTTCTGTGCCTTTCCTACAGCAAATGGAAGGAAGGAAGGAAGGAAGGAAGGAAGGAAGGAAGGAAGGAAGGAAGGAAGGAAGGGAGGAAGGGAGGAAGGAAGGAAGGAAGGAAGGAAGGGAGGAAGGGAGGAAGGGGGGGAAGGAGGAAGGGAGAAAGGGAGGAAAAAAAGAGTTGAAACCTTTATTTGATGAAATGAAATTGCTTGCAGTTACAAATGGTGATTTTTCCAGACTCTGTTTACTAAGATTTCACAATACAAAGCCAAATCTCATCAATGCCTCCCCTTTACAGCTGTATTAAGTATTTTGAGACCAACATTATGAAATAGATGTTAATACCTCATTGTACTCTCTCTTCAATCTCTCTCTCTCTCTCTCTCTCTCTCTCTCTCTCTCTTTTTAAGTTGGCTCCATGTTAGGCCTGGAGCCCCAAAGCAGGGCCTGGACCCAGACCCTGAGATCAAGACCTGAGCAGAGATCAAGAGTCAGATCCCTAACCAACTGAGCCACCAAGGCACCCCTACCCCATTGTACTCTTGATGAAACTAACATGCAAAAAGGTTAAGCCACTTGCTCAAAATTAAATAGTCAATGAGGACAAACCTCTGAGCTGAAACCAGGTCTATCCGATGTCCAAATCCACATTCTTCTGATCAGTGAAGTCAACATGATTTGCCTTTCTCTCCTAATCTTCTGATAACACACAGACAGGCTTCAGGGTAACATTTCTGTCCCTGATGATTGCTCACAGTTGTCCTAATGGGCTTATGTCAGCCCAACAAATATGGAAATTGAGCATGAACCAAAATCACATTAAGCATGATTACAAAGACACCAAAAAGATTCCCATATTTTCTCCTGGAATTTCCCCTTTAGTTCTTCTGGATTTGCCAGCCCTTGTTCTCCTTTCACAAGTGGTAATGTCCTGATAAATAAATTAATGGGAATAATAAGACTGCATTATTGGTGTGCCTTAATAATTAAATTACTAAATATGTTATACAGCTATAATAGTTTCTTTGCTCCCAAATTTCATGGCAGAATTCCTACGTGAGCTCTAGAGGTCCTAGCAAATGGACCAACAAGAGCCTGGTGTTTCTCATTATTCATTCCATATTTCAGAATTATTGACTGATTTTTTCCTATTTTAACCTATGGGTTAAGTAAATCAATGGTATCTTTCCTTCTGCATGCCAGCAAAGGGCACTTATTTGAAGGCAAGTTGCAAAGAGCAAGGTCATTCGAATTTATTGAGTCCAAAGGCCTATTATAAGCTGTGTACTTCCTACAAGTTTGGGAATTTCTAGCATGCCTAAAAGGCAGTGGAGCAAGCCATAGAAGACCTATTTGCAGGAGAAAACAAAAATCCTCCTGGAAAAGAGCTCAGCAGTGGAAAGTGAGAGTTCAGAAATGCAGACCTGACTATGGGTCAAGACCGGTAGGGAAACCTAATGCACAATATGTTGTCTATTAACCAGATTGGTCTTTTTCCCAGCTTCTACAGATCTCCACCAGAAGACTATGGTGAGAGGAACACCATAAAACTATGTGGAAACTGGGAAGCTCTTTTGTTGTAAAACTTATTAAGCTCTGAAACACCATGATTGTGTTCCATGTAAAACAAGATTGTACCCCATGTGGAGATGACAACTTTTCCCCTTAAACAGGGGATTTTGTAGCATGTGGACATATGATATAAGACCAGAAAACTAAGTCATGAATTAATGACAGAGGATAGCAGGCATTTAAGCATCAATGCATAGGCTGGAAGAAGGATATAGTGGAAGACATCAAGATGACAGCTACAATAAAAAAGGGGAAATATGAGGAATACACAGTTGGGAGAATAGTACTTACGAACACACATTGAAATCCCTTGGGGATGTCTGCAACCAAAGGAATTTAAGATGCTGTAACACAAATGAAGGTAGAGACCAAATTCTATCTTGTTACCATTTTTTGACCCTATTTATCCCCACCTGAGGGCAACCTAGAAAGCATGCATTTCAATAAGTTTATTGCTCTCCATTTTCTCTGTCTGTGGCCTTGCCCTTTGAAACTAAATAGACTCCTTTAAAATAATGGTAGGGAATTATTTCACCTGCAGCAGAGCTTTAGGTGGCTCAGAGCATGGAAGACATTTGGTCTTCTGAGGAGAGTCTCCATGTAATTTCTTTCTTTATGAAAGGTATCTCAGAACATCTTTAATCTGGTTTCACGTTGAGAGGTATGAAGTGTGACCAATGCTCGTGAACACAAACATTGTGCTAGATATCCCGGCTTGCAAATAGGTGGCAGCTATGAGGGTCCACGTCTTCTCAACCCAACCACATGTTCTGGGAAGAAGTTCTACCTAGACAACATCTCCTTCCTTGGAGCAGGATGTAGAAAACAATCATCTGTTTTCATTCCTAAGCTAGACAGACATAAAGGGAAAATGAGCCAATTTATTATGGCAAACATGAATGTTTTGGCATATGAATCCATGAATCCATCCATTTTGATTCATTCCCTCTCTCTTTATCTCTCTCATACCTAATCCTCATGGAGCCTGGAATTGCAGCTCACTAGGACACTTTTTCTGGACCATTCCAGCCCAAATTCGCCTGGCTCTCATAGGAAAGCAAATAGCCCTTCATTTGTTCCAGCTGTGACCCTGATTACATCCATCATCTATTAATTTGTGTCCAAAATTGTTCTTATTTGACTGTTAACTCCTCAGTACTAAGGGCTGTACCTACTTTTCCACCGAAGTCCCTTGTTCACAAATAAATGGTGATTCATCATTAGTCAAATTAATAAATGGGTTTCAGCCTTAGTGCAAAAGTAGAAACAAGCAAACTCCTAAGTATAAACTCTGTCTGAAGGCTCTGAAGGACTCAAGTATGAGCCAGCTGCTCCTCCATGGTTCTAACCACTTACGTAGAGCAACTGGCCTCTTCAAATTCTAACTTGTTTCAAACTTTGTGTTGGACATTTTTTAATTATTGCTCTGAATCCTTTTGTTTTCTAGTTAGCATTCAACAATGGGGCTTGGGATGTAGAATGCCCCTGCCAGCTTCTCTCAGATTTTCTTCAGCTTTCAGTATTCACTACTGCAGAGAACCCAGAGCTACTCCTATTAATATGTCAACGACATCAAACAAAGAGCTTCCTAAGTAGACACTTAGGGGAGATTTCTAGTGAAGGGAAAATTGCCATAATGTTGGTAAGTGGGTGAGCTGCCACCGTGGAGGGGAGGGAATTACGGGCGAGAATGTGCCCGACTAAATGCAAAATCCATTAAGGTGCACTGCAATTAAAGACTATTCCTTGAAGTGCTCCCTTTGAAACTGGGCCTCAGGAGTGACTGAGCCAAGCACCCCATCTTGTTCCTGGACAGGTACGAAGGACCAGCTCTGGATGGGAGGAAAAAGCAGCAGAAACCACCACCCTTTGAAAGCAAGTGAGGTTCTGGGTCCTGACTTCTCCTCTCTTCTTTCCTTCAGGCCCTCTCCACCTACTCTAGTCCAAAATAATTAGTTCCAATATTCACCTCCACCCCCTCATATTCTCACTTTTGTTCACTTAACCTGAAATAAGGTTTAAACCCCAAACTAGCCTATGTATGGGTTGTTGGTTTCTATTCCTGTCTAGTTTCTGGGCCCAAACTTATGTTCTTAAAGGAAAATTATTGGGGAGGAGGAGACTAGTGTTTATTGACCACCTACTCTAAGACTGATATTAAGCTAAATGCTTTCTGTACCATCATGTTTAATTCCAGCAAGAAATTTATTTCCCTCCTCCAGAGGAAGCAAAGCTATAGATTTTAGGCCTCATATCTTTCTACCATTTGTTCCCAAATATGTCCCTAGTAGTCTTTTCTATAAGCTAGTTACTTTTTCTGCATGTATTTCCTCATACTCTCACCTTTACTGAGTACCCTGTACTCCCTTCAGCTTGGACATGGTGCCAGGTCTTGGTGTAGCCTCATTTTTCCTATCCGAAGCAAAACATGACCATTCTTCATTTCCTTTCCAACACCCATCAATTAGATTTTCAATCAACAAAAATGTATTGAACAACTGCTGGGTTTTATGTCATTAGGTGCTGGAAATATTAGCAATAATCAGATTTATCCCTGGCCACCCAGGAGACAACAGAGACACACAGTCAGGTAAAAGATGACTAGTAAGTACAATGACAGAAACAAAAGTGGATATAGGTTCTATAGGCCAGAAGCTAAATAATTTGGGGTGTGAGCTCTAAGAAAAAGAAGAAAAATTTGCAAATGCAAAATTAGTTTTGAATATCAATAATAAAAAATACAAATAGAAATTATAAAAAAATGAATAAAAATGATAAAATCTAGAAAAAGAACATACTAACATATTTCTATAATACCTTTTCTCTACCTTTTCAGCTGCAAATTCTTTGATTGCTTCTTTGTATGACATCTCTTTTGTAACATAATTATCTACAAAGAGAATAGAAAGACAATTCAATATTTCTTCTAGCAACTTGATCCAGGTTACTTTTTCTTATTTTTTGATAGTTTAGAAGAGTTTCTCTTTGCTGTACCCATTGCTCTTGGTAAAGCTAAGTAAATTTATAGGATTGCTTTCAAGTTTAGGGAAAAATATAGCAAGCTTATTTGCTATATGAACTATGCAATTTGCAAGAATTTCCCTAGACTAGCTTCCAGCTCCTCACTCATGAAGCCTTGTTTCCACTTAGCTACATACATACTTCTTCTCTGGCACTAAATGACACATTCATTTTGTAACACACTGTGGACCCCATGCCTTTTTGCAGTGATGCCTTTTTGCATTGATGCCTTTTGATTCAGCACGGTGAGCTGTTGGACTGCTCCTAGAAGGTGTTTCTATGTTGTATACTAAAATGGCAGCTGGATAATTATAAATATACCAAACTAAATGTGTTTCTGACTCAATTTCCCCTTAGTTGGATCCTAAAATTGTCTACACTACTCCAACATCACCTGATAAGTGGAGAACAATGACAGGTATAATTGGAAGGCAAAGAAGTGAAAGAGAACTTCAACTCCCTCCATTTTGACCTCAGTCTGTACTTTCTAATTGGTTAAGTTCTTCTTTCCAGCTTATCTCTGAATTTGGGAAAAGACCCTGCAGACAAAGCATCCCCTGATGGGAACCAACTCTACCCCATTAAGCAATAAGGACTGCCCCTCATGTGACTGACCCCAGGACAGTGATCTACCTGACCCGTACTGCCCATCTGCAGCTACTCACAGACCTTTGCCCCACAGTTTCCTTATATAAATCTGGAAGTATTTTAAGTACTCTGGAGACAGTCTTTGAGACACGCTAGCCCTCTGTCTTCCCAGTGTCGGCCTCACTGAAACCAGTTCCTTTCCTGTATCACCACCACTCATCTCTCTGTCTTTGGATCGCCTCAGTGGCGAATGGCCGAATTTGGTCTGTTTGGGACCCCCAGACACAGGTGTTCTTGCACCCCTGCCCTCCCCCCCACCCCAGCTACGGAAGCATAACACTATGGAAAAGTACAACATAGGGAATATAGTCAATAACATTGTAATTATGCTTGGTGAGATAGTGACTACATGCATCTTGGTGAGCACTGAGTAACGTACAGAATTGTTGAATCAATATGTTGTACACCTGAAACTAATATAACACTGTATGCTAATTACACTTGATTAAAAAAACAAACAAACAAAACCCTCTTGATCTGTATTCATTAAAGTATTCATCCTGGCAGTGCCAGGCTCCTGGCATGCTGGGGCTACTTCTCTATTCCCAGCAGTGGCCCCCAAGGGCACCTTGGGCAGCGTGTTTGGGATCAGGGTGGGCGAGTAACTAACTGCACTGGTTGCCCTGCTACCACAGGGGAAAGGGGGTGCTCTTAGGTTCACGCTGTGGTGGGGTTAAAGCTGAGACCCAGCTGGGCAGTGTCTCTGCTGTTCCTCTTAGCACTCTCCTCCCCTTCCCAACCAGTGGCTTTGGAGCCTGTGATTTCTTTCTTCATCTCTTGGGAAGTTCTCAAAGCACACACTCCCAGCTTGTGTGTCTAACAAAAAGGAAAACACACAGTCCCCCAGCTCCCTTCTGCTATCTTGCTATGTTTCTTTCTCATTATGGTAGCATTTTCTAATATTGCTCTTTGATTTGTGGCTCCAGTCTGGCTTCCTTCTGAGGATTACTGCTGCTTTCCTAAGTGTTCTCAGTTTGAGTTTTAATTCTTGCTGCATTGGGAGGAATTTCTCTAAGGATCAGTTTCTGCAGCCAGTTTGGAGGTTTGACCTTTCTTTCAGATTCTGTTCTTTTTTAACACTAACAGGAGGTTGAGGAATTTCTGTCTCTTTCTCCCTAGTCGGGTAGCCTTGCTGATTGTGTTCCAGGCTTACCTCCCTCCTTCCCCAGGCACCCAGCTTCATAGTGGACAAATGACTGTTTTCCGTTGGAAATTCAAATTCGGAACAATAATGAAAAGAGGAGTTTGGAAAAATGGAACAAAACAAAAGGGAATAAGAGGGTCATTCTGAAATCAATGAAAGCAATAACAAAAAGTTGGAAACTTAAAGATTCAGTTCATGGGCTACTGCTTTGTTGCATTGCTTTGCTTCTTTGTTGCTTTGTTGATTCCTAAATGCACCCGCCCACAAACATACACCCCAGGCACTTTCTGGAGTATCTTTCTCTGATTACACAGGTGATGTGTTGAGGCATATTCGAACACTACCAATTTTTCAGCAATACGGTCACTGAAAGGAAGGAATTCTCACTCAGCTCTAGCAGGTATTGAGAGAGAAAGTCACTGCTTCTGTTTGGGTCAAGAAGACAGGACTAAGACCAACTAGTACACTACTGAAAAATGCTCTGGGCTATCTCAACTAGCGATATGCTCCCCCCAGGCACTAAAAGTGATGAGCAGCTCCCGCAGGAACGCTGTGGAAGGAATTGCTGTGGGTGGAAGTCTGGACTAGATGATAGGTAGGATCTATGTGAACACAAAAGGATTCTCATTTTAAGGTGTCTTGAAGTCAGACAGAAATATGAAACAAAAACGCAAATAAAAATGCCTTAATTTGCCAAACTACAACTAAACCCTAGTGCGTATTCTTTTTCAACTATTTAAAAGTTGGTATTAAAACCACATGCATAGATGCAACTAAATAAAGTTGGGATTGGTATAAAACTTCATCTTTTTTTAAATGATTAAGTGACAAATTAACATAAAAACCTTAATATTCATGAAACTAGATCTGAATGAAACTAGTATCTGTTGAATCCACAGTTACTGCAGAAAAAAAAGACATTAAGGCTTAGATGATGTTATGATTCTTACTAAGGGGGATAAAGTATGTGAAGTTCTGACAAAAGGCCAGGTGCAAGGAAAGAGTGAAATTAAAGTTACTTCCACTCCCCTTCCCCTTCCTTGATTGATTTCTCAGGATATGAGGTCCTTGGGTATGACCTCAGTCAATGGGTATGGTATTTCTGTAATTCTGTTGGTCCATCTGGTCTACACTGGAATGGTATTTCTCCTATTCACAGATAATGTTTCCTCAGAGATTCGAGCTCTTTAGGTATAAAATCTATCCTGAAAATGCTAGGTGGCAACTGATGGAAACGCCTTCTACACTCATGCTACATGTATTCAGAACTTGCAGGTGTACTTGGCTGGCTTTCATATTGCTCACATTGTTGGAAGTCTGCTGAGACCATGTTGAGAGAGACGGAATTGTTTGGGCAGAAATGGGTAAGTGATAAAACATAAATGGTTGGACCATGGGGAAACATAAATTTCTGTACAGCACGAGCCTAAAACAACCACAAAAAGGAAGTCTAGACAACATGTCTGCACAGTCCTCTCTTCCCTTCAACTCACACGTAGGACCTGTCCTCAGACCCGGGCTCCATGTGGTGCCTGCCGTGGCTGCCAGGTGTCTCCTACACTGGGAGTGCAGTGCTGCCTGTGCATTCCTTCAGCATAAGCACTGCTGGAGCAGCGGGGTGACCGATGTTTCAGAGGATAGAGGATGTCTTCTTTGATACCTGATTTACCCAGTGTAATTGCCAAGGCTCCTGCAGCAGCACGGGGTGGTAGGAAGAGTGATATATGGAACAGTTCACATGTGGCAGGCATGGTGCTCAGCTCCTCGCACGCATTGTGTCCTTTCAGCTGTTCTTGGCCTCATTGTCGTCCCGTTTACAGATACGCATCCTGAGGCTCAGATGCCACAAGCGATTTGCCTGAATAGAGCCATAAATGGCAGCACCGGATGGCAAATTCAAGTCACTGTGGCTCAAAACTATTCTATTAGACCATGTTCTTCACGGGAAAATTAGTACAATAGTCATCCAGCCTTTGCATGAAGGGTTCCTGACTAGAATTCTACCACGTCGATTTACTTCCACTTCACTTTTCCCAACACTGGATCTCACATCATCTGTGCAATTCACAAACATCTAAAATTGCATGTAGCAGGCTATTGTCACAAGAGGGGGCAACCTCTGGGCTTCTGTCTTCCACAAACCAACAAATAAAAGTTGGCCAATTTGCTTGCATGGAGCTAACTACTAGAAGCCTTTTCTTTTTATTATGTTGCTTTTTCTCTAAAATATTTTATGTGAAATTATCATATAAGAAAATAATTGGAACAGCGGCAGAGGCAATCTTGAAATGTGTCATGGAATTAAATTTTGGTAAACAATTATGATAATAATAATACTGACTAAGCAAACACTTAACGAATGCTTAATAAATGGAAATTAGTCATGGGTAAACATCGTTTTCATTGAAATATGACATTATTCTATTAAACATGTTGTTTTTATAGCTTTGTTATAGTAAATGGAAAATAACATAAAGTTTAGGGTTTTCATGACTTCGTTTCCAGCTGGCCACTCCTACCATTGTTTTGTCAACCCCAAATTTCTCTTACCACAAATATATGCAGGTACAGGAGGAATCCTAAAGGGGGATCCAGGAAATCTAGGGTCTATGTGTTCATTCTACCATTCACGTGGCCTTTTTAACTGCTTAAATTCTCCACAACATAGTTACTTTTTGCACAATGGTGATGTATTTTCTGTCCTGACTCAACCAGGGATGTTATGAGGATCAGCTAAATGAAAGTGACTTTACAATTTCAAGGAATTATACAGATAGAAGGTGTTGTTCTTAAGCAAAATAAATGAGCAAAGACAAAGGACATGACCATATATTTCTAACCCATGCTCTCCAGCTATATGTAATGGTTATTAATAATTCAACCAGCCCAGAATTGTTATATTATTTACTCCAATATAATAGAGTGTAGAATAAGAATAAGGTCATCTTTTATTTGTTCTTGTAAATAAACGGAATTCATGGTTCCAGTTGATTATTTCAGGTGAGTGCTCCATTCAATGTCTATGGGCCCCTAAATCCATTCAGACATTCAAGCAATATGACAGATTTATAGCTTTAAAAACAATCCATTTGGGTAATTAGAAACTATATGGAAGGTTAAATGAAACATCAAGGTTTGAACATTTTTTTTTCCTACCAGTGGGACTATTAGTTATTTAAAAGCATTTAATGATCAAATATAGATAGGAGTCTGCTATGTGTCACTACAGAGCCTTGGAACAGGTGCAAGGGGAAACATGAGCAAAAATTGCTCCTGATTTTATAGGGCTTATGATCTAGTGGACAACAACAGACATCAACTATGTACTCTTACACATTAAGGTAAAAATTACAATAGAGAATTTGCTATAGAGGGGGGTGCCTAGTATTACGAGAGAGACCATTTAATTGGAAGATTTGGCTTAGTTGGGAAGACCAAGGAGTCTGTCTCTGAAGAAGTGATAATGGACTTTAGCTCTGAAGAAAAGATTAGGATTAACTTGGTACAGAAGAAGGAAGAAAACTCAGGAAATAGGTGAGGGAAATGGGATCTGAGAATTTCCTGGAACTGAAAATCAATATGCCTGGAATAGAGAGAGAGAGACTAATGTGTAAAATAGGCTGGAGACAAAATAGAAGACCAGTTTATACAGAGCTTTGTATGTCATACTAGGAATTTGGACTTTCTCTTAAATATAATGGCAAGTCATCGAAGTTAGTAAAGGGTTATAATCTGAGGAATGGCGTGATCAGATTTGCATCTTTATAAGAACCCATCTGGCAGTCTGAGGCCTGGATGGGAGGAGAGCAACTATGTGTACAGAAGACCAATTTGGATACTATTTTAGCTATCTGAACTTAAAATGATGGTACTTTGGAGTAGGGGATTGTACCAGTCAAGATTGCTTTATGTGGAAATAACAAATAACCCTCAAATTTCAGGGACATAAAAAAAAAAAATCAAACCAAGGTTTATCTGTAGTTTATTCAGTGTCTGCCATGGGCCAGGTGATTGCCCAGGCCAGAGGTCCCCCAGGCACAGTATTTCAGGCTGCTTTGACCTCACGGCAACTGTAAGTGCTTCCATAAATTCTTGGCAAAAGAGAGAGACTGGAGAATAGTACACTTCCTCAGGGAAGTGACCATGTAACTCTTATTCCCATTTTATTAGGAAAAAATTAAGTCCCGTGAGCCATGCCTTCCTTCGAGTGGGTAGGGAATGCATCATGCAGGAAGGAATAAGCTGGCAGGTGATCTGCAGCTGTCCTCTCACCAACTCTTTCTCAACTGGGTGGGATTTAGACTGGAAGAGAACATTTCACAATTTAGGAAACAGTTGGAGTTGTTACAATGGGGTGGTTGCTGCTGGCATCTAGTGGGTGGAGACCAGAGATCCCGCTAAACACCCTACAAGGCACAGGAGGTCTCCCGCCCCGCCCCCCAAACAAAAATCACCTGGCCTACATGTCAATAGCACTGAGTTTGAGAAATCCTGCTCTAGCTTCATGGATAACTGAAAATTTGATGTATGATTATATCTTCCTTGCAATTCAAACTCAAGGAAAGTATAGAAGCATATGGTACCCTGCTGAGCTTGCGAAGCACTAAAGCAAGCACTGTATCTACGATGGCTCAATGAGAAGCCTACACTTGATGAGATGCAGCTGTACTGGGTTATGCGCACTAGTCACTTATTCCTGACAGAGCGATGCACTTTGCAAGGTAGGAAATGTTAAAGATGCCACAGCTGATGGCTTCCCTGAGATGATGGTGTCCACACCCTCTCAGCATCTTCTGTCATGAAACACTCACGCCCAACCTAGAGCAAAACATGCTGTAACTTTCCTGTTATTTTTTTCTTAATGCTACATAAAATTTGTGTAGAGTGAAGCCTATTAAATTTTGTGGATGTGGTTACCTTTCCAGGCCCAAGACCACTGCCCCCTGTTGGGGAGGGCATGGAGCTAGAGAATCCCAACTCTTTGGCTAGGTCAAGTGATTGTCATTGAGATGAAAAGAATGAGCAGTTTTGAAAGACATTCGGGAGATGATGCAGACACATTTGCTCTTTTTTGGTATCTAGTTTGCACCATCGTCTTTACCATCAAAGTCTGGATTTGGTGCAGGTGCCTTTCCTCCTCTATGCCTCAGGGTCAGCTGGTTCCAGTTCCCTTAGCAGTAATTGTTTTAGGCATGGGCACATCATATAATTCAGGCAAATGATATGCTAGGGAGAAGGTACTGTGAGGCTTCTGGGGAAATGTTTCTGCATTCTTAAAAAGAGATACTTAAGAAAAGATGGCCTTTTTTTTTCCACTGGGCATTGTTGAATTTATATGTGAAACTGAGATGTGCTTCAGCAATCTTGCAACTATAATAGACATAGTCTAAGGACAGGGCAGATGTGCTAATGATAGCAGAGAGAAAAGTGAAGAAAAATATTGGTTCTTGACAAATCACCTCTGACTTAACCAACCCTGGAGCTCTCTCATGCTGGGGCTCCTTATTAGTTGACATTTAAAAAAAAAATTCTTTCCTTTTAAATAATTTTAAATGGACATGTTTTTCTGGTAGGTATAAAGCATCTGAAGTAATATGGAATTGAAAATCTACAGGAATATGATGGACTGAAGGTGAAAAGTGAAGAACAGAATACTGAGATTTCTGGGTGGTGACAGAGGGAATATGGTCGCCTTAGTAGACCCATGAACCCTGGAAGAATATATGTTTTAATTAGGAATATCATAAATTTACTTCTGAATATTTTGCGTTTTAGGTGCCTTGAATAATATAAGGAGAGATTTCAAGACGGCAGTTAGAGAAGAGATCTGGAATGGAGATATCTCTTTGTAAGTTCTCTGATAATTTGTGGGTATGGGTGGGCTAACCCAGAGAAAATTCACAGGTATAACAGCCTACAGCCAAGCCAGAACATCAACATTTAATATCAATGTCTGCATAGAGAAGGATGAGCCTGTGAAGGAGGAGTAATCAAGAGCAGAAGGAAACCAGAGTATATTGTGTCACAAAATCCAGAGAAGAGAGAATTTCAAGAAAGGGAGAAATTGACAATTGCAAATGCTATAAGAAATAAAAAGATTGAGAATCAAACATTTCTCTTTAAAAATATTGAAAATGAGAATTTAGTTTATAAAAATCATCATAGTTACATTGTTACGGAAAAAAATCAGACCAGTGAGAAACCAAGCGACACTCGGAGAAATAGGAGAACTCAGGTTTATTCTATGCCGGCGGACCTAGACGAGCTTGCACTCAAAATTCTGGGTCCTGGGAGGCAGGGTTACAGAGCTTTTATAGGGCAGTGCAAGGGGGTCAGGTTCCGAAGGGCTGTTCTGACTACTGGTAGGTGGGTTTAAATTGGGGAGAGGGGGCCGCTTTAGGCAGGAACAGCATTTAGGGCAGCAGTTAGGGCAATACAGGAAGCTCTAGGTGGGAAGCCTATCCACAGAAACATAAACGGCTGGTTATCTGTTGCTCAAGTGGGGCTTCTGGTTATCTCTTAGTATTGCTAGTAACTTTCCATCTTCTGGGGCCTGAGGGCCTGGGCTTGCTCTGGGTAATTTTCCTCTTCAGTATAGCATAAACGTTTTCACATGTATTGTTTCTTTCGAGTCTCATGACAAAGGTTAGAAATGGACTGAATTGTTACCATGAAATCAGCTTTGCACAGGGATGGCGACACTTAGATCTGCTAAGTGATTTGACTCATGTGGTAATGGAGTCTCCAGACTGGAGGTCAAACTCGCAGCAGATTCACTCCTGGTCCAGGCTTTTTCCACACTGCCCCCAAATTCTACTACAATGTACTCTCTTGACAACAATGTGAAATAATTCTAAGTCCCCTAGAAGGAAAAAAGACAGACAGACAGACAGGAAAGTAGATATATATTAAGCTCACAGTAGTCCAGGTACTCTAGGACCTGCCTTACATGAAGAACAGGTGTCCCTGAGATTTCTTTCAACCATACATCTGCCACATATTCAGCTGAGTAGGGAGAGAGTCAACAGGCAGACAGAGTAAGACTTCCAGAGATTGAGAGTTGAGGACAGGGACAGGTGGAATGAGATGTGTCCGTCATTTGTAGTGGGAGGAGGGACTTCTATTGTTTCACGAATCACATTGTCCCCTTTGGAAACATGGGTAACAAATGCTCAAAACAACTATGGGAAACAGGTACTGATACATGAATTAGTTCGCTAGGGCTGCCACAACGTAGTACCACAAAGTGGTTTAAACCACAAAATTGTATTGTCTCACTGTTCTGGAGGCTGGAAGTCTGAGATCAAGGTATCAGCAGGGTTGTTCCTTCTGAGGGCTGTGAGAAAGAATCTGATCCATGTCAGTCACTCTGTTAGCTTCCAGGAGCTTCGTGGAAATATTGGGCATCCATATCCCTATAATTTCTGTCTTTGTCTCACGTGGCATTCTCCTTGTGTGTGCATCTGTGTCCCCATTTTCCCTTTTTATATGGACCTCAGTCATAATGGCTTAGTGTCCATCCTAATGACCTCACCCTAATTAATTATTTCTGCAACAACTCTCTTTCCAAATAAAGTCACATTCTGAGGTACTGGGGGTTGGGACTTCAGCGTATGATATTTTGGAGGACACAATTTAATCCCTGACAATAAACTTCTCTTATCAGTGAGCAAAACTGAAGTACATGGCTGGCTGATGATATAAGTATAAACATATATCCATATATGTGTTTATACAGACTGATACATACCCATGCATGCACGTGTGTGCATGTAAGACCTCAAGACTCCTGAGTCAGAGTAAAGCAGAAATGCGTGGTTTATTACTCACGTGAAAAACAGTAGCCAGAGCAGCAGCTCGCATGGGCTCCCCGTGCCCTGATCCCTTCATGGTGACATAACAAGGGCAGGATTTCAGCTGCACACACGTACACCTCAGGAAAGGAACCATACCATTAACAGACTGAGCTGTGAAGGTTCTCCTTACACGTGCCCACTGTACTCTCCAGAGAGAAATTACTAATTATCCTGAAATAGCAGTAATTCTCCTCCAGGGGGGAAGGGAAAGGCATCCCTAGGGTTCTTATCCTGGAACATAAGCAAACGTCTCTGGAAGGGGAAGGAGAGGGCTTTATGTATACTACCCTGGGATTTTCCAGGCAAAGAGAGTCTCTATATCTCTCTGGAGGGATACAGCTTCTGTGGTTTCCAAAGATATTTGCTATTTGAATGTGATTTTTGCTCAGAAGGGCTGGGCTCGGCAGGAACATGAGAAAACCAATAGGAATTGTCATGTGGCAGTTCATCAGCAGGGCTCAGTTGTAAAGTTGATGAAACTAATAACCAGGATGATGTTCCTATTGAATTTTACATACATCTTTTGAAGGATTTAACACATTGCATTTTAATAGCTTATTTACATATCTGCCTCCCTGTTCGATTATAAACTTTTTGAAATCCTAGACCGGGGATTCCATTTTAATATCTTCAATGACTAGCAGAGCACTTGGTGTTTATAAGCATTCATTCAATTATTGTTTAATTAATACCTGAAGCAGAACATTTCCCATATTTTGCTCCATAACTTATGTGTATTTATTGTCATACTTTGGCCTTTCTGACTTGAAAGCTTAAAATGTAATAACTTACCCATCATTTGTCTTTCTTCAATGGCTTTATCATTTCACTAATTCAAATACTCCTAAGACTTTTTAATCTTCAAGTTTCTTTTTTTTATTTACTTTTCTTCCTACATCAGCTCTGTTTCTTTATCTTCTTTTTATTCCTCTTTAATCTCCTAGGCCAAACATTCAGGTTATTACAAATGTTCCAGGTGCTTAAAATTAAGTTAAATGAATTATTTTTTTTATTGAGGAAAATGGTATTTTTGAAAATCCAATTAACCTGCTCATTTAAATGGCTCTTGAATATGAAGAGATATGTTTCTCTTCCAAATTAAAGAGAATTGAAATTTTATTTTAACACTATAGCAAGTTTTAAATAACACCTTGAGAAATCTCATTTCTATTCATATTTTGGCCACTTCCAAAGTATTTATGAGTCATAATCTTGAAAAATATTTCAGGTATGTGGAAGTCTATAGGGAAGTGGCTGTCACTTGACAAAATAAGTACTGATTGGACACAGCTGCTTGGGCTATCTCACCAACCCTTTTACCAGGTAACAGCCCACCTGTGCTGATTTTCACTCTGTGCTAATGGTGTGTTGCATGGAGATGTAAGAAATGGAGAGAGAAGATTTCACTCTTGCAAATGTAACTACAAAGTGCTAAGATGCTTATTTATTTAAATATATATGTATTTTTTTTATATTTTAGGTTTGGGAACTTTTAAAGATCTAAATATCGCTCACTTTTAAAAGACTGTAATAGCATTCTACCAAATCTAATAACAAACAGAAAGCTACCAAGAACCGCTTTCAAGTGACTTAAAAGCTAGCCAACAGAGGATTAAAAAGTAAAAGTGAAAGTGGAGGAGGTTTAGAGGAGGTCATATGATGTGGACCTTTTGCCAATGCTTCGAACTCAAGGAGCATATCTGAAGGAATAAATAAAAAGGACATATTGTTTTGGGGTTCAACTTAACGAGTGTTTTAATTTACAGTTATTCACTCAGTTTGACCAAAAACATCGTATTAGTTCACACATGAAACAGATTCTTATTTCTTAATTGTAGTTGTAGAAGGACAAGTGGAGAACATGACCTATATGGAGTCAATAATTTTCACTCTTCAAAGTCAAGGCTATGGGTTCCACTCTAATGACTAGCTTGGAGAGAGACCATTGGATATGGCATTTAATATCTACAAGCGTCAGATATGTTTCCATCAAATGGGAATCGTTATTTCTGCCTTTTGGATTTCATAGGTATTTACAGGTAATTCAAGTCGGTGTCTGGCGTAATGCCTCGCCCACTGTACTTGTGTACGTTTGGCAGCTACTACTGGTTGATCTGCATACACTAGTGTGCAGGCACAACGTTTGCACCTTTGTCTCCCACATAAAATCAGCATCATGAACCTGGTCTTTCTCACGCACAAACAAATTCAGTAGCAGCACAAGTAGTAGTATTTTTGTGCTGTAGGTAGACCTCTCTCCCAGCTTCCTCTTCCTGGTTTGTGAACTCTTAGTTAAAGAAAAAGACTGGAGGGGTGCCTGGGTGGCATAGCGGTTAAGCGCCTGCCTTCGGCTCAAGGCGTGATCCCGGCGTTATGGGATCGAGCCCCACATCAGGCTCCTCCGCTATGAGCCTGCTTCTTCCTCTCCCACTCCCCCTGCTTGTGTTCCCTCTCTCGCTGGCTGTCTCTATCTCTGTCAAATAAATAAATAAAATCTTTAAAAAAAAAAAAAAAAGACTGGAGGGCAATATGCTAAGTGAAATTTGTCAAACAGAGAAAGACAAAAACCATATGATTTCATTTACACGTGGAACCTAAAAACCAAAATAAATGAATAAACAAACAAAGAAAAGGGAGAATCAGACCCACAATACACAGAACAAACATGGTTGCCAAAAGAGGGCAAAACAGGAGAACAGGAGTGGAGATATGGGATTCCAGTTATAGAATGAAAAAGTCGCAGGGATAAAAGGTACAGCACAGTGAATACAGTCCATGATATTATAATGTGTTGTGTGGTGACATGATAGCTACATTTGTGGTGAGCACAGCATAAGGTATGAGATGTTGAATCACTATGTTGCACACGTGAAACTAATGTAACATCGTGTGTCAACAATCCTCAAATAAAAAAATAATAAAAAAGACTAAGACTTCCATTCTACAGAGATAAAGTTTAAAATATGCCCTCCCTGGGAAGACAATAAGCCACTGAGACCCAGGAGGAGAGTCTGAAATTGAAGGATGGGAGAGAGAAAGGTGACCAGACAGAACAACTATCAAGTGCCTTCACATTCCCCATTCTCTACTTTACTGGTCTTGATAACAAGAACAGGTCCCTGCGCATGGAGACTATGTGAAATGCTTCTGCAATAAGCCATCCGCGGAAGGGGAAAAAAAACGAATCTTTTTTTTTTTTTTAAGACTATTAAAGCTTTTCTAATATTTTATGTATTCTAAACCAGGAATTTTTCAGAACTAGAATTTTTAACAAACTAGAATAAAATTAAATAGTTAAGAAGTTATTAGATTTCAGTGCATGCAGTAAGCATGTATTATTCCCTGTATATACACACACATATATTTGCAGAGATATATACCTGAACCATGATCCAAAATGTATTCATTCTGTGTTTATAAAAAAGTTTGAAAGCCACTCTTCTAAAGGACTTATAGTAACTCAGAACAGAAGTTTTTGAATAATTTGAGATTAGTTGTTGTTGTTGTCATTGGCGGTAGTAGCTTTGTTTTAGAGGACTTGCAATGCTGGGGCTACTTTGAAACGTGATCCTAAAATGCTGCATGTTTGTAAGCAGGCAATTAAGTCTTCCAAAAGGATTCCCATTTTCTATTTGCAATACTGGTCCCTTCAGCAAGAATTACTGGCTCCTTCCAAAGGCAGTCACCATCCTTCTACTTCTTTAGTGACACGTAACAGCCGAGGTTCGCCCACGCAAAAGCCACGTTGAGAGGAGTGACCGCTTCAGCGAGAAGGCGCAGTTGGAGCTACCTGCAATGGCACGACTTTACTTCAGGGAGCCCTGGATGACACGAAACACGCCTGGAAATACTTCATCTCTTTTCTTGACCCTTATTCAGAGGTGGACGTACTATACAGCTAATAAGCTTAATCATCAGGGCGCCTTCCTTGATGAGCTCCTTTCAAGGCCTTGAGCCTAATTTTGAGTTTATGATTTTTGTGTTGATGTTAAAGCTGGTCCCAAATTTGAGCAAGCTTGATCCACCTCTGCGCTAGAACTGACCAGCAGTACTAAATTAAAAAGACCTTGCCTCATACGTATTTGAAAGCCACGACGTCTGTAGTATTAAGGGGTTTATGGATATATGTATAGCAAAGAAAAGATTGTTTGGAGACAGACTAACCTTGTTGATCTTGAGCAAGTCATTGATTGCTCTGAAAATCTATTTTCTTAATAGCCAAATAGAAATAATAGCACATGGGGTAATTTTGAGGGTTGCATGCAACCTCCCGCAAACATGATAATGACTAATGTTAACATCCCCCGCCCCCAAACTCAGCCTGAAAGAGGTCCATTGTAGCTCTGAGTGACTCACTGCTCCTCAACCTTCTTTGGCCAAGGTACAAGTTCAGTGACAGGGAGCACTGAGTGAGAAAAAAAAAGAAAGGAAGGAAAGAAAGAAAGAGAGAGAGAGAAAGAAAAAAACCAAAAACAAGAAAGGAAAAGAACATGCATCAGGTTTTCCACCCTTAGTTCCTGGCCGTGAAGCTCCTAACCCAGGGCTCTGTTTCTCTGCTAATATGAAGGCATTGGTAAATCTTGATCATTCTATGTAAAAGCATTATAGTGCCTGAAATTTAGAAATGCCCCATTGGCTATGTCCAGTCACACAAACCACATCTGACCATTTTAATCCATCCAGGAGGGAAACCACACAATTGCCTATACCATTATACAAAATGGATGCTTGGCACCATGAGGCTAAAACAACTATATGAGCGACTAAAATTCCACCTTACCACATATTTTTATTTGGCCATCATATCAACCTCAAAGTCCATCCTTTATATTACCAACATAAAAAAGACCTCCTCGAAAACATTGGGGCATTTCTTCCTGCAAAATTGGTTTCAGAACACTAAGAAAATGGAAAGCAACAAGAAAATGAATGTTATTGTGATGGATTCGGTGGGGCAGGCTTTGTTCTCTCTCGTACCTCCAAATTCATTACAGAAAGCATGAAATGCTATCCGTTAAGGAAGGCAAGTTGAAGATGGCCACATTATAACTGATGAAGGGCTGCTAAATGTTTAGATAGTCATCATCAATTTCCCATCATTGGCAGACATCTTCCCTGAGAGCCATTTCATAAATTCTCCAGCGCCCTGCAGCCTGAAGAAAGCTGTTCCTGGACAACATTACAGATTGCCAGCTGTGAAGAGCCTGCCCCACCCCTTGTCACAGCTCAGGGAGTTTGCATGACAAAAGAATAATTGAATTGATAATGCAACGGTACATGACATAGAGCACCATTTTGCAACAGGAATGTCTAAGTCATGAATAATGAAGTGATTTCCTCCAGAGTAATTCATGGAACAGGTACGTTAGCAAAGCAAGCTCCCCTAAGTGTGCAAATGCAATGCACCTCTGACCCAGGAGAGCTCAGTCAGGTCTCTCAGCTCATTTAAATGCCTTCCTTTGTGACTGCCACTTAGGGTGGGTAGCAGGTGGCAGGTGTGAAAAGGGGGAAATGTTTTTTTATTTATTATGGGTTTTTTTTTTCATGCTCTATGGCATCTGCCCACAAGAATAAGGGAGAGGTTTGCTAAAGCAGCTTAATATTGAACATCAAGCAGCTGCCAAGGAATCATAACTTCTGATCATTTCTGACCTCTATTGAATTTGAATCATTACTTCTGGTCACGTTGCTGAATGCGAACCACTCAACAGTGAGTGCTGCCAGTAGGTTATCTGCCGGGAAGCTGATCTGTGGAAAAATAGACCGTACTTCACCCTCAAATGTTGAAAAGGTTTTTTTTTTCTCATTTACAAAATATACATCCCTAAGCTCTTCATAAGAAAGATTTCATTTGAATAATAAGAATTCCTACTTGTTATGAAAAAAAGGTCCTGAGGAATTGCTAACTATGGTTACATCAATAGGGAAGCCCTGTTGGAAGAATATAGCAACAATATAGAAGACCAGGGGAGAGGCTGAGAGAAAAGGCATTGTCTTAAGAAGAAAAGATAATGATTAGTTCCAGACAGAAGATCTAGGAGAAAGTCCCTTGGATTCTCTTGCCACCTCCGCTGTATCAAGGGTTAGGGAAAACACAAGTGGACTAACCAAAAGAATCCTGGTCATTAGCACAATAATAGTAATAATAGCTGCTGTTCACTCTGTTCTTACTCTGTATCAGGGACTATCCTAAGCATTTATATACATGTTCTAATTCAATCTTACCAATGGAGTTGGTCATATTTTTGCCCCCATTTTATAAATAAGGAATTAGAAGATCAGAAAAATTAATTAACCTGATAAAAGTCAACCAATGGCTGAGCTCGAAAGTAATCCCAGCTTGGTTTCATTCCAAAGGATCAAAACATTATTTTTATCAAGCCACATAAAAATCAAGTGAAATATACCAAGGAGAAAATCTTTTCTTATTTTAGCAAGCCTGAAGGGAGATTCTTTCAGTACCGGGTACTATGCTAGTCATCTTGCGACACAAAAACAAAAACAAAAACACAGTCTCTGCATTAAAATTACTTGCAGTCTAGGAAGGGAAGCAATGTGTTAAGCAAATAATCAAAAGTATGCTTTAATTTTCGTGCTCAAGGTATGATGTGCCAATGTAGGTCCCTTAGGTATAAGCAAAAGAAAGGGATTCCGGGTAACTAAAGCAGAAAACGATTTGACTGAAAAAGTAGAAAGCAGTTGTACTGGTTGGAGTAATTAGCACTAGACACAGCGACAACAACCTTCCTAAGTCACAGTGGCTGAATCCTGTAAAGGTTTGCTTAATGCTTATGTCACTCTAATACAGGACTTTAAGCTACTTCCATTCTGTAGTTTTGCCACAGACTGTCTTTAAATAGGGAAGGAAAGAGGACACACATTGGTTTTTAACTGCTTGGCCCCAAAGCTAATCATGTCACTTCCTCTCAGAGTCTGTTGGCCAGAAAAAGTCATATGGCACCAAAATAACTGCAAAGAAGGATGGGAAGTACAGGGGAGTGTGTGGTATACTGGCGAGCACTAACTCTCACTAGTTTGGAGATGATGGAAAGACTGGAGCAGCAGGCATGGCACACTCCAGGAAACCTGGCTCTCTCACTAGAAAACCTCTAATGTTTGGCAACCCCAGGCTGTTAAGTCCAAGGGTCATAATGGAGGAATCTGGAGATATTGGACAATGGCAGATCGTAGTGTCATTTGATCATTCAAGTCAGTCAGTTAGTAAGAAAATAGTAAGAAAATGTTACTTTGCATCTCTTCCCCACTCTGCCCATCCTGTTGATGGCCTGGCTCTCTCTCTTGATCTCTCTTCTATATTCCTGCATTCTCACCTCCACTGGACAGGACTCCAGGTCAGTGGATTGCCCTCTGCACTACTCGAGCAATTTTGTTGTTCTCACAACATGAGGATGGGAGAGAAGTCACAAGGAGAGTGACACCTCTACCCACATTTTGCCAAAACACATGCATTCACACACTCAGACACATTCAAACATTCACATGTGACACACACATTCATGCATTCGCATTTGCCCCTCCACAATCACTTATCACAGTCATTTGCCCCACACACACTCACACCCCCCCACACTCACACATCATACAGTCACATATGCCCACACATGTATGCACACACGTGATCTCATATGCCCTCATGCCCACATTCACATACTACACAGTCACATATGCCCCCAGACAAATGCCTGACAGGTAATGTGAAAGCAAAATAGACATAAGAGGCTCCAAGTTCATTACTACATTCAAAATTTAATATTGACAGTAGTGGAAAATTTGGAAAAATTTAAATGGAGATGAAAGTTATCAATCAAATAAACTCAAAACGAAATGACTCTGGAATCAGCCTTTAATGACATAAAGGAGTGATGGAAGGCCTTGAAATAAAATCTAGCTAAATGGATCTTTCTTTTTTCACTACCTAGTGGTATGACTTCTGGTGAGTTGCTGGAATTTTCCTAGACTCGGTTTTTTCATTGCTATCAATATGAGGACAATATCTTTTCTTGTTGTGGGTTCTAAATGAGAGTGTATGAAAGTAATTTAAAAATAATGTACATTCCATTTCAAGTGGAATGGAACTCTCATCCATTTGTGCTGAAACCTAAAATAAATTTGAGCACAGGCTCTAATAGACATGGTTCTGAGAGACAGGATGTGGGAGAGAAGGGGCAGGTGAGAAATTGAGAAGGCAGAGAGTTCCTGTGCCCACCTCCTGGCTGCACTGGGTTACTACCTAGCAGTGCCGGATCACATAAGGTACCAGTAATTGGTATTTTGTACTCAGATTGATCAGTAATAATTCATGGAAACTAGAGCAAATCAATTTGTAAGCATTTAGTTTCTGAAATGAAATTTCAAAGTGCAGTAATGGCCTCACTAATGGCAAAGGCATAGTTAATTCAAACTAGTTTCAACCAGATCTTATGCACAGGAAAATATACAAATAAATAGGACTGTTTACCCCAAAGAAAATAATACAAAGTGCCAAGTATATAATTATCATTAAGTAAAGGACCTATCCCTATGCTGACTGAAACTCAAGAAAAAAAAAATGGAAACAATAGATTTGCTTTATTTAAAAACATATCAAGTTAGACACAAGGAGGAAGTTTAAAAAATTGCTAATCAGAACAAATACTAAGTGGAAAGAAGGTGTCAAGTGAAAAATACTGCAGGCTAATGAAAAGGAGGTTGTATTCTTGTCCCACTAGTGGAAAGTATGTCTTTAGATAAGTCATTTGATTGTTTTTGGTCTCAAAACCCTAAATTATTAAATTTAAGTGCTCCATTAATAGCTCATCTTTTCTTAAAAGCTATTCTTCATCCTGTATGTTTAGATTTCCTTGAATGCATGCCATCCTCCTGTGCAGCTGGAATCAGACCTCAAAGTCATCTTTACTTTGCATCTCTTCCAGTTCTGGCCATCCTGTTGATGGCCTGGCTCTCTCTCTTGATCCCTCTTCTACATTCCTGAATTCTCACCTCCACTGATTTTTTATAATCTCCCCTCTGGGCTGTAGCCAGTGTCTTGGGGGTGGTCTCCCTGCCTTGGATGGCTCTGCAGTTCAGTCTCTCTGGGTGACTGCTTTCTGGAAGATTGTTCTTCTAGTACAGAGCTGTGGTTATGGTCAGTTGCATAAGAGGAGCTTTCTCTGGCTTTACCAAATAAAACATGCCTTTCTATTGATAACTTTAGGACTAGCTGAAAACCTGTTCCAAAATATCTTCTTAATAGTATATCTGAATTCCACTGCTTTTCTTTACATTCTCTATGTGAAATTGATATATGGATTTCTTCTGAATATTCCCTTTAGATATCAAATTCTGGAAAAGATGGAGAAATAGGGACCATATTTCCCCTCCTGCCAGAAACAATTCAAATACTGGACACAATACATGCAACAATGGTTTTGGAGACAGTAGAGATTAAGCAACAAAGGACTGTGATCTCCGAGAGCTTGAAAACAAATGAGATGGGCCAACACACATACCAATTTACTGCCTGGAGAGAATTTCAAGGTCGCAACATAGAGACAGTGCACTCAGGTGAAGCCTGGAAGTGAGATGAAGTTGGGAAGCTGGGGAAGCCAAGGCAGCCAGAGTACAAGGTGGAGGACCAGAAAGGACAGAGCTGCACTCAGAGTGTTCCAGAAATCTTCAAAGGGTCACACTCAAGTCTTCAGCTGTATACTGATCAGGGTATATGTGGGGAGAAATCACTGAGACCAAAGAAATAACCACCCCTAAGAATTAAAAGAAGCAATACCTGGAGGCTACCGAGAGCTGGGAATAATTCCTGTTGCCACCTGCCAAAGTAGAATCATGATTCTAGGGGTAGTGGGTAAAGTACTCAGATAGATTTTGTCTCAAGAGTGAGACAATGATTCCTAGACTAAACACTGCTCTGGTCCTGCCAAACAAAGCTTAAGAGTAAGATGTGCAAAGACAAAACCATGTCCAAGTAATGTAATTGCATCTCAGAACAAGCCACAGAGTATCTGTAGAAATACAGAATATTCATCATCAAACAAGGTAAAATTTCAATGTCTGGCATTGAATTAAAAATCACCAGGAACATGAATTAAAAATCGCAGGAACAAAATGATGAATGATGCACAGTTGTGAAAAAAAATCAATCACTCAGAACTAACCTAGAAGTGATAAAGATAATGGACTTAGTACACAAGACAATAAAAGTTAATATAACTACATTACATATGCTCAAGAAACTAAAGACAATGTTAAATATGTTCAGAAAAGGCAGGCAGATATTTAAAAAGATCAAATTTGAACTTCTAAAAGTGAAAAAAAGTGGTGTCAAAAATTAAAAATACACTGGATGGGTCAACAGCAGGTTAGACACTGTAAAAAAAGCCTCTAAACGTGAAGATGTGTCAAGAGAAACTACTCAAAAGGAAACACAGACCAAAAAAGACTGGAGGAAAAAAAGAAAGACAGCATCAGTGAACTATGTATGGGACAATTTCAAGCAACCTAATGTATTTGGAGTCCCCAAAAGAGATGAGAGGGAAGGGGGCAGGAAAAACATTTTTTTTAAAGATTTTGTATATTTATTTGTCAGAGAGAAGGAGAGAGAGCACAAGCAGGGGGAGCGGCAGGCAGAGAGAGAAGCAGGCTCCCCACTGAGCAAGGAGCCGGATGCAGGACTCCATCCCAGGACCCTGGGATCATGACCTGAGCCAAAGGCAGACACTTAACCAACTGAGCCACCCAGGTGTCCGTAGGGGGAAAAACTTGGGACAAACAATGGCTAAACATTTCCTCAATTTAATGAAAACTATAAGCCCATAGATCCAATAGCTCAACAAACCCCAAGCAAAGGAAACATGAAAAAAAATTACAGTACGGCATATCATAAGCAATTTGCTGAAAACCAGTGATAAAGGAAAAACATCTTAAAATCGGCCAGGGGAAACTATGTATTACATGCAAGGAACAAATGTAAGAAAGACTCCTCACTCGTTTTCTTCTGAGAATTCTGATGTCTTGCTTTAACTTCCAGTCTTGTCCTTGCCAGATGGCCCTTCCCTATTCCCCTTCAGGCCCTTAAAAGTGAAGAGTAGAAATTAACACCTCTTTAAGGAGTTGAAATGAAACTACTAGCTGGTGTTCAAAGCATGATTTAAAAGGATACACACACACAAACACACACACAACGTAATAGTACTAAGCGATAAAAAAGAAGAAAATCTTGCCATTTGTGGTAACATGGATGGACCTTTATTTATGCTAAATAAAATAAATCAGATGGAAAAAGAAAAAAAAAATAAATAAAATAAGAGGATATATGGTGATGGCAAGGGTTAGCCTTATTTTGTATGTCTTTTCTGTCTATCTGGGCATTTCCTTTTACTAGGGGTCTGCTTTCCCATGGCAATACTCAATCAATAGATGTTTTATGAGTACTTGTTCTATGCAAGGGATCCATCTAGGGTCTAGTATAATTTGCAGCTTAATTGAAGGCACGACTACAGCTGAGATGCAGCAGAATGGGCACCAGATAGAGCTCAGCTTTACACTTGTTTCTTTCAGTCACTTGAAACCTACTTCCTCCCCATGTGGTCAATGAGCAAAGTGGAGTTGAGTGGGACCTGGGGTCCTCTGGCTATAAATATTTTACATGCACTGCCTTATTCCTATCACTTAGCTTTTTTTGTTTTGTTTTGTTTTGTTTTGTTTTGTTTTTTGAAGATTTGTTAGTATAAGCTAAATGTGCATAAAAGAACAGTGGCAACAATTTTTAAAACTTTGTCCAAAAATTGCTCAGTGTCTACATATAGAAAATACAATCCTGAACACTAGAATGCAGATGAATAAAGCAAGATACCTCTCTCCAAGGAGCTTAGAGTTTAAAGAAAATGGTTTGCCAATTGCAGAAGGAAATAAACAAAGCTGCTGGCACTTGGGAAAATGGAAAATAACGGAAATTAGAGGTAATTTTGAATTTATCAAAGGAGATGTATTTATGTTTGCAAGAAAACAGGTTTACATTTAGAAAGAATACTCTAGCTACAGTGAGCCTGAGCAAGAAAATAAAGGATTATCTGAACGTGAGTCCCTGACCTAAAGCCATGGATTCGAGACACAGCAAGAAAGCACAGCTCCAACATAATGATATTTGTCAAAACAGATAATCTGATCATCTAGAAACACGGTAAATGATAAAAGTGTATGAGAATTTGACATCCTCAGCACTGTTGCTATGTAACATTAAAAATCTAAAACTTTAGCTGGAGTTCAACCTCCAAAGGAAAAAAATGATGGGCATGCCCTGAAGTGCCATCAGAGGAGGGTCCCTGCAAATCCAAAGGCTCAGAAATGGGTACGGGACTCTTCTCCTTATTCCTGGTGTGTACGATTCAGTGCCTGATTCCCTTGCCAGATACAGCAGGCCACAACAATCATTAATTACACATCTATTATGCACAAGGTACTGGGGGTACAAAGGTGAAATAAGTCGACCTTTTCCAGAAGGTCAGAGTCTACCAAGGATGACATGCAAGAATTGTAATCCACTGATATAAAAACCAGGAAAGAAATAAATGCAGGCCCATAATCTATTTGAAACCTTTAGAACAGATCTGTTTTGGAATCTGGAACTTTTTAATTTTAAGAAAAGATAATGCGGCGATTATATGACTTAAAGCATATGATGCCCTTTGTCTAAGTCAGTGCTCAATAAGCCAACATTGATGATTCTTCAGGGAATCTATGTACATTCACACTAAATGTGCTGGAGACTATAAATAACATCACATCTGCTTCAGTTCATATTTGCTCCCCAAAGGGTTCAGGTCAGCTCAGTTTCACCACCAAGTCAGTTAAGAGCATCAGGGATTTTAGACTTGAGGATAAAGGAATGAGGGCCTGAATTAGAAAGTACAGTGGGAGGGATTGATGAACCCTGGCTGAGACTATTACAGATTTTGCCTTCTGGAAAACCCCCTTGGATTTGTACCTTCATCTGCTCATCTGCATTGTAAATTCAACTCTAAATTTCATGAGTTCCATTTTTCTTGTAACTTCCTCAGCGTATAGAATGGTCTGGAACACACTGGGTGCTTAATAATTTCTTAATTAACAAATCTAACCAGACATATTGCAGAGTCTCAGAAACAAATGCTTGTGAGAAACAGTTATTACATAAAGTGAATAAGCCAGAAATAATTCCACATTTTATAGTATATTTAAGACTACTTAAAATGCATAGAAATATTCTGGAAAGAAGTAATACAAAAGTCACATGTAAGTGTGATGGTAGAACTATGAACACTTTTCTACTCCTTTGGATGCTTTCCCCCAGTTTCCTTAATAAACGTGTTTTTAAATAAAGTTGAACAAATTCTGGAATTTTACTGAACTTGGAGATTAATTTACTTCCGTATGGCTCCACCATGATTTTCTTAAGATTTATTTAGTGCTAGTATTTTTGTTTTTAGGAATTTCATGTTTTCAATAAAGTGATGAAAAGTTTTTAAAGTCCTGTGTAAAATTTCTAGCTTCGGCATTAACAAGATTTCTTGTGCTGTGCTTCTGGCAACGGGAAGCATGTTTCCCGTGAGTTTTGTACAAGACAGAGTGATTAATGCTGTTTCTGGTAAGGCTGAAATGTGTGGCAACAACCCAAATCTTCTCACTCTGCAAATTCCATAAAGTGAAAGGGGAGAGAATCGTCTATTGCTTCCTTATTGAAGTTGTTACTAGCCTTAAATTTAGTGTAAAGCAAATATGTATCTTAACACTGTTACAGGATTTGTGCCAGACACATGTTTAATTAAAAAAAAAAGTCATATGAAAACTGTATGTGATAAGGTTTTATATGATTTTTGTTTATTGTGGTAAAATACACATAACATAAAATGTACCATCCTAACCACTGTTAAGTGCACGGCTCAGTAGCATTAAGGGCATTCACATTACTGTGAAACCATCACCACCATCCATCCCCAGAACTATTTTCATCTTGCAAAACTGAATCACTATACCCATTCAACCTAACTCCAAATATTTGTATTAATTTAAAAATAATTTTGTATTGTCATAAAATAAGCAAAATTTACCATCTCAACCATTTTTAAGTGTACAATTCAGTGCTATTAAGAACATCGATATACTGTGCAACCATCACTGCCATCCATCTCCAGAACTCTGTTCGTCTTGCAAAACTGATGCTCTATTCCCCTTAAACAGTCACCTCCCATTCTCCCCTTATCCCCACCCTGGGAAACCACATCCTACTCTCTGCTTGTATGAATTTAACTACTCAAAGTACATCATGTAAGTGGAATCATTGTTCACTTACCATAATATCCACTTATCCATAATATCACTAAATTGTTCATTTAGTTGTAACAGGTGTCAGAATTTACTTCTTTTTTTAAGGGCCATATGCACCCCAATGTTCATAGCAGCAATGTCCACAATAGCTAAATCGTGGAAGGAGCCGAGATGCCCTGCAACAGATGACTGGATTAAGAAGTTGTGGTCCATATATACAATGGAATATTACTCAGCAATCAGAAAGAATGAGTTCTCAACATTTGCTACAACATGGACGGCACTGGAGGAGATAATGCTTAGTGAAATAAGTCAAGCAGAGAAAGACAACTATCATATGATTTCTCTCATCTATGGAACATAAGAACTAGAATGATCAGTAGGGGAAGAAAGGGATAAAGAAAGGGGGGGTAATCAGAAGGGGGAATGAAACATGAGAGACTATGGACTATGAGAAACAAACTGAGGGCTACAGAGGGGAGGGGGGTGGGGGAATGGGATAGACCGGTGATGGGTAGTAAGGAGGGCACATATTGCATGGTGCACTGGGTGTTATACACAACTAATGAATCATCGAGCCTTACATCGAAAACCGGGGATGTACTGTATGGTGACTAACATAATATAATAAAAAATCATTATTAATAAAAACAAAAGAAAAAAAAAAGAATTTACTTCTTTTTTTAAAGTGTTTATTTTAACTCCAGTTGGTTAACATACAGTGTTATTTAGATTTCAGGCATGCAATATAGTGATTCGATGCTTCCATACATCACCCAGTGCTGCTCAGTACAAGTGCACTCCTTAATGCCCTATTTAACCTACTCCCACACCCACCTCCTCTCTGGTAATCATCAGTTAGTTCTCTATAGCTAAGAGTCTGTTTCTTGGTTTGTCTCCTCCCACCCTTTTTCCTCTTGTGTGTTTGTTTTGTTTCTTAAATTCTACATATAAGTGAAATCACGTTGTATTTGTCTTTCTCTGATTTATTTCACTTAACATTATACTGTCTAGCTCCAGCCATGTCCTTGCAAATAGCAAAATTTTATTCTTTTTTATGGCTGAATAATATTCCATTGTGTGTATATAACATATCTTTATCCGTTCATCAGTTGATGGACATTTGGGCTCTTTCCACAATTGGCTATTATAAACAATGCAGCCAAAAATATAAGGGTACATGTAGCCTTTTGAATCTGTATTTTTATAACCTTTGGGTAACTTCCTAATAGTAAGATTGCTGGATCATAAGGTAGCTAGCTCTATTTTTAACTTTTTGTGGAACCTCCATACTGTTTTCCAGAGTGGCTGCACCAGCTTATGTTACTACCAACAATGCAAGAGGGTTCCTTTCTCTCCACATCTTTGCCAACATCTTTGTTTCATATGTTGTTGATTTTAGCCATTCTGACAGGTGTGAGGTGATACCTAATTGTAATTTTGATTTGCATTTTTCTGATGGTAAGCGATGATGAACTTCTTTTCATGTGTCTGTTGGCCATCTGGTTGTCTTCTTTGGAGAAATGTCTGTTCAGTTTCATTCTTCTGCATGTCACCGTCCAGTTTTCCCAACACCATTTGTTGAAGAGACTATCTTTTTTCCACTGGCTATTCTTTCCTGCTTTGTCAAAGATTAGTCAACCATATAGTTGTGGGTCCATTTTTGGATTTTCTATTCTGTCCCATTGATCTATGTGTCCATTTTTGTGAGACTGCTTTCTTACACTATACACAAAAATAAATTCAAAGTGGATGAAAGACCTAAATGTGAGACAAGAAATCATCAAATTCCTATAGGAGAACACAGGCAGCCACCTCTTTGACCTTGGCCATAGCAACTTCTTACCAGACACATCTCCAGAGGCAAGGGCAACAAAAGCAAAAATGAACTATTATGACTTCATCGAGATAAAAAGCTTCTGCACAGTGAAGGAAACAATCAACAAAACTAAAAGACAGCCTATGGAATAGGAGAAGATATTTGCAAATGACATATCTGATAAAGTGTTAGTGTCCAAAATCTATAAAGAATTTATCAAACTCAACACCCCAAAAATAATCCAGTTAAGAAATGGACTGAAGACATGATAGATATTTTTCCAAAGAAGACAGACATCCAGATTGCTAAAAGAAATATGAAAAGATGCTCAACATCACTCATCATCAGGGAAATACAAATCAAAAGCATGATAATATACCGCCACACACCTGTCAGAATGGCTAAAATCAACAACACACCTGTTGTTTCTTGTGTTGTTGATTTTAGCCATTCTGACAGGTGTGAGATGGTATATACATAATAGAATATAACTCAGCTATCAAAAAGAATGAAATCTTGCCATTTGCAATGATGTGGATGGAGCTAGAGTGTATTCTACTAAGTGAAATAAGTCAGAGAAAGATAAATGCCATATGATTTCACTCATCTGTGGAATTTAAGAAACAAAATACATGAACATATGGAAGAGGGAGAATGGAGAGAGGGAAACAAACTGTAAGAGACTCTTACCAAGAGAGAGCAAACTGAAGGTTGTTGGAGGGAGGTGGGAGGGATGGGCTAAACAGGTGATGGGTATTAAGGAAGGCACTTATTATGATGGGCACTGGGTGTTGTATGCAAGTGATGAACCACTGAATTCTATTCCTGAAACCAATGTTGCACTGTATGTTAACTAACCAGAATTTAAATAAAAATTTGAAGAAAAAAAAAAAAGAAAAAAATTTCTGTTGAAGTCTTCTGCCCATTTTTTAATTGAGTTGTTTTTTGGGTATTGAGTTTTATAAGTTCTGTAAATATTTTGGATGCTAATCCTTTATCAGATAAATCATTTGCAAGTATCTTTGCCCACTCCATAGGTCCAGAAAGTGGTCCAGTTTCATTTTTTTTTCATTGCTGTCCAGAATTTACTTCCTTTTTAAAGCTAAATAATATTCCACTGTGTGTGTATATACCACACTTTGTTTATTCATTCATTCACTGATGAACACAGGCTGCTTTCAGCTTTGGACTATTGTGAGTAATGCTGTCATGAACATTGGTATACAAGTACCTCTTTGACCTCACTCTCAGTTCTTTTGGGTCTATATCTGGAAGTAGAATTTCTGGATCATATATGGTAATTCTATTTTAATTTAAAAAATTAATTAAAAAAAACTATCATACATTTTCCATAGTGGCTGCACTATTCTACATTTCCACCAAGAGTGTTCAGGTATTCTGCTTTCTCCACATTCTCGCTGTACTGGTTCTCTTTTATATATATATATATATATATATATATATATATATATATATATATATATATATAGTAGTTCTTATATTTAGGTATTTGACCCACTTTGAGCTAATTATTGTATACGATGTTAGGTAAAAGTCCAGCTTTGTTGTTTTACATGTGGATATCTAATTGTCCCAGCACCATTTGTTGAAAAGACTGTCTTTTCCTATTGAATGGTCTATTATATCATAAAACAAACAAACAAAAAAATCATTTGACCATATATGAAAGTATTTATTTCTGGATTTTTTATTTTATTTCAATGATCTATAGGCCCATATTTATGCCAATACCATGTTGTTTTGATTATTAAAATTTTGTAGTAAGTTTTGAAATCAGAATGTGTAAATCTGCCTTTATTAATCTTTTTCAGTATTATTTTGACTATACAGGATACAAATTTTAAGATGGATTATTCTATTTCTGCAAAAAAACTTTTTTGTAGCGGTGCCTGAGTGCCTCAGTGGGTTAAGTGTCTGACTTGATTTCAGCTCAGGCCTTGATCTCAGGGTCATGGGATTGAGCAGCACATTAGGCCCTATGCTAGGCGTGGAGTCTATTTAAAAAAAAAATGGGGGGGGATTTTGAAAACAGATTGCATTAAATCTGTAGGTTGTTTTGGGTAGTATTGATATCTAATGACATTAAGTCTTCAAATTCATGAACTCAGGATATCTTTCCATTTATTTATGTCTTTAATTTCTTTCAGCAATGTTTGTAGTTTTCACTGTACAGTCGTTGACCTACTTGGTTAATTACTAGGTATTTTATGCTTTGTAATACTGTTGTAAATGAAACTGTTTTCTTAATTTCCTTTTCAGATTGTTCATTGTTAGTGTATAGAAATGCAACTAGTTTTTGCATGTAGATTTTTTATCCTGCTACTTTGCTGGATCAATTTATTAGTTCTATCAGTATTTTTTTTTATAGAATCTTAAAGGTTTTCTACACATAAGGTCATACATATGTAAACAAAGATTATTTTACTTCTTTTCCAATTTAGATACTTGACTAATTGTTCTAACTAGGACTTCTAGTACAATGTTAAATAGAAGTGTCAAAAGCAGACATCCTTCTCTTATTTCTGATCTTTGCCGAAGAACTTTCAGTTTTTATCATTGTGTATAGTATTCACTGTGTTTTTTCATATGTGGTTTTTACTACATTGAAGTAGATTTCTTCTATTACCAGTCTATTGAGTGCTTTCTTATTTTTTATCATGAAAGGGCATTGAGTGTTGTCAAATGCATTTTCTGCATCAATTATGATACAGAAATATGTTTATTTTTCCCTTCATTCTGTTAATGTGGCATATTGCATTTGATCAATTTTCTTTCTTTTTTAAAGATTATTTATTTATTTATTTATTTATTTATTTATTTATTTATTTATTTTAGAGAAAGAGCGCAAGAGAGAGAAAGTGAGAAGAAGCAGAGGAAGAGGGACAAGCAGACTTTGCACTGAGCACAGAGCCTAATGTAGGGTTTGATCTCACAACCCTAAGCTCATGACCCTAGCCAAAATTAGGAGTTAACTGCTCAACTGACTGAGCCACCCAGACGCCCTCACTTCATTGACCAATTTTCATATGTTGAATTATCCTTGCATTCTAAGAATAAATCCCACTTGATTATGATATACAATCCTTTGAATAGACTCTTGAATTCAGTTTGCCAGTATTTTTTTGAGAATTTTTAAATCTATGTTCATAAGAGTTATTGTTCTGTAGTCTTCCTGTAGTATCTTTGGCTGTGGTTCAGGGCCAATACTTGTTTCATAGAATGAGTTAAGTATTTTCTTCTTCAGTTTTTTTTGAAAAGTTTCAAGATTGGTGTTATTTCTTTAAATGTTTGGTAGAATTCAGCAGTGAAGACATCAGGTCCAGGTATTTCTTTGTCAAAAGATTATTTATTACTGATTATATCTTCTTAGTAGTTTTAGGTCTATTCAGATTTTTCTATTACTTTGCGGTGCAGGCTTTGGTAGGTTTCATGTTTCTATTAATTTTTCCATTTCATCTGGATTATCCAATTTGTTGGTGGACAACTGTTTATAGTATTCTGTTACAATTCTTTTTATTTCTATAGACGCAGTAGTAATGTACCCACTTTCATTTCTGATTTTAATAAATTGATGCTTCTTTCTTTTTTCTTTGCAAATCTAGCTATAGATTTGTCAATTTTATTGTTGTTTTTGAAAAACCAACTTTAGTTTTGTTGAATTTCTTTATTATTTTCCTGCTCCATTTTATTTATTTCTGCTCTAATGTTTATTATTGCTTTCCTTTTGCTACTGTTGGGTTTAATTTGTTTTTCTCTCTCTAGTTCCTTAAGTTCTAAAGCTATGTTGTTGATTTGAGATCTTTCTTGTTTTTTAATGTAAGTTTTTATAGTTATAAATATTTCCCTGAGCACCACTTTTGCTGCATCCCATAAGTTTTGGTTTGCTGTGTTTTTGTTTTCATTCATCTCTAAGTATTTTTAATTTTGCTTAAGATTTTTTTTTGATCCACCACTTGCTTTAAGAGCGTCTTTTTTCATTTTCACAAATATGTGAATGTTGTGGTTTCCCTTCTGTTATTGATTTCTAACCTCATCCTGTTGTCAGTGAAGATACTTTCATAAAATCTATCTTTTTAACTCTGCTGAGACATAATTTGTGGCCTAACATAGAGTCTATTCTGAAGCATTCACCATATGCACTTAAGAATAATGTGTATTCTGTTGTTGAATAGAGTGTTCAATATGTGGCTTTTACATCTAGTTGGTTTGTTGTATTGGTCAAGTCCTCATGTCCTTACCTATCTTCTGTCTCATTATTCTGCCCATTATAGAGAGTGAGAATATTTGAAGTATGCAAATATTATTGAAGAACAGTTTATTTTTTCCCTCCAATTCTACTAATTTTCACTTCATATATAGTGATGGTCTATTACTAGGTGAATAAATGTTAGTACTTATTATATCTTCTTGCTGTATTGAATATTTTATTAATATATATTGTCTTTGTCTTTTGTAATCTTTTTTTTTTTAATTTAAATTAGATGTGTCTGAGATCACAGTAGCTATATCAGCTGTCTTTTGGTTATTTGTCTGCTTGGGTCTTCATTATGGTGGCAAGAAATGAATCAAAACGTTTTACTTATACAACAGTTTTTTTTTTCTAGATTTATTTTTGCACCACTTATAGTGTTTGCTTAAAATATTGACAAGACTACGCTATTGGTGTGTAAATAATTAACACTACGATATCTCTTTTGTAAACTGAGTCCCATAATATGGTGAAATGATTTTTTATTGCCTTGTTTATTCTACCTTGCCTAAAATTTTATGATTACAATTTATTTTGAAAAGAATTTTAACATCTTTTTTATTTTTAATTTTCAGTAGCAAATTTTTTCCATCTTTATATTTTTAATGTTTAAGTATTTACAGGAACACTGAAAACAGTTTAAATACATTTATATGTACAACTTTGTATCATGCTTTTTCCAGTAACATAAAATCACAGTGTTTCTGAATTCTTTTTAAAGCATAGAACTTAAACTATATGATGCAGTTTGAAAACATTTATCTTTTAGTAGGAAAATTTAGCTCATTTAAATTTATTGCTATGACAGATTTAGGAGACCTCTGTTCTATCATTATGTTTTATATTCCAATTTCTGATATTATAGGATATATATATGTATAAACTTCAAAATATGGTTTCTTTTTGAGAGGGACATATATTTCTTCTAAATTAAGGTGGTTTGTATTTTGTTATATTTTTTGTATTTTTGTATGTATGTTTGTATTTTTATAACTATAACCTCATATCTTCTTGTGGTACAATGTTAATTACCCTTCCCTGTGTCCATACTCTTATGTGGTGCTCTCCCATGTTGACTCCAGATCCTGGGCATGTGACTTTTACAGCTCCTGGGACATCAGTAAACATGAAACAATCAGAGACTTGGAAAGCACTTCTGTATTGGCATATGCCTTCTTTGCTATGCAAAACTGTCATGATAGGAAGCCTGGGGTAGCTTAATGGAGGATGTGACTCTACGGAATAGTTAACTATAAACACAGTCTCTGATTAAGACCAATAGATGAGGGGCGCCTGGGTGGCTCAGTCAGTTAAGTGTCTGCCTTCGGCTCAGGTCGTGATCACAGGGTCCTGGGATAGAGCCCCACTTTGGGCTCCCTGTTCAGGGGGGAGCGCTTCTTCTCCCTATCCCTCTGCCTGCCACGTCAACTGCTTCTGCTGTCTCTCTTTCTGTCAAATAAATAAATTCTTAAAAAAACAACAACAACAACATATGAACTGTCTAGTTAATCCCAGCTCAAATGGCTGACAGATCTGTGTGTAAGTAAAAACAAACAAACAAAAAAATTTTTTTAACATGCTAAAGTGTGGGGTGGATTCCTATCCAGCAATGGATAAATTTATAAACCTATATTTCTTCAGACACTATTTATTAATTTTCTAAAAGGAGGTAAGATGAAATTAATATAGATCTTTTTCCTCCCTCTCCTCACCCCCAAAAGCTAGTTATTTTAGTTTTCTTAGTGTTTACTTTTAATGTCAAATATATTTAAAACTCTATTACTATTATTGTGTGCCTAAATCTTTATTTAGGTCCTGTTTTATGACCTTTTGAACCAAATAAGGTCCAAGAGAGCTCCTGCCACTTGACCCTATAAGCTTTTTGAGATTACTAGCATTGGTAGAGACAATGTATAATGAAGATAGAATAGCCTTACCCCATCTGCTTCCACCCGTATACACTTGTACTTGGTCATCAATGATTTTATTTCATTGTTCTTCGATCTGTTTTGTGACTTGAGATTTTAGCTCTCTTAAAGTAAAAAAAATAGGGTTTGATTCCTGTTTCACTTTCTATGCAGCTTTTGGATGTGTTATTAAATTTTTTTAAGTTTTAAATTTTAAATTAAGTTTTGAACAAGTAAGAATGAATAGCTACTGAAGAAATCAGTAAAAAAATAAAAAATAAAATTGTTACAATTTCAAGTCTGAACAATGAGACGTAAATATTTCAAATATAAAGAAAAATGTCTACTTTACATAGCTCCATTTCTTGTAATGACAATCCAAAAGATCTTGCACTCTTACTATTAACATGTTTCAGAATTTCTATAACATGACCTTGCTTTTCGTCTGCACATACTGAAAAAAACTATGCTTTTTCTTCTCACATTCCAAAAAGTCATGACAGTGGGGCCAAGGGAGGGAGGGAAATATCCAAGGTGGTGAGATCTGAAGTGTGAGGATCCCTATAACTAAAAGCCATAGCTTCTGAAAACAACAGAAAAGAGCAAGTTTCAAATCATTACTAGTCATATTTGTGTTTCTATGGGATAGCAAGCATTTGTACCCAGCTACAATCTCAAAGTGTTTTGTGAAATTGACAAAAATGGTAAATGTAAACTCATAAAATCACTGTAGGGATAAAACAGATAGTGTTTGAGGGAAAAAAAAAAGCTAGAAGACTAGACTTGATGACATAAGGCTAGACAGCATTTAGTCAATGGATATGTTGATTCATATTTACTAAGAAGTTTCAAACTTAGTCCAAATTGAGTTTTTTCATTTGGTTTCTATGCATAAAGCAATCATTTGGCCTTTAAGGGAGCTGAATTCCTCCTCTCCACAGTGAATCATTGCCTGTTACGCACCTGCTAGTTTCATCCCAGAATAACACCATAATCTTTGAAATTGAGTTTCATTTTCTTTTTAACTAAACACTATTTTTCTCGTCCTAATGCTTTCTCAATGGACCCCATCTTACTCAGGCACTATTCTAGGCTCTGATAGACTGTCCTGACCAAACAGACATAATCCTTGTCCTCAAGTAGTTTATGGTCTCCAAGAATACTAACCACTGAACATACAATTACATGTGTAAGTAACAATGCTATACAATAAAATGTATGTGATGCTAGATCACAACTGCTAAATTCATGTGCATTACTTGTACTTGCCCACTCAACTCAATATTTTCTATCTTCCTTGTTTCTCTCATTTCCAATTTTGTCTCAAGACATTGTCCCTCAGTCTTCTCCATTTGATTGATCATTGATTTGGTTTTTGTCTTCTTATTTCAATTGAAGTGTGTTCCTTCAAGCTTTCCCTCTCTATCCCTACTCAGTACACACCTGATCCCTCAGACCACGGGTTTTTTACCATAAGTTACAGGACTTTGTGATGTCAGTGATGAAGATTTTGAGTGGACATATGAAATTATGAGAGTGAAATGAGGATAATCTTACAGTCAATTAGAATTGGAGTGGTATGGAAAGGTTTCTGAGAAAGGAAGAAATGTGAAGTTTCAGACATAACTAAGATGCAGATAAGCAGGACCAAAGATTTTTTTTTTCAGCTCAAAACTCTCACTAGCAAATTAATGGAGTGGGAAAGCACAAAGCATGCATGAAAGCAAGCTAGTGAATAAACTAATTTGATAGAATAAGCCTTTGTGTAAAAGATTGTGCGATGAACTGCAAATGAGAAATGAAATAGAATAAAGTAATTTGTATGGCTTATTTTATACTGCCTAATATCCTAAGTGTGTGTTCACATATGTGTATGAGAATAAAAGAAGAAAACTCACAAAAACTTTGACAAAATTATTGTAATAAAAAAAAGTCCTGCAAATCTTCATACTATTAGCCGAACTAATGCTGTTTGCATCTTCAACCTAATGTAAAACTTGAAAACCAAACAGACCTTGATTTGCTGAAACAAAAAGTCATGGAATTCATTTCTATACCACATTTATTTTAATAGTTTACTTAAAGAACTGACTTTAAATATCAGCAACAAGGAGAATAAATTTTTCAAAGTAAGCCAACAATGAGAATAGGAAATCACAACACTTTATGATTGGTGTAACATTCTCTGGTATTATATGACTAGCATATTAACTTTTTCTTTCTACAAATTTCAGTTCACCCTTACAATGAAAGCTCTTTGATGATCTGTGCCCTTGTCAGATGTTTTTCAAAGTTCCTAAGAAGGTCCCCCTGATTTTTTTCATTCATTTTAAAAATATCCACCATGAAGAACAAGAACAATTTTTACCATTAGATGTTATTGTACGTTAAAGGATGGTCTTACAAGTAAGTGTGGTACATATTCTCATAGACTGTGATATATGAGAGTTACGTGTATATCATTATATATGTATTATGTGTTTTTCTGTCTGAAATTCCACCCCATTGTATTTTTCCCTTTTCCTGAGTAAATAAGCCTCTTTAAAAGTCTCACCTTTCATGGAGTGATAAGAAATCAAACCCCGATTACCCATTTTGTCGGAAGAGAGGGTGCAAATGATAGAAAAGATTCACATTTATCCGAAAGGAATCAAAAAGGCTTCTAATTTGGATCTAGATGCAATATCATGCTGCAGCTGCCTGCACTGTTCCTCACACCAAATGTGGAGACACTAAAGAACACAGGGTGTCAGAATGGACACTAGTGGGAACAACACTTAAAGACTGATGTTGGTGGGGTCTCTCTGTAAGGGAGAATGATGGCTGGAAAAGGGACAGAGCTAGGGGCCAACATGCCTGAGTAGGGACTGAGACCAGCTGAAGCAGGGAACCTGTAGAAGCCTGGAGCTATACCTTTTGCCTCCTGACAGAGCACTCTGAGCAAGAGCTGAGGGTATGTGAGAATATTGGTTGGTGTTGCTGGCCAGATAAACATTCACAATAGTGAGTCTTACAAACAGGTACCTGTGTGTGCCCCTCACCTGAAGTTTGGCCACGTCCATGTCCCTGATAAGAGTTCAATAGTGTCACCTGGTACCAGAAGATAATTCCAGAATCAGGCAAAGAAAAGAACAGGTGCACATAGACCAACTAGTGTATAAACACACACCTTTCCTTTGGACCAGGCAATTGAAACTAAGGTTGGGTGTCTTCAGAAAAGAGAAGTGCCTTGGTACATGGAAGAAACATGTTTTTGGTACAAAAAAAGTCATGAAAAACAAGGTGTTCAAGTCCATACCACCATACTTCGTTCACACATCTGTCTTAATCTCCAGTCTCCCAGTTTACCAACAGAAGAACAAGTCTAGACAGCAGACAGTTTAGAGAGAACAAGCCTAAGCTTGGAGCAAAACAATCATAAGATGTTGATGTAAGTCAAATATTGTGGGGGAAAAAGAAAAAAAAAGACCTATCTATTATAGCAGGAAGCACAGTATTTCAGAAATTTAATGAAAGTTATTTGCAAATATGAAGAAAGAACAAGCTGTATGAATAAAAAACAATTGGACATTGGACATGAAAATAATGTTTTTGAAGTAACTCATCAGCACCAACTGGTTGCCTCTTTAGCATCATTACCCTCATTTCCCAAAGGCCCATGATTTCCACTGGGACCTGTGTGGTTCTTAAAGAGTATAGGGCCTTCAATAACTAAGCAACATTTGTTGGTTCCCTGGCCACAGTAACTGGTTTGCGTGTTGGTATATTACCTAAGGTGGTCAAATCAAAGTGACTATCAAGATTCCTTTGCAAAGTTGGGAGAAAGAGATTCTTCTGAATTGCTCTGGATAATGGAATGCAAGACCTAAAACCATTTTTTCTACCATGATGGAAGTCAGTCCAAGCATAAAGCTTACAAAACAGATTAGAGCAGAGCCATGTTCATAATATAACTGAAGATTTTATATATTGCCTGCATATGCCATTAAATCCTTTCCACCTATAAGATGAAATTGTTATTTTAATACTTACAAATAAAGTGCTCAAACTGATAATAATGGGTTGAATTATGGAATAGATGGATTCATAGAGCAAATTAGTGAATTGAAAAATAAGATTAAGAAGGTCTCTCCAAAAGTAGCATAAAGAGTGAAAACTATGAATGATAAGCTAAAAAAAAAAAATTAAAGGCAAAAGTGCCTATCTGTCTAAAGAGAAGAGTAAATAGGAACAAAGTTATAATAATATATTTTTAAATCAATATATGTATTTTTAAATGATACTAGATTTTGATTGAAAGGGTTTATAGTTTCTTTCCTACAAAGGCATACAAAGACCCAGAACATGTATGAGACAGAGATTTTGTCTGATAAAACTTTGAGGAGAAGTGTTACATAATGTGTTAAATGATCTCGTGAAAAAACAATCATGGGAATCAAAGGTAGGCAAAGAAATCATCACATTTAATTGAACCAGAGATGACATTAGGTGATATATCATTATTTTATGTGCCAAAAAATATTAAACTATGACAAGATACTTCCCTACCACATTGATATTCAGATGGATACTAATTTAATTAAAACAAATGTTGCTTTTTAAAATGTGTCTTAGAACATATGATATGTAACTGGGAGATTAATATTTTTGATAGTGAAAAATATTCACAAGGAACACCTGTAACAACTCAAGATGAAAACTGCAGACAAAGTCAACATGATGGCTCAGGGAGGTTAAAGGTAGCTTAGTTACAAAGCAAGATAAAACTACAGTTTTTCCGACTAGCAGATCTAGGTAGTGATAATCCTTAATAAGTGGGAAAATCTGTACACGTATAGGCCTTAATAACTAGGTGTTACTATCAAAAAACAAAATGTGTAACTTACAAAGCAGCAGTAGAAAAGGAAAAAAATAATCTATGTAACAATAATTTTTTTAAAAAGCATGATAATTACAAAATATGAAAGATAATGGCAAAAATAAGTTCACTTTCATCTGTCATTTGATATATATAACTGAATTTACTCACTTATTAAAAGCATGCATTCATAAGTTTTAATAAAATAGAACCAATAATATGTATTTTTAAATACGAAGAAAAAAGATCACAAGAAGGTTGAAAACAAAAAGAGGGAAAAACAAATAGTTAACAGATGGTAAAATATTGCAAGTTGACCTTATTAATATGGCAAAATAACATTCAAATAAAAATGAAGGTGTGAGAAAAAGGAACAGTGCATATTGATTAAAGGAAAAATCTATACCAAATGGATACAATAACCATAATCATATATAACATAATTATATAGCTTTCAACTACATATTATATGACAAGTAATAGAAAAACATATAATCTACAAATATAATTGGAATTCACGCAAACATATACATGCATGCCTCAAAATACATCATTCTCAAAATTATCCTAGATTTTAAGGGAATCAGTAGCATGCTTAACAAGTTCAGTTTAACTGATATGTTTACAATTTTTGTGCTGTTCTATAAGATTCAGTATTTCTCTCAAATATGTGAATAGTAAAAAAAGCCATGCAAGAAGTCTCAATACATTTCAACACACAAACTATTTTCTCTCATCACAATCCAATCAATTAAAAAATCAGTATCAAATAGATCACTAAAAACATTCTCAAAATAAAAAAATTTAAAAGTGTACTTCCATTTAACCAGTGAGTTAAAGGTGAAATTACGAGCAAACTCTGAAGTACTTAGTGCTAAATAGCAGTTAAATTTCAAAATATCCAAATGTTTACTTAATGGGAAAATGATATTTATTAGAAAAAAGAAATAATAAAAATGAATGAGTTTATGTATTTGCCTCAAGAAATGAAATAATAAACTGAAAAACACAGGAAAAGGAATCAAAAAAGATATTACAAATCTACAAAGTAGAGGACAAAACAATAATTTTAAACTTAATAAAACACATTTCTGAAATGACATATCAATAAAACAGAACAAGTAAGCATTAATAACAGAAAGAGGGAGAAGTCACCAGAACAAGAAAGAGGAAGCAGAGAGAACTATGTCAAGGATACAGTAGGCACAAAGATGGCAGATAAATCAACAGATGTAACAAGGCAATTAAAAGACTCCATTTTACTTACAAGTGAGCATTTTTAATAAGTAGCTTTCAAATTTATTTAGGTGACAGAACACTGATAAGTCACACCACTTTCTATAGCACATTATGAAATATTAATTTGTTGAATTTCATCATAAAATTTAGAAAGTGTTTCTGCAAGAAAATATGAAAACTGACCTAGAAAGAGCTACCTAGATATTTGATTAGTATTTTCAAAGTTTTTTCATTACTGTTTTGTATTAGATGTTAATTTGTTTATGAACTGGACTGGGTACTAATGTATTATGAGAAACTTAAAATTTAGAAAATATCCTTCCATTTGGTTATTTTCTCTCAGTGTGGAAAAGAATATTTTTATTCCATGTGAGTAGAGGCATTCATCTATCTTGCTCCAGACCACCTGTGATTTATGGATACGATACACAAGTATGTGTTTTCCAGTATATTAGAGTTCTTGAAGTAATTGCCAAGTTTCTAGTCCAAATCAAAATTCACAAAGCACAGTACATTTCTCAAAGGAGAAAATCTATTTGGATCAGATTACAAAACCTCTGGAAAGAAGTGAGTTATTGTTTAAGTTCACACGCATTTTCTACAGGTCCAAGTCCTAGGAGGAACTTAAATTTTATTTTGGTTGAAATTTAAAATTCACATAATGTTTACACATCATGAAACATAGTTCTTATTTTGATATTCTTTCCAATCATCTAAAAATATTAGAACTATTCATACAAATGACCCATAGCTTGCTGACCTCTGCACAGAGCCATAGTGTTATCCCATGGCTCCTGTCTCTCATGGTGACTCTGTATTCTACCTCTTTTCAAATTGTTTGCTTTCTGCTGTGGTGAAATCGCCTTGGTCTTTCAGATTTGTCATCTTGTGTCCATCCCCTCCCATATGGGTACCAAAATTTTGGCATTCCAAATCTGCACTCAATCTCTCTTCTTTCCCTCTTTCCCTGAATCTCTGTCCCCTTTTTCTCAGGTCTTTCTTACATCTTTGCTTCTGTGAGCACATTTCACAAATTCTCAGCAATCCCATCTTACCCGGTATCACACGGACTTCGAACAGGGCCAAAGTCTTGTCTGCTCATGTGATACTCACTTGTCTTGGTCTTGCTCCGTAAGCTGCTGTTTTCACTTATTAAGATAACTTTCCTTTGTGCATACCTAGTTCCAGAGTTCAAAGAAGGCGGAAATATGTAATTATACCATGTCTGTCCCATCTCAGCAAGGCTTCTGATCTCTGGAGTTCATTTGTCATGTCGCCAGCTGGAGGGGAAGGTGTGCCCCTGGTACCAAGGCTTTGATAGATCTCAGCAGAAGAGTATATTCCTGGGGGCTATGTTTCATCTCAAGTGTATGACTGAACTAATCCCCAGGTTATACCACAACTCTCCCTTTGACACTTGGGTATAAATATTACAAGACATACATTAAAAATAACTTTCCCTTTAGGCAAGGATATTTCTGACAACTGACTTAGATCTGCTTTCATACAGAAGGAACTGAATTTTAGAAAAGTCTTTTGTTCACAACTTAAGGGCTGAGTGTATGCCTTTATCTTCTGGGCTCCTGCTCTGAATTAGATCTCTCTCTGAATAAACTCTTAATTATCTTTCTACTGAGCTGCAGGCTCATTAATAATCCACTAGTTTATGCAACCACTTAATTCCCTAAGGCTTTGATTCCTTGAAAATGCACACTGAATACCTTAAGTATAATGTCTGTAAAAGTAGATCATGCCAGGATATGAAAAAGAGCCATGCAATCAACTTTAATCCATCTACTCAAAGACCTTGTAAATGTATCAAATTTCAGGTGAACAAGTGCACTGAAGTGTTCTAAAAACTCAAATCTTTTTTTTTAAATAATTTTATTTCTATCTCATATACAAATTTTGAGCAACGGCTGCTCTCCATACATTAAGACCGATAAAAAGAGAAAGGTGGATAACTCAGTGGAGACAGGAGACTGAACAATGAGCGCTGTTTTGTTCATAAATCCCATGTGACTGGTGTGCAACCTGTGGAAGCTTCGCATATTTTTAGGTCAACATCTAAAAATTTTTATCATAATTCTAATAATTACCAAAGATGTGTGCCCATGTCTATTACATGTTTTATAGTGTTTTAAATGTATCATGATCAAATCCATTTATCCAATCAGTTCAATTTCTGGAAAATTCTGGTCCTCATTGTCAAACCAATCAGCCAAAGGGGCTTAAATTCTGAGAAAAAAACATCTAACTTCATTTTTTTAATTTAGATAAACTTGTTATTATGCACCCACTCCATGAACTTCTCACTGCTGGCATTTAATTGAGATGTTAAATAGCTGACTGTGGGATGTTGCCTTGCCCAGGTGCTTCCCAGCTGAAACAAAGCCCTCTGAAGGAAACAGTCTTGAGTTGTCCTTTTGTTGGGTACCCAAGAGGTGTTTCCATCCAGGGTCACAGCCTATAGTAAATTCTAGATAGCTGAGAGAGATACTTGCCTCTCCCAACCCACCCCCTCCGTCCCGCTCCAGGAAAGTGGGAAAAGCAATTAGAAAAGGAAAGTGAAGAAAGAACTGGCAGATGGAATCTCGGGGAAATTAATCTTAGAAAAAACTACAGGTGGAAGCTGAAAATCTAGAACTCGATGCTCTTATAGCTATCCTTGCTCCCTGGAAAACATTCCTGTGCCCACAGGGATATGTGTGCCCAGTTAAAAGGCCACCCATCATAAATCTCTGAAGAAAGCAGAAGAAATAACAATGGCAAGACGCAAAGCAAGATAGCAGCCATCAAAGAAAATTGCCAAGTCCCTCATCTCCCAGGTGCATCAGAGAGCAGCACGTTGGCAATATGCAGGTTTCTGTACTTACTATGTGTGGCAGACAATTTGTGGTGGGGTTCAAGCTTCTCCTAAGAAGGAGTAAAGATGCTTCACCAAGTAGTCAGGAGAATGAGGGCACAACCAGCAGGGAACAGACCCCTTAGAGGTAAAAGGGAGAGAATGTTCCTGTGTTGTTGCCTGTAATGGCATTTCCAGTTGGCTCCAGAAAACCTGGGGATCTAAACTGAAAAGAAAAGGTCCCTTAAACATGATCATGGTTGGGATGATCTGTTTTGCCCAGACATTCTATCTGTTTATGTTGCCTATTTAACTATGGCATAAACCATGGCACTTTGCCAAAGGCTTATTGTAGGATTGCCCATGTCTCAGATACACTCACAAGTTCGGGGGAAGTTGAATAGGTCACCTGGCAAAGCTTCGGGACACAATCAGTGAGGGGAAATGTTGAAAAGTCAGTTGCATGGCAGTGTGGCAGCTACAAATCCTGTGGCTGTCCCTTGACTGGGAGGATTCCTTTTCTCTTCCGAACTGGCACACCACCCTGTGTACATCTAAGGGCCATCTTCAAATACTGTGCATATTGGATTTAACCATGCCCTGTCTGCCAACCAGACTCTGAGCTCCTTGAGAAAAGAAAATGTGTTGTGCTTTTCTCTGTATCCTCCATGGAATCCACTAGAATAAGTAAGCAAGAACTTTGGCTTATGTGATTCAACAAACAAAGCAAAACAACCCTGCTGACTGCTCCAACTTCCATTGGTACCAGCTACCCATTGGTCACTAAGTTGAAGTCACTAAGACTTTTGTTCTGACCCTAGAGCCCTGTTCAGACTCGTTGTCTGAGGGCCTTTGCAATTGTGTCCCCTCTGCCTGGAATGCTGGCTGCTTGTCTTCAGGAGCCCAAATTTCTTCCTTCCTTAAAATCTAAGTTCAGATATTACTTCCCAAATAACCATTCCCAACTACACTAGACGATGGAGACTCCCACTTTGTTTCTCTTATTTACTTACTGCCCCCACCACGTCTGCATACACACATACCCTAGAATGGGAACTCAGGCTGGGGGGCAGGGGTGCTGTTTGTCCATTGTCACTGTTTTATCCCCACGGCAGCACCTGGAACAAAGAAGTGGTCAATAAATATTGTTAAGTAAATAAATAAGTTACTCAAAGCTGGATAATTCAAGAATGAATAAAAATATGAACCAATAGAATTGTGTCCCAATTTCATTCTTTGTTTCAAAAAAAAAAAAGCATTTTTTTTGAAGAAGAAATTCTTTCCCTGGTTAGCCACATTGTAGATTATCATTGTAAAACCTAAAGTCACCGGGTGGTGGGAATCTTTGGGGAAATGGAAGCTTCTCAGAAAATGAGCTTCAGACAAAATTTAATCTAAAATGGCATTACAAACAAAGGTCACATTAAATTACTTTGGAAATCAGTATAACACGTTATTCAGTAAAACCCCAGAACCTACTTAACAAAACATCAACGAATGTAAATATAACCAGGCCCCATTTTATAAGACTCATATGTGCAGCTTACCAACTGAGCATGAACTTGCTTTGCCTTAAGAAGGTCAAAGCCGTGAGCACACATTTGCGAAGCTCCAATTGTGTGCCAGGCCCTGGACAAAGTACAAGTGGGACAAAAACAAGGAAGAGACCATGTGCCATCAGGAAAAGAAGGAATGGCCAAGTATGGGGAGTGGGGGTTTCTGGGGAGACTTCACAGAGAAGACAATCCCTATCTGTGTGATGATCTATATTGGTAAATATAAACAGGTGGACAGAAAGCGGACCCCATACAAGGCAGAGGGAATAGGCCTGCAAAGGAAGACTATTGAGGTCAGACTGCCCTGGTGCCAAAGTACATTATAGCAACAAGCAAAGAGAACTGAAGAAAGAAAAAGGAAGGAAGGAAGGAAGGAAGGAAGGAAGGAAGGAAGGAAGGAAGGAAGGAAGGAAGAAAGAAAGAAAGAAAGAAAGAAAGAAAGAAAGAAAGAAAGAAAGAAAGAAGAAAGAAAGAAAGAAAGAAAGAAAGAAAGAAAGAAAGAAAGAAAGAAAGAAAGAAAGAAAGAAAAGATCTAAGGCACTCAACTCTCACTTAAAAAACAGTCAGGTAGAGTTACCAGGTAAGAAAAAAATTCCTACTGTTTAAGATTTTCAAAAATATACATTGTGGAAAAGAAAGTTTTTGAGTTCAGCCTAATTGATTGCAAGTTTAGCCTAAGCCCCTAGTCCTCAAAATAAAATTCTGTCATAAACTTTTTATTTTGGAATAATCTTAGGTTTACAGAAAAGGTATAAAGACAGTACAGAGAGTTCCCCTACATCCTTCACGAAATTTGTGACAGTGTTACCATCTTACGTTGACTTGGTATATTTGTCAAAACTAAGAAAACAACATTGGTCCATTATTATCAAGGAAACTGCAGACTTCACTCAGATTTCACCAGTTTTTGCACTACAGCCCTTTCTGGACTCCAGAATCAAATCTAGGATACCACATTGCATGTGGCCAACATCGCATTTTAAATAATACCCTTAATGTTAATACCGATACTATTAATTACGGTGACAAATAAAAACTCTGAAAAAAATGGATGACATAGTACAATGAATAATAATCACCTACTATATTTAGTTTTTAATAAAAGGGCAATGTACTATACGAAATCTATTTCCTGGTAAAACATGGCTGGAAAATTATATTTTGATTATTAAATTAAATTTATCATTGACTTTCATTATAATTTCAGAATATTTCACCCTTCTTACTGAGTGATCTTCAATAGACATTCTTAACACTTAGCTTTAATTTTCCTCTTGTCATGCCCTTGAGCAGTTAACAATGTATAAACATACCCTTACTTACATTAAGATGCTGATGTGGCTTCCACCTTTTTTAATATTTTCTTAATCTCTCACCTTTGGAAATCAGACAGCTGTTCATAGAGTTTTCTAAGAATGTGTTCTAAGGGGAGATATGTTGATCTTATTTTCACAGAGAGTAAATCACGCTTAATAAAATCTTCTCACCCTGTAAGATAAGCTCATTCTCCACGACTTGGGTGAGTCACTGAACCTCCTCACAGCTTATGCCAGAGAAAGAGAGAAGAAGAAACTCCATGAAACAGTCCAACCAAGTGATTATGACAACTGAGCAAAAGAGATGTAGAAGAAATGAAACAAACACACAATGAGAATATCATATACTACTTAAATATATTTCACCAAGTATAATAACTTTGATAACTTCACTCTCTTTCCTTCTTTCCTCTTCTTTTTAAATAGAAGAAATAGGATGTAGTAAATTCAAGTGCCCGTCATTGTCCTCCAGTCTCCCCCTGCTCCTGGAACAACTATTTAGAGCTTTGCTCTTGGTCTTATTACAGCCCCTAATTTTTATACTTTTATGTAATGCATGATTAAGGCAAATTAAGGCACATCACACACACACACACACACACACACACACACACACATTTTTCAGTTGGCTCAAGTGGCAGAGTTAACCCACATGGAAGAGCATACATATGTAGGTTGCAGGCAAAGTTTGTGTCTTTGCTCAAGGACCAATGTGAAACCCCCTCACGTGCCCCTCAAACCTTCATTTTCCTGAAGATGACAAGAAAAATAATGCATACCTAACAAAGAACTGGGGCTATTTAAATAAAGACTGGCATTAATTACTCAAGTGTCCTCCTCAGATCACCTGTGAGAATATCCCTTGCACCAGTAGGAATGGTAAACTTACTTTGCTCTACTTGCCAGAGAAATGCTTGGTTTGCTGTCCATCTTGGGTCTAGTAGAGGCTGTTGAGTGGGAAGAGATTTTCTAAACACAGAAAAAAGAATAAATAAACCTGTCAGGAGAAAAGAGTACAATCTATTAAAGGTTTTGATCATCCTATTTGTCATAGAGAAATAACAGATGCATTAGTGCACACAGCACTTATAATTCAGAGATCATCGTTACACCAAATGACAAATGATGTTACTATAATTTACCATTTGTCTTTTTTCACATAGTTAAAAAACCATAATTACAAGAAATTGTGACAACTTGCCAATTAAACAGACTCATTCACCCACAGATGAAGCATGCATCTTTGCATTTTGCAAATTAAGTCCGGGTGTGTGAGGAGGATGAGAACCAAAGTTGTAGTACAGTGATTTACGAGACTGAACAGGTATACATTGAAAGTAAAACAGCTTCCACCTCTTTTCCAGAACATCTAAGCCACTTGGAAAATATCTCCTGTTATAAAAAAACAAACAATAATCTTTCAGTTTTCTTCTTGAAGATTTTCAGACTTCACTACAATCTCACTTGTAGGGTTAATCCAATCTCATCTATCTTTCTTCCACCTTTATTGTGGCATGGACAATGATCTACTATAAGTAAAAAGAATGAATTAATCTTATACTACATGAAGGGAAAAATGGATTGCAAATGTGTATAAAACCACTAGACACACCATTATAGAAATAAGTAAGGGGATAAGCATCTGCTTATGGAAAAATGGGGTAGAGAGAGAGAGGAAAAAATTCCAGAATATAACAACACATAGCCAGTTGAAGCCTAAAGGGAACAAGGAAGAGGGCTTGTCAGCTGACACCGAGCCCTGACGAGAACAAAGGTAGCAGCAAGCACTATGGTGACTCTGGTCCAAGTAACTTTGGGACCCAAGAGAAAGAGGAGAGCCCTCTTGGCAGGTGGAGCTCAACTTTGTTCATGTGTTCATAAGGACTTTAGGAGCGTATAACATTTGTCAATCATTGGAAGTAGAAACTTCCATTGACCTGTAGATAGACAACCCCTTTACCTCGAAGAAATCACCCCTTTAGTTACATAATGTGAAATGCGGAACCATTCCTTTTCCTATCTCTTAGGGAAAAAATGGTGAAGTAATCCTAATGCAAATATTTTATATTTGTCTAGTAAGCTAAATTCTGGGGTGCATTAATTCTGGGCTGTATCAGGGAGTATGATTAAGCGCACAGGTTGTAGAAACAGCAGGTAGAGATCCCATCCCAGTTCCCCATATCCTAGCTGCTGTCATTGGGAAATACACCTTGACTCTGTCTGCTTCTACTTTCTCACCTTAAAATCATGCTTATAATAGTACTAATTCATAAGACTCTTGTGAGGATCCATGAGTTAAGATGGGTAAATGCTTAGCATAGTTCCCACCCACAGCAGAGGCTCATTGAGTGTTAGAAGTTTTGTTGTTCGGTTAAAGGGGGTATTTCTTTCCCTTCTTTGTGTTTAGACAGCAAAATTCTCTAGGTCCCTTAGAGATGGATCTGACTGGCAGAAATCATTGCAAAGCGGGAAGTGAGTATAAATTGTCACCTTGCTGTTTACTGGAGTGTGCGATATGCCAGCTACAAGTACAAAAAGGGCTACTTCATTTTAAAATGGATAAAACCAAAAAACAGAGTCTTCATTTGCAAACAGAATAGTATGACAGCCAAAGCATTGGTGAAGAAAAGTCCAAACACACTAAATTCATCTTCGTTATTTTGTGAAGATAAGATCATCATAGATAGCACAAGTCTCTACTTCTTTGACACTGATGAAACTGGAAATAATACTTTAAGCAGGGAGCACCAGCACATGTGGCTGTAGAATTCCCATTTGTACTAGCTCTACTTCTCTGTGTAGAGCTGTTTCGATTTCCCTTGAGAAAAGAGGCTATGCAGTTTCACTTTGAAACTTGGGCTCCTTCAGCCAACCCAGGCACATTCATTTCCTTTTAATTTGTTCAAAAGTATCATTGACACACCCAGAATCCCTATGCAGTTGGCATTGGACACGTTAATTAGCAAGCATTACTAAATAAGTGAGAGAAAATAAATTTGATGTTCAGAATGTATTTTGCCATGTTCTGGCAAATATTCAGAAACAGCTTTTTCATTTCTGAACAGGAGAAGGTGATATATGACTGGACGGACATATGGTCCTAATCTACCATATTTCATGAGTCAGACTTAATGCAGTAAGGGGAAATAGTATCTTGATAGAACCTTAATAGTGTCCCATAAGGAGAAGCTTGGGAGGATATTTATAGAGGCTTGGGGTCTGGGCTCAAGTGGTATAAGACAGATCTTTCAAGGCAAGGAACTGATTGTTATTGGGTCTGGTTCATGAGGTAATCACTTAGGACTGGCAGCACAATGAGGTGAGGTCTTGAAGTGAGTCTGAGGAATAAACTATGTTGGGTAGGCATACTAACGAGCAAAGCATTGGCCCAGACAAATTGGTTTGCAGAGACTTCCCAAAGGAACAGAAAGTTATTGATTGGTTTACACCCTCATCCTTTTAAGATGGATTTTTTGGAATAGTTAAGTGATGTGGACATAGGCAGTTTCAGTTTTCTTTTCTTTTCTTTTTCCTTTTTAGATTTTATTTATTTATTTTAGGGGGGGAGAGAATCTCAGGCAGACTCTGTGCTGAGCACTGAGTCCAACACGTGGCTCGATCTCACCCCCCTGAGATCACGACTTGAGCCAAAATCAAGAATCACTTGCTTAACTGACTAAGCCACACAGGCTCCCCTTCTTTTCTGATAGTAAAGCATTGTGGACATGGCTTGTCTTCCTCCTCCCCAGATACCTGGTCAAAGACTATTCTTGAACCAGACTCTCCTTCTTCAACCTGCCCAAGGCTAGAACTGGTTTAATTACAGTATGCAAACTCCATTACTTTTCCTCCCCTCTCCTTTCCCCATTCCCTATCTCTTTTACAAGTGCAGAGCAGTGAAGGCAATTTAAATCTGTAAGTCCCAAACACCTGTTTGTGGGCTGGTTTCAGTCTGCTCATGTTATAATTCCTCAGGGAGCTTTTGCTTCCCTCTTGGAACCCTCCATTTTTAACATAGCTTTCCAGGGAAAGGCATAGCCAAGGCTGTGAGTCCCTGAACCAAGGAACAGAGATGAGTAATAATTCAACGCTTCTCAAGCTGATTAAGGAAACAGAAATTCTAAATACCCCTTTATTCTTTCCATGAAAACATGAGGAATTTTGGAATTTAGATACTCATGTTTGAAATAATTATATAGGAATTTGGGACTATGTTTTACTAACAATAAGTAGTAGCAAGTAAAAAGAGATTTAAATACAGTTCATGGAAGTTTTTTTTTAATTAAGAAAATTATCCCCATTAACTTTTTCCATTGAAAGTTGAAGGGGAAAAAAAGCTGTCCGTATCTGAATGTAACATTGGACCATCACGCTTGTGCAAAAGCAAAGATGAGAACCACTGAGCTAGAAAGAAACACAGCTGGCAAGCTGAGTCTGTGTGACTGCCTAATTAGCAGCTGTAGGGGATCACATTTGCATTCTAACAGGAAGTATTTTGCCATAACTTAAAGAAGATATGAAGTGGGAATTACCAGATCTTTGTGACCACATGGTAGGGGAATTTTTTTTTTTTTTAATTGAGAGGGATTCTGAGACCCTTTTTGTGCTCATGGGTAGGTAAGCATCCTTTTGTCCTTCGTTTGGCTGGACCCTATTATAATTGGTGTTTGTGATATACTTCCAATTCTGGCAGGATGGGCCAGTTTTTGCGTCAGTCACAAACAGCTCCAAAATCTATGTGGCTTGATATAACACATATACATTTTTCCCTCACACGAATGCCCCGTACACATTAGCCAGTGGCTCTTTTCATCCTAGTCATCCGGGCAGAGATTGATGGTGGTTCCACTTTAGCACATGTTTCTATGGTTGTGGCAGGCTAAGGATTGTGGAGAATCATGCACTGGCTCTAAAATTCCCATATAGAAGTAACATAGGCCCCTTGCATTCAAAATTTTTTGGCCAAAGTCAGTCACATGGACACATGTAACATTAAAAGAGAAAGAAAACTCAATTCTGCCATGTGCCCCGTAAGGAAGAAAAGAGTACAGTATGTAGCAACAACCCTAATGCTGACCATAACCTCCAAACATTAACTTAGGTTTGGGAAGTAGGAAGTAGACATTCCAACACTCAGATCTAATCTCAGCTCCAACAATAAATGGTAGACAGCCTGAAAAGTACTGCAACAGATAATGTGCCCTTAGAAAAGCTGTTTGCATTGTCCTTCTGCTGGTTTGTACCAGTAGGCTGGGTTAATTTAAAAGGGCCAAAACGGAAGATATTTGCATACCAATCTGTCCCTTCGTTTAAACAATGCTCAATCCATTCCTCCTCTGTGAAACGTTCTATGACTATTTCAGGCTGCATTGTTCACTGATAGCTCAGTCTACTGCCATATCACCAAGGCTTAGCACATGGTTACTCTTTGATAGCTACATGTTAAATGAAGGAATGCTTGTTAAATCAAAGTGCGAGAGTTCAGCATTTTAATTCTGTGTTCAGTTAATAAATGTAGTTTTTGTTTTCCAGATTAGAGTATAAACTTCTCAGAGGCATAAAACAGTTCTTATCTCTGGAAATCCACAAAGTACCCAGGCCAAGGATGCGCATACAGTAGAAGAACCAGAAGCCTTTGACAGTTCATTGGTAGACTAAAGAAAAAAAGAAAAAACTGATGGATGTGAGCTGAGCTCTACTTGGTCCATCAAAGAATAGATGTTGTTGCCATCAAAAGCACATACACCTTCCTCTCAACCTTGCCACACAGAGTGAGTTGGAAGACTACTGAATAAAAATGACATTTGGCTAGACCCATTTGAGGACAGTCATTAATATTGCTAACAGGTCCATGTGTTAGACTTGGCCCAACAAGAACACCAGATGCATCCCCCCAGGCAACCTGGGGGCCCTTCTGAGGGCTCCTCCAGGCCAGGCACACTGCATCTGCTTTCATTCAGACAGCCTGGCTACTTGGCTCAAGACAGAGCATCCGTGGCAAGAACTAACACTCTCTCAGCGCGGCTCCACTTCATGAAAAATGAACATAGCTAGGGGGATTGAGTCCTGCCGCCAATCTGGCCAACAGATGGTGCATTCCTGATGACAGGGGACAGCCAATTGAAAGATAATCTTGACCTGCTTCTGCAGTCCCGACTGAGTTAAATAAATTCAATACGAACCCATACATAGGTGTATGTCAATCTTGTGTCTAGCCCTGTGGTCAGGAAAATGGGAGATCAGAAATCCAGAAAAAGAAGTAAGGTACTCTTTGGCAAAGACATGATAATAGAGTTGGACTGCATGTAATCAGAGCAGGAAATACAATCCCATGAGGTCAAGAGTTAAGCATTTTTTAAGCTTTCTGCTAAGGGATTCACAAACATCATTCCTTTTAATACTTGCAACTATCCCATGAGCAGATAGCAATGGCTCCATTTTCCAGATGCCAAAACCAAAGCTGAGAGGTTACCTGGCTTCCTCAAGATCAGACAGTTGATAGCGTCAAGATTTAAAACTCTGATTCCAAAGAATGTGTTGTTAGAGTGTGCATTAGTTGTGCAGGATTGTTGAGGTTAGAAAAGGCAGGTTTACAGTGTGACTAGCAGTAAGAAACATTTACATCATTCTCACAGGACACCTGGTACCCCTTTTTTTTTAATTTATTTATTTGTCGGGGAGAGAGAGAGCAGGGGGAGAGGCAGGCAGAGGGAGAAGCAGGCTCCCCACAAAGCAAGGAGCCTGATGTGGGGCTTGATCCCAGGACCCTGGAATCACGACCTGAGCCAAACACAGATGCCCAATGGACTGAGCCACCCAGACCTCCCCACCTGGTGCATTTCTAAGGCCTTTTCTGCTAAGAGCTGGTCCAACATTTTCTAGCAACTCCATAAATTAGGCACTAATGTAGCTTCCCTTAACAAATAAGGAAGCAAGTGTTCAAAGAGTTTAAGCACATAGCACAAAATCACTCAACTTAGTAGAAGATTAAGGATTTGAACCCAAGAGAGGATGGTCCTTCTTGCCCACTACACTATATTAAATACTACTGATAATGTTCACTCCTCATTCCTCCCTAAACATGGCAAGGCCTTTTCAAGAATGGATTAATGATCGCTTTATCTGTCTTGGCTCAAAGCAGAAGTTCCCAGGCTTCTGACCACCCTCCCTGGCCTTTGTTTTCAAGACCTAGAAATCTATATTTACAGCTGACCCCTCAGACTTGAGGACATGGGTGTGCATACTGCTGTGCTAGGAAACACCAACATCCCCAGAAAAGGGTGGAGACACCAACCTTCCGCCCCAGGCTAAAAGTTCAGGTGTGGTCAAAATTTATGGATGATAAATAGATGATGGCTGGATAATGTTTTCATTTCTGACCAAAGTAGGAAGCCAGTGTAAGGGTGGGGGGAAATCCCACAGATGAAAAGGTTAGTGGCCCTGTTGCTAATTCAGGACTCAGGAAAGTTGGTAGGACTTCTGATAGCAAGATGGCACAAGGCAGAAAGTGTGGGCATGAGGAGAAGAGGCTCCTAGCCTCATTAATAATCTCCTTGTATTGGGGTGCCTGGGTGGCTCAGTCAGTTAAGCATTTGCCTTCAGCTTAGATAATGATCTCAGGGTCTTGGATCAAGTGCCATGTCGGGCTCCCTGCTCAGTGGGGAACCTGCTTCTCCCTCTCTCTCTGCAGCTACCCTGCTTGTGCTGTCTCTCTCCATCGAATAAATAAATAAAGTCTTAAAAAAAATATTCTCCTTATACAAGCTTGACATAAAAGTAACAATGCTGTCAACATCAATGGATCATGTAGATTTGGGCAATTAATATATTCCTGCTGACCATTGCACACAGAAGACCAGAAGAGCTGAACCAAAGTTTCTGAAATGTAGTAGCCTCTGGGACTTCTAAAATGATTCTCAAGGGGGTAAGAATTCTCTAAAACAAAAAGACATTACATGTCTTATTTACTTTGACAAATAGGGGCTTGGAGTCAGAAATACTTTGATTTGTAACAAAGTAGTAAGATTCTTGGACCTAAATAAATTAAAACCCTTTCAGTGTGTATATAAACTTGAAATTCTGCAACTTAAATATTTGGTATAGTATTAGCTTGAGTATCTGGAAAATTTTTCCCTTCTCTTTTCTCCAATCCAGAAAGAAAGAAAGAAAGAAAGAAAGAAAGAAAGAAAGAAAGAAAGAAAGAAAGAAAGAAAGAAAGAAAGGAAAGAAGGAAGGAAGGGGGAGGGAGGGAGGAAGGAGGAGAAAGAAAGGGAGAAAACAGGAGGAAAAATAACAAGGTTAAAAAGATTTTTGATGGCAGATGTAAAAATGAATACCAACTGGCCTTCCAAGTAATGGAATCAGAAGTTTAGTTTAGCAGGATTCTGTTGTGTATCTAATTTTTCCATTAAGATTTTCATAGACAGAGACCCGATAATCACTTTTGCAGAGAATACTGACGAGTTGTACTTGCTTGGTTGAAGGGGAGGAAAATGAATATGTGCATTTAAAATTTTTATGATTACATTTTTAGTGAAGGGAGGAGGATGACTATAGTTTCATGACTGCTTTAATGCAATTGGTTCCACATAGAGGAGATGACATGTTGAAATGTGATGAGTATAGATGTGCAGAATGCTTCTCCAGTAACTGGATTCAAGCAACAATAACACTGGGCATTGTCAAATCCTTTATAGCTTTTTCCAAAAGGTCTCCTTCTTTTTCACCTGAAAGAAAATGCACATAATATAGAACATCATGACCTTACCCAACAGTAAAAAGGGAAATTAAAAATTATTTCACCTAAGTGCATCTGCATTTGAATCAAGCACAAGCTAAGGTTTATGCAACTTCTAACTGCACAATTTCTTCTCCTCACTTCTTCCTGTTTTAAAAGCACAGGATTTTAGAGCTGAATGGTACACTTCAGGAGTAATTTTAGTGTGACATTCTCATTTTAGAGATAAGGAAATAAAGGCTTAGAGAACTAAGGTAATGTCCCTATGGATGTACAGTAAATTGATGGCAGAGACAAGGCCAAGCTTAGAACCTCCGATTCTGCTTCTTGTGGAGTCAAGGAGGAAAGGGTTTGAGTAGTAGAGGTGGGTAACAGAGGTCAAGTGAAGGGAAAGTGCTATTGTTTAAGTGTTCGTGCCCCGCTAACCTTCATATGGTGAAATCCTAACCCCCAAAGGTGATGGTATTTGAAGGTGGGGCCTTTCAGAGGTGAATTAGGTGATGAGGGCAGTGATCTTATAAAAATAGATTCCACAGAGCTCCCTGACCTTTTCTGTCCTGTTAGGATAAAGGAAAAGTCCGTCACCCACAAGAAAGCCCTCACCCAACCATGCTGACATGGACTTCCATCCTCCATGACTGTGAGCAATAAATTTCTGTTGCTTATAAACTACCCAGTCTGCAGTATTTTGCTACAAGAGCCCAAACAGAGGAAGACAGAGGGCTTTAGCAAATGGATGATTTCCCAATCATCTTGGGGAAATACGAGAACAGCTGTAGGTGAATGATAGCTGATGGAAAGTCATTGGCCATTGTAAGCAGATCGCTGATGATCTTTTTAGTCCATACTCTTTTAGTCACAAGGGGTAGAAAACCATCCAAATAATCTTGAGCTAAAAGAAAAATTTACATCTTCCTGTAACCAAGAGGCTTGAATTCAGATGTGATTTCAAGTACACCTGAACTCAGGTGCCCAAATGACGATCAGTGCTTTCTCTGAGCTCTGTTTCTTACCTCTCTGTGTTGGTCTCATTCTCTCCCTATATGAGGTCTTCCCTGTGGTGAGGAAGACAGCCACCAACAATCCTATTTTCATACCCTCTCAGTTTAGCAACATCACTTGAAAAACAAAGCCTGTCTTCCAGTGTTCAAACATTAATCACAGGGCAGAATACTCATTTGTCCTGTGTGGTCACACAACAACCCTAGATTCAAGAAACTGGTTAGTATGACTGGCCAGATTTAAGTAACATTTCAGTCTTATAGCTGGTGTGGCACAGAGGGATTTTATGATTCACTGACCAACTGGGAGCATGGTATAAGATTATAGTATCTTAAAAGGAAGGGGATATGAAACTGGAAGAAACAGGGAAGAAACAGACTAAAACATAAACCAATACTTTGAGTTTTCCTTTAGTGACCAGCAAGCACATACATCCTTCTCAAACATTCAGTTTCACCTAACAAATTGCAAGTATCTGTGTACAATTAAAATCATGTTCAACACTTCCCAAGGAGCTAAAGCCTTAAGTCACTTCCAGATGTTACATATTCATGTCATGTCATAAATCCATGGGGCTTTCAATACAAGGTTTATTCATTCTGCCTCTCTGCCTATTGAAATCCTGTTTCAATATTCTGTGGTCTATGAATACGATAAATGATCAGTTTAATCATCCAAAACACACCAATTTAAAAATGATAGGAAAATAAGATAATAATCCAAAGCATTCTCATTTAGAAAGCAGAGAAAAAGGACTAACATAGAGAGGTCCTTCATACTCAGCACACACCATACACTCTTAGACAAGAAGACTAACATCTCCTGCACTAGTGGGGGAATGAAATCCTTGATTAGTTAGTCTGGCTTCCCCACTTTTATTCTCTGGCACATTTTCCTCTATGGTCATATCTAACAGAGGCATGGAAACAATTGAAATTTTTAGAAATACTACCACTTTAAGAGCCCACTTCTCATAGGTATAATTGTAGGGATCCAGTGATTGCCTTAGGAATTAAGAAAACCATATTCCTAATTGACAGGATTGTGTTTCTCTAACAACACAACTATTTTATTTTTTTTTTAAGATTTTATTTATTTATTCAACAGAGATAGAGACAGCCAGCAAGAGAGGGAGCACAAGCAGGGGGAGTGGGAGAGGAAGAAGCAGGCTCCCAGCAGAAGAGCCTGATGTGGGGCTCGATCCCATAATGCCGGGATCACGCCCTGAGCCGAAGGCAGACACTTAACAGCTGTGCCACCCAGGCGCCCCACAACACAACTATTTTAAAACCATGGTCAACTGTAAGGTTATTACATTCTTATGACCTCTGGTTACTAAACCAACACTGGGACATTTTTAAGACAGGATCTATGAATGTAGATTGCAGCCTGGTAGATTGTTTCTGATAGCAATAGCCCTTTATGCTAGGTTGTGGATCCCATGGGGTACCTTCAGAAGCTTTGACTGAGTCTGAAACCATCATTCCCTCACTCCTGAAGTTTTTGCATCTCATGGTCTTCCATTGAGTCCATCTCTGGAACTTTCTCTCAGCTGGAAAGAGTTGCTTTGCACAAGTTTTGCCCGTTTCCTGGGTTTAGCCTATATCCAATGACTGGTCAATATAGAGGTACAAATACCCAGCCTCTTTGTCCAATCTCAGACTGTTCTGAAGGGCCAACCTGGCTTCACAACTTCAGATGAGATTGACTGAAGACTTTACCGTGACTGTTTCACTCTGCCCAGTGTTCACTCTTCTTGATCCTGCTTCCTTTATTCCACCAGAAGTATTGATTCTGAAAGCACTCTCCACAATATACCTCCTGCTTGAAAATCCCCATCTCAGAGTCTGCTTCCCAGGGAACACAACCTCTAATAGGTGGCACCAGGAATGGCCTGAGAGAAGACTCTGGATTTTGGAGATCAGTTATGTTACCTGCAGGCTGACAGGTAATGAGGATCCCCAAATTATGGTTGGTGAAGAATAGATAGTCCATGGTATGTAAGAACAGCATAATTGTTAAAATGTTTCCCAGTGATAGACTACGGTGGCATACCAGAAAAAAGGAAAGCATTGACAACATGAATGAATCAGAGGATTGAGAAGTTTTTGCAAATCAATAATTATAAGGCGTGTGGAACTGGACAGATATTGTTGTGGGCAACGAATGCTTTGAAGATAGAAACAAAATGAAGGGCTGAGGTGATTAATCTCCAACCATAGATTAAGGTCCAGGGTCTCTTTAGCAGTTTATAAAGAGACTCCTATCTTCTACAATGGGAGAAGAGAAAAAGCTAAAGGTAGAACCCAAGATTTAATTATAGTAACAGAGCTCAAGAGGTTGAATTTTCAACCTTAACCAATCTTCTATGACAAGGTCAGAGTTCTTATTAGAGAGAAATTGACTCTGGGACAACCAAAACTCTTTTGGTAGGGCCTTCTATCAGTCAAGGTCCCACCAGAAAAGCAGAGCAGCAGAATATACATACTTAGGTCACTCTGGTGGGATGTGTATAAATATATGGACACATACATTCATATATACGTGCATATGTGTGTGTGTGTGTGTGTGTGTGTGTGTGTGTGTGTGTGTGTGTATGTGTGTGTGTATACTGGGCATTTATTTCAAGGAATTGGCTTACACAGTTGGATGCAGGCTAAGCAAGTCTGAAATCCATCTCCTCAGCAAGCTGTCATGAGGGGTAGGCTGGAAGCTCTCAGGCGGGAATGGAAGCCACAGTTCACAGGTGAAATTTCTTCTTCCTAAGGGAAAGCTCAGCTTTGTTCTTAAGGCCTTTCAACAGATTTCAATTAGGCCAACCCAGATTATCTGGAATAATCTCCTTAAATTCAACTGCTTATAGATGTTAGTCACATCTCATAGGCCTAGAGCAGAGAAGAACTCTATAGCAGCTGCTCATCATATTTATGTTCATCAGACTTATCATCACACAGTTTCTATGGAGGAATTAAGACACAGTTTACGTAGAACCTTTGTTCAGTGTTGCACAAGGCTACAATCAATGACTTATCTATGGTGGGAAAAGATGCCACGTGGAGTTAATGGTATAGCTCAATACAAGAATCACATTATAGATTGAGTCCTTCAGCCACTATATACTTTTCAAAATTTGCTCTTGACATGCTGTTGGACTCTGTTAGCGATGGAATCCTTAACCATGGAACAAGTGACTTCATGCCAGAACCCATCATAAGGTAGTGTCTGTCAGAATCACCAAGAAATAAAGTCAGGAGAACCCCTCAGATTCAATCTTAAGATAGACGTGTACAGCATCATTTGTTGAAGAGACTGGCTTTTCCCCTTTGCATGCTGTTGCCTTCTTTGTCATAGATTAATTGACTATATAAGCATGGATTTATTTCTGGACTCTCTATTTTTTTTAAAAAATTATTTATTTATTTATTTATTTATTTATTTATTTGAGAGAGAGTGAGAGATAAAACACAGAGGGACAGGGAGAGGGAGAAGCAGACTTTCCACCCAGCAGGGAGCCCGACATGGGGCTTGATCCCAGGACCCGGGGATCAGGACCCGAGCTGAAGGCCCAACTGACTGAGCCACCCAGGAGCCCCTGGACTCTCTGCTCTGTTCTAATGACCTATATGTCTGTTTTTGTGGCAGTACCATACTGTTTTGATTAATACAGCTTTGTAATATATCTTGAAATCTGGGACTGTGATACCTCCAACTTTGTTCTTTCTCAAGATTGCTTTGGCTACTTGGATTCCTTTGAGGTTCCATAACAGTTTTAAGATTATTTGTCTGTAGATTGCTTTGGTTAGTATGGACATTTTAACAATATTGGTTCTTTCAATCCATGAACATGAAATATCTTTCCTTTTGTTTGTGTCATCTTTAATTTCTTTCATCAGTGTTTTAAAATTTTTGGTTAAGTTTATTCCTAGGTATTTTATTATTTTTGTCACAATTGTAAATAAGATTGTCTTCTTAATATCTCTGTCTGTTACTTCATTATTAGTGTATAGAAATGAACCAAATTTCTATATATCAATTTTGTATCAGTGGTTTCACTGAATTCATTTATCAGTTCTACACAGTCTCTTCAACAAATGATGCTGGGAAAACTAGACAGATACACGCAAAAGAATGAAACTGGACCACTTTCTTACACCATACACGTAAATTCAAAATGGATTAAAGACCTAAATGTGAGACCTGAAACCATTAATCTCCTAAAAGTAAACATAGGCAGTAATTTCTTTGACACCAGCTATAGAAAACTTTTTCTAGTTCTGTCTCCTCAGGCACGGGAAACAAAAACAAAATTAAACTATTGGGACTACACCAAAATAAAAAAGCTTTTGCACAGTGAAGGAAATGATCGACAAAACAAAAAGGCACCTACTGAATGGGAGAAGATATTTGTACATGATATATATGATAAGAGGTTGATATTCAAAATATGTGAAGAATTAATACAACTCAACAATAAAAAAATAAGTAGTTCCATTAAAAAATGGACACAGAACCTGAATACACATTTTTCCAAAGAAGACATATGGATGGTCAACAGACACATCAAAAGATGCTCAACATCCCTAAAATCATTAGAGAAATGCAAATTGAACTACAATAAGATATCACCTCACATCTGTCAGAATGGCTAAAATCAAAAACACAAGAAACAACAAATGTTGGTGAGGATGGGAAGAAAAAGGGACCCTTGCGCACTGTTGGTGGGAATGCAAACTGATGCAGCCACTGTGGAAAGCCGTATGGAGGTTCCTCAAAAAGTTAAAAATAGAATTACCCTATGATCCAGTAATTGCACTACTGGGTATTTATCCCAAAGAAAATGAAAACACGAATTTGAAAAGAAATATGCACACCTATGTTTAAAGTAGCACGTATTATTGCATGGGGCACTGGGTGTTATATGCAACTAATGAATCATCGAACTTTACATCAGAAACTAGGGATGTACTGTATGGTGACTAACATAATATAATAAATAATATAATAAAAAAACATTAAAATAAAAAAATAATAAATAAAATAGAATTATTTACAGCAGCTAGGAAATGGAAGCAATGTAAGTGTCCATTCATAGATAAATACATAAAGAAGATGTATATATATACATACATATATCATGGAATACTACTCAGCCATAAAAAAGAATGAAATCTTGCTATTTGCAACATCATAGATGGAGCTAGAGAGTATAATGCTAAGCAAAATAAGTCCATTGGAGATAGACAAATACCATACGATTTCAGTCACATGTGTAATTTAAGAAAGAGACAAAGAAAAACATACAAACAAAAATAGATCCTTAACTATAGGGAACAAATTGGTGGTTGCTAGAGGGGAGGTAGATGAAGGATGGGTGAAATAGATAAAGGGAATTAAGAATACACTTATCTTGATGAGCACTGAGAAATGTATAGAATTCTTGAATCATTATATTGTACACCTGAAACTAATGTAACACTGTGTGTTAATTATACTTCAATTTTAAAAAAATGTAAAAACGTAGAAGTGGTACACTCAGGGTCAGGCATATGCAAGACCAAAGAGTAAGCTTCATGAATATATGTCGTAGTCCTCCATGATATCCATCAGTATTCAATTAGCACCTCTCTCCCTCTACTCATATTTATGGCCACATTGGTGGAATTGATAGAGATTTTTTATACCAGCTATGGAGAAGAAAAATGACAGAACTTGATTCATTAATGGAGCAGCTTGGTATATGTGTAGTCTAAATGAACTGTGTCTAAACTAGAGCCCCACTCAGGAGTGGACCTAAAAGGCATGAGTGAAGGGAAATCCTCAAGAATCTGTAATAGTCATCTATTGCTGCATAACATACATACAAACATACATACATACAATCACAGTTTCGTTAAACAACGCAGATTTATTATTGCACAGTTTCTTTATTTTATCTTTCACATGCAAAATACATTCACTTCCTGCTGATATCCGCAAGAGTCTTACTCCATTTTGGCATCAGCTCAAATTCCAGAATCTCATCATGTATATTATTATATACACACACATATATGTATATCTATACAGAGAGAGATGAGACTCCTTCAGTGTAGTTACTCTCAATTTGTCTACCTGTAAAACTAATGGGATGAATTATCTGCTCCCCCGCCACACACACACACACACACAATTTATTATTGCACAGGATCAGGTCATGGCTTACTGAAGGCCTATGCTTATGTTCTCACAAGGTTGTGAGAAGGTGTTGACTATAGCTGCCATCTTCTTGGAGGCTCAGTTCCGGAAGGATCTATTTCTAAGCTTACATGGTGTTGGTAGCATTCAGTTCCTGCAGGCTCTTGGACTGAGGGTCTCCTTTCTCGGTGACTGCCTTCAGTTCCTCGTATGTGGCCTTTTCTATAGGTAAGCCTATGCCATTGAAGCTTGTTGCTTCAAAGTCAGCAAAAGGGAGAGTTCTAGTAAAATGAACATTACAGTCTTAACATAAACATATGCATTTAACGACATACATTTTATCACTTTTGTACTATTCTATAGGTTAGAGGCAAATATAGGGTGAAGTCCCTTACAGAGTTGTATAATATTCCTCCCCTCCCTAACAAAACTCATGTCTTCCCCAGAATCTCAGAATATGACCATTTTAGAAATAGGGTCTTTTCGGATGTAATTAGTTAAGGTCAGATAAGGTCATACTGCAGTAGGATAGGACCTTATCCAAACAAACTAATTTCTTTATAAGAAGAGAAGAAGAAATGCAGAGACACAGACTCATAAGGATAATGTTGTGGACAACAGAGCCAGAGATAAGTGTGATGCATCTATAAGCTAAGGAACCCCAAAAATTTCAGGAAACACCAGAAACTCAAAGAAAGACATGGAACAGATTCTTCCCTAGAATCTTTAGAGAGAATATGGCCCTGCTGACACCTTGATTTCAGACTTTATAACCTCCAGAACTGTGGGAGAATAAATTTTTATGGTTTTAAGTTACATACTTTTTGGTCATATGTTACAGAAGCCCTGGGAAACTAATATAATCCCACACTTAATGGGAGTGGATTATGCAAGGGCATGAAATCTTGGATTGAGGACCATGATGGACTATCTACTAGAGATTACCCTCTGCCCTCTAATGATGCACATTTTGACATGCAAAATGCATTCACTTCCTGCTGATATCCCCAAGAGTCTTACTCTATTTTGGCATCAGCTCAAATTCCAGAATCTCATCATGTATATTAGTATATACACACACACATATATATGTATATCTATATATAGAGAGATGAGACTCCTTCAGTGTAGTTACTCTCAATTTGTCTACCTGTAAAACTAATGGGATGAATTATCTGCTCCCCTTCCACACACACACACAAACACACACACACACACACACACACACACACACACACACACACACACACACTTAATGTGTATGGGAAATGGGCAGTACAAAGGAATCACTGAATCACAGAAATAATGAAATCCAGCTGGGAAATGTTGAGAGTTCCCATATTAGGTTTGAAGACGTAGGAATCATTCTCTCTGGCCCTTGGCTCTGCCCTCTGGGCCCTTGCTCCCCTTCAGTCATCCATTTTTGAGGAAAGGAAGCACATATGTGCTACTGGGTAGTTTTTATCAATCTGCTTCCTACTGGTACAATTTTGGGATCAACAGTCTCCTCTCCTTTCCCCTGTGTCCCTTTCAATCTTAACTGACAGTTCTTTCTTTTTTTTTTCTAATGGAGATAATTTTCTCAATACTGTATGGGTCTTCTGTGAACTTCTTTGGACTCAGTCCATTAGACAAAAGTTACATACAGGGACCTTTTACAGATAACCCCCTCTCTTCCTTGTGCTTCTGATACAATGACGAGACACAACACTCTTAAAATTACTCTTAAGCTTACTAGAAGGATATGATTTTATTGGGAGGTATATATGTATAATACACACCCCTAATCCCTTGAAAAGGATCTTTCCATGATGTCACAGTGCATATTACAAAAGTCCTTCATTATGTCTGTAGCTTTAACAAAAGGGAAATAAAACCCAACACTGAGCCCGTGATACAGAATCATCTCTCCAAAAAACCCATCAGTAACTTGGCAAGTTGATTACACTGGACCCCTTCTACTTTAAAAGGGGCAACAATTATCTTGGCTAAACTTGACACATATTCTGAGTTTGCCTTACCTGATCACAGTACCTCAGCAGGTACCCCTGTGTAAGGGCTTATACATTGTTTTATCCACAATATTAGGACCTCACCTAATATTGCATCAGAAGAGAAGATCTATTTTACCATAGTAAGTATGGCAGTGGGCACATGACCTTGGGATCCACTGGTTCTTCCACAATCTATCCTATTCAAAAAGTGCCAGCCTGATAGTGCAAATGAAAGACCTGTTAAAAGTGCACCTGATATGCCAATGAGGAGAGGATATCAAATGGGAGGGGGCACTACACAGAGGGTATATATCCTAAAGCAATAACCATATATAGTGCTATGTTGCCATTGGATAAAACACATGGGTCTTCAAACTAAGGAATGGAAGCAAGAGGGGTTACATTTGCTATCATTCCCAGTTGCTTACTGGTGAACCTGTGCCTCCTATTCCCACAATTCTGGGCTTTGTGGTTTAGAGATTCTTGTTCCTAGATAGGGAACAATTCTATCAGAAGACATAGCTAGAGTTTTGTTGAACATCAAGTGATAGCTGCCTCTTAGTCAATTTTGACTCTCTTTTTTTTTTAAGATTTTTTTATTTATTTGACAGAGACAGAGACAGACAGCGAGAGAAGGAACACAAACAGGGGGAGTGGGAGAGGGAGAAGCAGGCTCCCAGCAGAGCAGGGAGCCCAATGCAGGGCTCGATCCCAGGACTCTGGGATCGAGCCCTGAGCTGAAGGCAGATGCTTAATGACTGAGCCACCCAGGCACCCCACCAATTTTGACTTTTTGCCAAGAAATCAGAAGATAGGGAAGGGAGTCAACAGCCTGATAGGATAAATAACTCTGATTGTCAGAAGGTTATTATATAATGAAGGCAAGGGATTCCTCAGGTGATCCAACTGATATCTCTTGATACCCCCTTGTCCAATTTTGATGGTAAATAGAAAAGCACAGCAGCAGAGATCCAAGAAAGACATGATGGCCAAGGGCTCAGAAATGTAGGTATCGTCACTTCACCAGGTAAAAACACTTAGCCCAACATAGGTAATGACCAAGGACAAGGAAAAACTTTAAGGAGTGGTACAGGAGAGAGATCAATATTATGCATACCTCTGAGACTGGTAGCAATGCCAGTGGTTCATCCCAATAACCTCTTTCTCACAACAGGAAGTATGGGTAATACAACATGTTATCAACTGGAATTTTAATCTGCATGACTTACACACTAAATTTTAGTGGCAGTTCCTTCAGGATTCATGGGGATCCTTTTCCTAAGGGAAAATAATAATTCGTTTTAGAGAATTGAGGAGACTCTGGCTATGGCTCTGCCACAGTTGGACACAAATTCCATCTGATTTAGCCCCTCCTAATCTTATAACCACAAATTCACAAGCTTATTGTAGTTGCTAATGTCTTCCGCCACTTTCAACAATATAGTACTCTGCTTCAATTGAAAACCTCCTCTTGAACTTCCCTTGGTTTGTGGTAGCTATTCAACATTGTTCTCTGAACCTATCTCTGCCTCCACCTCATTCTAACACCAGGGACACCATCCCCCAGGACGGAGCAATCATAGTATCACATTTCCTTGGACCATATGGTTCAATTGGGTGGTAGGTGATTCAAGCAAAGTCAAACAATGACCACACAAGGGACTGATCTACTGAGACACTGAAAAAGAATCCCTCTTTTTTCCTAATATTGTTCAACATGGAGTATGTGCCAGCAGCCATTATTATATGTATAACCTATACGTACTCTATGTAGATAATTTCTCTTCCTCTTGCTCTCTCATTCTTGCTCTCTCTCTCTCCCCACCCTATCACTGTGTTATTCTTGTATACAACTTTAAAACCACCCCCCTTGACTTCCTGTAAAGTTAGGCAAATAAGTTATTTTGTTTTAGTTAAATTAGCTTACCTGATTGCTTGCAAGTTATGAAGGCAAAGAAGAAGTGAATTAATAGTTTGGAGATAAATTTGGCACATAGAGAACACAGAGAAATGACAGCAGAGGATACCAGGGCCCTCCCATATCCTCTTTGTCTTCATAACTTGCAAGCAATCAGGTAACCAGCCATTTTTCTATTCAGATTCATTATCTTGGCTGTTCTTGGTAGAAAGCCAACATCTGAAAAACTGATAATTTTTCTCTTGTGTGTATATTTCATTTTTCTTATATTGACTAGAACAGCTAAAATAGTGTTAAGTAAAAGTGTGCATAACAGATGTTCTTGTCTTGTTCTTACATTAATAACAAAATAAAGAAGCTCTATTAACAATAATAATTGCTATCATGATTATTATTATGTGCTATGGCACAATAATGGTATATCATAGTGTTTAAGAGCAAAGATTCAGAGGCCAGCTGCATGGATTTTTTTATGTACAATATTTTATTAGTTTCAAGTGTATAGCATAGTGATTCAATATTTATATACATTACGAAGTAATCAGCGTGATAAATCTAGTTACCATCTGTCACATGCAAAGTTACTACAATATTATTAACTCTATTCCCTATGTGGTGCATTGCATCTTCATGTCTTATTTGTTTTATAACTGGAAGTTTGTGTGTTTTAATCCCCTTCCCCTATTTTGCCCATCCCCTCACCCTACTCCCTTCTAGCAACCATCAGTTTACCTCTGCATTTATGAGTCTATTTCTATTTTGTTTGTTCATTTGCTTAATTTTGTATTTTAAATTCCACATATAAGTGAAATCATATAATATTTGTCTTTCTCTCTCTAACCTATTTTACTTAGCACAATATTAAATCCATCCATGCTGTTGCAAATGGCAAGATTTCATTCCTTTTTATGGCTGAGTGTATATGTGTTTATGTATATGTGTATACACATATATGGTATATATATACACACACCACATCTTCTTTATCCATTTATCTATCTATGGACATCTTAGGTTGTTTTCATATCTTGATTATTGTAATTAATACTGCAATGAACTTAGGGTACATCTATCTTTTCAAATTAGTGTTTTTGGTTTTGTTTTTGGATAAATACTCAGAAATGGAATTGCTGGATCATATGGTATTTCTATTTCTAATTTATTGAGGAACCTCCATACTGTTTTCCATACAGGCTGCAACAATTTACATACCCACCAGCAGTGTACAAGGGTTCCCTTTTTCTCCACATCCCTCACCAACACATTTCTTGTGTTTTTGATAATAGCCATTCTAACAAGTGTGAGGTGACATCTTATTGTGGTTTTGATTTGCATTTCCCTGATGATTAGTGATCTTTTATGTGCATCTTTCCATGTGTCTATTGGCCATCTGTATGTCTTCTTTGGAGAAATACGTATTCAGGTCCTCTGCACATTTTTAAAAATTGTTTGTTTGTTTACTTTTGATATTGAGCTCTTTATGTATTATGGGTAGCATCCCCTTATCAGTTATACCATTTGCAAATATCTTCTTTCATTCAGTAGGTTGCCATTTCATTTTGTGGAGGGTTTCCTTCAGTGTGCAAAAGTTTTCAGTTTGATGTAGTCCCAATTGTTTATTTTTGCTTTTATTGCCCTTGTGTGAGGAGAAAGATCCAAAATATATTGCTAAAACCAACATCTAAGAACTTACTATACATGTTTTCTTCTAGGAGTTCTATGGTTTTCAATCTTTCATTTCAAGATTATTTTGATATATGGTGTAAGGATGTAGTCCAGTTTCATCCTTTTGCATGTAGCTTTCCAGCTTTCCCAACCCCAATTATTGAAGAGATTGCCTTTTCCCTATTACATATTCTTGCCTCCTTTGTTGAAGATTACTTGGCCTTGGAAGCATGGGTTTACCTCTGGACTCTGTATTCTGTTCTATTGATCTACACGTCTGTTTTTGTGCCAGGACCATACTGTTTTGATTACTATAACTTTGTAGTATACTTTGATATCAGGAAGCTTCGTATCTCCAGCCTTGTTCCTTCTCAAGATTGCTTTGGCTATTTGTGGTCTTCTGTGGTTCCATCTAATTTTTAGAATTATTTGTTCTAGTTCTGTGAAAAAATACAAATGTTATGTTGATCAGGATTGCACTGAATCTATATTGTTTTGGGTGGTATGGACATTTTAACAAAGCTGTCTGGATTTTAATCCCACCTGTGCTGCTACTGACTGTATAACTTTGGGCAAGTCATTTTACCCATCTTCGGTTTTCTCATCTATAAGATGGGAATAACAATAGTCTACTTAGCTCATTGAGTTGCTGTAGGAATTAAATCAATGAGTAAAGTCAGACCACTTAGTGCATTCCTTGATCCTCACTAAATGTTATTTAAGTGTCCATTATTATTGCCTATCAAGTGCATGCTATGTCCAGACTCTGTACTAATAGGGAGTCTTAATATATTGCCACACTTAATGTTTACAACCTCCCAAGATGTGTCCACTATTATCCCAATATTTAAGAGGGTAAATCTGCCACACCAAAGCATTAAGCAACCTGCCTAGCTGCTGAAGTGTAAATGGCAGAGCAATTTCTAGTTCATGTCTTCTCCCAGTGATAAGAGTGCTATGCTTTCTGTTCCATGCTGAGTACTTTACAAAAGCAAAGAGAAATATTATACATAGCTCCTGCCCTCACTGGTCTTAAAACTCTAGGAGTCAGTCAAGGCTGCCAGCAAAGTACTAGGTTTGCTGAATGGCCAGAGAGGAGAGAAAGGAGCAGCCACAAGGCACTGGGCTCAGTCCAAAGTGCTAAATTTTGAACGTTAAGGAAAGCAGCTGCCTTGGATTTCCCTGAAGAGCAATGAGCTGTCAGGTGCTGAGATTCATCAGACAAAGGACTCAGGTTATCTCCCTGTAGGGATCTGATATTTGACCTCAGTTTGCTTTTATTCTGAAGTCGTAATGAAAGGCTGTGATGAGGATAGCCAAAGAAACGTCTGGCATGGAAGGTTGGTTCTGCTGAATAAATTGCAGTGATTAAGGAATGAGTACTTTTGGAGACCTCTAAAATAACTTTTCCATTTTAATGGTATTTTATTTCAAACAGTCTCTCTCTTCAACCTTGACCTTCTTTATGACATTCAATTTCACATTTTCAACTGTTTCATTGATGGCCTCATAGGTAAGAACAATAGTATCTTCTGAAATGGAAATTTAAGTTAAATTCAAGTCATCGTCCAAGTTTACCTTCCCATCTAGACCTTATGGTCATTGATATTGTCATTCATCTTATTATGCAGGCTTGACACTTAGTAATCATTCTTTTGACCAGCTCTGTTCAAAATGATCACTAGGTTCTATTGATTTTGTTCTCATTTCTTCCTCTTTTTGTTTTAACTACAGGTAACTATGTACTTCACAACCATATAAACACACACTAAGATTATGACTTTTTAAATGAAATTCCCTCCTTTCAAATCCTTCCTACCCAGGATGCAAATATTGTCATTCAAAAATACTCTTTAGTCAGAAAAGGGAAAAATAGTAACATCACCAGATACGTCATGCGGCCACAATGACCCCATCATATGATGTGACTAAGCCTTCACCCTAGTCTAATCACGAGAAAAAACATTAGATCCAGACTGGGAGAAATTCTACAGGATAGTTGGCCAGCACTCCTTAACACTGCCAAAATTATTAAAAGCAAGTAAAGATTGAGAAACTATCACAGACCAGAGGGAACTCAGGAGTTATGGCAATCAAATACATTATGGTACCTTGGGCTCGATCCTGGAATAGCAAGAAGACACTAGTGGAAAAACTAGTGAAATCCAAATAGAGTCTGGAGTGCACTTGGTAGGAATGTACCAATGTTGATTTCTTAGTTTTGACAAATGTACCATGTAATCAAAGATGATGATGCAGACAACAAGGTGAGAACTATATGAAAACACTCTATTTTACCTTTATAACTTTTTCTGTAAACTTAAAGTCATTCCAAATAAAGTTTATTTTAAAATGTCCTTTGTGCAAAACCTTCCAACAGAACTCCATTGTTTAAGTCCATGTATATGATCCTGCTGCTCATGGCCAACCATTGCCCAAAATTGCTAAGTGTGTGGAGACTTGTTACAGCAGCAATAAAAAGCCAATTCATCCTTCCACTCTGGCACAAGGACTTTCTGCTTACTCTGAATCTGCCAAACACGTCAAACACATCTCACAAAGATGCACACTAGTATTATTTTGTCTACTCTAATTCCCCTTCTCTTGCCTGAGATATCTTTTCACAAACTCAAATAATGAAGTACATTCTTTCTTTTTGATCTAATGCAAGCTTTTCCATCTTATTTTTACTGTCTGCCACTCATTTGGTACATGGACTGGGTTGCTTTGTAATATTTTGTTACATACGAATATGTAATTTCTCCAGCTAGGTTATAATTCTTCTGAGGGCTATGGTCTTGTCCTATCCATTACATATACATATAATGATGTATGTATATATTTCCAGGCTCCTTCTGTGGCATTTAAGACTCTCCATGATCTTGACTGCCTATCCAGTTTCTAGACTTCTCACCCATCACTCCCTGATACATACATTAAGTTTCAATTTATACTTAGTAAATATTTCGTGTATATGAAAGAGCAGTGTCCTTAGCATAGTTGTTAAAGAGCATGATGATAATGATGGTGGAGGTGGTGGTGGTGATTACAATGGAGAAAGAGGAAGAGAAGGAGGAAGAGGAGGGGGAGGAAGAAGAAGAAAGAGGAAGGGGAGGGGAGGGGAGGGGGAAGGGGAAGGGGAGGGGGAGGAGGAAGGAAAGGATCAGAATAGATTAGATTCTAAAAAAAAAAAGAAAAGAAAAATATTTTAGTGCATGGCAAACATTCCTCTAAAATAACAATTTTCAACATGGTTAATTCCAATCCCAACCCCGGGGATATTTGGCAATGTTTGGAGACATTTTTATGGGTGTGTGTGTGTGTGTGTGTGTGTGTGTGTGTGTGTGTGTGTGTTTATTATGTTATATTAGTCACCATACAGTACATCATTAGTTTTTGATGTAGTGTTCCATGATTCATTATTTGCATATAACACTCAGTGCACCATGCAATACATGCCCTCCTTAATACCCATCACCGGCCTATTCCAATCCCCAACCCCCCCTCCCCTCTGAAACCCTCAGTTTGTTTCCCAGAGTCCATAGTCTCTCATGGTTCATTTCCCCTTCTGTTTACCCCCCCCTTCATTCTTCCCTTCCTTTCCCTACCGATCTCCCTGCTTTTTCTTACGTTCCATGAATGAGTGAAACCATATGATAATTGTCTTTCTCTGCTTGACTTATTTTACTTAGCATAATCTCCTCCAATCCCGTCCACATTGCTGCAAATGTTGTGTAATCGTTCTTTCTGATGGCTGAGTAATATTCCATTGTATATATGGACCACATCTTCTTTACCCATTCATCTGTTGAAAGGCATCTCTGCTCCTTCCACAATTTAGTTATTGTGGACAATGCTGCTATGAACATTGGGGTGCATATGGCCATTCTCTTCACTACGTGTGTATCTTTGGGGTAAATACCCAGTAGTGCAATTGCTGGGTCATAGGGTAGCTCTATTTTTACTTTTTGAGGGACCTCCACACTGTTTTCCAGAGTGGCTGCACCAAATTGCATTCCCACCAACAGTGTAAGAAGGTTTCCCTTTCTCCACATCATCTCCAACATTTGTTGTTTCTTGCCTTGTCCATTTTTGCCATTCTAACTGGTGTAAGGTGGTATCTCAAGGTGGTTTTGATGTGTTTGGAGACATTTTAATTGCCATTGGGAAGTAGGGGGAATTACAACTGGCATCTAGGGAACAGAGGCTAGGGATGCTGCTAAACATCCTACGAAACACAGGACAGCCTCCATAACAAACAAGTGTTCATCCCAAAATGTCAACAGTGTCAAGATTGGGAAACCCTCTTCTACAATCATACTGACCAGCTATGCATAGGGCATAATGCATGAGGTTCCTGCCGTCCTTCAGAATGTAAGCTAGAACTTGTACAATTGAACAATCCACAAGCTCAGTCCTTAGGAGTGTTGTAGAACGTGTGAACAGCAGCTTTCATTCTATACCTGCGTTGATGCCTCTGGCATGTCTAGGTATGTTATCTGTCAGTGTCTAAAACTGAAATATTTTCTTGAGCAATAAATTAGCTAAGATTTTTTTTCTTAAACCAGCTAACCCTATAGATGAGATTATGCCTGCAAATGCTAAGAAAAAAATGAGTTGTCAGCATAGACATTTATCTAATTAGCAGCTAACACTGACATCTACTTAACGCTCCTGTGCGCCACCTCCATCCTTAAAGGCCAGCCCTCATTTACACAGATGTTCACTTTCAGTCCTGATAATATTTATCTTGTCAAGCTATGAAGATCTCTAAAAAGTTATTTTGCATATCTTTGGGCATTTGAGCCTCTGAGGAAACATTCAAGCCCAGTGAAGGGTCCATTTGCCAGATACCACTTCACCAGAGGGAAGGTAAAGTTTTCCAAACACTGTGTTTCTCTCAAATTTTTCTAAATAAATAATTTCTCTTGAACCTTCTCCGACATTAATGTACCACTTTTCAAGCTGCTTGAAAGCAAAGACATCTAAACAAGAGATATTTTGTTAGGGGAAAAAATGTAGCTTTCAGGATCAGAAGCTGGTAAACTACTTTCACATCAGAAGTTCAATTTAATCTGAAAGGAAAACAAATCCATCAATGTCTATTCAACTTGCTCACAAACCTGAGGGACATTCAGTTTCCCCCTAGTAGAATCTGTGTGTTGGATGTTATTTGGGTCTTTCTGTTCCTGAAACACTTACTTTAAGGTGTACCATGTAATTGAATTTTGCATTCTTTTTCCTGGTCTGCATATGTCTACATTTTTCAAATGCTCCTCAAATTTTAACTGTAGTTAAGATGTCTTTAAAACAGGAGAGTGATTTTTTTTTCTTCATGCAATGACATTCAGTAATATCAAGGAAACAGGCCAATGTTCTCGACTGAACTATAAGGAGTTTATCTGCTTCTGATCCAATGGCCTCCCTTTCCATGATGGCTGCTGGAACCTCTGCCAGGTGGAGTCCCTCATCAATGCCCAGCCATGCTCCGGGGATAACAGTCTGATGGAAACACAGCTCAGGGAGAAGTAATTTCAGTGATGCTTCACACAAAAACCAATTTTAACAGGCAAGCCAACTTGAATTTAACTGTTTCTATTAAAGATATAAGGCTAACTTAGGAGCACAGCTTGGAAACTTTCATTTAATGAGGGAATGTAGGCCAACCCTCAGATGAGCACCACATATTTGACTTTACTCCAGTGGAGAGAAGCAACTACCATTGGTCAAGCCCCTACACGTCCTATGGGCACACACCAATGGGCACTTTCAACTCCTTTTTACAGATGAAGAAGCTGAGGTTCAGAGAGTTTCGGTAACTTCACCAACACCACACAGACAGTAGAAAGAGTTAAGATCTGCTAAAGGCCCTTTATTTCTTTCCTTCAATATACCGAATGATAACCACTAGGAGGGCCAGCCATAACACTTACCAGCAAGAGCACTTATATCAGTATCAAGAAAGGTAGAGAAACATGCAAGTAATCCAAGGGCATGAAGCATTTTGTTTTTGTTTGCTTATTTGCCTGTTGCTTTTGTGATTATGCTCCCCAGTGGGGAATATGGATGTGCCATGGGGTAGGGGCTCTGCAGTCAAACCTCTGCAGTCAAGCCTGCACCAAACCTTGGCTCTTGCCCCACCTATGGCCAGAGTAGCCTTGAGCAGGTAATCTAACCTCCCCAAAGCTCATTTTCTTCATTCACCAACTCATAGTAATAATTCTGGTTATGTATAGTGTTTGAAAGTGTTAAAAGAAATAAGTCCCTGAGTGCTCCTTGAACATTATCAGGAGTATAGAAGGTGCTCCTAAATGTCACCTCAGCATTGTACTCAGAGCCATGTCCCTTCCTTCTCCATATAACAGGCTGAGATTGGAAAGCTTAGCCAGGCCATTACGAGTCCAGAAACCCAGAAGAATCAGTTACCATAGCTGGCAAAGCCTTCTTAAGAAGCTCCAGCAAGCTCACCCAATTCTTAATTTCACTCTATGCCTCCTTTCAGGAATTAGTAGGAGCTTCAAAACACAAACACAGAATTAAGACAAACAAATGCACTATGACTGGAGATTATGTAGAATGTTAGCGAGGGAGCCAAGTATGACAAGACATCCTTCCACATTGTGAGGCAGCTGTGGCTCATGTTTCCCTCTATTAAAAGCCAGACCCTGTGGCTTTCCTGCAGGATTAATAGGACTTCAGTGAATCTCTGATGGATCTGGCTTTTGGAATACTGCAGCGGGGTCGGTGCCTCAGACGCACTGTGCTCATCTCCCGTCCCTGCTGACGTGTTTATTTCAGATGGCAGCCAAGTATATGGAAGGCCTGGCTAAGAATATCTGGGACTTCACCTCCTAAAGCTCTGCTCCTTTTTCTCAGAGATTCAGAAGACTTGCCAAAATAACTCCTTATTTTCTGGCCAGTAAATTGTACCAAGTCTTTTTTTTTTCTTTTTTTTTTTGATAGAGAGAACGAGAGCACAAGCACAGAGGGAGAAGAAGCAGACTCCATGCTGAGCAGGGAGCCTGACGCAGGGCTCAATCCCAGGACTCAGAGATGATGACCTGAGCCAAAGGCAGACATTTAACTGACTGAGCCACCCGGGCATCCCTGTACCAAGTCTTCTAAGAAGAGTGAGTCCACACTGTGGTAAGCAGTCTTTATGTGGCTCCAAGGATCCCCACCTCCTAGAATTTGTGCCTTCACCCACTCCCCTTCCTTTGATGGTGAGCTGGACTCACTGAGTTGCTTCTACTAAATAAAATAAGGCAGAAGTTATAGGATGTCATAGCTGAGATTAGGTTGCAGAATGACCATGACTTTGTCTAGGGGCCTGCTCTCTCACTCTCTCTGGTTCTGATAGAAGTTACTACCATATGTGAGCTGCCCTATGAAGTAACCCACATGGGAAGGAACTGAGGACCTCAATCCAGCAGCACACAAGGAACTGAATCCTTCCACAACCTTGTGAGTAAGCTTGGAGACGGATCTTCCCAAGTCAGGATCTCGGATGAAACCATAGTGCCCACTGACACCTTGAACACAACCTTGTGAGATACCTCTGGTCTCAGGCACCTAGGTCATCCACACACAGCAGATCATCCTGACCCGCAGAATTGTGACATAATAATTGTTGTTTCAAGCCATGAGGCATCCCAAGCCTCACTAAGACCTAGAGATAGCAAACAACTCACCAGTGAGCATGCCCTTCGTTTACTAACCAACCAATCCAGAGCTGGCATGCCAGTCAGGTCCTTTGCTGAGTTACACTCTGGGCCACCAGCTACTTAATCACTCCAAGGCCAGTGACCAGACCACTAGGGCCTGCTCCTATGCCCCTGAAATTACCCAGACCAACCAGTTCTAATCCCATGTATCCTGCCTTGCCTGGTCCTTCCTGTGGAAGCCACAGTAAAGTCTGCTGCCCACACTTTCCTCCTAGTCCCTCTACCTTTCCTGACAAACCTGGGTGTTTCCCTTCATGGCCCTGCATGGTGTGCCCCACCTCCTTGAAACTGTGAGCAGCAAACTATCTTTCTAATGGCAAAGAGAGTTGGCCTCGCCACAGCTGAATAATAATAAAATTATTATTCATACAACCTAAAACATGCCTGAATGCCAAAGTATCTGGGAATCCTGTCTTCGCAGAAAGGTTAAAATTACTAAAGAGAGGGGCGCCTGGACGGCTCAGTAGGTTAAGTGTCTGACTCTTGGTTAGGCTCAGGTTATGATTGCAGGGTTGTGAGATCGGGACCCTTGTCAGGCTTGGTGCTCAGCTCGAGTCTGCTTGAGATTCTCTCCCACTCCTTCTGCCCCTCCCCCTGCTTGCACGCTCTCTCTCTTTCTCAAATAAATAAGTAAAATCTCTAAAAAATTTAAAAAATAAAATAAAATTACTGCAGAGAAAGAGACCATACCTCATGTGCACACCTAACCCTATCCTGGAAACAGACCTTATCTAGGAATGCTTAGGAAGCATGGTTAGGGACGTGGGGAGACAAAAAGTAGGAAGGCGTGGGAAAGGAGTGACACATGCATGAAAAGCAAGTTCATACCTTACAAAGTCATGGATGTATGAAAGAAAGAGAAAGGAAATTACATTTACCAGGCACCTAGTGCATGTTGCCATATATTGTACTAGAAGTTTTCAGTTATGTTAATTAATCCCCATAAAAATCCTGAGAAGCAGGTACTATATTAGTATTATTGTCATGTTGCAGAAACTAAAACTGGAAATCTAAGGATTTAGATACCCTGCTTACATTTATAAAGATAGGCAGAGGACACTAGTAATCTCTCTGGTTTCAAAATCTATGCTTTCCCCCTCACCCCACTGAGGTCTAAGGGCTATGGCTAGACAAGACATTAGCTGCTACTAACAGGGTTAAATCCAAGTTTTGGTCTCTTCTGATGTTCTTTGTTTCTTAAAATGACCTCTTACTCATTCTTCTACTTCTGAGTTTACTGGGGTTCTCTTATCCTCAAGAAATCAAAAACATCTTTGCATCTCATTCTGACTACACACCTTATCGGTACCTTTTCTTCATGAACAGACTCGAGCTAGTACACCACGCTATTTAATGTACAGACCCAGTTAGGCTGGGAACTGTCTTAAAAGGAAGTTTCTTTTGAGATATTACATATGAGTGATTGATTGGCTTCTTCATTGGAGAAGCTGTCACCACCCTCCTTCCTGACTTAGATAAAACTAAGTAAAACCACTTCTTGTGGTCAGCCTCCTTATCGGCAGCCCACAAAACCACCCTCATTTGAAGGTGTCACTCTACTCTGTTTGATAATGTAAATTTATTTAGCAGGGAATGGGCTTTCTAGAATCAGGAAAATTGATAGGGACCTAAATATAATAAGGCTTGAAGTACAAGAACAGAGAAAGGATTTGGATATAAAAACAATCTAACAATCTCCATGTATTAGTCATTTGATCAATCTGGTTTTGTTGTCTAGGTATAGCTGCATTTTAGTGGGGATGTGACCATAGGCAAGGTTATTATGTTTATCTTCACTTTCCTCCTAAAAGGTATAATGATAGTATCTCATAGAGTTTTTCTAGGAATGAATAGGATACCATAAACACCAGCAATGTGGCTTCCTGGAGTGGTCTTCTTCCACAATTATTAGTAGAATTGTCCATGAAATTGGGCCACCAGTCTTCAAGTCCTGACCGCACCACTCATTAACTATTTGTTCTTGGGCAAGATTCTTGAACATTCTGTGTGTTTTCTACTTTAATATCCCCATAAGTAAAGTGGGGGAATCTTATAGAATTGTTATTGTGATAAAAAGAGTTAATGTATGTGAAGAACTTAGACCTGCACTGGTTATGTAACATATAACATGTAGCATAATATATGATATATTACATTTTTAAAACTGAGATATAATTCATATAACATAAAATTCATTTAAAGTATACAGTGCAGAGGTTTTTAATATATTCGCAATGTTCTACAACCATCACCATGATCCATTTCCAAAACATTTCCATCAGCCCAAAAAGAAATCCCTGTATGTTACTAGTCACTATCAATTCTCCTTACCCTTCATCCCCTGGTGACCAATAATCTACTTTCTGTGTCTATGGATTTGCCTAAGTGGACATTTCATATCAACCGAGTAATACAACAAGTGACTTTAGTATCTAGCTTCTTTTACTTTAGCATAAAGTTTTCAAAGTCCAACCATGTTGTAGCATGAATCAATATTTCATTCCTTTTTATGACTAATATTCTGTTTTATGTGCATACCTCATTGTTTACCCATTCATCAGTTAATGGACGTTGGTCTGCTTCCATTTTCTTTTTTGTCTATTCTTTCCCTCTTAAACAGCCTTGACACTATTATTGAAACATTAATTGACCATAGATATATGGGTTTGTTTCTGGACTCTCAATTCTATTACATTAATCCACATATCTGCTTTTCTGTCGCTACAACATCCTCTTAATTACTGTAGCTATGTAGTAAGTTTTAAAGTCAGAATTTTAAGTCTTTCAACTTTATTCTTTTTCAAAATTATGTCTAGTTAGAGTCCCCTTGAATTTCCCTATGAATTTTAGCATCATCCTGTCCACTTCTGCACCTATAGCAGCAAGAATTCTCATAGGAACAATATCTATAAATTAATTTGGGAAGTATTATCACCCTAACAACATTAAATGTTCCATTATTCAAATGTTTCATTTCATTCACAGTGTTTTGTAGTTTTCATTGTACAAGTTTTACACTTATCTTGTTAGCTTCATTCCCAAATAATGTATGCCTTTTGATACTATTGTAAATGGGATTGTTCTCTTTATTTCATTTGCAGGTTATTCATTGCTAGTGCAGAAGGCTACAACTGATCTGGGGATTTTTGTTGTTGTTGTTGCTTCAAGTTTTTATTTAAATTCTAGTTAACATATAGTGTAAAATATTGGCTTCAAGAGCAGAATTTACTGATTTATCACTTACATATAACACCCAGTACTCATCACAAGCGCACTCCTTAATGCCCACAACCCATTTAGCCCATCCCCCTAAAACTGATTTCTGAATATTGATTGGGTACCCTGTGACTTTGTTGAACTCATTATTAGCCCTAGTAGTTTTGTATGTGTGTCTCTCTGTGTGTATTCTTTAGTTTTCCATGTATAAGGTCATGTCATCTGAAAAAGAGACAGTTCTAATTCTTCCTTCCCAACATGGTGCATTTCCATTTCTTGACAAATTGCCATGGTTAGAAACTCCAGAATAATGTTAAATAGAAGTCGTAAGAGTGGAAATCCTTGTCTTATTCCTGATCTCACAGAGAAAGATTTCACTCTTTAAACCATTGTGTATGATGTTGGCTATGGGTTTTTCATAGGTGCCCTTTATCAGGTTGAAGAATTCCCTTATACTCTTAGTTTGCTGAGTGTTTAAGAGGGTTCCCCTTTCTCCACATCCTCACTGATGTCTATCATCTCCCAACTTGTTAATTTTAGCCATTCTGATTGGTGTGAGATGATATCTCATTGTGGGTTTGATTTGTATTTCCCTGAAATCTCCTCCTGTTATCAATTTCTAATTTCATTCTATCATATTCAGAGAACATATTTTGTAGGACGTTGATTATTTTAAATTTATTAAGACGTAAGCCTAATATATGATCTGTTTTGTAGACTGTTCAATGTTCACTTGAGAAGAATGGGTATCCAGCTGTTAGAAGGTACAGTGTTGTATAGATGTCTGTTAGGTCCGCTTGGTTTATGATGTTAGTCAAATCTACTTTATCTTGCTGGCCATCCACCTAATTGCCTCATCCATGATTGGAAGTTGGGTGTTGAAGTCTTCAACTGTTACTATTGAATTGTCTATTTCTTGTTCAATTCTGTCAGCTTTCTTCATGTATTTTGGAGCTCTATTGTTAAGTTTACATGTGTTATAATTGTTGTATCTTGATGTCTTAACCTTTTTATTAGTATAGAATATATTTATTTGTCTTTAGTAACATTTCTGGTTTTAAAGTCTCGTTTGCTTGCTATCTTTAGAGCCACTCCCATTCTCTTTTGATCACTTTTCGTGTAGCATATCTTTTCTCATCCTTTATTTTCAACCCATACGTGTTGTTGACTCTAAAGTGAGTCTTGTCGAGATAGCATATAGTTGGATCATGTTTTACTGAAAAGTCTCAACCTTTTCATTGTAGTGTTTAGTTCGTTTACATTAGTGTCATCACTAGTTAGGAAGTCCTTACTTCTCCCCTTTTGCTATTTTTTTTCTATAGTTTTATGTCTTTTGTTGTTCCCCAATCCATCCATTATTGCCTTCTTTTGTGTTAAATTTTATTTTTTTATGTTTTTTAAGTTTTTCTTTAATTTAAGTAATCTCTACACCCAATGTGAGGCTCAAACTCACAACTCCAAGATCAAGAATTGCATGCTCTGGGACATCTCGGTGGCTCAGTCAGTTGAGCATCTGCCTTCAACTCAGGTCATGATCCCAGAGTCCTGGGTTCGAGTCCAGCATTGGGCTCCTTGCTCGTCAGGGAGCCTCCTTCTCCCTCTGCCTGCCGCTCCCCCACTTGTGCTCTCTCTTTCTCTAAAAATAAATAAAATATAAAAAAAACCAAGAGTCTCATGCTCTTCCAATTGAGCCAGCCAGGTGCCCCTTGTGTTAAATTTTAAATTTAAATTCATTAGTGTATAATTTTAATTCTCTTATCATTTCATTTGCTATATAAAATAACTTCTAGTTATTTTCTTGGTGGTTGTCCTGGGGATTACAGCTAACATCTTAGTTTATAGTAATCTATTTCAGATTAATACCAACTTAAGTTCAATAATATATCCCTTTATCAATATTCTCTATTTGGCAGACATTGTTCTTATATATTTCTTTATTTTTTAAAATATGGTTTCCTTTAATTCCTTGCAGCTATTTAAAATACCTGGTTTAAAATCTTTTTCTAGAAAGTTCCACATTTGGACTCTTTCAGGGACGGTTTCTATACACTGTTTTGGCTTTCTGGTTTTATTTCTTTGTTTTTCCTGTGTATGGACAATAGTTTCTCATTCATTTTCTCATCATTTTTTTGTTGAAAACTGTGGGCATTTTGAAAATTATAATGTGGCAACTCTGAAAAGTAGATTACACACACCCCCAAATTTGTTGTTGTTAATTTTTTTAGTATTTTTTCTGAATTAATACTGCATTTCTATTCAAGTGTGCCATTGAAGTCTCTGTCCTATTACCTCAGTGGTCAGCTAATCATTGAGCAGAGATTTCCTTAAATACCTGAAACAAACAAAAACAAACTCCCCAAAAAACCTTTCAGACTTTTTCAGCAGGGCTCTGTGTCCATTTGGAGGCATTTCCATTACACTCAGCCAGGGACTTACACCTTAGCTTAGCCTGTACTTCTGGGCTGCACAGAGATCCAAGATCAGCAAGAGGCCAGAATATAGGACTTTCCAAGCACTTTCCTGAGTGTTTGCACAACCCTCCACATGCAGAAGCCCCCTAGATTCCCAGGAATATGTCAAAGTTTCTAAAGTCCTCATAGCTATCTCATTCCCTCATTTTTCCCCACAAGCTCTTTGGTTGGCCTATTGTTGGTGCCAACTTTTATCTATTGCTTCAGGCAGCAGCAACTAAAACATTGGCCTGTAAAGGTTTTCAACAAACACTCCCTAGGCAGTGGCTTTAGCACTGGACAAGTTCTGAGTCGGATGAAATAAAGACAAGCCTTTCAAGCCAGTTTTTTAGGGAGCCACCAGACAGCTCAGATTGCTGCAAGCCTTTGGTTGATTTCCAGATTAGAAAAAAAGAAAAGAAAAGTTGATTCTGAGAGTTCTTGTCAGTTTTTTTTTTCATTGCTTTTATGGAAGCACAGATTTTCAGAGTCCCTTACCCTGCCATTTTCATTGACATTACTTCACTCTATGGTATTTATGTAATTGTTGTCATTCTCGTTGTTAGTATTTTTCCTTTCCCTTAGAGTACGGAGGTCTCTCTGGTGAGAAGATTTGAGGTGAGACAAATGAACTAATTCATAACAGTCTAAACACATCACAATTCATAAACATAACATAAACATAACAATTCATAAACACACAACAGTCTCAAACACAAGGCTGATGTGAATAGTTGGTAGTCTCCAAACTGGTCTCCACACCCAGCCTTCCGTTTCTCAGATCCTGTGACATCAATCATGTGTCACATAATTTCCCAGCTACATAAAGAAATAGTCTGAACTGGGACTCATTTTTTTTCTATGGGTTGGTTGATAGGATTTCTCCTCAACTTGAAGAAATTATAGTGGTGCCGTTGCTATTGACTCGTTCTTCCGGTGCTTCAGTCAGAGCAATCGGACTGTATAGTTTACCCAGATGGAAGCAGAGCACCTAATCACAACATTCAATAAGGAGTGATCCTCAACCAGAGCCGAGCCACCTGCTTGGAATTCTAGAACTATTTTTAATACATATGAGTGAAATACAAAATGCCTGACTTCTAACAGTACTTACTAGCTTTGCCTATTTTGGTACTTGTATAAGTGGACTCACACAAATTGGTTCTTTTCTGTCTCATTTATATTGTGTAAAACAATGGTTGGGGGATCCAGCCACACTTTTGTAAGGAGTCATGGTTTGTAGGTAGAATAAGCTGTATAGTATTCCTTTGTTTAAAAATGTCACATTTGGACTTTTCCAGTTTGATCCTATTATGAATTAGGCTGCTATACTCATTTGTATACATTTTTTAAATAAACATACACACTACTTTACCTTGGATATACATGAGGAGTGGAACTGCTTGGCCCGAGGGATGTATATGTTTAAACTGTTTTTCTAAGTGATTTGTTTGACCTTCACTTTCCCACTAGCAATATTTGAAAATTCCAGGTGTCCTTACACAAAGTATCTTTGGACTTTTTCTTGTAGCCCTTCTGCTGGGTAGATAGTTGCCTTCTACTCTTATTTCAACTTGCATGTCCCTGATTCCCAATGAGGGAAAGTAGACACTTAAGCATCTACTTTTGGCTCAGGTCATGATCCCAGGGTCCTAGGATTGAGCCCAGCATCAGGCTCTCTGCTCAGCGGGGGAATCTGCTTCTCTCTCTCCCTCTGCGCCTCCCTCACTTCCACTCATGTACTCTCTCTCTCTTTAAAATAAACAAAGTCTTTTTTTAAAAAAAGAAGTTTTATCATCTAATCTTTTAAATTTAAACTTACAATCTGTCTATTGCTTTTGTGTAAGATGTGAGAGAGGTGGGAGTGAATGCTAGTTTTTTTTACACATATGGATATCCCACAGATCCAACACCACTCACTGAAAATTCTACCATTTTTCCGCTATTCTGCATTGTCACCTGTATCATAAAAATCAGTGACTGTAGGGGCACCTGGGTGGCTCAGTTGGCTCAGCGTCCAACTCTTGATTTTGGCTCAGGTCATGGTTTCAGGTAATGGATACTGTGCTAAGAGCAGAGTCTGCTTGTCCTTATCCCTCTGCTCCTCCCCAACCCCTGCTTATGTTCTCTCTCTGGCTCTCTCTTTCTATCTCTTAAAATAAATTTTAAAATAACATCTTAAAAAAAATCATGTGTATATGTGTGGGTTTGTTTCTGAATGCCCTTTTCTCTTCAGTTAGTCTGTTTTCTAACCTTCTACAAATACCACAAAATTTTAATTATTATAGATTTATCTTAAGATATTTGATAGTAATTTTGTTCTTTTCAATATTGTCTTGAATATGTTTGATTAGGTGTAATACCATATGAATTTTGTAATTAGCTTGTCAATATTTACCAAAAACAGCAGTTGGGGTTTTGATTTGAATTGAATTTATAGAGCAATTGAAAGGGAATTAATATCTTTATTTAATCTTACAATCCATAAACATGGTATATCCCACCATTTATTTAAATATTTTTAATTTGTCTCAGTAATACATTACAGCTTGCTAACATATATATTTCAAACTTTTTTGTGGACTTACTCCAAAAAAATAGATGTTATTTAAGGAAATTATAAATGTCCCTATTTTTTTAAATTTCTTTGTTTATTGGTGGTATATAAAATATAAATACATTTGGGGATTATTTCCAGTTTTAATTCTCTGAAGGAGTTTATGATTGATTGCTGTTATTTTTATTTAAAAATTATAAAGATTTTACTTGTGGTCATCTGGTCTGAAAATTATGAATTAAATTATTTCTAGGTCTTAGACTTCTCAGGTTTTCTATTTGTTCTTGTTCCAGATGTTGTACAACGTGCTTTTAAGGAATTTGTCAATTTCAACTAAATTTTTAATCTATTGACATTTAATTGATTTTTAGTGTTAATTATGTATGCAGGATATTGGTAATTTGTGCCATCTCAATTTTCTTTTTGACTAGTCCTACCAGCATTGTGCCAGTTGTATTAATCTTTTCACAATATCATTGGCAGTTTTGATGTGTTCTCTCTATTGTATGTCGGGCTCCTTTTTTAATCCATTTCTCATCTTTAAAACTTCCTTTCTGGGGCACCCAGGTTGCCCAGTCGTTAAGCGTCTGCCTTCGGCTCAGGGTGTGATCCCGGCATTATGGGATCAAGCCCCGCATCAGGCTCCTCTGCTGGGAGCCTGCTTCTTCCTCTCCCACTCCCCCTGCTTGTGTTCCCTCTCTCGCTGGCTATCTCTGTCAAATAAATAAATAAATAAATAAATAAATAAATAAAATCTAAAACTTCCTTTCTTCTCTTTTCTTTGGTTTTAATTTTGTTATTTTAGAAAACATCTTGACATATATTTGGATCACAAATTTTCAGACTTAGTTTCTCTAATATGTGATATAAAGCCGTATATACATTCTTCTCGAAGCACTTTTGCTACATGCCACGTTTTAGAATTTATTTCCATTTCCATTGTGTTTCCTTCTTTGATCCTTGACTTACCTGAAAGGTTTTTTTTTTTTTTGCTTTATTTGCATAACCATGAATATTTTAGATTTCTTTTTATTATTATTTCTACTTTAGTTTCACTGTTGTCAGATAACATACTCTGTAAGTTTTCAGTCCTTTAAAATTTGTTGAAATTTCTTTGTGGTACAACATATGTTCAATTTTGGATAATGTTCTATGGACATATGAACACAATGTGTATTCTACCCTCGTTTGAATTGTCTGTATATTCAAATGGTCAACTTGCTCTACAGGCTAATGAGAGGAGTTGTGCTAAAATGTTCCCCTATGATTATAAATTTGTCCATTTCTCTTTTTAAGTCTATTTCTGATTTATATACTCTGAGACTTTTTGTTAACCAGGTGCATTCAAATAGAATTTTTATATATATTCCTGGTAAACTGACAGTTTCCTCATTATAGAATCTTTCTTAATCCCTAGTGGTACGTTACTTCATGAAGTCTACTTTCTCTGACGTTGATATACTTACACTAACTTTCTTTTGGTTAGTGCTTGCTGGATTTGTCTCTTCTTTATCCTTCTACTTTAAAGCTTTCAATATCCTTATATTTAAGTTGGATGTCTTCCAAGCAGAATAGAGTTTTAAATTTACCCTAACAATCTGTGTCTTTGAGTCTCTAGATGAAATCACAATTCCTTAAAGAGAATCTATTTAGGCTTTGGGGGTGGGGGAGGGCTGTTAGGGAATGACCTCCTTCATCCAGTTAAGGTTTGAGATGATTTAGCACTGGGTTTTAGTGTTCATGGACATTGGTTTATTTTGCTGCTGTTGTTTACTTTTCCTCTTGATTATATCCCTTCCAAGATGCCAGCCAAAAGCCTAGAGTGTTCACTTGAGCCTCTTCACCTTAGAAAGTCCTGAATTCCAATTTTTGACATTCTGGACCTATGATTTGCTAAATGCTCTGCTCATAGTCTCACTTTATTAGCTTTTGATGGCTGTGCTATGGCATTCAAGGTAAGGAGAACAGCATGAGCAAAACCACACTGGCAATAGAGGCATAGAGCACTGTGTATGGCAGGAATACAAGGGAAGAAGCAGAAGGTAAAGAAAGAAATTTAGACAGATTGAGTTTCAAATGGATTTGAATGCCACAGTAAGCAGTTGGGGTTTTATATGATAGGATGCAAGCCAAGGCTATTTAGTGAAGTGAATCCCTCTGGCTACTGTTTTCAACTCTTCCTATCGACTGGTCCTCTAATAGTTACAACCATTTTTCTTCACCTTCCTTATAGAGGACTCAGTAGGTTCACTATGAAGGGGAACATGATGCTTTTAGTGCAAGCTCCTTTGGAGTTTAGTCAAGGCAGGAGGCACTTCCCCATGTCTGAAGGGGATATTTTTTCACATACACACTCCCAGACAGAATGTGACTGATACCCAAAGGGAAAGACAAATAATCAAAACTGCTTTTTAAAGGTTGAGATGTGAAATCCATGAGTCCTTTCATAATTCCACTCTTGCATGTGATAGATTGAATTTTCAAGTACATCTACTTACAAAAGGCAATCATTATCAGTAATATTGAAATGAGGAGAAGCTACGCACACCATGTTCTGAACAGCAGGATTCTTTTTATCTTTACAACTTAATTATTTTGCACTCAGTATTTCTCTAGGATTGGAAATTGTCATTTTATCCTGTAGACATTTACAAGTTGGTTTTTTATATTGATTGGGTTAAAATCCCCAAAAGTCATTTCGGCTTACTGCCAATTCTTTTAATTTAGAAAGGTATAAATGAATTTTAATTGTTTCTGAAAACATTCATTTGAGTAAAAGAAATATTTTTAAATTCTTCAAATACATACATGGGCTAAGATGTTTCTTTCACTGACAATAAATTACTTTTTCCCTACCAAAGTAGAAATGAAACTTCTTATTCATACTCTCCCTTTAAAGCAATTTTTAAAAGATTCTTTGCTGGGTGATACAAAGGGATTAGGACTTGTAAGTGACAAGCTATTTTCTCCCAGGGGAAAATTAGTAGAATTGTATCCTTTAACATTTGGTTCTATAGCTCTTGGTGACAAGGATTCTGAAATCCCCCAAGATTTCTCCACCTCTGGACCTCTTCAAAATTGGGACAAGATTTCCTATAAATGGTAATCTTTTCTATGCCTACCTTTTTTTTTTTATCATAAAGTCAGCAAATCATTTCTAAGAATGATTAACCCAGAGGCTGTAAGCAGAGTGACAAGGCCAGGAAGACAAGGGACAAAGGACAAGTGTGTTGTGACATAGGTTTGATATAGGCCTGGTCCACATTGAAGGATATGGATTAGAGCAAAGGGAATGAATTAAAGGCATTCTAAGGAAGGAGAGACAGACTCACTACAGTTTCTCCCCCAACAGTTGATGATGTGTACTTAGATACATAGATGTACTCAGATGCATAAACTTCTGTGTTAGATAGTCATAGCGTGAGTTCTGATTGCTTATCTCTGGTTCCTCAGTGCCTTGCACAAACTTAGCACAGAGTAGGATGCTTGATAAATAGTCATGTTTTTTTTTTCTTGTTTTTGTTTTTGTTTTTAGCTTAGAAATAACACAACTTTATTTCTTAAAATTCTGGAAGCTGGGAAGTCTAAGATCAAGATACCAGCAGATTCGGTATTTGGTGGGAGTCCACTTCCTAGTTCTTTTCACTGTGTCCTTAACATGACAGAAGGGGCAAGGGAACCCTCTTAGTTATCTTTTGTAAAAGTACTATTCCCATTTATGGGGGCTCTGCCCTCATGACCTGAGTACCTCCCAAAGGCTCTACCTCCTACCATCATCACATTGGGGGTTAGATTTCAACATATGAATTTTAGAGGAAAAGCAAACATTCAATCTATAACAATTCCCTACTGCCATAAACCCTACATTTCTTTGATCTTTTTTTCTAAAAACTTTAATCGCCTTTATTGAGGTATAATTTACATTCAGTAAAATGTATCCCTTGTCATTGTGCAAATCAAAGATTCATGATAAATTTATACCACTATATAATCACCATCCCACTCTAGACAAAATAGATGTCACCCCAAAAAGTTCCTTCATGGCCCGTTACATTCAATCTTTTCCTCTACCCCCAGCCCAAATCCTAGACATTTATTCAACTGGGTTTCCTTCATTGTAGTTCACCTTTTCTAGATTTTCATATGAGAGGAATCATAGAATATGTAGTCTTTTTCTTTTCTATCTTCTTTCACTTGGCATAAGTCACTTGAAATTTATCCATATTGTGAGCACCAGTAGTTTATTCCTTTTGGTTGCTGAGCAGTATTCCATTGAATGAATACGGAGTGGTCTGTTTACCCATTCACTTGTTCATGAACACTTGAGTTTCTTCCAGTTTGGGTTATTATGAATAAAATCGCTAAGGACATTCACGGGAAAAAAACTCTGTAAAACATGTTTTTTATTTTTCTTGAGTAAATACCTATGAGTAGGATTGCTGAGTTGTGTGGTAAGTGTATGTTTAATTTTTTAAGAACTGCAGGGCTACTATGCAAACCAGCTATGCCTTTTGCATTCCCAACAGAAATGTGTGAAAAATCCAGTTGCTCCACATCCTCATGGACACTGTATATTGTCAGATGTTTTTCTTTTAGTTTTAGCCATTCTGATGGATGTGTACTAATAGCTTGTGGTAATTTTACCTTATAGTTCCCTGATAACTATCCATGTTGATTGAATAACTTTTCATGTGTTTATTCGACATGCTTGTACTATAACTTCTTTGGTGAAGTGTCTGTTCAAATCTTTTCCCCATTTTTATTTTATTTTTTTTTTAATATTTTATTTATTTATTTGACAGAGAGACAGCCAGCGAGAGAGGGAACACAAGCAGGGGGAGTGGGAGAGGAAGAAGCAGGCTCCCAGCAGAGGAGCCTGATGTGGGACTCGATCCCGGAACGCCGGGATCACGCCCTGAGCCGAAGACAGAGGCTTAACGACTGCACTACCCAGGCGCCCCCCCCCCATTTTTATTTAAAAAAAATTTTTTTTTAATTTTATCCAGATGTACTTTTTTTTTTTTTTTTAATGTTCTGTTGGCCACTGATGGGTGTTAAGGAGGGCACGTGTTGTGATGAACACTGGGTGTTATATGTAACTAACACTACCTCAAAAACTAATGTTGTGCTTGATAAATATTTGAATCACTGATTTATAAATCAATTAAAGGGAGGAGTGATCACATTATCACAGTTCTTTAACTAGCTTTTTTTAATTTTATATTTAAATAAAAATATTTACACAGAATCCTAAAACTTTGTCCTTTACAAAAGTCATCCAAAAGAATTTATAATTTCTTTCCAAAATTAACAAAGAAAATCTTGAACAAAAGGTTCTGCCTTATCATTGAAGAAACATCTCAAGATTCCCCAAAACACTTTCTCAACATACAGAGATTCCACAATCCAATGAAGTCTCTCCTCTTGTGAAAATGCCGGATCCCTCTTTGACTGTGTCCTTGTTCCATGAGAAATGAGTTAGCAGTGCAACAGCTGCTTGATTCTAACAATTCTTCCCACAACTGTTAGAACAAATTTCTTAAGTCAGTAGTTAGTAATGCCTGACAAACATTGCTTCTCTGAAGATAAAATGAGGGGGAAGAAATGGGCTCTGGACAGAGAGAATTTTGGAAATCCTGAGTTAAACAATCATAAAGTCATTTCTTCTTTTTCCACCCATCTCCAAGAACATTTCACGTTCTAATAATGTGCAGTGGGAACTCTAGCATTGCCCCCAGCCCTTTACTTTGAGAAGAACATTCTACTGGACATTTCATAGAACACCCTTGGGGAAACCCTGCTCTAAGGATTTCATGCATAATTTTCTCTCAGAGCTTAATAACTCTTGAAGGATAAACACTTTACATTCCCCAATACCATGTGAGCTACTCAAGGACAAGTTGGAGTCATTCATGTTGTTAACGGTGGTTAATTGCCGACTAAACAACTTATTTACTGACTCACTGACTGACCGGGCAATGAAAGGGCAGGCAGCTGTACTTGAGGGAGGCCAGCAGTCAGGTAAGTGAGAAGCTGACATTTCTAAGGCACCTGAGGCAGTTTTCTCAGCCTAAGTGACAGAGCCACTGCCATAAGGCTGCCTTGCTTCCTCTGTAAGCATTAAACTTTGGTGTCAAAAATCACTTTTTTTATGTTGTGGATTATTCCCTGAAGCAAGTGGAACATTCCACTTCAAGGAAAATTGCAAGAAGAAGGTTTATTTGTATCCGGCTTCCCCCACCTTGCCCCCTGACTGCTGGAGAAGCACACACACAGTGACACGGTGTCTACCCTCACCTGCTCAGGGAAACTACTCATCTGTGAGCATAGAATTCCTTGCAGAGAGGGGAATCCACAGGTGACAGACAGATGACCCAAGCCACAATGCTCAGGACCCTAGCGCTCTCCTCTGTGCCTCCTGGACTCAGGCCCTTTTCATGACCATTCAAGGGAATTCCAATGCAAGACGTTCTATAGAGCCACCCATCTATGGACACAGACTGTGGCAGGGGAGACCGCCTCACATAGAAGAATTCAATTTTATCCGTTTTGTTCTTCCTAACAACATGCTTTCTCTTTTTCAAGGTTCTGTTATAAAGCACCTATGTCTGCTCCTCCACTTACTTGGGCTCAAATTTTTTTACCCCTAACCTCATATTGACTCTTTCTGATTATTAAAAAACACTTGGCATTTTAGAATTGCACATACATGATTATAAAATATATAAGCTGGTATGCGCCTTAGCAGCCCATCATTCAAGAAGAAATTCCTCATTTTTACATGAGAATTTGATGTCCAGAAATATGAAGGTCCTCATCCAAAATCATGACAAGTCTTCATATCTTTAGACTTTCACATGGAGTTCTTTATTCTGCTGTACTGGGCCATGATTCCTTTTCACTACATAACCTCTTAAAAATTTATTTTAAATAGTATCTCCTTGTTATTGGCATCCTCCAACAGTAGCAAGGGGTGCTAATACCTTAAAGTTAGAGTCAATAAATATAGAGTGCCCTGTGCTCTTTGCCTAGATTTCGGGAACATAGAGTAACTCGGTCTGCATGCAGCCCTGAATTAGTCAATATTTCATTCCATTACCTTCAATGGGATCCTCATTGCCCTTCCTAGAATAATTTAATTTCTCCCACTTCTCAAATTAAATGATACCTAAAAGGCCTAGCATCTTCCTTCAGGAACATGGGACATGTATCTTTCACTATTAGTGAAGACCATTAGCTTCAATAGAATGCCCTCTCTCTAATATCTACTACAGGAGTAATGTTCTCAGCCTCATAATGCAACTCATTTCCATGGCTCTGGATAAATAAGAGCAGGGTATCTGCAGTACTTTTTGATCAGGCATTTAAAGAAAGTGCATTGATGAAAGAGAGAAGAGCATTAGTGACTTAGAATTGGCTCATTTATAGAAATGTTTTTTTTTATTATTGTTGCCTATATTGTGATTCTATATTATATTAAAGGTGACAATGATACAATCCGAATTTTATATATGAAAAAAATCGAAAGGCTATACCTCATTAGAAATTCAAATAAAAATGACATCAACATTCATGTAGATAATATTAGCTAACATTCCTTGAGTGCTAGGGATTATTCTAAGTACTTTGCCAGCCTTACCTAATTTAATCTTAATGAGGTGAGTAACTTGCCCAACATCACATGGCTAGTAAGTAGTAGAGCTGGATTCAAGCCCGGGGAATACAGAGCCCATGCTCTGAAGCTATACCATCTTGCCTTTTGGAGACAAACTCAAGACTGAACACTGCACCACACATTCTATCCAATTTCCCCAGCCAGGGCAGATGAGTAGGACTCAGCTGTGCATGGAAAATTAATACAGATAATTTAAAATGTATATAATGTGTTCATGTTTTCTCTCAGACTATAGAAACACAAACAAACACAAATACACTGAGAGATTAGGAAATTGTAAGGGGCATCAGTGATCTCTTCTAGTTTCAGATCAGCCAGTGAGTCAGTCAAAAAATATTTGCTGAGTACCTTCTAGGTACTGTGATAAGTTGCCAGGCCTCTCAAGGGTTCGTGCTTCTTACCTTTTAACTTGAATTGGTAAGTGTACCATATCACTATGGAGCATGGGATCAAGATATGCGTGCAACATGTCACAGCTGCTACAGTGATGTGCCTATTGAGGATGGAGCTTGCAGGTGCTAACCACACCTGCACTCTCCTAAAGCATCTGATTAACTGAAGAGAGACAGAACAGCCCATTGGGACCTAAGTTCAACATAAGCCATCTTAAAGTGTTGACTAACACCCCACAACTCCCTATGTATAGGGTTCTCTGATAAAGTTGGATTGGAAAATGGGGTTTGGATCTGAAGCCAAGTGAGGTTTTTAGCTACCTTGGCCCCAAGTCCAGTCTTTGGGCACCATCTTCAGAAAGAGCTCTAGTGGCAAAACGAATTAGTGAGTGTGCTGATTCATAGGGCGTCACCCACCACACCCCAGGGATCAGCAGAATGGAGAGCCAAAGGAAAGAAGCTGAGCATCCCAGTCCGCTTTAGGTGATGGCACCTGACCCCTGCATGTTTTTTGCCTAGGGAGCTAAATTTCCTCACCAAACTGAGATGCAGGAAGCAAAAGAGAGGGGGATGGGGCATGTTTCCTGTTTTTGAGACAGTTTCTTTTTTTTTTTTTAAGATTTTATTTATTTACTTGAGAAAGAGAGAGAGCACGAGCATGGGACAAGGGCAGAGGGAGAGGGAGAAGCAGACACCCCGCTGAGCAGGGAGCCTAATGTGGGACTCCATCCCAGAACCCTGGGATCATGACCTGAGCCAAAGGCAGACACTTAAATGACTGAGCTACCCCAGCACCTCTGGGATGGTTTCTTAGCTGGAAGTTGATCTTCGGATCAGTCTCTCACAGCCTTCTTCAGACAAAAAAGGAAATCCCTACTCTTGTCTAACTGGGGGAAAAGATTTGAAAAAGCTCTCCAATCTTGAGAAACATACTGCTGGGGAGGGAAAGGGACCCCTCAAGCCCACAATTGCCATGCAGTGTCATATGGCTGCACTGGGCAAAGGCATTACCCAGCAGACACAGCCAACTCTTACTGGGTACAGGCCCAAGGTGACATGACTTCAACAGAGAAAGAGACGTGAACAGAATCTTAGAAATCTTGTAAGGTAAGAAGATAGTCACTGACCATGCAGATGAGGCAGGAAAGATTATTTTAGAAAGATAGAAAGATAAGAAGAGGCCCAGGAGTCAGGGACTTCTAGGCTACAGGGAGGGTGGTGGGAAGGTTTAAACCAGGGAGGGGATGGGGAAGCAGAAGGACAGGGGGCAGAGGCTGACTGGAACCAGGAACATCGGCAGGAAGCCTGCTCCCCATCCTGCAAGGCAGGGGCCTCCCCTCTGAGGCCCAGATGGGAGGGTTTTCTGGGAAGTTCCTCAGGACCACTGTGCTGTCCAGGACCCAGCAAATAGATAGTGATGGGAACTCTGCCTGCATTCAGCTAGGGCAGCTACTTTTTATTGGAATTTAAAATAAATAAATTTTCATAGGAACAAAGTGTTCTGAAGGCTTAAAAAAAAAAAGCAACTGGAAATCACTACAGCATGGACCAAGGATCCAGAACTTTGTGTATAGCTACTGATTTTAGGCATAGTTTTGTGGTCATAAATGGAGAGTCTGTACTTTGGAGACAGGAAGTGCATTTACACCTTTTTTTTTTTTTTTAAGTAGGCTCCACACTCAGCCCCTGGGCTTGAATGAGATCAAGACCTGAGCTGATTCTAACTGATGTAAGGTGGTATGTCACTGTGGCTTTGATTTGTATTTCCCTGATGATTAATGATGTTGAGCATTTTTTTCACGTGTCTATTAGCCATTTGTACGTCTTCTTTGGAGAAGTGTATTTTCATGTCTTCTGCCCATTTTTTGACTAGGTTATTCATTTTTTGAGTGTTGAGTTTGAGAAGTTCTTTATAGATCTTGGATACCAGCCCTTTATCTGTAATGTCATTTGCAAATATCTTCTCCCATTCTGTGGGTTACCTCTTAGTTTTGTTGACTGTTTCCTTTGCTGTGCAAAAGCTTTTTATCTTGATGAAGTCCCAAAAATTCATTTTTGCTTTTGTTTCCCTTACCTTTGGAGATGTGTCTTGAAAGAAGTTGCTGTGGCCCATGGCGAAGAGATTACCGCCTATGTTTTCCGCTAGGATTTTGATGAATTCCTGTCTCACATCGAGGTCTTTCATCCATTTTGAGTTTATCTTTGTGTATGGTGTAAGAGAATGGTTAAGCTTCATTCTCTTGTAGATAGCTGTCCAATTTTCCCAGCATCACTTATTGAACAAAACAGGAAACAAATGTTGGCAAGGAAGTGGAGAAAGGGGAACCTTCTTACACTGTTGGTGTGAATGCAAGCTGGTACAGCCACTCTGGAAAACAGTGTGGAGGTTCCTCATGATGTTAAAAATAGAGCTACCCTATGACCCAGCATTTGCACTACTAGGTATTTGCCCCCAAAGATACAGATGTAGTGAAAAGAAGGGGAACACGCACCCCAATGTTCATAGCAGCAATGTCCACAATAGCCAAACTGTGGAAGGAGCCGAGATGCCCTTCAACAGATGAATGAATAAAGAGGATGTGGTTCATATATACAATGGAATATTATTCAACCATCAGAAAGGATGAATAACCACCATTTGCATCAGCATGGATGGAACTGGAGGGGATTATGCTAAGTGAAGTAAGTCAAGCAGAGAAAGACAATTGTCATATTGTTGCAGAAAAATAAGAATCAGACTGGGCGAGAGACCAAGTGACACTAGGAGAGGTAGGAGAACTCAGGCTGGTGGACCCAGATGAGCTCGTGCTCCAAATTCTGGGCCCCGGGCAACAAACAAGGTTACAGGGCTTTTATAGGGGACTATAGGCAGTCAGGTTCCAAGGGTTATGCTGACTACTGGTAGGTGGGTTTAAACTGGGGGAGTGGAGCCTGCTTTAGGCAGGAATAGTAGTGCAGGGAGCCTGTGGTGGGAAGCCTGTTTACAGAAGCAGAAATGGCTGGTTATCTCTTCCTCCCTGTAGGGCTTCTAGTTATCTATAGCTTATTGTTAGTAACTTTCCATCTTCTGGGCCTCCCGGCCTGGGACTGCTCTGGTCAATTTTCCTCTTCAATATGGCTTCACTCATATATGGAACATAAGCAATAACATGGAGGACCATAGGGGAAGGGAGGGAAATCTGAAGGGGAAGAAATTAGATAGGGGGATGAACCATGAGAGACTATGGACCCCAGGAAACAAACTGAGGGCTTCAGAGGGGAAAGGAGTGGGGGGATGGAGTAACAGGGTGATGGGTACTAAGGAGGGCACACATTGTGATGAGCACTGGATGTTATAGGCAACTAATGAATCATTGAACACCACATCAAAAAATAATGATGTACTATACAGTGGCTAACTGAACATGAAGAAGAAGAAGAAGAAGAAGAAGAAGAAGAAGAAGAAGAAGAAGAAGAAGAAGAAGAAGAAGAAGAAGGAGGAGGAGGAGGAGGAGGAGGAGGAGGAGGAGGAGGAGGAGGAGGAGGAGGAGGAGGAGGAGGAGGAGGAGGGGGGAGGGAGAAGAAGAAAACCTGAGCTGAGATCAAGAGTGAGTCCCATGCTTAACTGACTGAACCACCCTGGCGCCCCATTTATACTTCTTCCTATGAAGGACTTGGTTCTTTTCACCATATGTAATGCTTATTAAAACAGTTCCTTTCCAACATCATGGTGCCCTTGTTAGGATCACTCAGTGGTAACTCTCTGTCTCAACAACCCCTCAGTGCTTGCTCCTTTTTCTTCTCTGGTTTCACCTGGTGTTCTGGCATAAAGCTCCTCTTGCCCCAGACCTTTCCTTCCTACAGAAATAGGCAGACGCCAGGATGCCTGTGCACCAAGACCTATGCACACCCCACCCCCCTCTGCCCCTCCTCCCCTCCTCCAGTCACCCCACCTCCAGCCTCCACCCCTACTCCCCCAGGCTGCAAACAAGGTCTGTGCTGCCCTGACCAGGTGAATGTCAGGGAGCAACAGGGAGACTAGAGGCAGTGGTGTTCTGTCCTCTGGAAATCAAGAGGAAGGAAAAACAGCTGGGAATGAAGTGAGAAAGCACATAAAATAAAACCATAATACTGTTGCAAGTGAGATAAAGGTCAATGGATTTCAAAATGTCAAATGACAAAAGGATAATTTCCCTTCCAGTTTTCAGTTAGTAGAGTTTGGTTGCTGCCAAGGTTTAAATGTTTCTGACTTCATGAACATTTTTACTCTCGTATTAGTGGTTATCAATTTATTCAGGTTTATATTAATATCCTCATAAATGTCAATCAGCAGCTTAAGTGATGTGAAAATTTTTGGTAGATAGATTCTATCTTGGGCATAATGGTTGTGCATTGGCTCAGTTATAAAAATGCTCAAAGCTCTGTTGAGGGGCAGTATGCAGGCGGGGCTGCTACGAGGTGAAGGTGCCAGAAGGATACTAAATTCTTCAATATTCCCTGTTCATTGATCTTTGAGGATAATGAAAATGTCCAAGTCACAAATGATGGTGATACCCTGACTACTTAGCAAACTTTATTGAGTTTCTGTATATGGCAGGCATGGCACCATAGATGTAGAAAGAGGTGTGGGAGGGAAGTGACTGACTCTTTAGATACTCTTTAGGAGAAACAGATTACCAACACTAAAGACATTATGGGTGCTTAATAAAATGTACATTAACTTTATGTCACTGTAACCACTACTACTAATAATAATAAATGGCAGTGTTCATGTGTCAGGCACTTGTCATGCATTATTATAACTTGGGGCTGGTTATTACTATTCTTAATTTATAGATGAGGAACTTGAGGTCCAAATAAGTTAAAAGACATTTCTGAGACCACACAGGAAGTTACAGGGAAAAAAACACAGCATTTTAAGCTAATACTATCTGACTCTAGAACTCAAGCTCTTCCTACTGCATATTGATGCCTCCCGAATATCAACAAAGTAATGTTCAATTATCACATTTTCAAGATGAGCTAGACCCTTAAAGGAGTCTGTATAAACAAAAGAGCAAATAAGACCGGAATGTGTATTTTCTCAAATTTTGTCTAATTTTCAACATCATTCTCAAGTTCTTTAAGGAATAGGTCTATATAATATACTTGACTGATTTATTAAGTATCTCATTTTCCTTTGTTCTCATTTTTTCTCTTCTTCATTTAGCCCCTAATATAGCACCAGATGCACCAGTAGCTCTGAGGAGCTAAAGATTCTTACAGTATTGGCTGCATTGACTGTAATCCCTCTTTATCTCTTTGATCTCTATGCAAGTTCATGTGCCAGGCTCTCAGAGCATGGCCTTGTGGAGTGTCGAAGGTACAGTCCCTGCCCTAGAGACGCTTAAGGACCAGACTGCAGGAGGGAAAATGACGTGCAAACAGCCTGCTTCATCATATCAGTAATGTGGTAGAAGCACCAGCAAGGTCGAAGGGAGTCAGGAGACTGAGGGACTGGTCTCTACCGGAGAGCTGGACAAACTTCAGAGAAGGCAGCCACTAGACAACCGGAACAGAGAAATAGGGGGTATGGTCGTGTTTGTTGAAAGTTGAAAGAACACTACACAAAGGCACTCAGTGTGAGTGTGTGTGATGGGGTTGGAACAAGTAGATAGTTTCCTTTCATTAGGATCAAAGGAATGTGAAGGGGTGTGGTGGAAATTGGGATTGGAGAATGAATTCAATACCACAGAGTTTAAATTTATATTCTGCAAGAAGTAGAATGCGGGGAAGGTTTTTTGAGAAGAAAAGCAACATGGTCAAACATCTGTTTTAGGAAAATAACTGGCTGAAGAATAAATAAAGGAAGTAAGAGCAGAAGCACTGGGACTATCTTTTAGCAGCAGCACACGGTTAGAGATGCTTCCATTCGGACGGGGAGTCCGGCGCGTTGCGGTTCTCCTGTTCCCTCTCGCTGTATGCGAAGAATAGAAACAGAAGCCTGCTTCCCTGTGATGGTAGATGAACAGGTGGATCTATGCCATGCTCATCTCCAGGGCCAGAAATTCTCCCTTCATCCTTTTTCCCCCCTTTTCCCTTGAGCAGGATCTGTGTTTTCTGAAAAGACAGTCCATGGGCTTGAATGCATAGAGCCCATGGTACTTCCCCTAAAATGTTGGATGCATCCCTCTCTGAGACAAAATGGAAGAGTCTCCAGAATAATTTGAGAAACTTCAAATATGGCCTCAAAACAGTAAGGCGATGTTCAGGAACTGAGGACACACGAAACAACTTCTCATACCGCCCTCGTGTTATAACCACATAGCGTGATTAGTGGATACTAGATTCTTCAAGAGTTACTGCTCATTGATTCTTTCTGGATAATAAAAACGTCCAAATCACAAAGGATGGTAATATTCTGGATATTTAACGAATTTTATTGAGTTTCTGTATATGTATGTATTGAGTTTCTGTATATGCATTGTAAATATATACATATGTGAGAGAGAATATAACATTTTTGTGTTTTTTTAACAATGAGACGGATACAGCTTTTTTTAATAATCTGTAAAAAATCATAATCTGGCAGACTGACACAGTCTCTGTCTCAGCAGATACATTTATATAGTGCATTCATATGTGTGTATGTATTTCTTACAATATTATTGAAATTTGAAATTTAATTATTGAAATTTGAATTTAGAATACTACAAATTCTATATATTAACATTATATATTATATATAATTCCACATGAGGGGACAAAGCCTCATGTACAAAAGTTTGCAAGCATTAATGAAAATACGTGATATATTAAAACAATTTCAGAGCAATTCCTTCAAATAACAATGTTTTAAATAATTAAGCTTTGTGAAATTCAGTCCTTTCTTTCCCTAGAAAGGCAGTTCAGCAATTTGGCTACTCATACAATGCTTCTAGCAATTCAAATGTGGAAAACTCTATGACAAATTATTAGAATTATAATGGACTTCAACCTAAGTTTCAGAGGGAAAAAAAAATCTGGATCAGACTAAACTTCCCTCAGGAAATGAAAACCAGAATCTACAGTAATGTTTCAAGTCAGATTAAAGGAATTAATAATAACAAAAACATCACCAGCAACCATTATAACCAATTAGCCAATTTGTGGCAAAAGAATATAAAACAGAGTTTTTAAGTGTCTCCAGCCCTATAGAATGCAGGAAGGGGGGTGAAGTAAGCAATGATAGATATACCAACATTTTTACTGTGGATCGGAACTAAATTAAGTCTTTTCATATGTTATCCCATTTAACGCTCACAGAAGTCTTGTGAGATACTGTGGAGTTTGTCTGCCAAGTACATTGGGAACCGTCTCTGAATTGCCCAGAAATTAGTTAGATAGAACCAGAAACACTACCCTTGTTCAAGAAGAGGCTGCATTTTCCTACAGGTGCTCCCTGGTCCCCAAGTACAGAGCAGGTGGCATTTCCCATCATTCTCCTGAACAGCTGGCATCTAAGCTGTTTTTACATTATAATTACATACAACACCAGGTGAACTCAAAGAGCAGCATGTCTCCCACTGCGAAGGTCATTCTCATGCTCATCCCCTTAGAGGGAGAGCAACAGACCGGAGGGTCCCTTCCCTGGAACACAGCCCACTGTGGGTCTGGCAAGACCCAGCCTAGTTCTGCATCCCTGCAGAAAGCCAGGAGATCTGGGTAACTCTGTGCCTCTTCTTGCTGACCCTTCACTTGTAAGTTTCCCTAGAATGACCTGTTGCCGGCAACTATCCGTGTGTCATTAGGGGCTGAAATGAAATTAAGTAACATTAAAAATCGTGCAGAAGTGTGAAAGCTATGTTATAGATTTAAGTGTATCTGATTTCAAAGTGATTCTGGTTGGTAAGATTAACATAGCCAAAGTCGTGCTTTTATTAAGTTGTGGGGGTTAGAAACTTCACCAGGTTTGTCAATTCACAAGCTAGTGTTTGTCTTCACAGCATAATCTACCTCAAAGGGTAAAATCAAGACCACTTGCACCATAAAGACCATGGTGCTTAGGACTATATCAGTTTTAGGGGTCCTAAACTCAGACTTATGGAATCATTAACTCTGGTGGAAATGATCCCAAATCTGGAATTCTTAATGGGCACCCTGGGTGAACCCAAGGCACTCAAAAGTTTGAGATTCATTGCTTTATAGAAATTATCCAGAACTTGCCACAAGAATCCATGTGTGTATGGGGCACAGGCCAGACCACCCATCTTCTCTCTGAATTGAGGATGTCACTGGAAGCCGAGTTATCTGTCAGGAGGGAGTCCTTTGTGTAATCTAACCTCCTGGCTTCAGTAGTAGAAAAAAGAGAAAAGGAAGTTTTTATGATATCATAGGACTTTTCAGACCCTAAAAGAGGATCCCACTGAAACCCTTAAAATAAGTGATTTCTGATAGATGAATTCAAGGAACATCCTGGAGTCTGGTCAAGAGAATGCCAAGAAAGTGTGTGTACCCTCCTGGAGAGCTGACAAAAATACTGTGGCCTAGTCTGAGCCACACTGAGGTGGGTAGGGAGGAGAACCAGTAAAAAAACATAGTTTTCTTCTTCTTTCCCCGGGAAAGTAAGCAAAGTTGTGAACCTGCTCCTACAATACAGGGAGAACCAGTGATGAACTGACAAAAATGTGGGCCAGACACGTCCTGAGGCAGGACAGGGTAGAGGTGCCACAGTCACGACGTGGGCAGGGGTTTACTAGTCTGAGGACAGTACACCTGTTCATCTCATATTTTATTCAACCTTCTCCTTTCTCTCTAGAACTCGGGCTTCTCAAAAGAAGCTTGGGAAGAGCCTTGCAATTGAGAAATAGTTCACCTAATTCATCAGTGTTAAACATGTCAAAAACCAACCCAGAGACTATGGACTCTGAGAAACAAGCTGAGGGCTTCAGAGGGGAGGGGGGTGGGGGAATGGGATAGGCTGGTGATGGGTAGTAAGGAGGGCACATATTGCATGGTGCACTGGGTGTTATACGCAACTAATGAATCGTCGAACTTTACATTGGAAACCGGGGATGTACTGTATGGTGACTAACATAATATAATAAAAAAACATTAAAATAAAAAAAATAAAAGAAAAAGAAAAAAGTGAAAAAAAAAAAAAAAAAGAAACTGCACATTAACCCCTCCCCCAAAAGAGAACAATAGGAAATACGCTATTCAAATGCAGCAACAATTGCTGTGAATTCCAAACGACCAAGCAAAAGTCAAACGCAAGCCTTGGAGGGAGATATAATTTCATGGTACTTTTTGAGGACCTATAAATTTTGAAAAAGTAAGTTAGGCATAGCTAACATGGTGGAAAACCAAATAAAAGACGATTAGCCACTAGAAAAGAATCAAATAAAAAATACATTTCATTCATTCTGTTCAGTACCTGGCACACAGAAGATGTTTGGTAATTTTTCTGAGGAATCCATGAATAAATTCCAAGACTCCCAGAGTTATTACTGCAAATCCTCCATATGGTCAGCCCCCACTTTTGATTAAAAAAAAAAAAAAAGTACAAGGATCAGCGAAAGCCCATATGGTTATCTGTCTTTATTATGGGACTGGCCAAAAGCTCTCATATAAACTAGCTAAACATATTCCATCTTGGCGATTTGCCAATTTACTCCCATATTACTTAGCTGAGTTTTTTTTTTTTCTAATCCATTGCTTAAAAAGAAGAATATGACATTTTCTCCCTGATGAGTGACTGATTTAGAAAACAAAGTGAGGGTGGCTGTGTCTGTGTTTGGGGTAATGGAATTTCAGTAAATGGATTAATGAGACTTCTCCTCGGATAGCTATCAATAGCCATGCAATATTTAGGTCAAGAACTACATACATTCTAAATAGGGAGCTTGTAGAAGCTTAAATGAGGTCTCAGCATCAGTAAAGAATGTTGTGTTCCACTATAATTATGTTATCAACATGAAAGATGGCTTAGTGAAAAATGGCCATAAAAATGAATTGCTAGAATCATGTATTTACGAAAGAGGATATATATGGATTTCTTTGTTTACCGACAGTAGGAGAAATATTGAATTTCTACGTTGCAACCTTCAAAGTCTTTCAATTGCGAAGGATTTTTCTCTTAATAATATTGTTGCCAAAGTTTATCAGAAGATCTCATAAGTGTTTCCTTGACCAGCTCATTGTATGCCCCTGTTTTTATTTCAGATTTCAATTTATTAACTCGTTGAAAACAAGATCGTGTGACTATATTCTTTGTGGTTACTCTTCCTTATTTAATCTCATTTTAGAGATGGAAATTAATATTCACATGCCAGGAACTGATCGATGTTTGTTAATGCATACATGCATATTCACACGTGGTTATTTCCTAAACGATGCTAATGTTATCATCTCTGGTGATAAAGAAACAAATACATAAATAGGATCAAAAATTTTAAGATAATTTAGTAATATATGTGGGAGGAAAAGCTTGCCTTGGTCTGGTATACAACCTGGCTTCAGAGTTCTGGCCTTTCCCAGCTTTTCCTATTAACATTCAAAATGTGTTTCCTTATATTTTTTTATGAAAAAATAAGTAGTAAAGTTCTCTCTTAAAACCATGAACTGTTACTTGGTTAATATTTGAAAACTTCTGCATACGATCCATGCATGCATGCTTACATATGTGTATGCATATGTATATATACATATATGCAGATATGTGTATCCATGGATGTATATATATGCGCATATACATATATACATATGCACATATAGAGACAGAATATTTTGAAGTTTATTTTTCACACAGCAGTCAGAATGATCTTCTAGGTAAGAAAACCAGATCCTTACACAGCCCTAAATTGGTTTTCTGTTGCATCCAAATATCATGGCCCTTGGTGTCACCATTCTCCTTCCCGATGAGTCATATCATCTGTCTATCATGGGTTCCCTTCTGGTCGTCAAACATAAGAAATTTTATCTGCTCTGAGCCCCTGACTTGAATGTTCTTCCCCCAGATCACTGCTTGACAAGCTTATTCTCAAACCAAAGGTTTCAACTCAATTGCTGTATCCTCACAACTGCTCCAAAATGAACATATTCTCTCTTCCACCCCACCTATGGCGCGCATCCCCCATTGTCTATCACATTCTTTGAATATTTCCTTCACAACAATGTAATTACCTTATACACTGTTTTTATAAGGTTTCTCTACAATGTGAAGTTAGGGACGTTGTCAGCATTACCTGTAAGATATCCTCACCTATCCTAACACATAGTAGATGTTCAATAAATGTTTGATGAATGAATAAGTGAATAAAAAATAGTTCATAACTCACATTATCATGGAATAACTTGCATTTTCCCCTGAAAAATGAATCATGGGAGCAATCCTATGTCAGCACTAAAGGAGCTCCCTTATTTCTCGTTGATGAATTGGAGTCAGAATATGCATGCTTATCATTAAATTAAATATATTCCTATTGATAGATGTGCAGGTTCTTTTTAATTTCCTACTGTCAGACACTGCCCTGAAATAAACAACTTTGTATTTGTGTTTGAATGTACTTACACAACTCTTTTTCTGCACAATAGCCTTCTAAGTGTGAAACCGCAACATCAGAGGATTTTAAATATACGTACCTTCTAAACATTCAGCAAATGCTGTCAGATCTGTGAAGAGTCTGAGATTTTACCCTGCTACCAAGTCAGCCCACCGCAGGTTCACAGATGCTGGCAGAAGACATGAGACTCCCAGGTCAGAGACAGAGGACTTTGCTGTTCCCATTACAACAGGGAACATGATTCATGGTCATCTTGGTTCCACTTGCCCCTCCCCTTGAGGGCCATGGCTGCACAGAGCAGCCCAAGTGAATTCTACACATGCAGTGGAATATTGCTTAAGAACCTCCAGTCTTTTAAAGGGACCACAGCAAACCTGCTCAACTTCTGAGTTGGAAGGAGACATTGTCTTTGTTTTCCTGGGGAGTAAACAAATCAATCCTTTCCTCCAGGGGGAGACAGTATGTTTTCCAAGGCAGTTTGCTCTACAAACATCCTTGAAAAAATTGTCTGAAACAGAAGCTAACAGTGTGTCTGTTCACAAAACTTACAGAAATACAAGAGGCCCGTGGAGGACCATATCCCACAATTTACACTCTTACTAACAGCAGAATCCACTCTTGGGAGTGAGGATGATTAAACTCAAGTGTGAGAGGAGTTGACCAGCTCTTCTGACTTTCTATACAGGCAAATCAAGGGGGAATTTAGAATGTTGAGTAGTGGATTTGATAAAGGTATGCAATCAATTTGGGTACTTCTCCAGCAAATGGAGTATGAAAAATTGCCTGTAAGAGTTTTCTGGCATAGAAATGGCATACCTTATATCCTCCAATATCCCATTCATCAAAACGCAGTCACAGGGCTTTCTCTAACTGCAGGGGGGCTGAGAAATGCAGTCTTATCATGTTTCCAAGAGTAACAAGAAACAGAATTTGCTGAACATGTGGCTTTCCTGGCCACATAGACTCTCTGTGATGAAAGTCCCATAAGATTTTTTCCACATATTCCTTCCATACCAGGTTTTGCACATCAGGGCAAATTTCCCCTCTCATTTCTATCACCAAAAGCTCTCCTTTTCAAGAACCTATTAATAAGAGGTGAAGACATGTGTGCCCCCAATAAAAGAATACTAAAAAGGAATAAAGAGATTCCCCAGGTGGTAAGTAAGGAATGTACAATGACCTCAGTCAAAACTGTGAAGTTTTCCACTCAACTTATCAAGTTTCCTCAACTTGAAAATACTGATTGGAAATTACTTTTAATACTAAAGAGAAATAGAAGATATCGCAGACAAGGTCATTGTCAACCAGCTCTTCACATTAAGCCCTTCCTGCTAGAGTCTCCTAAAGTAACTAGAAGGGAGGCTCAAGCTCAGTTTTGAACTCTCTTTTATTTTTATTTTTCCCAGGTTTACTGAGAAATAATTGGCATACAGCACTGAATAAGTTTAAGGCATGAAGCATGATGGCTTCATTAACCTATACTGTGAAATGATTACCACAGTAGGTTCTCTTAACATCCATTTCTTCATGTAGGTACAATAAAAAGAAAAGAAAGGGGGGGAAAAAGGAAAAAAATCTCTCCTTGTGATGAGAGCTCATAGGATTTTCTCTCTTACAACTTTTCTATATATCATACAGTACCATTACCTATAGTTGCCATGTTCTACATGACATCCCTAGTACTTATTTATCTTATAACCAGAAGTTTGTACCTTTTGACCACCTTCCTCCAATTTCCCTTTGCCCTCCACCCCCACTTCTCATAACCACAAGTCTGATCTCTTTTTCTATGAAATTGTGTTTGTTTGTTTGTTTGTTTGTTTGTTTGAATTTCACATATGCATGTAATCATACAATATTTGTCTTTGTCTGATTTATTTCACTTAGCCTAATTCCTTTAAGGTCCATCCATGTTGTTGCAAATAGTAAAATGGTGAGATTTCCTTGTTCTTTTATGGCTGAATAATATTTCATATTATTTTATATATATACCACAACTGCTTTATCCATCCATCCATCCATCCATCCATCCATCCATCTATGGACACTTAAGTTGTTTCCATGTCTTGACTATTGTGAATAATGCTGCTGTGAACATGGAGGTGCAGATAGTGGTTTTGCTTCCTTTGGATACATTCCCAGAACTGTGCTTGATCATATGGTAGTTCTATTTTTAATTTTTTGAAAATCCTCCATAGTGGCTGCACCGGTTTGATGTACAATCCCACCAACAGGGCACAAGGATTCCCTTTTCTCTACATCCACACCAGCATTCATTATCGCTTGTATTTTTGATACTAACCATTCTAACAGGGCTGAAATGATACCTCATGGTGATTTTAATTTGCCTTTCCCTAATGACTAGTGATGTTGAGCATCTTTTCATGTACCTGCTGGCTTTTCATATATCATCTTTGGAGAAATGTCTATTCAGGTCCTTTGCCCATTTTTTAATTGTGTCATTAGTTTCTATGCTATTGAGTTGTATGAGTCTTTCATATATTTTTAATATTAACCCCTTAGCAAATAAATGGTTTGCAAATATTTTTTCCCATTTCCATAGGTTGCTTTGTCACTTTGTGCTTGGTTTCTTTTGTTGTGCAGAAGCTTTTTAGTTTGATGTAATCCCACTTACTTATTTTTTATTCTGTTGCTCGTGGTTTTGGTGTCATACCCAAAAAATCATTACCAAGACCCATGTCATGAAGCTTTATTCTTATGTTTTCTTCCAGGAATTTCATGATTTCACGTCTTACATTTAAGTATTTAATCGATTTTGAGTTCATTTTTGTGAATGGTATAAAATACGGGTCCAATTTCATTCTTTTACATGTGAATATCCAATTATTCAGCACCATTTATTGACAAGACTTTTTCTCCATTGAGTATTCTTGGTTCCCTTGTCAAATATTAGCTGACCATATATGCTTGAGTTTATTTCTGGACCCTGAATTCTGTTTCATTGGTCTATTGGCCTGTTTTTGTGTCAGTACCATAATGTTTTAATGACTACAGCTTTATAATGTACCTCGAAATCAGGAAGTATGGTGTTTCCTGCTTGGTACTTATTTCTTGGGATTTCTTTGGATCTTTGGGGTCTTTCATGGTTCCATATAAATTTTAGAAGTTTTTTTCCTACTTCTGTAAAAAAAAAATGCCATTAGAATTTTGATATATATTGCATTGAATCTGGCTTTCAGTAGTATTGACATGAGATAGATTTCTTTGTTTATTTGGGATCTTGCTTTTAATGTAGGTGTTTAATTCTAAATTTCCCTCTTAAAACTGCTTTTGCTGCATTCCACAAGTTCTGATAGGTTGTTTTTCTGTTTTTCAAACTTTTTTGTTTCCCCTTTAATTTCTTCTTTGATCCATTGGATGTTCAAGAAGAGTGTTGTTTTATTTCTATGTGTTCATGAGTTTTCCAATTTTCCTCTTGTTATTGATTTCTAGTTTCATGTGGTCAGAGAAGATACTTGGTATGATTTCAGTTTTCTTGTATTTGTTAAAACTTGTTTCATGGCATAATAAATGGTCTATCCTAGAAAATGTTCCATGTGTTTAATAAGAATGTATATTATTTTGTTCTTGGGTAGAATGTTCTGTATATGGCTTCTAGGTCCATTTGGCCTATAGTGTTGTTCAAATCCACTGTTTCCTTATTGATTCTCTGTCTGGAAGATTTATCCATTGTTCAGAGTAGGTATTAAAGTCCCCAACTATTGGGGTACCCGAGTGGCTCAATCAGTTGTGTCTAACTCTTAATTTCGGCTCAGGTCATGATCTCAGTGTCATGAGATTGAGCCTGCATGGGGCTCTGCACTCAGAGGAGAGTCTGCTTGGGATTCTCTCTCTCCCTCTCCTTCTGCCCCTCCCCATGCACACACGCTTTCTTTCTCTCTCTTTCTAAAATTTAAAAAAAAAAATCTTCAAAATAAATAAATAAAATTAAAAAATAAAATCTCCAACTATTATTATATTTATGTTTATTTCTCCTTTTAGCCTCTGGTTTTGCTTTATATATTTAGGTATTCCAATGTTAGGGACATAAATATTTTCAACTGATATTTTCTTGATGTATTGGCCAATTTGCCATTATATAATGATCTCTGTCTTGGTGGTGTTGTTGTTAACATTGCTCGAAATCTTTTTCCATCCCTTTGCTCTTAGTCTATGTGTGTCTTTACAGCTAAAGTGAGTCTCTTATAGGCAGCATACTGTTGGATCTTCTTTTTTTTTTAGCCTATTCAGCCTTTTTCATCTTTAATTGCAGAATTTAATTCATCTACATTTAAAGTAATTACTGATAGGTAAGGAATTACCATTGCCATTTTTTTTAATGGTTTCCTAGTTGATTAGTGAATCCACTATTTCTTGTTTCTTATCTGCTGTGTGTGTGTGTGTGTGCCTGATGTCTTTTGGTATCAGTGTGCTTTGTCTTCTTTACTGTGTTCTTTTGTGTAATCACTACAGGATTTCCCCTTGTGATTACAATGAAGCTTAAATAAAATATATCTTCAACCTATCACACCCTACTCTAACCTGATTAACAATTAAACTTCAATAAAATTCGTAAACTTTACACTTTTACTTCTCCTTCCCTCCACATTTGAAATTAATCGCTATTGCAATTTACATGTTTTCTATATTGTGTAGTAACTAAAAACAAATTATTGTAGTTATGGTTATATTTACTATATCCTTTTTTTAACTTTTAGAGTTGTGAGTGAAATATGCACTACTATTACCATATTACAGAATCTAAGTATAACCACATGTTTACCACTACCAGTGAAGTTTACACTACCTTTTTATGTTTTTATGATGTTAATTAGTAATATTTTACTTCTACCCAGAGAAGTACTATTAGCATTCCTTGTAAGGCATGTCTGGTGGTCATGAACTCCCTCAGCTTTTATTTGTTCAGGAAAGTGTTTACCCCTCCTGTGTTTCTGAAGTGCAAGTTCACTAACTATAAAATTCTTCATAGACAATTATTTCCTCTCAATATTTCAAATATGTAACCTCATTCTCCTCTGGACTAAAAAATTTCTGTTGAGAAATCAGCCTATAATCCTACAAGTGTTCCCTTATATGTAACTTCTCTCTTTCTCTTGATGCTCTTAAAATCATTTCTTTGTCTCTGACTTTTGACAATTAATTATAATATGTTTCAATGTAGCTCTGTTCAAGTTCAACCTATCTGTAGTCCTTTGACCTCATGGATCTGCATGTCCATTTCTGTCCCTAGGGTTAGGAAATTTTCAGTCATTATTTGTTTTGAATATAATTTCTGTCTCTTTCTCCTTCTCTTTTACTTTTGGAATTCCCATAATGTGAATATTGTTTATTTATTGTGTCCTATAATTCCTATAGGATTTCTCCACTCTTTTTCATTCTTTTTTAAATTTTTGCTCCTCTGACTGGATGTTTTCTAATATCCTATTCTCCAGGTCACTGATTCTTTCTTCTACTTGGTTGAATCTACTTTTGAAACTCTCTATTGAACTCTCTTGTTTAATTATTATATTTTTAAACTCTAGGATTTCTGTTTGTGTTTTTCCGATGATTGCTATTTCTTTGTCAGGCTTCTTGTTTCATCCATGCTTTGTTTTCCTAATTTTGTTTAGTTGTCTGCCTCTGTTTTCTTGTAGTGTATTAAACTTCTTAAGAGCATTATTCTGAATTCTTTGTCTAACAGATCTTAGATCTCCATTTCTTTAGGATCAGTTACTTGAATTTTATTAGCTTCATTTGGTGGTGTCATATTTACTTGCTTTTTCATGATCCTGACTCTTTGTTGGCCTCTGCCTACTTGAGTAATCAGGCTGCTCTTTCAGACTTTATAGGTTTGCGTTGGCACAGAGAGTTCTTCACCAGTCAGCTGAGCTTGGGTTACTGACCATGTCTGCTGGTAATGTTCCTGGGCAGGAGGGGTCTGATATTGTAGTTTATTTGTGAGTGAGGCAAATGTTCAAGCTCAGAGGACAAGGATGAGGGGTGTGGCACTGGTTGGGAAGAGTTGGACAGGACTGCGAACTTGGTCCTCTACCCAAGTGAGGTCATAGAATGGGTTCTGTGGTTGCCTGGGTTTTCTGGTCAGGCTTATAGAGAGTCAGGACTTGGTACTACATTCAGTAACAGATGCGGCACAGCTCAATATTTGGAGACTTAAACCATGCAGAATGCACACTGAATTCCCTGGTCAGGTGAGGCCACCAGTTTCTTGCTGATGATGTGGGAAGTCATGGTTTATGCTCTCTGTTTAAGTGTCACTGAATGTAGAGCTTTGAATGGGGTATGCAGCTTCCTATGTGTGCTGGGTAGAGTCCTTGTTTGTACAGGCCAAAGGCTAATTTCAGCAACGAGCAGAGCTATGAATTAGATTCTCTGTCCAGATGCAGTGGGAAAGGCAGCTCTAAAATGATAAAGCTCTCTGTGTGTTGTCTTGACTCAAGCTGACCTGCACCTCAAGTTCCCTGACTGGAAATGGCCACTGGCTTTGTTCTGAAAACTGAGTCTGCCTGCCCACCTCTCATCTCAAATGCTTCTGGGCTCCACAGCTTCCAGGAGTTGTCTCCATCTCTTCTGGTCAGATGGAGCCAAAAAACTCTTCACAGTGGGTAGGGCCATGTCTCAGCCCCCTGGCATGGGTAGGAGGAGGAGGAGCTGATGCAGGCTACTCTCAATTTCCCAAACAGGCTTTCTAGTTGGGAGGGCTGGGGATCTTTAGCCTTGGCTATGAATTAATCTCCCAGACTCTGTATGGCATTGGAATACTCCATGCCTGGTATTGGATTTACTCTGGGGGTGATCAGCTCTGCCCACCCACCTCTCAGCTCAAATACCACTGGGCAGCAAACTATCCAGAAGTTGACCAGCCCTTCTGGTCAAGTGGAACTGGAAGACACTCTCCACAGCAGGTGGGTCTGTGATTCAGCTCCTTCCCTGGGCATAGGCAAACCACGCTGGCAAAACTTCTTGGTTGAGGATCTGAATCAGACAGATCACCATGTTCCCTAATGCACCATTAACTTGGATTTATAGATGAGCAAAGCAACTGATTGGTCTTACTGCTTGGATACTGCAGGTATGAACTTAGTCTGCCAAGATCCATGTGCTGGTTGTTGGGAGACCTTCCCACCTTCTTCACAGCCACATTCCCAGTAGCTGAATCAAACAAGTTCCCCTAAAATCCTTATGGTGTGAGATCAGAGTAGCAGCTCCCACAAAGTGACCCACAATACTGGGAGGAGCTGGTTATCTCCCCTGGATTCCCTTTTCCCACTGGATAAACCAGAGGATCAGAAGAGACCTCTTTGTGTGATGCTGCACTGACCTGGGGAGAAAAAGTGCAGTCAGCATATAACTGCTTCTCTTTCCTCTAATGTGGTTTGTCTTGGTCTCTGTGGTACAGGGGGTGCTTTAGCCTCATTTCCATGTTCTAGGATTTTCTCAGTGGTGTCTTATTCTTGAATAAATGTTAGTAGTTCTTTTTATGAGGGGGAGTAAAGTGAAGAACAATCTATGCTGCTATCTTGGTGATGTCCTTGAACTCCCTTTTATTGACAGGTGCTCATCAACAGAGATATTTTTAATTTCCTGGTCATTTCTTTGTTTTCTTTGTAAATAAAGAGTTTTCTCCACTGCTTATTTAACTAGTAGGGATCTTCTCACCATTTTTATTTATTTATTTACTTATTATTCATTCATTTATTGATTCATTCCATACTATCCTACTTCAAGCTGCTATAATAAAATACCGTAGACTGTGTGATTTTAAAAAGATATTTATTTCTCACAGTTCTGGATGCTAGAAGTCCAAGCCTAGAGTGCCAGCATGATCAGGATTTGATCAGGACTTTCTTCCTGTCTTATAGATAGCTACCTTCTTGCTATATCTTCACATGGAGGAGAGAGAGAGCTCTGGTGCCTCTTACTTTTCTTACAAGGATACTAATTCCATCATGGGGTGGAGGCTTCACTCTCATGACCTCATCTAAACTTTATTGCCTCCAAAGTTCCCACCTCCTAATGGCATTGCATTGGGACTTAGGACTTCAACATATGAATTTGGAGAGATGCAAATATTCAGTCCATAATACATATTAATGCTTATATATTATATTATATTATATTATATCATATTATATTATATTAATGCTTATATATTATAGGTTGGTGACATGAATATGGCATATGAGTTAATTTGACAATAACTGATCAATTCTCAAGTTGTCTCCTGTATACTATCTTAGATGATTCTTTCACTCCTCCTATGTGTCATGGACTGTGGGGATGTGTGTGTAACAAGAGAGGTCTAGGATACTGACAAAAGTGGGCAGCAATTGCCTGTAATAACTGAGTCTAGTACTCTGGAAGAGTCAGATCCTCTCACATAGCACCCATGACCTCCCCTATGGGGTCAAGAGAATGTTATGTGGAATTCTATTATTAGGAAGATCTCAGGCCAAAGAATCTAAGATAACTGATCTGAACTCAGTTCCACAGAACTTCTGGGTAGCAGCCATGTGACTCTGAATAACTTTCATAACTTCTCTTGTTGTCTTTTTTCTTTTCTACTAAATTAAAATGATTGGTTTGAATAAACCCGAAAGTTCCTTCAGACTAAGATCCAGTGATGCAATAAATACGATCCATGTCTTTATTATTAATAAATATTTTTATAAAAGCAAAATCACCCATCAGGGCACTAGAAAGAGGAAAAATAAATCTAAAACATATCAAGTAATCCAAGATAATCCTTCAAGTTGTAGTTGCTCTAGATACCCTTTTCTAAAGGATTTGCTTTTCACTGGTCTTCTGTCCAAGCCATCATCTGCATCTACCAGCAAAGTATGATCCTGCAAGAAAGAAAGGAGTACAGAGACTCACCCAAGCATCCCACAGATCTCTTCCCTCCATGGGTGTTGGAGTTAGGTAGGACTGGGGTTGAGATACCTACTCAACTGTCACAAGCCAAATATTTAATCTTTCTAAAACATTTTCTTCTCATTTATATTTCGGGTTTTATATAATCTAATGGGGGAGTGTGCCAGGTTAAGGAAAAATCCATTTAAAGATCCAGGAAAGCATGAAATGTGACAGGAAAACAAGAAAAAGTTCAGTAAACGAAAGGAAGCAAGGTGAAAGATGAGGTTGGATAGGTGGATATGGTTAAAATCAGATAAGGTGGCCTACAATTACATCCAAACCATGATGCAACTGAGCATAAATGAGGACAATATTCATAATTATGCCAGGACGACAGGCATAAATCAAGGCTGTCCCTAGCAAACAAGAGAATTGGAGAAAGGGAAGCCTATTAGAAAATTATTGTAGAAGCTAGATGAAATACAAAACGTTTGAAAAAAATGGATGTATTACAGCTGAATGCCACAAGGTCTTTGGCCAGTGGGGGTCGGAAGAGAAGAGGAGTGGTGCATTGGAGAGTAGATAAAAGCAAGCTTCTCTTTTCTCTTTGGCAGAAAACCTGCCTTGCCTTCTAATAGGAAATAGATGAATCATCTCTATGGTCCAGCCTAATTGACATGTGAGCTCTTTCACTAAAGAAGTTAAATAAACGTTAAGCATCAACACTGGTGTGCCAGTGAAGACTTCAAATCAATATTTCTGTAGGTGTCGATTCTACTCTATGAAATATTTGTGCAAGAAATGTAATTAACAGGCTTCCCTACAGGTTTCAGTTGTTCATAATATCCCTCTAATTTTCAAGAAATCACAGCTTCCTTTAACATAGGAATCAACAACTATTCATACCCAGAGTTGATGCTAATTTCAAAGGCTGAGAGAATCAAGGTTAATGTATTTTATCTGTTTTGCTCATCTGCTTCTACCTAAATCTTAGCCACAACTTGAGAACTGAAAAAGAAAAGAGGCAGAGAGAGAAGGAAAGAAAGGAAAAGGAAGGAAAGTAAGAAGGATTCATCCATATACATCAATGTACTTACCCTGATGTTTCAGTAAGAAAAGATAAACTACCAGGGAGCCTGGGTGGCTCAGTTAGTTAAGCATCTGACTCTTGATTTGGGCTCAAGTCATGATCTCAGGGTCATGAGATCCAGCCCCTCATTGGGCTCTGGGATGGGTGTGGACTCTGCTTAAGATTCCCTCTCCCTCTTTCTCTCCTTCTCATCCTACTCCCCACTCTCCATGCATCCTTTGCACACTTCCCATGGGTGTCCTTGGCAGGTCCCAGTCATGTCTGAAGCTGTTGGGGCAAATTTAGAGTTCAATGATCCCTCCCCTGCTTCATCAGAGTAGTCATTTCTTTAATAGCCCAATACCATTCACCAAGAGAGAAACTCACTGAGGAAATATTTCCTACTAAGGTATGAGTAACTAAGTCAGGTATTACCTGACCCCATCCACTGTTTATTAGAGGAACATACATTTTTTTAAATCCACTCAAAAAAGTAAAGCAAAGGGATAAATCTCAAACCTCAAATGTGGAGTATCAGGCAATGTGAAATTGAGTTGAAAATTATATATTCATATGTATATTTACATACATACAATATATAATACATAGAGAGTACAAATGCCATCAACTAATATGATATAGAAAACACTTGGTTAATATTCCTACAATATAATATAATACTTCATAGAAATAATTCATTGAGTGTCTACTGCTCTGAAACCAATCTGGACCAGCCACCAGATAAATAGTAGCATGCAAAACAGACATGCTCTTCACCCTAAGGAGTGTAGTTTCTCAAAAGTAAGGCCTATTATGTAGGCAAGTAAAGAGGTACTTTTTACAAGCGAAAAGAACAGAATATTTTATTCTGAAGTTTAAAATAAGGGTAGTACAAAGAACTTATGCCAGGCAGAGTGGTAAGGAATGGCTTCTCTGAGGAAATACTCTGGTGGGTCCCATGAATGTGAAGGAGTCACCACAGTAAGTCTGAAGAAAGTCATCCCACTGCTCCTGTGTTGGCATAGTTCCTTCCGATTATTTATCCATGTGTGTGCACATGTGTGTGTGCATCTTTTCATAGTCTGCTTTTTCTCTCTTTACTCAGCATATCAAGAGCAATTTCTCACATCGTGTTTTCTTATAAATATTTTTAGTGGTTGTTTGGTATTTTCTCACAGAGCTCTCCTTAATTTACCAAACCACTGAGGACATCTGTTTCCATCGTTGCACTATTATGAATAACACTTTGGAGAAAACCCTAGTGCATAAATATTTGTATTTCAGATTACTCTCTAGGATAGATTCGTAGAGCTAGAAATACTGGATAAAGAGTATGAATATACAGTACCTGGTACATGCTGCTGATAGCATATTTACGTGGTTATCTTATGATATTCTTACTAAAAATGTTATGAATTTGGGGTGCCTAGGTAGCTCAGTTGATTGAGAGGCTGCCTTCAGCTCAGGTCATGATTCCAGGGTCCTGGGATCGAGCCCCACATCAGGCTCCCTGCTCAGTGGGAAGCCTGCTTCTTCCTCTCCCTCTGCTGCTCCCCCTGCTTCTACTCTTTCACTTATGCTCTCTCTCTCAAATACATAAATAAAATCTTAAAAAAATAAAATAAAATTGTTATGATTTTTAATTTTTTAGTTAAAGTTAACATGGAAGTTTTCATTTTGATTTGCATTGGTTTGACGTCTTTGAGTATTGACTAATCCTTGATTCCAACTGGAATACCTGGGAAGCAGATGTCTCTCAAGAGACTGTCCTAAAGAATATGGATCACATTAAATACGGTGGCTATGGTTCACCCCTTGACTTCTATTCTTAGAACTCCAGCTGTCCCAAGCCTGTTCCACCGGCTCCAAGAGCAAACAAAGGCTGTCCTACAGGGTGAGATACCGGACTCCCCAAATCTTTCTTGCCACATCTGGAGAAATTCAGAAAGCTCGATTGTCCATTTGCCTTTGAGAGACATTTCTAAAGCTTCAGAGGGAGCAGGGGTAGGGACAACATGATAGTCACAAGTGGGGACTCATGTGCGTATCTCCAGCTCTCACAAGGTTATGAGCCCTTACTGTCTCCTCCCTTAGGGAAAGAACCTTCCACACTTAGTCCTCACCTGAAAAATACATTAAAGTTCTTACCAACCACAAGTCCATCTGAGACTCACCCACGGCATCCTTTTAGAAGAGTAATTATCAGTTCCCTGACCTCCAGATCTATGGAATCAGAACGTTTTAGGACCTGGAATCCTGACATCTACACTTCAAAATACTCCCTAATTGAGGCAGATATGTGCAGCGGTTCAAGAACCATTGATGTAAAGTACCGAGTTTATTCCTTAAGGCTTGGGGGAGGGGGATATACAGCCCAAGGTCAGCTCTAAGCAACAAGTCTAGTTGTTCTTCTTTGCCACTCTTGAAACCTTGGGTAAGCAGAGGGCCAGCAGACCAATCATATCATTCTACACAGTGCTCAACTAGCTAATAGACCCAGTTTAGGATCTCAGGAAATCCTCTTTTCCAGGTGCAAACAAAGGTGGGGGGTTAGTAATCACCCAGGGAAAGCTAGACAGTAGAGTTCGAAACTCTTTTTATCCCAGCTATCTAAATAATCCAAAATCAAATGAGGACATGATTTTATTGTCCTAAATTAAAATTATATGTTATCAAACTTACCCAACTCTGGTGTTATAAGAACACAATCAAACCGGTGTAACCCCAAAAGACATTGCCACTAAAATAACTTTCATGTGCTCCCATCAATAGCTTTTTCTTTGACTCGGTATCTCCTTCAAAGAAGAAGGTTTATTAGATAGCACATAACATACTCCCTTTTATAAAGTAGTAACACAATTAGTGATTGTGTGCCCAATTGTATAAAGTTCACAAAAACATTTAGGCATTGTCTTTGATCAATTCTGGCTATCAGCAGGGAATTTCATGTTGACTCCAGGGTTGTCTTTGTTGCCTTATTAACATGCTAAGGAACCATTTTGAAATCTTGCTGAAAAGCACATTAAATGTTGAAGGGCATTATTTGAGACACCAAGTAAATAGAAAAATCAACACTTGAGCCCCAAACAAAAGGGAAACTAGTGTTAACACATAATACATATAAGATGTTAAAAAAAATTATTTTGTTTCCAGCTGTCCAGTTAATGCCTATTATCAAATCAGACATATCTCTTTGCTTTATTTTGCTCAGTGTTATTTGCTCAAAAGGAGAACCTCACTGTGAGTGGCCAGTAACTCAGTCTTCCAGCTGAATGTGACCTCTTGAGGTTGGACATTCAGGACAAAGCCCAGGGGACTTGCGTAACACTTCTTAGCCCTTCCTGTCTGGCCCCTACCTTTTACCAGTATCCTTGTTTTCTGCATTCTCCATGCAAATACTTGGTGGCAAAGCATCTGAAATGAAACCATATGAAACCATCTGAATTTTATGTAGGAACTTGTGTGTTTTCCTCTCTGTCCTTTGCACCTTTTTCTATGAAGGATTTGAAACAAGCCAAGATATATACTAAATTGATGAAGTCTTCCCTAACCACTAGCTATAAGCTGTTGTCCCCTTCATTGAAACTGTTTATTACTTACTGTACCCACCCTGACTCACTCTGTGTTCTGTATTATATCACGTCATTAAAGAGACTTCCAAAAATCTAAGCCTTAAATCCTTTATCATAATTAAAAAGTCTTTATTTCTGTATTGACTCTTTACAGGGCTTCTTCACCTCCTCCAGAATTTGAGTAAATCAATTTTGTGTGTATAGTAGGTGTAAATATATGAAAAGGTAATAAAACCACCATATTAGTAATAATGAAATAATAGTAATTACCATTTTAGTGGGCACCTATTAAATGCCAGTATTTTTCTAAGTACACTGCATATGTCATTTCATTTAGTGACCACAAAATGCTCTTTAAATTTTATTTCTGCATTCTCCAGGTGAGGAGCACCTGGATAACCAGCAGCTTTTACCCAGCAGCCATGCTCAGCTTGGGGAGGGGCTAGCCTACCGAAGCTTGCTGGAACCAAAGCAGACTGAGGAAGTACTTGTGCACATATTCTGCCTACCTGAGCTTTCCTTCCCTGAAATCCATCACTTCTCTCCCTCCACATTTATTAATGTATGGATCACAGCCAATTGAAATTTACCATATGCCAGGGTCTGTGATTAAATAAACACAGAAGACAACAAAGTTGTGATTAGTCCCCTCAAAGAGCCCGCATTTGTGTAGGAGTTTCTTCCTAGATATGTAATCATAATAAAATATGGGACAGAAATACAAATAGCTGATATTTGCCTCTCCCTGTTGTATAAGTTATTTGTAAGAAGCACAGGAGAAGGGGAGCCTGGGTGGCTCAGTTAGTTAAGCGTCTGCCTTTGGCTTTGGCTCAGCTCATGATGCCAGGGTCCTAGGATCTAGCCTACATTGGTGTCCCTGCTCAGTGGGGAGTATGGTTCTTCCTCTCCCTCTGCTCTTCCCCTGCTTGTGCTCTCTCTCACTCTCTCTCAAATAAAAAAATCTTAAAAAAAAAAAAAAAGCACAGGAAAAAATAAGAATGAAGCATGAAGGAAGCACTGGATGAATACTAGGTGTTGCTGACCCTCGCTGACGTGCATCCTTTGGTCCCTCCTCAGAAATCAACCAGACACAAGCAAGGAAAAAAGGCTGACTTTCATGTGAAGGACCTTCTTTAGCAGCCTCTTCTTCCAGCCTCTGTCCCAGTGAGGACATTCATCTGGTCCTTAAGGAACTTTAAGATGTGCTTGCATTTGCACGACCTCTGACTCTACTTCCCTCCATGCCATCTGCTTAGCAAAGTATCACTCGTGACCTTCCAGCTCAGTTCCTCCAGGGAACTTCTCTGCTCTTAACTTCTGCTCCAAGTTGGGTGCCCCTATTCTGTTTTCTGTCATGACTCAATCATTCTGTATGGTGACAATCTACCCATCAATATCCCTCACTTGACTGTGAATTCCTCAAGGGAAGGGCTTGTGATTGACTGGACACGGAGTCCCCATCACGATGGCTAGGTGATAGCAGTCATGCAGGAAATGTTGGTGGAAAGAATGGATGAATGTTTTAAGTCTTTTTACTCTGAAGTTCTGGCATCTAGAGCCTTGCACACCCTGAGGAGCCTGCCCCTCCAAGGGCTAGCAGATTCATAAAGATAGTAAACTAGTAAACCATTCACCTGTGAGCATGTCTTTCACATGCAAACCAACCTAGCCAGAGCCCACACAGCCACCACCTCCTTGATTAAGTTCTTAGCCCTGGGCCACTTCTGCTCCCTGCCCTTAGAACGACAAGATGATAAAGCAACTAGAGACAGCCCTACACCCCAGAGGCTGCTAAAATTATTCAAACTAGCCATTCTAAGCCTGCCTACCTACTTCATCCATTCCTTCTTGTGAGAACCACAATAAAGGCTCTTGGCTATGATTTCCCATCACTCCTGCCTCCTCACCAACTCTGGTGTTTCCCTTTGTGGCCCCCTCCTCTTGGGAGCTGCAGGTGACAAACTGCATTTTCAATGCAATCATCTCATCTGTTGGCCTCACCATACCTGAATAACTACAACAACAACAACAACAAAACCCCCAAATCGAACAAACAAACAAAACCCTATGTAATAAAACCATAAAGGAGTAAATGAATGAATGCTGAGGACTTACTGGGCCTGTAGACTTACCTGAACCCAGGTTGTTGTGTCTTTTTGGTTCAAATGAGTTCTGCAACATTTTCTTGAACAAGATGTTGACAGAAGGGGTCCAGAGATGAATGAAACCTGATCCTTGCCCTCAAGTGGCTGACCATACAAAGGAGGGGTTCACACACCAGCACAAGGATGCTGATACAGTCTAACAGTGGTTCACAAACTGGCCCCCAGAAAAGGGCCAAGAGAGACCAAAGAAATAGACCACTTCAGATTGGTAGGTGCCAGTTTTAATAAGCAAGGGTGATCATTAAACATGCTTACAATTCTTGTCTTGGGTGGCCACAAGATACATACAGCTCTGCACCGACCCACCAGAATCAAAGTCTATGGAGAGGACTTAACTGGATTTAGTCACATATTCAATCCAGATGGTCTCAACAACACCTTACTCTCTTCAAGGCTGTGTCCTTGGAACAGCTCCCACTGTGGGAATATTGGGTAAAGTGTACATTCCAAGGACAGAGATGGGGTGAGGAGCTTCGGAGTGTGTGGGTCTAGCTCCCAGGTCAGCTTGCAGTCACAGCCTCTTCAGTACCTCCTGCAACAGCCAAAGACCTGGACTCAACATTCTCCACTGAAGCAAAATCTCTTTCAGCTCCCCAAAGAGGAAAACTATCACAGCAGTCACGTCTGCTTGTAGGGCCCTGCTGCGGGGCAAAAGGTGATGAACAGGAATAAGAAAGCACGCAGATGCTTCAGCTGACAGGTAATCTCTGGATTAATTCTATAAATCTCTTTATCTTTGTTATGCTCCTTGTTTGAGTGCTGGGAAAAATTAAATCTTCACCAAATAATTGACTTTGGTGAAGTTTTGTCTTCTAGTAGAATCACATTTCATCCATTATTCATTGATTTCTTCATTTGGTTCATTTCAACTGAGCTCCAACTATGTCCACTATTTAATGTGAAGCTCCATGGTGTGATTCTGCTCTTCCTAAGAGACAAACATGAAAAGTGAAATTGGGTAAAAGAGACATATTGGAGGTTAGGAGGAAGAGAAAGGAAAGAATGAATCAATCCTGGTAAAGGCAAGGAAGGCTTCCAAGAGTCCTTGGAAGGACAATACATGTTTCCCAGGTAGTTTGCAGGGCAAGGTTTTCTGGAAAGAAATGGGCATGCCCAGATGCTGCAGGTATGCTGGCACCAGTGGGATTCAGGGCAACACTCATTTCCAGGCATTTTCATCATTTCTACTCATAAGACAGGGTGCTTTCTCTGGCTTTATTTGGATAAGTACTATTAAAATTATTGTAGGGCAAACATTCATATTTATGCTGTATTTAACTTTTCATTAATAATAAATTCAGGTGAAGTAGCATTGTTATTAATATTGATCAACGTTCCAATTGAAAGCACAGATGTCAGGGATTTTTTTTTAAATGGGTTCAGTTATATTTAATAGTGCTGTTGATGAGAGAAAACCTAATGAAAACCAACAGATGGTCTATTTAATATTGCTCTCGGCTTTGAAACATGTGCCAAATGTGATACACACAAGGACTTGACAGGGCTGTTACTGGAAGCCTTTAATTACAACTATTTGCACTCCTGGGCCTGCAGAAATTGCTAAAATAACACTGCAACTCTAACACTGACCAAGGCAGAATTTAAATAATACCCATTTTGTGATATTGTCTGTGGCACTGTATTTCTAAACGACCTCTATAGACAGTTTTTCTGACAGGTTTTTGGGGTTATTTTTTGTTTTATTTTGTTTTTTGTCAAGGAACTGGAGCCAACAGCCAGGATGAGCTCAGATGGCCCACCTTCCACATATCCACACATTTGGTCTAAAATGTTGAACAGCATCTCCAAGGTCAAGAAGAGGTATGGATCCCTTTATCTTTAGGGTTAACTTAATTACAGCAATGGCTCAACTGAGGTAAACTGCCAAAGCAATGACTAAGTGATTAATAATACAGGCATACCTCAGAGATATTGCAGGATCAGTTCCAACCAGCGTAATAAAGTAAATATCACAATAAAGTCTGTGAGATGAATTTTTTAGTTTCCCAGTGCATATGAAAGTCATGCTTACACACTACGCTGTAGATTATTAAGTGTGCAATACCATCATGTCTAAAAAAAAGTGTACATACCTTAATTAAAAAATACTTTATCGCTAAAAATCCTAACCATTATCTTAGCTTTCAGCGAGTTGTAATCATTGCCTACAGATCACTGTAACAATAAATAGTGATGAAAAAGTTTCAAAGATTTCAAAAATTACCAAAATGTCACACAGAGACAGGAAGTGAGCAAATGCTGTTGGGAAAATGGTGCCAATAGACTTGATCAGTGCAGGGTTGCCACAAACTTTCACTTTGTAAAAAAATTCAGTATCTCTGAAGCACAATAAAGCAAAGTGCAATAGAATGAGGTATTCTTGTAATAGTCACAGTAGCAACTGTCCCTGTTATGAACCTTGCTAGGTACTTGTCCAATATTACCACGACCTCTCACAACAACAGAACAATGGAGATGAGGACACAAGCCTAGAACGGTTCAATATCAGTCTCAATGTCACACAGCTTAGAAGTGGTAACCTGGGGCCCCTGGGTGGCACAATCAGTTAAGCGTCTGACTCTTGGTTGGCTCAAGTTGTTATCTCAGGGTCGTGAGATCAAGCCCTGCATCAGGCTCCACACTCAGCATGGAGTCTGCTTAAGATTCTTTCTCCCTCTCCTTCTGTCCCTCTGCTTGTGCTCTTTCTCTCAAGTAAATAAATAAATCTTAAAAAGAAAAAGAAGAAGTGGTAACCTAAGCAGTTTAATTCCCCAGAGTAAGTGAAAGATATACTAGTCAATTAAGGCAGAGTAGCATGTCACAAGAGAAGAAGAAAGGAAAAGAGAAGGAGGAGGAGAAGAGGGAAACAGCTGGGGAGGGGAAGAATGAGAATAGAAGAGAAAGAGACAGAAGAAGTAGAGGAAGAAGTGGGAGAGAAGGAGAAGGAGGAGGGGGGGGAGGACGGGAGAGGAGGAGGAGAAGAAGAAGAAAGAGGAGGAGAGGGAAATGGCAGCGGAGGGGAAGGATGAGAATAGAAGAGGAAGAGACAGAAGAAGGAGAGGAAGAAGTGGGAGAAAAAGGAGGAGGCGGGAGGACGAGGGGAAGAGGAAGAGGAAGAAGGACAACCAGAATGCACTCAAAAAAAGAAAATCTCCTATTTAAATTGGTTTAAAAAGAAGATAGCAGGAAATGCACAGATACCTGATCCTTTCATCTGTCCTCCCCACTGGGCTGTCTCCATCCTCTGACTGCTCACTAGGGCCTGGGAAAGAGAGTTCTTGTTCACAACATCTCAGTGGAGACAGATGACAAAGAAAGAGGCTAGAACACTACAGATATATGGGTGGCTTAACAAATTGTTTACCTCTCGAATGAAGATGCGTCAGCTACCTAGAAGGTCAGATGGTCAACCACTGGCTCATGGGGAGCCCGACAGAGTAGCAACACCTGCAGGTGACACCAACAGTAATGAGAGAATCACATTAGTGGGCTTAGAGCACACGGAATCAAACAGACCACTCTCTTTGAGCCTCATGAGAAATAACACAGGTTGCAAATCTGATCATCTCTAGAGTACCCTAGCAAATCTCTTCTCTGGCTTCCTCATCTGAAAGGTGCGAAAAATCAAACTAATTGAAAGAATAGAGAATAGCCTATTTTTTGTTAAGTCTATAAGGTATCTTTTTAAAAAATCATGTTATTTTCTGCACAGAAAAGTAGTAGATGCCAGAAAGAAAAGATAAAGGGTGCATTCTTTACACATAATAAACCAAGAAATCATCAAAAAATATATATATGATCCAAAGAAATTTAACACTTGAACATTAAGAAATATATTTCTAAAAAACTCATGTTCAAAATGGAAATTTAAAGGGAAATTATAGATTTGTTCATTCAATTATGAATAGCTCAAAAAAGCACACAAGAAAATCAGCAAAGCAGTAATGACAATATATAAAAAAGAGATTACTTTATATCCCAACATATGGGATAAATAGTACTCAGAGGACAATTTGTACTCCTAAAAATACGTAGTAGTAGTAGGATTGCTATTAATAAAGAGAAAAAGAAGAAAAAAATGAAAAAAATATAATAGATAATAGATAATATAATCTAAAAGTGAAATTGAAGACATAAACTTGAAATTAATGAAATAAAAAAACTACTAAAGTTTTTTTTATAAAATCTACCCTTCTTAAGAGAGAAAAGAAATCTATAACTTCCTGTCAATGCTAATCAAAACAAAAAGAAAACTAAAATATGCAATACCAAGAATGAAAAAACCCCATAAGTGTAAAAAAGCAAGAGATATAGGAGCATATATGCTCAACTTAATAGACATTAAGTTGTCATGTTTATGAAAATGTAAATTTCTAAGATTAATCCATTTTAATAAAACGTTAGGTTTAAACATTAGGTTATAAAGATCTATCACCTAGAAAGGTACAAAATACAGAAGGTTTTCTAGCTGAGTTTTGTCTACTTTCTGATCATCATCATCATCATCTTCAATCATCACCACCAACATTTTCTTTTACTTATTTTAACTATGCTGGGATATAAAATAAGACATCAAAACTTGACAAAGCAAATATGTCTTATAGAGATAGATATAGAAATTCCTAATAAATTAGAATCACCCTAAATATAATACCATATTTTAAAATACCACTTTCTACCTAAGAACAGTTTTCCAAGACTACTAATTCAACATTGAGCAAATTAATCAATAAAACTTCTTATACCAATAAGTTAAACAGAAAAAAATGCATGATTAATAAAATTTAGAAGCCATTCCTAATGAAAATGCTTAGCAAAATAGGGAAAGAAAGAAATGTTCCAAACACAGTGAAGTCTAATTAACAATATCCAACAAGAAGCACAGCAATAATAATGATGAAAGTCGTTATGATTAAAAAGAGTAGTGATTCCACCAGACACTAGACAGTTACTAAACAAAAATATATTTATTTGATGATTTAACTAGAAAACACAAAGGACAATTAAAAATATATTTGAAATAATAAAATAATTTGGTTAAGTGGCCAAATACAAGTTCAATATCTATATGTTTAAGCTAATAACTTCATGTTAGAAATAAGTATGTAGGGAGGAACATCTCATTAATAGAAGTTATAAGAACCACAAAATATAGATTAAGTTTAACTTCAAATTATGAGGTCTATATATAAAGAGCTATAAAATTTTCTAAAAGAACATAAACTAAAACATCAGTAAATAGGGAGATATAGCATGATCCTGGGTTGGGAGACCTTTAATATCGTAAAAATGGCAATTCTACCCAAATCAATATGTTATCTTACTAGAACAGCAATCAGGAGCCCAATTTTTTAAACTGGAAATTTTTTTTCAAATTTATATTGAAAAATAAATGTATGAGAATTTCCTAGAAATATTTGAAAGCTAAGAGTGGCAGATAATTTGCTTTTCAAGCTTTTAGATCTACACAAATATATTATAATACTAGTATTGACACAGGAATAGATATCGCTTCTCGGCCTTTTGGCTAAGATCAAGTGTGACACAGGAATAGATAGATCTGTGAACAAAACAAATACAAAAGTGCAAAATAAAATATATAATTGGAAATTAATATATGTAAGTATGATTTTGTAATAAAAAAGGAAATTGTGATTTTTCAAATGTGACATTGAAATAACACCTCTCCATCAACTAAAACAAACTTGTTTTTTGTAAATAGCCAGATAGTACATATTTTTAGCTTTGCAGTCCATTCAGTGTCTTTCACAAGAACATTGACATTTTAGGAAGAAAAGAGCCAAAGGCAACATATAAATAAATGGGGCTGGTTGTGTTCCAATAAAACTTTATTTAAAAAATGGACAGTGGACCAGATATGGCTTGTGGGCTATGGTTTGTCAACACATGACATAGAACAAATCTAAGCAAATTTCCTGTCTCACAAATTAAATATGGCTTAAAAACCTAATGCAAAAAATAAAAACAAAAATATTATTAAACCTAATAATATTAAAAAGAAGAAAAGTTTCATCATCGCAGAGTGAAGAAATTTTCTTGAATAGGTTGGGAAACCCAGATAATAGAAAGGAAGTGATTTACATATTTGCTGCATAATTGCATAAAAGTAGAGTATAAGAAACCATAAAGTCAAAAGACAAACTACAGCCTGAGAGAAAGTATTTGTGAGAGCATATGGCAGGCAAAGGATAAATATATCTAATATATAAAGAATTCTTGCAAATTGACAAGTAAAATTGAAATGATCCAATTGATACAGCTGTAAAGGATATAAGCAAGCAATTCTCAAAAGAAGAAACTCAAAATACACTTAAACTTTAGGAAGTATGCTCTTTATAAGTAAAATCAGTTCATTCCTCTGCTCAAAACCTGTCCGTGGCTCCCTATTCAGTCAGTGTGGAAAAGATCTTATAATACCTTATCTTTCAGAATTTTCCCTTACGAATCTCCGTCTTACTCATTCCACTCCAACCACAGTACCTGCTTTGCTCTTCCTTAGAAACACGGGTGCTCTCCTAAATAGGATTTTCACACTGATGTGTCCTTGACCTTGAACACTGCTCCTCCAGGTTTCTGTAGTCCCTCACCAACTTCTCAAGTCCTCAATGTCTTCTTCTTGAGAGGCCTACCTGAGACCAGTTTATGGAAAATTGCGTACTTCCCCCAACACACACACACTCACACACTCCTATTCCCCCATTCCCTAACTCCACTTTTTTTTTTTATGTATTATCTTTAACCTACTATACAATTCATTTTTTTTTTTAATTTTCTGAATCACTGTCCCCTCACCAAGAATGTTAAGTTCTATAACAACAGGAACATTGGATCACTGGTGCATTCAAAAACCCTAGATCAGAGGTTACATATGTAATGGTATACTAACAAATACTTAACAAGTGGCAGGGGAGCGGGTAGGTAGAACTTGTTAATTACAAGGTTTAAAGTCTCCCAGCTTGGTAGATTTCAAGCAACCACTGTAACATCATCTAAGGTGGTGTTGGAAAAAGTAATGCCCAATTGGCTGTCATGAGCCAATACAACCTGGTTCCAGCACACCATTGGGAACATAGTAGGTGTTTAGTAAATATTTGTTGAATGAGTAAATCCTCACTAGCAATTGTGGAAATGCAAATTAAAGCAAGATACAATTTTCACCTATCGAGTTGCCATAAAGTGTCAGAGACTGATAACTTCAGCAACCCCTCACTTTTAAAAACAAATTTTGTAGGGTTGCCTGGGTGGCTCAGTTGGTTAAGCATCTTACTCTTGATCTCAGCTCAGGTCTTTTTTTTTTTTAAGATTTTATTTATTTATTTGACAGCAACAGCCAGTGAGAGGGGGAACACAAGCAGGGGGAGTGGAAGAGGAAGAAGCAGGCTCCTAGAGGAGGAGCTTGATGTGGGGCTCGATCCCAGAACGCTGGGATCACGCCCTGAGCTGAAGGCAGATGCTTAATGACTGCACCACCCAGGCGCCCCTCAGCTCAGGTCTTAATCTCAGGGTCATGAGTTTGAGCCCTGCATTGAGCCCCACACCAGACATGGAGCCTCCATAAAAATAATAATAATAAACAAATAAAATAGAAACAAATTTCATAGAAAGAAAAATATCAAGAAAAGAAATAAAAATATCAGTGCCTAAAGAGCTATGTAATCAAATATACTTATTACATCACTGTTTGTAATGGCAAAAAACCCCTGGAATTCTAAATAGCCCATGGATAGAAAAATTGTGTATAAATTATGGTACACTCACAGGATTAAATTTTTTACAGCCATTAAAATAATGAATGATATCTTTAAATATTAACCTGAAAAGCTATTTATGGTATGTTTTAAGTGGAAAATGTTAAGTTGCAAAGCAATGAACATAAGAAGATTGAATTTGGTTGAAAAATATTAATAAAATAATGTTAAATGTTTCTTTTATTTGCAACATCACAAAAATATTTAAAACACTTGATTTAGAATTGCATTTGAAAAAAATTATATGACTCTTCATATTCTTTTTCTTTCTTTGCCCTAAAATATATAGAAAGTCTTTTATAATGTAGTCCTCTACAATACTCCTGATAGAATGGTTTTTTATCTATTGAAAAATTTATCTGTTAAATCTCTCTTTCAGCAAAAAGATCTGTTGAGTTACCTTCAAATTATTCTCTAAACATCCTGTTTCTTACTGTGTTACTATATCACCTCCACAGCTCAAACTCTAGGCTTAGGGTTACAATATCAAAAAGCTGCCCCCAAAAGGAAGTTGGTTGAGAAAAACAGTGCCAATGACCCATCATGATTCCAAAATGTGATTCTAAATAATGTTTCCAAATGGAATTGGAAAGAGGATATATATGGTAATTAATAATGATACAGCTACCATTTTGATACCCCAAATCTATGGGTAAACAAGTAGATACAAAGGCCAAAGCTTAATGACTTTGATGAGCGTACAAACCAGAAGATCAGTGGGGCTGGAACTTGGTGAGGATTGGGTGGCATAAGAAAAAGGGAGAAGTCAGATACACAGGCCACATTAGGGAGAATGGATTCTATTCCAAGGGCCATGAAAAGCCACAGACAGGATTGATAAATTCAACAGGGTAAAATTTAAGGAGTAAAATGCCATGATTTATGCCTTTAAAACATCATTTTGGCTACTGTGTGGAGAGTCAGATTCAGGGGAGCAAAATAGGGGTGAAGAGCCCCATTAGGAATGGGTTGCAGTAGTGGGGCAGGAGGTGATGTTGGTTTGGATTGGGGTAGAGTTGGGACATAGAAGAAAGATGTCAGACATTCCATAGAGCATCTAGAATACTTAGTGATGGATTCAATGTGATGGTAAAGAGAGGAATCTAGGAGGACTCCTATACTTCACACACCATCCCCAATGCCCTTAGGTATTCTGATATTTAGTGGGCCAGCAGAGAAAGAGAAGGCAGCAGCAAAGACTAAGAGGTCATCCTACCTTTAATAAGCAACCGGTGGAGAAAGTCCCAAGTGACATAAAGAAAACTAGAAGAGCTTAGTGACACAAAGGATAAGAGAATAGAGTGTTTCAAGAAGGGGTGGTTAATTATGTTAAATCCTGTTGAGAGGTCATGGGAGATAAAGACAAAAATGGCCACTGGATTTGACCTACAGGATTTAGGGTACTCTTGACCCAGAAGTTAGTAAGAATACAAGCCAAGTGATGGAAAGAAGAGAAGATGTAAGTGAGGATAGACAGCAGTGAGTGTAGCAACTCCTTTGGGAAGATTTGTTGAAAAGTGAAACAGAAATGAGGCAATAGGTAAAGGAAGATCAAACTGGATCCCTGAAAGCTTTATTTACAATTAGACCACCCTGGTACTTAATTTTACATTATCGGTAATAACCCCTGGAGAAGAAATGGAAGGTGTAGGGGAGAGCGGAATCTGTGGGAGCAAAGACGTCGAGTGTGGAGGAAGAACCAAGTCAGGCTAGAGGTGGGTACAGGTGGAGGTGATGGCCACTCAGTCCAGGTCACAACAGGGGAGGAATCAGAGGGTGTGAGTACAGATACAAATGACTAAGGTAGAGCAGTCCCAACTGGGACTGTACTTTTCCCATTGAAGTGTGAGGCACGGTCCCAAGTTGAGAGCGGAGTGGGAGAGCAAAGGCAAGTGTTGAGGAATCATTTTGGAAGGAAGAAAATCAAATTTCTTGTAACAGAAAACTGCCTACCTGAGATAGAAGCAATTTGATGGTTGTGATCCTTAATGGAAGCCCCATTAGCCCACACTCTCATTTTTCTGCAGGTACATCTGGCCCTCTAGGCATAGGCATGGGGTGAAGGAGGTGATATTATCTCCACTTTCCAGGTAAGGGATATATCTGTGAAGCTCATAGATGCTGAGTAACTTTTGCTTTGAAAAAAATCTCTTTGAGGGGCACCTGGGTGGTTCAGTCAGTTAAGCATCCAACTGTTGATTTCAACTCAGCTCATGATCTCAGGGTCGTGAGATTGACCGCTGGGCTGGGCTCCTCACTGGGCGTGAAGTCTGCTTAAGATTCTCTCTTTCCCTCTCCCCCACTTCCCACTCATGCTTTCTCTCTCTCTCTCTCTCTCTATCTCTATCTCTCTCTCTCAGAAAAAAAAAATCTCTGATAGAAACAACAGTAATAGTAACTGCTACCTGTCTTCCCCCAAAATACTATTTCGAATAGTACAGGGATGATGAAGGAGAGGGTTTTAAGAATAATTCCAAGGTCATAACAAACATGCTTCAACAGAAATGAGGGGCAAAGTTATGAAAGTAATCCCTCGATACTTTTGAAAAGCAATTATCCCAGTATATATTGATAACTCTGAAATCTTTGTTCGAAGCTTAATTTTTAATAGACTTTCTGATCTTAATTGCTTAGTAGAAACCATATAAGATGATAATCTGCAAAATGACCTGAAAGAAAAACACAAACTATAATAAGCCTGGCAATATTTATTCAAAATAAGTTCCAGTGCATCAACCAATTAATAAAACCAGCAACGATCATGGACTTGGGTAACAAAAACACTCAGTTTCTAGCAGCAAAATAGTGTCAAAGAAAACAAATGTCCTGCGAGAAATGTCTTTAAAAGCTCATCACCTTATAAATCAACCTGAGCAAATCAAATATGGCAATTAACATGCAAAAAGTCTAGATGTGGTTCTTGGAAAAAAAATGCAAGAAAATAGCAGATTTGTTTCCACTTGAACAATGCAAAGGAAAACAAATAGTGGATTGTGTTGATCAATTGATGCCAACCAAGTCTGATTGCTTTCTGGATAAGATTGCAGGATAAGTAGACAGAGCAAGGGCGAAAAGCGTGCACGTTTGTGTGTGACTGTGTGTGTGCAGGTATGTTACACTTGACTGCACACAATCATACATGCATATACATTTGAAATGTGATTTGTAGTTAAGAAAGCTCACAAAAGATTTTATTAAAGTCAATTTTGCAGGCACGCAGATTAACTTAAACATGTCTACAAGACAGCTAACATAGGACACTATCATTCAGGGAGAAACCACAGAGATTTAATTTGGTCAGCATAATGGGATGTTTTTTACTAAAACCCAGAAACCTGGGGATAAACACTCTATTTTTGACTTGTCATATGAAATAGAGGTTTTATTAGGAGTAAAACATAACACTCAAAAATTTGAGCTTAAAATGCAGAAGGGACACCCGGCTGGTGCAGTCAGTTTAGTGACCAGCTCAGGTCATGATCTCAGGGTCATGAGATCGAGCCCCACATCAGCTCTGAGCTCAGTGTGGAGTCTGCTTAAGTTTCTCTCTCCCTCTCCCTTCTACCCCTCTGCTCAATTCACTCTCTTTCTCTCAAATAAATAAATAAATCTTTAAAAACTAAATAAATAAAATAAAAATGCAGACAAGTAATATCCAGTAGAGACAAACCTAAAAAATATATAGAGAGAGATGTATAAATGCATAAACTTAGGGACACTTGGGTAGCTCACTCGCTTAAACCTCTGTCTTTGGCTCAGGTCATGATCACGGGTTCCTGGGATCAAGTCCCACATCGGGCTCCTTGCTCAGCAGGGAACTTGCTTCTCCCTCTGCCTGCCATTCCCCCTGCTTGTGTGCTCTCTCTCTCTTTCTCTCTCTCTGACAAATAAATAAAATCTTTTAAAAAATGCATAAACTTATAAATGTGTTGAATCAGCCATCTTGATGATTCCAAGCTTCTCTTTATATAAATTATCTTAGATATAATGTTTCTATACTATTTAAACTTATATAAATAATAAGAATAATAGCTGTAATTTCTCAAGTTCCTACACTGTGACACAGGCTACCAGGTTCTTTATAACACCCTAACTCCTATAATGAAAGGAACTGAATTGGCCCATTTAACAGATAAGGAAACAGGAACTTAGAGAACTTGAGCTCAAACTCTTTGCTGGACTCAGAGTTCTAGAAAGTGGTGAGATAAGATTAAACCTTCCCCAAACTCCTAGTTGTCTCCACTGTCCCTCTCTGGCACCCCACAGCCTGTCCTGCCAAAGGGCAGAAGGAAAGGAGATAGATTCGGTTATCCCTGGTCACCCCTGATATTGCCACAGAATCCCAGTCCTGGCCAAGCACCTTGTCCTTGTCAGTCCCACTATCATTGACACAAAGCCACCATCTCTCCATCCCCCTCCATCAGGGTTTATGACTGGCTAACAGTGAAAGCTTCCAAAACAGCTTCCAGGCCACATCCCCTGTCCTGCACTCTAGACACACAGCTCACTTACCCAGGATCTGACCTCCGTACTCACTCCGACCCAGCTTCCTAGTGTCCTGTAGGTTCCATTCCAATCGAGGTTTTATATTGGTGCTCAGGCATATGTGTGTGCCTATGCATGTATGTATTGTGTGTGCACCTGTGTCTGTACATGTGCATATGTACATGTGTGCATGTGTGTTTGCATGTGTCTCTGTGTGTACATGTGCATATGTACAGGGGGATGGGATGGGGACACGAGAGACAGTGCTATCCCTCGGAAAGCTGGAGCCTTGTACATTTGGAAGGGCCCATGGTTGAATCTTAGCTCCACTACTTACTACTATCTTCTTGGACTGCTTCTGGATCCTTTACTTTGGTAGTCCTCCACAGGGGCAATTTTGGCCTAAGGGGGCATTGGGCAACAGCTAGAGACCACTTCGGTTGTTACAACCGGGAGGCGTACTACTCACACTCAGTGGGTAGAGGCTAGCCATGGTGCAAAACATTCCACAACACAGAGAACAAGAGCAACAGAGAAGCCTCCCCCCAAGAAGTCTGTAGTGCCAGGGTTGGCACTGAGTGCCCTGGAGCCTGACAAATGAAGGCATTCTGCAAGGGTCTCTACTCTCACTGGGCCTTCCAGGCTCAGCCTGCAGCTGCTCCTACCCGATTAAGCTCTATGAAACATAGCTTTTGCCAAATCACTTTCATTCTGAAAATCTTGTGTGAAATCTTAACACTTCAGCCTGACGTGCAAGGTCTCCACAGATTTTCTGCAGTGGACTTCTCTAATCTTATGTCCTATTACAGCTCTTCCTACATGGTAAGCCCAGAACATCAAAAAAACTCACTATTCCCCTCATCTAATTCCTGCTTTCTGACCTCTATGCTTTTGCTCCTACCCAACTTGCAAAAATCTTCTTCTTCACTAAATGTCAAAATCTTCACATTCTTCCAAGTCCAATAAAAATGTTACCCCTCCACACATCCTAACCTGATCTCCTTGCTTCAAAGCAATGCTTCTACCACCAGCACCCCTGTGGCACATCATCTGAGCCTGTTCTAGAATGGTCCTATGCATGCATCACCAGACTGTTGGCTCTTGATTGAAAGATCCAAGAACGCTCTCATCTTAAATTATTGTTGAACAAAAGAATGAAGTGGTTAATTAACATGAAATGATTTTTTAGAATCAAACAGAAAGGGTATCTATATATTTTATAAGCTCCCAACACAGAAAAAGTGCTCAAATAGTCATTTATGTGTGACTTAAACAAGGGAATGAATGGATTGATTGTTAAGAACCCACAAATCACTTGGTGATTGGTTAGGTCACAATGTCTATCAATTTCTCTTCAGATAATTCCATGAGTTCATGAGTCTAAAACGACTGGTTTTCTATGAGTTGGGAAGGGCCACATGCTGTGTGATACCTGCTCATGTTGTGGGGGACCAGCCCTCGGAATGCATGTTTTCTACGCTGTTCAATTTCTTCTCACTTACAGGTAAACATGGCCCATGTAATTTTGACAAGACCCAGAGGAAAGTCTCTGTTGTGAAACAAATGGTCGCCTGTTTGCTCAGCTTCACTTGAGAGATGACTTTAATTCAGGGGCACATCAGGTAAGGCCTTGCTTTGTAGCTGCTGTGGGTAAATGTTTAGGACCCCAAAAAGAGCACACTGCCTACTCACCTCCCTAGCCTATAACTCCCTACCCTAAGCTGTCAGTGGGATGCCTTCTGAGAATGGCAGTGAAATTCTAAGTGATAATAAAATGCATCCCAGCAGGTCATTTCCACAAAGCAGGGTCAAATCTGGGGAGCAATGCTGAGTGGGTTAGAACTTGGTGGACCCTTGACCCCTTCCTATACCTCTTTTAGGGTACATTCCACAGGCTTTAGGCAGGCAAACCTTCATCCTGTCCTCTACTGTTCAAACTTCTCTAAAGATTCAGGCTCCAAAATGATTCTACCCATGCCATCACAGTGCCCAAACTCAAAATCACACCAAGCTGAAATTTCTTCTAAGCTTTGGAAGAATAGCAGAAGGATGGAGCATGTTTACGCTAAGATCTGAATGACTGATAGTCTTGAAATCTATCCCAGATGTTGCTTTGTTTAAAGAAAGCTCTACAAAAATTTGCTTTTGTTTGAATCCCAGTAAGGAAATGCAGGTGATCCTAGAAAAGGTATTTGGGGAAGGGGAGCTCCCAGCATTCCATCAAACCCTGGTGCTAGAACCTACTGCACGAATTTCATGAACCTTAAAATGATTTCCTTAACCAATGTGTTGATGACCCCAGCCCAGGTTTTCTTCCTATTCCTACCATAGTGAATCTCCTAAAATGCAGATCTTTGTCATTCCACCATTTAAAATCCATCAATGGTTCATTATTGCCTATGCAATAAAAGGTCAAGGTCTTCAGCATAGAGTGGAAGGTTCATGATATTGCCCCACTTCCATACTGCCTAAATCCACGCTGACGCCTCACTAATACATATCAAGCAGATTCTCAGCTCTAGGACTTTACAAAAGTTTTGGGCTATGCCTGCCCTGGGTTCCATCCAGCCCCTTCTGAACCAGCAACTGTCACTTACCCTCAGGACTTAACGAGACACCACTTTCCGTGTGCCAGAACTGACAGTCACCACTGATGTCCTTCCTCTGGGCTCTGCCCTTCCTCTTTCAAATATTCCATCCCACCTGGGCTGCAGGCTCCTCGAGTTCCAGGTGACGTTTACAGTGCTGTCCATGTCTGCCTAGCACAAGCGTTTGTGGCATGAATAAATATTTGTTTAGTGAGTGACTGAATGTACCAACCAATCTATCAGTTACTAAACAAGGATTTTTAAAAATGAGTAAACCACCTCAAACAGGTATCGGACCCAATTTTTAAGATCAAAACTTAGGGAGGAAAAAAAAAAGCAAATAGCATATCATGTGTCAAAAAAGAGCCTAAAGAAAGCCAATATTGCATATGGCTCAAGTTTCTCGTTTGCGTACAAATGAAACATGTTTCCTATATGGTGTAGCCTAGGAGTATAGCACAAGGGTTTGGAAATACCTGGGCTCTGAATTTATATAAGTTGCTTAAGACAATGAGTTACCTTTTTTACATATTTTAAAGAATCAGACCTTCCCCTGAGGGTGAGTTTGAAGTGTAGGGTATGTGGGAGGTGGGGGGAGGAAAGAGTTTGGGGAAGTAGAGCCAGAAAAGTAAATTCCAGAGAAAAACACCACTATAGAATGAGCATGCTATGATTGTAGGAGGCTGAAACTCCTGAATGCACTTGTAAAATCATTAAATTCTAATTAATACTGGATTAGGCTTGCCACAGTGTGATAAACCCCAAAGTGTTTCTTCTCAGATCAGAAATGCCCAGTCCCCTCCCGCTGGTCTCACAGATGCTTGTCAGTTACGTCTTGGTTTGTGCTTGAGACGTGAACTTACAAATCTTCCAAGTCATAGGCAGCTAGTGTTGAAAACTCATTACCTGAATCCTGTCTCAGAAATAAACTAAGTGGCTAGATTCTTTGATGGTCTGGTGTTCAGGGGCAGGTTAATGATTCTCCACTCTTTGGGAAGAAAAATGCTGGGATGAAGAGTCGTGTTACAGCTGGACATGGGCCACCTGTTTTTCTGCTTGGGAATGCTCTAGGAAGAACGTTCAAGCCAAATAATCATTGTTTCTCAAGTTAAAGTATACCAAGCACTTTTCTCATAAGTGATCCTACTTGGTCCTTACAATAACTTGGAAACTTAAATACTATAATGATCTTAAAGATGAGGACTTTGAGGTTCAAGAAAGGTGATGCAGAGCTGTGGTTCAAGCCTAGTATGATTTGAAGAACTGGGTTTGATTTGTTTCAATACAAGGCAACCTCCCATGGAGCCTGGTAGGGGGCACAGAACTGACTCTTGGTTGACCCCAGCCCCCATTTGCCAAAAGCAGCCAGGAGGCCAACCTTATTTTTCATTATCTGATGACTGACCACACATCAATCTCCTTTTACAATTGCTGGCATCCCTCTGCAGCTTCTCCCAGCCCTTCCCTCTTATAGAGACAACTCGTAGCCCACCTTCCTCATCCTGTCCACACTTGCAGACATACTGTAAGTCCAGTCAATATTCTCTAGGCCCTTTCTAGACCCTTTTACTGGACTTTGTGAGGCCCTGGCTCTGTTGTGAATGCTCTGTTCATTATTCCTGGCTTCACCTTACACCATGCATTCCTTGCCTAGTCCCTAATCTTCCAGGTGGGATTTGGGGGTCTTGTGTTCCCACACAGGAATGGCTCCCTATCAAACCTTATGGTTATTTTTTATTTCCTACTCATCCTCCAGCTCAAGGTTATAAAGTCCTTGAGACTCACAACTGTTTTCCATGCTCTGTTGAACACTGAACATTTGGAAAAATGTCTTGCAAATATTCAATAACATTTGTTGAATGAATGAATGAATGAATGAATGAGTCTCACTAGCAAATTCTATACTGATTAATGGAGTAGTCCTCATTGCTCAATCTACATTCCAATAGCACATTTCCAGTATTGCAGAAAAACACCACAAATCACATCTATCAGAGACTTTCATGAAATTGCACTATCTGGTATTTGGGGGTTTTGTTCTATTTCCTGTCTCCTGTGTCACTGTGAGTTTTCAAAACTTTGCCACTTTGCCTGTCCCATCCACACTTCCACTGTCTTAGTCAGTCTCAGGAGATGACTGAATCTTCTACTTGACCAGTGCTGAGAATGCTCACCTGGGCTTTCACCTCTCTATTCTAGTCTCTGCTGGAATTGTGAACCTGTTCACTCTTTTGAAAAATGCTCACTGTATTGACAAAGCTGTCTTCTTCCTGCCCTCACCCACAACCCGGCTCTGCCCACCCAGGCCACTTTTCTGTCAGTGTCCCTCCTCAGCCTCCCATTGTCCCTCTAATTTTCTTATCTCTTCCTCCATGCCCTCAGCCCTGTCTTAGTCAAAGAAACTACTGTGTTCTAACCTGTGGCTCACCCTTCACTCCCATGCATCCCCATTTCCTCTGCCAAATTCCCTATCCTTTTTCCACATTTTCCTTTGGGTCCCCATGGGTTCCTTTCCATCAGCTTCTTCAAGTCCGGCTTATCCCTTCAGGCCACTTCCCCTAGGTCTCTTTCACTACTCTTTCACTACTGGCCCCTCTCTTTGACAGGTCTAACTTCTATTGAGAAAAGGTCTTCTTTCCTCCTCACCTCTAATTCCCATCCCTTTCTACCTCACTGGGATATTGCTCTGGCAAGTTCTCTGTTCTCTATTTCTCTTGAGTTCCAAACTTTTCCATATACCCCAAGCGTATCTTATAACTCTTTCCACACTCAAAATCCCATTCAGTCCTCATGGATTTCTTATCTCACATTGTCCCCATCCACAATAGCACTAAAACGTTTTCCCAAGATATATCATAAAAGGCAGATGTACAAGTCCAGGGTGCCAGAACTTCTCTTGAGCCCCACCAGGGCTGACTCTCCTCACAGTCCAACCTGCATCTCATCCGAGACTCCACATCTCCTGGTGCAGTATCATCTTGTTAAAAACCATGGCCACTCCCTGGAACTTACCACTTTGAGTCAACATTTCCTAACGTAAATCTCAGGATCCCCCAAACTACCCTTCCTGTCAGGAAAAAAAAAATGCATGTGTTTCCTGTGATGAACCAACTCCAGTTATACATAAGTGTTTGGAAAGTATAGTCGACATGGATTCTCAGCTTCATGTCAGGGGTCTCTCATAATACGTGCAATGCGAATTCCCACAAAGAATGATGCTAAGACGTGCTGCGAGGCAGTCTCCAGGGCCGGTGCAGATGTGGAATATATTTAGCCATGCAGGAACCCACACACAGTGGAAATGCCCACCTTTGATAGTGCATCTTTCTCATCTCTAAGTGGTACAAGTGTCTCTCAGTGGGAGATGCCATCTTGCTGCCACTACTTATAGCAAGCTGCCCCTCCTGTGGAGAAAGAAAGTCAGAGAACAAAGTTCAACACCTGGATGCAGAAAAAAAGAAAAAGAAGCAGCTAATTATTTTGAGCATCTCTTCTCTTCCTTATCTTTCCTTGATTAATGCTGGACGTTTGTCATTGTGGGTTTGCGAATCTCTGGTTTCACTCTAATCACAAATATTAAGGTCTAATTCCACATCAATGAGGTCTACTCAAAATTTCAAATATGTTAACATTATACTCTACTTATTCAATTACAAAAAAAATAAAGTATTTTGCAGGATAGTGACTTAGTTTGTGGAAGTGTTGCTTTTAAATAAGAAGATACCAAAAGATTTGAGCAAAATGAATGCCTGTTATTCTCCAAGGAAGACTGTGTGTATACTGTTCAGCGATGCTCAACATCAGTAAAGGCCAACTTGAATACCAAAATTATGGTGTGTTTTTCAACCATCACTCTAAAAGTGTTATGCACAATTTCCAGTAATTTTTTTAACAGAAGGGTTGGCATTCTTTGCCTTTCCTTTTCCCTGCTGACAGCAAAGCAGTTGGAACAACCGGAGCTCAACCACTGGAAACATCCTGAGGAAATCTTTAGAATGCTGAAAATCATTTCAGATGATCCTCAAAGTACCTAAAAAATCAGGATAATAAATCTATTAATTAATTTAACATCAACTAAATGCTCAATGCTATATTGAACAAACTAAAGACAATGGGGGTAAGGTCTTTACAAGGGAGCCCTTGCAGAAACCAGAAATTGCTGGCAGGACCAAGTACATGATCTGGATTCCACTCCCCTGAAGAAAACCAACTGACACACTCTCTCTTACATTGGGCCCTTTTTACATGAGTGCATATTTTCTCCACCCAAATAGATTTTATGTAATAAACATGACATGTATTCATCTCATGTTCTCTAGAGAATATTTAAAATGATTTCTGGGTCCTCAAGTACCACAACAATTTACACAGGAAAATAAACATGTTCCCAGGCTAGCCCACTGAAGCAAAGAAACTAAAATATTCTGCATTCATAAGGAAAGGCACAAGAGTGTCTGTTGCCAAGTGTTTAACTGCTCAATGCGTTAAAGGACCTCTGCATTTGTTAGGTTGGGTTTGTAGTCCGTGTCAGAAAACCTAATGTAATGGTAATAAGTGAGAAGTTGGTTTTTTGCTCTCTCTCCAGAGCTAGAACTGATGGATAGAGCAGATTCACGCAATATGAAGGATACACACTTCTATTTTGTTACTCTGACCCTCTCAGAATGTGCCTTTTATCTCACAGTCCAAGATGATTGCTTGAGTTCCAGCCATTAGTTCTGCATTCCTGCCATCTGGAATTCCTGCCATTTGTTTGGTGGTAGTGAAACAAGAAAGGAATTTATTACTTATTTCAGAGAAGCCAACACTGGGAAGACAGCAGACTAACGTGTCAAAGACGGTCTCCAAAGTTTGAAAATAATTGTTTTTATCTCTGCTAGAATGTAGTCACATTTCCACAGTAAGTTGCAAGGGAGGATAAGAAACTCAGTCTCTACTTTAAGCAGCCATATGCCGTTTTTTTGTTTGGTTTTGTTTTAATGGGGCTTCTATTACTATGAAAGGGAAACAGATGTCTGGGCAACAAGTAGTCCGTCACAGTTCCTATTCAAAGTTGGGCTTCATTTCGCTGTATTTCTGTGCCTATTCTGTAGCTTCATCTTCCATATGGAGAGAAGAATGAAGACACCAGGGTCCCAAGGTCACCCTGCCTGTGGCAGCAGTGGGGGCTGGGGGTGGGGGGCAGAGCAGTCTGGCCATGAAAGGAGCATGGTTTCTTCCAGTGAAGGATGGTGAGGACAGACAGGGGTCAGCCAGCAGTTCACATACATATTCACCTCATCCCAAACTGAATGTTAATTCCTGTGTTAGGACAAAGACTGGGTAGTCTTATTAACTAGGAAATATGTATGTGAAGAGGATTTCTATATCTACTTTTTAGATTTTTTTTTTTTTAGAGACAGAGAGAGGGAACACAAGCAGAGGGAGGGGCAGAGGGAGAGGGAGAAGCAGGCTTCCCGTTGAGCAGGGAGCCGGATGTGGGAGCCTCCCATGTGGGGGCTCGATCCCAGGACTCCAGGATCATGACCTGAGCTGAAGGCAGACACTTAACCAACTAAGCCACCCAGGTGCCCCTACATATCTACTTTTTAGATTACTTTAATTGCATGAACACACTCCAGTACTTTTATTGTCTTTATTTTGTCCTCGTGCCCTCTTTTTTCATATTTTGTACATGTAAAAAAGGCTAACAAAACACGCAGTCATATCCAAATGTGATTTTTTTTAAAGATTTTATTTATTTATTTGACTGAAAGAGAGACAGCCAGTGAGAGAGGGAACACAAGCAGGAACAGTGGGAGAGGAAGAAGCAGGCTTCCAGTGGAGCAGGGATCCCGACGCGGAGCTCAATCCCAGGACCCTGGGATCACGTCCTGAGCCAAAGACAGAGGCTTAATGACTGAGCCACCCATGTGCCCCCAAATATGATATTTTTAAATACAAACACACACACACACACACACACACACACACACATACACACACATACACACGAATGCACACAGACAACTTTGGAAGTCAGAAAAAAACTTGAAAATTTTTACATCGCTAGTACTACCCGCAGCGTTTTATATTTGCTAGAATATCCCAGGTGATGTTTAAGTTATTTCTCTGTAAACATGTTTCTGAGGGCCTGAGGATGGAAATAAATGCACTGCAGTGCCCTGTCTTGCTTGTATACTCAGTGTGTGGAAGCTGGAGAAAGAAAAACAGGAAGCAGAAATGCAACAAGATGGCATGATCGGAGCCAGGGCTACAGCTGTCTGTCCCAGTTCTGGTACTTCCTATGTCCAGACCTCACTTTCTTCATTGACAATATGAAGGGGACTGGGTTAAACCCAAAAAGTCACTGGTATGGACTGATTTGTGTCCCTCTTCCCAAAATTCATGTGTTGAAGCTTTAACCTCCAATGTGATTATATTTGAGCCTTTAAAGAAGAAATTAAGGGTACATGAAGTCGTAAGGATAGGGCGTTGATACAGGGGACTATCCCTATAAAGAAAGAAAGGGCCACCAGGGAGGGGCACGCAGAGAAAAGTCGTTGTGAGGGCACACTGCAAATGGGAGTGTAATGAGGAGAATCCACCAAAAATTTCATTTAAAGGTGACTGTTGATTCTCACCCAATTGACCACCATCCCTACAGTAAATGCAGAAAGCCATGTCTTAATTTCTGGCCTTAGGAAGATTATAACCAGAGAGAAATAAGATATAGGAACAGAGTTTAAAATAAGGAAGAGAGATGTAAATAATTATTTAAAAAATACGTCACAAAAGCATGTTATCTAAAAAGCTAAATGAAAAATAACTATCATGGAGGAAACACGAGAGCTGCAAAGAGTTTTTATTGTGATATCTCGAAAATAAAATGAAATCTGAGCTTAAGAAAAAACACATAGCCTATAGTTGAGTGGAGGAGGGTGACAGGAAGGTTGTTACTCCAAGTGGATAGGAAATGATTAACCTAACCAAAGCCCTCCCTAAAGTTATTTCAAATAACTTCCTGGCCCACAGTGATTGTGGCTTTATTATATGCCATGTCCCTATCACATGTATTATTTAAAATATTTGTCATTCACCTGTCTTAGGTAGCTTATCAACCTGGGTACCTGGGCCTTATCCAATTACCTCAATTTACCTCATCGGCTGGCGATGGATCCAATATTGTGTTGCCAACATTGTGTCTCCTTTAAGATGGCCCCATGGAAGTGAGAGTCAGCCACACAGAAAAAAAAAAAAATATATATATATATATATATATATGATAACAGGAAGACACTTGTCAAAGGTGTGGCTATCTCTCGCTAATTCTTATTTGTGATACATGACCCTTATTTGGTTCTAGAACCAACTTGACTTTCAATCTAGGAATTTGAATCTTTTCTTCAACATTTGGCCAACAACTTGGTCCCTGACTTGGCTTCACCAATCAACTGAGCGTGCATTACTGACCCCCACTACAGACAAGCAAGGCTGCATTTCTAGCTTTGGGCAAAGCAATTCACCAACTGTATACTCCTGTTATCAATACTGTATAGGTCAAATCACTCCTGTGCTAACTCTGGACAGATATAATATAGATCGATTCTTTCTGTTCACTTAGGTTGCTAAACCATCACAGTACTCTATATCCAGCAAAAACAAAAACTTGGCACCAGTGAAACATCATCGCTAAAGGTAGTTCAATGGTAAAGAGGGCATTAAAACTTACATTTGTTCAAGTCCTCGTGCTTCCCAGGCTGGCTTCTAGAGCACATGCTAACTTGCATGGCCGAAATAAAGTGATTTGTTTATTGAGGCAACAAATCAGAGCTTTAGACTATAATAAATAACTCTTTAAAAATATTTTTTCCTTTTAGTTCAAATTTATCAGTCACCAGGGAGTAGTTGACTCCTGATGGCCATCTCAAAATATTGTTTGGAAGGAGTTTCTAAATCTCATGGGCTAGAATCCATTTTTTCCCTAGCTTTATCATAATTCCATTATTGGTTGAGTTTAAGAAGGTCTCATAATTAATTATGTTCTCACAAATACAGTCTGCACAACTTCAATCTTTAGTGACTACTTCCTTATCTAGAGAAAGGGATCTAACTATCATAATAACCACATAAACGATAATATCCGACTGGCATGGAAAGAAGGCAAATTAATGGGAATTTACTGAGACTTAGGGCATTTGACTGCATAAAGGTACAGGTGTCTTCTAAGTCTGACTATTGGCAGTGACAGGATGCTGTTCCTTTAAGACTGCAAAAATGTTTCAAAATAAATTTTAATGATTGATGTGTTCTTGGGTTTGGAAAGTATCTTCACTTCTGCGAGCTTATGTTCCTTCCTATTTTCGATCTCTTTCATAGCATTTAAGTACTTTTTTCTCTCTCCCAAAATAAGATTTAAAATATGTCCAAGTGATACAAAATTATCTATGCAGTATATTCATAGTCATGTAAAAATAGAAAAGCAAAACTGGTTAGAAGGAGAAAAAACTGAAGTAAATAAACTGAAATGTTTACAACGAGTAATGGGTGGGGTTTTATTCTTCTGATTTTTTTCAAATTGCCTACAACCAGTATCACTTTTCATAATAATAAGATGATGGTAATGATGATGATGATGATGATGATGATGATAAACCCAATAACATAACTGAAAGAACATGAGCTCAGGAATCAAACAAATCTAAATTCTTACCGTGAAACTGTGGACACAGCTCAACACCTGTGTAAGGCGCTGTTGTTAACTTTCCTCAAATTTCTTTTTTTTTTTTAATTTTATTTATTTATTCAACAGAGATAGAGACAACCAGCGAGAGAGGGAACACAAGCAGGGGGAGTGGGAGAGGAAGAAGCAGGCTCACAGCGGAAGAGCCTGATGTGGGGCTCAATCCCAGATTTCTGGGATCACGCCCTGAGCCGAAGGCAGACGCTCAACCGCTCTGCCACCCTGGCGCCCCAACTTTCCTCAAATTTCTTACAGAATACCTTGCCCTCAGAGCCACTGTGAGAATTAAGTAAAATAACTTCTGTAGATTGCCCCACACGATATATGTTACTCTCTTATATAGTAAAACCTTCATTGTAATGGAAGAAGCCTCCCTGAAAACTAAGGTAAGATATCTTTCTGAATCAAAAGTGCCTTGTCTTTGTCCCTGCATACACATGTGGTCAGAAAATTGGACACCAAACCAGAAACAGCTTCCATATTGATTGCATCAGCCCCGGGTAACCAATAACAAAAATCACAAAGCTTGTGAGTGGTGAGGCTGGTGGCAGACGGGAGTGCAAGTTCCTGGTTTTGAGTCATGAGCAAAATTTCAGCTTTTTCTCCCTGGATCCAGGGTAGTCATGAGAGTCTTCAATGGATTTCTAAATTACCTAGTGAAAATAAAATGCCTAAAGACTAACAAAAGATATGTTTGTAGTAGATAGCAGCTGAAACTAATTAACTAATTAATTAAAACTAATTAACTAAAGAGTCCAAAATTTTCTTGCTGTCAGAAGTGCTGTGATCTGGCTTGGGAAAGAAATCATTGCTCTGATTCTGTAAAGGGAGGATAGGGAGCTTTCTTTGATGCTATCCATTAGTGATGTTTCCTCCCAGGAAACCTGGGATAATTAGGCCAAAATCATCTTTATTCTCTTGAGAGAGGTCAGAACAATGATTGTAAGAGATTTAGCCATTTAAGGAAATATTCAAGCTCCATTGTGAACCACAGAGATATGATTTCTGGTGAATAAAGTAGTTTGTATAAGAACTCACACACCAAAAAAAACCCTTTTGATTAGAAATTAGTTGATTTAACAAGCGTGTTCTGAACTCCTACTACATCTGAAGATCTGGAACTACAATGCAAAATGAATGCTGCACACAGTAGCCAATTCCCAACAAATCATATGTATTTCACATGCACAGTACACTCTTGTATTTCATCCCTGCCGCCATATTGTTGGTCTAAACCTTCATCTTCTCTCATTTGGATGGATGATAGCAGCTTTCTGTCTAGTTTTTTTACAACTGTTTCCCAATAACTATCATCAGGATTACAGTAAAAATTAATTTAAAAATCCATGTATGTGCTGCACATATTAAGGTTCAGTAAATGTTAGCCATAACAACTCTTGCAATATCTTCCTCTCTAGTCCCTTCATCTCCAATTGCAAACTGCCATCAAATCTTTCCCCTCCATGGGCACCTTTCTAATATATAATCCTGGCCATGTTTTAATCCTGCCTTTAAATCTTTTCCCAGAGTTGATACAATGAAGTCTAAATTCTTTAATATGAATTAGAGACTCCCAACCTTGGTCCTTCTCTGGCCAAGCTGAGTTTCTACTAATAGCTACTGAAGCCTTTGCCAGAACTCCACCTTTGTGCCCTGACTCAGCTGTCACCTTCACCTGGAATGCCCTCAGTGCCACCCTATCCCTCTCTGGCAAGAACTGGCAACTTCTCTACTTTCTGCTCTACCTATCTTTGTGACACAGCCCTCCACCCTTACCTGTAAGCTTCCTGAGATCAGGGACCATGTCTTACTTATCTTCATGTGACCAATGCCTGAAATAGGGTCTGAAATACAGAAGTGGCTTGCTAAATTCTTACAGAAATAATGAATTGATCAGATGAATAAAATTAGTTAAAATAACAAAATTCATTTCCTCTTTATTCTACTAACTCCTTTTGGAAATTTAGCAAAAATAAGTTGTCAGTTTGTGTCAACATCAGGTCTGGGCCTACATAAAGAAGAGGGTGTGCCAGTCTGAAGCACTGAAAGTGTGATTCACTGTGTTCCATGCACAAGGGCCAGGGCTTTTCCTCCCAAGATCTCCCCTCCCCAACCCCACAGGGCTACATAAAGACTGTAAATATAGACAACTGGACCCACCAGATCTTTTGGCTGGACTGATCTTTCTACATTGTATAAGTGCAAAAAAAAAAAAAATCAAAAACACAACCCCCCAAACCCTAAGCCAACTGGATTTTCAGGCCCTATTTGCCTATTTGATTAAATATTTGATAGACATTATAGAGATGTAGCTGGTCTATTTCCCTTTCATCTTACCTCAACACTGCATTACAACTTCTTATCAAAGTTTGACAAATTAATTCACTGACATATGAATTTTAGGGATACAATCAAAGTCTGTGCTTTAATAATTTACCCTAGTTTCCAAATACATAGCCATTATGTCTTAAAAGCAAGTTACACTGCATTGTAATTGTCCATAAAATTGCAAATGATAGTAAGCCATGACACTGATTCTGGTCAGAGCCAATGTAAAAGTCTGGATGGAGCCATGGAGTGCTTCAAACGTGTAACCCTAAACCAGGAGGAAATACTTGGCTTAATTGGATTGTCATCACTTAAGTTCTAATGCAGAGTTGCTCCTAATAGCATGTGTGCAATGGAATTTTTCATTCTCATTACAATATTATAATATTATTTGTTTTAGATAAGGCTGTAACTGATATCTTTGGTACACAAATTTACTCCCTAATGTGCTTTAGGCCTCTTAAAGTACTTACTGAGACGACCTTTTCAATAAAATCCTTCACTAGAAGTAACTCTTAATGTAATCTCATTAACATTGATTTTTCTGGGCCGGGAGGAAAACTTAAAAGAAATGCAAAAACTCATAGGTCCATTTCTGAATAAATTATTCAGTAAATTATGTGGATTGTCATCCAGATTTCTTATGCAAGAACAAGCTAACTCTGAATTCTGAAAAAAACATAGGAACTCTGATGGAGGTTTATGGAGTGTATGACTCTGATGGCTTGACTTGGTTAGAACAATGCTAAGGAAACCTATTTCCCTCATTAACTTTGTTTATGTCCCCTGGGGTTGCTAAAACTTGTAGGTATGAGGATTTCTATCACAGATATATCTTGGTTGGTTGATTGGTTAGTTGGGTTTTGTCCTGTAATATAATCCACATGATATAATGACTGACCAACCACTGTACCCAACTGCAATGTTTTGCCTTCCATCTTGGCCGCTTGGCTCAGCCCTAGACTCTGAGAAGGATGTTGCCCTTTCTTCAGGAAGAACTTAATATATCTGTGTTCCTTAGTTCAGGTCACTCAGAACCAAGACAACTTAATGGTTAGTTTTGCTTTTTGAGATTGTACAGGTTTTGTTTATTTTTCCAGCTGTATTGAGATATAACTGACATATAACACTATAATTTAAAGTGTACAACATGTTGATTTGATGCTTAGCTATCATCTTTGTCATGTCACATAATTACCATTTCTTTTTGTGGCGAGAACATTTAAGATCTAATCTCTTCCCAACTTTCAAGTATATAATACAGTGCTATTAACCATAATCACCATGCTATACAATAGATACCCAAAACTTATTCATCTTATAACTGAAAGTTTTTACCTTTGATCAACATCTGCCCATTTCCCCACCTGGCCCCCAGCTCCTGGTAACTGGCACTCTATTCTCTCTTCCTGAGTTTGGCTTTTTTAGATTCTCCCTAAAAGTGATATCATTCAGTATTTGTCTTTCTCTGTATAACATATGTCACTTAATATAATGCCCTCAAGTTCCATCCATGATGTCACAAATAGCAGGATTTCCTTCTTTCTCATGGCTAAATAATATTCCATCATTAGATAGGTGATGATAGATAGATGGATAGATGATAGATAGATTAGATAGATAGATAGATAGATAGATAGATAGATAGATAGATAGATAGATAGATGATAGATGATAGATAGTAGATAGATAATAGATAATTATAGATATATATCTTGAATCATTGATTCAATCTACTTATTATTGATCTGTTCATATTTTCTATTTCTTTATGATTCAGTTGTGATAAGTTATATATTTCTAGAAATTTATCCATTTAATTTCAGTTATTCAATTTATAGGCATTTAATTGTTCACAATAGTCTTATGGTGCTTTGTATTTCTGTGGTATCAGTTGTAATGTCTCCTCTTTCATTTCTGGCTTTATTTAAATGAGTCTTCTCTTTTTTCCTTAATCTAGCTAATGGTATGTCAGTTTTGTTTAGCTTTTCAAAAACCCAGCTCTTATTTTCATTGATCTTTTCTATTGCTTTTTTCTGGTCTCTATTTTATTTATTTCTGTTCTGATATTTGTTATTTTCTTCCTTCTGCTAACTTTGGGCTTGGTTTGTTCTTTTTATAGTCACTTGAGTTTGGTTGCTCGGTTGTTTATTTAAGATCTTTCTTTTTCTTGATGTAGGCATTTATCACTATAAACTACCCTCTTAGAACCGCTTTTGCAGCATCCCATAGGCTTTGATATGTTGTGTCTCCATTTCCATTTATCTCAAGATATTTTTTATGTCTCTTTTGATTTCTTTTTTGATACATTGGTTGTTTGTGTATCATTTCTAAAAATCAGACTTTTGCCACAAGAGAATGCAGGCAAGAGATTGCACCCCACAAACCTCTAACTACAGGGTACATAATGGACCAGCTACTGCACTGAGAAATCTTTCACCACATCTATGCCAAGACTATGACCCCCATAGATTAACCCATACACAGGGGTAGACATCATTATCCCCAGTCTATGGATGAGGAAACTGAAACTTGAAGAGTTTAAATAATCCCCTGAAGTAAAAGTAGCATCATTCCCATCAACTGTGTTGTTTGTAATTCCGAAGACGCTGTCTAATCAACAATCCTACGAAGACTACTTTCCCAGAAACCCAGTACCTCTAAGAAGGATAATTCACTTCACCTTGCCTAGCTGTACCCTAAGACTAGAAGTGGTTCCTGAACTCCAATGAAAATATCATTACTTAAAATGCAATGTGAATAGCAATCACTGAAATTGCCCAATGTGGTGGTCTATTATTTGCTATTATTTGCCATCAGCGTTGCCTGACTCGGTTGCATGTAGGTGTTGCCTGCTCCCAGGCTACCTTTCAATATGCCCACAGGCCTGTGGGGACTCTACCCATCCGACGGTTACCCATCATCTGTGTCCATAATCTCCAAAGGTTGGGCTCTGTGCCTTCAGTTGTATCTTAATCCAACACCAGCAGATAAGTCACATCCTGCATTAGGAGGCCCAACAAGAGACAGGCTCCACTCAAGCAGAGTAATAGTTCCTACACTTAAATGATATGAATGAAGTTAAAGGCAACCATCCAGGAATGGTGAAGTACTTCAAGGCCAGCAACAGCAAATAGGTACCCTACCCCTTAGGCTGAGAAGGCAAGAATAGAGAACAGATTCCAGAGCCTGGTGAGAGTGATAGCTGTAACACTATAACAGTAGCTATAGCTGTAGGAGAGGATCACAGACGAGAAGCTCTGATCTTCTGGAGAATAACATAGCCACTGCCACCTCAACTCAGAATGGAAGAAACAAAGGGAATAACACCCAAGTCTCTCTCTATTTCCATCTTGACATCTGTGGAATGTGGAAGTCATAGGACAAGGGAGCTGGGCTGGGATAGCCCATAGAATTAATTTGCCTGGGACACAAAACAGGTAGAGAGAAAGGGGAAGATTTGATCTGGAGGGGGAGAAGGAAGAGTCTATCACACCTGCCCATGTACTTGCTCTTTCTCTCAGAATATGTCTACTTTACATTCTAGTCTATTATATGGCTTCCTAGAATTCTTTTCAGATAGGCTAACTACAGGTACTAGTTATTTGTTGTTTTTGCTCTTTTTATATCACTTTCCTCTTCTTTTGGTAGTAATACTTTCAAAATTCTTTTGGGGAGTCACTGCAACCCAATTCCTATTTCATGTGGTATGTGGCTCGTTTAAACGTGCCTAGTGACAGACGTTGAGTCCACTTTTAGTTATCAGGATCAGACTAACCCAAAATAAAATATTTAATTTGCAGCCAAGTCAGGTAAGTCAAAAACAGAGATCAGTTGACATATGAAGTTCTAGCCAGTTTTGAACTTCATCTCTCATGAGCTAAGTTTTCTACTCTTTCTCAATCATAAATCTAACATAATTATTCCACTGTGTTAAAGAATTTTATAAGTCTATTTCCCTTCTAACATTATGAGTACTCTGAGAGTGGAGAATGCCCTGTTCTTCTTTATATCCTGAATAACTACCACAATCTCTGACACTCAGTGCCTCTTGTGGAATACACAGAATTGAATGAAGACATGAGAGGATAAACATCCTGAGAGAGTTCTTTCCAGACTCTGAGTGATTCTTATAGAGATTTTTTTGCTACACCTCAGCCTGCATGTCTATCTGGTGTTAAGAGCTGAAGGAAGAGCAATGGAGGAAAGAAAAAAGGATAGATGATGATAAAGATAGATTGTCTAGGAGATGAGTTTGAGCCTTTGTGTGAATACAGAAATGATTAAAAACCAGATTATCTTAGTAAAACTGGAAATGTCCCCACATTTTAATCACTGTACTGAAACTATAAAGTTGGCAAGTGACTAAAAAATGTAAATAATAAAGAGTCGTATTTCTGATAAAAGAATAAGAAGACCCACAAAAAACTGGACCACTTCTACTGTTTTCTAAGATATATCTCTGGGTCTACCCAGTTAGTCATTTCCATATTTCTTTCCAAAGCCTTGAAAGTTTCCCCCACCCCATTCCTTGTAACATATCTTTCAATGCCAAGTTTCTATTACAGTCCCTCTGAGAAATTCCCTCTTACCTACTATGACTCACATGAATTTATTGCTCAGCAGAGAAAAAGAGGAGGTCTCTAAGAACAGTTGCCTAAGAGATCACCATCGTGGTTAAAACAAAAAAGATGGCAGACTTTGACCACTCTAAAGCAGATTCACTTTTATCTATTTGTTTGGGTCTCAATGAAAAATTACTCAATATCTTCCTGTTTTGTTGCATTAATGTTTCAACTGCATATTTTTCACCCTCAAAACTGTAAAACTTATATTTTTTGGAAAACAGAAACTATGATTTAGAATTCTTTATTCTTCCACTCCCAGCCCCCATTATGGCATCTAGCAAACCGAGTGTTAGGCAAATACTAGGTATGTGATAATTTTGCCCAATCAAAATGATATTATGTGAAAAGCTATCACTTGGGGCGCCTGGGTGGCTCAGTCGTTAAGCATCTGCCTTCGGCTCAGGGCATAATGCCAGCGTTCTGGGATCAAGCCCCACATCAGGTTCCTCTGCTGGGAGCCTGCTTCTTCCTCTCCCACTCCCCCTGCTTATGTTCCCGCTCTCACTGGCTGTCTCTCTCTGTCAAATAAATAAAATCTTTTTAAAGAAAAAAGCTATCACTCTGTGTCATGAAGCCTCCTTCAAATCATAGGAATGTGTTTCAAGAATCTTCATTTCTCTTATGAACCTCCCATTCATACATATATCCCCAATATGTATATTCTGAGAGCACTTCAACATTGCTGCCTAAGCAAAAACAACTGCTGCCTGGCCCCCTGCAAGTCCCTATAGATGAAAAATAAATAAATTTAAAGTAATAAATCCACAACATTATAGAAAATAAGAATAGGAAAGACAAGATCAGCTTGACAGAGAAAGGATGGCTCAAATTATATGCAAAAGGGAATTACTGAAAATGCACAAGTGGTGGGTGTTAGTCAGGAGAGCCTAGGTTATAATGGCATGGGAAACAACTCCAAAAGTGCAGTTACTTACCAGACAAGTTAATTCTCCCTCAAGCTACATGTCCTCAGTGGGTTGGTAGGGGTCCTATTACACATAGTCACTCAAGGACCAGGCTGAGGGAGGTTCCACTATCTTTTAGAACATCATCTAAGATATGCTTCCTCTTCAGTTGGTATAACAGGGAGAGAGAAAGGTATAAATGCCATGGACTTTTCACTGCCTCAGGCTGGAAGGAAGACATGGCAACTTCCAAGAGCTCATTGACCAACAGTAGCCACATGGCTCTCTCAAACAAAGGTGATTAAGCAATGTAAATGAGTAAATGAAATAGTTTCTGAATATTACTATCTCTGCCACTTACAGTAAAAATCTTTCTTTAGAATCTTCTAGATGATACTGTGTAGCTTGTTTTCAGGAACATGGTAGACCAAAACCTATAAGAGGCTCCTAGAGAAAGAAGAACAAAAGAGATGAGAATTGTTAACAAGGGACCATTCTTTAATTTTACATGCATTACTTAAAGTATCTCTTTTCAGTATGTTTCCTTTCCTGTTTTATCTAGTACATCTCCTCTCTCTTAAAGACAAAGATATTAGAGTTTAACTTTTTCCTTACAATCAAAGAGGAGTCACCTCCATCAAAGAATGGGAATGCCTTTTTGGATAAAGATTCCTTAAAGGTCAGGGTGCTTGGGTGGCTCAGTTGGTTAAGTGTCTGCCTTCAGCTCAATCATAACCCCAGAGTTCTGGGATTGAGCCCCACATTAAGCTCCCTGCTCAGTGGGGAGCCTTCTCCCCCTCTCCTTCTGCCCACACTTGTGTTCTCTCTCTCTCTCAAATAAATAAATAAAATCTTTAAAAAAAAAAAAAAAAGAAAAGATTCCTTAAAGGTCAGGTGGATAGAATATGAACAAAATATTTCTAAAACCCTTCTGGATGCACTCATCCAGCCAGTCAATCAAAAACTATTAGGGAGCACCTCCTATGTACCAAATAGTGTGCTAGACAATGTGTCTGTACATGCACAAGGTCAAGTAAAACCTGGTCCCTGTCCAAGCAGAAGCAACAGATAAACACATGAAGTCAAATGTCCAGGGCACTGTTAAAGAATCTTTGAGTTTAGTGATGAAAGGAAAGGGTCAGTTCTGCAGGTGGACATGACAGTATGGGTTCAGAAAGACTTCAGAGCACAAGTGACATTGAAAGAAACTTGAGGGGTCCAGTTCGGGTATAATTCTAAGCATTAGGAAAATGTGCTATTGTTTTTCCAGTCTTTCCTCATGACAATGAACTTCTTTTGGAATTTAGCTTCCCATTGACTTGCTTGACGGATGTGACAGGAACCCATAGGGAAGCCACCTTTTCCTGCTTCCAAATCATTCAGTTCTGCCTTCTCCAGCTGTTGTGCTGAATTTAAGTCTGCAAAACCAACCTGGAGGCACAGGAAGCTAAGGCAGTGAAAGCCTATTCATTTGACTGCTCCTTTCCCACTTGATGGTTGAGTCAGCTTTTAAAATAATGCTTCCCTCATTTGTTATTCTCCTTCTTTAGCGCCACTGCCAGCTGTACTTTCCACTTCACATGAATTTTGGTCTATTCCAATTTTCCACTTCTCTGACTCTAATCCCACGGTTACAAATGGAATCCCAGGCTACACTAATATCTCTTACTTGCTGGCACTGAAGAGATCAATATTTCAAAATACCATATGTTTTATAGATCAGCTACTGCATGCATACAAATAAGTAATATTTGAACCATTACAGCACTTGTAAGTTACATAAACTAGTGACCAAAACAGGCAAGCTATCCCTTGTGATTAAATTTCCAAAGGTCATCTTGATGGCTGACCATTGAGTCAACTGTTCACATGCCTTTTGCCCTATCTGAGAGTATGAGACGTAGCAGAGACTGACAAAGAAAAGGATCACTGAAAATGCCAATAGTATAATGGATAACAACGCTGAACATTCATTGGCAATCAGACATCCCCAAGGTGTGACATGAGGCTTTACCCAATGGCAGCACTCATTTCTTGAGAGACTTTCTCCACAAATACTTGCTGATCACCCGTTTCATGGTCTGAACTGACCTGCAAGGATAAAAGGACTTTCTCCACAAATACTTGCTGATCACCCGTTTCATGGTCTGAACTGGCCTGCAAGGATAAAAGGACAAATGAATCACTTCTCAAGAGGTTCTTGGCCCACTGAAGGAGGAAAATATGTACATAAGCAATAAAGTATCATTAGGACATCAGTAGAAACACATGGTGCCTTGAGAGTGGTGAGAAATCCCAGACTAAGGGAGCCCAAGGGACTTTGGGGAGGAAGTGATGCCTGAGCTGGGTTTTAAAGGATGAATAGGAGCCAGTTAGGTCAAAAAATTCAAAATGCATGTCTTAGAAAGCATGGCACATGTAGGAAGCTGTAAGTAGTTCAATATGTCCAGAGCAATTCTTAACAATGAACATGTGATAGATATAAACAAAAAAATAAATGATCCATGCTTCAAAATATTAAAGTTTTGGGGGCAATTGAGGATAGGAACTAGCACTTGTGGATATCCCAGCTGTGTGCATTTGGTGCTTTCCCATATGTTATTTAATTTTGTCCCTACCATAGTCCTGAAAGTACAGTTAAGTCCCTCCCTGTTTGGGAGGACAAACTATGACACAGAGATGTTTAATATTTTGCCTTGGATCTTTACATAGTAAATTATAAAATTAGGTTATAAGTCATGGACTCCAAAGTTTACACAATACACCAAAATTCCAGTTGAATGATGTATGGAACTGGACCAAAGGGCATAAATTCTGAGATACAGAAATTTGAAGGAAGGAGAAATCAGTGTTCACAGAGTGAATAAATAAGACCCATGTGATAGGTAAATCATGAACCTGAAATATAGGATAGAAATTCACCAGGGAGAGAAGGAACACATCTTTACAGGCAGAAAATAAATAGTTGCTTAAGAAATTAAAGTCGTTAATTTACGGTTTGAGTTAGTTCTCTGGTGTGCACTGCCCTTGTCAAGGGACACTGGAGGGTTGACCAAATCTTTATTGAGTGCTTGTGAGGTATTAAACCTTATGCCTTGTACTTTATAAGTTTTCTCTCATTTAACCCCCATAACAAACCAATAAGCCTCACTATTTTTCATCCATGAAATGGGGGTAAATTCAGATTAAAAGATAAAACATGTTAGCTGCAGACATAGCACAATGTTTGGCATAGAATAGACTGTTGGCTGATATCATCTTGATTTTACAAGTAAAGAAATTGACCTTGAGGGAGACTGAATACCTCGCCTTCAGTTACACAGCTGGAGGAGATGGAAAGGGAATTTTTACCCAGGTATGTCTGTTTCTTACCTTGACAGTCTTTCAGTTAAGCCATACAGACTCCTTCAGCTAGGGTTAAACTGAGGCAGAACTGTTCAAGAGACAATGTAGGTACTTAATGAGGCAAAAATACCCTGTCCATAAGTAAAATTATATGGCCTGGTTATCTCTCATCTCCCTGCCCATAATATATCTTCATTTCAGGAACCTTAAGATTCCTGAAATCCCCATCAATTCCAACTGCTTAAAATTGGATAGATAGATAGATAGATAGATAGATAGATAGATAGATAGATGATAGATAGATAGATAGATAGATACATAGATACATAGATAGATACATAGATAATAGATAAATAAACATGATAGATAAATATGATAGTTAGATAAACATGATAGATAGATAAACATGGTAGATAGATAGAAGACAGTAATTAGACATTTCTACTTTAGTGTGATTTTACTGCCATGCATGACCTCTTCTAGGTTCTTTGCACTTTAAAATTTTTCTGTAATTTGTTCAATTAACAAGTATACACTTTTAGGTAATTTCAGCAGCCACTGAGCAGGTGAGGTGTCAGAAGTCCCCTAAAGTCATCACAAGCAGACTGTGTTCTTTGATTTAGCAAAAACCAAACCATATGCAAGTATCAAAAGAATGTAAAATCACTGGGCTCCACAGAGAGTCCAAAGTAATAAAATGAGCTGGTTTCAAGGCAAGAAGAATGACCCCCATTAAAAGGAGTTTTAAAAATTAGGTATGATAATACAGCTTCAGTCCGTAGGAGCAGTAGTCAAATGAAAATATATTTAAAGAGTGGTTCTGGCCCCTGTGGTATGTGTACCCTGGGAGAGCCATCATCTCTTTAATAACTTTGCTGTATTTCTTCACCACATTATTGAAAATTGTTTAATGAGCAGTTTCCCTCAGAGAAGATCTCAGATTCTCAGAAGCAGTTGCCATGAGAGATACTCTTTAAAGCCAGATGAAATTATGTTTATTCTTTTACATTTCTTCCCGGAGCAGTCAAAATGGTGGTGCTTTCAATTTTTTTTCATTTTAGAAATATGTTTTCTCCTTATAAAAATAATACATGTTTATGGTAGAAAAGTTGAAAATCAAAAAGTATAAAGAACAAGAGAGATCAATGTGGGGTTTATTCATGCATTCATTCTGTCCAAACATAGAAGGTAACAGATTATTGGGAGTTTATTATCCTCTACATTTAAATTCTAGCATTATTTTTATATAATTAAGATCAAATAAATGCACATGAATTACATTTTTACACTACTTCAATTTTGTATCCCACTTTGGCTTTTTTCAGTTATCAATATCCGTTGTTAATCATAATCTTTTTGTAATCCAGACAACACCTGGATACTCAGACATCCACCAGTACGCAGTTGATCCTTCCCACTGACATCTAACACTTGCTTCCATTCATAACTTTTGAGTCTTTAGGCAGCTACTCTCTTTTTTATCCTATTTTGTGTCATACTCGCATCACCAGTCGTCCTTCGACATAACCCATGATCACACATGTTGACACTCAAGTCAGAGAGCCAAGGATCCACTTGTTCCTTCACCACTTACTAGCTGTGTGATTTGGGCTAAGCCCCTTAAGCTCCCTGGGTCTCCATACATTTTCAGCCATGAAATGAGAATGAATCTAGACTAAAAGATAAAACACTGTATAACACAGTGTATAGTAGCACAGTTCTTGGCACGGAGTAGAACATTGGTTTGCTTCCGCTTATAACTTCAGTGGATGTAGGACATAGAAAGGAGACATTACATTGCTAGTGGTACTTAGGATCACATTTCTTCAAATGCTATTGACACAAGATTCTTGAATATAATGGACTTAACTAAAGGCCTGAAGATAGGAAAGGATTATTGCAGCATAAGTCAAGAAAAAATTAGAATTCAATGTCAGACATCACCCTTGCTCAATTTTTAAAAAATGTTTCCCAAAGAAATCTTACTGGTTAACTTTTCAAATAACAGTACACCTTTGCTTTTTTAATAATTTCAGAAATTTCTTCTGAATTTTTCCTTCATAAATTGCTTCTATCCCATCTTTATTGACCATTTTCTTTTCTTTTGTTGTGGATTATTTCCTTATGCGTCTTGGTCCGTTCATTTGTTGGGGTTTTAGTGTATTTCTTATTGATTTACAATGCTATTTTTATGTCATATTATATATTACATGTTATGTTACATTCTATTTGTTAATAAAATATTTTAGGTGTTCCATTTTTATTCTTCTATTGGTATCTTAGCTATAAATTCTTTGCATTATTTTTTACTGGTTTCACTGAAAATTACAATGTATCTCTTAAACATAAGACAATCTACATGGACTTAATATTTTACTACTTCATGCAAAAAATGCAGAAACCTTCTAATATCATGGTTCAATTCACCACCATCATTCTTTGTCCTATAATTATTATACACACTACACTTATAAACATTTTAAACCCCATATTGCAGTGATAATGATTATTGCTTTAAATAGCAGTATTTTTTTTTTGAAAAACAAAGAAAAGAAAAAAATTCCTAGTCTTTTATATTTACTTCAATATTATCCTTTCCAGTGATTTTGTTTCCTAATGTAGACCCAAGTGACCATCCCGCACAATCTTTCTTCACTCCAAAGAAAAGAACTTCCTCTGGCATTTCTTACAGAATAGATCTGCTGGCAACAAATGTCTTCAGCTTTTGTTTCTCTGAAAATATCTTATTTCATCTTTGTTTTTGAAGGATGGTTTTGCTGAATATAGAATTCTGTCCTGACCGTGTTTGTCTTTAAGCACTTTAAAGTGTTCCATTTACCTCTGTCCTTCATTGTTTCTCAGGAGAAGTCAACCACCCACTGTATCATTTGCTCCCTGTGTGTAATGTGATAGTTTTCCCTAGCTGCTTTCAATATTATCTTTTATTTTAAATTTCAGCAAGTTTTATGATGTTCCTACTGTGTTTTTGTTTGTATTTATCTTGCTTAAGATTCATTAAATACACGGGCAACTGGGTGGCTCAGTCGGTTGAGCACCCCACTCTTGATTTAGGCTCAGGTCATGATCTCAGGGTCCTGAGATTGATCCCTGCATCAGGCACCACACTGGGCATGCTTAAGATGCTCTCTCTCCCTCTCCCTCTACCCCTGCGTCCCCACCTCCCTGTGCTCATGCACTCTCTCGCTCTCTAAAAAAAAATTTTTTTTTAAATTCATGAAACACATTTGATTTGTAAATTGATATCTTTCACCTAACTTGAAAAGTTTCCAACTTAAAAAATTTTCCTGTCTCTGCTCTTTCTGGGATTCAATTACACATAAATTACATTGCTTGGTAATCCTACAGGGTCTGCTCATCTTTCTTCACTTTTTATTTTTCTTTTCATACTTTACATTATATAATTTCTTTTGCTCTGCCTTCAAGTTCACCAGTTTCTTCTGCTGTTAAATGCTTCCAGTAAAATTCAGCTACTGAATTTTTCAGCTTTAGAATTTCCATTTGGTAATTTTTCATTGTAGTTTCTATTTCTCTGCCAAGATTAACCATCTGCTTGTTTATTATAAGTGTAAGTTTCTTAAGTTATTGAGCACATAATAATAGCAACATCAGCGATCATTTTTTGATAATTCCAACATCTGGATCATCTCTGGGCCAGTTTCTACTTTTTCTTTCTTGACTATTGATAACATTTTCCTGTCTTTTAGCATATAAAGTGAATTTTTATTGAATCTGAATATTATCAGGGATACATTTGTAAAGACTCTGGATTATTTTATATTCTTCTGGGTGATGAGATAGTATTAGAAGATAGTTAATATAGCTGGACTTAAAATCCAAACTCTGGTTCCCTTGTGGTGGGAAGCAGCTAAAATATCCACCTAGTTTTTTTAAATTTCCAGCTGCTCTGTTGTTGTCGTTTTTTTTTTCATAGAACCTCTTCTCTTCACCCCCTCCCTAGGTTCCCCCTATGTGGACATAGTTAAGCATCCAGCAAGGATTTGGGTGCATTTTATGTGTACTCAGGCCATTCACACTCTCTGTGTGGTTCCCTCTGTTCCAAGAACTCTCCCACAACTTGCCATTGTTCTGCCAGCCTGAACTCTACCTTTTCACATTTCATGCTAACCAGGCAGCATCCTTCTTCAGCTGGAGCTGCATGCTAATTGAGTATGGGGCAATGAGGGAGTCTTCAAGCCTAATGTTGCCAACTGGTAAGTCTCACTCCTGTTTGTCCATGTTTGCTCTCTAGGGCCTTCAAATAGTTGTATTCATCAAATATTTGCCTACATTTTATACTTATTATCTATGGGAGGTTCAGTCTAACCAAGCTATTCTGTCATTACCCAGAACTCAGATTTCTTATGTGACTTTTTATTTTTTTTCTTTTTTCCACCCCTCTATGCTTTCTTTAAATGGAAAAATTGTTCTTCACTCAAGAGTGTATGAGGCTTTCTTTCCTACTAGAGTCTCCAAACAAAATATTAGAATGTGGATCTAATAAAAATAATAGCTAAATTTATGAATCTAACCCATTTGTATCCCCAAAAATAGCAGAAATTAACCAGATTTTATTCTTCTATCTACTTCATATCTCATAATTAGTGAGTAGTATGGAAACACAGTGAAAAAGAATGTTTCTGTTTTTCCATCGATGCTGCCCTCTTCATAGCCACCTGTTACAGCAGTTCAATAGTCCCTTCCATTTTCTGTTCCCAATGGGCAGTTCTTCCCTTAGTGAGAAGAATCCAGGTCCTAGCCTTTCTGTTGAACCCAGAGACTATTCCTGAATGTCTAGAATTTCCATGGTCTTCATACGAGCTCAGCCACCATTTTTCATTTGAAAAAAAAAGAATGATTCCTGGATTAGAAAACCTTTGAGAATATAATTCACCAGTGTGCCTGTTCCTAAAGTCATGCTTTTCTCAATTCTGGTCATTTTTACTCCAATCCAAAGCTGAAATTTACCATGCAGGAAATATTTTGAGAAAGAAGGCTCAAATAAGAGTTGAAAACTAGAATTGGTTAATGTGGGCGATTTAGAGCATAGAGCACTAGAATATATAAATGGGTATTCAATATATCAAATGCATTTAATAAGATTTGAATTCTTAAGCAGTTTCTGGCCTATCATAGGTGTTCAATAATTATTTATTGAAATAATGATCATTTATTTAAGTTAATAAATGATAGAGTATCTTTGTTCAAACTATTTGTGATTCATTTTAAAGATACTTTTATTTAACTTGTCTGAGAAGAGAGACTAAAAGTTTGCGTCATGATTGCCCCCAACTCTAGGAAAAAAACATTCTATGATTTTGTGTTTCTAGGTTAAAATGGCCTTGACAAAGCCCTTCCAGGCATACCATAATAAGTCTCTGCATGTGTCTATTGCAACACTTCATACTGTTTTGTAATAATTTATAGAGTTGTCACCTCTGACTGTGGGTACCTAGAGGATGAAAGCAATGTAGTCCTGATGTCAGTAACTATTGCTTGCCCAGCAGTAACTATTGCTTGCCACACACCGCAGAGGCTCAGAAAAATGATAAATGAGTGCAAGTGGGACTTTTTGGTTCCTAAACAAATGGTTTGCTGAACATGTAAATTATCAGTAAGAGTGTTTTTAATGACATGCTAATATGCCAAATTAGACTTCTATTGAGTTTATACCATTGCAGCATTAATTTATTGGCTGCCTCCTAAGGACCAAGCATGGAGAAGGGCCAAAAGATGCAAAAATGAAAGCACTTACAGAAGGGTAATTGGCCTCTGTTGCCTATTTGCCCATTAAGCAAAACATCACAGGAAACGGGCTTCCATAAATTGGAATCCAGTTATGAGCTCTTTTAGGTTAACATAATAGAAAAATTTCATCCAAAAAAGTCTAATTTCTACTTAAAATAAACAATTATGGGTAAGCCCCATCACCAGATAATACCCTCTGGCCTAGACGTTCTAAGAAAGACTATTTTTCCATATCTACTTTTAAGCCACAAGCCAATAGTATGTCAGGAGTTGTTGCATACCACATTCTGCCATATTCAATTATGCCAGAGCAAGTTCCAAACCAAAAGTTAGGTTTTTAAAAAAGTTTTTATTTAAATTCCAGTTAATATACAGCACAATATTAGTTTCAGGTGTACAATATAGTGATTCAACACTTCCATAAATCACTGGTATTCATCATGACAAATGCATTCTTTAATCCCTATCACCTTTTTCACCCATTCCCCCACCCACTTCCTCTCTGGCAACCATCAGTTTGTTCTCTATAGCTGAGAGTCTGTTTCTTGGTTTGCCTCTCTCTCTCTCTTTTCCTTTGCTCATTTATTTTGCTTCTTAAATTCCACATATGAGTGAAATCATATGGTATTTGTCTTTCTCTGATTGACTTATTTCACTTAGCATAATATTCTCTAGCTCCAGCCGTGTTGCTACAAATGGCAAGATTCTATTCTTTTTTATGGCTGAATGATATTCCATTGTGCATGTATGTGTGTATATGTGTATATATACATACATATATATATTATATTTTTATATATATATGATATACATATATATATTTATACCACCTCTTCTTTATCCATTCATCAGTCAATGGATACTTGGGCTGTAGATAATTTAGCATTATAGATAATGCTGCTATGAACATCAAGGAGCATGTATCCCATTGAATTAGTATTTTTGTATTCTTTAAGTAAATACCTAATAGTGCAATTGCTGGATTGTAAGGTAGTTCTATTTCTAACTTTTTGAGGAAACTCCATACTGTTTTCCAGAGTGGCTACACCAGTTTGCATTCTCACCAACAGTGAGGGAGGGTTCCCCTTTCTCCACATCCTCTCCAACACCTGTTGTTTCTTGTGTTGTTGATTTTAGCAGTTCTGACTGGTGTGAGATGATGTCTCATTGTGGTTTTGATTTGCATTTCCCTGATGATGAGTGATGTTGAGCATGTGTCTATTGGCCCTCTGTATGTCTTCTCTGGAAAAATGTCTATTCATGTCTTCTGCCATTTTTTAATTGGGTTATTTGGTTTTTGGGTGTTGAATTTGATAAGTTATTTTTTTAAGAATAAAAAAATAAAGTCATTCTAAATTTATTTTCAGATTTGTCCTTCTTCTAGCCTCTGATATTACTTTTCTCTTTCATTTTTTAAGTTCTTTATAAATTTTGCATAATAACTCTTTAGCAGATATGTTACCTGCAATTATCTCCTCACATTCCTTAGGTTGCCTTTAAGTTTTGTGGTTTGTTACAACCTGGAAAAAATGAATAAATTCCTAGAAACATATGAACTACCAAAATAAAAGTTGTAATGTATCAATTTTATCGTAACATGAGCTAGATGGAGTAAAGCACATATAGTTACCACCTAGGAAAGAATTAGATGGATCCTCTTGTTTCTGAAATTTGGTAAAAGAAAAATTGATTTATATGATGAACAAAGATTGCCCAAGAGAACTTTCAGAAGATTGACTTGCATTAAGAAATGGCCAGTTGCAGGGCACCTGGGTAGCTCACTTGGTTAAGCATTTGAATCTTGATATTGGCTCAGGTCATGATCTCAGAGTTGGGGATTGAGCCCCACATCTGGTTCTGCAATGAGCATGGAGCCTGCAGCCTGCTTGGGGTTCTCTCTCTCCCTCTCCATCTGCCCCTTCCCACCCCACCATGCACATGCTCACTCACTCTCTCAAAAAAATAAAATAAAATATAAAATAAGATAAAATAAAATAAATAAAATAAAATAAATGGCCAGTTGCTATGGTAGATAAGCCTCTCTTCTTTAGAAAGGGAAGAAGTAGCATCAATTTAGTGAACTCAAAGAAATAGACCATGCACTCATTTTCAGAGCACCTAACCAATAAAGTAAGGAAGAAAATGTTAGAATTGGAAACTCTGGAGCAGGGAAAAGTGGGCTATCCTTATATTGTCTATAGTCAAAGACAACAGCAAAATGCAAAATAACATGGTAACATCTGCCACATCGATGCCATTGCCCTCATTTCTTCTACCCCAGGTCTAGGTCCCTTGTCTCATCTAGACAATTTTAATAACCTCTTAGCTCAGGTCCTTGTCAACAATCTCATATTCCTCCTGAATGTCTCCAAAGGTCCACCAGAATGAAGGGATCATGCTGTTTTCATGTTCAAATTCTTCCAACAACTCCCTCAGAGAACAAAGTCCAAAACCAGCCTGGTATGTAACTCTCCTTACGCCTTTCGTAAGCTCTTTAAAAATAGCATTAATAACAAGAGTAACAACAACTATATTCTGTGCATACTGTTGGGACATTTTAATGGCCACATTTAAAAGTCTGTATCTCCTACTTCACTATGCTTCCAGCCCTTGCAGCACAGATGTGTTTTTCCTATCAACCATATAAACAATATCACACAAAATGTCTAGCAGCCACTGGATTAATTAGGGGCCACCAAGTTCCAAGGCAATTTAAGTGAGAATCTTAGCACTGCTGTGAAATTCAAGGCACTTGTTCACATTTAACAAGCTGTGCAGTGAAGGAAATGCAATAAAATTTGGCACCACAAGGGATGGAACAGAAGCTTTTTCTCACCCAAATGATCACTAGATGCAGTAAAACCAGAAAACTCTTTTACCTTTTTTTTTTTTCAAGACAAAGCAATGGGAGATTTGTTGTATTTCAGCCTAATGTTAATTTTCTGACCCAAAATGATCAAATCACTTTTCAGGGCTAGTGCAATTGTTCAGTTGAATTTCATTAAGCTGGGAAATGAAATTATTGTGTCCAAAAATAAAATTTACCTTCTGCAAAAATAAGAGAATTAATCTAAAATGTAGGGGTTAAATCTAAAAGTACTTTTTTAAAAAGATAAAATGACATCAATTCAAATCACTGGTAAAATGCAACGATGTAATTAAGATGATTTTTTTAAATGTTTTCCACATATATTTGGATCATATATCCACAATTGTATTTTTTTTTTTTGCATTTACTTATACATCCCAAATGGAAAGAATCTATGGTCCTTTTTTCACTAACCCTATGAGCCAGCCCCAAACATTCACACACTACATACCTATCTCCTTGTGCTCAAAGTAATTTTTCAGGAAATTCTTACTTGCCTGTAAGCATACTGTAAGCCTGTTTGAACTAAGATTCTGTTTTCACCTACTCAAAATCTGGAATTAGGGACTTTAGTCTTGACTGGCCCCCTCTAGATATGGTGTTGACCCCCTCTCTCCTGATACTTAGCCATCCTCTTTGTTCTAATCAGCTTTGCCCCCATCTTCTTTGGCTTCTAACTTCTCCTGTTGCATTGGGGAAAAAGTATTCTAATCAAGGTCATCGTTGAGGCTATGTTGCTGGAATTAAAAAACTGTTGACTCTCCATCCTCTGTTCATATTTGACACAGTTGATCACCTCCTCCTCTTCAATGGTCGTTGCTTATTTAACTCACAGAATATCATCCTCTCTAAATTGTCCTCCTAGCACACTGGCCATTACCTCTGCATCTCCTTTGCTGCCCATCTCATTTCCTTGAGTTGATCTTGGACATCTGTGTCTTCTGAATATGCTCACTTCTTTCATGATCTCACCAGTCTCACGGGCATTAAAATCCATCTGTAGGCTGAGGTTCCCCAAGTGATGACTCTCTTCCTTGGGCCTTTCACCTGAGCTCCTGTCTCCAACTGTCTGCTTAACTTCCCAACCCCAATATCTAGTGAATATCTGAAAGTTATTGTATCCCAACCTGAGCTTTTCCCAGGCTTCTTCATCCCAGTGTTGGTAACCCCATTATGCCTGCTGCTCTGGACCAGCTGCCTCTGACCTTTCTCTCTATCTCACACCCGACATCAAATCTATGGGCATGCCCATGCTGCCATCAAAGTATATCCACAAGGATTCCTCATCACCAGCACTGTTACCAACCTGTGACAAGCCAGCAGCATCCCTGGCATGCATATTGAAATACCAGTATTTGTCTTCTTGCTTCTATCCTTTTCATCTAGGTTGTACCTACATCCAGTCTTTTGATGTATTCTTGACACTGCAGTTGGACTAGTCCTGTTAAAATAGAAGTTATATCATCTTACTCCTTCTTCCACCCCTTCTGTAGGCTCCCATGTCATTTCAAGTGAAAGCTAAAATTATTACAGTGGCTTGGATGGTCCTACACTGTTTTACTCCCACCCCCATTATGTCATATATCTTCCCATCTCAAATGCTCCATTGGTCCACACTGGCTAGCCCACTGTTCTTCAAGCCCGACTGTCCCACTCCTTCCTCAGAGCTCTTACACTTGGGTGTTTTCTCTCCTGGACTGCTCATCCCTGCTGATTTCTACCCACATCACTCCCTCTCTTACCTTGTCTACACCTTACTCAAATATCATGTTCTCCACAAGTCCTTCTTCTACCATTCTTTCTGGAATCCTTCCAGCACTCCTTCATCTTGGGGCCCACTTAGCTCTGTCCATAACACGTCTCACATATTAAATATTTTCACTCTTTATATTCTTGATTCTCTGTCTCTTTCCATTATAATGCAGATGCCATGAAACAGAATTTTCCATCTGTGTTTTCACTGTTGGATCCTCCACAGACATGAATAGTTCCTGGGCTGTAGTAGGTGCCTAATAAATATTTTTTGATTGGATGAAGGAACGGAACCACCTTATCTGTGTCCTCACATATATAATCTTGCTATCCCCTAATCTGTCAGAAACTAGACAACCCAAGTTAACATTTGTAAGCACCAACCATTGTTTGAGTAAAACAAAAACCCTTCCACTAAAGAAAAGGGTAAGTAATCAAGAATATAACTGGTAATAAGAATAATAACAAGGATAGAAGCTTCCATATATCAGTTATCTAATATGCGTTAGGAATTGTCCTAGGTTATTTACATAGGTTTTATTTGCATCTAATGACTCAATTACAATATCAAAGGACTCAAAGGAGAGAAGGAGGACCTCTGAACCCAGCAATGTGAATGCCTATGTATATACAGCATGATGTGAGGAGAATGGGAATGCCTATTGACTAAAACACAAATCAAAATATGGATTTAAGCTCCTGGAAGAGCAATCAAAATTGGTGCTTCTGCACAGCAAAGGAAACCATCAACAAAAGGAAGGCAACCTATGGAATGGGAGAAAATATTTGCAAACCATATATCTGATAAGGGGTCACTATCCAAAATGTATAAGAACTCATACAACTCAATAGCAAAAAAAAAAAAAAAAAATTAAAATTAAAAAAATATTTTTAAAAACCCACGAAGAATCTGATTTAAAAAGTGTACAGAGAATCTGAATAGACATTTTTCCAAAGAAGACATACAAATGGTCCACAGGTACACAAAAAGATACTCATTATCACTAATCATCAGGGAAATGCAAATCAAAACCACAGTGAAATATCACCTCACACCTGTCAGACTGGCTAAAATGAAAAAGACAAGATATAAGAAGTGTTGTCGAGGATGCAGAGAAAAATGAACCCTGTGCACTGTTGGTGGGAATGTAAATTGGTACAACTGTTTGTACCAATTTACCATTTGTATGGAGGTGCCTCAAAAAATTAAAAATAGAAATAACATGTAATCCAGCAATTCCACTTCTGGATCCAAAGACAATGAAAACACTAACTTGAAAAGATAGCTGCATCCCCATGTTCATTGCAGCATGATTTATAATAACTAAGATATGGAAACAACCTAAGTGTCCATCGATGGATGAATGGACATGCACACACATGCGCACACACAAAATGGAATATTATTCCATTAAAAAGAAGGAAATCTTGTCATCTGCAGCAACATGGATGGATCTTGCAGGCATTATGTTAAGTTAGACAGAAAGACAAATACCATGTCATCTCTCTCATATGTGAAATCAAAAAAAAAAAAAAACCCAAAAAACAAAAACAACAACAACAGCAACAACAACAACAACAACAAAAACCAACCTCATAGACACAGAAAACAGATTGGTGGTTGACAAAGGTGGGGGATGGAAAGGTGGTCAAAATGTACAAACTTTCAGTTATAAAACAAATAAGTCCTGGGAATGTAATATAGAGCATAGTGACCACAATAAACAGTACTGTATTGTACATTTGAAAGTTGCTAAGAAAGTAAATCTTAAGAATTCTCATCACAAGGAAAAAATATTGTAACTATTTGTAGTGATGGATGTTAAGTAGACTTACTGCGGTGATCATTTTGCAATATATACAAATATTGAGTCACTGGTGCACACCTGAAACTAATATAATGCTATATGCCAATTATATATCGATTTGTAAAAGTAAAATAAAAATACATACATAAAAATTATTGATGCCCAAATCTGTATATCATGACACGGAGGTAGTGCAGTGGAGTGAGTTAGTGTGCAGGCTCTAGGGATAGGCCACTTGCATTGTGTTGCCTCCTCTGCCACTAGCTGTGTAAACTTGAGCAAGTCTCTTAACCTATCTGAGCTTTCGTTTCCTCATTTGTAGCAGAAAAATATTAAGAGTACTCACTACCTATTTAGGGGAGGTATAATTAAATAAGTTAATATATAAAAAAATGCATTAATACCCCCAACACACAGTGAGCACTTTGTCACTATCAACTATTATTCTTTATAAGAAGCTATTCTTCAGGGACCTGGGTAGTTCAGTTGGTTAAGCATCCACCTTCGGCTCAGGTCATGATCCCAGGGTCCTGGAATTGAGTTCTACATTGAGCTCCCTGCTCAGTGGGGAGTCTGCTTCTCCCTCTGCTCCTCCCCCCACCTATGTGAGCACTCTCTCTCTTTCTCAAATAAATACATAAAATCTTTTTTTAAAAAGAGAAGCAATTCTTCAACTGAAATGTTATGTATTAAATTCTCCATGTTTTCTATTGTATTCCATCAAGTGCTTCATCCATTCATTTACTAAACATTTATAAAACACCTACTACTTGCACACAAAGCAGTTCCTGCCCTCAAGGAGTTGACAGTTTAGGGAGAGAGATAGACATGTATCAGACAATAGCAGGGCCGCATGATGAGTGCAGGCCAGAGAAAGGGATGGGACATCTGGTCTGAAGCTAGCAACAAGGCTTCCAGGAAGTGGTGCCCAGGGTACATCTCCAAGAAAGTGTAGGTATTCTTCCAGGGGATGGGGATGCCAGAGAGTAAAGTCTTCCTAGGCAGAAGGAGCATAGTGAACAAAGACAAATGAGGGAAGAGACTGAGATGTAATTTAAAGAAATGTCCACAACAAGTGTGTGCAATAAAATATTCAAATATGAATTACAGCATAAATGCTAAACCTAGTGAACATTGTGTTAAAGCTCGGAACTAATGCCTTGGGAGGATAAGAAGAGAGAAAGAGAGAGAGAATGCAGATATTATGGGTCAAAAATTCCTCCAGGGCTTTACCTCTGAGCTTCCTGACAACCAATATAAAAATGGTAACAGAATCATCGGGTGGTTTTTACATGCCTGTGCAGATAAGCAATGAAAGTTCCTAAGAGGAAGCAAAATGTTACCTAGCATTTAGCTCGGAAAGAAATTTCTGGCACAGAACTTCTTAAAAAGAACCCAAGCAATGGTGTAGGTGGTGATAATTACCATATCTCAATATGAAATGCAAGCATAAGTAGTTTCTCTGATGCCTCCATGAATGCTGAGGGTACAATGCCAGCACACAACTGAGTGAAAGTCATTTTACTGAGAGGGGAAAAAAAAGCATCTTTTGCAATGTTTCTACCCCAATCTCCCTAGACTCCCAACCGGAAGTTTCCTCAGGAGAATAGGCAAGGCAGGGTGTTAGAACACTCCCCTAAACCTGCCCTTCCCATAGGACCATTTCAGTTTCTGCCCCATTCCCTCAGTCCCATTAGCTGACGGTTCATTAGTTTCATTAGTTAAGCTCACTAACCAGTGGGCACTTACTAGGTCCCTGTTTATGAAGCTTATTTGCAACTGGAAAAATTTCTGACATTTGCATTTGTTTAGAGACCTAATTTAAGTTACCAGAGAGTGTGTGTGTATTATCATAAAGCCATCTGGACTGGGCAAGAACCAGCTTGCCAAGGGAGTGAAGCACTGCTCCTCTCCTCTAGGTCTCTCTTCTTTACCAAATCTTGGCTTCTCTGCATATCTGCCCCATCTCTTCCATCTTCACCAATGTCCTCCCCCTGTATTCAATATCATGTCTATTTCCTCAACCTGCACATGGAGTTAGTTTGCTGACCAGGGTCCACAGCAGAGCTCCCTGACATCCTGCTAATGGGCACCGTCTCAGCATATCTTGATTTAAAGTGACAAGAAAATCTAATGGCCCAAGTTTACCTATTTGGTCATTTGTTTCCGGTATCCTGCTTTTGCCCACTTTTGGTCCAACCATGACCCCTGTGCTGAGAAGTAGAGAGATGTGCTGCAAAGCTTGTCTCTCCATCAACAAGGTGATACTCTCAAATAAATGTCAGGAAGCTCAGAGATAAAGACATTGATCCATATCATAAAGCCTTCTCCCCAAAGAAGGGCCAGTGCGAGAACCCATGATCCAGAAACTGGGGTAGGGTGACTCAGCACAAAAGGAAATTTTGCAGCCATTCAAATCTTACTGTGAATTAGGTGGCTGCCAATTTCGTCTATGTTCCGGGCATATTCTGTAAGGGAAATAACTGAGCTTGCCCTATCAATGCCCATTTGAATCTTTTTGGTATTAAACTATTTCTTAATCCACACAGTCCAATCTTAGAAGTACTGAGCCAATGTGGAAAAAATAGACCATATTCAAATAACCACATGGCTCTTTCTTTTGACTCTTTGTTCAAACTAATTTTCTTTTCATTTTAAGATTATAAATCATGGCAGCACCATTTCATAAAAATGTAATATGAGAAGAAACCAGTTTTAATTTGTAAAAAAAAATAATGCATTAAATACGTTTATCTCAATTATATCTATTGTGAGCGGGTGGTTGTCACTGCAAATCTTTCAGTGCTCAACTTCATTTGGAAAAGATGGAAAAATAAATTGATGGCTTAGGAAGGAGAGCTTCCCAGTCCAAAACTATGGAGAAAAATCAATTTTAGTTTTGATCACAAAAGAGGTCAAAGAACTCACACCGCAGCAGCTCCATTCAACTTATGCAACAGCTTCACTCTGTCTCTCAAAGTCATCCTTCTAGAGTTTTTTAACCAAAAAGTAGTCTATGAAATTCACTGCTGAATGCGGTGAAAGCAGGGTTTCTGTTCAAGTATAGACATCTGAGGCTGTCAAATAAATCCGTTATTTTAGAAGATGACAATGACCTCATTGCTTCACCACTGAAGAAATAAAATCAACTATGAGGATATTACTGGCTCCAAACAGCCACTTCAAACCACCTGCAAGACTAAAGACCCTACTTTAAAAATACTAGTAGGAAAAATAAAAAAATGGAGCCAGATGGTCATTCAGTAATAACACAACCTACTCTTAAACTGCATTCAGAGAATTTCATTTCAATACAAAGTGCTATTGGATGGAGGAATAGAACCTGAAAACTCAGAGAAAGAAAACTAGAATTTTTAGCTTGAGCAAACTACAAATGGATCCAATCAGCAGGGCCAGCCATTTTGTAAAGCGTCGGCCTTTTGTTCTCTCAACACACCCACTGCCAACCACCCTCTTGTTTCTGCGGCGTGTTCATTTCTCCAATTTTCTCTTGCCAGAGACTCGCTCCCCGTGGTTTCAGGTTAAGGTGTCATGTCAAACTTCTACATCTTGATCAGGCTTCATTTTAATCAATGAGCTCTCTTCATGAGAGATTTTCATTCTAAGTTTTATACTTCATTGCACAAAGAAAGATATCATTATCTTATATCATTAGCTTTCCAAGAAATTTCCAGCATTAGCATTGCATATGAGTAGGAAAATGTGATGGGCTCCTAAAAATTACGTGATGTGATAATGTCATTTATTATGACAGGTTCTTTGTGGGACACTCTGTACAGATGATCTCTTATATCTCCCAACACGGCGAGTTAGATCTTCCCACCCTCCTCCATACAGTGGAGGAATCTGAGCCTTAGATAAGATTGAAGTAACTTTCAGGGAGTCAAATCCGGGAGTCTGAGATCCAGGATTTGAACCTTGCTGCCTCTCACTCCATAACCCATGCTCCTCCACCTGCTTCCAGGTACTCTCCTCCTGTCTTTGATCCATTGTTCCATCTTCCGCAATGTCATATGAAAATACTATTTCATATTAAACCACCTGAGACTCCATTTCTTAAAATCCACAGTAATTTCCAACCATTTGTGTGCTCCTTCAGATGGCATACAGAGCCATGCATCAATTAGCTCCCTTTTGTTCCATCACATTATTTCCTGACAGGGATAATAAACCAGACCCCTACTCTCTTACAGTTGTGGCATCAGGGCACTAAGATCATTAAGTTAAAATAGATGCCTAGTGCTGAGCAGGATTTTAAGGGATGTTATTGACCACATGGCCCCCCATATGCCATAAGAGTTGAGTAATAATCCCAACCAAGCCTGATTATATGCTTAAACATTAATAAATCTTCACCAAATCTTAAACTCGTTTCCACATTAACAGATTTTCACAAGATCTTCCCTCTTAATACTTCCAAAATGCTTCCCATGTAAGCGGCACCAACACCTCCATCACTATACCATGGGAAGAAGTGCTCTGTCGAGAGAGACTCCAGCCCTCTGTGCTGAGACATTGCTGAGCCCACCTTTCCCATTGACACCGTCTCATTCTTAATTATTCCACAAGGAAACAATTGTACTCCAAGAAGTTCCATGTCCAACCTGAAAAATCCTAAATATAAATGTTCCAGTTATGAGGAAGGGTATATTCCTCACAGTCCCCACATATAGATATGTTTCAGTCTGGGGTTAGGCTTGTTAAAAGCTTGATTTAATTAACCAAGCAGAAAAGAAGCAAAGAAAACTCTGATATGGATGTCTGGCCATTTAAAGCCATCCTCCTATTTATAGATATTCCCCTGCAAGAAAGAGTGGAGGAAGCAAAATATTCTACCCCCTCAACTTCCGTTATAACAGCAGGTTTCCATGTGAATATTAATGTTATTTTTTGAAAACCTCCTTCGAGTTGTTTATACTTGTTAATTTTGAACTATATGGAACTCCCCACAAGCTGCCTGGTTTCTATGTGCCTTTCATATAGCTAGACTTCCCTGGTGCTGTTTTCTCTCTCAGGAGAACTCTTCTTACCATCTTCTCCTTGAAGACTGTATTCAAGCATCACCTTCTTTCTTTTTTTTAAGATCTTATTTATTTATTTATTTGATGGAGGGAAAGCAAGAGGGCAAGGGAGAGGGAGACGGAGAAGCAGACTTCCCACTGAGCAAAGAGCCTGATGTGGGACTTGATTCCAGGACCCTGAGATCATGACCTGAGCTAAAGGCAGACGCTTAACCAACTGAGTCACCCAGACATCCTAAGGATCATCTTCTTAAAGAAGCTTTTTCTGAACCTCAGAATGAGTGAGGGATTAATTCTATACCCTGTCTAGGTCTTAATAATGTTATTTCACTGAAATAATCTGTTTAGGTGTCCCTCTCCCTCCCAGATGACAAGCTTGGCCGATAAAGAGGTAAGTGCTTGGGTGGGTTTATGGAGTAAGACAATCAGGGTAGAATCCTAGCTCCGATGCTTGTTAGACAGTGACATTTAACCTCTGTACACCTTAGACACTTTTTCTGTAAATGGGAAGAATAATTTGACCTGCTAAATAATAACCTGACCTACTATTCTCTAAGCAGAATGCTGTTGCTGTGGCACTCTGGCAAAACAGTGTAATTTAAAACTCAAAAACAGCACCTAGAACATAATAATATATGTTGAAAACGTGTTAGGTGTGTATAAGGAGAAACTAAAAATCTTTTTTTTTAATTTTTTAAAATTGTTTATCGAAGTGTCATTGACACATTATAGTATATTCATTTCAGGTGTACAACATAACGATTCAACAATTCTAGATTATGAAATGCTCACCATGAGAAGTGTAATCACCACCCATCACTGTACAAAATTATGACAATATTATTAACTGTATTCCCAATGCTGTACTTTTCATTCCTGTGCCTTATTTATTTTACAGCTTAAAGTGTGTACCACTTACTCCTCTACACCTATTTCTCCTATCCCCCTCACTCCACCCCAAACTTCCTCCCTTCTAGCAACCACCAGGTTGTTCTGTCCAGGTGATCTGTTCTGTCCCAGCTCAAGGATAGCTCTGTTCATTCTGGCATAGCCAGATCATGTGCTCAGTATTTGTTCACAAAAATATGAGGACAAACAGAGTTCTATAGAAATTTTAGTGCAACCTTGCATATAAATAGAGGAGCAAGTTTGGTTGTCCCCCAGTAACATCAATTAGTTGCTGACAGCATACCTGTCAAAATGATCTCTATCGATTTTTGCTAAATGCCAGTCCACATACAGGCACCAAAAGGATGGCATTTTTTACTCATCTGCATCAGACAGAAAAACCAAGGTATTAAGTGTGTTTTTCAGAAAGCTAAATTCATTCAAAGAGCCATTCTTTATTTCTAGATTATTTCTTTTTTATATTTTGGGGTTGAAATGTTTTTATTTTATGAAATCATGGTGACAGTGAGGTATGTTTGTTCTATTTGTGACTTGCTGTGTTTTGTATTATTGAAACTTAACAGTCTTACTTGATAACATGTTAGCAATCCTTTTTTTGTCTCCTCCTCCTCCCTTTATTCTCTGAAATTACTCTGTTTCGTGAAATCCCATAGGATTCAGACAGAATAGATTACCCCTGGAAGAGTTTTGCTCTAGTGGTAGGTCTTCTCCTTCATCATATAGATCAAGGAACCTGTTCTGTCATCTCAGTCATATTAACCAGGCCTCAGGGATCAGGGTATAATCATAATAGCTACCCTACAGCATGTGTACTATGTTCTAGGCATTAAGCATGTCCCATGAAATCCTACATTTCGTCCTCACTACGTCCTAGAAGGCAGTTGTATCTGTTGTTACATAGCTAGCTGGGATAGAACTGTAACTCACACTTAGTCTATCCTCCTCTGAAATCTGTGCTTTAACCACATTACATCACCTAACTGCACATCTCCAAGATTGTCATTTTTAGTCACTCTAGTGAGAAATGTGTTTCTCCTGTGGACCAGTTTCCTTAGGCATATGTGCTCTCCACATTTTCTATTTGGAGCTATGTTAAAATCATAGGTTCTGTCATGAGCACAGAATATGATATTTTGTGTCTTATATTTGGATTCTCGGGGATACAGAGTATTCAAAGGCTAAAGTCCCTTGAAGTACTCTTATCTTATTAAATGGTTAGTAGGGCTAGAAGATGGAAATATTCAGAATTCTTAGCCAAATTTTGTTCTGTGTGGAGTACTTATAGGAGGAAATGTTGATAGCTGTCTTCCAGTCGGTCTTCTTTTTTTTTCCTCTTCTCATATGTTAATACCATAAACTATTTTAGGTTCCTAAAAAATATCTTTTTGGCTCACGAGTTAGTATTTTTAAGGGGACTTTTACTATGTCTCCCTAACCCACCAGAGTGGGAGGAGGAAATGCACCAGAGTGGTACCCACTCTGAAAGCAGCCTGCTCCACCCCTGCTCCGTGTTCATGGGCAAGTTTCTTGGTCTCTCCAGACCGTAAGTTGCACATGTTTTTGAAAGAGGTATATGAATACCTACTTCATAAGATTGGTAGAAGAATCAAATTGAAATGCATTTACAATATTGTCTGAAGAGGGAAGAGCACTCAGTAAATGACCCTTCTTGATGCCACTGTTGTTGCTGTCACTGTAGATGTATATTACTGGTATATTCAATATGTATTACATTGCAACTCTCAAAAGAAAATCATAGACTCTTTCCTGACATTGTTTGAGAGTCACTATTGTCCCCCTGGGCTCATGGCTCCACCCTCCCTCTGAGACATCTGTCCCTTTTCATGGAGGGTTGCACATGTTTGCAGCTGAATTATTTGTCAGCCTCCTGCCTATAGAATTTGGAGAGTCTATTAGCCTTCTTTCACTTCATCATCTCTCCGTCTTTTTGTACTTAAACGCACAGTGTCTCTGCTGGTATAATATTCTCAAGAAACCTGTGGGTCTCCTGTGTCTGTCTGGGGGTTTGAACCCATAAACCAGAAGCTCCTCCACAGAAGAGAATGTCATCTCTATCCATGGCTTCTCCTGAGATGGCTGGGTCACACAGCTTATCTTTCCAAAGAGCCCTCTGTGGGATTTGAATACTCTGATCTCTAGATTCTTCCCAGGTACCAGCAAAAGATTGTCCTGTCATACCCTTGGCTAAATCTCCAAATTGTAGTGTTTCTTACAATAAAGATAGGCTGAGAATTTCCCATATTACCAGGTCTCTGTTCTTTTTTTGTTTAATAATTCTTCTACCTATTTATCTCTCTCCTATCATGTTTATCTCTTCTTCTGAGCCACAAGATGAAACCAGGCCACATCTTAGCACTTGATTTGGAAATCCCAATGAAACATTTGAGTACAACCCTTGCAAGTTCTGACTTGCACATAACTATAAGATAAAATTCTATAGGGTTTTCTGCCACTATATGACAAGTATCCCTTGTCTTCCATTTTCCAATAAAATGTTTTTCGCTTCCAAGGGAGACAAACCACAAGAGACTCTTAATCATAGGAAACAAACTGAGGATTGCTGGAGGGGAGGGAGTGGGGGGATGGGGTAACTGGGTGATGGACATTAAGGAGGGCGTGTGATGTAATGAGCATTGAGTGTTATATAAGACTGATGAATCACTGAACTCTACCTCTGAAACTAAAAATAAACTATATGTTAGTTAGTTGAATTTAAATAAAGAAAAATTTTAATTTAAAAAAAATGTTTCCCACTTCCTTCTGAGACCCATCAGCAGCACTCAGTTTCCCAATTCCTGCCCGCAGTCTGTCTATGACGATTTTGGTCTTCAGTAGAACTAGGTGGCTGTCCTCTGCTGTGCCCCTCACTTCCTTCTGACCCTTCACCTGCAGAGTCTTTAGCATCTACGTTCCTACTAACAATCTGTTCGAGGCATCTACGTTTTTTCTGTCACACTCCTCAAATTTTTCCAGCCTCTGCCCACTGCCCAATTCCAAAACCACTTCCACAGGTATTTGTCACAGCAGCACTCCATCTCCAGGTGCCAAAATCCATACCAGTTTCCTACCATTGCTGTAACAAATTACCGAAAACACAGTGTCCTAAACCAATGCCAAGGTATTATCTTACAGTTCCCCAAATCAGAAGTTCAGAATGGGTTTTACTAGGCTAACCTCCAGACGTCGATAGAGCAGTGCTCCTCCTGAAGGCATGAAGGAAGAATTCGTCCTTAGCCTTTTTCTGCTTCTCGGAGCTGCTCCTATTCCTTAGCCCATGACTATAGCATGCTGACCTCTGCTTTCATTGTCCCACCTTCTCTGGCTCTCACCTTCCTGCTTTCCTCTTAGAAAGGCCCTGGTGATTACATTGAGCCTCTCTAGGTAATGCCGAATAATCTTTTCACTTGAAGGCCCTTAGCTTATTCACACTGCAAAATACCGTTTACTACATGAGGTAACATAGTCACTTTCCAAAGGTTAGAACATAGACATCTTTAGATGACCATTATTCTGCTTACCACGAGTTGTAGCAGTTCTTTATATATTCTGCTCACTAGAACCTGATCAAATGTATGATTTGCAAATATTTTCTCCTATTTGGTTGGTTGTCTTTTGACTTTTTAGTGCCCTTTTATGTACAACCTTTTAAATTTTGATGAAGCCCAAATGTATCTATTTTTCTTTGGTGTCTGTACTTTTGGTGTGATAAGAGTTTTATAAGAATTAATACCATCAAAAAGTTATGACACGCACACACATATGATATATAAAAAAGTTATGACACATTTAGGTCTTTGACCTATTTTAAGTTTCATAGATGGTGTGAGGCAATGGTCCACTGTTATTCCAGTGTCCCAGTGTCACTTGCAAAAAAAACGACTATTTCCCCCATTGAATTCTTTTAGCACCCTTGTCAAAAATCAGTGACTATAAAAAAGTTCCCTCTGTCTTTGCTTGTCTACCTCTCTCCCATCATTTAGTCTTATATTTAATGTTGTCCCTAAGAAATGCCTTTTCTTATCACCTAAATTAGCCATCCTCCCCCCTACACACACACACCAGATACTACTGACCACACTTCTGTGTTCTATTTTCTTCATAGAACATCATCTTTGTATTGCATCCATAGTATGTCATCACCATCCGAAATAATCTGCCCATTTATAGGTTTAATTAATTTTTTCTCTCCCCTCCCCACACCCCAACTATTGCAAGTTTCGTGAGAAGGTAGATTTTCTGTTTTGTTCAGCTTGCATCCCCAAGGCCAAAACCAGCACATAGTAGGTGCTCAACTGGTATTTGTTATATAAATTGATGACTAAATCTAAGTAGCAGGAATAAATAAATTGTTCATTTGGAAACCGGTAGCAGGATAAATGTATCCCAACCTTACTCTGTCTGTGTTTCTTTGCTCAAAATTCCAGAAAGTAGGGGCCATATACCTACTCCTAGAACTAGGGTTGGAGTCATCCCAGCAGAGCCACAAGGACTGAGAATGGAACAGAAGTGGATTGACAAAACACATTCAGCATGTTCTACCAGTTAAGAAGCAAAACAGCAACAGACATTCACTATAAACATGAGATTATAGTTACACAGTGAGTAACGTTTACAAAGTTGAAGTATGGATGTGCAGCAGCCAGAATTGATGAAAATAAAACCATGAGGTTTTACCATAATGGAATAAAGAACAGTAAAGAACATAGAACAGGAATGAATTTGTCTTATGAAACAGAATAAAGAAGAATAAAATTTTTATAACATTTATACCATTTTACTAATGATTTCCCAATTTAAAAGAGAAAAGCTAACAAAGGAAGCTGATAAAAATGATGGGTATTAACATATTGGAAAATGCAAAGCAATGTTGTAATCATCTCTGATATATTTTCAACTTCTCTGAAGATGTTGCAGCTATTAAAAATCCCAGGGTTATGATGTATTATTACATTAAGTATATACATCTTGTAAGCGCACAGGCCCTGAGAAAAATAACGGCAAAGGGCTAAGGGAATTTAGAGTAAAAATCACAAGAACATTGCCAAATGCAATTGAGCAAAACTCCTTGACTTCCAGCCTTCCTTCATGCATATCATTCAATAAGCACACGCTTGAAGGAAGGACATTAGGCACAAATGAAAGATACAATCCCTACACTCAAGTGGTTCGCAGATAAATGAACAATGAAAATAGTGTAATGGGTACAATGATAAAGGTAAAAATCTGAAAACCATGAGAGTATAGATCAAAAGCCCCTTGCTTATGGATTGATGGTATTCAGGGAAGTCTTTCTTGGAAAGGTAAAGTCTGTGCTGGATCTTGAAGGATGAGTAGGAATGGTTAAGACAATAAGCCCTTGTAGAGTTTAGAGAAATGCAGTATCTCTGTGCCTTAAGTAGGAAGGCTTCTCAAAAGAGACAGAGATTGAATTTGAATTGAAGAATGAGTAGGATGTGCAGAGACAGATGTATTCATTTCCTAGGGCTGCCATTAGAAATAACCACGACCAGATGGCTTAAAACAGAAATACATTCTGTCACAATTCTGGAGCCTAAGTCCAAAATCAAAGTGTCAGCTGGGCCAAGCTCCTTCCAAAAACTCTAGTGAAGACCCCTTCCTCGCCTCTTCTACCTTCTGGTGGTTACCTTCAGTCCTTGGCATTCCTTGGTTAGTGACAACATAAGTACAACCTCTGTCTCTTCACATGGACTTCTCCTCTGTCTGTGTCTCTGTATCCGAATCCTTTTTATAAAAACCCCAGTCATTGAATTTGGGATCCACCTTAATCTACTATGACATCATCTTAACTAATTACACCTGCAAAGACTCCATTTCCTTACATTCTGAGATTCCAAGTGACATAAATTTGGGGAGAACATAATTCAAATGAATACATCAGATTATAAAACTGTAACTCTCAATGTGTGGTCTATGAGAACAACTTTTGTGAAATTTGGCATTCACAGGTGTATATTCAAAATATTTAACCAGTGGTACAGTAATAATATTAATATAAAAATCTATATATTTACATATTAAAATATTACGTTTAGGGTTTTTTCTAAACAAACCAAACTAATTATCCATTTTTACAAGTTATAGCATAAGTCATTCATCAAATCATTCCAAAAAAGTCCAAATGATTGCTAGTGTGATCTTTGGTGACATGATTGATGACACTTGTCTGAGTTGTATTTTGACATAGGAAACCACATCAAACTATCTTGATGACTTTCCATTGAATCAATAGTTATTAGGCCACTTTGTGTCATAAGAAGTCAGAATTTCCTCCTAAAACTGACAATATTCATTCTATTGTTGACCCTCTCAGTTTCTGCCAAACCGGCCCAAAAAAGTTTAAAATTTAAGATAAAAAGTGTTTTAGATTTTTTTACAGTTTCACTACCTTTATATGGACTGCCATAAAAGTCAGGTATTGGAATGCCATAGATAATTAGGTCAAATCTTACCTTCCTGACCGAAAGAAGTGTAGTTGTTTGGTAATTAAGAGCAGAAATTCTATGGTCAGCTGCCTGGGCTCAAATTCTGACTTTATGATTAAGTAACTTTTCTCTACCTCAATTTCTTCACCTGTAAAGGAGATGATGATGATGATGGTTATAATACTCTACTGAGTTGATTATACATTTAGACAGTATTGCCTGGCATAGAGAACATGCTATGTAAGTATTAACTCTATTAATAAGTCTGATGTTTTCAATATCTGTGATAAATCATCATTTATGAGTTTTAATGAATTGGAGATGAACTTCAATAGGATTGCTTAAAAGAGGGACCCCATGCCTTGGCTCCCCCTTATCCCAAACCACTCCACAGGCATAGCCATCCTTTATGTCCTATATCAGGAGTAATGCCCTCTCTGTTCTAGTAGATTACCTGATACACAGCTGGTGTCTACATTGGTCTCCATTACTGTCCCATGATTTGCCTTCTTGTCCATCATTGGCTTTCTCAGAGCTGAAGTCTTTGTCTCAGTACTGAAGTATTTGCCTCAAAAATGGCTATGTGGAGCGAACTTTGGGGAAACACTAGGCAATGGGGAGTATCAACAGATGCAGGTAACCAGATAGACAATACGCACTTAGCACTGGGGTGCCAGTGATGCTACCAAGGGTGCCTCCTCTATCACCAAAGAAGAGGCTACATTAGTTAAGAGTCCCATTCACTGACAGACAGAAGGCCAACAGATGCCAGGACTATTCCTTTGTAGTGCCCTTCTATGGCTCCATTAATCTAGACAACAATGTGGTCAGGGTTTAAAGCAGCACATCAGGATGCCTAGGAAGTAGGGACTTCTGGAAGCTAAATGACATTGTCAATGAATAATCAGAACAGACACTAGTCTTAATGCCAGAGAAAGAATGGTCCTGGTGGCCCACAGCTGTGCTGTCAGCAACTTTGAGTTACCATATCACGGGGATGACTCCAAATGATGATCTGAGGTGGCTCTGGACAGGGTTCCAGAGTTTTCATGTCCTTTGATATATCAAAGTTCATTTTGAATATCCTAAGAGAAGGCTGTGCATATGTGGTATTCTAAATGTAAGTGACCATAGAGCTTTCCCTCTTTTAAAGCATCTCTTCTAAATTCACTTGTTAGACCAGGGTAGTAAAAAGATCACAGGTTTTGGAAACATTTGTGCTCAGATTTCACTCTCAGTTCATCACATAATCAGTTTTATGACCTCAGACACATCGCATACCCTCTAACCTCATGTTCATTGCACCTTTTACAAGTCATTATTATAGCATGAGACCTGGAAAGAAAGGAAACTTCCAGAGATTGTGGCAGAGAAAGGCTTGCGGTTCCCCAATTTTGCTCACCTTTTCTCTTGGGTCTATACTCAGTCCTTATGATTCAGCTAAAACATCAAGGAAATAAAATTCCCAAGTGTACTGATTTCTCTTGCTGTCTTTTTCAGCCCTGTGTTTTGTGGGACTATAAAGTATTGATTCACTAGAGTAGTCAGCTTTGACCGCCATAACAAAGTACCACCAACTGGGGGGCTTAAACAACAGAAATTTGTTTTCTGGCAGTTCTGGAGGCTGGAAGTCCAAGGTCAAGGTTGTCGACATGATTGGTTCCTTCTGATGCCTTTCCCCTTGGCTAATCAATGGCTGTCTTCTCACAGGGGCTTCCCTCTGTGTGTCTCTGTGTCTAAATCTCCTCTTCTTATAAGGATACCAGTCATACTTGATTATGGCCCACCCTAATGATTTTATTTTAACTTAATTACCTCTTTACATGTCCTATCTCCAAATACAGTCACGTGTTGAGGTACTGGGCTAGGGGCTTCAATGTATGAAATATGTGGGGACACAGCTCAGTCGCTAAAAATCACCAAACTATGACTATCTTCTAAAAAGCTCAGGTAAAGAAAGCTTGTCCAGATTGTAGCCTTACACTCTTGCTTGAGCGTTGACCACAAATAAGTTAACACCTCTACATAAACTTACTCTACAAATGTCAATTCTACTCTCTCTACGTGGAGATAATGCTTTATTGTGGCACAAGGAGAAAAAAATAACTGTAGCAAATATAATTGGTTTTCTTCTGTTATTCAACTACAATGCATGTGATGCATTCATTTAAACATGAAAGGAAGCGAACTTCAGACAGAGTTCCCCCTGAGCAGAAAATAAAGCTAACCCCAATTATGACTCAGGTATCCTTTAATTACTGTGTTATATCACACTTGGATGTATGGGAGGCACCTGTTCAAAGAACAAACAGAGTCTCTAGGGTTCACACAGCCTTTTTTTAGAAGCATATCTGGGAGGGGAATTTCTAAATATATTTTTCAGGTCCAAAAATGTTCGAAAGCCAGAAAACAGAATGGAAAGAATGACGAAATTTTGCACTGCTTTTAGAAATGTCTGCATTCTAGAAAAATTATCAAGTGCATTTTTCTGTCAATAGAATTTATGTTGAAGGCATCAGGAGGAATCATCACTGAACATAAACTACCACATACATTGTTACTACCTACACGTTTAGCTGTGATTTAGTGTCCCCACACTGTTCAAGCAGAGAAAGCTTCAGTTATCTAACTAGAGGAGAGCTGACTCACCAGCGTGTAGAACCTTGAACTCGTTGCTACCTGATCACTAGAAAAATCCCTGGGGAAGAAAGACATAGTTAGAGAGGACCTTGTGGTCTTTGTGTTCCTCTCCTTTAGATACTCTTAAAGTAATCCTTGGATTTTGTCAGGCAAGCAAAACATCTCCTCCCCTGCACCCTATTCTTTCTCTCCTACCCTGTAAAGCCTAAGAGAAGTTATGGCCTCACACTGAGGCATCAAAAAAGAAAGTAGGCAGCCCTGGAATTTGCCCTGGGGAGAAGATCTACCATTTGGACCAATAACAGTAGCTATGTTACATTTATGGAGAACATATGATTTCCTCAGCACAGTTCTGACTTCATAGAATAAATTACAAATTTTAGGAGAGCAGCTTGTAGGTGTCTTGTTCACTGCTGTTTCTCCATGGCATATCTCAGGGCCTCAGTAAATATTTCATTCACTCTTTCAAACAACCCTCGAGATTATTACCTTTATCTTAGAGAAGAGGAAAATAAGGCCCAGAAAGGTTGAAACTTGCTTGGCTTGCACACTTAGTAAGAAGCAGACTTGGGACCAAGCCCTGTCCTTTTACCTATTACCCTTAGTCGCAAGCAAAGAAATTGGGCTCCTGGCCCAGACCTGGCTCCACAAGGACCCCATGCTTTGCATGACCACCTTCCTCAAGAGTTTCTAAGTACCCAGTGGTTCCTGGGGCTGGCTGGGGTGGGCAGTGCTCTCTGGAGGTACCCCTGGTCTAGATTTGGATCTGTACGAACACCGATCCCATCTTTCCTTTTTGGGGTGCTCCTGACACTCTGCTCCCTACGTGGGATCAACCAAATGTCATAGGGAATCTCCAAAACTCATGACTACGGGTTGCTCTGCTGAATCCATGGACCACCCATGCATGCTTCAACACAAGTGAATGCCTCACCCCTTCATGAAGCTTCTCCAGCCCATCTTTGGTTTGCATCTGCCTCATAGCAGAGCCTTTCTTGTGATATTTCTTTCAGTTTTAGGAATCTTTGATTTCACAGATTGTTACCTACACCTGCCTGTTTTCCCAAATTACAGCTTTTGGACAGGAATGCTGTAGTATTTTCATCAATTCTCCACATTGCTTAGCTCAATGCTGCCTGTCTAACAAGTCCTCAGTGAATAGTTGGAAAATGATCACAGGAAGAAGTAGGAAGTCTTATTTTATCATGAAGAAAACTACACTTAAGTCACGTAAGATTATTTTTTCAAAGAGATTAATCCTGAATAAGTTTTTATTATACTGCATTGACTTCCTCCAGGGATGTTTTTATTTTGCAGAGTGCAGGGGTAAAATGTTATTGAAATCTTCATAGAAAAGAGTGATTTTCAGTCATTCATATTCATTCATTCAATAAGCGTGGATTGAGGACTTACCATGAATTAGATGCTATGATGAGCACCAGTGGGATGAAGATAGAAGACAGGCCTTATTCTCAAAATGCTCATCTTCTGCTTGGAAGAGGAAGAATCAGAAACCAAACAGATAGTACAGAGAAGCCAAAGTGAGGGAACGGGAGGCAGGAGAGGAGGAAGGAAAGAAATGACTGGAATTCATTAGATTTTTATTGTTTGGTGTTAAAACACAATTTATCCAGTTTGGTTTTGTTTTTCACCCTCTGTAGGTGGCCATGTTCCCTGAAGTTCATGCATGTACAGGACACATTGCTTATCTTTTTTTTTTTTTTAATAATGATCAATTCACATGTAAAATAAGAGAATTAGATGGGATTAAAGATAAATTAATTGTACCCAGAAAGTTTATACATATCTATTTCTCTTTCATCTAAAACATTTTATAAGGTCATCCTTTTCATAATGAAATATTCAAAAAATTAAATATAAAGAGCTTATCAAAATTAGATAATTAGTTATAATCCACTTTGATCATAATTACTCTTTGAGACAAGCCTGCGGGCATGGCTGTTGGCTCTTGTTATTATTAGGTACACAGCAGTGACAAGAGGCAGGGGTCAGTCCCCACTGGTCTCCTTGTCATAGGTACAAGGCTCATTACACTTTTTTTTTTTTTAAACAGAGTCTCAGGTCTGCTGTGGCTGTGGGTCAGGCGGTCATAACCGGTCTGGAGTCAGAAATGAGGTTGTGGTTCAAGAACCAAGGCATTTTCTTCTGTTATGATGAAAGAACCCTTCAAAGAGACATATGAACCTTAGAAAGAACCCTTGGAAGTTGAGGCATATGAACCTTAATTTGCCATTAGCACCTTGGGGGACACTTGTGGACATATATTCCCTAACGTGAAATGAAAGTGAGTTGAATAGTGATAAAAGAGAAAGGGAAGAAAAGTGCTGGAACAGGAGGGGTTCCAAAGGCCAACCTCTTCTGCTTTATCACTTGCCTTCAGAATCTGACTCTAGATTAGTAGATATGAGGAATTTGGCTCCAAAAAAAGTAACTTTTCAAATACTTGGGCTTCTCACCTCAAACTGAAATTTAAAGTGATATGATTGATGTATTTTATTAATGTCTTTAGATAAGACCATCAAGACAACATAATTGCAGTTTCTGTTTTTTTTTTAAGATCCTGAAAATGCTTTGAGTGACATGATTAACTCTTTACTAAATCTTAGTCAAGTGTCCTCCAAAATAAAAGGAAGTTCAAGCCAAAAAGCTATCCTTCATTAAAATGAATGGATGGAATTGATTTCATAAAATAATTTTGTTGTTTAATGACTGTGGGAGATTGTGTTCAGGGTAGAAAACTGACATTTTGCCTTAATCAATTCACATTTTATTAAAATCAATGTGGTCTATTATGTAAAGCCTATTGAAAGGAACTTTAATAAAGTCCAATCTATAAAAAGTAACCAACTCTAATTCAAATGAAATTTAATCTGATGGTAGCTACAGTGTTCACTCAACACGTATTTACCGAGTGCTTACTATGTAGTACGCATTTAGGAAATATTTCTCAACAGTCACTTTTCCTTCCCTTTAGGTATACAACATGGAGTAACTAGCTCAAAATTTTGCATTAGATCCAAGTGCACCTAAATATATTGTCACTAGCACGTTAAAGAACTATTTCTGTCACACTGTAAATAAAACTTAACCTTGAAAAAAAAATGTGAATGCTAATGGCCTTCTCTATGTTAATAAGTAACTCAGGTTGTTAAATGAAAGTGAAATGTTCTCAATTCCAAGTTCAAAGGGAATTTTTGGAATAGAAAAACAAATGGCTACTTATGACTCACAATGTGCATTGCTTTGTTTCTCCTGGGTTTCCCTCTCTTACAATAAAAATTAGGTTTCTAGCCATGTCTGCTTTCCAGTTCAGCTTCAAGAAGCTAAGATGCTCAACTCCAGGAGCCACAGGGTGGGAATGTTACAGCTTTCCATTATCAGTCTTATGTCTTCATCTTGATCTTGGCTACCCAATAAAACTTCTATTTTCCTGATCCTGATTCTTCGTTCTTACTGATATTGAATTTCATTCTATTGCATCTGCATTTAATCTAAGATGTTCCAAAGCCATTAAGAACAAAGTGATTGAATAAAGTAAAATACTACTTTTTTAAAAATTGATTTTTAACAATTTGAGGACGAAAATACTCTCTTAGTCATTATTTTCCTATGGCACTTTTCTGAATTCTTCTCACATAGCAGTTACTCATTAAATTCTTACCTTAAATTCGGTAGATAACTTTATACACTAATTCAACAAGTATGCACTGAGTAACTACTATTTTCCAGAAACCCTGCTAACTACTGAGGTTACAGGCAGAAGTTTGAAAGATTTGTCAGAATAGCTAATTGATATAAGAAAAAAGCCCCAAATCTCAGAAGCCTAAAACAACCAGAGCTCATAACTCACTCATGGCACAGTCCTGAACCGGGGTGGGGGGCTCTCTGTCTCAGTATAGAGGCTTCACTATCTTCCATGTATAGTCCCCCAAGTGGCCCTGGGTTTCCAAATCTAGCTGGAAAATGAAGATGAGAGAAACTGTGGAGGCTTCTGAAAGAGGGGGTTGTAGGGCCAACCCTGAAAGGCCAGCCACTTCAACCCACATTCCGGGGGCCAGAATTCCATCCCAAAGTCCCATCTAACTTCAGCAAGTAGAGATTTTTTTAAAGGACCTGGGAAATGCCTTCTGGATGACCAGAGGGAAAAGGAAATGGGTTTGGTGAGCATCAAGCATTGTATCCCTCATGGTCCAGGCTACCGGTTGCCATGGAGCAGTCAGCCCCTCCCCCAGGAGACCACATAGACACCCATGTGGTTGCTCTCGGTCCAGTGAGAGTCCCCTGCCCACCATAGGCATATGCATACTCAATAAGCAATGGTGAACCAGGGCCAGGAAAATAAAAATTCCCAGCCTGACCATGAAAGAAAAGAGGGCACACAGAAGTCGCTGGCCCAGTTATGAGATCCAGCTGATTTGGGATGAGGGAAGCTCCCTGATTAAGCTTTGATTCTGTTTTCCAGGAGGAATGCCTTTGTCCACTCTCTGCCATTCTCCTTGTCATAGCTGAAGGGGATGGGGAAGGGTCTTCCTTGGGCATGTCACTGCTTCCCCAGCCTTCTTGCTGCAGCAAACTTAGATCAAACTTGAGATCAACAAGTACAGGGTGTTTTAATTGAGGGAAAAAGATTTGTATTTTTCAAGTTCAGGTGGAGTTGACACACACGTTACATTAGTTTCCGGTGCACAACATAGTGATTTGACAAGTCTACACGCTATGCTGTGCTCACCACAAGGTAGCTATCATCTGTCACCATACAATGCTATATCAAAACCAGTAGAGGGACATATTCCCTGTGCTGTACCTTGCATCTCTGTGACTTATTTATTCCAAAATTGAAAGCCTGTTTTGTTTGTGTATTTTCCAGGATTGAAGTTTTGTTGGCAGTAAGTCCAAAAATGCATTTAAATTCTGCTCTCTTCTGATTCCAGTTGGCCCATGTAGCTCTAGCTATACCCAAAGTTCTTTCTAAGATAGTCTTACTTTCTCTCTCTCTCTCTTTTTTTTTTTTTTTTGCATTTTTAATTCCTTTGTGTTTAGTTTTTTGGGTTTTTTTTTTACCAAGATATGACAACATACATTACATTAGTTTCAGGTATGCAACATAATGATTCAGTATTTGTATATATTGTGAAATGATCGCCGCAAGTTTAGTTAACCATACCTGGTTACAAAATTTTTTTCTGCCACCAGACCTCGGTTAGAGAATTTTTTTCTTCTGATGACAACTTTCAAGATTCATTCTCTCGGCAACTCTCAAATATGCAATACGGTGTTGTTAATTATAGTCCCCCTGCTGTGCATGACTTGCTTATTTTTTAACTGGAAATTTGTACCTTGGCTCCCTTCACCCCTTTTGTCTGCAACCCACCAATTCCATTGCTTCCTGTGTCTGTAAACCTTTTCTTTTTTCTGTTTTGTTTTGTTTTGTTTTGTTTTGTTTTGTTTTGTTTTGTTTTGTTTCCAGACGGGGTAGCTTAAACAACCAACATTGAATTCCTCACAGTTCTGGTGGCTGGAAAATCTAAAAGCAGGTGGCCAGCTGATTTGGTTCCTGGTGAGAGCCCTTTTCCTGGTTTGCAAGTGGATGCCTTCTTGCTATGGCCTCACATGATAGAGAATGATCACTAATCCCATCATGAGAGCTCCACCTTCACAATTTAATTATCTCCTTGTGGAGAGTTTAGCTAAGCTACTCCATGGTATTATTCCCTGGGCATCCATTTTGTTTAGCTGAGTGGCTTGTGGGGACCTCAAATCGACACCAATCCCTCCTCCCCTTGAAAGCTCATGCCTTTGACAGCAGTCTGCAGAGCTGCAGGCAGATATAAGTTCCTGAGATGACTTCCCCAACAGCCCTTGTGGTCAACAATCTCTTCTGCCTCCCTGGGCCTTCTCCTACCCCCCCACCCACCCACCCAGCCAAGACCCTGATGGGGCGTACCAAAACCCCACACTTTTGCTTTGAATTGACTGGTCCAGCCTTGGCTTGGGAATCCCAAAGCATTTCACCCACAAACCCTCATGAAGGCAAGTGCCCCAGGTCCTATCTTTCTCTCTGTCTGCATTCTGCCTTGACCTCACCCTGTGATCCTCAAGGCATTCCGGGGACCCTTCCAGGACCCGTGAGTAATGAAATTTGTTATTTACATTTCCTTTGTGGTGTGTTGTTGAACCACAGCTCAACCATCCAGCACCCAGTGCTTCATTTAACAAGTGTTAATTTAAAAAAATTCATGGCACTCCCAAAGGCTCTACTTCCAAATACCATCACACTGGGAATTAGGGCTTCAGCATATGAATTTTGGAGAATCTTCAGTCCATAGCACACTTACTTCTACACTTCATGACCCAAAGCCCATGTACTTGAGTGACATAGGAGGAAAAAAGAACAGGCAGCAGTCAGTTCCTTGGTAGGATCAGGGAAGACTTCACAAAAGAGGTAAGGTTTGAGTTTAATCTTGAAATAGTCCTGGTGTTTACCAGGTAGATGAAACAAGAGAAAGAAAAAAATAACAGCTGGTTATGGGGCACACCCAGCAGGTTAGAGGGATTGCGGGTGTTTTGACAAAGCCAGAGCAGAATATCCCAGGGGACAGTTTCAAGGACTAACACTGGAAAGACCATTATGTTCCAGATAAGGGTCTAATTGGCTTTGCTTGGAAGTTTAGCCTACTAAATGGGGCTAAACTACAGGGGGAATCTCTAAAAGACATTAAGCAGGGAAGTGATGGAATCAGAGTCGGGCTTTGGAGAAACCTCCATCTTCGGTGAGGAGGATGAAGCAGAGTGAAAGGCGGGACTCATAGAACAACCTCTCAGGGGTAGTGACCATTTCAGACAAGCAGTGATGAGGACATGGGCAAGGCAGAGGCTTTGGAATGTAGAGGAGAGTTGAGACACCAGAAGTGTTGAGATGGAGAGACAGGATTGCAGGCCAGGAGGAGTGGCGATGCTCATTGCCCTCAGCGATTTGTTAGAGTCCCTGTCTCCAACCGTACAAACAAAGGGTCATCTCCACTATACTTATTCGAATGGCAAACTGGGAACAACTTTCAGCAGGCTAGATCTCCCACAGTGTTCTGTCCATGACTCTTGAGTGAAAGCCCAAGATTTCAGCCCAGCAGGCAAACAATCTCCCAACCCCACAGAGAAAGGATTTAAGGAAAAGAGCAAATCAAAATAAAATTCCAGACTGGACCAGCACACACTAGAGAAAGCTGAACCCTGCATCACCTTCAGTTAAGACACTGTTCACCTGCCATTGAGAGCTGGAACGAGAGAGAGCAAGACAATGGAAGAAAATGCACATGATCTTAAATACAAATAAAGGATAGCAATCATCTTCTGGCTTACTGGAGAGTCTACTTATTAACTTATTGAAAGCTAAAAATTTCCCAGATTATTTAATCATCAGCAGTTTCTTAGTTTGCTTGACCCAAATACAAAATCGAACACAAGCGTTTATCCCCCTGGTGATTGTTTCTGTACCTTGCAGTATTTTAGAGTACGCATAATTAAAGAGTTAAAATAGACATATTTGGTGAATCTAGTCTTTGCCAGGTTTGTTTCATTAGTTTGCTCCTGCTCTACAGATGAAAGTATTCTCTTTAGAAAAGTAGACCACCCTCAACCTGGCCCATGTCTTCATCACCCAGTACAAATGAGATATTAAGTTAGTGTAGCCTTACTCAGCACTATGTCATCAGGGAGAGTAGTGGCAAAATGAAAGAGCAAGCATTATATGACAGAAAAAGCACAGATTCCCCAACCTGGAGACAAACTGTGGGTCCACTCGTTCCCAGCTGTGTGGCCTTGGATACAGTGGTTAACCTCTCCAAGTATACTAACATAAAACATGGGCGATGAAGACCAGCAATGCATTCAGTAAGGGATAGTGGTACTGGTGAACCTGGAGGTCTGAGACAAGATGCAGATGCCTATTTTTGCTCCACCTTGGCAAAGTATAAAGCCAGAGATGCTGATGAGACCCTGTTATCTGGATGACTCAGTGAACTCAAACCAGCCCCACTGGCAAAGCATCCATGGTAGTGTCCTACTTGGAGTAGGTGGTACAGAGGGGCTCCAGAGACTGCTCAATTCTAGAATGTACATTTCTATTCACACGTCCATGTACCTGAAATCTGTATATGTGTTACAATTAATCTACGATCAATTAAATGTTGCAGCTCCCCACTCCAGGATGCTATCATAAAGTTAATGGAGCAGTTTCTAATCAATGGAATTTGGGGAAGGGGTAAATAAGATATCTCGGCATAAGGCAAGGCAAGCCACTCCTAACCTATTTTCAATTCATTTTAAAAGAGGGCATCTCACACAATTTCTACATTTTTTTAGCTGGTGGGCATGATCAGACTCCCCAGACGAAGTCAGATGGAATCCTCCTATTTGGCTCATGGATTGTTCAAATGATGTCTTTTCCTGAATTGCCTTCCCCATCTTTCCTCTGACAAGCACCTACTAATGTTTCAAGTTTCACCCGAGCCTCATGTCTTCTCTGAATCCTTCTCCGATATGGACGTCTTTACCCACAAGTGGAAATGACAACTGTCTCTTTCTTGCCCCATAAACTATTACTTCTGGAATGCTCGCGACATTTCATCGCATTTGCTTGTTTGTACGTGAGTTGACTCTAGGCCCTCACCCTCTGGAGCAAGCAACTGTATCTCATTCCTCCCCCAGCCACTGGCATTTACTTAGAACATAGTAGGGCCTTACTTAAGAAGTTCTGTGGAACAAATGAATAACCATGCTCCATACTGGTCTTTGCCTATAAGGAACTCTATGAAGAAACTAAGCTTTCAGCGTAATGTACCAGTAATTTGTAACCTAAAACCCAAGTTGGAAGAGGGGTGCCCTGGCGGTATAAATCTAAAGCTGGAAACATTCTAAATGCATGTCACTATTAGGTGCCTGAAGGCTTAAAGTGCTGTCCTGCTAAGTATGCTGGCTGTGGGGTTTATTCGGCTTTCCTTATTAACCTGCATTTCCTCATAGACCAGGCTTAAGTCCAATCTCTGCAGAGCTCTCCTGCTCCTGTGTGAATCAAACTGGGGATGCTCATCTTGTTGTCAAATTCACCTGACAGATAGATTTGCTACAACAAATGAAAGCACTAAATAAGCAGCTCCCGTCTATTTTTTATGGCTGATATTCATTCCCAGCAAACAGCAAATGTTATCCCAGGATGAGAGCAACTATAATTCCTGAAGTTTTCATTTTGTTGTGAATCATAGTAAATATTTCCATTGTAAGACTTTTTTTTTTTAATGTAAAGCAAAAGCTAAAATACACGTAGTTTCGAAATTCCTTAGAATGTCTCGCAACAAAGTTTTGTTCTGGAAACAATTGCAGTGAAGATGGCCATAGGAAGTGTCATGGAAGGGTTAAAAATCTCACCAGAAACATTTAACTTAATTATACTTTATAAATAAATATATACGCATATATACATCTATAGATAGAGGCAATCAAGTGCTCAAAGACAAGGTGCTTAATTACAGATGTCTCAGCTCCTGCCAATGTCACACTTTCATTTTCTTACCAGACTCCAAGGTCATCACTACAACTGGCAGCATTCCTGAACCGAAGATGTCATAGCAGCAGCTTGTGGAGGCCCACAAACTCACCTGCCATTCAAACCCTCCTCTCCTCCCTGAGGAAAACTGACTGGAAGAGCCAGGGCAAATGGAAAAGAATTCTGGGAGGTGAATAATAAGAACTGATGGTTATTGGGGCATCTGGGTGGCTCAGTCAGTTGAGTGTCCAACTCTTGGTTTTGGCTCAGGTCCTGGTCTCATCAGGGTCGTGAAATGGAGCCCCGTGTGGGATCCCACTGGCAGTGGAGCCTGCTTAAGATCATCTTTCTCTGGGGCCCCTGGGTGGCTCAGTGGTGTAAGTGTCTGCCTTCAGCTCAGGTCATGATCCCAGGGTCCTGGGATCAAGCCCTACATCGGGCTCCCTGCATATCGAGGAGTTTGCTTGTCCCTCTCCCTCCCCCTTGCTCATGCTTTATCTCTCTCTCTCTCTCTCTCTCTCTCTCTCTTTCTCTCTCAAATAAATAAATAAATCTTTAAAAAATATATTAATTCTAAAAAGAGCTAATGGTTATTAAGTAAGTCATATGTACTATATCCTTTTATTCTTCATGACTCCATTTAGGGACAGGTACTCAGATTAGTACCACTTTATAGATGAAGGGATTGAGGCTTGGAAAGATTAAGTAACTCGTCCCAAATCATACTGTTTTAAGTGATAGACAACTTGAAAACAGCTGACTTTCAACCGGATTTGGAGAGCAATAGAAACACACACAAAAAAGCTGAAATGCTTTATATGATTCTCTTTCTTCATCTTTGAACTTGAATTAGGAAGAGAAATGGTCGTGCATGTGATTCCCACTAGACTCATTCTTTCAGCATTTTAAGAAATCCAACAAAGTTCTACCCACTCATAATGTTCCTGAAAATCTGGTATGGCATCCTTAATGTTTACAGACAGTCTCAATCCCTACAGTACTGTATCTGTGTCCTGTGTTCATCCGAGCTGGATACAACTAGAAATTGACCATACATCTAATTTCTTTCCAGCTCCTCCAATTTCAAAGATTCCCCCCCCCAAAAAAAAAGAAAAATGAGAGGATTAAAATTTCAAAATGGTATTTGCAAATTACACATTACCTTCAGCTGAGGAGCTATTGGTACAATTTCTTAAGCACTGCCCACTGTGCCCCAGTCACCTGTGCAAGGATGTCTATATACTCTATCTCATTTCATTTTTACAACATCCCTATATGTGACAAAAAAAGTTTTAAAACCAGAAGTTAAATAAAGTATCCAAGTTCATCGTGGGATTAAGAGGAGGAATCGAAATTTCAGCATGGGTCTGACTACCTATCCAATATAAGACACACTCACGTCCTGCTCTTCAAAAGGAACTAATGCAAAATACTTGGCAAAAGACTCAGAATTGGGCTTTTTAGCACTTCCTCTCGGTTTGTTTTCTGCTTTTTTTTTTTAATACTTAAAAATGCCTTGCACAAATTCCTCTGATTTTTTTTTTTTCTGAGAGGTGCTGAATAAACAGTTTTGGTGATGTGTGGCCACGATTGCAAACTTGTCAGAATCCAATTATTAAACTGATATTTAGGTATTTATTGCTGTCATAAGAACTCTGCACAATGGCTTTGAAAAATTGCCCTGACTCATGGTTCATATCTGAGGCTTTATCAAATGCACATTTTTTAATATAATGTGGGTGCCAAGAGGTTACAGGCACATTGCATTCATATTCAATAACACTCTATAATCCTGAAAATAAAATCCTGGCTTATATATCAGGAAAATTCCTTCCTGTTTATATTTCTCATTCTAAAACCATAAGTCATCTATGAGAGGAATGTGGCAGTTTCTAAATAGGAAAGACAGTTAAAGAGCTTTCAGAAAATGGAAAAAAGGTCAGTGAAACATTGAAGTAAGGATTAATACTCTACTACATTTTGCACAAATGCAAGGCATCATTTGAGTTCAGCAATTAATAATGGCATATTTGATTCCAAAGAAGTTTCCTCTGAACACACATCTAATTACTAGAACATCTACTGAGAAAATTTCGGATAGCACCATAATGCTCGACATCATTTCTCCTTTCATTTGTCAACATAAAACAGGTAGAGCCCGCAACCCTCCTGCCATAGGGAAGGTTTATAGGGAGCCAGAACTATTATAATAATTTAGATAAATTATGTATCTCCAAACAATAAATTAACTTGTAGCTATGGAAGCTCTCCCAGGTATTTATCTATTTTAATTTTTATTTATTTGAGAGAGAGAGAGAAAGCATGAGCAGATGAGGAGGAAGGCGGGAGAAGAATCTCAAGCAGACCCCCATGCTGAGTGCAGAGCCTGACCCAGGGCTTGATCTCAGGACCCTGAGATCATGACCTGAGCTGAAACCAAGAGTCAGACACTTAACTAACTGAGCCCTCCAGGCACTCCAGCTCTCCCAGGTTTTTAAAATGATCCTTTGCATGCCCATTATTTCCTTCTTCCCATCCATGACACCAACCACTTCCAATTGCTAGGATCTTCATCAAGGAAAGAAGAGTGGTTTGAACACCCCACCCGACGATTGACCAAAACTCTATTCTTTTAGGAGATTCCACTCTGACTCCTCAGGAAACTGTTACTGGCAGACAGCGTGCCCTGGTCAACTCAGAATTTTTTTTTAAGATTTTATTTATTTATTCGACAGCATAGAGACAGCCAGTGAGAGAGGGAACACAAGCAGGGGGAGTGGGAGAGGAAGAAGCAGGCTCATAGCGGAGGAGCCTGATGTGGGGCTCGATCCCATAACGCCGGGATCACGCCCTGAGCTGAAGGCAGACGCTTAACCTCTGTGCCACCCAGGCGCCCCTCAACTCAGAATTTTAGGAATGGAAACAATGATTCCCAAATAATTGTAGATTCCAGGACTCTGAACTCCAAACGAGAGATGGCTTTCTATCATCTGTCTTCTTCTGACAGCTCTAAAGGGGGACCACTAAAAAAAGTCACTTGATGAGGTAACTTATCATTTTAACATCCCCACAAATGCCCAATAGCTGGCGTCTTCCTAAAGGAAGGAATAGAGAAGGATAAAGCCTTAAGTAGAACTTGTTGACTATAAATACATGTGAAGAAAGGCGATGGTCCATGGTCTAGGTTAAGGAGGATGGAAAAAAGAAAAGCACCAGAACATACCATACACCTGTTACATGCCTAGGGCTGAGCTGCCAGCATTCCGTAAGGCAGGGCTCCATCCTCAGCACAGTTGGCATCTGGGCTGGAGAACTCTGCTGTGGGGTCTGCGCTGGGCATCGTAGGATATTTACTAGCATCCCTGGCCTCTACCTGCTGGATACCTGTAGCCCTGCTCGACCCCCAGTTCTAACCATCAAAAATGTTTTCGGACATTGCCAAATATCTCCTGGAACAAAACTGGCTCCAGTTGAAAACCACAGTCATAGAGTATGTAAATTAAACTCAACCATGCCCTTAAGGAAGGCGCTCTCATGCTTGTTTGCACAGGGAAAAAAATACATGAGACTGTGAACACTTACATAGAGCTTATTATGGGCCAGGTATCCTTGAAAGTACTTTATATATAAACTCACCTCATATAAACCCTATTGGGGTTTATGTCAAATATAACATAATAGTTATTATTATCCCCATTTTACAGATGAGGAAACTGAGGCACAGAGCAGGTAAGGAACCTGCCTGAGGTCACATCTGTAGTAACAGAGCCAGTGCTCACACTCAAGCAGCGTGCATTCCTCCGCAGGGCAGCAGGCTCCCTGGGCTTGCCAAGGTTGGTCTCATTCCAAGAGGAGACCAGAAATTCTGCCCCAAGGCCATTCTTCTTCTACCACATAAAGCTGTCTCCTAAAACAGAAGGAGGGATGACAGACTACAGGATGATGCTATACTCCCGAGCACAACTCTGGAACACCTGTATTTCCAATGAAGAAGAACAGCATCTTCCACCTTGTAAACCAAATCTGATACATGCTTTCCAGACTTCCATGGAGAGTTCGTAGGCTTAAGGAAGCAGTCAGGTGTTCTGGGGACGATAGGTGGTGTCTTCCCTGGGAAACACTTTCTGACCATCCTTCCCTGTTCATAACCTGGCCACTCTGCTCACCTAACTCAAACAGCATATCCTACCATAGATGGTTTGTCTACAAGAGTAAACTTTTGCAGTTGGGACTATGATGGTTAATTTTATGTGTCAATTTGAGTGGGCCAAAGGAGGCTCAGCTGGTAAAACATTATTTTTGGGTGTGTCTATGAGGGTGTTTTAGGAATAGATTAGCATTTGAATCAGATTCAGTAAAGATTGCCCTCACCAATGCAAGTGGGTATCATCCAATCCATTGAGGACCTGAATAGAAGGAAAACGCAGAGGAAGGGCCAATTTGTTCTTTTTGCTTGAGCCGGGACATTCATCTTCTCCTGCCCACAGGCATCAGCGCCTCTGGCTCTTGGGCCTTCAGATTCAGAAAGGGATTTAAATCATCAGCCCCCTGATTCTCAGATTCTCAGGTTCTCAGACTTGGGCAGAATTATACCATCAGCTCTCCTGGTTCTCCAGTTTGCAGATGACAAATGGTGGGACTTCTCATAATCACACAATATATGTAGGTTATATATATAAAATACATATATATCAAGAGAGATCTATTATAAAAAATAATATAAAATATAGTTTATATGTTAATATAATGTTAATATTAATTAAAATGTAATTTCATATATATGCCATATATACCTCATATACACATATGGTGTGTATAAACATATATATATATATATACATATATATATATATATATACCTCCTGTTGGTCTGTTTCTCTGGAGAACCCTAACACAGCAGTGTCCTAACTGCTTCTTTGTATAATACAGAAGCAGAAATGTGAGCTGGGTTACTCAATTATTAATTAACAATTAATAAATAGGCAAGAAAGCCCACTTGCTAAATGTGCAGGCTCTTGAGGAAGGAAAAGCCAAGTCCTAGCTTCACTGTTCACCAGCTCTGTGTCCACAGTCCTGCACCATCAAGGTAGATGGGCATCTGCAAGCACCACTTCTTAAGAGTTGTCTTAAGCAATACACGAAAGCCCCTGTCAAGGGGCTGGGAGGTGAAGCACTCTGTGGCTTGAGTGAGGACATGGGTGAATGAGGATTTCACTGTGAGAGAGGATGTTGGGCTTTCCTCCACAGGACAGAACAGGTGAGATAAAGGTGAATCCCCTGTGCTGCTCGATTAGCAGATTCCAGACCAACTGCAGCCTCTTTTCTTCCCTGAAATGAGGCAGCCTATTGATTCTGCTTTGAAAAATCAAGATCTTATTTCAGGGAACATAACTTCTTTTCTTTTGCTCACAAAGAAGCAATGCTAAAAAATAAAATACCTATGCATCCCTCTAAAGCATGGATGCAAATGGGTTGAGGCAGTAAAAGTGACTGTTCCACGATTCCATTTTTACAATAACCCTTCTCCCAGGGGCATCAATATTAATACAGTCACGCTTTCCAGGAGGGTGAATCGCTAAATCTGCAAAGCCCCCAGGGACAGCTTAACTGCAAGCCATCATCTCCAGGATCACACTGTGATGCATAGCCCTCCCGGGTAGAAGTCCTAATGGATGCAGCTCCCCAGCTCAGCGGCAGGCAGAGATAGTCAGGAGGGATAGTCAGGAAGGAAAGACACTTGGGAATGCAGAGACAGGACTGTTTTGTTCCACCAGCAATTTAGGCAACAGAAGCCCCTCCACTGGACTCCCGAGATGGTCATTTCCATTCTGGTCATGTCCTCCCTACCCCCCCTCACCAAACACTGACCCTTTATGGCATCCTGAAGGAGAGAAGAGTCCAGAAGAGTTCTAGTGTACATTCTGCAATTTATGCGATAGACACTCACAAGAAGTTACTCAGCTAAAGCTTGTTGTCTTCTCTTCTTCAGGAACTCCAGAATTCTCCTTTTTGCCCCATTTCTCCATTGGTGCCTTTCTCACCCCCTCTTGAGCCCCATATGCCAAGTGACTGCCTCTCCTAAATCCCTTCCCCCATCCTTTCTTCCAGAAAATTGACACTAGGGAACAATGATATCTTAATCATCTAGTTTGAACTGAGAAGCTTAATATTTTCTAAAATCAAGAGTGCTGAACTGATTTTCCCCAAATGTAATTCTAAACAGATACCTCTATAACACCAAATGGAGGAATACTAACAGTGTGTTCAAAGACAAAACCTACAGAGTCAATGTTTCTAGATTTCGTTATTGCTTTTCCCCTTCTTTAACTTCTATCGGTCACGGCCATCTTGAATCTCATTAGATTCTCTAGTCTTGGAATGGAATTATGCTTTGTTATTCCTTAACCACCTCTTCTCAGAGTCAAAACTATCTTAGGACATCAAGATACTATTCCGCTTTGCTGTCAAAACTCCCTATGGAGATGCCTGCTATGGGTCTTTCAGGAATGACTCTGGTGACACAGCCTGTTATTGAAGCCATTTACTAAAGGTTTTAGTGCCCTCTATTAAACCTTCCAGATTATATAAAGAAAGAGGAGACAAAATCTACCCTTGTGATGAAGTACCTAACAACCCAGGGAGAGCAGAAATGACTTCCTATCAGGAAGACATTTTCTACTTAACTCCCTAAATTGGATAAAACAATCTATAGCCCCACACGTATTTTTTCGGTGGCTGCTGATGGCTAGACGGATGAGAACCTACACACGATAGCACCTCGAATGGCAAGTGCTTGAGCTCAAAAGCAACCAGCTTCTCTTGGCCTCCAGGTACCATTTATGATTCTAATGAACCAGAAGCTTTGAAAAGGAAATTTAAACAAGGGTTTAATTTATTTCTGTTTGGTTAAGCCAAGATTCAAAATATTTCCATCCCATTTTCCCAGAGACGGTTGCCTTTTAAACAAGGATGCCTGATTTGGCAATCCAAAGCAATACGTTTCTCATGCTATCATGTAAAACAGGGCCCGTCATTGAGAGAGCCGTAACTATTACCAAGTGGAATGCATTCTTTCATTTATAACATGCTTATTAAAGGTCTACTCCATGTCAGGCACTATTGCACACTGTTCCAGGGGACTGGACACATCAGTGCAAACAAAACAGACTGAAATCCCTCCCCTCGTGGAATTGGACATTTGTGGGGGCTTCTAATTCTGGAATGTCGGGTTATATTTTTATTTCCTCAATATCTTGTCCAGTGTCTGATACAGCACTGGCTTTTGACTCTTCTTTTAATAGCCAATGTACATTGAGTGCATATTATGTGCCCCAAACTTAGGATCCAGAATGAATGAGTCTTGATCCTTGCTCATGGGATGTCACAGTCCCTGGCACCAGCCTGGTAGAGCAGCTGCAGCAGAATTCCACACAGGGAGGGGAGCAGCAGGAGATGGGGACAAGAAGAACTAGAGGAGGCAAGAAGGATTATATAGAGGAGACGTTGCTAGAGTTGAATCTTGGAGTATGAGTAGTTGATCCCCAGGGAAATGGAGTCAGGCATGGCAGTAATGGAGGAATGGACCCTCCAGGCAGATAAAATAATATGAATCAAGACAAAGAAAGAAAAAGCAGCCTGGTGGGTTTGGAATGGCCAGAAGATAATACATGGTCCCTTATCCTAAATCAGAGATGGGGTCCTATGGAAAAAACAAAAACGGTTTTCTCAGCCCCTTGTTGGAGCAGATGAGTCCCAACCCAAAGCCCATACCACTTCCAAGAAAGAGGTTCCAGTTCTTTATAAAAGACAGGAAAGATCAAGCCCACACATGCTTCTGTGAACAGAATAGTTAACACTGAGTCAGGCAAGAAGCACTTGGGGGCTTGAGGGACGGAAATGATGCAGGGCTCAGTCCAACCTACACTGCCAAAGCCCAAAGGAAGATGACAGGTCATCAAGTTTTCTGAAAGGCACACTTTTTAGGGCTTACATGTGGGTCACTTTGATGGCCAGCCCTTAATATACCTTCAAACACATCTTTCACTGATGGGCCCATTTGTCTCTCCAGCCTTGCTCACTACGGGGAGCTAAATATGCCTTTAATATTTATCTGTGCTGTGAAAACTGCTTCTACATGCATCCCTTTGAGGGAAATAGCCAAGATCAATGCAGAACTGACGTATACTAAATGAAGAAACAAACAGAAATATTTATTTCTCTGTCCACAGACCACAGTGCCTCCTGAGGGAGAGAACAAATTGGCAAAAACAATATAGTACTCCAAGCGGGCATTGACTGTCTCTATGAAGGCCAGCGCCGTAAGACACTTTTTTGTTCTTTTTTCATAAGAAAGAGACTATGCAAAAACATAATAAAAGGAAAATTATTTATATTTTAGATGCAGTTTCTTCATGACTGTTCTGGGAGTAGATGTCTCAAACCTTATTTTTGTTGGGGTTATAATAAGTAGTACCATCGAGTACCAGCTGCTCTAAATACTTTATCCCATTAAATTCCGACTCCTCCAATTTAAGTATCATTATTGCCATTTCACACATTATGGAACAGGCAAGGTTGGGGAGCTACCTTGCCTGAGGGGCTCAGTAGCACTGGTGCAGTCTGTATTTAAGCAAGACTTGTCTGGCTCCAAACACTGTGCCATTTGTTCCAGGTACAGTATTCTCTGTGAGTTGGGGCATGACTGAGTATCTAAATATGTAACATATCAGCATGGAGACTGGATGTCTTAGATGAGCTTCCCCAGAAGCCAATCCTGAGACAGGGATGATGAGCAAATTATTTATTAAGGAGAAACTAGTGAGAGACAGATGGGCAGACAGAAAAGGAGAAGAAGCCAAGTAAAGGTGTCATTTCAAACAAAGGACATCCTGCAGAAGGAGCTTCAGCCAACCCTGCAGGGAAACCAGGGGTGTAAGTTACATCCAGAGCCGTCTCGCCCAGGTAAGGGAGCCAGGCCTCCAATATCTTACACCTGTAGGTCACTGGGAAGGGCCACCCTGGAACAATGTCAACTTAGACACTCTGCTTTCTGCAGAACTCATTCCATTTGCCCGAAGATGGCACTTGAAATAAGGGAAGAACTCACCCAATTTCAGGGAGTATTGCATGGAAACATTGAAACGGATCTCAAAGGAGGCATGCATGCAGACCGCCACTGAGGTCTGCTATAGTATTTCAAAGCAAATGCCTGCAGCCAAAAATATGAGCAAATCTTTGTTCTCCAACAATTAGCTCCACAAATAGCACCAGTAGCAGTCCCTGACCAACTAACCTGGAAACAAGGGCTCAGGTCTCCCCCTTTCTGTCCCTCTCTTCCCTGGCCACTGCATCAGTTCTGACCAGGGCAACAACGGCCTTGAACTTGGTGCCACCAACTTCAAGAGTGTGGACCTGGGGCTCTTAAGTTTCAGGTGTCAGCTCAGGGGGCCTAGAGTATATCCCAGTTACCCTGGAGCTCTAAGCCTCAGACTATCTATCACCATGCTTGTCCAGTCTTTCTAGTCCTTTGACACGCCTGGAGTCTTTGGTTCTTGTTATTTCTTCTCTTTGAGAAGCACAACCTAACTCCTCCAAGCCATGATGGAGAGCTGCATAGTGTAATGTTGTCAAGGTTATCAAGACATTGGCTTGCCACCTGCTTCTGCCACTTACCAGCCCTGAAACTTGGGTAACTCCTCTGAGTTGCGTCATCTGTTCAACGGAGAACAAGAAGACTGTGTCAGAACTTCTTGTGAGAATCTAATGTGGTGATGTATAAAACAACCACCTGATCACAGTACCTGCCCTTTTCACTGTTATTGTTATTTTAATCCTCTCTCTTGGGACCATGACTTCCTGGGGTATCAATGGTGGACTGGATTGAGTTTAAATTTAGAATTCTCTTTGAAATTTATAATTCTCTTTTGTAAGCTAAATGGAGACTACTGGCCACCCTATCAGAAGACTAGACCTAAAATCACATTAGATCACCAGCGTTCTCCTCCCTTACTTTTCTTGAATCACCGCATTTTCAATTTTCAAGGAAGAGGAACCTACATGAGTTATGACCATGTCAACCTAGGCCTCAGTAATAATAAGCCATACAGATCAAATCCCATAACTGCAGCTAAGGCTCATATCACACGGAGAGGTGAGATTTGCAGTGACACCTGGTGACCTAGATTCCTCATTCGTAATGTGAACTTCTGACTTGCAGGGTGCTGGAAGACACAGCAGCAATGAACCAATTGAAAGCAGCAGAGAACCCAGCCGGGTTCTTGAGAGAAATAAGCCCAAATGCCTTAAGGTATCCATCGTATGGAATGAATTAAATTCTCTACTATGCTTTTAGAATGGCAATGCTTATATATCAACCTTGGAAGAATCGAGGTATTAGTCACTCAAATCATTTTCTGTGTTCTATAGTACATATGAGAAGCCCTAGTTGAGGAAGGCTTATCTAAACTAATGCGTCATTAATAGATATTCAAACTGAAGTTAAAAAGTATGAAAGACTTCCTCGATCTATGGCATATGGGAAAGCTAAAGACAGCAAAGTTCCTTGCTAAAAAGCCCCTAGTGTTATGTTAACCTCTCCCCCTCTCTCCCTTTCCTTTCCTCTCTTTCTCCTTTTCTCCCTCTCTTCTTTCCCTCCCTCCTCCCATCTGTCTAGCAATGAATTGAGAGAAAGAACATCCTTGAATAAAATTTGATGTGCCCATCACACACCAACACGTAAGAGTTATAAATAAGGTGCATAATATTCATTCAATGGATAAGAACAAAAAAAATCTTGGAAGTTATCCACCCTGGATCTCCTCATTTAATGAGGTCAATGGTTCCTCTGCTCTGTAATCCCATAGCACCTGGTGCAGACATTCTCCTAGAATTTATCCCACTGGATCTTCATTGTCTGCTTTTGTATTTATCTTCCCATTGAATCATGATGTCAGGGAAACAAGTTTACTCCTTTCTAATCTCAGTCTCTCCTCAGTTTCTGGCACATGAAAGACATCAATACAGAATACCTGAATGAATGATCGAATGAACCAACTAATGAAAGCCATTTCAGAGATCATAGCACGGTGGGCTCTGAGGGTTGAACTGACATGGGGGATGGTACTGCCAAAGTGAGTCAACTTCTCAGTTCTCTACAATACTTTGACATTGGAAAACATGGCAACATATATTTATTAACTGTATCAGAATCATATGCATTTTATTTTGACATATCAAAAATAATTCTTAAATGAAATTGTACACCATCCAAATTAGCATCCAAAACAATGTAACACAAAGACAAAGACTTAATTTTCTCATCTTGAAAAATGTATATGGGGGAGCTACATGGGGCTGTATTCAAAGAAGGCTCAGGTTGTAATAATTTACATGATAAATAAATCATGTAGGTCAATGATTGCAAACTCAGTTGTCTATAAGGCTTACTCAGGTAATTCAAATCAATAAATTAGGTTTGGTGTGGATTTTGACAAGCTGAAGATTGGACGCATACCTTATCTAGGTGGGCTGGTTGTAACTCAGCTCCAGCCTATTATCGGGCCAGTTTAAACAAAACCAAACAAAACAACAATGTGAAATCTCTCAGCTTTAAAATATAAGCCAACATCGTGTACATCAAACAAAACTTGCCTGTTGCCTGGATTTAACCTGAGGGCTTAGAATCTAAATGACCGTATGGGTGAAAAACTGAAAATTTGAGAGATATACAGCCTACAGACTGACCAACCTAAGTCAACTATAAGATGCCTGCTTCTGTTTTTTTTTTTTTTTTAATTCTTTGTTACACCCCCAGGCACTTAGTCTAAACTTCTGCGAACAACGTGTATTTTAGACACAGATTTCACCTACTGGAAGATTACAGTTCAGAACAAAGCTAGTTATAAGTAAACAAGCCACAGAGCAAGCAAAATTGACGATTCCTATTTTTTTGCCCAAATTGTACATGTTCCTCTATCACAACCCCTGCAACTCTTCATTGTTGGTTCTTCGCATTTATGAGTTTAACTTTTGCAACTTCAATTATGTATTATCAGACCCAAAGGTCAGTGATATACCGAAAATCATCTCTTTGCTGAGGTATAAATATGAAATACAAATGTTTAAGATCAACATGCCTAGAGAGACAGCCAAACCTTCAGTGAAGCTGTACATCTCAACATAAACCCACTTTATTTTATTTTTTATATACATATATTTTTTATGAAGTTGAAAATATCCTTTAAGGAAAAAAAGCTACCGCTAGTTCTTATACCTGCAGACATAAAAGCCAACTTTCAATGCTGGTAAAAAATGAGAAAAGAAAGTGGGGTCTTCTCCTTAAGTCAAACCCTCACCCATATGTCAAGTTGCATATTAGCACCTTGAAACATCTTCTTCATTTGGCACTCGGGAGCCCACCTTCTCTCGGCACTCATGTATCCTACCACCCACTCCTTCCCAGGCCCCTTTCCAGATTCCTCTTTGTCTTCCCAACATCTCTCACGGCCCAGAGTTCAGCCCTCACTTCTCTCCTTTCTATATACTTACTCCCCAGCGGACCTCAGCCTCACCTAAGGCAGCAGATAACGCCCATACACTGGAGACCCTCAAATCCCAACCTCTAGCCCAGACTTCTCCCCCACAGCAGCTCAAACACCAGACCCATACCCCCCAGTGCTCAATTGTCATTTCCACTTGTTTCCTACTATGCAACGAGACCAAGCCCACCCACTCCTCATTTCTCCCCAGCACCTACCTCAAACATGTTCTTCCCTTTGTCTTCCCTGTCTTGGTAAGCACCCACTCCTGCCTACCAGTCACTTAGGACAAAAGCCTAGAACTGTCCTTGTTCTTTTTAAGTCTCATACCACATCCCAACCCAACATCAAACCCTGTTGGCTCTCCCTTGGACATATATCTTGAATATACCCTTCTTATCACCTCCATTATAATCTGACCATCAGCATATCCCACCAAAACCATTTCTATAGCCCATCAAATGCTTTCCCTGCTTCACCCTTGTCACCTCCCAGGTTATTCCCAACATAGTAGGTGGAATGATTTGATAAAATGAAAGTACAGGGGGTGAAAAACTTACCTTTTTTCCCCTCTACCCTCCTAGGTTCTCCAGCTAGGTAGGACCCTGCAAATGAAACTGACAAAAGACAGATTGACCAGGGATAAACAAACAGAAATGCATTAATGTGTGCATTGCACATATACATGTGAGCACTCAGCAGAGAGTGATTCAAAGGCTGGTTAGAAGTTGGCTTATGCAGCATCTTAACAAAAGAGTAGTAACTCTGTAGAGAAGTGACAAAAGAAAGGAAGGAGGGGGCTTTGAGCTTGAAGGGGTGGAAATCGTGAGAAGGTAAATATATAGAAGACACTAAGGAAGAAAAGGAGTTTTAGCAAGATTTGCTGTGTAGATTCCTCTGGTTCCTTCTGTGGGCTGATAAGCATCTGAAATTGTCTCTGGGGTGATTAGGAGCTAAACCAGCCCTTTCTAGTATAGAGGGAGAGGGCAGAGAGTGTTTTGTGTGTCTCTTTGTACACAATGTCTCTAACTCAAAATAATCCTTAGGCCAGCATGACATATTTTGGGTGGCATATTCGGAACCCCTTCAAAAGCCAGATCATACCTCCCTTCTGTCTGAAACCTACCACAGATGGCCCACCTCTTTCTTTATACAAGGTGGCCATAAAGTCTGGGAACAGAAATAGTATTACTGTATTGCACTGTAACACTGTATTAAATAACACGTATTTTATCTTCATCTGTGTCTGGGCTTCTTAGCCACTCTGTAAAATCCAAAATCCTTACCAAAGTCTCTGCAACCATGCATCCTTATATGAGAAGCCTTCACTTCCTCTCTTCCTCTTCACTCCCTGCCCCTTTCTCTGCCACAGCCAACCTGGCTTCCTGCCTACCCCTTGAGCATGCCTGGCTTATTCCTGCTCCAACCCCTCTGCCCTCGCAGGGAACTGATATCCATAAGACTAACTTCTCGTTGTTCCGATGTCATCATGTCAAAGAGGCCTTCCCCGAACATTCTACTTCTTTCCATCCCCTTACCTGACTTTATGCTTCACTGCCTTTTGACTACCTGACATAAATGCAAGTTTCATGAGTGTTCCTGACACTTAGTACCTGCTCCATAATTATTTGTTGAATTAACTAATAGCTTAATTAATTAAAGACTCTTTGAGCATCATAAAGGACCTGAATGAGATTAATTTTTTAATTTTCATTTATTGCATGTTATGGGGGAAGGGGTCAGTAATAGGCTATGGAATCAAACTTACAAGCTTCAGCATGGCTTCTCTTGTGATTGTCAGGGATCCTTCTATACTTGGAGCTCCCTGAGAACAGCAACTATGCTTTATTCATCCTTATATCCGAGAGCTAGCAAAATGGCTCACATACAATAGATGCCTAATAAAATATTATGGAATGAGTAGAAGATGAACAACTAATATTCTGATCAATTGAAATCAAGTAAAAGGAACTTAAAAATGATTACACATCCTACTTGACACTGGTTACAAAGAAGAAAGAAAAAAAATTCTATTAAAAAAATATCTCTAAGATACATAGCTGTATTAGTAAATGCCGAACTTGGAATCTGAAAGTGGCCTCTTTGTCTCCCTAAACAGGCCATTTGAACACGTGCCCGTCTAAGCATTTCTTCACAGGGAGAGGCAAAAGAAGAAAGTAGGAAGAGAGAGAAGCAAATGGAGTTTTTATGTTTGGGAACTGGTGAGATGATTCCAGGTGCTCACAGTCCCTACTGACACGTGATAATGAGATAGGAAATGATTAGACGGAGGAATGTCTCTGGGCTGTGCCCAGGTGTGCTCATCTCCTTCCAGGCACACGTGTTTCTCTTTCAAGAACCAAAGAAACATTTCATAATTTGAAAACTAAAATCCATAACTGTGCTTCCTCGGACTCCAGCCTCCCAAATTGTGTGGCCAACAGAGACCGAGGAAAGAGGGCAGCCAAGAGTGCTTAAAATGTGTACGATCACATCGGTCCATCCGCTTGTTTTCCTGCTGTTTCCATTCAGCAGAATGGAAGCCCGTGGGTAAATGGAAATTACTGCCCATGGTGTAAGCCCCTCAGGCAGCTGTAATTGTGTGTTTTCTTGCAGATTCCGTTGCCACGGTTCTCCTACCAACTTGGTTTGCTCATTTCCCACCCACATCCCCTGCCTTCCTTGTCAGGTGATTAATTGTGGATCTTAAAAAGAACACCCAGCTTGGGATTCAAACAGCTGAGTGAAATGGAAATGTTCATTTGATATTAATGGGGATGGAACTACAATCAGCAGGCATTTTATTTCTTGAACATGGCATTCACTTCTCTCTAAATTTAGTTCTTGATATTGTGATGAATGTCCCCACCGCCATGTGTACCTCACCAGAGCACAGGAAAGACACCCTTGCTCCTCCTTCATGTCTGGCAGTTTTCTACAGCCAAGAGGATGTGATGGAGGAAATATTCATATGGAATCAGACTGGGCTCCATGAGGCACTGGGTAATATAGGCAGAGCCCACATTCAGCCTGCCTAGCTTTGTAATCTCCTTTCCCCTTGCATCCAGGTGAAAGTCTGTGATTTGTCTTCCTCTCTTTCCCTATCCAGAGTCATGGTGGCATCTGAACGCCTTGTCTGTATTTTGGAGGGTTATGTAACTCTAGGTACTATCATTAGGGATGAGATCCTTCACCTTTCCTACATTTTTGCAGTGCTATTTACGGAACTTCAGCACACACCTTATTTTGATATAAGGATGTTGGATGTTGGGACAAACACATGTCAATTTAAGTGGCAACAAAAGCTTTGAAGTTCAAAGATCCACCTAGGAATTGTGACCAGGTTCTTTAGACGGTTCTGCATACTTTAACTTGCCAAGAGTTTGCAAGAGAGGATGAATGAGCACCAGTTGGGAGCCTTGAAGGAATCATTAGAAATACCTCTCGCGTACTTTTGACAATGGTCCTTTGTAGAGTGAAATGTGGCTTATTATAAGAAAAGAAGTGGCTAAATGTGTCTAACAAATGATACTGAGTGGGAGGTCTTGGCTTTAGAACTCTGAATGTTTGTTTCTTCAGCGAGACTTGAAACAACACATCTTTTGGTCCCGTGATGCTAGTGACACTTTTGAAAGCCACTACAGTCTTTGTCTTCTCCCTGTGTCACCCTGGTGATTCCAGGAGTCCACGACTCTTATGGCTTAGGGGGAGGAGGAAATGATCTCAATAAGACTCCTGGGACAATTAGCAAAAGACATAGCAGAGTTAAAGAATATTTTCATGTTTAACAGCCATCTGAAGTTTTAAAATGCTATCTTTTATACAATGGGCCCTCATCTTGATTGCTATTCTATTATCGACCACAGCTCTTTCTCTCTTTTGAAGAACAGCATCTTCTATTTTACCCTATAGCTTCCTTCCTGTCCTAAGAACATCACTGATTATATTCATGCTGTGACTTGTGCTCACATTGTCTTAATTGGTTGAATTCTCTACCATCCTCCCTAATATCTTCTCTATCTTCACCGCTCACATAAAGTACTCCCTACCTACAACATCCTTGATTTAGTTCTTTGTTTTGTTTCATTTTATTTTACCTTACAAACACTTTCATTGGCTTTACAAAATGCCAGGACCGTTTTAAGTGGCTATGAGTACCACCTCTATGAAATTACCTTAGATGACTCTGCCCTCCGTTTGGAAGCCCCATAACACCCAGTAGTGTAGTTAGCGCTTCTCAAACACCTGGAGGATCTCTTAAAGGCCTACAGGGAATGAAAAGACAAACACAGACTCAGAAAATATTTGCAAAAGACACATCCAATAAAGAACAAGTATTGAAAATATACAAAGAACTCTTAAAATTTGACAATAAGAAAGCAAACAAGCCAATTAAAAAGTGGGCAAGTATGTTGTGTTGTTGATTTTAGCCATTCTGACTGGCATGAGATGATATCTCATTGTGGTTTTGATTTGCATTTCCCTGATGATGAGTGATGTTGAGCATCTTTTCCTGTGTCTGTTGGCCATCTGGATGTCTTCTTTGGGAAAATGTCTGTTCATGTCTTCTGCCCATTTTTAATTAGATCATTTGTTTTTGGGGTTGTTGAGTTCTACGAGTTCTTCATATACTTTGAATACTAACCCTTTATCAGATATGTCATTTGCAAACATCTTCTCCCATTCCGCAGGCTGCTGTGGTATATGTACACAATGGAATATTGTTCAGCCATAAAAAAGATGGAAATTTTGCCATTCGCTATGACATGGATAGAGGTAGAGTATATTACTAAGTGAAATAAGTCAGTCAGAGAAAGACAAATACCATATGATTTCACTCATCTGTGGAATTTAAGAAACAGAACAAATGAGCAAAGGAAGAAAAGAGAGAAAGAGGCAAACCAAGAAACAGACTCTTAACTATAGAGAACAAACTGATGGTTAGCAGAGGAGGGTGGGTGGGGGATGGGTTAAACAGGTGATGGGGATTAAAGAGTGCACTTGCTTTGATGAGCACCGCGTGATGTATGGAAGTGTGGAATCACTATATTGTACACCTGAAGCTAATATAACACTGTACATTAACTAACTGGAATTAAAATAAATACTTTAAAAAAGAAATATGCAATAAATGGATTGAGACCAACAAAAAAAGTGGGCCGGTACCTCGCCATAGGAAGGTATCTGGATGACAAACATATGAAAATATAGTCAGTATCAAATATCAGTAGGAGAATGCAAATTAAAACACAACGAGATGTCACTACATGACTATCAGAAAAGCTAAAATCCAAAATATGAATTCAAGATGCTGGCAAGGACGTGGAACAACAGGCACTCTCAGTCCTCGCTGCTGGTAGGAATGCAAACTGGTACAGCCACTTCAGAAAGCAGCTTGGCAGTGTCTTACAAGGCTAAACATAGTCTTGTCGTAGGATCCAGCAATTGTGCTCCTAGATATTTACTCAAATGAGTTGAAAACTTACATCCACACAAAAACCTGTGCATAAATGTTTATAGCAGCTTTATTCATTCTTGCCAAAAACAAGAAGCACCAAGATGCCCTTCACTAGGTGAATGGGTAAATAAACTTTGAGACATCCAGACAATGGCACATCGTTGAGCACTGAAAAGAAATGAGCTAACCAGCCATGAAAAAATGAAACCTTAAATGCTGAGTGAAGGGAGCCAATTTGAAAAGGCTCCATACTATCTGATTCCAACTCTGTGACATTCTGGAAAAGGCAAACTATGGAGACAGCAACAAGATCAGTGGCTGCCAGGGGTTGGGGCAAGGGAAAGGGGATGTAAAGGGCAGGGATAGATAGATCACAGAGATGGGATTTTCAGGGCACTGAAACTATATTGTTTGATAACACAATGGTGGATACATGACATTATGCACTTTGCAAGAGCCACGGGAACTGCACAACACAAAGGATGAACCCGTTCTTTGTATAGACTTTAGCAAATAATAATGTGCCAATATTAGTTCATCAATTGAAACAAAAGCACCACACCAATGTAGGATGTGAATAATAGGGGAAACTGAAGCAGGTTATATGGGACCTGTGCTTTTTGCTCCACTTTTCTTTAAAACTAAAACTGCTCTAAAAAGATTAAGTCCAGGGGTGCCTGGGTGGCTCTGTCGATCAGGCACCTGACTTCCTGGGATCATGCCCTGCCTCAGGCTCCCGGCTCTGCAGGGAGTCTTCTTGATCTTCTCCCTTCCCCTGTGCCCCCACCCATGCTCGTGCTCTCTCTTTCAAATACATACATAAAATCTTAAAAAAAAAAAAAAAAGAAGAAAGAAAGAAAGAAGAAAAAGAAAGAAAGAAGAAAGAAAGAAAGAAAGAAAGAAAGAAAGAAAGAAAGAAGAAAGAAAGAAAGAAGAAAGAAAGAAAATTAAGTCTATTCATTTAAAAAACTAACAGTCATTTTTGTTAAAATACACATGCCTGAGTTCTATCTTGCAAAACTCAATAGGGCCCAGATGGGTTCTGTAGTTTTGCTTTTTTTTAAAGATTTATTTATTTATTTGATAGAGAGAGTGTGTACACACGAGCGAGGAAGGGGCAGAGGAAGAGAGAAAGAATCTCAAGTACACTCTTTGCTGAGCATGGAGCCTGACTCGGGGCTCTATCTCATGACCCTGAGATCATGACATGAGGGGGAACCAAGAATCAGACGCTCAACCAGCTGAGCCACCCAGGCGTCCCCACTACAAACTCCCAGGTGATGCTGAGGCAGGTCCTAGGACTGCGCTCCAACAGCACTGGCTTAGCGTTCACGTGTGCACTGCCTTGAATCGTTCACTGTTGCTTCTCATGTGCTTGCCTCTTACCCCCAACGTCTTTGTAAACTCTTTAGAACAAGGCTGTGTCGGTTTCTGACTCTGTGTCCCTCAGTGGCTCAGACAGGGATGACAGCAGAGTATCTACCAATGAAGTAGTTTCTGACCAATTTTTGCAGAAGGACTTGCTGGATGGAACAGATAAAAACCCGCAGGCTTACTGTGTCTTTTGTTGAGCGAGCACCCGTGTCCCCGCTTAGCATGTTCTGTAAAGGGCTGTATACAGAACCGCTCCTAATGCACTGAAGGGGGGGGCGGGGACAGAGGCACTCAGAGAGCAGAGCCGGGCACAGAACTGCACTGGCTACTGGGTCCAGGGGAAGTAAGCCAGGGAAAAAAGTACCCGGGGGGCTAAGGGGGTGACAGAGCTCCCCACATACACAACTTTTATAAACTAGAAAAATGCTCCCTCACTGGGCGGATGTAAAGGGACTGCAACCACCCCAACCCCCACTCCCGCTACGCACACAGCCCTGCAGGCACCCACCAGTGAGAACTAGCCCTGCCTCTAACTGGCCTGGTCTGGTGAACCCGCACACCCTGAGCAGTGCTCCTGTGTACGAAAGCATCAGGGTGCGCCTCCTTCCCTGCGCCGCCCTGCGCTGGCCCAGGCTTCCACCCACCTGCTCCTGGGGGAGCCCAGCCCCGCGGAGCAGCACAGACCAGAGTCTCCCTGGAAAGAAGAGGTGTGGCGCGGGAGAAGAACACACATCAGGTCCTCAGCCCTGGGTGCATTCCCCCTTGGTTTGCTGGGCTTGGTTCCCTGAGCTTCTAGGTTCTCTTTTGTGAAACCGCGGTACCACCAGACTTCAAGACCAGGGTGAGGCTTAGAGCCAGTGGACGTGTGGGAACGGCCACAAATGCGAACTCTTGCTGGTATCTAAGCCAGCAGGTCTAAAACTAGTAAAGCCCTGGAAGAGAACTATTGAGATTTAATCCATTGATTTCTGAAGTGCCTTTATGGGATTGCTTCCTGTTGGTGATGTCATTGCTTCTTTTACTTCTTCACTCGACAAACCTCATTTAAATAAATTCTCCTTATATTCCAAACAGACAAATATTTTTTAAACTATGGTATCTTATGTAACAGTTACTAACAAAATAAATGTTCCTGGAACAGAAGATTCACTACCTGAGAATAAAATTTCTAAAGAAGGAGCCACATTTCAAAGGGCAGGGGTAACTGGTGGGGTGCCTGGTTGGCTCAGTCAGTGAAGGCTTGGACTCTTGGTTTCAGCTCAGGTCATGATCTCAGGGGCTTGAGATGGAGCCCCGCCCCCATCGACTCTGCACTCAGCATGAGGTCTGCTTAAGATTCTCTCCCTTTCCTTCCCCCTCTGCCCCATCTCCACTTGCTTTCTCTCTAAATAAATAAATAAATAAATAAATAAATAAATAAATAAAATCTTCAAAGGGCAGGGATAGCTGGAACTAGCCGATGCAAGGGCATCTGTATTCCCTGTGTGTGTTTGTGGGTGTGGGGTACTCTGAGCACCTGGCCTGGATAATGTTGGTCCCAAGGGTCTCCTGTCACTCCACCCATCACCAATGGGGAGACAGATTATCCCTTAACAGGAAATACGAAGCTGCTGGCTCAGACCATGGACCATGCCGAGAGCACAGTTAGCCTCGGAGTGCGCCATCATGATACCGTTGTCCATCTTTCTGCACTTGATGTCAATGTCCTAAGCCCACATGAATATGAGCATGGTGACAACCGGAGAGTGCACCCTATGCCCACCCAACGAAGCCACTCTGTGGCCTCAGGCTCTTTCAAGGACTCAGCCCTGGACCATCTGCAGAGAGCTATCCAGCTGGGGCACTGGAGGGTAAGGAGGAGGACCGGGGCACATGGGAGCAGGAAAGGAGCCCAGCACTCTCCACGATTTTCTGCTAATGCTGACAAAGGCAACCCCCTTGGGGATGGAGAGGAAATACTGTATTTACTCATATAATTCCCCTCTTCTTCCAAAAGTGTCTGACCACTGCAGGAAGTGAGATAGAAGGAAATGCCCCAGTGAACACCCAGCACCCTCTCTGCTCTTCTTCCAGCCCAGAGCCAGGAGAGAAGGGGGAGATGAAAGGATACTGCTCAGACACACGCTACATGTTAATTACACGTTAATTACATGTAACTGTTGAACACCTGAGTGTTGAGAGCTGGTGGTGAAGACAGTGGTTAATCAGCCTGCAAAGGGCAGTAACTGCTATGAAATGCGTGGGGGTGACACCTGGTGACTCCTGACATTTCTCCTGAAACAGCAGAATGAGAGAGTCTCAGGGATCCCAGCTCCTTAACTTCTTGCCTGCCAAAAAGCACTGGGGCTTTTAGACTTTCTTTTTATTCATACAGCATTTTAAACTCTCCAGTTAGGTGGAAATTAGAAAGGCTTTGAGTCACATGATCCGGGTTTCCAGCCTTGTACTGTAATGCACCAACTCATTATTCTGAAACTTGGCAAAAACAGGGTTAGAATCAAGCATTTATCCCGTCTTTAGGAAATGAATTGTATTTCAGGATAACTAAATAATTGATGAAGGAAAAATTCTTATTCCAGAAGAATACTAACTAATGAATGTAATAAGAATGGTAGAATTATAAAAATCATGATTTTACAACATCTTCTGAAATAATCAGCCTTGACGGCAATCATCATGGTTTCAAACCTGTAAGTGAAAGATTCCCAGGGATTTTTACAAAGTGGGGCTCCGAATGACAACACCTGAATCCAGTTATCAACTGCACCATCTACATAGAAAGGAGACCCCCAGACATGACGTGTTTCTGGAAGTTATGCGGTAAGAAGTCACCTGTACCACCTATAAAGACAAAATTTTGCCCAAAAAAAACCCACATTAATCTGAATCTAACGATGCCACTAGATTGACCTGCCAGTTTGTTGAAAGCGTGGGGGGAGAGAGGAAGGTGTTAAACATAATCAAATAAAAGCAATCAGCCCAATCCAGAATGTGGGAAATTCTACAGAATCAACAACCAGAAAGACATTTCAAGACAATCAGGAGAAAGTGAACCTGAGTTGAGTATTAGATGATAGTAAGCAATTACTAAGGAATATGGTTAATTTTGTTTGTTGTGATAGTAATATTGTGTTTGTACATTCTTAAGTTCATATCTATTATGGATACAAGCTGAACATTATGCAGTTGAGGTGATAGGACATCTTGGATTTGCTTAAAAAACTCCTCTGCCAAAAATAAAAAGAAATGGGGGTGACCATGATGGATGGAAGAAGAAAGGCAAGATGTTGACAATCAAAGAAGGCGAGTTATAGGTACTAAGGTAGTGTGTGTTTGTAAAAATGCTCCTAATAAAAGGTGTCCAAAATCCAGAAACGGCAAAGTTAAAGGCACCAGACCAGTAAAATAGCATTTAGTAAGAGTTTATGGTGACTATAAGAAAAGTTCACAAACTGGGAGCTTTCAAATTCAAGACTGATCAAAGCTCAGGGGCATGGCTCCCCAGGATGGATCATAAAGTGAAGAGGAGAAACTTGTTTGACCTTGACAGTGATCAGTGATTACAGGGGGGTTTCCAGATGACAGGGGATTGGCTAAAAGTGATTTTTTCACACCATTTTGCATTTCTTTTATGATTATCAAAGACATTTATAAGAAATAACCTAGTTATGTTTCACTTCTGCTCATGAAATAAGCTAGATTTAGTTTTGCTTATGTGGTTTTAACGGTTTTGTCTGCTCAGGGCATTTTTAGGTTTGGTCTCCATTGTGTATTTTACAAAGGTAAAAAAAACACACCTTTGCAAATTAATTATTAGCTGTGTGATACTGGACAAGTTCTGAATATACTGAGCTCTGCTTTTCTCATCAATGAAACGGGATAATAATGTTTATCCTCCCATGATTGCTTTGGAGATTAATGATTATAATAGGCCTGTATAATGCCAGCCTCCCAGTAAGTACTTAATAATGCAAAAATGCTTTGTAGATATCATAGAAAACCCAAAGAAAATCCTGAATATCTTGTTGATACTAGTCTTTCCAAGTGGGCAGATTCCATCTTAGCAAGTCTTTGATGGTCTTTCTTTTGAATCCAGGCTTAAATATGTCCTTCCCTCATGGTTGTTCTTGAGGACAAGAATCCTGTCTCACTCATGTCTGTATTCCTGGTAAATAACAACATGCTGGCTGTCTAGTGAGGATACCGTAAATGTTTGTTGGCTGACTCAACAAAGGAAGGAAGGAAGGAAGGAAGGAAGGAAGGAAGGAAGGAAGGAAGGAAGGAAGGAAAGAAAGAAAGATGCCAGCTATTCTAGTACCTTTCAAGCATGGCCAATGTGCAAGTGGATAAAAAGATCAAGTGTAGGGTGCCTGGGTGGCTCAGTTGGTTAAGTGTCCGACTCTTGGTTTCAGCTCAGGTCATGATCTCAGGGTCATGAGATGGAGCCCTGCCTGGGGCTCCCTGCTCAGCACAGAGTCTGGTTGGGATTCTCCCTCCCCCTACCCCTCCTCCCCAAATAAATAAATCTTTTTTTTTTTAAAGGATCAAGTGTAGACTGTCAGAGCTGTAGTAAAGAGAAAGAGAGTTGGTGAGAAGGATGAATATAATCTCTGGATTAAAATGGATGGTGGAGAAAAAAGGTACAACTACAAACCTTTTCTCAGGAGCCAGGGGAACAGTGGCAAGATGCACGTGAGAGGAGAACAAAGAAAGGCAGGCCAGGAGACTCTAGAAAAGTACAGAGAAAGAGACAGCACAAATGCAATCCTACTCAAAGAAAGTGAAACACTTTTGCAACATTCTTAAGACCACTAGAGCATTTGTTCAGGTTGAGACTTTACAAATTGCAGGCAGAGATGTAGTTCGAGACTGAAAAGTGCCCCTGAAAAGTTTAGTCTATCTGAAAGTTCTGCAAAAGTTAGTTTTAGGTACAAGCACCTCCTAAAACAAGGAGCGCATCTTTAAGTACAATAATAAACTATACAGAGGTGAGGCATTAAAATGTAAGGGGAGAGCTTAGTAGAACGGCATAAAGTCTGAATTTGAGCAGAGAATATTTAGGATCTATCGAAATGTGGAAAGATGGGTGAGATGTGAGAAGACCCATCAAGTACATCACTGAGGGTTTTGAAGAGCGAGAGCCTACACAACAGGGGTTGTTAATGCACTCACTCAGCAGAAGAATCATTTTGCTCCAAGCGAAGAATGAATACTTCAAGTGGAGTTCCATTAAAGAGAAATGGCAGTGTAATAGACAATGTGTTAGTGACACCGGATCTCATTATAGAGATGAGAAAATCTTTTTTGAAAGCAACATCAAAATCAGAAAGGAAGTGATGAGAAATTAAAGAAATTGGAACGTGATTTATGGTATGTTGCAATTTTTAAAACACTGTACTTGAAGGCTTCTATTAACCAATAATAGATTGGATAATAGAGTCAAGTTTAAGGCAATCAGTTCATCTTGAAAAACAGGGAAATAATTTGTAACCCAGTAAATGCCCCATGCCTCAAGAAGTGTGTTGGTGTATAGATAGCAATGAATGGGGCTATTTTTCTTTGCATATCATGTCAAAAACAGTGTTGATAAATGTGGATGCAATTTTGAACTGTGTGATGTTTTCAGAATTTGGAAGCCTTTTAAGAGATCTGATTAATTTAACACGTCAAACCTAATGGTGAATGAGTTCAATTTCTCCAAAGAACAATTAGTCACGGAATAAATTAACATGAGATATTGTCAAACGCAAGATTGTGCTCATTTCCAAAGATAAAACACTTTTACTGCTATTGTTGAACTTGCTTCTTTGTTCTATGAAGGGTTTCTGTGGCATAATTCCTTCACTGGCCCAAACGCTCAGAAGGAGCTGCCCCATTTCTCACCTGCACCACCGCAAAATCCTCCTAATTTGTCTCTTGTTAGCCACGTTCACAACTTCGTGTCTTCTCTTCATATATATCCACATATTTCAAGACCACGAAACTCTTCTTTTGAAAACTTGTCAACAACATCCCATTGCACTTGGGATAGGCAAGTAAGATTAGCATGTCTCGCAAAGCAAGGGGCCCTGAGTACTCCCTGCCATAACACTTTCCGTCTTCTCTGGTCCTTTTTTATTTCTTGGCATATGGCATGCCATGTGTATCTTTGAGTCTTCCCACAGGCTGTCCCTCTTACTGAAACATTCTCTTCCCTCCCCAACTTCTCACCTAGTTCACTTCTCCTCCTCCTTCACACCTCAAGTCAGATCTCAGAGCCTCACTTCCCCAGGAACACCTTCCTGACTTCCCTGACCAGGGCCATACCCCTCAAGAGTGTGTTCTCACTACCTCCTGGGCTCCGGTATAGGGCCTGTCACAATCTCCACATCCTCAGCTTTCAAGACCTTCCATGCCCTCTCCCAAAGCCTTCCCTCTACCAAAATTTCTCTTTCCAACACCACCACAATTCTCCGTGTTGTCATATGCAATGACTCTTCCCTGCCCCTTGACACCTCTTCGGCATTTAAAACAATTGAAAGCTTCCTTCTGAAAATACTCATTCCTGATGGCATTTTAAGGACCATCACAACTACCAAGTCTCCCTTCCACCGCATTAGCCACCAGCTCCCAGTCTTAGCTATTGTTTTCTCTTCCTCAGCCAGATCCCTTAATTTTGGAGCATACTGAGCTAAAGACTAGACCCTGTGTTTTTCTCTATTTGCATCTTATCCTTTTGTGATCTCAGTCAGTCCCATGGCTTTGGATGCCCCCCACCTGCCAATGGCACTCACCTTTATGCATCGAGGCCCAGACGTCTTCACTGAGCCCGTTACTGATCTATTCAACTATTGAATTGACATCTCCTCTTTGATAACAATAGTCATCTCAAATTTATCTCAATCAAATAGAATCATTGATTACCACTCCTTCAACCTGCACAGTAACACACATAAGCCCACCCCCAATCTTAACAATTGATTCCATCATCTATCCAGTTGCTCAAGCCAAAACCTAAGAGTCATTCTTGATTCATCTCTTCTTCCTTTCCAAGATCCAAACACACAACCAGTCATGACACATGACTGATTCTCTCTTGAAAACACATCCCATATCCAACCATTTCTCTCCTCCATTATGTCTCCCAAGACTACTGTCAGTTTCCTCTCTGGTCTCTGATTTCTCTTGTCTCCTACAATCCATTCTCCACAGTTGTCAGAGAGGTTTTGCTTTATTGCAAATCATGTGAGTCCTCTGGTTAAATTTCTCCAATGGCTTCCCATCACACTTAAAATAAAACTCAAACTCGTCCACAGCATCCACAGGCCCTACACACCTACCTCTCTGGCTATATCTTCCATGTATCTACTGAATTCTGGCACAGTGGCTGTGAGGAAAACCTGAGCTAAATGCTATCAGGAAGATCAGGAAGAGAAACCAGAAGCATAAGAGAAAACTAAAAGTAAATCCATATCTTCCTTAATGGAAAATTCGTAGATCATAACTAAAACTGAAAAATCTAGATATAACATTTCAGGCTATTATTTAGCAACACAAAGGAAAATACTAAATAATCAGCTAAAAATTATGGAAAATGCTTATCAATGGGAGCAAGAATTAGGGATGGCAATGGTAGGCATTGAAGCAGTAGGGGAAATTATGGGGGGTTTTTGTTATAGATCTCCTGGGACTATTTAACTTTTCCAGAACATACACCTATTACTTTGAAAATTAAATTTAAAAAATATATTGGAGAAAAGGCAACGAGACCTTTCAAAGAGACAGACAAAACAGGAAACAGAAACCAGAAGACCTACAGAATGATTTAAAATTTTAACACAAAACAGAGGAGCCAGGAACATTATTGGTATTTGACTGAAGAGAGTTAAATTTGGGGTAAAGGACAAGCTGTGTTTGCACTACTCTTAGTTACCTTGGCAACGGGGTTCCCTCCTAATGACAAAGATATTATTATATGGAAATGCATATGCAAATTAACTAAATAATAATCAGAGCAAAGCAACACATGGCATAGACAGCCTGCATTTTAGTGGAAGGTCCAGGGAGGATCTAGGCCAGGGCTGTTCCAAATCAAAGGATGAGATAATAAAGAGAAGACCTAAAGAGCTGGATTGAGTCAGCTCTCCCAAAAGTTGCTAGAAAATGCAGACTTATTACATCTGCCTCTAATTTTGGCAAAGCCAGTATACATAATAAGTATTTCATGGCTCCATACTGCCTCATCTAGGTGATGGTAGCTGTCACTAAGAAACCTCTTGGGAAACCAGGGTAGGTGAATCTAAACTTGTTCTCCACCTCCATACTTATCTCACCAGATCTTGTTTGTTTGTTGGTCAACAAATACTTGTGGAATGAGTGAATGAATGAATAAAAGTTTCCTTGAGAAATCTGCCATAGCGATGAGCTACCTCCTCCACTGGGGTTTAAAAACTATCAAAAGGGACCACTTCTCCCCGGCTAAATGTGCTCACTAAGATCTTGATTCCATCTTGAGGGTGGGGCATATCTGGGCTTTTGCCATTGAAACTCAGTAAAGCCTGTGAAAATTTGAGGGGAATGGAAGTGTCCCCGTGGAAAATTAAGACTTAAACAATGTAGATCACTTCTGTAAATACGTAAGCAGGTAAGTATACACGGATCTATTAAGAAATTTAGGCACTGTAATACACAAGCAGTCATAGTACTGCCCATGGGTGTAGCCACGTTGTATTGTAGGTGTGTTTAAAATATTTGCTAATCAACACATAAAATCAACACATTATCAATGAAAATAGGAAAACCATCTTTCCTTTAGAAAAGCACTTCCTTAGCTGCCTTACAACCCTCAGAAGTGGGATTTGTTCATTTATCACACAAGACAGGGCACAAAGCACCACCTAGATGAATGTGCAAGTCTACATTTATCAGCCACCAATGAAACTCTGGAGTCACTCACGAATGATTATCTTCAGAGTGTAGACATCAAATTGATATGAGAACACCTTAAAATCTCAAATTACAGATGCTTAAGAGAAAAGATAGTCAACCAGGCCAATACCCTTGACTCAAAATGTCAGCAAAGGTTGTACCTTCAAGAAGTAATAATAGGTTTTCCATGAGACACGGAACACTTCAGATCAATATATACTGTATTAAAGCCTTGATTTTGGTGGGTTTTTTTTTTTAATAAAACATCAAAAGAGGAAAGGAAAGTATTGTTTCAGTCTCCTAAATCCCTGAGGAGATGCACACCTTTACATTCTGCTGACACAGGCAGTGGAAAGAACTATCAACAGAGAAATGAAGTCAAGCCATTGTTTCCACATCAGGGTGGCCATTCAGGCTGGTTTTTCTGGGGACAGTAGCTGTCATATAACCTCCAGCTGTTCCAGGCTGGTACACCCCATGAAATAAAATTTAACAGGAAAATAGTCAACCACAGCCATTAAAGTCCACCCCCATCTCATCACAGAGAAGTGTTATTCAACTGGCCTGTATTTACCCCACAAATGACCTTGCCTTAGCACAAAAGATAGAATAAACCCCCTAGAATTATTCAAATCAGGGATCAGCACCTGCTCTGGCTCAACTCTCCTCAAACTTGAATGGGCATTTGAATCTCCTGGGGATCTCCGAGAAATGTACATTTCCAACTCTATACACTTGGTTGTATAGCTCCCAAGTGGTTCGGGTGCTTCTGATCCCTGGAATCTGATGCCCAATCTTCATTGACTCATTCTTTCCTGCACAGGGAAATTGCAAATAACCAAGAACTAAGGAACACGCATGATGTGACCCTTTGCTTATATAAGGGACTGTTGTTATAGGCCTCTTTTCAAATGAAAATAACCTAAAAGTGGTCCCTTTTGGAAGAGAAAGAATAGATTTAAATATAAGTCCTGCTGTGTGACAGTCACTATGTAAAGTGCTCTCATCTAACAGTAATTATGATTCTCACTTTATACAGCAAACTAAGACTCAGATACTAACTTTTCCAAAACCATCTGAGCAATAAACAGTGGGTTTTGAACCCAGTTCTCTCTGACCCCCAAGCATTTGGGATTTCCATTATTTCTGCTTCTCTGGTTATCAGGCAACGATACTTTCATTTCAGTTCAATTCAACAGAAATGGAGAGAGAGAGAAAGAGATTGTGTGTGTGTGTGTGTGTGTGTGTGTGTGTGTGTGTGTGTATACAAAGAACAAAGAAGAGAGGATATATAGTTGAAGAGGACAAGTCCAAGTCCTCCAGAAGCTCATAGTCCAGGAGAAAGAAAAACACATAAAGAGGTCACCCTGGCACATCTGCTGAGCACTGTGATGGGGACACCAGCTGACAGTCACTCTTACTTAGCTCAGAATGCAATCCTTGGAAGAGTTGACACCACAGCTCTTGGAGAGTGAAGAGGAGCTTATTTACTGGAAGAAGGTAGATACACTACCAGGTGGAGATGATACCTGGACCACAATCATAGAACTATGACATAGATAACATTTTCATTTAAGGAGAATTGGGGGTTAATAATCAGGAAGACTCCTTCTCTTATGAGATACAAAGATAATTAATAAATCATTATTTTTTAAGGTTCTGAGCTTTAAAAGACAGACCCATCATTTAGATGGGTTTATTTAAAGATCCGTTCATTTCTCTATAGAAGATGTACCATAAAATAATGTTTATAATGTAATAATTTGGTAGGCTCCTGCTAATAAAGCAGACAAAAACAAATTAATCCACACTACACTTCAGTTGCTCAACCTAGTCACTGTCTCCTCTCCTATGCCTCAGATGATTGACAGTCATGTCAACCAATTATATATTTTTCTTATTTCAGGTCCTGAGAGGTGGGCTTCCTCTGCTTTCTGTGAGAGAGTTATCACAAAGCATCAGGCACACAGCATTCTAATATCCCACAAGAAAGAAAGCCTAGAGGATATCAAGGTCATGACTATAACTTAAACAACAAAAATAAATAAACAGCTGCCAGGCACGGGTTTACTGAATCAGTTTGCCATTTGGCCCACTGTCCTCTGGCACATTTCAGTGAAGGACAAATGGCCTGTTGAGGCTACCACTCAGTGATGTTTTGAACACAAGTCTTCTGAACCTTCTTCTGGCTCTCACATTCTGGGCCAGGACAATAGGAGCCTCTCTCATTCCTAGCTCAGGTCTTCCCCCTCTGACAAGCATAAATTCTATGAGACCAAACTTTCCCAAAGTCCTGAAGAAGTCAATCAAAGATAAATTACTCATGGACATATTGCAAATGGTAAGCCTTACTAGCCATTTATCATCTTACCTTGCTCTTATTTGCATAATGCTTCAATTATTCTGGGATATTTGCTTATCCTTGTGGAAATTAAAATAAAATTGGATACCTTAACTGGTCTATAAGCAATAACCAATTGCATGCAAATCAAAAATTTCAATATGAAAAAAATCAAAACTTGAAAACAGTAGAAAACGGTGAAAAATATTTTATGACCTCACGTAGGGAAAAATCTCTTAATATTACATAACAAGGGCAAATATTAAAGAAAGTAATAAATTCGACCAAATACTAATATTCAAATTTCTCTTTTCTTCTATTCAAAGAAACCATTTGAGGAGTTCAAAAATAATCAACTTGGATGACAATATTTGAAATGTATGTAATCCCCTAAAATACAACTATCTAAGATATGTTAGGCAATCAAAAGCTCAGTAAGAAAAAGACAAGGACAAGGATATTCACAGCATGGCCACTTCTAATTACAAGAATCTGTAAACAGCCTGAATGCATACCCAAAAGGACAGTGGGTAACTAAACTGAGGTCTGCCACACATTTTAACACCAACCAACAGCTTGAGAGAATGAACTAAAACTATATAAACACGAGTGAATATCATAAACATAATGCTGAGGTTTTTAAAAAACAAGGTTGCAAAGGATAGATACATAATACTGTTCGTGTAATATTAAAAAGGGAAAGCAATGTCATACACATAGTCAATGATAAAACACCAAACGCAAAATTATGATTCCTCTGGTTAAAGAAAAAGGTTCTGATTGGGGAGAGGAACAATAGAGACTTCAATATTGTGGTGTATTTTTTTTCCTTAGGTATTTTATTCCTTAAATAAGATTTTAGGTATATAAATGTTTATTTTATTACTCTGTTTAATATATTGAAATTTTTTATGATATATTTTTTTAAGTTTTTATTCCAGTACAGTTACCATTCAGTGTTACATTAGTTTCAGGTGTACAATATAGTTATTCAACACTTCCATACAGCACCCTATGCTCCTCACAGCAAGTGCCCTCTTTAATCCCCATCACCTATTTCACCCATCTCCCCACCCATCTTCCCTCTGATAACCATCAGTTTGTTCTCTATAATTAAGAGTCCTTTTTTTTTAGTTTATCTCTTTTTTCTTTGTTCATTTATTTTGTTTCCTAAATTCCACAGATGAGTGAAATCATATCATATTTGACTTTTTCTGAATGACTTATTTCACTCAGCATTATACCCTCTAGCTTCATCCATGTTGTTGCAAATGGCAAGATTTCATTCCTTTATATGACTGAGTAATATTTTTTTTAAAGATTTTATTTATTTATTTGACAGAGATAGAGACAGCCAGTGAGAGAGGGAACACAAGCAGGGGGAGTGGGAGAGGAAGAAGCAGGCTCATAGCGGAGGAGCCTGATGTGGGGCTCGATCCCATAACGCCGGGATCACACCCTGAGCCGAAGGCAGACGCTTAACCGCTGTGCCACCAGGCGCCCTATGACTGAGTAATATTGCACCCCTTCTTTATCTATTCATCTATCAGTGGATACTTGGGCTGCTTCCATAATTTGGCTATTATAAATAGTGAAATAAACATAAAAGTTCATATGTCTTTTTGAATTAGTGCTTTTGTTTTCTTTGGGTAAATAGCCAATAGTGGATTTACTGGATCATATGGTAATTCTATTTTTAACTTTCTGAGGAACCTCCATACTGTTGTCCACAGTGGCTGCACCAGTTTGCCTCCCCGCCAACAGTGCACAAAGTTTCCCCCACAGTCTCGCCGACACTCGTTTCTTATGTTGTTGATTTTAGCCATTCTGACAGGTGTGAGATGATATCTCATCATGGTTATGATTTGCATTTCCCTGATGATGAGTGATGTTGAACATCTTTTCATGTGTCTGTTGGCCATCTGGATGTCTTCTTTGGAGAAATGTCTGTTCATGTCTTCTGCCCATTTTTTAATTGAATTATTTGGTCTTTTGGTGTTGAGTTATATGGTCTATGATAAATATATTTTTAAAGGGAAAAAAAAGTGAGCTGCAAGGTTGATCTGACAAATAGTTCAAGAAAAACCCCAGAAAAAGACTTAAAAAAAATAGAAAGTAAAGAGAGAGGTAAGACACACATATCCTAATAACCCTCTAATAGTAATTCCCAAAGCAGAAACTAGAGGGGAGAAATATACATAAATCAATATGACAAGAAACTTCCCCAAATTAAAAAAAAAGATATGAAATCTCAGACAGGGGCCAAACAATGCCATGTCAGAGAAAAAGAACTCAAAAACTTCTAAAGAGAGATAGATTAGTCACAATTAAATTGATATAAAACTCCCTGTTGACAGCATTAAATGAAGAAAGAAAATAAAATAATTTCTTCAAGATTCTGAGGGAAGATATTTTGATCAAGACTTCTTTACTGAATCTACCTACTATTCAAGTAAAAGAGTAAAACAGATATTTTTTTTAGATTTAGAATTAGAGATGATAGTAACTTAACTCTTTAAAGATCAAACAAGAACAGCTACTAAAGGGTACACTTCTGACAAAACAAAAACAAAAGTGCATCTGAGAGTGATTTGTAAAAGTAAATATGAGGACAAATAAGGATTAAAAAAAAAAGAAAAAAGGATTATAACTTAATACTAAGTGCAATCAGGGACAAAAATAAAAAGAAATAATAATATCAATAAAATCCTACCTTATATCAAATGCGGGAGCAGGGGGAGAAAGGAAAGGAAATGATGAGATATGATATTTGCTTATTCTAATTAAAGATGTGTTTTCTGATTAATTCTAGAGATTAATTTAAAATTTACCTATATGTATTCATATTTATCATAGCTCTTAATTTAAGAAAAACTACTGAGAAAACAAACATTCTTTTTTTTTTTTTTAAGCGGGAGAGAGGTGGGGATAAGTGCAGAGGGAGAGAGAGAATCCCAAGCAGGCTCCACACCCAGCACAGAGCCCTACACTGGGCCCAATCTCACAACCTGAGATCATGACCTGAGCCTAAAACAAGAGTTGCCCACTTAACCAACTGAGCCACCCAGGCACTCCCAAGAACAGACATTCTTTAAATCTATTTCCAGGTCAAGTCTTCAAAGCCATTGAAAGTAATTCAATAAAAGGCAAGAAAAGTGAAAAAAGAAGTAAAACACATTAAATAGAAACTACTAAAAGATGATATAAGCCCAAATATATTTTTAATTCACCATGAATTAAAACATGAATTGAAATAAAAAGAAACTCAGATTGAAAGAATCAGTTGTGTTCCTATACACCTGCAATGAACAATCTGGAAAAGGAAATTAAGAAAACAATTCCATTTACAATAGCATCTAAAAGAATAAAGTATTTAAAAATAAATTCAACCAAGGAAGAGAGACTTGTACAGATAGTCCCCAATTTATGGTGGTTCAGCTTACAATTTTTTGACTTTACAATGCAAAAGCAATACATATTCAATAAAAAATGTACTTTGATTTTTGAATCGTGATCGTTTCCTGGGCTAGCAATATTTGGGACAATGCTGTCATGATGCTGGAGGCTGCAGCTCCTGGTCAACCATGGGATCACGTGTCCAAACAACCAATACACTTACAACCATTCTGTACTCATACAACCACTCTGTTTCTCACCTTCAGTACATTAGTCAATGAGTTACATGAGATATTCAACACTTTATTATAAATTAGACCTCATGTTAGATGATTTTGCCCAACTGTAGGCTAATGTAATTGTTCTATGTGCATTTAAGGTAGGTAAGGCTAAGCTGTGATGTTGAATAAGTTAGATGTATTAAATGCATTTTTTGGACTTATAATATTTTCAACTTACAATGGGTTTATTGGGATGTAAACCTATCATAAGTCAAGGAAGATCTGTACACTGAAAATTATAAAACATTGCTGAAAGAAATGAAAGAAAATCTAAATTAACATAAAGACATTCCATGTTTGTGGGTAGGAAGACTTAATATTGTTAAGAACTTAATTCTACCCAAAGAAATCTACAGATTCAATGCAATTTGTATCAAAATTTCAACATCCTTTTTTTGAAAAAATAGAAAAAGCAATCCTCAAATTCATATGGAATTGCAAGGGACCCCAAATAGGCCAACAACCTTAAAAAAGAGAAAAGTTAGAGAACTCACACTTCCCAAATTCCACCTTACTACAAAGCTACAGTAACCAAAATAGGTAGATACATAAACCATTGGAACAGAATTGAGAATCCACAAGTAAACCCCTACATCTATGGCAAATTAATTTTTGACAAGCATGCCAAGTTCATGGCATGGGGAAAGAGTTGTCTGTTTGACAAATAGTGCTGGAGCAACTGGATTACCACAAGCAAAAGAATAAAATTAGACCCCTACATCACACCATATATAAAAATTAACTGAAAATGGATAAACAACATAACATAAGAGATAAAACCAGAAAATGCTTGGAAGAAAACATAAGGGTCAATCTCCATGACCCCCTTCCATTTGGCAAGTCTTAGTTATAATACCAAAAGCATGAGCAGAAAAGGGGGAAAAAAGATTAAATTGAACTTCCTCAAAATTAAAAACTTTTGTGCATCAAAGAACATTATCAAGAAAGTGAAAAGACAACCCACAGAATGGTAGAAAATATTTGCAAATCATATATCCGATAAATATTTGATATGCAGAACATATAAAGCATGACAACTCAAGAAGAAACGGACAAGGGAACCAATTTTTAAATGGACATAGGTCTTGAGTAGACCTTTCTCCAAAGATAAACGAATGGTGCATAGCACATAAAAAGCTGGTCAAATCATTAATCATCAGGGAGATGAAATCAAAATCACAAGAAGATACCAGTTCATACCTTCATAGATGCTATAATAAAAAATAATAATATCCAGAAAAAAATGTTAGCAAAGATGTGGAGAAATTGGGACCCTTGTACATTGCCAGTGGGCATGTAAGATGGTACAGCCACTATGGAAACAGTTTGGCAGTTCCCCAGAAAGCTAAACATAGTATGACCGTATGGTTCAGTAATGCTCCTCCTCAGGAGAACTGAAAAAAGAATCTGCAAAGAATTGAACAGAGGGTCCTTGTGTACTTGTGTTGATTGCAGCACTATTCACAACAGACAAAAGATGGAAACAACCCAAATGTCCATGAACTGATGAATGGATACACAATGTGTTATATCCGCACAGTGGACTTCTAGAAACAAGTCAGACACAAGAAGACACACCTTGTACAATTCCACTTATACGAAATATCTAGAATAGGCAAATTCATAGAGGCAGAAAGTAGATTAGAGATTCCCAGAGGCAGGGAGAGGAAAGAAGAGGGAGCTACTGTTATGTGGTTATGGTTTCCTTTCAGGGTGATGAAGAAGATTTGGAATTAAATAGTGGTGATGGTTGTACAACATTATGAATTTAATTAATATCCAGAACTGAGCAGTTACAAATAGCTAACATTGCAAATTTTATGTTTTTTATTTTACCACAATAAAGTAATTAATTTTTAAAAAATTTAAGTAAACTCATATTAAATAACAAACAAAAGCCAAAAATGTGTTGCTTAAAGGAGACATACCACTAACAAAAACATCACAAGAAAGTTGAAAAAGATGGAAAAATATATGAGATGCAAATGTTAATCAAAGAAATCAGAAAGTAGTGTTAGAATATTAACAATAGCAGCACCTGGGTGGCTCAGTCAGTTAAGTGTCAGACTCTTCATTTCTGCTCAGGTCCTGATCTCAGGGTCCTGAGATCAAGACCTCCATCAGGCTCCACACTCAGTGCAAAGCCTGCTTGAGATTCTCTCTCTCTCTCTCTCCCTCTGCCCCTTTCTCAACTCACATATGCTCTCTATCTCTCTCTAAAAAGTAAATAAATAAAATGTTTTTTTAAAAAGAATACTAACAATAAACAGAATTCAAATTCAAATTGGAAAACATCAAGAGAGACAAAGGAAGATATTTCATGTTGCTAAAAGAAATAATCCAGTCCACAATGAAAATAGGGAATAACATTTATTTATGTACCTGCCCACATAGATTAGAAATATGTAAAGCAAAATCTATTGGAAATATAAGAATATTTGACATCCCAGTCAGAGAAAGATAAATAGCATATGATTTCACTCATACATAGAATTTTAAGAAACAAAACAGATGAACATAGGGGAAGGGAAGAAAATGAGAGAGAGAGGGAGGCAAACCATAACAGACTCTTAACAATAGAGAACAAACTGAGGGTTGATGGAAGGAGGTGGGTTAGGGTGACGGGTGATGGGTATTAAGGAGGACCCTTGTGATGAGCACTGGGTGTTATATGTATGTGATGAATCACTAAATTCTACACCTAAAACCAATTTTACTATATATGTTAGCTAACTAGAATTGAAATAAAAAACTGAAATAAAAAAAAGAAAATGTGACATCCAAAATCATGGAAGGAGATTTAAATACAAGTTTCTCAGAGTTCAATCAGTTAAAAAGAAAAAAAAAAAGGAAAAACTAAATGATGTTTCAATAACATAAGCTTTTTAAAGCCTGACCCGGTATCTATCCATACATAAAAATGCACCTCTAACAAATCAGCACTTTCTCTTCAAACATACAAGTAAAATTGACAACATCCACCATGTGTTGGAGCACAAAGGAATCTCACCAAATTCTAAAAAGTAAAAATCAAAGAGGCTGACTTCCCTGAATACTAATGCAATCAGAACAACACACAGCCATCCAAAGAAAACCCATATGCCTGGATTTTAAAACATACTCCTAATTAATTTGTAGGTTAAAGAATCAATCAATGTTAAAATTATAATCTTAACAGAAACATTAATGACAGTGTACATATAAAATGAGGGATCTAACCAAAACAGTAATAAGAGAAAAAATATAAAAGGCTTTATGGAAAAATTTAGAAAACAAAAACAAATAACCAGTTTCCTTTTTCCAAAGCTTAGAAAAATACACTCAATGAGCAGAATAGGACTGATAAAGATTAAAACAAGTTAATAAAAAATTAAGACTTCAACTGTAGTTGATTAATAAAATAAAAAGATAATTTGGAAATATTATTGAAATAGATGAAAATTAGAGGACCAACCAAGAAAAACAGATATTTGAATGAACACTATTGGGAAGCAGTTTTTACATGCAGAAGGAGAGAAAAATGTTCAAGTGATAGGAGCATAGTTTGTATAGCCTTTCAGTAATACCTGAAAACCTAGAAGGAAACATGGCTAGGAAAATTTAAATTACTCAAACTGACCCAATAAAAATAAACATAAAACTCCAACAACCAAAATTGTAATTGTTAAGTTAGGAACAGGAGCTGATCATTTTTCTGAATTCTAACAAATCTTCAAGAGGCAATTCTGTGATTTCTTTCAGAACACAGAGAAGAGGGAAAGCCTGACTCTTCTTATCCATCGAACGTAATTATTATACTAAACTGGACGAAGAACAAATGGATAATAGAAAACTATTAGCAAATTGAATACAGCAGAGTTAAAGGAAAAAAACACAAAACAGTAACTACAAAGGCAACCTCGTGACCACAGGCCCTATCTCAGGAGAGCAATCATGCCTCTACATCACATTATCTCTCAGGCTGATACACTACACCACACGAAATTGCATTATATTTGAGATGGAGTCAGGGATAAAAATCATGTTATCATTTCTATAGAATCTGAAACACCATGTGATAAAATTCAACCCTCATTCCTGGTTTTTTAAAAGAGACAGCTATCTAGGATGAAATGAAAACTTCTTTAAGTTGAAAATTCTCTCTCAAAAGCCCATAGCCAACTTTAAACTTGATTTGAAAATTAAAAGCAACCACGATCAGTCATACAATTCAAAATTGTACCTTCAACCATGGTCCTAGCCAGTGCTACAAGGAAGGAAATAGTATTTTTGTCATTCTCAGTATGCAATATAATCATCTAGCTAGGCAGTACAAGAGAATCACTTGATCTATTATTAAAATTGAGCTCAACAAGACAGAATTGACATCAACTGATAAAAATCAAGGAACTCTCCTATACACCCTGACCTCAGGTTTCAGGTGAAAATAAACATGAAATATACAACATAGTCTATAACACACAATGATTCTATCCTAATAGGATACATTTGCTACTGCACTTCATAAATGTTCATTTAATGTGACTATTATATTTCCTTTGTTCTGTATATTATTTGCTCCTAGACTACAGAGTGGCACTTCATTTTTTTCTGGGTGAGCTCAAAGGAATAAACCCAAGGAGCTACAACATGCCAAGGAATCCCAGAAAAAGTAGGAACTTAGAGAAAGAGCAGCAAAGACTGGTCAGCAGGGTCACTCTCACAAAATACAGCAGAATTGGCTCAAGTAGCTCACTAATATAGTGACTGCATATAATAACCAAATGAAGGAATGGCTCAATAGTGCTTTCTGCAATGTTAAAATGTTTCCTAATGAAGGGGCTGAAGACACCTGGGTGTCTCAGTAGGTTAAGCATCTGCCCTTCGGCTCTGGTCATGATCTCAGGGTCCTGGGATCAAGCCTCAGCGGGGAGTCTGCTTCTCCCTCCCCCTCTGCCCCTCCTCCCACTCTTGTGGGGGTGCTGTCTCTCTCTCTCTCTTCCTTTCTCAAACAAATAAATTAAATCTTTTTTAAAAAAGTTTCCTAATGAAGAGAACAAACCTAGGGAGACACAATCCCTCTCCAGCTAGGAGATGAAAGTTCCAAATGGCTCTACCAATTGCAACAAAAGAATAGTAAGGAACACACAAGTTTTAAGAATGTTACTAGACCAGGTTAATCCATTATCACACTGAAAGGATAGGTTAGGTAACAAAGGCCGAGTGAGATTTAAAAGCACATAATTTGGGAGAGAAACAACAGATCGCAGGGAAGATAGGAAAGGAAAGAGAAGGGGGAGAGTAAGGAAGAGAAAAAAATGTGCAAGGAGTATACTTAAAACATCTTTGTTGTTGGAAGTAGAAATGTTTATCTTTAAAAAGGACGCTCTGTGGTGGTTGATGAGTAATTCAGGTTACATTCTTCAAGGAAACAGCCAAGTCCAATGCTCAAACTGAAAAAATCAGTCTGTTGATAACTCAGATCCTATCACTTCAACCAGTTGGAAGTCACTCTTTTTCTTTTAGACCTGGGAAGAACACTGTAACTGTGGGAAGCACTGATTTTGTCCCAAAGGTTGCTAGGCGATATTAAATAATAACCTGAAAATAAGTATAATTAAGTAATAGAGCTCTTGGTGAGCCCAGCAAATTACTTACAAAAATGTTCTTAGCAGCTTTCGGGGGTGCAGTAACTTTTTTGGCGCACACCCATCACTCTGATATTTCCGGAACAAGGAGAGGATGCTAAATCTTGCCCCACTCTTGAAGACTATAGACCAGACCCATTTCAGGAGAGAGCTCAGGCTTGTTTTGACTCCCTATTCTCCATGGGACAATTTCTGAAAGAAGATAATGAATACAATGAATCCAGCCTACAGTTGGATTTACAGTCCAGGCAGCACTCACCCAGGACCTCTAGCCAAATATCACATAGACACTGGATTATCCCAGACATGACAAATTTCTAAGTCCCCTCTGCCCAACTACCTTCTCAAGAAAGAACCATTTACTATTAGTACTGTTATACTAGTGCTGTGTTATTCTTGATTTTTAACAACTAAAAACAAGGCACAGATAGTTGGGTTATGGACTACCAGATGTACATGTACCTCCCCATGACAGGTGACAAGTGTCTCCCAAAGACAGTCCATCCCACCACACCTCCTCCTCCTGTTTGATATCCAGTATCCTCAGTTTCACCCACACATGTCCTGGTGCTTCATGCTTTGGGCCATGTGTGCGGACTGGAGGTGCTCTCTTTGCTGGAAATTCCATCCCCTTCCTCTGGTTCCTACTCTTACCCACACTTAGCTCAGACAGGCACCACCTCCTCCGGACATCTCTGGGGGTTCCGCAAGGCTCCCAAGACACCACTTTATTCTCATACCTCCCACACTGGACTGGCACTGCCTGACTGCAGTGTCACCCACATGAGGGCATGGTGACCAAGAACAATGAAGGCAAAGCCTGGGTGGGATCTGCCTGCAGTCCACGAGGTCCTGAGTTACAAAAAGCACTCCATGGTTATTTATTGAGCCAAATTAAGCTGGAAAACAAATAGAAATCTAAAGAAGAATAGACTACTCTAAATTACCTTCCTCCTACTCACTCTCAAGTTTGCTAAAATTTAGTTTGCTGCTGAAGGTGTCCCCCAACAAATTCCATTTGCAGGAACGAAGTAAAAAGACCACCAGGTTTAAAACACCAACCGCAATTCTAAACACATAGAAGATGCTGGATAATCTTGGTCACTCACTCATCTTCCTCCTCAGGTAAATGGAAACTGTCTTCCCACGCATCACTGTGTGTTCCAGATTATTGTTGAGCTCACTGCACCCTTCTCCTGTCCCACAATCCTTCCCGGTCTACCTGAATTCTGGGGCACAAGTCATCCCAGATGCGCTGCTTCCAAATGCTCATTTCCGACCGCACATTCCGATTCTCCTCTGACTTATTCCTTTCTTCTCATGTTCAGTTCTTGACTCTGTTGTGTTTTCTGATTTCAGCAGGAGCTCTGAGCCCTAAAGCGGGGTTCTCCACAGAGTAAATCCCGACCACGGGAGAAAAAGGGAGATTCTACTGCACAATGAGAAGCAAAATCCGGGTGAAGACTGAAGGCAGTCAGCCCTATTTTCCCTCCAGGTGAGAAGTGAAAAGCGTAGCAGGTTTGGTTACCAAGGCAAGAGATGGGGCTGCACAGGAGACAGTAAGAATGGTAAACACGTCTGACAATAAACCGGGTTTAGAGGCACTGGCCAATACTGCACATCACTGTGGACCACGATTGCCTTTCCAGGTCAAGAAATCCCAGAACATGTGAGAATGACAAACTGTCCAACCCCTACAGAATTTGGCAACCTCTAACAAATCTGTGCATGCATTCACCCTGAACTTCAACGTCACACTTGCCCTCTATAGCCATTTCAAAAAATACGAAAGCCAATTGTGCTGTGTTACTCATTGCAGCACCATTTGATTTTTCAAAATGCTAATTTGGAAACTCCTTAAGAGGTATAGGCAGACGAGTGGAATAACCTGTTACCTACCTGTGTTGGAGTATTATGCAACCATGGAAAAGAATAGGAAGATTTCTATGAACTAATATGTGGTTTGTTTTTTTTTTAAAGCAAAGTGAAAAGACCATCTATATATGCTACTTTTTGGTAAAAAATAAATAAATAAAGAGAAATAAGAAAACATACTCGTATCTCCTCATCTTCACCAACAGGAACGCAAGGAGGATACATTGGAAGACAATAATGTTAGTTACCTGCAAGGGGTTGTTACGAATGAGGTAGCAGGGTGGTGGGAGTGACCTCTGAGCACAACTTTTTGAATCATTTTTTACTTTTAGGAGCTTGTTAGTGGTCTTCATATTCAAAAAATAGAACTAAATCAGCAAAGGGTGTCATGGGGGAACCTAAAACTGAAAGCCAACTGGAACAAAGAAAGCCCGTTGTAGTTCAAATAAATACCATAACCACAATGAGGAAGAATGAGAAAGAGAACTCGGGGCACCAGAGTGGCTCAGTCGGTTAAGGTTAAGTGTCTGACTCTTGGTTTCTCTGAGGTCTTGATCTCAGAGCTTTGAGATAAAGCCCCGCCTCTGGCTCTGTGCTCAGCGGGGAGTTTTCATAAGATATTCTCTCTCAGGGGCACCTGGCTGGCTGTGTTGGTTAAGTAGCTGCCTTCCGCCCAGGTCATGATCTCAGGGTCCTGGGATCGAGTCCCACATTGGGCTCCTTGCTCCTCAGGGAGGCTGCTTCTCCCTCTCTCTCTGCCTGCCGTTCCCCCTGCTTGTGCACTCTCTCTCTCTCAAATAAATAAATAAAATCTTAAAAAAAAAAGATACTCTCTCTCCCTCTCTGTCTTCCCCTACCCTCTCTCTTTCTCTCTCTCTCAAATAAATAAATCCTTAAAGGAGAGAGAGAGAGAACTTATCCAAGTAACTTATAAATGCAACCAGAGATCTGCAGTCTTGAATAAGATGGAAAAGAAGAACAGCAAACAGATGCTAAATCCCTTTTCAGTACCCTTGGTTTTTCATATGGTATAGGCAAAGCAGTTCTGAAATAACTGTAGATGTTCCATGGATTTGAGCTCATTAGAGAAAGTGTTGATGTCGTTGAGAAGAAGGGACATGTAAATATGGTTGGGTTGGGGGAATAAGAAAAAATCCTTTGGGAACAGTTTGGATTTCGAGGTTTGGGTATGAATGTATAATTTCTAAAATATGTATATATATGTGTGTGTATGTGTGTGTGTTTATGTGCCTGCCGATATGTGTGCATGTGTGTCTTTGCATGTGTGTGTGTGCATACATGTGCATAGATGCATACATAACCAGCTTGGCGCTCTGAAAGCAAAGACCCACCCCTGCCCGTAGCAATGAGTACACCTAGCTGCCAGGTATTGGTCTTGAGTCCAGTGATCACCCGTGAGGAACAAGGGCACATCATGTGTTTCCAGACATGATAGCTGAGAAGGACATAACGTTGTATTTGCAGGATTCTGGCGGATAGCGCTCAACCGGGTTGTAATTATAAGGAAATACATGCACACTCCAAATGAGGAGCATTCTACTTAAAAGAACAGAGGGGGCTATGTTTTTCAGAAATGTCCATGTCAGAAAAGACCAAAAAAACCAACAAAAAACAAAAAACCCTGTGGAAATGTCCCAGACATGACAACTAAATGCAATATGTGATCCTGGGTGAAAAATGCCATAAAAAATTATCAGGCCAACTGATAAAATCAGAATATAAAGAGCAGATCAGATAAAAAGCATTGCATCCCTATTAAATTTGTTAAAGCTATAACTGCGCTGTGTTTGTTTACAAAGAATGGCCATCCATATTTTTAGGAAATCCTTAAAGTGTGTAGGTTTTGAGGGCCGTGGTATATGCAACTTATTCTCTATTGGTTCAGAAAAGAAGCAGGGGAGCCTGGGTGGCTCAGTCAGTTAAGCGTCTGTCTTCAGCTCAGGTCATGATCTCAGGGTTCTGGGATGAAGCCCCATGGCCAGACTCTGCTCAGCGGGGAGTCTGCTTGTCCTTCTCCCGCCCCCCACCCTCATGCATGTGCTTGCTCTCTCTCTCTTTCAAATAAATAAATTAATCTAGAGAGAGAGAGAGAGAGAGAAAGAAAGAAAGAAAGAAAGAAAGAAAGAAAGAAAGAAAAGCAGAGAAAGAGAGAGAGGGAGGGAGAAAAGGAAGGAAAGAGCGGGGAGGGAGGGAGGGAGGGAGGGAGGGAGGGAGGGAGGGAGGGAGGGAGGGAGGGAAAAGGGAAGGGGAAGGAGGGGAGAGAGGGAATAAACTATGTGAAACTTTGTGAAGACATCAGACATGACCCCCAAAATGCTCCCTGACTCAGGGAGGGGGAAGGAGAAGGGAGGGAGGCAAGGAAGGAGATGGGGGATGGGAGGGGCTGCGGCAGGAAGAGGGGGAGGGGAGAGAGTACACACATCACCACCAACAGATGTATCTAGGTAAAGGGCACATAGGCGTTCTTTATATATTCTTATCCCTGCCACTTTTCTAAAGTTTAAGTTATTTCCAAATAAGTTAAAAGAAAAACAGAGAGGAATCTGCAGAAAGATATATACACATCTATCTATACATTGGTCACAGACGCTACTTTGTACTAAATACTCTAAGCTTAATAAGAGCGGACACCTGCAGGGAACCTACTTTGTGCCGGGGCCTGAACTAGGAATTTTACACATATTTTCTCTCATATTCATAGCAACCATGTCCTGCAGATTTCTATTTTCTGCATTATTTTTTATTACTTCTATGATCTTCCAATGTCTAGAACAAGTACAGTTCTGTGTAGCTTTGCATTAAAAACTGATTCCAATCACAGATATGTAGATGTGCCCCCATCCTATTTAAAAAAAAAAAAAAGAAGTACTGCAACCCATAAGCTGATCCTCAATGATAAGGCACAGTAGATAACAGTAGAGCAAGGCTATTATTTTTTCCCTTCTGTTGTCCCCAACTTCTAAGCCTACATCAAACCTTGTTTTTTTAAAAATCTTTCATTTTAACAGAACACATTGAAACCTCAGAGATAACCATGTTTTCTATTCATGGCTTTCTCTCTAATCTCCAGAAAGTTATTAGAAACTGTCTCAGTAGTACCTCGCATTCAATCATTCTATTACACGAAAATATTTCCTTTCAAAAATCAGAAGTTGCATTCTGCCTCCGTCCAGCAAATTGCAAATGAAACTGGTCATTTGCAAAGATCAGCATGAAAGGCACGGGGATAAATGTGCTGTCAGGAAGAAAGAGAAAGATGCATCTAGGGAAGAGCAACTATATTGTATCACCTAGTTTCCTGCTTCTATACAGGACTGCAACTTAATACAAATGCTTGCAAACCTCTCAGACCGTTTCCTACTTCCACGGTTATCTTTTAGCCAGACTCTAAGTGTTATCAAAAAAAAAAAAAAAAAAATTAACTTAGCTCTAAGAAATACCTCCTTGGCTTAGGAGATTAAGTCAATTTCTTTCACTTTAATATAGCTTTTAAATAACTGATTATGTGATTCATTATTTATGCAGCTGATAATATAATTCATTATTTGACCACATAATTATCACTCAGTGATCAGTGATGACTATAGAAATGAAATCTCTGGTTTCAAAGATATTTTATCATATTAGCACTAAGGATAATGAGTTTAATTCTCTGGCCCCATGAGACAGAAAACTTCAGATAAAATACATTGTCAAATAATAAACATCAGCATTCTGCCTACTCTGAGCTCTGCTGCTATATTCCTAGATGAGACTCAGGGAATTAGAGAATGTTAGAGCGGAGAGAAAATGAAAAGATTACCCGACCCTTTGCTTTGCAGATGACGATGCTGAGGCATAGGGAGGGACCATGATACCCCAAGTCCGTCAAAACGTGGTGTCAGTTTTCCCTTTTGGGGGTTATAGTCGAACACCATCCTCTACTTCTTGACACCACGGGTGATGGCTCTCCACAAAGAACATTTACATTAGCTATCCATCATGCAAAATCTTCAAGAAATTTGTATTTTCCCTTCCTGCATTATATTTTTTAATCTAGTGTTATATGCTTTTTGACGATAATGCAGACCCCATAGTTTAACTCATTTAATGCACTAATGGATTAAAACCCACAGTTTGTGCTAAGCCAGAGACAACATGCAGCTCAGGCCTTACTCCCTCCAGGGGGATTTTTCTAACCACACACTTCTCCTCCTTATTAGTTGTTATTCAGTGCATGCTGTTGAAAAGGAAAAAAAAAAAAAAAAAAAGAATGACAAGTGAATGAATGGCCTGGAAAAAACTACCAAAGAGAGTCCAATCCTGCACAATCTTCTTCCTAATCTGGGAATTCAAGAATTCCAGGTTTATGGTTCTTGCCTTCTCTGAGCCTGTCGTTGTCACTGGCTAGGGGCAGGGTATGCACAAGTGGCCATGGTCCTCACCCATAGGAGGCTGCAGACCCCACTGGGGGAAACCCACGAGCATAAAGCCATGTGCATCCATGCGAGCAAGTGGCCCACAGGTTGGTAGCAGATGACTGGACCATCCCTGGGAGAAAGGAACCAAAGCCCTTAGAGTGGTGCGCTCCTGTGAACTGACCCCCACAGGCATGCATGTGCCTCCGTTCCGTCTGCTTGCGGATCAGTTCTGTACCTCTGTCCTTTCTGACCGGCTGTTCTTGAGGCCTGGACTAGTTTGCTCTCTTGCAACCAAAGTCTTCATCTTTATTCAAGACTCAACTTAGATTTCACCCTCTCTGTGAGGCCTCCCCAATTCCTCTGAGAAATCCACTCCTTTTTTTCTCCCATGGCGATTGGAACCTGCAAGCTGCATTATAATTTCGCTGTGGGCTCTCATTTGAGCAAACTCCTCAATTTTCACATAGAGGATAGCAATGGTGTCTTAGCTCCCCTCCTCTGGGTGAAGACATCAGACATGACCCCCAAAATGCTCCCTGGCTCAAGACTGCACACTGTTGGAGAGACTGTCTCGTAAAGAACGATCAAACTTCTGCCGGGAGAGCACCACGTCGAAGCCCATGGGGCAATACTCTCCCTTTACCTCAGCCACCACAGACAAGCCTGAGACCCATGCCTGAGGCTCATCCCCTCAAAGCTTGACACATCCCCTAAACTGACCCAAGCTTCAATTTTCCCTCAATCCTCCAAACCTGACGACAGACCTTGAGTTCCAGAAGGCAAAGTCCTCTCTATCTCCTTTTAACAAGAAGCTTCCCTGGAAGCTAACTGGAAGTCTCTCCCTGATGACTGTTTCTCCCGCGGTCATTTCAATGGGGCAGCTGTGTTTCTCTCACACGTGAGATAAGTATCCTCTTGTTCCTCATAGCTGCTTCACCCCATGTTCCTCTTGGCCCCTCTCAAGCACGTTCTTCCAGATTATGAGCCACCATCCTGCTCCTTGCTGCGGCTGTCTCCTCTTCTCCTGGTCACTTCCCCTCACTACTGAAGGGTCCACCCCTGGACCACTGTCTTTCTCTCCCCACGACTCCTATCCTGATGCTTGGCGACTTCAAACACTTGCACAATCCATGCAACACCTGGACGCTTTACCTTCTCACTACCAAGGACTTTGCCTTCTGCCCCATATCAGCCACTCACTCATTTCTAATGATTCACAAGCCAGAGGGACAGTTTACCAGGAGGTAATGACATCAATTCCTAAATTACACAAAATAGAATAAATTAGAACAGGAAACATCAGAGTACATTCTCTGTAGTCCAGACAGGAATTATTTCATGAAACTTTGTTTCAATTATATACATGTTTCCTGAGCAGAGTTATAAAATGTATTTTTCTACTGTTAAGGCATGGTTTAAAAAGTTTGAAAAACACTGCCCTTAACATGGCCTGTAATCAGGCCCCTTCCTAGATTCCTAGTTCAAGCATCTTCAAGCTGTCATCACCACCTTCTGTGGTCCCACCCACTCTTTCCAGGATCCTGGCTCCGGCAATTTCACCGCACCAAGCCTTCTGGTCCCTTAACTCCGCCCCTTTTCCTACCCCTCCCCCATCTCAGTGCTCACTCGGAGCCCTGGTTAGAAGTCCGGGGTCAGCTATCCCAGCTGCTCCCCTGATGCCGAGCTTCTCAAGGACCGAAACCATACCCTGGTGAACTTTATATCCCAGGCACCAACACTGTGCTTGGCACAAAACAGGTGTTCTGAACATCTTCGTTAATTTAACAAGGCTGTTAACGAGGCGGGGTCCTGCTGAGCAGGTTAATAAAAGCCTCCGCTAGGGGCGCCTGGGTGGCACAGCGGTTAGGCGTCTGCCTTCGGCTCAGGGCGTGATCCCGGCGTTATGGGATCGAGCCCCACATCAGGCTCCTCTGCTATGGGCCTGCTTCTTCCTCTCCCACTCCCTCTGCTTGTGTTCCCTCCTCGCTGGCTGTCTCTCTGTCGTATAAATAAATAAAATCTTTAAAAAATAAATAAATAAATAAATAAAATAAATAAAAGCCTCCGCTTTTATTAATTGTATGTAATTTTGTTTATCATGGAGCCCACACACATCACTCCTCCTCTCATTTCTACTTTGCAGAGTTTTATTTCCACAGTTTAATTCAATAAAGTCAGGATGGCAGAGAGAGAGTTCCTCAATATTCCACTATGCCATGAGGAAAATTTCAGTGAGCAATTTCAGCCATAACTCTTTCATCATATTGAAAGAAAGAGAGAAAGAAAACCCTCAATGTCTGTCAAAAGATTAATAAGTTTTTATATACAGTTCAAAGCTGTCAGCTGTAGTTCATTAGAATAATAAATCTATTAAATCTTGGAAGGATTAACATCTCATTATCTCATCCTTGTTATAAGAATGAAGGTTTTATTATCTCAATGACTTAAATAATTCTTATCATGTAATGCATTCTCTCCACCCCATCCCCCACCCCCCACAGTTTAGGCATTGATATTAATTTTTTTCCTGTGTTGGACATTAACCTTTCAGGAGCATTGGAATGTCCAGCTTGGCTATGAGAGACTGATGGAAGCCTGCATTTTAAATGATTCTTTGTATCTGATTCATGTGTGGTTTTACCCATTCTTTCCTAAAATACCCTTACTATCACATCTAGCATTTAATCATTTAAAGCTTAAACCAAGATGCAGAACACATCAGTGGAAAAAAGCACTGAATTGGGAGTCCCAAAGCCTCTGCACTGAAGTCTGGGTTTCTCTCCATCACTGGCTTACTGGGGGAGCTTGGACAGTTCCCCATTTGGAATGTCCTCTGCCTCATTCAAAGCTAAGCTAAGTGCTGGCTTCTCACTTCTGTGAGCCTTCCCTGATGCCACCAGTTTGGCGACTCTTCTATATGCTCTCACTAAACCTTAATCATCTCTCTGTCCTTGCATTTATACATTTTCCCAGAAACTTTTTTTTTTTGCATTCATTTTAGTGCCTGGCATATAATAGATTCTCAATAAATATTTGTTGAATGAATAAAAACAAATGTGTCTCTCCAAATGGACACTGGTGCACAATAGGTATTCAATACATGTATTGATTCCATTGAAGGCTTTGGGATAGATATTTATTATATTCCATTTAAGAAATCTAGAGCTCCGAATGATTCCAAAACTCGTTCCAGGCCATAGAAGTAGTAAAGTCCTGGAGCGCCTGGGTGGCTCAATCAGTTAAGCATCTGCCTTGGGCTCAGGTCATGATTCTGGAGTCCTGGGATTGAGCCCCATGTCGGGCTCCCTGCTCAGCAGGGAGTCCGCTTCTGCCTCTCTCTCTCTTCCTCTGCCCCTCCCCACTGCTCATGCACTCAAGCCCCCCACCCCACCCCCGTGCTCTCTCCCATGCATGCACTCTTTCTCTCAAATAAATAAAATCTTTAAAAACAAAAAGAAGTAGCAAAGTCCTGGAACACTTGGTTTGAACATGGGCCTGCCTGGCTCCAAGGTTTCGCACACTGCGCTGCACCAGCCACCTCCTCGGTGAGCCTTGGGTAGCTCCTTGGCATCATCAGAGTCTGCTCAGATGTGGCATCATCAGAATGCCTCTAGGAGCACCGATCGTGCAGGTGAGTCAAAAGAGCCTTCCAACTTGCTACTGCCCCTCTCTGGCAGAACAACTGACTGCTGAGTGCAAATCCTTCCCTGGACCATCTGAGAATGTCTTCACAAAGAAGCAAATGCTTGGGAAATGCTCACGGCATAGCTAAGGAGCCACTGAAAGAAAGAAGAAGAGCATAGTAATGCACGCTCCTGGTGACATCTCACCACACTCCCCTCCCAAAAGCATCAAGAAGAGAACTGTTAATGGCACTTCTAATGATTTTTCTGGATCACAGAGACGGGCTTCTCAATCATTTTGCTGAAACCAGCCTGGCCATCACACATTTATTAAAAAGATAACATCATTTCATTTTACCTTGTCAGGTAATTTTATATCTAACACAAAGAGGGTGTCTAAACAATAACAAACAGCTGGAAAGGAGAAAAATGGTCATATCACTCCACTGTGTAACATCCTAATGATGAAGCCAATCTCCAAAACAGATTGCAGACTCAGCTCGAAGAGCTGCTGGTGTGCCCAGTTGAACGACTTTCTTTGTTTGTTTCATTTTGTTCAGACTTGATGATAAAGGCCTCATCAATTCACCCCAACCCAAACTCTGCCCTCCCAGATGACGCAGATTTGCCAAGCATGGGCCATGGATGGGCATCTCGTCTTCAAAAATCATTCAGCTTCCTCTCAGTTGCTTCTTTGAAGCCAAAGTGTTTATTCTCCTTTGGGTTTATCTGTAATCCCTGCTTGTATCTCCTTCGAGTTTCTAAATTGAGTTTTAATTAAGACATTTTGAAGAAGTTTACTCTCTTCTTGCAAACAGCATATGGCCTAGCCTGATACAGTCCTTCGGGCACGGCCTCAAGACACCCAAGGACAGCTAGACATGAGGCAGGGGAGCAGGACATGTGTCCCGGGGTTGGCTTCATTCTTTTCCATGTGCAAATGATAGGTGATGAGTCCTTATCTATGCAGCTACTCATCTCTTCCCAAATCAACTTTGTCTGCTGGCAAAGTTTAGAAAACTCAAAGACTGGCGTCTGGGTGGCTCAGGGGTTAAGTGCTGCCTTCGGCTCGGGTCATGGTCCCAGGGTCCTGGGATCGAGCCCCACATTGGGCTCCCTACTCAGCAGGAAACCGCTTCTCCCTCTCCCACTCCCCCGCTTGTGTTCCCTCTCTCGCTGTGTCTCTCTCTGTCAAATAAATAAAATCTTAAAAAAAAAAAAAGAAAAAAGAAAAGAAAAAGAAAAACTCAAAGACAACACTTTAGACCATCCCAGAACTTGACCATAGTAATATTACGTTTTCCTTATTTTTACCAAAAAGCTTTTACATCAGTTTTATTTTTAATCTGAAGGTTTAAAATAATGAGTTACAGATGCTGAAATAAAATATTTCTGCTCCAATTTCCTCCCCAAAAGCAACAGAATGACAAAAAGGATAAAAATGAAAATTGAAAAAAGAACTCTAATCCCCATTTACACATGTATGAAGAGGTTAAGTACAAGTATACAAAGAAAAATTATCATTCTCTTTCTTTTTCTCTAACAATTAAAACCCACCTAGTGAAGTGCTGCAAAATTAATCTCAGTTGATTCTGTTTCCCTCAGACTTCCCCCAAGGCCATGTCCAAATTCCAGAGGTTTGTGTAACACCAAAGAGATAAGACTTTGTACCTTGTGGTCTATGGGGAGGCAGGAAAGGCAGAGGGGAGCCATCTAGAAGTAAGTTTACAGGTCCTCAGAAGGAAAGGTTCTGTCCATGCCTCAAAGATCCTCAGGCATGGGTACACATAGGATGTGGCTGCAGGACTGGCCCCGTGCCCCTTTGCCCATCTGCACTCACCTCTGCCTCTCCCTGGTACTCTAGGTGAGACTTAAGGGTGTGCGCCCCCTCCAGGCTTCTGGGCCATACTGGCTGGCCCCTGTGGAGCTGCACCATACAGCATGCCCTCAGGGTAGCCACCACTCTCCCCCACCCAGTACAAGGAATGCATGCATGTCCCCTTCACCCCTCGCTCCCTCTAGAGCTCTCCGGGTCTTGCCCTGTGCCCAGAACAAGCAGCAAGGCCAGGGAACGGGGCACTGAACCCCTTGCTCTGGGTTGAACAAACTCTTTACTGTCAGCCTCAAACTCCTCTCAGCCTCAATTCCCACCTTTTAGGGTATTGGTGTCTAGTCTGAAGAGAGGGTGTCTGCCTTTTTTGCTTCTTTTTTTTTAGAAAGAGAGAGCACACTACCAGCAGTGGTGGTGGGCGGGGAGGAGGGAGAGGGAGAGGAAAAGAATCTTAAGCAGGCTCCGATGGGTATGGGGGGAGGGCGTCTCAATCCCAGGAGCCTGAGATCACTACTTGAGCTGAAATCAGGAGTCGGTCACTTAATGGACTGGGGGACTCAGGAACCCCTCGTCTGCCTTTCTTAATAATTTTCTATAACGCTTTAGTGTTTTACTGAAAGTCTCCCAAAGTCTCCCAAATAGAGATATATAATTTCTATGAATAAGCAAATAATTTGTACAACACAATAAATAATATGTTTCTCAAGGTTCATCTAGCTGTAACATGTATCTGTCTTTCAGTTCCTTTTAGGGCTGACTGATATGCCATTGAGTGGATATACCACGTTTTCTTTGTCCATTTGTCAGTTGATGGAAATTTGTGTCGTTTTCACCATTTGGCTATTGTGAATAATGCTGCTGTGAACATCTGTGTACGAGTTCTTGTCCCCCAGTTTAACTGAGAAATAACTGACATATGTCACTGTATAAGTTTAAGGCGTACAGCACGACGGTTTGATTTACAGGTGTTGTAAAATGATTACCACAATAAGTTCAGCTAGCACGCATCTTCTCGTAGAGATACAATAGAAATTAAAAAATAGAGAAAAAAGGGGAAAATGTGTGTGTGATAAGAACTCACAGGATTTGCTCTCGCACAGCTTTTCTATACATCATACGGTACCGTTAACAATAGCTACCATGCTGTACGTTACATCCCTGGTACTTAGCCATCTTATAACCAGAAGTCTGTAACTTTGCAGCACCTTCCTCCAAATTTACCTTTTCCCACCCCTCACCTCTGCTGACCACAAGTCTGATCTCTTTTTCTATGAGTTCAGGAGGTTTGGTTTGGTTTTGATTTGTTCTGTTTCGATTCTACATGTAAGTGAGATCATACGGCAATTGTCTTTCTCTGATCTGACTGATTCTCATTTTTTTGCTGTGCAGAAGCTTTTTTGTCTGGTGTAGTCCCGCTTGTTTATTTTTTAATTTGTTACATGTGCTTTGGGTGTCATATCCAAAAATCATTCCCAAAGTCCGTGTCAAGAAGTTCTGTTCCTGTGTTTTCTTCTAGGAGCTTCATGGTTTCAATTTCTGTCACCAGTGTTGCAGTTTTCTGAGTACAGATTTTCACCTCCTTAGTTATATTTTCCTAAGTATTTTATTGTTTTTGATGCTATTGTAAATGGGACTGATTTCTTGATCTCTTTTTCAGAAAATCTGTTGTTAGTATACAACTACTGATTTTTTTTTAAAGATTTTATTTATTTATTTGACAGAGAGACAGCCAGCAGCAGAGGAGTGGGAGAGGAAGAAGCAGGCTCCCAGCAGAGGAGCCCGATGCGGAACTCGATCCTGGAACGCTGGGATCATGCCCCGAGCCGAAGGCAGACGCTTAATGACTGTGCTACCCGGGCGCCCCACACCTACTGATTTTTGCATGTTAATTTTGTATCTTGCAAGTTTACTGAATTTGTTGATTAAATCAAACCATTTTTTTGGCTGAGTCTTTAGGCTTTTCTACATATAAAATTGAGTCTTTGGCAAATAGAGCCAATTTCACTTCTTCCTTCCCAATTTTAATACTTATTATTCTTTTTCCCACCTGATTGCTCTAGCTAAGATTTCTAGTACTATGTTAATAGGAGTGGTGACAGTGGGCGCCCTTGTCTTGTTCCTGGTCTTATAGGAATAGCTTTCAACTTTTCACCATTGAGTATAATGTCAGTTGCAGTCCTGTCGTATAAGGTCTTTATTCTGCTGAGATATGTTTCTTCTGTGCCAAACTGGCTAAGCATTTTTATCTTGAATTTTATCACTGAATTTTGTCAAATGTTTTTTCTGCATCTATTGAGATGATTGTATGATTCTGTTAATGTGCTGTATCACATGCATTGATTTGTGCACGTTGAACCATCCTTGAATCCCAGAGATAAATCCCACTCAATCATGGTAAGTGATTATTTTAATGTGCTGCTAAATTCAGTTTGCTAGTATTTTGCTAAGAATTTTTCCAACTATATTCATCAGCGGTATTGGCCTGCAGGTTTCTTTTCCAGTAACATCCTCTTCTGGCCTTGGTATCAGGATAATGTTGGCTTTATAAAATGAGTTTGAGAGTGTTCCCTGTTTTCAATTATTTTGTGTATATACTTGGAGTAAAGTTGCTGGGCCTTATGCAAGTGAAAGAAGCACACACACAAGACCACATATTGTATGATTCCATTGATATGAAATATCCAGAATAGGCAAGCCAATAGAAAGTAAGGAAGTAAAGAAGGAAGGAAGGAAGAAAGGAAGGAAGGAAGGAAGGAAGGAAGGAAGGAAGGAAGGAAGGAAGGAAAGAAGGAAGGAGAAAGAAAGAAAGAAAGAAAGAAAGAAAGAAAGAAAGAAAGAAAGAAAGAAAGAAAAAAAGAAAAGAGAAAGAGGGAAGAGAGAAAGAGAGAGAGGAAGGAAAGAAAGAAGCAGGGAAGGAAGGAAGGAAGGAAGGAAGGAAGGAAGGAAGGAAGGAAGGAAGGAAGGAAAGAAGGAAGGAAGGAAGGGAGAAAGGAAGGAGGAAATGAACATACGAATGAATAGATTAGTTGCCAGTTCTGGGAACAGGGAAGAATAAGGAGTAACTGCATAATAGATGAGAAATTTCCTTTTAGGGTGATGAATGTTCTGGATCTAGATAGTGGTAAGGATTACACAACACTATGAAAGTACTACTAAATACCATTCAATTATACACTTTAAAATGGCACATTTTTACATTATGTGTATTTTACCATAGTCTAAAATATAGAAAGATAATAGGATATAAAATATGTATGTCATATATTGTATAACACAATGTACAATGTATTTATGTAATATAAAACAATGCCAAGACTTAACATAAATTATGATTCTTATGCTGATATAATGCATGTATATACTGTATATATGCACAAAAATAACCACCCTGAAACTGCTATAACCCCAACCCACAGTGTGCAAAAATTAGGCATAAGAATTCAGTGACTTACGGAAAGATGAACTTACAGAAAGACACTCCTACAAACACAGCTTTTGGAAGAAAGTAAAGGACAGTTAGTTGTTGACTAGCTCATTTCTCATACCAGAGACTCAATGGGTACTGTTTAATACTGAAAACCAAGAAATAGAAGTTTGAGTGTGTTATTTAAACCATATAGGGGCACCTGGGTGGCTCAGTGGGTGAAGCGTCTGCCTTTGGCTCAAGTCATGATCCTAGGGTCCTGGAATTGAGCCCCATGTTGGGCTCCAAGCTCAGCAGGGAGTCTGCTTCTCCCTCTCCCTCTGCCTACTACTCCCCCTGTTTGTGCATTCTCTCTCTCTCCCTCTCGCTGTCAAATAAATGAATAAATAAATAAATCTTTAAAAAAGTAAACTATAGAAATAATCACAGGGGCACCTGCATGGCTCAGTTGGTTAAGCATCCAACTGGTGAGATGGAGGCCCACTCAGGGCTCCACCCTGAGCATGGAGCCTGCTTGAGAGTCTCTCCCCCTCTGCCCCTCCCCCCCAACTTGCACACACACTCTCTCTCTCAAAAAATTTAGATTTAAATTTAAAAATTAAAAAAAATTTTTCTAAATCACATCCAGTATTACAGTCAGGTCATAATACCCCCAGTACATGAGGGGAGACAGAGGTAGGAAGGTGAGAGGTAGGGGCAAGATTACCTCAAAAGATAGAAAAGAAGCAAGTCAAAAACCAGAGGTCAAAGACACAAAAGGCAGGAAAAGCCATTAAGTCTTCACTAATTATTTCCTCTTGCAGACTGGGACATCAACAGGCACTGTCAGAGTTTCCTAAATCAAAGAACATCAGGTTAAGTCTATTATTAAAAGCTATTGGGTAAAACAATCACAACAAAATAAAAACAAACAACAACACTATTAGTGACAAAAACTGAAAACAGAGCAGGCTCCCAGAAAGAACACAGCACAGAGCCAGGCACAAAAACACAAGTTATGTACCAAAATGTAGAAAATGGACTGAAAACGCAGGTTAAGCAAAAATGAATCCATCAAATAAACTGTCACATCAATAAATGTTAATACGATGTACTCATCTTTCAGAAAAAAATATTTCTCAGATTGCATAAAACATAAAATCCATCCACATGCTGTAAACAAGAGACCCAAATCAAAGATGTGAAAATGTTACAGAAAAACCGTGGGTAACAAGATACTAGCAAATGGGAACAGAAAGAAATCAGGAGTCAACAACGAATACTAGTCCTAGTTGTATGCAAAGCATAAAGCAGTCAGTGACACCAAGCAGCGAACTTCGTGATGACAGAGGGCCCAAGCCACAAATCTTCACACAAGAAAACAGAAACATTTATGAAGCGAGAACAGAGAGAGACAAATGGAATACGGAACCAGTATGATATTTTTACTCATTGTTTTCTGGCCATCAAAAATAAAGCAGAGGGGGGTCTGGGTGGCTCAGTCGGTTGAGCGTCTGACTCTTGGTTTCAGTTCAGGTTGTGATCTCAGGGTCCTGGGATGGAGCCCTACGTGCAGCTCCCCATTCAGCCAGGAGTCTGCTTCTCCTTCTCCCTCTGCCCCTCCCCCGCTCAGGAGCGAGGGCGAGCGCGCTCTCTCTCTCTCTAAAATAACTAAATCTTAAAAAAATAAAATAAAATAAATAAATCAGACAGTTACAAACCTAAACTGCCCGATTAACATGTTCTATCTGACAGACATATCAGATTCTGTATCACGAAACCACAGCATGTGCCTCCTTTGTAGATGCCCCAAAAACATTATTTTTCCATGGCCATACTTTTTGCCACCAGAAGAGTTCAATATACCCAAAAACTTAGCCTATATTCTCTGAGCTCTCTGATAACAATATAAAAATTTGGGAATTAATAGGGCAAACAGATAATAAAAATATCAAACCACCAATAATTTCTGAAAACTCCCCTTTAAATACTCCCTGGCTCAAAGGGAAAATAAAAAGTCAAGTTGCATAATATCTAGAGCATATTAATATTGATAGTACTATCGGAATTCTAGTGTAATAAATATATGCATTATTTAATGCAAATAATTTGTAATAATACAATAAATATCATATAGTGTTATTCAAGGTTTATGCATGTTACAACTTGTATCTGTACTTCATTTCCTTTTATGGCTGAATAATATACCATCGTAAGGATATATCACATTTTGTTTACCCATTCATCAGTTGAACAGTGTTTGGAGGAAAACTTACAGCTTTAAATACTAAGTTGCTAAATAAAAAGTAATTAAAATAATTGAGTTATTCATTAAAGTTAAAAAGCTTGAGATATGCACAGAAAAATAACACAGAAAAGCAAAATATAAAAAATAATGCAGAAAAATTAAAGCAATGAAATAACAAAACAAAACTACTGAACAATAGGCCTAAGAGTTTTTGTCTTAGAAAAAAAGTATATAAAGAAAAACAGAAAGCATATACTTACAGCATTTATAAAGTGAGAATCAAGACATAGTCACCAATACAGAGAAATTAAAAGAATCACAAAAGAAGATTTTGTTTGTTCCTGTATAAAAATGTTTGCAGAACTGGATGCAAAGGATGTTAATCTAAGAAACCATAAATAGCTAATGCTCACTGACAAAAGACAAAATATTTAACAGAGCAATTGCTACAGAAAATTTAGAACTACTTGTCATAAAACAATCCTCTCCAAGAGAAATGGCATTTTTATGACAAATGAAGGGATGTGCAATCCCACTCCAAATTAAAATAATAAAAAGGGAGTTTAAAATGACATACAATTGTCAAATACCAGAAGGCAAAGATAAACCCATTTGCTAGCTTACAACGTGGAAGGCATTCTGATTCCTTGGTGTCGGGTACAAAATGGTATAACATCTTTAGAGTATTACATGGTAATAATTATAATTTAAAACGCTCATTTCCTTTGACTCCAGAATTCTGCTTCTAATAAATTATCTTACATATATAGCTTCCAGGGTGCAAGGAAATACACACAAAGATGTTAAATGAAGCATTGTTTGTAACCAAAAACAACAGCACGTACATGCCCATGAATAGGAAAATGTTTAACAAATTATTCCATCCAAACAATGGAATATTACAAGGCAATTAAACAGAAGGCTGTCAATGTGAAACGGAAATGAGCATGAGGGGGTGTGGAAATATTCTGCTTCTTGATCTGGATGCAGGTGACATGGGTGTGTTCATTTTGTTAGAATTCATCAAGCTGTACACATATGTGCGTGTTCGTATGCTTCATACATATCATATCGTATTGCAGGGGTCGAAGAACTGTTTCTTAAAGGTCCCGTTGGTACAAATCAATGTTTGTTGTCCATGTGGTCTCTGTCACTACTACTCAAACTTCCCTGGCAGTGGGAAAGCAGCCACAGACATCATGTAAATACATGAATGTGGTTGTGTTCCAATAAAACTTTATAAAAACAGGCAGTGGGTCAGTAGCCAGAATTTGTCAACTTCTGTTATCCAGTATATAGCATAAATATGTATATAATAAATTACCCTAAATAATTATTTTTCAAAAAGCAAGAGGTACATCTATGTTTACTAATAGAATAAGAAAATCTAAGGGAGAACAATCAATCTACGTAGGACAATAATTGTATTCTCAAAAGGAGGATATGTAAAATATTCATGTGCCTGTTTCTGAGTGCCCATGCAATGAACATTTCTGGAAGTGTTCACAAGGCCCTAATGCAAGGGGTCACGTGAGTAGGGCTAGGATCTGGGCTTGGAGAGAGGCTAAATTTTCATCGTGCTGGACTTATTTTCACATATAAGAATTCTAAGCCTTAGAGTGACATCTGGCCAGTTTGATCATATATAGAGATGTATCCACCCAGTATCAAATTTCCCAAAGAGGATCGTTTCTACCCTATGAAAATGGTAACAAAGCAACAATCACTAAGATAACAGCATTTTCTGTGTATGTGTGAGCAAACTTACCCACCATGTAAACACACAGGGAGAAAAACACTTTGAAAATGGGATGCTAATGGCCCTTTGTTTCATGCACTTATTTTCTCCTTTATTTATAACAGCAAATTAAAATTTCATTATCTTGAAAAATAAACAGTACCATTTTTTTCAATTACTGTTTGATATCTCAATAGGGAGTTTTGAAAATAAAGAGGGAGGAGAATACAATAGAAAAGAGTAAGCTGTGTCCATTAACAGCTATTTTTTGGAAGTCATGAATACGCATAACGATTTTTTGTGGGTATGGTCTTCGGTTCGAAAGTTATCAGGATAATTCCCATTACGGGAAAAAAAAAATCAAGGTATTTCTTCCGTCATTGTCACAGAAGAAACTTCAATTTTATGTATCTCTATACATATGTATTAATCACTCCCGAATGAAAAATCCTGGCAAGCTACATGCATCCCTTTAGCATCCGCCTGCAGAGCAGAGGGCGGGTGCAGGTGCAGAAAATAGTTAAATTTAAGGTGCATGAGTCTATTCTGAAAAATGAGAGGTTTGAAACCTAAAAATTCTCTGGGAGCCAGTATTTTTCTGGTGAGTGGCTAGTAAAAGGCTCAATGGAAGACACAGAGCTGTAAAATAGACCCACAGCCAAGACAAAAGAATTGCAGACAAAGGTCAATGTCAGGGATACACAGCACACATTTGGGTGGCAATGGTAGGTGGAACCAAAGATTCACAGTAACAAACAGGCCATATGTGCATCTTTACCTTTATGTGAAATGTCTCTCTTCTTAGATATTTTTGCTCTTATAGAATTCTCAGGTTTCTCGGAGATTTACTGAAAATTCTAGATCATTAAAACGTGGGCACAGAGCTAATTTTTAAAAAATTAAAGATGTAAGTGAAGTTGCCGTCTCTTCTGTAGGTTTTCCCATTTTTTATTTATCCCGTGGGCTCCTTTTGTCATGAAATGTTGTGGTCCTCCAAGGTATTGTAGCTCTTTACTAGGTTCTGTGTGAGGAAATTAAATATACAGTTATAAACTACGGAGATTTAATTGAAGATAGCCACAAAACGTCTCCTCCAGTGACTACTAATCTTTTTATCTTTAATTTTAATGAGAACACATCCTGTCTGAACTCTCAAGGGGGTGTCGACTAGTATGCATGAGCGACTGACAATTCTGGCAGAATAATAGAAGTCAAGAATGCTAGCAAGACATTCACCGTCTTTGACCTTACTGTTTCCCTTCTGTTCTCTGCATGAAGAGTCCATCTTGGACCTCAGCCTTGGCTCATTGAAATGCCCCCATTGATAGGACGTCAATTTAATTTTTTAGGTATTATGCTTCTTACGGTTTTATGGGTATAAGGTTTTTAGGTATTATGCTTCTAATGGTATGCTTCTAAAGGTCTCATGCTTCTAATCAATCAGTTCCTAGATTCCGATCATTGCCAAACCAATCTTTGTAGTCATTATCTGAGAAAGCATCCAAAATATCGTATCGAATGTTAAAGACATGAGATATGGAGGAAAAACGTATCAATCACCTTTAACTCTTAAAGGGTAAAATTTAATAGCTGTCCATCTCTTTTGTTGACTGGTTACCTCCTGAAACACCCCCAAGACACAGGGTGGCACTGTGTTATCAGGGTAGACTCATCTAACTTTTCTATTGCCCAAATCTCTCTAACTGAAACTACACACACTTAAAATAAGCATATGTTGCACACTTTTTAGCTTCACATGCTCTGCATGGATTGCGTTTAATCCTAATTGCCATCTTTGAAATGGGTACTACGATTCCCCTCATTCCTCAGATGAAGAACTTGGGTCAGAGTCGGGAGCGAGGTCCTCACAGCCTCTGCTATACTCCCAGAGTACGCAGAGTATGACAGAGTGTACTTCGCTACTCAGTGATCACTCTGTTACACTGTGCTACAGAGGTGGAATTTCAAGCCAGGCAGCTGGGCACCTCACGCACCACTTCTCTGTCCTAATCACATGTAAGAGTGCTAAGAATTGCAAAATATTTTCAAATACGTGCGGATAGAGTCTGGTTAAGCTTTGCCTTAGGAAATTCTTTGTTGCGAGAAAAGGCTCTATCTATTGGTAAGTATTATTTACATGGTCAAATCAATTGCACGGAAACTGTCACAGAGGTATCTATGTAGTTCTAAATTTCTACTGGGATTTAATTGACATTCTGCATTTACCAGACAAACATTTTCTTAATTATAATAGCTGAAATGTATTGACTGCCTACTGTGTCCCACGCACCGCTACATTATTTCTACCGGCAGGGTTTATCGTGCTCCCTTAACCGATAGGGACACTGCCACCAAGAAAGGGTAAGCGATTTGCCTCTCCTCCCAGAGATGGTGAGGCTTTCAGCTTGCCCTGCCAGCTTCAAAGCCTGAGCTCATTTGATGGCCCATGCATCCCTCCCTTGGAAAACAAGGATCTCCCTTTCCCCTGACCAATCTGTCGTTCTCCATTACAAAAGGTCTAGGATCATGGGAATATAACACATTCTTTTTAAGTGATAAAACAGACTTGCAGTCACAATCATCTGAAAAAAAAAAAAAGAATAATCATACGGACACTACCACTCAGTTATGCCTTTTACGAAAAGAGGTCAATGTTAATTTCTGGGCTGATTTTGCTGCCATTCCATCTCTGGTACCTGTGAGTCCTACCAAAGTAGTGGGACTGGCAGGGACCCAAGCCACACTGGATTGGGTCACCAGAAATTTCCCTGCAACATCTGCAACAGAAACTACCTTCTGGAATTCCTTTACGTTGGAAGAATTACCCTGACCCGTCTTCCTTCAGACAATGTCCTTCTATTCTGATGGAGTTGAGCAATACATTTACAGAAATAACAGATTGTTCTGCCATTGCATAGCAAAAGGAATTCCTATTTCTGGGGCTTAAAACCCACTAGACGTTCACGACTACTGTACCATCCTCCTGATTCAAATGATCCATTTCAACTCTTCCAGGTTCTAGTTGGACTCATTTTGATTGATAACTGCAAGAGATCACAGGCCAAAAGGAAATCTTCAGCTCCGTATTTAGGGTCTTTGTCCATAGCCTCAGCCAAGTTCTTTGTAAATTCTCGTTCATTACTCAAAACAGAATTTTTCACTTGATACTGAAACAGTTTAATGTATTAGACATGGGGCGGTAGGACATGTTTCATTTTTACATGAAAACTAAGCACTCTGAATCATAGTCTACAGTGCAGAGCTCTGCTGAAATGGGAGAAAACATCCGATTTCCCACTGATCAGTATTCACCCAGTTGGGAAGGAGCACAGACAGAGGGTAAATTTTGGTTTATAATGAGATAAATCACTCCATGTATTACACCCTAACCTATGGCATCATGAGACTGTTCTATATGCCAGTTGCCTCATATACACATGGTTAGTTGGCGCTGGGCCCTTCTCTGTAATTCTAGAAATAGACCCTACTGTATAAAGCTAGGTAATTTTTGGAGGCATTCTCCCCCATAGAAATTTACCTTTCCTTATTACCACTTCAGCTGAGAGTGAGGCAATCAGGTTTAAGAACCAGATCAACAATCACCTATGGGTTTTTCAGGGGCAATTGAATCTGAAACTATGGGCTTGGATCTTGTGACCTCCTGGAGTTCCTTTCTGCCAAAGGGCTGCTGTGTTTTATGATACAGCCATTCATTTGACAAGGAGAAAGGATCTCTCAAGCTTGGAGAAAAAAGAAGGTGAAGACAAAGAAGAGGAGAGGAGGAAGCATGAAACCAGGGGGAGAGGGAGGAGAAGTGAGGGAGAAAACCAGTAGCAGGAACTTCCACGGAACAAAACATGGTTCATCTCAAATTCACTTTTGAAAATATTTTAACAATTCTTATCTGTTCATTCTCAATGCGTTGATACTTGCTTTCTAGAAGTTAAGTAAAAAGTACATTTGTTTAGAGATCCAGTTAAAGCAAAACAGAATAAAGCCTAACAAGGAAGTTCAGTTCAGATTTTGGGAGTTTGCGTCCCTTAGCCTCAATTTTACTCTTTGTTTGACTTGTTAATTTGAAGGACCTGTTGTAATCATGACTGCTCATAGACACATGCTATCATACACGACCAGGACGAAGCCTTAGAAATCGTACACAAGCAACAAATATTTGTCAATCGATTGTCATCTGTTCTAAAAAAAAAATTCCCAGAGGCCTTTGGTTGCATCTCTGCTATTCTCCTAGAGAAGATTTAAGAACCAGACCACTTATGCAACCACCAGAAGATTGCACTGTTTCAGATACGGTTAAACATTATCGTGTAAAGGTTTTATGGCCTATATACCATTAGCAAGCCTGTAGAGATCCCGTCTAACATATAAAAAGGTTGACGATACTACATAATAAATGGCATACCATTATTATTTTCTTTGGTGTTTATTGTAATGGAATAAACCATGATGAATCCTTTAAGTTCTCCTGCACAAATTCATAGCATTTCCATCGTGATTTACCGGGAAATAATGCACAACAGTTTTACAATTCTGCCACCTTGCCGAGATGAACTAGAAGAGAAGCATTTTAATGGGAGAATTGTTTTTCAGTCTACCCTGAGAACACAGCCACTATTGTACTTCACCCTTCATGGGAAGTCTCCTGTCTCCCTTGTTCCCCATGACATTTACGTTTTATTAGTTTGATCCCCCTTCCAATTCCCTGACCTGAAGAAAACATTCCTCAACTCTATATTCCTTCTAGGTATTAAGCTGTCTTTCACTCCAACCAATATGAAGCTCCCGCTCTGACAATTGCTGATTATAGGGAGGTAGCAGTTACAAAGAGGAAAGAGTTGCTTGATTCAAGAAGCCTCCTGAATACAATAGAGGGTGACGAGCCCGTGGCCTGAGAACCTGCTGTGAACTACAGCACTGGGAACATACCGGGAACTCAATCACAGCCATTCCCAGAGGCTCTGCATTACTGCATTTAATCCTTGCAAATACTACAATATGGTACAGATATCATCACCATCAGCCTTTATTAGGGGAAGGAATGGGAATTAAAGCCATAACATTAGGTTGTCATCATAAAACAGCTATTGAATGCCAGAGCTGGGATTTGAACCCAGTTGTGTCTGACATACAAGCCCATACACTACACCATGTCTCCATAATGGGTTAGAGAAAAGAATTCTTACTACACACATAAAATGCACCATACATAAATAAGTAAAGAACTGGGCCAGAGTACAATTAATCAACATACGTGTTCATGAGGAGTAAGAAATCATCGTGATGACAGCCTGCGAAGACCAGGTGGGTATGAAAATAGAGAGAGAATGTTATTGCATTTAAGTTTTGTTGCCCTACTTTAAGTCAGCATCATTCTGCTATTTAAATACTCTTTCAGAAGTGCTCAAGTTTTACAGAATATGAAACAAAACTTGCAAGAATGCGTGGCTGAAATAAATAAAATAAATGAAAATTCAAACTTAACACCCTGTCTTATTTTACAAGACACGGAGGATTTTGAGGTTAAAAATATAAGCGATTTTTCTTCCCGAATATTCGTTTAAGCTGAGAAAACTACAGCACAGAGAGTACAATATTTTTGCCCATCATTAGCCAAAGACACAATAGAAAGAAGAAGCCAAGTGTGATTCTCAGACCAAGTTTTCCACAACATTCTAATAAAAATTTCCTAGTTCCTGGGGCGCCTGGGTGGCACAGCGGTTAAGCGTCTGCCTTTGGCTCAGGGCGTGATCCCAGCGTTGTGGGATCGAGCCCCGCATCGGGCTCCTCTGCTATGAGCCTGCTTCTTCCTCTCCCACTCCCCCTGCTTGTGTTCCCTCTCTCGCTGGCTGTCACTATCTGTGTTAAATAAATAAATAAAATCTTAAAAAAAAAATTTCCTAGTTCCTTCACTAACTTACTAATCCAATTATCAAACAGCCTTAGAAACCAAAAGGACAATAAATCCAGTGCCACTCAAAGTAAATTAACCCTTGATTTAATCACTCTTCTTCTGCAAGAAATAGAGTGGTTTTCTCTGATGCGGCCACATCTTTCCTTTGTAATTTATTATTGGCTTCTCCTCGGTCAGGCACATTGGTACTTTTTTTGGTTCAGGCTTCCCCCAGGGATGGTATAATGACACTGGACAGACAGAACTAGTTCATTTCAACAACAGACATTTGTTACGGGTCCAATGTGCAGCACGATGAAACAGCTCACTGCTGGGTTCTAAGAAAGCAGCATTGCCTATTGAGGAAAGAGATATGAAAACAGGTAATTAGATGATTTTAATGTTTCTGTTCCACTAATTCGGTAACTATTTACTGAACCAAGCACTATGCTAAACCATGAGCAAAACAGACATAGTTCTGGGACGTCTGGGCAGCTCAGTCGGTTAAGCATCTGCCTTTGCCTCAGGTCATGATCCCAGGGTCCTTGAATTGAGCCCCACATCGGGCTCCCTGCTCGGCGGGGAGTCTGCTTCTCCCTCTTCCTCTGCCTCCTGCTTGTGCTCTCATTCTCTCTCAAATTAATAAATAAAATCTTAAAAAAAAACAACAACAACAACCCAGACATGGTTCTCCTAGCCTACTGATGAAATGAACATCAAATGAGTATAAAATAGCACCCAGGGCAAGAGATAGGAAAGAGAGATGCACAGTGTTGGGAAAGTTAGCTGCAGAAGGCCACCAAAGTCAGGAAAGTTGAGGCAGGTGTCCCCCTTTTTTTTATTAAAAAAAAAAAAGAGTGTTTAGAGTTGGTGAGAAAACTGTTGCAAGGAAAAAAAATTAGGCAGGAATGATTAGAAGGAGAATATCAGGGGGAGCAGAAGACTAGAGCCAGTGTAGGGAGCACTTACTATCCTGCCTGCCCGGAGCCATGACTCACTTAGTCCAACCCGATGCACTGTTGCCATGGAGATATTTTAATATAAAGTCATACCTTTCACCAATGTTTTACTTTAGCTTAATTTACTGAAACTTGCTTAAATGCTTATAATCATTTGCTGCAGGAATAAATCATGCATCCTGTAAAACCAGAATCCTAGGACTTCAACAATTGGAAAATACCCCTTGCATAATTTCCTCACAATAAAATACTCCTAAATCATTGCTGCCCTTGAAAACATACAGGGTCTTTCTCTTGAATTAAAGGAATCTCATTTTTTTAATTTGATTTATTTATTTGAGAGAGAGAGACAAAGACAGAGCATGAGCGGGGGGGGGGGGAGGCAGAGGGAGAGGGAGAGGGAGAAGTAGACTCCCCCTGCTAAGCAGGGAGCCTGACCCAGGGCTTGATCCTAGGATGCCAAGATCACAACCCTAGCCCAAGGCAGAGGCTTAACCGACTGAGCCACCCAGGCACCGCAGGAATTTCATATTAAATAGCAACCTTTTTGGACTTCCGGGTCCTAAATTATAGAACCTAACCTCAGCCCCCAAAGAAAGCTCAAAAGGATGAGCATGAAACTAGCTTGTGCCGTTCTGCCCAGGGCCAGCTGTCCAGCTCAATTACATCCTGCAAACAACAGGAGCTCCAGGAGTTGCTATGGGGGATGCAGGAGGGGGAGAACAAGCTTCCAGCCACCCATTCATCTGACAAACATGCATTAGTCGTTCCCCGTGTGCGAGACGATGACTAGAAAAAGATTATCTGGGAGTAAAGAAAATTGCAACTCAGAAAATATTCTCTATGTCATCCTCGTACTATATCAGACTGCCCTTTTCTTCCCTCTCCTACCCAGACTTTCCTCCTCCCCCATACCCATATGCACATTATTCTTAATTAGGGAGATTGCCTTTTATTCTTTATTGCTGGCAAGTGTGGAAATAAAGACTCTGCAAGTGAGAACAAACAGCCTGTTTATTCGGAATTTGCTATGGCCGGGGAGTCAGCCACCGCCGCTTGAGCTTGGCCGAGACTCAAAGGCAGGCAGCAGAGCAGGGAGCAGGAGAGTGGCACGGGGAAGAAAAGCAAGGCTTCAGGGATGCCCTGCCTGGAGGTTATTGCCCCAGGGTAGTAGGGTGGGCTAACTAGAAGTGAGGCATCTGACTTAATTGGTTTGAGGAGCATATCTGGCTTTCTCTGGTTGGTCCTGAATTAGAAACAGGACGGGGATGGGAACCAAACTTACAGAAACTGTCATTGATCAAGCCCTGACCATTCTGGGGCAATTACTGCAGCGGCTCTGGTTTGGCTTCCTGGACTGGTTGCTGCTGATGTGGGTCAGAATTCTATTATCATATATGGTCTGGCCATTGTCCATCTGTCTGTTCAGTCTCCCAGCCTGGATTTTGATCAACCTCTTGCTTGTAAGGGGTTGACCAATACAGAGAAGGCTAGAGATCCAGATTGTCACCATTTCTGGATTGCAGAGTTTTCTCCATGGTCAACTGTACTGTGAGATCTTCTTAATCTTTTTTATTATTGTAGCATCTTGGTGATAGGAGAACAGCTGCGCAGAAGCATTTAAGACTCCGGATAGAATGCCAACAGACCAGCATCCTGACAAAAACAAGAACAGTTTATAGTCCCTGTAAAATGCTTCAGACCTGGAAATCCCAACTGCCCAACACAAGCCAAGAACAAATCCCATATGGGCCATATGGATCAACTTTAACAGAATCAAGTAGCTTTTTCCCTAAGGCAATGTAAAACCTGCTCCACCCTGTTTCATTGACACAAGATCAGCAGAAAGTACTAGCAATGGCCCAGACTCCACCATAACCAACAAAAACATCTAGAGCAATGTCCATTCCTCCTCATGCCACTGAGTTGAGACCAAATTGTATTCCAGCGAGGGCAGAGGTGGTATCATTAATAACCTGTACAAGAGTTAGTGCCCATTGGGATTAGTCACATAAACAATGGGTCAGTAATTCCTCCCAGTAGAGTGCCTGAACAATCAAGGGTGACTTTGTTCTGGAGACCACATTAAAGTCAGAATTTCCAGCCTTTGTGATTTGTAGAAATAGGGCCTCTGTGTATCAACAAGTCTTGTAATACTATTTTTAAAGTACGTGAGGTGTTAAAGGCAAACAGAACCAAGCATCCCAGCTGTAAAGGAAATAATATACAGGAGGGGCACACGGAGATGAGGAAAAAAGCAGCTGTTTGTGACATGAGATTGCAGCCAAGGCCTTACACTACCTGGGTTACATTTGGGTCTCTATTAGAGTCTATTTGGCTTATCACCCTACAACGTTTGTTGAATTCAAATTTAGACTTTCATAGGGTCTGATCAACAGATTGCAATAAACGGCTTTTTTCAGGGAGAGAGGAGCACCAGCAAAGTCACGGTGTTAAGATGTAATTAAGGTGACCCGTTTAGGGTCAGTTGTCTATGGTGCAAGTGGCAATGCCGTTGTCTAAGACTGTGTCATTTGATGAAAACAGAATGGCCCAGAGGTTTGTATCATGGGGGGTTGATGATGGATGGCGTATCCAGCCGTCAGTAGGTTGAAGGCAGTGGGTACTGTTTGGGATAATCTAAGAATGGTGTTAGAATATGAGTAGGTTCATACTTAACAGTTATAACAAAGACAGAAGAAGCCATTAAAGATCCAATATGGATTGACAACAACCAGCAGTCTAGAGAAAATAAGAAGAATGATGTTAATTGAACAGATAAAAACAAAACAAGAATTAGACCAGAAGTCTTGGTCCACATTCTTGGGTAGAGCTTCCACTACCTGAAGGCATATACTCATTTCAACTGTCTACTTCTGAAGATCGGCTCCTACTAGATTTCCAAGAATCCACAGTTTGGGGTCCCCTTTTGGAGTACCTTCCAATTGTGTGCTCCTCTGAGTTGCTTCTTCGGTTGTGAAATGTGAACCCAAATATTGACTCCCTGGAGTTGCACTGCTGTGTTTGTTGTTAACAGAACACATGATCCCTTCCAAAATGATTCAAGAATAGTTTTTCTCGGGGCGCCTGGGTGGCACAGTGGTTAAGCGTCTGCCTTCGGCTCAGGGCGTTATGGGATCGAGCCCCACATCAGGCTCCTCTGCTATGAGCCTGCTTCTTCCTCTCCCACTCCCCTGCTGTGTTCCCTCTCTCACTGGCTGTCTCTATCTCTGTCGAATAAATTAAAAAAAAAAAAAGAATAGTTTTTCTCTGTTGTCTCTTCTAATATATGAAATCTCATGGTTGAAGTTTCATGAAGAAGCTATTCAGGAAGATACTGTGGGATGGTGGGTTAATCTGTGGGTGATAGCCTGGGTATAGTACATGAGTTACTTGCAATATTTTACTAAGTCTACATGCAGTATGGCAGAATCTTGTATTGGAAGATTGGAAGTAAAATCTTGTATTGGAAGATTGGAAGTAAAATCTTAAATTCATTGGACTTCAAGTTACCAATTAATAGGGAAATAATTAATGTGTTTTAGAGGGAATAAACTTAATGGTCATCAGGGCTATTCCAGAATAGCTTTGGCCAAAGGAGCTACAGGGTTTCTGAAAATTTTGCTAATTTTAAAATAAGGATATAATTGGTTCTTTGGATCATTCCAGAAGATCAAACATGGTAAAACCAAAGTAGCTCTTGAGTAATAGGTAATGTTTTACAGTTTTTCTATAATGGTTCCCATGAAGTATGCACTTCAGTAATATGATATTAAAGTTGGTATGCGGGATTGGAAACAGAGAATCAAGCAAGTATTTCACTACTGTACTACTGTTTTTGACAAGTAAGCACATCAGACTGCCCCAAAAATAGACATACAATAACTAAAACATATTCAAATCCCATGGAGGCTAGAAATTGTATAAAATCCATCTGAAGGTGTTCAAAAGGGTCCCTGAGGCTTTGTCTTCTGGCTATGCCTCTTTATAGTTTTTTCAGGATTATGTTCTTGACAGGTGACATATGACCTCAAAATAACCTCAGCCATTCTTTGAAAGTTTCCCCACAAATGTTGATTTAAGATGGTAACCAATTTGTACTATGGTAAGTAGTTTCGTAGAGAAATTTAGCTAATATCTGTTTGGAATAATCTGGTACCACCAAGTGGACACCTTGGTAGTGCCAGAAAAAGAGTGAAGGGTACAACCAGATTTTTTTTTCATTCTTCCTTTTCAAAATCAGGGGTAATTACTGATATTTTATAATGACATGGTTAAATCCTTTGAGGGTTTAATTAAGATCATAACCTTGGTTAAGGCTGCTTATTTGTCATAATGATGTGCTAGAGTATTTCCTTTAGCATCCATATTATCTTTCTTTTCATGGGCCTTGACCTTTATAATAGGCACCTCTGTTGGACATAGGAGTGCATCTTTAAGTTCCCTAACTCATTGTCCATTTCTGATAGGGATTCCAGCAGAGATAAGAACTTCTTTGTTTCAAAAACATTCCAAAGTCAAGCACTACTCCAAAAGTGTACCCCATCTTTATATGCATGGTTGTACTCTGTTCTTTGGCTAGTTGACAAGTTCTAGAAAGTGCAATAAATTTTGCCATCTGGGTTGATTTTACCTATGGTAAAGGCTATGTTCTAGAAGAGAGCTTAAATTGGTAATAGCATATTCTCCAGTTTCAGCTTTGAGGAGTGATCCACAAACAAACAGGGTTAGGTCTACGTTCTCAGTGGGGATCTCTAACAAATCTGAGTGTGGTACAAAACATTCCCTAATTGAGGTAAGAAAATCATGAAGTTCCCTTCCTCTTACAGGAGCAGGAGACTGGCAGGGTGTTGCTGGAGTGAATAGTGATGCAAATCACAAGGAAAATGTAGATTATTTAAGTATTAAGGACCTGGGAAAAATAAGAGGAGTCTTCAGTGAGCCTCTGGCGCATGACTGTCCAGGTGTAGTGTTGTCCTCCCCAAGGGAAGGCAAAAAGGCACGGACTATCCTAGTCTAGAGTCACACTGAAAAAGAAAGAGCAAAGTCATACTGTAGTAAAGCAAGTGGCTTCAGATGGAATTGAAGAACATCATTGGTATTTGGGTTGGGTATGGCTACAAAGTAAGAGATAATTTTGTTGACAGCCTTATGTCTTGACCAAATCAGTATACTTGCCCATTTGGTTTCTTTCCTGGCAAGACCAGAGTCATAAAGGCTAGTATAGAGTATGATAAGGGCTTTGAATAGAAACCTTTTAACTAGAGATTTGAGCCTTTCCTTTGCTTCTGGCTTTAGGGAATATTAGGGAAATTTATCTAACAGTTTAGTGGATCCTTCTGATTTAATGGGTTCTGCTCCATTTTTTTTCCTATTTCAGTGGAATTTTTAGGCCCATAGAATTTCAAGTATGGGGTCAAGATCTTGACTTGGGGTATACATCAAACACAGTGGAGAAGGCAAAGGTGTATCCAGAGCAGAAGCCATCCAATTCTAAGTAGAGGAATCCACTGGAACCTCACGAAACAGTTCTTCTGTTCATATCATATTACAATTCCATTTGCAAAATTAGTCTCTCCCTATTAAATGTGCAAGGAAGGAAGGAAGGAATGTTTTCCAGTCAAGGGACCAAAAGGTTACCAATAAAACCTGGGAGATAGGGAAAATCTGTATGTTATCTAAAACATCTACCACCTGTTGGCATGTTTATCTGGAAGAGTTTGAGCAAAGATGTCAGAGTTTAACATAGAAAGAGTAGTTTAAAAGAAAAGTATAGTTAATTCACAGTGAGTATTTAAAGGTAAGGCAGGGTGTTGGATGTTTTTGCTTTCCCTGAAGCATGCTTACTGATCTGACTTGAAGTGGTTTTTTATGTTTTTTTTTTAAGATTTTACTTATTTATTTGACACAGATAGAGCACGCACAAGTAGGGAGAGCAGCAGGCAGATGGTGAAGGAGAAGCAGGCTCCCCACTGAGGAGGGAGCCAGACGTGGGGCTCGATTCCAGGACTCTGGGATCATGACCCAAGCCGAAGGCAGATGCTTAACAATTGAGCCACCCAGGCATCCCTTAAGGAGTTTTCTCTGTCTTGTTTCTACTTTGCAAGATGAGAGCATCTTTTTTTTTCCAGGGTGCCTTCTGTTTACAATATCTGTAAGTGTCCTTGTCAGAAGGTGATCAGCTGGGAAGTGTGCCACCTAGCTAATTGATCTACAGGGCATAAGTTTATTTGGGGTTCTATTTCATTTTTATTCTAAAGCTCCTTCAAAATGGCCTTCCAGGTATTGTAGTTCAAATAAAGGGGCTATTTCCCATTCTACCTTCTGTTTTTGAAGTAGATCTCCAATTTCAGATTTAATTTCATTGACAAAATGAAGTTAAATGGCCATTGTTACCCTGGTGCCTTCTTTAAATTCCAGAATATTGTTGGAAAGTGTTTTCTTGTCTTTCCTGAAAATCTCCTATAGTTGCATGTTTTCTCTGCTTTTCATGATTAAATTATGGTCCAATCAATTTCTATTGGAAATGTTTCAGATGTGGCTTTTAGGACTTAACTTTTCTATTTTTTTTTTTTTAACCATCAAGTTTATTGTAGAAAGAGGCATCCTGTAGATCCCTTTCCAGTCTAACCAACGTTCAGCAACCAGGACTTAGCATCTGAGGTCTGACCACCATGTGTACAAGCTGATAGAGGTCAGGTATCCCTGGGCCATACACACCCAAAATAATTCTGAATTATTTTAGGAGTGTGTGTGTTTATGGAAATCTTTAATTCAGTCCAGGTCCAAGATTGAAGTTCTAGAGTTGCCTTCACAGCTGGCTCCTGGGAGAAGTGGATCTTAAGAGGAGCTGGCATTTTGAAGTCCAGGAGAGTCATCACGAAAAAAGTAGGGGGTCTGGACAAGTGAAGGGAGGAGCTGACAAAGATGAGAAAGGAGAGAGATCAGAGGATGAGGGAAAAGAGAGAGCTGATATTGAAAAGCAACCGAGAACACAGTAGAGGAGGATTTACTAGGGAAACGAGTCCAGTCTATTGTTGCCAAAATCAAATGGCTCATTAGCTCTAGCCAAACACTCTGAGGGAAGCAAGTTTTGAATCAGAATTTCATTTGGGGGTTCTGCACACCTGTCAAAACTGCTACCCGTTGGGTCTAAGAAATTATATTCCCTTTCTTTCCTAAAGTATCTGTCATATGAACAATTTCATTCCAGTCAAATCTTGCCCAGTGTGGCCACTGAGAGCCCAAATCACCCTTGGTGAAGGTACATCATTTAGAAATGGGCATAGGAATTAGGACCAAAATGAGAGTACATGTAAGAAGCAGATTTTCCTGAAGGTGACTGAGACATGCACAGGCAAGCTGACAGTGGTCGTTAAAACATGTGCTTGTGCACTTCTGTCTCAGGCCCCCAACCTGATGGTCATTCTCCTCCAAATGCAGACTCGGCACTCTGTACCCCAACATGTAAAAATATGAAAGAATGCTCTTGATGGATCAAAACCAAGCACATAGGACAAAAAATTGAGATGGAAGGAGAACCTCATCAAGTTTCATTAGTCACAGCAAATTCTGGCTCACTGGACATGAGTCCAGTGAGAACCACAAGCTCACCAGGCTGTGAGTGGGCTTGAACAACAGGCTTATGGGGTCTATATCGATGTCCTACCCTGTGATTCTCTTCGTATGACAAATACCACTTTGAGACACCGCAACACAAAGCAGAAACAGAAAAGACAGCAAAGAGAGATAAAGAAGTGGCCTGATTCCACTAAAGATGCCAAACTCATGGGAACCAAGAGCAGAATCCAGGTTCCAAACTGAGGAGTTCGATACAGAGAGCAGAGTTCAGACTGGTGCTGACTTGCCTTATCAGCACTGACTCAGCAAGCCCTGACCAGAAGGCTCACGCAGCCTCACGGGCACCACAGCTGGTTGAAGGCCTGAGCCCCACAAGCCTGCTTTGGCCACAGCAGCTCTGCCATCCTCTGAATTGCTTTGGGGGTCAGTCATTCTTCCCTTTTCCTGAAGGAGAACATGTTCACAGCTGACTAGCACTGTCGGCCCATTTTTTGCCTGTGGAATCCTAGAAGTTCAGCAGGCTCCCATCATTTCAGCCCATGTCTGTCCCCTTTGAGTCCAAGTTGGCGGCATTCTGCTGAGATGGCTGATGGGATCACAAGCCACAGGCTTCATGTCCTTAGCACATGGTTGTGCAGCCAATTCATCTCTCTCTTCTCCCATTTTACTATGAGCAACAGGAAGAAACCAGGCCACACCTTCAACATTTGGCTTAGAAATCTCCTCAGCTAAATATCCAAGTCCGTTGCTTACAGGTTCAACTTTCCAAAAACAGAACACAATTCAGCCAAGTCCTCTGCCTCATTTTAACAAGGATCTCCTCTTCTCCAGTTTCCAAAAACATGTTCCTCATTTTCATCTGAGACCTCACCAGAAGCACCTTTAACAATTGTATTTCTACCAATAATCTCCTAAAAGCCTTATGGGGCTTCTCTCTTAGTTTCTGGGGGTTTGGTGGCAATCTTTGGCATTCCCTGTCTTGTAGAAGCAGCACCTGGATCTCTGCCTTCATCTTCATGTGACATTCTCCCAGGGTGTGCCTGTGTCCAAATTTCTCCTTTTTATAAGGACACCAGTCATATCACATTAGGAACCCACCCTACTCTAGGACGACCTCATCTTAACTAATTACATTTGCAATGACCCTATTTCCAAGTAAGATAACGTTCTAGCAGTTCGGATTTCCACATATGAATTTGGGGAGCACATTTCTAACAAACTTTTTTCATATGTGTTTTGTACTTTTTGAATATATCTTTCTTACCTTGGAAATGAATAATTTCTTAAGTCTTTATAGAATATGAGGACATGAAAGAAAATTTCTACTTTAATAAAAATCATATTTTCTAGTTAAAGCTTAGTGTTAAATTAATATGCAAAGAGAAAACCAAACAGCTGGTAATCTCTGAGATCTGAACCAAAATTTATCTCTGAGATTCCAAGAAGTGCTAAAAAACAATCTAGCTAGCTAAAAAGATTATGTTTATTGTTTTAATGGTGATAACTACAAATGGTTATATTTGAGTGCACTGATACAGAATAGAGGTAGGTGGGTGTCTGTACAATTCAGACATGCAATACATTTCAGAGGGATCAGCAAGAGGATAGAAGAGCAAGGTAGTAGGGAGAGATTTATTAATTTATCTGAGATTACTCAGGAGAATCAAAGGCAAACACAGGTCTGCTCATTTTAAATCCACTATGCTTTCTACCATATAATACTCTTTGTCTTTGCTGATCCAAAATGAAATTCACCCAAAGTACAACCTCATCAGCACACAGTGAGGGAAGGTCTATGACCTTGGTCTTACCTGCTTACACAGGTGACCTTCAAAAACTAAAGGCGTTTCTGAAAAGGAAAAACAGCATTATATTATACAGAGATCTGAACTGGAGTCCCTCTATCATGTGAATGAAAACTATATCTGAATAGGCTTTTCTTCATTCACAAAGACCATCATTTATAAATTTAATTGAAAGATAGTCTTCCTAAAAATGAGAATTAAAACAATCTCTGGACCTTTATCTTCTTTCAGAGAAAACACACAGTTTTAATAAGATATTTGCATAGTATTTTGTAGTTTATTATATATATAAAAAATTAAAATATATATAGTTGTATTTACATTTCAAAGTCCTTTACATCCCTGTGAAGTTTCTCTTCAACTGATAAGTGAAAAAATTGAAACAGAGAAATGAAATTCAAGTTGGCAGACTTCATGTGGTCTAATTGGGACTTGTAAGCAATATAGTTAGCTATAGGGGTACTGGTTAATAGTAAATTAGTTGAAGACCAATTCAATCAGAAAGTCAGCTAGGTTGGTTTCTAGACAATGCAGTCATTCTGATTCCACACAGCTCCTTACACAACTTCTTAAGTTCTTAGTTGACTCTTGGTTTGCATCTACCCATGAAGAAATAAAATTGCTTTTTGTTGAACAATGTGTATTTTAGAAAGCACTGTTCACCTAAATTTTCCAAAAGCAACAGCTGCCTTCTTAGGGAGCACTATTATTACTCCTGTAATTAATGCAAGGTGGCCAGCTGGCCTCCACACAAAACCACTTTATTTTACTCTACCCAGAAAGCCACTTAAATCAAGCAGTAGAGAATTTTCAAGGGATTCTCCATAAACTGTGAAGAATGAAAAAAATTAAGGGTATGCAATGCACAACCTGGGCAGACATGCAGGCAACCTGGGGAACTAGATGGCAATTTCTAATGACGATGTTGGCAAAAAAGAAGAACAAGAATGAGAAAAGAATAAGAGACAGCATTTATCAAGGGATTACTCTGTGCTGGACACTGACCCAAATTCACATTTGGTCCTCAAAGTAATCCTCTAACATGGGTACTTTTATTATCAGACCTGTGTGGATGAGAACAGTGGGGCAAAGAGTACCTAGCCAAAGTCAAAGAGCCTCTGCAGAGCCAAGTCCACAGTCAGACCCAGGCAGTCTGACTTAAAGCCCTGTGCAAATTTCTGTGCAAATGTATTTGTAGATGTCAGAAGGGAAATAAAAGCTTTGATTGTTGTAGATGCACATAGAATGGTATGGGCGTTCAGAATTACATTTCTGTGTCAGCTATACCTCATAAGTAAATGAGTTATCAGTCTACACCAGAAGAAGAAGAAAGAGGCGGAGAGGGAGAAGAAGAGAAGAAGGAAAAGAAAAACAAAAGAATTACAATTCTGAAGCCTCTCTGGAAAAATGTTGAAATGTGTGAGTGAAAAAGAAGACAAAATGGTATGGACATCTTAGGTTTAAAAAGTACTTCTACAGATAATGGAAATAAAGATGGCAATATACTATTAAACAAGAGTAGATTATGATTTTAAATTGTGGTGGAATGTCATGTGGAGAGAATGGTCTATGGGCTAAAAGAAGAACAGCAAGCTATTGCAAATATTTGAGTCAAGATATCATGAAAAGAGTTGAGGCTGCAAGTTTGATGATGGTGATAATGATGGTGGTGGTAATGGTGGTGATGATGGTGGTGGTGATGGTGGTGACTGTGATGGTGATGATGATGATGATGGTGGTGGTAGTGGTGGCGATGATGATGATGATGATGATGGTGATGGCAATGATGATGGTCGTGATGATGATAGTGGTGGTGGTGGTGATGGTGATGATGGTGGTGGTGATGGTGATGATAATGGTGGTGGTGATGGTGGTGGTGTCAGTGATGATGATTATGGTTGCTGGTGGTGATGATGATGAATGATGATGATGGGGATGATGGTGGTGGTGGTGGTGATGGTGATAGTGATGGTGATGGTGATGATGGTAGTGATGGTGATGATGGTGATGGTGGTGGTGGTGATGGTGGTGAGTGCTTTACTATTAAACAGATTAAATGTCTAATTAGAAGGTTTTTTTAGGAGAAATCCCTATGAAGAACCATGTCTAGGCTTTTGAAAAGCTGACAAGCTGACTCTTTGGAAAGAACATGTCTATAAAGTAATATGACCCCTAGAGTAAGAAATGTGTGTGGAATATATTTATACCTCAGTGTAAATGCCAGGATTGCATTAAGTGGTGATTAAAATTAGCTGGGAAGTTGAACTAAAATAACTACCGATTGTAACTTAGTGTGCATCATTTATTTAAGTCATATTACAAATCTTATTTACAATATGAATATATTGAATACTTAATAATAAGAATGCAATTTTTTAAATACAAAGTAAGCTCAAGGAGTAGGGAAAAAAAGCTAATGTGCTTTTTACCGAAACATATTTGAATGGGGAAATAAGTAGTTTAACTCTCATTTTTCTCAATTATCTACATTTAGATCACATATCTTAGACCAAATACTGTTAAATAATCATCACCAACCTCCTTGTTTGTAAACGCAAACCTACTTCATACTGGCAATATGGCCTGCAATTGAGCCTGGAATAATATTGGTGACTACTGCAAGGTCCAACTCTGGAATGCTTAGCTAAGGAAAGAGAGAAAACTATATTCATCATAATCGAGGGAAAGAGAATAAGGAAAGCTAACTGGCCTGTAAAAGCTATTTCCTACCAAAAACAAAAACAAACAGAACACAGAAGTGGCAGAATATAAGCTTGGTTTGAGTCAAATTTGGAAGGAAAGTATGAATGGGCCCAGATTTGCATACAAGTCAACAAAGAGGTCCTTGTGGGGACCCTGAGGACTCAAGTTCAGAATTCACAGGAATTGTTCAGAAAGCTCTGAGCTCACATAGTCCATGAAATTGATTATTTGAGTCCTATTTACCTAAACCTAAGGAGGAAAAGCAGCCCTGAGTGATCCTAGGGTGCTAGCCTAGGATATTAAAGCTGAGAAACTGAACCCCAATGGAATGGAGATGAAATGACCACCCTAGCGATGAGCCAAAGGGCACTCTTATCCTGATTGCCAAACCAATGGATGTGCAGGTGAGGGGAGAAAGATGATCATTCCTGCACGGGCCATATTGATGTTTGGGTCAGATGACATTGGTGACACAATCCTGAGATCAACATGACAATGTGAGGGAGTGAGGTCCATGTCAAGGCAGGTAGAGAGCAATGCATACAGAGCATGCACTGGTGTCCTCGCCAGGGTAATGAAGAACAAGAAATAAACTTATCAGCTGATCAACCAGAGGTAATCCTGGAAACTGGTGGTTAATGCAGTTTCTAGTGATGCTCAATCCTAAAAGAGGTCAATCCTTAATCATCCAGCTTGAGATAATTGAGAAGGGCCCTCTGCTTCTCCTGCCAACACAGACTTCCCCAGAGACTGGTCTTCTGCCAAGGGGTAGCTTTAAGCAAGCCTGGAATCCCCTGGTCACAGATACATGGATGTCAGGCTAGATGAAGCATCTGTGGGAAGGTAATGCCAGATTGAAGGGGAGGATTTTGAGCTGCAATATTAATGTGTCATGAAATTTTCTAAGGAAGGCAGGCCTCGGATATGGAGAAACAGGGACTAATAGAAAAAAATGCATGGTCCAGAATTAAAAATTATACAAGGTCAAAAGTCATAAATCTCTCTGTTTCCAGGAGAGACTATTCAAGAGCACTCAGACTGGCACACAGCATTGTGATGGTACCATGACCCACAAGGCACATTTCTGAACTTGCCCCAATAGGAAGGAGAAAAGACGCCAAAGTGTAAAAACCTCCCCAGACTTTTGCAGTAAGCTATATACCAACCCCTCACAATTGCAGTTTGGAAGATCAGACCCAACCGGAGCAAGGTAGCAAGGAAGCGATTGACAATGAAACACAGCTAGAGAAACTGACCCTACACAAAAGGCTGAGATGTTCTGCTCCCAATTCTTGTGACTTTGGGGAAATAGTACACTGCTACCTTCAGGGAACCTGCTACCTTCAGGAAACAATCCTCACAGAAATCTAGAAGCTTCCATTCAGATTCCCAGAACTAAGGCTTAGTCAAAAGGCTAAACCCCCAATCAAGCAGGATTCTCAGAAGAGGTCATATAGGTTCCTCAATTCTGGTCAGAAAGGGTCTTCAGAACAAGTTAGAGGCTACGGAGAGATACTACACCCATTCCCTTGCAGGTGCATGTGTGATTTCCCAGGCAACTGCCCATAGCATTCTTCAGAGCCCAACTACATGGAACAGATTCAAGAAAATACAAAATGGTGCCTAACACTTTGTAAAGTGGCTGCACTCCATTTGTTTTGCATTCAACTCTTGATGGATATCTTGGGATAAATTGCACCAAGAAGATGAATTCCATATGGGGACTCCAGAAATGAAGGTTGGAGAATGAAGAAGAGTCTATTAGTGTAGCTGTCCCCTCATAATCCTAGCTCCCAAAGGATATAGTTGGAGACATCTATGCTCTGAGGGTGGAGTAGATGTGGAAGATCCAGCCCGGGAATTCCACGTGTTCTTATCCGTCTGCCTTCAAATGTTCATGCAGTTCTGTCTGCACCCATGACAGCTGGATACCCCCAGGCTACCTGACAACTACCACTGACCATGAGTGTCCCACCCTGGATGAGAAGCCCTGTGTAGAAGGGACAACATATGTCCCATATCCAGGCTGTGCCATGAAACAGATCCCCAAGCAGGATCTCAGAGGCAAGCACTACCCATCACCTAAGGTGGAAGCAATGTTGGGTGGGGAAGGCCAGAGGCCACAGTTGGGCACAATTTATTGTCTTTTCCTCATCCACTCCCTGGAGAAATAATCTCCATTAGAACCATCACAAGAGAGCAAGATACTTTTTTAGCAGATGTGGCAAGATGGAAAAAAATATATTTACAAGAATTTCAGGAAACTGTATGAAAGGCAAAATAACCTGGCTGAATTGGTCTCTGAAAAAAAAATCAGAAAAAATGGGGAAAGGTACATAGTGATTCAAGGAAGAGTGGAATAAATAGATTTCACTTCCCAAGTGTCTGCTCAGGTATGGAAGGGGATCCTGGGATCCAAGAGAAGGAAGTCAGTGGACCACAAGCTGGCAAGCAGAGAACACTCAGGAGACTGGTCGGATTTAGGGATGACCCTCCACCATGACACCCCAACATCTTTCATAAAGTCACTCAGCACATGATGCTTGGCTGGAGTAGATTTTCTCTGTTTATGGAAATCACCTCAACAGCACACCTCAGAGCCCAGGTTGCCACGGAGTGTCATTGCGGTGACAGGAATGGCAACAGAAGTAGAAATGCGGGCCTATGCTGAGAAAAAAAGCTGGAAAAAAAATCACAGAATATGGAAGGGTCCCGCTCATTCACAAGCCCATGACCTTGGAGGATTGAGCCAGGTTTGCCAAATCTCCAAGGGCCAAGGAGACTTGAGTACATGAGATTCAATTTTGAAAGTGAAGAATAGGTTCTCCCAGTAGCTTACTCACTGCCTGTCTCAGAATAAGAATTCTTTGAATGTTTATTAAACGAAGGCTGACTTTTGGTTTTAAGCTTTAAGCACCTACTCTGTGTATAGGTTTGTGCCAGGGACTGTGCCCCAGTTCCTAAACATCATACGTTCCTTGTGAAAAGATACTGCCTGTATTCTGTGACACCTGACCATCCAGTGGTTACCACAGTCTGTAGCAGTGCCCTGTGGAGGATGGTTGGAGACAGCGCTGAGCTGGAAGAAAGGGGATGGCACCCACAGCCCCCCTCCCACCTCCCCCGCCACAAGGTTGTGAGTTCTTCAAGACACTGGTTGTATGGGATTTTGATGTGTGTTGATGAGTGTGTTGAAGAGCAAGGAAGATGTTTTTTTTATTCCATACCACAAACTTGTGTGTAATGTTTTGTTAAATATATTTCAATGTGAGGACTTTTCTAGGTAATCCCATATATTTACTTTTTATTGGGGTATAATTCACATACAAGGAAATGCCTGTATGCGTTCAATGAGTTTTGACAATGGTATATAGTCACAGAGCCATCATCCCAATCATGAAAAAAAAAAAAATTCTTCCAAAACCTCGGAAAGTTCCCTCCTGCCAAACCCCAACCCAAAGCCAAACAACCACAGCCCTGACTTCTATCACCATGGATTATTTTTATCTGTTCTTGAACTCCACATTCTTTTGTGTGGAACTTCTTTTGCTGGACACAATGTTTCTAAGATTGGACCCACTGGGCATTCATGTAGTGTATCAGTCAAAATGTTAGCATCTGGAAAGGATGTTCAGGAAAATGTGAGGGGAGTTCAATAAAGTGGCTATTTAAGTTGTGGGCAGAGATGGAGGAATACACAGTCACCCTGACGTGAGTAACAACCAGGAGCGACAGCTGAGGGGAGAAGGAAGGAGTGGTCACTGACCTGGAGAACAAGACGGCAACATTAGGTAGGGTGGGCTTCACTCAGGGACACAGCCAGCCCGGGTAACCAAGCAACAAACTAGGAATAAACACCTATCTGTCCCTCTCCTCCTGACGTGCCCCCCTGAGCCACACAACTATAAGTGAGAGGGTGGGAGAGCCTGGAGATTTTCTGCAAGGAGGCCAACCCAATGAGGGATCCGGAGGGGATCCCTCCTAAGGCTTACCTAAGTACTTAAGGGATTTAACACACAGCGGTACTTTCAGGAAAAATCCAGAGAAATGATAAAGGCACAGAGGTGGGATGGAGTATGCTATGCTGGGGGGGCAGGAAGGATATGGTCTAACTGCAGAGGGGAACACAGTTAAGGACATTCTAGCAGTTAGCTTTACTTTGCCCCTTCCTCCCTTTCTTCCTTCCTTCCTTCCTTCCTTCCTTCCTTCCTTCCTTCCTTCCTTCCCTTCTTTCTTCCTTCCTTCTCTTCCTTCTTTCTCTTCCTTCTTACCCTTCTTCTCTTCTTCCTTCCTTCCTTCCTTCCTTCCTTCTTTCCTTCCTTCCTTCCTTCCTTTGAAAATGACTGTACCTACTATGGACAATAATTATGTGTTCACTACAGTATGCCAGACACTCCGTTAGGAACTTTTACATACTTAGTCATTTAATATTCCACAAGCATCTATTTTAGGAGAATAGCTACCCTTATTCTACAGATTTAAAAAAAAATTTCAGAAAGTTTGCCTGTGAGGCTACAAGGTAAGTAAGTTACATTACAACAGGACTAACAACCCACGGACACAAATAGCTATAAGACCCAGCAACCCGTGAGAAATGACACCCAAGGAACACACATGGAGTGACCAAGAAAGGGGGTGGGCAGATGGGACACCCCAGCGGACCCCTGAAGGAGGGGAACATAGAAGGCATTCCAGGCCTCCAGGTGTGCTAAGGGCAACAGGAAAGGCACAGCAGAGAGAGGTGAGCTGTGAGTTTGGAGAATAAAGACCATTCACTCTGAAGTGGTAAAGTTACATAAGATGAAAAAGTTCCCCAGATCTGTACAACATGGCGCCTCTGGTTAATACCATATTGTACACTTACCAATTGGCTAAGAGGGGAGATCCTTGAATGTTCTTACAATTTAAAAAGGGAGGGGAGATAAGATATTAGGACAAAGGTAGTGAATACTGAAATTTTGAGTTCCATTTCAGAGGTAATAAGAAAATAGCAAGAATTTTGATCAAGGGATTTACAGAATCTCAAGGTATCCTCAGTAAAATTCATCTGTGTCAGTGAGCAACACGGATGCCCCGTGACAAAGATGGTGGGAAGGTATCATGGTAATCTAGGAGAGAGGTTCTGACCACAGGGGTGACCAGAGGTGAAAAGAGACAATCCTGAGTCAGACTGTGAGGAAAACATCAACAGGACCTGGCAACTGGGTGGACAAGGTCGTGAAAGAACAATGAGTCATGAGAAAACCACTGGTGGATTCAAGCTGGGGGCAGTGAGCCCAGGGAGGAGGAGGGAAGAGTTGGTACAGGGAAGAGGAGGGAAGAGCTTGTACAGGAGGGGTGAATGGCAGAGCCAGCCCTAAGGGAAACAGAGACACCAATCTGGTTTGGCCACATGGCTAGAGGCACCTGCAGGGCATTCAGGAAGAGCTCTGCAGCAGACCGCAAGGAAGGAGCAGGAAAGATACTCATGGAGCATCCCCCTCAGAGGGGCTGCTGGTCAACCTGGGAGGACACTGCTGAGGGAGAAAGAGGTCTGACAAGAGGGCTGGGAGTGAAATCTTGAGGCCCCTCTGAGCTCAGCTGTTCAGCCACCGTAGTACACACACAGAGATCCAAGGATTTAGCATGGCTCACAGTCCTGGCTGGCTGCAGTCCTTTGGCCAGAGGACATTTCAGAAGTATAATAACACTCCTTAAACCACAGACGGCATGCATGCTTTCTCCAAGCCCGAAGTTGCCAATGGCGCTTTATTTCCAGACCCTGCTTTATTTGTTTAAATCAAATCATCAGGAATTGTGCTTCTGGGAAATGCTATACCAAACACTTATTAAATATGCAGCCATGCAGTTTGTTTTTACGTTTTTCTTAAGGGTAACAATTAACCTTTAAAAAGTCTGACCTTTCCAAAAAGGTAGATGTGTTGGTAGGAGCTCTCTGAGGTGTTGGGTAAATGTTTCAGAGAAGCGTGTGCTTCACAGGAAACACAGACTTTGAGCTGCAATGGTTTCCTTACACTGTAAGTCTTTGAAATGATTCGCTTAGTTGATATTTTTAATTTGTGAAATGAAGCCATCGAGTGGAGTCATGGGGTTCAGCCTCTGGCAGAGCGAGAATATCACCTCCCAGAGGAAGGGGATGAAGCCTCTATTAGGCGAGCCATTGGCTTCTTACAGACCCACCAGGGGGCCCATGCCCAAGGCAGAAACTAATTTGAGATTATCCTAAAGCTTATTTGCCCTCACCACGTCCAGGCTCAGCCAGTCCCAACCCGGATCAGCAGGGATCCAGCCCAGCAGCCCACTAGGGGCCCATCCTTCCCAGCCGCCAGCCTCTCCCCTGCTCCATTCATGCAATCACCACTGAGGCGATCTTTCCACTTGGAAATCGCACTATGTCATTCCCTGATTAAAGTCCCCAGCGTCCTCATGTTTATCCGGGATACGGTGAAGCCCCTGTAATCTTGCCTCTACTCACTGTTCTAGCTGTATTGGCCACTCTCAAGCACTGCCCCTCCCTTGTGCACACACTCACACATCATTCTTAGGCCAAACCAAAGTCCCGTGGCTCCCTAAACACACATGCGTGCTCCGCCCAATCCACTTCCCAAGGTCCTCCAGTTCCTGGTGAGCCAATGCCTGCTCTTTCTTTGAACTCATCTCAAATGTCACGTTCTCTGGAGAGCCTACCCTGAGCCACTTCCACCGAGTTGGGTGGCCTTCACACACCCACAGCACTCTCCAGATGCCTGTTTCAGAACAGGGACTCAGCCCTGTCCTATTCGTCATGTAACCTGGTCCCAGCTCCCACAGAACCACAGACAGAGGAGACCCCTAAGTCATGTTGATGCAGTCAATACAAGAAGAATCCAGGGATGCAACATTCTCCTCCAAGAGTTATATGTGAAAAGTACAGGGCCCACTGTTCCCAGACCATTTCTGGAAAACAAAAATGCTTGTGGCATCCGTAAGATTCCAACAGACAAAGGCAGCACATGCAAAGGGCTTAACTGAAGCAAGCCAGAGGGAAGGCCAAGTTGCAGAGATTTAGGCAACATTAAGGGGACCAACAAAGGATGGGGAAGCACTCAGGAATGAAGGGTCAAAGGGAGAGAACAGAGTCCCTGAGCCCAAAGGAACACCTGGCAGGTGCCCTCCCTACACTGATGGTTCCTGGACTGTGGTGGCCAGGCCAGCAGCAGCAACACCAGCTGGAAACTTGTTAGACAAGCAAGCCCTCCGTCTCCACTGCAGAGCCACACGATCAGAACATCTGAGGGTGGGGGTCTGTGATCTGCATGGGAACAGCCCTCCAGATGATCCTGGGACACACTGAAGCTTGGCTCTAGCGTCCAGACCATCCGTTGGCAAACTGCAACCAGTGGGCCAAATCTGGCCTGCTGCCTGCTTTGTTATAGCTCATGAGCTAAGAACGATTTTACATTTTCAAATGGTTACATTTCAAATGGTTATATAAGTACCTAAATCACATCCTTAATTTTGTCTCTTGGGCCACAAAGCTTAAAATATTTACCATCTGGCACTTTATTGAAAGAGTTTGCCAACCTCTGCTCTGAGAGGACACAGGGAGGGAGCAGGGCAAAGAGCCACCTTGCCCCCTGTCCCCCATCCTAGTGCCTCCGTTGGCCAACTGTGTGGGAAGCTGGAGAGCGGGGGGAAAAGCTCACAGAGCTGAGCTCCTGGGACACAGAGCAGGGCAGAGAGAGCCAGAGAGTTTATGGAGGGATAGTGGGGAGGGTGGCAGAGAACGGATCACGTGCAGCACATTTAAACCACATTTTTAGACTTTAGAAACTCCATCTTCTCTTATAACAATGTCTATCCTCTGAGAGAGTCAGGAAGGTCACGGGGGAGAACGTAAGCCTATCATGAAGCAGGGGCAGGAGAAACAGAGAGGAAGGAAAGAGCCATGTATCAACGTGGCTCAGTCCATAGGGTTTGAAGCACGAGAGGCCAGCAGTTGGTTCCTGTCTCCTCTGCTTACAAACTGAGCAATCTTAGACAAGTGACTTCACCTTTTTGCTCCTCAAATGACTCGTCTGTGAAACAGAAGAAAAGAACAGCACCTACTTCTCAGAGGTGTCTTGTGGATGGAGTGAAACGAGGCACATAGGGGCCAGTTACCATAATACATGTGAAAAGACGTCCCTCAGCTAGCTGTGACCACGTGCGTCTCTATGCCAGGCTGCATACTAAGTGGGAGGGATGGAGACGGGGAAGATAGAGCCCTAACTCCCAGGGAAGTCTATGTCTGGTGGGGGAGGAGAGAAAGACTAACAACAAGGGCTCTAAAGGAGAAACAGGCCAAGTCCTCTGCAAGGCAGATGGCGCTTCTGTGCAGAAGGGCTGTTCAGACTCAGCCTGGAGGGGTGGCAAGAGGCGAAGGGCTTCCTGAAGAGGTGGAACAACACTGCAAGGCAGCTCTGCAAGGTGTCTTTGGGAAATTGCAAGCAGGTCTGCATAACTCCAATTTGGGCTTCTTTTATAAGGGCTGGAGATGAGGCCAAAGAGATAAGCAGGGACAGATTACAGGGGATCCTTTATGGCACACTGAGGCGTTCACATCTAACAAATCAAGAGCCATGCCTGACAACACTCAATATGGAACATGAGAAAAGGAACGAGAGTCCTTGTTGGCACAAGCACCAGTGACACACCCAGTGCCCCACGCAGGGGGGAATGCACAGGAGTGAGCATCCCAGGGGACACAAAAGAGCACACATACCTTGTTGGGCGATGAGCACATGGCACCCAAGGAGAGGGATGACAACACAGGTCGGTGGCCGCAAGTGGACGGTGCGGGCAGCAGAGGCACATTGCCCGTGGCCAGTAAAGCTCTCCCAAGGTGTATGTCAGACAAGCTATCCCCCCACCCCCCGCCCACTAGCCTGGACATGCAAGCAAACAAATGGAAAGGATTCATTGCCTCGGAAGGCTAGTGGAGATCCGCTTCTCTTATCAGATAATGAGAATGCTCTTCAGGACCTGGGCATAAAAGCGAATCTATTACAAACACTGATCCCAGCCGTGATGGGAAAGGCGGCATCATCACAAGCCTCCTGTGTTCCTTAAAACAAACAAACAAACAAAAACACCTCCAAAAATTCCAGACACAATTAGAAACGCGAAGGTAACAAAGTCATAGAGGGAGAAGGGGAGAAAAATCCCGATACTAGAAAGACGGTTAATAGCGAGGAGGAAATATTAATATTGATTTCTACTTTAACAGGATAATCCGGCCGACTGGCAACTCAATTAACACAGCAAGTGGTAAACCTGAGAACAAAGTTGGCTGTGCTGAACATGTTAAAATTCTGCTCGAATCAATTTAAAATAATTTCCCCTCTTCTTGTTTTGTGATGAATTTATTAACAGACTCAATTGAAGGAATGATTCAATGCCCACCATCCACCTGTGAGTGAGTGGGTTACAAGCCTAATACCCCAGGTCCACTAACGGAAGAATCGCAGCATGGAGGGGTCCCAGCAAGGGAGGCAGAAGTGGGAGAACACGCACGTGGATGCCCATCCACCCACACATGGCGCACCCGGGCGACAGCAGAGCTGGGCCAGGACACGAGCGGTTCCGTTGACGGGCAACGGGGTGTTTGCTCAGGCATCAGCACGGATCAGCAAGTTCTGTGGTAAGCAAGAAAGCACCCAGAAAACAGGAACCAAATTTCACACTCTGTGACAGCCAGTGTCATTATGAAACGGGGGTGGGGGAGAGGGGATATAAAAGGGAGAGCAAGAAGTAGGTGTCACCCTCCCCGCACCTCCAGCTCGACTCAATGGCCAAGTCCTGTGGATTCGCCCTCTTAAACAGCTACTTTGTCAGCGCCACCTGTCCCTCTAAGGCCCTTTTCCTGATCCAGGCTTCCACGCTGTCTCCCCCGGATCATCCGGAAAGCCCCCCATATCCATCAGCCTGGGATAAATCCTGTGCCACTCTCAGCACCCTCCCTGGAGGACTGCCCCCAGAACAGCCTCCCCGAAGAGAAAGCATGGTCTGAGCTCTTATAGTACCCTCAGTTGTCCCCGCTGCCTACTGTGTAAACCTAAACAACAAGCACAGCCCTTCAGTCTCTTCTGTGGCCACCCTTCTCTGCCCCCAGCCTTCCCGCAGATCATCTTAGAACCCTGACCGAATTCTGTTCCCAGAGCACATTGTTCCACACCTGGACTCATGCTGCCCACCCGGCCTGCAGTGCCCTCCTTCTGCTCATCTGCCTGGCAAGGTCCCGTCCATGTGTATGAGTCAGGGAAGCCCAGCTGCTGTAACAAACATCCCCAAATCTCAGTGCCTTTACCATTCAGTGCAGGTGACTGGGGAGGTCATTCAAGGATAAGGCTCCTCCCACCCAGTGGCTTGACATCCCCAGGCCCCAAAGTACTAGACTGCATGACCTGCAGCTAGCTGGCAGGCAAAGGAAGAGATCCCTGGAGGACTGGGAGGGAGGGCTTAGGGGCCGGGCCCACAATGAAGGGAGGCCACTGTACCGCATTTCTGCCCACAGTCCACTGGTGAGGATATGGAGCATATCTGAAAAAGTAGCCATTGGAGAACAATCAGCCTGTGTCTCTGTGGCAACATCTTCTCAGGCTCAGGCCCCACACCACCTCTTTCCCCCTGGTGTGCTCGGGGTCTCCTCTATTACAGCTCCCAGATATTAGGAGCCTGAAATACTGACTGAGCCTTCACCCCTGTGCCCACACCCTTACCACCAAAATGAGCCCTGTATGTGTTTGCGAAATGCATATTTGTCTTTCAAATACTGCAGCACAGTGAAAGGAAACAGGGCAGGGCTTATGCACAAGAGGATGGGAGAAGGGGAAAAGCAGATTTTTTCAAGTGCCACCAACGAATAAAAAGAATGAATGAGCAAAGTATAAGGTGGAAGAGAGCACCTGCATCATTTAAGGAACAATGACATCTGATCCAATTATTTGTGTGCCAGGCACTGCACTAAGCTCCTTTCATCCGTTGTTTCTTTTTTTTTTTTTTAAGATTTTATTCATCTATTTGACAGAGAGAGAGCGTGCAAGCAGGGGGAGCAGCAGAGGGAGAGGAAGAAGCAGGCTCCCCGCTGAGCAGAGAATCTGATACGGGGCTTGATCCCAGCACCCTGAGATCATGACGCAAGCTGAAGGCAGACACCTAACCGACCGAGCCATCCAGGCGCCCCTCTGTTGTTTCTTCTAATGCTCAACTGTAATCCTATGAGGTAGGCACTATTAACATTGCTACTTTCTGAGGCTCAGGAGCTCAGATTCAGGGATGATGTTCCAGATCATTCCCTCAGATAGAGAGGCAATTAGTGTTTGAACACAAGCCTCCCACACCCCACAGTACACAGGACAACAGAAAGCATGAGTAGAAAGAGGATGATGTCAGGGCAGGCAGGGGGCCATCAGAACATCCCAGAGCCTGGCAGCAGCACAGACAGGTTTCACTGAGTTCTCTGTGATTCCAGGAGACCCCTCCTCCCGGCACCTGCAAACCCGGCCCTCTCCTCTCACAAGAACCAAACAGATCTATGGTAGCACTGTATCTTCTTCCTATAAAGAGCCAACTCGCTCAGCCATGCTGCCCAAATCCTGCTGGATGGAATCTGTGAGGATGGCTCTATCCATCCTAGAAAAGCACATGAGAAATGTTGGTATTCAGAACTGTGCGTTTCATTTTTAAATTAGAAACACTTACGTTTTAATTCATAATCTCACCATTTTTGTTATTACTTTTGAGCATTCAAATTATTTGTGTCCTGCTTTTACGAGGCCCCGAATCTCAAGCTCTGAGAGCCTAAAATTGTCATGCAGACTAAATTAATAGCAGTTTTATTGGCTCATTATTTTTGACATCTGGTTGGAAGTGCAAAGCAATAACTATTAGGTAATAATCACAGTGGGCTCTGATTAGAAACTAATAACATTAGCAATAAACTTTATTCTATGGTTGCCATGAAGCCTGATCAACAGGAAGAGACAGAGGGCTGCTCCACTTGGAGAAGCAGAGGCAGAGGACAGAACCCACGTCCCCATTCCTGCCTGACTGGACCACCAGCATATTTGTAACTGATGTCGCCAAAAAGAAAATCTGATGGCATAACAAGAAAGAAAAATGAGGGTACACAAAAACTGCAATTGCTTGAATGAAAACATAGCAAAAGAAATACTCAGAATTTCCCACATTTCCAAATACTGCACAAATATTTCTAGTATTTTCCTCTCCACATTTCCCTTCACTCTTCAACAGACACACAGAACATAAAGCCTGCTCTTGCCTCGGTGATTGCTGATAGTTCTTGAGCACTGGCTGTGGCCGGGGCCTCTTCTAAGCACGTGACATACACCATGTGCAATCCTCACACAAAGGTTGACACTGTCATTATTCCCATTTTCAGCTTCGGAACCCGAGACATGGAGAGAGAAGGTCACCCGCAGCAGTGCACCTCACAGCAGCAAGGCTGGGGCTTGAACTCCCACAGCAATGCCTGCACTCTTCAGCCACGACACTACACTGCCCTTCTTGCGTTCTGGTTTTTGCAAGGGTTTATCAAGCACCTACCGCCTGCCAAGCACTCTTCTATGAGCTGTAGAAGGAGAGTGCCTTCCAAAGAACATGGGCAGATCCGGTCCTAGGTGCTAACCACTTGGCTTGATTGCTTCCTGACTGCTGGATTTTCCCTGCAAAGCAGCCCTGTTAAGATATAACTGGAGTCGTGTCTGTCTTGGGCTCAGAACCCTCCTCTAACTTCCAATCTCATTCATAATAAAAGACAAATTCAACAGAATGACTCATGTCCTCCCAGAGCTCCCTGTCACCTGCCTCGCCTTGTCACCTCTTACCACTCCCCATTCCATCCAACTCACTGCTCCATAAGTAGACTTGCACCACTTACCTCAGGGCCTTTGCACTTGCCATTTCCTCCACCTGGAACACTCTTCCTAGACTGCTTCTCCCATTATTTCTGTTTCCTATCCCTTATCACCTTCACATTTTGTTCCAATGTCACCTTATATCTAGGCTGCCTCTGAACATCCCTTGTAATTGTAAACCCCTTCCCCAATGATGCTTCCATCACCTTTCTTGTTTGTTTGCTTATTTGTTTGTTTTCTCCATGGCAGTTTCCATCCTTTAGCAAATGGTACATGATTATTAGCTGATTAGTTGGTAAACTTTTGATTAGTCAAATTGTGTATCTTCCAACCAAAATATAAGTCCCGGGAAAACAGAAGAGTGTCTAATTTGTCCATGACTATTTTCCTAGTGCCTAAAATGGTGTCTGAAACACAGTAGGTATACAACTCATATCTGTTGATTGAATGAACCTACCCTCAGGGATCTTACATGTTTAGAAAAGCAATCTAAACTCTCCCCCTCCTCCACCCAGGAAACAACCCACGTTTGGTATGTCACAAGCCATCTATGGGGTCGTGCTCAGAGAAGGTACAAACCAGAAGCCGCATGAGTCAACCGCGGTGTAAGGTCTTTCAAAGAGCAGGGACGGAGAGTCTTTTGCGAGGAAAAATGGAGTTGAACACAGAAGCAAGATCATATACTTGGCTTAATTCCCAGCAACTCTGCTGGTTCTTTTTTTTTTTTTTTTAAGATTTTATTTATTTATGTGACAGAGAGACAGCCAGTGAGAGAGGGAACACAGCAGGGGAGTGGGAGAGGAATAAGCAGGCTCCCAGTGGAGGAGCCCGATGTGGGACTTGATCCCAGAACGCCGGGATCACGCCCTGAGCCGAAGGCAGACGCTTAACGACTGCGCCACCCAGGCGCCCCCCAGCAACTCTGCTTACCAGCTCTGCGGTTGTTCCCTTGAGCCCGTGAGCAGGTTATGCAACCTCTGTGAGCCTCATTTCCTTGATTACAAAATGACAGTAGTGGCCACAGGTAAAGTCACAGTCAAGATGAAGTAGAAAAATAGATGCAACCAGCCTAACCCCACCCTCACACATAGGCTCAGGCATGGGAAGTCTACTCTCCCCTTCCCCTTCAAATGTTGAGCAGTTGGAAAAGATGAGAACCAGTGGGTGGGCTCTTCGCAAAGATCTCCACGCACAGAAATAGCTTCCAATGACAGCCAGGACTTCAGGCAGACCCTGAGAATTCCAACGCGGGAACTGAATTTGTTCCTGAAAGCAAAAATCTCCTCTGGACTTTAGCGGCTCACCTCCATGTGCAACGAGGACACGACAAATCCAAAAATGTCCCACACCAGCAGGAGGCGGTCAGCCATAATCTTAAGGGTGGTCCAAATTGCCATTCTGGTCCTCACGTGCTACCAACGTTGTGTCCAAGAGTTTCATAGCTGAGTGTTTAATGTCACCAAGCACATCCAAAGTTCCTCTAGGGTGGGGATAGGGTCCTATGCCTCTTTGGTATAACTCTTAACCACTTCTATGCTGTTGCACAGACATCGACTCTCTGATCCTCAAAACAGTCCTATGAGGCGGGCATGAGGAACAAGGTCAGGATTAAGCTCCCACTGTACAGACAAAGAAACTGAGACATAGTGATTCAGTGTCTCATCGGTGCCTCTGGATCTGGCAGGGGGCAGACACAGGATTGCACCCGACTGCTCAAACTTAGAGCTAATGCTTTTTGCTCTATGGAATGTAACATCTGTGTATATCAGCACTCAGGTGCCCCTGGATGCAAATCACACTGAAGTGATGTGCAGAAAAATTACCCAACATTTAGTATTGCTGCTTACTGGAATGTACCAGGTGGAAGGAACAGCCCTAGTTACACTGCATAAACTGTTTGTTCTGAACCTCAACACAGCCCTGTGGGTATAACTATCCATTCCTCCAATCCTCTTTAAAAGATAAGAAAATTGGGGCACCTGGGTGGCTCAGTTGGTTAAGCATCCGACTCTTGATTTCAGCTCAGGTCATGATCTCAGGGGTGTGAGATCCAGCCCCACATTGGGCTACAGGCTGGGCATGGAGCCTGCTTAAGATCCTCTCTCTCCCTCTCCTTATGTCCCCCTTCCCCCTCACTCTCACTCTCTCTCTCCCAAAAAAAATTAAAAGATAAGAAAATTGAGACCAACCGGTGGGGAGATGAGCGAAATAGGTAAAAAGGATTAAGAGTACACTCTTCTTGATGAGCACTGAGTAATGTATAGAATTGCTGAATCACTATATTTACACCTGAAACTACTATGAAACACTGTATGTTTACTATATTGGAATTTAATTAATTAATTAACTAATTAATTAATTATATCCCTGCAAAATAAAAGAAAGAAAGAAAAGAAGGAAGGGAAGGAAGGGAAGGAAGGAAGGAAGGGAGGGAGGGAGGGAGGGAGGGAGGGAGGAAGGAAGGAAGGAAGGAAGGAAGGAAGGAAGGAAGGAAGGAAGGAAGGAAGGAAAAGGAAAGAAAAGGAAAGAAAAATAATTGAGGCCAAGAGAGGTTAAGTAACTTTATCAGGGTCACACAGCTAGAAAGTGATAGAAGTGAGACATGAAGTGACCCCCAAACCAGATCCTTTCCACTGTGCAGGGACCACTCTTGATGCCCAGAGGAGGACTTCCAGGAAAATGAGGGACCCCTTCCTCTGCGATCTCCCCAAAGCAGACCTCCCCAGATGCAGGAAAGGGAGCTAAATGCCCACAAACACTGGATCTCTTTCCCTGACCCAAGGAGGCAGTGTAAACACTCTGACCTGGTTTGAATGCAGGTCTACAAGGTAAAAGGTCTGGCCAATTTACCCAAACTTCCTGAACCTTGTTGGAACATATTCCACAAGGCTCCTGGAATCCCACACAGGACTGTCTGGGGAATTCAAAGAAGTAATCAATGCAGAGCTCTAAGGTGCTCAATCCCCTTCCGAGGGCCGAGATGTCTGAGAGCGAAGCAAGGAGGATATCAGAGGTCGGCTTGTCTCCACCATCCCCCAGCAGTAGGATCAGAGATTCTGAAGTTCCCAAATAGGCCATGGGTGCCTTTTGTCACAGTCTGCCCGTACTCAGGCAATAGACGCAGACAGGGCCAGCCTGACCTGACCTGTCTCTGCCCTCAGAAACCTAGTCAGGACTCCCCGATCCCTCACAATCCGGAAGCTAAGGCCTTGGACCCCCATCTCCATCGGACTTTGAATTGTAGTTTTGTGAAAGCACCAGCTCTTTGCAAAACCTTAACAAATGAAGATGGACTGAAAAAAAATCCTTGAGGAGAGTTGATAGACCATGGCTGGTCCTACCCAGGATACTTGCTCCCTACCCTCCTCCACAGCATCCAGCCTCCCAACCCTTCCCCAGAACCACAAGCATGGGGAGCCCTATTACAGTGCCTGGGCCTCAGGACAGGGGGTGGAATAGAAGTAGAAGAGATCAAGGCTTTCACAACCAGAAAGCTCTGGGCTTGAATTCTGACTTCATGTATAGCCTGAGTGACTGAGGACAGACGGGGGGACAATATCACTCCCAGAATGTGGTTGTGATCATTAAAGCCCAGAATCCAGGAGAAAAGGCTTCTCACAGAGTCTGGTACATGATAGGCACATACTGAGTTACCTTTCTTCCATAGTTACAAAGAGACATCTTGAGAAAAATGGTGAAGGTGATGAAGGCATAGATGTCCACTCAGCTTTAGATCAGTGGATGTCTGTCAAGGATCTGTTGTCAAAGTTCCCAGGCTCCGACACAATGGTGGTCAGCTGGCTTTCCGGCAGTGGAAACTCAGCTATAAGCAGTTTATTAATTCCTGTGGGTGGGAATCCTGGCAAGCCCAGCCCCCCACCAGTGCCTAGGTCCCCCTAAGCCACCAAGGTGCTGAAACTCCTCCATAAGAGTTTCATGGGTGAAATCAAAACATGGCTCCCTGTTGGAAGAGGTCGAGAAACGATGACTCTAAGATACGGATGTAGTGGCATCACCCCATTTCCTAACCTATCCTGACTCCCCATTTCCTACAGGATACAGTGACACTCCTTGCTAGAGCTTTGATGGTGTTTAAAATCCGGCCCCCACGGGTGTTTCCAGACTCCGTTCTCACGAGCTTTCATGACACCGTTACAACTACTACAACATACCTTCTGCAGCTCCTTGCTTACACTCTGGCAGTTCTTCTTCCTGAAACACCCTCCTTCTGCTTGTCTATCTCCTGAACTTGAGCGTGGGTCCTAGCCCCAAATCTCAGAACCCCTTGCAGGCAGCACATGCCTCTGGCCGGGGACAAGGAAAAGCAGGGAAATGAGAAGGCGACTGTCATTTCCTGAACACCAGCTACTGCGTTCCAAGCACCATGCTGAGTGATTCACACAGACACACTTCTCTCTCTTTGATCTTCAGAACAACCCTGGGAACTACGTATTCTCTCAATTATGTAGGACGGAGAACTGAGATGTAAGAAGTTAATGTGACTGTTGCCCAAAGTCACACTGTTAGAGTGTGTAACAGAGAGATCTGACCCCAGAGCCATGGCGCTTACCTGCCCGCTACATCACACCGCCCCTCCCCCACACTGGGTTAAGTATTTCGAATGTCTGGGATAGACAATTGCAGCTTGTGGTGTCATGGACACCTCTGGCTCTAGGCTCTAGCTCCCACGCCCACTTACTCCTCTGCCCAGCAGCCACCCGGAGGAGTGACTCAGCTCATCCTTGCTTTTCCCTCCCTTGGCCACTGATGTCAACCAGTCCTGAGGACACTGGACTTTACTCAAGTCATTGAGCTCACAAGAGGGGTTATCTAGGACCTCCATTGCCAAGAGATCCTGCCTATGCTCTTAGGTGAGAGCAAAAGAGGGAAAGTAACCCAGTGGATGTCTGAAACCATGAACAGTACTAAAGCCTATATATGCTATGATTTTTCCTATGCATACATACCTACAAGAAAGTTTAATTTATAAATTAAGCACAACCAGAGATTAACACTATAACTAATCATAAAAGTCGAATAATTATATAACATATCATAATAAAAGTTATGTGAATGTGGTCTATCTGTCTCCCTCACAATATCTTATTGTCCTGTGCTCACCCTTCCTATGACACTACAAGATGATAAAATGCCTATGTGATGAACTGAATGACATGGGCACAGTGACATAGCATCAGGCCACTACTGACCTTCTGACAATGCGTCAAAGGGGGATCATCTACTTCTAGACGGCAGTTGACCACGGGTAACTGAAACCATAAAAAGTGAAACCATGGATAAGGGGAGGGGGGGACTACTGTTCTGGTGAACACAGAAGTCACCAAGGCTCGTTAGTGGCAGTGCCTGACAGGAAAGTAAGTGGAGAACAGAACAGGCATATTTCCGTCACTAATTGCCGCTCTCTGGCCAGCCATGCTAAGCCTCCTTCAAGGGTCCTCCTTCCCTACTCCGCACAGTTGTGTCCTGCCCCTTCTGACCTCTTCACTCCAAGTCTGCCCCACGCTTATTCTCTCTTCCCAAGGCCACCGGCTCCTGCTGAAGGATCCCACACTTACAGTTCCTTCGCTCCAAACCCAGGATTCCCACTGCTACAGAGCTTCTCCTCCCAAAGGCACCAGGGACACCTAAGACTCAACAAGTCCAAAAGCAATCTTGATAGTTCTTTCCCCTTCAACAAATACTTCATATTCTTGCTTCTTTCTCTTATAGGGCGACATCCGCCGTGCTGCCCAAGGAGCATAAACCCAGGAGTGATCCTTGACCCCTCGCCTCTCTCCTCATCCATATTCAATGGCTTACCATTTTGCGGTTTAATTGACACGTTTCCAGTCACCTTCCCTCCATCCCAAGACAGCTGCTGTAACTCGGGACTGCCTTCTGCTTCATCACCTCCATTTATGAGTCACACTGATATGGGGCCATCTTTCTGAAATGCACATCTGATTTTGGACCCTCCTACACAACCTCACTAGCATCTCTCCACAGCTTGCAAAGTAAGACTCAAACTCCTTAGATCTTACTACTCCTAGCCCTTCCCCCTGTTACAGTGTGATTTGCAGTCCCCAGTCCCCAAGCTGCTTCATGCTCTGTGTCATTGCACACGTGGCTTTCTCTGCCTCAGATGCCTCTCTCACCCTGCCCTGCATTTGGCCAACCCCTACTCATTCTTCAAAACTCAGTTTAAGGGTGGCCTCTTCTGGAAATGCTAGAATGGCCCCAGTCTGATTTCAAAGGCTCACCCCTAGTTCCCATAATCACAGTTCCCTCTGTCACAGAACACAATGCACCTTCCTGTCATCTGCTTATACATGCAGACACACACATACACATACACACACACACACACACACAGTACAAGGGTTCCATTTGGTTCATCTTTGTATTCCTGCTGATCCTCACAGTTCCCGGCTCAAGGCCAATGAATACATGTTTGCTGAGTGCATGAAAGAAAAAGTGAATGAATGAATGAATCCTGGGAGCATCTCAAACTCCACTGAGGTCAGGGTGCCTGAGTGGCTCAGTCAGTTGGGCGGCAGACTCTTGATCTTGGCTCAGGTCATGATCTCCTGAGTTGAGAGATGAGTTTTGTCACCACTTCATCTCAGATTTGATAGGCATAGAATCCCCTCATGATTTTTCTGAAAGCTTTCTTAGAGTCGCCCCCAGACTTTCGGATTCAGCGGGTCTGGGGAGGGGCCCGGGAAAACCCATTTTTAATGAGCAAGCGCCGCCAGTGGTTCTGAGGCAGGTGGTCTGTGAATCACGCTTTTCAAACATTGCTTTAGGTGTTTAGAAAACAATCCTCCCCGTTCCTAAGCCCAATGTAATTTGCTGTGATTTTCAGAGGCCTGCTCTGGGACGAAGTGCTTGGAAGATCAAATATATTTGATATTCTGTTCAGGACTAATGGGAGCAATCACTTCTCAGCTTGGAGAGCCCATTAGGAGAGCAGATGAGCTAAGTATTTAGAAGATCGAGATGTGTTTGGAATATCATTTATGACTCCTCCCTGCGGGAAGTACTAAAAACAATTCAACTGCGGAGACTCTGTGTGTGTGTGTGTGTGTGTGTGTGTGTGTGTGTGTGTGTGTGTGTCTGCCAGGTGGACTCACTGAGTTCATCCCAGCATTTACAAACTGAGGTATCCTTGTCTCACCCGGAAGAAAATGAAATATAGAAGCTCTATGGATCTCAGCTTTCCTCTACCTTCTCCTGGGTTTATTTGTCTGTTTTTAGTAATGATAGAGTGATCATTATGTCCAGATATGGACTTGAGCTTGGAATCCAGAGGACTTTTCCATGGGCAGTCCATGACTGTGGAGGCTAGTTCTTTTACTTTCAAGCATTCAAAATCCTTTCTGAACCCAGTCCAAAAAATATGTCACCAGAAACATCAACCTGGGTGTAAATTATATGCTGTAATAATAATAACAGAGTATATACTCACTACTGGGCTTAATTAAAGATTTCTGACCCATCAACCTGGTGGGCGCTGGCGCTTACTCCTGAAACCAGAGGAAATTAAACGTGGGGGGAGCTTTGAGCCAGGAAGAAAGAGCTAACATAAAGCACGAGTATTTTCTATTTCATTCTAGAGTGAGAGGAATCTTCACTCATTTATCTTATAAATCATGGCAAAAATTATTCCCTTCTGGGTTTTAGGCCCCTTTACTACCTTCAACAAGAAAACAGGCTGTGTTGGTTGGGGGTTTTTGTTTGCTTGCTTGTTCGTTGTTTTAGGATTTGTAGTTCTACTAGCAAAACAAATTAGCATAAATAAAATCATTAGACCATCATATAGTCAGAACTTTCTAAGAAAATCAATCGTATTCCCAATAATGGTAGCGTTCCAAATGTTGATATTGCCACTTTAGTCTCCAACACGAGTCTTCCTTCAGGGCTCTGAACGATGGTTTCCATAGCAAAGCAACAATGATGGCAACTGTAGTAAGTAATAGTACCAACGCCGTGTTTGAGACCTTTTATGCCAGGCTCTATGTTAAGGCTTTCACTCATATGACCACTCAGTCCTTACTGTGTGCATTACTCTGAGGCCAGGATGGCTACTGAGTTTGCCCCAGTTCATGGAGCTAGTAAGCAGCAGGATAGGAGGCCGACCCAATCGGGTGGCTCCTCAGCACTCTTTGTAGCCCTGACTCCCCACCACCTCTGGGTGACTGAAGAACATGCCTGTGCTGGGTGGTGGGGGGAGGGGTGTCAAAATATCATCAACCCTAGACTCCCATAGACTTTCTCAGAATGGAGCAAGTTCAAGATAGGGTCCCAGGCCCAGATTTTTACCAAATCATACAATGGACTGAATCTTAAGGGAGGCATTTAAATCTTTTCCCTATAAGCAAAGATAAGAACAGGAGCCCTATCTCCCCTCAAAATGTTGGTAGGGAGTCAAAAGAGCAGAAAATTGTGATCTGCAAATTGAAGATCCAGTTTTTCTAAATTATTATCTTTGCCACCTCAAATTCTTCTTGAAAGCATACCTTTTTTTGTCCCAATGATTTAGATAAGTAGTAACCAATTTGAAGGAAAAAGGGAGGGAAGGAGGAAGGAAGGTACAAATGGAAAGAGGGAGGAGAGAAAGAGATGCTAAGAGAAGAACAAAATCCCACAGTGGAGAAATGACGGAACTGAGTTTAGTACCTGATCACTCGTAGTCTAAAACCCAATGTGAGGAGAAATTGCTTCATATGCCTTTTAATTTAGTTTCATGGTAGTTTTTGAAATTTGATTTCATTTCTTTGAACACTTCAGAAGAATCTCAGTCTTGGGAACGTACTCCTCATGTCATGGGCATGTTGGAGGAAAATGGGGGTTGTAATAATCATCTCACAAATGACACACTCGAGATAGCAGAAAGATTGTGGGTAGTTAAAAGAAGTTGCTCCATGAAGACCTACCTGACAAAAATGCATACAAAGTGAGAAAAAGTGGTGTTCTCCAGGTAGGAGCAAAGCCTTCCTGACTTCCTACCCTAGGTCAGGTTTGCGGTTTCAGCATGGAGAATAAGGCCACCCCCTCCAGCGCCAGAAACTGTTGGGAGCCCCCCCACGACTCCCATGAGCCCATGAATGGTTATCATTGGGATGTCTCTTGTCCTCTTCACTTTCCTTGATTATGCCCTGGTCTCAGAGTGATAAAGTGTCCTCTGGAAATAATCTGCCCCCCGCCCCGAATTCTGAGAGAATAGAGACATCTCAAGGTAACCACTTTTTGGGGCCAAAATACATACCACTCAATTATGGTGGCCATTTCAGGATGTGATTAAACCTGTTTCACCTGTAGAAGGAGGAAGGTCACCAAAATGGTGCCTCACTCCCCTGATAAAGCCCCCAGCACATGGAGGAAGCAATTAAAGTGAACTGGAGGAAACATCCAGCAAGCCAATGAAAGCCCCACCTAGGAGAAAACAACCATTCATCCCTTCAGGAATACCCACCCTCGCCACGATAAAGGGCAGAAATTGCAGCTTCAGCTGTCCACGGGGCCCGGCAGTTGACAAACTGGTGAGACCCGCATGCATGAAGACCTATGGTCATGGCACGTGCCCTCTCTACATGCAGCCTGAGTGTTGCCAAACTCACACATTTTTTTCTTTCAAAAGAAAGCAGGAGATTGAGATTTGATATGAAATATCCCAATTTTCAAAGTTGGTGACTATTTTATTTTAATATACTTGGTGGACCAGTGAAACCATTTTCTGGTCAAATAAATGGTAGAAACTCCCCTGGGTGTCTGAACTGCAAAGACATTTAGCCCAGCAGGTGATTCACAGTGACATGTGGGCATGGACTGGAATCTAGGGCATAGTAGTGTTTGAGTGTTCATGACTTTTGAAACCCTCAAATCAATGAAATAATCTTAGAAGTCTTAAATGTATGTAGCTACTGGAAAAAGAAGAATATTCAACTTTCCTCTCTGCAGAGTGGTGATAGGGATGACGATGGAGGCTTGACAGTAACTTCTCTGAGCCTCAGTTTCTCCAACTGTGGAACAATAGAAAGTGCCATAATGCTTATTTATAGGTTGTTTTCAGGATTAAAATGTAATAACACACACAAAAAAAAAACTTGGGCAGAGTAGGAACCACAGGGTAGGTACTCCATAATCTTCTTTCCCAGCTCTGGCCAAAGAGCTCTGTGCCCACAGGCATGTCCCTTCACTTTTCTGAACTTCAAATGCATAAATGCTGGGTTTGAACCATGGTGTCTCCATGGCTTCTCAGGCCATCACCATTCCAGGAGCCCCTAGTGACAGCCTTCTAGACCCTGGCTGCACTGCCCTAACGACATCTTGCTCTCCCTATAATTACTAGGATGGCTTTACTAACACACTTACCTCAGCACTGAGATCCAACAAAGGAGTCATTACTGACTGAACTGTGTTTGAAAAGGAAATATAAAAGATCTCCAGATCTCCCACAATGCTATATAAAGGACAAAAGGTTGTCATTTAAATTTTGGCATAATTATAACATTTAAGGTTAAATGCACACCGCTCGATAATCCTTCCTGAATAATTGCAGTGTTCCTAGCTGAACTGGAGGCTGATAATTGACTTGCCTGGAGGTTGCTAGGGAAGCACTAACTGCGCAGAAGTGAGGAGAATTAAACAATAGGACGTGGAAGAGACAGTCATGTCTCTCAGCGAATAACCCAGTTAACTACAGCAGGGAGCCCGGGGTGGGGCATGCGTGCAAGGACCAGCACAGCTGCAGCTGAGTCTGAGTAAAGACCCCGGTCATCACGCCTCCTCCCACTTATTATACTATTATTATACTCAGTCATCATCATGTCTCCCCAAAATCCAGTGTTTGCGGCCAGACAACACAAAATCTCGTTGGTGTAACAGCAAGTATTATTTCTTACCAGTTGGGAGGAGGGGGTGGGAGTCCTGCTGGGCGTCCTGCTGGGCTGGCTGGTCCACAGACTCAGTCCAGGTCTGCTGCACACATCTCTCATCCTCCTGGGACTAGCAGGCTTCCTGGGGTGCAGTCCTTCCGTGGTGATGGCACAGAGTGTGAGGACAGGCAGAAACACTCAGCTCGGAATTGGGGTACTGGACTCTTCTATCTACTGAAGAAAGTCACAGAGCCAAGCCTGAGGTCAGTGGGCAAGGGAGCGAGTACTTGCTGAGCAATAATCTAATCTACCACACCCCTTAAGACTGTGCCTTTGAGAACAGGGATGATTCTTACTTCTGCTCCAGCGTATTAGCCAGCATAGCTCAAGAAAAGCTGACTCTCGTTCAGTCATTGAAATCCACTCCAGTGGTACCCAGTGGTGGGGCACTCCAGCCAAAAGTTGTGATAAAATGGAAGTCCAGGTAGGCAAACTGGCATCAGAGTAGTCTGTTAGAATTGGGTGCTGGCCCCTGAGTGAGGTGTAGCAAGATGTAAAAGTCACAGTTCCCAGAACTGATTGCTGTCTGTGCCCACTCAGCCTTGTCTTGTGACCATGAATGTGTTAAGTATACAGCAATTGGGGGATCGTTGGAAGCCTGAGGACCCCCAAGATCTCTGTTGTGCTATTGATGAGTGTACTGTGTTATTGCCTGTCTCATATCCTTTCTTCAACTGAAACTTGGTCCGGGTAAAGCCTACCATGTCTCATGAGCTCAGCAGTCGGTGGAAACCCAGACCATTGCTGCTAGGCAGGCAGAGAGGGCAGTGTGATCCTAACTAGTCCTCAAAACAGGAAAATCACTTGTCGAAGATCACACAGTTCACTGTAAATGCTTTGATGGCCTCATCCTCTTCTCTAAGAGGATTTTCTGGGCTGGTGCCACAGAGGAAGGTGGACCCTGCTCAGTTCCATCATAGCAGTCTTCCCCCCTGCTGGGGGTGGCCAGGAGGCAGGCAGTGCATCAGTTGGCCAATGACACAGGAGGAGAGGTCCTTAGGGGCTCCCAGGAAAACAGTCATTTCTCTTTCAGGAAGAGACCTTAGAAAAGATGGCATCTTCCTGCCCTTGGACAACACTAGGTCTGAATGTGATACCTGGAAAACAGTGCCATCCTGGGAGCGTGAGGGAGCCACTCTGAGAGCAGAGGTGGCATGCTGAGGATGGCAGCGTGGGGAGGCAGACTCCTCTTGAGGTCATCACTGAGCTTCTCATCATGGGAGGCCTGGAGCTGCCCTACTACTAAGCTTCTTGTTATATGCAGAAATAGATTCCCTTATCATTCCAACAAATGTGGGTCACTGTCTTCTCCTGTGTACAGCCAAGGACGTCCTAACTCATGGGGTCAGTAAGTGCCAGCCCTGAGTAGGTAATGTCTTCCCCAGACCCCAAGAGGGTACCTGGCAGAGACACAGACCATACAGGGCCAGGAAGTTCAGTCTATCATCATGGGATAATCTAGTCTGGGAGAAGGAATGGACCCAGAACCTAGGGACAGAAAGTTACCACAGATCAGCAACCAGTCCTCCCAGTGGGGGGGGGGGGGAGAGCAGAGGCGAGGCCGCCATCAATACAGGCAATGGTTCCCAAACCTATCAAGCCAGGCATCTCTGGTGGCATTCATTGGTACCAACCTGCTAGCCTAGAACCATCCAACAGCACCGAGAAAACTCTTAGGTGATTATATGCAGTCTATTTGGGGAAAACACACTGGCATAATATTAGGGCCTATGTGTATGTGGGTGGGGGTAGATATTGGACAGGGACACTCAAAATGCATAGGCAATAAAATGCTAACCACTGGGGACTTTGGAGCCCCTCACACCATACCCAATAAATGGCTGCCAAGTCAACCTACACTAAGGGCCAGCACTGCATTAGAGAAAAACTATCATTCAGTTTCTCAGCATTTTTCCATCGCCTTACACCTTGAATGTCATCATGCAGCACCAGATGGAATTGAAAAGTAGCTACCTGAAGTGGTGGTGCTTTTCCACAGGAACATTAGCCATTAGTCAGGAATAACGGCCAAGTCACAGGATGATGAGTTGTGTCCGTTGTTTCTGACACTTATGTATTAGAGCCCCATGCCTCCTTTATTCCAGAATGCATAATCCATGTTGCCAAACACAGAGCTGCACGTTTGACTCCTCTTCTTTTGAAGGCTATGCTAACTTGAGACATTCTTACCAGGCACTCCGCACCGGCATGGGTTACAGAGAATGCCGAAGATCTATTTCTCAGGAAAGCTCCGAAAAGGACAGTCGCGCATCTGTCTGAGTTTTTGCAGGCCAACAGGCCTGTCGACAGCCACGAGGATGGATGGGCTGACCAAAAAGGCCCCCACCGTTAGCAGTTGCTGATTGAAGAGAAAGGAGCAAGCTTACAGAGAAGAGCTTGAAAAGCTTCATTTCAAATGTGACTTGGAGGCAGGGAACTGCTCTATAACCACAAGTTGCTGGGGGTGGTTTTTTTGTCTTTCTTTTATACCTTGGTTTTTAATGCACATCAAGAGACATGCGGACAAGGTCAAGGAACTTCCTCAGACCTCTTCTACTTGCATCTATTACACTTCAGTCAGCCAAGGTATCTTTCCCGGACAGCAATCAAATTAAATAACCTAAGTATCCATGAATCACTTCTATAACTTGCACCAATTATAAGCCTCCGCAAGTCCCTTTGAAATGGTTACAGAATAAATCCTTCTCTTTAAGCTGGGAAAGCTGGCATCTCCTCTTTACCAAAGTGATGCTTTCCTCCCGCTATTTACATTTTCTGAAAGTCTTCCTCCTTCCTTGGGTCCAGGCAGAGTGTTGAATGTCTGTTTGCCTAAGGATCACTTTGTCACCTTGCAGAGTCAAAGGGAAGGAGTTCTGTGTGCAAAGGTTGCAAATTTCAAGTTCCCTCTCTTTAGGCTTAAACCAGAAGACCTTGACTTAGCCCTAAAAAATCTTAACTGTAGTCTGGTATATTCAGGGGAAAGGCAGAGTGAACTAGAATTTATGGCATACCTACAACGAACCAGGCACATTTGGTATATGCTTTTGTAGGTAATTTTCAAAAAAGAGTTAACTTCTTGCACAAGATAATTAATGCATAGAATTCTCAGGCACCAACCACATTAAGAACTTTTCGTAGATTATCTCAGTTAACGCTTATATAAATGCTAATCAATAATTACTTCACTCATTCCCATTCCTGTTTCACGAAAGACTTTGAGGCTCTGAGAGATTCAGTGAATTGCCCAGATAGGTAGAAGGACTGGATTCGAATGGGAAAGACCAGTGATAGGACCACAGGCTCTCGCTGGGTCCCCACACAACCAGTTAAGGGAAGAGCTCAGTTCCCTGCATGTGTGTTTCACCTTATAGTCACATTCTTTCAACTGTATCACACTACATCTCAAAGTGAAGATGAAGCAGTTGCCTGGAAATGGAAATTATCAAAGTTTGCCATGCAAATTCCAGATACCAGATCTCAAGGCATTGACTAGACCTGCGAGGCCCATGGAGCCTTCCACACCCACCACTCCATGCCTCTTTTCCAGTACTTCTCTTCCCACGCCACTGACAGCCCCCTTTCCCACTCAGAAAGAGAATGCTCAAGTCAGAAGGAATTGGAAAAAGGAGCATGAGCCATCTGGACTCTCACAGAAGGCCAGGAGCCTGACCATTACTGCAGTCCTTGGTCTTATCCTAGAAGAGGCCATGATCCTTTAGCTTAGGCTGGGAATCAGAATCACCAGTACAGGCTTTTTAAAATATAGACCCCAAGGCTGCACCCCAGACACCCTCTTCCCCAGTCAGTCATTCCACCATAGGCCACAGGCATCTGTCCTCTTTTACAATCTCCCCAGGGTTTGGGTGATTTTTTTTTCTGTATGATTTTGCGTTATTTGAATCTTTCACAATGAAAATGTAATCAACTATTATTTCCATAATAAATTTAAAAAATAACAGTGTCGCATGCACACGTGTGTGTGTGTGTGTGTGTGTGTGTGTGTGTAACCGAGATCTCAAATGTCCCATGCTGTTCCTTCTATTCCAGGATCTTGCTGCTCAAAATTCTCACCCATTTCTTCTTAAGCCTCTTCATGAAAATCAAAGCAATACTATCTTCCCTGACAAGAGAGACCAAAGACAGAGAAAAGACTTACAATAAAAGGGAATTAAAATGGGGCTTAAAATGCAAAAAAAAAAAAAAAAAGATGGGGCTTAAAATGCAGAAAACAGCACAGGTTGTGAAGTCGGAAAGCCCCGGGTTTGAATCCTGACTTGCATTTCTTGCTAACTCAGTGTTCTTAGACAAACAGTTCGGTTTCTCCAAGGTCCAGTTTCCTTATCTATACAATGCAGATAATACCCTCTGTCCTGTAGGACCATGGTGAGTGTGACGCAGAGGTAGCATCTCTAATGCAGACACAATACCAACAAATGGTGGCCGCTATTGTCATTAATTTCACTGTTATCAAAACTAATATTTTATTAGCACTGATGACCTTTCACTTCCAAGAACTGAATGGGAAGAAAGAAAAGAAATGCCAGGAGCCTTTGAGTGACTAAAACAGGGCAGCTTACAAAGTGTTCCGGTGCAAAAGCCCTGCAGGTGGCTGCAGACACTTCTCCAAGCTCCCGTAGAGCGCTCCGATCCGTCTCCTTTAATGCTGAGAGTTCGCAAGGCAAGGTGTTCCTCCCGTAGCTGGAATACGGCCAAGTAGCACTCAATAACACAATTTTATCTCCCTTCTCCTTTTAGAGCCTCCTCAAGAGAAGACGATCATCCACTCTCCAGGTAATTTTTGTGAAAGAAAAGTAGCATTCAAAATCGCAAGGAGCTTGTTTAACTTTCCAAAGAAAGGGGCATTGTGATCTTTTCGCATTTTGCGGCATGCATAGCATCAGATCATATCAAGCGGAGAGTATAATGGCATCGGAGAGAGGCAAAGAGAAGCAGTCGGAAGTTTCCATCTCCACGTGGGTTAACAGTGGGAATTTGTCTGTTAATGTCATCTCGTCATATCTTGACAAAAGGGGGACATCCAGGGAGCTCCAGTTGGAGACAGATTCGGAGGAAATCACTCTGATGGATGGCAGTGGGCTCCGGGAGCACCTGTGGAAAGCCAGCTCTCAATAGCAGGAGCAGGAAATAATAAGGAAGGTATCACAAGACAAATTACAGCACGAAAAAGCATCCTTTAAAAAAAAGTAGAGCTTCTGTAAAAATGACATCAAACAAATGGTTATAAAACAGAAAACCGCAGTCAATTTAGTTCGCCATGGAAAAGTCCTAACAGCCCCAAAGATCCTGCTCTTTGGGTGTAGATCATCTTCCAAGACAGAATGTACTCCTGGCAGCTCCTTACTCCTCCAGGATTGCTGGGGGCACAGAGATTCCAGTAAAGCTGAGTGCCTCGCTCCGTGTCCCCCAGTAGGTGAGAGAAAGCCCAGTTATCGCTTTGGTTCTCTTCTCTATTTGTTCAGACTAGCTCATGCCCCATGAGGGAGTTCGTCTGAACACAGAAATGTTCAACTTGTAGTGCAGGTCACCAAGCACACGTGGCCTCTTCACGTTAAGGGCTGAGCAAAGAATGTTCAGCTAGGTGATAGCTAACAGCCCCCCAGAAGAAAGTGTGGATACCAGGGACAAGGCCAGGGAGTGGGGAGAAGGATCTCACCCAGGTCAGTCATGGTGGTTGTGGGTAATCGTAGCCTTCCAGTGGCTTCCCTATCTTGTTTCCCAGAGGAAGGGGCAGGGACTACTTGCTCTCCTTTGATCTGAAATTTGCTTTAATAACAAGGATAATTTTGGGACTATCTCTGGTATTTTGGGTATCTTGGTCTTTTCATCTTTGTGGATTTTATTTCCTGTTGTCTGGCCCCAGGAGAGGGAGAAGGTAGATGCCACCTCAGGAAAAAGGCTGTGATACAGAATAAGTTCCTTTCAAAACAGGAAGGAGTGGGGAAGAAAGGAAAAGAGAAGAATTCTGTGCTCTACTCCTTTCCCCTCTCTCCTCTACATATGTGATCAAATCTCAACCCAAATCCCAGACAAATTTTGAGAGAATACTAGAAAATGAAGCTTGTTTTGTGCCTTCCCAGACACAGATGGAAAAACTTCCAAGAGCCCCTACAGATTCACCACATCTAACATGCACCAATCTAGCCACCGGTAGGAAAGGTCAGAGTGGGAAAGCAAGGTCAGTAAAGGGCAAAGGTCACCCTCAGGTCTCCTCAGAGCCAAGGTTGGGGTAGTAGAGATTCCTCAGTGTCCCCTGGACCTAAAGAAGGTCACCAATGGTAGACAGGACAGAGACAGACCATGCCTGCCAGGCTCAGGAGGCAACCCAGACACACGAATCTCACCCCCTTTAGAAGTCTTGAAGTAGACCACGCATGAGGGAGAAGAGGAGGACAGATCTCCAACTTGGAGATGCTGCAAAGTGGTGGCCAATTCTATGCCTGAAGATCGTGACAATGTCACCTGACAAAACCTAGACCTCCAGATCCTGAGGCCAAGGAGAGAGAACACCAGCAATTGAAGCCAGCGAAGGACCAACAGAGCTTTGCCAGCTGTGGATCATCAGGGGTTAAAATCACAGCCCCCTCTAAAAAGCCAACATGGTCATTCTCACCCCCGTGGGCAGGAGTACCAGAACCCAGATTTTGACGAGACAAGGGACTACAACAAAGACCTGTGAAGGACGCAATGACAACAAGCCAATCGGAGCCTTTGTGCATAGTTGACACTTAATAAACAGCACTTACTTTCAACTGTCTCTGTATCTGTCCCAGAGCTTAACACAGGCTGTGGCTGTGTAACCAGAGTAGACACTCATGCAGGTAAAGGCCATGCTCCACAATAATTATGTGCATGTGAAAAACATTAGGAAAACACATTTCTAGATTTTTTTTGTTGAAAATCTAAATAATTATGGGTCAGAGAAAGGGTAGTCCCAAAGCTCAAATGACCTTTTGAAGAACTAAGCTGAATTCTGGTCTTTACTTTCTTTTCTTTTTTTTCATCAACTTTCACTTATAATTTATTAATATAAGAAGTATATATTATATTATCAGTAACAAATATATTGGTACATCAAGTGTTTATTTTTTTTAGCTTCAATTATTTTATTCAATTAGCTTTAATTATTTTTCACTGCTGATGGTCCCCAATTTACGATGTTTCTTTTTTTTTATACTAATATTTTTTATTATATTATGTTAGTCACCAGACAGTACATCCCTGGTTTTTTATGTAAAGTTCAATGATTCATTAGTTGCATATAACACCCAGTGCACCATTCAATATGTGCCCTCCTTAATACCCATCACCAGCCTATCCCATTCCCCCACCCCACTCCCCTCTGAAGCCCTCAGTTTGTTTCTCATAGTCCATAGTCTCTCATGTTTCATTCCCCCTTCTGATTACCCCCCCTTTCTTTATCCCTTTCTTCCCCTACCGATCTTCCTAGTTCTTATGTTCCATAGATGAGTGAAACCATATGATAATTGTCTTTCTCTGCTTGACTTATTTCACTTAGCATTATCTCATCCAGTGCTGTCCATGTTGCAGCAAATGTTGAGAAATCGTTCTTTTTGATAGCTGAGTAATATTCCATTGTATATATGGACCACATCTTCTTAATCCAGTCATCTGTTGAAGGGCATCTCGGCTCCTTCCACGGTTTAGCTATTGTGGACATTGCTGCTATGAACATTGGGGTGCATATGGCCCTTCTCTTCACTACGTCTGTATCTTTGGGGTAAATACCCAGTAGTGCAATGGCTGGATCATACAGTAGCTCAATTTTTAACTTTTTAAGGGACCTCCACACTGTTTTCCAGAGTGGCTGTACCAACTTGCATTCCCACCAACAATGTAGGAGGGATCCCCTTTCTCCACATCCTCTCCAACAATTGTTGTTTCTTGCCTTGTCTATTTTTGCCATTCTAACTGGCGTAAGGTGGTATCTCAGTGTGGTTTTGATTTGAATTTCCCTGATGGCTAATGATTTTGAACATTTTTTCATGTGTCTGTTAGCCATTTGTATGTCATCATTGGAAAAGTGTCTGGTCATATCTTGGTCTTTACTTTCTGGTGATATATATTAGCCGCTTTATGTTTCTCTCATAAGGGAACACACGGCAGGGTGTAGGGCAGCATCCCCAGGCAAGCCCCATCCTCCTTGCAGCAACATTGCAAGAAAAGCTTGCATTCCCAGGATAATTGGTAGCCTTTTGAAAATTGCACAAGGATACACAAGTGGTAACTGTGAAAACCAAAATCTGAACCCAGAGTCTTCCCTTTACAGAATCCCATAATTGTATATTCGAGGCCGCAGTGTTCAAAGTCCCACTCACAAACCAGCTGGCTCTCATTTATTCACTCGTACACGGGCCCCTTCACTGCAGAGGACTCTGGAACCAGGCAGCTTCCTCCCAACGGAGGGGCACGTGATAAACAGTGACTGCTCGGCAGCAGGCACGGACCCTAGAGGACAAAAGGTTTCCTCAAAAATCGTATGGGACTAGATATTAGTTGAAGACAATAGGATAAGTTAACGAATCCCACCTCAATTTTCATGAAGGCAGTATTGAGTCAAGTGGAGAGGTCTAAGAAAGAAAATTTTTTTAATTGAAATGGACTTGGCAAAACTAACCCTAAATAATCCCCAACAGCATGGTCTGGAGGAGAGAACAAAAGCTGCCTGGCTTGTGGAAAGGGTTCTTTGCTGTTCCTTGAGTTCCAAGACAGATTTATTAGGCACAGAGGGACACGGTAGAACCGTGGTTCCCATTCCAACTCTACCCAGCCTTATGCCGTGTTGTTCTGCCCCCCACAGCCCCTCCAAGCCCCCAAGGGGAGACAGAAGTACGTGAAAAGGGCAAACCAACGTGCCGGCCACATCCGGGACAGCACAGTCCCACCCTCCCCACACCAAGTATGTGTTGGTCACAGGATCACAGAGGGCTGTGCAGAAAGCCCTCTGTGGGCCCAGCCAGGCAGTCTTCTGTGCGCTGTAAGGTGGAGCCATTATGCTGTCCTATAGAACTGTCAAAATTCATACAAGAGGGTGCCGTTAGGGGCTATCACCCTCTCCTGCCTCTAGCTAGGACAGCCTAACCTTGGAGGAACAAAATAAGAATATTCTCTATATCAGCTGAAAAATATCCTTATAAACAACTTTTCAGGGAAGTGGTAAAAATGAGTCTGAACAAATCATTGGCCTAACCAATGTATTCGGTGATTTCAGAAAAAGAACTATAATGTCATTTCTAATGGCCTTGCACAAGTAAGGAGAAAGGCTTAGAGGCCGCTCCACCATGTTCCACCCAGGAAAGGGAGGTGGCAGTGGTCCAGGGCTCCCCAGAGCCTTGGGGGGCAGGTTCCAGCTGCCCTGCAGAGCACCTGCTAAGAGCACCACAGGGTTTCATGTGGTGCCTACGGAACCCAAAGATTTCGTCCTCTCAATCTTTTGTGTACACATAGTAGATGGCTTTGTAAACATACCTCTGAAGGATGGTGTTTATAGGACTTTCTTTAAAAATTCTTTAAGGATATATCAACAACCGTTTGAGCAGAGAGAGTTTGAGGGAGTCAACTTGCTTTGTTCGCCAATGTCTTCTCACCGGTAGATGTGATCTGCATTTGTACAGGCAGGGGCCCCTCTTCCATTCAGGACAAAGCCTCTGAAAACTGTCAGAGAAAAATCTGAGAGCAAAATGTCCTGTGCTTTCAGTAGTAGATCATTTTAGGGATGCCGTGTCTTTGAGGTTACACTGCGGTGAATACACAATCCAGGGTCTTTTCGGGAGAGAGCTTGACATAGAGGAACCAGTGCTCTGCTGGCACCCCCACATCCATTTACTGAGTAGCCTCAGTAAACCTCTCCAGGGATACACGCAAGCATCTCGATCAGGGATGGCAGGGACCGCTTACTGACCTCTGTATCCCCAGCACCTGGACCTGTGCCTGACCATAGTAGATACTAGAAGAAAGTAAATGAATGAATGAATGGGTATGTCAATTAAATGGGGATGACGACTGTAAGCATCGGCAACGAGGATAAGCCTACGTTCATTATTGCGTCGTCCAGGCAACCTCTACAGATCTACCCCTTCGTTTTGAATTCAGGGCTCTGTATGACAACGTATGCATTGACGGAGTCCGTCTTTGCTCACAGACTCAACGTTCTCGGAGGACAGGGACAGGTGATGCTTACCTCTGTGTCCTCATGCCAGGTACAGATGCTGAGAGTGCACCCGGAAAACATCTCTCTGAACCCCAATCCTGGTGGTCAATCCTTGGGCTCCTCGGCTACTACGGCATCAGTGGAAACTGACTTGCCCCTGAGCAGCAGTGGTAAAAAATTAAGCATCTTCATTAGGAAATGTCGGATGCACAAAGGAGAAAATGTGGGCCCAAGGAGCTTGTATAATGAGGTCCCAAAGTTGGAGGTGGGGGGGGGGGGCAGTGGCAGTGCCAGGGAAGATTAAGTTGACTATACTGAGCAGGGCAGAAGGGCTCAGGCTATTAGCGCCCCAACTTCTCAGCATCGTTAATGCCTATTTCCTTCAACCGCTAAAGAGATCTGTGCTCCCTGGCAGTTAGCAGAGGAGTTTGTCAAGATGAGAAATCCACTCGGAAACATTTTACATCTTCCACACAATTGCCTCATTCACAATGTAATTGTGCCAGAAGCAGAGGCATGCAAGTACTCCCCAGGCATCATGACGCAGTTTCTACCCAGATCTTAACAATGGTTGTCAGGCTCTCGGCATTACCTTGATTTTCACAAGAGGAAAAGGCTAGCAGGAGACCCTGGGACCTTCATCAAAGCAGGGGATACTTAAATATATTGTTCCTCATCAACAGGAAAAGGTATATCCAGTCTCATATTATCTTTCTCAGAGGAGGGAAAAAAAAAAAAGCTTTCATGTTTTCCAGGCCTTAGTGATGTGCGTGGCCAGATAGAGTCATCTTCCAAACATCAGGTTTGGCTAATACAGGGGCCTTAAATCACCAGCGCTCCCCTCCACATGTGGGACAGACAGTGCTTACCAGTCACTGCTTGCTGAGACGGCCTCTGAATCCTCAACACCACGTCTTAGGCAGTCATTCCAATCAAGTGATACTCATGACTGAGATTTGCCGCTGCTATTCTGGACGTTCCATGAGCCCACCTCATTGGCCTCGTCTCCTGCTGCTCCCCATATGCGGCTGACATTTTTTCCTGCCCTTTCTTCTGCTAACAGAACCTTATTTTACTTCAGGGAAATGTCTGCCCTCCGTACTTGCAGATTAATAATTCCATCCCTGTCTCTGGAAGCAGGCACATGGGTTAGGCCCAGCTAGTCAGAACAGTGAATCCCCCCAGTGCAGAGATGATACCAGGGGTGCCTACAGGCTCTAACCTAATCCAGAGAGACTCGGTCTCAGGACTTAGACCAGAACCACCAGGAAAAGGGAACATTTTTACTTGTGGACCGGAGCTCATGAGACCGTAAGCCCTCAGCCACAGGGAGAAAATGTGCCCCAAAGAGATTCCAAGTCAGAGATCCTCACAGATGAGTGAGGAGGGCATTTGAGTCCCTGTGAGTCATGACATCATCTGTGTCTCTGTCTTCTGATGCTCTTGCCTTGTTTTGTCCGCCACTTTCAAATATACAACACGGTATTACTAACTGTAGTCACCAGGCTGTACCTTACATCCCCAGGACTTACTTATTTTAAACCAGAAGTTCATGCCTTTTGACCACCTTCACCCATTTCACTATGCTCCACCCGATCCCGCTTGCTTTGGAAAAACATCTCCTGAGGTGTTTGAACCTAGATCTAGCTCTGCTCTTTCAGTTATACGAAGCAATGAGACGCGAGCTGGCTTGAGTTGAGTTTCCGTTGCTTAGAACCAAAGCAACCCCCACGGATATAATCACCAACTTCAACAGGATGCTTTTCCTGGCTAATAATGGCCTCCAGCAGGAGTCAGATAGTATAAAATTGGCAGGACCTACCCCAGATGAGGTGAGTCAAAGCATATTCAGAAGAGGCCAAGACCATGTACTCCCCACATCCGGAAAGTTGGAGCCCAGCTGACATGCATTGCCCCTGGAGGAAGTAGTCATAAAAGGGAAATTAACAAAGAAGGGAAGCAGGTGGAGGGTACTCACTACTGGTGGTTCAGAGCTGCCCAGTGCTGCCATTCCTGGGTACAGCCAGGTCTCCAGGCACTAGAAGGTCTGGCCCTGGGGCTTTGGTTTGCCAAGTAAGCCTCCTCAGACACAAGTTGGAAAAGCAAGCTCAGGACCAGTCTGCCCGCGGTGTAGATGTGAACTCCTCTCTCCAGCCCACTGTTTGAACCATACTTCACTCTCCTCTGGAAATCCCCGGGTTTGTTCTTCCTTGCAGCTTCCATGTTTCCCTCTATATCAACCTTTAGTACAATCTTCCTGCACCGTTGGGTCTCACCAGTATCCATAATTCACCCTCTCCCTCTGACTCTACAACTGCGAGGTTTAGGATCCCCTTCATTGGTGAAAAGTTCCCACTGAGCTGACCTAGTTCCTGAAAAAGGATCTTTTTTTTTTATAATAATTTATTATGTTAGTCACCATACAGTACATCCCTAGATTTTGATGTAAAGTTCCATGATTCATTACTTGCGTATAACACCCAGTGCACTGTAAAAGGATCTTGACACAAGTCCATACTTTCTAATTCATTCAGCCCGCAGATGAAGGCAGTTTAGGGTTACTCTGGGTATCAGGGCTCCTTGAGGATATAGGTGAGTTTGCTTCTGAGTCTTTGCTCCTCTTATTATAGAAGCCGTAACACTGCCAACATTCTCCCTGTTATGCAATATTGAAGGTTAAAATATGAATCAAGAATAATCATGTATGTATCATTTATAATTCAGACATTCTGGGTATTATGCCAAGAAAACACACATATTTCAAATGGTAAATTCCTCTTCTTTTCCAGAGAACTCACATTTCAGTGATCATACCAAAGGGGACATTTGGGCTCATTTCTAAGCTCGTGCCAAGAGAAACAAAGAGTGCAATTTAGCTCCCACTGTTAATAACAGATGCCCCCTTCTGGATGCTTTGTCAAACCTCTTAACAAACACATGTGTCCTGCTCACTCCTTGGCTCTATTGCTCTTCTGGCTCTCACTGGAATGCATTTCATGCCTAAGAGAAAACATGTCAGCAAGAGAAAGACTCCAGCATTTCTATAAACCCAAACAACTCTAACAAATCCCATGGAGAGTTGTTTCCTTTGACAGCTTTCAAGGATCTCTGGAAATTTATTAATTTTTAGGAACTAATTTCCAGCAGGACATAAACCATTTAGAAAGGACCGGTTATATCATTGTTCTGTACCTAGAAACTGCCTGTTCAAGCAAGAACAATCATGAAGCCATTTCTAGTGATGGTAAGGCTCTCCTCCAGTTCACGGTGTCTTCTTTATCTCCTTTCTCAATTCCCTCATAGCTAGCTCACAGAAACCCTCCTTCCTTCCTCTAGCCCCATTTCCCCTTCTTGTCACAGCCTGCATGTGTGCTGCTTGCCAGGTGCTTTGAGCTGGATATTGTCTGTTGGTACTTGTCACTATCTCTACTCTGCTAAGTTCTCCCATATGGCACAGGGGCAGAAGGTCACAAACCATATGTCCCAGACTCGCTTGCCAGCATTGTTCGCTTTTCACATCTTCCAGCAAGCAGCAGTCCTGAACGATTTGGAAGGTGGGAAGAAGCAGGAGCTACCATCGCTCCAGCAAGCAGGCAGGCACGAGGCTCTGGCAGACACCACGCATGAGTCTCTGGGGCAGCTTCTAGAAGCTCTCCTGTGAATCACACCCTTCCGTGTGGAGCAGCTGAGATTATCAGCAACTATTTCTCGTGTTCATGTCCCCAGAATGCACTGAGTTTATGAATGTGGGGTGCAATGCAAGGTTGTGGAAATAGAACTTGAGGACCCCACATTCCTTTATAAGTGAAGCACCTGGGTAAGGACATTGCAGAGAGTCCATAAAGGGAAGACTAACTCCAGACAGGAGAGGAGGGGCCTCTTCTGCTGAGAAAGAAAGCTCAAACTGCAGGATCAAACCATGCCTGGAAAGAAAGAGGATCAGAGGTACAGATCCGCATTGATTCCTGAGCCATAACCAATGGTTTGGCTACATGGATGAAGGCTTTTGGAATGAGCGGGATCAGGAAAATGGTGGCAATGAGCTCTGAGGAACAGGTAGAGAGATGAACCTGTCAGAATGAGCAGAGTCTGAAGATACTTGTATTCCATTCGACTCTTTACCAAAGGGCACCTACTATAGCCATTGTTTCAATAACCAAGCAGAGAAGGGAACCCAACCTCGACAAGTCAGCCTCTTTCCTGAGCTTCTCCAGCTCCCCCAGCTCCTGATCTATGTGGCTAGGACATAGATTGAAGTTATGCCTCAGTTCAATGGCACAGATCTCTGCTGGCGATTAAGATTGCCAAATACCCCACCTGCCAAAATCAGAGATGGAAACCATGTTCACAATATGGCATAATTCTCTAGAGAACCAGCCAGACACCTGGCAGCAGTTAGATTATATGGGGCCCCTTCTAGTGAAGGGTCAGCAATTTGTCCTCACTAGAATAGACTTGCTCTGGATTTGGATTTTCCTTCTTTGCCCCCACCCCCATGCCTCTGCTGGACTGTCATCCCTGAACTTACTGAATGCCTTTGTTATTATCATAATGTTGCTTCCACATAACATTGCTTCTCGCAAAGAAACTCATTTCGGCAGAATGAGTAAGGCAGTGGACTTGTGCCCTTGGCATTCACTGTTCTTACCATTTCCCCATTATGCAGAAACAGCTGACCTTCTAGAAAATTGCAGTGGCCTGTTAAAAACTCAGTTATGGCACCACCTCAAAGACACTGCTGCGCAGAGTCGGGAAGCAACACAATAAAATGCAGCATATGCTGTGAACCAGCAACCAATACAGGACTCTTTGTGTGACAGCCAAAATGCAAATGTGGAAGATCTAAGTGATGAAAGCAGGAGTGGCCACCCTCGCTATTACTCCTATAACCAACTTGCAAAAAAATTTTTAGATTTTATTCATTTGAGAGAGAGAGAGTGCATGAGCAGAGGGGAGAGGCAGAGAGAGAGGGAGAAGCTGGTTTCGCTGCTGAGCAGGGAGCCCAATGCAGAGCTCAATCCCAGGACCCTGGGATCAAGACCCGAGGTGAAGGCAGACACTTAACTGACTGAGCCACCCAGGTGCCCTTCAACTTGCAAAATTTTTCTTCACATCTCCATAAGTTTGGAGTCTCCTGGTTTCGAGGTATTTGTTCCCAAGGCAGTCATGTATTCACTGGAGGGAAACAACAATTGTGCATTTGAACTTGAACTTGAGGTGACTACCTGGCCATTCTGAGCACCTCCTTACACTAATCCAACAGGCAAAGGAGAGGATTACCACACCAAATTTAATGATATCTCCTGATTATCAAGGGGAGATAGAGCTGCTGTTAAACAATGGGGAGGGAGAAGAATATGCCAAGAATCCAGAGTAATCTCTGGGGACCCATCTGGTCATTCTATGCCCAACATCGAATGTTACTGAAAACCCACAACAACCCAATGCAGTGAGTACCACCAAGGGTACAGACTCTTCAAGGGAGACATTTAAGTCATCCCACCAGGTAAAGAACGATGATCAGCTAAAAAGCTAGATAAAAGGAAGGCCAAAAGGGCAAAAGAAATTTGGAACAGATGGTGTAAAAAATAAATTACGAATACCAACAATGGTCTCATAATCTGCCTCAACAACAGGGACTGCAACAACTATGCATATCCCTCTATTATTAGTTATATATTTGTATATATTAACCAATTTTCTTTCCCACCTACCATTCCCTTATTATTTTATATGTGTTGTGATATCCATTTAATTTTATAATTTAGTCTTTACATGATAAGATACTAAAGGAGAATTGTGGTTGGTTGGATGGGCCATGAACGTCCCTCAGAATCATGAGTGCTGTGGCATCCATGGCTTAGTTTCTCGTATATCGTGGAAAGAATGAGATCACCTTTGTTGTAAGAGAGTTGCATCATTATTACGTAGAAATATGATGGGTCTGTTGTCCTTGTTCTCTGGAAGTTTTTTGGTTTTTGTTTTTTTTTTTTTTTTTTTGAGAGTGGGGAGGGGGACAAATGGGGAGGAGGGTCAGAGAGAGAGGGAGAAGCGGACTCTGCGCCAAGCAGGGAACCTGATGTGGGGCTCAATCCCAGGACCCTGAGATTATGACCTGAGCCAAACACAGACGCTTAAACAACTGAGCCACCCAGGCACCCCTGGAAGTTTTAACCAGATTAGAGGTGTGTTCATGGATGCTGAGGAGGCAAAGAGGTGGTCTGTGCTGGACGGCAACAGAGGCAGTCAGCACCGTCCCTGTCCTCTTCATCTCTACCCTGCAATGCAAGGCCTCGATGTCTGAAAACCACATTTCCCAAACTCTCAAGAGTATTTTTCAAATACTCTTCCCCTTAAGACTGCCAAGGAGAGGCACACTGACAAGACTGGGAAGGCAAAATAGTAATGGAGGGAAGGCAAGTGGGATTTGATCATTGGCAGACAGGTTTTGTCATCAGCTCCCAAATAACCCTGAACACGGAACATAACTTCCTTATCTCTGGCATTTAAAGAGAAATTAGAAAATACTTTCTTGACTAGATGAATGAATAAGTAAGTAAACAGATGGATATGTAATGGATGGATGGATGGATGATGAATGGATGGATGGATGGATGGATGGATGGATGATGGATGGATGGATGGATGGATTCATGAAAGGAAGCTGAGGCAGAAAATATACTATATATTCAAGAAATTTGATGTTAGTAGGAAAATTGGAATAAAAATAAGCATAGATGCATCAATTGATGCTTTTGGCTTTAACTATAAATGAGAGTGCATCTAAAGTTAAAAGAACATTTCAACTCAAAAGAGAAATCCACAAAGAGGAGAAATTCAAATGTGCTAGAGAAGATGGTGAGCACTATTCATGTAAATTCTCAGACTACATGGGAAAATGTGGGCTCCACAGGGAAAGGCAGAACAGAGATTTGGGATTTGAGGAGACATCTGCCTACTGACCTTTAATATAGCATCGCTATTTTAGATGCATTCTCACTGTTGACATGAAAACCTAGGGAAACAGATTTGGGTTCCATAGAAGAAAGAACTTTTTAGCCAGTAGAGACAATCAACCATGATAGTGGGAGCCTCTGTCCATGAGAAGCATTTGTGCAGCAGCTAGAAGGTCAGATCTGGAAAATACTATAAAAAGGATTCTTGGTCTGGCTGGGAGCTAGACAAAAATTCTCAAGCCCTTTCCAAACAACTTCCAGGTTGCTTTCTCCCCTCCTGGGGTCAATGTAATATTTACAACCGGTCAGAACACAGAGGCTTACCTGCAGGAAAACTTCAGATATGCAGCCAGCTAGCTGGGGAGCTATTTTGGAGCAAGGGGCCCATCCCCACACTCTTCAACTCACCACACATAAGTAGTTGCTTACTCTGCACAGGCAGGAGGGGTTCGAGAGGTAGAGTGTCTGCTAAATAAAGCAGTCTAATTAATAAAGCAACTGTCAAGTGCCTGCAATGCTAATTTCATCTAGTTGGCTTCTCACACACGCCCCAAATAGGCCACCGTGTCGCCAAAAGTAAAGTCGTTTCTAAATTATCCTTTTAAGAGGAAGACAAGTGCACAAACTGGAGGGAGATGAGGAGGACGCTGGAGGTTGAAACAGTATATGAAATTCAGAGTTTGCGCCTCTGATCTTTCTTTTTCAAAGATAATCTCAGCCCTGCACCACCCCCTGAGGCTGAAGAACAGTAGTGGAAGTGACAGCTCCCCGCGTCATGCTGGAAACCCTTCTACAAATTGCGTTCAGATGTGAATTCAAAGGGGTCCTGCTGAATGAACCCTCCAGCGGAGCCAGAGTTCAAATGCCTAACGACGCTCTTACTTTCTTTGAGCTAACCGGGTCTCTGGATTTCCAGCCACTAATTCTAAGCCCTGAAAGGAGAGGTGATCCTGACAGAGGTTCTGACTTCAGACCAGCTCTGGGTTTCAATCCCCGTTCTACTGCTTTCCAGCTGTGTGGACTTAGGCAAATCGCTCAGCATCTCTGAGCTTCCATTCTTCTTTCATGAAGCAGGGACAGCAGTCCATTTTGGTAGAGTTTAAGCAAAGATTAAGTGGAGAACAAGTGTGAAGTTATCAATACAGTATAGGCCCTCACAAAAACAGCAGGTTCTCACAAAAATATTATTTTATCCACCATCAAACCTTAAAATCAATTCAAAGGTCTATTGTGTTTCCCCCAAGTACTGGCATTTCTTCATTCTTCAGTGGGACTTGGCATCTATAAAGTGTGATTATGGTTGATAACTGTGGGCTCATTTATTCATTCAGCAAACATTGAGCAAACGTTCAGCAATTAACGATTAACATTAATCAGCACCAAAGACGTGCCACTCCCATGACTCATGCTGTGGCTCTAGAGATAAATAAGACGTATGTCCTGCCCTCACAGAGTCCATGTCACGTCTTTATCTAGGCCAACTAGAAAAGTTCCATCACTTTGTTATTGTCATAAGAGCCACTTGGGGTCTTGCTCTCCCTGGACCTGTAACTGTTAGTGTTGTCAACAAGCATCATGACAGCAGGTGCTGTGAAGACAGAAGAGAGATTGATAGTCCCTGTGCTCTGTCAGGCACTTGGCTTGCAGGGCGGTGGGATCTCCCTATATGCCCCCCAGGAAAGTATTAATATCTCCCCACTCTACGTAGCAGGAAAATGAGGTTTGGATTTGCAAAGGGCCTTGCCTAGCCTTCCATCGAGGTCACCTGGACAGTGCATGGGAGAGCTGGACTCTGTCCCCGGAGCCACTGCACTTTCTCCTACATTCTGCCCCTCCCCGAAGCCATGCTGGGTTTGCACTGAGGAGTCAAAAAGTTGGTGATGACAATCCAGGCGACAGCCAGACCAACAAACAAGGTGCTAGCTCCCTCTGAGCCTAGAGTAGCAAACCCAGGAGAGTGATATAGCGACTGGACATTAGCTGTGGGTTAGTGGGAGTAATGGTGACCACTATGGTCCAGGAAGGAAATGGTACAGGTGGACCGTCCCTGGGGAGGCCACAGATGACATGGGCATTAAACGTTTTTTGGATTAAAGCTGAGTTCATCGGGTAGACCATAGTCCCCTGCCCCACCCTGCAGGGCAGGTCCCAAATGTGTAGGTAAGGATTCAACCAAGCTCCTAGGGACAGGACTTTGTCCTCCTTTCTGTCATAGTCTAATCCCTGATGATTATCTGGCAGATGGAGAAAAACCATGAACTATTTAGGAATAACTAAATACTTGTATGCCAAGTGCCTGACAGAGCAGAGAGGATGCTCTGACTCGGACCCTCCTCCCAGGACCACTTTTTTCTCATCCAAGCCAGAAGATGGTGAAAGGCCCACCAGCCTCTCTAACAGAAAACCTTTAACTAGTCCCAGGTGCAGCAGGCAGATGACGTGCACACACCACAAACAACAAACCCACGTCCACCAGCAGGGGTGGACCCCAAGCTAACACCCGGCTGCGTCCTTCAGACAAAGCGCTAAGTCTTTGTTTAGCAATTAGATTAAAACGTGTTGGGTGAGTGAACAAGGGATTAAATTTAGCCAGGGAAACCGTGAGAAAAAAAATCATGCATCGCACTCGCCCCAAACCTTTGCACACATTATCCCACAAGGAAGACCATGGAGTACCTTTCAATGCTGTCTCTGACTAACATGGAAACTGAGGCTCAGGGAGGTCATGTAAGTAATAAGCAGTAGAGTCTGGCACCAAATCCACACCTCCTGCTCCCAGAGGTTGCTCTTTCCTCCGTGGGCACCGAGCTGTCCCACCTGCAGCCCTGCCATAATCTAGGCATTGTTCCATTTGAGCCCAGCAATGGGATGCCTCAGTGGCTCAGTGGGTTAAGCATCCGACTTCTACTCAGGTCCTGATCCCAGGGTCCTGGAACTGAGCCCCGCATCGGGCTCCCTGCTCAGCGGGGAGTCTGCTTCTCCCTCTGCCCCTCACCCCTGCTTGTGCTCTCTTTCTCTCTCTCTCAAATAAATACATAAAATATTAAAAATAAATCAATAAAAGAAAATATTTAATTTGAGCCCATCAAGAAAGAAAATAGCATTTTCTGGGGTCAGTAGTGCTGCATATCATGCAGATATTGCTTTTCTCTTTCCCCTTTAAAAGCCACGCCAGGACTGTTTTCTGCCACTGAAAGTGCTAGCTCGCTGTTCAATAGGGAATCTTCTGTAGGAAAGATCAAATATTTAAGATGCGGTATTTTTTTCGCTTTCAGTAGAGCTAAGCAGGGGATAAAGACGTGCTGCAATCTTCCTCATTCGTAGGCGAGGAGGAGAGATTGGATCCACACTCTTGTAAACCTGGAAGAGTCAGATAACTGACATTTCTTAATCTGGGGGCTCCAATTTCAACCGGATGTAACTTTTCTATGGTGCAAGACAGAGGTGGCAATCCAGAAGTATTATTACGGGATGTAGAGAACAGGGAAAGTTCGGTTTGCACTTACACGCCGATACGATACCCAACTGGACGCCCCGATACCAGGAACTATGAATCCAGTGGGGCAAGAATTTTTTTTTTCCTGGAGAAACAGATGAGTGACACCAAAACCACTGTGACTCAGGAGAGACCGTGTGCGCCCTAATGTCACAGAAGGAAAACCATACGTAAAAATCTAGTATAAACATTCGAGGCCAAGACTGAAGTGAAGGCAGAAAGGTTACCGTTGACAATGCGGATATAAAAATATCAATCTGCAATATAATTATAAATAAAACGGTTGTTAACTTTTACAATGCCTATATATATTTATGTAATGTCAAAGCTTACACACTGCTAATCTTTATATCAACTTTTATATCGGCGTTCTGAGAAAAACACCATATTTCCTGGAGCTTTTTGTAAAATAATAGAGAGGCTGTGGCCATAACCATTCTTCAGATGCGTAGATGGCGTCTGTGCGTGTGTGAATGGTGCGTGTGCTGTGTACATGGGCATAAATAACTCGCCGGAGACCCCAGATATGGCCAGAGCAGCATTGCCACTTTGACCTTTAGCAGAAACAGCATGAAAATCATCACTGCATCCACACGCTTCACCCCGCCCCCAGTTTGGGAATGTGGGAAAGGAGAAACCAATGCCCTGAGCACCTCCCCTAGTTATCCCTGGGCACTGAGAATGCTGGCCCAGAGCTGGGGAGGCTGATTTGAAGTCCAGACCCACCACTAGCCAGTTGAGCAATCTTGAAGCAAATCAAACATTCGCTTTATGTCTCCCTTCATAACAGAGATTTGAGTGTATGTGGAAGATGAAATCCAAAATCCTGTGACTTTTTGAGACACTCGACCAGAAATCATGCATCAGGATAAGGTCTATTCCACTCAAAGGGGTAACATGAGAAAGCGGCTCAATTATTCCAAGGACGAAATTGTCACCAGTATCTCATTTATCCCCCACATTGTCTCTGGCATTTTTTATGGAAGATACTATAGTCAGAGTGGGTAAATGTTGTGCAGACACAATAATCAGTATCGTGCTATGGCAGGAGAGGGAGGAAACCTTTCTCTGCCCACATCATCTTTTAACCTTGGTCCACAGAGAAGGGTATTTCTACCCCCTCTTCCTACATAGTGAAGTTCTGGGAAAGATTTTCCATCCACTCTGTCCTCACTCCGATTTGCTCTTCTCCATTAGAAAAGTAACAGTGAAAACACAGCTTTTGGAGAAGACTTCTGCGGCCAGCCAGTGGCAAGGAAATGGAGCCGACTGGAAGGGGCAGGACTGCCTTCTCCCCCAGCTACAGGCCCAGCAGGCAAGCTGAGTGACATGAGGGGCATGTCTGCAAGACAAGCCCAGGTGTGCCTGCGTGTGGCAACAAGGAGCACAAGAAAGACCACTCAGACGTGAATGAGGAGGCTGAGGTGGGAACCCTGCCTCTGTTTGGCCAGTTCTGTCTCAGGCATGGCTCCTGGGGAGACTGGACTCACCATCAGACAAGGCCTAGTGGTTAAACACACGGTCTCTGCCCACATTCAAATCCCAGGTCTGCCACTCACTCATCACCAAGGGCTGGGTCCAGGTCAAGGTGTGGAAACCACATCTTGCCTCAGGCCTCGAGGCTGTTCTCCATGCTAGGGTTGACTGAGCTTTGCTTTCAGATTCCTGCGAATGGCCCAGGTTAAAAAAGCTCATTTTCCATTTGACCATGGAATGCTCTAAACCCCTAAGAGTAAACAATTAGCTTGTTTGGGTGCCTATAAGGGATAACACTGGGGGCGCCTGGGTGGCTCAGTCGGTTCAGCGTCCGCCTTCGGCTCAGGTCATGATCCCGGGGTCCTGGGATTGAGTCCCACATTGGGCTCCATGCTCAGCAGGGAGTCTGCTTCTCCCTCTGCTGCTCCCCCTGCTTGTGCTCTCTGTCTGTCAAATAAATAAATAAAATCTTGAATAAATAAATAAATAAAATTTAAAAAATAAAACCTTTAAAAAAATAAATAAAATAAAAAAGTAAAAGAGATAGCATCAAATTTTATTATAACTGCTTACAGGCCCGGTGGTCCTCAAACCGAGGTCTTCCAACGGCAGCATCAGTCACCTGGGAAATTACCTGGCATACTGAGTCAGACACCCTGGGCATGGGGTCCTGCAGTCTGTGTTTGAACAAGCCCCCCAGGTGATTCTGAGGCATGCTCAAGTTTGAGACCCCAAATCACAGAAACCGTCAATTAACCAATTGGTCAATTTTAGCAGGCCTACTATGTACTACAAGCAAAGCTTTGACGCACTTTCCAGGGTGAAGTCTGCCATAAGATGAGCCCCCATCCACACCCCAGCACACAGAGAAATACGTTTCCTTATACAGGAAGTACATATTTACATGGTACCTAATGCCAACGTGATGACCATCTCGCAAATTTCCCTGGGAGAAACGCCCTGGTGATGTTTTCCCACCACTAAGGATTGCTCCATCACTTATGCTGGACAAAAACGTCATTTTGGAAGAGCAGGCAGAAGCTGGAAGCCTTACAGCTAAAGTAAGGGCTTGTCACATTTTGTCTTCTTCACCTCCTCCTACCTGTTGTCTCATCCTAAACGCACATGCACACGCAAGGGCGCACACACCTGCAAGCACTGTGCCAGGACAAGACAGCAGTCCCATCAATTCAGGTAAACCCAGCAGCAGCGGGATTCCAGGGCTACAGGAGCAGGAGCTCTACGCTCTGCGGAATCATTACTCATGTCGTGATGAACAAGAGCGATAGTGCGGCTGAACACTAGTGTCGTGTTCATAGTCTAGTGTTTACAAAGACGTTATTTTTTTAGGGGAGTTCAAAGCAAAATTTAGAGGGAGGTACAGAGGTTTCCCATAGCCCCCTGCCCTCACACAGGCCTAGGCTCTCCCATTATCAACATCCCCTGCCAGATGGCACATTTGTTACAACGGATGAGCCTGCATAGACACACCATTATCACTCAAAGTCTGTGGATTACGTTAGGGATCACTCTCGATGCCATACATCCTATGGCTTTGGACAGATGGGTAATCGCACATGTCCATCATTATGGTGTCATACGGAGTATGTTCACTGCCCTCAAAGCCCTCTGTGCTCCACCTAGTCATCTCGCCATCCCACTCTTACGCCCCCCAAAAAACCCTGGCAACCACTGATCTGTTACTGTCTCCATAGTTTCATTGTATTCCATCTTAAAGTATGTATGAATTGGGATGTCTGGGTGGCTCAGTCGGTTAAGCGTCTGCCTTCAGCTCAGGTCATGATCCCAGGGTGCCGGAATCGAGTCCAGCATCAGACTCCTTCCTTAGCGGGGAGCCTGCTTCTCCCTCTGCCTGCAGCTCCCCCTACTTGTGCTCTCTCTCTCTCTGACAAATATATAAATAAAATATTTAAAAAATAAAGTATGTGTGAATTCAGTCAGGTAGCATTATAAGGCCTGAAGATAACAGAGGCAGTACCTACAGACGGATTTCCTATGTTTGCAACCATTGAGATTCAACTCAAGCAAAGCAAATGGGGGGTTCAAGGGCCCTAGTGTGTTTGGACTGGCCCTGAAGTCTTTGCGCCTGCCTTCTGGGCAATGCCACCTTGCTCACAGGTCTCTGGATCCAGGACCTTCAGGGCTCCCCTCTTCTCAAGGTGAGAATCCCAAACATTCCTGCCTTCTCTTCCTTTGGACCTAGAAACACAACCTATTTTCTCCCCTTGGTCGTAATTGCTAGAATTAGAATAGAGAAGACATCACAGCCTTCACTCTGCCCACTGGGGTTGCACTATGCCGGAATTTTGTAGATGTTATCTCATCTAGTCCTTGTGACAACATTGTGAAGAAGCTATTATTACTTCTATTTAACAAATAAGGAAACTGAGGCCCAGAGAGGTTAAGGGACTTGCCCCAGATCACAGGAGCCTCACATAGTTCAGCTTGATGCTCTGCTCTGCCTCTTCCTGCCTGAGGACAGGTCAGGGCTCTGGGTGAGCTCTTGGTTCAAGTTTATTTCTCAGGTAGCCCCAGCTTGGGGGGCATCCATGCTCCTGAGGCTCTGTCCCACACAGGAATTCTGACTTCAGGCACAGCTTTGTGGGGTCATTGCTATGGCCCGGGTCCCGAGGTAGCCAAGGCCGCGGAGCCCTCCCCTCCTGACTCAGCCACTTCCATAGGCTTTCAGTCCATTAATCCAGACTAACAATGTTCAATCATTTAATATCCCGATTTCTCCAGTTCCTGAGCTGAAATATAGAGACAAGATGTTTTCTCCACCCACTTCACAGCACAGCTATAAAGCTCAAACCAAGAAGATGGAGAAGCCTGACAGTATAATGCAAAAGGCTATTGAAGTGGGGGTTTCAAAGGAGATTGCAACATGCAATAGATGCCAGACTCCAAACTCAGGCCTAGTACAGACATTGGTGTGACATTCCAAACACGATGATGAGAACCAGCTAAATGATCGACTGTCCATAAAGATATTTAAAAATATAATAAATATTAAGAAATTCATTTTTTGTAGAATACCATATGATCCAGTAATTCCACTCTCGGGTATTTACTCAAAGAAGGCAAAACACTGAGCACATATATCAATAAGGTTCATGCACCCCTGTGTTACCGCAGCATTTTCTACAACAGCCAAATTACGGAATCAGTGTGGTTGGTATATATATATATATACACACACACACATATATATATACATATATATATATATAGAGAGAGAGAGAGAGAGATGCACACATGTGCACACACACACACACACACACTGGAATATGAGTCAGCCATTAAAAAGAATAAGATCTTGCCATTCGCAACAACGCAGATGGACCTAGAGGGTATTATGCTAAGTGGAAAAAGTCAGACAGAGAAAGAAAAATACCATGTGATTTCACTGGTATGTGGAATCTAAACATCGAAACAAATGAATAAACAAACCGATGGTTGCCAGAGGGGAGGGCATGGGAGGTCAGCAAGATGGCTGAAGGGGAGTCAGAGATACAGGTCTCCAGTTAGAAAATGAATAAGTCATCGCAGTTAAGGATACAGCGTCGGGAATATAGGCAGTGATGCTGTAATATCACTGTATGGTGGTAGACGGAGCTGCATGTGTGGGGAGCCCAGCACAACGTACAGACTTCTCGCAACGCTATGTGGTACACCTGAAACTAATGTAACGTGTGTATCAACTATATTTCAATTTTTAAAAAAAAAAAAGGAATTGTATTTTTTGAAGAGAGATTCCTTTCGAGATGGTCACTGGGCGCTGGGAGTATCAACCACCCCGACCAAGGAGAGATGGAGCAGTGCTACTGTTACCCCCTGACCCCAGCCGGTGAGAGGCTTTGATATGCACTCCCCACAGATGGGGAACACAGCAAATTCACCCTGACTCCTGCACAAGAAAGCCAAAACTGCTGCAGCAGAATTCAGTCCTCTGTCGGGGAAGTAAGCGCAGATCAAAGAGCAGATCAAAGCAAGGGAAGCCTGCAGGCTGGAGATGAACCCATGATAGAAATGTTGACCCCTCTGATTTCCCCCCTTCAGGGGGGAAGGTGAACCATGAGAGACTATGGACTCTGGGAAACAATCTGAGGGTTTCAGAGGGGAGGGGGGTGGGGGAGGGGGTAGCCGGTGATGGGTATTAAGGAGGGCATGTGCTGTAATGAGCACTGGGTGTTATACACAACTAATGAATCATGGAACACCACATCAACAACTAATGATGCACTGTATGGTGACTAACATAACATAATAATAAAAAAAATGCTGACCCTGAGTTGCCCTAAATCAATCCTGCCAGGGTGGGGCCTCAGCCTGCAGACCTAGAAGGACAAAGGGGTAGAAACAGAAGCTGAAGAGTGAATGGGCCATCCTCTTGAAAGAGAAGCATTTCCTATGAAAGAGCGCCCAGTAGGGAGTCAGCAGAGGATCCATAAAAGTGCCTGAGAGAGTGCCTTGAGCACCTGTCAGGCCGAGAGAAGGCAAGCTAGCTCACTGCAGCATTAGTTGAGTAAAGCCTTCCCCATCCCTGCCCCCTCCTCTGCCCCACCCCCACACTGGTGGGATCAGACTCAGCAGCTGGAAAGTAGGGGAGGATGAGAGCAGCTGGGAAATGAGCGGCTGACCATACCCCCTTCCCTGTGGGCGAACGTCCCCACCTGTAGGAGCCTCAGCGGGATGGAGGTGGAGACCCAACACTTCAATGAGGACTGGGGGGCTCGTTAATATATTGGACTGGACCCTTTGCTTGTTTACTGAGGCTGTGTTTATGACTTAAAGTGACGAAGGGCCTGGTGTCACCTGAGAGACCACCAAAGCCTGGAGACCTGTCCAAGCTTTCACCCTACTCAGCAGACTTGAAGGAATAGTAAGAGATTAAAAAATAAAGTTGCTTTCGTGATGATTCCTCGTTATTTCTGCTTACTTACAAAGTCCATTACGATGTGCTATTTCCTGCCCTGACAGATGCCACCACCATCTCCCCAGTGACCCAAGTACCCAGTAACCCTGGCGGGATCCTCTGCTCCCCACCCCTGTCATAGCTGTCCATCGCCGGGACCTGTGCACTGCATCCCCTTCCTTCCTACACAGGAGTCCGCTCCCCTCCGTCTCCATCACCACGACTCTAGTCCAGACCTCTGTCACCTGTCATCTGCCCAGATCACTGAGTCACTTCCCTCTTTGGTCTCCCCATTCAATGCACTTCTCTTACTGCATCCAAAGCCACGTTTCTGAAATATAAGGCCAGCCTGTCTTTTTATGTTGAACAGCTTTCCGTGGACCCCTACTGCTTTCAAAGCCTTTGACTGGATTATGAGGTTTGGGGGGACTGGCCCAGCCCCCCTCTTCAGACTCCTCTTTCCTCACTCCGGTCCTCCGCCCCACCCTTCCACGGTACCACGTGTCCCATCCTCCACACAAACAGTTGTGCTGCCTTCACCTCCTGGTATTTGCTCTTGTACTCAGAAGCAAAATTCAAGAGCTATTCAGCCACTGAGACCAGGCAGCTGTTCTTTGAGATATGAGACAGTCCCGGTGTTCTTTGTTTTTTAACCTCGAAATCCTTAATCTCTGATTTGCCATTTTGCACAGACCACAACTGGCAGATTGAAACAAGCCAGAGGAACCTGGTGAAAGCCACATCCTAGAAGGTCTGTGGGGTAGGGCCACTCCACCCCATCATTTTGCCTGCCTGACTATTCGGGTCTCAGTTCAAATATCACCTCCTCCAGGAAGCCTGCCTTGACATCCCAGTGCTGGGCTAATTTGGCTTCCATGTAGTTCCATAGCACAGTCTCGTCGCTGCCCATGCTTAACACACAGCATTTACTAGGCACGTGTGTCCTTGCTGGATTGTAAGCACCTGGAAGGCAAGGCTGTGTCCTGGTGACAACTCCATCTTCAGTGCCTGTTACTCAACCTTCCAAAACTTATCTATATAACAGGAGAGCTATAGTCTATCCCTCTGGGAGTTATTATCATAAAATGAGAGAACTAGTGCAAAACACTTAGCATGTAGGCAACAACTTAATAAATGTTAGCTATTTATTTTTAATTATTACTCAACATATTGTCATTGATGAGGAGAATCAGTGGAAAGACTGGCATCATCACTGCAATGTGGCATATATGTGTCCCCACAGGGGACAGCCTGTGAGCAGAGGCTGCTAATGAAATGACTCATCAAGGTCCTTCCTACCCCGATCACAAATGCCATCAAAACTGGAAAATTTACTTCCATCAAGCAGTTGTCTTCCCCGGAGATTGATGGGAGATGGGACATGCCAGCAGTAAAACTCTGTTTCTAAATAACTAGAAAAAGTTGTCATGTATGCATGTGTTAAGAAGGGCTTCAGATAAACCCCTGTGTTATCACAGAGCCTCTGTTTCTGCAATTCAACCAGTATCCATTTCTTGAATGTACCAACATCACTCCAGAATAAAGCCACTTACTGAGGGAGACTTATTTTCTGTCCCCCGTCCTCTCTCTTTTCTCGCTTTTGTCCCCCAGCGTCACTTGCTCTGTAAGCATTGACTCTCATCTTCTGATATGTTCTTCCCCCGCCTCACCCCCCACCCAAAACAGGGCTCACCAACCCCCTCACTGACGGTAGGGGTGGAAGACAGGTGGCTTAAGGGGTCCTGCTAACAGTGGCAGGCAAAATCATCAAGCTTCATCTGGGGACAAGAGCGGAGTTATTGGGTGAGAACCACCTTGCAATGTTGAGTCTCACTAGTACAGAAAGAAGTCCTAGTGAGAAGATGAGAGGAAAGAGCATTACTCTGTGACCCTAACCCCAGCATCACTGACGGGGTGCTAAGCGTATACAGAAGCAGGCACTGACACCCCCATCTAACCAGCAATGAGCAAATGTAGGAAACACAAAATAATGCCTGGCATTGAATCAGCCGTGACTGAGTGTAGCACCAGGCTCTTTCATTTGGTGGTCATATTTCATTTGATGGTCATGACCGCCCTGCACGATCAGAGTTAGCCCTGTCCCCATTTTACTGATAAGGAAACTGTGGCTTAAGAAGTCAGCCCAAAGCCAAACCGCTGATGAGTGATAGCTCAGGGACCCCACATCAATCTTCTCCCATCAGAGCACCATGGATTTTGGGCCCCAGAGGAGTAAGAGCTCCAAACAAAATTACATCCTCCAAGGGTTTCAAAATTACTAATTATTATATGAATGATACAGTTCTGATGAGCTAGCAGAGGAAATGTTGACCATCTGGGGCATTCTTTACTTCTGAAGTTGATAGTAATGATGATGTTCACATCTCCAGAACCCTGTCAGAGGCCAAGTTCATCTCAGCACTGGGACTGGACAGTCCAGGTGTTTTAACCTCTAAAGCCCTAACCTCTGATTTGCCATCACTATACAAACTGACATTCTTATATTGGAACATTCTGTGGTGGGATAGGGTAGTGCCTCTCCCTTGGCTCGACCTCCTCGCAACATCTCAACCCAGAGACACAAACCCAAGGACTTCTTTCTCCAGTTGGGGTTGAGGACTCTCTGTCCTATGCCTACTTGGGGCCTCCTGCCTGTCTACATTGAAAAAGGAAGGAGGTTTTCCATGTCTTAGCAGAAAAGCATCCCTTTCCAATTGGGATCCATGCTGCAAAGAAAGGACCGATTGAACAGAAACAGGTCCTGTCTGAGGAGGGTCTCAGAGTGACAGTCCACCTCTGTGTCTCCTCTCCCTCCAACGTGGGGGAGGATTTCCCTGTCCTGTGCAGTCGGACAGGGTCCGATAGACCTGCAGGCTGTGAGCTGAAGGGATGTGTGCTGCTTCCAGCCTGAAGCTTGAACTCCTGATGTAGATTCTTCAGCATTCTCTTCCCCTACAACAGCCGCCAGGAAGCCCGTGAGTCTCAGACAGTGTAGCCCAGTGGTGATGGAACCTCCATCATCCCAGACACATGAGATACTGTGGGGAGCAGGCCCTTCTCATGGACACAATGCACACGTAGGGTGAGAGATAAATAAATGTTCGTTATGTTAAGCTTAAGCACTGAGATGTGGGGTTGTTTGTTACCGTGTCATCGCCTAGCCTAGCTTCACCAATACATTCCGGGTATGAGACACTTTCTCCCAGGTGCGGCAGAGTTCAAGGAGGTTCCTGTGTCGCCATTCCATGTTCACGGTCATCAGAGCTATACAGACAATGGTAATATCAATCAAGACAGTAGGTGACCAGGTAGAGGTAGCAGATAGCAAGTTATAGTCAAATGTGAACAGGGAAAGCAGAGAATAAGCTGCATGCATTTTTTTTCTCAAGGCAGAGTTAGCATTTATCAAGCATTTACTCTGTGCTAGATATGTGAAGAGTATTATTTCTAATTCCATAACATTCCTGCAATCAAAATAGGTATTATAATCTCCATTTCAAGTATCAGGAAACTATGGTTCATGGACACTGGTTTAGTCAAGGTCACACATGGAAGTTTGGCTGTAAATCCAGACATCTCTGACTCCACAGTGGAAAAGTTTTCTGCTATGTGAAGTGAGTCTGCCCACTCAATATTCTCTGAATAAATGGTTACTAGACAGATGGATGGATGGATGGATGGATGGATGGATGGATGGATGGATGGATAGATAGATAGAATCTTTTATTAACCATGGTCTTCCATCAATAGTAAAGCCCAAGTCCAAAAGAAAAGAAAAAGTGGGGAATCATGCAAAAGAAAGACACATTTCTCAAAAAACAAGAGATTAAAATGGAAGCACACTGAGAGACACCACAGTGTGGTAGTTTTGAGGGGCAGGCTCTGCATTTGAAATCCAGGTTCATTCCCACTAGTGATTTATGTGACTTTGGTAAGTTACTTTATTTACCCTGCTATGCCTCTGTTTCCCTAACTGTAAAATGGTAATAAAATAGTGCCTGTTCCACTGGATTTCTGCGAGGATTAAGCAAGCCTGTATAGGTCCAGGGCTTAAAACAAAGGTCTAGCACACAGCAAGCCCTCCAAGACTTTCCCTTCTGTTGCCTGTACGTGGGCTGGGAAAGCAGCGTGGAATGAGGGACACTGCTGTGAATGGTGTCCTCTGCCTGTCCTTCCTCAGTGGTAGACAGTCCACTTCCTTCCCTCAGAACTCTCCAAAGGCCCTGTTCCTTGGAGAAAGGATGGATGATGTGGACACCATCTCATGTATGAAAGGCAGCCCTGCACTCCTCGTGAACTGCACTTGTTTTGAATATGAGATAATTCTGTGTTCCAACCACCAGACAACATTGAAATCAAGCCCAATGCTTAGGCCATTCTGCTTCCTCGTGGGAGGGCAGGAGACAAGACCATGCTGGGAGCACACATCCCCAGGAGGGTCTGCAAGTCCCCAGACCTGCTGGAGGAAGGCTGAAGGCAATGCTCCAGGCTCCCTCAGCTTAGCAGTGAAATTTTGCTTTAGACTCTCTCTCAAAAGCACCTCTTAACCTTAATTTTATGAGCTTCACAGCCAAAAAAAAAAAAAACCCAATAAAAAAAACCCACCTCATTATAATGGTATAATGATTATAATAATAACATTTTGAAATTATTATTTTGTTATTTATTTTATCACCTTAACCCAGTAGAACATGTTGCAGATGATGAAGCCCTCGCGTATGTATTAGCAAATTCCTCAGCCACACTGAGAAATTTGCAGGACCAGGTGAGATAGATGGGCCATGTCCCTAGTTCATAGATGAAGAAATACACATGCACACATTCAGACCCTTAAAGTCACGTGACCAGCCAAGGCCAATCAGTGACACTAGGTGAGCGGGACAAGAATCTAGGTTCAGCGGCGCAGATTCCTACGCTTCCCAGTAACCACAAGGATGCTTTAGTTCCAGGCTATACCGCTGCAGAATCTGGAGGCTTGAGCCCCAGGAGAGCAGGAAATTGTTCTGTGTAGTATAAGGATTTCCACATGGTAGGGACTCAGTAAGTCTTTTTTGAATGAATGAATGAATACATACATGATGCCTTCAGAGGGGGGAGTGATCCACCCAAAATCAAGCTTCAGTGATGTAACAAACACCTCATTCCTCCACCTACATAGCCCACAAAGACCCATTTCATATCCCTTTAAAGTGGTAAAGAGACAAAACCATTCCCTGGATCTAGTGTGTTTTTTTCAGAATTTTACATGCAAATTAATTGCTTTTAAAAATTTCTCATGGGAACACCTGGGTGGTTCAGTCAGCTAAGCTTCCACCTTCTTCTTTTTTTATATATATATTTTTTATTATATTATGTTAGTCACCATACAGTACATCCCCGGTTTCCAATGTAAAGTTCGATGATTTATTAGTTGCGTATAACACCCAGTGCACCATGCAATACGTGCCGTCCTTACTACCCATCACCAGCCTATCCCATTCCCCCACCCCCTCCCCTCTGAAGCCCTCAGTTTGTTTCTCAGAGTCCATAGTCTCTCATGCTTCATTCCCCCTTCTGATTACCCCCCCTTTCTTTATCCCTTTCTTCCCCTACCGATCTTCCTAGTTCTTATGTTCCATAGATGAGAGAAATCATATGATAATTGTCTTTCTCTGCTTGACTTATTTCACTTAGCATTATCTCCTCCAGTGCCATCCATGTTGCAGCAAATGTTGAGAAATCGTTCTTTCTGATAGCTGAGTAATATTCCATTGTATATATGGACCACAACTTCTTAATCCAGTCATCTGTTGCAGGGCATCTTGGTTCCTTCCATGATTTGGCTATTGTGGACAATGCTGCTATGAACATTGGGGTGCATATGGCCCTTCTCTTCACTACGTCTGTATCTTTGGGGTAAATACCCAGTAGTGCAATGGCTGGATCATAGGGTAGCTCAATTTTTAACTTTTTAAGGGACCTCCACACTGTTTTCCAGAGTGGCTGTACCAACTTGCATTCCCACCAACAATGTAGGAGGGATCCCCCTTCTCCACATCCTCTCCAGCAATTGTTGTTTCTTGCCTTGTCTATTTTTGCCATTCTAACTGGTGTAAGGTGGTATCTTAGTGTGGTTTTGATTTGAATTTCCCTGATGGCTAATGATTTTGAACATTTTTTCATGTGTCTGTTAGCCATTTGTATGTCATCATTGGAAAAGTGTCTGTTCATATCTTCTGCCCATTTTATGATTTTTTATTTGTTTCTCCCGTATTGAGTTTGAGAAGTTCTTTGTAGATCTTGGATACCAGTCTTTTATCTGTAGCATCATTTGCAAATATTTTCTCCCATTGTGTGGGCTGCCTCTTAGTTTTTCTGACTATTTCCTTGGCTGTGCAGAAGCTTTTTATCTTGATGAAGTCCCACAAGTTCATTTTATCTTTTGTTTCTCTTGCCTTTGGAGATGTGTCATGAAAAAGGTTGCTTTGGCTGATGTTGTAGAGGTTGCTGCCTATGTTCTCCTCTAAGATTTTGATGGATTCCTGTCTCACATCGAGGTCTTTCATCCATTTGGAGTTTATCTTTGTGTATGGTGTGAGAGAGTGGTCAAGTTTCATTCTTTTGCATGTAGCTGTCCAATTTTCCCAGCACCATTTATTGAAGAGACTGTCTTTTTTCCACCAGATGTTTTTTCCTGCTTTATCAAAGATTAGTTGCCCAAAGAGTCGAGGGTCCATTTCTGGGTTCTCTATTCTGTTCCATTGGTCTATGTGTCTGTTTTTGTGCCAGTACCATGCTGTCTTTGTTATCACAGCTTTGTAGTACAGCTCGAAATCCGGCATTGTGATGCCCCCAGCTTTGTCTTTCCTTTTCAACAGTTCCTTGGTGATTCGGGGCCTTTTCTGCTTCCATACAAATTTAAGGACTATTTGTTCCAGTTCTTTGAAATATGTCATCGGTATTTTGATCGGGATAGCATTGAAAGTGTAGATTGCTCTGGGTAGCATGGACATTTTAACTATGTTAATTCTTCCGATGCATGAGCATGGAATATTTTCCCATCTTTTTGTGCCTTCCTCAATGTCTTTCAAGAGTGATTTATAGTTTCTAGAATATAGGTCCTTTACGTCTCTGGTTAAGTTAATTCAAGGTCATGTATGGTTTTTGGTGCTATTATAAATGGGATGGATTCTCTAATTTCTCTTTCTTCAGTCTCATTGTTCATGTATAGAAATGCAACTGATTTCTGAGCATTGATTTTGTATCCCGCCACATTACTGAATTGCTCTATAACTTCTAATAGTTTGGGAGTGGATTCTTTTGGGTTTTCCATATAGAGTATCACGTCATCTGCGAAGAGAGACATCTTGACTTCTTCTTTGTCGATTTGGATACCTTTTATCCCTTTTTGTTGTCTGATTGCTGTTGCAAGGACTTCTAGTACTACGTTGAATAATAGTGGCAAGAGTGGGCATCCTTGTCCACCTTCTGCTCAGGTCATGATCTCCTGGTCCTGGGATCAACCCTGCAATGGGGGTGGGTCCTTACTCAGCGGGGAGTCTGCTTCTCCCCCTCCCTCTACGCCTCTTCCCTGCTTGTTCTCTCTCTCAAATAAATAAATAAAATCTTTTTTAAAAATTTTTTCATGAGCTACTTTAGACTTTCCACAGCCCCTTCAAAAAAGAAAGAATTGAGATTGGTCCCCAAATTCACTGTCCCAGAGAGTTTTCCTTTCTCTGCTCCATAAATTTAGTTTCTGGTGAAAAAAAACATGCCAAATTGGCCAAGAGTGAATCCCTGTGGGTTTGAAGATGTGCCACGAAGCAGCCTGCTGCAGACATGAAATCTTTTTGTGCTCTACTGTTTTATCTTTTAATAATTCATGCATATTTCACATTTCAGTGTCTAATGTATCTGTTTGTTTAATATTAAAATAATAATATAAAATACTTAGCAGTTAAATTACTTGACTTTCTCTGCCCTCACCCTGGGAAAAATCAAATCAAATTGAATCGCCATGAAGACATGTTTATGCTATGCCTTACATCACACTACCCCAGAAGGATGTGGTACCCAAATGTAAGTAGCACCCACCTCGGGAGGCACACCCACCTCTCACGCACGGCCCCACCTCTCACCATGCTTTCAATTCTCCCCATGCAGCCTCATCTCTCATCCCTGCAAGCTTTCTGTACCACAGTTGAACTCAGTCAAGTTTCTCACACCTCCCTGAACACCTGCTTATGAAGGCTGGCCACCAAGAATACTCCACAGAACTGGATAGCAGGATGCTGGCCACCGGGCTGAACTCAGACGTTATTTATAACTCACCCAGGCCAGAAGTCCCCTCCACATCTGAATGGTGCCATTGTCATACTTACTCTTCTGTTTACATATCAAGAGCAGACTCCCAGTGGCCTTGTACCTTCTCTGAGGAAGAAGTGGAAGCCTCTGGAAGCTTCTAATCCCCTGCCATCAGGGGACAGCCTACACCTGCTGCCTGGGCCCTCCCCCCATGTGACCCTCAGTTGCCATCACCTGCATCCTGCAAGTCTTCTGGATGCTTACATTCAAGCCCTATCAATGCAAAAATGAACAACTTGTATTATCATTCACGTTTTCCGTTATGAAAGCAATAAATGTTCATCGTAAGACATTTAAAAAATACAAAAGAGTCCAACAATCACCAGCTGTCCCATCGCACAGAGACAATTAACATTCTGGTATATTCCCCCAGATTTTTTTCTCTATATAACTTGAACTAAGCTTTAATATAAGGTAGGTATATTTTATACCCCCCCATTAATGCCACTTTAGAGTTTTCCCACAATAAAAACTCCTAATCATTCCTGAACACAAACAATAATTCCTTTCTCATTTCTAAACCCTAAATGGGAGTGAGCAAAAAGTAGTACTTAGTACTCCTAAGAACTAAGATGCTCAAACTCTTTTTCATGGCAGCCAAGAAAACCTAGAAAAGAATTCCCTACAATGAATTCCTTTCTCTGCCTCCAGGAAGAGTTTCCTGGCATGGGTCATCTTTGCAGAGATGACCTTCATCCTCTGAAGGTCACCCCTGGGCATTTCCAAAGAGTAGAATGAGTATTCCATCTACTTTTCTCATAGGTTCCTGAGCTCAGGTACAATTCTTAAAGCAGTCAATTTCCTCTGAGTCTTTGAGCTTGCTTGGCTTCCTTGGACTGCAGAAACTCCCAAAGAACCCATAATATGCGCAGAGTATACTTCAGGTCTGCCCAGGACATTTTCAGCAAAAGCTGACTGCTCAGCTGGGATTCTCTGGGAAATGAGTCCTTTTTTTCCCATTGTTCCAAAGAACTATTACTATTTCCCACGATGCAGTTAAAAGATCTTGCTGTTGCCTGATCTCAGCTAAATACAAACAGGAAAGGCAACAGAAAGAAAGAGATGATGATGATGAAGATGATGATGATGATGGTGATGATGGTGATGGCAACAAAAACCTGCTAATGTCTTGTAGCCAAAACGACCAGGAACACACGTGCTGTTGAACAAAGCAGGGACAACTGACTCATTGCAACAAGGGAGAAGGCACATCATGGCATCTCAGTAAGAGGATGACAAAAAGAATTTACAATAGGTTTTGAGCTTTTGTTAAGAGATTTGAGGAAGGGTCTGAGACAGAAAGGCTCGGTTCTGGATTGGAAACTTTCAGGAAGGAGAAGGAATCTTGTATTTCATTAACTTGACAATTCTTATCCATTAGGTGGAAAGAACAAATTGAAGCTTATTGGCAAACAAGCCCGCAGTCACTTATAAGAGCCAGCATCGGGGACGTTTTATCATTTCTGTGATTTGGACCATGTTCTGCTTTTGTCTGTGCTCAGATGTGGTTATGAAGTGATTTTGTTTTCTTCCTGCTTAGTTGCAGTCACAGAGCAGCCTTGTCTGCTGTTGGTGTCTGGTGATGTTATGTTCACAGGAGAGCACCCGTACATAGCTGTGCATGCTAGCCCAGTGCCTGGCTCACAGGGGTTGCTTTTTTTTTTCTTTCTTAACTTATAAAAGAGTTGCTGTTATTATATTTATATTAAAATAGAGAAACTGAGGCTTCAGTGGGCTAAGAAATTTGCACAGGTTCACCCAGCTGGAGTAATAAGAATTAAGCCCAGATCTGACTCCAAAGCCCAATGTGCTCAGCACTCACACTAAACTCAGTCCCCATGCAGTGATCATTTCCATGTTATATTTTACTTTTGAATAGGTAATACATGTAAACTAAAATACCTTTTGAATAGGTAGCACGTTACATACATGTAATATCAGATTATATACAAAATTCAAAATGTAAGGCAACCTACAGAATAGGAGAATATATTTGCAGATGGTATATCCATATAAGGGGTTAGTATCCAAAATATATAAAGAACTTATACAACTTGACACCAAAAAGACAAATAATCCAATTCAAAATGGGCAAAGCACCTGAAGAGACATTTTCCCAAAGAAGACATACAGATGGCCAACAGACACATGAAAAATGCTCAACGTTACTAATCACCAGGGAAATGCAAATCAGAACCACCGTGATGTGATGAGGACTAGGTGTTATATGCAACTGATGATTTATTGAACACCACACCTGAAACTAATGATGTGCTATCAGTTGGCTAATTGAATTTAAACTAAAAAAAAAAAAAAAAGAAACCCTACAATGAAATATCACCTCATACTTGTCAGAATCACTAAAATCAAAAACACAAGAAATAACAAGTGTTGGTGAGGATGTGGAGAAACAGGAGCACTCATGCACTGTTGGTGGGAATGCAAACTGGTGCAGCCACTGTGGAAAACAGTACGGAGGTTCCTCAAAAATTGGAAATAGAGTCACTATATGATCCAGTAATTCCGGGGTAAATACTGGGTATTTTCCCAAAGAACATGAAAACACTAATTTAAGAAGATATATGCACCCCTATGTTTATTGTAACATTAGTTACAATAGCCAAGATATGCTTCCATATCTTGGAAGCAACTCAAGTTGACTGATGAGTGTAAAAAAGATGTGGTATATATATGTACAATGGAATATTATTCAGTCATAAAAACAAATGAGATTTTGTGTTGCGCAACAACGTGGATGGAACTAGAGGATACTATGCTAACTGAAGTAAGTCAGTCAGAGAAAGACAAATACCATATGGTTTCACTCATATGTGGAATTTAAGAAACAAAACAAAGAAAGAAAGAAGGAGACAAACAAACAACAACAACAACAAAAATACTCTTAAACACAGGGTACAAACTGGTGGTTGCCAGAGGAGAGGTGGTGGGGGGCATGGGTGGATTAGGTGAAGGGGGTTAAGAGGACACTGATCATGACGAGCACTGAGTAACGTAGAGAAATGCAGAATCATTATATTGTACACCTGAATTTAATATAACACTGTATGTTAATTATACTTCAACAAAAGAAAAAGACAAAAGTGTCAAAAGGGCACTCAGTGAAAAGCAAGGCTCCCTCCCACTTCCAGGTCTGCTTCTTCCCACCCCACCCCACCCCTGTCACCCTGCTCCCTTCCAGGAGACCACATCATTCCCATTTTCCCAGGGTCTTTTATTCATGACACTGGCCTTTGCACTGTGTGGATGGAACAAATCCATTTAAAAGGATCGCATTGGGAGAAACAGCCAGTGACTTATGACCTAGCAAATTGCTTACTCCTCTCCTGCTCTTCTAAAATCTCTTCCACGGGGTTTCAGTAACTCAACAAACATTGATCAAATGTATACTATTTTCCAGACACTGGACACAGCACTAGACAAGAAAACAATAAACTGAACCAGCCCCTTACCCTTGAGGGTCTCACAATCTAGTAGAGAGGATGACCTTGATGAATCACAGCCAGTGGGCTGTGAGGGACCGGGAGGAAGGCCCGATGGAGAAGGGATCAGTCCACCTGATCCTGACGGATGGCAGGGACTTACTGAGTGGACATAGGTGTAAAGATCCAGAGAGAGAGAAGTCAGTCCAAGTAATCATATGGAGATAGAGAAGACTGCCAATGGCTCTGAACGGTGGGGGCACAGGCGCTTGGGGCAGGAGGCAGGAGAAGTGGCTAGAAAAGCAACCTGGGGCCCTATCATTAGGAGCCTTCTGCAGGAAGCTAAAGAGAATGTTATCAGAGGGGCATCTGAGTGAGTCAGTCAGTTAAGCATGGGACTCTTGATTTCGGCTCAGGTCATGATCTCAGGGTTGGGAGATCAATCCCCACCTCAGGCTCCATGCTGGGCAAGCAGCTTGCTTAAGATTCTCTCTCCCTCTCCTCTGCCCCACCCCCTTGCTGGCACATGCACGTGCACACACACACATACTCTCTCTCTGTGAAAAACAAAAACAAAAAAAGAACGTTATCGGAGTTAAATAAGATAGACAATGCAGAAAAGATTTGACAAGTTTCAAATACTCCGCAAATGCAATGGATTAATGGGTCCCTAGCTTTTGTTCCTCTATTGCCCCTGGTCACCACTTGTGTGTGCAGCTGTTGAGGGCAAAGATCACAGAGGTCACTGAAAAGAAAAACAGCAACCAACTGTGCACTTGACCCTCAATCAGACACTCAGGGCACCCACACACGCGGCTCCAGGAGCAAGTGCTACTTGGCATTCTCTCCCATCCAGGTTCTATCAAAAGTGCTTCTAAGATAAATCACATTTGAGGAAGAAGGCCTAGGGTCATGTCCTCCTTTCCCTCTTCAAAGCATCCAGAGTGTGACCTTTATAACAAGTTAGCCTGCCAGGAATTATATTCCTGAACCGTATATGTGAAGGAGCATGCGAATCCTCCTCACCCAGTTATGCTTGCTGCAAAGGGTCTTAACTGCCTTTTAAAATATATCCATGTTCAGGGGCGCCTGGGTGGCACAGTGGTTAAGCGTCTGCCTTCGGCTCAGGGCGTGATCCCGGCGTTATGGGATCGAGCCCCACATCAGGCTCCTCCGCTATGAGCCTGCTTCTTCCTTTCCCACTCCCCCTGCTTGTGTTCCCTCTCTCGCTGGCTGTCTCTATCTCTGTCAAATAAATAAATAAAATCTTAAAAAAAAAAATATATATATATATATATATATATCCATGTTCAAACCCCAGAGATCTCACTTACTTGGCCGAAGAGCTGCCTGGGCATTAATTTCTTATATATATAAAGGGGGTTCTAAATGTGCACCAGAGTGGAGTATCACTCCTTTAAAGAATGAAATTTGGGAACGTTAATCAAGAGTCTTTATAGAAATACCATATCTAAATTGGTCCCTTGCTAGATCACAAAAGTGTCATTGAGGATGTTTCTGTTATTCATATAGCTTTTTATCCTAGAGACAGATCCTTCTAGGACAGATCCTCGTAACAAAATCTCTGAAACCCATCAAGTTTTTCACCCTGATTTCCAGGAAGCTCCAAGTCGAATATGACACATCTAAGTACAGGCGTTGGAGTCAGACAGTGCCACTTACTACCTCGGGGACCTTAGGCAAGGGCTCAGTTCACTCACCTCTGAAATGAGGTGACAATATAAACCGCCCAGTGTTACAGTTAGAATTACATACAAATGCGAATGTACCGAATAGCATAGTACCTGGCACATATAATCAATATATTTTATCAACAAAAAGCAGCTGGCTTGGCATATTGATTTGATATAGTTATTCATTTGTAAAATAGAAATTATATGTACCGTTATAAGAACTAAATGAGTGCCAAGCCCCAGCACAGACAAAGTGCTCATAAATATTCGTAGCTCCCCCAGTAAATAATTCTCCTGTCAAAAGCAGGCTTGTTTCCTTTGGGGTAGCCTCCAAGTCTCCCAAACAAATATCAAATTGTCATGAAGTTTTCAACAAGCCTTTACTGATCACCTACTACGTGCTAGATACTGTGTAAACTGCCGGAAATGACACGGATAAACCGGATCTCATCGCTGCCCAAGGAGCTCAGATCCAGGGGAGAGACAGACAGGCAGACACACCACTGCAGGCCAGCAGGACAGCATCCTACAGGCTCCTCTCCGAAGCACCATCCAAGACAGAATCCTGAATCCAAGGAACTGAGGGCCCAATAAAGAAGGTTCTCGCTATCTGGGCATGGAGTGCACAGGTGGCCATAAACTGGGGTCTGACGTCCCACAGACCCACTTACACAAACACATCTGCAGTTGAAACTCTGCAACTTCAACCATCTTTTCCTACCAGGATAAATGGGAACAATCCATCCAGATCTTATGTTCATAACTAGCCACAGTATGCAAGAGCTGATGTTAACCAGGATATTCCTAAGGCCAGCTTCTTCAGATGAGAGACCCAGAAAGGAGAAGTGATCCATTGATGACCAATTAGTGTCCAAGGCACCCTTTAGATCCTACAGCTTTTGTACCACACCTTAGGAAAAAGACAACAAACCCAAGAATGTGGGGAAGGAACAGCCAAGTCCAAGCCTTATTTATAATGGATTACCCTATTGCAATGCTCGGTGTGAAGTAGGGACTCAGTCAAAGTTGGTATCTGGAGACCTGGGAGAGAGTGGGCCTTTGCAGGGAGGTGGCAGAAGTGCCATGTAGGTATGGGCATGGGGAAGGTAGAGGGGCTGCAGGAGGATGAGGAATGAAGGAAGGAGCTCTGAGGAAAGTCAGGAAGTCTTGTCGATTGTATAATCATGCAGTGATCATGCCCCAGTGGAAGCAGGGTTCTCACGGCCCCCAGGACAGCTTCCTCTTTGTCAAAGTTGTATGCACACACCACCAACTATCCACTGAAGGCCTGCCACACCATTTAAGGATCCATGCCGTGTGCAGTTTTAAGAAAAGGTGTCATGGGGGGCCTGGGTGGTGCAGTTGGTTGGGCATCTGTCTTTGGCTCCGGTCATGGTCCTGGGATCCTGGGTTCGAGCCCCACATCAGGCTCCCTGCTCAGTGGGGAGTCTGCTTCTCCCTCTCCTTCTGCTCCTCCCCCTGCTCATGCTCTCTCTCTCTCAAATAAGTAGGTGGAATCTTTACAAGAAAAAAAAAGGCCATAAAATAGCACCAACAACAATAGAGCTCTTGAATTTTAAGGATTCTATCTCAGTTCTACCTGTTGGTTACTACAGGAGTCAGCAAGCTACAGCCCGCGGGCCAAACGCAGCCGACGATCTATTTCTGTAAATACGGTTTTATCGGAACACAACCATGTGCAATCATGGACATATTGTCATGACTCCCGTAACACTGCAGCGGCAGACCTGAGTAGTCCCAACAGAGACCATAGGGCCCATCAAGCCGAAAATATTTCCTACCTGCCCTTTTTTAACAAAACCCCTGGGATAGCTCCCAGTGTGATCCTCAAGTAGCACATTTTCTAACAAGAGAAAGGCATTTGCTGTTGTCCAAAGCCTTCCTTCTTCTATGAATTCTGATCAAATCTTCACCTTTCCCCGAATCACAGAGCTTCAGCTTGACAGGACACTTCGCTGTTTGGAGGGAGGTTCTTAGCTGCCTGCAGCCGGCCCATCTTCTTCCTGGTGCTTCTTGCCCTCTTCCCCGCCCCACCGCCGGGGAAATGCTCACCCACACGTACCAGTCCAGCCCACTCATCCTCACCTCCCTGCAGCCTTCCCCACTTTGCCTCGCTTGCCTTCCCACCCCCCGGCTCCATCCCACACGCAGTCCTACCAGACAGAAGGAATCTTTCCGTTAGGTCTCTCCTTGAAGCACACCTCCTCCTGGGACAGCACCCACCTTGTTACATTGATTATATAGTTACTTTCACAATATTTGCATGTATCCCTGACCCATAACCTTTGGGAACAGAGCTGTGTTTTGTTCATCATCTTCATACCTTAGCAGAGTCCCCTGACATGGGGAAAATGATGTGGAAGGCAATCCGAAAGGGAAGGAATCTTAGATACTGTCCCATCTAATTCTCTCATTTCACAAACAAGAAAACAAAGGCCCTATGTCGAAATGGCCACCAGCAGAGTCAGGGCTAAATCCTGCCTCTCCTGGGGTCTCTCCTCACAAAGCCTGTCCCCACTCCCAGATACCAAACGGCAGCCCTGGTCTCCTGACGGGGACAGCATTGACAAGAGACAGCGTGATGCAGCCACGAGAGTGCCTGGTGCACACGATGGACCAGTGGGCTGCAAAATTAAGCTCCTCTTTTTAGAAGCCATTTGTGTGTTAAGGAAGAGAATAAATAAGTTAACACCAGGGCCAGTTAAAAAAAAAATGCACTCAGACAGAGACTGCATTTGACTCTTTCAGGCCAACAGCGAAAAAAATGAGCTTTGTAAACTGAAATTGAGACAGAATGAGTTGGGCACGGGTGGGGGAAGGGCAGGATGTTCTGGAAGGTGGTGTCGTGACAGGTGACGTGTGGTCACCATCGGTGGGTTGGCAACTTTAGTGTTTCTCTGAAAAAAACAAGACTGAGCATTCTGGATACAGTCATGGGGTCCCAGGAGCACAGAAGGGGTTCGGACTCTGGAATGCAGTGTGGGGACCAGGCCATCAGGGAATTATTTCATAATTAATTACCAGGCGTAACACCCTCCCTTGCCACAGCACTGTCTCCCCGTGTGCTCCACACCCTCAGCTCACCTGTGCCTTCTAACCCACCCCCATCAAGGGTACACATATCTTGCTTTCTCTCTTCCTGGGTAAAAGGATATGAGAAGGAGTGATGTTTACTCTCTAGTTAAGCATTCCCTAGAACTTTCTCTGTGCCCAGCACTGGGCTGGGAATTAAACAGTGAGTGAGACAAGCAGTTTACTGCCTCAGAGCAGTCACCCCACGTAACCCCAGCATGCCCCTGTCAGCGCTCATGGAAGAACTTCAGGATCAGTTGGAGACAAAGTATTTTGAAAGAGGCCCTCAAATTATTCCACACAGAGGTCAGCCACAGAGAGTGGAAAGGGAACTTGTGTTAAAAGTCCAAAGGCCTGGAAATGAGCACCAGCCTACCAGCTAAGAGGTCTCAGCCAATTCACTTATGTTGCAGTATCCTTATTGATAAACAGGGATAATAAGAGCCATTTTGAAGTCGGTGCAGGGATTGAAGGAAGCTAGCTCACATGTGCCGGTGGTGAGCGCAGTGCCTGACACGTTCCGGCTGCCCAGCCTGCCGCAAACAGCAGCGCCTTGCCCGGGAGGCACAGAATGGTAACAGGGAAGATCTGAAGCATCAAATGCCCCTGAATGTCCACCCGGGAGACCCAGAGAACCAGGACTGTGACATGCAGCAGGTTTGCACTGATTTTTTTGTTCCTTTGTTTAAAATAAACTGGACTGTCAGGGAGAATACAAATTCCCTCCACTCCCTTCTTTTGAAAGACAACAGGCTCACCTGTCATCACTCCTTTCTACCTTCCTACGTCCTCCCCACAGCCCACCCCCACTCCTCAGCACGGGCCGGACTCATCGGAGCTCTTCACCACTGGGGAAAATCAAACGACTGTGGCAAAGCCCAGGCTTCACAATCACACTGTCCGCCACTGAAAGTCCCGGGCAGAACGCTTTCTTGACCCATCTACGTAACCTCTCTGTGCCTCAGCTTTCTCCTCCATGAAATGGGAATACAGACAAGGCCACTCTCATAGGTTCACTGCAAGGGTGAAGCAACTTAGTACACGCACATCCTCAGCCCAGGGTCTGGCCCGCAGCAGCACTCAGAACACGTTGGCCAGTGTCGTTGGCAGCTTTCTCTCTTTCCAACGAGACAAGCAGCTCTGCTTTGTTTTCTTTTTAAAGACTTATTCAGTTATTTGAGAGAGAAGAGAGAGAGAGAAGCAGGGGCAGAGGGAGAGGAAAGGAGAATCTCAAGCAGGTTCCATGCTGAGCGCAGAGCCTGACGCAGGGCTCGATCTCACGACCCTGAGATCATGACCTGAGCGGAAACCAAGAGACGGACGCTTTAACCGACTGTGCCACCGGGTGCCCCTGAGCAGCTCCACTTTGTGAGAAACAAGGAATGGGTGAGGCCGCTCGCACAGTGCATGGCCCCTACTGTGGGTGGAGCCGATGCTGCTTCAAATAGGGTCTACGGGATCCCCACTCTTCACGTGTACACGTGGTAGTGACCCTCGGGATCGCCACAGGCGTGCCCATGAGCCCATCAGCCCAGCGGCAGACGGCGTCTGAGGGAGATGCGAAGATGTGCATGAAATGCGATTTAATTCGACAGAGACCCTGGAGCCACGATTTCCCACTGGTGTCTGCCCTGTTCAGAGACCTGTGGGGGCTCCTCAGACCCTACGGGGGTAAACCCCCCCTCAGCATCCACCCTCCCTCCCCAGCCACCCCAACACCTGTACCCACTCGCCCTGCGCCATGCAAATGTCCTGGATTGGCATAACAACCATTTCAATTAGTAGGACGGGCATTTTTGCTGTTCATTTGTTTGTTGGTTCCTTTAGGGAGTAAAGTCTAATTGGCCAGGCCTCATAGGCAACTGCCTCACTTCCCCTCTCTGTTCATTCACATCTGCTTGAGCTGTCACTTGCCAAACCGCTCCTTCTCCTAAATAACCAATATATTGATGATATCACTTCATTTTGAGTGCTTGTTAGACACCAACCACTTTGTATCCATTATATCACTTAACTCTCACAAGAAGCCAGTAAGTAGAGATTTTAATAGCTCTTTAGAGAGACAGAAACTCAGGCACATAGAGGTTAAGTAACTTGCCCAAGTTCACACAGCGACCAAGTAAGTAGAGGAGTCCAGTCTGAGTCCAGAAATCTCTTACCTGCCAGGCTCTCTGCTTTTCCAGTGAAGAGACTGACGCGTGGTCTACCTGGTACCACATCGCAAGTCACACCCTCGTTAAGTGGTAGAGCTGAAATTCAAACACAGGGCTGTCCCGTCCAACCCTACCCTCTTCACACTCGGCTCTCATCTCTCCTTGAGCATCTGTGCTTGAGAGATCCAGTCCAGCCGAAAGGCATCCGAAGGGTATCCTCATGTGGACACACGGCCGTGTTGCGCTTCTCTTCTCAGTATCTGGTCCATGAGGCCAGTGGCTCCCCCAGGGTAGAATATTGCTTTGGGTTTCTATCCAGGTAAGAAGAGGATGTTCCAGGGAATTCCACTCAGCCTTTCTGCCATTATAGCCCTCAGTCCATGGGCCTGAGGCCAGTGTGGAGTTCCAGTCATCGCTGACAGTATCTATTCAGATCACACATTCAGGGAGTGGGGAAATAACCACAGGGTAGGTTCATGAGCTGACAGGTAGATCGCAGTTGTTTGGGTTCCCCCAGAATCTGCATTCATAACAGCCAGCACTGAGTAATCCCTGAGAAGACTGGGTATCTCTCTTTTCCATTTATCTGAACACTTACCCTAGTAAAGGGTCCCCAGAGGGACCCAGGGCCTTTTGGGGATTGGCCTGGAGGAAGATTTATAGGATATGTTTGTGGCAATGCTGTGAGGTCCTTCCTCAAGAACACATGGACTGCCCTTCGATCAAAGGGCTCTGGGTATGTGAGTCAACATAGGCCTGAAAATTGCGCGAAACCCTATGACTGTGTGATGGTGACTCAAGTTAGGTTTCTAGCCAACAGACCTAGACTTTTCCCTATTACATGGATCAAGTAATACTTCAGTTCACTGCCCACGTACTGCTTTCCTAGGGACAATCTCACTGCTAAAGATAACTGCAGGTCAGAATTTAGGACACATGCACTTGTCTGGACTCAGGCAGGTGAGACTTGCCACTTGGCTCCTGCCATTCCAGAATCTGAAATCAGGGTACCTGTCCAAATGGCAGCACTTTCCACCATCATCCCAGGCCTCCAGAGGCTAGCCGCCACCAAGCTTTCAAGGCTACTAATGTGCTTCCCAAGACCTTAATGAAGTTGTCCACTGAGGCCCTCAGGGGATGGAGAGGGGAAGGGGGCTGCAGATAGCATGTGACAAAGCTGCTTCAACAACCCGATCTCCCTAAGCTCTAGATTCCTTCCCCACATCATACCAGGAAAGTTCTAGCTTCTCAACCTCATTTAAAGAGGCCACACCGTGTGTAATCTTAGTCAACCAGTCAAGCAAACTATAGATCTACTTCTAGCTACACAAGCCAATGCATTAAATCTAAAATCTCTAAAAGTGCACCCATATCAATAAATTCCTCTCAATATGGCTCGATTTCATTCTTCTTCTTCTAAAATCTTTAGAAACCATTTCCACATATTCTTGGGTTTCCACCAATATAAATTGGCCAAACTGTGCACTGACTTTGGAGTATAGTGAGTCTCCTCTTTGCACAGATCCGGAAGCCCGTTCCCTACAGTACGCTGAGATCTGACCCTGGTTACAGGCATATGTATTAGTTTTCTCTAGCTGCCACAACGAATTGCCACTAACTTAGTGGCTTCACACAACACACCTCCATTACCTTACAGTTCATGAGGTCAGAAAGCTGACACAGACCTCGCTGGGCAAAAATCAAGGTGTCAGAAGGGCTGGAACCCTTTCTGGGGACTCTAGGGGAAATGCATCTCCCTGCCTGTTCCAGCGTCTAGAAACTGCCTGCATTCCTTGGCTCACAACCCCCCCTCTTTCATCCTCAGAGCCAGCAGCACTGCATTTCTCTGACCATGCCTCCATAATCACAACTCTCTGATTTTCTTCTACCATATCTTCCGCTTTCAAGGACCCTAAAGATTACATTGGACCCACCCAGATAATTGGGAGACTCTCCCAATCTCAAGGTCCTTCACTAATTACATTTGCAAGGGTTTTGTTTTGGTTTGGTTTGGTTTTTTGCCATATAAATGAACATACGCTAAGATTGCAGAGATTAAGATGTGGACATCTTGGCAGCCATTGTTCTACCTGTCACAGTATAGGCCACCTCGGGGGCAGTAAGCTGACATTGATGTGGGACTTGAGGGGAATGGGTCCTCCTCCGGGAGAAAGTCTTCCATATCTTCATGCAAGGGGAAGCTAGTGTCCTTCAAAGGAGGTGTGGACGCTGGCAAGTTCAAGGTTCTCAGCTTTGTCTGAGTCAGTCCTCAAGGAAAACTGACCCCCCAAATACAAGAAATAATACATCATTCTAAGGCTGCCATGCTGCTCTCCAGTTTTCCAACTCTGACTTGAGCAGTTTAGAGTCCCAAGCTTGCCATTTTCTTATTGTAGGTGCATCGCCACCCTCAGAAGCAGCCACCTCACCCACAGTCCTTCCTTGTGGTCATCGTTACTGGCAGCCCGATCATCCCAGAACCCTTGCTTCATGGGCACTTCATCAGGATCAATGCAGATGATCATTCAGGGAGTTTCCTTTCCACCGCCTGCCAGGAATTCCTAGCATCCCACCGCTGTCGGCCAGGAGCTCAGCCCTGCATTTAAGGTGAAGAACACCACACTAGTTCCAAAGTCTCCTATTCAAGGATTTCTTTCCTGGGACCAGAAGGTCCCAATGTCACAGCCTACGTCATCCTGTATCAGTCAGGGTCCAGTAGGAAAACCAGAAATCACACTACGTATTTCAACAGCAGGATAACATAAGCAGTGGTTGAAAAGACTGTTGGAGAACTCGAAGTATAAAAAGGGACGCCAGGGTCCCCACATCACCCCGAGGGCTGCTGATTCACTAGGAGGACACCCAAGTGTCCGCAGATAGTCATACTTATGGCGGTACTTTATTACAGTGAAAAAATATAAAGCACAATCAGCAAAGGGGAAGGCCAGAGAGACCAGGTGCAAGTTTCCAGAGTTCTCTCCCGGGGGAGTCACACAGGACACACTTAATTCCCCAGCAGGGAGTTGTGACAAAAGGTGTGATGTGCTATCTACCAGGAAGACATTAGGGACTGAGCACCCAGGGTTTCTTTTGAGAACCAGTCACTGTCTGCTAGCATATACCAAAATTCCAGACTCCAGGAGGAAAGCAGGTGTTCAACAACATAAACCATATTGCTCGTACAAACAGATTAGGCACCATGAGGCACTCTTGTCACTTAGGAAATGGTGGAAACCCTCCCAAAATTTGCGTTCCCAGACACCAACACATGGCCAACCCTGTAAGCAGGCCTTTCTAAGGACACCAGTTGGGTCTGCTGTTAACTCTCTTCTGTACACACAGAATGTGAGGCAGCACAGATCTACTGACTGCAGGAAGCAACCAACACCTGTAGAACTGGAGGAGCAAAAAGAAAAGGTTGGAGCGATTGGAATCTAGAAGAGTAGAAGAAAAATCTCCACCACGCTGAGACCCATACTATAAGGGGAGGAGGATGTCCACACGCTGCTGGTACCTGGGAGGGTGCTATAGGAGGCCAGTCCTGGAAGTGCTGGGGGCAAGAGCCTGGAACCTCTGCTCCACCAGGTGGAGGAGCTCTGCACAAGTGATGCTCACAGCAACAGGAAGCAAATAGGGAGGAGCAAAGCCCTCCTCCCTCCTCCTGCCTTCCCATCTCTCTTTAGTACCTCCTACCAGTAGAGCCTGAAAGGAACAGCAGGCAAAGTGGAAGCACGGTTGGCAGAGACCCAGCCACAGAACCACAGAGTCAGGAAGGTTGGATTTGGGATTGGGAGACAATAGTTCCAGAACTGGCGTGCTCACTATACACCAGCCCCTCTGCCAAGAGCTCTCATACTGTATCTTAGCTAACTGAGTCTTTACAACAAACCAAAGAGGTAGGTCTTCTTATCCCCATTTTATTTCTTTTTAAGATTTTATTTATTTATTTTTAGAGAGAGAGTGCATAAGCAGAGGGGAAGGGCAGAGAGGGAGGGAGGGAGAGAGAATCTCAAGCAGACTCCCTGCTGAGTGCAGAGCCCAATGCAGGGCTCATTCTCACAACCCTGAGATCATGACCTGAGCTGAAACCAAGAGTCAGACACTCAACCGACTGAGCCACCCAGGTGCCCCATTCCCATTTTAAAATGAGGAAATGGAGATTCAGAGAAGTTGAGTAAATTTTCAAATGTCACCCAACTGGTAAGTAGGAGGACTGTGCTCCAAAGCCCTTACCTTCTCTATCATATCATGGGGCCCCCAACTCCCACTGAACTGCCAGCTCACTTCAGAGCTGGAAGGGGAGAAGCGTCCCCCTCACTGAATTAGATGGCCATTAGGCCTCAAGGTGTTGATCAAACACCCGAAACCCATGCAACCAAAGATGAGCAGACAAGACCCATCCAGCCTGCTCATCCACACCTACCATGGGTCCACCTCTCACTCTGACCTGCCCGCTGCTGACCAGCTCCACTAAGCACAGAGCTCTCCGCCAAGAACCCAGGTGCCTCCAGCAGACAGCAAGCTGCCTCCCAGGGCCAGGGTCCTGGATGTACTTCTCAATGGCCAGAGATGTAAACCCCTCAGAAGAAAATCCCAACCACTGTGTCCTGGACAGATTCCTCTGATTCTTTGAAAACTATTTGGAAGGATTCTCTATGTTCCTCCATCTCAGAGGAAAGGCTGAGTACTCCTTCGAGAAGGGTACAGTGAAGACGCGCCCCACCCTTGAGGAAAGGTGCCACCTGCATGAAACTGCAACCACGAGGCACATGCACACGACGACGACCAGTGACCCTGCGGAGGCAGAGCTTCTGGAAAACAGCTGTCTGGGTAACCGACACCTAAAGCATCAGCAGTGATGTTATTCTTACAAGCAGCAAGAGGGCTCCCAACAGGCCTCGAACAACAAAATTAATGGATTGGAAAGCAAGAATCTAATGTACAAGCTCTCAAAATTCCCCAGACTAGCTGACTCACTGTGCAATCACAGCGCTTGGGTCTGAGGGGGCCATGACACCATCAGAGGAGGGAGGGGCCAGAAGAGCAGCAGGAAAAACAGACAGGAGGTCAGCCCGCTCCAGCTCCTTCAGTGGAGCAAACACCATTTTCACACAAACCTTCTCTGAACTTCAGCAAAACAAATAGTATTTACACAAACAGCTTCCAAAAAATAAACTCCATAATGAGAGAGCAAGGAAGCAGAAGTCTACCCAGTTCACCCGCTTGACGGTTAAATCATTTTTTATTGAATTCAAGTTTCATGGCCCATTAGAGGCCTGGAGGCAGAATTCTCAGGGACGCTTTTGGACTAATGAGTGTTTTGCAAATTGTTTTTCTAAGAGATTCGTTGTTCTTTTTCTGAGACTCGTAAGAACCTTTGGTTGCTGTAATTTGGCCCTGCACTTGAAAAACAACAGCAAGTATGTTAATTGAACTTAATTTATTTCCATTATTAAGAGATGTTGGCGTTTTATATCTTTTTAATACATTTTTGACACCGATATGAATATGCTGCCATCCATCAAAATACCACAACCTCCTACACTTGTCTTTCCACATTTATCAAATACCTTCTGATGAGTGTTCTCTTACCTCCTCCACAAAGATGTGGGCCTCCCTGCAGGGACCCAGCAATCCACAGAAAACAGAATTTCCAGATAGTGTCTTTGCACGTATTAGCTCCCTTCTCACTTTACAAGTGCCAAAACAGAGGGGCAGGGAGGAACAAGCCAGAACCCTCCAGAACCCCTCTTCCCTGCCAGTGGCCAATGCCCCTACCCTAGCCCACCCCCACTCCCACAGGTGGGCAAGTTTGGTTGGCCAGGATCCTCCCTGGAACCTTCCCCCTAGAGCCACCAGCAAAGTCTTTGCTTTTCCGTTGGAATCACTAAACTGATAAGTTGTGGCTGGCCGGAGTCATCTTACTTACTCAGGGAAAGAACCTGCTGTAGCTATAGAAACACATTTAAATTTCACTTCTACACTATTCACTCATAGAAGCCAATAAATTGTCTGATTTGCTCATTAGCGTGAGGTGGGTTTGTCACTTTCAATGAAGGAGCACATGGTGTCAGCAGCTGGAAATGGATCCATCAACTGTTCATGGAGTGCCTTCCATGGGCCAAGCACTGTGCTAAACTCTGGGAATACAGCAAGGGTCAAAACAGACACACGGCACTATCCTCAAATTATGTTTTCACGTGCAGAAACAGAAAATGAACAAGTAAATATATAGTATGGCCAGTGACAGTAAGTGCCCTGGGGGAAAAGAAAATAGCATACGGGGATAAAGAATGTGGGACAAGGAGAAACCACAAGGCTTCCCTGCTTCAGATTCCCTCAGAGATGTGGAAGGAGACAGTTGTGGACTTCCAGAGAAAGTGTGGTGTGGGGTTAGTTAGGACTAGGAGAGGAGGAGTCCTTGGGTGTCTCAGTCGGTTAAGCGTCTGTCTTTGGTTCAGGTCAAGATCCCAGGGTCCTGAGATCTAGTCTGGCGTTGGGCTCCCTGCTCTGCTTCTCCCTCTCCCTCTGCCCCTTCCCCACTTGTGTCCTCACTCGTTCACTGGCTCTCCCTCAAATAAATAAATAAAATCTTAAAAATATATTTTAAAAAAGGAATAGGAGAGGAATGGTGATTAAATAAATAAGTCAGTAAATAAGTCACATTAAATAATTTGGATTTGGTCCTCAAGGCAGTGGGCAGCCATTGGAGGGTTTAAGTGAAGGACTGGCTCAGTCACATGGGTGGGTTAGAAGGTCCTCATGGCAGCTAGCTGGAAGATAGGTTTGCAGCAGAACAAGGATGGAAGAGAGATAACCAGTGGGCAGCTGTTGCGGTCATCCAGGTGAGGGACAGGGCGGTCTGGAACACAGCGGTGTGGGTGTTGGGGCCACGAGATAACTGGGTGGGGTATCACCAGAAGGGCTTGACTTAATGTGCAGGGGGAGAGAGACCAAGCAAGGACGGACTTGGGGTTTCCTGTTGGGAACAGGTTGATGGTGGGGGATCTTCCCCAAAAAATCACAGTATGAAAAGACATTATAGGGCACAATAAGAGGTTTTGATTGGATAATATTGAATTTTAAAATTAACGGGATGTCCCAAAGGAAATGCTCAGTGTGCAGTTGGACAATCTCTGATTAATGAGTCAAGAAGGATCCTCAGAACTCTGGGTTCCCAATAATTGCACCTCAGTTCCTAACCACCAGTAAAAGTGAAGAGGACTCCACCCCAGCTCTTTGTGGCATGAAGAGACCCCCTCCCCTCTCTTTCCACCCAACACTCGGTGTCACCATCACCATCTGACTCAAATCCACCAGCACCCACCCCACCACACCCTCCTGGGTATCCTAGATCTCCCAACAATGCCACAATAACAGACTTACCTCCCGGATTCTCATCCCATCCAGCCGTTATGTCCTCTCTGCTGGGCTCACCTCCCACCCTCTACAATTCCCACCATTACTCTCTTTCAAGCAGAATCCTCTATATTCTGTGGGCCAGGATTCAGCAAAACCCCTTATGTTCTCGAGATTTTTCTGAATGCTTCCTTCTCTTTTGTTCTAATTCTTCAATTCCCATAGGACTTAAAATTCATGCATCTGATCCAATCATCTAGTCCCTATCACTCTACCACCTCGTGCCTTCTTCTAATCAGTACTATGCATATGTCTTCAAATTCCTCACCCATGTTTCCCTTCATTGTTTTTTGCCTGGCAAATCCTGACCTTCATTAAATCCTTTCTCTTCATCTCTGCATCCAATCCTACTAGCCAGCTGAATATGGCTGGCCAAAAACATGCCTACTAGTCTCGCTCTGTTGATGATTGCTACTGTCCTACAACAAGGCTGCTAGAGTCCCTAGTCCATTCACTCCCCACTGACTTTGAGAACACAACTTCTCCTTTCCCTTCAAACTTGCAACTCTTCCTCACCGTCCCTTCTTCTCTTCTGTTTCCCATTTCACTAGAAGACAGAAGTCAGCAAGAGACCATCACAAGCTCCCACCCATCATCTACTCTGCACCTGCACCCTCTGCCTTCCTCCTGTTCCAGGGAGTCTGGGCTCCTGCTCCAGTCCGTCCTCTGCTGCTGTACCAGAACACAGGCCCTCTCGCTTACCCTGCTGTGGGATTTTGATCCCGCAATTCTCTCCTTTCTTTCCAACATCATCAGTTGTTTCACCCTCTCCTGGATCATTTCTATCAGTATACAAACATTATATTTCTCCTGCTTTGGGGGGAAAAAGCCACTTTTGGCCCCATATGTGCCTCTAGCTACCTTCAACTATTCTACTTCCTTTTACAGCAAAACTCTTTGAGTTTTTAAAACTTGTCTCCATTTCCTCTCTTGCTACTCTCTCGAACACATTCCAGGTAGGCTTTTACCCCAGCATGCCCTCAAAACTGCTCTTGTCAAGGACACCAGTAACCCCCACATTGTTGAATCCAATGATCAATTCAAGGTCCTCATCTTTCCTGTATTCAAGATAATTTCTCTGTTATTCTTAACCTACTTCCTTCCCCACTCCTGGGAAAGTGTTCTGTATTGGTTCTCCTCATCCTCACTGGCTCCACTGCCTCTCTGCTCTCAGACCCCTTTTTTCTATTTATCTATGCCTGCTCCCTGAGTGATCACCCCCAGTATCACCATTTTAAATACCACTTATAAAGTGATTATCTCCTCAATTTATATTACCAGCTTGATCTCTCCATTGAGCTCCAAATTTATATACCTAAGTGGCCATTGGACTTCTCCATCTGTAGTCTAACAGGTGTCCAACCCAAAACTCAATGCTCACTCCCTCCAACCTGTCCTACCTGCAGTTCTCTCCATCTTGGTAAATAGCGTTTCCATCAGACCAGTTGCTGCAGCCAAAGACATCAGAGGTAAAATCCCTTCATGAACACTTTTATGAACATCTAGTATCTTATCTGCCAGCAATTTAGGTCGGAGCCCCTTGGAAATCATGTGGAACCCACCCATCATCTCCTTCACTGCTCTCCTGCTCTACATGTATATTATCTCTTGCCCCAGTTGATGCAAGAAACTAATTCACCTTTCTTCTCCTTTGTCCTGTGAGGTCTATTCACCCCAATCACCAGAGGGATCACTCTTGTCCTTCCATTCTTAGTCTCTCCCATAACTGTAATAACATAAGCCAACTCTTTGTAGCACCTCATGGGCCACTGACTAACTTTCTGACCATTTCAATGCCTCACACACACACACCCATCTTCTATTTCAGTTATGCTAACCTTCATGTTATTTCTCAAACATGTTAAGTATCTGCCTGACTTGGGGCTATTTCATTTGCTATTCCTCCCACCTAAGATGCTCTTTCCTGTTATCCACATAGCTCACTCTCTCAGTTCCTTCTAGTCATTTCTCAAATGTCACCTTTTCAGAAAGGCCTTTCCTGATCATGCAGTATAAAGCAACATCCCCCTTCCCAGCTCTCCCTGACCCCTTGCTTGGCTTTATTTTTCCTCTATAATATTTACACATCCTTATATATGAGGAGTGTACTACATGTCTTTTTGTCTATTCCTTTGTTGTCTCTCTCTCCTGAAGCCTATCCTAAGTCGCATTCTACTATGCCATAATCATAGCTTGCTATATGCCCGGGGATCCCGGTTAAAGGTATTGGCTCCTCCCAGGAGCACTTGCATTCTGCTTGGAACTCCAAATGGTAGAGTTACAGGTATTTGTATCTGTGACCCCTGATGGGGAAACATTGGGTTCAAAATTGCCTACTTTTGAGGTCACTGGTGATTTCAACCACAATAACTTATAGAAGGAAGACCAAGAGGTTGCACCCAAGTTCTTTCTTGGATCTGTGATCTCTTACCTTCATTACCAGAAGGAAATAGAAGGGTATACCGTATCCATTGGTGCTCCTCAATTGACATCAGTGCAATGTATACTGGGGTCACAGTCAGGGAATCTCACCTCTGTCCCTCTGTCGCCTCCTCTTCAACCCCCACACCCAGGTGGTTCTGGCCCTCACATCTCTGCCTTGGACAGATGCAGCCCTGAGAGGTTCACTGCCCCCTGCCATGCCAGTTTCTCCCTTAAAGAAGGTAGATCTGTAAGTGAGAGAGTCAGCAGGCAATCCCTCAGGGCTGTTCTTGCTCTCAGACTCTCTCGCTAGAACAGCTGAGAAACCCAGAGTTCTCGCTTCTTCCTGCATTCCAGCACATAGCTTGTTCTCTTTCAAGGTTAAGTGGCTTCTGCTATAAAAATGATTAGTTAATTGTGTGTAGGCAGTGCAAAATGGAAGGGGCCATGCACATGGACAGCTGAAAGTGGTTTTCTCAAATTATCTCCATTAACATTGAGAATAAATTCCCAGGACACCATGCCTTCAGCGCCTCCAACCTGTCTTGGAAATTAGAAGCAACTAACTGCTCCTGCACATTCTCCTCCTACTTCACAGCCGCACCAGCCACAAGAGGTCCCTTCATCCTCAGGCTCAGCCCAGGAAGCTCAGGGCATAGGTGGCAGAAGCTTAATTAGTAACCTTCAAAGCTTGGGCTGCCACACCTCTCAAGCCTCCATCAAAGCAATGAAGGCAGAGCCAGGGGCACAGTGGGCTAATGAGGGACCTGTACCCAGTTCTCTAGAATCCGCCCAGGTGGGCATTGTGCTTCTCGTGAAAAGCACAGACCAGGGCCAGCCCCTCTCAGATCAACTCGATTTCAATTCACAGCCTCTCATAAAGCATGTGATATTAGCAAATGATGGTGATTGTCTATTAATTGGCCTTTGTGGTAAGTCAACGGTGAACTGCTGGTAAACCCGCTGGAAGAAAATTATACTGATTTTTACTTAAGGGCAAAATAGCCCCTTTCATCCTTTGGCAGGAGAAAAGGAAATGAGAATTATTTAAATGAGTCAGTGGGAATAAAAGAAGTAAAAGGTGGAAATAGGGAATAAATGTTTTGTGTCTGGCTTCAATGCAATTCTTTATTAGACCTCTTCTAATTACGAATTATTATTTTGGTTATTATTGGGAAAATGGCTGTCGATTGCTAAATTGCCATGCTTCATTCAGTCACTCCATTGAGAAGAATATATTTGCAACAGCAATGCTCAAGCTAATTTTACCTTCATATTTCCCTTCATCTGGCTGCTAAGCATAGCAGAAAGTACTTTTAGATCAGTGTGTTCCTCCTGGTGCCCAGCCACAGTGGGATGCCAGGGGGTCAGTCTTGTTGCCAGCGAGCAGAAGAACTCTTCCCTATAAATATCAAGCAGTGCCCTGACCCGCTTTGTTTTGGAGAGTAAATCATGCCTTTGCATTCTACGGCAGGGCCATTCAGACATTGCATTATTCCATGTATTTTTCAAAAACTATGGGCAGCTGCTATGCCCACTATGCATGCACCTTCTCCCCAGTGCCCACTGGTTTCTGCCTGGGAGACTGGAGAGGAGAAGAGATGCCTGCAGCTCTTCTCAGGATGCTAGAGTGAGGAGGAAAGATGGTGTTCACTTCCTGTGAGGTTTCTGGTCCAAAAAGGAGAGGGTTTGAAAGGGCAACGATGTGGAAAGAGTGCTGTATAGGTTTGGGCAAACCTGAGTTCCCTATGGATCCCACCTTCGCAAGCTACAAAACCCGAACAAGGTACTCAACCTTTTTGAGCCTCAGCACCTTCACAGGTGGACTGGGTGAGTAATACTCCAAAGTCTCATCCTGAAGCTTCAGGTTGCCATATGCATTGAGCCTTTTTATAGAAAAAGCAACAAAAGTCCAGAGAAGGAAACCAAATGTCAAAGCACACACAGTGAGCTACTGGTCTCTCCAGGATCAGAGGCACCTTTTAAAGTGGAGTCTTCCCATGGTACCCCTTCCCTGGGCAACTTAAATTTCATGATTTGTGCATTCACCCATGAAAAGGATGTAAACTACTGCATTAATGATTTCTTATACAGATTACATATTGAAATGACAACATTTGTTTATACTGAAGTAAAAAAAATACATTCAATTTAATTTCACCTGTTTCTTTTTTTAAATGTGGCTACTAGAAAACTTAAAATTATTTACATGGTTTATGTTATATTTCTATTGGGTGAGGCAGAACTAACTCATAATCAAATTTCCTCAGTTGTCTCAAAAATGTGTTTTTGTAGTTAAGCAGGTCAAGTAGTCATGTGTGGTTTAGAAAAAAACTCCCAAGTGATTTTTATATACACCCCTGATTAAGAACCATTGTTCTGGGCCTTTGGTTCAAGAAAAATGACCCTGTAATGGCACTGGGTGGTATTTGTACAAAACGTTGGTTTCCAATCAGCTGGCGCCAGACCCTTTACCCACACATCCTGAGTCTTTTACAGGGAAACTGATTTTGGAGAAGCTCCCGGAGACATGAACCTGCTTTCTTATCTAACCAATTCTATCACTCTTTACTAATAATATTAGAGCTCCCTTGTTAAAGGTATTTCATCCAACAGATACTTATCCATACATGCCAGCCACTATTCGAGGCCCTAGGTATCCAAGAAAGAACAAGACGGTGGGATTCCTGCCTTCTTAGAGTTGACATTCTGGTAGATCGGGAACCAGTGAGGATGTGTCTGGCGGCAGGAAACAGAAAACCCCGACTCAAAAGGACTTATGTGTTTTTTCACAACCGAGAAGTCCAGACGTATGGCAACTCCTGCTGTGGGTTCTAGGAATGCAGCTCTGCTTCTTGGTCCTTCCCTGCTCCGTGTGAACACCTGATTCTCAGGTTGCATGGCAAGATGCCATTTTGCCACTCTTGCCACCTCTGCTTCCTCATCCCCAGCTTTCAACTCAACCTCCGGCCAACTACCTTTGAGTCCTTCTCCTTGGTCACAACTGCCCAAGTTCCAATGGCTTTCGTCAACCTTGACTTTCACATCCATAGAACCCTCTCTTCCCTGGTTCCATAGCAGTCTAGAGCAGGGTCAGGTTTAGGGTAAGTGTTCCTTATGGATCCTGCCTCTCTTCTTCCCTCCCTTCTCAGTTCTGCTGCCTCCTTTTCCTCCTCTACCATTTACATGCTCCCCCAAGAGCTCATTCTCTCCCAACTTCAGCTAGAATGACAACTTCCAGAGCTGGACTCGATCCCACACTCCAGGTCCACATTCTCAGCTGCCTGCTGAATATTTTCCCTATTACAACAGCAGCACTTCTGTCCATTTTACCATATAGACACTGTCTTAAAGTCCCTTTGTGATCACCTTGCTTGGTGAAAGGAAGACTAGAGAAGATGGCATTCAAATATATATGGGCATCAGGAGTGTTGACAAGAGGGTAGACCCCACACTCTCGACACTTGCTGACCACGCCCCTGTTATGGTGCCAGGTATTATTGAAATGTGTCTCACACTGCAAGAGGAAGTACATGAGCAACAGAAGGTCAGCCCCTGCTGGTAAGAACAGAGACTCTGAGTAAATACATCAGTGAGAAGTAAGTCCCAGTCCCCATGCGGCAAACAAGGGAGGAAGGAGACAAGCAAGCTAGCTCTTGGCAGAGATAGAGCCCAGCTGGGAGGTGAGAGCACTGCTGGTTCACAGTCTCAACACCTAGGCCTCCCTCTTTTCATGGTCAAGCAGTGCTAGGACCCAGATAATAGCCAAGCTGTGGTTTTCCATGTAACATGGCCATCCCACCCATGCTGTGAGATCCATCCTGGATGGATGGCCATGAGAAGATTCTGCCTCCTGCCCAAGAGGGTTGATCAGGGCACTAAGCAATCCATGCCTTACACCCTTCTTCAGCCACTTCACCCAGATCAGTAGGTTCTAAATTTTAAGTTTCTAGTGCTAAGTACTCAGTTTGATTGGATCATGAGCTAGGAAGGATTGAAATAACCTCCCTTGCCACCCCCTACCTTGATGATTCCAAGGAACTATGAGAACATTCTAGAACTCTTGGATAAAATCGAACTCCACCTCTTCCCCCCTAGAACCAGCTCTTCCCTCTTGGCTTCCCCATTTCTAATCATGGACCCACTTCTCTCCCAGATTCAAAAGCTCTCCCTTCCTTGCTTCTAGATAACTCACATCTATGCCATTCTATCCTTCCACCTCATATGTCATGTGATCATTCCTATGGTACCTAACTGGAACCCTGGCTCCAATCACACCATCCATCTCACTTTCCCCAGAGTCTTACCTCCCCTGGATTAATAAATCCAGAGCTCCTCACTTGCCAGAGAAGACAATTTGAGAATGCGTTCTTACAGGGACAATGTTAAGTTTAGTGGTTCTGTTTCCAGGCCAACTGGCAAGCCCAATGCAGAAGGACATTCTAGGCAGAGAAGATTTTAATAATAATAACAAAGCCCACGGTAAACTGGGACAAACTATATGTCAAGCCCATTACATACATTTTCTCATTCATCCCTGCACCAAAGTTGGTGTTCTCCCATTGGTGTTCTGAGAGAAAACTCATGCTTGGGGAGGACAAAAGATTTCCCCAGAATCACATGGTTGACACATGACTGGGCCTAGATTCTAACCTAGCTGTCTGAGCTGTGGTCTTGCTGCTGCATCGTGCTCTTCCATCATGGCATACAGACAACAAACAGAAGACAAGGGTGTGATTTAATCCCCTGTGCCTAAAACAAGGCCTGGCACATAACAGGTACCCATTAACATCTGTGAAGTGAGTAAGTGCGGGAAAGGCCACCAATGAGAGCCAGTAATGTCTAAAGGACAATGGATTTTTGTAGCAAAAAGAATATGAAATGCAAGTTGGCCTGAAAATGTAAAAATAAGAATTAATTTCTATAGACAAAAGGAAATCACTGCAGCTTTTTAATTAATGAACCCTCTTTTCAACAGCTGTACCTTGAATCTGTTACGAAGAGTCTTGGAAGAAGAACTAACACTAGAGGGGCCCCTCCTAGCAACTGAGCCCTCTTTAAAATTCTCTGCGAGTGCTCCTTCTCGAGCAAGACACGAAATTACCGATTTTTGCTCTATCTTCTCTGATTTGCACAGATCTGCCCTTTTGAGAGCCACAAATGTGCAATTGTCATGCTGCCATTAAGTCTTCTAAAAATATTGATTTCAAATGCGAATTTCCATCCTCACTCATTACCTTCAAAAGGAGAAGTGTGTCAGGAAAAAAATCTTATTTCCCCACCCTTCGCTCCGAGTCCGAAGCCACTTGAAAATTTAATATTAAGTTTAGGAGCAGCTGGTATTTCAAACCAAACTTTAGAAGTGGATAAATTGAGACCCAATTTATCCGTTTGATGGTATACCATCAAGGAACAATGGTGTTTTGGATCTGCAGGGCTGGGCTCACTCTGGTGGCCGATGTTCAGAAGGCTCTGAGGCTATTCTAGGTCTCTCCTCCTATCCTTTGACTGCCTGGGGTCTGCCTCTTACCCTCGTCTGACTCCCCAAACTGCTTTCTTGACAATCACCTGTGGCCCTTTAAATGGTACACATGGAGGTCTTTTCAGAGCTAAAGCCTTTGACCATTGGAGTCAACTTCCATTTTAACCCTCCTCTTCCAGGAAGCTTTCCTCTCTGCTCCTGTGAGTCTCATGCCTCTGCCTCAGTTCCTTTGATTGGGCCCTGCCATGGTCACTGGTTTGTCTTCCTTTTCCAGCTCCACCTGAGGGCCTTTCCTAAGATTGCGGCCTAGGCCCTTCTTACCTTGCATTCTGTTTCTGAGAGGACACCTTTTCTCTCACATTTTTTCCTTTAAGATGCTCAGATTTTTAGGGCCAATGATGACCTCTCTCTTGAGCTCCAGACCCTGATTTACAAACACCCATTTCTATCCACTGGTTAAATTTCACCTTACATCCTACCGACTCCATCCACACAGTTGGGCATGGCTTCCCCAGTTTTGACACAGTCTCTTTTCCCCTGAACATATTTGTTAGTAAAATATTTACTGACCGTTGTGTCCCTCCCCAAGATAGTCACAGAGGGGCAGTAAGACATGACTTCGGTCCTCAAAGGTTATACTGTCTAAGAAGTTTGAAGGTAAGGCCAAAGTGGACATTTATGGTGTTTGCTTGCCCAGAATCCCTTCTTCCAACAATAGTGCCTGTTTTCCTCTGAAGAACCACACTTCTGAGCCCACGTAGTTCCAGTTGGAGCTGGTGGTCTCTAATTTCTGTGGCACGTGACCCACACCTGGCCAATCAGAGTGTCCATATGCCAACTATACAGCTGGCTCAGGGATGGGCATGTGCCTGAGTCAGTCCGGAACTTTCACTGAAACTACTGGGAAAGAAGAGCTCTCTCCTCTTTAGCACAGCCTGGAGCTGCTAGCAGCCGCGTTCGCCAGGCAGAGTCTGCCTGAGCAATGCTCAATGGAGAAAACCTCAAGCCAATCAATGGGGAAAAGGGACCCCATCCTAATAACACGGCCCTGGATCCAGCTGCACCTGAAGGCGGCTTCACTCCTTGAATTTCCTAGTTTCTGTAACTACCTAGAAGAACAACCACAACAACCAAAATCACTTTTTTAAAAATTTAATCTGGTTTGATCAGATTTCAGTTACTTGCAATTAATGAGCCCTTTTTACAGACAGAAAGAAATACTGAGTAGTGCCTGCTACAGGCAAATAGGCAGATGTACACAGAAGTGGGTTAGCCCGGAGAAGAGAGTAAGTAACAGCACACGGAGTACGAGGAGTGGGTAACAGGGAAATAAGGAAAGCTCCACGGGGAGAAAGATCTGAGGCATTGGAGGGAAGCAGGTATAAAAGGCAGGAACGTGTACAGATCAGGAGCATGAAGCCATGGGCATGCTCCAAGGGCAGAGCAGCAGGAGACAGCAATCCCTGGTGGTTGCCGGGAGTACCAGCTTCTTCACGGAGCCAAGGGAGCACAGAAAGGTTTAAATCCACAGGAGTCAAAATCTGATTGGTGTTCTCAGAACACCACTTGGCAGTCAGTGGCCAGTTCTGGGAGAAAACATGTGACATACATGCTCTTGCCTTGTATCTGTGGCTCAGGGTCTCTCACTGGATTATGAGGCTTTGTGAATAAGGGCTATGTCTTACAAACCATTGAATCGGCCCCAGCTCCTGGCATGAAGCTAGCACAACAATGTGGTCTGCATAAGTGATAACATCTTCATTTTGTGCAGTGTTACATGATATTCAAAGTGCATTCATCAGCGAGGCCTTGCCCTATCTTCTAGAGGTAATGCTACTAGAGACTTTTCTTCACTGCTTGGAAATGAAACCTTGAGAACTTAACTGCTCACCCAGGTCTTCTGAGTCCTGGTGCAATGACCCCCTGTCCACCACGCTGGTTCATCCTTCCTTGCCTGGCCCACCTATAAGCTGTCACCTAAAGCAGCAGGGCCAGTTATGAGCTCTGGGGCCAAGGAGGAGTAAGTGGCCTCAACCTAAATGTCACTACCACCAAATGGCCATAGATACCTTTGCAGTTCTTTCTAAAAGAATCCAGCACTTTTTTTTATGGTACTGACAATTTAAAATAATCTGCATATCGGGTTGTTTGTGTAACATCTGCCTCCTCTGTTAGACTATATAGATGCTTTGTAAGAGCAGAGACTCTTTTTTTTTAACCACCAGAAACAATGCCTGCCATAGAGTAAGCCTTCAATAATATGTTTCTATATTATTGAGTGAAGAAATGAATAAAGCATGGAGATGGAGCCCAGGACCTTGGCCTCAAAATCTCAGGTTTCACCTGAGCAACATACAGCCCACGGATATGGGAGCAGCAGTGCCACTGGGACCTATGCCAAGAAGACCATGTCTGCGAACCACAACCATGTCCAGTTTTCTCCTGGCACTTCCCCCGCACCTCCCCCGGGCCCTGAACACCCAAAGAGTCCAGATCTCAAGTGGGCACGGGTACTGGAGGCTGCCTATGGGGTCTCTTCTTTGGGGCTGGTTAGGCAGACATGCGTGAGTGCAGCAGGGGGCTCCTGAGAGCCCACATGCCTCACTCAGCTCACACCCTTCCTCGGCTCTGCGTGTGATCTGTGATGCCTGTGTTTGGCATATTCGGTGTTGTTTAACAATCTGCCCACCAAGAAGACTGCACAGGGATCCCAAGCCCCTGAGCAGGGTACAGCTTTTGATCCGCTCATTATGGAAGGTGAAACTGAGAGAAAACATGCAGAGGGACTTAGGGGACAGAGAAGGCAGCGAGGATGGGGGGTCCGCAACCAATGGGCAGAGACTCACCCTTCACAGTGCTGCCAGGCTGTGTGTCTCCAGTGCAGGGGTGGAGCTGCCTCTTTCCTGCTGAAAGCGCTCCAGCGGCTCCCCATGGCCCAGGGCAGAAGTTCTCAGCTGCTGCCTGGGGATGCACCAATATGTTGCAATCCCCTACGAGGTGTGTTGTGAGTGACTCATTATTAATTGAAACTAAAATTTAGAAATGCAATTTTTGTTTATGAAGTCGAACAGTTAATCTTAAGAAACCATGACTCTCTCACTCTTCATTCTTGAGTAGGAGGGAAAACAGGACTACCCTTAGGAGACAGCCCAATATACCTGACCCCGGAGTGACCAGGGGAAGTGTGTGTGTATGTGTATGTGTGTGAGTGTGCCTCTGTGTGTGTGTGTGTGTGTGTGTGTGCACGCGCGCGTGCGCGCACGCAGCTCTCCTGGTGTGGTTGTAAACGTGGCCTAAACCACTGACCCAGGCAATGAAGCTCTGAGTCCTTGGCATGAGCATAAGACCCTCAGCTCCAGCACCCTCGTTCCTCCCCAACCGCTCTAGAAAAATCCACTCTTCTGGTCCCCTTCACATGCCTACCAGAAATCCCACTGCTTTGCTCCAACTGTCCCTGATATTCACCAAGGCCCTTTCCCCTTTCTTCACGGCTCATACGTCCGGACTCAGCCATGGAGCCTTCTAGAATCCTGGAATCACTTGGTCTCAGCTTCTTAGACTCTCCACACTCCAAATTCTTCTCTACCATGTCTTTTCCTTCTTCCCCAGGCTCCCCTGCCAGCTGTCCCTTCTCTATCCAGGCTGTCAATTTTGGAGTGTCCTTCAGTCACCTTCTCCATCTGCACTCCCTAGGTGCTCCTAGGTAACCCCATGTCTCCTCTATGATGATAACCCCCAAATGTAAGTCTATAACCTTAACTTTCTCTAGAGGTCCACCCTCCAATATGGTAACCACTACAAAACAAATGCTGAATGCTATTTTCACTTTCTACCTTTTTTTCATAAAAGCAAAATCCCTCTTCAGATTTCTTTCAGTTAATGAACACAGGGATTAAGGAAGATAGGTTTTTTGTAAAAGCCAAGTGGCATAACACGAACTTCCCAAAAGCAGGGGATACGTGTACTTCTCTTCCCTTCTACCATGACCACTAACCCCAGGCTCCACGACCTGACCTCTCCTCTCCACTGGGCATGGCAGGAGCCTCCTCACTGTGCTGCCCACTTCCTCCCATGCCCTTTGCTCCCCCTTTTCCGCCCAGCAGTCACAATGGTCTTTTCCTGATACTAAGAAAGCCAGCCCTAACAAAAACCTTCACTAGCTTCCAGTGGTGCTTAAAATAAAGTCCAAGCGCTCATCACAGCCCACAAGGACCACAAAGCTGTGATCTGGCCCCTGCCCCCCTTTTTGACCTCAGTGTCCTACCCCTCACTAACCCTTTGCTACTTCTCACACACACATCCAGCTCATTTCTCCTCATGGCCTTTGCACTTGCCACTCTCTGCGCCTGAAATATCTCTTCAGCGGGGCATGGCGCCTCCTCACAGAGGCCTACGGGACCCTTCAACTAAAATAGCCCCTGCCCTAGACTCCTTAGCATGCCCCCTGTTTCTACCTTCTTAGCCCTTATCTATTTTTTTTAAAGACTCTATTTATTTGAGAGAGAGATAGAGCACATGAGTGGGGGTGAGGGAGGGGCAAAGGGAGAAGCAGATTCCCGTGTTGAGCAGGGAGCCCGACACAGGACTCGATTCCAGGACCCTGAGATCATGACTTGAGCCAACACAGACGCTTAACTGACTGAGCCGCCCAGGTGCCCCCTTCCGAGCCCCTATCACTCTTTGAAGTTACCTTGTTTAGCATCATCAATCTTGATTCTTCATCGTTCGCTAAAGGCTGGCGCATGTTATTTTTTCTACCTCAGGCTTTGCCACCATCCTGGCTTATGTCAGCTCCCACATGCATGCCCACACAATGGTCTTTTTCTCACTTCCGTGGCCTACTCATTTCCAATGGTCTTTCCTTCCTCCCGCCCTCACGCTGTATCAACCTCAAAGCTGTGCTGGTGATGTATTTGCTTGAATCTGTGACCCATTCCTCGCCTGAGGACAGAAGCTTTGTCTACCAGGTACACTGCTGCACTCCCAGGCCCTGGAGCAGTTTCTGGCCCAAGAATGTTTGTCGAATGAATAACTGCCCACAGAAATGCCACACGCCCCTCCTTTGAATCCCCCCAAAATCTGTGACTGGCTCCATCCCAGCAATTTCCATGCTATATCTCCTTACGTATCTGACATCTCCCCAGCTAGATAATGAACTGACAAGGCTAGGGCATGTTCTTACTTATTTTAGCTCTTAGCACCTATCACGGGGACACACACACAAGGGGTGTTCGGTGAATTTCTGTAGAATCGAAATTATCTACTGGTAGCTCTTGATTCAAGTTTATTTCTCCGAGCTCCTCAGTTGCCATAGGGCGCACTTGAGAAGGTTTGCCCAAAAGGTCGGAGTCAACACTGTGCAGGTCGTGTGTGGGCTGTCGATGACCTCCTTCTCCACAGTGCGCCCCCATGCAGAGACAGATGAAACCAGACCTCGACAGAAAAGGACAGAATAAGCATGCAGACAAGAGCTGCCTGAATTCCTCACACCTTTCCACCTCCTAGGTCAACCCTGTCCGAGGCCCAGCTGTATTCCTGACCTTGGAGTCTGGAGAGCAACTCTGTTTCCTTATAATAAATTCCCCTTTCTTGTTCAAACCAACTCCAATAGACAAGGGCTCTTTGCTCTGCTGTTTGCAACCAAGAGTCCTTACAAATGCAGGCCCTCGACAAAAAGATAGTCAAAGCAGCCCCTGCTCCCTGTGCTAGTCAAGGTCTCAGGTTTGCAAAAAGCAACCCTTCTCAGGGTGACCTGAGCATTAAAAAATGAAAAGCAGCTCCTCTCTGTAAAAACACTGGGTCAGGGCACTGAGGCACAATGGGTGCCTGCCTTCTCCTCTGATTGCTTAGTGCTGTGATCCTGGGCGAGGTCCAATCTCTTGGGCCTTCAGGCACACTGATGTGAAAAATTCATATATATCTTGGTTTATGCGGAAAGTAGCTTCCGAAAAACTGTATGTGAATCACACTTTTAAAAATTGAGTCCCATTTCCCCACTGACTCCGGCTATCTGCTCAGGATGCTTTCTGTTCCTTTCTGATTTATCTCCAATTGGCAGCAGCAAACTATAACCCCAGCTTCACATTTCTCTCCTTCCCAAGTGGCTCATCAATCAATCAACAAAATTTTCATTCAGAGCCTATTATGTGTAAGACATTGTTCATGATCTGTAAAGAGAATAGGGAATGTACCGAATGCACTAGAGGAGGCTGCTATCTGTGAATCCTCTATAAAACTACGTGAATAGCCAACCTCTTATTTATCTCTTCTGTAAATTCAGATTTTCTTCTATCAGGTTTTCCCAAAGAAGTGCCCATGTGTACTGAGCAGCCTATCTAGGTTACCATAGAAATAGAGAGTCATAAAAGGATGTTTAGAAATGTAAGCGCTTCTATAAATCCTCAATAACAGAAATCGCAATTGTTTGGAGCCATAATTGAGACTATTCATGGTGTGTTCTGAGAAATAAGCACAAATAACTCACCCATCTGCAGCTCCTGGCAAAGCAAGAGCAAACTAGGGGAAAAGTTAACAATGTCTTTGAAAACAAGTCATGTCAGGCCAACATAATTTTCCTTTGGGGCAAAAGACAGACTCCTCCAGCTGAAGGAGGCCCAGGTCAACCACCTACCTCTCCATGGTCTGGACTTCCCCCAGGCCCTGTCTCGTTATCGGTGACATCCAAGAGACTTCGTGACCTGTCTCAGCAGCTCCTCCACACAGCTTCAGAAGAAAATATCTAAATTCTTTTCAGTTATTCATAATCTACTCATTCCCGCAAAGGATTCTGAGGCACCTTACAAAAGATCGTGCAGGAACAAAACATCAGTATTAAAAAGGAGAAGCATTGGAGCAAAGGGCTTACTTGAAATTTTTGTTTGTTTTCAAGTAACAGAAATGATTTCAAGCCAGCTTTATAAGAATTAAAAAAAAAAAAGCTTAAGATTTAATCTGTAGAACGCAAAAGTGAGAAAGGTATCAGGTCCCAGGAAGGACAGTACCAACAACAAGACTCTTTCTGGGTCCCAGGAAGTATCAGCTGCCTGCCCTTCAGCAATATTTATTTTGGTGCACTTCTTCTCAGAAGACTGGCTTTCCTGATGCCCACCTATAAAGTGACCTGCAACTTCAAAGCCTACTTCTTAGGGCTCAAACCACCTGGAGAGATATTCACTCTCCCTCAGTCCAACCCCAAATTCCCAGGAAGAGCTGGTTTTATGTGCAGCTTATCACAGATGGCTGCCATTATCCAATCATTAGTCGAGGCTGGGGTTGGGTGTCTTAGCTCAGTCTGCCATAACAGAATACCATAGACTGGGTGGCTTAAGCAATAGGAATTTGTTCTCTTACAGTTCTGGAGACCAGAAGTCCAAGATCAAGGCATCAGTGTGGTGAGTGCCTGGTAAGAACTCTCTCCTTGGGCTGCAGACATTCACCTTCTCACTGTGTCCCACATGGCTTGTCCTTGGTGCATGTAGGTAGAGAGACAGAGAGGAAACAAGATCTTCAGTGTCTGTTCTTATAAGAGCAATAATCCCATCATGAAGCCATCATGACCTCATCTGCACCAAATTGCCTCTCAAAGTCCCCATGTCCAAACGCCGTCACACTGGGTGGGGTTAGGGCTTTACCAGGAATTTGGGAGGAACATTATTCAGTCCACAGCAGTGGATAACATTATTCAAAGTAGCAGCTTGGGGTCCCCCACCAGAGGTGAGGAGGAACAGCTAATTTGAACTGGGCTGCAATTCCAAATGTATAAATTAGAAAAATTAAAGTAATACAGCCAAAGAACGAGTTACTGCACGGAAACAGAAAACTATGCCCTAGAGAAAAAGTATGAATTTAGCTCTGAGCTTCCTAGTAGCCAAAGTACAGTGAAAAACTTCCTAGCAGCCAAAGCACAGCAAAAAGCTGCAAAAGCAGCTTCCCGATGTCAGTAATAATAACAAATAAATTAAAAAAAAAAAAAACACTTTCACGAGTGAATCCCAGCTTTATCCAGTAATGTGATCTGAGAGAAATTTCTCCTCTGAGTCCACATTAAGGAGACCCCTCCGGTGGATAGGTCACTGTCCTTGGGGCATCCTTACAAAATATGCAATTATAATCTTCCTTCTAGTCCTCTCTTGCAACAGAAATAGGATCAGCCATGCACAGAAGATACAGCAGGTATGGGAGGAGTTTTTTCTCACAAGTAAAGGCCTATACACAGACGTTTATCCAAGATAATAGACCGGTCAGAAAAATTCTAAGATCCAGGGCTGGGCATGGGTTTAAGTCAGATCTGACTTGTAAGGCTGCAAATGTCATGGCCGGAATAAAAAACCAAGCTATCTGAAAGAAGCATGAGTAAGAAGTGATTGGTCAGAGAGGCAAATGCCAGGTACCTAGATCCAGGATGAGAAATATAATCCCAGGACCCAGCAAGCAGGTTCTGGATGGTGAGAGGAAAAGGAGTCTGGAGGGAGCCTCTGATGTGTGGAAATAAGCTGCTGGAGACTCCAACAGAGTGCCTGTAAGCCTGCATGCATTTGGAGAGAGGTAATGACAGTCCACAGGAAGTATCACAGTGGAAATCCTTCAACAGCCAGCAGTCAGCACTAAGGCAGCATAGTGGCACGACACAGGACTTTGAGCACATGGTTCAGGGTTGGGTCTTTGGCCTATGGTAAGAAATAAGACTAATAAGACATAAGGTAGACCCCAGGACAATAGAGACTGAACACTGGGAAAGTCTTGCCGGAGGGTTCAGATTCTCAGGGACAGGAAAGACAAGCAGGTGCCTCTTACCCAGGTGCCTGGGCGTGAACTAACGCCAGTTACAGGGATGGTGCAGTGGGTTGAACGGTGGCCCCAAATGATAGATCCAGGTCCTAATCTTCAGTCCCTGTGAATTTGATCTTTTTGGAAATAGTTTTTGCAGATAGAATTAAGACTCTCAGATGAGATCATCCTGGGTTTAAGGTGCGCCCTAAATCCAATGACTAGTGTTCTTACAAGAGAAAAGGGAGGGAGACTTAACACCCCAGCAACACAGAGGTGAGTAGGCGATGTGAAGATGGATGCAGAGACTGGAACTATACAGCTAGAAACCAAGGAAAGCCATGGATTGCCAGCAGCCACCGGGAACTAGGAGAGGGACACGGAATGGGTGCTCACTTAGAGCCTCCAGAAGGAACCACCCCAGTTGATACCTTAATCTTGGACTTCTTGCCTCCACAACTCTGAGAGAATGCATTTCTGCTGTTTTAAGCCACCCAATTTGTGGTACTATGTATGACAGTCCTATGAAGTCCATACAGTTGGCAGTTGATTTGATCTCATGGATCAACTCTATCAATTGGTTGTGACTGTCCAGATCACTCTGCTGAGAACTCTGAGGCCATCCTGACTCCATAGGAAATGTGCGATGATTGATTGGTGATGCCTGCTGTGGGCACAGAATGCACATGGCAGTACGTGAGTCATGTGATTGCCCTACCAAACCCAATGTTAGCACAGTGCTCAGTACTAGAAGTAAAGAGATGAATAACACATGATTTGTGCACTTAAAAACTTTACAGTCTAGCACCAGAACTCAGTCGGATCAATACTAACAGTGAAATTTACTTGACCTTCCTTCTGATTAAGGTTAAGATTAATCACAATGGCTTCAACAGAATAGAGTTGTCGGGAACAAAGGGTCACAAAAATAACATGCATGGCAAGCAGAGTGTGCCAGACATTCTATTTGATGTCAAATTCAATGGTAGTCAAGGACAATTAAGGCTTCATGTGTGGCCTTTGCTGCAAATAGTTTTTTTTAAGCCCTCGGAGGTAAAGTTGTCATCAAATATTGGAGTATCCTTGTATAATTATGAGCTAAGCCTATGCCATCTTCCAGGGTAACCACAAAGTTTATTCCCCAGTGGATGAAAAACAGCCCTCTTGGATCCCTGGGTGTAGAGTTGCATATGGCATCCTCTTCTGTAACCACATCACCATCATCCTGTATGAGTTATGACACTATATGTTCCTCTTTCATCTTTCACCCTTTGAGGCAGCACTGCCCAGTCTTACCATCTCTCTGGACCCAGCACCTAAGATCACCTTTTTTATTTTTACTTTATCTCCTGAGAAGTTCACTCTCAGAGCAGCAAACTATCACCCAGCGGGCAAAATGGACATGATGCTGATGAGAGACATTATATTCCCAATATACTCTCACACCTCTGAGCCTTTCCTCCTGCTCATTCTTCTGCCGAAAGTCTAATTTCCGCCACCACCCTTCACCATATGGTAAAATTACTCACTTTCCAACTTCCAGTCCAAATAAGCATCTCTTCGGGGACACTTTATTCACCTTCTCCAGTAAGAAGCAATTACTCACTTCTCTGCGCCGTCATGAAAATTGTTCCTCTACTTCAGAAATAGCACAATGCAATGCACTGTAGGTCCTTGTCTTTGTATCTATGTCTTCTACTAAATAAGTAGTCCCTGGGAAATGTGTCTCATTTACTTCTCATACCAATTTCTAGTCATGTGCCCGGCATATAAAGAATGCTCAATAATGCTAAATATTCAACAGTCAATAGATGTTAAACAAATGTGTGGAAGGATAGCGTTAAGGATAGCTATAATGATTTACTGATGCCCTCTGAAAGAAGGTTGAGAGCAATTTGTTATAAGCTTTTCTGGGTGAAATACCATAGCATCTAATCCTCCTCTTCCTTTGAGCTGCTCTGATCTGCCAATCTGCCTGTCATTTGCATTCATTCAATGAAGGTTGATCTATGTTATTTTGGTTTTTCACCCCGGGCTTTGCCATCATCTTGGGTGATGGCAGCACCCACATGGATGACCCAATAGATAGATGACCTCTTATTTAGTCTCCTGACCTATTCATCGCCAGTGGTATTCTCCCTCCACCTTTCACTTCTGAACTTCCATTACCTGTAAATGTTCTACTCTTAGAGTCACTAAGGCAAGCCTTTCCAGGTTATTCTACCTTGCTTATTCAACTGCTCTGTGACAGCTCTTGACCTCTCATTTCTCCCAGGTCATCAGCCCTATCTCTCTTTACTTACTGATTCTAATTTGGTCTCCATGACCCATGATTTTAATAACATCTTCACTTCCACCCCAAATAAGCCCATCTGCTGCCTTTTGTTTGCGCCACACAGATAAAACACAAGCCTGGGAAAACCCAGCTGGGTGCCATTTCCAAGACACTGTCCAAGCAGGAAAAGCCAACCAGGCCCTCTCAGATCCACTACACATTCTCCACCCTCAACCTCAAATGAGCCCACAACTCTGCCAAACAAACCTACCACATCATCTCCTGTCACTTTGCATAGTAATTTTTTACAAAGTTTATCTACACTTCCCAAGCTTCTGCCCCTGCTATACAATGACATTCTTCTTCCTCATCAGACAATCTTGCCTCCTACTTTACAGAGAAAACAGATGCTATCAGATAGGAAACCCCCACAACCAGACACACAGACATGCCTGCAAGGGCACCCATCCCATCCTCCTTCACTCTGACAACAGGAGAGGAGTTGACACAACTATCCCCCCATTTGGTCTTTGCATCCTACTGCAACCTACCACCTTCTGAATCTTTTACTATTATTTATCCTTTTCCATCTCGTATTCACAACCTCTTTCTGATTGGTCCTTCTCTGTTCTTAAGCATTTGCCCACCATCAGCACCAGAGTCCTGCTGCCCATCTCCCTCCTCCCTTTACTGTCAAACTTGAAGGAAGGGTTGTCTTCACTCATTGTTGCCATTTCTCCACTTCCCACACACCCTACAACTCACTCTGATCTGGATCTGATGCACCATTCCACTGAAATAGCACTTGCTAATATCCCACTGAAGTCCACGCAGCCATGTTCAGTGGACACTTTCTAGGCCTCATCTTCATTGGCCTTTCCATAAAATTAGACACTGTTGCCCCTTCCACTTCTCTGAAATCCTTGTCCTTGGGCTTTCGTGACCTGACAACATGCTGGCTCTATTTCTTCCTTTCTAGCCATATCAGCTCCATCTTCTTTGTAGGTTTGTCCCCCTTGTCCTGTCCATAAGGAGCAGGATCCGTCCAAATCTAACTCCAAGCATTCCTTCTCTTCCTAAGTAACACTGTCTTCTGTGCCCTTAGCTTCAGTTACACCACAACAAAGATGACTTACACATTTATAGAACCAGTCCAGAACCCTCTTCTCAGTTCCAGGTCTTTATGTAAAACTTCTTAGTTAACACCACCCTTTGAGCATTCCCAAAGCATCTCACACTCAAAGGACCTAAAACCAAATTTTGCTCTTCCCCTCCAGCCCCCCATTCTAATCTCTTCCAAGAATCATTATCTCAGTAAATAACACTACTAACCATTCTGTTGCTCAAGCCAGAATCATCGGTGTCATCCTGACATCTGCCTCTCCCTCGCCCATCATATTAAATGCCTCACCAAGCCTGTTGGTTTTAATCTCCTTATAGTCCTTGAATCATACTTTTTTCTATCACCACCAACATCCTAATCCATCCCTCCCCTACACTAGCTTTCTACACTGGAACTGTCCTAACTAGTCGTCCACACTGCAATCTCATGCCTCATGCCACAAATGCAAATCTCATGCCTCCCACCCCTCCCAAAACTTCCCCCCAGCCCCAACCTTATAGCAAGGCATCTATGTCTCTCCTCTGGGCTACTGCAGTACCCTACACTCTTGCCTAGCATTGGATCCATCCCATCTCACTTGTAATTGTGCCCTCCACCACACACACATGCATAAACACATGTAGCACAACCACTTGTGAACTCCTTGAGGCAGGAACTGTGTCTTCCTCAATTCCACAGCCACTCATTTTTCACGGCAGAAAATTCAGAGGATCTGTTATCTCCTTAAACATCAAATTGCCCCACTTACTACGTAGTCAATACATGAGATAAAAGTTGACAATGTGTTGTCAAGCTGCTCGATCATTCCTAAATAGTGGCTAAATCTGCTCAGCTATGACACTGAGTGATGAAATGAGACAGGATTCATGCCCAGTAAGGGTGGCATGAAGAAGAGGATGGAGAATATGGCTTGATGGCTGTAAGGGGCTGGATGGGGGGTGGGGGAGATGGAGAGTGGTGACCTTGCTGTATATCAGGGAAGGAGGCAAGAAGGAAAACAGGGTTGTTATTGTACTGATAGTAAATACTTCCACCGGATTCTCAGCTCAGCCTCCTGTCCTCTAATGACTTCTGTGAGCCCCTACTCAAAGCATGCAAACTTCTCCTTTGCAGCAGATGGCAGCAGTAATAAGCCCCAGTGGCGAGCTAAACACTGACAGGTGGCAAGGAAATGGGCTCCTTTGCTCATTAAAAAGAAAACTCATCATGGAGATCAAACAAATGGATGGAACCCATGCAGAGACAGGTCTTTTTCAATGAGGCACCAATCTTCCAAAGTGACTCCCAGTACGACTTTACCACAGTCCAGGAGGACACAGAGAGGAAGTCTTTGTAGATGTGGCCAATGTTTCTGCCACTGAAGGATTTCCATAGAACTGGCTTTGAGGTTCTATACAATAATTAGCACCTAATCCCCAGCAGATGATGGACTCCAAGAAAACCAAAGGCCAACAGAGGGTCCCCCAGCCCTTGGTGGCACCTCTTCACTTGGCTGTGATAGCATCCTAAGCTCACCTCTCTCTGCACTTCCATGCTGTTTTCTAAGGGCCCTACAAATATCTGTCCCCCTCCTCCCATTAATCAATGAGTTACTCAGGGAACAACACTATTATTCAACTCTACAATTCCCCAGTGTCCAGCAAAATGCCTGGTACTTAGTAAAAAGTTTGGCATAATGAAAAAGACAGCTTCGATAAGATCCCAGATTTGAACCTTTCTATCCACATGATCATAGGCAAGGTATCCAACCTCTGTGGATCCAGTTCCCTCATTTGTAATACTGTGCACCTGCATTCAGAATAAGTACATGAATCAAAGTTAGTTTAGAGTGCCTAAAGCTCCTGGCACAATGCCTGACACATACTACGAGCTAACATTAATTGAATTGCATCCCTCTCAGGGGCTACTCCTTGCCCCACCCTACTTGAAATATTGGAAAGAAATAAGAATGCTTTAGTTCAGAGATCAATGAGATATTTGATATTTATGGAGGAAGAGAATCTACTATGTACAAGATACTCTGCCAGGAGCATTCCTCACCACAGCCCTGGATATTGGACATTATTATCCCACATTACAGAGGAATAAATTGAGGCTGAGAGAGGTTGGTGTGTCTTGCCCAAGATCAGTTAATGTCACAGCTGGAATATGACCTTTGATCTTTGTGACTGTAGAGGATCAGTCCTTCTTTTATATATCACAAAAAGAAACATGAATAAGAGTAAAGAAGTCACCAATCCCCAAGGTCAATGCCAGAGGAAGGGTGGCTGGGACAGCTTCCCTGGCATTAGCCCATGGAAGACGTGCACAAGGAGCCCTGCAATAGGACAAGGGGTGCAAACATGCAGTTGACACGCCACTTCTCCTTGACCTTTTGTAAAATGTTTACAAAAGGAAAACAAGGAACAGGGGAAAAAATTACCTATCTTCACCCACGGGAGTTGTATGTAAAGGTACATATGAACATTTAAGTCCACAGCCTAAAAGTACAAGGGCTCCCCACAACCAAAGTCCAAGCCCTTTGCAGTGGTATTCTCTTCGCTGGCTCTCATCTCATGACACTCCCTAACTCTCAATTTATAATTTTGCCACACCTAGCCTGTGGGTCTCCAAATATACCATACTATGGTTTGACATCCCTTCCACTCTCACTTCCTTTACCTGACTAATCCTACCTATTCTGAACTAAGATTCAATTCAAACATCTCTTCCAGGAAGAGATGACCAGGAAGCCTTCCTTGGCCAGTAAACTAAGTTTAGCTCCCATTTTAACCTCCGAATTTCTGTCTCTAGCCCTACAATCGCCACTATTTTATAAATATCTAGTTAGAGATATATCTTCTGCATCTGAGTGTGAAGTCTTTGAGGACGAGAGTCTATCTTAATTCACCCTTTTATCCTCATCATCCGCCACCATGGCTCATACATAGAACAAGCTCAAAAATATTTTTGAACAAAGAATCGCCACTGTGTTCCTGTCAAGAGCTAAGCACCCCAAGAAATGCACAAGAAGCAAAAAAACAACATCACAGCCAAGAGGAATAGTGTAAGCCCAAAACAGATGGAAAATGATTCCATGATAATAAATGGATGGTACAAACATCATGCAGAAATGCCAAATGAATCAAAGTGTGTGATGAGTGGATGATATCAGGGAAGTCTGCAAGAAAGCACCCAGCATTCTTTGGCAAAGTTACATCCTCATCTTTTATTGACCTGAATACTCTTTGTGAAATGCCCCTTCCCTTACCCAATAGTCTGGGATGTCTGCTATGAGCTGCCTTCCAGGGAAATCCTAGGCTGAGAAAAAAGGAAATCATTATTGATTGATCAGTTGTCATGGAGACATGAATGAAAGAAGGTGATGGTCATTGGACTAGTAGAAGGGATATCAAGCATTATAGGAAAGGAAGAAATACAACCATTGACATTGGCATTTCTTAGCTACGTCTTTTAAAGAAGCAATGAGCTCAGAGGTCTTAGGGACCGAGCCCTCCATCCTTACAATGGGTATGATAATAGCCAGTCAGCAGTGATGTTTTGAAGATTAAGTATGATCATCAGTATAACATGCCTAGTGTCTGGTATATCCAATAAACAGTAGCTATTACTAACTGGGCAGTTACTAGCCCATCTGTTCCTTTTATTTCTGGAAGCTGAAATCCCCTAGAAAATATCTGTTGAATTTGGGTGTAAGGAGACAAGTAAAAATTGTTCCACCAGTGTATTTGTTTCCTCTGAAGTGCCTTTTTTATTTAATCCCTGATATTATTCCAGTATATCTATTATAGCAAATACTCTTAAGAAAAAAGGCTGCATTCAGAAATAAATTGCACTCACAGATCATGCCTTAGAATGTGCATCATTAGTGTTTAACTGGCAAAACCAGATAGAGAAGATAGATGATCCCATTGAAAAAAGCCAAATCGGATTTTGAAGCGACTTTGACTTGCTCCCTTTCTCTTTCTCTTCCTGGAAAAGAGAAAGCAAAAATTAAATGGCTATGCATATGATTTTTTGTGCTTTGCAGCAGCTCAAGAGAGCCTCATCACTCCTGAGTTGGTCAGCTCCGTGGTCCCTTTTAACCATTACTGACAGTGGCTCAAGGAGAAAGCCTGGGATGAAAACAAATCCTCCTATTTGCATCAACTAATGTTAATATTTGTCTGTAGTCCCTCTCTATACTTAGAACTGAAAAACAGCTTCCTATTTTCTTCAGACTAGAATCTTATTATTGATAAATTATTTATCTGTTCCTCACTTTGCTCTGAAATGCAGCCCTGCCAAGCTATTCTAGATGATCAAGGAATTCAGATAAAAGGACTACAAAGACAGAGCAACACCCAAAAATAGAAGTTAAATCCATTTATCCTTGTTCCACCTGGTGAAAGAATTATGCTAGATGGTACGATTTTTACCTGTGCACAGGGAAAAATGGAGAAGTGAGCAAGAGTTCAGACGTTCCCAGGCTCCCTTTCTATGGCCTCCACAGTACACTTCTTTCCCTCCTCTCCAGTTTCCCCTGCTATCCAGGTAGGACACATGTTACAGAAAGCCAAAAAGGTTCAGCTAAGGCTCCTGATTTCCCTCATCCCGTCCATGGTCAAGATCAGGAAAAAATCATAAGAAAAGCCAGAAACAGAAGACAGGCCAGCCCATAATGGGACATGGAGGGAAAAGACCAGGTCAAAAAAGAAGCACGGGGATACTGAAATTTCCCACAGAGAGAACTGGAGTGCCATGACTTTCCTATACTGACCCCCCACTGCAAGATCTGGGCTGGGCAAGTAGGCTTGGCCACAGGGCTTAAATTTATCCTAAAGCTAAGGAACCCCATCCCTGGTGCACCTCCACCATTGTGGAACTTGGATCCATCTTCAAGCAACTCTGCCCCTACTCATTACTATGGCTTTACTGGACATTGTAGTCCAATGGTTTCAGCACAAGTTGCAGAATCTATTCCTTTCCAAATTCCATACCAACAACCAAGGCATATAATAACTGTTTATTCCTTGGAATCATTAGTTATTAAAAAATAAGAACAGCAAAAATGATAAACACACACATAAACCCACATGTGCACACACCTTTGAAACTTCAAATATACTTATATTGTTCAACCAACTGTGCATATATTTGCATTCCCAGAACTAGCCATAATTATGCACAGTAATGCCTCAAACTGCAGACAACTTTAAGCCTCCAGAATTCAGCTATAGTTAGGAAACAAAAGAACCTGGCCCTTGAGTGGCCAAGACAATAAACTCTAATATACACTGCCTGTTTGCCACACATGTACCGGAAGTCTAAGGATCTAGTCCACTGCCTAGGAGACCAGGAGGCCTTGGCAGGGAAGGGGGCAGGGAGAGCAAAAACTCTCACTTCTTCAAAGCTCTCTATGTAGGTAAAAAGAAAACAGGAAGCCAAAGAAGAAGATATACACATCACCAAATCAAAAGTTCATTCCTCCAAAGACATACAAATGGCCAACAGGTGTATGAAAGATGCTCACGATCATCATCACAGATAGCCAAAGATCATCGGGGAAATGCAATTCAAAGCACAGCGAGATATCACCTCACACCTATTAGTTTGGCTATTATCAAGAGAAACATAAAATAACAACTATTGTCGGGGAGGATGTAGAAAAATCAGGACCTTTGTGCACTGTTGGTGGGAATGTAAATTAGTACATCTACTATGGAAAACAATATGGAGATTCCTCAAAAAGTTAAAAATACAATTACCATATGATCCAGCAATCCTACTTCTGGGTACGTATCCAAAAGAATTGAAATCAGGATCTCCAAGAGATATGTACACCTTCATGCCCATTGCAACGGGGCAAGAAACAACAGGAAGTGGCAAGTCATAGACCTGTTGACCCTGCGTGGCAGTTAGGGACTCACCAGGAGGTTCTTAAGGGCTGGGTTTTGAGGGAGACAGTGCAGAAGACAAGGTTGGTTTCTTAGTTCACTTGGACTAAACAAAAATACCATAGACTGGGTGACTTATAAGCAATAGAAATGTATTTCTCACAGTTCTGGAGGCTGAGAAGTCAAGACACTGGCAGACTGGGTGTCTCGTGGAAGCTTCCTGTTTCATTGATGGCTGTCTTCTCACTATGTTCTCACATGACAGAAGGAGCAAAGTAGCTCTATGGGGGTCTCTTTTATAAGGACACTAATCCCATCACGAGGGCCCCACTCTCATGACTTCATCTAACCTAACTACCTCCCACAGCTCCCAACTCCAAATACCATCACACTAAGGATTAGGCTCCCACCCATGGATTTTAGGGAATCACAAACATTGAGTCTACAGCAACTGGAAGACAGGAAATGCCAGATCACAATGGGCCTTGGAAGTCATGCTACAGAGACTGAGCTTTACCATGGGTCACATTTTCACTTGAGAAACGTCACTCCTTAGAACAAGTCATCTGTGGGTTCGTGGGGGCAGTCTCTTTTGCTCTTTCAAGCAGCACTATCCAATAAGAAATGTAATGCAAGCCACATAATTTTAAATTTTCCAAGAGTCACATTATAGAAGAGTAAAAAGACACAGGTAAAATTAATTTTAAGAATACATTTTCTTTAGGGATGCCTGGGTGGCTCAGTCGGTTAAGTGTCTGTCTTCGGCTCAGGTCATGATCCCAGGTCCTGAGATAGAGTCCCACATCAGGCTCCTTGCTTAGCTGGGGAGCCTGCTTCTTCCTTTCCCTCTTCCCCACCCACGCTGTGTTTTCTCTCTCTCTCTCTCTCTCTCTCTGACAAATAAATAAAATCTTTAAAAAAAAAAAGAATACATTTTCTTTAACCTAATATATCCCAAATACTACCATTTTAACATGTGGTCAATACAAAAAATTATGACTGAGATATTTTACTTTGTGTTCGTTTTTTTTTTAACTATACTAAGCCTTTGATATCTGATGTGTATCTTACAATTACAAAACATTTCAGTTGTGACCAGCCGCACCTCAAGTGAGTGGCTACCATATTGGACAGTGAAATTCTAAAGCAAGAAAGATTATCCCCTGGAGACCTAGATTTAAGTGAGCACTTTTGGAGAGGCTCCACTGGATGGAAAAAGCACTGAAAAATCATTATGGGGAAACTGGGTAAGAGACAGATGGACCAGCATATTTTACGGATAAACCCTAGCTCACCTTCCTAGAGCCTTAAGAATCTCTATTAGATTTGCCATCCACCTTACCTTCAGTCAAGACAAAATGACATTCTCTTCGGGAAATAAAGCAAGGTGGAAAAAATACAGAAGGGATCTCAAGAGAACTCTTTGGGTCTTGTCTCTGTCCCACCTGAGACATCCATCAATGGGGTGGGGGGTGTTGAGGCACTGGTTACTTGTAACCACTAGAGGCCCTGTGGACCCTGTCTTGTATTTAGTGTTCCCAAGATAGAGCGGGAATCCAGAGAGGGAGAAATACCATGACAGGGTCTTAACTCCAGGAAACAAACTAAGGGTTGCTGGAGGGGAGATGGGGGGGGTGCATGGGGTAACTGGGTGATGGACATTAAGGAGGGCACTTGATGGGATGAGCACTGGGTGTTATACGCAACTGATAAACTGCTGACCACTACATCTTAAACTAATGATGTACTATACGTCTGTTCATGACCCACGGCCGTGAGAACACTTCAACCTGCCCCTACCTCTCTGGGAACCGCGGGGGAGCATATAGTACACAGTGGGCACAGCAGGCATTTAGGACCCTGTTGATTTTTTTTTTTAATTACTAGAGGCACTCCATGAACCCCTGGTTTCCATAACCAAACTCTTGGTGAGGAGGTCCTCAAATCTCCCACCTCCGCTGTTAGAAAAACAGCCGGTCCAAAACCACCCCCCAATGCTCAGAGCTTTCTGAGGGATTGATGTGCTGCCTTTCCTCTTGGGCAGCAGAGATAACGACGGTGTGATTTAGGTAGAGGCCAGGGAGCAGGCTGTCGTTTTCTTCATCCTCTTCCAAAAGCAGATCTATAGGACAGACGTTCTTATTGGAAGAATAAAAATATTATGTGCTTTGATTCGTGCCTTCCTGTATATTTTGCCAACACAGACTAAAGGGGAAAGGGGAAAAGAAAGGACAAAAAGACAGGCAGGAGGAGTTTTACATGAGAAAAGCTGCTGATAAACACGTGAGTCACACACAGCTCTTTGACCGCCCTGATCTGGTCTGTGGAGATAAAGGCATCTTACCCTCTTTGAGCGGGAGAGTGGTTTTGCTATGTTAGCCCCAATTAAGAAGGAATGCTAGGTGAGTTATTTCCCTCCTACAAAAACCAGAGAAAAAAGAAGAAGAAAACTGTCATTCCCAACCCCAGCTGCATGCGTGGTCCCTGCTCTGCCCCCTACTAACTCATCCCTTGATGAACTCAGCCAGTCCGTGGCTTTGAGTACCATCTACATACTGGGTATTCCCAGGGCACATCCCAGCCCCCAGCCCACCCTCACCACCCTCCCTCCATTCCTGGTAAGAAGGTAAGTCCTGTGTTTTCTTCTCATTCTAGTCACCCACTTACTCCGGCTGAAAATCTCAGAGGCACCCTTGACACATCTCTTACTCCCTCATCCCACATCCAATCCACCAGTAGATCCTATCGGCTCAGAATACATCCAAGCTCTGACCACTCTCATCTCCTTCCCTGCTACCATCCTAATCGACTCCACCTCTCACCTGACTCCACAGACTTTCCTACTGGTCTCCTCACTCTCACTCTTGTCCTCTACAATCACTACCCCCATCGCAGCGAGACTGAGCCCTGAAAACCTAAACCAGATCATGTCCCTCCTCTATTCTAAAGCCACTGGCTCACCAGCTCTGGTAGAACAGTATCTAAACTCTTGCATGGCCTGCAGGCCCCCCAGCAGCTCCCACACAACAACAGCTACAGTGACCTCCTTGCTGGTTGCCTAAGAACGTCATCTCATCCCCACCTCAGGGCCTTTGCACTGCAGTGCCTTCTGACTAGTTCTACCACAGACCTTCACATAACCATTTCCCTCACTTCATACAGTGCTCAATCCCAAAGTCACCTCTTCGGAGGGCCTTCCTACATCACCCCTTCCAAAATTGCACCTCCACCATACCCTATTCCCTTACTCTGCTTTATTTTTATTCCTAGCATTTACAACTACCTGATTTTGTATTATATTTCATTTGCTTCCTTATTTGCCTTCACTCGGATATGAAATCTGGGAAGGTAAGGACTTGTTTTATCTCTTGTTGTATCCCCAGTGCCGAGAAGAACACTGAGCACATAGGCAATCAATAAATATTTGTTAAACAATTGAATGAACTTGTCAAATTGAATCATGAGCAATTCTTTTGAAGTTACTGGTTTTAGGAAACACCCTCCCGTCTGTCAAATGTAAGTATCGGGGGAATGAATGAATGAATGAATGAGGCAGATAGCCAGAAAGAGACTGTGTAACCCACATACAAATAAAAGTGCGGCCAATGTGTTCTTGCTGTCAGCAACCTTAATGCCTAAATCTGTAGTCTTCCGTGGAATGGGTTAAAAACCCTCATTCATCCCACTGGCAAATTAGGCTACTGTTGTGGGGTGAAGATCCTCACTATGACACCCCGGAAATAAGGCCAGGGGTTGATCCACAAGTACGAGGCTTCAATATTGGAGTTGAGGGGACTTGTCACATCATTACTTCTGCTATAAATGCAGCTCGCTTTGACCTCAGACCCGTTTACCTTTGCTTGTATTTTTGCTGTCAGTCTACCCAAAGTCTTGAAAAGATGAGGCAAAATGGCTTGTGTATTTCCTTTTGAGAGTTTTGGGGGGAGGGGTTTTAGAGAGAGACTGTGCATGTGCTCATGAGCGAGGCAGAGTGGGGGGCAGAGTGAGAGAGAGAGAGAATCCCAAGCAGGCTCCACAGCCAGTGTGGAGCCCAACATGGGGCTCAATCCCACAACCCTGAGATCATGACCTGAGCCAAGATCAAGAGGCAGACGCCTAACGGACTAAGCCACCCAGGTGCCCCCACTTTTGAAAGTTTTAAATAGGAAGTGTGCCCATTGTTACCTAGCCCAAGCTCAAAGACTTCATCCCTGAACATTATATCTAATAAGATTTTTCTTCCTACCCAACAAACCTATAGGTTCAAAAACACTGTCATGGAATCATTGAGAAAGAAAGTGCATTCATATTCCCATTCCGTTCAGCTTCTGCCATTTAACATATGAGGAAACTGGGGCACAAAGGAAAGATTGGCTCGTTGCATTGCTGGTCAGGAGCAAAGTTGACATGATAACAATGCTTCACTCCTTCCACCCAAAGCACACTCGACTGCCAACTGCTTAACCTGCCTCTGGGTTTGCCTAGGGAAAGCTCCCCTACCCTAAATGGGAGATAACTTGCAAGTTCGTCATCTCAAATAAAATATTCCCACACCATCCAGGATTGAAGTTCATTTTGGCAAAACGTGACACCTCCAGCTCACTCCTTCACAAAGCAGGCAACTCCTTGAACAGGGCCCACTACTGGAGTTGTCTTGTATGTTGGCTCTGATTCCCCAGAACTTTTATCTATTGGCCCCAAGTGTGCAATCCTGGAGACAGATATCACAGCGGTTAAAAATATGTGCTTCCAATCCTGCCACTGTGACAACACGGATGGACCTTGAAGGTATTATGCTAAGTGAAAGAAGTCAGAGACGAAAAGGCAAATACTGTATAATCTCACTTACGTTACCTACGGAATCAAAAAAAAAAACCCAACTTATAAAAAGAGAGATCAGATTTGTCATTACCAGAGATGGGGTGCAGGGGAGGCAGAATTGGAGGAAGAGGGTTAAAGGTAAAAACTTCCAATTATAAAATAAATAAGTCCTAGGGATGGAATGCACAAGATGATGACTATAGCTAACAGTGCTCTGTGATATGCAGGGAAGTCAGTAAGAAGGTAAGTCCTAAGAGTTCTCATCATAAGGAAACGTTTTTCTCCTTTTTTCTCTCTATTTTTATTGTATCTATATGACAAGATGGATGTCAGCTGAACCCATTGTAGTAATTATTTCACAATATATGTAAATCACACATCATGCTGGATGCCTTAAACTTATAAGTGATGTATGTCGATTGTTTCTCAGTAAAACTGCGGGAAAAGATACATACTTCCATAGCTTATGCACCTGCTTCGAATCCTGGCTCCTCCTCTTATTACTAATTTTGTGACCTGATGTCATGTTTTTAACTTCCCTGCAAGCCACAGAACAGTCTGAATGATATGACCCTTTTAGGTAGATGAAAAATATGGAAATAGACACACTTTGTTTCACTGATTCGAAGATGGCACAAGTAACGTTTCTGCCTTAGAAAAAGGCTGCCTTTTAGAATCCGGAACCTGTCACAATCACCACCAGACAGGTGACAGCTGCGAGGCTGGGGTAAAGAATGCCCACTGACACTTTAAGGTAACACCAAGAAATGGCCGGCGCTAAAGCATCTTTTGTTCTATAAAATATAATAAATCTGATGGTAAGTGTATATAAATTCTTTCTGGAAAGAATCAAAGACACATTTAGAAGCAGTTACCTCCAGGGAGAGAAACAGAAAATGGGAAATGAGGCTTTCACTTTCCATTATCTCCCACCCTACACAGTTTGACTTTCTCAACCTGCGAAATGTATTCAATAATAAATGAGCCATTTGGGGCTTATTTTCTCCTTTTTACTTCTTTTACTTTAAAAAGACTTAATCGATCTTAATTTTTTTAAATAAAGAATAAGTGAAGTAAATAATTAAGTGTATCTTAATTCATGAACTTTCCCCCTCCATCTTCTTTGCATTTGAGAAACTGGGGAAAGTGTCTAAAGATCTAAAGAGACACAGAAAGGCATTACAGTACCGTGCAAGGAGCACGGGGCCTGAGATGGAAGACGGGGATGGACGGCACCCCAAATTAGCAAAACTTCAGGGAAGCAATTACCTTCATGCATTTCTGTGGCTGCCAAATTTGTACTACCCTTTTGAAAAGCCATTTGTCAAAATACAGAAATTAAATATTCATGCCTTTGACCCATAGACTCACCTACAGTGTTTTTACTGTAAAGAAAGTTTCTACAATACTTTTAAAAGGCCAGGCATTAAAATATTCACATAATTTCTTTTAATAGCAAAAATAATTGGCAATATCTCAAATTTACATCAATAGGTTAATAGTTCTGTAAAATATGATACATCCAGTGAATGGGAATGAATCCATAATAACATTCTTAAAAACTTTATAAGAATATGATAACCAGATTACATTTTACAAAGCAAGACATAAAATTGCAGTTAGATGAAAGAAGCAACACTTTTTTGTGCAGAAAATTTAGAATGTTGAAGAAATGGGCAACAGGGAACATATATGGAATAAGGAAGGCAGACGCCCTAAGTCTAGCATTCAATCATTTATTCAGCCTTTGGGTTCATAGACTTTCTTTGTTCTTCATGCTGTGCTCTGAACTGAGGTACAATGGTGAAGAAAACATGCATGATTCTTGTCCTAAAGAAGCTTGGGACCTAGTAACATACAGATAATCCATTTCCCTAAGTTAGTAGAACAAAGTCATCAAAGTAAAATTAAGAGATAGTAGAATAAAAATAAGCGAACTCAGAAAGCTAGAAGAATAGCATCCAAATAAACCCTAAAGAAAGAGGAAGGAAGTATTAAATGTAAAAGCTGGAAGTAATTCATTCAAATCCTAAAAAGCAGAATCAATAAAAAGAACTTGTTTTGTGAAAACACCAATAATATAGACAAACATCTCAAAATGCTAATCAATAAAAAAGAGAAAAACATAAATCCAAAATGTTAAGAATGGAGGGCTTCTTATTCCCAGTCCCGCAGGTAAGGAGCTTGGAAGTTGCCATTCCCATCCTCTCAGCATAAACAGGGCTGAACCAGTTGCAAACCAACAATTCTTAACTCCTCCAGGGGACCGGCCTCACTGGGCAAGCTGCGGTCCCAAGACAGGTGCAAACAGGGAGTCACAAGTTACCAGGCCAAGCCCAGGAGCAGAAACTTCCATGGGAACCAGCGCAGCGCAGGAGAACAGATGGTAACGGGCATAATGCTGGAGGCTCAACGTGGAAATGTTTGAGAGTCTACAACTCCAGAGGGGCCTAGTCTTAGGAGGACATCTCCCCACTTTTGTGAGCTTTCCCTTTAGCGCTCCCGGGTTCTCACAGTGAAGACTGGAGAAAAATCCCCTTGCAACACAGGAGAGCCAAGGGGTCATTTTGAAATACTCCCAGGGAATCTGTTCTTCTTACCAAAATGGTAACAGTGAGAAAGGGCCTACAACCACAGGCATGAAGTGTTTGTTTATTATAAAAGAAAACTCTGCACAACTCCACGATAATGAATTTTTAAATCTCAGAGAAATGGTTGATTTTCAAAGACACAAAATGACCAGAATTGATAAAAGAAGAGGACAGATTGAATGGAGCAAAGCAAGGGTGTGAGGAAATGAGCTTTCTCCTGTGCTTCTGTAAGAAATAGTGTCAAATACCGCTAAGACGTGCGAGCACAGTGACCTATAAATTACCCTTATGCAAATTTCTTCTAACAAAATAATAAATAAAAGTGTAAAGTGTATTCTTCCATAGTCATCGCTATTTAGCAAAGTGCGACATGTAATAGCAAAAACTGGGAACAGCTTACATGTCTAATAACAATTTTTTTTAATGTTATTTCTTTGAGAGAGAAAGAGAAAGCACACAGAGTGAGAGGGAGAAACAAGCTCCCTGCTGAGCAGGGCGTCTGATGAGGGACTCGATCCCAGGACCCTGAGATCATGATCTGAGCAGAAGGCAGACGCTTAACTGACTGAGCCACCCAGGCATCTCACTAATAACAATTCTGATAAGCAAAGTGCAGTACAATCTGTACAATGGGCTGCTATCCAGTCATTAAAAATGACGCTGTGGGTACTTCTCAGTCGCCAAAGGTGTCAGTGATGTATTAATAAGTGACAAAAAGCAAGTTGCCCAAGACAAATAGCATGATCTCATTTCTTTATTTATTTAGGGAGAGAAAAGCATTTTGGAAGACTACCTGCGAAATTACTAATAGTACTTAACTCTGGGGACTTGAGTCATGAGTGATTTGTCAGTTTCTTCTTCATACTGAATATTTGTTTATATTTGCATATTTGTTAAAACAAATATAAAATATACACACGGGAAAACCGACCAATAAAAATATTAAATATTGTCACTGTCTCAGGTACTGAAAATATGAGCTAACACTTTTTAGTCTTATTCCTCTAGTCCAGCAGATTAGAAAGTCTTCAGTGACAATTTCATTGATAAATAAACTTGCAAACAATAAGGGTTCCTAGGTTGCAATGTCAGCTCTGCCTCTAACAATGTAAACCCAACAGTGACTTCCCTCCTCTGGTCTCACCTCCTTGTCTCCAAATCAAAAGAGCCGGAGGAGGCCTTCTGGAGGCCCTGCTCCAATATTCACTTGGCTACTATCTCTCCAAACTGCCGGCTCAGTTATGCAGGGAACATCTACTGCTATTGCAAGCTTGATACACAGTCCATTTAGAAACAGATTTCGAGGAAGAAGAAGAAAAAAAACAAGTAATGTTCATTTGTTTCATTACAACAGTTTAATAGAAACAACCATTCAAAAAATGGAAAATGTCAAGTGGCCCATTAAAGGCCTCCAGCAGGAACGGGTGCATCTAGGCGCAAATATTAAATGGGAGAAACTGCCAGAAAGGAATACAGAGGGCTGTACATGCTGCACCAGTTCAAACACCAGCTCTGTTTTAAGAGATGATCATGCAAGAGGCTGGAGACCCACAGCAGCCCCGCAGAGCTCCCAACGGTTCGACTGTGCTGACAGGAACTTTGGCTGGTCTTCCTCCAACAGCGGATGACACAGTCATACTACCCATTCAGCACTGGGTTACTGCATGTTGTTCCGGGCCAGGCTCTGTGCCAGGGCTGGGGGATCCAGAAGGGATGAGGCACAGACCGTGTTCTCACAAATCTCACAGATCCATGACGAGAGGAAAGGCAAAGGGCTAATTTCCATATTGCAAAGGAATGCTCTAAAGAGGTGTGACAAGAGCAACCTCCTGGGCCCTGACAGGTGGGTTAGTATTAGCCAGATGAATTAGGAACTTGAGAAAGGCCCCGAGAATCTGCATGTAATGTAGAGGGAGTGCCCACCTCTGCAGTGCCCACCTCTGCAAGAGCCCAATGGTGGGAAGGAAGCAGGGGTGGGCTCTGAAGGTGTACAGGGGCCAGAACGAACTTTAAGCTGGGCAGTTATATGCTCAGATTTCATTTGAAACTCAGGCAACAGCCCCTCCATCAGCTGGAAATCTAGGGATCAAGAAAATACATCCAGGGACATGCCTTTGCCCCCTCCCCATATCACTGCACGCCCATTGCAACCCATCCCCAGGTGGCCTGTGTATGAGTAGAATGGCCTTTCCACAGTTGAAATTGAAGAGTCCTGGAACAAACCACTGGTAGTGGGGGGAATGAGGATATCACCCTAGGCTGACACCTCCGAATTGCCCTTGGCCCCACAATAGAGAAATGCAAAAGAGCAGAAAGTTTGGTCTTCATGTTTCCAATTCTCCACACTTAGCCCTAATTAGCAACTTCTTTCAAGGCCTCTGCTTCCATTTAAATTAAATCTGCAAAAAAATAATTATCGGGCATTTTCCAGTGGAGGAAAAAAAAAATCAAACAAAGCATGTTTGCCTGTGCCCTAGTCCTGCTGAGCCTCACAGTCCAGGACTGGGGTCGGTGCCTGCCCGGGTGCTGAGCAGGGAACTGCTCAAGGTCAAGGACGGAGGGGCAGAGCCTGCTCGGAAAGCAGCATGCTTTAGCCTGCATGGGAACATCTTCCCTGGATGTCAGGGAGCCTGTGAAGGAGACTTGGAGAGGGAGAATGGGGTTGTTGGGAATAGGCAATAAGGGGGAATGGGGTGTCACAAAGCCTACAGCAGCAAGACTATAGGGGATGAAGGCTGCATGTTCCTTGATCACAGTTAAATGTTGTGCTCTTTCCTGGATATTGTTAGTATCATTTATTCCCATCAAGAGCAGGGAGGCCTGGTTTCCATGCACGTGCCCAGCTTCACAGCATTTTAAAGAAACCAAGAGGCCATCTCCTTGTGTGGATTCCTGCTGCCATTAACTTTCCTTGATACTGGATTCTACTAGAAGACAGATGCGTCCTACTGGGGTAAGGCATCTGCAAACAGCAAGCAGGTTTTGCTGGTCCAAGACAGGAAAGGAGAAGGGGCTCGGAAGAGCTATGGTGACAGTGTCAGAAAGGTACTCAACTTCTCTAGGCCTCAGTAGCCTCTTCTGTAAATGAGGGAGACTAGCAACACTTTCCTTTATTGATATAAAAAGACTGACAGATATACCTGGTGCGGCCCTTCCCCCACATTCTGCCTTCACAGAAGTGATGGCTGGAACAGCAGCAGCCCTACTGTGACCATGAGTGAAAGGCCAAGACAAGCATGTATCTGTCTGTCCTGACATATCAGAACCACTGAATCAAGGCCAGCAAGGAGCTGGCTCCAGGTGTCTTGTTATATGAAAAAAATACACACTGTTGCTGTAAACCACAGTGAGTCAGGTTTTCTATTACTTCAGCCAAATTCAGTGCTAGCTGAGGGAAGTTTGCTAGGATAATTCAGTAAGATAATATATGGACACTGCATAGCACAGAATCTAGAAAGCAGCAGGAGCTCAGTATTATTAGTCCTTCCTCTTATCATTCTCTTCTTTGAAAATAAAGCCTCTTCTGGAGTTGAAGTACTATCAGAAGAAGTGAAAGTCAATGTTATGTTTGCAGTGTAGGCTCAAAGTGTCAGAGCAAGAGGATTGTGAGGACCACGCGTCACACCCTCAACTTATAACTAAGGACGCAGATGCCCAGAAAGGAAAAACAACTTGGCAACGTCACCCAGGACATGAGTGGCAGAAATAACAGGCTCCCCCAGGGTCCTGACAAGCATCTACTGACCCTCTAATGGGAACACCTCAGACTCAGAACTTAGCAGATCCCCTGGCCTGGAGGGGAGCTTCCAGTCTCAGAACCCCTCTCCTGCCCAGCTCTCTTCTCCACTTCCTGGCATTTCCCAGTCTGGGCCTCCCAGTCTTCCCTTTTACCTGCTCCAGATTCTCCCCACTCTAACCCATATGTGGAGTGCAGGTTCATTCCATCCACCACCACTACCACTTCCTCCGGTGCCTACAAACTTTAATAACACCAATGGCCTGAAGGCCATGCACAACCCTGAGCAATCAGACTCCAGCCAGATCACTCCACCTCCACAGCAGGCTCTGTTCACATCAGTCACATGTCCCCTCCCTGCCCAGAGAAGCTGGGTCGTGCTTATCCTACCAAGCCACTTGCGCTTTTCTTGCCCTATTGAAAAGTGACCCACTACTCAAGAGCCAGTTCTTCCTTTTCTGAACTCCAGGAGAACTTATTTTTGGCCCTAGCCATGTTAGCACTTAGCATATATGCTTCAGGCTTCCAGTTACTCTTCGGTCACTAAATGTTCAATCCCTTTACCTAGACTGGCAAGCTCCTTGCAAGCAAATCTGTTCTGTCTGTGTCTATCTCGGGTAGGAGCACAGGGGAGAATCTTGCAAGCAGTGGGAACAGTCAGCCATCAGCACCGGCAGCAACAAATGTAGGAATCCAAGTCAGTGCCAGTAACATGTTCTCAGAACTTGCTACTTGCCAGGGTGTTAGCCAGGATCCCAGCAAGGAACACGGAGAGCTCACTGGAATCTTCAAAAGAACTTGAAGAATCAACTGCGTATACAAGGTGAAGGAACCAGAAAGGATGGTGAGGTGCCCGAGGATAGCAGCAGCCTAGACTGAGGGGAAGGGGAGGAGGCGGCAGGACCTTGAACCATGGAAAAGGACCCAGCCAGAGGAGTTGTAGCTGCAGGTGCAGCTGAAGAAAACCTAACAGTGCAAAACCCCATCAAAGCAGGAAAGAAGCAGGGGAAGAAATACCCCTACCTCTCACTCCTCCCACCTCTCATCTCCTGCTCATGCCTCCCATTGGCCAAACTCAATGAGAAGCCAGAGGGCAAAGAAATCGGAATGATGGAGTCTGTAGGGGTTAGCCCTGCCCTCACCTCCCCAGGATGCAGAGCAAAGTAAAAAAAGGTCCAGAACATATGGCAGGGGAGGGAGTGGAGGCAAAGAAGGACAAATGAAGAAAAACCAGCACAGAGGCATTGCCTAAACAATTGACCTACATCATCTCTTTTAAGCCATCATAATAATCCCATGAAGAAAAGATTTTGATCCTCATTTACAAATGAAGAAACTGAGTCACAGGGAGATTCCTTAACTTGCCAGGTCGCAGAGTTAAAAAGTGACTGAGCCAGGGTCTGAACGCAGATAGATACCAGATCCTCTGAAACATGAAAATGTTTCATGGAATAAACAAAGGAATGACCAAATACAATTAATTAATGCAATGAGTTATGTCTCTTCTGCACAAGTCCTTGTACTGATAAAGCCTGGAATATATTCATGATCCCATAATCCCCATCCTTGTGAATTTTTCTCCTGACCACCCCCCACATTCACCTTTGTTGAATGTACAACCATAATTCAGAACAGTGGTTCTCAAACATTTTGCTCTTAGTACTTCTTTACTAGAGATTACTGAGAATCTCTAAAGAGCTTTTATTTATCTAAGTTATATTTGTCAACATTTGCCAAATTAAAAATTCAAACGGAGAAATTTTTAAAACAAAAAGTACCCAGCACACAGTAAGATTATGTCATCATGTGTTACAAATTCTGGAAACTCCACCATATATTCATGAGTAAAAAAGGCTACGATCATCTTAGTATTATGAAAATAGTTTTCATCCTCAAGGATCCCCTTGAAGGATCTTGGGAACCTGCAGTTGTCCTCAGACAAGAGCTCGAGAACCATCAATCTAGAGGATGTCCTTATTTCATTTAAATAATTCATATAAACCACAACCTTATATATTATCAGCCTGAACTTAGTGACCCAAGCCTCATTTCTCTTCCCTTCTCTCTTTTTAGTCTCACTGTTACTGAGACCCTCCCCTATTCAGAGTGCAGAGGCCACCTTCCAGGACAGAGCCTAAAGAAGGAGAGTGTTTCTAATAGGGCTGCCCTCGAGTGGTCACACATCAGGACACAGCCTGTCCAGGGGCATATCAGGGAACAGGCAGGAGATTATAACACACGAAGCAGAGCAGACTCTGCTCAGAGAAGATGATAGACTGGCAACAGCCTGGGAGGGACAGCAGGGGCAGACACAGCAAGTAATCACCCCAAAGCAAGATGAGAAGGAGAAGAGAGGTATGGGAGATAGGCAGTAGCTCTGAAGGAGGCTGAAGAATGCAGACCCCAGCCATTCTTTCATTTTTAAAAAGCTTGGCTAGTGCCCTTGGCCATGTAGCAAGACAAGACGAGGGAGGCAGCCCCCTTCTTCCCATCCTTAAAGCTGGTCGTCTCGCTCACTGATAGTCTGGGCTCCAATAAACTCTGAAATGTAATCAGAAAAATGGCGGATGAGATGCTGCATGAATTCACTTGATATGACATAGTGGCCTTTTTTTATCTGGTTTTGTACTCTAGCTTTCTTTTATGCTAGCTTTAAGCTATTTGATTTTGTCCACCTACTTTCTATCCTTCAGCGAGCATATTTATATTCTGCAATGAAAAGAAAGATTTCATATCCTAGCCTCTAACATGAAACTATTTCATGGAGAATGTACGTGACCTCATCTCAGTCTCCTTTCTCCCCAGGAAGAAACGAATTCTCTTCTGAAGTCATCTCTGCCAACTCACACTGGATCCCACTCATTCCCAGCCACGAATCAATACAGGAATATATATACCCCATCATCTTCACAATCGTTTCTATTTTTCAATCATCTACCATGTGTTGAGAACTGAGATACATACTTTATATATGTTATTTCTAAGCTTCATAACAACTCCACTAAAGGAGCACCTTTTTCCCTATTTTATAGATGAAGAAACTGAGACTCAAAGAAGTAATGTACCTTATCCAGCTGGTAAGTGGTTGAGCCACAATTTGAACCTAAATTGTGATTCCAAAATTCATGTTAACCCAGTTTCCATGAAGTCCTTCAACCTTGTCTCTTGCCTTAATCAACAGTAGTCTTTTAGTATATTTTCTTCATGCATCCCAATCTTGGTCACTGACATATTAGCCATGCCTCTCCTGAAAGTATTCATAACTCCGATTTGATGATTCCTGATGTGAGCAGTCCACAACCCTAATTTGATAAAGAAGTGACCCACTGGACTTTCTAATGACTACATAGAAGGCATGCTTACAACCTTTTGAACTTACAGCGGAGTATTTCCTCCATCAACTATAAGAGATATTATCGTTCTCTTTCCTTCTTAGAGACTATTCTTTCTGTGCTCTGCTAACTATCTCCAGCCTGTCCTTGGAGCCTGTGATTCCAATCACTTGTCTAAAAACAAATTAGGTAAATTTCCTTTTTGCTCACTCTATGTGTTTCTCTCATTATCTTTGGAGAAATTAACTCTCCCTGGGCATCTAGGACAAAAGCACATGGAAGCTGAAAAATCTGCTTTACTGAAGAAGGGAAAGGTTCAGAAGGACTTTATTCAGGAGCTTTATTATCCCCAGATAGCAGCATTTCAGCATTTCAAAATCTCCTGCCACCATCCATTCTCCTGAGTCCTAACAGGTTAACACAGTAGATAGGCAAATGCTGCAATTTTCTAACTCAGAAGATTTCTCTGAAACTAGCCATGGATATGAATGTATCTGTGCATCTATTTACATGTGTGAATGTTGAGATGTATTCTGTAGACATGTAGAAGGAGCATGTGAATAAATGGTGTTACTCAAAACCTACTCTTGGTGGACTTGGCTTCCCTGAGATCTCAGAAGAATGTGAAGAACCAAAGTTGTTTAAATTAAAGTTTAGATTCAGCTAAAAGGCAGGGAGACACACCTCTTATTCAAAAGCACTGCAGATTACAGAGATGTGGCTCCCATACCATATTTCCTTTGTTTAAATGTCTCAAGAGTTACATCATCAAGATGATGACATAGATTGTTTTCAACTTCAGTCCCCCTTGCAAGAATACCAACCAGTAACTATCAATAGACAAGATACCATTGTGAAAATCCCAGAACCTGGGAATGAGGCTGAAGCACCCCATGGGCCACAGAGACTGAGAAGGACCACATTAGAAGGGTAAGAGGATTGGTTTACTTTGACCACATAGCTTCTCACCCAGGCTGCCACATCAAGAAGGCCCCTCCACCCCAGCGTATGGTTTCTCCAGTAGGAAAAAAAGAACTCAAAGTGGATATCCAGCTTCTTCGGCATTATAAGGTACTTCCTGGAAGGCTCACTCAGGTCTCACTTGACAGGGATCACTGGAGAAATCTTTGAAGCTTGACCATTGAGGATGAGATAGAGATGGAAAAAGGAGTGGAATTTATAGCACCCAGGGCTCACATCTTAGTGGACTACATTTCTGCTTGCAGTGGCACCCAAGCAGAGATCCCAGACAGCAGCTTTGCATATCTGCAGAGTTGATCTAGTGGCCATATCTGGCCAGAGAGCTTGGTAGGCGTTTCTGCCTGATTTGGGTCCCCAGCTGATGGGCCATACTGGCCATGGAGCCTCTATGGCTCACATGGACAGTGAAGAAAATTCACAGTCCTGCCCAACTAGTGAAAAAAGCTTCCAGTCCCACCTAACTAAAAAGCTGGGCAGCCACAGAGCCCATCCTACAACTCCACTCGGGAAAGGAGCCAAGCCAGCAGCTCTGCCCAACTGTTGAGCATAACCTCCAGCCCTATGTAACCAGGGACTTGAACAGTGGCCCTGAGCAGCCTCAGAGTCCAGCTTACCTTACTGCCCAAACAATAGCCCTGCCCAGCAAGGAGCCCCATCTACAGCTCTGCCTGATCATTGAACACAACATGTGACCTTGCCCAGGTAAACAGCCCAACCAGTAACATTACCCAACTGCCGAACACAGCCTGCAGCCACACTAGACCGAGGAGCCCAGACAGTGACCTCACTCAACCACAAAGCACAGTCTTTGGCCTCATCCAAGTACAGGGTACAGATAGAAGTTCCACCCAACCAGAAGGCCTATCCAGTGACCTCACCCAACAACAGAGTAACAGCCAGCCACCTACCCAATCACCAAGCCCACCCTCCAGCCCCATCCAACTTCAGGGCACAGCCACAGTCTACAGCCACACCTGACCATAAAGCCCTGCCCAAGACCTCACCTGGAAGCAGAATCCAACCAGCAGCATCATCTGATTGGGGAGCACAGTCTAAAGCCCCAACCAACTAGAAATTATGGCAGAGTCCAACCTGCATCCCTACCCACTAGCAGTCTCCAGCCAATGATACCACCCTGCCAGGATGGTAGGTACTACCTGTAGGTACCACCTGTAACCCCACCCAACCAGAGGTGATTGTAGACCCCAGCTAGTGGCCCCACATGACCACAGAGCAGAGCCAGTAGCCCCACTCAATCGGGAAACCTGTCCCAAAGTCCCTGCTTTCATATATATATATGAAATATATATATGACTCCCAGAAGGAGAAAAGAAAAAGAAAGGGACAAAAAATATATTTAAAACAATAATGGCTAAAAACTTCCAAACTTGAGGAAAGAAAGGGACATCCAGATCCGTGAGGCCCAAAAGACCCCAAATAGGTTGAACTCAAAAGTTACACCAAAACACACTATAATTGAACTGTCAAGTTAGAGACAAAAAGAATTTTAAAAGCATAAGAGAAAAGCAACTCATATACAAGGGAGCCCCCATAAGACTCTCAAGCAGATTTCTCAGCAGAAACTTTGTTGGCCAAAACAGAAGGGATGTTATAATCAAAATATTGAAAGAAAAAAATGTCAACCAACAATGTTATACCTGGTAAAGCTGGGCAAGATAAACACTTCCCCAAACAAACAAAAGCTGAAGACGTTCATCACCAGCCCTGCCTTACAAGAAATGCTAAAGATGTTCTTCAAGCTGAAATGAAAGGATTTAATTAACATCATGAGAACATATGAGCGTGTAAAACTCACCAGTAAAGGTAAATATATAGTCAAAATCTGATGCTCTAATATTGTGATGGTGGTGCATAAATCACTTACAACTCTAGTTTAAAAGTTGAAAATAGGGGCACCTGGGTGGTTAAGCATCGCCTTTGGCTCAAGTCATGATCTCAGGGTCCTGGGATCGAGCCACACATTGGGCTTCCTGCTCAGCGGGGAGTTGCTTCTCCCTCTCCCTCCATGATGTCTCTCTCTCAAATAAATAGATAAAATCTTTTTTAAAAATAAATAAATAATAGAAGTTGAAAATAAAAGTATTAGAAATAACTAACTACAATAATTTTTTATTGGATACACAACATAAAAAAGATGTAAATTATAACATCACAATCTAAAATGTGAAAGAGGGAGAAAAGTATAGTTTCTATATGCTATTGAAGTTATCAGCTTAAACTAAGATATTGTAATTGTAATGTTTTGTGTAAGCCTTATGGTAACCACAAAAATATACACACAAAAGAGTATGAAAAAGGAGTCAAAGCATACGGCCATAAGAAGTTATCAAATTACAAAGGAAGACAGAAAGAGAGAAAACAAGAAACAGAAGATCTATAAAACTGCCAGAAAACAATTAACAAAATGACAATAGTAAGTCCTTACTTATCAATAATTACTTTAAACATAAATGGGTTCATCAAAAGGCATAATGGCCTATTGAATAAAGGAACAATATCCAAAAATATGTGTCTTCTAAGAGATTCATGTTAGCTTTAAGGACACACATAGGCTGAGAGTGAAAAGGTGGAAAAGATATTCCAAGCAAATGGTAGTCATAAAAAACCAGGGGTAGCTATACTTACACCAGACAAATGAGACTTGAAGCTAAAAATGGTCACAAGAGACAAAGAAGATCATTATATAATGACAAAAGAGTCAATTCATTAAGAAAACATAACTTTTAGAAATATTTAGGCACCCAACTTTGAACCACCTAAATATATAAAGCAAATACTAACAGAACAAAAAGGAGAAGAAAACAGCAATACAGTAATAGTCAGGAACTTTAATATCTCACTCTGAACAATTAATAGATCATACAGACAATGAGAGGGACATATAGAAAAGATTTAGACAATACTACAGACCAAACGGACCTCAAAGACATACACAGAGCATTCCATCCAACAGCAGCAGAAAACACATTCTTCTCAAATACACATGGAACACTTTCAAGAATATATCATATATTAGTCCCTCCATAAAGTCTCAACAATATCAAGAAGATAGAGGGACGCCTGGGTGGCTCAGTCGTTAAGCGTCTGCCTTCGGCTCAGGGCATGATCCTGGCATTCTGGGATCAAGTCCCACATCAGGCTCCTCCACTGGAAGCCTGCTTCTTCCTCTCCTACTCCCCCTGCTTGTGTTCCCTCTCTCACTGGCTGTCTCTCTCTCTCTGTCAAATAAATAAATAAAATCTTTTTTAAAAAATTCAAGAAGATAGAAATTATATTAGGTATCTCTTCTGAATACAGAGGTCTAAAACTAGAATTCAATAACAGGAAGAGAAGTGGCAAATTCACAAATATGCAAAAATTAAGCAACATGCTCCTGGACAGCCAATGGATCAAGGAAGAAATCAAAAGGAAAACCAAAAAATATCTTAAGACAATAAGAAATGGAAACACACATACCTGAATTTATGGGATGCAGCCAACACACTAAGAGGAAACTTTATAACTATAAAGAGCCATAAAAAGAAGAAGAAACAAAGGCATAGTTAGTAGGAGGAAGTAAATAAAGATTAGAGCAGAAATAGATGAAACAGAGAATAGGAAAACAATAGAAAAATTTAACAAAACTAAGAGTTGGTTCTTTGAAAAAATAAACAAAATCGACAAATCTTTAGCTAGACTAACCAAAAAAAGAAAAAATATATATATATATATGACCCAGATCACTAACATTATAAATGAAAAAGGAGACATTATAACTGATACCACAGAAATATCAAGAATCCTAAGAAGAATTAAACACCAAAAAATTGGACAACTTAGAACAGATGGATAAATTCCTAGAAACATACAACCTACAAAAACTGAATCATAAAGATATAGAAAATCTGAACAGACCAACATCAAGTGAGGAAATTGAATCAGTAATTAAAAACCTCCCAACACAGGAAAGCCAAGACCAGATGGCTTTGCTGGTGAATTCTACCAAATACTTAAACAAGAATCAATACCAATCCTTCTCACGCTCTTATAAAAATCTAAGAGGAGAGAACACACTTGGTCTCATTTTATGAGGCCAGCATTACCCTGATACCAAAGCCAGATAAGGACATTATAAGAAACGAAAGCTGCAGACCAATATTCCTGATGAATAAAGATGCAAAAACTGTTAACAAGATACAAGCAAACCAAATTCAACTATACATTAAAAGGATTATACCATGATCAAGTGGGATTCATTCCTAGGATGCAAGGATGGTTCAACATACGCAAAACAATAAATGTGACACATTACATTAATAGAATAAAGGATAAAAATCACCTGATCATTTTAACAGATGCAGAAAAAGCATTTTACAAAATTCAACATCTTTTTATGATGAGAACTCTCAATAAATTGAGTACAGAAGGAATATACTTCAATATATAATACAGACCATGTAAGACAAGCCCACAGCTAACATCATACTTACAATAAAAGTTGAAAGCTTTTCCTCTAAGATCAGGGACAAAACCTGGATGCCTCCTCTCGCCACTGGTATTCAACATGCCCAGAGAAGTCAGGCAAGTAAAAGAATCCATCCAAATTGGAAAGGAAGAAGTAAGATGGTCTCTGTTCACAGATTACATGATCTCATATTTAGACAACCCTAAAGACACCACCAAAAAACTGTTAGAAATAATAAACAAATTCAGTGAAGTTGCAGGATACAAAATCAATATACAAAAACCAGTTGCATTTCTACACACTTACAACAAACTATCTGAAAAAGAGATAAAGAAAAAACTCCCATTTATAATACTATCAAAAACAATAAAATATACTTAGAAAAACTTTACCTAAGGATGTGTAAGGTCTTTACACTGAAAACTACAAGACATAGATGGAAGAAATTGAAGAAAACATAGGCATATAAAAAGCTATCCCATGTGCGTGGATCAGAGAATTAATATTGTTAAATGTCCATACCACCCAAAGTAATCTACAGATTTAATGCAATCCCTATCAAAATTCCAATGGCATTCTTCACAGAAATAGGAAAAACAATTCTAAAGTTCATATGGAACCACAAAAGACTCCAAACACCCAAAGTAGTCTTGAGAAAAAAGAACAAAACTGTAGGTATCACACTCCTGATTTCAAATCTATAGTAATCAAAATAGTATGGTACTGACATAAAAATAGACACATAGATCCATGGAACAGAATCGAGAGTACAGAAATAAACCCATGCATATGTGGTTTTGACTAATATTTGACAAGGAGGCAAGAATATTCAATGAGGAAGAAATAGTCTCTTCGATAAATGGTATTGGGAAAACTGGTTATTCACATGCAAAAGACACTGAACCCCTTATCTTACACCTTTCACAAAAATTAACTCAAAATGAATTAAAGACTTAAACATAAGACTTGAAACCATAAAACTCCAAGAAGGAATTTTCCATAGAGAAAAGACATCTTAACATTGATCCTGGCAATGATTTCTTGGCTATGGCACCAAAAGTACAAGCAATGAAAGAAGAAATAAACAAGTGGGTCTACATCAAAATAAAATGCTTCTGTAAAAAAAACAAAAACCTATGAAATAAATGAAAATGGTAGAAAATATTTGTAAATCCTATATCTGATAAGGGGTTAATATCCAAAATATAATAGTAATTTATACAACTTAATAGCCACAAATATACATATGTATATGTATATATATATATGTGTGTGTGTGTGTGTGTGTGTGTGTGTGTATATATACTGATTTTTTTTAAATGGGCAGAGTATCTGAATAGACTAGATTCCCAAAAAGACATACAGATGGCTAACGGATACATGAAAATGTGCTCAACGTCCCTCACAATCAGGGAAATGCAAATCAAAACCACAGTGAGAATTCCGCACACCTGTCAGAAGGGCTGTGGTTGAAAAGACAAGAAGTAAAAGTACTGGCGGGGACATGGAGAAAGGGGAACTCTTCACAGGAACATCCAGCTGCACTGGCAAACCAGCACCTGACACGGGGATCCATCCTTCTGAGTTCCCGTGACCGGAGCCAAGATTCCTACCCCAGGCAAAGGGCAAGATCACAAACCCTGAACATTCCCACTAAGCACAAGAGAAGATAGCACACTGAGGCTAAGATCTCAAATTGCTGTGCCTGAAACAATGGGGCTGATAGATGCTATGTGAAGGGGAAAAAAGAGGGTGGGGGGGAAGTCAGGGGTCAAATAAACTCTGGAAGAAAATTCTGTGAGCCCCTCTAGTGACTCACAGAGCACATTAGCGTACAAAGCCTCTGAGAAGTCCTGCAGTAGAAAGGAACCTCTAACTGCCGAACACAAGTTTATTTGACCACAGAACTACCTTTTCTGTGTGCCTTTACTTAGACTTCCTATGCAACCAAGTTTCCCCTAAACGGTTTGGGGGAAATGTTGTCCTAAGTTAAAAGGAAATGCAGGCTGCTTCTGCCAAGGAATTATGTCTCACAAAGGAATCATTTAAAGAAAACTCAAAAAGAGAGAGAAGGAGAGAGAAAAAAAATGCAGCCGAGGCAGTTAAAATACTCACCATGGCCCTGGCTAGCGAATATCATTTCTCTTTGTGGATCTCTTTTTTAAACCCTCAGCAGACTTCTGTGCTAGCTTTGTACATGCTAACCTCTGTGTAATGTGTACACAGATGTATGTGAGGGGCTCCCAGGCACGAGGAGTTCCCCTCAACAGAGGAAGACAAAGCTACATATAAACCCCTCAAAGAGAACCACAGCTCCTTCCACAGGTCACCAGGATGAAAATGCTGCCGACTGGGCTTTCAAATCACACATTAAAAACTAGAATTAGGGGTGCCTGTGTGGCTCAGTCAATTAAGCTTCTGCCTTCAGCTCGGGTCATGATCCCAGGGTCCTGGGATCGAGCCCCGCCTTGGGCTCTCAGCTCAACAGTGAGTCTGCATCTCCCTCTCCCTTGGTGATCCCTCTCATTTTCACTCTCTTTCAAATAAATAAATAAATAAAATCTTAACCAAAAAAAAAAGCATCTGCCTTGGGCTCAGGTCATGAACTCAGGGTCCTGGGATCGAACCCCACATCAGGCTCCCTGCTCAGCAGGGAGTCTGCTTCTCCCTCTCCCTCTGCCCCTACCCCCCAACTTGTGCGCTCGCATGCACTCTCTTTCTCTCTCAAATAAATAAATAAAATCTTTTTTAAAAATTAGAATCAAAATGTAATACCCCGGGGGTATTTTTTTCCTTACAGCTAATGAGCTTGGGAGCAGATAAAAGCCAAGTTCTCTAGGAAAAGGAATCGTGCTGTTCACTCTATGGAGATTGTGAGGCCTGGCTTTATTCTGTTTGAGGATTCATGACATTTGACTATGATAAGGAGAGTTGATGCCATCCAACAGAACAGGCCTGTCCTCCGTCCCTCTACATCTCCCTTATGTCGCTTCTGAGAGAAAAACCTCTGCCTGACAAAGGTAACCAGGAAAGCAGCTCAGCAAGCCTGCTCTGGGTCCACAAGGACAGTGATCCGTGGCTGTGGCCATCAAGCCAGCCTGACCTCACATGGGGGGTGAGTTTGAATGGCACAGTGTGGCAAGGGTGAAGACAAGAGAAGGAAAGGACCCACCACGGAGCGGCCAGAAAGGGCACTCTGCCAAGCATTTCACCATGTCACCTGCTTTCCTGCACGATGTAGAAGAAGACGTGAGAGCTTTGAGGCACTGAATGCCATGCACAGCTTCACAGCGTCGGGGAGCAGTGAGTAGGATGGAAACCCACACCAACGTGATTCCTAAACCCATACTCTTCTTACAGCACCAGAAAACTCCTTCATATGCTGACCTTCACATAGAGACTCTGATATCCAGGGCCTTTGACCTTGAGTGACAGAGACTCCGTCCTCCAACGCAACAAGTCAAGGCACTCAGCTCCAGAACTAAACTGGTGCAGGCCTGTGCCACTTACTAAGGAGCCAGCTTTTGCTTTGAAATCTACCTTTTATCCTCTGCCTCGTGCCACTGGCCCTGGGACTCGGCAAGCTGCATGTCTGTCTCCCTGTCCGATGGCTTCTGCCATAGGAGTCCCTGGAGGAAGAGACTGGAAGACAGGAGCTGAGGAGCAGAAATGTGCTCCGTCCTTTTGTTGGCTGGTCCTGCCGGGACTGCCCCAGGAATAGCCCCCATTCAGCAGCAGAAGTTGGTTCCATGTCCCCGGCTCAGGCTCACATTGGCACATACAGAACCAGCCTCGGTGGGACCCCTCCAGGTGCCAGCCAGGCAGCACAGTCTTAAAGGTCTGAGCTTCTCGGGGCTCCCCTCTGAGCTCCTAAGGCACCAAAGCCTCAGCTCCAATAGGCAGCACCCACTTCTGCAAACCCCCATCCACGCTCCTGGGTTAGCAGCTCCAGCGGGGCAGCACCCGGTTCTGCAAGCCCTTGTCTGACTCACCAGAGGCTGACACCCCATTCTCTCCCTTTACTCCCATATCCTGAGCCGTGGACAGTGTTTGCTACACACTCACCTCCACCCTACCTCAAGGTACCCTTTTCACTCTTTTGCAGCCCTTCAAAGACCTGTACAGACAGCTCCCCATATTAAATTCCCTTTTCGATGTACCTAGCGTTTCCGTTTTCCTGACCTCATAAAGGACTCCACTCCGGCTGACCCTAAACGCGCAGTCAGAGCTGCAGACTCCCCGAGAGAAAATCCCGTTTCATTTTTCTGATGCCCAACATGCCCTTCCAGAGCGGTGCTGTGGCTTTTATTCTCTCTGCCAGTCAATCTTCACAGGCCCTGGAAGCTAAAGGCACTCAGGCCGGCAGCCCATCCTTATCGCAGCCCCATTAAGCTGCTAGCCTCAGGCCTCGCCTAGAGCTCCCGGGAGCAGTTCCTGCAAGGTCTAACTTCTCTTGGCAGCTCAAGAGCCTCCCTTCTGCTGACCTTGGCTCTCTGGTGGAAAGGAGCTAAACATCCTGTTGGCAGGAAGGCATATGGGCAGGCCAGCAACCAGCCACACTTCGAGGACTTGTTCACAGACCATCATCCAGACCTGGGGAGAGAGGGAAGAGGAGAAATGCTCTCGTCCTTCCACACCCACCAGCATGACTCTTGCCACACTGTCATAGGGTCTCCTTGTGCCGTTACAGCACAACCTGTCTTCAGCCACGTGTCCTCTTTCATTCCTGGACACTGACACTTGGGAGTGCGTAATCGGCATCCACTGCACTAAAAAAAATTAAAGGGTAAAAGAAAAAATGCCGTCAAGGAGCTTCCAAACCAAGAAGATTGATAGGAAAGGTGAGGTCAAACTTCCATTCAGAATTAAATTTTCCAGTCCCTGATTGAAGGTACAGAAACTGTTTGTGGGCCGAATTGTGTTCTTTCAAATGTTGATACCCTTACCCTGGTTCACAGGATGTGACTCTATTTGGGCCATTAAAGAGGTAATTAGGTAATTTGAGGTCATATGAGTGTCTTAATCCCAAACGACTGGTGTCCATAAGCAGAGGAGACGAGGACACAGACACAGAGGGAAGACCATGTGAGAACATAGGGAGAAGGCGGCTATCTACAAACCAAGGAGGCCTCAGAAGGAACCGACCAACTGACACCTTGATCTCAGACTTCCAGCTTCCAGAACTGGGAGAAAATAAACATCTATCGTTTAAATCACCCACTCTGTAATATTTTGTCGTGGCAGCCCTAGCAAACCAAATAAAAAGACCACATATACTAAATTAAAATTCAGGACCCAAGTATAAGAGCATTTGTTATAAAATTAAGACTAAAAGGCTGGGTAGGCTTGAAGTGAAGCCATCTAAAGAAGGGTCCTTCAGAACGTCATGAAAGGACTTGTACTGAATGGGGTACAAGCCATGTCTACTTTATGCTGAACCAACTCTCCCCAAAACTCCATCCCCAAGGCTGAATGGAAAAGAGCAGCTGAACTCTGTCCAATGGGGAAGGGGCAGTCAGACATATGGCCTGTGACAAAGTCCCCAGTGCTTAGAATTCCTCTTCTGTTTTGCATTCCCCACATCCTATGGACCAGCCCCAAAGCTATGCAGGCTGCAAACTTTCTACTTTTTAGTTTGGGTGAAGTCACTTACCTTCTCTCTGAGCTTCTAACAGTTCTTAAGGTTGGGAAAATAAAATCTACCTCGCAAGGTAGTACGTCAATTATATTTAAAAGGACTTTACCAGGGCGCCTGGGTGGCTCAGTAGGTTAAGCGTCTGCCTCTTGGTTTCAGCCCAGGTCATGATCCCACGGTCATAGGATCAAGCCCTGCATCGGGCTCTGCACTAAGCACGGAGTCTGCTTGAGACACTTTCCCCCCTCCCTCTCCCTCTAGCCCTCCTCCTTCTTGTGTGCGTGCATGCTTGGGCTCACTCTCTCTGTCTCTCGAATAAATAAAACCTTTTTTTTTTTAAAGGACTTTACAAATTATGAAGCACAATGTCAGTGTAAGCCAATATTTACAATGATCATTCCTTTCCAATGCAAAAAATATGCAAAAGCCCTTTTCCTTATTTCTCTCCAACTCAGCTGACATGAACAGTCCTTCTCAAAAAGAATTGTCTTTGTCAGTTTCCCCCAGAAGTACAGCCTGAAAAAAGAATTTGAGTGCAAGGAGTTGATTTTGGAAGTGACCCAGGACACCCCAGGAGGGAAGTGGAGAAGCAAGACAAGTCAGGGAAGACAGCCAATAAAAGGTGTATCACCAACCCAGCTGTCCCCGTGGGCAACTGGAACACAGTAGAGGGAGACTGAGTGTACTTATGCACCAACACCCCTCACTCACTGGCTAAAAGACACTCTCAGGGGCTGTTACTTTGGACATTTACAACAGACAGAGCTGGCTCTGGTCACCCAAGAAAATCCTCAGGCAAAGGCAGTGGCAGTTGGATGCCAAACCCATTAAATGAGAAAGGCCAAGGTGATGTGAACATGGGCCTGAAGAACCGTCTAAGGATGATTCCAAGTGGTGGCTCAAACTGGATTTAATGTGACTTTGAAACAAAGAATTATTCCATTTCTTACAAGCCAAATATCACAGACCAGTTCAAATATCTATATATGTCACACACTTTTCTGCTTTGAACTTCAGTATACAGCCCTCCTACTCCTTTGGATTTCTGCTCCAAGGCACTCACTTCTCAGCGATGGGCTCCCTTGAGTCCTACTGAGAAATCAAGCCCTTCCGAGCATGGGTCATCATCTCCATCCAAAGGCGGAGCATTCATTGAGGACTCATTCCCATGGGTCCCTACTGTCATTCATCCAGCTGCTCGCTCCCACACACAGGCACGCCACCATACCAAGGCACATTTGAAAGACAGCTGTCAGGACAGGAGAAGCATAGGCTGCAGTAACAAAGAGCCCCCAAATCTCAATGGTTTAACACAACAGAATTTTGTTTCTTGCTCCATTCTATGTGGGGCTGGGTGGTCCTCTAGGACTTTGACAATTCAGGGTCTTTTAACTGTAGGGCTCCACGTATCCACAGGAGTCTTGCAAGCTCACTGCAACAGGGGAAAAAGACACTCAAAGAATCACACATGGGCTTGTCAGGGCCTCAGCCGAGATAGACACACATTGTGTCCACCTTCATTTCTTTGCGCAGAAATAGTCACAAAGTAACTGCAAGGAGCAGAGAAGCATAATGTCTATGGGCCCAAGAAGAAAGGGAGAATGATCATTGGGGCAGTCATTATGCGCACAAGTCACTCCCAGGGAGTGGTCTTGTGAGAACCCACGGACTTCAGAGCCCAGTATGGCACCCAGGCTGAGTGGAGCTCCATCAGACCTGGGAGACCTAGACCAGAGCCAAGAATGCAGAGTCAAAGTTGCTCCGAGGACAAAGCAAGTTTACCAAATGTCACTCTGCAAATTATCATTAAATAGAGCCACATACGATAACAAGCCCCTATGTCTCAGAATATTTTGTTTTTCACTTAATTGGTCTGTAATCTGTGTAATTCAGATTATTCGTCTGATAATGCATTGGGATACTCAAGTCCCCGATGTCAGAGTGAATGCCTCAAGATGCCAAGACCTCACAGGAAGAGGGGAGGGGAGGGGAGTCCCCAAGATAAACCCATGACAAGTGACAGTCACAGACGGGCTGACCTCCACTGGCCGATTCCCTATTTGTGGTTAGATTAGAAGGGACCTAAAACTGGGGAGGGGGGGGGACTGTGTCTGAGAAATATCTAAAATTCTACTGGGACGATAGACAAGAGAGAGCCATGCCTGTCACCTCTGATGCCCAGATCGACATAGAGATAGCAGTGAAATCCCTAAGACTTGTGAGCCAGTGGGACTTTGACTTCTGTAAGCCATCATAAGACCCCCAAAGAGAGCCTGACAATGAGATCCTGGCATTTGGTGGAAGAAGAGTACTAACACTTCAAGTACTAACACAGTTTGAGCATTCAGAAGATCAACCTCAAGGGCCTCGTAACAAATAAACTCTGGGAAATTTACCGGAGCTGTTGAACCGCCAGTTTGGCTCTTGATGAACTAGTTGCAATTCTTCCCCTCACTCAAAACCATGCGCTTTAATAAAAAAAAAGTCCTGAGGTATCTTTTTTTTTTTTTATCCTGAAGTTTAAAATATGCTCTTTGCCAGCATCAGCATTGTTGAGTATGGAAACCTCAGGTGCGCAGCCCCCGCGACCGGTTCCCAGGCCGGGAAACCGCATGCATCCAATGGAAGAATTGGTCCAGGCGTCTCTGAGGATGGAGACGGCAGTCTCCCCGAAAAGGGAGGAGTTGGAGACAGCGGCACAGCCCCTGAGGGGTGCCCTGCCAGACAGGGGCTGCTCAGGCCACCGCAACGTTTCTAACCACTCATTCCCTTGGAAATAGGTAGCTATTTGGGCAGGAGAGAGGCAGGCTCAAAACCCCAGCCCTGCTAATCGATCCTTACACTGGCTGCCACGGCTTTTCCTCAGGAGGGAAGCTGCCAGTCAAATATCAGGATGTGACTCAGCCGATCCCCTCAAAAGGAAATTTCGACTTAGCCGTGGTCAAATGCCTCTGATGCCAAGCAGGCCAGCTTCTAGGCTGGTGTGGAAACTTTTTTTTTTCCAAAGGCTGCCTTACATTTATAGAAGGCACTTAGAAACGTCGATTTATATCAAGTAATAAAATTTTAATTAACACTCTAACTTATAAAGCCTGCACGTTGTGTGAAATAGAACATAAACCCGAAGTGGTTGTTCTTTCAGGGCTAGAGAATTATCCATTCGGCTCAAACAATGAAGTGACCCGTCTAATGGCTTTATTCAGCTGGAGTGAACGCTTTCTGCGTTGGGGAAGGAACAGGTTCCTCAGTGTGTCATTCAAGGATCCGGGCTCTCCCGGTCTGGGAAGTGTGGCTACACTGAATACACTGAAGCTTACTGAGTCCACACAAAAGGAACCAAGCGATTCAGGTCAGGTCATTGTTCCCATGGCAACAAGACATCCAACCCTCCCACCCCCACCCCAGCAGGCTGGTATCCCAGCAGGCTGGTATCCCGGGAGGCAGCATCTGAAGGGCAGGCTGAGTCCCTTTGCCCACGTGTGCTGAGGGAGCACAGGAGGGAGGGAGGGAGGGAAGGAGGGAAACTGCAAGTAAGTAGAGACAGAGCAAGATTGGAAGCCAGGCCTGCCCGCTTCCCGGGTCCCTGCTTCCTCCGTCCACACTGCGCTGGATTTCAAGCTGCGTCTCTTCAATACGGTGGGCATTTCCTGACACTAGTTCCCTTTCTCTGTCGCTCTCTGCTGCATTTCTTTGGACACTCACCAAAAACATCATCTGAGGTGGGGGAGAAACTATCACAGCATCAGTAACTCTGTTCGGAGGTGGCGTATTTCAAGCTTAGGGAAGCTGTGAATTGAGAGAGAAACAATCAATACGCACTTTCCGCCTCTCGCGGGGCAGCAACAATCACACGCACCTTGTGAGTTACATGAATTGCGGGTCACTTTCTAGCACAGAGTTCTCAGCTTTGCTTCCCCCAATATATACACTTCAGCCCCAAATGGAAAATCATTTTATGAAACAGAAGAGCGGCCCATTCTTGAAATAAGACTTCACAATTGGGACGTGATCGTGAAAATCTTTCCATTAGCCCGGTGATGTCACCTTGGCCATTTCACAGTGATTTGAAGTCTGTCCCTGCACTTTCTAGAAGAATTCCCAAAGAGCTCCTATTGATAGAGACATTACCTCTAAGACCACTACCATCGTCAAATTTCCTGAGCAAGTTTACCTCCAAGGATGGGTGAAGTATTAGAAAACCAACTCCTCTTTAGTTCTTTCCTTGAGCAAAACTATATTTTGCTTATAAATCCTAATAGGATGGATACCAGCTTGTATGAATTTTTTTGCTAGAGAAGATGTGACAGAGTATTCTAATTTCCAATCATCCAGTAAACAAAGAGCTCTTTATATATTGTTCTGGGCTGCATAATTAGAAAAGCATCGGCAATCCCCCACACCTCTCTGATATACCTTCCTTTAAGATACCAAAATCCAGTCCTCAGTAACAAATTCCTTCTGGTTCAGCATTGTCTTTCCTTGCCCTTCTTAAAATGAAATAATCTTAGGAAGCCTACAGGGAGTTCCCTAACACCTAAGCGTAGAGTAAGAAACACGTACTAGTGCCCGCCCTGCGCTAGGTGAAGGGATGAAATGAACAAGAAATGCGCCTCTCTTGCGAAGCTGGCCTTCCAGGGGGGACCAGGCAGCCACATCGGTGGCTACAAAACACTGTAATATTGGGGCTCCTGGGTGGCTCAGTCGGTTAAGCACCTGACTTTGGTTCAGGTTCCCAGGGTCCTGGGATGGAGCCTGGCATCGGGCTCCCTGCTCAGCGGGGAGTCTGCTTCTCCCTCTCCCTCCACCCCTCCCCCTCTGCTCATGCTCTGTCTCTCGCTTCCTCTCGCTCTCAAATAAATAAATAAAATCTAAAAAAAAACAAAAACAAAAAAACAGTGCAATATGCCCAATGACTCATAATGTGCAGAGTACAGAGTGGACAGCCACTCGTGAGGGGGGAGCTTCAAGGCAGAATGAAGACCAACTAGGCTATTGTTAGAATGCCAGAAGTTGGCCAGGCAGACAAGGCGAGAAGCCCCTCGGAGGAAGGGAGCCCCGGGGTAGCGCTCACCTCTGAAGACCACAGAGCTTGTTGAGAAGCCACACGTGGTTCAGCTTTGTCGGGGGCTTTCGTGGGGTTGGGTTTCCCAGTTGTCTCTTCTTGGCTGGATGGGATGTAGCAACACTGGGACGTGGGCTGGGTGAGGGAGAAACTGCCAAAAGGTGGAGAAGAATCCAGAACAAGAGATGGAGCACTCACAGGCAAATGTCACACTGACTGTCCAGTTTGCTGACCACTGACCCTCTTGGCAGGAGGAGGGGGGGAAGGATTCCAGAAGCATAATGGAGTCAGGGCCAGAGGAAGCTGAGTCCAACCCTCGTGCCGGAAGCATCTCTGGCCACTTCTTAGCTGAGGCGCTGGGCACAGCAGGGCCATGCAGACGCTCAGCCAAGCCAGAAGCTGAGCCACACCTCTGAGTGACCCTGCCTGTGGTGGCAGCTCTTTCTGTGGGCTCAGCCTGCGTGGTGCCCCCAGCACACGTGCACCCAGGAGTCAGCTGAAGCCAAGGCTGTCCCACAAGGCCCGTCCTTCAGGCTAGGATGACAGACGATATCCCAAAACCTGCTGGCTGGTGAGATGAAGGGACAGTAACCAGAACCTGTGGCGAGACTGTGGAATGAATAGTTGGCTTTGGCCCCTCCTGAGCGTCTGCCACAGCCCTGAGACTTAGGGTTAGCTGGACCAGCCATCACCCAGAGAAGGTGAGCGTGGCCCAGACAAGCCGGGGCCGCCAGCCACCCTGGGGAGAGGGAAGGAGAGGCAAGAGAGGAAGTTGGAAGAGTCAGGAGAAGCAAGGCAGGAAGGAATCAAAGAGTACTTTTTGCCTAAGGCTGAGCCTTGATGTCATAAACTCTAAAAGTAAATTCACTGATGTGAGGCCAGGAAGACTGGCCTGGCTCAATTCCTGATCCAGGTTTTATATGGCAAATATGGGGGTGGGAGTTGTCTATAAAACCAGCACGCTGACCACACAGGTCTCCTGAGATAACATCAAAAACCAAATGTTATTTTTGCCTCCTACTGCTTCTTGTCAAATTCATGCGTTTGGAGAGTCCTTTCCCTCCCCTGGACTAAGAGTACAGGCTGTCCTAAGAATTTTCTGAGCTCTCGTTGGTGATACAATGTTCCAGGACGGTGAAGTCTTGAACACAAAACAATGCAGGAATTAGAATGCCCAGTCCCATATGAGAAGCAAAATGTGGAACCTGGGTGGATGTTAACTCTTCCTGGGTCCCAGAAAGGACATGATGGGGGTGGGGAGTGGGTGAAGGAGGGGCCAGGCCTTCTTTTCTGTCCCTCCTTGAAAGCCCACACTACTCTCCCATTGGAGTCAGGTTGGGAGCCCCCTCCCTGCCCTCACAGTGGAGGGGAAAGAGAGGGAAGGAGGACAGGGAGGATTTGCTGCGGTGTTGTCACAAGATGGTTTTGCCCTCTCTGTCTAGTCAAGCTTTAGAGCTGCCTCCCCTCTCAAGAGGGCTTTCATGACTTCTTTGCTTGCCGGTCCTACGGCCTTGCCAAGATCTTGTCCTCTACCTAGCCAAGCCTGCCCTGGTTTCTGGATGTCTGTGGACCCCCCTCACTGACTCTCTCTGGTGGAATCCATCACTCCCTCAGGTGGTCCTTTGGGGCAGGATATAAAATGGCTCCGGGCAAGCCCTGTGTTCAGGAAGCCCACTTTCTCCTCGTTTATGAGAAACAATGTCACAACCTATATGCTGAATATTCTGGAAGGCAAGATTGCCTGACTGCTGCTGCTCTCCTTAGACCCCATGTAGCAGCTGACCAGTTGACCAGCGGCCATGTCCACAGGGACGAGGAAGAAGTCACGGCGCCCCCTGCTGCAGAGGACACAGGTCAGACTTGCCAAGGGTCCTACTGAGCCCCTCTCCTGACTTGACCTGACCTGGGAGAGAACAACTCCTTGCCAAATGAGGGCAAAGAGAGGTGGAACCATCTGCAGAAAAATCCCTTTCCCCAACCTTCTCACTACCTCTGCTGTGTCTCCCTGAGCACTTTCACGTCCTTAATTTGAGGGCAGAGTTCTTGAACCAGCTCTTCACCAGCTACTTTAAAATTTTTGCAAGGTGTTCTTTGCGGAATGTGTCACTGTTGCCTTTATGTCTCAAAAAGAAACAGAGACTGAAAGAGATCCATCTTTACATCCTGTTATTTATATTTATATATTTCCCCCCCACCACTTCCATAAAGGACTTGTGGCAACTTACTGTATATACAAACTCAGTAGACCAGCATTGAAATATAATTTTTTTTAAAAAATCAGAATCAGAAAAATTGACAGAACAGAATAACAGTACCAAAGGAAAGAGAGTTTGCTGTTGTACTGTCATTAAAAGTAGTCTGCAATTTGGGGACTGAGCTTCCTGGCAGTCAAAGCAAAAAGAAATAGTATGTGAATTACTCAATTTACAGGGGCACCTGGGTGGCTCATTTGGTTGGGTGTCTGCCTTCAGCTCAGGTCAGGATCTCAGGTCCTGGGATCGAGCCCCATGTCAGGCTCCCTGCTCAGCGGGGAGTCTGCTTCTCCCTCTCCCTCTGCCCCTCTCTCCCCACTCATGCTCTCTCTTTCTCTCTCTAGTAAATAAATAAAATCTTTTTAAAAAGTAATTCAATTTACATTTTCATGAGAGAAAAACTTAGCAGCCACTTGAAGATAAAGTGTTTGGTTGGTTTTTGTTTTTTGTTTTTTTCAGATTCTTGAGTCAGAAGGAATAAGATCTCATACTGGACACTGAGCAAGAAACAGAAAGTGTCTGGGACAGCCCCCTTGATAAGTAACACGAACCTCATCTCTGTGAGCAATTTTCAGGGGCCCCCATAAATGGGGTACTGGCCACTATGCCTTAGTGCTGAGATTATTATATTAATGGCTTCAAACATGCACAGCCAAGACAGAGTTCCTGTTATTGAGGAAAGGAACTGCTTTGGCCCGAACTGAGCCGAACTCATCCACCGATTGGGATGGCACTCATTTGAGGATGTGTGTCTGAGAACAGGCACGACAACAGTTTAGGGTGGGAGAGATTTCTCACTGGTGAGTGAATGAAAATGGATGGCTCCATAATGCAGAAACAAGCAATGATTGCTCGGCCACGAAAAGAACAGCTAGTGACTTGCCAGTGTTTGGTCCTGGCAGCCCCCTCAAGAGGAGATGCGCATGGATAACCTTTTCTCAATGAGCAAAGAGGCACAACAACAACAACAAAAAATAGAATCCAACCACAGAGTGTCACGGGAACAAGAGGCCGCAGCTGCCTGGGGAGAAGATAGAGGGTGGGGGCTGGTAATGCCTCAGAGGGCTTCACTGCTCGGCTGGACCACCACATGGGAGGGGCTCAGCCCTAGGGGCCATGCTGATGCTCTGTGACAGGTGTCTAGACCAAACTCCTCAGACCTCATGCATCCCTGGCACACACCCCATGGTGCCCACCTGCTGGGGTGGCATGCTGCCTGGTATGATGGGCAGAAAGGCTCCAGCTTGATCCTGCCAGTTAAATCTGTACTTAATTGAAAGAGACAGAAAGTACGGCCCCTGCCATGCAAACTGATTGCTCCCGTGGCCCTGAACCCAGCTGAGCCTTGTGGCAAAGAAGCTGGGCATCCCGAGGACACTCAGCCATCCTCCTTGTGCTTTACGAAAGAAGCCACAAAATAAGGACGTGCCAATTCCAAAGACTTGCGGAGAAGGTCATGCGTTCTGTTTGTGGGGTGGTGGCATCCAACAAGACAGCTGTGTTTAAAGGTTGGAGCAAACTGAGCCTTACACTTCAGTCTGGTTGAGGGCCTTGCACCCAGCAGAGCCAGTAAGTACGGGCTGACTGTCTGTGGGCCTCACAGGTCTGTTGTGAGGGGGATTACCGAGAGGCATGTAATACCCTCAGCCTAACTCCCGACACACGGTGGGGGCTGAAGACCTGTTTGTGTGACCAGTATAGATTAAGCAGGATTCTGGGATGTGATCATAAGCCTGCTTCCCCCTGCCCCCCACTTATTCAAAGCCCCTGAGAGAGTCTGTGCGCACATGCCCCACTGAGCATCCCCCAACGTACCGCAAAATGCTCCTGTGGGCGCAGAGTCCCTAGTGACTTTAATTCACAAATACACTCTCAGTTGAGTAATAAATATGTCCAGCTCCCTGTAATACTCAACAGTTTCATTCTTAATTAAAACGAAACTCCCCTCTTCCAGCTCAGGCATGTTGCCCGCGGGTAGCTAGAGGCGGCAAAGGAGGGTGAGGAGTTGGGCCGGGGGGGGCTTCCCTTGTTCTCCATCTTTCCCGGGTCTGATTCCATATGCCTTGCTCCCCAAGGTAGCTAGCCACGTCAGTGTCAGAGCTTGGGGAAGGAAGGAGACGTAAGGAGACAGGGAAGTTCTTCCTTGACTCATCCTCTCTCTATGGCCCAGCGTCAGAGCTCCCTGGACTGGGCAGGGGCTCAGAAACGACTCTCCCACTGGGATGGTGCATGAATTCTCCAGAGATTCATGTCCCTCAGAGAAATCTCATACCCCAAGTTCCCTTGGTAGGAACTTCTCTCTGTGGTTCCTGGAGATCCCTCACGCATCTTTCTGCCAGAAGGTCCTTCCCCCACTAGCGCCCAACTCTCCCCAGCTCCCTAACACGTGTGGCCAATGCTTGAGTCCGCTGAAAACACAGATTGTCCGCAGTTGCATCCACACACTAAAGATGCAGGAGGCCCTCGAGGCAGCCACCCCCACCTGGCTCCACCTTCACAATGTTCTTTGATTTTTTTTTCTTTGTGATTATGTGAGCATCTTTCCATGACCTCTGGCTGAGAGTTTGCTAGTGGACTGCATAACCTGCAGTGAATGAAACCCTTGCTCATACCGTCAGTTAAATGTTTGTGCCGCGCGAATTCCACGGAAGCACGACATTCGTTTCTCAACACAACCAGTGGGAACACGGAAAACCCAGTGAAGCCCCTTGGACAACTGCCGTAACAGGTAAAAGAAAACAGTTTGTTTTATGGAGTCCAGTCGGTTCAGGTTGTATGGCCATTTGGTGGTTTACGCTGCTGAATTCACTCACACCATGACAATTTTGAAGGCCAACAGGCCAAGAGGTCCTCAAAGGAAAAGAGAATTCCCAGGGCACAGATTCCTGGTAAGGACAAACAAGCCTCTGGCAGCACTGTGAGAAGGAAGAAGGATCCCTACAGGCAGAACTTGCTACACAGTTAGGGGGCTCAGCACAAAATCCAATAGCGGGCCTCCTTGTCCATATTTTCAAGAGAGCATCAGCAGAGCCCCGCAGGAGCACGGCACTCGGAGCCACTGTGCAGAATGCAGGCCGGGGAGCTGGCGTGTCTACCAGAGACGGAGGACATTGACATTGAGCCGACTATTGGTCTTCCGTCCTCCTCGGGCGCTCGTGGATGTCCCATAGGATGCTCACAGAACCCGAGGAGGGAGGAATTCCGGTCCTGATTTTTCACTGAGGAAGTCAAAGCTGTGAAAGGCTGGTGCTTATCCAGAGCACCCGGCCATTAAGGGGCAGATCTGGGATTCAAATCCTCCCTTTTCGCTGCAACCCACTGCCTCCTTTTCTGTCTCCTCCAAGGCTTCCACCCTCCCCACCCTGAGCGTCCCCAAGAGAAAAACAGGAAACGACCTGCTAGAAGTGGCCACTCACACTCTCTGAAGGATTCTCATGGTGGAATGAAATGTTTTGTTCTCTGTGAAAGAAATTTCCCTCATCAGGGAAGATGCAGATGCAAGATCTGATGGGCTGCTCCATGGAGTGACTGCTCCCTTGGCCTGTGGTGGAAGGAGCTCAGAGTCTGATGCTGTAGGCAAACTGCCTCGTGACCCCTCCAGCTGCTCCAAAACAAAGTGGCCATGTGCTCCTGCCCCTACTGCTCCTGCAGCTCCAGAAACTCGTAGAAATGCCAAGAAGGAGGAGGGGGAAGGAAGGAAGGAAGGAAGGAAGGAAGGAAGGAAGGAAGGAAGGAAGGAAGGAAGGAAGGAAGGAAGGAAGGAAGGATGGTTAGAAGAAGTGAGGGAAGGAAGGAAGAGAAGGAGGGAGGGAAGGTGGGAGGGAGGGAAGAGGAAGAAGGAAGGAATGAAGTCCTGAGCTCTCCAAAAAAACAATTCCAGCTTTCAGTTGAGTAGAAACATTAACTTGTCGTTTTATGATTCTTCCTCCAATAGAAACCTTCTGATTGGAAAACAATGCACTGTTCAGCGTTGGTCTGTGTGCTTCCCTTGGTATCTTCCTAGCCTAATTTTAGATTATATTAATCACTACTCAATACTTTTTTATTTTTTATTTATGCAGAAAGAATCAATACTTTAATTACAGATTGCTTAATAATATTTATTTTTCTGTCCTTTAATGGCACAGCCAGTTTATTTAGATGCAAACATCTAAGGATTTTTATAGCCCCTGGAGCAATTTCTCTTTAACATACTTTCCGTGATACAGTTGCTTTAAAGTAATAAGTAAGCCAAGGAGACATAGCATGAAATTAGATTCCATCTCCAGAGCTTTTGTAATTAAATAAAAATGTGTCACTTATAAGGTTATCACTCTTGATCAGTGGTTTTTCTGAAGGAGATTGGTGACTTTATTAATTAATTGGTATTGATATCATGTTCTTTAAGAATCACAAGGTTGAGAGAGACTGGGAATTCTTCCTTGCTGAAGGCAGTGGTCATTCCACCTGACCATGACTGGCAGCGTAATGGCCAACCTCATGGCCTTGGAGCCAGATGAACCTGGGTTTGAATGTCAGCTGACATTTCCCAGCAGGGTGACCTTGAGCACTTTACTCCCTCTCTCTGAGCCTCAATAATCTCTTTTGCAAAATAAGGATGGTAACAGCTCTTAAATTATAAGGACTAAGAAGGTTTACACAATGCCTAGCATGCTAGTGTCTCGATCGCATTACTACCAGTGACACCAGAGAAAGACAGAATGCTTAGATCTCTCTTAAATCCCGTTCCTAACACGTTTCTCCTGAGGGAAATTATGACAATTACTGTGGCCCTGGACCATAGGAGTTCCAACGAATCGCTAAACACAGGTTTTTGCAACACCAAATCATGCAATTTTCCAGGATATGGCTTTTTTTTCCTTGTTTTTCAGCATAAGCTATTTTTAGCTGTAGAGAGAAAAGCATTCAAGAGCAAAACCATTTTAAAAAATGTCTTTATTGCCAAAAGTAGAGGAGGGATAAGAGGTGGAGGCAATGGGGCCTGCTCTTGATCTGTTTTCCCATTCCATGAACTGCAAAACCCTTGGACCTTCCTGAGAGGGGGGGATACCTCTCCTCTTTCTTTCCTTCTTCCTTTCCTTCCTTCCCACCCTCCCTCCTCTCTTTCTTTCTTTCTTTCTTTCTTTCTTTCTTTCTTTCTTTCTTTCTTTCTTTCTTTCTTTCTTTTTTTTCTCTAACCCAACAGGGCAAAGCTAACTTTTTTTTTTATCTCAACACCTGAATGTGACCGTATCCCCATTGGCAGCAATAGCAAGTTAAAAGAAGGCTGGAAGAAGCCCCTTGCAGAAGAAATGGGATCCGGACAAGAGCAGAGAGATATAACCGAAGTCTCTCTGATGCATCCATGCCATGGGCTCTGCCAGCAGACACTCCCGTACTGTTTATCACTCATGAACCCCCTTCACCAGACAGTGTGAGGCTGGATGTTCTGGGGTGCCAAGAAGAGCACAGGGGCCATCTGGCGGAAAGTTGCCTCGGAAACTGAACAAGGACCCCAAATGTGAACTCAGAGCCTTCCCTTCTCTGAGTCATATCTCTACTCGTTGACTAGCACTCACCGTGGTTAAGCTAAAAGCCTCCAACTCCACCACTGTCAGCTATTTGACCTTGAGGACTAGGTTTCAGTTTCCCAGTCCACCTTTTTAAACAGCCCTCCTCACTCATTGCAAACCACTGCTCTCTCTTCCTCCCCTTCATCCATCACCACACCACGTGCACACCTGCCTCCACCTGGGCTTACGGTTCCCACGGGTGGAACACTCGTACCATCCTCTTGGACAGTGAAGTCCCACCATCTTTTGAAATCCATTAGTCTGCCTCCTCCCAGAAGCCTACAGCTCCTCACTACAACTTACAGAGCTTCATCTGTGGGTGCCAGGTTCTGTTCAGTGGGTTCATCTTCTCCTGTGGCCGCCCTGCCTGCATGGTCAAGTGGAATCAGGAACCATGTCCTAGGATCTTCTGGGACCTGCTGGATCTCACATGGTTTCTCTTAGAAGCAATGTGCAAATAAATAGCAGCTTCTATGGAAGGGACCTCCTGGGCTGAAAGGGTCCAGCCTGGGTCCAAGGGAGGGTGGTCCCTGAGAGGCAGGACTAGGTAATACACTGGTTGTTTGCAGGGATCCATTGTCTGCCTGGCATCAGACTGCCCTGCCACTTACAGCCTATATGACCTCAGATAAGTTTCAATCGAGTTTCAAGTCTGTGAACTGACAAAATTGGACATCAGGCAGTGGAAGTCCTGCACACCTTGAGAAGGAGATGCTCCAGAGTCAAGTTCCCTGATTCTGGAATATTCCACCCTTGCCACGGGAAGCAGGAGCAACACAGAGCCCTGAAGGAAGAATTACACATCAGTCATAGTGCCCTTCAATGACATTGCACCAATATCCTATTCTTAGCACATAGGTTGGGACAAATGTCATTCCCACAAAATGGATTTCTGCTTAAAAGGAAATTGATGGCATAACCTAGACTTCTATTAAGGAAATAATATATATATCTTATTTGAAATTGAGGGGGGACAAAACCTGCCAATTCCCCCCTTTAGAATTAACCTCCTAAATAAGAAAAAAAAATTACTTGGAGGCCTCAAAAGCATCCCTCCATCTTTATCTTTGACTTCCATTTCACCAACCTGGCATTCTCGTTACAAGGCTCTTTCATAAAAATCAGTTTTCAAAGCAGATCGACAAGAGAGACCCTGGTGATAGATGGTGTTGTTCTTTGTAGCTGAAGCCATTTCAGTTGGTATTACTACTATCAGCAACCACAAGTGGGCCCATAAAATCAGCCATGTCCCTTGCACCCCATTCAGGCCAGACACCTGGGGACCGTCCTAATCCCATCCCTGCCCATCTGTTGACAGGGGCTGGCCTTGTGCATAATTCCATCAACCACCTGACAGCCCAGAAAGCACGTGCTGAGCCCGAGGAATGCTCAGATGCCTGGGGCAGTGGGGGGGTGCTGAAGAGGGTTACTCATCCATTCCCTAATATTTACAGAAGACCCATGATCTCTCCTACACCTACCATTCTAGATTCTAGGGGGTAGGGCAGCAAATGCAACCAAAAGGTTACAATCTAGTGGGAGAGATAAGCGATAAATAAGTAAACAATAAATAAAGAGATCATTTCAGAGAGTGGTAAGCCCTGTGGGAAACATACAATCAGCTGATGATGTGGTGACAAGGAGAGTATGATAAAAAGGTAGTAAGTAAAAAAGTTGGCCCTTGCCCACAGGAAGTTTACATTTTAGTTGAGGAAATCACTTGACTCAACAACAGGGACAGACCAGGCAATATAACCTCGTGTGGTTGAGACCATCAAGGTGGCGAACTTCAGGAGAAGAGATAGGGGAGAGAGAAGTTGCATCACGTAGGAGGAGGAAACATGAGTGATGTGGAGAGTTGCCAAAACCAAGCACCTTTCATGAGCCAGGACTTATTATACCCATTTCATAAATGAGGAAGCTGAGGATCAGAAAAATTAAGTGATTTGCCCGAGATTTTGCTACTGTACAGACGATGCCAGGTCTTGGCTACCCAAACTTCATGCTCTGCCACGTGCAAATCTGGTGTCCTCAGGCCTCAGATGAGCCCTCTGCATCCAAATGTTTGAGAACAAGTTCCCAAGCATGATCTCTCCACGTTTCAGATGGCAGGTAGGGCAGGAGGCATTCTCCTGGAAAAGTGAAGTCTCTGTAAAACATGCTGCTTCAGCCCTGGGAGCCCCACTGTCTTCTGTCTGGCTCTGCTGGCAGCCTCCCTCCCGCAGGGCCTGAGCTGGCCTGGGTGGCTGCTCTGTTGTCAGCAGAGGCAGCTTTCAGTAATAAAACAGACTGGATCAGAGCTTGTCAAGGGACTCCAGCTCTGCTGTCATCACTAAACACACATAACTCTGCCTCGGCCGTCACACACTAGCTTCCAATTATCATGGAAGGTCGTGGGCCACGAAGCAGCATCCATCAACAGAAGAGAAGGGGCACCAGAGTGCGGGGACAGCCCACCTGAGCAGCGCAGGGAATAGGCCTCTAGAGTTTTAGGGTTTGGGGTACATTTTTACTTCTTTACCTTTTAAACCAACTTCGTTGAGTTTATAATTAATACCCAATAAAAGGCATACATTTTTTGCACAGTTCTATGAGTTTTAACAAATGTACGTCTCAGATGCTCAAGGCTGAGCCCTTTGATCAGGCCAGCCTGTAACATGTCCAGCTGACCAACGGAACCTCACCGCGTACACGTTGGCCTTGGGTAACTGTCTTAGCTGGTCTTCGTGAACAATCCACACCTGATGGACACTGTAAGTCCTGGGCCATCTCACATCTCCAGAAACCATGCAGCAAGGTCTCCTTTGGTCCACCAGCTGACAGTGGAGACCCTCCCACACCTGAGCTATCTGAGAGGTAGCACAGCATAGTGGGGAAGAGCATGACTCCTGAGCCAGGCTAAGCAAATCTCAGCCCACCACTTGCCCATGCCTCAGTTTCCCCTCCCTGTAACTGAGATAATAGGCACCTATTTCCTACAGACTTCATGAGGTCTCATGAGGTGTGTAAGTGTGGTATACTGGTAAGCAGTGAGTGTCACATAATCATTGCCATCATCTGTGGTCCCAGGGAGGGACAAAATGGATCCAGTCATTACACAGGCCTGAGGGAAAGAAAGAAAAGAAAAGAAAGAAAAGAAAAGAAAAGAAAAGAAAAGAAAAGAAAAGAAAAGAAAAGAAAAGAAAAGATGGGGCGCCTGGGTAGCACAGCGGTTAAGCGTCTGCCTTTGGCTCAGGGCGTGATCCCGGTGTTATGGGATCGAGCCCCACATCAGGCTCCTCCGCTATGAGCCTGCTTCTTCTTCTCCCACTCCCCCTGCTTGTGTTCCCTCTCTCACTGGCTGTCTCTAACACTGTCAAATAAATAAATAAAATCTTTTTTAAAAAAAGAAAAAGAAAAAGAAAAGAAAGAACGAAAGAAAGAAAGAAAGAAAGAAAGAAAGAAAGAAAGAAAGAAAGAAGGAGGGAAGGGGGAGGGAAGGGGAGGGAAGGGAAGGGAAGGGAAGGGAAAGGAAGGAAGGGAAAGAGAGAGAGGGAAGGAGGGGGAGGGGAGGAGAGGAAGGAAGGAAGGAAGGAAGGAAGGAAGGAAGGAAGGAAAGGAGGAAGGAGGGTGGGAGAGGGAGGGAGGGGAAGGGAGAGAGGAAAGAGAGGGAGGGAGGGGAAGGGAGAGGAGGGAGGAAGGGAAGGGAAGGGAAGGAGGGGAGGGAGGGAAGGAGAAAAGGAAGGGAGAGGAAGGAGGGAGGGAGGAAAGGAAGGGAGGGGAGGGAGGGAAGGAAGGAAGGAAGAAAGAAATCCAAAGCTCTCCTTGTAATTTCCACCAATTCCCCAAAAGACTGCCAATGAGCTGCTTCACTAATGTCCATGGGAAGTTCAACCTCCAGCTTGGGTGAGCTTAGTCAACTTTATCAAAGATCCAGGATTCAGGAATGAATTCTCATATGGAACTGGTAAAAACCCACCCTCCCACAGGCGCTGGTATGGACTGAATGTTTGTGCCTCCCTCCCCCCCCCCCCCCCGCCCCGAGATTAGTATGCTGAAACCCTAACACCTCAGGTGGCTCTATTTGGAGATCGGGCTTCTCCTTCAGGTTAAATAAGGTTGTAAGTGTGGGGACCTAATCTGATGAGATTAGTGTCCTTACGAGAAGAGACACCAGGGGAGGGGGTGGGGGGATGGGGTAATTGGGTGATGGACATTAAGAAAGGTAGGTGATGTGATCAGTACTATGTGTTATACGTAACTGATGAATCATTGAACACTGCATCTAAAATTAATGATGTACTGTATGTTGGCTAATTGAATTTAAACCAAAAAACAATAAAATGAAATAAATAAACAAGAAGAGACCCCAGAGAGCTCTCTTTCTCTCCCTTTCCCACCCCACACACAAAGAAGAGGTCTTGTGGGCACATGAGAGATGGTGGCTGCCTACAAGTCAGGAAGTACCCCCTTACCAGAAACTAAATTTGCCAACACCTTGGCCTTGGAATTGCCAGCCTCCAGACTGTGAGGAAAGAAAGGAATACCCATCTATGGTATTTTGTTATGGCGGCCTGAGCTGACTGGGATAGGCTCCATCAATTCTCTTCCTTCTATCTTCTATCCAGGATCTCCTCTCCTGGTCTCCTGCTTTATTTTTTCTTGTCCACTCAAGCACTGCATTCTGGTATTTGAGCATGAGTTCTTGCTGTCTATCCCAAGAGACTTTTCAAAGTTATTCTTCCAAATGAATACAGTGCTCTGTCTGCATGGAGTTCTGGTGCGCATACTTGTCTCTGCTTCCTGACATCTCATTAGATAAATCATGTTACTTCCTGTTGGAAGAAGCCCAGAGGGCTCTCAGTCCAGTCCTCACCCGGGCAGTGGCGTCTGTGTAAATCAGACTGCTATGGACCTGTGGGAAGGCCCAGAGGCCCAAGGCTCTCTCCCAGACGCAAGTGATATCATCCAGTTAAAACAGGCTGACTCATCAATGTGCAAAGATTGCTTCAAAAATCTGTTGTTTGGGCCCCAGCATCTACTGGTTGATCTAAGAGCAGTGTGGACACATTAGTTCATAGAATGGAAAAAGATAGAAATATTTGGAAATTATCGACCCTCTTAGACAGTAGAGCACACTTGGAATTTCTCTTATTGCCTCGTGGATTAGGGAAGGAATAAATATTATCAGTCTCTTATCCAACTCATAGCAAGTAATAGTGGTAGAAATACTCGACTCAAAATAAACCTGGCAGGGGCTAACACTGCACATGACAAAATTTGACCCAGAAAATTGGACTTTGTGGAATTAACGATGACAAAAGAAAACTCACAATGGCAGAAACCACCATCAGTAAGATTTCTTATTAATAATAAAGCTGCCCAACAAATTAAATCTCCAGAGCAAAAAAAATTATATGAAAAGAATTGATTTCGATAAAAAATAATCTCAGAGAAATAAAAGTGGAAACAATTGGAGGTAGTTGAACTGCACTTCATAGAAAATTGACCAAGAAATTAAATTGGATAATAGAGTTTACTCTGAAAAATACATTTTCAATGAATACTCCTCAGTGCCAGTGTAATTCTTATTCAAATATTTGTATTCAAAACATTGAGTGTAGAAAAAGAAGGGTCTGCAATGGCGTTCCTCAGCTCAGGTACAACGTAGATGTTTCTGCATCTATGACCAGCGACGCTGTGCACTCAGTCAATAGCTGTAGAATAGAGATCCATTTAATTATCTGAAAAGCAAGTAGCTCCGTCTCTCTGGCCTGCCTAATCAATAGACTTCCCTTCAGAACGCCTTGCCAGGTCCACATTTATCTTTTACTACCATTTTTCTTTCTTGCCAGCCCATCCACAAGAGAGCAGAGACCATTAGAACCACCCACCCATCAGACCCAGTGTCTCCGCAGCACTGGGATCCCCTTTGTGTTCAGAACACAAAGTAGTTGGCATTTGTCAGCGAGAATTCTCTGGAACATGATATAAATGTCTTGATCTGGAAACAGTGGGGAGGGCCAACACCTGATTTTGAGGCACTGGGAATCGCTTCATCGTTGTTTCAAGATGCCTTGCAGGTTTGCGGTTGAAAAATTTGCTCAAAGAGCGGAAAGGTAAGTCCTTGCTATGTGCTCCCCAAGGGTTCACAACAGCCTTGCGTGATAATCAGCATCGTTGCTTGTTCGGGTGTTGGTCCCTCTCTAGCTGTGAGCCCCTAGAGGAGTTGGACAGATCTCCATCTGAGAGCAACATCTAACACATAAGGAACATTGACCTGTGTTTTCTGAGTGAACACGCGAGACCAAAGACCCCCAAAAAGCTCACGGAAAAGTGAAGATACCCACACCAGGGCAGGCCCTTTTGCAGAAAATGGACTGAACCTCAAAAACATAGCTTGTCCGAGTAAGGTACAAGAGTCAGTCTAAGCCATGGTTGTCCCTCGTAGCTGTGCCTAAGGAAGGAGGGGAGGACTTTTTTATAAACACAGGTGCTCCAGTCCCCTTTCCCCAAAGACACCGACATGGTAGGTCTGGAGGGAGTCCAGGGCATCTGTGATGTTTAGACAACTCCCCAGGCAATGCTGATGCTTCTAAAGGCGGGCAGGTCAGAATCACCTGGGAGATTTAAAAATGCCAAGGCCAGGGCCTTGCCTGACAAGTCCCATCAGAATCTCCAGAGGATCCTGAGTATGGGGATTTCTAAGAGCTGGGACCCAAGCCTACACGCGTTCCTCTGCATCCTCCGTGTCCCTGAGAAAAAGGAGGAATGCTGTCTGCTCCCCGGGAAGAGTCGTTGGCAGCGACTGAACCTCAGCTGAGCAGTAAATCCGGTGTTTATCAGCAGATGCTGTTGTCTGCGTCTCTGAAGAGAAATCTGCAGACTCCAACCTGGGAAGCCTGGAGGGCAGGAACCACGGCGCGAGCATCTGGCGCGTGCATCTCGGCGCCCCAGTACCTCGCCCCTGGCTCACACCGTTAATTGATCTAAAGCACCGCCATCCGCTGCAGACATTCCATCGCAAGCCTAACGGGAGCATTGCCGTGAAGCAAAGGCAGCTCCCCGGGGGTGCTGGGGAACCCCAGCTCCTGAGGCTCCTGCGGGCAGCCCCATCGGAGCAGACTCTGCTTCTGAAAGCACCGTGATGCCTCGAGCTTAGGCAGAGCTCTGCTTGAAGGACGGGCTGACCCATCCTCACAGCCAGCATCTGCCCAGCACACCACACGGGGACAGCTCCGTGCCAAATGCCTGGCCCACCACCTGCCAGGAGGCAACAAGAAAACCCTGGACCGCCCAACCTCACGCGGAGGCTTAACATGGTGCAGACGGCTAATGGCCCATCTGGGCCCTGGAGGCTCATGCTGACAGTGTGCTCCACATCCCGCATTCTTTGGAAAGTCGGGTTCTCTCTCTTCCAGGCCTCTTTTGGAGAGGTGGGGAAAGTTTGTGAATGGAGATGGATAACCGATAAGGTGGGTGTGCATTCTTTGGGGTCACCCCATCCTCCTGAATGAGGAGTCACTGAGCGTTGGCACCACTGGGAATGCTTGGGGCCCGGTCACTGCCAGCTGCGGGTGGGGGCAGGTCAGGAGGAACAGGTCCCCAGGCATGGCTGTCGTGGTGCACGGTGAGGTGGGCTGTGCACGGGCTAGAGAGGTTACATTAAGGACAGGGAAAGAACATCCAGTTACAGGCCTGGGTCAGACTGCAGCACTGCCATCTGCTGGCCATGACCTTGAACAAATGACCTCCTCTGCTCCTCTGTGTGCTCCTTGATACAAGGGACATGAGAATATCTACCTCGCAGCATCGCTGTGATAATGAGAAAGAAGGTGGCAAAGGGCCTAGCCTAGCCTGTGAGCAATAGCCATTGTCATCACCCCGAGAAGCTCTGGGCTCAGTGCCTACTCGCTACGTTCTTGTGATATAAGTGAATCGATATATGGATGAATCATAAGAAGGAGCTTTACAGGGAAACAACTCTTCTAGGGAAGAGCAAATACCCTTAACCCAGTTTGTGAACGGAGGTCAAAATCCAGAATTTCAAAATAACCATAGCTGTCATTTACTCAGAGACGACTATCCACGAGGCCTGGAAAGCCACACACCCCTGCGGCACTCAACAGTCCACATGGTAGATACTGTTCATCAGTTCATCCGATGGAGAAACCAAAGCTGTACCCCCATCAGTACCCTGAGGCCTGGCTTACCTGGCAGGTAATATATCCATCCATGCCTCAGGTGACACAGGCTTCATTACCTGATGAGGGCCTCCTGGGGGCTCGACATCAGCTGATAGCCAACTGGGTGTGTTACAGATAGTTTGTTCATTTATTCACAAATACTTTTGAGACACACTCTACACCAGCCACTATTCTCTATGCTGTATTTGCAGCAGTTTACAAAACAGATCAAGTGCCTGTCTTCATGGAGTTTACGCTGTTATGGGAGGAGAGAGATAATAGGCAAATAAGTAAGTCTAAAATGTGTGGGGTACTAAGAAGTGCCGTTGAAAAAGAATGCAGGTTAGGGAGACAGAAGCAACAAACTGGCCGAGCTGCTTTCCACGGGGTGGTTAGCCAAGGTATCTCCAACGAAGTGGTGTTGGAGCAGAGCGACTCCCTTCCACGGGGTGGTTAGCCAAGGTATCTCCAATGAAGCGGTGTTGGAGCAGAGCGAGCTCCCTTCCACTGGGTGGTTAGCCAAGGTATCTCCAATGAAGCGGTGTTGGACTAGAGCGAGCTCCCTTCCACGGGGTGGTTAGCCAAGGTATCTCCAACGAAGCGGTGTTGGAGCAGAGCGAGCTCCTTTCCACGGGGTGGTTAGCCAAGGTATCTCCAATGAAGTGGTGTTGGAGCAGAGGCTTGAGCCCTCTGCCCCGGGGGGCCCACCTGGGGCAGTGTTTCCAGAGAGGGTCTGGGTGGGAATGCTTGAATTTCCCGCAGAGAGTGGGGAGGCAGTGGAAGTGGGATGGGGGGAGTGGGGGAGCAAGAGACTGGGTGGCAGCAAGGAGGTACCAGAGGGAGAGAGCCAGGGGAGGGTTTCAGGCAGGACCTCCCCAACATGCAAGGACTCTGGATTTCTTCCTCAGCTGATGGGAGCCCCTGTAAGGCTCAACTAGAGAAATGGAACCGATCTAACTAGAAGTTTTGATCAGACCCCTCTGTCTGCTATTTTGAGGAAGGTGAAGAAAGAAGCCAAGTTAAAAACAGACACAGAGATCAGTGGAACAGAATAGCGAACCCAGAAATGGACCCTCCACTCTGTGGTCAACCAATTTTAATAAGCTATTGCCAAGAACTGTTATCAGAACATGAATATATTCATTTATTTAATCCTTGCAACAACACTATAAGGGAGCTCTTGTCATCCTCATTTTATAAGTGAGGAAAAAACAGGCACGGAGAGGTCAGGTGACTAGCTCAGAATCACACAGCCAGTAAGCAGTTGAGCCAGGATTTAAAGCAGGCAACTTAGGGGCGCCTGGGTGGCTCCATCAGTTGAGCATTCAGCTCAGGACATGATCTCAGGGTTGTGAGATTGAGCCCCGCGAGGAGCTCCGTGCTCAGCGGGGAGTCTGCTTAAGATTCTCTCTCTCCCTCTGCCCCTCACCCCACTTGCACACATGAGCTTTCACTCTCTCTCTCTCAAATAAATAAATAAATCTTTAAAAAAAAAAAAAAGAATCATGCAGCCAGTAAGCAGTTAGGCTGGGATTTAATGCAGGCAACCTCCTCCCCGGTGTATAGGGCTAAATACTGTGGTGTCTGGACCCATCCAGCGTAACCTGCTGGGGAGCAGGGGGAAGAGAGCTGTCTTCCAAACATAGGGCAGTGATAGCGAACTCACTCAGAAATCCTGGAATAAATATGTAAGCCAAGAGAAGTCTTCTGCCTGCTTATTTATTCATTCATCTCTTTAAAAATACTTAATTAAAGCTCAACTAAGAGAAGAGTATATTATTAACATTAACACCTTACTTCCTATAACATCCCTCTGAAGAAGATTTTATCATCCCCATTTCACAGATGAAGAAACTGAGGCTCAGCACATTTAAGTGACATGTCCAGGATTCCACACTAGGGACTCAGAACTCATTCTTACCCCAGAGACTCTTCCCGGCACCATCCATTTCCCCTCCAGTCCTGGAAGAAAAAGATACACTGTGTTATCACAGGACAGGGTTGAGGGGGGAGGATGTTTTGTCCATGCAAGACAGCCAGACTGAGGCTTGAGCCAGAAGAATAAATGAGAAAATGTTTGGAATTTATTCTGGGAGCCAGGGTATTTACCACTGCCAAAACCCTCCAGAACTGGGAAGGTGATCGTGCCCCTATGAAACCAAGTTGACAGCTGTCACCAAGCTCTTGCCGGTAGTGAAATCCAATGGGAAAACAAATGGCGGCCATCCTCAATGCTGAGGGAGGGGACGAGAGAGTTCCAGGTGTTTCATTGTTCACGGGAAGCTGCACATGGGGACCAATAACTCAAACAGCACTTCCGAAGTGACGGGCTCTGAGCTGTCAGTTAACACTCAGACTGAAAATGAGCGAGTCTTTGTAGGCTGTTCCCAGGCAATATCGGACCAATGCACTACAGTTGCCCAGCTATGCCTTCAAACTGCTGGCCGTGCCAGGGAGGGCAGCCCGGGCACAAGAGGGGAGACACTGTGCCTCCCTCCCACAAAACTGCAGTTCACTTGCACCTGGGGGAGCATATGTATTTCTGGTCCCTGACCTTAACGGCCATAGAGCAAAGCTCCAAAAGGGCACCTGCCCTGAGCAGAGAAATCCAAATCTGGTTCTGTCATAGTGAGCATGGACTGAGCCCACAAAATGGGCCAGGAGCAACCTAAGAGCTTTTCAGATGATTCAGTCTTACAACAACTGTATTAAGTGTGTTTCAGCTCCATTTCACGCATGTTGACCTATGTCCCTTGGGCCATAGAGCTGATAAGTAGCCTATTAAAGACCTGAAGTCCAGCTTCTTTGAATCCAAAGCCATACTCCATTCCCTTTGCCAGAGGTCAGGCCAGCTCCACAGATCAGCCCATCTCTGTGCATCCGGCGGCTCGTGCCGATTGGAACTTCTCATCCTTCCCCAGCAGACTCTCCAGTCCATTCAGGTGGCCGAGGGACCCCTGATTCCCAAACCCTCTAGGCCCCTCCCACATTGCAGCTCTTGCTACTCCTGCTGCTTGCCATCCAGCCAGTAACCATGCCCCCTCTGTCCCCATAAGCCACCACGCGGGGGGCACTCAGGACTACCATCCACAAGGATCTGGCTGTCAAACCTTGAGCACCAATTGACTGCAATAATCAATAATGCAGTTAATCATTTACTTTCTTGGACTAGTGTCCCAGTGTTTCACTTCTCAGCTTATGACATCTCTGAACTCTGGCAGCGAAGGGTGGGGAGGGGGGAGGAAGAGGTGACAAGCAACAGGGGGCAACTGTTACACATGTCCAGGCATCTGTGCTTCCGTGCTGAGCACACCGAGAGGAAATGCAGTGTGCAATATAAAGTGTTGGTGGTTGATAGCCCAGAGTGGGGACTGGGCAAACCTGGGGAGCAGCAAGGGAGGGGGTTATGGGCCGTATATGGCCCCCCCCGTGGCCTCAGAAAAGCAGGATGGCCAGTGGGTACATAGCACAGCCTTGTATCGTCAGATTCATCCATTTACCAGGCCAAGCTGTAAATACAACTGACAAGATATGCCTTTAAATATGTCATGTTTGTGTTACTCCATTGATCTCATAAAAGGTACAGCTACCTGGAGAGGTAATCCTTGGGCTAACAGAATTACAATGTAAATCAGCAGGAAACTAACACTCTGGCAGAATGGACAAGAACCCAAGCTGCCTGCCTCTGCATCCTGATTCGGACATGCACTAACTATATGGACAAGGACGACTTGTCTGTGCCTCACTTTCCTCATCTGGAAAGTGGGTTTAATAAAGTATAACACTTATGAAGCTTTTTTACAAGTTCCTTTCACATAGCTAGTGCTCAATAAATACTATATATTGCTATTGGTTGTTCTATATTTTCTGTGCAAGGAAAAGAAAAAGATCGTTGTGATTTTTTTCATTATCAAAGTTGAAGAACATTATTCACAAGCTTGATCTGGTTTCTTATATTTCAGAACTGTTCACCGCCATTTAAACTTTTAGCTCATGCCATGAATCAATCCTAAAACGCATTGTACAAATAGACATCTACTCCAGTTGTTGTTCCCATCTCATCTGTGAGGAGCAGCCAGATGTAGTTTGCTAACAATTCCCACCCCAATGGCTGAGCAATGGCTGGCATCTCCCACACATGCTCATTGTACAAATTCCCATGTGCAAGTCCTTGGCAGCTGAATGGAAAATAAAAATAAATAAATAAAGGCATGTTTATTCATATTACTTGGTTGCATAAAAACACAAGAATATTCCATAAAATTTCCAGTGGAGCATCACATTAGCATTGGCCCCATGACTTGTGGCTAATGCCAAAGTTGCCATTTAAGGAGGAAATATCAATTTATTTCTGGGAACATGTTACAGTTGGAATCAAAGAACAAGATGCCACAGAGCTGTATCAGTGATAATTGTCATCCAAAGTTTTAAAAATAATAATAGTTTACATAATAATAATAGAAAACTACAGCTCAGAGAAAACTAAGCTCAGAAAGATTATGTAATCTGCTTACAGAGACCCAGTGATTTTTTTATTTCCAACAAAAGTGAGCTAGATAACTCAGACCAATCTTTCCACTAAAGGTTATTTTAAAAGCTGGACAAAGACAAAGAAAGAAAAAAATATTCTTAAAAGCATCAATCCACTAACAAGATAGTGAGGATTATTTGGTTGAGATCTAGTAAAGGACTGGAACCCTGAAATTCAAGCCAGCACTCAAGGTTGCCCTAGCCATGGGATAGGTGCTGGTCAAGCTGAGATAGCCAAAAGGTTAAGCTGTACTTTGGAAGCCTTATTGAACTAGGGAGTTAAAATTACAATCCGGTGCCTTCTGAGGGAGGAAATCTAGGTAAACCACCCTTCACATTGGGCTGGGAGGGGCAATAAAGGGCTGAACCTTAGCATTAAGAGTAAACTGATGTCAACCATCTCTTTCACAGACAGCAGTCTGGATCACATCATCTGATAGCCCAGAAAACCTCAATTTAGATTAAAATAAATTTAGATTAAGATGGCCCTGAAATTTTAAAGTTTCACAAAAAATCAGAAAATCTAGAAAATGACATCATAGACTTTTTTAAAGAATCAGCTAGAAGTTATTGACCTGAAATATATAGTAAGAGTTCAGTGGAGGAATTTATAGCAGATTAGATATGGGTGAGAAAAGACCTGCCAGAGTGAAAAGCTGTGTCAAAGGAGACAGAGAGAGAGAGAGAAAGAGAGAGAGAAGAAAATAGAATGACTTTTTTAATCCAAAATAACTTGAGAAAAAATAAAGAAAAATAGAACAAGATAGGCAAATAAACAACACATTATGAGATGGTACACTTAAAGAAAAATATATCAATGATTTCAATAAATGTCAATAAAACAAATGCTCCAGTTAAAAGACAAAGGTTATCATACTAGATTAAAAAGTATATATTATGTTTTATTTAAAAGAGCTGCATCTAAAATGTAAACATATGAAAAGATTGAAAGTAAAAGAATGATAAAGGATATCCAAGCAAACACTAACTAAAAGAAAATAGCACAGCTATATTAATAATAAAGCCTAAATAGAACCCAATGGCAAAAGACATTATTGGGAATAAAGAGGATTATTTCTCAATTAAAATGGAATCAAGTCACTAGGAATTGTAACAACTCTAAATTTGGATGCACCTAATAACATGGCCTTAAAATATATAAAGCAAATATTTACAGAACCATAAGAAAGAGACATTTATAACATAATGGAAAATGCTAACACACTCCTTCAATAACTGATAAAATAAGCAGACAATTTACTTTAAGGAAAACTTCAGAAGAATAGAACAACTTAACATGATGGAAACTAAAATACAAAACATAACAACCAAAAAATAACTACCATTATTTTAAAGGAACATGTTGTGAGCCATAAAGCAAGTCTTAACAAATTTCAAAAGATTGTAATCACACAGAGCTGCACTGTCCAATATGTCACTCACTAGACACATAAAGGCTGTTTAAAATTAAGTTAATTAAAATTAAATTTAAAATTCATTTCCTCAGTTACACTAACCACACTTCAGGTGGTCAGTAACCACACATAGCTAGTAGCTACTTTATTTGTAATTCTCAGTCCTTTTTTAGTTTTCTTTAAAACATTTATACCATATGAAAATTTTATACTCTTTACTAACCAATTTATTCTTCACTAACATGTGTTTTGTCTGCCTTCCCACCTAGAAGTATATTCTGTGAAGTCAAGAGCTATATTTGTCATATTTGTCCTGGGGCCTACTTTGTAAAATTTGTTTAATTGATTGATTGATTAATGCTTCTCTCTTTATTATGTTTTCTTATAATAAACTGAAGTTGGGAGATTGAAAGGCAGAACCATCCATGTCAAATGGAAATCTGAAGCAAGAACTCTGAGAAAGAGAGACATGGTGAAAGATTTCACTTCTGTATTGGTGATATATCCTAGAAATGGCTAATGTGGAGAGGTGCTTCAATTTTGAATTGAGGAAACTATACAAATATCCAAATTTAAGGGGTTGGGAATATGGAGTCACACCTGTCCCAGTGCTCTGAAATTCCTATCTTTTGGTATAAAGTTGTTTATAATAATCTTATACTATTTTCCCCCAGAATAGGGTATGGACTCTGTCCACCAAGATCTTGAACAATTAACCAGAGTCACCAGTGAAAGCACACATTCCTGTCAGTCTGAGAATATAATGTTGTCCATGGGGTGATAAGAAATAAGGCAGAAACAAAATCAGAAATGTCTTGTGTACCATGCTTTTGCTGAAGCAATAGAGGACTACCAGAAATTTCTAAATAAAGACAGGATAAAAGAGAGAAAGGGGGCCTATGATGCTTCAAGCATGAAGTGATGCTTTGGCTAATGATTGAATATTGGATGTCCTCCTAGCTTCCCTGAATTAGGTGTAAAGGCATACTTTTTCTTCACTGTACCCTGCTTTCATGGAATATTGATTCCTATGGAGAAAGATTTAACCTGTATAAAAACCTATGTAAAAAGTGCACCTCTTTGAGCCAAGTTTGGAGAATGCCATCACTTGCTTCCATGACCAGCAGACATCATTGAATGAACAAAATCTCCTGAAATTTTTAAGCCAAAGCAGTCTCTTTCTTTCCTATAATAGTTATTCATTCAACAAAGAATTATTAAACTCAGATCACGTGTCATGTGGCAGGAATTGCTCTGGGTACAGAGGTTTCAGCTATAAATTAGACGGTCTCCCTGTTTTCATGGAGCTTGCATTCTAGAAGGGAAGAAGAGCAATACATGGGCACACAAATAAATGCACAGAATAACTTCAGGTGGAGATAAGTTCTATGAAGAAAATAAATCAGGTGGCTTGGCACAGAGAGGTGGAGAAAGATGAGCTGAGCAGAAGGTTAGCTATTCCCAAAAGGTGATATTTGAGAAACAAGACAACGCCAGCCTAGAGCAACACTGTCCAATAGAAGTCTCTGAAAATAAAAACGTGTGATATCTGTGTTGTCCAACACCCTGGCAACATGTGTCTATGGAGCACTTGTCATGTGGTTAGTGCAACTCAGGAACTGAATTTTTAATTATTTCATTTTAATCTATTTGAATTTCAATACCACATGTGGCAAGTGGCTTTCAGATCTGGAAGCAAAGCATTCTAACAAGGGGAGAGCCGGTGACAAAACATGCATTGTGGGAGCCAGCCTTGTGTGTTGGAGAGAGAAAGACAGCAGAGCTGGAGCATGGAGCCCAAGCTGGAGAGAGGAAAGCAGTGGCCATATTGTGTAGTACGTCACGCACCGTGAGGAGCTGGATTCCATTCTAAGCAGAACTGTAAGCCATTTGAACAGTTTAAATAGAGGAATACCATGATCTGATTGCCTGTGACAAGGATTGGCCCACTTTTTGTAAAGGGCCAGACAGTAAATATTTTAGTCTCTGCAGGCCACAGTCTCTGTCACACGTAAGCACAAAAAGAGTCACAGACTCCATGGAAACAAATGAGTATGGCTGTGTTCCAGTAGATTTTATTTACAACCTTATTACAGTTGTCTCTACGTACAGCTGGTGGGCTGTAGTTTGCCAACCCCTGACCTAAGATCCTGTGGCAAACACTGCTAGCTGCTTACTCCATTCTCTCTCTTGCCTCATCTTTAATAAGAGAGCTCCAAATTTGTTCAGGGTAACTATAAACTCAACTAAAACTGCTCACTATCGCAGATCCCCTGAACCTAGGGTTGACCATGAGACTCAGGGATGGCCAGTGAGATATAAGTGGATAGCTCCAGATGAGGCTTGTAGAAAAGCTTTTTAAGAGGGGTAGCCTCAGGGGGCGCCTGGGTAGCGCAGTCGTTAAAGCGTCTGCCTTCGGCTCAGGGCGTGATCCCGGCATTCCGGGATCGAGTCCCACATCAGGCTCCTCCGCTATGAGCCTGCTTCTTCCTCTCCCATTCCCCCTGCTGTGTTCCCTCTCTCGCTGGCTGTCTCTCTGTCACATAAATAAATAAAATCTTTAAAAAAAAAAAAAAAAAAAAAGAGGGGTAGCCTCAGGGTGCCTGGGTGGCTCAGTCCGTTAAGTGGCCAACTCTTGAGTTTGGCTCAGGTCATGATCCCACCGTCCTGGGATTAAGCCCCGAGTCAGGCTCCCTGCTCATCTGGGAGTCTGCTTCTCCCTCTCCCTCTGCCCCTCACCCCACTCATGAGCTCTCTATCGCTCTCTCTCTCTCTCTCTCAAATAAATAAATCTCAAAGAAAAAAAAAAAGATGGGCAGCCTCAGCTGGCTTGCTTTCATTCAAATTTTGTCTTTTAACTTCCTGTCTGGAACTCAGATGGATCTAGAACAGACATCTCGTGTACCTGAGTCAACATAAATAAGAATGGAGGCTACATGCTAAGGATAGCAGAGAACAATCCAGAAAGTGTCAGATCTCTGATGCATCATTTAGCAGCCATGCCAGCCATGGACTGACTTCTTCCACACTTAGACTTTTCTAACTGAATGCATTACATCCAACTGAATGCCTTCCTAGCCAATACACACAGAACAGATCTTCAGGAAAGTATGGCTTCCAGCAGCATGGGGTAGAATGTGGTCATGATATTAAGAAAAGATATTCTATCACAAACTACTGCTTTGCAACAAACAGCCACAAAATGTCTTGGCACACAATAAACAACTATTTCTCATGCATCTGTGGTCAGCTGGGGTGATTTCAGTATCTTTACCATGCTCCAGTTGGGTCCAGATCTGCTACACAGGGTGCTCACACACCTTGGATCAGCTGGCTCGCCAAGGCATGTTCTTCTCGTGGCAGAGGCAGAGGAGGAGAAGGGCAAACAGAACACACAAGGCTTCTTGAGGACTGGGCTTGGCACGAGCATCCTGTCACTTCTGTCCACATGCCACTGGCCCAAGTTAGTCCCATGACTCAGTCCAGCGTCAAGGACCAGGAAAGTACATGGCACACTGAGTTGGAAGAAATACAGATTACAGGGCAAATGGCATGGGAAAGTGATTGGTGAGGAACCGGAACTTACCATTTAATAAACTACAGATGGAGAATATGAAGAAGCTGGAGCTGCTTGGAGCAGATGCTCTGGTCACTGTGAAATCTCCCTGAGCCCTATGGAATCTCATTACGAAGAGTCAGCTCTCAAGTCCTCCTGCTAGAGGATGAAATAGGAATTATGTCTTTCCCCTTCAATTATTAACATGTTCTACACAAAATCATCCATGACTCCCAGAAATCTTAATAAGAATTCTATAGATTCAAACAATGATTTCCCAACCCTGAAATAATACGTGGGAAATAAGAGAGCTCTGAAAGCAGAGTCGTACCTCCCATAAGTATTCTTTCCATTAAAAAGTAATAACTTGGGGCGCCTGGGTGGCTCATTCGGTTAAGCGTCTGCCTTCAGCTCAGGTCATGATCCCCAAGTGTCGGGATCGAACCGCGCGTCAGGTTCCTTGCTCAGCCAGGAGCACGCTTGTCCCTCTGCCTGCTGCTTCCCCTGCTTGTGTTCTCTCTTTCTCTCTAACAAATAAATAAAAGTCTTTAAAAAAAAATTTTAGAAATAAAATAAATAAAAGAAAAGTAAAAGTAATAACCCTACAACACTGTTAACAGTAACCTCTAGCAGTAAAGACTCTTGCTTGTGTCTGGTCTTCAGTGAGCCCTGATATAGGCGGCCTGGACCTGGGATCCCCATGCCAATGATAATGATGGGATGATGATGAGAAATAACATACATGTGGTACATATATAGCACTAAATGCCAGGAACGCTTCTACACATGTACAGCTTGAACTAATACAGTTCTCTCAACAACCTCCTGCCGTAGGTACTATTATCACCACCATCTTCCAGATAAGAAACCTGAAGCACAGAGAGGTTAACTACCTTGCCTCTATCACACAGCAAATAAGTGGCAAAAGTAAGATTTGGACACAGGCAGTCTGGCCCCAGAGCCTATGTGTGTAACCACCACTTTAAACTGGTCACAAAAGGAGAAAACAACCCTAAGACACCTATGGATATGATCCACTTTAACTGACACCCATTACTTATTCAAAGCTATTGAAGCTCGTTTAAATGAAGAGATCTGTGTAAACCCAGGAACACCACCTGGTGAAAATTGTCTTTTTCCTCCTTTTCAGGGAGATTAGGATCATTAAATTCTAGAGGCAATGATAGTTTAATTAAAAGACAATTGTGGTATGGGAATGTTTCATTTGGGAGAGAGAGGTACTGCTTATTAGAATGTCCCGCGAGGGACCAACCTGGTGACAGCTGATCAGATGTTGGAAGGATGTCACTGTTGGAGACTGTAATTCTTGGACTTAAAACAAGCACACCATTAGCGGAAGCACTAGGGGACACTCAGAGTGGCAGTGGATGGCTGGTGAGCTTTTTACTCCTACAGAATCTCTGATTTATAAGGAAGTCAGTAACATATTTCTGCAGTGGGAAGAATGCAAGACCGGGAGACAGAAGACTGGACTCGGGCTTTGGGATCGAGCATTCTCTCCCACAGAACCGGCCCTCGGCTGGGTGAGCACTGGGCGGGGGCGGGGGGGGATTAGAATGGCACCTGCCCCTTGGGAACCCCTCCCGATAGAATAGGCAGGGGTGAAACTTTTACTTTCACACCACTTGGTAGACATAATGGAGGGGTCGTAACAGCACAGAGAAGGGACAATACATGCCTGGAAGGGGAAGAGCAGCATGGCCTTCCCTTCCTCAGACAGAAGCTGTGAAGGTCAACATGGCATACTGAGGTGGAAACATCTTAGGGACAAAGCTTGTTCAACAAGGGAACATCGTTACTATTCATTTTGCTCGCCTTGACTTCACAAAATCGAATAGCTTAGAGTACAAGAGAACTGAAATCCTGGGACCCAACACCCTTAGCTGGCAAGTAAAAAAAAAAAAAAAAAATCAGGGTTTGCAGAGGTCGACTTCCTGGAATAAGAATAAAACCAGATTTAAATGGGCTTTCTAAATTCTGAGCCCGTTTGCTATTTGCTGACTTTCTAATGTTAGGATTTAACTTGTAGGAAACCTGAAACCTACCTCCCCAAGCCCTGCCTTCCCCCAATGCAAACTGAAAGTGTGATATTTACAGAGTTGTCAACAACTTGTGCTAAGTGGGAAATGCTACAAAATTATGTGAGCAGTATAATCTTAGCTAGTGTGTGTGTGTGTGTGTGTGTGTGTGTGTGTTGAATCAACATAGGATTTTTTTTCAACTTATGATTTTGAAGGAAGGCAAGAAATTAGATAAACAGAAGGGAGAGGAATAGTGTAGAGCTGAGAGACATGTGAAGCAACGTCCTAGAGCAGACATGAACCTGATACACAAAGTACAACCGCAAAAATGATTGAATAATGTAGAGACCCCAGTGGAGCAAAGCGGTGCCCTGGGGTAAGGGCAGGGTTAGGACGCGGCCAGACATGGGTTTAAATCCCAGGCAGCCATGCCACCTAAAATAAATTCTTAACTGCTGAGTTACCCATTTATTCATCAACATCTCCAGCAAATATTTGTCAAGCACCTGCTATGAGTAAAAATAAGTACTAGAGTACTAGAGTCTGTAATACCTACCAGCAACCTGCAGGGTTACTGTGAGAATTTAGGTAAAGTGACTCGCATTGGGCCCATCGCATCTGCTCAATAAATGGTACTGGATCCTGCAGGCTGGAACTGTAGGTTGGGGTCTTAGGTAAGAATTCATTGTCAGGATGTAGGGTGGATTCCTACAACTCAGAAAATGTTCAGTAAACAAAAAACGGAAATGAACCGAGTCTCTCCCCATCGCCTTGCCATCCCCCCAGTGCCATCCCCATTGTTTACACAGGTCACAATCTTCTCACAAATGATAGTCAAGGTCGGAATGGGAGCTGAGCAGGTGAGCAGCAGATGGCAACACAAAGGCGCCTGGTCCTCTTAGCCATTTCCCATCCTGAACGATTTGGTGCTATCAGTAAGAGCGAAGCCTCTGTGTCACGCAGCCATGAGCCCTTTCTAGATGGGCAGCCTTTAATTAGTAAAGCCAAATGAAAGACAGGCAGAATTTCTTTTTTTAAAGAAGAAAAACTGTCAGTAAGAAGTAAACTGCCTATGAGCCTCACAAGGAACGTCTGAGTCTTGGTGCTGAAGCCCAGATTGAAAAGCACGCCTGCCTTTTGTTTCAAAAATGGGATGCGACAGGCATTCTATGCAGAGAAGAAGACAAGGTCTTCGAGGAGGGATGATGCTTGCCACGGTTCCAGAGCACCCAGGAGTATTAAGGGGCTCATCTGAAATTTGAGAGCCAGCCAATTGGATGTCAAAAGTTTGGCTTATGAGTGAGAGAGGAAGAGAAAGATGTCCTCAGGAGGGAAGAAACATTCAAATAGAACTATAGACTTTCAGAGCTGGGAGGGACCCCAGCAAACAATAGTCCTCAAAAAGCTGAGGCAGCTGGGAGAGGTCAGAAGAGTGAAGTCATTCGCCGAAGGAGCCCAGCCAGAGAGAGCTGAGTCTTAGCCTGTGTTCCCCAGAGCGCAGAACCTGGGACAAAGACAGAGGTTGGGTACAGGTGGTTTCTGCAAGGGGTGGTCCAGGGAAACAGGAAGACGGAGCAAGGGAAGGAGGACAACCAGCCAAAGACGGCATTGCCAAGGTCACTGCTCTGGGCAACGGAAGCTCAGACTCCAATAGAACCCCTGAACAGTGTGCAGAAGTTCCCTCCGGATTATCGGGACAAGAAGCAGGAAGCATTTGTCCAGCAGTTTCTTCCCCTAACAGGTAGATTGTTCCTGGAGGTTTTCACTCCTTGCATCTCTACACACACATTGGCTGAGCAAGCTCCTGCTCGTTCCACTGTTGGAAGAGCCCTAGGGCAGAGAGCCAAGACAAGGGGCAGCCGTTCAGACGCCATCGGCAGAAAGAGAATCAAATCTGGCATCGACCTGCTCACCAGGGCTGACCCCAGAGGTTGGGTCAGAGGAACGCAAGCTGGGAGACCAGAGGTGTCTGCTACAAAAAGCAGATTTTAAGCCCATGCCCTAAAGCTAAAGCATATTCTGCAGGTCACGGGGGCGTGACAATGTTCTAGACTGTTTCTGAAAGACGCAAGGAGCCCGTGTTCCTATCGCCAACATCTAACCAGATACTCAAGGGGCTAACCAGAGACTCATGTACATACTGTCTTGAAGGTCAGAATTGTACAATCCCACCATGTACTATTCCATGTCTACCTTGGGCTTACAAGGTGATCTTGAACACTCATGTTAACAGGAAGCTCTGAACTCCTTGAAGGCACGGACAATACTGTGTCCTAACAGTATGCTGAGATAGAAATCTCACCTCTAAAGCACCCTTACAGCCAGCTTCGAAGTCAGTATGTAATAAAGATCTGAAAGAAAACAAGTCAATTTAAAGGCACATTTAAGCAGCAGACTTCAAAAGCCCAGAGTCAATGTTACCTTCTCCTCGCTAGGTTGTTCCTGAAGTTCTTAAAGGACACTCGGCTGACGGGTTAAGTGTAGAACAAGTGAAGTGTCTGGGAATGTCAAAAGAGTGACAGGAGATGCCAAAAATCTGTCCTATCCATTTGCAAAGGTGCATAGGAACAACCAAAGAAACGCGGTTTGTTCCATTTCAGTTCAATTTCATTGTTCTAGGAAGGCTGCCCGGTGCAATGAATGCCTTGCAAGCCGAGCTGGGCGAGCTCCCAGGGAGTGCAGCTGCACGCCAGAGCTGCCGCAAACGCTCCATAAACATGCCTCGATTCCAGCAGCATCAATTCTCCTTAAAGATATCAGGTGCTTTTATACTTTAAAACATATATTATGTAGTAGAATGCCAAGTTGGTATTAATTTTTAAGATAAAACATATAACTTTGAAGAATTTTCATGTTCTTAGGGGCAATTTGGACAATCGCCCCCAGACCCCATTAGGGGCTGAATTGACTCCCCTCTGCCCATGGAGTAATACCTGATGGAAAGGTTTAGAAAGCACTGGTGAGGGGAAAAGCTCTCTGGAGTCATACGGAGCTGGATTCGAAATATTCTTCCTAGCAGGACCCTTTTGGGATGAGTTATTTTACTTTTGTGAGACTCTATTTCCTTGTCTGTTACAAGGTGGATAATATTGCCTACTTCTTTGGGTTGTTGGGAAATGAAATGGGACAGTATGAAATGTCCCCGAGGAGCGCCTGTGTGGCTCAGTCAGTTAAGCGTCCAGCTCTTGATTTCAGCTCAGCTCAGGATCCCATGCGTCAGGTCTTGAGATCAAGCCCCGCATCGAGCTCCTTGATCAGCGGGGAGTCTGCTTGGGATTCTCTCTCTCCTCTCTGTCTCCCCCTCCTCCCCAACAAAGAAATAAATCTTTCTTTAAAAAGAAGAAAATGTCCCAAATAGAGTGGGCATGTGATAAACGCGGTTTCCTTTTTCTTTTCTCTTCCTACCTCACACATCACATTCTTCCAAACCTTATCTCATCTCCTTCTGAATTAGACTATAGCTTCCTAACAAAATAGTCTTTTATTAATTTTGTTTCTGCCACATGAAAAATGCCTGTAAGGCAGGCACTTAAGACTTGGTATCACTCCTCCAAAAGCTCAGAATATATTGTATTCCACTGAAGTTCACAAAAAAGTGTCTATCATAAAGGACACAGTCATGAACTGCTTAGCTTGGCACTTCTGTTCCTTGCCATCTGGCCTGATACTGAAATTAGCTAATCTTCAGTTTTTCATCTACGAGATGAGAATAATGTAAACTCCCTGATATGTTGTTAAGAATAACGTGAGAGGGCGACACATAAGTAAGGACTTAATGAATGTCAACATTATCCTTATCTTCATTGCTAGTATCTGTCCCTGTTGTACTGGAAAGATTATGCATCTGATCCCGCCTCACTCCCCCTGCACCGCCACCTAGAATGTCTGCCCCGGTTTTCACTCTCCTCATCGCCTCTCCCTCTCTCCCAATCAATCCTAAGACTCATCTCCTTAAAGTACCTTCATGACAATCAGCGTGGCTTCAAATCTCTTTTTTTGTTGTTATTACATTTATTTTTTTTAGGTTTTTTACTTTAATTCTGGGATAGTTTACATACGGTGTTATATTAGTCTCAGGTGTACAACATAGTGATTCAACAATTCTCTGCATTACTCACTGCTCATCACGACAAGTGCCCTCCTTAATCCCCATCACCCATTTCACCCCCCCACCCCCACCCACCTCCCCTCTGGTAACCATCAGTGTGTTCTCTAGTCTAAAAGTCTGTTTCTTGGCTTGTCTCCCTCTCTTTTTTTTTCTTTTGTCCATTTGTTTTGTTTCTTAAATTCTACGTATGAGTGAAATCATATGCTATTTGTCTTTCTCTGGTGAACTGATTTCACTTAGCATTATACTCTCTAGCTCGGTCCATGTTGTTGCAAATGGCAAGTTATATTCCGTCGTGTATATATAATACACCATATATTCTGTCTCCATTCATCTATCCATGGACACTTGGGCTGCTTCCATAATTTGGCTATTGTAAATAATGTTACTATAAACATACGGGTGCATGTATGCTTTCAATATGCTTTGGATAAATGCCCAGCAGTATGATTTCTGCATCATATGGTGATTCTATCTGTAATCTTTTGAGGAAACTCCACACTGTTTTCCACAGTGGCTGCACCAGTTTGCATGCACGAGACTTCCTTTTTCTTCCCATCTTCACCAACACTTTTTGTTTCTTGTGTTTTCTATTTTAGCCTACTTCGTCATTTTCATAAGATGAAAGCAAATGGAAATTCAAATAGATTCAAGAATGGCTGAAGTAGAAGGACAATGCTAGGGGTCTGTGGTGGCCTCATTGCATTAATGGCCTCAGTTTTTCCCCTCCACCCCCATATACCCCCCCCCCTAGCCCGCCTTCACTGCGTGATTTTGCAGTGCCCTCCTACTCTGATGGGTGCTTGGCCATATGCCTGGTACCTTTGTTCAGGCCCCTGAAACAGGATTCTAAACAATAGAAATGTATGCCTCGCACTTCCAGAGGTGGAAGTCAGGACACAGGCAGATTGGCTGTCCGGTGAGGACCCACTTCCTTGCTCGTAGACAGCCATCTCCTGGCCGTGTGCTCACGTGGCAGAAGGAGCAAGGGAGCTCTCTGGTGTCTCTTTTGTAATCCCATTCATGGGGACTCCACCCTCATGACCTGAGCAACTCCCAAAGGCCCCACCTCCAAATACCATCACACTGGGAATGAGGTTTCAACATATGAATTTCGAGGGGGCCACAAACCCTCAGCCTGTAGCCACTGGCTTTCGATAATGGGATGCAGGGGAAGTGACGCAAGCCTCTTTTTCCATCACCTTGAGGAGGACAGGGTCAGGCTAGTCTGCCGAAAAAGAAGACACAAGGGGAGTGAGAGCCCAGTCATCCCAGTCCAGACCATTGCAGATGCACCGATAGCCAACCAACCCTACGAATGTGGGCTAGCCAGGTCAGGATCACTTGCAGCTGACTGCCGAGACAAAACCAAGCCCAGCCAGTGAGCTAAATAACGGTTCCTTGTTGAGTGCGACAGAGCTGTTGTGGGTGTTTGTTACGCACAAGTATTGTGGTAAGAGATGCTGACCCAGGGTGATGAGCTGAATGGTGTCCCCCCAAAATTCACATGTTGAAGCCCTAACCCCCAATACCTCAGAATGTGACTCTATTTGAAGACAGAGACTTTAAAATGAGGTCATTAAGGTAGACCTTAATCCAGTATGACAGGTGTCCTTATAACAGGGCAAAATCTGAACCCACAAGAGACACCAGGGGTGCACATGCCCAGAGAAAACACCATGCAAGGACAGTGAGAAGACGGCCATCTGCAATCCAAGGAGAAAGACACAGAAGAAATGCTTCCCTTATGTCCTGTAGAGAAAACCAACACTGCCAGCACCTGGATTTTGGACTCTCAGCTTCCAGATCTGTGAGAAAATAAATTTTTGTTCTTAAAACTCCACATCTGTGGTATTTCATCATGGCAGCCCAAGCTAAGAATACACTCTGAATCTCAGACAGGATGCAGGCACTCCCCCCGTCCCTCCTCAAGTGCTCTAACAACCATGCGCGAGCGGCCTCGGAATCCCAAGTGTGGGTGAGACAGCTGAGGCCAGGACGTCAGACGATGGTGAGCCACCCAGCAACCAGAGGGGTCGCCAAGGCTCCGGGGTGCAGAATCAGGAAGTGAGGAGGGGACGAGCAGACAGTTCCACCAATATTTTTACGTTTGTCCCTTGTTCAAATGAAATCCTCATGTTTGTTTAAAAAATAATAATAACTTTCACACAATACTGAGCACATGTCAAAATGTTACTTAACTGATGAATGAAGAAACCAGCAGAAAGGCAAATCTGATTTGAAAGATGCTATGTTGAAACTGGACTTTGATAGCCATTGAAAAGTATGAAAAGGCATGTCTAGAGAAGATCGCTAACTGTGACAAACAAAACAAAACAAAAACTGGCTAATTTCTTGCAGGATAATAAAATCCTAATTTTCAGGATTATCTTTTCAAACTGACAGAAAACAATATTGTCACATCTTACCAGTTTCACAGAACCAGAAGCTGTCTGAGTTCTGATCATTCGTGCGGGCTTAAAAACTGCTGCAACATAGCATTCTCAAGCTCTTTGGTCTCTGGGTCCTATAACCTTGTACACAACTCTTAAAACTTATTAAGGACCCCCAAAGGGCTTTGTTGATCTGAGTTACAGCTATCAACATTTGCCAGAATAAAAATTAACACAAAGAAACTTTCTAAACAGTTAGGAGTTCATTTTAAAATAATAATAAACCCATTCTGTAACAACATAAATAACATACTTTAATAGAAAAAATAACTATATTTTCCAACAGAAAAATCTTTACTGAGAAAAGTGGGAGTTTTACCTCTTTGCAAATCTCTTTAATGTCTGTCTTTGTGGAAGACAGCTGGATTCTCATATCTGCTTCTGCATTCAACCTGTTATATTACGTTGTTTGGGGCAAGGATATAAAGGAAATCTAGCCACGCCCAGATAGGTTGTTGGAACAGGGGTCCTTTTAGATCACTATGGACCGTTTTCTTTGCTTCTTCACTAAAATTAAACTAGTGGTAGCTTCTATAATAAGTCTCAATGTGCAATATTAATTAATAACTTTTGTTCTGAACCATATCAAGAACTCTTGGTTCTCTGTTACAATAAAATCCATGGGCTTACCTTATTTTCAATGGATAGTTTACTTATGCACAAGTTTCTCATGATGGGCCATTTCAAAAATATTGATTCACCGTGGGGCACCTAAGTAGCTCAGTAGGGTAAACATCTGACTCTTGATTTGGGCTCATGTCATGATCTCAGGGTCATGAGATCGGAGCCCTGCATCAGGCTCTGAGCTGGGCATAGAGTCTGCTTAAGATTCTCATTCTCCTCTCCCTCTGCCCTCTCCTCTCTGCACTATCTCTCTCTCTCTCACACACTCTGTCTCTCTGTCTCTCTCTCAAAAATAAATAAAGTAAATAAATTTTTAAAAATAAAAAAATATTGCTTCACTGAATCCTGCAGATCTTCCGAAAGTTGACACATTTCAAAAAGCTCATTAATATCACTGCTGGTTTTGTCAATGGAGCAGAGATTCTTCTCACTGAGTCTGTGGTAGGGAAGTGTGCAATGATGACCTTGTGCACAGGTTCACTGCCTTGATCTGTGCCGAGGCACAAGCAGTTTTACCCACTGCTGGTTTTGTACCATTTGCAATGGTCAACCCAGTGAAAAATATAAATTATGTCTTCGTGTTATCATGAAAATAGTTTTGACCTCATGGTCACCCTGAAAGTGTTTTGGGACTCCTGGGGGCCCCAGGCCCATACTTTGAGAAGCACTTCTCCAGCATGACACTGAAAAGATGTCATCTTTTTACCTTGTTTGCAAGTTTTAGATAAGTTTTCATAACACCTTTGACTTTGACAAAAATAGACATCATTTGGCAGGAATTGAGACCAGGAGAGAGGGTAGAAAGGTAGGTAGGACTAGTGAGAGGGGGAAGACTTCATGGTTATCACTCCTCAAAAGATGAAACGTGCAAGCAAGAGCACTCCGAAGAAGGGGCAGCTTCTCCAAATCTGGCTCTGCAGGATAGAGTAAAATCAAAAATAGGCAGAAGTCAGGGGAATCTTGCTGAAAGTGCATCCGACTACCCAAAAGCAGGCACGGATAGCCTTGCAAGTTTCCAAGCACAATCAAATACCCATTTACCATTAATCAACAGAATTAATTAGCAGATAATCATTGTCCCTTAGGGTGTATACCACTAAAAACTCTCTGCAGATAAATTAATTTCCAAAGGAAAAAAAAAAACCCAACTCCTTAGAAATCAGTGTGAATATGGTCTTCTGTCTCCAACTAGTATATGGTACACTGATGATTTCTCCTTCACATTGTCTAGGCTCCCATTAGCCCATGCGCCATGTTTTCTAGATGGAATACATGTGAGTAGGGAGTAGGGAGTAGGGAGGAGGGAGTAAAGCAGGCTGGCACACATCAGCCAGTCAACAATTCCACCAAGATTTCCTGCCCCCAGCCCTGTGCTAGGAGGTAGGGACAAAATGCTGAGCAGAAACAGACATGATCCCCATCATGGTCCAATAGAAGGAGGCTTTGAAGAAAGAGTGACATGACTGAATGCATCATTACAAACAGATTAAGTTCCCTGAGAAGAAGGAATATGGTATCGTGAGACCATATTTAAAAAATAAACATCGGAGACTGGGGTCTGACACACTTCTGGGAAACAAAGTCTTCTGCTCTGTGATCTGGAGATTGGGTAGGGGTTCATAGATCCAGGCTGCTGGGGGACCAAGGGACATGTGTGAGGTCCCATGTCAGGGCAAAGCATGACACACCAACAGTATTTAAAAGTGCGGAGAGCGAGGAAAGGTGAAAGCCAGACCGGGCCTTACAGACCAATCGAAGGATGACGATCATGATGCTGACAGCAAGGGGTTTTCAGCAGGGTCTGGTGCCAGGATTCAGTGTGCATTGAAAGTAGTTATCAAATATGCACTGTGGCCGTGACTGGAGAGCCCCCAGTTGGGGCAGGGAGACCACCCTGGAGCCAATTACAGATGTCAGTGATAGGGATGAGGGCAGGATGGTGGAGAAGGAGGGGATGCTGCGTTCCAGAAACACTGAGTTGACTTGACGGTGCAAAGGATGTGAAGGTGGAAGAGAGGGAGGTCGAGGACAAGTCCCAGATGGCTGGTTTGCACAACTCGGTGGGTGTTAGAGAACGCAGGAGGAGGCTCTCGTGTGTCCAGCCTTGGCCTTGTGGAGCCTGACACAAGGAGGTGAGATACCGAGTAAGATACTGAGTCCGATTTATGGGTTTGGAGCTTAGGGGGGAGGACTGGACTGGATATAAACTTGAGTGATTGAAGACACAGCCATAGAAGGCATGCATTTGCTGGGAAAGAGGGAGGGAAGTTGAGGTGGGGGGGAAGGCAGGAGAGAAAAGAAACTAGAAAAGGAGAAAGGGGGGAGGAAGGGGAAAAGAGGGTGAGAGGGGAGAGGAGAGGAGAGGAGAGGAGAGGAGAGGAGAGGAGAGGAGAGGAGAGGAGAGGAGAGGCAGGATGGGAGAGGCGTTCCTATAAGCACCTGAGTACTCCAGATGGTGCTGCAAGGAAAACAGTGCTGAAGAATTCAGGAGGGGGTTGGAAGAGCATCATACTGCACAAGGCAAGGGACAAGCAAGAAGAGAGGGGGGCCCTGAGGTATGTCAAATGCTGCAAGAAAATACATTGACTTTAAGGCCGTGGCATCTATGTCGATGTCGGTTTGCCCTTGAGGACCCCCCTCCACTCCACCATCTCCCCTCACCCTGCCCTCCCCCAGAATGGCTGATCTGCACTCAGCCAAGCCCTGGCTCCTGTTTGGATTTGGCCAATCGGGAACCCTGGCAGGAACTCAAGAGAGGAAGGGAGGAGAAGGAGGTCCAATGGCCCTTCGAATATTCCATCAGCTCCATCCCTACAAGATCCCTTGAGCTTGCTGTGTCCCTCAACTCAAGGTCACTGCTCCTCACAGGAGGGCCATTCTCTGTGACTCTTCCTCTGAGCTCCCTGCAGACCCAGGAGGTCAATGGCTTGTCTGCTACAAAGCTCTGGAAGAGAAACCCCCAAACTGATAGGTTATCAAATATGAGTCAGCCCCAGGAAGAGCTGGGCTCTCTGCCAGGGACACACAGCAGCTGAGGTGTGACTCTGCTGTCCTGCGTGGGTCCGGACAGCACATCCCAGCGCCCACCATGTCCACCTGCTATGCCACTCAGAGCCACTGCTTTTATAAGTCCGGAGGCCGTTCCTCCAGGGTCCTGGTAGGTCGCTCTGCGGGGGGAAAATGCAGAAGGGTAAGGTTAGTGGGACGAACCACAACTCCTGCCACATCAGCTGGCCATGGGCCCCACCTCGAAATGTATCATCCCCTCCCTACTAACCGTTCTCGATTTTCCTTACCTCGGTCAACGCCTCTGCTGGTCCTGGCACCCTACCTGGCAACATGATCCTCATGGCCATCCTGAGGGCCCAAACCCTGATCACCATGCCCTACTCAGTCAAGGTTGATGCCTTTGTTTTGCCCATTGGCTGCTGAAATCAGACCAAGGAACACCAAGAGACACCCAACAGAATAACTTGGATGCCAACATTCCTCCCTGCCGACACTGTGGAAGGGAGCCCTTTCCTCTACTGATGACACAGTAGCCCAAGTGGCCAGGTGGCCACCATAGTCCATTGTCCCCTGGGAATCTCACTGTGTCTTATGGCAGAAGTGTAGGAAGTAGGAACTTTGGTGACCAGGGACTGGAAACCCACAGAGCCCAGATTTGCAGACCCAAGAACAACAAAGCCCCTGACTAGGTCAAGGGCCAAGAGGGGCCTGCCTGCCTCCATTCATTGGTGTGGACCATTCCTGGACCATTGCCAAGGGAACTGTCTTCAGCTGAAGTAACCCTGCATGGGGCCGACAGCAGAGGGTTTTCCATAGGAAGCCCTCCAAGGAGCTGGCGAATCAGTCCTTCATTGCTAGAGGGGGTTGGACAGGGCAACGTAGCATCCAGCAGAAGCAGCAGTAATAACAGAAGCAAAGGAGGCTTGAGTACGTGTGGATGTTAGGTGGTAGGAAAGCCTGGTAAACTTTTCTATGTGAAGAGGCCAAAACCCTGTTAAAAGGGGACAGGTGTGTTTGTGGTCGAGCGTGCCATCCTGAGAAACTTGGTGATAACTAGATCAGTAATCAAGAATTGATAGCAATATCAATTTTGCTCTATTGGAAGCACATGGCTACTCAGTTGCAGGTGGGATGAAAACAGATGGCAACATTCACGCAGGGGTGAGTTACGTCAGGTCAGGTTAGAGTAGCAGAGAGATGGGCCGTGGACTCCAAGCTCTGCAAGAAGAGAGCTGATGGGCTGGCAGAGGGTGAATGGCTGGTGGCCAACAGGACCTGATAAGACTGCAGAACCGGCAGAGAGAGGGAATCTCTGAATGAGCAACCAGAAGGACCAAAAGTTGGGAAGGGGCGGCAAGATGGTGGAATGTGCCACTCTGCACATGGCACAATTTCTGGTGAGTTCTAATGTGTCACCAGCCAGTGGGCAGTGGAGGTAGAGTGGAGGGAATAATCACAGGAGGTGAGGAAAGAGTAATGGAACTAAGAGACACGTTTATTGAAAGGGCCGTGTGCACAGATGCGGACTCGCCCAGGATCTTGGCAGGCTTGGAGTCAAGAGGGCAGACAGGAGCCACGGGCCAAATCTTCCACACAAAGTGCAGAGCGGCCAGAGGTGTGTCCAATCACCTCTACGAAACCCTAATATCAACATAATTGCAGCAAAGCATTTCACCTACTTTATCTGATTTGACCTTCACAAAAACTCTGTGGAATAGGGCAGGAGCGATGTTTTCTTCCAACTACTACCAAGAAATGGAAGTTCTGCAAGCTTTAATGAGCTTTCCAAGGACTGAGACTGGAAAGCTAATCAGAGAGGCATTGTCTCTTCTGGAAAGCCCTTCTGACCCTATCCGGGAGGGAAGACCATTCCCTCCATGGACCCTACTTCTGCCCCTGAAGGTCCTATTTCCTTATATGTCCTTGCCTCTCAGCAGTGGGGACAGAGAATCTGGACTTTGGCATTTCTCTTCATTCACATTAGGGTCAACTTACAATAATCACCTCCACTTGAAAATATGGATATTGGCAGATTTGGGGGAGATGGCATACGGTATTATAATGTGTAATATTTATGTACACTATATACTGCACACGGCCATCGACACTGAGTGGTACAAAGGACGACCAAAGTCCTGCTTGTTTTCTAAAGAGCAGTTCTCCAGCCAAACTCCACGAGATGCTGGGGATGAAGAGATCAAGGTTAAGAGAAGGACACACAAGTTCAAAATAAAAGATGAAAGAGGGAGTTCGAGATCTTACCGTGAGGAAAACAAAACTTGTAGTTATCCATAAAAAAAGCGTTCATTACCAAAGACTCCTGTGTTTCTTCCACGTGGTAGTGGTTTTCTCACCAGAAGAGGCACTCTGGCTGTCGGGAGATTCTAGCAAAAGCTAAGATGCTCAGGGAAAATAACGAGAAACAAGAGATGGAAGAGAAACAAAAAATTAAATTAAATAAAAAACAGAAAAAAGAGCAGATGCTGTTGGTTTGACACTGAATCGAGCAGCAGATTCGAGGGGGTGAAACCATCTTTGTCTCTGACCCAGATCACACACTGCAAGGGCTTCCCGACCAGCGAAACAGCCTCCACTCTCACCATCCTGCTATGCTCCCCCCAGCCCTTCCTCATCGCCCCCCATTGCAACCTCATCTGAAGCCACTCTGCCCTTCACTGACATGCTCCAGTCACGTTAGCTAAATTCTTCTGCCCCAGGGCCCTTGCACATGCTCTTTACCCTACCACACCTCTGGCAGCTCTTCATCCGGCCATCTCCTACTTATCCTGCATTTCTCAAATAAAATGTTCCTTCTTCAGCAAAGTCTGATCTAATACCCACATATGATGAAAGCATTCCGTTATAACCACTTACAATACCCTGAGGTTTTCTTGCAGAGATCCTATCCCAATGTGTGGAGATGCACTTGTATTTGTGATTGCTGATTTAATGTCAGTCTCCCCCACGAGACCACAATCCCCTTGAGGCAGGGAACGTGTCCACAGGTACCCCCAGCAGGCACCTCAGATCCTGTCACCAAGCTGGTATTCAGAGTACCTTTACGGATGAAGGAACCATGGTAATGGAAATACCCTACCAGTGTAAGGAAGAACCAGATGGAAGAACAGCTTCGGGGACAGATAGTCACCTGAACCTCAGAGCATCCTGAAAGTTCGACCCCGAGTCAGTCCTGTGCTATACAGCTGTGGGGGAGTGAGGAAAGTCAACATCTGAGTAGCTCACGGAACCCTTGCATTAAAAAGGCAAAACTTCAGTGACCCCGAATGGTAAGTTCTTGGGTGCTGTTGAATTACTCTGTTTACTGCCTAACTCATGACCCCACCCTCCGGGAGCTTTCTACCAAGTGGAGAAAGAGAGACTATCAGGAAAAAAATAGTAGGTAATGTAACATCAAGTCCAAAAGAGTACAGGAAGCCAGAAGTAATATAAGTGTAAGATTGCCCCAGGGCTGGGCAGTTAGAGTTGTCCCACAGGAGGGAACATGAGCCAGGTCATGAAAGATGGATGTGATTCACCTCAAGGGGAAAAAGACAAGGCTCCAATAGAAAGGGAGTGGAACTGGACAAGGAATTTCTCAAGGAAGAAATAAAAGTATACACAACCATGTAAAATATAGTCAACTTTACTAGTTACCAAAGAAAGGCAGATTAAAGCACTAAGATACAGTGTTTCCATTTAAAAGTGAAAAAGATACTTAAAACAGCAATATCCTGCATTGCAGGAGTATAGGGCGATGGGGGCTCATATGCACCGCTTGGGAAATGAGCATCAGTACGCACTCTCCGGAGGACCCTGGGCACTGTGCTTCAACATTTAAAATACAGACTGTAGGTCCTCCTCTGGGAACATACCCTAAGAAGTTAATTAAGGATGGGTAGAAATATTTAACCTTAAGGATGCCCATTACAGTACTCGGGTTTTTTTTTTAATAAAAAGTTGGAAATCACGGAACTCCTGGGTGGCTCAGTTGGTTAAGCATCTGCCTTCAGTTCGGGTCATGATCCCACGGTCCTGGGATTGAGTCCTGCATCAGGCTCCTTGCTCAGTGGGGAGTCTGCTTCTCCCTCTGCCTCCTGCTCCCCCTGCTTGTGCTCTCTCTCTCTCTCTGATAAATAAATAAATTAATAATCTTTAAAAAAAATTGGAAATCACCTAAATGTCAAAAAAGAGGGTGTTAGTTCGGCAAAGTATGTATACAACAGACTTTTATGCACACACTGAAAGCATGATGTTACAGAAGTGCGTCTATTAATATGGAAAGATGGTCATAATATATTAAGTACAAAAAAAGATTACCAAATCCTGTGTCTATTATGGACTGATTGTGCGTGTGTGAGAGAGAGAAGCTTGTGCGGGGAGGGCAAAGAGGAAACCAGGGAGATTAGGGTTCCTCCAACCCTGGCCATGTTTGGAACAGGAACAGAAAGCCAAGTGAATGTGAAAAAGGATGAAGGTTTCAGCCCTCAAATAGAGCTGTCCATTCAAATTTCTTTAGAACTCTTGAGCCATCTTGCAGTTTCAGCCATCACTTATAGAGCACTTTGTATGTACCAGGCACTGTACGAGGTTCTGAGAATATAAGGCTGACTCGATAACCCAGACACACACCATTGAGAGGACAGAAGGTTCTAGAGCAGGTAGATGGCTGTCCCAGGAAGACAGAGCACATCTACTGTAGAGCAGAGATCACGCAGTGGCTGTCTGCTGGCTCAGCCTGGACAGGAGTGAATCATATGGCCAGTACAGTTCTTTTTTCTTTGCATTTGTGACTTTGAATGCCTTTAGGCAGGAGTCGTCCTCTCCAATCAGGGACCAGAATTCCTACCTTTCTCCCTTTCTCTTCACCATAGTGACTTCACACCATCTTCCACTGCCACTTCCAGAGCGGAGGAAAGACTATGGGATTTGGGGCCACACCATCAAGAGCTTCAATCCTGCTAGGAACTATGCCCCCTAGAGTCAGTTCCTTAGCTCACTTGGTCTCCTCCTACTTAAAGTGGGACTTTGACTGTAAGTCTTAGCGCCAGGCTGTCCTTGTCTGTCACGTGAGGCCAGGGAAGGGTCTTCCCATCCAAGACTGATTGTTGAGAGCCAAAATCAGGCTTCAGTAGAAGAGCGGGCTCCACATCCTGGCGATGAAGAAGACAATCAATGACAGAGTCAGCAACCCTGAAAGGGGTGCCCAATCCCATGAGATCCAATCCCTAGAGCACAGAGGAGCAGAGAATCCAGAAGATGTGACCACGGAGTACTGCCAGAGGATGACAAGCCCAAACAAATTCCCCAAAGAGAGAGCATCATGGCTCTTCCAAAGGTCTGGATTCACTTGGGTGCAACCCAGCAAATGGGTCAAAATGGGATGATGTGCCAAGCTCACTCCTTCCCACACCCTCCACCATGTTGACAGAGGGAAGGTTATAATAATGCCCTTCACTTGAACATGTTGTCTTTTCTTCCCCAGCCTCCCTGTGCTATTTCCAGGTTTCTTCCATGGTGGAAAGCAGTCACCTCCAGCCCCCAGCAAAAGCCTTCCTGCCCAGTCAATACGTAGGCTGATTTCTCGGCAGAAACAGTCACAGGGTTCTCTCTCTAATGCCTTAAATACATCCCGTAGTTCGTAACTACCCATAATGGACTCATTTTCTTGAGGGCTGGCCTTGTCTCCCCAGCTGTACAGTGAGTCCCATAAAGAAAGGGATGTGTGCCACATAGGGTGAAACACACCCTGTATTGGAAAACACGTGGCATGACCTGGCCAAGACGGGCATGACCATATCCCATGACCCAGCAACACCTGACCTAGTTTCACCCTGGAGAAACGTTTGCTAACATGTACCCGGAAATAGTGCTAGTGTTCATAGCAATGGCTTTTCTCAATAGCAAAAAATGGGAAACAGCCTAATTGGCCCTCTTCGGTAGAATGGATAAATAAACGTTGGCATATTCATTCAGTAGAATACAATAGAGCAATAAAAATCAATACAGGCACACACACCAACACAGATGGAATAGAGCACAGGTTGAATGAAAGACGGCCACGTGACACTAGGATTCAGTACATATAAAGTCAGAAGCAGCTAACGCTACATACTACATCATTGAGGAACGCATACAAATGGGAGGAAATAATAAAGACAAACAAGGAAATAACACAAAATTCAGGAAGGATGTTTGTTCTATCACAAATCCTTACACTCCCTGCAAATATCATTATGTTATTTTGTGATGTTATATGTTCTTTTCTATGACTGATGTGGTGCACAATTTAAAGAGAAAAAAAAGGCAAAAAATTAGAAGAAGAAAAGAAATTAACTCAATTTAAAAGGAAAATACAAACACAGTAACTCAGCAGCCCTTAGCAGAGTGGTAATAGAATTACATTTTGGTTTGTTTGTTATAAGAAGAAAGTCTTTGAAGAGAAAGGATGAAAATGGTGGGGGGAACCCCAAAATGTGGGAAAAAATAAATGTGCAAATGACAGGCTGAAAAACTATACAATATGAGCCAAAGATTAAAAATCAGGGGCAGCTGGGGGCACCTGCGTGGCTCAGTCTGTTAAGCATCTGCCTTTGGCTCAGGTCATGATCCAGGGGTCATGGGATTGAGCCCCACATTGGGCTCCGTGCTCAGCAGAGAGCCTGCTTCTCCCTCTGCCTCTGCCTGCCACTCTGCCTACTTGTGCTCTCTCTTTATCTGTCAAATAAATAAATAAAAATCTTAAAAAAAAAAAAAAAACCCCAAGGGCACCTGGGTGGCTCGGTCAGTTAAGCTTTCGACTCTTGATTTCAGTTCAGGTCATGACCTCAGGGTCGTGGGATCAAGCCCCAACTCAGGCTCCATGCTCAGTGGGGAGTCTGCTTGGGATTCTCTCTCTCCCTCTGCCCCCTCCCTGCTCATGTACTCTCTCTCTCAAACATAAATCCTTTTTTTAAAAAGGTTGAAAAACAAAAAACAAAAAAAATTTCTCACCATCATTGTTATCTATGTCTCAGCCTGTCTTGCTCTTAAACTCATTGATTGCTAGACACCTGTAAATACTCCGTCTTGTCAATCAAAAGTATTTAGGCATACGGTTTCACTCATTTATGGAACATAAGAAATAGCAGGGAAATCGGTAGGAGAAGGAAGGGAAGAATGAAGGGGGGGTAAAAAGAAGGGGAAATGAACTACGAGAGACTATGGACTCTGGGAAACAAACTGAGGGTTTCAGAGGGGAGGGGGGTGGGGGATTGGGATAGGTCTGTGATGGGTATTAAGGAGGGAACGTTTTGCATGGAGCACTGGGTGTTACACGCAAACAATGAATCATGGAACACTACTGTATGGTGACTAGCATAACATAGTAAAAAAAATTTTTTTTAAGTATTTAGGCAATTAGCCTTCCTGAATGTCTCCTCTCTTCAAGACTATCCCCCTCTCCTCCCTAATTGCCCATCTGGCTGTGGGTGCCGGGAAAGCCAGGGTCCTGGTGGATGGCTGGTTTCTTGCTCGACCCGCTGCAAAGGTGGGTGCCTGTGGCTGTGGCTCTTCCCACTGACTCAGCCCTCTCGCTGGAGCTGCCATTCCTGAGAGCCCGAGCCTAGCATCACTCTCGTTGGAGTCCCTCCACCGAGGGACTGCTTACCAAGACCCTGAGGGCCTGGGAGTCACACGTCATACCCACCTCTGAGTATTTTTTTCTTGGCTTTCCAGTGCCATGTGAGAAGTGGCAACCCCCCCCCCACACCCAGTTTTCTTCTGAGAGGTGAATAGTCTTTCCAGGCCATACTTAAAGAAGCAAGGACAAATCTGCTCTAGGACTCACTCAAACCCTTCTGGAAGCCTCCATTGCTCTGCCTCCTCCCCCCAAAGGAAGGGGCACATAAAGAACGCTTGACACTACATTCTTTCCCTTCGCTCTCTCCTCCACAGCTCATGCCCTTGTGCAGGAACATTCTTCGCTGCTCCACCAGTGTTTCTAGGGTCAACATCTCACCTTTGGATTCTTGATTCGTGCGTTCCTTGTGATTAGATTTGGCTGCAACAGATAAAAGATCCAAGTCACAAGATTTTTTTCACACACATAAAGGTTAGCATATGAATTTTCTGTTGCTGCAGAGCAAACCAGCACGAATGTAGCAGCTTTAAACAATGTGAAGTCACGTCTCCCAGTACCGTGGATCCGACGCCCAGGCACGGGGCGGCGCCGCAGTGTTCTCTGCTCAGGCACTCTCAGAGCTGAGATCCAGGTGTTGGCTGAGCTGCGCTCCTACCTGGAGGCCCTGGGGAAGAATCCACTTCTAAGTTCATCCAGGCTGCTGGCAGAACTTGGTTCATTGCCGTCATAGGACCGAAATCCTCATTGTCCTGGCACGTGGACCTTCCTTTCCAAGCCAATAGCCACAAATCAAATTCTTACGCTTTGAATCCCTGACTTCCGCTCTCCTGCCAGCTGGAGAAAGACCTTTCTTTTCAAGGGCTCCCCCAAGTGAGATTTGACCCTCTTGGTTAATCCAGGATACTCTTCCTAGCTTAAGGTCAACCTTAATTATATCTGCAGAGTCTGTTTTGCAATGAAATGTAACATATTCATGGGATAACACCAAGGGCAACAGTCACGGGGCCAATGCTCTGCATTCCACAGCTAGTAAGGCAGCTCTGCCCTATGGAGCTCTGGGGACCAGGCTCCTTTCTGCATCTTCCCGCCACCCCTGGTCCCCGTGGTCCAGGAGGCAACACCCACATGACAAGGCAGATGCATGCAAGGTTCACTCCAACCAGGTCTTAAGGAAGGTTCCCAGCACCTGCCACATGACACTTCTGCCTCAGTCCCATTGGTCTGACTTTGTGACTTTGTAACATCTTCACCTGGCTACAAAAGAGGCTGGGTAAGGTAGCTTGGCTCTGGGTTTAAAAAAAAAGGGGGAATGTGGTTAATTAGAGACAAGTAAACATATAATTAGAGGAAAACCAGTCAAACTTCTTTTCTCTCTTATAAGCCTGGTTTTAAAGATTTTAAAATTTTTAGTTTGAAACTCAAGCTAAAAACTGGCCTTGTTCTTCCAGGTAGTGGTTACTTCCCTTCCCTTCCCTTCCTGGAGCAATCAGCTTCAACCCCCAGTCCTAGACTTCCTGGCAAAAAGCCTAAAGGAGAGGAGGTGAATTTAGGGGGAAGATAATTCTTGCACCACATCTGAATACAGAAGATTCAGGACAGACCGTTGTCTCCCAGTGTGCCTCTCCCATCACCACCGTCTAGAAACACCTGACTCACAGCATTCCATATGCTTCTACAAGAGGAAAAGAAGAAATACTGCAAGGCCATCTTTCGTGCAAGTATTTGGTCTCAAGCACTGAAAATATAATTCCAGATGCAAAGCCTAAAAGGAGCAAGTGTTTTTTCTTCTTTCACAAGAAAGGAAAACTTACATCCAATAATGTCAAGCAATTAGAACCCCTCCGGCACACAGAAAAGTCACAGAAATAAAAGCCACAACGAGTAATTGTCCAGTTTCAGGCATGCTAAAGAAATATAGCAGGGGGTGCCTGGGTGGCTCAGTCGGTTGAGCATCCGACTCTTGGTTTCAGCTCAGGTCATGGTCTCAGGGTCGTGAGATCGAGCCCCACATCAGGCTCCGCGCTCCGTGCGGAGTCTGCTTGGGATTCTCTGTCTCTCCTTCTCCCTCTGCCCTTCCCCACACTCACATGCACACGCACGCTCTCTCTCTCTCAAATAAATAAAAAATCTTTTTTAAAAAAAGAAAAAAAGAAAGAAAGAAAAGAAATAGAGCAGAATGGCACCCATCACAAGGGGCCATTGCCCGCAGTTACAGGACGGCATAACTTTGAAAGGCATGGGGCTGGCTCATTACCAGTCAGGACAGGGAGCAGACACCTGGGCTGTGGCTCTTGAGGCTGACGAAACCCTAATTGGAACACTCCCGGGGGAAGTGGAGCTTTCATAATGCAGACTCATACCTCGAGCAGTTTATTTTTTTTTCCCGATGCCTGCTTCTTAGAAAATGTAATAAATGAGTAGTTTCTAAACCTGGAGTGGCCCTAGAAGGAAAAAAAAAAATAGAGACTTTTAATTCTGATGAATCTGAATGTGCAAACAGGCTCAGTCACTTGCCAACTGTGAGAGTTTAGCAAAACAATTTCAGCTGTGAGCTTTGGAGTCTTCATTTCCAGAATTAGGATATGAACATCACCTTCCGTTCCCAGAGTCCCACTTTCAGACTCTGAGCTAATATATGCGAAGTTGCAGGCATATTAGCCAATTTCAGTGCAATTGGGCGGTTATTATCACTGCAACATGTCAAAGCAGGATAAAATCCTTATTGAAACTTGGTGTGGCTGGGCTCAGCTGTGAAGAAGTTTGATTAAACAATGCAAACTACTGATCTTAAGATTCACCCAGGATTGACAGAAAGGGAACACATGAGGGTTAAATTGCAAGATGGGACAGCTCTTGTATGAAGTTCTATCCAGCATGCAAGGAACACCCCAGATACTCTGCATAAAAGACACATCAACCTTACGTTATGCTTAAGAAATGCTGAGATGTAAGACCTCACCCGCTCTGCCTCTGATGAAAGTGGGCAAATGGTAGACACCATGTGAAACCTAAGCATCATTCCTTATCACAACCATGTCCATGGCAATAAATCTCCATGCCCCTGCCCACCAACCCCCTTGCAGTGGCCAGGATGACCCAGACACAAGAGCTACACAAGGAGGTACGTGGAGAAATTCTCACTACAGGCCGTGTATGGCTTTACAGCCCCTCCCCCCTGGATCAAGACTGGCCTTCCTCCCGGCTCACCAGTTCCTAGGAGATGCTGATGCTGCCCACCCAGGGACCACAGTTAAGAACCACTGCTCTAGGGGCGCCTTGGAGGCTCAGTCGGTTAAGCATCTGTCTTCACCTCAGGTCATGATCCCAGGGTCCTGGGATCGGGCCCCACATCAGTCTCCCTGCTCAGTGGGGAGCCTGCTTCTCCCTCTTCCCCCTGCCTACCGCTCGCCCTGCTTGTGCTCTCTCTTTTCTCTCTGTCAAATAAATAAATAAAATCTTAAAAAGAGAAAGAAGAAAGAAAGAAAGAAAGAAAGAAAGAAAGAAAGAAAGAAAGAAAGAAAGAAAGAAAGGAAGAAAGAAAGAGAACCACTGCTCTCTAGGGCAAGGGTTAGCAAACGCCTATCAGTGGCTGAATCCGACCCACCACCTGTGTCTATACAGCCCATGAACTATGAACGGTTTTCACATTTTTATATGGTTGGGAGGGAGAGGAGTATTTCATGATGCTTGAAAATCATATGAAATTCTCCTTTCAATGTCCGTAGGTAAAGGTTTCTTGAAACACAGCCACGCCCATTTACACATTGTCTGTGGCTACAGACTACAGTGGCAGAGCTGGGTATTTGCAAACAGAGACCGGAGAGCCCACAACTATTTACTCTGTGGTCCTTTACAGGAAAAACCTTCCTCTAGGGAAACCAAATGGCCTCACGGAACACCTGAGGGGGAAGAGTGATGCCCAGTCTGGTTTCCTGTCCCTTGTCCAGTGCTCTGGGTTCATCTCAAGATGGTGCTTTACAGAGAATAACTTCTTTAGTGCTTAGGTATTAATAAAAGGAAAAGGGTTTTTTTGAAATTACTTTTAATCTTTCCCTTTCTGCTTGTATTCAAATGAGAGCAATTACAGGGCAGGGCCTGCTAAGAAGTACGACAATTTATACAAAATTAATATAACAAGAGCTCGAAGCAAATGTATTTATTAAAGTAACCCACATAATCAGATAGCAGCAAATGGAAGAGGGGAAAAAATCGAAAAACCTGTGATTCCTAGTCAGTATTTCATTTGAGTTTGCATTTAAACGATAACACATCTTGTGGCAAATTATTTCAGACTTTTTCTATCAGGAAAAAGAAGAAGAGAAATGCGCTCGTTGAAGGAAAGCTCTTCAAGAGGCAAAAAGTGATAAACTTCCCCAAGCCTATTTACAAATGCAGTCAATGAAACAGAATTTTAATGAATTGTGCCACATAATCTGGTGGTTAATGAGCTGCAAAAGCCTTTGTCAATTGCAGTGACTGGGAACTAACTCTTTCAGTTTCAAGATCAATAAGAGAATTCTCAGCTCTGCACTACCCCAACGCAGAACTCTGGGGAGAAAGGAAGTTGTCAGAGGCGTGCCATCGCTACAGATCCCAGCAGCAGCCCTCCATCTGTTTGGTGGGCCCCCCTCCCCTCCCTTCTATTTAAATCCTGACTTCACACCAAGACAGAGCCAAAGACAGTTTGGAGATCAAACGGCACAGCTCCTGTGAAATGCCAGGACAAAATGACAACAAAAAGGCTGAATGACTCTAATAATAGCTCCCAATATTTTAGAAGCTGTATTCAGTTAAACCGCTGGTGTGGACCTCTGGGAATGGGTAAATAAAGCCCTGGACATTCAGTGTTCTTGATTTACAGAGATAACGGGCAGTGGGCTGTTGGGGGATTAAGCACTAACCTGAGCCTTCCTCTAATTCTGCCTTCCATAGACTTATTTTATCTGCTGTTCCACTGCTGTACCTCCAAACAGTCACATTCTGTCTTCAGAGGCCTGGGATTTGCAAGTATTGTATTATCCATCCTCATTACCTAGAGTCGTTGCCATGGAGATGCGGTTGTTGCTAGGGTCCTGATGCAGCAGAACAGAAGAAATCCCAGGTGGAAAAGACCCATCATTCAACAGCAGTGAACCTTTATTGAGCACCTACTACTTGGAGACAATAAAAATTCTTGGGAAAGTGCCAGAAAGGTGAAGACGAATGGGACATCGAACCCTGTCCTTAATTTGCTCTTAGACTAGAGGAGACAGACACTCATGTTCGTTGAATAAATTAATAGCCAGCTGGCTTATAAATCTTTCACTTGGCAGAGACCTTTAAAAGATTTTGTTTCATGTTGGGGGCACAATGAATATGTTCCAGTTAAGTGGCAAGAAGTTTGCATGATATTTTGACGCCCGTACCAAACTAAGGGAAGATGTTCCTGTCATGCTGTCCTCCTGCACCCAGTCTCAGAGATCACTTAGAGGCAACTTGGACTGAACTTCCATTTTCATCCATTAAGGTTCTCTCTCTGGCATCAAGGTATGGGACCATTAGCAAAAGCCAGAGGAAAGCAATTTTGGAAGAGGAGGGCCTCATAACATGTGAAAACTTGAAGTGATCCTGAACGTTGCATTGAGGAAATTGCCACAGGCAATCCCATTCTGTCAACAGAATGTTCCACTTGGCTGCAGTCAAGACATAGGTGAAATGTTTCAACGTGGGAGTGCAGAAAAGAGGGAGACTGAGGTGCTTCGAGGGAATTGGACTTGTGCTGGGTCACCCAGCACTCATTCTTACATTTAGTCTAATTTTCATTGGACTTTGGAAAGGTAAAGGATGTAGTCCACCTGAAATTAATATACTACTATGTGTCAACTATATTTCCGTTTTTAAAAATAAAGTAAAGAGGGGCGCTGGGTGGCTCAGTAGGTTAAGCGTCTGCCTTCAGCTCAGGACCAAGCCCCACATCAGGCTCTCTGCTCAGTGGGGAGTCTGCTTCTCCCTCTCCCTCTGCCCCTTCCCCACCCCCCACTCATGGTCGTGTGCTCTCTCTTCCAATAAATAAAATCTTTAAAAAAAAATAAAAAAATAAAATAAAAATAAGTAAAAATATTGGGACAGAAAAAACTAAAGACATAGTCCCTGTCCTCAATCTAGCCAAAGAGGCAGGCTTATATTCAGATATTCATAATAGAAAGGGGAATGAAGCAACACTTCTGAGCAGTGTACGGTTGAAGACCAGAAAAAGAGCAATTGAGACCTGCTTCTACTTCAAGAGGACCCAAAACTCAACAGCAGCTCTCCCGAGTAAGAGAAAACCAGTACTCCAGAGACAGCTCTGGGGAGAGGCCCGTCCCACACGGAGAGGGTTTGGACCCCTCAGCCCAGCTCGGTCCCTCTAGGGTTACCTTCTCCTGGGCTCAAAGACAGGGACAAATGCTTTTATTAATCATACCCAGACGTGATGTGCAACCCTTTCCTCAGGTGTCTATGCATTCAGACAAGACTCAGGTCAAGTGTCAAAGGAAAGGGGGAAGAAAATGAACTCTTCGAAAACAGTGCAGATTACCACATGCGACAACCTCATCTTTGCCTGTGGCACTCCCTCCTCCAGGAGCTACTCCCTCCTGGTCCCGTCTTACAGCCTTGTGGTGGGCACCATGTTGGCATCACCGTGGAGAAGGCCATACCAGGACACTCCGCTCTACCAAACCTAAATCAGAGTGACAGATGTTTTTGGAGAAGGGGGTTTCCTGCTTTTGGTTCAGTTCTGGCTTCTTTTCCAAGGAGCTACTTTGGAGGACCCCAAACGACCACCCCCTAGGAAGAAGTCCTACCTGCCCACAAGGTCACAAGTTGTAGCTCCAGCAAATAACCATACCTACACACAATACATAGCCAATGTTGGTAAGTGGAGACACAGACATACAGAGCTGGAGGTGAGCAGGTGTGCGCAAGGGTGTTCATTTTTATTCAACACCAATGGTGGAATCAGGAGAGTGTCCTTCTAAGCCACTAATTCAAACTAAAGAGAAAGATATGCTGCTGTTTTGCCATTTTGCCATTTTTCAAGGTGGGAAAATACCATCTCTTGGCCCCGCCTCCTCAGATCCAATTTAGATTCCCCTCTCTGGCTCTCTAAACCTCCGGTAGCTTCCCCTCCTGCCCCTCTACCGCATCCACTCTGGACGCAGCAACTCCCAAAGCCTAAGGAAGAGATCAGCCAGGCTGATCTCATAAACAATTATGTATGTGCACCTGTAGTGGGTCAGGTGGCGTCCCCCACACAGGAAGCAAAGTCAAGTTAGACACGACCCCTTTCTTCAGACAGCTTACCATCCTTATAAAATAAATAAATAGATAAATAAATAAATAAAATGTATAAGTAAATAAATATAATGTATAAATAAATAAAATCTTTTAAAAATAAAATAATAAAATAAAATTAAAATAAGTAGAGAAAGAGAGAACGGGAGAACCAGGACTCACACACACAGGAAGGGCAGGGTCAGTAACCCCGTGTGCAGGGGAGAACTGGCTCCTCAGACGGGAAGACGGCAGCATCCAAGCAGAGAAAGTGATGTCATAGAAGCAAGAAACCATATGGGACATTGGAAGAGCCATGGCCCCTTCTGAGTAGCAGGAGCAGCAGTTCTAAGGGTGAGGTAGGAAAGATGAAGTGTCAGTGCCCTGCCAGAAGGATCTGCTGAGCCAAGTATATAGGTTAAGCCAATGGAGATTTGCAACCTCAGCTCTGGGGACACTGGGTGAGGAACGGGACGCAGACAGGAGGACAGCTTCAGGACAGTCACGATGGTCCTGGTGAAGGTGCCAATGCCAGGAGGGGGGCGGGGAGCCCACCGTCAGGAAGGGGAGCATGTGCAAGAAATGAGCAGCACTCGAGAAATAAACATGCAGCATTTGCAACTGCCCAAATTCACGTTTGTAAGAAAGGCAAGTACGTTCACGCTTATTCCTGCCTCTGATCTTCTGTCCCGGGGTTCCTCAGCCTGAAATGCCCTCTCCTCTTCCTCCTCCTTCGAGGCAGACAGCTCCTTCAGGAAGCCATCCCTGCCTGCCTCCACCCCCCCTACTCTCTCATTTCTCCACCGAGCATTGTCACGATCACCCAGCTAGAATGGAACAAGGCTGCACTGCACTTTTCCCCATTGTCCAAAGTGCCTACGCAGTGCGTCCCCCGAGGTGGATGGTCAGGCCCATCTCCCAACCCTCGGTGCCTCCGAAGCATCGTTCCCCTCTCTCAGAGTCATCCCATCCCTGTGTGCACATAGAGGCGCCACACAGAAATTTCAGTGGTTGCAATGACTGACTATCAAATCGTCACCATTTTTTGAGAGCCAAGAATATACCAGGCATCATGCTAGATGAGGATCTGTCTATCTGTCTGTCCATCCACCCACCCACCCATCCATCTAGACAGACAGATGATAGATAGATGAAGATACATAGATAGATTCTATATCTATCTATCTTTATATACACAACTCTTCTGAGGACGGAGAAGTATGTGTTTTTCAAAGACCCAACATCAAATGTTCAAGTGTTAAATCAGAGACAGTGAAGGACCTGAGATTTCTCCCTCCTAACAAGTGAGCTGCCCCCATTTTATGTACAGACACGCACAGAAGACACAAGACCTCCAGGACAGAGACAAAGACCAATTATTTCTCGCAGCAAAAGCAGCAGCCGAAGCAATATCTTGAACCAAATTCCTAAACCCCAACCCTCCCCGGTGACATGGCAAAGGCTAGATGGTGCCTACACCTGCAGTGGGGTGTATCACAGGAGAGGAACCCCAAAATGAGGAAGCTCTAACCTCAGTGCTGCTGGTAACTGTCCATTTTCCCCTTCAGGGACACCCTTTTTTTTTTTTTTAATTGGAATATAAGCAAATCTCTCCAGGGAGAGCAGTGGGAATTGACTATCCTGGGAAGTCTGCAGGGAAAGAGGCATCACTAAGCCTCATCATCCCCGGCTTCCAAGCCTGGTCGCGATGCAAACATGCCTGAACAATAGTCTTAGAAATGCATGGGAACTGCTTCCCAATACCAAGTCATGCGTCATTCCCAACCTTGTCCCCAGGGCTGTCCATGATCATTGTCTGGTGCTGGGCTCCTTATTCTAGGACCCATTTCATCCTCCCCAAAGGCTGGCCCCAATTAAGGGGGGCCTCTCCATAATTAGTCACGGCCCCCACCTGCCTAACACTCACTATGTGTCATGCAGCGTCCCAGGTGCTTTATAAACATTAATTCCCAGCCTGCAGCCCCCAGTAAGGCAGGGGAGGGTTACTGTTCCTGCTTTAAAGATGTGGAAATTATGACCTGGCGGGGAGTATATTGCTCATCATTACAGTATAAGTGGTGGAGGCAGGATCCCTTGCCAGGTCACTCTAGCTACAAAACCTGTACTTTTCCCCTGCTCTTAAAGCCCTGAGATTTGGCTCCAGTCCCTAAAGAGGTCAGGCTTCTCCCTGCCTCCTTGGAGGGAGTCAAGTAGCTGTTTTGCTTCCTATTAATTAAGAAAAAAGCCATTACTTAACTAGACGCTTCCTTCGCAAAATGGCCTTTTAAGAATATCAATTAAGAGTCTACATTTTATAAGCAGATCCAATTTAACGTAGAGGAGGACAAGATAAAGGGAACAAGCTCATTAGCTTAAAATGCCATGCTACCTTTGCCACAAAAAAAAAAAAAAAGGAATTTTAAAACTCCAAGCACCTAAAGAAAATAACACGGCATTCAAGCATCTTAGTACGTGTGTGCATTACACAACCATGACATTATGGCCACATAGGCCAAAGCTCTGTGCAATAATGTCATTACCTTTCCAGGCACTGAGCAGATGGGGATGCGACAAAAAACAGCAGTTGGTGGAGCAGAGGCCCCTTAGAACCCCTACTGCAACCCATTCTGCATGCACCTCTCCTCTCCCAGCCAAACCGCATCCCAGCCCACAAGAACCTTGGGCCACAAACTGGCAAGCAAAGAAAATTCTAGAAATATTTGCTTTATGATTATTGTTTTTAAATTCCCACCATCCAACTACCACTTCTCTTTCTTGGGGTCAAAATCATTAGTGGCACCTGCTGGGCATTTCATTAAGCCTTATTTGCAGACATTAGACATCTGCCAGGTTGGAAGACAGAGCTGCCTGTGTGAAAAGGACAGGAGTCACACACCAGCCATGCAGGAGGCCCAGCTCACGCCAGGTGACTGCTGTCACAGAGGCCATCAACCCCGGGCTGCTGCTCTGGTTCAAAGTTGAACGAGTGTGTCATCTGTATTGTTCCATCACAAACCAAATCCCCTTGGGGACCTAGTGCAGTGAGCCTTCCTTGAATGCAGATGAATGGGAACAGGAGATTTTCCAAGGCCACTAGCAGATGAGGTTGCCGGTTTGCCTACGCCGTGGCTGGCGTGAAGTACACAGCGCTAATATTCTGACGATCCCTGGTCTTGGCCAAGAAGGGGTCTCCTCTGGGCTGTGCCAGAGCCCTTCGGCAACACTTTACGTGGCCTCCCAAAGGGCGAAGACGAAGGAAGCAAGGTGACTTGCCTGCGTCTTTTCCTAGTTCCTAGCTTATCCTGTACTCTGGTTGAAGAGCAGCGTATTAGCTGCAACGGTCTGTGGCAAGTGGTGAACTTGACAGAGTTCTTCTTCACGTGCCTCCCCGCCTTCCCTGTGGCAATGACCCGCTCCCCCCTTAGCCACCTCATCATTCCTGAAAACCCTGAGGCTAACTGAAAAGCCATCACTAGGGAAAACATTTTAATCAATTTGAAGGGGAATTCTTTTTTTACGTGGAAGACACTGAAACCTATCAATTGAACCCCGGAAATAAGTTAAGTAACAAATAGCAGTTTGAAGGTCTGTACGTAGAACACGATGCAAGGAAGGAGAAAGTGACGCTTGTGGTGGGGGTGGTGGAGGAGGTCTGGGAGGGGTCACCCTTTGGAAGGTGGTAGAGACTCGGGGGGGGGGGGTCGGTGAGTTCACGTGCAAGGCACGTCTGTAGAAGACACAGGGTCTGTAGGTTTATAAAGGGGACAGGGAACCTCAAAGCATGAAGAGATGACTCGTGGAGTCCAGAAACTAAAGAGAGGCAGAAAATCTTGCCTCTTCGTCCCTCTTGCCTGTCATGACTCATGGAGCAGTTTGGGTTCACCCACAGGGCGCAAATTAAACTGTTCCACATGATATTCTCTGGCTAGAAACTCTGATGTCAGGTCAATTGCTGAGGGTATGTCTGCCCAAACCGCAACACCAAAATACCGCTTCTTATCTATGCAGCATCTTTGGGGTAAGAAATCATTCCCCGGGATAAGAAAGAGTCATTGCATGAAAAGCAGCAGCACTTTCCAAGAGCACACAGCGAGATCATTACAGGCCCAGGTAGGACGTGAGGGACGCTGTTCTGTGCAGGGCCGCTGCTTGGCCCTGGCCCTTCGGAGCACTTGGGCCTCACGCAGCCCTCTGCAGGGGAGCACCCAGGGCCAGCCCTGGGCAGCCACATCGTCCCACTTAGCACAAGCACTCGTCCTGTTCTGCCTTCGTCTGGCTGTCTCCCCTCGTACCCAGAAAGCACCCAGCACTGTGCCAGCACCTGAGCAGTGCTCTATCTCTGGAAGCTGCTATGTGCTGAGTAGCATTTTCATTCGTATCAGTAAAGAACACACACACATACTGAAACTTCTAAGGCAATGGTTCTCAAAGGGTGCTCCCCGGACCAACTGCGGCAATCCCTGGGAACTTGTTTGAAATGCACATTCTCTGGGCGCCTGGGTGTCTCAGTCGGTTTCTGCTCAGGGCATGAGCTCAGGGTCGTGAGATCGAGCCCCGTGGAGCCTGCTTAAGATTTCCTCTCTCTCCCTCTCTCTCTGCCCCTCCCAGGCACACGCACACATACACACTCCCGCTCCAAGAGAGAAAGAAAGAAAGAAAGAAAGAAAGAAAGAAAGAAAGAAAGAAAGAAAGAAAGAAAGAAAGAAAGAAAGAAAGAAAGAAAGAAAGAAAGAAATGCACACTCTCAGGCCTCATCTCAGACCTACTGAATCGGAAAGTCTGGGGTAGGGAACGAGCAATTCATGTTAAAGCCCTCCAGGTAATGCCCATGCACAGTAATGCTTGAGAGTCCCTGCTTTAAGGAATCAGAAGGTATTCAATCCAAAATTCCCTTAGGGACCTTAGATATTCAACTACCAGAGCTCAAACCAAATGCCCGTAGACCAGGGGCCCTAGTTCTCTGACTTAACTGGCTGACTGTGATAATCTCTCAAAGATGTGGATCGCCCCGTGATTCACTACCAGCTTAAAGGGTAACACTAAAAGCTAATTAATAATTCCTCCCAGGGTTTTAGAGGGACTGAGAAATATGAGAGACTTGGAAGAGCCATTCTATTAAAGCCTAATCCACCCAATCAGCACAGGAAGTCAACAATGAGCTCGCTGAGAGTGTGACACCGTATCATTTTCATCTCTGTATCCTGACGGCCCCGCACTGGCCCGGAATCCATGCTTGGGGAAGGGAGAAATGTGTGGATAAATGAAAAAATAATAATAATTTTAATGGGGGCAAAACGTGGAATGATGGGTTTGAAGCAGTCTGCCTCAGTAGAAACATCGTGAACTTGCCTCCGTACGTTCCACTGACCGCTGATCCAGGCCTGTCCTGTCATGTGATTCCAGTGGCACTGAGAGAAAACATATGGCCCGCTTGTAATAATGTGGCATTGTGTAGACATAACCTAAATTTGAGAACCTCTTAAAATAGAAACCTTGATTCCATCTGTCTCTGAAAAAAGAAAAACTCATAATTGCTTATAATCGTGTTCATTTACCACTTTCTCAAATGCTTAACAGCTGGTGGGGGGCGGAGGACAGAAGGGCGGGAGGAGACACGGGTAATTAATAAAAGTCGTTATCCTGCCTTGATTCTAAATGTTATCAGTGCTTAAAATGTCAAAATGATGTCCTCACATTCCTCAGATGACTCGCCCATGACATGTCATAACTGAATCCACTCCAGCCCACCCATTTATTCACCCTCCGAGAATTCTAAAGAACGAGCAAGCCAGAACTGACTCCCTCTTTTCAAGGACCTTGAGGGGGCTCTAAAGGAGAGCCATTTGCAGGGACAATTCAACTGATGAAGAACAATAAATGGCAAATATTTATGTCTCAGCGTTCAAATTGCACCTCTTTTCAAGTCTAGGAATTAAAGCAGCAGGAAGTTGGACCCGGTAATCCCTCTGTTTCTGCAAAGGAATGTAATTGATGGGCACTTAACAATGTGTGTATTCACAGGTACACTTCAGCCGCCGAGCGCCTGGTCGCACGCAGGGAGGACCTGCCTTACTGAGGCGCCATCCTGTCGCCATCCTGTCTACCAGTGCCTCTCAGGGCTGGACGTGAGGACCATAAGCCCCCGTCACCAGTAAGCTCGGAGACCATGCGTCCTCACTCAGTCCTGTCCCCCAGGCCCGCAGAGCCAGGTTCCCTGGGTGGGACCAGGCTAGCGTGTTGATGATCGCCCAGGAGATTCTGATGCAGGTCTGGGCCGCTGCTTCCCTGGCGGCTCACACTGGGCTCCTAAGCCTTGTCTGCAACAGTGAGGCAGGTCCCTCCCATCCAGTGAGTTCTGTGTAACCTACCCAGAGGGAGTCTTCAGTCCCCAAATTTCTGGGGACAATAAATGGATTTGCTGAAAGTGGCTGAACACACATCATCTGGAATAAGGAGCAGCTGGAGAGTTAAGTTAACCGTAAAGATAGAGCCCCCTATAAATGGCCACCTCTGCGGCTCTTGGCTGACCTGTTGGTTCTTCCTCTCCAGAAAACAGTGAAGCCCATGAGCCCGGGCTGCTAAGAGCATGGTCTCTGTCCTCGGTCTGACTGAAGTCTTCTGGTGCCCATTAGATTACACTAAACTCTTTCCCGTCCCAGCTGTCACCCTGCCAGTGTGTGGCACACACGCAGCCCCAGTTACTATATATATAAAAAATCCTCAGTCTCCACATCTGTGATTCTCAGACTGAAGTAGATGGAGTAGGAGGAATCACAGTTGTAGCTGAGATTCTGGCCCTGAGCAAGGGCTTTGCATGCACATTTCACTTAATCTGCACAACATCCCAGTGAGGAACTACTGCTGTATCTATTCTGTAATGAACAAATGGAGGCACGGAGAGGTTAAGAAACTGACCAAGGACACACAGCTGGTCATGGCTAATATCACAAAATAGTTTACTTTGGAGTGCGGGCTGGGAGTCAGTGTGTCTAAGGTCCACATCCTGACTCTACCTCTTAATGCATGTTGAGTATTTTACTTAACTGCTCTAAATGTCATTTTCTTCATCTAGGAAAGGGGAATGATAATAGAATTGTGTGGGGCTAGACACCTTCTCACAAAATGCTGAGAACACTGCCAGGATACAATGGGCAATTGATAAATGTTGCTGTTATTTTTGTTGCTGTATAGTATTCCAAAGGAGTTCACCCTCTCCCGTGCTTCCGCTAAATGTCTGTGCAAATGACCTCCCACGCCCCACCCTAAGGAGCAGTGCCCCTTCCCACGGTGCTCAGGGCTGCTGTAGCATGCTCCAGCCTGAGTGCTCTGAGCTGCCTGGTCAGGCACCATCTCCCATCATCTTCCCCTTTGTGGTGCATTTTGCCCACCCAGGGACAGCGGGAAGAGGGCACGTCCCGCTCACCTGGTGGGAAGAGCACTTCTTTGGTGGCAGACTTCACCAAGAATGGATTGTCTTGGGGCTCCTGGGTGGCTTAGTTGGTGAAACATCCAAATCTTGATTTCAGCTCAGGTCAAGATCTCAGGGTCCTGGGAGGGAGCCCCATGTCGGGCTCTGCACTCAGTGGGGAGTCTGCTTGAGATTCTCTCTCTTCCTCTCCCTCTGCCCCTCCCCCATTCACGTGCACTCAATCTCTCTCTCTCTCTAAGAAATAAATAAATAAATCTTAAAAAAAAAAGAACGGATTTTCTTACATTGCACAGACATATAGCTCCTGTGACCCTTCCTCTCCAAGTCCACTAAACATCCTGCCCACCCCCCCCACCCCGCCCCACCTGCAACATCGGTTGAACCTTCACAGCATGAGCCTATCCTTGCCCCCATGGCACTGCATGTTGCTAAAAGAGAGCCTTCGGTGTCAGAACTCCTTATGAGAATCAAGTATGCCTTCCCAGAAAGGATTTCCAAAATCCAGACGTTGAGGGTAATATTTTTTTTAATTCAATTAAATTGGTGCTTTTATCCACTGTTGACAAATATGTAAATTGGTACAGCTTTCTTGGAGGGCAATTTATCTCTATCCAAATCTAAAATAGGTATATCCTCTTACCCAGCAGCTCCCCTTCCAGGTATCTGTCTCGGGAAACCCTTGCTTGTGTACACAAAAAGTCAGATTTAGAAACACTCATGGCATTCTTTGTTTATACTAGCGAAAAGTTGGAAGCCACCCAAAATCCATCCAGAGGAGAACGACCAAATTATTCCCGCACACTATGCTGAAGTTAAAGAAAAGGGTGTTCATCTGGATGTACTGACAGAAAGATCTTCATGCAAATTAAGCTAGAGCAGGGATCAGCACACTTTTTCGGTATCGGGCCAGACCATGTACATTTCAGTCTTTGCGAGCCACAGTCTCTGCTACAGCTATTCAATTCCAGCACCGCAGCACGAAAGCCATAGAAAATAAATAAATGACAAAGCTGGCTGTGTTCCAATTAATACTTTTTTTACAAAAACAGGTGTGGGGCTGGATCGGGCCCACAGACCGTAGTTTGCCAACACTTGAGCTTAAAAGAAAAAAAAAGACAATTCCAGATCAGGATGTGCAAGTTGAAAAACTTACTCCATTTATGTAAAAAAAAAAAAAATGTAGATTTTTATGTGTACATAATTATGTCTATACATGCATTTAAAGTCTTGAGAGATTATAAAAAGTAATAAAATCATTAGGCCACCTTCAAATAACAGCTTGAGGAATTCTGACAATGGCTTCTTTTATACACGACCTCTATTCCCCAGCAGTCTTCATTTAGACAGCAACTCTAACACATTATTCTCCAAAGAAAGGATTAAGTAAGAATTGTCAGCCCCTCATAAAAGAACAATTGGCAGGCAACCAGATCCGGGGCTCTCTCCCAGCATAAGAATGGCCCAAGCCAGCCAAACTGGGGCCAAAGGCGACCACGGGCCTGCTGAAGCAGGGACTTTCATACCTGGTTTTTGTTTTGAAAGATCCCAAAAGCTAAACACACACACACACACACACACACACCAAAAAAACAACCACCAGGAGTTCTTTTGAAAAAGAGTAATTCATTGGAAGTATTAATTAAAATGCAAATGGCTCTAAAATGGCTTGGCTTTTAAATGTTTGCTCTGAAGTTCCCACAAATAGTAAAGCATATGACGAGCTTCTGTTTAGAACGATCTGCATACACGCTCACAGATGAACCACTGCATGACTTGAAAATCATCAGGAAAGGTTGGAGGCGGGACAGTGAATGCCAAGCGAGGTAGCAAAATCCTTCAGGGAGAGGGGTTCTCCTTGGGGAGGCTGAGGGAGGGACTGCTCCGCTAAGGCTCACCCTCCAGCCAGCTCCCCCGAGGGGGTGGAGCTCGCCACCTACTGGAGGGGGCCCCAAGTGACCAGGGAAGATCTCGCCACCTCCATGCAGATCTTGCCACCTCTGTGGCCCCTGGACTTGCTTCTGACCCTTTTCTTCTTGAGTCGGGGGAGGGAAGGAAGCTGTGAGCAAACATGAAGCTCACGGGTGGGAGGGAGTGGACAGGTCATCATCTTCAAACAGAGAAAAAGTAACGCACTTCTCAAGCACCTGCTTTACACCAGAGGCTGAGCAAAGCATCCTGACATCTCCATCCCAATTTTATTTCATATTCCCTACAACCCCGCGAGATAGGAAGAAAGCAGAAAAATTAAGGGGTTTAGTACAGGGTCATGAAATTAAAGAGAATGGAAAAGAAGTAGTAATACTGACAACAGATTTTTTTTTTTAAGATTTTATTTATTTATTTGAGAGAGACAGCAAGCGGGGAAGACAGGGAGAAGCAGGCTCCCCGCTGAGCAGGGAGCCCGACGCGGGGATTGATCCCAGGACCCTGGGATCATGACCTGAGCTGAAGGCAGATGTTTACCCGACCAGGCCACCCAGGTGCCCCAATACTGACAGCAGCTCTTACAATTACACCTGTTAATGCCCTGCAGTGTAATCAAGGGCACGACTATTTATTTCACTTACGCAGCTCCCAAGACAGAGCCCAGAAGAGGTACCTCACCTGATAATTCCATGGGCGGGGGCTGCCATGCAGAGCCCCCCCCCCCAAGGCCAGGGACACAGGACGGGTACCAGCGCTCACGACAGTGGGGTGGCTAGAACAGCTCTGAGCCCCCATCTCAGCATCTAAGTAACTTCCTCCACTAGGACTCCAGCACATTCTGGTCGATGACAAAGAGTCCCCGAGGGTCCAACACCTGCTCATCAGTTACTAGTGGCTTACCTTGGTGGTGGAGGTAGACCTTGGGCTTCAGCCATCAGCGCTGATCGCCACCACTCCAGACCAGTTTGTCGAAACGGTTGTTTTCTGTAGCCCTTGGGACTTACCAGGTGGAGGGCTCTCTCCCTCTTCACAGGCCATTGTCATCTTCTGTGGCTACGCCAAATTTTCTCTCCCTGCCTGCATTCTTGCTGTGACAACCCAGACATTCGCCGCCAAGAATCTCCTCGTTCAAAAGCGACAAATGAGCTGCTTACGTAGACTTCACTGAAGACACTGAGGAAAGGGCTTCCTGCACATCTTCCACAGAGAACAGCGCTAAGTTCTTCATTCGCTATTTTAGCCTCAAAGTCCCTCTAGGCCACTTCTTCCCTGACGGGCCTGCTTGTCTGCTCCTGTGTGAGTCCCAGCGTTCCCGGCTCCTCCCTCCCGAGTCTCTCCACCCCCCAATTTCAAACTCCTCTTCCCCCATATCGTTCAGAGAAGTCCTACCCTTTCCTCTTCCTGCCTCCTTCTTGTGTGCCGTGTGCAGCCAAACAAGACCTACTTTATGGAGAACTGCTTCTCAACCATTTCTTGTCACTAAGCACATCTCACTCCCCATCCCTACCTTAAACAGCCCACCAAGGCTTCTCTTTCAAACACAGATGGTGCTCTTCCAGGAAGACTCAGGGGAAGGGGGTTGTACCCACCTTAGTCCTTATTCCCTTTCGCGCATCTTTGGGGATGGGGAGACCAAGGAATGAGACTGATACACCCCTTTTCTCCTTTAAACCTTGTTCCCTAAGGATCATCTCAGCTTTGGCCACTGATGCAGGGCCCAGACGGCCCCTGGGAGCCAGCTACAGCCCTCTGAGAGGCAGTCTGTGCCGAGGGGACAGACTGGCTGTGTGTGGCACACAGGAGCAAAGGGTGCAAGGATGGGCACTGGCCCTCAGGAGAGGACAGATCTTTCTCGTCGTGCGAGCTGTCCCAGCGGGACCAGGCACCTGCACAATGGTGCACCCCACCGTACTTCAAGGTGTTGGCAGGGACCCCCATGACCATATGGTATGGTCTCACTGTGGGAAAAAGTGGGATCGGGTGAACTTCCGACTTGTCCACAAAAAGTCTCAGACTCTACACACTCTCACTGCTCAGTCTTCAGAGGGGAGAGACAGGCCAGCTGTCGTTAATGTAAGAGTGCACACAGTCGCCCCTCCTGACTTCCTGCCCACAAGGTATTACCAAGGACACTTTGCTGGTCCAGCTCTAATGAGAAAAACACATCTCTTATTAGCAGTGTTGTGATTAAAACTGAAAACAATTTATTCTTTTGAATCAGTTAAGGGCACCCACTAAAATCTGTTAATATTCTTAATTTGTTTGACACATGCTTTCTTCCAAACAACACAGATAAGCTGTGGCCCTGCCTGTTTGGGGAATCACGATCAGTTCTGAATTTAAAATTTTGAAATAAAGAAGCCTCCCTGACTCTGAAAATCCCCATCATGTGGTCGCCCTCATCCTACCCATTTTGCAGAATGATGGAGCTAAGGAGAGAAGGGGGTTTGTTCTCCGGGCCACACTGCCCTAAACACAGGCCAAGGGCATGCCAAGACATGCCCAGGTGTTTTTCCCACCAAGGCATCTGCCTCCAGTGTTTAGTTCAGTCTAGTTTGGGTTAGTTTCGTTTCGTTTCATTTCGTTTTGTTTTGTTTTGCTTGGCTTTGCTTTACTGTTTTGTTTTGGGAGTAGGGGGCAAAGTGGAATGGTGCAAAAACCACTCAGAAAAAAACAATATTTTCAGAATGTATATTGGATGTATGGTGTGCTCCTGAAAACACAATTAAATAGAGCATTCTCCGAGCTCGTCTCTGTGCCCACCCCAACCATTCAAACCTTAGGATACAGATGTACACTCAAGAAACCCCCAGTCCACAATGCTGCTATGTCCACAATAGCTAAACTGAGGAAGGAGCCGAGATGCCCTTCAACAGACGAATGGATAAAGAAGATGTGGTCCATATACACAATGGAATATTACTCAGCCATCAGAAAGAACGATTACCCAACATTTGCAGCAACATGGATGGGACTGGAGGAGATTATGCTAAGCGAAATAAGTCAAGCAGAGAAAGACAATTATCATATGGTTTCACTCATTTATGGAACATAAGGAATAGCAAGGAGATTGATAGGAGAAGGAAGGAAAGAATGAAGGGGGGGTAAACAGAGGGGGAAATGAACCACGAGAGACTATGGACTCTGGGAAACAAACTGAGGGTTTCAGAGGGGAGGGGGGTGGGGGGGTGGGCTAGCCGGTGATGGGTATTAAGGAGGGTATGTATTGCATGGAACACTGGGGGTTATATGCAAACAATGAATCATGGAACACTACATCAAAAATTAATGATGTACTGTATGGTGACTAACATAACATAATAAAAAATTTAAAAAATAAAAAATAAATTAAAAATTAAAAATTAACAAAGAAAAGAAACCCCCAGTCCAGCTGAGGCTACTGTCCTAACACCTATGAAATGATTAGGAGACCAGTTTACTCCTTTAACATATTTTTGAGTGTATACTGTGTGTAAGGTATTGTGAGGGGTCCCGCGCAGAACCCAGTCCCCGGTCCCTGAGTGCTGACACCCTCGAGAGGGACAGAAGGCAAGCACAACAGCCCAGTGCAAAACAGAGTCGTTCAGACAAGTCAAAGCTCTAAGAGTCAGAGGGAAATGAGCTTGTAGTAGCGTTGCCGGGTGTAGCAAGGAAAAATGCAGGATACAGGAAATATTTGGGATACACTTACACTAAATAATTATTCGTTGTTTATCTGAAATTCAAATGTAACTGGGCATCCTGTATTTGATCTGGTCGGAGAGGTAAAGCCAGGCTTCTCAGAGGTGAGGGGATGTCAGTGAACAGTGGAAGGATGGTACAGGGATTCACAGGGAAAGTTAACAAAAAGGTTTAGGATGGCCCAGCAGGTGGGCTTGGCCAGCGCACCTGTCTCCGTCCGTTCAGACCGCTATACCAGAATATCACAGACCAGGGGAGTCATCTACACCAGGCATTTGTTCCTCACGGTTCTGGAGGCTGGGCAAGTCCCAGAGCAAGGCACCAGCAGATTCGATGTCTGGTGAGGCCCTGCTTCCCGGTTCGTTGACGCCCTCCCCTCTGTGTAACCTCACACGGCAGAAGAGGACAAGCCAGCTTCCCCCAAACTACTTTTATGAGGGCACTAATTTCATTCATGAAGACTCCCCCCTGACCTGAACACCTCCCAGGGTCCGCACCTCCTAATGCCATCACCTTGGGGGTTAGGATTTCAACCTGAATTTGAGGTGGTGGGGAGGACACAAATATTCGGTCCACAGCAGCACTTTGAAGCCAGAAGCAGAGAAGGGAGCACGTGGAATAAATTGTGTGAATCCCTCTCAGGCAAGGGCTTGACTCCTCAAATCCAGGCCGTAATGTATGAGAGGAGCATCGTGTTAAATGGAAAGACGCTGTAGAAGCTTCTGCAAGGCCAGTCCACCCATCTCCCAATTTATAAATGTCCGTTCCACCTTACACATCAGTGGCAATTCTTCAAGAAGGATCCATCCACACTGCAGTTTGGACGAGCTCATTTCATGCTTGGAAATTTTTTGAAAGGAACATCTCAGTCCCATTTGAACCCAGTCCGATCAAAATGAGAGATGAACCATCACGAGGGTTTGGAAACTGTTAGGGGCTAGGCAAATGTGCGTCCCAGTGAGGACATTCCCCACCCCCCAGCTCCTCACTGCGGAGTCTTGGCAAAGTCCCATCACCTATGTGAGCCTTGGTGTCCTCACATGTGAGACTGACTTCGCCGACCAGGGGGAGCCAGGGTGGTCACTACAGAGCACCTAGCATAACGCACCAGGCAGTGGACACCCCGTAAACGGCAATGTTGGCAGAAACCTAACTTCCAACACCATTCTGATGGCTACATGCAGATTTCTGGGCTACAAAACAGTCATCTGAGCAGTCTTCAATCTCCCTTAAATAAAAGTTTATGAGCCGAGTCCTCCTATTTCTCGCCAGTTACTCTTTAACTAAAACCTCATGTACAGCAGCTGCCCAGCCTGGTTAGCAGGAGACAGCCAAGGGCCGGGGCCAAGCCACGCCGAGCCTGTGTGCGCCTGCCAAGGCTCCGAGGCCCGGGAAGAAGCACATGGTGGACGCTGGCAGCCGGCCGAGCTCCGCCGTCTATCCTTTGCAGGACAAACAGCACATCCACAGTCCTCAGTGCTGCCGTGGTGCTTTTAATTAAAAGATCCTTTGATGTAAAAACAGCAGTCTTGTTTTTCTAAGTTGCCTAGAGCCTGCATTTCCCCCGGTGAGATCAACACCAGCCTTTGGCTCCAACCTCACGCTGTTCCCAACAGCCCCCGAGACTCCCTCCCTGCCAGCAGCAGGTGGCCCACCTGCCCACACCTAAAGACCAAAATAAGCCTCCCCTAGGGTTAACACCTGCTCCTGCTACAGGCACCAAAGATACTTTCTGAACCTCCTATTAGGCCCTGAAAGAATAATCCTTATGAATTCCAGATGACACCTGCCAAGTTTCGGGCATGCCCTTCCAGCCGGCGTATCAGGTACCTGGGTGAGCCGCTCTGCTACTTCCCAGCAGCCTGACCTCAAGACATTACATATCTCGCCCCAGTTCCTCATCCGTAAATGGGGAGAAGATTGTGAAGCTGAAATAATTCAGTACGTATCATCTAGCATTGCTCCTGGCACACAGTCAGCCCTCAGGAAACGGGGACAAGGATGAGAACCAGCACTGACTGAGGGTTAACAATATGCTGGCAACTGTTTGAGGGCTGTGCAAATACCAGCTCCTTTAATCCCTGCGACAACCCAGCAAGGAAAGTGACAGCATTATCCTCCATGTTTCCAATAGAGGAAATAGAGACCCTGCGAAATTTCGGGTCCTACCCAAGTTGATGCGGGTCTTACAGGTCAGCGGGGCTTGGAGCTCCACAGCATGGCTCCAGACACCAGATTCCAGGCTCTGACCACTGCCCAATACTGGCCTCTTTATAGTTACCGCTTCGGGAAGGTCGTTCCATTGCAGGACTGGGCAGCCTCAGGCTGCGGCAACTTCAGGACCCTGAGAACAAAGGCTGCAAGCCAGCCTCTTGCCTGCACCGGGGGGCTCCACCCAGACTCCCCTAGCCTGGGCAGCAAGCGGGCCACTTGGCCCCACGTCTTGATTTTCCGAAAGGCCTACAGCCTTCTCTGTTATCCTGCCTGCATTCTTGCATCCCAAGCCCGCCCCTTCCCGGGCCGTGTGACAGGCCAGCTGCCCCACATTCCGCAACCCGCATTTGGCTCCAGGGCTCCCGGCCTTCCTGGGACTCAGTCCATCTGGTCCCACACCATCCCAGCTACTGAGCCTGCTGGTTGTGCACCCCTAGTTGCCCACAAATCACTCCTCAGATGCAATTTCTCACACCATTTGCTGGAGTTCTGACCTTGGATCTTCCACATGGTGGGTCTGGCCCCCAGGCCCAGCCTCAAGACGCTCTAGAGAACAGCCTCGTGAAGTGCGCGTTGCCCCGAGCCCTCCCCACTGTATGCATCACCCGCCAGGTCAAGCCGCTCCGTGTGCGGCCGTGGGGGCAGGGCACCGACACCTCCACCGGTGCCCCAACAGCGATCCCCAGCAGCCCCACCGATGACAGGCCCTCCCACGCTGGCCCAGACCAGCTCCCCAGCTAACCCTGTTTTCACATAGACCCTGAGACCAGAAAGCTTGAAAACAGCAACTGACCAACAAGCCAGTCCCTGGAGAGGCCGTGAAAGGCTAACAAGGCTGTGCCTGGATGTGTGTCTTTCCTTCTTACAGCTCACCCATTAAGAAAGGTCCATGAAATTGACTTCAGATTCCCATTTCTTTGGCATTTATCTGCTTTGCTTTTATTTCCATACAAGCCAGGAGATAAAATGTAGTGAAAACACAAACTGATATGTTAAAAAAAAATGGGGACCAGATAACCACTGTTCTCCACCAGTTCCACCGTCATAGATGTATTTTCTGGATAAATCACTTGTCGGTCATTGGAAACGTTAGCATGACCTGCTTTATCTATCTTCTCTGTAACAACTCTAAGTGTGAGAGAATGGGACACAAAGCAGGAAATGTGCAATGGGGAAAAGGAGGAAGGGAGAGAGACATTTCAGGAAAGGGCAGTGCCTTGAACCCAGCTGCCAGGAGCTCCCTATGCTCCCCCACACCCTCCACAGGGCGCATTTGGTCCTCGATAGTTTGACCGATGCCCTTCTTACATCCCTTCTCTGAATCCACGTTCTCTCCATCTCCCCCCACCCCACCTCAACCCTGGTCACTACTTGCCTAGTGTTGCCATTCCCCCCTAACTAATACCCTTGCCTCCCATCTTGTCCCCTACAGCTCATATTCTAATAGTAGGAAGAGTGATCTATTCAAAATATAAATCAGCTCAATTCACATGTCCTGCTTTCAACACTCTAAAAGTTTCTCATTGTACCCACAATAAAATCAAAGCCCTATTTTGGTTTTCAGAACAATGACCTGGTCCCTGCCTTGCTCTCCGATCTGCTCTTCCACCCCTCCATCACTGTTCTCCCTGTCTTTCCTCACACAGGCCAGCCAAGCTCGATCCTGCCCCCAGGGCCTTTGCACTTGCTGCTGCCTCTGCTGAAAATGCTCAGAGCTGACTCTCCCACACCTTGAAGTTGCAGGCCAGATGTCACTTCCTTGTTGATGACTTTCCAAACACCTGTCTAAAATAGCCATTTCCTTGAGGATGTGAAGAAAACAAAGGGCTGGTTGCCAAAGAGAAGAGGATGGGAGGGTGGGCAAAATGGGTGAAGGGGAAGGGGACATGCAAGTTTCCAACTATAGAACGAATAAGTCACAGGAATACAAGCACAGCACAGGGAATACAGCTGATGATACTGTAATAGCATTGAACGGTGACCAACAGTGGCTCCCCCTGTGGCGAGCACCGTGGAGAGTGCAGACTTGCAGCGTCACTATGCCGTGCACCTGAAACTAATGCAACAGTGCGTGTCGACCGTACACAGGTAAGGAAATAAATAAACAGAGGAACAAAGGAACAAGCAAACAAACAAATAAATGAATACAATAGGCTCCTCCCTCATTCTGTCCCTGACACTCTGACACCACCCTCTCTATTCTGCAGAGTCCCAGCGAGATGGTGAAATCACATACTTATCTATTTGCGATGATTAGTCTGCCTCCCCCACCACAACACAGGCTCCAGGAGGGCTGAGAAGGGGTCCGTCCAGTTCCCCTGGGTCCCAGTGCCCAGAGAGGGGCCTGACTTGTAGTTGGCGCTCAGTGAAAATGAATGAGCATGGAGGGTGCCTGAGGAGGGCAGTCTGCCTGAGAATCCCAAAATAGGCCAGGACTGTGGACCTATAGGGCAATAACTCATCCTGACATTCTTGGGTTCCATGTGGAAGAGTGGATGTGCCCACCAGACCCCACCTCAGTGGGGACCTGTGGTCCCAGCTGCTGGGGTGCTGTCAGGGTTCACCTCGGCCGCTGAGAGCTTTGCCTAAGGTCGCACTCCTCTCAGGGCTGCCCACATTCCAAGACCAATTGCAGCGAGAGGGTGAGGTCCGACTACATGCCCTCAAGGAGGACTGTTCCAGCTCCCTCCTTGCTGTCCTCCTTCCCCTCCCGTCCACAGGTGCGGCTACCAAAGGCACCGCCAGCCAACCTGCCACCACTGAACTCCATCTCACACTCTAGCTCCAGGGAAGCCCCACCTCCGACAAGCTCCTTCTGCAGCTCAGCCCCACGCCAGGTGCGGAGACCAGGCACTCGTGCTTAGTGAGAGAGCAGGACAAAGCAGCCAGCGGTTACAGTGCGGAGTTACGGTGGCTAGGGTGACAGAAGACACGCGGCCTTCTGGGGCATGGGGGCAGCGGGTGAGGGGAGCCTCTAACCCAGCCCTGAGCTACTGGCCAGAGAGAGGCACCAGAGAAACTTCCCAAAGAAAATACTGCTTCGGTTCAGTTCTGAGGAATAGAGTGAGTCTGGAGGGCTCCCAGGGGCAGGTGTGAGTATGTGGATGCACAAAGCTGGGAAGGCGAGCAGGGAGTGGGTAGGGAGACATAGGAGGTGAGGACCCAAGGGAATAGGAGGAGTTGGGGGGAGAACCGGATGGCTAAATGTGCGAAGTGTCGGAACCCCAGAGCCCCGCAGCTCCTGTAAGATCAGAGAACGCATCGGGCTGCACATCCCCGTCCCCTCCCTGTCCCTTCCTTGGGGAGCTTGCATCTGGGTGCCTCTGTGCCGTCTTGGCTGCACTGGGCTGTGGGAGGGTGAGGAGACCTGGCCTGGCTGACCTCCAGCAGCAGCCTGTTCTGACGGGGCCACCCTCTGAGTCCGCTGTGTCGCCCACATCACACCACCTGCTCTTTCCAAGATCCCCCATCATGAACGCTCATCACTTGGCATTTATCACCTAATGAAGGTCTGCAGCCTTTCAAATCCAAGGGCAACCATCTGACTAAAGCCTACCCGCTGCATTTCCATACCCCTGTCAAAGTCACATTATCTACTCTTGACCAGAGCGCCTGGTGACCCTCTCTGTTAATGAAATACCACGGTGATTAAAACCTCCGTCAGGCTTGGTATTTGAAAGTATCGGGACCTTTTTTAGAGAACACACTTCACAAACTGCTGGAAAGCTCCGTCACTTGGGAGAATTGTCTTTTGAACCAGGCCTGATTTTTTTTTTTTTTTAAGAAGGAGAGGGGGACAAGAGAGTTTCAGGTTTGGTTTTGTGAGTTCACTCCATTGCCTGGTTTTTCATAAAAGCTTTCAGGGTAACTGATATTTTTATGCCAAGAGCGTTTCCATCTACATCAGACCACTGGCTCGTTTTTAGCTAATTAAACTTATGAAACGAGGAAGCAGATAGAAGTTCATCGCAGAGGTGCAGGCTGGGGCGATTCCGAATGCTAATTGAGCCTGTGCGCCCACCAAGGAGATACACAGCAGGCTGGTTGCGGGGTACCCCGCATCACCTCCCGAGCACAGCCCAAGGAGGGCGGGGAGGGGGCCGCACTGTCAAATCGACCAGGGGAAAATCTCATATTTGGAACATAACACTTCACTGCTTGCTTTCATATTTTGGAATACCACTCCCTCCCCCCGCCATCTTTTTATTTAATACTGCCAACAAATGACCCAGCAATGACTGGAGGAACCTTGAACACTCCGATGTGCTGTCTGATTTAAATCGACATTCAGAGGTTCCAGAAGGGAACAGATTATTTTTAGAACCACAGCTTTTTATGAAACAGAAGTGTGGTGTGCTTAGTAACAATGGGTACCGTTCAGTAGCTGCATTGTGCCAGGCGCTATGCAGACATGGTTTCTGTTTCTCAGGAGAACACTCCAATGCAAACATCGTTAACCCCTCGGTCTAGAGAAGGAACTGCAATTGTGAGAGGTTAAGAGAGGTCCAAGGTCACAGAGCAAGTGCATCACAATTTGAACCTGTAGCTACTAGACTCAAGTTCATACTCTGCTGCAGGAGACTTAAAACAAGTACTCCGGACCTGGCTGGGTGAGCCTGGCATATGAGGAGGGGGCGCCTGGGGGGCTCAGTCAGTGAAGCGTCTGCCTTCGGCTCAGGTCATGATCTCGGGGTCCTGGGATCAAGCCTTATGTTGGGTTCCCTGCTCAGTGGGGAGTCTGCTTCTTCCTCTCCCTCTGCACTCCCTCCCCTGCTTGTGTGCTCTCTCTCTAATAAATAAATACAATTTTTAAAAAAGAAAACAGAGGAGAGAAACATTCCAGCCTACCTCAGTGATATTTTTCTCCCCTTTGTTCTATAGTTGAAGTTCCATTGCTACCGACAATATTTGCTTCTCCTGCCCTTGGGCAAGAGCAAGCTAAGGATTGTCTCCATCTCCCTTCCCCTTCACACACTGCTGCATCTGCCTGTTCTTTTGATGCTGGACACAGGAGAGAACACATGTGAACCCCAATGGCATCCTGATGCCAAGAAGTGGGGAAGACCAACTCAAACAGCTGAATGCCCTAGAACGTGTGCTGAATGTCCCACATGCGATGAGGCCACAGACGACAAGTACTGGTGACCAAGGTCACATTGACTGCCTCATTTCTCCCAGTAAGCCCTCCAAGAAAATTATGGGAAGAAAAAGAAAAAATGAGGTTAAACCCTACCAGATATTAAAATATATTCCAAAGCTACTTTATTTTTTTTCATTTGTACTTGTGTAGGAATAGACAAAGGAATAAAACAGAATAAAGAATGAAGTCATACCTAAATGCATATTTTACAGGGGCGCCTGGGTGGCTCAGTTGGTCAAGTGTCCAACTCTTAGTTTCGGCTCAGGTCATGATCTCAGGGTCATGAGATCGAGCCCCATGTTGCGCTCCATGCTGGGCATGGGGCCTGCTTAAGATTATTTCTCTCCCTCTCCCTCTTCCCCTCCTTCCTCTCTCTTAAAAAAAAATGCATATTTTACAGATGGAAATTTAGCAGACAATATAGGTAGCATTTCAAATCATCAAGAAAAATTAATGAATTTTATAAAATACACAAAGAATGAATCATGGAACACTACATCAAAAACTAATGAAGTACTGTGTGGTGACTAACATAACATCATAAATTTTTTTAAAAATGCTGATGTACACCTGGCCAGCAATTAGCAAAAATAAGTAAGCAAACCTACCTCAATTCCTATCAAAAATAAGTTCCAGACAAGTCAATTAAAATCTAAGAAATAAAAACATATAATCACTAGGGAAATGAAGAAATAGATTTATAATCTTAGAGGAGAGAAAGACTTTTGTAGCACGACACAAAACTGAGAAACCATAAAGACAATACTGATAAATCTGACCAAATAAATATTTTAAAAGCATCCAAATACAGCCAAAAGACAAAACTGGAACAATATTTATTTATAACTCTTGGCAGATGAAAGGCTGGTTTCCTTAATATATAAAAGCTCTTATAAATCAATAAGAACAAGGTGAACCCAGTAGAAGAAAAAAAAAAAGTTGCCAAAACCATTATCAGGCAATTCAAAAGAAAAGGAAGTCAAATTGAATATCACATATAACAAATGACTAACTCACTCAAAATTAAAATGTGAATTACAGCAACATGAATTATCTTCCACTTTTGTCTCTAAGAGCAAACACAACGATCTTTTCAAAACCCAAATCTGACTATGTCTCTCCCCTGTTTAAACCTCTTCAAAGGTTTCCCCCTCCTCTTAGGAAAGAATCTGAAGTGGGTCCTGACAGGTCTGGCCCTGAACCCACCTTCTCCTTCCTCACTTCTCCCCACCTGGGTTCTCTTTCAGGACCTTTGCCCACGATACAGTCCCTCTCCCTGCGATGCTCTTTCTCGCTTCTCCTTTCTTCCTTCACCAAATGAGTTTCTACTCATTCCGCAGGTTGCAGCCTAGTTGTCCCTTCCTAGGGGGATGTTTGTCCTGGCCACCCAGCCCATCCCTTCATTAGATCAGCCCTCTCTTTAATAAGCTCTCTTAACCATCATGTGCTTCTTTTTTATAGCACTTATAAAAGTGGTGATTTGCATTTACTTATGTGATTGCTTAACTAATGTTTGTCTCCCCTTCTGAACGGTAAGCTCCGCTGAGAAAGGGCTCTGCCATTTACTTCTTTCTCCCCACTGTACTCGAGAGCCTAACACACATGCTTGGCATATAGTAGGTGCTTAATAAATATTCTCAGTGACTGAATCAATGAAAAAATTATTGTCTCTTGTGATCTTGGCAAATATTTAAAAGGTACAGAGAAAATCAGGCATTTTCATACACTACTGTCAAAAAAATTATTGGAGGCTAGCATAAGCTGTGCCGAATAAAATGAATTTATCTATTAGCTCTCCTTGCAGACGTGTACAAAGATTTGTGAATAAAGATGCTGCATGCAGCATGGTTAGTAACGGCAAAAGCCAAGAAACATACACATATTCTTCATCAGAGAACAAGTTAGAAAAATAATGATACAGCTACAGAATGAATATTTCCAGAGACCCCTGCTGATCCTTCTACAGATGTGGGAAGATCCTCAAGGTAGAATATGACACAGCAAAGCAAGTTGCAGAATGAGCCAAACACTGTGATCCCGTGTGTGTGATTTTTAAAATGATATGATATATATCCTTTCATTTGCATAGGAAATTTCCGGACAAATAAACAAAGCCATTAATCATGGTAACTTCAGGGGGAGAGGTTAGAGGAAGACACGCTTTGCACGTTATACCCTTCTGGACAACATAATTTAGCCATAAATATCTATTACATTTTTAATAGTACAAATCGGTTCTTTTCAAAAAATCATTGTTTTATAAGGAATCCCAAAACAAGTTCATTAGCATCATGCTACAGAGTCCCCATTTTTTCCAATTATCTTCCTTCCTTGCTCAGTTATCTTAAAATCCAGAGGTTCTTAACCTTGGACCTTCATTTTTCTCTGCTGACTTTGCCCATTTTCAACGGCATCGCTGACTTTTCAGCACTAACGGAGCTTCAGTTTAGAGGCGTATTTTCATAAAGCAAAAATACCTTTCAATTTCAAGCCAGCGCTCCAAGGGTGCCCATGTAATAAATGCTCTTTTTGTCCGGGTCTTCACACCCCGAGCTGGCCTGGATCCGGGTACTCCGCAGAAGTCCCTCCCCCAATGCCGACCCCGGGGAATGGGCCGCATAAGAAGAGTCTGTGGAAATAGGACGAATCTTTTCCAGGGCTGAGTGGAGCTGGTTCTTCCCGATACCTCTCTTTAGTGCTTTGAATTAATTTTCCAGTGGAGCTGCCAGAAGCTAGTTACTCCAAAAATAAATATATACCTGAAGTAAAACAAATCTACCTGTAATAACCATATGGAGCACACCAACACGCGTTCAGGAGGAGGAAGGAATTATGGAACAACACACCGCGGGGCAATAGCGCTTGTTTCCATGAGTCCGTAAATAATAAAACCACCCCAGACGCTGCCGTAAGTGCGCTATGAAGGATATTTGATTTCCTCCAGTTCTGCGGGTCGTCTACCATCTGTTGGGCTGATAACACCACTAAAGGGAGCGTTAACACAAGTAAAAGCCTCCTTCAGGTTATATCTTTCCCTGCGTGCTCTTCAAACCGTGCACACTGTTCGGGTAGTGATTTGGCTATCGGTATTTAGAATGACTCCAGGTGCCTGCTTCCATCCCTCGCCAGCCCTCCCCTTCCTCCCTTGGCACCTTGGCACCTTGGCCCTCCCCTCCAGCGTCCTTCCGGCTCCCACCGGAAGAGAGGAGCAAAGGCCAGCGGAACTCCCGCCAGGCGGCACTGTTCTCTGGCCACCTCTGGCAGGAGATTCTGAGGCCCGGAGCCAGGGGACCCGTCCTGTCCAGTCACAGCGGAGAATGTGCCTACTGCCCCCGTGGCCACTCTCCTCCCGACCCCCTTCTGCCCCCATAGTCCCTTTTGTCTCCAAAAGCCCTGGATGCTCCCTTTGGGAGACCCTATCCCACAGCCTCATCCTTACTTGGCCAAACCTTTCTCCGGGTCAAAGAAAAGGTCAGCTTTGGGCTGCACAACCAAAGAACGGTAGGAGACTGACCTAGACTCTGCTTTGGGTGCACTTTTACTGGTTCTTCTGTTGAGCAAGTGGGTTATTTGTCCCTTGCCCTGTAGGCAGTCCATAATACCATTTACCCCTCTCAAAAGAAAAAAAAAAAAAATCGAAATCCTCTCTGGAGATTTGGGATAAGAAAGGCAGAGCGAGTTGCCTCAGAAGAGCGCAGTGAAATGTGGGATGAGAACTTGGGAGTCGGGCGGGGAGGGGGGGGTCAGGGAGGGTTGAGGGGAATAAGGATCTCTACTAGTCTTTCTACTGTGGATACACCAATACCACCGATTTCTCTGTGGCTATGGATCACTGGGAGCTGCAGTGTGCCAGTGCTGTGCTGAGGTGTGGGTTTGGCCTGGTGGCACCCTCTGAAATTCCAGGCATAGAGGAACATTCATCCGGGCCACATAAAGAGCATAAAACAGCCCGACATAACTATCTGCTTGCCCCGCTTACCTCAGAAATATGGAGCCGAGTGGTCAAGAGTATAGAATACAGAACCAGACAGACATAGAGTCAAATCCTCTCTGCCACGTGACAGCTACGTAATACCAAGGTTCCTTAAACTCTCTAAGACTCAGTTTCTCATCCAGAAGCTGTATATAAGCAAATCTACTTTATTGGACTGTTAAAAGATCAAATGAGATCATGTGTTTAAAGTACATAGCACAACACCTAGCTGTCCTTTCCTTTCTAAAAAATACAACCTATCCTGCCCCCTTTTTCACTTTGGCTGCCAGGGAGCTCAGAGTCAAATTAAAACCACCAACGTTCTTCCTCCCTTTTCTCCAAGCTGAATCTACATTGTTTATTCTTACTTTTCTTGGGCCTAAACCTTTGTTGTTAGATTTATGTAATTTTATTTTATGTGTTCCTGTTTTAAATTGCCTCTGAGCCTCTATGGAAGAAAAAATAGTCTTAGGAAGCCAAAAGTGGACATTTGCCTGCCTTCCTGCTGGGCTGCACCTTTGCTCTGTGGGCACCCCAGGAGATGACCAATTTCAACTCAAAGACGATGAATATTCTCTTAGTTCTGATAGAATTCTAGGTTTAAAATTCACGCTTATTATCCTAAGCCACAGAAGGCACGTCACCTGCCAAATCATTTGGAATCCCTTACGGGTAGAAAAAGAAAACCAGGGTTTTGTCCCTAACATGTCCCAGCCTAGGGCTGAATAGTTATCCCAAATGTCCTGTACTTCCGGGGAGGGCTGGGCATTGGCCACTCTGCCAGGAAGTCACACCTGGCTTATTAACTCTCAGTGGCTCTCAGCAGAGTTAAGCTTGAGAAAGGCCACACAGCGACAACATGGTGCATAGAAAAAGCAAGATTAGCCAGGAGACCCTTCCCACCGAAGTTGCCAGTGTGTCCTGAGAGGGCATCCCGCCAGGAGGCTGGAAGGCACGGCACCAGGGGCCTGGCAGTACCAAGGGGATTTCTCCCTCTACCGGAGGTGCAGACGGGCCCATAGAGCACAGAAGACAATACGGGGTTCCCGCTTCGGCCTCCTGTCAGGGAAAGGACAAATGCCAACTTGAAGCCCTGTCAAGCAGGCGTGAGTGGGAGTGCCCTCCCGCGATGGTCTTGGGACCCAGGAGCCTGCATTTCATTTGCTAAACCAGGGAAGCCAACCACACCCGGAGAAAGCAAGGTGGCAGTGGCTCTGCAGCCGGGCCAGGGCACAAAATGTATTGAGGGGGTTTGCCTTTCCAGAACACTGTCCGTGCTTGCGGCCACCTGTTTAATGCCCCTGGGAAGCCCATGAAATCCATGTGACTACTGCCACAGCTCATCCTCAGTTGAGTCTCCCTATCTGTGTCTGAGCAAACAAGATGATGCCAACAGACATTCTTGGTCCAAAGGGGACCCAAAGTTTCCCAACTATTGTTTTTAAAGAGTTAAGAGAGACAGTGCACACAAGCAGGGGGAATAGCAGGCAGAGGGAGAAGCAGGCTTCCTGCTTGAGCAAGAAGCCCGATGCAGGACTCGATCCCAGCACCCTGGGATCATGACCTGAGCTGAAGGCAGACACTTAACCGACTGAGCCACCCAAGTGTCCCCTAGTTTCCCAATTAACCTCCAAGGACATCAAACCCTTAAGGGACCAGAAAATAAATCATTGTTGTTGCCCTGCTCTGAATTTCTTCTATTATGCCCCAAATTCCAAAACAGTGACTTCCTTCTTCCCAGTGGTTGGGACAGGCAGGTTTATGGGGGTGCCGGTGGGGGTGCTGGTGGGGGAAGCAGTGTGGGGCAGGGTGTTCTCCAGGCTCTCGCAGTCCCACAGTCCCTCAGCGTGGGCTCCTTGGTACCACCTCCTTGCTGGCCTTCCAGGCCTTCCAGGCAGCAGTCTCACCCGCTCCACTTGTGTTCTGCACCCCATCACCAAGTCACCCCCATCTTCTGCTGGAGAGTGTCTCTCCCTATTGATCAAGCCCAGATTCTCAGCTGCTTTACAGATTTTCAAAATCTGTTCTGAATTGCTTCCTCCATCTCCATTTTAATCCACCACTTGAGTCCAACTAGTTCCATTACCTTACCTCACACACCCTTAACTACTCTCCACAAATACTTAGTAAGCACCCTCTTCATTACCCTAAGTCTTAGAGAAACAGAGAAAAAAATCAGTGGCCCCCAATCCTTAATAAACTCACAGTTAATGGATGGAGCGGAAAAATAGCCCCCATGTGTGTCATCTTGTTACATGATCCTTGAGAAGCACCAAGTTCTTATCTGTTAACTGGATGTATGACTTGTTCTTACCCACCGGCATACAAAGCCCCCTGATTTCATGAGCAGAATGCTTTGTTTCCATACTTATTCCTAGCCATGTGATTTGATGAGGTTGAAACCCTCCAGGGGAGGGTCACTGAGTCAGTCCTGGAATCCCACACATCTGGCCATCAAGAATTAGTTTAAGGATGGACACCAAACTGGTCAGAGCCAAAGAGAGGCAAAGACATTCCTGGGGCTTGTGGGAAGGTGACAGTATATCCTTGTTCTGTAAGTCTCCTAGAAGAGACCTTCTCCCTTCCACTAGATGTTACAATGTGAGGTTGTAAGAAATAGAACTCCAGCAACTGTTTTGAAACTGCAGGATTTCCCGAGTGTCCAGGAGCCTTCAGCATAAACTTGAAATGAAGCCTGTGCCAGGAAGGCAGAGCAAGGACAAGAGGAGTACCTGGCCCTAGGGATACCTTTTGAGCTCTAGATCAAGCTTCACCTGAATACAGACTACTTCTGAGCACATCAGTTACATGAATGAGCCTGTAAATCTCCTTTATAGGTCAAGCCATTTGGAGTATTTTTAGGTCATTTGGACCCAGATGCACTCTAACTGACGCACTCCTTCACAGAGGCGCGGTGAGAATTAAGTGAGGAAAAGTGCTAAATGTGCAGAAAGCTCCCACATCCCCAGGCAATGTTATGCAGCAGAGCATACCCAGCAGCCGTCCAATAAAGACTCTTTATATCTTAATGCCTGATGACTCCTGCAGAAAAATTATCCGTGAGTCTGAGGTGTCTCTCTGAACCAGAACTGTCTGTAACTGCTGCTTTTGAAAGCTCCTGGAGACCACAGCAATTATGCAAGTCATAGCCATGGGCTGTCCACAAAGTACACGACAGTGAGGGTTCTCCAGCCCCAGACAGAAAGGACGTGCTTATCCACAGTGCCAAGAGCTGAGCAACAATCTAAGAAACCTTCCCTGGAAACTGAAAATAATCCAAGGTAAGTGATCAGAGCAAGGGAGAAACAGTTGGTGGAGGGATGCCAAGTAGAGAGGAAACAAGGCACTTTAACCTTAGGAGGACAGACTTGCACGCACACACACATTCACAGAGCCAAAGATCTTGAAGTCAATCTACTCCACAAGTGATTGTCAGAACACAGGATCAGATCATCTCTCTGGCTGAAGAGATGACCCCATCAGCACTGTTATTTCATATTCTGGATGCATCACCAAACAAATGTTATCAGCACATGGACACATTTGATTCTAAGACAGTGCATGCCGGTGTTAGATGACCTCCCTGAGCTGCCCGGTACCTGTTTCTCTCCTTACCCCGGAGGGCCAAAGGCAGCATAGCAGTAAAGACAGCCCCAGTTGCCCACCCTCCTCATTCTAGAACCCCTTGGTTTAGTCCTCCAAGTACAAGGGAAGCTTTGAAACTCCTCCAGGACATACAGGGCAAGGAAGACCAGCAGGACCTATGGTAACCAAGAAAGGGGTCATGTTCAGCCTCAGCAAATGTGCCCTGTGAGGGATCCTTGTGGACAAGGAGTCCTCTTCTGAGTCTTCTCAGATGTCCAAGCTGGACGGGACAGGGAGGTGGTTTCCAAGGCCCTCCTCCAATATCAAGTACACAGGAGAGCCCAGCCTGGGGACCTGCCCCATTCCCATGGAGCCTCAGCTCCCTAGAGACCACCCAGGGCTGCCCTATGCCAACACACAGACACACAGTGGCTACACACCCAAGCACAGCTCGTGAGCACAAACCTATCTCAGTTTCCTTGTTGCTATGTCATGGTTGGTGGGATACTCTACCCTTTTGTGAAAATCATTGGCCTCAGTAATAAGAAACTCTGAGTTTTTGCTCGCTAATTGGATTTTATTTTTCTAGCGACATGGAGAGTTTTGTGATAGTGTTCCTTTGCTCTGGCTACTAAGAAGTTCAGAGCCCACTTTGTAACAAGTTCTTATACCTGCCCCAAACCCTAGAACCAGCATTTGTATACCAGCCTGGCCCTGAATTTATCTCATTTGGGCACCCTCGTTTTGCCATGACTTCAATGTCTTCATCTTTTTTTTTTATCTAGTTGAATATACATACACACATATACGTACATAGAGAGACTGCCTCACACTCTTCTTGGAAGGGGGCTGCAGAGAGTGGGGAGCAAGAATATCAAAAGGAGCAAACCTTTTAAATTATGTGTCTTATGATACATCTTAGCACAAAATGGAGACTAAAATAAAGAAGGACTAAAGCCTCAAACTCTGGAACAATCTTACTGGGCTTCCTGTTCAAAAGTCCCAAGCATCTCAAAAATAACTTTCTATAGTTTGAACAGCAAAAGAGTCACGCTGGAGGTTATTTATAAACATGGGTGATTCTTGATGGAAATTAAACCATACATTTCAGAGAAGTCAGAAAAGATTCAGAGACTAATTCCAAAAGTACTTGGAAATGAGCAGACAACCAAGAAGTGGAAACCCCATGAATATAGAAAGGACATGCCTACTGACTGTGTAATAATTAACCACCTTCAGACCAGGGACTGTGGCATGAAGCAAAACGCTGTGCAGCATAATTTACTGACACCTGAGCCAAGGTCATCCCTGGGTGCACCGTTCACAAAATTTAAACCAGTTCATAAATGGTAGTTAATGGCCCATACCAAGGAGAGTCTCTGCATACCTAATGGCTGTGGGTGACATTTGAAAATCTGTGTCCATTCACAGTTACATGTACACAGGAATCTGTGATCCTGCACCTGCCATGCAGCCAAAACTAGAGGGGAATGTTTCAGTCCTTGGCCCTGCCAACTATTTCTGAGCTCCCAGTGCACACAGAGCTCTGTGCCCCTACTTTTCTCTCTGTCAGATGACTCAAGTACCATTAGCTCTACCTGTTTCCAGAGTTGTGTTAAACATCAAGGGATGTTTAGTGTCGGGAAACTAGCCGCACACTTGACAATATTGTTGTTATTTCCGGAAAGACAAACATTCTGCTTGTTCCAAGTTTCCTGAAGGTGTTAATTAAAGTGACTGTCAGAACAAAAAGCAAGATGAGGCGTACGATTGAACTAGGCCCTTATCTGGAGGAAAGGGTGTCCAGAGCATTGTTTCTGGTCTCAAGGAATTTATATTCTACCTCGAGAGATGAACTTATTAATCCCCCATTTTGCTTTTGAGGAAACTGAGGCACGGTGGTCACATTACTTATCCAAAGTCAAATAGCTTGTTAGTAGCAGAACCAGGACTAGAATCCAGGGCCCGAAGATACTGTCACTTCTCCACTTACTTCCCTCAAACCCCACCCTTTTAAGTGTTCCAAATAGCTACCAACTGCTGGCATGACCACCTCTCTACCTAAAGGCTTTTTCTGGAACCATGGAAGTCCACCCTGTTTACCTGCATGGCAGATCAGAAATACCTGGGAATTGATATCCCTGGGAGCAGTCCTCATCCAAACATGCACAAGAGATGGTGTGTAAATATACCACCTCCTCCACCCCTAGGGTGAGATCACTGAGCTTCTCTTTTGTATCATTTTCCTGCCCTCCTGAATAAACTACTAGCTCTTGAATCCTATCTCTAATGATGAAGGAACCCAAGCTATTAGAAAGGAAGATATAAAAATTTAGATATAAGAAACAGATACTAATTCAAAGGGGCACATGCACCCCTATGTTTATAGCAGCATTGTCTACAATAGCCAAATTATGGAAGCAGCCTAAGTGTCCATCGACTGATGAATGGATAAAAAAGAGGTGATATACACACACACACACACACACACACACACACACACTAGAATATTACTCAGCTATAGAAAAGAATGAAAACCTGTCATTTGCAGTGACATGGATGGAGCTAGAAAGTATTATGTTAAGCGAAATAAGTCAGTCACAGAAAGACAAGTACCATATGATTTCACTCATATGTGGAATTTAAGAAACAAAACAAAAGAGCAAAGGGGGAAAAAAGAAAGAGAGAGAGGCAAACCAAGAAACAGACTCTTAACTACAGAGAACAAACTAATGGTTACCTGAGGGGAGGTGGGAGGAGGATGGGGGAAATCAGAGAGAGGAATTAAGGAAGGTACTTGAGATGAACACCTGGTATTGTATGAAGTGTTGAATTGCTATATTGTACACCTGAAACTAATATTACATTGTATGTTAACTAACTGGTATTTAAATAAAATTTTTTAAAAAAAGAAACAACCAGAATTTGTCACAGAAATACAACCAACAATCCTAAAATTTATATGGAACCACAAAAGACCCCAAATAGCCAAAGTAATCCTGAAAAAGAAAAAAACTGGAGGCATTATACATCCTGAGTTCAAGCTACATTGCAAAGCTACAGTCATCAAAACAGTATGGTATTAGCATAGAAACAGACACATAGATCAATGGTCAGGGAACGAGTCCCTGGAGCCCTCCTGGAGGAGGTAACTGTAGTTCAGCCTTGGCTGTTTCTCCACAGTGGTGGGATGATAGGAAAGGACGTTTTATTCCTGAGGCAAAACCACAGAGCTCTGCTCAGTTATTGCATAGAAGCCCAACCCAGTGACATCACTGGACAGGTTTGGACAGCCATATTCCCCCTGCAGAGTGGCTCACAGGACACCTGCTGGCCAGGCCCTGGGCTGCCTGGTGTATCACCCCTTCCCTTCATCGTCCCCACCTGTGCACTTTCAGCATCCTAGGCTTCCGCACACTCACCCGGCACAAGCCCAGCTTCTCTCTGCAGTCTGGGTCTAAGGGGCTGAGTTTGGGACTGTGTCCCTCCATGACCGTGGACGGCTCTGTTGCCTGAAGGGATTCAGCCTACACACCCTCCACTCGGAAAGAGCCCTGACCTGGCAGCATCTCTACAGCCACATCCATCCACCTTCATGCCGGTGCCTGCACGGGGTGGACCTTGTTGTTTCCAGGGGAAGAGAGACCTACAAGGAAGAACTGAAATTAAAAAATCAGTTATGACTGGGTAAGAATACAATGTACGGAAGATGCCATTTGTCTAAAGAAAAACAGAATCAGATCAACCTGAACAGTCTGGGAAGAACCCCGAGCGCGGTGTCAGAAGACCATGAGGAGCTCACTGCTATACAAGGGAGAGCATATTACTGATGGAAGAAGTAGCAGAGCAAAAGCTTGGAGGTGGAGCTGAGCACAGCACGTTTGGGGAGCTACAGGTGCAGTGACCAGAAAGCAGGTCCCAAGTGAGACGCAAGCTCTGAGGCTTTGGCCATTGATGAGCTCCGAATTTGGTGGGAAGTGCTGAGCTGAATGCCATCATAGTTCCGTGGGGAAAATCACAACTCTCCAAGAACAAGCATCCCAAACTCAAGCAAGACAGTACATGAAATAATCAGGTATTAAGCAGGAAGCTTCTAATGAATTAAGCCCACAGAAGTTGGTATTACATGACAGGCCACCCCGTCCGGGGGTTAACTTCGCAGGTTTGCATCCTCTTCCCCAGAGAACATAGCTGGACCAAGATCATGGGTGAAATCCCGGGCTGGGTGAGTATCTGTGGCGGGGTGATGGGCTGCCACAGTCATGGCAGGGCCAGCCGTGGTGGTCAAACTCTGGATGGAATGGAGGTCAAGGCTACTGGGTCCAGGCCGGGGACCTTCACAAATAATGAGAGGTGAAGACTGAACTCGTGGGAGAGGAGCTGTGCATCTGGAGATGCACAGGCAGTACGTGGGCCAGAGAAGAGCTTGAATTAGGAGGCCAATTGGGAAGGAAGCCCAGGGCCGGGCAAAGCAGAGATGCACACTTGGAGGTGGAGGTGACATGTAGCAGTGCTGGGGGAGGCGAGGCTCGAGGAGCACCCCACGAGCAAAGAAGGTGTGCACAATTGGGCCCCAGAAGGACTGGCCTTCGGGGCAGCTGACCAGGGCTGTGTTTCCACTCACCTCCTCTCCATGCCTTGGTTCCAAGCTCCTTGGCATCAGGGCTGTCTTCTCCATCCCAAACATAGGCCCTCAGCGCCCAGCAGGCATTCCACTATGATGTGCGCTACGGATCCCTTTAGCTCCAGGCTCTGACACTCAAGGACGCCTTGGCATAATGACAGACCACTGTCTCCAGGTGACTGGGCTACGACTCAACCTCCTGCCCACTTTGCTGTAAATTCTCTATTGGCCTCAAAGCCTTGAGAAGCACTCCGACGTATGGAGGTGGAAACATATTAATCCAAGGTCTACACTAATTAGGTCTAATAAACACAGCCTTGGGCTCCCCCTTCCTGCTACTTTCCACTGACCTAATAATTGCAATTTATGTGGCAGGAAAAGTGCACAGAATCCGAAGGATTTGTTTGCTGAATCTAAAGAAAGCACCCACAGGCCATACCAATATGAAAGTGTTATTTTTCTTAATGAGCTACACGGCAAAAGGCTAAGGATAAAAATCCTTTTCAAAGAGATCGTCCCACCCAGTCATTATGCTCTCTCAGGCCCGGTCAAGAGTGGAAGACAGGGACGCACGGGCAAGATATCCACGCCGGCTTCCCTATCAGGTTTGTTTTCCACAGAAAGGGCTGTACCCCAGATCAGGTGTCCCACTGTAGTGGGGAGATGAAACGCATTATTTAAAACCAGCGCGACGGGCGCTGCTTATGCCTTCCGCAGGCAGCCTGAGTCACGTCTATCATAGAGTGAGAGCATGGAGCTCCTCCTGCTTCAGTTTCTGCTGAGCACCAAGACAACAGAGTCCAGTACCAAACTGCCCAGGAGACACATCACCCAATGCAGAATTTACAAAGGTCAGATGAGAACCCCATTCTCAGCTTGAGAATTCCTTCATCTCCATGAGTACAAACAGACTTCGTATCTTTAGGGCAAGCTGTAATGCGAATCCCACCTTCCTCCCAAAGAGTGAGGTGCAGGGGTGGGGAGGAAGGACTTCACAGGGGGGTGGAGGGCAGGGTTTTGTGGAGAGTTCAGTCTGTAGCCCCAACAAATGAGGGGGGTTGCTGGGCTCCAACTCCTACGGGGCAAATCTAGACGGGCTAACAGGATCGGCCCACCCTCCCCGAGAGCAAGAGAGGTGTGAGTGCTTTCCAAGGATGGATGTGGGCCCCATGGGAGAGGAAGCCAGCCGGGATGTCCTGGAGCTGTTAAGACCACCCAGGGTGCTACAGACATCTCTGCAGCAAGAAGTCGGAGGTTAAGACCATAGGAGGCATCTCAAGCCACCATCTAGAATAAAAAAGCACAGTCCTGCTCAAAGAACCCAGTCCAGAAACCCACTGGGGAAGCTCTGAAGAGCCTTGCCAATCCCAACACAAGTCAGCTCCATGCATCTGCCAGGCCCCAAGGGCAGAGAGCTCCCAGCGGAGCCAGCTGGGGTGAGACGGGTCCCCCTCTCCACCTGCACCTCTACCTTCCTGCTCAGGAGTGTCTGAAATAGACTGGAATCTGGAGAGGCAGAGAAATTAAGAAAAAGCCACTTATGTCCCTGAAGCAGGGCCAAGCTGGGAGGGAAGAGAATATGCACCTTCAAATTGAGCTGCTCACTTGGACCAGACATTCTAATTACAGAACTGAGACATAAGCATCCACGCGACAGTCCATTACCCTAGACTGGACAGAGAAGGGGTGGGCCTGGCAGAGTTGCACCCGAGGGCAGGGCAAAACTGCCACCACTTCACAACCTTTAGAGACAAGCAAGAGGCAAACACACAGCTGCGCTTGCCCAGCAGCCCTGCATGCCACGTGCTGGTTGCGGTATTAGCGGGGACTAATTCTCTGCTCCCCTTGCAGAGACTGAGAGCAGGGAGAGGGACTCCAAAATATTCTCCCCGCTGCCAGGGATGCAAAACATGGTTGAACACAGGGTTGCAGAGAAGGTGCATCCCTGACTCTGTGTGGCCGGGGAGCCTTGCTCCCAGGTGCCCTTGGATTGGATGTGAGCAGGAGGGGTGTGTGCGGCTTCCAGGTCTGCTCCTGTGCACACTGGGGGTGGACTCTCTCACACTCACTCCCGTTCTCACAAAAATTCCCTGCACTAGTGCTGGGCACCAGATGCGGGGAACTTGGGTCCCTGAATCAGTGCCTGGAGTCAAGCTGGACCACCCATTCCCAGAGCCATTACGGAAGAGAGAAATATGTTTCTCTTTTTGAGACACTGCACTGTGGCTGACTTTGTTGTTGGTGGGTTTTTTTTAAAGATTTTATTTATTTATTTGACAGAGAGAGAGAGACAGCCAGCGAGAGAGGGAACACAAGCAGGGGGAGTGGGAAAGGAAGAAGCAGGCTCCCAGGGGAGGAGGGAGCCTGATGCAGGGCTCGATCCCAGGACCCTGGGATCAGGCCCTGAGCCGAAGGCAGATGCTTAAGGACTGAGCCACCCAGGAGCCCCTGTGGCTTACTTTGTTACAGCAGCTTTGTCTCTACCCTACGGAATACAAGAGGAAGCGGTGAAATCCGGAGAAAGCATGTGTTGTCTAGCCCATCAGTGGAACATCAGATTTGCAAAGGAAGGTCCAGAGTTGACTTTCTGGGTTGGGACTACTGAATTGCTCTGCACAATGAAGTCAGAGTGTTTTCTGGCATCTCCCGTGAGGGGAAGTGGCAGTAGACACAGGGGAAACCAAACACGGGAGTCAGTTGGGTTTTGAGTCGTTGAAAAAGCTGAGGAGCATTTTTTAAGAGAAAGAAGTCTAATATTCATTTTTAAATTAACTATTACGTGAAGCTTGGTGTAACCTCCTTTGCTATTAGCCCTGAGTTTCCAGTAGAAATCTACCACACAGAGCTGCTTTGTGTGTCTGTGTGTGTGTGTGTGTGTGTGTGTGTGTGTGTGTGTGTGGTGTGTTTTGCTTATGCTACATTAGGACAACAAGGAAATATATAAATTACGGAAGTTTTCAAATATACAAAGAAAAGGAAGGAAAACAACAAAGCCCCGGGTAGCCATCGTTCAGCTTCCACAACTACCCGCCCATGGACAATCTTGTTTCATCTCTATCCTGACCCATTTTTTCCCTCCTCAGGCTATTTTGAAGCAAATCCTTCTTTATGGAAGTACTCAACACCACTTATGAGGTAGTCTTGGCAAAAGAAATAAAGCTGTAATCCAGTCAACACTTTCGATAATTTGATTTCTTTTTGGCAAGACTATTTCCTAAATAGTGTTGGAAACTTTCATTGGGAGACATGTAATATCCAGCTGTTTCTCATTGTATGATACCAATACCATTGATGATCACTGCCCACAGCAATATTTCATTAGCGGTTGCAAAATAGCGGTACTCTAATTTGATTGTTCCTTCTGCATCTATTAGCTTCTATAAAGAGAAACTTCCTCTTGTCAACGACTCGGTTACTCTAAGGTTTGGTCAGTAAGGTACGGGCAGGATAAAGATTGTTAGTTTCCCTTTATTTGCCAACTTTTGAAATACCGAGTAGTTTTTCTAGAATACAAAGGTTATAAATGGGGCCTTTTATTATTATTATTATTATTATTATTATTATTATTATAGTAATTATTATGTACTTCTATATTTAAATATATTTAATGTGTTCAATATAGTACAGTTATTATTTTTATCGATGGACAAATTGCCCCACATTAACCAGTAGGAGCCCTTTTGACATGACCCAACAGTCTTGGAGAGTTTGTTTGCATGCAAGGGAATAAATAAGACAGATCGGTTTCACATGTTTGGGTCAAGGCCAGGGCAGAAATAATGGAGCAGTTACAAAAAGCACAGCAGAAAATGATAATTTGGCAAAGCCAGAATGCTAGTGAGGAATAACTAGAAACAAGTGTAAACGGGAATTCACAAAAACCTTGGTGAAGGCACTAGGCTTCCCACAGGGCATGAGATGGAAGATGGAGCCAATCTTATCTAGTTAATACAGGAACGGGACCCACTGGCAACATCTGGCTTATGCAGCATGCTGTGGCAATGGTGATACTTTTCTTCCAAACTGTGGCCATCCTTGTACCAGCACCTTTATCCTCTTGGCACGTCCTCTGGTGTCCACCAACGCCAACTCCTTGTCTAACATCTTTTCCAGAAGGCATCTAGTCATTCTCAGTGAAAGCTACACATGTTGATCCGAATCTGTTTTACATTCTTGCTTAATTACTGAGTGCGCCCTGATAACTCTGCTAAATGGCCAGGACGAACAGTCGTCCTTCAAGCATGCAAGATTTTCAAAGCAGCCTGACAAAGTGGTAAAGCTGAGAATCATTCTTCTTGGATTCTAGTGTAAGACTGCCAATAAGTAACTGTGTATGCTAGAAACACACTTCCTGTCTGTGGGCCTGTGTCCCTACCTATCTCAGGGGATGAGAGTCACAGCGTCAAAGGTGCCTTTCAATGGGACATTATGTGATGTGGATGAAGAGACTTAGAGAGATAAAGAGCATCATGTAAGCAGATACACTTAACTACACATCATTTGATTCTTTTTTTAAGGTGCGTTATTGGAGAATTTATAGAGGATTTTTTGGGTAATACAGGGGTTATTTATTGAATATACATCCTGCAGACCACCTGAAAGGAATTTTTGAATCTGAATTGAAGCATCTGATAACCAAAGTACGTGTCAATTAACATGCAAAAGTCCTTTTAAGGTGCAGGCTTGCTCAACAGAAACACTGCAGAATGGCTTAAACAGGAGTTGTTTTGGTTCAATAATCATTTGCTTCCCACTTATATCTACCTGGTAAAACTTCAGTTCTTCAAGTTGTCTCTTGTCTTCAGGGATCCAAACACAAAAGTGAGCATATTTTTTCATAAATGAACTGGTTGCAAATGACTACTTCCCATACCGTTCTCCATAGCAGGTGCATTGTTTTACATTCCCACCAATGGTGAGCAAGGCTTCCAAGTTTTCCACATCCTCACCAACACTGGTTAATTTTTTTTCTATAATGACTATCCCAACAGGTATAAGGCGATACCACATTTAGGTTTTAATTTGCATTTCCCTGATGATGAGTGATACTGAGCACCTTCTCATATACCTGTTGCCCATCTCTATGTCTTCTTTGGAGAAATGTCTCTTCAGAGCCTTTGCCCATTTTTTATTGGATTGTTTTGGGTTTTTTGTTGTGGAATTGCAGGAATTCTTTAAGTCTTTGAGATTAACTCCTTAGCAGATGTACGGTTTGCAAATATCTTCTCCCATTCCATTGGTTGCCTTTTCACTCTGTTGATTATTCCTTTGTGCTGCAGAATTTTTTTTATTTTATGGAGTCTCACTTGTCCCACTTTTTGCTTTGGTTGCTTGGGCTTTTGGTGTCATATCCAAGAAATCATTGCTAAGACCAACATCGTGAAGCTTTTCCCATTTTCAGAACTTGTAGGAGTTTTAATTTCAGGTCATATATTTAAGTCTTTAATCCATTTTGAGTTGATCTTATGTGTGATATAAGGGTCCAATTCCATGCATTTGTATGTGGATATCCAGTTTTCCCAAGATGATTTGTTGAAGAACTATCTTTTCCCAATTGTGTATTCTTGGCACCCTTCAAGATGGAGTCTTATATAATGTAATAGAATTGTAGAAGTAACATCAATCATCTTTGCCATATTCTATTGATTAAAAGCAAATCAGAGACCCCACTCACAATCAAAGGGAGTGAATTATACAAGAATGGGGACACCAGGAGGCAGGGATTATTGGGCATCACCCTAGAATCTGTCCTTCCTAGAGTCTTCAATATTCCTTTCTCAATAATCAATAGAATGAGTACACAGATAATCATCAAATATATAGAAGAATTGAACAGCATCAACTAACTGGCTCTAACTGATATAAAGAGAACATTTCATTCAATAACACCAGAATATATACTCCTCTCAAGTACACATGAAATATTCACCAATATAAACAGTATTCTGGGTCAAAAAACTTATTTTAACAAATTTTAAAGAATTGAAATCATACATAAAATACTATCTGACAATAAAGGAATGAAACTAAAAATCAATCTACATCAATAACTGAAAAATATTTAAACATTTGGAAATTGAACAACGTACTTCTGAATAATCCATGGATTAAAGAGAAAGTCCTAAGGCAAATTAGAAAATATTTTGAACTAAATGAAAAAGCAGATCTGCATTTTCAAATATGGTTGAATGTACCTAAAGCAGTACTGAAGGGAAATATTAATTAATTAATTAATTAATATTAATTAATATTAATTAGCTTATATTTTTAAAAGAAATGTCTCAAAACAACAATCTAAGCATCCAATAAAGTCAATAATATTGAGAAAAATTAGAGAAAAAAAAATCCATAGAATCAAGACCTGACTCTTTGAAAAGATTCCCAAGAAATGGGTAAACCTCTAGTGAGATAGAAAAAGAAAAAGAGAGAAAGAAGAGAAATTACCAATATAAGGCTTGAAAAGTGGGATATCACTACAGATTCCCACACAAATTAAAAATATGATAAAGGAAAAAATATATGATAAGAGAATATCACAAATAGTTCCGCAGATATAAATTTGACAATAGAAAATAACAAATGTCTTGAAAACCAAAACTGCTAAATTCATCTAAAATGAAATAGATAATCTGAACAATCCTATAGCTATTCAAGAAAGTTATTTCACAGGTGTCTGGGGGGCTCAGTCAGTTAAGCATTTGCCTTCGGCTCAGGTCATGATCCCAGGGTCCTGGGATCAAGTCCCACATCCAGCTCCTTGCTGAGCAGAGAACCTGCTTCTCCCTCTGCCTGCTTCTGCCTCTGCCCTCCACTCCCCCTGCTTGTATGCACTCTCTCTCTCTCAATCTCTCTCTCTCCCTCTCTCTGTGAAATAAATAAATAAAATCTTTTTTAAAAAAAAGTGAATTCATACTTTAAAACTTCCTGAAAAAGAACTCTCCAGGCCAGATGCTTTCATAGGAAATTCTACCAAATCTTTAAAGATGAAACAACATCAATCTCTTCCAGAACAGAATTTGACTTATTTTAAGAGCCCAGCACAGAACCCAAGATAATATAAGAAAATAAAAAAACAGAGCAGTATGCCTCATGCAAATATCTACAACAAAATTTTAGCAAACTGAAGCTAGCAATATATAAAAATAATAATATACCATGACCAAATGGAGTTTATCCTAGAACACAAGTCTGGTTCAATATTTAAGAATCAATCAATTATTGTAATACACCATAGTAGTAGTCTAAAAAAGCAAACACTCATGATCAAATCAATTGATGCAGAAAAAGCATTTGACAAAATTTAGTACTTGTTTATGACAAAAAAATCTCCACGCACTAAGAATAGAACTCCTCAGTCTAGTAAAGGAGAGCTACAAAAATCTGTTAAAAACTAAATATTTTTATCCTAAAACTGGGAACAAGGAAAGAATGTCTACACTCTCCACTCTTATTAAAATTCATAGTGGAAGTCCTAGCCAGAGCATTAATAAGAGGGAAAAAAGTGTACATATTAAAAAGAAAGAAAGAAAACTATTCATATTCACAGACAACATAATTATCTACATAGAAAATTTCAAAGAAAAAAAAAAAAGACTAGGACCTAGGGATTATAAATGAGGTAATAAGCAAATGTCAGGCTAGGGCTCTTCAGTGAGTTTTGCAAAGTCACAGAATACCAGGTCAACATTTTAAAAAATCAATTATATTCTTTAGAAATGAATCATTAAAAAATACCATTTACAATAACTCCAAGAAAATTAAACTTAGGTGTATCCTGAGCAAAACTTTATAGCATCTATATGCTGTAAATTACAAACCATTGATGACAGGAACCAAAGAGGACCTAAATAAATGGAGTCACATACTAATGGATTGGAAGACTCAACATATTAAAGATGTCAATTCTACCCAAATTATTTATAGATCTAATGCAATCTACCAAAATCCAAGTCTGATTTTTCATAGATACAGACTACTCTAAAATGTATATGAAAAGGCAAAGAAACTAAAATAGCCAAAACAATTAAAAAAAAAAAAAAGAATAGGGGCGCCTGGGTGGTACAGCGGTTAGGCATCTGCCTTCGGCTCAGGGCATGATCCCGGCGTTATGGGATCGAGCCCCACATCAGGCTCCTCCGCTATGAGCCTGCTTCTTCCTCTCCCACTCCCCCTGCTTGTGTTCCCTCTCTTGCTGGCTGTCTCTATCTCTGTTGAATAAATAAAATCTTTAAAAAAAATAATAAATAAAGTAATGATATTCAAATTCCTCGATTTTAAGACCTACTTTAAAGGTACAGTGATTAAGACAGTGTGATATTGTTGAAGGAATACAGATGGATCAATAGAACATAATAGATAGTGCAGAAATAGACTCACATGAATATAGCAAATTGATTTTTGACAAAGATTCAAAGAAGATTCATTGGAGAAAAAATAGTTTTTTCAACAAATAATGTTGGAACAACTGGACATTCATATGCAAAGAAGAAGGAGGAGGAGGGGAAGGAGAAGGAGAAGAAGAAGAAGAAAAAAAAGAAAAGAAAAAGAAAGAAACTTGATCTAAACTTGACATCCTACATAAAAATTAACTCAAAATGGATCATGAATATGAACTTAAACTATAAAACTTTTAAAAGAAAAAATAGGAGAAAATTGGCATGATCACAGGTTAGGCAAAGAATTCATAGACATGACACCAAAGAACAATTTATAGAAAATAAATTGATAAACTGCACTTCATCAAAATTAAAAACTTCTATAATTTATTTTTTATTATTTTATTTTAATTATAGTATAGTTAACACACAGTGTTATATTAGTTTCAGGTGTACAAAATAGTGATTCAGTAAGTACACTCCTTAATCCCCATTGCCTATTTCACCCATCCCCCCACCCACCTCCCTTCTGGTAACCATCAGTTTAAGAACTTCTATAATTTAAAAGACACTGTTAAGAGAATGAAAAGATAAGCCAAAAACTGGGAGAAAACATTTGCAAAGTACACATCTGATAAAGGACTTGTATCCAGCAAATACAAAGAACTCTCCAAACTGAATAACAAGAAAACAAACCACCCAAAAATGAGGAAAAACTATAAACAGACACATTACCAACAATGTACGTCTGGCAAATGAGCACATGAGAAGAGGCTCAGTATCATTCATTGCTAGAGAAATGTAAATTAAAACCACAATGAGACACCACTACACACCTATTAGAAGGGCTAACTGGTGGTGGTGGTGGTGGTGGTGGTGCTCAACTAACAATCCCCAGTGCTGACGAGGAGGCAGAGCAACCGAACCTCTCATACACAGCTGATGCGAATGCAAAATGGCAGGCTCCGGGAACGGTTTGATGTTTCTTACAGAGTTAAACATACACTTATCTTCCAAACCAGAAATCCCACCTCTGAGGATTTACCCACGTGAAATGAAAACCTATGTTCACACAGAAACCTGTACACAGAGGTTTACTGTCACTTTTCCGTAGCTGCCAAAAACAAAAAGCAACGCAAAAGTCCCTCAAAAGGTGAATGAGTAAACAAACCATGCTAGGACCCCAGGAGGGAACACTACACAGCGACAGAGGAGGAATGTCACACAACGACACGGCCGAACGGCGACTACATCGTGCTGAGTGAGGGAAGGCCACGCTTCTCGTTTTGTTGATGTGACATTTTGCCAAGACGGAACTATAGGAACATCAAGTCAATGTGTTTGTCAGGAGCTGGGCTTCGGAGGAGCTTTAGGGGGCTGCGGGTCATTACACCTCACCTAGTTGTTATATAGCTGGTTACACAACTATAGACTTTTTTCAGAAGTCTCAGGTGTATACACTAAAAGGAGTGAATTTTGGGGCGCCTGGGTAGCGCAGTTGTTGAGCGTCTGCCTTCTGCTCAGGGTGTGATCCCAGCGTTCTGGGATTGAGCCCCACATCAGGCTCCTCCGCTGGAAGCCTGCTTCTTCCTCTCCCACTCCCCCTGCTTGTGTTCCCTCTCTCGCCGGCTGTCTCTGTCAAATAAATAAATAAAATCTTTAAAAATAAATAAATAAATAAATAAATAAATAAATAAATAAATAAATAAAAGGAGTGAATTTTATTTCAGTTTTAAAATGGGAAAACACAGACATCTCTGGGAAAAAGAGGAGCGGGTAGGGTGGGGGGTGGCGCTGGAGGATCTGGCGCCGGCTGTCAGCTGCTTTTCTATCTCTTTACCGAGCATGCGTGGAGCCCCGACTATGCCCCAGGGGCATGATTTCTCCCAGCTCTGCTCTTAGCACCCAAGACGGCCCCTCCTGATAGGCCACAGGCAGCTGGGGCTCCCCAAGCAGCACGAGCTTGGCGGCTGTGTAGCCCTCCCAGCCCGAAACAATAGGGTTTCACTGCTCAGCTTCCAAGAACATGTTTGCTTACAAACCACCAGGAGACCAAAATGAGAGCTCTCCAAAGCAATTTTATCTTCGGTTTTCAGAACAACTTTGCAATCCCTTTATAGAGCCAGCATGAGACTAAGAATGCACACGGTCTCAGTAATGGAAAAGCAGGGTGGGTGAAGCCAAATCCCCAAGACGCCTCGCTGGGATTACTGTGGGTCAGGCCCACCCTGAGCCTACCGCCCACCTTCCTGCTCTCAACAAAAACTTCATAAGTGTATCAGGCAGGGCGAGAAAAGGAGGCCTGGATTTTCTCTAGCATAAAGTAATTTCTACCCAGGGATCTTTCTGCCACAGTTTGTCAGGCAAATACGTGTGTCAAGCAAATTAAAAGTTGCTGCTAAAAATGTGACCCTGAGCTGCTCTATACTTGTCACTCTGATCAATCCCACCTGCATCCTGAAATCTACTAGGGCAGCCATCTTCTCCACAGCCCCCCAGGGCCAAGGGCGTATCCCAGCATATATTAGGCTGCCAATAAACAGATGTTAAATCACCAAATGGATGAATTAACAAATATAAAGCCATTCAAAATTTATTTCTTGAAGGATGTATCTACTAAAGAAAAGAATGCATTGGTTGAACACGTCTCCCTGGCGTCATTGTTTCTGAGGAGACCAAGAGAAAAATAAATTCTGGGGCGCCTGGATGGCTCAGTCGGTGAAGCGTCTGCCTTCAGATCATGATCTCAGGGTCCTGGGATCGAGCCCCGCATCGGGTTCCCTGCTCAGTGGGGAGTCTGCTTCTCTCTCCCTCTCCTTCTGCTGCTCCCCTCGCTTGTGCGCTCTCTTTCTCTCTCAAACAAATAAATAAAATCTAAAAAAATTTTTTTAAAAAGAGAAAGATAAATCCTCCTGATAGGACGAGGTGAAGGGACACCTGTAACAGTTTAGTTGACTCAGGAACCTTCTGAGGTAAGCATACCTCTGCGGACCAGGAAGGCTTCTGAAAGCGCTGCTATACACGAGGTGGCTTCGGGGATTCAGATGTCTGCTGGGCTTCCCAAGCCCTAACTCCACAGTTCGTGAGGTTGAGAGCTTTCACCATGATTTTGCAGATTCTGAGGGACTTACACGGAAATGGCCAGTACTCCTGGAATTTCCTCCACTCGTGCCTTGGCTATTCTGTACCACATCGGCCTGGCCAGGCCTGAACTTGAGCATTTTTCCCTGTTCTCTCTCTCAAACACACACACACACACCCCACAGAAACTTCTAGGCCAAACATCTGCAAGTGCCATGGAGTTCACTGACACCTGGGCGGGGGGGGATCCATGGAGCCAGCTCCCACAGCACACAGCACTACACAAATTGTGTGTCAGACATTCCTGCCCCCCTCAGTGACCGCATGCCCAGGGGCACCTCGCCTGACAGCTCCCACTCCCTGGGAACTCAGGTTTTCACTGTCTTGCTCACCATCCCTCCCTCCTCCTTCTGCCCCCCGTTCTCTCCTCCTTTCTCAAAGGACATAAAACAAATCTTTCTGGGCACCCCACTCAGAGCGACTTGGGATCCCTGTTATCACCACGCACCTAGGGTCTCACCTTCTTCCGAAGTGGCTTTGCAATCTTTCCCCAAACGAAGTTCCTCCCCACGAGAGACAGAGGGTTGGATAATCAGCTAACTACTGGTCCTATTCCAAGGACAGCAAGAGCCGGGAAGGCGCCCTGGCCTGCGTCTGTCACCACCTACCCTATTGTAGGCACTCCCCCACACAAAGGAACACAAGTCCAAGGCCGCACCTGCTTTGCCTCACCTCACTTTATGTGTCCAAGTAGTTGGCCCTAATCCTTCAGTTTCCTGGTTACTCCCTAGTACAGGACTCCTTAAACACCTGACCTAAACCTTGAATGCATACGTCCTCCCGTGTCCTGCCCTTCTCTCTGACCGCGGATGCCCTCCACCCCCCGACCCTAAGGGGCCCAGAGCCCTCCCCCTTTCCCAGGCTGTCAGGACCCCTGACATCACGTACCACCCCATCGACTTGTGCGCTACGCTTCTGACCTTGTGGGACCTCTCTGCTCTCTCCTCAGGGCTCTGGTAGGAGAGTCAAAAGTAAGGCTGCTTCGGAACTCCAAGGAACTCCCACGGGGGCTAAGCTGAGAAGCCCGTCTATTGCTGGGTGATGGGACATAACTGCAACTCTTGCAGAGCGGGAGAATAGCAGGGTGGCCTGTGAGACCAGGACCATTGGGTAGTGGACCCTCTCAGGATCTAGGTGCCACTTAGAGGCACTTCATTTCTGTTTGTCAGAAAAGTCATCCTAGTAGACTTTGTTAGATTAAGATGCTTGACTGCCATCTGCTGGAAATGTGTAATAAACATACATACCTACCAAGTGAATGGCAGCTCCTTAGGTGTGGAGCTCTTGTGCAGTCGTGGGCATGAACAATGGTGTAACGACCTGTCCTTACCCCAAAGGACAAGGTCTAGTGACAGGCACGGCAGACACCAGGAGGGTCCGTGTGCACAGTACAGCATCTGACCCTTGGCACAGCAAAGCCATATCTCCTTCACTGTGTGCTCAGACCCTTGCTAAGTCCAAGAATAATAAAATGGGGGGAATGGGGAGAGGTCCTCATAATATACTCAGCCTTTGAAAAAAAAGTCCTAGAAAAATTAACTTCCACAGGTTGAGATCATAAAACTGCAATGAAACTGTACCCTGGAGAAAAGTCAGGCCAGGGTCTGTGTCTTAACTGGGGCTTTTATTTTCTGTATTCTGATGCTTTGACATCTGGGGCCATGCCAGCTCTGGAGGGACGGCCTCGCCCAGCAATGGTCCATTCCTTGAGATAATGAACTTACCTGTGAGTACACTTTGCACATACAAGCCCACCAATCCAGAGCCCACACCCCCCACCTCCTCTACCAGGTCCTCACCCAGCTTTCACACTCTGAGCCACTATCCTGCTGCCCTAAAACACCCCAGGGCCAGGTACCAGACAAGCGGGGACAGCCCCTTTGCCCCCGGAGCCTGAGATGATGCGAAGGAGCCAATTCTAAACATGCTGACTCTGGCTCACCTATTCCCAGAAATCACAGTAAAGGTTCCTACCCATGATTTCCCTTGCTCTCTGTGCCTCCCAGCCCACCCTGGTGCTTCCCCAGGTAGCCCTGTGGGTGCAGCAAGCCCCCTCCTTTGGGAAGAAGGAGTAACAAACTGTCTTTTCAACGGCGGTCGTCTTCTGAGTTTTTGGATGGATCTCAGATTTTCTGTTAATACACTGTACTTTTAAACAACCCGTAACCAACGTATCAAGCAGATGCCTGTTTTCATGATGAACGTAGATAGACTTCAACTGTCCTGGTTCTGGCTCCTCTCCAAATCCTAGTAGGCTCCTACCACCTGCCCCACCTGCACCCACCTGACTCCTGAGTGGTCCAGGAGCTGCACACCCCTCCCTCTGTGACTTACTTCCTGTGGCCTGGTCTTATTTTTTTCTGGGCATTAGCTACACTATCTGCCTGGTTAGCACTGGACAAACATTTGAAACTAATCTCTTATTTCAAAAAGATACTTTCTCACATTCTAGCTGAATTCATCGTGTTGGCAGGAGAGGGGACAGTGAAATGTACTTAGAGCTCCCAGTTTAGGACCTGGAATTCATCCCTGTCCCACCATTCAGTACCCATGTGGTATCAGGCAAGTTAGGGAGGGAATATGGGATTTAAGAACAAGAACTTGGGAGCCAGCCTGTCTGGGCTTAAATCCTAGATCTTTCCCTTACAAGCAGGGTAATACTCAGCAAGTTTTCACTCTCCCTGGGTCTCAGTTACCTCATCTGTAAGATGGGGATGGTAATAATAAAACCCAGGGCACCTGGGTGGCTCAATCAGTTAAGCATCTGACTCTTGATTTTGGCTCAGGTCATGACCTCAGGGATGTGGGATCAAGCCCCGAGTCTGGCTCCACACTCAGTGGGGAGTCTGCTTGAGATTCTCTCCCTCTACCCCTTCCCCCTCAAATAAACAGATAAATAAAATCTTTAAGATAATAATAATAATAATAATAATAATAATAATAATAATAATAAACCCACTTCATGGGGTTAAGTAGGTAAATACACATGCAGAGCTAAAAGCAACACCTACCTGGCAGTAAATGCTAGCTATGATTATCCAGAGTCATATGCCCCGATTATAAGCAGACAAAACAAACAGAACTGTTCGTTGGGGTGTTATGAGAGTGAAATGTCACAGTTCAGATCAAGTACACAGCCCGAGAAATACTGGCTATTGTCATTATTACTGTCACCCATCCAAATCTCATCTCCCTGCAGGGACCAGCCCAAGCCCATCTCTGAAGACCCCCTCAAGCACCCTCTGGTCTCTCTCTTTTTGAACAAGCATGAGCACTTCCCATCATCACTGTAAGTCTCCTGTCTCCCCTGGTCTCCAAGCCTCCCATGTTCATCTGTCCTGTTAGCTAAGTTCCTCGAAGGCCATCATGCACCTTTCCTGAAGCTATGTCCCAAATGGAGGCTTCGATCCTTCCCAAGGAGTCAATATTGAGTCTTGGGTTTCAGCTCACAGCAGCGGGAATAAGGGGCATAAGGGAAAACAGACCTAGCTGCCCTGAGCGTAGGTCTCAGGACTGTACGCTGGTACTCTGGGCATCACACAGTGTTGATCGTAAGAATAACCCACAGCATGTTTGCTTGGTTTGGCCAACACAGTATTTCCTTAGACTTTGAACGTGAATGCCCTTAGATACTTTCTAGTTTGCCACAGTCCCCACTCCTCCCTAACACCTTAAATCACTCAACTACGTTACCTGTCTGGCCACTGCAGCCTTAGAGTTTAGGACCCCTGCCAGTTGCTTAGAGTTCAGGAAAACAATGACTTTATATTCTGGTGATCTGGCTTTTTACCCTGCATTCCTATTTTATCACTAAAGTTATCCAGTTCCCCTGGAGAATCCAGTAATGGTTCCAAGGGAAATCACGGGGAAACTCGAGGGGTTCACCCTCTTTGTATCCTCCTTTGCAGGTACACACACAGTACGCAGTCACTTTGAAGAGCAGTAAAAAGAGGAGCCCCACCTGAAAGGTCCTCGCAGCTCCTCCAAAAGGCCCCCCAGGTGGGTCTCAGCTCTAGAGCTTCCAGCTTTCTCAGAACCCAGCACCTTGGGGGCAGAAAGCCAGGGCAGCCTGGTGCTGGCTCAGATTCCACAGGGGATGTGGAACCCGGGATCACAAAGGCATTAGCAATTCATCAAATGTAATCACCACAGATTGTATCCACAGGGACCGGATGGAGTTAAGAAGCTTCAGGATAAGTGGATACATTTCTGATTAGAATTTCTCAGCCCTTAGCTACCAAGTGTAATGAAAGTCATCACTAGGGGAAGAAAAGGAAGGGAGGGAGGGAGGGAGAAAGGCAGGCAGGCAGGCAACAGTTTAGTCCCACCCCATCTCTAATGGAAGGAGCTCAGGGTCCCTCCATAATCCATTTTCCACTGGGCTCCTGCAGCCTCATACCCCGCCCCCGGGGACTGGTTGCAACACGATCCCCAGGGAGCTCTGCTTTTAGCACACTTCCCCCTGCCCTCACCTCACAGCTACTCAGCAGAACTTCTGGGGGCAGGGCCCCATTAACTCTATTTCTCAAATGCACAGCCAGGTTTCAGAAGCCCCGCACCAGGGAAAGGCAAACAGTAATAATGAACACTGCCATTTTGGGGACTCCTGGGTGGCTCAGTCGATTAAGCATCTGCCTTCAGCTCAGGTCATGATCCCAGGGTCCTGAGATCAAGTCCCGCATCGGGGTCCTTGCACAGTGGGGAGCCTGCTTCTCCCTCTTCCCCCTGCCTGCCACTCCCCCTGCTTGTGCTCTCTCTCTCTCTCTCTTTGACAAATAAATAAATAAAATCTTTAAAAAAAAAAAAAAAGACTGCCATTTTGGTGTCTTTCTTTGACATTTTAGAAAGAGCTTTGTACATTTTGTCCCCAATACCACTAAGGAAGGGGCTCCCAACATTGCAGCATCAATCTATCCATAATTCATTCATTGATCCCCTATTTTGTGCCTTGCCCTATACTCTGCACAGGAGATATAAAGATGAAGAAGATGTGGTTGCTGCCCAAGAGGAGCTCACAGGGTGGTAGGGAGCGAAAGACAGGAGACAGAATCTGAGCGCCATGGGCTTATGCTTATATGAGGAGTGCCATCAGAGTACTGAGGGGAGGGTGGTTTAAAAAACTGGGGGAACCAGGGAAGTGTTCCTGGAGGAAGTGACATTGAGAGGGTTTCAAGAGGGAGCTGGGTGGGAAGGGGAGTGGACTCCTCACACAGGGACATCACCAAAGCATCAAATAGCTCAGTACTGTGGCAGAGACAGCTAGTTGACCACCAAATCCATTCTGTTCTTCTAGTTGCCATGTTGTTGCTGGGCATGTCTGCACAGGTAAACACCTCACTTCCTGGCCTCCCTCTGACCTAAGTTCAGGTGGAAGGATGTGAACGGAGTGATGCGTGCAAATTCTGGGGCATCTCCAAAGTAAAAGGCCAACCCTTTTCCTGGAAGAGTTTAACCAAAGAAATGATACAATTCATTTGGTGTTCTTGGAAATTCCCTTTGGCGGCCAACGTGGAGGGTGAATTGTCAGAAAGAGAGACGGAAGCCTAGGGAAATTTGCAAGAAGTCTCCTTCCATTCTCTGGACAAGAGGCGATGTTCACACCATACTCCACTAGCAGAGGAAGAGAATAGAGCAGTAGGGCACCAGGCGTGTGGGAGGCAAAACAAGAGAACCAGAATGCTAGGCTGAGAGGAAGGAAGAGCATGAATCCGACTCGGGTGATCTACTTCCTATCTCAAAATAACAACTTCCTAGCTCGTGCTCCCTTCACCATTCCAGCCTCTCCTGCACAGGCTCAGCCCCCTGGGAGACAGCCCCCCCTCCATAGCCAGCCCTGCTCTCCTGCTAATGCCAGAGGCCACAAGACACGTGGGACACGCATCTGAACATCCCTCAGGAGACTGTCCTGACTTTGCCAAGGGAACCGCACCAAGCACCTCCAATCCTCTGAGGTCACAGGGAAACCCAACAAGTTCACGTCCAGGTCCCTCAAAGGCATGGGGAAGGCACGGAATATCTCCAAGCAACCATCTATAAGACAATGGGGTCCTAAGAGAAGACGCTGAATTTCTTTCCCAAACAGTGAGTCAGAGAAGCACGTTGGACCAGCACAGATAGTAAAGGTTTAGAAGAGAGAACAAGAGGGGCTCTGCACACACTCCTTGTGTTCATCTTCATCTGTCTCCTGACACCTCCGCTGGGAGGATTTCTCTCAACTGGAAATAAATAACTCAGGGATCAGGAATCTAATCGGAGCTCTTGATCCCAGAGTGTGACCTTCCACTTTTCTCTATTTATTTTTGAGATTAATCAGAGTCTTTACTGGGCTCGTGTCAATAAACAACAGGCTTTTCCAATATATACCACCTGCACATCCAATATATCCAAGAAAATAAAAATATATCCACAGGGATTAGTAGTCATGAATCACCAGGAGCCAAGGCAAAGTGCTGTAGATTGTAATGGCCCCAGCCATCTATCTTTCCAGAATGGAAAAGAGGTCAGCTCAACCAGCTCCTGCTCCTGAAATGGAAATGTTATCTCCCCAGCCATATTTTTGACAAATCATTCGCCTGAAGACTCACAGTGTTTTGATGGCTACATCATGCGTAAAAACCAGAATCTAAGAAAAAAGCAAATGAACAAAGAAAAAAAAAGATAAACAGAAAAACAGACTCTTGGGGCACCTGGGTGGTTCAGTTGGTTAAGCATCTGACTCATGATCTCAGCTCAGGTCTTGATCTCAGATTCATGAGTTCGAGCCCCACCAGCATGGACCCCACTTAAAAAAAAAAAAAAAAACGAAAACAAAACAGACTCTTAAATATAGAGAACAAACTGGCGGTTGCCAAAGAGAAGGTAGGTGGGGGGATGGATGAAATAGGTGAAGGGAATTAAAAGTACACTTACCATGATGAGCACTGAGAACCATACAGAGTTGTTGGATCACTCCATTGTATACCTGAAATATAATATAACACTGTATGTTAATTATATGTGAATAAAATAATTCATTAATTTTTTAAAACAGGTCTGGAGGCTGAAACACAAGCCTACCTGGGATAAAGAAGACAAAGAAGGGGAGGAAGCTTGAGAGGAAGGGGGAAGAAAGGGAAGAAGGGAAAGATGAGAAGAGAACACCAGCAGAGCACACTTACTTTTCTCCTCAGTGTGGTGGGGAAATCCCTGGCCGTCACCCAGTGTCCCCGGGCTGCCTGTTCAGCAGCCACCTCCTCCCTGCACCAAGCAGCCTGCTCGCCTCCTTGAGGGACTCCATTTCTTCGGCTGTAACGCGGTGGACAGGGAAGGCCATTGTGGGTAAGCTGGACCTACGTGGACATGGCTTTGCAAATCAACAAGGAAGGGACAGCTCATTCAATACATGGTGATGGAACAGTTGACAATTTAAATGGAAAACAGAAGAATCAGATTCCTGTCTCAAACTGCCCAAAACTAAACCCAGAAGAATTGAAGACCTAAATGTGAAAAGCAAAATTTTAAACTTGAAGAAAAAAAAAAATAGAGGGTATCTTTTAACTGCTAGGTGAGGAGAACTTTATAAAGAAGTCACGAGCACAAACCACATGGGAGAACACTGGTAAACTTGGCCACAACAAACTTCTTGAACTTCTGTACAACAAAGAACGTCATGAACAAAATAAAAAACCAAGACACAGACTGGAGGAAAATTCATTTAAAAAAAAAAAAAGGCAGGCAAAAAAGAGAAACACTGGGAAGTCACAGAAGAAACCAAAGGGCCAGTAAACATATGAAAAGATATAATCAGGATGGCAAGTAATCAGGAAAATGCAAATTCAAACAACAAAACTGCCATTTCACAATAAGGAGCGTGAGGGGAAATCTGGTAATACCAAGTGTTAGTGAGAATGTGGAGGACTAGGAACTCCACTAACAAGTAGCTGTTGCCTCCTGGGAATCCGTTGCCATAATTCTCCTTCTGGGAAGGATCAGTAGAGAAACTCTCACTTATGTGTCCAAGGAGACACATGGGCAAGAATGTTGCCAGCAGTTTGTTTTATAATAACGAACAAATTGAAAACACACTAGAGTCTATCTAAAGAAGAATGGATACATGGCTTGTGGTCTATTCATACACTGAGAATCCCCCCACATAGTCAAGGGGGAAAAGCAAGGTGTGGAAGGGTACAATTCTGCAACACTTCAAACATTCAACATCAACGTTTCACAGCAGCGGTCTATGCTGCCTGTGATACATAGATAGTAACGGCGTGAGACATGCGTGGACACCATGTTCAGTGTGTGATTTACATCAGGAGGGAGACAGAAAAGGATGGGGTCAGGGAGGGCTACATGGGGGAATTAACTGCATCTGGTTTATGACAGTTCTTAAGACACTTGAATCAATAGGGCATAACGGTGTAATTGATCCAAGCTGGGAAATGGGTGCATAATCACTATCTCATCTCTATTTTCCTGAATTCTTTAAAACATTTTATGATTATATTTTTCATGAGGGGTTAGTCTTAATCAGCTTTCTCCAGAGTATTTCCCATGAACTAGTATTATAATGAGTATTCTCCCAGAGAGATTCCATCATCAGGTACATTTACAAACGCTGTCCTCTAAATCTCCCGCCTTGAGGATTCACATGCATGTGAACATAGCCAAGGCTCTGAGAAGTCCTGCAGTAAAGAAATTTTGTTTAACTTTGTGGATCTCAGCATTCCCCAAATGAAATACAGAATTCCTTTTCAGCCACTCACCTTACAGATCTGGAGTTCCTCAGAACATTTTTGAGAAATGCTAAACTAAGAGCTACAATATCCGCCCCGGGAACTCCATGTAACAAGTGGTTATCTTATCCTGAGAATCTGATCTGTGAAGCCAGGCTGGTAGGTGGGTAAGAAGACCAGGTAAAACATAGAGCCAGTCCCCACGAGTCTGGTGGGCTATCATTGCTAGCGTGTATTCCAAGGAGCAGGGAAAAGAACTCAGCACAAATAATACTACGACAATTTCAACCTTAGAGGTGTTTGCCTTTGGTCTGCATCATCCTTCTTCACCCGCCCCCAAAACTGCTTCTCCTCCTATATGTCCCATTTCAGTCAGTGGCATGCCTTGTCAGAGTCAACAAAGCCGTGCTGGGCTCCTCCCAGTCTGGTCCCTTTGCCTACTATCCCGGTGCATATTCCCCATGCCTTTAACCCCTGTCCATTCCCGGGCCATGCCCCGGGCCAGTCTCCACCACCTGCAATCCAGAGGAGAGCGCCAGGCTCCTACCAGTCCTCCTGCCTCCCACATCCTTCCCTCCAGCGCATCCTCCATGCTGCGGGTCACTCTCTCTAGAACAGGAAAGTGATCACAGCATTTTCACAGGTCCCCATCACCCTCAAGAGTGAGCCCTTTGCACTATCTGGGCCCTGCTTCCACCCCATCTTCATCTTTTCTAACCCCACTCCTCCTCACAACTTAAACCCCGGCGATTCTAAATCACTAATTGCTGTTCCCAGGACATGCCGCTGGCTTCACACCTCCATATTTATCTCCTTTCCCTGGAACAGTCTCTCTCCTTCTTGGCCTGGCCAGCATAGACACCACCTCTCTGCTGATGCCCTGATTGCCTTTCCAATGGGCTCTCTGTGCTCCTTGGAGATACCTTTCTCATATGCGCACACCTTGAAACAAACCAAACAGAAAAAAGCTAACAGCTGCTTTCTCAAGCTGAGCACAAGTAAAGAGAGTGAGAAGAAAGGAGGGAGGTACATGGATAACCTCCAAGATTTTGCTCATGGCCCCCTTGGGATCTTGGCAGATTTAACTGTTCTAAACATTTTTGACAAATAGAACAAGACAAGTCTAGATTTCAAAATGGGATATTAGATTTCCTTTTGGACCCACAGGAACGATAAAGCATTGTGAAACTTTGAAGTTCATAAAATTTAAGATTTTTCTATTATTTTTTCCCAGTCGACTTCCCTTCTGCCCCTCTCAGCACAACTAACGAATCACATAAAATGAATTTGAGCCCTGGCCATGCTGGGGGACTCTGGGGATCAGGGTGACCTAGTAAGAATCAGGTGATGAGCTTAATCAGAGTAATAGAACTGTATTCTATTCACATGGAATTTTACACTTTTGCAAAGCACCTTCTTATGGCTTAATTTGTTCAGCGTTCACATGCATCATGAAATAAATACAGCAGGTGTTATTTCCATTTTGCAGAAAGGGAAAGTGAGGCCAGAGAGGTTAAATGACTTGAGTATTTGTGGATCGAATTTAAAACTAGAGTGATTGCTTATAATGATTAACATGCATTATTGATTATATGACAATCACGTTCCAAGCTTTCCATATTTAATCTCATTTTGTCTTCCTGATCATGTTATGAGGCAGGCACTATTACTGTCATCCCCATTTAACAATGAGAACACAGAGTTCCTTTCCAGTCGACCATAACCTCTACACCAAGAAGGAAACTCTATCAGCCATGGTTCTCCGTTATAAGTGACAGAAACTAACCCTCACCACTTTCGAGAGCATATTTATTAAATGTTATTGGGTTTGGATGCAAACGGCTTCTTGGTGTCAGAAGAAAAAAATCTATTGCTTTCATAGGTCGTCTTTATCATATATTTATACTCACTGTTGTTTTATCTGAATTTTCTCTCCTTTTTTAAATAAATAAACTTAGACTTGACGAAGGGCCATATTCTTCATTTTTATCTCCCAATTAGGAGTTTGTTGTTCTCACTTTTTCTATTGGAAACATCTTTCCAAATCGTAGCACTTTTTGAATGAAATTTGCAACTCATTTGGAAAAAAAAGAAAGTACGTGGGGTGATTGACCTACACTCAGGAAGGGACAGAGAAACCGCTGGGACAAAGCCCAAGCGGCCGGCAGCCCTGAGCTGGCCCCGCCCACACCGCTCCCAGCTCCACACTCTCCGCCCACCGGCCCAGGAGCCTCAGCAGCCGCTGCTTGCCGTTTAGAGCCCAGGGAGCCTCCTAACCTGCGACGTCTAGGTCCCACGCCCAGCCCCCAGCAGTGAGGGGAGGGGGAAGCTTGAGAATCCATTTCCTGCTTTGATAATGAGTTGGGACTCATAAGGAGGGGCATTTCCCAAACGTAGGCAGAGAGCTGATTCAACTTGGTGGACCCAAGGTTGCCTAACGGCAGCTCACCCGAAGACTCGCGCAAGACTGCCAGGGCCCCTCCACACTTCAGCCAAGTACGACATGGAGGGGCCCTGGGCTGCCACGAGATGGCCTTTCTTCAATCACATCTCACCTTCTCAGCACCCAGGACAGCAACTAGAGCCAAATTACAGGCTTGAGTTTATTTTGCCACGACCCTTTTAGCTTCCCCCTTCCTCCTGGATGAAGCCTCCCCTGATCCCTGACCCCCTGACCTCCTGACCTCCAGACACAATAGCTGGATGCTACTCTCACTGTCCCCTGGGCATTCCTGGGACATACTTATGCATATATTACACTCCCTATTATGCATTCATGGCATATATGTCTTGAAGCTTCATGAAAGCAGAAATTATAGTTTACCTCGAGTAGCATAACTCCAGGGCATAACATTATGCCAAGAACATATGTGATCCCAGTATGTGAAATTCATTTCAAGGACTTATCCATCAGAAGGTTCTATGTGCCCACTGATTTCTCAGCACTGACTAAAGAGCAAGAACTTGAATTCTTTCTGCCCAGTATTTACTGATGACTTGGCTGTAGGAAACAGTATTTAGACACACTCACCTGACTATTTCAGTCCATTTATTTTTCTAGATTATAATGCACAAGAGGTGCCTGGGAATATCTGCACCTCTCTGGAGCTCCTGGTTTATGGCTGTTCTCATGGAATTCCATAAATCCTGTAACACTGACAGTGTCAATGATCATGTTTTCTCTGAGCTGGCACTCAGAAAAACACACAGCCACAGTTCTGGTCCATCTCTAGGAAACTGAGCCCCATGGATGTATTCTGGGCAAGAACCATTCCTCTGGCTTCACTCTTTTCCATTGGGTTTCACCTCTTTCTTTTTTCTTTTTATGTATTTGAACTGCAACGTATCTTTTTAATCAGGCTTTTTAAAAAAATGTAAGTTAAAAACAATGATACTAAAGACTAGTCAACTAACTGGTGTCTTAGGAGCTATCAAAAGGACACATTAGATGGAGAGGTAGGAAAAGATGAGCAAAACCCACTCTACACCTACTGGAGAACCCAAAGCCTGATCCAGGGCTTGCACCACAGAAGGTCCTCATTGTACATCTACATAGCATTTTAAATTATTTATTAAATGAGAACCTCAGAACTAGACACAGCAAGAAATGTTTTAGATCTCCCCGTGCACTCAGAGTGATCTGGCACACAGTAGGAAATCAATGAATGTTTATTGTTGAATAAATAAAATGAGTGAGTAATAAATTGAACAAAGGAATAAGCAGGGTGGCAAAGGTCTGGAACAGCCAAACTCTGCAGACTTATAGAGCAGGAAGTTGCACCAGCATCTCTGGGACAAAGGAAAGCCCATCGGAGATATGGCCAGGGGACAGAAGAGAGCTTCATGCCCCTTCTTTTTTTTTTTTTTTTAAGATTTTATTTATTTATTTGACAGAGAGATAGACAGCCAGCAAGAGAGGGAACACAAGCAGGGGGAGTGGGAGAGGAAGAAGCAGGCTCCCAGTGGAGCAGGGAGGCCGATGTGGGGCTCGATCCCAGGACCCTGGGATCACACCCTGGGCTGAAGGCAGATGCTTAACGACTGAGCCACCCAGGCGCCCCTCATGCACCTGCTCTCAAGACCAGCCCAGGAAAGGCAGCACCCAGCACAAAACCCAGCCAGACACAGGAAGGATGGTGGCAGAACTAGAGAAGCAGAAGCTTTGACCAAGACCTTGACCACTCAAGTGCAACCTCAACACTGGATCTTTTCCTTACACCCTGCCCAGTTTGGTTTTCACTCTGTAGAAAGGCCATCCCTGGATTTGGACAAAAATTCTTCTGAAATTTTCTAGAGAAGCAATGCAGAAGTTGTTACAACAATGCTATCTGGTCCAGAGTTTCCCAAGTGCTTCCAATTCCAACTAATATTGGTGTTCACAAGGGTCTCTTGAGACATTTGATAATCCCCAAATTTCTGAACATACACGGTGTGCAATGTGCCCATTAAGTGCACAAAATATAGCTAAAACATTTAAGTAGCTTTTTAAACCCTTAGTGAAGATTATTATATACTCTGAAATGAACAAAATTCCAAGCCCAGAGAGAGCTGTGCTGCTGCAGGCACAGCTGGATTCACTCACGAGCTCCTGCAGCCCGCTTCACACCACCCCACGTTGGTGCTTTGCCTCTGCAAATGACCATTCATCGCGCATGAAGGGTGTTTTCGGGTCCTTTACGAATAAATAGTTAAAGCCACAAATATGAAACCAGCTAATGCTATAGGTCTAACATCATCCTTACTCCAAAATGAATTTTCTTTAAGATTTATTTATTTATTTGAGAGAGAGAGTGTGTGCACGAGCGGGGGGAGGAGCAGAGGGAGAGAATCTCAATTAGACTCCTCGATGAGCGTGGAGCCCATCACGGGCTCAATCCCAGGACCCTGAGGACATGACCTGAGCCGAAACCAAGAGTTGGAAGCTTGCACAACTCTTCGGAGCACCTCTCCAAAAAGAATTTACCACACTTTTCCTCTCCCTTCTCTCTCGTTCTCTCGTTCACTCACTCTCCAATCTCAAAAGAAAAACTGTTGAAGAACACACATTAAAATCCTGATCAAAGGCTTTAATAACCCTGGAGAGGCAAGCACCTCAGAAAAGTACTAAAAACAGCATCAGGAAGAAATCAGAATACCAATCACAACTCTTTTTTTCCACATTATCGAAATAACTCTCACTCAATATCATTTGTGTTTTCTTCATTAACTCTCAAGTTTACCTCATCTCATTTCCCTTTCTCCCCTCAAATATATCTATATTATTCTGTCAGTAAAGTCAGGTATGACGGGAAAATTCAGACTTCCAGTATTGAATCTGAGCTTCACAAATAGACTGGTAATGGAAAAGTCAGACAGAAAACCTTCGTAATAATGGACTCAGACAAAAATAAAGCCCGGAAATCGGCTGGAATAGCGAAGTCTAAATTGTTTATGGAATCAGTTATGCTTTCAGAACTGTGGGGCCTCGCGGCTTCTGATTTGGGTTCGTGTGTGTGTGTGTGTGTGTGTGTGTGTGTGTGCTGCTACCAACAGCAGTCTCCAGGACCACAACCCTAACCATCGTCAATTTCCCGTTCTCCCTGCACACCTCCCAGTCACTGCGGGTCTGATCACCCCCCTCCTTGTTCTGCCCTGGTGCCATCGACCTCCGGCCTTAGACCGGCCTGCTCTGAAAGTACACGCACAATGGTGTTGCCCTGCTTACAGTAAAGGACCCCCAGTTCTGATGACTTGAGGGCTAACAAGGTCAGCTGAGAGATGGAAAAATAAATATGTTTTTGGTATATGTTTTCTTACTATCTTGTTCTGCATACAGCAACCCTCGGAAGTTAACAAAGTTCATTCACTTATTTAAAACTCACTTAGAACGGCACTGTTCAACAGAAATAAAATTTGAGCCACATATGTAACTTTTCTTTTTTTTTTTTTTAAGTAAATTCTATGCCCAAGGTGGGGCTCAAACTCTCAGCCCTGAGGTCGAGAACCACACACTCCACACTGACTGAGCCAGCCAGGCGCCCCGACATAATCAATTTTACTAATAGCCACATTGAAAAGGTGAAAAGAAACAGTTGAAAATAATCTTTAAAGTATTTTTATTTAATCCAATGTATCCAAAACATTATCACTTCAACATAGAATCAATATGTCTCCGAAATGTCAGGTGTCTTTTACACGCACAGCGCTGCTGATAAGGACGCTAAATCTGGGTCCAAAACACTCCATCCGTATTTAGAGTTTGTCACATTTGCAATCAAAAGGGTGGCTTCACTTACCCAAGTTGTTTCAAGCACACATAAAAGCTCCCCAATAACTGAATGGAGTCTCCGTTTTTTATTTTCAATTTAAATTAATTAAAATTCAAAAAAAGTACAAATTTAGTTCATTCACACTAGCCACATTTCAAGTGCTCAGTGGCCACGTGGGGCTGGTGGCCAGAGTCTCAGGTGGTGCAGGTTGAGAGGGGGCCCCCTTTACAATGGGCCTAAAGAGTTGGGCTGTCGAGTCTGTGGAACCTAGGTTGAAATCCTGGCTGGCCTAGTTACTAGTTGTGTGACCTTGGGCAAGTCACTTAACCTCTCTGAGTCTCCTGTTCCCCTTCTAGAAATCGGAGCTGATAATGCCTACCTCCCAGGGCTGTTACATGAGATCCTAGCTGTGAGAGGACCCCTGCTTTAGGTACTTAATAAACCTCGCACTTACGCATCAAAACCTCCCTACCTCCTTTTTACAAAGACCTATTTCGCAAGTAGATAAGGCAATTAACATATAAATTGAATTTAATCAAGTAAAGCGTTGTGAAGACTCTGCTGGGTCTTGGGAGCTCGCACTAGAAGGGCTCACTTCGGCCCTCCAACCCCTTTGTGCTAGAGGGTACCCCTGGCATTGCAATTACCCGCTTACACATCCACTCTCCCGCTGGACTAAGAAAAATATTTATGGGTTTCTGCTCTGCAGAGCCAACACACACAGGGCCTGCCACACCCCAGGAGCTCTCAAAACCTGGTTTTTCAACAAAAGAATGAATCATCCTATGATAACTACCTGTGAAAAAAGGGGCAGGGGAAAGAGATTCGCCAAATAGGTGCACTTCACCCCGGCATCATCATCGCTGGAGATGGGGGGTGGGGGGGGTGATCTCTGGTGTAGCAGACACCCATATTATCCAAGAAGCTTTCCCCAAACACTCTGGCCCACAGTATTCTCAAACTGTCCTAAAGTTGGGTGCATTTTGGAGAACAACCCAAAGATCCTGCCTGTAGTGTCCTGCATGAAATTCTTCTCCAGCCCTCCCACCAAACAGAGTCAGCTCTCCACCTCTTGCACAGTGCAGTTCCTGTGCCAAAAAAGCCTTTCCTACCTTCTTCCCCGTTGGGCGCACATCTATTCTTCCCCCAGATTCAGCTTATTCAGTGCTGACCCCAAGAAGCCCCACCTAGCTGCTTGCCTCTGCTCACACTGTTCCCACTCTGGGGCCTCGTACACAACATCGCGCTGCACTTAAAAGTACCAGGGTTTCAAATTGTTCCTTAAATATCTGTCCCCTCTCCCAGGACCTGTGTGTGAGCATCTTGAGACCCGAGTTCTGCATCCCTGGGGCAGTGCAATGCCAGGAGCAGGGGTTGAGGCCGGTCAGTGTTCGTGGAACTGAACTGGATTGGATTGAATTAAAATCTCCCAAGCCTTGTGTGTGAAATTTTAAATGACCAAAGATCAGAGAACTGAGCTTTATAGTTTCATGTAAGGTTTTCCAGATTCCATTTTCGTGGCTTGTCATTATTCAAGGAACCAGGACCCCACACGCTCAGGAGGCGGAGATAAAAAAAAATGGGCATGTCTGAGGGAAAGAAGGTAGAAAGTCCCACTCTCTGGGCGCCTGCTCTGGGCCCAGCGCCCAGGCACCATCTAACACGCCACACTACCTCATGCTCACCACGGCTCTCAGCAGCTGTTCTTATTAATGAGATGGGCACACTGAGGCTCGATGAGGGTAAATAATTGGACAGAGTGTTTTGTGACGTCAGAACTCAAAACCATCTTTTTCCTTCCATTCTTTCCATTCCCCTGTGCTGCTTCTAAGTCTGGAATGACAGCTCAAAGAAGGGGTAAGACACCGGGAAAGGAGAGGAGGGGTTTCACATCTTGCCAATGGCCAAGCCCACCTGCCAGTATGAAACAGAAGGAAGGTAACTCCCTCTTCAGCTGTAGAGAGAAAGAAGATGGCCTGCCAATCCGTTCCTTGATGCCACACATATCTATTTAGTATTGCATTTAACATTGGAGTCAGGAATGTGGGAGGCACTTGCAAGAATGAAAAGTGCGTGAGTTTGAGTGCCCATGCCGCCCCATACCACTGTCTAACTTTGGACACTGCAGATTAGAGTTCATATAAGTAAAGAACCAGCATAGCACGTGGCTGCTGGTAGGTGACCAATAAATCGTCATTATTGTTCTTATTATCATGACTGGAATTGCCAAGTCAAACAAGGGTCTCACCTCTGTGAATGTATAGTCTTGTTGAGGCTACAGCAAGGACATGGAAGCAGGCTCTCACCTCCCCCCAGCAGGGGATGTGTTCTGGAGCCCACCCTTCCTGGGCCAGCTTCCTTGGCTGTCTCACCCCTGATCTAGGGATGTCCCGGAAGTGATGTCAGGGCTTTCTGCATCACTGCTGGCCATTACGCGGCACTGCCCACAAAGCTGACAGCATGATGGTTCTGACAGGCAGGCGCCAACCCTGCTGAAGAAAGCCCAGCACCTACCCACAGAGGAAATGAAAGCCAACCACCCCTCGCCTGGGCACACGCCCTGCACTGATGCTCGGCTGTGCTGGTCATGTGCCTGACTTAATGCAATGCAAGGCAAACAATAATTAAACCAGCCAGCTTGGCCCAGGCACTCAGGCGTGAAGAATGGGCACTTATGTGGAATGGGTTCCAAACTGATACACACAGCTTTTTCTTTCTCTTTTTCACCCTGACAGCATTGTGACTAATGGCTTTACTTTTGGAGTTTTGGGATCATTGAGTACATTTTAGGGTCATTAGTGAGGGGGAAAACAGCCCTTCTCATTCTTGATCTGTTTGTCCTCACAATATTTTTCTCTACAGCTCTCTCCGGTTCTTTCCGTTGCTCTCATGATCAGTTGAGCACCCTTGACATGGGTGTGATGCCATTAGGTCTGCGCAGTCTCCACAAACCAAACAAATAAACAGCGGCAGCATCGAGATGCAGGTCATTCCAGCCTGAAAGCCTCGAACTGTGGAGGATGCAGCCGTCAGTCTGTCTGCCCTGCACGGTGAACCCTACCTCCCGCCCTCCTCCCGTCCCCACAGGAATCTGCTCCCACATCACTTGCTGAGCGGGCCATAGCCAAAGGATTCCACTCCCCGGCCACAGCTGATTAAACCCGGAGTCAGTACCTGACATAAACTAGCCAATCCACTGGCTGACCCAGAGTCAAGCACATGCTCCCTAGAATCAGAATGAAGGGAGGCAGCAATGCTCATCAGGGATGGGCAATGGGAGTCTCTGGTCATGTCCACTCAGGGCTGCTGGCCCCTTTGGCTAGGTGCATGGCAGGATGCAAAGAGCAGCGTAAGTGTGGGGCAGATGCTGATGGAAAGAGGGATGGGGGCCAATCAGCTCAAGAGAGGAAGTTTGGTGAGGAGCAGCCAGAATCCTTCCCACTGCCTGTGACTGGGGCCATAAGGTCCCCAGGGTGAGGCAAGAATATTTTATCTGGAAGGCCCTGGAAATTCCCTAGTATACCACTTCTCTTACAGATGGGAACACATCCCAGACAGGGAAACAGTTGACCAGAGCTACCCAAGACTGGACTGTCATGGTTCATATGATTGTCAATTTGGCTGGATCATGGTGCTCAGTTGTTTGGACAAACAGGAGTGTAGACGTGCTGTGAAAGTGTTTGTAGGATGTGATTAACATTTAAGTCAATAGACTCTGAGTAAAGCAGATTACTCTCTACAATGTGGATGGACCTCATCCAACCAGTTGAAGGCCTTGAGAGCGAAGGCTGAGGTTTTCCGAAGAAGAAAGAATTTAGGCTGAAGACTTCAACATAGAAGCTCTGCCTGAATTTTCAGCTTGCTGGTCTACCCTGTGGATGGCAGACTTACCAGCCCCCCACAATCAAATAGGCCAATTCCTTAAAGTCTCTGTCTCTCTCTTCCTCTCTCTCTCATTTCTCTCTCTCTCTCTCTCTCTCTCTCTCTCTCTCCCTCTCCTGACTAATACATGGACTCTGAGCCTCTTGTTAGTTTTCTGGAAAGGAGATGTCCAGGGAGAAGAAATGAATTCCTTCTGGACAAAATGACAAAACAGAAAACCTCACCTCAAAAAAAAAAGAACAAGAGGCAGTACTCACTGCCGGGGACCTGATCAACATGGATATTAGTAAGATGTCGGAACTAGAGTTCAGAAGGATGATTATAAAGATACTAGCTGGGCTTGAAAAAAGCATAGAAGATACTAGAGAATCCCTTTCTGGAGAAATAAAATCTAACCAAGTCGAAATCGAAAAGGCTATTCATGAGGTGCAATCAAAAAAGGAGGCTCTAAATGAGGCAGAAGAGAGAATTAGTGATATAGAAGACCAAATGATGGAGAATAAAGAAGCTGAGTAAAAGAGAGATAAACAACTACTAGATCACAAGGGGAGAATTCGAGAGATAAATGATACCATAAGGTGAAACAATATTAGAATACTTAGGATCCCAGAAGAAGAAAGAGAGAGGGGTGCCGAAGTTATATTGGAGCAAATTATAGCAGAGATCTTCCCTAATTTGGGGAAGGAAACAGGCATCAAAATCCAGGAGGCACAGAGAACCCCCCTCAAAATCAATAAAAATAGGTCAACACCCTGACATCTAATAGTAAAACTTACAAATCTCAGAGATAAAGAGAAAATCCTGAAAGCAGTTCAGGACAAGAGGTCTGTAACCTACAGTGGTAGAAACATTTGATTGGCAGCAGACCTACCTACAGACCTGGCAGGCCAGAAAGGACTGGCATGATATATCCAGGGCACTAAAGAAAAATATGTAACCAAGAATATTATATCCACTTAGGCTGTCCTTGAAAATAGGAGAGATAAAAAGCTTCCACGACAAACAAAAACTAAAAGAAATTGCAATCACCAAACCAGCCCTATAAGAAATATTGAAAGGGGTCCTCTAAGCAGAGAGAGCCTAAAAGTAACATAGACCAGAAAGCAACAGAGACAATATACAGTAACATCACCTTACAGGCAATGCAATGGCATTAAATTCGTATCTTTCAATAGTTACCCTGAATGTAAATGGACTAAATGCCCCAATCAAAGACACAGGGTATCAGATTGGGTAAAAAAAAACAAGACCCATTGATAAGCTGTCTGCAAGAGGCAGCAAAGACACCTCCAGAATGAAAGTGAGGGGATAGAGAACCATTTATCATGCTAATGGACATCAAAAGAAAGCTGGAGTGTCAATCCTTATATCAGACAAATTAGATTTTAAACTAAAGGCTATAATAAGAGATGAGGAAGGACACTATATCATACTTAAAGGGTCTATCCAACAAGAAGATCTAACAAGTGTAAATATTTATGCCCCTAACATGGGAGCAGCCAATTATATAAGCCAATTAACAACAAAATCAAAGAAACACATAGACATAATATAATAATAGTAGGGGACTTCACACCCCCTCACTGAAATGGACGGATCATCTAAGCAAAAGATCAACAAGGAAATAAGGGCTTTAAAGGACACACTGGACCAGATGGACTTCACAGAAATATTCAGAATATTCCATCCCAAAGTAACAGAATACTCATTCTTCTCTAGTGCACATGGAACATTCTCCAGAATAGATCACATCCTGGTCACAAATCAGGTCTCAACCGGTACCAAAAGACTGGGATCATTCCCTGCATATTTTCAGACCACAATGCTTTGAAACTCGAACTCAATCACAAGAGGAAAGTTGGAAAGAACTCAAATACATGGAGGCTAGAGAGCATCTTACTAAAGAATAAATGGGTCAAGCAGAAAATTAAAGAAGAATTTTAAAAATTCATGGAAACAAATGAAAATGAAAACACAACTATTCAAAACCTTTGGGATGCAGCAAATGTGGTCCTAAGAGGCAAGCAGGAAAGAATGTCTAATGGAAAAAGACAATCTCTTCAACAAATGGGGTTGGGAAAATTGGACAACCACATGCAGAAGAATGAAACTGGACCATTTCCTTACACCACACACAAAAATAGATTCAAAATGGATAAAAGACCTAAATGTGAGACAGGAATCCATCAAAATCCTTGAGGACAACACAGGTGGCAACTTCTTCAACCTCAGCCGTAGCAACTTCTTCCTAGACACATCGCCGAAAGCAAGGGAAGCAAGGGCAAGAGTGAACTACTGGGACTTCATCAAGATAAAAAGCTTTTGCACAGCAAAGGAAACAGTCAACAAAACCAAAAGACAACCGACAGAATGGGAGATGATATTTGCAAGTGACATATCAGATAAAGGGCCTAGTATCCAAAATTTATAAAGAACTTACCAAACTCAAAACTCAAAGAACAAATAATCGGATCAAGAAATGAGCAGAAGACATGAACAGACATTTCTGCAAAGAAGACATCCCAACGGCCAACAGACACATGAAAAAATGTTCAACATCACAGCATCAGGGAAATACAAATCAAAGCCACAATGAGACACCACCACACACCAGTCAGAATGGCTAAAATTAACAAGTCAGGAAACAACAGATTTTGGCGGGGATGCAGAGAAAGGGGAACCCTCCTACACTGTTGGTGGGAATGCAAGATGGTGCAGCCACTCTGGAAAACAGTATGGAGGTTCCTCTGAAAGTTGAAAATAGAGCTACCCTATGACCCAGCAATTGCACTACTGGATATTGACCCCAAAGATACAAAAGTAGTGATCCAAAGGGGCACCTGCACCCAGTGTTTATAGCAGCAATGTCCACAGTAGCCAAACTATGGAAACAACCCAGAAGTCCATAGACAGATGAATGGATAAAGAAAATATAGTTCATATATATAATGGAATATCATGCAGCCATCAAAAAAATGAAATCTTGCCATTTGTAACGACGTGAATGGAACTAGAGGGTATTATGCTAAGCGAAATAAGTCAATCAGAGAAAGACAATTATCATATGATCTCACTGATTTGTGGAATTTGAGAAACAAGGCAGAGGATCATAGGGGAAAAGAGGAAAAAATGAAACAAGATGAAACCAGACAGGGAGACAAACCATAACAGACTCTTAATCTCAGGAAACAAACTGAGGGTTGCTGGAGTGGAGGGGGGTGGGAGGGATGGGGTGGCTGAATGATGGACATTGGGCAGGGTACGTGCTATGGTGAGTCCTGTGAATTGTGTGAGACTGATGAATCACAGACCTGTACACCTGAAACAAATAATTCATTATATGTTAATAAAAGTAAATAAATTTTTTTTAAAAAATGAATTCCTTCACATCAATAAATTAGAACATTATCCTGTACAATTTCTGCATCATATCCTTTATTACACAGCTAATATGCCTAGTGGTCATGGGTGTGGCCTCCGGATCCTAACTGTTCCTACACCAGCTCTGCCACCTGAGAGACGCCAGGTAGAGCTCATACCTCTCTGCTCCTCCATTTCCCCGTCTCCCAAATGAAGATAGCGGTAGCACCTGGCTCTAGGGAGATTTCGAGGATTAAGTACGTCAGGCATGTGAAGCCCTTTGGAGAGGGCCTGGGGGTGTACATGCTTGATAAAGGGTAAATCCCGTCCATGTTATTGCTGCTAATAATAATAACTGAAACCACTTCAACACATTCCATCTTTCAACAGTGTGTGCTGAGCACGAACTGGACCAGGACACTTTCCACTGCAAATGGCTGACCTAGTCAACAGAGGCTGTTGGCGTGTGTCCCTGGGAAATGCAGCACAGCTGGAATCTGGGCCCGAGGACGCCATTGGGGCCCCCGTCTCTTCTCTTCCCCCTGCGAGTAAGCTTTATTCTCAGCCGAGCTCTACCCCTGTGGGTCCCGGACGGCCACCAGCAGCTCCAGGCACAGTCTTCCCTGTTAAAGTTTTCCCAGCAAAAGTCTCAGAATCGAGTTATATTTGCCCTTGATTAGGTCCCATGGCCAGTCCTGAACCAGATTCTGCGACTCTGATTGGTCAGGTCAGGCAGATACAGCAGACGTCCACCGTGGACATGTTCCCTGCACTCAGGACTGTGCTCTGAGCTTTACATCACAGATCAACCAGTCTTCAAAGTGTCCCTTGGGTGCATTCATCACCGTTTTACAGATTAAAAAAAAAAACTAAGCTTAGAGTGCTTGAGCCACTTGACCACATTCCCACAGCAGGTACAGGTCAGGCAGGATTCACACCCACACTGGACAGCAGCTCCTCCGTGGTCCTGGCGCCGCCGAGCCACTCTGCAGCCTTTGGCCGTCCCACTCTCTCAGCCCAAAGCAGCTCATCCGCTGTGTCTGCTAATGGAAAGCCTCACTGTGTGCGGGGCGTGCACACACACACATTCAGCTAAGGTTGATTCTAGCTCGAGCCATAAAATGATGCCTCCTCCATGATTCTTATTTGTGATTGCGAGGTTTCCTACACAGAAATTAAGGAACCGCTACGGCCCTGCCCTCTGTTTCCCTACAGAGCCAAGGGACCATTTGATGGTTTCTGCTGCCCTTCATCATCCCACTGCAGCCCACTTCGTCTAAAGGCAGATCCCTGATGCCCACAAAGTAAGGCAGAGCACAAAGCAGGGATAAGAAGGGCAGGAGAAGCTGGACAACAGGAACCAGGGGGCTCTGCTGCTTCTCCTGCAGGTCTGTCCCAAGGGCGTGACCACATGACCGCGCTAGGGTGCTCAACCTCTCTGTCCCAGGCTTCTCCTGGATGGAAAGCTGGTGGTAACAGGACTGCCTCACGAGTGGACACGAGGATGAAATGTGCCCATACGGGTGCCGTGCTGAGAGCAATGGCCGGCACACCATAAGCACGCAGTAAACCACCTATGCGGCCTCACACACAGGACCAGGAACAGAAGAAGCAGAAGGCTGGACTGGAAAGACAAACAGGAGAATCCCAGAGAAGCCTGGACCCCATTGCTGGGCACAGACATTCCAGACCAAGGAACTGCTCTGTCTCCATGCAGAAGAGAAACTAGGGCCCACACGTGTACACACAGGCATTCTCACAGCATTGCCCTCATCCCGGAGTTTCAGGGGGGGCAGCCAGGGAGGGAGAGCACCAGCGTTAGAATTCAAGGTTGGCCAGCTCCCCTTTAAGAAGTAACAGACTTCTAGTTCTGTAGATCCCAGCAGGTTGCTATAAGCCAGATTCTACCTCCCATAGGAGGCCTAGTCCAGGGACCAAGCACTCTCCTGAGCCAGACCAGAGGCCTTCTGATGGGGAAGTTCCTGTGAGCACCACAGCCGGCCTGGCTAGAAACACCACCTGGAGCCAGGTAGGCATTGCCCAATGTTCAGGAAGTGTTCCCAATGGCCAGTCATCCCTTGTTATTTATTTAATATTTATTAAGCACCCACTAAGTGCCACTCCCCATCCAGAGGCAGGATGCAATGGTGAACAAAGCATTAAAATCAGTCTAGAGGGGAAGGAATGTTTGGTTGGCTCAGTCGGTTGAGCGTCTTACTCTCGGTTTTGGCTCAGGTCATGATCTCAGGGTCATGGACTTAAGCCCTGTGTCAGGCTCCACGTTCAGTATGGAGTCTGCTTAGGACTCTCTCTCCCTCTCCCTTTGCCCCTCCACCCCTCTAAAATGATTTAATAAATCTTTTTTAAAAATCAGGCTAGAGGGGAAGACAGCAAATGAGCACATGTGGATGGGTGGGTGTGCACATACATATGTATCTATATTGTATACCATTGTATTCTGTATAAATACATAGATACATATATTCAGGTATATTGTTCATATATTCCTACATATATTTGGTATACATATATTCAGATATATTATCAGATACCGTATATTGTCGAGGCAGGGTAGAGGGACCAAGAGAATCAGAAGGGGCAGGTGGCCATTTTAGACATGGTAGTTGGGACAAGCCCATGAGGAAGAGATACTTGAACAGAAAACTGAATGAAGGGAAGAATCCAGCCATGCACGGATTGGGCTTATTTTTCTTATGCCCTTTCTAACACATGCTTCGCTGATCTGTAGGCAAAGATTTTGGCCTCAGGCCTTGCTCACCCCACACCTCTGTACCCAACTCTGCCTTTATCTGGGTCCACTTCACCCTCCCCTTTCCCACGTGCTCAGGCTAAGCCCCAGTGCACCCAACAGTTGGCTGGACCCCACGGCTCAAGTGTGAAGAGCTGTGACCAGCCTTGGTGAGTGACGGAAGGTTCCCCTACCCTTGTGCTATTTAGATCTTATGTCCTGACACTGATACCTGGGTTCCTTTGGGGAGAGCTTTTGCTTTGTCTTTCATGGTCTCCCAGATCTCTTCATTGCTGGGATCCCATCTTCCTTTTCTAAAGTTCCCTCTTAGAGATACGTGACTTGGCCAGAACTCTATAACAGCTGTTCCTCATACTGCCTGCCTGTCCTCTGGCTGGGATTTCTGACCATTCCATGTCCTTGCACTCCTGCTCTGGACGCCCCTGGGCCAGCCCTCCTGATGCTGCAGTTCATGCTGCCCCCTCAGCTGTGGGGCCTTCGCTTCACTTTGCCTGCTGCCTCCAGCTCACTCCTCCTCAGTGAAAGAGAAGTTCAAAAACCAAGTTCCTGACACCTTCTTTGTCTGAAAATATTCACTGTCTCCAGAACCAGAAGAACTTTGTTCTGGAATGTCGCTTCGAAAACTTTATTTCCGGGGCACCTGGGTGGCTCAGTCAGTTAAGCGTCTGCCTTCAGCTCAGGTCATGAACTCAGTGTCCTGGGATCGAGCCCCGCATCAGGCTCCCTGCTCAGTGGGGAGTCTGCTTCTCCCTCTCCCTCTGCCCCTCCCTCTGCTTGTGCTCTCTTGCTCTCTCTGTCAAATAAATAAATAAAATCTTTAAAAAAAAAAAGCTATATTTCCTTCAATTCAAGAGGATGTTAATTGATCCTCATTGAGGACATTACCTTTTTAAGATAACCAACCTAATTGTGAAAATCAAGGTGTTTCCAAATTTTCAGCATAATACAGCCAACATGGAGATTTAAAGAACTTTTTGTTGGCAGAAATCTGTGGGCCAAGGCTTTCTTGATACACTTTTACCTCCTCCTTGGTTGGGGCTCCAGCGTCCCTGGTCTGTCACCTTACGGAAGCTGTAAGCCAAGCGCATCCTGTGAACTTGATTTCCTGCCAGCAGTAAAAAAGAGCCGACTGGGGGCGCCCGGGTGGCACAGCGGTTAAGCATCTGCCTTCGGCTCAGGGCGTGATCCCGGCGTTATGGGATCGAGCCCCACATCAGGCTCCTCCTCTAGGAGCCTGCTTCTTCCTCTCCCACACCCCCTGCTTGTGTTCCCTCTCTCGCTGGCTGTCTCTATCTCTGTCAAATAAATAAAATCTTTAAAAAAAAAAAAAAAAAGAGCCGACTGACCATGCAGCCCAGGAGTGGAGCCAGGGAGTTTCCACTTATGGAATCCTGCTCCCTGGAGGATTATAACTCTCTCAGATGACTCAGACACAGAATTCCAAATAAAGATCCAGACCTGCTCCGTGCAACACAATCACAATCACATGTCCACTGAGCACTCACGAGGTGGCTAGTCCGCGTGGTGATGTAAAATACTCATTGGTGTTAAAGACTCACCAGATTACTAATCTAAAGATAAAAAAGGAAAGACTTCATTCATAATTCTTTAGTAATGACTTGCTAGATTAAATAAAATATATTATTAAAATTAATTTCACTAATTTATCTTAACTTTTTTAAAGCAGTCACTGGAAAATTTAAAATGACACGTGTGGCTCGCATTGTGTCTCTTTTGGTCATCTCTGCTCTACACGCTCAAACCAAAAAATGATCCTGGGACGATTAAGACCTCAACAAATCTGTGTGTGGTTTCCGTCTCTCCAAATTTCGCTGGTTGGTTGAACATGCAAAGCCCCCACGGCTCAATCCCCACCCCACCTCAATCCCCACCTGACCCTTCCTCCTTCCCTAACCCTTTTAATTTGATTTCCTTAAAATAATTATGGTAAAAGTCTGCACAGAACTTGTGTTCCATTGTCAGCTATAATATGGGGAATTTAAAAACAAAATGGAATTTAAAATGCATTTAAAGTGTGCAAAATTTCAATCACTTTTCTTCAAAAGTGTCAGTGAAAAACCAGAATTGTGCCTAATTTTTCTAAAAATTTATTTTTCTTCCAAGATTTCTTCCAGGTGAAATTACCTATTAAAGTTGAGGCAGTATAAAATTATAAGTAATGAGTATCAACTTCTAAAATCAACTGTGGTTAAATAAAACTCTTTTTTATTTAAAATTTTAAAATTATTTATCTGAAAATAAAATCATTTATGATTCTGATGTCCACTGTCTATCTAAATGCCAGTGTAAAGGATAGGTATATATTATGGTGTCATGTCTAGACCTCCCCGCAAACATGATCACGAAATGATCTCCAGGCATCATGTGCGTGTCTGTGAGCACCGGCCTCACTGATGAGCACTTTCAGATGGAACAGGAAGAAAAGAAGAAAGAAAACAGCTGTTGGCACCAGAAGAAAAATGCCACTTTGTTTTGCAAGACTCCGCTGTATTCATGTGTTTTGAGAGAGAGTTTGACAATTTAATTAGTCTGTCTTCAAGGGACATTTTGACAACCTAATTAGCTTATCTTTTCCTTCACTGAAGTGCTTCTGCAATTCAAATCTTCCTTGTCTCCCAAGCAATGATCACCGACAAAGTCTGGGCCAGCACTGCTTACGCCCTGAGCTACCCGCCAACACAGCCGTCTGCTACTTAGAGGATGGAAGGCAAGACTTGTGAAGAGGTGCTTCCCTGGGGCCTGCTGGGGTTAAGTCCCAAGTGTGATGTTTAAGGATACGAGTGACCCTATGCCAGTGCTGAGCTCCAAGACACCGAGGACGCTATGTGTTCTCAAATACACTTATTTTGTGTGTCTCTGATATGCAAGACTCGCTAAAGCTTGGGGCCCGGGGAAGAGGGATTCTGGGCAGTGTCTTAGAGCAACCTTGGGATACAAAGTTAGTCATCCTGGATCCGAGTTCACCCACTGAACTCCGCCATTTTTCAGTGCGTCCTCCTGGATGAAAGAGGACACTTAGCACACGCCACTAGACTGTAGGTTCCCCTACTTGACTCTAAATCCCAGACAGCCGACAACTGTGTCTGACTTTTCCACCACTGTCCCCCAGCATCTAGCGCTGGGACTGGGCACAAAACATGAGCTCAGCAACTAGTCCACTCAGTTACTAAGCTTGCTGAGACCCTTCTTTTTCACATCTGCACAACTAGTCCACTCAGTTACTTAGCTTGCTGAGACCCTTCTTTTTCACATCTGCACAACTAGTCCACTCAGTTACTTAGCTTGCTGAGACCCTTCTTTTTCACATCTGCACAACTAGTCCACTCAGTTACTTAGCTTGCTGAGACCCTTCTTTTTCACATCTGCACAACTAGTCCACTCAGTTACTTAGCCTGCTGAGACACTTCTTTTTCACATCTGCACAACTAGTCCACTCAGTTACTTAGCCTGCTGAGACCCTTCTTTCTCACATCTGCACAACTAGTCCACTCAGTTACTTAGCCTGCTGAGACCCTTCTTTTTCACATCTGCACAACTAGTCCACTCAGTTACTTAGCCTGCTGAGACACTTCTTTTTCACATCTGCACAACTAGTCCACTCAGTTACTTAGCCTGCTGAGACCCTTCTTTCTCACATCTGCACAACTAGTCCACTCAGTTACTTAGCCTGCTGAGACCCTTCTTTTTCACATCTGCACAACTAGTCCACTCAGTTACTTAGCCTGCTGAGACCCTTCTTTTTCACATCTGCACAACTAGTCCACTCAGTTACTTAGCCTGCTGAGACCCTTCTTTTTCACATCTGCACAACTAGTCCACTCAGTTACTTAGCCTGCTGAGACCCTTCTTTTTCACATCTGCACAACTAGTCCACTCAGTTACTAAGCTTGCTGAGACCCTTCTTTTTCACATCTGCACAACTAGTCCACTCAGTTACTAAGCTTGCTGAGACCCTTCTTTTTCACATCTGCACAACTGGTCCACTCAGTTACTAAGCTTGCTGAGACCCTTCTTTTTCACATCTGCACAACTAGTCCACTCAGTTACTTAGCTTGCTGAGACCCTTCTTTTTCACATCTGCACAACTAGTCCACTCAGTTACTAAGCTTGCTGAGACCCTTCTTTTTCACATCTGCACAACTAGTCCACTCAGTTACTAAGCTTGCTGAGACCCTTCTTTTTCACATCTGCACAACTAGTCCACTCAGTTACTTAGCTTGCTGAGACCCTTCTTTTTCACATCTGCACAACTAGTCCACTCAGTTACTAAGCTTGCTGAGACCCTTCTTTTTCACATCTGCACAACTAGTCCACTCAGTTACTAAGCTTGCTGAGACCCTTCTTTTTCACATCTGCACAACTAGTCCACTCAGTTACTTAGCTTGCTGAGACCCTTCTTTTTCACATCTGCACAACTAGTCCACTCAGTTACTAAGCTTGCTGAGACCCTTCTTTTTCACATCTGCACAACAGGGATGATGATACCTTACATCATGGAGATTGTTTTGAGAATTAGGTGTGGTAATATTTTAGAACTTCGGAATGCTCTCGGACACACAAGAGGGGCTCTATTAATTATTTGATGAATTAATTATAATAAGGAAAATTCAGAAACTCTCTAGAGGCCCATTTTCTTATTTACGAAGTGGAAGAAGTGACGCCGATGTCACTAAGCGCATTTTGAGAATGAAATAAGATGACACAGGTGGCACACAGTAAGGGCTCCATAACTGAGTGGTAGCAGTGTTGATCATCAGATGACGATGGTGACAACAAGCTTAATGTCGAACGCACCTCATTTCGCTCACTTCACAAGACCATGAAGCCCTGAGAAAGGGCATAACAGGAAAACACGAGCCAAAAATCAAAGCTCTGTGCTCCATACTGTTTAAGACCACAATACTTTAAAACAACTATTATTGTTGTTCTCACAGTTATTAGTTGTGAAATCTGAGTTAACATTCACTAATGCAGGAGTGCAGGCACAGAGAAGAAAAATTCTAGATTCTTTACCACGGAAGTGGCTACTGTCCCATTGAGATGATGACCTTGAAATACAAGAAAGCATTTTTAAAATTACATAAGACAGCACATAACATCACTAAGTCAAATGCTACAATGTATAGTGCTGACTGCCTGTAACAGGGTCCCCGAAGGAAAAGTGATCAGTGGGGCTGGAGCAGTTGGTGGGGAGAGGAAGGATTGTTACTGAATGACAAAAGAAAAGCAGGAAGGAGAAAGGGAAAGAGAAAGGAAGGGAGGGAGGTATGGAGGGAGGAAGGGAGAAAGGGAAGAAGGGAGGAAGGGAGGTGTGGAGGGAGGGAGAGAGGGAGGGAAGGAGGGAGGGAGGGAGGAAGGAAGGAAGGAAGGAAGGAAGGAAGGAAAGAAGGAAGGAAGGAAGGAAGGAAGGAAGGAAGGAAGGAAGGAAGGAAGGAAGGAAAAGAGGAAGGAAATCAACACTATACAATGTAATAGGAGCCCTGAAGGAAAGGTGATCAGTGGGGCTAGAGCAGTTGATGGGGACAGGAGGGATTGTAACTGAATGACAGAAGAACAGCAGGAAGGAGAAAAGGAAAAAGGAAGGAAGGAAGCAAAAAAGGGAGGGAAGGGAGAAGGGAGGGAGGAGAAAGAAGGAAGAAGGGACCAGTTGGATGGACAAAGGTGAGTTAGGGAAGGGAGAGTACATACGGGTCTAGTTCAATAACCAGAGAATGGAAAGGAATAAATTAAGACCAACACTGTCCTTTGCATTAATTTCGGCTACTCACGTTTTTCAGAATTGAAGGCCAAGGCCCTGTCCTTCTGCTGCGAAATGACACCAGTGCGAGGAAGCAGATGGTTCTTGTGTAGCACAAGTCATCAGTGCCGCAGTCTCGGATCCATATGGGAACTTGGGCGGACACAAACTTTGACGTACCCTCTTGTTGTTCCTTCTTTTCCGATTATTAGCGACTTTGTTCACTGCAGCTCCTGGTGTTAGCAGTAGCGTCAGTCACCATTCTGATCATTTGTCACCATTAATTCCCGAGCACTCCATCGTGTGGCAGTCATCAGCCATCTGGCGGCTCCTTCCACAGTGCGCGTTACTTACACACGGCACTTACCGGAGCTAATGCGGCCATTTAGACCGCCAGGATTTCCCTCATTTCCAAAACACAGATACGGGGATAATATGTTGTCAAAATTAAATCAAGACCTTTTAACCCCCACTCCTCCTTTTCCATTTGTCACCTCCCACCTCCCAGACCATGGCTCATTGCTCCAGGGCAATAGGTGGCTAGGCCAGGACTCCTTTAACCAGACAATAAGCTTAAAATCAGACATTGCCCAAAAAAAAAGAGAGGATTCTGTTTCTGTAGAATCTGTTTGACACCTCACGGACCAGGTCCCTGAGACTTCAGACTCTAACACTTTTCTGTAAGGGAAGGACATCTGATCACACAAGAAGTGAAAGCCACCCCTTTGAGCCCAGGGACCTAGGGTAAGAGGAGGCTCCGGGTAAAGGTGGGATGGAGGGGAACAGGTGTTAAATGAGGGCTGGGAAGCACCTAAGCCTGGTTGCGAGACATACCCGTGAGAGCCACTTGGCATGCCCTCCAACAGTCCCCCTTCTTTCACCCCAAGAGACCAGATGCCACTTTGGGGGGGGGGGGAGATGTGGGGGTAAAAAGACAGCATTTTTTCCTAAAAGACGTGAATATCTTCCCTACTGAATTAATCAGGTCAAACCATTTTAAACCTTGAAGGACTTAAAAGTTAATTTAGAGGAAAACTATATGTAGGGACGACAAAAACACACAACGCCTTATGAATGCTTCTGAGTAATTTGCAGGCAGCCACATATAGGAGCTCCCGTCAATTCGGAGTTTCTTCACTAATGTTGAATCCAAATGAATTTAGGTGTACAAAATTGATGCCTCCATCTAGGGACAAAAAAAAAAACCTTACTGTGCTTATCTTTATAGAGTAAATCAAATTATGAGAGAAATATTTACCTACTTAAGAGAATAAAACTATTGAACATCTCAGAAGCACAATTTTGCCTACAAAATGTGATTTCAGCTAAAGAAGGAGGGTGTGATGCTCAGGCTAGTGTTTGATATGCTAATCATGTCAGTCATCTAATATGAATTTATTATTAATGTCAGCTAACATTTACTGAGCCTTTATTATGGGCCAGCCTATGTGCCAAGCACTCACATTAGCTCCAACCCTGTAAGGAACGCTATTATCCCCCTTTGTAAGGAAGGACCCAGGCGAGAGGAAATGCCTGTTACATTTACAGAACTAACTGGACAGAAGTTTTTTTAACTTATAGGGATGTTACTGGCCAGCAAAACAGTCACATGTATGTAATAACAAAGGACACTTGAACGATGCAGGTTGGAACTGCACGGGGCCACTGATGTGTGGATTTTCTCAATAAATACAGAACAGTACTATAAATGTATTTTCTCTTCTGTATGATTTTCTTTTTTTCTTATGATTTTCTTTTTTTCAGATTTTATTTATTTATTTATTATTTATTTGTTTGTTTGAGAGAGAGAGCAGGAGCATGTATGAGCAGGGGGAGGGGGAGAGGGAGAGGGAGAGAGAGAATCTCAAGCAGACTCTCTGCTGAGCGTGGAACCCAACAATGTGGGGCTCGATCTCACAACCCTGAGATCACAACCTGAGCTGAAACCAAGAGTCAGACACTTAACCAACTGAGCCACCCAGGCCCCCCTCTTAAGATTTTCTTAACATTTTCTTTGCTCTAGCTTACTTTTATGAGAATACAGTACAAAATACAACATAAAAAATAGGTGTTAATAAGCTGTTTATCAGTAAAGCTTCCAGCCAACAGTAGGCTGGCTTTCAGTAGCTAAGCTTTTTGGGGGGTTCAGATCTTCTACAGGGAGGGAGGTGTCCCTAACCCCCACATTGTTCAAAGGTCAACTTTATAAATAGTCAACAGTGTAAGAAGTCCTGGACTTTTTTATTATAAACCGCAAGCCTGGACACCCCGGTGGACAAGTTATTTACAGCCCTTTTGCCTCAGTTTCCCCATCTGCTCAGGACTGTGCAGCACTGCCATGAGGATTAAATAATCCTTGTAAGTACTGGGAGTGGCTTTCAGCACAGAATGCGCACTGCGTAAGCAACAGCCTTGGGCTTTCCAACACCCTCTGTGACTCCGTCCTCACCTTGATCATTTTTCCACTTACATGGCCACATCTCAGTGGGGATGCTTGAAGGGGGGTGAAAAGGATCTTACTCTTCTTGCAGATAAAGCACAGATATACATACAGTACATCGACAGACATAAAGTATATCTGTGATATTAAAGTTTTATAGGAGAGGGACAACTCAAAAGAAAAAGCAAACAAAAGAAGTCTCCTCGAGGAGACCGTGAAGAAAAGTTTGGGAAGCACTGCCCTAAACTTTGGGAACTGAGAGCAGACGTGCTGGCCCCTGGCAGGGTGCCTGTAGAAAGTACGGAGTCCCTAAATAAACTTCCTTCAGTCTCAAGTGATTTCCGCCCAGGACACACTGAGACATCGGTGTGTCTGTGGTCTCAGGATTCCGCAGAACACACTGCTGGGGGCAAGAAAGAGCAAGTGCAGGGTGGCTCCTTGAGACACAGTTTATCAGTGACTGGTCTGCGGGAGCTGCAGGGGCCCCCACCCACCCACGGCTCTTGGCACCCGGAGGCCCAGTCGTGCCCATTCTGAGGAAAATGCTAGCAGGCAAAGGGCATCACCAGGGCCCCCCCGCCTCCTCTCCTTCAGCCCCCAGCAGTGCCTGAGAAGTCAGGCCCCACCTCAGCAAACCCGCAACCCAAACTACCTAGGGTCCGCCCCCGTAAGGGTTACTGACCAGACCGTGGGCTGAAATACACAGGCAGACGACTGCCCCAAATTTGAACAGGAGATAATTGTACCTAGCCCGGCAGGTAGGATGCAAAATGATGAGACTTCAGGCATCTGCCACTAGTGGGGGTTTGTTTGGCGTTTTGGTTAGTGTTGTTTTACAATGTTTTGTGCTTGGGGGAGGTTGTTTTTGTTTTTTTGGTTTTTTTTAGGAGAGATGACTCTTAGCGCTTGAAATCACACCAAACAGCTAAGTTACTGAGTTGTGTGTATATAGAGTTGGCCTAGTAATACCATTTGGTTAGGAAAGAGCCAAAATCAAGGAAGAATGTCCCGAAACAGAGCCAGGCGTAGACGAATCTCTCAACAGCATTTATTGACTGTATGCTGAGCACAGTTGTTTTTTTTTTTTTTTAAATCTTGGCTATAACTTACCTTTAACTTTACAAAGGGGAAACAAGCTGAGACAACTCCCTGTGGCCTGCCCACCTGCTCAGGACACGCTCAGGAGGCACCAGGAGCACGGTACTGCTGGGACCCTCAGCCAGGGCCTGTGCTAAATGCCAGTGACAGCCCCCGTGTGGGGCCCACGGCCGTGTAAGGGGCATTGCCCATCACAGCTCTCTGTACGCTACGTCCCCAGCCTGTCTGCAGCTCAGTGGAGATCAGACACCCCGAGAAACCACACAAATAAGAGTGCAGAGAGCGGGGAGGCCAGGAGGCCTCCAGCCCAGGACACATTGGCAGCTGCACTCTGGAAGGAAGCAGCTCGATGTACAGTTGTAATTACAGAGAGCAGGATTCCTTATTTACACTTTCTCTTCATTCATGTCATTAATGAGCTCCTGCTAATGGCACATGTGAATTGAAAAGGCCTTAACTGCACTTTCTACACCTTGTCATTCTTATGAGCCAATTACAAGGAACTGCTCATTGCTGATTGCTGCGAACGGCTCGCTCATTACGCTGAACAGGTGTCTCACCAGTAATAATGATCATTACAATCTCCTACAGACAAGACAGAAGGACGGAGTTTAAAGACAATGGAAGGACAGCTTCGTGCCCTGCTAGTAACAATGGCTGGTTGTGCAGTGCCCTGTCATGCAAAAGACCCTCATCCCATGCAAACGGTCCCCCTCATTCTCTCAAACTTTCATCCACTATATTCCAGATACTGAGCTCGTGAAAAATCTGGACACTTCCACGTCCTCAGGGGGCACAGCAGGAAGAAAAATACCACTTTTCCTTCCTTCCCCCTGGGAGCCAGGCATCGAGCTGGATGCTTTCTCTATGTTCTCTTCTGTAATCCTTCCCACACATCGTGATGTGGGAATAATACTCCCATTCTACAGAAGAGAAACTGAGACCGTTGGTTGGTGTGGTGATTCTCAGATGTAAGGCACATCAGAATCACCTGGAAGGCTTATTAAAACATAGACTGCTGGGCCCACACTCAGAGCTTCTAATTCAGTCTGTCTGGGGTCTGGGGTAGGATCAAGAATTTATGTTTCCAACAGGACGTGAGGCTGATGTTGCTTGTCCTGGGTCAGAAGACCGCTGGAATATTTGAATACGGATGAGCTGAGGTTTGACATAGCCTTGGGTTCAAATATAAGCCCTACTTACTACCTTCAGGAAGCTCATTGTCGGGGCACTAAGTCTCCCTGAGCTTCAACTCTAAAGTGAGGTAATGGCATCTGCTTTGAAGGGTTGCTTGGAGGAGTAGCAATCATGTGTGCAAATGGAGCAAAGTAGGACCCACACGGCAGGCACTCATAGGGTGTCCTGCTGTTGGAGAGGCCAGCCACCTCTCTGTACTGCACTGAGTCAGCATGACAGCCACAGCTGGAGCCCGAGCGTGTCTCCAAAGCTTGGCTGGTTTCCTTTTATGGTCTTCCTGAACTGTTATCCCCCCCACCACTCGCTCCCTAAGTCCTGGTGCACTCTAGGACATACCACGAAATGACCCTCAGCTTTCAAAATGGTGCAAATCAACTAGTATTGTTTCCACATGCATCTTACTCCCCAAGCGACTGTAAGTCCCTTGGGAAGGGAACCGTGTTATACATTGCTTCTACATCCCCCTTGACACAAAAGCTAACATAGAAGTCCCTTGATAGTCTTGGAGCAAGGAGGCCTTCTTGCATTGCCCCACCCCACTCTGTCCCCAAAGAACTGCCCCTCCTTGGTTTCCAGAGGCACCTGTATTTGTCAAAGCACTTAACACATGGCATAATCATCATGTGTCCATCAGACACCACACCACATACACATACACACACGCGCGCACACCACACACGTTAGACTGTAAGCATCACAAAAGCAAGGACCACGACAGTGTTGTGTACCACTCTATCCCTCGAGTAGGTCATCATTTAGTATCTGTCAAAAAAACAAAGTCCCCAGGTGAGCCTATAGGAGAGATTTTCTTCTTTCCTGTATTGGCTGATAGAAAGTTCTGGAAGTAGGAAGATGGTCTGATGCTTTCATGGCTGGTATTGATGTTAGCGGTCACTGTCTAGGGTATCCATACATCCCAGTTTGCCCAGGACAGTCCTGGGTTTCGCCTGGGTTGTCCTGTTCACCTGGGACAGTCCTGGGTTTTCCAATGTAATTAATACTCCATTTCATTCTCAAAAGTGTCCACATTTGGAGAATAAGTTATATGGCCACTTTATCACTGGTCTAAATGAGAGCTGGTGACAACACAGTTTGGGAACCCAAAAGCAAGCCATCCAAACCCTCAAGGTCCCATCAGGTACATTATTAAGAAGCAGAGGGTTCTCTGAGACCATTGGCAATAAGAGTGAAATCTAGAGGTGCAAATAATCTCTCATCCCACCTCCTAACCCTCTGCCCTTCACAGCTTTAAAAGCAAGTGCAAAACATTCACTCGACCTCACTTGTCATCTCTGAGCCAGAAAGGTCATCACATGAAATTATGGGCTGCCTCTAACATGTTGGTGTGGACTATGTGCTGAAGACGGAGCCTTTCGTATTATAGTCCCTGACACCTCAAGAAGCAAGGCACATTTATCAGTGGTTTTACTTTCCCCATCCCCTCTCCCCATTGCACAGGCTATAAGCTAAATAATGGGAGGGGGCAGAGAAAGAGTAGCAAAACTGCTATTTACTTGGAACAAGATCACCCCATCCCCACCCTGACCAGGCCTGTTCTAAGGGAGCTGTGGAGACAGCAGGGACAGTGGGAGTCATACCTGCAGCTCAGCTCTTCCAACCTGCCTAGATTTTGCAAATGGCCAACACATTCTCCAAGTGCTCAGGGGGTGTACCCAAAATGGGGGTAAAGCTGGGAGAATACTGGAGAAGTCTACAGCCTGCACTTGACAAACATAGTGATTCAAATGGGGTACCTGGACTCCAATGTTTATAGCAGCGATGTCCACAATAGCCAAACTATGGAAAGAGCCCAGATGTCCATCGACAGATGAATGGATAAAGAACAGGTAGTTTGTATATACAATGGAATATTACTCAGCCATCAAAAAGAATGAAATCTTGCCATTTGCAAGAGGTGGATGGAACTAGAGGATATTACGCTAAGTGAAACAAGTCAATCAGAGAAAGACAGTTATCATATGTTTCACTCATAAGTGGAATTTAAGAAACAAAACAGATGAACGTAGGGAAAGGGAAGGAAAAGCAAAATAAGGTGAAAATTGAGAGGGAGGTAAACTGTAAGAAACACTGAAATCTAGGAAACAAACTGAGCGTTGCTAGAAGGAAGGTCGGTGTGGGATGGGGTAATTGGGTGATGGGCATTAAGGAGGGCACTTGTAATGAGCACTGGGTATTATATGCAACTGATGAATCACTAAATTCTACCTCTGAAACTTATTTTTAAAAAGATGGCTACAGTCTAGTCAGATGACAAGATTAACATATACACAAAACAGAGTAGAAGTCCAGTCCCCATGGGCTTTTACTGGATTGAATGGAAACATTCTGATATGCAACATATATCTTAGAGCGGACTGCTATTTAAAAAAAAAAATCCCTTAGACTGAATGACTTAAGCAACAAACATTTCTTTCAGGAGGCTGGGAATCCAAGGTCAAGGTGCTGGCAGATTCCATGTCTGTGAGAGCCTGCTTCCCGGGTTGCAGATGTCACCTTTTCACTCTGTCCTCACATGGCTTTTCCCTGGTGCGTATGCACACAGAACAAGAGACAGAGCTCTCCTGTTACTCCTTCTTACGAGGGCACCAATCCCATCATGTGAGTCCCATCCTCATGACTTCATCTAAACCTAATTAATTCTCAAAGGCCCCACCTGCCATCATATTGGTGTAAGAGCTCCAACATAAGAACTGGAGAAGGAAATATTCAGCCCATAACAAAATGCCTATGTGAGAAGATGGGTCACTCAACAAAGCCCCATGACTGACTGCATCCCAAGCACTGGAGATACTATGCACTGACTATAAACATCTGTCCCCATTGAATGTACATCCCAGAGAAAGGGGCTGGAAACCAGCCAGTAGCCGATGACGCAGCTGCCAATGTGTTCATGGACTTACCTGCGAAGCAAATCCCCCGGAATCACAGTGCTCGACACCATTTCCCAGAACACACTGTGCAGAGTGTTTCACCTCCACTTCTTTATCACCTCTTTTTTCCCCCACTGTACTCAGAATTAGTCAGGCATGGGAAAGGAAGTCGTCAAGGTCAAAGTGCTGAAAAAGTTTTCTTTTTGGGGACCCAAAAGCAAGCCATCCAAACCCTCAAGGTCCCATCAGGTACATTATCACCTGTCATTCCAACCAGTCTAGCTTTACTACCTAACAGCTCTGAACTCAATTCTCAAAATTCTGCGTGAAATTTCCATATAGGTAAGTAAGTTCATGGTCCCACTGGGCTTGGCACGCTGGTGTTGCTTGGCATATGACCCTCACTTTGAACTTATGAATCACAGATTTGAAACCGTTATTAGTCCTATTGCCTCTCCTGGATGAATGGTAAACCGAGCGTGATGTGCACAGATGACTCACTTACAGCCACGGTATTATTAACACTCCTGAAAACCTACGTTCTCCTTCACCCTCATCCTCTGTGTCAACATTAGGGGCAGCTCAGTGGCGAAGCAGATCCAGAGTCTTTAGGTACAACAGACTTGAGGTCACATACTGATGTCACCTTGGGCGAGTTACGTAACCTCTCTGAAATTTAGTTTCCTCATCTGTAAAATGAGAACAGAGACCTTAGAAGTTTATTGAACTATATGTTCAATAGTGAATAATATATGTGAAGTGTTTAGCACGGAACAATCACAAAACAAATGGTGCTTTACTGTTAATGCTAATGCCATTGTTATTGTCAACAACCATCACTAGGGATCATAAGAGACGTATTGTGCTTCAGTAATGTGATTGTGTAAAATATGTTAAAGTATCTCAGTGTGAACATCACGATGTGTATACATACACAAGTTAAGTGTAATCTACACCAGGTGGTTGAATAACATTTGAATCATCTGATCAGAAATCCCCACTCCAAAAGTAAGGTCTGGCCTTTGAGATGCTTTTCCTGTGTCTCTGCCAGAGCATGCATTCGTTAACACTGGGGATGAGAGATGGCACAAAGTGTCAGATGGTCAAATCAAACTCAGAAATCTTACCCAGCATCAAGACTTTTTAATATCAAGCATACAAATACTTGTGAGGCACAGGTGGAGAAGAGAGAGGTCCGTGACCCTCACCTTAGAGCCCCAGGCCCTTCCTTGTTAATGAGCATGCACTTTGAGATCTCTAAGTATTACATGCAGGCTGCATCACTTACATTAAAGGGAAATGTTTGAGTCACGAAACATCTTTATCTTTATACTCAGTCGCATAGCTTACGTGACACTTTCTGCGGAGTCTTGTACCCCAAATCCATAGATTCCAAGTCTCCTTACCATAAGCAATCCTACACAGACCAGGTACAGCCCGCTAAAAACATTCCACGGGTGAGGACTGTCCTGTTAGTTACCATTAGTGCTATTATTAGTGATATGCCAAGAGATCTGTAATTAGCATGTTTACAAGAACTTTTACCTTCCTTCTTCCTTCCCAAAGGCATCCCAGCCTCCCTGCCCAAAAGAAAGGACTAGATTTCAGGTCTAGTGTTAATCACCCTTTCCTCAATGTTAGAAATACATATTCACTGGTTAAGCGAATGGTGTTCAAGAAACATGGTTGGCTGGGAAGACTAAAATGTACGGACTCTGGGAAACAAACTGAGGGCTTCAGAGGGGAGGGGGTGGGGGATTGGGATAGGCCAGTGATAGGTATTAAGGAGGGCACGTATTGCATGGTGCACTGGGTGTTATACGCAAGTAATGAATCATGGAACTTTACATCAAAAACTAGGGATGTACTGTATGGTGACTAACATAATATAATTTAAAAAATTATTTAAAAAATAAACAAATAAAAGGTATTACTGCCCTTGCAAAAATGAGGTATAAGAAATAATCTGTTGGGGCACCTGGGTGGCTCACTTGCTGGGCATCTGCCTTCAGCTCAGGTCATGATTCTAGCGTTCTGGGATCGAGTCCCACATCAGGCTCCTCTGCTATGAGCCTGCTTCTCCCTCTCCCACTCCCCCTGCTTGTGTTCCCTCTCTCTCTGTCTCTCTCTGTGTCAAATAGATAAATAAAATCTTTAAAAAAAAAAAAAAGAAAGAAGAAAGGAAAGAAGGAAGGAAGGAAGGAAGGAAGGAAGGAAGGAAGGAAGGAAGGAAGGAAGAAAGAAAGAAAGAAAGAAAGAAAGAAAGAAAGAAAGAAAGAAAGAAAGAAAGAAAGAAAGAAAGAAAGAATCTGTCAAACCCAACGGGTTTCCAGGTCAAGAATATGTTCTCCCTCTGCCCTCAGCTTAACCTAGGATTCTGTCACCAGACCGAACTAGAAAGTTGCCTAAGTCTACAGAGTACTGTTGCCTCTGCCTCTAAGTGGGCAATTCATTCAAGATGCTTGTCAAAGAGGGGCACCTGGCTAGTTCAGTCAGTGGGGCATGCAACTCTTGATCTCAAGGTCGAGAGTTCAAGCCTCACATTGGACGAGGAGCCTACTTTAAAAAAAAAGATTCTTGTCAAAGAGCCTAAGGATTAGGTGTGGTTTGACCCGAGCTTAGAGAAAGAGGTTGTAGAGTTCTTTTTTTGCCTGCTTGTAATAAACATAGTTTGTTAATAAATGTAATATGTGTGGTAGGACTAGACGTGAGACTTGTTTTCATTCTAATTCATCACCTGATGGCAAAAGTGGGGGAAGGGAAGTGGTGTCCTACCTTCCACAAAACATTAAATTTGCCAAAGACCATGCCAAAGATCAAGATCAGCTGGCAGAGAAATTTGACCCCATCCTTATCCTACTCTGCCGCTAACTAGCTGTATCGCCTGGGCCCAGACAATGCCTCTTCTGGTCTCAGTTCCCTCACCTGGACTAAATCCTACTCAAAGGGGCGCCTGGGTGGCACAGCGGTTAAGCGTCTGCCTTCGGCTCAGGGCGTGATCCCGGCGTTATGGGATCGAGCCCCACATCAGGCTCTTCTGCTGTGAGCCTGCTTCTTCCTCTCCCACTCCCCCTGCTTGTGTTCCCTCTCTCGCTGGCTGTCTCTATCTCTGTTGAATAAATAAATAAAATCATTTTTAAAAAATAAAAATAAAAAATCCTACTCAAAGCTCTGTTACGCAGTGATTTTCTCCCTGTTGTGACAGCCTCGTGTCCTACTGAAGGGCATGATCATAAAAATTGGGGAGGGGACAGGGAGGGAGACAGTAGCAATTTGCTTAAATGAAAAAGGATTAAGAAAAGGAAGAAAAGAACTATGGCCATGTGATTGTGGGTAGAGAGAAGGTCTGGATGCACAGGGAAGAAGCTTATTCTTCAATGTCTCTGTCTTGTCTTTGAGGAAGTTGAAATAAGGAACATGAGGAAATCTGAACAAGTAGAAGGAAACAAAACTATTAATATCTAGGGCAATTATATTATCTATTGTCCAAACCTGGACTCTTCTGAGAGTGATAGGGGACATGATGAAGAATTACTTCAGAAGAGACATAAACTATGCCCAGCACACTGAGATGGATGGTCACCTGACTCAGAGCTGGCTCTCACCTGCACACTGATAAGCAAAAGTGAGTTATGCATTTGATGGTTCCTACCACTAGGAAGGAGTAGCAAAGGTAACAATTGTGTCTTTCAAAACTAGAACATTTACTTTTAAAAATGAAAACATTGAAGCAAACATGCAAATACCAAAGGTAACTTGCCACTGTCACTTTTTTTTATTCTTAATTATCTTAACTATCTTAGCTTAACTATCTTAGCTTAATTGACAGTCTTATTTTGTCTTTTGTCCTTGATGAAAATCTTGAACCCTTGGGGGGAAAAAAAGTTATTTCCCCTCACCAGTAGTATAAATATTTTAAATAGGCAGACTAGAAAATATCTTTCAGGCTTCAATAAAAAGACTACTCAACTAACCAGACTCCTTTTCATATCATGGTCATCATTAAAAATTAATCTACTAATTTCACCCTTTCAAATAAATTAGGAAAAGTACTACCTTGCTTCAGGAAAAAAATATTTGTGAGAGCAAGACTAAGTGAAAATGCTAAATCAAAAGGGGTATAATATAAATGTCCAACAATAAGAAATTATTAAATAAACTCTAATGCATTCATGTAAGGGAAAATTGTGCAACCATTAAAACTAATCATTTAGAATTATATTGACTAAAGAAAGATGTTTAGGATGTATCGTGTTCAAAAAAGGTATATTGGAACATATGAAATATTTTTAAATCTATGAGTTCATAATGATACTAAGAACAAAAAAGAGAAAAAAACTCATGGTTCACTTTGGGGGAATGGGGAGGAAACAACCCATTATTTTGAAAACTGGTACTCTCAAGGAAAAGAATCAAGCATTTGTCTTGCCCTTCCTGTGCTAATGATGCCTATGGGTAACCAAATGTTTGGTGAGGGGGATTTATCTTTACGGAAGTATTTTAGCTGATAAACAAAAAAGATATGTTAGGATTAGAGTAACACCATTTTATATCATTGAATGAATTTATAGATGTATTGGTTTGCTGGGGTTACCCCCAAAAAGGACCACAGACTGGCTGGCCAAAGAACAGAAGTTTATTTTCTCATGGTCCTGGAGGCTGGAAGTAAGGTAAAGATGTCAGCCATCTTTTCCTTGTGTCTTCACATGGTCATCCCTACGTGTGTGTCTGTGTCTGTATCTCTTCTAATTATAAGGTTCCCTAATGACCTCATTTCAACTTAATCACATCTTTACTTTATCTCCACATTCAGTCACATTCTGAAGGTACTGAAGGATTAGAACTTCACTGTATATATTGGTGACAGGGGAAGGAGGAGGACACAAATCAGCCCATAACAATAGATATAGAGAACATTCTAAAAAGAGAGCTACCAAAGATTATGTGCCTCCTGGCTGAAGGGCACAGTACCATTTACGAAGCAGAGTTGACTAGGATAGAATCTGAATCTGATGAAGTTTGAGACCTAAGTAACAATTTAGAGGACATAACGTTATAAAGGACACCATAGAAAAGCAATCAGTAAAATCCAGACTGAGAAACTCTATAGAATAGATGACCAAATTTCTTCAGCAAATGAACTGCAAGGGGGGGAAAAAAAGAGGAGAAATCTATGGATTTTTAAAGATTTAAGAAACATATCACCCAAAGGAAGCAATTGCAAGTCCACCTTAATCTTGACTCAAGCAAATCATTATAAGACGACCAGAGAAATTTTAACAGAGACTGGATAGTTGAGGATTTGAAGATACTGTTGTTAATTATTGACGTATGATAAGGGCATGGTCACTTTTTAAGGTTCAATATCTTATCCAGATATATACTCGAATATTTACTGATTAAATGTTATGATGGCTAGGATTGACTTCAGAATAATCTGGGGTGGGGGTCAATTGAAGTACAGATAAAACAAGATTAGCCATGAAAGGAGATTCAGCCTATTATCCAGTCCATTTTAGTGTATGTTTGAAATGTTTCATAATGAAAAGATCTTTTTAAGCGGGGGGAGGGAAATAGGTTAGAGCACGCATAGTACAATTCCATCATGGAAACCATAGAGAGGACACGCGTCATATGTGTGCACAGGCTTAGGAAGAAAATCAAACGGTAACACACTGAACCTTCTAGAGGCGCTCCCTGGATGGCAGAGTTGTAAGTGATCTCCCTGTTTTTACTCCCTTCCTCATTGTGTACAATTTTTAATGAGTATTTATCATTTTTACCATCAGGAAAAACAAGCTACTTTCATTTTTTTTATACTTTGAATAAATAAAAGGTCTGCTGCCTTAAGTCCCTCCTGTGGGCAGCAATTCTGGAGTTAAGCTGATGAATGAAAGCTTATTGCTCGACTAATCCTTCTAGTTACCGGAGTTTGCGGGCTATTAAGGTGCATTACCCTATGGAGTAATATAACATCTGAGATCATGTCAAACCCACATTCGAATGGTGAAAATGGCATGTTTCATAGGCATGCCATAAAGAGTATAATTGGACCCATTAAATATGACGCATGTGAATTCCAAAGGTTACTGAATAAATAATGTTATTTAACAAAGTGAAATTGGAATGTGAATTGACTGAAATTAGAGTCCATTTCCCTTCCGAAAATTATATCGCTTTCTTCACAGAGTGAACAGACTGGAGTATTCTTTCCAGCCCAGCCCTCTCGTAGCCCAGCTGACAAGTCATGGGTGAGCAGGGAAGACATGGCCTTGGCAATACGTCCCCACCCACTGCCCCCTGCCCATATGTGTCAGGAAGCTTCACTGGGGGGTCGGTTCACTGTATTAGAAAAATTCAGTTCAGTCTACCTCCCGTGGTTCTCTTTGGGGTATCTCCTTTACTTCCACACGGCTGACACTTCTGGTCACCAAATGTGGTTTTTCCCCACAAGCAATTCTCTGTAACACCAGCTGGATGTCCCACAGTTTGGGGTTTTTTTAATTTAAATTCAATTAATTAACATATAGTGTATTATAAGCTTCAGAGGTAGAGTTCAGTGATTCGTCAGTTGCATATAACACTCAGTGCTCATTACATCATATGACCTCCCTAATGCCCATCACCCAGTTACCCCATTTCCCCCTGCCCACCTCCCCTCCAGCCACCCTCAATTTGTTTCCTATAGTTAAGAGTCTCTTATGGTTTGTCTCCCTCTCTGATTTCATCTTATTTTATTTTTCCCTCCCTTCCCCTATGATCCTCCATTTTGTTTCTTAAATTCCACATATGAGTGAAATCATATCATTGTCTTTCTCTGATTGACTTATTTCAGTTAGCATAACACCCTCTAGTTCTATCCATATGATTGCAAATGGTAAGATTTCTCTTTTTTGATGGCTGAGTAGTATTCCAGTGTGTGTGTGTGTGTGTGTGTGTGTGTGTGTATACACCACATCTTTTTTATCCATTCATCTGTCGATGGACATCTGGGCTCTTTCCATAGTTTGGCTACTGTGGACATTGCTGCTATAAACATTGGGGTACAGGTGGCCTTGTGGATCACAGTTTAACTCAATTGTAACTCTGTCTACCGGGAGATAGTGTCAGATCCCACAGGTGAAGGACTGAGTTTCACAACACTGCCGCTCTCTGCACCTCCCCCCCCCCCGCCCCGTCACCCATTTTAGATGCCGGCTGCAAGCCCAGGCCATCATCTGTGCTCTGACTAAGCAGCTATAGATCAGAGGGCCCGACAACCCCATCCTCAGGTTGGGCTCATTTGCTAGAGCAGCTCTCAGAACTCAGGGAAATGCTTACTTACATGCTTCACTTCCATATACACCCACTTTACTCTTCAGGAACAGCCAGCCTAACTAGGAGCCAACGGTAGCCATGGAAACTCACCTTGCTTCCCCACCCCCACCGCTTCTTGGAATTACCTCCCAAACATATGATGTCTGGGACACCCAAACCCAGGAGCACAGCTAGCCCAGGAAGAGCCTTCAGGTGAATTAGAATAAGGCCCCTTCTCTGAGTCAATACAGCCCTGGGGGAGTAGACAGTTCCTGTAGGATAATCAGAAAATGGCACCTCTTCCTCTGTGCAGGCCCCATAGCAGGGTGCAGAGCCAGCCAAGCAGAGCCCCACTGTGCTGCTTGGCTGATGTCCTTGCGTACAGCCATATGCAAAGCCCCAGTCCAAACCCCTGACCACTGTGGCTGGCTTCTCACCTCAGTCCAGGGCTGTTTTGACAGCAGAAGATGGCAGTAGAAGTAGACATGGGGGATAGTCGACCCCTGAAGATCCTCCTCCTCATTCCCCCACCACCAACTCCAGCCCTGGTCCCACCAGCTGTGGGAGGCCACGTTCCCCACTCACAACAGGCTCAGAACCTCAGCCCAGCCTAAGTCTGGGGATTCCTGGGACCTGCAGCTGGCACTTCCTTCAGCACTTCGTCCTGCATGCCTTCGTCATCCCCTACAAGGCTAACCAGGCAAATGATTTAATGTCCCCAGAGGCGCTCAGGGGGGAACTTCTTAGTTACCTGCCTCCTAACTGTTGCTGTAGAAAATCCCCCAGAGAGACTGCTGGGGCGATCAAGAAGAGCAGGGGCTATTGCCCCTCAGCTCCATGGTGGTCCTCATTCCCAAGTCTCTCTGCCCCAGCGGGGCCTGGAGAAGCTTTTCCAGAAAGGGAATCTGTGCAGAACTATGTCCCACTGCTACCCAGGTGGTAACTTCCCTTCAATAAGATGTCCTACGTAAGCTCAGAATCTGGCTCAATACTGATTTTTTAAGAAAATGTGTACCAACACCATTGTGGGAAAATGCAGATTCAGAGAGGGGAGAGTAATGACCAGGCTCCTCTTGGTCTCCCCTAATTCCTTTCACTCCGCTCATGAACAGCTCATGGCTGACCTCCACTCTGGCGATACCACATCTGAGGATCAAGAATGAGAGTGATGTGGGGCGCCGGGGTGGCTCAGTCAGCTAAGCACCCAGCTCTTGATTTCAGCCCAGTCATGATCTCAGGGTCATGAGGTGGAGCCCCACGCTGGGGTCCATGCTGTGAGTGAAGCCTGGTTAAGATTCTCTGTCTCTGCGCCTCCCCTGCTTCCACACATGTGTGTGTGCTCTCTCTCTCTCTCTTTCTCTAAAAATAAATGAATACTAAAAAAAAAAATGAATGAGAGTAATGCAATTCATCTTGGACATGATTGTGAACCAGACTTATCAACAGACAATAAACTCTACCAGAAGTTCGGGGCGATTTCAAAGACAGCTTTGGAAAGACCTTCCAGCTAAACACACCTTCCTCACGTGCCTTCACACAGCCACCATCATTGCTTTATCCCTTTGGCCTAATTCTTAGCTCTTTTTAAAAATGCAACCATTTCTGGGAGCAGGGATGTAAGGAGCTCTTGGTATTACACAGTACAAGCCAGAGCTTAAGGGAGTGGGCTCTGGAGCCAGGCTTAGGGATTCAGATCCTGGCTCTGCCACTCACTGGTGAGTGACCTTGGGAAGGTCATTTATCCTCTTCTTGAGTCCATTTTCTCATTTGTGGAATGAAGGTCATCATAGTACTTTCCTCACAGGCTTGCTGGGAGTATTAACTGAAGTGACATTTAAGCTGGTTAGCATAGTGACTGACATGGAGAAAGCAATCGACAAATGTTAACATCATTAGTCTTTAATACTCAAGTATAAACTAGTCTATCAGCTTTGTTTCTTAGAGGATGACAGAAATTTAAACATGGTTGGTTTTAAATCAACTGACCAAAGAGTCAGTGATTCCAGCATCTCCCAGTTACCATCTTGCCTCTTGCCTAATGTCACCTTCTCCGGCTGATGTCACTTTCCCTCCCTACGAGATCAGCCATCCTCTCTGCAATGCCATCACTTCCCTCCTATTCCTTAGGGGCCCAGGTCCCTCCCACACATAAGGTGAAGCAGCTTTGCCTGGTCCAAAGTTTAGCCAAGGGCCTGCCCTTGGCTTTGACTGGAAACTGCTACAGAAGGCAGAAACTACTGAGAGTTGTTTAAAAACCAAGTCCAGGGCACTTTGCTAAGGGCAAGGTGAACATGGCTAAACCCTGTCCCTCTCCAGTGGCTGTAAATTTGATTTAATCAAAAAAGCATGGGTTAAGGATTTAATGGAAGCCCGTCTCCAGCTTGGAAAGAAGAAGAGTAAAAAGAGAGCGGCTATTGACATTTTTACTGCCTAGCAGGAGATGCATGCCTGGCCCAAGTGAGTGAATCAGGGAATCCATCAGCATTGGAAAATGGATGAGACGCCAATCAATCTCTCTCCCACTAAAGTGGAGCTGGGCAGCACCACCCGTCAAGCTGTGCACCAGGTGAGCGCCAGCTCAGCTCCCAGACTTCCAGAGCTAGTAAGGGCACAGCTGGGCTAGAATCTGGATGAAAATCTATGAGAGGGATTTATTCTTTCCCTTCTCTGATATGGTCAGCCTTTGAGATCTGAATCTCCTTAGTATACACGTGAGTGGGTGTTGCTCTGCAAATTACCTGAAGGTAACAGGAGTTCCCCTCCCCCACCCCAATTTCCAAATACGTCCTCTACCAGTAGTGTCATTGCTTTGAGTTATTTTCAGGCATGCTACCTTCCTATTCTTTTAAAATTTATAAATATTCTGGAGTGACAATGAAATAAAAATATTATCAGATATTAATGGCAGAGGCTGAATTAGTGTATGTAGTTTCTCCTCCCTTTGCGGGGAGCCAAAAGCTGGCTGCTGGAGGAGGGATTTGGTGTTGGGTGGAACATCAAAGACACCCCCAGAACAACAAAGGCCTATGCTCCCCTCCGCAGAGTCAAGTTCTTGCTGAGGAGCTAGCCTGCAACTACATTTCCCAGCTCCCTTTGCATATGGATCCATCTCCATGTCTTGCCAAAGGAAAGTAGGTGGAGGTGATATAGGTCACTTCCGGACTGACATTGTTAAGCATTATGTACGTGATCCTCCACACTGTTCCCTCCATCTGCCAGCTAGGTGATAGCAGGCATGCCTTATGGTAGCACAGGTGGCAGAGCCATCAGATGGAAGCAGCTTGGGTCCCTGAGTCACCCTTGAAGAAAACCACCTGACTCAGGATGGACTATGATGGTGATTTGAGGGTGGTTTGTACAGACGTTCATTGGTACAGACTTTATGGGGGGGTGTTGGCAGAGACCAGTCTCTCACAGATGGGGGCTGTGGGGAATGAGGGCGATGGGCCCGTTAGGGGAAGGAAAAACATGCACTCATGCTGTGATCAAGAATTCCCAGATAGGGACGCCTGGGTGGCTCTGTTGGTTAAGCATCTGCCTTTGGCTCAGGTCATGATCCCAGGGTCCTGGGATGGAGCCCCGCATTTGGGCCCCCTGCCCATCGGGGAGTCTGCTTCTCCCTCTCCCTCTGCCCCTCCCCCACCCCTGCTCCTGCTCTCTCTTGCTATTGCTCTCTTTCCTCAAATAAACAAATAAAATCTTTTTTAAAAAATTCACCTCCAATTAAGTCACATGGAGTCACCCGAGAAGCGGAAGGAGCAGGAATCTAACACTCCAAACAGGAGTTGTTTTGTCAGAAGAAACTGAGTGATGGGTTGTTCTAAATTTCTATTTGGTTTCGATTTGACTTTCAGGAGGCCTGAACACCATTCCAAATAAGATGCAGTTTATCCCTGAGCTTCTCCGCATACTTGGAAATCCAACTCCAAAAGAAAGCTATCATAGATCCACACACGTGCTAATGCACTCATGTCAGTAGTTTTGGAGCCTCTGAACTGAGATTTAGACCAGCTAATAATGTGCAGTAAAGTGGGTAAGGTTAGTGATGGTAAATAGTTTACCGGTTAGTCTCCTGCCCCTGGTATCTGTCATAGGGTACGTTTCCTTTGTCCCAAGGACTATTCTAGGAACCTCGTATGTATCAGTAAAGGTCTGTTGAATAATAAATGCAATACCATTCAAAACCATTCATCTTCTCAATCAGTTAAAATATCTCCTAAGTGGCTTCTACGCAAGCAAGACTCCCCCAGCCTCCTTTCTCTATAAATGGGTTTAAGGGGGGGCGATGGGGGGGTAGGGTGTGGAAAGTGAAACCATCTCAAACAAAACTGTCCTCCATCATAGTTAAGGATTGGATCAGATCTGAAGCAGCCCATTCATCCCCCTGTTAATTTCTCTGTGAGCCTCCTTAGGATGACGTCAACAAGTGAGTTAACTTGCTTCTTTCTCTAATTAAAGCTTTTCAAAGTCCCCATTGTTAATCTCTAAAACCCTCAATGAAGTCCTAAAGCGCGCGCGCGCGCACACACACACACACACACACACACACACACACAGGGGTAGACAGTATTGAACACCCTAACAATCACTGCTCTGAGAGGCAAACAACAGAAAACAACTCCAGCTAAATTAAGCAGAAAAGGAATTTATTTGCAGTGTAGTGGCTAAAATCACAGAATCAATGGAAGTTTGGAGAATCAGGGTCAGAAGAGAAAGAACAACTAAGAGAAATAAGGCATTGAGAAGATCACACCCTGAGAACGGTCTTCTTAACACACCATCACTGACGTCACTGTCCCTGGAGTCTTATCTGTATCAGCCACTGTGAATCATCTCTGCACATCCTATGCAATTGTCACCCAAATTCCAAAGTCTTATGACAGGGACATCCAATTGATTCAGGCTGTGTCAGGTGTCCATACTCTAGCTGCTGAGAAACTAGGAGAGGTGGTAAGTGCCCCCCTTCATTTTCTCAAGTGGGTTGTTTGGAGATGAATATGTCAAAAATAACATGTCCAGGGGAGCCTGGGTGGCTCAGTGGGTTAAGTATCTGACTCTTGATTTCAGCTCAGGTCATGATCTCGGGGCTGTGGGATTGAACCCCACATCAGGCTCAGTGCTCAAGTGGGGAGTCTGCTGGAGATTCTCTCTCTCTCCCTCTGCCCCTCCTCTCATTTGCACACGCTTTTGCTCTATCTCTCTAAAATAAATAAATAAATCTTTTTAAAAAAAATATGTCCATTGCAGTCCATCACTTTGCCTCCCCACATTTCCTCACACTAGGAACATAATATAACTATCCTTTAAATTACTGAAGGTACTTTCAAGTCACACCAAGGTGAGCACCTATATTGTACAAGTTACTCTAACCAGCTCAAAATCAAGGATCTCTAGACCATATCCATTCCATGTCTAATTCTGTTGCCATCCTGTCTTGATATTCTAGGTACCTATTATCGAGGTATCCTAAGTAATAAATTATAAAATAAGAATCATCAAGACTAGAGTCAATATTGAGAGACAGGCAAAAGAAAGGAAAGTAATTAACATTATAAATGTATATATTAAAAGACAAGAAAATGAATTAGTAAAGAGTATAGTTTCTAAAGCATGCTATTTATGTCTCCCAACCTTCATTGCTCATTCCAGATCTCTTGCACAGTCCCTAGCACCTGCTATGCAGCTACTGACCTGGAAAATGCCTTTTCCTCTATTTCAATAAGGAAGAAAGCAAATAAAACAAAAATTTAAGACGCACAGCAGCTTGCTTTCATCTGATAGGGACAACCATACACTTTCTCTGTCCTTCTTTGGGGATGTGTTGTACTCTCAGCTCTGAGCCATACTCCAGCACACAGGAAAGTTCCCATCCCAGCACCCAGCAGGATTTTACACTCACTGACAGCACTGACCTCCTTAAATTCCCAATAAAACCAAGAGACAACCATGACATTCTGGTCCCACAGAAACCAGGCTTCTCTCAGTACTAGTGTTGAAGAATCCCCAAAACGACTGAATTTTCCCTGTCCCCATTGCACAGCTACTTCAGTAAATAGATATAGTCCTTTTGCAAAAGATTTGAAGAAAGATTTGTAGTACGTGCGTGTGACAATACTGAAGTGTCTTCCCTCAAGGAACCCTGTCTTCCCTTTGATTCGAAGAGCTCTGGGTCTGGCAGCTGACTCAGATTTAGGGCAAGGTAAGGGCCATGACTTGACCACCACATCTTTGAGGGGATTTTTTCTTTTGTTTCTTTTATAGATCAAGTAGAATCTTAGTGGGATGCCTGTTTATTTCAATCCTACAGTCCCTAAAATTAACTAGCCCCCAAAGATACATGTGGGTCAAAACATTCTGATTACTAATCTAACAATACACTAGCCATAATTTGGTAACCATCTTGATTCTGATTTCAGTCTGTGCCATTCCAGAATTCTCTCACCCTTATTGAAATCAGGGAGCCCATTTCAGCTACTATGTCTCCTACCAGCAAGTAGAGATATCCCACTATGATACTTTCCAAAGATGCTAATATTCTCTCTCAGCAATCTATTTCAGACTACCTTAATCAAGAGTAATGTCTAGGCCCTCTTGGGGGTATATGCAGTGTTTCCCCTAATCCCAAGAAACCAGGTCCCTCGTGGGTTCTGCTCGCGTCCTCCTCTGGCTGTGCCCCTCTCCATGGAGTGAGATCTCTCGTAAGGTTACAGTAATCAACAGCTGTGGTTTCATCTGAAGGTTCAATTGGGTGGGGAGTTGGGGGACGGTGAATTTGTTTCCCAGCTCACTTACATTATTATTGGCAGGCTTTGACCCTTTACGATATAGGCCTATACAGTGACTCACAATATGTCAACTTGACTCTCCCAGGGATCTGAGAAAGTGAGACAGAGAGCCCTAAGATGGAAGTTGCAGTGTTTTTATAAACCTAATCTCAGAAGTAATATTGTGTCTGCTATTGTCTATTCATTAGAAGAACTTCACTAGATCCAGCCCAACACAAGGGGCAGGGGATTACACGGAGATGTAAATATCAGGAGGCTGATATTGGGGTCTGGAATATTCCCAAATCAGTATGGTCTTTGTATAGGCAAAAGAACAGCAAATGTCCATGACAAGTATCTGGGTAAATTAAGTACCCAAAGATTAAGGAAACCAAAATAGACCCTGAAAAAATAAGCTAAAAGTTCATAGTGCAGTCTAAGAAGTTCTCCATCTCATTCTTGTTTTATTTCTGTGGGCATTTGTGCAGGTCTGGCCATTTGTGTGTGCAGATAGGCAGTGCCCACATGATGTGATTCCACAGTCACAAAGAAAATCTGCCTCCTGGAACTGAGGAAGCCTCCATCCCCAGCTCCCAGGCTTTTATTCCCTTTTTCTCACACTTTGTGCATTCCAGTATCGGGAAAGTGTTCTTTGAGCATAAGGCTTTTGACTGAAGGCAAACACCTCTGAGTCTGTTAACACGGGAAAGTTTTCTCAGTCATTAGTGCCTTGGAATGAATTTGGTGGCTCAGAGCATTTGTAGAGTGTATTTTGCTTGTGAAAGAAAAGTAGGAAAGAATAGCTGGAATATCCTTAGGCATGATCACATGGTGATTCCAACCAAGGGAAGAGAAGGAACATTGAGCAGAGGTAAATGAAAGCCATCCTTTATTTTCTTCATCATTCTGCGTACAATTTTGAGTCTGCAACAAACAATCATATTGTATTTATGTATCATGCCTGCCTTACCTGACACTTTATTCTTACAATGACTTAGTGAGCTAGGTATCATTTTCATTATTTAATAGAGGAGGTGAAGTGACTTGCCCAAGTTCACACAGCTATTTTGCTACTTTGCAGCAGGGTCAGAATTACAACCAAAGGATGTGGATTCTAATAGCAATGTTCTTTCGACTGCAATATCTTCTGATCATAGAAAGAGGGAGTGGAAAAGTTGAAGGGGGGGTAACAGAGGAGATTTTCCAGAATGATCACTAAGGGAAGACTCATTCATGCCAAGGACAGCATCACTACTTGTGACGCTGAGAGCACAAGTAAAACAAATCCCTGCTTGAGGGGAAGGCAAACAGCTTTGCAGGCATTAAGGATTTTTTAATCCGATCTTGAACATTGAAGCTTTGATTAGATGGAAACAAATGAAAGAATGAACAAACAAAAAACAGACTCTTAAATACAGAGAACAAACTGGTAGTTGCCGGGGGAAAAATGGGGAGGGTGAAATAGATAAAGGGGATTAAGAGGCACCAACTTCGAGTTATAAAATAAATAAGTCACGCAGAAGAAAAGTACAGCATAGGGAATAGAGTCAATAATATGGTAATAACATTGTGTGGTGACAGATGTTGACTACAGTTATCATGGGCACTGTGTAACATATAGAATTGTCGAATCACTATGTTGTACACCTGAAACTAATATAACATTGTATGTGAATTACTCCTCAATTAAAAAATGTTTTTAGAACAATAGATGGACCATTTGGGAAAGGGCAGTTTAAGTTGAAGGGGAAGCCATACAGTTTAAATGCTAACACGTGCAGGCTCTGGCATGGAGCTCTGGAATAGTATGACTTCTAGAAGACAAGCTTCCATCCCAGAAGCAGTATTTTAGAGCCTAAATCCACTTCGTCATTTTCAGTGGCCCCTCCAGACACAACCAAGGATAAGGTATGAGGCTAAGCCAGGAGTCTTAGATGACTCATTAAATTCTTGTTTTTATCTTCTCTTCCAAACTTGAGAGTAAGGGGCCAAAAATCTGTTGCCGAAGAAGAAGTGTGAGCACACTTTTTCTTTGAAGGGCCAGATAGTAAACATTTTAGATTTTGTGGGTCGGTCTATGTCACAATTATTTAACGCTACCATTCTAGGGCAAAAGCAGCAATGGGCCATCGGTAAATGACTGGGCGTGACCAGGGTTGACCCTGCACTTGCAGGACCCAGAGAGTGAGCATCTTCTGAATTCTGGCACCCTGGGCACCTTGCTTCTCTTACCTAATGCCAGTCCTGGGCGTGGCTATGTTGCAATGAAATTTTACCTTCAAAAACAGTGGGGATCCCAGAGCCAAAAGGTAGAAACAACCTAAATGTCTGTCTACTGAGGAAAGGAAGGAAAAAAATATGGCATATTCCTGGACTGGAATATTATCCAGCTGTAAGAATTGCTAAGTGAAAGAATCCAGTCACAAAAGACCATGTACTATGTGAGTCTATTCATATGAATGGAATATCCAGAACAGAGAAATCTATAGGCAAGAAAGTAGATTAATGGTTGCTTAGGGGGAGAGGAGGGAAGTGGGGAGATGCTGGGGGACAGTAACAGCTAAAGGGTACTGGTTTCTTTTACACATGAGGAGAATTTTCTAAAATTGACTATGGTAATAGTGGCATGTATCTGTGAATATACTAAAAACCATTGAATTTTACACTTGAAGTTGGTGAATTGCATTTATATGAATTATATCTCAATACACGTGTTAAAAAAAAACAATAACAGTTGGCAGACTAGACTTGGCCCATGGGCCATAGTTTGCCAAGCCTGCTCCTATATGCACTTCATTAAAAATTTATCTCCTTTCATCTTCACAGCAAACCTGTGAGGCAGGTCTGATTTTGGAGGCTCAGAATGACTGGGTAACTTGCCCAGGGTCACTCAGCCGACAAGTGGAACACCAGAGTCCCTGCTGACTTCAGAGGGCACGCCGCGTAGCATGTCACTCAGACAAAAGTGCTCACTTTTTTATCTCCTCCAGAGTGCAGGTGACCCTTGAACAACACAAAGGTTAGGGGTGCCAACCTCAAAAATCCACATATAATTCTTGACTCCCCAAACACTTAACTACTAATAGCCTACTACTGACCGGAAGCCTTATGGGTAATATAAATGGTTGGTTCATACACATTCTGTATGTTCTATGCGTTATATGCCGTATTCTTACAATAAAGTAACCTGGAGAAAAGAGAATATTATTTTAAAAATTGCAAGGAAGAAATACATTTACAGTTCTGTATATATTTATCAAAAAGAATCCACATGTAAGTAGATGCACATAGTTCAAGCCCATGTTGTTCAAGGTCAAGTATATGCCCAGAGCCATGCGCTTGGTAAGGACACGATAAACTGTTGGTTGGTTTGGTTTATATTTAGAGAAAACACGTAGTGAGAGGGTTAAGAAGACAGACTCAGGGGGCGCCTGGGTGGCTCAGTCAGTTAAGCAACTGGCTCTTGATTTTGGCTTAGGTCATGATCTCAGGGTCGTGAGATCAAGACCCACGTTGGGCTCCACACTGGGCATGGAGATTCTCTCTCTCCCTCCCCCTTTGCCTCTTCCCCTTAGTCTCTCTCTCTCTCTCTCTTAAAAAAGAAGAAGAAGAAGAAGAAGAAGAAGAAGAAGAAGAAGAAGAAGAAGAAGAAGAAGAAGAAGAAGAGGAGGAGGAGGAGGAGGAGGAGGAGGAGGAGGAGGAGGAGGAGGAGGAGGAGGAGGAGGAGGAGGAGGAGGAGGAGGGAGAAGAAGAAGAAGAAGAGGGAGACGACAAACTCTTGAGCAAGACTGCCTAGATCCAAATTCCAGCTCAGGACTCATGCTCCGCCCTGAACAAATCGTTTCCCCTTGCTGAGCCTCAGTTTTCTCATCTCTAAAATGAGGATAAGAGCTCCTGGCTCTTAGGATTGTTGGGAGAAATCGATGAATTGTGGATATAAAACATTCACGACAGTGAATCAGACTTGCTGTCATGAGCTACCAGCCGCGAGTCCCGTGGGGGTGGCCGCTCTCACAGGGATACGATCTGTCTTAACAACGGGCAAGCGAGGCTTCGCAACAGCCCAGCGAGGAAAATCTGGGGAATAGCGGAGATGCTGGGTCCTAGGCAAATCACGCCACCAGCAGGTCTTGCTGCTCATCCAAACCGACAACGCCCTAAGCATCTCGCTCCGCAGGACCTCCGGGGTCTGGGCAACCCCCCCAAGAGTAGCGGGCGGAGGAGGCGGCCTGGGCCAGCAGCCGGGGGCGCGCACCGGGCTTCAGGCCGTCAGCACCACCCAGCTTCCATTTAGCTTATAATAGCAGATATGAAAATTTCATCAGCTTTTCTGCTTTACTCTTGTGAAATATTAAGCATTAATAAATTATTAAGCTCAATGTAAAATACTACAAATGTGCCTAGATGCCAGCAAGAGGCACGTTTGTTATAGGGCTATTTCAAGCAAAGCAATCTACTCCAGTAAGGGACGCCTTCTTTCTTCCTCTGTTATTTGTGCTCCTTGATAGGGAAATGTCTATTCTGGGACTCGGGGGCTACAAATAAGCGGGAAGGAGGCAGGAGCTCGGTCTGTGTGGCTGCTTGCTCGCGCGTTCAGGGATGACTGCGGGCAGGAGCTGGAGTCTGTGTAAGAGGGGACGCTCAGAGCGTGGGGCCCAAACTTGGGAGAAAAAGGTGTCTCTTCAGTGACCTTTTCTCTCGGGCCCCCGAAGCAGAACACTCACCTCAGGCCTGAGTTGTGGCCAAAGGGGGGTCCAACGGCCTAGAGGTGTACGTTTGGTGTACTGACAAGAAGTGTCTGAGTCACGTCTGCTCCTCTAGGAGGCTGGGGCTAAACCCCAGAGGGAACTCCCGCAACCTGCGGAATCAGCTCATCTGACAAGCCAGCGGGCTGGGGCGCGTCCTCCGGGGAGCAAAGAGCTCACCACCCCAAAAAGAACATGCAAAGCCCTCCACCTCCGGTTGGAAGAAGGAATTCGGAGGCGAGCACTGTTGCTTCTCCTCTCGCCCTCCCCAGGCCTAGCCTCCTGAACACATAGCTGGACGAGGAAAAGAGAGATGGCTCCAAAGAGACCCAGGAATCCAAGTCCCCCACTGCGCTGTGCACAAGCAACAATGTTTGGGGACCCTCCACTACAATATGTCCTGAACCGGGATTGGGGAGCTTTCCCCTGCTTCGTCACAGACCGCCACGTGGCTCAGCACACACGTGACCCTCAGCCACAGACGGAGCACTGGACCCAGGACTGTGTGGAGGGGCGGTGAGGCCTGGTGGCCCAGCTCTTCCTGGGACCAGACACAGGTGGGTTCCGGCATCACGAGGAAGCTGTGGGGCAGACACACCAGTGCCTTGCTGAGGCCCCTCCAGGACAGCCCTGCTCCGCTACCTTCCTCCCCTGGGACCTGAGGCTCCCCTTGCACCTCCCCCTCCTACCTAACCCTGGGACGTCCTCCGGGCCGCAGTGCAGGTGTCCTTCCCCCCTCCATCCTGCCTCTGTCTCTTTCTCTCGAACTCTGTGTATCTATTTATACAATTTATTTTGTAAATTAGAGTAGCATCCTACCTCACAGCAAAAAAGGGTGTAACAGGAATCGTTTTGCCCATAACTAATAGAAAACTCACCTGCCGTAGCTTAGCACCTGACAGCAATTCCTGCGTGCAGCACACTCAACTGGCAGTGGGAGGATGTGAGAAACCAGCGCCTTCGTTCTTTCAGCACTTTCGATATTTCTTAGTGTGCTGGAGCTTTTCCCTCCTGTGGACGCTTCATACCACCACTCTAGGCCCCGTGTCCCCCCATGTAACATCAAGTACAGAAAACCTGACTTCAATGGCTTGAATGAATGGAGCCTGTTTTCCTCACATAATGAGAAGTCCAGAGGCAAGCAGCTGCCAACAACCCAGCACCTTCTATGCTTCCACACTCTCTCCTTTTTGGGTCAGCTTTCACAGTGCTCTCAGTTCATGGTAACAAGATGGCTGCTGCAGTCCCAGACATCACATCTGCCTTCGAGGTAAGAGAGGGGAAAGTGGGTACAGCCAGCTGCAACTTCATAAAACCCCTTTTTTCAGAAAAGCAAAAGATAGATTCACTGATGATGCTCATAACTCCGTCTCCAGCCTAGCCTCTCTGTGGTGACCCAAAGCCACATTCAACGGCCTAGTAGACATCTCCACAGTTCCCAGGTACCTGAGAAGACTAGGAGACCCGGGTTTGAGACCGAGCTCCATCACTAGCTGGTGACCTCGGGAGAGGCACGGAAGCTCGCCGACCCTCAGTTTCTACCTGATTTGGGGATGATGCACCCCACAGAGCTACTGTAAGAACAAACTAAATACAAGTCGAAGTGCTTTGAAAATCATAAAGCACAATAGCGGCATTTCCTCACGTGCGCTCCAAGAATAACAGAAACAAACATATCTGTGCACAGTCTTTCCCACACCCTCCCCTCATTCCAGATTCTTCTTTGTGTTGACATCTCACTGGCCCTCCTTGGTCGTGCAGCACCCCAGCAGCAGGCTGAGAATTCCGAGAGCTTAGATCCCAGGCACTCTGCCTGGGTACCAAGGTCGCAGGTGAGGCGAGCAGGATGTGGGGAAGGGGGGTTGGGGGTGAGTTGAGAGACATGTGAGTCAGCTCAGGCAGCCGTCACTAATACCACAGACTGGCGGCTTCAACACAGACATTTATTCTCTCACAGTTCTGGGGGCTGCGGGTCTGAGATGAGGTGTCGGCAGGTCGGTTCCTTCTGAGGCCTCTCTCCTGGACTTGTAGACGGCCACCTTCTCGCTGTGTCCTCACATAGTCTTCCCTGCGCGTGTGTCTGTGTCCTACCCATCCGTTCTCATAAGGACACCATCCTATTGCATTAGGGGCCCCCCTCATGACCTCATCTTACTGCAGCTGCCTCTCCAAGGGCCCTGCCTCCAAATGCAGGCACCTCCAGAGGGCCTGGGGCTGGAGCCACAGCCGAGACATGGTAGAAAGAGACAGGTGTGACATGGGAGAGGCTGGAAGGAAGGTAAAGCCATCATCCCGCCCCACCTCCCCCACACCACCCATGCATGCATACCCCACCTGTCTGCCTTCCCTGCTGGCTCCTGTCAGGACAAATCGCCGTGGAGGAGAGTCTTTGTGAGGGGAGAGAGAGAGGCGGGACAAAGAACCGCCCATGGCCGCCAGGAATGGGGAGGGCAGAGGGAGAAGAAGGGCATCTGGGGGATGCCTGGGCGGGAAGTTCCAGCTGCTCCCCAGGGCTCTAAGCACTGCTGGGCTGGAGCTGAGCCCACACGATGTGCGGATGACCCTGGAATACTAGGTCCTGGAGAAATGACTAGGGGGTTAGTTCCTTAGAAAAAGTTAGACAAGCACCCAGGTGATGCTGGCTGCAGTGATAGGAACCTGGTCCTTTGGACAGAGCCTCTGGGCACTGACACAGGACACGCGGGCCTGAGGACAGCAAACCGTGTGCTGTCCCTGCTCGCTCCTCCTCCAAGCATTCTGATGGTCGGGCCTGTTCATCCACATCTGTCTCAACACCAGTATTCCAAGAAAACCATTTAGAAATTGCAACACCCCTACAAGTAAGGAAGGGCGGCGTTCTCGAGCCAGTCCCAGCTTTGAAACCCGCTCCATTCAACAGAGTCACGCGGTCGGGCTCCTGCCTTCAAGGGGCTCCCAGCTCTGCTCAGGCACTGTCAGCTGCACTGTGAGGTGCACCTGCCCTCTCACCTCAGTCCACACTCCCTCCTCCCCTAGGCAACGTTCAGGACCTCTGACAAGGTGTTCCTGCCCTGTTTCTCTCACCCACTCACTCACGAGGTCGTCATGAGGGAGGCACCCCACTACCCAATGAAAAATTCAGCAGCAACATTCCTGAAAGACGCAGAGATATAGTGTGCCAGGGAGGGGCCCCAGGTCCTCCCCCCGCCCCTCCCCACCACGGGTTGGGCCAGTTCATATGCCCAACCTCAGGGATGCTGGGAGCCTATGTGGACCTTTGCATAAATCAAAAAAATTAAAAAAAAAAGATTATCCTTCTTCAGACACTTCATTTCCATGTATTGTAAAACTGTCATCATTTTCTGATATTTATTGAAATGAGATATTTTACTTCCACTTTCCAGAATTGTCATACTAGATGTATAAATCTATGGTTTCTATTATGTGAATGGTACTCTTTTTGCTGTGGCATCCTTGAGCAATGCACAGCCTGCACAACTGTACCCAGAGGTGCTGCCCAGCCCTTTATCTGCTAGTGCTAGGGTCGTACCCTGAAGGCTGGCCCCATCCCTCTCCTCCTAGTTGCTCACAGAACCATCCCTACATACACACAGACACACACACACAAAGATATATGAGCTGACTGCCCACCTGGGTTCCAGAACCACCTGCTATTTGGACACTGTCCTTGTGAAGCCAAACCAGCACCAGCGGTATCCTGACCCACTTGCACATCAGAAAGTCCACATCCTGCCCATAGAAAACCCCTGGAGCCCAATGTCCCCCCACCCCCGTCATCTGTCCAATCTTCCTCCGCCAGGATGAATATAACTCTCCCTGGAAGAATATAAGCCCCCAGCATCCCTGCTAAAAGCCCCCTCCTTCAGTCTGTGTACCTGACGCCCAGGCAAGTGACTGGTTCCCTTTCCTGGTCCCCAGGCTCCCACATGCCTCCACTGGTTCATTTACCTGCTGGAGCCTCAGTTTCTTGTTTCCTTTGTTACACTCCACAGAAGGTGGGCTCCTTAAAGATGGGCCTTTCTTCCCCTCATCCTTGTGGCTTCAGGGCTACACCGAGCCCTACAGCGCTGGCCACAGGATGGACGCCTTGCCCTACAACAGCAAAGCTTATGTCACTCAGTACGCTCTCGGTGTTGTCACAGTGAGCTCAGGGCCAGGGAAGCAGGATCCAAAGGGCAAACTCTTGTCCTCAAACCCAGAGGAGGGGGGTGGGCCGAAAGACATGGCTCTGGAGACCACTTTAAACATAGCGATGTTTAAGAAGGAAGCTACTTTGCTTTTAGGGCAAAGAATACTGCTTGTGTCTTATATTATCCTGCTTCCTGAGAAAAAGGTCCTCCGAGGGCCATCAGCGCCCTCCTGATTACCAGGCCTCCCCGATGCCTGATTTTCATACTCCTCTTGCCTTCGCCTGCACGGAGGAAGTGGGAAGGCATCCTTCCTTCCCCAGGGAGTAGAAGTAATGGATGCCTAATTCAATAGCTCTCACATTGTAAAGCACCGGCTAATAAAAAGCGTTTATAGAAAATTCAGTGGAGAACTTTACACTCGCACTCCCCAGTAAAAGCCTGATCATATCCAAGTGCTGCGTGGTCACGTGGGTCCAAGGAGCTGGCTGGGCCCGGCTCCAAACTCATACCAAGCATCCAACCCCTGTCAGATAGCGTTCCACTGGCCTGCCTCACTGCTCCACTCTCTGGCCTCGAGCTTGCCCTGGCCTGGCCTCAGGGCTGGGTGTGGGCCTCTGCTTCCCCCCACTCCGAGCCCCCCAACAGAAGGTAATAATTCTCACTATTGCACAGAGCTCTCTTACTGCTCAAGGTCAGAGCCCGCGACACTGCCCTTGTACTGTGCACCCCTGGGCTGAGCACTAACGTGCCTCAGGTCATTAATCTGCTCATCCTGAGAACTGAGTCCTATCAGTGACACAGAGAGCTCAAGCAATCTGCCCAGAGCCACACAGAGTCGGGCTCTGGACACCATGCTCTTCAGCACTGCCGTCTAATGCCGGTCACGTTAGTAGAGGGTTCTGATTTGTGTCTGACACTTGGGGGGATTTGCCCCAGGCTCTGCCATCTCCACCTCTACCTGCCTCCTGGATCCTACAAAGAGAGGTGAGCATCCCAGAGCCCATCTGACCATTTCCCCAAGGCCCAAAGAATTAAAGCATCCCAGCCAGAGAGTTGACTGTATCCACCCTGGGGCCAGCTCAAGGGTGGGGAAAGCCCCAGGCCAGCGTGCCAGGCCTCCTGCCAGACACACCCAACAGCAGGGTGTGTTCAGCCCCTGGGGCAGAGAAGGCGTGGCCACCCTATCCTGCTCCCACCACCCAAGTCTCCATTCCCACTGACGATATGCAAGATGGGGGCAGTCATCCCATCCATCTCCCAGAAGGGGCCGGCATCAAGTGGAGGGAGGGCCGGAGGAAGCCTCAAAGGGTGACATAAGGACACTGAGGTTTGAGGTTTGTTTCTGATTTCCCCGAAGCCTCAGGATTACGTAGAAGCCCAGTTAGGACACAAAGTACCATTGACAGATGCCCTACCGATCCTCCTGTCCTTAAACCCTGCAGAGTAAAGCCCAGAATGCTCTCCCAGGCACTGCGGCCTAGAAACAAAGTCAGCCACTCAGAGTTCCCACACGCCTGCCATGACCTCTGCTCCCACCCTGCCTCTGCCCAGAACCCCTGCCCACTTGGCTTCAATGCCTCATGCATCTCCTCACCCAGGAAGCCATCCCCAAACCCTGAGGTGGCACAAACCGCCCCCTGGTCCATGTCCTCAATGCTCCAACACTCCCCTGTGGTCTCCCTCAGCACCCTGCATAGACACCTGCTCCAGCTCTGCCTTCTTGAAGGACTGAGGCTCTTAGAGGGTAGGGCATGTGGTTGCAGCATCTCCTGCTCCCGATACGAGGGCTGGCACCCACATACCAAAGAAACACAGCCTCACAGTTTGGATCTGGGTGTGGAAAGCCTCAGCATGCCGGGCCAAGAAGGCAGCTGAAAGGAACGGAAAGAAGGGTGGTGGTGGACAGCAGCAGCTGCTCCCCTTCCCATCTCTTTGTCTCCCCAAACCCCACCCACCACCTCCTCAATCTCCCCCAACCTAAAATGGCGTTTCTGGATGAGATCTTTCTGGTGAGTCCAAACTCTGACTGGTTTAGGAAGAACCATTTCCGGGGGCAGCATGTGAGACCTACAGGAGTCATGGCATCCACTGGGGGCTGCTTTTGCCCAGCGAGGACCCCTGGGAAGGGCATCAGGAGGACCCTGGGCCAAGAGGAAGGGACTGGCCAGGACTTTGCAATGGAACAAGAATGGGGGCTGTGTCTGATTCTCCGTCAGGCTGCAAGAGCCTGGACAGTGAGGAAATGGTAATGCTGTTCAACCACCAGAAGAGACAAAATGGCTTTGGGTCACCCCAGGAACCAAATCAGGACTGGGGGAAGTTCCAGGGCAGCTGATCTGCTTGTCATAAGAAAGAACATTCCAGAAATCAGACCTTTCTAAATAGACTCTAAAGATGTCAGCTCTGGGGGCCCCTGGGTGGCTCAGTCAGTTAAGCCTCTGCCTTCGGCTCAGGTCATAATCTCAGGGTCCTGGGATCAAGCCCCAAGTCATGCTCCCTGCTCGGCAGGGAGTCTGCTTCTCCCTCTCCCTATGCCCCTCCCCCCACACACTCTCTCTCTCCCTCAAATAAATAAATAAAATCTTTAAAAAGATGTCAGCTCCATGAGAAAAGGGACTGTCTTGGTCTTAGTTGCTACTCTATCCCCAGCGACTAATACATGGTAAATACTCAATGATACCTGAATGAATGAATGATGAATGAATGAGTGGATGAGTGACCCATGGATATGAGGAGCTCATCCTCAAGGTACACATGGAACACCATCTGCCAAGCAGAGGGCCCTGGCCCTGGTGAGTGCTAAGTCAGCGGTGGTTGGATGCATCCCCTCCAAGAAGCATTCTCAGTCTGGGACACCTGACCTATTGGCACTGGCCCAGTGAGCCTGTGGTCAACTGCTCATGAGCGACCCCTTGTCTTCTCCCTCTGTGAGCTCTGCAAGGCCTGGCCCCATGCACATGCACAGCACGGGTGCCATAATGTCTGGCCCCTGCCTCATTCTAGGCCACACTCCACTAAGCTACTCAGGTCTAATAGGGCTTGATTTTGAGATGGTTCTATATATGTTTTGGAGGCAACTTACAGCTCTTACCTGTTTCTTAATCAAACCTGGTGGTACTAAAATAGTGTAAGAAATGGGGGCTTGGTCTATAATGTTATCTAACTATTGGAATCAAATCTTATAAGCAATTCCTGCCATATAAGCCCTATTCTCCATGTCTAGGATCCGAATGTTTCAGCAGATCTTAAATGTCCAATCTCTATGTCTCTGAGGTTTTATTTTAAAGTTCTCTGGTAACTGAAGTGAACAACCTTGGCACCCTTCCTGGGTACATGCAGGAACCTCATTACCTACTAGCTGATGAACAATGTGGGGGAGAGACAACATATTCTATTTGGCATGGTGTTATCATGGGTGGCTGGGTGCCCATGAGCCCCCAAAGCCGATTTAAAGGCATGACCTATAAAACCAAGAGGATTGTGCAGATGGTGGTCTGCCAGGGGCCCTCAGGCATCATTCAGTTCAATCCACAAAGAACAGGGAGCCTCCTGTCGGGAAGACAGGCAGGCCCAGAGTGAACACTGGCTGTACCACTTACCAGCTCCATGATCTTAGTCAACTTACTTCACTTTTCCAGACGTCAAGTTGCTTGTCAGTTAATGGGGCTAATTCCTCACTACTCCCTGGGATGGTGGTAAGAATGTGTCTCCCACAGACCAGATGCTCAACGAGTGGTAGCTATCATTTTCCAGGTGAGGAAGCTGGCCAGCACCAGACCCACTGGAGCATGCGCACAGGGTCATATCCCTTTCAGGAACAGGCCAGGTCCAGAGACTCCAGGGTGTCTCCTAAGTCCTGGCAATGGGGATCAGGGACCTGGGGCTCAGTGTCAGTTCCCGACTTCCCCTCAAGAACTGACAATTCCTCCAATCCTGCCCCTGCCCCTCCTCTCCTCTCTGCTTCTAGAAGGTCAGCAAAGTTTTCTGGCCTCATGGGGGTCCTGGGAGCTTGCTGGAGATTCCCTTGTCACAACCTCAGCCCCAGTAGGTTAAGGCCTTGATGAGGTTTGATTTTTCATTAGATGAGCCCAATGGGGTGAAGAGAAATTCTAATTCCTCCAGCAGCCCCCTCAGAAGCTTTTTCTTCATCAAGCCAACCACGATTAAGTAATTTACTTTTTTTCTTTAAACCACACTGGAGAGGCATTGTCTAAATCAGTGCCTTGTCCAATTAAAGAAAACACTTCTTGCCAATAGTTTCCGGCAGGGCTCTTATGAGGCGCAGAGGATCCTGGCTTTGGGAGAGAGCACAGGTGACAGTGCTGACATTTCAATTAGCTTTACTTTACTTGGGCAATTTATGCCTTTCTCTGGCGTAATTACATCTCAAGCTTGCCTGCAAATCCTCCCACCCTTCAAAGTCTCTCTCTGGCCTCACCTCCACCTACAGGAAGCCTCCCCTGGCCCTTCACCCCCAGCCTCAATGACACTCCCTGTTACTCTGCTCTGAAGGCCCCTGATGACGGTTTCCCATGCAGCCCCTGAAACCAGAAACTCCAGAACATACATCCATACAAGGCTACGGGCAGGAGCAAAGCTCCTGTGTTTTCAGAGCCTGCTGAGAAAAGTCACGAGCAGCACCCAAGGCCAGAAAACACATCCGTTTCTGATGGATCCCCATGAGCAGACAGCAGAGAGGCCTAGTGTTTCCCAGCCCCAGCTTAGAACACGCAGTGCCAGAGAAGCCACCCCTGGACAGGCGTGAGGAAGACTGTCAGGGAAAGGGTGTGCGGCCGCCCATGCCCAATAGCTGGGGTGAGCTTAGGTTCTGGAGTTGGGCTTCCTCAAGTTCAAATCCCACCCCTTCTTTTGACCCTCTCCAAGAACCAATTTCTCAACCTTTTTTTTTAAGATTTTATTTATTTATTTGAGATAGGGAGAGCAAGAGCGAGTGACTGAGAGAGAGAGAGCGCAGCAGGGGAGGGGCAGAGGAAGAGGGAGAACCAGACTCCCCACTGAGCAGGGAGCCCTACACCAGGCTCAATCCCAGGACCCGGGATCATGACCTGAGCTGAAGGCAGACATTTAAGCAACTGAGCCACCCAGGCGTCCCCAATTTCTCATCCTTTATAATAAAGACTAAAATAGCTCCCACATTGATGAAGCTTAAAGATGTTATGCTGCATAAGCCAGTCACAAAGGGAAAAGACTGTATGATTCCATTTCTGCCTAGAGTAGTCAAATTCATAGAGGCAGAGAGTAGAAGGGTGGTGGCCAGGGGGTGCAGGAGGGCTGGGGAGTTGTTGTTTAATGGGCGCAGACTTTCAGTTAGGAAGATGGAAAAGTTCTGGAGATGCATGGTGGAGATGATTGCACAACAATGTGAATGTACTAGAACTAACCACTTGAAAATGGCTAAAATGGTAAATTTGATGTTATATGTATTTCACCACAATAAAAAAATATATATAGCTTCAACCTGGTAGAATGGATGTGAGGGTTCAATGACAGCATCTATGTAGGGTTTAGAATAGTGCCTGGCCCTGCCCCATGCTGACCACATCCCAGCCATCCCAATGGTAACCCTATCCCTCTTTGATCCTGGTGTTCTGCCCCCTGGCTTGTTTTCCTGACCATGGCCTCGCCTCATAGGAAAGCTTCTAGGAGTCTCACATCTCACATGAAAAGATGCTCGGCATCACTCATCATCAGAGAAACACAAATCAAAACCGCAATGAAATACCCCCTCACATCTGTCAGAATGACTAGTATCAAAAAGACAAGAAATAACAAGGGAGCCCTGGTGCTCTGTTAGTGGGAATGCTAACTGGTGCAGCCACCATGGAAAACAGTATGAAGATTTCTCAAAGAACTAAAAATAGAATCACCATAGGATCCAGCAATTCCACTTCTGGGTATTTACCTAAAGAAAACAAAAACACTAATTTGAAAAGATATCTGCACCCCTATGCTTACTGCAGCATTATTTACAATAACCAAGATACGAGGACAACCTAGTGTCCATCCATGGATGGACGGATACAGAAGATGTGGTATATATACACGTACACACAACGGAACACTACTCAGCCATAAAAGAGAATGAAATCTTGTCATTTGTGACAACACAAATGGACCTAGAGCGTTTTATGCTAAGTGAAATAAATCAGGCAGAGAAAGACAAATACCATATGATTTCACTTGTATTCAGAATCAAAAACAACAACAACAGCAACAACAACAACAAAAATAGAAAGAGATTCATAAATACAGAGAACAAACTGGTGGTTGCCAGAGGGGAGGGTGGGTGAAGGATGGGGATTAAGAGGTACAAACTTCCAGTTATCAAATAAACAAGTCATGGGGATAAAAAGTACAACATAGGGAATAGAGTCAATAATATTGTAATGACTTTGTATGGTGACAGATGGTGACTAGACTTATCATGGCGAGAACTGCGAGATGGATAGCCTTGTCGAATCGCTGTGTTGTACACTGTATGTCAACTATACTCCAATTAAAATGTTTTCTAAAGAAAGAATCTCAGGTCTTGAGCCCCCTCCTCCCTCTGGCGGACGGCTCAGTTCACAGAGTTACCTTTGCCCATCATCCGCCATCCACTGTCCTTGCTTAGTGCGTTCACCTGCACCGTCCCACCAGGGCGAGCCTGGTGTCTGAAATACTCCTCAGGTTCTGGCACCAAGGTCATTATCAACTATAATAAGCAGGATGAAAAGAGTGAGGCTCCAAGAAGAAAAATAACATGCCCAGGTCCTCGTGGCTGGCAAATGCAGAGTCAGGATTCAGTACCAGTTCTCTCTAACCCCAAAGTCTAAATTCTTCCTACTAAGTGGCCATGCTCTCACCCCAAGAGGAAAGAGTAAATAGTACCCAGTTCATCTCACTCAAGGCTATACCTCCAACACTGTGAAGTGAGACTAGCTGTCTTCTTAGCTGCTTCTCACTCCACTCTGTCAGCCCCATCCATTCTCTGGAAACTGGGAGAAATGCAACTCAGTTTTTCTCTGCCTATCTTCACCACCACTGTCTCCCACCACTTCTTGAACACTCCTATTCATCCTTCAAAATCCAAATAAAACGTGACCTCCTTTGAGAAAACTTTACAGATGGCCCCACTCCTTAGGCTAGATTAGATATCCTTCCTCTATGTTCCTAACTTTTTCTCTATCCTCCTACATTTAACTCTGCTTGTAGTTGATGTCCGTTCCTCCGCACAGGATTCTCGGCTTCTTAAGGGCTGTGTCTTCCTCATAAAATCCCAAAAACAGGGCTTTTTTTCCTTGGGCTTTTTTTCCCAGTCTAGGGAGCCAACCATAGACAAATGGATTCCAAACACAAGGCTGGAAGGAACAGGGAAAGAATACAAACCAAAGGCCTTCCGGAACTTGAAGGTGGAACTTGAAGGGGCAATCAAGCCCAGATTTTGAGAATCTTGGTTGGTCAACATCATGGATTTCGAGAACACATAAAACCCTGCAAACTCCATTCAACTCTCGTTTCAAGGATTATTTTCATCAGCCTGTCTTGTCTAAATTAACTGCCCCATTTCCTCCCCCACCAGCACCCAAGCTCCTCCCAGATAAAGACCCTGGAGGCGGACTTGCTGCCCCCTGAGCTTCCCTGTCTGAAGCCCCAGGTGGGAGAATCACAGGCCCTCTGGACAACTCAAGCATTCTGCGATATTTTCCCTTGAAGCAAAAGGAAAGGCGATGACACGCACAGCAGTGTTAACGCAACATGAAGATTAAAAAATTATAATAAATCATTCATAAGCATGAAAATAACATCAAGGTGCTGCTAATGTTTTAATTACAGATAGTAATATTGCTTTTCGCAACAATGGACTTTCTGTGCAGTCACCGAAAACACTGTATTCCTGCGAGAGCACGGGCGCAGGTGCAGTCATTACAGGCTCTTCATTCATGCGGGTGAAAGGTAGCCCCGGGCTCTGGACCCCGAAGCCACAGAGACAGTTCCTCCATCTGCAGCTAATGCAGGCAAGTCCAACGTTAAGTATTTTCTGCCTTAGTTGCATATTAGATTCCCCTGGGAAGCTTTTTTTTTTTTTTTAAACCAAGGCCCAAGCCCCAGCCCCGAAGGTTCTCTTATAACTGCGGTCACTTACTACATCATGCTGCCCACTGCCCATCCCCCCTGCTGCTCACCCACCCCTGCTAACCATCCCCTTGGCTGGCCATCCCCACAACCACCACCATCACCCCTGCTGCTGCTACTGTGTTCCGGGCTCATGTCGCTTTGCATAGGAATTACTGTGCCTGCTCAGGGCGGCTGGGTGGCTCAGCTGGTTAAGCATCTGCCTTCAGCTCAGGTCATGATCCCAGACTCCTGGGATCGAGCCCTGCATCGGGCTCCCTGCTCAGCCGGGGAGCCTGCTTCTCCCTCTCCCTCTTCCCGAAACACCCCCTGTTGTGCTCCCTCTAGAGCTCCCTGTGTCAAATGAATAAATAAATTATCTTAAAAAAAAAAAAGATGCCTGATCTTTCCCCACTCCCACCTCCACCCCTGTGATATTTCCTGCACCCTAAAAGGGACCATTTGGTTGTGATGGGGGAGACATAAGAACCAGACAAACGTGATGGGGCTGGGGGGCAAAGGAACCTTCCTGTGGCCCCACGCAGCATGAGCATGGGCATGCGACCACCAAGAAGATGAGAAGGCCCCAGCGATGAGATCTGGCACATGGATCTGGTCACTGCAGTTACTCGGTGATGAAAGCACCACCTGCTCCAGCCAGATCATGTGCTAGACACACAGGGATGGAGAGAAAAGACCGGCTCGGTCATCAGCAACTCTGGGTCCAGGGGAGAAATCCAGCACGTGAACAGAGTGTCTGTGCGTGTGACCACTGTCCTCATGGAGGGCACCCAGGGCTGTGGGAGTCCAGAGGAGGCCCCTGGCCTGTGGGGTCAGCGAGGGCTTCCGGAAGAGCTGATGTTCCTGGATGCGTCACCTGGATTTACAGAACACTCTCCCACATTCTCTCTCTGTGAAGCTTCACAACTCTGAAGGACAGGCCCTGCTACAGACCCCATTTATGGATGGGGACACTGAGGCTTAGGAACACTGAGTAACTTGCCCAAGACCTTGGGTGTTTGCAGCCAAGCTCTCAGCAGCACCAATAGAAGTTAGACAAGCACTAAAGGAATTTTTATATGATAAAGTAGACTTACAGGATCCTGGGGTGGGGGCGGTTGGGTGGGCATCAGGCTAGGATTGCCTTTTGCCCTTAGCAAAGTGTCAACATCCAGGCAGCTAAGTCTCTAGAGGAAGGTCACTCTGCCTGTTTTAAGGACTTGTCAATGGGCTGTAGGTAGTAAGGAAATTTAATAATTTATCTTCTGCCTTTTTTCCCACATCAAGTTTATTAACATTTATACTTCAGGTATGCAGGGAAAAATGAACGTCTCTTCAAGGTGGCTTAGAATTCAGGCTTAAGACTTCCGGTTAAGATGGCGGAGGAGTAGGAGACACCTTTTTCAGCCGGTCCCCCGAGTCGAGCTGGATAGGTACCAGACAAGCCTAAACAACCACGGAACCAGCCTGAGATGCAGGAAGATGCATCTGGATCTCTACAAATGAACATCTCCAGCGCTGAGTATTGAGGTATGAAGCGGGGAGCCATGAAACCGCGCACAGATATCGGAAGATAAACGGAAGAGGGGGGAGCCGCCGCGTTCGGGCGCCGGGAAGCGGTAGCCACTTGCACGGGAGAGCAGGTGGGGCTCGCGGACGGCACCTGCAAAACAGCAGACTGAGACCGTGAGCCGGGTGCGCGCACCACCAGGCATCTCGCGGATCACCGGAATCCCGGTGCGCTCACTGGATCCAGACTGAGACCGGGAGCTTCCGGAGCGCGCGGGGCGGCTGGCGGCTGGCGGCGTTAGAAACACAAAGGACAGAGACGCGCCGGCCCTGGAAGTGAGGGCTGGGACGCCGGGTGTGGGGCGCACATCCCGGGACGCTGCAGGGTTGAGCAGCACCAACAGTAACAGAGTTAAAGTGGCCAGAACATTAGTAGAGAACGGGCCGCAATCCCTCTGTTCTGTGACAGAGGCTGAAATTCGGCCGCTGCTGCTTTAACTCTCAGAAGAGGCACAGCAAACCGCCAGGGAAAGTCGCCAGAGAACAAAAGCCGGGAAATACCGCCTCAGAGAGTGCCCATCCCCATCCCCCCTCGCAGGGGACACGGAGACTCTACCCAAACATGGCTGCCTGAGTATCGGCGCCGCAGGCCCCTCCCCCAGAACACAGAAGGCAGGCTGAAAAATCAAGAAGCCCACAACCCGGGCGCCTGGGTGGCACAGTCATTGAGCGCCTGTCTTTGGATTAGGGCGTGATCCCAGCGTTCCGGAAAGGAGTCCCTCATCGGGCTCCTCCGCTGGGAGCCTGCTTCTTCCTCTCCCACTCCCCTGCTTCTGTTCCCTCTCTCGCTGGTTGGCTGCTACATAAATAAATAAATAAATAAATAAAATCTTTAAAGAAGAAGCCCACATCCCTAAGATCCCTTTAAAACAAGGGGCACGGCCTGGGACCCAGTCAATAATTTGGGCTCTGGACAACCCCGCAACCTCTCCTCATCAGAATGACAAGAAGGAGAAGCCCCCCCCAGCAAAGAAAAGACAGTGAGTCTGTGGCCTCTGCCACAGAAATAATGGATATGGATGTAACCAAAGTATCAGAAATGGAATTCAGAGTAACGATGGTCAAAATGATGAGTAGAATTGAAAAAACTATTAACGAAAAGGTTACTGAGAATATAGACTCCCTAAGGACAGAAATGAGAGCAAATCTGACAGAAATTAAAAATTCTATGAGCCAAATGCAGGCAAAACTAGAGGCTCTGACGGCCAGGGTCACAGAAGCAGAGGAACGAGTTAGTGAATTGGAGGATGGGTTAATAGAGGAAAAAATGAAAATAGAAGATGGTCTTAAAAAAATCCACACCCACGAATGTAGGTTACGGGAGATTACTGACTCAATGAAACAATCCAATGTTAGAATCATCGGCATCCCCGAGGGGGTGGAGAAAAACAGAGGTCTAGAAGAGATATTTGAACAAATTGTAACTGAAAACTTCCCTAATCTAGCGAGGGAAACAAACATTCGTGTCCAAGAGGCAGAGAGGACCCCTCCCAAGCTCAACCACGACAAACCTATGCCACGTCACGTCATAGTGCATTTCACAAATATTAGATGCAAGGATACAGTATTGAAAGCGGCCAGGGCAAAGAAATTTCTCACGTACCAAGGCAAAGGCATCAGAATTACGTCAGACCTGTCTACACAGACCTGGAAAGAGAGAAAGGGTTGGGGGAGCATATTTAAAGCTCTTTCAGAGAAAAACATGCAGCCAAGGATCCTTTATCCAGCAAAGCTGTCATTCAGAATTGATGGAGAAATAAAGACATTTCAGAATCGCCAGTCACTAACCAATTTCGTAACCACGAAACCAGCCCTACAGGAGATATTATGGGGGGTTCTATAAAAGTAAAAAGGCCCCAAGAGTGATAGAGAACAGGAAGTCACAGCCAATACAAACAAAGACTTTACTGGCAACATGGCATCATTAAAATCATATCTCTCAGTAATCAGTCTTAATGTAAATGGTTTGAACCATCCCATAAAGTGCCACAGGGTTGCAGATTGGATAAAGAGAAATGCCCATCCATTTGCTGTCTACAAGAGACTCATTTCGAACCCAAAGATGCATTCAGACTGAGAGTAAGGGGATGGAGTACCATCTTTCACACAAATGGACCTCAAAAGAAAGCTGGGGTAGCAATACTCACATCAGAAAATTGGATTTTAAACTACAGACTATAGTTAGAGACGCAGAAGGACACTATATTATTCTTAAAGGAAGTATTCAACAAGTGGATATGACAATTATAAATATATATGCCCCCAACAGGGGAGCAGCAAGATACACAAGCCAACTCTTAACCAGAATAAAGAGACATATAAATAAAAATACATTAATAGTAGGGAACCTCAACACTCCACTCTCAGAAATAGAACACCCTGGCAAAAACTAAGCAAAGAATCTAAGGCTTTGAATGCCATACTCGACGAGTTGGACCTCATAGATATATATAGAACACTACACCCCAGAACCAAAAAATACTCATTCTATTCTAATGCCCATGGAACATTCTCAAGAATAGACCATGTTCTGGGACACAAAACAGGTCTCAACCGATACCAAAAGACTGAAATTATCCCCTGCATATTCTCAGACCACAACACTCTGAAATAAAAACTCAACCACAAGGAAAAATTTGGAAGAAATTCAAACACTTGGAGACTAAGAACCATCCTGCTCAGGAATGACTCGATAAACCAGGAAATCAAAAATCGAATTAAACAATTTATGGAGACCAATGAGAATGAAAATACAACAGTCCAAACCTTTGGGATACTGCAAAGGCAGTCCTAAGGGGAAAATACATAGCCATCCAAGCCTCACTCAGAAGAATAGAAAAATCTAAAATGCAGTTTTTATATTCTCACCTCAAGAAGCTGGAACAGCAACAGAGGGACAGGCCTAATCCACGCACGAGGAAGCAGTTGACCAAAATTAGAGCTGAAATCAATCAAGCAGAAACCAGAAGTACAGTAGAACAGATCAACAGGACTAGAAGCTGGTTCTTTGAGAGAATCAATAAAATTGACAGACCACTGGCAAGACTTATCCAAAAGAGAAAGGACCCAAATTATTAAAATTATGAATGAAAAGGGAGAGGTCACAACGAACACCATTGAAATTGGAAGGATTATTAGAAATTTTTATCAACAGCTATATGCCAATAAACTAAGCAATCTGGAAGAGATGGAATCCTTCCTGGAAACCTATAAACTACCAAGATTGAAACCGGAAGAAATTGATTTCTTAAACAGGCCAATTAATTATGAAGAAATTGAGTCAGTGATAAACAACCTTCCAAACAACAAAACTCCAGGCCCGGACGGTTTTCCTGGGGAATTCTACCAAACATTCAAAGAAGAAATAATACCTATTCTCCTAAAGCTATTTCAAACAATAGAAACAGAAGGAAAGCTACCAAACTCATTCTATGAGGCCAATATTACCTTGATCCCCAAACCAGGCAAAGACCCCCTGAAAAAGGAGAATTACAGACCGATCTCCCTAATGAATATGGATGCCAAAATCCTCAACAAGATACTTGCTAATAGAATCCAACAGTACATTAAAAGGATTATCCATCACGATCAAGTGGGATTCATACCTGGGATGCAAGCGTGGTTCAATATTTGCAAATCAATCAGCGTGATACATCATATCAACAAGAAAAGACTCAGGAAGCATATGATCCTCTCAATCGATGCCGAAAAAGCATTTGACAAAATACAGCATCCTTTCCTGATTAAAACCCTTCAGAGTGTAGGAATAGAAGGTACATTTCTCAATCTCATAAAAGCCATCTATGAAAAGCCTACTGCAAATATTATTCTCAATGGGGAAAAGCTGGAAGCCTTTCCCTTAAGATCAGGAACTCGACAAGGATGCCCACTCTCGCCACTATTATTCAACATAGTACTAGAAGTCCTTGCAACAGCAATCAGACGACAAAAAGGGATCAAAGGTATTCAAATCAGCAAAGAAGAAGTCAAAATGTCTCTCTTTGCAGATGACATGATACTCTATATGGAAAACCCAAAAGAAGCCACTCCCAAACTATTAGAAGTTATAGAGCAATTCAGTAACGTGGCAGGATACAAAATAAATGCTCAGAAATCAGTTGCATTTCTATACATGAATAACGAGACCGAAGAAAGAGAAATTAGGGAATCCATCCCATTTACAATAGCACCAAAAACCATACGTTACCTTGGAATTAACTTAACCAGAGACGTAAAGGACCTATATTCTAGAAACTATAAATCACTCTTGAAAGACATTGAGGAAGACATAAAAAGATGGAAAGATATTCCATGCTCATGGATCGGAAGAATTAACATAGTTAAAATGTCCATGCTACCCAGAGCAATCTACACTTTCAATGCTATCCCGATCAAAATACCGAGGACATTTTTCAAAGAACTGGAACAAATAGTCCTTAAATTTGTATGGAACCAGAAAAGGCCCCGAATCTCCAAGGAACTGTTGAAAAGGAAAAACAAAGCTGGGGGCATCACAATGCCGGATTTCGAGCTGTACTACAAAGCTGTGATCACAAAGACAGCATGGTACTGGCACAAAAACAGACACATAGACCAATGGAACAGAATAGAGAGCCCAGAAATGGACCCTCGGCTCTTTGGGCACCTAATATTTGATAAAGCAGGAAAAAACATCCGGTGGGAAAAAGACAGTCTCTTCAATAAATGGTGCTGGGAAAATTGGACAGCTACATGCAAAAGAATGAAACTTGACCACTCTCTCACACCATACACAAAAATAAACTCCAAATGGATGAAAGACCTCAATAGAGACAGGAATCCATCAAAATCCTAGAGGAGAACATAGGCAGCAACCTCTACGACATTGGCCAAAGCAACCTTTTTCATGACACATCCCCAAAGGCAAGAGAAACAAAAGATAAAATGAATTTATGGGACTTCATCAAGATTAAAAGTTTCTGCACAGCCAAGGAAACAGTCAGAAAAACTAAGAGGCAGCCCATGGAATGGGAGAATATATTTGCAAATGACACTACAGATAAAGGACTGGTATCCAAGATCTACAAAGAACTTCTCAAACTCAATACATGAGAAACAAATAAACAAATCAAAAAATGGGCAGAAGATATGAACAGACACTTTTCCAATGAAGACATACAAATGGCTAACAGACACATGAAAAAATGTTCAAAATCATTAGCCATCAAGGAAATTCAAATCAAAACCACACTGGGATACCACCTTATGCCAGTTAGAATGGCAAAAATAGACAAGACAAGAAACAACAATTGCTGGAGAGGATGTGGAGAAAGGGGATCCCTCCTACATTGTTGGTGGGAATGCAAGTTGGTACAGCCACTCTGGAAAACAGTGTGGAGGTCCCTTAAAAAGTTAAAAATTGAGCTCCCCTATGATCCAGCCATTGCACTACTGGGTGTTTACCCCAAAGATACAGATGTAGTGAAGAGAAGGGCCAGATGCACCCCAATGTTCATAGCAGCAATGTCCACAATAGCTAAATCGTGGAAGGAGCCGAGATGCCCTTCAACAGATGACTGGATTAAGAAGTTGTGGTCCATATATACAATGGAATATTACTCAGCTATCAGAAAGAATGAGTTCTCAACATTTGCTACAACGTGGACGGCACTGGAGGAGATAATGCTAAGTGAAATAAGTCAAGCAGAGAAAGACAACTATCATATGATTTCTCTCATCTATGGAACATAAGAACTAGGAAGATCGGTAGGGGAAGAAAGGGATAAAGAAAGGGGGGGTAATCAGAAGGGGGAATGAAACATGAGAGACTATGGACTATGAGAAACAAACTGAGGGCTTCAGAGGGGAGCGGGGTGGGGAATGGGATAGGCTGGTGATGGGTAGTAAGGAGGGCACGTATTGCATGGTGCACTGGGTGTTATCCACAACTAATGAATCATCGAGCCTTACATCGGAAACCGGGGATGTACTGTATGGTGACTAACATAATATAATAAAAAATATAAATTAATTAATTAATTAATTAATAAAATAAATTAATAAAATAAATAAATAAATAAAGAAGTTAGACAAGCAGATCAGGTGAAGGTTGTTAGGGGGTCGCCAGTCCTCAAGCAGGGGTCCCCACCTGCCCATGGTCCCCACACTCTCACCATCTCAGGGACGATACCCGTCCCTTCCTGTGGCCCCAGAACTTTTGAGAGGTGTGTCAGGCCCTCACAGTCCAGCCTCCAGGGACACACAGCCTGCAGGCCTCTCAATGCCTGTTCATGGACATTGCTGGGGTGGTGACGAAGGAGGGTCTGTTGCCCTGGTAGGGCCTGGGCCCAGCAGCTCTAGAAGGTGCAGGTAAGTCACCAAGACGTGACGTCTGCTGGTTTGGACCGGACTGAGGGCAAGCACTTCACCCCCGCCTAGTCCCTAGAGGAACAGGAGTACAAGCCTCCATTCATGCTCACACTCCAGCCAGGGTCAGGCGGGAACCCCAACCTTTTCTACAGCTGCGGGTGCACCTTTGCCCACCTTTGCCAGCTCCTGAGACTTGTCTATGGTTGGATAACATCGTGAGGTAGTTGTGTATAGATGTTTTTTCTCCCTACCTTTCCCCTCCACACCCCCAGAGCAAGTAGCTGAGTCTATCCTTCATTGCCTTGGGAAAGATATACTACATGGCAGAAAACAGGAAAACAAAACAAAACAAACAGGAAGTCTTCCTGGATTTCAGGTCCCAAAAGTCCAAGCTCTTACGACAGTGGTCCTCAAACCCGGTTGGGTACACCAGAATCACCAGGAGGGCTGTTGAAACACAGCTTACTGGGCCCCACCCCCACAGTCTCTGATCCTGGGGTCTGAAGTGGGGTCTGAGAACTTTCATTTCCAACAAGTGCCCAGGGGATGTTGACCCTGCTGGTCCAGGGGCCACACTTTGAGAACCCCTGCCCTACCCTCAGTGCTTCTCACCTTGGCTGTATATTAGAGGCACCTGGGGAGCTTTCCAAACCTCCCAACCCTGGCATACCTCAGACATTCTGATCTCAGTGCTGGGCCAGGGCGTGAGCACTGGAAAGTTCTGGATGCTCTCCTGGTGATGCCAGTGTACAGCCAGCTCGGGGGAGAGGGTGGTTTTCACAGCCTAGTCTGGGCACTCTGTCTAGCCTCTCCTAGCTCTTCAGGTCAGCGCCCCCACATCCTACCTCACTGCTTCAACCACACCCCATGCCCGCTCTGGCTCTGCGTTTCTTCCCCATGTCCGCTGCCTAGAGGGCTCTGCCCCTATACGCCCATCCTCCTCCCCCTCCTCCGCACCCTGCCCACAGTCCTCCCAGGGTCCTGTTCACAGTCCGTCCCCGCCTGCACACCCAAGTGTCCCTGCCACCCTAGCCTGCTGGTTGAGGACCATTTGTCACATTCATTTCTGTGTTCCCTGCACCTGGGAGAGTGCTCGCTGGTTCCCAGCACGCAGTGGGTGCTCACTGTGTTTGAATGAGTCCTGGAATAATCATCCTTCCACTTTGACCACTCCCAGAGGCCCAAATTCAGTCTCACACACCATGCGGTGAGAAAGAAAGGCAGCAATTTGGCCTTTCAGCGAGACCTGAAAAGAGTGATCTTCAAACACCTGCAGGACAGCAGGAAGGAAGGGAAGGACAACTTTTCCATGTCACCTGGGGCACGGCACTGAAGCTCCAAGTGGAGGTCATGAACAGGCACAGTCCAGGTCAGGTCAGGAGCACGTTGTTTCCGTGGTGACAAGCGCTTCTGGAAGCCCTCTAGGCAGGGTGCTGCTTCCACCAGGAATACTAATAGATTTGGGGCACCTTGGAAGGACAGAAAGCAGGCCGCTGAGGGGAGCCATGAGCCATGATGTGGCCAGGGGAGCAGGCAGAGGAAGTTGTTTTACAGGGCAGGAAGAAAGATGGACAGACAGCCTGACAGGGTGGGAGTCCCCTATTCTGGAGCCCAGGATGGGGCCTGCTACAATTCCAGCAGCTTCCAAATCTTCCCCTCTAGCTCCGAAAACATTCTCCTTTTATGCTTAAACAAGCTCCAGCAGATTTCAGTACTAGCCACCAAACAAGGGTCTGTCTCCACTTAGTGCAAAAACGTTAGGATAATTAATCAGAAAATTCCATTATTTGTTTAATTCCTAAGGTTGTCATTATCAGGCAAATAAGCAGAGGGAGAAAAAGAGAGCGTGTGTGATGCTCTCCTTCACTCCTTTCCATGCATTTAAACCCACTTTGGTTAATAGCACCAAAAAAGGTTAATGAGTACTAGTTCCCTTCCCCCACCCCTAGCCACAAAGGTTCACAGTAGCTCGCCTCAAAACGTGGTGGGGGGGGGGAGGGGTCAGCAGCAGCAGCGGCACCTGAGCACTTTGGTTAGAGATGCACATTCCAGCCTAGCCTTACAACCTGGGTGGGGCCCAGCTTCAACAGCCCCCCAGGTGATTCGGATGCACAAGCCAGTCACGACCCTCAAGTTCACTAGTTACCAAGCGCCTTCGCATACGTCATCCCCGCAGCAACTCAACATGCCCATGGGAATAACTACTCTTCTGGTTTCACCTCAGAGGAAGCGGAAGCTCAGGAGGCTGCCTCGCCGGAAGTCATGTGACCGGAAGAGGCCAGTGGGGACACACACACACACACACACACACACACACACACACACACACACACACAGAGGATGGTTTGTGGTCCCTTCCGCTCTCCCTGGTGCCTCTTTGCTCCCATGCACCCTGGGAGACTCGGCCACCTTCTGGGTGCTCCCCAGGCACATAGGTGTTGTCTTTCTGCTGCCACTGAAACCAGACTTTCCTTGTCAGCCTCAAGAGCTGCTCCCTGCTGGGCCCACTCATTCTCCCGGCTTTCAAGCGCTTTTTTTTTTTCCTTTTAATTTTTTTTGGGGGGGGAGGTTGTTCTATAAAGATGGAGACTGTCTTCTTTACCTTTGATCCTTCCCCTACCTTCAGGGGGGTCCTAGCACATGGTACCCTGTGTCTTTCTAGCCCACCTACAATTTTATAGGCTTAAATTGAAATTGTGAAACCGTGAGTTCCACATCTGCAGACAAGCCATACAGCAGGACGTCCTTCCCCCATACAGCAAGTTGTATCTACTTAGTGTTGAATTGTGGCAGCCAAGCAGCTTCCTTGAAGGAGCTCCTATTTAAGTAGTAAGCATTTACTCCCTCTCCTGAACGATGGACTTGATAGAGTCTGGTGCTGATAGAGACTGGTGATAGAGCCGGGCGCCATCGACGCAGGCGCTGTGCTGACCAGGAGATAAGAGAAAACAAGGAAGGGTGTGCTCCTTCCCTGAAGCCCTGCCTTGTTGACAGTGACCCCTACTGAGACCCAGGAAGAACAGAAGTAGGGAGAGAGGAGGATGCCGAGAATCTGAGCAGGTGGGAAAAGACCACATCCCGGGGTGGGGGGGGGTGTAGACAATCTCCAGTCCCTTTCCAACATCCCCAGCACCACCCAGCAGAGTCAGCCTGACTGTAGTGTTTCCCTTGCTTACAGACTGCTTCTGGCCGTCACCCTTATCCTGACGGGACACCCACCTGGCAGAGCGTGGGCCCAGGTGCCTGAGCAGACAGGGCCAGAGATCTTGGGCAAGAGAAACAGAATGACAAATACCAGGTCTGCAGGGTTTCTCCTGAGAGAGATTTCTCAGGCCACCTCCTCCCAGGGAGTGACTAAAAAGCAAGCAGATTCACGACTGAGCCAGAGTGGGGTTTACTGGGGTGGTCGTAGCATGAGCAGCTTCAGCTCTGGGAGAGCTTCTGTACAGAAATGCTGACGTTCGCTGGACCTCCTCCAAGTGGTGGGGGCTCAAGCCTCTATAACCTGCCCCAGGGAGGCTGTGGAAGCTCTGAATCAGCTGACTGCTGGCCAGGGCTCTCCTTGTCCCCAGGCAGCGCTGCACAGACCCACCAGGGAGGGAGAAAGGGGCTACCTTGCGAGTGAAGGAAGTATGAGCTTTTGTTCTCATACAGAAATGATGAGGAGAGAATGGGGGAACGTAGAAGGAAGCCACCATATGTTCAAAACAAAGAGACCAACAATAAATAACGTAACGACGGAACTACGCCTGTGTAAGCACGGAATGAGAAAATAATAATGTCTGTGTATAAACACGTCCTGCGTGCCATGCTTTGTGCTGAATGATTTCCATACGTGGTCTTGTTTAATGCAGTGCCCTGCAGGGCAAGAGTTACTACTCCCACTTTGCAGTTGAGAAAATCGAGGCTCGACGTCATCTCAGTTCCCTTGTATGCTGCCAACCGCTGCCGTGGGCTTTTCCCCGGACGCCTTTGCTCCTTCGCAGTCAGTCTCCTCGTCCTTGAGGTCAGCAGTCTCAGGTTCTGGTTGGCTGCACTCCCAGAGAAAAGCCTCTTCTGTCCACCCAGTCACAAGAGCCAGAAGTCAGGTGCGGTCCTGGGCCTCTCCCTGCTTCTCACCTGCTACATCCGGTGCGTCGCCAAGCCTCAGCTGCTAAATCCCACCCCTCTGATGACTTCATTCCTCGAGCAGAATGTGCTGTCACTTCCCTTCTGTGGCCTCACTGACTTCTCGTGGCTCTCAGGGAAGCAGTAGAGCAAAGGCCTCCCAGACCTTCCCTGTGGCCCCCACACCCCCCTCAGCTCCCACCATTCATCCACAGACCCTGTGACTGCAAAACTCTCCTGTCCCCTGCCCAAGTCAGCCTCTTCCTCCCCTCCTGTCCTGAGCTAACTACTCAAGCCTTTCCTGACTCACCCAGGCTGAGCCAAAGGGCCCTCCTCTTGCAACCCTGTCTCCCTCGCACATCCTGTCAGAGCACTTAATGTAAGCATAGGCCTTGCCGCTGTGCTTGTCTGTTTCTGCTAAGACCCAGGTCACTGAGGGCAGGGCCTACGTCTTACTGACCATGGCATCCAGCCCCTGACAGAGCCTGGCAGATTGCAGGCACGATGAGCTGAACAAACCAATGATCGGGCACCCCCAGTGCTGATCCCTCAATGGCAGAAGGTGGCCTGTCAGTGCCTTCCAGCCAGAGACCACCAGGCACCCCCCTGAGGTTGAACTAAGTTGAGTTCAGTAACTCATTGCAACACAGGAAAACACCCTGGGGAACCGCGAGGCATCTCGTGGAGAAGGCGTTAAAAAGGACTTGGAGGATTTGGACTCTGTTACCTGATTTGGGGGAGGGCTCAGTGCAGCAGGCTTTGCTCTGGACCGGAAGCTGGGAGGAAGCAGGGGTAATTGTATGACTGTTTTACTAAATCTTATTTGAAAGATGAGGTGAAGGAAGCGAGGCTAAGTACACAATTGGTAGAGAAGCAGTGGTCACTCTCCTCGGCCAGGACACGGGGATGTTTGCCAATCTTGTGGCTCGACGACATTCTTGTTTCCGAGGTCAGACATTACAGAGGGGTCTCATTTTGGCTTTGACCCCTCATGGTCACAGAGGAGCTCTGTCTGCTTGGCAGGGTCCCGTGACATGGTTTGTGTTCAACAGGAGCTGTGGGTGCCAGGCCAGTGCCCAGCCCACAGACTGCTCTTCTCTCTCTAGGCCTTGTGCCAACCAATCCTGTGATCAGGTGGCCTAGTGCAGCCACAGGGCTGGAGGCTCAGCCCAGTTCTGTGCTTCCCTTTTGAGCCGTAGATTCCAACCCAGAATTCACGGGGCTGGGAGCGCAAGTGGCTTCATCTCCTCCCAGCATCTCCACCTCCAATGGTGGGGGGCCTCATTCTTGGCTCCCCACAGCCCCGGTGCCTGCCCTATCCACAGCTGTCAGGGAATATCTCTCCCTTTTGGAAGTTCTCAATGCTCTCCCACCCCCCCACCCTGACCCCGGCTCTGAGCTTCCTTTAATCTGTGCTTCCCTGACCTCCACCCCTGCTGCTTTTCAGGCATCAGTTCTTTGGTTCCATTGGAGGGTCCACTCAAGATGGGTGTGTTGGAGGGGCAGGGGAGGAAGATGCAGACTGCAGTAGGAGTGGAGGAAGGAGAAAGGAGACCACATGAGCCCAAAGTGGATCTCCAAAACAATCAGACCGTCAATGCTGCTGAGTTCAACTCCCTCTTAGTAGATCCTTTAGCCTCATTTTGCTAGAATGCTCTGTCTCTTCCTACACCTTGGATTGCATGACCAGCTGCACCCTGTGTCAAGAAGACAAATAGAGGGAAGAAGAACTAGGATGACCAGACTTTACTTTTTGAAAACTGATTGATAAACACAAAATCTCCCTTGTTAATTCCTCATAGTCTCTCAAATATCAAACACTTAATCTCTGTGCATTCCATGTTGCCCATTATCACATTTGTACTGTTTTGAGGACATCTTCCCTACATTATTTTGGCCCTCACAACTCAATTGTAAGACCCTGAGAGGAGAAACTGCACCCCATCCTATTTGGGTCCCCCCAACTATACCATAATCCCCTGAGGAGAGGGACTGAGCCTCACTGCTCTGGTCACTGCCTCCCAACCCAGCCCCATCTGGCTTCCCATCAGCCCGGTTGGCTCACCCCAGTTGGGGTCACACCCACACTGTCTTCACTGAGCTTCTCTTCTACAGGCCCCAGCAATGGGTCCAAAAGGAATTTCAACATCTGAGCTTCGTCCTGCTAACCCTAGGTGACAAAGCAGCTGCAGGGACAACCTCCATATAACAGTGTGGGGCTTTCCCTTTCCTCCCATGGAGGGAGGGAAGCCAAGAAGGAAATGCCAGCTGAGGTCCGCTCTCCACCCAGGGCTAACCAGGGGCCAAGCATCTGAGGATGTGCACATGAAATAAAGTGCTCTTTCATTCAGAACAGCTGGTTCAAAGATTTCATTAATTTTGATGGTGGGAGGGGCAGAGGGAGAGAGAGAATTTCAGCAGACTCCACACTGAGCACGGAGCCCAACATGGGGCTCCATCGCACAACCCTGAAATCATGACCTGAGCCGAAATCAAGAGTCGGATGCTTAACTGACTGAGCCACCCAGGTGCCCCCAGAACAGCTGGTTCAAATGAGAAATGCCATGACCTCTGCCAGTAAATGCAAGCTGGATTTGTGGGTGTGTGTTTGGCCCAGTGGGGCTAGGAAAGGGGGAGTTTCTGGGGATTCTGTTTCCTTCGTATGTGTGTAGGGACATCAGCCTCCAGTGTCCCCCATTCCCACAGCATCTGCTCTCTGAATTATCAATTATGTTCAATGCAGCACTGTTATGAACCAAATGCCACCCAAATTTTTACTGCTTCTTAGCCACCATATGGATCAAAGAGAATAACTGTAATGTCCTCAGGGCCAGACCTCCCTGTAGTGGGGTGACTTTGTTTACCCTACAGTAGCTGGCACCTGGCTGGGAAAGCAGATGCACACCTTGCATTTTTTTTATGGCCCATTTGTGGTGCCGAGGTGCTGTCACATTCAAGATCTTAGCTCTACGAGGTCCAGGGGAAAAGCACCAGGATCCACATTTAAGCCCAGGCAGCTGAGGCAGGGCCGACTCTAACATCAGGTCTGCCTCTTCATCTACACCTATTCTAAGTGTGAAAATGCTGTAAGAAATATCCAAACTTGGAAATCACACAAATGAGGGGAAATTATTTGCATTGCAAAAATATTTATTTTTTGAAAGATTTTCTCACTTTGTATGCTTTTTACTTGCATGTTTCCAAGATATTACTTACTTGTCAAAATAAAAGGCACAAAGGTAGAGAAACTGAAAACTAAATTAATAGACTAAAACATTAAATATTTAAAAATAAAACAGCAATAAACTAAAAAAAAGAAAAGAAAGGAAAGAAAAAAAAAAAAAACCTGAACTGAGCATGAGTTAAACATGCCAAAGAAAAGTACTTCTAAGTTCAAAGGAATAGAACTCACAAAGGAAAAAAGGTGGATATATCCCAGTAAAAATAGACCTAGTAAAAATGAAATACATATAACCTTTAATAGCTAAAACTGATACAAACTGACAAAAAGCACCAAGAATGCAGTTTAAAAAAGCATTGTAATATATCAACACATGGGAAAATATTCAACTCCATTGGGAATCAAATAAATATGAAATAAAACAACAGAAGAAAATTCTTTCTGTCATAAAAATTGAGCATAAAATGCCCAGTGTTGAGGCACCTGGGTGGCTCAGTCGGTTGAGTGTCTGACTCTTGCTTTCAGCTCAGGTCATGATCTCAGGGTGGTGAGATGGAGCCCCACAAGGGGCTCTGTCCTCAGCAGGGAGTATGCTTGAGATTCTCTCTCTCTCCCTCTCCCTCTGCCCCCTCCCCACTGACATGCTTGCTCGCTCTCTCTCTCTCTCTCAGAATAAATAAAATAAAATCTTAAAAATAAATAAATAAATAAATAAATAAATAAATAAATAAATAAATAAATAAAATTCCCAGTGTTGATGAAGATGTGGTGATGGGCAATATAATGCATTTCTGAGAGAAGCATAAGCTAATCCAACTGTCTTGAAAAGCCATTGGAGAAATATACATGCATGCATCTGTGTTTGTCTTTAGCCTTTTTTTTAGCTTTGGAAGAATGTGACTCTTTTGATTCTACATACATCTATAATGTACTATAATATATATTAATATGTACTGTGTATTTTATATATTGTACTTCTAGATATGATGTGCTATACTACATATATATATGGCATGTAGGGTTTTATATATATACAATGTATCATAAAAGATTCACATCTTGCCAAAGCGAAAGAGGGAAGTTAAAACGGAGAAAAGAGCAAGACCAAAGGCTGCTCCTTGATCTCAGATAAACTGACACTCGTGTCTTCTATCAGAGCAGCCTGGCTTGTCCTCCATCTGCGTCTCTGGCTTCAGGCTAGTTCTTGCCTACAACAATCGGGCAATGGCCTTCCCAGTGGTTCTCATATGTGAGCCTGCATCAGAATCACCTGCAAGACCCATCAAAACACAGATCACTGGGCTCCACCCCCAGAGCCTCTGCTTCGACAGGCAGGGGAAGGGGGGGAACTCTAGAATCTGCATTTCTTACCAGTTCCCAGACCGTACTTGGGAAGCACTGACCTGCAATGCAGATCGCATCTCGGAGCCCCACCTGAAGGACCTCCTCGCTCCTCCCCAGCTGGCAGAGCGTTGTTGTACAACTCCTTGTCGGGGACAGAGGAGTGAGGACTTACATCCGATCCCAAGGTCCAGTGTTATACAGCTACTGCTCAGATAGAAACTGCTTGTATCCTCTCAGCACGCAGGCCTTTTCTTCAAGTACAAAACTCTCAGTCCCTGCGGTAAAGGAAATCAGTTGCCCTAGGCAACTGGATGCCTTGGTCCCTTCAGCTTTCTCCCCTGCCAGCTGTGGCTCGGAAGCGGTCCTTGGAGCGCCCTCTAGAGGGCTCTCGACTCTGTTCGCATCCCCGCTGGCCACTTTCTACCTGTAACACCTGGGATGCATTCCTTCACCAGCATGAGCTTTAGGATCTTCACCAGCTGATGGGCGCAGACACCTGCAATGATTAAATTAGGAACGAACACAAACCCCTTGTTGAGGGCTTGCTTCGTAATGAGCACGCAGCACAAGCAACTCATTATTATTGTCATTCACTGCCCAATCTCACCTGCAACTTTCGGTTTTTCTAGCTACTAACCCAATCTATCCTGTTTGTTTTTCTATGTCACTTGGCTTCTTCCATACTGTGAAATGCTTTTGTTTTTTAATGGTTTTAGTAAAGGAATAGCTGCTTATTGTTCTAAGTCATCCATTCTGCAGTATAAAAGGGGCAATCCCCCACCCCTCTATCCCAGTCCTCGGAGGTAACTACTGCTAACACTTGGGTGTGCGCCCTTCTCATCCTTTACCCACAAATACACAAACATCTAAATACATGTGTGCGTGTGTGTGTGTGTGTGTGTTCGTTCGTTCTATACATTTAAATGTCTGCAAGAATGAGGTAGGGCCACATATTTTCCTGCAACTTTTCTGTTGTCTCTTTTTATGCTGAAAATTTCATTCAAGGGACTTCCAGTTTCCATTCGCGCATGTGAAGAGCTTGGAAGTTGTCACTCCCATGCTCACAACATGAAAAAAACTGAACCAACTGAAAACCAATGATGTTTCTGAGACCCATTAGAGAATTGAGGTCACAGGGCAAGCCATCACCCCAAAATCTAGAGAGACAGACAAATCCAGACAGTCACAGCCAGTGACAAGGTAAGTCAGCTTACCTTGAGTGAAAGCTGCTGTAGCCATAAACTGGTAGGAGCACCTCAGTGAAAACTCTGATGGAACTACTGAAGGTTGAGTGTGAACAAAGGGGAGAGTGAGAAGCTCCTAGGGGCCGTAGGCTTGGGGGGGCCTATGCTCCTGTGGGCTTTACATTATCACAGTGAAGAGTTGAGAAATATCTTATGATTTTGGCAGCAGGGGAAGGGAAAGGTCACCCTTTTTAAATAACCCAGAGGAGCCTCTATAATAAAGCCTGCTCTCCAGGAGAGAAGCCCAGAACCTCAGCCATCTCCAGCCCCTCTGGCCTCATTTTCTCACCTATGGAGGGTGAAAAGCCAAGAAACATTTGTGAAGGTCACAGGCCAACCAAAGGACTGAAATTCATTCATAACATTCTAGAACACTTTCTTTCCCCACTCCTTCCTATCACACCAACAGGGCTCCAGTATTACCCAGCGATGGTGGATTACAAGTGAAAGAGCTCAAGGCATAGATCCTACTGGGAGGAGTCTCTAGGGAGATCCAAAGACAACAGGGGAGACAAAAATAAGGAATTTGAAAGAGGAATTTTAAGCCTCTTGCATTATAGCTACAGCAAGCATTAAGCAGCCCAATTCCTAGCAAGATCAACATAAAGCCTTACACCAAGGGCCTATTTAGATCGGTTCCTATTACCTAACATTTTATGTCTGGTTTTTAAACAAAAATTACAAGGCATGCTAAAAAGCAAGAAAAAATAAAGTCTGAAGAGACAGAACAAGCTTCAGAAACAGACTCAAATATGAAACAGATTTTAGAATTATTGGATAAGGAATTTTAAATAACTGACTAATGTGTTAAGCATTCTAATGGAAAAAGTCGACAACACATCAGAAGAGAAGGCTCATGTAAGCAGAGAGATGGAAACTCTGAGAAAGAATCGAAAGGAGATGCTAGAAATCAAAACCACTGTAACAAAAATGTCTTTGAAGGGTTCATCACTAGACTAGACATGGCTGAGGAAAGAATTGAGGAGCCTGAAGATAAGTCAATAGAAACTTCCTAAACTGAAATGCAAAGAGAAAAAAAAAAGAATTTAAAAAATACAAAAGAATATCCAAGAACTCTGGACCTATTTCAAAAGGTGTCATTGGAATGCCAGATGAAGAAGAAACAGAAAATGGGGCCAGAGAAAAAGATCTGAAATAATAATGGCAGAGAATTTTCCAAATTAACGATAGATATCAAACCACAGATTCTGAACACATAGGGAACACCAAGCAGGATAAATATCAAAACAACCTACCCAAAGTATATCATGGTCCAACGGCAGAAAACTAAAGACAAAGAAGAAACCTTGAGAGAAATAGAAGGGGAGAATGGACATCTTACCTATATGGGAACAAATATAAGAATTACCACAGACTTCTCATCAGAAACATGCGAGCAAGAAGAGAATAGAATGAAATATTTAAAGTATTGAAAGAAAAGCACCACCAACCTAGAATTCTGAATCTAGCAAAGATATCCTTCAAAACTTAAAAAGAAATCTTTTCTAAAACAAGCAAAATGCATCACCAGCAGATCTGCCCTGCAAAAAATGTTAAAAGAAATTCTTCAGAGAGAAAAGAGCAGAGAAACATGGATCTACACAAAGAAAAGAGCATTATGAGAAGGAATAAATGAAAGGAAAATAAAAGTCTTATTCATAATTCATCTAGTAAATTACTGTTCAGAGTAATAATAGTAACAATGCATTAGTGATTATAGCTTATAAAATGATATTTTAGGGGCTGGGTGGAAGGACTCGAGAGTGCTCTGTTATAAAGTACCTGCACTACTCATAAAGTAATACAGTATTATAAGAAAATATATTTAGATTAGTTGCAAATGCATATCACAAACTCTAGGGCAACCGTTTTAAAAATGTGTTGAAGCCGTATCATTTCAACATAAGAAAGGAGAGAAAATAGAATCATAGAAAATGTTCAATTAAAATTGTACATAAGTGTGCCACACTCTTGCACTGGAGTGTTTAAGGCTTTCCATTTTTTAGAGGTTCAAGATAACTAAGGTGTTATTGCAAATTTTAAATTTCCCAAGAGCCACAGTGGTTCTTCCCTTCTAAGACCCCTAGCCAAATGGTGACACACAGTGATGCCCAGTGAATACCTATGAACTTGACTGCAGAAGTCGGGTTGTCCTTCTCTGACCCCTAGTCAGAGGGTGAGGATGAATCTGGTCGCTGGTCCCTGTGGGCATAATATACAGGGGTGGATTGGCTACATGATTCTCTTTTTTGGAATCTGATTACCTTTCCAATGGAAGAGTGTGGGCTGAATGAGCATAGAAAGGGCTGAAAACTACCAGGAGAACCAAAAAAAAACAGGGGGGGGAGTAGAATGTTCATGGCTTTTGTGAGTCAGCAAAGAGGAGAAGCCACAGCCAGCTACCAAAATCCAATACGCCCCTTCCTTAGGCCTCCTTCTCTTTCGGGAACACCTGCCCAGAGCCTCTATGCGCTTTCTGATGAAGTATTTTCCATGGAAGGGTACTGACATTTTACAAAAGATGATCAGAGAGAAAAGATGATGTTTAATGCACCCTAGCAAGTCCCTTTTGAAGAAATTAAATAAATCGAAAAGGCAGGACACTGATACCTGACCTACAAATGACTGTGTTGGAATCTGCTAGAGGCGCTCTCTAGTCGCTCCCTGTGTACAGCGTAAGACCCAACTACAGTAGACAAACGACCACTCACCAACATCTGGTTCCCTCCATACCTGAGCACCAGGGGACTGTGACCCACTGGTGAACCGTCAGCAGGGGCACGTGTCTTGCTATGGCCAATAAAATATCAGTATGTAAGACCCAATGTGTCTTCCTCTTCCCTTCCCCCACCTTCGGTAATTGAAGATGTTGCAAATGGTAAACCACGGACCCCGAGTGAAGAACTGGCTGGCTCAGATCCCCCTACTAAGCCACTATGAACCTGAAGCATGAGCAAGAAATACAACTTTGTCATTTATAGCTCCAGGGATTCTTATTTTATTTATTTTTTTAATTATTACTATTATTATTATTTTACAGTTCCCTCACTCCTGTGAATCAGTCACTAAGCCTCTGAGTGTATTTATCCAAGAGAACCCACGGGGCATACACACCAGTTTAAATTCACACGCAGCTAGTGAGGTCATCTTACAGCTTAGTTAGCAAATCTAATTTCTTCTACCCAACATATTTTATAACTTAAATGGATAAAGGCATTTCTTATAACAAACCTGGGTCCCAAGTCTATATGACTAAACCATTAAACTTACCAGTTCCTTCTTCTCGTTAAGGGCTAGTTACGTGAGGGAAGAGCTTATTGCTGAAAACCTTGTCCCCACCTCACCCTTCATTTCTCAAGCTCTCATGGGAACTGAAGTGAACGTCCCTCTCTTATCAATCACCACGGAGCAGTGAAAGTCCGTGGGGCTCTTATTCAAGATCATTACAGATTTGCTTCTGTAACTAAAGGCAGTCTATGAAAGGGAAGGCAGCAATGCCAGATTTCCCCAGTAGCACAATCATGATTTTTTAAAAAGAAGTCCTATATATTGGGGTGCTTGGGTGGCTCAGTCAGTTAAGCATCTGCCTTCACTCAAGTCATGATCTCAGGGTCCTGGGATCGAGCCCCACATTGGGCTCTCTGCTCAGCAGGGAATCTGCTTCTCCCTCTCACTCTGCCTCTGTGCTCTCTCGCTCTCTCTCTGATAAACATCTTTTTTAAAAAAGAAGTCCTATATATTTAAAGAAAGGCAAAAATAAAGGCATGAAATTGTAGGCACCTGTTGTCTTTGAGTGATGAGAATATGAGCAATTTTATGGTTCCAATTTCTCCTTTTTTGTATTTCCAAATCTTTATAATAAGTACGTATTATTTTTATAACAGGGAAATACATACCTATCATAGGCTCAATTATAAAATGGATGTATTAATCTAAAAAATGTATCTTTCCACTCAAGGTATACAGTTTTAGATTAGGTTTTAATCTGTCTCTAGAAGAAAAGTGGTCACCAGGGGTAAAGGTGGGCTTTAGACATTCCAATCCCATACAAATAAACACACAGCACCAAATAAAAAATTAAAAATTAAAAAAAAAAACAGACTCACAAATATAAAGAACAAAGTGGCGGTATCCAGACAGGTGGGAGGTGGGAGGATGGATGAAAGAGATGAAGGGGATTAAAAGGTACAAACTTCCAGTTATAAAATAAACAAGTCACAGGGATGAAAAGCACAGCATAGGAAATGTAGTCAATAATACTGTAATATACTTATCATGGTGAGCATTTTGTGAAGTACATAATTGTTGAGTCACTATGCTGTACACTTGAAACTAAAATTCCGTGTCAGCTACACTTCAGTTAAAAATAAACATTTTTTAAAAAGGGGCGCCTGGGTGGCTCAGTCAGTTAAGCATCCGACTCTTGGTTTCAGTTCAAGTCACAGTTTCAGGGTCGTGAGTTCAAGCCCAGCGTCCAGTTCCATGCTCAGTGCAGAGTCTGCTTGAGATTCACTCTCCCTCTCCCTCTGCCCCTCCTGCTCACGGCTCTCTCTCTCTCTCACTCTCTCTCTCTCTAAAATAAATAAATCTTAAAAAAGTAAAATTGAAATTTAAAAAAAAAGAAAAAAAGAAATGCCAATCCCATGAAGGATTACAAAATCAGTGTGCTAGGAGAGACAGGTGAAAATAGAAAAAGAAGAGTCCATTAGAGACACAGGACAACAGTAGTTCTCCAATTTTCAAATACAGCACGAAAGAATTAGGAGGAGCTTAGGAAAGTTTGGATGCTTGTACTCAATACCCAGAGATCATGATTTGGTATCTGCAGAGGGGCCCAGGGCTCTGCAGGGTGAGCAGGGTTCCCGGCTGAGCCTATGTGGAGGTCCCCACACCGCACCTTGAGAGAAGGGCCCCAGAATGGTTCCAGCCAGGGCAGAGGCTGAAAAGGGAGCCACACAGGGATATGTTAGCTCTCTGGGTCTCATCCCTGGGGGCATATGGGAATCCTCTGAGTGGTGTTTGTTTTAAAGTACTCATGCCCGAAAATACTAATGGATAAGAATCCCTAGGCACCTGCAGATCTGGAAACTTCCCCCAGAGATTCTGATGTATGGGCACGCTGAAGGCGTACGACGGGACATAAAGGCTCACACCCTTCAAGTAGCATCACAGAGTGACCGCCTGCTCCGTCCATCCCTGGCTGCCTGCTCAGGCCTCCAGCACAAACCCCGGTGACGGGGCAGAAAACAATTTGGCTGAAAACAAGCTGGCCAGGATGCAAGCCTTAAATCCTTCAAACAGTAGAGAAAACTGAAAGCGTGGCCAGAGCAGCAGAGCAAACATAATTGGCTTTAAACGAATTCAAAACTCGAAAACAAGGAGCTCCGACCCCCGAAAAATTCCAGAAATTTTTCTTCTGCAATTTCTTTCGCTGATGAGTTTCCATTGTTGTTGATTTCCTTTTAAAAGAGCAATTCCTTCCTATGAAAGAAATGTGAAAATACGCACAAGCAAAAAGGAAAGGTAAAGAGCATCTGTAACTCCACCTATTCCATGACAATCAATAAAGCGCCTCAGTCTCCTTCTAGACCTTTTCTTATGCAGATATGTGCATCCGTCTTTGTCTAATACTATTTTTCAAACTACTCCCGTTTGCCATTTACAGTGATCCACACTGCCCTTGTTCTAAAAAGCATAGAAGACGGAGTCATGTCTAAGAATAACTTTAAGTACAGAAGAAAAAAGAATGTAAGAAAAAATGAAGTTCTGAAAAACTATCAAAAATTCTCAGGGAGACAGAACGTGTTGCAAAAAGACTCTAATTCTTTTCGAGTATTACCACAACTCGCAAATACAAATGACACATATTCCCAATGAAATCATCACTGCTGCGAAATCCCTGTGAAGAGCAACTTTGCCAGTTGGGCCAAACTGCTTTCTGTGCAGCAGGACCCTCCCACCCGCCACTCGCCACCCGCCACCATCCTTCACGGGGACCCACGGGCTCTCTCCTGCCTCTGCAAGACTTCCACGCCCTCCTGCCCTCCCCTACCCAATGCCCCTCCTCCCAGTCAGTTTAACCCGTCCTTTCTGTTGTTCAAGGACCAGTTTAAATCCACACCCCTCCCCCAACCTGCCCGGCTATATTTTCTCTGAACCCCTCAACATTTACTACCCCTTTGCCTCGGGCTCGTAATCAATTCTTGTTCTATGCGTCTCAGAGTCCCCTGCACATTAATCTCAGGTCCCCACCGAGATCACCATTTGTCCTCAAGCTGAATCCAAGCTTATCCTTTTTGTGTCGCTCACAGCATGGAGCACGGGGCTGGGCACACAATAAACAGTCAATAAATATTGAATGAAGTGGAGGGAATTTATAGGGAGAATTTTTTTTAAGACATTCTATTCATCAGCAAAACCCAGTGGGATGGTGTTTACAATTGGAGGGCAGCCCTGGAGTTCTGGAGGTTGTAAAGAAGCCCGTCTGAGAGAGGGCAAGGGAGTGACAAGCTCCAAAGGCAGGCAGCTGTAGGGGGATGCGGGGCCAAGCCTTCGGGTGAGGACAGAAGAAGAGACACAAACAGCCTCCTTGTCGGAAGGTTCCGCCAGGCTGAACCCTCTGATGAAGGTTTTCCCAACACAGGCTTCTACACCACTGGGGGTCGGACAGGGCAGGGAGGGGACCCGGGCAATCTGGCAGTGTCCTGCTGCCAAGAAACCGGCCACCCTAGTGATCCTCGGTGGACCACAAAAATGGGATCGATGAGGACGGAGGAAGCCACGAGGGGCAAAGCAGCTTAATTCCCACTGACAGAGAGAGCAGGCTGCAATGTCCAAGTGATGACAGCCTCGAGAAGGAGTGACAATTTCACACTGGAGTCCCTGATAGGGATGACAGGTTGGCCAGTCCAAAGCGGCATCCTCTCCAGACTTTGGAGAAAGAGATCTTTTTATTCTATAAAAGATAAATATGATCCAGGGGCTCAGGACAAGTGGGAAGCTAAAAGAAACTAAATCCTCATCATAAAATTCCAAGCCTCCCGCCGAGGAAGGGCATGCCGCTGGAGAAACACAAAAGATTCACCACAGAGAGCGCCCCAGAGGTCAGGTCAAGGTCCCCAGGGGTTGATGCCCAAGAAATTTCATTAGGAAAGGCTAGAGCCCAGGATAATCTGAAAACCACCAGAGAAAATAAGCTGGCTTTCTAAAGAAGGAGATAAAAATTGCTTTCAGAGGAGGATTTCTTTACGCGGATTGCACCGTACTTGTTCAGAAGAAATTCCCTAATAAGCCACTCGGGATAGAAGCTGTAGGCTGTAGCAAATGTGCCAAAAGCCAATTCAGAGAGAGCTAATTCTCCAAAACACATAGTGTTGAATGTTTAATTCGCTGACTGTCCAGTTTGCCAAGCAGCGTCAGACCCATGCCGTGAAACTGGTCCCTACCAGTGTGCCACGGCAGCTCCCCCAAATCCCACCCAAGGTGAGTGTCCTCTGGCTGTTTCCATGGCTGGGGGTCACGGCCTTTCGGGATGGGACTGCTGTGTGTGCTCCAATTCCAGGCATCGTGCCATGCCTTCTGTGTCCGCGGGACAGGATTTCTGTCTTCCTGCATATTTTCACTCGTGGTCCCGCCTCTTCCCCATCACTTCCCTCGAAGACGCAGCGTTAAGTGGCTACAGCAATGAAATATTCCAGGTTCGCTTCACATCACAGGTCACAGGGTTTGTTACTCCAGACACGAAGGAAGGCCTGACTCTTTCGCCATTTTACACCGGTTCAGTTTTTCTCTCTTTTATAGACTGTTTTCAACCTACCACTCAGAAGTGGGAGGCACTGTGAAACCGTAGGCATAGAGTCTGCATAGGCTGATTTAGGGAGAAGGATGCAGAAGCCGAGGGGACGGTGACCTGCCTGGAGGGTAAGCCACCCCACTCGTAGCTGACCTGTTGGTCACTGGACTCAAGGCCAGCCTCTGGAAGGCGAAACATGCAACACTCACATCCATCCCACCTGCACAGACGCCGTGCAAAACCATGGCAGGTCCCCTTTATGATTCTGAGCTGGGATCATCCAGGAAGTGAGTTTGGGGCATTAGCTTACATCCAAAAGGGGGACCTCTCATATTGGCCTAAAAAAAGTCTCACACAAGACTAATAGGGAGATTTCTTGGTTGCAAAGGGACAAGGGAAAAGAGCAAAGAGGGGAGAGGAGAAATCACACCAAGCAGTGAGATGGGGGAAGGCTGCAACACTGTGACTTGTGAGGGCCGTGAGTTAATTTCTTTGGGAGAAACAGAATTCTACATCCTGGGACTTGAGGGGTCTGTAGAGTGGAGTCCTGAAGGTGCAGGATTGCCAAAACAGGGAGCAATCATAGGATCCTACAGAGGCCCTGGAGAGAGCTCTGGATCGTCACAGGTCCAGCAAGCTGGATTCAATCAAGTTCAACTACATCTGTGAGATGCAGGGGACCCAGGTGACATCTGGACTGGATGACCCAGGAGAAGACAAGGTTGGCCCACTAACACATGTTTGGAGCAGAAAGCTGGACAATAAAAGGAAAGTTTCAGTGCTTAGGAATGCTTGTAAGACTTAGAAAATGAAAGGAAGCAGAACTATCCTGGGGAAGATGGTCATCAGCCTTGCAACTTGATCATACTGAAAATGAAATGCAAGGTTGGGAAAGGCAGGCAGTGTAAGAACCCCCCCAAAGATGCCCACTTCCTGATCTCCAGCATCTGTGAATACCTTACTTTGTGGCAAAAGGGCTTTGCAGATGTAATGAAAGGCATGACCTTGAGATGGGGACATTGTCCTGCATTCTCTGGTGGACCCAATATAATCACTTTGGTCTTTTAAAATGGAGAGCTTTCACTGGCTGTGGTCAGAGAGGAAAGAAGAAAAAGAGAATCCAGGTGTGAAAGGTATGTCACCTGCTATTGATAGCTTTGAAGATGGAGGAAGGGGACCATGAGCCCAGGAATGCAGGAATCTCTAGAAGCCAGGGACACCCCTCAGCTGATGGCCAGCCAAGGAGTGAGATCTCATTCCCACATCCACAGGGAACTGAATTCTGCCAACAATTCAAATGAGCAAGGAAACAGATCCTCCCCTAGAGCCTCTGGAAAGGAGCGTAGCCCTACAGATACCTCAATTTCAGTCCAGGGAGACCTATGTCAGACCTCTGACGTCCAGAACTGGAGGTAATCGTCTGTGTTGGTTTACACATCTACATCTGGTAATTTTTTGCCACATTAAAAGAAAATGAAAACAATGAATACACAAATAAGAAGAAAGCTAATGACACCTTTAAATGAGTTTGAATCTTTGGGCCCAAATTAATTATGTCCTAGAGAGCACAGGGGAAAAAATGGCACGTGGTAAAGCTGAAAAACTCTATACATTATTCTCCTTGCTTAGAGATTCTCAAGACTTATTAACAGCATGTTAAAGGCTCTAAAAAGTCCAGGGGAGGGGGGAGTTTCACTTTCTTTAGCCTAACTTTTACAAAACTGTATAACCTTGAAACCCACTAACATCTGCAGAAAAAGATGGGGTCGCTCCTGTGCGTTGCTACTGGCTGATGTACGTTCGACCGTATCACTCTTCTGCTAATAAACTTTTGGGGGCTTTCCAGGCCTTAAGGATAAGCCACGTGCTCCTTAGCATGGGGCTCAAAGTCCTCCATGATCCCATCCTGCCAAGCACTCTAGCTTCGCCTACCAACACAGTCCCTAAATATTCTTTGATAATTGTAAAAACTGAGTTAAATTTGGGGAGGAATATTGTGTTTTCTAATTAGTTAAGAGCGAAATGCTGCCCCTCTTAGCTTCCTTCTTTCCCTTAATTCCAGCCATACTGAAGAATATTTCTAGGGTTCCATTTCCTCTCACTTCCGCTCCTTCCCATATGCGATTTCCTTTGCCTGGAACACATATCCCCTACTTTCTTTGCCTTGAAATGTCTCTTTACCCTCAAAACTCTACTCCAATGCCACTTTCTCCAGGCAGCCCTCCTGACTCTCCCTCTGTGACTCAGGTTAGAGGCTCCTCTGCTCTGCCCCCTCAACACCCCAAGCTTACATCTGTCATCACAATTGGCCCTCTAAGTCCCCTGTAGTTTTCCATTTTCTTCTCTACCTTCCCCAATAGATGATGAGCTTCCAAAGAGCTGAAATCTTAACTTCTGTGCCAGGCAAGCAGGAGATCACTGGCTGTGACCAGGCTGGGCAGGAGACTCAACAGTGCAGCATTGGGAGCAGAAGGGAAATGCAGGGAATTTCCTAAGCAAAACAGACGCAGAAATGCTATGAATCGATAAGCAGAGACAAGACCTAGATGTAAGTGAACAGGGGCAAAATGGAACCCATGACCAAAAACAGGAGGAGGAGACAGAGTCAGTAAAAGGATCCATAGATACCCACAAGGAGAAAGTCTAAGGGAATGCTTAAGATCTTGGGGGCGGAGGGGGAGTGCTCAGGCTCAAATCAGTCTAGCTTTTAGTCCCATCTCTTTCTTGACTTGGAACCACAGCATCTAGCCTTGTACAGAGAATGTATTTATTCAACAGATATTTGTTGCACTTCATCTATGTGCCAGGCACTGTTCTAGAAGCTGAGTGGACACACTGAACACACCAGTCACAACTCCTGCTCTCAAGAAGCTTGTGTTCTAGGGGCACCTAGCTGGCTGCATCGGTAGAGCATGTAGTTCTTGATCTCAGGGTTGTAAGTTCGAGCCCCATGTTGGGTGTAGAGATTACTTAAAAATAAAATCTTTAAAGAAGCAGCAGCAGCAGCAGAAGCTTGTGTCCTACAGAAAGATGAGGCTAATAGCCAAGAAATGAAGCAAGAAAATCTTAGATAGTGGTAAGTGCTAGAAAAAAGATTATTAAAAGGACATCATAGAGACTGGGGATAGGGATGAGATGTATAGCTTGTATCAAGTGGTCGAGATCAGGAAGACTTTTATCAAAAAGATGAAAGATAAGTGCTGGGGAAGATGTAGAGGAAAGGGGACCCTTGTGCACTCACTCACAGATGAGAATGTGAATTGGTACAGTCATTATGGAAAACAGTGTGTAGGGTACTCAAAATATTAAAAGTAGAAATACTATATGATCCATCAATCTCATCTCTGGGTATATACTCCCCAAAAATGAAATCAGAATCCCAAAGAGATATGTGCATTCCAATGTTCATTGCAGCATCGTTCACAGTAGCCAAGATATGGAAACAACCTAAATGTCCACCAATGGATGAATAAAGAAAATGTGGCATGCATACATATATATGTATGTATGGAGGGGACCCTATTTTCTGTCAACCATTTACATGGCTATATAGAAATACATATATACCTATATAGGTATGCCATATATATGTACATAATGGAATATTATTCCACTTTTAAAAAGAAGGAAATCCTGTCATTTGCAACATGGATGAACTTGAAGGACATTGAGCTAAGTGAAATAAGAAAGACAAACGCTGCGTGATCTCACTTATACGTGGAATCTAGAACAGTCACACTCAGACGCAGAGAGTAGAATGGTAGTTGCCAGGGGCTGGGGTTTGGGAAAACGGGGTGATGTTGGGCAAAGGGTACTAAATGTCAGTTAAGCAAGATACATAATTTCTGGGGATCTAATTGCCAGCAATGTGACTATAGTTAACATTATACTATACTGTATACTTGGAATTGGCTAAGACTAGATCTAAAGTCACAAACAACAACAACAAAAAGAAAAAAGAAAGAAAAAGAACTACGTGAGGTGATGGATGTGTTAATTAGTTTGATCGTGGTGACTATTTCACACTGTACAAGTAGGTATACAAAAACATTGAGTTCTATACCTGAAATACACACCATTTGTATTTGTCCATTACACCTCAGTAAAGTTGAAGGGAAAAAAGACGAAGAAGCCTCTCTGCACAGGTGATTTGAGTTGCGTCCTGAATGACAAGGAACCAGGCATGTGAGATCTGGGCACAGAGCAGTTCAGGCAGAGCAAACAGCAGGGGCAAAGGCCCTGAGGCAGGAACCAGCTTGGTGTGCAGAAAGTCAATGTGGCAAAGTTAATAAATGTAGGGAGGCAGGGCAGAAGACCCAGACAAAGAGAGCACACAGAAGTTAATGGTGTGTGTTCTTTATCCCAAAGTGTAGAGAGAAATGGAAGGAAGCAGAAAAAACGGTTGGCAGAAAATAGGATTCTCTCCCTGTTCAAGTACTCCATGCGCACTACTACCTCCACCAGTTGGGGGTTAAGTGGTATCTGTGGGGTTGCTCTATGTTCCATTCCAGGGGCCACGTCCACCTCGTATTTCCACTTAGAGTTCTCCTGCCTCTGCTATGACCTAGTGGAGCCAAAGGAGATGGCTTGTGGAGTGGAAAAGCAGAATCTGAGCTTCTGCAGATGTGCTGGCTTTTCCCTCATTGCGTCCTTCCTCTGCAATGAGCTTTGCTCACCAGCCCAGTCAGGCGCAAACGTCCTGGGGAGATGTGATAAATGAGTCCATTCTCTGCAGAGACATTGTATTTCCTAATGGGTTAAGAGCAAAATTTCAAGATGTTGTTGGTGTAGCTGCTGGCCAGTTCTGCCCCATTTAATCACATTATCTTGAGGGCAGAGAGGGCAAGAGAGTTTGGGGGTTTGGTTTGTTTTGTTTCGTTTTCAGCTGGAATTCATATAGACACAGGGTAATGGAATGGAATTAACCAAATGTCTAAGGAAGAGAAAGAAATGGCGAGCTGCCCTCTGAGCTTCTTCTCCCCTCTGTCCCACCACCGCCTGGGGTCTAATGTTCACAGGGAGACAGGATCTATTTGGAAAGCTCCAGCAGGAAAGCCCTCAGTAAGCCCAGAGAGCAACATGGCCATCCTAAACTGGATAATAGGAAATTTATTGACTGGGGAGCATGGTCTGCCTCATGAAGACTGTTGCTGTCATCATTTCTTTAAAGGGAAAATCAGTTGTGTGGGCAACTAAGGAGCTCATAGATTGTTTACCACATGGCCATCTGCCCTCTAACAGAGAGGACTTTTGCTCCTATTAGAGTTGTGAATTTCACTGCAATTTGATGGTGTTGTAACCCCTTTCATTTAGCTTTGGTTGTAATGTACCACTCAGGATATCAGCGGCAATGTTTCTATTACTTTCAACTCCTCTATTTTATACTTGCCATGATTAAAAATTGCCTTCATAGTTGAAATAAACATTTTAAAAAGTAAATGTATAATTGCAAAGCAGAAATTCTCTGACTTCTAACCCTTTTCCCACTGAAGCAATCAGGTGTATAGTGAAGTCAGTCCATAATCTATTTCAGAGTTATTGTAAGGAAACATGAAGAATGTGTGAAAAATATGACACTCAGTAAATGTCAGTTCTCTTTGTTCTGTGTACCCCTGACCTATATGAAGAGTTTGAAATGATTGTCAAGGCATAAAGCACCAAAAGGACTCTGGGGAAGCTTCGAGGGTTGGTGGGTAAACCTCAGACTTTAGAAGCAAACAAGCCTGGTAAAGATCTTGGTTTCTACTCTGAGTAGCTATATGACTTTAAGCCAAGTACCATACCTTTCCAAACCTGAGTTTTCTCATATGTAAAATGAAGGGAAGAGGAGTTTGGTCAAGATGAGGTAAATGATGTGTGCCTCAGACCTAGCCCAGAGGAGGCCACCCACAAATGAGAGTTCTTGTTACTTCCTAGTGCCCGAGTAGGCTGGAGCAAGGGGCCAGCTCTAACTGGTGTCCTGCCCTCCAGAGATGAGAAGTTCTGGTGAGTTCCTATGCTCTCGTTCTCTTGAGGGGAATTCCCCTATTTCTGATCTTTGGGACCCCATCCTAAGCCAAAATCAAGCTTTCTTTTCTGGAAGCAAATGCACACACTAGGGATTTATGCTGGAAAATTTGACGTCGTCCATTGATTTAGAGCCAAGGTCCGGCAGAGATCCTCACAGGCGGTATAGTTCATCATCATGGCCAGGCGGTGATTTCTGCTCCACAGATGTGTCCCCTTTCATCTCAGACCCAGGCAGTCAGTATCAGATCTTCAGCGAATTCTAGACGTCCACAGTTGGGTGCCAGGGAGGGTGTAAGGTCATGCATCTACTATTACCTGGGTGAGAAAGTTACTTCCCCCTCAGATCCTCGACTTCCTCGCCTGGAGACTTACCACCTCCTCATGGTGACAGTGTGTGCAGCACAAATGGGCAAGGGACAAGCAGCTGTGGTGACAGCTGAGAGGGGCAGGCATGGGAGAGGAAGAAGGACGAGGAGCCCTGATGTCGTCCAAGGACTGATTTCTATCAAAACTGGAGAAGTGGAGAGATCAGGTCCTCTGTTCTCAGAACTTCACCCCCTGCCTCTTGCCCATGCCCCAGGGAGCCCTCCCCAGCTCTGCTTTCAGAGGGTGGGTTCCCCACCCTCCTCTCCTCACCCCTCCTCCTGACACCAATCACCCCGTCAGCCACTTCGTGAGTGGGCTTCACAGGACTAGCACTCCCCCTATGGGAGGAATTGCAAGACAGCTTTTTAGGGATGAAGGAGATCCCTTGTCATCCTCACAGGTGGCATCTCCTGGAGGTTGGGAGCCTCCCTTCATTCCTTCACTCATTTGGTCACTCATCAAACACGTGCTGAGTATCCACTGTGTGCCCCCAGGCACTGGGCACACAGTCACCCAGGATAGACAGACAAGGGACAGACATCACAGTACCCTTCTCCCCCTGGGGCTGAACACGCGTCTCCAGATCCAACAGATCTGAGCACACACCATAACTCTGCCCACTAGAACTCTGGAACTGTCTCTGAGCATGTCTTCTCGTCCGCTAAATGGGCCGATGTTAAGATTCGCTCTCAGCGTTGCTGTGAGATTTCTGTGCATTCTAGCTTATTCCGCAGCTCTGACCCACCTCTGCCGTCCGCCCCACATGCACGAGTCTGGAGCACACTGGGCCAGCCAGCCCTCCCTGAAGCATGTGGCCAGCACCCCGCAAGGACAAATGCTGCCCAACGCTGCTGTTTGGTCCTGGCCCACTTCTTCCTTGACCAGCCGCCTGTTCTGCTTTCTCAGTTCTTCTCAGGAAGGCCTCTGCCTGTACCCCTGAGCCAGCCTTCCTGCTGCAGACACACAACACCCCTCCCAGCTTGCATGTGGCTGACCCTGCTCTTCCTCCTCCATGGGGCCTTACGTGCTCCCAGGATGGCGTCTGCTCCCCTCGGGTCTTGGGGGCCTGTGCTCCGCGAAGAGGAACCAGATACCAAGAGTTAAGATCTTGTCTCCAAGGGCTCCCCATCCTGGACCGAGCCTTGAACATGGACCCAGCTCCCTTAAGCATGTGAAGAACCAGAGTTATCCAGGGTCTTCTGTGTGCCTCACGAGGTAGAACCAGCGACCACGATAGAGTAATTTTCAGAGGCACAGAAAAGCCTACAGACCCCAAGATGCCTCCCTTACTTGCTCACTGATGCCTGAAATTACTTCAACAGAAAACAACATGCTCTATTCCACAATTAGAAGTAAGCCTTTAAATGTAATTTTCTCTGGTCGAGAAAACACAATGATTGCATTCATACTGAAGTATAAATCAGTGATTCTCAAGGGAATGGAGGAGTGTATCACAGTCTCTCGAGGTAGAAGATTTAAGACGCTTGCAATTCTTAAAAAGCACATTCAATAGCATAATCTAAGTTCAGGTCTTCAGTTGGGCAGTCTGGTAGCATCTATTAAAATGCTGAGTAAGTACTGATGTGCTGACCTAGCTAACCATTTCTTTTTTTTTTTAAGATTTTATTTATTTATTTATTTGACAGAGATAGAGACAGCCAGCGAGAGAGGGAACACAAGCAGGGGGAGTGGGAGAGGAAGAAGCAGGCTCCCAGCAGAGGATCCCATAACGCCGGGATCACGCCCTGAGCCGAAGGCAGACACTTAACCGCTGTGCCACCCAGGCGCCCCCTAACTAACCATTTCTGTTCTGAGTCCCCAAGAAACCACTGTGTATGTACAGAGAGAAATACCTTCCAGAATGTTCCCTGAATCATAGTTTGTAGCAATAAAAAATAATAATAATAATCCATCTACATGTCCATGAATAGGGATCTGGCTTAATAACTTGTGGTATTTCTGTCCTGTGGAATATTATGTAGCAGTTAAAAGAAATGAGGTAAAGCTATCTATACTGACAACCTAGAAAAAACTTCAGGATTCTTTCAAAAGTAAGAGAAAAAAGCAGGCTGCAGAACGATGCACAAAGAATAATAGCATTCATGTAGGAAGAAAGCAAACCTATTATTTCCAAAGTTAGCTGTGTCAGTGTATAAATGGATAAGGAAAAGATCTGGAAAGATACAAATCAGAGATAGGCATGGTTATCTCTTCAAAGGTCTCGGAATCAGAGGTGATATTTATCCGAATTTTATTTATGATGATAATGCATCAGGAAATACTTGCATAATTAAAAATATTTTTAGTAGGCTCTATGTTTGGAGGAAAAAACTGTTTATAATCACAATACAAACTACAATATTAAAGTTAGACAAAAATCTTTCTAGGCAATGGCTCATGGGCTGAAAAAACCTGACCACACACTGAAATGATAACAATGTAACAGGAGTAATATTTTGAAAATTATTAATTTTCTCTTTTGCCTTCCCAACTATATAATCTTCGTCCCACTCACTCAGATGCATTCATTCATTCGGAACACCTATTTGTTACAGAAAGAATGCAAAGGAAAAGAATGAGGAAATGAATAATCTGCTCCTGGCATGCAAAGTATGACTTTGCAGCAAGGCAATACTCTTGAAAGATGGGATTTGTCAGAGCGGAGATTTCCAATTTCTTTAGCTCCGCCTTAGTTTATCAAGAGTCTGAAGGGTCTGTCTGGTGGAGTTCCCCCTCAAAGTCCCCACAGACAAAAGAAGATGGTCCTCGTACACGTGACAGTTAGGTCACAGAGATCGCTGCTGTGCGGGAGAAGGAGCAGAATTCAGTTGCACCCCCTGTCCAGCCGAGAAGATGGTAAGAAGCAGGAGGGAAGGTCCAGAGCAGAGCTGAGGGGGGGTTCTTCCCCACCTTCTCCTTCCAGACCAGGGTGCTCAGCCAGCAAGGGCAGCCTGAATGTATGAGTTGACTCCCCAGGTGGAGCTCCAGAAGGAAGGCTGAGCATAAGCTGCCCTGGAAACAGTCAGAGGAGGCCTCAGGAACCAGAGAGCACCCAGCCCAGGATCCCAGCCTTCCCCGTCTCCACAATGGCCGTCTCCTCCAAGCTCCGTCCTCCCTATGCGCGTCTTGGGAAGGAGCCAGGAAGGAAGCAGAAAACCACAGAAACCTGGGAGACGGGCAATTGTTTCAAGGAGACTGAGCAAAGAGACAAATAGGAACAAGTGTTGCAAGGAGGTGGGGAAATGGGAGCCCTCCTACCCTGCTAGTGGGATTGTAACATGGTGCAGCTGCTGTGGAAGGTCTTGGTCGTTTCTGAAATCTCGAACATGGGGTTACCACCTAACCCGTTGTTCCAGTCCAGGGGATTTACCCAAAACAAGTGAAAACATGGGTCCGTCAAAAAACTTGTACAGGAATATTCCTAACAGGCAAAAAAAGGAAGCCACCCCAATGTTCACCCACTAATAAATGAATAAATAAAATGTGAGTTGTCCGTACAGGGGAGTACTATTTGGCTGCACAAAGGAATGAAGTACTGATGTGAGCTACAGCGTGGCTGGCTCTCGGGAACATGCTGAGGGAAAGAAGTCGGGCACAAAAGGCCACGTGTTATAGGATTCCGTTGTCATGAAGGGTCAGAACAGGCAAATCTATGGAGACAGAAAGTAGGTTGTGATTGCCTAGAGCTGAGGGGAATAGGTAGAAAGGGAGAGTGAACACCAATGGGTAGTGTTTCTTCCCAAGTCCCGAGAATATTCTAGAACTGATTGTGGTAATGGCTGCCCAATTCCATAAATGTACTAAGTCATTGAAGTATACTCTGTAAGTGGGTGAATTATGTCTCAGTGAAGTCGAGTTGGCCCTAGAAGACCACAAGACGGACCCGTGCAGGTCCATTACTTAGATACGGATTTTTTTTTCAATAAATACAATACGGCACTATAAATGTATTCTCTTCCTTATGATTTTATTAATAACATTTTCTTTTCTCTACCTTCCTTTTTTTGTAAGAATACAGCATATAATACATGTAACGTATAAAATATGTGTTAATTGACTATTTATGTTATCGGTAAGGTTTCCGGTTAGCAATAGGCTCTTAGTAGTTAAGTTCTGGGGAGTCGAAAGTTATATGCGGGGACGCCTGGGGGCCTCAGCCAGTTAAGCATCTGCTTGGGCTCAGGTCATAATTCCAGGGTCCTGGGATCAAGGTCCGCGTTGGACTCCTTGCTCAGCGGGGAGCCTGCTTCTCCCTCTGCCTGCCACTCCCCCGCTTGTGCTCTCTCTCTCTCCAACACATAAATAAATAAAATCTTTTTTTAAAAAAAGGAAAGTTACATGCAGAGTTTTGACTGTGCAGGATCAGCGCCCCTAACCCTCCTGTATTGTTCAAGGTCAGCTGTAGTTGAAAGTAGAAAAAGAAGTATAGGAAAGAGAGCATGAAGAAGCAGATTGTTTTGAGGCTGTTTGGAGAACAAATTAGCTAAAGCAGACCTTAAAAAGCACACAAGAGACTGGGCATTCATGGCTTCTATCCCGAATAGTTTTGCAATCCACAGGTCTGTGACATAGTAGGATTTGTCCTTTTCCTGAGTCACAAATTGGAACATGGCCTTGAGGAAGGAAGTTGCTAAGCTTGTGAGCACAACAGACGGACGACATCCACCCCCTAAAATGAACTTGTTCTTCCACCTTCATTATAGCACCCAATCATTTTTATAAGCGAGGAACATTCTGTTTCTTTGTGGAAAGCCAACTGCCAGTGCTGGTGAAGTCAGCGAAGAGCATGTGAAAAAGTCTGATAAAAAAGTCTATGCCTTACCAGTAGCTCTTCCTATAAGGACTAGTAAATATCTCAGGCATACGTCTCCAACGTGACAAGGATCTGCTTTGATAGAAACAGATAAACTGACAGAAGCAGAAACTGGGAGGCCAGGAAGGAGCCCAGACACATAACAAAATGACAATTAAACAAGAAAATCAGGTGCCTTGGGTCCTTGCCAAGCCCAGGCCCTGTTCCTGGCACCATCTTAGGCTTGGTGGGACCCATGGAAATCCAAGCCACCCTGCCATCTGGGCACTTGAAACCTAAGCTGTAACGTCAGACTCAAACACTTGAAAATTCAAACAGAAATTCAAGAGAGAAACAGGACTTCGAGAAAGCAGAAGATGAGCCACAAGGCCAGGCATAATTAATTGCCACATGAATCACATGCTGGCTACAGCTGGAGGACTTCAGAGGGCAGGAGAGGTTAGTGCAGGGCAGGAGGAAACCTGCACTGCGAGGAGAGGCCATTTGAACAAGACAAATACAAGACAATTTAAGAAGACTGGCCTAGAAACATTTTGCCCTTTGATACTTTCCAATTAAACCTCCCTTTCCCATTGCAGGTTTAGCTCCTTTTGGTGGACATTGGAGTGTATTTTGCAACCTCGTCCTCTGTGCGTCAGACACTTCCAAACAGGGAGGGAGACAGGTACAAAAGAAAGAGGCTTGTATTCGTTGTAGCACATGTCCCCGCCACAGCTTACTGCTGCCTCCCCATCACCCCCCATCACCCCCCTGCTCAGAGGGCCGACTAACATCCCTTTGACTTCCCGCCGCTCTCCCCAAAGTTCCTAGTGACTTGAGTCAGAACAACTCCTGATACTCTCAGTCTTTACGACATCAGTAAGACCTAGCCTCCTTGTGTGATTCCTGCTGGGAAATGCAACGAGATCACTCGGCGGTCTTGGGAAGGCAGCACTGCTCAGTCTTCACCCAAGAGCCAGCATCAAAGTCCCTAGAGGAGGGCATCTTCCATGACAAGGAGGCTGGGGCTTGCTTTGAGGCAGCCTACCGGGGAAACATGCAGGGAAGCCAAAGGAAAGAAATTACCTGTGTGCCGAGCTACTTGCCAGGAGCTTTAGAGGCTCTTTTAATCTTGACGATAAGCCACAAGGGAGATAAAATTATCCACGTTTTACAGTCGTAGACACAGACTTAAAGCGATTAAATCGTTTGCACTCATTAACACGCTGGATTTGTTGAGTTAGGTCGTGACTGCCGGTCTGTCTGATCCCCTGAACTCTGCTCTGTTCATTTTACTACATGCCCTGCATCGAGCCACAAGCCATCAGACCTCATCTTCCGTCTGTGCTCAAGAAATCGGTAGGAATGATCGTTATTATAATAGCAGTGATTTGTTCTGGGCCACTAACTCCACTTGTATTACTATTACACTTCAAAAAAGAAATCTGTCAGGGAGGGGCCCCTGGTGGCTCAGTCGCCGCTTCGGTTTGGGTCATGATCCCAGCATCCTGGGATCAAGCCCCACGTGAGGCTCCCTGCTCAGCTGGGAGCCTGCTTCTGCCCCTCCCCTCGCTCGTGCTCACTCTCGCTCTCTCTCTCTCTCTCAAATAAATAAATAAATAAAATCTTTAAAAAAAAAGAAATCTGTCAGGGAGTGATTTTTTTTTTAATTTTTTACTATGTCACGTTAGTCACCATATAGTACATCATTAGTTTTTGACGTAGGGTTCCATGATTCGTTGTTTGCGTATAACACCCAGTGCTCCATGCAATATGTGCCCTCCTTAATACCCATCACCGGGCTAGCCCATCCCCCACCCCCCTCCCCTCTGAAACCCTCAATTTCTTTCCCAGAGTCCATAGTCTCTCATGGTTCATTCCCCCTTCTGTTTACCCCCCTTCATTCTTTCCTTCCTTCTCCTACCAATCTCCCTGCTATTCCTTATGTTCCACAAATGAGTGAAATCATATGATAATTGTCTTTCTCTGCTTGACTTATTTCACTTAGCATAATCTCCTCCAGTCCCATCCATGTTGCTGCAAATGTTGGGTAATCGTTCTTTCTGATAGCTGAGTAATATTCCATTGTATATATGGACCACATCTTCTTTACCCATTCATCTGTTGCAGGGCATCTCGGCTCCTTCCACAATTTAACTATTGTGGACATTGCTGCTATGAACATTGGGGTGCATGTGGCCCTTCTCTTCACTATGTCTCTATCTTGGGGTAAATACCCAGTAGTGCAAATACTGAGTCATAGGGTAGCTCTATTTTTAACTTTTTGAGGGAGCTCCACACTGTTTTCCAAAGTGGCTGTACCAACTTGCATTCTTACCAGCATGTCAGGGAGTGGTTCTTACTCCCGTTTTACTGCCATGGAAACTGAGGGCTGTATTAGTGGGGTTGGGCTAGGCTCCATTTGCAGTAACATATAACCCCAAAATCTCACTAACTTCACAAAACCAATATTTACTCCTCACTCGTGTTGATGTCCAACGTGGGTCAATGGGGGCTCTGCTCTACCCATTCACTCAAGGACCCAAGTCGACAGAGGCTTCACTGTCTTATAGATTCAGCATAAATACCAGCTTCCTCATCACTGAGGCAGCAAAAGTTAAGCAAAGTGAACTCACACCTGTTCTTCTATGCTTCCACACAGAACAAATTCCCACCACAATGCAAGGAAGTAGACCCGTGGATATTTGTTGAGCAATAAATGTCACTACCACAAGTCTCAATTAGGTTCCAAATATTGTGCTAAACCCCAGAGCTGAGGCTTGACAGTGGCCTATGTCTCTCCAAGGTTCCTGACTCATTGTGGAATCCAGAGAAGGAACTGCTCTAAATCCATCAGACTCGCTATGTCAGTCTTGTGGTCCATCCAATTTAGGATTTAGTGTCTAGAAGGAACACCCAGGGTTGCAGGAAACTATAAATGTCCTTACTGACTTCAATCACAGACTTTTGTACCGATTTCTCCAACATTCCAGCATGATGCTCTCTCTCTCCTTTGCAGATTTATTCCAGCCTCTGTAGAATTGCATTTATTTCCGGCCTGTGTTGCCTCTGCAGGCAAAGAGTTTTATGCTGCCTGTCTCTTCATTCATATGTTTATATATCACCACATTCTACAAAGATTTGCTGCAGCAAACCAAAAAAATGCATAGAAAGTAAGTTTTGGAAAATAAATATGTGAGAAAAACAGAGTTGAGAAAAATTAAGATGAGAAAAATAACATGAAGTTAAGGATAATGATATTAACCGAAGTGCTTATTGTTGGATTTGATGCACTTGCTTAAGACGAGTCAAACAAGCTTTCTGAGGTTCACAGGCAGCCAATGAAAGAGTCAAAATTACCACATAATTCATAAAGACCCATAAGATAAAATTCAGCCAAATATTCAGGGGAGGCTCAGATATTTCTGGTACTCACCCCTGATAGAAATCTTTTCATGAGTCTACCCAAAGAGGATATAGCGTGAGAGAGTAGAGAGGGAAAAAAAAAAAACAACAACAACTATAAGAACAGTTTCACAAAATAAATGGCTCATCGGGAGCTCTGACTGGAACTCTGAAGGGCCTTGAGAACAGAGAGAACATGGGGTGATCAGAGGTTAGGAAACCTCCTCTGAGGGCAGGAAGAGGGAGGCTTCTGACAAAAAGACATCAGGGAAGAAAGAAGAAAACCATGGAAACCTCAAAAAAAGTCAATAATTTCATCTTTCTTATGGAATAAGGATGACTTTAGCTGCATGAGAGACTCAAATTGGAAATAAGAGACAAAACAATATGGCAGCCAGCTTCTTTGGAGACTGCAGAGTCTAAATAGGCAGAAGTAAAGTTGCCCCCAGGAGGACTGAGCAGAAATACCAGGAAAGCTTGGAGCCAAAGTCTAAAGTCTTCCCACATTCAAATATGTAACTAGCTGACTGATGGCCACCAGATTACAAACAGATCTGCTTTAGGGAGACTTGCAGGATTCCTCCACCAGCCATCAAATACATGTTGCCCATTTTCGATGAAACATATGAATACAACTCTGTGGGGAGTGCTGGCCCTAAATCCAATATTCTCCAAAATACGAGGAAAGAATTTGCAATGGAAACGTAATTGGAGGGTCAAAAAAATTGTATACTTTATCTTTAATCCACATCGCAACCCAAAATGACTACTTCACAAACAACTGTACTGAGGTCAGGAACATGGAGTGACTTAAACAGTAGCATAGACCTCATGATGGGGATTAGAGAATTCTAACTTATAACCGGCTGGTCTCTGTGCCTTTTCACAATATATTACTGCCTCTTCACACTCAGGTAAATGGGAGAAATGAATACTGAAATTAAAAATGTACTGAAATTCCAAGCCAAGATAGAAAACAACATAAGCTTTTGCTCCATTTGAAACTCCCCTAAAATAATAAGAAGTAAATTTTTGAAGACATAAACCACGAAGACAGAAAAAACAGAGGATGAAATCATTGGATCAAATTTTAGAAAGTGAAAAACAGATGGATGAGTGGGAACTGATTTAGAAGGTTCAAGAACACTGAATCCTTAGCTGGCAGTAGGCAAAGCCAAGAAACACCCAAGGGGCGCCTGGGTGGCACAGCGGTTAGGGGCGCCTGGGTGGCACAGCGGTTAGGGGCGCCTGGGTAGCACAGCAGTTAAGCGTCTGCCTTCGGCTCAGGGCGTGATCCCAGCATTATGGGATCGAGCCCCACATCAGGCTCCTCCACTAGGAGCCTGCTTCTTCATCTCCCACTCCCCCTGCTGTGTTCCCTCTCTCGCTGGCTGTCTCTATCTCTGTTGAATAAATAAATAAAATCTTAAAAAAAAAAAAGAAAAAAAAGAAACACCCAAATTACCCTGCATAACCCCTAAAACATAGAAGAATTGGAGGTGTCTACTACCACTGGAAGTAGGGTAAAAGTGGGACTAAATCTTGAAATTATGTTCTCCATGCTAAGAATAAATACTTTTAATAAGGTGTCTTCGGATTTTTTGTTACCATTGTATTCCTTTGGAAAATGAACAATAAATCTTTAAAAAATGAAAAAAAAAACCCAGGATTAATAGTCAGTAAAAAAACAAATAAGCAAATGCCCTCCCAAACTCCACACAGCCTGGGACTGCTCCCCGCTCACCAAGCAGAGACCTGGAGGCTTATTCTCTGGAGAAGTTAAAGCATACTCTGGACCAGGGGCACCGGCCATAGTCCCGGGTGGAAACTATTTTTAAAACAGATGGTTTAAGTGCACATTTGCAGATAGAATTCTGAGAGTCACAGAGAACTGTCAGCTATGTGCAAATACTATAAGCCCGAGACCGGAAAGACCTTCTCTGGGGAAAATTCCCAAAGATGCTGACATTGAAAGTTTCCCAATGGAATAGCCCAGCCAGATCAACCTACGTTAATACCACTCCCAGGGCCCAAACTGCCTATCAGTCTTATAGCCCTACAATTGATTGTGAGTGGATAATGAAGTATTACCAGACAGCTGAGGAAAGCATCCAACATGAGTGCCAGCCACCAAAACAGAGAAAAGCAAATTGGAAGAAAAAAAGTCCTTGCAAAAGAAGATGACATCAAAATAAACTATCATTAATATCCTCAAATAAATAAGATATTGTATCTATGAAATAAGAAGAGCTTTTTTTAAGTTACCATTCATAAAAAAAAGAACTCTTGGAAATTAAAAATATGAACACGGGGTGGTTCAGCTGGTTAAGTGTCTGACTGGTGATTTCAGCTAAGGTCACAATCTCATGGGTAGTGAGATCAAGCCCTGTGTCAGGCTCTGTGCTCAGCAGGGAGTCTGCTTGGGATTCTCTCCCAGCACTCCTTCTGCCCCTCCCCCCACTCACATACACACGCTCTCCCTCTCTCTCAACTAAATATTTTTAAAAATATATGAAAACAGATATGAGAAACTCAATAGGTGGTCTGGATTATAAAGTGAAGGAAATATCCCAGATTAAATTAAAAGATAAGAGAGTAAGAGATATAAAATGTTAGAATGTTAAAATGACCACATGTCAAGGATTTTTATTTAACTCATCAATTAATGAGTTGCAAATGGTTTTGATGTTGCAATGGTTCAATGAAGAAATCAAAGAATAGACACATTGGACATATGGACAATCAAGAAGGCTGAAATGGACATAAATGGACAATCAAGAAGACTGGAGTGAATGTGCTAATAGATGCAGAACTGGCTTCTTGGGGAAAGAGGTGACTCAATTTGCACCTGCACCAGAAAAAATTTATTTGCATCTCTATGGAAAATATCATTTGCATTCCTATCAATTTTCTACAACTTACAGAGTTGTACAAAAACTCAAAGACAATGAAAAGTAGAGGCCCTTTCTAGAATCAGATAACCCAGAAGATTGCACTAAATAGAATACTCACTCTTTTTCCTGACAGAGAAAAGATAAGAAAATTAGAAGATCAAGAGTCAGTTGCTTAACCAACTGAGCCACCCAGGTGCCCCAAAGAGCCCATCTTTTATACATTGATCAAAACTCATGAAACTGTTTGCTTAAAATGTTTGCATTTGTTATATACAAAGTAAACTTCAATAAAGTTGATGCGTTTTAAAAGGGGCCTCAACTAGTACCTATCAGAATGGATGAACTAAGACCCACACAAAGACATTCATCAGGAACTTGTAAATCTCTGGATACAAAGAGAAGATTCTATAAGCTTTTCTAGAATAAAAGTCTCACATAAAAAATTTAAAATTCAAATGATTTATTACATGTTAATTAATTTAATTTAAATTTTTAAAATTTAAAAAAATTAAAATTCAAATGATTTCAAACTTTTCAAAAGGTAGACAATAACTAGGGGCGCCTGGGTGGCACAGCGGTTAAGCGTCTGCCTTCGGCTCAGGGCGTGATCCTGGCGTTATGGGATCGAGCCCCACATCAGGCTCCTCTGCTATGAGCCTGCTTCTTCCTCTCCCACTCCTCCTGCTTGTGTTCCCTCTCTCGCTGGCTGTCTCTATCTCTGTCAAATAAATTCTCTTTAAATAAAATCTTAAAAAAAAAAAAAAAGGTAGACAATAACTAAAGCCTTCAAAATTATGAGAGAAAGCTATTTCCAATTTAAAGTTCTGTATTCAGCTAAGCTATCATAAATACATGCAAAGTCCCCCAAAAAACTGTCTCCCTTGTACCATTTCTTGGGAAGCCAACAGAGGTTTTGTTCTACCAAATTAAGGCAGTACACATAGAGAAAAGGCTTGGGATTCTGCACAAGAAAGAGGTGAGGATCATCCCTTGAATGCTGGTGCATTATAGTGCTGGGCACCAGATGCTGTGAGCAACCAGTGCCCATAGGAGCAGGTGAACAGTCCCCAGGAGACAGTCCTTCCAGAAAATAAAACTGATAGGATGACTAATGCATCTGAACCTCTTGAGAAGAAATTTAGGTAGTTGGCAGAGTTTTGAGGCTGAATAAACAGAAAACTGGGCAAACAAACTAAAAATAAGACCATCCTTAACTCCAAAAGAAAGCAAAATTATTGGGGCTCAGGGAAGCCTGCCCCCACTGTGACATATTGATTATTTTGAATTGAAGTTACTTTTTTTAAAAGCCAATGCAAAAAGAACACTCTGTCCCTTGTCTCCAGATAGCAGGAAATAAATCCCCCATGTGAAAGTTACCTTCCCTGCCACCAGAAGGCAGGGAGACATCCTTGTTGTCAGACAGGGAATTCAGGGCCTATATAGGGAAGAAGCCAATATAAACAAATCTTTTTACTTTTATTCACTTACTACCCCCAGCCCATAATTCTCTTTAGAATTCCTTATAAATTGATGCCCTGAAACATAAGTTTTCTTGTCTTGTCAATTCCTCACAATTTATGTTTTTTTGTCTAAATGTATTAAAGCTATATGCCTTTATGATTTCCTTGGGTCTCAATTTTATTATTGGACTTTCATGAACACATCATTAAACTTTGGTTTTTTTCTTCTGTTAATCTGCTTCATATCAATTTAATTCTTAGACCAGTCAGAAGAACATGGAAGTGTAGAGAAAAATTTTTTCTCCCCAACAAAGGTAACATAGGAAAGTAAATGTAATCTTAGTGTATGACTTAACCAGCTGTAGATCTCTGAACATGTCATAATAATGGAAATACCAAATAATGAGGTAACCAACATTCTAATACAATTATATTGGAAAGGTAGAGGACTTGAGAAGTGTCTATGTGTTTAAGTGGTGGGGTGAAAAAGTCACACACTTTTCTTCTGCAAGGAAGAGTCAATAGACACTCTGAAATTTTTTCAAGAAACAGCATATGAAGTACGTTATTTGGTCATATGGAAGTAACACAAAGAGAATTGGCTAAAAGAGGTTTTAAGTGCTGAGAGTGGTGTTTTTCTAATAGATCTCTTTTTCTCTTCAAGTTATGTGCATGTGCAATTTTGACAAACTTAAGTTTTTAAGAAGAATACATTGACAGGGCACCTGGGTGCCTCAGTCAGTTAAGTGTCTGCCTTCAGCTCAGGTCATGATCCCAGGGTCCTGGGATCAAGTCCCACATCTGGGCTCCCTGCTCAGTGGGAAGTCTGCTTCTGCCCCTCCCCCCTGCTCATGCTCTCTCATGCTCTCTCCCTCTCTCTCTCTCTCAAGTGAATAAATAAAATCTTTTTTTTTTAAAGAATACATTGACAAAGCTGTGATTATAAGTTTTTCCTATCCAGGGAAAGAAGGATTTCCTTTTTTTGGTTCCAAACATTCATCTATCAAGTTTCCAAGGGCACTCAATCTTAATATCCCAGAGTTATTTTCAAGCCATAGCTGACCAAAGCTGTCATGTTCCAAACAGAGGCAAAGTAACCCATTCTCTGAATTTTTGCCTTTAATAATACAAGACGCAAGCCCCTTTGGGTGGGAAGAGGCCTGATGTGAGACTCAGAGCATCAGTATTTTACTTCCCACTCATCAATCATTCACCACCTGCCGGCAAATAGCACCTTCCAGGGGGTGTCTCCTAGTCTCTGACCAGCACCAGGACTATCAATATTTTATGGTTGGGAGATGAAGTTGCTACCCAGACACATTATCTCTGCCCAAGACGCACACACAAAAAAGCTCATCCTTCCTCTAGGCAACTACAAAAGCACATGGCAGGCAATATCCTCAGGTGACTCCAGCTCACCCTGCAAGCCCCAGAATCTGAATACCACATGGCAGGAGCGGGCATGCACTTGCACAGATGTACTTCCACAGAGGGAGATCGGGGCAGCATTTCAAGTGTCCTCAGCACCTTCCCTCAACTATTCATACTGCTCTTCAACCAGAACATCATCCTCTTTCCAACCTCAGGCCCCAGCCAAGGGGTAAATTGAAGTTTTGGTTGATATGACCTAAAATCTCTTTAATTCATTTACTGAAAAGCATTTACTGAAAAAAAAAATGGGCCAGGTCCACAGAGAGGTTCTGGAATAGTAGACATAAGACATGTTTGTGGACTTACATGCCCATCTTCATGGCAATAGTAGCCCTATCTCTCATTCTCTGACCACTCATTGTGTACCAGCCACTGTCTAGGGCATTTTATATGTGCCTCCTTTCTTTTCCCTATCTAGTTAAAAGGCAGTTAAATTAGATTTCAAGGGTAGATAAATAATCCCTCTAAGAGATTTCAGTAAAGATTTTACTTATTTTTTTCCTTATCAAGTGTATTGAGAAATAATTGACATGCAATAAACTGCATCCATTTACAGAGTATAATTCTATGGGTTTTGATAGTTGTATTCACCCTGGAAACCCCCACGACAATCAAGAGGCAGGGCATTTCTATTGCCTCCGGAAGATTCCTTTTGTATTCTTTTTTTTTTTAAGATTTTTTTTTAATTTATATATTTGACAGAGAGAGACAGCTGGCGAGAGAGGGAACACAAACAGGGGGAGTGGGAGAGGAAGAAGCAGGCTCCCAGTGGAGGAGCCTGATGTGGGACTTGATCCCGTAAGGCCGGGATCACGCCCTGAGCCGAAGGCAGACACTTAACGACTGCGCTACCCAGGTGCCCCTCCTTTTGTATTCTACCCCCCACCCTTCATTGCTAAGCCATCACTGATCTTCTTTTTGTTGTTACAAATTAGGTTGTGTTTTATATAAATGGACTAATACAAAATAAACCCTTTTGTGTCTGGCTTCTTTCATTCAGCATAATGATTCTGAGATTCGTCCACGTTGTGCATGTATCACAAGTTCATTCTTATTTACTGCTGAGTGGATTTCCATTATATGGGGAGACCACATTTTGTATACCCATTCGTCTACTGATAGACATTTGGACTGCTTCCAGTTTTTAGCTATTGCAAATAAAACTGCTGTGAACATTCATGTCCAAGTCTTTGTGTGGAAGAATGTTTCCATTTCTTTTTGGTAAATATCTAGAAGTAGAATGCCTGGATTGTATAGAAGATACAGGAAGTCCTTCCTTTTTAGTATGATTTGATTATCGGGTACATGGCTCTTTTCAATGACACACCAAGAATAGATGGGTTCCAAAGATGCCCAGTTTTATCTGCATTACATGGTCAACAAGAAACTCGTAGGCACCAAAAGTAAATAAGTAACTGTGTGGCTCTGAATGTCATCAGTTGCTATAATAATGTTTACTGGCATCATCAGGGGATAAGTGAATCCATGTAAGTAAATTTTCTGAAAGCTAAAACTTACCATTTCAATCTTCTACCTTTAAATTCTTTTAAATATTACCTATTTCTGATCATATTAGAAATCTAGTAACATTGCTAATCCTCTAGAAATCATTTTGGAAGTTTTACCACCTTGTCAAAGTGTGTCTTGTCTCACTGGCCATTCAGAAGCATCATGCTGGCTGCCCAGTGTTGCCCACTTAGCCTGGCCAAGCTAATGGCTAGGGGGAAGCTGTTCGCCCCTACACTGAGGTGTTGGGGTGGCTCTGTAGGTTCATCTGCTGCTTGGAGATGTCCTACTAGTCACAGGACCTAAGCCACGGAGAGAAACTCTCCACTGAGAATGGTGTAAGAGACAGTGGAAAATAAAACGAAGTTGCATCTGATTACATCCCTCCTGTCATGCTTGTTCAACACACCGGTTACATAAATTATCAGCACCCAGACTATGGATGACTAAGCAGTGCTTAAAAAGAATGAGTAATAACAGGAAAGATGTCCAGGATATATTATTATGTGGGGAAAAAGCTAGTTGCAAAATAATTCTTAAAGCACAATTATGTTTATGTTAAAAAAAACATACAATTTGCATGTGTGCACATGTACCTTTGTGTGGTATGTGTGTGAGAGGGAACAGGTTCTCTGTTCCCTCCATTCACTTTGTTCAATCCATCCTCACTCCAAATAGGAAAGGGGTCCTTTGGTTTAACAACAGCCCAGAGTCTTGTGTGAAAGTTGATCTGTAAGGCAGGAGAGGTTTGCCCGGCATGTAGGTGCTTGTCTCTGAAGGATGAGGATGTAACCCATCATTATCAACCCAAGGACAGAGCAAGAATGGGCCCCCCAGGCTTGGTCATAGAGTTGGTAGCAGAGGGACTGTCCTGACTGAAGAGTAGGAAAGAAAGGAGAGCAGGTGAAGGGACATTCGGGCACTCCTCCTAGCTGGCTGGGCTGCTAGATGGCTGCCCATCCCATGAGGAAGGGCAAGGAAATATTTTACATCATCCTCTGGACTTGGATGTTAGGGTACAAGTAACATCCCTCCAGGCACTGGGGATACAAAATGAGCTTCAGAAGGGTTATGACAGGATGTGTACTCCCCAGCCAACAGTGGGCACAGTAGGGCCACAGGATGTGGAATTTAAGAATGAAACCTGTTGTTTTAAGATTTATAGCAAACAGGGGCACCTGGGTGGCTCAGTCGTTAAGCGCCTGCCTTTGGCTCAGGGTGTGATCCCAGAGTCCTGGGATTGAGCCCCACATCGGGCTCCTCCACTGGAAGCCTGCTTCTTCCTCTCCCACTCCCCCTGACTGTGTTCCCTCTCTCGCTGGCTGTCTCTCTCTCTCTCTGTCAAATAAATAAATAAATAAAATCTTTTTTAAAAAAAAAGATTTATAGCAAACAAACAAACAAAAAAGATTTACAGCAAACAGGAGGTATCACAATCCCAGATTTCAAGATCTACTACAAAGCTATAGTAATCAAAACACTATGGTACTAACACGAAAACATACAGATCAATGGAACAGAATAGAGAGTCCAGAAATAAACCCATGTTTATATGGCCAATTAATCTCCGACAAAGGAGGCAAAAATATGCAATGGGGAAAAGAGAGTCCCGTCAACAAATGATGTTGGGAAAACTGGACAGCTACGTGCCAAAGAATGAAACTGGACCACTTTCTCACACCATACATAAAAATAAACTCAAAATGGATTAAAGGCCTAAATGTGAGATCTGAAACCATAAAACTCCTAGAAGAAAACATAGCCAGCAATTTCTTTGACACGGCCATAGAAACGTTTTTCTTTTTTAAAAAAGATTTTATTAATTTATTTGAGAGAGAGAGTGAGAGAAAGCATGAGCAGGGGTTGGGGGGAGAGGGAGAAGCAGGCTCCCCACTGAGAGGGAACCCAACGAGGGGCTCAATCCCAGAACCCTGGAATTACGACCTGAGCCGAAGGCAGACACTTAACCTACTGAGCCACCCAGATGCCCTAGAAACATTTTTCTAAATACGTCTCCTCAGGCAAGGGAAACAAAAGCAAAATTAAACTATTGGGACTACACCAAAATAAAAAGCTTCTGCACAGCAAAGGAAACCATCAACCAACAAAAGGTCAAAATACTGAATTGGAGAAGACATTTGTAAATGATATAACCTACAAGGGGTTAATATTCAAAATACCTAAAGAACTTACACAACTTAACACCAAAAATCAAATAGTCCAATGTAAAAATGGTCAGAGAATCTGAATAGACATTTTTCCAAAGAAGACATACAGATGGCCAACAGACACACGAATCACAACACTAATCATCAGGGAAACGCAAATTAAAACCGTAATGAGATATCACGTTACACCTGTCAGAATGGCCCAAATCAAAAACACAAGAAATAACAAGTGTCAGCGAGGATGGGGAGCAAAGGGAACCCTTGTGCACTGTTGGTGGGAATGCAAATTGGTGCAGCAAGTGTGGAAAACAGTATGGAGGTTCCTCAGAAAATTAAAAATAGAGTCACCGTATGATCCAGTAATCCCACTACTGGGTATTTAACCAAAGAAAATGAAAACACTAACTCGAAAAGATACAGGCGCCTCTGTGTACTGCAGCCTTACTTACAACAGCCGAGTCAGGGAAGCAGCCCCGTGTCTATCAACAGATGAATGGATACAGAAGATGTGGAACATACACAGTGGAATATTACTCCGCCACAAAAAATGAAATCTTGCCATTTACAACAATATGGATGGACCTAGAGGGAATAATGCTAACTGAAATAAGTCAGACAGAGAAAGACAAATACCATAGGATTCACTCATATGTGGAATTTAAGACACAAAACAAACAAAGGAGAAAAAGAGAGAGAGAGACAAACCAACAGACTGTTCACTAGAGAGAACAAACTGATGGTTACCGGAGGGGAGGTGGGTGAGGGATGGGAGAAACAGCTAATGGGGATGAAGAGTACGGTTACTGTGATGAGCACCAAGGAATTCCTTAGTGGGTTTGAGACATCCAGCTGCTGAATTAATTCCACAGCACCGAGCACCCGCACTGAGCGGCAGGCCACTCAATCTTTGATTAAATTCTATTCAAAAAGTCCTGTATCTCAGAGGAACGATCAAGACTGCTCTAAAGGTATATTAATCTTAGAAAATCGTGTGGTTAGTAAAGGGTAGAATTTAAAGACTATTCAAGTCATAAGAGATCATTAGAATGGTGCAGTCCCCTTGGAAAACTGGCTGACAGTCTCACTGACAATCAAATAAACTGTTATCACGTGACCTAGCAACTCCATCCTAGGCTATGTACCTGAAGGAAATCGAAACAGAGATCCACACAAAAACATGAACTGAGTGTTCACAACAGCATTATTCATATTAGCCAAAAAATGAAAGCAACCCAAATGGCCAACACATGATGAATGGATAAACAGAACGTAGCACAACCGCACGTGGAATATTACTCAGCCACTGAAGGGGCTGCGGTCCTGACGCATGCTACAACACAGCTAAACCCTGGAAACACCATGCGAAGTGAGGGGCGCCCGGCTGGTTCAGTCCACGTAGCATGCAACTGTTGATCGCAGGGTTGTGAGTTCGAGCCCCACATTGAGGGTAGAGAGTACTTTAAATAAGTAAGTAAGTAAATAAATAAATAACATTATGCTAAATGAATGAAGCCAGGCACAAAAGGCCACATATCATATGATTCCATGTATATTAAGTGCTCATAATGGCCAAATTCAAAGACACAGAAACGTAGAGGTTGCCAGGGAATGGGGGAGAAAGGTGGACTGGGGGTGATGGCTGAAGCCTGAGGAGTTTCTTTTTTGGGTGATAACAATGTTCTAAAATTGGGGCACCTGGATAGCTCAGTTGGTTAAGTGTCTGACTCTAGATTTTGGCTCGGGTCATGATGTCAGGATTGTGAGATCAAGCTCCGAGCTCAGCGTGGAGTCCGCTTCAGTTTCTTTCTCCTCTTCCTCTACTCCTCCCCCATCTGCTCGCTCTTTCTCTTTCTCTAAAATAAATAAAATCTTTTTAAAAATGTTCTAAAACTGACTGTAATCATGGTTGCACAACTCTGTAAACAAACTAAAAAACATTGAGCTGTAAATGTTAAATGGATGAATGGTATGGTATGCGAATTATATCCCCCAAAAAACCTGTTTCTAAAAAAGAGAGAGAAAGATCTTGAGGTCAAATCCAGCTCACTCACTTACACTCTGGTGTCAGGAAAATTTGTCTTAGGCATCAGCCGGGATGAAACCCCAGAGTTCTCCATCCCTTTGCTCATTCAGTCATTCTGCAGGAGGTCCCCACCTGCATGACAGGCACTGTTCTGTCCTGCGAGCGGGACAGACAGAATGACTAGCATGGGGAGCTGCCATCCTGGAAGGGAAGGCAGACGTCATGAACAAGAAAGGTGAGGGACAGATGGTGATAAGTCCCATAAAGAAAAATAAATCGGGCCAAGTGAGGAGGGACAAGGGAGGCTCAGCATTGCTAATTCTCAGTGGTCAGGGAATGTTCGCAGACAAGATGGCCTTTGAGCAGAGGCTTGAAGGGGGCAGCCCATGCAGGAGGCTGAGGAAAGAGAAACTGCGGCTGAGGGAACAGCAAGTGCTAGGGTGCTGCTCTCATCCTCGTGCTCCTGGTCATGAGTGTCCGGACTGTGTTAGGAATTCTAGCACGAGGACGTCAACAGATGACTAAGATTGTTTAACGATTCCTTAATTCACAGAATGGATTCGCGGCAATAGGCTATTTCATAAAATTTTCCCTTAGAACTTATTTGATCACAAACAAATCAGTTTACATGCAACTTCTCCAGGCGCAGCTCAGGAAACCCATGGAGAACCTGAGTGTCCCAGGCTGTGGGAAGTTCCATTTCCAAGCCGCGTGTGTCGGTAAGAGGCGGCCTGGAGTGCTTACCAGTCTGGAGCTGAATTCCTCTCTGGCTCCAGGATTTTCAAGCTGTGAGTCGTTCAGTCCCCAGTCTTCCTCCTCGGTAAAGTGAGGACTCCATTCCCACCCATGGCACTCTTGGAAAGGTGTACAGGAATAGCTAAGACTTGGGGAAGGGGCCCCCTTTATGGAGGGGCTGCTGTGAGCGAGGCCCCACCCAAAGCATTTGGCCTTGATTGATTCTCTCAGTCCCTCCGCCAGCCGTCTGAGACACCCCATCTTACCGACGGGGCCTCCTCTCCTGACGGCTCAGCAGAGTCATGTTATGGGGTCCTGAGGAAAGGGATGGGAGCAACGAGGACTCCATGCTGGTAGTCACTGGAGAACTACAGCAGAGCAAGGGCTTTTCCTCTTCCTCAAAAGTTTGTGTAGGAAGAAAGGCAAATCTGTGCAGACAGAAAGTAGATTATGGTTGCCTGAGGCTGAGAACAAGGATGAACGTAAACAGGCACAAGGGATCTCATTGGAAGGAATGAAAAAGTTCTGAAACCGGATTATGGTAATGGTTGCACGACTCAGTAAATTTACTAAAAAATGAGTGAGTTTTAAGATATGTAAATTATTTTTCAAAAGTTTGCATGAGATGAAAAAGCAAGATTGGAGGGGGGAAGTGTGGGAGTTTTTAAACCTGGCTGAAAGTTCTTTGAGGCTTCTCCCATTGAGAGGTGAGGCTTTTGTCCCTTCCCTTTGAAGATTTTATAGATTGATTCATTTCAGAGAGAGAGAGAGCAGGAGCAGGGGGAGGGACAGAGGGAAAGGGAGAATCTCAGGCAGACTCCCAGCTGAGCACAGAGCCCAAGAGCTGAGCACATGACCCTAAGATCATGACCTGAGCTAAAATCAAGAGTCAGACACTTAACCGACTGAGTCACCCAGGCGCCCATCCCTTCCTCCCTTCCCTCTGAATCTGAGCAGGTTTATAGCTCTATGGACCAGGAGAGGATAGTGCTTGTTCACTGGGACACTCCCCACCAGGCTGTGAGTAGAGAGTCCTGACAATAATCCCAGCTGAGCCTGAATTCAAGTCATCCCCCATCCCGCCACCGCCTGGAAGTGAAGAAGCCTCCAGATGATTCCAGACCCAGTCATTCGAGTCTTCCTCGCTGAAGTCCAAGACATCGTGCAGCAGAGACGGTATGTCCTTGCAATGTTCCCTTGGAATTCCTGACCTGCAGTGTGTAAGCTCTTGTTTGTGGCTTATGGCTATTGATAGAGTAGCCAGGCAGGGTGCAGGGAGGCTTGACGGAGCCTGCAGGGTGCAGGGAGGCTTGACGGAGCCTGCAGGGTGCAGGGAGGCTTGACGGAGCCGTTGAAGCTGACACTGATGCAGGATGTCTGAATCAATCAAGGACAGCCTTGGGCAAAACCGCTCAGCAGCTGCTGTCGTGGGTGCTCCGGCCTCTCCTCGTAAGGAGTTCTTTGTGTACCTGCCGCCCAGCTAGCTGTAAGCCCTCAAAGACATCGGCCACCCCTGTAAGCCAATGAACATCTCCACCTTCGTCCCTACTTAGGTCTTCTCTGGCTGCAACCAGAATGAAAAGGTCAACCACACAATAAGGGACCTCCGGGTCATCATTGCCTAGCAACGGCTGTATATACCAGGGGCTGGGACAGACAGACGTGTAAGTGGTGATCCTCACCTTTGACGAGCTCACAGTCTACTGGGAAAGACATACAAATCATCTAATTCTTATCATTATTTTAATGTCCACCTTCCTGGGCACCTGGGTGGCTCAGTCGGTTAAGCATCTGCCTTCAGCTCAGGTCATGATCCCAGGGCCTGGGATCGAGTCCCTCGTTGGGCTCCCTGCTCGGCGGGGAGTCTGCTTCTCCCTCTGTCCCTCCCCTCTCTCGTGATCTCTCTCTCTCTCTCTGTAAAATAAATAAAATCTTTAAAAATAATAATAATAATAACAATAATAATGTCCACCTTGCTACTGGACTATAAACTCCTTAAGAAATTGGGTCTCCTTTGCTCACTTAGTTATTCCCAGAAGGCACTTGATATAAATGTGCCGAGTGACTGAATTGAATTGCCAAGTGATAACCTCTTCAACACAGGTCCAACCAAGATTCAGAGCAAACTATGGATTATGTCACTGCCAAAACAGACCTAGGCCAGTGGAAAGGTGCTCAGAGGAGAAATTAAACATCTATAATGGGTAATCCCTCCCAGGACCAACGTGTCTCACCTGCTCTGAGCTCGCAGTCACTGACCAGCTACAGGCTACTCCCTGAGCCCTACTTCATCCTCCCCTGGGCTTGGGGACCCGGAGAAATAGACCAGCCCCACCTGGACTTAGGTTGTACTAAACTTAACCGGTGCTCTCTTATACCAAGTCAGGAGAACGGCGCTACAAAATCAAGTTTATCTCCTACTTATGCAGGGCTCGATCTCAAGACCCTGAGATCACAACCTGAGTCACTTAACTGACTGCCCCCCCATGGCGCCCCCTCAATCGGGTAAAGAAGTTTTTTACTCCCATTTCAAAATCCCAACAGCTTCAAACTTCAAGGGAATCCTGTCTGTGTAGTCCTGCCCGCTCTGGTGAAGAAAACTCCAGTTTCGGAATTTGTGATCTCAGTCCTTTCCCACATCAGCCCCGAACTCCTAAAACCGAAGCAGTCTCGTGCTTGCAGGCTGAACTCGGATCACAGGCTTTGGGCTCTCTTTCCTCCCTGGGATCATTTTCGTTTTTGTGCTGAATGCGATAGGCCTTGTCAACAGCAGAAATGAGGCCTGCAGCCCCCGATGAGTGCAGGAAACAGACACGCATTCTAGTCTTGTGAGCCCGACTCAGCCAGGGAAGCTCCTGGGGTGACTGAGGGGAGCCGGGCCCCGCCATAGAAAGAGTCTGGAGTCAATCCTAACTAGGTCCTGTGCCGACCCCAGTGCCAAAAGTCAGAACGTTGCCACTCTGCCCTTGGTCTCCAGCTCAGTATGTCTCCCGGCTATACCTAGATCACTGGAGACTTAGCCAATGAGAAGGAGATTCATGCCAGCCTGCGCTCCCTCCCCAGCTGCACCTCTCCGGCTCTTGTTGCCTTCCTAATCCCTGAATCAGGCCTCCCCCCTGGGCTCCCAGAAGAAAGCAGGGAGCAGGAGATATTTCCTCCCACGGAGCACTCCCTCCTGCTTCTGGTTCCGGAGGGAAAAGTCTTTCTTTCCTGTTGTGCTGAAGTTTGAGGGGTTTGGTGTTTGTGTGTTTTTTTTTTTTTTTTTTTTGCCTATTCAAGAAATTTTTTAATTTCTCTCCTTGAAGAATTTTTAAATGGAAAATTGGGGAATTTCAAGAAGAGTTTAAGGGCCTATGAATTCTTATACAGCCATGCCCCCGAGATAGTGCTGGTTCCGTTCCAGACCACAGCAGGAAAGCAAATACCACAAAACAGCAAGTCAAATGAATTTTTTGGTTTCTCAGTGCGTATAAATATTATGTTTACTCTATACTATAGTCTGTTAAGTGTGCAATAGCATTATGTCTAAAAAAACAAAGTGCATACCTTAATTTAAAAATACTTTATTGCTAAAAAATGCTAACCGTCATCTGAGCTCTCAGTGAGTCATAATCACCGATCACAGATCCCATAACAAATACAATAATGAAAGAGTTTGCAATATTGCTTTAATTACCAAAATGTGACACAAAGACACAGAGTGAGCAAATACTGTTGGAAAAAACGATGCCAACAGAATTTGCTCAACACAGAGTTGCCACAAACCTTCAATTTGCAAAAAAATGCAGTGTCTGCGAAGCACAATAAAGCAAAATGCAATAAAACGGGGTACGCCTGTAATCTGAATTCTCAGTATTAGACTTCTTTCTCCTTTCTTTTTCATTTGCAGACAGAGTCATTGGCTGGCTTTGTTCTCCCCAGGAAATGGTATTCACTCTTCACCCTGGCTGTCCTGCTCCCCCTCCACCCGGACTGGAGATGGGGCCACCCCCTTGGGGCAGGGGCCTGTGAGGGCTTCAGGCCTAGATTCACAGACCAGCCCGTGTGCTCGAACTCTCTGGGCCTCAGTTTCTCATCAGAAAGTGATGTCGACCTCACAGGGCTTGGAGTGGGTTAACCAAGATGGTAAGTACCGTCCATGAACCTAATATACGAGCAATGAAAGTGATCTGCCCCAGCCGGCCCCCAACCATTTTTCTAGGGTTCCAAAGCTGGAATCCTAGGAAGACCTCAACTATGAATCTCAAGCCACAAAACGGAGGTCGAAGCATTAAGGGTGCAGAGATGTCTATTGGAGCAGGTGACTGTCACCCGGAAGCTGTTTCTGCTCCTTCTACAGCCCCCACCCTCCATCCCTTACCCACCCTGTTGCCTGGCTGTAGAGATCGTGAGCCCCAGGAGGCTGCACCGAGGACCCCAAGAAGAGGAGCCGGGGGTGGGGTGGCTGGAAGGGGATGGGTGTTTGTGCTGGAGGGTGCCTGGCAGTGAGCAAGCCTTGGAGCGCAAAGGGGAGACCGTGGGATTTGGGTGAGCTGGAAACATTCTCACACGTTCAGGTGTGAGTTACAACGTAACAGCGAAGGCTTAAAAGTCACAGCCGAGAAGGCAGCTGGAGGAGCGCAGGGACGCCTGCAAGAGCAGGAGAAGCCTGGAGAACAAATGTTCACCTCAGGGGCTCTCTCCAGAAATGATTTCAAAATTCAGCTTAAAAAAAAAAAAAGGAACATAGGAGCTTAATGATACATGATTTATGAAGGGCAATTTTGCAGGATGTAGCAAAATCCTTTAAAATATGTATATACTTTGACCCAGCAATTTCACTTCCAAGAATTCATCCCAAAGATTTAGTGATACCAAATGCGATGTGCGGACCTTGTTTGACTTCTCCAAACAGACTTAACTAAAAAGATATTTGTGAGACAATGGAGAGAGTTTGAATTCTGGCTGGATATTTGACAGTGAGTCATATCCAATCTGAGTAGAAGTTGTTATTAATTTTTTATCGACAGAAGCATGTACTTTATTCAGATTGCCTTATTTTTTTAATGATTATTTTATTGTATTGTTAATTGCGGTAAAATACACATCATATAAAATTTGCTATCTTAACCATTGCGAAGCATGCAGTTCAGCGGCACCAAGCCCATTCACACTGGTGCACAACCTGCGCCACCGTCCTCCTCCAGAGCTTTTTTCGTCTTGCAAAACTGAAACTCTGCCCCCGTTAAAAACTAACTTCCCATTGCCCCAGCCTCTGGCAACCACCATCCTACTTTCTGTCTCTATGAATTGGACTATTCTAGGTACCTCATATAAGTGGAATGATACAGTATTTGCCTCTTCGTGACTGGCTTCCTCCTCTTAGCATTGCAATATCCTCCAGTTTCGTCCATGTTGTAATATGTACCAGAATTTCCTTCCTCTTTAAGGCTGGAATATTATTCTATTTCGGGTTCCTGGACCCAATTCCGGCGTGTGGGAGAAGGAGATCCTCCCCCGCCAATGACAAGCAGTAATCGAGATGCCAGCTGAGTGTTCTACAATTCAACTCGATTCTGACACCATCAACTGGGAGATAGTACCGGATTCCACAGGTTCCAGGACTCAGTCCTGCAAGACTGTCCCCGCACCCCACCCACGTCAGATGCCAATCACAAGCCCAGGTCGTCACCTGGCCTTCTGATCAACTGGCTATAAATCACAGGTTTCCATAACCTCCTCCTCCTTTGGATGCTATTAATTGGCTAGAGCAGAAAAAGATATAAAAAGACCTAACTCAGGAACAGCAGATGGAAGAGAGGCATAGGGTGAGGTGTGGGGAGAGGGTGAGGAGTTTCCAAGCCTGATCCAAGTGCTCCACTCTCCCCACATCTCCACGGACTCAGCAGCCCAGACGCTCTCCGACCCTGTCCTTTTGGGGTTTCACGGAGGCCTCATTACATAGGCGTGATTATTAAATCAAATCATTGGCCTTTGGTGACTGGTTCAACCTCCAGCCCCTCTCCCTTCCCCAGAGGTGAGACTGAAAGTTCCAACCCTCCAATCAAAAGACTGGTTCTCTGGCAACCAGGCCCCATCCTTAGGTGCATCCCAATCAGTCAATAATATAACAAAAGACACCTTTATCGCTCACATCACTTAGGAAATTCCAAGGGTTTTAGGAACTCCAGCAGAAACAGGGACAAAAACCAAATATATACTTCTTTTTGTAAGTCACAGTATCCTGTATTCCATTGTGTGTATTGTGAGAAAAATTAAAATAAGCCCCAAATGAAGTCATTTGCTCCCCATGACAGCAAACCAAGACTTAATGACAGTTTCAACCAATCCCAGTGATGTGGGAAACAAAAGCAGAAGAAAACTTATTAAATGTCCTTACTGTCTACAGCCCAGTGACAAGTCCTGGAAACGGGCAGAGTGATGTTCCTCTATGGACTCAACTGCCTCCGTGTTGACACTTTGCCCAGGGCAACAGGCAATCTTAGCCCAACCCCCAGACCCTGTACGTCTACTTTAACATATAAAAATTCCTTTGGAAACTTCCTTTATCTCTACTCCCCAAGATACACGTTGGCAGTCACCCCTCACCACGCATATGGGCCACCAATATACATCTGAAAGGTCTCATGACTGAGTTTTTACTGAACAGTAATAAAGGACCTTTCCTAACAATAGCTAGCCCCCTCAGGATCCTGGAAACCTTGTTTCCAGAATACTTGGAAAATTTACACTATCCCTAATCGTCCCCCAAATTGAAAATACATGACAGGCCACTCCTCATGACCCCAGCGCAGCTCTTTCTGCCCACAGGTCCTGTCCCCATGCTCTAATAAAACCACCTTTGCACCAAAGATGTCTCAAGAATTCTTTCTTGGCCGTTGGCTTCGAACCCTAACATCTTTCCTACATCACCATGAATGTGACCTTTTAATAGTCAGTCTACAATTTCCTGACCAGCACCAGTGAGGTCATCTGTGTGATAAAAACCCGGCCAATCCTTTCCCACCCAAAAACAAGATGCCCAGGCCTGTAACAATCTTCTCTTTCTTTTTGCTAATAACTCCCTGCCCCATCCTCTTTCCTGTAAAAACCTCTCATTTTGTGCAACTCCTCCACTTTCTAGATGGGATGCTGCTCGATTCACGAGTCGCTTAATAAAGCCAATTAGATCTTCAAATTTATTCAGTCGAATTTTGTTTTTTAACAGAACATACCACATTATTTTTATTCATCCGTCAACGCACTCTTGAGTCGTTTACACCTCTGGGCTGTTGTGAATAGTGCTGCTGTGAACATGGGTGTGCAAATATCGTTTCAAGACCCTACTTTCAATTCTTTTGAGTAAAATTATTAATTTTCATAGCCTGATAATGGAATTGTGGTCATGTTACTAAAACAAAGTCTTGATCTCTTAGAGACACATTCTCAAGTACTCATGGAAGAAAGTGTTAGCTAGGATGCAGTGGGAAGTTACTCAAATAGAAGAGGGCCAAAAGTAGCTTCCCACTGCTAGATGTGTCTCGCGTGAGAGCCCCGTGGGTGAGCCAGTTTGAGCCAGACTGGAGCTGAGGACCTGAGCAGAAGCCCCCCTGAGCTGACTTGAAATTACATTTAGCTCATTATAATACTAAGATCTCCTCCTGTAGACGGAGCTTTCCACCACTTTGTGACGTATGCACTAGCATGTTGACATACCACACATGTGCAACTGAACCAAAAGTGCCGATGCGAGCTCCCTGCCCCCGCCCCCTAGGACACTGAAGAGAAGCTTCTGGTGACACAGGAGACAGTGCTTTGAGAGTTGCCTCCTTGTCTCCTTAACAAGTAATCAAAAGTTCTTTGCTTTCAACGGTTCCTTGGGTTGTGTTCAATCTGGTGCACCTCAAGCTGGGAACACCTTGAGTTCAGTTACAAAATAATATGAGGGCTTAGGTTTGCATTAAATCCAGCAGGAGTGTGAGGGGGAGAGCTGAAACAAAATAGGACGTTTTGATAATTACTGAAATTGGGTGATGGGTAAGTGGGAGTCCGCCACCCTACTCTCTACTTTTGCATCTGCTGGTAATTTTTCATCCAAAGAAAAAAAAAGTTTAAAAACAGATGGGAATGGAGTAGATATATATTCATAGCAAAATAAAACACAAACTAAATGTACGATAATAGAGGTTTGTTAAATAAGTTATGATACATTTATATTACAGAATACACAAAGCAGCATTTTAAAATAATTTTGTTGAGTATATGTTACTTACAGGGATAGATATTTATAATATACTGTAAAATATTAAAAAGCAAGCCTATTCAAATTATGTGCAGTGTGTTTCTTTCTTTTTTTTTTTTTTTTAATATCTCTACAGAAGGCTGTGGCCAAAAACGTTACCAGATTACCTTTGGGGAGTGTGGTAAAGGGTAATATTTTCCTTTGCTGGCATTTCCTAATTGTTCTACCATGCGCATGAATCACTTGTTTAGTGAAAAATATTGTTGGGTTTTTGTGTTGTTGTTTAAAGATTTATTTATTCATTTTAAAGGGAGAGAAAGCAGGGGAGGGGCAGAGGGCGAGAGACAGAGAAGCAGACTCCCCGCTGAGCACGGAGCCTGACACAGGGCTCCATCCCAGGACCCTTAGATCATGACCTGAGCTGAAATCAGGAGTCTGGCACCCAACCGACTGAGGCACCCAGGTATCCCTAGTGAAAAATATTTTTAAAAGAAGGCATAACACCTGCATTCATAGCCACCTTGACAATTTCATCAGCTTCTCCTATGTATGAGTGTGTGTGAGTGTGTGTGTGAGTGTATGGCCGTGAGTGTGTGAGTGTGTCTGAGTGTGTGTCTGTTTTAAGACTCCTTAAGTGTCTACTAAATAAAATCGATAGATGGCGTTTGGGTGACAACTACATTCTTAACCTGATGGATAATTGATTTGTTCATAAATAATCTCTTTAGGAACTGTTAACAAATCAAAGCCATATTCCTGAGACTGACAGATCAATCCCTGTCTTAGTTAAGACCCTTTGGTCCGTCCCATAAACCAACCTCAGAAGAACCTAAGTCTGGTGAAAGTGTGTTCCCCAGACCCCTGAGGGGTTGTAAGGACAAAACCACTTTCATCGTAATATTAAAACATCATTTGCCTTCTCACGCACATTCTCTCATGAGCATACAGTGGAGTTTTCCAGAGGCTGCATGAACATGACCTCACAACAGGCTGAATGTAGAAGCAAGGATAAGAATCCAGCTGTCCTGTAGGAAGCCCGACATTAAAGAGATTTGCAAACGGGTTTATTGTTGGCATTTTTTCAATGAATTAATATTTTTCAACAGCTCAGTTTTAAATTCTGATTTCAGTAAATATCCACAAATATATCCACAGAAACAAAACCTCTTTGGAGTCCTTAACAACTTTTTAAACTGTAAAGGAGTTCTGAAAGCAAAACTTTTTGAGAGCCATTGTCCTAAATGAGCAAACCACAGAAGAGAAGTTCTTAATAAGGACACAAGATTCTGTCATAGGACACTATGGCAGTGGCCCCTAGAGCCACAGAACCTGGACTTTGGTACTGAGAAGTGCTCAGGACCCCAGGCAGCCTTGTCTTGGGTTTCTCCCTTTCAGGGGTCAGAGGCTCTGGTCTCTATTTCTCTTTGCAATTGAACCTCCCCTCCCTGTCTCCCTGCAGCCCCTCCATCTCTACTCCTCTTCTCTGTACAAGACAGGAAAGGCTGCGCAGAGAAACCACCCCACAGGCCCACCATGGTTTTGGCCCTGTGGGTGAAGAAAGCACTTCTCAGAGACGGAGGTCCTGTAATCTGTAGACACCCTGAAACACGCAGAGCATTTCCATCATTCTGCTTACTGAGACCCGTGGGGTCTTCTGTGCCAGCTTCCCCTTGGCCCCTCCAGCCTCCGCCAGCCTTGGACCACCCCATCGGGTGCTGCCACCTTAGCCATCTGAGAGCTCGGCTGAGCCACATCACTCCCTCATTGAACACCTGAATGGCCATCGCTCAATACCAAAGTCCTAATAGTCAAGACCAACCACAGTCTGATCCCAACAGACCACCTTACCATCAAACCCCTTGTCACTCTTTCCAGACCCCACACTCCAGCCGCAGAGAACGGGTCATGCTATTGCCCACACACCTGCTCTTCCTTCCTCCCTTGCTGGCCACTTCCACCAGGAAGCCTTTCCCTCCTCCTTCCCCTCTGGCCATGAATAGCCTGGCCCTCTCCCACCCCTTCTTGGGACACTTAATTCAGCTCTGCCTTATTGTCCGTATTATACCACAGCTCCCTTGAAGGCCTGCGGTATAACAAAAAATAAATATGTGGTCTTTGTCCCCAGTTCCACACAGCTCCTAAAACCTTTGGGATTTACTGTCTTTTGTACGCTAATGAGATGGATCAAGGAGGGGGGGGGGCTAGATAGCTTCAGATGGGAAGGGATTAGAGGGTTGGAACTGCCAGCCCCAACCCAATTTCTGGGAAAGAGAGGGGAGCTGGAGATTGAGTCACCAATGGCCCATGATGCCTAATGAAACCTAGATAAGATCTACTTAACAGTGGGGCCCAACAGCTTGCAGGCTGGGGAACTCATGGAAGTGCTGGGAGGGTGACGCCCCTGGAGAAGCCACGGAAGCTTCTCATGCACCCCCATTCCTTGCCTTATGGTCCTCTTCCATTTGGTTGTTCCCTAGTGATTGCTCCTTTATAATAAACCAGTAAGTGTTAAGTAAAGTGTTTTCCTGAATTCTGTGAGTCATTCTAGCAAATTATCAAACCTGAGGAGGGGGTGGTAAGGACTCCCAAATTATAGGCAGTCAGAAGCACAGTGGCCTCTGGGTCTTGCAACTGACATCTGAAATGGGGACAGTCTTGTCGGACTGAGCCCTCAACCTGCGGGATCTGTGCCAACTCTGGAAGTTGAGCTCAGAGTCGAATCGAATTGTTAGACACCCAGTTGGTACTGGAGGATTGCAGAACGTGTGTGGGAATAAAACATATCTGTTGTCAGAAGTGGTGTCACCCAATGGCATGCCCCCAGGAACAATCCCAGGGCCTGGCTTACAGCGAAGGAAGTGACAGGGCGGCCGAGGAGGAAGCGCTATGCTGGGGGACTCCGCCTGCCCTGGCCCTGGGGGCGCTGTAACACCCAGCCAGTCTTATCACCTCTCTGGGCCTCCCCCGTGCAATGGAGAATTGAGACCCATAATCTCGGAGGCCCCTTCATATCTAAACCAGTTTAGTGCCAGTCTAGGATTTGATAAAGCCTCTGAATCCAGGTCATTGTTAATAACACTTGATCAATTGTTGGCAAAAAACCAATATTTGAAAAAAAAATCTATCAGTAACAGTTTTTAAAACCACATAAACTTTTTAAAGACCTGAATTCAGTGAGGGGAATTTTTTCCTTCTAAATAGGCACAGACTCAGTTAAATCCCTACTGGGTTTTCTTTTTTCCAGGGTAAGTTCCCTTATTTGCTGCCCATCTATAAATTCAACCTTCTAATTTGGGTATTAATTCGTCATTCCTCCCCACTTTGGTTCCCAAGGCTTCCGAGCCCAGAACCATTTGTGACTTTAACGAAGGAACTGCTGGTCCCTCTCTCCTGGATCATTAATAAAGAGGCTCCGGAGAGCGGGGACAGGCGGCTGGCCCTCCCCCGCGTGATGGATGACTGCCGAGCCTCATCCTTTGCTGCTGTCCCTCTACATTTCTCACCCACGTGAGCATACTCCTACCCAAGCCAACGAAGCCATCATTTTCAGGCAGCTTCGAGGAGAGGCTGGCCTTCCCAGCCACATGTTTTCTCCGCATCTGTGCTCAAAAGAGCTTCCATCATTCACCTCCTTTCCCCCATGACATCCCTCTGTTCCTCCCTCTAACTTCTGATGACGTAAATGCAGGTGGTAACCAGCCGGTTTGGAGAAATCCGTGTGCCGTTTCGCACTGACACCCACTGTATTCTTTCCCTCCTTTGTCTGTTGGTAAAATCCGCGCTCAGGAGCCCCCTCGGAGCTCTGGGTCTCCCAGCCTTTCAAAGTGACTTGTGCGGCAGCATGGACCAGAGACAGCAGCTCCTGCATCCCCACAGGTGGGGAGGGACGCAGGACTAAGTGTGAGGCTGGGCCTGATAATAACCAGCACATGAGACTCATATCTGTCCCATTTTCACACCACAGCTCAAAGAGTAGTTCAGCAGTAGTTCAGTTGTTCAATAGGTCAGCAGAGGATAACCAGGCTGGGGTGTTCAGGGAGGACTTCTGAGGTCTGTCTGGGTTCCCTAGGGGAGGCATGCGCAGCTCGTGGCCAAGACATTCACCTGCCCAAAGTAAGCTTCTTTTTTTTTTTTTTTCCCAAAATGAGCTTCTGCCCGCTTGCCAGAAGCCCAAGTTTGGGGGGCGGGGGAGGTTTGCTTAATAAGACTCTTACAACCCAGTATTGTCATCCTGAAACTCTAGCATATTCACCCTAGGTGGTTGCCGACAGGGAGGCACGTCCCCGGTCTAAGACCCAGGTTCTGGGAGCTGTTCCCTAAGTGCACCTACCGTCGTGAGCTGGCTCCTTGATGAGTTACAGGTAGAGACTACACCAGATGGAGTTGTCACGTAAAGCAAACTTTATTTGCAGCAAATAAGGAAATAAAGGGGAATAACTTCCGAAGCTGTGACAAAGCGCAGCGCCTTTACTTAGGGTTTAGGATGAGTGTTCGGAAACGGAGCTTTGTCATTGCATATGGAGGGGCACACAGTTCGGTAGATGCACTTCCTACGCTTTGAATGTTATGTGGAGGCAGCTCCCGCTCCTCCCAGGGCAGAGACTTCAACATTATAAGGGAGCCGAGGTAACTGTCAAGGTAACTGATAAGGGAAGGGGCTATGGGCTGGCTCCCCTATAAAGGAGACGGGGTCTTGGGCTTGTTATCTGGAGTAAGGAACCAGGGTTTGCTTACATTTGAAACAACACCGGGAGTTTTTGGCATTGATTTTTTTTCTCTGATGTGGTTAGGTTCTTTCCCAGCCTGGTAGAGATCGTTCGTTTTTGCACGCCCTTTGTCCCCTTAAAATCCTTAACTACTGAAGTGTTTTGCATTTCTTTGTAATTCTGACACCTCCTCGGGAAGTTCTGCAAGAAGCGTGCTTAGGGAAGTAGAGCTGGTCAGGCACAGACCATGGTGGCCTGAAATGACTTCTCCTGTGTCACAAATGTTCTCTCTTGTCCTGCTTTTTCTGGGAACCCGCCACTCTTTCTGCTTAGACCTACTCACCACCAGCTCCACCGGTGCACAGATTATCAGGTAATGCCTAGATACCACACATGCCCAGCCGCACGTCAACTTGGGTTTGCGACATCTGTCATCTCCTGAATCTGAGGGACCAAGGCAGTCTGAGCACAACAGACCTAATCATACCAGAGGACAGGAGAGGGGACAGCCCTGCATTCAAGGACTGGACCTCCAGGAACGCAGGTACACACACACACACACACACACACTGGCTGGGTTAGGTGCCTGCCTCTGCACTCCCATAGTATTAATCGTCTGTTCACTTGTCCGACAGTCATCCTCACCCCCACATTCCTCACCCCAGCTGCTGTTAGCCCCTGGAGGGCAGAGATGTATAACATTCACACCTGGATCCCAGCCTTCCACACAGCCTGGCTCCAAATGGGAGTCCTGAATGCTACCGAGCTGAACTGAGGCATGGGGGGCAGGGAGGGCGTGGGGGCATGCAGTGCCTCTCAGCCCCTTGAATGTCTTCTCCCTGCAGAAGCACAATACGTGTATCCCGGCCGGGCTGCCTGCCAGCAGCACAGAGCTGGGTGCTCCTTTTTCCACGGACCCAAAAGCAGGGGCGGGGGTTGGGGAGCCTCATACTGGCAAAGGCAGCGCAGGCTCTGAGAACAGACAAGAGCTGGTTCATTCCTGAGACGAGTTGCTGACCCTTTGAGCCTCCGCTTTCTTAGCAGTAAAGTAGAGGTAATATGATGACTGCTAGGGTTCTTAGCAGGAGGTGAGAATACCAAGCCCCGTGCCTGGCAGGTGGTAAATTCTCAATGAGTGCCATTTGTCGTTGTCACTTTAATTCCATCCTGGAACACACAGCCTGCAAAGTCCCATTCCATCATCCAGAGCACAGTACACAATTCCATCCTCATCCCTCTGACCAGTTACTTGAGGGACAAATTGGACCTTTTCAGATGCTCTGGAGGTACATGAAGCGTACAGTTGCCAGATTCATCAAATAAAAACATAGGATACCCAGTTACCTTTGAATGTCAGATAAATGGTGAATACATTTTTAGTATAAGTGTATCCCAAATGTTGTGTGGAACATACTTATACTTAAAAAGTTTTCATTGTTTATCTGATACTCAGAGCTAATGGGGCACCCTATATTTTATCTACCAATCCTGGTGAAGCTCTCATTTGATGGGATCTGATCTTTGCCAGGCCAATTGTACCTTATTTTGAAGGCTCTCACCCATTCTCCATGACAAGAGGCTTCCGAAGATGTGGTGAGAGGTTTCCCAACTCTTTCGTAACTGGTATAGGGAGGAATCAAAATGCATTAGAGTATAAAGAAGCTTTCATTTTCCCGGTACCTGCCACTTGCTGGGCTCACTCACAACCTCGCCCACATTCCCGCTGGGGAGCAGCTCCCATAATGACATCACAGTTGGACTCCATAATTCTGTGGTCATTTTCAGTTAATTAAAGCAATCTCATTCTGGCTGTTAAGGCTCAGTTCAATTCATTTTAGAACTTGAGTCTCATTTACAATTCAAAGCACTCCCCGCCCCTCCAGCACAGGCCAAGTTCATGGGCCTTAAAGCTGGGAAGCAGAAGGGCATACTTCCCAATGTTTGCCCCTCCAGGTTTGGGATGGGAAAAAGAAGGGAAACAGGTATCCCCTGCAGGACTGCCCTAGGAGGCTGCGGTCCTCTCTCCTGGAGACTAATGCTAGTCCAGTTAGGAGGCATGGAGCCCCTTGTGAGAGGCACCCCACTGTCCAGCTGAACCCCAACTATGGGCCTCCCTTCACATTCCCCTCTGATAATGCTTCTGGCTCATGCTGCAGAGGTCCTGGCCAGCCAAGCCCATTCCAGCCACTCTCTGGGGGACCTGTGGACACAGCTCCTGTTTCTCCTGGGTACTGGAAGGGGGTGGTCTTTGTTCCACGCCCATGGGCTGCCCTCACTGAGCTCCTGTCTCAATATTTTGCAGCATCAGGCACTACCACGAGTCAGGTTCCCCGCAAACAGACTCTGAAATGAGCATTTGTGAACAAGTGAATTATTAAGAAATGCTCCTAGGAGGAACCTGTTACAGACCAAGGGGAAGATAGGGAAGGGGAACAGCCGAGAAAGGGTCTGACTTCATCTTGTAGAAACTCTGGGGCCAGCAAATTATGACTTCGGCAGCCAAAGCCGGCCTGCCACCCATATTATGTGGTCTATGAGCTAAGAATGTTTTTTTTTTTAATATAAAATGCAAAAATCTTCAGCCTTAATAGATTTTGTCTCTTGACCTGTAAAGTATAAAATAGTTACTATCTAGCCCTTTATGGAAAAAGTTTGCCGATTCCTGGATAGTGTGTAGTCTTTGACTGGATCCTGGTTTGACAAAGTGTCTGTGAAAAGCTTTTAGGGGATAATTAGGAAATTTTTATTACGAACTGGTGTTAAGTGATATTAGAAAATTAGTTAGAGATGAATGCTTAATTATTTAGGGTTGAAATATTGTGATGATTGTAATTTGCTTTAAATACTTCAGTAAAGCAAATAAGTCACATATGGTAAATGTTAATGATTGTTAAGTCCAGGTGATCGATGTCATTACACCGTTCTCATTACTATAGGTTTGAAATTTTTATAATTAAAACTTATGAAATTAATATACATCCTCCTCTTTTTTCACCTTCTGTATCTAAGCCATTGACCAAGTCCTGGCTATTTTACTCTCTACATGGCTCCCAAATGTGTCCCTCTCCTTCATCCCAGCTACCAGACTTTGAGCCCAGGCCTTCATCAAAGACCACCCAGTGGGGGCACCTGAGCATCTCAGTCGGTTAAGCGTCTGCCTTAGGCTCAGGTCATGATCCCAGAGTCCTGGGATCGAGTCCTGCACCAGGCTCCTTGCTCAGCGGGGAGCCTGCTTCTCCCTCTGCCTCTGCCTGTAGCTCCCCCCTGTTTGTGCGTTCACTTGCTCTCTCTCTCAAATTAATAAATAAAATCTTAAAAAAAAAAAAAGGACCACACAGCAGTGCAGATTCATTGTGTATGGGAATAAAACAAACAGACCCATAATAATCCTTCTTTCAGCAAATACAGTTGATCCTTGAACAGTGCAGGGGTTGGGGCACTGACACCCCTCGCCGACCCCGTGCAGTCAAAAATCCATGTATAATTTTTAACCCCCCAAAACCTAACTGCTAGTTAGCCCACTGTTGATGGAATCCTTAGTGATAACAGAAAGAGTCGATTAATAGATATTGTGTATATATATGTGTTCTACCCTGTATTCTTACAATAAAGCCAGCTAGAGAAAAGAGAATGTTATTAAGAAAATCATAAGGAAGAGATAATATATTTACAGCACTGTACTGTATTTATCAAATAAAAACCACATATAAGTGGGCCCTTGCTATTTGAACCATGTTGTTCAAGGGCCAACTGTATTCATTCAGTGCCCTGTACATGTCAGGCACTGTGCTAGGCCCCGGGGATGCAGCAGTGACTCCCCATGGCTGTGCCCTCCCAGACAGTCCGCAGGCCTCAGAAACCCCCCATGGATCACCACTCACCACAACCACAGGTGTTCATGATGATGTCACCAAACAATCAAGAAAGGGTTTAGGAGTACCTGGGTGGCTCAGTTGGGTAAGTGTCCAACTCTTGATTTCAGCTCAAGTCACGATCTCAGGGTCGTGGGATCGAGCCCCACCTCAGGCTCCACGCGCTCATCGGGGAGTCTCCTTAGGAATCTCTCTTTCCCCCTCATCCTCTGCCCCTCCCCCTGCTCATGCTCTCTCTGTCTCTCCCTCTCTCTCCCATAAATAAATAAATCTTTAAAAAGGGGGTGGGGGTTAGTTATACCTGGAATCTCCCATGTAAAAGGACCGGAGCTTGTATTACCCACTCCAGAAAGATATCCATGACACAAATTTTCATTTCTTTTTTTAACTTCGGCTACTGAGAGTGGGGTCATTCCGCCAGGGCTGAGCCCTCAGGCTTCCCTCCGTGTTGTCCCCACCCCAGCATACCCCATGGTTCTACCCAGTGGGGTGCTGGAAAAGTTTTATAAGCCAGCTCTCTAGAAAGGAAAGAAAAACCTCTAATGTGTACATTTGCCAATCTCCGTGGTGTAGATACTCCCATTCACACCAAGGCACCAATGCGACGTCTCCGAACACACAGCTGGGGAGAGGAGCGAAGCAGCCCATTAGCAGGGTTCCTACCACACAGTTACGACCGTCGGAAATCATCTCAAGAGCAGACTCATAGCAAAAGGTAGTAAAATATTAGAAAAGCCATGAGTTTTAAGTACGTTTTACCTTTTAAAAATATAGTTTATGTCATTAACGTTTCCATAATTTAATTTTTTTAAAGATTTTTTATTTATTTATGTGACAGAGAGACAGCCAGCGAGAGAGGGAACACAGCAGGCGAGTGAGAGAGGAAGAAGCAGGCTGCCAGCGGAGGAGCCCGATATGGGACTCGATTCCGGAACGCCGGGATCACGCCCTGAGCCGAAGGCAGACGCTTTAACGACTGCGCTACCCAGGCGCCCCACCATAATTTAATTTTTAACACTGGCTGAATTTAACAACAGCTGGCTTGCAACAGTCCTGGAAATGTAACTAACAATGGGCTCTCACGGTCCGAACCTGCTCCGGCCCCCTCTGCTCCAACCCAGGGCACAAACTGAACGCTTTGCAGTGGAATTGGCCCGAGCTGAGTTCATTTGAGCGAAGTCATCCAAATTCAGCACCTCGGCCTCCCCAGCTGAGCCAGCCTGGGGAGTAGGAACAGCAGAGGCCACCTGCCACCTGAGCACCTGGATGGCTCCCCTACACGCATCCTTAGCCCCTCATCTGCACACCTGCGCCACCGCTTTTCAGGACCGTGTGAAGAAGCAGCCAGAGTAACACACGGGAGCTAGGCAGGGACCAGCATTTCTGCTATAATGCATTCCTAAAAAATCATGGGTTCTGCAAAATGGCACACTAAAATGTCTTTTTTAAAACACAGTTTATGAGAAAAATAGGTTTCAGAGCAGACAGACCACTCCAAAACTAGGAGTCGTTGTAACCAGAGCACTAATAAAAACAATAACAGCCTAATAAAAATACCCATAGGGTGAAATCCCCAGCTGCGTGAGCACCCGGCGTTGGTGCTCATGGAACCCTTAAGCCCTGGGGCTTGAGCTTTGTCCTTGGAGAAACGGGTCCTTGCCAGCATTTCCTTCCAAGAGAGACTGCATTGGAATCACAAGTCTGATCCAGGCTGTAGGCTGTTTTGCCCACCATTTTTTTAACATAGTGGGAAACGTCTCCCCAGGTTGGCATGGCACCCACAGCTCTACGGGCAGCTGAACTTTGTGGAAAGTGTAGATTCTTCAAGCCACCAAAGCAGCCATTCCTTGCACTAAAGGAAGCCCTTCAGTGGAATTTTCAGCTTTTCTTCTCCAGGTCTCTCACCTGGTGGAGGCTCTCTATCATTGTGAGAAAGATAGCCCCGTCCGCCCACACGCGTCTTCACCCTGAACTACTGAGAAAGTTCAAGTACGAGCCCACACATTTTCCTGACATCATTCCCCTATTTACCAAGCTCCCGTGACTAATTCATATCACAGAAATAGTTGCTGAAGCAGAGCATGCTTCAGGGATGGCTTAGAAATAGTTCATCAGGGGTACCTGGCCAGCTCAGACAGTGGAGCAGGCAACTCTTCATCTCACGGTCATGAGGTCAAGCCCCACGTTGGGCATGGAGCCTATAAGAAAGACAGAAAGAGAGGAAATTAGGAAGGGAGAGAGGGAGGGAGGGAGGGAGGGAGGGAGGGAGGGAGGGAGGGAGGGAGGGAGGGAGGGAGAGAGGGAGGGAGGGAGGGAGGGTTCTTCAGAATAAAAACCATTCCCCTCCTCAAAAGCCCATAATTCCTACGAAGCCCCCCAGTGGAAGAGGGCTGGGGCTTCAGAATTATGGAATTTACAACATAGCCTTCTTAGCAAGATTCATCCCTCATTAAGCAAACCTATATTTAGGTTTGCACATTTCTTCAGGGTAAACACTTTCTCTGCACCTGCTTGCCATAAAGAAAGAGAAATGAGTCATTCGTTTCCAAGAGGCCACTCAGCACCATTTACCATTTCAGACCCCCACACACACACTTACACAACCCTTCCAAAGCTATTCTTCACCTGACCAAGAAAAGTCACAAAATCAAAACAAAAAGACCCAAACTTCAACTCCTTAACAAGTAATAAAAGTCCCCAATGCTGTTCAGGGGTTTTTCCAGTTGTTGACCATTTCCATTTTGTAAAACCCTCTCTCCTCATTACCAATTCAATTTAACAAATATTGGTTGAATAATGACTGTGTCCAGCCCTGTGCCGGAAGTTGGAAATCCAGGGAAGAGATTCTGTTTAGAAAGACTGGAACTTGTAAAATTCAATTTAGAAAGATTTTCATTAACTTTGTTTTGTTTTAACTTTCGCTACTGAAAGTGGTGAGCAACCTGGGCCATTCTCCCAAGGGCTTGGACCTGAGTTTTCCTCTTTTCCAAGACAAGAGGGGAAACAGACATAGAAATGAATTGCTGTGCAGCTGAAAAGGAGCAACATCCAAAAATATTTGCAGGTAGAGAAGTAGGACAGAGAAGGGAGGAATGTACCCTCATGCTCAGGTTTCTGAGAGGCCAGGGATGCCTTCTTAGAGAAGGTGATACTTGAGAGGGGTTTCGAAGGACACACAGGAGTTTTCCAGTTGAACTGAGATTGACAGGCCATTAAAAGGAAAGAAAATAACAAGCACTAGAGAGATGACTCAGAAGGCCATTGAAAGAACTTTAAACAAGCCTCCAGAGAGGAGGTATCCCCAGCAGGGCCTCTCAACATCAGCACTATTAACATTTTTGACTGGATATTTCTGGGTTGCTGATGGGGGGCTGGGGGAGGGGACTGTGCTATGCATTATAGGACATGTAGCAGCATCCCTGGCCTCTACTCACTAGATGCCAATCGCACTGACCCACAAATTGTAACGACCACAAATGTCCCCAGACATGGCCAAATGTCCCCTAGAGGACAAAATCATCCCAGATTGAGAATCACTGCTCCAGACATTATTCCTGCTGACACTGGCATAGAAATTTGGGCAGAGGGGATGCTGTGGAAAAGGAGAACTAATATCCCCTTAAGGGCCACATATCTGTGGCTTTCCAAGCAGCTCACAGCCCAGGTGAGAAGCAGTACCCACCACTCCAGGTGTATTTACCGGGTCAGGGAAATCGAGTCGTACATATCAAGGACAGGCACAAAAGCCAAGACAGGACCAGGTCCTGGGACTCCCGGACCACAGCTTCCTCTCGGTCCTCCTCCCACCACATCAAGCCCCTGAGAACATGCAAACGGCTCCATTTCAGAAAAACAGCTGTTTGGGGGAGCTGCCAGGGAACTGCACTGTGGGGGCCAGAAGGCGACGGCCCGGGGCCCCCAGCAGCTCTGTGCTCTCTGAGTAACGATGGTAACAGTGCTGGACAGCGGCACAGCCTTCGGAAAGCTCCGAAAGCTCGAAAGCTCGCTGTAAGGAGAAACAGCCTCATTCTTTCTGGGGCTCATCTCCATCTCTCATGGGGCCACTGGGGGTCCTTTGGCACTCCCTCTCAGGTCACAGCTGTTAGCCAAGCATTGGGAAAGAAGTGACTGGCCCTGTGTTGGCAGCAGGAGAGGGGCCAGCTCATCTAGATTCTGCAAAATCCTGAATAGAGCGGCAAGGCTTCCAAGGTCACGTGACGCGAGGGATCCGGTGTGAATCCGGGGGCGGCGGGCCTCCAGCCCTGTCTCTCCTCTACCTGTCCGGCAAACCCTGCATGGCCTGAACACCCCATGCACAAGCCCGGCCTCTGTTGGCCCCGCCCCTCAGGTAAAATAGCCCCTTCCCACCACTCCCTGAGAAGCCCCTCCTTGTTTACCATCGTCTCTGGTGCAGACTGCCAGCCCTCTGATGGCTGAGGGCTGGGGGCCAGGTCTTCCCCCTCGTCCTGACGGCAGGACGGAGCACAGCGCAGGCTACAGAACAGAACGTGTTTGCTGAACGGATGAAATCGCCCCACCTCACTGTCCCTCCTTGACTCCACAACGAAACAGGAAGGGCCTGGCCCCATCTCAGCCAGAGCTGGGCCTGTGTGTGTGTGTGTGTGTGTGTGTGTGTGTGTGTGTGTGTGTCTTCTCCCAGCTTCTGCTGCATCCAGATTTCCTACTCTTTGGGGGTGGTCCTCCTCCAGGGCCAGTGTAAGTGACTCTTTCTACCTGAGGTGTGAATGGCTAACAGCGCACGTGTTCTCACCCCAGCTAACAGGGGCGTCCTCCTACAGCCTCCTGAGTACCTTCACCCAGAGATGCCGGAAGTGTACGTGAAACGTGTGTTCTCTGGACCGAAAGCAAGGGCCAGCTGGGGGCGGTTTACTATTTCCTACCCTGATACAGGGAGTGAGCAGGCTGCTTCCAGCAGCAGACAGGATTTGGGCATATGCTAATAGCCTTGGGAAGAAAAGTGCAGGTGTTTTCTTCTGAGAACTTGGAGTGTTTGGGGACTAAGTCAGCAACTGTCAAATGATGAATGTTGAATGCTCCTTCTAAGAGCCTATGGAAGATTCGTGAGACTTGCCCTTGGTGAAATGGCAGGACATGTTTGAAGGATTTTCTGTGAGAAGTTGGTTCAGGTGGTGAACAATCTACAGATGTAATGGTTTGTATTTGGGTTTGTTTTTTTTTAATAATTGACCCCCTCTCTCTCTACTCTCATTACAAGAAATTATGAATGAGAAGCATCAAGCTCCCTGGTAGAGCTGATATCCCTGGGAAGGAGACAATGGAAATAAGGCAAAAGGCCTAGTAACAACGCCAGGACCTAGTGTCAGAGCATAAGTGATGACAGCGATGGCAGGGATTTCAAGGTGGTGCCAGGACCCAGAGACTTCTGTGTATTCCATTGGCTTATACTTCCATGAGGTCAGGGACCCTATGTGTCTTACTCATCACCAGCATAGGGCCTCTTTATACTTACAAGTTAAGTTAATTCCTTAATGCTATGTGAGTGTCTACCTGTTTCACCTATAAATAAAGCCATCTCGGGCCATGGGCTATAAGACAGGGAGGAGGATGGGCACCATGAGTAGCCAGCAAGCGGTGGACCAAATTATCACAAATGGTCCTTGGCTACACCACACCTAGCGGCTTCAGACATGGACCCATCTGAAAGGGTTTGTTAAGGTTGCCTGCCCCATGACCCACCCCTCAAGGTCAGAACCAAGGGCAAAGTTCGGATAGGCAAAGAAGAGGGAAAAGAATATTCCAAACTGAGAAAGGGGACCATATCTATGCTTATATTAGGGCTACTCAAAAGCAACAACACCCTTTCCAAAATTTTGATCAAAGAACAGTACCTCCTAGCATAAAACACCCAAAAATGCTGGATAAATATAATAAGGACCCTTCTAAACTGTGACAAAGCCCCTAAGGAAGGACTGGATTTTCCAAGAGGCCAAAAAAGACTTGAGCTGTTACTGAGAAACCTGGTCAAGAGGATGTGGCAGGGAGGGGGAGGGAAGAGGGGGATTGGGGTCTGGTGTCTGTATGGAGTGGAGATGTGAAAAAAAAAAGCAAAAAAGTACAAACCAGAAAAAAATTGTCACCAATTCAACTTAACAATAAAGAAATCTTGGCTGGATGGATGGATGGATGGATAGATAGATAAAACATTTCCCTGGCAATTCATAATCACAGACTTGCTTTCACAGATGTGGGGCTCAAATTTATACAAACCTAAGTTGGCCCAGGAAACCCCAAGGTAAAAAAAAAAACCCAAAAGTTGGTTCTAAGCTAACGATACCCCAGGGGAACCTGGGAGACGCAAATGCTCTGGAGTTGGGCATATTATTGGAAAATCTAATATTATAAACATATCCATTCTCTCCAAGTGGATTCATAGATTCAATATAATACTAATCAAAACCCTAGCAGGTGTTTTTGTGAAAATTGACGAGCTGATTCTAAAATTCATATGGAGACAAACCATGAGAGACTCTTAACTATAAGAAACAAACTGAAGGTTGCTGGGAGGGGAGGTAAGTGGGGGGATGGGGTAACTGGGTGATGGGCATTAAGGAGGGCATGTGATGTGATGAGCACTGGGTGTTATATGCAACTGATGAATTACTGAACTCTACATGTGAAGCTAATGATGTCAGCTAATTGAATTTAAATAAATAAAAAAATTCATATAGAATGCAAAGAACCAAAACACTTTTGAAAAAGAAGAGCAAAGCTGAAGGTCTTACACTATAGATATCAAGACCCTTTATAAAGCCACAGCACTTAAGATAGTGCTATACTGGCACAAGGATAGACCAATAAGGAAGAATAGAAGGCCCAGAAATAGACCTTCACATATACAGGCACACAATTTATGGCAAAGGTGGCACAGAAGTGCAAAAATAAAGCTTAACCCCAACCTCACACCATACCAAAAAAGCAATTCCAAATGGATCGTAGATCTTTGTAAAAGGTCAAACAACAATTCTAGTTAATAATATAGGAGAATGCCTTCATGACTTTGGGGTAGGCAAAGATTTTATAAGCAGGACACAAAAAGCCCTAACAACCATTAAGGGGAAAATTAATAAATTGGACTAGAGTACATTAAGAATTTCTGTTAAAAAGAGAAAAAGTAAGCCATAGAGTAGAAAATATTTGTAATACATTTATCTCTCAAAGTGTTCATGTCCAGAATACATAAGACATGAGCAACTACTTTGCAAGAGAAGATATTTAAACACCAATAAACACATGAGAAACTGCTAAAGTCATTCGTATTAGGGGAGATACATATTAAAACCACAGTGTGATTCCACTAATCACCCATAAGAATGGCTAAAATGAGAAAGATAGACAATACCACGTGTTGGTAGGATGGGGAGCAGATGGAACTCTCACGAGTCTCTGAGTGTGGGAGTGTGAAATGGTGCAGCCGCTTTGGAAGGATGACAGTGTCTGTAAGGCTGAACATATGTAACCCCATACCCCTGCAATGCCACTCTCAGGTATATGCCCAGCAGAAGAGCTTCATCCGCGTCACAAGCATATGTATAAAAACGTACATATCAGTACGTTTTATACAGCCAAAACAAGAACACAAAGCAAAAGGGCACCTGGGTAGCTCAGTCGGTTAAGCATCTGCTTCAGCTCAGATCATGATCTCAGGGTCCTGGGATCGAGCCCCGCAAAGGGCACCCTGCTCAGCAAGGAGTCTGCTTCTCTCTGTCCTTCTGCCCCTCACCCATCCCCACTCATTCTCGTTCTCTGTCTCAAATAAATAAATAAGATCTTTAAAAAAAATACCCCACAAAACAAGCATGACATGTCCACCATCCGTAGAGCAGACAGATCCATTGCGATCTAGTCCTACAGTGGAATTCTCCCCAGCAGTGAAAATGAGCTCTATCACTGCATGAAGCGGCATAGAGGAATCTCACAAGATAATGCTGAGTGAAAAAACCAGGGGTACCCACTGTATGAGTCCGTGTATCTGAAGTGCCGAAACAAGCAAAATGAATCTATGTTGTTAGAAGTCAGAATGTTGCTCACCTTCGGGAAGTAGTGACTCTAAGAGGGTATGAGGGGGATTCTGGAAAGCTAATCATGTTTTCGTTGCTTGATTTATGTGGTGATTACACACAGATCAAGAGTTTATTTTTTGGAAGTTTATTAAGCTGTATATTTACAACATATGTACTTCTGGGTATGATGTTACACTTTCACAAAAAGTTTACTTGACAAAATTGTTTAAATCTTTTTGGAGAAATATGCCCTTGACCCATCCCATATGGGATCGCCATAAACAAAACTCTAGTAAAGATGGTTTGAGAATCCATACTTCCAAAACACACAAGGGAAGGATTTGCCATGAGTAAGAGTCAGAAAATGTCAAAGAAATCCCCCAAAAAAGCAGGATTCGACTTCTAAGAACCTCAGATAACAGGGATTATGAAATGCTAGGCCTGTTTTCTAAATTGTGGCCCCAACCCAGCAGCATCAACATTACCTGAGAACTTGTCAGACATGCAATCTTCCATTGGCCTCACCCAATCTCACAGTGGGTTATCCAATATCTTTCCTGCTTTAAGAGTGAGTCTCACCTCCCAAAAAAGCCTGTAAGCTTCTAGACAGGTCTGAGTCAGCACGAATAGAGCCACAGGGATCCAGGCTGGGGTGTCTCCTGGACACAGCTATGGTCCTACCTTCTCATCGTCAGTCGTTAGCTGGTGACATGGGGATAGTCGGCTTGAATGTGTCCCCCATAGACCATAAGCATCCCCACCACTAAACCCCAGGGACCCAGTAGAGTTGGAAGAGGAGATAAAGTCAAACAGACCCCAGCCCCATCACTTGAGCCTTGTGACAAATATCAAGGTACCTCACTCTGCTACGCTTCAGATCCTCAGGGGTGGAATGGGATTCACCCTGGTATTGCCTCATAGGTTGAAGTAAGTTCAACAAAATTGTATTTTTTTAAGATTTTATTTTTAAGTAATCTCTACACCCAACATGGGGCTCAAAATTTGAACCCTGAAATCAAGAGTCACATGCTCCTCCAACCTAGCCAGCCAGGCTCCCCCAAAATTGTATTTTTTTAAGATTTCATTTATTCATTTGAGAGAGAGAGAGAGAGCGGGGGGGGGGGTTGGGCAGAAGGAGAAACAGACTCCCTGCTGAGCAGGGAGCCCGATGTGGGACTCCATTCCAGGTCCTGGGATCACGGCCTGAGCCAAAGGCAGACGTTTAACCGACGAAGCCACCCAGGCACCCCCACCCCAAAAATTGTATTTTTTTTTAAGATTTTATTTATTTATTTGACAGAGAGACAGCCAGCGAGAGAGGGAACACAGTCACGGGGAGTGGGAGAGGAAGAAGCAGGCTACCAGCGGAGGAGCCTGATGTGGGGCTCAATCCCGGAACGCTGGGATCACACCCTGAGCCGAAGGCAGACGCTTAACCGCTGAGCCACCCAGGCGTCCCCCAAAAATTGTATTTTAAAAGCACCTAGCACAATACCTGATCTGTAGCAAGCACTCAATAGATGTTAACAACTATTAATAGGAGTTATCAGGAGTTCAATAAATGTTTGTTATTGTTGCTGCTGCTACTGGATAGGAGCAAATTACAGAATGTATCTGAAGGAGCAAACTTCCACAGGAATCGGTAAAGATCACACTCGGAGAAATATTTGAGCAGCCCCAGCACAATGCCAAATGGGGACCTGATACAAATTAGAAAAAGTGTCCCCCAAGACACATCAGGGCCGTCTGCCAAAAGATTGTTATAGGAACTCCCCAGATGTGCAGTTCTTCGGTTTCCAGCAGCAGATGTGCTTCACTCTGCACACGGGAGGCGGCCGGTCCAGGAGGGTGACAGTCAGGAGGCAGAGGTCAGAGTCTCTGGGGGTGGCGCTGCAGCTGGCTGCCTGTGCCCACAAGAAGCACTGGGCCCATGGGAAGGGAGGGAGAAGGAAAGGGGAGGGGGAGGGGGAGAGAGAGAGAGAGGGAGGGAGAGGAGAGAGAGAAGTCAAGGAGCGCCTAACAGGGACACCTGGGTGACTCAGTCAGTTAAGCATCCTGCATCACATCGGGCTCCCTGCTCAGCAAGGAACCTGCATCTCCCTCTGCCTGCTGCTCCCCCTGCTTGTGCTCTCTCTCTCTCTCTGCCTCTGACAAATAAATAAATAAAATCTTTAAAAAATGAAAACAAAGTGCCTCAACAAAGAATCAGTCCACCTCTCTGTAGAAGATTTTGCATTGTTCTATTTGGATTATGCAACTTCAAGGGAGAAAAAAAAAAAGAAAAGAAAACACAGGTGTGACTCTGTGTACACAGAATTTTCTTACCTGATATTTTATACATTTCAAATCTCCTTAGGCAAGTAGAAGCAGAGAATTTCTGGTTCTGGGAAAATGGTGAAATAAGCCAACACAAAAACCCTTCCGCCACAAATACATAGAGATTCTAGATAAACTAAGACTCAAAATACATTTTAATCAACTATTTTTTAGTTTTTCCCGTAAGTCAAATAAAACAGTAATTAGAAACCTCATTCCCCATGGCACGTGGGAGGAAATACATGGATGAGAGAGGAGTAACAACCCCAGACGAGCAGGACCGGAAAGCTATGCCCTGAACTGATGGGCACCGTGGGAAAAATACCCACCCCGTGGGCAGGGGTAGGTGGTTGGCACCCATTTCCTTCCTGTCCGCTACACCCACATAATGAGGCCTCTTTCTTCTTTGTCTGGGCCAGGTTATAAACAGAACTGAATTTGGGTGAGCAAGGGAGAACGGATTGACACAGATCACACGCAAATTTCCCAAGCTGGTCCAGCTGTCGTTGCAAACTGCCCACCTCTCCCTGCCACGGAATGTGGCTTTAACAAGCATTTTTTCTACCAAAGGCAAAATAGGCAGCCACATACGGAGTGAAGCTTAAAGACCTCCCTACCCCACTCCACACCCCCCAAAAAAAGTCTCTACCCCTAGCCCACAGCAGCCTGAAATTTCACCGACAAAGATTCATTGTCTGGAGTTAAGCATTTCAAAGGCAAATGGAGACGGGGAGCAGGGAGGGGGAGGTCTTCACAGCCTCTGGGTTCCCTAAGAGTGGGGAGAGGGGAGGGTGGTGAGACAGGCCAGGCAGGGGGCCGCTGGGGGCCAATTCTGCAGGCTTGACCACTTGACCAGGGCCTGCGGCGCAGACACACTTTGGAAACCCTGGAGGCTGAGAGCCAGGGAGAGGCGTGTGAAGTCAAGGCCCGGAGTAAATCAGCAAAGAGAAAATTAAGAGGATCAATAAAAGAGTTTAATGAAACATAAACAGGTTCAGGGAGGGCTTAAATAAATTCGCGGTCAATCCATAGTAGGTTGTTAAGGAGCATCCCTGACTCTTGGAGTTTGATGTTGCGGAAAACACCCGCAGCCTCCTTGCAGCGGCTCTGGGAGCTCTGCCAGGGGCTGAATTCCTGGCCTGAGCTGCAGAGACAAGAAGGGGGGATTTTCTCATTACTTTGTAATTGGGGGTCCGAAATGAAGGGTGAGAGGATGTCCCAAAAATTCTTGCAAGGCCAGCAGCATCCGTGTGGCTGGAAGAAACAGGGAGCTGAAATGGTGGGAGCAGAGTCAGGACACCTGCCCTCTCACACTTGGGATCTGCAAGGAGCCCAGGAGGCCAAGGGCAGATAGGACAGACGGGACAGACGTGCTGCAGCTCACCAGTCCCAGGCACTAGCACAGCTCCCAGCTCAGCCACCCGACCCAGACGGATGCAGGCGCCCGGGGTCATGACTGTGCCATGACCCGGGAATGCCAGCTCAGGACCTCCCTCTACCCCCACGCCCACCGTTCATCCTCTGATGCAGGCACCCATGGTGCTAGGGGGGCAGGGTGCCCCACAAATGGGTCCGTGCTGGGGAGAAGGGTAAAGCCCCTCTGCTTTCGCTATTCCTCAAACTACCAAACTCTTGCACTCTCCTGCTCCCCAGCATCTCCAGGGTCCCCAAGACTCTGCTCAGGGGGGAGAAACCAGGCCCCAAACTGACAGCTTGCCTGCCTGCGTCTGACTCTCCTGCCACCCCCACTCTCCGCCCAGGTGGAAGGAAAATGCTGTCCGTGTCTGCCCGCCCGCTGAAGCTCTCCTGGCAAATCCCACCCTCGGCAGGCAGGGCAGCAAGCCTCAGCCCAGCTGGGCTGGATGGGAAAGGCATCCGCTCTTCGCCAAAGAAGAAACTTTGATCTGAGACCACAGCGCTAGGCTCTAAATATGAAGCCATAGGAAAGAAACTACTGAATGCAGCCCCGCCACGTTTTCCCATAGTAGATTGTGTAACCCACAAGGGACATGTACACTCTCCTACATGTCTTGGCTTCCAAGAAAATGGGAGTGGAGTCTGCCCAGACGGTATGCTCTGGGGTTGCTGGGTACATCTGGATACGACGTGAGGTTCCCACCTCCTAACACCAAGGTTCATTCCCCACTACCTTGGTTTCTGCCCATTGGTCTCAGTCAACATCACCCAAACCCAGCCAGAAGTTTGGCCAGGTAGCCAGGCAAAATGTCCCCAGCCCTAGGGAATAACCCCTGGCAGGTCTTGCATCAGAAGGCAGGAAGGCAGGTGGAGAGCATGTGTTTCTGCTTAAAGGAAGTGGGACCCAGCCTCAACTTCCTGTTCCCCAGAATCAGATTCCTGACTGTTCTAGGCTGACCATGTCAGGAGACAGTACGACCCCTCTCCTCGCCCATTCCACTGGGCCTTGCCTTCCACCTTAATATCCTCTTTCCAGCACAATCTGGAGACCCAGCCATTCCTCCAAACATGCTCTCTCTGGCTCAGGTCACCATATATGTAGCCTGACTTTCCTCTCTTCTTTGAGAAGAAACCCAGACCTTAAAATATTCCAAGCCTGAGTGGGGCCCTCTGATTGTCCCCACTTTGCTCCCTCCTGGTGACTCCCCAGTATCTGACCCAGCACCCTTTTCCCTCCCAGGCCCCTTGCTCTGGCGTCACAATGGCCAGACTCTCCAGTTGCAATCTGGGGTGGCAAGCAGCCCTCAGGGCACATAACAACTTTCCTAGCTTTTTAGGGAATCCTGACAAGACTCCCCAATAAAATGGGTGCAGCTCTGTGCAAACCTGAAGCTTTTTTGTTTATACTGACTGGGAGAAATTTTGCTAAGGACCCAGCCCCCCCATAGCAATAGAGGGGTTCGCTGCAGGAAGAGGGGAGAGGAGGGAAGAGAGCGTGGTCTTCCCAAATAAGCGTGTCTTTGGCCGTTCTGATCATTTCTCAGCCACTTCGGCTACAGCAGTGCAACTTCAGGTAAATGCGATCACAGACAGATATGGTCATGCTGGGTGATCATGAGCTGAAAGTCTGCATGTCAGAGCTCGGACAGAGGGCTGCAACCAGGCACTGGAAGCAGCACCCCGAGGGGCTGCCTGTCTCCCCTGGGCCTCTGCTAGAATGTGCTCTCCTACACGTCCTCTGGGGAAGGACTTCTCTCTCCCGGGGCAGCCTACTGGCTCCTCTCTTAACTAACCCCCAGATACTTTCTCGTGGGAGCACGGCACCTCCCAGGTCCCTTCATGGCCCTCCCAGAACCAAGAGATGCTGGTGGAAGGCTGCCCCTCCCCACCCTCCTCAGGAGGGTGAGCCCCATCATAGGTCTCCATGCCCGCACTTCCGGGGCACCTCCAGTCAGCACCAGCCATCAAAACAGACACCTGGCCCATGACCCCGAGTCACCCTTAAACCTCACAGGTAATTCTCTTGAGGATCCTCTCCCTACACACACACACACACACACACAGACACACACACACACACACACACCATGGCTGGAATTAGGAAGGAGGAGAGGCAAACAGCCCTTGCCCACAAGGAAAGGAGCAGAAATGGAAGGTCATTGCCGTTCTAATTCTGCTCCACTGAGAAGACAGGCCCCTTCTGCCCGCTGTAGCCCTCAAAGGCAAAGAGAAGAGCACTAGAAGAGGAGACTGCCCAAGAGTCCTTTGGAACATGGCCACTCTGCAGACAGAATGTGGAGGACGCAGGGCCTCTCTTGGGCAGCCTCCGCAGTGCCTCCCCACAGAGACCAGGGCATGAGGGCGTGTGGCTGTGTCAAGAAAGGAAAATGGGTCTTCATTCATGACTAGATCCAAATGCTTGATTTGGCTCCCAAAGCAGCACATTCCCAGGTAAGGGCCCGAAACCTCTTTGCCCCATCCAAGATGCCGGCTCGGCTGCATCGCCCCCTATCCGATGCGGAGCAGAGGGGCAGCCAGCCAGGAGGAGGCAGGGGCTCTGCGGCACCAGAGACAGCAGGTGCCGAGTCACCACACAGGCGCTGACGGCCAACCTGCTCACCCTGTCCCGGGGCCTCTCCTCCCTCCCGTGTTCTCCTGGACTCACTGACAGAAACCTCGAGGAACTTCGCAACTCCTTGGAAGCGCAGGAACCTGCTGTCCACACCGGCTGGGCACCAGCGACCACCAGCCAGTGTCTGAACCTCGGTGTCATCATCTGGGGGACGGAGACAACAGGAGACAATGGTTGTAAGGACAGAAGCTGTCTGTCCTCAGAGCGCGGCCATCAGAAGGCAAGCCATGAGGTCACCCATAAAATCCTCGTGGGGGCAGGGCAGCTGCTGGGGGTCTAGGGACCAGCGGCATCTCCATCCCCCTCCAAGGCGCCCCTCCCGCGGTGGGCGGGGCCTGCCCCAGGGGCGTGGCTGGGCTGCGAGCCCTGGTTGGGCAGCACCTTTGGCCGGCCAGGTGCTTTCCTGGAGGGAACAACCCGCAGGTACATACAGAGCCATCTCTCTAGTCTCCACTTGCTTCTCAGGTTTTTATTCTCATCTCATCTCTCCACCAGCTGGCCTCAGTCTGGGCTTCTTTTTCCTGCCTAACTTCAACATCGTCGTGACCCTCACGGCCACCACAGCCCTGTTGAGGCCATGACCTCTCGCACAGACACCTCACAACCTCTCTCCCCATTTTTTAGTTCAAGGTGAGAGAATGCATCAGATTGGCCCAGGCCCCCGTCACCAGTCCACCACGCCTTAGCCAAAAGGGCTGTCAGCGGAATGTTCCCTGGGCAGAGGTGAGGGCCTATGGGTCGTGACAGAATTGTTCTTAGGTTGAAACGAGATGGAGACTGTGTGGCTCCTGGCTTCAAACCTAGTGCACGGCAGGTGCTCCCTCCCCCCTCACCTCTACCCTTCCCAGCAGTGGGACAGCCTTACTAGTGGTCCTCATCCTCTCTGAACAGTATGCCGCCAGCACTTCCCACCTTCCCTCTGGGCCTCCTCACAACCTCCATGGCTCAGCAGCTCTGTTGCCCGAGTAGAGCCAGTTAGTGGCAAAGCTGGCCATGTGTGGACAGCCACATCCTCTCCCTGGGGAGGGACGGATGGAGGCTTTTAGAGAAGAAAGGAGGTGAACAGAAGGAGGATACAGCTGCCAACGCTGCCAGCTTTGCAATTTGCCCAACGCCGACCACTGAAAGCCGAGCCTCCCCCAACTGCAGAGAGGCCGAAGGAAGCTAATGGTTTCCACTTCCTGTTCCCCATCTCTCCCCAAAACCGCTCTCATGCCAGAGAATTTTTCTGAGTCAAATGGAATGTTCACCCCTTCTCTGGATGGTGGCCAGGTGGCCAAGGAAGATCAAAAGACAGCAAAAGAATGGAGGATGCCAAAGGGATGGGGTAGGGACAGGGAGCGGAGGCAGTCCTTACTTCCCCAAAATTTAAGAGCTTGGTTTTGTCTGGACCCACACAGCTATGGATTCAGGCATAAGCAACAAGATACCACCTCACTCGTAATGAGCAGGATTGTGTGGAGCTTCTGTAAGTGAATCCTGGCTTCTAATCAGACCCTTGTACCAGCATGGAATGCCCCACAAGTTACGTACCTGTGGGACCTCCATGTCCTCGTGTAAAATGGGAAGAAGCAGAACCTAGCTCATAGAATTGATGCTATCTCTAAATGAAGAGATGTATGTACAAAACTTAGCACAGAAACTGGCATTTACTGGGGCACCTGGGTGGCTCAGTCAATTGGGCAGCTGCCTTCAGCTCAGGTCATGATCCTGGAGTCCCAGGATGGAGCCCCATGTCAGACTCCTTGTTCAGTAGGGAGTCTGCTTCTCCCTCTCCCTCTGCTCCCCTCCCTGCTCATGCTCATGCTCTGTGTGTGTGTGTCTGTCTCTCAAATATAAATAAAATCTTAAAAAAAGAAAGAACCTGGCATTCACTAAGTGGATAGTAAATGACAGCCATCATCCACTTTGTCAGAGAGAGGACAAAGAGCCCCATCATTTTCCCCGCCTCTTGACAAACCTGCCTCCTGCCCGAACCGCCCTGTAGTGTTACAGGAGCAGGGCTGGCCAGCTAGAGAAGCTGTGTGTGAAGCTGGACTCTTTTCTCATCCCTTTGGTTAATATTCCACTCGTCTGCAAGAAGTAAGAAAAGGATTGCTTTATAGGATGGCGCTGCCCTTTTCTGCCCCTTCCTTTGCCCCAAGGAAACGTCTGGTCTTTGAAAGCCAGGCTTTGTGTCATTCTCCAATTCATTTCCTTAGTGCTTTGCCCAGGTCTGGAGAGTAGTCTCACCAAACATCTGAAGATTTCCATCTCCTTTATTGCTTTGCCTCTTCCTCCTCTGTTTTTCATATTCCTCACCTCTTTCCGTGTCTAGCTAAAGTGAAGATTTGAGTCTTATTAACATTGCTGGCCCGCCACCTCCACAGAGCACCTGGGTGTCAGAATATCATAACCTGGGTGTCACTCAAACCTTCCCCCTGCATCAGGAGTCACTCACACATCACCGCGGACCTGAGCCACAATCGGTGAGAGTGCACGTGAACCAGTGGTTTGCCAGGTGAGGAGGACCGGTCTTAGAGAGGTGGAGGGAGCAACTGCCACCCTGGGCTCCAGCCAGTTCCACCAGCCTGGCCTTGGTCCAGACCCAGATCTCTCCATAAGCACCCCCTTCCTTGGAGGAAGGAAGTGTTCCTTCTCTTCGGGGTTAATGCAACACCTGCAAGGGAGAGGACAGCGCCTACTGTGGGCAGCATTTGCAGACTGAACCTGTGCCTTCAGTCATTTCGGTTTGCCAGGAGGCATTCCCTACCTCCCACCAGCACCACTCAGGTCTCTGTAAAGGCAGCCATCAGGCTCACAGGTCCCAAGGAGACCCGTCCAGATGCAGCCCTGCCTGACGCATACACTTAGGAAGAGAGGAAAGGTCTGCCTTGTGCCCAGCATTGACGGTCTTTCCAACCTCTGCGAAGCCATGTAGACCTGCTCAGGAGAGAGGAAGAGAGGGAAAGGAGGGAAGGAAGCAAAGAGAGAACTGAAGAGAGGCTCCTGGAGGCTGAGTGTCAAAGTCGGCAGGAATGCGTGTCCATGCAATTCTCCCACAAACCCCAGTGGTCAAGTGGGAAGACAGGGGGCTGACCCTGGCCTCTGCTCACATCTCCAGATTACCTTCTGCAACTCCTGTGCCCCATCTGGAGCCCCACTGGCTGTTTGGTCTATTCCACAGACATTTTTGAGGTGCCAGCTCCGTGACAGTCCCGTCCCACCATCCCACCGCCGTCCCCTTTGTGCTAGTGGTGGAAGTCAGCACACTGGAGGGCTTCCCAGCTCTGATTCTTGTCAGCCACAACCCGAGAATGGCCAGACAGATTCAGGGCACAGACATGGCCAGCTGGCTGGAGGCCCTTCAGGAGGTTGGAAGAGGAGGGTGGGCCTGAGTGTGAGGGCAGCAAACAGCTGGGCAAATGGGGATGCGGGGACTGAATCTGAAGGCCAGGTCCTTCGTAGACCCACAGAAGGTGTGGGGAAGGAAGGTCCCAACAGAGACGCCTCCAGGGCTGGATGCTTTGCAAGGTCTCGGTTAGGAGATCCAGAATGAAACCGGAGGCCACTACTACCTCCACTGTTGCCCAAGACCCCTGAATTAAGAACCTTCCGGACTGGGCTCAGGCAGGTAAGGGGGCTAGTGCCCGTGCTTTGGACAATGCAGCCAGCCAGCCCTCTGACATGCTAGTGCAATCATTTTATTCCTTTGCTCAGTGTTATCTTGTTCGTTGGCTTGCTTTCATTCTGTTTCCTTTCCCGTTTTTGGCTTCCTCATTAACATCGTGTTCTACTAAGGATTATGTGCTTCAGAAGCTTAGGGAAAGGTCAGGAAGCTCCAGCAGGATAGGAAGTTTCAGGCTGCTCTGAAAGCGCTGGCCTTTGCAGCCGGGCGGAATCATTTGTGTCTAGCGCCATCTCTCGGCCATTTCTTGGAACTGCAACTGACCCCGCGTAAGGGGCCTACTTGCCTTCACCGCTTGAAAAATCTTTTTCTTTACTGCTACTTAAGGGGGAAAAAAGACCAGCCTAATTTAGCAAAAAGTCTGAGCTGGAGATCATTTTTTTTAAGTAGGCTTTTTGCCCAACTTAGGGCTTGAACTCACGATCCTGAGATCTAGAGTTGTGTGCTCTACCAACTGAGCCAGCCAGGCCACCCTGGAAATCATTTCTGAGGGAAACAATGTTTTAAAATTTTCAAGAGGTTACGGTAACAGTTACTGGGCCAGGAAACTAGGGCCAGGACCTGGTCTAGTCTTCTACGAAACTGGGAGTTCTTGATGGGTAAGATTCAGCGAGTAGCTCAATCTTCATTTTAGCGAACACCTAGATAAAATCATTTTTACACGTGAAGGCAACTCTGGGTTTTGCCCTTAGGAAGAGCGCAAGGAGTCCACCTTTCCAGCCAGCACGCTGCACCACCCCTCCCCATCCAGCCCTTCCTGCCTTGGGCTGTCAGAGCAAAAATCACTTCTCACGGCTGTGCACTCCTTATGAGTCTAGTCCCACTGTGGCAGCAGGCGTGCCTGCGAGGCGGTGGTGGCTCTGGGCACACAGCGGGGTTTCTCCTGCAAAAGCCCCATCTTCCATAGGAATCATGAACTCCGATGGCCAGACCCAACACTTGTCATTTCCGGGAATACCCTCCAGAGAAATACACAAGTGTGAAACGCCATTGGACTACAGTTGTTCATGGTGGTGTTTTTAACAGCAAAACATTGACAATAATCTAAATGCTTCTCAACCAGAGAATATAAAATGAACTGTGGTTCAGGACCCGCCCAGGCTCCGCCTTCAAGATCCGCAGGTGGGCGAGCCCTTGCTTCTCCAGGCTCCATCCAGTGGTGGGCATGCCCGCTGGAAATCAAGAACATGAAGAAATCCCAGGAATTAGCAACAGAGAGGGGAAAAGGATAGTTGACTACCTCTAAGAGAAAGCAGAGGGGCTCCGAGATCACACAACGAAAGCAGAAGGCAGCTACACTCCTGTACAGCCGATCCTTAGGAAACTAAACTTCACCTTTCAAACTTAGGGAGATGTGTCATAGCCATTCTTCAAAGAATGAACCGCTAACCATGAAAAAACATGAGCTGTGGTATAATACAATGGAATGCTAGGTAGCCATAAAAAAGAGAGAATGATGTGGAAAGATCTCCAAGATATAATGTTATTCAAAAAAGATGCATATAATGTGCTCACATACACGAGTGTGAGCCTGTGTGTGTCCATGTGATACCCAAGAAACCAATCATGTTGGAGCCTTTGCAGAGGGGCTGTGAGGGGCTGTGGACAGGAATCAGAGGGAACTTTTGTGCTTTTCAACTTAAAACCAATTTATTTTATTTTTTTAAGATTTATTTATTATTTGAGAGAGTGCGCACAAGCAGGGGGGCAGAGGGAAATACATGTGGCACCTTGCAATTAAAAATTCAGTTTATCGGGGTGCCTGGGTGGCTCAGTTGTTTAAGCGACTGCCTCCGGCTCAGGTCACGATCCCGGGGTCCTGGGAATGAGCTCAGCAGGGAGTCTGCTTCTCCCTCTGCCCCTCCCCTTGCTCATTCTCTCTCCCTCTTTCTCTCTCTCTCTCAAATAAATAAAATCTTTTTTAAAAATTTCAAGTTATTGCTTGCTATGCAATAAACTACCACCAAACTTAATGGCTTCAAACAATAATTTATTGTTATCCCCTATGTTCCAAGGGTTACCTGGGATCATCTGGTGGTTGTGGTCTGAAGCTGGCCGGATTGGAGTCATTCAAAGTTTCCCTCAGGCTGGACATTGAAGAAGATGTCTTCACTGGCCTGTCCGGCTCCACTGCTGCGTGTTGGCCCAACGCCTCTCTCCATGTAGCCTCTCCAAAGGCTAGTTTGGCATCCTCACAGCATGGCTCTCATAGCTGCTAAATGGCCTCTCCCAGAAGCTGCAGGACTTCTTATAACTCACAAGTCATGCAGAGACTTCTGCTGCATTGGTCGAAAGTGAGTCACGGGGCCAGCCCAGATTCAAAAGGAGGGGACTAGACAAGGCATGAATAATGGGAGGCCTGGTTCATAAGGGGGTCATCTTTGGAGAATGGCCACCACCACCATAAGATAAAGACAAGTCCAAGGCAATAGGAGCCCGGAACTTGACCCTGACTGACTGCCTCAGAGCTTACTCCAAACTAGAGCCTTTTCACACGTTTAGGAAAAGGTGCTTTTTGGAGGGTTATTTTTCAGGACTTCAGATTTCACGCCCAGAAAAATGAGGAAACCAATCAAAGATTGTAAACACTGTTTCTCACTTACCATATTAGAAAGACACCGGGGGGGAGGGAGGACCACACACACACACACACACACACACACACACACACACAAACACCCACATCTCAGAATCAACTTTATCCAGGTCAAAACTGAGGAGATTCTGGAGTATTAAAGAGGAATCAGAAAGACTCCTGGATGGCATGGGGGGGGAGCTTCTGAGTAGCAAATCCACCCCCTCTTCTCTCCACAAAGCGCAGACACACACACACACACACACACACACACACACACACACACACACCCTCTGGAGAAGAATGGTTTTCTCAGCCTGCTCCCCACCCCAATTTCCCTGAAACACCACCATCATCCCCATGGGGTTCTTGCTCTATCCAGAAATTGACCCAAATAATCAACATGAAAGTTGTAAGAAATCTTTAAAATACTAGTGGGCTTCATCCTTAGACTTCATTCAGATACATATGATATAAAGAGAATAGGATATAAATAGAATAACATCTTAGAGTACTAATTAAAATAACATCCTTTGCGCAAGATTTAATGATATGAGTAGGTGATCACAATATGTTCTTAACTGAAGAAAGAAGACACACAAAACTATCCACATTATTTATAAACACAGGTGGAAAAGATTAGTGGAAAATGCACTGAAAACAGTAACAGTGATTCTCTCTAGTGGTAAGACTATGGGAGACTTTTATTCTTTTCTTTTAAGATTTTATTTTTAAGGGGCGCCTGGGTGGCACAGCGGTTAAGCGTCTGCCTTCGGCTCAGGGCGTGATCCCGGCGTTATGGGATCGAGCCCCACATCAGGCTCCTCCGCTATGAGCCTGCTTCTTCCTCTCCCACTCCCCCTGCTTGTGTTCCCTCTCTCGCTGGCTGTCTCTATCTCTGTCGAATGAATAAATAAAATCTTAAAAAAAAAAAAAAGATTTTATTTTTAAGTAATCTCTACACCCAATGTGGGGCTCAAACTCACAATCCTGAGATCAGGAGTCATGTGCTCTATTGACTGAGCCAGACAGACACCCCGGGAGACTTTTATTCTTTATACATTTCTATATTTTGTACAATGAATATACAGTCCTTTTATAGTTAGGAAAAAATTCCACATATGCATATGTATCTACTTTGATCTCTCCTCTCAAACTCCCCTGTCTCAATTCTCACATTAGAATTTCCCCATGGACTCTAGTTTGAACTGACAGCGTGACCAGGAGCTGCTACGACAGCAAGCGAGGTGTTCTGAAGGCCTCCCCAGGCTGACAGCAGTTCTCTATTTTGGATTCTGCTCTGGTTCTTGGTATTGGTATAAAGGGGGTTAAAATGTGAGCTGCTCATGAACCTGTGGGAGTGGCTAAGGCGAAAGGGTGGCATGGTGAGGAGAGCTGTCAAGGTGGTCATTTGAACAAAAGACATTTGCTTGCTGAGAACAAGGCCAAGGGGAGAACAGAAGACAACGACAAAAACTGCAGAAGCCTCCTTTAGGAAGCTTTGTGGTCCTTCCATTCCATAGTCTCCCTCTAAAAGTTTATGCACTGCTGATCTTCTGCACCTCACAATGGCATCTGTCATCATCCTCATCATCATCGTTATCACCATCACTATCATCACTGTCACCACCATCATCATCACCATCACCAGCATCACCATCCTCATCATCACCATCACCAGCATCACCAGCATCACCACCATCAGCAGCAGCATCACCAGTATCACCACCATCATCAACACCATCACCAGCATCACCGGCATCATCATCACCATCACCAGCATCACCAGCATCACCACCATCAGCAGCAGCAGCATCACCAGCATCACCACCATCATCATCACCATCACCAGCATCACCAGCAGCAGCAGCAGCAGCAGCATCACCAGCATCACCACCATCATCATCACCATCACCAGCATCACCAGCATCACCACCATCAGCAGCAACAGCATCACCAGCATCACCAGCATCACCACCATCAGCAGCAGCAGCATCACCAGCATCACCAGCATCACCACCATCAGCAGCAGCAGCATCACCAGCATCACCAGCATCACCACCATCAGCAGCAGCAGCATCACCAGCATCACCACCATCATCATCACCATCACCAGCATCATCATCACCATCACCAGCATCACCAGCATCACCATCAGCAGCAGCAGCAGCATCACCACCATCACCACCATCATCATCACCATCACCAGCATCATCATCACCATCACCAGCATCCCCAGCATCACCATCATCATCAGCAGCAGCATCACCAGCATCACCATCATCAGCAGCAGCAGCATCACCAGCATCACCACCATCAGCAGCACCATCACCAGCATCACCAGCATCACCACCATCAGCAGCAGCAGCAGCACCAACACCATTTTCATCACCGTCATCAACATCATCACTATCATCACCTTCATCACCCCCATCACAGCCACCACACCTAGAATGTCATGCATTATCTCATTTAATTCCCCTAACAAGCAGCTCTATAGGGATTATTAGCTCCATTTTAGAGATGAGAAAACTGAAGTTCATGGAAGTAAAGTGCCTTGCCTCAGGTCAAATAGCACAGTCATCCAACACACAGTCTCCAGAGCCGGAGAGACAATTGCTTGATTCTCAGCTCTGCCGTTTTCTGGGTGTGTGACCTTGGGCAAAGAACTTAATCTCTCTGTGCTTTATTCTCTTAATGTGTAAAACAAAGACAATAATAGTACCTACCTATATTAGTTTCCTACTTCTTCTGTAACAAATCACCATAACTGCACTGGTTTAAGGCAACCCATTTTTTCTTTTGTAGTTCTGAAGATCAGAAGTCTGAAAGGAATACTATAGGGCTAAGATCAAGGCATCTACAGGGCTGCTTCCTTCTGGAAGCTCCAGGGGAGAATCTAAGCCTTGCCTCTTTGATTTACTAGAAGCTGCTTCTGGCCCCTTCCTCCCTCTTCAAAGCCAGCTGTGTAGCCCCTTCTCTTCTCCCTGTCCTCCTGCCCGCCTCTCATAAAGGACCTTTGTGGTTAATTGAGCCCACCCAGATAACCCAGGATAGTCTTCCCACAGCAGAGTCCCGAACTTAATCACATCTGCGAAGTCTCTTTTGCCATGCAAGGTCACATCATCACAGGTTCCAGAGATTAGTATATGGACATCTTTGGGGGGCCATCGTTCAGCCTAAAAGGGTTGTCAGCATAAGTGAGTTAATATACAGGGGACGCTCGAGAACACCATCTGGCACCATGAGTGCAACACAGCTTCTGATATTAATCAAAGTCACACACACACACCAAGTGGTGTGACTAAGGTTGGATCCCATGCCAAAGGGAAGCCCAGGATGTCATAGGAACCACAAAATCCCAAAGTGGAGTGGGGAAATCTCACATAAGGAAAAATCTTGTTTGATTCTACTTCAAGAACCCAGCAGCACCTTCCTGGGATCCTTACTCAGGGAGTGCCTGGAATTTAGAAGTCAGTTGGTTTCCACTTCAGCCAAGAAGAAAACACAAAATGCTGAACATGATCTCTATATTACAGAAGAAACTGGGTTCCTCAGCTTTTATCGGGGTCCAGATATTTCTTCAAGGCAGAAAGGAAATTGTAAACATAAACCGAATCACAAATCATGTCCTCAATCCCCTTAATTTCTCTCCATCGCTTAGCATTTCTGATGGTTTTAACATTCTAACACAAATGAATTGGTGCTATCTTAATATATGCTATTTGGAAGGCAGCCTAGTGAAATAGAAGGAGAGGAGAATGGGTCAGAAACCACCAGGCCTGGACTCCTGTCCGTGCTCTGGAGCAATATTTTCCCCAACCAAGAGCAGGTCTCAGTGCCTCACCAGTAAAATGAGGGTTGTGAGGTCCCCCCACCCAAGTTCTGACATGAGATCATTAGTGGAGTCATTTCTTCTGAAAGATCTTTCCCTTTCCCTGGCTCCCTCTCTCTTTTTCTACCAGAGCATAAACAGTTTCATCTTCTTTCTTCCATCCCCAAGGGAGGCTCTTTATTTTGAAAAGACTCACTATTTCTAATTTGCACAATGAGTTTAGCTGGCTTGAATAGATAGTGGAAGAAACATGGATTCAAGTTCTAGCTCTGTCATTTAGTAGCTGTGTGATCTTGAGCAAATTACTTAACCTCTCTGTTTCCCCAGCTGTAACATATAGGTAACGCCTGCTCCTCAGAATGTTATGAGGCTTAAATAAAATACATGCAAGGAACTTAAAATAATGCCTCCCACATAGCAATTTAATAAAAACAGTTTAGCAGTTTAATAAAAACTGGCATTAACCATTATAATTATTATTATTATAATGTTATTAACATTCCTTTTCTGTGGTAGATCTCCTTTGATGACTTTTAAAAGGCATTTTGAAAAGGCCATTTCGGGGGTGCCTGGGTGGCTCAGTCTGTTGAGTGTCCAACTCTTGATTTCGGCTCCGGTCATGATCTCAGGGTCTTGAGATGAAGCCCCACCTAGGGCTCTCCACTGAGCATGGAGCCGCCTTAAGATTCTCTCTCTCCCTCTCCCTCTCCCTCTGCCCCTCCTTCCTGTCCTTCTAAAAGGAGGGAAGGAAGGAAGGAAGGAAGGAAGGAAGGAAGGAAGGAAGGAAGGAAGGAAGGAAGGAAGGAAGAAGGCAGGCGGGCCCATCCATTTCAGAACACCAAGACTTCCATCCTAATGCCCCTCTTCCAGGAGAAACAGAAGGAAAGCAAGAAGGAATGGGAGGGACAGAGGGAGGAAAAATATTCAAATACGGCCACCAAATAGCCCAAGATCAAAGGGATTTAATCACAAGGGAAGAAGCTATAATTGTTGGCTTTCAAGAAATTATATCCATTTGAAAAGAAGCGTTGAACTTGTGTTTACTTAGGAGAAAAATACAGTTTTCTGGAGAGTTAGGAGATGATTTTACATGAAAATTGAGTTTGTTAAATGTCAGAAAAAGTAATTAGAATATTTGACTTCATCCTGCAAATATGTCAGCAACTGGCCTAGAAGATTTTCACTCAATGTGCTGACAGTGAATTTGGCTACAGTTGAAATGGGCAGAAATAAAGTCCCTGATGAAATCCAGCCGGCAGCCAATCAAGCAGCAGAATGATGTCACCGATCTCAGGGTGACCTCTTCAGCACTCCCCCACGCCCGGCACCCCACCCGCGCACCACCCTCCATCCCTGCCCCCCACTCTCCCTCTCCCTGCACACACAGGGATTCCCATGTGGCACCTCCCTTCCTTACAGAGAAAACCCACACTGAACATGTTATCTCTCTGGACAAATTTGCATTTTATGGGGTTTTGTTTAATTTTAAAGTTAATACATGTTTATTACAATACACGTTTTATTGTAGACTAAAAAGAATAATTTTATTTTAATCACTTTGCCTCCCCCACCCCCATGAGCAAAGGGAAATGAAGTAAATATTTCAGGACTAGGAAGATACTTCTTTAGCATTACAAAGAATAACTATTTCAACCCAGCTGTTCACAGCATCCATTACAGTGGAATTCTAAAGCAGCACTTTCCCGAAGAAGGGTGCCTCTAGACCACAGGTGCATGAGAGGCCCTGTCGAAAGGGGGAAAAGAGGGGTGCCTGCCTTTGGCTCAGGTCATGATCCTAGGGTCCTGGGGTTGAGTCCTGCATCAGGATCCTTGCTCAGTGGGGATCCTGCTGCTCTCCCCTGCTTATGCTCTTACTCTCTCTGACAAATAAATAAAATCTTTTTAAAAAGAAAAAAAAGAAGAAGGAGGAGGAGGGGGGAAGGAGAAGAAGGGGGTTCTTGCCTGCTACACCCATTTCCTGGAGATGTATAAGTAAGCGCTGTCATACCTAAAACCTAGAAGCTGTGCAGTAAAAAAAAAAAACAGAACACTTTTTTATTTTATTTAAACCATACATTACCCAAAACATTTTGGAAACCCAGAATCCCGTGGAACTCATTTTAGGAAACACTCCATTCTAGATAAAATTGCTGCCCAAACAAGTCTAACTCCTATGACAATTATTATATATACTTTTTCCAGATTCGTTTTAAGCCAATACTTTGCCACATGAAATAGAAATAAAAATTGGAATTTTTCGAATGACAGAGAGAAAAATCACAATGTTGGCAGGTGTTTTGTTTAGCTACAAGTTATAGAAGAATAAGCTCTAAAATGATTAGAATTAGTAAGAATTTAGCAAAGTCGCTAGGATAAAAGCTAAATATTCAAAATAATGGATTTTCCATAGCTCGGCAGCAACTAATTAGGAAAATTCAGATATTTAATTACAATAATAACTTTTAAAAATTATCTGGACATACTTCCAATAAAAAAAATTTAACATTTCCATTAGGAAGATGAGGCTGCATTTTTATGAGTAATGCTCAAGAAAGGAAAGCTTAAATAAAGGAACTAATAATGTAAATTTAAGGCAGGAGCAAAAGAAATTTTGGAGCTACTTGGCCTTTCCTTTGAAAATGTGCCTCTTCCTTGTGGCCTCCAGGATTTCTTCTGAGAAACCGTCTGTCGTTCAAATCATTTTCTCTTTTATAGATAATCCTCGCCTCCCTAGCTGCTTTCAAGATTTTCCTTTTTTGTCTTTTTCTTTTAGTTTTTTTATTATGATGTGTCAACATAGATTTCCTTGGGTTGTGCTATTTGGGATACACTCAGTTTCTAGAATCTGTAGGTTTCTGTCTTTTGCCAGATTTGGGAAGTTTTCAATCATTATTTTTCCAAATCTCTTTCAGCCCCCACTTTTTTCTCTCTCCTTATAGGACCCCCCATGGTACAAATGTTAGAACTTGTGCTACTATCTCACGGGTCCCTGGGGCTCTTTTCGTTTCTTTTCTGTTTTCTCTCTGGTGTGCAGATCAGGCAATTTCTATTGTTCTGTCACCTAGCTCACTGATTCTTTCCCCTGTCATATTTGTTCTGCCAGTGAACACATCCAATGAGGTTTTTTAAAATTCCATTATTATATTTTTCAGCTTTAAAGTTTGTTGATTCTTCTTTATATCTATTTTCTTGTGAGACTTTCTATTTTTTCATTTGTTTCAAACATGTTTATAATTGCTTGTTAAAGCATTAATAGTGCCTGCTTTAGAATCTACATTCTGTATCATTCCTGCAATGGTGTCTGTTGTCTTTTCTCATTCAAATGAAATTTTCCTGGTCCTTGGTATTAGGATTCTAATTGTATCCTGGGCACTTAGGGTATTACCTCTGAGACTCTGGATCCTACTTAACCTTCTTGTTTTGCAGGCAGTCACCCTGTACAGATGTTGCATGCAGGTGCAAGGGTAGTGGAAGTTCCCTGCTGAGCACCACTGGCACCATCCCAGCAAAAGCACAGCACAGACTCACACCACCTCCTCTCCACCAAGTCTGGGCGGAAGCTCACTGTCTCCAGGTGGGCACAGAAACTCACCAGCACTGCAGGGAAGGGCTGAGGGAATTTGGGGGAGTTTTTCCCTTGGTGTTTGGCTGGAATGAGGTGGGCACTGTCTGCTGTTCTGCCCATTTCTTTGCCCTTTGACTAAAGTGAGTAGGCTTTCCATGGGCCTTTTTCTATTCATGCCTGTGGATGGTTGCAGGTTGCCAGCTTCTCCAGCTCCCAATCTGGGATACATGAGAGGCAAAATGAAAACCCTAGGATCCCACTGTCAAGTTATTCCTCAAGCCTCAACGTTCCTAACCAGTCCACCTAGCCAGCCCAAGGAAGAAGACACTTATGTAAACAGACAGCAGGGCACTCTGATCACCACAAGAAAGGGAAGCTAGCACCCTGTAGGAGAGAGGCGGCTTCCCCACACCCAGTCAGAAGTACAAATTCAGACACTAACATGTCCCGGGTTCCCTCAAAGACCTCCTATGAAGGGCTGTGGAACACCAAAGTGAAGTCAGTGTTTCCTGAGGAAAGCACAGACTCTTTTTTTTTTTTTAATGATTTTTTATTATATTATGTTAGTCACCATACAGTACATCCCCGGTTTCCAATGTAAGGCTCAATGATTCATTAGTTCTGTATAACACCCAGTGCACCATGCAATACGTGCCCTCTTTACTACCCATCACCGGTCTATCCCATTCCCCCACCCCCCTCCCCTCTGAAGTCCTCAGTTTGTTTCTCATAGTCCATAGTCTCTCATGTTTCATTCCCCCTTCTGATTACCCCCCCTTTCTTTATCCCTTTCTTCCCCTACTGATCATCCTAGTTCTTATGTTCCATAGATGAGAGAAATCATATGATAGTTGTCTTTCTCTGCTTGACTTATTTCACTTAGCATTATCTCCTCCAGAAAGCACAGACTCTTTACCAACATTTTTATTTTTTCCTTTTTTTAACAGATTTATTGAAATATCATTCACATGTCATTCAATTTGCTCATTTAAAGTGGAAAATTAGGGCCACCTGGGTAGCTCAGTTGGTAAGTGTTCAATTCTTGGTTTCAGCTCAGGTCACGATCTCATGGGTTGTGGAATCAAGCCCCGCGGCAGGCTCCTTGCTCAGAGGGGAGTCTGCTTGAAAGATTTTCTCCCTCTGCCACCCCCCACTCTCTCTCTCTCTAAAAATGGATAAAGAAATCCTAAAAAAAGTAATAAATAACTAAAAATAAAATGTAAAATCCAATGGTTTTTCATATATTCATAGAGTCGTGCATCCCATCAATTTTAGAATATTTTCATTGCCCCACAAAGAAATCTCATACCCCTTAGTTATTATCCCCCGACTATTCGCCCACCCCCAACCCAGGAAACCACTAATCCACTTTCTGTCTCTACTTTCTGATTTGCCCATTCTGGACATTTCATATAAATGGAATCATACAGGGGCACCGGATGGCTCAGTTGGTTGGATGTCTGCCTTCAGCTCAGGTCATGTTCCTGGGGTCCTGGGATCAAGCCCCACATCAGACTCTGCTCAGCAGTGGGTCTGCTTCTCCCTCTCCTTCTGTGATCTCGCTCACTTTCACTCTCTCTCAAATAAATAAATAAAATCTTAAAAAAAAACAAATAAATGGAATCATACAATATATGGCCTTTTATGGCTGCTTTTTTTCACTTAGCATAATGTTTTCAAAATTCATCCATGTTGTAGCATGAGTCAATACTTCATTCCTTTTTATGGCAGAACAATATTTCATTGTATGAATATACTACACTGTGTTTAGCCATTCATCAACTGATGGATGGATATCTAACTCTACATTTAACCATGTCAGAAACTGCTAGACTATATTACGAAATAGCTATGCTATTTTGCATTCCTGCCAGCAATGAATGACAGTTCCAATTTCTCCATGTCCTTGGCAACACTTTTTATCATCTGTCTTTTTTATTATATCCATCCTAGTGGGTATGAAGTGGTATCTCATTGTGGTTTCAATTTGCATTTCCCTGATGGCTAATGATATTGAGCATCTTTTTTATGTGCTTATTGCCTATTTGTATATCTCCTTTGGAGGAATGTCTATTGAGGTATTTTGCCCATTTTTAATTGGATTTTCTTTTTATTATTGAGTGGTAAGAGACTTTTTTATATATTCTGGATACCGGATATATGATTTACAAATACTTTCCCCCATTCCATGGGTTGCCTTTTCATTTTCTTGATGCTGTCCTTTGATGCGTATTAGTCCTCCATTTTGATGGTGTCCAGTTTATTTTTTCTTTTGTTGCTTGTGCTTTTGTATCATATCTAAGAAACCACAGCCTAACCCAAGGTCACAAATATTTGCTATGTTTTTCTTCTAACAGTTTTATAGTTTTAGCTCTTACATTCAGATCTTTGATCCATTTTGAGTTAAATTCCATATATGGTGTGAGGTAAGGATCCAACTTCATTATTGTGCTTGTGGCTATCCAGACATCCCAGCACCATTTGTTAAAAAGATTATTCTTTCTCCATATAATTATCTTTGCACACTTGTCAGAAATCCATTGACCATTTATCCACAATGTCAAGCAATTTTTTCCTAGTTTGAGTGAAAAATCCAAATCAGGAATAGAAAGGCTTCCTAGAGAAGAAGATGTTTGACTTGTGTCTTAAAAGACGAACAACAGATTAAGTGAAGAGACAGCAGGTAGAATTCACATGGAAGAATCAAAAGGAATGAAGTCGGCCTGAGATCAAGAGTTGTGCTTTAGGATGTGAAGCAGTAGAAAGCCCTTGTTCTCCCCAAAGGCTCACCACCAGTTTGAAGGCAGCAGAAAATTGATCCTCACAGAGCGTAGAAGAAAAGGAGGACAAAGAAGGTAAATGACAGAAGTCATAGCCATTTGAGATCTCCTGAGGATATCAGATGAGAGCAAATCATCAGTTTTACCATAATCTTCCTTCATCTTCCCTTCATCTGTCTTTCAGCGGTAAGCATCTTGATCATTACTAAACAGAACTAACCCTTGAGAAGTAAATAGCCTCACCTTCTAGACTGGGAATTCCCTTAGTCACCTCAACTAAAAAGGGGTTCTATCCCTGCAAAAATTAGTGTGCAGACTTCCCACAAGGCCCTTCGCATTTGGAGAAGTCCCACTGGGGGGTCCAGATCAAGTCTAGTGGCTTGGTCACTTGTCATACATGCAAATACCTTCTGAGAAGGGCAGAGCCTGCTCACAGGTTTAAGTCATGTACAACTAAGCAGCCTTGTAGCCAGATTCAGAACAATACCACTGTCTGAGAAATATCAGTTTAACTCCAAACATTTTTTTTTTAATAAATAACTTTCCCATAGATTTTCTTGTGAAGCAGCAATGGGGTTTTACAAAGAGGACACACAGCAGACCTTTGTTACAGCCCCATTAGGCATGGCACCCTCTCTCACGGGCTCTCACCACCACACCACTCCACCCTCCACAGACCCATAACCCTTCATGAAAACTCACCTCCTTCCTAAAATCCATGATTCCAACATATGACCCACTCTGCCACTGGGCAGTGGAGCATGTGTCCCATTCTGACTGCTCTTCTCACTGTGGGCAGCACCCCAGAAATTCTTATGAAATAAAATCTATCATTTCATTAGATGGATATATCTAACCATTGTCTCTAAAGCCCAAGAGATCAACTGTAGCTTGGCATGACTTTCCCAGACACAGAACAGCAAGCTATGAGAGCTGAAACTGTCTCTGAAGTCCCTTTTCCAAAGGTAAAAACATTTCCAACAAGAACCTTATCTCTCATTAAAATAAGCATGTATTGGGGCGCCTGGGTGGCTCAGTCGTTAAGCGTCTGCCTTTGGCTCAGGGCGTGATCCCGGCGTTCTGGGATTGAGCCCCAAGTCAGGCTCTTCCACTGGGAGCCTGCTTCTTCCTCTCGCACTCCCCCTGCTTGTGTTCCCTCTCTGGCTGTCTCTCTCTGTTAAATAAATTTAAAAATCTTTAAAAAAAAAAAAATAAGCATGTATTATGGGGTCCAAAAGGCCTTTCACCCAAAATTTCTCCAGCATTAGGCTGAAAATGCATGTTCCTGAAGTCACTAATGATTGGACACAAAGGCAGATTTGGTTCATGAAAGGCCACTTAAATGCAGAGCAATGGAATGTTATATGTCGATTGTACCACAACTTTTTTCAAAAAAATTGCATGGTCAGTGGAAAATGATAGTGTAATGTAATAGGTGAATAAAAGCCAAATTTACCATGGTCTTACAATGTGAATATATTTAATGCCCCTGAACTGTACATTAAAAAATGGTTAAAATGGTCAATTTTAGGTTATGTACATTTCACCACAATTTTTTAAAACTCCATAAAGAGAGGCACCTGGGTGGTTCAGTCGGCTAAGCATCTGCCTTCAGCTCAGGTCACGATCCCACACCGGGATCCCTGCTCAGTGGGGAGTCTGCTTCTCCCTCTCCCTCTGCGTGCTCTCTCTCTCAAATAAATAAATAAATAAATAAATAAATAAATCCCTTAAAAAATAATAAAATAAAATAAAACTTCATAAAGAGATTACATATATTTTCCCTTTTCTACTTTTTTATATTTTCTATAGAAACAATATACAAATGATCTCTGTATCTATATCTATATATCAATACATACACACATATATTCTATACATAATACATACATATATGTGGCATATATATATATATATCAATTATATACATATATTCTGATAAGCATCTATTACTTTTATGGGCAGCAACATAGTATAGTCAACATACTGTATTAAATATTGTGGAATGGGCATCCCTTTCAGGAGCAGACAGACCTGCATTTAAATACTTGTTTCATCATTTACTATCTTTGTTCCTTTGTTTTCTAAATTTCATTTTCCTCATCTATAAAATTGTTATAATACTTATCTTGCAGATCTCTTGTGAAGATAAACAATAACAAATGCAAAGCACATACCGCAGTGTCTAGCACATAGTTGAAGACCAGCTATTGTTAGTTTTTACAATGAGAAAAAATAAGCTTTATTTTCAAATGATGAATAAACAAATGTATGGTAAATGAGTATATGTTACCTGGTAATGGCTCCCATAGTCATGTCCTATTCATTAATGCAATTAATGTCTATTTATTGAATGTTAACTATACACCAGGCACTATGCTTGCCACAGTAGCTGACATCAGTTGCTGAATGAATGTTTTGACACTCTTAGATGCTGAGAAGAGAACATTCAAGGCCAGCAAGATTCAGAGGAGCAGGTGCATTGCAACCACAAGCTCTGGGGAAGGGAGAGAGAAATGAAAAGCATCCAACCAGGAAGATGGGACATCTGAGCCAGGCACCTAAGATCCTAGAGCCATTCTCAGATGGATACTTGACATAGAACCTGATTGCAGAACTTTCTTTATTGCCCCTTTAGCTGATCCTTACCCACCCACCTCACCCCCCCAAATCCAGACAGCCAAATCCAAAGTCATGGTCTACTAGTCAGGGTTGCATTTGGCTGAACGTCACTGTGTGTGTTTGCTAGGGCTGCCATAACGACATCACAGACAGGGTGGTTACACAACAAAAGTTTATTTTCTGGGGCGCCTGGGTGACTCAGGTGGTTAAGCATCTGACTCTTTCGATTTCAGCTGAGGTCATGATCTCAGGGTCATGAGACTGAACCCCACATCAGGCTCTGGGCTCAGCGTGGAGTCTGCTGGAGATGCTCTGTCTCCTTCTTCCTCTGCCCCTCCCCTTGCTTGTGCTCTATAAATAAATAAATAAATAAAGTCCTTTTTTTTTATTTATTTTCTCCTGGGGCACCTGGGTGGCTCAGTTGGTTAAGCGTCTGTCTTCAGCTCAGGTCATGATGCCAGGGTCCTGGGATCGAGCCCTGCGTCAGGCTCCCTGTTCAGTGGGGAGTCTGCTTCTCGCTCTCCCTCTGCCCTTCTCCCTGCTTGTGTTTCCTCTCTCTCTCTCTGTCTCTCAAACAAATAAATGAATAAATGAATATCTTAAAAAATAAATAAATAAATAAATAAATAAATAAATAGAAATTTAGAAAAATAAAATTTTATTTTCTCATAGTTCTGGAGCCTGGAAGTCCAATACCAAGGTGTCATCAGGTTTGGTTTCTTCTGAGGCCCCTCTCCTTAGCCTGTAGATGCCTGTCTTCTCTGTGTGCGCTCATATACATATTTTCTATGTGCATCAGCCCCTCGTATCTCTCTGTGTGTCCAAAGTTCCTCTTCTCATAAGGATACCACCAGGAAAGGCGTAGGACCTCATTTAACCTTAATTACATCTCTAAAGGTCCTATCTCCAAATACAGTCACATTCTGAGGTAGTGGGGGTTAGAATTTCAACATATGAACTTGAGGGGACACAATTCAGCCCAAAACAGCCACCAAAAACCTACCTTAAAATAAGGAGTTCTCTGTCACATGTAACAAGAAATCTAGAAGTAATTGTTCAGGGACCCTGCTTCTTCTATCTTCTTGACTTCGATTCCCAATGTGGTTCTCAACCTCAAGGTCACAAGATGGCCACTGCACTTTTATTCCAAACAGGAAGAAGCAGATGGCAAAGGACCAAAAGTTATGCTAATTAGAGCATGTCTTTTTTCAATATTTTCCCAGAAGCGCCACAGGGTGACTTCCACTCCCACCTTATTGACCAGAACATCATACAGCAACCCCGTAGCTGCAAAGGAGTTATGGAAAATGAGCATTGTGCACTGTGGTCGTGGTTTCCCTGATAAGATCAGGTTTCCATGGGGCACCTGGGTGGCTCAGTTGTTAAGCGTCTGCCTTCAGCTCAGGGCATGATCCCAGAGTTCTGGGATCGAGCCCCACATCAGGCTCCTCAGCTGGGAGCCTGCTTCTTCCTCTCCCACTCCCCTGCTTGTGTTCCCTCTCTAGTTGGCTGTCTCTCTCTGTCAAATAAATAAATAAAATCTTTAAAAAAAAAAAGAAAGAAAGAAAGAAAAGATCAGGTTTCCACTGCCAAAGGACAAAAGGAGAATGGTTATTGTGTAAGAATTAGCAACGGCTTGGGGCACCTGGCTGGTGCATTCGATTCAGGATTCAGCAACTGACTCTTGGTTTCAGCTCAGGTCCTGATCTCAGGGTCATGGGATTGAGCTCTGCATTGGGCTCTGTGCTCAGTGTGGAGTTTGCATGAGATTCTGCCCCTCTCCCCTGTGAGTGCATGTGAGTGCGTGTGCACGTGCACTTGCACACACACACACATGCACTTGCACTCTCTCTCTCCTAAATAAATAAATAAATAAATAAATAAATAAATAAATAAACAAACAAACAAACAAATCTTTTAAAAAATAAAATAAGGAAAAGCTTGACAGTGGAAGGGCCACCATGGGATTTGGGAAGAACAAAACATCCAGAGAGTAAGGAGTGCAATGGAGAGTGCAGGGTAAACCCCTCCTCCTCCCACTCATGGATCTTCTGCAAAGTTCACATTGTTCATTAATGTCTTATTGGGATGGGAGGAGGGGACACTCTGAAGGGACATTGAGTTTCAAGTCAGAATTGGTGGTGGCTGCCCAGAGACTGCTCACAGTCAAACCCGGGAGCTTGGAAAGGGAGAATATGAATCCCTGGGAATCCAGAGAGATGAGGGACATGTGCTGGGCTTTCATAGACGGAGAGATGATGAAGGGCTGAGCCAAGGGGTCTGTGGGCCCCAACCATCATCCAAGCTTCATAAGGGAAGGATAGTGGCTAGAAAAGACATGATTTCTTTGTGACATCTCTCTTCCACTGGTACCTGACCTGGATAAGAGGAAACAACCATAGATAAAAAGATGGCCCCAAATCTGCCCTCCCCAGGTCACCTCAGTCCCAAGAGAGACTCTTCCAAGGATCTTCTCTCAGCCAACAGCCAACAGCCAACTGTCCTGTCAGCTGTGCCCTCCCCATACCCCTTCCTTGCTCTGTATTTTACATATTTTTATCACCATCTGGCATACTATACATTTTGCATGTTTATTTGCTTATTGTTCATCTCCCTCAACTCGAATAGAAGGTCCACAAAGGCAGGGACTTTGTTTCCTTCCTACCACATTCCCAGCTCCTGGCGCACAGCAGACGCGCAGTAAACATGAACTCCCAAAACAGTATTAGCTGAAAACCGATGAAGTCTGTACACCAGGTCCCTAAGGTGTTGGCCTTTTAATATAGGAATCCAAGAGTTTATGTAACATGAAGAGTCAAATTAATTGAGTCTTTAAGTGATGGCATTCCAGACAAATTGACAGACTCATGTGGGAGATACTTGAAAGCAGATAGAACTTCCCAACCCACTTCCAGTTACCTCTTGGAATCAGCTGTTTGCTTCCGAGGGGTAAATCCCACAGGAGAGGTGTGCGGGGTGCTGAGTAAGCTGGGAGAGTGGGCTCAGGACCGGGTCCAGCCTCCCTGGGCAGGGACCTGGCCGCTTCTCCTTCCAGGGCTCGGGAGCACAGCCCTGAGTCAGAGCCTCTGTCTCAAGAGGGGCCATGGCGCCGTTCTGGGGGAGTTTATGGCATGATTAATATGGAAATATTCAACAGTGCTGCAGCAAGCTGCTTGCCCCTTTATTAATAACAGTTATTCACAGCCCAGGAGTCAAAGGCATTTCTGCTTGGGTGTTCATTAAAACTGGCCCCATAAAAAGTAGGAGAAAGGCAATAAATCAGTGCTGGATCCAACCACCTCATGTCCCTGGGAGTAGAGGTCTGTACCGTCAGAAAGCGGGGTGACAACCAGAGAAATTAACCTCCATGAGAGCCTGCTCACCAAGCAGTAAACTGGACAGACGAGCCCACAGTCATCAGCTCTGGGCCACCCTGGTCCCCCACCCCGCTCCAGTGAAGGGAAGTCTGGGACGAGACCCTGTCCTATTCAGATAGCCTCCAGCAATGGAGAGGTGAGGAAAGAAAGACAGAGGGAAAATCTGGAGGCACTGCAGAAGCCACCTGGACCCCACAGGTCCCGGTGACCCTGGAATGAGAGGTTCCGGGTTATGACAGGGAAGGGTGAATACATATATGCTTCCTGAGGAAAAATGGGGGACCATTGCCTTGACTTGCCTCAGAGCTGAGGAAATAAATAACGTCCATATGGGGTTTATAGTTGACAAAAATGTTGTTTTTGTCATTTATTTTTGTGATTTGCACCACATTGCACACTCCACATGTGTTGAGTCTTAACACAATGATTTGTTATTTCTCATGATTCTGTGGGTTGCCTGGGCTCAGCTTCCTGACGTAGCAACTAAATCTTAAGATGACCCACACGGAAGCTACAAGGCCTCCAAAGGTCTGGACGAAGGAGTCACACTGTGTCATTCCTACCACAGTCCACTGGTCAAAGTCATAGGGCCAAGCCGAGTTCAACGGGAGAGGAAGCAGCCTCCCCCTCTTGATGGGAGAGGTGCCATGTGTACAACTTGGCTGTCCATTGGCCACAACTACATACCCTTCAACAAAGCAGACCTGCTTTCTCCCTGGGTGACCGTGTGCTCACTCACCACCTGGCCTACATGGGCCTTGACTTTCTCAATAGGAAAATGGAGATCCAGTGTCTGGTCTGACCAAAGGGAGCCTGGGTAGGAGAGCCTTCTAAAATTCCCTCCTGATGGGGCGCCTGGGTGGCTCAGTCAGTTGAGTGTCCGCCTTCGGCTCAGGTCATGATCTCAGGGTCCTGGGTTCGAGCCCCACATTGGGGTCCTTGCTCAGTGGGGAGTCTACTTCTTCCTCTCCCTCTGCCACTCCTCACCCCCATCTCGTGCTCTCTCTTGCTATCTCTCTCTCAAATAAATAAATAAAAACTCTTTAAAAATAAAATAAATTCCCTTCTGAGGCTGTGAGGTTGTGAGTCTGTGGCTTCCCCTACCTCACAAATGCTTTCAATTAAAAATGCTTTAATTTATTCTTTGAACTTCAAGACATTAAAAAAAGGTGAAAATCTATCTTCCTTCAGCCACCAAGCCTTAGATTTTAACTACATTTACTGATCTTTTAATTCAATAGTGAGATCAGAACCAACACACTCAGCTGAATTTGTTCCTCAAATTCCTGTCGGCCTGCATTTTTCTATCGTAAAGGAAAGAGGACAACTTGAATCAAGAGTCAAATAAGAAGATCGTTTCTCAGAATTTCTGTGGGAGAGCATGAGACTGACAAATGAAACGGGAAATTGCATCAGACTGTAGGAAAAGAGGTATGAGCACAGGATTTTTGAACCAAACAAACATGAGTTCTGCAAGATGATGGAGGAATAACTTACCCACCCAAACAATAAGAATGTTCTTCCTTGGACCTATACTGGTCCAAGTGTGCAACAAAAAGAAACCTTCCTTTTTGAAAAAAGAAAAAATTTTGAAGTATCATAAACACAAGTTCTTTTATACAAAATTCCAAATATTGTTGAATAAATTATTCATGAAGCTGACCAAAAGTCCCTGAAAATTCCAAAACTTACTCACATTAATCACTAGCCTCATGCTCCTCTGTACTATTGCTTGAGGGTTTTTTTTTTTTTTTTGCTTTTGCTTTGTCTTCACATAAAATGTCATCAGAGCATCAAATAAATTTGATTTGTAAGTGACTTTGAGCGTCTTTTACTGACGCTAAATACATAGCAGGATCCTGATTTTCTGTCCTTCCACCTAAGAAACCAGTAAAAACCCTATCCTGTTCTTTTTTTAAGGAATTATTTATTTGTTTGTTTGTTTGAGAGAGAGAGAGTGCACGCGCACGTGCACGCACAAGCAGAGGGGAGGGGCAGAGAGAAAGGGAGGGAGAGATTCCGCACTGAGAGTGGAGCCCAATGCAGGGCTTGATCTCACAGCACTGAGATCATGACCTGAGCAGAAACCAAGAGTTGGACACTTAACTGACTGAGCCACCCAGGGGTTCCCCCCAGCCCTGTTCTTTTCCACATCATCTACACAAAGATGCCGCTTCCCTTAAAGCAGGACCCATAGTATTACTTGCAGGAAATCTCTACCAAAACTTTAACACAAAAAGTCACCTTACATACCCAGTGTTTTATGCACTTGCAATCATGTTAAGGGCTGCTTCCTCCGGTACAACCTGCTATCAGCTTCTACATTTCCCTGGGAATAATCACTTTGTGTTCTGCCCACACTCCAGAGAAGAAACGGAGAGTTTGTCATTCTTGCTAGCTCGTCAAAGGTGACATCCACATCAGGCCCTCTCTCGTCCTCTCTCACCATCTCTCACCATCTGCTCAGTCCCTCACGGACACATTCATAACTGCTGTCACATGGGCCACACGAGTACTCCAAGTCCAAATCATAACTGTCCTAGGGCTGCCAGTTACACGAGATCCCTCTCGTTGCAGAGAGGAGGAAACGGAGAACCAGAGAAGAGAAGTCATTGATTGGTGTTTGCACAGAGGGAAAAGACTAGAACTTGAGGCTCCTAACTCCTAAACAATTCAAATGGGACCTACTTTGGATTTCCAGACCAGCATAGAGACTTGGCAGTGAGCGGGGCTCTCTCGAGTCTCTGGCTCACCTCCCAAGCCCAAGCCTTCCACCTGCCCCTGCCTTCTAAGTGTCCCTCTGCACCCCCTTCCCTGGCCATGGCTCACATGTGTCTAGTGGAAGTGTCCACAAGCAGGGCCAGCTTCACGGGTGTGGGACCTGTGCAGTTACTCAGGCCCTGCTGGATTTAGAGTTCTTCTGCCCCTATCTTGAAATTCTTGGCAGTGTTCGGACATGGGGCCCTACACTTTCACTTTGCACTGGGCCTTGAAAGTGACATAGCCAGTCCCATGCACAGTACATACCAATGAAACAGTCAGCCCTGACTACCAGCAGGAGACAGAGCTCAAAACTCTCCTTCGTGTATTGAGCGTGGGCAGAACACATTACAAAGCCACAGTGACCTCCCCCATATTTCTCTTCCAAGGAAGATGAGCAAGGAGATCAATAAGAATCATTGCTAAGGGTCTCCCCTCCCCATGCTGTGGGCGCAGGGAGACAACCCTTGCCCTGATCCCCGACTTCCTATCTGTGACTATACAGCAAGTGCAACCTTGGGCTAATTAACAAACCTCTCTGAGGCCTTGTTCTTTCTTCTCTCCAATTATAAAAGCAATAAGTGCTCATTATAGAAAAACTGAAAAGTGTAGGAAAACAGAAGGAAGAGCACCTATGACCTGATTACCTAAGTACCACCACTGTGAACACTGCGGGGTTTTCCTCCAGCCTTCTCTCTGTGCCTAAGTTTCACACTTTCACATATGCAAGGAAAGCCCACCTTCTTCCCCTTCCCCAAAAAAGAGGATTGGTAATCTCTGGTGGCTTCTGCTGCTGGTGGCTTTGAAAGCCAACGGAAGGAGCAGAAAACTGCTAACTGACTTCAGGGCACTGCCCATCCACTGTGGCTCCCAGGGGCTTGCCCTTTCGAGATGGAGACGGAGCCTGGGAGAGGAATCCAGACACGCAACCCAGCCCCCGTGAGCGACATAGACCCTCTGTCATCGCAAAAGGACCCTGCACCACTAGTTCCTACTGCAGCAGAGATAACCAGGCAAGGGAAGAAAACAGAGAAGGAGAAATCTTCAGTTTGGGAGAGAGACGGTCAAGGGCTAAGGAGACACACGTCGGTGGGTCGTGTCTTCAAACCATAGCTCTCGAAGATCAACACAGAAGGTGGCAGTTTTAGGACAGCATCCCTGCCTGACCAGTGGCAGGGACCTGTCTGGGGCTGCTGGTGGGAGCAGGGTGGGGAGAAGGGAGGAAGGAGCTGCAGGTGGCCCCCATCCCAGCTGCCTCCAAAGGCTAATGGCATCTGGAAAATACCTGCTGTGTAAGGGGCTATCACAGAGTATATATAACTGCATATCCCATTTTATCATACAACATTATATCACAAATGATTTTCTTTTTTGTAAGATTATTTATTTATTCGTTTATTTATTTATACAGAGAGCATGTGTGTACAAGTAGGGGAAGGGGCAGAGGGAGAGAATCTCAAGTAGACTCCCCGCTGAGCATGGAGCCCGATGTGGGGCTTGATCTCACAACCCTGAGATCATGACCTGAGCCAAAATCAAGACTTGGACACTTAACCGACTGAGCCACTCAGGCGCCCCACACAAGTGATTTTCTATCCTGTTATCAAATCTCATAAACTTCATAATTTTCCATTATATGGATGTACCACAATCTATTTGGCACTGCAATGAACATCTTAGTAATTAAAGACTTTTCAATATTTAGGATTATTTCTTCAAGCTATAATCCTAGGAAAAAAGTAATTAGATGAAACATGTTGTACGTTTTTATTTTTAAGTCACTGAGACACTTCTTTCCAAATTACATCAATTTACAATCCCCAGCAAGAGGTGAGAGCCCTTTATAAAGGCAAAAATGTATACAGGATGTTCGTTCTCTCTTGACTGTGCAACATCCAAATTTGCTTCCCCCGCCACCCCCCCCACCCCCGCCCAGACTGCTGGCCCATGGTGAATTTAGTGAAATTTTTGCGGCCCACCTCCCTTTGGTTCTTGCCCATTTTCCAAGCCTGTTTCTCTGGCTTCACAGTTAATTCTATGTGACTCAGTGGCCTTCCAAGAAATCATCTTTTCTGCTTAGGGTAGCCAGAGTCTGTTCCTGATGCTTCCACATGAGAACCCTGACTGATAAACCTCTATGAGCAAACCTGGGCCTTTCCTCCCTCCAGTACCCCTTCAGAGACAAAACAGGCCTGCTCGGGGAGGCAAATATGTACCAGGGGCCGTTGTGAGAAGGTGAAGGGAGATCACAAGACAAGTCCCACCCCCACCCCCAGAAGGGAGCCAAGGATGACCCCTGCTTGGCTGGTGGCCGGGTATTGGCTTTGCTGAGTGAGACCCTAAGCATAGGGAAGGGACTGAGCCAGCCAGCCCACAGGGAAATGGTTTGGGGAGGCTGGGGGGAGGGTAGAGGAGGAGAACGAGAGACCTGGCTGCAGAGAGCTCAGCAGAGCCCCACAGGACAAAGAGGTGCTGGATTTGGAAACCAGCTACATTTTGCTGCAAGGAATGTAATGTAACTCCCTAAGCCCCTCTCTCCCCCTCAAGCCTTCTGAAACCATCTGTGAAGTTCCTATCTCTCAGCGCCCTCTCTGCGATGAGCACCTTAGAAGTGAGTCTTCCTTTATTTATGCAGAGAAGTGTCACACCATTGTCCTCGCCCCACTCCTGGGCCTCTCAGACCCGGCCTGGGGCCTTCACGTTCCCAGGAAGCAGAGTCCGTGTTCAGTCCCCTTGTCAAGCTGGAAGCCGATCGGCCCCTCAGAGGCCACACCCCATCGTCATCAAGGCCCGGAGCAGCTGCGGAACTGCTCTTGGGGACAGAGCACCCGGGGAAGCTGGGGGCCGGGCCCTGTGTCTCTGTAACAAAGGGGGCATCTGGAAGGACCTGGTCCTGCTGACCTGCAGGTCCGGTCTGATGGCCCACACAGGTGCTGTCCATCACCCCTGCAGTGTTAGCTAGCACAGCATTTTAATCCAAATTAGGTGCCGATATTTAAAACTTGGCAGCTGCTCTCGAAAATCAGGAGACCTGGCCCCTCTGGGCCCACAGACTGACACGGCGACAGCCACCCAGAGACGGAGCCTGCGTGCTGCGGCTGCCTCCGGGCCCCTCCAGGACCTGACAGGGCTGAGAACCAGGGGTCATCTCTCCCCTAACCCGCTCCTCAGCCCCCAGGGCTGCTTGCCGTGGGGCGCACTGGGGCTCCATGGCACGCAGGCCCAGGGGAGACGCGAAACGAGGTTCCTATCTTCTGTCCTTCCACTTTTTATAGTCTACTTTTTTCACTACCCATCATCACAGAAGCAATTAGTAATGAAGGGAAAGCAACCAAAAAGCAATCAACATTATCCCAACGGGAAATTTAACCATGACCACAGGCTGAAATACTGTGAAGCCAAACTTTGTCCGGTACATCTTCTTACCTAACAGTAACAAAGAGAGGTTCCCATGGCAACTGGGGCTTGGGGCTTGGCAGTCAGTTTTGCTGATGCTGGCGTTGACCACTCAGGGATTAGAAAATGGGGAGGCGGGGGGTGGAGGGGGTGGCGGGGAGCAAAGCCAAGGAGCAAACGTTGGCTACAAATGTGAAAAACCTTAGTTTTGTTGTTAGCTCTCTTCTTTGGTCGGCTTTATGTTCGGCAAGAGTGGACAGTTGCTTCTGCATAGTGACCTCTGGATTTGGGGGGTAGGAAAGACTCGCTGACCCAATTTCTTCCTTTTTCTCCATTGCGTGTGGGAGCAGTGCTCCCTGTACTGTTCTGAGTAGCTCTTCACACCTGTGTACCATTCACTCATTCAGTAAACACGTACCGAGCCTCTACTATGTGAACAAGACAGGCTTGGTCCCCTGCAGAGGTAAACCCTAGACAGATGACCACACTAACGGTGTTGGGTCCTCTGCAGGGAAAACGCAGGTGACTATAAAAAGCATAAGGGTAAGGGGGCGCCTGGGTGGCTGAGTCAAAGCATGCGACTCTTGATTCTCTCTCCCTCCCTCTGCTCCTCCATCCACTTGTGCACCTACACACGCTCCTTCTCTCTCTCTCAAATAAACACATAAATCTTAATAAAAGAGATTCTCACCCTCTCCCTCTGCCCCACCTCCCCTTTTCTTTTTTTTTTTTTTTTAAGATTTTATTTATTTATTCAACAGAGATAGAGACAGCCAGCGAGAGAGGGAACACAAGCAGGGGGAGTGGGAGAGGAAGAAGCAGGCTCCTAGCGGAGGAGCCTGATGTGGGGCTCGATCCCATAATGCCGGGATCACGCCCTGAGCCGAAGGCAGACGCTTAACCGCTGTGCCACCCAGGTGCCCCCTACCTCCCCTTTTCTAAAAAAAAAAAAAAGTATAAGGGTAAGCCTAATTTACAATGGAAGGGCCTAGAAATTTCTCCGTGAGGAAGGGCCATTTCCCTGAGACTAGACGAGGATGAACATGAGGAAATCAGGCAATGGGCCTTCCAAGCAGAAGAGCAAACTCACAAAGGCTCCAAGGTGTGCAAACATGAGCACATTCTAGGAACTAAACAGCCACTGTGACGCACAACAAACAAGGGGACAGCGGCCCCCAGGGAAGCTGGAGAAAGAGGCAGGGGCCAGCTTGCAAGTGGATTTCTAGTCTAGGCAATGATTTTCTCCCAAGGGCAATGGAGCATTGAAACAAAGTGGCTGTATGGAGAAGAGATTAGAAAAGAGATTATGACAGGTTGAATTAAGTAGTGGCAGGCAGGGTGAAGAGAAGGGAATGATTTGAGATCACTTTCCAGGTAGAATTGACAAGCCTCTGAGATGGGGGTCAAGGGGCCAGGGGAAAGAGTATTCAAGGCTGACTCATAGTAATTAATTTTGTAAAATGTAAAAGTTTCTTAAATTTATGAAAAGATGCTCAACCAGGCTCACAATAAAGGAGATGTAAGTTAAAACCACACAGAGATACCAATTGTCCCTTACCAAATAAACAAAATCCTAAAAACTTCACGAAACACGGTGATGATAAAGCTATGGAGAAACAGAAATTCTCTAACATTGCTGATAGGAACGCAAAATGACACAACCCCTGTGAAAGGGAATTTGGCAACATCTAGCAAAATTACATGTGCATTTGCCCTTTGTACCAGATACCCTACTTCTATCTCAAAGAAGCACCAACAAAAATAAAGAAAATAGAGATCTTTGCACAGAACCATTAATCACAGCACTATTTATAATAGCAAAAGACTGAAAAACCCAAATATCCATCAACAATTAAACATACACTTTCATATCACTCAGCAATTCCATTCCCAGATATTTGCCCAAGAGAAATAAAAGCGCATCCCCAAAAAGATCTACATGCGAATGTTTATAGCCGCCCTGATCATAATATCCAAAAACTGGAAACAATCTAAATATCCACCCCCTGGTGAATGGATAAATTATGGTACACCCATACAATGGAATCCACTCCGCAATCAAAAAGGATCAAATGACTGATACACACAAACCATGGATGAATCTCAAAGGCATTGTGCTAAGTGAGAGAAGCCAGACACAAAGCCTACCTACTGTACAACTCCATTGATATGAAATTCTGGAAAAGGCAAGACTATAGTGACAAAGCGGACCAGTGGTTGCCAGGGGCCGGGGCTGGAGAGAGGCCCAACAACAAACGGACACAAAGGAATTTTTAGGGTTGGTAGAAATGTTGTACATCTTGATAGTGGTGGTGGTTACGTGATTAAATTCAAAACTCATTGAAATTCAATGCTTAAAATTTGTGACTTTTATTTTATTTAAATTATACCTCAATAAAGGCCAATTTTGGGGGCACCTGGGTGGCTCAGTTGCTTAAGCGTCTGCCTTTGGCTCAGGCCGTGATTTCAGGGTCGTGGGATCGAGCCCCACGTCAGGCTTCCTGCTCAGCAGGGAGTCTGCTTCTCCCTCTCTCTCTGCTCCTCCCCCTGCTTGTGCTCTCTCACTCGCTCTCTATCTCAAATAAATAAAATGTTTTAAAAAATAATAATCAAGGCCAATTTTTTTAAGAATAAGGAGAAAGGAGGAGGGTATTCTAACTGGTGACTCTTTAAGGTTGTTAGGGCATCAGTTCACTATACTAAAAAATGATAATTAAAGGGAAAGAATGAAGCAGTTCAGTTCCTGTACAGACTGTATTTTGGGAGTGCAACGTCTACCATGGTCCTTTTAGATTCTGCTAAACGTCAGACTCACGAGCCAACAGTGGGCCTCTGAGGGACCATAGTGCAGGAACACAGACGGCCAGCGGGGTGGCACCAGGTGCTCCTCCTCCGCGACGTGTCCTCACAGCTATCATGCAGCAGCCCAAGGGCCATCCCAGGAGCTGTCCTCTCCCCAGGGAACAGCTCCGTGCTGGGGAAGAAGACCTCCCTAGGGCAGGTGCAGGAGTCATGCTGGCGTAGAAGCCTCGTGCCCCACAGGAGGCAATCTCTCTGTAACAAGTCCATAGACAAGAGTTTTCAGGGTCCTCACAGGAGTCCCTGCACTCAGGGAATCTGTGGTTGATTTTCCAAGGCATTTTCCAAAGAGGGATGTGACAGTTCTCTGAGTGGACCTGCCCCTCCTTCCACACCTCCGTGGTTGATTAGGACCACGGTGGACACCTGGCCCAAGGCCAGCCATTCTGCCAGCTGACCAACAACCAGCCAGATTCACTCTCCCACTCAACATTTAATTAACCCTACCTCACACCATACACACAAAAAAATTAATTCTAGAAGGACTGAAGACCTATTGTGAAAAGCAAAAATAAAGCTTCTAGAAAAAACCATAGGTGAATCTGTCATGAGTCTCTAAGTGTGGGCAAATACATTTTCAACAGAGAACAAAAGGCATTAACCACAAAAGAAAAGACTGACAACTTTGATTAGAGTAAAATTAAGGATTTCTGTTAAGAGTCACCATTAAAAGAGTAAAAAGTCAAGCCACAGATTAGAAAAAGATATTTGTGACACATTATCTCTGAAAGGACTCATGTTGAAAATATACAAAGAACCCTTATAAATTACTAAGAAAAAGACAACCCAATTTTAAAAAGGAAAAAGATGGGCATAATTTCACAAAAGAGTATATCCAAATAGCCAAGACATGTATGAAAACATTGCTACATATGAATGGATAAGAAGGGGGGGGAACCAATAAGACACCATGACACACCCACCAGGATGGCCACCGGCAACAAGAGATGGTGAGGACGTGGAGCACCCGGGACTCTAGGGTGCTGCCGGAGACATAGTAAAATTGTACGACCACTTCATAAAACAATATGGCAGCATCCACTCAAGCCAAACTGGCCTTTATGCTATGACGAGAAACCCCCCTCCTAGGCCTAGACCCCTCAAAAAATATACAAGAATATACATAGTAGCTTTGTTCATTGTAACCAAAACTGGAAACTCAAATGCCCACCAAAAGGAGAATGGATTTTAAAATCAGTGTATTCATGCTGTGAACAACGACAGAGCAAAAAAGAGAGAGAGACTGAGAGAGGACTGCTGCCCCACACAACGTCATGACTGAATTCTGAAGACATAATGACCAAAAGAAGCCAGACCAAGAGCATACATATTGTTTGAGCCCATGTATACAAACTTGAACAGGTCTACAGTGATAGAAATCAGAATGCCAGGTGGCTTTAGGGACAGGGCCTGGATGAGGAGGGTACACGAGAGCTTTCTGGAGAACTGGAAGCATTCTCTATCTTGGTATCAGTATCATCAGGTGTAGAAATTCATCTGTAACACTCTACTGTGTTAAATTTAATATCTATGTCAAGTCTAATCTAATCTCTGTTGAATACATGTATATTAAATCTAAAAAAAGAAATTAATCATTTAACTAAGAGACAGCACGTGAATCTGAGAACACACACAGGGTAAGCGCCAGAGTGAGCTCCTGGCATCCTCAGGTTACAGAAAGAAGACAAGGGACTATGGCGGGGAAGCCAGCCCCAGAGCAGAGAATGGGACAGGAGGGGTTAGAAGCTTCAGAAGGGTCATGGGAAGACCCTGAGAGTCAGGGATCAGGGGTCACTACTAAGTCCCTGGCCCCAGCTCCAAGTCCTGACTTCTTTCAGGGAGACTTCAGCATTCCAACCATAAGCCCCACCATTACTTCAGGGGACTGGCGTGGAACCAAAGCTTGTGATTTGCTCTCTGGTCAGTTGTTTTCGAATGTAAAACCCACAGATGGGGAGAGTCTGGGCGAGTAGATGATAGGAGTACAAACTGGTGTATTTTCTGGAAGACAGTTTTGTAATATAAGCAGAAGCTTTAAAAACGAATGTGCCCTAGGAATCTTAGGACAATATTTACTTATTCCCAGAGATTTGTTTAAAAAGCAAAAAAGGGGGCAGGAGCGCCTGGGTGGCTCAGCCATTAACCGTCTGCCTTCAGCTCAGGTCATGATCCCAGGTTCCTGGGCTCAAGCCCCACATCGGGCTACCTGCTCGGCGGGAAGCCTGCTTCTCCCTCTCACACTCCCCCTGCTTGTGTTCCTCTCTCACTATCTCTGTCAAATAAAATCTTTAAGAAAAAAAAAAGGCAAAAAAGAGGGGAGCGTGGGTGGCTCAGTCGATTGGGCGTCTGCCTTCGGTTCAGGTCATGATCTCAGGGTTCTGGGATCAAGCCCCAGAGCGGGCTCCCTGCTCAGCAAGGAGTCTGCTTTTCCATCTCTGATTCTCCCTATCCCTTTGCCCCTCCCCCTCACTCATCTGCTCGTGCTCTCTCTCTCAAAATAAATAAATAAAATCTTTAAAAAGTAATAAAATAAAGTAAAATGAAAAGCAAAAAAGGGGGACACCTGGCTGGCTCAGTTGTAAGAGGATGTTACTCTTGGTATCAGGGTTGTGAGTTCGAGCCCCACGCTGGGAGTAGAGATTATGTAAATAAATATTTTTTAAGACAGCAAGAAAGGAAAATTTTTTAAGAAAGCAAGAAAGGAAAACAACCAAAATGTTTAACAATAGCATTAAACTATTCATCCATCCTATGATTTTATTTTTTTAAGATTTACTTTTAAATAATCTCGACACCTGACATCAGGCTTGAACTCACAACCCCAAGATCAAGGGCTGTGTGCACCACCGACTGAGCCAGCCAGGTGCCTCCTACAGTTTTTTGTTTTGTTTTTAGATATATTATAGGCTATCATTAGAGCATTATTTATAACAGAAAAAAACTTAAGACACCTTAATGTCTATGAAAGGGATAATGATTAAATTGCCTAGCCACACTGTGAGCAATCATGCAATTAAAAAAGGGGAGGGCGCCTGGGTGGCTCGGTCAGTTAAGCGGCCGACTCTTGGATTTCGGCTCAGGTCATGATCTCAGGGTCCTGGGATCAGCCTGCATCAGGCTCCCCGCTCAGTGGGGAGTCCGCTTGAGGATTGTCTATCTCCCTCTCCATCTGCCCCCCCCCCCACTTGCTCGCTCACGTGCTCTAAGATAAATAGACCTTTTAAAAAAAGAAAAAAATGAGACAAATCCATATGCCCTGACATGTTGACTGATAAAATGTTGATACAAAAAGTAAACTGCAAATAAAACGTATACTATGAACAGATGTTGTTGAAATTGACAAATATGAAGCTTATATATTTACAATTGCATTTAAAATGTCATTAAAGTATAATTATTTTTAATGTTCATACTCTTGAATTTTTTGGGTTTTTATAATGAGCATACTATTGATGTGGTTTTTTGAACTAATGAAATTTTTAAAATAATAATGTCGATACAAAAAAAATATACTGAAACCAAGATTTACGCTATATTTCCAAATTTAAACGAAGCAATTTACAAGAGAGAATGTAGAATATGATGCTATTTTCTGTAAAATTTAGAACCACACAAATATTAAAAGAGGATATTTTTAGATGTTGGTATTAAGGAAAAGACAAAATGGTAACAAGATAAATTGGTTAAAGTGGGCAAAATGTTCATTTATTTTTTTATTTATTTGAGAGAGAGAGGGAGAATGAGCACGAGAGAGAGGGAGACTGTGCACACCAGCGGGAAGAGAGGCAGAGGGAAAGGGAGCTGGATGCGGGACTTGATCCCAGGACTCCAAGATCATGACCTGAGCTGAAGGCAGATGTTTGACCAACTGAGCCACTCAGGCGACCCTAGGCAAAATTTTCAAACAAAAAATAAGCTACACTAGTGACAATGTGGTGAGACAGCCACTTTCACATACACTGGGAAAGCATACACTGGGACATTTCTGGAAAACAATTTGAAATTATGTTCTTATCCAGAGTCTTAAAACTATTTATAATCTTAGTCCAAAAATATGACCTAGAATTCTATCCTCAGGAAATAATCTCAGGGATGCAATCCAAAGACTGTACACAGATGTTCATAACACTATTATTTGTAACAATGGAAAACTGGAAACTTTGTGTGGAGTTCCAATATGACTCTTTATAAAGATGTAGAACAAAATCAGAAGACTATAAACTAAAAAAGATTTTTTTACAAGATTTTATTTATTTGACAGAGAGAGATACAGCAAGAGAGGGAACACAAGCAGGCGGACTGGGGGAGGGAGAAGCAGGCTTCCCGCTGAGCAGGGAGCCCGATGCGGGGCTCGATCCCAGGACCCTGGGATCATGACCTGAGCCGAAGGCAGATGCTTAACGACTGAGCCACCCAGGCGCCCCTATAAACTAAAATTTTAACAATGTTTTTTTCATTGGTTGAAATAAGATTTTCATTTTATTTATTACAGGTTCTCATATTTTTTAACTTACTAGTGACCCTCTACTGTTTTTTAACGTTGGGAAGAGAAAGGCTTTTTCTAGGGGTGCCTGGGTGGCACAGCGGTTAAGCGTCTGCCTTCGGCTCAGGGCGTGATCCCAGCGTTGTGGGATCGAGCCCCACATCGGGCTTCTCTGCTATGGGCCTGCTTCTTCCTCTCCCACTCCCCCTGCTTGTGTTCCCTCTCTCGCTGGCTGTCTCTATCTCTGTCAAATAAATAAATAAAATCTTAAAAAAAAAAAAAAGAAAGGCTTTTTCTAAAAGCAATAGATAAGCCAATAATCACTGTCTGTTGTATGATTTCACTCACATGAGGGACCTAGAATAGTCAACTTCATAGAAACATAAAGTAGAATGGTGGGTACCAGAAGCTGGGGAGAGGGGACACGGGGGAGTTAATGGGTACAGAGTTTCAGCTGGGAAGATGGTGAAGTTCTGGAAAGGGATGATGGTTATGGTTGTACAACAATGTAAATGTATTTAATCCCACAGAACTGTACATTTAAAAATGGTTAAAATGGTAAATTTTGTTATATACCTTTTAACCACAATTAAAAAAAGAAGTGCAGTCCATAAGATTTTGAATAGCTTCTACAGACTGTTCCATATCTTTCCAATAAATTCTTTTTTTAATCGTTTATAATTCTTGCAAGTAAAGGTTTCTAACTAATCATAAGGAGTGATCAGATGTACAACCTGCAAGATATACCCAGGAAGAAAGCCACCCCAATGTGCCAAAAGATAGCAATAATCTGCATTACAGAATTTATGTGGATCTTTCCTATCGGTTCCTCAATTAATGGGAACAAAGACAGCTCCAAGCTGTCCAATATATATAAAAAGTCCGACATGTACACGTATACATATATATGTAAATATATATGTACGTAAATACACATAAATATATAAAAGCAGAGATCTGAACATTGATCCTCACCCCAATTCTTGTCTCCAAGACTCTCCCCAGTATGTACAGTACGTCTTTCCCAATGTCTCTAGTGTGGGGCCATGGTTGACCCCCATCTAGACACTGGAATGGCCACAACCCCTGATCTGAATCTGCCACCTCTGTTTCCTGAGGGTACTGGATCCTTCAGTCCTTTCTAGGGTCTCCTCTGCAGCCCTTCCTACCCACTTTCCTCCGGAGGCAACAGCCCACTCTAACTGCAGCACGATACATGAGGCTCAGAGGAGAGAGGCAAGATGCCAGACCGCTGTGATACTCTGTTCTCTGCGCGTACAGAGAGGCCTACAGAAGGGTTCTGGACATCCGAGGGGTTAGCATTCTGTTTTATCTTTTCTCCAAAGGCTAAAAAAAGTCCGCAAACAGTAACACTTTTTCCCTTTGCTGAGATAAAATTTGAATTACGTGCTTCACCCATTCCATTCGATCTCACAATACCTGTTGAGCTTTGTTACGTGCCGGGCGCTAGCGCAAGAGCCTGGCATTCAATGCCGAGCAAGACGGCAAGCCTGCCCCTGAAGAACTCAGGTCTAGCGGAGAAGGCCGACAAGGCCACGGGCGAGTACAACACAATCTAACTCAATGCATTACAAGCTATGATGCAGTGAAGGGTCGGGCACCACGGCGCTGGGGGAGGGGCCTGGAAACGAGCATCACGTGCTTAGCTGGTGTCCAAACTCACCTCTGAGCCCCACATCTCCCCGTGGCCTTCCTGTGTTGCATTTGCCAATATGCAAGAATCTTTATTACACATCTGAAATCACTTAGTATTTTCATTTATTCTTTACTGCATTTCAACAGTAAAATCATTTGCTTTAGCTCATTAGTTTCTCAACCCTGGTGCTGCTGACATTTAGGACTTGAGAATTCTTTGCTGTGGGCTGTCCCGTGCGTGACGGGATGGTTAGCAGTATCCCTGGCTTCTACCCACTAGATGCCAGTAGTCCTTTCCCCACGTTGTGTTGATTAAACCAAAAAAAAAAATTTTTTTTAATGTTTCCAGACATTGCAGAAGTCCCCTAAGGGACAAAACTGCCCCCAGTTGAAAGTCACTGCTCTTCTGTTCCTCACACAGGCTGAGGAACCCTAAAGGCCTCCGAATGTTGCCCCGTTGAGTTGTCAAGGTACGCTTCTCTCCTGAGTGGCCAGCAGAGCCTTTATGGATTCCAACCTGCCGTGGCCGTGCTCCCAGAAGCAGTGAGTAGTGTTCCGGGATGTGCAGGGAGGAGTGGGCAAACAGGCAGGGAGCACCACTGTCTAAACCCTTGGATGCCAGCCTAAGGAGTGTGCCCTCAATCCACCGGGACACAGGCAGCCATTGTTTCAGAGCAGGCAAGTGATCAGACTTGAAGACTCAGACTTCACAATGTTGAGGGTACTGGGTAGATTCGAGGAATGACAGTTTGGAAGACAGGAGACTAACAGGCTCTTGGAACAGGCCTGGGAATAAGTGATGGCCTTCTGATCTAGGAACGTGGTGTAGACAGTAGAAAAAATGCTCAAGAGGCACGGAGGAAATGAACTCTACTCAGAAGCAGGTGGAGAGACAAGGGAGAAGAGCCAAAGTTAGCTGCCCGGAGGCAGAACGTATGAGAAGAGCTTGGGGCCGGTCAGGCTTGAGCTGGGTGGGAACCACAGACGGGCTGGAGGACAGCAAGCAGGGCCCCCCGTGCTCCAAACTGCAGTTTCTCCCTAAGTGGTGACAAATGGCCAACACACATGCTGCTGGGCAGATTAAATGGAATATTTCATGTGAGCCCCCTGCACAGCGCCCGGCATTTGGTGCCCCCCTCCCCACAGCGCCACCGACAGAAACCACACGCAGCAATTGGCGAAGATAAATGGCAAGATCAGTTCTGGCTTTTTATTAAGACATAATTTGCATACTACAAAACTCATCCCTTTAATGAGTACGGTTCACTGCTATTTAGTATATTCACAAGGTTGTACAACCATCACCACTGCTTCCAGAACGGGTTCATCTCGCCAGAGAGGAACGCCATACCCATTAGCAGTCACTTCCCGCTCTCCCTCCCCCTGTCCCATGGCAACCGCTAACGTTTCTGTCACCACAGACCTCGCTAGTCTGGACTTTGATGTAAATGGAATCATATGGCATGTGGTCTTTTGTGACTGGCCTCTGTCACCTATGTTTTCGTGGCTCATCCATGCTGTGGCACATATCTGTACTTCATTCCTTATTGCCTAATAACCTTCCATTGTGGGGGAATACCTCATTTTGTTACCCATTCACTAGCTGATGGACGGTGAGATGGTCTCCACTCAGGCCATTATGAATAACGCTGCCATGAATATTCATGTGCAGGTCTCTGTATAGACTCGTACGGAGACTTTTCAGCTCTCAAGGATATATATTAGTCATGGAAACGCTCGGTCTTATGGTACCTCTAGGTTTAATTTTTTGAGGAACTGCCAGGTTGTTTTCCAAAGCAGCACCAAGTGGTGATCAGAATTCAAGGCTAGAGCACAAGCGCATCAGCTTGAGTGCAAGATGGCAGCCCAGAGAAGACAGGCTAAGGAAGAAAAAAGGGAAACCCCTGAGAACACTTCCTCCTCCATCTGTCCAGGCCTCCCGAGTTGTCACACAGAACAGGTCAGCTTCGCAAGTCAGAGGCTGTGATGAAATGTAAAAACACTCTGACAAGGCAGAAGGTGACAAAAATTATTTTTGAACTTCACAGGAAATGATAAGACCCAATTACAAAATTATAAAATCCAATTATAGCATGTTAGTTTTGATGCCAGCCATGTAAAAGGTGCTGCTGAAGGAAAGCAGAAGCTGGACCATGGAACCGGAGCATCTCCACGGAGCCTGGGGAGAAGACAGCCATCTGTACCTCTGTGAAAGGAGCTTAGGACAATGAACAGACATTCACACAGCCATGAGCTAAAGGACAGTACTTCCAATCAACAGCTAACAGCAGAATCCACAAATACCTCCAAAGTTTTTAAAGTCAATAGTATATTCAGGATAGACGACAATGCAAAAAATGTATAGGCACCTTTAAGAGTTTGTCATTTCCGAACTTACTACAATGTTTACTTAAATCTTTTGTAATCCCAAAAGTAACACAAGTCTACAGAGAAAACTGTATAAAATGGGTCATCAAGCAATGGTATGCACGTTTACATATTCCCCACAGTGTCCCACAACCCCTGTCGTACCTCTGACTGAACACTAGATGGCATCACTTATTCCTTCCTTCCAATGAGTATAAAATACACGGGGATCAAATCAAAGTTCTTCTGCAGTCAGCTCCTACTTCCTTTTGTTTTCCTCGGTGAGGGTATTTTGGAAATATTCAGATTTCCAGGCTGTTTTCAGTTTAAGGAAAGGCTAGAGCTGTTTGATGACATAAGGCAGAACACAGTCCAACAACCCAGGCGCCCATTTGGCCAGTTTCGTTAGATAAGATGAAGTCATGGGGTGCCTGGGTGGTTCACTCAGCAAAGTGTCTGACTCTTGATTTCCGCTCACGATCTCAGAGTTGGGAGATTGAACCCCACACAGGGTTCTGCACTGGGCATGGAGCCTGCTTAGATTCTCTCTGTCTCCCTCACCCTCTGCCTCTCCCCCTCTTCCCTCTCTAAAAAAAAACAAAAACAAGATGAAGTTCTGTCCTTGTCCTGTGACAGGTGGGATGGTAGGTGGGGCATGGAAAGCCTCACTAAGCCACCCAACCCTGTTGGACTCATGTTGTTCCCTACTAATGCCCACCCCCAAGACTAGTCCCCAAGAGACTGACGGCCAAGTTCTGCTAGCCACAGCTGAAGAAGAGAACCTAGGGCCATCCCTCTGAGCCTTTGTTCTTCCTCTTGGGGATTTAAAAATTAACTTCTTGATGCAAAGAAAAGAAGCCTTAAAGTTTACTGATGTTGGTCTTTTTTAAAAATGATTATGGGTCTTTATCTTAGTTGTGTCAGTTCCAGGTCTAATGAACTAGTGTCTTATCAAAGTAGAAGGGCCAATCCACGGACTCTGCTCCCCAAACGACCCCTTAATGATTAAAACAATCTTGCAGTCTTCCCCCAGAAAGCAAAAACAAACACCCTGCCCTTTGTATCTCCTGAGAAAAATGCCCTGGATTCACTTCAATTGCCAGGGTGAGCAAAAAGTTCATCAGTGGAAGGTTTGACAACAGGGACGTGGCAAAGGAAGCTGAAGTCCCCTCCTGACTTCCGAACTGGTCTTGCTGGCAGGTCTAGCTGGTACATCCGGAGAGCAAGGCCAGCATCCTGTCACTGAAACACACAGCTGAAATGGATGAACGCAGAACTCCAGCCAGAGCAGATGGCTGTGGGTAAATGTTAATTAATATTAAATGACACCAGATGATCATGAGTAACTGATTTAAGAAACAGGGTAAATAAGGAAAAAAAAATCACAAAGTAACTAACAAGACCAACTTTCTTCTCTGGGGGTTCTACATATTTTTATAGATTTATTTTCTTTCGGTCAAAAGCCTTTAAGTCTTTATGTTAAGTAAGTAAAGGATTTCTATGGCAATGGGAGAGGTGCTGGCTCCTGCTTGGAACAGACCTGACCTAGAGAGAATGACAAGAGCCTCTGGCTTACGCCTCTCCCATCTTCCCCTCATTGTCTTCAACCCCTTCCAGGGGCTCTCTGGCCTGATTATCGTCCAGACCTCTCCCTGCCTCCAGAAGCTCCTCCCCAACCAGAGCCACAGATCCACTCTACCCAATCTCAAGGACTCCCTCAGCTCCACTTAGGGCCCTAAATTCTACTCCGAAAAGTACAGCCACTGGTGCAACACCTGCCCATCACAGCAAACTCAACACCTGCCAAACTGACCTTCTCATCTTCCTCCAGAAACTAGCTCCCGCTTTCCTACGTGTGTAGGAATTCAGTATTCAGCTCAGCCATCTCGGATTCTCCTCAATTGCTCTTCCCTTGTCTTAGTCCGTTCAGGCGGTTATAACAAAACCACCACCGACTGGATGGCTTAAACAACAGATCCGTGACCAAGTCCATCAGGGGGTCAGCTGATTCGGTGACTGCTGAGGGCCCACTTCCTGGCTCACAGACCATGTCTCCTGGTTCTGTCCTCCTGTGGTGGAGGCATGAGGAAGCTCTGAGTCCCTTTCCAAGCACTGATCCCATTCATGAGGGCTCCACCCTCGTGACCCAATCACTCCCACAGGCCCCACGTCCAACACCATCCAACTGAGGATTAGGCCTCATTGTATGAATGTGAAGCGACACATACAGTTCAGTCCACGGCATTCCCCCGCCCCCACCCCCGACTCCAAGTTGACTCCTTCTTCCTCTACGTACTGTACCTGCATCCGGTCAGGCCCACCACCAGCCACCCAAGCTGACCTTTACAACCTCAGAGACAACAAGCGCCTCCTCACAGGTCTCCCTGCCTTTGGTCTTTTTTATTGGTTAACATGACAGCCAGGATTCCAAACTGCGGCTGTCCGACTCCAAAGTTGCTCCCTCCCCACTTCAAAAAAAAAAAAAAAAAAAGGAAAAAACCATACAGCCCCCCAACACCTATCATTCAAAGTCCAAACTCCTTAACCTCTCAATTCAGGCTTTTCTAAACCTAACAGTACGACATCACCAGACTGTCTCCTGCAATCAAGTGTGGGACATCCCATCCCTGTTCAGTTAACACAGGCGTACCTCGTCTCACTGCACTGCGCAGATACTGAAGGTTTGTGGCAACCCCATGTCGAGCAAATCTGTCGGCCCCATTTTCCCAATGGCATCTGCTCATTTCCTGTCTGTCACGTTTTGGTAATTCTCACAGTATTTCAAACTTTTTCATATTTGTTATGGTGATCTGTGATAATGATCAGAACCCACTGAAAGCTCAGAGGATAGCATTTTTAGCAATAAAGTACTTTTTAATTAAGGTATGTATTTTTTAGACATAATACTATTGCAGACAACAGACTATAGGACAGCATAAACGTAATTTTTATAGGCACTGGAAAAAAATTCATTTGACTTGCTTTACTGCAATACCCGCTTTATTGCACTGGTCTGGAACTGAATCCACGATATTTCCAAGGTACACCTCTACCATTTCTGCTCTGGTTTCAATTCTGTCCCCCCAGAAATGCTCTCCTCTTAGTTCCACGCTTATCTAAATCCTACCTCTTTCATGAACCGGTTCAGACTATACCTAAATTCCTATAGCAACTGTTCACAAATCATTTAGCAGTGACGTTGTATAACATCTTGTCTAGTACTGACTTGAATTTTAACTCGTAGTAAGGAACTCACAGATTGCTGAAGGGAAAACAGGTTGATGGTCTCCTCAAAAGCTAAACATAAAATCACCATTTTTACCAGACTCCTAGGTATCTATGCAAAAGAAAAACGCACTCATACCACAGACTCGCCCAAGAACGCTCAAAGCAACATTATGAAACTTAAACCTTCTTCATCTGGTGAGTGGTTCAATGTGGAATACCCATACAAAGGAATACCACTCAGGAATAAGGAACAAACGACCAACACATGCTGTGGCATGGATAAACCTTAAAAACATTATGCTAAAGGTGAGACACAGAAGACCACATATTATACGATTTCATTATATGAAATATCCTGAAAAGGTAAATTTATGAAAACAAAGTAGATTAGTGGTAGCCTGGGGCTGGGATCTTTCTGGATGATAAAAAATATTCTAAAATTGATAGATGATGATTGTTGCACTTTATAAATTAAATCACTTGATTTGAGTCAACTTTATTTGTAAAATGTACTTCAATGAAGCTGTTAAAAATTCCAAAAAATTATAGCAGGCACTCAAATACTGGGTGACTATTTAATCTCTTACCTGTTTTGTCTCTTTCTCACCACCCTCTCCCCTGCAACTAGACCCTGAACATCTTGAGGGCACAGACCTAGTTTCCCACTCATTTTTTATGCCAATTTTTAACACAAACTGCCCCTAACCCAAAGCTACACATACACTGTGTTCGTCACTACTGGTGGATTTGGGTTCTGCCAAGTCAGGCTACAGAGCGAGGCCACCAAAAGCATCACTGAAGAAACGGTGTATGCAGATGCAGAGGCGGAGTGTGTTAGAATCACAGCTCCTCCGCTTCATAACTGTGAACTCAGGGCAAGTGGACTGCCCTCTTTAAGCCTGCATCCGGTCTACAATGGGAAAACAGCGACAGCTACCTCACAGTTACACGGGGATGCAATCAGATGGTCTGGATAAAAGGTTTAGCCCAGCCCTTAGAACATGCAAGAGCTCACTGAATGTTGGCTTAAAACACTCATACACGAACCGATGCAAATGCACACACTAGAGAAATCTCTTCCAAACAGGAAACAACGTTCCACATCAGAGGGGACAACTACAGATGGCTCCACCCTCTTGTCATCCAACAGGTTAAGAGAGGCCCTGGGACAGCAACTCTTCCTCCCAAGCCCAGTGAAGTTTATGTGTGACCAGAAATACTACTACTCACTTAACCAAAAGAACTACACATTGCCCACAACTTTCAACATTTAGTTTGTCTGACCCTCCATCTGCCGACTCCCATCCCTCAAGGTGGGATTTCACTTCCTAGCCCCCTTGGTGTTTAGCAGGGCAAAGTACCCAGTTCTAATCAATGAACTGTGAGAGGAAGTGACAGGTCACTTGGAAACCAGAACATGTGTTTGTGTACGACCCTCCACAACTGATTCCCTCTCCCACAGCAACTAGCAACGGTCCAGTGGCTGGCTCCTCTGTCAGCTACATGAGGACAACGTGGAACAGATCCCCCAGCTAACTTACAAGAGATACAGTATAAGAAATTAACTCTGTACTGTGCCCAGGAGTTTTGGGGGTTGCTAGCAAAGCATAATCTAGCCTCGCCTGACGAAGTCACAAGGCTCTCAAACTGCGAAAGTATGCATTTTAAATCTCTTACCTCTAAAAAGCCTTCTAAGCCCCTCTTTATTCCTCTGGCTTCTGTGACAAGCTACTCTCACTGCTCTCCGTCAGTCTCTGTAACCCCTTCTCCATTTCCTCATGGTCTCTTCCTCTGCCTAACTCACTAGACCCTGCTGTGAATCAGGGTTTTGTCCTCACCTCGTTACTGTTCTCATTCTACATGCTCTCCAGGACGATCTCACCCACTCTCCTGACCCATCTACCACATACACACTAACACTACCTAAAGCTATCCCAGGCTGGCTAGGCTCCCCTCACACCCAACGTCCTGCTGGCCACCTCCACCTCATGCTCTACAAGCATCATGAGCCCAACACATCCTCCACACCCTACTTGAGCTGACAGCATCTGACTCGACTTAGTCTTCCAGACCAGAAACCTGACATTTAAGCTACACTCCCTTTTCTCCTCTCCCTCACCCCCTGCTCATTCAAACCACCAGTTCAGTCAATTTCACCCCCCCCCTTTAAATGTTTGTTGCTTTTGTTTGGAGGAGAGGGGTGTTTTTATTTGTTTAATGTTTATTACGGTGAATACTAAAAAAACAAATTGTTTCAGGTTTGGTGTCAGGCACACAATGACCTGAGGAATACAGCCCAGTCCAGACCAAGAACCAAGAAAGCCATGATTTCGCAGCACATGTTATGAACTATGCCAGTGGCATCCTGCAGATCACCTCATCTCTTCAGCCACTTCTTTAAGTAAAGGACTCGAAACACTGCCAAAGAAGCTTTCGTTCTTTATTAAATTCTCTTAAGCATTACCAATATTATTATTCAAGTTTAAGACAGGGCAAATGTTCTGAAGTATTTATGGGTTCTCTTCTTATAAATAAATTTATAAAGAAAACATCCACTAATTCATCTCTACTTTCTCTAAGCTCCTCAATTCTCTAAAATTGAAAAGAACAATTCTGGTGTACTAAAACCAGAGCCGAGGCTTTTCAATACGTTCAATTACAATACTTTTAATTTAACTCTGAATGGTTGGTGTCTTTTGATAATTTTAACTGTTACACAGCAGTATGTGCTTATCATCCCTGGTCTTCTTCAGCCTCAAAACACCTTTAGAATTTATTCTCCACAGAGAATAAAACTATTACAAACTTACTGCAAATGTCTGATCATGTAGTTAGAAGCCTTTTATGCTCAACCCAGGCAGCGCTATTACTGCACATTTTAGATGACCGCCCCAGGCACTTCAAAGACCTGAACACCTTTCTTCTTTCTACAAACTATCCTGCAGAAACAGCGGTCAAGAAATTTGTTCTAAAATCCAAAAATGTATAGCAATTTATGCTTTGTTTCTACTTCTTTCCTCAGGATGGAAAATTTGGTCAGTCCTTAGCTTGGCCTGATCACGGCTCTGACAGCATTGCCCAATCTTCTACTGCTCAAACAGAAAGACTGGTATCAGACATAAGAGGATGATACTTCTAAATACTTCCTATTATTCTGGAAACACTAGCACCTTCCTTTCAGTGAGCTCCAAAACACTGTGGGTTAAGTCACCATTTTAAATAATTTCAATTCAACCACAAAAATTACATGGCAAGTATTCTTAGCACGACCTGAAAACAAGGAGGGGGAGGTGGGTGCCAACAAGGTTTATGTAACTTGCCCAAAACTGTAAGTCTAAAACCTGACTATTGGAATAGCTGCCAACAACCTAAAATTGCTTACTCTAAAAAACATTACCAAATCAGTGGATCTTCTTTTTTATACCAAGGTTTTCTCTTTTTTCCAGACAAAGCACAGCACTTTTTCTCTCCAAACATACCAGTCAGGGTATTGCTAATTAACTTGACTGGGTGGTTTTACAGTCTCAGACCAGACGGTCTAGCTGGCTGCCAGGAAAAAGGTTTCATAGCTTAAAAATATATTATATGAAGTGTTAGTTCAAGATGTGTGTGAAAACGATTTTTACGTTGCTGCAAGAGCAGAATGTTAAGGCAACATCAGAAAACAGAGGTGTTGTAAAACACTAAGCCCTACTCTCCACCTGGTAAATAGAGCTAAATGATAAGATGTTACTCAATCCCCTAATACAAAAACATCCCAAAATAATCTATTGAACTTGACTTCGCAATTTCATCTTTTATATTTTGATGGCAGTGAGAGAGACCCTGGGGCTGTAACTCCCTTGCAAAAAAATTCAATATCTGATTTACTCATGAGGCTTAAAATAAGGAAGGGAAATATAAAATAAGTTGTCCTTTGCTTGGCAACCATCCTTTTTAATTTTACCTATTTTATACTGTACCCAGGCTACACCTGGGTATGGATGGCTAACTGGGATATAGAAAACACCAAGGATCACTTTTGGAAGAAACACAAGACAATAAACTCCTCAATCAGTACATCAACAGCATCAGGGTAAGCAAGAAAAGGACTTTACCAAGACACTGACATTTACACTTTTTGACAGAACTGAAATACACAGAATTACAGAGCAAATTCACTGAAACAACAAAGAAAATCTGTCCTTGTAAAGGCTATCTTTTTTACCCCCAAAAAAGTGTTTCAATTTTGACACTTACACCACACACTGGTTAAGAAAATAAAGCGCGGTGTTTAGCAACGGGGCAATCCTAACTACCTTGAGAGGCACTGGGCTCACCCTCACCGGCAACCACTGAGGTCAGCAGGGCCAGGCACGAGGAGAGCCTCCTATTTCTCTGCACAAGCCGCCGCCGTCTCCTTATTGAAGCCCCGGATGGAGAGATCATAGACCACCTCCTCCACTTTCTTCACATCATACTTCAAGCCGTCATAGCGCTTCCTCAGGGAGTCGTTTTTCAGGTTGAGAAGGCGGAAGCCGGAATCCAACTCATTGATGAAGGTGGAGATGTGGAGGGGCCGGGAGTAGTCTCCAGCAGTCACACTGTTGACAGACAGCCTCGACTACAGGAGGGAAGGCAAACGCGGATATGTCACAACAGGACTCTTTAGCACATCTTCCTCCCAGTCACAACTAAAAGCCCTCAAAGCCACACAACTTTTTCACACTGTGTTTCGTGCATTTTAACAATTCTTTAATATTACAAAGTTACTTCATGTCTTAAGAAATCATTCTCTCTCTGTTGGGAGTTCTCTGTCTACATGTTTTCATCAATATGAACAAAGGCTACAGTAAACACCTTCATAGCAGTCTTTTGTTCTTTAGAATTCTCTTCATAGGACAATTTCTCCAGAGAGACATTAAGAGAATATAGGTAAAAATAATATATAGCTATACAGTTAAATCATTCTCCAAAGCAAGTACATGTATTAACACAGTTACTAGGAATATATACATCTTGCCAATATTTCGAAAGGAAGAAGTATTACCATCTTTTAAAAATCACACATTGGTAAGTATGCACAGCCAGCTCACTGTTTGAACTGACCTTTCTCTGATGACTAGCAAAACATAACACACATAGTGCACAATGATGAATTGGTGGTCGAAAGGGGGCTTAGAAAAGACTTCCTCAAGTTTTGTACCCATTTTAAAAACTGACAGTGAAGTGGGAAGATCAAAAAAGCAAACGGCAGAGGCTCCTGGCTGGCTCAGTTGGTGGAGCATGTGACTCCTGGTCTTAGGGTCGTGAGCTCAAGCCCCACGGCAGGCATGGAGCCTACTTAAAAATAATCACCAAAAAAAAAAAAAAGCAAATGGCAAATCACTAAGCTTCTTACCAATTCACTGGCAAGAATGAGAACTCCTGAGAGATAATCTTCTACATCCAGATGAAATCCTTTCTCCCGATCTGGCTCAACTAAAAAAACATACCAAAGTAAAAATAAGGTCATGATGTGAACGGAACCTGAACATAAAAACATAAAATACTACATATACAAATATATATGCACACAGATAATTTCTCTCGACAAAAGGAAAAGAAAGAAAATCTTTTACAATTGTGTTTTTAATGGGTTCATACTTTTGGCAACTAGGCCTCATTGCGGATTTTTGAGCTCTTTAGCCTGCAATTTTTCCTTTCATTCTTCTCTCAAAAAGTAACACCAACAAGAAAATTACCTAGTTGTATCAGAGAATATCTTTGTTTTTGGACAATGCAGGCCACAGCATCTAAAGGAGAAGCCGTGCTACTGCAAGTGGCTTTCACATGGTCCACACATGCACACAAACACACACACATGCACACAAAGTGAAAAGACCGAAAGATCTAGCAAAATAGTAACAAGCAGGCGTGTAAACAGGTGTTCACTGTACTTTTAACTTTCTGTGCCCCAGATTTTTTAAAAACCAAATTTTACAAACTAAAAGAAACACTCGAGAACAAAAAACAAGCCACCACATATTTTTACTTTTTGTTTCCAAGTCATTAGTTTCCCATTTAGTTCTCATTTAACAAATAGGAAGTACAAGCAACAGCTCCCCCCAACCAAAAATTAAGCTACCATGCCTGACTCTGCAGACCAACGCTAATGAAGACACTTACTGCCAAGAATTTCTGTAACCGCTTCCCGAGTCACTAGTGTTTCTGATTCCAAGTACACAACAAATGCTGCCAAGAAGACCAAACGCTGCAACACAAACCTCCAGTGCTCGTGAAATCTGCGTGGATAGAAGCTCATTTAGGCTGAGGGATTAGGGGCCTTAAAAGAGATAAGTTTAGTACAATCGCAGTCAAACATTTTAGAAACAGAACGCTTTTTCAAACCAAATCTATGTGAAACCCCAAAATATAAAATGTGTAAGAACAATATGACACTTAAATATATCAGACGGAGTCAGTATAAGTTTCACAAGTTCGAATTTATAACAATTACTTATGAGAAGTTTAATAAACTAGAAACATGAATGAATATAAAAATTTTAATGAATATAAAAATATTTACAATTTAAGATTAGGGATGACAAGAACAACTGTATTTCAGAAGTTTAATCAGTAAGAACAATGATGCTGCTCTGAGAAAAATTAAAATTGGCCAGTACGGATTGATGAGAACTGCAACTGCACATGAGCCTCAACACCTAACTTACTCTCACATTCTGATTTGAGTGCAGCGTATCAAGAAAATCCTGATTCACACATATAAGAAATAACTACCAACTGCAATCACTAAACCAACACACTTAAACTTTCAGGATAATGCAGTTAAACTGAGCTAGAAGCCCAAAAAAAAGAACAGGAAATTTTACAACCCCAAACATTAATGCTATGCTTCTGAATTTCAAATATGGCAAATTCAAAAATAATTTTCAATACAAGTCAAACAAAACCCCCTAAGGGCCAAATCACCCACAGGTCAACCTCTGTGTGACCTCCAAACTACATGATCTCTCAAGATCCTGTCAATTCTATTGTGCAACGTCTCTACACACCCGTTATTACCCTACAGCAGGCGTCAGCAAACTTTTCCTGTAAAGGGTCAGACAGTAATATTATAGGCTTTGTGAACCACATCCAATCTCCATCACATATTCTTATCTGGTTTAGGGTTTGGTTTTTTTTGGGGGGGGGGTTTCTTTGGTTTGTTTTTAACAACCCTTTAAAATATAAGCAGTTCTTAGCTTCCAGAGGCAGCAGGGCACAGGTAGCTTGCCAACCCCTGCCTTAAATTATCCTGTAAAGTTACATTATCCGCTTCCCACACACATGTTGTTTTTTGCTGACATGTGTCTTAACGGAACATCTTTTACATTAGGAAACATGTTTTTCACTAGGAAAACAAACACAAGGTTTTAGGTTCTTCTTCACCATATTTCATCAATACCCAAATGCAGCTTTTTCCAGTTTAACATCTGTGAAATTAGCATGCATTTTAAATCTATAAATTTCACAATTATGATGGGCAAATTTTCTTCCCTAGTGGTACATAAAATAATGGTGACTCTTAAAATTAATGGTGCTATAGATTCAACAAGACACAGCATAAAATATTAACTAAATATGTACTTGGCAGTAAAATTCAAACTCTGAGGTAACAATCCATTTATACACTGCCATCTAATCCCACAACTTTAACAGCATAGATACAGTTCACCCAATTTCACAGTAACTTAAATATATTCTTTACTTGATCTTCATACAACAAATCTTTTCATTTTCATTCCTTTTTCATTGCATAAATGATACATGTTTCTTAGGAAAATTCTCAAGAGGGAGGAAAAAAATAAAATCACCAAATTTGTCACCATTAAAATACCACCACTATTAATAGTTTGACTCTTTTTCATTGATTCTTTTACATGGAGAAGTTTTTACCTAGTTCCAAGCAATCATTCAGTACATACAATTTCTTCCTGCCTTTACTTTTACTTAACATCATAAAATAATGCTATTTTTCTTACAAACCTGTAATACTGTTCAGCAGGGAACTTGGTCTTCAAAGATGTTAGATGTGTTTTTACTGTACCAAAATGTTCTCGAGCTTTCAAACACCTCTTTGGAACTGATCACAAAAAGATAAACATAATAATAATGAAAGATTTATCAAATTTCAAATACAGCTCTTCCTTAATAATCTATGCAGTCTATCTGGAAATAAATCAACTTTAAAAAAAAAATCTTATGACCAAATGCAGGGTATGCATCTCTACTTTTCAACCTGGCTCTCAAAATTTCATTTCTAGTTTCCTACTGATTTACTAACACTGAAAAATAGACAAAAATTTGCTGAAAGGGAATACTTTAGCGGACAAGTCAGTAAGCTGTCCTAAATAATGTCATCCCTAAAGGGCCATGTACCAGCTGTTATTCCTAGTCAGTCCTTAAAAGACACCTAAAATTGACCATAGCTCCCATATTTGGTCAAAAAGAAGCTTTATCAAGTATTCTCAATCTGACTGACCAACTCCATATCACTGAGAAAAATGACTTGCCTCTGACACTTGTACATTACAATATATCACTCTCTGACTGAAAATATATTTCAACTCTTTCAGTCATGCTGGCTACATCTTACAATGAAGGTTCCATGTTTAAACTTATATCTGATCTCCATTCAAGAGGCTGACTGTAAACACATTAGGAACATTTTACACTGGCCATTTCTTATCTACAAATGCATATTAAACCACATTCAATGAATGAAAGATTGGGTTTAAAAGCAAGAGAGCCGAATAAAAGTTAGATACACAACAGAGCTACAAAACAATTACAACTACCACATTATAATTATATTATCACGTTACTACATGAAAGTGGAAGATCAACCATAACCCACAGAATTCTGTAAACATATAAAATGCTCAACTCACCTACTTCTCCAATTTTTACTCACCACAGAACATGAGGGACATTGTTCTTAATAAAATGACAAAGATGTGAAATATTTTCTAAATGGAAATTAACTCTTTAAATTAACTCTTTAAATAACTCTCTTAAATGACTGATAAATTGGATTTAAAAAATCCTTCAAAATCAAAAGAACTTACTGTCCTGAAAACCAGCACCCTGATGGACCCCTTGCAGTAGAGTTAAGATCTCTCGAGCTGTTTGTTCTAAACTCTGTACAACTTTTCGGATTTCCTAGAGAGATTAAAAATCAAAGTAATAGATAAACTCAACATAATTATTATCAGAACCTCAAAGCAAATATACCTGATAGCATAGATTAAATATCTATGACACCTTCACACACATTCAAAACTCTGACAGTCTTTACAAGGATGAACCGGTGCAGAAAATATCCAGGTTTGAATCCTGACTTTGCCACTTCTTTCCTCTCTGAGAGCTTCAGGTGGTTACTAAAAAAGGCTGAGATTCCTCATGGAGCCTTCAAAAGATAATCGCCACCCAACCCAAATATCCCACTGAAACACTATAAATATTAAAAGAGATAAAGTATCTCAATGTAATTTGTAAAAAGAACGCAATGCAATACAAAGACTGGGTATTATTCAATCATCTTACAAATGTTCACTGAGCATACTTATGTGCGAAGCATTGTGTAAATACTGGGTACCCAACTAGACAGTCCTTTGCATCTCACAGTCTAGAGCATAATGGCGGGAGGGAGGCGTTTAAAAAATACGGATCGCACAAATTTTTTTAATGTGAATGCGCTACAAAAAACACGACAGAGAAAGGATCATACGGACTGTGAGATCAAAGATATGAATACAAGATAATTAGGAAAAGAAAGGAAAGATGCGAATTCCAGGAAAAGCGGACAGCACATGTAGAAGTCCTGAGACAAACTATCTGCGAACTAGAGAAACGAAAGGGAAGTAAACTGAACATAATACACAACGGAAGATAGCGCAAAATGAGATGGGGTAAGGGGAGGAGACACCTGTGGGCCACAGTAGAGTCTGAATTATTATTCTATGTGGAATAAGAACCCATAGGAGCTTTAAAGAGAAGAGGCCACATGTGCTTTTAAGCCAACAACAACAAACACGTGAGATGCGTGTTGTCTAGAGTCCCAAGCGCTAACTGAGCTTTCGACAGACACAAGCGCCGACAAGGAGGAAGAATGACACTCAAACCAGGTTGGCGATACTGAGGAGCCAAGACTCGAACACAGAGAATCAAGACAAGGTAGCAGAATCTCAGGTGGGGGAGGAACATGCCCTAAGCTGAAACAAGTGGGGTAGCAACCCACCCCCGGAGGCTTCCCCACCGCTCGAGACAGAGCAACAAGGAGGGCCGAGCGATGTGGCCCAGCAAGCAAGGAAAGGGGAGGGGAAGAGAGGGGGCTCGCCTCTCGGATGTCCTGCTCGGCAGCCAAAAAGCCCTGCAGCTCCACGAAGATCTCGCTCACAGACATGGCGCCGGCTGCACAACAATCAGCCAGTGCGGCGAGTGTGGCCGCAGAAAAGCGTTACAGAGACCACCAGCGCCGTCAGTCGCAACACCAGCCACCGCCGCCGCGTCCACCGGGCCCTACGCTACGGACGTCGCGGGGGTCCTCCGAGGTCCGCGGCGCGCCGGGTACCGGGCTGTCCGCCGTGCTGCCTGATGTGCCGCGTACCCAGGGGGCGGGGCGGAAAGGAGTGGGCGGGTCGTCCACCTGGGGACTTTTCGGACTGGCATCGCCGGAAACAGCCCGCGAGGCGGGGAGGAGGGTCCCTCGCGGCACGTGGACCTGAGGGGGCGGGGCGGGCTCGGAGAGGGTGCGAGCGAACGGAGCTCGAATCTTACGTATTTGTTTTATGCGGAGCGGGATGCGGGGGAGAAATGCTTCAATGCTGAAGTGTACGCATAAAAACCCAGGTGCAGAAAAATGTAGAGAGATTGCAATTTTCGTGAGGAAACAAGAAAAACAGTGTATTCTTATTTGCAAAAAGTACCCGGGAAATGAGTGTGTGGGACCGTGATTGCAGGGGATGGGTTGCGAGCGAAATTTTTTAACGTCCTCTCTGTATGACAGTATAACTTATTTAAATTACATGAATTTTTTAAGCGTGTATGGTGGGTAGTTTCTCTTCCACTCAACTAACACCTCTTTATTCCAATTCCCATTGAGGCAAGCGCCGTAATGATTTCTTGTCCTTGCAGACATATTATCCCATACATCGACCCTACTAATAGAAATGTGTATGTGTGCGTTGTGTCGACCTGAAAATAAACACGAGAGCCAAATGAGTTTGAGATCAAAGAACTGCAATTCAGTGTGCACGGACTCCAGCAATAGCCAAAACAGTGTACCGTCTGCAGGGTGAAAGCAAGGGTTTATTTTTTGGGTTTTTTGGCGGTTTTTTGTTTTTTGTGGGTTTTTTTGGAGGGGGGCCACATGACTTTGATTTTTTTTTTTTTCAAGTGTTAATTTATACTAACAGGCTAAGGGCTAGGCCGCTTTTGGTTACACACTGATGTCTATTTCTATTGTTCTTGACAAACAATGCTATTCTTGGTTTGCATTATTAACTATTGCGTCTAAAGAAAGTCCACAACCAAGAGTCTTAGATTGAGAAGCTCATGCTTCCGTTGACTTTAGGAACAGTTGGTTGTGAAACAACTGCTTCTGGACCAGTCCGGGTTGTTTGTTTGTTTTTTGTTTTTGCTTTATTTATTTATTTATTTTAGAGAAAGCAGGAGCGAGCAGGGGGAGGGGTGAAAGGAGACGGAGAGAAATCCTAAAGCAGAGTCCGGGGATCCCAAAACCCTGAGACCATGCCCCCAGGGGAAATCAAGAGTCAGTCGCTCAACCGACTGAGCCACCCAGGAGCACCTGGACTGGTCCTTCATTTGTCATAGAAAGGAAAATGGAGCTTTTCTCAAAATGGAGGCTCTCATGTCTAGAAATTGTATACAATTCCACAGTAAGGCTGCACTCTCCAAATGAATTAAAATGATTACTTATTTCAACTAGATGAAATTTGTTTGCTTTGTGTGAGAGGTTATTCTAAAACTTTACATGAAGGACATTGTATCTTCATTATACTTCTGTGAAGTGGATATTACTGTTACCTTATAAGGAGTCTGCCAAGTCACTTTTTTCGAAAAATCTTAAGTGGTTGTAAGTAGCCCCTAAGAGTGTCTTTTCTCATTTGTCATGTTAGAATTAATAACACATATTTCTAAAAGTTTGGAGAATTATAAATGTGTGCAAAAGACTACTTTCTGTCCCTATGAATTTGAGTCTTTTAGTTACCTCATAGAAGGGGTATGGTATTTGTCTCTTTATAACCGGCTTATTACATTTACGATAATGATTTCAAAGTTTATCAGTTCATCTGTGTTGTACCACGTGTCAGAATCTCATTCCTTTTTAAGGCTGAATACTATTCTACTTTAGGTATATACCACATTTTGTTTATCCATTCACCCTTCAGTGGGAATTGGGGTTATTTCCTCCTTTTGGCTATTGTGAATGATGCTGCTATGAACATACCTGTGCAAATATTTCTTCAAGTTTCTGCTTTCAGTGCTTTTAGGTATATGATGTTAACCTTAAAAATAAAACTGCCTGTTATTTAACCAGCAAAAGATGGGTTTGTTTAGGAATGACAGAGAATTGCACCCCAGGACAAACAAGTTGTGGCAAAACTATAGGCAAATCTGCAGAATAAAGGAGAAGAATGCTCTTGTAGAGGAAAGTGAGAAGTTGGGAGGGGAGGAAAACCTTTCTTCCTTCTGCTAGAGTAGTAAAGTAATGTCCACAGGCAAGGTCAGTCTCTTCTTGGTGGACTTGCAATTGACTACAGTAGTAGGGCAGGAGAACTCTCCCTGCCAAACCTCCCAACCCCATTTTAGTGAGGCTTCCCTTTGTGAATTTTCACAATAACCTGAAGGGGGGTAATTTTTTACATTTTATTTATCTATTTTAGAGAGAGCATGCAAGTACCAGTGAGGGAAGGGGCAGAGAGGGAAGAAGATAGAATCCCAAGCAGACCCCGCTCTGAGTACAGAGCCCGACGTGGGATTCAGTCTCACCACCCATGAGATCATGACCTGAGCCAAAACCAAGAGTCAGATGTTTAAGTCACTGAGCCACCCAGATGCCCCTATAAGCTCATTTTTTTTTAAAGATTTTATTTATTTATTTGACAGAGATAGAGACAGTCAGCAAGAGAGGGAACACAAGCAGGGGGAGTGGGAGAGGAAGAAGCAGGCTCATAGCAGAGGAGCCTGATGTGGGGCTCGATCCCATAACGCCGGGATCACGCCCTGAGCCGAAGGCAGATGCTTAACCACTGTGCCACCCAGGCGCCCCCTATAAGCTCATTTTTTAATTGAAGTATAGTTGGCATACAGTATTATATTAGCTTCAGGTGTACAATTAAGTCAACAATAAGTCTAATTACCATCCGTCACCGTACACAGTTGTTACAATATTATCAACGATATTCCTTATGATGAACTTTACATCCCCATAACTTATTTATTTTATAACTGGAAGTTTGTTACCTCTTAATCCCCTTCACGTATTTCACCCATCCCCCCACGGCTCTTGAAACATCATAAGATTATAACTATTAGGATAGTGCTTTATAAATTTACATTATAGAAATATTAATTCTATTCGAAAATCATCTCCATCTTGATTATTTCTACATAGTGAAACCAGAGTATGCTCCTAAGGGGGTTGAATTACCCCTCACCTCACCCTACTGAGAACTTTTCTCAGTGCCTGTCAAACACTCAATAGATATGTGATGAATGAATCAACATTACCAAATTGCCCCTCAGTACAGTTGTAACAATCACATTCTGTTTCAATGTGTAAATGTGTTTTGGGATGGAGAGGAGAGGGAGAGAGAGAATCAGGCAGGCTTCACACCCAGCGTGGACCTCGATGCAGTGCTCAATCTCACAGCCCTGAGATCGTGACCTGAGCTGAAATCAAGAGTCAGACGCTTAACCGACTGAGCCACCCAGGTGCCCTAAAATGTAGACATTGGTCATGCGATTTATTTGTGGAATGAACGTGTCATTATTCATTAACCCAGTCAGTCTCTTATCAAAGGCTGTTTTGTTTGGTTCCAGTTCTTTCTGTTATAAATAGCATTGTGATAAACGTCTTTATAAGCCCTTATCAAGATTTAAAACAAATTTTAATAGGTCCTATTTTTAAAGTTCTTGATATATTTTGCCAAATCACTCTCCAGAGATATTAAACTAATTTCCACTTCCCTGCCCACCGGAGCCTGAAGGAGCCAACTTGGCTGCACTCTTCCCAATGTGAATTTTAACACTGCAAACATTCTAGGGTAGTTTCAGGGGGAAATTATACCTCCTCTAATAGCATGGAAAACTATGTAAGGGGTGATGCACTCCTGCAAGGTTCTTTGAAGGGCAAAAAGGGGTGGAAACCCAATACTGGTTGGGTGTCATTGCCACCGCCTAAGAGCCGGGGAAAGGGATTAGGGAATCAGAGAAAGAGGGAGACTAGGAGACGGGCCTCAGGCTCTGTTGCATTTGTACCCATGGGATTTTAGAAGCGATGACGGAGTGACAACATGGAGAGGTCGGTGTCATTGAAAGAATTTAACGCTTACATTTCCCAAGAGGACAGGGCACGCCAGGCCCTGAAGAGGACCACATGGGGAAGCACCAGGTTTAGTCAGGAGACAGAAGCAGGACTGAGGGAAAGCCTGAGCCAGAGCCTTTTTGGGGGTTTCTGCAGGAAAGGCAAGGCAGGGCAGATGAACTAGCTTAGGACTGGCCGGCTTGATTAATCTTCATGGGTGTTAGGCTGGTACCTGGCTGCGGCATGATTCTGGGTCAGGCTAAAATCTTGACTTGGCATATGGGCTGGATAAGGAAGTGGCATAAGAAAGATGTGCTCCAGGCAGAGCTTTTTGCAATCATCTAAAAATTGGCTAGTTCTGGGAGACACTGTCTCTCTCCAGCCAGCAAGCTTTTTCAGATGTCTAAACATCAGGGACACTTGGGTGGCTTAGTCAGTTAATCATCTGACTTTGGCTCAGATCATGATCCCATGACAGGGGATCCAGGATACCACGACTCACACCCCATACTAAAGGGCAAGAAAGGATCCTGGGATGGCAAAGGGGATTGGTGAGTCAGCTCTGGGACTTTCACAGGGAGCCTGGACCTTCTGGCCACCCCCACAACCCACTTTTCCTACCCCCAATCCCCAGGTGTCCACCCAGCTTCGCTCAGGTCATCACCACACCCAAGGTCTGAATTTGGAGGTGTGCATGACGTTTAATCTGGCACAGGTAAGGATGTGGCAGAAGTGACAGCCATTCACAAGGACAGAGCAAGAAAATTTCCCTCACAGCTTCAGGTCATGTGGTCCTGAACAGTGTGCAAACTGACTTTAGAGTTTGTTGGGTGACACTTTCGAGGCCGCACTATTGAGGCTAGTGACATAGTTGAGTTTCTCCCCCTCCTTCCCCTGGGATTGTCCCTTTCAGCCCATTCCCACAGCCCTGTAATGAAGCAAAGGGCAGCAGGGCTGGGCTGTAGAGACTGACTCCAACACTGGGCCCACCATCCGGGTGGACCTGTTGGGTGAACCCCCCAGGCAGAGCGGTGGGAAGGGAGTAGGACAAAGGAAGGCAAGGGGAGGCAAGGCTGAGCAGGCACCTCCCAGTGCTCCTTCCCGGTGCCCATCTGTGTCCCTTTTCCTGCAGCCCTCAGCATCTCCCCACAAACCCTCTCCTCCTAAGGCCCAGCTCCCTGGCCACTCAGCACAAGCTTCCTCGCCCTGCTCCTTGCCCAGCTCTGCCACCTGCCCCACCTCATATCCTGACCACCAGCCCTCACCATGCTGGGCTCCGGCCCATAGGTGGGGACGGTGGCACCATGGGAATGACATGCCACCATTCAATTCCAACAGAGGGGTGGCATGGGAAGTCAGTGGGGGAAAAGGAAGGGAAAGACACACAGTGGGCACACACTCAGTAGTCCATGCAGGGGTGTGTGGAAGTGCCTGGAGGCCTTTTGGTTGTTACAATGACTAGGGGGGCCACTGGCATTGAGAGCTGGGGGTTGGGTGCCAAGGCAGAGTATACAGGACAGTAGAGCTCAGTGAAGAACCGCCCACCCAAAGTGTCAGTAACGTCCTCCCATTCCCCCAATCCCTCAGCCCCCTTCTACAAACAAACCAAAAAAAACACCACACACAGAAAGAAGGAAGGGAGGGTGGGAAGAAGGGAAGGAAGGAAGGAAATAAGAAGCAGGAAGAGGAAAAGGAAGGAAGGAAGGACAAACACGTGTGGCCCTAGCCCGTCCCCTGCGCATGAGGCAGGCGAGCTGCTAGTCCGATCATGAGTAGTGTCCCTACTGCACAAGAGGATGCAGCCCCCCCCCCCCAGCCAGGAGACCTAAACAATCCTGTCACCAAAACTCTTCTTTTGGTTGAGAAAACAGGATTTCCCCCCAGACACATGGCTGGGGGGTGGTGGTGAAAAGTTTCCTCCTGGGCTCCCTGAACAGGGTGCCACATCAACTCCTGGGACCACCCACCCAGGTCTCAGAGTGACTCTTGGGCCCCGGGGCAGTAGAGACACAGTGGAATGAGATGTTACCCTGCAGGGCCAGAGTGAACACCACCAGCAGGCACCGTTAACTGAGAGTGACTGACAAAGCCTTGGAAGGGAAAAAAACAAAAGCAGGTCTGAGCTGCAGTGAGAATCTGGGCCTGAGACTCTGTCCCTAGTTAAGAGCTGACGTCTATGGTCGGGGGTGGGGGGGTCTGCTATTCTGTGAACACCCAGGAGCTCCTCCAGCACCTGCCAAGATAGGCCCAGGCCCTGTGCTTTCCTCAGAAAACCATTTCAGGCTCTACCCATCATGTGACCTGTATTCGTTTCCTAGGGCTGCCGTTACACAACGGCCACAAACTGGGTGGCTTAAAACAACAGAAATCTGTTCTCTCACAGTTTTAGAGACTTTAGAAATCCAAATTTGAGATGTTGGCAGGACCGTTGTCTCTCTGAAGGCTATGGAAAGAGTCCTTTTTTACGTCTTCCTAGCTTCCGCTGGTTGCCAACAATCCTTGGTCTTCCTTAGCTTGCAACTACATCACTCCAGCCTCTGCCTCTGTCATCAAGCGGCATTCTGTGTGTGTGTGTGTGTGTGTGTGTGTGTGTGTGTGTGTGCGTGCGTCCAAATCTCTCTCTTTTTATAAAGACACTAGTTATTGGATTAAGGCCCATTCTACTCCAACATGATCTCATCTTAACTTGATTACACCTGCAAAGGCTCTGTTTCCATCCCATGTACCAGGGGTAAAGACTTAAATCTATCTTGGAGGGTGGGGGGCGGACACAATTCAACCCAGTACAGTGATCAAGCTCCAAATCTCTACTCCTGTTACTCAAAGTGTGATCTATGGAGCATGGGGATCGCTCCCAGGGTTTTATTACAAAGCAGATTCTGGTTCGTAGGTCTGGGAGGGGGCCCCGGATCCTGTGTTTCTACTGTACAGACTTACCGTCCACCATTCCCACATATATACCTGGACATCAGCTAAACTCAGCCCTCGCTGATGCCAGAACACAGCCACCAGGATCTCCCTGACCAGCTCTGTTTGGGCTACTGCGATAGCCTCCTGTCCCTGCCTTCTCTGTGTTAAAAAACAAAATACAGGGATGCCTGGGTGGCTCAGTCAGTAGAGCATGCAACTCTTGATCTTGAGGTTGTAAGTTCCAGCCCCACATTGGGTGTAGGTTACATAAAAATAAAATATTTAAAAACAAGCAAACCAAACACAACCAAGTAAATTTGAAGATCTAATTGGCTTTATTAAATGGTGCGTGAATATGATGAATACGGCACCGACTGAGCCACCCAGGCTCCCCTGAAGTTTTCTTTTTAGCTTCTGCAGTCCACCCTCCACCCTTACTAGAGTAGTATTATTACCACCAAAGTGAGTCCACTCCTTGGTGAGCTATAGACAGAAACTATACTAGGTGGTTGCCTCACAAGGTCACTATCTTTGTACAAACAAAGAGATTGTGGGAATGACTTCCAAAGCCTTGACTCCCTGAACAAAGAGAAGCAGGCCCCTTTTATTAGGCCTTGACATGAATATTGAGGGGGATTTTACCATTATAATGAGGCTGAGCACTTTCTGAATCATCTGTCAGGCACCATCCTCAAATGTTTCTTTTTCTGTTCCAGCAGTTGGTTAGCTCCTTTCCAAAATGTAAGACCGACAGGCAGAAGCTTCTAGAGTTTCTTGAGTTCAGGAGGTCAGTTCTAAGTTCAGAGGGCCAGTGACAGTAATTTAAAGGTATAAACAGCCACAGCTTTGCTTAAAATCCTCACATCGGGGGCGCTTGGGTGGCTAAGTGGGGTAAGCATCTGCCTTCTTTTTTTTTTTTTTAAGATTTTATTTATTTATTTGACAGAGAGAGACAGCCAGTGAAAGAGGGAACACAAGCAGGGGGAGTGTGAGAGGAAGAAGCAGGCTCCCAGCGGAGGAGCCTGATGTGGGGCTCGATCCCAGAACACTGGGATCACACCCTGAGCCGAAGGCAGAGGCTTAACGACTACGCCACCCAGGTGCCCCTAAGCATCTGCCTTCAGCTTAGGTCATGATCCCAGGGTCCTGGGGTCAAGCTCCCTGCTCAGCGAAGAGCTTTCTTCTCCCTCTCCCTCTGCTCCTCCCCCTACTTGTGCTCTCTCTCTCTCTCTCTCTCTCTCTCAAATAAATAAAATCTTAAAACACACACACACACACACACACTCTCACATCGCCTTATGTTTACAATAAAACCCAAGCTTTAAACGTTGACAGGCAGAGCCCTGGAGCTCCCCTCACTCCTCACCCTTTGACGCTCACTGGCTGAACTCCAACTACACTGGCTGGTTCTTTCTTTCCAGTTCTAAGGACAGTGCACATGGGGTCCCCCCTACCTGCACGGTGAGCTTCCAGGTCTTCACACATGGCTCCCTAGAGCCTTCAGGTTTCTATTCAAATGCCACCCACTCTGGGGGGCCCTTCTTGGTCACCCAACATGCCTCTACCCCACGGGGCTTTTACGTCTCTTACTGCACCAAGCCCACTCCAAACATTATTATCTACCTTCACCCCCAATCTCTAAGTTCCCTAGGGCAGCAACACGAGGACACAGTAAGGCCTCAAAAAATGAGTATGTGAAAGAAAGAAAATAAAAAAATTAAAGCATGATTGGCAAGGGGGGATAGGGTGGCTGGGTGATGGACATCGGGGAGGGTATGTGTTGTGGTGAATGCTGTGTGTTGTGTAAGACTAATGAATCACAGACCTGTACCCCTGAAACAAATAATACATTATATGTTAATAATTTAAAAATAATAATAGAAAGAATTATTGGCAAGACCTCTAGGGCACAGATGTTGTTTGGGGCTTTATTTTTATTTTTATTTTTTTATAATAATTTTTTATTATGTTATGTTAGTCACCATACAGTACATCCCTAGTTTTTGATGTAATGTTCCATGATTCATTACTTGCATTTTTAAACCTCTCTTTGAAATTGGCTGGCCGCAATGTAAGCACGAGCAAGCTACATTTCGCACGTTTAGACAGGTGGCGGGAATGAGAGCGAGGCCAAGCGGCGCCCAGCCAGCAGGGGGCAGCCGAGCTCCCTCCGGCCCCTCCCAGGCTCCGCCTCTCCCCCCCCACCATATGTCCCGCCCCCGCGCCTCACCGCGCACCTCTCCCGCCTCCACTTCCGCTTTGGGTGAGCTCAGAGCTCGCCGTTTCCGGCGGCGCCGCGTGGAGCTCTGCGGCTTGGAAGCCGTCGCCATGGCGGTCTTTGCAGGCCCGGCCAAGCCGTTCCTGTCGCTGAACCCGCAGGAAGAGGCCAAGTTTCAGAAGGAGGTGGCGCAGGCTCGCCGGCGCGCCAAGCAGGTGAGCAGCCACCGCGGATCGGACTGAGAGGAGTGGGCACACGGGTCCGCGTCTGGTTCCCTGCCCTGGCGCGTCTCGTCCTCCTCACACCTGTGCTCCCTCCAGCCTCTCCCAGGGTGGGCCGCAGACCTCACGAGCTTGAAGGCCAGCGTCTCCCCGAGACCGACAGGGTTATGCTGATTGGGAGATGGGGTTTGGCCGTGTAGGCCTTAGGGTCGTCTTACGGAAATACGGGGGAGGTAATTGGGGTGATGCAAGAGGAGGGCCAGCTGTTGGGAATGGACTCTCAAACCCCAAATCCTCCTGAGGTTAGAGCTGCCACTCCTCCGCTTTGCCCCCGAATTTGGGAGGTTTGTTTGCCTGGTTGGTGATTTTGAAGTTCTTAAAAGACAAAGTTTGCCGAGTTCCATTTACTGACTATGGCCCCTGGCATCAACTTATATTTGCCTTGTTTTTTAGCATAAAATACACGTTTGGAAAAGTAAAAAGTGCTTGTTATGGAAGGTAAGGGAATGATGACCGAAGTGCTGAAAGGTTGGTGGACATTGTGAAGGACAGTGTCTCGAAATTGTTCGGTTAGGCGGGTGTGAGGCAATGGTGATCCTCAAGCAAAGTTGAAGGGTACGTTTATGTGGAGTTTAGCCAGATTTAAAGTGATGTGTTCACAAAGATTTACTTGCCTATGCATTGATTCAGCATGTAGGTCTTGAGCGTTTACAGGGTGCCGGGTGCTGCAGTACCGGCTAACACCCTCCACTACTTGACTGTTGTCCTCCTGAGAAGGTAGACCTTAAACACCTAATTTTTCAGCTACTATTCTGTAAATGGAAATATAAGGCAGGTTTTTGATCTTTTGTCTTGGACTGGGAAATTGGGGTTTTACAAGTGGTGTTGCAATGTGATTTTTTCTTAATTAAAATTTGTATTTGCCTGGTCTATATGTCTTCAGCCACAGGAGAAAGAAAAACTGACTCCTGGAGTAATCTATGTGGGCCACTTACCTCCAGCACTTTACGAAACCCAGATTCGGGCATATTTCTCCCAGTTTGGCGCTGTTACAAGATTCAGACTGTCCAGAAGTAAAAGGGTAAGATTAAATTAGATTTTGTTTCTTACAAGTATGTAAGTTTTGACAGCTTACAGAATGTTCATATATTATTGTTTGTCACAGTGCATTTCAGAAAGGGTAAGATTTAGAACCTGAAACTGAAAAGAGCAAAATCAGTGTTACTGTAAATGTTTGTTTTACTATTAGAATTGCCCCAAATCCTCAAGTTAAATTGATAATCCTGATAAATGAGTTGTACTTATTCTGTGGTTACTAAGCCAGGTATACATGAGCTTCTGTTTGAGGATCAAGTATGAACATCTTCTTGTGTTAGCCTCTGGCACAGACATCCCTTTAATAACAAAGGTTTGTACAGTGAGTAGTTAAGAATAAGGAGATTGAAGCCAGACCACCTAGGTTTGAGTGCTGGCTATACAGGTCACTAGTTGTGTGACCTTGGACATACTATGTAATTTTCCTATGTTTCAGTTTTCTAGTTTGTAAAATATGAATAAAATACCATCCACCTCCTAGGAGAATATAATCAAACATTAAGGTAACAAATGCAGAGTTCTTAGAACAATATCTGATACAGTAAACCCTTTATAAATGTTATTGTTATATTGTACCTGCCTCCTAATAAAGAAAAGTTTGTATGGTTTGTTTCTGAAATAGAGGAATGGCCACTTTATTTTCTTCCCTGCACACATCCACTTTTGGTTGTAACCATAGACCTCTCACTGTTGGAATCTGTTTTTTCTTGATAGAGTTTTTCCACATTTTGTCAAAGTTAAATTTTATATTTGATTTGGTATGTGAGGGGATAGGGTATGCATCCACCATCTGCTGGTTGTGGTAAAATCACAGATACTAAGTTATGTTGTCAATGCAACATGTTTGCATTAAAGAGGATTTTAAATTTAAAATGCCCTAGTATCTCTTCCATCCTAACCAAAATAACATTTTGCCTGTATTCCTCCCCTTGTTTTTCCATTTCCTTATTTATAAAGGTTGCTTATTATGTGGGTGAGATATTTTAAACATCCCAAAGTCTGCTAGAGTGTTTAGTGGCTATTTGGTAATCCACCATTCACTTTTATCAAATATCAACTTGATCTCATACTTGTTTCAGATCTTTGTTCTTTAAGAAATGAATTATAGGTAGACTTGAGGGTCCATTTGCCCCTTCCCAGTCCCCTTCATTTTTTCCCCTTGTCCAGGGAATTACTATTCATGAATCCAGTGCTCTTCATTACTCTGTGTTTTAAATTTTTACCACGTGTTCATGTCTGAATGAATATACATTGTATATTTAAGTCTATATTTTATCATTCTTTAACTTAATTTTTTCATTAATCTGTTTATAACTTTGTCCATGAAACTCCAGTGCACTCATCGTCGTGGCTGTGTTCCTTTGCTTGAATATATTAAAGTTTATCCATCTTCTTATTAAATATTAGGATTTTGGTTTCGTGGGGGTTTTTTTGGTTTTGTTTTGTTTGTTTTTACAATTATAGATGAAACTGGTAGGGACATTGTTTGTGCGGGTGTAGGCATATTTTTCTAGAACAGCATTTTCCAGACTTTGGACCCACCATAAGAAGTAAGTTTTACAGCACAAGCCTGCACACACATACCTGTATGTAAACATAATTGAAATAAGTCATATGAGGCAATACTTAACCTTTCTATTCTTTGGTTTTTGCTTTTCTGACCCACTAAATTGATTCTGTTGCCTTTTTAAAGGTCACATTCTGAGTTTGAAAATTACTGCTTTACAGAATATCCTGAGTCACTGAGTATAGAATGCTCATGATTTTTGTATCTGCCTTACTCTGTGACATTTAATATCATTATGTGTGTATTGGCCATTAGAACTCCCATCTTCTGTGAACTGCCTGTTCACATGTTTTGCCCTTTTTTTACTGTTGTCTTTTCTGAAAACTTTTTTCTGCATTTTCTGGGACATGATTTTGCAAATGTTTTCCCAGATTGCAGTATAGTCATTGTTCTCCTCACTTTTATATTTGAAAATGTTCAAGCCTGCAGGCAGGTAGAAAGAATAGTGTGATGAACATCCCTGCCCCCCCACCTGGATTCACCTGTTATTAACATCCTGACACATTAGCTTCATCTCTTTACCTGTCCTCTAGAACATACACTTTTTTGTTTTGCTGAGCCTTTTGAAGAAAGTGACAGTCATAACACTAAATACTTGAACATAATTTTAGGAATAGGACATTTTTCTACATAACTGCAATATAATGTACTGTGCATCTGCATACATCGCCAGTAGTCCCAAATGTCTTTAGTTATTTTTTCCCCTACCCGTCCTGGAATCCAGTCAAGGTTCATGCACTGTATTTGGTTCTAGCTCTTTAGCATATCTTGAACAATCTTCTTGCCCATTTTTGCTTAATTGTTTTGCTTTTCTTGACATTGGCTTTTCTGAAGTTTAGGTCAGTGTCTTACAGAAAGGTTGCTTCTTAAGGAGGTGCACTAAAATTTACCATTTCCAGCATTGTTGTTGCGTAATAAAGGTGCCGTTTCCCCCACTCACACCAATTTTGACTGCTTGCTCAGTACTTCCAACGTTCTAGGATTTCTAGGTAACATAGGTCAAAGTGTTTGGCGCAGTTTTTTGGTTTTTGTTTGTTTGTTTAATCTCTACACCCAACGTGAAGCTCAAACTTAGAACCCTTGAGATCAAGAGTCACATGCTCTATCAACTGAGCCAGCCAGGCACTCCTGGCTTTTTTGGTTTGGGGTTTGTTTTTTGTTTGTTTGTTTGTTTGTTTTAAGTCACTTGATGTGTATTTTCAAATCCCTTTTCAGAAGGTTGATATCAGTTGATAATGTGGTACAGTAAGTTGAATATCACAGCATGTCTCTTCCACGCCACCATCTTTCCCCTCCCTATTAAGAGCTAGGATTATAAAGAATTTTCGGACATACTAATTTTTACCAAAATCCTCTTGTTGCAGATAACTAAACAGTGGACATGTCCAAGTTGCTGGTTAGTGACACCACTGGTGCTGGAAATGAGCCTCCTGGTCATTGAGTCGTTTCCTGTTTCCATAATTGTTCACCAGTTTTGATCCATATCCAAAGATATGCTTAATGCAAAATTATGAAATATTCCTATTATTACAGGGCGGAAAGATTTGTTTTTTTCTACCCTCCTAGGTTCTCTGGCTGAGACCCTGTAAATCTGTCCTGCTTTTAGGCAAATGGAGGAGGGTAAAGGGCTTTTTTGTCATCTACTACTTCCCATTTGCTTTCAGCTCAAAGTAATCCTTATACCAATGTAAAATATTTGGGGATGGCATGTTCTGCCACCCTGCAGGAACATTTGCATGCTTCACAGACTGTGTGGAGCGCTTATGAATTATTTCTTCATAACAACCCTGTGAGAGTGGTTATTTTGTCCCCATTTAATAGAATGAAAAGCTGAGATTTAATGTTACTTACCTAATTGTCACAGCTGGGAGCCGAACCTGGGCATTTGAATGCTAGAACCCATGCTCTTGTTACTAAGACAGGTGAAAAAATCCACTTTATGTTGTGGTGCTGAGGGCAAGAACCTAGGACATGCATTTCAGAAGATGTTGGCAGCGTCCCTTTACCGTCAGTTGTGAAGATGATCCGTCATTAGTAAACATGAAAATGAGCACATTATTGATTAGCTTGGCAACACTGAGGAGTTAGTTTCTCCCCAGTTCTTAATGTATAAAGTGAGAATTAGATTACCTGCGTTCTTTGCAAAACATCACACTATTCTCTGGGCATTGTTAATACATGAATAAAGTGACTATCCGTGAAATTGGTAATGAGTAAAGGACTGTGGGCCTTACCAGATTTCCTTCATGTGGTAAATTCCAGCTGCATTAGTAGTGTATTTATCATGTAATCAAAGTTCTAGGAATACTTCAAAATCAGTGGCATGTCCGACTATTTTGGATCTTTTCTTTCTAATACATTTCATTTTCACGTAATCTCTACACCCGGTGTGGAGCTCAAACTCACAATCCCGAGATCAAGAGTTGTATGCTCTAGAGCCAGCCAGGCACCCCGGATCTTATCTTTTCCCATAACAGCCCCTGCACTGTGCAGTGAAGTTAGAATCAAAGGTGTCAGAATGTTATTTGACATTTAAATTAATGGCATTTTAGGACTTCCAAGACCTGTTAGAATTTGATCATTTTACTTTTTGTGGTGGGTTTTCCATTGCAGACTGGAAATAGTAAAGGCTATGCGTTTGTGGAGTTTGCATCTGAAGATGTTGCTAAGATAGTTGCTGACACAATGAACAACTACCTTTTTGGTGAAAGACTCTTAAAGTGTAAGTGCTTTTCTCTTACCCGTGGGATTGCGTGGATGCCTGCTGCTGCTGGATAGCTGTGCTGTGAAAGACACATTACTTAGCTACTTGGATGTCCCACTTCATCTCTGGGATGAGTCTCTTAAGTGTTTAAGTGCAAGGATATGAGTGCATTTTCTAGACAGATTCTAGTTGGAATTTTAAAATCTTCCAGAGTAAGAGCTGTTTTTATGCTAAGGTGGAATTGGGATAAGTTACATTGGAAGAGCAGCTGACCCATCCCTGATGGGATACAGATGGCTTCCTGAGGTATCATTGAGGTTGAAACCTAAAGATTAGATAGGAGTGAGCCAGGGAGAGGGAGTTACCACCCCTGGCTTGATGGGACAGCAAGTGCAAAGTGAGATGTGACTAACCGTACCTACTTGCCTATGAAGGAATGTGAGGAGAATAGCAAGAGATGAGAGGAGGTCAGGTTACTGAAAGCCTTAAAAATCTGGGAGTTTAGAATATATCCTGAGGGCAGTGGGAAGCCACAAATAGATTTTAGTTAGGATAACATGAAAGGCAAGAAGTCACGTTTCAGAGTTCATCTAAATGACATTGACTGCAGCCCTTCCACAAAAGAAGCCACATAAGGAGTAGATGAGTTCATCCTGCAGAAAGTGGAGCTGCCCACTGTGTGTTCCCCGAGCACCCCTGTCTGGAGCTCGGTGCCTCTGGAGGCAGAGTTAACTTTTGGCTTCTCTGTGTTGATGGTGGAGTGTGTGACCATACCTGGTGTCCGAGCCACACACATCTGTTCCCGTAGCTGGTGAGCTGCCCAAATAGCAGCATCTCTCTCAGGTCCTGTTGCTGTGACAGGGAAGCCCAGTGGCCTCATTGAGGTCCTGGGTTCATTTCACACCTAAAAAGCCTGGTTCTTACCAAGAGGAAATGGGGAAATAGATGTCCTAAAATGTGTCAGGGGACCCCATGGGTAGGATCAGTGCTGTGCTGTATCTGACTTTGAAAGATCACAGGAAAGGTTCTGAACTCTGATAAGAGTTCAGATGGAAGATTAGCCACATTGTCTTTTTGTTTTTGAATGGAAGTAGTATATTTAGGAGGTGAGCGCAGGAAAATAGTGGTAGGGAGTAGAGAAGTGAGAGAAGGAATCATTCATTGATGGTGTGTTAGCAAGCACATTACTTCTCAGGCAGTGGGCTCCATCCTGCCAGGTAACACGGGGAGACAGAATTATTCCAACTGACAGGCAAGGGAACTAGGGTATTTATCTATCAACTCCGTCATTGGTTGAGTGTTGATGCCAGCGGTTTTGGCCTGCCTTGCATATGGTCCCAGTGTTCTTCCATAGCCTGGAAAGGTCCCATAAGCAGAGAGCTGGAGATAAGCGGTAAGCTGGCTGAGTCCTGGAGAGGTAGATGCAGTGGAAAGTGATTCCTTGTGCTACATCAGGTCGCACAGCCTGAGGTCCTGGTAGTTCCAGGAACACCAGAGACCTGATGCCACCAAGACATTCCTTTATATGACTCATCTTGTTCACTTACGTATTTCTAGCTCTTGGAACAGTTCTTGGCATTTAATAAACAGATGTCTAATAATAATTGTTGGCTGTATGCTTTTCCTTTAGGGTTCTACTTTATTGTTTCGGTCTTCTCCATGTAAATGGGAGACATCATCTTGATTATGAGGTGGGGGGAATGACACTGGTGAAAACATTGAAATCTTCTCCCACTTGGTTGAAAACTTCTTTTGTTTAAATATAGGTCATTTTATACCACCCGAAAAAGTACACGAAGAACTTTTTAGAGAGTGGCATGTGCCATTTAAAAGGCCATCATATCCTGCAGTGAAACGGTATAATCAGAATCGGACACTTCTTCAAAAGCTGCAGATGGAGGAGCGATTTAAAAAGAAGGAAAAATTACTCAGGAAGAAATTAGCTAAAAAAGGAATTGATTATGATTTTCCTTCACTGGTAAATATTCCTTCACAGAATGTTTTTTGTATTTTTTCTTGGGGGTGGGATTTGTACCTCATTATTTATAATGTATTTATGGTTTTATACATAAAGTGTCTAGCCCAGTGTTGTCATGTGCTAGGCTTTGCCTAAATTTTTGAAACATTGCATCGTAGGGTTTTTTTTTTCTCTAAAGATTTTATTTACTTATTTGAGGGCGCGCACAAGTGGCGGGGTGGAGGGGTGAAGCAGATGCCCCCCACTGAGCAGGCAGCCCTACGCAGGGCTGAGCCTCAGGACCCCAAGATCGTGTCCTGAGCTGAAGGCAGACACTTAACCAACTGAGCTACCCAGGCGCCCCTGCATTGTAGTCCTTTCTAAAAGTTTGTTAGAGCAGATCCTATTATCTCCATTATACAGAAGAGGAAACTCTTTAATGGGATTAGCTCGGGGTGCGTGGGTGGCTCAGTTGGTTATCCAGCAACTAGAAGACTGAGTTACCCTCCCTAGGCCCAGTTCCTGGTCGTTAATTCTTTGCTCAAATCCCACACATACTCTTTCGCAGGAGGTGTTAAAAGAGCGGGTTCCGTACTTGTGGGAACCTTGGGGGAGCTGGGACAGTGACGCTGGAAAACAGGCATTCAAGAAATGCCTCTCCGGTAGCCCATTTGCTGCTTTGTGCGAAAGCAGCCCTGCCTCGTCATCTAATCCTGAGCGTGGTCAGGATGGGGACTGCCTTTCCACGGCCTTCTCGTTCACATTTCTGATTCAGCTTGCTTTGCGGCCAGCTCCAGGTTTTGGCCCCATTTCAACCTCTACGGCTGTGCCCATTTGTTAGTTAGGCCCCCTCTTCCAGTTTTGCCCTTAAGATCGTGGGTTTTGCTTTTTAAATTGAAATGTGTCATTTGGGGACGATTTACTGATAATATGTGTAAAGTTCTAATTTACCATTATTTACATTAAAAATGTAAATAATGTGAGACTGCCAGTTTATTTCTTTATGTTTATTTAAGATTTTACATAAAAAGGAAAAAAGAAATGCATCAAACACTGGGCTTCAGAAATCTACAAATAGCCAGGTAAAATTTTATTTGTCGTATTACGTGCCAGATAATATGGAAAGATAAATGGGGAAATACATTCAAGACTACTATTGGTGATAAATATGCAGATTGATGAAGTCCCTTAAAATTTATTGAAGGTCTTATCAAAGAAGAAGAAGAAGAAAAAGGTTTCACGTACTCCTGCCACTCCTGAGAAGACTGTGGATAGCCAGGTAAAATTGTCTTCAATGTCCTGGAAATGAGGTATTCTAGAAATGATTTGAAAGAGGAAAAGCAGGGGCACCTGACTGACTTCATTGGTGAAGCACGCAACTCTTAATCTCAGGGTCGTGAGTTCGAGCCCAATGTTGGATGTAGAGATTACTTTTAAAATAAATAAGTAAATAATTTTTTTTGAAGATTTTATTTGAGAGAGAGAACACAAGTTATGGGGAGAGGCAGAGGGAGAGTAAAAAGCAGACCACCCATGAGCAGGGAGCCCTATGTTGGGCTCAGTCCCAGGACCCTGGGATTATGACCTGAGCCAAAGGCAGATGCTTAACTGACTGAGCCACCCAGGCGCCCCAATAAATATTTTGAAAAAAAAGGAAAAGGAAAGCAGTTCGTGCTGCTGTCACTTTACTAAAATTTCAGATTTCACCTTGTGATTGTTTTGGTAAATCCTCACTGGTGATCTAGCAGATACAGTGGGGGTAGCAAATCCTCACTGGTGATCTAGCAGATACAGTGAGGGTAGCAAATCCTCACTGGTGATCTAGCAGATACAGTGAGGGTAGCAAATCCTCACTGGTGATCTAGCAGATACAGTGAGGGTAGCAAATCCTCACTGGTGATCTAGCAGATACAGTGCGGGTAGCAAATCCTCACTGGTGATCTAGCAGATACAGTGCGGGTAGCAAATCCTCACTGGTGATCTAGCAGATACAGTGCGGGTAGGAAATCGTCACTGGTGATCTAGCAGATACAGTGCGGGTAGCAAAAGTTATTGTGAGGTTATTGCATTGTTTACCTTTCAGCAAAGTGACTGAGTCAGTAGGGAGAAATGAAGCCACTGTCTTTATAAATGTAAGTCTAGTTTTCTACCTAATAGTCTACAGTGGAGCATATTATGTGCAGCTATTATCACCAAAAGGGGAAAGCAAGCCTAAAATATCACGGCAGCTTGTAAAAATTCAGGGCAGGAGGTATGGGGGGTGGGGAGGTGAACTCATTCCTAATACCTTCCTATATTTCTGTCTTACAACCTCTTATTCGTTGAATCCAGGGCCCCACACCAGTTTGTACACCAACATTTTTGGAGAAACGAAAATCTGAAGTGGCTAAAATGAACGTTGATGATAAAGATAATGAAATTGTTTTCAAACAGCCCGTACCTGGTATAAAAGAAGAAACACAAGAGACTCAAACATCTACACGTTCAAGAAAAAAAAGACAAAGGAAAAGCAGTCAGTGATTCTGAATGTATTCTGTTTCTTCTGAAAAATGTGATTTTGGTGTGAGGGCGAATTCTTTGTATTTAACTAGATGCAATGGAATGCAACCATCGACAAGGTTCTTGGAGGAAAAACTGTCAGTTCACGTCAGTACGGAAGGCAGTCAGTAGCTGGCTTACCTGCCCTTGCTGAACTGCGAGGGTGCCCAGCTTGCAGGAGCCGGGCTCACGCTGCCTCTTTGTCCTGGTCTCTCGTTTTCTTTGCAGATTTCATAGCTGTCTTTAGTAACTCTGCCTGGATGGAAAAGTCACCATTTACTGCAGCTTTTGTTGTTATCATCAAATAAAATAAAATCTTGCTTGACCATCTGCGTGGTTCTCTGTTAGGCGTGCACCTTTAACGCATAGGGCACTTCAGTGTCGTGTGCTTGAAACTGGACGTTAATTACATGGAGGGAGAGAAGTACATGTATGTGATCACTTTTACCATGTTAAGTTAGTTTTGGGTGGGTTAGCAAGATTTAATAACCGTCATTTTGTGTCTGTATCATGGATGTGGAATTGTATTTCAAGAATCAGTGACCAGCAAATAAATTTTTTCTACAGTTCATTTGTATTCAGATGGGACTTCGATGTCTTTTTTTTTTTTTTTAAGTTTTACTTAAATTGCAGTGTAGTTAACATTACTAGTTTCAGGTGTACAATACAGTGATTGAACACTTCATACATCACCCAGTGCTTCTCACAAGTACCCTCCTTAACCTCCATCTCCTATTCCCCCATCTCCTCACCCCCTCACCTTTGATAACATTGGTTGGTTCTCTCTTGTTACGAATCTGTTTCTTGGTTTGCCTCTTTTTTTTTTCCTCTTTGGTCATTTGTTTTCTTAAATTCCACATAGGTGAAATCGTGGTGTTTGTCTTTCTCTCATTTTGCTTAGCGTAATACTCTATTTCCATGTTGTTGCAAATGGCAAGATTTTGTTCTTTTTTATGGCTCTAATATTCCATCGTGAGGACTTGGGTGTCTTCAAGCAAAATAGTAGGTTTTTGCCTTCTCAACTATTTTAAAGTTTCTAATACCCTTGAAATGTGTTTCTGTGTAGCTAATCCAGATTTATTAAAAATGCCCATTGCCACCGAACATTTTTTCCTCCAGTATTTGTTAAATCTTTAATAATGAAGTACTGGGCTAGGTGTACTAATACAAGATGTAAACGAGAATTTGTTTCAAGCGTATACAAAGAGCAGATTTTACCTCTAGAATAGACTATGTCCAGTGTAGGGATGCTGGGTGGCTCAGCCGGTTAAGCGTCTGCCTTCAGCTCAGGTCATGATCCCACGGTCCTGGGATCAAGTCCTGTGTTGGGCTCCCTGCTCAGCGGGGAGCCTCCTCCCTGTCCCTCTGCCTGCCGCTCCCCCTGCTTGTGCACGCACGCTCTCTGGCAAATAAGTAAAATCGTGCGCACGCGTGTGTGTGTATACATGTTCAGAATGTATTTGTTGAGTGAATAACAGCTTTCCCTTTTTGAACCGCTTATCAACTTTGGATCTGGGTGTCCCTCTAGTTCCCGTTCTGGGGAACACCAGGGAAGCATGTCATTGCAGCTTCACATTTATCTCCAAAGGGCACATGCACTGAAACTCACATGTATACAGAGCAAGATGAGTTGAATACTTCCCTCTTGCCAGCCTGCAACCCATCCATCCCATTGAGGCTTGGTGCCATTCATCATCACTTAGTATGTAAATTATTTTTAAAATTGCCCTGGAGTTGGGGGGGGGGTGATTCCATCTTTAGCATGTCATGGCCATGGGTATTTTTTGTAAGAAATAGAGCTGAAATTCTGTGGTTATATCTAACTGTGGATTAGGGTCTTCAAGAAAATTCATCAATGTGTGATTTTGCTTTTCAAATTATAGTGAGAAAATCAGACTGGAACTGAGTGGAAAATCTCCGCCAGTAAAATACAAAATTTTGTGGTGATATGGCACAAATGAGGTAAAAAGAGGGTACAATTCAAAACTATAATCAATATGACCATGACTGTAAAAATGCATTTTTTTTAAAGATTTTATTTATTCATTTGACACAGAGAGACAGCCAGCGAGAGAGGGAACACAAGCAGGAGGAGTGGGAGAGGAAGAAGCAGGCTCATAGCGGAGGAGCCTGATGTGGGGCTCGATCCCAGGACTCCGGGACCACACCCCAAGCCGAAGCCAGACGCTTAACGACTGAGCCACCCAGGCGCCCCTAAAAATGCATTTTTTTTAATGATAAACATCTGAGTATGTGGAAGCAAAGTATGTGTTGCTATTATATATAATCAGCAAAGAGCTAAAGGAAAAAAGGAAGGAATCCACAGACAAGGTTCAATCAGAGTCCGACGTTTCAGACTCTGTTTGCCGTAGATAGGGCGGCAAGTGAGCAAACCAGTGTGAAATGAGGTTTTCTGTTGCCAGCACTATTTGGAATATAGCTGCAACCAGGTCCAAGGCAACTGGTCACTGTGACTGGAAACGAGCCTTGGCTGATGAGTGGCGTGAGCTGGAAATCCAGATCAGCTGTGCTCAGAGGAATTCCGAAGTCTCCCTGTCCTGCCACAAAGGCCGTCTCTTGTTCTAGGACTGACCTAGGTTAGGTGACCCAGAGCAGTTGTCCCCCATGCAGTGACTGTGATGCAAGTGGCTGCTATCATTTAACCCTGATGGGGTGTGTGTGTGTGTGTGTGCACGTGTGTTTGTGTGAGTTTTGTAGATACATATTTTTTTTCACAACATGGGCAGAAATAATCCCACTGGCCCAAACTGAACTATGTCATAGGGCATCCTGTGGACCAAAGGGTGGCTCGCTGTCCTGCGGGCTAAGTCTGACACGGCCTGTTGTGATTTTACATTTTTAAATGTTTGGAAAAATCAAAATCCATAGCAAATGGAAAGGGACAGTCCAAAGAAATTCAGAAGACAGGAACCCACCGTGCAAATTCCAGAGGGCTGTCACTGGCGCTTCTCTTGCTGACAGAACGGCCAAGAGGAGTCGGAAACCCGAAGTTAGGAAGGCTCAACGAGAGCCAGCCGTGGAAGCAGAAGAGGCTAAGCGTGCATCTGAAAAGACAGCAGTGGCTGTCACGAAGCTGGCACCTAAGCAAAGGATTGGGAAGCCTGTGAAGGTATCTGCTCCCTGAGTTGGTGGCAAACGCTCCGTTGGCGAATCAGATTTTTAAGTAAATGTCTATTTAAAGAATACAGTATGTGTTGACGTTAGAGACTAAGCATTCATCACAGTATCCCCAGCTCACAGGAAAGCAACGGCCAGAAGAGTTAGAATATTTTGGATGGAGTATCTCAGGATGTAATTTCTTGTCCAAAAAAATAAGCATGAGGTAGTCACTGAAGTTCCCAGGTGGCTTACTTGTTGGCCAAGCAAGGAAAGCCCTTTACCAGTGATGAGGTCATTAAATTGTGTTTGCAGCGGCTGAAGAAACATGTCAAGATAAAGTAAGCTTTTTATTTATTTATTTTTAGAGAGAGAGCGCATGAGTGGGGGTGGGGGTGTGGGCAGAGGGAGGGAGAGAGAGAATCTTAAGCAGGCTCCACGCTCAGCACGGAGCTTAATCAGCTCCATCTCACAACCCTGAGATCATGACCTGAGCTGACATCAAGAGTCGGACGCTCAACTGACTGAGCCAACCCGGCACCCCCTAAAATAAGCTTTTTAAAACTATTGGCCTTTGGGGTGCCTGGGTGGCTCAATCCATAGAGCATGCGACTCTTGATCTTGGGGTTATGAGTTCGAGCCCCACGTTGGATGTAGAGTTTACTTAAATACATAAGTACCTGCATACACGTACTATTGGCCTTTCAGTGAGAACAGTTGCATGAAGAGTTCAGTTAAAAATAAGGCAATTGATGTTGAACGTTTTTCCTTAGCTCCTGATGACTTAATGGATGTTACTGGCAACTGCTCAGTTGATTATTCAGGAAGTCAATGCCAAGTTTGAAGTGCTAGAGTGACCAACCCATCCCCGGTTTGTCCAGAACATTTCTGGTTTTAACACTGGAGGTCCCATGTTGCAGGAACCTCCCTGGTTCATCCTAGAAATGTCATCCTAGAAATGACTGAAGAATTAGACCCTATGAGTCGTCAGTGTGGAGCAACTATAAGCAAAAATATTTTCAAAGTCGAGAAAAGAAAAAAGTAATCCAATACAACCTGAAGTGGAATCTTCCAAGATGTGCCACGCCCAGTGGTGGTAAAACGACGTGTGCAACAGAAAAAGGCTTCACTGGACAGACTGACAGCAAAACTGTAAGGTGTTTAAAGCCTATCCACTGCATTATCCAGCAGCAGGTACTTCTCAGAACATATGTGACCCTATCGTGTGTCCCTGACGTACTTCGCTTATTCTTGAGGACTTACCCATCATCAGTTCCACGTAGTTTTGACAGAGATAGAAGCTAAATATCCTGACTTGCCCTACCACACAGCAGTTGGACGGCTTAGCAGTGATAAAGTTCTATTGAGACTTTTTGGGTTCAGGGCCAAGGCTGCAAATTTCTGAATGAAAAGAACCTGCCTCAACCATCACTGAACACAGAATGGCTTTGGAGATTAGGTTTGGCTGCAGACGTGATGAATTTAAGTCAATGAATTAAGCTCAGAATTACGAGTCAAAGCACCACCTGTATTTGAAACTTACATGGCACTTATGTCATTTTGATGATTCACATTTGAATGCAAGAAAGTCCCACTGCCTTAGATACTTGCTGTGCTGTCAAAGTTGACACAGAAGTGCTAGTTCCGTACCCACACAAATTTGCAGATCAAACAACAAACGACAGTTCCAGCAGTGTCTTTCAGACCTCGAAACAAGTGCAAAGGAGCTGTCCATATTTCAAAACCCATTTAACTGTGGGATCGCAAAACCACCACCTGGCTCAACTGCAGGTGATTAACTGCAATGTAATGATCGCTAAAAGGCAAGTGACAAGATGAGAAGCTAAGAGAATTCCGCAAATGCCTTCCAAGTGAGGAATACACTCAAAATCATATTTGGGGATGGATATCAGCACTTGACAGTGCCTATCTCTGTGCAAAGACATTTCAAAAAATGAAATACCAGGATACCTGGCTGGCTTGGTCCGTAGAACATGCAATTCTTGATCTTGGAGTCGTGAGTTCGAGCCCCATGTTGGGTGTAGAGAGTACTTAAAAATGAACTTTTTTTGAAAAATGAAATAGATAAAATCTCATTCCAGATCAACGTTAACAAATGAACATTTGCAAATAAATGATTTTGATGATAGGAAACACTAATTTCACACTTGCCATAAAAATTCAAAATGGATCACAAACCTAAATGTACAACATAAAACTAAACAATTTGTAGAAGAAAACATAGGACAAAAGCTCTATGACCTGGTATTAGGCACGGGGTTCTTAGACATAACACCAGAAGCATGATCCATAAAAGAAAAAAACATTGATAAATTGGGCTTGAACAAAATGTGGAATTTACTCTTTAGTTAAGTTACTGTTAAGAGAATGAGGGGGCGCCTGGGGGGCTCAGTTGGTTAAGCCCCTTCAGCTCGGGTCATGATCCTGGGGTCCTGGGATTGAGTCCCTGTGTCTGGCTCCCTGTTCAGTAGGGAGCCTGCTTCTCCCTTTCCCTCTGCCTCTCAAATAAATAAATAAAATCTTAAAAAGAGAGAGAGAAAGAGAATGAGAAGACAAGGTACAGACTGGGTAAAAATATTTTCAAAGAACTTTTTATCCAGAATAGACCTGTCAAAACAATTAGCTCAAATTGTCCTAGGCAACCCAACTTCTGCCTTCTGACCATAAAGTGGAAACTATAAAATAGACTATTTTCAACATAATGTGAGGTATGTGATAATACTTAATATTTACTCAGCATTTCCATGTGTCAGATATCATGGCAAGCCTTTTAAATATATTAATCTATTCAATCAGAAAAAAAAACCTATTAAGTGGATATTTCTTTTCAGTCTAAAAGGAGGGGAAACTAAAGACCAGAGAGCTTACGTAACTTGTCCAAAGATTGTATGTGGTGAGCGGATTAATAATGCTGACTCAAGCCCTTCAAGTTCCCCTCCCACAGGCTGAGCACGAATGCCAGATTGTTAGTGGCTGTGGAAAAAGGGAGAGGTGCAAAAGTCCTGCACCGACAAGGCCTGCTGACTTTTTGAAGTGAAGGCGGAAAGGGGGCACGGGGGCAGGCACGAGAGGAGGCAAATCGGGGGTCTGTTCTTGTGTGACCGGCTTTAAACTGAAAGCAATTTAACGCTAGGTGGCGATAGATCTCAGACACTTCAAATCTACAGTCCACTCCTTTCACGTAAAGAATGCAAGATTATTAAAGGGATTTTTTTTTTAAAGAGTTTATTTATTTATTTGCGAAAGAGAGCAGAGAGAGAAAGAAAGCACGAGCGGGGGCGGAGGGGAGACAGAGGTAGAGGGGGAAGCAGACTCCCACTGAGCAGGGAGCCCCATGCGGGGGGTGGGCTCCGTACCAGGACCCTGGGATCATGACTTGAGCCAACGGCCGATGCTTAACCCACTGAGCCCCGCAAGTGCCCTAGCACTTTTTTTTAAAGACCTCCCTGAGAAGCATCCTTCCCCCGCACACACACCACCACGAATTTCTGGATAATTCGAGAATACAAACTGCCACTATCAAATGATTCTTGAGCAACTGGGTGTTCATAATGTCCTTTGGGCAACCGGTTGTTGTTGAAAAATATATTTGCCAGAAGATTTCACATCAGCACAACATCCTGATGCGTGATCCATGAAAGTTCTTAGCTTATGAAATTGCATGAAGTTATGAATAAGCAGAGCTTAGGGTAATTTGTGAGCAAATAGTTTTACAATTTGCTGTTCCGCAGTATATATGAGAATCAGATGGTTCTATTTAAAAAGGAAATTTCATGCAACAGAGCTTTGCTTTACTCTTAAACACAATCTTTAGCCCATGGCGTGTGAAGTATTTCCTATTTTCTACTCTCTGTGCTCATTTAGGTTTTAGTTTTATTTATTTATCTATTTATTTGTTTATTTGAGAGAAAGAATCTCAAGCAGACTCCACGCTGAGTGGGATCTCACAACCCGGAGGTCATGACATGAGCCGAAATCAAGAGTCGTACGCGTAACAGACTAAACCACCAGGTTTTACTTTTTGTTCATGAGGCCTGAATTACAAGCATGAAGTAAGCACAGGACTTAGAATATGGGGCATTTTCCTATTCCTTTTTTTTTTTTTTAAGATTTTATTTATTTATTTGAGAGACAGAGAGCAAGAGAGAGACCACAAGTGGGGTGAGGGGCAGAGGGAGAAGCAGGCTCCCCGAAGAGCAGGGAGCCCCATGTGGGGCCTGATCCCAGGACCCCAGGATCATGACCTGAGCTGAAGGCAGATGCTCAACCACCTGAGCCACCCAAGTGCCCCTCATTTTCCTATTTCAATGAGTAAATCTCAGTGTTTGGAAATATTTTTCAAATTATATCTAGGTGATATATTTCTGGCCTTTTTCCTCTTAAAAACAAACAAAACCAAAAACCCAGAACTGTTTGGGGAGTCAGGGCCGTTGGATCCAGAAGTCCCATTGATCCCATCGGAGAATGCTTCCCGTACCTACCTACCAACTGCCCCTGTCCCAGGAGCCAATCTGTTTTATAATGAAATTACTTACCAAGTACCTCTGTGGCCCGCTCTGCTTCTTTCTATTCGTGTTAACAGAAAGAAGCACATGAATTTGCAGGAGTATTAGGGAAGTTATTTTTCTGTGTTGATAAGTGGCCAATTTTAGAATCGCCTTTGTTATAAATAAATCCTGTCAACTCTCCATGCCCAGGAAAAGAAATTGAGACATTTGATACTTGCCAAACATAGTTTCCGTAGCAAATGTGCCATGAGTAATGCTGCTGTTGTCCGGCGGCTCCATTCACAGGTTCTTCTGTGATTTGAGTATTCCAAAGGGAAGTGCTGTAAGGTTGGTTTTGGGGGATACAGGACCTTTGCAAGAAGAACCAAGGAAACACCCCGATGGTCCATCTAAAGGAGAAACCATTCAGATGTTTTTGGCACTAACACAGGATGACTACTGGCAATTTGTTTCTTCTGCGGGAATGTGTCAATTTCTTCTATTTCAGCTTTAACACTTAGCTAGATGATGAATACTGCGGCGTTTTTTCCTAATTAGCTTTTAAAATATATATATATATCCCTTCCAATGCATGCCCGGTATAATAAAAAGTGCAAGCAAGTAGTTGAGTAAAGGCAAGTTGTGTATCCGTTTCTTACCTTGCAAATTTGTACTTAGCTAGTTATCTGATTTGATGTGAAGGCAGAAGCAGTTAGGGGCGCCTGGGTGGCTCAGAAGGTGAAGCATCTGCCTTCAGCTCGGGTCCTGATCTCAGGGTCCTGGGATGGAGCCCTGCATCGGGCTCCCTGCTCAGTGGGGAGTCCGCTTCTTCCTCTGCCCCTCCCCCTGCTCGTGCTCTCTCTCTCTCTCTCTCTCAAATAAACAAAATCTTAAAAAAAAAAAAAAGGTAGAAGCAGCCATATAAAGGCATAAATTCCTCACCTGGCTCATTTTTTGTGATCGTCTGGTGACTTTTTCCTTTTATTTTTTTCAATGTAATTGATTACCTGAAGAGGTAATATATAAAAAGGTACAAAAACTCAAAAGATCCCAAAAGTCATCTCTGTCCTTGCCTGCTCAGCACTCACTGGGCTCCAGCCCACCGGTCATGTGCTCAGCTGGAGAGGGGCTCCCCCACCCCAGCCCTGCAGCTGCTGATCTCCCCAGCTTCTCAATCCCAGGAGGGCCGCCCGATCACTTGAATAAAGAGGACCTGCTTGTTTTTCTGCATCATCTGTTTCAAGTCCTTTTCTAATTTTATTTTTACTTTTTTGTTTTTTGTTTTTAAGAGAGCTCTATGCGGGGCTTGAACTCACAGCATCGAGATCAAGAGTACTACTCCTTTTCTAATTTATTGTGTCTCCCCACTCTACTCCAAGTACCCACATTTCTAAGGGCAGGAGCTTTGTCTTGTTCATAATTATATCCCCAGGGACTGAGACAATGTTGGTACACCCTATTTGTTTCATTAATTCATCCGTTCAAAACATGTATGTTAGCACCTGGTATGTGTCAGGCACTGGCATTAGCAGTGAACAAAAATCTCTGCCCTCATGCAGCTTACATTCTAGTATTGCAAGACAAGCAATTCTCAAAGAAGTCAAAGAAATATATACTATGGCAGTGCTAAGTAGTGTAGAGAAAAATCAAACAAGAAAAGGGGACAGGGACTTCTAGGGGTGGAAGAGGGGCTGCCATTTCAACTGGGTGGTCAGGAAAGCCTCACTTTGAACGTGACATCTGAGCAGAGACTGCTTAGGGAGGGGAGGGAGTGAGCCCTACAGATCTTTTTTTATTATTATTTTTTAAGATTTTTATTTATTTATTTGACAGAGAGAGGAAGAGAGAGAGCACAAGCAGGGGGAGCAGCAGGCAGAGGGAGAAGCAGGCTCCCTGCTGAGCAGGACGGACAACTTGGGGCTTGATCCCAGGACCCTGGGATCATGACCTGAGCCGAAGGCAGATGCTTAACTGACTGAGCCACCCAGGCGCCCCGAGCCCTACAGATCTTTAAAAAAAAAAAGCTTCTCAGGCAGAGGTAACAGCAAGTATAAAGGCCCAGAGGTGGGAGCAAGCATGTTTATTCCAGAATCCTTAAGATCAATGTAGCTGGGGCAGAGTTGGCAGAGGGAGGTGGTAGGAGATGAAGGCTTTAGCAAAGAGGGAAAGTAAAGAGATGCCAGAGGGGGCAGGACCAGGGAGGCTGTTGAAAGCCATTGTCTGGGGGCGCCTGGGTGGCTCAGTCAGTTAAGCATCTGCCTTCGGCTCAGGGAGTGATCCCGGGGTCCTGGGATTGAGCCCCACATTGGGCTCCAGCCCCACATCGGGCTCCCTGCTCTGCTGGGAGCCTGCTTCTTCCTCTCCCACTTCCCCTGCCTGTGTTCCCTCTCTCGCTGGCTGTCTCTCCCTCTGTCAAATAAATAAATAAAAATCTTAAAAAAAAAGAAAGAAAAAGAAAGCCGTTGTCTGACTGGGGTGAGATGAGGAGCACCGGTGGATTTACATTTAAAAGGATTGCTGGCTGTAGTGTTGAGAACGAACTGAAAATGCACAGGAGGAAGTGGATGCTATTGCAGTAATCCCTTGGGCCATCCGTGCTGGTTAGACCAGGTTGAGAGCAGCGCAGAAGTGCCCACATTCTGGCTATGTTTTCAAGGTGGCCAACAAGATCTGCTGATAATTTTGATATGGGTGCAAGAGAAATAGAAAGGAGTCCAGTTTGGCAGCGGGAGGAACAGAGAGGCATTAACTGAGATGAAGAAGATGGTGGGAAGATGTTCGAAGGAAGGGCGGAGCTCAGGAGTTACACCTGAGACATGCTGAGTTAGAGGTGCCTATGAGACATCCAGGTGGAGATCCAAGTCTGAAGTCCAGAGGAAAGTTCTGAACTGGAGAGAGAAATGCAGGCTACAGCCCTGAGGCTAAATGGGCTTTCTCAGGAGCAAGTGCCCTGGAACATCCCAGTGTTTAGTGATCAGGGCAGCAAGAAGGAACCAGCAAAAGAAGCAGAAATAGAGAGGTGGAAGGAAGCCAGGGCGAAGGGGTTCCCAATGTCAGGGGGAAAGAGTATTATCAGGGAGAGACTGGCCGTCTGGGTCCCATGCTGCTGGACGCGTCCGGTAAGATGCAGCCTGGGATGGACCATTGGCTTCAGCAGTGTGGCAGTGACCTTGCAAAAGGATATCGAAGCTCATTTTCAGCCCTGAGATTCTATAATTATCCTTTTAGTTTATGCAAGTTATTATATTTGGAATTAAACAAATACCATGACGGAAGAGTCCAGGCAGGCTAAAGCGGTCCCCTCATCAGAGGTAACTCGACACTTCCCATATGACGGAGCCAAGGGTAGGAAGAGTGAAGCCCTCCAGCTGTTCTCGATGCTTATTTGTCCTGGGAAAGGAACTCTGCTTAAAGAGTCTGGCTTTCAGATTGGAGTCAAGATTCAAACCCAGTTTAGCCGAGTTCTGTCTTTCTCTTCAATACACCTTTGTTTCTTTTTAGAGCAAGATGTTTCCAGCACTAAAACTTCTGGAAATTACAAATCAGTTCCCTCTTCATCTTTTGCTCTGCTTTACGAAAATGTGACACTATCGTATAGGATGTGCTTTTCTTTTCCTCCTCGTACTTTCGTGCTGCTGATTGGTCTGAGGGCATCATTCCTCTAATCAATAATTTCGAAATTTGAGACATTCATGGAAAAGGTTAAGAAAGAGGATCTGAACGGAGAGAACAAGGCAACAAGGACCCGGGCTCACAGATGACCATAAATTTGACCATAAATTTTAGCCTATCAAACTTCTCCTGTGATGCTTAGCATCCAGATTTATGTAACATATCTGATTCCTCCTATTTGAGTCCTTGGCCTGCCCTTAACCATGGCCCTCACCATGCATCCTTGATCCGTCCTTGGCCCTATTCATATTCTTCCTTGGGGAGTTCTATCTACTTGCCATGAACTGGACCACAGACATTATCAATGGTATATCAGAGTCTAATCAGAGTGTTCTCTTTCTTTTTTTTTTTTAAGATATTATTTATTTATTTGCGAGAAACAGCATGAGCAGGAGGCAGGAGGCAAAGGGACCGGGAGAAGCAGACTCCCCACTGAGCAGGGAGCCCGACACAAAGCTCCATCCCAGGACCCTGGGATCATGACCTGAGGTGAAGTCACAGGCTTAACCGACTGAGCCACCCAGGCACCCCCAGCATGTTCTTTCTTAACAGTACATAAAATGGTGGAGTGTCTTACAGTCCGAAGGTGTCTCAGATTCAGTACTCGATGATACCAGCCACATGCAAACCATCCACGCCAGGCCCCATGCTGCAGTGGGGGCCCCTTCTGAGTGCCCACGGCTCCTGCTCTCTGGTATCTCCTGTCTTTGCTCTCAGCACGCAACCTTTTCCAAACAATATTAGCTACTTATTATGTTCTTAGTTCCTGTGTTTGTACCATGGAAATATTTCTTAGCAGCTCATCTTTCTTATTTGGAAATGGTGTTCTGTAAACTAAAAGCGTTGACTTTTATTTCCTTTCTCGCTTGGTTAATTTGTTTCCTTCCCAGGAACTGCAGCTGACGGGCAGTACATAAAGCCAGGGCCCCGGTGGTGGGGGGGACGGGAGACCAGGGAAGGAAGTCAGGGATCTGGGTCCTCCTCTGGCCGTGCAGGAATTCGCTGGTGGCCATGGTCCAGCCCCTTCCTCCTCTCTGAACCTGGGCATTTGGATCAGGGAAAGACGGAACTGAGTTAGCCAATCTCTGAGGTCCTTTTTTTTTTTTTTAAAGATTTTATTTATTTATTTGAGAGAGAGAGAGAGAGAAAGCACGAGCAGGGGGAGGGGCAGAGGGAGAGAGAGAAGCAGACTCCCCGCTGAGCAAGGAGCCCAATACAGGGCTCAATCTCAGGACCCTGGGATCATGACCTGAGCCGAAGGCAGACACTTAACTGACTGAGCCACCCAGGCGCCCCTCTGAGATCCTTCTTGTCCTAACTTCAGGAGTTAGGCATTTGAGTCTGCCAGAAATCCACACTGGAAAAGAAGTTCTCACCTATGCCCACTTGCCCTGGTGAGGGAGGGCTCTGAGACCACTCAGGCCTGAGCAGCTTGCACCTCCTCTCTGGTGAGGAGAAGAACCTCGGCTCCAGTGACCACACCCTCCGCCCCCAGGGTCTCCCCAGTCTCAGATCAGTGTTTAACAATGCAGGGAGCTATTCTGAGGTCCAAATACTGGGAGCACAAACTGCGAGAAGCTGAGGGCCATGCCTCACCGTGATGACAGTTTACTTGTCTGTCGCACTGGGACTTGTTCAGCTTCGTGCCCACCCTCACTCCTCTTGCAGCAATCCTCAGCGCACCACAGGGACCCAGGAAGTGCCCAATGACTGAATAGTCCGTATGTGGGTGACTAGCACCAGGGTAAGGGCAAGAAATGCCCAATCAGCTCACTGGGAAGGCCTAGAGCAAAGGAGGAGATTATCTGATGCTGCCGCGGACAGTGGGGAAGACCTAAGATTCACAACACCAAAGGCCAACGTGGTGAGGAGTTATTAAGACACAGAAAGGGGACTGTGGCAGATGCGTGCTGTTTCCCCCAGCATCCTTGTGAATCAAAACTCCCCCAATTTTCCTTGAGTTAACCACCTCTCCCCACTGTCAAACCCATGTGATTTGAATGGAGCAACTCCAGCCTGAGATCTTCGGGGACCGCAGGACCCGGGCCCCAGGAGCAGGCATGCTGTAGAATTTGAGCGCCCTCCGTAAGACAATTGCTCAAGCCACTGAGAACAGGCACTTTTTCCACAGGGCCTCTGAATTCCCAGCGTGCCATCCTAGAGCTGCTGGTGGCCCCTCGGTCACTACAGGGAGCTCCAGCCTGAGAATATAGCCAACCCAAAAGAAAGCTGAGCCAAGAGATGGCTCTGAATCCCTTGACCCAGCCAAGCTCCACATCCCCCTGGACTTTTCAGTAAGCTGGGCCAGTAAATGCCTTCCTCCTCCCCCAAATTGAGCTAATAGAAGCAACAGATTTTTAAAAAAGAATTTATTTATTTATTTGACAGAGAGAGAGAGAACACAAGCAGGGGGAGCTGAGAGAAAGCGGGAGAAGCAGACTCTCCATTGCGTAAGGAGCCTGACGCAGGACTCGATCCCAGGACCCTGCGATCATGACCTGAGTTGAAGGCAGACGCTTAGCCACCTGAGTCACCCAGGCACCCCCAGATTTTTTTTAACTTGCAGATGTGAAACAGTTGCAGGCTTAAGAGAGTGAAGTCTTACTGCAGAGATGAGCCTGTGAGCAGTGCTGAGACAGAGCCAGTTCCGAAGCCATCCCCGGTCCTGCCTGGCTGACGGGGCCCAGGGTGCAGGGGCCTCGGTGGGCTGAAGAACATTCCTCTCATCCGATGAACTCAGGAAATAGAAACCTCACTGTGTGTGTCCTCCTGTCAGCAGGTGTTGCTGCCTTCAAACAGCGCTCCCCAAAGTCTGAGCAAGCTGACAGGCTTTCAGAAGCCAAGGGGGGTGGTTGACACCTGTATTGCTAGTAAGACGCAAGGAAGCCCATGCATCCTCTCACCACCCCTAGTGTAGTGGGGGGGGGGGTGGCCCCCCATTTACACTGTAAACTTGTCTTGCATAATTGAGCTCCTCTTTTCCTGGTTAAACGTTACCCAGCAGCTGCCCGCTGCACGGAAAATGGGGCCAACAAATGACTGAGCGTGTCAGTGAAGAATTTCCCACTAACCAGCAGGGATGGTGACCTTCGTTTTCACAGCCTGGGGGTGGGAGGCCATAAAAGTCACTTGTGCGGGTGTGTGGGGCTGCAGTGAATTGTTCCTCCCAGACGCTGCAAGTGTCAGGAGGCGAGGGCTTTCTCGGATGTAACCGTAACTCCCGTGCATTCAGCCGGGGGACGCTCCGAGCGGCCAACACAGGCCCAGTGGCGCCGTTTTTGCTTTCTCCTTCCAAAAGCCATGTTTTCAGAGAGAATTAAAATGTATTTTCTGCTTTCCAGTGCATTGAAGCTTCCCACGTGTTCCTTAGAAACAAAACAGGCTTTCGCGTCACTTTATTTACGGCAACTGCTGTTTCACGTCACTTTATTTACGGCCACCGTTGCTGGGTCGACGCTCTCTAGGCGGTCCAGGAGCCGGGAGCGCTTTCAACCTGTTTACCTCCTGTGTGAGTTGTTAACACGTCTGTGTGTGAAAATGTAAAAGTATCAGGCACACGGGCAAACTTCGTGTCAGGCAGGATGCACAGCGGGATTAAGGTCACAAGCTTGTATATAGACAGTGTGAGAGCGCTCCCTGAGTCGGCTGGACACCTCCAATCATATACATGAAAGAGTGGCAACTTTTGAGTGAGTAAGGAACAAACTTTAAACTGATTTTCCCCTTGTCGCTCTTCTAAAAACACTTGCTGTTCTTTTTCTTTTTCTTTTTTAGATTTATTTTTTTTTTTGAGAGAGAGCATGTGCTCGCATGCGAGCAGGGGTGGGGGCAGAGGGAGAGGGAGAGAAGCAGACTCCCCACTGATCATGGAACCCCTGAGATCATGATCTGAGGTGAAATCAAGAGTCGGAGCCTTAACCGACTGAGCCACCCAGGCACCCCGACTGTTCCTCATTTTTTAAAAATCAGCTTTAGGGCATCTGGCTGGCTCATTTGGTGGATGTGACTGTTGACTACAGGGTTGTGAGTTCAAGCCCCATGTTGAATGTAGTGCTTACTAAAAATATACAAGAAAATAAAAATCAAGAAAGTTTAAAAAATCAGCTTTATTGAGATATAATTCACATACAATAACATTTATTTTATTTAAAAATAATTTAAGGGTTCCGTTGACAGAATCTGGACAAATGCATACACTTGTACAACCAGCACCACAATTGAGAATACAGAATATTTCCGTCACCCCAGAAGTTCCCTCATGCTCCCATGCTGCCAATCTCCTCCCTCTTCCTCTGGCTCCTAGCAACCGCTGATCTCATTTCTGACCCCACAGTTCGCCTGTGCTTTAATTTTATATGAATGGAGGGGCACCTGGTTGGCTCAGCCTGTTAAGCGACCAACTCTTGGTTTCAGCTCGGTCGTGATCTCATGGGTCCTGAGATCGAGCGCCATGTTGGGCTCTGCACTCAGCAGGGAGTCTGCTTGAGATTCTCTCCCTCCAACCCTCCCCCTAATCGTGAGCTCTCTCTCTAAAATGAAGAAATAAATCTTTTAAAAAAATCTTTAATTTTCTATGACTGGAATCATGCAGCATGCACTCATTTTTGTCTGCTTCCTTCACAGAACCTAATGCACTCCAAGGTCAACCAATAGGTTGTCCCTTTTATTCTGGGTAGTATCCTGCTCTGTGAATGAAGACTGTCCCTTTACTAGCTGATGGGCATTTGGATTGTTTCCAGTTCATTGTTAATAAAGGTGCTCTAGAAACAGACCCATAAATACAGGGAACAAACGGATGGTTACGGGGGGGGGGTGCAGGGATGGGCAAAACGGGTGAAGGGGAATGGGAGGCACACACTTCCAGTTATGGAATGAATATGTTACAGGGATAAAAGGCACAGTATAGGGAATACAATCAGTGGTATTATAATAGCGTTGTAAGGGGGCACCTGGGTGGCTCAGTCAGTTAAGCGTCTGACTTCGGCTCAGGTCGTGATCTCAGGGTCCTGGGATCAAGCCCCGAATTGGGCTCCGCGCTCAGCAGGGAGTCTGCTTGTGATTCTCTCTCTCTGCCCCTCCCCCCATTCATACTCTTCTCTCTCTCTCTCTCAAATAAATAAAAAAAAAATCTTTAAAATAACACTTGTGAGCACAGCATAGTCTTAGACCTATTGAATCACTATATGTTACACACCTGAAACTAATGTATCATTCTGTGTCAACTACAATTTTTTTAAAAAGTCTTTAAAAAGATAAATAAAAAATAAAGCTGCTCTAAACATTCATGTGCAAGGCTTTGAATGAACGTGTTTTCATTTCACTTGGGTAAATACTCAGGTGGGATCTCTGGGCATATGGTAAATGTATTTTAACTTTACAGGAACCTGTGGAACTATCTCCGACAGCATTGTGTGAGATTCTCAGTTGCTCCACATCCTCGCCAAGACTAGTCAGTCTTTTTAATTTTAGTCACTCTGGTGGGTGTTCAGAGATATCCCATTGTAGTTTTAATTTCTGCCCCTTGTTTTCACAGAGAACCAGAGGCTGGAGGGTGAGAGCTTAGGGCACTGCACTCGTGGGCTGACCTAGAGGCCACAGCTAGGGGAGGAACTCCGTGGACTCCCATCAAAACACGTGGACAAAAGCCCACACTTGGGTGAACAAACTCCACACCTGGATTTGTTTCAAAGCTTGGTTTACTAAGAAAACCCATTACCCACCTGTCTGTTACCAAGAAGATGAATCTAAACGTGCAGCTCCTCTGATTTTGAAAGGACGGGGCTGACTTAGTTCTATTCACTGGGCCAGAGTCTTGATGTCAGCTTCCCTGAACCCTCTGGGCATTTCCTCAGGACCCCGGTCAAAGAACGGATGTATGAACAGCGTGTCCGGCACATTCCAAGTGCGGGTGATCAGGTCCCAGCCCTCACAGAGCTTACTGTCTGGCAGAGAAGGCAGATGCCAAACAAGCAATTATAAAAGTAATATGTGTGATGAAAGCCAAGTTCAGTATGGGTACATAACAGGTGGACTTAAGCCAGCGCTGAGGATCAGAAAGGCGCTCGGGCATTCCGGGAGGGTGTAGAACATGTGCTAAGCTCTGAGGAGGACAAGCGGGGGAGTCTGATGGAACAAGTGAGCCTAATGCAGAACATAGAGGCCCCCGCTCACTGCAGTAGGGCAGGGCCTGGAGCCTGGGCCGTTGCATTTTGCCGCATTGCCCGGGTTGTCCCAATACCTACCAAAGTTTGAGAACCGTGGCCTTGGAAGAATAATGCACAGAGCCACCGCTCCCACAGCATGGCCAACACAGCCCCGTGCCAATGGAACACAACTCCTAACGAATCTTGAGTCTCCACATTGTGTGACCCTCTACCATTCTTTCATCATTCTGCAGACTGGGGTGGGGGGGGTGTTTTCATTACTACATGCCTTTACTTTTTTAAAGATTTTATGTATTTGTCAGAGAGAGAGAAAGTACGCACACAAGCAGGGGGAGCAGCAGGCAGAGAAGAAACAGACTCCACGCTGAGTAAGGAGCCAGATGCGGGACTCGATCCTAGGACCCTGGAATCATGACCTGAGCCGAAGGCAGACACCTAACCAACTGAACCACCGAGGTGTCCCTATGTGCCTTTATTTTTAAAATCAGACTTATTCGGATAAAATTTACCTCCAGCCAAGTTCACTGATTTTAAATAAAACATTCAATGAATTTTGACAAATGTATACAATTGTAAAATTATCATCACCCAAAAAGTTCTTTTGTGCCCTTCGTAGTCCATCCCCCCACCCCACCCTGAACAACCACTAATCGGTTTCCTGAAACAACAGTTTTGCCTTTTTTATAATTTCATATAAATGGAATCATACATATGTAGTCCTCTGTATCTAGCTTCTTTCATTTGTAACATGCTTTTTTTTTTTTTTAAAGATTTTATTTATTTATTTGACAGAGAGACAGCCAGCAAGAGAGGGAACACAAGCAGGGGGAGCGGGAGAGGAGGAAGCAGGCTCCCAGCGGAGGAGGCCGATGCGGGGCTCAATCCCAGGACCCTGGGATCCGAACCAGGACCCTGGGATCCGAAGGCAGATGCTTAACTGAGCCACCCAGGCACCCTCGTAACATGCTTTTGAGATTCATCTATTTTGATGTGTCTAGAAGTAGTTCATGCTTTTTAATTGCTAATGAGTATTCCATTGTATATGGATTACCATAGTTTGCTCACTAGTTGATGGACGTTTGGGTTGTTGCCAGTGTTTGTGTGTTACGGATAAAACTTTTATGAAAAACAAGTACAAGTCTTTGTATGAACACGTTTCCATTTGTCCTTAGTAAATATCCAGAAGTGGGACTGCTGGGTCATATGGTAAGTGCATGTTTATAAGAAGCTGCCAAGGGGCACCTGGCTGGCTCAGTCCGTAGAGCATGTGACTCTTGATTGCAGGGTCCTGAGTTTCAGCCCCATATTGGATGTACAGATTACTTAAAAAAAAAAAAAAGAAAAAGAAAAGAAAAGAAAAGAAATTGCCGAACTCTCTTCCGGAGCAGCCATTTTGTATTCACAACCAGATTGTATGAGGGTTCCAGCCCCTCCACAGCCATGTCAACACTTGGTGCATTAGTCTTTTTAATTTTACCCATTTCAAATTGTTTTTTTTTTTTTTTTTAATCACTCTTGGGACGCCTGAGTGGCTCAGTCAGTTGAGCCTCTGCCTTCGGCTCAGGTCATGATCTCAGGGACCTGGGATTGAGCTCCACATCGGGCTCCCTGCTTCTCCCTCTGTCTGCTGCTCCCCCTGCTTGTACTCTCTCTTTCTTTCTGTCAAATAAATAAATAAAATCTTTAAAAAAAATCACTCTTCCTGCAGCAAGGAAAAGGAGTTGAAAGGGATAAAGAGCCAGTTGGGTGGCTTTTGTAGTAGTCCAGCTGGGAGGCTTTGAGAGTGTTAGCAAACCTCTGGCCTCCTTTCCTGTCAGGAGACAGAGGGGCTGCAGGAAGGGGGTAGTAAAGAAGAATTTACCTTTGAATGTATTGAGCACACAGTGCACAGAGGACACGTGGACTTGCTCAGGGTTGAGCAGTGAGGGAGTCGCAGAGCTGGAAGGAAAGGCGTGTCCTGCCAAGACGTGCTCCTGACCCTGCTTTGAGGGTAGACCCTCAAACACCCGTAGAGGGGGTCGTGGGCAAGGCAAAGAGGGAATTCTTGTCTCCTTGGCTGAGAGGATGAAGCAAATCCTCACATGGACGGAGTAAGCAGTAGTTAATTATCTTTTGAAATAATTCTGTTACGACGTCACTCAACTAATTCAATATTAACTTACAAATTGGCTGATCTTGTGTCTCCTGGGTGCACAGACTCCCCCCACGTTGCTCAAAGTTTAGTGAGTGAAGGGAGCTGAACATTGTTTTGAACACTGTCTTCCACAGGAGTCTGTTTCTTTGACACTCTCTCGACCCCCACTATTTATCTGTAGCCTCCTCCTGAAGGGTCCCAGGCCTACGAAAGGGCAGCCCCACGGCCAACATCAGGGCAACTCTGTCGACAAGGTGAATTCGCTGGGCTCCCCGTGCAAAGGCTGATGAACATAGCTTCCGTCTTCCGGATTCCGGCAGCCCTGCTGCTAGGGCCCCCGGCCCTGAGTGGCTCCATCCTCAGCGGTCTCCCAGAAGCCACGCAAGCCGCTGTTTTCACCCCCACTCTCCGGGCGGACTGAGATGGGGGTGGCCGCATAAAGTACCCTGGGAAGATCGAGTGGTCATAAAAGCCTGCCAATCAACTGTGCGCCTCCTAGCTCACCAGATGTGTCAAGAGGCCAATCAGCTCCAAGTGTTCCCAAAGACAAAAATGGTCATTTCCTGGGAGAACAGAAAGCGGAGCTCTGGCTAAAACCACTTTGCCTTCAACAGCAACTTTTTAATCCCTTTGTCTGGTGCATGAAATCAGTTCCCAGAACACAGGGGTTATTAATAACTGTGGGACCTTTTCCCAGTCTCCAGATCAATTGGCAGAAGCCTCTGGTTACTTCCTTCTGGATGCTTCTATTATTTAAAGGTGGGAATTGGCCTCTCTTTGAAACTGGTACAATTTTTTTTACCTGTCTTATGAGTTGCACAGCACCGTCCCCAGACCCCCACCCAACAAACCAAACCCACCAGGAGGACTCGTGCCCCCTTGCACCTTCCTGAGCGAGCTCAGGGTGGCTGGCATCTTCGCTTCCAGGAGATGCTCCCGCTGGCTCGGTGGACTCCGGGGTGTCCCTCTCCTCTTCGCTGGCTCCTCACCGCCGGGTGTGCTCCTGAGTCTTGACAGGGAAACAGGGAGCCAGCCTGATTTAGGATGAGGTTACTTTGAGCTGCTTTCTCTCCTTGTGGTTGATGAAGGCCCCAGAGTCAGCTGCTGGGCAGGGACTAAACAAGGCCCAGGTCTTAATGTGGGGACGGTGAGGAGGGGTGAGACATTTCTGCAGCGGGAGCTCTAATCACAGCAGCTCCTACGGCGGTGGGGGGCGGAGTGGGGACAGCAGTGTTACAAATGAAGGACTTCCTCCAGAGCTTGCCTTCTGCTCTCCTTCCCTCTTCCCTGGGCCTTCGCCATGCCCATGGCGTTACCAGGATCTCCCCTCAGGAAGTTGCCCCTCTGACTCTCCTCCTCCGAGCTTCACCCCACCCGCCAGCCTGCGGGTTGTGTCGCCAGAGACGACGCCCTGGCATCCTAAACCCAGCGCGGCGCCGGGGGATGGACAGGCCTGGGGTCCCCCTGGCCCCCAAGCCCGTGAGGTCACCCGTGAAGAAACGAAAAGGAGCACGTCTGCCTTGTGAGAATCAGAGATGGCGTGAGCAAAGCACCTGGGGCACTGCAGGTGCACGCCACGTGACCACCGAGCGCTGCCTTCCTTTCCCCGCGAGCGCGCTGGCCCTCCTCTCCGGCCTGTCTCCGCGAATGGCCCCGGTGTCTTAGTCACGCGGGCCGAATGACAAAGCAGTACTCGTGTGTAGGTCTCTCAACGGTCTGTTGTGGTTTTTGCTGTGGTGGTAAGAGAGACATAACACAAAATCGACCATCTTCAGCAGCCATCTTTAAGTGTGGAATCCAGTGGCATTAAGTGCGCTCACATGGCTGTGTAGCCATCGCCAGAACTTTTCCATCCTCCCCAAATTAAAACTCTGTCTGTGTTAAACAGCACCTCCCCATTCCTCCCTCCCCTCAGTCCCTGGCAGCAGCCGCCTTCTGAGTCTCTGAAGCTGACTACTCTAGGTGCCTCTTAGAAGTGGGATCAGACAGCATCGTCCCCTTGGGTCTGGCTTAACGTCCCTCAAATCTCACTTATGTTGTAACACATGTCAGAATTTCCTTCTGGATAATATTTAAGGCTGACTAATATTCCATTGTATTTATAGACCACGTTTAAACAATCCACTCATTGGGCTGTTTTCCAAAAGGGTTTTTGGAAGGGAAATTAAGGCATGAACACACATCACAGAAGAGTGCAGAGTGTAGAGCGTAGAGGAAACCATGTCTCCTCCTGGCCCCTCAGTCCCCAGCCCTCTGATTTTCCTTCAGCAATGACCTTCCACTTCACCTTCCTGTCTGAGCCCACTGCCCAGACTGTGCTTTCTGGAAGCTGTCCTGCACACACCGCCAGACGGGTGTCCTAAGGTGAGCCCTCACTCCCAGGATGCCCACCAGCTGGTGCCAGCTGACCCATACAGCGTAAGTCCCTGACACCACGGCTGCTTTCTCTCCCAGATGCCTAAGAGACCTTCTCCTCACCAGAGTCAGTACCAATGACTCCTTTCCTAGAAAGATGTCTGGACTATTCCTGCCATCCCAACAGGAATTCCTCTCTTCCTCCTTGTGCTTCTGCGCCACTGACCCAGCTCTGTAGCACCAATCTCTCCCAAGGTAAGTCAGCTCCTGTCAGGAAAGGAAGCTCATTTATCCTTGAGTGTGCTCGGGTGACTTCTCCACACAGGCCTGGGCGCTGAGACTGGCCTGAGGGGGTGTCCCTCAGCTTCTCACAGCATCTGTCTCCTCAGAGCCCCGGGGATTACGGTTCTTCCTCAAAGGCTTGTTGAGGTAAACCCAGTTGGTGTTTAATCAGTGCGGGCCCCCTCCATGGCAGCAGGAGTGGCTGTTAGGTGCCAGGGTGTGTGATACTCACCCACCAGGACAACTGGACCCTGGTGTCCTTAATGTTCAAGGATCTCCCTTTCAATACAACTGAAGGGAGGAAAGTGGGTGGCTTTGGATGAGGAGGGCCAGTTCTTGTATCAGGGAAGTGGGGGAGGCATGAGTGTCTTGTGATGCCCCATCCTGGGGACTGCCCAGAGGCTTCCACAGAGGTGAAGGGCCCCCGGAACTGGGTTGAGGGACAAGGTCACATGCTGAGGTCTTCACAGAAGCTGCAGCCCACCAAGGCCCACCTTTGCTTTCACCCTCCTCTCTCCCAACTATCTCCAACTCTTTCTGTGGGGTCGTGGGAGGCAATGCCAGAGGATGGGGCAAGAATGCACATAGCCCCTGGTCCTGCCCCAGGGCCAGAACATTCAGATCAACATGGCCTCCCCTCTACATGGATGAGTTCTTCTGGTGCTTTCATACGTGACGGGGCAACCAGAGAGACCTCAGCTCAAAAAGGAAATCTGCTCCTTTACCATTCACCCATTAGTAACAACGTTTGTGAAACACCAAGTGTCAGGCACGGTCCTCTGGGGCATCACCTGCTGTTGAGCAGACGTAGAACCCCTCCCATTGTCATCCTCCCCTTTGTCTGGTGCCTCCTATTCCTGAGTCTGGCTGCTCAGACTCCCTCAACCGCCCTCCTCCCCCGGGGTCCAGATGCCAGCTTTCTCTACATAATGATGCTAATTCTCTTCTTTCTCTTGCTTTTTGCCTTCCTAAATTTTGTGGACATGTCTGATCATTCGTCACTTTCTCTCCCCATTTCTTCGTCTTCCGGATTTGTGCCTATTTCGATCCTGTCATTAACTTTTCGTGGTGTTTCCGACAGGAAGCAGAGATAAATTCTGGTGTTGCAGCTCCCATACCTAACTAGAATTGCCTTCCAATTTCATCTTCACTTGGAATGTTTTCACAATGATTTATGGAGCTTGGATAATGTTCAGTTATAAAATAGTATTTGTTTTCAGAAATTTGGAAAATTATGGAAGTATTCAGAAGAACATAAAGATCAGTCATAATCCCAGAAATGCAGAAATAACCACTCTCAACGTTTTGCCGCATGTATATATATTCTTTAAAGGAAAAAAATGTCGCTTCTTTCTGCTTTCTTGAATTTGGTGCTGACACTTGGGGGCTGCTGGCCACTGAAGAAGGCCTTTATCACTGGGAGGCACTTGTCAAGCCTTGCTTGGACACCCCAGAGATTCACTGTTACACTGACTGGTGCCTCTCCTTATCCCTCCCGGCCCATTTCCCTTAGTCTGCACTGCCCACTTCCACCCACGGTTCAAACCTTCAGTTTCCGGAGGAGGGTGATGAGGGAACATGGAGGGCCCCTCCCAACCCCGTCATCCCCAGGGAGCATTCTGCCAGGAGAGAGGACTAGAAGAAAAGCACGTCACGGCGTTCCACAGTCGCCTGCCTGCTGCCCCTGGCTGTTGTCTGGTCCTAGGTGATCCCTGATGGGGGGATTTCGGGATCCTTTGGGAGTCACTGGTTGGGGCAGAAGGTGGGTAGTCCTGTAAATGGGTAGCTCTTTAATCCGCCAAACCAAAATGACCCACGACCACCTGAGTCTTAGCATGCTGAAGTTCTGGATTCGTAGGCCAAACATGGAAAACGTTTACACCGAAGGTCAAAGAAACACAAATCAGAAAAGCGATGAAATGCACGCTCCCACCCTTGCTCAATAAATTGCAGATACTTTCAAAAAGAAAATCGCCAGTGAGACAGGGAGTCGTGTATTGCTGTTGGGTGTGTACACTGACAAAATGCTTTGGGAAAGTAGTTTTCCAATAGTATTAAGAAGCTGAAAATGTTTATACTTTTTGATGTAGTCGTTTTACTTATGCAACTTGAACGTAAGGAAAGAATTCTAAGTGTCATAAAGCGTTCTGCACCAAAATATCAGTTGCAGCATTATTAGTGATGTCAGAAATGGTAACAGTATAATCTAAATGCCCAACAGTAAGGGCATAGTTTCATGAATACTATTTGTGAAAAGTTTATTACGATATGACCAAGTGATTGTTATTGAAACAAGTGAAAACAGATAAACCCAGTATTTAATATATAGTTTGCTGATGGCTGTCAAGACAAAAGTAATAATATTGAGAAATGGGAAAAATACTAGTTATCTTTTTAAAAAATATTTTGTTTTTTAAAGTTTATCTGTTTTTTTTTTTTAGTAATCTCTACACCCAGTGTGAGGTTTGAACTTATGACCCTGAGATCAAGAGTCACATGCTTTTCTGACTGAGCCAGTCAGGCGCCCTAATACTAGTTATCTTTGAATGACGGGGGACAGAAAAGATTTTGTTTTTTTCTCCCTATTTTTCTGTATTTTATAAGTTATCTATTATCCAGTATTACTTTATAATTGGAAAAACAACAGTAAAACTACTTTTTAAGGAAAGGAAAAGCCAGTTATACTTTAGTTAAGGGCTACTGTATATTCAGATCAGAGATTTATTTTTTAAAATATTTTTTAAAATATTTTATTTATTTGAGACAGAGAGAGTGAGTGAAAGAGAGAGAGCAGGAGCAGGGCGAGGAGGCAGAGGCAGAGGGAGAAGCAGGCTCCCCACTGAGCAGGGAGCCTGATGCAAGGCTCCATCCCAGGACCCTGAGATTATGACCTGAGCTGAAGGTAGATGCTTTTCTTTTTTTTTTTTGGAGATTTTATTTATTTATTTATTTGTTCGTTTGTTTGAGAGAGAGCAAAAGCAAGAGAGGTCACAGAGGGAGAGGGAGATGAAGACTCATCACTGAGCAGAGAGCCTAATACAGGACTCGATCCCAGGACCCTGGGATCATGGCCTCAGCCAAAGGCATATGCTTAACCAACTGAGCTACCCAAGCTTCCCAGGCCTTCTGTTTTAGGTTTTCGTTTTTTTTAATAATCAGCCTAAAATAATACACCGGCCAAAGATACACACTTTGGGCTGGCAAATTTTGCTTCCCTATAATCCCACCACTGAAACTTGTCAGAGAAGTTTCATAGCCCAGAAGCTGAGTTGGTAGACTGTTTCATTTTATTGAAATAGTTTCTTAGTCCCGACAATAGGTTGGTTCACTAAATTTATTTCAGGAAGTGGTGATGCAAGTGTAATCCCAAAGTTAGGCCCATGGTTCAAATAAGTATTAAATAAGAGGCCTGCTATGAAAATAGGAGAAAAACAATGGTTAATGACTGGAGCAAATTATAAATCCATTTTCTGAGTTCTGAAGGTAACCAATCAAGAAGATTTTTAGGGGCGCCTGGGTGGCACAGTGAGTTAAACGTCCCACTCTTGGTTTCAACTCGGGTCATGATCTTGGGTCTTGAAATTGAGCCCTGCTTTGGGCTCCATGCTCATTGCAGAGTCTGCTTGGGACTCTCGCTCCCTTTCCCCTTGCACTCTTTTCTCTCTCTGTTTCTCTCAAATAAATCTTAAAAAAAAAAATTTAGATGTCTGGCTTGAGTTCTTATGGGGTGAAGGTAGGAAGTGGCAATCTGTTAGATTTTCCTGGTTTGCAGTTGTAGCAACTGGCATGAAGATTATCCGTACAAGAGCTGTTGTGGTGAGGTAACCCACAAGAGAGTGTAAAATACATAGCCCTCACAAGATCCAGGAAGTTCACTTCCAAAGTTAGCCTAAGAAAGATTTACCCACAAATGGGGTGCATCCCACATTCTGACCTGTCAAATTAGTGACCTCATCCGATTTTTCTTTTCTTTTCTTTTTAAGATTTTATTATTTATTTGAAAGAGAGAAAGAGAGCACAAGTGGGGGTGAGGAGGGGCAGAGGGAGAAGAAGAAGCAGACTCCCTGTTGAGCAGGGAGCCTGATGTGGGGCTCAATCCCAGGACCCTGAGATCATGACCTGAGTTGAGGGCAGATGCTTAACTGACTGAGCCACCCAGGTGCCCCCTCATTAGATTTTTCTTATATGCACATTAATAGCTTTAGCTAAACCTTGGGTCTCTCAGAGCCAAACTGATACCTAAGAGGAATGTACTGTGTGGCTGGGTATTGTGTGATATTTTTTGTTTGTTTGTTTGTTTTACAGAGTATCTGTTGCAAAGAAATTTTCTTGAGGTGGGTTACCTAGCGTCAATCTAACGTATTCCATGACCAACTTATCCTAACATAGGAGACTTTGGGTTAGGGGGCAAGCACCCTAACAGATCTTAAATGTCTGACCTGTGTCCACCAATTTTGTGGCTTTGGCTTGCAGGATGTCCCTTAGCAACAGCCTTTATCTCATGTGCACATTAACTCACAGCATAGTTCGACTAAACAGACACCGGTCTGGTGAGAACTGTGAACTCACCGGTCTGTCTTGCCGGCTCTAAGAGCAGGCTAATTGGACCTTTGCCTGCATTCTGCCCTATCATCTTGCTTTTTATGACAAACAACACAACAGACAGAGACAAAGAAAAACAGTGACTATCTTTGGGAGGGAAAGGAGCCATAAAGTGCAAAAAAATGCAGCCCTCACAGGATCCAGAAAGTTCACTCCCAAACAGCCTAAGAAAGATTTAGTTGCAAATGGGCTGTGACCCACATTTCTGCCCAGCCATATCTAGCCATAAATGGGGTGTAACCCACATTTACAAAGAAGGTTGAAATGACAATGGCCCCTTATGGACCAGGACCCTTATGACATATTTCCCTGAGAGCTGGTAATGTTGGACAAAGAGTAAAGTGTGTTTAAATAGTTGACTACCAGATGCACAGCCTCTTTGGCTGTCTGCCTGATGCATGCCAGTACATGCATCCTCTGGTTGGCAGAGTCCAGAGAGAATGTTCTCACTGGTCATAAAGCCATGGTCTTAAGACACAGAACAAGGTGAAAGGAAAACCTAATCAGACCTATTGTTCTCCATGCTTTACAACAAATGACACAAAAGAGAGAGACAAAAGAAAGCAATGACCATCTCTGGGAGGAAAAGGATCAATACAAAACAAGAACACCCAAGGAACTAGTTTACAAATATTTTTTTCTTGCAATTCTATATTTAGAAAGAGAGAGAAAAAGGACTCTCATCATTTTCATTTCCATAAGACCCCACAGACAGAGATCTAGGAGGATGATGTGGTAAGAAATCTTGTCACCCACCAGCTTTTATCAGGTGTCCCAGTATCTCTCAGCTGCAGCACCTCAAAGTGAACAATGTCCAGACAGGTAAGTTCATCCCGTGGACTATACCAACTGTTGGGGAGGAAAAATTTTCCTTTACCCTTCAATATTCTTGCTAGTCTAAGAATTGTATTGACGTGAGAAAGATTAACAGAAGAAAGTAAAATTTAATTGTGTATGTACAGGGAATCCACATAAACATAGGATATTCCAAAAACAGGCAAAATGAAGTGCATATGTCATTTTGGACTACAGAGATGGGATAGAGGCCCAGGGCCTCAAAGGGAAGGGAGGTAATTTACAGGAAGAATGAAAAGAGTGTTTGGTAAACAAATGTTTGCTGGCCATCCAGAAACAATGGCACAAAAAGAGAACTTTGATCAAACAGGCATTGCTGTATCCTCCCTATCCACCACCACTAGTTCATATTATGTAGGAATCTATGGTGACAGTTCTTTTCTGGAGCAAGTCCTCTATCTAAATTCTTTTAAGCATTTGAGAGGAAGGTTGAATGTTCTTCCTGGACCTTCTGGTTTTTGTTTTGTTTCATTTTGTTTTTTAAGATTTATTATTTATTTGAGAGAGAGAGCACAAGCGGGAGGGGCAGAAGGAGAGGGAGAGGGAATCTGAAGTAGACTCCATGCTGAGAACTGAGCCTGATGGGAAGCTCAGTCTCATAATTCTGAGATCATGATCTGAGCTGAAACCAAGAGTTGGATATTCAATGAGCTGTGCTACCCAGGTGCCCCAGGCCTTCTGTGTGTGTGTTTTTTAATTATTATTATTATTATTATTATTTAAAGATTTTATCCATTCATTTGACAGAGAGAGAGAGAGCACAAGCAGGAGGAGTGGGAGAGGGAGAAGCAGGCTCCCCGCCAAGCAAGGAGCCCGATTCAGGGCCTGATTCCAGGACACCGGGATCATGAACGGAGCTGAAGGCAGATGCCCAACCGACTGAGACACCCAGGAGCCCCATATTTTGGTTTTTTAAAAATAATCAGCCTAAAGTAATCCACATACCAAAGGCACACATTTTAGGGTGGAAAATTTTGCTCCCTTATATCCCTTGGTCTACACGCCTCTGTTCCTGTTAACTCAGGCTCAGCCTTCAGATCTCAGCTCCAGCTCCCTTCTTCTGGGAAGTCTTCCCTGACCACCAGACCAGATTATGTTCTCCTTGTTCTTTTCCTCCATAGAGAGGTCACTACTGTAATTAAATAACCATCCACCTATTGTGTGTTAATGTCTATCTCCTCCTCCAGACCACAGAACCCTGTGGGATTATTTAGTCAACATCTCTGGCAACAAACTGTGCTGGCAGATAGTGAGTACTCAAAGTACATTAGATGAATAAATGAAAGTAATTGATTCTGCCAGCTTGACCAGAGCACAGGGGCCATGGGCTCCTTTTCCTGTCCACTCCCTGGGACTGCTAAAAACCATTTGCTCTCATGGCTGGAGAAAGCAAGCATAGTCTCACTAATGCATTTGCTCAACGAGGATTTATTGAGAGGCTGCTTTGTGCCAGTATTCTAGGCTTTTGGAATTTACATAGGCAGTGAACATACCATCAAAACCCTGCCTTCATGGGATTCCATTCTACACTAAGGGAGACATACTGAGCAAATAAACAGGAAGCTGTTTTAAGCTGGTGATAGAGCCGAAAGGAATTTGGGGGAGAAATGGAGGTGAGCTGCGATTTGAAATGAAATGGTTGGGAAAGGCCTTCATGAGAAGGTGGCTGTTGAGCAAAGACCTGCATGAGGTAACAGAGCAGGCTATGTTGCAATCTGGTGGTGGAGCACGCCAGACTACATACACCCTGCCCAGGCAACTGTGAATTACTCTATAGTGTAACTATGCCCCAAATTATGGGACACACAGGAAAAAGAATTCATTGATTATCTAAAATTCCAATAGTCATATTGAATTATTTCACTTGTTACCATAAGAATGTATTACTATTGTAATTTGAAAAGCAGCACATAATTTTTTTTTAAGATTTTATTTATTTGAGAGAGAGAACGTGCACAAGTGGTGGGGAGGGGCGGGGAAGAGGGAGAAGCAGACTCCCCACTGAGCTGGGATCCCGATGCAGGACTTGATCCCAAGACCCTGAGATCATGATCTGAGCAGAAGGCAGGCGCTTAACCGACTGAGCCACCAAGACCCCTCCCCCTTTTAAAGATTTTGGATTGCATAAAATTTTAAGATAAATAAACATGAGGCATTCTTTAAGGAATCTTTATGCCCAAATATAAAAGTAAAGCTAATAATCTACACCCAGCCTACTGCCCTCTGAGGTAACCACTCCTCTGAGGTAACCATTACTAATTTCCTGAATACAGCCCTCTTCTTCCTCCTCTTTTGCATGTGTACACATTTGTACTAGCTTCCTAGGGCTGTGGTCAAAATGTTCCATAGACTGGGTGGCTTAAACAACGGAACTTTTTTCTCTCACAGCTCTGCAGGCTGGATGTCCACGATCAAGGTGTCAGCAGAACCACGCTCTCTCTGAAGACTGCAGGGGAGGACCTTTCTTGGCCTCTTGCAGCCTCTGAGAGCCCAGGCATTTCTTGGCTTATAGCAGCATAACTTCTATCTCTGATTCCATTTTGAGGTCTTGCTCTTGCTTTTCCAAATTCCCTCTTCTTAGAAGGACACGGTCATTGGACTAGGGCCTGTCCTCTCCCGGATGGCTTCATCTTAATCACATCTGGAAACCCCATCTCCAAATGAGGTCGCACTCACCGGTACTAGGCATTAGGAGTTCAACGTATCTTTTAGGGGGACACAAGTCACACAGAACACTTTGCTTCAAGGACTCCAAACCATCCCAAGGTTGCTGGATTTTTTTGCTGGTGGTGACCAGCATTGACCCCATTACTGCAATCTTTTTCTCTAATTTGCTCCTCTCCAGCCACACAGTCTCTGAGGTTATGTCTCCTTCCTCATTCCTATTCTTGCTTATTTTTACATGTGCTCTTGATGTAATTGTTGAATGTTAGAGAGGTCCGGAGCCAATGGCCAAGAAAAAATTCTTGAGACGTCTTTGGTGCAAAAATGTGATTTTATTAAAGCCTGGGGACAGGACCTGTGGGCAGAAAGGGCTGCTGCACCAGGGTTGGGAGGAGCAACTGATTATATACCTTGGGGTTGGGAGAAATAAAGGTAAGAGAAGTTCCAAAAGGATTTTCATATGCTAAAGAAAACTCACAGGATCCTGGAGGACTGTTCTAATCTGCCTATCTCAAGTATTTGTCAATGGGCTGCAGGTTATAAGGACTTTTAATTTTGTGTACATTTCTTTCTGCCTTTGTTTTCCATATCACTCTTTTTTTCCTTAATTGGGCTCATAAAAAGTTAACCTATTTTATTGGTCTTTTCAAAGTTTTAGTTTGGATTTATTGATCACTGCTTTCCTCTCCTCCTCCTCCTCCTCCTTCTCCTCCTCTCCCGTCTCTTCCTTCTTTGGTTTGTTTTCTATTCTATTAGTTTCAACCTATCATTTATTAATCCTTTCCTTCTCCTTTTATTCTTTTTTTTAAGTTTCTTTCTTTCTTTCTTTCTTTCTTTCTTTCTTTCTTTCTTTCTTTCTCTTTTTTTTTTTGAAGAGTTTATGTATTTATTTGACAGGTGGAAAGACAGTGAGAGAGGGAACAGAAGCCGGGGAAGTGGAAGAGGGAGAAGCAGGCTCCCCGCTGAGGAGGGAGCCCAATGCGGGGCTTGATCTTAGGACCCTGAGATCATGACCTGAGTTGAAGGCAGACACTTAATGACTGAGCCACCCAGGCACCACTTTTATTAAGTTTCTTAATGTGATAGTTATTTTCTATGTGATCTTTCTTCTTTGTTGTTTTCTTTAGCAATGAAATAACTTAAACTTGTTTATTTTGTTCAGCTCGACTTTTGATGCATCCTACAGGTTTGGGTATAATTCTTTCATATTACTTACAAGAATTGATACATTGTAAAGGAGGGAAAAAAACTCCTCCTCTTAGGTTCAGTAGGAGGGGCCAATAAATCAAACTGATAAAAGGCAGATTAACAGGAGTAAAAAAAAAAAAAAAAAACCAGGGGCGCCTGGGTGGCGGAGTCCTTAAGCATCTGCCTTCGGCTCAGGGCACGATCCCCGCGTTCTGGGATCGAGCCCCACATCAGGCTCCTCTGCTAGGAGCCTGCTTCTTCCTCTCCCACTCCCCCTGCTTGTGTTCCCTCTCTCACTGGCTGTCTCTCTCTATCAAATAAATAAATAAAATCTTAAAACAAACAAACAAACCCAGATTTAATCACATCCCTACACACAGAAGTCCACAATGAAATGTGAGTCAAGAAGGCAGTTATCATTGGGGCTTATAGACCATTTTTATAAAGGGTGATAAAGTGTTAAGAAGAGGCTAAACAAACAAAAAGGGGTTTGGGGCTGCTGAGGGTAAGTGCTCCGGGGAAGTCATTAGGCAGTGTATGGTAAGTAAGGGCTGTTCACTAAGATTTGTTTTGCAGATAAGAGTCATTCCAGATGATTAGAGTTGCCTCTTATCTCAGGAGTAGTTCTCTTCCTGCTATAGGAGAGACGTCCTCACAAATGGAAATTTATGTTACCATTGCAAAGGGAAATTTATATCTTGCTTTCAGACAAAAAGATGGAGGGCAGGGAGCTGTTTGTCTTCAGCTCAAAACAATCCTTATGCCAAAGTAGCATATTTTGGGGTGACAACTCTGATCCCCTTAATCTCCTCTGAGCTCAGAATTATTGGGGTGTGTATTTTTTTTTAAAGATTTATTCATGAGAGAGAGAGTCAGAGAGAGAGTGGGGAAGAGGAAGAGGAAGAGAGAGAATCTCAAGTAGACTCCCCTCCCAGTGCAAAGCCCAACTCAGGGCTCCATCTCATGACCCTGAGATCGTGACCAGAGCTGAAATCGAGAGCAGCTGCCTGACTGACTGAGCCACCTAGGCACCCCTGGGTGTCTTTCTTAATTTCCAAGTAGTTAAAATTTTGTTTGTTTGTTTGTTTATAGTACACGCGATCGGGGAGGAAGGGGCAAAGGCAGAGGGAGAGAGAGAATCTCAAGCAGACTACACGCTGAGCGTGGACCCCACGTTGGGCCCCATCCCATGATCTGGAAATCACAACCTGAGTCAAAGCTGAGAGTCGGATGGCCAACTGACTGTGACACCCACGTGCCCCTCTGTTTACTTTGTATTATTTTTACCAACCATGTTGGATTACAATCAGAAAAATAGGCTGCTACTTTTTTGAATTTGTTATTATTATTATTATTGGTTTTTGGGGTTTGTTTTTTTTCTTTTTGCCAAAGACATGATCAATTTTTGTAAGTGCTCCATGGACATAAAAAATTTTTCTATATGAGGGGCATTTCTCTATTTATTAAATTGTATATAAATTATATTATCTACTTTCTTTACATAGTTCATTAATTTTTATCTATTAGGCATATTTTTAGTTTTTAAAATGTATTCAGCTCCTAAATTGTCTAGTGCATACAGGTTTATAACTATTATATCATCTTCATTAATTGTGCCTTTTATCATTATAAATGTTCTCTATCTAGGTTGATGGACCTTATCTTAATTTTTTACCTTAATTTTTACTAATTTTGCTTTGTTTGCTTGTAACTGCTTGGTGCCTCTTTGTCCCTTTAATTTCAACTTTTATTTATCACTGTTTCATCTGTATTTATTATCAGCACATAGTTTTTTTTTTAAGATTTATTTATTTATTTATTTGACAGAGAGAAATAGAGAGAGAGCACAAGCAGGGGGAAGAGGGAAGGAGAAGCAGGCCCTCCACTGAGCAGGGAGCCTGACGTGGGGGTCAATTCCAGGACCCTGGGACCACTGCCCAAGCCAAAGGCCGACACTTAATCGAGTAAGCCATCCAGGCACCCCTAACTCTGTCTTCCTTTGGGAAAATTCGGTCTGTTTCTTTCTTATACTCCAGATTTTACTGAAGTGCTATTTATTATCCCATTTATTTATTTATTTATTTATTTTTCAGATTTTTATTTATTTATCTGAAAGAGTGAGTGAGAGAGAGCACAAGCTGGGGGAAGAGCAGAGGGAAATTAAGAAACAGTCACCCCACTGAGCAGTAAGCAGGGAGCCCAATGTGGGGCTTGATCCTGGGCCTCTGGGATCATGACCTGAGCTGAAGGCAGATGCTTAACTGACTGAGCTACCCTTTAATAGGTGTCCCTATTAATCCCCCTTTTTAATTGGTGAGTTCTATGTACTTTTTAATGTTCTACTGCTGATTAGTATTCACATTTCTCTCTGATAACTGTTTTCACCTCTGAAATTTACCTTCCCTACAGCTTTCTTCTCTCCCAAAAGAACTTGTGTAAATCAATATTTTTCAAACGTTGTGTTTCATATTAATTTAGTGGATTGTGACTGAGATAGGGAAATTGGGGTGCCTGTCTGGCCCAGTTGGTGGAACATGTGACTCTTTTTTTTTTTTAAGATTTTATTTATTTATTTGACAGAGAGAGACAGCCAGCGAGAGAGGGAACACAAGCAGGGGGAGTGGGAGATGAAGAAGCAGGCTTCCAGCGGAGCATGGAGCCCGATGCGGGGCTCCATCCCAGGACCCTGGGATCAGGCCGTGAGCTGAAGGCAGATACTTAACGACTGAGCCACCCAGGCGCCCCTGGAGCATATGACTCTTGATCTCAGGGTCATGAGTTCAAGGCCCACGTTGGGTGTAGAGATTACTTAAAAATAAAATCTTAAAAAAGAAGAGAGAGATAGGGAAACTGAAGGGATCCCATGAAGAACTGCCTTTTTTGCTCCTTTTCTTACTTCTATTCTTTTTTTTTTTTTAAGATTTTACTTATTTATTTGAGAGAGAGCGAGCGAGCGTGTGAGAGAGCACGAGTGAGAGGGATGAACTGGTTCCCCGCTGAGCAGGGATCCCGACGTGGGGCTCGATCCCAGGACCCTGGGATCACAGACTGAGCTGAAGGCAGATGCCTAACCGACTGAGCCACCCAGGTGCCCCTCCTGCCTCTATTCTTTCTAGGACTCCCACTCCCACCCTACATACACAACTTATGTCTTCCTTGTAAAGGTCAAGGAATTAATGATTTTTTTTTTTTCTTAATCTAGGCTCCATGCTGGGCATGGAGCCCAACACGGGGCTTGAATTCAAGATCCTGAGGTCAAGACCTGAGCTGAGATCAAGAGTCAGACACTTAACCGCCTGAGCCATCCAGGTGCCCCAGAGTTAACGATTTCTTTGGAGTCTTCCAGCCCAATAGATAACATCTAAGGAATGACTAGGTGGGGTTGTCATGAACATTTTCCAAGACCACTGACTCACCGAGACCCCTGGCTCCAGGGCATAAGTGACGTGGAGGACCCCTAAATACTTACCTTTGTTTCTGGATGCCTGAGCAGACACATCACATGAACTGGAACACAATCCTCCATAAAAATCCCAGACTCCAAGCAAAGACAAGGCTCCTCTTCTTTCCTTTCCGAGTCTCCTGGACACTGTCTGTATTTACACGCTCTCTCTATATCTTCAATGAAGTCTGCTCTCACTTCCTTCTGGCTCAAGCTGGATTTCTATCCTTCCAGCAAGCCTGCATCATGATCACTTTTATTTTTTTTTATTTTTATTTATTTATTTTTTTAAAAGATTTTTTATTTATTTATTCGACAGAGATAGAGGCAGACAGCGAGAGAGGGAACACAAGCAGGGGGAGTGGGAGAGGAAGAAGCAGGTTCATAGTGGAGGAGCCTGATGTGGGGCTCGATCCCATAACGCCGGGATCACGCCCTGAGCAGAAGGCAGACGCTTAACCGCTGTGCCACCCTGATCACTTTTAAAAGAAAAAAAACAACTATAATAGAAAAATATCAGAGAGCATTAAACAAAGCAAAAAAACTTGTTTCAAAAAAACTGTGCCTTTGATTATATGTGGGGTGTGTGTGTGTGTGCACTTGTGAACTGGATCAGGATATAAAATGCATTTCCTCATAGGAGTCCCAGTCAAAAGAAGTTTGAAATCTACTCATTTAATTTTTTTTATTTTAAAAGTTTTTATTTGTCAGAGTGAGAGAGAGCTCGAACAAGCAGAAGCAGGGGGAGCGGCAGGCAGAGGAGAGCAGACTCCCTGCTGAACAAGGAGCCCAATGCAGGGCTTGACCCCAGGACCCCAGGATCATGACCTGAGCGAAAGGCAGTTGCTTAACCGACTGAGCCACCCAAGCATCCCCAAATCTACTCATTTAAATGTACTCGTGTTACTTATAAGGTGAGAAAAGCTCAAGTGAGCCCTAGTCTGTTCAATGAAACTCATGAGCATGGAATTATTATTTTTTCTCTTAAAACTAATTTTCACTTTAAAAAAAAAAGAGCTGAGCCTTGAAAGAAATTTAGAGCAATGATTCTCAGACTTACGTGTGCCTCAGAATCACCTGGAGAGCTTCTTAAATCACGGATTCCTGGGCCCCACCCAGAGCTTCTGATTAGGAGCTCAGGCTTGAGGCTCATGAGTCTGCGTTTCCAGCAAGCTCCATGGTAATGGCGATGTTGCTGGCATGACAGCCCTGTTTAGCAGCACTGATTAACAACAATGATTCTCAGACTTGAGCACAGACCGAAATCACCTGGAGGGTTTGATAAAACAGAGCGCCTGTCCTAGCCCCAGTTTCTCCTTTAGTAGGTTTGGAGTGGAGCCTAAGAATTTGCAATATTAAAGGCTATTAAATGAAGAAGAAAACCTTTCTCTTCATCCTCAACCTCAGCAAACTACCCTGTGGAAAATATAAGTTTCTTATGTATGGCTTTATATATTGCCTTATTGTTTTCATAGATGGCATCTCCATATTGAAATTCTTTGAGACATAGCTTTTTTTTAAAAAGATTTTATTTATTTACTTGAGAGAGAGAGAGAGACAGAGGGAGCATGAGCAGGGCAGAGGGAGGGGGAGAAGCAGACACCCCACTGAGCAGGGAGCCCAGTGTGGGGCTTGATCCCAGGCCCTGGGGATCATGACCTGAGCCAAAGGCAGACACCCAACTGACTGAGCCACCCAGGCACCCCCTGCTTTTTTATTTAATAGTGTAGTGAGGAGACCTTTTGATAGAAGCACATGTAACCAGCTTTGGTCTTTATAGCTGTATAGTAAGTCTACTGTATGAATATAGAATAATTTAATTAACCCATCTCCAAATTATGGACATTCAGGCTGTTCCTTTTTTTCCCCAACTATAAGAAACAAAGCATATTAAAAACTGATGAGCAAAAACTCAATAGAAAGATGGGTAAACAGCACAGACAAGGAAAGACAAACAGCCCTAAATGTAGAAAAAGATGTTTAACCTCATTTATTAGTGAACTGTCAATGAGAACTCCAGTAAGATGCCAATACCATCTTTCACTTATCAGATGGACAAAAATACAAATGTTTGACCCCACACTTTGTTAATAAGGCTCTGAGGAAACAGGCCCTCTTATACATTGTTAATGAGGGTACAAAATGGTGCAACCATTTGGAGTGAATTTGGCTGACAAAATTTCATACGCCTTTACTCCTTGGTTTAGCAATACTGCTTCCGGGCATTTACCGAAGACGTACCTCCACAAATAGATAGCAACCTGTGCGCGGGATTACTCATTACAGCACAATTTATAATAGCAAAAGATCAGTTCAAATTCCCATTATTAAGGGACTGATTGAATAAAATATGGTACATCCATCCTGTTGCAATCGTTTGTTAATTTTGTTGATTTTTCTATGTCGATCATATTTTCACAAAATGATAGCTTATCTCTTTATTTCCAATCCTTATATTGCTTACTTCTTTTCATCTTCTAATAGCATTGTCCAGCATATCTAGTATTTTATTATTTTTTAAAGATTTATTTATTTGAGAGAGAGAGAGAGAATGCAGGCAGGAGGGGCAAAGGGAGATGGAGTGAGAGAATCTCAAGCAGACTCCCTACTGAGTGCAGAGCCTGATGCAGGGCTTGATCCCATGACCCCAAGATCATGACCTGAGCTAAAATCAAAAGTCTGATGCTCAATTGGCTGAGCCACCTAGGCGCCCCTCTAGTATAATTTTGAAGAGTAGCCAAAGCAGTAGACAACTTGTTATTTTTCATTAATCTTAAAAGAAATGCTTCTGAAGTTTCTCCATTGAGTTAAAATAAATTTTTAAAAATTCACTGAATTCAGCTAAAGCTAATATCTTGTATTGGATATTCAAATATATGTTCATATATGACATCAATCTAATTGACATTTTTTATAAAGTCCTTGTTCAGTATTTATTTATTTGCTTGTTTGTTTGTTTATCTTAGGTGAGCTGGAGCCCACTCGGGCTTAAACTCACGACCCTGAGATCAAGACCTGAGGTGAGATCAAGAGTTAGATGCTCAGATGACTGAGCCACCTAGGTGCTGCCTCATTCAGTTTTTGAATTCAGACTTCTGGTAGCCTCATAAAATGAACATGGCAATCTTTGCACATTTTCTATTTTCTTAAACAAACAATATATAAGAGTTATCTATCCCTTTGGAAAGTTTGGTATAAATCCTCTGTAAAACTGTCTGGGCCCACATGCTTTTTTGGAAGAAATGTTTATTTGCAATTTCATTATCTTTAATGCTTATTGGACTATTCTAATCTTCTCTTCTACTTTCATCAACATTACACTTTTTATTTTTCTACAAATTTACCCACTACTTGTGGGTTTTAAAATATTGGTGTATACTTGTTATAAAATTATTTTGTAATGTATTTTTTAAAATATTTTATTTATTTATTTCAGAGAGAGAGCACGAGAGCATGAGCGGCGGTGGGGAGGGATAGAGACAGAGGGAGAGGGAGAGGGAGAATCAGGCTCCTCGATGAGTGTGGAGTACTGCACGAGGCTTGATGCCAGGACCCCAGATCATGATCTGAGCCGAAGGCAGATGCTTAATCGATGAGCCACCTAGGCACCTCAAATTATTTTCTAATTTAAATCTCATTTTTATCTACAGTTATTTCTCCTTTTCCATTCTGTTTCTATTTACTTCTTTCTTTCCTTTTTTGTTTAATATCTTGACCGACTTTTATTTTTTTGAAGACCCAATTTTGGTTTTATTAATTTTCTCATCATTTTGTTCTTAATTTTGTTTTCTACACATTCCTAAGCAATAGAGGGTAGACAAGGGACTTGTCTTTTTGCATTATTTGAATCTTAAAGCTGCTTGTATACAATGTTATAAAAATACAATGCATTATAAAAATAAACTGATGGGGAAACATAATAGTAACTCAGCTTCAATAGTAACAGAACACTAAAAAATCAAGTCAATGAAATAAGTAGTGTTGTGTTGCTTCTTTACACACAGTTATACTTTTTTACTTCTTAATGTATTATCCGTACAAGCATAGTAATCAAATTTTGAATCAATCAGCATATTGTATTAAGTGTTTATTAGATTATAGGAAAAAGAAGGTAGCAGATGATACAGATTTAAGGTTAATTGTTGGTGAGGACTGAAGAATTAAAGATGGCGCTCCAGGAGAGAGGTTTTATAGTTGTTTCAGTTCACTGTTTTTATTTCCCTCTTACTGTTATTTTTAAAATATTTATTTATTTAAGTAATCTCTACACCCAATGTGGGGCTTGAACTCACAAACCTGTGATCAAGAGCTGCATGTTCCACTGACTGAACCAGCCAGGTGCCCCTTTTTATTTCCTTCTTAAAGTTTTCATTATGAAAAATTTCAAACACATAGAAAAGAATAGTATGATAAGCACTCATAAAATACTTAGATTTCACAGTTGTTGACATTTGGACACCATGCTTCATCTCTTTGTTGTTGTTGAAGTATTTCAAAGCCAATCATACCCATAATTTGTAGTGTAGCAAGCACCTCCAGAAAATAAAGATCTTTTCTTATATAACCATAATAACATTGCTCCACTTAACAAATTTAACAAGAATTTAAAAAATATACTGCTCAGTCCATATTCAGACTACTGTAATATTCCCCAAATGGCTTCTACAGTTGTTAATTAATTTATTATTTTTTAAAAGATTTTATTTATTTGAGAGAGAGAACAGAGGGACAGTGAGAGGGTGAAGCAGACTCCCCACTGAGCAGGGAGCCTGATGTGGGGCTCGATCCCAGGACCCTGAGATCATGACCTGAGCTGAAGGCAGTTGCTCAACCGAGCCACCCAGGCACCCCTATTTTTATTTTTTTAAAAGTCTATTTAAGTGATCTCTACACCCAACATGGGGTTCAAACTCATGACCCTGAGATCAAGAGTTGTATGCTCTTCTGATTGAACCAGCTGAGCACCCCCTCCCCTCCAGTTGTTTTCTAAAAATCATGATTCAATAAAGGACATATATTACCTTTAATTGTTAGGACTCAAGTCTCTATCAATCTAAAACAGTCTGACTCTCAGTTTTCCCCATGACTCTGACTTGTTGAGGAGGTCAAGACGTTTATAGAATGCCTCAACTTCTAGATTCATCTGATTGTTTCCTCTTGATAATATTTATCTTGGTCTTCTCCTTCTATATTTCCTGTAAATTGGAAGTTAGAGCTAAATCTTGATTGGACGGATTTTAAATATTTTGACAAGAATTGTTTCATAGGTCATGTTGTTTACTACATATTACACCTCACCGGGTGATACAAAATGTGTGGTTGTTGCCCCTATTTACTGAGAGTGATTTGTGGGCAAGGGTGGTAATAGCATGCATTGAACAATTATATGAAAGATGGGATAATAGTTTGACACCATGCAAATATAAAGTTCTCCATCAGACTTTTTCTTTCTCCATTAGACTTTTGCAACTAATGGTTATATATCTGCTGATAATTGTCTGAATCAACTATTTCATAAAAGCTGACAAAACTTAAACTTCTATCATTTGTTCTACATCTATTAGCTGGTATCCTCTAAAGAAGGGCTTTCCCTCATCACTTGGGAATATTTGGCTACTCTGATATACATTTCTTACTGGAAAGGTGACGTAAATGCTTAATTCTTTCCCCTTAATTAACATCTTTCTAATAATGGGTTAGTGGAAACCATTTCAACTTTGGCTGGTGGGAGCCCCGTTCTGGGTTTGCTCCTGGATCCCTTTGACACAACCCTGCCTTTGAAGACTTTGCTTTTTTTCAAAACAAGTATTCCTAGGCTTGTCTTGAACAATCCCAGATCCAAACCTGGCATCAGCCATCTCTCCATGAGTCCTTGGTTCCTTTTTGTAAGGAATGATATCAAGAGGTCAATATCTAGGTGTGGCTTGCTGTTTGACCTTCATTCTTTTGGAGCACTCATTCCATCTTCTCCAAACAAGAACAATAGTCATAACTTTTGTTTATTTAGTGTCACCTATACACAAGGTATTCTATATATATTAATGTAACCAGTTTATTGATAAGTGTCACACATGAATTACATTAAGTGATTTTATTTCTTATCTCATCCCCTTTCAACTAAACTCTGACAAGCCTTTCCTTCTCATGCCTAAATGACATCGGAGACACCTACCATTATATTTCCATCACTTGTTGTCAGTGAAACAATCCAGTCTCATTTAACTCTTTATTCTTCACATCTAATTTAAAGCAATCTTCCTTCCTCTTTGTAAAGTAGGCTACAGGGACATTGTGTGGGGCATGGTCTGCTAATCGACTCCCTCTTACTTGTCCTACTTTTAGGTTCTAACTCCTTGGGTATTGGAGATGGAAAATAGATGGTGAAAAAAGGCAAATGTCTTTTTTTTTTGAGATGATGTATTTTTAAAAAATTTTATCAATTTTATTTTTTAGTGGAGGGCAGAAGGGAGAAAGAGAATCTTAAGCAGGCTCCACACCCAGCATAGAGCCAGACATGGCGCGGGACTTGATCTCATGACCCTGAGACTATGGCCTGAGGTGATATCAAGAGTCAGACACTTAATCAACTGAGCCAAACAGGCACCCCGAGGTGATTTCTTTATTGAGATATAATTCATATATCATTAACTTTCCATTTTTAAGTGTGCAATTCAGTATGTTTTTGGTATATTTGCAAGGCTGCAACCATCATCACTACTTTCAGAACACTTTCATCACCCCAAAATAGAGATGATCCCCATTAGCAGTTACCCCCCAGTGCCTCCCAACCCCCAACCCTCCTTCCGCCCCAGCCCTGGGGAACCACTCATCTACTTCCTGTCTCTTTGGATTTGCTTATTCTGGACATTACATATAAACAAAATTATACAATACGTGGCCTTTTATTTCTGCTTACTTTCACTTACCCAAATATTTTTTAAGATTTACTATCCATGGCTCAATAATATTCCATTGTATGGATACATCACATTTTATTTGCCCATTCATTAGCTGATGGACATTTGGGTTGTCTCCAATCCCTAGCTACTATGAATGATGCTATGAACCTTAGTGTACAGGATTCTGTGTAGATACAATGCTTCAATCTATTACGCATACCCGATGCTTCTGTTGGGTATTTACCTAGAAGTAGAATTGCTGGATCATATGCTAACTCTATGTTCAACTTTTTGAGAAACTGCCAAACTGTTATTCAAAGCAACTGTATATAAATGTACCATTTTATATAACCAGGAGCATTGTATGAGAGCTCCAATTCTCCACATTCCCACCAACACTCAGTATTGTCTGTTGTTTTTGAAATTATAGACATTCTAGTCTGTGTGGTATCTATGTTTTTTTTTTTTTTTAATTTATCTGACAGAGAGCACAAGCAGGAGGAGCGGCAGGGAGAGGGAGAAGGAGGCTCCCCGCTAAGCAGGGGGCCTGATGTGGGGCTCCATCCCAGGACCTTGAGATAATGACCTGAACTGAAGGCAGATGCTTACCTGACTGAACCACCGAAGGCGCCCCTCTCAGGGTGGTTTTGATTTGCATTTCCCCAATAACTATTGACATTAAGTATCTTTTCATGGGCTCATTGGCCACTTGCATATTTCTTTGGAGAAATGTCTCTTCAGATCCTTTGCCCATTTTTAAATTAGGTTACTTGCCTTTTTAATATTCTGGATACTAGACATTTATTAGATGTATGATTTGCAAATATCTTCCATTTCTTGGGTTATCTTTTTTCTTTCTTACTAGTGTCCTATGAAATATGGAAGTTTAAAATTTTAATTGAATTCACTTTATCTGTTTTTTTCTTTTGTTGCCTGTTTTTGGTGTCATATCTAAGAAACCAACGCCTAATCTGAGGACAAGGACATTTAAGATTTCTTATGTTTTCTTTGTAGATTTTTACAGTTTAGATCTTACATGTAGGTCTTCAATCTATTTAGAGTCCTTTTTTTTTTTAAGGAGCAGTTTTAGATTCAAGTCATTTTTTATATATGGTGTGGAGAAGGGATCCAACTTCATTCTTTTATATGTAGCTATCCAATTGTCCCAGCACCATTTATTGAAAAGACTATTCCTTTCTCATTGAATTATCTTGGCACCTTGTTGAAAATCAATTGAGCATAGATGCATGGGTCTATTTCTTGACTCTTAATTGCATTCCACTGGTCTATCCTTAGCCAGCACCACACTATTTTGATTATTGTAGCTTTGTAGTAAGTTTCAAAAATCAGGAACTGTGAGTCCTTCAACTTTGTTCTTTTTTTCCAAGACTTTTGGTTTCTCTTGGTCCTTTGCATTCCCATAGGAATTGTAGCCTCAATGTGTCTGTTTCTGCAAAGAAGGCAGTAGAGATTTTGATAGGGACTGCATTGAATCTGTAGATCATTTTGGAGAGCATCCCCTCCCCTTTTTTTTAAAGATGTATTTATTTATTTGAGAAAGAGAATGCATGTGAGTGGGCAGAGGGGCAGAAGAAGAGAGAATCCTTCCAGCAGACTCCCCATTGAGTGGGGTACCCAAAGTGGGGCTTGATCCCAGACCCCAAGATCATAACCTGAGCTGAAATCAAGAGGTGGCTGCTCAACTGACTGAGCCACCCAGGTGGTCCTGAAGTGTATGTTAACAATATTAAGGCTGCTGGTCCATTTATTTAGGTTTTCCTTACTTTTTTTTCAACAATGTTCAGTATACAAGTCTACTTCTTTTGTTAAATCTATTCCTTAGTATTTTATTCTTGATGCTATTGTAAGTTGAATTGCTTTTTTAACTTGATTTTTAGAGCAAATGTCTTTTTACTTCATTGGGAGCAGCTGGAATTCTCTGTGGTTGTTGTTGTTTTACTTAGTAACACTGACTGACCACAGGGCCTTCTGTGGGCAGGTATCCAAAGTCGGGATCTCTCATGGGACACATGTGTGAGCTCTTTGCGTGTCAACCTTGTGCAGGAGCCATGCTAATCTTCTCTGTTTTGTTCCAATTTTAGCATATGTGTTGCCAAAGCGAGCACTGTGTGAGCTCTTAGGAGGTCCCCACAGATCTCCATAGAGCATAGTATCCTTGGTACAGGATATCAATCTTTCAGTTCCAGGATTCCAACTTTGCCACTCACTGCCCACTGGCACATCCCATAGCCTCTTTCTGGATTTTCTTTCTTGCAGTATGCGTCTCTTTTTTTGGGGGGTGGTGGTGGTGGTTCAAGAGAAATAGCTCAAATATAGTTAGCTCCTGTTGTGTTTACTTGACAGGCAGGGGCTTACTTTCCAGATTATTTTTTTTAAGATTTTATTTATTTGTCAGAGAGAGAGCGAGCGAGGGAGCACAAGCAGGGTGAGTGGCAGGCAGAGGGAGAAGCACCATAACAAAAAAGTAAAAAACTCAAATTCCAGATGAGGAGAAGGTATTGGCTGCATATAGCTATGAAAGATTTATATCCTGACTATAAAATAATTTCTAAAAATCTATAATAAACCGATAAACTGTTCATCTGAAAAGTGACCCAGGCAGAAAAGGAGATCCAAATTGCCAGTGAATACATGGAAAGACACTCACTCCCATGAGGAATCAGGAAAACAAATTAACACCATAAGGAAATATAATTTTAGACTCTTAAAAATTAGTAAAGAATTAAAAACTCTGAAAATATGTAGTGCTAGTATCTGACACTCTCATATTCTGCTGTTATTTCTGAGATCTTTTTGTCAAATTGAAGATATGCATATGCTAAGACTTCATAAATGTCACTAAAGAAACTTACACATACAAGCATAAGTAGAGAGTTTTATAAAAATGTTTATATAGCAAGGTTAAAAAAATTCCAGCAAACATAACAAAACAAAAACCCTGGAAACTCACTAGATATCCATTAATAGGAGATTAGATAAATGTCAAAATATTATACAGTAGAATACCACAAAGTACTTGAAAATAAATTAACACTTCAGCTACCCTCTTTATCCATAGGATGTTTCTCAAAAACATAGTATTGAGAAAGAAAGGGGGGGTGTGAGTTGCAGAAAGATATATACAATATGATAGCACTTATATAAACCTTAAAATATGAAAACAATACTAAATATTGTTTACAATATTTACAGATACATTTATATGTAGGAAAAACACAAACAAGTATGAAAATATAAGTCCAAATTCAGAAGGGAGAGGTGGAAATGGGGTCAGGCGGGGCAACACAAGGAATTCATCACAGTTTCTATTCTTTTTTTAAAGATTTTATTTACCTATTTGGCAGAGAGAGAGAAAGAGAGCACGAGCAGGGGGAGCGGCAGGCAGAGGGAGAAGCAGGCTCCCTGCTGAGCAAGGAGCCTGATGCAGGGGTCGATCCCAGGAGCCTGGGATCATGACCTGAACCAAAGGCAGATGCTTAACTGAATGAACCACCCAGGAGCCCCTCTATTCTTTAGTATGGCCGATACTTTGTTAAATGCAAACAAAAATACAAAATAACTCCCCGTGTTGTGAGATAGCTCTAAATTCAATTTTCTGTAAACTCTTTTCCTTCAGTTCTAATTTCAGAGTACTGCTTCTAAAAAAGGTTGTCTGCTCTCAGGCTGGTGACACAATGAGTTTTTAACTTTAACTTCATGACTAAGACTCTCCTTTGTCTTGGGGAAGCCAGACTTACTTCCAGTTAGCAAGTCCATACAGGAATTTCTTCCCACTCTATAATCAGTGACATCTTTTCCAAATATTCCAACCTGTTTGCCTAATTTTCAGAGGAAGGGGCATTCAGGAGCTAGATATAGGTTACCTTCTGTTAGGGGGTTCAAATTTACTTGCCAGCTGGCTTTAAGACTACCAAAATGGGTAGGATTACCCAGGTCTAGTGGTGAATTTGTCAGTAACCAGGTGTGCAAGACCTTAGGTGAACCCCTTGACTGCTGTGGACTTCAGTTTTCTCACAGTCAAACAAGCACGATGGATGAAATGACTTCTAAGGTACATTCTTGATCTAACTTTCCACGCTTCTAAGGCAGATTTTGAGGCTTTGTCAAAACATTCCTTGGCCCTGAAATTCTTCTCCGCTCTCATTTCTACCAAGCAGGTTGGATGAATCCTGGTGATCTTAAACTCCTGGACAACTTTTAGGGATGCTATATTTTTCATATGCCCAAGTTGAAAGCGCAAAGAGTCAAATTCACCCCACTTGCCTTTATAAAGGCAAATGTCCTGGCTTCTCATTTAGGTATAAATTAGCATTGGCTTTGTAACTTATAACAGCAGTTGTCTGGTAAATCCCTTGAAGTGGTTGCTAGTCTCTTTGTAGTAAAATTTTCCTCCTCTCCCCTTGCTTGGCACTAAGAGGAATCTAATTTATTTTCTGAGGCAGGGTGCAAATACTTTTTATTTAAATTAAGGTATTGTGTTATCAATGAACAGAGTCCTGACTGATAAGAAAGGTATGATTTTACCTTGTGAATTTATATAAATGTAAAATATATAGTTTTGTGGGAGTAAGAACTGTCAACTTCTAGTCAAACCTGTTAGTTTCAAGAGTCGGCAACTACCTGTTGCAATCAGGAATTACAGGTTGAAAGCAACTACAGTCAGTTTAATTCACGTGGTGTTTGAATTCAAAAGCAGACTGGTAAGTGGAATTTGAATATTACACAGTTAATAGCAGGGAGGGTGCCTAATCCTAGATGACTCAGAATGCCCGTGCAGTGCGGTAGATGGTACAGAGAAATGCAGTGTGGCCAAGCGCATGAGAGAGAGGAGTTCATAGGGGAGTTATATAGCTAAATCATGCACGAGCAAAAGCAAATTTTGGGAACTCAGAAAATCAAAATATATTTGACGATATTTAGTTTAGTGACTGTGTGTGCTATGATTTGTTTAGAAATTAGCTGAAGCAATAAGGAAAACTGGAAAATATGGCATGAATATAAGGAGATGATAAAAAAGGAGAAATAGGACTTGAGTTACTGCAAACAGCAGAAGGCAAGAGAATTTCATCCAGGAACAGGAAACTCAAAATAAATAACACCAGCTAGGAAATACGGCAAACACAAATCTTATAAATAATTTAAAAACTTGCTGATTTCTTAATGCATCATTTAACTTTTCAACTGCAAGCTGGCAGAGTGACAGACTCCACCTCCATTTCAAGTATAATTAATGTGGTAAAAACAAAAATAGAAGAAACACAATTGTGCAATTCTGCAGGGACACAGATTTCCATGCATGACAATCAGGCATACCCTGCAATTTACAATACATAGTTGGAATTATTTTACCCTTACTACAAGTGAACAAATACAGGCAGGGATCTGTTATTTTGTTAAAGCAGACATAGTGGGGCAGTTTCATTTACAGGTTCTGGCCCAGCTAACGAACTCTGTTCTCACTTTGCCATATGACTGTGAAGTGTGTGTGTATGTGATGGTCCACATGTCAGAATATGTCCATTTTGGGAAATATTATCTGTGAAACTCTAAATGACCTTGTTAAAATGGAAAGATTTAGAGGTGCTTGAAATTACTAGAAAAAAATAAACCCAGTCCAAATGGGAACTAGTCTAAATCATCATTCTGGTTCTGAGAAGCTGAATGTCATAAGGGTGAGTTTCAATGTGTTCTTTGGTTTAGCTCAAGAGCATTCCCTTCATTCCTCCTCAGCTTTCCTTGACCCAGCCACACCTGCTAAGCAACCTCTTCTATGTTCCGTCACTGCAGTAACTATATAGTCTAGTAATTTGTTTTCCTTACTAAACAGACTTCCTTGAGTGTAAAAACTGTATCTTTTTAGCTATGCCTACCCAGGGGCGGGTCAAGTTCTGGCAAAGGAGAGGCTATTAGATAATGTAAAAAAAGAGACACTTCACTTGGTTTTCAAGGTCTCTAAACGGTCCTTTGCAAGCGGATGGGTTGATCAGGCCATTGGTACAGGAGTCCGTCTGAGAATTGGCATGGCCAGTTGCTTGAGAGACCTCACTGATGGCAGCTGAAATCCCCAAACGGTCAGGTTAGTGATAAACGTGTCAGATTACTTACTTTTTGGCATTTGCCCTTTGTTCTTACTAAGTGTAAGAAATTGTCTTCAAAAAGCATGAACAGATCTGGATTATGACACATTAGGTAACAGGTAATGTTTAAAGGGCTATTTAATCATTTGTTCTGCATCGGAGCTATCCATAGAACCACCCGGATTTGTCATGCTTCTGATGGTAAAACAGTGACTTTCATACTGCCTTTGTTACTGAGAAATGGGTTTTTCTAATGTCAATTTCACTAGCTGTGACAATATCAGAAACTGGAACTATCATCTTCATTAAAGATGAAGTGACCTTGGTGCTTGTGACTAGGTTAAGTGACTTGTCTAGGTCACACAGTGAGTTGACGGCTATGAGGGCACGTTCTCTAGTAACTGTCACTATGGTGTTTAAAGATGGGCATGTGAGTGGCATATAACCTTGCCATGTGAGGAAACCCATGAGAGGTAAGCCAGACACCTGTCCTGTCTCCTTCAGTGGGTGATACTTACTAGGTAAGTCAAGTACTGAGAGAGGGAGTGGTTATGAACACAATTTAGCAAACCAGTTTCTGATCTCCTGTTTTCATCACATACAAAAGACACACCCTGACTCTGCCCAAATATTTCTGTAACACACCACTTCTCTAACAAAGAGACTACCTGTTCCCCAAGTGGTGCAAATTCAGATTCCATATGGGCTGTGAAGGATGATGACAATATGCATTGCTGCTATTCTTTCTGAATTTTAATTTCTGTAGGCATAAAATATTTTTCACTGAGATTATTGAAGATTAGGTAAAGCCATCTAATTAAATGTAAGTACCTATTACTAAAGCATTTAGACTAACCTAGTGTGGGAGATACTGCCTAATGGAATCATAGGAAGAGAAAGAAATCTTCTTACCCAGAGTTTGATGATTTGTTCATTAGGGCATGCTATCAAAAATATGCTATTAAATCTTTAAAGAATGACTTTTTAAAAATTACAAAAATATATGTTGATAGAATAAAATGAAGAATACAGACATGTTTTAAAAATGACCAACAATTTTACCACCCACAGATAATCACTTGCTAATAATATTTTGATGTATTTACTTTGAGAAAGTTTTCTATGCCAAAGATGCATCTCATACATGAACTGATACCTAGGGCAGGCACCTGTCAATCAGTTTGTTGAGTAGAAAATGATCAGAAAACAGATAAAAACAGGTAGAGCTGAAGATAGTAATAAAAATTCCATCCTCAGGGGCGCCTGGGTAGTGCAGTCGTTAAAGCATCTGCCTTCGGCTCAGGGCGTGATCCTGGCGTTCGGGATCGAGTCCCACATCGGGCTCCTCTGCTGGGAGCCTGCTTCTTCCTCTCTCACTCGCCTGCTGTGTTCCCTCTCTCGCTGGCTGTCTCTCTGTCACATAAATAAATAAAATCTTTAAAAAAAAATTCCATCCTCAAAAATTGTGGGGAAAAATCAACAAAAGACATAAAATCATAAAGCCTGTAGGCCTTTAGAGAACACTAACATAATCTTTTATTCTGTGGATGGGACCTTGAGAGAGAACGTGACCAGCTGAGAGCAGACACAGCCAGAACTAGAATCCAGGAACCAAGGCTTTTGGCATAATCTCCCTGCTTTCACAATGATTTTAACTGACTTGTCATATATATGACTGGATTTAATAATTGACAAACTTTGGCTTTGAAGTGAACCCACGTGATCTGAGATGGGAAGAATAAAACAATGTTAGTGGATCCTTTCTATTTATTATTATTACTTTTTTAAAAAGATTTATTTATTTGAGAGAGAGAGAGGTGGGGGGGGCGGGAGGGAGAGAGAGAGAGAGAAGGAATTATTTTCAGCAGACTCCCCACTTGAGCATGGAGCCCAACACAGGGCTTGATCTCACAACCCTGAGATCATGAGCTGAGCCGAAATCAAGAACTGGACGCTTAACGGACTAAGCCACTGAGGTGCCCCTGGCAGAGCCTTTTAACACATCTAAATTGTATCTGGTAGAGATTAAGTTCACTGCTTAAGTGTTTAGTCAGAGTATATTAGAATAGCAAGAAACCTTAGAGGTCCTTTATAGTCTATGTCCCCATTCTATAGGTAAGAACACTGAGGTTCAAAGAGGAAAGATAATTTGGTAAAAATGTTTAGCTAGGATCCCACATACTCTGGATTGATGGGTACTCCCACTTTGCTTTATTTACTCTGCCTGCAACTGAACTATTCAATTGTAACAACAAACCTAGGCAATGGTCATTAATTACTGCCAACCTCACAAAGAGAAACAATTAGAAATGATGTGCCTTCTGATGGATGTATGAACTAGTTCTGCCAAAAAACTCAAACTTGAATCAGTCAGTATAAGGCATACAGTATTATCAAGCATCTAGTGGTAGAAAATATGTTAGAGACTCCCAGGAATACAATAAAAAATCTAGAATGTGGGAAATATAGGGTAAATAACTAGGTTTCTGCAATTAATAAATATCAAGGAAAAATAAGATGGGGGGAATCCAAAGAGATGTAAGAGACAAATAAATACCTCGAATGTAATGTATTGGCATTTGGATCCTGATTTGCATAAACTGCAATAAAAAAAAATCATATGACAGGTACATTAATACCAAGCTTATAGAAATAAAAAGGATCAAAAGACAACAGTATGAACAACTGAATACCAACAAATTAGATAACTTAGATAAATGGATACATTCCTAGAAAGACACAAAGTACTGAAACTGACTCAAGGAGAAATAGAAAATTTGAACACACCTATAACCAGAGATTAGCAATAAAAGAACAAACAAAGCAAAATAAAACAAAACTACCCACAAAGAAAAGCCATGGCCCAGATGGCTTCACCGGTGAATTCTACAGAATATTTAAAAAACAATAATGTCAATACTTCATAAACTTTTCCAAAAAACACACAAAAACCAAAAACAAAAACAGAAGAGGAGGGCATCTTTCCCAACTCATTCTGTGTAGCCCTATTACTCTGATACCAAAAACAAAGGTATCACAAGAAAATTAGAGACTAATATCCCTTATGAATATAGATGCAAGTCTTCAACATATGGTAACAAATCAAAATTCAGCAACATATAAAAAGGTTTATAACACCATTACCAAGTGGGATTTATCCCAGGAATGGAAAGATATCTGAAAATCAATTAATGTAATATACCATATTAAGAGAATAAAAGACAAGTCACATTACCATCAAAACAGACACAGAAAATGGATTTGACAAAATCCCAAAGCCTTTAATGATAAAGAGAAAATACTCAACAAACTAGGACTAAAGGAAAACATCCTCAATCTGATAAAGGCCATATACAAAAACGCCACAGCTAATAAAATATTTAATGGTAAAAGACCGAATGTTTAAGATCAGGAACAAGACAAGGATGTCCAGTCTTACCATTTCAATTCAACATTGTACTAGAGGTTCTAGCTGGAAAAAAATCAGTCAAGAAAATGTAATAAAAGACACAAACTGGAAAGGAAGAAGCAAAAACAATCTCTATTTACAAATGACATGATTTTGTACCTAGAAAATGCTCTGGATCCACTAAAAAAAAAAAAAAATCGATGAGTTTGGTAAGGTTGCAGCATACAAGGTCAATATGCAAGAATTAATTGTATTTCTATATCTATACACTTGCAATGAATAATCTGAAAATGAAATGAAGAAAAACAATTCCATTTACAAAAGCATCAAAAAGAAAATATATAGGAATAGATTTAATAAACGAAGTGCAGAACTTATACTAAGAAAACTACAAAACATTGTTGAAAGCAACTAAAGATGATCTAAATGAATGGAAAGACATTCCATGATCAGGAACCAAAAGACTTATTATTATTAAAATGGCACTACCGCTCAAATTTATTTCCAGATTCAGTAAATTCCTATCAAAATCACAACTGCAATTTTTCTTCAGAAATGGACAAACTGATTGGAAAATTTATATGGAAATTCAAGGAATCCCAAACAGCCAAAGCAACTGGAAAAGAAAAAGGTGAAGGACTCACATTGCCCAATTTTACAAACTACAAAGCTACTGTAATCGAAACAGTGTGTACTGGCATAAAAATTCACATTTACATTGATAGAATAGATTTAGAGTCCAAAAATAAACCCATACATTTTTAGTCAACTGGTTTTGGACAAGGGTGCCAAGACAACGCAATGGAGAAAGAATGAGCTTTTCAACAAATGGTAGTGGGACACCTGGAAAGCTACATGTAAAAGAATGAAGTTGGACCCCTACCTCAGACCATATATAAAAATGAACTTAAAACAGATCAAAGACCTAAATGTAGGAGCCAAAAGTTAAGACTCTAAGAAAACATAGGATTACACAATGGTTTCTCAGATAAGATATCGAAAATACAGCGACAAAAGAAAAAGAAGATAAATTTGACACTAAAATGACCAACTTTTGTGCTTTGGAGGGTATCATCAAGAAAGTGAAAAGACAACTCACAGGATATGAGAAAATATTTGCAAATCATGTATCTGCGGAGGGACTTAAGTCTAGAGTATATAAAGAACCTTTATAGCTCAATAATAAAAAGGACAACACAATTTAAAAAGTGGGCAAAGCATTAGAATAGACATTTCTCAGAAGAGCTATACAAGATGGTCAATATGCAACAAAAAGATGATTAGTCATCAGGGAAATGCAAATCAAAGCCACAGTGAAATATCACTATACACCCAATAGGCTAGGTATAATAAAAAGGCAGATAATAACAGTGTTGGTGAGGATGTCTCCACTAGAACCCTCATATTCTGTTGGTGGGAATGTAAAATGGCATCTTCACGATGGAAGAGTCTGGCCATTCCTGAAAAGGTTAAACATACAGTTATTATATGATGAAGCAATTCCAAACCTAAATATATATTCAAGAAAACTGAAAACATGTCCACATGAAGTCTTGTAATAGATGTTCACTGCAGCATTATCCACAATAGCCAAAAAGTAGTTTGGAACAACCCAATGTCCATCAACTAATGTGTGGATAAACAAAATGTGGTGTGTTTATTTACATATAAATGAGGGCGTTTTTGTTTTTGTTTTTTTTAATTTTGAGGGAGAGACACATAGCGAGAGAGAGCATGAGGGAGCGGGGAGGAGAGGGAGAAGCAGGCTCCTTGCTGGGCAGGGAGCCCGATGCAGGGCTCCATCCCAGGATCCCAGGATCATGACCTGAGCCGAAGTCAGACACTTAACCGACTGAGCCACCGTGCCCCCATATAAATGAGTTTTATTTGACAATAAAAGGAATGAAGTACTGTCACATGCTACAATATAGATGAACCTTGAAAATATGCTAAGTGAAGGAAGCCAGTCATATATTGTATGATTCTATTTACATGAAATGCCTGGGATAAGAAAATCCACAGCAACAAAAAAGCAAATTAGTAGTTGCCTTGGGCTGGTGGGTTGGGGAAAAATGGGTAGCACTGATAGGTATAGGGTTTCTTTTTGGCTGATGAAGCTGTTCTAAAATGGATGTAGGGGTGCCTGGGTGGCGCAGTCTGTTAAGCATCTGACTCTTGGTTTTGGCTTAGGTCCTGATCTCAGGGTTGTGAGATTGAGCCCTGTGTCCCACTCCCCACTCAGCAGGGAGTCAGCTTCAGATTCTCACTCTCTCCCTCTGCCCTTCCTGCTGATGCTGTCTAAAATAATCTTTAAAAAAAAAAGGGTTGTAGTGATGATTGCAGAGCTCTTTGAATGTACTAGACTGTTGAATTATATACTTTAAATGGATGAATTGTATAGTATATGAATTATATCTCTGTAAACCTGGTAGCAAAACAATTATGAGACAATTAGGGAAATTTGAAGATTGACTAGGCAGACAATGATACTAGGTATTGTTAACTTTTTAGGTATGATGGTGGTATTGAGTTTATATTCATTTAAGGGAGAATCTTAACTTTATTTATTTATTTATTTAAAAATATTTTATTTGACAGAGAGGCAGTGAGAGAGGGAACACAAGCAGGGGGAGTGGGAGAGGGAGAAGCAGGCTTCCCCACTGAGCAGGGAGCCCGAGGCGGGGCTTGATCCCACAACGCTGGGATCATGACTTGAGCAGAAGGCAGACGCCTAACGACGGAGCCACCCAGACACTCATGGGAGAATCTTACTTTTAGAAAAAGTAAAACATTAGTGGATGAAATAATTTTAAAAATTATTCTCTTGACCCTACCTATCCCTTGAAGTATCACTCCACTTACCCCCCCCCCACCTGCCCAATTATCTCTCCTCCCTCTTTCCAGTTCTGTTCCTACCACTCTTTTGAACCCATTCCAATCAGGTTTCCATCCTCATCCCTCCAATGTTATGGCCAACAGTCAATTACAGACCATTAGCAATTGACTTGGTTGCTCTTCCTGGTTTCCTTTCCTGGTTTCCCTTTATTTTCAGTGGCTGACCTTTCTGTCTCCTTTGCTGGTTTCATTACCATCTCAGTCCTTAACTGCTAGAGTGCTCCAGGCTCGGTCTTTAGGTAATTTTCTCAAATTCTTGTACTACTTAATATCTAGATGATCTCATGCCTTTTAATACTATGTGCTTGTGTCTCCCAAATTTACATACACAGCCTAGACCTTTCTTCTGAACTCCAGATTCAAATATCTGCCTTGATATTTCCATGTGCTAATTTAGTAGGCATTTTATTTTTGTTTTTAAAGTAGGCTCCACACCCAGTGTGGAGCCCAACACAGGGCTTAAACTCGTGGCCCTGAGATCAAGACCTGAGCTGGGCTCAAGAGTCAGACGCTTAACCGACTGAGCCACCCAGGCACCCCTTAAAAGATATTTCAAACTTAACATCTTCAAAACTGAATTTCTTGCTTCCCATTCACATCCTGCTTCTCCCAGTCTTTGCCATTGCAGGAAATGGCAACTCCATTCTTTAAACTGCTCAAAAAATATTGGGAGTCCCCTTAACTCCCCTTTTGCTTACACTCGGTATCAATTTATCAAATCCCATGTGCCATCCTGGCTGAATATATCCAGACACCTTACCACTCCACTGTTTGCACTTTTCCCAAGCCCCCACTGTCTCACTCGAAGAATCGCGATAGCTTCCTAAACCGTCCCTCTTGTTCCCCTACAATCTATTCTCAAACTCCCTTACTCCCCTACAGTCTATTCTCAAAACAGAAGGTAACGTAAGTCTTTTAAAACAGAAGTCAAATCATTTCACCTCTCTGCGCAAAACCTTCCAATGGCTTCCCCTCTCAGTAAAAGCCAAAATTTTTACAATGCCCTGTAAATCCCCACACAATTTGGCATCCTGTTACCTCTGACCTCATTTCCTACTTTTTGCCTGCCATACTCTGCTTCTGTCACTCTGGCCTCCTTTCTGTGCTCAGAATGTGGTAGACATTCTCCTCCCTCAGAATGATTTCTGCACTTGGAATTCTTTCTACCTGGAATGTTCTCCTCCCAAGATGGACATTTCTTGCTCCCTCACCTCCTTCAGATCTATACCTAAAAGAATGTTTCTCAGTGGGCCCCCACCCCCACCAGTCCTATTTAAAAAGAAACCTCTTTCCCTATCCTCAGCACTCCTTATTTCTCCCTTACTGCTTCATTTTTTCCCCCGTAAAACTTACCCTGACACGGTTTATACTTCATTTACTATTTTATTTTCTATCTCCTATGAGAACATGGATTTCTCCCCCCTGCTTTGCTAAATGTTTGGCACATAGTTGGTATACAATACTAAGTGTATGAATGCTACTTAAAATGCACTTATATTCTCTGCTTCACTGTCTGACTGGTGCTAGCTTCATAAGCGTTTGGGCATGTATCCCTGAGGAAGATGAGGCTGACTGAATAGAAACACTGTTCACTCACTCAAGACTATGGTATCTATCTTTGTAAAGGAGACCAAAGCAGAGAGTGGGAATTCTAGAGGTTCAGATTTCAATTGCAGCCTTGGTACCAATAAGCCATGTGACACCGGGCAAGTTAAGTTTTCCTTTCTGGCCATTTATTTCCTGCCCTGCCAAATGGGTCATTGCTTTGAATGATCCTGTAGGGTTTTTGAGAATGTAAAATGAAAGACGAAATGTTGAGTAGGAAATGATGTGTCTTATTAATTTCTCTAGTACATACAAAGATACACTTACCTGGTGTTTTAAGTTTTTATTTATTTGAGAGAGAAAGAGAGAGAGAGAGAGTGCACATGTGCAAGAGCAGGGGGAGGGGCAGAGGGAGATGCAGACTCCCTGCTGTGCAGGGAGTCCAACATGAGGCTCAAACGCAGAACCCTGAGATCATGACCTGAGCAGAAGGCAGAAAACCGACTGAGCCACCCAAGCGCCCCTGGCATTTTATACTTTTTAAAGGCAATGAACATACCTGGAATCAAACCTCACAGTTCTTTTAGGGACCTTATACCATGCAGTTTTGCTGTGTTAAGCCCTTATAATACTAGTAATTTGACTGTGAAAAGTCCTTGATGTCAGCCTATTCTTTCTCCTGTGAAAACTCAGTCTTTTTTTTTTTTTTTATAAAGATTTTATTTATTTATTTGACAGACAGCAGCCAGTGAGAGAGGGAACACAAGCAGGGGGAGTGGGAGAGGAAGAAGCAGGCTCATAGTGGAGGAGCCTGATGTGGGGCTCGATCCCATAACGCTGGGGTCACGCCCTGAGCCGAAGGCAGACGCTTAACGACTGCGCTACCCAGGCGCCCCCAGTCTTTTTTTTTTTTTTTTTAAGATTTTATTTATTTATTTGAGAGAGAGTGCATGAGCGAAGACAGGGAGAGAGAGCACAAGCAGGGAAGGCAGAAGGAGAGGGAGAAGCAGACACCCCGCTGAGCAGGGAACCCAACACCCTGGGATCATGACCTGAGCCGAAGGCAGACTTTTAACTGACTGAGTCACCCACGCATCCCTGAAGACTCACTCTTAACATCTAAATTGTTTTCTTTCAATATCCTTGTCCAGTCAGTGAGTAGTCAGTGCCCCTGGGTGTCCAGCTCCCATGGGAGTTTTGTTTCCTAATCATTTGTATTTGTGGTTGGTGAGTCTCTCCGCAGCCCATCTGTAACCCAGAACCTTGATTTTCTCACTGGTAAATACGGTGAATAACAATCGGCTCATGTTTATTTTGATGGATTCAATGACATATCAATACTTCACATGAAACAGTAGTACAATGCCTGGGATATCTTAAAGCCTCCATAAATTCTCTGTAAAAATAGAGTATGTATTGAGCTTCTACTGCTGGGGTCACTTCCTAAAACAGTTCTTTTACCATGTTACTATCCCCAGTCCAGGACCTGAAACAATTCAGCTTTCTCTATTTGGTTGCTAAGTCCTCCCCATCCTATTGAAAGCTGAGTCTTAGAGATATTTGTACATCCATGTTCATACCAGCATTATTCACCATAGTCAAAAGATATAATTAACCAAGTATCTCTTCTGGTATATAAACACGATGGAATAGAATTCAGCCTTATAAAGGAAGGAAATTATGACACAGGCTACAACACTGAGAACCTCCAAGACGTTATGCTGAGTGCGATAAGCCCATCACAAACAGACAAACACTGTATGATTCCACTTACATGAGGTATCTGAGTAGTCAAATTCAGAGACATAAGTAGAATGGTGGTTGCCAGGACTTGGGGGAATGGGGAATAAGGAGTTAATAGGCATAGAATTGCAGTTTTAGAAGATGAAGAGGGGATACCAAGGGTGGCTCGGTCAGTTAAGCGACTGCCTTTGGCTGGGGTCATGATTCCAGGGTCCTGGGACTGAGCCCCACACAGGGTTCCCTGCTCAGTGGGGAGCCTGCTTGTCCCTCTGCCCGCCGCTCCCCCTGCTTGTGCTCGTGCTCTCTCTCTGACAAATGAATAAACAAAATCTTAAAAAAAAAAAAAGATGAAAAAGAGTTCTGGAGATGGTTGCACAGCAATGTAAATGTTCTTAACTCTATTGACCTGTGTAGTTAAAGAGTGGTTAAAATGGTAAATTTTGTGTTACGTGTATGTTACCATAATTTAAAGTTAAAAAAAAATCCCCATCCTATTTTTCAAACCTTATTTCCCACTCTTCCTCTGTATTCCACCCTCCCTCCCCTTTTTAAGTTACTGCTCAATACGTTGTACTCCCAGCGAAACACTTCCTTTTCAGCCTTTGCCCCAAGGAGTTTCTTCTCTGGAATGCTTTCATCATCATCCACCCATTTTCATAAGGTCGTCTGTGTTTTCGCCCCGAAGATAGGCTACCTTTTCTAGATCCAACCAGAAGTCGCATCCTCCATGACAGGCTTACACCTTCAGACCAGAGTCCTTTCCCTTTCCTGCACTAGAGAGAGTGAACACATGGCTTTACTGTTTTACCTACGACTCTCCGACGGTAACAGCTAAGCTCCAGAGTATGAGCGCGTTATCGCACCATTCTCCCGCATCCTTCTTCTAACACAAACACACTCCACCACACGGAGCTCGACATTCAAGAGCTCCTGGTGAAAACTCAATGCGTTGGGCATCGAGATGGACGGAAGTCAACTCACACTCCTAAAGAGTGATTTCGTCGACGCAGTGTATAATTTCACACAAAAGCTCTGTGTCAAATTACCTGCGAACATAGGGGTTTGACGCGGCAAAACTGCGGGTCCTTGGGGATCCTTAAAGGCAGCCCGATAATTTGCACAGCTTTCTACCCTCCGAAACACATTCTCACATGTCATCCGAAAGTAATGCGAGAGGGTAGACAGAAGCAGCGCTATTTGCGGAGACGCGCAAAGAAGAAAGGGGTTGTGGCTAGGCGTCTCAAGAATCTCCGAAGCCTCAACGGGGCTGACTGCGCTCCAAGAGCAAACAACCGTTAAAAAGTTGTGCTTCCGGCTCAAGTGTCGGCGCCTAATTGAAAAGGAAGAGAGAAGGACGCAAGCCCGGGTACGGAAAGACGCAGGGCACAATTTCCTTCATCCCAGTCGTCGGATGGTGGGGGCTGGACGCGCGTAACCCAGAAGCGAAAGTCCGTTTCCTTCAGGTATTAGACCCCGACCACAGGAAGTCCCGGCCGGACGGCTTTTATCCAGGCTTTCCTGACTCCCCCTCAGCTCTATTCACTGCATTCCCTGCATTGTGGGACTGTGTCGCCGCGGCCCCTTACATCCGACCCTCGTGGCCTAGCCTGAGTTTTGCCGCAACTTCCCAGGGACCCCAACAACACCCTGGCCACCCTTCCCTTAAAGAACCCTAACCCTACGGGTCCTCATCGGGGTCAAATAACGTTCTCGGCGGGGGTAAAATCTCCTGGGATTTGCAGCTCCCGAAGCCCAGCGCAGCGCAGGCTGGCCGGCGCCTGCGCGGGGTGTTACCATAGAGAGCAGCCGCCTCTCTGGTCTCGGTTTGCACTCTCTATGGTCGAGCCGGGTCCGTGGCGGTAAAAGGGAGACTGCACTGCGCAGGCGCTCTCGGCTTCTATTTTTTTTTTTTTTTTTTTTTTTTTAATCCCCGCACCAAGCGCTTAACCTCATTGGGGTGGAGGAGAAGGCGGCGGCTGTCTGGTCCGCAGCGGCAACAGTAGCGAATAATACGACTGTAAGTACCGGGTTAGGGCGAGGAGATTTAGACCCAGCCCTCCGAGGCCTTTGCCCCCTCGCCTGTGGTGGCGGGCGCTGGGTCTGGGTGGGGGCGATGTCCAGCCCTGTCATCGGCTCTTGGGTGCACTTTGGGGGGAGGGGGTGGCTTTAGGTGGGAGCCGGGCGGGGAGCGGGATGGGAGGGTTGTTTATCCAACCGGTAGGTCGCTGATCCCAGGCTGCTTTGCAGAGGGAGGAGGGGGCGGCTGTGGGGTCAGCCGGGCTTTGTGTGCCCCTCTCTCTTTTCCTCTCCCAGACCCCACCCCGGGCCCCCTTCCTGACCCGAGTCTTCCCGGCCCGGTGGGAGAAGCCAGCGAACAGCCCAGTCGCGTTTGAAAAGAGCCCGGGATTGCGAGGGGAGGGGGCGAGGGAGAGAAACCCACAACAACTAGTCATCGGCGAGTGATGGGTGTGGAGAAAGATCCAGAGGGAAGGGGTGCCGGGGAGGCGGGCGGCCGGGGCTCCCAGCCGGGCCAGACAAAAGCTGAGCGAGCGGCGCCGAGCCGAGCTGGGGGCCGGGCGGGATGCAGAGGGTCCCTTGGTCCCTGGGGCCCGCAGAGAGCTTCTTTCCGAAGCTGGGAAAGCGGACAAGTGCTGAGTTAAGCCTTGTGCAGCCTCCTCAACTTGCCTTTGTTGTTCTTTGGTATTGGCAGAGCCGCTCTGACGAAGATGAGTGTGTGATCTTGCACGTTAGCCTGGTTGGGTACAATGGAGCTAATCGAATTTTGCGTTCCATTTTCCGAGCCGCTCGGATGAGTATGGGGTTTTCCAGAGTCTAACTTATTACATAATGTTATTAAAATAGTTATGTTTATTTCTAAGATTTTTTTTTAAAAATTAGGTGGAGCCTTTTGAAGCATGTTTTGTTGTATCCGGATGAATTTATTTGTTGTGGTGTTCGTTCATGCAATACTGACCGTTCTTAGAACCTGTGAGTTCTTTAATCATGATACTTTAATTTGTAGATGTGGCAGTGAGAGCTTTGGATTGGTAGTCCTTTGGGAGGCAGTGATGCGGAAGAGTCCGAAAGGAGAAATAGTTGCATGCTGCCATGTGCCTTGTACCCTATTCTGGTGCCACAGTCCTGTATAAATTCTAGTTTTAGAGATTGTTGCTTTTATTACTATTATGATTTGTGACATTTACTGAGCTCTTGGTATGAGGGATCCTGGACAGTGGGCTCCTTTTGCTCATAAAGGGAGTGGGAGAATAGTAACATTGATGCAGAGACCTTATAGATAAAAACAAAACCACAATGTCCCAGGGTTAGTGAATATTATTTATCTTCTCTATTCGCTAAGAAAGATTTAAATTTTCGTGAGGTGTTTGCTTATTCATTTTGGTAAAATCGTGTAACTGCACCTTTCTTAGCAATTGTTACTCAAATCTGTTTCTGTAATTCATAGTTTGTGAGCTAATACGCAACAGCACTATTTCTGATTTTTGAAGTTTTGATTTTTTTTTTTTTTTTTTACCGAGTTTTCAGCCCTAGCTTTATAGTCTCCCAACTAAGGTTAACCAAAGTTAGAAATCCTTTGAAGTGACCGTTGGTGGTGGAGGTGTCAAATATTGTATCGCCATGTTACAATCTAAGCTAAGTGGTAAATACAGAAAAGGCCTTTGCAAACCTTACACCTTAAATTAGTGTTGGAACTGAAAACCTAGATCTCCTGGTATGTCAGGATTTGGGCCACAGACTCAACTTTATCTAAAAGAGGTAAGCATTTTTTGTACTAATAGGAAGGAAAAAACTGAAGCTTGGTGTTTATGCTTCAGTAGCCACTGCGATAGAATCTCTTAAGTGTAGTTTGGATGATGGGAACTTACTTTTTATAGAGCAAGATTTCAGATCCTTAAAATAGTTTGACAGGGACACTGTGAAATGATTGGCCAAAGAACATTAAGTTTATTGTTCATTTGTATTACGTTTTGTTCATTGGTTTTGGATTTAGATTTTTTTTTTTTTTTTTTTTTTTTGCTTTGGTAGTTAATTCTATTTTCTTGGGTGGCTCAGTCTCACAATTTATAAGTTGAGTGACAGATAGTTTCTTGGATCTGAGACTTAAATTTATTTTTGAGACTCTATTTCTTCTTAACAATCTTCTATTTATAAAATCATTTTTAGATTATAGTACTTTTAATTTAGTACTATTGGTAAATGTTATAACCACTTAAGGAATTATAATATTAGGCTAAGAGCTGAGTTATTAAAACTGCCAGTTTTGATAACTGCAAGAAAACAGTTATCTAAAAGATTTCCTAGAAAATAAGAGAAGGATCTATTAGTCTTAAAAAAGACACAAAACTAAGCAAAGGACAAGTCATTGATGATAGAGTTTTTGGTTTGTAAAATGTAATTTAAGAAAGTAAACGAATCTTTCTTTACCTAATGCAAGCAGGGCAACCTCCATAACGTGTGTGTGTTTGACTTAATGACCTCTAAAGGCCTTCTTTTTTTAAGCCCCCAAGTTTAGTGGTTATTTTTGGTGGGTCTTCATCACCCCCGGGCTTGCCTGCCTCCTTTATGCTCAGACCAGTACTGTCATACTGCAGGCTTTTCTTCCCCAAATTGTTATGGCAGCCTCAATCCACCTCCCCCCATGGATCACTAAAGATGTCGCTCAAATGTGCTTACATGACGGCCTTTCTTTCATAATGCTTGTGTTGACTTCCCTCTTGTTTCCTGCCTGGAAATCTCCTCATTCCTTGCTGATTCCTGTTGTATCCATTACCTTCCTCTTTGGAAGATTGATGCCTGTGCTTTTATTCTTCTCTAGATCCTTGAGGGCACTGGCAGTTTGTACAATACCGTGGTATCCTCTGTATTTACTACCAGGACTTGTGTAACTGGGGACTTGTGTAACTAGTCATGGTAAATGTATGAGGTGTGAAAGAATGAACAAATGCATCATAACTTAGAATAGAAGACTTTGAGCTTTGGAAGAGCTCTTAGAGGCTCCATAGGCCACTCTCATACCTTTTGTCTACTCTTTTCTGATCATCATCCTCACGTCGCAGATGTGCTTCTCTGTTACTGGACAGGTCTTAGCTGCTAGAAAGCTAGTTTAGATTGTACCAAAATCTGCCACTCCCCTGTTACCTGTTCTTGGTTATACCCCCTGAAGCAACATGAATTAAGTCTGTTTCTTCTCCCCATAATAGCCTTTCATTTCCTAGGACAGTCACAAGCCTTATGTAGATTTATTGATGAATTAATTTATTAAACCGTTTCTTTAGTTAGATACCAGGTACCATGAGGGTACAGTTGAAAAGACTGCATGGTTCCCACACTTCCAGGGTTCATAGTCTAATAGAGGGACAGAATGTTATAAAGTGATGCCAGTTATGCTGGAAGTATGTAAACAGCCCTAGATTCTTTGTCCCCTCATGGTGTTTTTTTTTTTTTAACATTTTATTTTATTTTTAAAAAAGATTTATTTATTTTAGAGAGAGAGAGAGCTTGAGGGCGCGCAAGCTCGGACTTGCATGGGGGGAGGGGCAGAGGGCGAGGGAGAGGGGGAGAGAATCTCAAGCCAACTCCGTGCTGAGTGCAAAGTCTGTGGGGCTCAATCTCACAACCCTGAGATCAGAGTCTGAGCTGAAACCAAGTCGGATGATTAATCGACTGTGCCACCTAGTCACCCCAAGATTTTGTTTTTTTAATGTAATCCCTACACCCAACATGGGGCTCAAACTTAACAACCCCTAGGTCAAGAGTCCCATGCTCTACCGACTGAGCCAGCCAGGTGCCCCCTCCCCTCATGGTTTAATCAGATTTCCCATGCTGCTTTTTTTAGGCAACTGTTTTGTTACTGTTCTTTAAATGCAATATCTGAAATGGAACAGAATTTGCTGTGACCTGACCAGCGTATACAGCTGTTGTCTTAGGCTAAGAAACTGTATCAAGGGTTTTCAAATTTTGTTGTGCCTTCTGGCTCTGCCACTTACTAGCCCTGTGACTTTGGGCCATGGGCCTGTTAAATCATCTCTTCGTATTTGAATAATTTTATCTATAAAACAAGGGTGAGGGGAGGGCAGTGTTAACAGTAGTACCTACTTCAACAGGGTTGTAAGGATTAAATGAGGTAATATATGTCGAGTCCTGAGAGTAGTGACTGGCATATAGTAAGTGGGTATATGTGGTATTCCTACTATTTATTCGTGATAGGAGTTAATGACAACGTAGCATAAGAAGTGACAAGCAATCAAGTCACATGAGCTTGTTAAAATACAAATGGCCTGACCTGTCCACCCACAGATTTTGGTCAATTAAGTCTGTGAGACCTGGACAGCCACAGTTTTAAAAATCCCCAGGTGGTTCTTAAAAAAAACCACCAAAACCGTAAAGTTTGAGAACCCTGTACTATATGTTAATTTTGTTAGTGATTGCATTTGCTTTTACAAAGTAAAAAAATTACCAAGTAATAGATGAATAGATTCTCCTGAAAGATTGAAACAATGCAGGGGCACCTGGGTGGCTCAGTCTGTTAAGCGTCTGCCTTCAGCTCAGGTCATGATCTCAGGGGCCTGGGATTGAGCCCCGCATTAGGCTCCCTGCTCAGTGGGGAGCCTGCTTCTCTCTCTCCCTCTCCCTCTGCCATTCCCCCTATTTGTATTCTCTGGCGCTCTCTATCTTTTGGTCAAATAAATAAATACAATCTTAAAAAAAAAAAAAAGATTGAAACAATGCTGATAAAGGGAAGGGCTTGGCCCCAGATCTCAGGCCCGCTGGGAGGCATATCCACTTATCAGTTTGAAATGTATCCTTCTCAACAACTGTTCCCCTTTTTGGTAGCTACACATATGTGAGTGTCTTCTTAATAATAAATAGTAGCCAGATTTAAGAGAAAAAAACCCTTGATTTTCAAAGCACTTTTACATTCATAATCTTTGCTCCCTTCAAAGTCCTGTGAGGTAGATGGGGAAGATAACATCATTATCCTATCAATGTACAAATGAGAAACTAAGACCTACAAATTAAATCCTAGTCTGAGATAGAGCTAGAAGGAGAGCCAGGCCTTCTATTTCTCAACTTAAATGTTCTTTTCCTGTCAATGGCTCTTAGCTACATAATTTTGTTGAATTATTGAAGTTAGGGTTCATGAAATCTTCTGATCTTTTTGCCGTGTGAATAGCTGTCAAACCAGATTTCCTACTATCTTTTAGTGTGTTTATACTTGCTTTTAAAAAAATGTAAATTCAAAGTTTACTAGTTATATGTATCTGGGACGATTAATCTTTTTGTGAAAAAAATCCAAAACTGGCCTTGGGACTGTCTGTTACCATGGCACATTTGGGTGAGTTTATGTTTGTTCAGGATAGCTGAATCCACTTTCCACCTGTCTCTATGTGTTTTCCAGTTAACTTTCCAAGCAGAATCACTTAAATTTATTTATTGTCTTATTATAATAACATAGCAGTAACAGAAACTTGAGAGACCAGAGGGGGAAAAGCCACATCAAACTATCCTAACACAAGCTATTAGCTATTATTTCTTAGTGTATCACCTTTGAAGCTGTCCCTATGTTTGTACTTTTCAGTAAGTAATACTAGGTCTTGCATGTTTTGTGGCTGCTTTCCACGTAATGACATATTAGTATCATTTAAGTTTTTTAATCGCTTTGTCATATTTGAGATGATATGGCAAATTTTGGTAAACTGGGATCTTTGACATGTAAGTATCTCTTTTTTTTCTTTTTTAAGTTTACTTATTTAAGTAATCTGTACACCCAATGTGGGGCTCGAACTCATGACCCCAAGATCAAGCATCTCATGCTCTTCTGACTGAGCCAGCCAGGTGCCACTTTTTTTTTTTTTAATTACGTATACTACAACAGTGACTATCTTTTTGCATATAGTTTGCTTCTTTTGTGTTGTTTCTTTAGGATAAAATCAAAGAAGTGAGTATTGGGTGATTTTTGATACACATTGCCTGATTGATGACCAAAAAGTTGTACCAGTTGATAATTTTCCCAGCACCCTAAGAGTGTATCAGTTCCACAAAAATTTTACCAACTTCTGGTAATATAGTTTAAGTGTATTTTTTGTTACTGTGAGAGATGTGGAATGGCACATTGTTTTTATTTTTCATTTATTTTAAAAAAGAATAAGCAGTAATGATGAACTTTTATGTAAACCAACTGTATGCAGTTTGTTTTGAGCATTACACGCAGGTGATGTTACTTCCTTGGTTTTCACTCCTGTCCTGCGTTGCTAAAGCTATTGCGTTTCCAGATAGATGTGGAGGAAAATGTAGCCTTTGCGTTGTGGGACAGAATAGTCTATTTGTCAACATCAGAATGTAATCTTACTACATTTTCATCTCCTGCCTTCAGGAGTTTTTTTGTGCTCAAGGGCCCTGCTTGAAATATTTAGTAATCAGAATGTCTGGTGGTGGTGGGGTGAGGCATCTGCTTTTAAACAGATTTCCCAAGTGATTCTGAAGCCACAAAGTTTGAGAGCTGCCTCGGGACTACCTTCTAGCTCATTGTCTGCTCAGTTTCTTCCCAGTGTGTCTTTCCTGTGGGTAGAGGCCGACTCTGTTATGAACGGTTGCTCAGACATGCTAACAGAGGCCTGTTGTATAGAGGGAATGAATTGTGTAGCAGTGCCTTTCCTGATGTGGAGTAGCTGGGTTCATTCTGGGAACAATAAGCCAGTCTTTCTAAGAGTAGTTGAACTGCATTAAAAACAGCTCCTTCTCTGAAGTCTTCTCATGGTGCTGGTGGCTGTTTTTTATTTCAGTTCTGAGAAATCATAGAGCTCTCCAGACCCAAACCATGTCCTACTTAGCCTTTGGTTGGCCCAAGGGTGGTAGGTAGATCCAGTGTCACAATGGCAAGGGCCACCAAGGGTTGAACACCCAACTTTTTAGAGGTATGCTTTTGCCAACTCTTAGAGCAACATTTGAAGGCGGATGCGATTTTCACTTTATAATGAGAGGAAGCTGAGGTTTTGAAAAGTTGAATAATTTGTCCACAATCATACAGCTGCAGAGTTTAGCTCTCAGATTCTTCAGCTTCCGTTCCATTTATTTCTTTTTTTCCAGCACAGGTTTTTCCTTGTTCATGGAAGGTCAGTTGGCTGTCTTGGGAGAAAGTCTGCTCCCAGCATCGTGGCGTCTAAAGATGCCTCCTTGCTAGTCAGGAAGGATGTGAAGTTTGCAAGCTTCCCACTAGGGTTTCCATGAAGGTTAGGTCAGGTGACCTACAGTCTCTTTTAGATTTGAGTCTCTGATTTGAAATCTACCCTTGGACAGTCCAGGTCACTGAAGGCATGATATAAACCTTTTTTTCTTTTTAATTTTTTTTATTGTGATTAAAATATATGTAACATAAAATAGGCCATTTTAACCATTTTTTAAGAATACCAGTCAGGGCATTACTTACATTCACACTGTTGTGCAACCATCATCAGAGTCAGCTTCCAAATCTTTTCCATCACTCCAAACAGAAACCCTGTAACCATTAAGCCATAAATCCCCTTCTTCCCTCTCCCTCAGTCCCTGGTAATTTATAATCTACTTTCAGTCGCTACAAATTTGCCTATTCTAGATATTTCATGTAAGTGGAATCATATAATATCTGTCCTTCTATGATTTATTCACTTAGCATAATGTGTTCAAGATTCATTCATGTTTTAGGATGTATCAGAATGTTACTCTTTTTTAATTGGTGAATTATATTTCATTGTATGTATATACTACATTTTGTTTGTCCTCTCATCTGTTGATAGAACTTGAGTTGTTTCCACTTTTTGACTATTGTGAATAATGCTGCAGTGTATATTGGTTTGCAAATTTCTGTTTGAGTCTCTGCTCAATTCTTTTGGGTATGTACCTAGGACTAGAATTGCTGGGTTGTGTGGTAATTCTTTGTTTAGCTTTTTGAGGATTCGTTGAACTTTCGCAGGGTGGCTGTACCATTTGCACCCCCAGTGGCAGTGTACAAGGGTTTCAGTTTCTCCATATCTTTGCAAACACTTGCTGTTTTCCGTTATTTTATTTTTAAAGTTATAACCATTCTAATAGTTGTGAAACAGTATCTCACTGTGGTTTTGATTTGTTTTTTCGTGATGACTAAGGTGTTATCTTTTTTGGGTAAATGTCTATTCAAGTCCTTTGCTCATTATTAGATTGCATTGCTTGTCTTTTTGTTGTTGAGTTAGTTTTAGGGGTTCTTATATATTCTGGATATTAAACTCTTACCAGATAATGTGATACGCAAATATTTTCTCCCATTCGTTTTGTAGGTTGTCTTTACATTTCTTGATCATGTTCTTTGATGCACAAAAGTTTTGACTTTTGATGAAGTCCAATTAATCTGTTTCTTTTGCTTCTTATGCTTTTGGTGTCATAGCTAAGAATCCATTACCAATCTGAGGTCATGAAAATTTAGTCCTATGTTTACTTATTACGTTTTATGGTTTTAGCTCTTACATTTAGGTCGTTGATTCATTTGGGTTAGTTTTTTTTACATGGTGTGAGGTAGGGATCCAACTTCATTGTTTGCATATGGATATCCAGTTGTCCCAGCACCATTTGTTGAAGACTGATATAAACATTTTAATTACTTATTTTCTGTATCACCCACTGGCATTTATATTTTGCTTTAGGTATTTGATTTCATTGCCTATCCTCCTTCATCCTTACCCCTTCATCCTCCCCCCCCACCCGTTTTCTTCCTTTGAAACAGAATACATGGATATTTTGTGTGTGTTATAGCTTTGCTGCTTGACATAGGAGAGACACTTAATAAATGTGAGTTCCCTTTTTTTCCTTTTAATTTTGTGTAGTTACTTTTAAGTGGTTTGTGTTTCAAAACAGATTGTGAGGACCTTCACGGTAGGGTGTATATTATATTTCTTTGTTTCCCCATTTCCAACCCTCTCTTGTCCCCACCCCATCATAGTGCCCAGTGTAGTACCATGCAAGTGATGTCCTTACCTTTTATTGATTGAATTATAAAGCTAAATATAGATCTTTGTGGTTACATTTGGATGATTGGAGAGAATTCTCAGAAGATCAATAATCAGTATATTATAAAGTTCTTGAGGATTTTAAATGCAACCTAACTGAAGTTTACCCAAATATTTTTAGTCACATACAAAAAGATCCCAAAGGCATTTGAAATACCTAGACGCTGTATCAATCTTTACATTTGGGAAAATAACTTAAAAGGACATGCATTTAAAATATCCATGTATCCTGTTTCAAGGGAAGAAAACAGGGTGGGCAGGTGGTAAGGATGAAGGAGGGTAGGCAGGGTTCGTTTCATGGATGGCTGGAAAAAAAATTTTTTTTTTTTTAAAGATTTTATTTATTTATTTGACAGAGAGAGAGGCAGCGAGAGAGGGAACACAAGCAGGGGAAGTGGGAGAGGAAGAAGCAGGCTTCCCACTGAGCAGGGAGCCTGATGTGGGGCTTGATCCCAGGACCCTGGGATCATGACCTGAGCCGAAGGCAGACACTTAATGACTGAGCCACCCAGGCGCCTCAAGAAAATTTTTAACTTGTTATTTAAGTTTATGATAGTTTTGTATTGGGAATTTTACTCATCGTAGGGGTGATTTTTATATATTTAGTTCTGTAGTTTTAGCTTTTATATTTAGATTGTTGATCCATTTTGGTTTGCATTGACAAATGCTTTTAGTTTAAAAAATTATTTAAAGTTTGTGCAATGGTGTATATTACTTTTCTAACAAAAATATTAAATATCATTAAAACATTCTTTTTCTTAGAAATTCCGAAAGTTAACTAGTGAAGACGTGTCTGAACATTCTCTCTGGGTATATATTATCAGATTTCCCCCCATCACACTCTTTAGTGTTCAGTAGGGTCTAATTTTACTTGTCCTAAGTGATCAGACCTCCCTTAGGAGTTCATTTTGTAATCTACCATCCAGATGTCAGCAAAGGGAAGGCCCAGTTTGGAGACAGGCCTTTGGTGTTTTTATTTCCACTAGGTTTTGACTCGTAAATAGGTATTTCTTAGTATGTTGTTATATAAACACTTTCATCATATGAGATACTGGTTATTCTTCCACTGTTTATTTCAGCAGTTCCTTATTATTAATATTGAAAACAATAAAAGTAATTATTTTATTCTTTTATTTTCTAGTTTCAAGCAACATAACAACATCAGAGAGGTCAGAGCAAATCCAGTATTTGACATGCTTTCAGGATAATTTCAACCAACGAAGTGATTCAAGAGCTTGAACTCCCTTAGTTGGAATAATGGTTTATTCCAGGGAGAGTAGGAGGAAGTGATGCAGACTGTTTTCTTTCACTACCTCTGGCCCTATTTATGGAGAAGTTGGCCTGGTATGAGTATGAATCTTTAGCCATATATCTGTATACACAAAGATGGAGCCAACTTCTTTGTAAATAAGCCCAGAGGTAGTATATAGCTGTATCTATACACACAAAATTTGATTCAGGAAGTGTTCTTGTCATGTAATATATCACCCTTCAGACATGGGATCCCATGCTGGGGGTGGGGCGGGTAGTTCTTTAAAAAGAAATGCTCTCAGTGTCCCGTTGGCCTCTGTGCAGCTTATTTGGACTCATGGGTACGGTAGTTTAGCTTGATCCTGATTGTGTTTACCTATTGGTAGAGAATGGCATGCCACAGAGATCTCCTATGGCCTATGTCTGCACTTTTTTTTTTTTTTTTTAAGATTTTATTTATTTGACAGAGAGAGACACAGCGAGAGACGGAACACAAGCAGAGGGAGAGGGAGAAGCAGGGGCTCGATCCCAGGACCCTGGGATCATGGCCAGACTGAAGGCAGATGCTTAACAACTGAGCCACCCAGCTTCCCCCTATGTCTGCGTTTTTAAAGTGAACATGATGGGAAAAGCTTTCCATTCTCATGCCTTTTCCAACTTGGAGGAGGTTTCTGAAATTGCCAAAGGAACATTTGTTTGGACAAAGTAACAGTATTTAGCCTAATTGTATAGTAATGAGTTTACAGAATCATGAAAGGATGACAGCTGGGGAAGGTAAAGAACATCTTATAATCACTTGATTGCTAGACCTCCTTTAGGGTGGGGTAGGGTGAATAGAGGGGATGCAAAAATGGTATAGGTAGGTGTTCATGAAAAATGGGCCTAAAAACCAGAGCCTTTGTGAAAACTGCCAAGAGAGTTATTGTAGGGTATATCCTGGATAAAGAATGTTGAAACTGCCTTGATCAGAATCTTCACTCAACACACTTAACTTGTGCCACAGAAGAGAGAGGGGCTCTCAGGCCTGTTTCCAAAGAGCTCCACCGCTAAGAGGGAAGTCAGACAGGCAAGGAGACAGTTAAGATTCCTGAGTAAAGTGTGTTACTGTGGGAAGACTGAAGAGGGAAGGGCTCCTAATCTGGGGGTAGGGAAGAGAGGTGTCTTACCCTGTTTTGACCTGAGGTATGTAAGGCCTTGAACCAGGTATGCATGCCTGGTTCAGTACTCTGGGGCCCCTTTGTTGCTTTCCATTTATGAGAGAGCTCTGTTGGCTGGGGATCTAGCTTATGACCATGGGGCAAAGAGCTTGACTCTTGGCTGTATTAATACCGTGGTCTAATTTTGTGAAGAGGCCACAGACAAGAGCCCAGAAAGCACCCTTGCTGAGAGAAGGCTGTTTGAAACTAGCATCTTGCAGAGAGCCTTAGTCTTGATAGAAACAGGACTATTTTCAGATCTTTACTTGAATCATCAACTGATCAGTGATTCAGTTTTGGAATTTTGGGGGCGGGGGTTAGACATTGTTCTTTTGGGAAACTGTTTGCTTTTGAGATTGCTCCTGGAGAGTGATGGCATTATTAAAAAATTTGTTATTTTTATTGTGGTCACAAGCTTATTGCATGCATCGTTGGTTGTAAATTTTTTTTTTTAAGATGCCTAGGGGATAGTCTGTGTCGCCCCCACTTTTTTTCTTTAAGATTTTGTTTTTAAGTAAGCTCTATACACAATGTGGAGCTTGAACTCAAAACCCGGAGTTCAAGAGTCACACACAACTCTAGAGATTAAGCCAGCCAGGTGCCCCAGTACCTTTTTTTATTATGAGCAAGTTTAAATCTGTTGTAGCTGTGTATGAAGATTCTTTTCATTCTTGTTTAACTTACCTAGAAAGGAGAAATAGAACTGCAAGTTAAATGCATTAATTTTTAAAATATATTAATTTTTTGAGCTGATATTACATACACGTGATTTAAAATTTAAGTTTTCCTCCTCTCCTGTCTGCCATTCACCCAGTTCCCTTCCCTAGAAACACCAGTGTTATTAATTGTATATGTGAAAAAGATGCAGAGAGAGAGAGACATACCTCCCTTCCCCCTTTTTTGTACAAACTACTACAGATTATTCTGTTTGTTTGTTTCTTTCTCTCTCTCTCTTTCGTTCTTTTGTTCTTTCACTTTATGCATCTTGGAAATCATTCTATGTCAGTATGTTAAAGAGTTCCTCATCGGGGCACCTGGGTGGCTCAGTCCGTTAAGCATCTGCGTTTGGCCCAGGTCATGATCCCAGGGTCCTGGGATCTAGTCTCGCATCTTGCTCCCTGCTCAGTGGGGAGTCTGCTTCCCCCTCTCCCTCTGCTCCTCCCCCCTGCTCTCTCTCTTATGCTCTCTCACTCACTCACTCTCTCAAATAAATAAAATCTTTTTAAAAAAATATTTATTAGAGAGAGAGAGTACAAGCAGGAGGAGCAGCAGGGAGAGGGAGAAGCAGGCTGTCCATTGAGCAGAGAGTCCAACATGGGGCTTGGTCCCAGGACCCTGGGATCATGACCTGAACCGAAGGCAGATGCTTAACTGACTGAGCCACCCAGGTGCCCCATAAATAAAATCTTAAAAAAAGAAGACTTCCTCATTGTTGTGGGGTTTTGTTTTTGTTTTGTGTTTTTGCTCTGAGATTAAGAGCCACACAGGCATCCCTTCTCGTTGTGTGTTTTTTTTTTTTTCCTAAATGAAGAGTATGCCATTGTGTGGCATACCATAATTTACCTGGCTCTCTATTGAGGAACATTTAGTTTTTTCTATTCTTTTGCTTTTATAAATAATGCTAGAAACAATAATCCTATAATAATTTATTTTGCGTACATATGAATAAATTCCCATAAGTTGGCATTTTGGGTTGAAAGTTATGTACCTTTAAAATTTTGAGAGCTATTGCCAAATCATCCATCGTAGAGGTTTTTTTTTTCTTTTTTAAAAGATTTTTATTTATTGGAGAGAGAGAGAGTGAGCAGGGGGAGGAGCAGAGGGAGAGGGACAAGCAGACTGTGCTGAGTGTGGAACCTGTGGGGCTCGATTCCATGACCCTGAGATCACGACCTGAGCCGAAATCAAGAGTCAGAGGCTTAACTGACTAAGCCACCCAGGTGCCCCCATCTTAGAGGTTTTAACAAAACCTAGCCTACGATATGAGAATCCTGTAGTTAATACACTTTAAAATATAATTTTATAAAAGTATATGACTGTTCCGTCATAGATCATTTTTCAGTTAAAATGTGGCTATGCTTCAGTGATAAAAAACCAATCAAGCATTTGTCCTCTCATTACTTGTTTGTTTTTCTGCTTTTGACGTTACGGAGATTCCCTGGCTGGATGTGAGGTTCAGAAATAAGCTTTGCTTCCTTGTATGTCACCAAGGCTGCCTTTTAGAGATGGGCAATTTGCTGAATAAGTGGCTCTTTTTATAGTTTTCAATTTTTTTAAAGCTCTATGTGGGGCTTGAACGCATGACCCTTAGATCAAGAGTCACACCCCCTGATTCAGCCAGGCCACCCTGTAGTTTTTAATTCTTGTAGTAACTGGTGATGCCTGTGGTTTCATGATTACGATTAAATTTGACTTTACAAACAACTTTCTGGTATTTATTGTATGTAATTTGGTTTAACTAGAAAGAATATTATCATACTTTCAGTGTTTTAAAATTTATATTTCCTTAGACTAGATAATATGTACATGGTCAAAAAACTTAAAAGGTACACAAGGCTAGAGAGTGAAATGTCAGTCTTCCTCCACCTTTTCTCTGCATTTTCCCACATCCATTCCCAGAGGCAGCCACTGTTTCTGGTTTCTTACATGGTTTTCTAGATATTCTATGCATATATAAGCCTTTATATGTATGTATAGGTTGCAGCATTGTTTTGTTAGTACCACTGTTACTTTTTTTAGATACCATTGTATTTTCAACATGTACTTTTAAAATTCTGTAAGTAGTGCATATTTGTTTTGGAAAATATAGTGTTAATGTTTTGGTGTGCTGTTTCCGTCCATACTTTTTCTGTGCATGCAGGATGTAAGTGACTTCTTTGTATTTTATAAACAATATGATGTCATAAACATGCTATTTTCTAGCTTGCTTTAATTTTTTTTTTTTTTTTTAATAAACTCTGTACCCAACATGGGTTTAAAGTTATGACCCTGAGATCAAGAGTTGCATACTTTAACGCCTGAGCCAGCCAGGCTCCCCTCCAGCTTGCTGTTTTCACTAAACTGACCATAGGTATTTTTCCAGGCCATGAAAAACATATTTTTACTACAGAGTGACTGCATGGTATGTTGTTGTTTAGATGTATGGTGATTTCTTTCCCATTTCTTTGTTCTTGAACATTTGGGGTTATTTTCATTTAAAAAGTTTTTCACGGGGGCACCTGGCTGGCTCAGTTGGTGGAGCATGCGACTCTTGATCTTGGTGTTGTGAGTTTGGCTGGTTGTAGAGATTACGTAAAGATAAAATCTTTAAAAAAAAATAAAATTTTTTATGAACAGCCACAATGGACAGCTTTATATATACATTTCAGTGTACTTGACAAATTATTTCCCTACATGAATTCTTAGATTTGTACTTGTGGGATCAGAACATACAAAGGTTATTGATAGATGTTTCCAAATTGCCCTGGATAGTTATGAATTTTATTCTTGTCCGTGTATTAAATCACGTTTGATTATATCCAATTACATTCTCAACTGATATTTTTGTTTAAATGGAGGACTAGAGTGAGGGTTACATCTTTTGATATTTTAAAGAAAGCTGTGTTAGTATAGGTAGGAATAAGTCATGTTGGGAAAATACAGAGGCAGTAACAACTCAGTTTGGAAACTGAGCGTCTGTGGGTACGATTCAGTATATACTAACATGGGTAAGGCATAGATCTCTTTTTGTGTTTTCTTGTGGAATTTTTTTCCTAAATCCATAAAATATGAATGTAAAAATGTCATCTTAATAATAGCAGTGTTCTGTTATAATTGATCTGAGAAATAGAATTCTCCCTAGCTTTATGTGTAAGCTTAGTAGAGACTTAAAGTCTGTATGCTTGAAATATGGTTTCAGCGGGGCGGGTAGGAAGCAGTATGGAAGACTTTTCAGTAGCGTTTGTCATTGCTTGGCTGATGTTCCAAATTATCTTTCTTGTGCCACTTCACTTTATTGCATTAGAAAGATTTGAGGCTAAAGCTAATACCGTCTGATTGTCAATCACTAAATGTATCTCTCAAGCCCTCTCATCATTTCTCTGTCTTCAGCAAACGCAGGACTCCTTTTCATTGAAGGCTCTGTGACTATGTGGGATTTCCCAGTTGGTCAGATTCTGTCTTCAGTGTGAATCTTGCTGGAGCCAGGAATGGAAGCAAGGGAAATGACTGGGAGGGTGAGAGTAAGCAAAGCATGTGTTTTCATGCCAGCACACGAGTAAGAGTTTTGCCCAGTGGTGCCCTTATATCTGTTTCATTGGTGCCCTTATATTTGTTTCATTGGTGCAGTCTTTCCCTGTTTATTAGAGAGTCATCAAAAAAGTAGATAGTCTTACAGGAAAGCACCTTGATAAACGGTGTTAGAATAGATTGCTCACTCGTCTTTCTTTCTCCAGTGAACCTGGAGCTTGTTGAAGGCAGTGCCTGGGAGATTGGCTGGCACAATAGGTATTTAGTGAACTTAGGGACCGAGTACCAAGAGTCTGTTCGCATCATGTGTATCTTTTCACTTTTTTTCTTCTTTAATTTTGGAATAATTATAGATTCACAAGAAGTTGCAAAAATAGTAGAGTTTCTATATTCTTTTATGGTGTCCCCCAGTTCCCCTTTTTTCTCTGTCTCTTTTTTGTTTTTATGATCATGCCGTCAGCTTGTCATCAGCATCTGTGGGAAATACTAAACCCCTGAACTAAAGATTGCTGATTACTCTCCTAGAGTTACTTGCGGGAATGCATATGGTTCTTCCTCTTCATTGTTCTTGATGAAGCACTTGCTTACTGTGTGGTGCTGTGCCAGGTTTTAGTTGCTTCTCTCGATTCAGCCTCTTCTCTTATTTTGGTAATATTAAGTATGGTGGATACATCCTTCCTTTGTGGAACTTCTTCCTAAGTTATATATACATGTCTAAAGTACTCAGAGACCCGTGTGTGTTGGTGAGAAAGAGTAGCTGTGACTTGGTGGAAATAGTCCTGGATTTGGAGTTAGATGCTCAGGTTCAAATCCTGTTTCTGTTTCATACTTGCTGGGTGACCCTGGAAGTTACTTTGCTTCTGAATCTGTTAACTTTTCTGTAAAACAGTATGAGAGTAACAGTCATATAGAGAAGTTTTGTGGGTGGATAAAGAAAAGTAGCATTTGTATAATTACTTAGTGAATCGGAAAGTGTGGTTTCAAATGCAAAGCTACCTTGCTTATTCTAAATTGCTGAAATGAAAGCTGAAGTTTGAACTACTGCTACATTACTTCTTTATAGTTTGCTTCCTGCAGTAACAGGAGAAACTCCCTGTTTCTGTACCCCAAGCCTTTTTACACCTTCTGTCTTCACATTGACTAACCAGTACTTAATAGGGTTTTCTTTTTTCAACTGGGTGTAACCCAGCTCCCTTGAGAAATTTGGGATGGACTTGTCAGCTGTCATGCTATCAAATGACATATCAAATGCTTGCCTCTCTTCTTATTCACCTAAGTCTGGGGATTTCATGTTTCAGAAAGCTCTTTAAAAAATCTCTCATGCAAGTATCTTTTTGGCTTACCTTTTTCACAGGTTTTGCTCTTAGAAACCAACTCTTAATATGGTACCAGAACTGAGATTTATATTTTTAAAGAGGAGACCTGATTTTTTAAATATGTAAATATGGGATATGTAAGCAGTATAAAGAGTAGGAGATACCATGAAAAATTCAAGATTTAGATAATGGAGAATTTTTTTCTTTTTCTTTTTTTTTAATTAATTAATTAATTAATTAATTTAACAGAGACAGCCAGCGAGAGAGGGAACACAAGCAGGGGGAGTGGGAGAGGAAGAAGCAGGCTCCTAGCGGAGGAGCCTGATGTGGGACTCGATCCCAGAACGCGAGGATCACGCCCTGAGCCGAAGGCAGACGCTTAACCGCTGTGCCACCCAGGCGCCCCTGGAGAATTTTTTTCTTAAACGTGATCTAGGTGCAGACAGATTCTTAAATTATTAAGGGACAGACATATGTAGAATAAGGCACCCAGTAGCAGTAGAACACACATTGTTCTCAAGTGCACGTGGAACATTCTCCAGGATAGATCATATATTATGCCGTAAAACAAGACTCAAATTTAAAAGGTTGGAAATCATACAAAGTATGTTCTCTTACTGATCACAGTAGAATGAAGTTAGATATCAATAATAGAGAGAAATTGGGAAATTCACAAATATATGGAAATTAAACTACACACTCCTAAATCATTAGTGAGTAAAACAGGAAATTACAAAGAAAATTATAAAATATTCTGAGATGGTCGAAAATGAAAACAACACCATCCCATGGTGGCAGTGGTTGCACAACAGTGTGAATGTATTTAATACCACTGCATTGTACATTTAAAAGTGGTAAAAATGGTAAATCTTATGTATGACTTACCACAATTAAAAAAAAAAAACCTCATTCATTAGTCAACAATGTTTATTGAGCACCTACTATACTCCATGCCAAAAATAAAACAACATACCATAACTTAGGAAATGCAGTGAAAGCAGTGCTCAGAAGGAAATTTATAGCTTTAAATACTTTAATTAAAGAAGGATCTTAAATCAATAACCTAAACTTCTATCTTAAGAAATTAGTATGAGAACATAAAGAACCAAAAGCAAGCAGAAGAAAAAAAAATAAAGACTAGTTTAGAAATAAATGATAGAGAAAAATAGCAGTGAAAATCAACAGACCAAAAATTGGAAAGATACTGACCAAGAGAAACAGAGACAAGACTCAAATTAATGAAATCAAATGAAAGAGAGGACATCACTACTGTCCTTACAGAAATAAAAAAAAAGATAAAGGAATACTAGGAACAATTATATGCCAACAAATTAAATAACTTAGATGAAATTACCCATTTCTAGAAAGGCTCTACTGCGACTGGCTCAAGAAAAAAATACACAGTCTGAATATATCAATAATAAGGGAAGAGGTTGAGCTAACAATCAAAAAACCTCCCACAAAAAGAGCCCATGCTCAGATGACTTCACGTTTGGTGATTCTACCATATCTACCAAATGCAGGTCTTCAGAGACTCTTTCAAGATAAAGAGGAGGATGAAATGCTTTGAGCATGTTATTCCTGTGTTACAAAAGCCATATGAAGGCATCACAAGAAAATTACAGACCAGTCTTTTATGAATATAGATGTAAAAAATCAACAAAATAGTAGCAAACTGAATCCAGCACTATACTGGAAGGATTATACGCTATGACCAAGTAGGATTTATATCAGAAATACAAGGTTGGTCTAATATCTGAAAATAAATGTAATACACCATATTAATAGAATAAATGATAAAAACCACATTATCATCTCAAAAGCTGAAGGAAAAGCATTTGACAAAATCCACCTTTTTATGATAAAAACTCTGAACAAACTAGAAATAGAGGAGCACTTCCTTAATGTGATAAAGGCCAAATCCCTACGGCTGATGTCATAGTTAATGATAAAAGATAGAATGCATTCTCCCCAAGATCAGGAACAAGACAAGGATGTCCTTTTATGCCCCTTCTATTCAACATTGTACTGGAGGTTCTAACCAGGGCAGTTAGGCAAGAAAAAGAAATAAAATGCATCCAAATTGGAAAAGAAGTAAAACCATAATTGCAGATGACACGCTCTTGTATATAGAACATCCTATTAGAACTGATGAAGGAGTTCAGCAGGGTTGAAGGATATAAAATCAATAAACAAAAATCAGTTGTATTCCTGTATACTTGCAATGAATAGTTCAAAAATGAAACTTAAAACAATCCCATTCACAATAGCTACGAAAAGAGTAAAAATACTTCGGATAAAGTTAACAAAAGAAGTATAAATCTTACACTTTGAAAACTATAAAGCATCATTGAAAGAAATTAAAGATCTAAGTAAATGAAAAGACATGTTATGTTCATGGATCAGATTACCTAATATTGTTAAAGATGGCAGTACTTCCCAAGTTGATCTACAGATTTGATATATTCACTGTTAAAATCCTAGTTGCCTGTTTTGTAGGAATTGATAGGCTGCTCTTAAAATTCATATGGAAATACAAGGGACCCAGAATAGCCAAAACAATCTTGAAAAAGAACAAGGTTGGAGGACTTTCATAACTTACTGTAAAGCTATAGTAATCACAACAGTCTGGTACTGATATAAGAATAGACATATACATCAGTGGAATAGAACGTAAGTCCAGAAATGAAACCTTACATTTATAGTCAATTGATTCTCAACAAGGTTGTTAAGACAATTCAATGGGGAAAGAATGGTCTGGTCTTATCTTTTCTTTCCTTCCTTCCTTCCTTCCTTCCTTCCTTCCTTCCTTCCTTCCTTTCTTCCTTTCTTCCTTTCAGATTTATTTATGAGAGAGAGTGCCCACACAGTGGGAGGGGCAGAGAGGGAGAATCCTTAAGCAGATTCCCCACTGAGTGTGGAGCCCCATGCAGAACTCAGTCTCACCACCCATGAGATCACAACCTGAGCCGAAACCAAGAGTCCATCGCTCAGCCAACTGAGCCAACCAGGCACCCCTGAAAGAATGGTCTTTTCAACAAATGGCACTGGGACAAGTGGATATCCACATGCAAAAGGATGAATTTGGACTCTTTTCTCATTTGTACATACAAATGAATTCAGAATTAATCATAAGCCTAAATGTAAGATCTGAAACTGTAAAAAACTCTTAGTAGAAAACAGGTGTAAATCTTTATGACCTTGGATTAGGCAATATTTTCTTTTCTTTTTCATTGTGGTAAAATAGGCAATGATTCCTTCGGTATAATACCTAAAATACAAGCAACAAAAGAAAAAACGTAAAATGGACTTCATCAAAATCGAGAACTTTATGTTTCAAATGACACCATCAAGAAAGTGAAAGCATACTCTACAGAATGAGAGAAAATACTTGGAAATCATATATCTAATAAAGGACTTCTATCCAGAACATATAAAAACTCTTACAGTCAATAGTAAAAAGACAAATAACCCAATTAAAAAATAAACAAAGGATTTCGAACATTTCTCTAAAGAAGATGTTCAAATGGCCACACCCATGAAGAGAAGCTCAATATCCTTAGTCATTAGCGAAATGCAAATCAAAACCACAATGAGATGCCATTCTACACCCACTAAAATGGCTGTAATAAATAGACAGTAAGCGTTCCTGAAAATGTAGGGAAATTGGAACCCTCATGGATTGCTTGTAGGAATGTAAAATGGTGTAGCCATTTAGAAAAATAGTTTGGTAGTTCTTCCAAGAGTTAAACATAGTTAACATATCCTATATTCTAGTTAACACCTATTTGTGTATTGAAGAAAATTAAAACCATATCCACACAAAACTTGTTAAGGAATGTTCATAGTAACATTATTTATTATATCCAAAAAGTAGAAATGATCCAAATATCCATCAATAGGTAAGTGTATGAACAAATATGGTATATCTGTACCATGGAGTATTACTCAGCCATAAAAAGGAATGAAGTACTGATACATGCTGTAACATGGATAAGCCTTGAAAATAGTATGCTGAGTGAAAGAAGCCAGACACAAAAGGTCACATGTTTTATGACTCCACTTACGTGAAATGTCCAGAATAGGCAAATCCATTTGGTCAGAAGTAGATTATTGATTTTCCTGGGCTTAGGGCGGGGAGGGCTTTGGGGAGTGACTGCTAAAGGATATGAGATTTTATTTTGAGTTAATAAAAATGTTCGTAAATAGTGGTGATGGTTGCACAACCTTGGGAATGTAATAAAAACTATTGAATTATACCCACTTTAAGAGGGTGAACTTAATGGTATGTGAATTATATCTCAGTAAAGCTGTTACTAAAAAAATCGTGTAAGGAGTTTAGTGATCTGTTTTTCATTAGTATAGTAAACAAGTAAAAAAGAGATACTGTTTGATCAGGACTGTGAAAGGATAATGAAGCTCTGAAAAATACTATAGAAGTCAAGTGTTGCTAGATTGAGTAGAAATTTACATCCCTTCTTTCTAGATGAGCCAATTTAGTCACATTCTGTCTCTAATGAGGCTCCTCTCCCCAGTAAGCTGGTTCTCTACTGAGGTCTCTTGTCTCCATGTAAGATCCTTCCTTGGGAAGTTGCAGTCTCTATTATGATTCTCTCCTCCCCAGGGTAACTGTGTTGATGAGGTAACACTTTGGTATACTAATGCTGACAGCAGTCTTATGTATATGTTAAATATTTTGCATTGGGAGAAGAAGAGTCAGCAGTGAATAGTGAGATGTTTTCAGTTAGTTTTGGTCTTACAGTTCTTGGATGAATAAAATTGGGTGTTATTAAATAACTGCTCTGTTTTGAGACTTTTAAAAGCTTTATCTCTTCTTTTGCAAAAATATAAAAAGTAGAAGAAACTTGTAAGCAGTAGGACAGAAACTATCATAAACCTATTACTCAGAGGCCACAGTTTATTTTTTTATTTTTTAAAAGATTTTATTTATTTGACAGAGAGAGAGAGAGAGAGAGTGCAAGCAGGGGGAGTGGCAGGTAGAGGGAGAAGCAGGCTGCCACTGAGCAAGGAGCCCAGCCAAAGGCAGCTGCTCAACTGACTGAGCCACCCAGGCACCCTTAGAGGCCACACTTTAGTACTTTACATACTCTGTTTTTTTTTTCTATACTTCTTTCCACATGTAGGCTATGTCATATTATATATATGTATAATTTAATATAATTTCACGTCCTAATTTGTTTAGTTAATGAACAGTTCTATTACGGTATTTCATATTTTTTTCTACCAAGAGGACTTAAGCCTTACAATACTTAAAAAAAAAATTACGGACAGGGGTGCCTGGGTGGCTCAGTCGGTTAGGCGTCCAACTCTTGGTTTTGGCTCAGGTCGTGATCTCAGGGTCGTGAGATTAAGCACGCTCCGGGCTCAGCACAGAGTCTATTTCCCCTCTCCCTCCTCCCTTGCCCCCCACCCCACGCACACACTTTCTCTGTCTCTCTAAAATAAATAAATAAATCTTAAAAAAAAATTACAGACAGGGCACCTGAGTGGCTCAGTCATTTAAGCGTCTGACTTCGGCTGGGGTCATGATCTCAGGGTCCTGGGATCAAGCCCCACATTGGGCTCCCTGCTCAGTGGGGAGTCTGCTTGTCCCTTTCTCTCTATTCCTCTCCCTACTTGTGCTCTCTCTCTCTCTCAAATAAATAAATAAAATATTAAAAAATATAGGGGGCGCCTGGATGGTGCAGTCGTTAAGCATCTGCCTTCGGCTCAGGGCGTGATCCCGGCGTTCTGGGATCGAGCCCCACATCAGGCTTCTCCACTGGGAGCCTGCTTCTTCCTTTCCCACTCCCCCTGCTTGTGTTCCGTCTCTCGCTGATTGTCTCTCTGTCAAATAAATAAATAAAATCTTAAAAAAAAAAAGAAAACTTTAAAAAAATAAAAAATAAAAAACATAAAGTAAAAATTGAAAAAAATTACAGACAATGTTAAACACATACAGAAGTAAAGAGAATGGTGTAACAACCCTCACGTGCTTATCACCGAATTTTGGCAGTTCTCATTGCATATCCATCTTGTTGATTCTTTGAGGAAGTTTTGAGGAGCAGAATAAAAGTAGAAGCAATTTTTATTATTTTAAACCTGTCCCCACAGAAGCAAAAACAAAATTAAAGCTATCTACTACTTTTACAGATCACAGAGAAAACAGTATTTTATTTTAAATATTTTTGATATTTTAATATTTTAATATTTTAATCTGAAAGAGTAAAAAAATTACTTCATTAAAATACTAGTGAAGGCAAGTATTAACTGTTATGAAGAAGTTATCTGGCATTGGTGTAGTATCTTCTATTATTTTCCTATATATATGTATAGTAATGTGGAGTTGCTGCATTGTTTTGTTTTTGTTTTTGTTTTGGCATTAATTTTTCATCACCAGCGTGTTTTTCACCACCACATATTTTGTGGAATTGATTGGTGCACTACTTTCGTCTTCTTGTGAATTTCAGACTTTCTTGTTTTACACTTTATTGATAGGTGTACATTATATTCCATAATACTGAAAGGGAGATTTTCCTCCCTTAGGAGATGGTAGTGCCTGATTTTTGAATAGTACTTTACTATTTGTAATTATGAAGGTAACATATATTCATTATAGAAAATACTTAGAAAATATAGAAAAGTGCAACGAAAAATCTACAATCTTATCACCAGAAATTAAGCAATGTCAGTGAATTTTTTTTCTATTCATACGGACTGCCTTTTCAGTGGAATATGGTGAACCTTCCCCTTTTATTCCATTTTGAGCATTTGCATTATATGTTATGGCTGTATTTTGTCCTGACTTCACCATAGTTAATTATTATTCATAGTGGGGTGAGTGATTGAGATAAATAGGGAGATTAACTCTGATTTTTTTCCCCCTACCGCAGAATGTTATGGTCTTGTGATCACTTGAATAATTCCAGATTTTTATGATCTTTCCCAGGAAAATAATTGTAGGCCCACCCAAGTCTCCTGATTCTTCTGTTCATAGATGATTTGTGTAGGGCTCCCTGAATGAAGGCCTCCTGACTTTGGGGCTAGAAAATGATTATTGGGCATTGTCTGTGGCCAGTCTTTCTGTTCTTTGCCTAATGGTTATTTCCAGACTTTTCGAGGCTGAGAACTCTTTTTAGTGTCCAGCATCACAGGGCTCTACAGAAGTGGAATTTCTAGTATTTGTTAATTGAGAAAAATGATCAAACTAAAAGAATTCAGCATTACTTTTTATATTATCTTTGCCCTTACAAATTTATACCTGCTTGCACCCGAGTTTGAAAAATTGTGGATATGAAGACTTACTCAGTTCATGGGTAATGTTTGGTGTGCGTATGGAAGAATGCTCAGACATTCTTGTAGTAACTGTACACTCTCATCTCAAAGGTGGGGTTAGTGTTTACAGGTTGGGAGCCGGTGCTCTGGCCTTTCCAAATTGCTGGTTTTCCTCTCACCGTCTTCTGCATTTGTGCTTTGTCCATATGTATTTGCACATTCCTTTTACCTGGAATGTTTTTTACATTCTTCCTACCCTCCAATTACTCCTACTCCCCAAGAAGAAAATGAACTCAGTTAATGATTGCCAGTGACTTTTGATTTTCAGCTCAAACTTCATTCTTTTAACAAATATTTCTCAGGTGCCTTGTGTGTTACAGGCATAGTTATAGGCGTTAGGTGAATGTAATAAACAAGATCCCCGCCTTCTAAGACTGACAGTCCTGTAGGAAAACAGACAGCAAATAGGTAAACGTGCGATAGAATTATAACTTGTCATAAGTGTTTTTGAGAGAAGGGAACAGCTTGCAGTGATGGGGGCCCTCCTGTGAGTGGTCTTTGAAGGACTTGTTGAGGAGGACCTTTAAGCTGAAGCCCTGAGGCCCACAGCCAGACTACTGTAGGGATATGGACAGTGTTTAAGGCAGCAGGAAGAGCAAGAGTGAGGCCCGTGTGTACCATGAGTTCAGAGATACCCTGGAGATAACAATTTGGAAGTCATCGGTTTAAAAGCAGTTTTTAAATTCATGGCAATGGATGCTGAGTGTTTTGGAGTGAGCAAGATTAGAAGATGAGAGGCATTGGTTTCAGCCCTGTAGCAGCTCTGGAAGTAGAGCAGAGATGGTTAGAGAAACTCAAGTAGGCGCAGCCAGAAAAGTAGCAGGAAGGCGTGATCATTTGTTTTGACGAAAGTGGGAAGTTTTTCAAGCAGCATGGAGTGGCCAGCTTTAGAATGCTGCGGAGAGCTGGAGTTAGCAAAGAAGAGAAGAGTATTGCTTGGATTTGCCAGCATGGAGGTCATCTGTGATAATGATGAGCTCCAGGGGAGTAGGGGCAGGTGAAGCCCGATCGCTGGGGCTGCAGGGTGAACAGGAAGCGCATCAGTGCACCTGATGTCCTGGGAGGGAGAAGGGTGCAGGCTGCAGAGCAGGGTACATGGGCCCTTGGGGAGAAGATGGGAAAGTCATTTTGGAGAGAAGGGCGGAGCACACTTACTAGAGAACGCGAGTTGGGATGCTGGGTTGGGATACTTTGTGAAGCTGGAGATTATCAGTGTAAAATGAAACCGGTTGGCCGCGTGCGCGTGTTCCTTCAGCATGATGGACTGTTTGCTGCATGCACGAGAAAACACCTGATTAAGTATGTCAGGTTCTTCCAAGGCTTGGTCTTAACTAGGCAACTAGTAGGAAGAGAAAGTTGAGGGTAGTTTCAAGCTCTTAACACCCCTGTGGAACTGAATCCAGACTAAAAGGAAGGCCAAACTGGGAAGGCTTTTTCAGGAATTGAGGAGGCTGGGGCCATGTGCTTGAGCGTAGGAGCTGGAAGGCAGTTGTGGTTGAAAAGCTGGATTGCAGAATATGTCCGGGAACTGAGAGACGAGGAGGGGTTGCTGATACCTGAGAGCAGACACCCGGAAGTTCAAGTTCGAGGTCTGAGGTGGCTGAAGAGAGAGGGCACTGAAGGACGCTGAGGCAGGGAGGAGGGAGACGGGGAGGCTGGAGGCCCAGCGCGCCTGAACCAGTGACTGCAGGCTGATGAATGGAAGCGGGGGCCGGCTGGGAGAGTGAGTGCTCTGTCTGCACGGTGGGAGCTGCCCTGCCCCAGCCATGAAATTCCCACTTGGATTTCCTCAGGCCACGTTTTGTCTGCTTTCTCTGCCAGCTGCAGCACCTTCTACAAACATCCTGCTCAGGACTCCTGATCGTCTTGCAGCTGTTTGCGTTTCTGTGTCTTCCTTCTTCTGGGCAATGGGCTCCTCCTCGAGGGCCTGGACAGAGCCTTACGTTGCATGATTTCCGGTCAGTGGCACAGTACGTGCTGGTCACGTCACGGGCCCAGAGGAAATGTTCACTGAACGTGTGGGCTCAGAAGTGGGGGTGCTGAGGGGGAAGGGAGAGAAAGAACAGAAGGCACAGGTAGAGTGAGAACGGAGATTTACTGCGGGCAGGGCAAGGCAGAGTGTCTTTGTAAAATTTCAGACCACATTATAAAAATCATTACAGTGCAAAAACGGTTGCTTAATGATAGAAACACACTGCTTTTGACTTAACGTGAATAACTTCTGGTAATTTCTGGCTTCCAGAGTTGGCTTTTAAAGTATTATGACTGCTTTCTGCATATTTTCTAGGGAGATTTTTGATTTGTTATTCACTTTGTTGTGCTGCTAGTTCAAGTTGTCCTTCTTGGTACTATAATATGGAATATTATTTTATTAAAGCTTCCTAAGTACTTGTGATTTGATTTCTTGTTTCCTAATCCTCTACTTCTTGTGCCCCACATGCTATAGCTATTTACCATTTTCGTGTTTCAATTATTAAGTGCCTGTACTTTGGATTTTCAGTCTGGTAGTAGAGCGTTGTAGTATAGTGTTAAGAATAAAACAGTAAGGCTAGGCAGCTCTGGTTTTCAATTACTGCCTGACATTATTAGCTTTAAAACTCTGGGCAGTTTTACTCTGAGCCTTTCTGAGTTTCACTTCTTTATCTTTGGAATGGGAATACTGATGCCCACCTATGTCACAGGTATTTCATGGTCTCACCTTAGCGTGCTTCTTCCCTCAACCATTTACAAGTGTCTTCCTCCCTCATTTGTTTATGCTTTTTGCCCCCATTAAGTTTTGTCATTTCCCCTATTAAGTGCACCCTATTACCTGATGGGCGTGTATAGTTTTAACTTGGTCATCCCAGGCCTTCTCGGTCATCCCTTCTCTGAGTTGCCACGGCACTTATACATACCCCTTACCTGGCGGGTGCAACATTCTACCTGTGAAATCTAATGTGCACCCTGTGTTTGTGTTGAATTATCACACCGACAAGCTTTTTGTGCATCTTGTTTTCTCCAAGTAAGTTGGAAGCATTTTCAAGTCAAGCCATAGATTATAGTTATTTCTGTTGTATCTTCTGTAGCGAGATGTGATCTATCATGAGTCAGTAAAAGTAATTGAGACTAGCCTGGTAATGGGTAACCAGAATACAAATGTATTCATCCCATCTGTTTATCCATTTATTCATTCTGCAAACGTCCATTGAAAGTATATGTGTTAGTTAGATCGAAAAACATGACCACAACATTTTGCAGCTCCTCCTATTAATTGGTAGAATCCATTTCCTCACATTTAATCTGGGCTGGCCTTGTGACTTGCTTTGACCGCAGAATGTAGCAGAAGTGATTTGCAAGTTCCGGATTCTAGGCCTTGACAGGCCTGGCACCTTCCCCCTTTGCTACCGTGGAATGCTCTAATCACTATACAGTGAATTGCAGGCTAGGTTATTGAATAGTTAGAGGTCATATGTGGCAAGAGGCCCAGCCAGCAGCCAGCATCAGTGTGTCAGACATGTGAGTGGTGGCATTGTGGACTCTTGAACCCAGGTGAAGCGGGCAGGTGACAGCAGTGGCATGAATGATCCCAGATGAGATTTGTAGAAGAACCTTCTAGCTGGACCCAGCCAACACACAGACGTATGAGAAATATTAATTTGTTTTGAACTACTAGGTAAAAATGGTCCTACTTGTAACGTCTCTTATGGAGAAGTCTAAGAGCAGGGTTTATAGTTGGTTCTGTTCTCTCCCACCCTCCCTCCATCCTCCATTGTTAATACACCTCTATAGTTGGGTACCTAAGTGCCACACAATAATTATGGTAATTAAAGGGATAGAGATAGGAGCTTTTTCCTTCTTTCTTTTTTAAGATTTTATGTACTTATTTGAGAGAGTACACAAGTGGCGGGGGGCAGCAGAGGGAGAGGGAGAAGCGGGCTCGCCTGAGGCGGGACTTCATCCCAGGACTCGGAGATCATGACCTGAGCCAAAGGCAGAGGCTTAACCGACTGAGCCACCCAGGCACCCAGGAGCTAATTTTTAAAAATGTCCTGTGCAAACTCTTTTCATTTGTCATCTTATATAATGAATGTAGAGCCAAAATTCTCCCCAGCGCCACTCAGGAAATGGCAGAGTCAAGATTGGAGGCTGGCATTCTTAACTGTGTTGTTTTTTTCATTACCTCAGGCTCTCTAATTGAGTGTTTCTTCATTCTTGTTGAAGCTGGTATTTTTTAACTTCTTCCTGTTGGTTCCTAGCAGGAGTAGGGCTATTGTTCTGGTAACCGTTGCTCTGTTAATTTCTACTTTCCTGGGTACTGTAAAGGAGAATGACTGTAGGACCATTGTCTTGACCTCTTATTGTTTTTCCCCCATAGGTATCCACCAAGATGATGTGGCAGGAAAAGGTTGGGGGGCTTGGACCCTAACTACTATACTGGGGGCAGGGAATGGTGGTTATGTTGAGGAATGGAAGGGCCCTTTGCAGTTGGGGAGGAGTTATAGAGGAGTTAGGACATTTTTTTCAGAAATACCTGGAATGTGTCCCTTTTCCAGGGCCTGATACAGTAACATCTGGTGGGCTCCATGGTTTTCATGGTGAGATCTTACTAAAAGAGAACACTTAGCCTTTTAAATTAAGAGGAAGAAAGGTACTTGGCTATTCTAAGGTACCTACCTTTCCTTTTATATCATTTTTATATTTCTCTTATTTTGGAAAATGTGTGCAAGTAGAACTTTCATTTTTTTAACTTAGAAATAGTGTTATATTCTGGGGGCGCTTGGGTGGTTCAGTCGGTTAAGAAATAGTGTTATATTCTGAGTAATTTTTTTTCTTTTTATTGAAGTATAGTTGACACATAGTGTCGCATTAGTTTCAGGTGTACGACAGTGACTCCACAAGTATGTACATTATGCTGTGCTCACCACAAGCGTAGCTGCCGTCTCTCTACATACAGTGCTGTTGATTGTATTCCCTGTGCTGTAGGTTTCAACCCCGTGACTTATTCAGTCCAATATTCTGAGGAATTTATTTTTTTCTTTAGAGAGGGAGGGAAGGGGAGGCAGAGGGAGAGGGAGAGAGAGAATCCCCAGCCAACTCCCTGTTGAGCATGGAGCCTGATGTGAGGCTCAATCTCACCACTCCGAGATCATGACCTGAGCCAAAATGAAGAGTCAGACGCTTAACCGACTGAGCCACCCAGGTGCCCTCTGAGTAATTTCTAACATTAGTACTGCTGTCAAGGAGTCACTTGTGCGATGCCACTCTCCTGAATGACGATTTCAGAACCGATGTGAAGAGGTGCTGTGCTGGTTTCTTAAGCTCTCTCTGGGCCGAGGGCTGAGTCCTGTTTACTCTTGGGTCCCAGTGCCTTCCAGTAATGCCTTACACATAACAGACCTGGTTTTTGTTTGGTCCAGCCACAGGTAACCTCTGGGAACGCAGGTTCCAGGTTAACTTTAGACCCGTTTCCTTGTTGTGCTTTTCCCTGGTAGAGAGCCTGGGCAGGATGTGGGTGGAAGGAAGAAAATTTTACCTCCTCCTCCTGTTTGTTTATATTCTATTTTCTGCATTTTTTAATATAACGTTTTTACAATTCTGTTGCTATATGAAATTTTGCTGGTATTGTTGTTTGTTTAGAAAATTCTTGGGGGTACAGGGAAAAGGATACATATTTATTTACTTGGATTGCTAAAAATATCTCTGAAAGGATACACAGGAAACTAGGGATGTTATTTGCTTTTAGGCAGGGAAACCAGGCGACTGGGGGGCAGGAGTGGGAGGGAGATTTTGCACTGTTGTATCTCGTGAATTGGGACCATGTGATTGATATTCCTTGAATACCTTTGAAAGCAGAGATGGAGAAAATGCTCAAGAGCATAGGAAAAAGGTACCCCAAAAATACAGTTTAGTAAAAATAAATATGAGAGGATTATCAGTTACTTTTTTTTTTTTTTTTAATTTAATTTAAGGAGAAAAGAGAGAACCCAGTCTGCTTAACGCCTAGGGGCTTCCAGTGTCTTTCATTCTGCGGGTTTTGTGCATAGGAATTTGTGACCTGCTTTTGAGTATGTTAAGCCTCTGTTGCATAGCTGCCTTCAAGAAGCATATACTTTTATTTGTTAGAAATCTTAGACAATTCTAATTGAAGGGGAGCTTTTTATATAATACATATTTTAAAAATTAGAGACTTGAATGAATGGGATCGCTCCTTTCCTAGCAGTGGAGACTTTGTTCTCTTGCCTCTTGCTTCCTACCTGAGCACGAAGTCTGACCTCCTTTCCCTGAATGAGAGCAGAACTAGGCCAGACTTATAATCACAAAGGTTTGAAAGTGGGGAAAGGAAACTAATTGGCCATGCGACCTTGGAAAATTACTTACCTCAGTTTCTTTATCTGTAAAATAGGGATTTCAATACCTACTTTATACAGTTGGTTGGAGAATTAAAGATAATGGATATAAATCATCTAGCATGGGACTTGATACCTCAAGTAAATGCTTGAAAGCTGTGTGATTATTATCATTATTGGTTAGTGTCTGTTGATTTTAGGCCCCTTGAAGGAGTAAAGGGTAGGAGGTTCTTTTCACTGAGAATGAAAGATAGATGTTTAGGGGAAGGCGGAGTACATCTGTTATCTGTCAGTGTATAACCAAACACCACAAACTTAGTGGCTTAAAACAACAATGAAATATTATTTCTCATAATTCCATGGTTTGGCTGGGTAGTTTTTTTGCTCGTCTCTTTAGACTTCTTCGTGTAGCTGCAGTCAGATGATGACTGAAAGGGCTAAGTGGTCCCCGATGGACTCACTCACAAGTCCGGCAGTGCCGCTGGCTACTGGTTGGGGCGTGTTGGTTCTCTTCCACGTGGCTTCTCAGGTTCCAGGTTCCAGAAGCTTCCTCACTGTGTGGCAGGCCCAGGGCGGCATTCTAAGAGGCCGAGCTGCAGTGCTTGCCTATCAAGTCTCTGCTTCCTTTTGCAGTTGCTGATTTTCCACTGGCCAAAGCAGGTCACAGGGCCAACCTCGGGTCACTGTGGGAGGGAGCTAAATCCCCTCCTTGGTGGGGGAAAGAAACAAAGAATTTGTGGCCATTTTTAATCCACTACAAGCCCACCCTTGTTTGATGTGCTTCTTGGGCTAATAATGGAGCCAAGAAAGAAAAGATTCTGTTAGTTTATCCAGTTTTCCTATATCACTGATGCCTACTTTAGACCAGCATGGGAGCTGATTAAGGAACTGGGGCTATTTTGTTTGGACTAAAAATTGGAATGAAGGGTAATAGCTGCTTTTATGTATTTGAAGATCCTTCTTACGAAGGAGGGACCAGTTTCAGGGTATGGAAGTGACTGGAAAGCAGCTCTCTCCTCTGCTATGTGAGGTAGTGAGTCTTCTCAAATGCTGTCCTGCCCCCAGCCCCATGCATGTAGAAGACGGGTAATCGTGTGTCAGGGGCTTTTGAAGGAGGGTCTTTCTCATTGAATGACTCGACTTAAATGATTCCTGTTGGTGTCAGAAGTCTCTGATTCTGGAATTCAGGAAGTGCACTGTGCTCTTTATCCTGGGGATAGGGATAGATGAGGTGATGTTAGAAAGGGGCAGAATTCCTCTGCACAGACTTGTAATTTTACTTGATGTATAAGTTCATATTTACCTGCTAGAACCCCTGAGAGCTGGGATTGACTGGTGGTGTGAGGAACAGTTCTATTTAGTACAACGTCAGGGAGGTGCTGCATCTTGAAGACATGTTTTCTGTGAGTCTTCTTAGGTTAGAATGAAAAGACTCAAGAGAAGAAATTGAAGTTAGAAAGAGATGGGTACAATTTCTCCAGCAGCTACAGATTAACTATTCAGTTTACTCAGTTTGTCTAATGAAAACAATTTTGGTACAACTTTCCCGTAACATGATCTTGAGATCTCCTGATTTTATATATAACAAAACACCAGGTCCGAATGGTGCCATTGTCAGCTGAGAATCCTGTCCATAAGTGATCAGCATGTGAGCTTGTTCCCATTTCTCCCTCCATCATTTCCTCTTCTTTGTTGGGGGGAGGAGGAGGCAGGGATGACTGTTCCCTCTGTTGTCAAGCTACTGAGCAAGAAGTCTGATGGATGTGCTGTTTTTGGTTCATGTTACCAGGCTGGCCACCTTGGTCATTGGTGTTTCTGTGGAGCCTGCCGCATTTCCAGCACTGGGGTGTTTTTGTTTTTTCTTTTTTTTAGAAAACTCAGAGTAAAGCAATAAGCTACAGTACCTCCAGTGATTCACACGCAGAGTGGTGTTAGGTTTTTGGTGGGAAGCAAAATTAAGCTCCAAATAAATATGCTGGCTGAAGCAGAAGATTGCTTTCCTGACTGGCTCGTTTACAAGCTGGAAAGTTGTGAAAAACATCAACCTACCAACTGTGTAGCTCGTTGGCTCTTTGCTTTGGGCTTCCATGTTCTTCCTGGTAAAAATAATAATTATGTTATTCTGATATGGTTGCCAAGTGTTCATGCTTCTCACTCCACTTGTGATTATAAATGATTCTGCAACGCAAATTGCTTTGTCTTTGATTTAATGTTTCATAACATTTGGATGTTATGTTATCTGTGCTGATTTGTCATTCTCTTTCCCTTTTCAGAATGGACTGCTGAATTATGAAGAATTTCAGACCCAATAGTGGAACCTCACTCGGCCACTCACTCCTTTATCTCCTACTAGTTATTTAAATTGGACTTTTAATATCCTGCCAGCTGCTCTTCAGACACACATGGTGCATTGTTGCCATTCCCCGGATTGCATCTTTGAAACACAGGCTCTTAGTAACTTTCAGCAAACAAAGAGGCAACCTCCCGGGTACATTTACTGGGAGGGTGTCACCCTGACTGCCCTCTAGCTTCTGCTGGATCTGGATTTGAATTCCACCATGGAGCCGCGCATGGAGTCCTGCCTGGCACAGGTGTTGCAGAAGGATGTGGGCAAACGACTGCAGGTTGGCCAAGAACTTATAGACTATTTCTCAGACAAACAGAAGTCTGCTGACCTTGAACATGACCAGACCATGTTAGATAAACTTGTGGATGGGCTTGCTACCTCTTGGGTGAACTCTAGCAATTACAAGGTAAGCTGTGGTTTAGAAGGCACTCCTGTAGGTGGTTGGTCTGCCTCGGTGGGTCAGAATTGGTCCTTAGGAAAAAGACTCCTTTGGGACCAATCAACATGATTCCTTGGTTTCCAGTAAGACACTTGCTCAGGTTGTGGCTTTTGGATGTTTCATCCTGGAGCAAGTAGGGTTTTCTTTAATTCTTGTTGGAGATCGAAAAATCCTTATGCTTTAGCACTTTGAGAGAAGGCCAAGTGAACAGATAAAGAGAGGCTTTTATGTCAGAAAGTTTATAATCATTTGTAGCCTTAAAGTTAAAGTGAATGTTCTATCTTGCACTGAAAGGGTCATGAAATGTTGGTGAGTGGCCCTTCATGAATAGCAAACGTCTTCACTGGTTTCCTGTGGGGGATGGAATTGGCGATAGTGTGTGGAGCATTTTACCGTCAGGTCACTGTTTTGAAGTCGGCCTAGGTACCTGGCCAGAAATTGTATGGGTTGCCAAGGACTCTTCTGTGACTTGTGTATCATGGCCTGGAGGATATCCTTCAGGTTCTAAAGATTGAGGTGGGTTGTGTGCCTTTGGTGGGTAGGGGGTGCAGGTGGGGGTCCCAAGACCCAAATGAGTTTTGAAGGTTGACCATTTTACCATTCAAGGATTGAGCTTTCGTGACTAAAAACTGGACTGGACTTGTACTGCAGAGGTGTCATCCTCTCTGCCTGTCCCCCTCCCCTCTCTTTGGGGCAAGATTGGGATGGAAGAGTAGGACTTTGGCATGACTCCTAATAGGTGCTATAGAAACTGGGAAAGCGGCTCACAGGAAACAGAATCTCTTGTGCTTTTCATTGGCTCAGTCTTCTGAGATTGATTTGGACTTGGAAACTGGTGTCTACAAGATTTGGGACTGAGGTAATATGGATGTTAAATAGGTAACATAGATGTTAAATAGGTAACACAGAGAGTCTGCTATACCGTGTGAGCTCTCTTAACCTCTAATGGCTTCGGCTTCAGGCTTCAGTTCCCTCAGCTACAGTGTTGGGATAACTGAGTTATTATGAGCACTAAGTGAGACAGTGTATGTTCATGGGAATACAAGCTGGTGCAGCCACTGTGGAAAACAGTATGGAGGTCCCTTAAGAAGTTGAAAATGGAGCTACCCTATGACCCATCAATTGCACTATTAGGTATTTACCCCAAAGATACAAACACAGTGATCCGAAGGGGCAGCTGCAGCCCAATGTTTGTAGTAGTGATGTCTAAATAGCCAAACTATGGAAGGAGCTCAGATGTCCGTCGACAGATGAATAGATAAAGAAGCTGTGGTATATATATATACAATGGAATACTACTCAGCCATCAAAAATTGAAATCTTGCCATTTGCAATGACATGGATGGAACTAGAGGGTATTATGCTAAGGGAAATAAGTCAATCAGAGAAAGACAATTATATGATTTTACTCATATGTGGAATTTAAGAACCAAACGGGAATACAGGGGAAGGGAGGAAAAAATACAATAAGACGAAACCAGAGAGGGAGATGGCCCATAGAGACTCTTAATCATAGGAAACAAACTGAGGGTTTCTGGAGGTGAGAGGGTGGAGGGATGGGGTAACTGAGTGATGGACATTGAGGAGGGCATGTGATGTAATGAGCACTGGGTATTACATAAGACTGATGAATCACTGACCTCTACCTCTGTAACTAATAATACACTATATGTTAATTAATTGAATTTAAATAAAAAATAAAGTGCATATCTAAACAACAACAAGAAAAGATAAATGAGGTGGTGTATCTATCTAGTTGTCCTATGCTTGCCCCATAACAAGCATTGGGATATTAGCAGTTGTTATCAAGACTGGTTCCTGTCTTTGAGGAGCCCCTAGTCCAGGGTGAGTGGGGAGGGAGAGCACTGATCAACAAGCCAAGGGTTACAGTATAGTATAGTGGGAGCAGTAGCAGAGACTCACAGAATTCGGTGGGAAGCCAGAAGAACATGAGAACACTGCCTGGAGGAATCCAAGGTTTGAAGATTGGGTAGTTTTTTCCTGAAGTGTGAAAGATTAAGACTTGACCCTTCTCGAAGTAATTTCTAAGGAAAGCAGCTTGGTGTGAAGAAGTCAGGAAGACAGGTTTTGCTACTGAGTTGCATGTGATCATGGACCATTCGCTTTACCTGTCTGTGCAATGCTGGTGTTTGACCAGATAACGGGAGTCTCCAAGCTCTAATATCTTATACAGATTCATACCGGTGACTTTACAATCGGGGCCATGTCGCATAGTTCTAATGTTGCACAGTGCTGAGCACCCCTTCTTTATAAGCTCTTCAGTGTGGTGACATCGAGCCCTGTGCGTACCTGGAGCCTGGAGCCTGGAACATAGAAGGTGCTCAACGAATACTGGTTCCATGAGTGAACTCAGGCACTTAGACTGTTGGGCAAGTAGTCCTGGTAGCTTTACCAAAATCTGGAAACTTACTTTTTAGGGCCCCCCCTCCTTTTTAAAGATTTATTCATATGAGAGAGAAAGCACAAGGAGGGGGAGCATCAGAAGGAGAAGGAGAAGCAGACTCCCTGCTAAGCAGGGAGCCTGATGCGGGGCTTGATCCCAGGACCCTGAGATCATGACCTGAGCCGAAGGCAGTCACTTGACTGACTGAGCCACCCAGATGCCCCCCCCCACTTTAATCATAGATCAGGATTTCTCATTAGAGCCTCAGGTGCATTTTATGTTTTATTTGACATGTTTTCTATATTATGGATTGAAAGGATTCACTTTGTGTTAAAACTTTGCAGCTTGGCTTCTTGATTTTTTTTTTTTTTAATTAAGGACTAAAATGGCGAAAAGGGAAACAATTTTAGGCTTTCAAAACAGTAGTACTTGGATATTGTTATTCCTTAACAGAGAATATAGATGAATGTCAACGCAATGTCTTATTTAAAAAAATAGTTGGCTGGGGCTTGAATCATTTTACATTTGATTATTTCTTAACTTGGTAAACAAATTTGTATTTGGTATTAATTGCAGTTTAACAGCTACCCTTTATTGCTTAGTTACTATGTTTTCAGGATATTACCTGTCTTATCTCATTTAATTTTTGCAATGCCCCTGCAAGGTAGGTGGTGGTACCCTGATTTTATACATGAGATAACTGAGATCACCCAGAATTATGAGAACCTTCAGAACAGGGTCTGCAAACTTTCTTGAAGGCCGTGTCATAAATATTTAAGGCTCGGTGGGCCGTATGGATTTTTCGCAGATATTTAACAAATTCGGGCCATTCTAGTGCAAAAGCATCCACAGGCCACGCACGAATGAGTATGGCTGTGTTCCAAAACAGCTTAATTTATAGAAATGTGGAGGACCAGTTTGGCTCATGGACTGTAGTTTTCCAGCCCCCAAACTAGAACATTGTACACCTACTATGTGTAAATACTTTTCCTTCCTTTCTTCCTTTCTTTTCCTTCCTTCCTTTCTTTCTTTCTTTCTTTCTTTCTTTCTTTCTTTCTTTCTTTCTTTCTTTCCTTCCTTCCTTCCTTCCTTCCTTCCTTCCTTCCTTCCTTCCTTCCTTCCTTCCTTCCTGGGAGAGAGAGAGAGAAAGCATGGTGGGGAGGGGCAGAGAGAGAGAGAATCTTAAGCAGGCTCTACACCCAGTGTGATGCCCGACATGGGGCTTGATCTCATGACCCTGAGATCATGACCTGAGCCAAAACCAAGAGTTGGACATTTAACTGAGCCACCCAGGTGCCCCCGTAAGTACTTTTCCTTTAGTGGTGGGAACATTCATGATTCATCTGGCAGAAGAGTAAGGCTTATAATTTGCATGTGACTTTTGGGATGGGGAGAGCTACTGGTATAGGTTAAATAGAGTATGGTTTGTTTTTGGAGCACCTTATCTGAATTTTGAGAAATCTTGCCGTTTTTAGCCCTCTCTCATTCAGACTCATACTACAATCAATTTGCATTCTGTTAGCCTGTCACGGATCATCTACTGTGAGTTGGCTTTGAACTTTCTTGTATAATAGAAGTCATCTTGGGGATTGAGGAATCAGTTATTCAAAGAAGGCCCTCGTATGTCAGAACACCAGAGGGCTACACCTTGGGGTGCTGTTCAACCTGGAAGCACTTAGTAAGTATTCTTTGTTGTCCCAGTGACTGCGGGAGACACAGAGGAGAGGGGAGAATCTTCTTGTGCATGAGGATTCTTTTCCAGTAACTCAGACATTAAAAGTAAACCCCTGAATTTTGAATATGGTTGCCCTCCTTGATCTGGTCTCTTCGTTTATTAAAACTTGAAGAACAAGGATGGTGGAGTAGATTTTTGTATGTACCTCCAGCCACTCTTGTGTCCCCCCCCCCCCCTTTCTATAGATGAGAAGGGATAAAAGGAGATCAGTCTGATCCAGAGAGGCTGCCTGGGCTCCCGCAGCTGGAGGGAGTTGAGGGACACTGATGCTGTGCAGCTTTGCCAGTGGATGATCCTTCTGTTCAGCCAGGCGGTGCAGTACCACGCGTCCCCACGCACCCTTACAGTGTGGGCACCTGCACATTTAGTGGGCTCAGCGCGGACCAGGTGCTTTTCATGAGCATAGTCCCAGAGTCCTTTCTCCACAGTTCCAAAATCCCTGAAGCCCCCAAACCTCGTGTTTTTGTTTGTCCTTTGACCCACAGGGAACTGACATGAAACTACTTGGACTCCTTACTTACCTGCTCAGGACATGTTTCACCACATAGGTATTCATATATTTGATTGTGGGTTGTTGCCCCAGATTTTGTTCAATATATATATATTCTCCACCCCCTCTCTCTATAGATTCTGTTCTCTATGTATGTTTCCTATCCTAGGTATGTAACTGTGTGCACTATACTTTTGTAAAACCTGAAAAATTTGGTATTCCAGAACACATCTGGCTGCCAGAGTTTTGGATAAGTGATTGTGGACCCGTATTTAGTATTGGAGAATAATAATGATAACCCATGGTTATGGGACATTTACTGTGTACCAGAAATTGTGCTAAATATGAGTTCATTTTTACCTTCTAATTACCGTATGGGGTAGATGGTGTTCTATCATTGTACAGATGAGGAGACTGATGCTCAGGTTAAGTCAAGTGACTTGTTCAAGGTGACAGAGCTAGGAACTAAGGTTTTTGGGACGTGACCCCAGGTGTTTATGCAACAGCGGAAGTTAATTAAGCACTTATGATGTGCCAGATACTGCACTGGGGGCAGGGTGTCCAGTGAGGACAATTGGGCCCAGTCCCCGCCCTGACCATGACTACCAGTACCCGGGCAGTCTACCTCTGTCTAAATCTGGGATGTGTGGACTTCATCCCGGTGCACTCTTGTCTCAAGGTGCGTGCCACGCTGCTTTGTATATGAAATTTGTAGGTTCTCTGTTAACCTAGGGCTTCCTTTTTCTCTGTCCTAATGGTCCTTATGGTCTAACTGGGTTGGGGGTGGGGGAAGGCAGGTAAGGCAGGTGAGAGGACAGTGCACAATGTTAGGATAGGGTATCGTTAACCGTTAAATGGCATCATAGGGTGTCTATAAATGTTGTAGAGTGGAGACAAAGAAAAAAAATGCTAGAGTTTGTTAGTTGGAGAGGCCGAGATGGAGAGAGAGAATTACATAGGGTCATGAATCAAAAGGAATGAGTTCCTAAAGGTTCAGAGAAGCCTGTTTTCCTTTCTTGTTTCTCCTTCTGGGGAGGACCATCTCTTGCAGACGTAGAAAATTTAGTCTTTCCTTAAGCCTCTTTACAGAGCACAGTGTTTACCTCTGCCCTGGATCAGGTGCCCTTTATGGGCGGGAGGGAAGGTGTGACAGATAAGGGAGGTTCTTCTCATTCCCCTGGCCTCTATCTCCACAACATTGGCTTTCATTGAGGTTTTTATTTCCCCCCTTGTGTCCTTGAGAGGAGAGCCAGAAAAGATTATTAGATTCAGATGAAGTGACTTCTGTTTCTTTTTCTGGCAGTCCAGTCGGTGCTGCCATCAAGCCATGCCTCCTTTCAGAGGCTGTTCATTTTTTCCCTGCAGTGTTGTCCAGTGGTTACAAGAGCCGCTTTTCTCTGGGTATATTTGATTGATTGATTGATTGATTGATTGAAGCATTTACATTTTATGAAACATTTATTTATTTAAAAAAGCTTTTGAGTATAGTTGGCATACAATGCTACATTCATTTCAGGTGCACAATATGGTGATTTAACTTCCCTATACGTTATGCTGTGCTCCCCACAAGTGTAGCTAACGTCTGTCCCCATGCAACAGTATTACAGTATCATGGACTATATTCCCCATGAATGCCTTTTATGCCAATGATTTATTCTTTTCCATAACTAGAAGTCTGTACCTTCCACGCCTCTTCACCCATTTTGCTCATCCCTGCACCCCACCACGCTTCTGGCAATCATTCATTCATTCATTCATTCATTCATTTATTTATTATTTTATTTTATTTTATTTTATTTTATTTTATTTATTTTATTTTAATTCCAGTGTAGTCAACATAGTGTTATACTGGTTTCAGGTGTACAATGTGGTGGTTCAACTGTTCCATGTGTTACTCAGTCCTTATCAAAATAAGTGTATTTTTAATCCTCTCTGGGTATATTTTAAAAAGATAGATGTCTCTGTTGTAAGTAAAAAATCTATAGTGAGTGGTACTAAGCAAAAGTAAAAACACCTCAGGAAAAGTTATTTCAAGAAAATTTCTGGGGCTTCTGGGTGGCACAGTCTGACAAGCACAGTCTGGTAAGCGTCTGACTCTTGATTTTGACCAGGTCATGATCTCAGGATCCCTAAGATCAAGCCCCGCATCCGGCTCTCCACTCAGTGGTGAGTCTGCTTGTCTGTATTCCTCTGTGATCTCTCTTGCTTTCACTCTCTCAAAAGTAAATAAACTCTTAAAAAAAAAGAGAGAGAGAGAAAAAAATTCTGTGGATTGTTGAGTAAAAATGGAATGCTTGATGGATGTAATTAGTAGCATTTCTTCCTAAATACATGTTTATATAAATGCAAGAGCATCAAAGTATATTGGAAATAATTCAGATTTGAATATGAACAGTCTGGATTCCAGTCCTGACTCTGCCACTTCGACTTTTGAGCAGGTAACTCTCCTCATCTGTAAAATGGGTGTGTGGTGATACCTACTACACAGCATTATCGTGCGGATTCAGTGAGCCGGTATACATAAGGTGCCAGTCATGCTTCACACTGTAGCATGTGGTCAGTGAAAGGAAGGTAATGGAGATATTATGGACTTACTGGTTAGCTCTGCCTTGGGGCTGAGGTTGCATCCCTTCCTGTAATCCTTGTTGGCCTGGGCCTGGTACAGAGGCCTCGGATCTTTTGTAGTAAGATACAAATCCTTGAGTTGCTGCACTGTTGATAAAGAGCAGAGCAGCTGCTGGCCGAGAATTCTAAGGGTGAGTTTAAAACCTACCCGTAACCCAAGGAACAAATAATCCAATCAAGAAATGGGCAGAAGACGTGAACAGACATTTCTGCAAAGAAGACATCCAAATAGCCAACAGACACATGAAAAAGTGCTCAACATCACTCCGCATCAGGGAAATACAAATCAAAAACACAACGAGACACCACCTCACACCAGTCAGAATCGCTAAAATTAACAAGTCAGGAAACAACAGATGTTGGCGGGGATGCGGAGAAAGGGGAACCCTCCTACATTGTTGGTGGGAATGCAGGATGGTGCAGCCACTCTGAAAAACAGTATGGAGGTTCCTCAAAAAGTTGAAAATAGAGCTACCCTACGATGCAGCAATTGCACTACTGGTATTTACTCCAAAGATACAAAAGTAGTGATCCAAAGGGGCACCTGCACCCCAGTGTTTATAGCAGCAATGTCCACAATAGCCAAACTATGGAAACAACCCAGATGTCCATAGACAGATGAATGGATAAAGAAGTGTTGTGTATATATATATACACACACACACACACACACACACACACACACACACACAATGGAATATTATGCAGCCATCAAAAATGAAAACCTTGCTATTTGTAACGACGTGGATGGAACTAGAGGGTATTATGCTAAGCAAAGTAAGTCAATCAGAGAAAGTCAGTTATCATATGATCTCACTGATATGTGGAATTTGAGAAACAAGGCAGAAGATCATAGAGGAAGAGAGGAAAAAATGAAACAAGATGAAACCAGAGCGGGAGACAAACCATAAGAGACTCTTAATCTCAGGAAACAAACTGAGGGTTGCTGGAGAGGAGGGGGGTGGGAGGGATGGGGTGGCTGGGTGATGAACACTGGGGAGCGTATGTGTTGTGGGGAGTGCTGTGTATTGTATAAAACTAATGAATCACAGACCTGTTCCTCTGAAACAAATAATACATTATATGTTAATTTTAAAAAAGCCAAAAAAATAATAAAATAAAATACATTCTAGATTCTAAAAAACAAACAAACAAAAATAAAACAAAACTGGCATTACACAATTAAAAAAAAAACCTACCTGTAAAACCAATCCATTGGTTGAGGACCCCTGTTCAAGGAGGGCTTCAATTGCTCTTCTAATTTTTAATAGTTTGTTTTAGAAAGCTAAAATTTAAATAAGGGTACATATAATAGAAGAAATCCTAAACTGAGTGTCAAAACAGAAAAAGAAACAGCTGGGGTGAGAAGGTGGAGCCGACAATGAGGCGGATGAATCAGTAAGCCACAGCTAATGTTGACTAATACAATAGCTAACAGTTAGTAAGTGCCCATTATGTGCCAGAAACTGTTACATGCTTTCCATTGGCTGCCTTATTAAATCATGACATAGGAACTATACAATGAGTTGTGTTTATTCCCCTTCTACTTAATGTTGTTTTTCCTATAGTAAAAGTGAAATGTGCCTGTTGTATGAACAAGAACCAACTAATGAAACTTCTGAATACAAAGTTTTAATGAAAAAACTGAAAATCGCTCCTAGTCTTTTTCCATAACTGTTTTATTGTATATGTTGGTAGAAGAAATGGAAAGAATATTTATGTAAGATTGATTATGCTACATGTGTTCTTTGTGTGTTTTATGTCTAGTTTCTTTTATTTAGCTTACACATGCTATTTCGTGAGCTTTTTGTTGTTGTTAAATGTATGTCATGATCGTTTTTTCAACTCAATACATTAGGTCACTTATGAGTTAATATAATTTCAGTGTATTATTCTCTTCTATAAATGGTTAGCCATCATTTCTGTATCCATAGTTGGTTGCTACCACCTACACAGTTTCTAGTTTTTTTGTTAAAAGCATCATGACGTTCATGCCCTCTTATGTGTGTGTGTGTGTGTGTGTGTGAGTGTGTGTGTGAGTGTGTGTGTGTTGAAAGTTATGAAAGCCTTTCAGCGTGAATTGCTGGGTGGGAGTGGGCCACATTGCCTGCCCGGCAGCGGCACATGAGTGTGTCTGTACCACCCCTGGGTGTTACTGTTTCTTTGGATAGTCTTCCTTTGGCATGGACAAAAGATACCTCTGTGTAGCTGGAGCAGCATTGGATAGTCTCTCTTCTGTATCTGACCTTTCAGGTAAGAGCAGATCTTAAGAGGATGTGAAGTAAATAATTTTATTCTTGTTAATCTCATTTCCCCTTTAAAAGGTTGAAGAGAGGGGCACCTGGGTGGCTCAGTCGTTAAGCGTCTGCCTTTGGCTCAGGGCGTGATCCCAGAGTCCTGGGATCGAGCCCCACATCAGGCTCCTCCGCGGGAGCCTGCTTCTTCCTCTCCCACTCCCCCTGCCTGTGTTCCCTCTCTCGCTGGCTGTCTCTCTCTCTGTTAAATAAATAAATAAAATCTTTTAAAAAAAAAGGTTGATGAGCAAAGGTTCTGTCTGGACGTATTAAACATGTGCAGAGAAGATGTCTGTAGTTCGGAGGAGGAAGTCCTGACACCTCGACAGAGTCCACTTTTTTGGATTAAAGAAATTGGTCTCCCTCTCTGTTGTTTTATTCCCGTTAGCTTATTTTTTTTTTCTACACAGAATGAGAATAATATTGATTTATCTCCCAAGAGAGTTGTGAGAGAAAAAAACCCATCATAATCCATTTATTTAGAATGTTCCTTTCCTTTTCCCAAGTGCATTCACACCTCTTGTGAAATGTCAGCTCATCTTAACTGGGCTAATCTGAAAGATGCTAAGTAACACCAGTAGATAGTAATTTTGTTTTTGTTGGTCAGTGAGGGAGAGGTTATGATCTTACTTGATTCTGCATATGATTCTAAGGTTTGTTTTTTTTTTTTAAACAGCTCTGCGAAGAAAAGGACTGATACTAGTCTTTCTGATCATGGGAAGGGAGTCAGATGGACTTTGTAGTGAGCAGCAATTGAGTTCAAACCGGTTTAAGCTGAAAAAGGGCAGTATTGGGCAGATCACTGGCCCAGGTTGAGATTACTGTGGGGACTCAGGTTGGGGAGGTCTCTACTTCTGTCTGGCTGATGGCTTCTCTTCTGTGTCCCACTCATGTCCAGTGTGGGCCCGGCTCACATCTTGCAGCTTTACCACCAGAAGAAAGAGTCTCTCTTTCCGCAGCTTGGATTACATCCCCAAACCCTTGACCCAGTCATTGTGGCCGTGTAAGAAAATGGTGGCCCCCACTCAGCAACCCTCCTGTCAAGGGATGGAGTGAGGAGGACAGGCTGCCCTAAAGGAATGAAGTTTGGCTGGGGGCAAGTGGCCTCTATGTGCAACCACTGGGGGCATTATGAATTTTGTCAGAAGTTTGTGTTTTGGATTGCTTGAGAGGCTGCAGGGCTCTGCCGGAGGCTCAAACGTTGGGGTCAGAGGCGCCTGTTTTTTTGTTTTGTTTTGTTTTGTTTTGTTTGTTTTTGGTTTTTGAGAGAGAGAGAGCATGAGCCTTGTAAGAGCAATTGAGGTGGGGGAGGGACAGAGGGAAAGGGGGAGAGAGAGAGAGAAGCTTAAGCAGACTCTGTGCTCAGCATGGAGCCCAACTTGAGGCTTGATCTCATGACCCTGAGATCATTACCTGAGATCATGACCTGAGCCAAGATCAAGAATCGGATGCTTAACTGACTGATCCACCCAGGTGCCCCAGTTTGTCTCACAGTTCTTTTTACCATTTTTAAAGAAGATTTTATTTGTTTGAGAGAGAGAAAGAGAGAGCACAAGCTGGGTGAGGGGCAGAGGGAGAAGCGGACTCCCCACTGAGCAGGGAGCCTGATGTGGGACTCGATCTCAGGACCCCGGGATCATGACTTGAGCTGAGGGCAGACACTTAACTGACTGAGCTACCCAGATGCCCCCCTTTTTACCATTTGTGTGTGTTTAGGCACCCCATTGAGCCTTCTGCTTCCTGGGTCAGGCGTGAGCAACCTGAGCCATCTGAATGTGCAGCGTTCTACAGCACTTGGCATCGTTCTCTCTGTATGTACCGCACTCTGCTGCTTCTCTCTTTGATGACCCTGTGTTACTCAGGCTTTTAGCTCTGTCTTCAAGTGAGAGCTTTTCTATCGGTTTCATCCCCTTTAAACTGAGCGCTTAACCCTTTGCAGTTATCATTACGGTTTTTGGAATCACAGCACCAAAATTCCAATGTCATCATGGGTCTAAAGCCGTTCTTTCTGTATTTAAAAAATCTGAAGTCTGAATCATTTATGTGTGATGTACATAGTTATATGCTGCTTTAACATTTCACGTGTGCACTTACCACCTGCCTGTCTGTCTAAGACCCTCCTTGGGGTGTCTTGTAGTGACTAAGGAAATGGGACTTACAGCGAGTGAAGGCGAGCCTCTTACGTTAATTCATCACTTATATTTTCCTGAGAACCAGTTTGGGGCGTTTACTTCTGTTAGAGCTCTTAAGTCATTTTAAATTTAAGAGGGAAGGGAAGTTGCTGCAGATATTAAGAGGAGGATATAGTAAGGGGATTAGGAAACAGGATGAGAAAGCTCCAGGCCTCATTTCCAGCCCTCCCCTGGATCTGGACCACTTCCCTGTGCTCAGGGGCTAGATCCTCTGCTCCCCTCTTTTCAGGTCCAGATCTGTTCTCTTAGGACCAGACCTTTCCTCCTCTAGGATAACTAACTCTAGCCAGAATTAGCCTTTTTGCCCGGTGATGCCGCTTTGGGAGAAGTACACTCAGAGCAGGTGGGCGAAAGCCAGTGCTCTTCACAGTAAGGGCTGCTCGGGGACTAGCTGTGCTGCCTGCTGTCAGCCCAGCCCCAGGGGCCATCCATGGCCGACTGTGTTTGCGACTCTGTTGCTTCACTCTGCAGCTCTTCATGTAAAATGAATGAGGAGAATTTAGACTCACAGGGCCCCAAAGCACAGGTGGATATGGGCACAATGGAAACATGGGCACACACTGAGGACAGCTGACAAAAGATGGGCTTTTGTCCCCCTAATGCTTATTAAGCCTGCTTTAGTTCAAGAAGACCTTATGTATGTGCATCATTTATATATTGATTTACATAGAGAATTATCTGCTGCTTTAACATTTATGCTTTAACTCTATATGGACTTTAAAACATAAATAATTCAGACTTCATATTTTTAAAATACAGAAAGGATGGTATTACACTGTAAAAACACTGGCATTTTGGTGCTAGAATTCCAAGGAAAAATCTGGTATGACATGTGTCAAACTATTAATAGAATATTTTTAAGGAGGAGGGGAAGCATTATAAGGGAATGTGTACTTACTGCTTATGTTTTTCATTGTTGAAATTAAAAAAAAATACAATAGGCATTAAATTTTTTTTTTTCTTTTTTAAGGGTACTGTAGTGTGCTCGAAAGGGTTAGTTCTCTACGCAGGTCAGCTTTACTCGTATTAGATACACATCTGTTTACTTTCTGCCCAAGACTGTTATCCTTGATAAAGGAGGAAGTGGAGTGATCAGGTTGAAGGTGGCAGAACAGAGAGCCATCTTGAGCTCATCGTGTTTTTCTGTACTCTGAAGAGAAACCTCCAGTGCCTTGGTGGAAGGATTTATTTTTATAGAATGAGATCTTGATTCCTCTCTTTAGGGAAAATTTATGTTTCTTTTGCCATCTCCAAAACTAGGTATACCCTGTTAGGGCAGGGAATGCCCTTCTGGAAATGGGAACACTGACAAAGGAGAGCTAATGTGCTTAGTCTCTGGGAAGCTGTGTTCTAGAATCTTCCTTTGGCACTTGCTTTCATATCCTCGGACATCATGGCCTACCCTGGCTATTCCAGTCATTGTTTTTTTGTAACTTGCTGGCAAATGCTTCCAAGCTGCAGAGATGCTTAGGAAGTCCTTGGTAATGTTGGGGCTTCCACTCATCAGTTCCTAGGGATACTCTTCTTTACCCTCTTTTCTTCAGGGGAGTGGCTCCAGCTCTGTAAAATAATAGACAAGTTCTATGGAAAAGTGAAGAGCCTGGAATCTGGGGGACAGACAGCATGGGTTGGAACTCCTCTCACTAACTGTGTGATGCTGAGTGAGTTACTTAACCTCTGTAGGTCTCAGTTTTTCATCTGTAAAATGGTGACAATATTGATCTCAGAGCGTTCTCATGAGGGTGCAGGAGTTGATACACACACAGTGCTGCAGACTTGTCAGCTTTATGATTATTTTATAGCATCCGACGTGATACTCTTTCTTCGTTTCTTTGTGACTGATCCAGCACTGTCACTGCCTGCCTTTGGTTACCTGTAATGGATTTAACTTGTTCCAGAACAACCAGACGATGGCAGAAAGGGAAGCCACAGAGGAGTCAATCGGGTTGCAGAGTGGCTTCATTGCAGGAGACGGTAGTTGGAGGGAGCATTGGCTGTGTGTCTTTGCAGGGTAGTGGGTGAAAGTTCACTGGCCCAGGTCTGTCCTTGCGTTCAGATGTGTACTAAAATGGACTGTGGAGTATACACCCTACCTTTTCTTTCTTTCTTTGTTTTTAAAAACTATTTTGGAAACAAGCAGTCATCTCCAGTGGGGCATATCAAATTCACCTTAGGGGCATTTATCCACCTCCCCCCGGGAAATACCACAGGTTAGAGTGTGTCTTCGGGTGGTTGGTCCTCTACCAGGCTGTGGTGAGGGAGAAGTTTCAAGTCACTAGCTGTGTGTCAGTGAGCCATGGAACGCCGTCAAGAGTTTCCAGTGTTGGAAGAAATTGCACTCAAATGAGCATGAACCTGATCCAGCTGGTCATAGTGAAGAACAAAAGAGTATACATTCCAGCAAGAATAGGAAAGGGCTTGGGTGGGTTCACACTAGCCTGATGGACGCTTGGTGGGTGCTGAGAGAGGAGAGGAAGATGATTTTGCTTGAGTGAAGTCAAAAGTGAATTAGAAGTATTTGCTTTGCATATTTTACCAAAAGGAATAAATGCTGGTGGAGATTGTGGAGAAGGAACCGTCTTGAGTGTCATAAAGATTGTCACCAGATATTTGATCTCCTGGTATGTGTTAGAAGGAATAGTAGGTTTCTGTATTCATTATTCTTAAATCTTACCCCACTTCCCAAAGTTAGTTAGCGCTGAGACTCCTCAAGGTGAAGTAATATCCTGTAGGCACACACATAGTCAGCTTTTGACTGGAATTTGAATGAAGTCTGTAGAACATCAAGGTTTTTAAAAAGCTCATTCAGCCTATGGCTGATAGGTTTAACTTTGCTTTGTGATCACATTGTTTAGGAGGTATGGTAGGAAAAATAAAACAAGTCTTGGATTCCTTGCTGAGCTAATAGTAGTGGGTAGTGAGTTTAAATTTTCAGTGAAAGGAATTAAAGAAAAGGTTTAGCAGACGCTTGGAAGAATAACCCCTCTACTGGATGGGAACGGCCTTGGTGTCCACAGGTGAATAAAAAGAACCCAAAATAAAGATTTTAGGTAGACTACCTTTCTATTCTAACAGCCAGAACAATGTCAGTTACCTTAGAACCCAGAAAGAAAACATTTATTTCTTCCTAAGAACAAAAGGGCTTCTTGGGAGGGAGAGAAGCGATCCTGGGCACTATTTAACAGTACCGGAGAGCAGAAAGAAATAGCTGGATAGAGTGGAGCTGCAGATAAGGGAAAGTTAATAAACAATCTTATGTTTTAAATGAGGGATATTCAGGATCAAATTCATAATTCCTTTCTGGCTGGTTTTGTTTTAATATTTGATTTGGACTCTCTGTAAGCTTCCGGCAGAGCTTATTTTATGTTAATTTAAAAAAGTAATATGCTCTTGCACTGAGACAAAGAATTGGAGTTTCTGCTTGTATTTATTGGCTGGGTAAGTAATTGCATATGAGCCCTGGAAGTCTTCGGTTCTGCTTTACATCCGACCTGCTGTCCTGGAGGCTTGGCTGGCTGTCCCGGAGCTTCAGCAGCCTTCTTCTGAAGTGGGTCCTTTGCTCTGAGGTCACCTTTATGAGATGCTGGTCTGCCCGAGAAGAGGGTCTAAAGTGGAAACTCAAGGTCATCTATTTAAGATAGCCATTGCTAAAGTGACACCCAGGCAAACAAAATGAATATTCCTTTCTCACATTCTTGGTATTGGAGGTCAGGAGAGGGGTCTGATTGCACGTTTAGAGTAGGGGAGAATGCTTTTTGACTGATTGAGGGCACGGCCTTTCATTTCTAAATGGTTTAAAGAGTTTGTGCCCCATTGTTTGTTCATTCCAGAGTCCTAATGATATGGATGATATTTTTTCTCAGACAGGAATGTGGCTTTTGGCAGTGACTCTGCATCACAATTGCTTGAAAATAACCAAGCCAAAATGTGTGGCCTCTCTGCATGTGATGTGTGTCCACGAAAGAAACGTGTGCCTGTTGATTAAAAAACACCACTTGAGATTAGAAATAGTGGCTTTCAAACTGGGAAAATCTCAAATATATGAGTACATATGTGTAAATATTTCTGCACATTTATCCAGAATTTGGTGTACTTTGCAGCAAGTATAGTTATAAAGAGTTTCAGTGCCCTGGGGAAATGCTGATGGAAAAATGTAAAATGAAAAGGCAGGTGCAGAATTTATATACACCAAGATCTCAGCTATATACAAATGTATAGAAAAAATGATCTGGAAAGAGCTATGAAAATGTTAGTAAGTATTTATCTATATGATGAAATTATAAATTTCCCATAGTAGGCACATACTATTTTTATAAACAGGAATTTAAAACTTTTCTAACACATCTGCTTTTGAGAAGATACTGGTCAGGATATCATAGGGATGAGATTATATTGTCACATGAAGAAATAAACAGAACTTGGATTTGCTGCAAAAAGCAATGCCTTTGTAATTTAGCAGTGATTCCTTCATTTTTCTCTTGGAATTAAGGTAGCAACAAAAGTAACTTTTCCTATTTAAAGTATGTGATACTAGAGGGGCCTGCGTAGCTCTGTTGGTTGGGCGGCTGCCTCTTGATCTCAGCTCGGGTCTTAATTTCAGGGTCTTGAGTTCAAGCCCTGTGTTGGGTTCCACACTGGGCGTGGAGCCTACAAAAAAACAAAAACAAAAACGTGATACCCAAGCAATACCGCAGTTGGGATCAAGAATCCACTAAGCATATTCAACTGCTTCAGCCCCACTTTACCCCATAAATGTGCTTATAGTTGCTTTAAAAAGATATAAAATCTGTAGCAAATCTGTTGCTGCATGTAATACATGAACTGTTTTGAGAAGTTTTGCCAGCTAAATGAGCAAACATCGGTATAAATTTAGCTTATCTTAATGACTTACTGCTTATTTTTTTTACATTTAGTTTATCTTTTTGTGGTAATTGCTAGATTTTTTTTTGCCTCAATTTTAAGATAGGAGATTGTGAAATATGGCGCAGCCAAATGTTCAGACTTGATTAGCAATGCAGTCAGAGTAAGCCAAATCTGGCCGTTTGATTTGATTTCTGCTTTATAATAGAAGGAGGATTAATTCAAGAGGAAAATGCTTATTTACCTTCCCCGATGCATAATGATGGTGCGTGTGGAGTGGAAGCATGTTCTTAATAAATTGCAAACCTCGTAGAATGGAGATCTTTAGATTTATGAAGGAATGTATTGCATCTTCCTATTCCTTTCACTAACAAAACAGCCTTAGTAAGAATTATAATTGCATTAGTGGCTGTCAGGGACGGAGGAGAGAGGAGGGGGGCTTGGGGAGGGACTGCTAAAGGGTAATGAGATTCTTTGTGGGGTGATGAAGATGTTCTGGAATTAGGTGGCAGTGATAGATGCACAGTCTTGCATATACTGGAAAATACTGAGTTGGACACTTTAGTTTAAACGGATGATATCCATGGTGTGTGTATGGTATCTTTTTTAAAAAGGAGAAGAGGAGGATGGACTCCATGTGTGAAGAAGTCCCATACGCATCTCACCAACCTCTTCAGTCCTTATAATAGTAAATTACAGAGATGCCTAATCCTGGGAGAATGTGGAATTTTCATGGGCATTTGTCATGAGAGTAAAAAACGCCCTGTGATTAAAATGATCAGTCACATCTAAAATGTTATTATGAAAAGACAATCTAAGGACATGAATAATAGTGTACTTAACAAAAGACCTGTTTGAAAAGGAACATTATGGGGATGTAGTAGCGTGGACTGAATTCTGTTTTAAACTTCAAAATGAAACAAACGTTGTTAGGTGTTAACAAATAACTACATAGAAGAAGAGAAAGGAATACATGGATTTTATAAAAGCTCACAAGAGTGAAGGATTTTGTTTTGTTTTAAGAAGAAATTGCTTTAAGATTTCTTTTAAAAGATTTTTAATGAATTAAAAAATTTTAAAGCTTTTATTTATTTGAGAGAGAGAGAGTGAGAGAGAGCAGCAGGGGGGAGGGTAGAGGGAGAGTGAAAGGGAGAAACAGACTCCCCTCTGAGCAGGGAGCCCAATGTGGGACTTGACTTAATTCCAGGACCCTGGGATCATGCCCTGAGCTGAAGGCAGATGTTGAACCGACTGAGCCACCCAGGCACCGTAATTAATTTATTTTAGAGAGAGAGAGAGAGCACACTCTAAGAACTTGAATGGGGCAGGGGTAGACAGAGGGAGAGGAGAGAGAGAGAGAATCCCAAGCTGACTCTGCACCGAGCATGGAGCCCAACACGGGGCTTGATTCCACGACCCCTGAAATCATGACTTGGGCTGAAACCAAGAGTCGTATGCTTAACCCACTGAACCATGCAGGTACCCTGTCTTATGATTTTTAAATGAAAAAAATAAAAAGAGCTTGAATGTCTGGTTATATGCTAGATCTTTTGATAATTGCTTTAAATATTTTATGCCATTTGATTACCATAAGAATCATATTTTCAGTCCCATTTTCAATTTGGGAAACTGAAAGCAAACATTCATCACTCCCTACCCTCCGAGAAATTAAAATTATACGAGTGAATGCCTTCATAAGAGGTTCCCAAAGAACAGTGAGGAAGATAACTTGCCTGATAGCTTAGCACCTAGAGATGCCCGCACCTTGGTGAGCCTTCTTCCCTGCAGTCCCCTGTGCGTACGTCGCATTACAGTTCTAGTGTACAAGCTGCTCTACGGCCTGTTAGTTGTTTGTTACTTCTACTCAAAGTAAAAAAAATTAGTCCTGTTGTCTGGGCGCTGGGGTGCGAGAGCACGTGTGTCTAGGACTCCCAAACAGACCAGGTTTGGTCACTCACCACTGACAAAACCCAAAGGCGGAGGGACAAGTGTTGGTGAAACAAGAACGGGATTGGTTTCAGAGAGGCCAACACGAGGAAGACAGTGGACTAGCATCTCAAAGATTGTCTCTAAAGTACTTAAAATACTTCCTGGTTTATATAAGGAAACTGTGGGGCAAAGGTCTGTGAGTAGCTGGAGGTGGGCAGTACAGGTCAGGTCTCACGGTATTGGGGTCAGTCATGGGGGTCTTGATGGCTCAGGGCAGTTGCTATGGCTTGAGGGCATGGTTTTTGTTCCCATCAGGGGATGCTTTACTCTCAGGGTCTTTTGCCTGAGTTCAGAGATAAGCTGGAAAGAACTTAATTAGAAAGTTTGAGGTCAAAATGGAGGTAGTTGAGGGGCGCCTGGGTGGCACAGCGGTTAAGCGTCTGCCTTCGGCTCAGGGCGTGATCCCGGCGTTCTGGGATCGAGCCCCACATCAGGCTCCTCCGCTATGAGCCTGCTTCTTCCTCTCCCGCTCCCCCTGCTTGTGTTCCCTCTCTCGCTGGCTGTCTCTATCTCTGTCAAATAAATAAATAAAATGTTTAAAAAAAAAAAATGGAGGTAGTTGAAATCCTCTTTGGGTAGAATATTTTTTGTTGTTGTTAAAATATGGTCATTTCTATGGCCTTGTGATACTCCTTTTTATGCGTGTTGTGATTTACCTAATTTGCTCTCAATTGAGATTTAGGCTGTTTGCAAAAATTTTTTCAAGTTTTTATCTAAATTCTAGTTAGTGAGGCATCTGGATGGCTCAGTCAGTTGAACATCTGCCTTGGGCTCAGGTCATGATCCCTGGAGTCCTGGGATTGAGCCCCACGTGGGGCTCCCTGCTCATCAGGGAGCCTGCTTCTTCCTCTCCATCAAATTAAATCAATCAATCATTCAATCAATCTTAAAAAAAAAGTTCCAGTTCACGTACGGTATAATATTACTTTCACGTATACAATATAGTGATTGCAAATTTTTGCCGTTTGAACAATATTGTGATGATTATCCGTACATAAGGGTTGTATTTAATTTTCTAGCCTTTTAGAATTTTTCAAATACACATAAAAGTAAAGAGAATAAGACAGGGAGTCCCCTTATACCCATCATCCAGTTTCAACAACTGGTAGCATTCTACTATTCTTAATCCTCTGTTTTCCCTCCACTACCCCCTCCCCACCCCAGAGTATTTTAAAGCATGGGCCACACGTCATATATCATTTTACCTGTGAAGATTTCAATATATATTTCGAATAAATACTTAAAAAAGACCCACAGTACCATTTTTCCACCCAACAAAATTACCTCAAATTCCTTAAAATCATCTGATAACTACTCCATGTTCAGTTACCCTCAGTTATTTCAAAAATATCTTTTTACAGATGATTTGTTTAAAGCTGTATCCAAATGCTGTCACGTGTTACATTTAAGTTTCGCTTAAAATTGATAACAATTTCTACCCAGCCAACTTTTTTCCCATATAGTTTATTTGTTGAAGGAACTGTATTATTTGTCCTATAGAATCTCCCTTACTCTGGACTTAAATGATTGCATTTCTTATGTCATTGTGTTATCTAGCATGTTCTATTTCCTGAAAGCTGGTAGTTAAGTCTGATCGTAGAGGCTCTGGTAGCTTCAGATTTTCTTTCTATAACTCATACTTCTTAGGTGGTATGTTCAGCCATCTGCATCACATTAGTAAAATTGTTTGTCCCACTTTTTGGTGCTGCTCAGATTGACGGCAGTGGTGGGTTCAGGTGTCCTCACTGATCCTTCTGTTACAAAATGTTTCACATAAAGGTTTTAGTAGCAGTCGATGATTACTGCCTAGGTAATTTTATTAGCTAGCAATAGGACAGTTTTCTAATTCTATGGCTGCCATTCTTTTTTCTAAAAGGGTTTTATGTGTTTATTTATCAGAGAGAGAGAGAGAGAGGGAGCTCACAAGCAGGGGGAATGGCAGACAGAGGGAGAAGCAGCCTCCCTGCTGAGCAAGGATTCCTGATGTGGAACTCGATCCCAGGACCCTGGGATCATGACCTGAGCCCGAGGCAGATGCTTCACCGACTGAGCCACCCAGGCGTCCTGGCTGTAATTCTGTAAGGAAGAACTTTGACTCCTCAACTAGTTGCTTACTCTGAACTACAATCCATGTAGGAAAGGCAGTTTGACTGCTTTATTCTTTCCTTCGATTTATCAATTTTCAGAACATGAGTTGGTGCCTCCCAGCCTCCAAAGGTGACTAAAGAGGGTCTTTTTAGTATTAACATAACTAAGGAATTTAAACATATTTGTTTGTTTTATGTTTGCTCATCTTCTTGACGTCCCCCGCTTAGCCAGTAGGAGCCGTTTCCGGTTGTGTCAAGACGGCACAGAGCCAATTCTAAAGGGTAGATTTCCAGTAAAAGGAATTGGGGAACCTGAGAGAAAATGGCTAAATTCCATGTCTAGGCAGGAATTGTCCAAGATGAACTTGGGCCATCTTGTCATACTTGAAAACAAGGAACCATTTTATGTGGTTTCACACTGTATTGAAGTTACCTGTTTGCATGTGGCCTCCCCACTAGATTATGAGCTTCTGGGCAGGGACTGTGTTTTGTTTGGGGTTGAATAACTCACCTCTGTCCCTGCTGGAGGGTCTGCATCCTACCACTCCCCCCCCCCCCCACCCACCAATAAAACAGAAAAACTCAGTTGACAAGTGCTCTCTGGGACTATAGGAAAGCCCCATTTTCTCTGTCTTAACAACTGTTAGAATTTCCCCAGTGGTTTTCCAAGCATTGTTTGTCCCTTTCTGTGAGGGAGTTGACTTTTTGATGCACTGTGTCCATGTTCCTACAGCTTTTGTCCCTTTATCCTTGAGTGATAGAAGTCAAGAAATGGTGGGGATTTGACCACGCCTATAGATTTTTAGATGAGGCCGACTATACCTTGCGTTATGTGTTTTGATTAAGAAAAGTGGGTGCAGTATGTGGCTGAACACTGTTACACTGTTCTTTTTTTTTTGTCATCTCTCTTTTGCTCTTGCATGGGAGAGTCGAATTTTTATTTGTGCTTTAGAGTTCATTTTCTGTATTTTATAGCTCGCTCTCTTTTTTTCGTTTCAGAGTTGAAGTTCTAATTACTTACATTATGTTCCACAGGTTTTGGTCTCTCATCGAATCTTCTGGACCTATGGACTAGAACAGACCCTGGTTTTATATGCCTTCCTTCTTGGCATTTACCACGGCTTAATTTAATTGTGATGATGTGATTAATGTCTGTCTCAGATGGTGCCTGCATTTTTTTTAGATCATTTTACCTACAACACCTTGGCACATACTTTTTTTCAATAAAATTTGTCTAATAAGTGAAAAAAACCCTAACTTTTCCTGTCCATGGTGTTATGTGATTTTTTTGATAGTCAAATGAGAATAAGGGAAATGAAAGCTAGATTGCATAATACCTTGCCATTATAGAGACCTGTCTCTTAGGGCCTCTGGCGTTTGCCTTGGCTTGTGTTACGTTCTCAAGTAGCATGGGTCCTTTTTCTGTTGTAGGTGGGAATTCGCACCTTCTGGTGTTGGGCAGGGTTTTAACTGTGTCGTCTTCTCCATGGCTCAGAACATGAAGCTGTTCAGTAGGTCGTGAACCTTGACATACTCATCTCAGTACTGCTGAGATATAGTGTGAATAGTAGCAGTTTGGGTGCATTTAACCTTCCACTTTCCTTTCTCTTTCCTCCCCCTCTTTCCCCTCTCCTCTCGAAGTGGGAAATAAGTCTTTTCCTTTTGGCATTTTTATGCTGAGTTGTGAACACGTGATTTTGCTCAGCTCTACTCTGGTGTATAGACTGGAGCAGAGGGCTTTACCTCTGAACCTTGGCTTCCCTGTTTGTAAAATGAGAACAGTAACGGTACCGTATGTAATAGGACATGTAAAGCTGTGGACAGAGGAATTGTTATTGACTGTTTTCCTCTTAGTTTCTTCCTTTTACTTTGTGGTCGCTTGAGGTTTAGAATCTGACACGTTCCTGTGCTTTTACCTATGAACACTTAGCTCTAGGACTTTTGTTTTTTGTTGTTAGTCTATTGTGTGGCCAAAATAAATAGGGTTTCACAGGACAGAGCTGCCCCTTGGTTTTTTTTTCCTTAAAAGGATTCCTGTTTAAAAATTGAGATAATTATAGATTCATGTAAGAAAGAATATAGAGATCCCTTGTACAAATGTTCAGTTTCTCAGAAATGATTATATTTTGCTAAACTGTGGTGCAGTATAACCAGGATATTGCATCGATACAACCCAACAACTGACTCAGATTTATCCAGTTTTATTTATACTCATTTATGTGTATCCTTTGCTTATAAACAGAAAAGTTTCTTAAATCCAGCATTTCAGATTTGTGAAGATAGGGCAGGAGGAATAAATATCACCCTTACTATGAGAGAATTAATTTGTAGCTGAAGAAGAAATATGTATGTATGAATGAAGACTCTTTCCTTTTAGTTCTAGTGAATGTAGTAATATAGACCATGATAATTTTGGGCCAAATAGTACAATAATATTATCTTAACAGATGCTTTAAAGAGTAGGTAACTAATTTATTGCATATGCATTGTTGCATTTCAAGCACACTTTAAAAATGACTTAACACATACTTGAAAACTGTTTGATAACCAGTATCCCATTTGCACTTTGTTTATGACTGTCCTTTATGTGCATTGGTCCTTTGCTTAGAAAAGCATGTTTTCTTGAGCACCATAGAGTACTTTAGTCCAGCCCTAGGTTAGTGGAACCTGAACTAGATTTGATATCTTTAACGTCTCCTTTTCCTGTTTTAAATAATTGGAAGAAGGTGGTGAACGGACCTTATAGGACTGCTTCCTTTCCTCCTCTGCTCCTGTTCAGGTTGGAGGCATGACCAGACACCATCAGTAGAGGTGTAGGGGTAATTTTTTTTTTTTTTTAATTTATTTGAGCGAGAGAGAAGAGCATGTGCGTGCACGAGTTGGGGGGTGGTGGCAGGGAGGAGCAGAGGGAGAGAGAAGCAGACTCCTTGCCGAGCAGGAAGCCTGATGTAGGGCTCTATCCCAGGACCCTGAGATCGTGACCTGAGCTGAAGGCGGACGCTTAAACCGACTGAGCCACCCAGGCGCCCCGGTCTGGGGCTAATTCTTAACTGCTTATGTCTCAAATGCCTTAAGTGCCCCTTCCCCCAACATACACAATCCAGTTGTCAGTCCATTTTAGTAGTGTTTCTTCTGAAGTAATTCTTTTTGTATTTTCCCTCCATACTTAAGAATATGTGCTTGCTTGAAAAAAGTAGAAAGGCGTAAAGAAAACATCAGCAGTTATTTTACCTCAAGTATCTTCTTAACCTTTTGCTTTCTTTTTGTTGTAGTCTCTCTCTAAGACAGGAATCAGAAACCACTTTTCCCTTCCCTGGCCTGTTGAGGTCTCCCTCTCTGGGCCAAGTGAGCTTTCTCAAGCACACAGCTGTTATGTCCCTACTTGCTCAGAAGCCTTGAGTTCTCTGCCGCCTGCAGAAGAACGCTTGAACACCAGGGCACGATGTTCAAAGCCTTGTAATATTTTTGTCCCTAACATTCCGTTCTTGGCTTTTCTTCCACCATATTCGCGTCCAGACTGTGGCCATGCTGACTTGGTATCTGTCCGCCTCCATTCCCTTTGCTTTATGCGGATCGCCTCCGCTTGGCCTTGTCCAACTCCTTTACGTGGTTGAAGGCTCAGCTTCAATGCTGTGACCTCTGTAAAGTCTGTGCTGATTTTCCCCAGTTGAGAATACCTCTATGAAGGCGGGTGCTCCCATAGCATTAGACCACACATCACTTTCGCCAGACAATGTTTTCCCTTATTCTGTGTCCATTTGTCTACTTGTTTCAACTGTATTATCAATATTCTTGCAGGTGAGGGCCACATTTTATCTGTCAAGGGGTGTCTCTCTTTCCCTTGCTTGCGCCGTAGGACCCAGCATATAATAATGGCTTATTATATTTAATTATATTCAGCTGTGTAATAAGTAGTGCCTGCTTCCCTGTATTTGAGATGGCTTTTTCTTTGTATTTTCTGTTTAATCTGCCTCGTTATTTAATACATACCATGGTGACAACTTCCTCTCTTATAGTTGTGTCCTAATAAAGTGTAGTTTTATGAGAGGGGCTAGCTTTGGGACGAATTTGTAGAAATGCTCCCTATAAGGCAGGAGGATTCTGGTGGGCCTGCCAAATCCCATGGGTGACTTTCATCTCTCATGAGGATAAAGTGATGTGGGGTGTTGGCAGTGGGAGCAGACACCTGGGAATCAGCCAGAATATTCCTTGTTTTCTTCCTATTCAGTAAATTCAGAAAATGAATTAGTTGGACGAATGCCTTGGCATCCATCCTAACCTTTGTTAGTAATTTAAGGACTTGATTTTGAATTGTGGTTTCTTCCCAGAAAATTCCAAATAGAAAAATCATGAATGTCATATCATGTAAGATCCCAATGAAGAAATCTAGAAATGTAAGGTGTAGTTTTGACGTTGTAAAAGAAATGGAAATATTCACCCCCCCCTTGGAAGGGGGATGCTGGGCTTTCTGATTATACTCAAAACTATGTATGCTCTGTGACAGAGGATGCCTGGCAGGCTGGAAGCCTCTTGGATCATTAAGAGTTCATTAGATTCTGTCTGCAGCTGTTAGAAAATGAACAATCAGGCATGTGGGACTCTGTCATGTTGCTCAAATGCTCAGCATGAATAACTGTAGCCACAGAGCTATTTTTCACGGAGAGAAGGAAAACCTTTCCTAGCTAAGAGAAGATGGTCTTTATCTTTAAGAAACAATGTCCTACTGCGTGGTACGCTGAAGTCTAGTTTACATTTTGGACATACTCCTTCCCCCACCATAGTAGCAGCTTCCAAAAATGAAAAGCAGGTACACTTTTTACTTTGTGAACCAGACTGTACCAACTCTCCATTTCCTCTTTCAGAGAGAGACAGTGTATAAAGACTCATGTGCTAGAGGCTGTTCGGGCAAAAGTGCTTGCATTATTAGTTACTTTAGACATTTGATACCTTTTTTGTTTTGTTTTGCCTTTGTCCTTAAAACTGAAAAACAATAATATGAGATATTCACGTGTATCTCCATTTTACATATAAGGGAACTGAGGCATACAGAGGATATAATTTGCCCAAAGTTACACAGTCAGTAAGTGTCAGAGTCTGGGTCCAGAATCTACATTCTTAAGTACTGTGTAATATTGTCATGTCAACACAGTTTAAAACAAGATTGGCCACGGTGAGCCTCCAGTGAAAAGACATATAAGTGGTCTTTTAAAATCATAATTCCGATTCTGTCATTTCTCAGCCTGTCTCCTGTGCGTTCCCATTATACTTAGAAGAAAACTGAAACTTGACCTCATAGTGTAACTGATCTTAGTCCCGTGGCCTGGTCCCATGGCTGGGCCCCCTCTGCTTCTTGACCTTTTTCCCCCTTCTGCTGCTTTATACTGTGCTGCCCCAGCCACGCTGGCCTTTCTATCTTTAAAACACGCTTTTAAGGCCTTTCTGATGGCCTGTCGGCTTCCCCCAGAGCTTTGTGTTGTGACTTGTATCTTGTCATTCAGCCTTCTGTAGGCTTCCCTAAGTAGCGTCCTTCAGCCATTACTTTAACCCTAGCTGAAATCGCCCACTTGAATGTGTGTTTCCTGATGGCAGAGCCCTTACCTGTCTTAACTACAGAATCTCCATTTCCTCAAAACAGTACTTAGGACATGGTGGCCACTCAAATATTTATTGAGTAAATGAACATAATGAGAGGTTGGACAGTTATATCTCTGGAAAGCTCATGGCTTTTCTGAGACCCACCCTCTGGCTTACATGAGACGTGTCACCACCTCAGGACAGCTAGAGACTGCTTTGTCAACTCTGTCCTTCCAAATTCTGCCACCTTGCAAAGGACAATTTGTGGAGAGAGGTTTTCTCCCAGTGTCTCGGCAGCAAGTGAAGGTAGGAGGACACAGCCGAGGGCCTGAATGTTACAGAAGGCTTTTTCTTTTTTTTAAAGATTTTATTTATTTATTCGACAGAGATAGAGACAGCCAGCGAGAGAGGGAACTCAAGCAGGGGGAGTGGGAGAGGAAGAAGCAGGCTCATGGCAGAGGAGCCTGATGTAGGGCTCGATCCCATAACGCCGGGATCACGCCCTGAGCCGAAGGCAGACGCTTAACCGCTGTGCCACCCAGGCGCCCCCAGAGGGCTTTTTCTGATTTGTTGCTGGGCCTTGTAGGACCCTGGGAAGAAACTCTTGGACTTTCTCATGATTGTGTTTGTAATGGTGACCCTGAGACATCATGAAAGGCTAAATTCCAGAATATTCTCTGTAACATACATGTCTAGTACATTTTGTGGTCTTTCCATGAACTAAATGGGAAGTTCAGATCCTTGGAATCAGCCTCAGCTATCTAGAAAAAGCCTTCTTCAGGTAGGCTCATCCTTTCATTCTGCTGTGGGCCTGTTACTTGCTTAGTGCTGGGGAGCCTTCCCTAAAGTTGTGTTATGATTATTAAACAAATGTTTCTTTCATGTGTTCTTCCACCTGTCTAGAATACAACATGTTCCTTATCTGGAATCAAAGTCACTTGGAGTTTCCTGCGGGTCATTTGTTATCTGATTGCACTGCCCCAGCGTGGGAGCCCAGAGGCTCTGAAGGCCACTGCAGCCCCACTCTGGTGCATGGGTCACGGTTGCCCCCAGGGTCCCACAAGGGAGGGAAGCTGGGACTCCCTGAGCCTGCTGGGCAGAGACTGTACTAGAACAGATTCAGGCTGGGCTTCGTGAGCCACCCCTCTCCTGTTGCCAGCTGGCCAGGAGCCTGAGACCATGTTCCGCATCAGTGTGAAGTGCTCTGGACAGGTGTGTAAATCCTTCTGTTCTCTACTGGGCCTTTGTCCCTCTTGGCTTTCAGTGAGCATTTACTGCTAAGAAAAGGAAGGCCTTAGTCTTTCTCTGTTTTTTTTTCTTTCCCTGGTATAAAAGCAGGCAAGTCTTAGAAGTTCAGCAGTCCACAGAAGCTTTTCCAGCTTACCAACCCCATCTAAGGAAAGTGGTCACACGAGGAAGGAGACGTTGTAACTCCAAGCCATGATCCTTGAACTCTGGGTGTTGTGGGCCTCAAAAGGTATTTCTTTTTTTCCCAATATCTTTTTACTGTCCACATTCTTCTTTGGGTTCCCTGACTTAATCACAGATTACCGTAGGATAATTAAGTTAGAGATTTTTTTGCTCATTTCCCAACTTTTTTTGAGAAGAAGTCCCCATTGGAGGACAGAAAAAGGATATTTCTGCCTTCAAACTGGATTATAGCAGAGTAGATGTGGTTTGCGTACAAGGACCTTGTGTTCTATGTTATAACCCACCTGTTGCAAACTGTGCTCGACTCCAGGTTTCCTTTCTGTGGGAGGAGACAGACAAAAGCATCCAAGTAGTGGGGGCCTGAGAGCTGGATCTTAAAAGCCGGGCAGGGTTTTGGCAGGGAGAAGTGCACATTGAAGGAGGGAAGAGTGAGCAAAGCGGTGGTGGCTGGAGCTCTGGGAAGATCCCACTATGACTTGGTTGGTCTCGGGAAGCCATGGGTACTGCCCTGCCTTATCCATCCACGCAGAAGCTCCAGGAGGGCAGGACTGTGTTTGGTTTGCTCTGTAAGCCTGGCACATAGTGCAGGGCCTGGCCTCCAGGAGTACTGAAATATTTGTTCAGTGAATGAGGGAGGCTGGGAATAATGAGAAGAGCTCACAGTTCCTAAACAGCTCTGTGTTATCAGGCATGTGCTGAGCTCTTTTAAGCAAATCAGCACTTAATCCTCATGACCATCTTTGTTAGTTACTGCTGTAATTCCCCTTTAGTAAGTGAAGGTAAATGATAGGGCTGGGTCTGAAACTGGGCCATTTGGGTTTGGAACTCAAACCCTTCACCTGAACTGTGCTTTCTAGAAAGATAGATTGGGGCTGGACCTTGGAGATTGTGGATGCCACGCCAGGGCAGTGTAGCTGTTTTTTAACAGTCTGTGAGGAAGCACTGAAGATTTATTTTTTTAAAGATTTATTTATTTATTTGAGAGAGAGAGAGCATGTGCAGAGAAGAGGGGAGAGGGTGAAGCAGAGTCCCCGCTGAGCAGGAAGCTCGATGCAGGGCTCGACACCAGGACCCCAGGATCATGACCTGAGCCACCCAGGTACCTGGAATCACTGAAGATTTTTGAACAGACTTCTAGAGTGTTCTTAGGAGAGTTAGAAAATTGTGGAGCTATCTGAGCTGACATGGGGACGAGTAGGAGTTTACCAGAAGATAGTCAGGTGCGATGAGAGGTGGAGAGGTTGGGAGTGGATTGTTGGAATGTTGGGGGGAAGTTGGAGAATGATGTGAGCCATTAACTGTGGCGTCTAAGAGGAGTGTAAGACTGAGTAAATCCTCGATAAAATAATTTGATTTCATTTTCTCTACAATTTCTACTGTTTGGGAACTTTGCATCTCCCTGATCCAAGGAAGTCCTGTGTGCAGACATCAGAGGCATTATGCTTCTAAACGATACTTCTTTTTTAGCTGTCATAGTCTTACTGGAAAACAGAGCCTTTCAGGAAAAGAAAGAGGCCCAGGTCATTTCCGTGAAATATTTGTATTTATGATATGAGTTTTTTTTTTTTTTTTAAGATTTTATTTATTCATTCGACAGGATAGAGACAGCCAGCGAGAGAGGGAACACAAGCAGGGGGAGTGGGAGAGGAAGAAGCAGGCTCATAGCGGAGGAGCCTGATGTGGGACTCGATCCCATAACGCTGGGATCACGCCCTGAGCCGAAGGCAGATGCTTAACCGCTGTGCCACCCAGGCGCCCCTATGATACGAGTTTTTTAAAACACAAAGTATAGTGGAGCCTGGAACAGGTTACACTGCAATGTAATTGGGTTGTTCATTAAATAATTTCAGGATTTATAAAAAGGAGAATTCATATTATACCTTTAGCATGTGATCTGATAATGCAACCCAAGGAATGCAAGGCCCTTTGAGACCTGGCCCGAGGTTCCACTGGTTCCCTCTCTGTTTCTCTTCTTGCACCCCCGGCCCCCCAGGGCCCCCATGGCGGGAGTACCTTGAAACAATTTCTTCAGAGGCACCTGAATAGCTTATGGGCTATTCTCAATTATTTGGTAGCTTGGATTAAACCAGTGAAATCTAAGATGGGTGCTAAGATCCATTAATAGGACTCACAGCTGTCAATCTCCAAGAGAGGTGAAGGCCTGGAGCCCCACGCTAACTCTTGCCGCAAGCTCGTTTCTGGCCTCCTTGAAACCCCCCTGTAGGAAATCTTCCCTTGTCTTTCTCAGTGTTTCCTCCTCAGAAAAGAAACCTATTCCGGGACTGCAGTTTAACCCTCCCTGTGGACGGACAACTTATGGCAACCCGATCCAAAAAGGGCAAGAAAGGACTTAGAACACGGTTCAGAATCTTCCTCCTTTTTTGTGTGTGTTGTGACTCTGGGTACTGCCATAAACACCTCAACCAGAGCGTGCAGATCTGCTGGTCACGACTGGTGACCTTTGTTTGGCGTTACTCAGCCAGAGAGTGGCCAAAGGCGGAGCGGCCCTGCTGAAAAAAGGCTCTGGGCCTTGGGCACGGGGCATCAGCTGTCGCGGCAGCTCCCAGGACTCTGACAGCCTTTCCCAGCCTAGGATAGGGTGAACGTGGAAGGTCATAGTGAATTCAGTGGGCAGGTGGCGTTAGTACAGAGTTTTGGTTGGCTGTGGAAGATCATTTAGAGAGTTTTGTTGCTTTTTAAATTAAAAAGTAAGTGAAGGGGAGCCTGCTTGGGTGGCTCAGTCGGTTAAGCGTCTGCCTTCAGCCCAGGTCATGATCTCAGGGTCCTGGGTTCGAGTCCTACATCAGGCTCCCTGCTCAGTGGGGAGTCTGCTTCTCCCTCTCCCTTTGCCCCTCCCCCGGCTTGTGTGCTCTCTCTGTGTGTCTCTCTCTCAAATAAATAAAATCTCAAAAAAAAAAAAAAGTAAGAAGTCAGGCAGAGAAAGGCAAATACCATTGTGATTTCACTTATATGTGGAATCTACAAAATAAACGAAACAACAGACTCTGAAGTATGGAGAACAAACTGGTGGTTGCCAGAGGGGTGGTGGGTGGGAGTTTGGGTGAAATAGGTGAAGGGGATTAAGAGGTACAAACTTCGAGTTACAAAACAAGCCACAGAGAAGAACAGTACAGCACAGGCAATAGAGCCAATAACATTGTAATAAGGTATGGTGACAGATGAGCACTGAGTAATGTATAGAATTGTCAAAGCACTATGTTGTACACCTAAAACTAATGTCACTTCGCATGTGGACTGTAATTCAATAATAAAAACAGTGTGTCTCTCCTTTTAGAGGAGCCCACCTGCTGTTTGTGACAAGGAGGCCTTAGTAGCAAGAACACGTGTACAAGTTGCTTTTTGGCAGATTTAGAATTGAAGAAAGTAGTCAGATCAGTTGTACAGTCATCATTTACTGAGAGGCTGTTTGGTTTTGTGACTACAGAGCAGAATGGGACATGGTTCCTGACCCTGAAGGACTCATGCCTACAGAAACTGTGTGTCCTTTTTGCCTGGGATGTCCTGATTGATGCCTGTTGTCCTGGTATAATTACTAGTAGCGCTCCCTTTGAATCTCAAAATTCCCCAGGGAGGATGATTAATTATTTGGTTACCTTACCTTACCAGGCAAACATGTAAGCACTTATCAGAGAATTATCACAGAATTGAGCCTAATGTGCAAAGGGAGCCCAGCCTGGCCTGTTCCTAGATGCTCCTTCCCTTCCCATCTTACCCGTTTACACAGCTTCCCTATCCTTCCCTGGGCAACCCCTTATCTACCTGAATTCCCCTACTGATCCCAATATCCTAGTCCTTTTGTGCCTCACAGCTGCCTGCAGGAGCCCTGAGCCGACTTAGGGTCCACTGGGTGAGCTTTTGTCCCTGCTGCAGCTCCACTGGAACATATTCTGAGGTGTGGCCTCCCCTCTTCTAGATTTGTGTTTGGGAAAAAAAAAAAATTTACATGGCCAGTGAGTTCTTCCTTCCCCCTGCAGTTGTCCGGGTCATTTTGGAAAGAATCTTCTATGCTTCTATACTATCATTTTGATGGGCTATCAAGAGGAAAGGTTGGGAAAATGTATGCTTGGTTTCCCGCCTTCAAGTGGCATGCCTTGGGACTTTGATTCCTGTTTCTCTCTGCCACCAGGCAGAAAACCATGCCATTGAAAGAGCTGGCTTTTGGATCCCCTCAGACTTGGATGTGAGTCTAGGTGACAGGGCTGTCGCTAAGACGGAAACATTACACATAGGATCATGTTCGAGGCCTTTTCTGTCCAAAACCTTTGGTAATTCCTCTTCAGTGGTGTTGAGTTAGGGAGAAGCCCTAATTACAGAAGCCACACCACTTTCGGGTCATGTTAGGAGATCATCCAGTGGTAGGCTAGGGAGACGAAGTGACAGGGTGTCAGGGAGAGCAGAGTGGGGTCCTAATGGAGCATGTCTGGAGGAATGGGTAAACGTTCGCTTTTCTCTTTCTTTTGGTTCCCACATTGCCCTTGACTGGCCAGTAAATTCCTCATTTGAAATAGCTCTGTCATGATTTCGCATTTTAATCCCTCACTCTTTCTCTTTTATTTCCCTCAAATGTGGTCCTTGCGTACTTTGGAGATTTGAAATCAGAATTAGATTGAGTAGGAAGTAGTACAGAAAAAGCTGGCTTCCCCAGAGCTGAGAATTTATTCCCAGTTTGCAAGGCCTTTTTGTTTTCCAAAGGGCTGGAAGTTAGAAGAGATTAGAACAGCAAATTTATTTTGATTTTTCTGCCCTGCCTTTAAGCTTTCTTCACTGGAACAAGTTGGCTTATTTTTCATAAGTGAATTCATTAAGTGTGTAGGCATGTGTAATGTTTTTAATTTTTGGCAAGGCCACTGTGCATTGTGTGTTTGGAAGCATGAATGAACTTCTGGATCGGAAGAGGAGGGGGTCAACCCATGAGAGCTTTCGGCCGATTCTGCTTGCCTCCTCTTGAAACGGTTACTTGCTCTCTTTGATAAAATCATGTTGCTTTTACCTGCCTCAATGTTTTTTGCGGTGTGATGTAGGCACTTCCAGCAAACCATCACACAGTCATTGCACAGATGAAGGCATGGGGACCAGAAGGGGCTGGTGACTCCCTTTCCAGATCGAAGAGAACAAAGTCAGACAAAGGCAGGGAGATCTGTATCCAGCTGCATCGTTGAAAGATAGAGCTTAAAAAACTTGGGCAGCCACAAAAGCCCAGAGGACAAAGGCCCAGCTTAAACAGAACCTGCCTGTTGTGTTTCTGTTCTGATGTTTGATCTCCTCGTAAATAATTGAAGAGTTTGGGATAGCTCCAAAGCGGAAAAGTTTCCAAACTGTATTTATCTGAACGTTTGGAAGAGCTGTTCCATATTGTACCCTGTTGGTTTTTTTGTGGAGGGGAAAAAAAGACTCCCTTGCTGTTGGGGCCCCTCTGTTGTCTTCTGCTGGCCTGATGTGGTGTTGGAGTTATTTATGCTTTGCTGGATGACTAGAGAAATCCGTGAAAGGCAGGATGAGGGAGGAGAACCAAATACATTGAGTGCCTTCCCTGAGGCTGTGTGCTGGGTGCCTGCCATGAGTTATCTCCCTGTCCCTGGTCCTGGGAAGAACTCGCCGTCAGCAAATGTGTATTCAGCAAATGCTCAGGCCAGGTAGACTGTCTGCCGGGTTTCTGTGCTTTGTCCAGCTCTGGGCTCTGCTCTAAGGAGACAAAAGGTGATCGGCTTGTCAGACTCTTTTGCTAGGGTCCATAGTAAAGAAATCTATTTTATGTTGCAACCCATAGGAACGTACTATGCTGCAGTCAGAGGAAAAAGTTTTGTTCCCGGAGAAACCACAGAACACGTTCTGACATTACGCCCTAAACATAAATGAAACCTTGAGCCCTTTCCAGTGAGTTGCTGATTCTAGCATCCTCTGATTCTATCATCCTGGGGCCGGCAGACCTGTCATGACCCTTGTAGGTATGCTGGTCATGGGAAGAAACCAGTGGCTTTCCACAAGAGAGAATAGTGAACATACTCATTGTAACTGATTTTTAAAAACCCTTTAAATACCTGCCTTATCATTTATTTGGGAAGCACAGTATGTCAGAGGGCTGGACTCATCTGCCCTCCTCTCAACTCCGAATACTTGTCTTATTGTTTTATTTTATTGGAGTTTTCCTTTAGTAGTGGTCGTGTAAGATGACAGCACTGCAAGATACTGTTTGAAGTCACTATAGCATTTAGGGTAAGAGACAGGAGGACCTTAGGATACAGTTGTACAGTGAGAGCTTTCTTCTTCCCAGAACATTGGTCATGAGTCTTAATCCTGATCCCTAACTAGTTAAGGAGAGCTGGACCCTGAAGATCAAAGATCTAGGCATCTGTATTGTTTTTCTTTCACTTTGTATTTTGAAAGATTTCAAACCTGCACGAAAGTAGAGAGAATGTAGTGAATCCACATGCTCCCCTCTTGTAGCTTCCAGTGGTTGTCAGTTGCTGGCTGTTCTTAGAATACCTATTATAGAGTCTTACTCTCCTGCCAGAGGTGGAATAACCTTGGGGTGGAGGGGTGTTCTTGGATTTGGATTCTTTCTCCGCTGTGTAGACCAAACCTGGACTGAAGGCTGTCTTCTATTCCTTCCTGGCAGGCAGCCTGTCAGGGAATTTAAAATTATTTGTTTAAAACTTAAAATATTAAACAGTTTTTTATTGTGATTTTCTTACACTACGAAATTATATGTGCTTGTTATGAAAATGTTATAACACAGAAATGTGTGAGGCACAGGAGTAAGAAGCCTATTCCCTGTAATGCAAACTTACCCGCACACAAATACTGCAGGTAGGTTTTTTTAAAAAAGCAAATAAGGTCACGTGATACATACTGTGCTGCAGCTGGCTTTTGTCTTTTTTAAACTCCATAGCATGACTTGTCAATTGCTGCAGAGAAAGGCTGCTGGAATTTTGATAGCAAATGCATTGAATCTGTAGATGAGTTGAGACAGTATTGCCACCTTAGCAGTATTGTCTTCTGTTCCATGAACAAATGGTATCTTTCCATTTATTTAGGTCTTCTTGAATTTCTTTCAACAGTATTTTGTAGTTTTCAGTGTGCAAGTCTTGCACTTTTTTCTTGTTAAACTTATTCCTAAGCATCGTCTTCTTTTTGGTGCTGTTGTAAAAGGAGTTGTTTTCTAATTTCATTTTTGGATTGTTCATTGGTATTGTATTTGTTATTGTTTTTAACTATTCAGGTAGCACACATGGACATATAACTAATTTCCCCAGTTACCTATTGATGATGATGATGATGATGATGATGATGATGATGATGATGATAATGACTTTTAAGTAAGCTCTGTGCCCAGTGTGGAGCTTGAACTCATGACCCTGAGATCAAGAGTCACATGCTCCATTGATTGAGCCAGTGGGGACCCCCAGAATTATTAGTTGTTTTTTTTTTTTTTTTCAAAATAATGCCGTAGTGACCACAGTTGTATGCACACTGTACTGTTTTGCACACTTGTGTTAATGTTTCTGAAATAGATTCCTAGATGAACTTGCTGGGTCAAAGTTTCTACATATTAAAAATTTGATAGCTATCAATTGTGTGCCCAAATCCTGGATCAGTTACACTTCTCAGGGTTGCCAGCAGCTTATGCTAGTGTCTATTTTCCTGAAGCCTCCAAACACATAAGCCATTATTAATTTTTAAAAATCTACCTGAGTCTGATCGGTTATAAATGGTGTATCATTATTGTGCTTTGCAGTTCTTTGGATATAAATGAGACTGAGCAACTTTGTATGTTTATTTGATGTTTTATAGAATGAATTGTCCATTTAAAAAATAGTTTCTTTTTAAATCACGGACGTGATCCTTCACTACATATTTTACAGATAGTTTTTGGCCCAGTTTGTTGTTTCTCTTTTACTTGTGTTTATTCTTATTTTTACTGTAGGAGTATGATATTTCTCTTTATCTGTGCTTTCTTTATGCCCACTAGTAAAATTTTTATAGTCTCTTCACATAGGTCTTACAGTTCAGTCCTAATTACTATATGTTTTTTGTTGGAGTTCTAAATTTGATTTTTTTCCCCTCAAACTTTCTTCCCGCTTCTGATAGCTATAATAAAAAGATATAAGTTTTACTATATATGTATGAGATTTGGCCAACTTATTCTCTTGTCACTTCTAGGTTTCAGCTGATTGTTTTGTATTTTCTTAGTAGATAATTATTATTTGCAAGTAATGGTGATACTGTCTTTTATTTTTTAGTTCTTTTATCTCTTTATTCTTTCTCTTTTCTTATTGTATTGCTAAGGCTTGTCAGAATGCTAATCAGAATATTCCTGTATTCCCAACCTATTTGACAATGGGAATGCCCTGGTATTTCTAGGTGGCTGTACTGCTGTTGGTTTCTAACAGGATCCTTTTTTTTTTCTTTTTAAAGATTTTATTTATTTATTTGACAGAGAAAGAGGCAGTGAGAGAGGGAACACGAGTAGGGGGAGTGGGAGAGGGAGAAGCAGGCTTTCCTCTGATCAGGGAGCCCGATGTGGGACTTGGTCCCAGGACCCTGGGATCATGACCTGAGCCAAAGGCAGATGCTTAACGACTGAGCCACCCAGGCGCCCCACTAACATGATACTTTTGATCTGTTGCTGCATGTCCTCGCTGGGGAATCTCATTCATACATATAGGTCTTAGACTGGTATCTGCATCTCAGACTTCCTTCTTTCCCTGGCTTCAGTTAGCAGACATCTATTTGCAGGATGTTTCTTTTCTTTCTTTCTTTCTTTCTTTCTTTCTTTCTTTCTTTCTTTCTTTCTTTCTTTCTTTCCTTCCTTCCTTCCTTCCTTCCTTCCTTCCTTCCTTCCTTTCTTTCCTTTCTTTCCTTTCTTTCCTTTCTTTCCTTTCTTAAGATTTTATTTATTTATTTGAGAGAGAGCGCACACATGAGCCAGGGGGAGGAGCAGAGAGAGAGGGACAAGCAGACTCCATGCAGAGCATGGAGCCTGACGTGCAACCTTGAGGTTATGACCTGAGCTGAAATCAAGAGGCAGACATTCAACTGACTGAACCATCCAGGCAGGCACCCTCAGGATATTTCTATTTTGATATCTCACAAAGCCCCAAAGCTTAACATGTTAGGGCCATGTTTACTGTGTGTGGCTCACTGTGCCTGATAATATAAATAGTTTGCTTCAGTAATCCTCCCAGTCACCTGTAGAAGGGGATGTCAGGTATCCCATTTTGCAGATACATACACAGACTTTGAGATGTTAACTTGATTAGGGTCCCATAGCTAGTAAGAATAGTGGCGCCACCGTCTGAACCCCAGTTTTGTCTGACTCCAAAGACTTTTCTCTGTCTGCTGCTTGGACCTTCTCTCCCCCCAGGCCCTGAGTACTGGGTTTCTGAAGATTGAGCATTCTGCTGGTTTGTCTCGAGCTGTCCGGTTTGCACATCCCGCCAGCTGTGGTCCACACCTTGCCCGTCTCCATCACAGTGAGCTTAAGTAAGGCTTTCTCCTTGAGTTCAGACAAAGGATGGCTATCTGTACTCTGCAGTAGTTTTGCTGATTGCTGCAGTTCAGTGGATTGATTTTTCATAAAATGTTCTTAAGGGACCAAAGCCATGTTGAACGCTTTGGTTTGCAAGATCATTCTTATGAAATATCTGAGCAGAGTGTGCCAGAATTTGGCTAGCTCTGAAATTCGTCATAATTTGGAGTCTGTGAGACTTGGGAGTATATTCTTTCAAAAGTTTCTTTGCCCCTGATCGGCAGTGAGATGCTTCCTAGGAAGTGGGACCCTGGAGGATTCCTTTCTGTTGTGGTGTTCCCTCCTTCCCAGTCAGGGCGAGGTACAACTTCACAGTGGATGCTGCCTCACCTTTTCGATAAGTGGGCTTCTCGGTGGGGCCAGGGTAGGCCATCGGGCAGCAGTAAGAACATGTTAGAGCCCCTGTTAAATTGATTTTCAGTTCTGTTTTTTGAAAGTATTGTATTTTTCATGTATTTTATAATTTTACTGTATGTCTGCATAACAGCAGGTTGTGTGATTATAAATAAATATGCCTACGAAGTGTTCTAATAAGGGTGTGCAGTCAAAGTTTAGAGGTCTTGACAGAGACAGGCACCAGCAGAATTTATCACCTGCGCTGATAACCAGGAAGGAGTAAGTTTTACCACCTGCTCTTGAGGAACCTGGAGGAAGGCCCAGCGTTCCCTGAGATCGACAGCATTCCCAGTGGGCACCACTGCAGTTGAGGGTGAACAAAGAACAGAATTCAGACCACGGAGTTTCCAGGGCCTTGGAGACCACTGGCTTAGTTTTGTAGATAGGGGTCCAGAGAGAAGTGATGTCCTTGCAGTCACTTGGTGGCACAGCTAGGGTCCAGGTCTCCTGACCCTAGTGCGGGGCTTCTTACATTGGATCACCACTTTCCTGATGCTTCAGTTGTACCAGTTTCTGCTTAATTAATATTTTGGCCTCTCTTTTTAGCATAAAGAAGTATAAAAGGAGTTAGTTATGTCAAATTATTTGTTCATTTTCAACATGATTTTGAATTTAGGGGAAAGACACTTTTCCAAGTAAGCATTAAGGCATATCAAATTCATGCATTTATTTAACAAATGAGGTTCTGGACTACAGCAATGAATAATTAGATGAAAATGCCTTTCTTCATAGAGCTTATGTTCTACTTGGGGGAAAGAACTCATAAGCAAGTTAACTGAGTAAATTTTTTAGAATACTGGAGAGTGATAAGTTCTGTAAGGGGTGCACATGGTGCAGTAGGCTGGTCACAACGGACCTAGCCAAGAAGACTTGGTTCAACAAAGATGGAAATGAAATGCTGGGACAGGCAAGGTGGATATCTTGGGGAAGAGGATTCTAGGGAGAGAATCTCAGGTGCAAGTAGGGGCCATTTGAGGAACAGCCAGGAGGCCCCTGAAAGGAGGCCCGTGAACTCAGAGAGGGAATGGGAGGTCAGGCTGTGAGGACTTGTAGGCCATTGTACAGACCCACTCTTACCCAATGGGAAGCCATTGGAGGCTTTAGAATATAGGAGTGACATGATGTGAGTTACCTTTTAAAAGGACCTTCTGGTTGGTGCTCCTGGATGGCTCAGTTGGTTTAGTGTCCGACTCTTGGTTTTGGCTCGGGTCATGATCTTAGGGTTGTGGGATCGAGCCCCATGTCAGCTTCGCGCTCAGTACGGAGTCTGCTTGTGATTATTTCCCTTTCCTTCCCCCTCTGCTCCTCCTTCTGCTCTGTCTCTCTCAAATAAATAAAATGAATAAAATCTTTAAAAGGACCTTTGGTTGTGTGGTGAGAATAGATGGAATGGGGACAGGGTGGAAGCAAGGCTACAAATAGGAGGAAGTGAGAGTTATACCGGTTATGCCAGTTATTGTATTTGGGATTGTTAATTGGAATGCTTCATTCAAACATGAACTAAATAACAATTTACACTATTATTACTGTCTTATCCAGCCACTTTCCATCCACTCCCAGTCCCCAGATTTGCTAGCATTATGGTTGACACCGATGATACAGAAATGGAGAAGATGGAGCTTCTGCCTTACAGAAGCTTAGAGTCTAGACTCTATGTATTAGGCTAATAGATGGTGTAAAAACCAGAGGTCCCTTGAGTCTGACAGCTGGAAGAACTGTGTATGGCGGGGATGCTGGAAACACAGCTTTCTGTCTCCGATTAGTGGGTATAAATGGGAGGGCACTGGAATTCATGGTGCTTGAAGAGAGCTTTGAAAGAGGAGAAGAGCATACGGAAGAGGGAAAAGCAAAATGTTTCAGGCAGGGGCCGTGTAAGGAAGAGCGTAGCATATTCAGGAAAACTGTGGGTGGCCAGTGGGCCACAAGCAGAACTGTTGAGGTTTGGGTGCGCCGTGAGTTCTTCAGAGGGTTCTCAGGAGAACCGGGAGGACTCTTGGTCTGCACAAGCTCCTGACCCGACCTGTGGCCTTGCTTTCCTTCTACAACAGGCAGTATTTCTGGATAGAGGAATAACCAATACTTGCCTTTGGCAGATGTCATCAGTTCTTCATGATCCAGTCCCCAGAAAGATCAGAGTTCTTTTAAGCCCATTAACTCATTGTTTAAAAAAGATTGATTTATTTTAGAGAGAGAGCTGGGGGTAGGGGGTGGCAGAGGGAGAGGGAAAGAGAGAAACTCAAGTAGACTTCATGCTGAGCTTGGAGCCTGATGCGGGGCTTGATCCCACGATCCTGAGATCATGACCTGAGCTGAAACCAAGAAGAATTGGACACTTAACCCACTGTGCCACCCAGGCACCCCAAACTGATTTTTTTTTTTTTTTAAGATTTTATTTATTTATTTGACAGAGAGAGAGACAGCCAGCAAGAGAGGGAACATAGGCAGGGGCAGTGGGAGAGGAAGAAACAGGCTCCCAGTGGAGGAGCCTGATGTGGGGCTCGATCCCAGGACTCTGGGATCATGCCCTGAGCCGAAGGCAGACGCTTAACGACTGAGCCACCCAGGCGCCCCTTGAACAGCATTATAGAGGTATAATTTATGTGCCATAAAATTTATCTGTTTAGTGTATCATTCAATTATTTTTAGTATAGTAAATTTACAAAGTTGTACATTTCCCCATCACTCTCAAAAGACCCCTTATCCCCATTTGTAGTCAGTCCCATTCCCACCTCCAGCTGTAGGCGATTATTTATTTTCTGTGCCTGTAGATTTGCCTTTTCTGGACGTTTCATATAAACAGAATCATACACTATGTCGTCTTTTGTGTCTGATTTCTTTTACACAGCATCCTGTTTTCATTGTTCATCTGTATTGTAGCATGTATCAGTACGTTGTTCTCTTTATTGTTGACTGGTATTTAGTTGTATGGATGTACCACATTTTGTTTATCTGTTCTCCAGTTGATGGATATTTGGATTGTTACCACTTTTTAGCTGTTAGGAATGATGTCCACTTCTTGCCAGAAGTGTAGCCAGTGCGCAGATGGTTCTCTGGGGTGAGCACGCAGGAGTCGCTGACTTTGTCATCGCCATCTTAGTGTTCTTGCTTTGCCCTTTTGTAAGACTGATTGATTAATGGGTATTATTTGAGCCACTTAATAGCTGAGTGACTTTGCCTAGTTGTTGCTTCCTTATCTGTACAGTAGGGATATTTATAGATGTGGCATCTGGCTCGAGGTATTGTTGTGCGGATGAATTAACATAATAAAGAGACTATATGCAAGGTAACAGTTGATTTGCCCTGCGCCTTCCAGGCCCTCTTACCCCCAACCCCTTGCTGTCCCTGGGGAAGTGGGTGGGAATGAGAAAGGCTGTATGAGGAACCATCCTGCTTTGAGTAGTGAGTAGTGGTTTTGGAGAGATGCATATAAAGGACCTGGGGAGAGCGACAGGTCTTGGCCTGGGTGGACTCAGGAGGCTGGAAGACCTCCTGGATGGGGCCAGCCGAAAGTTCTGTTGGAAGGATCAGGACCTGGGCTTTGGAGGAGGAACATGGGAGACTTGTAGGAGAGTCTGGGGCAGAGGGCAGAGCTCTGAGCCTTGCTGGCTGGCTGGCTGGCTGGCTGGGGTGGCGCAGCCCAGGCGGGCAACTGGGATCTTTGCTTAATCCCTTAGATAACCGTGAATATTTTGGTGTCTGCTCTCACATTTGTGAAATGTATGTGGAAGAGAGAAGTTGCAGATTTTGGGGTCTTTGGCTGGGTTGGACACACAACATGTTTTCCAGTCACTTAGAATTCATTCAGTAAGTGGCCAGTGTTTAAAATCTGGAGATCTGGCCCCAGTGACTTGACTTCTTACATGGTGTCAAGTGAGCAGAACTTAAAGAGGTGGTCCCCTGCCCTTCTCACACATTCGCCTGGGTTTTTACCTGCTGGGGTTTGCAACCATCGGTGTAGAGCTGTGCCGTCCCAACACGGTAGCCGTGAACCTCCTGTGGCTATTTAAAGTTAAGTAACTTCATGTTTTAAGTAAAACGCCGAGTTCTGTTTCTCATTCACACTCATATTTCAGTTGCTCAGTAGCCACATGCGACTAGCGGCTGCCGTGGCGGACAGTGCAGAGACAGCGTTTCTGTCACTGCTGAACGTTGTATGAGACTAGATCTGCAGTGGTGACTAACTGCCTCTCTCTGTGGTCAGACCTTGCCTCCTCGCTTCGCTTGGCCTACTGCTGCACATGTGTACAACAGTGATGTCATGGTCCTCAGTTCCTTTACCATTGGTAAAATCCTTGTATGTGGGCAACGACAGGTAACGAGCCGATAACTTGGTTAGTGCCATTAATCTACTATTAATTACCGATATTTTAACAGACTTACGGCTCATAAACTGTCTCTGGAGGCCATTCCAGAGGAATGCGTGGTGGCATTATCACTGGGATGAGTGTTGCAGGGACTCCCTCGGTGACGACTTTGAAGGACAACGACTTTGGGTGAATAATTCTCCCATCTGACACGTGAATACACAAAGTCACTGACTTTATCACACTTTTTTTTTTTTTGGTATTTGTGTTGTGTTCTTATTCTTGGAATTAAAAGTGAGTGCAGCATAGAGTGCTAATTAATTTCCTCCTTATTTAATAAGGTTGCAGTGTGGAGTCTTCTAAAATAACCAACAAATTTGTAGAAGTCAGCAGCCTGTAACCCCACAGGGCACCTAGTGCATTATGTTAAAAATAGAGCTCACTAGGGGCACAGTGTGTCTTCTCTTTGACCCAGCAGTTGTCCTTTTCAGAATTTTTCCAAAGGAGATAACCGTACAAGTGTGGAAGTGAGTACCATCACAGCCTTATTTGCAATAGTGAAAAATTCTTTTTTTTTTTTTTAAGATTTTATTTATTTATTTGACAGAGAGAGAGACGGCCAGCGAGAGAGGGAACACAAGCAAGAGGAGTGGGAGAGGAAGAAGCAGGCTCCCAGCGAAGCAGGGAGCCCGATGCGGTGCTCGATCCCAGAACCCTGGGATCACACCCTGAGCCAAAGGCAGATGCTTAACGACTGAGCCACCCAGGCGCCCCGCAATAGTGAAAAATTCTAACCAAATCTGAATGCCAGCGTTGGTTGGGGAGATTGGATCAGTATTTATGATACTTAGATACAATAGGGTATCAGACAGTCACTGAAAATGGGGGTATAGATCCTTATCTGTATTGGGAAAGACTTCATGGCATATTGAATGAAAAACTCTCTGCGCCTATCTACCCCCCCCTCTCTCTCTCTCTCATATTCATATAAAATTCACATGCAGATCTGTGTATGCAGAGATGTCTTGGGGGACAGTCATCAAAATGGTAATAGAGTTATTGTTGAGTGATGGGATTTGGGGTAACTTTACTTTCTTTTTTTGGGCTATGCCAGAATTGGTTTTTTTGTTTTGTTGTTTTGTTTTGTTTTTAAGTTTTAAAGTTTTTTAAAGTGGTGCTCTCATAAAGAAGGTAACAGGCACTTATTGAGTACTACTGTATTCCAGGCATTGTGTTAAAACTCTTAACCCTCATATATATTCTGTAAGGTATTATTGTTCTGATCTTACTGATGAAGCATGTGAAGGCTGGCGATGGAACAGCCCAGCTGGCTGGTAGGGGTAGTAGATAGAGCTGGTATTCAATCCTAGATCTGTGTGACAAAGCCCTGCACTTTGTCCTGTTCTGGGCATTATCAGGGCATCAGAGAAGTTTAGAGCTGAGGCCGACCTGAGAGGTTATCTGGTATTAATGGCAGAGAAGTATTGTGTCTCATGCGAGGTCATATATGTAAGCCAGCTAGACAGAGATGAGAAAGATGTTAAAAATGGGGTTTGGGAGATTGCGATTTTGCTGTACTGAAAATGGCCTTGATAAGGTCAGGAGGCTTAGGTTTATTTTCGGTTTGGTCACTATCCCATCCCAACTTCATGGCTTAGGGTACTCTTTTGACCTCTTTGGTCTTTATTTTCCTCATTTGCAAATTCAGGAGAGTGTGGTCTACATCTCAGGTTAGTGTGGGATTATTGAGGTTCACCCCAAAAGTGCCTTAAAAACAATAAGGTACAATAGGAGTGTAAAATATTATATTTACTCAAGCCAATCCTGTGTTCTGAAGCTTAAGAGATGCGGTGGTCTTCCTCCCTAGCTTGTCCCTTACGGATGTTTTTGGGGAGAGGCTTTAGTATTTCTTTCTTTGGTGGATGAGCAGATGTCACACTCTAGAACGAGAACTGTGGTGCCTTCTATTCTTGGAGCTTTCACTGGTGGTTTGGAAAGTAAGAGAGGCAGAGACCAAGTCTAGCACTTGCCACAGACTTACAGGCCAAGGGGTCCAGAAACACTCCCACTTTTCTAGTTTTTAAACTTTAAAAAAATTGTGAACTATATGGAGAAAGTGCATGAAACACAAAGACAACAGATTTCTGAGTTGTGATAAAGGTAACAGCTGTTTAATTGGTCCTCTGGAAGAGAAGTAGAACATTGCTAGCGTTCCCTAAAGTAACCACTCCTGGCTTTTATGGTAATCACTTTCTTTTCTTTTTAGTTTTATTACCCAGATATGTACCTTAAAATTACAGTTTATGTTTGCTTGTTTTTGAATTTCATACAAATGTGCAATTACTTTGTGTCTGGCCTTTTCACTCATTATGAGATTTATCTGAATTGTTGAGCATTGTTGTGATTCATTTATTTTTATTGTTTATTGTATTCTTTGGTATGAAAACCACAGGTCATACATTCTACAGTAGATGGACACATAGGTTTCTAGTTTGAGGCTATTATAAATAGCGCTGCTCTGAGAAATTTTGTACGTTTCACCTGTTGCATATGTGCATGTGTATCTATTGGGCATATTCCTAGTGGTGGAATTGCTGCAAATTTGGTAGATGATACCAACATGTTTTCTAAAGTGTTGGTTTACATTTACATTCCTACCAGCATGTATGATAAGTTTCCATGTTCTTGTCAACACTTGGTCTTGTCAGTCTTTAATTTTAGCCATTCTGGGGAGTATGTAGTAGCATCTCTTTATAATTTTAATTTGCATTTCTCTTATGATTAATGGGGGCTGAACAACTTTTTGTATACTTCTGACCATTGCTGTCTTTTATGAAGTGTCTATTCAGATATTTTGCCCGTTTTTGTTCTGGGTTGCCTATTGATTGGTTTGTAGAAGATCTATATATGTATATATTCTAGAATCAGGCCTCTTGTTGCTTATTTGTTTCGTAAATATCTCCTTCCTATATGACTTGCCTTTCACTTTTTTACAGTGTTTGGTATGCCAAAGTTCTTAATTTCAGTTTGATCCAATTCATCAGTCTTTTCCTTTAGGGTTTGTGTTTATATGCCCTGCTATTTTCTTAGGTCATTTTCTAAAAACTTTTTTGTTTTACTTTTCCACACTTATCTCTAATACTAGGAATTCATTTTTGTGTATGGTGTGAGATAGGAGTCAGTTTCTTTTTTTATTCCATATATTCAGTTGACCAGGGGCATTTATTTAAAAGAGCAGCCCTGTTCTCGCTGCTCTGTAGTGCCCACTTTATCATAAATTAAGTGCCCATATATGCGTGAGTCTTGTTTCTTTATTCTCTTCTGTTCGTATATTTGTCTTTCCTTGACCTGATAGCACATTGCGTTAATTATTGCCATTTTATAATCTTGATACCAAGTGGGAGCAAGTTTTATCACCTCTTGTCTTGCCATTGTCATTTACACATAGATTTTGGAATCAACTTGTGAAGTTCTTTTTTTTTTTTTTTTAAGATTTTATTTATTTGAGAGAGAGACAGACAGACGGACAGAGTACAAGCAGGTGGAGGGGCAGAGGCAGAGAGAGAAGCAGACACCCTGCTGAGCAGGGAGCTGGATGTGGGGCTCAGTCCCAGGACTCGGGGATCATGACCTGAACTGAAGGCAGACACTTAATGGATTGAGCCACCCAGGTGTCCAACTTGTGAAGTTCTTTAAAAAATACATAGTTGGGATTTTGGGTGAAATTTTACTGTAGATCAATTTGGGAGAAATGAAAATTTCACAGTACTGAGGATTCCAACCTGTAGTTTTATCTTTCCATTTATTTTAGTCCTGTCTGCCTATCTATCTATGTCTATCTATCTATCTCCTTATCTATCTATCTATCTATCTATCTATCTATCTATCTATCTCCTTATCTATCTATCTATCTATCTATCTATCTATCTCCTTATCTATCTATCTATCTATCTATCTATCTATCTATCTATCTATCTATCTATTTCGTTCCATAGCTTTTTGAGTAGATACTTATTTTGGCTAGATTTATTCCTAGGTGTTTATTTTTATGAAATTAAATATGGAAACAAAAAATTTCTTTTTGGTTTGTTGGTACGGAAATGTAATTGATTCTCTTGTATATTGACTTTGTGTTATTTGGTCTTGCTTAGCTCAGTTTTAAATTTTATAATATACCTGTATATCTTCTAGATTTTCTAGTTATAGTTATATTTTCCATTAATAATGACAGTTTTGCTTCTTTGTTTTATACTTTTAATTTTTTTCCTTTTTTCCCCCAGTATTTCATCATTAAGTATGGTGGTTAATTTGACACTTGGTTCAAAATTTGGCTTTTTCCACCTTTTGGCTATTTTGAATAATGGTGCTAGGAACATAGATGTACAAGTATCTGTTGAAATCCTTTTGGGTGTATACCCAGAAGTAGAATTGCTGGATCATATGGTTATTTTGTGTTTCATCCTTTGATGGCCCACCATATCATTTTCCACAGTAACTGAACCATTTTATATTCCTACCAGTGGTATGCCAGGAGTTCTAATTTCACCACGTCCTCCCCAACACTTGTTATTCCCTTCCTTTCTTCCTTCCTTCCTCTTTTATAATAGTGATCCAAATGGGTGTCAGCTGTGTGCTGTTGCAGACTCTCCTTTTTGAACTCCATTTAAACTTGTTAGTTCTTTTCTGTGTATCCTTTGTCTCTTATCTACTATTTTGAATTTTTCATCTTTTTGCCTCTTTGTGTTTCATTCTGTTTTTTTCTGCAGACTTAGTGTCCAGTGTGCTTTTAAAGCCTATCCATGGAATACTGAATTCTGGTATTATTTGGTGCTTTCAAAAATTGATGTCACTTTTTAGAAGTTGTAATTTCTCTCCCCCAAATTTTAATCACATATTTTATCTTCTTACACATAGTAAGAATTATTATTATTATTACTAAGTAAGCTCTGTGTCCAAAGTGGGGCTTGAACTTATGACCCTGAGATCAAGAGGCATGCTCTACTGACTGAACCAGTCAGGCACCCCAGAATTATTATTTTAATAATCTGTTTCTAGTTATTTTCATGTACATAGTTCATGTGTGTCTGTGTTTTTGCTAGTTTTCAGTTATAGTTGTCGGGTGTGCCTGGTTATCTGGCTTTGTTTTGGACATGGTATTTGAAAATTGTTCATAGAAGTAAATTGAGGACTAGAGAGGATGATGCTCTCTCCATCTGGAAGTGATTTGGGTTTTTATCTGTCAAGGGCTTTAGGGCACCACCTAAGCTAAGATCATTTCCATCTGATGTCAGGGATTGATATTTTTTTGGGCCACCCAGATTCTTAGAAGCTGGTCTGTGGTCTATCTGAAGACTATTTTACTTTCAATTCACTCTAGATCTACAGGTATATTATAAAATTTAAAACTGAGCTAAGCAAGACCAGATAACCCAAAGTCAATATACAAGAGAATCAATTAGGTATAGCCATTTGGATTTCTAACCCAAGTCGTCGTAGGGGGCTATCCAGGCTATGAACCTTTGAGGGCTCTGGAATCCAACCTCTCTTCTCCTAGACCCATGTGGTGATTGAAAGCAATTCTTAGTGTCTTGGTTGTCCCTTCCCAGTGTTTAAATGGCCCGAGGGCAAAAGTGGACCATGTGCTGCAACCTTATCCCACTGGATTTTAGTTTACTTATGTTTCATAACTGGTAACTTTTCTTTGCCTTCCTTATTCTCTGATGTTTCCAAGCAGATGTTCTTTTATAATTTAGCATTTTTAGTTATTTTTAGCATGATGGTTAGTTTGAGTTACTTAGCAATTTACTAACTCCCTTTGAAAGCACATTTTTAAAGTTGTAGGATAAAGGAATTGTATTGGATCTTAAGAACTCATCCATTACAAATGAATTCATTACTAATCAGTAAAGTAGCTTATTTTTGTTTTTGTTTTGTATAGTAGTAGGGGTTTATTGACCATTTACCATGAATCCACTATTGTGCTGTATAGTAGGGAGATTTTGAGGAAATACAAGGCACAGTATTCCTTATTCAAGGAGTTTTGCTGTGGAAACAAGCATAAACTCAGAAAATGAAATAGAATATTGAAGGAGGTGCTTGAAGGTAATGCATAGTTAATGGCTTAGTGAAAATTAAAGGCAGTAAGTGTTGGGTGCGAGCCCGATCCCTTCCCTGCCTCTGCCCTTTCTCTCCCAGGCCGCCTTCCTCATGCTGGTCACTGTGCCCTGTCTAAATCTCCAGCTCCCTGTCTCTCCCTCTTTACCAGTACAGCTTTTCAGTAGCTGTCCCATTGTCCTGCAGACATGTCTGAGCTGCCTCCCCTGTGACATCCCAGCACTGCCCTCTGCTCCAGCTCTCCCCATCATGGCAGCCGTCTCACACCTTTGCACGCACACTTCCCTCCGCTTAGAGGTTATCTCTTCCTTTGGTGCAAGGCTGGTTTTTCAAAACGTAGCCACATTTAGTGTGAGTCTTTCTGGGAAGCCTTGTCTGCCAGCCAAGTCCCTTTTCAGGTATCCTAGACCTCTGCCGGAGCACCCGTTGGTACCTGTTGTCCATGGTGATGGCAGTGACAGTGAGCTGGTGATAACAGCCAGCAGGTGTGTAGGCTAGCCCGTACCACGCACCACGTCCTATATCACACACTTCACATACAGCGATCTGTGAGGTAGCTGTTTCTCTTGTCCCCGTTTTACAGGTAGGAAATTGGGGCACATAGAGGCTTCACAGCCAATAATTGTGGTCTCCTGGGCAATGACTTTATTCATGTATCCCCTTCTTTAGTACGGAAATGGAAACATAGGAGCGGGGCCTGGGCTGTGAAGATAAACATTTGTGGGTGGTGATTCCCTTCCTGGCCCACTGGGGCTGTGACTCAGTGTGAACTAGACAACTGTAAATGAACCCCTCTCCTTCTTTCCAGAGTGTCGTTCATTCTGCTGTGAAGGTGCCTGGGACTGTTTCTGTCCTCTCTTGTCCTGTTTCACTGGGCCTTTGCCGCATCTGCCAACCCAGGCTTCTTGGGGAGTCTCTGGACTCCCCAGTCTGTCTGGGCAAGACGTTTTGAAATTTACTCTTTAAATTGAGCGAGGCCTGAACTGGTCAAAACTACCAAGTAAACTTCCATCCTGGAAAAGATGAAAGAAAGTCTGTGTTCCCTCAAATTCCACAGCTAGCTTAACCAACAAGGGCTGTGATACCTGACAGAATTTTGAATTCATTCAAAATGAAGGTGTAATTGTCCTCGTACGCCTTAGTCTTGAATGAGTTATGCAGGGGTGTGGTGAGAACTTGAAGGCAGCATTCTTAGTATTTTTGTAATGAATAACACTCCCACCCACCTCCAACCAGCGATGCGACCATACTCATGCTTCGGATTTCATCAGGGAAAAGCCAGTTCCAGTTAATTGATGGGCTGCTCTTTTTAAAATACAAGCTTTAGTGCTTAGAACAGTTTTGGATTCACAGAAAAATTGTGAGGGTGGTATAGAGAGTCTCCATGTACACCACACCCAGTCTCTCTATTGACATCTAACATTAGTATGGTGTAGATGTTATAATTAATAAACCAATATCAATGCATCATTATTAACTCAAGTCTTGACATAGTTTATTCAGAGTTCCTCACTTTTTTCCTACTGTCTTTTATCTCTTCCAGCATTCCACCCAGGATACCACATTACATTTAGTCATCATGTGTCTCTGTGCGCCTCTAGGTTATGACAGTTTCTTGAACTTCCATGTTTTAGGTGACCTTGACAGTACTGGTCAGGTATTTTGTAGGATGTTCCCTCTATGGGAATTTGATGTTTTTCTCATGATTAAATTGGGCTTATGGGTTTTGAGGAGGTAGCACAGATATAAAGTGTCATTTTAATCACACCGCACCAAGCATATATGCTGTCAACATGACTTGTGACTGCTGATAGGAGCGGGGCCTGTGCCCCTGTTTGTCAGGTTTCTCCACTGTAAAGTTATTCCCCTTTCCTTCCATGCTGTATTCTTTGGAAGGAAGGCAGAGTTTGATACCTAAATCCTCTTTAGCTGATAAGTAAAGCCACTATTTTTAAATGTTTTATACCATTACATATTTTTAAAAAACCGTTTGCCAACCAATGTTCTCTTTATAACAATTTTTTAGAATTATTTCCTTCGATATCTTCAAGGTGCCAGTCCCTTGCAAGGACAGTTTATGTTCTGATTCAGCAGTTTTGAAGCAGTGGATTCCAAGCTGAATAGAAAGGCCTGCAGTCTTTGCATTTACAAGCTGCAAAACGCAGGGGCAGACAGATGAAAGGAATTATAATGACATTGCTTGATGTTAGGGTTATTGTCATTGCCTCAGTTTTGTTCATTTATTCTGTAAGATACTGGGCTACTCCACTTACAGTTTTGAACCATGTTTTAGTAAAGTTGCACAGAGCAAAATTCCTACTGAGAAACGGTTTGTACTGGGAAGACTGTCATTTTTAAGGTGGCTTAATAGGTTTTTAAACAAAACATGGTTTAGTGTTTCTGCTAATCACGTACTGAAGCGCAAAAGCGGGTTTTACGAATTAAACCTCGCTTCTGTTAATATATTTTGGGGAGTATTTACAGTCTATTAAGTAGGTAGGTCAACCTACTGAATAATTGGAAGGACCAAACTGGATCGTTACGATCAATAATTGGAAGGACCAAACTGGATCGTTATGATCAATAATTAGAAGGACCAAACTGGATCGTTACGATCAATAATTGGAAGGACTAAACTGGATTGTTACAATCGGTGTAAAAAAAACTATTCAAAACGGTGGAAATAAAAGTTGGTATTAGATAATAGCACTCTCTGGTGATACAACACGGTATTACTCTTAATTTTGTAGACAAAATTAAACTATTTTTAAACTTGCAAGTCGTGGAAAAGAGGTTTATTCTTTTTTCCAAAAATTGCACCAAGATAAAGCCAAGCTTTAGTTGATGCGGGCGTGTTGTTTAGGCGTTAGCAGTACTGCCCTCACTATGCGCTCATTGGACAGTAGCGCAACCCCAAGAAAAGGATGGTTGATGGGGCTTGTGCGTGCGCTGCAAGCAGGAAGCGCCAGTACCGGGTAGGCTTGGGGTGACTAATTCACAACTCCCGGCCTAACCGCCTGGTAGCTCGTGTACCTATGGTGAGCACATCTGCCGAAGCAAATCAACAACTTCTTGTTTTCTGAGGCTTCCGAAGGTCGCGAACAGGCTGCTTGGTTTTACCCAGAAGGCCACGCACCAGCTGCGAGTAATTTGCATACGCGTTACTCGCCGGGGCGGGGCCGGTAGGGGGCGGGGCCGCGGCTCGGACTTCCACGCTGCTGCACCCGCGCCTTGGATCTGCCCGCGCTCTGGCTGTTTTTTATTTCGTTTCATGTTACCTTCCATTTTCTATTTAAGCTGTGAACAGATCTTTGTGTATCAGAGCAGCCCTTTTGACAACCAGTGTATTCTGCCGGTCGGCATGCGCTCTCCAGGCTGTCGGACTGCGTTCGAGCCAGGAATGGGGGGGCGTCCTGGGAGCTGGTGGGCCAGAGCGTGGGCCTCGAGGGCGGCGGCTAATGGGTTCCCGGTGTTTCCCTTTGCAGGTGGTTCTTCTCGGCATGGACATTCTGTCCGCGCTGGTCACCCGGCTGCAGGATCGGTTCAAGGCGCAGATTGGCACAGGTGAGCTGTGGGTAGGTGGGGCCCCCACATTCTCCACCGTCCAGTACCCAGCCTTCGCTCAGTCTCCCCAGATCCTCCATTAAGCCGTACCCAACCCTCCGACCCAGCAATCCCCCTCATCCCCCGCCGCACAGACCCTTCTGATTTAGTCCTCCCAGCCATCCCTTAAGTCCTCCTTCAGTCTCCACCTGCTGGGGCTGCACGACTGCTCCTCCTCTCCTCCCGGGGTCACCCCAGATCCACCCACCTCACCGCACCTTGCTGGCATGTTCACGCTTTTTGTTTTTACCATACCTTTCTGCAGGCTTCTTCCAGCGTTCGTGTTCTATTACACAGTATTACTGCTAATTCTTTTATTCTTACACAGATTCTTACAAACATCAGCTATCACATTTTAGTGCCGACAAAATTATATTTGGCCGTTTTGAGAGGCATTGCTTTCCCATTTTGAGAAGGCCTGCAAGTCCAATGCAGCTGTGTTTTTTCCAGATCAAAATCCTAGGTGTTCTGTTTTCACTTTGGTCATAAATGTTGTTACAAGTGTCCCTTAAATGACTGCTCTTTACTTTGAAGGGAAAACGATGTCAGCAAAATGAAATAAAAATAAGCAGGTTTCTTTGTTTTAGAGATGATTTAGTCATTTCTAAATTCCTGACCTCTGGCATTTCATAGTGACAATATAAGCACCAAGCAGCTCTGTTTGTATAAGGATTTCGTTACAGAACTTCTCAGTTTTGGTTGCTACATGTGTATTTGTTATTTCTGTTAACTTTCTGGTCAGTGTGCTGTTTCAGATAAGGTTAAGAACTCTTTCCCCATTCTGGCACTAACTGTCCATCTGTAAATAAAAACCTCCCTTTTAGAAATTTGTTATTTTAATAGCATTCTATTTTCCTCATAAGTTAGTTGAATTGTTCACGGATGTCTCTTGTAAAAGAAAGTTTATAGACTCTTAGAAGGAGCAAAGTAAACTGACTTCTGGTCGGTAAATGCCCTCGGAGCATTAGCTGATGGCCCACACCTGGGGTGGGGAGCTGGACTCTAATTCATGCGTGTATACTCTGTAAAATTAGAGACACAGTGTAGATGAGAGAATGAGTCATAAGTGCCTGCTCCTTCTACCCCCAGCGAATGTGCTGGAGCCCTCTCTTACCTAAACTTCCTTTTGTGTTGACTCCTTTCTGCCAGGGTCTTCCACTGACATCCCTTTTAATATCTCACCAGCTTAAAAACGTGTTGGGAGCTGGCTAGAGGAAGGTCGTTTAAGGAAGAGGAAGAATGGTGCGTCCATGCAAAGGATTTTGCAGATTCTTATAGTAAGCTCCCATGGATTTCACTGCGAAGAGTAGAACTGTGAGGATTGGTGGTTCTACAATGGTGTACATCATTTAGGCCAACATTTTGTCTTCCCAGTAATTGAAATACCCAGTTGGTGACTGCAGACCCCCCCCCCAATAGGCTTTCATTTGATCAGTTTGCATTTTGATTTTCAGTGCTGCCAAGTTTAATAGACAGACTGGGAGATGCTAAAGACTCTGTGCGAGAGCAAGACCAAACTCTGCTGCTGAAGATCATGGATCAAGCTGCTAATCCCCAGGTAGGGCGAGGAGGCGCTCTGCGGCCCGCTGGCATGTGCACCGTGCTGGCCTGTGCGTCTGGCTCGCACTGGCCTCCTTACTCAGTGGGGAGTCTGCTTGAGATTCTCTCTCTCCCTCTCCATGTGCCCCTCTCCCAGCACGAGAGTGCTGTTTCTCTGGGGGGGAAAAAGACTTAATTTCTCTTATTTTTTATTTACTTTTTTATATATTTACCTGTTTATATATTTTTTTTTATTTTAGAGAGCAAGAGTGTGTAAGTGGAAGGGGGAGAGGGACAAGGAGAGCAAGTGAGAGAGAGAGAGAGAGAATCTCAAGCAGGCTCCACGCTCAGGGCAGAGCCCATTGCAGGGCTTGATCTCATGACCTGAGTCAAAATCAAGAGTAGGATGGTTTAACTGACCAAGCCACCCAAGTGTCCCAAGATTTAATTTCTTTTAAGCTGATGTGTTTCACATGAAAATTTTCATAACATTTTATCTGTCCCTGCCCACCTCCTCCTCCCCATACAGGATGTTTTAGAAAGTAATAAATAGCAAAGGGTATACTTTGACTAAAATAGTGGACTTAACATGGGTATTGAGTGCTTGGTTGAATCCATTAGACTCCTGAGCTTGTTTGTGTAACTGACTCAGTTTCTCTGAAAAGAGGTTGTTGTTGTATCTGGGAAGTCAGGAGGCCTGGCTGGAGCCCTCATTCCTATCTGCTAATGAGCTGGGGCTGCTGGGACAGATGGACAGAGGGACACAGCCCTCCCTTCCAGGCTCCAACTGTGTAATGTATTGGGGGGGGGTGAGGGGCTGGGGGGATCAGAAAAAGCCATCCAGGGAAGGTAAAGCCCAGACTGTCTTAAAGGATGAGCAGATGTGTGACTTGTGGATGAGGTGGGGACAGCTGTTCTAGAGCAGGAGAGCAGTAGGACTGTGTGCTTTCTGGCAAGTCACCCAAGCCTCGCTTGACCTTACTTTCCTCCCCCAAGAAATGGGGACGGTTACACCTTCCTTTAAGAACTGTTGGGATAATTAAATGCAGTTATATGAAGGAATGTGTTTGGAAAAACTCTGACTTGATAGAGAAATACAAGTTACCATTTTTCAGTATCCTTGAGAGGACGAAATGGACTGGTTGAGGCTGGGGCTGACTTGGCACCTGCTGAGAGGTCCCTCTTCTGTTGTCCCTGTATTGAATAAAGGCTTCTCATCTGCTCACCTGTCTTCTGTCACCTACAGTACGTGTGGGACCGAATGCTGGGAGGCTTCAAGCACAAGAATTTCCGGACTCGGGAAGGCACGTGCCTCTGCCTTGTTGCCACACTCAATGCGTAAGTCTGGGCGGGGCCTGAGGGTTTCCTTGGCCGAGCACCGTTAGTTGAGACTTTGTGTTTTGAAGTGACTATGGGTTTCCGGAAGTTGCAGAGAAATGTCCTGGGAAGTGCTGTGCACGCCTCCCCCATGATTCTTCACTCTTTACATGTTGCATATCCGTGGTGCATTACCAACACCAGAGATCAATATTGATGCAACACACAGGGCTTATACAGATTCCTCTGGCGACACACACCCATTGGGTGTGCAGTTCTGCCCCATTCTGTCATGTGTGTAGCTCCAGGGAACCACCATCACCAGTGAGGTGCAGACCTGTGCAGCACGCCAGACTCCCTCATGCTACCCCCTGCCCCCCTCCCCGCAACCACTGATCTCACCATCTCTATGATTTTGTTATTTCAAGAATGTCATATAAATGGAATCATACAGAATGTGAGCCTTTGAGATTGACTTCTTTCACTCGGCAGAATTCCTTTGAGGTTGCATATGTGGGGTTGCCTGAACAGTACTTCATCTTCTTATTGCCGAGTCGAATTCCACGGTACAGACGTAGCTGTTTGCGTCACCGTTCACCTGTTGCAGAATGTTTGAATAGTTTCTGGTTTCTGGCTGTTACAAGCAAAGCTGCTGTGAACGCATACGTACGTGTTCCTGCAGCATGTACGCTTGCATTTCTCTTGGGTTGGTGCCCAAGAGTGCCATTGCTGGGTCATCCGGTAGGTTTCATTTTAAAGAATCTGCCAAACTCTTTCCCAGAGTTTTCTCTGCCGTTTTCCATTCCCACCAGCAATGTGTGAATGATTCAGTTTTACATATTCTTGTTAGCACTGAGTGTTCGGTTTTTTATTTTAGCCATTTTGATTGCCGTGTAGTGATATCTCTTTGTGGTCTTAATTTGTATTTTCTTAATGACTGTTGATGTTGAAGATTTCTTCACGTGCTTATTTGTAGGAGAGACGTTTTGAAAATTGAAAAATGACAAGTCACCTTTTCTGATTATAAAAGTGATATTGTATATGTCAGAAAATTTACATCAGGGAGAAAATAATGATTTGGTATATTTCTACCACCTTCACACAATCATGGTTAATTGGTAGTGTATTTTTAGTCCAACCTGCAAGGTACATTATTTTCAAAAACAAAACTGGGATAATAATGTTTATGTCACCTTGTAAATTTTTCCGCTCATTATGTTAGCCTTTTCAGTACCATTAAAAATTTGCCCAAACTTGTATGTTTTTAAAAATGTTAGTTTTTGATCACAGTGGTTTCACTCCTGAGAATGTACCCTAAGGAAGTCATCAAATTACCAGAGAGAGTTGTATTCCCAAGGGCTGTTTGTGCGGGTGTTTATGACGGCGAAAAGTGGTCAGTGACTTCCGTGCTGCCAGCAGGGCAGGGTTTAGCTGGAACCCTCTGCGGCCACTGTGTCAGGGTCCTCCCACCGAGCAGTCATTAACTGAGCATCAGCTGTGCACAGGTTATGCGAGGGAGACCCTCAAGGGACTTGCAGTTTCATTGAGAGCACTGAGTTGGGCGAAATAGGAGCTGCTGCAGGACAGAATAATAATGCAGGGGCAGCCGCGTGTGAGGCCGGCAAGACTGCGGGAAAGGCTGGGCCTCGGCTTGGCATTGCAGGTTGGGAGCCAGAGCCTGAGTGCCGGGGAGAAGGCCTGTCAGCGAGCAGCATGAAAGGTTTTGAGCTCTCTGCAGAGGGGTGGGTCTTCGTGGCACACTTATTTTGGAAGCAGGTGGGCAGAAGATGGGGAAAATGGGAAGGAAAGGGAGCCAAGGTGTGAGGGGGCGATAAGGCCCTGGGGCGAGAGAGGGAGTGGGGAGTGTTTCTTTTCTTTGTTCTCACCAACAGTAAAGCATTCCTTTTGTTTTCAGCTCTGGAGCACATACTTTAACACTAAGCAAGATCGTGCCACATATATGTAATTTACTTGGAGATCCAAACAGCCAGGTGAGTGTATTTTAGTGATAAAGAGTGATAAACTGGTGATAAACTGGTTATAGACCTAGACCATTAGGATGCCTTCTGGTGTTCTGTGTGTACCTGATATGTGGGTGGGACTCTGTTCATGTTTATAATGCTCTGATTAATGTTCCAGATAATTAACGTTAATGCCCTTCAGCATTTATAAGATATCATTGGTGAATGTGGTGGTCCTGCTGCCCTGTTCTCTATATGGCTGAGGCCTTGCTAGTCTATAAAGTGATGTCATCCGGACCAGCCTCCAAGATACTGTCCCTCTTGTCACCCACTCTCCAGCCAAAAAGGGGTGGGCTTGGGAAGAGTGATCAGTGCTGATTGAAGTCAGTCAGGCAGTGCCTCTTGGGGTAGGGGGATTGATTGGAAAGGGCCTGAGGTACCTGTTCTGAGGGGATGGAAACTTCCTGTATTTTGTTTGGGTGGTGCCCACTCTGGTGTATGTAACACACTGGTGTGTGAAATTCTTCGAGTCCTAACGATGTGCGGATGGTATTTTATGTCGATCTTATATAAATGCAGAAACCAAACACCAAAGCACCACTTCCTTAGTGTAGGGGTAGGAGAAGAGCTGGTAATCCGTGGGCAGTCACCAGGCAGATCACAGAACTTTCCAAGCCTGCGCTTCAGAACTGCCAGTTCTCCCATGGGTTCCGTTCTATTTATCACTGAGAGTCATTTTTATTGTGATGATTAGGTCATATAAACTCATAAGAAAAACACCTCATTAGATAAAGGGGCCAAAAATTGGAACAGTAACTTATCAAAGAAATATACGTGGCAGGCATCTCATTTTAAACCTTTACTGATGATTGCTAACATACCTCCAGAGAGGTTGTGCCTCCATGCCTTCTACCTTCCCTGGCTCCCGGGTCCCCGCAACTCTGGGCCCCTCCAGCTCTTGTCCTTCTTCCTTGGCTTTGCCCTTTCCTTTCTTGTCTCTGCTGCTGCTTTTCCCATCCCCAGCCCTTCCTCTGTGTAGCCTGTGGGTTTTCCGGGTCTTTTGATCGCACCTGCTTTCCTCTTGTCACCCACTCTTTTATCTAGTCTTCATTGAAAGTATATGACACTGGAAGTGGAATTTTTAGATGTTTTAATTTACTGAATCATGCTTTAGGTTTCAATGTTAATTTAAAAAGAAACTTAAAAAAAAAATTCTAAGTTAACCAAATGGGTTATTTTGCGTTTTCTCCCTTTTTGGTTTTGTTTCCATTTTCTATGGCAAAAAAAAATCCTTTATTGAGGCGATTGCTGCTGTCATGTGTATCCTTAAGTCCAGCAGGAAAGCCAGCCTGGCGAGCTGAAATTCCTTGTTCCTTTTTTTTTTTTTTTAAGATTTTATTTATTTGACAGAGAGAGAGAGAGACACCCAGCGAGAGAGGGAACACAAGCAGGGGGAGTGGGAGAGGAAGAAGCAGGCTCCCAACAGAGCAGGGAGCCCAATGCGGGGCTCAATCCCAGGACCCTGGGATCACGCCCTGAACTGAAGGCAGACGCTTAACGACTGAGCCACCCAGGCGCCCCTGAAATTCCTTGTTTGTAACTCAGGTGCTGTCGCTGGCCACTCGGGTGACGTGAGTCCGCACGGTGGGCCTCCGGGACACCGAGCATTGGGGCACAGTGAGGTTGGCACTCAGTGGGCAGCTTTGGGCCGTCTGTCGCAGACAGGGCTGGAGTACTGCAGACCGTGCACTCAGTCAGTCATCCGTTGATCCACATCTGCCTTAGGAGTGTTTATTTGCACACGTATGCATGCACATGCAGACACTCACAGTCCACATCTCCCAGAACCCTCCTGCCAGGGAAGTTTACCACCCGATTCTCTGCTACTAACGCACTGAATCATTCCTCCTCTTGGGGTGTGTATATCTATTGGATGTGACTGTGCTCTTGACTTTATTGTAATCTTTTCATTAGTCTTTCCTACTGTGGGCCCCAGTAGGTGGCTAGCCTCCTCCTTATCCCAGTAAACAATGGTCCTGCGAGGGAGGTCGCAGATCTGAAGACCTCAGATTCTGTGGAGCATTCAACTCAGGCCTGCCAGGTAGCGCTTAATGTGTTGGGGCTCTTTTGTAGTCCCGATGGCCTGAAATGTTGGGGTTCCTTTTTAATGGCGAGCATGAGGGTGGGCAGAAGCAGTGTGGGGCCCACGTGGCTGTGTTAGAAGTGAGTGCTACGTCGTGCCTTCAGCCTGAGTTGCTTTTACAGTACTTCCCTTCTCAGTTGGAGCCTAGCACTGTGTAGGGCCAAAGAAAACGAAGAGAGTGTGTTCTGCTGTATTTCCTGAGTGGAGGGAGTTTCAGACCCTCCAATGCTGTCTGCCCCTAGAGCTGTGGAAGCCTGAGGAATGATGACTTTCAAAGGCTAAGAATATTGGTTTAGAAGATGTAGATATACTATTTCCACTAGCCTTGTGGTGAGTGTTTTATACACACAACATGTAGGTTCCAAACTGCTGGCCTGACACCTAATTGCAGCCTAATGCGGTGTGTGTGTGTCTGCACTTTTTAGTTTTATGTTTAAGAGTTGCTGTTCTTATGTTTGGAAGATGTGTATTCCCGATTTCTCTCGAAAGATTAGATGTGGCACCTATATTCCTCCAAGGCTGGGTGACGGCGGCCTGTTTGCCTGACCCTCCATTTTCCCTCTTTCTGCCAGCAGGGTCCCCGGCCAGAGCCATTTGTCGTCATATACCACCCAGCTCCACCCATGTATCGAGGTCCCTGCCTGGGCCATGGAGGCACTTTAGTTCGGCATCTAGTAGACACTCAGATATTTGTTGAATGAATTTGTTATTTTTTCTAGCTGTCAAAGCAGCCCTCAGCTCGCAGAGGAGAAAATTGAGACTAAAACAGGGGCGCCTGGGTGGCGCAGTCGTTAAGCGTCTGCCTTCGGCTCAGGGTGTGATCCCAGAGTCCTGGGATCGAGCCCCACATCAGGCTCCTCTGCTCCACTGGGAGTCTGCTTCTTCCTCTCCCACTCCCACTGCTTGTGTTCCCTCTCTTGCTGGCTGTCTTTCTGTCGAATAAATAAATAAAATCTTTAGAAAAAAAAATTGAGACTAAAATACTTTATATATTTGATCCAGGGTTACACAGTTCTTAAATGGCCAAGGAGGTACTCAGGTATACTTAGAATCAAAGACTGGTCATTTTTCCATTAAATCCTGTAAAGTTCTAACGGACCAAACTTTTTAAGTGGGACAGGATGTTGCTTGCTCATTAAGGTAATGGGCTCTAAGCAAATGTCATCGTTAGAAGGTGAGCCAGGTCATCTTCAAGACACAGTGGCATTAACAGCTTGTGTAATATATGCATGTTTCCATATAAAAATGGTACCTAAATTCAGAAGGTCTTTCTTTTCCCAAATAAACTGATAATCTGTATTAGTCAGCTTGGGCCGCCATAACAAAATACCATAGACTGGTGGCTTGAACAGAAATACATTTCTCACAATTCTGAAACCTGGTAGTTTGGGTTCAGGGTGCCAGCATCGTCTGGTTCTGGAAGGGGGGTCTCTTCCTGGTTTGCAGACTGCTCCCTCTCTCTGTGCTCACCTGACTTCTCTGTGCCCATGTGGAGAATGGAGCCAGCTTGTGGGTGTCTTTTCTTACAAAGACACCAATCCTGTTGTGTCAGGGCCCTATGCTTATGACTTTGTTTAACCTCAGTTATCTGCTTATATGTCCTGTCTCTAAATTCAGTCATGCTGGGAGTTAGGACTTCAACATATTTGGGTGGGGGCAGAATGCAAACATTCAGTCTATAACATAAGGCTTGCCCTTTTCCACCATTAAGGGGAAAAATGATTGGTGAAGTTACCTGTCCTATAACCTATAATGCTGTTAAATCAAGAGTAGCCTGCAGTATTGAGAATTGTAAATTGTTGTGTCCATCCCTACTTCGTTCCTCTGTCTTCTGTTCTGTTATTTTCATGTCATTGTTTGAGACCAAATACAAAATCATATTGCTCCCCTGTCTTTGCCTACTGAAGTAAGTACCTGTCTTCACTCCTCCGAACCCTCACAGGCTGGCCTTAGTTCCAGGGTATACTGAAAGTTTTTCCCCCCATGTTTTTATTTGCAAAATTTTAAATCTATAGAAAAATTGTAGGACTAGTATTAACATCCGTATTTACCAGTTAACATTTTTGTCGCATTTGTTTTCTCTCTCCTTGTATGTAGACACGTACCCACACACAGAAATACACTTTTTTCCTGAACCATGATATTTTTGCTCTGATGTGATATTTTTGCTTTGAGATACTTCAGTGTATATCTCTCAATAACAAAGATATTTTCAACTACCTGTTATTCTCCCCTCTAAGAAATTTAACATTGCTAATAATGGTAATGTTTGATGTGCGATCCATATTCAGATTTCCCTGTTTTTGTTTTAAATCTGTTCTGTTTCTTAAGCCTTATTTATTGCTGCTTTCTTCTCTTGGTTCCTATTTGTGTTGGCCACCTGCTTACTTGCTCTTCCTGCAGCACGTGCCGTGCAGCTCTGCATTCGCGCCTTTGCACACAGGCTGTACCTTGTGTGGAACTTGTCTCGTTCCATCTTGTCCTAGTAAAATGCTGTCTCCTAAGCACATTTTAAGTGGTTCCTTCCTCTTCCAGAAAATGTTCCTCGGTACTGTCTAGTGTGCTTGCTCCCTTCCCTAAGCTGTGTGAGCTCTTTATACTCCTGGATGATGTTTACTACATCCTGCTCTGCATTAAATGTAAAATTTATGGACTACCCTCCCCCCCATCTCCTTTTAGGACTATTAGCTTCTTAAATACAGGGCTCTATGTATTATGGCCTTTACTACCCATTTTTGTTGTTCGCTAAGTATTTTATTGAGTTCAATCTAGAATGCTTTTTACATGGAGTTTTGTTTTTAGCATAATTCATTTATTTGTAGTATTTTCTGTTTTGGGAAGATGATCCGAAAATTTTGGATTCCTGACATCCTCTGAAAGAATTGAAAGCACTAAAGGGATCTGGACTTTAACACGTCTACAGGGAGGGGACCCGAATTTCCTCTTTGGGATTGTACCGGCAGCATGGCTTTGTCTAGTCAGACGTCCATAAGGGATTGTATGGCAGTTGCGTTGGTAGATTGGTGATAAACTTGGGGTGGCGTACGGCCTTTTGTGTCCCAGCAGGAAGCGCTGTGGACTGACACAGAGCAGCTGTAAGATCTCTTCTTTTACATCTAGGTTCGAGACGCAGCAATAAACAGCTTAGTGGAGATTTACAGACACGTGGGAGAACGTGTGAGGGCAGACCTCAGTAAAAAAGGATTGCCGCAGTCCCGGTGAGTTCAGACTGTCTTCCTTCCTTCTGCTCTTCTTCCCGTCTTCTTCCTTCAGTTAAGCTCCTGGTTTGCACTACTCAATTTATGATGGTGATTATATTCAAAGAATACGTAGTTAGAGGATTGGTGGTCGGAGATCTTGCCCAGATCCTGTGTTGGGACCCCTCCCATTTGACTTCCTCAAAAGGAGGACTGTCATCCAGACATCTCGCCACATCTCGTGCCATGTATTGATTTTAGAAGCATGTTTAAAATTGACTGGTATTGAAAAATGCAGCATTCTTTTGGCTCATGTAGTTCTATATCTTGTTTGCCTCAAGTACCTAGTGTAGTTGGTGCTTAGAATATATTTGTTTGAATTAATGAAGCCTTTCCAGAATGAGTCTGGATAGAAATAAAGAAGTAATAATTCTGGAAGCATCTTTGAAATGGTAGTGTTCTGCCAGTCTCAATATGTAGAGGCCAGTGCAAGGGCATCTGCGTCTTATCAGATCCAAGATCACGTGAGTCCACGGATGTCTCTGTGATAGTCAACGTTTAAAAAAAATGAACAACTGGATGTCTATAATTTTACCTATGGCGGAGAAATCTTAAATGCTTTGTGCTCTGCCCCATTCCTTTAAGGGAGAGAGTAGTGTGCAAGTCCTGGGAAGGTACATGTGTCCTGGGCTTCTGGAGCAGCTTGTCTGAGCCTGTCACCGTGTCCCTGGAGACAGCAGAGGCCCAGAGACATGAAGTGACTTGGGAGAGCACACAGCACGAGTCAGAGCTCAGAGGGAAGCCCTGTTCTTCTGACTCCCCTTTTAATTTTCTCTGCCCCATTTTACAAGAGTTTACAGAGTATTGGGAGTCCAGATATGGGTTGGGATTTTGAAATATATTGAAATCCTCTGTCTTGATGTCCCGTAATTGGCTATGATGGAAATGGGCCTCTTACCCTAAAGTACGGGTTCTGTGAGCAGGCAAGTGGGGCTACACTCTGTGTTGTTGAGAGTCCTTTCTGACCCCAGGGTTGCTCTCACGATGGCCCCTGAGCTGTGTGCAAGATAATTAGATGGGGATAAAACTATTTTCATGTTTTTCATCTTCGTTCATAGTTTTTATAACAGGTAATCTGTGAGAATAGACTTATTTTGTTCCTGTGTTTTTTGAACCTCAGCTTTCTTGTCTTTGAGTATATGGGAGAATACTTAGGAGAAAGACGAACTTAAGACCAAAACCCTACACCGTGTCCTAGGGAAAATTGGAGAGCCCATGTGTGCAGGGAGAGCAGGCCTGGAGGGAGTTGACTATTTACTCATGACGTCAGCATCATCGTTGGGAAGACCAGCTATAAGACAGCCCTGCTCCGGGGGTGGCCTCACCAGGCTGTGTAGCTTGCAGTGGCCCTAGGCCATGAGCAAACCATCTCACCTGATGGGACATCTTCGTCCTGTCTGAAGGCTGCTGTAGCAAGCCTGTAGGTCTGGGAGGTGACATGGTGACACTGAGATCTGGAGAGAGGAGTGCTCAGAGGAGACTCCTGTCCTTGGGGAGGCTGGCTTGCAAGGCTGGCCCTGGGCTGGCACTGGAAGCTTTGATCTGGGTGGGTGCTCCCACCATTGCCAAAGAGTGGGCAAGAGTGGCTCCCTGTGCCCTAGCAGTGGGTGTTACACTGAACGCCTGCTTTCCTTCTGGGAGTCTGGCATGTTGGTAAGTGCTACCCCAGGGGGTGTCTGTCTGCATGACCAGCCCCAGCAGAGCCCCGGGAGACAGCACAGCACATGTGTTGTCATTGTCACAGCTTGTTGCTGGGGGTGTTAAACATGTTTTCTGTGACTCCACTCCACTGGGAGGGGCTCTAGGAAGCTTGTGCCTGATTTCCTGCAGACCTCACCCCATGTACCTTTCTCTTTGCTGGTTTCTCAGAGTGTCCTAAGTATGACAGTGGTAGCTATGAGTGTGAGTGTGCGCTGAGCCCTGAGTCTTCCCAGCCACTCATTAAACCTGGTGTGGGCTTGGGGACCCCAACACAGAGGGCGATTTAGGTAAGGCTCCCAGGGGCAGTTAAGGCCAGCCAGAGCCCTTCTCATCCAGACTTCCAGTGATGGGTTTTTATACTACCACTCCCCCTTTTTTTCTTTTTTCTTTCTTTTCTTTCTCTTTCTTTCTTTCTTTCTTTCTTTCTTTCTTTCTTTCTTTCTTTCTTTCTTTCTTCTTTTCTTTCTTTCTTTCTTTCTTTCTTTCTTTCTTTCTTTCTTTCTTTCTTTCTTTCTTTCTTTCTTTCTTTCAATGAAAAGAAGTTGCAGAAGAGTTTGGGCCTTTGTGAATGGGAATGAGGCTTCTGATATCTCATGTGACCTAAAATCCTTAAAATTTGTAGACCATGTGGAGAAGGTAGTCCTAGGGAAATGGGCCCACATCCTTCACAGCTGTCACTGTTAAACTCTGGTAGACACGGTGCCTGGAGAAGGAGCCTGTTGGTGCTTCAAAGGCATTACTCTGGTGAAGCCAAAACTTCCTGTTTCTTTGTATTTATTACAAGACATTTACCTAGCACTGTGAGGGTCAGAGCCATTGGCTGCCACCTTTATTTTGATTTTGCCAGGGACCCCTACAAACAGAACGAGGCTTTGGAAGAATCCTGTCGTTGTTTGGAAAATTCATTGTCTGCTATTTGTGGCTCCAAGTGGCTGACAGGAATACTTGAATATTCTAGACTTCTGTTGTGTCATTTACATATATATGTTTTGCTGTTACATGAGCCTGATAGATTTTCAGCCTAGCGAGATGCCACAGGATTGATAAAGTAGCGTGGGATATGCCTGGTGCTTTCTGAAACTTGCGTTTCATCCTGAAGTAAACATGCTGCCCTCTTAAGAGTTTGTCCGTTGAGTGAGTGCTGTATTTGAGAAGATTAATTATATCTCTAGGAAATATATGATGAAAAGAATGCCTTGATAACATCAGCTAAGTGACGTAAACGCTAAGATCAATAATGTGCTTTGAGGTGCAGCTCCTTTTTCCATTTCACAGCTGGGGAGAGACTTGCCCTTTCATCTGCTTCACTTGGGAGGAGCTGGAATTTCGCTTTTGGGCCATGCGTTTGGTTGTTATTTGAGTCTTGTCTATCTGGTGGCTAAAATAATTTTTTTTTAAGGATTTTATTTATTTATTTGCCAGGGAGAGATCTCGAGAGCACGTGAGCACGCGCACACACACACACACACACACACACACACACACACACCCCACACGCAGGGGGAGCAGCAGGCAGAGGGAGAAGCAGGCTCCCAGCTGAGCAAGGAGCCTGATGTGGGACTTGCTCCTAGGACCCTGGGATTATGACCTGAGCTGAAGGCAGACACTTAACTGACAGAGCCACCCAGGCGCCCCCTCATTCAGAATGTTAAAGCTACTGCCCCATTGCGTCATTCCAGCTTTCAGTCTTTCTACTGAGAATTCTAAAGCCATTCTGATTCTTCATCCTATGTAGATAACTTTGATTTTCTTTGTCCCCAGAGTTTGAAACTTTATGATGATGGGTCTTATACGAGACCATTTTCATTTTTTGTGTAGTGCACGTGGAGGGCTTTTCCATCTGGAACTTCTTCTGGGCAAGTTTCTTTAAGAATATAACTATTATAAATATAAGTAGTTTGTAAATGTGAGTAGTGTATAAATATAGAACTTACATTTGTAAATATAATATATTATGATCACTTGGACCAGTCCTCTGATTTTATTTTTTCTCTGTTTCTATCTTTATAATTTTGCTCTGTCTTCTGGGAGATTTTCTCAAATTCATCTTCCAACCATTCTGTTGGGTATTTGATTTAAAAATTTTTCCTTTCTTGTTCCGATTGTATGGTCCCATTTTGTAGCATTCTGTTTCTGTTTTTTAAATAAGAGCCTTCTTGAAATATTCCTATACCATAATTTTCATGTTTTTATAATTTACCATATCCCCTTTAAAGTGAACAGTTTGGGGCACCTGGGTGGCTCAGTTGGTTAAGCGTCTGCCTTCGGCTCAGGTCATGATCCCAGGGTCTTGGGATTGAGCCATGTCAGGCTTCCTGCTCAGCAGGTGTCTGCTTCTCCCTCTGCCCCTCCCCCCACTCGTGCTTTCTTTCTCAAATAAATAAAGTGAAAAGTTTAGTTTCTCCCTCTGCCCCTCCCCCCACTCGTGCTTTCTGTCTCAAATAAATAAAGTGAAAAGTTTAGTTTTTTTTTTTTAATTTTATTTATTTATTCGACAGAGGTAGAGACAGCCAGTGAGAGAGGGAACATAAGCAGGGGGAGTGGGAGAGGAAGAAGCAGGCTCATAGCGGAGGAGCCTGATGTGGAGCTCGATCCCATAACGCTGGGATCACACCCTGAGCTGAAGGCAGACGCTTAACCGCTGTGCCACCCAGGCGCCCCGAAAAGTTTGGTTGTTTTAAGTATATTCAGAAAGTTGTGTAGCTGTCACTGCTATCAAGTTTTAGAACATTCGAAAAGAATCCGTGTATCCATAAACAGTCACTATTTCTTTCTTCTACCTAACCCCTGGCAACCACTAGTCTACTTTTTATTTCTATGGATTTGCCTGTTTTGGGACATACCATGCAAATCACGCACAATGTAACTTTTTCTTGACTGCCTTCTTTCAGTTACAATATTTTCAAAGTTCTACCATATTATACCATGAGTCATTCCTTTGTATTGCTGAATAAAATTCCACTGTATGTATATATCACATTTTGTTTATCCATTCCTCTGTTGATGGACACTGCTTCCACTTTTTGGCTGTTGTGACTAATGCTGCTGTGAAAATGAATATACAGATCTCTTCTACATTCCCTGCATTCAGTTCTTTTCGTTAGGTTTCAGAAGTGGATGTGTTGGATTATATACTGTTATGTTTAATTTTTTGAGGAACCACCATACTGTTTTCCATAGCTGTTGTACCATCTTGCATTCCTACCAGCAGTGCCAACAGTTGTTATTTTGTGTTCTTGTTTTGTTTTATTTTTTGGTAATAGCCATCCTAATGGGTATCTCATTGTCGTTTTTAGAAATTTTATGTACCTTTGTTGAAAATCAGTTGATCATTAATGTAAGGATTTCTTTTTGTATTCTTAGATCTATTCCATTGATCTATATACCTGTCCTTCTACTAGTACCTCACTGATAGCTTTGTAGTAAGTTTTGAAATCCAAGATTATTCTTCTTCTCAAGATTGTTTTGGCTATTCTGGATGTCTTGCATGTCCATACAAATTTTAGGGTGCATTTTTCAATTTCTGGGAAAAATTTCTGGGATTTTGATAGGAACTGAGTTTATATTGAGTTTGGGGAATATTGCCATCTTAAAAACATTAAGTCTACCAATCCATCAACATGGAATGTCTTTATTGACTTTAAACAATTGCTTAGTAGTTTTCAGTGGACAAGTCTTGCACTTTTTTGTTAAATTTATTCCTCCGTATTTTATTCTTTTGATGCTATTAAAAGCAGATTTTTTTCTTAATTTCAATTGTAGATGGTTTGTTGCTAATATATAGAAATACAATTGATTTTTAAAATGCTGGTCTTGAATTTGGCAACCTTGCTGAAGTCCCTAGATGGTGTACAAAATATGGCCTCTGCTAAAAGAGATACTTTACTTTTTCTTTTCCAATGTGAATGCCTTTTATTCTTCTTTCTTGCCTAAAAGCCCAGGCTAGAACTTCCAGTATAATATTGAATAGAGGTGGTGAGAGGGAACAGCATTGCCCTGTTCCTGATCTCAGGAGAAAAGCTTTGTTTTTCAGTGTTGTTAGCTGTGGCTTTTTTTGGTATATGACTTTATGAGGTTGAAGAAGTTTGACAAGTGTTTTTTATCATGAAAGAATGTTGGATTTTGTTAAGTACTTTTTCTGCATCTGTTGAGATGATTATGTGACCGTGGTTTTTATTCTGTTGATATATTGTATTACATTAATTGATTTTCAGATATTAAACCAACCTTGCATTCTTGGGATCAGTTCCCCTTGGTCATGGTGTATAACTCTTTTTATATGCTGCTGGATGCATAAGGAATATTGGTCTGTACTTACCTTTTATTGTGATGTCTTTTTCCTGGTTTTGGTGTTATTATTATATTTGCCCCATAGAATGAATTGGAAAATGTTCCCTCCCCCTTTTTCCAGTTTTAGAAGGTATTATATCTTTTTTTTTTTTAATTAATGACTTTATTTTTTGTATTTTTAGATGTAGAAAAACTGGCTGGAAAGTACAGAGTTCCTTTCTTTCTCTCCTCTCTGCTTCCCCCCTCCCAGTTTCCTCCATTCTCATCTGTATTTCACGAGATTTTGTGAATGATTGGTGCTAATTCTTCTTTAAATATTTGTTAGAATTTACTACACGTGAAGCCATGTAGTCTGGGGCTTTGCTTTAGGGATATGTTTTGATTACTAATCTAATCTCTTGGTTATAGGTCTAGTCAGATTTTGTCTCTTTTTGAATCAGTTTTGGTAGTTTGTGTCAGTCTAGGAATTTGTCTACTTTCTCTAAGTGTTCTAGTGTTTGACAGTTCATAGTGGGGTTTTTTTTGTAGTTCTTTTTATTCTAAGGGAGCTAGTAATGTGCCTTCTTTCATCTTCTAAGTTCAGTAATTCAAGTCTTCTCTTTTTTTTTCTGGTCACATTAATGGTTTGTCAAATTTGTTGACTTTTTTTTCCCCAAGGAACTAACTTTTGGCTTGTTGATTTTATTTTTCTATTTCCTATTTCATATATTTATGCTTTAATATTTATTATAATTTTCTTTTTGCTGGTTTACTTTCCCAGTTTTTTAAAGCAGAAGATTAAGTTACTGATTTGGTATCTTCTATTTTAATGTAGACATCTTTGCCTATAAATTTCTTTTATAGTACTATACAAGTACTACTTTATAAGTACTGCTGAAGCTGCATCCTGTGTTGTGTACATTGTGTGTTCATTTTTATTCATCTCAAAGTATTTTTTAAATTTCCCATTTGTTTTTATCTTCGATCTCTTTGTTATTAGGAGCGTTTTGTTAAATTCTTTTTTTTTTATGGTGAAAAAATTTATATTTAGATTTAGCCTGCTGGACTCAGTTTAGATGATCCCAAATTTGTTGGCAAAATCCAAAGCATCATAGTCGGGAGCCAGTCGAACATATGCCTTCTTTTCTCCATCAGGCCTGATCAAGGTGTTGACCTTGGCCACGTCAATATCATAGAGGTTCTTCACAGCCTGTTTGATCTGGTGTTGTTGGCCTTGACATCCACAATGAGCACAAGTGTGTTGTTGTCTTCTGTTTTCTTCATGGCTGGCTCAGTAGTCAGGGGGAATTTGATGATGGCATTGTGATCAAGCTTGTTTCTCCTGGGGGCGCTCTTTTGAGGATATTTGGGCTGCCTTCGGAGATGCAGAGTCTTGGGTCATCGGAATGTAGGTGACGTGCAAATCTTTTTTTTTGTGGCTGTGGATGTCTTTCAGCACCGCTTTCTTGGCCTTCAAAGCCTTTGCTTTGGCTTCGGCTTTGGGAGGGTCAGGGGCTTCCTTCTTAGGCTTTGGCGCCATCTTCGTAAAAGGCGTTTTGTTAAATTCTTACATTATTTGTGACTTTCTCATTTCTATTTGTCATTGATATCTGATTTTATCCTATTATGATCATAGATTTCATAATTTCTTTGTTCTATGATATCAGTTCTTTGAAATTTGTTTTAGGCTCATTTTATGGCCTAGCATGTGCTCTGTCCAGGAGAATGTTCCATGTGCACTTGAGAAGTATCTGTATTCTGTTGTTAGTTATTGAAATGTGTGATACTGAAGTCTCCAATTAATACTGCTGAATTATTTATTTCTCCAGTTCTTCCACTTTTTGCTTCATATGTTTTGGGGCTCTGTTTAGGGGTGCATGTGATGTCTTCCTGATATATTGACCCTTTTGTCATTGTAAAATGTCCTTCTTTGTCCCTGGTAGCAATTTTTGTCCTAAACTCTGTATTGCCTGATAATAGTATAGTCCTTCGAGACCTCTTTCAAGCACTGTTTGATGGAATATGTTTTTCTTTCTTTTTGCTTTCTTTCTCTGTGTTTTTGTATCTTTTTTTTTTTTTAAAGATTTTATTTATTTATTTGACAGAGAGAGAGAGACAGCCAGCGAGAGAGGGAACACAAGCAGGGGGAGTGGGAGAGGAAGAAGCAGGCTCATAGCAGAGGAACCTGATGTGGGGCCCGATCCCATAACACTGGGATCACACCCTGAGCCGAAGGCAGACGCTTAACTGCTGTGCCACCCAGGTGCCCCTGTGTTTTTGTATCTTAAGTGAGTCTCTTGTAGGTAACATATAGTTGGGTGGTGTTTCTTTTTTCATTCTGATAATCTTTGCCTTTTCATTGGAGTGCTTAATTCATTTATATTTAATGTAGTACTGGTAAGGTAGACTTCATTTCTGCTCTTTTGCTATTTGTGTTCTCTATGTCACAACTTCTTTGTCTCTTGCTTCTTCATTACTGCCTTATTTTGTATGAAATATATATTTTCTTGTGTACCATTTAAATTTTCTTCTTGTTTCTTTTACTATACTTTTTTGGAATTATTTTCTTAGTGTTTGCTCTGGGGATTTCAGTTGACATCTTAATTTATAGAAGCCTGGTTAGAATTATTACTCTTAATTAATTTCAGTATTAAAAACTTTACTTCCTTTTTTTTTTTTAAGATTTATTTATTTATTTATTTAACAGAGATAGAGACAGCCAGCGAGAGAGGGAACACAAGCAGAGGGAGTGGGAGAGGAAGAAGCAGGCTCATAGTGGAGGAGCCTGATGTGGGGCTCGATCCCATAACGCCGGGATCACGCCCTGAGCCGAAGGCAGACGCTTAACCGCTGTGCCACCCAGGCGCCCCTAAAAACTTTACTTCTATATAGTTTTCTCCCCTCCTTTTTTCTGCTGTTTATCTATACATCTGTATATATTACAGACATCTTAATTTATAGAAGCCTAGTTAGATTTATTACCCTTAATTAATTTTAGTATTAAAACCTTACCTCTATATAGTTGTTTTCTCCCCTCCTTTCTTCTGCTGTGTTTATTTATACATCTGTATGTATTACAGCCCACCAGTTTTATACTTCTTGCTTTATGTAGTTTCCTTTTAAGTCACGTAGGACAAGAAAAAAGTTAAAAACAACAACAAAATACATTTATAGTATCTGTTTTATATACCTAGGTTCTATGTTTACCTTTGAAGTTACTTTTACTAGTGTTTTTTATACTGTCATGTGGATTGGGGCTAATGTATGGTCTTCTTTCATTTCAAACTGAAGGACTTGTCTAATTTTTTTGTTCATCTAGGAATGTCTTAAATTCTCCTTTATTTTTCCTCCACTCAGAGTCTGTAATTCATTGTATTGGGAGTATGACTTCATGTAAAGACTGAAATATCTTTGGTCCAGAGAAGATTCTCTGCTTCATTTTTGAAGGATAATTTTGTTGGATGTAGAATTCTTGATTGAGATTTTTATGTTTTATTTTATATATGTATGTGTTTGCTTGTTTATTATCAAAATATTGAAGTATACTTGGTTGAGATTTTAAATTTCGGGACTGAATATGTCATCCCACTGCCACCTGGTCTCCACTGTTGGTTTTTTTTTTTTTTTTTAAATGAGAAATTATTTATCTTATTGAGAATTTTTTTTTTTTACATAATGAGTGGCTTCTCTGTTGCTTGCTTTTTTTTAAATTTAAATTTAGTCAACTTATAGTACATCATTAGTTTCAGTTGTAGAGTTCAGTAATTCATCAGTTGCCTATAACACCCAGTGCTCATCACATCACGTGCCCTCTTAAATGCCCATTACCCAGTTACCCCATCCCCCCACCCATCTCCCTTCCAGCAACCCTTAGTTTCTTTTCCACAGTTAAGAATCTCTCATGGTTTGTCTCCCTCTCGGATTTCTTCCCATTCTGTTTTCCCTCCCTTCCCCTATGATCTTCTGAGCTGTTTCTTATATTCCTCATATGAATGAAACCATATGATAATTGTTTTTCTCTGATTGACTTACTGACTTATTTTGCTCAGCATAATACCCTCCAGTTCCATCCACGTCGATGTAAATGGTAAGATTTCATCCTTTCTGATGGCTGAGTAATGTTCCATTGTTTATATGTATATATACCACATCTTCTTTATCCATTCATTTGTCATTAGGCATCTGGGGTCTTTCCATATTTGGTTATTGTGGACATTGCTGCTATAAACATTGGAGTGCAGGTGCCCCTTTGGATCACTACATTTGTATCTTTGGGGTAAATACCTTGTAGTGCAATTGCTGGGTCATAGGGTAGTTCTATTTTTAACTTCTTGAGGAACCTCCATACTGTTTTCCAGAGTGGCTGCACCAGCTGGCATTCCCACCAAGAGTGTAAGCAGATTCCCCTTTCTCCACATCCTTGCCAACATTTGTTGTTTCCTGGCTTGTTTGTTGTTGCTGTCGAGATTTTCTCTCTGTCGGAGGCCTGGGTGGTTCAGTCGTTAAGTGGCTGCCTTCAGCTCAGGGTGTGATCCCAGGGTCCTGGGATCAAGCCCCACATCAGGCTCCTCTGCTGGGAGCCTGCTTCTTCCTCTCCCACTCCCCCTGCTTGTGTTCCCTCTCTCGCTGGCTGTCTCTCTCTCTCTCTGTCAAATAAATAAATAAATAAATAAAATCTTTAAAAAAAATATATTTTCTCTTTGTCTTTTCTTCCAACAGTTTGTTTCTCTTGTGTCTAGGTTAGGATTTCTTTAAGTTTATCCTATTTGAAGTTTGTTGAGCTTCTTGAGCATGTAGATTAAAATTTTATATAAAATGTGTGAAGTTTTTGGCCATTATTTCTCCATATATCTGTCCTTTTTTCTTTCTCCTCTTCTTCTGGTATTCCCATTATATATATGTTGGTATGTTGGTATTATAAGAACATGAACTCTTAGACTCTGTTCTTTTTTTTTTTTTTTCTGTTGTTTTTTTGTTGTTGTTGTTGTTGTTTCTCAGACGGGGTATTGTCAATTGATTCATCTTCAAGTTTACAACTTTTTTCTTCTCCCAGCAAAATTTGTTGTTGACCCCTCTTGTTTATTTTTTGTAAAAGATTTTATTTTTTTTAGGTAATCTCTGTACCAACATGGAGCTTGAACCCACAACCCAGACATCAAGAGTTGCATGTTCTACTGACTAACCAGCCAGACACCCCATCTAGTGAATTTTTTAGTTCAGTTTTTGTACTTTTCATTTCTAGAATTTCTCTGTGATTCTTAATGTTTTCTGTTCATTGATATTCTCTATTTGTTGACACGTTCTTATACCTTCATTTAGTTCCTTAGAAGTAATTTCCTTCAGTTCTTGCAACATATTTATAATAGTTGATTTCAGATATTCATCTAGTAAGTTCAATGTCTGGGCTTCCTTTAAGGATAGTTAGTTAGTTAGTTTCTGTCTTGTTAATTTTTAAGGATAGTTTCTGTCGACTAATATTTTTCCCCTGTCTGGGCCATATTTTCTTGTTTCTCACGTGTATAATTTTTTTATACTTGGCCAGTTGAAGCAGGTCATTTACAATAATCTGTTGTGACTACTTTGGAAATCACATTTGCTCGCTCTCTCTCGCTCTCTCTCGATTTGTTGGTGGTGGTTGTTTTGTTGCTTCTTGCCGAAGTGATTTTCCTGAACTAATTCCATCAAGTCTTTTTTTTTTATATTTATGGCTACTGAAGTCTCTGCTTGGTTAACTTTAGTGTTCAGCTAATGCTTAGAGATTTCCTTGAAGGCCTTCAGCTAGTGAATCTCGCAGCTTCTGCTGAAGGGCTGTCTGAGTATGTTGAGGAATGTTTTCAGTGTTCTGGCAGGCAGTTAATACAGCTCTGCCTTCCCGTGTATTGCCTGCTTGTGCAGAGCCTCCAGGTCAGCCAGACATGAGACGTTAGTGTCTTCGTAGGCCTTTCCTCAGACTTTCTTACAGTCTTGCACATATGGGTAGCCTTCCAGATTCCCAGGAATATGTCAGATTTTTTCCAAGTTCCCTGTGAATATATCATCCTCTGTTTTTCTTTCGAAGTTTTTTGGTCAGTGTCTTTGCTCCGGTTTTATCATCTCAGGCAGCTGCCATGTTAAATAGTTGTTGCTGATTCTTTTTGGTCATGGCTTCAGGGAAGAGTCTCTCCCACTGAGTGTGCTGTGAATCAGGTAAAATAAAACCCTGCGAATGGGGATTCTGGGATATGCCAGACAAGTGTAATAATTACAGTTCTCTTAGAATGGGGATTTTTATGGCACTCCAAACTTGTTCAGCTCCTCCCAGTGCCTTCAAGGCTGCTGGTTTTCAAAATATCATGATTGCAAGGCTGTTGATTTTTAGCTAGTGAGTTGGAGATGGAAATAAGGCGCAGCAAAACCGTGAAAAGCTTGTTGTCCTTACCAAGATTTAGCCATTTTTCTTGAAAAATGCTCCGTGAACTGTTGCAAGCCTTTATTTAATTTCCAGAGCCTGAAAAACTGGATTTTGACAGATTTTGCCAATGTTTTCTTTTCTTCTTTGGAGGAGCAGATTTTTAGAGGTCCTTATTCTGTCATTTTGAAGGGTTCCTTCCCTCTTAGCTTTTATAATTGCAGTATTTTATCTCTTTGGAAGTACTAATGGCATATTTTAAAAACTTCTCATTGCCTTTTTTTTTCCTGTATGTTGTGATTTTGGAGTGTGTGTTCATCTTGGTGTCTTTCACTTTAAAAGCTTTGCTCACATATCTTTGCTTGGTTATCTGCTCATATGTAAGAGTAGTGGACTAAAAAGTCAATTAAAAGCTCTGAGTGTATGGATGGGGCTTGTTGATTGTGAGCATACTGGTATTTGCTTTTATGAAATTATTTTAATCATTAAAATTATTTATTTACTTATTTATTTATATTTTGAGTGAGTGAGAGAGAGAAAGCACAAGCGAGCCAGGAAGTTGGGGGGCAAAGGGAGAAGGAGAGAGAGAATCTTGAGCAGACTCCCCACCCAGCACGGAGCCTGACATGGGGCTCCATTTCACAACCCTGAGATCATGATCTGAGCCACCCAGGTGCCTCTAAATTTATAAGATATTCTAGGAAGGTATAATTAGGTCTAGATCTTATAGTAAAATAAATGCTGGTCGGATCGAAGAGTTGAATATAAATTTTGAGTTCAGAAAAACCAAGGGAAAATGGTATTGGTTGTTTGTCAAAGTATTAAAGAAATGTAATTTAAATTTGAGATCCAGAGATTTAAAATGAAAAAATGAAAAAAGAAGTTAGTGGGTTCAGAGAGTAATCATTAGTTATATATTCAGTGTCTTTGAATGTATAAAACTCACCCTTTCGGGTTTATGCAAATTCGTTGGTCCCAGAGAGGCAGTTTGTATTGCTGTGTTAAGAGCTAAAGGCAAAAAGTCATTCCTCAGGAATTCTTTGTTGGTGTTAGACTGTCTTGAAGCCAGGTTACTAATCTCTTGACGTGGTAACCTCCTTAGGAGCCCCTGTATAGACAACTGCCAAGCAGAGAATGAGGCAGCTAGTGAGACAGAAGTTTAAGTAGAGGGAGAGGCACACCTGTCTGAGGGAATTCTGAATTAAAGTGCAGGTACCAAAAACAGTAATCTTTTTAGCATTCTCATACCTGGTTGTTTGGGCCAGCTTGTGGGTAGCTTGTTGTAGTTGTGGGTGATGTGGCCCCAGTAAGTAGACATTTCCACAGAGAGAGCGTCCGCAGACTCTTCTGCAGTGGCCATTGAGAATGGTGACTACTCTTCTGACAACGAATGAAATTCTTGCCCTCGCACGAATTTTAGAACAACCAGGCGAGAGGTATACCTTGTTCCTAACTTGCAAACTTGCAGGCATGCTCACGTCAGAGGGTGTAGTTGTGACACAATAAAGTGGTAAGTTGGTCAGGGCATGCCCTGGCAACCTGTGTGGTGATATTATTTATGTGCTTTGTAAGCCACTGGAGATCTTTGGTGCTTTTAAGAGGGAAGGTGATGGAAACATCATAAGAAATTGGTTCTAAGGCATTTTTCCAGATCTTTAGCAACCTCTGGATTTGAAAGTGAGTTTTACTCCTATCTGGTCCTGAGATGACAAATAAGATTTTTGTAATTCAGTGTCAACTTGGATTAATTGGTAGTGGCTGCCTGGAGCGGCTTTGAGAAGGATTTTGAGGCTACATCTGGGCTTAGATGGAAAGATGGGCAAAAAAGATTGATATCTGCCATGGAACGGGAAGGGGGGAAAGGCAGTATAGTATGTCAGACTCCTTCATCCACTTCATTTTACCTCTCTTTGCTGATGTGTACTTTTGGCTCCCCTGTTACTTAGAATGTGACATTCTAAGTAGAAAAGAATGAAGTAAAAGCTTTAGAAGTTAAGAACTTTACACACTCAGCATCTGGCCAGCTCAGTGCTGGACTCAGTGAATGAACTATGGAGGCCAGAATGTACCTGATTTCCGTAGTGAGGGCAGAACAAGATTCACATGGTGTTGTAGCGTGTTCCTGTATGACATAGCGTTTGGTGTGTACAGAACACCAGAAGTATATAGTTCCCATCCCTCTCTTGAAGGAGAGTCCATTCTAGTTGCGAAGAAAAGACAAACATGTTTGAACTGATTAGAGCTTGTATGACAGGACAGTTTGTAAGCAAGTGCCAAAATTTCTAGTCTGGTCCCTGAAATGGATGGCATGGGTTTGAATGCAGAAGTACATTGCTTTGGACTCTCAGCCTTTACATTTCTTCCGATGTATCTGTGTTTTGCTTGGGAAAGCCTAGTTTTTTCTTGACTTCTACCAGGCAAGATTAGCACCCCTCTACCCCGCCCTACCCCCAATTTTTCTCTCATTACTGTTGTCACTAGGATGGAATATTTTGACTGGTTGAGGAGTTTTGGTTCAATTTCAATGTCAAGGTGACATTGATCCATTAGTAGAAAATAAATGTCATGTAGATTTTTTTCAGTTAAAGATTATTTAGTCACAGTGTTTGTTTCTAGAGACATTTTTATAGCATTTTTTAATTAACCGTAAGTCACAGAAAAGCCTTTATATTGTAATGGCAATGCATTTTGAAAATCTTTATCCTAAGTAATCACCAGTCTGTGCTTAGGCAGAAAGAGGAGAAACATAGGCTTTTCATAATGTATACATTTTGTGTAGAGCAGTCAGTCCATTTAATACAGTGCCTGAAAGCATGGGCCCTGGATTCTTACTCTTAGGGCTGCCATCTCCACCTGCACTCAACCATGTTACCCTAAGTAAGTTATCTGGTTTTGAGTTCCTCATCTGTAAAATGGGGATGATAATAATCTTGTATATGGCTCTTGTAAGGATTAACTGAAATCTTTCAGAGAGACTGCCCTAAGTCAATGCTTGGTGTATAATAAGTGCTCGATTATTGTTGGGTGTTATTAATGTTGTTACTGTTTTTGTTATTAGGTGGGTTTGTATCCTTGATTTTTTTTTTCTTTTTGGGGTGTGACTCAACTTCACATTAGTATTTTAATATAATTGTAAACGGTGATAGTTAATAGTTTCTATATATACTTGTATTTTTTTTTTCATACAGGTTGAATGTCATTTTTACAAAATTTGATGAAGTCCAAAAATCTGGAAACATGATACAGTCAGCAAATGGTGAGTAGAAAAAGCAATCGATCTATATTTGCCTTTTCAGTTTTAGGTCAGTAATACTTACCCTAGTTCTGAACAGCTGAATTTGATATCTTGAGGACAGTTTCTAGGTCTGAAGACTTACCGCCATTTACCCCCTTTCCCAGGCCGGAAACTGTGGGGTTGTCGCTGACTTTCTTTTGGAGCCCATACTGAACTCATGAGCTTGGAATCCCAGGCATTCTGTCTGTAGCTGCCTCTCCTCCTAGAGCAAGTCCTTGTAGTCTTTTACCTTTGCTCTTGTGGTGGCCTCCTGACCAGTGTCCTTGCTGTTGCTCTCCCCAAGCACCTAACGGCTGGTTTTCACAGAGCAATCAGAGTAATCCTTTCATTTTTATTATTTTTAACTTTTAAAAAAATTTTCAAGTAGGCACCATGCCCAATGTGGAACTTGAACTCATGACTCTGAGATTGAGTCCCATGCTGTGTCGACTGAGCCAGCAATGCACCCCTAGAGTAATCTTTTTAGGATGTAATTGATGTGATGTTAATCGCCGGTTCAGAATCCTCCAGAAGTTTTCGATCACGTAGAGACTGCAGTTCAGTGGCTCACCATGGCCCACCGGGTGCTGCACATGATCTGATGCTGACCACCATTCTGATGTCATCTGATATTCTTCCCCAGAGTTCTCTTGGCTCCAGTCGTATTGACCTCGTTGCTAATTTTGAACATTCCAAGCTTCTCCTGCTTCAGGGCCTCTGCGCTTATGATTCTTTCTGCTTGAAACATTTGTCCCCTGGGTGTCTCTGTGGCCCTCCTCCTCAATTCCATCCAGACCTCGGCTACAGACACACTTCATTACCAAGGCCAGCAAGTATAGCACATCTGATGTCCTAAGGGAGCTCTGTGCCTTCATTATGTTTAACGTTATTTCTTACTGCATATCACTGCAAGATAATTTGTTTATTCATGGGGGCAAGAACGTTGTCTTATTCCCTTCTTTATCCTTAGTGCCTCAAAAGGTCCCTGGCATGTGGCATAGGTATGCAGTGAATATTGTCAAATAAATAAACAAAATAATGACTGAGACTTGAATTGTGACTTAATGTTTCTGGAACTTACATTCCTTTTACTATACTTTGCGATGATGATTGAGGACAAGTGGATATTTCTTGTGATTCCAGAAGGTAAAGAAAAGGCAAGTGAATTTGATGTAGAAGTCTGTATCAGTGAAGTCCTCACAAAGCAGTTGCTACCAAGAACTTTTTCTAACTTTTGAATACCTCACTGCATCATAGCAATTTCTGAATTGCTAGGCATCTTAGATCACAGCATAGCTGTCGAATTTTGAAAATCTTAAAGTCATAAAAAAAAGGTTGTCACTTTGGGGAATGTCACTCCTAGTACATAGCGAGCAGGGAACAGGATGTAGGTCTTTTAAGTCCTACTCTGCTGTGTACCTATCATTACCAGTAAGGAATTTGTCTTTGCATAGTATGTTTCTTATAGAATGCTTAAAGAGTTGTAAACATGCTTTCATTAATCCCCCTTATTTCTCTTCCTTCCATATGTTTGTACATATATAATATTAAAAGGGCAAAGTATTCACAACAATTCTGCTATCACCAGTAAATCAGTGTTCATTTTTTCATTTTCGCTTACAGTTCATTTGTCTGTTACTGTATAATTTGTATATAATTTTATCATGGCATAACTTCTGTACATTGCCCCCTACTTTTTTTTTTAAGATTTTATTTTTAAGTAATCTCTGTACCCAATGTGGGATTCGATCTTACAACCCTGAGATTGAGTCACACACTGTAGTGCCTGAGCCAGCCAGGCGCCCCCTACTTTTATATATACTTTTATATATGCTTTACATTGGATCCATGGTAGAGCTAGGACCAGAACTCTGGCCATGGAGTTATGCTTCTGTAATGAGTGGAGTTGGTGGTGTACAAGGGCAGGGCTTCTCAGCCAGTTGCCAGACATGTGCTTTTAATTCTGTTTGTATTTGTTTAGTTTGTGTGGCTTCCTAGTTTAAAACTTGTTGGTATCAAGACAGAAAGTACCAGGTAAAGGGGTAGTGGTGGTGGCTGAAAAATGAGTTTGTGCTTTATAGCCTGTGCTATAAATCATAACTGTGAAACAGAATCTCATTGTAATACTGGCACTGGGGAGAAGAACCACACCCATGCTGGAGGCCTTGCCCAGGAGAGCGTTTGTATACTCTATGAGTTTTAATGAACATGACACACATGATTTAATCAAGAGTACTAAAATCCTGTGGCTTTGGGTGTGGCACAGCATGTTATTCTAAACCTCCATGTGTTGTAAAATTGCCCCTGCATATCCATATATGTGTGTATATATGGTAAGGGGGTAGGATTGAAAATGAAGACGGTTCTTTTAGGCATCTGTGTTAAAAATAGCAGATGGTAAAGAAATCATAATTAAAGACTTATTAGAGACCTTAAAATTTCAGCTTTTTGCTGTCTATATGTAGTATTACTTTTTAATTGCTAGAACCAAAACAGAATCACCTAAAAGGGTATGTATAAAGATTTTAGAATTCTTAACCCAAATAAGTTCAGTCCTTTTATGGTAACTTTGAGAGACTGGTAAGATGTTCAGTAGCTGTCAAAAGCAAACTGCCTAGCTTCCTTCTTTGCTCGAGTCATTGAACATTTATTTAGATAGCATAGAGAAACCCCAGTCGGAACATAATAAAACCCTCCTCTAATTTTGGGGGTTTTTTTGTTCACTGGCTCCCAGTATAACCAGTTTTTGAACTCCTCTGCATGTCAGACCGTCAGACCGCTGACTGCTCTACTTCTCAACTCTCCACCCTCTGCTGTCTTCAGTTTGCTGCTTGTTTGGTAGACTGTAACCTTTCTGAAGTTTTCTGTTCTTGGAGTTTTTGTAGATTCCTTGGCATTTTCTACATAGACAAATCATCTGCAAATAGCAGTAGTTTTATGTCTTTCAGATTTATATACTTCTTATTTCTTTTTCTTGCCTTATTGCACTGGCTAGAATTTCCTCCTCTACGTTATAAGTGGTGGGAGTAGACCTCCTTACCTGGTTCCTAGTCTTAGATCTTTCACAACTAAGTGTGTTGTTAATTGTAGATGTTCTTTGGCAAGAGGAGGTAGTTCTTATCTATTCCTATTTATCTAAGTTTTTATTAGAAGTGCGTGTTGGATTATTTTGGGGGGATTATCAGTATATTTTAAATATTGAGATAAGTCTATACCAAAAATTTACTTTTTTGAAGTGTATAATTTTTTTATATATTTGATAATTGTGTAAAAGTGTGCAATTATCTAATTTTAGGATATTTTTATCACCCTCAAGAATACCTCTGACCATTAGCGCCCCCAATTTCCTTCTCCCAGTCCCCGACAACCTACTTTTGTCTCAAGGGATTTGCTAAATGCTGTCATATAACATATGGCTTTTTATGTGTGGCTTCTTTCATTTAGCATAATGTTTTCAGGATTCACCCATGGGGTAACATGTATTAGTACTTCATTCCTTTTTATGGCTGATAATAGTTCACTGTTGTATAGATATACCACCTTATGTTTATCCACTCATCAGTTGACAGACATTTGGGTTGTGTCTATGTTTTGATTCTTGTGAACAATGGTACCATGAATATTTGAAAGTTTTTATGTGGAGATGTTTTCATTTCTCCTGTGTATGTACCTTACAGTGGAATTGTTGGCTGATGTGGTAATTCAGTGTTTAACCTTTGCCTAACTGGCACCTTATTTTCCAAGTGGCTGCACCATTTTACATTCTCCCCGACAATGTATGAGAGTTGTAATTTATTCATATTTAAGTCAATACTTGTTATTGTCTGTTTCTTTGATTATAGTCATCCTAGTGGGTGTGAAGTGTTGTCATTATGGTTTTGATTTGCATTTCCCTAATGACTGTTGAGCGTTTTTACATGTGATTGTTGGCCATTTGTAGATCTTCTTTGGAAAAATCTGTATTGAGTTCCAGTGTCCTTTTTTTTTTTAAGGGTTGTTTGTGTGTTTATTTTTTTTTAATTGAAGTATGGTTGACACACAGTGTTACATTAGTTTCAGGTCCACAGCATAGTGATTCCACAGCTCTGTATGTTCGAGAAGTATAGCCACCATCTGGCACCGGACAGCACTTTTACAGTACTATTGACTATATTCCTTATGCTCTACCTTTCATCCCTGTGACTTATTCATTCCATAACTGGGAGCCTGTACCTTCCATTTCCCTTCACCCATCTTGGCCATTTTCCCACTCCCCGCCTCTCTGGCAACCATCAGTTTGTTCTCTGTTATTTATGAGTCTGTTTCTCCTTTTTGTTTCTGTGTTCATTCATTCTTTTTGTTTTTTCGATTCCACATGTAGCTAAAATCATACGGTATTTGTCTTTCTGTCCGACTTGTTTCACTTAGCATAATACCCTTTAAGTCCATTCATGTTGTTACAAATGGCAAGATCTCTTTTTTTTTTTAAAGATTTTATTTATTTGAGAGAAAGAGAGTGAGCATGGGGGGGGGGAGGGCAGAGGGAGAAACAGACTCCCCACTGAGCAGGGACCTCGACATTTTGATGTAGTCCTGATAGTTTATTTTGTTTTTATTTCTTTTGCCTGAGGAGACATAATCTATGAAAATGTTGCTAAGGTTTATGTCCAAGAAGTTACTGCCTATTTTTTCTTCTAAGAGTTTTACAGTTTCAGGTCTCACATTTAGGTACTTAATCCATTTGAGTTTATTTTTATGTATAGTGTAGGAAAGTGGTTTAGTTTTATTCTTTTGCATGTAGCTGTCCAGTTTTTCCAACACCATTTATTTTGTAGTTTCAAGGTTTTTTTTTTTTTTTTAAAGATTTTATTTATTTATTTGACAGAGAGCAAGAGAGAGAGCCAGAGAGCACAATTGAGGGGAGGTGGGGAATGGCAGAGGGAGAAGGAGAAGGAGGCTCCCCTCTGAGCAGGGAGCCTGACGTGGGGCTGGATCCCAGGACTCTGGGATCATGACCTGAGCTGAAGGCAGACACTTAACTGACTGAGCCACCCCGGCGCCTCCTGTAGTTTCAAGTTTTTATTTAAATTCCAGTTAGTTAACATATAGTGTATTATGAGTTTCAGGACCAACACTGTTTATTGAAAAGACAGTCTTTTCCCCATTATATAGTCTTGCTTCCTTTTTCATAGATTAATTAACTATATAAACATCGGTTTATTTTCTAGGCTCTCTATTCTGTTCCATTGATCTATATGTCAGTTTTTGTGCTGGTACCATACTGTTTGACTATGGTGTCTTTGTAGTATATCTTGAAATCTGGAATTGTGATACTTCCAGCGTTGTTCTGCTTTTTCCTGGTTGGTTTGGCAGTTTAGAGTCTTTTGTTGCTCCATACAAATTTTAGTATTATTATAATTTTGTGAAAAAATGCTATTGGTATTTTGACGGGGTTGCATTGAATTTTATAGATTGCTTTGGATAATGTGGACATTTTAACAATATTAATTCTTCCAATCCATGGATGAGCATGGTATATTTTTTCATTTGTTTATGTCATCTTCAGTTTCTATTATCAGTGTTTTAGTTTTCAGAGTACAGGTCCTCACCTCCGTAAGTTTATTATTCCTAGGTATTTTTATTCTTTTCGGTGCAATTGTAAATGGAATTGTTTTCTTAATTTCATTTTCTACCACTTTGTTTTTGGTGTATAGAAGTGCAACAGATTTCTGTATACTAATTTTGTATCTTGCTAACTTTACTGGATTCATTTATAAGTTCTCATAGTTTTTGGGGGGGGAGAGTCTTTAGAGTTTTCTATGTATAGTATCTTGTCTGCAAATAATGACACTTTTACTTCTTCCTTACCAATTTGGGTGCCTTTTATTTCCTTTCCTTGTCTGATTGCTGTTCTTTGCCCATTTTTAAATTGGTGTTTGTCTTTCTGTTGTTCAGCTATAAGAATTCTTTATATCTTCTTTTTTTTTTTTTTAAAGATTTTAATCTATTTGAGAGAGAGAGATAGCAAGAGAGAGCATGAGTGGGGGTGGGGGGGAGAGAGAGAGAGAGAGAGAGAGAGAGAAGCAGACTCCCCGCTGAACAGGGAGCCTGATGCGGGGCTCGATCCCAGGACCCTGGGATCATGACCTGAGCCGAAGGCAGATGACCAACCGACTGAGCCACCCGGGTGCCCCAATTCTTTATATCTTCTGGACATAAGACTTGCTGGGTATGTGATTTGCAAATATTTTTCTCTCTTCTGTGGGTTGTCTTTTTTTACTTGGCTGGTAATCAAATGTTTTTAATATTTTTTTAAAGATTTTATTTGTTTATTCAACAGAGATAGAGACAGCCAGCGAGAGGGAACACAAGCAGGGGGAGAGGGAGAGGAAGAAGCAGGCTCATAGCGGAGGAGCCTGATGTGGGGCTCGATCCCATAACGCCGGGATCACGCCCTGAGCTGAAGGCAGACGCTTAACCGCTGTGCAACCCGGGCGCCCCACAATGTTTTTAATTTTTATGAAATTTGTCATTTTTTTGTTACTTATGAACGGTAACCGTTGAGTAAGAAAAGCTCTGGATTTGAGCTAAATTGAAAGAAACTATTAATGTAATAGCGATACTTGTAGGGAAGAAATGAGTTTCATCGCAGGTTCTATTTCTTGACATTGTTCAAAATTAGGTTATTCTAAGATGTGTAATTGACTATGTTTATGTAAAAGCCATGCACTTAGTTTTTTTTAAGCGCAGAATTGTGACTAAAAAACAGTAATGGAAAAGCAGCTGAGTAGCAATTGGAAAGGAATGTCCTATCTGTAATAGAACACTTCATCTTTGTAGGATTCTTTTTTGTTGCTAGGTTACCCAAAGGCCTTTCAGCTTTGAATGGCAAGAATATGGGAGTTAAAAATATGTTGTTTTATAGATGATTCTTTTTCTTTTTTTCCGTCTGCATATAATTAGCAAACCCCTTGAAGCAAAAATTACAGTTTTGCCTTCCATGGGTTTCAAAAAGCAAATTATTTTCTATGTAAGTCTTGCTCCTAATCATGCAGATGTGCTTATGCTCACAGGAGAATTGGATTTTCAACATGAAAGAGCCAGTAATTATAGACTAGTCAATGTCCTTTATCTGTGGCCACTTAATGATCTTTAATTAGATTTGATTGAAGTGAGGCCCATGGACATTAATTTGGTTAAAAATGTGCATGCTTTTGAGTTTCTTGAGCAAAGCTAACATGTTTATGAGGAAAGAATGAAAGTATCATGCGGTTAAAGCCGTGAAAATGCCATAATAAACCTGTAGCTAATGAAAAAGACAAAATATTGATTGCTTGACAAAACCATAAACTAGATAATGGATAATCATAAAATTATCAACTCTTATACGTGCAGGTATCTAGAGCACTGTTTTGCTGCCAGTTGCATTCTGCCTTATGTTTTTCTACTAAAAAAATTGTATCATTTGAAAAGTGTTAGATATTTCTCAGTTGTTGGAAATGAGAAATACCTGTGCAAATCTGAAAGCGACCAATGTTGAATTGTTAGGTAAGATTTGAATTGTTGCCTGGTGTAGCTAGGACAAAGCATTCATTTAATGGTGAATTGAGAGTCTTCTTTGTTAAGCCAAGCCATTATTATCTTGTGTAGCCTACAAACAGTGATTGTGAATAAGTGGATCAGGTGCAGTGGGCTCCCATCCCCTCGCCTGCTTGTTTATTAGACTCTGTATTTTATAAGGTCTGGGGTTCTGGTTCAGTATCTTAGGAAAGTGTTTCCATAGTCACAGATCCAGGCATGATACGTTGTAAGGCTAGCAAGTATGCGGTGCTGTCATAAGGACAGAACCACCTAAAATAGCCTGGGAGAGACTGTTTCTGATACCAGTTTAAGTAGCTTAAGCTGCAGCCGACAGCTTCATCCACTGTGTGGAAGTGAGCTTGCTTTTTTGACATTATTCTTACTTAAGGTTTATGTTAGGAATGTTCTTCCCTGTTTTTTTCAAGGGGAAAAATCAGTCGGTTAAGAATGTTTTTTAATACCAGTTTTAAAGAAGGCTCTCTTACATGAGTAAAGTCAGATGGAGAAGGTTCACCTCCCACTCAGTCCCCCTTTTAAAATATTCACTTATATATAGTCCAGGCTTTTATTTTGGAAGAGGGTGGCAGTTGCCATTGGTGCAGATCACACTGAAGAAGTCGTGTGGGTGGGGAGTTGGCTGATGCTTAAGTTGCTGTGAGTAGGTATAGCTTTCAGAGCAGTGTTTGTATTGTACGAAGATCCCCGACAATCATGACTACTGGGAAAGGTAGGCTATTCTAATGTATTTTGAAATGCGTTTGTAATTATTGCAGGTTTGCTAGGAAATAAATAACATATTTAAGTTATTTTGTAGTTGCTTTGATAACTAAAACTTGTGGATGAAACTTAGGAGAAGAATTGCTGTGAATATTCCCATGTGGGCAGGGAAAAAATTGTGAAACGGACAGATGTATTAACATTAATGTTGACCTTGGAGAGCTAGGGAGAAAGAGGAAGTGGACACAAGAAGCGAGATGAGCTGTGTTTCATCTCTCTCTTTCTTGTGCTTTAAATTTTTTTTCTGCAGCTCTTGTCCTCACAGTATGTGGGTTATGAAAATAAATTATTTTGCGATAATAAGACATTTGTTACTGAGTATAAGCTATCTCGAAAGGATTCTGCTGGCCAGAAATTTCTAAGATTTTTCAACAGTGAATAGAGAAAACGCACATAACTCTTAGCAGTGTAGGGACGCTGCTTCTGTCTTGAGAATCACTGTTTCTCATTTTTCCTTCCCCGTGAAGACTGGCATTTTAAAAATGCAGGAATGGAACTGAAAAACTACAAAAGAACTGTGTTTGCCTAAGTCTTACTGATTAGCCTTCGGTCTTGGCATGGAGGTTTGCCCCAGGTTTTGGTAGCACTGAAGTGATTTTGAGAGAACTCCATGTGAACAGGTCTATGTTTGAGAAAGTGCTGTTCCTGTGATGCGAACAGCTTGTGTGGCTGCCCTGCCTTCCTGGGGGTGGTCTTCCTGGCAGCCTTGTAATTTATTGCCTCTGAAGGATATTTCCAGACCCTTCACCTGAAACAGGTATTACACAGAGTAAAATTGTGTGGATAACAAGTGTTCATCTGCCTCCCACTGCAGGGGAAACTGGCACACGTCCCGCTCGTTTGTTCTGTGTTTATTTTGTAGCCGATGGTCACGATGTGTCTGTCTGTCTTAAGCTAACTTTGGTTACGTTTGCTGCAAATGGTCATGTTGGAAGAAGCCGCATTTCTGTGTGTTATATTTTAAAATTGAGAATTTGAAGTATACAGCGCTGGTGTTCCTTTTTATTTCATCCTTCATTACAGTACTCTGTATTCAGGTTAAGCCGCTGTGGGAAATCAATACCTGGGCAGGAGAGTTAAATAATTCATGTTCTGAAGTAACCTTTTTCAGGTCCCTTCATTTGAGGATTTGAAAGTGTGTTTCTTACAAGTGACATTTGTCCTCCGTTGCTGTATTTTGGACTTTTTTTTTTTTTTTCTAACAGGGCAAAATAATTGTGGGAGTGACTATGTCGTGTCAAAGGCCATGGAGAAAGCCTGTGGATTGAAGTTTAAAATAGACTGTCCTTTCGCTCGATAATTCCTTTCAAGTTGCCTACCTCGTTAGTTGCTGTTACCTGAAATGTAGCCTCCTAAGCATTGGTAACTTTTACCCTCAGGAACTGCAAATACAGTCTGAAACGAGGATTCCAAGCTGCTTCTTGGAGCAGTGGCTTGTTTGAATCTTCCTCTGTCAGTCCGTGATTAATAAAAGGCCCATGAACAACGTGCAAAATAGAATACCAGCCATTTTACCACAGTGGTGTATCAAGTATTTTAGTATTTTCAGAGCACTTTCCTGAAGGTTTTTTTGGTTATTTTTATGATTTTTCAGAGCAGCTTCTTAACGAGTAATAGGCAGAGTAGCTTTCCAACACGGACACAGGAGGTGTCAGCTTTGCTATAATTGGCTTGGTGGCTGGACAGAGAACAGAGCCCTGGATTTTGCCTTCTTAGACCAGTCCTCCTGGCAACCTCAGTGCTTCTTGCCTGCCGTTAGGATAAACCGTTGGCTCTGTTTCTTTCTTTGATTCTCAAAGTGTGCTATTTTTAGTAGTTGTCTTAGGGAATAATTTAAAAATGAAAGCATTCAAGGAGACATTAAAATAGGCATTACAAGTTTTAGATGCCCCAGAAGTGGGATGTACCTAGGCAGTTGTTTGCCCAGCGAGGGGCTGAGGGAGGTAATTCTGGGAGGTGGAATTTTACTATGAACATGACGAGTTTGTTTTTCAAAGCAGTTTGTTATTGCTGGAGTGGGGGAGTGTAGGAGAAGAGGGACAAGTACCTCGTATGGTGAGCTGAGAAACCAAAATTTTGATTGTAGGCCACTGACTGCTCAAGAGTTAAACTTTAAAAATTGGGTTGCAGGGAGAGAAACTAATACAGGGTCACCAAATATAACAGCAAGATTTAAACCAACCCTTTTTATCTCTTGGTATTTCATAAAACCATTAACACCAGTAAAGAAAAATAAGATGTAATTTAAAATAAAGGATTGTCCTGTAAGTGAAAAAAATGTAGGTCTGTGAGGAGTTGACAAGTTTTCCCTTGTAATTCTTCGATGCAAACTAGTGTGAATCATCAAAAAATGTCCCCATCAAAAAAAAGCCCTTTAAGTGGTTTTGGGGACTGCTGGTCTGGGTGACTGGATTGTAAATGCACAAGTGACTTTGAGGCAGGAATGAGTAAGCACATGGACACTGGAACCCCTCAGACCGAGTGTAGGTGCTGGCGCCTGAAGAGCACCGTGACCCGGGGCAGGCTTCCTGTCCCCCAGCCTCCATTTCCTCCTGTGTGAGTTGGTGACAAGTCCTGCACCACTGGGAGGAGAAAGTGAGACAGTGCGTGTAGATAGTTTGGCTCAGGACCTCGCCCATAGATACTGTCCTGTGTGATATAGGGACACAGTCCACTGCGGCATCTGATGATATGATGGGAGGTAGAAGTTGGACTTAGGTTTAATATGATATGGTTGATCTTTTTGCACAGATATGGAAACTCTCTTAAGAAAAACAAGATGCAGAATCAGATATATAATAATATCCCTTAAAAAGAAACTGCAGTTCGGTGCCCAGATCTTGGTTTTCACTACCACTGGGGCTCTCCGGGAAATGGCTGATTCTAGGGCCAGAGCAGAGACTATGAGCCTGTTGCATGTTGTGCTAGGAAGTAAGAAAGTGCTCCAAAGGCAAAGGAAAACAATGATGTGGTTATGACAAAAGGACCCAGGAGTCAACTGAGAGATTTCCAATGGCCACAGCTGGAACATCAAGCAGTAAAATATGTAGTATTATAAACCACAGTATAAAATAAGTATTGATGAGTCCGTACTGATAAAAATTGATTGAATAAATATGGAAATGGGGGAGAAGAGAGAAACCTCTGCAGAATTGCTCCAGATCATTCACGTAGCTACTCGTGAATGCATGAGTATCCTCGAGGCAGAGAGCCTGACTTCCCACTCTGTGTGTGACGTGCACAGTGACTCCCTTCTAGAGAGTACAGCGTGGACAGGGGGGAGAAGAGGAACTTGACAGTGCAGACACCTGGCCAGCACCGCCTCAGCCAGGTGATCAGGGTCAACATCAGCAAGCTTGTTGAGAGAATGTGCTTTGATACAGCATGATAGGAATGGCATTTTACCTCTGTGGTCTTCCTCCGTAAAACCCATAAGCTCTGTCTAAATATGACCAAAGCCTCAGGTAAACCCATTTTGAAGGATATGCTATAAACTGCAGAATCAGTACTGCTTTAAACTGTCAAGGTCAGGGGCGCCTGGGTGACTCAGTTAATCATCTGCTTCTGCTTTCAGCTCTGGTCATGATTTCAGGGCTCCCTGCTCAGTGGGGAGTCTGCTGCTCAGTCTTCCTCTGCCCCTCCCCTCTGCTTGTGCTTGCACACTCTTTCTAGCGTGCTCTCTCTCAAATAAATAAATAAAACCAAAAAAACCCCCACAAAAACAAAAAACCCAAAAACCTGTCAAGGTCATTTAAAACAAGGGAGGTGGGATAAACTGTGATAACCTAGAGGTACCTAGGGACACATGATGACTAAATGTAGTGTGGGATCCTGGGACAAATAAAAGACAGTAGGAAAACAGTAAGGAACTTGGAATAAACTATGGGCTTGAGTAATAATAATTATCATTATCAATTCACTAGTTATAATAAATACAATAACGTGTTAGGTGTTAATAATAGGGAGTCTGAGGGTGGGGTATTGGGACCTCTCTTTTCTGTAACTCTGTTATCGTCCCAATTATAGACAAAAACCCAGAAACGAGGAAGGGAATTGGAAGAGAAAACTTTTTGTTGTTATTTTGCTTTCTTCTGGTGATATTTGAAGTATTTAACCATGCTTATGTGTGTGTTAATTTTGTTCTCTGAAAAAGGTTACATAATTTATCTGGGGAGTAGGATTAATTGCTTTTATTATGTTTTTAATGTTCTGTGTATTTAAAACATCTAATGTTATTTATTAAAAGAGAAAATTGGAGGCAAAGAGAACTAGTTATAGAGGACTGTTTTGGTAACAGAAATCTATCTAAGAGATGAGGAAGACCTGAATTGGGGCAGCCTCAGTGGGACCAGAGAGAGGGAGTACAATGAGAGATGGTTGGAGGCAGCCCTGGCCACATTTGGTGATTACTTGGGTGGTGGGAGGGGAGGACACAGCAGGAGATGGTGAGAGCGTAGAAAAAGCTGAGAGGAATTCTGTGTTTTGGCTTGACTGACTGGGTGGGCGGTGATAGGACTAGTGGAAGGAGGAGACTTGGAGGGCGGCAGGTTTTGAGGGTAGGGAGATGATTATAGGTTTGGACATTTCAACTTAGAATTTTGATTTGTACGTGGGTTTGATTTCAAGTGGGTTTGTATCTTGGGGTAGACATGGGGCTGGTATTGAGAGTAAGATTAGAATGCAGGTGTTTATTCTCAACTGTCCTCTTATTTCTCTGCCTTCTTATGCAGAAGTATGATTATTTGCCTCTCTCTGTTGGGTTCTTGAGAATGAAGTCGTTAGAGCAGGGGATGGCTGACTTGAAGGGTTGTTGCACAAGAGGCAGGTCATATTGGGGACCTGCCTTGGGGCAGTCATATTGTTGTGGGAAACTTCCAAATTTGGCTGTGAATTTTTCCAGCTGACTCACTTTTGGGCTTTCGTGTGGTCATAAAGAAGAATTGGGTCACTATTGGCACAGCAGTCATTAAAATGACATTTCCGTTAAGAGTGCAAGGTGTAGATCTGATATCTGACATTTATTACATATATTGCCCTTTTAGGGCAAGCTCAAGAGTGAAGTAAGTGCTGTGGTTGAAAGGAGAAAGGAATATTTAATCAGTGAAAGGATACACTGTGGTTTTTGTTACTGTGACATTCAGGAATTATCTAAGGTGTTGAAATACTAGTTGTTGATTCATAGAAGTGTACTTTTAGCTTTCATCACCAACATACAGACTGTTCACAGCCCTTAGAGTTGCTTAAAATTCCTCCCTTTCCTAAGCAATAGTAAAAATTTTAGTCTGAGGATATTCACTTAAACTTATGTGCTGTACCTTTTGATTACTTTTGTGAGAAATAAGTAACTCTTTATTTTGGAGATTTTACTTATTTATTTGTGAGTGAGCACAGCGAGGAGGGGCAGAGGCAGAGGGAGAGAGAGTCTCAAGCAGACTGCGTGCTGAGTGTGGAACCTGACTCAGGGCTTGATCCCATGACCCTGAGATCATGACCTGAGCCGCAACCAAGAGTCAGATGCTCAACTGACTGCGGCACCCAGGCGCCCCAGAAATAAGTAACAATTTAAATGCCCTACTTTTCTCTAACTTATTACCACGCAGAAGTTTGGGGTTATTATTACAGTTACATTATTAACAATGACCGGTTCCTGGTAGACACGGCTGTGTACCGGTGTGTGTAGGGGCGCCAGTCCTTGCAGCTGCCAGCCTTCTTGGGTCATGGTCTTCAGATAACATTGTTCTCGTTGGAATATGCTTGACTCATCACAGCCCACTTATCCTTTTGGTTTGCAGGCATCAATTTTCAGGATGCATAGGCTTCACCAGGAATGCCTTCTCTGGACCTCTGTAGCTTCTAGGAGTTTGCTTTCCAAAGGCTCACCATGCTGCCTGCCTGGCAGTTCTGAGAATAGGGATGAGACTCTGTTTTGTTCTCTGAGTTGTCAGCACCCAGCTCAGGGCCTGGCACAGAATGAGCACTTTAAAAACATCTTCTAAATATACAAGTAAAAGTCATATGAATAATCTTCATTGTACAGATGAGAAACAGGTTCACAGAAGGTCAGCAACTTGTCTAAACTAAGAAACATTCCCAGGATTTTTGAAGCCTGGAGAGTGTTTTGAAGTCTGTGTACGTTTCACCGCTCTCCATTCTGCCTCCCAAGGTTAGAGTCCCATGTGGAAGATTGAGCTCCAATTATTGTTTCATTTCCTTCGGGAAACTGTACACCATCTAATTGATTTACCCCAGTGCTAGAACTGCCAGAACCTTTATTCAGCATGAGTGAGTATAGCTCTGAGGTCAGGAGGCTTTCACTGGTCCGCCCCCCATGACGTGCACACACACAGAGGCTGCTCCCAGCTTCCCCCCACCCGAGAGCTGAGGCAGCTCCATAACCTCACCACGCTGCACGCGACTGCTTATGTATGATGTCCCATCTGGCCCGATGCCCAGTCACTGGGGACACATCTAGCCAGTGACCTTTGGAATGAAGAGGATTGATTGAGCCAGGTAGATGCGAAGTTCTTGTGACTTTGTTAGAATGGGCTTCATGAAGTCTTCTTATAACCAGGTTCAAGGTTGAATAGGTGTATACATTTGATTTTTTTAAAAAATGAAATTGGGAAAAAAGCCCTCTTTTTTATCTTAATATTCATTTTTGGCATCTTCAGTGTAGTTGGGCTTATTTGTACAGAAATGAAAACTGTGCTTTATACTGAAGTCAGTTATCTGCAGGTCAGGCCCCAGTAAGCTGTGGGGCAGCTGCTTGCATACGCCTATGGCCTTGAGGCTGGGCCCAAGCGTCACAGATTCCCAGCACCTTTTCAAAGAGGAAGAGTAACCTCCTGGTAGTGCCCCTTTCCCTGTACCCTGGTGCTTAATCAGAGGCATTCTTTTGCTTCATTGTTCGTAGTAAATTGGACCCTTTCTCCCCTCCTACTCTTAAATTCCCAGCGCATGACAGAGAGGCCTGAGTAATTCTCCTCACTTTCGTAGATGAGCGATATACCTTTGGTGAAAGCCTTACAGAATGATTTGGCCTTACCTGAAACGCCTTTCCAAACTGTCTCTCACTGCCCCCTGCGAAATTTTTCCTGCCTCTGTTCCAGGATGCTATTGTTCTCCCGGATCCCCCTTTTCACAGATTTGTGTTAACAAAGTGTTCACTCTTTGTGCTGGAAGTTCCCTGTGGGCAGTTAGCATGCGTGTTTTGTTCTTACTGTATTCCCAGGCCCTAGCAAAGGGCCCGAAAGCTGGTAGATCCCTCGTGCGTTTATTGAATGAATAGACAAAGGAAGGAGGCAGTTGGGCAGGTGGCAAGTGTAAATCATCTTGGCTGTTCTTCCTTCAAGCAAAGTAATGCTTTGCTCCTGAACTTAGAGCTTAAGAAAGAGAACCGCTTGTTTCCTTTCCATTCTGTTTTCATTTCTTTCCTTTCTGCCTCTTGTCTTCCCCGCTCCCTCCTCCCCCATTTCCTCATGTGACTTTCCCCTTTCCCCTCCTCCTTCCTTTAAAGAGCCCATTACCTACTAGAAGAGAATCCCAGCCTCTTGGGTCAGAGCATGGTATTGAGCTGGCCCGAGGGTCTGTGATCGGGTCCAGGACCCTCGCCCTATCTGGTGTGCTCAGAAGGGCCCTGTAAGGTCGTGTTTGTGCCCAAAAGGCAGACACAGGGGAGGATAGGATGGCAGTGCTCATAAATTGGATGGGAAATACTGGTCTTCTTTGGCATAAATTGGGCAATATGATTATTATGTGGGGGAGTGCTGTGGGAAGCCATTACGAAGGTAATGGTGAGTGGGCCTCAGTGGTTGGCCAAGATAATGGACAGGTGGAATGTGGTGCACTCACTTGACCTTATGCTTCAGGCTGGAAAAGAAGTAATTGATCAGTGTGAAAGGACACTTATCAAACAAATAACTTCAGTAATATGCCTGTAATTTACAAAAAACTCTAAGGATATCCTGTACCTTATGTCATATAACTATTTGCCTGTACTTTCTCCCCTTAAAAAGTCACTTGCTCACAACCTCCGTGATACTGATACCTCCCTAAGCTTTCCTTTGCTTGCTTCCTGTTTGTAGTCTGCAGTTGTGTGTCCTCTACACATGGCCATGCATCAGAATGTCTTCGAAGCTCTTAGCTGGCAGATACTCAATCTGGATCATTCTCTAGACAAATAACAGCAGCAAACCTGAGTGTCATTTGCAATTAATGGTTCCCGAATGTAATTAAAAGAATTTTAGAAAGCTAACTACTTTGAAATTTTGAAACAAGCTATTCTTGATTTATATTTCTTTTTGCTTTGTAATTAAATGAATAATTACAGCAGTGTGAACTCTAGGTAGCTGTTGGAGCCAGGAACAGGCTCAGTAAAAGCACTACTGCCTTAGCAGTAGATTTATTGGAAGCATGTGTGTGTTAAAGTTATCCAAAAGCCCTATTTTTAATGAACATAGAAAACCAACTGTTGTATGACTTCTAACTTTTCAAATTGTAAGAAATTATTCAGATCTGAATGAACGTTGGACTAAAGAAACAAACAGTAATAGTTGGAGAAAATACAACAGACTTAAATTCTTGATGCATTTACTTAGAGATATTTACTAGGAAAGAGCTCTTTTTCTTAAAAACAAGACTATAAAGATGTCTTCACTACGATGGTTCATTTTTCCTTAGGCTCTCTTTTTGAGCTCTCTTGAGCTTGACTGATCTGTTTCATAGGATTCAGTGTAGATTTTGATAATCTTGTTCCCGAGACAAAAAGCCTGAGAAGTGGCCAAAAACTCATGGCCAGAGAATATGAGTCAGTAGTGAATTGATTAAATTCACTTTCTATCAGGCTCTGGACAGGGGGCTAAAGCACGATATAGAAAGGCCGGAGGACTTTTATCCCAGAACACCTTTGACATCTAGAGGAAAGTTATACCTATGACCACTTCCTTAAGCCTCCTCTCCCTCCCTTCTCCTCCTCCAGCTATTGAAGTTTGGCTTAGGTGACTAATAGAGGGGGCGAGAGGATAGTCCCAGCTCTGTGAACCTGACAGGCAGAGGAAGCAGGAACAGCTCTTTTGGGGAAGGCTCTTTCTGTTTTACCCTGGATCTTTCCAGAGATTAAGCACTAGCGCGCAGAAGTCTGGGAATGATGGTCCTTAACAGCGTGTAAAACGAGGTTTTCGGTCTGCCGAAGAGTTCCTGTGGCTCACCCGGAGATGTTAATGCGAAGTCAGGTCAAGTGTTCACAGAGCTCAGGGGCTCACTGTTCTAGCAGTAAGGATAGTTTATTCCCTCTTCCCTAATTCCCCCTCTGGGGATGGCTTTGATGCTCAGGATATTAGCAGTTTCTTTGTGTTCCCTTCCTTTTGGTTTGGTTCCCGGGGCCAGTTTATAGTCTTTCTGAGGTGCTCTGGGAGATGCTCTTCCTCAAGAGTGATCTGTACCTGAGTATTGCTCTGTTGCTTTAGGTTCTTTTCTCTGGGGAAGGTATAGTATTAACAGGGTTTCCATTTAAATTGGGCTTTCAGATTGGTCAAGAGATACTAACTTCACTAACCCTAACTGCTAGGCATGACTTGGGGACTTTGCCTTCAATCCTCTCCTCCTTGGTGCCCAAGATGGGGGCAGTCCCAGAGTAGTAGGGCTTCTGAACCCCCGTGTGTGCAGAAGGCAACTGGCAGAAATTCCTTGCCTGTCCGACATCTGCCTAGGAGTCGTCTTTGGAATTTGTTCCCACTGTGTATTCACTCAGCACGGTAGTCCAAGGTGTTCCTGAATTAAGTCAGATGTGTGCACATTGAAAACATCTCCCATCCCCAGTCATTGTTAAGTCCCTCGATACTGGACACAAGTAATAGAGTGAGTCATGTCGGAGGGTTCGTAGGCGGGCACAGTGGATCCTTGCTGAGTTTATTTGGCCCTGTTCTCTTTACTCCTGTTCTGTATTCATTTGAATATCCTGTGTGTTCCTTCAGCAAAACATCACACTGAATCATAACAGCTACTGGTTGTATTTGTCTGTTCCCTATGCTGGGCTTTGAGCTCTCGAGTAAGAACCCTGACTCTTCTGTCTGCACTTCAGCTCGCAGCAGAGTACCTGGCACACAGGCGTGTTTGGTAACGCTGAAGAGGTGAGGGAAGGAGAACACACATGCCGTGTTCTCTGTATTCAGAAGAGGCGTCCTCTCCAGGGGCCTCCAGTGTGAGGAGGCTGGTGCTTCTGGGCATCCATCCAGGTTACTTCTAGAAGATGACAAAGGGATTACTTTGAGACCAAACCACCTCTCAGCTGACCCTGTGCCCTGGACTTGAACTTCTAAGTTACAGAGAGGCAGTTTTTAAAAATTGATACCACTTAGCAGAGGCATATCCCTAATTTACCTTTCTTTTCTCTTCCTTATAAATGCCTAATTTCTTTTCTGTGACCCTGAGAAAACTGTTGTTGAGACCATTCCCAAGGCATCTTGACAAGTAGGCAGCCAGCTCTAGGGAAGGTGGTTTGACTGGGCCTCCCCTTTCTCACAAATGCCCATACAGTTATTTTCTGCTGTATAACCTGAATTGTTGTATGCCTCTTAAGAGCATTTAAAAAAAAATCTACTCCTGTGGGAGCCTGGGTGGCTCAGTTGGTTAGACGTCTGACTCTTGGTTTCGGCTTGGGTCGTGATCTCATGGGTTGTGAGGTCGAGCCTATGTCAAGCTCCACACTCAGTAGGGAGTCTGCTTGAGATCTGTCTCTGTCTGCTTCTGCCCTTTCTCCCTCTCACTCTCTCTCTCTCTCTCTCTCAAATAAATAAATAAATAAATAAATAAATCTTTTAAAAAATCTACTCCTGGGGTGCCTGGCTGGCTTAGTTGGAAGGACATGCAACTCTTGATCTCGGGGGTTGTGAGTTCGAGCCCCACCTTGGGTGTAGAGATTACTTAAATAAATATGTAAATAAAAAAACCCTAATTCTTCAACTCCATCCACATATTTTTGAAGGGCTGGCTTTTTGTACTCACAGCATAACACAGTGACGGCGTAGATGGTTGCCATTTGTCGCGGGCCTGTGGTTTTTCTGTCCTTACATATGTCGTGTAATCTGCGGGAGATCCTTTACTCTAGCACAGAGACTCTCTGGGTTGCAAGCAGAAGTGAAACAAACCCCACTACGAGTGTGTAAGTGAAAAGGGAAATCAACCGGCTCCTGTGATGGGGTGTTGGGGAGGCTTGGTCTCTGGGGCGCAGCTTGGTGATGCCCTCCCTGCTCTCTCCACCTCTTGCTCTGCTTCCTTCTGGTTTGCTTCATGCTCAGACAGGTGCCTCCATTTTGTTGGCTCCAGCACTTCTGGGCTTGCATCTACACAGCCCTAAGTTGAGAAGAGAGAGGCTCCAGAATTAATTACTGCTGTGGCCCAGGCGGAGTCCTGAAGCTTTGGCCAGGCCTGGGTTCTGCCCATTCCCTGAGGCAGGGGTGAGGTCACTCTGAGGGGGAGTGGGAGAAGGGTGGTCACCCAAGACTTGCTTTTTGCTGTCAGTGCAAGACGGGCGGGGCAGGGGGAGGTTGAGGTTGGGCAGGCAACACTTTGGATGCTTGCTACAGGTAGGCACTATTACCGCTTTTTTTCCACAGATAGGAAAACAGAAGTGTATTTCCATTTTCTTTTTAAACCTTGAGGTTAGTCTTGATGAAAGTGTGGGCCTGTGACTGATGGCCCCGCCTTTGGGCAGGCTCCCTGCCAGCTCTGCCTTTCCTCTCCCACAAAATCATCCTTGGGCGCCTCTGTTGTCTATATACCTACATCTCTCCTGAGCCTGCCCATTGTTACCTTCTCGTAAACCAGAGAGCAGTGGCCGGAACCCTTTCTGAATGAAAGAATGAATGAGCCTTGATCTGCACCCGCAGAAGGCACTTGTCACTTCTTACCCGATATGAATGTTTTGCTCCCACCAGGGCCTCTAAGAAACAGGTATGGGTGGAGGTTTGCTTCAGAACCTCCTTACATTCTGTTTCCCTCTCCAGTTTCCGATGGTGTGGTCTTTACCTGTCTTCTCCCCAGTTTTTCCCCTTTTAGCTCCCTTTTGTAAAGGATGAGTAAAACTAAATGAATTTCTGCCTCTTTATCCTGTCTCTTCTTGCTTTATCTGCACTGAGGGTGTATGGCTGAGGTGGTCTTAAATGCCAGCTGAGCTTTCTGGCAATGAGTTCTTGGCTGAAGGAGTGGAAAGTGATCGTTCTCTGTAATGCCTGATGATGTTTCAGGTTCGCCTTTTCTGTGGTCAGGAGTGGATTACCAGTGCCAAACGGGCAGGAGTAGCACTTGCTAGCATCTCTGTGGCTTCCATTATGCCATTTCCATTTTATACTGTGAAATATGTCAAAGTTGCCAGCCAGGCTAAAGCTTACTGTATTCCTGTGCTCTGACAAAAGCATATCTTAATTTTATTAATAGTGTAGAGGAGTGGAACTCTTGGTTCAGGATGTGGATATTGAAGGGTGTTTTTCACAGAGCATTATTAAAGGACTGATCCTAGTTGATGCTGATTCATATCAACTGGACTTGGTGGGGAGATACACCTATGCCCCTCATCATATTTTGAAGGGGGAGTAATGTAGAAACTTAGAAGGAAAGCAATCTTTTGCCCTGCTACCCAGTTCAGACACTGTGGCTTGCACTTCTGTGCCTCTCTAGGCACCATCCAACTTTGCTTAAAATTAAAAGCTAGTGAGGACAAATGGGCAAGAACTGTAGTTTGGATAATGAGCAGAGTAACTTTTTATAAATCTTCGGATCCATGAACATGGGATGTCTTTTCATTTATTGGGTCTTTAGTTTCTCTTACCAACGTTACATAGTTTTCAGCATACCTGTCTTCTTAATGCTGTTGTCATTTGAATTGTTTTCTTTTTGGATCATACATTTGTGATGTATTGAAATACAAGTGATTTTTCTGTATTGGTCTTATATCTTGTTACCTTGCTGAGTTTATTTATTAGTTCTAATAATTTTTTAATGAATTCTTTAGAACTTTCTACATATAAGATTATGCCATCTATGAATAGAGACACTTTCAGTTCTTCCTATCTAATCTTGATGTTATTTTTCTTTCTTTACTGATTGCCTTGGCTAGAACCTCTAGTATAGTGTTGAATAAAAGTGGCAAGAACAGGCATCTTGTTTTGTTCCTGATCTTAGGGGTAAAGCATCTAGTCTGTCACATTTTGTCACCGTTAAATGCGACATTAGTAGTGTGTTTTTGTGAGTTCCCGTCTCATCTCTGCTGTGTTTTTAGCATGATTTTGTTCTGGTTATTCTCAAATACTTTGCTGCATCTGTTGAGCATTTGTTTTGTCTTTTATTCCATTGATACAGTGTAGTAAATTAATTGACTTTTTGTAATTAAACCAAGATTACATTCCTGGGATAAGTCCCACTTGGCCATGATGATAATTCTTTGTATGTGTTGCTGGATTTGGTTTGCCTCATATTTTGTTAAGGATTTTTATGTGTATGTTTGTAAGAGGTATTAATGATTCTGTGTTTAAGAAATTATCTTACGTAAATAGTTTTCTTAAGTAAGCATACATCTGTTATAAGAAATAAAGTAATGCACAGAAAACAGCACAGTGCTCAGCACATAGTAAGTGGTCAGTTTATGCAGATCGCCTTTTTTTTTTTTTTATTTTCATGACTCAGATCAGAGGATCTTGAGTCGGATAGACATGGACTTGAATCTTGGCTTCTTCCACCTTCTAGTTAGCTTCATGACTTTGGGCCCTGGATATTATACCTGAATATGTTAATTTTTTTCACCTTTATGAGTGTAGTTGTCAGGAGATTTGATGAGAATATGCAGAGAACCAAACACAGGGTCTGGCACGCAGTTGCAGGTTGAGAATGGGGTAAAAGACACACTTATGACCATGTACCATGGAGAAGGGCACGGTTGGCTCTTTCTGGATGGAGCTGGGCATGAACTCGGGCAGCCAGCAGTAGACTGGTATTTTTAAGAGTAACATAGGAATATATTGGGCACATCAGGCAAGACTGCAGAAAGCAAAGCCTTGGATCTGTGAACAATCAAGAAAGAAGAAATTTGGGGATATTTACAAAAGCAGCCAGCCTTTGGGCTTATTATCATGTCTCTGTGCAGCCTCTTTGGGGAATGCTAATTATATTCTAGTTACTAAGCTGCCACATTCCTTACTCCCTTGGAGGAGAATTTCCGTAACAGGGGAGTGGGTGAATCTACAAGCCTGTCAGGAATATCAGCTTCCACAAAGTGACCCTAATGCAGTGAAAGAGAGAGTTAGTTGTCTTTGCTTTAGAAAATGAGGCATTTGCTCCCCATTGGACTTCACTAGTCAAAGCCTGCCTTAGGAGAAAAGATAGGAAAGCTTTGTGGTTTAGGTTCTCGCCTTCCTGGCAGATGGACAATGGAACAGACATTTCTTAGTTCCTGTGACATTTTGTTTGTTCTTGTGGATCAGTGTATACATTTTCTAAATGGACATGTAATCCAAGTCTTGTAATTCCAGGTTCTAGACATTGAACTTGAAGGCTTGTCTTTAGACTGATCTGTTTCTCCACCACCCCTGGACCCAAACCTATAGTCAAGCAGACCTCCCACTGAGCACCAAGTCCGCCGTGGGGCTCGATCTCACACCCCATGAGATCACTGCCTGAGCCAAATCCAAGAGTCAGGCATGTAACTGACTAAGTCACCCAGGTACCCCTCTGATCATTTTTGACCCATAGAATGAATGTGTCTGTGGCTTGTCGCTTTATATCTTTCCCTATTTGGCTTGGTGAAAGTTTAGTTCTGAGGCAGCTGGGGCCCTGTGAGGGCTTGCTTAGGGATTTCAGGGCCTGAGTCAGGTGAGGCTGACTGCTTCTGCCCTCCGGGCTGGCCATGGTCACTCTCTAGCCTCCACGCAGCACCTTGTCCACAGTTCAAGACTTGTGCAAGACATGTTCACAGACTTGCTTAGAATTCTCCTGGTTTGCTTTTGGGTCCATGGATGACTATGTTTGTTCTCTGGCCTTTTGTTTCTTCAAAGGCCTTTTGTTCTGTCTGTTCTGTGATTTATTTTTTTTTTACTTTTTATTTTATTTATTTATTTATTTGACAGAGAGAGATAGCCAGCGAGAGAGGGAACACAAGCAGGGGGAGTGGGAGAGGAAGAAGCAGGCTCCTAGCAGAGGAGCCCGATGTGGGGCTCGATCCCAGAACGCCAGGATCACGCCCTGAGCCGAAGGCAGACGCTTAACGACTGTGCCACCCAGGCGCCCCTGTTCTGTGTTTTAAACCTCTTTTGTACCCGTAGCCCTTTTCAGCATGCTGTTTGCTGCTTTCACTCCACTGTGCCTACTAACTGGGCGCCAGGAATGAGGTGATGAGGAGTTGGGTGAAGATCACAGTGTCACTCTGTAGAAGCCTCATGAGTCATTTAAAAATGTCTTGTCCCTGGGCTGTAAAAGGGGGGAGGGAGCCCAGGTGTTTTAAAGGATTGAAAGACTGGGACCTGAAGGCCCAGGTTTCTATCCAAGACTCACATGGGAGTAGTGACTCTTGGATGATGGTCTTTGCAGTGGTGGCTGGAGATAGAATCGTTCCTTTGGGCTCAGGGAAAACTTACCCTTCCGTACGACCATTTTCTGTGTAACAGGTGTTGTCCTACAGTGTGAAAAATTTTAAACTGATGTTAATGGCACAAGCAAGCATAGCTAAAAATACTCATTTTCACACATTTTTGTCTTAAAGGTCTAGAAAAAGAGGCTATATCCTAACAGTTGTCTGCTTAGCTGAAAACCCTAAAGGAAATAGGATTCCGATGACGAGTAGAGTTCAGTATGGATTGCTTAGTTGAGAAACACAGAAATCTGTTGGAACTTGGGACTTGGAGGCTCCTCCTTCGGGCTGCATCTAGAATGGATCCACTCTAACCACAGCCAGGTGCAAATACAGCTTCTCTGTCCAGTGAAGGAATAACACGCTCTGAATTTCCTAGTTGATTGAAATTGGGTACTTTCCAGAGGGCCTAACCTCCTTTTTAATTTGATTTTATTTTCTGGGTGTTCAGAAAGCTGGTAAGCATAGAACAAACTTACTTTGTGTTAGTTTTCAAGGCTCAGTTAGCTTTTATCCCTCCAAACACCTTTTCAGGTGAAACGTGTCTTTAAATGTAAAGCAGTGTGGGACAAAAAATAAAAGCAGTGTGTCCAACTGCTAATCTGGAAAACAAATAACATTCTTTTCCCTTGGATTTCTAATTCTGGTAAGATATATGAATTACTTTCTTGCTCTTTTTCTCAAAGATTTAATTATTTAATTATTTATTTTAGAGAGCACGTGTAAGCATGCATATGAGCAGGGGGAGGGCTGAAGGAGAGGGGGAGGAAGAATCCCAAGCAGACTGCATTGAGTGCAGAGCCTGATGCAGGGCTCAATCCCACGACCCCGAGATCATGACCTGAGCACCAACCAAGAGTCTGTTGCTCAATCGACTGAGGCACCCAGGTGCCCCAAATTACTTTCTTTATTAGTACAGAGGTCACATGAAAATAATTGAATCTTTTTGTTAAAAAGATTTTATTTATTTGAGAGAGAAAGCGAGAGAAAGCATGAGTGGGGGGGGGTGAGATGGGGAGAGGGAGAAGCAGGCTCCCCACTGGGCAGGGAGCCCAATGTTCCTTAAAGAATGTTATGCTTTGCTTTGGCAGAGCCTTAAGTTACTTGCAGGTCTGTCTAACCCCTGGAGGCCTGTTTTGAACCTCTGATAGGGCAGGCTTAGTGTAGTCTTCCCTCCAGAAAATAGTTCAGCCCTTCTACTAAGGCCTGTCCTCTCAAGGTCTCAGTGAATGCCATGGGTGAGTCTCCAAGAACATTCTGCTCTGGTGCTCAAACACCTTCCTATTTCGTGCAAACATTGGGAATTACTCAGTTTGTAGCTTTCTGGTCATTTTTCACCCTGCCTTGTGTGTGGAATTTCCCTTCTGCATGTATGATGTAGAACTCAGTGCATTTCTAGAGCTCTCTTTCTGTGTAGCTTCCTCTTTCCCAGCACTCTGCCTATACCTTCTAGCCCCCTCCCACTTACTTGAAGTCTGATGATCTTCATTTTCTCAACTTAGCAAGGGTTCCAGGTTCAGTTTGGGGTCCCTTTCCCAGTACTTGGTGGCCTGGAAATTGTGTCCAGGCAGGAAGTTGGGTGACTGTATAGCTCACTTTGTTTCTCTCTCTCTTGGGCCTCACAGTTATGCACTGTCTGTTGTCCCATCTGAAATAGTTGTTTTACAGACTCTGGTTTCTAGCTGTTTGCTGGAAGTGGTTGCGTCTGGCTGGTCCTTGATAGTCCATCATTGCTGGGGTAGAAACCCCAGGAAATCCGGTGACATTGCCCATTGAAAATAATTCTCAGTAAGTGAGTGCAGTTCTCCATGGTGTGCCTGCCCGTGTTAGAAAAACTAAACAGACTTGGGGCGCCTGGGTGGCACAGCGGTTAAGCGTCTGCCTTCGGCTCAGGGCGTGATCCAGGCGTTATGGGATCGAGCCCCACATCAGGCTCCGCTGCTATGAGCCTGCTTCTTCCTCTCCCACTCCCCCTGCTTGTGTTCCCTCTCTCGCTGGCTGTCTCTATCTCTGTCGAATAAATAAATAAAATCTTAAAAAAAAAAAAAAAAAGAAAAACTAAACAGACTTAACATGAATTTCTGAGTGAAGCATAATAGTGTTCTTACTTTGCCTGTTCATTATACCCCTTTCCCACAGACTGGAACTGTTACTGTTACTGTCCTGACAAGAATAATGATTAGAGCTCCCCTGAGGGCAGATGGGCTGAGAGCAGTCCTTGTCACTGCTAACACTGGCAGTGCTCAGTGGGTGACCTTTCCTTTGGTTTGTTCTTGTTCTTCACATCAGATGCAGTTTTACTCTTGGGAAGGGCCTCGTTAATGTGCTGGCAGTTCAGGAACCACCTTTTGAATCCACATGGGAAGTCTATGCTAAGAGACCACCGAACTTCTGAATCAGTGGGAAGTTGATGTGTGGATTGAAAGACTCATGTGTGAAAGAGGATTGCTTGATCTGGGAAATCTCGGAAATTTAAAGGCATGTTTGAAGGAAGCTAATTTGAGGGGCGCCTGGGTGGCTCAGTCGGTTAAGTGTCTGCCTTCCGCCCAGGGCATGATCCTGGGGTCCTGGGATCAAGCCCCACATCGGGCCCCCTGCTGATAGGAACCTGCTCCTCCCTCTGCCTGCCGCTCCCCCTGTGTGTGCTCCCTCTCTGTCAAATAAATAAATAAAATCTTAAAAAAAAAAAAAGTTTATGAAGGAAGCTAATTTGCACAGGGATACGCATGTAGAAGGATGGGCCATACTCCCACCAGTGTTGAATAAAAGAAGCCATGTGTTCTGATGTGGGTTGTTGATAGTTGTGAGGAACAATAGGCTTCTGAGTAGACACGAGACTTGGCTGTTAGCTGCGCCAAGAAGCGACCAGATCAAGGAAACAGGCTGCTGTTTGTGTTTTCTGGTCAACAATTAATTTACTTCAGATGTATCGGTAAAGATCTAGCGCTCTTATTCAGAAATCATGACTATTGCCAGCTACAGATGTTTCTTTTCTTTTCTTTTTCTTTCTTCTTTTCTTTTTCTTTCTTTTTTTCTTTTAATTACTGTTGGGTTCTTTGTGTAGCCTCCTGAATGACCCTCAGCTGCTGAGTAAGCCCATGGTACTCTGTATAGTGCACCATGATAGCTTTAATTTTGTGTCATCCAAATGTTGTTTCTGAAATGTGTTGATTTTTAAAAGCCCGAAGATGTTTTTCTTTTTAATTTTAGATGCAACCCGAGAAATATTCCTTGGATCCACTGATGCTTAGAAAATTTAGAAGTTAATGAGCTGAAGAAACAATGCTCAACCCCGCTAAAAGAGAAACAAAACATTGAGGAGGAATCAGTTTTTTTTCACCTGTCAAATTGATTGACGTTTTATTTATTTATTTATTTATTAAAGATTTTATTTATTTATTTGACAGAGACAGCCAGCGAGAGAGGGAACACAAGCAGGGGGAGTGGGAGAGGAAGAAGCAGGCTCCTAGCGGAGGAGCCTGATGTGGGGCTCGATCCCATAACGCCGGGATCACGCCCTGAGCCGAAGGCAGACGCTTAACCGCTGTGCCACCCAGGCGCCCCTGATTGACATTTTAAAATGATAGTATTATAAGTTGGCTAATTGAATTTAAATTAAAAACTAAATGGAAGTAAAAATGGTAGCATTTAGTGTTGGCAAGGGTGTGACAACACAGGCACTTCTTTGAACTTCCAGGAAAAAAAAAAATATATCACCTTTCTGAAAATAAGTTAGGTAGTGTATACTAAAAACTTTTATACTCTTGGACCCAGCAGGTATTGGTTCTAGGGTTGGTTTCTTTTTTTTTTTTTCTTTCTTTCTTAAAATTGTTAGAAATTTAAACAAAAACGCAAGTAGGAAGGTGTTTGTTGCAGTGTTATTTCTAATGGTGACATATTAGAATGACCCCGAATACCTAACAACAAGAGTGTTTCAGCTGTGGCATTTTCTCATTACAGAGTACCACGTAACCATTAAAATGGTGTTTATGAAACCTATTTCATCACATGGAAAAATGCACATATTTGAAATAAGCAAAACACCAAATGATAGGTAGCCTCGCGTCTGCTGTTATTAAAAAATGCATGCAAGAATGGTCAGAAATACGCCAAAATGTTAAAGCGACTGTTTTTAGGTGGTGGTTTTATAAGAGATTGTTTTCTTCTTTATGTTTTCCTCTGTTTTCCAAAATTGGAGCAGGGGAGCATTCTAGGTATGCGAAAGTAAATATGATTTTGTATCTGCATTCTGGACTTACCTAAGGCCTTTCTAGAGCCTGGACTGGCATCTCAAATCCCAAGAGTAGGCACACCATTCATCTCTCTAAAGCTAGTTTATTCTTTTACGTTTGGGTGGAAAACTACCTTTTTTTTTTTAAACAGTGATTTCTCTGCTTATTCTTCAGATAAAAATTTTGATGATGAAGATTCTGTGGATGGTAATAGACCTTCCTCTGCTAGTTCTACATCATCCAAAGCTCCACCCAGCTCCCGGAGAAACGTTGGAATGGGGACCACCCGCCGGCTTGGGTCATCCACTCTTGGATCCAAGTCTTCAGGTAAGACCAACCCCCACGGGGTGCTGTGGGGTTGGCCCTGCCGGCGTTTAAAACCAGACGTGTGTGGTGCTTGCCTTCTGTGTCCTTCAGGAGTGAAGTAATTCTGTTGGCAGTAAATTTCTGTTCGCTGTTCTTTAAGTTAGTACTGTGCTGTCCATGCTGATAGCTGTTAGGGTAGAAGTTAGAGCTGCTGTGTTGCAGTGTTTTGGTATGGGGGAGCCCATGGGAGAACACGGCCAGCGCAGAGACGAGCTAGAGCTCGGAGACAGAGCAGGAGTGTGCCCTTATGGCTTTGTTCAGTTATGGGGCTCCAGCTATGCCTGAAATTACCACGGGGCCTTTTTTTGCCAACTTTTACCCAACACTGAGACTACCCAGAAGTCAGATGGCGTGCCTTCTGTGCTTAAAATGTGTTTTGTTCCTATAGTGTTATTCCTCGTGAGACCAGTATGGATGTTGACCTAACTAAATGGTAGAGATGAGCTCCCCAAACTTTGAACACTGATTTACAAAGATGTCTTCCTCTAAATCCCACCCCGCAATTTAGACAGCTTGAATCCTTGTTATATACAACTTGCATTTTGCTGTCACATTTTAAGTTGACATGCACATTTCTTTTTACTTCAAATGTGTAACCACTGTTCTTAGAACTGTTCTGATTGTTAGCATTGGGTTTTTGAACTTGGCTGGATGAGCTAAGTTAAAACTGGGGTAAGGATTAACATTAGAATGCTGTCTCCTGGTGGTCTTTCTGGCCTTCTGCACTGGCCCTAGACTGTTGGGGTCTTCCTCGGTCAGCTCGGTGTCCCTGCAGCGCCTCTGCCACCAGCTTCTCTGTCCATGTTGGAAGAGCTGTGCTGATGGTTGACAGGGACGTTCACACCACGGATGGCAGAAGGAAAAGCTGTGCGTTTATTGGTATTCTTAGTCCTCGCTATCTTTTTTATTTTTTTGATGCATTAAAAAAATATTTTTTTGAGTTTAAAGCCACAAAACATCAAGTTAACCATTTTAAGGTAACAATCCAGTTGCATTTAGTATATTCACAGTGTTGTGCAACCCCCACCTCTGTCTAGTTCCAGAAGAGCTTCCCCACTCCCAAAAGGAAGCCCCAGACCCTTTAAACAGTTGCTCCCCATCTCTTCCTTCCTGCAGCCCCTGGCAATCAGCATTCTGCATTTTGCCTCTATTCATTTGCCCATTCTAGATATTTCATAGAAATGGAGTCATGTGGGGTCCCTGGGTGGCTCAGTTGGTGAAGCGTCTGCCTTCAGCTCAGGTCGTGATCCCAGTGTCCTGGGATCAGTCCCACATCAGGCTCCCTGCTCAGCAGGGAGTCTGCTTCTCCCTCTGCCCCTCACCCCGCTCGTGCTCTCTCACTCTCTCAAATAAATAAAATCTTAAAAAAAAAAAAAAAAAGGAGTCATGTAATATGTGATCTTTTGTGTCTGGCTTCTTTCACTTAGAGTAATGTTTTTGTGGTTCTTCTGTGTTGTAGAGTGTATCAGCACTTCATTCCTCTTTATTATGACTGAAAAACATTTCAAATCTTTTATTTAAAAAAATCTATTCTTGGGAGGCATCAGTTCCACAAAAAAGGCTCAGAAAATTTCTGTATCATCAGACCACTTTTTTTTCCCCTTCCTGCCCCTCACCCCATACCCCTTACAGAAGTTCCAGCTTTAGATTATGTAGAGAGCTCAGCCCTGTTCTCATCCTTTTTTCCATTTTGTTTAACAACATAGTCATGAATTTGCTTATTGACTCCTCCTTGTCTGATTTCTGGGGCTCACAGACCATGGTTGATCTCAGTCCCCTTCAGTACACGGGTACATGGTGTGGCACTTACCCGGGGTGGCGCTCAGGACCTGTCTGCTCGGGGGGATCCATTCTTTTCACCAAAATAGGCACTGAGCACCACATCATAGTGTGACTTTACTGTCATCTGTCCACAGTTGGCTTGTGAACTCAGTGTGAGGAATCTTCATCAAAAGTGAGGACACATATTTATTCATCTCAGAATCTCCTTTAAAGCCCTGCCTACATCGTCCATGAGGACCCCAAACACCAGATAACTTATTTGTGAGGAAACTCTGGAAAAGCACTCAAACCTAATCAGTGTAAATCATTAATGAGGGTTACAAGATGACCATAGACTCCAATTTTGAAACCTTTATTCTGGGTGGGGGGAAAGTCTGATAAAATGTCACACGATTTTCTTATGTGAAGTAGAGTTCATATTAGCGAAAGAAAAAAACTCTCTCCAAATGATAGCAATCAACTTTCAAGTATACAGAGCATCTTATAACACCTTTATGAGGGAAAGTTGCTACTGATGTGTAAGTGAAAAACTGACACCGTTATCGTGCATTCAAGGGAATGGAAATGTTTTGAGACTAATACAAAGTTGAAATGAAACTGTTAAATTCTTTAGAACTTACTTGAATATTTCACAAATTTTTTATGCTAGATGCCTAACAATAATATAACCTGATTTATTGCCTCAAAGATTAAATATTTTGTTATATATCTGTTTATTAGGAACCTTTCAAAAGATTCAGATATGACTACAGTATAAACCCTCTATATCCTTTAAAGGCTCAATGTCCTCCTTAACAAGTAGTCTCGGCATGTGACTTTATACTAATGTATATAGTATTGTGGAATTACTAAATTTCATCTTGATATTCAAAGTTAGTAATGTTTGTTAGTTCCACAACACTCTAAATTTTTATTAAGCCTTTAGAAAAATAGTTACAAATCTTCCAAAATGTAATGGTGCTTGTGTATTTTCAGACTACCCCTCTGCACATTGTTCACATTTTAAAAATTCATCTTTTTTATAGCTGCAAAAGAAGGAGCTGGTGCTGTTGATGAAGAGGACTTTATTAAAGCATTTGATGATGTACCCGTAGTGCAGGTGAGTGAGGATATTTGCGTTTGATTAACAACAGGTAAGACTGACTCTTCAAATCTCAGTATTCAAATAGGCGATATGTGAAGTCCCTTCCTAGGAGAGGTAATTTTAACTCTCAGGGCTACAGGAGATCTGTGGTTGCAGAGTAGAAAACATTGGTGCATTTATAGCTGAAATGAAGAACAAAAGTCAGGACCCAAAGTGATCTTTCAGTAAGAACTGGAGAGAAGTTGCTTGCTGGCTCTAATAATAATTTTGTGGGTTAGGTCACCTAAATGAGAAAAAACAATGATCAGATTAGGTGTGAGAACAAAAAAGCATGTTTATTTAGGGACTTTCTTTTTTTAGGGCAGGTTGTAAATTTCAAGGAACTGGGTGTCTGGAAAGCTATAAAGAATGGATTAATAAAAGCTCAAGTTTATGCTGTCTTGATGCTTCACTTAAGTACCTAACAGACAAAGCAGAGGTTGCTTGTAAGTTTGGCGTACTCGCATTTTAACTGCTTTGCGCCGCAGTGTCGTCCGTTGTTGACTGGGGGCTAATAACACTTTTCCTCAGCCTGCATTGAATGTCATGCCGGTTACACAGGTAACCGACATCGTAGGCTCACGTACATCCTTAAGTCCTTGACCTTCCCAGCTTGCATCATTTTTGGCTGATTATTCCCCTACCTGTCTTATTAGTAAGATGTTAGCATAAATGAGAAAGTAAATTTGAAGAGAGTGTTAAAGTTACACATACAACATGGTGTTATAAATAATACTAAGAGTAATAAATGACCTGAGTATCACCAATCATTCCCCAGCTGGCTTCTTTCTCTTCTGTACGTGAAATCATCGTTAAGTTTATAGTAAAGCTGTGTTTGAAGCATGGTTATCCATACTTGGCATCGAATCTAGTGGGTATATATTCACAATGGGAAAGCAGCTCATTCTAAGACAAATCTGGTTAGATGTTATCTCATAGGTCCTTCTGAAAAGTGAAATTTTTTTAAACTATACTTACTAAATGCTCTTGACTTTGCATAATTAAAAACTAATCTTTGTTTATTCTGTAGATTTTCTTACATTGGTTGTAAATTAATTTTGCTTACAGATTTATTCCAGCCGAGACCTTGAGGAATCCATAAACAAGATTAGGGAAATACTATCTGACGACAAGCATGATTGGGAGCAAAGAGTAAATGCTGTAAGCTGTTTACTTCATGTGATTACATTTTCATTGGATTTATTTAAATGTTTTAAACACTTAATTATGCAATTGGGGTATAGCTCTAATGAATTTCAAGTACTAAGTATTTTGAATCTAAATTACCGTATTTACACTTAACCCTGTTAGTAGAATACCTCACTTCTGTTTCTAAAACATGCCAACCTATGCCTTTATGTGTGTCCTGTACTTTTAACAAAGACCTGACGTGGAACATCTGAAGACAGCCTCCACTCTTGCCTTAGGTCAACATTTAATTGTGATTGTTGGCCAGTAAATCGACTTTTCTTAGTGGCATTTTCAGTGTGTTTTGCTCTCTTCCTTTCTTCATATCACTTGCTGGAAAGTTGTGTCCCTTCTATTTAAAAAAGTAGATGAATGAAAAGTGGGGTGAACATTAAAATGAGGGTGTGCCTCATCGGAGGAAAACTGTTTTCCAGTGGTTGGCTGGCAGGAAGTGAGGCGATAAAATTACTGCTGTATTCCTTTCAAACTCAGACTAGCCTTTTAGTAATGATACAGTGGAGGATAGTAAATGAAAGACTGTAGGATTGCTTCTTTCGATTCATTAAACGAATGGCGGTTGGAGTCAGTTGTTGGGGAAGGTAAACTTTAGGGGAGGAGTTAAAATGAAGGCTTTTGTTGTTTTATTGTTAGCACAGAATCTATAAATACACTAAAATGTTTCCAATTAAAAAATACATTTTGTAGAATTGTAAGATACTGTATATAAAAATAATATGTTCTTATTTGTGGTATGTAGATTTATGCAATATGGTAGCTGATACTGAATTGGCTGAATTCTTTCAGGAGAACTTTTGATACCAGTTAATTTTGATGTTGATCTCTCATATTTGATGGCTTTTATTGTTTTGTATATACTGTTTTAAGAATCATTTTGTGTATCTGAATTTTCTCTATCCCATCAGCTAAAAAAGATAAGATCTTTACTTTTGGCTGGTGCTGCTGAGTATGATAACTTCTTTCAACATTTACGTCTTTTGGATGGAGCTTTTAAACTATCTGCTAAGGACCTGCGGTCTCAGGTAGTGCGGGAGGCTTGTATCACACTGGGGTAAGGACTCCCATGCTTCAGATTCTCACACATCCTAAAATAGCCTCGTGGCAGGGCTTCTGAGATGGTCCATTGAATATGCCCAGCGGGTGTCTTTAATGTACCTTCTGACTAGTCTCCAGGACCTGTTCTATTTATACTTCTGTTGGTACTTTGGTAGTATTACAGTGCCGCCTGCCCAGTGACGGAAAGTGTGACAGATTTTCAGTTTTATTCAGTGACTTAGCTCTGAAGCCTCTCTTTTAAACTTGAGGCAGTTATTGTTAATAACACAGAAAAAAGAAATTTTACAAACTTCTGTTTCTCAGCTGTTTCATTGATTTTACTGGCAGGATATAGCATGATTATCAGAATTTTTGTTTGTTTCCAGAAGAGCACTGTAGCTATAAAGTTAAAGCCAAAGGCATATACTACCGTAAAATTCTACCCCAGCTAAACCTGTTATCAGTGTTTGAAGCTGGAACTTCTGTGTTAGAAAGTGTGTCTGAAAATCAAAGCAGCAACAGGAAGGAGACACTGCAGCTGTTGAAAGTGTCAGATATGGAAGCATGTCTATTATGTGTTGAAGGTTTTTAATGGGGCAAAAGGAAAAAAGGGTGAGGGAGCTTTTTCATATTTATTAGTATATGATCAATTTGTCTTTTGCTATTTTAAGACTAATTAGTTGGAAATGATGTATTTAAAAAATAAAAGGAACAAACTCATGGGCCAATGGCTGTTTGCCAAGTCCACCGTGCACACTGGAAATATTTTGAAAGTATCTTACTTAGACCCTTGCTTTTCATCTCTCGATAACTTTAAATGAAAGCCCTGCAATGTTAAGAGGTTTATATGCTTCACTGTTTGCCAGAAATACAACTACAGTGCAATTTTTATTTCTTACTGTAGGCATCTGTCATCAGTTCTGGGAAATAAGTTTGACCATGGAGCTGAAGCCATTATGCCAACTATCTTTAATTTAATTCCAAATAGTGCCAAAATTATGGCCACTTCCGGTGTTGTAGCTGTTAGGTTAATCATTCGGGTAAGTATATTTTGGGGCCGTACATAGAATAAGCAAGTGGTAAACATTGGTGGTTGATAAGCAATATTAGAGGCATTTTTCATTAGCATGATCATAAATAGTTGGAATCATGTTGTAGATACAAACTCTCCCCTCCTTAATTATATCCTGTATGAGCCTTTTACATTCCATAATGTGAATTATGAATATGGTGTTTGCCTACTGATATGTTGATCATTTACTCATCATTGGCTTTTAATATTTGAACATCTACATCTGCTTCTGGGTTTATACCCAGTTCTTTATGTCTCCAGATATTACTCCCTAATTCCCAGTCATTCCATTTTAGGTTTTGTGCTTGTGACTTCATTATTCACCTAAAGTTTTTATTTAATTAATTGTGTTTAAGCTGACAAACGAAGGATTCTTTTCAGTGTTCTAAACACTGATTTATGTAAGTTTAAATAATTACCCAAGTAATTTATGTACAAGTTTTCAGTAAAATTTAATAGTTCACAAAAGCTTACAATGAATATTCTCCACATCACCTTCTCCCCACCTTCAAGTCTCTTTTGCCCAGAGGCAGCCCTTGAAACTGGGACTTGGTGATGCTAAAATCTTCCCGGAATATTTCTGGCTGTTGTGGGTCACTTACTTGTATTATTTTTAGTCCCTACTATTTGTACTACCTACTTGAAATATTAAATCCAAAGCCATTGTTGGACATTCCCATTGAAACTGTATCAAAACACATTGGTCTGCAGGTTCCTTTTGAACTCACTCAGATCTCTACTACTAGATAATTTAGACTTCCCGCCAATGGTTTGTTTTGCCATTAGATTTATTTATATATCATTGGGTGGTCTGTTGAGGCTCTGTAAATTTTGTCATGGTCTTCAGCAATATCCAATGAAATTCTTTTTCCTTTTAAAGCTTAGTAAAATTCTAATCTAAATCTATATGTGCTTTAGGTAGTTTAATAAGGAAGTGTGGTTGTCTTAGTTTAATTTTATTTTTGTATTTTCAAGTGTTTACCTCTGTTTTTGTTCTTCTCTGCAGCACACACACATCCCTAGGCTAATACCTGTCATAACAAGCAACTGTACCTCTAAGTCTGTTGCAGTTAGAAGGTAAATTTTTAAACAGCTTCTTCATTCTTTTTGAATTGTTTAAAAACGAAAATAAATTCCAAATTTGCTTCCATGGAAAACATTCACGTTTGAAATGTTAAAATTATTTAAGATCGTTACAATAAATGCCTTTGGATTGAAGGATCATGATCTAAATAGTCTGAAAAATAAATTTGGACAACCTCTCTTATTTGTATGTGTGTGAGAGAGAGCGCGTGCGCAAGAGAGAAAAGGGGGGAGACGGAGAATGTGTGTCTGTATGTATTGAGTTAATGGAAGGGGGGGTGTATGTTTTTTCTCAGATAGTCCCTCTACCTAAATCATTAGTGTACCCTTCTCTGAATGAAAGCAGTAACTGCATGCAAGAAAAATAACATTCTAAAAATTAATGGCATCTATTTAATACAACCGTCTGTAGGAGGAGGCTTATGCTGTTTCCATCTTCCAGCAGTGATTTCTGGGCTTCTGAATGCTGACCAACACCTGCTTCTGCTGCATAGTTAGTTGTGGGAGATGTATCCCAGGACATACCACCTGGTTAGCTAGCTTGGTCTTCGTTCCCAGGTCCCTGCCTGATCTTGTGTCTGGGTGAGCTGCCCTAGATCACAGGCGAGGAGTGGGGCCTCTTCTAGCTGGAAACTGGTTCTTGACTCTTGAGAATCTAATGACGTCTGCGTCTCCTCTTCCCAAAAAAATGTAAATACGCAGAGTAGTTTAGTGTAGATTTTAAGGGGATTTATGGACACTGTTGAAGCCTCTCAGTGGACCGTATCTGGAGCTTCATAGGGTAAATTAATGGCTAGCTTGGACAGCAGCCTCCTGACCACACTCCTGGAGTTCGTTGTCTGATCCTAGCCCAGTGAAAGAGCCCTTCATTCTAAGCTTGGAGCCCAGCTTACATTTGCTGCCCACCATTTCCCTCCTTTCCTGGCATGTCACATAGGTCCCGCCACGTTCCCATGGGTGGGGATGCCTGCTACGCATGAGGCGGCCCCATCTGTCTTATTAACAGCTCTTTGGAAGTCATAAAGGATGAAAGGGGAATTATTCACCTTTATATGTAAAGCCAGGAAGGAGGAATTGGCACATTCCACTGAAAAAGCTTAATCTCTAATGGTGTGGCTGCCTTGTATGTCGCTCAGGAGTGCGGTCTACCCTTTACCCCCAGTTCAGCTGCTGCTTCTAGAGATGAGAGTGTGAGGTCAGCAGGGGAGAGGGATGTTGGTAAACTTCAGAACCTGGCAGACTGCAGCTGAAGCATTACCTCTTCCCGCTGACTAATGTCCGACCTGCCAGGAACGACAGTACCCTGGGGCAGAGCTGTTCCGTGGGCTCAGTCATTGGGTAAATGGTACCCGTTATTAGATTTTGTTGCTGCTGCTGCTGTTATTGTCACTCTTGTTTTAGATTTTCCAAGAGAAATTCAGAGTGTGTTAGGCTGAGTTCCTCTGATGAAGTGACACAGATCTTTGTTACAGAATGTTTAGTGTATTAGTCAGCTTGGGCCGCCATAACAAAATACCATACACTGAGTGGCTTAAACAACAAAAATTGGTTTTCTCACAGTTCTGGGGCTGGAAGTCTGAGATGAGGGTGCCAATGTGGTGAGGTTCTGATGAGGGTCGCTTTCAGGTGGCTGCCTTCTCACTGTGTCTTCACATGGCAGAGAGAGACAGAGAGAGCATGCTCTCTGGGGTTTCTTCTTAGAGGGGCACCAGCCCCATCATTAGAGCCCCATTTTCATGACCTCATGTGAACCTAATTACCTCCTGAAGGCCCCATCTCCAAATACTGTCCTGTTGAGCGGTCAGGCTTCAGCATACAGATTTTGGGGCAAGACCGTTCAGTCCACGGGATTTAACAGTTCTGGCTTCTGGTGCTAAACGACTGGTAACCTGCATTCACTGGGACACTAGAAATGTCACCCCCTTCACTGCTTTCTGAGTCACACGCTCGGGTTGCCGTTCTTACATTAGTCAGGGTGTGCATCAGTCAAAACCATGTGTCTTAATGCCGAAAGAAGTAATAGGGACGTGCAGTCCCTCTGCCTTCATAAAGAGAACCAAAGGGGGCAGTGTAACCCAGGCAGTGTGCTTTCTCTGCTGTACTCAGGCTGTGCCTAGCTCTGCTTGGTAGAACTTGTAAGAAATGAACTGCACAGTCTCCCTGCCTTTGAGGAGCTTATCATTTAGATGGGGAGATTAAAAACAATAATGCAAAGCAATGTAAGAGTGAGTTATAACACCTGTATTGGGGATTTAGAAATTCAGGGAGCAGTGATTAAAACCAGCTAATATATTCCTACGGTGCTTCCTAGACAAGTTGAAAACTGAGTTGAATGATGAGTAGGAGTAGGTAAAGAAAAGAAACAAGTTCTAACCTGATGTGTTTAAATAATGATGTGTTAAACAATGCCGGTATTGATACCGGTTCTTTGTACCTTAGTCGGAAAAGTGGAAGGTAAAACCTAACTTACAGGTCATATTTTTGATTAAAGATTGTTCTAACACACATTTAAGACCAGAATTAGCACCAAAGATGGCTTTATTCACTAAGAGATAGATAAATATAAACAAATGCACACATATTTTTTTAAAAAGAAAAAGAGACAAGAAAAATCAGCCCAGGAAATGACATGAGGAACAGGGAAGAAGTAGAACAAACATGACCTTGGTTGGGGCTGGGGTGGGGAGAGTGATAGAGAGGAGACGGTGTGGGTGTGGGTTGGTGTCCTTCCTTGAAGAAAGTCTGTTCACAGCCAGCGCGCGATGCACGTGCACACACACACGCTGTTGCCAGCCCCGGGACTGGGGTGAATAGCTCTCCCGTGTGCTTCTGAGAAGAGCCCCCTGTGTGCCTGACACATGGGAACTGTTCCTTGTCTGTCTTGCTTGCTGGTTTATGTCTTGGTTACCATTGTTATCTGTAACATCTAGGGTAGGGTTAGGGTTTATTAAAGATTTATTGAGTAATTATATGGATTATGAGATTGTGAATTGGGAGGATCATGGGAGCGAAAGTCTGGTCATTAGAGAAAAATTACCCTCCGATTTGTTTCCTTGAATGAGTTCCTAAGACTATTACGGTTTACTCCCCCAAAGATAAACACCCTGGACTTCTGAAAAGTTATAAAGAGGTAGAACCCAAAGTGGTGATGTAATCCAAAGGAGATGAAACCAGAATTGTTTTTGTGCACAAATCACATATACAAAAGTGAAAAGGCTAGACAAGAAAGGATGTTGAAAGATTAAAGAGGAAAATAGAGGCGTAGTCAGAGAAACATCTATTTTAAGCACTACCTAGGACCTTCTTAGGAAAATTTGGAAAGCACTTTGTTTTTCAGGACATTTTTTTTTAACTTTTTTTGCACAAGGCATTCTGTGAAATGAGTGCGAAGACCAATTTCCTGATTCTGTAATAATGTACATCCTGTATTAATGTATTATTTGAAGTAGCATAAAAACAAATGACAGCGATAGGCCCTTTCAGTAATGTTGCCATGAAGCTCCAGTTTCTGATTTGAGGGGAGCTTTTGTATCCTGTCTGTTAAATGTCTGTATGATTTTTCTTCTGATCACCATAGATGCTTAATTACTTTTACTTGCTTGGGTTTTCAGTCAATGCTGATTCCAACTTTATATTGCACTTTTTGAATCCTAGTAATTAGAAGAAATTCACTGGTTCTAAAAAGTAGTGTGGGAAGAAAAAAAAGCTTTTATTTTCACGAACATAAAAATGACTGAGTTACATATGTTTTCTTTACAATTTTTAGGCGCTGTTTTGAATTTTTAGATTTACTTTTACAAGAGTGGCAGACACATTCACTGGAACGGTAAGCATTTGATTTGCAGGGTTTTTTTCCTCTGAATTGAACCTTGAGATTTAATGCCTCGACAGGTGATCCAACCTGCTTTTTATAAGAATCAAAGGAATCTCTAAGCATTTGTTTGCACGACTTTATCTGTTATTTCTCCTGATGTGAGGCTCATAATATTGGCAGAAACTTTTAGTGAACTTCACTGACTGCAGTTTTGGTGTGCCTAGAGATGTGGACACATTGTGCACCATGCCAACTGCAAAGCCACGATTAACCTTTTCTTTAAATTATTTTTTAATTCCAGTATAGGTAACATACCATGTTATATTAGTTTCAGGTGTACAACGTAGTGATCCAGTAATTCTCTACATTAGTCAGTGCTCATCATAAGTGAATTCTTAATCCCATCACCTATTTCACCCATCCCCCCACGCACCTTCCCTCTAGTAACCATCAGTTTGTTCTCTCTAGTTAAGAGTCTGTTTTTTTAGTTTGCCGCCTTGTTTTGTGTCTTAAATTCCACATACGAGTGAAATCATATGGTATTTATCTTTCTCTGACTGACTTATTTCACTTAGCATTATACTCTCTAGATCCATCCATGTTGTTGCAAATGGCAAGATTTCATGTGTTTCTATGGCTGAGTATTATTCCATTGTGTAGATACACCACATCTTCTTTATCCATTCATCTGTCATTGGACACTTGAATTGCTTCCATAATTTGGCTGTTCTAAATAATGCAGCAGTAAATATGGGGGTGCATATATCTTTTTGAATTAGTGTTTTAATAACTTTTGGGTAAATACCCAGTAGGAATTATTGGATCATATGGTATTTCTGTATTTAACTTTTTGAGGAATCTTCATACTGTTTTCCACGGTGGCTGAACCAGTTTGCATTCCCACCAACAGTGCATGAATGTTCCTGTTTCTCCACATCCTCGCCAACACCTGTTGTTTCTTGTGTTTTTGATTTTAGCCATTCTGACAGGTGTGAAGTGGAATCTCATTGTGGTTTTGATTTTCATTTCCTTGTTGATGAGTGATGTTGGGCTTCTTTTCATGTGTCTGTTGGCCATCTGGATGTCTTTGTTGGAGAAATGTCTGATCACATCTTCTGTCCATTTTTTAATTGGATTATTCTTTTTTTGGTGGGTGTATCAGTTCTTTATACTTTGAATACTAAGCTTTTATTGAATATGTCATTTGCAAATATCATCTCCCATTTAGTAGATTGTCTTTTAGTTTTGTTGACAGTTTCCTTTGTGTGCAGAAGCTTTTTATTTTGATATAGTCCCAATAGTTGATATTTTGCTTTTGTTTCCCTTGCCTCAAGAGACATCTAGAAATGTGTTGTTACAGCCAATGTCAGAGTGGTTACTGCCTGTGCTCTCTTCTAGAATTTTTATGGTTTCAAGTCTCCTATGTAGGTCTTTAATCCATTTTTTTCTCTTTTTTTAGAGAGGGAGAGAGAGAGAGAGAGAGAGAGAGGAGAGAAGGAGGGGGAGAGGGAGAGAGAGAATCTTAAGCAGGCTCTATGCCCTGCACGAAGCCTGACGTGGGACTCTGTCTCACAACCCTGAGATCATGACCTGAGCTGAAATCAAGAGTTGAGTGCTTGACTGACTAAGTCACCCAGGTGCTCCAGTTCTTAATCTGTTTTGAATTTATTTTTGTGTATGATGTGAGGAAGTGGTCCAGTTTCATTCTTTTGCATGTAGCTGACCAGTTTTCCCAGCACCATTTGTTGAAGAGACTGTCTTTTTCCTTTGCATATTCTTGCCTCCTTTGTTGAAGATTAATTGACCATATGATCATGGAATTATTTCTGGGCTCTCTGTTGTGTTCCATTGATCTGTGTGATTATTTTTGTGCCAGTACCATACCGTTTTGAATATTAGAACTTTATAGTATATCTTGAAATCTGGAACTGTGATACCTCTATAGTTTTGTTGTTCTTTTTCAAGATTACTTTGCCTATATGGGGACTTTTGTGGTTCTAGTTCTGTGAAAAATGCTGTGTTGGTATTTTGATAGGGATTGCATTAAAGCTGGAGATTGCTTTGGATAGTATAGACATTTTAGCAGTATTTGTTCTTGGGGCACCTGGGGCCTCAGTCAGTTAAGTGTCTTTTGCTCAGGTTGTGATCTCAGGGTCCTGCTTCAGTGGGGAGTCTGTTTCTTCTTCTGCCTCTGCTCTTCACCTCACTCATTTGCTCTCTTTCTCTCTCTCTCAAATAAATAAAATCTTTAAAAAAACAAAACGAAACACTGCAATATTTGTTCTTGCAATCCATGGGCATGGAATACCTTTTCTTTTTCTTTTTTTTTTTTTAATTTATTTATTCGACAGAGATAGAGACAGCCAGCGAGAGAGGGAACACAAGCAGGGGGAGTGGGAGAGGAAGAAGCAGGCTCATAGTGGAGGAGCCTGACGTGGGGCTCGATCCCATAACGCCGGGATCACGCCCTGAGCCGAAGGCAGACGCTTAACCGCTGCGCCACCCAGGCGCCCCATGGAATACCTTTTCATTCGTTTGTGTCATTTTCTGTTTCTTTCATCAGTGTTTAATAGTTTTCAGAGTATAGGTCTCTTTCACTTCCTTAGTTAAGTTTATTCCTAAATATTTTATTCTTTTTGGTGCAGTTGTAAATGGGATTATTTTCTTAATTTCTCTTCTTGCTGCTTCATTATTAGTGTGTAGGAATGTGATAGATTTCTATATATTAATTTATATCCTGCGACCTTACCGAATTCATTTATTAGTTCTAGTAGGTTTTGGTGGAGTCTTAGAGGGTTTTCTGTATTTAGTATCATGTCATCTGGAAGTAGTGAAAGTTTTACTTCTTCCTTACGCATTTGGATGCCTTCTGTTCCTTTTTCTTGTCTGATTGCTGTGGCTAGGACTTCCAGTACTATGTTGCATAAAAGTGGTGAGAGTAGGCATCTTTGTCTTATTCCTGATCTTAGGGAAAAGCTCTCAGTTTTTCACCATTGAGGATGATGCTAGCTGTGGATTTTTCATGTATATATAAGGCCTTTATTATGTTGAGGTATGTTCCCCCTAAACCTACCTTGTTGAGGTTTTTTTTTTTTTTTTAAAGATTTTATTTATTTATTTGACAGAGAGAGAGAGCCAGCGACAGATGGAACACAAGCAGGGGGAGTGGGAGAGGAAGAAGCAGGCTCCTAGCAGAGGAGCCTGATGTGGGGCTCGATCCCAGAACGCTGGGATCACGCCCTGAGCCGAAGGCAGACACTTGACGACTGCGCCACCCAGGCGCCCCTTATTGAGGGTTTTTATCATGACTAGATATTGTACTTTGTCAGCTCCTTTTTTCTGCCTCTATTGAAATGACCGAATGGTTTTTATTCTTTCTCTTGTTAATGTGATGTATCATATTGATTTGTGAATATTGAACCACGCTTACATCCTAGGAATCCTATTTGATGGTGGTGAATGATGTTTTTAATGTATTGTTGATTTGGTTTGCTAATATTTTGTTGAGAATTTTTGCATATGTGTCATCAAAGTGTAGGCCTGTAGTTCTCTTTTGTGGTAGTCTTTAAAAAAAAAGATTTTATTTATTTTGAGAGAGAGAGAGAGAGTGCGTGAACTGGGGGAGGAGCAGAGGGAGAGAGAGAATCTCAAGCTGACTCCATGCTGAGCATGGAGCTGGATGCTGGGCTCCGTGAGATCATGACCTGAACTGAAATCAAGAGTCAGATGCTTAACTGACAGCACCACCCAGGCACCCCTCTTTTTTTGTAGTCTTTATCTGATTTTGGTATAGGGGTAATGCTGGCCTCATAGAATGAGTTTTGGAAGCTTTCTTTCCTCCTCTTTTTTTGGAATAGTTTGAGAAAAATAGTTAACTCTTCTTTAAAGAGTCAGTAGAATTTGCCTATTGGGGCGCCTGGGCAGCTTGAGTTGTTAAGCAGCTGCCTTCAGCTCGGGTCATGATCCCAGAGTCCTGGGATCGAGCCCTGCATCAGGCTCCCTACTCAGCAGGAAGCTTGCTTCTCCCTCTCCCACTCCCCTGCTTGTGTTCCCTCTCTCGCTGTCTCTCTCTGTCAAATGAATAAATAAAATCTTAAAAAAAGAAAAAGAGAATTCACCCATGAAGCCACCTGACCCTGGACTTTTGTTTGTTGGGAGTTTTTGGATCACCGATTCAGTTTCATTGCTGGTAATCAGTCTGTTCAGATTTTCTATTTCTTCCTGCTTCAGTTTTAGGGAGTTACAGGTTTCTAGGAATTTATCTGTTTCTTCTAGATTGTCCAGTTTATTGGCATATAATTTTTCATAATAGTCTCATAATCCTTTGTATTTCTGTGGTGTTGATTGTTATTCTTTTGTTTCTGATTTTGAGTCCTCTTTTGTTTTCTTCTGATAAGTCAAGCTAAATGTTGATGAGTTTTGTTGATCTTTTCAAAGAACTAACTCCTAGTTTCATTGATCTGTTTTTTTCATTTCTATTTTATTTCTGTTCTAAACTTTATTATTTCCTTCCTTCAACTACAACTAGTTTTGGATTTTGTTCTTCTTATTCTAGCTCCTTTAGGTGTAGGTTAGGTTGTTTATTTTCGTTTTTTCTTGCTTCTTGAGGTAGACCTGTATTCTACAAATTTCTCTCTTAGAACAGCTTTTACTGCATCCCAAAGATTCTGGACTGTTGTGTTTTCATTTTCATTTGTCTCCATGTATTTTTTTATTTCTTTTTATTTTTTAAAAAAAATTTTATTTGAGAGAGAGAGAGAGAGAGCTAGCGAGAGAGGGAACACAAGCGGGGGAAGTGGGAGAGGAAGAAGCAGGCCCCCAGCGGAAGAGCCTGACGTGGGGCTCGATCCCAGAACTCCGGGATCACGCCCTGAGCCGAAGGCAGACGCTTAACGATTGAGCCACCCAGGCGCCCCTATTTTTTTATTTCTTCTTTGATTTTGTGGTTGACCCATTTATTGTGTAGGAGTATGTTATATAACTTCCATTTATTTGTGGTTGATTTCTGGTTTCACAATTGTTATGGTAGGAAAAGATGCATAGTCAAAGTATGAGTTTGATCTTTTTCAATTCATTGAGACTTGTTTCGTGGCCTAATATGTGATCTATTCTGGAGAATGTTCAGTGTGCACTTGAAAAGAATGTGTGTTCTGCTGTTTTAGGATGGAATGTTCTGAATATATCTGTTAGATCCATCTGGTCCAATGTGTCAGTAAAAGCCACTGTTTCCTTGTTGGTTTTCTCTTTGGATGATCTAGCCATTGATGTAAATAGGTTGTTAAAATCCCTTATTATTGTATTACTATTGATTACTTCCCTTTATGTTTCTTATTAGCTGCTTTTTGTATTGGGGTACTCCCATGTTGGGTGCATAAACATTTACAATTGTTATATCTTCTTGCTGGATTGGTCCCTATATGATTGTATACTGCTTTCTTTTTTGTGGAAAGATTTTTTATTTAGAGAGAGAGAGTGCGAGAAGGGGGAGTACAGAGAGAAAGGGAGAAAGAATCTCAAGCAGGCTCCATGCTCAGCACAGTGCCTGACATGGGGCTCTCTCCCACAACCCTGAGGTCATGACCTGAGCTGGAAACCAAGAATCAGATGCTTAACTGACTGAGCCACCCAGGTGCCCCAGATTGTGTAAAGTCTATTTTGTCTGTTATAAGTGTTGCTGTTCTGGCCTTCTCTTCACTTCCATTTGCATAATAGATGCTTTTCTATCCCTTCACTATCCGTATGCTTGTGTCTTTAGATTTGAAATGAGTCTTTTGTAGGCAGCATATAAATGGGTCTTGCTTTTCTTTTCTTTTTTTTTTTTTTTATAGATTTATTTGACAGAGATAGAGACAGCCAGCGAGAGAGGGAACACAAGCAGGGGGAGTGGGAGAGGAAGAAAAAGGCTCATAGCGGAGGAGCCTGATGTGGGGCTCGATCCCATAACGCCGGGATCACGCCCTGAGCCAAAGGCAGACGCTTAACTGCTGTGCCACCCAGGTGTCCCGGGTCTTGGTTTTTTTGTTTTTTTTTTAAGATTTTTTCATTTATTTATGTGACAGAGAGACAGCCAGTGAGAGAGGGAACACAGCAGGGGAGAGGGAGAGGAAGAAGCAGGCTCCCAGCCGAGGAGCCCGATGTGGGACTCGATCCTGAAACGCCAGGATCACGCCCTGAGCCGAAGGCAGACGCCCAACGACTGCGCCACCCAGGCGCCCCAATCGGGTCTTGCTTTTTTATCCATTTTGTCACCCTGTGTCTTTGGTTTGGAGGGTTTAATCCATTTACATTCAAAGTGGTTATTGATAGGTAGGTACTTACTGCCATTTTATTACTTGTTTTACAGTTGTTTATGTAGTTCTCTGTTCCTTTCCATTCCTGCTCTCTTCTCTCATGGTTTGCTAACTTACTTTAGTGATATACTTGGCTTCCTTTCCCATTTTTTGTATATGTATTACTGGTTTGTAATTTATGGTTACCATTAGGTTTGTATATAACATTTTATGCATATAGCAGTCTAAAGTTGATGGTTGCTTAAGTTTGAACCCATTCTTTACTCCTCCCTTTCCACATTTTCGGTATATGGTTCATAACTTTATATCCTTTTATTTTGTGAATCCCTTGACTGATTTTTATAGATCTACTTAATTTTACCGCTTTTGTGCTTCCTACTTTTCTTACTCCTGCTCGTGGTCTTTCCTTTCCACTCAGTGAGCCCACTTTAACATTTCTTGTAGGGCTGATTTAGCAGTTATGAATTTCCTTAACTTTCATTTGTCTGGAAAACTCTTTATCCAGCAAGGCTATCATTCAAAGGAGGAGAGAGAGCGTATTCTTGGCTGAAGCCCCCCCCCCCCCCGCCCCAGCACTTTGAATACATCATGCCGCTCCCTTCTGGCCCTTAAAGTTTCTTCTGAAAAATCAGCTGATAGCCTTAAGGAGTTTCCCTTGTATGTAACTGTTTTCTTTTTTCTTGCTGCTTTTAAAATTCTCTCTTTATCACTGTGTTTTGCCATTTTAATTACTTTGTCTTGGTGTGGACCTCCTTGTGTTGTTTTTATTGGGGGCTCTCAGTGCCTCCTGGATCTGGATTTCTGTTTTCTTCCCCAGGTTTGGGAAGTTTTCAGCTGGTAGTTCTTCACATAAATTTTCTGCCCTCCCCTTTCTCCCCCGGGATTCCCTATAACACAAATGTTACTATGCTTGGTGGTGTCACTGAGTTCCCTAAGTCTGTTTTCATCTTTTATTATATATTTTCTCTCTCCCGTTCAGCTTGATTGCTTCCCATTAGTCTGTCCTCCAATTGCTGATCCATTCTTCTGCTTCCTCCAGGCTACTGTTTATTCCATCTATTGTATTTTTAATTTCCATTATTGAGTTCTTCATCTCTGATTGGTTCTTTTTTTATGTTTTCTTTCTCTCCGTTAAGGTTCTCACTGGGGTCCTCCACTCCTTTTTTCCAAGTCCAACAAGTATCTTTGTGATCATTACTTTAAATTCTCTATCAGGCATGTTACTTATCTCCATTTTGCTTAGGTCTCTTGCTCTGATTTTGTCCTGTTCTTACACTGGGGAAATAGTCCTCTTTCTTTTCATTTTGTCGAACTCTGTGTCTATTTCTGTGTGTTAGGAAAGTCAGCTGTGTCTCCTTCCTTATGAAGAAGAGGTCCTGTAGTGCCCTGCAGGGCAGTGTCCCCCGTTCACCCAAACTGGCACTTAAGAGATGTCTCCATGTGTGTTGCATGCACCCTGCTGTTGTGGCTGAGCCGCTGTTTCTTTCAGTCCTGTCACCTGCAGTGGCTCTGCCTGTTGTGGGCAGCACTGGATCCTTGTGTTGTTAGTGGGCCCGTCTGGGGCCGGCCTGGGCTTGAGTCACGTGCACATGGGCATTTGCCAGAGGTGTGGTTGTGCCAGACTGCTGGGCGCTTTCCTCGTGTTGTCCCTTGAGAAGCTTCTGTTGGTGGGTGGTGCCTACAGTTAGAGCATCTGTGTGACTCCAGCCCACTGCTGGGGCCACAGTCTTGACTGGTGTGTGTGGTTATCTTCCCCTCTGCTCAGGGCAGGAGTCACTTTGCAGAAGTGCCAATCCATCCCTGTCGGGTCTGCTTGTACCCTGCCAAGCTTGTGGCGCTGCTTTGGATGGGCTCCGGCCAAGGATATCTCAGAGCGGGGGAGGACCCCAGGAGAACGCTGACACAGGGCAGGCAGTGTTAGCAAGTTTTGTATGGGTCTGCTGTGGGGGGGACCTGGAACCAAGGCCTGACTGGAAGGGGTGTGTCCGCAGAAGGCAGGCATACTGTTAGCAAGCCAGGTGGAAAGTGTTGGCACTGAGCTCGTTCCTGCAGGTGTTCATCTGTCTGGGCTGGGGGTGGGGCAGGGAAATGGTGCTTACCAGCTCCTTTGTTCCTGGTGAAGTCTCACCAGGATCCCTGCCCCTCTGGCTCACGCTCTGACGTTAGTAAAGAAATCTCCCTTGTCTATACCCCAGGTGTTTTTCAAAGTGCTGCTTCTATTGCTGTATCTCTAAGGGGCTGTTTTTTGTGCTCTTTAAGGGTGGGGAGGGACTCAGTTTCCTATTTCCCTCCTGCTGATTTTTAAAGTTCCAGCTGTTAAGCCCCGCTGATTGTAAGAACTCACAAAACCCTCTGGTTTTATGTGGGTTTCCCATGCCTGGGGTGAGGGTTTGGTCCTCTCCCCTCTGGGTGTCCCCAGTGTCTCCCCTCTTGCAGAAAGCTTGTGGGCTCGTTTAGCTCCCGACCACATCTCTGCCCTCCCGGCCGCCTTCATTGTGGCCTCTTCTCTACACTTAGCTGTGCAGAGTCTGGTCTGCTAATCTTCACGTTTTTTCTGGGTTATTTACACTGATGCGGGTGATACCTAGTTGTATCTGTGGGAGGAGGTGAGTGTAGGGTCCTCCCACTCTGCTGTCTTCCCCCAGAAGTCAGCCACAGTTAACTCCTTACTGACTCTGAGCCTGGCGCCTGACATTCCTGTCACTTCCAACCAACGAAATGTTCCAGGTGGCTCTTGGCAGGCCCCTTGTAACTCTCAGATCCTTAAAGCAGTTTGGCTCATCTCACAGTTCTCTTTTTGATCCCCTTGTATCAGAAAGTCAGCAGTTTTCTCTTTATTCAGGTTAGTGTTGGTACGTTTCACATCATCATGATAAAAGGTAGGATTGTGGCAGAATTCTTGGAGGAGAATGTCTATTAATTTCAAGATTCATTCTTTGCCAGTTTTAGTTCCTTTGAATTCGAGGTGCCTGTTATTCTTTGTGAGTTAAATTTGGAGAGACAGATGATGATGTCGAGCCACCCAGTTTTTGATGTTACATATTGTGAGGAACTTTATAGCATACTAATCATTTTATTAGCAGCATTTTAAGGAAATACTTCTGGGAGTCCCCATTCCATACTGCAGGAGGCAGAGAAGAAGCAAAGCCATGCCTCTTGGGGGTAAAATATCATCTGCAGATACCTCAGAGTTAGAAGATAGTCATGCATTCTTTCATCTCTTGGATATCATGTCCTCTTTATTTGGTGATAGTTTTGGAATTTAGAGGGGGAGAATGGAAGTGGGATTTAATGTGAGGTCATGTGAGTAGAACAGTCATGTGTGAAGAAGTCAGACGTAGCCATGTGTATTTATCCATTCCCCTCCTTACTTAACATCTGGCACTTAGCAGGTACTCGATAAACAGTTAACGAAAGAACGAGGCAAAGACTGAAGGGGCTAAAATTGGTAACTGCTCTTTGTTCTGTGAGACTAACTCATTGCAGCCTTCTTTCTTTTCTTAAAAATCTGTTGAACATTCAAAGAGACACTTTAATTATTTCCTCTCAGCTAGGGCAGAACATAAACTAAAGAGAACACCTATTTATAAAGTTGTGACATGATTTTATAAATTTGTTCATGTTGCATAGTAGAACTTGAAAAAAACATTGTGTTTAATTACAGAAATGTGGTGCAGGTAGCCTCTTCAGTATTCTGATGATTATTACCTCATAATTTCCATAGAAACTACTGCTGGCCATGGAAAGGTAGAGCCTTGTAGCCTTGTTCGTTGGGTTCCTAAAAGGTTGAGCTAAATAAGTATGAAGTAAGAATAATCAGCCATTATTTTTAAAAACTTGGGGTACTTAGGTGGGGGTGGCTGGTGGAGGGTGGGGGGAGGGGCCTGGGACAGAGGTAGAAGTTAGGAGAGTGGCGGGCAAGGGAGCTCTGATTTCTCAGCTGCATGTTGGTTGACTCACTGGGCACAAAAGCTCTAGGTTCCATGTGCCGTTTTGAAGTTCTCACACCTGTTTTCATCTGCATAAAACCACATGTTAATGATCGTTACTGCTTTCTCTTCTGAATGTCTAGACATATATCAGTATTAGCCGAAACAATAAAGAAGGGCATACATGATGCGGATTCCGAAGCAAGGATAGAAGCCAGAAAGTAAGTATTTGTTGTATACCACTTTTTTTAATTCCCTGTTTTTAAATTTTGGGTGTGTTGTTTAGATTGCCTTATTAAAAACTCATTAAGTTACATGAACATGTTTCGTTACTCATGACTTTGAAATACGACCTCAAAAGGCCATGTCACAATATTTCTTTAATTTTTTGTTTAGAAGGTTGCCCAGACCTGACAGACTGATTGATAGTATTTGATACAAGCAGGACTGAGGTACACAACAGCATGCTCATTTTTAAATTTATGACAAATGATTACACGAATCAGAAAAGCACTTGTATGCACACTCAGTGTATTTTATTACTCATTAGGCTCTGTTAAGAGCCAGGTCATCATCCAAAGGGACCTTTTGCTTTCCTGTGAAAAATCACAGTCCCAGAGATCCTTCCCTGGGATGATATCTTTGCAAGCTTCAGGTGGCTGCTGGGGAAGGCGTGAATGTGGTAAGGGGCAGGTGGGTTGAGGTGATGCTGGGGATTACCGCAGTGGTGACTTGCAGTGGCCATCCCACGTGCCAGGCACTTTTGCCTTCAGGGCGGGTCATGCTCCAGTCGTGTGGCTGTGACCATGCATTCTGTGCCTCCCCGGGAATAATTTTGTCATCGTGACTGTAAACGCCAGGGGTCAGATGCTGAGACTTAGGCCATCTTGGGCCGTGTGTAGATGAGTGCTGTGAATGTTGCACCTGGGGTGGCGGTTCTGTGCTTTCGTAGTGAACAGGTAGCCCCTCTTCTCACTCACCTGGAATCTTACCGTCTGACTTAGCTGCACCGATACCTCCTGACCAAGTCCCTGTTGCTCTTAGACTGCTCTCTCCGTTAAATTCTATTCCCCCGGTTCCTGAGGTTTTCGGAGGACCTCATCGCCACACTGAAGTGTGGTTATCACAGTCCCAGCTCAGGGAGTTCCTACCAAAATAAGTGCTGTGTTAATAGTTGGTCACAGCTCTTAGGAACAGAGTCGTTGGTGATGTACTTGCGCTGTTTTTATCCTTGTGTGCATTCCCCCCCCCCCCACAATTCTTTCTGGTTCTTTAGTCATGCTACAATACAGATTTCAAGTAGCTCGAAAATCTTTGCACCTCTCTCTTGTGCATGTTATCCAGGGCAACTGTAAATACTTCTGATTGATGAGTGTCAAATCGCTTTTATAAAAGCTGCCACCAACGAGCCCCCTCCGTGTTCTGAGTCTAGTTCTAGACGTTTTAGCTCCATCGTCGCGAAGACTCCCCAGTCTCACCAGTTAGGCCCTTTAGTTTGCATTTTATAAGTGAGACTGAGATGCAGAGAAGTCTGGGAACTTGCCCAGTGACGGAAGAGCCAGTAAGTTGTGCGGTTGGGATCCACCCCAGGCCTCCTTTGTCCACCCTCTCTTCCTCACCCGGTGCTGCTGCTCCTAGTGGCCGTGAACCGTGGATCATAGTCCTTGACTGTGTTGCGTGGGGGGCCACCGAGCTCCGTGGGAGCCCCATGCGATCCTGACTGTTCGGCAAGCTGTGTGTCTCCCCTAGGTGCTACTGGGGTTTTCACAGTCACTTCAGCAGAGAAGCAGAGCACTTGTACCACACCCTCGAGTCCTCCTACCAGAAGGCCCTGCAGTCCCACCTGAAGAACTCTGACAGCATCGTGTCTCTGCCGCAGTCCGACCGCTCGTCCTCGAGCTCTCAGGAGAGTCTGAAGTAAGCACTTCAGCCGTGCTTTTCATTCGTGGGAGATTGTATGTTGAAAGATTGGCTACGTGACCCAAATTCCAGCTGTGTTTTTTTTTTATGTGTATGTGCCTGTTCTACTGCCCCCTTACTTCAGATGGGTTCTCCTCCTAGGTAAAGTACTGTGGGGAATGGTAAGGAAAAGGTGGCCTTGGTCTCTGCGTAAGTAGTGTTTAGTTACATTTATATGGCAGCCCTAGAAAACGGTTTTGGAGTGAAATAAGTGAATTATTCCCAGGGTCTTCTGATAAAATATGAGTGTTAATTCGTAGACAAGTCTGGAAACGGGGAGGGTGTTAGAAATCAGGGAGTTAAATGTATTATCGTCCACACTCTGGATTTCTAACTTCTGTCTCAAGTTATGACTTCTCTCTCTATGTTTGGAAGAGGGTCCAAAATGGAATGCTAAAGCTTTGTCTGAAATCGGGGATTTATAAGATTGTGGTCCCAGTTACCTGAGAAATTCGGAAAACTCTGAAATAATTCCTTCGTTATCCTAGTTTCCTGTTGTTGACTGTACTGGGGTGAACGCACATGAAACGCACATTTGATAATTATGAACACACGTGTACTTTTATTTTCAGCCGGCCGCTCTCTGCCAAAAGAAGTCCTACTGGAAGCACCACCTCTAGAGGTGAGACTGGTGGCCGTGGTGAAGGCCGTCTCGGGGAGGCCTCGGTTTCTGTGCTGCTCCCAGAGGCTGCTCCGCTGCTGGAAGCCAGCCACCTGCTTTCAGGTGCCCCTCAAGTTTGCAGAGCGCGCTGCCCTCGGTGCTCTGGCTCTGCCCAGCGGCTGAGGGCAGTGAGGAACACACGCACCAGTGGAGCCCTGCGACCTTTCCACTCAAATAGTGCCGCTCCCTTGCTCCGGTCACTGGACAGGAGAGTGAGGACCGCTGGTGGTGCTTTGAACAGCAACAGCGGTGTGGTAGCTGGTAGAGGTGGGAGAGTAGAATGTTCCCTGAGAGCAGGAGGGCATCGGAGTCAGGGTGCCTACTTAGGCCACATGGTGCAGAAACTGGCCAGATGTGCACGCTTTTTCATTACCTCACTTCTCCCATTAACCAGAAAGAGGGGCCGTTTCTTTGGGATTTATAGTCTTTGATTACAAGAAAACAAATGGGTGTGTATAGTTGTGGTTACTTAATTTCCTTCAGTGTTGGCTGAACTGTCTTAAGTGACCAGGGGAAACAGTGCCTCATTGCTCATGCATTCCAGCCTTTGTTAAAACTTGCTAAGAAGGGGCGTCTGGGTGGCTCAGTCGGTTAAGTGTCCTGACTCTTGATCTTGACTCAGGTCTTGATCTCAGGGGTGTGAGTTCAAGCCCCGCGTTGGGCTCCATGCTGGGCGTGGAGCCTACTTCAAAAAAAAAAAAAGAAAGAAAACTTGATAAGAAAAGCAAAATAAGTTTTAACAATGTATGTTTACAATTCTAGTGTAGTGTAGTCTAGTGTAATGTAGTGTATTGATGTTTCCTTCTTTACCACTCAAGCTTCTACAGTTAGTACCAAATCCGTGTCAACGACTGGGTCCCTCCAGCGATCTCGAAGCGATATTGACGTGAACGCAGCAGCCAGTGCCAAGTCCAAGGTGTCCTCGGCCTCGGGTGCTACGCCTTTCAGCTCTGCAGCAGCCTTGCCTCCCGGGTCATACGCATCCTTAGGTAACCACACCCCCACCTCCTTTTCCCCCAGTTCTGCTGCTCGGGATTACAGTTAGCCCTGTTCAAATTTATTTAGCAAATTACAAAACACGATCATTGAGGAAATTCTTACTGTTACAGGGCTGATATTTAAGTATAAGTAGCTCTGTGCGCTCACTGCTGGTTCCCAGCCACCCTTTGTTGGGTGTTCCCTTTCTCTGGAGCATCATCCCTTTTAGTGACGAGTAAGTACCTGGGTGCTCGCACGGTGTGTCCCACTGAGCACATCCTTCAGCTTCACTTCCCCCTTCATGGTAGCCCAGCCAGCACCTTCGCCACCTCCCATATAGACAAAGCTGGCTGTTCCCCCCTCGTGACATCGGCGGGGGCATTCAGAAGGGCTTAGTGAGGGAATCCCCAAAGATAGTCATAGTTAGGTGTTTCCCCATTTGAGAACACGACTGGGGTGGTGACAGAGTGCAGGATGGAGGGACCACAACAAGGGGCATCTCTAGAGAGAGGTGGTGGATTTACTAGCCAGCACAGCCACGTGCCACAGAACGGTGTTGGTCTTCCACGTGTCACCTTGGGAGGAGAGTGTACTTACTCTAACAGCAGCCAAAGGATTTTTAAAAAATTATTTTTAAAAGAATTCCTATCTGACAGATTGGTAGGTCAGTTTTTCAGCAGACAACTGAACACCGTATGTAAGGCTGATCATTTATTACATTTTATTTTTGTTAGAGCAGAGTCGTTCAAGCCAAAATCTGGGGACTTCGCTGGATTAGTTTTATTTTGGATTTTATGGAAATTGAATACATACAATTGAAGCTTCATGGAACATTGAGACTGAATTACTTACGTGGTTTATGAACCAATTCCAGAGTCATTTCTGAAACTAATGTTCTAAAAAAGTTCTGAGCATGAAGCCCAGTGAGAGAGCACCAAGAGAAGATTGCTGGGCTGCCGTTGATTAGCTTGGTGACCTTCAACGGGCCATGCAGTCTCTGAAGCTGGTTTCTCCACCTAATTAGTTGTGATGATGGTCACCCAGCTCAGACACATGCAAGGGATAGATGAAGGATATAAAGGTCCTTCATAAACTGTAAGGTGAAAAAACAGATTGTGCTAGGAACGTTACAACGTGAGAGGTGTGTGTTCTGGAAAGTTAAGTCAGTTAAGTCAGTCTTGTTTTCTCTAGGGAACTACCTCAGGCTTAGGTACCTTTTGACTGGAAAGAACCCCACTAAGTGCTCTCCCTTTCTACCGTTTCCGTATGGTAGCATCACATGGGAGTGTTTATGACGTTAGGTTGGTATGTGGTCCTTGAGGAAGGGGGGAGTCAGAATGACTCTCTCCCAGGGTAGAATAGCTCTGTTCATGTTAGGTCAGTTTTTAAGTATGTACCCATGTTTCAATATATTCAGTCCACTTTGAGTGTTCGTCATCAGTATTTGTTTCATCACTTGAAAATTTGAGTAAAACCCATCTTTTAGAGTACTCAGTAGTCTTTGTTTTTCTGTGTATATTTGGGATATTTTAATAGGAACCACATAGACTTCCCTCAGTGCTCATAAAGGCACTTAGGGCTTTTGGTCTGAAGATATAGAATTGACCCCTTAAAGCACTGAGGAGAAGTTTTCAGCCCCGCATTAGCTCTTCAGATAACAGGACTGGAATATTCCGTTCTCTCCTGAGAGAGCATCTGCCCCTACTTGCCTCATGTCCCAAACAAAACAAAAAACGCTGGAAATTTAACATAATCCTACTGAGAAATTGTACGATTGCTACTAGGTTGGCACATTACATCTGTGCAGAAGTGTAGCATTAAAGCTGACGATCCTTTTCCAAACTTCTAGAGTCCAGACACGTGAGGGAAGATATGGAGTCCATAGGCCTTGACGCAGGTACCCCGCTGTACAGCTTCTGCTGCTCACCGTGTAGTTGGGATAGGCGTCATTGCTAGAGCTAGCTTCTCTCAGCTTCCTACTCGCCTCTGTTCTTTGGGTGACTCTTCAGTACTTTAGTTTTTGGTTTCTCCCCCTCATGCTGCTGGTACTTGGTTCTAAGAAAAAAACTCTGAAGAGGATGAGGGTTGGCTAAAACAAAAAACCAACAGTGTACCAACCGAGGCACTACCCTGGGTTGCCATGTTCCGTTTTGTTTTCCAAAAGCCGAAAGCGACATTATACTAAGCCGATTTTAAAACAAGGCGCACTTATTCGCTTCAGAATCTGCTTTGCTGTTGAACTTGTTTCTTTTTTAATTTTATTTTAAATGTACTTTTGCTTTTTTAGTAGCTAATAACATTCTGCTTTTTAATTTTTTTACTGTTACTAACTGTTCCCTGTTATCCCTTCCCTTGTTTTTTAATTTGCTTAAAGACGGTACTTCCACTAAAGCGGAGGGTAAGCGGTTTGTTTCTGTGATTGAGGTGTGTCTCGCCTTCACCCGTCCTCTGTGCTCACTGAGTGTTGCCTGGTGCCCACTCGTCCTCACCGAGGTCCCTGCATGACACGTTGCACGTTCCCCCCACTCTTCTTCCTCATTCTGTTTCCCCGGCTCTTTGCCTTCCCTCAACCTGAGTTCTCTCCTTCCTTGTTCTGTCGTGGTTCTGGTGAATTTGTCACTCACGTGTGCTGTACGTGGTTTCCGGCGCCCAGCCCACGCCGGGGAGGGGCATCGCCAAGATGTTGTGTGCTACCGTCCTGTGGGCTGCTCGTCTCACATATTATTACTCCCGAAGCACCCGCTTCGTAGCTCTCGTTCCCTTCTCTTTCTTTCTCTTTACTTTTGTGCTTCTGTGGGCCTCTCAGGATTTGCCTTTCCTGTTTGAAAATAAATTCAGTGTCATTTATTTAGGTGAAAGGCTGGTAACGGTTTTCTACCAGGTAATTTATAGAAATTTTAAACAACACTTTTCTCTTCCCTAAAGATGCTACTGAATTATACGATGTCATTTTTATTTGTACCACTGACTGACACATGCCCCGTTCATTCATTGACCCTCATTCTTCCGCTCGCCAGCCGTGTGTTAAGTGCCTTCCATGTGCTGTGTTCTGTGCTACTCACGGGATCTAGCATGGTGAAAGAAACACATGCCTCCAGATCCTCTTGGTTTCTTTTTATGCCACTCTCCAGAAGTTCTTCCTGATTTTTCATTGTCTTTTGACTTTTAGACCTAACCATTTCAGTCTGTACAGGTCTTTGGTTAGCACATGCTAGATGAGACCATCCTTTTGCACGGTCTAGCTGGACAGCAGGATAACACCTCAAATAATTGAAATTTAGAGGAACTTCATCTGCTTTAGTGGCTTAGACTCACCAACCCTCAGCCTAATGATTTAACAATTAGGAGCTGCTAGTTTACTTGCATATATTACTTAGCTATTCTAAAAGGCTAGCCTTCAAAGTGGACTGGTTCTGTCTTTATATGTGCAGTTCACAGTACTTTTAATCAACATATTACTTCCTCAGGGACTCATAAAGGAAAAATTAGGAATGGAATTTTTTTTAAAAAGATGAGCATAATCCCAAGGCAATGTTCTTCAAACTGAACCTCCTCATAAGAATTACCTGCAGCTTACTAAAGGATCAGAGTCCTGGGTCCTTCCCCCCTGAAAATCCTGATTAAGTTTGGAAGGAGCAACGGAATCAGAATTTTCAGTAAGCCCCTCAGGTGGTTCTTTGGGGCGGACAAGTGTGAGAAGTGGAAAGTTCCCCAAATGAAAAATGGACAAGAATCCTATGTCATGATGAGGAACTCCTTCGTGAGAGTAGCAGACTCTTAGGGCTGGGTGTGACTTTCTGCATTTTTTAGCCCATGAGGAGTAATTGTACATTTCTCCTTCCCAAAGAAACGATCCTGCGTTATTTCTTCAGCCTAGATGGAAGAAGAGTGGAGCGTGGAATTCCGGAATGTAGATGGAATGGGAAGACGTTCCAAGGGAGACTGTATTTTTTTCCAGATGCTCTTATTTCATACACCTGTGTGACAGACTTGAAATCAGCCTGCTGTTCTCCCCAGCACTAGGAACTTTTCACCTTTCTTTCTTTTTATCGGTTTTCTTCTTACTGGTGCAGAGCAAGGTCAGAAGATTGACTACTCAGTTATTGTGCCAGAGCCCAAGGACGAGGCGTCTCTTTCTGGTTCTACCAGTAGGGAAGGTGGGAGAATGAGATGGGGGCCCTTGGTTGTATAGGGTTCAGAATCCAATGGAAGACAGCCTTAGTGAGGGGAGCTGGGGAGCCTTGTCCTCTGCGTCCCCAGGGCTGTGCAGGCTGTCAAGGGCAGGACATCAGACCTTCAGGCCTCGAGCGCCCATGAGAGGGAAAGGACACAGTGCAGGGGGTCTGCGGATGCCAGTGCATCCAGGACACCCTGGCTGTGAAGCAGTGAAACCTAGCCATACTCAGAAAAGCCGCACGCGGTTCTTAGGAAAAGGCAGGAAATACCACGACTTGCAGTAAATAGTCAATATCACGTTGTCCTGAGTTTCCTATCTGAATTTTTGGAATCCTTATGGGCCTTTTTAAAATTTGTTAATAATAATAAGCCTGTGAAGTATTTTCCTGTCTAGTTCCTGAGACCAGAAGAGACAGGTGCTTTCATCAGTAGGAGACAAAGATAGGACTGGGAATCAATAGTTGGATGCTCTAAAGTCAAAATTCAGACAGCGCATTTGAATTCTGGCCACTTCATTAGTGTAGGGACGGAGAAAATACATCTCCTTTGGGAGTTATCATACCCATCAAGTAGCCTTTTTCACGTTTACAGCTAGTCAGGAAATATTTTTTTGTGAAGAACCAACAGAAGCCCATCCTGTGGACAGAAGTTTATTTCCAGGTTATCTTTGCATAATTTGGGAGGATTTCGAAGGAAGCATTGATGTCGTTGGTTCTGCCACTTGTGGGAAGGTCTGTGACGAGATGCTGGGGCTGTGAGAAATGAGTGCGCTCCCATCTAATACTCGGGGCTTTTAGCTACTATGGTTTAGGAAATGCTCTATTCATATTTTTTTTTTTGCCAGAACACAGAATTTTATTTATTTATTTATTTGTTTGTTTGTTTGTTTGTTTTAAAGATTTTTTATTTATTTATTCGACAGAGATAGAGACAGCCAGCAAGAGAGGGAACACAAGCAGGGGGAGTGGGAGAGGAAGAAGCAGGCTCCTAGCAGAGGAGCCTGATGTGGGGCTCAATCCCAGGACTCTGGGATCACGCCCTGAGCCAAAGGCAGACGCTTAATCGCTGTGCCACCCAGGCGCCCCAAGAACACAGAATTTTAAATGAAGGGTTACTGGGCTTGAATGACCTGTGGGCACTGATGACTCACTGATCATTTCAGAGAATACACGATCATATGTTATTAAGTCAGAGGCCGTGCTTAACTATTGGTGGTTTTTAAGATTACAAAGTAAAAATAACCATGTAGCCTTGTCTGCTCTTCAGGAAAAGGAACTTAGATTTTTAGTTCAGTTTTATTGGGACATAAAACATTTGGTATTACTATGTATTTATCCAAGAACTCTGAATTTATGTGATTGGCTTTTTTACACAGTGAAAAAATATGCGTCGGAGTAAAAGAGTGTTCTTTTAGTTTTATGTTTAAAAAACACAAGGAAAGTTGTTCCTTTGGGGGAATGGTACTTGTAGGTAACAGAATTTATAAGGAATCAACTCCCCAAATTTTGATTTTATCAAAATTGCCACGTATGACTAGAGGTTGGTTTAATTGTGCCCCGAAGCTATGAGTTTGTAAAGCAGATATGTATGCCAGAAGGCTCCAGCGTGATGAGTGGAGATTTACCTACAAGACCTTTTAATCTTATTATAACCTCTAAATTGAGAATTGCCTGGAATTTTGAAACATAAGGAGGAGAGAAACCCTAGGGATGTGAGGCTGTCTGATAAGTGACTTTTTAATTGCCTTGGACAGAATGTAGGAGAACCATGCTTGCAAGTTAAACTGGGTGCACAGGTTTCATTTCCCATTTTGAGGGCTCTTCTAGGAGAATGATGGTGTGATTGAAAGAAATTCTTCAGCACCTCTTTTAAAAAGCTACTCGGTATGGATGTTCCGTCTTCATTCCATGAAGGTCAAAAGCTGCTGTCTTCCAGGTCTTTGTTTTCTCTGGGTCTGCTTTTCTTTGGATGGGTGGGTTTGTTTCTTACCCATCTCCAGAATTTTTTTTTTTTTCTGTTCGATAGTTCTTTAATACCTCAATACCTCTTACTTCTATTTCTCTTATGTACATTTTTTTCTTTCATGTCTACTTTGTTTCTGTCATAACACAGTATGAATGAATATGAATGTTAACAGGTCATAATGTAGAACTGAAGTATATTTTTACTCTTTGTTGCATTTACTGAATAGACTTTGTTTTTCTTAAAGACCATGGAGTATTTTATATAATCTCTTTAAAACGTATATAGACACTTAGAGTAATGTCACCAAATTAATATAGTGAAAACAAACATACAAACCCTCTCCTTACAAAAGAAATCTGTATCTGAGTACAGCACAACAGAGGCCCTTTTCACTCCCCAGAATTGATTTTAAGGGTGCCTGAGGTCTTAGTGACTCAGGTGAGTCCCTGCGGCAGACAAGAAACAGCTGTTGTGCTCCCCCCAGGTGAGAGGTAAGGTTGGCATCGAGCCAGCATTGTCAAGGTGCAATAGATCCATGAAAAGGTGTACAAGGAACAAAACCTCTTTATCTTCAGGTTGACGTGGTATCTCTTGACTGTGTCCTAGCCAGAGGGGGGAAAAACAGTCTCCCCTCATGTGTAACTGAACTCTCTTCTCACGTAAGTTGTGGTTTCAGTTCTCATTATCTGTGGCATCTGGGAAACCCCAGCTTGATAAATTAAAGTGGTCTGGGTTTATAGCCCCCAAAGGTGCTGGACAGGAGCAGTGAACTTCTATAGAGGAAGGCACTCAAATCTGGTTCCTCAGGACTCCCACAGATTAAAACATGCCAAATGTGAGCTCATAATCCATAATTACATCTATAATGAGTGAGAAGCAGCAGAAGAAAAGAATACAAACATATTTAATCCTTCAGGACTTTAGGATCTTTTATGTAATATGAAATAATTACAGTTAGATGTTTAAAAGAAATAAGAAACTTGCATTTCTGCAATACTGTAGAATTCAGTAGCCTGAATGGTGCTCTTCATTGAGAACACATCACTGATCTGGGATAAAGGCCATGAACCTGCATATCTCCAGACTTACTAGGAACCCTAGCAGGTGAGGGTAAAAGCTGGTTTGCACCCTGAGGTTTTTGGCTGAATGTCAGAGATGATGTTAGGCATTTCCTGAGATGGGTATGCAGGATATGAAGGACAAGAGGAAAAGTGGAGCCCACCCAAGACCTGATTATCACTGATGAACAGGAAGTTAACTTCACTAAACTAAGAGGGAATTTTTGCCGATTTCTCAACCTTGATACTGGGTACAGTGGGGGAGTAATCTTCCCTGAGAGTTTGCAACCATAAATTGCACCTTCATGCAGTTTTTGGATGAGAATTTACATTTTGTGGTCTGCAAACCCACATAGATAAATCATATTAAAGTGGCTGTGGATTGCTTGTGTCCACAAGACACTAGCAGAAACTAACATAAATCCTTGTTGGAAGAATACAACTTCAGTCTGGATCTTAAAGAATTCCTATAAAGTTCCAAGAAAAGGAATCATTTCATTGTCTTAATATTTAAAGAAATAAAAATAAATTTTGGGAAGACAAGCAAAGGAGTAAGAGACTATAAAGAGTGACCAAGTAGGTTTTGAAGAATAAATGGATCTTCTAAAAATGAAAATATAATAAACTATTAAAATTAACTCAGTGGGTAAATTGAGCAACCCGGAATCATCATAGCTGAGGAGAGAATTCATGAATTCAAGACAGGAATGAAGACACACTATCCAGAGTACAGTGCAAAAGATAGAGTTGTGAAATATGACAAAGATATAAAGTTATGTGGAAGATGGTGCAGACATTTAACGAAGAGAGAATGAGGCAGAGACATATTTGAAGAGGTGATGGCTGGGAATTCTCCAGAATCAATGAAAGACACTAAACCACAGACTCAAATAACCCAGCAAATCCCAAGCAAGACAGAAAGACAAATGATGAGATGGCAGAACACCACAGCTTGAAAAAGAACGTATTAAAGCAGCCAGAGAGACAAAGAGACTACCCACAAAGGAAAGCCAGAGTTTACATACAAATAAAACTGGGGAAATCTGGATAAGATGGATGGAGCACGTCACCATCCATGTCCTGCTTCTGATTTTGCACTGCAGTTTTGTTGTCTTTTGTTTTAAAGATTTTACTTATTTATTTGACAGAGAGAGATAGCCAGCGAGAGAGGGAACACAAGCAGGGGGAGTGGGAGAAGAAGCAGCGGGCTCTCAGCAGAGCAGGGAGCCCGATGTGGACTTGATCCCAGAACCCTGGGATCACACCCTGAGCTGAAGGCAGACGCCCAACGACTGAGCCACCCAGGCGCCCCTGCACTGCAATTTTTTAAGATGCTATGGTAGAGGGAATCTGCGTAAAGAGCACATGGGCTCCCTCTGTGTTCCATTTTACAGCTGTATCAGAATCTACAATTTCCTCAAAATGAAAAGTTTAAAAAGAGAGAGATTTTAAAACTCCCATCTCCCCAAAAGTATGATTTATTAAAGCTGTGTTTTTGATAATGTTATTTTAATCTGTGAGACCGTTATCTTAAAAGATAGTAAAGCATAACCTTAAATTAAGACAAAAGAAGGAAACAACAGAGGCTAAAAGAAAAATGAAAAGACAAATAAGCATGACATAAGATGGTAAAAATAAGCTCACATGAGATAAACTTTCCAGTTCCAATAGAAAGATTGTTAGACTTGCTTGTTTTTGAAGATCCAGCTATGTGATATTTAAAGGGAAAAACCTAAAATATAAGGCTGCAGGTAGAATAAAAGACAAAGTGTAAGAAATACATAGTAAAAGTTGTTGAAAATCTATTAATAACAGACAAAAAATAAGGCAAACCTTTACTTAGAGATATAGAGGATTGCTATATAATAAAAGTTAGTAGATCACAAAGATGTAATAGTCCTGAATTTTAATGGTTAATGAAAATAGCCTCAAAGTACACTAAAAGGCATTTGCAAATTCACTGTCATAGTGAGTGATATATAAAAATATGAACTTCTAGCTCTTTTCCTCCGTGGCTGCTTGAGGCTCAGCTGGCATCATGAATGACATAGTAACTATCCAGACCAGGAAGTTCATGACCAACCTATTATTTCAGTGGAAACAGAGGTCACTGATGTTCTTCATCCCAGAGAGGCAATGGTACCTAAGACAGAAATTCGGGAAAAACTAGCCAAAATGTACGAGACCACATCAGATGTCATCTTTGTATTTGGAATCAGAACCCATTTTGGTGGTGGCAAGACAGTGGGCTTTGGCACGATTTATGATTCCTTGGATTATGCAAAGAAAAATGAACCCAAACATAGACTTGCGAGACATGGCCTGTATGAGAAGAAAAAGACATCAAGAAAACAGCAAGAGGAACATAAGAACAGAGTGAAGAAAGTCAGGGACTGTAAAAACCAATGTTGGTGCTGGCAAAAAGAAGTGAGCTGGAGATTGGACAACAGAAGGGATAAAGATTCTGCAGTGACTTTATCTGTGGTGATTTTGCAGATTTTTCATGAGAGGATTAATAAACTAAGAACTTTTATGTATCTGCTATGAAAAAAAAAATATATATATGTAATACGTTCATATAGTTCAAAACTCAGAAAATAGGAGGAGGTACACAAAAGTTTCCCTCCCATCTTTTCATTTGCCTAGTTATCAACTCTTTTGCTTTGACACCAGTCTTACAACTTTTCGTTTCATTTCTGTCAAGAGTTTCTTGGCATATAGAAGCATTATAAAAATCATATCTTCTCCCCTTTAAACATAAAAGATAGCATATTTATGCACACTATTCTGCATCTTGATTATTTTCACTTAACATATGATAAGATTCTTCCATTTAGATTAGAGAGGACATCCTCATTCTTGATTACTAGTGTGCTGCATTCTGCTATGTGGATTACCTTAACCAGACAGTCTGATATTGATAGACATTGGAATTATTTCCAGAGTTTTGCTATTACAAACAATGCTGCCATGAATAACCTTTTATATACATCATTGTGCGTGGGTACAAGTATATGGTTAAATAAACTACCTAAAGTGGAATTGTTGGATTAAAAAGTGTGTGCATTTGTAATTGTGATCAGTATTGCCAATTAGCTTTCTATAGGGGCTGTACTTATTTCCACCAACAGCAACAATGAAGGAGAAGGCCTCTTTTCCTACATGCTAGAATATTAGCACATTCTTAGATTTTTGCCACTCTGATAGGTGATAGATAAATGGCATTCTTAATGTCATTTTAATTTTTTTTCTTCCTGAGTGAGGCTGAACAATATTTCATACACTCAAGAGTCATTTCTGTTGTTTGTTAACTGTCTTCCTAGCTTTTGTCTATTTTTTATTGGGTTGTGGTAGTGGTGTCCTGGAGCTGTCTTGAACTATTTCATAACAGCCAATTGTTAAATTTTCAGACATTTTGTAATCTGGTTGATTTCATGTCAGTAACCAGAAATTGGCCATGGTGGAAATAATTACACCAGAGAAATAATTCCACCATGGTGGAAATAATTACACAAATCTGTAGGAACCTTCCCCCTCCTGCCAGTTGTTAAACATTTACCAGCACACTACTGGTTGGTGGACTTCTTGTTGATTCCTAGAAACCTTTTATGTGTTAAGGAAATTAGCCCTCTGTGGTATGAATTGTAAATAATTTTTCCCAATTTGTCATTTTCTTTAACTTGCTCATAGTTTTCTTCTTGTCATACTGAGATTTTACAAAAAAAAAAAAAAAAAAAAAAAAAAAAAGTGGTCAGACTTACCGATCTTCTAATGGCTTTTAATTTTAAGTCATAGCTAGAATGGACTTTTCCATAACAAGTTACAAAGGATTTCTCTTATGTTTTCCTTTATAACTTTTATGGTTTCATGTTTTACATTTTAATCGTAGGTTCATTTGCTGTTTTTCTTGGTGTAAAGTGTGAAGTACAGATCCAACTTACTTCTCCAAAGCAAAACATGAACAAATGAGATCTAGAAAAAATATTTTTTTTAAAAGCAAGACATTATGTTGAACTACATATCATTCCTTTTGGGATGACGCAAAAGCAGTGCTTAGAGGGAAATTCATAGCCTTAAGTTTATATTAGAAGAGAAACAATTAGGACGTTGTTTCCAATTTGTTAGAAAAAGAACAGAATAAACCCAAAGGAGAGTAGGAAAGAAATAATAAAGATAAGAGTACAAGTTAATGAAATAGGAATTGAGCATTCACTACACAGGATTAAGAAATACAAATTGTATGAGGAATTGGATAATCCTAGTCTGCCATAAACTCCCAAGAAGAGAAAGTGGGAATGCTTCCCTCCTTAATGCAGCTGACATAGCCTTAGCACTAAACCGGGGAAGGTAGTTGAGATATAGTATGTGAATGTGTACGTTGTGAGCACGGGAGTTTATCTCAGGTTTAATAGCTCAGAAACTTCCTGATGGAGCTCAGCACATTTAAGGGAAGAATCCTCTTAGAAGATGCAGAGAAAACATAAAAAAATCCAACAAACATTTTGGCAGATTCTTAGCAATTAGGAATATAAAGGAGTTTTCTTCGTCGTTGAAATATCCTACTTTTTGTGAAATTCCAGAATTTTTTTTTCTCAATGTGGCTCAAAGTAACAAAGCCTACCCATGTAGTTGTGGACTACATGTCCGAGACAGCGGGATAAAGGCAGAGAAATGAAAGGGTATAATTTGAAGGGAAAAAACTGAAGTCTTGTTTGTAGATGGTATTCTATTTACATAACTCCAGATAATCTACATACAAGTTAGTGGAATTAACAGAAGTTTAGCAAGGTTCCCGGAACTAAGATCAAAATATAAATTTTAATTACATTCACATTTGTCAAGAAGTTAGAAAATACAATTTAATAAAATACAGTGTATCATAAAAATAAGGCACCTTTGAATAAGTGTAAAAATTAAGACTTTTAGAAAAAATTATAAAGCTTTATTAAGGAAGACATTAAAGAAAGTGAAATAAAGGAAAAAATGTGGAAAGATCAGTATCACAAAGCTGTCTTACCCTTGCTCCTCTGCCCCCATCCCTCAAATTAATCCTGCATTCCACATAATGCCAGTTAAGATTTCAACAGGTCTTTTAAACTGTATCTTAGGTGCATGTGGAAGAGAACAAAGGCCTTAGGAAAAAATGTGTTGATTTCCAATTAGCAAGTTTTTGGTTTTTTTTTTAAGCTTATCACATTTTGATGTTGGACTGGTGTGGACATGTGGAACAATGGGACAGACTAGACAATTGAGAAACAAGCCTACATATGTATTTAAGTACTTGGTAGATGACAAAAGATGGCTTTGTAGATCAGTAAGAAAGGGGTTAGGAAAATTTATTTGGACATTGGTTAGTCATATAGAAAAAATAAAATGGATCTCTCCTTTACCTCCTACAGAAAAATCATTTCTGTAAGTGACCTCACAAATAAAATGTTGAGCAAAACAGTAAGTTTTATTAAAAATATATACCCTACGACATAATTAAAAGCATTTAAAATCTATAAACTAATGCTTTCTGTTTCATGGTTATACAACTGTATTAAAAGTTTAAAGAAATGCAAGGAGATGATGAATGCTGAGTTTAGGATCAGGTTACCAAATGTTGAGGAAAGTAGAGGGTACAGCGTCGTTAGCAAAGATTTTTCTTTTTTAAGCTGAATGGGTATGGATGTTCATTTAAAATATCTTTTTGTGACTTAAATGTTTTACAGTAAATTTAAAATAGGAAGTGAGATTCAGGTGGTTTTTCATGTTCACTTTGCCTTGGTGGCTGCCTTCATTTAGCTTGGTGACTTCCTTAGGAAAGTGAAATGTTCTCACTCATAGGCCAGCCAGGCAGCCACCCAGGCAGGCACAGGTAACTAAACCAGTGGTGTGGCCTTAGACAAAATAATGAATCCCTGTTTCTCTCTTTCCTCGTCTGTAGTATGGGAATAATTGTATGTTCTTATGAGGATTCCGAGTTCACACATACACGGCTCTTAGTATAATACCATATATATAGCTCTTAGTAGATTCTAGGATTTGTTTGAACTATGTTTTTTGCTTGAACTATTAGAAGTTATTGATCCTTTCTAGTTTTAATTTTTTTTTTCTTAATGCAGTGCTTTTATTGCTCCTTACCTCCCTTTCTTAAACCTTTTTCAGGCCTTAGGATTTGTTCTCCTGTATTCCTTTTCTGTAAGCTTTCTTCAGTGATGAGGTAGAAGTGGTTTTGAGCAATGTGAGATGCCAGTGTGTGTTCCATTGGTTTGTGTTTTCCATGTCAGATTGCTATTCTGATTGAATTATTGCAGGAGAGGCATTTTGTGCCCACCCGAAACCAAAGAAGCCCTGAATTTTAAAAAGTTTAATCTCTAACCATACCAGTCTGATCATCAATGATTTTGCATTTCTGAGTTCATTTTTGTTTCTGTGGTTTCATGGTTTAATAATGGGAGTTAACAGATTGCTTTACTTACAATGGCAAATTTTTTCCATAAATGCCTATGACGTTGTATTATTTTTAAGTTCTCGCTCTCGCTACTCCTATAATACTGATTGTATTTTCATCTTTTGCAGCCTAGAAACTTGTTGGCATACATGCTTTAAAATAGAAGTTTAATGCTACATGTCAAAACACATTTATTCTCCAGGGTGCTATAGCTTTTGTTGATTGCTGAGTTAAGGGTTTTGTTTTTTGTTTTTTTGTGGTGTTTTGTTTTGCTTTGCTTTGCATTTACTCTTTTTTTCTGTAGTATTTTTCGTAAGATGATAGCTAATATTTTCTGCCTTTGGAAGTTTGACAGATTTGTAGATAATAAAAAGAGAGTTTAATGTGAAAAAAAATTGTGGAAAAAAATCCTCAAATGGTTATCACCTCCTCATCAGAAAATATAAAATGCTAGAATACTTGTAACAGAAGCACCGTCCAGGTTCATGACTCACTCTCCGGAGTTGCTAACATATCTGTAGAACTTGAGTGTGCAGATCGAGTGTGCATGCATGTGCTCACAGGGAACTGGGTCAGGACCGCACATGAGGAAGACCCGCGCCCCTGCAGATGGCCCAGTTAGTGCCACTTGTTCGTGGTGTGGGTGGTTTCCTTGAGAAGGTCACACTGATTGAAAACATGATGGAAACACCGTTTTTGCTGCATCTTCCAGGTCGGATCCGCACGCGACGGCAGAGCTCCGGGAGCGCCACCAGTGTCGCCACCACACCTGACAATCGAGGCCGCAGTCGCGCCAAAGTGGTTTCACAGTCCCAGCGTAAGAAGTATATTTTATACTCTCTATTATCTCTGTTTTGTTCAACAGCCCACTCTACGGTTGAAAAATTGATAGTATTTTCATTACTTCAGGGGAAAAACACATTTGTGTGGCTCTAAGCTGCTGTGAGTAGTCTTGATGTTTGTTGGGTAAGCTTACAACATGGAATATTCCAGGATACTTTTGTCTCCTTGCCAGGTGATTTAAATTTTGTATTATTAAGCATTAAACATTAAAATGTGGTTTCTCTCCCTTTCCTCAAGCATCTCAAATTGAGACCTACCTGGGCTGTGACCCATTTTACTGTTGATAAGGACTCCCTCTGATGTAATTTAAGAGCAGTACCTGGGGATCATTTTAACGTGGAGTTCTCTTTCAGTGGTAATAAGCAAATCCATTAAAAGCTCTCCCCATTAACCCTGTGTTCTGACATTTGCAGCCTGCTCTTCTCTTCCTGCCAGTGTGGGCTCCCGCTTTGCCCAGCTGCTCTCGCTTCCATTACTGCTTGTCTGTACATGTTGAGTCACTTGGCTTGTTAGCATCGGCCATGAAAGCAGCCACAGATGGAAGGAGTGTATTCAGATCGCTCTTAGGAACCACCCTGGTGTCTCACTTCCCAGCCACACTTGCCTTCGAGCCCCCCGCTCCCTGTGTCCATAGAGCTGGCTGTCCGAGTTCTCCCGGGCAGGGTGAGTGTGGTGGAGGAAGGCTCCCCTTCCCTGGGAGCTGCACACGGTCCCTCCGCACAGCACTCCCCAGCCCATATGTGTCTGCCTCCTCTGTGGCCCTAGGAGCTGTCCGGCTCATGTAGAGAGTCTGTGGCCAAACCTAGGTTCTCCTTCCTTAGTATTTAGAATCTCAGCTCCTTGTGAATTCACATACTCTCCCATGTCCCTCTGGTAACTCTAGGCCTCATGTTAAACAGGGGTAATACCTTTCTGAAAAGAAAGTGTAACATTGGTGGTACGTTGCTGCCAGGCATGTCTGATGCAGGAACGCATGCTTCTGGTGTATCACACAGGTGTATACAACACGACATAGGTTGTGCATCTGTATGTAGCCCAGCAGCTTCTACCTTGGGAACAGGATCCTGGCTCCGGTTATTCTGTTGAACCCTAGTGATGCCTGGAGTCACAGATGGATATAATACTCTAGTCATGACCTCATAAATATGAGTCAGGTCTTCTTGCAGAGAAATTTTTCTTGACAAAGATGTTCAAGACTCAAAATATGGCTTAGTGTGTTAAAATTAAGTTTAACAAAAAACGTCTAGCTCTTTCGCTGTGTGCAGTGTTACTTCCTTTCTTGGAGAGGGAAGATTGAACAGTACTTTACATTTCCTTATGTCTGCTGTTTATTGGCATTGGACTCTGCAGAGGTTCCTGCTTAGGAGGTGGTGAAGACTACATTACTTCTATAGTGGGGGTGAGGGCAAGGATAGAGCTTTAATTCTTCAGTCTTGAGAAATACTGCACCCTGTCTTAGGGCTCCACTTTAAAAATCTTCAGTTTTACTTTACTCAATAAATTCCACTCACAGGGAGGGAGACCACACCAGCAAATAATCAAGACTGGACCTCTAACTGAGACATATAAATAAAGTATTTTAAAAATTATTTTAATTGGAAGTAAATATGAACATATTTATATGTTTTACAAACGTAGATATAAAACTAGCATTCATAGTCCTGGTATAATAGTAAGTAGATTTCATGAACATTAGATTTAGGGCGCTTAACAGCATATTTTAAATATTTGAGGATTTAAATATGTGAAGATTAATATTTAAATATTTGGGGATTTGGCATAGGACATTCAGGTGAAACGAGTTAGTAGCAGTTTCTTTGAATTGATGATGTTTATTGAGCACTTGCTATGTGGTGAGCACCAGTTAAGGTGGTAGGGATACGTAAACAAGTAGGATACGTCACTTCTCTCAGCCTGCTCAGAACTAGAGAGGAGCTGTACTCCCAGAGGCCAAGATGCTTGTCTTCTCTGCATCTCCTCCACCTGGCACTGGACCTGGCACAGTGTAGGTTCCTAAGTGTTTCATGAACAGACCTGAAATGAATGCTGAATAGAGTATGATATGAATAAAATAAGTACCAAAGTAGACTAAGAGGAAAAAGACCTAGAAGAGAAAGCTATTTTGCTAATGTGTTTGTGAACAGAGACATTTGTGTTGTGTTGCATGCTGACCTTCTGTATTGTGCTATTGTCTTTTAATCCACTTTTTGCCTGTCCTTTGGTCTGCTCTCATAATCAAGGATCCAGATCTGCTAATCCTGCTGGTGGTAAGCCGTTTCTCTTCTTGCCTTTTTTTTTTTTTTTTTTTTTTTTGCATTCTCCTTCACCCCATGTCCCATGTTCCTTGCACAGTATTAATTTCTCTGTTTATTATGAGCTTAGTTAATCTTTCTGCATTTTTTCTGTATGCTCAAATTCTAGAGTTTGGAATGGATTTCTTTTCTCCTTTTACACAGCTTAATAGTTCAGTTGGGTGCTCAGAGTTTATGGGCAAGATTAATAAATCCTGAGACAGGTTCTTCATAGTGATGCGTACCAGTGATTTATAGTGAATTTTGCTTTAAACTGTAGCTGTCATTTTAAAATCCTAATTTTTGTGAATGGTCACCTTAATGATTCATTTGAACGATGGAGGGCTCTGTGTGTGTGTGTGTGTGTGTGTGTGTGTGTGTGTTTCCAGGTTAAGTGTTACTTTAAGGGTTTTTATCTCTGCTTCATTCTATTCTGGTACATAATAACATGCACTTTATGTTTGAGAATTTTATTGCCTTCTCTACTTAAGGAGAGTGGTCTAAGTAAAGACCGCCATTTTGGTGTATTGATGTGATCTTTAAATTTTTTGCTGTTTTCTTTAAGAAAGAAAGTTGTCTCATGAGAAATGGTTATATAGCTATCCAGCCACTTATTCATTTATAAAACTATATGATTTGTTTTTCATTTCTAATTCTCTTGTGTACATCTCAGGGCATGTGGTCTATGTAATTTCTACTTTTGTAGATTTCAGAGATTTCCTTTGAAGCTTAGTACATAGTTGGTTTTTATAGTATGTGTGGAAAAGTGAAAAGAATGTCTTCTGTTTGTTGTATGTATGTGTGGGGGGGACATGTGTTTATACATATCTGTATAATTTTGACTGTTCTGTCAATTTCAGAGAGGTATATTCGTTATTCGTTTCATTAGTTGTTATTTTTCTTAGAGGTGCATTAATAATTATGGCCTTCTGAATTTCTCCCTATATTTTTATCAGTTTTATGTTTTATATTTCAAGACTGTGTTACTTGGAGCATAAAGGTTCATGGTTATTATGTCTTCATTGACAAGGATTCTTTTATCAATATGATATATCCTTCGTCCTTTTTTTAATGCCGTTTCATTCTGTTTTATTGTTTTGTATTAGGTATGTTGTTTATGATAAACAACATTCAGTTGATTTTCATTTTTTTTAAAGCCAATCCAAGAATCTCTGTCTTTTAATAGATGAATTTAATCTGGCCACATTTGTTGTGATTAGTGATATGTTTGAGTTTATTCCTACCATTTTATTTTGTGATTTTTATTTACCATGTTTCTAGTTATCTTCCTGCCTCCTTTTCTTCCATTTGTTAAATTAATGGGATGTTCTTGGATCTGTTTTCTTCCCCTAATGTTCAAGAAACTTCTGTTATAATTCTCTTCTTCCTGTGGTTATACTTAAAATTTTTTGCATATAAACTCTCATAGAATAAAAAAACGAAACAATAAACAAACACCTTTGTGATTATTTGTAGAAATTTGCTGTGTAACAGGGAGCTATTTGTACTCAGCCTGCTCTTTGAATCAGAAATTTCACTGTCATTTTTGTAGAACTCCACCTGGAATTCTTTGTATAAACATTCTTTTATGATAATGTTCTTTTATGCTCCATTTAAAAAAAAAGTACTACCACCAACAAAAAAAACATTTTTATGTAAAAGTATTTGAGCCAAACTAATGTGTTTATTAACTTCTGAAATTGTTATAGTTTATTCCTTGATTTACAGCCATTCTTCAGTTCTGTTTTGTTTCATTTTTAGCTGGCAGCCGGTCAAGTTCCCCAGGGAAATTGTTGGGAAGTGGTTATGGTGGCCTTGCTGGGGGTTCCTCAAGAGGCCCACCTGTGACCCCCTCTTCAGAAAAACGAAGCAAAATTCCCAGGAGTCAGGGATGTAGCCGAGAAACAAGTCCAAACCGAATAGGATTAGGTAAGGATTCTCAAAGACCTCAAAACATCATTCCCAACTTGGTCATAATTTTTATTATAATGTAAATGACTGTCTAATGTTGGAAATAGAGATCTGTGTTTGAACTGAGGCTGTCACTTTGTGTTAAAAAGACATTCTGATTTGTGCTTTTTACAGATTATGGCATGTTTAGGTTTGAATTACAACCGAAAAATACGTGGGCCTCACCATTCAGATAGACGGAAAAGAATTACATCACTGTGGGCTTTTGTGTTTTAGAGCCATTTAACGAAACGTTAGAATTGGGGGAGTGGGCAGGATTGTCTCCTTCACAATTAGAAGCAGTGTTGCTTTTCATCTTTCTTTCATGGATTAGCAATAAGTAGCCATTAATCTATATATGTTTTCAAAAGTAATTTGTAGGGTCCACGTATATTTTGATTTTGATCTTCTCTAACCTAATGAGTGGTACTTACGGTCAAAGAACGGGTATAGTTACTTTTGACGTAGTATTGTTCAAACATGAAAACTAGGAACAAATGAAAACCAAATATATAATATTTTTGTGTTGTAGAATTTAGTTTCTTTGTGACAGTGTGTAGAATTATATGAATTACTCTCAGCAGCTTACTCTATTCAAATCTAATTTATATATAATCTGTTTAATATAAAAGACATCTTCTGTAATATATTATGAGAAATCTGTGTTCATACTCTTTATTAAATTTTTACTGTTTTCTAAGGGTAAAAATCTGTTAATGTGAAATCAGAGTACTACTATATTCTTAAGCCCTGTTGGCTTTTCTTTCTCATTTATTTATCTCATCAACAGCTTTACTTGAATGCTTCCTGTGATGCACAGGCAGTTTGTTAAACCTTAGGATCAGAAGATAAAACAGATACAGCTTCTGATTTTCAAAGAGCTTGTGGTCTTAGGGGTGGAAATGTAAGATAGTACAACAGATACTGTGGTATGGTGCTCTGGGACCATAGGAAAGGAGTGTCTTAGGGCCCTTGCCTACCCCAGTCTGCCCAAGAGAGAACTCTGGAAGGACTGGGAGAGGAGAAGCTTGCCAGAATAGGTCCATTTTTGATGATGTGTAAGGTAGGGTTAGGCAGGGTGGGGAGAAGAGGAGAAAGGTGTTCTAGGGCAGAGAGGAGTGTGTGCAGAAACAGTCAGATGGGAGAGAGCACAGTGTGCTATGGGAATCATAGATAATTCATTTGGCTGCAGCAAAGGAAGTTAGTCAGGGTGAGATGGGAGAGGAGAGCAGTGGGACTAGGAGGGTGCCGCTTCTAAAAGTCCTTGAAGGCCACCTGAGCTACGAGAAGGTGGGGAGGGGGACATATTTAAGAGGTAGAATGGATAGGAGTTGATTTGACTGACATTTCCAAAGCAAGTGAGAAATTTCTACATGATCCCAACTTTCTGTTGGCATTACATAGCGTGGTCCCTGAGCTGACAAGTTATTTTGATCCAGCAATAACAAGTTATGTGGATACACCAGGGAAAGTATCATGACTAGAATGTCTAAATTTCAGATTTGAGCCTGTAACATATGTGTTTGGATCTAGTTTTGTTTGGAAAATGCATTTGATTTCATATTTAGTCATGAGGTTTTGGCTGTCCCTTTTTGGTAGTTAACTAAATGTATAGGACGTCTCTTGGCAATCCAGATTAGTTTCATACCTTTAAAAATTCTTATCTTTTTGGGATTTGACTTTTTATATTATTGAAGTTGCCATTTTTACCTTTTTCTTGAAATTGGGAAAGAAACTGCCCTAGGTTGCCTAATATAACTCTAGGACCTGGTATTCCATGGTTTTAACTAGGAAGTTTGTGTTGTGAATAGTTGAAAAGATAGCATTTATTAAGCCTTTACAAGGTACTGTGACACATCATCCATCAGTAAAAACTCAATGGGAACCTATTCTCTTCCAGAGAGTTCTTATAGAAATAGTATTTTGGACAAAGTTATTTCCTTGATGCTCATTAGGGGATTAGTAATGTGTAAAGCTTTGAGGCCAACCTACAGTTCTGTTAAAGAAGATATTTTATTTAAATTTCTGCACATGGTGAGAATAACACAGATATAAAGATAGATAAATGAATCAAGTACATCTTCCCACTTCTTCCTGTAGTACTGCCGAGAGATTCCATTTTATAGGGTGTCAGATACATAGCATCTTTAGCAGCAGATTGTCCATTGTTGTGATCATTTAGTAGATACTGGGTATGTGCCTATGTGTCTGTAAACATTTGGTTCATTATATAGCAACTTTAAATATAAATATTCAAAGAAGGGGTAAGCGTCTTTTAAGAATATTTTCTTTTGTCCCAAACCAATTAATAGTTTTAATCATTGCTAAGCTGGGCCTGGAATTTGCACTGAGAATTAATTCTACAAATTACCTACAAAAAGTGTTTGGTTCAGTTATGCCTCATCTGTGGTAAAAATGACACCAAAGCTCTTCTTCTTTAGCATTTAAGTTTTCTTAAGCAAAACAGGATATAATTCCTGTTGTATAACTAAAAAACAAAATAAAACCCTACCAGTCTCTTTTTATCTTGGCAGTTTATTCCTTCATAAACTGTTCAACCAAACAGAATAGATTGTAAATTGTTTCATTTGGGGGTTTTATTCTGTTTTTGATGAATAATAAAGTCCTATAAATAGCTACTATCTATAGCAGTTCTATTTTGGAAGTATGCTTTTAGTTTCCTTCTTCCACTCATCTCTTGAAAAGACTATAAAAAATTTTTATTTTTGGCAGCTTACATCTGGTTAAAATATTTTGAAAGAAGCAAAAATTAATAGTAATCAGTGTCACCTGTTAAATTAGACTGCTGTGTGCACACCACCACTACAACACAACATGAAAATAACCAGACTGTAGAGACATTTCATGGCAGTGCTCCTTACTCCTTTTGTACTTTTGCTATTGATGTGAGTTCTGGTAGGATCCATCCCTTCCTTAAAAGGAGAAAGTCGGGTTTAAATACTATAAAGGTAGAGTGTATCTCAAGAAATGAAAGCCAATCAGATGGGTTTTCAAGGCTTCCTAGCCTTTGCTGTGAGCACAGGACTTCAGAACCACCGAAGAATACTGCTTTCAGAAAGTTCAAACAGCAAGCACGTCTTCATCAGCTCTTCCTCTTCTGTTATGTCTTCACATTATATATTCTCATAGAGAACAGTCAGTTTTGGCACTCCAGAAAGAGGCTGCGTTGATATATTGCTTTTTAGCTTTATCTAATCAATTTGTCCTTATAAAAATCATTTATTGATGTACTTACTAAGAATCCTCCTTGTACAGTGGTCTTTGGAAGTTGTACTAGAAGTGGCCAGTACTCCTCTCGTGTTTTAAATTATCCAGCATTTGAACGGTTGCTGTCACCACTAGATGTCCTTTAATGTGTGGGGCAACTGTGGGCAGATGTTTACAAATTTTGTAAACAGAATTCTTTCCATGTATGTTACCGCTAGCCTGTGTTAAGGAAGCCAGTCAGCACGAAGGGGTGAATAAACTTTCTCTGGCTGAAATACTAAGGAGGGTAAACCTTAAGAATTATGCATGTTGTTGTTTGAGATTGTGTCCGCTTATCTCTTTTCATGCTCTCGTATTCACAAAGCAGGCTCAGCGAGAGAGAGAGCAGAGATTTCTCATTGCTGTAGCATGTGTATTATTTAAGGGAGGGAGTGGAAGCAGGGTAACAGAAGGGATCAGGCAAGAGTTATAAGAAAATGCTCAACTTAAGCATGTGCATGTGTGAAACACTTATCAGGACTGTCTTTATTATTTCCGATTGTTTGTTTCAGAGTGGGTAGTGAAATAAGGTTTTCCTGTCTGCCTTTCAGCAAGGAGCTCAGAGGTACTCACTTGTGTACCTTATCTCACGGTACCCTTCTCATTTAAATGATGGGACTCTTTCTCCCTGTCTTCCTAAGGGGAGCCTGAGACAGGCAACGTGGCTGGACCAGTGAGTTAGCGAGGAACTGGAGAGGTCACTTCACAGATGAGATGTGCTATTGATCCTCTGGGGATAAGCCGCATTACTTCGTAGGTTCTAGGCACCTCCTCACATATTGGTGTCAGTGGATGCTCCCTAGTTTTTAAAGGGTTTTTTAATTTAGCCCCTGTGCTTCTGCCCTCATCATAGGAGCTGTTCAGAATTATTATCAAGAATTGCTGATTACATAGTCAGTGCTTAGTTTGAGCAAAAACCCAGGACCTCCATGTCATGTGGCAAGGTGAAGACGAGTTTAGGAATTACTAGACAATCCCAGGTGAAGCCCCGTTTTGACAGATGGCTCCCATTGCATTCCTGCGCTTGATTGTTTCCTTGCTTGCCAGTGCAGACCTAAGCATTTGGACATCTCTTATGTAACTGTGGGGTCCGATGTAACTCTAGCACTGAGCAGAGACCATAGGAGGAAGTTGGTTTGGTGTCTCACTCCCGTATTCTTCTTTGTCAGGGAATTTCATGATTCCGGTTTGGAAGACATTCTTCTTACAGTTTGGTCATGCTGTAAATCCACCTTGGCTCTGAAATAATAGGCCCTGCTAATTACAGTATAGTAAACGTGGCTGACTTGACATCCGTGAGTCTAGTTTACTTTTTCCAGAATGTTCAGGAAAGGCATTTCTATCCGGTCCAGAATGAGTAGATCCACTCAAGATGGACATATTTATCGTCCCACCAACTACTACAGAGGTGGCTACACACATTCAGTATGCAGAGTCATTTCTGAGTATTTTGCCAGTACTGGGTCTTTGTTTCCTCAAATTAAATTAGAAAACAAAAGCATCATGGTCTTTTCTGAGCTTTATGGCCAAGTTATGTTAGACCTTAAGCTGTTCATGTGACTCTGTCTTCTCAGTGTTTTGTAACATGAGTATAAAATTACCCACAGATAATCATACAGTAATTGGCCGTTCTTAGGTCAGCAGAGGGATCTTTTAACATGAGTGTTGGGATTTGTCAGTCCACATACCATAGACAGACTCATGTGTAAGGCTGTATAAGTGAAGGTGCTTGAGTAGCGGCCGCAGACCGATCTGTTTGGATTCCCACAGAAAAAGCAAGAATGAAATGTTGGGACCAGTAAATAAAGGGATAGCAGTCCCAACTCTGTTCATGTTGGTTTAGATAATTAAATATGTTTGGAGCATCTAGATAGTTACTCGAAGCGGGTAGGTTTTCCAGCTGTGTCAGTCCTTAGAACTTCTCTCTGTAAAGAAGCCCAGGCTGAGAGAAGCGAACCTTCTTTCTTTGACTTAGGTAAGTTCATGGAGTTCAGTGACTAGAGCCTTTATTCTGTTTTTAATCCAAAATAAATTATCTTTCTAACAACGCAGGGTGTATGAAAATGGCTTTAGTCTTTTATCATCTTATCGGGCCAGTTTGCTAAAGCCATAAAAACTGATCATTTTCTAAAAGAGTTTGCTCTTGGATCTCCTGGTGCCAGTTTGCTCTTTGGAAAGCTTTCTTTTCATTTCTTAGGTTTAGGTGTGATTTCAGCTCCATATAAAACCCCACAGCTTTCCGAAACCTTGAGCATAATCAAGTTTTCACGCAAGCCCTCTCCTGTCGTCAGCACGCCAGTCAGCGAGGCCTCGGCAAGGATAGTCCTCACAAACCCCCACCCCCCCAGCGCGGACAATGTCATGATTACGTTAACGGAATGTGACTGACGTTTTGTGAGTTTTTGTGTCTTCATTAAACTTCTTCACCTTCTCTGAAACCCCTCATGCTGCACACTAGCACGGAGCAGCCGTATCCCTCGACCCAGCATGAGTCAGGGGTGCAGCCGTAATACCAGCTGTGAGAGCAGCCGCGATACGAGCCCCGCTCGGGGCTTTCCTCCACTCGGTGAGTACACATAGGCGCTGGCTCTCGGAGCAGAGTTCCTTGCCCTGCTCCAAATGCTTGTCCCACACACCGCCAGGTGGAATGACCTGCTCTCTCCCTCCTCTGCTGTCCTTGTGATCCTTTCTTCTCTCTTTCCTCTTCCTTAGTTACCCTCTGTTGTTCCCCCCCCTCCCCTTCTGCATGCTTGAAGTTTGGCCATTTCCAGTTTTTGGAGGAAAAAAACACCACTTCACTCTGTGCCGTTGCCATTTGTGACCACTTGCTGGCAGGCAAGCCCATCTGCGTGGTCGCTTCTAACATAAGGGGATGCTCAGTGAAAGTGAATTGCTTCTTAAAAGTAGAGCAAATGCAAAGTGTTATCTTTTGTCATTGAATTTCGACAATTTGTTTTTAATTGTACCCAATATCAGGCCCTACATGATTCAGTTCAAAGGTGGAGAAAAATAAAACCGCGGTAACGTCTACGAAATGCAGTGTGCTCCGTTGAGGGGTGATCGTTAAAAAGCTGCATGGATGAAGGTATTAGCCATGCTTTTTTGTGAAGTGAGTCGTTTCAGTGCCTCCTCCTAAAGCGAGCCCAGAGTAGCTTTTTGATAAACCGCTTAGGTGTGCAGCACAATGCACGACTTCACAGTGTTGTTAACTAAGCAGGTACTTTCATTCTTCCTGTGCTCAATAGGCTATTTAAAGGCAGTGACCTGATGCCCTCCCAGGGCGGAAATTCACGGTATTTGGTCGCCATAAGGTGGTATATAACCATGTCTCAGCCCCCAGCCAGGTGCCATTGGAGCTGCTCATCCGCCAGCCTCAGTCTCTCTTACAGCCAGAGGTTGTATTTTCACAGTTTTTAGGATTCGAGAAAAACCGACAGAGAAACCCATTTCCTTTATGGAATATCGTGTTTGCCTTTTCTTTTTAGTTTGGATAGTCTAAAATGGACATACACCTCTTAGTGCAAATTATTAACCCCTAGAGACCTCTAGAAAGAACACACACTGTCACAAAAAAAATATTTTGTATTCTCCAGTAATTGTGTTTCAGTTCTTTGCCATATTACTTGCTGTAAAACTGTATATTTTCCTTTTGATAAGCCTAGCAGGTGGAAATCATTTTAGAACGTTAGGCCTAGGCCTGAAGTTGTTATATGGAATTATGGTCTGCAGCAGTCTGTTATTTCAACTCCGATTATGTAACTGGTCTTTCAAATATAAAAATATCACTCCAGAAAGTGGACGGTAGATCAGAAACACACAGTCTTAATAGTTGCCTCTCTCTGCTCCTAATGTCATATACTTCTTCCTAATATCCTTTTATCCCATCAGTATCCATAATCAAAATCTAGATATACTTCCTTTTGACCTGCTGTCCTATATGCAGTTAAAGCCATGCCAGAGGAGTCCCTTGACTTAGTGAGAATAGTCTACCTGATGACCAGGAGATCCCAAGTGGGGTGACTTACCTCGTACACATCAGCTATTCCACAGCAATCTGAAGCATCAGAATAAAATTCTCAACAAATCAGGGGTGGCAATGATGATTTTTTTTTTTTTTTTTCCGAATGAACTGGTGATTTTTCCTTTTAAGTTAAGGCTGTGTATCTCTGCATCCTTGCTGACTATTTGGCCTTCTAAACCCGTTATATAAGTGAACGATTCAGTCTATTTATTGGTTATTTGGTCTCTTAGGCAATTCTGTGTTTTTATTTCATACATGTATTGGTATTTTTGTTTCTGTCCATGGAAGCAGCCTTTGTAATCCAATCCAGCATGTGGTCAGTGGACCAGGGAAGGTGTGCTGAATTCTTGAGCTCCTAATTGAACCCTGAGTACTTGAGTGATCTAGTCTGATTTTCACTTTCTTTGGCAAAATGGCTCTGCATAAGTATCTTTCTTGGTGACAACCCAGAATGGTGAAATGTACAACAGCTCCTACCAGGACAGAAGATGTGGATGCAGATATTTCCTCTTCCGAACAAACTAGTATTGGCACACATCTTCTGTTGTGGTCAGGGCCATAGTTAACATCTTTTCAGCTGAATTTTTATGCCATGCGCCCTTTGCCTCCTTGGGTTAAATCTGTCCATAAAACTTTTATCCAATGAGAACAAGAGCAGTGCTTGTGCATTCTGGCACAGTCTGAGCAGGCGCAACCCCTCGTGGCTCCTGTTCACCCTCCGGGACAGGTGTTACTGTCATCGCTTTTTTACGGATGACAGAACAGAGACGTAGAGAGAGTAAGCCACTTTCTCAAGGTCACACAGCTAGGTGGTAGAGCTAGGTTTTGAGTCCAGTCCTTTGACTTCAAAGCATGGCTGCTTCCCGGCCTCATTTGAAAGTTTTGGTAGTTTAGTGTCTTTCATTTGTTCCTCTGAAATGTATTAAATGCTTTCTCTCTAGGCTTAAGCACAGAGAAAGTGTCCAGCAATGTTGATCAATTATGATCTCCAGGTTTGGAGTTAGGACCTAGGAATTCATAGATGAGTCCCCGAAGTTGGTCCCCAGGGGAACTCACTGTGCCCTTCAGACAACTGATGTTTCCTCCTCCTCATTCAGTTTAATGATTGTTTCCCACCCCTTCTGTAAATTAGCGAGATTTTGTGCTGTTAGTGCCCCTTCGGATCAATTTATATAGCCAGCCTTCAGTTTGAAATGGGGGTGTGTGTGTGAAAATAATTATACTTTGGTGATTATATATCGGTTTTATGTTTGAGTTTTTATTGCAGAGTTATTTTGGACCATTTTCATGGTATGAATATGTATATGGTTACAGTGACAACTTTTAAGGGAAAGTAAGGGCTCTGCTGTAAATCAGGCTTTGACATAAGTGGGTCCGCCTTGGATTCCATTGATGGGTGTTCACTTGAGAACGTGACAAAGGACTCATTACATGACAGATTTACTGTAATAGTCTGTTGAAACAGAACCAAAGGACAACTTTCTAAGGAACCATCAGGTATTGCTTAAGAGCTATTTGCAGTTTAAACTACCAGGATATGGTACTGATATGTTGTGCAGTAAATGGTATGCTTCACTCTTAAAACGTGTTTTGTCAACTTCCTTATGTAAGGAAAGTGATTATTTTATATCTGTTTTAGAGATTACCAATTTATTTTTGTGCGTCTTGAGTTAGAAATTTTCCTTTTGCAAGCTGGTAAAAATTTGTTCTTGTCGACCAGGTAACCTTTGCTATTTAATACCACTTGTACCACAGATAATGTGCATTTTCATAAAGTGACATGAGCTTAAAAAAATAAAATTACAGGGGCGCCTGGCTGGCTCAGTCGGTAGAGCATGTGACTCTTGATCTCGGGGTTGCGAGTTGGGGCCCCATATTGGATGTAGAGATTACCTTAAAAAAAATCTTTAAAAAATTATATTGAAGAGTTTGAGGTTCGGGTATTTTATGATGAAATGAAAGTGTTCACGTGTACAGGAGACTGCACTCTAATAGCATGGGTGAAAAGTAGCACTGCTTGATATTACTTTGTTAAACCTTGTGAATTTTCTGTGGTAAACCATCATGTTCTTTTCAGAGGAATGACTATAAGCATACCGTCTTTTGGGGTTTTTTCCCAGAGGTAAGGAAAAGCCATATATTGCCTGGCACTCTGTTCAGTAAATTCGTATTTTGAACCAAGCCTATTTTACGGTTCTTTCTGAAAATAATTCTTTCTATATGTGGACGGAGTTTAGTATATAATTCCTCAGATTGCTGAATTAATATGCTTATTATGAATATTTGCTAATAAAGTAATATTTAACGTAGACATATAAATTGGAGTTTACTGGTAACCATCACTGCCACGGCCAGCACCAGCAGCACCGCTACTGTTGCTCCCACCATTTATTCAGTGCCCGGCACTGCTTTAAGTGCTCTGTGTCTGATCTCTTGCAACTCTCTCCACTCCCAAGAGGTACGTACCATTTTTAGCACCATTTCCAGCTGAGGAAACTGAGACACAGAGAGATTTCGCGCTTGGCTTCAGGTCCTCCAGCTGGTTGTGATCTAACCAGGATTTGCCCCCAGCGGCATTACAGAGTGGTTGTGCATAACCAGAGTACTGCGAATGCCTCACCAAGGAGGCTCCTTAACCCTGTTACAACTGAATTTCCAGCAGTTAATCACTAAGTTCATTGATAATTAGGATATTCGTACAACAGTCAGAGCAAAAATTGGGGGGAACACAGAATTTCTTTTGTTGAGCCCCTTTCTCGTGATTTCATTCTATTTCTGTTCAGATAACATGATGAACTTCTATGCTTTTTGTTTTTGGTGCATGGTTGCGTATGCATCACGTACCGATGAGGCATCTCGTGAGCTGAGTAAATAATCCATTCTACTGCTGTTCCACTCGGTATATGGACAGTGCTCTGTGACTCCTGACGTCCTTCATGTTGCATATTTCCATTATGGCTCGTTGAGGCTTCGTGGCGTGAATATAAACCTGGAGTCTGAGCTCAGGTGGTGCCTAAGGAACACCGCAAAGAGTGCCTTTGTCGTGCCTGTGTGTGTGCTAGCCCAGTGAGAGCCAGCAGGCTGCCGTAGCGTTTGGGGCTTGGCACGTGCTCTCCATTCATTTCCAGCATCATTTCCTTTCATGAGAAAACATGGCCTCGTGGGGAGCAGTCCGTGCGTTCCCTTTGGACTGTGGCATTTCCTGTCTCGGGTACTTCTGTGTTAATCCTGTGGGTGTTGCCGTTCCTTTTACCTGCAGCCTCTCGACGTCATTCCAGGTCCACTAGTGCCCTCTCCACTGCTGAATCTGTTGGGCAGTCAGGTGAACAAGTGCTAACTGCATGACTTGGCTTCTTCATATGTTCCAGTTTCACACCCATTTTAGCATTTGTTTTCATCAGTGTTGGCTAGCACTTGGCATGTATGCACTTCATATTTGTTTTCCCCAATGTGCTTTGATTTTTTTAAGTTGTTGAATGTTTATGGTTCTGTTAATAGGCCGTAGATGCTTTATAGCCTGTTTGACAACATCATTTCTCCAGTGTTCATGTTTATGTGAAAACAAAACAAAAACACGGGGAGGGGCTTCTTCCCCTCTTTTTACTCCTTCCCTCAGCCACCCGAAATAGGTATCCTGAAAAGTCCCTGTGGGGAAAGAGGGGGATGGAGGTCACCCAACAGAGTCTTCATTTCCAAAGGCTTTGCTCCCAAAAAGTGTTGATTACTGATGTTAATTTTAGTGTCAGGTTCTAATTACTTGGTGGAACTGTTTAGTTACTAAATGTTCCAAATCCTAGTGTGCATAATTTCATATGTGTAAATATTTGTCCTAAAACTTTTATAGAAAAACAAGATCACGATTCAGATAATCAGGTCAGGCGGCAGGTAGCCTTTGCAGCCTGTGGTCCCCAAATGTTCCATCCCAGCCCGCTTTAATGATATCAGAAATCCCCCAGTTAGCCATTGGGGCAAAAAGTAAACATACAGAAATGCATCAGTTTGCTGGGTTTAACTGACACCATTTTTATATGCTAACTACAGTTTTCTCACCTGAGTAAGGCATTATGTATTAAATCACGGACTGTTGATGGGGACAACTGTCACCAGTTCACAGAGTTATTTTCTCTGAGATTCCTCTAAGCGAAGAGAACTACGCTTTTTATTATGTACACTCTAATGAGTACAGTCCCCTGAAAATTGGGGGCCAGACAGAGGGCACAGTCACACATATCCATCTCTTGGGAAATGGAGCTTCATAATAACGTCAGAGCAGCGAGTGTAGAACGTTTGATTTTGGTCTGGTGAAAACAAAAGCCTTGTAACTTTGCTCAGATCCAGACAAACATTTCCCCTTCAGATTTGAAATTCAAATGATCTATGCTATATATCCCGTGATCTGCAGTCACTGTGTATGGCGGAGCTGTGTGCATCTGGGAAGCACAGAATAATTGGATTGTTCTTACAGTTTTAATTTTGGGTCTGAAAAAAATCAGTATTATCCCTGGAGCAAGAATTGCTGGCATGAGATGTACTTTTTTTTTTTTAATTAATTTTCTTAGATTCCGTTTTCTTTAAGTTTATGCTGGGTAATTTTTAAATGGCTTACAACTGAATTATTTTCATTTTGTTACTCATATATCCCTTACTATCTACCCTTTTTTAATGGAGAAAAGACTTCAGCAAAGATCATGTATAAAATCATATGCACAGCAAATCTCAAATTTACACTTGTTTCATGTCAACTGATAATATATACATATATGTAGGGAGAGGAGATCTAGTTATAATTGCTTTGTGGTCTCTTAGTTTATATGGCACATTGAATCATCTTTTAAACATAACAGCTGAGACAGCATACAGTATGACCAAGTGCATTAAAAAAGGGGATAGTATAACATACTATTTTTTTCTTTATAAAAATTCATGACTGTGTATAAAGTTTTGGTTAGCAGTGTTTTAAATTTTTTCCCCTTTTGGTGGCGCTGGAAGGTGTAATTTTTGCAACTGACATTTTAAAAAAGCCGAGTAACACCTCACTTTTATAGTTCTTGTTTTCTAAAGAACTCTTGTTACATATTTTGAGTTTTATATACATCACTTTATAAGAAAGATCAATTCATGTAAAACAGATTTAGCTTTCCTTTTATTCTAAATGCTTCATTATGAGAATATGGCTAATAGGGTGTTTTGTTTTGTTTTTGTTTTTTTTGTCCAAACAATGTCTTATTTGTTCACAAAAAGAAAGCATTTTTTATCTTAACATTTTTCTTCAAAGGTTTTTTTTTTTAAATACATTAGCTTTTAAATAAGAAATGTTTGCCAGTAAATAGTGTGATACACTTAGGAAGTATAATTTTTATGAACTTTCTCCTGTTAATAGCTTTAATCTCAGCTCTTCTTAAGGAAGGCTGCTCTCCTGACGTAATGGGACTTTTAAAAAGCTAGTCTTCCTTGTCCTTGATCCTTAACAGGCTTAAAAATAATGGAACTGCTGAAATTTATTTTAAATTCTCTGGGTCATATCCATTTTGTTTACATGTTTAGACTATCATTTGAAAATCCTTTGAGAGACTCAGGAAAAACGTATACTAATGTTATCTGAATGATTAATGTTTTGCAGTGAAGATGCTAGCTTTTTGTGATGATCATTGAAGAATTTTAATAAACTGATTTTTAAATAACCTTTGATGACACAGACATCATGAACAAATGCCAAAAATTAATTGAGCTCAGTTAATGATAGTCGAACAGTCATGACACTAATGAAAATTTGCAGGGATCAATTGAATACATTTGTTTCAAATTTTAACTTTTTATTACACATTGCATTAGAACTCTTTTGTCAAACCATGAAGCTTTCTAATTAGTTTGACCAAACATCAGGGCCACTTGCCTCCAGAAGGAACACTAAATAGATTAAAAGACCCAGCTCACAGCCCAGCTCACTTCTATAATAAGTTCACCTCTCTCTCTCCCATGTCTCAACACTTTTCAAAAATAAAACCTCATTAAAGAGCCATTGCAGTTGTTAGGATGCCTTGTGGCATGATAGTATTAAATATGGACCAACTTAACCTCTGCCGCCGGCAAACAAGTCTAGTTAGAACTGCAAGCGCAGGGTAGTTCAGATTGGCTAGAGACGTCCCAGTGCCTCTGTCCAGTAGGTGGGAAGAGGCAGGAGCCCTTGCAAAGAGTTGAGAAAATTTGAATTAAAGTGACATATCTTTTGGTTTTGTTTTTGTTAAATAGACCGGTTTGGGCTTGGCCAGGCAGGAAGAATACCTGGCTCTGTGAATGCCATGCGAGTTTTGAGCACGAGTACAGACCTCGAAGCTGCCGTTGCCGATGCTTTGGTAAGAGTCACAATGTGCACAGAATCTCTTTGACTTATTCATCCACAGTTTTCTCTGTCCTAACAGAAAATCGCGTCCAAATCAGGGTACTAAATCATCTTGGGCACTCTGTAAAATTGTGTAAATACTGGGTAAATTGATATTATTATCACTTTCTCTTTAAACTCTTATCCCTGTACATCAGTGAAAATTGGCCCTACAGAAAATACTTGCATCAAGTGTTTCTTCTGTGCTCCTCAGTATCAAGGGAGTTTTGATGACATTGGGCTTCTCTGATGTCATTGGGCTGCTTTTTTTTTTTTTTCCTTTTTCTCCATGGTTTTTTTTTTCCAGCGTTTCCTTTTCTCATTCTCCTGCTTCTATTGCTTTACAGGCTCCGATGGCATAGCCTAAACATATTGTTATAATAGTAGGTAACAGAGCTTGTGGCTTGAGAATCTCGCATAGATTCCATGACCACACTAGTTGTTCCATACGATTTTACCTTTGTTTGTCTTTAAAAATGAGTCATTAAATCCTTCTTTAAGGAAACTTTCCTAAATTTTAATGCCCATGAACTCAGAATGTAAAGCACTGGTGGAATATGTTTTTGCATCATTACAATGGAGTATCTAAACAAAAACAACAATATGAAGTGTAGAAGTCCTTCAGTTTGTAGTTATAGCGAAACACCCCCTGGTCGAATCAGCTTGTGGTCCAATTGCTTTTTAAAGATGCATTTCAGCTGGTTAGTGACACTGCCTCTAGCATATTCTGGGTGGTGTGCTCAGCATTTAAAATAGATCTTCTTTAGAACTCTCTGATCTCTGGCCTTGCTTGTGCTGTTTTAAAATATATTGTCTCTCTGATGAAAAACGTATTATAACATCCTTTCAGACCCAGAAGTTTTAAACCCAGCCTTGTTTTTCATTTGATCAAAATGTTGCAGTCCGTGGCTAACCGGGATTCTCACTTTCATCTCGTCCTGTGTCGCCCTCACTTATTCTCACTCAGTCAGATTTCTTTGACAAGTGACTGTGAGCAAGCAGTTTGCCACTCTCCTGATGCTTTTCCTGTAAGCAAGGGCTGCCTGGCCAGCTCTATTCATCAGCCTTCTGTGTACAAAGGCTTTTTTCCTGGCAGGTACTGGCATTCAGGATAATTGCTCTAACCATGGCTTTGACTTCAGAGTCATGAGCTGGAACAGAACTCTGTGAAGCTATTTTTCCTTCTAAGCTGCAGCACTGAAATCTGTCTCTTATTTATTCAGAGACCCTATTAGGAGGTCAGAGGGGTGGGAAATGATGGATGTGCAAAACCCATAGTTAAATGGGACTTCCAGTTAAGGCGGGGGAGTTCCCTTGTTCTTTAAAGAACCGTCTAAGGGACTGTGCACAAAGTTCTAGGAGGCAGAGTCGGACTTGGGAACTTGAGCTTGGGCTTCCCTTGACTCGGGCTTCTCTCTGAGCTCTAGCCCTCAGTCCACTCAGGCTGCCCTTATTACTCTTTGTCCAAGCTGCTTGGCCTCCCCGAGTGACCTGCTGCAGAAGCGAGAGCACAGGAATGGTATACAGTGTTTGCCTCCCAGGGTAAAAATCCCAGGGGCAGACAGAATCTAGCGTAGGAACAGACAGGAGAATTAACGGTGACTTTCGGGATGTACCTCAGTGGTGTGGGAAGAGTTTTAGCATAGCAAGAAGTGTAGCGAGTACTGGAAGGCGTTTCTAGGAGGTGTAGGAAGGGCTAGGAAATGCCATTGTGAAAGCGTTCTTTGTTATTATTCGCTTGATATGAATCGCTTGCTAACCTATATTTTTGGTTTGCTCAGATATGTTTTGCTGTACGCTTTTGTTGCGAGAACAATCCCCACATATGCTTCTGACATAATTCTCTATGCTTTTTCCCCATCCTTCAATATTTTCCTGCCTACAGCTGTTAGGAGACTCCAGGAGCAAGGTACCAGTGCTTTAACTTTTGTTTTACAACTTCATTTTTTTCTGTTGCGAGTATATTTCCTTTAGGAGCTAGTGAAAGCAACAAACCATGTAGTGTAATGTAGAAATTCTGGTCTGAATTATGATTTTGTCGAGTCTAGTGAAGCTGTTGTTAGCGATGGAATCAGTCCCCTCTCTCATCTGTTTTAGTGTTCTGGTTTTTTTTTTTTTTTTTGAATGTCCAGCTCTCCTCCTTCTCTTATCAGTGTTTTATTTTATTAACCCAGTTCGTGTCTACTCAATGTCATTACTACTTCATGAGTGGATGTATTCAACATTTTTCTTATTTTACAAATCAGTTTATATATATATATACACACATATATAAATGATGATCCTATAATTTATCATTCTAACAAGGATAGTTCTGAAAGTGAAAGGAAGTGCTGCTTACTCCTAACTCTGCTGTGACAAGAGGCATAAGGCAGAACTGTCCTGAGCAAGTTACGGTGGATGGACAGGCCAGATACTAGAAAATTACATTTGTGAAAGAAAGAAAGAAAGAAAGAGAGAGAGAGAGAGAGAGAGAGAGAGAGAGAAAGAAAGAAAGAAAGAAAGAAAGAAAGAAAGAAAGAAAGAAAGAAAGAAAAAAGATGAAAGAAAATTGCATTTGTATGGTTTCAGCCAATTAACTTTTTTTTTCTTTTAGGGAAGATTGTATTTTATCAGTTTAATAGCTGTTGCTATATTATTTATAGGTCTAACTTAACAGTTTATATGCAGGGTAAGAGAAACAAATGAAGGGTCTAAGGGAAGCCTGATTGTGTTCAGATAATGTAACCATCCTTTTTCTTGGACTACTCTGTCTCTGACATTTCAGTTTCCGACTTCCTTAAGGAAGCATGGCAATTCGAAAAATTTTCCCACAGACCCTGCTCAAGATAGATTGCTTTTGATTACGAGGGGGCTGGTGGGTGCACATACCTGCAGGGTAGCAGGGGCTGAGCCAGGTTAGTTCACACACACTCCCAACAAGCGTGTGAGAAGTAGCATTATTTTATTTCAAAGACAGGGCAAGTGAGGCAGGAAGGCGAGGCGCTTTCTGAAGTTCCTCCGCCGGTCAGTGGCGGCAGGACTACCACCCAAGTCCCTCACTGTGAAGTCTGCACACCGTACTAGAGACCACACTCTTCCGTCTCTGCTATGGATTGCCCTGCCTGTTACTTACTATCATGACTGGATGTCTGCTTTTCTGTTCTTATTTCCCTAATCTGTAAGCACAGGAAAGCACGGTGCGTGCGTGTGTGCGTGCGTATCTTTTTACCTTTAACTCTGTTGTTGATTTTGTGTGGTGTGACTCACGGTCATATCACCTTCCCCTGTCTTCCTTCATCACCCCCACCTTCGTTGGATCTGACAGAAGAAGCCTGTGAGGAGGAGATATGAGCCGTATGGGATGTACTCTGACGACGACGCCAACAGTGATGCCTCGAGTGTTTGCTCTGAACGCTCATACGGCTCCAGGAATGGTGGCATTCCCCATTATCTGCGGCAGACCGAGGATGTAGCAGAAGTTCTCAACCACTGTGCGAGTTCCAACTGGTCAGAAAGGAAAGAAGGGCTTCTAGGCCTGCAGAACTTACTGAAGAGCCAAAGAACACTGAGGTGAGGACAAGAGGCCAAGGTTGTGAGCCAAGTTTTAAGTCCCATATTACACTCATCAGTGGTTTATGTGGATTCTCTGTCGTTCATGGAGTCCTTACAGAGTTCCAAGCGTGGGGGCAGGCACTGCAGGTGCTAAGCTGGCTAAGACATGGTCTTTGCCTTCCAGAGACTTTGAAATATCTGACAAATACTCTATTAGGTTTATAAAACATTTGGTTCCCTTGCAGTTCATAGTTATCTGATAGGTGTTATTTGAGAAGTCTGGATACAGTTTGCAAGTTAGGTAAAAAATAAAACATCTCTGCAGGCTGGTATGGTTCATTATACTTTGGAGTTGTGGGTAAAATCATAGCAGTCTCAGAGTAAAATTTAGTAATATGCATACATATAGCTTATGAACGTGTATAGTAATGAGATACTAAAGTGGAGTACTTTAAAGTAGTACCAGTACTATTACTAAGTTGATTTTTTTGCTTTTTTCTTTGTTTCTGTATTTCACAAATTTTCTAAAATGAGCACATATCACATATACCAAAAACTATGTGTTTATACATATCTCATCAAATCTGAGGCACCGTTGACACATCACTATTTTATATCCCTCTAAGAAGAAATGCTGCTTGTTAAACCATGGCAGTACTAATATGTCTTTGATTATAAGATGAATCCCAAAATTACAGAGATGTTAAGCTGTGAAAAATTAGGCAAGTTAGAATCCCTGAAATACAGATATTCTTTGGAGAATTTTTCTAAGATAACTTGTGAGCGTGGATCAGTTTATGGTCACACATAGGCTCTGCACAGCTAAGTGAGCGTTGACTAGTGGATCCCTGTGCTACGGTAAGTGTGCCTGTCCGGTCTGTCTGACTCCACCTTGCCGTATTCGTACCTGTTGCGTGTTCCCCGAGAGGGCTTGAGAAGTTTTGTCATGTGCCTTCTGAAATGCACGTAGTCTCTGATGCTCTAGTGAGCTGTTGAACACAAAGTGAGGATTTAAAAAAAAAAAATGAGGATGATTTGTTGAGATGATTATTCCTCAAGAATCTGCTTAATTCTGGTGATCCCAGTTTCTTGGTTTTTAGTGTTCATCAAGTATCCATTGAATAATCTCTAGAAATCTCTTGATTGGCATTGGTCTCACTAGATCGCATTGTTAATCACGTTAAAGGATCACTGAACCAACTGTCTCATCTGTGTGGAGGGGGGATTACTCAGAGGTGATGTGGGGAAGAGATGATGATGCTTATTCAAGCCTTGAAGGAAAAATGGGACTCAGTAGTATAGGTAAGGGTCAGAAAAGGCCAAAGGGCACCAACGGGATAGTGTCTGCTTGGTCTCTGCAGTTGGAGGCGGTTGTAGGAAGGCAGCGTTCCCTCCTTTAATCCTCCCTGCGGCCGTTTGTTTGATAAGAGATCTAAAGACATCCGAGTACTTTGTAGCAAAATGGAGATTGAAATCCAGGTCTGTCTGACCCCAAAGCACATGCTTTTCCTACACTTCATCCCATTGCCTTTCATCTGTGGCGGGTGGAAAACACACCTCAAATGAAACGAGCAGGATTTAGCTCGGGGCTTTGCCACTCCCATATGTGTGACCTTTGGTAATCACTCTCTGAGATTCAGTTGCCTCATTTTAAGTGGAGCGCCAATCTGTCATGGTTTTATATTTCTACTTAATTTCATCATGAAGTAAATAAAATGATTAAAGCTTTGTTATATAAAGATTAGTTTTAAAAGAGCTCTCGCTAATCTCAGTTTTGACTCATTAAATTCTAAGTTCATTCATTCATTTCCATTTTATTCCCTCTAGTCGAGTAGAATTGAAAAGATTGTGTGAGATCTTCACCCGAATGTTTGCTGACCCTCACAGCAAGGTAAGTCTGGGACTCGTGCCTGCCAGTGCCCCCTCTGCATGCCCATGTGAGCTGTATAATACACTACTTAAGAGTGAGAGATACTTCCCCATAGCGCAGTTTAGACCTTACAGATTTAACACCGGTTTCTGCAGTAGTTTATATCTTTTAAAAACAACTCCTTGGTAAAAAAAAAAAAAAAAAAAACAACTCCTTGGGAACTTCAAATGTCCATAAAACTTGGAGCTAAATAAGCTAAATAAAGTTTGTTTTAAGAGTTAATGGAAAGAATCAGATGTAGTCATATTCAGATGCTTTTGGGTAACTCCTATTAGCCAAACAGTGGGCTAGGTGCTAGAATAAAACATCATATTCTAATGCAATGCCTTTTTTTTTTTTTAACTTAACAGAAGTGAAGAAGATAATCAAGTATATGATTATTTTTTTTGTACCCCCTGTAGAATTTGTCTATACAGGACAAGATAGAAAAATAGAAGCATTTATGTAATGGATTTATTGAAAAACCAGGTTAAGCTATTTCTCCAAATAGACTTTTGCTGTCCCCAAGAACTTGCTGGATGGTGGCCACCAGCTGGCATCTACACTTCCAGGGTCCAAGGAGAACACTGAGCCTGAGGGGGAGGATCCCTGCAGGGGGGAAAACACCGCTGACTATGACCCAGGCCCTTTCTAGGAGTGGTGCTGTAAGAGCGACCCTTTACAGAAGCTTGCTTGGAGTCTAGTTTTGAAACAAATACCATTCATTTAGGAGGAATCCTAGTTGGATGCTTTTAGAGAAAGAAAACGGGGGGAATGGTTTATTGGGCAAGTTTAAAGGATGGATAAAGGACAGAAACGGAAGTGCAAAAATTGGTAGAACCTTAAGTCAGCATAACCGAATTTCACATGCTTGACAGTGCAGGATTTCACGATCTCAGACCACAGTTTTCCTAGTAAAAATGGTCTCTTGTAAATCTTATGGGAAGAAAGAGACCTGTCATGGCCAGAAAGTCTAGCCAGTTATTGTGACCTCCTTTCCTGCCCTGTCTTTCTCATCGGAGTCCTCAGACATGCTCCATCCAGTCATTCAACACTCATTGAGTACTCACTCTGGGCTAGGGACACAGAAAACAGCTCTTGACCCCTGTTCTTTGAGATGCTTATAGGAACCTAGGAGAATGAATGTGGGGCTTCTCTTTTTTCTGCGGGGGTAGTGGGAGACAGCAGTTCTCCTCAATACTGGTCTTGAAGCATGTCTTAAAATTTCTGTGATGAACCTCACAGCAAGGTTAACATTAACAACATAAGTAGAATCCAAGAAAGGTTGAGTTCTAGGGCCACACAGATATCCAGAGATATAATTATCATGATTTTTCTCTAAGATAGTGTTTAAAAGCAGAAAGACGGGGGCGCCTGGGTGGCTCACTCAGTTGAGTGTCTGACTCCTGATCTCGGCTCAGGTCTTGATCACAGGGTTGTGGGTTTGGGCCCTGTGTTGGGCTCCATGCTGGGCGTGGAGCCTACTTACAAACAAACAAACAAACGAAAAAAAGCCTAACAAGATTTTAAGCATAAGATTCATAAGAGTTAGAGCATAAGGGACATTAGGCGGTATGGGGCATTGATGAAATTTCTGTTACCTGTCACCTCTAGATTGCTGATTCAGAACCAGAATGTGAGGATAAAGAAGGAAATTTGTTTCCATCAGAAGGCTCTTGTACAGTGAGTTTGGAGGTCTCAGTTTAGTTAATATTTGCTAGCTGCCTTTGAGCTAAGCCAGGAATCCCACAGCTGGGGGCTCAGTGAGTTTTTTTCTGAGCTGTCTCACGGGAGACCCCTGGTGGTTAGTAGTTGCTGTGCTAGAACTGAATAGGTATATAATGGCTGGGTTGTCCCAGTAGAGCACGACTCATTAGCCAAGTAGGGGACACAGTGCTACTTATCTCTCTGAAATTGGTTCAAGCATAGTCCACTGTGGACTCTTATCTCACTTTATACAGCATTAATGATTGCACAGCAGCGTGAAAATTATGTGGACTGTATCTTTTATTCTAAGCCATAATTTTTTATAAAGACTATAATGACTTTTATATCTTTTTATATTGTATTACTTTACAATATCTGAATTGGCCTACATAGAAATCTGCAATGCAGTGTTTTTTTTCCCTCCTTCATCTTATAACATTACTTGTTGAATGCTGGATAATGGACAGTAATAGTATGGAGTTATGATGGTTAAAAGATTTATTTTTTTTAAGAGGAAGGAATGAAGAAAGGAAGGAAGGAAGGGAGAGAAGCTTCCAGGATTAAGCTAATACCTTTCAGCAAAGTTTATTTCTCTCAGTACTGAATTTTGAAGGCATATTGAGGGAGGGGAGAGTATCAGAGTATCTGTATACTTTTATATAGTCTTTTCAGGTCTTTTAAGAAATTGCATGAAAATGGTATTAATTCACTGTGGACTAACATGGAATTTGTTTTGTTGCATGGCCTGGTTTGCCGTGGAATTCACAACAGAGAGTAAGTTCCGATCCTTTTTCCTTTTTCTATTTTTTTTAAAAATACATTTGTCTTCTCTAATATGATCAGTCCATTTTTAATAGAAACTTTGGAGGAAATTATGAATTACATATGTGAAATATTTGGTTTTCATTTGTGCCTAGGTTTTCAGTATGTTTTTGGAGACTCTTGTGGATTTTATAATAATTCATAAGGATGACTTGCAGGACTGGCTTTTTGTTCTTCTCACACAATTACTTAAGAAAATGGGAGCAGATTTACTTGGATCTGTGCAAGCAAAAGTTCAGAAGGCTCTAGATGTCACAAGGTGAGATTTTAGAGGCCAGACCACTTTTTCCCCCCAGCTTTTGAGATATAACTGACATACAATGTCATGTAAGTTGGAAGTATATAACGTGACGATTTGACGTGTGTATATTGCTAAATGATTACCACAGCGTTAGTTAATACATCCTTCATCTCACATAATTGCCATTCTTTTGTTGTGGTGGTGGTAAGAACATTACAGATCTATTCTCTTAGCAACTTTCAAGTGTATAATACAGCAGTATTGTTAACTGGAATCATCATTCTGTTCTTTAGATCCCCAGAGCTGCTTCATGGTATAACTGGAAGCTTGTACCACTTAACCAGCATCTCCCCATTTTCCCCTCCCCGTACCCCCTGGCAATTTATGGATTTGGCTTTTGGGAGCAGGCGGTGGCACGGGATTCCACGTATAAGCCAGATCATGCAGTATTTGTCTTTCTCTGTCTGGCTTATTTCACTTAGCATCATGCCCTCGGGGTCCATCCATATTGTCACAGATGGCAGCATTTTCTTCTTTTTGAGACCAAATAATATTCCTTTTTGTTTTTTATCCATTCTTCTGTTGACAGACACTTAGGTGGTTTTATATCTTGGCTATTATAAATAATGCTGCAGCGACCATGAGGTCAGGTATGTCTTTGAGATAGTGGTTTCATTCCCTTTGGATACATACCCAGAAGTGGAGTTACTGGATCATATCATGTTTCTATTTTTAATTTTTTGAGGAACCTGTACTATTTTCTGTAGTGGTTGCACCCACTGACATTCCCACCCAGTGCACAAGGGTTCCCTTTTCTCCCCATCCGCACCAACACTTGTTCTCTCTTGTCTTTTTGATGATAGCCAGGAGGTGTGAGGTGATACCTCGTTGTGGTTTTGATTTGCATTTCCCTAATAGTGATGTTGAGCATTTCATGTATTTGTTGGCCATTTGAATGTCGTCTCTGGGAAAATGTCTCTTCACGTGGGCTAGACCATGTTGATGTTTCAAGGCTCTCATAGGTGGTTTTTTGCCCTTCTCTTTTGTTACCCATGTTTTTGTCATCTGCTTGAATAAGTACTCTCTTCCACAATTTCCACATTCTCTTGTTAACATATTTGTTGAAATGTTCCTGCATTCCATGAGGTGAAATACCCATAACGTCCTTGAGCTGGTATTGTTTTTGTGAACGCGTAAGACAAAAACAAATACAAAGCCTTGCAAATTGATTCTCTTTTCTTTGAAAGACATTTGAGTATTTATTTATATTCTTCTGAAGACCTCAGTATTTTTTTTTTAAAGATTTTATTTATTTATTCAGCAGAGATAGAGACAGCCAGCGAGAGAGGGAACACAAGCAGGGGGAGTGAGAGAGGAAGAAGCAGGCTCATAGCGAAGGAGCCTGATGTGGGGCTCGATCCCATAACGCCGGCATCACGCCATGAGCCGAAGGCAGATGCTTAACCGCTGTGCCACCCACGCGCGCCTGAAGACCTCAGTATTTTTAATACTTCAGCTTCTTACAAGTCACACTAGGAATTTTTCTAGCCACATATGTTGTACCTTTTGTCCAGGTACAATCCCTGTTAGCATTCATTAGCTCAGAGATTGCTGACACAGCAGTTGTCACCCTCTGGCTGTTATGAACAGAGAGAGAAGATCTGAGGAGGCTCAGGGTGTGTGAAAAACTAACTGTGTGCTCTCATTGTTGAGCACCCTCTCTTCTATTTTCTCTGCAGTTGTAGGTCCTTAACATACAAGCACTAGAACTTCAGTGACCTCAGAAGACATTTGGCTGTAATGTCTTCATTATGGTTTGTGGAAGATAGAAGGTTGTGTGTCAGATCAATGGATTTTTAAATGAATAAACAGATGATGACTCCAGAGGAGATAATTACCATCAATATAGTAACTTTTATACGACCCAGTTACTACCCACTGGGCAATTACTGCATATCGTAGGATTTCCAAAATGGAAGGACCCTTCCTCATTTTATTAATGAGGAAAGAGACTTGACTTGCCCGGGTCACACTTTGTGTTAGTGGCAGGCTGGGGGCTGGAATCCAAGACTGCAGGCTGGGCTGTGGGCAGGCGTCGTCTTTCTTCTCCGGCTCCCTCCGCTAACAGTAGCATACGCTACCCTGCCATCACCCCCCATGCATGTGTCTGTTAGATGTCTCTGACTGTGAAACATGCATTTTTTTCCTCTACACTCTGATGCCGACTGTTTTCCTTTGGTCCCTGATCCTGTAGGTCTGTATCATCTGTGCTGCTACTGAATTTTATTACCCAAATAGATCCCTTTCGATTTTCACTGAGCTCAGCGTAATATACTACATTTACAGTAAGCCTTTCAAATGCCATCCCTCCTTTGGTTGAGTAAGTTTAGTGGAATCAGGGAATATACCTACATAACCAGTGTATCAGTCGATTTGTAAAGGTTCAGCTGGGAATTGACTAGAGGGGCGAGGCTGATCCAGCTGATAATAACTGAGTGAAGTAGACGGGAGGGTGATGCGTGGGCTGGGGAGCTGTGGCCATGTTGGCATGTGGGCCCAGTGGTACCAGACTTCTCAAGAAGGGTCAGAAATGTGGATTAAGGCAACACATTTGGGGTTTTTTTTGTTGTTGTTGTTTGTTTGTGTTTTGTTTTGTTTTTTTAATGACAGTCTGAAAGCCAGACAAAACATTTGTGAGCCAGACTTGGCCTAAAGGTCACTTCTTTAATAGAGGTGAATTTATGAATGGCACAACCATTCAGAGTTTTAGGGATGGCAAGAATGTTAAGGTTTTATTCCTAAACTTTGTTGATTAAGGAAAACCCCCTTTTTTTTTTCCTGGATGCCTCTTCCCTTTAAGAATCCTCTTCTGGAGGCGCCTGGGTGGTGCAGTCGTTAAGCGTTTGCCTTCGGCTCAGGGCGTGATCCCGGCATTCTGGGATCGAACCCCACATTGGGCTCCTCCACTAAGAGCCTGCTTCTTCCTCTCCCGCTTCCCCTGCTTGTGTTCCCTCTCTCACTGGCTGTCTCTCTCTCTGTCAAATAAATAAATAAATAAATAAAATCTTAAAAAAAAAAAAAAAAAGAATCCTTTTCTGGGTAGATTCTAAGTCTCTAGAACACATCATCATTCCCATTTCCTCAGCAGCTGAGATGCCTAGCTGTTTAAGCATATTTAGGATCAGTCCATGAGTACGGGGGGTGGGGCGCGGGGTAGGTCTCCATGCTGGCTGTGAGGGGTTCCTGAGGTCTTGGGCCTGATTGCGATCTGCCTGTTTCCTTTCCTTTGGCTGTGCCTAGCCATGGGCACATTTCCAGATTAAACACACCAGTTTATACTTAAGTGGATTCTCCATTCTTCCCTTGCTGCAGAAGAAAAGAGAGGCGTTTTGTGTGTGGTTTTTCGACCTTGTTTCTTTAATTTATAGGGAGTATGAGTCAGAGAGTCCGAAGAAAGCAGTGCATTCACTCAGCCCCGGTTGTAATAGATGTTCGTTTTGCAGTCTTTCCTGTTAGTGTGGAAGGTGTGTCTGCATTTTCCCACGTGGACACCATTCTGCACTTTTAAACTAAGACTAGTAATTGCAGCACTTGAAGAGAGAGAGCACAGACTTTCGCTAGCCAGAAACCCTGAGGGTTACTCAGTTGTGTCGAAGATGTAAAGCGGCTACAGAAATGAGCTCAGAAACAGTCCAGAAGTGGAGCAGGACAGGGGCTCCGAAAGCCCTGGCTTCTGCATATGTATTGTAGCTAGTCTCTTGCTGGGTGTCCCATAGGCACTCTGCTGCGATGACTCCACAGAACAAAGACCATAAGCAATTGCCTAGTGGGACCAAGGAAGACAGTGTGATTACCTTAGCAAGGTCAGCGGCAAGCAGCCCAGTCAGATATAAATTCAGATTTAGGAATTGGAAGTGCTTCTCATGAAGCAGTATTCAGAAAGGTAACTAGAGAGAAGATGAGCATATCCTCTTAGAATGCAGGTAAGAGTCTCTTATTTAGTTTATTGCTTGGTCTTAATTTTTAAAATAGCATAACTCAAAGTAAGTGTAGTGTGTGTTGGGGGACTTGTAGCAAGATTTTCCTGTTTCTGAATTTTCCATATAGTGTGTATTACTCTAATATTTATATAAACTGAAAAGTATAATTAGTAAACAGTCAACTAAGGTCAGGCTTGCTTTTGTATAAATTAGACTCATCTGTAATGGTGTATTTTCATTACCGATATGGTTTTACATTACTTTTTGTAATAAGTCTTTCTTTAAAACTGAGTACTTTCTTTCCTTCTCTTAAACCTAGGGACTCCTTTCCATTTGATCAACAATTTAACATTTTGATGAGATTTATTGTGGATCAAACTCAAACTCCTAACCTCAAGGTTGGTAACTATCTATCATTACAGTTCAACCTCTGGAAGTCAAATTTGCTTAAAATGTACTTTTTTGTTCATGACTCCTATTTGGCTATTATGAATAAATCTGCTGTGAGCATCCTTGTACAACTCTTTGGGAACGTGTTTCCATTTCTCTTGGTTGAGTACCTAGAAGAAAAGTTGTTGGTTTATTGGGTAGGTACGTGCTTAGCTTTATTTTAAACTGCGAAAGTGATTGTACCATATTATATTCCTACCAGCAGTATAACGGACGCACCAGTTCCACCTCCTACCAACATTTGGGTATTGTTACTGTTTTTCATAATATTTAAGCTAGAAGGCTGTGATGTGTTGAGAATAAGGTATCTTATTGGAACGTTTTCAATATTAACATTCTAACACATGAAAATGAATGGTTACATATTTTGGAATACCATAACTGTAACAACAAGACTGAATTTGAGGGAGGGTGTGTGTTGTGTTAATTTGAATTAGGTCATGTAAATCATCTGTTCTTTAATCCTTAACTTTTGTTGGGGTTTTAGGATAGGCCCAATAAATAATAACCCTCTTCTCCAAAGTGCAAGCCAATTGAGGCATCAGTGGAGAAGTCAGGGCAGAACATCAGCTTGATTGCTGAAAATGCCTCCTTGCAAGACATGGCTGAGGATGTGTAAAAAACAAAATAAAGTACTTTGTGGTCAGTGACAGAGCTGGAAATCCCGCAGCCTGCCCACAGGGGCTCATGCCCTGCAGGTGTCTTGCCACATATGTGAGGAGCAGAGCATGCCTTCAGTCTAAAACAGAAGAGGATTGAGCTGTATGCCGCTCTCCCTGTTCCCAGACTTAACCTATCAGTCGTTTCATGCTTTTGTCCCTGGTGGACACCACTCCCTGTGGAAACATAAATCCAGAAGAAAGGAGGGGTCCCCTCAATAAGTATTTACTTTTCTCTGATCAGAATTCCATTCAGAATTCTATTCAAAGTTTCGTAAAATGTACTTAACATTTATAATTATTGGATCTTTCAGGTCAAAGTTGCAATCTTGAAGTACATTGAGTCTCTCGCTCGGCAGATGGACCCAACAGATTTTGTAAACTCTAGTGAGACGAGGCTTGCTGTTTCTAGAATTATAACCTGGACGACAGAACCAAAGAGTTCAGACGTGAGAAAGGTACGTCCAAGAGACCTCAAGTGCAGCTTTAAACACAGACTGTTCTCAGGCATGTGTTAGGAAAAGAAATTTATTTACCTAGAAACTTACAGACCACCCCCACATACCTACATGGGATCCATTCTCACTCCTTTTCTGTGAAAACCAGACTTTGTTCTTGCCCTTATCTTCTCTCTCCAGTCCCACCTCATCCCGGCTTCTGACATCAAAATGAAAATCGGAAATCATGTATGATGGGTTCGTGGTTTCCTTAGGCATCTATCTTGTTCTTTCCAAATGTGAAAGCACTAGTAGTTTAATGTCTCAGAAGGCCATAGGTTTTCCGTATCTTAAGTTGCGTGACGTGTTCTTCGAGGACAGAATTGAAGATCTAAGGCTGCCCGGCCATGAGGTGCCTCAGAGGAAAGTGTGGCTGAACGTTTGCTAGGATATGAATTCCTGAGTTTAAAAAGAGCAAGCAATTTTGGATTATATGCCACACTTGGAACACATTCTCTGTGGCATGGGGGCTGAATGAATAGGGGGTAGAATTCAGATTTTGGGGCCACCTGGACACCAAGGTGTGTGTTTGTTTGTTTGTTTATATCAGTGAAAGAGAAGTCTTGGCTACTTTCTTCAGAAGTGGCACATTGAGGGGCATATAACAAAGTAATATACTGGGACACAGAGTACCAACTGTCTCACTAGGTGTACTCTGCGTCAGGACTGTTACAGAGATTAATTATTACATGTGAAACATTGTGTCAGTTCCTGACAAGTTGTAGGCACGCAACAAGTGTAAGTTCCTGGGTTTGTCTTCCCCTCTGCCTGTCCATGTCCGTCTGTGCTTGAGTTTTACACGCAGCCATTACTCTTTTATGTTATATAGAACCTGAGTAGCTTTATAAAGTACTCTTTACAAGCCGGCTTCCTCAGTTCTGCTTTCAGAGTGAAAATACTTGATTTTGGTTATTTGTGTATGATCACGAGCCGTGCTTTGTTTCTTCTGTGCCATTTAGACTGACCAATGGAGTATTTTGGCCTTGAGCAGAGTTGATAATGTGGACCCCTTGGGTCCAGGCAGGAAGGAAGGAGAGGAGGATTCCAAGCAGTAGCTAGCAGGAGTGGTGTATTTCCAAATGCAAATGAACACTTCGCTCCTCCTCTAATGGAGTTCAAAGACAACAGAAGAATTCTCTGAAAGGTTTCTTTGAAAGGGTCACGGGTCACGTAAGTCCTGTGTCCACACTGTATAGTAATAAACTAAGTTGTCCAAGGTCAAAGGAACAAGGGTAAATCTTACTCAAGGACTCATTCAAAATTATTATCAAAAGAGCATTTCACTGGCAACCTTTAGTTTAGCCATTAAGCCGGTGCCGGATGAGAGAGGAACAGTAGGAGGTGGTTGAATGATTTGGTTGGTATGTAAGTCAAAAACAGATACTTCTGCTGTAATTTTCAAAATCACAAGATTGGCCAATAAATACAGAAACCTTCAGGACAGCTTTCTATCTTCAGTCATAGCACGTAAGTGTGCGTCCATGTGTGTGTCCGTGCGTGTTCGTTTTGTAATTGAAGGTTACTTAAATATTCCCTCCTGTGGGGCTGAAACATACTCTAGACTTACATGTTACCATGATTAGGGCCTGCGTGGGAGCAGCTTACGTTTTCATCATAACGTCCACTTTCTCTGGACGTGCACATTAGAATTGGAACTACCATTTATTTTCCTACCTTTTCTAAACAGGATGTTATAGGAACTTTTTTCCTTGAGTTACTGAGCCTTGGGCTCCAATGCACTCAACTTATTTTAACACTAGCTTAAGTCAAATATGGTTAAGATTAAATTTATTGCTAGAAATCACATGGTTCATTTACTGTTTGATCCTCGACACTTAATTTCAGTCATTTTGGATCATCTAGTGCTGCTTCACAAAGCCTGGTCTCCGTTGGTATTCTGCTTCTGTTCCCTGCTCTCACTTCTTCCCCTTCCCTGTCTTGAGAACTCCTTAACACCTTACCCTCAGACTGAGTTCAAACGCAGGTTCTGGGTCAGTAATCCTGATCTTCAGAAAATTTCGAGGGCGTTGTTACAGCAATAGTTCTCAGTCCTGGCTGCAATCAAAATCAACCTCAATTCCTGGGCTCTACCCCAGGTAATTTGACTTAATTGATACAAAGTGTGAATAGTGTTTTGGGTCTCACTGGCTCTTGGCTGATTTTTAGTGCACAGAGTTGAGACCCATTGTTTTAGACCATTACCCTGGGGTTAAACCTCAAGACATACAGACTGTCGATGTAGTGTTGACCTGGTTGCCACTAATTCTCTTGGTCCCAGCCTACGTCTTCAGGATCTTCAGGAGTAGGGCTGGACTTGCTCCTCCCCAGTGCCTTCCCACCTCCCTATATCCACTCACCCGGTATACTCAGCACCGAGCACAATACCTGTTGGAACACAGTAGACATTTAGTAAATATTTTTAATGACTTAATGAATGACACATGTGCAAAGAGAAGTGCTCTCATTTTAAGTAGCACATCGAAGCCGTCATTTCAAAACCATAGTGTTGAAGGCGCCCTGTTTTGACCTCTGTATTAGTTTTCTGTTGGATACCAAATCACCACAGACTTATTAGCAGCTTGAAACTACACAAATTTATTATGTTGTAATTTCTGAGACATGGTCTCTGGGTCCTCTGCTTTAAGGTCATAACAGACGGAAATCAAGGTGTTGTCTGGGTTTTTGGTCTCATCTGGCTCACTACTGCTCGGCTGAGTTCTGTTCCTTACAGAAGTGGGGGCCGAGGTGCTTGTTTTCTTGCTGCCTGTCGGCAGGGGTGCTCTCAGAGAGGTTACCTGCCACCCCCTGCCTGCCCCATGGCCCTCTCTACAATGTGACAGTTTGCATTTTCAGAGCCAGCAAGAGAATAGTTGGGGGAAAAAAATGTCCCCAGACTTCCAGGATTTGATGAAAAACCTTAATCTACACATCTAAGAGTATTAATTTTTTGCCAACAGTACTTCTGGGGAGTTTGCAGACATTATAATTCATTCTACAGAATCCTACTTGGGAAACTACTTTAAGCTGATAGAACTCTTGATTTGTTAACATTTTTAATATTTATTTTGTTTCCCTTCTCATCTCAGCATTTTGGGGTGTTTGATGTTGGAGAGAGAGGGGTGTTTACATATAAGATGTTTTGAAGAGGAGGGAAGAGGCACAGCCAAAACTAGAACACGAGCCAGTCAGCAGTGGAGCGTGCGTAGGCCCAAACTGATGGGGACTAGCAGGAAAAGCCCCGCCCAGACCTTCATTGGCCCAGTTTATTCCCAAAGTAACCTTGTTGGTGTTAACGTATGGGAGCCCTGAATCGTCGTGTTGGCCATACTATACCTTTCTGAAGGCACTGTGTTTATGTTAAGATAATATAATGTGGGGCGCCCGGATGGCTCAATTAAAATGCATCTGACTCTTGCTTTTGGTTCAGGTTGTGATCTCAGGGTCTTGAGATCGAGCCCCACATTGGATTCTGAGCTGAGCACGGAGTCTGATTGAGGTTCTCTCCCTCTCTCAAATAAATAAGTAAATCTTTTTCTTTTTTCTTTAAAGATAATATTATGTATTGACGGTAGGAAGTAGACCTTCGTTTGACTTTCGCTTCTGACACTCGTTGGTGTGGGATGGCACGATAACCTCTTAATTCCTGTTTGTTCTCTATAAAATGGGAATGATAATCCCTGTCTCAGGCTTCATTGGGAGGAATAATTGCTGTAGAGAAAAACATAGATAAATATGAGTTCATTTACGTTGCAGCCCATGCTCTTACTATTTGTTCAAGGGTGGTTTTGGTTTTGCTGCTGCTATTTGTGGAGCAAATGGAGAACCCAACTTTTTCCAGCATTAGGAAGACTTTTTTTTCCCCCATCAACCAAAGGGAATGTGGTAATGCAGCAGAATTTTTAATGGTATGTTTATATTTCAGGGTTCAGAATCCTTTGGGTTTGCTTATCATATATGATTTTTTGACATTTAGCACCTCCTTTGTCAGATGAGATAGAAGATTTAGCCCCCACACGTTGTTTTGAGGAATGCGGTAATTGAAAGCATGGCAAAGAAACCTAGAAAGTATAAAGATGCTGTTCCCTGGAGCAGGAAGGAGGGTAGAAGCCTTCACAAGTTGAAATTTCTAACTGAAAAAAAATTTTTTATTTTAATTTTTTTAGAGAGAGAGAGAGACTGAGGGAGAGAGAGACAGAGAGGAGGGCAGAGGGAGAGAGAATCTTATGACCCTTGAGATTATGACCTGAGCCAAAATCAAGAGTTGGATGCTTAACCAACTATGCCACCCAGGCGCCCCTCTAACTGAAAAATTTTCAAGTCTGATTATAGGTAGGCAGCATGGCCTAGCCACAAAACTTTTACCATCAGACAGGATTTGAAGCTCAACTTGACTGTGACTGGCTCTTTCAAGAAACGAGTTGACCTTTTTGATCTCATTTTGACCCTTTCATTGCATAAGGCAAGAGTGCTACTACTGCTGGCAAGGATTATGGTTATTACGCACCTAGCAAATGATAGAGGTTTGAAACTGGTCATTACTGTTGTTATTCTTCCTATTCTTAGCTGTTAGGATTATATATACTTAGGTGACTTTGTAAAAGAAGCCAAATACTTTCACAGCTTACAAAGAACCCTGGTTTAAGCACTTGCTTCTTCTCTCATTAAATCCTACCACCTTTCCTGTTTGTCAGTCCCCGCTTCAGCGTAGTCGAGTAGGTGAGGATTTCCCCACTAGGTCAGCTTCCACCTGCTCTGGGCCTGGAGAAGGAAACTTGGAAGAAAATTGTAAACAGGTAGATTTTAAACTATGTACTAATTCAAAAAAAGACACTTCACTGCTTGCCTTTCAGATGATTAATACTGATTACCCTTGTCAAGACACTGAAAAGATTTTGAAGAAACCTAAAATTCGTATAATACTATGTGAGCGTGTGTGTGTATGTGTGTGTGTGTGTGTAAATGTTTGTGTTTTAACGTGTTTTATGATTAACTCCCTGCCCAAAGAAATAGCTTTGTTGAGTATAGACCTCTACCATACTTAGCAGAGTAGTGAAGGAGAGATACTAAATAAGAAATGTCTGAAGGTTTTGAGATACCCTTTCTTTGGTGATTTTCTGAAGCAACTTTAAGGACAATCCGGAGGGAGCAGTAATTATTTAATAAATTAGAAAACTTTTCCTCCCCAAGTTTGAGTTTTCCCCAATTAATACCAGTGGTGAAGCATTTGTCGAAGCTTTCTTAATCTCCTGTCTCAAAGAATTCTTTTCTGCTTTCAAAGCAGTTGATAGCACTGGGAGTTCTTTCCACACAGTGGCAGTGAGATTCGAAGGACCTTTTTCCCCTCACCTACAAAATTCTCCTGTAAGGGTATGAGTGGGGATCCTTCCCTTGTAAGCTGCCATTTGATCTTGGAAGTCAGTGACCCTAGAGTTGTCCATTAGAAAAAGTCAGCAGCAGGGGCGCCTGGGTAGCGCAGTCGTTAAGCCTCTGCCTTCGGCTCAGGGCGTGATCCTGGCGTTCAGGGATCGAGTCCCACATTGGGCTCCTCCGCTGGGAGCCTGCTTCTTCCCCTCCCACTCCCCTGCTGTGTTCTCTCTCTCGCTGGCTGTCACATAAATAAATAAAATCTTTAAAGAAAAAAAAAAAAAGAAAAAGTCAGCAGCAGCCTTGAGTGCTTTGTCTGGCTGTTTACTGGCCCTGCCTCTTGTGAAAGGCAGGAGTTCAGTGATGGGACAAGAGTGGCGTACTCTACTCTTTGATTCATTATTGCACATGAGCTACGCTCCAGGCTTTTTTAAATGAATCTCTCCAATTCTTCCCCATATTTGGAATTACTACGTTAAAGAGAGTGTATTGATGGTAATGATAACTATAACCCAGTTTTCTCCCTTGCTTGGATTCTAGTATTCTGACTTCTCACTAAGAGGGTTGTAGATAAAATATTTTAGGACCATAGCGGTCTCATTCCTTTTAAAACAGTGACATAAAATATTTTTGAAAGAACATATTTAAGTCATACTTTCTATCCATATCTGGAGCTTGGCCATCATTAGAAAGGGTTTTACTTTGAAAACAGCTTTAAACCAAAGCATGTCTTTTGAAGGCTATATAAAATCATTTACATTTTATATTTTGGAAAATGTAAAAATAAATTATATCCATTTATATGTATAAGTCACCGCAAATGTACCATCTTTCCAATTAGCTATATTTTCAAAATTCCCCATCTTCCTGTTTGATTTCTTATCAAAATTCGATGTTAAGGTTATTGAAAGAGAAGTTTCTTTAAAGGGCCAGAAGTTAAAGTCTGCTGCACCTTCTTTTCCCACATGACTAAGAGTCCTTAATAGCAGGTAGCCATGAATTAGCACAATTTCTAAGCAGCCCTCTTGTTCCTAAAAGATCCCACTAATTTTATAATTTGCTTCATGAAAAACTTCAAGTTAGTTTGTGGTGTTGGATATACTGTCATTCTGGGAAGAAATGTGGTTTTTTAAGTAAAGACAGTGGCATATTTCACATAAAAATATACTTCACAAAAATATACATTTTATACTTTTCAAATGTCATTGTCAGTCATTAAAAAATAAGTCCGTAAGCTTTCTTACTAAATTGGTAACATTTTTTCTCCCTGCTAAAACTCAAGTCTGTTTCTTTCTGTCTCTCTGAAGTGCAGCTTTTTCTGCATGTATTTTTTTCCTAACATCTAATAAAATGGTTTTTTAAATGCACAGGTTACCTTGCATGAGTTTTGGAATTTGCTCCTATACAAATATACAGATCATGTTAATATATATTACAGTGGTGGTGAAATAGGTTCCTTCAGATAACTATTTAGAATGTTTCAGTAATGAAATGTAAAAATGTATATTTTAACACAATCAGTAGCTGTGTGTTTTGCCTCTGTTGTGAAAGCACACAGACCACTTGGGATTTAATTTGGATGGAAAGGCTACTAATGACTATATTTGGAGGTCAAGGGAAAAAAGGAAGGATACTTTTGTCCAGTGCTGTGCTTAATAAATGCTTTTGATATGTCTAAAAAAGTAGTTTTTGATGCTGTAAAAGACATTCTACTGATATTTTAAATTTCATAATTAATTTTTATTTTTGGTTAAATACATTTGGGTCTCTGAATTTTCTTTTTTTTTCCTTCTCCAGACAAAAGTAATAGTTTTGCCTTACTGGATCCAGAATTAATTTTAACATTGTGAAAGCATTGAAATATTTTGTGGTATTTCTTTCCAGAGCATTTCTAAGCAAATATATCTTTCGTAATACCCTATATCATGGAAAAAATATATTCAGAATAACTGCAATCCTAAAATTGAGTGTTTTGAACAGATAAATGTATCCTTTCAGTCAGAAGATGTTCATAATGTGTTTTTCTTTCTTCTGACTCTCAGAAATTTCTAGGAAATGCCATTATTTACCTAAGGTTTCTTTTGGCATAGCTTTTCTAAATCAAAACCCTAGGAACTCATTCCTCAGGCATTTTTAAGCCCAAAGTGCCTGCTGCTACTTAATACCATAGAAAGCACATAACTTGCTGGAGAAACCTGAGTTTCATTGGGCTGCTATTGCTTCAGCTAACTGCTTTCCCACCTTGCTGCCAGAGTGATCACCAGCAGCCCTGCAATATATTGTCTCAGTTAATAAAGAAAAGTAGAGCATGTGCCAAAACACAGAAGAGTACGTTTTTAATTTGTACCATAGAAGTCTGGTTTGCTTCCCATGGACTGCCTCCTCACTTCATAGGCGTAACAGTAGGAGTTCTCTGGGTGTATTTAAACTCTTTTTTAGAATTTCTTAGTCCCTCGGAGTAGGCTTGAGGAAAAGTGGTTGCTCAGATAACCCGTTGGCAGCTCATGGAGAACCTCTTCTCTCCAGGACGCACCTGGAGCCCTGTCCGGTTCCGACTCAGTAGAGTGAACCATCGCCCACCTTTTCATGTTCTTGGATTGCTTTATTTACGGATTTACCAGCTTTGTGCCTAGTGCTGGACAACACAGGAAAAGTCATTTATTACGAGCATGCTGTGGAAATCCAAGGCCAGGGTGTGAAGATGAAACTGGGGTGTATTTTCCAGATTGAAGTCAGGCTCTTTATAATTGATTATCTTATTCTCTCCAGATGCCTTTTGTTAGTGTTTTTATGACAAAGGCGTCCTCTTTGTTTATTTATTTATTTATTTATTTTATTCATACAAAAACATTTTTGTAAAATAATTTTAATGAAAGTTTTGACCAAAAGATGCTATTGTCCATTACATGAATTAATAAGTGCTCTTTTTCCAGGCAGCACAAATTGTGCTGATCTCTCTGTTTGAATTGAACACTCCTGAATTTACCATGTTACTTGGTGCCTTGCCAAAAACATTCCAGGATGGTGCCACCAAACTCCTGCATAACCACCTCAAGAACGCTAGTAACACCAGTGTGGTGAGTGCTCGGTCACAGTTGGTACCCCTGTACCGATCATGACCTCTGCGAATCCCTGGGCTAGACGTGCTGTAATAGAATGGCCGGCTTTCTTGTTCCCTCTTAGTAGGTTGGGGCATCTGGAGGGTGGGGGCCGTGTCTGATCCTGCCATATTCCCAATGAATGAGTGAACTTAGTATTTAAATATGGCCTTTTTCTTATGTGAGATTGTTCAGTTAAATTTTTACTTGGTCACTTAGTCCTTTATTCACTGAGTGACTTACTTTCTTCATATGTAAAGATAGAAGTGCTCAGTTTGTGTCTGTTACTCTAACACAGCTGACATCAGTCATTCAGTTTCCGGAATCCCTATGCGACAGTTACCCATTTTGGGTGTATGTGCACTTAAAGTTGGCCTTAATGATTCTTTTAAAAAAAAAAAAAAGTCACCCCAATTGCACCAGTTTTGCCCTTTTATTTACATGTGGGTTAAAAAGCTAAGGGTGGGCGCCTGGGTGGCGCAGTCAGTTGAGCGTCTGACTGGGTTTCAGCTCAGGTCGCGATGTCATGGTTGTGAGGTCGAGCCCCATGTCAGGCTCTGCGCTCAGCATGGAGTCAGCTTGGGATTCTCTTCCCTCTCCCTCTGCTCTTCCTGCTCGTGCTCTTGCTCTCAAAAATCAGTCAATCAGTCTTAAAAGAAAGAAAGAAAGAAAAGAAAACCTAAGGGAAAGGGGGCACTATAATCTGTGGTTAGCCCTTGAATAATGATGCTTATTCTGTTTTCACCCCAGGGCTCTCCGAGCAATACAATTGGCCGGACACCCTCCCGACACACCAGCAGCAGGACCAGCCCCCTGACCTCACCCACCAACTGTTCCCATGGGGGCCTATCTCCCAGGTAATGCCATTTCAACAAAAGTGAAGGAACTAAAGCACCCCGGTGTCTGTCCAGCCTATTTCTAGGTTTTTAGACCAAGCTTATTAATACCAAAAAATGGATGGGAATCAGGAGACCGTGGGTCCTAGTCCTCACCCAAATCTTAACTGTATAATCTTGGGCAAAGCAGTTGACTTCTATGATGAAGTGGCCAATTTGTGCTGAATATTCTTGAAGATTCTTCGGTTCTGAGCACTCCCTGGTAACTTAAAATTTTAAGACTAAATTTACATTTAGTACTGTTTCACATAGAAACGATTTAGAAATGCATCACGTGTTCTGTAAGTGCTAGGAGCACCTGAAGGTATTTGTCATCTAAGTAAATTCCCTGCAGTCAGTCTGCACATAGCCTGGGGCATAGTTGCTGTCATCATGGGCTCAGTGAGGTCTGAAGCAGAGTGCTGCTCTGGAGAGGTATTAAGGACCTGAGAACTAAAATTGGATCAGCATTTTCAGACTTTTCGTTGGGACCATGCAAACATTGGTCTTAGAGAGTCTGAGACAGTGACTTAAAATAAGAAAAATGCTTTGTCTCGGGATCTTGAGGCTTCTCCATCTGCCCAGAGCCTTTGGAAGTCTCTGCATGGTGGCTTTAGTGAGCCCGTAGCATGTGTTGGAGTCTGCCATGGCCTCACATAGAATAGTGGCCCTAGAGGCCAGACTTCTTAGCGCCCGGACCTGTGAGGGTCATACATACTGTGTTTGTCTACAAGAAGTCCAGATCTTTGCATTCCCTGGCCACAAGGATCAAGGGGCTGTTCTTAAGGGTTGTTGACACCAAGATGATAAGAAAATACCAGAAGTACTGCCATCTTCCCTTTAAAGATTACCTCTTTGGTAGGAAAATATCAAAATATAAATGCCTTTAAATTTGTTTTAGATTTTTAAATGATCAAAAATCTTCCCAAATCTTCCATCCTTACAAATAAATTTCTCTTTAGTTCTTCAAGTTGTCATATGAATATTTGGAACATATGAAATTTGTATTTTTCTCTTGGTGAAACAAAATATTTTATATACTTATAGTATGCTAGTGTTTATATTGCCTTATTTCTAATCCGCCCTAAATCCCCCTGATACTGTGTTTAGGTAGAATGAAGAATGATGTCACGTCTCCAGGTTTGGTCTGTGTTGTCGTGATTTTAGCAGGCTGTTACAATTAGATAGTTGAGATGAGAAACAAATGAAAATATGTCTGACTTTCCCCAGGTGTGACTGAGGCTCAGCCAACTATTTTTTTTGTGTTAATATCTGTATCTAAAGTATATGACTTGTCTTAAATGAACAGGGTCCAGCATTAACAGTAAAATCAGAGTTCTCTTTCTTGGGGTGGAGGGCAGGGGCAGGATTTTGTGGAAAACTCGAATTCTCTGTAAATGGTTGCTTTTGTCTAGAAGTAATACTTCTGCACCATTAATTGGAAAATCTGCTCTTCCATCATACACACTTCTTATCTGTTATTTCATTATTAGGATAGCACATTCCTTAGGTAATAAGCAAAAGGTAAAACTCAGGTGTTTTGTTATTCTGTATGCTGCTAGTCTAAGTAAAAGACTGGTGAAGGCCACTAGTGTAATGCATCAGAGCCAAGAATTGGCTCGGTATTAATCTCCATGGATCCCCAGATTATTAAAAAATTTCTTTTTCCAAGTCCCCATTTATTTTTAGTCGGCCTGGTTTTCATTTTTACTGTCAGGGTTGCCGGTCGGTGGAAGAAATGAAGAGGTTTATTTCAATATTAATATCATTCTCAAGATAAGGCCAAATGTGACCTAAATATTTTCTTGCTAACAAGTTCCGCTTTAGGGAATTATTTAATTGTGTGGTCTCTTTATTTTTTAAACAAATGTGCCCTTAGTCAGGGCATACCTAGCCAGATGGCCTTAGTCAACAACTTAATTAAACTCAGTAGAAGTGATTTTTCTCACAACTAAAACTGTCCAGAAGTAGGAAAAATGGCCTCCTGTCATTATATCACTGGGAATAGGCCACATACTTTCTCCAGGAAAATTATAAAAGCTATGAATTATTGCATTAAATGGGAGAATGGACTAGGTTACCCCATTCCTGAGGAGATGATAGACAAGTTCTACCACATATAATCTCAGACTTTTTTCTGAGCAGTGCTCTTGAAGCATTTACTTTCTGTGAGCTGCCATTCTCTCGAATCATCTTAAACATACGATGTTAGCTCTTTTTTCTTAAGGGGAAAAGTTGTTACCAGTTATTTGTTTTCAACCTAATTTTTTTGGTATCAAAACAAACTAGTATTTTTTTAGTCCAGAAATTCTACACATGGTGTGTTAATAAGGAAATATTCTAGAATGATGAGCAGATCTAATTTGATAGTTTAAAAAAAAAAAAAGCCCTAGTGAGGAAGTTGTTTTTATAAACCCAGTAGTCTTAGAGAAAATCATGAAGCTAGCATGTTAAACCTTTGTGAAACATTCCATTTATTGCTTTTTGTGTGTGTGTGTGTGAGGGAAGACTTACTCCTTATTCCCAGCTAGTAAACAAATACTACTGGGTATTGAGAGAGGAGATTTGTAACCTGGAGTTTTTCATCATTAAATACATATATATTTTTTAGCTCGTTTTGCCCAGCGTGATTTGTGTTAAATGAACAGCAGAGTTGCAAAGGGGCTTCGGAGATCATGTCATGTCCATTCCCTTTGAGATCAGAAAGTAGACGACAGTCCTCCGCCCACCCCGCCATCTGCCGTACATTCTTGGCAAACGTGTTGTAGAGCAGAATGACACTAAATAGATAGCTACCCCTGGGAATAAAGAACAGTTTTAGGTGGATTTTGCAGTCCATTGCATCAGAGGGTCAAGATTTCCCATAGCAGCAAAGTGGGGATTAACTTCGAGACCCAGCCTCCCATAGGCGGTGGAGGTGGTGGTGCACCTGCCTTGTGCTCTGCCTGTTAGCAGAGCTCCAGCCGAGATGGTCACCCTTGTTCCTCCTGTAACCTCCACCCCGACTTAGTGTGGGACTCAGAGAAGGTCTGTGGGCCCTCGTATGCCGTGGTGACCTCTCATCTCCACGCTGACTGACCTTACACAATGAGACCACAGCTGACTTTGGCAGAGACTCGCTTGGGACCGTGATTGCCAGCCTCAGGCAGTGCTGCTCCCTGGGAACGTGGTCTCTGATGCCACAGCTCCACCCTGGGCCTCAGGTCACGTTTCCTGCCAGGTCTGCTCACGCCTCTTCCAGTGGCTGTGGCTCTTCTGAATTGCAGCAGCTGTTGGAACTGTCCATCAGGGCCTCTGCAGGCCCAGGCCACTAAGTGACATTTACGAAGTGAGGAGGGATGCCTGTGTTCTCAAATAAGTTTTATTTCTCATATTAGGTGATATGAGTAGGGGAATTAGGTTTTTTTGAGACCTGGCGCTCTAGCCCTCCAGTGGTGCTGTTACTTTTTCAGAAGGAAATTGCTAGTGGCACCCTCTGAACTCCCATCTGATTGGGTCCCCAGCCTCAGGGAGCACATCGTCCCCGCTTGAGTGCTGTGGTCAGAGAGGCATGTTCTCTGAGTCTTCCTGCTGTAGTCCTTTGGGTCCCGTTTGAATTAAGGCTCGAAATTCCTTCTTTGGCTCTTTGTAAAACAATTGGTTGCATTATCTGAAACTGAACATCCATGCATATTTGTGTGGAAGTACTTGGAATGTCCTTCCCGGTGCAGACACACACACACACAAACACACACTCACACTCACACACTCTTACACTTGGAATCTCATGGTTTAAAAATGTAACACATGATCGAGAGGGGAAGGAATAAAGCAGCCTTATTGAGGGCCAAACTGTAAAACAAATTTTGTTCATTTTCTCTGTGTGGTGAAGTATAAGTTTTGTTCCAGTTAACTTTGCCAGAGCTTGGTCAAGGAAAGAGGAGACTGGAAGACACTTCGGAGGTAGTGTCTCTCAGTCCCCTCCCCGCTCCCCTCCCCGTTGCCTTGTTTTGTCTCTCTCTGACTCTCCTCTTCTGATCACTGCAGTCGGTTGTGGGGTTGGAGTGCCGATGGCCTATCGAAGCACCCACCTCCCTTTTCTCAGCCCAACTCCATTCCCACCGCTCCCTCCCACAAGACTCTCAGGCGCTCTTACTCTCCCAGGTAACAAGCTACCTGTTAACCTTGTCTGAGGTGTCACAATATTATTGCATTTCCAGGGTCGTCTCAGGTCTTTCGGAAAGCCTTTGGCTTAGACGAGCCGGAGTAGAGCCTTGGTGAGAAGTGTGAGCGGGTGCGTGATCTCTGTCCACCTGCATGAGCACAGCTCCTGCTGTGTCACAAGGACAGAGGACCGTTCATCAGCTGACCCACTGTAGCAAGCCTTCTGGCCCAGGCAGAGCTGAGCCCCCCAGGGGGGCTGGGGCAGTGCCCTGAAGTCGAGGCGGGCGAGAGGGGCATGGTTTCCTTTGTATTCTTCTCAGAAGGACAAGGCAGTCCCTCTCAGAAGCAAGTGAGACCTGCCGTTTCCCAGACCGTACCTGTAGCGTTCAGTCCTGCTGTTGCCGATGTGGGCTGATTTCTTGCGTAATGTACTGCCCTGCGTGAGAGTCAGAGGACACAGGCCCTGAAGGGAAGCCCCAAGAGGTGTGTTCTCTGCTGCATCTCACTGGCGTGCCCTGCCTCCAGGCAGGAGAGCAGTCGGGATTCGCACAAGCCCCTGGTTGAAGACGATGAGGTTAATGAGTCTAGAAGGGATTCGCACAAGCCCCTGGTTGAAGGCGATGAGGTTAATGAATCTAGAAGAAGGGGTGGGGCTTCCTTCAGATTTAAAACAGATGGTAAATCGGTGAGACAAAGTAGGGTCCACGGATTTCTACAGATACCTGTTTGAGGGTCCCTTAGGGGATTATTTTAAAGGTCCAAAGATCCGAGGACCCCTTCCCTGGAAGTCTGTAATCGCACGAGCCTGGGACCGTCCAGCTGTCTTCGTGCTGTGTAGGATGTTTGTACCCGCTAATAGGATAGGGTAAAAACAAAACCGAAAAAGGTCTGTGATTCTGAATGCCTCATAGCTTTTGCACAGATTTACATTCCTATTTTGTGTCCTCAACTCAGTGGAGCTGTACGTTATTAATATAGTCAGCTAAATGTTTTAACAGCATCTTTCTTTGGAAACTCTTAGAGCTTTAAAAGTAACTGCTCAGGTGTACAGAGAATCCTGTAGTGACTGTTTCTAGATACACAAGGTTAGGGCAAGGACACAGGAATATAGTGACAGCTGCTGTCATCAGTGTTAATAAGGCATGTCACCATACCTAAACTATTTTTTTTAAAGATTAGCCATACTTCAAAGTAGAAGTCCCATTTATTGCCTGTGTTCCAGTACACTGACCTGTGTGCCCTAATGGGCACTAAGCTTCACCCCCAGCCACTCTTTCCCATCCAGCCATCAAGACCCCCTCTGATGGGCACCTCGTTTCCAGAATCATCTTTCACACGTGCACAATAGCACAGCTAATGCTAGTAAGTACCCATAACTTCTGTTGACCATCGGATGGAGAGAGCGTTGACAAGAGACTTTTACATTTAGAAAAACCCATCAGTTACCTACAAATAAAAGGAAATCCTTGTCTCTTTGCTTTCTGCCAAAACCGTATTGATTGCATGACAAGGAATGATTATATATCCTCATTCCATTCCTGGTATCTTTTCCCTTCAAAATGACAAAGAGGAAAATCTCAGAAGGCAAACTTCCTGTCTCTCCTGTCCGCATTCTTGGAGACCTGACCCCATGCACCTCCCTGTCCACGATATGGATCCTTTACAACAGGGCAGGGTCAGAGTTCTATTCTGCCTCCGAATTGGATGATGTGGCCTGACCTTGCGTCGGTGACTATTGACCGATTGAGCAACTCTTCCTAATCTAAAGAATCCTAAGGAAACCTTTCTGGGGTCTAATCGCAGTATTTACAGAAGACCAGGAGCTGACCTTTAACCTAGAGGATTATGTCTCTGAGCTAAAACAAGACAGAGTATGGGGGCAGGTGACAGACCAAGGTGTATCTAAGCAAGCCTCTTCTGATAGGTAAAGCCGACCCGTCCCTCTTGCCGTGCTCCCTTACGTTCTGCCGGCCAGGACCATGGCATCTTTGATTCCCCAGTGACCGCTCTCATGGGAATTTCCTTTTTTACCCCTACAAAATGAAGGCTCATAGGCATTGATTTGGGGGGGGGGGGGGAGCCAAAACAAGAACTAGCAAAGAACGTAGCATTACCTGTTTCCTGTTAGAGAAAAACGATGCTTTCCCTCACCTGGAGCTCACAGTTTTAGCTTCATACCAAGGAGATACTTCAGACCTCAAGCTAGTGAGTCCAAAAGAAGTGTCAGCACAGATTGTACTTGGCCATGCATGTGTACTCCTAATTATTCATTGAAAGTAAGAAGGAGGAACATTAACTGGCAGGATCCTTTTAGTATTTTGGAAAGAGGCTACTTGTAATGCTGAAGTTCTGTGTACTGAAGTGAAATATTTTAAGACCACTCAGGTTACAAATAATAAGATAAATTATGTGAAAGCGAATGTTATCTGAAGCGACATATGGAAAATAATATTGTGACATCCCTTAAAAAGCTGAACGTTCCGCCAGACTTCCTCTTGTCCATCTGTCATTCTTTCTGTTTTTTTTTTTCCTTTTGCATGGGCTATGCTTTTATTTTTGGTTGTTGTGATTAAAAGTATTTTAAGGCATCTTTTTACATCTTGTATGCATATTTTTTTGTTTGAGTCATATTCAGTTTTTATATATAAAAAATAGTGTACTGGCCAGATGTATAAATGCCTTTGTTCCCACATAAGTGGTATTGTGGTGTTAGAAAGGAGGGGCTGGGAGCCCCTGTGCTCCTCGTGCTTTCTTCACATTAAAGGGATGTTGCCTCATGGACAGATAACCTTATGAACTTAGCAGGGGTTGAAGTCTTGAATCCTGTTCAAGTGTTTTATTCTACCTCCTGTCAGTATATACATGGAATTTTAGCTGTAAACGTGTTCGTTCACATTTCTTTTGTGTTTGATGCCAGAGCCAGTCTTTGAGTTGGCGTATATTTTTGTGAACTCTCCAAGTACAGTTGGAGTATGGATTTTCTTTCATTCATCAGAAAAGAAGAATGGGTTCTATCTGGGCGAGTGTTGCAATTTTAGGTAAATAGCTCCCATCTCTGAAGGGTGAGTTCAGATGCTGTGCCCCAGCAGAACCTATCCAGCCTTGGAAAACACTTGGATCATTACAACCTTGAGCCAGTAGAGGTCTGGCTACTCCCAAGTGAGAACTGTCCAAGTCTTGTCCTGCTCCTCTGCCCAGACCTTTAAAAAAGAAGAAAAGGTGGGGAGCTGTGGGCTTCGTCAATATTACTTGTTTTTAAGCTGCAGGAATCTTAACCACTTGTGAGAGCGTGCAGGATTGGTTGTGTTGTCCGGAGGAAAGGTTCCTGGCCGCGAGTGTCTAGGTTCAGTTCCTTTTCTTGAAGATGGAAAGAGTGCTTTTCTTTAGTCTTTAATAGTGTTGTCGAATGCTTACTTGTATACGGCCAAGGACTCTTTGACTGTCCCCTAGCCATCCTCAGGATAGCTCAAGACTTCCTGTAAGTTCAATTAGACCGACTCATCTGATCGTCTCTTGACATTTTCTTGAAACAAGTGACACTTAAACTAACGTGGGTTTTTTGACTTGCCCTTGGTCGACTGTCACTTCTTGTCTTGCTTTCTTGATGCTGTGCTTTATGCTGTGCTTGTCTGTGATATTCTTGGTGAGGGACCGTGGTGGGTTTTGTTCTCAGGACCCACTTCAGTGCACTTTTCAGCCCTCTAAAGGCTGCTTGTTGACACACTGCATTACACCCGAAGGCTGTGTGGGATTTCTGCTCTGTTTCGTGTTTCGCTCTGTGCAGCCAACTAAAGGAACAATAGTTGACATCACTTTTCTGTAAGGGACAAATATTTCTTGCTTTTTGAAATACTTTCAGACATCCATCTAGGAATGTGACTCTCCTCTGTATAAGATCTGTTTTTATTATAAAACACATAAACATAAGCATGTTGGAAGAGTTGGTATTCACGGCAGGCCCCTGGGTTAGATGGCATGAGAGATGGTCGGGAGCCCTTCGGTAGGGTGGATCTGACTTGGAATCGTTTTTGGATGTAGGGTTTTATTTCACAAGTTTCCAGTCCTGGTAAGCGTAACCCCGTCTTGTGAGGTCATTTGCTTTGTCCTCTGAAACTTGCGTGTAATACTAGCTTTAGTTTGAAACGCCCATTCCTCTTAATCTGTTTGTACATTTGAGACCAGTAACAACCAGACTCCTTGTTTCCATCTTCAAGATATGAAAGTTATTTTTCCACTTTCATTATCGTGCATTGTCACCAGTTGTCACCCTTTGAGTTCTTGCATTTTCGTGGTTTTTGCTGTTCCCCACTGGTTCTTACCGAGTGCCAATGTAGTGTGTTTGGGGCCTGGTTTGACAAAGAACACAGATAATTGTCCAGTGGTGGCGCTCTAACAGAAGGTGTCTCCTTTTCATTCCAAGTCACCTACAGATAGAAAACTGTAATCACACCTTACTCCGTAAACCATTGGAAGTAATTTACACCCATATCTCAAATTTATTCATATGCTTCAGTCTAAGAAATACACTATTTTTGATCTTTAGCATGCTGGAGTATGATACAGAGAACCTGAACTCTGAAGAAATTTATAGTTCTCTGCGTGGAGTTACGGAAGCCATTGAAAAGTTTAGTTTTCGAAGCCAAGAGGATCTGAATGAGCCAATTAAACGAGATGGCAAGAAGGACTGTGATATTGTAAGTATCCCCGGGCTAGCCGAGACCGATACTTCGGTTAAGTGATATTTCTGAAGATTGATGACTGTGAATACTGAACTTCATCATTATTTTTATCTCGTAGTTAGAATATTATTTTAAGAGGCCCAAGGGAACTTTATAAAATTTTGAGTAACCCTTAGCTGTCTGTGAAAAATGTAAACTACCTTTTTCTCCCTTTGTTTGCTTTTGTGTATCCTGGACATATTTTTGTTCCTGTGACATGATAAAAATAATAGGCCTGAATTAGACACTATCGTGGCTTTCCGGGAGCTCTAGTCTCACACAGAGGCAGGCAGATCAGTGGGAAATCATTGTGCAACGGGGAGTGCTCAGGGCTCAGTACTGAAGAACACACTGGGCCAGTCTTGGGGCTCCTCAGGAAGGGACAGCGGGAGAGATGTTTGCAGCCTCGGAGCTGCATGAAGCAAAGGGTCAAAGGGAGTTTGGACAGATAGTAGGGGGGCCCTGTGAGAAAGCAGAGAGGTGGCAGTGGGCATGGCGTGATTTCCCTTTGCAGGTGGCTGACGGGGAGAGAGTGGGCATATCGTGTTGGTGGTGAGGTTTGGGGAAGACTACAGTGGTTGGCTCAGGGAGGGCGCTCATACCCAAGGGACTTTTCCATCAGTGTCTTGATTTTACTCGGGTCACTGAAGAGTCTTTGAAGGATTTTTAAGCAGGGAAGTGGCATGATCACACTTAGGTTTTAGAAAGATTGTTGTCACTCCGAGATGGAGAATGACTCTGGAGGAATAGAGTTGGGTAGGGCATGAGCTGAAATACTGGAGTCAGAAATCTCTGCCTAGGACTCTTAAGTGCTGGAGCAGTTCAGTGAGCTAATATCCTAGAAGGAGAGGAAAAAATGTATGTCAGCCCCTTTGGAACATAGTGAATTCAGTTTTGAATATATGTGACTTGAGGAACCTGTGGAATATCTGAGCATATGTATCCCATAGGCCTTTGCAGATACCAGTCTGGAGTTTAGGCTGGCTGTTCACGCTGGGGATAGAGATTTGAGAGGCACTGACTAGTTGCTTTGATAACTAAAAAGTGAGTGAAATCAACCAAGTAAAGGGTAAGGAAAATCCTAAGGAGCATCAACACTAAGAGAAAGATGGAAGAAAGGGAGTTGGAAGAAAAGCTACTGGTTATTGTGTGGGAGACCAGGATAGTGTGGTGTCAGAGAATTTAAGGGAAACTTTTGGGAAGGACATTCTGGCCAAAGACCAGGATCAGTAAGATGTGGAGTGAAAGGACTCCATTGGATTTTTTTTTCTATCTGCATTAAATACGATGAAATGGAAATTGAATTGTTGAACAGCTTCGAAATTCAACAACTTAGCTGCTTGATGACCAGAGTGTTAGCGAAGAAGCTGGAGTGAATATAAAAATGCATTAAGTGGAAAGATTTGGGAACCAGTATGTCTCTTTGGCTTGATAAGTGACATCCGTAAGGATTCATCCATAAGGTTGAATGTCAGATCCACTGGGAAGACGATTCCTAAAAGCAGAGCTGAAAACATTCAACGTGTGGGAGAAAGTCCATCCTGAATGAGTGATTACAGAAATACAGTAAACATAACTTTGAGGTTCCACTTTACTTCTGAATTGTTCCACTTTGTTTCAGGTAGAAATTAAAATATTGAATGCAAATTCTTCCACTTTGTTTCAAGTAGAAATTAATATATTTAATGCTAGAAAGGATGTAAGGAACTAGTATAATATTGGTGTCATGGGAACTTGATACAGTTGCTTTGGAGCTTAGTAAATTATATTTAGCATAAGTGATTGTTTTTTTGAAGAGGTAAAGTGCTTGAGCAGTGGTTGGAGGGGCGTAGATAGGGGGTAAAGGGGCAGAGGGAGAGAGAGAATCTGAAGCATGCTCCACGCTCAGCTCGGAGCCCAAGATGGGGCTTGATCTCATGACACTGAGATCATGACCTAAGCCAAAACCAAGAGTCAGACACTTAACCGACGGAGCCACCCAGGCGCCCCTCGGCATAAGTGATGTTAAGTTTCATGTCCTTTATCCAATAATCTAACTTTTGGCAATCTACGCTAAATGACAAACTCAGCAAAAGGAAAGAAAGTTATTACTTACAGTGTAGTTTATCTCAGCATTATCTATAACAAAAACCAGAAACATTAAGAAAGGAGGGGGAATAGTGGAAGGGGAATAGTTGAGTAAATCTTATTAGAACACAAATGGGAATGATGTGAGTAAACATTGTGGTTACAAACACTATTTACATGGGACATTCTTAAACTGCGAGGAGAACAAAATACATGGGAGTGTGTACTCTGTGATTCCCACTCTGCACAATCTGTGGGAAGAGAAGAATGGGCATAATACGCAAGTTTAAAAAGCAAGATCTTTTGGTTTTTGTTAAAAGTGATTAGAATTAAGATAGTTTAGCTTTATTTTTAAAATGTCTGAAGTTTTTAAACCCTTTCTCCTTTTCTAAGTTCGTTCATTATAATAATACGTGTTTTACTTTGAGAAGAGAGTTACAAGGAGAAAAAAATTAAATCTTGCATGAATCATCTTCCTACCATGAGAAAAGCCCACAGTCTTATTTTGTTCAGGTCTAGCCATGTATTATATATCCTTTTGACATCTTAACAGTTAGCAAAAAATCTTTTTTGGTGGTGTTAAAAACCAGATCCGTCCCAGCAGTTCCACTAGGTGTATGTCCAAAAGAATTAAAAGAAGGGGCCGGAACAGACACTTGCACCCCAGTGTCCGTAATAGCTTCCTTCGTGGTAACCGAACAGTAGAGAAGCAGCCAAGTGTCCAACAGATAAATGGATAAACAGAATGTGATATATGCATCCAGTGGAGTATAATTCAGCCATAAAAAGCAATGTAATATTCACACACGTTACAACATGAATGAACCTTGATTAGGTAAAGTGAAATAATCCAGACACAGACAGATGCTGTATGAATCCACTTAACATGAGGTACCTCGAGTAGTCAGATTCAGAGACAGAAAGTAGAATAGAGGTGCCCAGGGCCAGGAGGGGCGGGGAGTTATTATTTAATGGGTATAGAATTTTAGTTGGGGAAGATGAAAAGGTTTGCCCAACATATAATGTAGTCGTCATGGTCATACAACATTGCCACTATCTTTAATGTCACTGCATTGTACACCTACGTATTAAATGATTAAAGTGATCTATGTAAATTTTGCCACAATTTTAAACTGGCTTTTTTTTTTTTTTTTTGGGCCACAATTTTAAAAGATGCATAAGCACAAAGTGAAAGAGCTGTCTCTTGTCAGCAGCACAAGTCAAACACATGGCACAGCAAACACCAGTGTGGTTCAGGTGCCTGGAGATGGCTCTGCCATCGTTAGAGTCAGATGGTGGGGGTGAGGAAAGTGAGGGTGTTCTTTGTTCCCACGCTCGCTTGGTTATAGTGCCGTCCTGCAAAGGGAGCCAGACAGGCTGGTGCTCCTCAGGAGAGAGGACCCCCTGGGAGGGAGGCGGGAGTCAGGAACATGACACAAGGCCAAAGGACACCAGGGGTTTAATTTGTTAAGGACAAGTCTCAGAATATATTAGGAAGAAAAAGTTTCAGAAAATAGCAACAAAGCCTATTCTCTGACCCAGCATAAAGCCCAGCTGAGAGTCACAGGTGTCCAAAGGTTGATCTGCTTCTCAGATGCAGAGTTCTCCGTTGCTAGAAACGAGTGAGCATTGTTGAGCTCTGGGGGAGTATATACAAGGATAGATCTCCTGGGTGGCTGGGCTGCTTTAGATCTCGTGGTGGTGATCGGGGGAGCGTCCAGCATTGGTATTGTGCCAAGGCGTCACTGAGAAAACCCTGCTGTTCTTGAAGAAAGTGGTGCGAGGCAGTGCCGGCACACGAGATTGCTGGAGGAATGTTTGAGTACAAGTCACCACCAAGAACAAAGTAAAACAGCCTTTACGTGTAGATGAGTGAATGACAGGGTGAAAGAGTAAGCGTATTTGGTTCCCGTTAAGGTAGTTTATGAATTAAATGTTAGTAGATTGAAATCCTAGGAACTATCCTTATGTCAGTGCCCAGATTTCAAGTGTGAAATCTGGCTCTCCTAATACTTCTGAAAAGTTACAGAGTTTGTTAAAAGTCCTAAAAAGGAACCAATTGTGTGCTGCAGGTGTCTCGTGATGGTGGAGTTGCCTCGCCTGCCACTGAGGGCCGGGGAGGCAGCGATGTGGTGGAAGGAGGCAGAACAGCTCTGGATAACAAGACGTCCCTCCTCAATACCCAGCCTCCCCGCGCCTTCCCAGGGCCGCGGGTGCGAGACTACAATCCGTACCCCTACTCCGACACTATCAACACCTATGACAAGACAGCCCTGAAGGAGGCCGTGTTTGATGATGACATGGAGCAGCTTCGAGATGGTTCGTCTTTCTTTGCTTGATTCCCCCACCCCCACCCCCTCCACCCCTGCCGCATCCCAAAGTGCTTTCTGTGGGGCTTTCTCCTCTTGTCAGAGCAGGTCTGGGACAACAGGGCAAACCTTAAAGGACATACTGGGTCTGTTCTGACTAGGCACTTGCTCAGCAGCTGCTTACTGAGCACCCACCACGTGCTTAGGCATGGAAGGCACAGCCGTGAGCGGAAGTGTGCACGGCGTCTGGCCTCCGGAAGCTTACAGCCGCCTCACAGAGGCCGTCATGAAATAGGAGTCACACAGCTCACTAAACTTGGAGCTGTGACACTGTGCAGCGAAGGCAGGTCAGCTGTGCCCATGAGAGAAGGCTTCCCCGAGGAGCCGGGGCCTGAGTGGAGGTCGGAAGCATGTGCTCCCTGCTATTGGGGAGCAAACGCGCCTGCCGCGCCCTCTCCCAGCCCTGAACTGTGGGAGTATCATCCTGTAGCAGCCACTGAGAGGCTCCCTTCTTCTGTCACCAGTGCTTTAACCGGGTCTTCCTGGAGCTGCTTTGGGCTGACTTCTGTCCTGTAGTTTGGAGAGAGGGAATCTAGCATATTCTAAGCTCCTGGCGTTACCATGTGCTTGCTGCTTAATTCAGTGCTTTACCTGTATATCTAATGAGATAGAGGGGATTATTCCCATTTCACAGATCAGGAAAGTAAGGGTTTTTGGAAAGGTTAAATTACTTGTCCCAAGTATACTTGGCATGGAACAGAACTAGTCTGCTGTCTTGTTTTGTTTTCTGACACTTGTGTTAAGACCAGTGTCTATTACTGAGTAATAAGTGAGTCAAGTATGCATTGGTATGATGGTATTTTTATCAGGAACTTAATTGTTTCCTTTTCACCTGATTGTCATGTTCACTTAATAGTCATTTTTTAAAAAGTTATATATATATATATATATATATATATACGCTTTGTTTCCAAGCCTTTTGTTTTGTGTTTTTATTTTGAATGGAGAATTAGAACCCTAAATTAGAACTCTAAACAGTTAGCATTCACTGTGTGTCATGAAGTGTGTAGCTTGCTGGGGACAAGGAGGCAAAGGAAACACAGTCCCTGGCCTCAGAGAACTCAAGGCCTGTCAGGGAAAACAGACTTATCACAATGGCCCTGGAAAGAGGGGCATGCCACACTAGAGCAGATGCTGGTTTTAGCGGGGACACATAAGAAGGAAGACTGTGGGGCGCCTGGCTGGCTCCCTGACTCAGTTGGCAGAGCATGTGACTCTTAATCTCACAGTTGTGAGTTCAAGCCCCACGTTGGGTGTGGAGTCTACTTTTAAAAAGAAGAAGAAGGAGAAGGAGGAGGAGATCGGACAGTGATGGGATCCTAAGACAGCAGTGAAGTCCTTCAGCCGTTTGAAGGCACATGCCCTGGCTATTACTTGCTGATTACCGGTGGGTAGCAGTTCCGTAAATTCCCAAGGAATCCCAGTGTGTGTTTCCTGGGGCGTACACTAGTGGTGTGATGGTTATTATGAATTGCACTTTCGAGGAGTAGGGGGCTATTTCGTCTCTTTCCTCGCAGAATTGATCCGTCATTTAACTTAACCTGTTTGTAGGTCTCATTTAAGAGAGAACAGAGATTGGGGTGGGTGTTCGTTGATCACCAACTGTATAGTAAAAGGCTCAGAGAGAAAGGTGGGAATTCAGCGGGGAAAGATCGAGTTCTTTAACATTTCAAACTTCCTGTGTGTGTTCTCCTACCTTAGATGCTTTTAAAAAAGTACGCAAATACAAATATAAGTAATTTCTAATGATTTGTTTTTGCTCTTTCATCCTTATTATTGGAAGGGAATGTTCAGAGTTGAGGTCTCTTGAAAGAACCAGGGAAGAGAAAGGATGTCTTCCATGGTTGAAGTCTCTACAAGTAATTTTGCTAGTGATCTTGGCAAGTTTAGTCTATAAGTAGTCCAATAGAATAGTCTAAACATCTTGATTAGTATTTGTTTGCTGTGCTGATTACTAAGCTCTGGACATTTGGGCAGGGAAGGGATGGATGTCAGAGGATCAGGTGTGACGGTGAGGAGGGCCCTGAGGAAAATGTGCGTGCTTCCCTAGGTGTGATTGCGGGAGGGGACTGTCCGGCGGTGGCCTGCCTTTGCGCTGCTGTGGTGGGGATAGACTTGGGGGAAAGAAGACCATCAAGGAGGGACTATTAGATGGTTCTTCCTGTTTGTCTGAAATAGGAGGGGGCAAAAGATGGTAAGGAAGGGTAAAGACGTTGATATCGGTACCTAATGCCTGTTCTCATATCTCTGTTTTCATAGTTGGGGAGGTGGCCTGCTGACGGTGTAGGGAGTGAGGTGGTTCAAAGCAGGGTCAGGACATGGCAGCAGGGACGGAGGAGAAGCTGCCTCTGGGAGAGCGGGGAGCCGACGGAGGGGAGCTGAGCGTCCCCAAGGGCGCGTCCCCAGCCGGGGCTTCCCTTGTGAGGTGACTTGTCTTGGTGTCTCTCCAGTGCCCATTGACCATTCTGACTTGGTGGCCGACCTTCTGAAAGAGCTGTCCAACCACAACGAGCGGGTGGAGGAACGGAAAGGCGCCCTGCTGGAGCTGCTCAAGATCACCCGGGAAGACAGCCTGGGCGTCTGGGAGGAGCACTTCAAGACCATTCTGCTCCTGCTGCTGGAGACACTCGGGGACAAAGATGTGAGGCGCTTTCCTCGTCCTTCTGTCTCCCCCCTTCCCGGGGGAAGGGTTACTGCGTCCTGTTCTCCTTGAGTTTGGCCTCAGCTTTACTTTCTGTATAGTGCCTACTGTTTACGTCAAAACATTTTTCAGGTGTTTTCTGAGCACCAGTTAGTAAGGTCATGTTTTGGTGCTGAGACAGGCCCCATTCCTAGCTTATTATATGCTAGTTTTTTCTGTAATTGGTTTTGTAGGACCTGAGGGATACTTGTTCCTGCTTCAGGTTACATTGTCTAACACAAAATTTCTTATGACTTTGTTAGCGTGGAATGTTTTTTTTACAATGAGCTTCTTTCTGTGCGAGTTTTATGTTTCATGTATAATTGAGAAAGAGACAAGTTCATTTTTTAAAAGGCCCTACTAGATGCTGCCTTCCATGAAGTTCCGTGTAGGTTCAGCCCTGCATATGTGAGCAGTTCCAGTCATCTTCTTTGGTTAAGCAACAAGTTCTAGAAGTGTGGGTTATTTTCTGTTATCTTCTATTGTTTATAAAATGAGCCCTCTTCACACTGTGACATTTAAATGTGGCCAGTGAGGCATTTGTGCCATGTCTGGTCTGTAATCCAAACATGGTGCCACGTAGGTGACTCTGACAGAAGGAGTAACCTCGTCGGAGCCCTGCCCTCTCCTGTCTGTGCGCTGGTCCCTTATATGGAGACAGCAGTAAATGTTGGGAATTGTCTGAATTCTAGAAGTAAAAGTCCATCTCTGCACTGGGCTTTGTGTGGGCTGGCAGAAACAGCAATGAAGTGGGTGTGGTGAAGAGCTCAGGGGCAGGACTGGGTGGATTTGGAGGAAGCTCAACACAGCTCATGGTAAAAGTCACGCTCAGGGTCACATTGATGGTGACTTTGTTGGAAGATGGGTGCACATGGGGCTGGGGAGTGTCATGGGGACTGATTTCTTTCTGATGCTTCGGGTTAATGGTTTGGTGCAGGGGTGAGTACAGATAGGAGGGCAGTGACAAAAGGGCAGTATTAACTTCCAACAGACTATCGGCTGCTGAAGCCCATCTGCTTGGTCAGGCGTTGTTGGGAGATGAAGTGATGTCATGTAGAGGGCAAGTGGATGGTGTGTTAGTGTGTGAACTGTACAGATGAGCGACGAAGAATCAGGATGTACTCTTTGGCTCTGTTTGGTGTAAACCCCATTTTCTTTTATTGAGATTAGGAGTCTGTTTGAAATGGCTTTCCTCCAAATGGTGAGACTCCGGCCCCAGACAGCTCGAGGCATGTACACATTCCCTTCCACTGTGATCTCACCACACAGAAGGTCGGGAGTAACGACAGGTCTGCGGCTCTTAGTCCGCATTCTAACAGGTCATTTTGATGAGAAGGTTAGATGCTTTTTACCTGTTCTTTTGTACATTTTATAGAAGGGTAATTTGCATATCTAAGCCTCAGGAAATCTGGAAATCCCCCCCCCAGGAGATAGATAATGAACTTAGATGTATCGTCCTCATTCGGTCTCATTTGGTCCTCATTTGGCTCATTCCAGAAATCTTCACCAGGTCCGTCTTAGATGCTGGGCCTTAGGAATGTCAGTAGGCACAACACCTGCCTCCTGGAGCTGGCCCCTCAGCCTGTGCCACTTAAGCAGTGTGACCTGTGTCAGGGTGCTAGCAGGGTGCCAGGGAAGCGCAGGGCTGGGTGCTTGGCCCTGCCAGAAACTGTTGGTTGGCATGTTCATTGAAGCACTGGGTAGTGTTTGCTAACGTCTTCCTCTCCTCTTGTACTCCAGCATTCCATCCGAGCGCTAGCATTGAGAGTTTTACGGGAAATTCTGAGAAACCAGCCAGCAAGATTTAAAAACTACGCCGAGCTGACCATTATGAAGACTCTGGAAGCCCATAAAGATTCCCATAAGGAGGTGAGCCAGGCCTCTGGCCTAGGAGTGCTGAGCACACGGGTCTGGGGGTGTACTGCGGATATGGGAAGAGATGAGTATGGTTCACTGTGCGTCCTAAGACCGGGCGTTGCTCCCTTTGAGCTTGGCCCAGGCTCTGATACAGGGTGAAGATCCCACTGGTGGTGTGACGGCTGAGCCTAGGTGCAGTTGAGGGCCTGGTGCCACTTGGTTTCCGACTCCCTTTCCACCTGTACAGAAACTGACCTGTTCGCTGACCTGTCCCAGAGGGATTTCCCAAGTCAGTGGTTCCCATTGCTGTGGCCAAAAGAAGGGGTATAGGGGGTCTGCCATACCCTGGTGGCATTTGGCACCCACCAGACTGGTGTTGGGAGATTGAGGTTGGCTTGGGAGACACCTATATGCGAGTGCTGGCACCAGCTCTTCCTTGTTCCACAACTTCAGACAGGTTCTTTCAGCTTCCAAGTCTCAGTGTCCTTGTGTGTAAGATAGAGGTGGGTACGGTCACAGTTTCTTGTGAGAATTAAATGAGACAGTCAGTGCGAGTTCCAGGCCTAGTACGTGTCGACAGAGGTGCTACCCCACGTCAGTCTTCCTGTCTCTCCTGCCGTCTCGTCGTGCCGCTCTCTGCAAGATCCGGATGAATGCAGGCAGTCATGTCATGCCTCTCCTACTAGCTCCTGAACACGTAAGATGCTACAAAACTGTCCTGGCACCTCAGGTGCCTCCCGGAGAGCCAGAAGGATGTGTTTCTGTGCCCTGCACACTTACAGCCAGCCTTGACTGGACACTTGGTAAATCCTCATCCACTGGCTTCCTGAATTGTCCAGCCCCCATGGCTCACCAGTCCTTTGAGTGTCTAGAGACCTACAGAGAATGGTGGCTGGAGCTCTCCTAAATACAGGTGTCTCAGCAGCACCCTCCGATAGAAGGCACTGTGGAAGGTAGGGCTGTGTACTTAGAACTTCAGAAAACTTGAGTGGGTTTGACCCCCATGAGACATAACCCCTTGCTCAGTTCAGTCTCTCGGCTCCCATGTGACTCTCATGAGCACACTTACGGATTAAGGGAATTGCAGGGAGAGCAGTTCTTACATGTCTGCAAAAAGAATCCGGACCCTAAATCATGGTTTTTCTCTGTTTAGCAGTTACGTGGCTGCCAAGCAGTGACAGGTCTGGCCTCCTGAAATCCGTCCCACAATAGCAGACTCAGCAAGGGTCGGCGTCTCGTGCTCTGTCTAGGCATCTCCACCTGATGGTCCTAGCACATCCCAGGTTCATAAGGGATAGGTGTGTTTTCAGACGGATACTGTATACTTCCGAAATCTGGCTTGGGGTTTGATAGTGAAAACCACTCATGTTTGAACAGAACACTTACCATTTACCATAACTCATTTAAAAAATGTGAGGACCTGGGGCGCCTGGGTGGCACAGCGGTTGAGCGTCTGCCTTCGGCTCAGGGCGTGATCCCAGCGTTATGGGATCGAGCCCCACATCAGGCTCCTCCACTATGAGCCTGCTTCTTCCTCTCCCACTCCCCCTGCTTGTGTTCCCTCTCTCGCTGGCTGTCTCTATCTCTGTTAAATAAATAAATAAAATCTTAAAAAAAAAAAAAATGTGAGGACCACATGAGCTAATACAGTCAATACCGTTACTCCTGAGCAAGGAAAGAGGGTCCAAAAAATGCTGTAATTTGTCAGGTGATGTGTGGCAGTTACTGGCAGAACCAAGATGTGAAGCAGGTCGTGTGTCTCTTTTAAGGGGCAACTGGCCTGGGGTTGTGCTGGCTTTTTTTCTTTTTTCTTTTTTCTTTTTCTTTCTTTCTTTCTTTTTTTTTTAAACCACAGTAGCTTCTCCTTAATGAGAATACATGATCAAAAAGTGAAGTAAAGGGTGGCTGGATGGCCTAGTTGGTTAAGTGTCCGACTCTTATTTTCCACTCAGGTCACGATTTCAGGGTCGTGAGATCAAGCCCCACATTGGGCTCCACGCTTGAGATTCTCTCCCCCCCACCCTCGTCCCTCCCACTCATGCTCTCTTTCTCTCAAATAAATAAATCTTTAAAAAAAAAAATTAAAATTGGTGTCTTTTTGCAAATATCTGATGTCAGCTGTTTCCTCAGGAGAGGACGTACTTAGAATGTGACATCAAGGTGAAACTAAGCCATCCACAGGGTGTGGCACTTACTAACTATCCCCTTGGAAAATGTCTGTGTTTCAAGTCGGCATCCTGATCTGAAACTTTGCAATTTGACATTGGACCCTGAGAAGGACAAGTGAGCAGAATTAAATAATCTATTTATTATTAGCTGTTTTCTTGAGGGATCTTGTTTTGGGTTTTTTTTTTTTTTTTTTTTTCTCCTGCAAAATGAGAAATTTAGGAGAGAAAGTTCTTAGGTGTAAAGTCCTTTCAATTGCCTGAGGGACAAAAGCAGAAAATATCTGTTGCTTAAAGTAAACTTAGTGTTCAGTTGATGTGGAATTCGAGTAACCCAGGGTCTCCACGCTGCTGTCACTGATGGCCTGATAAGGCAGGTGGGGAAAACACTGTGTTCCAAATAAAGGAGTGCCCGTGTTGGCAGGTCTCCCCTGCTTTGCATACTTTCATACTCACCTTGACTCGGTGCCCTTGTAGTTTTCCTTACGAAACTTCACTCTGTCACTTTGCCAGAAGCTCCTCACTTGGGCACCTGTATATGTAGATTTTAGGTATGTTGTTTTTTTCCTTTTCTTTTCCTTTGAAATTCTTGTAGTCTTTCTTGTATTTTAACCAGTCTGTCTCCGTTCCCCGTTGTTGTGCTTTCAGGCAGAATACTTGGGCACACATCAAGCTGTGTTGTATCCATCCTGTTGGCATAGAACATTGCACACGGTATTTTTCTAGTAGTTAGGTTTTCTCGTCACTACATTCAGACATTTATCGGGAAGGATCCAAACTGTTTCTAGACCCAGTGACTAATATCAGTCCTACAGAGGGAGAGTCTGCTCTCCTAGCTAGTCCTTCTGAAGTGTGGCCATTCCTTTGAGCGCCCCTGGAACTGCCATCTCACAGGAAGGTAGTTGGTTTTATATCCAGAGACCGAACCCAGGCTTTAGCAGGACACGAAGGACGTGAGACCCCGGCAGGCTGACACAAGCTGCTCTGAGACCTTAGCAGCAGATGTCGTCCTGCGCCTGCTGGGGTGGGGGCCGCTCCACAAGGAGCCTTGCAATGGCGCTGGCATGATAGCAGTGAGAAAAGCTCTTAGGGAAATGCGTGCAAAACATTTTCGTTACACGTTGAAAGTGTACCAGTACTAGATCTCGCCCAGGCATCACCCATCTTCAGCTAACAGAGACTCAGTAAGCACCATGGAGGATTTGGGTACCACTGTAGAGTTTCTGTTTGAGAAGTTGGTGTGGATGGATCAGCTTAGCGATGTTTTCCTAGTCCTAGTCCGTATTCCTAGGAGTAAGTACATCTCCTTCATTATCTAACTCCTTGTTTTTCTCTTTTTCATAATAAACTTTGCCACTGACTTTTAATGTCTCATTAATGAAGTCACTATGGTTTTCAGTAGGGTTAGCTTGTAGCAGATGTCTTAAAGGGTTTGGCCTTGTTAGTGACCTTCAGAAATCTGAAGCCCATTTTCTGTTTTGAAAGAAAACTCCATCGATTTTAAGTCTTCTCATCTTAGAATTTGCAGTCTGTTCGGGCTGGTGCTGAATCCGTCCTTCACCTGTGAAGGAGGGGATTTGATAAGAGAATCGATGGTATGAATGGATTCTGGGGTCAGCGTGGGGGATGACTCTGGAGGCAGGAAACCTGGCTTTCAGTCCAGCGTGTGCCCTGTCCAGCTGTGTTGTTGGGTCTCATCCCCTCTTTGTGACCCTATAAAGCATGACAATCATGAGACTCAAAGACATGACAGTGTGGACATGTCATATGCTGTGTGAATATTGCCACATGAAACTGGTTTTAGACACCCTGATCTGTTTCGGAAGCACCTCTTTCTTGGTAAATGATTGATTGACTAACTATGAATCATTTTTGACACATTTGATGTAAGAACAGCTGTTGCTCCCAGGAATTTTGTCTTACGTATACTCCTCCAAATGTAGAAATGTTTGGCAAATGTTTATTTAAACTTGAAAGAAACACCTAACTCTGTGTCTTGAAGATGTTCTATAATTGAAGTTTTTGGATCGTTTCCTGAACTTGCCCACATTAGTGAATATTCAGTTATATTTGTCTACTAAAGAAGAAGCATCCTTTCGTGTCCTGTACTGGGTCACCGCACATCTCTTGCCATGCACCAAAGTCTGGGGGATTCCAGGCATCACTGTCCAGCCTCGGGTGGTTTGATTTATTTGGAGAAGTTGGATTCTGAGATATATATATAAAACAGTCTTTTGTCTTTAGGGTTTTTTTTTTTAAAGCATTTTAGTTAATTTTATATTGTATGATATCAAGGAATTAAAAGTAAAGCCAGACCAAAATTATTTTAAAAATAAAAAAAAATTTCGGGAACTAGTCTTCTTGCTTCTGCTTTACCCTGCTGGCATGGCGTGTCTTATGCAGTCCTTTTGACAAATGTGGCCGGAGAAAAGCAGCAGTGTGTCAGAGAGAAGACATTTTATTTTAGCGAGCTGATAATTGTCTTTCAAATACCAATTAAAATCACTATCTGGCCAGAACTTAACCGACCCTCTGCACTCTGGAATAGTCCTTGGAAGCCTCCTGGGGCAGCAGCCGTCTGTCACAGTTGGCTCTGGAGAACAATGCGTTGTGTGAACCTGGAGAAATTACTTCACCCCTCCGGACCTTGGTTTTTCTTATCTGTTAGCGTAGGGAGTGGACTAGATGATTATCTGTGTCTCATCCAGCCTCAAGGTACTAGAAGTTGCTATTGAGTAACAAACTTAAATCTTTGTAGGTTCAAAATATGTACTTTTTCCTTGACTCAGTCTTGGAATGTGGCTAGAAACCCTATTTCCTTTGCAAGTTTTTGCTGCTTAACAGAAAGGCAAAACCAGAAATCTATATAATCACTTAAAGGTTAGTAGTTGCCAAGCCAACAGTCTGACACTAATAGCACAAACTCTGGTAAATGTTTTATAATTGGAGGCAGGAGGTGGGGGCCAGGGGGCAGGGCTCCAGTCTTCATGAAGCTGATGGTTTAGCTGAGGTTAAAGCAAACGCGTGGTTCAGAGTGAGATGCACTAGGAGTTTGGAATGGGCTGGAAGAGGCAAGGAAGACTGCCTGAGGTAGCTAGAACCCAAGACTGGCTGTGAGGAGTAGTTAGGGAGAGGATTCTAACAGTGAGCCAGGGCAGCACGGCCAGGAGGAGGGGACACGGGCTTAGAAGACTCCGTGGGACCCACACTGCCGTTGAGTTCTATGTCAAGTGGAGCTACCGTGTCCCACCCCGCAGGGTTGTAGTAAAGTGCAAGGCATAGTGTCTGCTTCTGAATGGCAGCGCCGGCTGCCCTGCCACTGTTCCTTGGGGCAGGGGACTGGCCCTCCTAGGAGCCGGATGTGACTCGTGGCCTTTAGCTCCTGTAGCTTCAGGAAAGGCATCTTACTCAGAAACAGGCAAGAGGGCCTCTCCTCGTCCACTGAAGAAAGTAGACGGGTTGACAGAATTGTTGACAAGCTTTTTACATTTTACACACAGCAGATAAAACTGCACTTTTCTAAATACATCCAGGAAGCCTATTTAAATTGGTTGAGCAAAGTTTAAAACACCATTGGAAAACACAACTTTTGTCTTGGGGCTGCTGCCCTGGAGTGGCTATCACATTGTCACCTCCAGGCTGGAAAACACCATGAGAGTTGAGAGGTGGGTATTGGGGATGCAGTGGGGAGGCTACAGTGTGCTGCCCAGCTCCCCGTCTGAGATTTAGGTGGTCTCTTCCGCCCCTCCTGAGAGGCTGGCCAGCCCAGTGTCTGCGGCGCCCTCCTGACTCCTCAGCACTTTTTCCTCTTGGTCCTAATTCTGCCCCCTGGGGTAGGACAGGATAAGTCTCCCCCTTAACTGCCTTAATACATTTGAGAGAGAGAGAGTGTGTTGCCCCGAATCTGCTTTCCAGGCAAAAATGTGATGACTCTCTTGTTAGACATCATTTCATTCAGATTTGTCTCCTGAAATTTTTCCTATGCATTTTTTTTTTCAGGGGAAAAGCCCTCAAGTAGGGGTGGAAGATAAGGTTATACAACCCAAGATAATGTGCAAATTCTTGCTTTATAGTCTCCCCCTCATTTTTCTGATGAGGGAAACTGAGGCCTGGAAAGCAGAAGAAATTTCTCCCCAGACCACTTACTAGTTGATTACAGAACCAGGTCCAAAACTCAGGCCTGTGGACGTTCGACCTGGAGTTTTTGTTTTTGTTTTTTTTTCTTTCCTCCTTTGCTCCCTCTGGTATGGTATGGAGCCCAGCTAAGTGATGACTCACAAGCAGGTCCAGGCCCATGTCGGCACTCCACCTTAAATCCAGGCGTTTATTAAGTGCCAGTGTCTCACCAATGACCAAATGTCCCCAGGATCCTGGTGGATATCAAAACTCAGTGTGGATCGCATTTATATAAGGCCTTTCCGGCTTTTCCCCAGAAGGTGGCGCCATGCTTTTCCTTAGCTTCCACGTTTTTGAGGTGCTAGATAAACTAGGTATGCCCAACTGGGAAGACGACTTTGATTCCAGTCATTGTTTAGGAGCATTTGCCTTTTTTTTTTTTTTTTTCATTAAAAAAATTTTTTTTTATTCAACCGATTTTTCTGGTGTGTCTGTGACAGAGCCAAATTAAACTTTGTGAACTTAAAACACACAATCCAAATTTTGACAAGTTCTGTGCTCTAGAAGAAATCTTATCTTTAAACAAACATTCATTAATATTCTGAGTAATGATCTCGTTTTTTTAAAAAGTTGGATGAGGAAAGTATGCTTTTTCGAGCTAGCTACTATTATTTCACTAACATTGAAAAGAAAGAATCCTTATGTTTCTAGCCAGACTGTAGCAGAATCAGACTTGGAACAATTTCGATCACTTCAAGGTGGATTATAAGCTGCTTGATGCTGCCATGTCATAAATATGCCCCATCCACCTTTGTAAAATCCTTGCCGTTTCTGGCCACCTTGTCTCCTAAATGGTATTGTTCTCCTTTCTTTCTGGTGCCTGTGTTTACTTTTGCTCTCTGTTTGCTTACATTTATAATCTTTGCTTCTTATGTTACATAGAACACAGGGGCAAAACCTAAAGTTCACCCTGATTCAGGCAGCCCGCCAAAAACTGGGGGCTTGGCATCTAGAGGGAAGTGAAGAACGCCTATCCGCCTTGCCAAAAAACGATGTCTGTCTTGGGAAACTTTCTGTAACCTGAGTAAGAGAGAGGGCCCCAAACTTACCATCTCAATGTGCATCTTCTGGCTTTTTATTTTCAGACATTTTCCAAAGACCTTTTCATGTTAGGTACATTTCATTAAATGCTTCATGCAGGGTGACATGGAGAATTCCTGGAGTTCTAGAAGAGGAAGTTCTCCTTGGGCTTGGGTTTCAGCTCAGCAGATGTGAAAGTCTGTGCACCCAGCAGCTGACTGTAGGGTAGCTCCCTTTCACCTGAATGACGAGAGCAGGGGAGAGGTGGGAGGGGAGGAAGGACAGCTTATGATGGGATGGAGTTCTCACTGTGAGCCTGCCAGTATCCTTCCTTGTCCCTTTTGTCCTCGCTGCATCCCGAGGGGCACGGGGGGCTTGTTTGCTCCCATCAGGACTGTTAAGTGGCACTGCTGACACTTGAATCCCAGGCTGTTTCCAGGCCTGTCTTTCCACCCACTGGGCTGCTGCCCAGCTCCCAGTGAGATCTGAAACATGGATTCCCGTCCATCCGTGTTTTCTACCTTGGCTGTGTCTGTGAAGTTATCCAGTATTTTCTGACCGTGCTATTTTTTTCCCCATATTTAAAAACGAAGAAAGTTTCTTCAGTCAGTACCAATCTTTCTGAGCAGTGTGTTAGGCTGCTTGCAAACACTATTTTCACACAGCAGAAAGGCATGGGTTTCAAAGTACGGTCTCCCTGTGGGACCAGCTTAGAAAAGAGATGGACCCCCCTCTTCCACTTTCCACCATCTGCTTAGCGGTACGTAACTCAGCCACGTGCCCAGTGTTGGGCTTTCCCAGGGGCACCGTGGACTTACAGCAACCCATGGGACATGCAGGAACTGAGGAGGAGGAAAAGCACTTGTTCTTAAGGTAATTCGTCACATGATGGACGTCTTCTAAGAAATACTCTGCCTCTCTTCAAACAGCCGATTACTAGAAAAAAACAACCTGAACTAAAGTCTCTTTTGCAAAGGACAGAGCTGTTGCCTTTCAAGCATGTCACCTGGAATGGGACCCTCTGGTCCTTCTACAGTTGATTTTGCCCAAGGCTCAAGTTGGTCATTTATAGATATCTTGCTTCCTCCTCACTTTCTGGGCTAGCTCCTCAGTTGGAACATGTAAATGCAAATCAGTGAGGCATGCCCCAGAGGTGACTTTGCCAGTCATGGGCATCTTTAAAAATTCATACACTGTGGGAGTACTCGCTTGACAAACTCACCGAGCACCTTATCACCTCGTGCATATTGGGCATCGTGCTGGGCACGGGGGCTAGAAGGAGGCTGAGATGGGAGCTCACCTTCAAGGGACTTTTAGTCTAGTGTCAGAGAGTACTTCAGCAAGAAGTTTGAGTGCGGCGATGACGGTGTGCACACGAGGCTTCCCAGAGCCGTACTGCGGCGAGTGGGTCCTGCAGGGTGACCCGGCCCAGCCAGGTGAAGAGCACGAGTGAGCGACAGTGAGGAAGAATGGAGGGGTTAGCCTGGGGCTCCGAGAAGCGGCCAGTGGGGAACGTGCAGGGCGTGCCCTCAGCTCGGTGTCACCTGGCACGGGGGGCAGGGAGGGCATAAACACCGCTAGACAGGCAGGCAGGAGCCAAGCCTTGCGGGCCTTCCATGCTATCTCAACAAACGTGGGCCTGGTTTCGGGTTGGCTTTTTAGAGAGATTCTTGGCAAGGGCAGACCCACTTGATGTGGGTGCTAGGCTGGGTCGGAGGGGTCCTCTGGCCAGAGCTCTGCTCTCTGGCGGTCCCAGAGCTCCCACGTGCTCCACTGTGCCCCCCAGTGGCCTCTTAGAGGCAGGCGTTTGTAGGTTCTCTCTCTCTCCAATATCCGTCACAGTTGATACCTTTTAAATCTCCATTTTAGAATTTTTAAAAATTGAGGCCTGAGTGTCAGATCAGTTGAGTGTCTTGCAAGAGGAGCGAACTCAGGTTTGTCGCCACACTGCTCTCAGAGGCTGAGAATGTGCCCCTGCAACTCTGGAGCTGCCCTTCTTGAGGTGAAAGGTTAAAGGTCCTGTGTGCCCACCAGGGCCACACAGCATTCTGCTTTCAGGGGACCTGCGTGGAAAGAGCTGCGCCTTGGCAGGAGATTGAGTTGGTGAGAAGAAAATCACAGTGGGCTTTCTTTAAATTGTCTCACATGTATGTAAAGTGGAGGGCGACGTCATCAGTGTGGCAGAGTCCGTGCTTGCTGACAGGGCAGTCTGCTCACTTGTATTGAGGTGCCTGGGAAGGCTGAGCAGGGTGGGCCGGCTCTGCGTGACCAGGGGTCCTTGAACTGGAGGCATCCCCACAGAACACCCGGGATGCGTTCGTAGACGTTCATTCTGCGTCCCACCCCTCACCGGCTTCCTTCCCTCTCATCCTGACCAACTGCGGGACACCGCACAGGCAGCAGCTCCCCACCGTCTGGCCCCTGCCTGCTCCTGTGGCACGGCCCACCGCTTCCCGGGGCTTTGCAGCCTCATGCTGCCCCTCTGCACAGACCTCCCCTAACTCCCCAGCCCAGCACCGTGATGGCCGGGCCTAGGTCCCAGCCAGCCTCCTCACACCTGTGGCCTGAGCTCTGAGCTCAGAACCTGACACACAGGAGTAAATGAACGTATACACAGAGCACAAAACAGAAGGCAGGGGGAGTGGTGGTATGAAAGAAACCATGCTCTTATGGGCTTATTAAGAATAAGAGTCTTTTAAAGTAAAATGATCTCTCTCCAGTGCTTTACACCCAAGCCTGACCTTTCACGTAAATAATAAGCATAGATAAATCGTGGCTGTTTTTGATACCTGTCTTCTCACACGTACACAGTATTCACCCTTGACTATGCTGCTTGGGGTCCCCGTTTTGACTCCTGAAAGGATTAATACATCATCCCAGTCTGTGCCCCCATAGTGTATGCGTTGTATTCACGAGCATGCTGGCCAGGTGATGGGGGCGTGAGCTTACTGAATGAGACACCTAGACTTTGGTCAGTGCTTTAAAGAGATAGCAGACCCTTCCAGGGAAAGTTCAAAAGGCCTTTAACAAGAAGGAAAGAGAACTTTGAGAATTCAAGAAAGTAGGGCGTCTTTAAATAGAAACCTCTCCTCAGGAAGACAGAATGAAATTCAGTCCATCTGGAAGTGTTGAACACCTGGTAAGTATCCAGTCTTACTGTGTACTTTGGGGTAAAAAGGAAATGCCCCAGCCCCTGTCTACTAGGCGTTTGCAGCCTGTTTGGGAAGAAGGGGACATATGAAAATGTCGGCAGGAATGCAAAGCAACTTACAACAGGTGCCAGCAATAGAGGAAAAACTCTAGGAGTTGAGGAAAAAGATCTTTCTGCTGGTCACAGAAGGCACATGGTCACCCACGTGTGTTTGAGGGACAGGGAGTTTTCTAGTTTAGCAGAGGAGAGCTTACGGAAACATAGGAGATCAGCAGAGATAACAGTAGTTGTTATGGCGATCATGATGATATCCTGTATTATAAATATAGAGGCACCAGGCTCAGCTAACACCCAGGGAGTGTGACTCCATGCCAGGGCTCAGATTCAGTTCTGGAAGATGACAGACCGCCAGCACCCCATCCTCCCTGTGCCCCGTGAACCAAGGGCTGAACTATTAACGTTCCCTGATCTCAAAAAGACACTTGAAGTAAATTTTTAATGAACACATTCTCCTTGCTAAAAACAGTACTGTGATGCTCATTGCAATTTTTCAGTATAAAAAATATGAAGAAGAGGGGCGCCTGGGTGGCACAGTGGTTAAGTGTCTGCCTTCGGCTCAGGGCGTGATCCCGGCGTTATGGGATCGAGCCCCACATCAGGCTCCTCCGCTATGAGCCTGCTTCTTCCTCTCCCACTCCCCCTGCTTGTGTTCCCTCTCTCGCTGGCTGTCTCTATGCTGTCGAATAAATAAATAAAATCTTAAAAAAAAAAAATATGAAGAAGAAAATAAAATGACCCATAATCTTAGCACCCCAAGATAGTGAGTGAACATTTCGTGCATTTCCTTCCAGGTGTTTCATAGTGTGGAACTTCCACTGCTAATGCAGCATGACCAGTCTTAGTACCGATTTTTAAATGGGATGAATTGAGCCCCCTTGTGGGGGATTTCCCTTTACTGTTCCAAGAGCAGAGCAGACACGTGAGCCCTGTTCACAGGGTAGCACAGCCCCGGCTGACACAAGGCTGGGCTGTCTCTTGTCCCGAAGCCATGACTGCAGCGCCCCGAGATCTGACCCTGCTCCTCCTAGAGAGAGGAGCCAGGGTTCTGGGGGGCAGTGCCTCAGTCAGGGCCCCACAGTGACCTCGTGCGGTCTGTGTGTCCTATCCTCCCTGGCTTGTGAGCACCGACGTCTTAGCCCACTCCTGCCCAGATCTAGAAGATGCCTTCAGATGGTCTGTCTGCTGTGCGTGTTGGTCAGTCTTTGCTTCAGTCATAAGAGCACTGGGGTGATTAAAGGCTGGAGCTGATAACCTTGGTCTTGTTGCTGAATTAAAGACAGAGCTGACTTATTACAAATAGCAGAATACACAAAGCAGAGAAGAATCTGGGTGGAATGACCAGTCCAGGGCAGGCAGTAGGAGAAAAGTATTAGATTTTCATTACATTTCATAAGAAAATGCATACGTGTTTACAGCCTGGTGTCTTTGTTGATCATTTATATATGTATCCCTGTGCTTTTAATAGGAGTCACTGTCGTCTACTGAATGTGTAGTACATTTTGATTCCACTTATCAAATGATATTTGTGAGGTATCCCCATCTTACAGATGAGGAGGTGGGCGTTTAGCCCTTGTGAATGGTGTGGCTGGGGTTTGCCACCTAAGTCCAGAGCCCGTGCTCTTTGTTCCTTGCTGGGTTTTGCATTTCGCTTCTACCTTTATTACAGAGGGCTTTTGCGGCCCTTCTGGTGGCCTCTCGTCCAATAGGACTAATACTTAGTGTATCCTAGCTCATCGTGACCTCTTCAGAGGTCAGAGGCTGCTCCTTTGGCCGTGACGTGGCCGTTTCATGCACTTCCTTCAGAGTGTAAGGTGAGGTGATACCAGCACAGATTCTTGGAAAGACAACTTTCCATAAGAATCTCCTCACAGGAAAACCCAGAGAGTTCTTTCTGAGCCTCCCCAGCTGCTTTGCAAGTAGGTGCTTCCATGGGATCCCAAGTATTGAAGCCGTTCTGATTTTTCTTCCAGGCTTCTCTCTCGTTGTTTTAATTACGGATGTCCCATAGGCTGCTAGAAAGCGTTTGTATTTATTTTTAAGTCCTGCTCTTCTAGGACAGAGACTCAAATTTTCCTGTCTGGGAGACTCTCCCAAGTGCTTATTAAAGCAGCTTGCTGGGGGACGCCTGGGTGGCTCAGTCAGTTAAGCATCTGACTCTTGGTTTTGGCTCAGGTCATGATCTCAGGGTGATGAGGTCAAGCCCTGTGTCAGGCTCCACGCTCAGCTGGGAGTCTGCTTGAGAGTCTCTCTCTCCCGCTGCCCCTCCCCACCCACTTGCACGTGCACTTGCTCTCTGTCTCTCAAATAAATTTTCTAAGATTTTTTAAAAATTTATTTATTTGACACAGAGAGCGTGCACAAGCAGGGGGAGGGGCAGAGGGACGTGGGGCTCAATCCCAGGACCCTGGGATCGTGACCTGAGCCGAAACCAAGAGTCGAACGCTTAATTGACCGAGCTGCCCAGGCACCTTATCAAATAAATAAATTAAAAAACAAAACAAAAAAGCCCCACCCCAAACAGCTTGCTGTGTTCCACCACCCACCCACTCCCTCCCCCAGTCTCTGATTGAGCCAGTCCGGGTTGGGGCCAGGGAAGTTGCATTTCTAGCACATTTTCAGGAATGCTGCTGCTGCAGGGGGAGACAACACTCGGAGAAACACTTCCAGGGTTTCTGGTGGAATCCCCATGCCTGCCTTCCCATGCCCCCCATCCCCTGTAAAATTACTCTCCAAACCACTTTGCTTTTATTTCCTTGTACAAAATTAGCCAGAGGCATCAGGTGAAGTCTGTGGTCTGGCTTCCGAAGTTAGGCAGCAGTGTGACTTGGTCTTTGGGAGCTCACTCATGTGGGAACGTGGTGTTTCAGGTAGTGAGAGCGGCCGAAGAGGCGGCGTCCACGCTGGCCAGCTCCATCCACCCAGAGCAGTGCATCAAAGTCCTGTGTCCCATCATCCAGACAGCTGACTACCCCATCAACCTCGCCGCCATCAAGATGCAGACCAAAGTTGTCGAGAGGATCGCCAAGGAGTCCTTGCTGCAGCTCCTCGCCGACATCATCCCGGGCTTGCTGCAGGTGGGCCCTCCCAGCGGCTGGCCGGCGCCTGTCTGCCCGGGGCTGTGAGGCCGGGAGCAGGCGCTGCCCAACCCGGGCATGTGGGAGCTTTGCTGTCCTCATTCACTCAAGGGGCAGGGAGGAGGAAAAGGCAGGCGCCGACCTGTGCTTTTAGGAACCTGTGCAGCTGTATGGCTTGGACACCCCACACCTTCTGTTTTCTAATGCACCCTCCCCTGAATGTAGCAGGAAGATCTTTCTGGCAGATTAGAACTGTGACTCCCAGAATGAGCTTTCTGTTTACTATAAATATATTTTGGTCATTTTTGTTGTTGTTTATTCCTTCAACAAACCCTTATTGCACATCTGTGGGCCCCAGCCCTGGGCAAGGTGGGCCATGAATCAGATACGGGTCCTTGCTCTCCTCTCCAGCAAACCCTTACTGAAGAAAGCCTTCTAAGCGTGAGGCATTGCCTTAGACTCTGGAAGAGAAAAGATGTTTTGCGGTGCTGCGGCACGATCCCAAGGGTGGTTCAGCGTGCCGTGGCACCCAGTACAGCCGTGCAGGCGGCTCTGGATGGGGGCACAGCAAGCAGAATTACTTTAGGTGCAAGTGGAGGCCGAGGGGTGATTTCCGGGCTTGGGTAGCGGAGAGAGAAGGGCTCACTGAAGGCCGGTTTAGGGTTGGACCCTGGAAGGAAAGAGTGATTTCAGTGGGGAAGGTAGAGAAAAATCAGCTTCACAATTTAATAAATACTGCTGCTTGCTGAGCACTCGGCTTAGGAATTTAAATACAGACTGAAGAATCCTTGGGGCTGCTTGGAGAGCAGCAGGTAGTCCTATTTGAATGTGGGGCAGGGACCAGGCTGACAGGTAGATCGAGGCCCGGTTGTGGAGGCTGCACCTCTCAGGCTGCGGGTCTGGACCTTCCCCAGCCATCTTTGGCTGGCACAAGGTTCTGCCCACAAGAGTGAGGGATGCACTTCTCATTTCTTAAAAAGCATTTTCACACAAGATTTGCTTTACCCCGGGGGGCACCTGGGTGGCTCAGGTGGTTAAGCATCTGCCTTCAGCTCAGGTCATGATCTCAGGGGTCCTGGGATCGAGCCCCTTGGCTCAGGGCTTCCCTGCTCATCAGGAAGCCTGCTTCTCCTTCTCCCTCTCGCCCCCTCACTCGTGCTTGCACACTCTCTTTCTCTTTTTCAAATAAATGAATACGATTTAAAAAAAGATTTGCTTTACCATTGGGAGAAACGTGAAAGAATCTAGCAGTTTTCCACCCGTAGTTCCTCTCCCGTTCTCTGTGGTGCGTGTCTGTGTTGGGTGGCGCTGCTGCGACGGCTGTGGTAAAGGAGCACCCCGTGCACGGGCAGACCCCTGTGCCACTGGCCAGCCTCCTGCTTCCAACCCCAGGATCCAGCTCGTTCTCGACACTGTCAAGTTTTGACCTCTCTGGGTTCAGTGGCAGATCTCAGGTGTGCCGTGGTGGTTGGTGACAAGTCCACGGGTGAACTGTGAGGGCATTTGTGGAAATGTGGGTGACACATGGACTGTGAAGCAGGTCTTTGATCTCATTTCCTTTTTGTGTCCCCTCTGACTTTGTAGGGTTATGACAACACCGAAAGCAGTGTGCGTAAGGCCAGCGTGTTTTGCTTAGTGGCAATTTATTCCGTAATTGGAGAAGAGCTGAAACCTCACCTCGCACAGCTCACGGGGAGCAAGGTATGTATAGTGTTACATGGGCCCATAGCACCTGGGCTCTGCCAGCCATCATAAATCTGCTTGGCCACGGTTCTGGCCTCCAGACAGCCAGGGTCCCTCGTGGGCATCCACGGTCACGATAGCAGGTTCTTGCCTGGTGCTTGCCGAGTCCCGGATGCCGTTGTCTGCACTCCGCGTGTGTTGATACATTCGTTCATAATAACATCCTTGTGGGACAAGGACAGTTATCCTGCATTTAACTGCCCAAGGGCACACACAGCTCAGCTTTTCCCTCACTTTGCTACCTCTCATGTTCCTTTCAGAGTTTTCTAGAATCGGGGGCCGAATGTGGAACAAAAGGCCTATTAGGCTCATTGCAGCTGAGAGTGGCTGGAGTGCTTACTGGTTTAAAAATAAACTTAAAATCTGAAGAGCCTGCCAGGTGAGAGCAGGTGGATGTCCCAAGCTCTGGCAGGAGAGGCAAGGGTGGGAGTGGCAGCTTGTACTCCTGGGCCTTGCAGGCCTCCGGCCTGGTGGTGAGGCTACTGCAGGGACTGCCCGTGGGGGAAGCACGTCAACATGGAATTCAAAACACCCTGGCAGTATTCTGGATGAAAAACTGTGGAGCTAGAGGTGCCTCATGTGCTCCTTATGAAAGAAGGAATCAGCAAGTAATGCCCCGTTTCTTTCCAAATAAAGCTATTCCTCTGACATTGCTGGTGAGCGTCACAACCAGAGCCTTGCTTCCCCAGAGTTCTAGCAAAGCCAGCTTGCCTGCCTCTGTCCAAGCAGGACTTGCCCCTCAGCACCATTGACACTTGGGGCCACTTTGTTGTCGGGGTTGTACTGGGCATTGTAGGAAGGTCAGCAGCATTCCTGACTGCCGTCTGTACCTTCCAGTAGCACTGCCACCACCGGGTGTGGTAATCCCCGTCAAGCCAGATGGCCAGATTGCCCCTGGGGGGCAGGTACCCCCTGCTTGAGAAGCACTGATCCAGGAGGAGATACTTGACTCCTCTTGCAGACAGAAATAAGCAGCTAGGTCAGAATGTGTGAGTGAGGCGGGTGTAGATAAATGACTTGGGGGCTCTTTGGCCTGATTCCATTTTCCACTTCCTCCTTTCCTTTTCTCCCACAAAAAGGTTCCTCACTGATCCCTGCCCTCGCCACGGCCCGAAAAACACTGAGCCAAGAGTCACCAGCAGTGAGGACTAGAAGACAGTATTCACAAAGGGAATTCAACTTTTAAAATTCATCCCCAAATAGTATTAGACCCTGGTTTTGTCTGGCAGTTTTCATTTTCCTCAGTCAGGCAACTGTCCCATCGTCTCGTGTGATCCCTCTACTAATGGACTGAGAAGATAAAGGTGTTTTCTCATCCCTGTCTGGCCGCTGACCTGCTGCTGCTCCTTCCGGTGGTGGCCTTGGTCCAGTTACAGCTTGAGTCTGCTTGGGGCTGAGAGAGGCTGAGAGAGGCCGGCCCGCACACCGTTCTCCTTCAGTAGCCCGATTCAACCTCTCCCAGTCGTTAGATGTGATAACTCCGGTCTGTTAATATGAACTGTGTAGACTCATAGATACATCTCCACCACCAAAAGTCAGTAGCTGACAGGGTGCTAAGTCTGTTCGAGTAGAAATAAAAAGAATTCCTCTTTCTCTGTTGAGAAAGGCCCAGTGCAAGGACACGGAAGGAATGCGTGTGGGGCATTTTGAGAGTGTCCCATCGCTGTGGCAACACCACCATCTTTGGGGTCAGACAACCTGCCCTCTGGTCTCTGTCCCCCACTTCCTAGCTAGCTGTGTGACCTTGAACAAGCTTTCTTTTTCTGATTTTTTTTTAAATTATGGCAAAATACACATAACATACAATTTGTTATCTTAACCATTTTTGAGTGTACAGTTTACCGTTAATAAGTACATTGTGACCATCACCTCCAGAACTTTTTCATCTTGTAAAACCAAAACCCTGTACCCATTAAGTAATAATTCATCATTCCCTCTTCCTGGCCCCTGGTCACCACCATTCTATTTCAGTCTCTCTGAATTTGACTGCTCAGGTGCCTCATAAAAGTGGAATCATTTGTCTTTCTGCGACTGGCTTATTTCACTTAGAGTAACGTCCTTGAGGTTCATTCTTGTGGTAGCATGTGCCAGAACGCCCTTCCCTTTTGAGGCTGAATAATAATCCATTATATGTACATATATCAGCTTGCTTATCCATTTTTCGGTAATGGACACTGGTTCTTTCCACCTGTGGCTGTTGGGAGTAGTGCTGCTATGAATATGTGTGTACAAATACATCTTCGAGACCTGACTTTCAGTTCTTCTGGGTTATCTATGCAGGACTAGAATTGCTGAATCCAATAATAACATTTCCACAGTGGCTGTGCCCTTTTACAGTCCCAAGAACAGCACCCAAGGGCTCCAGTTCCTCCACATACTCAACCAGCATTTGTTCTTCTCTTCTTGGTGGTAGCCGTCCCAGTGGCTGGTGGCTGTATGTTCGTTGGCTGCTTGTATCTTTGGAGAAATATCTACTCAAGTCCTTTGTCTGTTTTGAATTGGGTGGTTTTTTTTTTTTTAATTGTTGAGTTTTAGAAGTTCTCTGTATATTTTGGATATTAATCCCTGTGTTTTGATGCATAAAATTCTTAAATTTTCTTGAAGTCCAATTTATCTGTTATTTTGTTGCCAGTGATCTTGGTGACATATGCAAGAAATCAGTGCCAAATCCAGTGTTGAGAAGCTTTTGCCCTATGTTTTCTTCTACGAGTTTTATAATTTAACTCATACCTTCAGGTCTCTGGTCCATTTTGAAGTAATTTTTGTATCGGATTAGGTAATGGTCCAATCTCATTCCTTTGCATGTGGATATCCAGTTTTTCACGGCACCAGTTGAAAAGACTACCCTTTCTCCATTCATTAACTGACGATTTTATAACCTGCTACTTTCCTAAATGTATTAGTCTTAACAGGGTTTTTGGGGGGAATCATTAGGATTTTCTACATATAAGATCTTTCATCATCTGTGAATAGAGACTATTTTACTTCTTTCCAGTGTGGAGGCCTTTTACTTTTTTTCTTGTCTAATTGCTCTGACTGGAACTTCTAGTACCAAATTGAATAGAAGTGGGGAATGTCAGCATCCTTGCCTTGTTCCTGATCTTCGAAGAAACACTTTCAGTCTTTTACCATTGAGCATAATGTTCACCATAGGCTTCCCATATATAGATTTTGATATGTCGAGGCAGTTTCCTTTTATTCCTAGTTTGTTGAGTAATTTTATAATCAAAGGGTGTTGAATTTTGTCTATCATCAGTTGAAATGCTCATGTGTTTTTTTCCTCCCTTCCTTCTTTAATGTGGCGTATTATATTGATTCAGTTTTCATACGTTGAGCTATCAATGAATTTTAGGAAGAAATCCCACTTGGCCATGGGGTATACTCTTTTTAATATGCTGTTGAATTCAGTTTGCTAGGTTCTTCTTGAGGATTTTTACATCAGTGTTCATAAGAGACATTGACTCACAGTTTTCTGTTCTTGTCTTCGTCTGGCTCTGGTATTGGGACTGTGCTGACCTTACAGCATGAGTTTGGAAGTGCTCCTTAATCTTCGATTTCGTGGAAGAGTTTGAAGAGGGTTGGTGTTAGTTTGCTCAGTGTTTGATAGAATTTGCTAATGAAGCCATCTGGTCCAGGGCTTTTCTTTGTAAGAAGTTTTTTGTTATTGTGTTTTTGCTTTTGTTTTACTGTTCTGGTCAATGAAAGGAAAACTTTATTGAGGTCCCAGGGCCTCAGGGCTCTGGCAGGAGGTGGCCCTGCGGGCAAAAGAAGAGCCGGTGGGTGGGGGGGTCTTATTTGATCTTCTTGGGGCACAGGCTGTTGGTGTGGCGACTTCCCGAGGCAGGTGACTGTGGGCGTGCAGCCAAGCGGAACGCTTGCAGCAGATCATCTTGTCACAGCTGTATTTCTGGGCCAGCTGGCGGAGGGAAGGCTCGATGGTGCCACCCTGCAGGAGAAGCTCCAAGTACAGGGTGGCCTCTTTCTGAATATGGTAGTCTGAGAGAATGCGGCCCTCCTCCAGCTGTTTACCCGCAAAAATGAGATGCTGCGGGTCGGGCGGGATGCCCTCCTTGTTGTGGATTTTGGCTTTAATTTTGTCAGTGGCGTCACTGGACTCAACCTCGAGAATGACGGTCTTGCCATCAGGGTCTTCACAGAGATCTGCATCTCTGTGTCTGCCACACGGGGCCGCTGCCACCTGTGAGAAGATTTTTTGATTACTGATTCAATCACCTTACTAATTATAGGTCTGTTCACATTTTCTCTTTCTTCATGATTCAGTTTTGGTAGGTTTGATCTTTCTAGGAATGTGTCTGTTTCATCTGGGTTATCTGATTTGTTGGTGTGCATTTATTCATAGTGTTCTCTTATAATCTTTCTTTTTTTTTTTAAGTTTTCATTTATTTGAGAGAGAGAGAGCATGAGCAGGGTGAGGGACAAAGGGAGAAGCAGACTCCCCGAGGAGCAGGGAGCCTGACGTGGGGCTGGATCCCAGGACCCCGGGATCATGACCCTGAGCCGAAGGCAGACGCTTAACTGGCTAAGCCACCCAGGCGCCCCTAATCTTTTTTATTTCTGTAGAATTAGTAGTAATGTCCCACATTCGTTTCTGATTTTAGTAATTTGAGTCTTCTTTTTTCTTAACAGCTAAAGATGTGTTGATTTTGTTTATCTTTTCCAAGAACCAACTTTTGGTTTCATTGGTTTTCTTGGTTGTTTTTCTATTTCTTTTATGTCTGTCCTAATCTTTATTATTTCCTTCCTTCTGGGTTCAATTTATTCTTCTCTGTCTACTTCCTTAAGATGTAAGTTAGGTGACCGCTGCGGGCGCTCCTGTGTTAGCCTAAGCATTGCGGCCGCACGTTATCTTCTTTGCGCTGTGCCTGCTGCAGCCTGGAATTTTGGGTACGTTCTGTTTTCGTTTTCATTTGTCTCAAGATCTCTTCTAATTTTCCTTGTGATTTCTTCTTTGACCCATTACCAGGATGCTGTTCAGTTTCCACAAATTCGTGAATTTTTCAGTTTTCTTTCCGTTACTGGCTTTCCACTTCATCCAGTTGTGGTCCGAGAAGACGCTTTGTGTGGGATCTGTCTTTGTAAATCTATTGAGACTTCATTTGTGGCCTCACAGACGGCTGTGCTGGAACTTGAACTGTGCGCTTGAGAAGAATGTGTGTTCTGTTGCTGGGTAGAGTATTCTGCACGTGTCCATTGTGGTGTGCAAGTCTTTGCTTTCCCTGCCTTCTTTCTGGTTGCTCTCTCCATTCTTAAGGGGAGTCTTGAAGTTTCCAACTGTTACTGTAAAACGGTTTCTCCCTTCAATTCTCCTTATATTCTGCTGGCCTGGTACTAGATACTGAAATGTCTGTACTTGGTGTATCTTCTTGGTATATTGAACTCTTATGAACATATAAGGACTTTCTTGGTTCCTTATAAACTTTTTTGGTTTAAAGTCTATTTTGCCCAATGTCATGAGCACAGCCACCCCTGCACTCTCGAGTACAGTTCGGATGGGGTGTCTCTTCCAGCCTTTCACCTTCAGCCTCATTGTGTCTTCCCTAAAGCGAGTCTCTTGTAGACGGCATAGAGCGGGACCGTGTTTTCCTCACCCATCCTGCCCATGTATCTTTTGACTGGAGAGCCTCACCATAGCCATTGGAAGTAACTACTGGGGAGGAGAGACTTCGGTTGTTTGGGTATATGTTTTCTATATGCTGTAGAGCTGTCTCTGTCCCTCATTTTTCTGCATTACTGTTTTCTTTTGTATTTGATTTGTGTACTGAAACGTTTCTGTTCTCATTTCTTTCTGTGTGTATTCTGTAGCTATTTTCTCAGTTGCTGTGGGGATTACATCTCATGTCTTAAGGTTATAATAGTCTATAATTTGAATTTGTCCCAGCTTATGGAGCACATGGACCCCAGCCTTTTCATCTGTAAGACGGGAGAACCTGTGCTACCTCCCTCAAAGGGTCTTTGTGAGGCTCAGCTCCTCGTGAACTGTTAAACACATACACGTCATTAACTCTCTAACCATCTTTTTCATTACTTGCACTTATGTTCTGGACTTCGCTAGCGGGTACTTCATTGGTTTTCTTTTCAATTAACATATAGTATGTTATTAGTTTCAGAGGTAGAGGTCAGCGATTCCATCAGTCTTATATAACATTCAGTGCTCATTACATCACGTGCCCTTCTTAATGCCCATCACCCAATTACCCGTCCCCCCACCCTCTCCCCTCCAGCAACCCTGTTTGTTTCCTATGATTAAGAGTCTCTTATGGTTTGTCTCCCTCTCTCATTTCGTCTTGTTTTATTTTTCCCTCCCTTTCCCTATGATCCTCTGTTTTGTTTCTTAAATTCTACATATGAGTGAGATCATGTGACAATTGTCTTTCTCTGATTGACTTATTTCGCTTAGCATAATAACTTCTAGTTCCATCCACATCGTTGCAAATGGCAAGATTTCATTTTTTTTGATGGCTGTATTGTATTCCATTGTATATATAACTACCGCATCTTCTTTATCCATTCATCTAGTCAATGGTTTTGACTGCAAATGGGTACAACAGTGTTTAGCAACTCCTTTTTACCCAGCCTTTCACAGAAATAGAACTGTCCTGTCTCCTAGAACATTTTATTCTTCTTTAAAAAGTCTTTGATTCAACAAGTATGGGTTAGGAAGCTGCTCTCTTTACTATACCACTAACGTATGTGGGAAAAGCAAAACCTCATCCTGCCCTGGGGTAGCATAAAATGTACCTGGGGACAGGACTGACACAAAGAGGCCTTCAGGAGTGACCAGCATGTGGCTGACCCAGTGACTGGGTTGCAGGCCCGCTGGAGCAGGAGGAAAGGCGGAGGCCTCCTGGAGGAGGCGGGACTGAACTGGGGGGCTTGGCAGCACAGGGCTGAGCTGCAGAGGGAGGGAAGCAGGAGCAAACTGCCGGAGGGGACAGCAAGAACAGCTCGGGTAGGAACAGGAGAGGGGTGTCCGGAGGACATGTTTTCTGAATAAGGAGCTACTGGAGGCACGTGGAAGTGTTCTCATTGTTCTTCATTTTGCAGGAGGGGAAGTTGAGGTTCAGAAAATGTTTTGTCCGAAGTCACACAACTAGTTAATGGTGAAGTTGGTTCTAGAACTGTGTTAGATCTCTTTTTTTTTTTTTTTAAATAATGATTTTTTATTATATTATGTTAGTCACCATACAGTACATCCCCGGTTTTCGATGTAAGGCTCGATGATTCATTAGTTGTGTATAACACCCAGTGCACCATGCAATATGTGCCTTCCTTACTACCCATCACCGGTCTATCCCATTCCCCCACCCTCCTCCCCTCTGTAGCCCTCAGTTTGTTTCTCATAGTCCATAGTCTCTCATGTTTCATTCCCCCTTCTGATTACCCCCCTTTCTTTATCCCTTTCTTCCCCTACCGATCATCCTAGCTCTTATGTTCCATAGATGAGAGAAATCATATGATAGTTGTCTTTCTCTGCTTGACTTATTTCACTAAGCATTATCTCCTCCAGTGCCGTCCATGTTGTAGCAAATGTTGAGAACTCATTCTTTCTGATTGCTGAGTAATATTCCATTGTATATATGGACCACAACTTCTTAATCCAGTCATCTGTTGCAGGGCATCTCGGCTCCTTCCACAATTTAGCTATTGTGGACATTGCTGCTATGAACATTGGGGTGCATATGGCCCTTCTCTTCACTACGTCTGTATCTTTGGGGTAAACACCCAGTAGTGCAATGGCTGGATCATAGGGTAGCTCAATTTTTAACTTTTTAAGGGACCTCCACACGGTTTTCCAGAGTGGCTGTACCAACTTGCATTCCCACCAACAATGTAGGAGGGATCCCCTTTCTCCACATCCTCTCCAACAATTGTTGTTTCTTGCCTTGTCTATTTTTGCCATTCTAACTGGCGTAAGGTGGTATCTCAGTGTGGTTTTGATTTGAATTTCCTTGATGGCTAATGATTTTGAACATTTTTTCATGTGTCTGTTAGCCATTTGTATGTCTTCATTGGAAAAGTGTCTGTTCATATCTTCTGCCCATTTTTTGATTTGTTTATTTGTTTCTTGTGTATTGAGTTTGAGAAGTTCTTTGTCGATCTTGGATACCAGTCCTTTATCTGTAGTGTCATTTGCAAATATCTTCTCCCATTCCGTGGGCTGCCTCTTAGTTTTTCTGACTGTTTCCCTTGGCTGTGCAGAAACTTTTAATCTTGATGAAGTCCCATAAATTCATTTTGTCTTTTGTTTCTCTTGCCTTTGGGGATGTATCATGAAAAAGGTTGCTTTGGCCGATGTCGTAGAGGTTACTGCCTATGTTCTCCTCTAGAATTTTGATGGGATTCCTGTCTCACATCGAGGTCTTTCATCCATTTGGAGTTTATTTTTGTGTATGGTGTGAGATAGTGGTCAAGTTTCATTCTTTTGCATGTAGCTGTCCAATTTTCCCAGCACCATTTATTGAAGAGACTGTCTTTTTCCCACCGGATGTTTTTTCCTGCTTTATCAAATATTAGTTGCCCAAAGAGCTGAGGGTCCATTTTTGGGCTCTCTATTCTGTTCCATTGGTCTATGTGTCTGTTTTTGTGCCAGTACCATGCTGTCTTTGTGATCACAGCTTTGTAGTACAGCTCGAAATCCGGCATTGTGATGCCCCCAGCTTTGTTTTTCCTTTTCAACAGTTCCTTGGAGATTCGGGGTCTTTTCTGGTTCCATACAAATTTAAGGACTATTTGTTCCAGTAGAACTGTGTTAGATCTCTTGAACCTCAGGCTGGCACTTTGATGGATAGGGTTTCCCTCGAACCTGGTCAGCCCTGGATATAGCACTCTGAACCTCAGAACATCAGACCCCCCATGTAAAATGACGGTACTGCCCTCATGGGGCGCCTGGATGGCTCAGTCCATTGAGTGTCTGACGTTTGGTTTCAGCTCAGGTCATGATCTCAGGGTTGCAGGATTGAGCCCCACATTGGGCTCTGCACCCAGCAGGGAGTCTGCTTGAGATTCTCTCTCCCCCTCTGCTCCACTTGCGCACATTCTCTCTCTCTCCAAATAAATAAATAAAATCTTTAAATAAAATAAAAGGCTTAAGATTTTAAAGGGGAAGGAAAAGCACCTGCGCTGTACTCACTCAGTTAAAAAGGCTAAGGCCGCACTACAGGTGCTGGCGTGGGGAGACCCCAGCGCTGGACTGTGGAATAAGCAGCAGGCCTCAGACTGCTTACTCCCTTTGTGCAGAAGCACGCAGCACAGCCGTCCATTCCTTCTCTGCACGTACCTTTGAGTGATAGGTCAGGGACTTCGCCTCTCCTGGGAGCTCCGTACACTTGCTGTTCTGGTTCCCGCTTGTCACTGGGGGGTCTGCTTTCTCATGCACCACACGCTGAGCCTCTCTTCTTGGGTCCCCCTGGAGACCAGCCTCGTGACCTGCTTAGAGCAAGGCCGGTAAAGAGCTGTGGGTAGGAAATATTTCATAATTCCCTCAGTCTTATAAGGTGTGTGTTACGTGCATATTTATGGGCATTCCGTTTCCACAAATACTTGTTCTTTTTGTTCTTAATATGACCAAGCCAGGTGTCAACATAACATACTAACTTAGTAGCATTCAAGAAGCATTTAAGAACCTACCATGTTACGCGCTGTTTTACATATTCGGAGGGTCTTAGGGGGCTTACGTTAAAAGCAGATAAGATCTCGGTTATGAAAGCCCCTTGCATGGGGAAGCCCCGTGAACTGCAGCACGGGGCGGCACGCGCAGAGGCGCAGTGAAGCACCCATGCCCCGGGACTGAAAGAAAGGAATGGCTGCATCCCGATGAGCAGATGAGGGTCGCCTTTGTGCACGCGGCCTTTCCGATCGGTCTCTGATGTCACAGCACTGCAGTAGTCTTGAGGGGGCCAAAGTAGGGGTGGAGAGAGGAGGTGTGCTGTGTGGAAGGAGCAGCTTCGACAAAGGAGTGAAGGTCAGAAGACTTAACGCGTAGCCTTGCTGAGCCTACCCCGTCCCTGTGGAGCATGAGCCCACACCCTGCTTTCCGCGCCAGCTGCGTGGAGCCGTTGGCGACAGTCACCCCGGCACGTGTGCCTCTGCCCTTCACGAACCTGCTTCCCCGGAGCCCTTGTGGCCCACCTGGTTAGAGTAACACTTTTCATTCTGTTCCTGAGACCCCCCTGCACTCTCTCTCCCCTAGACCCCGACCTCCTCCCCTTGCTGTGGCCCTCACCCCTGCCAGATGTGTGCTGCCCTCAGTAAATGCTTGGATGATGACTTTCTCAGCTAAGGAACATGCTGTTTTCTTTTCCTTTTTTTTTTTTTTTTAAAGATTTTATTTATTTATTTTTGAGAGAGAGAGCACGAGCATGCATGGGGGGAGGGGTAGAGAGAGAAGCAGACTCCCCACTGAACAGGGAGCCCAATGCAGGACTCGATCTCAGGACCCTGGGATCATGACCCGAGCTGAAGGCAGTTAACCGACTGAGCCGTCCAGGCACCCAGAACATGTTGTTTTGTTATTGTCACCTGGTTTTTTTTCCTTGTCTGTCTGATTGCTTTTCTCCCGCTAATGCGTTTGTGTCTTCTCTTTGCAGATGAAGCTACTAAACTTATATATAAAGAGGGCCCAGACCACGAACAGCAACAGCAGCAGCTCCTCCGACGTGTCCACACACAGCTAATGGCAGCGCCAGAGTCTCTTTGTGTAGCCCTAGAAGCAATCGGTGGTGCCTCTCAGAGACCTTCCCCCATCCTCCCCCTCATCGGCTGCCCAGTCAGTACCAGGAGGCCCGCAAATATTTATTACAATCAGTATTTTGGTCCCTTCCAGCTTTTGTGTAGAATCTTACTGGTATTGAATGTAAAGGAAGCAAGGCCTGTATTGCAGTCTTCGTACGAAACAAATGGAATAAGAAAAGAGCCATACTTAAACACGTCTTGTACAGCCTGCTGAGATCATAAAACCATGTGTGTGGGGTGCAGTTTCAGAACATCAGAGCTCTCTAGCCAGCGCTTGGTAGAAAGGAGCATTTTCTCGTAGTTAATAACATTTGAGGAGGGTGTGTTAATTTGTGCTGCTCTCTCATCTTTGCTGGCTTCCTTCTGGATATGGCCTGTGATGCCAGGAAAGGGCGGTATGTCTTTCAGTTGTATTGTGAGACCCACTAAGAATGTGAGTCAAGTCTTGGCAAGAAACAGAAGCCTGAAGATGGTCTTGTAACAACCACGTGGGATTTTGCTTGTACACGATCTGGACTGGGAGCCCCTTCGAGGACTGGCTCCCCGTCCCCTCTGAACACTCCACTCGCGCTCTCCCCGTCCGGAGCTTCCAGTTGAAAGAATTCTTTCTTCCATTTAAATCCAAACACAAAAGTCAAGGTAAATCTGTAGCAGCCGTTCGTGGGTGCCTAACGTGGCATTTCATGCAGCATGGAAGATAGGAGAAGGTGCGTGTATGTGTGTGTGTTCCACTACTCAGCTCTTGGGGAAACACTGTGTTAACGGGGCTCTGCAGTGACCCTGGTGCTCGGTAGTTGGGATTTTCGGGTTTAGCGCCATCTCGTTTCCTCCCCCGCAGCCTGTGCCTACACTGTTCAGTTTTGGAGTGTTCTCGGTCAGTCTGGCCAACGGCAACTCTGCCATCCCAGTTTTGACTTCTCAGTTTAATTTGGGTGTAAGATCAAAGAAGAGTACAGAGAGGCCAAGTATCAGAATCTTCTCTTTTTTTTTTTAATTTTATGGACAAAAGTATTTCCTTGCTCATCTATTGAAATAGTCCTTGTTTAAGAAAGCAGTAATTTAGCGGCTGGCAAATTGCAGAAAAACAGGATTTGAAACCCGGTTTTAAAGTCTGTTTCCTTCAGTGAGAAATTATCAGAGAAACTACGCTTCTTAAAAATTTTTCTTAAGGGTTTGATTGCTCCAGTAAAAAAGAACTATAGATTTGGAATCTGGTTAAATACATTTTGAGTAAAATTCTTAAAGCCAAATGGAAATCCTTGATGCCATCATGAAGACTTCTGTCCCCTGTCCAAATGGGACTGCTTGTTCCCTCTGAAAAATGCCTGCTCTGGTGGTATTTTTTAATGAGGTGTCCGCTGTTCCGATGCAGAGTCCCCTACAGCGGCAGCACTCAGAGCAGAGACTGAGGGGTCAGCGCGGACATCCATGCCCCCCTCTGCTCTGGCCGTCCAGCCTCGTGGGGGAGCTGCGACACTGTGGCACACAAGCTCCGTTTCATTCAGAGTTTACTCTCCATACTCCATCTGGAGCTAGGCACTGAGAATGATGGTCCAGGAACAGTGAAGCCAGTGTGCCTTCACTGAGAGAGAAGGAGAGAGAGAGAGAGTGAGTGAGAGAGTGTGTTTGTGTGTGTGTGTGTAGGGGTATCTCACACATGGGGGGGAAGTACCCCACCGCTGCTGTTGAAGGAACTTCAGGAGTGCATTTTAAGTGGTTGAATATTATTGACTTATTTTTGGCTCAGAGCATAGCAGGACCAGGCCTTACTTTCATTGATAAATACCGTTTGTTAATATTTCACTAATGGGATTTCCTTTTTACACTCGACAAGTGAGTCAGGGCACCTTTTGATTACTCCCCTGTTGTAGACACGTGCGCTCTGGCTAGGTTATTTATGAGTTCTTTTACACCTGATGTGTTTGGAAGGACCTTCCTCCTTGAACTGACTCCCTGGTCTCCTGGTCCCGCCACCTGCAGTTGGGAAGAATCTCGAACATTGCCGAACGTCCTCAGTACTCACAAAGGGCTAGCCTTGAATGTCACTTCCCCAACCTTCAATCTCCCGACCTAGAGAGAGATACAATCACTTACAGGTCTCTTGGCCTCAATCAGAACTGCTGCCCTAGTCGTCGGGGAGACTCGCATGCCGCCACCACCTCACGGGGAGGGAGCCGCGCCTGCCACCGCCCTCCCGAATCCCGGCCAGCAGCCGCTGCCTCGCCGCCTCCGCCTCCTCCCTGCAGGCCTCCTGTTCGGCCAGACACCACAAAGAGCAGAGCACCCAAAACTGCAAAACTGTGTTTGCCTCCCCTGTTCACCCGACCGTCCAGGACCCCGAGGAACCCTCCCGAGCCTCCCTCCGGCTGGGGCGGCTTGCCTCCCGGCTCCTGTTTCCGAGGGCGCGGCCGCGGGCTGAGGCGGAGGGCGGCTCGCAGCTTCCTTCAGGTGCGCTGTGTGCGCTTGGCCGCCGTGTGCGCTTGGCCGGACCACGGACAGCCCGGGACTGCCTCTCTGGCTCCCCGCCGGCTTCCCCCTGTGCAGGCGCTGCAGCCCATTCCGGTCTCATGAGTCTTTTTCTCTCCCTGCCGCCCTTTATTTATCAAGCCTAATACTACACGTTAACAGCAAATAAGAACTTTGTAGAATCCACCGGGACTTTGCTAACAATGATGTTTGGAAATGAAAAAAAGAAACGCTCTGAAAACTATCAGCCACCAAAATAGTTTTGTCGGCACTGTGTTCACACGCATGGTCCCCACACCCCCAGGTTGGGTTTTTTGGGTTTTGTTTTTGTTTTTTGGGGGCTTTTCATGTTACATCCATATCTGTATTTATATCTTATTTGTTTCACTTTCAAGTGTATCATGGCAAATGTACAGATTTTTTTTGTTAATAATGTGCTAGGATTTGCTAAAAAAGAAAACGAAAAAAAAAAAACCCTTTTGAGTTTGCCCTAGAATAAATGAGACTTAATTCAGTTTCCTGCATTAGAGCAGTCTTTCCTCCGGGGACCCTGTAGATAGCTTTCTCCTCGATGTCAGCAAGTCACTCTAGGGGGAGTGTCGCACTGCCCTGGGTGCTCTCCGGAGCTGCCCCCTTGCAGCGTGCAGTGGGAGAGTTGGGCATCAAGACCCAGGTGGGCTGTCTGAGCCAAGAGAGGTTAGCTTCCAGGAATTCAGCTTGGGCTGCTGCTGGGAGCAGGCTGGAGTTCGGGGAGGGCTTGGGGGGGGGCACCTGGCAGCCCAACCGAGCATGGACTTAGGAGGAATACATGCAGGACTGACCAAGGGCACCAATCCACTTTTTTAAAAGCTTTTACTAAAAAAAGATTGGGAGCTTTCCATTGTTTACCGTGAGGCACCTCAAGTACCACCACCCCACGACTCTGAGCCCCCTTTCCCAGTGGCCCAGCACCTCCTTCCCCTGTTTGACCGGAGACAGCAGCGTGATAGGATTACAAATGCCCGGGCTCACATCCCAGCTCCCACCCTCCTCAGGCAAGTCGCCCCTCTTCCCGGCCCGGTGGTTCCATTTTTAATGTGGGACAAGAACTACCTCCTGGCAGGGCTGTGAGGGTTGGTGGAGATGATGTCAGTGAGGCTGCCGGCCTGAGTGAAGGCCGCCGACGCCCCTGCCCTCCCTCCCGCAGTGGAGAGGGAAGTCGCCTGGTGCAGCCACCCCCGCAAGCCTGCAGGCACACTCCATTACTCATTAGCGAATGTGGAAAACCACCGGGGGGCACAGACCACAGTCCTTTGGGTCTCTAACCCCTGGTGCCATTGCCCTGCCCTTACCAGCACTGCCGTCTTGAAGAGGGTCACGGCCACGGTTGCAGGGTGGGGGATTCTGAGGCCCACTGTGGTCCACAGCTCTTGGCTTCAGAGAATCTATCTGATTGGTCTTCTTTCCAGAAAGTGCACCTTTCCACTCACTCAGTTTTGCACTCATAGAAGTTTCCAGGACCCCCTGAACCTGTCCAAGTTTCCCAAGGTGAAAAGCTCTGACCTGAAGACCATACATGCTCTTGACATTCTTGGGTCATTCATGAAGGTGGGGGGGACGTGCAGCTGACAGCATTAATACCACTTGTCTGGCATTTAGACTTGGGAGAATTCTCATCTGTAGCATCGGACTGCTTTTTCCACCAGTTCCATGATGCAGATAAGGAGCGTGGTGTCATGTTCAATTGCCGGATGAGGAAACTTGAGTCATGAGTCACAAAGAAAAGCCCCAGCTAGACGGTGACAAATGTTGGGGCAAGACCCCTGTCTAGCAGGTGTCTTCCCAGCCTCCCCTGTGTCCCCCTCTTATCATATGTTTCCCGGACCCACAGATGGCATGTGGGAGTCCCCCGGAGGGCTGGCGAAGCAGCCTGCTGGGCACCAGCCCCTGAGCAGTAGACTCTGGAGGACTGGGGGGCGTGGAAATGTGCATTTCTAACAAGGTCGGGGGGAGGCCGATGCTGCTGGTCTGGGGTCACAGCTTGAGAACCACTGCAGCGCCCTTCGCTGAGAACAGGACGGGCGGTTTGGTCCCGAGCTTTTGGACGATCCTGAGAGAAGCTGTCGCAGAAAACATGCCTGGGCTTCAGCAGGACCGGCCGGGCCAAGGCTGACATCAGCGGGAATGATGGGGACTACCTTAGCCTCCCGACTAGGACTTTCGGAAGGGAATGGGGTGCCGGTAGCAGAGGGAAGCCAGGAGCGTCCGGGGCAAACAGGACATTCACCCCCCTCCCCCACCCTCCACATGGAGCAGAACGTTCCCCGCTCAGGGGAAAGCTCTTCCTGCAGAGCCTTCGCGCAAACCGCTCGGCTTCCTCCAGTATTTATTAACTCCTGCTTCAGTGGCTCCCGGCAAGAACGGACAAAGGTCATGTGAATGGGCGTCTAATCCCGGATTATGTATTTAAAAAACATGAAAATGCTTCCACCCCAGTGCCCTCCTCAGACCGCGGGCCCGCTGCCAGCGCCGCGGCCCCGGAGGTGGACCGTGGGGGCGCAGCGTCCCCGGGGAAGGTTCCCTGCCCTGCCGGGGCCCTGCCCGCCGCGGCCCTGCCCGTCGCTCTCCCCCCGCAGCCGTGGCTCCGGGTCCGGCACCCGTGAGCGCCTCTCCCCGGGTCTCCTGCATCCCCGTCTGCGGGCCTGCGCGGTCTCCTCCCCAGCGGTGCGATGCCACGCTCACGACACCCACGTGCCTACGGAGCCTGGCGGGGTCGGCCCCCCGGGTGCAGGAAGTCCGCAAGTCTGGATCTTGAACCTCGAGGGCTGCAGGGTCTATGACTTCCCCCGGGTGAGTGCAGCCTAGAATGAGCTCAATTTCTGACTCTGCAAGAGGAGTGGAGGTGTGAGGGGTTGGTTGGGGTGGGGGTGGCGGGCCCGCTGCTCCTTGGCCCCACAGCATCTCCCGCCTCCAGGCCTCTCAGGCGCCCTCTCCGCAGGGCTCTACTCCTCCCCCCACACCTTTCCACGCCTGCTGTGTCCCCACGGCCAGGCCTCGCGTGCCCTGAGCGCCGGCTTCACACACCGACGGCCTTCGTGTTGCCTCCGCGCGGACGTCTCAGGGCCGCTCAGTGTGCCCACGTCGGACTTCCCAGCTGGTCTCCAAACCCGCTACGCTCCGTTTGGTTACTTTCCCCAGGCAGATGCTAGTGCGGGGCCCTTCCCTCATCTTGCCCCCCACCCCCCTTCAGCTGCCAAGTACAACGAGCCCCGCCTCCACGGTGGGTCTCGCAGGCTCCCCCTCTCTTTCCTCTCCCGAGGACCACGGCCTCTGGCCTCCCCTGCACGGCCAGCCGCACAGAGGCTGCTCCAACTTCTCCTGCCCCTCCCTCCGGCCCTCTGCCCTCGCTCTTGAAGCTACATGGCCCGCTTGGGATTTTTAAGAAGGTTCATCTGATCCGTCATCGCTTTGCTTCAGACCTTGCAGTGGCCACACACACACACACACACACACACACACACACACACGCGCGCGCGGATAAAATTCGAAAATCTTGAGCGCCGCCCACGAGGCCCACCACCCAGCCCCTGCGCACCTCCTCAGCTGTATCTCGTATCACTGGTTCCCTGCCTCCGGGCCTTTGCATTTTTGTTCCTTCTGCCGAGCCCACTCCCGGCCCCTCTGTGCACGCGCACACACACACACCTAGACACACACTTCCCTTGGCTAACTTTTGCAGGTACTTTATGTCTCAGAGTAAATGCCAGGTCATTACTTCCTTGGAGAAGAATCTCAATTAGTCCCTTTACTTTTCTTCCCTAGCAAGTTCGTATGTGTTCGTGTGATTGTCTGTTTCACCCATACCTGTGGAAAGGCCTGTCTCGTGGCCGTCTGCATTCCAAATACAGCCTGTGTGCTCGTTCGTGGTGGGTGCTGGATGGATGGATGGATGACCAGTTTGCAGTTCCTCCAGTAGCCTGTGATCTCAAGGGCATGCCCCATGACCTAGGGATTTTCTGTTTCTTCAGAGGCCCTGCCACGAAACCTAAGAACACAGCCGCTGCGGCTGCACCACCTGGGTTCCAGTCCCAGCTCTGAGTGCCCTTGAGCAGGTCTGTAACCTTTCCTCTCTGTTTCTTCCTCTGAGTGGGCAGAGCGCCAATGGTGCCCACCTCGTAGGCTCTCTGTAAGTCACTTAAAAATAAAAAGTGCCCCGGCCCCTACCTGGCATGTTGTGTTAGCCACTACTTTTGAGTCAGGGGTCAATTAAACCAATTAAGTGAGGGAGTAACCTTGGCCTTGGAGTCAGGCCTGGGTCCCAACGCTGTCTTCTTCCATTTCTCCTCTGTGCAAACTCAGCTGAGCCTTTTGGCTTCCACTAACCCAAAAACGTTGAGAAGCGGTATGACCACTGTGGAAAAGTTTCACATTCTCTTGTAAAGTTAAAGATTCATGGACCTTCCAACCCACCCATTCCACTCCTGAGGCATGCCCTAGACAAACCTAGACGTGAGGGTTTTGGAGGACACATGCAAGCGTCGGGGCACCATGATTCCTAATAGCAAGGCAAGGCACAGCCCAAAGCGGCCCTACCAGGAGGGAGGACAGAGGCTTTGGGGACATTCCCATGATGGGGTCCGATACAGAACTGCCAACGAATGCACTACGGCTGCGTTTATCTACACGGATAAATCTTAGGAACACCGTTTTAAGGTAAAAGAAAGGTCCAGAAGGATGTGTAGAATATCTTACCATTTTCTGAAGTTTTTAAAGGTGAAAATGACCCAAACTAAATAACCGTGTCTTTTAGAGATACATAGGTTGTATTAAAACTTTACAAGGTAAGTAGATCTAAAACCAGTTCAGGAGAGTGGGTGGTCGTTTGGGGGGAGGGGCAGGTGCCGAAGCAGCAGCTGTTAAAACCCGCTCTGTAAAAGAGAGTATTTAGGAAGAGTTTAGCAAAGTGAAAGCGAGGAACTTGTTTGACTCTGACGATGACTGGTGATCACAATGCGGTTTTTAGATAGCAAGTGATTATTTCATACCATTTTAAGAAACGGGCTTAGGGGCGCCTGGGTGGCGCAGTCTTTAAGCGTCTGCCTTCGGCTCAGGGCGTGATCCCGGTGTTCTGGGATCGAGTCCCACATCAGGCTCCTCCGCTATGAGCCTGCCTCTTCCTCTCCCACTCCCCCTGCTTGTGTTCCCTCTCTCGCTGGCTGTCTCTCTCTCTCTGTCAAATAAAATCTTTTTTTAAAAAAAAAGGGCTTAAATGTCTTTTATGATTATCAGAGACATTTATAAGAATGACATGCTTTTGCACTTACGTTCATGAAATGAGCTAGACCTAGTTTTGTCTGCTTGGGCCATTTTCGAGTTTGGTCTCCATTGTGTATTTTGCTTCAACATGGGAGAACAAGACAAGGAGGAGCAGGTGGCCAAGGTCAATGACATTGTTGATGTGCTGGCTCATAATTTGGGTGGTGGGCTTACAGGTGTTCGTTTTATTTTTATAGCTCATTACTAACATGTATGTTGTATATATATATTTGTATTATCAAATATTTCATAACTTAAAAACAGAATAATGTGTGAGACTATTAAGCTGTAGAGTGATTTATTTTTTTAAAGATTTTATTTATTTATTCATGAGAGAGAGGCAGAGGCAGAGGGAGAAGCAGGCTCCCCGCAGAGCAGGGAGCCCCATGCAGGACTCGATCCCAGGCCCCTGGGATCACGACCTGAGCTGAAGGCATATGCTTAACTGACTGAGCCACCCAGGTGTCCCTATAGGGCAATTTAGATGTCTCCTATTTCTTTTGATTATGACAGACCTAGAAACTCCCAAATTTTTACTTCTTGTAGAGAAGTTGCCGACCCCTGAGAACACATCTGTGGACCACCATTCAAGGACTGCCACACTACATGAGACCATCTGGTGTCCTAACAGGCCTGTGTCTAAGGGGACACCCAAGTATTGGACAACATCAGCCTTTCTAGGACCCCCTTTCTGCACATGGCAATGGAGGAGGGGGGAGATAGGAGATCTCCTTCCCAGCATCAGTTTCCCACAGCCCCTTAGGCCTCTAAACATTAGGGAGGCTTTGCCTCTTTCGGTTCTTTTTCCTGCTCAGCTCACTCTCTCCCACCTGGTTTTGCTTCCTAATAAAGGCCCAAAGGGGAAATGGTTCTGATGGTATCCACATTGTTATTAATTAAAGAGGGTCCTGCTTTTTCCGCCAAGTCTGAGGTCCCTTATACTCTGAGTGAGACACCCTCCAAAGAATGGGAAAGAGAGCCCCAGAAAGACACACCCAGAGAGGGAAGCGCTCAGGAAGATGGCTGCTCTCAGAAACGTCGGTTACGAAGGAGAGATGTTGAATCTGAGGAGGACTGGCTGCCTTCACACCTTTCCCAGTCTCTCTAGTGTGCTTTCCTCGCCTGCTGAGCCATGCTCCACTGGTCCTGGGTTCCAGAACCATGCTAGGTTCTGTGAAGGAGTGCACCTCACATGGTGGAAAGCACCTTTTGTCAAGAATGGACACAATGGTGGTGACATTTGGTTCTTGGGGGACAGCTCAGGGGCAGATTCTAGTTTGTCTGAGGGTCGGGGCATAGCTACTGAACAGTAGGTGGACCATGAAAGTTTGTTCCATCATCTGGGAAGGGATTTTCTGTCTGCCGTTGTTCCTCAAACTGAACCTCTGGTTCTGCCAAAGATAATGTCCTCTACCAAACTCTGTATGAAATCCCCTCCATGGGCGCCGGGGGTGCGGCTCAGTCAGTCAAGCATCTGCCTTCAGCTCAGGTCATGATCCCAGGGTCCTGGGATTGAGTCCTGCATGGGGCTCCCTGCTCAGTGGGAAGTCCGCTTCTCCCTCTCCCTCTGCCCCTGCTTGTGCTCTCTCTCTTTCTCTTTCTCTTGCAAATAAATAAATAGATAAATAAAATCTTTAAAAAAAGGAAAGAAAGAAGAAAGAAAGAAATCCCTTCCTGCTTACACTAACTGAAGGGGACGCCACCATTTGTAATGGAAAACCCTGAACGGCAGATAGACAGAGGAGCCAAAACATCCAACTAAAGATGAAAGAGCTGAATAAATCATGGCTTAGCTTTTTGATGGAATACCATCCAGCATGTAAGAGTGTGTGCTCCAAAATTCTGAAACACGTGGGGAAATGCTCACAAATAATGGAAAATGGACAATAAAAAGAATAGGAGTTCCTCTTCTGATAATGATACACTAGATAATTTTGGGTAAAACTTTCTACAGAAGGTAACTAAAACAACTGGGCAAAAAATTTTGCAAATTTGATTGAAGCATCAAAGAGTTAAAGTAATGAAAAATTACTAGGAATGACGGGGAATTAGCACAAGGAGATGGAAATCTGGAGAGCCGACCTAGCATTTAGGGCAACGTGTGTCCTGGGTGTGTTTGCCGATCAGAAAAGAAAACTGAGACAACTGAGATGTTGGAGCAAGGCGGTGGACAGCCTGATTCCCTTCAGTAGACGTAACATGATCCACGTCGCTACTGCCCCAAGTGCCTGGCAGGAGCAGACATGAATCTTCTCTGGAGGAAGACAACATCATGCAGGGCATAAAAATATTCATACAACTTTTCAAGTACGCTGTTCAGCACACAAGAAATAGTAACCTGCCACATGCACGGGCAGCACAACATGAACAAAGACCAACGGAACAAAACAGACAATGGATAAACAGCTGCAAGCACACCAGCGGTTGGAGTAATCGAATGCAGACTTTATTTGGGCACCTGGGTGGCTCAGTCGGTTAAGTGTCTGCCTTGGGCTCAGGTCATGGGATTGAATCCCGCATCAGGCTCCTTGCTAGGCAGGGAGTCTGCCTCTTCCTCTGCCTGCTGCTCCCCCCCGCTTCTGCACTAGCCCTCTCTCTGGCAAATAAATAAATAAAATCTTAAAAAAGAAAAAAAAGTGTTAAATGGACTTTTCCAGAAAGGCAGAAAGAAATGATCCCAGATACCAGGCAGTTGTTGCAGAAAGGAAGGAAGAGCAATTGAAATGGTAGTTATGGAGGCAAATCTGAATGATTCTGCCTATGTAAAACAACAATAGTACTGTCCTGTGGAATTTCAAACGCATAGAATTTAAATTTATAACAATGGTATGTAAGTAAAAAGGGAGCCAACTGAGGTTCAAGTGTTCCAAGGAAGAGACTACTAGAAGCACTGATTAGCATTAAGATTTGAGGGGTGCCTGGGTGGCTCGGTTGGTTAAGTGTCTGCCCTTGGCTCAGATCATGATCTCGAGGTCCTGGGATTGAGCCCCACATAGGGCTCCCTGCTCAGTGGGGAGTCTGCTTCTTCCTCTCCCTCTGTCCCTTATGCTGCTTGCATGCTCGCTCTCTCTCTCTGTCTCAAAGAAATAAATAAAATCTTAAAAAAAAAGACCCATTAGGATTTGAAAAGTCAGTGATGCATTTTGAAACGCTAGAGAAAACCTAAAAATAAAATTAAAGCAAGGTGAGGTATAACTTCCAAACACATAAAAAGGGTAAAACTGTATAATTAAAAAATAATGACTCCGAAAGAAGGCAAAAGGAAAGAAAAGGAAATATTGCTGATGGAACAAATAGAAGGCACATAGAGACACATTAGATTTAAGCCAACATCTTACCAATTACATTAGATACAAATGGACAGAATCCACCAATAAAATGGGGGAAATAAATTTCAGAGTGAATTAAAAAAAAACACAGCTACATACTGTTTCCAAGAGGCACATCTAAACATAAGGGTACAGGTAAGTTGCGAACAGATTGGAAAAAGATATATCACGCAAGTACTATATTTAAAAATACACCTCCAAATAAGCCAATGGACAAGGAAGAAATTACAATGGGAATTAGAAAATATTTTCGATTGGATGATAATGAAAATATCACATATCAAAATTTGTGGAATGCAGCTAAAGCCAAGCTTACAGGAAAATTTTAGCCTTGGATGCATACATTAGTTGAAAGGAAAAGCTGAACCTTATGATGTAACCATTTATCTCAAGAAGTTAGAAAAACAATAGCAAGAGAAACACAAAGTAGGAGAAGGTAAATAATATTATGCAGATAAGAATTAAATAAAAAACATGTAATAGGGAAGATCAATAAGATAAAAAGGTAATTATCAGAAAGACTAATACAATTAACAACATCCCCAAATCAATAAACACTTGGCAAGATTAACTGAGATTTTAAAAAGTCACAAATCTTCGATTATCAGGAATGAGAAAAGAACCATTTTCAGAGATCAGGTTGAAAAGATAGTTAGGAACAATGGGAAAACATGCAAAAGAAGAGAATAAATTTAGATCCCTACCTCATACCATATACAAAAATTAATTTAAAATAAATTAAAGATCTAATATAAGTTAAAACTATAAAACTCTTAGAAGAAAACACACGTCAAATCTTCACGACCTTGTATTAGGCAATATGACACCAAAAGCACAAGCAACAAAAGAGAAAGACAAATTGGACTTTACCAAAATGAAAAACTTGAAAAATTTTTTATACTTCAAAAAACATCATCATGGAGGTACCTGGGTGGCTCAGTTGGTTAAGCATCTGACTCTGATCTCAGCTCAGGTCTTGATCTCAGGGTTGTGAGTTCAAGCCCTGCATTGGACTCCATGCTGGGTGTGGAACCTACTTAAAAAAATAAAACAACTGGCCCCTGGGTGGTGCAGTCAGTTGAGTGTCCGACTCTTGTTTTTGGTTCAGGTCATGATCTCAGGGTCATGAGATCAAGCCCCGTGTCTGGCTCCGAGCTCAGTGAGGAGTCTGCTAAAGTTTCTCTCCCTCTCCTGCCCCTCCCTGTGCTTGTGTTCTCTTTCTTTCTCTCTCTAAACTAAATAAAGAAATCTGTAAAAACAAAACAAAACATCATCAACATCAAAAAGTGAAAAAAAGCACCCACAGAACAAAAACAAAAGATTTCAAATCACAAATCTGATAAGGAAGTTATATCCAGAATATATAAAGAACCCTTAAAAGTCAACAATAAAAGACAAATAACCCTATTTTTAAATAAGCAAAGGATCTGAATAGACTTTTTGGAAAAAATATGAAAATATGAAATATGATCACCATCATTAATAATTAAAGAAATGTAAATCAAAACCACGATGAGATATCACTTCACACTCACTAGAAAGGCTAGAGTCAAAGAGGCAGATAATTACAAATTTAGCAAAGATGTGGAAAAATTGGAACCTTCATATATTGTTGGTGGGAATGTAAAATGAATGGTCTGATCATGTTGAAAAACAGTTTGGCAGTGCCTCAAAGTTAGACACAGAATCTCCATATGACCTAGCAAGCTCAAACCTAGATATTTACCCAAGAAAATATATGTCCACACAATAACTTACAAAAGAATGTTTATAGCAACATTATTCATAACAGCCCCAAAGTAGAAACACAAATAGCCATCAGCTGATGAATAGATCAGCAGAAGGTAGAATGTCCATATAATGAGCCATTAATTGGCAATAAAAATGAATGATGTACTGCTACATACTACAACATGGCATAACTTGAAAAAATTATATTAAGTGAAAGAAGGCAGTCAACAAAGGCTACATACTCTGTAATTCCATTTGTATGAAATGTCCAAAGAGACAGAAAATAGACGTAGTTGCCAAGGCCTGGCGGAGGAAAAGAATGGGAGTGACTGCTAATGGATAGAGAGTTTCTTTTTGGAATAATTAAAATATTCTGGAATTAAATAGTGGTGAAGGTTGTACAACTATGTGGATACACTAAAAACTACTGTATTGCTCTCCTAAAAAATAAAAATAAAGAAGCAAGATGAGTATATACAATGTAACAATAACAATATTCTGCTAAAATGTAGACAAAATGGACAAATTGTAGAAAAATAACAACAATCCAGAACTGACACGATAGAAAAGGAATTAAGAGTCTTATAGCAATTAAAGAAATTGAATATATAATTTTAAAACTTCGCACAAAGTAAACTCCAAGGCCAGAGAGCTGCATCGGTGTGTTTTATCAAACACATAAGAGAAAAGTGCCAATTTTTTATTTTTATCCCACACAAACTCTTCCAGAAAATAGAACGAGAGGGAACACTACCTGACCAGGTCAGCATAACCTTGATACCAAACCCGATAAGACATTATGAGAAAGGAAAATTACAGGCCAGTCTTACTCATTAACATAGACACAAAAATCCCAAATAAAATATTAGCAAACTGAATCTTGTAACATATAACGATCAAGGAGTGTTTACTCCAAGGTTGGTTTAACATTAGAAAATCAATTAATGAAATTCATCACGTGAATAGAGTATGAGGAAAACTCATGATCATTTTAATAGAAACAGCACTTGATAAAACTCAATGTCCATTTATGATCTTAAGCATACTTTTAGAAAACTCAGAATAAAAGGAAACTTTTTTAATCTCATCAAGGTTGCCTGCAAAAACTTAGGGCAAATAACATACTTAATGATGAGATGTTGACAGCTTCCCCTTTGAGATCTGGTACAAAGCAAGGATGCAAATTATTGCTGCCTCTGTTCGATGTTGCACTGCAGGCCCTGAAAAGGTCTAAATGTAGAAAGTCAAGAAAAAAGAGATTAAAGTCATAAAGATTGGAAGAGAGGAAATAAAACTATCACAGTTTATGGAAGAAATAACTATGTAAATAGGAAATCCAAAGAATTCACAAATAAATTATTTGAATTAATAAGTTCAGCAAAGTTGCTGGACAAAATTCAGTAGAAATAAACCACATCCATATATCACCACAAACAGAAAATGAAAACTTTCAATAGATACTGCTTACAACAGAATAACAATTCTTAGGACCTAGAAACAAATAAAAAAAAAATGGACAACACTTCTCTGAAGAAAACAATAAGAATATTCTTGAGAGAAAATGAAAATTAAACTAAATGGAGAGATATGTTTATTGCAAGACATAGTTTTATAAAGTTGTCAGTTCTCCCCCAAATAAGCTACATATTTAATGAAATTCTAATAAAATTTCCAAGGGTTTTTATGTATATTGAAAAGCTGATTTCAAACTGCACGGAAATGCAAAAGGACAAAAATAGCCAAGAGACTTAAGAAGTGAAAAGGCAGGGGGGGCACCTGGGTGGCTCAGTAGGTTAAGCGTCTGCCTTCAGCTCAGGTCATGATCTCGGGGTCCTGGGATTGAGCCCTGCACTGAGCCCTGCATCGAGCCCCACATGGGGCTCCCTGCTCAGCAGGGAATCTGCTTCTCCCTTTCCCTCTGCTCTTCCCTCCCGCTCATGCTCTCTCTCTAAAGAAAAAAAAAAAAGATGAAGAAGAGAAAAAGGTGGGAGAATTTGTTCTACAAGAAATCAAGAATTTTTAGAAAGATCGCAATAATTAAGGGAGTATGGTATTCTGCAGTAAAAGACAGACAGGAAGGAAACCCAAAGAGCCCAGAAAAAGACCCATGCATAGCTGGACATTTAATTTATGACAAAGGTGGCATTGCGGAGATGTGGGAAAAGGCAAGTATTTTCAATAAATGGACTGGGTCCACCAGATATACATGAGGAGAAAAGGAAGAGAAACGTGACCCCTACCTCACACCATGCACAAAAATGAATTCTAGGAGGAGTTAGGCCTAAACATGAAAGGCAAAACAATATAACTTTGAGAGGATAACTGGGAATATCTTTATGACCTTAAGGTAGAGAAGATTGCTTAAATAAGACACAAATTGTCATAAAGAAATGGACTGATAAATTAATTCAAAAATAATAATTTCTGCTCATCAAAAGAACCATTAAAACAGTAAAAAAGTGGAGCGCCTGGCTGACTCAGTAGGTAGAGCATGTGACTCTTGCTCTCAGGGTCGTAGGTTTGAGCCCCACACTCGGTGTAGAGGTTACTTAGAAACAAAATCTTAAATAAAAAGAACAGTGAAAAAGTTAGAGAGTGGGAAAAATATCCACAGTATATTTAACCACCAAAGGGCTTAATATCAAACTACATAAAAGAAAAACTCTTCTAAGTCAATAAGAAAAACACCAGAAGACAAGTAGGTCATAGGCCAGTGGTTTACAAAACTAAATATCCAAATGAGAGTTCAGAAAAGGTGCTCGGCGTTATTAATAATCAGGGAAATACAAACTAAAACCCCAGAGAGATACTTCCACACACACCCACAGGACATTTTCCTTGTTATCAACACACCACAGCTTTATCGAGGGAATTCAGCCCTGAATTAATTCCCGAGAAGGACCAAAAGGGACAAAAGTATTTATCCTGCCTTCAAAGAGTTTACAGTTTTATTGAGGAGAGAAAAGGACATTTGGTGAAATAATTGCCATGTTCCCACAAAAAGAAACTGACAGTCTAGTCCCTAAAGGAAAACCCTTCTTTTTGAAGGGGTTGACCTCCCTGTAGGATCCAGACAGATCCCCAGTCAGAGAAAGACACGTATCATCTGATTTCCCTGATACGTGGATTTTAAGAAACAAAACAGAGGAACGAGCATAGGGGAAGAGAGGAAAAAATAAAACAAGACAAAACCAGAGAAGAAGACAAACCATAAGAGACTCTTAATCACAAGAAACAAACTGAGGGTTGCTGGAGGGAGTGGAGAGGTGGGTGGGGAGATGCAGTAACTGGGTGATGGACGTTAAGGAGGGCACGTGATGTAATGAGCACTGGGCATTACGTAAGACTGATGAATCATCGAACTCTACGTCTGAAACTAATAATACACTATACGTTAATTATTTGAATTTAAATAAAAAAATTTTTAAAAAGAATCCAGACGTACCCCATTGCATGCACAAACATACACGAGACCCAAACACACATGAGACAGAAACACACACAATAGTTACCTTTAAAAAAAAAAACTCAACTATCAAAATGGTAGCCAATGGGAAGAGGTATGGGTGAGTGAGTGTGTAAGGGGGCACTCATACACCCTGCTTGTGGGAGTGTAAGCTGGCACAACCCTTCTGAGGGACGTTTCCGCTTGATGAATGAGAAATCTTGAAGTGCAAACCTTGTGACTTAAGAATTCTACTTCCAAGGGTGCCTGGGTGGCTCAGTCAGTTAAGCATTGGCCTTTGGCTCAGCTCATGATCCCAGGGTCCTGGGCTCCAGCCCCACAGCCCCAGGTTGGGCTCCCTGCTCAGAGGAGAGGGCAAGGGAAGCTCTGCTTCTCCCTCTGCCTCTGCCCCTCCCCCTCCCCTTGCTCCTGCTCTCTCTCTCTCTCTCCCTCTCTTTCAAATAAATGAATAAAACCTTAAAAAAAAAAAAAGAATTCCACTTCCAGGACTATCCCTTAGCAAAATCACAGGACAAGTGTATACAGACGCATATACAAGAATGGAATTTAGACTGGGGTCTAAACTATGATATGCCCATACTTTATGTGGTCATTGGAGTTCAGTTCTAGATAAATATTTAATGATATGGGAAAATGCTTCTGACATAGTAAATGACAAAAGCCATTTGCAAAAGAGTAAATATTATATGAACCCAAGTTTATTTTGTATCTGTTCATATAGGAAATAAATATATGAAAATGTTATCATACTTCCTGTAATAGCTCTCTCTGGATGCATATCAGATTACCATGAGCAAGCAGCTCAGAACAACACAGATGTCTGATTTTGGTCTCCATGATTAGGAGCCCAGGCTTGGGTTATCTGAGTCCTCTGCTCAGGGTCTAAGAAAGCTGAAGTCAAGATGCTGGCTGGGCTGCATTCCTTTCTGGAGCCACGTCCTCTTCCAAGCTCACATAGTCATTGGCAGAGCTCAATTCCTTGCGGCTGTAGGACTAACAACCCTGCTTCTGGCCCTGGGGGCTGCCCTTTCCTGCCCCATGTCCTGCCCCATAGCCCTCTCCAACACCATGGCAGTTTGCTTCCCGAGGGTCAATGGAAGAGCATCTGCTGCAGCTTTAAATCTCTATGATTTCCTTTCTCTAATTTGTAGACCCAGGTTTAAAAGGCTTATGTGATTAGGTCACATTCATCCACACCCCTGCTCTCTCTCTCTCTTAAATACATAAATAAATCTTAAAAAAAAAAAAGAAACACAAATATGATTGGTCTCATCCTTAAGTTGTGGTTTTAAAATAGTTGATATTTGGCATTCTTCCCTTTAAGAGATGGAGCCTAATTCCTCTTCCCTTGTATATTTTTTTTTTCTTTTTCTCCTCTTCCTCCTTTATTTTATTTTATTTTTTTAAATGATTTTTTATTATATTATGTTAGTCACCATACAGTACATCCCCAGTTTCCAATGTCAAGTTCGATGACTCATTAGTTGCGTATAACACCCAGTGCACCATGCAATACGTGCCCTCCTTACTACCCATCACCGGTCTATCCCTTTCCCCCACCCCCCTCCCCTCTGAGGCCCCCAGTTTGTTTTTCATAGTCCATAGTCTCTCATGTTTCATTCCCCCTTCTGATTACCCCCCTTTCTTTATCCCTTTCTTCCCCTACCTATCTTCCTAGCTCTTATGTTCCTTAGATGAGAGAAATCATATGATAGTTGTCTTTCTCTGCTTGACTTATTTCACTTAGCATTATCTCCTCCAGTGCCGTCCATGTTGCAGCAAATGTTGAGAATTCATTCTTTCTGATAGCTGAGTAATATTCCATTGTATATATGGACCACAACTTCTTAATCCAGTCATCTGTTGAAGGGCATCTCAGCTCCTTCCACGATTTAGCTATTATGGACAATGCTGCTATGAACATTGGGGTGCATATGGCCCTTCTCTTCACTACGTCTGTATCTTTGGGGTAAACACCCAGTAGTGCAATGGCTGGGTCATAGGGTAGCTCGATTTTTAACTTTTTAAGGGACCTCCACACTGTTTTCCAGAGTGGCTGTACCAACTTGCATTCCCACCCACAATGTAGGAGGGATCCCCTTTCTCCACATCCTCTCCAACAATTGTTGTTTCTTGCCTTGTCTATTTTTGCCATTCTAACTGGCATAAGGTGGTATCTCAGTGTGATTTTGATTTGAATTTCCCTGATGGCTAATGATTTTGAACATTTTTTCATGTGTCTGTTAGCCATTTGTATGTCTTCATTGGAAAAGAGTCTGTTCATATCTTCTGCCCATTTTTTGATTTGTTTATTTGTTTCTCGTGTATTGAGTTTGAGAAGTTCTTTGTCGATCTTGGATACCAGTCCTTTATCTGTAGTGTCATTTGCAAATATATTCTCCCATTCCGTGGGCTGCCTCTTAGTTTTTCTGACTGTTTCCTTGGCTGTGCAGAAGCTTTTTATCTTGATGAAGTCCCACAAGTTCATTTTTTCTTTTGTTTCTCTTGCCTTTGGTGATGTGTCATGAAAAAGGTTGCTTTGGCCGATGTAGTAGAGGTTGCTGCCTACGTTCTCCTCGAGAATTTTGATGGATTCCTGTCTCACATCGAGGTCTTTCATCCATTTGGAGTTTATCTTTGTATATGGTGTGAGAGATTGGTCAAGTTTCATTCTTTTGCATGTAGCTGTCCAATTTTCCCAGCACCATTTATTGAAGAGACTGTCTTTTTTCCACCAGATGTTTTTTCCTGCTTTATCAACTCTTCCCTTGTATGTTGGCTGGACTTAGTGACTCACTTCTAGCGAATAAAGTGAAAATGACTGTATGTGATTCCTGCGACTCGGTCATAAAAAGCACTGAGACTTCCTCCTCATTTTCCCTTGGGTCGTTCATTCTGGGGGAGCCAGCTGCCATCTTGAGAAGACACTCAGATAACCCTGTGGAGAGGCCTGTGTGGTGAGCTCCTGAGGTCTCCAGCCAACAGCCACCTGAGCAAGTCACCTGGGAAGCGGCATCTCCAGCCCCAGGCAAGCCTTCATGCGACCAGAGCTGTGCTGACAAGTTGACTTGCAGCATCATGAGAGATCCTGAGCCAGAACCACCCAGAAGGGAGTGCGAGATTTTAAAATGTTTGTTATTTTAAATGGTAAATTTTGGAGCAATTTGTTACGCAGCAATGGCTAATTTACACACCCTGTAATATCAGTGCAGTGTAGATTTCTTCCCCTAAGTATTTTCTGGTTCTTAGGCAATGGTAGGAGGCACGGTGGCTTTAGGGATGCACACAGCTCATCAAACACTGGTGAGGCCACTGAGTAGCCATCACTCCTTGGGTAACCGCTCGAATTTTCAGAGCTTCTGTCTTCTCCTTTGCAAAATGGAAACGTGAATCATTCAGCAGAGTATGTGGCTCCGTGCAGGGAATTCAATAATGGGATTGTAGGATTATATTATTTCACTGTCATCTCTGCCTGCATACCTCGCAGAGCAGAGAGACTTGCTTCCCTCCCCACTTGTTCCTGTTTGGCTCTGTCTCCACCAGGCTCCTGGCCTCCAAATCCCCATCACGGTTCTCCTCCTGCTCTTTGGACCTGGTGTGTACGTTGGATCTGGGAGGTGGGTGGAGAGCAGGAACGACCATGCGGCTGGAGCCTGCCTCTCTGTTGGGTGGCTGATTGCAGCTCTGGTGGACCATCGGCAGCCTCCTCTGGGACTGCCACACTCCTCAGCCAAGCTATCTCCCCGACAGAGCCCACCCCACCTCTGCCTCCCGGGCTCCATCTTTGGGTGGCTCTTGAGTGCCTGTGCTGTGCTGATCCCTGGGTGGGCAGCAGAGATAAGTCAAAAGCTCCTGTCCTCTGAGAGGGGAAAAGCATGGGCATGTCCGTGGCGTGAGGGGTGCAAAGCCAGAGGAGCCCGAGGGCCGTGGGAGCCCAGAGGAGGGTGCTCCATCCAGCCTGGGGTGAGGAGGGGAGGGGAGGCAAGGACAGTGTGGGGAATGCAGAGAAGAGCGATGACCTTCTCTCCTTCCCTCACATCTGACCCAAAGCAGACACTCTGCCATATACCCAAGGTCTTATTCTTATTCTCATCCCTAAAGATTCTTTACCTAATGAGGTGACCCAAAACCATTGTTGAGGGATCCGAGCTCTTAGTGATTCTGTTTATGTTGGATTACTTTTGTTTCCCATTAATTTTACCATTAGACATAGCAATGCTAAGAGCAGTCCCTGAAGATTTCCTGCCCCTCGTTGTGTAGCAGTAATGATATCTCCTTTTGAAAATTAGCATCAGTCACCCTAGTTAACATGATAACTCCCTGTATTCTTATTTGCTCAGTGGAGCCCCAAATGGGCCAAAGAAGGGTCTCAAATTCTAATTTTTTAAAAAAGATTTTATTTATTTATTTATTTGACAGAGAGAGACAGAACAGGAGAAGGGGCAGAGGGAGAGGGAGAAGCAGACTCCCCACTGAGCAGGGAGCCTGATGTGGGGCTTGATCCCAAGACCCTGAGATCATGACCTGAGCCGAAGGCAGATGCTTCACTAACTGAGCCACCCAGGCACCCCTCAAATTCTAATTTAAATTAACTAAATTCTTCTAGTGAAGAATTACTTTGAGTAACCCAGACTACTTAAATAACAGATCCCCAGACTGTGGGGATATACAAACAAATGTCTTAGGGCACCTAGGTGGCTCAGTCAGTTGAGTGTCTGAGTCTGATTTTGGCTCAGGTCATGATCTTGGGATTGTGGGATCGAGCCCCGCATTGGGCTCCATGCTCAGCGGGGAGTCTGCTTGGGATTCTCTCTTCCTCTCCTTCTGCCCCTGCCCCCTACAGGCATTGTCTCTCAAATAATAAATAAATCTTGAAAAAAATGTCTTGTGAGTTGATCACTAGTTGTACAGTGAGGGAGGTGATTAGACCTTCAATCCCTGAACTCAAGTATTCTGCTTAAGAGGAAAAAATAGGGGGGCACCTGGGTGGCTCAGTCATTAAGCGTCTGCCTTCGGCTCAGGGCGTGATCCCAGAGTCCTGGGATTGAGCCCCACATCGGGCTTCTCCGCTGGGAGCCTGCTTCTTCCTCTCCCACTCCCCTGCTTGTGTTCCCTCTCTCGCTGCCTGTCTCTCTCGGTCAAATAAATAAATAAAATCTTAAAAAAAAAAAAAAGAGGAAAAAAATAGGGCCACATATTGATTCAGGACATAGACTGTATTGTGTAGAATAGAAATTCACTTTTGTGAGGTGTCGTCTCTTACGGGGTGCTGTTACAGTCTTCGGCCATTCCATTGCTCTAAAAGACCAGCTACTTTGGAGTGATCAGGTACGTGGTTAAACCCATGAGTAACAAGGAGAGATTAGCCTTGTTATTAGCCCATCGTAATGCTTTTCTTTATGCTGTGAAATAAGTTTCTTTCTCTTTTTGATATAAATTTCTTGATCAATAGCAATGTTGAGGGGCAGAGACCTCTGTTAAGTCAATCAATGATGCTCCCAGCAAAAACATGGCAGATAGGGAAGGAAAATTCATTTGCAGAATTGATGTCTACCCCAATAAGGAAAAATCACTGCCACGCCCATGGTGAGGAGGGCCAATGCAGTCAACCTCCACCAGGGGGCAGACTGGTCCCCCATGCTATGGTGCCATATTGAGTGCACTTGGTAGTGGTAAGTAGCCAAATGGATTTTGGAGTGGTCTATTCCATGCCGTGGAGCCAACAGATAACCTCCACCCGACCACTGTCCCACTTTGTCAATGAGTAAGTACTGGTGGGGAAAAGAGATTGATTACTGAAAACAACCTTCCTCTGCAAAGGGTGGCCTTGTGGGGACTATTCCCATGAGACACAAATATTGCCGCATTCAGAGCCCATTCTACCTCTTTCTCTAACCTCCTTGTTATCAGTTTTTTAAATCTCGTTCCTTCCAAATTCCTGACCACTGGCTTTAGCAATCACTCATGAAATCAGGAGAGTCTCATCTCACATCATCTTTCCTCTGGGCAAAGAGGACCCCACAGTGATGCGTTGCCTGGAGTCCTGTGCTTCGGGAGGACGCCCCATCTCCACTGCCCTTCAGTGCACCACTGATTAGGGCTGTGCCCACACAGCTGGCGGGAGCTGGTCGTTCAGAGCCGTCTGAGCACCAGGCTTCAAGCAATGATTTCCTCCTCTGTCAGCGGCTCCCAGGCTGGGTTGAGGGAGGAAATATGCTAGGAGCAAGCACACTGTGTGGGGGAGCCCCCTAACCAGGCGGCTAACTTGTGCCTCCAGGATTTACACGAGCCTGATCCCATCTATTTGACACCAGAATGGTCGGACAACGGCCCCTTCGTCATCTTGTACCCCAGAGATGTTCACTCTTGAGCAGAGCCAAAGCTGTTTCTCAAGAAAATACTTACCTGCAGAAGAGGGTATGGCTTTGCTCTAAATGTGCCACAGACACATTGAGCACCACTGAATCCACTGAATCCTAAGGGCCAAGGGACCAGTTGGATGTCCACGTGGATGTTGAAATGGTCCGGACTCCTGGGTTCTAAATCACGGCCCAGAACAGGAGGGTTGACATAGTTTTGAGGCATGGTGCTAAATATACGTTCAGGTCCTTGTCAGGTACAAGTAAGCTCCGTCTGGATCTTTCTAGGGTCATGAAAAGGTTCTGGAATTAGAAAAACGAATTGCACAACTTTGAGAATAGACTAAAAATTACTGAATTTTATGCTCTAAAGGGGTGGGTTTTATGATATGCAAGTCATACAATGATTTAAAAGAAAACTTCTGGCATTTCCCATTTCTTTGCCATATCAATAACTGAATACAAAGCACTAGGATCTATGAAAATTTGTACCAGTAAGGAAAGATAATGGAAGATCTGTATATAAGTTCGCCACCTTATTTTTTTTTTTTTAAGATTTTATTTATTTAGTTGACAGAGATAGAGACAGCCAGCGAGAGAGGGAACACAGCAGGGGGAGTGGGAGAGGAAGAAGCAGGCTCATAGCAGAGGAGCCTGATGTGGGGCTCGATCCCATAACGCCGGGATCACGCCCTGAGCCGAAGGCAGACGCTTAACCGCTGCGCCACCCAGGCGCCCCACCTTATTTTTCTTTTAAGATTAAAAAAATTTTTTAAGGGGCACCTGGGTGGTTCAGTCAGTTAAGCATCAGTCTTCGGCTCAGGTCATGATCACAGGGTCGTGGGATCGAGGCCCACATTGGGCTCCCTGCTCAGCCGGGAGACTGCTTCTCCTCTCCCTCTGCCCCTCTCATGTTCTCTTTCACACACTCTTTATCCTAAATAAATAAATAAATAAATAAATAAATAATATTTTTAAAAAGTTTTTTTTTTTTTAAGTAATCTCTACACCCAACATGGGGCTCGAACTTACAACCCCGAGATCAAGAGTTGCGTGCTCTTCTACACTTAATAAGTATTCATCATGTTATTAAGCTTTCCCATCCCCATGAATCAGCTGTCTTGTCTACAGGCTAAATAGGTGAACTACACGAAGCTATGACAGGCTTTGATTACCACTGTGTGTCTCTGATGTCCTTGATGGTGATATCAATCTTTGAGGTTCACCAGGGAGGCAGAATAGCTTTTTTTTTTTAAACTTATAGTCACCATTATGCATATTACATCTACAGGATTTATTTATAACTGGAAGTTTGTACCTTTCGACTACCTTCACCCATTTCAGCCGCCCCCTCCAACTCTCAACCCCTGGCAACCATCAATCTGCTATGAGTTCTAGGGGTTTTTTGTTTGTTTTTATAAGTTCCGTTTTTTGGTTTGGGGATTTTGTTTTTTGTTTTCATTTTTAGATTTCACATTTAAGTGTGATCACACAGTGTCTTTCTCTGACCAATTTATTTCACTCAGCATAATGCCCTCAAGTTCTGTTCTTATTGTCACAAATGTCAGGATTGCTTTCTTTTTTATGACTGAGTGACATTCCATTGTGTCTATCACATTTTCTTTATCCATTCATCCATCAACAGACACTCAGGTTGTTTCCATGTCTTACTATTGTAAATAACGCTACAGTGAAGAAGGGGGTGAAGGTAACTTTTTTATTATGATGATGTTCAGTTAGCCACCATACAGTACATCATCAGTTTTTGATGTCGTGTTCCATGATTCAGTAGTTGCGTGTAACACCCAGTGCTCATCACAACACATGCCCTCCTTAATACCCCTCTGAAGGTACCTTTTTTCCCTACACTTTTCTTTATTCGCTTTTCATTAAGTTTAAGTCCTTGAGGGGTACAGCATCACACAGATTCTGTGGCCAGTGGCTTTAGCAGGAAGCTTGCTTCGGAATTTGGCACGAACCACGCCACTGTTTCCATGAGCGCGAGTTACTTTCCCCTGATTACTCTGGTTTTGTTTGGTTTGCCATCAGGAATCACTGTGTTGTTCTTTGCTTTGTACACATAAGCACATCTCTTGCCTAGATAGAGTTCAGTTTCATCTTGAGCATAAACAACTTTGATTTTAAGAAGAGCTGTGTGCTCCCTCTGGTTCCAGAGACCCTGCTTATAGCCAGCAAAAATGACCTTGGACCCCAGCCTTCCAGGCATTATTTGGCGTTTTAGGAGTCCTGTTCCCAGCAGGTGGGCAAAGTGTATCTAAGGCCCAGAGAGCAACACCGATTACGGGAGCGCCCGTTCTCCGGGTGTCCGGGGAGCAGCACAGTCAGTCCCACATCTCCATCCTGTCCTCCTTGTTGCTGGAATCTGTAGAAATCACTGGCTGGCAGAGCCTCCGAGCTCCACCAGTGCCCTGCCGAGGCATATGGTTGAGCTCACCACACTTACTTGCTGAAGGTACCTTTTTAAGATAGTGATTTCGTTTCCTTCAGATAAATGCCCAGAAGTGGAATTACTGGATGATATAGTAATTCCATTTTAAAATGTTTTTGAGGGATCTCCATGCTGTTTCTCATAGTGGCTGCAAAAATTTTCATTCCCATCAACAATGCACGAGGGTTCCTTTTTCTCCATGTCCTCGCCAACACGTGTTATTTCTTGTCTTTTGGAAAACAGCCATTCTAACAGGTATGGATGATATCTCATTGTGGTTTTGAGTTGCATTTCTCTGATGATGAGTGATGTTGAGCTCCTCCCTATATACCTTTTGCCCATCTGTACATCTTTTTACGAAAAACATCTATTCAGACAATGCTTGGTATGATTTCAATCTTTTAAATTTATTAAGACTTGTTTCGTGGCCTGATGTATTGTTCCTACTGGAGAATATTCTGTATGCGCTTAAGAAAATTGTGTATTGTGTGGTTGGGTGATGTACAGGTCTACTAAGTTCTGTCAGCCTACAGTGTTATCTAAGTCCCTTATTTACTTGTTTATCTTCTATCTGGCTGTTCTATCCATTATTGAAAGTGGGGTTTTGGTCTCCTACTGTTATTTTAGAGCTATTTCTGCCTTCAATTCTGTCAGTGTTTCCTTCATATGTTTAGGAGCTCTAATGTTTGCTACATATATATTTACAATTGTTATATCTTGTTTTGTACTTTATTAATATATAATGTCCTTCGGGGCGCCTGGGTGGCACAGCGGTTAAGCGTCTGCCTTCAGCTCAGGGCGTGATCTCGGTGTTATGGGATCGAGCCCCACGTCAGGCTCCTCCGCTGGCAGCCTGCTTCTTCGTCTCCCACTCCACCGGCTTGTCTCTATCTCTGTCAAATAAATAAATAAAATCTTTAAAAAAAAAAAAAAATATATATATATATATATATATATATATATATATATATTATGTCCTTCTTTGTCTTTTGTAAACTTTTTTGATTTAAAGCGTATTTTGTCCGATATGAGTATAGCCACTCTGCTCTCTTCTGGTTACTATTTGCAAGGAATATCTTTAATTTATTTTTAGCAATCTCTACACCCAACGTGGGGCTCAAACTCATGACCCTGAGATCAGTAGTTTCATGCTCTTCCAACTGAGCCAGCCAGATGCCCCTATCTTTTCATTTTCAACCTATACATGTCCTTAAATTTAGGGTCTGTTGTAGACAGCATATGGTTAGATCCTGTTTGTTTTCCAGCTTCATTAAGGAATAATTGACAAATATAATTGTAAAATATTTAAAGTGTGTGTCATGATGATCTGCTATCCATATACACTGTGAAAAGATTCCTCCCATCTAGGTAATTAACATATCCATTGCCTCACATATTTATGTGTTTGTGTGTGTGTGTGTGTGGGAACATTTAAGTTCTACTCTCTTAGCAAATTTAAATTATGCTGCACAGTGTTATCAACCATAGTCACCATGTTATTCATTAGATCCTCAACCTTATCCATCTTACAGCAGAAACTATTTTTTAAACCATTTTGCCAGTCAATATTTTTTGATTGGCAAGATTAATCCATTTACATTTAAAGTAATTAATCATTGGAAAGAACTTACTATTGCTATTTTGTGATTTGTTTTCTGCATGCCTTATAGTTTTTTGTCCATTATTTCCTCCATTACTACCTTCCTTTTCATTCTTGTAGTGATATATTTGATTCCCTTCTCATTTGTTTTTATGTATACTCTATAGCTATTTTCTTTGTGGTTACCATGGGGATTGCATATAACATCCTAAAGTTATAACAATTTTTAAAAAGATTTTATTTATTTATTTAGAGAGAGAGAGCACAAGCAGGGGAAGGGGCAGAGAGAGAGAATCTCAAGCAGAGGCCACACTGAGCACAGAGCCCGACGTGGGGCTTGACCTCACGACCCTGAGATCATGACCTGAGCTGAAATCAAGAGTCAGATGCCCAACTGACTGAGACACTCAGGCACTCTTAAAGTTATAGCAATTTATTTTAAAGTCATACAACTTCAGGGTGCCTGGGTGGCTCAGGCAGTTAAGCAACTGCCTTCAGCTCAGGTCATGATCCCAGGGTGCTGAGATCAAGTCCCTCATCAGGCTCCCTGCTCAGTGGGGGGTTTGCTTCTCCCTCTACCCCTCCCCCCTGCTCATGCTCTTGCTCTCAAATGAATAAAAAAATATTAAAAAAAAATAAACTCATACAAGTTCACTTCAGTTGAATACAAAACCTTTTCTCCTTTGCAGGTCGACTCCTTTCTACTTTATGTCACAAATATCACCTTTAAATATTGTGTATCCATTAACATAGATTTATGATTATTTTAATGCTTTTGTCACCAAAATTATAGTCCTACTGGAATTTATATGTGTCCATTTATTTACCTTAACTGTAGAACTTTATATTTTCAGACAGTTTCGAGTTACTGTCTGGCATCCTTTCAATTCATTTTGAAGGATTCCCTTTAGCACTTCTGCAACACGGGGCTAGTACCAACGGATTTCCTCAGCTTTTGTTTATCTGGAAGTGTCTTAATTTCTCTCTCATTTTTTTGTCAGACAGTTTTGCTGGATCTAGAATTCTCCATTGATAGGGTTGTTTTGTTTTGTTTTGTCTTCTAACAGCTTAAATACACCATCCTACTTCTTCTTGGCCAGCAAGATTTCTGTTGATAATCTTATTGAGGATCCCTCACATATAATGAGTTGGTTTATTCTTGCTGGTTTAAAGATTCCCTCTCGGTCTTTGAGAGTCTGATTTTGATGTGACCCAGTGTGGGTTTCCTTAGGTTCATCTGAGTTGGAGCTTGCTAGCTTGAATTTGTATATACCTGTCTTTCTTCAAATTTGGGAAGTTTGGGGCTATTATACCTTCATATGGTCTCTCTGCCCCCTTTTCTTTCTCTTCTGCTGGGGCTCCCATAATGCGTATACTAAGCTTCTAGATGATGTCCACATAAGTCTTTCAGGCTCTGTTCACTTTTTTTCTTTTCTGCTTCTCACACTTGACAATTCCAAATGACTTGTTTTCTAGTTTGCTGATTCCTTCTTCTGCCTGTTAAAGTCTGTTATTGAACCCCCTCTACTGACACCAACTCTTTTTGGGCTCCCAGACCCAATTCCAATGTGGGGGAGGGTTCCCTTCCCCCCTACCAACTCCAAACGATTCCGGCACATGAGCAGTTCTTGGACACGAGGTATCCAAGAATTCAACTCAATTCTGCCACTAGCTATCCAGAGATAGTAGCAAATTCCACAGGTAAGGGCTCAGTCCTACAAGACTGCCCATCAGGGACACCTGGGTGGCTCAGTCGGTGAAGTGTCTGAGTCTTGATTTTAGCTCAGGTCATGATCTCAGGGTCCTGGGATAGAGCCCTGTGTCATCAGGCTCCCCACTCAGTGGGGTGTCTGCTTGTCTTCCTCACCCTCTGTCCCACCTCCTGCTCTCCCTCTCTCTTTTTTAAAAATCAATCAATCAATCTTAAAAAAAAAAAAAAAAAAAGACTGCCCTCCACTTCTGACTTTAGACACCAGTCATAAGCCCAGGCACTTACCTATGCCTCTGACCAACTGGCTATAGATGGAGCCTCCAACAACCTGCTCCTTGAGTTCTTTTAATTTGTTAGAGTGGTTCACAGAACTCAGGGAAAGACTTACTTGCATTTACCAGTTTATTAAGGGATATGATAAAGGATATGAAACAAGGGCCAAATGAAGAGATGAGGGTAAGGTATGGGCAACAGGCACAGAGTTTCCATGCTTTCTCCGGCACACCACTCTCTCCAATATCCATGTGTTCACCAGTCTGGAAGCTCTCTGAGCCCAGTCATCTTGGGTTTTTATGGAGGCATTAGATGGCCATCACTGAGTGTCATTGGCCATTGGCTGATTCAACCTCCAGCCTTTCTCCCCTCCCCACAGGTCAGGGGGCAGGAGTGAAAGTTCCAACTTCCTAATCACATGGTTAGTCCTCCCGGCAAGCAGCCCCTGCCCCTGCGTGGGGTCCAAAAGTCACCTTCATCAGTAACAAGACATTCATGTCACCTTTATGGTTCTGCAACATTTTTAGGAACTGCGGATGAAGATTAAATATATCTGGGAAATATATATTTGGTCATCTGAATGACCAAATATAAACTTCATTATGTTGCACTCCTCCGGTGAATTTTTATTTTTTTAATTAATTTATTTATTTTTAGAGATTTTATTTATTTATTTGACAGACAGAGAGACAGTGAGAGAGGAAACACAAGCAGGGGGAGTGGGAGAGGGAGAAGCAGGTGTCCTGCTAAGCAGGGAGCCCGATGTGGGGCTCAATCCCAGGACCCTGGCATCATGACCTGAGCTGAAGGCAGACACTTAACGACTGAGCCACCCAGACACCCCTCCTCCAGTGAATTTTTAAATTCAGTTATTAAAAGTTTAGCCCTAGAATTTGCTTTTTTTATATGTATCTTCTTGTCAATATTTTCATTTTGTTCATAAATCATTTTCCTTCTTTCCTTTAGTTCTTTATCTGTGTTTTCCTTCCGCTCTTTGAGCATATTTAAGACAATGGGTTTTTATTTTATTTTTTTAGGTTTATTTTATTTTATTTTATTTTATTTATTTGTCGGGGAGAAAGAGAGCACAAGCAGGAAGAGCAGCAGCCAGAGAGAGAAGCAGGCTCCCCAGTGAGCAAGGGGCCTGACATGGGTCTAGATCCCAGGACCCAGGGATCATGACTTGAGCCGAAGGCAGACACTTAAATGACTGAGCCACCCAGGCATCCCTTTTTAATTTTTTAAAATTGAAATTCAATTAATTAACATATAGCATATTATTAGTTTCAGAGGTAGAGGTCAGCGATTCATCAGTCTTATATAACACCCAGCGCTCCTTACATCACATGCCCTCCCTAATGTCCATCATCCAGTTACCCCATCCCCCCATCCCCTCCCCTCCAGCAACCCTCAGTTTGCTTCCTATGACTCATGGTCTCTTAGGGCTCGTCTCCCTCTCTGATTTCCCCTTGTTTTATTTTTCCCTTCCTTCCCCTCTGCTTGTTCCTCTGTTTTGCTTCTTAAATTCCACATATCAGTGAAATCATGTGATAATTGTCTTTCTCTGAGTGACTTATTTCGCTTAGCATAATACCCTCTAGTTCCATTCACGTCATTGCGAATGGCAAGATTTCAATTTTTGTTGGCTGAGTAGTATTCCATTGTGTATATATATATATATAGAGAGAGAGAGAGAGAGAGAGCACATTTTCCTTTTTTTAAGATTTTATTTATTCATTTGAGAGAAACAGAAAGAGAGAGCACAGGCAGGGGGAGAGGCAGAGGGAAAGGGAGAAGAAGGCTCCCTGCTGAGCTGGGAGCCCAATGACATGGGGCTCCATCCCAGGACCTAAGCCGAAGGCAGTTGCTTAACCATCTGAGCCACCCAGGTGCCCCCTATATCGCATCTTCTTTATCCATCATCTGTCAATGGACACCTGGGCTCTCTCCATAGTTTGGCTAGTGTGGCCATCGCTGCTATAAACATTGGGGTGCAGGTGCCCCTCCGGATCACTACATCTGTATCTTTGGGGTAAATACCCAGTAGTGCAATTGCTGAGTCATAGGGTAGCTCTAGTTTCAACTTTCTGAGGAACCAGGACGATTGTTTTAGTCTCTGGGTAGCAGATGCACACAGCTGGTGGTTCCTCTCCGACAGTTTCTGGAGATTTATCTGATCCCTTTGAATGGGCCATATTTTCCCGTTCCTTTGTCCATCTCGTGATCTTTTGTTGAGAATTGAGCATTTAAAAAAAACAGTCTTTCTTATCTCCTTTATCTTTCTTTATCTTCTCTCAGTCTTCCAGACTGATTCTGAGCAAGGGAAGGTCTTCACTAATCAACCTGGTATGAAGGCTTAATACCTTTTCTGGGTGTGTATTTTCCTTAGCCTGCGTGTGTGCTTTTTCCCATCCTTCCATATCCATGACTGCTTTTATTTTTTTATTTTTAAAGATTTATTTATTTATTTTGGAGGGGAAAAGAGAGCGCAAGCAGGGGGAGGGGCAGAGGCAGAGGGAGAGAGAGAATCTCAGGCAGACTCCCCGCTGAGTGTGGAGCCCACAGGGGGCTTGAGATCAGGACCTGAGCCAGAATCAAGAGTCGGCCAGGAGGAGCACCTGGGTGGTTCAGTCGGTTAAGCGTCTGCCTTCAGCTCAGGTCATGGTTCTGGAGCCCGGGGATCTAACCCTGCATCGGGCTCCCTGCTCAGCAGACAGCTTGCTTCTCCCCCCACCCCACCTCTGCTGCCCCTCACCCCACTCCTGCCTGCTCTCTCTCAAATAAATAAATAAAATCTTAAAATAAAAAAAAAAGAGTCGGCCACTTAACCAAATGAGCCACCCAAGCAACCTTCCATGACTGCTTTTAAATGTCTTAATTTCCCTAAGAACCTCACTCAGCGTCCTCTCAGGGCCTTAGCTGTTTATTATAATTCCTCCATCAGTAATCTCTTATCTCAGGGGTCTGCAGCTCTGTAGTCCCCTTCCAGTTTTCATGAACTCCTCCAGCTGCTTTCTATGGCTTCCTCCAGCCTGAGATCCAGCTGTGCTGCTTCTGGCCATCTGAGCTCCACATTAGATGCCACAGAGACCGATCCCTTAGGAGCTCCAGGACAGGTTAGAACATTGCAAACTTGGATGGTTTTGTTCTCTCTGGCTTACAGAAGGAACTGGGGACCAGGCTGGCACTTCTCTCAAAGTGTGCCGTGCCAGGGAGTGGTTGGAGGAAGGACGGGTAAAAACACCATAAAATTTCCCACTGTGTTTTTACTTGTTTATTTTCATTTTTTAAAAAAACTTTCTTCCTGCCCAATGTGAGGCTTGAACTCACGACCCTGAGATTAAGAGTTGCACACTCTACCGACTGAGCCTGCCAGGCACCCCGCCTACGGTTTTGAACGTGGCTTTTTCTTGGTTGGGCATTCACTTGTTTGCTGTAGGTCTTGACTGATTTCCAGAGCTCCTGTAAAGTTATTTTACCCCGTCTCTAGTTGCTTATTTAATATTTCAATGGAGAACAAGGGTCTGGAGATTCCTAGCTCACCATCTTGCTGGTCTCTGGCCCACACGTCCATAAGTTTTGATTTGTTGTATTGTCATTTTCATTCATCTCAAAGTATTTTCTAATTTCCCTTGCGACTTCTTCTTTGACCCTTTCTTCATTTGACCCACTTAGGCATATGTTGTTTAATCTCTACATTTTGGTGCATTTCCCAAATTTTCTGCTTTTAACTTAATTCCAGACTTGTTCAGTGGCCTAGCACATGGTTTCTCCTGGAGAATGTTCCATGTGTGCTTGAGGAAACATGTATTCTGCTGTTGTTGGATGGAGTGCTTGATAGATGTCTTTTGGGTCTAGTTGGTTTACAGTGCTGTTCCTGACTTTTTTTTTTTTTTTAAGATTTTATTTATTTATTCGACAGAGAGAGAGACAGCCAGCGAGAGAGGGAACACAAGCAGGGGGAGTGGGAGAGGAAGAAGCAGGCTCATAGCGGAGGAGCCTGATGTGGGGCTCGATCCTGTAATGCCAGGATCACACCCTGAGCCGAAGGCAGACGCTTAACCTCTGTGCCACCCAGGCGCCCCTGTTCCTGACTTCTATCTGCCTAATTTTATCCATTATCGAAAGTGGGGTTGAAGTCTCTATTTATCACCATTGGATTATCTATTTTTTTGCTCCTTGATTCATCTTACAATTCTTCCACGTTTTAATCTCTTCTTGCCGCCATTATCAGCACATGGCTTCTGTATTAGTCAGCTTGGGCTGTCATAACAACATAACCTACACTGAGAGGTCTAAACAACAGAAATTCATTTTCTCATAGTTCTGGAGACTGAAAAGTCTAAGCTCAAGTTTCTTGCAGAATTCGGATTTTTTTTTTAAGATTTTATTTATTTATTTGAGAGAGAGAGAGTGAGAGAGAGAGCATGAGCAGGGGAGAGAAGGAGAAGCAGGCTCTCCACTGAGCAGAGAGCCCGATGTAGGGTTGTATCCCAGTACTCTGGGATCATGACCCGAGCTGAAGGCAGACACCTAACCAACTGAGCCACCCAGGCACCCCAGAATTCAGTTTCTAGTGAGAGCTCTATTCCTGGTTTGCAGATGACATGACCTTTTTTTTATAAGTCTCTTTATGGGGTGCCTGGGTGGCTCAGTCAGTTAAGTGTCTGCCTTTGGCTTGGGTCATGACCCCAGGGTCCCGGGATCGAGCCCTACGTTGGGCTCCTTGCTCAGCGGAAAGCCTGCTTCTCTTTCTCCCTCTGCCTGCCACTCCCCCTGCTTGTGCGTGCTCTCTCTCTCTGTGTCAAAAAAATAAATAAAATATTTTTAAAAATATATATATTCATGTATGAGAACCCTAATCTAGCCACTTGCCTCCCCACAGCCTTTTGTTTTGTTTTTATTGTTAAATGCGTCATACATAAGAGTGCACTCAATATCACAGACATTTCAAAACTAAGACAGTGACTCCTGGGTGTCGTAGTTGGTTAAGCATCTGACTCTTGGTTTCAGCTCAGATTGTGATCTCAGGGTCATAAGATCGAGCTCCTTGCTGGGCTCCACGCTCAAGTGTGGAGTCTGGTTGAAATTCTCTCTCTCCCTCTGCCCCTCCTGCCCCACTTGGTGTTCTTTCTCCGTCTAAAATAAAATAAATAAATAAAAATTTTTTAAAGGGATAAAACAAACCCCCATATCCCTTTACTGGCACTTGCAATCCTGATTTTGTACATATTTATATATCCCTTTACAACATGTCTTTTAGTTTTGCACATTTTATAAACAGATTTATAAATTTAAAAATAAATTTTAAAAATTCTTCTACAACTAGAGGTTTTCCTTTTAACATTGTGTTTCTACGACTGAAACGCGCTGATGCATGTGGCCATTTTCATTTCATCTTTACTGCTCTGTGTATTTCTGTGTAAGAAATTTGCTAATCAAAAATGCGCTAATCCATTCTCCAGCTGAAGACGGCTTCTGCTCCTACTTCTTACGATCACTGCTGCTCTCAAGATATTTTGCAACCATCCCTGGTGCATAAGCTCAAAAATCTGGGGCGCCTGGGTGGCTCAATTGGTTAAGCATCTGACTCTGGATTTCAGCTCAGGTTGTGATCTCAGGGTTGTAGGATCAAGCGCCGCATCGGGCTCCATGCTCCGTGGGAAGTCTGCTTGAGATTCTCTTCCCCCCGCCCCTCCCCCGCACTAGCTTGTGCTCTGTCTCTCTCTCAAATAAATAAATCTTTTTTTAAAGATTTTATTTTATTTATGTATTTGGCACTGAGAGAGAGAGCACCAGCAGAGGGAGAAGCAGGCTTCCTGATGCGCATAGAGCCCGGTGCGGGACTTGATCCCAGGATCCTGGGATCATGACCTGAGCGGAAGGCAGACGCTCAACACACTGAGCCACCCAGGAGTCCCTCAAATAAATAAATCTTTAAAAAATAATAACAGTAAGTTCAGGGCACCTGGATAGCTCAGTCGGTTGAGCGTCTGCCTTCCGCTCAGGTCATGATCCCAGGGTCCTGGGATCGAGCCACATGTCAGGTTCCCTGCTCAGAGGGGAGCCTGTTTCTCCCTCCCCCCTCTGCTTGTGTTCTCTCTCCCTATCCGTGTCTCTTTGCTCTCTCTCAAATGAATAAATAAAATCTTAAAAAAAAAATAAGTTCAAAAATTCCTCCAGGGCAAATACTTAGGGGTGCCATTGCTGGGGAGTGGGACGTGTACACATTCAGCTGTTTTCTGCCAGACTCTTTTCTGCGGTGGTTTGCCAGTTCATCCCACCCTCAGCCCTGTTCCCCATCCTGCCCAACACTTGGTGTTTTCTGGCTTCGAAATTTTTTCCAGGCTGTGAAATCTTACAGTCTAAATTGTTATTTTCCTGATTACTAATTAGGTTGTAATTAGCATTACAATGCGTTGTATATTTATGGGCCATTTGTGTTTCTCCTCCTGGGCAATGCCTCTACAATTCCTTTGCCTATTACTCAACGGAATGATTTTTCTTATTCTCATTGATTTATGGGAATTCTTAAAATATTCTGGACACTAATCTCCACAATTATACTTAGGGCGATGACCTTTTTTTTTAAAGTCTGAGAAATCTGGGCCCTGTCACTGGTGACCTCTGCGCTGGCTCAGCCCTTCCCCTCTGGCCCCTCCTCCTTGCCCCAGCCCCCTCTGCCCATGCCCTGAGGTCACTTGAAACAATGCATTTAGGTGGGAAGGCTCACCCTTAATCTGATTTTCCTGGTGGGTTTTCCTTCGTCCTCTGGCAGAAAATTACCGTGTCTTCACTGGAAGGAATTGAAAAGCCTGAAGGTGAATTTGTTTGTCCTCTGCTAACGTCCCTTCACATTTATTTCACAGCACGTGCAACAGAGCAACTGAATTCAACTCTCCCACGCTCCAAATTACTGGACCCTCGATCAGTTTAGAATTCAGGCGGTAGGCAGAGTGAATTTCCTTCATCTCTGACCAGCTGGCTCTCGCCTGGCTTTTCTTGGTCTTGGAGGACTTGGTTCAAAGCAGCCAGAATGAGCTGGGCCAGCCTATGCTGCTATCCTGCCCCCCTTCTCCCATGTGCCCTGACCTACTGTCTTGGTTGGCACAGAGTCTAGTTTCCAAAGCATCACAGGCAACAATTTGACCAAATATTTCACTACCACATAACTAAAGGTAACAACTTTCCAGTCTTCCAGCCTCTCACGTCTGTACCTTTACAGCCCCAAACGTGACCCTCTCCAGTCAGCCAATTCCAAAACTTATGATTCTGTAACTTGCAAGCCCCACTTTGAGGTATCAAATTAGGGTCAATTAATATCAATGAAGATTTGATGAGCAATCCAGGGCTGAAATGGTGTCCTCATGAGGTTTTTAGGGATGCAGGCTCCTTTTGTATCTCTGCTAAGACAATGTTAAAATGGACATGTAGCTTTCACAAGATGGCTGCTTGAGCTCCAGCCCTCGTATCTGCATTCAAGGCAATAGGAAGGAGGAAAAGGCAAGGGCAAAAGGAGATTGGTCCACTGATTCGGCTCTCCCTCCTCTTGTTCTTTGCTCTAAAATATATTTATAGGAGCACTGAGTCACTCTCAGGTGGGAAGATGATGGTCAGATTTCACTACTGGGTTCAACAGAATAAAATAAGGGAAAATGCTATTTCCAGTGTGGAATAGGGGTGACACATTGAAACAAATGTGAAAGAACACTTAATCTGCAAAGAAACTTTTAATAATAATTTAAAACTTCATCAAGCAGGATTATTCCAACCTAAAACACTAAGAAATAGGGCCATCAGGAAAACGACACCAACTTCTGAAGGTACCAAAGGGATGTTGAGCAAACTAGATGGAAAATTAGTATTTGTCGAGTTATAAAGATGGGTTTTTCCATAAGACAGACATTAACTTCCCCCTCAACATTATTGAGGAATAACTGACAAATATAATTGTATATATTTAAAGAATACGAGCGATAATTTGATGTACATATGCACTGTGGAATGATTACCCAAATCAAGATAATTAACACATCCATCACCTCACTTAGTTAAGGACGTTAATTATTATTCAGTGACAAATCCTGCAAATACAAAATAAAACTCAAATCCGTGGTCAGGTAATTAATAATCTACCTGGAAAAAAGGCAAAGCAATAAACTCAGAGGCTAGCCTGTCACCGATTTCCTGCACTAATATTATCGACAGAAGCGCTTTGCCAATTTGTGCCGGGTGATTCCTTCTGCAGCCGACTGTGGTGCAGGCACAAAGATGCTAAGTTTAAACATGGGTACAGAGCCGGAAGAGCATTCTCCACTGGGGGTGGGGTTTTCAATAGACAGCAGGTGACCTAAGGTTCCATATCTTTGTTTTCTTATCATAATTCCAAATATGATTTCTGAGGTGTGATTTTGTTTTGAAGACACTCCTCTTGGATAGGTGCCCTATGGCCACAATTAACAATAATAAATGAAACTCTAGCTTTGAAGAGTTGACCCAGGCCACCCCTTGTGAGAGACATGACCTTGTAGGACACACTGAGGTCCGCTCACTTTCCAAGGAATTTCTCCAAAAACCCCACCCACCAACTTCACCTTACATCTCATTGGCCAGAACTTAGTCATGTGGCTAGCCCTCTCTTCGAGGGAGCCTGGGAAATGTAGTTGTTAGCTGGGCACAAATTGCTAAGACCCAACAAAATCAGGGTTTTGTTATTAACAAAAAAGGAAAGGAAAGATATTTCAGGTGGGCAAGGCTAACTGGTTGGACAAAAAGGAGTGTATTTCTTGCAGAATTATTAGAAGGGATGAAGAAACAAGTCAGGGCAATGCTCTCAGAAACAGTGCTGCTTAATGGTCTTGATCAATCTCAGAAAATTAACTTTGTTAGTGTTGCCACCCATTTTGGCAAAATGGATGACCTCTGCCCAGCCTGTCATTTCTTATCCAACCTCCTTGTCATTTCCAAATCAGAACCTTTGATGGGTACATCTTACTGGTGGGAACTAGGTCACATGTCCGCAAGGGAGGCAGGGAAATGTAGTTTTTTTCAAAATCCGACCATAACAAGGTAGGAGTCACAGTTGTGCGGAGCCAGCATATTTCACTGATTCTAAGACACATACTTTTTTCATATGTTCATGTCTCTAAACTTAGGATGCTCCTGACAACCAGTAATGGCTCTTGGCCATTTGGCAATTTTGTAATGGCGTTGGCATTGCTGCACAACCGTGAGACTTCCTTACAAAGGCAAGAAAGCATCTCTATCAGAAGGGTCAGATGGCCTCACTCACCTGCTTTCCAGATTGCAATTCTTCATGGCTGCCATCTCTTCTCACTCTATTTGCCTTTATGTGCTTATGACCTAAATAAAGAAGTCTGCACTTCACTGTGGAGGGTTTCCGGAAGACGCAATGATAGATACAATGGTAGGTTGGTCCTCTTTCTGGTCAGGGTTGGGATGAATGAGTAGGAGAGAGCCTCTCAGGCAGGAGACTCCTGGGTGTAAAGGCATGGTGGCAGTGGGGACAACCTCTCCAAGGACAGCAGGGGAATAAGAAGGGTCTCTGAGTTTGAGGCCTGCTTCTTTCTCCCAGGAGCTAAGACTCCATTCGCAACCTGTCCAGCATCTCCTGCCTCCCTTGGGGAGCCATCCTGAGTCTGGTCCCAGCTGGGCACTCTCCTTTTAGGCCGGTGCTGTTGGACAGACAACACTGGGCCCCATCCTGGCTCCAGCTAAATAAGTTTAGATAAGTGGCTGAATCTCAGGGCCTCAGTTTTCTCATCAGTGAAGTGGGTGTGATGCCTTCTACCTCCCTAGGATGTTGAGAGAGTTAATGGGATGATGGGTGGGAGGTTAAACACCTCGGCCGTTCCGATGGGGAAGGGCTCTCTGCAGTCCCAATCTTTGCTTTCCCTGTTTCTCTGGGGTAGCAGCCCCCTGAGGAAGAGGTGCTAAATCTGGCCTCCCTGCGGAGGCTGGCACTTGTAACTGGGGAAGTTTGCAGAGGGAGGTATAAAGCAGATAGCAGAGCTCTTGTTTGGCCCCTGGGGGGAAGGCACTGTGCCACAGTGCATGGCGCTGACTCTGCCCAGGGCAGTTCGCTGAGTGGGCAGTAGGGCCGTCTGCATCAGAATGAGAACACTCGACTACTGAAGAGAATGATGGGAGAATCTAAATAGAGAGGGGAGGTTCGTAGAAGGCAGTAGCAGGGTCTTTGGAGTGGGAGGGACTGGGGCTCAGAATGTAGCCCCTCCTCTTGTTAGCCATGTGCCCCTGTGAAGGTTGCCCCATCTCTCCGACCTGCACAGCCTCATCTGTAAAATGGGCACAGCAGCTGTCTCATAGGGCTGTTTGTGAGAACCAGGCTAGCTCATAAGCCTAACGTTCCCGTACAACTCTTGGAACATGCTAAGGGCTGGATGTACGCTAGTTCTTTGTTAGAATATTTCTGCCCTGTCTGGGCTGTTTGGTGAATGATAAATGTGAGTGGTTGGGATGACCTTTGCTTTAAGAAAACCAAACCACTCATGCCGAAATCTATCAACTTGACTATCTGAATTCCAAAGGAAGATTTTTCTTTTTTTAAGGATTTTTTGTTTTGGAGTAACTTCAGACTTAGAGAAAAGTTGCCAGTATGACACAGAGAATTCCCATATACCGTTCACCCAGTTTCCGCCATTGTTATCATCCTAGGGTCTACGTACATTCGTCAGAACTAAGAAACTGGGATTCGTACAGTGTTGTTAAGTCAGTTCCAGCCTTTATCTGAATTTGAAGGGAAATCTTTGAGAAGTTACTCTCTTCCTTCAGAGAGTGAGTAAAGTGCTTGACAGAGAAATTGCTGCCGTGGGGATGGAGATGAAAATATGCACAATTGGCCAATGGGATTCAAAGGACAAAAGTATGATTTTGCCAAGTCTGCAGGGTAGCAGGGAGTGAGGAAGAGACAGCCGGGATTCGGGAGCCCTCAGTTCAGGCTTGTGTCTGCCATTTAATCTGGACTGGTCCCCTTACGCGGGTGCCTCTGTTTCGTTTCTGTAAAATTGGAATAATATTCCTTGTCTGGTGCCCCTGGCAAGGTACGGCAGATACCAGTCTCCTCCTCAGACCCATTTTCCCGTCTTCCTCAGTAAGAAACTCCTGAGTTTTCAGCCGGGCACATGCCACTCCACTAAGGACTACATTTCCCAGCTTCCCATACAGCAACATGAGGCCAGGCGACTAGGTTCCAATTAATGGGGAGTAAGCAGAAGTGGTATTCACATCTTCCTCGAGGAAAGAAGGTGTGCCCTTATTCTGCCCTTCCTCTTCGGGGCTGGACAGAATGCTGTCATGATGGCTGGAGCTCCAGCAGCCACTTTAGAGTGTGCCACAATGTTGCCAATGGAAGGCACACATGGCAAAGAAGGTATAAGAAAGCAGGGTTCCTGATACTGTAGAACACTATAGATCAATGGCGTGGACCTCTAGACCAGGGTTTCTCAACCTGAGCCCTATTGATATCTTCTAATTCTTAGAATGGGGACTGTCCTATGCTTTGCAGGGTATTTAGTACCATCCCTGGCCTCCACCCACTAGACGCCAGTAGCACCCCACTCCCTGAGGTGCGACAACCAAAACTACCTCTAGAGATTGCCATCTGTTCTCTGGGGGTGCCAAAGTCACCTTTGGTTAAGAACCACTGCTCTAGAGGGGCGTCTGGGTGGCTCAGTCCGTTAAGTGTCTGACTTTGGCTCAGGTCATAATCTCGGGGTCCTGGGATGGAGCCCCACCTCTCGCCCTGCATCTCAGTGTCTTGCCCTATGACTCAGTGTCTGTTTCCCAAGGGGAGTCCTGCGTTGAGCCCTGTGCTCAGCAGGGAGTTTGCTGTTCCCTCTCCCTCTCCCTCTGCTCACCCCCCAACTTGTGGGCACTCTCTCTCTCGAATAAATAAAATCTTAAAAACAAACAAACAAACCAAAAACCCACTGCCCTAGAGCAGTTCTGTCCAATAGGAATATAACGCAAGCTACAAATGCAGACCACGTATTTAAATTTAAATTTTTTAGTAGCCACATCAAAAAAAGTAAAAATATACGGGTGAAATTAATTTTAATAATATAGAGCATTTGACTCAATATATTAAAAATACTGTCACTTATCACAGGATTCATATAAAAATTGACAGGGCCATATTACTCTTTTCTCATATAAAATCTGTATTATTTATTATTTATTTTTTAAAGATCTTATTTATTTATTTGAGAGGCAGAGAGAGAGTACAAGTACAGCGGGCAGGAGCAGAGGGAGAGGGAGAAGCAGACTCCCTGCTGAGCAGGGAGCCTGACATCAGGCTCGAGCCCAGGACCCTGGGATCATGACCGAGCCGAAGGCAGACGCTTAACCCACTGAGCCACCCAGGCGCCCCTCATATAAAATCTTTAAAATTGGTGTGTACAGTAGTTCCCCCTTATCCATGGGGGAATGTTTCAAGTTTTCCAGGGGACGCCTGAAACCGCACATAGTACCGAGCCCTGTATACACAAGTTTTTCCTATGCGTACATACCTATGATAAAGCTTAACAGATAGATGAGGCTCATCACAGTAACTACGAACAGAATAGAACAATTATTAACAATACACCAGGGGTGCCTGGGTGGCGCAGTCATTAGGCGTCTGCCTTCGGCTCAGGGCGTGATCCTGGCGTTATGGGATCGAGCCCCACATCAAGCTCTTCCGCGATGAGCCTGCTTCTTCCTCTCCCACTCCCCCTGCTTGTGTTCCCTCTCTCGCTGGCTGTCTCTGTCAAATAAATAAATAAAATCTTTAAAAAAACCCAAAAAACAAAAACAATACACCAATAAAAGTTACGTGAATGTGGCCTCTCTGTCTCTCTCACGATATCTTTATTGTCCTGTGCTCACCCTCCTTCTTGGGATGCTGAGAGATGACAAAATGCCTATGTGATGAGGTGACAGGAGGGGAATGACGGAGGCACAGTGACGTTGCGTCAGGCTGCTATGACCTTCTGACGATGTATCAGAAGGAGGATCGTCTGCTCCCCGCCGCGGCTGACTGCGGGGAATTAGAACTGCGGATAAGGGGGGATCGCTGTACCTTCCACTTACAACACATCCTGACTAAGGCTGGCCATATTTCCAATGCTCCATGGCCACGTGGGGCTCGTGGGTACCGTATTGGATGGTGTTAACTCTAGACTTAACAGAAGTTACGGGAGAAAGAAGTGTCTATCTCCTTTAAGCCCTCTTTATTTGGGGGCTTTTGTTGCTTGCAGCAGAATGAAACTCTAACCAGCCCCTGGGTTTTGGATCCACCACACACTTTTAAATGTTCGAGAATTAAAAACGAGATTGGTGATGTGCGGCTGAAAAGGGGAAAGTGCTTTAGAGAAGGTAGGGAGAGGGTGCCCTGCACGCCCCAGGGACTGTCTCCCCGAATCCTCCCAGGAGCTGCAAGATGCGGGTGTCATCACCTTCATGTCATGAATGAGACTCAGCTCGGAGAGCCTGGGGGGTGCTGTGCCCCGCCAGGTCCCCTACCCGCTGAGGCACTCAGGCTCCCCCAGGGCGTTCTACCACTGTCTGGGTCACTCTCCAGGACTCGCCTCCAGCTGAGTCACTTTGCTCAAGGTCATCACCCTTCCCTAGGGGCAACCTGCATCGGACGGACATTCATGAGTGTGGGTGTATCCCTTGCTCAATTTCTGGACAATTCTGAGGACCATCTCAGCTCCAGAGCCACCACAGCTGAATCCGATCCTCTGCCCACTCCTACCCTCACTCACTCCTGGACGGCTGCTGATCGCTCCTCAGCAAACGTCCCCCATGCACCCAGCAACAGAGAGGTTAAGTGACTTGCCCAAGGTGGCACAACCAGTCCCCTCCCCAGAAGTCAGAGGTCACGGAGAGTTACGGTCACTTGGCCCCTTCTTACTCCAGGGGGACGCCCCATGGCTCCCCCATTATTGTAACCCTAGAGCAGCACACTCTTTCTCCCTCTGCACCTTTGCTCGCACTGTTCCTCACGCCTGGAGAATCCCTTCTGTTCTTTCACCACAGAAATCCTACCTCCCTCAGGGCCCCAGCTCAAATTACCCCTCCTCTCCTCCTCCAGGAAGCCTGTCTGTGTTACCTAGCTCTAAAATTTCTAGATAGCTCGAAATCCCTAGTGTGCCTCCCATACACATTTGGGAAGAGCCCAGGGAAACTGCTAACCCTGGAAAGTTGAATGAGGGGAGAAGTGGAGGGGGCAGGGAGATTTTCCTTTCCTGGTACCACCCTTTGAATTTTGGGTGCATTTCTAGGTTATTCCCAGAAGATTAGTTAATGATGTAACAGACCACACTGGTGAGTTTCCGATTCGAACACCCACCAGGCTGTCTCATGGCAGTTAATGTCAATCGGATTAATCCAGCGGCTCATAATGATGACCCCGTGTCAGGGGCAGGGCATGCATTTTGGAGGAGGACATGGCCTCTGCCTGGGAGATTCCAGAGCCTGTTGAGGGCACTGACTCAAAGGAAGATCATTGCCTTCCCAGGAGGGCTGTCAGCTCCCAAGGGCCTCAGACATCCTAGCCGTCCCCAGCTGTTGGGTGCAGGTTGGGTGTGACCTGGGTCGGGCTAGAACCCTGTGCACAGCTGCCCTTCCCATACCCTGGCCTAGGCTGAGGGTCAAGGGGTTATGCCAAACAGGGCACCGAGTACAGAGGTCCAGAGTCAGATGGCCTGGGTTCAAATTTTGAATCTCGGTCACCTTGCCTTAGGCAAGTCACTGCAACCTTCGGAGCCGGTTCCCCTCCTTGCAGAGGTGAAGTGGGGATTGCATGAATTAAGTTAATAGCTATGCAGAGCGGCGCTCAGCAGGTGGGAGCTTCCTCCTTATCCCCTGCCTAGGGCACTGCCCCTCAGTGGGAGTCAGGGTCTGGGGCACTTTAAGGAGGGCCAGGCAGGCCAGAGACCAGGGCTCGGCGGGCTCCCTCTTGCCAGTCCCGGGCTGTCCCATTTTCCTGTCTGGGCCATGTGCACAGCAGTGAGGGCTGGCCCGGCCTCCAGCCTAACAGTGTTGCACTCTCCGTGTTTAGCCTGTGGGCATAACAGCACCCACGGGAGAGGCTCTCCCCAGGAGGAAATGCCTGCCTATGAGCTCTGCAGAGGCACCCTACCTAGGGGAACCTGCCGGGGACCTTGCCAAGGGGCAGACAAGGTGTCCCTCTAGGGAGGGGTGGCTATGCAGGCACCACAGTCTGCCCCTCCTCTTGGCCCTCGGCCTTTTCCTGGAGTGTGGCCTTACACACTCCAGCTGCTCCCTTACTCTGTGGCAGCTTCTCCTTCCCCGTCTGCAAAAGGGTACACTGCCCCTCCCCCCCCAGGGCTACTGTGAAAAGCATCCAGCCCAGAGTAGCTATTCCCAAAACCCCCAGTTGGGGGTCTCAGTTCTTCTCCCCTTCGGGGAGCCCCAGTCAGCAAAATCAATGGCTTTTTAGCATCAGACATTGTTAGTCCACTAGCGCTGCCCTCCCAGGACGTGGACAGCAGGTGTGGACGCCTCCTTCTCACCTTCCCCCAGAATGAGCAGTCCCTCGTCCGTGTATGGGCCCTGAGGGGCTGACATCAGGGCATGGGCTGGGCCTGTCCAGGGAAAGGTCACGGGGTCTGGGCAGACGGGAAGCTGCTTGCTACCTGCAAATACCTGGGAGCCTCCATACCTGCCTTTTCCAGTTGTTTTAGAAGGGGCTCTGTCCTCTCCAGGCAACGCATGTGAAACTTGAATTGTGGTTCAGGGCAAATGTGATCCTTTTCTTTTCTTTTCTATGCCACACCCTTGGCTGCCGATGCTTCTGGGCTTTGCATGTACCCAAAAATAAATCTATGAATGAAGGGTGCCTGGGTGGCTCAGTTGGTTAGGCGTCTGCCTTTGACTTAGTTCGTGATCTCAGGGTCCTGGGATCGGAGCTCTGCATTGGGCTCCCTGCTCAGCAGGGAGTCTGCTTCTTCCTTTCCCTTTGCCCCTTCCCCTGATCATGCTTTTTCTCTCTTCTCTCAAATAAATAAACAAGATCTTAAAAAAAAATTTTTAAAATACACCTATTAATGAAATATTTCAGATTGCCGGAATATATAAGAATGTTCTAATGGCCGCTCATGGTAATGGCCCACAGTTGACGGCCCCTGTGTGAGCCCCGACATGAGCCCCCCTCCGCAGAGGTAAGCCCTGCTCTGAGACTTGGGTCTATTACTTCCTGCCGCATAGGTAAAGACTCGTGTACAACCGCTAGTGCTATTCTGCATGTTGCTAAACCTGATAAAGCGTATTATACAATAGTAATCCACGTCTTGCTCTTCTTTGCCTTACCTCATGCTGTGAGTGTCATCCATGGAGCTCTAGTTCATTTTCAAGCGTGTGGAGAATTCCGTCATGTGAACAGGCCGCAGATGATATCTCTAGCCTCCCACTGATGGACATTTCCTTTGTCTCCAATGTTTACTATTATAAACAATACGGGGATAAACATAATTATACAGACTTTTCCCTCTGGCTAGGATACCTCCCCACCTACTTTGGCCATCCTTATACTCCTGTTCACTCGTGGAAACCATCCCCCCGGGTATCAGTCTCCAGATTCTTCATGGTGACCTCCTCTAAGTGCAGCTGGCATCCCTTGTGGAATGGCCAAGAGGGTGCTGTCCTTTGAGGACGCTGGGGGGGCCCCAGGCTACTACTCAGGAGCAGACACACATCTGGATCCCAGCACATCTGCCCAACCTCGTTCCAAGAAAGGAATGCCCGGCTTTAGGACAGGAATTGATGGTAGCCGAAGAGCATGGGCTCTTAAGTCTGCATTTTGGGCAGGGCCGGGTGGCAGGACTCACGCTCATTCTGTGTGGTATCTGCAGGAGCAGATCCATTGCCAAATCTGAGATGGCCTCTGATGGGGCTGGAATGGTTGGGGGCAGGCTGGGCTTTGATCTCCACTCTACAGGATGGTCCGGAACTCCAGGAAAGCAGAGGCAGAAGGCTGCCCGGCCTCCTAGGGGCCAGCCTGGAACAGGACCAGCATCATTTCCCTGGCATTCTATGGTCAAAGCAAGTCACAGGGCCCTCCTGATGAGAGAAGCAGCACGCAGTCCATTTATTCCACCCAGGGTCACAGATCCTGACGGAGTCAGGTGGAAAACCCAGGTCCGAACCTGGGTCATCTGTTTCCCACGACTGGAGCCCTTCCTCCGGGCTTTTGCACATGCTGTGTGCATAGCTGGAGACCCTCCTCCAAGCCCCGCTTCACAGATTGGCCTAACTTCCGCTTACCCATCCAGCAGGAGACATCACTTTCCCGGGGGGCTGTCCAGAGCTCCACAACCCTCCGTCGTACTCCTAGAGCAGCCTCTACTCTTGCTTTCCCACCGGCCTCTCCAGTTAGAGTGCCACCCACACCCCGTGCCATGTCTGCACGTGGCAGGTGCTCTGGGGTACTTGTCCAGTGAAGGGATCCATTACGGGTGTGCTCTTCGCACACCACCCCAGAGAGCCTCCCACTTAGATGCTGTGCTTGTCATGGACCCTGAGACAGAGCTTAGCGTTCAGGATGTTTATTAGGAAGTTTCCTTGAGATTAGCACCTGTGCAAGGGATGGGAAGGAAGCAGGAGTGGACTGAGGGAGGTCCCATGGGAGGTACCCATGACACATTTGACGGGCCCCTCGGGGAGTCCTGGGGCTAAAAGAGCCAATCCGCAGAGATGGCCAGACTTTCATTCTCCTGTCTCAATGGGCATTGGGATGTGGACACCCAGGGAGGGTGGGCAAGGAGGCTCTCTGCCGCAAAGGCTGTCCCTGAAGGGGCTGATGGCCAAGGGCTCTCTGCTTACAGCACTCCTCGTGGCTCACACCGTAAGTCCTTCCTTGCCGGGGGTTTGGATGACACATTTCTATTTTCCTCATGGGGTAGAAGAGCAGTGGGGAGGTAGTAGTCCCTGAGAGCTGCTTTGAGGAAGTGTCTTGCCAGCCATGACCTGTGCTGGAGGAAGAGTTGCTTCGAGAGCAGAGTGAGGGAGGGTTTTACCCACATCCATGCTTGGGGGAGCTGGAGTTGCAAGTCTGGGGCTTCAAGGGATTTCATTCCATTCCATCAACACTCAGAGACAGAATGTCCAGCTCCTCTGTTCCAGGCTCTGTGGCATGGAGCGGGGGATATCACTTGGGTGTGAGTCATGGCTCCATGACCTCCACTCCGTCCTTATTGACCACCCCCGCCCCCACCCCCCCCTGCACCATGAGCCACTGTCTATACTTCTTCCAGACGGATCTTTCCAAAAGGCAAATCACATATTCAACTTCTCTTCTGAAGCTGAAAACACCCTTAGAAATCCCAGCTCCATGCCAGGGCCTGCCAGGCCCTCTGTGATCTGCCATGTCCACCTCTCTCACCTTATTTCCTTATCCCCTTGGTCACCCAGCCCCAGCCATGCTAAAGTTGGTCTGCCTTGGCAATTACTAACCAGAGCCTGGACCCACTTCCCCTCCAGATGCTCAGAGAGATGCTTCCTCCAAGTCTGTAAGGTCTTGGTGCAATGTCACTTCCTTCAGGAAGCCTCCTCTGATTACCCACTCGATGCATTCCTTTTTTTCATATTTATTCAACAAATATTTATGAAGCATTTACTATATCCCAAGCAGTTTTCTAGGCACTGGGAAAACACGATGAGCTGGAGTCCGGGCCTTGCCCTCTTGCAGCTTACGTTCTAGTGGAAAAGACAATGAACAAAAAGTACCGCGATTGCAGAGAGTGTAAAGTGGAATGAAAAAACAAGAGCAAGGTAAGGGGGTGGAGAATGTCCGGTTCGGGGACCCTAACATCCAAGCTCAGGGCAGCCTTTCCCCAGCCGCGGTGCCGCTGTGGCGACCCGCCCTGGGCGCAGAGTCAAGGGCGGTGCGCTGGGGAAACGCGGGAGGTCGTCGGGGCGGTGGTGAGGGTCACCTGGACTCCACCCTCGGGGGCGAAAGAGTAGGCTAGGCCTCAACCCCTGTCCGCGGCCGCGCCACCCCCGCCAGTCCCGCAGCCCCGAGGCGCGCTCGCTCCCGGGAAGGGCAAGCCCGAGCGGGTCAGCCAGGTGCGCAGCCTCCGGAGGCCACCGCCCCGCCGCGCGGCCTGAGGGGGGCGGGTCCGGCCGTGGCTCCGCCCCCGAGCCGTCCATAAATGCGCCGGGCTGGCGGCGCCGCCGGTTGTGAGCGCGGCTTCCAGGGGAGCGGGAGAGGTGAGCGCGGACCGCAGCTGCTTCGCTGCTACGCCTGGGGCGCGGCGGGCGCGGAGCTGCAGCCATGCTGTTCTGGCACACGCAGCCCGAGCACTATAACCAGCACAACTCCGGCAGCTACCTGCGGTAAGGGCCGCGCCGCCCCGGCTGGACAGGGCGCGGCCGGGGTCCGCGGGCTAGGCGCCGTCGGACGTCCCGGGGCGGGGCGGGAGCCGCAGGGTCCCGGGTCCTGAGTGCCCTCGCTGCGCCCGCCCCCCCCCCCGCCCCCGGCTGTCCGCCCTTTTGTGGACTGGGAGGGACATCGCCCAGGGTCCCGCCTGGGACGGACCCCGGCGGGACCCGTCGTCCCTTGACGACCCTGGCGGGCGCGGAGCACATACCTGCTGGCCGCAGCCTCCGGGGCCGTCTGCCTCCCCCGTCTCTCCTCTCCCCGCTCGCGTCGGAGCAGAGGAAACTTCCTGCCCTCAGTCCGGTGCCCGTCGCGGGGAAGTCTAGTCCCCTGCTCTTTGCCCCTCTCTGCCCGGGTCTCTCCGAACCTCGCGCCCTCTCCGGTGTCCTTGGGCGGCCGGAGGGGGAGAGTGAGCGGCGAGGGCCGACCTTGCGATTCAGCCTCGCGGGCCGGCGGGCGGGGGCTCAGAGGGACTGGCTGCCCCCTCCCTCCAGGTGGTCTTGCGTGTATTGGCCTGGGGCGCGCACGTTTATTGCCCTTGATGGAAATCTTTCTTCTTCTGCAGGGACTTGACTAGTGCTCTTCAAAGGGAAAAGTAAGTCCTGCTTGTTTTTCAAAGTTCTCTCTTATCCCCTTTAAGGAAGTCAGAGCCCCGTTAGCTTCAGTTCCTGGAGGATTGTTTTTCCCTGTTCTGCAGCTCGCTGGGCACTAATGGGCAGTTATTTCATTTACTGAACTCGCCTGAACCAGCTTTAGCCTGTCTTTATTTCCATCCTAGTCACAGTTTATGAAATGTGCCTAATTCAACCCAAAGGGCATTTGGTATGGGCTCAGAGAAAGTGAATGATGAGCTGGGAGGAATCGCTGGTGCCGATAGCCCTGAAGTGAGAGCTATTCTGAGTGCCCTTTTTTTTTTCTCCCTCCCAAGAAGTTCCCACTCAGATTTACAGTACACGTTATTTGGAAATCCTGGTTTCTGATAAGTATGTGTCCACTAGTCCTCTCTGAAGACAGCCCCGTTCCAGAAGCAAAGAAATGATTGGGTTTATCTGATGTGTCCTCTGTTTTTTATTCATGCGCCTGAATAGGAGGAGGTCTCCTAACTCTCACACTTAATTAGGGAATGATGGCCTTCCCTGCAGACCATGGAAATGTCACCAGAGGGAAGCTGCTCTGGGGCATGTCACAAGTCCACAGGGCAGGTGTTAGTCTCTGCAGAAAATTGTGTCCATTCACCTGCCTGAAATGCTGCAATGGAGTCCATTTTTATTGTACTGTGTGATGGGTTATGGTTGTGGTTTTGCCTACATTTTAGTTTGTGGCGGTTAAATATGTTGCCACATCTTAAAAGTGAGTTTGAAGGTGACCTTGAGTGGAATGTGAGTGTATTTAAAACTTCCTGGATACTTAAAGTGTCATCCCATTAGGAACAGTTCTCCCCTTGTATGGGAGGTGCTTCTGCTTCTGAAATGGAAATTGGTCTGTGGAATTCCTTAGATACCTTTTTAGGATTTTGGTATTGTTTCAGGGGTTGGGAAGTGGGGTGGGAATTGGGGTGAAAGGTGCCAGACAGCCATACTGGTTTCTGGGGTCATTCAGGGACCGTGCATAAGGAAGCATTTGATCCATGCTGTTGAGAAAAAATTTTTTTTATTTCATGTCTTGGAAACTGGGGTTTTAACCCTTTTAGAGGCTGACCTCATTGAAGGCCAAAGTGATGGTCAGTGACTATGCCATTGGTTTCCTCAACTCTAGAGAGAGTCTTGTCTTTTTCCTTGGTTAGTGTATTTTATTTTCGGTCATTTCCTTGCCCTGCAGAACCTCTGCAAGTTGTCTGACCTTACCAAGGTAGTGGCCTTTACTCCTTTCTTCCCTTTTTCTGTTTGATGTTCTCGTGACTTTTATTCCTTGGCAAATAAGGGTGCCAGGCTTGAAATAAATTACTGTTGAGTGATGGTTCTTACCACCCCTACTTCTCTTTTTTCTTTCCTTTCCTTTTCTTTTTTTCCTTTCTTTCTCTTTTTTTCTTTTCTTTAAATTTAAAGGCAGCAGCCCATGGATTATTAACTTAACACAGTCTCGGCAAACATGAAATTATGCAATCCCCAGGTGAGCAGGCCTGCTGCTCCTATGTTCCTAGATAACCACTTGGGCTGGGAGTGTGCACCAGTGTGGCAAAAGGAAGGTGAGGTGTGGGGGGAGCCAAGAGACCACTGCGCTCCTGTCTTTGGGCTGGGGACGGTGGCAGAGGCAGCCCCCACACAGAGTTTCCAGGTGTGCTCCAAGCCAGACTTTAACTTCTGAGAATTGTTTGGGATTGCTGGGGTGTGTGCCGTGTTTGTGTTTTAGAGAAGACTGGTTTATTGTATTGTATGAGGAACACGTTGTACCAGTGACGGCTGTTTATATAGTGAAGTGGGGTCGGTGAATCTGATTCATAACCTGGGACACTCAGAGGGAGGAGGGTTATCAAGATAAGGGTACTGGCACTTTTGGGGCACCTGTTTCTATGCTGTTTATAATTTAGAGGTCTTAAACTAAGCCTCTCCTGCTCATGGGTCATTCATGTTCTCGAGAATTTCTTTTTCCCTTGCCAGGGCATTTAAAAAGTACATCTAGAGACAAGTCCCAGGCTAATGGGAGGCTGATTTTTTTGGTTATAGTGGAGAGTTTTGTTCAGAGGTGGAGGAAAAGGATTTCTGAGCATCTTGATATTTTGCATTTGATTAAGAAAATTGAATTAAAACCTAAGTCTTTCCTCCTCATTTGCATTTAGGAGGTATTAGTATGACCCTTAAAATCAGGGTTATGGGCCAACTGTCCTTTTTTTTTTTTTTTTTTAAAAAGATGGGGAGTGGTGGGTGTCACAGCCTGGACGAGTGAAATGCAGTTTTATTTGCATAGTTTACAGAGGCCTGAGGACAAGGTTGAATTGGTCTGAGAAGCCGCTGAGGAGTAGAATAGTTTACTTAAAAAAATGAAAATGTTTGTTCAGATTCTTCGACTAAGAGCAAGACTACATAATGAGCAATCTCTTGTGGATGGCAACCATGTGGCATTTAAAGTTCACTCTGTTGCTGCCAGTTGTCACAGAGATGATTTCGGTAATCTGTAGATATTAGGTAACTTGGCGTTTTTGCCTCCCTGATTTGATTCAGTAAATCTCTGGAGGGCCATTGAGTGAAAAATAGAATCAAGGATTGGATGGCTCGGTTTGAAACGAGCATCCTGGAGCGCTGGTGATGCGTGAGGTCTGCACCCCGGCGGCACACTGCAGCGGCTCTGCTGTGTTGCCCTTGATGGCCCTGGTCAGGACCCACTTCTCCAGCTTGGCTCTGTCTTTGCCGGTGGGCTCCTGGGGGCCCTGCTCCTGACCGCCCCCTCCTGTGTGTTGCAGTGATGTGCTCGCCCTGCCCATCTTCAAGCAAGAGGAGCCCCAGCTGTCCCCCGAGAACGAGGCCCGCCTGCCGCCCCTGCAGTACGTGCTGTGCGCGGCCACATCGCCCGCCGTGAAGCTGCACGAAGAGACTCTGACCTATCTCAACCAAGGTAGTGGCCGCCACGCTGAGCCAGGGCAGAGCCTGGGTGCGGGGCAGACCTCCCAGCAGGAACGGGGAGGTGACCCGGATGACGCACTTGGGCTTCCTTAGCTGATTTCCGTGCCCGGTCACAGTGGGGTTAGTTGGGAAGGAGACTGTTGTGCCAGAAAGATTCCACTTCCTGGCGGTGAGAGCTCCCTGAGCCTCCGCGTCGTGGTCTGGAAGGTGGGCGGCTCAGTATGGAGTTGCTCGGGCCAGCCGGGGGTGCGCCCTCCCCGGGGCAGAGGCTGTCATCGGCAGCTGTTGTTAGAATTCCTGTTTACTGTGACCGTGGCCGGTATCCTTTGCTGGACATACATGGAGCACCTTAGATATATGAGGTCTGCTGTCCCTTCGGTTCCACGCGTGCCAGGCAGAAGTCCCATGTGGTGGTGGCGCCAGGACCGTTCACTGTTTCCTGAGACAAGTGGCACGGGCTTTGCCATTTGAATCTCCACTCTTGCACTTCCTCACGCCGTGACTGAGCTGCCTTTCCTTTTTCTCTGTGTCTTGATGTAAACGGAGAAGTGTAATTTTGTGACATGAAAGAATGCAGCTGTTTAGAGTGCCTGGTATGATAATGGCTGTACAGTTGCTGATTCCCTTTATCAGGACACGTGGATCAGTGTCCTAACAGATGGCGTTTTTTGTGGTTTCTGTGTGATCGTGTGTATGTGTTTATTGCACTTCCTTCCCGGGTCACCTCGTCGACACCCTGGCATCAAGTGGCTTAATCGCCCCTGTGTTTTTAAGTAGGCAGAGCAGAGGGGCAGGGGGACCACGGTGTGCTCTGTGGGGTCGCACTGAATTGCACGGGAGCTGCAGTGTGGAAGCAGCTGGTCGTCCCCGGGCTGCCGCCTTTCCGTAGAACTTGGAGGCCTTAATTTGGAGAGCCCGCCAGGGGTGGGAATCAGCCCGATCCTCAGGCTGGTCCTCTGCGGGCTTGCCAGCTTCTGGGCGGGGGGCTCTGCATCCGCCTATGGATGGAAGCAGCCTCCTCCCGGGCTTGGTGTGGCCCAGTGGCAGGGTACGATGCTCCCTGCGGGTAGCTCTGTGGCCTCAGCTGGTTGCCAAGCCCAAACTCTGTCAGTTGCCAGGCGCCTGACTCTGGCCCTGACCGCTGGGGATGCGACCCTGTGGACGAGGACCTCTGTGCCCCTGTGCTTGTCTGTGGACTGGCTTCGGCCATTTTCTTTCTTTTGCAAAGAAGGTCAAATGCTACCAACCTGGGGAGCTTTGCTTTCCTCTCCGGGCCTCTGCTTTTTTGCCTAAAGGTAGCCTGAAGAGATGCGCTAATGTTCACGGAGCGCTGGGCTCCGAGGCTGGTCTTGTTCCTGGCCCCATGCTGCGGTGCTGAGGAAGGAGTGAGTGGAGACACTGAGTGTGCACCCGCCATCCACCCTCCCCCTCCTCTGCAAAGCCTTTGCCTGCCTGGCCTGCCTTGCCTCCAAGCCCTCCTCCCTGTAATCAGCCAGCTTTGCACCATGTTTGGCACTCCTCATGCTAGGCCTTTTTAAGATTTTCTTCTCTGTTCAGTGGGCGCCTGGGTGGCTCAGTCGTTGAGCCTCTGCCTTTGGCTCAGGGTGTGATCCCAGGGTTCTGGGATCGAGCCCCGCATTGGGCTCCCTGCGCTGCTGGGAGCCTGCTTCTTCCTCTCCCACTCCCCCTGCTTGTGTTCCCTCTCTCCCTGGCTGTCTCTCTCTCTGTCAAATAAATACATAAAATCTTAAAAAAAAAACCAAAAAACAGACTTTCTCCTTTGTTCAGGATAGAAAAGTTAAAACGGGAAAAGAGTTGCCTTATGCTGTTACCATCCTGTGTCAGTTTGGTGTATTTACTTTAGATACTTTTTAAGTTGCATTTTCCTGGTTATTAAAGGAGCATGCTCATTGTAGAAAATTTGGATGATTTAGACACGTATAAGGAAGAAGATGAGAAGAAAAAATTGAAATCGCTTCCAATTTCACCTGAGGACCGCTGCTAACCTGATTCCCACGTACGTTCATGTGTGCGTCTTTAAGCATCAGTCCAGCTCCGGATATACTAGATTGATGAGCTTTCCTCATTTCACTCAAAATGCTTTGAGAACTTAAATTTTTGTAATGGGTGCATAGTATCACAGGTTACAGGTCCGTGGCTTTCACCAGTTTCATGGATGGACACTTAGCTTTAGTTGTTGTCTTTATGTAAAATGTTAAAAAAAAAAATAGTAAATTACCTTCGAAGTAGGATTATTGGACCAAAGGGTTTGAATAAGGCTTTCGACGCATTTTTACCAAATTGCGTTTGCCTTCGCAGCAGAATGCTCCAGCTGACAACACTAGCCAGCCGGGCACGTTCTACTATCTCTTTCCCAGTATTGGACATGGTGGCTTTTGTCTGAGTAGTGAAACGTAGAACTTAAAGCAGCATTTCTATCATAGTGCTTATCGTGAGCTAGCATGTAGCAGCCAGTGTGGTTGAATATTGTAAAATAAAGTTCTTGATCTTCTAAGTTTCTCCATCAATTATGTTCGTGTTCTTCGCACATTTTTCTGTCGGGGTGTTTATATCTTGTTGATGGTAAGAGCACGCCATATATGGAGGGTGTCAGCCTTCTAGTTGCTGTTCGTTGCAGACATTTTCTCCTGTTGGTTGCTGGCCGTTTAACTATATTTATTGTGTGATAACTATATTCATGCTGTGGGATCTATATCATGGTTTTTTTTTGTGTGTAAAAAGTTTATTTGAAGTGTCTATTGTAAAATCTTTCAGTCTTTTAAAATAGCTTTTCTTCTACTCTAAGAATGCCTGCCCCCAGAATTGCTTAGTAGTTTCCTAAATTTCATTTCATGGGTTCTAAATTTTTTTTTTTTTAAGATTTTATTTATTTATTCGAAGAGATAGAGACAGCCAGCGAGAGAGAGAGAACACAAGCAGGGGGAGTGGAAGAGGAAGAAGCAGGCTCATAGCGGAGGAGCCTGATGTGGGGCTCGATCCCAGAACGCCGGGATCACGCCCTGAGCCGAAGGCAGACGCTTAACCTCTGTGCCACCCAGGCGCCCCAGGGTTCTAAATTTTAACATTGAAATGCATTTGGAATGTTTTTTTGAAACTTAATAATTAGGTATTTAGTGATGTTTTGAATTATTACATTATATATACGGACACAGACACACACACACACACACACACACACACACACATTTCAGCTTTACCAGTGAGATTTATACTGTCACGTTGCATTTGGAATTTATGATGTGATATAAGGGTCTACCTTTATTTTTCTAAATAGTTAACCTACTAGTTACTGCCTATTTTATCCTTGTCTCACTGGTTTAAAATGCCACTTGGAGCATTTAAAAAAGCTGTATTCTTGAGTATTAGTCCAGAAACAGACCCATGTATAGGTGTTTGTCCAATAGCCCTGATAGTCATTGATTCTTGCCCCATTTCACATTGAACTATTCCTTGTGGCTTGGAAATTGTCCCTATTCCAGTGTAAAAGTTCCTTTCATCATTTTTCTTAGCTACTCTAAATCAAATATTCTTACAGATGGATTTTACAATCATTGCATCTCCTTTGTATACCTTTTTTTTTTTACATCGATGAGATCAAATTCTTCATAAAATTGTTTCTTGATTTTATTAAAAACTGTTCTTGTAATACTTTCTGTCTCTTTTTTTTTAAAGATTTTATTAGACAGATAGGGCATGAGTCGGGGAAGAGGGAGGGGGAGGGGCAGAGGGATGGGGAGAAACAGACTCCCCGCTGAGTAGGGAGCTGGGTCTGGGGCCCGATCCCAGGACCCTGGGATCATGACTTGACCTGAAGGCAGCCGCTTAACTGACTGAGCCACCCAGGTGCCCCATTTTCTGTCATCACTAAAACCTTTTTACCATCATTTAAAATGTCTGCATATTATTTCTCTGTTTCTTTTTGTTATTTACCGGAGCATAGTGGCATAACTGCTGGAAGAAAATAGACAATGTAATTATTTTACTGTCTCCTGTAATAGAATGGAAACTCTATGAGGGAAGAGCCATATCTGTCTTTTTAAAACATTGTATCCCCGACAGTAAGCTGGGTGCCTTGACACTGAAGTAGATACTCTATAGATACTCAGAAAATTGAACAGTAGGCGTGACTTTATTTCCATTTCATTTTTTTCTCTCCTCCCTTTTTGTTGCTGTTATTAATAATGCTGAACTGAATATCTTTTTTTGGCATATCTTATTTAAAGTAGCCTCTACTTCTGTGTCACATGACAAATAGTCATTGATTCAGTTAAAAACAGTAGTTTTGACACATCAGTTAAAACCTTTTTCGTTAATTGAAGAGTTACCTGCTAATAGTATTTGATGTTTATTGCATTGGCTCTGTGACATCTATTACACTGTTTCTTTGAGGCCATGCCATATCCTCTTCCTTGTAATAGTGTTTTTAAAGGTCTCTGAAAACAGGAGGGGATGCTCTGTCTGTAAGATCCTTAAACCATCGGATGTTCACTTCTCAGTGCAGTGTGAAGCCAGTGTGTTACGTGTGGTGTCTTACCACCAAGCCCAGTGGCTAATTTTGTGTATGGCGAAAACTGTTTGTAAAACAAAGTATGTCCTCTTCTTCTGACATGGAGTCCTAAGGAATGGGTGGCCAGCTGTTGCATAGAGGTCTGCAATGTCCCAGATCAACCTTTTTGTCATTGGCCAGATCTTTCCTAAAGGCTGGAGCCAGAAGGAAGGGGTAGAAGTGTGCCGTGGGGGGAATAATTAGGGACAAGAGAGGAAAGAGAACCCCAGGCAATCTGTGTGGGGAGTTCTGACTTGGAGATAAGGAACAGCTTTGCAAGAATGGCTTGTTACAGAGGAAGCTTTGGTATCTTCTTCCAAAGAACTCTTGGATCTTAAATATAGTAATGGATTCTTACAGGCATCTTACATTCATTCATGGAATGAAATTTCTGTCCTTTGGAAGGAGAGGATGGTTTAGTGAGGAGACAGAAAAGCCCCAAGCAAAGGCAAGAATGAGGTGTGCGTACGTACGTGCGTGCGTGAGCCTGGTGCACACGGTGGTGGGATGGGGTGCAGTTAAGCACACTGTCTGTCTGAAGAACCCTGAATGGTTTGGGATGGCTGAGATTAGGGGAACACAGAGTGAATGATACGGCGGGAGTGGTAGACCAGATGGCCACGTTCCCCAGCTGCCTTGCTGAGGCTGAGCTGTTGGGCGGCCATGTGGGCAAGTCACTTACCCTCTCAGTGCCTTCCATTCTTCATTTGTAAGGTGGAGGAAATAAGATCTCTACAGAGTAAATGCTACTATGTGGATAAAATAGGTTAATGCCATAGAGCACCGCAATGGTATCTGGCACATAGGACATATTGATGATGAAGTGGACACTTGTTTGCCTTAATGCCACACACACACGCGCACACGCGTACGCACGCGCACGCACACACACACACACACTCTCATACGCGCGCGCACACACACTCACACGCGTGCGCACGCACACACACGCACACACGTGTGCACACACACACGTGTGTGTATATATATTTAATTTTTATTTATTTGCCCTACCCCATCCCTAATTCTGTTTTGGAAGTTAACAAGGTTATCAAATTGGGACTTCGAAATTTTTTGCTATTTTTACCCTTTTCCTAATTCAAAGATTAACACAGGATTGGTTCTAGAACTAAGAATTGCACCTTTTGGAACTGTGAACTGTAAGGTGGTAGCTTTGGGACAGATGAAAGCCAAGAAGGCCTGCTGAAGTTCACTATTCTTCATTCACTTCATTCACTGTGAATGAAACCAGGTAATAGACTTAATCCGGAGGAGACATTTCCTACACAGGTTGTTAAAATACTGTCTTTAACTTTGTGATTCCAAAGGCATTGGACCCCTCCCTACATGATGTGAGCTGTTTCATTGAGGATTACTTTGCTTGGATCCTCGGCCAAGTAAAGCTTTGTGCAAGGACCTCAGCCTTGAGTGTGTGACGCATTGCTCAGTACTGTAGAATTTACACTTTCTGATATTCTCTTTTGAATAATCCTCTGAAAAGGTATTATTCCCATTTTAAGGATAGGCTGAGAGAGGTGAAATCTGCTTTTCTCTCCTGTGTGGTGCAATTAGGCAAGCCTGGGGAGTGATTGAGTGGTATGATGTGATAACGAACTGCAGAGTTCTGGAAGGGGAGAAACCCCCCCACCCCGGGCATTTCTGGGAGCGGTGCCCGTCACCTGCTACTCCTGATGCAGCTCTGAGGGTGAGTGGGGAAGAGAACTGTGAAGGAATGGAGGGGGTAGAAAATGCCTCCTTGAACAGAAAACCGTAATCAGTTGCTCCCCTCTCCCCGCATGCTCTGCACCCACAGTGACCTGAGGGAATGGCCAGGGAGATAAGAAGTCAGGGCGGGGAAGTCCTGTCTTCCTGCTCCTGGACCAGGACAGATGGCAGCTGCGTTTTTACCAGCCTCTACTCTAGGGAAGTCACTTAATCTCTAGAAGCCTCAGATTCCTCACCTGTGGAGTTAGAATGGTTTCATTTGTGTGTTGCCTAGAGAACTAAGTGAGTAACAGTGTTTGGCAAGTGGTACGCACAGTTACCTTGCCCCCCTCCCCAGTTATATCAGTGACTTTGAATTTAAGGAATGAGGCAAAGGATTACTTGTTACACTTTCTCCATAGCTAACGTGTTCTTTCCAGATTAATTTTTAGCTTGAAGTTTGGGAATATAAACTGAGTAAGCCAAGTGATCCTTAAATACATTCCTTTTTTTTTAATGTGTTTTTTTCCTGAGTAAAAAAGTGGCACATACTTACTATAAAACAGAATGCCAGACAGTACAGAAATTTGTACTGTAGAAAGTTTTCCATAATCCCACTTCACAGATTTTTCTTAGTCCTGCATTAACCTACTTTTGTCTAACTATTTGGACACACATGATACATACTTAATAGAAATGCGTGTGCCTCCCCTTTTTTTTAAAGAGAGCGCGAGCGTGCCCACGCGCACGAGTGGGGCGGGGAGGGGGCAGAGGGAGTGGGAGAATCCCAAGCAGGCTCCACACTCTGCGCAGAGCCCCCCTTCCAGCCTCAGTCTCAACGACACCGAGATCATGACCTGAGCTGGAACCAAGAATCAGATGCTTAACTGACTGAGCCACCCAGGTGCTCTGTGCCCCTTTCTTTTTTAATTTATTTTTATTTTTATTTTTTATTTTATTTATTTCCAGAGATTGATTTCTTTTTTAAATTTAAATTCACTTAATTAACATAATGTATCACTAGTTTCAGAGGTAGAGGTCAGTGATTCATCAGTCTTAGGTAATACCCAGTGCTCATTGCATCACGTGCCCTCCTCGCTGTCTGTCACCCAGTTACCCCATCGCCCCGCCTTCTCCCCTCCAGCAACCCTTAGTTTGTTTCCTATGATTAAGAGTCTCTTACGGTTTGTCTCCTTCTCTGATTTCATTTTACTTTCTCCTCTTGTCCCCTATGGTCCTCTGTTTTGTTTCTTAAATTCCACATATGAGTGAGATCATATGATAATTGTCTCTCTTTGATTGACTTTGTTTAGCATAATACCCTCTAGTTCTGTCCATGTCGTTGCAAGTGGCAAGATTGCATTTTTTTGATGGCCTCGAGTAATATTCCATTGTATATACACACCACATTTTCTTTATCCATTCATCTGTCGATGGACATCTAGGCTCTTTCAATAGTTCGGCTGTTGTGGACATCGCTGCCATAAACACTGGGGTGCAGGTGCCCCTTCGGATCACTCCATTTGTATCTTTGGGGTAAATACCCAGTAGTGCAATTGCTGGGTCATAGGGTAGCTCTGTTTTCAACTTTCTGAGGAACCTCCACACTGTTTTTCAGAGTGGCTGCACCATCTTGCATTCCCACCAACAGTGTAGGAGGGTTCCCCTTTCTCCGCATCCCCGCCAGCATCTGTTGTTTCCGGACTTGAGAAATGGGATCATATTATGTATTTTCAGCAACTTGCTCTTTTTTATCCCCCAAACAAAATATTTTCAGTCTTTCTATGTGGGTACCTTACAAAAACAAAAAACAAAAGTCGATCTTCACTGGTTACATTATGGTCCATTTTCTGGGTGTCCTGTTACCTGTTTTCTTGAGGAATATCAGGCTTGTTTCCATTTTTTTTTTTTTTCCAGAATTACATCCAGAACTCCAGTGAGCTTGCGCGTACACATACCTTGTGCTTAAGGGAGAGTGAGAATATCTGCAGGATAAATATCTGGAAATACAATTGCCAGTACAACATTGTCGTAGATACTGCCATATTGCCCTGCAATGAAGTTGTACTTATTTGTACTTTTACGAACAATAAGTATTGAATGATTGTTTATTTCCTCCTGCCTTATCGTCTGGTCCTCCTCTCTACCACACCTGAAATACGCAGTCCTTGCAGGCAGAGACCTTGTTCACTGCTATTCGCAGCTCAGTGCCTGGCATACATGACTTCTGTTAATGAATGAAAGATGTCTGTTCTTCCATACCTTTGCCAAAGCCTTTTAACCTTAAAAACCTTAAAGTAGTGGGGAAGGTAGAAGGTATTCTATTGCAATTTTCATTTCCTTGATGATGTTGAATATATATATATATATGTGTATATTTTTAAAGATTTTATTTTTAAGTAATCTCTATACGTAATGTGGGGCTCGAATGGACAACCTGGAGATCGAGTCACGTGCTCCACTGACTGAGCCAGCCAGGTACCCCTGAATATATATAATTTTTATGTTCTTTGATCATTACCATTCTGTATGCTTTTCATGTATTACCCATTTTTCAGGTGGGATTTTTATCCTTGTGTATTAGTACAGGCTCTTTTCATATTTGGGATGATGTGTTAGAATTCTGTTTTTCCAGGGTCACCTGGGTGGCTCAGTAGGTTGAGTGGCTGACTCTTGATTTCAGTTCAGGTCATGATCTTGGGGTCCTGGGATCCAGCCCCGTGTAGGGCTCCACACTCAGTAGGGAGTCTACTTGAGATTCTCTCTCCCTGTCCCTTTGCCCCTCTCCCTGCATGCACACACAAGCTCTCTCAAATAAATAAAATCTTTTTTTGAAAAAAAAGATTTTATTTATTTGAAAGAGAGAAAGCGAGGAAGAGACGGCACGAGTGGGGGAGGGGAGAGGCAGAGGGAGAAGCAGACTCCCCACTGAGCAGGGAGCCTGAGGCGGGGCTCGATCCCAAGACCCTGAGATCATGACCTGAACCGAAGGCAGACGCTTCACTAACTGAGCCACCCAGGTGCCCCTCATATAAACAAATCTTAAAAAAAATTTTTTTTCCATGTTTTCATTTATTTCATTCATTTTTCATTCGTTTGCTTGTTCTTTCTTTTACACAGTGTAGGTTTTTACAATTTCTTTATGGGATCACGTTATTGGATTTTCCTTGATTCTTTTTGTGTGTTTCTTCATGTCCCATATGGGAAAGGGCTTCTCTACTTCAGGATTTTAATTTATTCACCTGTTCTTTTTTTTTTTTTTTTTTTTTAAAGATTTTATTTATTTATTCGACAGAGATAGAGACAGCCAGCGAGAGAGGGAACATAATCAGGGGCAGTGGGAGAGGAAGAAGCAGGCTCATAGCGGAGGAGCCTGACGTGGGGCTCGATCCCATAACGCCGGGATCACGCCCTGAGCCGAAGGCAGACGCTTAACCGCTGTGCCACCCAGGCGCCCCTATTCACCTGTTCTTAAAAATGCTTTTTCCAAGTCTTTGGCACTCTGGCGTTCATGATACAATGTAAGGAATGGAGGCATGTACCTCTATTACGTCACATTGTCCCACCTGAACTGATTGAGTATGGAACCTTCTTAGAGTGGAACACTAGGAAAAGCATGAGGCAGACCCTTGTGTTTATCCGTGGAAGGTGTCCAGCATGTGGTGTTAAATTTAAAAAAGTCTTTGCCCTTCTTGGTAACATCGGTTTGGATGACACTGTTAATGATCCTTTTTTAGAAATTCGGTGGCAGATAAGCAGCCGGGAATTTTCGACTTGGATGCACCCCGGTTCGGGGTCTGGCTCTCTCTTCTTTCTCAGCTCACTGAACCTGTTGTCAGCCGGTGTTTTCTGTGGAAGACCTCACACCCACTTTCGCGTGTTGTTTTGAGAGTGAAATGAAATACTTGTTGCTGTTTTTCGTTTGTTTTTGCCATGCAAGGACACTTTATTTTGGGTACATAAAATTTAGAAGTGTTTAATCAGCAAAGAATTTTATAAATGGCATAATAACACAGGTTAAAAAAGAAATAAAACAGGGGCGCCTGGGTAGCGCAGTCGTTAAAGCCTCTGCCTTCGGCTCAGGGCGTGATCCCGGTGTTCCGGGATCGAGCCCCACATCAGGCTCCTCCGCTGGGAGCCTGCTTCTTCCTCTCCCACTGCCCCTGCTTGTGTTCCCTCTCTCGCTGGCTGTCTCTCTGTCACATAAATAAATAAATAAAAATCTTTAAAAAAAATAAAAAAAAAGAAATAAAAACAAAATAAGGGACGGTTTTCCAAATGTCAGTTCCTCATGATTCATCCGTGAATTAATAAACTAATAAAAATACAAACCAACGAACATTTATTGAAATGAATAATGAGGTTAGTTGTACAGATTATCTTATCTGTACAGATTATCTTATCTCAGCTCACAGCATATAGAAATGATTTTTAATGTTTCAAAGGTCTCCTGCTTATGTCAGACTTGAGTGGACCAGTTAACACAGTCTAATTCCAGAGCGTTCAGTGACCTGGGAATGATACATTCGTAAGAATTATGTTAGGGTCGCGTGGGGGGCTCAGTTGGTGAAGCGTGTGCCTTCAGCTCAGGTCATGATCTTCAAATAAAAGAATAAAATCTTTAAAAAAAAGAATTAACGTTAATACCATCTATATTCTGGAAGCACTGTATCAGAAATGAGAACAATGCAGCATCTTTTCGGTAACAGGATAAATGAAATAGGCCTCACTTAGAGTGAATTTAGAGAGAAGGCACCACAGATGCCCCGTATACCTGCAGAGGTTTAGAGGATGGTGCTTGGGGATCCAGTCCGCCCATCACCCTGTGTCCCTCCCTCACTGCTAACCCCTCCAGCTCCCAAGGGAGCCTGATGATGCAGGGGGATGTCCAGATCTATTTAAAATGTAGGTTTTCTTGTTTTTCAGGCATAGTGAGGCCAAGAACAGATAAGGAGACAATTGCCATTGAAAGATAGCATGCCGGTCACTGTTCTCAAGAGGAGGGGGCACAACCCCCATTGCAGGGCTCCGTGGGGGAGGCCCCAGAGTTGGTCAGGAGGCAGAGGTTGAGGGGAAGACCTGGACAAGAGCCTTTACTGTGGTGTCCTGAGGAAGGAATGGACGAGGCGGAGCAAACAGGCTTAGGAGTGGCTCTGGGGCCTGGGAGCTGTCCCTTGTCGGGTACCTGGCCCTGGAGTGGTTCTGGTAGGGCTAAAGCCCTTGGAGGAGGTGGTGGGGGTGTGGTGTCTGGATTGGTTGGTTTGCATATGAAAGGCACACACAAAGGCGAGGCATTGATAATCCCAGAACTGTCTCGCCCTAGGAGGGGTAGCCTCTGGGGTCAGCAAGGCCGCAGATGACAAAGCTTCGGAAACAAGGTTCATTTAATAGTGACCTTGGGCGCAGCCCTGGGCTGCCTGTGGAAGAGCGGGCACCAAGGAGCTACTTGGGGAAAGCTACCTTTCCGACTGGAACCCGGCCATTTCTTTCTTCCATGACTGAGCTCTCTCTCCGTCCACGCCACCACCTGCACGCTTGCTGAGCTGCTCTTTCACGGGAGCTGATCCACTTTGGATTTCTCCAGGTCTTTGCCCATCTTCCTGCAGGAGCCAAAGTTGAGATGTGTGAGCCTGATGCCTTCATACACTGCAGGAAGCTTCCCTGTTTCTGGGCAGTACGTGCCCCCCCCCCCCCCCCCCCCCCGCCAGGAGCCGCAGGTCAGGATCTTGACGCAGCCCAGGTGTGGACTTCAGCTGGAGCTCTCCGAATCCCCCTGCCCCACGCATTTTCACACTGCAGGGCCGCCTGCTCTGGCCGCACACTTGGATTTGAACCGCACGGGCTTGTGCGTGCCGTTTTCATCATGCCACTTGTGAAATACTCTGGTTTCTCTCTCTCTAGACTTTTTAGGGAAACCTTGTTTTTTTTTTTTTTAAAGATTTTATTTATTTATTTATTCAACAGAGATAGAGACAGCCAGCGAGAGAGGGAACACAAGCAGGGGGAGTGGGAGAGGAAGAAGCAGGCTCATAGTGGAGGAGCCTGATGTGGGGCTCAATCCCATAACGCCAGGATCACGCCCTGAGCTGAAGGCAGACGCCTAACCGCTGTGCCACCCAGGCGCCCCTTTAGGGAAACCTTGTTAATAGCATCATTGAGTTTCTTCAAAATGACCTCTGATCATCTTGGTATCTGTTTCCTGACTTTCTGTCTGTATGATGCCACGTTGCTGTTATTCCTGTAATCTTCTCTAAAGAGAGCCGGGGAGTGTCATTTCAGAGATTGTAGCCAGCTCCCTTTATCATTCCTCTCCTGTGCCCTTTGTGTGTTCGTTTGTGGTCACTTCATTCTTTTCTTTCTTTCTTTCTTTATATATATATTTTTTAGGTTTTTCTTTATTTGAGAGAGTGTGTGAGTGCATGTGGGGACAGGGGCGGAGGGGCAGAGGGAGAGGGACAAGCAGACTCCCCTCTGAGCAGGGAACCCGATGCGGGGCTCGATCCCAGGGTTCTGAAAGGCAGCCGCTTAACCGACTGAGCCACCCAAGGGCCCCTCTTTTTTTTTTTTTTTTTAAAAGATTTATGTATTTTTGAGAGCGTGAGCACGGGGTTGCGGGGGCGGGGGGGGGAGGGGCAGAGGAAAAGAGAATCTCAATCTCAATCTCAATCCCTGAGCAGGGAGCCCAGTGTGGGGCTGGATCCCATGGCCCTGAGATCATGACCTGAGCCAAAACCAAGAGTGGGACGCTGAACCTGCTGAGCCTTCCAGGTGCCTCGCGGTCACTTTATCCTTTAAGCTGCCCTCTTTTCTTTCATAGCATCTTGGTGGGCGAGGATGCTTTAGGCTTTCCTGAAGCTGACCAGTTTTATCCAAACTGTTCACTATTTCCATCGATGTTCAGCATTCTTCTGAGATGTCTTTAAGGTGTTTTTGGCCTTAGTCACTTGGGACTGGAAGGATTTTGATGCCTCTGTGGGTCACCTTCCAGGCGTCATGTCGTTACTACATGGAATGAAATTCTGGGGCTCACTTTTCTGCTCTCACTCAAGGAGGTCTGCCCTATCCGCCGGGGAAAAGGTGCACCTGTTCTTATCTCTGCCACGCGCTGCCAGGCACGGAGTTTGCAGTGCCAGAGGACTGGTTGCCCCTGCAGGGAGGGCTTTGAAGGCTTCTCTAATGCAGTTCTTCTGCTCACCAGCTTGACAGATTCTTTCACTTGGGCAGAAAATCTTTCGGCTAGCTTGTTCTCCTACAAACGTATCTTGGCTTTTTACTGTGAAAGCCATCAAACAGCACATACCAGAATTTCCAGGGGCTACCCCCACAGACTTGATCCTTGTGCCCGTAATTCAGACCAGCTCATCAGAGCACCGCACAGCTGCCACATGGTCAGCAGCAATGACATTTCTGTGGTCACTGGCAGGCTCTCCCTGGCCCCAGAGTGCACTGCGCTCTGCCCCTGGCCAGTAGCTTGCGGGCTACAGCTGCCTGCCAGGCCCCTCCGTGTCCTACTCCTAAACCAAACCGGTGCCTGGCTACCGGGAAAGACCATCAGTGAGGCTGAGGGACAGGCTACCAGGCTTAATACACTTTGCTGTGGTCGCTGCACAGGGGGATAGGTGAGAGTTTGTACGGTACATTGTAGGAAGATAATCATATTTAAATGCTGTATATCACTGGGTCTCTCGATAAATGTTAATTCCCTCTGCTGCTAAGTTTGGCTGTTCCCCATGGCTGTTTGGAGGGGAGGAGTGCAGGAAGGTAGGCCAGGGTAGGAAGAACCACCCTGTTCTTTGTAAAATGGTCCCTGAGTCAGATTTCGGGGGGCTACTGAACTATGGTTAGAATTGTTACTTAGAAGAATGTGTACAGATTCTCGGCTCTGAATGAGGAAGGTGTTTTTCATCTGTTTTGTTTTAAAGGAGCCACTCTCCCAAGTAGCTGCTGTGATTGTTCCAACCCCTTCATTTCACAAGAGAAGGAGGGAGGCCCAAGTCAAGATGGAATGTCTGGGCCATCCAACCTGCTAGGGCCAGGGCCAGGTGTGAGCCCAGAACTCTCAGCTCCCAGGCCCTGGGCTTGACAGCTTCAGAGTCTGTAGAGGTCACTGGGAGATGGAAAAATGCTCCTTGATGTTAATTAGAAACTGGTGTTCCTACCTCATTTTTCTCAGGACTCCGAGTCCCTCCAACAGGTCCCCATGGGCAACTCTTCTTGCAGAGCTCTCTAGCAAAAAGATGCATTGCTTGGGTGGGTTGGTGTTTATCTTGGTTGGAGGCCAAGCTGGCCTTTCTTCTACCTTCTCCGTTCCCGGTCACCTTGTCTTACACAGGAATGTCCTTTGGGTACCTTGAGGGGGATCTTACCCAGCCCCCTCTTGTTGATGGGGAACTGAGGTCTGGAGGGAGGAACAAACTTGTCGGCATGTGGAGTATGTTCTTCACATTCTCTTGGAGTGCGATCCTAGCTTCTCTCAGGAGTGACTCAAGGATGGTGTTTGGTCCTTGGACCATCAGCATCAGAGTCTCTTGGAGTTCCTGTTTCCTGCTGTCATGGAACTGGGTGGGACATGAATGTTTTCTCACTAAGTATCCCAGTGATTGATGCTTAGGTATGCAGGGGTTTGTTAGACACTGTGTTGAGGGCATTGTTCTCCACCTCCTCCTTTGCAGAAACAGAGGATTGGACCTTGCAAGGCAGGTGTGGTCCCTGTCCCATTCTTGGCTGTAGCTTGAGGAGGACCTCACCTGTGCCCAGCTGAGGGCTCTGTGCTCAAGCAGACTTGGGAGGTTCTTGATCTTTCTCTGCCACTCTCGCCGGTGTTCATGCCCCAGAAGCTTCCATGTGGGTGGTTAGAGGGCTCTTTGAGTTTTGACTGCTCTGGGAATTCACAGAGGTGGGCAAGAGTCGATTTCTAAAGGATTAGGCCTGGAGAGGCCTAAGATCTCATCTCTGTCTTGCTACTAAAAATGTGCTCCATGAACCAGCATCATCTGAAAGCTTGTTAGAAATAACAAATTTTCGGATGCCTGGGTGGCTCAGTTGGTGAAGCGTCTGCCTTTGGCTCGGGTCATGATCCCGGGGTCCTGGGATCGAGTCTCACATCAGGCTCCCTACTCTGCGGGGGCACCTGCTTCTCCCTCTGCCTGCCGCTCCCCCTGTTTGTGCTCGCTCGCTCTGACAGATGGATAAATAAAATCTTAAAAAAAAAAAAAAGAATATTGGGTCAGCTGCAGGATGACTGAATTAGAACCTGCATCTTAATAAGTTAACGGGTGATTTACAAACGTATTAAAGTTTGGAAAGTGCTGATCTAGCCTATCCCCTCCCCACTCCCCCTGTGACTATAGGTGAGTAAACTGAGGCCCAGAGAGGCTGTGTGACTTGCCCCAGGTCACAGAGTAGTACTTCAATCTGATCTCTGTTTTTACAGTTTTATTGGGATGCAATTCACATACCATATAATCCACCCATTTAAAGTACACAATCCATGTTTTTTAATATATTCAACTAAACATATTACACCACCACCACCACTCATTTCAGAACACTTTGTCCCTCTTAAAAGAAGCTCTGCACCTATTAGCAAGCAGTCCATCTTTATTCTCTCCCTCCTCCCCACCCCCAGCCCGAGGCAGCCACTCTCTGCTTTCTCTCTAAAAGTTGCCTGTTCTGGATACGTCGTATCAGTGGCATTGTACAAATGGTGGTCTTTGTGACTGACTTCCTTCACTCAGCATAATGTTTTGTTTTGTTTTTTTAAGGATTTTATTTTTAAGTCCTCTCGACACCCAGCCTGGGGCTCGAACTCACGACCCTGAGATCAAGAGTCGCACGCTCCACCGACTGAGCCAGCCAGGCGCCCCGAGGGTAATGTTTTCAGGGGCCATCCAAGTTGTAGCATGAATGAGAACTCACTTGTTCTCATTGCCAGGTAGTACTCCCTGTAGGGGTGGGCCTGGTCCTGTTTATCCATTATAGTGAGTGGACGTTGGGGTTGGTGCCGCCTCTCGGCATAGTGTGCATAGGCTGCTGTGAGTACTCACTAAAAGTTTCTGTGCGGACCTGTGTTTTCATTTCTCTTGTGAAGATTTCTAGGAGTGGAATTTCTGGGTCCTACGGGGGCTCCGGTGATGTTCTGAGGATCCGCCAGACTGTTTCGGAGCAGCTGCACCATATGCGTTGCTAGCAGCATACGGGAGGATTCCAGTTACTCCCATCCAGCACTTGTTATTGTCCATCCCTTTGATGGTGTAAGGAGGGGGTGGTGGAGGCCTTTTCTGCTGGCCACTCTTGGCTCTGCTGGCATCACACAGAGCGGAGACCCTCAGGGCGTGGCTGCAGCCCGGGCCACAGGAGCAAACTAAAGCCAGAGGCTCGAACACCGGGAGAACTCTCTGACTCACTTCGTTCTTCTCTGGGAATCTGCCTTACGCCCTCTCTGCCTCCCGGCTTCTCTGCTTCCCTAGCCCAGGGCAGACGGTAAGACCACCGAGAGCTCCTGAGGATATAGGTCCTCAGCCCAGCCCCCCAGAGGGGTTGGTGCTGTCTTTCCCTGCCTCTGGTTTGGCATTCCCACGGAGGGAACCATTGGCCTGGCCAGGTCCCACGCTCACCTGGCTGAGATGTGGCCTGAGAGCTGGGCCCTCTGTAAGCGTGGCTGCTCCCCCCCCGCCCCCCCCAAGCAGAGGCTGAGGTGGAGCAGTTCTGGAGTCCTAGGTGCCTGCCCTCTGGGAGGCCTGGGGGTAAGGGGAAAGGAGAGGCTTAGGTTGTCTTGGGGCTGCATGGACAGGGACCACAAAGCCCTTCATCTTATCAGAGGCTGAGACAGAAAATGGGGCTGCTCAGGACCAGATGTCGGGGGTCGGAATCTGAATGACCAGGAAGTCTGGCTCCTGCCTCCAAAATCTTGGCCAGGAAAGGGCACGTGAACACTTCAGCCCAGGATGTGGTGCAGGGCAGGGCTCAGAGGGGAGGTGCTTGAGTGAGTCACAGTTCTGATCTTATCTCGGAGAGTTCTGACCTTATCTTAGAGATTCGGTTTTCTACTCTTTACTGTCCTTTGTTCTAACAATTTATGTTCGTACCCCGACCATCTGAGCAGGAGGGTACCTGTTTCTCCACATCCATGCCTGGGCTCTAGGTTGTCAACCTTTTAAACCATTCTAATATGCACACAGAAAGTAAGCTCCTTGTTCTATTTTTGTTTTACTTTTATTTTTATATTTTTCTAAGTAGGCTCCATGCCCAGCATGGAGCCCAACACAGGTTTTGAACTCACGACCCTGAGATCAAGACCTGAGCTGAGATCAAGAGTCAGACGCTTAACCAACTGAGCCATCTAGGCACCCCAAGCTCCTTATTTTAATTTGCATTTACTTAATGTCTAATAAATGTTATGGGTGTAATTGAACATCTTTTTATATGTTTATAAGCCTTTTCACTTCTTTTACAAAAAACTGGCCGTTTATATCTGTACATTGCTCCTTTTTCTGCTTATCGATCTGCAAGAACCATTGTATTAAGTTGAACCGTATGCAGTTACCATTTAGTTTACCTTACTGTTAAATTTACCAGTTAACTCAAAATGGGTTGACAATCTGCAGTTACATATTGTTAATAGATTAAAGATTCAGTTAATCAGTGTGCCGGGATACAAGCTCAACATACAAAAATTAGTGAGTTTCCTGTGAACCAATGGTAACCAAATAGGAAATAAAATAGGAAAAAGAGGTAACCATTCCCAGTACTGAGAGCGTATCAGACAATTTTAAAAAATGCTTAGCAATGTCCCAGGGCCCAAAGGCCCCTGGTTTAGAATCAGCCAGCAGTGCTTACGAGCAAGACCATTCCCGGATCCCACCTAGGTTTACTGTCCACAGTTCTGGGTGGAACTTGGACATCCAGAGCATTTTGGAGAGGAAGAAGAGAATAATTTTATTTTATTTTATTTTTATTTTTTTAAAAGATTTTATTTATTTGACGGAGATAGAGACAGCCAGCGAGAGAGGGAACACAGGCAGGGGGAGTGGGAGAGGAAGCAGGCTCATAGCGGAGGAGCCTGATGTGGGGCTCGGAGCCTGATGTGGGGCTCGATCCCATAATGCCGGGATCACGCCCTGAGCTGAAGGCAGATGCTCAACCGCTGTGCCACCCAGGCGCCCCAAGAAGAGAATAATTTTAGAATTAAAATGTCAGAGGGGATTAAGAGGTACAAACAGTCAAAAATAGTACCAAGATCTTACATACCGTTTGCCCAGCTTCCCGTAATGTTAACGTCTTATATAAACGTGGTACAGTGATTGGTACTTACGTTGGTTTGATGCTCTTACCTCTGCCACAGTCTCGCATTTTACTAGTGTCTCCAGTGCTGTCCCTTTTCTGCTCCAGGATTCCAGCCAGGATCTCACATGGCATTTTTTTAAAAAATTGACTTATTTATTTGAGAGAGAGTGGGGGGCATGGTGAGGGAGAGGGAGAGAAGCAGACTCCCTGGTGCACGCGAGTCCCAGCGTCACTGTCTTGATCTCACGACCCTGAGATCACCGCCTGAGCCGAAGAGCCAGACACTTAGGTGACTGAGCCCCCGCGGCGCACCCCTCACGTGACATTCTGTTGTCATGTCCCCTTAGTCCCTTGCACTTGGTGATGGTCCCTTAGTCTTTCCTTGTCTTCCATGACCTTCAGACTTAAAGAATGCTTACTCGTGAGTTATTTGATAGAATGCCCTCAATTTTGGTTTGTCTGATGTTTTTAAATAATGAGACTGAGGTTTTGCATATTTGGCAAGAATACCACAGAAGCGACCGTGTGCCCCGGCTAGTGCCTCGTACTAGGGGCTCAGGATGCCGATCTGTCTCATTGCGGTGGTGCTGACCTGGATGAGTCAGGGGTGTCTGCCAGGTTTCTGTGCTGCAAAGTTGGTATTTTTCCCCTTTGTCATTAATAAATACCTTGGGTGGGGGGCAGTGAGTGGAGACTATGTTGTCCATGATCCTCCAGCTTCTGCCCCCTCCTGCAGCATTCGTGAGTTGATCCTTTTTGCACCAGTTTTTACTGTAGCATTTTGCTGAATGGTGATTTTCTATTTATTTCCCTCTTTCTGCATTGAGTAATTAGAATGCTACTGTAAGAAGGAGCTTTTTATTCTTTACCATTAATTTGTGCATTCACGTATTTATTACATCAGTATGGACGTGTGGGTATTTATTTTACTCTCTGTGTTAAAACTCAGCAGCATTGTTTCTCTGTTCGTGCCCGGTGTGTTCCGGTGGTGGCTAGTGGAGCTCCTTCAGATTGGCCCCTGTGTCGCTTTTTCTGAGCCGGTCCTCATTTTTGGCCCTCCCAAGATGCCGAAGACAAGTGGGCATCTTGCGTTTTCCCTGCTCCAGCCCTGGGCGCAGTCCCTTCTCTACAGAGTATCTAGGACTCGGAGCCCTTTACTTCTGTGCGCACACACACACACTTACCGCATGCATGTAAGGGAGCCATTGTGTGTTGGGCATGGTGCCCGGTCCCTGCCATAAGGGGCTGTGAGGAGGTTAAGTGCCCTGCCCAAGGTCACACAGTCGACAGGCCATCATGATCAAGACCTGGGTGTGTCGATGGCAAAGCCTTTTCGGGGAAGCCTGCCTCGTGTTCGGTGCTCCGTGTGGACACGCTTGCGTGACCCTGCACACAGGTGACAAGACAGACTCCGCGTGCTGGACCCCGTGTGCGTGGAGTTGTGCCTTCCTCCACCTGCCGTTATTGCCGCGCTGTTGGCGTCCAGCGCCCCCTTCTCTGAGGTGATGATGGCCTCCATTATGTTTTATGTGGCATTAATTACCCAAAGCAGTAACTGTCGGAAAGTAAACAACCTTTAAATCTTGGCCGGCCTGGGCAATTGCCTCCTGTTCTTGGGAACACCATGATCTGGGCAGGAGGCCCTGCGCTGGGTTCCGCTCAGTGGGCAGAGCTGCTCAGCGGGAGCACCTGGTCGGCAGGGCCCCGGGGAGGCACTCTGGGCTGGGCCTGCTCCGGGTAGCACCCGGGTCGCCGAGCTGTGTCCCCCACCCTCTCTCCCCCAGACGGTCGGGAAGAGACTTCCGTAGTCCTGCTGGAGATGTCCCAGGGCGTGTCCCAGTTGGCTTGGCTCCTGACTGCGTGACCTTGGGTGGCCTTGGGCCGCCGGTCACTGGTGGTGCGGGCAGCTGTTGTGGGGACTGGAGGGGCTGTCTGCTGCTGCACTGAGTACGGTGGGAAGCGTGGGGATGGGGCTGAGAGCCTGAGAGCGCATCACGCTCTTTTGGAAGTGCTGATTGTGGCCGGCATTGCCAGGCTGGAGGTATGTCCTCTAATTTGATCTCATAACCATTCAGCACGGGACAGTTGGCAGATGTAGAGGGGAGGATGCAGAGAGGTTAGAGAACTTGCCAGGACTCGGAAGGGTCTAGGCTCAACTCTAGGGCATCTGACCTGAGCCCAGGGGCCCTCCCCTCTCGTCCTGGGCCAGGCCACAGGCTGCTGAGTCTTTACCAGTAACTTGCAGTGTCACCTGGGGCACATCAGTACCTCTCTGGGCCTTGGTATCCTCACCTCTAAAATGGGCACAGTCATATTGTCCTGTGGGTTTTCAGGGTGGTCTCCCAGGGAGACCCGGGCTTGAGGGAACCTCCCTGTATCCGCCCTCATCTGCATGTGTTTGGCGTTCTGTTTATTGGATGAAGACTGTTTTCCCCAAATGCCCACCCCTCTGGTTGGGTTTTGGGTACTGGCCTGACGCTGCTAGAAAAAATACCAGTCACTGTCACTGTGGACATCTGTTAACGTGCCTGACAGTATGAGGCACTCCCGACTCTGTTTTTGTGTGTTTTTCAAATTCACGTGTCATATATTCCTAGTCTTCAACGAAGTTAGTGTTGAAGATACATAGAATTTAAGAGGGAAGGGTCCTTTTCTCTCAACTGTGAGATGCATTATATTAGCCTCAAGTAATAAGGGGATGTGTAGAACATTTAAAAAAAAGTACAATCACGTTGTGTGCATATTATTCAGCACAATTTTTAATGGGGCACTTGTATCATAGACCGTGTGTATCTTCAGTATTGATGTGTATTGTCGAAATGTCCAGTGGGCTGTGATGTGGTATCTCCCACCTCCGGCGTGTGTGAGGGCTAGCCCTGTATTTTGTCCTTTTGGGGTGCTAGCAATCAGTTAAAGTTTTGCCAGTCTGGTAAATTAAACTGGCGTTGCGTTACTGCCACTTGGCGTTTCTTTGACCATTAGGGAGGTCTCTTTATGCTCTTGGTTTGGCTGACTAGTTCTAGCTCTGTTACCTGCTTTAGGGAATTTAATATCAAATTCTGCCACCATTAATTACAAGCCTGTCACGTGTCAGTACTGTACAAGGAGGTGGGGTGTGTGTGTGCGCGTGCATGCGTGTGCCAGGTAGACTAGTAGCTGGCCTCTCCTTCAGAGCTTCCAGTCTGAGGGAGGAGCTCTGCCTTAGTCATCGTGCAAGAAAGCCAAGGGGCAAAACTGCAAAGCATCAAAAGAAGTTGGGAGGGAGGGAGGAAGAGGTCAGCAGAAAGAGTGAACATTATATAAAAATTCAGATTTCAATGTCTATAAATAAAGTTTTATTGGAACACAGACACACCCATTCATTCACATGTTTATGGCTGCTTCCTTGTTACAGTGGCAGAGTCAAGATATCTTATGGCCCACAAGGCCGAACATAGTTCCTATCCGGCCCTTTAGGGAGAAAGTTGGCTGATGTCTGGGCTAGAAGGTATTAGAAATTATGGCTTGTGAGGGAAGAGGGAGAAAATGAAGGTCTGTCGAGCACTTGTCTGGACTGGGTGCAGTGTTAAGTGTCGTACATCTCTTCCTTGGGAAAGAAGTTTCTCTTCTATGCCAAATGGTCCTTGCCCTCCTTCCTCCGTTTCTGCTACTGCTGGTATGAGGTGGAGGTGAGGAAGGGCAAAGGGGCCGAGGCTGAGCAGTCTTAAGGTTGGGGTAGAGGGAAGATTCTACACCCTTTGGAATGGCATTAGGGCCCACTGGCATTCTTCGGGACGTGGCCCAGCTCCCTACTGAGCCTCAGTCCAGCCGAGGGGCCCCCACGGCTCTCTGAGGACTGAAGCTGGAGTGCCAAGGTGGGAGGGGTCCCCAGGGCTCTGCTGGTCAGGGTGGGGAGGTGGACGTGGCGGCTATGACCTCCCCTCCTCTGGCTCCTGCCACTCCTGGCACCTCACCTCCTCTGGGCTGGGCTGGCCTGGTGGCCACCTGCTGTGGGCTAGGTCACATCTTCAAGTGCTGACTCTGGGGCTCCTTCCCGTTGGCTCTTAAAAGGCCTTGAACAGCTCCAGCATAGAGGCTGGGGCCGGGGGTGTTGGAGGGAATTGCCCTGAAGGCTTGAGGGAGCTGTAGAAGGAGCACCACCAGCCGGCGGGCACTGGTGTGGTGTGCTTGTTCTCACCGCTGGGAGGTTCGAGATCCAGCCGGAGACCTGTGCGCTGCTGGCTGCTGGGTGCGCCTGCCATCCTCCAGCAGCCCTCTGCCTTCGCACCGGTGTTGGCCACATTTTGGAGATGTGGAAGCTGAGGCTCACAAATGGAGTGACTTACTGGTGAGTCAGTGGTGGGTCCGGCTGTGAGCCCAGGCTCCGAAGCTGGGTGCTGGCCAGGTCCCCTAGGTGGTGGTGCGAGTCTGCAGAAGAACCCTGGGAGGGGCATCTCTCTCTCATTTTTCAGTTACTATCTCTAGTTACGGGGGGTGATCATGACTTTCTGTATGCAGGTATGGTACACACTTCTAAAAACTAAAAAGCGGGTTGTTAAATGAATAGGCTCATCACTTACAGGCAGTTTATTTGGGTGCCAAAATTGCGGGGTGGTGTGTAAATGCGTGTGGTGAAGGCTGTCCCCACTCGCATCTCCGGACGCCCTCTACCCAGCACGGCACTGGTACGAAGCAGGTGGCAGTGGGGGAGGTGCAGTGACGGCTCAGTGATGGAGTCCAAGGGACCCTCCCTCTGAGGTGGGGGTGGGGAGTCGGAACACTCACAACCATAATGCTGTGCAAATGACAGCCTGCTCCGGGTGTCCTTCCTCCGCTCAGTTGTGTCGTGTGTGTACTCATGTGTGTGAATTTCAGATCGATTGATAAGAGAACAAATACTCATATGCCCAACGTAGTTTTCAACCTTGCCAAGTGTGCTTCTGCTTTTACCTCTTTCTAAAGCCTTTCCTCCCTCCTCAGAAGCAAAACCACTTGGGAAGTTGGTGTTGGTTTGAAATGTTGGTGTTGGTCTGAATCTCCATGCAGAGTTGATGCAGCCACTCTGGAAAACAGTGTGGAGGCCCCTTAAAAAGTTAAAAATTGAGCTACCCTAAGACCCAGCCATTGCACTACTGGGTGTTTACCCCAAAGATACAGACGTACTGAAGAGAAGGGCCATATGCACGCCGATGTTCATAGCAGCAATGTCCACAATAGCTAAATCGTGGAAGGAGCCGAGATGCCCTTCAACAGATGATTGGATTAAGAAGTTGTGGTCCATATATACAATGGAATATTACTCAGCTATCAAAAAGAACGAGTTCTCAACATTTGCTGCAACATGGATGGCACTGGAGGAGATAATGCTAAGTGAAATAAGTCAAGCAGAGAAAGACAATTATCCTATGATTTCTCTCATCTATGGAACATAAGAACTAGGAAGATCGGTAGGGGAAGAAAGGGATAAAGAAAGGAGGGGTAATCAGAAGAGGGAATGAAGCATGAGAGACTATGGACTCTGAGAAACAAACTGAGGGCTTCAGAGGGGAGGGGGTGGGGGAATGGGATAGGCTGGTGATGGGTAGTAAGGAGGGCACGTATTGCATGGTGCACTGGGTGTTATACGCAACTAATGAATCATCGAACTTTACATCAGAAACCAGGGATGTACTGTGTGGTGACTAGCATAATATAATAAAAAAACATTACAAAAAAATGAATCTCCATGCAGGGTCTTAAATTTTTTACTTCCTTGTGTAGTTAGCCATGAAAACTAACAGCATCATTTTCTTGTCTTCAAAGTTTATATCAGTAGTTTCTTATGTGTTACCATGAACCTTTTTTAAAAAATTTATTTATTTTTAAATAATCTCTACACCCAACATGGAGCTTGAACTTCCAATCCCGAGATCAAGAATTGCATGCTGTACCGACTGAACCACCCAGGCGTCCTTATTATGTACCTTTTTTGCTTAATATCATGACTCTGAGATTTCTTGGTGTTGGTACGTGTCTCTGGAGTGCTCATTTTAAGTGCTCTGTGCAGTTAGAATGAAACTCATGCCAGGTCAAATAAGTAAGTTAACGTATCTCTTTTCCTGGTGCTGTCTATATAGGTTGTTGACATTTTTTTCCCATAATGAGTGATGCCACCGTAAGCAATTTTTGTCTCTTTAGGATATCCCTCAGGATTTGTCTGACTGAAGGGTTTGTATATCCTTAATGAAACTCTTTTTGGCCAGACTTCTCCAAAACGGTTATATCAGTATAATACTTACATCAACAATGCCTGACAGTTCCCATTCTCTGAATTGTAATCAACGCTTGATATTGTCAGCCTGTAATTTTTACCCCTCTAGTGGATATAAGATGGTTTACCTTACTTTGCATTATCCTGCATACTTGTAGTGACCAGCATCTTTTTGTGTATGTATCCGTCCTTTTCTCTTTCCATAGGGTAATCATTATGGCCCAGTTTTCCAGGTCAGTCCCCACTTACACAGACTGTAATTATTCATAGCACCCCTGGCATTTATTCCCTCCTTTTCTAAAAGTTTTTATTTATTTATTTGTCAGAGAGCAAGAGTGAGAGCGAGACCTGGGGGGAGCGGCAGGCAGGAGAAGCAGGCTCCCTGCTGAGCAAGGAATCTGATGTGGGACTCGATCCCAGAACCCTGGGGTCATGATCTGAGCCAAAGGCAGACACTTAACCGACTGAGCCACCCAGGCATCCCTTTTCTTTCTTTTTTTTTTCCTTAAGATTTTATTTAACTGGGTGAGGGTAGAGTGTGCGAGTTGGGGGAAGGAGCAGAAGGAGAGGGACAAGCAGACTCCGTACTGAGCATGAGCTGATGCGAGGCTTGATCCCACGATCCTGGAATCATGACCTGAGCCAAAACCAAGAGTCCGATACTCAACCAACTGAGCCACCCAGGCGCCCCACCCCTTTTCAAAAGTGCCTCAATATAAATTTTAACATCGTTTTCTATATAACATAAAGGACATAATTTTTCTTTTGTGTATTTGTGTCTACTTAAAAAAGTCCTTTCCTACCCCACAGTCATGAAAGAGTCTCATTTTTTTTTTTTTAGAAGTGTTAAGGTTTTACTTTTATGGTTTTCATTCACCTAGAATTAATTTTATTATATATGGTGTGAGGTAGGGATGTGTTTTTTTTCCATTTGGATTATCCCACACTCTTAAAAAGTCTATGTTTTTTCTTACTGTCATAGATCAAGTTTCCAAGTATCTAAAAGTCTATTTCTGGGTCCTTTATTCTTTTCTTTTGGTCTCTTTCCATGCCAAAAATGACATGATTTTAGGTACTGTAACCTTATATCTTCAGAGTATTTTAAATGGAGTAGGAATGTGTGTTTCAGGGAGACTAGTTTAGCATGAGGAAACAAATATTAGACCTTATGCCACAGTGTGGTTACCTATCCATCAGACTTTGAAGGTGCATCTTGCTTCAGGGGAACTGAGGTCACAGGGGATTAGGGATTTGAGCCTTGAAGGAAGGGGAGGGTTTAAGTGTGTGGGAGAGGGTCATCAAATACGATGAATATGAAGAAATTCAGAAGGAAATGTAGTAGATGGACTCCTTGAATGTTAGAACCAGAAGGGACCTTTGAAGCCATGGGAGACTGTGTGGAGTAGTTTGGCTAAGTCATCAGTCTTTGGAGCCTGCCAGACCCAGGTTTGATCTTCACCAAGATTCTTAACCTCTCTGGATCTTAATTTCCTCATCTATAACATGGGGGCAATAATGGGTTTTCCTCATAGGACTCTTGAGAGGACTAAATCAAGTAGTAAACGTAACGGGCTTGGCAATGTCCTGACATGTAGCTGTACAGAAACGAAATGGTGGTTACTCATTACCCTGTCTCCTTGATTCTAGGGCCATCTTCTTTTTCTTTGCCACATTTTACAGTTCTGAAATTAGAACAGGTTTTCCTATCATTTTCTGTAGTACTTGTTTTTCTTCCCAGATTGTTGTTTAGAATGTGGGAAACAATATTTTTTATAGGATTTTTTTTTTTTTTTTTTTTTTTTTTAGATTTTATTTAGTTGAGAGAACATGAGCAGTGTGGGTAGAGAGAGAGGGAGAAGCAGACTCCCCGCTGAGCAGGGAGCCCAACATGGAGCTCGATTCCAGGACCCCAGGATCATGACCTGAACCTAAGGCAGACACTTAACTGACTAAACCACCCAGGTGCCCCCAGAAATAGAATATTTTACAGACTAGGAAATGGAGCCAACATGCTATATCCAGGATCACCCAGCAAGTTGATTTGGTCATCTTAGGAATCATTTTCATCGCTATTCCTAGGCAGAAGAAGGAAGGAGAAAAAACCCATCTTAACTTGGGATGATGCCATGAGATGCTGTCGGCAAACTTTAGTCAGGGTGCAAAATGGAACCTGATACCTTCCAGAAGAGAGAAGTTAAACAAGAGAATCACGTAGAACTTACAGATGCCCTCTGCCCAGCAAATGACACCCACCAGGTAGAATGTGGTAGGTTCCGGAAACAGATTTAGTGTCTGCTCCTGGCTCTGCCACTTCCTAGTTGAGCAAGCTTGCCCAAGTCAGATAATGTGTCTGAACCTCTGCCTCCTCCTCTCAGTGGGGCTCACGGTCCTAAGCTGCCCCTGTCACAAGCTGTTGACTTGTGCTGAGCTTCAGGTGAGTTAATCCCCGGGCAGGACTTTGCCATTATGTAAGCACCCAGTGAATGGAAGCTGCTAGTTCTTGGCCCCCAGAGGCACGCCTCTCCCCTCCCACCACCTTGCCTCAGTTTAGCTTGGGATTACTTATTCATTCATCCCTTCCACTATAGAAATCCTGCACACTCTTCAAAGTCCATCTTCAGTGGTATCCTGTACAAACCTTCTGTCACCCTCCCCCCTCCCCATTCTCTGAGAGTGTTGCCCAACTTTGGATCTCTGTTGTCTCTTAGGGAGAAGTTTCAGATCCTGCCGTACAGAAGTGCTTTTCCTGTGTGGTGTGATATCCCCCAGAAGACTGCTGACCTTTGAGGGCAAGAGTGTGTCTTAGTTTTGCAGCCCTGTAGTCCTAGCACGGAACAGTGTAGTAAATGACATGAAATCACATTTAAGCACTTGCTGAGTACCTGCTGTGTGTCGGACAGTGGAGTGGTGAGCGGAGCAGACACACTCTGTGCCTTCCCAGAGCCCACTTCCCATGGCTCCCGCCCATGTCCCGAAATGCTGCTGGCCAAGCAGAGGGGTGCCCCTGTGCCCCCCGTCAGTTCTGCTCTTGTGACCTTGCTCATCAGTGTGTGTGACCACGGACTATGGCCTTCTGATGGCACCGCACTGTGTGAGGGCTGGGCTTGGGGAGGTCGTCCTGGCCCCAGAGTTGGCATTGATGCAGGCATGGGAGGGAAGGGCTCCAGAGCATGTGTGTGCAGGAGGAAGGGACAAGGGCGGGAGATTGGAGAGGCGGTGGGGAAGCACATGGGTTAGGTCTCTGCAGCCGGTGGAGGAGGCCGTAGCCCCCAGGCCTAGGGCGCCACTTAGCTCGCACTGATTGCAAACTCTGTGTTCAGGCTCGAGAAAGTGCCCTGGATGGGGCAGGAGGAGCCTCTGGTTTGCATGAGCTGGGGCTGCCCTGCAGAGCTGGGGGTCAGTGTTACTTGGGCCCTGGGGCACCCATAAACCCATGATGATGACCACTTGGGCCTCAGGCCTCATGCCAGAGCTGGCTACATTTTTCCTTGGAGAAGGTGGAGGACACTGGAAAAACCAGTTAGGGTGTGTGAGGCTCCATTTTATGTCGCTGTTAAGGGAATGTTGGCTCAGGAGCCCGGAAATATATGTTAAAAATCTGGCTTTTTCCGAAAGCTAGAAGTGTTGGTTAGGTCAGCAAGACCCTTTGTTGAGTTGCATCTTCCGAACTGGCAAGTGGGCAGGACAGGAGTTTGGGGTCTGTGCCGCCTGCCTCTGATGGAGGGGTGCCTAGCACATTGTCCTGAGGGGTACGGGGACTTGGTACATCCTTGTGTCTGCTGGAGCTGTCACAGGGGCTGCTAGAAGCTGAGAAGGGCACTGGCCGAGTGGGTATTTCTTTTTTTTTTTAATTTTTTATTTATTTATTTATTTATTTTTTAAGATTTTGTTTATTTATTTGACAGAGATAGAGACAGCCAGCGAGAGAGGGAACACAAGCAGGGGAGTGGGAGAGGAAGAAGCAGGCTCACAGCAGAGGAGCCTGATGTGGGGCTCGATCTCATAACACCGGGATCACGCCCTGAGCCGAAGGCAGACGCCCAACCGCTGTGCCACCCAGGCGCCCCCGAGTGGGTATTTCTGCGCGTGGCCAGCCTCATTTCCAGGCTGGGTGGGAGCCGCGGGGATGAGCTCTGTGACACACAGCCCTTCGAGTTCCTACGATTCCCATGGCATTTCTCAGTAGTTGTTGTCGGCAGATATTTGGAATGAATGACTTGACTGCATGTTCTTCCCCCACTCTGTCACTCATTGCAGGAAGGAGTGTATTGGCTTCCTGTGACTGCTTTAACCATTACTACAAACATGTTGGCCTCACAGAAAACACCAGAAGTTTTTGGTTCTCCCCTAGTTCCGGAGGCTAGAAGTCAGAAATCAGTAGGGCCACGCTGCTTGGTGGGGTTTTAGGGGAGAATCCATTCTCTGCATCTTCCAGCTTCTGGGGACTCCAGGTGTCCCTTGGCTTGTGCCCTCCAATCTCTGCTGGTCTCATTGCCTCCTGTCTGTCTCCCCGTGTGTCTCTTCCAAGGACACTTATTATAAGATTTAGGAACCTCCAGGTAATCCGGGAATATCTCATCTCAATGTCCTTAACTTAATTGCATCTGCAAAGACACTTTTTCCAAATACACGAGAACATTCACAGGTCCTAGAGATGATATGGATGGATCTTTTTGGGGAGGGGGCCGCATACCACCCACCACAGGGGGTCTTAGTATTTTTCTAATCATGGCTGTTTTCGCTATTTTAAAACCAGCCATTGGGTTTGTGCTGTTCCTAATTTGTTTGCATATACGTTTCATTGATATATGTGTGTGTGTGTTTATGTACACATATAAATACACATATGTGTGTGTATATATATATAGAGAGAGAGATTTTTAATACAGGTAGATTTCCCTTTCCCCCAGTTTTGGTTTCAGAAAGTCCTTCCCTGTTGAGTGTCTGATATGTATGATTCATGTTTGCATAAAACCTTAAGAAAGTTGACTTCAGTCCAGTGGTAACTTATTTCGATATTTGCTGTGAGGTGAGTATCTGCAGCACGCAGGGAGCTCCATGGCAGGCCTGCAGCGGTGCGAACTGCATTGTGCTGTGGTCAGCCTGCTGGTTTCCACGATGTACTGTGCTTACCTTGGCTGCCACCACTGGGGAAATTGGGGGACAGGTATTCAGGGCCTTTCTGTACTCTTTCCGTTACTTCTTGTGAGTCTATCCTTACCTAAAAATTAAAAAAATTTTTTTTCAAACAGCCAATCAGGTTTACCAATACCATCATTAAATCATTCTCTCTTAATTTGTAAAACATCCTTTATGAAGTTGTGAAATACGTACGGGTGTTTTAGAGTTGTGGTTACACTTCTTTAATATGGGGAGGAACTGGGAGCGTTTGATAAATGCTCTTCCTGTCTAGGAACATGATGTATCCTATTTATTCAGACTGTATTTCACTTTCCTGATAGCACGTGTAGTTTCCTTCAGGTTATTCGTAGGTGCAGTTCATAGACTCAAGTTCTCTCTGTTATGAGAGATGAGTCTTTTCTCCGTGTATATTCTTAACCAGCTTGTGCTGGTTCTGTGTCACCAAACAGAATCCCCACACCCTTTAAATACATGAAATTCTTTTAACTTGGGAAAATGCTTTTCATTCTGCAATTAGAGACAATGTTTAACAGGCTTTTACTCGTTCCTTTAACTTGCTCTCGGGAAGGCTATGGTCAGTTACTTACTGGTGGACTGAAGTGGGGGGCCGTGTTCTTCATCCAAGTGAATGGGGGGGTGTCCTTTATAAAGAACTAAGAAGTTCTGTTCTGTAAATCTAACGTTAACTACACTTCGTTGAATTCTGTTTCTTTGAAAATTGTGGAGGTGCTGTGTCTCGGGGACACATGATTCGCTCCCTGGGGTATCCTAGGCCCAACCAGGCTGGGAGACAGATGGGGGGTGTGCAGCCCAGGGAGCCATCTGAGTTGGCTGTGGACTGACTCCTCACTCTGTCCCCTGGGGCCGTGAGGCCTGGGTGGCCACTGAGGACGTCAAGAAGGCCCCTGCTGGGTGAACCCCAGATCTGAAACCCCTCAGAAATGGGAAATGTCCTGTCCCCCCCCCCCCCCCCAGGTCAGTCTTATGAAATTCGACTGCTGGAGAATCGGAAGCTGGGAGACTTTCAAGATCTGAACACAAAATATGTCAAGGCAAGGCTGTGGGGCCACCCTCCCTCCTCAGGTCTTGTTGGGGTGTCTGGGAACCTGGGCTTGCTGGGGGTGGGGGTCAGGAGTGCCTGGGAGGTCTGGGAGAGCTCTGGAGTGGGAATGGGTTCCTATCCCTGGAGTGTGTTGCCTAAGCAGCCAGGGGCCTGCTGGCCGGTGCTGAGAGCCGGAGGGGCCTGGGCTGATGGAACAGGCTCTGAGCCTGGCTTTGCCACTTACTGAACTTCCCTGAGCTTCCATTCGCTCATCTGCACAAAGAGGGGTATAGGTTAGCATTGTATGGAAAGCATGGAGTAATTCTGGAAAAGGGGATAATCCTCATTCTCACTGTCTGTCCTATTGGGGTTCTGAGCGGGGAGAAGTATGCAGAGCTTGAGAGCTGGGAAGGAAGGGTCGTAAGAGGTGGGAGGTTTGCCCCAGTGGGAAGTTCCTCTTGGGTCCTTCTTGGCCCCACACTAAGCGGTCCCCTGCTGGCCTCTCCTCCCTAGAGCATCATCCGTGTGGTTTTCCACGACCGCCGGCTGCAGTACACAGAGCACCAGCAGCTGGAGGGATGGCGGTGGAGCCGGCCCGGGGACCGGATCCTGGACATCGGTGAGTCTCCTGGGCCATGAGGGGCCCAAGGCACTCCGAGCACATTGGGGTTCTTCCCGGGTGCTGTTGGACTCCTGCCTCCGTTGGGCACTTCAGTGCACTCCTGCCCTGGGTGAAATGCTGTGGGTGCTGGCCGACGTGCCCATGCCACCAGGCCTGCCCTCGGGGACTTCTAATTCAAAGGCCTGCCATCAGGGATCGCAGGGTAGGCTTTGCAGAGGGTCCTGCCTTAAAGGAGTTTGCTCTGTGAAGAAGGGAAGCATGGGCATCGCAGAGATGGGCAAAAGAAATTGAATTTTGGGGTCGTAGGCACTGGTCTGTGGTTTTTTATCTAGAACCCTGGGAGCCAGATTTTGGAATTTAGAAGTTAGAGTGACAACAGGGTGTGTAGACCCCTAGCGACAGGCAATGCCTCCCAGTAGGCAGGCACACTAATATTTCTGCAGCAGGACAAAATGCCTGTTCACCCAAAATGGGACAGAGACTCTAAATGGCTTCATGGCAGCTGAAGTCGGGCTCGCTGCCAAATGAGTTATGCAAAACTTAGTTTTTGGAACTTTTGGCATTTCAAATTGTGGTTAGGGAATTTGGACCTGTAATGACAGTCCTTCCCTGAATCTTTGGGAGTGGCTGACAATTGCACTTTTGTGTGTGTGTATGTGTGTGCAGATATTCCACTGTCTGTTGGTATCTTGGACCCCAGGGCCAGCCCGACCCAGCTGAACGCAGTCGAATTTTTGTGGGACCCTTCGAAGAGAGCCTCTGCGTTCATTCAGGTAAGCGGAGGGAAAGTGTCCTCGGGGGAAGCCTAAGTTTCAGGGCCTGTATGTAGTTCCTCAAAGCAATCCACCCGCGGGGCCCCGACGGGCTCTGTTCTGTGTTGCAGGGATGCACGTTGCGGGGAAGGGGTGCAGGAGTGTGGCTGAGTCCCAGAGCTGGGTGGGCCATCCCCAGAGCTAGAAAAGGACTTGGCATGTAGTAGAATTCTGTGTGGGTTTTGCTTCACAATATGTAAGCTTGTTACAAAATAAGTATGTCCTCGCTTATATAATATGTAATAAAATTTTTTTCCAGGATAGTTTCTATGATTAAATTAATTATTTCATGATCAAGCACCTGGTGTGGATCCAGGGGCATGGCGGGGCCGCTGTGCCTCTGGGCTGGCACACGTGCTCTCGCTCACTGTATGTCCCTTTCCGAGCCTCTTAGTTTTTCCACCTGTCTTAGGAATCAGATAATGAACATAAAGTCATTACTGCACTGCCTGGTCCATAGCAATTGCTCAGTAAAAGTTAGTGATCTTTATTTTTTTACGTAATTACAATGTTCTTATTGTATTTTAGAGTTATGATTACAATGTTATTGTATTACCACAATAATATATCTTGTTGCAGTACTATAGTATTACAGTAAGAAATACGTTACCCAGTCCCTTTTCTGGAGCAGGTACTTACTTAGTAACACAGAAATGGTTCCAGCCTTCTGCTCCTGTCTCTGGCCTGGCCCGGGTAACCTGGACGCCAGGGCCTTTGGGGACTGGGCTGTGCAGTCGGTGGGGTCTGCCAAGGGAGAGGAGGAAGTGCGGGTAGGGCCACTGGGGTCCATTGGCTTGAGCAGTGGCGAGGACATAGCTGGTCAGGCAGGGCCTCCCAAGGTCAAGGGACACATGGGGATGGGGAGGCCATCACCCTGATGGGAGTGTGGGTGGGAGAGCGGGGAGGCTAAGGCAGGTGTGTACCTGACGAGGCAGGTTGGAAACCTCATTTGGCAAGGGGCCCTTGAGGAGTGCAGGGCCTGGCCTCACCCTTCGGCTTGTTACTGGCCCACATTTCCCCTTGCAGGTGCACTGTATCAGCACAGAGTTCACTCCCCGGAAGCACGGGGGCGAGAAGGGAGTGCCTTTCCGAGTGCAGATTGATACATTTAAGCAGAACGAGAATGGGGAGTACACAGAGCACTTGCACTCGGCCAGCTGCCAGATCAAGGTGTTCAAGGTAGGACATCTGGCCACGCTCCACCTGTGGCTGCCGTGCCCAAGGGGTCCCCGCCTCTGCTGGGCAGTGACAGCAGCACACTGACCCTTGGGATTCCTGCTGGAGGGCCAGCAGGGAGCTCGGTGTCCCGTCAGCCTGGGGCTTCTACCTGGATCCCCAAGAGCATGAGCTGCACGTCCTGGGGTCACGGGCCTGCCGGCTGTGGGCTCCTGTTGTGGGGGGCGCCTTCCGTCGTCCGGCATCACAGAGGCTGTGACCAGCGCTGCTTTGTAAGGCTGTCTGGATTTGCACGGTTCTAGGTTTTTGTTTTCTTTGCAAGCGCTTTGCAGTTGGCCTCGGGTTCTGTAGTTGCCCATTAGATTCTCCTTAAAAATCAGGTCAGGAGAACCCCGTGCAGGAGCGGTAGCCCCAGATGTTGTTTTGGAGGGCCCAAGGCCCTATCTCCCTCTGCGGTGGCCTCCTGCTGGAGAAGGAAACATGTTTGGAGGTATCTCCTCTCTTTTCCTTTCTGGCCCACACCCTGCAGTTGTCTGTTAACTACTTTTCATCTCTTCTGTCTGGACCGATACTTCCTAAAGCTGGCTGGGGTGGCCGGTGACGCAGCTCGGGGTCCTATGTGGCCTGTGGCATCCACAGGGGTGAGGCAGGGGTGCGGTAGGGGCGGGCCCTGGCTCAGGAGTCGTGCCACCCCAGGTGGGAAGGGACTGTCTGTGGTGGGGGCGTGCGATGGTCTTTCGAGCCAGAGCAGTAGCACCCTTCAGACACCTGCTCCAGGATGATGGCTCCACGAAGTCAAGCCCACCATAGTTGTTCCCCCTTGTTGCCGTACGCAAATGCCTACGGGTTCAGTGGCTTCAGGCCACACGCACCTCTTAGGGCTGGAGGTTGGAAGTCTGATGGGGTCTCACTAAAGTCAGGGTGTGAGGAGGGCTGCATTCCTTTCCGGGGGCTCCCGCTCCTTCCCTTTGCCAGCGTCTAGAGGCCTCTGCATTCCTAGGCCCGTGGCCCGTCACCCTGTCTTCAGAGCTAGCAAGAGCACTGGGCTGTTGCGGGCCCACCGCTCCAGCCTCCTCTCCCCGCTCCCTCGCCCATGTTCACGGGCCCTGTGATCACGTTGGACCCCCTGGGATGCCGCCGTGTTGTCTTCCGGTTGCCATCTCCCACTGCCTGCAATCCTCATTCCCCCTGCAGCTGTGCAAGGTGACAGCCTCGGGGGTTCTGGGGATTAGGACCTGGCCATCTTTGGGGAGCACTCCTCCACTGAGCCCGTCCGCCGGTGCAGTGGGCGCCGCAGCCTCTGGTCTTACTCTTACTGCCCGCCCTGGGATCTCGTGGTGCTGACTTCCCATGGACAGCCCCACGGCTGTGCCACTGGATGTCTTTGCCTGTCCCTAGTCACACCTCTGTCCTTGTCATATACAGTCCACACCCGTGGTCCTGCTAGCTGTCCTTGTCCTCACATCCAGTGGCATCCAAGAATTCCTGGGGCTCAGAGGCCGCACTGGGCAGCAGGAGAGATGGACAGTGCCTGCCTCCCGCCTGGAGGGCCCAGGCCTTCCCATGGCCCCCACCAGCTCCCCTTTCTACACCTTGAGGCGGAAGCTCAGGGGGGCGGGCTGTGCCCCCCTGGCTCCTGGACCAAACACCAGCTGTCATTGAGGAATCGATCCAGAAACTGCCTTGTCTGAGTGACCAAGGAAGGCCTTGGCATCTCCTGCAGGGGCGTCGGGGCCCCTGTAACCTGAAACCGGCTTCTCAGAAGGCCCGGGGAGGTGGTGACTATCCCATGCACCCAGCCCCTTGAGAAGCACTCAAGCAGGTGCGTGCAGGCACCAGGCAGAGTCTCACCACCTTGGCTGTCATTCTAACACCCCCAGTCACCCCCGTCACCGGGAAGCCTCCTTGTTGGAGCCAAACCCTGGGGCTCTGGGGGGCGTCAGGGCCTCTGACAGGACAGGTAGGACCCCTCTCTGACTGCCAGCCCTCCACAGGCCTCACTGGGCCAGGTGCTGTCCCCACACACAGGCTTGCCCCCCTCCCGTGGCTTCTGGACAGGGAGAAAGAGCCTCCTGGTAGGGATGAGAGCTGGGAGGCGGGTGACGGGGATACAGGTGCTGCAGGCCTGGCTCTTTGCACACCAAATCTGTCATCCCTGTCCCCAGAGGACCCCCTGCAAACCCACCTCTGTCTAATGTGGGTATCATCTCACCCCGAGGCTGTTTCCTAAAATGCCCTCGAGCTGGAAACGAAATGCTGTGTGGCCTGAGGAAGGTGCATTCTGGGATGAAAGTCCCCAAAGGTGGCATTGTGCTTGAGGACGGGTTGTTTTCACTGACTGTGCGGCCTGCATGGTCCACTGCGTCTGCAGTGAAGACCGGTCAGTTCTAGGCTCGGGGGCTGCTCAGGGTCTTAACGTCTGAAGCCAGCAAGCAGGCTGTGATCTCACAGAAGGCGATAGTCACAGGGTGTCCGGGGCGTCCCAGAAGCAGGGCTGCTGTGGCCAGCCTGGTGGTGGTATATATCTGGACATACTCTCATGGATTCTTTACCTGGTCAACACGTGGTTCTGCTTCGGGATTCTGTTTTTGTCAAAGACCCCGACCAGCCAGAGCAGGTTCCTGTCCATTCTTGACCAACTTGAGCCTCAGTTTCCTTACCTGTAAATGACAGAAGTAGTAGTGCCTCTGTAAGTTGGCCACATTTGCTGGGCTCCCAGGACAGGCTCTGTGAGGATGGAGGGGTTACCCTGTGTGGGGCATGCGAGCAGGGAGCTGCACGCTAGTCCTGGGAGTTGGGGGGTCGGGAGGCCTTCACGATGCATCCAGGATTTCCCAGCACATGGGTGCAAACCGAACTCCCACCAGCAGCCCTGACTTCTTCCACTTCCTTTGTCCTCCACTGCTAACCCAAGGAACGCATTGTGATTTGCCGTGGCTCCCAAGGGTTTTGTCCATGGGCCAGTGGCCTGGTAGAGATTATTTCTAAGCATTTCCACTTGAGCAGCTGAGTGGCAGGACCCCATAGCAGGCTGTGAGTTCCCTCGGGTGAGGAAGGGGAAGGGCTCCAGTAGGAGGACCGTGTGCTTGATGCCCAGGAGGTGAGGGAGGTGCTGTCCTGTCCAGAGATCCTGCCTGGATTCCTGGGCCCTGGGGAGAGGTGGGGAGCAGACCTGGGGACTGTCGCTGAGCCCTGGGTCTTTTTCTGACAGTTGCCTCTGCCCACTTGGACTAATTGGACCCCTGTGCTCTGCACTTGTAGCCAAAGGGAGCTGACCGGAAACAGAAGACTGACCGGGAAAAGATGGAGAAAAGAACTGCCCAGGAGAAGGAGAAGTACCAGCCGTCCTATGAGACCACCATTCTCACGGAGGTGAGCTGGCCTGCTGCTGGGGTGTGCCTCCCTGGGCCTTCTGCCAGGAGCAGGATGATGGCGTGCTGTTGGTTTAGATTCTTGGGAAATATGCCCACCGTGGCTGAATGCCTCTTTTGAAAGTGCCCATGACATTGTGGCAGGTTCCTGGGTCCAGAGTTGTGTTCATGCAGTAAGGCCCCGGGGGCCGGGATGGTGTTTCCGAAGTAACTTCCAGCTCCGTGCTGCTGTTTGCACTTTCTAGAATCAGGTGCCTATTGTTTTCATAGGTAAAGGTCCAAAATCCAAAAGGTAGAAGGAGAGAGTATATATACATCAGAAAATACCTCTCCCCAAACTGTCCTAGCCTGGAGCTTTCTCTCCCCAGGGCAGCTGGCGTCTCTGGGTGCTCACGTATGTGGCCTGGCTTTCTGTGCCGCTGAAGCCCGTTCATCCACGCCCGCTGTTTCTACACCAACAGTGTACATGGACATGCTGTTCTGTAACTTGCTTTATTTACTAGCCTAGCTTGAGTCTGTTCCCCATCTGTTCGTAAAGAGCTTGCTCGTTCTTTATCCAGAGGCGTGGCCTCCGTTGTGCAGATAGATGGCCTGTTGGTGGACGTTTGGTGCTTTCTGGGCTCTTGCCGTTTCAGACCGGGTGCAATGAGTGACCGTGGGCGCGGGAAGTTGTGCATACGCTGGGAACCTCTGCAGCTGCCGTTCTCAGAGCTGCTGCTCTGTTGTGTGGATGGATACTAGAATGCGTTTCCCCAACCCAGACCCTGACAGCGCCCTGCTCCCGCCATCTTTGTGTCCAGTGTACTGCTGCCGCTGGCCTCCGCTGGTGCCCCCTCTTCCTGGGCTCTGGTTTTCTTTTTTTTTTTATTTTTCTTTTTTGTTATTTGAGATAGCACACAAGCAGGGGGAGCAGCAGAGAGAGAAGCAGTCTCCCCACTGAGCAGGGAGCCCGATGTGGGGCTCGATCCTAGGACCCTGGAACCATGACCTGAGCTGAAGGCAAAAGGCAGATGCTTAACCGGCTGAGCCACCCAGGCGCCCTACTGCTGTTTTTTGTTTTTGTTTTTGTTTTATTTATTTGACAGAGCGCCAGCGAGAGAGGGAACACAAGCAGGGGGAGTGGGAGAGGAAGAGGTAGGCTCCCAACGGAGGAGCCCAATATGGGGCTCTATCCCAGGACCCGGGGATCACACCCTGAGCCGAAGGCAGATGCTTAACCGACTGGGCCATCCAGGCGCCCCTCTGCTGTTTTTTTTTTTAAACAACTGTTCCCCACTGTGTTCTACAATCGGTCCAGCTCGTGGGCATTTGTTCATTGAATAATGCGACTTGCTCGGAAGGCCCTCCGCAGATGCACGAGGCCCAGCACTGGCTGTGGTGGGGTTAAGGCTGTGTTAAGGGTGAGGCCTAGGCACAGAGCAGCGAAGAGAACGGTGGTCAGTCCTGCCTGATGAGGGTGTGTGTGTGAGAGAGAGAGAGAGAGAGCGAGAACGTGAGAGAACGTGTAATAAGCCGTACGCAGAAGGCTGTTTGCAACAAGATAGAGCACAGAAGCAATTTTGCGGCTGAGACAGATGCGTACTGGCGTTGTATTACGCTTAGGATATCAGTGGCCAGAGAGTCCTGGTGCAGGAAGAGCCTGGCTTACTCTCAGCAGCAAAGCAGTGCTAGGCCCTGCGTTCGTGAATCAGAGCTCAGACCAGTTAGTTCTCCCCAGACCCTAGTCCCCTCCGTGGGGGTCCCCCAGGGTGTCCTCCATCCTCCCACCGCCCTCTGCCTCCAGACACCTTTCCCTTCCAGCCTGAGCCTCAGGCTCTCTGCTCCTGACTGTCCTCTGACTTCGGGCTGGGGGTGCTTAGACCACATCCATCCAAGCCATTGTCAGAGCATGGTGTGGTTGGTCAAAACCCCCACCTGGCCCATGACCTTGCCAGGTGACAGGTTGTCAACTTTTCCTCCTCAACTCCCGGATTTAGCACCACGAAGTTCCAGCCCACATGCACAACAGAGTTAAATATTTACCAACCTGTGGTTCGGTGGGGATAGTAAATCTTCAGGAATGCTTCAAATTGGCCCTCTCCAAAGAGGTGTCATCCCAGGGAAGGGAAGAAATGAATACTTTGTCCGCTGGCTTCCCCAACAGGCAAAACCTGTATGTCTTTGCTTTCTTTGGGCGATTCTCACGTATGCTCTTTTTTGGCTTCTGCACAAGAAGTGCCTTGGGGTCAAGGGTCACGTCTCGTGTCTTCTGTGTCTCCCTTAGTTCCTAGCAGGACGCCTGACATGTAACAGACACGCATAGAATGATGTCCGGGGAGCTGGCCTGCTCCTGGAGGTGCTCCCATGCCTCCCGCTCTCCAGGGCCTATTGGCCGATTCTGTTTTCTTTTTTTTTTTTTTTTTAACGGTTTATTTATTTGACAGAGAGGCAGTGAGAGAGGGAACACAAGCAGGGGGAGTGGGAGAGGGAGAAGCAGGCTTCCCGCTGATCCGGGAGGTGGGGCTAGATCCCGAAACGCTGGGATCCTGACCTGAGCCGAAGGCAGACACTTAACGACCGAGCCACCCAGGTGCCCCTGATTCTGTTTTCAAATAGTGCAGGTTTTAGTACTGGAATTTTTTTTTTTTTTTTTAGATTTTTATTTATTCATTTATTTTAGGGGGAGAGAGGAGGGGGGGGAGCAGAGGGAGAGGGACAAGCAGACTCCCTGCTGAGCGTGGAGCCTGATGTGGGCTCCATCTCAATGACCCTGAGATCACAACCTGAGCCCAAACCAAGAGTCTGGACGCTTCACTGACTGAGCCACCCCGGCACCCCAGTACTGAACTTCACTGATGATTTTTTTTTTTTTTAAAGATTTTATTTATTTATTTGACAGAGATAGAGACAGCCAGCGAGAGAGGGAACACAAGCAGGAGGAGTGGGAGAGGAAGAAGCAGGCTCATAGCAGAGGAGCCTGATGTGGGGCTCGATCCCATAACGCCAGGATCACGCCCTGAGCCGAAGGCAGACGCTTAACCGCTGTGCCACCCAGGCGCCCCCACTGATGATTTTTGTTGGAAGTTACCCGTGTCATGTACTCCCTCTTTCATGCATGGACACACATTTGTCTAGACCGGGAAAACCTGCCTCTGGGCTTCTGTGTTGTTAGCTCTCTTTCCTTGTGACCGATGATGTTTCTTCCCTCGTTGGTTGGACTGCTAGGAAGCTCAGAGAGCTGCGTGCCTTGCTTTGCTCGCTCTGGGAATGACTGAGTTGTAGGCCTCTTCTCTGCGGTGCTCGATTTCTTGGGTGTGGCCTGAGTAAACCCACACTTCACTACCTCATGGGGGCCCATAGTTTCCTGAGCCAGCCTTGCTGGATGCTGGTGTGGGAGGGAGAGGAGCCGGGTCAGCACCTCTGTAGCCCGAGTTCCTCCTGACTGTCACAGCCCTCGAGTCACTGCTGCCTTGTGCTCTTTCCACAGTGCTCCCCGTGGCCGGACATGGCCTACCAGGTGAACAGCGCCCCGTCTCCAAGCTACAATGGCTCTCCAAACAGCTTCGGCCTTGGCGAAGGGTACGCCCACTGTCCACCGTCTTTCCCTTTGGATTGAGTGATGATGGGTGTAGGCCCCTTTCTTGATCATCCTCTCCGTGTCTTCCCCCTTTCGTATGCTGGCATCAGTGTGGGCTTCGGGTGGCACTTTTAATATCGGCACAGCTTTCTGTGTTCGGACAGGCTTCTGTAAACGCTGTCTGCGGGGGCAGCAGCCCAGAACCCACCCTCCCCCCTGTAGAAGCAGGTTGGCCTGCGGGTGCCCTCCAGGGCAGAATGGTCTTCTAGGCAGACGGGAGGCAGCTGGCCGGGCGGCTCTAGCGGCTACGAGGGGCCGTCCTGGTTCTTTCTGTGGCCCCTGTGCGCGTTCTCCAGGCAGTGTGGGTCAGCTCAGGATGTTCCCTGCCCTGGGTTTCAGGACTAGTAACGCGGGAAGGGCCTCACTCCTGGTCACCTGGCTCTGCAGATGCGCAGGCCACACTGACTCTTACGGTGACAGACATGCAGGGGCTGGCGGGCATTGGTCCCACCTGTCCCGGGCTGCGTGGCACAGGGAAGGCTCACGGCACCAGTGTGATGGCTGTGCACAGCCTGGTCCTGTTTCTGGGGGGCAGCGGGGAGCAGGGAGACACCCGGCAGGTTCAGCAGGTAGGTGGGGAACCTGTGGGCTCCTTGAAGTCCGTGCTGGTGTACAGAGAGCTTTCCTAATGAGAGAGTGAGAGTGTCCATGAACCTGATGTCACCAGGTCAGGAGGGGCCTCCCGAGAAGGGGGGAGGGCACATAGCCAAGGTGTCGTGTTCAGATTGAGATGGAGCAAGTGTTAAACTCCTCCCTCTAGGGTGAGTTCCTTAACCTCCCTCAGCCTCACCTTCTCCGCTACCAAGGGAGTGAGGATTCATGCAGGGTCGGGGGGACTGTGTAAGGTGCCGGGTGCCTCACAGACGCTGGACAAAGGACAGTTCTTGGCACTGATGACCGGTCTGAGGGTCATCCCAGCGAGGGCCTTTTCTTTATTGTTACTGTGGTAAGGCGCTCGCAAAGGAGCGCTTACCAGGTTGTCATTTTAAACATAGTGTGAGACACCCACATCCATCCACGTTGTGCCTTCTCCACTGTCTGTCTGGGAGAGTCATTTAAAAATGTATTCTTCTCTTAATTTAAAAAAATCCAGGTGTGTCAGGTGTGCCTTCCCCAGGAGTGAGCCCCGGAGGGAGGGCGGTGGGCCCCCAGCCATGAGAATGTTCTCCTCGTGGATGGATGCCACGCTGCGGCCTGCCTGTTCAGGGCAGGATACCTTCCCCAGGAGCCCGCAGCCCTCTTCCGTCTCTGCAGAGAGGGGCTTGGCTGCCGCTGTCCGGAAGTGGCGCCTGGGGCTCCTCGGGCAGCCTGCCCTGCCCTGGGGCCAAGGCTGGTGGGGGACCTCTGCGTGGGAGGGAATCGGATGCAAACAAACCCCAAGCTCACTGGCCGGGCTGTGTTGCCAGTTGGAACGTCGTGTCCACCCTGAGGGGTTGGTCAGGGATTTTGAGGGTTGTGCAGGCGGTCCCGCCGATGTGTCTGTGACCTGGGAAATTCCCGAGGCCCTGCTGTGTTTACAATGACTGCCATTCCAGGAGCATGGGGAGGGGAGAGTGCCTGGCTGGGAGAGGGGACCATCCCCACATCCCTGAAGGCGTCCCCGCACCTGATGGCCTGTTCTCTTCCTTTGCAGGAACAGCTCTCCGACGCACCCGGTGGAGACCCTGCCCCTGGGCAATGATGTAAGTGTCTGCAGCCGGGCTCTCTGGCTGTGTGTCCTGGGCAGACCTGGCGTGGTCATGTCAAGGACCCCTCCTCTCTCTGCCTACAGCACCTGCTTCCGTCAGCCTCCATCCAGGACGCCCAGCAGTGGCTGCACCGAAACAGGTTCTCACAGTTCTGCAGGCTCTTCGCCAGCTTCTCAGGTGAGCATCTCTGTGTTGTTTTTAAAACCCATTAGAAGTACTTCACAAAGCCAGTTGCCTTCCTGGACTTGGCCCACACTCCCCGCAGCGCCATGGCTTGATCCTGGGGACCCAGTGTGGTGTGGGTCACTTGCTCACTTTTGCTGATCCTGGACCAAGTACTAAAATAGGAAGCCCTGCCCCTGGGAGTTTCCAGTTGAGTGTGGCTTGAGGGGAGGACCATCTGGGTCCCCTGGGGTGGGCCCTGGTCCGCCCGGGAAGGGTCCCCTGCACCAGGCGGGCTGGGGCACACTCAGCAAGCCTTCCTGGCACTTTTCCTACCACAGCCCTGACCATCACTCATGCTGTCCCTGGAGCCGTGACCTGGGAGATGGTGGTGAAGCCACAGGGGAGAAGGGGAAGCTGCTGCTTCCTTCAAGCCCTTACCAGTGGGGCTGGCAGACAGACGCAGAGCCAGGGCTGTGGGGCATAAGGGTAAACGGAGCAGTGAACCCTGCCACCAAGTTGAGTCAATCCACGGTGACCGGGAGTAAAGCAGGCTCAGAGGAGGGACCTGGTTTGGGTCAGGGAGGAGCGGGGAGGGATGCTGCCATTTTCAGGGAGGGGGGTTGCTCAGCAGAGGCCTTCCTGAGACGGTGCCCTTGAGCAGGGGCTGGGCCCAGGGAAGGAAGTGAGCCAAGTGGGTATGGGGACAGTGAAATGTCCAAGCAGGGAGAAAGTGCAAAGGCTATGAGGAGGGGGCCGGCCTGCCTGGTGTGGCCACAGAGCCGGGCACTCAGGTGAATGGGGCCAAGTGGACTGGGAAAAGAGGTGAAGTCAGAGAGGGACCGAGAGGCCTTTGCAAACAGTGGAGGGATTTTTGGCTTTTACTTATGTAGAGGGATCCATTGTGCCTACAGAATTATGCCTGAAACTGAACTGTGGCAGGAAAAGGGGGTTGGATATTGTCACTTGTGGCCATGTGGCTGCTGGCCTGTTTTCAGCAGAAGGCTGATAGTGTACTTATCCCCTGGAGAGTCCATATGGGCACAAGCTCCAGGGGTCTTGTTGGGCTTTGAGGAAGGGACTGCATCCACATCCATGGATAAGGATGTTCATAGACCTTTATTCATAATCTCTCCCAGCTGGGAGCAACCCCGTGCCCATCGGCAGAGAATGGACACGTGATTGTGCTGCGTTCACGTAATGAGTAATACCTAATAATGGGCACGAACAAGCCCTTAGAACTTGGAGGGAGGGGGCCGGACATGGGAAAGTGCATCCTGTTCCATTCCACTGACATAAATGTCGAAGAAGCAAGTAAAACTTAAGTGCCTGAGGAGTCAGGAGGAGGGGGAGTGGCTGGCACAGGGCAAGGGGGGGTGAGGGGGGAAGGTGGGAATGTTCCACCTCTCGTTCTGTGTGCTGGGAGCACGGCTGCACTCACAGTGGCCGCAGGCAGGGAGCTGTGCGCGTCTGCGTTCAGACAAGTGCGCGTGTTGTCAGCGTCCCGTGCTAGGTTACATGCACTTGTGCTGTATGCCAGCAAATGGTACAGAGGGCGGGACAGGCAGGCACAGCTGGTGAGGGCCGGTTGGCTTCTGTCAGTGCCCGTCTATTCTGCTGAGCTTTGAGGACACCACTCATCTCTTGGTCTGTGATTTCCTGATGTGTAGCTTTTTGTTGTTTCTCTCTCCGCGGAACGTCCAGTGCCCCCCAAGGATGAGGCTGACTCTTCCCTGTCCCCTGCCCAGGGTGCGACATCTGCAGGTGCCCGAGGACGGACTTTTCTGTGTGTCCCACTAACGGGCGGCCCCATCTCCCTGCCTAGGTGCTGACTTGCTGAAGATGTCTCGAGACGATTTGGTCCAGATCTGTGGCCCTGCAGATGGGATCCGGCTCTTCAATGCCATCAAAGGCCGGTGGGTGTCTGTTTCTAGCTGGACGCAGGGTATGGCAGGAAGCCCCATCTCAGCTGCTTGGATGCTGCCACAGGCCAGCTGGTGGGGACAGGGCTCCTCCTGGGGCAGGTGCAGGAGGAGGCCATGGCGGGGGCAGGCAGGGCTGAGCCCACTGCTCACCCTGCCTGGAGGCCCCTCCTGCTTCTTGGTTTGGCAGGAGCCTTGGCCTCCGGATCTCAGCGCCTCAGCCTCCCCCTTGGGTGCCCAGCTGCTTGCACGGTCCTGGGCCTCCAGCTGCCTCCTCCCAGAGGGAGGGGTGGAACTGTGCGGCAGTTCTCAGTTCTCTGCGCAGACTGGAGAGCAGGGCTGGGTCTGAGGGAGCTTCCTGCCATGGTGGAAATGTCCAGCAGCCCCGGCCACACGTTGGCTGTGGGGCGCTTGGTCTCAGGCTAATGCGACTGACCAAACAAGTTTTAAATCTCCTTCCCCTTTCACGCATGGACAGCACAGTTTCAGAGTGAGGGCGAGAGCCTGGGTGTGCATCTCAGACCGGCCTCTTACGAGTTCTACAGTAGACGAAAGCCCTAAGCCCTGTGAGCCTCAGTTTCCTCCTCTGTAAAATGAAGGCCATGGTTCCCGTCCCCTAGGTGTGTTAACAAGGAAAGGAGGTAGACATTTAGAGTTTTGCAAATGGTGCCTGGGGCAGAGTAAGCCAGAGAAAGTGTTTGCTCTTGTTACTACTGCCCTGAAAAACACCTTGTGTCTTGAGATGCATGTTCTGGGCAGAGTGCCCTCATGGCAGCTTGGAGGACCTGGAGGGGTCAGCCCTCCCTCTGCCTCTAGGCAAGCTTGCGTGAGGCTGTAGAGACCCAGCCGAAGGCCGCCTGCATCCCCACGGCCTCCTTTCTTCTCCCTGAATCCTTCCCTCTGCTAGTTCCACCCTGTGTTCGGAACATTCTGGAATGTTCTCCCCCCCAATGCCTGCTATTTATTTCCCCTCCTCCTGCCAGGAATGTGAGGCCAAAGATGACCATTTACGTCTGTCAGGAGCTGGAGCAGAACCGAGCGCCACTGCAGCAGAAGCGGGACGGTGGTGGGGACAGCAGTCTGTGTGGTGAGTTGTGGGGAGCCCTCCCCCGCCTGCCAACCCAGGGCCGGGTTGTCAGGTCCCAGGAAGACACAGCAGCAACATGAGTCCTCTTGCTGAGAATGTGTCCACTGATCCGCCTCACTCTGCTTTCGTGCAGGATGAGTTTTTGTTAAAACTTCCTCCTGGGATTGAAATGTTCAAGGTGGAAGTCCTGTTCCAGAACACCTGGTCCAGCTTCTCATTTGCTCCTTGGGGAGCAGGCCCAGGGGGGGGGTGTGTCCCCCCACAGCCACTTCCTTAGCCACTCATGGGAGAATTGGGAGTCAGGCCTTCTGGCTCCCAGGCTGGTGACGAGTGACACTCGATGGCCAGATTCCTGGAACCCTTCCTCCCGTGGTGTGCCCTCCAGCTGGACGAGTCTTTCCCATTTGGTTTGGAGGCTGCACGAGGGCTAAGGAGCACAGCTGCAGGAGCTAGGGGCACCTCAGGGGCACGTGACTGTCTTGGGTTGACAGTTTGGGACAGAAGCTTCGAGGTCAGCTGAGCCTGGACACCAGTGCTGGCCATGCCATGTATTGGCCGTGTGGCCTTGGGCAGGGTAGCAGGGCCTGTGTGTCCACTTCTGCAGAATTCTGTATAGAACACAGATAGTGACGCTACCCCCAGAGGTGGGAGGTTGTGGCGAGACAAGGCGTGTAAAGCGAAGCACCTTGCTTCTGAGCATCTGGGAGTGCTGAGGGTCTGGCCAGCGGCTGGTCTCAAGCCACGGAGTGCTCTTCTGTGATGTCTGCAGAGAGCGAGGGAGCACCGTGCGTGCCTCCGCAGGTCCCTCCAGAGGGGTAAGAAAGCTCACTGAGTCCCTGTCCAAAGGGCTTCCTGTGTGCTCATTTACTCGCTTCTGCTTGTATGCACTGTTGGTAATGTTCCCTGGTGGGGGGACACTGAGGCACAGGGTGGATCACTGCCCCTAGATGACAGCGTTGCGTGTGGCAGAGCCAGGACCCAAACATTCGGACCCTGGGAGTTGGCTTCTGAGCCCTCCGTCTGGCCCCTGTACATTTCTGGAGAACGGCTAGGTCCTCCCCCTGCTTCTCAGCTGTTAGCCTGTGAGGGACAGATCGGAGGCTCGGGGTTTCCTGCACGTGCAGAAAGGGCAGCCTCGTGCACGGCACCTGCCCAGTGCTGCTGCTGCCCCCACATACACCCTGGGGCCCCGGGACGTGTGGAGATTGTTCCAGGGCTTGCTTCTAGGGTGGCTGAGTTGGGATTTGAGCCTGGGATTGCCTACTCTAGAGCTCATGTTTCCCCCAGCTTCCACTGCCACGGCCCCGGAGGAGAGGTGGCTCGGGACGCTTCCAGAGGAGTGTCCCACAGACCCTTCAGCCACCCCAAGCACTCCTGGCCACACCCACACTCGCCTGGGGCAGGAAAGGCTGGTGACCGCAGGTGGCAGGGCACAAGCAAGCCGTCTAGGTCTCTCTGGCCGGCCTGATTTGTTGGAGGAGTGAACGCAGAGAATAGCGGAAGTGGCTCTGAAACGTTGAAAAGCAATAGGAGTACATTAGAATCTGTTACAGAAAAGAATGTTAGAGAAGAGCGGTGGCGTTCTTGCCTGGTATTCACACTGGAGGGGCTGTGGCCGCCGCATGCGCTGCACAGAATCTGATGGCTGGTCAGCCTGTCTGAAATCCTGGGACGCCATGGCCTCTGCCACCCCCTCTCAGAGGGAGCTTGTGTGTGTGTGTGTTTGCACGTGCATGCACGCGTGCTTTTGAAATACAGGGCCTCTGATCAGACTTTCTGAAACCAAGGGTTCCTCAGTTGATGTAGGAGTTTGGGAACCTTTAGTTTAATCCTGTTATGCTTTGCCTTTGAGGAACTTGAGGCCCCGAGTATTGAGTTGTCTGCTCCAGGGCACCCACAGAGCTCCCTCCTACCCGGCTGGTTGGGTTTCCTGTAAGGAAGCATCTCCAGCCTTCCGGTCAGTGTTCTCTTCCAGCCAGCCAGCTGGTGATGCTCTCAGTGTCCCTCTTCCCTCTGAGGTCACAGTGCTGGAGTGGAGTGGTATTTGTGCTGAGGAGAAGGGCAAGGATGAGACCCTTGTGATGTCAGTTAGTTATCCCTTGCGGAGAAAGGGGAACCCTCCTACACTGTTGGTGGGGATGCAAGCTGGTGCAGCCACTCTGGGAAACAGTATGGAGGTTCCTCAGAAAGTTAAAATAGCGCTACCCTATGACCCAGCAATTGCCCTACTAGGTATTTACCCAAAGCATACAAACTACAGATCCAAATGGGCACCTGCTCCCCGGTGTTTATAGCAGCAATGTCCATAATAGCCGAAGTATGGAGAGAGCCCAGATGTCTGTTGCCAGATGAATGGATAAAGAAGATCTGGTTACACACACACACACACACACACACACACACACACACACACACACAGAGGAATATTACTCAGCCATCAAAAAAATGAAATCTTGCCATTTGTAGTGACGTGGATGGAACTAGAGGGTATTACGTTAAGTGAAATAATTCATCAGAGAAGGACAGTTATTGTATGATTTCACTCATGTGGAATTTAAGAAACAGAGGAGCATAGAAAAAGGGAGGGAAAAATAAAACAAGACAAAATCAGAGAGGGGAAACAAACCATAAGAGACTTTTAATCATAGGAAACAAACTGAAGTTTACAGAAGGGAGGAGGTGGGGAGATGTGGTAACTGAGTGATGGACATAAAGGAGGGCACGTGATGTAATGAGCACTGGGTATTACATAAGACTGATGAATCACTGACCTCTACCTCTGAAGCTAATAATACACTATATGTTAATTAATTGATTTTAAATAAAAGCAGTTATCCTTAAATCCCGCTCTTTGCCCCCTGGAGCCGTCCAGTGACCCCTCTAAGCCATGGACAGAAAGGAAAGGGGACGCAGGAGTTCTCCTCTCTCCTGCAAGGGTGTGCAACTGGCCACACATCAGAACCACTAGGAGCTTGTTAGAAATAGAGAGTTCTGCCAGCCGTTCTTCCCAGCCTCTGCCCCGCCAAGGGTGTCGGTGTGGGGTGGTTGTAGGAATCCTCCATTTTATGTAAGATCCCCTGAGAGGGCCTGGAACAGGAGTGAGAACCATAGCCCGGCTGCCTTCCCCTGCCGCTGGGCTCTGCAGCGGCTTTGTGCCTGTTACAGCCCAGATTCCATGAAATGAATCTGGGCTCGAGCATCCCTGCAACTGAGTGACTGATGGCAGGGTGGGGGGTTGGGCTTAGGCGGTAGACAGGCTCCTTAGAATGCAGGGGTGTGTTCTATAGAAGGCCCTGTCCCTCGCCCTCCAGTGTACCATGCCATCTTCTTGGAGGAGCTGACCACCTTGGAGCTGGTTGAGAAGATCGCCAACCTGTACAGCATCTCCCCCCAGCATATCCACCGAGTCTACCGGCAGGGCCCCACGGGCATCCACGTGGTGGTGAGCAACGAGGTGAGCGCTGCCCCCACCCCCCTCATGGCCCGGGGCTTGGGGCTGTAGGGAGGCATGGGGGACCTGCGCCAGAAATGCCCCTTCCGGGCTTCGGGGATGACTTCTGCCCAAGGATGGCAAACGGGTTTCATCTGCATGCCACATGCTCTCAGCTGCCCCCGGAGTGCGGGGGAGGAGAGTTCTGAGGCTCTGAATAGCTACCTAGTATCCACTCCGTACCTCGTCCTTGGCTGCACGCCATGCAGGAACCATGGCATAGGCTACAGCCCTGCCCCCGGGTATGCTTACAGTCAGGGCTGTAAGAAGTCAGGAGGAGGGTGGGTGGCAGGTCCCAGGGCGGTGGAATGGACTGAGGGCCAGGTGACGGAGAGGATGCAGGCCACATGGGAGCACAGAGCCCTCCTCTGCTGACTGGTGAAAGTGCCATGGCCTTCCTGGGTCTGTCCTTGGCTACACAGACCTGTGTGGGGCACGAGCGGCCGCTGGCAGAGGGTGCAGAGCGATCTGGTCCCACTGCTGGCCAACGAGGGTTTGCAGCTACACTTAGGCATTCCTGATGCCTCGTTTTAAGCTTGTCCTATCCCGGATCCCTCCTCTTGCTAGCTAATGATAGTCAAGAGTGCCAGCATCTAAGCGCACATGTAGTGACTCATTCAGTCCTGCCAGCGTCCCTGTGAGCTGGGTGAAACCCTGTGTCACAGATAGGAAACTATGCCCCAGGTTGCACAGCTGGTAAGGAACTAGGCTGGGAACCCTCATGTCCAGATGCAGAGCCCACTCTTGCAGCCAGCTAGGCCAGCCCACCTCCCCTGAAATGAGGCCTTTAGAGAAGCAGAGCTGGGCTGATGGGAGCAGGGTAGCACCCTGAGCCCCCAGGAGACCCCAGCAAGCCCACGGTGGGAGCTCTGAGAACATCTGTGTGGAGGAAACGGTACATGAATGGTGTTTGGGGAAGTAGAGAGGATGTGGGCTCTGGAATCGCACACGTGTCCCCACCTTGTTGCTAGGAGTGGAGTGACCCTGAGCAAGTTTACTTAACCTCTTTGAGCCTCAGTTTCCACATCTATAAAACGGGGATAATGAGCAGGTTGTAGTAGGGGTAAAAAGAGAAAGTGTCAGGCACGCGGAGATATCGGTGAGATGGTGATGGTAACTGACAGTGATAGGCACTTGTAGCTTTTGGGAGCAAGTGATGGAGGGATCTTTTAAGTTTGACAATATATGAACTGTAAAGCTTGTAATGGTCTGTATATTTCATATTTTGTCATTGGTGATAATCCTATTGCCACTTACCATTACAGTTCCCGAGTCCCTTAAATGGGAGTCCCCCATTTCATGGGAGTTTGGTCCTGGAGGTTGGCAGAGGGGTGGTGGTTCCTTCCTCTTGAATTAAAAAATTAATTCCTGGGGCACCTGCCTGGCTCGGTCGGTGGAGTGTGAGACTCTGATCTTGGGGTTGTGAGTTCGAGCCCCATGTTGTGTGCAGAGATTACTTAAAAAAAAAAAAAAAAATCTTTAAAAAGTAATTCACAGTTAGTAAAAGTCAGGGAATACAAAACAGCTGAAGGCAAATTCGAAAAGCACTTCTCTTCCCTCCTCTTTCCTAGAGGAGTTCATGCTAGCGTGCGTGTGATGCTGCCGGATCCTGTTTTGTGCGGGCGTCTGTCGTGTGCCTGGGCGTTGGGTAGCTGTGGATTCCTAGAACACTCAACAGAGACCCAGCTGTACATTTGTCTGCTGCTTGCTAGTTTTGTCCCCGGGTCAGAATTCCTTCCATATCATTCCATTTAAATCTCAGGCAGCTGTTTCCCTACCCCCACTGCACAGACAGAATGAAGCCCAGTGTTCCTGACCTAAGCACTTGTTGAGAAGAGCCAGGGAGGTTAGGACCCCTGAGCAACACAGGAAAACTCGGCACTTTGCATCTCGGAATGAATTTCTTCGGTGAAGACAAAAGCCAAGAATGTGCGGAACCCTTGCCATGTCACGGGTCCCTGCAGGAAGTCCCTTCCCCAGCTTGCCCTGTGCCCTCCCGAGTGGGCAGTTAAGCAAATGAAGCAGAGAACAGAACCACAGTGCTACCTCAGCTAAGTAGGCGATTCTTATTCCCTGAAGTCTCCTTGCCTCTTAACCCTGAATCAATTGGAAACCTTTGGTTCTTAATTGCCCGGAGTGCTGGAGGCGGCCCGGCCAGCCGCGGAGCCGGCCCCCGAGGTGCAAGGGCACTTAATTAAACGAGGGAGTTACTGATTAAGCCTGTGTGGGCTCTGCGTAGGGCTTTGCATGCCCAAGTGGCTGGGCTGCCAAGAGTCCTAGAGGGAGCAGGCCAGCGGTATAGAATAAATGTACTTCACGCATCATTAGGCCCCACAGGGAGGGGCAGGGGTTGACAGGTGGGTGGATTTGCAGGATTGGGGGCAATAATTCAGAGGAGGCAATGACATCTGGGTTGCATTTTTTAATTTGGAAAGGGGTTTTGCTGCGTGTTAGCTAGTGTGTGTGTTGTGGGTATGTTTAAGTATTTTTTAAATATTCTTTCCATTTATATTGTGAAATACGGCATCTGTATGCAAGGAGTATATAGAACTTATTTTTACCATTTAAGGAAGAAGTAAGTGCCCAATACCTATACTCAGGTGAATGCAATATTATGTTAGAAGCCGCTCTCTGGGCTGATTTCCTCTTCCACTCCACCTCTCCACCTGCCGGAGCAATTTCATGCTAGTTGTTCCCGTTTCCTCCTCAATATATTGCTTAATTTTGCCCATGTTTAAACTTCATATAGATGGAACAATAGCATGTTTTTCTGTGACCTCCTTCATTTTGCTTTATATTTTTGAGATTCACACTCGTTGAGATGCTGCTGGAGGTCCCTGACGCACTACATGGTGTAGCGTGATGAGGTCACAGTTCGTTCATGCTTCTGCAACTGATCCGCATGGGGGCTGTTTCCAGCTATCTTTTTTTTTTTTTTAAGTTTTTATGTAAGTAATCTCCGCACCCCACGTGGGGCTCTAACTCAACCCCAAGATCAAGAGTCGTGTGCTCTTCGAACTGAGCCCCCCAGGGGCCCCCTCCAGTTCCCATTCTTAACAGCCGGTGCTGCTGTGAACATTCGTAGGTGTTGTGTGTGCACGTGCAAGGGTTTCTCTAGAACATTGGCCGGGAGGAGTAAGGTACCAGGTCCTGTGGACAGCTTTGTAAAGTGGTTGCAGACATCAACACCCCAGCAGCAGTGGGACCGGTCCCTATTGTTCTATATCCTGGTTCTGTTCTTTTGTCACGGGAGCAGCCCCATTTTACAGATGGGGCATGGAGACCAGAAGGAGAAAGGCTGACTTGTCCAAGGTCACTTGGTAGTTAAATCAAAACTAGAACTGCAGAGGCCACTGAGTAAATCGTTCCATTCCTGCCGCTTTGTAGACATAGGGAATGGCGCTGTGTTTATATTGGTTCTCATAGGACTCTGATACGCAGAGGCTACTAATTATCAAGGTTTTTTTTTTCTTAAGCACTTTAGTTTTTTATTTGTTGCTATTATAGACATACATGCTCCTGTAATGTGTCCATTATAGGGATTGGAGGACCCAGTAAGTAGGAAAAAGGAGAACGAAAGCAAAGATACGTGGAGCCCTGTATTAAATGTTAAGGTTTTGCTTCTCTGCCTGGCTCCTTTCTGTCCTTTCTGTTCAGTTTTTGTTGCATATGATTGCGATCATTTCGTATATTTATCTTGTTTCATGTTTCCTTAATGAATGTTAAGTGGAACCATTTCCCTGCATTTGTGCAAGAAGAGTGACTATCATTTCTGCCTGCTGCGGTGGCCGGGCTCCATGTCGCTGAGGCTTCTCATACTCATTTCATTCATAAACTCATTGTTGAGGGGACATGGTCTCTCTTTTTGCCTTTCAGATGGTGCAGAATTTCCAAGATGAGTCTTGTTTTATTCTCAGTACCTTAAAAGGTAAAGCCCCGCCCCACCACACACACCCCTTTCTCTTGTTCAGTTGAAGTATGTTGGCTGTGCCCCCCGCCCCCTCCCTGGGTAGTAGAGTGAGGAAAGAGCCAGACTGGTGAGTGGGGCCTCCCTGCACAGTGGGTCGCTCAAGAGAACATTATCTGGAAACATCCTCTGGGGAAAAAGGAACACACGTCCTGTGAAACCCTGCCCTGGAGACTGGAGATTGGCTCCAAAATCCGTTCTGAAAGGGAAATCCTGGCCAGGCAACCTGTTCTTCATGAACTTAGTGCTTGAGTAGAAGTAAGATGCATATGAGTTTTTTTACAATGAGGGTCTCCAGGAGGAGCAAGTGTGGAATACAGCAGCTGAGCCTGCAGGCCTCGTGGGTCAGGGATCTGGGGCAGGGGTGGGAATGAAGGTTTCACCTGAGGAAGGGGTCCGAGAAGGAACTCGTGTGCCAGGAGAAAGGCAAAACTAGCTGTGACCTTCCTTAGGGCTAAGGTAGGTGAATGTATGGAGTATATCAGAATGAAAGCCCTATGTGACAGGGCCATCGTGTTGCCCTTGTTCCCTGGATCTGGCCAGCTGCTGCCTTCAGAGAGCTGGGGGCCGTAACACCCTGAGAACCACAGTTTGTAGCCACCTTGGATATAGAGCCTTCATTTCTCGGGCCTAGAGCTATGGTAGAAAGGCCCGTTGCCAGGAAGAAACGTAGTAAGGCAGAAGGCGTGTGAAGGCATGTGTTAAAATGTCTGCTTTTGTTAGCACACTTTGCTCTGTGCGATCATATTTGGAGCCAGTATCCATGGCAGGGCTTCTCCTGGTGCACCAGTACCATGCCCTCCCCATGCCCGGTCACGGTGTCGGGCCTTTCTTCCTGTCAAATGCCCAGTGTTTGTCTTTGCAGCCGAGAGCAATGATGGCTATCACATCATCCTGAAATGTGGCCTCTGAGCAGAAGCAGAACCTCCAGCTCCCAGCCCCGTGGACTCCCTTGGACGTAGAAAGCACACCACTGTAAGCTGCGGCCTCACCTGGCAAGCTGTGACAAGGAGGGACTTGGCCCCGTCTATGAAAACCACGGACCAGTAAGCAGCAGAAACCCGTGGATGCAGTCTCTGGCATGCAGAAAGCCAATGGCTCCTCTCTCCCTCCCTCTTGGCCTCCAGCTTCTGAATGGCTCCTTGGTCTTTGCCTGCTGTCCTAGAGGCAAACAGCAGGGACGTCTTCTCTGAAACCCCTCACTCCCATGTTGGAGGCTAGTTCACTGGGTATCTTGGTGCCACTGTATCCTTCTGACCACTCCCCTGCCTCCAGGGAGAGCCCTGCCTCACCCCCAAGCTTCCCCTTGGCTGGTAACGGCTCCGTGACCAGGACTGCTGACTGGATGTAGGTGCTTTGCCTCCGTTTTGTCTTCATGTTGGTTTCCCTTCTCAGCGACCCTGGTGAACATCCGGCTTTCTGGTTCTTGGATGGATTGAGGGGAATGGGGTTTATTCTGTGCCTTCTGCTTCTTTCACCTTCACTCTCGTCTCTGAGGACCTGCTGCAGTGCCCAGAGATGGGCTCTCCTGTCTCTGCATTGGTTGTGTAGACCACTGTGCATGGGTAGGACCCGCCACACAGACCTGGGTCTACGCCCTTGGGAAGGGAGGGAGAGGATAGAACAACTAGTTTCACGTACTTCCTCACGGGTATCAAAGGGATGAGAACAAGATGATTTTTTTCTCCTTGAGCTTCTTTCGCGTAATTTTATTTCCTCAGCAATCATGGGTAGAAGGAGGACTAGGAAATGAGCGTCCCACTGTGTGATCAGATGACCTGGACAGTCATGATAGCAGGCCCTTGTGCGTGGACGTAACCAGGTCCCATTTAGAGATGACCTTGGTTAACCATTGCCAAACTTGCCAAGTTTCCCAGGGGCATTGTCTCTTCTCTGAGGGCCCCCATTTAAATGTTTATCTTTTTTCATGTGTAGAGGGAGTGTTAGGGCATTTTGCCTGCATTGGGATGGTTGGATCGCCTTTCTTAGTGGCTCAACTATGGGGAAATTTGAGTATGGGTAAATGCAGGAATTAGTCTTTGTCTTGCCTCTGTTTCCTGGGATCCAGTCATCTATACTCTTTGCTAACTTAGGTTTATCTTCAAAGTACAGGGAAGCCCTTTGACTAACCGAGCAGGATTTTACAGTTTCTAAAGTGGAGCTTTTGGGGAATACAGTGTTAGGGTCAAAGATGTGAGGAACTGGGTAGACCTTGTTTTACAGAGGAGGAAATTGAAGCCTAGGGGGCAAAGCCACCTGCCTGATACCTCGTAGTGACTGATAGGGCAATGATAGAGATTTATCATATAAATCAAGACACTTCAGATGGGAAAGGGGCTCTCTAGTCATGGTTATGTTGGGGCAGCAGGAATGGTGTTCCTCCAGAGTAAAAAAGCCTCCTGATACCTTTTCATTTTTGAGGGAGGATGGGGGAGCAGGTAACAGCTTTATTGAGATACAATTCACAGACCGTACAGTGTCCCCATTTATAGTGTATAATGCGGTGGTTTTTTGCGAATTCACAGAATCAGCACATTGAATTTGAGAAGATTTTCCTTGCCCCCAGAAGAAACCCTGTTCCCTTTAGCGATCACCCTTCTTTTCTCCCCCCAGCTTCCTTGGTCTTAGGCAACTGCGAATCTGCTTTCCATATGGATTTACCTATGTTGGACCTGTCGCGTATGTGGAATCATGGTGGCCTTTCGTGGTTGGCTTTTTTTTTTTTTTTAACTAGCTAATGTTTTCTAGGGTCATCCATGTTGAACATGTATCCATACTTCAAGCCTTTTTAGAGCTGAATAATGTTTCATTCTATGGTTACATGTACCACATTTTTTATCCACTTGCCAGTTGATTGATATATGAGTTGTTTCTGGCTATTATGAATAATGCTGCTATGAGCATAGTTGTATAGGTTTTTACATACATTTCTTCGGGGTATATACCTAGGAGCGGAATTGCTGGGTCATATAGAACTCTTATGTCTAACTTTTTGAGAAACAGGCCAGACTGTTTTCCAAAGCAGTCGTAACATTTCACATTCCCACCAGCAGTGCACGAGGGCTCCTATTTCTCCACATCCTCACCAATGCTTGCTAATTATCTGCCTTTTTGAGTAGAGCATTGTAGTAGGTGTGAAGTGGTGTCTCCTTTTGGTTTTGCTCTTCATTTCCCTGATGGCTAATGATGTTGAGCCTCTTTTCACGTGCTTATTGGCCACTTGTATGTCTTCTTTGGAGAACTGTCTATTTGTTTGGGTCATTTGTCTTTTTTTTTTTTTTAATTACTGAGTTGCAGGAGTTCTCTGTATATTCTACATGGAGGTCCTTTATCAGATACACGATCTGTAAAAATTTTCTCCCATTCTGTGGATTGTCTTCATTGTCTTATGATGTCCTTTGGAGCACAAAAGTTTTTAATATGGATGACGTCTAAGATACATGTTTTTGTTGCTTGCGCTTTTCACGTCATATCTGAAAAACCACTGTGTAGTCCACAGTCGAGAAGATTTACACCTATGTTTCCTTCTAAGATTTTTTTACCGTTTTAGCTCTCCAGTGGCCTTCGGTTCATTTTAGGTTACTTCTTGCGTATGGTATGAGGTAGAGGTCCAACATTGTTGTCTTGCGTGTAGATACCCAGTTGTTCCCACATCAGTTGTTGACCCTTGCTAAAGGCCCCTGATTCTTACTGGATCTTTTCTTCTGGGACATGGGGTTGTCATTGGGAAACTCCTTCCTTTTTTTTATTTTAAACCCAGCCTATGTCTACCTCCACCATTTTTATGACTGTCTTTCTGTTTCTCCTCCTGTCTCCCCCTTAACCTTCTCAGCAGTACTGGGTCACGTTGCGCTCTGTTCTTCTGCGAGCTTTCTTGGTGCATGTTTTAACTCCACACGTTAGTTCTAGGGGAAAGTCAGGACTAGTCATATCCTTTCTGGAGGAAACTCAGTCACAAGGAAATGGAATCATTTGTCCAAGGTCACACAGAATCAGGACTAGACCTTCGGTATCCTGACTGCCAGCCTTTGAGGGTGTCTGTGAGTCACTAGACTTAAGTGATGCCACTCCCCAGGCCAAGTGATAACAGGCTTGATTTTAATTATAAAAATGTGGTAGGCTAATATTTTCATTTCCTAATTCCAGATGAGGATCTAATAAAGATCTGTTACCTTAAGTTCTCTGTTACTGGAGTCTTCCATTTTCTGGAACCCCCACTGCTGTCTGTTTTGTTTGTTTGTTTGTCTTAATCTTTTTTTTTTTAATTTATTTTTTAGTAATCTCTGTACCCAACATGGGGCTTGAACTCACAACCCTGAGGCCAAGAGTCACAAACCCTACCGACTGAGTTAGCCAAACGCCCCTTTCACCTTCTCCTAATTGGTTCTAGATGAATCTTGGAGCTTACAAAGGAGTAGAAAATAAATACACATCATAATTTGGTACCAAAATGTTTTAGCTGCTTTGCTTCGGCTGCTTGTCCTCGTTCCACAGGAGTCAGATGAGCTGGCTGTAGCTTTTATTTTTTTCATTTGAAAGTACAGAAAAGCCAGAACGCTTCCCACTCCTGTCCACTGTCTTTCCCGTGAGCTCAAGCCGGGATCTGGGGCGGGGGCTGGGGCAGCCCGCCCAGAACGGTAGCCTCCACCCCAGGGTTCTAGGCTGTGGCTTCTCCGGTGGCTCCTGCTCCAGCAGCCATTTTTAAAGGTGTGATCCCCAGGGAGAAAGAAGAGCTCCCCGTGTGCTTAGGTCACCATCTTGTGAACCAGAAGCCTTGAGCTGAGCTCCTTATCCTCAGGCCATCACGTCTCCTTTTCTGCTTGCAAGGCTGTGAAACACCTGACCGTGTCTGCCAGGTTGCACCTTTACGGTGAAGATACAGAGGCTTTTGAATGGGGGGACGGTAGGATTTGCTGGGGGAAGGGATGGATGGAAAGAACAGGATGGAGTAGGGAGTTTGAAGTCGGGGCTTGGGGTCCGAAGCAAAGGTCAGCCAGCTGCCCCGCTGACCTCCTGCCCAGGCAGCCTCGAGCCCCTTGGGAAGAGCTGTTAACCTGGAGGGTGCTTCCCCGGGAGCAGACTGGAGCTGGCCGAGCTGTGGGTCACAAGTTTCCGAGTCCAGAGTGGCTTCGGGGCCTGGTCTGAGTAACTTAAGCTTGAAAATCATTAACGAGTTGATGAGAAGCATGGAAAACCTCTCTCGCTGTTGGCCATGGAGCCGAGGGAGCAAGCCCGGAGGCTCTCAGAAGGTGGAGGAGCGGAGGGGCGGGGGCGTGGACATGGCAGTGCCGGAGGAGCAGGAGCCGGGGCCCCCAGACCCTGGCTTGGCCTGAGCGTCCACGTCTCTCGAGTGGTGGCTGGCTCGGCCAGGGGGTGAATGTGAGGGGTGGCGGGGCTTTCCCACTTCTCCCTCCATAAAGTCCTGTGGTGGGCAGGTGACGCTCGGTGTGTCCTGGTTGTACGTCGCACCGCTAATGGACCTGCCGTGAGGTGCCCCACAGTGTGAGGTCTAGCGCCTGGGCCTGTCTGTGAGAAGCGTGTGTTGCTCTCAGCTGGGTGGCTGCTCCATCAGCACCCGCAGAGCGGCCCCCAGCTGGTCCCGGCAGCCCGAGCCCGGGCTCCGAGCCGGCCGGCTCCGTGTCTGCATTACGGACCCCTTTCCTCGCCCTGTATCCGGCCCGAGCGCAGCCCTGAGTATTCTCGCTCAGCCACGTGCGGTGATACACGCTCTTCTTTCACGTCATGGTGACGCTCGTTCGGGCTCTGTTCATGAGACTGGTCAGGGGAGTTGCCCGATTTGGGGGTGGGGGTGCACACCGAAGTCCACCTCTTCGGGGAGGGGAGCAGTGCCGGCAGCTTCCATCTGACAAGGACTCCAAAACCGAGGCTCATGGAGTCGGTCTTCCATGCCGCTGCCTCACGTGCCCTTCTCCCCTAGTTACTTGCTGTGTGTGTGATACCATCAGTCAGGCTGGCCAGTAGAAGGTGGTTGTACACCTTTTTCGATCACCTCCCAGCCCCCTTCCCTCTGCCCTGCAGGGGCAGGGCAGTGAGGTGCTGGTCAGGCACCCCCAGGCCTTCCTGGGACCAGGGCACTCTGGGAACTCCTCAAAGCCTCCTTGGAGCTCTCCGGACCTCTCTGCAAAGGCTCCTCCTGAGTGTCCTCCCCCTTACTTCCATGGGGACTAGCCAGTAGTTCTGAGTGGTGGCTCCCGGGCCAGTGGCCCAGGGCTGGACCTGCTGTCCCCCACTTGCTTGTAGGGGCTTCTAGGGGCAACATCCCCAAGCAGCAGCTCTGAGAGGTGGGGTTGCTGCTCTCTGCAAAGCAGCTGATGGCGATGCAATGGGGAGGGGCAGTCGCTGCGTAGTCCTGGGGTGACCATCCCTGCCATCCGGGCAGGCAGACTGGTGGGGCTGTGTGTGAGCCTGTCTTCATGCCCGTCATCTTGAGGAACCGTGGGGGATGGGCTGCAAGGAGCTAGCAAGGAGTGGAAAGCCTTTTGTCATGAGAAGTTTTCGAACCTTCATCAAGGAGAGAACAATATAATGAACCCCAGTACCCATCACCCAGCTCCCACCATAATCAACGTATACCCGCTCTCGTAGGGGTCGGTGAACTGCAGGCCAAATCCAGCTCACTGCCAGGTTGTGTGATGTTTGATGACAGGGAGCACAATCTCTGAACCCAAGTGAAATGTTACCCCGCATCCCCCGTCCCAGTTCCATTCTTCTCATTAGTAGACCTGTATTACCAAAAAAAGTATCCAGTCACTACATTTTGAATTCTATCATCAAAAAAGTCATGGAAATTTGTTTTCTGACATATCAGTTTGCCTCTTGGCCCTCTCAAAGCTAAAAATAGGTACTATCCAGCCCTTTCCAGAAAAACTTTGCCAACCATGGAGGTAAAGCTTTCTGTTAGCTTTGCGTCCCTGCTGGAAATCCCATTACATAAGGATTCTGAAACAATTTTTAAGAAGTACTTGTTTTGAGCTTTGAAGCAAGAGAAGTGTCAGCTGAGCAGCCCTGGAGTGTCCCCCCGCCTGTGGCCTCACTCCTGTGAAGCGTCCACCCCAGCCCCTCTGTGGACTTCCTTCCCCTTCCCGGCTGCTGCCTGCTCCTGGACACCCAGTGGGCCTCGGACACGGGGGCTGGGTGCTAGGGCTTGGTGCCGGAGGGCCGTGTGCAGGGAAGGGTTCTGTGCTGGTATTAACAGGTCGGCAAGCTGGTGGGCGGTGGCCTCCTGGTTTAGGTCACCTGGAACTTTGCTGTCCTGGAGGTTGCAGCCTGACCTGTACCTCCAGCTGGCACCTTGAGGACCGCATGGCTTCTTTAGGGTCCTGCACGTTTCTCCCTACACGTTCTGCTGGCTCTTCGTCATACAAAAGGAACTCAGCTTGGTGATAGAGGGGGGCCACTGCCTGGCCCTGAGTAAGGGTTCTCTGGGCCTGGACTTCAGTTCTGCCCTTTGGGGAAGCAGGAGTGAGGCCAAATGCCAGCCTTAGGGGCTGAGTCCTACATGCTGGCGGTCACCTTCCTGCTGGGGCAGTCTGGTCTCTCTGGGCCCCTTGCTTCTCCACTCCCGGTGCAGGTGGCAGGATGCTGCATCCAGCCTTCCATTATAATAACACCAAAGCTAACAGCCATGGTGGACGCTGGTTGTCCTCTTCGGGGTCAGGCTTCGAGCTCAGTGCTTTTGCCGTTGTCCCTTTCTGTCCTCCCTACTGTGCTGTCAGGTTGCAGTGGCCCAGTTCTCCAGGTGAGGAAGTCAAGACAGAAATCAGATGCTGGCCCACGGTCCTCCAACCACTGGATTGAGCCAGGATGAGAATCTGGGTATCTGGGTCCCAGTTCCGCATCCACATCCCACGCACTGACACACCAGGTTTGGGGGACAGGCTCCTTACTCAGTGCTAGCTTTCATCCTGAGACTCCATCCCTGAGCTTGGTGCACCCTGATGGGGAAACATGGGTGGGGCTTGGTTGTTCAAGACAAGAGAGGGGGAGAGGCGCCTAGTGGGTCAGTCGGTTAAGCCTCTGACTCTTGATTTCAGCTCAGGTCATGATCTCAGGGTCGTGAGATGCAGCTGGTGTAGGGCTCTGCAATCAGTGGGGAGCCTGCTTGTCCCTGTCCCTCTGTTCCTCCCCCTGCTCATGTGCTCTCCCTCAAATAAATGAATCTTAAAAAAAGAGGGGATTGTTCTGTGTGCCTCTCCCCCCAGCCTCTCCTTGCTGGGTAAAAAGTTGGTTACTCTGTCCTCTAATGTTCATGTATGTAATGTGATTCTTACCTAACGTGACTTCCCGAGCTTTCTCCAGATTGGGTGACTCTTTCCTGAAGGTGGTGGGAGTCTACTGGGTGGTGTGGGCCTTGGATGGGTCAAGAGGGTGTGATGGGTCAGGGGAGGTGGGCGTCGAGACAGAAGTTGTCATACTGCCACATTGTTTTTGTACCTGAAATAAAGCACATTTTGCACTTGCTACTGTACCGTTGTGCAGATGAGAACTCTGGATGTGGGATCTGTGCTTGGGTCAGAATGCAAATAAAACTCATTTGTAAGAAACCCCTGTGGCTCAGGCCTCCAGTCTCTCTCCTTTTAAAATTGTAGTAACAATACATGATACCGTGAAATGTACCATCTTAAGGTTTTGAGGTGCGTGGGTCAGGGCCGTCAAGTACGTTCATGCTGTGCAACCACCCCCCAAGGACTTTCTCATCTTCCCCAACAGAAACTCGGCCCGTTCCCCCACGCAGCCCCTGTGCCCACGGTTCTCCTCTGTCTGTGCTGTGACTGTTCTCGGCACAGCGGATGAGTGGTGTCATACGTACGGCATTCGTCCCTTTGTGACTGCCTGTTTTCACCCCACGGGATAGGGTCCAGGCTCATGGGCGTTGCAGCGTGGGACAGGCTGCCCCTCCTTTCTGAGCTGGCTCTTTCTCCATTGTATGTGTACACCACGTTTGTTCATCCTGTCATCCGTCTTGGGCTGCGTCCACCTTTTGGCTGCTGTGAATAATGCCGCCGCGAACACAGGTGTGCAGAACGAGGGTACTAGTTCCTCCCCGCTCTGGCCAACACTCTCTCTCTCTTCGCCAGTAGCCGCCCTGGCGGGAGGCCTGGCATCTCCAAAGCTCGATCACTGGGTGTGCTGGGCTGAACGCTGCAGTGGGCACATGATGCAGATTTCCCACTCCAGGCCCTTGTCGCCATCAAGGGCCGAGGGTGTAATCTCGAGCTTCCTTTCTCTCCCAGTCCCTTCCCTGTCAGTCACCTTCTGCCCCAGACCACACCTCTTCCAAGCGGGCCTGTGCTCAGCGCTCCAATGCAGCCCAATGTCTGCGGCTTGCTCTGGGGCGCTGCTCCTGCGTGCCTCCTGCCTGGGCTCTCCCTGCACACCCAGGGGTCACAGGTCTCCTCCCCACCACACTCTGGTAAAGTCCCCTTCTCCCCCCAGCTAGCCTGTGGGGTGTGCGCGGTGGGCATGGGAACCCCTGAACCTCCCCGAACCTGCCTTCTCCTGGGTGATCTGGGAATGTCACGGTCCTTGAGACCGTGCGTGTGAAGCAGTGAGCACGAGCCTGGGCCAGAGGGGGTTCCCAGGGGGCTCGGAGGTGGGAAATGGCTCAGTGTTTTCCAGGATCCAAAGGAGAGTGACACGGGGGGCTCAGAGTAGATAGACGGGGACGGGAGAGAACGTACTGAGGCCCGACCTGTGGCCCAGCTGCCTTCCCAGGGCTAGCGCTGAGCCACACTGGAAGCCAGGCTCCTTCTCACTCACATTTCGCTGGCCCTGCTGTGGCCGTGAAGCTTCCAGGATTTCCCCTTGTTGCCTCCTTTTCAGGCAGCAGGGTGGGGTGCTGTTGGTCTCAGACGGCCTCAGAATCACCCAGGGGGCTTGTTCCCAGACGGCTGGGTCCCACGGCCACTTCGGACAGCAGGTTTGAGCGGGGGCCTGAGAATGTGTATTTATTTTTTTTAAGATTTTTATTTATTTATTCAACAGAGAGATAGCGAGAGAGGGAACACAAGGAGGGGGAGTGGGAGAGGAAGAAGCAGGCTCATAGCGGAGGAGCCTGACGTGGGGCTTGATCCCATAACGCCGGGATCACGCCCTGAGCTGAAGGCAGACGCTTAACCGCTGTGCCATCCAGACGCCCCGAGAATGTGTATTTCTAACTGGTTTGCAGTGGATGCTCTTTGCCGGCGGGAGAGCACGCGAGGAGAACCTCTGGCCTGGAGGAGCTCGCTTGCTTGAGGAAGCATCCAAGAGGGGAAGCGAATCACTCAGGATGCAGACCTGGGTGTGAGCTAGGGGTGCTGGTGGTGGTGGGGACTACAGAACGTTAGAGTCCCCTGATGTGGTCCCCTAGGACCCGAGAAGCCTGGTCAGCTGTGGGTCCCTCCCGTCCTCACTGTAAGAGAAGCTGACTCCAGTTCTGAAACCTGTTGATTGGGCCCCCGGGGGAGGCAGCAGGGCCTCCTGGGTGCAGGCTGCCAGCTCCCCCGCCCCACTGTCTGCTCCGGACCAAGCATGGCAGCCACCCCTGAGTCCAGGAGGTCCTGGGCTGCAGCCATCCCCACGTCACTGACTGTGGCCGTCCACATGGGAGACCAGACAAAGTCAGCAGTGGCGGTGGGGGCACCCGGTGTCCGGGCCTCTGTCCCGTAGGCTGGAGATTCCACCAGGAGTGTATCAGACAGGCTAGGCCCTGGAAGGCTGACTCCCGAGGACCAAACTTTGAGGAGCCTGAGGGCAGGGTCGGGTAAAGCCAAGGGCCGGTAAAGCAGGATCCCTGGAGAGAGGTGCCTGGAGAGAGGTGCCTGGAGAGAGGTGTGTGCGCATGCTCTCCCAGCTGAGCACAGCAATGCAGCAGAGTCAGCCTGCCCTCTGCATCCTTTCCGGTCAGTCCAGTTCGCACTCCCCAGAGCATCCCTGTCCTCCGTCCTCACCTGGTCCTTGCCCTGGGAAGGGCAGGTACTGGGGCTTCCATACTGTAGGCACACACACGGAGGCCAGGCTTGGAGAGGGCACTGGACCTGCCAGCGAGACTCAGCCCATCCGGGCAGAGCCAGGACTGCACCGCCCCCAGAGCAAGCCCCGAGAGGCACATGCTTTCCAGGGCAGGCTGTGGCGCCCATGGCTGCCTCTCCCTCAGCCCCTTATCCCTTTACTCCAGGGAAGGGAGCCTGGTGGGTAGGAGGTTTCCAGAGCTCAACGGGGTTGAATATTAACCTGCCTTGATTGGGTGGATCAATATTTAAACTCAATTACAAGGGAAAGGGGTTATCTGGAGACAGCTTATCGGGCAGGAGGCAGCTATTGAAATATCTGATAATTGCAGAGGGTGACCTGGAGTGGGGGCAGGGGTGGGGCTTTAAACACGTCCAGTGGGGAAGGGTGGATGGGGGCTTACGTACCATCTTACGTACCAAGCCTACTTCCCACCTGCCTGCCTGCCCTTCCTTCTCTCCCCTTCCTTCCTTCCTTCCTTCCTTCCTTCCTTCCTTCCTTCCTTCCTTCCTTCCTTCCTTCCTTCTTTCTTCTTTCTTTCTTTCTTTCTTTCTTTCTTTCTTTCTTTCTTTCTTTCTTTCTTTCTTTCTTTCTTTCTTTTTCTTTCTTTCTTTCTTCTTTTCCTTCCTTCCTTCCTTCCTTCCTTCCTTCCTTCCTTCCTTCCTACCTTCTCTTACTTCCTACCCTCCCACCCTCCCTCCCCCCTTCCTCCATTCCTTTTGTGGACTCAGCTCTTTCCTGGCTCCAACTCACAGAGCTTACCAGCCCCGCTCTACCCCTGAGCTCCCATGGGCTCTGGAGCAGAGGCTGAACTGTCCGTTTGTCTGTCCGCCTCTCTCACTGAGCAAAACTCTTAGAGGACAGAGATTGGTTTGCAGGACCACAGCCATTCCAGAAGTCCCGCCCAGGGTCTGGCAGGGAGAAGCCTCTCCAGCAGTGTTTGTTGAGTGAGTAAATGATGGCAGTATGGTGATTGGCAAGTGAGGGAGGGGGCCTGGAGGCCCTCATGAGAGAGTCCTGTACCAGGCCGGGGGCCAGCTGGTGTGCCTTCCTAACAGGACTTCAGATTAGTTTATTAGCTTAGCGCACTGAGAACTGGGCCTTGGTGGCTGGGGACGGGGACAGGTGAATTCAGATGGAGAGTAGGGAACTGGGCAAAGTACCAAGTGTGGAGCGAGGGACGCTGGGTGTGTCGGTGTGGACAGGGCCTGGCAGGGGCCCTCCCGTCAGGTACCTGCCGTGCGCTGAGGGTCTCACAGGCTGCTGAAAGGATCCAGAAGATACTGCTGTGAAGAGGTTTTGGTTTTTGACTTAGCGTGTGTTTTATGAACTGTCCTTGTCTGCCTACAAGCGGAGTCCCCCAAAGACTTCAACTGCCAGAATCCTCTCCCTGGGGGTTTGCAAGCAGGGAGGATGGACTCCTATCAGCGGAGAGAGGCTGAGAAGTCCTGACTGGAATAGGAAATGAGCTCCCACATCTGTGGCATCTGTTCTCCCACGGGCCCATTTCTCTTTCCTAAGAGGCATGTGTGCGCCCACCAGGGCCCCTCTCCCCTCCCCTTCCCTGTAAAGATGGTACGTAAGCCCCCAGTTCTGACCGCCTTCTGGACTCACATGTTCGTCTGCGCTCCTGTGTACATGGGAGAAGAAAAATCTTTCTCTGGCTGTCTTCTCCCCATGTCATTCCCCGGCCCCAAGCTCTGGATGTAAGAGAGCGGAGGAGGAGTCTTTCCTCCCTGATGTTTCCTGATCTCACCCGGTGCTCACAGCACTTTTAAGGCAGGTGTTAAAGCCTCCACATTGCCCGTGGGGATACTGAGGCTCAGAGAGGCTGGGTCGTCGACTCAAGGACACACAGCTGCTCATGGGGCAGAGAGGGCTTCTGACCTGGGTCTGTCACCTCCAGGGACTGCCATGGACTCAGAGGACTGTGCCATGTGGCTCTGGGGAGGGGTGGTGGGCAAGCTAGGGAGCAAAGGCATCCTAGACTGGGTGCTGCCCTGAGCTGGGAGGGAAGATCCAGGACAGTCTAGGTGGATCATGGGGTGTCCCTTCCTCCCAATTCTTCATATGTTCAGGAATGGGGGGAGTGTCTGTGGGACTGGATAGTACCATGGGCATCCCTTCCTTGTCTCTGCCATGTTCCAGTTGTGTCCTTGGGGCCATGCAAAGGGGTGAGCCAGGACCACCTCCTCCCTCTGGGTGACTGCATCAGAGTCCCCACCTGCCACCTGCCTCCCTGGGACAATGAAGGTGACAGGGAGGGGCTCAGCTGGGGGGCTAACCCTCGTAAGTCTTCAGCTCAGAGCCTGGTCCCAGCCAGGGGACCACTGGTTCCCAGACCTACTCATGGTCCCTGCATGGACATCTTCCCCACAACTGCCATGTCCCTCTGTCACCACTGCTGCGGGCCTCTGGAATGTGTGCCCCCAGAAAGGAGGCCTGTCCCCAGGTCCCCGTATTTGCAGCTCTTTCCCGCCGTGGGCTCCTGATGTTCAGAGCTCACTCAGCACCCACACCTCCCGAGTGCCTTCTGCCGAACCCCGAGCTTCAGAGCTGACACCTTTTGCTGACTCCCGGGTCCCGCACTGCTGATGCACTTGGGAAGTCCGTTCAGTGCTCCCCTAAACTGATAGGTATTGGAGGCTGTTGGAGTCGGAGGCTGTCTGGAAATCTTCTGCTTTAGGAGACTTTGGGCCTGGCGTACCCTGTCACTCTGGAAAAGCCCTGCTTCTAGCTTGCTGGAGATGAGCTTCCGGGAGAATTCTGCTCTTTCCTTTGGGCTGTAAGAGCAACCCAGCCAAGTCGTAACCAAGGGAGTACAGGGCCCAAACCTCCACTTGCCGGCCTGGAGCTCTGCTGGGGGTTCTGAAGGGTTCATCTTAACCTTTTGGCCTTTGACCAAATCGTCCATTTGGAAGCTTGCTGCTCCCCATACCCCGATGTGTCCGATGCCCCCATAAAAGTAGCCTCTATGTTCTGAAATTAATTGGACTCTAGGAGAGGAGTCATGAGAGCCCTGTGCAGGATCATGTGTTAAAGTTTTGAGCGCCTTTTTTTTGGCTGCTGGTGACATAAGAGTTTGTCTGTAGACTAATGGACCAATTGTACTGTGTATAAAGTATTCAAAAGATAACATTAAAAAGAAGACCGTCAAGAATATAAAACAGCACCACTATAGTAATAATTGTTAGGGAAAAAATCAAGGTGGAAATATCCGGAGAAGAATTAATTAAAATAGTCTCACAATACGGCCATATTAGGAAGTAATGCTAGACGCTATAAAAACAACTCCTAAACCCGAGTGGCTTAACGCAGTAAAGGCACATTTCTGCCTCGTGTGTGAGGCCCCTCTGGCTCGCCAGGCTGCCTTCTACGTGGTCACTGGGGACCCGCGTGCCTTCCATCTGGTGGTCTTGCCATTTTCTAGGGCCTCAGAGGCCTCCCCTTGGCCCTTTGCTGCAGGCAGAGGAAGCGATTAGAGCCCGCGGAGTGGAGGGAGAGGTGTCAGGGACCAGGCCTGCAAGTGGCGCCCAGCAGCTTCCCCTGGCGTGACAGTGGGCAGCACATGGTCCGGGGCCCCAGGCAGCATCCTCATTGGGTGGTCGGGGAGCGTGGTCCAGCCACAGGCCCAGCATCCTGTGCCACGATGGCATGTAATAAATAAGGAAATTAACCCACCCAACCAGTGCAAAGAGACTGCCAGCACGTACTGTGCCGGCCCTGTGCCACGCTCTGTTTGGAGTCTGTAGACACCAGTGCGCCCCCCGGCCCTGCTCCGGGGCCCTCGTCGACGCTATCGTAGGAAGGAGGAAACTGAGGCCAGGGGAGGTTCTGTGGCTTGTCCAAGAAAGACTTCGAACCCGGGGATTTTGACTTAAGTCTGTGCTCAACCACTACTTGATTCTGCCTTAGTAGGGACACAGGCTCACACACACACACACACACACACACACACACACACACACAAAGGTCAAAGTGGGCTGCATCAACTACCTTCCTTCCTTCCTTTCTTCTTTCTTTTTTTTTTTAAAGCTCTATTTTATTTATTTACTTGAGAGAGAGAGAGAGAGCAAGCGAGCACGAGTGGGGCGAGGGGCAGAGGGAGAGAGGGAAGCGGACTCCCGCTGAGCAGGGAGCCTGTCACAGGGCCTCCAGGTGCCGTGTGCCAGGCCCTCTACTGGACGGCGTGGTGCAGGGGCGCCCCCACCGCCACCCCGCGGAAGCAGCTGGGGAGATGCAGTAGCTGAGAGGAGCCCCATCTCCTCCAGACCCCTGTTTACGGCCTCTACTTGCTTCCCCACCCTGAGAGGGTGTGCGGGGCCTTTAAGAAAAAAAAGGGCATTGTTATTGGAAAGATGAAATCAGCCTGCAGGTTTCCAATATCCCATCCCGGGTGTTTGTGTACAAAACAGAGGCTGGGCCTGGGGGTGGCAGGGCTGGGCGGTGGCACACAGGGCCCACTGTGAGGCTCCCGGCTTGCTTCTGTCCCCACTGTGTCTGGCACAGAAGACGTGGTGGGGAGGGCACGGCTCCCGCCTGATGGCTTCGGCACCATGGGTCGCAATCCCAGCCAGAGTCTGGGTTACATGGTCCTGGGGCAATGCCGCGGAACAGCTGTAGACCCGGCCCCCACCAGTGGTCTTCGAACATGTCTCCTAATGCCTTCATTTAAGGAAAGAGTATGTGGCAGGGCTTTCCAAACGGAGAGCTGTTTTCTGGGGCCTGATGGGGCCACGGACTATGCCAGGGGTCTGAGGATGCCCCGGTAAGGCGCAGGGTATGCAAAACTCAGAGCTTGTCTAAACTCTGTTGCTGCTGCTGCTGCTGCTGGGGAAATTGAGGCCCGCAGAAAGGAAGCAGTATGCCTAGGTCCCCTGGTGACCCAGTGGCCCATCCAGGCCGAGAAGGAACCCAGGTGCCCGTGTCCCTGGGTCAGGGCTCTGCCATCATACTCAGGCCCTTCACCCACCAGAGATGTCAGGAACGTGCCTGGAAGTGGCTGGTTCCTGTGACGAGGGGCCACTGAGGGTGCAGTGCTGGTACAAGGAGGTGGCCCTGGGCCTGGAGAGCAGGGAGAGGCCGCCTTCCAGAAACAGGGCTGCAGGAAGAAGCTGGAGGGGAGTGAAGATGGCGGATGCCGGCAGTTGACCATCATGGGGAGCCTCTAGGTGACTGGTACACCTGCCCCGAGGACGGCGGCTGAGGCAAGTGGGTATCGCCTGTCTGGCTTGGACGGGCCAGGCGCCCAACTTCCCTCTGCCAGGGGTGAGGGGCATATTGGGGTTGGGAGAGTCTCTGTGGCAGGCATTTGTCACCAACACTTACTGAATGCATATACCCATGGTTCAGGCACCTCACTGAGCACGTAGTAGACACTGGCTGTTTAATGCTGGCAACACCCCATGAGTTAGGACTGTTGTCCTTGTTCTCCGGGGACAAACCTCAGGCTTATATGCTGACGGGCTATGGCAAGATGCTCGACCAGAAAGTGTGGGCCAATGCTCTGAACGTGGCGTTACCTGGCCAGAATTCTTAACACTTCGACTTTACAGGAGCATTGTGGCCAGGACAGACTTGGGGGTTGTGGTTAGGCCAGGGAGCAGGGACATAGCCATCCTCAGGGTAGCCTAGCATCGAAATTAGGAGGTGCCTTGGGGATGCCTTGCTGGCTTAGTCGGTGAAGCATGTGACTTTAGATCTTGGAGTTGTGAGTTCGAGCCCCATGTTGGGTGTGGAGCCTACTTAAAAATATATCTACTTTATCTATCTATCTATCTATCTATCTATCTATCTATCTATCTATCTATCTATCTATCATCTATCTATCTATCATCTATCTATCTATCATCTATCTATCTATCATCTTTATTTATATGAAAGAGGTGCCTTGGTCTTGGCAGGGCAGCCTAGCAGGGAAAGGAGGTCACCTGGGGGAAGCCTGAGATTCAAGGTTCCCACCCCACATGCTGCCAGCCACCTGCGGCCCACAATTCCTGGTGTGCCAGCCTCGTCTGGGAGACGTTGCCTTCTGTCTGTCTTTCTAACACTTGTGCATTTGCTTACAAGGACATGCGCTTTCTGATCCTGCTGGGTTGGTTTGAAATGGCAAAGCTTGCAGAGCACAAAAGGTCTGTAATTTTTTCATGGATACCCTTGTGCTCTGAGATAGGGGAGTCCAGAGGGCACAGGCAGAATCCAGATGTCTCTAGGAGGCTCCTGCTGGCCAGCTGCTGGGGTCCAGGGCTCCTCCTAGAGTGGCAGGCCTTTCCCACCCATTTCCTTTCAGCCCAGGGCACGGATCAGGGGCCGTGAAGCATGTTTGCCGAGGGTGTTCCCTGAGCTAGGTGCTGTGGTGGCGTTTTGCAGATACCATCACACTTTTGAACATAAAGGAGAACAGGGTCCCTCTTACAAGTGGTTGCTTTGTAAGTCACATGTTATATACAACAGTTGGTTGGGGATGTTCACAGCTTATTGGAAGTAATGTCTATCGTGTTTACCCAAACATCCGTAATTCTGGGAACCATCCTGCAAGGTGAATACTATCACTCTTTTTATGTAGGAGAAAATGAGTCTCTGAAAGTGAGTACCTGTGCAAAACTACGGTTCGAAACTGTGGAGCCTGGATTCAGACTCAGTTCTGGAAGTCTTCAGTTGGGTGTCAGTTTCTTGTGCCAGGCCAGCACACGGGACACCCTCAAGTGTGTTGACAGCATTCATAGAGGACGCCCAGGCACAGGATGCTAGGTGGCTTGCAATGGGGACATGGTGGGGCTGGGACCAGAAGTCAGCCATCCTGGCTCCAGAACAATCCTTAACCAGTGCTCTCGATGTAAATGTCAGCCAAGGGCTCTCAGTGACCACACAGATGCGTCTCAGACATGACAGCGAATGGAAGAAACCAGAAAGCAGGCCCACTGCTTGACCTCGTAGCATGATAAAGCAGGCACACGTAAACAGTGTTTAGGGACGGGTAGGTGGAAACGGTACCTCTTATACAGAGAGGAAGGCGTGGAGGTGATGGCCCTGAATTCAGGCTGTGGTTAACTTTGGGGGGCAGGGCAGGGCAGGGGGAGAGGATTCAAGGCTGGGGCTTGTTCTGAGGGACCGCCATGCTCCATTTCCTGCCCCAGGCGGTGACTAATGAGTAGAGCTCACTTTGTGGTAAGTCATTGAGCTGTGTGTCTGTCTGCTTTGTGCCCTTTTCTGTGTGCCCATTACACTTCACAATAAAACAGCTTTAAAAGAGAGAGTAAATGAGTCATGTCATTCTGCAAAAGAAGGACTTGCCCCACGTGAGCTGCCAGCCTTGGTGGGCAGTGTCCGTGGCTCTGGGGAAACTTCTGCTGTCTTGTCTGCCTGCACCTGCTTTTCTTCCAGTCTCCTCCACAAACTGGTGTTGGCAGCACTCGGTCTCGGGTCCATGTTTGCGGTGCTTGCTTGAACCAGGGATGTGGTGCTCTCCCTGCTGCAGGGCTCCCACCTGGGGGCAAGCCCACTGCCACCCCACACCCGGCAATCAGGCCAGGCAAGAGCCTGCAGTGGTCCCCATGGTTCATCCCCACGGAAGCCCCGGCCGCCCCCGGCCATCAGGGCTCTCGTAGGGCCGGAGTCGGGGAGCCCAGCCTCAGGAACCAAGTGCTCACCTGCCCACCGCGAGGCGTTTCAGGCCATGCTGGGCCAGCTGGAGCCTGGAGGGACTCAGGCAGACCTGGCCCTGACTTTTCCTCTGGGCCTCGGCTTCCGAGTCTGCAGAATAAACGTAATCACACCCACCTCCCATGGCCGGTTGCCTGGTTTCATCGTGATGCCATCGGAAAAGCGTGTGGCATCAGGCTTTCATAGAGGGGGCCCAACTTCATGGCTTCTGTGCTCAGGGCTGCCTCTCCTTTCTGCAGGCCTCGAAAGTGTCCACACCCCCACCCAATCGTGCCTCTCTCTGGCCTAACCTCTTCAGTCCCCTCGCTGGCCGCAGGGAGGCCTCTGACCTCCTCCAAACCCAGGTGGGCTCAGACACCCCTCCTCCGGCTCCCATGGCCCCTGGCTTGCCTCAGCAATGAGGTTCAACCCTGCCCTGTCCTTCCACTGCCGAGGGCCCCTGGAGCCGGGGACCTGTCTTACTCAGCTCCGCATTTCAGGCGCTCCCGCACCAACCCGGGGCCTGGACACAGCAGGAGAATGACCCGTGGGTCTCTCTTGGTCATGAAGCCCAGAGACCCACAAGCCCCAGCGAGTGAGGGCAGTGGACCAGCTGTTCAGAGCAATGCCCCACGCTCGTTCCATGCCTCTGGTTCGGCAGATGAGTCTGGATGCTTCTCACGTCCGACAGCGGCCGTATTGCTGAGCTTGAATGGAATGCCGGTCCAGCAAGTGTGGCTTTACATGCACCAGTGAGACTCACCACGTACGGGAAGCCTGTGATGGGTTCGTTCTTCCGGAGAGTAAAGGATTCTTTTGTTAACATAGCAAAGCCCACCTCCACCTCCAAAAGAAAAAAAAATTCTTTTCCCTTAGATGAATTCAGATTTTGGATTTGGGAGGGTCTGGATTCCCTGGGAAGCAAATTCTGGGACTGTGATTTTTTTGTAGGACATTTCTAGGAATGTTCTTTTTTTTTTTTTTTAAAGATTTTATTTTATTTATTCGACAGGACAGAGACAGCCAGTGAGAGAGGGAACACAAGCAGGGGGAGTGGGAGAGGAAGAAGCAGGCTCACAGCGGAGGAGCCCGATGTGGGGCTCGATCCCATAACGCCGGGATCACGCCCTGAGCCGAAGGCAGACGCTCAACCGCTGTGCCACCCAGGCGCCCCATCTAGGAATGTTCTTGAGGTGAACCCTGGAGGGGGGGAGGGGAGAAGCTGGGCTGCATGTAGTCTCAGTGAGGGCCTCCACGGACCCCATGGGCAGCTCGAAGCTGGCCCACATTGCAGAGCTGCCTCCACACGGGGGCGGGGGCAGTCAGACCTTTATATCCCCTGCCCGTTGGTCAGTCAAAGGAGCGGTGGGACAGGCGTGATTTCGAGGGAGGCAATCCTCCTAGCGACAGTGGAGGGCACCCTCCACCCCCACCCAGGAAGTTAAGGAGAAAGTCTTCATCCCTGAAGGCGAATCTGGGCGCTCGTCAGGACCTACCGTACATACCCCGTCACGTGAAACTTTGACGAGGGCAAGTCAGGGAACTGCTGTTTCTTGAGGGCCTTCGATGTGCTAGGGCCTTTGATGTGCTAGGCCCTGTGCTTCATTCTCTCAGAAAACTCTCACAACGGCTTTATAAGGGGGGTTGTTTTTACACTCATTTTCAATATAGAGGAGAAAAAGGTAAGCTATGAGAAGAGTGTCAGAACTTCACTCGCGGGGCGCCTGGGTGGCACAGTCGTTAAGCGTCTGCCTTTGGCTCAGGGCGTGATCCCAGCATTATGGGATCGAGCCCCACATCAGGCTCTTCTGCTGTGAGCCTGCTTCTTCCTCTCCCACTCCCCCTGCTTGTGTTCCCTCTCTTGCTGGCAGTCTCTCTCTGTCTAATAAATAAATAAATAAATAAACAAATAAATAAATAAATCTTTAAAAAAAAAAAGAAAGAACTTCACTTGCACCCTCCTGCTGCCCAGCCCCCTGCACTCTCCCGTCATGCTCTGTGACCCATAGGCCTGCCGCTTGTCCAGAGGCTGTGTCCTGCCTCACCATGCACCTGGCTTCCTGCCTCGCTTGCTGGCACTCAAGCGTGCTCCCGGTGAACGAGAAGCTGAGTCGGGGTGGGACCCTGCCAGGCTGACCCCTGGGGTCCAAGGCCCAGCAAGGGGTCTAGGGCAGAGCCAAGGAAAGGCTGTTACAGCCCGGGGTCAGATGGACAGAGCTAGGCTCCCCTGGAAACTGCCCCAGCCAAGAGCCAATGTGCAGACCCAGAGGTGGCTGTAAGGACATCGACGAGATGGCCACTGGGCCCTTACACTGTGACAGAGCGCGCTCTGCACTGGGGCCCAGGCAAAGTGACGCATCATCCCTGGCTCAAGGGGCTCCTGGACAAGCAGGGAGATAATGATGGAAAACAGCCAACCAAAAAAACCCCAGACCCTGCAATGAACCCCGCGGGGATGAAAATGGCTCTTGTCTGTTGGGAGGCTGCGTGTGCCTGGCACAGGCTGGGCCCCTGGGGTCAGTATGGCTCATGCTCATTACTGACCTTGCAAAGCAGAGGTCCACAGACCCACTTTCACAGAGGAGGTGACCGAGTTCTTCTTTTTTTTCCCCCCTTAGATTTTATTTATTTGAGAGAGAGAGAGAGAGAGAGAGGACAAGCAGGGGGAGGGGCAGAGAGAGAGGGAGAAGCTGGCTCCACCCTGAGCAGGGAGCCTGATGTGGGGCTCGATGTCAGGACCCGGGGATCCTGACCTGAGCCGAAGGCAGACGCTTAACCCACTGAGCCACCCGGGCGCCCCGAGAGCTGACTAAGTTCTAAGGGTCATTCGAGGCCACCAAACATGGAGGGTCAGAATTGGAGCACAGGTCTCTTTCACTTTCCTTCATCCCACCTTTGAACCCTAATCCCTGCATGAGTCCTCCAAAGGGACTTACACCAACGCCGGGTGAGATGGGAGGCCTTGAGCTCTATGCCTATAGCTGAGCTTGGCTCTGACCTTGGGGAAGAGCAAAGATCTTGTGTTTGATGATGGGCCAGGGAACAGGGGGTGGCTGGGGGGAAAGACAGTCCTGGCAGGGTACGGGGTAGTCATGGGGCTATGCAGCTGAGATCCCCTTTGGCCTTTCACCCAGGCCACTTCCCCTTCATGGGAGCTGGAATATCAAATCACACCGGGGGCCGAAGGCGTGTGTGGCTTCCCTCCAGACAAGGGTGTGGGTGCCTTTAAAAGGAGGCAGGGGACTGGGGCACTTGGGTGGTTCAGCTGGTTAAGTGTCTGACTCCTGATCTCAGCTTAGGTTGTGAGTTCAAGCCCCGTGTTAGGCTCCACGATGGGTGTGGAGCCTACTTATAAGAAAAGAGAAAAGGAAAGGAGGCAAGGGAGATCCCCTGGTGGTGGCTTGAGGAGAAGGCCCTACCCGGTGTCCCCATCTTCCACAGCTTCCCGGGGCCCACTAATCCATCGTTTTCTCCCTGCCACCGGGTCACGCCGAGTCTTTCCCCAGTGACAACCTTTGTTGGATAATTCTCCTTTGACACACTGTCCATATCTTCCTCCCCCTTCAACGGCGACCCCAAGATCCTCTCTTTCATGATGTGGTCTTTGAGAACTCCGGTCTAGCTTCAATCTCTCTAAACGTTGTGCCCTGTCTTAGGATTTGCATGGAACAGAGAAGCACTCAGTAACTCCAGAAATGCAGGCAAAGATGACTCTGCTGGGCAGTGTCCCGTGAAGGGCCTCCGGAGAGGGATGGGACCTCGGTGCCGGCTGCTGTCCTGGGCCCAGGAAACACACCTGCTGCTGTCTTCACGTGGTGACATTCCAGGAGAACTTGGAGCTAGGAGCAAGAAAAGTGTCAGACAGGGGTCTTCCTGGTCTTCCTGTGTCTTCTCTACACCCCAGATCTGACCACTTCCCCTTGGGCTAACATTTCCCCCAGGCACCATGGGCACTGCAACGAGGGCCCATGAAAATGTTTTAATTTTAATTTCCTCTGAAATCACAGGAAAAAATGAAGATAATAATAATGAATGTATGACATACATTCATCTTTATACCAAGTAGTCACAAAATATGATTACATTTGTTTGTAATGCAGGAAGGGGCCCATTGGAGTCACGCTGCGGCACTGACCCACAGCATCATCCTGCCCTGGGATGCCTCAGGCACCTCCCGACGGGTCTCCCTGCCCCTGCCCCCTGCTACGGTCTGTCCACAAAGAAGCCAGAATAATCCTAAAACTACGTCCCATCACTCAAGAGGCTCATGGTCTCTAATGTCACCATTCTCCCCTTTTCCCTGCTCCGGCCTCATTGGCCTTCTACGGCTGTTTCCAGAATGCTATTTGGCCTCAGGGCCTTTGCACTTGCTGTTTGGAGCTGGGTAGCTCTTCCTCCCAGTATCTGCGTAGCTCTGCCCCCGTCCCTTCAGGCCCCATGGGCAGGGCCCACGGGAATGGTGCTCCCTGCAGGCCGTGGAGCCGAGGGCTTCTCCATCACTTCCCGTAGAACACCCCCTCCCCATTCCTCACTCTCTCTGTCCCCTGCTTCATCATACCAAAAAGGGCCAGATTCGTATAGACCCTTGCAGTTGTGTGGGGTTGACTGTCCCCCACAGCAGGACGTGGGAGTGGGGAGGATCCATGAGCTTGTTTCACTCACTGCTGTATCTCCTGTTCACGGAGCAGAGCCCAGACAGGCAGATGTTCCTGGAAGAGCAAGGACCGAGTGACAGGGTGACAAGCCTGGGCCTCTCCAAGTGTCTGTCTCTCCACTGCTCAGCCTCCCGCATCACACACCTGCTGTGTCACCATCTTACAGAGCCCCTGATGGCCCTGCCTGACCTCCCACCTTCAGTTCCTGGCCCTCAGCTGCCTGGCCTTTCCTCTTGCTTGTGTCCCTTTCAACCTCACTGGAGGGACGGTGGGCTCGTGGAGAGCCCGGCCCCAGGCTAGTGGGAGTCAGCTCACCATGGGTCAGGTGGCAGGGGAGGGGTGGCCTGGTGGCTCAGGACAGTGACCCGAGCCAGGGCGAGCACCAGTGTGGCTCACGGTCTCCTCTCCTTGCCCTGCACAAGCGAGAGCTCTGGAAGACAGGCACGTCCCATCCTGCTCCAGTGTTTTCAGGGCTCTAAGCCTAGTGCCGGGGGACACACAGATGTGAGTTGGTTCCTGCCCCTGTCCGCCAGGTGCTCACCGTCTGAGTAGGGAAGCAGACCATGCCAGTGAAGTGTGACAGGGAACAGGAAGAGACAGTGGAGGGACTGGGGCTGGGTGGGGCAGGGAAGGGCCCTACACCCAGCCTCCATAGTTGGGGCTGTTTTCTGGAGATGAGGCTTAAGCTTAGTGCATTCTTAACTTATTTTCTGCGTTTTTAAAGAAACAATTTTAAGCTTACAGCAAAGATGCAAAATTGGTACAAAGAATTTTCAATAGCCTTTATTCAGTTTCCTTAAAATATTATATTTTACCACATTTGCTTCTTTCCCTCTCCCTTCCCCCATATCTATCTACCACCTACCTATTATCTATATCTATCTATCTATCATCTACCCATCTCTCAATACATTTTTTTCTAAAATGTTTCAGAGCAATACATTCAGGTAAAATGTCCTTTTATCTCTAAATCCTTCAGTAAGTATTTCCTAAAAGCAAGCACATTTTTAAAAGCATTTTATTTATTTATTCGAGACAGCATGAGAGAGCACGCATGAGTGGGGGGAGGGGCAGAGGGAGAGGGAGAAGCAGGCTCCCCGCTGAGCAGGGAGCCTCATGCTGGACTCAATCCCAGGACCCTGGGATCATGACCTGAGCCAAAGGCAGAAGCTTAACCGACTGAGCCACCCCGGCGTCCCACCAGTGAATTTTTTGACATAACCACAGTACAAAGATCAGCATCTGGAAATTGCAGGGAGCAGCGTGGGCGGGGACGTGGAGCCCCGCGGTATGTGTAGAAGTCCGTGCAGCACTTCTGCGCTGAGCCCCTCGGAGGCTGACCCTGAGACTAAGTTGAGGGTAGCTTGAACTTGACCGGGAAAGCGCTGGGACACCCGGCAGATTTGGGTGTCCAAATCTGGGCGCACTTCAGCCCGGCCCTCTCCCTCGGGAGGCTGGGGGCCTGGAGCTGATGATCCCAGTCGCCCAAGGCCCTCAGTCCACTGGCGAGGGTTCGGTTTGCCCAGCTAGTAAGAAGTCCAGTAAGAACAGAATGTTCTCAGGGAGCTCCAGGATCAGGGAGTGGAAGGGCAGGGAAGGAAAGGGGGAAAGAGAGTGAAAGTGTGTGTCTGGCACAAACGGGCCTGTTTTGTAACTGCGACACCATCTCGGGGTGAGTCATCGCTCGCTCACACGGCCTTCCTTCCGGGTGGCCTCCCCTCCACCTTCCCTTTTTGGCCGCCAGCACCGTCCCCTCTCAGCCTGCCATGTTCCCAGGCTGGGCCCGCGGACTTGGAGTTACAGAAGCAGGTTCAGTTCCCAGCACAGCCGGGCTGTGAGCCTGGGCAAGTTGCTGGACCTCTCTGGGCCTGTTTTATGTGTCGTGCAGAGGACCGGCAGCGCACACCTTGTAGGCTGTGGGACTGGGTTGAGTGTTCCGCACAAAGCAGGCCCTGGGACAGGCCCGGCGGGTCTCTGCGCCGATGTGCTCTTCTTCCCTCGCTGCGAGGTGGGCTCCCGCTGGCCTGGCGCGGATTCACCTGGGTGCCTTTGCCGGGGCGCACGGCACAGAGTGGGGGCTGAGCAGCCGCTCGTGGAAGCCAGGCAGGGGATACACCCGGGAGGCAGCGCCCGGCATGCAGCCCCCAGGGAGTACGAGCAGCCTTACATGGCACCTTTCCACCACCCGCAGTTAGCCCAGTAGCATCTGCTTGGAGGCAGGTGACCTGGTCCGCGGGTGGGCACGCGCAGCAGGCCAGGCCACCACCAGCCTCCCCTCCGGAGTGGGTGCTCCCATCGCACGGAGAAGCCCCCTGCCCACAGGGCTGAGGCCAAGGAGGGGCGCGGCGGGAGCTGTGGCCAGGGAACCGAGGCGCGGGACTGCAGGAGCTCCTGGACAGGGTGGCAGAGGCCCTGGGCACCGGGACGTGGGCGCCCCCGGCAGTGTACTGTACACGCACGCGGGGGAATGTGGGTGTGCTGGCAGGAGGGGCCGGAGGGGTCGGCCGCAGCCCTCGCTCGTGCCGCGCCCTTCCTCTGCCACCCAGGGTGAACTGCCACAGACATGCGTGTCACCTGCCTCTCTTGGCTGCTCTAGGAGGTTTGGAGGTGTTGCAAATTGCTCTGTGACGTTCTGGAGCCAAACCATGTCCCTGGCCTGCTGCCCATCCCCCGGGGCTTGGCATCAGCCGCACTGTCCCTGGAAGACAAGCTGCCTTTGAGGGTTTGGTGTTTTGAGGGCTTTGTTGGGAGGGCTGGGTCAGTGGCGTCTCTACCGGGCTGGCAGCAGGGAGGTGCCGGCGTGGGGACCAGGCAGAATCAAGGTGGTCAGAGGACACAGCTCGGGCCCCAGGCACGCAAGGATGCTTGCGCGATGAGCGGCGGCGTGGGGGTGAAGAGCATGTGCTCCGGAGCCAGACAGCCTGGGCCTGCGAACGAGCCGTGTGACCTTGGATGCCCGACTCGGCCTCTCGGTGTCAGTTTCCTTGTCTGCAAAATGGGGCGTTAAGAGTCCTTGCCTCTGAGCAGCGTTGTGAAGGTTTCATGAGCGAATACACGTGAGCTGATAAGAGCAGCCTGAACACGTGAATGCTGTGTAAACGGGACATTACGGTGAGGGTGTAGAAACACCCATGGTCCTTTCCTAGGGGTGGGTGAGGCCAGCCTGCCCTCACCTGACCCTCCCGCTGTCTATGACCTGGCCCCGATCCACTGTCCAGCCTCCCCTCCCGCCTCTCCCCTCCCTCCGCAGCAACCACAGGGAGTCACTTGGGCTTCCCTGAGCTCGAGGGGGGCCTCTGGTCATGGCAGGGAAGCTCCTCTCCCACATGGCAGCCACCCCCAACCCTCCTCTTCTCCTGCCACTCAGCCCCATACAGATCCCCAGAGCGCTCCCTAATAAATGTCCTGTGTGCTGACCTCCGACCCCCAGGCTGCTTTCCGGGGCCCAGCCTGTAACAGGTTCTTGTGGCAAGCACCAAAATCCTGGGTAGAGGGAAGGAGACCCCCCAGAGTGTGGAGGGCCAGGCTTGGGGGCTACACAGCAGGAAACACTACTGGGTTACCCAGGATGCTGTGGGCAAATACTCCCTCACCACTGTGGCTGGGCCCCAGGCCGGACACCAGATCTCTGCCATGCTGTGCCCAGACTAGTGGGGTGCCTTCAGCCCCTGCCGGAGGGGCTCAAGGAGACTGTGAGGGGTGGATTGACCCAGGACTGGAAGGAGGGGGATGCAGGGGTGGCTTGGATTAGGGAAGAAGACTTGAAGCCTCCTCTGCAAAAAAACCATGCCTCCTGCACGTCACACCAGGGAGAATCTCTCAGAGCAGCTAACTACAGAACTCCTGAGGGCCGCCGTCCCGGCTGGTTCATTTCTGCAGTTAGGTCTGTCCCTACTGGAATGTAAAGCCTGTGAGGGCAGGGCCACGCCTACATGTTTGTTGCCCCATCCCAGAGCCCAGCAGGGGGTGGACACCTAGTTGGATGGGTGAGTGAATGAAAGAGTTCTCCCAACCGTAGCCCACAGATGTCTTTAGTATTCCATAGTCAGTGTTTAAATGAGTGTGGGAAATGCTGCACGTGGGATCTTCCTGTCCAAGGCTCACCCCACACCACAGCACATTAAGGCTCTGCGAAGGTTTGCAGTGAAGAAACTCTTTCACTTTGTGTTATCTAACGTTTGCCAAATTTATTCTCCCCGTACGGGCAACTCCCGGACACCAGTGCATCATGGAGAATGTTTTGGGAATTGCTGCTTTGGTCTAAGAATCTGAACTAGAGGCCATCCTCCCAGGGAAGTCAGACATCTGCTTGGGGAGAGGGGAGGGGAATCCGCTCCAGCACAGAGGTGGAGGGAGAGGCCACCCTGCAAGGAACTGGACTGCTCCTTGGGCCGAGGATGCCAGTCTGTGGGCAGAGGGTGCCCGCTAGGAGCTTCTGTGGGGCGCGTTGAGGGCAGAGTGGCCATCTGCTGTGAGAGGGGCCTGGGTCAGGTCTTACCAGCCCCCTTGACCACAGCGAGCTATCCCTCTGAGTTCTCTGAGACCCAGCTCCCCAGGCTCCCCTCCCTGCTGGCTGCTTCACAGCATCGCGTCGGGCCCCGGAACACTTCGGCACCGTGCCTGCTGTGCCCAGTTGGCACACGAGGAAGCAGTGTTTGTCATTGCTGGAAGGAGGATGGGCAGAGGGAAGAAGAGGGGGCAAGTGCACGCCTGGCCTTGGGCAGCTCTCTCGCTCTCTTGGGGCAGGGATCAGCTGCGGGTGGCCAGACTGAGGGACGGCTGGTCCTGCACTGCCAAGTCTCAGGTGGGCCTCTGCCCTGGGGGAGAAGGGAAAGGGCTAAAGACCCTGGCTCTGACATCACCCTGAGAGGAGGACAGAGGCTGTATGGGGACAGGCCCCAAGGAGCTGGTCGGGGGAGGGCTCGTCCCTCTGGGTCTGTTCCCATGGAGACGCTGAAGGAAATGCTAGCTCGTTAGTGCAGATGACACGTGGGGCCTTGCGTTCTGCCGTAGCTCACATTCTGCCCAGGGTGGCCCGTGAACGTGAGACTCGGGGCAGGGGCACACATGCTGTCTCTGTCTGGAGGAGGGGCAGAGCTTTGAGGGGCCTGAGGAGGAGTTTGGGGAAGGAGTGGAGCTATCCAGAAGGCTTCATGGAGGAGGTGGGCCTGGGTGAGTAGAGAAGAGGGGGCAGATGAGCCCAGGCAGAACAGAAGCAAAGCAGACTGAGACACCAAACGTTAGGCTGGGAAGCACCATTTCTGGAGAGCCCCGGGACCAGCTCTGAGGGAGGGAGACTGCCTCGGCCTGCATCCCTAGAGCTGAGTAGACCCCCTGCACGGAGGAGAGGTCTCAAGTATCTGGGATCCCGAATGAGGCACCCCCAACAAAGCCCTCAAAACGTGGGAGCAGACCAGCTTGTAAGCACTTAAACGTGAGGTTGACAGCAGAGGTCGGAGAGAAGAGCACGGTCCCTGGAAGAGGACACGGAGCTCCCAGACCAGCCATCTGTGCTGCACCCTGACCCCGAGTTAGAGCCCACCTAGGACAGACACCGCTGGCTGTTTGCCCCGCCTCCATGCTCCACAGCTTCTGCTTGCTTTCCTTTATGAAAACAAATCACTCGCTCGTCCAATGTCCCCTGCTGCTCAGAGCGTACGTGTGACACGGTTCTGGACCGCAGCAGATGGGTGAAAGTCCCTAGGGAAGGGCAAAGTTTTGCTGGGAAGGGCATTTTGGCCCCTTTGCCCTTCCTTATCCTTTCTGACTGGAATGTGGTTGTGAGGCTTGAGTGGCAGCAACCATTTTGTCACCATAAGTCAATAAGCGGAAAGGGAAATGCTCCCAAAGTATTTGAAGCCAGATGTATTCCTACCTGCTACAACATCTAAAGAAGAGCTGTTCCTATCACCGCCTCTCAGAAAGGGAGAGTCGTAGAGGCGAGTGCCAGCCATGCCAGCCATGCCCACGCCATGCCCATGCCATGCCAGCCATGCCCACGCCATGCAGCAGCCTGAATGTTTACACATGTGAGTCCGTTCTGAGAGATGCAACTGGAGTGCGTCCCCTTAGATCAGATTTCCAAACCCTCGGACTGTGGGACGCTTACCCCACGAGCTTGGAGACTACAGAAGATGTGCAATAGATGCTGAATGAAGGAAGGAACAAATCTCGCCTGCCCAACGGGAGCTGGGTTCCTGAGAGCAAGGTCTGAATGTGCTTCCTCCCCGAGTGTCCAGTTCAGGGCCTGATGCAGAGGACAGGGTCCAGTTGTTCTCTGCTGCTCCCAGAAACCTCGACTGACCCCAGGTGCTGGGGGGTCCTCTGCTGAAGGCCGTGTCCCTCCCAGAGACCTGAGGAAAGCAGGTGGGCACTCTCTGAACCCACTTCACCTTTGCCAGAGTCTTTCTCTCAGAGGGTGTCTGAGTTCGATTGAGTTAACTTGTCACACAAGGGCTTCTGAATCCTTCCTTCCAGGTGGGTAAAGATTGAGATCTGGGTTCCAGCCTGACCCAGTTAGAGTTCCATTCAAGTTTGGATTAGGGCCAGTTAGCCTTCCGGATAAGGGTGATGCTTACTTAGATGGAGGTTAATATCGGCGCCAGAGCTCGAGGGTCAGCCGCAAAGTTTGGGTCATGTTTTTATCCAGCTCAAGAGATGTGGAAGTTGGAGTCAGAGTTTTACGGGGCTCGAGTGCTCACCGCGGGGAAGGCCTGGGGTCACCCTCTCTGAGCCCCTCCAACCCCGTTCCCGTGCGCGTTGCCCCTGTTCAGGAGGGGGCTGATGGGCTCTTGGAGTTCCTCCCAGATGCATCTAGTCTGTTTGGTGATGGTGCCAACTTCCCGCGGGCAGGGCCCTGGCCTTCTGCTTCGGGACTTTCTTCCTCCTTCGGGCACCCAGGAGGTTGGAGTGAATGCTGACCGCGTGCATACAGGAAGTCAAGTCCGCATCCCAAGGGCAAAGCTTCACTGTGGTGGCAACTTTTCAATTCAATTAATCTAATTACTTTCCACCTTCTTATTGATTGTGGAGGACGTAAGGAAATTTTGGGTCTTTTGCTGCTTATTTATCCTTCGTCTATCCGTGTAGCCATCTTTTCACGCACCCGTCCATCCATCCCATAAACATTTTTTGAGGTCTACTGTGTTCTGGAACTTTGCTGAGCCTACAAAAGATGAAGGAGACGTTGCGATTGTTTTCAAAGAAGCCAGACAATAGATGGGATCAGAGCAGCGAGCAGGTATGGGTTTGAGAGGACAGTAGAGAGCCCACGTTCTGTGGGGCCCAGAGGAAGATACCCAGCCCAGCCTGGGGCATCTAGGAAGGTTTCCTAAGGAAGAAACCCCAGCCTTGAAAGATGAGTGGGGGATCCTCTGTCTAAGAAGAAGAGAAGAGCATCCCAGTGAGAAGAAACTAGAATGTGCCAAGGCGAGAGAGCATGGCGCAGCCTTTGGGGAACCCTACAGAGCGAGCACAGGGAAGGTGGTGGGGGGGTGGCTAGGCTGTGGGAAGATGAGTGGTCTTGGAGGACTTTATCCTGAAAGCTTAGGGAGCCCTGGAAGGATTTTGAGTAAAGGCTCACCCCGACGTGAATCGTGTTCTGGAACCATCATCCTGGATGGTGTAGAGGGTGGGTAAGCTTGTGGTCGGCATTCCTGTGGAATGACCTCAAGAGGGGGGTGCCACCGAGCCTGCGACGAAGAGCAGCAGCCGCTCCAGGGCTCTGACTAGTGCTGGGCAGGCCGGGGGGCAGGAGGTGGTGGGGGGAGAGCTTGGAGGGTGGGAAGATGGCTGGGGGCGCATGTGTAGGCAGGGCTGAATCTGTAGCTGGTTCAGGGGCCCTCCTGGGGCAGGGGCTCTAGACGGCTGTGTTGGGTGACCTTCCACGCCAGCATGGGACAGCCGGGTAGCGAGAGCTTGCCTGCTCTAGCTAGGCCGGCGCTCCCCGTGCTTCTTTGCTGCCGGCCTCTCACATCACCTCCAGAGTGACTGGACGTGAGTGGGATGCTGTCAGAGATCCCCTCAGAGCCAAGTCCCCAGGGGCTGTGGGACCCCCAGGATCAGAAGCTGGCTCAGGGCACGGAGTGGAGGCACTGGGCGAGCAGACAGCTATCTCGGAGCCTCTGCTCCGAGCTCTGTTTGTTCAGGTCTACCAGCCAGCCGAGCCGTGGAGGGGAAACCAAGTGCAGGGGCGGGGGCAGGGGTCAGGGTGACAGAGAAGCATGAAGTCTGGGTTCTGGGGCTGGTCCCCCCTCCTGCAGAGAAGGAACATGTTGTACGTGCATGACCTCAACCAGGAAACCTGAAGTTTGTTGATCTTGAGCGCCTGCCGGGATCTTGGCCCCGATTCCGGGCTCCCTACGCAGGGCGTGCAGTATCCAGCCTGCAGACACTGGATCTGGGGGTTTGTGGAGGAGGGAGACGAGGTTGGCGTATGTGTGAGATCTGGGTGGACGTGGGTCCCTCTGCCTTCACAGCCAGCCAACGGGGCAGCTGGAAACTTCCCAGGGCCCCACTTTCAGCCACTGCCTCTTTGTGCTCTGTTCAAGCCTGGGGTTGTTTCTGTTTGTGTTTCATTTACTGAGAACCTACTGGATGCCGGGCGTTGTGCAGAGTGCATTGTGTCCATTGTTTCAGTTAACCCTTGGGGAAATTCTGCAAGGGCTCAGCCCATTTTACAGAGGAAGGAATGAAGGGCTGGTGAGAATCAGGTGAGACTCAGGCAAGAAGAATCAGCTGCCCAGTGAGTAAAGGATGCAGGCAGAGCAGCTGCGAGATGAGTAAGACCCCGGCCTTGGCAGTCTTCCCTGGAAGAACATCCCGCCCAGATCACAGAATAGAGGCCTAAGAAGTTCTCAAGTGCACAGTCTTGACCTGAGCCTCCCCCAGCGGAGTGTTCAGGAGTGCGACTCCAGGGAGACAGAGTGAGGGGCAGGGGAGTGAAGCGGGAGGGACGGACAAGTGATGTCACCCGCGGTTGAGAGCAGGCTCCCCAGCCCAGCTCTGAGAAGCTCCCAACCTCATCCTAGGGGCGAGAGAAGGAGAATTTAGGCTCCTGCATCCCACCCTCTCAGATGGTGACTGTGTGGCCCCCAGGGAAGGTGTGTGGATGGGCAAGAACGCAGAGCTGGCCCCTGCAGAGGTATCCAGGTGGCTGGCGTGGGTGGCAGGTGAGGTCTGGAGGGTCTGATGTGGTGCAAAGTGGTCAATGCATCCAGGCTTCTCGAGAGCTTGTTTGGGGGTTCTAGCAGGGGAGTGCTGCTACTCGTATACCCTTGACAGAAGAACGGTCCTCCTCTATCGGGGAAGGTCATCCTCTTCGACCGAGTGTGCAGCTTCGGGAGGGAGGCACATGGAGCGGTGAGGGAGGAAGGGGACACCCGCCTAGCCAGCCAGATCAGCCGAATCAACCCTGGCGATCAATGGGGTGACAGATGTCGTAGCCAGATTGCCCTCACATCCGCATCCAGTCTTCTCACCGTACAGTTGGGGACACCGAGTCCTAGAGAGGGGAGGTGAGACGTCATGCAGTGGTGGCTGAACTAGCTTGGGATCACCTGACTGCCCGACCACTGAGGTGATCACGGTGGCGGCAGCGGTGGCCTGGCCCTGTGTGTCTAGGTAAAGTGTGCATGTTTGTGTGTGTATGTGTTGTGTGTTGTGTGTGTGTGAGAAAGTGTTTGGAGTGACATGTAGGTGGCCAGCAAATGGAGCATGGACACAGCCCTCTCTAGAATGTTCTCAGGTATGTGCACCCCAGTATAAAGGAGGATGCCCCCCATCTCCAGGGCTGGGATGTCCCAGTTCAGGATGTCCAGGCCTCTGTCCTAGTCTTCGGAGGGACATCAGGTCCACCTCAGCCTGGCCAGTGCGGTAACACCAGTCACTCCCAGGAGGAGAGGTGACGTGCCACGGCACATGTCCTGTGCTGGGGAGCCATTCCCACTGGGTCCTCAGACAGCCCAGGGGCCCCGGGAGAGCAAGAATGGTGAATAACCTGGCTGCAGCATCCAAGAAAAACCCAAACCCCAGACCAAACCGCCTCCCAGTGTGCCAGCGGCACTTGCCAGAGTAATCAATACCCATTGTTCCCGCAGACCAGTGTTCCCTCTGCACTTTCGACCACTGTGCTCCGGGGAACGGCGAGGTGTGGGCTTACACCGTGTGGACGGACACAGCTTAATGGGATCTGTTCCCCAGCCGGCTCCACCCCCAGCCTCCCACAGCCGAGTCACGGAGACCGAGGCCACTGCCAGGCTGGATCAGGGCGGAGAGCCGGCACCAGACCGACCCAAACTCCAGTCCTTGAAAGCTGGCTGACCTTGGCCTTGGGTTCCTCGACTGCTCAAGAGGGTAATTATAGGTGGCCCACGCAGTCTCACAGTGTTAGCATGGAGGATACGAAAATTCCTGGGAATAGTATCTAGTAGGACTGAAATGCAAATTGTTCCTGCTACTTCTCCCAGTCGTGCTAGGAGGCTTCCGGCTTAGGGCAAGGAGTGCGGGTGTCCTAGTCCGACAGGCCTGGTGCTCCCGACTGGCCTCCCCCGTACAAGATATGTTCTCTCTCTACGCTTCGGTTCGGCATCTGTAGGAAGGAGCCAGTGAGAGCTGGGAGAGCTGGAGATGTGCACGCCTAGCTCTCGGCACTGTGCTGGGGGCCGTGGGCATGGCGACAGTGGTGTAGAAACACAGGCTCTGGTTGCTCTCCCAGGATCACCTGCAAGGCGGCTGGTCAGATCCGCCTGAGCACCATGGACGGAGCAGCGGCCAACTCTTCTCTGTGCTTAGGGGCCAACGTCAAGACACACTTCTTCCATGAAGCCCCCTGGAGTTCTTCCAGCCCTTATTGTGGACCCTCCTTGAGGCTTCTAGATCCCACGTCATCTATTCTACTCCTTTAGTATTTGCTAGTTAGACTGATTCTGCAGGTTTCATAGGCTTCATGCTGCTTGGACTTTTCAGAAAGGGCATGTGACATCATATGGGCTTTGGAAGATGTAAACTCTGGAAAAATCCAGTTCCCTTGTGTGTTCTCAGCCTCTGTTTGGAGTTAGAAATAAAATTGAACCCACAGTCCAGTAGGGAGACAGATGGATATTTTTTCTCATTACAGAGTCATCTGTGTTAAAATAATAATTTTCAAATGCGTATTATTATTTGCTCAACATGTTCTTTTTGCCTGATATTACACTAAGGGCTCTAGACGTGTCATCTAATTGTCATAAAACTCTTAGGAGGTAGGTGTTTTATCAACCTGATTTTGTAGAAGCGGAATCTGGGGCTAGGGACCTGCCCAAGGTCATGTAGTAAATAGTGGAGTTAGGATTTGAACCCAGGTGTGCTGATCCCTGAGTTCACAGCTTTAACCATTGCTTTGTGCTGCTTTGATAGAGACAAACTCTGGATGCAATGGAAACCCAAAGGAGGGTTATAATACCTAAATTGGCCAGAGAAGACAAGGAACGCTTCCTGGAAGAGGCGGTGCCTGAACTGAAATTTTTTGTGAACCCAACCTTTTTTTTTTTTTTTTTTTAAGAGAGAGAGCTCAAGCACGCAATGGGGGCAGGGGAGGAAGAGAATCTTAAGGAGGCTCCACGCCCAGCTTGGAGCCTGATGATGCAGGGCTCCATCTCACCACCCTGAGATCATGACCTGAGCCAAAATCAAGAGTCAGATGCTTAACCAACTGAGCTACCCAGGTGCCCCCCCCAAAACTCAGCTTTTTAATGGACATTTTCAAACAGTCACAGAAGTAAAGAAATTATGAACTAAATCCTTGAGAAATGAGGTAGAGTGTTGGGAGACACCTGGTGGAGCCCAGGATTGTCCAGCCACGTGGCACCTCTGAGCACCCACAGCTAACGGGTCTTGTCGAGTGTAAAGGGTGATCAAGGCAGCATGGGGAGAGGCCAAGCTGGAGTGCTGAGCAGCCCTTGCGAGCTGACTGACTTACTACAGAAGACGGTTGTTTCCTATCTTCAGATTTCCACCCCCTGACAAAAAGATGAAGGGACTCACTGGTTTTGGATTTCTCCAGCAGCAGGTGGGTAATAACTACACACAGTTCGGCACAGTTGGGTTCTAATCCAGTGTGAGGACTTAAATCTTTCAGCAGTGATGGCTCTAGGCAAAGGATGAGAATCTGAGCCATTCCTGTACAGTCTCAGAGCATAACAGGGCCAGGGGACTTCACGGGAGCTGGGGCAGCCACACATGGAAGAGGCAGGGGTGGGTGTGGCCCCGAAGTTTCCAGCCAGGGTCCCCGGGCAGTCATTTTCCTTCCCGGCACGTTCATTTACAGCAGAGATGGTTGTTGATGTTTTATGGCTGGCTATAGTTTCTAACAATAATGTCCCCATGTGTCACTTGAACAGCAAACTTTCTAAGGAGCAGAGGACAAAATTCCCTAAGATGTCCACAGCAATGAAAGTGGTCACGATGCCAGGCCACAGCCCACGTCATCCAGGGTCTGGACTTTGGACAGCTTCGCAGTGTGTAGACTAACTGTCCATTTATTCACCCATCCATTTATTTGCTCTACTCACTTGCTCCATATTTATGACCCTATCTTGTTTCTGATCATTCTTCTGTTCTGACTTTGAGGTCTCACAGGCTAGGTGAAGAAAAAAGATGAATAACCAGGAAGGAAAGTTCTCTAACACTCCCTCTTAATTTCCTTGTCAGCTTGTCTTTCTCAGGACAGGCTTTAAATACTGGTGAGCAAGGAAATGCAAAATACAGGGCATATCTGAACCATACTAAGACTCTTAAAGTCACTCATAGTCTCCTTGTGGACAAGATGGAGAGAGAAATGTCAGGAGCATTTGTGTGTGGTCAGGAGCAAAGTGGTGTGGCCACTTTCTCACTGTATGTCCTCGTCAAGTTAACTACTCAATGTCTATGGCTCTCCATTTTCCTCAGAGTAAGGGAAAAACCAGTGTCTGCAATGCCCTAGATACCTATCACCTGTGGGAGACTGAGGTAAGCATGTTACATGTATAATTTGATTTTGTCTCACAACAACTGCATGAGGTGAGTACAACCAATTCTTTCCTTCATAGAGGAGGAAACTGGGAACCTAGAGGGGTTAGTACTTGTCCCTGGTCACAGGGCTGGTTGGTGGTCTACCTGGGATTTGAACCTGGGTAGTTTGATTTCAGAGACTCTGTTCTTAAACACTTACCTCTACTTCCAGGTGTAGGATTACTTTGAGGCTGTCATAATCTCATTGATGTAAAGCACTCAGTGTGGTGCCTAGCACCTAGTAGGTTCTCAGGATGCGTTAGCTGTGATCTTTGTTAACTTGATAATTGGGTGGGATATAACCGAGTCATGGCCTCACTCAGGCAAGCATGATTAATGGCTTGGGGACAATTCTGAAGGATATCTCTGTAGGTGGGCCATACACATGGTTTGTCCTTGTCCCCTTCCTGCTCTTTATATTTCATGCTGGGACAAGATTGGTATCTGCACACTTGTGGTGTGTGTCACACAGTTGGTTGGCACTAGGAATATAAAATGGATGATAGAATGTAAATTCAATGAGCTCCTCAATAGACAGTAATTAAGAACAAAATCTAATGAGATTAAATTTAATAGGGATAAACGTATGGTTCTGCCCTTACAGTTGAGTTCAATTTAATAAGCATTTATGTAATATCTTATATATACCATATTCTGTATAAAATATTTGAGGTGAAAAGTTGGATAAGAAGCAGCCTTGAAGACTTTTCTTCCCTCTAAAAAGTCATTGCCCAAGTAAAAGATACGCCTTCAATGTACTCTTCCTCACATAGACCCTCCTTGCCCCATTGGGACCAGCCTCCACATCAGACTGGGATAGGAGACCGATGGCTCAGTAGCAGCTCACAGGAAACACACTCATGAATTCTGGTGATGTTTGTCTTTCTTCTGGGCTGCCCAGCACATGGACCCCCCCCCCCCCGCCCTGCCATGTGGGAAAGATTCACCACCTTCTGATGTTTTGTGGCCTCATGTTCAAATTGTTCCATGTGAGGTCTAATTCAGATTGACCCCTGAATCCTTTTGAACATGGCCCTTTGATCTTTAAAGTTAAAAAGGAAATGAAGAGATATGAAAAGGATTTGAGAGACAGGGATGGATAAGAAGACAAAGAAGATCCAATATATGTATGAGAGTGATGTCTGAGGAAGAAGAGAAAAGCAATGAGACAGAATGAATATTAAAATCTACTAAATTAAAGGGTGCCCAGGTGGCTAGGTCTGTTGGGTGTCCAATTCTTGAATTCAGTGGGTCATGGATCTCAGGATCCTGGGTTTGAGCTCTGCTGCATCGAACTCTGCACTCAGTGCGGAGTCTGCTTGGGATTCTCCCTCTTTCTCTGCCCCTCCCCTCCACTAGCGTGCTCTCTCTTTGGAGAGAAAATTGGAGCAGAAGGGCAACGATGAGATTTACAGTAATATTAGTAGATTTTACTTTATTTTTTTTAAAAGATTTTATTCATTTATTTATTTGAGAGGGAGAGAGAGCATGAGCAGGGGGAGAGGGACAAAGAGACTCTACGCTGAGTGCAAAGCTTGACGCTGGGCTCGATCTCATGATCCTGAGATCATGACCTGAGCCACAATCAAGAGTCAGATGCTTAATTGACTGAGCCACCCAGGTGCCCTTAAAATTAGCAGATTTTAAAGAAAAAGTCTTTTGTATATGTAGGAAATAAGGCCGAGTCAATCTAAGGCTGCACGGTCCAGTATGGTAGTTGGCCAACCTCATGTGCCTCTTTAAATTAAAATTAAATACAGTAAAAAATTCAATTCTTCTCATGCTCTAAGTGCTCAGAAAGGACATGTAATTAGTGGCTCTCACACTGGACAGCACAGAGTCTACAAAGTTTGCATCATCACCGATGTTCTGTTGAACAGCACTTCTCTAAGGAAGTCAGGTTGGCATCAGATATTTTGTTGGAAGCATTTCATGCCAGAAGACATTAGACAAACCTATTTATATTGAAGGAAATAATACGTGAGCTAAGGATTTTCTTTCTTTCCAAAGTGACCTTCAAGTGTAAAAACCATGAACTGTTATGAACTTGTAAGAACTCAGGGACAATAGCTCACACAAGCCCCGCCTGAGAAGTCTGTTAAGGAATTCATTTCTTTCTTTTTTTTTTTTTTTAAAGATTTTATTTATTTATTCGACAGAGACAGCCAGCGAGAGAGGGAACACAAGCAGGGGGAGTGGGAGAGGAAGAAGCAGGCTCATAGCAGAAGAGCCTGATGTGGGGCTCGATCCCATAATGCCGGGATCACGCCCTGAGCCGAAGGCAGACGCTTAACCGCTGTGCCACCCAGGCGCCCCAAGGAATTCATTTCTGACAGCCAGAATCACTGAAGACAAATCAACACAAGAGCTAATGGAGACACTAAGTGATGACCTATAGATTTCAAACTGAATCGTGGCTGGATGGGATGCGGTGTAGGATGTAAAGGCTATGCGCTCTAACGATGCATGAGGTGCGACTGCCCAAATGAGCCTTCACTCATGCTTGCTCAAGCCAGCGTGACTCACCAGCCCTTGCGGTTGGGAGCCAATGGTGCAGAATTTCAAAGAGCTGCACGGGCAGAGGAGAGAAGGGTAGCTTTCTGGCCATAAGCAAAGGGAGGCTCAGAGAACTGAAGACACATGCCTCGAGTCTTAGGGCTGGTAAACCACACGCACTCCACTCCAGCAGCCAGTCTTCTACATGAACTGGCTGCTTGTATGACCACTTTGCTTATTTCCCAGGAGGCAATGGGGCAGACCTAGCCTGCCTCTGTCTCTTCCTGCCCTTGGCAGGAGCTCTTGCCTCAATGGGCAGCACGGCCTGACATGAGGACTTGAAGCACGGGCATGCTCCCAGCAGACCTGGGAGTGCTCTCTTTGTGCTCACCCACCCTCAGAATCTCCTGACACATTCCCTGGCTTGGCGTCGGCCCCCTGTTCTGGCAGGCCCAGCCTGGCAGTGGTGACTGCCAAGCATCTGCTCAGCCTGCCTTGATGCTGGGAACAAAGAGACCAGCTTAACCCAGGCTGTCATCTGCTTCTCAGAGGCCTCAGGCATCATGGCAGGGCAAGCCCCTGTGGCAGCTTCCCAGAAAACAGGTCTGGAGGGGGATTCAGACATGCCTGGTCCATGTTCTGGGGGAAAGGATACTTTTCTTAAGGGATAAGGAGACCTACCGTGGGTGGTGGGTTTGGCAGAGGAGGGAGCCCATTGTTGCTCATCCGCATAGCTACCCCTCCCCCCTCTAAAATTTATTGAGTGTGTATTAGGTGCCAGGTCCAGTGCCTGCTCTGGGAATACAGTAGTTACAAAGGGAGCAACGTTTCTGCCTTTATGGATCTCAGAGTCAAATGCAGGATACAGACCATAGCTGCGTAAGGAAATGAGACAGGCACAAATTGCATACTCTTGATCCCAGGTGTGCAAAAAAAAAAAAAGTAACTTAAATTTTCTATCAATTTACCTTAATTTCTATTTTGAGACTGCATTTCATTGGGAGAGCAAATGTTTAATGATCACGGTTAGCTTGGGGTTCCCTTCTACCACCCCCAGGGTTATGTCCAGGTTCTGGGAGGCTTTTGCAGCTCCATGGACAATTTATGTGGCAGGGTCCCTGGTGCAGCCTACTGCCTGGCAGGCCTGGCTGCCCTCTTGGGGCTCTGTTCAGAGTCCCCTCCTTGGGCTCTTTGCCTCCTCAAGCCCTCAGAGACCTGCCCTAGACCTGTTCTTCATGGGGCCTTGGTGAATATTCTAGAAATATGACCCCCCACAAGCAAACGAATCCATCCTACAAATTACATCAGAGCCGTGAAGGGGAGGAGGAGGGCACTTTGACAGGAGAAGGAGCTTGTTTTAGATGGGGAGGAACCAGGACGGTCTCTTTGAAGAGGTGACATTTGAGCTGAGACCAAAAAAGGTCCAGGAATGAGCTGGAAGGATCAGGTGGGCAGAGGAAACAATAGCCTTGTGAGGAGGGCCCGGAGGTGGGAATGAGTGCCATGTCCAAAGGGCCCATGGTAGCTGGTGTGAAGGGAGCCCAGCCAACCATCTTCGAGGGAGCTCCCTGGGGTCCATCCAATCAGTGTCTGTCCGGGCATCTCTCTGTCCCCCGAGGGAAGCTCGGACTCCCGGGGAGCAGGCATGTGCTCGGTGGCCATCCTGTAGCTGCTCATTCCGTAGACGTGCTAGAAGTTCAGGGAGCAGTTCACAGTGTATACATAGCTCCAAGCCACCTGCTGGCACGAGTCCTTCCAGACGCTGGGGTGGGGTCCTACCGCTTCCCTGAGGAAAAAATACCCCGGATTCCCGCCCTTGCACCTGAGTGCCACCTGTGAGGTCAGCCCTACTTGTCTTCTTCCAACACCCCCCCCACCTGGACCTTTCCCTCCCTGATCCCAATCCCCTTGTCCCCCTTGCTCCCTCCGCTTCATTGCTCTTAGGGAGATGGAACCATTAAAAACAGCAAAAAATTTCACACTAGAGCAGGAGGGACTCCATTTGTTAGGTCTCCCAAGAACATTCCCATTTTAAAAAGATTGCTTATGTCAAAAGAACTCAAAAGAATGGTGGAATATGGGGCATTCCATGAGGCAGAAGCTCTCTTGAGCCCTTTACTCTGTGTCCTGCCGGCAGCCTCGTCTGCACACACACGAGCACACACACGTGCACACACACACACACACCTGTGTTCCCATGTCCCTCTGCGCAGTTGCCTCTATGTCCCTACTTGCCTCTGGAGGCCCCCTGTCCACCAGCAGGAATGGGGCTGAGTAGGCCCGGTGGGGCAGGATACATCCAGAGTGTGCTCTGCAAACAAAGACCAAGGGAACGGGTGTCAGATAAGAGCCCACCGTATAGCAGATGTGGGGCCAGGCATCTCAAATGTTTCCTTTAATCTTCACCAAGGCTCATTAAGCTAGGTAGGCTATTATTCCCACGCTCAGATAAGGAAATCGGGGTTCAGAGAGATTGAAGGATTCATCCATGTCAGCACAGTGAGGATTCTGTCAGCCCCCGAACCCCTTCCCCTGCTGCCTTGCCCTGCTTGCCGCCTTGTTGTGTGTCCAGTGTCCCAGAAGGTCCAGATCTGGGAAGGGTGTGACCGCAGGGCTCCACGCTGTTCTCAGGACAATCTATATGTGGTTTTCAGGGCCTGGGCTCCATCCATCCTTGGCCCTTCACCTCTCAGAACAGGGGTCAGGAATGTCTGCAGGAAGTGTCTGAGTACCAAGGGTGATGCATTCTGACAGCTCCCCAGGTGTTTAGTGACAGCCTGGTGGAACCATGCGGGGGAGAATAGGCCCTTAGCCAAGGTACTTGAACCACCACAAAATGGAAAGGGCTCAAGTCTGTGGTTTTCCTGATGCATGAATGGGCAGGGTTGGGGGAGCAGTTGAACAACCCTGGGGGATTGGGGTGCTAGGCAGTGCCTGGGCAGAGTCTGCCTGACTGTGGGGTGGAGAGGGTGGCAGCTCCTCCCTTCTTCTCACTCTCCTTGTGCCCTTGGAGCTCACTTCTGTCTCCACTATGGAGGGCAAAGCTAGGAGTGGCTAAACCCTGTCTTGGTTCCAGCGTGCTTCTGCGGACATGATTTATTTTTTTATTCCAAGTTTTTATTTAAATTCTAGTTAGTTAACATATAGAGTAAAATTAGTTTGAGGAGTAGAATTTAGTGATTCATCACTCACATACAACACTCTGTGCTCATCACTGTTGCAGATTAAAGAAAACTGAACTGTGAACCCCAGGGCACAGTCCCTCTCAGGTCTGGAGCCTGGAAGATTCCGATTTTGTTAAGGGGGGGGCACCCCCATTACGAACATCAACAAAATGTCAAGGACCGTGATAGCAGCTGGACCTCTAGTATACATGGTTTGATAGACTATATAATGAAATAAAAAAGCATGATACATAGTTTTTTAAAACATTAATTTACACCTATTCACCAAAAAAGCATTCAACTACTTTGGTTGGAAAAATTGGCACCAAGTCAATGTGTGTGGTGTTATTTATTTGGAATGGAGGTGATCTTTGGAGTGACTGTGGAGTCACTGGCCCTTTGCAATTACTCTGAGCTACTCTTCTGCAAGGAGAGCCTCCCCCAGTACTACGGGTGTGTCTGCCTACACCACATCACCACCAGGGCCAAGGCCAACAGGCCAGGAGTCGTAGATTTGAGGGTTCTGCTGACACCCTCCCCTGAGCTTCTCTGTGACCTTAAGCAAGTGACTTGACTCCTATGTGCTGCAGACTTCCCCTTCTTACTTATGCCTAGGGGTGCAGGGACAGAATGAGAGGCTGCCCACGACACAGGTGTCTGGGAAGACCCAGGCTTGTGGCCTCAGCAGCTACTATCTTCTCTTACTGTTCCAGATGGGAACAAAGCATACACCCTTTTCTCCCTACCATTATTAAACCTTCGGACTCAGAAGGAAAGGGAGAAAAGCAAAGGCTACTTCATGGAGGAGAGTCGATGGCTTGGATGTTTCTGCCTCTGCTTTCCCAGAACTTTATCAGGGAGAAAGTCCCCCATGGACTCTGTCACTTTCCCGAAACCAGGGACTGCTTGGTTTTCCCTTCTACCTTACAAAGGGCTGGATCAGGTTCCAGGGGCAGAATTAGATTGGACAAGTAGGTTACCCAGAGCCATAGGAAACTGATGGAAGCAGAGGATGAAACAGGAGACCCAGTGGCCAGCCTCTGCCATTTAGTTCCCCATCCCCATTCATTTCCTTACCAAGCTACCCAGTAAATCTTTCCTGCTGTTTGTTCTCGGCTGGGTACATGCTAGGTGTGGGGACCACAAAGTGTTTGAAGACCTGCTCCTGTTGTCACAGAGATCCCTATCTTGTTGGAGATCAAGACATACCCACAAAAAGAAATGCTATGGTTTGGGGATAGTCCAGTTTACAATTCTTCATGACTCATGGAAGAGAAGGAAGAATACATAAACATACCCATGAATATACGGACAATTGATTTGTGACAAATATGCCAAGGCAATTTAGTGCAGAAAGGATAGTTTTTTCCTCAAGTGGTGCTACAACAAGGAGATATCCACAGGTGAAAAAATAGAGAATTTGATCCCACTATACACAAAAATTCACTCAGGATGAGTCATATTCCTAAATCATATTTGAAATGAACTTAAGTTGGATCACAAACCCAAACACAAAATTGTTAAAACTATAAAACTTCTAGAAGAAATCATAAAGAAAGTCTTTGTGACATTGGGTTAAATGAAGATTTCTTTGATAGGACACCAGAAGTATGATCCATGACAAAAAAACCCCAAATTAATATATTGGACTGCACTGGAATGAAAAAGTTCTACACTTTGTAAGACACTTCCAGAGAATGAAAGACAAGCCATAGACTGGGAGAAAACTATTTGCAAAAACGTATATTTAATAAAGAACTTGTACCTAGAGTACATAAAGAACTATCTATAAATTGAAAAATACATAACTATATTGAGAAACACTATAATAAGAAAACAAACAACCCAATTAAAAGAGATAGGCATAAGATTTGAGTAGACACTTCACCAAAAAGGACATATGAATGGCAAATAATCAAGTGAAAAATTTGCTCAACATCACTGGGCCATTAGAGGGGAACACAAATGAAAACCACAGTGAGTTTCTACTGCTTACCTATTAGAATGGCTAAATTTTACAAAGACTGACCATATAATTAATGAAGACAAAGGAGGCAAGAATATACGATGGGGAAAAGACTGTCTATTGTCTATAATGGCGCTGAGGAAACTGGACAGCTACATGCAAAAGAATGAAACTGGACCACTTTCTCACACCATACACAAATATAAACTTACAGTGGATTAAAGACCTAAATGTGAGACCTAAAACCATAAAAATCCTAGAAGAAAACATAGGCAGTAATCCCTTTGACATCAGCCATAGTGACATTTTTCTAGATATGTCTCCTCGGGCAAGGGAAGCAAAAGCTAAAATAAACTATTTGTACTATACCAAAAAACCCCCACTTTTGCACAGCAAAGGAAATTTTCAACAAAATGAAAATGCAACCAACTGACTGAGTAGGAGAAGATATTTGCAAATGATTTATCTGTTAAAGGATTAGTATCCAAGATATATAAAGAACTTAGACAACCCAACACTATAAGACACCCCCAAACAATCCACTGCCCTTAGATAAAGTACACTTTCCTCACTGTACATTTGAGGGCCTTCATGATTTGGCTCCACTTTCCAGAATTCACTTGTTTAAGAAAACTGGAAAGGCCTACTCATAGTTCAGGACTGAAGAGCAAAAAAACATTGATCTACAGTTTGGGGCAGAAATTTTTTGGGGTAAATAACATTGCTTGGAGATAACTCACCAGAGATATCATTCTATGTAGCTCAGAGTTTGAGCACAAATCAAGATTAAGGGTGAACAGGAAGCAGGGGTGCCTGGGTGGCTCAGTTGTTAAGCATTTGCCTTTGGCTCAGGGCATGATCCCGGCGTTCTGGGATCGAGCCCCGCATCAGGCTCCTCCACTGGGAGCCTGCTTCTTCCTCTCCCACTCCCCCTGCTTGTGTTCCCTCTCTCGATGGCTGTCTTTCTCTCTATCAAATAAATAAATAAAATCTTAAAAAAAGAAAAGGGTGAACAGAAAGCAGATCAGACAGCAAAAAGTGGGAATATTCTCTACCCAGTAATTTGCTCCACTGAGGAATCATCTATATAAATATCAGTTACAGGGGTGCCTGGGTGTCTCAGTTGGTTAAGCGTCTGACTTTGGCTTAGGTCATGATCCCAGGGTCTTGGGATCGAGCCCTGCATCAGGCTCCCTTTTCAGCTGGGAGTCTGCTTCTCCTCCTCCCTCTGCTTGTTGCTCCTCCCGCTTGTACTCTCTCTCTCTGTGTGTGTGTCAAATAAATAAATAAAATCTTCAAAAAAAATCAGTTACATATTTATATTATTTTCATTATGATGATTGGACAGTGAGTCATGAAGAATTGTAAACTGTGGACTATCCCCAAACCATAGAATTTCTTTATTCTATTCTAATTACGAGTTGGGGGAGAAAAAAACCCAGTAAGACAAGCTTTTTTTTTGGAAGAATTTAAAAGAGATTAAAGAAAAAATCTTTGAGCTAAATGGGAATTTGCCAGTGACATCTTATGGTAGCAAACCGCTACCACTAAGACCCCAAAAGAGCTATAAAGCTACAACCAAACAGACGGAAGCCAACTACAGTCGACCGTGGACAAGCTCAAAGCAAGAATGAGTGAAGAAGTATAGAGTTTGGAGGTTTTTTTTTTTTTTTTTACATCAAAGAAAAATATATAAGAAATTCGTAAATAGAGAAATTGATAAAAGTTTAGATCATCGAATGGTATTGGTGTATCTATGCTGCATTTCTTTAAGACTTGCTCTATAGTCTTATCTTTTTCTTGTTGACATCAATTCCTTAATACTTATTACACTTTGTAAAAGAATTGCTTTATATTAAAAAATAAGCTGATATTAGGTATTTATATTGTTTCCACTGGGTTATAGGTTTCAGGGAAAGCAATCCTGACCAGAACGTGTGCCGGAAAGATAGTTATATTTGCATAGGTGAGGGAAATGAGTCGTAGTACAATGTTTGAGCCTCTAGTGTAGAGATTAGCAAACTGTAGTCTGTGGGCCCACTCTAGCAAGTGGTCTGTTTTTGTATGTCTCACAAGCTAGAATGGTTTTTACGCTTTAAAATGAATGTTTAAGGGGAGCTTGGGTGGCTCAGTCAGTTAAGCATCTGACTCTTGGTTTCCGCTCAGGTCGTGATCTCAGGGTTGTGAAATGGAGCCCTGCGTTGGGCTCTGTACTCAGTGTGGAGTCTGCTTAAAGATCCTCCCCCATTAAATAAGTAAATAAATTTTAAAAAAATGAATAAAATGGATGTTTAAAAAAAGAAGAGGAAGAAAAAGAGGAGGAGGAGGTAGAAGAATACATGACAGTGATTGTGTTTAGCCTATAGACGTAAAATGTTTACTACTTTAGTTTGCCAACCCCTGCTCTGCTGTATGCAGGGATTGCAAATACCTAGCACACTCAGTACTCCCCCGTTTTTAGTCCCTTGCAGACATGGCTAATCAATTACTGCTCTTCCCCCCCCTCCCTACCCCCAGCTAGGCCTGGATTAAGATCTCTCTCTAGGCAGCCATGCCAAATCAATGGGAATTGACATGTGGGATAAAATCTATTTGCCATCCCTGGACTTGTGGATATGCCTGGATTATCCAATCTTCTTAAGGCCAAATGACATAGACTCCAGGGACTAGGGGCATTTAAACCTAGATGCACTGTTTTGTCAGAATGATAATACCCAGGAACCCTACAGCTCACCTAAGAAAAATGAGTGGGAAAAATGGTATTACTGTGATCATAAAGACAAAGAAGTCTTATTTATATGATAATCCTGCCCCCCCCCTTTAATCCATGACTGGCTAAGAACTATACTCTATTAGAGCTTTCCCTTATCTTAAGAAGTCCTTTTAACATGCACTTGTGTCTCTGTGCTTGGCCTTGGGGTATGAGATTAGAATGTTCCTTTGACATAAGAAATTTTAATCAAGCAGAGAAAGACAATTATCATATGATTTCTCTCATCTATGGAACATAAGAACTAGGATGATCAGTAGGGGAAGAAAGGGATAAAGAAGGGGGGTAATCAGAAGGGGGAATGAAGCATGAGAGGCTATGGACTATCAGAAACAAACTGAGGGCTTCAGAGGGGAGGGGGTGGGGGAATGGGATAGACTGGTGATGGGTAGTAAGGAGGGCACGTATTGCATGGTGCACTGGGTGTTATACACAACTAATGAATCATTGAACTTTACATCAGAATCCGGGGATGTACTGTATGGTGACTAACATAATATAATAAAAAAACATTAAAAAAAAAAGACACAGAAAAAAAAAGAAATTTTAAGCATCTTAAATATGGAATGTGGAAAACACAAGGATAATATAATCTGGGGGTTGGTAGGGGGCTAATAATAACTCAGGAATATGGTCTACATGAAGTTAGCAGTTGTATACAAGAAGTACTTCAGGTACCCCTTGACCAGGAAATATAATCATCCACCTACACACACACACACATGCACACGCGCACACGCACACGCACGCACACGCGCACACATGTGCATGTGCGCACACACGCACGCGCACACATGCGCACACGCACACACACGCACACTCATGCACACACGCACACACACACTTCTCATGGTGTCTAAAATACTTACATTCGAGGGCTGTATTTATTTATTTATTTATTTACTTACTTATTCATTCATTCACTCATTTTTAAGTAATCTCTATGACCAACAAGGGGCTTGAACTCATGATTCTGAGGTCAAGAGTCTCCTTCTTTTCAGACTGAGCCAGCCAGGCAGCCCTGGAGGACTTTTATTAACCCTGGAATTCTCTGACTGTGATAATGAGAGCTGACATATATCAAATAGAAATTACATGCCAGAAACGTCCCATACTGTTTCTATTCCTTCAACAATTCCATAAGTTAGCATCTGTCATTCCCATTTTACAGAGGGAGTAAGAGAAATTGAGTTGCAAATGTGACCAAATTCACACTAGCTGGTAAGTGCCCTCCTGGGGTTTTACACCACAGCCAGCATGGGGCCAAAGCAAACTCTCTCTCCTTCACATTGGGGCCTGCTAAGACAAGGAATGGGGCACTGAGAGGACACCTGAGCAGACTCCAGGCCTACTCTGCAGACTGCCCGCCCGGGCCAGCTAGAGTTCAGAGGCTAAGCTGGAGAGACGCTCATGATCGGTATCACTGCTTCTCAATGGCAGACAGTCTGAAGGCCTCTACCAACTGAAGGCTGGCTTGGCCAAAGATGTGGCTGAGGGTGCTAAAGGAAATCTTCTCATCGGCCTATTTTCTTCAAGCTTTAATTACACCATCAGGTGTTTCTGCATACCCTCCCCACTTCAAGCAGGATGATGGTTTTTGGATCTGCACAGTGTCTTGGACAAATAGGAAATAGTAGGTGGGTTTTGAGATGAAAACAAGTGTGTGTCATGGAGCCACAACTCATGTGGATTTGGGATTTGTCTTCTCCCAGACAACCCAGTAGTACTGAAAGCCTGAGGTGTTTAGGTGTTTTAAAAAAAAACAAACTGCAAACATATCCCTTCTGTCTTTGCCTCCTACCATCAATGTCTCTAAAGACCAGTGAAACAAGGAATGTATCAGAGTGCAAGGTGAGAAAGGGGAGTGGAAACACTTAATTATGTAGAATGTTGAGACAAGGCAAGAAAGATGTTGTCTTGCCCATGCAATATAGTCCCAGTTAGGCACATCCTCATATTCCTCCCACTCAGTACAGCTAAAAACCTTAGGCATTATACATAAAACAAAACTAAGAAGATTCTGAAAGGTGGAGAAAAGAAGGCTGGCCAGGGATCTTGGGACCCAAGGACTGAGAGTGAAGAATTCCCAGATTTGTTGTTTGTTTGTTTGCCTGATATACCCTGGACTGGGTGCTGGCAGAGCCAGCAACCCAAAATGCTAAGAAGCACAGACAAAGAAGGCCCCAACAAAAGCCTGTTCGATCTAGCTTGAGGACCAGGAAAGGGGCAGTCAAGCAATGGAGAAAACTTTTAGACAACAGCCATCCAACTCCAGTCAAATACCAGACAAAAAACTGTGTCCCCTTCCCCATTTCCTTCAGCAAAGACCATGCCAACTATGTGGGGAGCAGTAATGACTTGCCCTTCCCTTCTCAGTCAGGGTGGTGTCAGAAAAGACTTCCTACCCATTTAGCAGTAAGATGGCTCCCCTCGTTTCTAGGGTGCCAATGGAGACAGAGTGGGGAAGTTGGACTTCTGCCCCACCTGGCAGTAATGGGGTGGTACAGTTCCCCTAACTCCTTTCCTCACTGGAGTAGTGTCAGAAGAAGTCAGCTAAAATAGAAAATTTAAATAAGAACCAAAGTCTCATTGCAAATGACACCCAAATGCTAAGAGTACAATAAAACATCCCTTATTATTCCAAAACTCAGGAAAATCTCACCTCGAATGAAAAAAGTTGATCAACAGATGACAACATTGAGATGACAGAGATGTTGGAATTATCTGAAGAGGGATTTAGAAACAGCCATCATAAAAATGCTTCAACAAGCAATTATAAACACACCTAAAAGAAATAAAAAAATAAGATCTCAGGAAAGAAAAAGAATCTCAGCAAAGAGATAGAAGAGATAAAGAACAACCAAATAGTAATTTTAGAAGTGAAAAATAAAACAACTGAATTAAAAAACTCACAGGATTAGCTTAACAGCAAAATGGAGAGAACAGAGGAAAGACCCAGTGAAGTTGAAGATGGAGCAACAGAAATCACTTCATCTGAGTAACCAAGAGAAATTAGACTGAAAAAAAGAAAAAGAAAAAGAAAGAACAGAGCCCCCGGGGACCTGTAAAACTATATATATTAAAAAAAACAAAAACCGAAAACAAAACAAAAACAACTACCAAAAAAACCGAATGACAAACCAACATTTCATGTGATCATGGTCCCCAAGAAGAGGAAAAACAGTGTGGAGCTGACAAAATAACAGAATAAATAGCAGCTGAAATTCTACCAAATTTGGCAAAATACATAAATCTGCAGACTCAAGCAGCTGAGTGAAAGAAAGAAGATAAACCAAAGAAGCCCATGCTAAGACACATGATCGAACTCTAGCAAACTAAAGAAAAAAAATCTTAAAAACAGTGAGAGAGAAACAACACTACATTTATAAATAAAAAAATTCAAGTAACAGGGAATTTCTCATAAAAAACCATGGAGTATATCAACTTTCTTCAGTAATAAAAAGAAAAAAAAAAGGAGGTCTGAAACAAGTGATGTAACACTTTTTAAGTACTGAAATAAAAGAACTGTCCACTTAGAATTCTACCTCCAGTGCGGGGCACCTGGGTGTCTCAGTCAGGTAAGCGTCTGCCTTCGGCTCAGGTCATGATCTCGGGGTCCTGGGATCGAGCCCTGAGTTGGGCTCCCTGCTCAGCACTGAGTCTGCTCCTCCCTCTCCCTCTGTCCCTCCCCTCGCTTGTGCTGTCTCTCTCTCTGTCTTTCACTCTCTTTCAAATAAATAAATAAAATCTTTAAAAAAGGCAACAATTCCATTTTCATAGAATCAAAAAGAATAAAATACTTAGGAATAAATTTAACAAAAGAAGTACAAAACTCATACTGAAAACTACAAAAACATTGAAAGAAATGAAAGAATATCTAAATAATTGGAAAACACCTCCAATTCAGGGACTGAAAGACTGAACACTGCTAGATGGCAACACGTGCCAAACTGATCTATAGACTCAGCACAGTCCCCACCAGAGTCTCAGCTGACTCTTAGAGAAATTGATAACTTGATCCTAAAATTCATATGGAAAGTCAAATCACTCAGACCAAACAATCTTAAAGAAGAATAACAAGGCAAGAGGAAACACTTCTTTATTTCAAAACTTAACAACAAAGCAATGGTAATCAAGACGTGGTGGTGCCGGCACAAGACTGGACATATACACCAGTTGAATAGATTTCAGAGTCCAGAAATGAAGTCACACACCTGTAGTCAACCCGCTTCCATTGTTAGTGCCAAGACCACTCAGTGAGGGAAGAATAGTATTTTTAACAAGTGGTGCTGGGATAAATGATATCCATATGCAAAAGAAAGAAGTTGGACCCCAACCTCACACCACATATGAAAATTAACTCAAAATGGATGAAAGACCTAAATGTAAGACCTAAAACTATAAAAACACTTAGAAGGAAGCAAAAGAGTAAATTTTAATAAACTTGGATTTGGCAAAGGATTCTGAATATGACACCAAAACCATGAGCAATGAAGAAAAAAGTATTTATATTTTTGATGAATTGGACTTCGTCAAAATTTAAAAGGCACCACCAAAAAAAGTGCAAAGGCAACTTATAAAATCAGAGAAAATAGTTATAAAGCATAGATCTGATAAGGGACTTGTATCTAGAATAAAGAACTCTTACAACTCAATAATAAAAAGACAAAACCCAATTTAAAAAATAGACAAAGGATATAAATAGACACTTGTCCAAGGAAGTATAGAAATGGCCAATAATCACATGAAAAAAAGCTCAACATCATTAGTCATCAGGGAAATACAAATCCAAAACAATGAAATACACCTCACCACCACCAGGGTAGCTAGGATTAAATAGTCGGATAATAACAAGTGTTGACAAGGATGCAGAGAAGTTAGAGCCTTATTACATTACTGGTGGGAATGTAAAATGGTGCCTCCACTTTGGAAAACACTCTGGTAGTTCCTCAAACAATTAAACATGTAATTACCATACAATCCTGCAATTTCACTCCTAGGTATATAACCAAGAGAAATGAAAACATATCTGCATAACAAAGAAAAAAACTTGTGGGGCACCTGGGTGGCTCAATCAGTTGAACATCTGACTCTTGATTTCGGCTCAGGTCATGATCTCGGGGTCCTGGGTTTGAGCCCAACGTTGGGCTCTGTGCTCAGCTCAGGAGTCTGCTTGTCCTTCTCCTTCTGCTCCTTCCCCTAATCACATGCTCTCGCTTGCTCTCTCTCTCAAATGAATAAATAAAATCTTTAAAAAAAAAAAGAAAAAACTTGTACATGATTGTTTCTAGCAGGACTTGTCACAATAACCAAAAGTGGAAAGAACCCAAATTGCCCATCAACCGATGAACAGATAAACAAAATGTTGTATATCCATACAATGGAATATTGATCAGCCGTAAAAAGGAACGAAGTGCTGACTCATGCTCCAATGAATGAAGCATAAAAACATTGTGTTAAGTGAAAGATGCCAGTCCCCAAATATCACACACTACACAATTCCACTCGTATAAAATGTCCAGAACAGAGAAACGGAAAGTAGATCAGTGGTTGCTTAGGGCTGGGAGTGGGGTGGGGATGGGGAAATGGAGGTTGTTTGCTGGAGTACGAGATTTAGGGACACCTGGGTGGCTCAGCCGGTTGGGCGTCTGCCTTCGGCTCAGGTCATGATCCCGGGGTCCTGGGATCGAGTCCTGCATCAGGCTCCTTGCTCGGCGGGGAGTCTTCTTCTCCCTCTGTCCCTCTTCCCCGCTCATGCGCACTCTCTCTCTCTGGCAAATAAATCAATAAAATCTTTTAAAAAAAGAGTATGAGGTTTCTTTTTGAGACGATGAAAATACTCTAAAATTGACTGTGCTGGTAGACGCACCACCTGTGGGTGTACTAAGGCCCCTAAAGTATACACTAAATGACTGGATTGCATATATGTGGATTTTATCTAATAAAGCTGCAAAAAACATGAAAAATAACCACAGGAAAGGTGGATAAAACATAAAAAGTATCATCTTCGGCCTAATGAGTCATAAATGAAAAGAACTTCCGTGTAACCCCTCCACTCATGTCAAGGGCTAGAGCTTCTCTGTATCCTGGAACCGTCCGTGTGTCCCTTTCCTGTGGCAATCGCTTTCCTGACTAACAGCTGTATTGAGGGAATAATTGACATACAATAAACTGCACGTTGTTAGGGTCTGCAATTTGATAAATTTTGTCATATGTAGACACCTGTGGAATCATCACCACCATCAGGACAATAAACATACCCCCCCCAGTCGTATCCCTGTGCCTTTTTATAATCTTTTGCATGCTCCCTCCCTGCCCATCCCTGTCCCTGGGTGACTAATAATCTGTTTTCTGTCTCTACATTTTAGTTTGAATTTCTTAGAATTTTATATAAATGCGATCATACGGGGCTCCTGGGTGGCTCAGTCATTAAGCGTCTGCCTTCGGCTCAGGGCGTGATCCCAGCGTTCTGGGATCGAGCCCCACATCAGGCTCCTCTGCTGTGAGCCTGCTTCTTCCTCTCCCATTCCCCCTGCTTGTGTTCCCTCTCTCGCTGGCTGTCTCTAATCTGTCAAATAAATAAATAAATTAATTAATTAAAAAAAAATAAATGGGATCATACAACTTAAAAAGCATATGTATTTAATTTAGATAAACATTTTACATTGTATAATTATAAGTAAACAATTATTTATTGTATATACTTACAGATAAATAGTTATACATGTATTTACACATAGACTAGAAAGTCTTTCAAGGCAGGGATTTTACGTTGGACTCCCAGTATAATAGAGACTCACAAGATACTGCTCCCTTACCCGTTTCCTTCCGATAGACCCCGTTTTGGCTGGGTGGGTGATGCTTTCCTTGGACGTGCCCGTTGGCACATACCTCCCCTGGTTCCTGACTTCAGAACATGCGTTCCACCGCTCTGCAGCCGTGGGCAGGTTTGTCTTCCCCGGGAGGCTGTGAGCACGGGTAGGTGCACCAAGCTGAGGAGAGAATGCCGTGGACACTGGGGGTCAAGTGCAGACGGAACTGTTAATGCTGCATTTCAGGAGCAGAAGACGCCCAGGGAAGTATTCATTTTTGTGTTTCCAGTGCTGGTACTGCGTCTCCATGAGCAGTACTTAGCTGCGGGTCGAATACACATGACCTAGAATTTTCCTTCATGCTTGGTGGCCAAAGTATTCTTTTTTTTTTTTAGAGAGGGGGAGAGAGAGCATACCTGAGCGGCAGAGAGGAGCAGAGGGAGAGGGGGAGAGAGAATCTCAAGCAGACTCCATGCCCCAGCGAGGGGCCTGATGAAGGGCTCCATCTCACCACCTTGAGATCGTGACCTGAGCCGAAATCAAGGAGTCGGACGCTTAACCCACCGAGCCATCCAGGCGCCCCTAAGTGCTCTTTCTAAAAAGAATGTGTAAGGGAGTCCCACCCCCTGCTGTTAACCCACAGAGGCTCCTCCTGCTTCCTGGAGAGAGTCCCCGTGTTCTAACATAGCCCCCAGACCTCATGCGGAGGCCAAGCTCTCCTCTCCCACTGCTCTCAGCGCTGCCTGCCTGTCCTTACTTTCCAGGATGCTGTACTCCCCCATCCACCTGCCTCCACCATGCTCCGTCCCTCCTCTGGGCTTGCTCAAGCTGTCTCCTCCACCTGCATGCTCTTCCCACTTCTATCGCCCCTGAGAACACCTCCTGTCCTAAGCCTCGGCTCAGCACTGCCTCCTTCAGAAGAGCTCCTCCTCTCCACTGGTGTCGGTGCCCCCGCGGCACTTTCTTGCTTCTGGGCATGGGTATGTCATCTGCTTTCTCCAGTGTCAGCTTCTGGGGTCATCTCCTATCCCAGGGTGAGGTCCTTGAGGATGGGCTTGGCCTTCCCTAGGAGTATGTCCTGGCAGGTGCTCAGTAATTGTCCACGGGTGAATTAGGGAGTGTGTGTGTGTGTGTGTGTGTGTGTGTGTGTGTGTGTGTGTGAGAGAGAGAGAGAGAGAGAGAGAGAATGAGAATCCGTCTAGGCCAAGAGGTAAGAGGTCCTCTGGAGAAGCCAGGTGGGAACCCCAGACGAGGCTTGGGCCTGCAAGAGGCAGGAGAGGAGACAAGATGACTTTCAGGGAAAAGCTGGGGAGCCTCTCAGGGCAGGGACTTGGATGGGCTGCTGTCAGCTCACGCTGTGCCACTCTGATGTTGGAAAGCAGGTTGCACCACCAGAACCTTCTGTCTGGTTCCTGAGTCCCAGCGGCTACTTTTGGGCATCTTTTGCCTGTGTGGAACTCAAGAAACCAGATTCCTTCTCCCTGCCTCGTTCTTCTTCCTCCTGGTCTCTCCTTCCCACCTGACACAGAGAACAGGTGGTTCTTTCCAACTGGCAAATTCTAGCGCCTTCCATTGTGTTCTGTTTACGTCAGATGGCTGCAGGCCAAAGCTGTTATATTGTTATTGTTATATCAAAGTCAAGATAGGTGATTAGGGCCCCAGTGATCGAGCACCTCGTAAGTGCCCAGCACAATGCCAGGTGCTACACACGCACTCCCCGAACCTCATGGCACCTGCGAGAATGGTTCTCCTCGTTTCACTCGCGAGGAGACTGAGACCCAGAAGAGACTGAGAAGCTGAAGAATTTGCCTGAAAGTTCCTCCCTGGGAAGAGTCAGAACGGGGTGCCACCCAGGCGTTTCGGACCCCAGGTAGACTCCCTAAACGTAAGGGGAAACAAGGAGAAAATAAAGAGTTGGGGGAAAAAAATGAATTATAATATGTTTGGTTCCAACTTCTTGCTTTTTAGAAATGAAATGATGACCCTGTGAGATTCTGTGAGCCCTTCGAGGACTCACAGGTCTAGGCTCGGGGTCACTGCACTTAGCAACCTGAACCATCCAGGAGGAGTGGGAGAGAGATGGGGGGATGCCTGGCAGGGAGTGTGGTCAGGGAAATAGCTCCTATGTACATGGGAGGAGGCTGGTGAAGATGGGGAAAGGCCGCTCCCGGCAAAGGGAACCACATCGGCAAAAGCCTCAGGGCCTGCGAGGTCAGGGCACGTTCGGGAAGTGGGGAGATCCGGCTAGACTCCAGGGCTCCTTCCCAAGAACCCTGTGGAGTCACTGAAGGGGTTGGGGCTGTGCTGGTTGCAGGCCGCTCCTGGCAATTTCTTCACCCCACGGACAGATGTGCCAAACTCTGGCTCAGAATACGCAGGTGAGCAGATGGGCTCCTGCCTCAGGACTCCCTGTCTCTGAGTGAGCTGCCCTGTTATGGAGTCAGGCCTGCAGAGCCAGCCATAGTGGGGAATTCTTGTGTGGAAGGAGGTTTTTGCTATTTAAAACCCCAGCCTCTTTCCAAGAGGGGTGGGGGGGTTACAGGAAAGTATCTCCTACTGGGCTGGGGCCAGAGCAGGGGCTGGGAAGGGGCTGCGAGGAGAGGGGGTTGGGGGGGCTGAAACCCCCACCCGAGCCGGAGGCCAGCGTGGGATGGAGCCGCAGGGATGTTCTCCCGGGGGAGAAGGGGCCGGTGGGCTCTCCAGAACAGCGCTAAGCCCCGTGAAGCAGCTTCCTCTCTGGGGCCTTTGGGCCTCCTCCCCACCTACAGTCTGTCTCTGTGACAGCTGCCCCCCCTTTGATTTGAGGTGGGCTAAGCCTGCTCGGGGGGGGGGGGTCCTCAGTCATGTCACGGAGCAGGAGATGGGTACTGGTCACAAAACAGAACCGTGGGATGGGAGTTTGGGGCCAGAGCTGCCCTTGAGAGGGCAGACCTTGGAGAAATTCCCAGAAAACTTGCTGAAGGCCTTGGAAAGTAGAGCAGAGAGAATGGGGGTGTTGAGAGAGAATTGCCCACGTTTATTTTTGGGCTAACATGTTTTCTTTTGTGATTCCGTACAGACACAGCCCTGGTCCTACTATTTGAGTATAATAAGGAAAAGGGTCGTGTTCTGGAGTCAGGGGTGCCCACAGTTGGGCACGAGTGGGGGAACGAGGGGCCATTCCTTCATCCCCCAGCCTTGTCCTGCCAGAGCCCATGGGAAGCTCTCGCCCGGTGTTGACTAGGACACCGTCTTCACCCCACCCTGGGCGTGACCCTCCGCATCTTCGACACAGAGGCTCTCCTGGGCCCTAGACCTGGCTGGGGACCCAGGCCCACCCACAGAGACCACTCTGGTTTGGCAGAGTCCCCATGAAGCTGCCACCTAGGGCTTGGGCAGACCCTGCCCCTGCACATACCCCCCCACCTGGGGTCACCCTCAGACTGCAGGCTGCCCAAAAGGGTGTTTGCTCCTACCCAGAATAACGTGTTCAAGGCTCATTTCCCTCAGCTCACCAGGCCATAGATTGACAGCGCTGATAGAGCAGAGGGGCCAGTGGGGCCTGGCTGGACCAAACTGGCCTGGCATGAAGCAGGCCTCGCCACGAACTGCTGCTTTCACCTCCCTCCGTCTCGCTCGGGGTCTGCCCCGGGTCCATCTCCCTGCCTCCCTGTCTTTTTTTCTCTTCCTTCTGCCTTCCGCCAGCCCGGCAGGGTCTCTGCTGCCCATCCTGTCTCCCTCTGCCTCTCTGCTCTCCTCCCCTCCTTGACTTTCCGTGTCTCACTGGAGCCTTTCCTCTGTCACTTTCCACTTCCCACGTTTCTGTCTCTGCACCCCCCATACCACCCCTCCCTCTGTCCCATCAGCACACCAGGCAGGTTTATTTGAACAACCAAGGGCGATACTGTGCTCACAAAGGAGATTCCCAGAGGCAGCTCTCAAAACCTAGCATCAGAGAAAAATGACTGTGGGGACCCAGCCAGCTGGGGAGAGGCTCTGGGGGTTGTGGGGACCCAGGCTAGAAGTGGATTTGGTGGGAAAATGTATACAAGAGTTTTCGGTTCCTGTCCTTTGACCTTGCTGCCCCTGCCACCTGCAACAGTAAGGATAAAGTCACGAATAATAATAATTAGGATTGAGGTCGCCGTGGTTGCTGTGTCAGGCCCTGTGCTAGCTTATTTCGCACGGACATATTGTTTTCAACTGCCACAACAGTCCTACGGAATTGGTCTTATTGCCTCTTTTAGCAGACCAGGAAACTGAGACACAGAGAGGTCATCTAGCGTCTACGCAGCAGCCCAGCACCAATCGGACTGACCCCAAGCCAGGGTGGCCTCTGTGCTAGGATAGCCATCACATACTGATTGCTTTTGTTGTAGGATTTGAGGGACCTGGGAAAGGAGCCAGCGCCCTCTGGTCACTTTCCACGGGAGGGTGATATGCAGGGAAGACGGTGCCCAGCACGCAGTCACTCAGCCAGCCATCAGTGATGGAGCCCAGGCGTCTGATGTCCAGGAGAGGAGGGGGAAAGCAGGCTCGGGACCGTGCCTGTGACCCCAGCAGGCCTCTTTCCTCACCGTGTGGCCACAGTTAAGCCCTTGCCCCTCTCTGAGCTCTCACTATCCCCGCTTCAGAAGTGGAATCCTAGAATCCCCCCATGGGGCTCTGTGGAGGGGTCTGCCGCTGGGCTGGGGACCCTGGGAAGAAGTCCAAGGACTTTCTTTCTCAAACTTAAGTTTTACCCTCTGCTTAACTTCTGCCTGTGATTTTCCTACCTGGGAGATAATGCTGTGCATTTGGAGGAATTAGGCAAAAGGATGCTTTAAAAAGAAAACTCCATGGATGTGGCCATGATGAGATTGGGTTCTCAGAGCACATCTTGCCCCACGACAAAAGGGACAATTCTACTCTCCCAGGCACCCCCAGTCACCCCACTCTAAGGCTCCACAAGGCTGCCAGGTTGAGATTTCTAGCGCCATTCATTCATTCATTCATTCAGCTTGTGTTTGCTGAGTGCCCGCTGTGTGTCAGGGCCCTTCTAATCATGGGGGATTCCACAGAGAACAAAGCAGGTGAAAATCCCCACCGTTGTGGGTCTCACATTCCAGGAGGGAGAAAAAAATGATAAAGAAGATCAATGAATGAACCATAATTGCATGATAGACAGTTTAAGGTGATCAGGGGCCAATAAAGGAAGAAAAGGCAAGGGGGAGCATGCAGGAGGGTAGTGATTCAGACAGGGGGCTTGGCACCTCAGACTGCACCCCCCCAGGCCCACATCATTCCAGGGGCTCCCCACCAGGCCCACGAAGGCAAAGACACATGGAACATGAGCTATGCATGCCATTTAAAGTTTTCAAGAGGCACTCAAAATGGTAAAAAAAAAAAAAAAGTGTAAATAATATTGGTAGTATATTTTCTTTAACCTAATACATCCAAAGTATTGCTAATTCCACATGTAATCAGTATAAAAATACGTAACGGGGCCTTTTCCTTCTTTGTGTGCTAAGCCTTGGAAATCTAGCATGTATTTTACACCTGCAGCATATCTCACTGCGGACCAGCCACGTGTCAGGGGCTTGCCAGCCATGAGTGGAGCAGATCTGAAGTGTCAATCAGACCTTGGCCCTCCTCTGCTTCCGTGGCCTCCAGCTGTGCTCAGAACGTGACCCGAATGTCCTGCAGTGCGCGATGAGGCCCTTCATGATCTGGGCTGCCTGCTGAGCACATCTCCTCCCACTCTCCCTCACCCACTGCGGCACCCTGGCTGTGCACGTGCACAACCTCTTGCCTCTTGCACGTGCCAAGCTTACCTCTACCCCAGGGCCTTGGCTTTTGCTCTTGCTCTGCCTGGGGTGCTCGTCTTCCAAACTGAGTGCACTTGATCTCCCCTTGTCATTTTGTTCTCTGCTCACTTGCCACCTCCTCGGAGACCCTCCTCTAAGGTGCAGCCCACTGGAACATTCTCTATCATATCACCTTGCTTTATCTCTGCACCATATCTATTGCTCTTTGGAACCAGCTTTTTCAGTGCTTCGGTTCCTTGCTTTGATGTTTGTTTTCTGTCTGAAACAGACAGCTGTCCTCCGCAGAACCTCGTACACGGTAAGCACTCGGAAACACTCACTCAGAAGAGTCAGCATGTGGCCTCACTGGCTGCAAATTCTCCGCGCCGAGGCATTGCACAGATGTGGGCACTCACGTGCCAGAGGCTGGGCGGCACAGCCCAGCAGGGAAAACGTCACCCCGCAGCAGTCTGCTGAAAGTGTGATTTCCTGGCAAATTTCATCAGAGCTTTGCATTTATGAAGTTTTCCTTCCTGGACCACTCCTGGCCATGCCCAAGGAGTCTGTGATGGCGTACAGCTGGGGCTGCCTTGTGAGTAGCAAATACCCTCCTAACATTTCATGATGATAAAATCTTGATCCAAAAGGGACCCGGATAATGACCATCTAACACTCTTGGTCTGCAGTTCATACGACCTATGTAGGCAGAAGCCCCTAGCCCGGGCTTAGCACACACGGGGTGTGCTAGGAAACATGAGTGCTTTTCAGGGCAATTTGGCAAATAGTTGTAGGGCTCCGGGCACGTGCTGGACGGGGTGCGTAGTGCTAGAAATTTATGGAGAAAGAAGACCCAGGTGACAGGTTCCTCCTCAGGCAGAGAAATTGTTTTCCAAACTGGCTGCTGGCCACTGCACAGGGCAGAGAGAGCCACCTGCTTTACCCCCAGACCTGACCTATGTCTCTGGAGGCATACCTACCTTTCCTCCACTAGGTCACTGAGGTACAGGCATTCTGCAGGTAGCCTGGGAGCTCGGCAAATGTCCTACCCAATGGGGAGCGTTTCCAGTCCTTGGGATTTTGGGGAGGGTCACTGACAGAAGACTCAGGCAGGACCAGAGCTCTGGCACTGTGGGCAGGGTGTCCCCCTCTTTGAGTCACTTAGGGGGTTAGACCAGAGGAGAGGTTGTCCCAAGATATTTAGGAGGAAGACCTTGCCTCAGAAGAAATCTCTGTGAAAGTCTAGGACATGAAGCCGAACAAACAGGCGTTTGGTGGCTGATGCAGGGCAGGAGCCCCAAGCTCTGCCACACTGCCTGTCTTCTCCACTCTGTCCTCTCTGGAACCCTAGGGATCCACAGGACCTAGTTTGAAAACCATGAGTATATCCTCTCTGGATCCAGAACTGGCGGTCTGAAGCTAGCCCTGCCTCTTGCCCATGGGGTGCCCTAACTTCTTAAAGAAGTTCAGGGTTTCATCTGTGAAATGGAGCTAATAATTACATCTATCTAATAGAGATGCTGGGAGAAGTAAATGGATAGGCGAAAAGTCACGCAAACCTGTAACCCAGTGCCGAGGAGACAGCAGGTACTCAGTCAGTAAGCCACTGCCCCTGCTGCGAGTGCCTGCGTATTAAATCTGGACCCTGTAAGAGGGCGTGTTCCGCCCAACAGAGAGAACAGGGGATGGGAGAATTTGAGCACAGCGGCTGGGGAAGCAGGGCGGTGTGCAGAGGTCTTTGGAGTCTTCCTATCTCTTTTTGGAGGTACTTTCCCAGCTTTGGTCCTGCATACAGTGGCTCTGGTTTCCCAACAAAATAAGACCATTGACTCCTTGGTTTTGCTACACTCACCGTAAAATACTTCAGGATACTTCAGCTTTCAAGCACCTGCTTGGGCTCAGGGTAGAGGGAAGGAAGGGAGTTCAGTAAACGTGTGCTCAGGGTGCACCAGTCCTCAACGCTGGGGCTGTGCCACCCAGGCTGAGGCCGGCTCTGGGGCCTGGAGGGGTCGGGGATGGCGGTGCTGTGTATTCTGGAACATCCTCGGTCAGAGAGGCTCGCTAAGGAAGCCCCGTCCTGAAGACAAGACCCCTGGGAACAATAGCCAAGTGGCCTATGGGGAACAGCCCTCACTCTGCCCTTCCCCCTGCCTGCTGGCTTCGGATCATAACCCAGGATCCCTGGGCCAGCCTCTGAGCTCAATCATTAACTGAGCAGCTTGCTGAAAGGATTTGTTATAGGCTACGAATGCCAGGAAAATACGCAGACAATAATCTGGGACTAGCTAGTCTGAAGGGGTAGGGGTATAGCAACAACAACAAAAAGATTGTATTTAAATTTTTTTAAAATTTAGGTTAAATTTAATTAACACATAGTATACTATTAGTTTCAGAGGTAGAATTTAGTGATTCATCCGTTGCATATAACACCCGGCGCTCATTCCATCAAGTGCCCTCCCTAATGCCCATTGTCCAGCTGCCACATCCACCCACCCCATCCCCTCCAGCAACCCTCAGTTTGTTTCCTATAGTTAAGAGTCTCTTATGGTTTGTCTCCCTCTCTGTTTTTAATTGTTGAAGGTGGAACTTACATTCTCTGTGGTTTTCTGTATGTTTGAAAAGGCTTTCTCTGTATCTTTGAAGCCAACATTACACATCGTACCACTTCATCTATAAATATTTTAGCATGTACCCATTAAAAGGGGCTCTTGCAAAAAATAATAAACACAATGCTATTATCACCTTAAAAAGACTAAAAACAATATTTCAATACAATTAAATTTCTAGGCTGTGTTTGCATTTCCCTGATTGTCATATAAAATTTTTAAGTGTGCTCTTTACATCGGGATCCAATTAGAAGCCTAATTAAAGATTGATTTTTCACTTAAGTCTCTTTTGATTCATAAGTTCTTCTTCTTCTTCTTTTTTTTAAAGATCTTATTTATTTATTTGACAGAGAGAGACACAGCCAGCAAGAGAGGGAACACAAGCAGGGGGAGTGGGAGAGGAAGAAGCAGGCTCCCAGCAGAGCAGGGAGCCCGATGCGGGGCTCGATCTCAGGACCCTGGGATCACGCCCTGAGCCGAAGGCAGACGCTTAACGACTGAGCCACCCAGGCACCCCATAAGTTCTTCTTCTATCTTTTATTTTCTTAGAATATTTTGTTAAAGAAATCAAATGGCTGATATTATTGACTTTCCTACACTGTGATCATTCTACTTTCATCCTCATGTATCATGTACTGTATTCCTCTGTCTCCCGTAGTTGCTCGAAATTGATAGACCCTTTGGGTTGACTAGGATTTTGGGTACGGCTGCTTCATCAGGACTGGGTTCTTCTACACAAGGCACATGGCATCTGGGTATCTTGTCACGTTGGCAGCTAATGATATTCATTGCCTACTAATTCATTAGATCGTGAAGGAGTGATGTTTGAATTCTATCATTCCTTCTGTATTTTTTAGCTGGACTGCTTCTATAAAGAAGATTCCCCTCGTCAACTGTGTGGCGACTTTGAGCTCCTGGTTGTAAAAGCAGGATAAACACTTGATGCTTCCCCTCGATGTATCGGTTACCATGATTTGGTTCCCTAGCTTCTTCCAGAAATAACCACTGAGTTTGTGTGCATGTGTGTGTTTAATATTATTATGGTCCCATTGATTTAAACATATTTGACTTCTTTCAATTCATGGTATTACTATATTTTTTGATGCCCAAATTATACCATCTTTTGGCAATGGAAGTTACGGGAATGGGCTCCTGAGTCCTTTTGATATACTCTATTAATTTTCAGTAGCTTACTGTATCTATATGAAAGGATGTTCCAAGCTCATTATACATCTCTTGACTCAGAATTGTCCATTTCTATAAGGAATCCTGGTTCCTTTTAGTGGGGAGTGGGATTTAGACACCACAATCTGGATATAGGGGGGTGTTCAATGTACTGGATTATACACATTTCCTGATCTTTTTAGTGGGCAAAACTAGAAAGTACATACTTAAAAAAAAAAAGATAAGATACATCATAAGTTCATACTGGTATTTCCTATTCAGATTTGACCAGAGTCTTAATACTTCATTGGTCTTACTCTGTGACTTCTTTTAACCACACTGAAAATATCAGCTTTGAAAACTCCAGCATAGTTACTCATTTGATTTACCCTTTATTACACACACAATGGGCTCAGACGAAAAATACCATTATGATCACCAAAAATGATTTCAGATTTTGGTGGGGGGGGGGCATTTCTTTTTGCCTTTAGGTTATATCCCACTAAGAATGCATGTTAAATTACTAAGCTTTAATACCATTTGAACTGGTTTCTCTCTGTGTGGTTATGTCAGCAGCTAAATACAAGTTAGGTTCATTAATTTTAATTTTGGGGATTTTAAAAAATTTATTCAATTTTGTTTTTTAATCATGAAAATGCATTTTTTATAAAGAAAAATTTCTTTTTTTTAATGTTTTTTATTATATTATGTTAGTCACCATCCCTGGTTTTTGATGTAAAGTTCGATGTTTCATTAGTTGCGTATAACACCCAGTGCACCATGCAATACGTGCCCTCCTTACTACCCATCACCAGCCTATCCCATTCCCCCATCCCCCTCCCCTCTGAAGCCCACAGTTTGTTTCTCAGAGTCCATAGTCTCTCATGCTTCATTCCCCCTTCTGATTACCCCCCCTTTCTTCATCCCTTTCTTCCCCTACCTATCTTCCTAGTTCTTATGTTCCATAGATGAGAGAAATCATAGGATAATTGTCTTTCTCTGCTTGACTTATTTCACTTAGCATTATCTCCTCCAGTGCCGTCCATGTTGCAGCAAATGTTGAGAAATCGTTCTTTCTGATAGCTGAGTAATATTCCATTGTATATACGGACCACAACTTCTTAATCCAGTCATCTGTTGAAGGGCATCTTGGCTCCTTCCACGATTTAGCTATTGTGGACAATGCTGCTATGAACATTGGGGTGCATATGGCCCTTCTGTTCACTACATCTGTATCTTTGGGGTAAATACCCAGTAGTGCAATGACTGGGTCATAGGGTAGCTCAATTTTTAACTTTTTAAGGGACCTCCACACTGTTTTCCAGAGTGGCTGTACCAACTTGCATTCCCACCAACAATGTAGGAGGGATCCCCTTTCTCCACATCCTCTCCGGCAATTGTTGTTTCTTTCCTTGTCAATTTTTGCCATTCTAACTGGCGTAAGGTGGTATCTTAGTGTGGTTTTGATTTGAATTTCCCTGACGGCTAATGATTTTGAACATTTTTTCATGTGTCTGTTAGCCATTTGTATGTCATCATTGGAAAAGTGTCTGTTCATATCTTCTGCCCATTTTATGATTTGTTTATTTGTTTCTTGCATATTGAGTTTGAGAAGTTCCTTGTAGATCTTGGATACCAGTCTTTTATCTGTAGCATCATTTGCAAATATTTTCTCCCATTCCGTGGGCTGTCTTTTAGTTTTTTGGACTGTTTCCTTGGCTGTATAGAAGATTTTTATCTTGATGAAGTCCCACAAGTTCATTTTATCTTTTGTTTCTCTTGCCTTTGGAGATGTGTCATGAAAAAGGTTGCTTTGGCTGATGTCGTAGAGGTTGCTGCCTATGTTCTCCTCTAGGATTTTGATGGATTTCTGTCTCACATCGAGGTCTTTCATCCATTTGGAGTTTATCTTTGTGTATGGTGTGAGAGAGTGGTCAAGTTTCATTCTTTTGCTTGTAGCTGTCCAATTTTCCCAGCACCATTTATTGAAGAGACTGTCTTTTTTCCACCAGATGTTTTTTCCTGCTTTATCAAAGATTAGTTGCCCAAAGAGCCGAGGATCCATTTCTGGGTTCTCTATTCTGTTGCATTGGTCTATGTGTCTGTTTTTGTGCCAGTACCATGCTGTCTTTGTGATCACAGCTTTGTAGTACAGCTCGAAATCCGGCATTGTGATGCCCCCAGCTTTGTTTTTCCTTTTCAACAGTTCTTTGGCGATATGGGACCTTTTCTGGTTCCATACAAATTAAAGGACTATTTGTTCCAGCTCTTTGAAAAATGTCATCGGTATTTTGATTGGGATAGCATTGAAAGTGTAGATTGCTCTGGGTGGCACGGACATTTTAACTATGTTAATTCTTCCGATCCATGAGCATGGAATATTTTCCCATCTTTTTTGTGTCTTTTTTCAATGTCCTTCAAGAGTAATTTATAGTTTCTAGAATATAAATCCTTTACGTCTCTGGTTAAGTTAATTCCAAGGTAATGTATGGTTTTTGGTGCTATTGTAAATGGGATGGATTCCCTAATTTCCCTTTCTTCAGTCTCATTATTCGTGTATAGGAATGCAACTGATTTCTTCTTTTTTTTTTTTTAAAGATTTATTTATTTATTTATTTGACAGAGATAGAGACAGCCAGTGAGAGAGGGAACACAAGCAGGGGGAGTGGGAGAGGAAGAAGCAGGCTCATAGCAGAGGAGCCTGATGTGGGGCTCGATCCCAGAACGCCGGGATCACGCCCTGAGCCGAAGGCAGACGCTTAACCGCTGTGCCACCCAGGCGCCCCATGAAATGCAACTGATTTCTGAGCATTGATTTTGTATCCCGCCACATTACTGAATTGCTCTGTAACTTCTAATAGTTTGGGAGTGGATTCTTTTGGGTTTTCCATATAGAGTATCATGTCATCTGCGAAGAGAGACATTTTGACTTCTTTGCCGATTTGGATACCTTTTATCCCTTTTTGTTGTCTGATTTGCAAGGACTTCTAGTACTATGTTATATACTATATATATTTATTTTATATGTTATATATATATATAGTACTATGTTATATACTATATATATTTATATATATATTTATACTATATATATTCTAGTACTATGTTATATACTATATATATTTATATTATATGTTATATATATAGATATATAGATATATAGATATATAGATATTATATGTTATATATATAGATATATAGATATATATCTAGTACTATGTTATATACTATATATATTTATATTTGCAAATATATATTTGCATATATATTTATAATTGTCATATATATATATATTTTGTCATATATATAGTCATATATATATATAATTGTCATATATATATGTCATATATATATAATTGTATATATATATAATTGTCATATATATATAATTGTCATATATATAATTGCATATATATTTATAATTGTCTATATATATATAGATATATATATAGTACTATGTTATATACTATATATATTTATTTATATATTTATACTATATATATTCTAGTACTATGTTATATACTATATATATTTATATTATATGTTATATATATAGATATATAGATATATAGATATATATATCTAGTACTATGTTATATACTATATATATTTATATTTGCAAATATATATTTGCATATATATTTATAATTGTCATATTCACTTGTTGGATACATCCTTTAATAATAATATAGTGCCCTTCTGTGTCTCTAACTATAGTCTTTAGTTTTTTTTTTTTTTTTAATAATGATTTTTTATTATATTATGTTAGTCACCATACAGTACATCCCTGGTTTTCGATGTAAGGCTCGACGATTCATTAGTTGTGTATAACACCCAGTGCACCATGCAATATGTGCCCTCCTTACTACCCATCACCGGTCTATCCCATTCCCCCACCCCCCTCCCCTCTGTAGCCCTCAGTTTGTTTCTCATAGTCCATAGTCTCTCATGTTTCATTCTCCCTTCTGATTACCCCCCCTTTCTTTATCCCTTTCTTCCCCTACTGATCATTCTAGTTCTTATGTTCCATAGATGAGAGAAATCATATGATAGTTGTCTTTCTCTGCTTGACTTATTTCACTAAGCATTATCTCCTCCAGTGCCGTCCATGTTGTAGCAAATGTTGAGAACTCATTCTTTCTGATTGCTGAGTAATATTCCATTGTATATATGGACCACAACTTCTTAATCCAGTCATCTGTTGCAGGGCATCTCGGCTCCTTCCACAGTTTAGCTATTGTGGACATTGCTGCTATGAACATTGGGGTGCATATGGCCCTTCTCTTCACTACGTCTGTATCTTTGGGGTAAACACCCAGTAGTGCAATGGCTGGATCATAGGGTAGCTCAATTTTTAACTTTTTAAGGGACCTCCACACAGTTTTCCAGAGTGGCTGTACCAACTTGCATTCCCACCAACAATGTAGGAGGGATCCCCTTTCTCCACATCCTCTCCAACAATTGTTGTTTCTTGCCTTGTCTATTTTTGCCATTCTAACTGGCGTAAGGTGGTATCTCAGTGTGGTTTTGATTTGAATTTCCTTGATGGCTAATGATTTTGAACATTTTTTCATGTGTCTGTTAGCCATTTGTATGTCTTCATTGGAAAAGTGTCTGTTCATATCTTCTGCCCATTTTTTGGTTTGTTTATTTGTTTCTCGTGTATTGAGTTTGAGAAGTTCTTTGTCGATCTTGGATACCAGTCCTTTATCTGTAGTGTCATTTGCAAATATCTTCTCCCATTCCGTGGGCTGCCTCTTAGTTTTTCTGACTGTTTCCTTGGCTGTGCAGAAACTTTTAATCTTGATGAAGTCCCATAAATTCATTTTGTCTTTTGTTTCTCTTGCCTTTGGGGATGTATCATGAAAAAGGTTGCTTTGGCCGATGTCGTAGAGGTTGCTGCCTATGTTCTCCTCTAGAATTTTGATGGATTCCTGTCTCACATCGAGGTCTTTCATCCATTTGGAGTTTATAGTCTTTAGTTTAAAATCCAATCTGTCTGATATGAGAATTGCTACCCCAGCTTTCTTTTGAGGTCCATTGGCATGAAAGATGGTATTCCATCCCTTTACTTTCAGTCTGAATGTATCTTTAGATTCAGAATGAGTCTCTTGTAGACAGCAAATGGATGGGTCATATAATAGTGGCGAGAGTGGGCATCCTTGTCGTGTTCCTGATCTTAAGGGAAAGGCTTCCAGCTTTTCCCCATTGAGAATGATATTTGCTGTAGGCTTTTCATAGATGGTTTTTATGAGATTGAGGAATGTACCCTCTATCCCTACACTCTGAAGGGTTTTAATCAGGAAAGGATGCTGTATTTTGTCAAATGCTTTTTCTGCATTTATTGAGAGAATCATATGATTTTTGAATTTTTCTTTCTGGATAAAATCTATGACATTGATTGATTTGCGAATGTTGAACCACCCTTGCATCCCAGGGATGAATCCCACTTGGTCATGATGGATAATCCTTTTAATGTACTGTTGGATTCTATTAGCAAGGATCTTGTTGAGGATTTTGGCATCCATATTCATTAGGGAAATTGGTCTGTAATTCTCTTTTTTGATGGGGTCTTTGCCTGGTTTGGGGATCAAGGTAATACTGGCCTCATAGAATGAGTTTGGTAGCTTTCCTTCTGTTTCTATTTTTTTGAAATAGCTTTAGGAGAATAGGTATTATTTCTTCTTTGAATATTTGGTAGAATTCCCCCAGGAAAACCATCTGGGCTTGGAGTTTTGTTTTTTAGAAGGTTGTTTATCACTGTTTCAATCTCTTCATAATTAATTGGCCTGTTTAAAAAATCAATTTCCTCCTGTTTCAGTCTTGGTAGTTTATAGGTTTCCAGGAAGTCCTCCATCTCTTCCAGATTGCTTAATTTTTTGGCATAAAGCTGTTGATAAAAGTTTCTAATAATCCTTCCAATTTCATTGGTGTTGGTCATGACCTCTCCTTTTTCATTCATAATTTTATTAATTTGGGTCCTTTCTCTATTCTTTTGGATAAGTCTTGCCAGTGGTCTGTCAATTTTATTGATTCTCTCAAAGAACCAGCTTCTAGTTCTGTTGATCTGCTCTACTGTACTCCTGGTTTCTAATTCATTGATTTCTGCTCTAATCTTCGTCAACTGCTTCCTCGTGCATGGATTAGGCCTGTCCCTCTGTTGCTGTTCCAGCTTCTTGAGGTGAGAATATAAAAACTGCATTTTAGATTTTTCTATTCTTTTGAGTGAGGCTTGGATGGCTATGTATTTTCCCCTTAGGACTGCCTTTGCAGTATCCCATAGGTTTTGGACCGTTGTGTTTTCATTCTCGTTGGTCTCCATAAATTGTTTAAATTGATTTTTGATTTCCTGGTTTATCGAATCATTCCTGAGTGGGATGGTTCTTAGTCTCCAAGTGTTTGAGTTTCTTCCAAATTTTTCCTTGTGGTTGAGTTCCAATTTCAAAATGTGTGGTCTGAGAATATGCAGGGAATAATTTCAGTCTTTTGGTATCGGTTGAGATCTTTTTTGTGACCCAGAACATGGTCTATTCTTGAGAACGTTCCATGGGCATTAGAATAGAATGAGTATTCTTTGGTTCTGGGGTGTAATGTTCTATATCTCTATATCTATGAGGTCCAACTCATCGAGTATGGCATTCAAAGCCCTTGTTTCTTTGTCGATTTTCTGCATGGGTGCTCTGTCTATTTCTGATAGTGGAGTGTTGAGGTCCCCTACTATTAACTTATTTTTATCTATATGTCTCTTTATTCTGGTTAAGAGTTGGCTTGTGTATCTTGCTGCTCCCCTGGTGGGGGCATATATATTTATAATTGTCATATCCACTTGTTGGATACATCCTTTAAGAATAATATAGTGCCCTTCTGTGTCTCTAACTATAGTCTTTAGTTTAAAATCCTATCTGTCTGATATGAGAATTGCTACCCCAGCTTTCTTTTGAGGTCCATTGGCATGAAAGATGGTACTCCATCCCTTTACTTTCAGTCTGAATGTATCTTTAGGTTCAAAATGAGTCTCTTGTAGACAGCAAATGGATGGGTCATATCTTTTTATCCAATCTGCAACCCTGTGGTACTTTATGGGAGCATTTAGGCCATTTACATTGAGACTGATTATTGAGAGATATGATTTTAATGATGCCATGTTGCCAGTAAAGTCTTTGTTTCTATGGATTGTGACTTTCTTTCTGTATCACTCTTGGGGCCTTTTAACTTTTATAGAACCCCCCTTAATATCTCCTGTAGGGCTGGTTTCATGGTTACCAAATTGGTCAATGACTGGCGATTCTGGAAGGTCTTTATTTCTCCATCAATTCTGAATGACAGCCTTGCTGGATAAAGGATCTTTGGCTGCATGTTTTTCTCTGAAAGAGCTTTAAAAATCCCCCCCCCACAACCCTTTCTCTCATTCCAGGTCTTTGTAGACAGGTCTGACGTAATTCTGATACCTTTGCCTTGGTACGTGAGAAATTTCTTTGCCCTGGCCGCTTTCAATACTGTATCCTTGGATCTAATATTTGCAAATTGCACTATGACGTGACATGGCATAGGTTTGTCGTGGTGGAGCTTGGGAGGGGTCCTCTCTGCCTCTTGGACATGAATGTTTGTTTCCCCTGCTAGATTAGGGAAGTTTTCAGCTACAATTTGTTCAAATATCTCTTCTAGACCTTTGTTTTTTCCACCCCCTCGGGGATGCCGATGATTCTGACATTGGAACGTTTCATTGAGTCAGTGATCTCCCGTAACCTACATTCATGAGAATGGATTTTTTGGAGTCCAAATTCTGTTTTAGCTTTCTCTTTTACTAACCCATCCTCCAATTCGCCGATACGTTCTTCTGCCTCATTCACGCTGGCCGTCAGAGCCTCCAGTTTTGACTGCATTTGGCTCATAGAATTTTTAATTTCTGCCAGATTCGCTCTCATTTCCGCCCTTAGAGATTCCATATTCTCATTAACATTTTCGTTAATAGTTTTTCAAGTCTACACATCATCTTGACCATTGTTACTCTGAACTCCATTTCTGATAATTTGGTTATATCCATATCCATTAGTTCTGTGGCAGAGGCCACAGACTCACTGTCTTTTCTTTGCTGGGGGGGATTTCTCCTTCTCGTCATTCTGATGAGGAGAGGTTGCAGGGTTGTCCAGGGCCCAAATTATTGACCGGGACCCAGGCAGTGCACACTTGTTTTATAGGGATCTTAGGGATGTGGGCTTCTTGACTTTTCAGCCTGCCTTCTGGGGGAGGGGCCTGCCACGCCGATACTCAGGCAACCCTGTTTGGGTAGAGTCTCCGTGTCCCTGCGAGGGGGGATGGGGATGGGCACACTGTGAGCTGGTATTTCCAGGCTTTTGTTCTCTGGCGGCTTTCCCTGGCGGTTTGCTGTGCCTCTTCTGAGAGTCAGAGCAGCAGTGGCCGAATCTCAGCCTCTGTCTCAGAACAGAGGGATTGCGGACCGTTCTCCACTGATGTTCTGGCCACTTTAACTCTGTTTCTGTTGGTGCTGCTCAACCCTGCGGCATCCCGGGGTGTGCGCCCCCCACCTGGTGGCCCAGCCCTCACTTCCAGGGCCGGCACGTCTCTGTCCTTTGTGTTTCTAACACCGCCAGCCGCCAGCCACGCCTGCGTGCCCAGAGCTCCCGGTCTCAGTCTGGTTCCAGTGAGCGCACCAGAGCTCTGTGAGAAGTCTGGTGGTGCGCATTCCCTGGCTCACGGTCCCAGTCTGTTCTCTCGTGGGTGCCAGTCCACGAGTCCGCCCGCTCCCCCGTGCAGGTGGCTACAACCTCCCGGCGCCCAAACGTGGCAGCTCGTTCCCCCTTCCATTTATCTTCTGATATTTGTGCGCGGTTCACGGCTCCCCGCTTCGTACCTCAATACTCAGCACAGGAGATGTTCATTTGTAGAGATCCAGATGCATCTTCCTGTGTCTCAGGCTGATTCTGTGGATGTTCAGGATGGTCTGGTACCTATCCAGCTCGGCTCAGGGGACCGGCTGAAAAAGGGGTCCCCTACTCCTCTGCCATCTTAACTTCACAATCAGCAGTAGATATTTTTATCCTAATTTTATAGGTAAACAAACAGGTTCAGAAAAGTGATTTTTTTAAGTAATCACTATGCCCAATGTGGGACTTGAATTCACAACCCTGAGATCAAGAGTTGTATGCTCTACTGACTGAGCTAGCCAGGTGCCCTTGGAAGTCGAAGATTTTCTTTTTTAAAAAGATTTTATTTGAGGGAGAGAGCGAGTGAGAGCACTCACAAGCATTGGGAGGGACAGAGGAAGAGGGTCAAGCAGACTCCCCATTCAGTGCGGAGTCTGACACAGGGCTTGATTCTAGGACCCTGAGATCATGACCTAAGCCAACCCACCAAGCAACCCAGGTGCCCCATGAAAATGCATTTTTGATGGTTTCATACTCAAACCTGAAGACAAGGGATGTTCAAAGGCTGACTTATCACCTTATTCCTTCCCTCCCTCCACTATGGACAATGATTTCTAGAAGTATGCCACTTCTTTTATTTTTTGTATATAAGCAAGCAAACACATGCACACACACACACACACACACACACACACTCACACACATTTAGCATCCCTCTTTTTTCTTAGGCTCACCTCCAGAAAGCCTGCTGTAATAGTTTTAGACTAGGGCCCAGGAATTTGCATTTTATTCCCTTTGGCCCTCCCAAGGGATTCTGGTAGGGGTTCTCCATGGACCACAGTTTGGGAAACATAACTCTTAAGTTTCGGAGTGGTGGGGGAAGAACTCAAGGCAGTGACCTTGGTGGGGAGTATGCTTGAATAAAAGTGCAGTGACAGGCAATGGCAAATACCAGGGCACAGGGTGGTGGGTCCAGTCTGCCCAATCTGGGAGGAATATTTCACCACTGACATTGTTGAGAAGTCCTGGTAGGTACACGGACATAACACACAGGCGGTGTGGGTATACATCTGCACCTGCAGGGGGCTCTCTCAGGGAAGCTGGGAGGGAGAACTGGGCTGAGTGGGTAGAAGAAGCAGGTGCCTGGCTTACTTATCTTTCATAACCAGGTAATAGGGAGCTATGGATGGTTCTTGAGCAATAGGAGGGAGTATAGTAAGGTCATAATTTTCTCCTTGGTCTGTCCTTCCATTTACTATTTTTGAGGACCAAGAAAACAAATGTGATCCAATTTTCCTTGTTCCAGTCTTATGTTGGACTCTAAAACCACTTACACTTTGTTCCCCTTCTCTCTGGTCTACACACACACACACACACACACACACACACACACCCCTTGTTTTGTTTTCCTGGCAGAGCCACATCAGGGCTGTTAATTAACTCAAGAATTCTTTTAAAGAAAGATTAAGAAACAGGCAAGAGCAGGGAGTAGCAAGACTCCATTCCCAGAGGAAAGAAAACACGGTTCGGGGGGAGAAAGAGAAGGCAAAGGGGAAAAGGATGGGGCTGCCTCTCCATTCTTTTCTTTGGGCTACCAGCAGGCTTGGAGTGGGACGAGCTGGTCAGAATGTAAGGCCTATATCCCTTTGGCTGAAGGCATTGTTGGACTGGTCAGGCAATAGCCATGTGTTTTTCAGCCCCAGCTCTATCGCCACGAACTCTCTCAGCCTCAGTGGCACCATCTGTAAAAAGGGGGAAAGCGCTGTTTCCGAAGGCTCAAGGGGAAAGTGTTAAGGGTTTAGCAGCGTGTTTGGCTAATTGGCACCTAGGAAAGGTTTAAGCAGTGAGAGCCAAGGGCTGCTGTGAGGCCAGGGAGCTGGAGACAGTGGCTGACAGGTTCCTGTTCCCTGGGTAGGGTTCTGGGCTGTTCGGAGGGTTGGCAGAAGCAGTCTTATGATGCTATTCAATTGCAAATGGGTTCAGGGCAAGGGCTGCATTTTAGAAACCTTTGCACCTCTTGGGGTTCTCAGAGCACCTTGCACGCTGTGTGCTTCCCGGAATAGTTACTCGGAGACTGGTCAGGCTGGGCATTCCCCTGCATCCAGGCTCCCTGGGTAGGGCCGGGTCCTATTCCTTTCTGAGTCCCTTGCACCACCTCCAGGGAGCTGGAGCACGTGGGAGGTGCTCCATGAACGTGCCTGCGTTTCTTAGGGAAGCCCTCGTTTGCTTCAAACATTACCTTGTTTTAATTTGGTAATGCTTCTTTACTTCATTTCCCTCCCCTCTTCCAACATCAAAGTAACATCATTGGTTTACTAATTTGGAAAATACAGAGTAGTATGAAGAAGTTACACATGATCCCACATAAAGTTGTTTTCAAAGGTAATGCCTGCTTTTTTGTTAATATACAGTACTCTGTTGTGTATATGTGTGTGTGTGTGTGTACATGTATACACACTCACATATATATATATGTACACATATAAACATATGTATTTATGGCTAAAGAAATTTTATGTATATATGTCTATATGTTTATTTATTTACTTGAAATGATACTTAATGCCTGGTGTTTATTGATTCATCCCTCCCACCCTCACCCCTGCCAAACTCTGTGCTTAGAAATCTTAAATATTCTCCCATTTGAAGTCAGGAAGTCCGGCCTTGGAGGGCCTCCCTCATCCTCACCCTGTCCCACCTCTCTGATGAGGGGGATAAGGCATTAGCTGGAGGGGCCAGAGAAGTGGGTGTTCTGGAAGCATTGAGAGAAGGATGAGGTCACCTGAGCGAGAAAAGTCATGGAAGGTTTCCTGGAGGAGGTGGGATTGAGTCTGACCCGGAGGGATGGGAAGGGCTTCATTCTCTATGAGTATGGGTGTTACCATAGTTTGGAGGTCCAGACATGAGCTTCTGATTCCTCAGAGCTCTGGTGTTATCACAGTCCCCCTCAGAACCATGGCGTGGGGTAGGGGGCAGGGATGGCTAAAGCAGGGACAGACGCTGGAATCTGACAAGCCTGTGCTAGGATCCTGGCCTTCTCTTCCGGTTGCAGGAAGATGTGCAGGTCGCGAGGTGTCTTCATATGTCGATGGCCAAACACTGGTGCCTGCTTCACAGGAGTGGCGTGAGGACCCAGTAACAGCCTGGGTGCTCTGACTTGGACACAGCCTAGTACAGGGACAGTGCCATAAATGCCGGTGGAAACAAAGGCCCATAGAGCCACTGGGGGCCCCACTGTTCCTGAGTTATCCCACCTTGCATGCAGGCCCTGGGGAGCACACAAGGGAGAAGTGGCAGAAGCCAGATGGAGCTGGTCTCAGTGGCAGTGGGCGCGGGAGGCGAGGCTGTCCTGGACTGGTGGTTATGACAGCTTTCTCTCCATGGCCCAGGCACACCTATTTCCCTTAAGATGACCAAAAATGCAATCTCCCCGCAGGTCGGGAAACTCAGAGAAGCCACAAGTCAGCTGTCAATGCCTTGACCATGACTTGGGGTGGCCGACTGCTCAATGCTGTCTGCCCCTGTAGGGGGCTGTGAGCTGGGGGGGGTTGAGCTGACAATGCCTTTTGGTCTCCTCCCCGGTAGAGGAGCTCGAGGCCTCTCGGCACCCAAAGGGTGACCAGGGCGTGCAACTCTGCTCTCCTTGTGTCCTTGGTGTAGTGTTCCCCCTTTCCTGTTTGCCTCCTTGGAACACGGGACTGGCTCTTCCGCCAGCCTTCCTATCACCTTGGGAGAGGGTACCATTAATGCAACCCCAAAGGCTTGACCAGTGTCATCCTGACTACTGGCTCCCTCTCTTCTGTGACTCAGTATTGCATGTTAGTTCCTGAGCAGGGGAAAGAGATGAGTGCTGAGCCCTCGGTCCAGCCATGAAGGACCGCACGCACGGTGCCCTGATATCGGCCAGTCCTTGCACATCATGTGGGAGTTCTAGCTGCTCCCACGCCCACCATAGCTGCATGGCACTTGGCCCCTTGTGGGGACATGCTGGTCATTGTCTTCCTTTATCATGGCTCTGTATCCCACTCCCATTCACCAGCACTGTTTAGACCAGAGCTGAGTACCCAGCATCAAAAACCTATTCTATTTCCATTGAAGCAGAAATGTATGTAGCAGTTTACATGCATTTTTCAGATGTCTTCAGACCCATATCTTTCATCTAATTCCCTCCGCACTCCCCACCATTGTCTCCCATTCCAGCTGTGTTTACTGAGGACGTCTGCATGTTGCTCCGTCCCTGAACTCAAGTGAGCTCTTCTCAAGGACTGACCAGCCCTGTGGGGCAGGGTGAGGCTTTGCTGTAAGGCTCTGTCCTCTGAAAGCTCACTCCAATCGACAAGACATTTGTCTTAAAAGACCTTTCCCGGGGCGCCTGGGTGGCGCAGCCGTTAGGCATCTGCCTTCAGCTCAGGGCGTGATCCCGGCGTTATGGGATCGAGCCCCACATCAGGCTCCTCCACTATGTGCCTGCTTCTTCCTTTCCCACTCCCCCTGCTTGTGTTCCCTCTCTCACTGGCTGTCTCTATCTCTGTCAAATAAATAAATAAAATCTTTACAAAAAAATAAAAGACCTTTCCCATTGCCCTTTAAAAAATTGTTTTTATTGTGAAATAATCATAGATGCATAGGAAATTGCAGAACTAGTACAGAGACATCTGTATATCCTTCACCCGATTTTCCCTGATGGCAGCATCTCATATAATTGTCGCATGTCGCAAAGCCAGGAAATCAACATGGGTCATAACTTCACCAATCTGTCAGATTTCACCATTTTTACATGCTCTGTGTGTGTGTGTTACTGTATCTATACAATTTTACTGCAAGTATAGTTTCGTGTGACACCCACCGTCAAGATCCAGTCCATCTGCATGGCCCACACCGTCTGCCTCCCCTCCTCTCCCTCTGCATCCCTCATCTCAGCAACCATCACTCTGCTCTCCATCACTGTCATTATGCCATCTTGAAAATGATATATAAATAGAGTCATAATACATCATTCAGAAATGATTTTTACTTAGCATATATATGTGTGTGTATATACAAATGGTTCCCAACTTACAATGGTTTGACTTACGATCTTTTTGACTTTACAATGGTGTAAAAGTGATACTCATTCAATAGAATTGAAGTTTGAATTTTGATCTTATCTTGGGCTGGCTACAGCACTATGACGCTCTCTCGTGATGCTGGGCAGCTGCTCAATCACGAGGGTCAACAACTGATACACTTACAACCGTTTCACCCAGACAGCCATTGTGATTTTCACTTCCGGCACAGTAGTCAATGAATTACATGAGATAGTCTCCACTGTACTATAAATAGGCTTTGTGTGAGATGTCTTTGCCTGACTGCGGGCTGGTGTGAGTGTTCTGAGTACATAAGAGGTAGGCAAGACTGAGCTATGGGGGTTGGTAGGTGAAGTGGGTTAAGGGCATTTTCAACCTAGGTATTTTCAACTTAGGATGGGTTTATCGGACATAACCCCATCATAAGAGGAAGATCTGTATATAAAGTGAAAATTTAAATAGAGCTGAAGGTCATTCCTGGTCCCCCTCTCATCCTGCCCTCCCTCCAAAGGCAACATTGGTAATAGTTCCTTTTAAACTTTTTAAAAAAAGATTTATTTATTTATTTATTTATTTATTTATTTATTTGAGAGGGGAGGGGTGCACGAGCGGGGGAGGGGGAAAGGGAGAGAGGGGAAGCAGACCTCCCACTGAGTGGGGAGCCCGACACCGGGCTTGATCTCACGACCTTGAGATCATGACCCTGAGATCATGACCTGAGCCGAAATCAAGAGTTGGACTCTTAACTGACTGAGCCACCCAGGCACCCCTCCTTTTAAACTTCTTTTATACACGTGCAAACACACAACTCCTCTTCTGCAAAATTGCAAAATAACCCCAATTCTTAGTCCCTTAGGTTATATTTAGACATACTTAGAAGGTTAGATGAAGGTGGTGAACTACGCCCTCCTGTCTGGCATCAAATCCCTAAATATCAACCATTTATTATGTCCAGCTCCCAACCTGGTGCAAGCTTGACAATCTCCTACCTGGACAATAAGATTCTCTTCCCTGCGCTGTGCTTCCCCCGTGTCCCTCTATTTCAGTGCTTCTTAACCAGGGGCTCTGCCCACCAGGGGACACTGGGCAATGTCTGCAGACATTTTTCGTTGCCACAACTGGTGGGGGGGAAGCTGCTTCTGGCATCTGGTGGGTAGAGGCCTGGGATGCTTCTAAACATGGTAGAATGCACAGGGGAGCCCCCGTACAAAGACTCATCCGGCTCAAGGCATGAGTAGTGCTGCTGTCAGAAGTTCTGCTCAGCACCTAATCTCCCTGCCTCCAGCAACCAGAACCCTCAGTGTCTTCCTAGCTCTCTTGGCATCAACTCTAACGCCTCCCACCCCCCACATGACCTATAAGGTCCATGACGACCTCTGACTTCATCTCGCCCACCTCTCAGCTCCAGCTTCACTGTTCCCTGCACGGATCCTCAAGCATGCCAAGCACACCCCAACCTCCGCACCTCCTGTTCTTCTGGCCTGGAAGATGCTTGCACACACGGCCACATGTCGGGCTCCTCTGCTGCATTCACAGCTCTACCCCAGCCTCATCTTTGGAAAGCCTCCTCGGACCACCTCGTCTAAGAACACCATCTTCCCCTTGCCCCCTGGCATCTGAGTGCCCTTGACATTTATTTGATTGATTGTTTCCATTGACTTGCTCTCCCCATTACAATGTAAACTCCTGTGTGTTTTGTTCACTAACTCTTTGACACCCCTAGACAAGCACCTGGCACGTGGTAGACTCCCCAGAAATGCCTGTTCAGTAAATGGATTTTTGCTGAGCACCTCACATGTGCCGTCTCACACACCCCTCGGAGCCGCTCCAGAGGCCAGTCCATACGCCCAGCTCAGGGCAGGTGAGGCAGAGCTGAGATGCGTCGGGTCCGTGGTTCCCAAACCTATGCCGTGCACCACCCCCGAACACACGTAGGACTTGATGCCATTGTCATCCTGCTCTTTAAATGTTTTTGTACATTTATAGCCACTCCAAACAGTTTTTGCCGGTGACATTTCATATGACTGCTGTGTTTGCTTTCTGACCCAGAGCCCTTCCTGTTTCCATTTCATTCTGCCATCTGGGCCTGATGTGGGGGGCCCTCCACTCAGGGGTGGAGGAATGTGGAATTCGCTCTGCTTATGCAGGTCCCTTGTTGCCACTACATAGAACGTCTAAAGGAACTGTCCCGCCCCAAGCTTCAGAATGCTGCACAAAACAAGCCTTGTTCTCGTGTTCAGACAGCCAGAGGACATACACTCTGATGGGCCATCAATCACCTCTCACCAAAAACAGAGGACAGCTGTGGCCGGCGGGTCTCAGGAGTGGCAGGTCCCAGCGCTGGGGCTCTAAGTGGCGTTGTCGGTCCATATCTGGACCATGTCTGAACTGGCAGGTCAGACAGCCTGGGTGCAGGCAGGGTCTGGCAGGAGCTCCCTGGAGGCTGAGGTCTGCCCTCTAGATCTGGCATCTTCCACTGGCCTTGATACAGTGCCTGAGGACAATGGCTGCTGCCACTTCCCGAGACCCGGCGAGCTCCATATTGGGAGCCAGAGGACCTGACCCATGGCCAGTTGAGCGACCCTAGCTCAATCCCTTGGACCATCTGTTTCCTTACCTCTTGAATTAGAACAACACAGTTACTAACTCACGAGGTCTCTGGGGTATTTGAATTAGACAATATGTGTGAAAATTTTTTTTTGTCTAATTGAGGCATAATTGAATAAAGCTTGCCGTTTTTGTGCAGTTTCATAAGTTTTACGTCATCACCACTGCCACAATTGAGATGTAGGATCTCTTTGTCACCCCAGAAAGTCTTCTCATACGTGCCTCTCTGTAGTCAAACTCTTCCCCTAGCGTAGTCCGAACAGCCCATCTCATCTCGGACCCTCTAACTTCACCTTTTCCAGAATGTCATATAAATGAAGTCGTCCAGTATGTAGCCTTTTGAGTCTGGCTTCTTTTACCTTTCTAGAATAATGAGAATTCAGATTCACCATGTTTCTGCACTTATCAGTGGTTTGTTCCCTTTTCCTGCCAAGTAGTGGTCATTCCATTACATAGCTGTGCCACAGTTGGTCATTCACCCATTGAAGGGCCTCTGGCTCTTTCCAGGATTTGGCGATTGTGAACGGAGTCCAGGTTTTTGGGCGAACATGGTTTTCACTCTCTAGGATAATGAGTAGAACCACTGGGTCATGTGGTAAATGTATGTCTAACTTTTTAAGAAACTGCCAAACTGTTGTCCACAGTGGGTGTACCATTTTGCATTCCCACCAGTACCGTAGGAGAGTCCTCATTTCTTTGCATCTTTGCCAGCATTTGGTTGTTTTGTTTTGTTTTATCCATTCTCATAGGTGTATACTGTAAAGTTATTTTTTATCTGTCAATTAGTAGTTCCCAGTTTTTGTAGGCAGTATGGAAATGCAGGTGGGCAACAGGGCTCTGGAGTCGAAACACCTAGATTCAAATTTGAACTAGATTATTAACTAATTCTCTAATTTTCAGCTTTCTTATAGTAAAAAAGAGAATGAAAGTGACATTGTTGAAGGATTTAAGTATTATGATGAATGACAAGTGCTTAGCTTTTCCAATGTTAAGCCACTATTAGTACTAGAATAATACCTGACTTCTTGTCCCCTCAACGAGCATCAAGGAGGGTGTTATCATATCCCTTTTATAGATGAAAACACTGAAGCTCGAGTGAAAGACCACATTTCCCAGTCTCCCTAGCAGATAGTTATAGACATAGAATAAGTTCTGGCTGATGAGATGGAAGCCTAAATGCCACGTGGGGCTTCTGTAAAGTTTTTCTTAGCAGAAATAAGCCACGACCGTTTTCTTTTCTTCTCCTCCTTCTGTCTGGAATGCAGACTTGTTGGCTGTATCTCCAGCAGCCTTTTGGGCCACAAAGTGATCTTAAAAATATAAACAATTTTTGAAGACAGAAACATAGGAATGTGGGTCCTGGGTAGCATCATGAAACTCTCATATTAGCCCCAAACTGCCCATCCCTAGACTTCTGTGAGAAAAATTAATTTCTGTCTTGTGTAAGCCAAAAATAAAAACAAAACCACAGAACTTAGTGCCTTACAACAACAAGCATTTACTCTCATGGCCATAGTTCTGTAGTTGATTAGGGCTTAGCTGACTTAGGCTGAGCTTGGCTGCTGCTTTGCCCCAGGCTGTTAGGCTGGCCAGACTTGGCTCTACGTTGGTGGTTGGATTTAGGTCTTCTCCACATGTCTCCCATTGTTTTTGGACCAGCCCTTCAGGGCCATGTTGGAAGCGCTAGAGCACAAGCGCATGGACACATTAAAAACCGCTGCTTGCATCCTATAGGTTAACACGCCATTGGCCAAAGCAGTGGGCTGAATCCACCATCAGCGGGATGGAGGAATATACCCTCTCTCTGGGAGCAACTACAAGTCAAATGTCAAAGAGAACGGACACGGGAGGTGTGGAAAATTGGGAATGATGATACTAGGCACTATAGCTACACTGAGGTATTACCATTGTGTCTGCCATTTTTCAAGATGGCGGAGACATGATGATGGATGTGGAATAGATATGTAGAAACCATTTTAAGGGAAAATGTTGGGGCTTCTTCATCCAAAAAGCAAAATATCACTTCCTCACTCAGACAGAGAACTAATGCAGAAGGAGGAAGATCTGACCTCAGATAGATCTCTGGCCAGATAGAGGGTTGATGAACTTCTTAAGGGTAAGGGTTGGATGTGATTGTATTTTATTTTTATTTTTTGAGTACTTTCTCCAATACCTGGCACAGTTCTTGGCACAGAGCCAAGGACAAATAAACCTTCATGCATTTATTCATGAAGATGTCTGAGTCTGACTTTTTTCACCAAAGATTCAGTAGGACTGTCATAAGTTTATGTAGAACAGGGTTTCTTTTTTTTTTTTTAAAGATTTTATTTATTTATTCGACAGAGATAGAGACAGCCAGTGAGAGAGGGAACACAAGCAGGGGGAGTGGGAGAGGAAGGAGCAGGCTCATAGCGGAGGAGCCTGATGTGGGGCTCGATCCCATAACGTCGGGATCACGCCCTGAGCCAAAGGCAGACGCTCAACCGCTATGCCACCCAGGCGCCCCTAGAACAGGGTTTCTTAACTGCTGTACTATTGACATTTGGGGCCAGACCATCCTTTGTTGTGGGGCTGCCCAGGGTATTGTAGGACGTTTGGCAGCATCTCTGGCCTCTACCTACTAGGTGCTGGGAGTGCTCCTTCCACAGCCGGGACAACCAAAAATGTCTCTAGACTTTGCCAAGTCACTCCTGATGTAGAGAGAAGAGCATGTAGTGCCCATTCTATCATGACAATTCACAGAAAAAATGTCTGAAGTGCATAAATTCAATTTAAAATGATAGAAATAAACTGCAGCAAGACAGTTGAATTGCATGTATATATTTGCAGCTAAATATTTTGTGCAATTTCTCACAGCTTTTAAAACCAATCACCAGTACAGGGGAATTTAATGAACTGCGGGCATCACTGTGTTGGCCACCAATTATTCTGGTAAGGGCACAGGATTTTCATTGAGTTGATAAAATTCCATTCTTTTCCTTGACAAATATTTTTTGAGGGTCTTCTATGGGCCAGGCACTGTTCTAGGCCCTGGGGATAGAGCAGAAAATGGAGCTCCTCATGAAGCTCATATCTTAGTGTGAGAGAAAATGATGAACATATAAACACACAAGTATATAGTATAAACATTTTAGTTATAGGTGCAAGAAGAAAATAAACAGGGGCTGACTTGGAGAGGGCAGCCATTTCAGGAGGCGAATATCAGAAAGTGGAGAAATGAGGTTGTGAAGGTTTGGGAGAAGTACAATCCAGGCAGAAGAAAAGCAGTTTTTCCTTTCCATGTGGCAATATGGTGCAAGATCCAGAACTTCCCTTCTTCTCACCCTTCCTTCTTCCTCTCCTTTCTTTTTAAAAAAATCAACTAAGATTATTAAAGTCAAGAGAAATCTATCCAAGCTCTTTGACCCCAATTTTCATCAAGCAGGCTCTGCCTGGCCCAGTCACCTCCCACCTGTGTGCCTCAGTTTCCCCATGTGTCCAATGGGAAGGTTGATCCGAATGCTAAAGTGTTTTCTAGACAGAGGGAAGAGCGGTGTTTTGTTGCCGACCTGGATTTGAATGCTGACTCCGACATTCTCTAACAAAATAGCTGTGGAAAAGTGGGTTCGCCTCTCTGAGCCTCGGTTTCTTTTTTTTTTTTTTTCCTTTGATAAAATATTGTGTTTATTATTTTTTTTAATGATTTTTTATTATATTATGTTAGTCACCATACAGTACATCCCTGGTTTCCGATGTGAGCCTCGGTTTCTTTTCTTTCTTTCTTTCTTTCTTTCTTTCTTTCTTTCTTTCTTTCTTTCTTTCTTTCTTTGACAGAGACAGCCAGTGAGAGAGGGAACACAAGTAGGGGGAGTGGGAGAGGAAGAAGCAGGCTCCTAGCTGAGGAGCCTGACATGGGGCTCGATCCCAGAACGCTGGGATCACACCCTGAGCCGAAGGCAGATGCTTAACGACTGCGCCACCCAGGCACCCCTGAGCCTCGGTTTCTTTGAAACAACCCTCTTGGGGTTGGATGAATTGCCCTGAGTCTAGCCTGGTCCTCTGAAGCCCTACACCTCTCAGACGCCCAGGTCTCGAGATGGTGACTTTGAAAGGGCTTTGGGAAGAGCCAAGAAACCTGGGTGCAGAGTCCTAGTCTTACCACTATGATGACCCTCATCTTAAGCTTTTGTGGTTTTCCAGAAGGCTCCTTCCAGAAGCTTTGTAAGTCCTCAGATCTACAAGATATCACTGTGAAACACAGTGTCAGGAGATAAAGGAACATCTAGGATTCTAGCACCTGGGGGCATGTCCTTAGCATATCTGAAAAATCTAACAAAATTATATGACAGCTGGAATGTCCTGTGAAAGGAAGTGTGTTCTGGGTATTTGGATCTTCCAAGTGTTTGGATTCTGGGAAAACAGGTATTTTCTGAAGAAAAATCAAGGCCAACCAAGATGGCCAAGTCTGGATGTTCGTAATGACTACTAGGCTCCTGCCAGAGGAGAACCTGATCTGCAGGTGTGAGGGTGTAGGTAAGCGAAGGAGAGAGAAGAGCGGCTGGAAGGGAGGGGAGAGGGGCTGCACTGGCTGGATATCTGGGCGGTCAGGAGAGCTGATGCCCCCATGCCTGTTTTCCGTCCTCCTCTCCATCAGAACCCGGGTTCTGTCTGGGGCATTCTCCCCTCCCCAGACAGCTTTGCACCTAGGAGTGATCACGTGACTTAGGTCTGGCGAGTGGTGAGTGGCGGTGTGCTGGTGGGGCATCTGGGTAAAATCCCGTGTCCCTGACCCGAGGGACCTGGCTGGCTGGTACACACACCCATTAATTCCTCCACCTGTCCCCACTTGCCCTGTCTGGAGCGGCTGCCATGACTGGAGATGGAGCAGCCGTCTTCCCAGCAGGAGGGAGAAGGTTACATGCTAAGGATGGCAGAGAGGACAAGTGCATCCCAATGGTGCACGGGGTCACCGCATTGGCCCTGGATCACCCACCTCTGGACCTCTTGCCATATGAGAAAACATAAACCCCATTCAGTTAAGCCCCCAAATGGGTTCCTGCTCCACACCAGGGGACTTAGTGCTGACAGATTCAGGGTGCCAATGTTACGGACCCTGTGTTGGACACCCCACCCCATTGTTTCACTCAGTCCTCACAGCACCCCTGGGGGGCATATCTGAGCCCCACTTGACGGATGAGGATACTGGGGCTCAGAGAGGTTTCCTCCATCCCTGCTCGCAATCCTGCAGGTCGTCAGTGGTAGGGTTGGGGTTTGAACTCAGAGCTACCTGCTTCCCAGTGCTGCATGTCCCATTTCCACCCTGTAACTCTTATAGTAAATAACAACGTAGTGGCAGAATTCTGTGGGTCTGAATCCTGGCAGGCCACTTGCTAGTTGAGAGAGGGACACTACTCCATGCCTCTGAGCCTCAGTTTCCTCCTCTGGACCCGGTGATGTAGCAGTACCTACCTTGTAAGGTACAAGGGAGGGCTGCCAGCTGCCTGGCACAGATTGGGCACTCATTGCATAAAACCCCTTGACTTCGGCTTTGTGGCAGTGGGTGCTGAGTTAAGTGCATTTAAACTGCTGTGTGATCCTCCCAGACTCTTGGACTAGCCCCCCTTGAAAGGTATCATAGTTTCTCTTTCCAGGTGAGGAAATGATGACTTAGAGAGGGTGAGCTCCACTCTGAACCTCAGTCTCTTCATCTGTAATGGGGGTGAGAACAGTACCTGCCTTGTACGGATCTGTTTGGATTGAATGACAGCAGGTATAGGCGGAACCCGCCCAGTGTCTAGCACATAGTATAATGTTGCTGGTTCTCTAGTTTGTTCTTGTTACACAACTCTGTGCTGGCCACGCCCGTTGGCTGCTTCATCACCATGGGGGATTCCAAGGGTGGACATGCAGCCCAACTGAAGGCCGAGACGGGCCTCTGCCCTGCGGTCAGCCTCTGCATGGCTTTGCTGAGACTGAGTTCCCAGTGGCCAAGGCTGGCAGGGGGTCAGGCCGGGGTAAGGCCATCACAGCTCTCCCCGGTCCACGGGGACCAGCCGGGATTCTCTACCACAGACCTTCCGTCCTGGGAGGCTGAAGCCTGTTCAGTCACACGAAGGCCTTCTTCACAGATGCTCAGGACAGATAGAGAACTGGCTCTGTCCAGGTCCCACTGTCGGGGTACTCCTGATTTATGGAGAAATTCCACTGTGTGAGATGTGACCTTGCCCGTTCCCTGCTGGCATCTGCTGGGCTGGCCAGTGGCAGGTGCCCCCACCGCCAGCCGCCCCCCCCCTCCCCTGCTGTCGGGTCACCTTTCTGCAGGGCAGTGGAGGAGGGGGTCAAGACACACACACACACACACACACACTCACACTCACACTCATACTTGCTGTGCGGGATCCAGAGGGCTGTGAGAGCTGCCTCCTCTCTCTGTGGGTTCCCGGCACAGCGCGCTGTACATGGGTGGGCACTCCCTCCATGCGCTCTGGGTGGATGGGTAGATGGATGGACGGCTGGATACAAGAATAGTTGAGTGTGTACTCATCCATGCATTGGCTCAGGCTTTTTTTATTGAGCGCCTACTGCACGCAGTTGGAAGAGCGTGCCACACTTGATCTCGGGGTCGTGAATTCAAGCCCCACATTGGGTGTAGAGATTATTAAAAAAAAATAAATAAACTTAATTAAAAAAATAAAAGAAGAATTCTCATTGATCCAGGGTGGTGAGGAGACACGGTTGCTGCCCCGGGAGCGTCCATGTGGGACACTGAGTGCAGGACAGAGCAGGCCGGGCTGGTGGGCGGAGCTGACCTTGATGCGTTGATGGTGCTCCAGGCTGTACCAGACCAGCTTGGAGATTCGTCACACCACTTCATGGCGATGACAATTCCCCCAGTCCTCCAATGAAGGGACAGATGCGAAGAGAGGGCTACTGACTCGGCTGAGAGCTGACAGCAGGTGAGAGATGGGGCAGGGTTCAAATCCTCCCCTCTGCTCTTTGCAAAATGTGGCACGAAGCAATAGAGTTGTCGGGGTGGCAAATGGCCAGAGGGGTCCAGGCCAGCTCTCCGGGGAAGGGAGGACTGGTGATAAGCCTTGGGCAATGTGCTCACTGAAGGTGAGAAGGTGGGAGAGAAGGTGTCTTAGGTGAGACCACCAGCTCCTCAGGGCGTGGAGGTGGGCTGAGCCTGGGGAGGTGCTGGACAAGGACCCCAGGATCCTGAAGTGACAGGCTGAAGGTACAGAACCCAGCCTTCGCTGTACAGATGCTACAAGATGAGGCTCAGAGAGGGACACTTGTTGCTTAAGGCGACATCACGCCGGGATGGCAGAGCCCAGGCTTGAAGGGGTGTTTTTACACCAGGAGTCACAGCAAACAAAAGGAAGAAAAAAACCCCAAAGCAATATTTCAGTCCACCAGGTAACAAATCAGCCACCCTAGTTATTTGGTGTCTTGTAGGCAAAACATGTGGCTGTGTGACTTCACCCTCCCCTGCACCCAGTCTCACCTGCCCCTGCCCCCTCCTTGCACCCCTCCCCACGCGCACACAGCCATGCCCGAGACCCAGAGGAACAAAATGCTGGGGGAAAACCCTGGGCCATGACCGTCCTGAAGCTGAAAGTCAAGTTGCCAAAACAAACTTCTTTTGTCTCTCTTCATTTTTCCGTGTTTAAATAATAATCATCTGAAAATGAAGTCATTGTGCTCACCTGCAGGCCTGCCAGCCTTGCCTGCTGGCAGCGTGTCTGTCCGAGGCAGCTGTCCGGCGGGGGCATCGCGGCCCATCTCACCGGGGTCCCACTCCCGGGATCAGCCCCCCGCTCTGGCAGGGCCCCCCATTTTCCCTCCCATGTCTCATCGAAATGTATCCGTGCCATGCTCTCAGGGTCTGTTTCTCTGCAGACAGAACGGGTCACCTCTCCCCAGGCCCTTGCCCCTCGGGGGTGGCTCCAACCCTGTAGAGAGACAGATGCTGTCGGAGACAGAATTCCCCACCCTTAAGGCACGGATGGGTCTCAAGTTGGGTCCTGGGTGGCAGATAGGTAGGGAACTGTTTATAGAGGAAGGGCAGTGGGATCCCTTGAGTCACAGAAATGCACTCCTCCTGCCCAGTCCTGGTCTTTCTGCTCCTCCTCCCTCTTCCACGGCAGGCCGGGCAGCTGCCCTCGCTCTCAGCCTCCACTGTCCACAGACAGACACGTCTCCCAGCAGCTGACGGTCCTGGCCGGCTCCCGCTGTCTTCTCCACTCAGCAGTGACCTTCCCGGGGCAGTCTCTAGGGATCTTAATCTTTCCTCTACCCCTGTGCGGAGGCCAGGGCGCCTGGTACACAGTAGGCGCTCCATGGTGCTCCCACCTGAGTACCCTGTCCTCCAGTCTGTGTCCTTGGCAATCACCTGTCATGTTTCTTCCCTCTCAGGGCTCTCTTTTCCCCCTTGGCCTCCGATGCTTCCAGAGAAGTGGGAGAGACAGTGCTGAGGTGGACACTCAGACAGCCTCATGTCTGTGGGCTCACGCAGCTCACCTCTCCGGATTCCTGTTCCTTGTCGGGCTGATGGGAGTAACGATGTGTCACCTCTCACGGGGCCGGGGTCATGCAAGGGGGTAAGATGCGTGAAGTGCTCAGCAGAGCTCCACTTCACAGTGGAAGCGTAATGATGGCGGGCCTTCTGCTGTGGTTATTACCTTAGAAGGCAACACAGCTAAGAGTCACTGAGCAGGTGCCGTGTGCTCGGCACCGCGCTGAGAGCTTTAAACCGAATCGTTGTGTGTGTGGTAGGCGCCTTTACTGTCCTCACTTTATAGGATAGAAAACTAAACCCTCGTAAGCGGCCAAGCTGGACCTGAGTTCAGGACTATCCTCTTGCACTTGCTGGACATTCTTCCGTGAAGTCTTTAAAGTCCCAGAATGCACCCTTGTTTGCTGGGCTGGACTGGGAATGCAAACGCTCCCCCTGCCGTCGGTGTGTGTTGGGAGGATGGGGAGGGTGCTGGGCCCCCACAGCCTCAGTCCAGGACAAGACGGGCCAAATACACGCGTACACACACACAGGAACGCACACCTGCACAGATGCGTGAACACATGTGCCCGCACGCACAGATGCACACACACGAGCACAGACACGTACAGAGACACAGACGTGCACGTGCACGCACGCACCCCCACACGTGCCCGCACACACAGATGCACACACACGAGCACAGACACGCACAGAGACACAGACGTGCACGTGCACGCACGCATCCCCACACGTGCCCACATGCACAGATGCATACACACGAGCACAGACACGCACAGAGACACAGACGTGCATGTGCACGCACGCATCCCCACACGTGCCCGCACTCACAGATGCATACACACGAGCACAGACACGCACAGAGACACAGACGTGCACGTGCACGCACGCACCCCCACACGTGCCCGCATGCACAGATGCACACACACGAGCACAGACACGCACAGAGACACAGACGTGCACGTGCACGCACGCACCCCCACACGTGCACACACACACATGTACGTGGGAGGTGGGGGCCTTTGCAGAAGCAGGAGCCTCTGCCTGGCTGTCATGCTGGCAAATGTGGCTGCTATCTGGGTGCGGTGGGGAGGGCCGCCGTCCTTGTTATCAGCCGCCCATCCCGGGCCACAAAGAGGGAGGAGGGTCCAGATGGGCAGATGGAGTTGAGGCGGTGGACTGGGGTGTCTGGCTGCCTCTAGAGGGTGGAGGCCCAGCTGACCATGGGGCCGCCCAGCCACTGAGCTCTGTAAACAGGAGGCCCAGCCCAGACCTGCTTGACTGGAAACTGCTGACCTTGTATGGCTGGAACCGGTTGCTCACCTCCGACCTCTCTGGGGGCAGGAGGGCAAGCATAGGCCGAGGGGGTGAGCCTGATTCAGGGCAGGAAGGTAGATGCCTGGGGAGGCCCAGATGGGCCTAGGGTTCAACAGCCCAACCTGTGGATACATCTGGAGGTGTGTTCCCTTCCCCCATCCCCAGTAGCTTGGTCACTGAACCCACCCACCTCTTCCGGCAAGTGAAAAGACCCAACACTCCAGCCGGCGCTATCCAACAGAACTTTCTACAATGATGGAAATGTTTTGCATCTCCACTGTCCAATGGGGCAGCCAGATGCAGCTACAGAGTGCTGACAATGTGGCTGGTACAGCTAAAGAACGGAAATTGTAATACGATTTCACTTAATTAATTAACTAATTAATTAACTAATTAATTAACTAATTAATTAATTTGATTAACTTTATTTAAATGTAAAGAACCACAGAAGGTAGCGCCTAGCACACTGGGAGGTGCAGCTCTCCATACCAGCAGGTGGGAGGGACAGAAGGCCTGAGCTCTGGGATGGGGCAGAGTGGGGCTTGGGTCCAGCTCATCTGCTCGATGGCTGTGACCCACACGCGCCCACATAAGTGCACCCAGGACCCAATGCCAGTGCGCCGCTTGCCTGGGCTTGAGTCCTGGGCTTCGGGCACGCCTCAGGTTCCTCATCTGTAAAATGGGGGCACGGGTAGTGCAGACCTCTGGTAAGTACCCTGAGTATTAGCCAGCAGGTCAGCTATAAACAGGAGTATGAAAAGTCGAAAAAATGCGTGGCTACATAGCCATAGCCCTGCGGACAGACCTAGGCCCCAGGATTTTGCAACTCCAGCTTACAGAGGCATCGAGGGGACAAACAGCTCTTGGGGAACCCAAGCCAATGGCTCTGACGTCTTCTGCTTGGAAGTGGAGTGCAGGGGCTGGCCGGGTATGTGTGTGCAAGCTTAGCATTTAACAGGGATCCCTCCAAGCAAGGGAGTTCCATTCATTCGGGGGCCCTACCTTCTTGTTAGAGATAACATTCCTCCCAACTCTCAAAGCAAATCCTCAAGAAGTGGGAGAAAAATGTTAATGCTTTTTAATTTAAATTCCTTCCCAGGCCTGTCGGTCTGGGCAGGCTGGCCACTGACTGCTCAGAAACCTGCAGGTCTGAAAGAACTGGTGGGGGCCCCAGGGGATGCGAAGAATCCTGGGGACCGAATTTCGCATCTGGTTCAGGGAGAGTGTCCTGTATCCAGGCCAGGGACACGAGCCAGGATCCCTTCTGAGCCACATCGCCATCTCCTGTTCTTCCATGACGGAAAGACACCATCGCTTGGTGCCCACGATGAACCAGCGTGCCGCAGCTCTATCCCTAGGCCTTGCAGCCAGCCTGCATAACAAGAATTCCTGTTCCCAGTCTGCGTCCCCCAGAGGAAGAGACTGGGGTTCAAAGTGGCGCTGTCACTTGGCCAAGCCACAAAGTTGCAGGGCGAGGGTGCATGCCGGGGTCTGCTGGCCTTGCAGACCTGGGGTTTTCATGGCCTCAGGCTGCCTGCTGAGCACAGCCGACAGTCCCTCAGGGACAGCAACCAGGAGAGGCACTGTTCGGGCACAAGACACAGGGTCATGAACTAAGCCCTTTTTGTTTTGTTTTTTTAAAGAAACACAGTAGAACCGTCTCATCCAAGTGCACTCTGCCCCTCCTCTATGGGTAGGACAATACTGCCTCCAGTGGTGTCTGTCTCACCGTCAGCAACGTGCCTGGGTCTTCCTCGGAACGAATGTCTGTGTGCATCTGTCCGTGAGCTAGTTTCTTTAGTACCACACCTTGTTTGTGACAAACCAGTATTGCCCAGACTGACCCCCGCCCTTGGTGGGTGCTTTGACTGAATTACATTTTGGTGTGATGCCAACCAAATGCTTTGAGGATGCTGTTTCGAAAGGAGCCTCAGAAACCTCACTATTGTGAGGGACATTGTCCCCTCAGTCCCTGAGACCCACTGTATTTGGAACTTTAAGAGAAATTGCCTTCAGATCTCAAAGTCAGGAAAGCCTGTGCTTCTGGACAACCAACTTGTTTGTGTCTTGTGGAATCTGAGCACCTTGAAGCTGACCATTTTCCCTCTTTGCTTTGGCCAATAGGAAGCTCAGGATTACATTTGTAGCCCATGTCCGGTGCTATGGTGCATGCCTTTTATGACTGCCCGTGCCCTGTTTCAGCTTAAACTTTCATTTGCCCCTTTCGCCATTTACTTCCTTCATATTTTCTTGTTGGCACATCTTTCAAAAATCACCTCAGATCCATTTGCAATGAGAGCAGGGTCAAAATAAATAGCAAGCGATGAGTGATTATGTGTGCCATTTACCAGATGAGGTTTGGGATGTTTTGGTCATTTCTGAAAGTCAATTCCACCCTCAATCTGAAAATCTCTATCTGGAATAAGTGCTTTGCCTGCCGCGTGAAGAGTGCAAAGGAAAATACACACTTGAACATAGGATGTCTTCGGACTTTGCTGACAAATCATATGCTTGGTTTATAGTCAAATCTGGAATATCGGCTTGGGTTGGGCAGTAGAAAGAGTTAAGACACTAGGTTTATAGTCTTCAGTCTGGTGCCAGCCAACTGTGCAACATGGGGGAAGTTGCTTCACCTCTCTGAGCTTTGTACCGCTGATACGGGAATGCAAACATGACCCCAAGCCCTGTTTAAACAGCTTATGTGGGATTTCTCTAAATTACCATTGAGGGGATGGAAGGGCTGGAAGGGACTGTGTTGGTCTAAGGGGTCAGAATTATGCCTCTGGGGTCGGGATCCGAGTGAGGTAGCCAACAGAAGGTCCCAGAATTTTGGAGTTCTGCTTCAGCCCACAGGGCTTATGGTATCCCCTAGAAGTATCCCTCACTCACCAGAGTTGTCATAATGCTTGAAAAACATACAGCGTGCCAGTGGGTGCTCAGCCCCCCACAGGCATGGCAGGTAACAAAAGGCTAAACTTATGGTACTCGGTGTTAATTTAGTGAGAAAGATAAGCCTACCATATGAGGGCTGCCTGGGTAGCTCAGCCATTAAGCGTCTGTCTTCGGCTCGGGTCATGATCCCAGGGTCCTGGGATCAAGCCCCGCATCGGGCTCCCTGCTTGGCAGGAAGCCTGCTTCTCCCTCTTACACTCCCCTGCTTATGTTCCCTCTTTCACTGTCTCTGTCAAATAAATAAATAAAATCTTAAAAAAAAAAAAAAGCCTACCATATGAGAAAATTCCTAACCATGCCCAGTTGTTTTCTCCTTTCTGACTGTCAGGAATATGTCAGGTCACATCTCCATTTTCCCCTGGGCCACCAGGAAGCTCAGAACAAAATATCAATTTCGACTATGATAATTTTATAGATCATTGTAACCTGGGGTTTTGTGTTTCTATTTTTTTTTAAAGATTTTATTTATTTATTTGACAGAGATAGAGACAGCCAGCGAGAGAGGGAACACAAGCAGGGGGAGTGGGAGAGGAAGAAGCAGGCTCATAGCAGAGGAGCCTGACGTGGGGCTCGATCCCAGAACACCGGGATCACGCCCTGAGCTGAAGGCAGACGCTTAACCGCTGTGCCACCCAGGCGCCCCTATGTTTCTATTTCTTATCCCCACCCCCAGCCCTGTCTTCCTACTCTCATTTATACCTTCCTGGTGTTCATCTGTTCTTCTAATTCATATTTTGAAATTATACAAATAGCATTTAAATACATTTCTACTTGAAAAAGTCCTAATCCCACTCGTACCTGTGGGCAGCCACTGGCTTGACACATATGCACGTCTGAGAAAGCACATCGTTGTGGTGGTTAGCTGTATGTTTTTATAAGTGGTATAATCACAGAGGTGTCACTACGTGACTTGCTTTTTATCTAACAGTATCTCGGAGTCCTGCCCTTGTCAAGGGAGAGGAACTCCCTCAGTGTCTTTAATGCAGTGTGTTCTTTCATCATATGGTTTTATCCCAGTTTATCAGGCCAGTCCCCTACCTGTGACATTCAGGTTGTGTCCCCTGTTTTTGCTGTTATAAACAACGCCATCACAAGCCAGTGTATATGCCTCTCTGCACCCGTGAATAAATGTTTCTTACAAGTATGCATCAAGAAGTGGCACAGTTAGGTCATGGTACGTGAGATTTAAAATTCGAAAATCATCTTGCCAAATTGCTTCCCAGGTGGTCGTATCTGTTTACACCCCCCACACACAGGGCACGAGAATGCCCACTTCCACATCTTCTTCCTGCTTAAGGTGCTCACACTTTCTCATTTCTGCCCATCTCGTGCAAGAGAAATAGTATTGCACTGCGGTGTTCATTTTCCCTTCCCTGGTTGTTAGTGAGGGTGAGTCTCTTATGAAATGTTTTCCTATTTTTCTCATTGTGGTTCATATTCATTGTCCATGTTTTATTGGGTGGGTGTTGGTGGGCTTCTGTTATTGTTGTGGATTTATAGGAGTTCTTTACATATTCTGGGTATTAATTCTATACATAAACTAATTCCTCCTAGTATTTTTTAAAAGACTTTATTTATTTATTTATTTAGAGAGAGTGTGCATGAGTGCGGGGGCGGGGCAGAGGGAGAGGGAGAGAGAATCCCAAGTGGACTCCACGTTGAGCATGGAGCCGATGCAGGGCTCAATCCCAGGACCCTGATCATGACCTGAGCCCAAATCAAGAGTCAGATGCTAAACTGACTGAGTCCACCCAGGTGCCCCTCCCCCTACTCTTTTAAATTTTTAAAAATATTTTATTTATTTATTTATTTGACAGAGAGAGAGAGAGAGAGTACAAGCAGGGGAAGTGGCAGGCAGAGGGAGAGGGAGAAGCAGACTCCCTGCTGAGCAGGGGTCCTGATGCCGGGGTAAGTCCCAGGACCCTGAGATAGTGACCTGAGCCAAAGGTAGATGCTTAACTGACTGAGCCACCCAGGTACCCCTAATTTTTTTTTATAATTTATTAAACTTTGGTTATGCTGGTTTTTGGCACACAGAAACTTCAGGGTTTTTTTTTAAGTATAATTGACATAACATTATATTAGTTTTGAGTGTACCATGTAATGATTCAATATTTGTAAATATTGCAAAATGATCACCGCAAATAATTCTAGTTAACAGCCTTCACCATACATAGTTACAATTTTTTTTTTCTCAAGATGAGAACTTTCAAAATCTACTCTTCTGGCTCCTTTTAAATATGCAATGCAGTGTTAATTATAGCCACCCTGCTGTACATTATATCCCCATAACTTACTTATTTTGTAACTGGAAATTTGTATCTTTTGATCCCCTTCACCCAAGAATTTCAATTTTTTAAAAAGATTTTATTTATTTACTCTAAGAGAGAGCTGGGGTGGGGGGGGTTGGGGAGCACAAGGAGAGGGACAAGCAGACTCTGCACTGAGTGCAGAGTCCAAGGAGGAGCTCGATCCCACGATCCATGAACTCGTGACCTGAGCTGAAATCAACAGTTGGACGCTTAACCAAATAAGCCACCGAGGCGCCCCTAGAAATTTCAATTTTGATGCAGTGAAATGTGGCCATCTTTTTCTTTGTGGCTTTTGCGTGGCGTGCTTTCTTGACAAAGGTTTCCTTGCTGTAAGAACATGAACATAGGGCACCTGGGTGGCTCAGTCAGTTAAACGTCTGCCTTTGGCCCAGGTCATGATCCCAGAGTCCTGGAACTGAGCCCCACATCAAGCTCCCTGCTCAGCGGGAAGTCTGCTTCTCCCTCTACCCCTTCCCCCTGCTCGTGCTCTCTCTCAAATAAATAAATAAACAAACAAATAAATAAATCTTTTAAAAAATGTGTTTACATGGTATGTGGCCTTTTGTGTCTCACGTCTGTTGCTGTTTTCAAGGCTTATCCATGTTGTAACATGTATCAGTACTTCCTTTTTACGGCATTCCCTCGTAGGAATACACCACATTTTGTTTGTCCATTCATCAGTCGATGGACATTTGTGTTGTTCCCACCTTTTGACTGTTATAGATAATGCCACTCTGAGCATTTATGTACATTCTGATTTACACACACGTTATCATTTCTGCTGTGTACATACAGAAGCATGGGATTTCTGGGTCATATGGTAATTGTATGTTTTAACTTTGAGGAGCCACCAAATTTTTTCTACAGTGGCAGCACCATTTCATATTCCCACCAATAATGCACAAAATTTCCAATTTCTCCACGTCCTTGACAACACTGGCTATTGTAACCTTCTTAGTTAAAGTCATCCTAGTGGCTGTGAAGTGGTATCTCATCATTTTGAATTGTATTTCCTAATAACTGACAATGTTGAACATAGTTTTATGTAGTTTTTGGTCATTTGCATATCTTCTTTGGAGGAATGTCTGTTCATACTCTTTGCCCATTTTTATTTGCGTTGTCTTTTTACTATTGAATTTTAAGAGTTCTTTGTGTATGCCAGATAGTAGAACCTATCAGAAATATGATTGCAAATATTTTTTCTTATTCTTTGGGTTGTCTTTTTGCTTTCTTGATTAGTGTCCTTGGATGTGCCAAAGTTTTAAGATTTATTTTTAAAAATTACTATCGGTGATACCCAGCCCTTAAGGGATGTAGGAGGATAAAAGCAAATATTAAAGAATAAACAAAGAAATAAAGAATGTCAGGTAGTGTAGGACAAGGGCCCAATAAGCAGTTTTTCAATAGTTTCTATAAAAGTTCAGAAGAAAAGATCACCGGGAGAGCGGAGAGTTGAGAAAACATCTATTAAGGTACAGGGACTTGAAGAGGATTCAGGCTAATGCATTCTAGGAATTTGTTAATAATTCACCAACAACACTTTGGTGAACATCTTCTCTAGGGCAGGCCTTGTGCGAGGTGTGAGGAGTGACAGCATGTGGAAGGATGGGTGGGACCCTCACAGCCCAGACCAGGAGGCACTCATGAGAGGTCAGGGTTACACGTGACCGGATGGATGGGCTGCAGTGGCTGTGGGAGCACCCAGGGCTGGGTGTGGCCTCATGACAGAAGGGAGGCATTGCGTAAGACCTGCAGGATCAAGAGCTGGTTACTGAGGACAGAAGGAGGGCAAATGCAAGGGCAGGAAGGTAGCTTCAGCAAAGGGAGCCCCGTGTACAAAACGTCTGGTGGCAGAAAGAGTCTGGAATGTTCCAGCCAGAGCCTGGGCAGGAGGTGAGATCTGGAGCTTGGGAATGGGAAGGGATGGTCTATGAAAGTCCTGTCCGCCACTCAAGGGGGACCAGACTTTGTTCTGTGGGCGGAGCTTCCCACTGAGAATGTTATAGCAGAAGAAAGACATGATGAGACATTGGCATTTTGTGAGGGTCACTCAGGGTAAAGAATAGAAGGGAGGGGCCAGCCTGGAGCCCAGGAGCCATTTGGGTGCTGGGGGCACCCTCAGGTCAGAAAAAAGAAAATGGTGACACAGTGGTGAGATGTACTTTTTTTTTTTTTTGAGGAGTGGAGGAGGGGCAGAGGGAGAGGGAGAGAGAATCTTAAGCAGGCTCCACACCCAGACTGGAGCCCCATGTGGGACTCAATCTCATAACACTGACATCATGACCTGAGCTGAAATAAGGAGTCGGACACTTAACTAACTGAGCCTCCTGGTGCCCCTATCTTCTTTCCTGGTTTCTTTTATTATTTTTCTCTCTATACTGGAGTGGTCCATGATCATTTCTGAGAACAGAAAATACCAACCAGCAAGAACAGCATGAAGGACAGTCAAGTTGAAGCTGCCCAGAGAAATTATTGTTCACACCCTGTGGCCCACGAGCACACATGCACACACGCATACACCACCCCACACTGAAATACTCTACATTCTCATTTGAAATGCAATCTGATTCCTTAAATCAAATCCATGTTGGAGGACATTTATTTCAAACTTTTTACAATTACAGCTTAAAATAGGGATAGTTGGCTAAAATGAATCAGAACTGAAGACAGTCATCTAAATCTAACAAGGATGCTTGCTTATACATGCACAGAGGGTTGAAAAGCCAGTGCTGCACCAAGTTCATCAACATTTGAACAGCCAGGGAGCACAAGCAGTGAGCTCTGAAACGTGTCCTTCCTCCTGCTGGCCACTGAGGGCCCCCAGATGAGCAAGGTGCTGACGGGGGTTCCAAATAGAGCAGACTGGCCATCACCTTGGTTTTTGGGCTCCGAGACAAAGTTAGGGGCCAGGCTGGGCTCCCCTCCGGATGGGCCTAACCCCATGGCATGGGCTTCATTTGGAGGCCAGTCCTGGCCCATTTGCTTAGAGCCTTGTTGGAACCAGGTAGATGTGTGTTCAACCAAGGAATCAGAGAATAATTGTCTTGATGATGTAAGGATGAGCAGGGAACTAACCATCATGGAACATGCTAGATCCAGACAGGATCAAGGCACTCTGCAAGAGCCACTAAGCCTCAGGGCATGATCCCCAGTAAGGAGATGTTGAGATTTTTAAAAACTTTTGAGGTTGGGGGGGATTTCTTCCATTTTTTTAAAAGAGTTTTTATTTATTTGACAGAGATAGAGACAGCCAGCGAGAGAGGGAACACAAGCAGGGGGAGTGGGAGAGGAAGAAGCAGGCTTCCAGCAGAGGAGCCTGATGTGGGGCTCGATCCCAGAACGCTGGATTCATGCCCTGAGCCGAAGGCAGACGCTTAACAACTGAGCCACCCAGGCGCCCCTCCATTTTTTTTTAAACAGTTTTATTGGGTGTAACAAACATACACGGATACACTCATGGAGCCCATCACCACACTCAAGATAATGAACATGTCCTCCACCTCCCAAAGTTTCCTTGTGATCTTTTCATAATCCCTGCCCTCTCAACCCCCGGCCCCTGGCAACGACTGATGGCTTTCTCTCCGTATAGACTGGCTTGCATTATCTACACCTGCGTGTGAATGGATTCACATAGTATGTGCACTTCTAGGCCTGCCTTCGTCATTCAGCATCATCGGAGACTCACGAGTGTTGCAGCGCGCATGGGCGGCCCCTATCATACCCCCATTTTACAGACCGTGGGGCTCTCAGGAGTTAAGGATGTCACACAGCCGTGAAGTGATAGAGCCCGAATTTGATCCCGGCTCTGTGTCGCTCCCAAGCTCTTCTCTACCTTGCTATTACAGCCCTGCCTCTAAGAACATCCTCGGAGTGAACACAGTTTCTGGAAAGTAGTTGCTAGCGGCTGTTCTGGGTCCATGCCCTGCACCCCAGCCTCCTGCCCTGTCCCTCCCTCGCCTTCACCCTCTGTGGGAGAACCAGTGCCATGCTGGAGTCTAGAGCCTGGGGCAAAGGGAGGTAACACTCCGCCCAGCCCTTCTAGGCTGTGAGTAGTCTGAGGGCAGGGGGTATGCTCACCCTTCGTACCCCAGCACCTCGCGCAGTTTTGTCTCCTGCTTGGGGAGGAGAGGAGAGCCCCGCTCTGAGGTCCAAGCCACCTCCTGACCGAGGGTTCCCGAGGTGTCTGACGATAGCTTGGTCGCAGATTATCAGCTTCCATGTGCTCTCAGGAGCCAGGTCTGGGCTCTGTGAGTCTGGCTTCCCTGAGCCTGGCCTGGCCAGGGACTCACTGCCATGTAGGGCGTCAGCCTGTCTGACTCCTTGTCCAGCAGCACATCCCTTCCCGCCTGGGTGCTCCCCCCCAGGAGGCCCAGCAGTCTGCCACAGTCAGGGGCCCACCGTGGGCACAGCTCAGGTCTCTGGACCCGCCTTGCCTCAGGACACGCCCCAAGGTCTCCACTCCTCCAGCAAGCTTGCCAAGCATGAGAGCTGGAGTTCCTCAAGCCAGGTATAAAACTGGCTGTGCCATTACCACTGGGAGACCCTGGGCAACTCTTTCATGCACCCACCCACTCATTCACTCACTCACTCACTCACTCACTCACTCACTCACTCACTCACATAGATCTCTGTGCTGGGCCCAGAGATGAGAAGGACCCAGGCCAGGGACACTGTACACAGTTGCGCTAAGTTCACACAAGTTCACTAAGCCCTTACTCCTGGGTGGCCCTGGGAAGAAGGATTCTGTGTGGTGGCCCTGACGCCCACCCTCCCCTCCGGGGGTCCACAGTCAGGGGCAGGGGCTGTAGTGACATGAAAGTGTGCCTACAACACAGCACAATCAGGGCTGTGCACAGAGCAACACTGGTTTAATGGGAGTTGCCCCGATGGCTGGAGCCTATCAGGGGAGGCTTCCTGGAGGAGGTAGCATTGCCACAGAGACATGAAGATGTGGGAATGAGGGGAGGGCCAACACAGTGAAGGGAAACCCTAGGCACAGGGCTAGAAACAAGGGGGTGCCCAGTGAGTGGAGAGATTGTGAATACTTCAGTGTGGCAGGAATGTGGGTAGTGGCGGGACCGGAGGGAAGGGCCCAACCTGAGGACAATGAGGACGCATTGCAGGATTTTTACCAAGGAGGTGGTGTTCGTAGCCTCTACTCCCTTGTCTGTAAATTGGGCATGAAATCCCTCCTTCTCCAGTGTGATGTAGCTCGCACATGGGTCCTCAGCAACGAGGTGGCAGCTGTGTCTGCCCGCCCAGCCTGGGCAAGGGCGTGGTGCTGCACTGGCCAGGCCCAGCTGGCATGGCCTGCCACACTCTCCTGCCCTCGAGCCCTCCATGGTGGGGTCAGGTGCTGAAACCAGATCCAGGCCCAGAGAAGCTGGACGACGTGCCTGTCTCCACCCTCCCCCAGACATAGGCCGTGCCTCTGACACCTGGCTCACCTCCCCTGGCACCTAGCCTTTGAGACAGGGCCAAGGTAGCCAGGCAGGGCCAGGCCGAGGACATGCAGGGTTCCTGGGCTCACATAGGCTGGGCTTCCTGGGACTGGCACCCACCAGTGGGTGAGGAACTGGAGAGACCTAGAGGCACCATGGTACCTGTCTGACTGCCTCTCCTCTCCATGGGGAGAGATGCACGTGTCCTTCTCCCCATCCCCATCCCCATCCTGCCTGACCCAGGCTCCGCCGAGCAGCTGCCAGTACCCCCAGCCTCCTCGTCCCCTCCCTGCTCCATACTCCCAGCATCTCCTCCCCAGCTGCTTGGTTTAGCAAAATTGCACTTTAAACATTTTAATATCGACCCCTTTTCTGATTGTACAAGTAATACACACTCACTTTAGAAACCTTGGAAATACAGAGAAGCAAGAGAAGGAAACAAAAATGATCATTCCATCACGCAGGGACAAGCATTGTTGAATTAACGGTGTCATTCATTCCAGATCTTTCCATACCCGTGTGAGTAGACACGGGTGTGCACGCACGCACGCACGCACGCACACACATTTGGGATCACAATGAGCACACAATTCTGCATTTGGCTTTTTTCACGGATTATTTTATCATGAGTAAAGTTTTCATCAGTCATTAAAGACGGTTGGGAAGCGTGTCAATGTTTCATTACGGACAGGTTCAAGTGCACTGGCAGGTGAATCGCATAAGGAACCCACGTGCCTGCCACAGCTCCAGCATCTACCAACTGTCTGCTTATTTCACTTCTTCCTCTTCACACCAACTGCGTTGTTCGGAGTATTTTAAAGTCAACCCCAGACATCCCGCCATTTCACCTGCAAGTGTCGAAAGCATTATAAAGGCTCTAGAAGAGGCCTTTGCTGTATCCAAAAGGTCCCTGGCCCGGGTGTTGACAGCCCTGACTTCTAGTCCAGTGTGGGCCCTCTCTGCTGTGTGCACATGCTCTGGACTCATTTTCTTTGTAAAATGAGGAGCATCGTGGCTTCCCTCACCCTGGAGTGGTCAGGAGGGGTCACTGAGATGCCAAACTCCTCAGAGTTCTACTTGGTCGTCTACCATTGCCAGGCTGGCTGCCAATCCATTTAATCTTCACGACAATCCAAGAAGGCGGTATTAGTATTTGCATTTTACAGAGGAGAAAACCAAGACTCAGAGAGGTTAAGTGACTTGCCCAAAGTCACACAGGATTCAAATTCGGATCTGTTTGACTTTCCCACAGCACTGATTAGTAAGAGGTCCAGATAGTATTTGCCTCTTAAACGGCTGCCTTTCGACGTCTCCAGCAGAAGTGGGAGTTTTAAGCATCAGATTCAGCCATGAGGGGTCGGGGTGGGGCCAGGCTGGGAACAAGGAGGAGTGTCAAGTCATACTAAGTCTAGCCGGACGTTATGCAGAGGCGTGGAGGTGGGTCAGCCGGGGGCTGGCCAAAACAGAGGAGCCCTCCCAAGGGTTAGCTGCAGAGAGGCTCTGACGGGTCTGGGCTAAGGGGACAGCGAAGGCAGGAGGCGCCAGCACCACGGATAGGGCCTGGGGCCATAGAGGAAGGCAGCCTCCATCTCTACCCAGGACTGGCAGGGAGGAGCCAGGGAAGTAATCACCCATCTCTCTGTTCTCCCCCTCCATAGTCCTATGGGGCCTCCAATTGGCCAGTCCGCCCTGAAGCCAGAGGGCTTGGGGACTGTCAGCCCGGTTAGCCTCCTGGAGCAAAGAGCAGGCTAGAAGGGGGAGATGGGGCCTAGGGAGGTGGGGCACAAATGGAGGGAACCCAGCGCAGGAGGGACCTGCTCAAAGAAGTAAAACTGGAAATGGGCTGCCCTTGGGAGAACTGTCAGGGAGACGGGGGCCGAGACTATGTCTTCTTAGAGACCTACAGGTATGACTGCAATAAATAATTTAATAACAATGAAATGAGATTGCCCCACCACCCACTTCTCTTTAACCTAGAAACTGGCCCCATTTGGGTAATGTTACAACTCACAAGAACTGGGGAAGGGGAAATCTTACGTTCTCCGTCATTCTTGCTCGGATCAGGTCAGAGGGGTTCCCTCTTCTGGTAATCGTCAAAGCCCTGAGCGCCTTTCAGCAGCTCGACAAAGGTTCACTGATTTGGTTCAAACTGAGCTCACTTGTGGCACCCGGATGAACTTTGACCCTACTAAATGAAACCTCTATCCCCGTTGGGGCAATTAAAATTTGCCTTCGGAGGTGCCTGGGTGGCTCAATCGGTTAAGCGTCTGCCTCTGGCTCCGGTCATGATCTCAAGGTCCTGGGATCGAGCTCCGCATCGGGCTCCCTGCTCAGCTGGGAGTCTGCTTCTTCTTTTCCCTTTACCCTTCCCCGCCCACCTCTCCCCCCGCTTATGCTCTGCTCTCTCTCAAATAAATAAATAAATAAATAAATAAATAAATAAATAAAATCTTTAAAATAAAATTTGCCTTCCTGTTCAATCCCTTCTTAAATGCCTGTGGAGTTTCTTCTGTAAAGGTGTTCCCCCTGCAGATCTTTCATCCTTAGCTAGCTACGTCTGTTCTATATCTAGTCTCCTCTAGCCTGGAATTGCAACTCATGGTCATGATCAGTATAATGATGCAGACAGATCTGTTGCCATAAACTCGTTGCCCGCACATGTGGAGAGAAGTCTGAAGGTGACTCTGATTGTCCATGCTCCCCCTCCATTCATGCACAGAGACATGAAGAGACTGTGTTTCATGTCACAGGATGTGAGATCAAGGTGGTCTGAGGCTGGGCCCACCACCCCCCAGAGCCCTGGGTTCACTGGATGGGTATTTGCTGAGCACCCTCTGCATCCCTGGTACCATGCTTGCCACGAAGGAGAGGGCTCTTTAAGCCCAGCCCTTGTCCTCCACCAGTCCCCAACCCAGTGGGGGTGATGATGGGGAGACAAACGTCTGTGTGACAAGGACATGTGTGGTGGAGGTTAGGAAGGACTTGAGGTATAGAATTTAGCCTGGCCCTGCAAAGTGGCTGTGCGATGTCCCAAATTCTGTGACCCTGGCAGGCCACGGGCTGGGTAGGGGGCAGCGCAGAGGCTGAGGGGTATGTCTCCCGGTCCCCGTGGGGGAGGATGGGCAGGTGTTAGTCCAGGAGCCACGTTAGTTGGTTCATTTGTACCCTGGGCTGGCCTCTTCCCTGGTTCTCATCTTTACAAGGAACAAACTCTGTGCTGGGTACCCAGATGCAAGATTGAGAAAGCTCTCCCGGGTCCTGCCCTCAGGAAGCTCATAGATGTTCAGGGGATCACAAGGAGAGGGAGGGAGGAAGCGTTTCTTCAAAGGCTTGGCAGAGCCTCTGGCCTCTCCACCTCTGGGCCAGGCCACAGAGGGTAGGATGATTTTGGGGCTGATCTGCCCTCCTGGCCCCTAAACAGGTGTTCATATCCAGCCCCTGACCTTGATCGCCCCGTGCCTGGGGAGGCTCTTGTCTTTTCAGTTGGTTAGAACAATTTGTCCTTCTCACTTTGTGTTAAGATCTGCCTTCATTCCCCCTCCCCCCAAATTCTCTGTGAGAGAGAGAGACACACACAGACACATGGAGCGAGAGAGAGAAGGAGAGAGAGAAAGAGAGAGAGACCTTAAACTCTGCCACTCTGCCTCAGGGCCTTGACTTGACCATGAAGGCAGCTCAAGGTCAGAGTTTAACAGAGGCCAGGAAACCAAGGGCTGAGCTGAGCAGAGGCTGCAGGCCTGGCGGGAGAGACACATGGATTTGTGATCTCATCTGCCAGGTGCCCTGACCGTGAGACTCAGTAACCCCGGCACCGGATGACCTTGCCCCATGCCCACCCAGGCCAGACTGGAAGCCTCTGCGGAGCGGGCCTGATGTCCTTGCTCACCGGGCTGAGGCCGCGCTGATGAGGAAGTTGTACCAGAGTCTCTCACCCTCAAAGGCCCTGTGCGTGGGCTTCTCCGGGCCTGCTGCCCGATTCAGGGTAAGGGAGGCCACCAGGAAGGTGGCCGGCCCAGGACCCATGAGCTTCTGGACCAGGGGCTGGGTCCATTCCCGACCCCCACGGTGCACCCGGCGAGGTGGGGGCCTCATTCTGTGGATGACCGGGGAGCCTGGAGCTTCAGGCCACACAACTGGGATGGACCTAGCTGGTCCCAGCCTGTAGGGATAATCGGGGCACACAATTATTAAGCACCAAGGTGCTAAACTCTGTGTAACTGTAAACTTGCTCAATCCCATTCCAGCCTACCGGGCAGCTACTATTAACTCCATGTCACAGGTGAGGAAACTGAGGTCCCACTGATAAGTGAAGCGAATTCGGGCCTGGGTGTCCTGACTCCATAGCTTCCGCTCTTGACCAGCAGCCCAGCGAGGAAGCCAGCTCATGCAGGGCCCATGCAGGCCTGATGGATGTGAATGTGGGAGCCACGATGGAAGAGGAGCCCCAGATTTGGGTGCTTGGCTGAGGGCTCCCTGGGGTTGCTGACGTTCAGGGATGCCTCAGCTGCCTCGTTGGGACAGAATTCTGGGAGGGAGGGGCCCCAGACCGAGGCTGTGCCCTTGAGGGGATCTGGCCAGGCATTGGCTGCCTTCCCAGGACTGTGGGCGGTGGGATTCGCAGGGGCAGCTTAGCTTGGGGCTCTCTTTGACTTTCCCCCTTTTTGTCCTTTGGCCCATTTAGGTTTGCATTACAGAGTCCTCTAACCTCATCCACTCACTCCACACGTGCACCCCGACACTGACACAACTCAAATCATATCAGGCCTTGAGGACAAGTGTGATCCCAGGAAATCCACACCTCTCCCTGAACACTAGACATGAGTGCCCTGAATTGTCCCTGGCCTGTGCCTTGTTTCCACGACTTCTGTGCTATGTTGGGGTGTCCTGGTGCTGCCAGGCTCCAGCCTTGCAGACCTGGAGCTTGGCAAGGCCACTGTCCTGGGAGGATTTGCAGCCCTTTCTCCTCCCAGCCTGGGAACCCTGGCTCTAAGCTGACTCTGCTGCTTCCCCCGGGTTAGCTCTCTGAGCCTCAGGGCCTTCTCCTTGGAAATGGAATGAGACCACCTCCCTTGTCTATGAAACTGCCTGGCCTCCAGAGGCTGTAGCCCATGTATTCTAGCTGCATTTTTTTTTTAAAGATTTTATTTATTTATGTGACAGAGAGATAGCCAGCGAGAGAGGGAACACAGCAAGGGGAGTGGGAGAGGAAGAAGCAGGCTCATAGCAGAGGAGCCCGATGTGGGACTCGATCCCGGTACACCGGAATCACGCCCTGAGCCGAAGGCAGATGCTTTAACGACTGCGCTACCCAGGCGCCCCTCTAGCTGCATTTCTATACAGGCGAGGGACCCCAGACCTTTCCAGCTCTGAAACCCCAAAGCTCTGTGATCCCAAACCGAAGCTGCCCCCGGATCACAGATCTGGCTTCGCCCGGACCCTCAGCCCCCTGGCCTGATTGGCCGGAACTATCTCCAGCCTCACCCCGCAATCACCTAGTGATGGTTTCAATTGTTTAAAAGATTATGTAAGTTTTTTTTCTTTGTAAGAAAATTAAGCCCTATGAATGGATACAAAATATAGAGTAAAAATCCTTTTTCGTCACCTCTTCTACTTTCCCATCAATCCCCCTTCCAGAGATAAGCATTGTCCGGAGTTAAGCGTGGATCCTTCCAGATGGCTTCTATCCACCCCCACCTGCACACATCTACAAGGCTCATACGTACTGCTCTGCAACTGGCTTTTGCATGATGTAGTAGATTTTCCGTCTGCTGCATACTGATCCTATTATTTTAATGGCTAACATTTTTTGCAGGATGAACACATAATTTATCAAGTCCCTTGTTTAGGGACATTTAGTTTGCTTCCAATTTTTCAGTTAGGCAACGCTGCAATGCACCTACTTGTGCATGTATCTTTTTCATACGTGAGAGTTATTTCTATATGTTACGTACCTTGGAACCAACAGGCTTGGCCAAGGAGTCTTTGCATCGCTCCTGTAGATAAACACCGATAAATCGCTCTCCTGAAAGACCAGTGACCACTCCCATCACCTTGAGAGAAGGCCTCTTGTCGCCATGCTCACGTCAACACTGCAGAACATCAGTACTTCCCCTTTTTGCCAGTTAAAAACCTTTTTGGGTCTGATTTGCATTTCCCTGATACCGTACATTTGAGCGTCTTTTCACGGCTCCTGGCCATTTGTAAGGAGTCTGCTGTGAATTGTCTCCTTCTACTGTTGCCTGCACTCCTGTCATGCTAATGACCCTTTACTTGCATATGTGTAGGTTTTGCCTCCTTTTAGAAAAGAGATAAACATACCTGATTTTATTTTTTATTTTTTTTAAAGATTTTTTTATTTATTCATTTGAGAGAGAGAACAAGCAGGGGGGGCAGCAGAGGGAGAGGGAGATGCAGACCCCTGCTGAGCAGGGAGCCCAATGCGGGGCTCGATCCCAGGATCCTGAGATCATGATCTGAGCTGAAAACAGACACTTCACCGACTGACCCACCCAGGCACCCCTGGGACTATTTTAATTGTGATTTCTTTTACAGTCAGAAGAAAACATAATAATAATGAACATATAATAATGAGTCCAGCCTGGATCATATTTATCTTTACACCAAGGTAATTATAAAACAAATGTTTTATTATTTTTCCTAGGGCCCATGAAAGTCATAATAATGCATGCTGGCCTACCAGTGACAACCATTTACTAGGGTCTTGGACATCATTCTAAAAATATTTTATGTAGATATATTTTACTTATTTACTTATAAATGGCTTTTCTTTTTTTATTATGCAACATTTTAAAGATATTTTTTAAAAGGAAAAAATATAACAGACACTGATGAATCCAATACCAAGATCTATAGTAAGTAAATGTAATTTTATTTTATTTTTAAAGATGTTATTTATTCATTTGAAAGAGAGAGAGAGGCAGAGAGAGAAGCAGGCTACCTGCTGAGAGGGAGCCCGATGCGGGTCTCTGGGACCCTGGGATCATGACCTGAGTGGAAGGCAGACACTTAACCAGCTGAGCCACCCAGGTGCCCCAGTAAATACAATTTTAACCATATTTGCTCCAGAGCTCTTTTTTGGAGCTCTTTTTTTGTTGTTCAATAAAAGAAATGGGATGTGACGTATAAAACTAATCCTTCACCCATTGTTTTCCGCTCCCTCCCACTGTCTGGAGTTGCTCTGGGCCACTTCCAGGCATGTTTATGTGTATCCCACAAACACTAGGCTAAATCCCATGGCCATGGACTTCTCCCTCCTTCTTGAAATACATCCCCTGCTCCCAGGACACCTCACCCTCCTGGTTTTCCTCCTACTGCACTGGCTGTTCCTTCCCAGTGTCCTTCACTCATTACCCCTCATCTTCCCATGTGCTTGCGCTGGGACAGCCTCATCTCTGTGTACACCCTCCCCGTGCTCCTCCATCCTCTGGGTTTCAATACTATTTATATGCTGACCGCATCCACATTAATATCTGTAGCCCAAGACTTTCACCTAATTCCATGTCCATATACCTTACTACCTATTGGATATACTCTCTTGGATGATCGTTGAACATCTCCATTAAGGGACCAGAAGCAAACTCATGAGCTCCCTCCCATTCCTCCCAAATATCCCCCATCTCAGCGGACGGGCACTCTGCTCTTCCTGTGTCTGGTCCACAAACCTTGGTCTCATTCTTGATTCCTCTCTCTCATGGACTGGACATCAACACCAATGAGCATATCCTGCTGGCTCTACCTTCAAAATACATCCAGGACCTGACCACTTCCTGCCACCTCACTGCCGCCATCCTGGTTCCAGCTGCACCCATCTCCATCTGCCATTCATTCATTGTTTGGGTCCCCCAACGAGAAGGCAAAGGTATTATCTATTTTGTTTATTCTTGCACCACCTGCCTCAAGAGCAGTGCTGACACGTAATAAGTACTCAATAAACATTTATTGGATGAATGACTATTTTAATAATCAAGTTTATTTCTGTGCTCCCCTCTGTTTTATTGAATGACTTGACTGTTCCTGCACCAACACCTCAATATTTCAGTTACTTATCCTTAATATGTTTTAATACTTGGTGGTTCACATACCTCCTGATTATTATTCTTTTTCCAAATTGACTTTGTTATCCTTGTGCATTTTTTAAAGTTTTATTTACTTAAGTAATCTTTATACCCAATGCGGGACTCACGCTCAGGACTCCGAGGTCAAGGGTCGCATGTTCCTCCAACTGAGCCAGCCAGGCACCCCATCCTCATGCATTTCTAATTCAGATGAATTTTAAAAGAGTATTCTTGTCAAACCTCACTAAAAATCCTGTTGGTGTTTTGACTAGGATTACATTTATAAATGTATTGATTGATTTGGGAAGAAACAGTATTTTTACCCAGTTGGGTCTTCCTATCCTCCAACATTGAATTCTCTCCATTTGTTCGGGTCTTTTAGGTTCTTCAATCTGGTTTTAGGGTTTCATTTATATCAATCTTGCACATTCCTTGCATTTCTGGGGAAAATTCTACTGGTTGTGATGCATTTTTTCCTTTTAATTCAGTAGAGAATTCGCTCTGCTAATATTTAATTTCCAATACATGCATGTTGGGATCATAAAAGAAGCAGGAAGATCTTGATCCTTGTTAAGTTGTGAAACAGGTTATATGACACAGGAATTATATCTTCCTTGAAAGTTTGGTAGAACTTGACTGGAGCTGCCTGGTTCCGCTGTCTTATGAGGCCATTTGACTATTTGAAAGACCTTTGACTATCTTTTCAATTATTTTTTGGTGTTATATATATTTTGTATCTATATCTATTAGATTCTGTTTTTTAGAACAGTTTTAGGTTCACAGCAAATTGAGTGGAAAGTACAGATAGCCTGTATATACCCAATCCCCCAATATCAACATCTGGGCACCAGCATGGTGCATTTGTTACCATCAGTGAGCCTACACTGACACATCATTATCACCCAAAGTCCACAGTTTACATTATGTTTACTGTTGGTGTTGGGCATTCTCTGGGTTTGGACGAATGTTTATACATTATGACATGTCCCCACCATTATATTATTGCACGGAGCATTCTCACTGCCCTCAGAATCCTCTGTGCTCTACCTATTCATTCCACCCCATTCATCCCTCTTTCCCTCTTTTTTTTAAAAAAAATTTTAAAGATTATTTATTTATTTATTTGACAGACAGAGACAGCAAGAGAGGGAACACAAGCAAGGGGAGTGTGAGTGGGAGAAGCAGGCTTCCCACCGAGCAGGGAGCCTGATGCAGGGCTCGATCCTAGGACCCTGGGATCATGACCTGAGCTGACGGCAGACGCTTAATGGCTGAGCCACCCAGGCGCCCCTCACACTCTCCCTCTTAACTCCTGTTCACCACTGATCTTTTTACCCTCCCCATTGTTTTCCCTTTCCAGAATGTTAAATCCTTGAAATCATATTCTATGTGGCCTTTTCTTTCACTTAGAAATATGTATTTAAGTTTCCTCCATGTGTTTTGACAGCTCATTTCTTTTTAGCTTTGAGTAATATTCCATTGTCTGGATGTACCACCGTTTACTTATCCAGTCACATCCTGAAAGACATCTTGCTTGCTTCCGAGCTTTGGCAAGTATGGATAAAGCTGCGATAAACATCCAGGCGCAGATTTTTGTGTGGACTTAACTTTTCAACTCACTTGAGTAAAACCAAGAGTGATTGCTGGATCATATGGTAAGAGCATGTTTAGTTTTGTAAGAAACCACCAAACCGTCTCCCAAAGTAGCTGTGCCATTTTGTATTCCCACCAGCAATGAATGAGAGTTCCTGTTGCTCCACATCCTATGATGGTTCCAGGTGGTGAGTATTTCTATCGGCCCTTCTACTTCCATTAATTTCATTTTCTCCTAAGGAAGAAGACTCCCCACCCCAATTTATTCATGTATGCATTTATTGACTTGTATCAACATGGTGTCATGGATTCCTATTGGAGTCTATAGGTTGTATTCTGAAGGTTGTATGCTGGGTGTGTTCACTGCTACCTGAGTGCCCCTGCTTCTCAGTTCTCTTGGTGAACACATGCAGACATCAATATACCCATGTGCACATATCTATAACTATTTCTACATCTATCTGGCTAAATGTATTTAAAAGCCTGGGAGTTCATCTGATACTTCCAGTTCCACTCCAGCCCCTCGGCGTTCTTTCCATCCTTCCCTGTTCCCATGTTTCTAACTCAGATAGTGAGAAACTGGCTCCCGCTCCCATACCCTCAATATATTTACTTATTGCTCAAGCCATTAACTATTTGCTCAGTGTAACTAATCTTCTGTCCACTCCAGCCACCTCCACAACCTGCCACCTCTGTCCTAGTTCCTTGGAGCCTGGGGAACGCCAGTTCCCACGCCTCTGCAAGGAGCCCCTTCTCTTCCCACTCTGCCTCCTCAGAGGCAAACAACTCCAGGCTGGAAGGGGAAACAATGGGGAGGTGGAAATGACAGGATGATATGAAGGAAGACCTCTTCTTTTAAAGCGATCTGAGGATGGGTTTTCTCTTATAGGATAAACTGTCGGATCTGATGCTATTGGGAATTGGACCATTTTGAAAAAGTTGGTTCAAGTCGAGATCCATAAAACATATTTCAAAAACCACATGCATGTGTGTTTTCCTTACACTTTTTATTCTATTTTCAAAACACAGATATATCTTTATTTTCCAATATTTTGATGTAGGGCTAAGGCTTTTCTTCGATGTGGGTTGTCTTTCACACATAAACCACATGGATAGAACATTGTCTACAATTTCCAGTTCCAGTGTCCTTGGAGTGATCTTTAAAGGTGTTTATAAAGCTCTTTGCATGCAAAATTATTCTAGATTTGTGAAATGCCACTAACCCAGCTTCGTACAACTCTCTTGCCCATATTCGATTTAATAGTGATTGTTTTTAGTGACTTGCATTTACTGTGTCTTTCCAAGGTATTTCATCTAATTTTTATAGTAATAACACTTTCTTTCCACACTCCTATTTCATTGATCTAGGGGCGCCTGGTTGGCTCAGTCAGTTTGAGCTCATTGATCTATGCACTATTTCATTAAATTATACACTTAAAATAATAAATATAACTAGCACAAACAAGTTTGGAGCTGGATACAACTGATTGGCAAGCATACAAGTCAGCTGATAAGGGCGGAAGTACATGACATTCTAGAATAGACCAGGATACTTTTTTCTGTAAGGGTCACAAAGCAAACATTTTTGTCTTTTGTGGGCCATATGGTCTCTATAGCAATTTCTTAACTCTGCCACTGTAGTGACAAAGCAGCTGCAGACAATATGTACATGAATGAGCATGGCTGTGTTTCAAGAAAACTTTACTTGCGAAAACAGGTGGCAGGACAAATTTGGTCTTCAGGCCACAGTTTGCTGACCCCAAGAGGGTAGCTATTAGCTACCTGCATTCCGTGTGCAGTGGGCATCCGGCAGCTTGTGTTGGGGGGAAATGGAGTGCAGTGGTTACTCAAATGGACCTAAGTTAAGAGGACTCTTGCTACCTTGCATCAGAAAGCATTCTAGCCGACACTACCTGCTTCAGCTTCCCCAGTTGCCCATTGTGCAGACCTTTCTATTCCCAAGCTCCAGCTGACTCCTTGGCATTTTCCTGAGGACATGGCATGTTTTATTATATTTTAAGAAAACTTTCTATTATGGAAAATTTAAAACATAGAGAAAAGTAGAGAGAATAGTAATGAACTTGATATAGCCATCACTCCACTGTGACAATTACTTATTTTTTTTAAGGATTTTATTTATTTATTTGTCAGAGAGAGGGAGGGAGCACAAGCAGGGGGAGGAGTGGGAGAGGGAAAAGCAGATTCCCCACTGAGCAGGGAGCCTGACGTGGGGCTCAGTCCCAGGACCCTGGGATCATGACCTGAGCTGAAGGCAGATGCTTAACCAACTGAGCGACCCAGGCGCCCATGCTGCGACAATTATTAATACACGGCCAATTTTCATCCATAAGCAAAGAGTAGTCTCTTTCTCGTCCCTGAAATCCTCTGCTAACTCGGGAGCATTGTCTGGGGAGGGCTGCCAGTGGAGTTGCACCTGGCAATCCCTCAATGTGGAGTAAGAAGGCAGCAGACCTGGCAGCCAAGAGAGACCGGCCCTTAGGTGTACCGAGCTATGCTGCTCGTTCCGTGCGCGGTGGGTATTGTCTGTCCTTCAAGGACTGTCTTACTGAGAAGATCTGAAGCGAAACTTTTCAGGTGAACACTTGAGACCTTCCCCTGACATCCCTTCCCCAAATTCTTTCTTCATTCTTTTTACTCTCTGCAAATATAAAAACACAAGGGCACACCACGGGCCTTCAAGCGGATTTTTGAAGAGGCCACACAGCGCCATGGCTGAGAGCGACTCCGGAGTCAGACCATCTGCACCTGGGTCCCAGCCCTCCTGCTGCCAACTGTTGGGATGCCTCTTCACCGACCTGTGCCTCCATTTCGTCCTCTGAGAAATGCGGATGATGATAATTTCTGCCTCATAGGATTTTTGAGAGCATTAAAAACGTTCCATAATAAATGTGAAGTACTTAAAACAGGTGTTGGTTCATATGAAATAATGACATTATTAAGATCAGATAGTGACACAGAAAGACTCTCCCCTAGAGAGTCTTTGTATCTGGGTCTAAATATACACTAACTACTGTCTGAAGGGAATGGGTTATGGTAGGGACAAGATTGGGTCCCTATAACTACTTTTGTGACCATGAGTTCGTCACTGTCCCTTTCAGAGCCTCCAAGTTCACATCTATAAGAGAAGGTGCTCCAGCAATCTATCCCTTTTATATTACTTTAGTCTGAAACCTGGAGCCTGTCTGTAGCAAGAAGTTCCCAGCCCACTGTGGGCCTCCTTAGGCCCTTGGGCTTATTTTTAATTAACCAACCGTCAGGAATGCAAATGCTTACAGGTCAGATGCGGTGATGGGCAGCGTCTCGGGTCCAAGGCCCCCAGCCGCGTGCCCCCCTTCTCCCACTCCCTCTCCAGTCCTGTGTCGGCCTCACTAGCCGCAGGCCATCCTCTGGCCCAGCTCACTGAGGTGGGGTGGCTGCCCCTGCAGTTCAGCAAACTGTTAGCTGGACAGTTCCCAGAGCCCTCGCCTGGCCCGAAACAGCCGTCTGCAGCTGAGAGGCACAGGGTGAGGCACCCTATCCAGAAAGCCAGCCCTTTCACCCGAGTGTTCTCCCTAACTCCAGACTTGAGGCTACAGGTGCTCCAGAATCTAGAAGTCAGTCTGCAGCCTGGTCCTAAATAAACAGGGGTCTTTTCTGAGTCCTCTGCTGATGGAACTCCTCTGTCTTGGGGGATGCTTGACTTCAGCTTTCAACCGCACAAAATAAAAGGATGGTGCTGACCGCTTGCAGGTGCTTGGCTACATGCGTTGAATGAGGAAGAAGGATCACACGCCAGGAATTAGGGAAGCTGAACTTTAGTCTGCTCTGTCACCAGCCAGGGGCAGGAGCCAGTGGATAGATATGACTGTAGGCCCACTCTCCTAGGGGATCCCCATGCCAGCTCTCCTGGATGAGTCTAGGATCTGCAGAAGAATGAGGCACAGAGACAAGAGCATCCTGAGCAGTAAACCAGCCTCCCTCCCACCCATCCACAAGCTTGTCCGTGACACTCCATTACCCACCCACAGCCCCTCGTGTGGCCTCTCAGACATCCTCTTGGCACATGTCCACTTTTGAGAACTTGAGCTGGGCACTAAGGGAGACAGTTGGACAGAAATCACTCTTGAGCTTCGTATATGACCAGGAAGCAACTGAGGCTCACAGAACAGAGCTTCTCTCTGTGCCATCCGGGCAGGGGTGGGGCTCAGCTCTCCCTGCATGGAGGTCAGCACAGTGGTCAGCCTCATCGTGGGACCCTATTCTCAGGTCTGCTGAACCTGGGAGGATCTCCCTGAATAAAGATCCAAGACATTTTGATGTGTCCGTCTTGGACATCCTCCAGAAACACATTCCCCAAGAATTTCCTGAACTGGGCTTTCCTCACATCATAGCTGGTTAGTAAATACGTCACCCCAGCTACGAGGCCTCAAGGTTTTAGAAAGCTCAGTCATCAGGGGTGCCTGGGTGGCACAATCAGTGAAGATTTGACTCTTGGTTTCCACTCATGTCATGATCTCTAGGTTATGAGATCCGGCCCTGAGTTGGGCTCCATGCTGAACGTGGAGTAGGCTTAAGATTCTCTCTCCCTCCCCATCTCCCCCCTGAACTCTCTCTCTCTCTCTCTAAAATAAATAAATAAATCTTTAAAAAAGGAAAAGAGAAGAAGAAAGCTCAGTCATCAGTGGTAGCTTGCTGGGCACTTGGTGTCTGCCCCCCAGCCCCGCCATCTCCTAAGCATTTTGCCACCTGCAAGTTTCTCCCCAGTTCCACCTTTATCCCTGTGTTCTCCAACCTGTCAATATCAGCCCCTCAAGTGAACAAATTCCATCCTTGCATTTAGGCAAATCAACTGACATCCCAGGATATACACCGGCTCTTTGCCTCACTCTTTCTGCCCCAGGGATGCATTATCCAGTTGTTATAAGAGTCATAGGCATTCAGATTTAAATCCCACTGCATGACCATGGACTAGTTACACAAACCTTTCTAAGCCTCAGTTTCTTTATCTGTAAAATGGGAATAGTGTCAGTGTCTCTTTTACTGGACCATTGTGACAACCCAAAGAGATGATGCGCTCAAAGCCATTTGCACAATGCCTGGCTCAATATATTTTATTTATGTGCATTCTCTTGCACCCATCCAAGTAGTGAATTAAATAGAACCGCTTAAATTGTGCTTCTGGTAGCCTATATTTGTAGAATGATCTATTTCTTAAGTTACACATTAATTCAAGGCTTCATTAAGTAGCTCGATGCCTTGGGCAACAGATTACTTATAAATAGCATAATATTTAGTGGCTCCTTAGTTTTGCAGTCAGACATTATTAATGGGCCATGACTTAGAATCAGGATGAAGTTTAAACACATGCACACATCCACTCATGTCGCCACGTGCACACACACGTGGACACACTGAATGATAAAGATACTCCTGAAGCTGCTGGTATGAGTTTATCTTACAATTACTTTTGGAAAAAGAAGATCAAAAGGAAAGAGGAAAGAGACCATTTTCTTCTATCAAAGAATGCAAAGAACATATTCCAAATCTTGATCAATGGGCTCATTGTTCCTTTCCCTAATGATTGCCAAAGCATTGTTTAAAGATACTCTTTTGCAAATGTTGTTAGTCCCCATGAATAATTTTCTGTCTCTCACTTGCCAAGGAATTAATAAATTTCCCATAGCTTTCCCATAGCTAATTTAATCAGTTGGGTAATTTAAGTGAAAAGGAGCTCACAGTGATTTAGAACATTCAACTGGGGTAATTCAGGGCTTCCTGCATTTTGAGGAATGTGTGTGCATTTTGCCATGGACAGACTCCTGGGGGACAGGGTTGGTAGGAGAAGGTGTCACAGAGAGACTGTCAGCACAACATGCGAATACCTGACATGGCAGAATAACTTCAAACAGATCAAGGGCCTCGAAGGTGGCCCAGCTGTTCCAATTGTATCTTGGCTAAAGCTACCGACGTTACACATTTTTGGTTTTCGTTTTATTTTTTTCACTAAAAATAGAAAACTCCATCATGCTAAGTTTTCCTGGAATGATCGGAAATGTGGTTACTCCTGGTCTTCAAGTCTCAGGCAACTCTCTGAGCCCAAAGACCTTGCCCTCATCCCCCAGCCTGGCTCCTCACCCACCAACATTGCGGGGAGGCTCGGGCTCTGACCACCTGTCAGAGACCCAACAAGGCCGGTCCACCCACAAACCGTTCACTTGCTCCTGGGTACGGAGTCTATTCCCAGCTTCCACGATATGATAAGGAAAAACCTCTGGCCAGAGGGTGTTATTGTTTGGCTTTCTCTAGAGCACAGGATTTGGGATGTCGCATGGGTTAAATCCCCATAAAGCCCCTGGGTTAATCTTACCACCTTCTATCTGCTTCTCAGTGATTCCCTAAATCACACAACTTTATAGCTGGCATAAACCTTAAAGACCACGAGGTCAAACTTGCCAGCCTGGGAAATCGAGATGCAGAAAGGAAACAAAGGTCAAGGCCATGGGCAATCACAGTGACCAGCAGGGCCAAGGCCAGCCTCCCCGACCTTATCCTGCTCTTCTTTGCTGGTTCCCAGAGCTGATTCCTTCTCCAGTACACCACATGTCTACCTCTGTGTCTGGAGGCCCAGGGTCAGCAGGATGTCCTACCACTCTGCTCTGCATTGCCAAAGATACGGAATGAATTCAGCAGAACCTGGATAAGCCAGAGCCCGGGTAAGCAGATTGTTGGCGCCCTAGGTCCTAGTGCATCCTTGAGTTGCTTCTGTTCTGCTTTGACAAAACCCAGGCTGGTGCTCCTGGACAGCAGCTCCACCCTGCATCCAGCTGCACCTTGGCCCAAGCACGCCCCCACCCCCTGGATGCCCAGACCCTCAAGCACCTGCTGGCCCTGTGGACCCTTCTGCCTGCGGTGTTCCCGAATGCACAGTGACATCGCTGGCTTTAGCACTCCTCTCCCCTTCCCTCCTCGTGACAGGTGGCTCCCCCTTTCCTGGATCGGCAAATAAAGCAGAGGTGAACAGCTTTGTTCCGGGATAATAATCCCTGATTATTGCCTTAGGGCTGGCTGAGGCCTGGGGGAGAGCACTCCCAACGGGGCAGGCCTGTGCCCCACTGGCACAGAAGAAGGAAAAACCCTATGCTGTAAGTTTGTTAGAAAACCGAGCTTCTCCCCGGTTTGCCCTGTGAGTCTCCAAGCACAGATTTGAAAGGGCTTCACTTCCCATGGACCCAAAGCACCGCAGGGCTGCTAGGGCCAGAGAAATGCCTATAAAGCCTGCCCCTGGAGGCCCCCGGGCCTCTCCATGAGAATAGGCTGCTCTGTGTGAGCCCCGGAGGTAGCATCAACCTTGCAACCCTAGCACTGCCCGACGCTGGGGCATAGGGCAAATCACGGTGGCCCAGGAGCACATGTCAATGTGCTAGCTCCAGACTGGGTAGGGGAGCGAGAGGGTCTCAACAGACAGGCTGCCCTGCTCCCCCACCTCTTCAGGAGACGGTGACGGTGTTTGCTGAGCACCTGCAATATGGGGTGCCGGGGCGGATGCTCTGCCCCTGGTGACCGTCCCACAAGCCCCATATTAATGCTTCTCTCCGATGGGGCTCTGGGGGAAGTGAAGGCACAGTTAGCAGGGGCCAGGGCTGCAGAATGAGCTGAATTGGTATAGCTGGAGAGCTAGGAGGGGTCTCAGCCACGCTCGTCCATCAGGGGGGTTTGCTGGGTGGGAACTGGGGACTCGGGGTGACTTTGAGAATCAACGAGATTAGGATCAAGGAGGAGAGAGGGACATCTGGGAGGGTTAGAAGTGAGACGTAGCAGGATGGCTGGGACAGGCAGAAGCAGGCAGGACAGTGGAACACTGTGGGGGCAGACATTCTGGGCTTTGAGCAGAGTGGGGTAGCCGTGGACCATTACCTGAACGTCTCTGAGCCTCACTTACTCATCTGTAAAAGAGAACGATAAATGCCGTTGTCACAGTCCGATCAGCAAGAGTTAGTGACATAAAAGTACAAGAAGGTGCTCAGTACACAGTCAGGGCTCAGTACATAGTCAGGGCTCAGTACACAGTCAGTCAGGGCTCAGTACACAGTCAGGGCTCAGTACACAGTCAGGGCTCCATAAACACTTGCTCCCTTTGGGTAGAGCAGAAGAGGCCTGGCCATCGTCACTTCTCACAGCAACTAGGAAATGTCAGGTCGGTGTTCCTGCCAAGGCCCGTTCCGTCTCACCCGGCAGTGCCCCAGACCATCCCTGCAAGGGCCATTATGCTGTAGACAGCTCATTTGCATGCCCTGGTTGGAAACCATTCAGCTCAGGAATGGAATGTTCTGGCCCCACCAATTTGATTTTCAAATCACTTCCCTCTGAGCAGGAGCCGCCCTGGTTACATCGGGCCCCACAGGCTAAGCTGCCTGATTGCAGGACACTGAGATTGGAGCGGTGCCACACATCCTCCGGCCAGCAGGTGCAGTTCTGGAAGCCTGGTTAAGATGCTGCCGGAGGAGACAGGGAGAGAGGGCAGGGGAATCTGAGGGGCCAGGACCCCTGCGCTGCCGGACGGGACACTGTGGGTACCAGTGGATTTAGGTCCCTATTTCTGACCCCTGTCGGTCACCTCAGGGTTCTGTCCAGAGTAAGGACTGCTGGGCAAGTCCCCCACTCAAGCCTTGATCCTAAACGCCCGGCAGCGGCTTCTTTCCTAACATGGCCAGCAGAGGGCGCCAGGAGCCAGGCGGAGAAGTTCTCGGGAGATGTTGAATGGAGCCTCCGCTCACTGCCATCTGCCCGGAGCTTACAGTGATGCTGTCCCCAGTACCGCCTGTAGACAGTAGGCCGCCTGGCTGGGGTGCTCTCCAAGAATGGTGCCGGCTACCCTGCGTGCACCTCTCTCTGAGATCAGCAGCCCTTTCAGAAAGGGCAGGTCTAAATTTCCAGTTCCTCTCGGGAAGGGAAACAGGGATTTGCATGCATTTACAAGAAACTGTAACCAAGACCCAGGCTCGGAGAGTTTAAGTCCCTTGTCTGATCTCACTGGTAAATGACACTGTCTGGGTTTGAATCTGATCAGCCTGATTGCAAAGAGAGGCCTTTATCAAGGCTACTATTCTGTCGATTGGATTATGAATGATGTGTCTTAGACACGACAGGCATGCCAGAGGAAGGGCCAGACCTTCTGAGGGGCAGCGGTGGGACATCGGCCACCCCGGGCTGGGCCCTCAGGTCCCCTACAGCTGTCCCGGGTGCCGGTCCCTCTCCCAGCTGGCCTCTCTGCCCACACCTTTCCCTCCTGAGGCTGCCCTGGAGCAGAAGGGCCAAGCCTTGCTGACCATCCCAGCGCCCTCCCCATCCAGGAAAGCCTCTTGGAACACATTCACCCTCCCCTCCATTCAGAGGTTTCTTGGAAGTGAAACTGGCCCTGGGACCAGGAGGCAATTCAAACGAGTCGCAGAGCATCGTCTGCCGCGGACTCACCTTTGCAGCTAGCACGGGAAGCCACCATCGTGATGATGTGGCTCTCGCTCCTTCAGAGCGGACCTGGAGCCCCCAGCGTTCGGGGCACAGAGCAGACCATTCCACACACCAGCTGCCACGAGAGGAAATCAAAGGACAGCTCCCCTAAAGTGTGCCGATGGGGAAAGGGGGACTCGGAGAGAATGGGGACTTGCTGGAGGTCACGTGGCAGGAAGCCTGTGGCTTCTAGGCTGCTCTCAGGTCTGGGCAGGCGTCAGGCTGAGAGCCCCTCTCCCAATCAGATCCTTATGTTGGTTGACTGTGGCTACCGCAGCACAGCCCCACAAACCTACCGGCTTGCGGCAACACAAATGTGTCCTCTTGTAATTCTTCCCAGCAGAAATGCCCCTGGGCTCAGTGACGGTGTCTGCAGGGCGGCCACCCTCTTGGGGGCTCTGGGGAAGCACCCGTTTCTTTGCCTTGTCCAGCCTCTACAACCATGAGCATTCCTTGACTGTGGACTCCTCGCATCTTCAAAGCCAGCAGTGAGATGCCTTCAACTCCTATGTCTGTCCCTGTCCCTCTTCCTGACTCTGACCCCCGCCCCCATCATCAGGGCCTTTGTGGTGACCCGGGCCTCCAGGATAACCAGGATCATTTCCATCTTGGGACCCTCATTCAATCACTCCTGCAGAGTCTCTGTGGCTGTGGAAGGTAACACATTCCAGGTTCTGGGGATTTGGGCATGGACGACTTTGAGGGCCATTCTGCCTACCACAATCACCCTTTGGGTCAGAAAAAGGGCCCTAGGCAAGCAACCTGACCCCGGGGGTGAGCAGTGATCCCAGAGTGTGGCAAGCTTCGGTTTCCTCCCAGGCCACGGGAAAAGGCAGGGAGGGCATCAGAGGCAAAGAGTGAGAATGTCCAGAGATGCAAGGAGCCATAGGACTGAGTCTGTCTATTTGTTCCCTGACACCCCCCTTCCCTTTTCCTGTTAGATTCCCTCCCGTTAAATTCCGGAGCCCAGAAAGCCTCCCCAGAAGCCTCTGGGTTCCTCCTCTGCCTCCTTCTACTATCTCTGGAGCTTGCTAGACACACTGATGCCCACCCCTCCTCCAGAGTGGGCGCCTCGGCCTGTCCAGGAAGGGCCCTGGAAGATGGATGTTTAACAAGCGCCCAGAGATCCCCATGAGGAGCTGTGTTTGGAAGACACTGCGTGAGATCACAAGCATAATTCCGCAAGGTGGGGCAGAAGGAGGGGATTTTTAATGCTGTAAGGGAAAGCGTGCCTGTCACCCCCTTTGGTGGAGTCCAGCCAGTCAGCCGGCCCCGTGTGCTGGCCTCAGGCTTGTGCCTCTGTGGGCTTCCTGGAGAAGAAGGGAAGGTGTCCTCAGAAGGACGCATTTGCTTCAAGCCCCTCACTTTCCTCCCTTGATCAAGGGGGCTACCTGGGGCAGGAGAGGCAAGTGATAGTTCCAGAGCCAGGTGTTTGGGATGGGGAGGTGGCCCAAGGCATTTGCATGCCACCCAGAGAGGATGGGGAGAGGACTGTCCACCCAGGGGTCACAACCATTTGGTAGATCTCAGAAATGAGGCTTAGTTCCCCAGTGCACGCTGTCCCTCCTGCACCCTTCTGCCTGGTGAGCTGAGATCCTGGGCCTACGCCTGCCTCACAATGCTCCCTGCTGCCCTGCCACACCCACCCAGCCCGACTCTTTCCTCCTCAGCCTCGGTCGCCCCCATCTGGAGCTGTCCGGCCCCCTGTAATGCCCTCCAGCCCCTGCCTCACCAGGCGCAGCCCCAAGAAGTCTATGGAACATGTATGCCTCTAAGATCTCCTTTCATCCTCAAAATGACCCTCCCCCAAATCAGGCAGGACACCACCTACGTGCCCCCTCCTTTAGGATGCCACAATCTGGCCCCCTGGCCCCCTACCGTGTCCACCTCCCAGGAGCCAAAGGTCAGTTACAAAGGCGTGCACAGCGTATCCCACATTTGGCGGTCTGGTGCCTGTGGTCCTTTGCTCCAAAATGAATACAGAAGTCACCCTGAAAAGAAGCCTACTGAACCCAGACCTAGGAAATCCCGCAGAGATGTTTATTTTCAACCCTGTACTGCCACCTGCTGGCCAGGCTGGGTAGTTTGGAGCCAGAGGATGGGGAAAAGGACTGACTGGCAAGGCCAGGGCCAGACAGGCTATAAAACACTCCCCTTCCAACCTTGCTTCTCCTGAGCCACAGGACTGGGCCAGGCTAGGCTGCTCATCCTCCCCAAGTGTGGTCGACCCACCACATTTCCCTCTTTCCTCCCACCATCAAATCCATCTCAGATGATATGGTTTTGTTGAAAAAAGTCTGCTAAAATAACACACTGAGATGTTATGATTGATACTGGCTTTAATTATTATCTATCTCTTCCCCAGGCTATTGGAGAACAAATTTTTTTTTATTAGAATCTAAGTGTGGCAATGTTTATATCCAAAGAAATGATTCTCTAATGGTGGAATTTCAGACTCTGTGGTGGCATTTTGGATAGAAAGAAGTAGGCAGAGCTCTTTCTAAGCATCCCCTGATCTCTGACTATGGAGGTCAAGCTAGTAGGGCACATCCGGGGTCTATTATCTCAGAATGCCATAAAATAATAGAATATTGGAGTTGGCAGTGCCCTTAGAGACCTAGTTTATTATACGGACAAATCCAAGAAGGGGAAGTGATTTGTCCATATGGAACAGACTGGAAATAGACTCTTTTCCAAAAAAGGTTTAGGTTTAGGGAAATTCCTGGATGGTAGATATGCCAAGGATTTTAAAGGGAAATGTGAGCTTCCGATCACAGAGACCAGTCTCCCTTTCTCCCAGTTATCCCCTACTCCCTCTCAAAGATGGAAGGAGAGGGTCTCACTGGGGCAGAGGGAGCGTTGCCTGACTCCCCCAGCTCCTCTGTCCTCACTGTCCTTCTACAAGACCCAGCTCTTTTCCAAGTGGGGGCCCCAGAGGAATTCTGACTTACTTCCCGTCTCCTTGTCTCTCTGAGCTGCATTACAGGTAATTCCTTCCACCCTTACTCCCCTAATTCACTAATTCTTTTGCAGATGTGTCCCATCTGATGTTTAAACCATTTCCGACTTTCAAAGATGTAATAACTATATTTTCATTTTGAGACATTGTCGTTGGTTTGTGAAATCTGATCATTTTTTATCACTTTGTGTTCCCTGATTGTGTTTCCGATGTCCTCCTTTTTTTTCTGTGATCATTTCAAACCTACGGCTTTTTATTCTGTTCCCGATCATTCCATGCTGCAATGTGTTTGATGGGGTAATTCCACCAGTTACTGTTTCTGCTGACACTTGCTCCCGGTCGATCATTTCTTCATGCTTTGGCCACTTTTCACTGGGAGTTCCTATTTGGCCGATCTTGGTCTGGGGAACCCCAAGAGGCCGGGGTTGGGGGTCAGTCTTCTGCAGAGGCTTGTGGTCATTTCTACCAGGATCCTCTGGAAGGCTGCTGTTTTGGAAACACCCTAAGATTATTCTCAGCTTAGCAATTCTTTGGGGAGTGTAAACTCAGACCCCAAATCCATGTGAGGATGGGCTTCTGTGTCTTAATTTTCAGGGGTCGGGGGAGGGCCGAAATCTCTCCTCTTCCTTCTCCTCCTCTTTCCCCTCATTTTCTGTCTCCTTTACACAAAGCGGGGGCCAGGATAGACCATTTCCTTTTCCACCGCCCCTTTCACGGAGGGCATAGCTCTTCAAAGATTCTAGCTTTTCACAGAGATGACAGTGCTAACACTGCGTCTTGTCGGCAGGGGCTCAGGGCCCAGCCTTCTCTCTGTGGAATGGCTTGAAGAACCAGTGACAGTGGGTTTCAGGAATTTCCAGATGCCGCCAGCACAGCCCACAGCTTCAGCGATCCCTGGCCAATGCTGCTTTCAGCCACCTCTTCGCTTTGGGTCCTTGGGGGTTCCCCGGCTTTCTCACACGTTCTGGTAGGCACTTGAAATCATGTTTCTTTTCTGTCAGTCATCATGTCTAGGTATGTGCACTGGAATTTTTGCCCCAAATGCAAGTCCTCATTTTGGATGGAAGTGGATAAGCATTGGCTGCTCTCATAGTTACACAGGTGCAACAACTGTGTTGATGGGGGATCACAGTCCACACAGGGCACCAGCCTCCCTTCCCAAGCCAGTGACGAGTTTGGGGGGGTGTTCCCCCAAGCCATCCTCAGGCTTGATAATTTGCCAGAAAGACTCTGAACTCAAGGAAAGCTATTAGGCTCGTGTTGTGTGCATGGACACAGAGGAGCATCAGCCGAGGGAGAGAAGCACCTTGGGCAGAGTCGGGAGGCATCACAGGTGGGACTTCCACTGTCCTCTCCCTGGGGGGTCAGGATACCTTGCCTCCCCAGCAGCGACATGTGACGATGCACAGGACTACTGACAACCAGGGCAGTTCCCCAGCCTCAGGGTTCAGTTTTTACTGGGGCTCCATTATGTAGGAGTGACCGGTTGCCCGTGTGGCCCCTCTCAGTGTCCTGTCCAGCCCTTGCCCCCCGGTGTGCCCCAAACACCGTTCCCCCCATCACACATGGCCAGCCCCCACCCTGTGACCATCAGCTTGGCCGTTCTCCACTGGAAGTCACACTGTTAGACTGTCCAGTGTGCCCCAAGAGTCCTGGGCAAACAAGGATACTCCTAGCAGGCGGGATACTCCAGCTTACCAAACACCCCTTTCGGGGCAGTTACATTATTTACTACATACCGCAGTGTGTCTACCAACGCCTCTCTGTTCTGAAATTCATTTTGATTCATCTTGGATGGCGGAAATTTCAATCAAGTAGATTTTCTGGTACAAGAGGCCTCCCGGGTGCCGTACTCTCTGGGTTCTTTGATGTTTGCAGATACCAGCCCTATTCCCTTATACCTGAAAGGCAACTGGTCTGAGTGTGAAGTTCTTGGTCAGGTTTTACCTTTCAGGACGTCGGGCCCTGAACGCTGCTCTGCGGAGTGTGAAGCTGGCGTGCCCTGGCCCCCACCCCCCGCCCCCGCCGAAAGGGACAGGGACAGGTCGCTCAGCAAACTCAGCGGGACGTGTCTTGGGACATAATATGGATTATATGGGATGTGTATATAGTACATTACATATAATTATATATTGTATATTTATGGGACGTAATATAACATTTTTAAAAAATATTTTATTTATTTATTTGGCAGAGAGAGTGAGAGAGCACAAGCAGGGGGAACAGTAGTGGGAGAGGGAGAAGCAGGCTCCCCGAGAGCAGGGAGCCTGATGCGGGGCTCGATCCCAGGATCCTGAACCACCCAGTCACCCCGATATAACATGTTTTTGCTATGTACACTTCAATCTCGCCCCATTGTGGGAAGGTTTTCTTCTATTAACATTTTAACAGACTTTTAAATTCCTTTATTGTTTTCTTTTTCAGAAGAATCATCCCTTTGTATGTATTACCTTCTCCATGATCACTTCAGTTGCACTGTTCTTTTCTGCTTTATCGTACATGGTCCCCCGTTTTCAGCTTCTAATGTGGCTTTTCTGTGTGTTTTATCTCTCTCTGTCCTTAAAATATTTTATTTATTTATTTATTTATTTGAGGGGGAGAGAACACGAGCAGGGGAGGGGCGAGGCAGAGAGAGAAGAAGGACATGGGGCTCGACGCAAGACTTGATCCCAAGACCTGAGATCATGACCTGAGCCAAAGTCAGATCCTTAAGCGACTGAGCCAACCAGGCGTCCTGGCTTTTATCTCTTTAATAATTTTATTTTTCTTTTGTTTCTTTCCTGAGCTACTCTAATTCTCCTTCCTGCTGATGTAACTTTGTATCGTTGCTCCAATCTCTTTCGTATCTACTTGAAGCCTTTTTTTTTTCTAAGAAGCCATGTTGTCTTTAATTTTTTTAATATGAAGGACTATTTATCTGATTTTTCCTTTACTCTGTTCCTTGGGGATCCTCTGGGTGGGATTCCTCTTCAGCTCTGCATTTGCTCGTCTGTGCTTATGATCCTACCCCCCCGTCACTGTTCAGTATTGAGTGGGGAGTGGTCTATCCCTTTATCACCCTCCGAGCTCTTAGACATTGTGACTTGATTTTTTTTTCTCCAATTTTTTTTAATTGTGGCAAAATACTCACTACATAAAATTGACCATCTTAACCATTTTTTAAAAAGATTTTCTTTATTTATTTTTGAGAGAGAGAGCACAGGAGCTGGGGGAAGTGGAATGGGGAGAAGCAGACTCCTCAAGCAGCAGGGAGTCCGACATGGGACTCGATCCCAGGACCCCGAGATCATGATCTGAGCCGAAGGCAGACGCTTAACCGACTGAGCCACCCAAGCACCCCCACTTTTGTTTTTAGAGAGAGAGAGAGAGAGAGTGTGAGAGCAGGTTGGGGGAGGGTGCAGAGGCAGAGGGAGAGAGAGAATCTTGAGCAGGCCCCACACCCAGTGCAGAGCCAGACTCAGGGCTCGATCTCACACCCTGAGACCGTAACCTGAACCAAAATCAAGAGGCCGATGCTTAACAGACTGTGTCCCCAATCTCCCCTCATCTTAATCATTTTTAAGTCTACAGATCAGTGGTATTAAATACATCTGTCATGTGCAGCCATCCCCACCATTCACTTCCAGAGCTTTAGATCTTGTGCAACTGACACTCTGCCCCATTACATCATAACTCCCCATTCTCCCCTCCCAGCCCCGACACGACCATTTTACTTCCGTCTCCATGGTTCTGACCACTCTAAGTACCTCCTGTCTGCGCAAGCATAGAGTATTTTCGTTGTTGGTGCAACTGGCTTATTTCACGTAGCATAATGTCCCGAAGGTTCACCCATGTTGTGGCATGTGTCAGAATTTCCTTCCTTTTCAAGGATGAATAATACACCATTGTGTGTATACACCGCATTTTGCTTATCCACTCATCTGTCGGTGGATGCTTGGGCTGCTTCCAACTTTTGGCTCCTGTGAATAACGCTGCTGTGAACATGGGGGTGCGAAAGTCTCTTCGGGCCCCTGCTTCCCATGCTTTTGGATACACAGCAGAAGTGGGAGTGCTGGATCACATGGTAGTTCTACCTTTAATTATTTGAGGACTCTGCAAACTGTTTTCCACAGTGTCTGCACCAGTTTGCATTTCCACCGACAGTGCACAAGAGATCCAATGTCCCCACATTCTCACCAGTGCTTGTGATTCTCTGTTTTATTTTTTACTGGGAGCCATGCTAGTGGGTGTGAGGTGGTATCTCACTGTGGGTTGGACTTGCATTTCCCTGATGATGAGTGATGCTGAGTGTCCCTCCATATGTCTGTTGGCCATTCCTGTGTCTTCTTTAGAGAAATGTCTGTTCAAGTCTTTTGCCCATTTTTTAAATTATTTGTTGTTGTTTTTGAGTTTGGGAATTCTCTATATCCTCAGGACATTAATCCCTTATTAGATACATGACTTGTAAATTTTTTCTCCTATTTTGTGGGTTGCCTTTTAATTCTGTTGCTATTGTCTTTTGATGCATAAAATTTTAAAATTTTGGCAAATTCCGGTTTGTCTATTCTTGTCATGTGTTGCCTGGACCTTTGGTGTCATCTCCAAGAGGCATGGCCAAGAGCAAAGTTGTGAAGCTTTCACCATATGTTTTCTTCACAGAGTTTTCTGGTTTTAGGTCTTAGACCCATTTGGGGTTAAGTTTTGCATGAGGTGCAAGGGTCCACCTTCATTCTCCTGCCTGTGGATAGGGTGCCGGCAGGTGGCGCTGCAGAAGGGGGTGGGGGCAGCCGGGACAGTCCAGGGCCAGGTCTGGTCTGCCTCCTCTTCTCCGTGTTGTCTTCCCTGGGAGTTGAGCAGGATCTTGGTGCGAGCATTGCCCTCCCTATTCCACCAAGATCCCTCAACATTGAGCTGGAGCCTGATCAGGGATGACCCAGATGGTCATCCCCGGGGTCACAGACACCCATGAATTCTCTCAGGTCCCCCCTGGGTTCTACTACGGTGTCTGGTGATGGGCCACTTCCTCCTCCTGAAGCCACTGCTACTCTTTCTCCTGTTGTTCCCCTTCTCTGTTCCACCCAGTCTCCCTGCTCTCCTGGCCCCTTCCCCTCTCCTTCCTTCCTTCCCTCTGTCTCTAGAGATCTAGGGGTCAGTGGTTAGGGACAGGGGTGCCAGCAGCCTTGCTAGAACCCTGACTCAGCCATTTGCAAGTTGTCTGATTTTGGGCACACTAATGAACCTCCCACTCGTCGAGTTGTTATTTTCAGGACCAAACGACAGAAAATGTGCCAAGGGTCTAAATCACACCTGGCACATAGTGCATGATGCATAAACAGTAACTATTATTATTATTATTATTATTATCATCAGTCTATTGGCTGTCTGAGCCACTCCATTTGAGCCCTGGTTTCTAACCAGCTGGTTTCTAACCAGCTGGTTTAATCTGTCCTCAGCTTTTGCCCGGACATAAGCCTGCTAAGGCCAGTGACCCTGTGTCACCCAGCCCATGCACCACCTGCACACAGGCCTGCAGAGCCCCTCCCAGCCAGAGCCCCCAGCCCCGAGCCCCAAGCCCCAGGGACAGGCTCCTGTTCCCCGACAGCCTCTCCTTCCTCACTCCACATCGCAGCCTCTGGCAGGACCCCCGTCTCAGTTTCTGCTTTCTCGATGGGACCATCAGCACGGTGCTCCCCAGGCTCCAGGCTCCTGGCGAGGGGCAGACAACTCCTGGCCTGGGCACAAAAGTCCCGGGTGTAAATGGGTCCCTGAGCCTGGTCTGCTTGGACCAGACACCATCCCTGTGGAGGCAGTGCTTGAGGCCTGTCTCAGCCTCCCTCTGCATGAGCCTGACCTGGGGCCTCTGGCCCGAGCAGCCCCGAGAGCCCGTGTCCCAGAGCGGCGTGATGCATGAAGCTACAGTGGCCTGAAACCTGGCCGAGAGCTGGGCAGACTCCGGGGAGCCCCTTGGGCCATGGAGGGGTGGCCAGGAGGAGCAAACAGCTGGCCGCACATCTGCAGAGGGCACAACACTGCCAGCTCCCGGCTGGGGGGACAGCTGACTGGTTCCTGGTGTGTGCCTGCCCTCCCTGTCCAGAGCTACCTCACTCACCCAAGTTTGCTGTATCCTGCAGGGAAAGAACGTTCTCACCATCAGCTTACTTTCTTCCTCCGCAGGGGGCCGGGAGGGGTCCCAGGAGTCACTGAGCCCACCTGTGTGACTCAACCCCTCCTGTCACCTCCACCCTAACTTATCTAATGGCCATAATGAACCCTGTTTCACAAAATTAGAGGTTCAGAGAGGCTAAGAAACACACCAGGCTGTACCTGCCACACAGCTAGGCTATGGCCCCAGCCAGGAGCCTAAGGCCCCAGCACTCGTCACCCTGCCTCGGGTCCCTGCCTGCCACCACTTGGGTTCTGGCTGGCTGACATCTCCACTGTGTACACAGGCCTAGGCTCACAGCACTTCTAGGGGCCTCTGAAAATGTTTTAAGTTTAATGTATTTTAAATCAGAGGGAAAAAATGTAATAATAATGAATATATACTTATGAATCCAGCCTGCATTCTCTCTGCATTTATATCAATGCAGTCTTAAAATATAATGTTTGTCTTTTCCTTTCCTTTCCTTTCCTTTCCTTTCCTTTCCTTTCCTTTCCTTTCCTTTCTTTTTTTCCTTTCTCTCTTGGAGAGGGAGAGAGAGCATGCGAGAGCAGGGAGAGGGTCAGAGGCAGAGAATCTCAAGCAGCCTCCATGCCCAGCAAGTAGCTGACACAGGGCTCCATTTCACGACCCCGACAGCATGACCTGAGCTGAAATTAAGAGTTGAACGCTTAACCAACTGAGACACCCAGGCACCCCAGTGTTTGATATTTAAATTGACGGGGGCCCATGAAAGTCATGATTCAGCCCTGGTCTTAATGGCCAAGCTTCACTGAACCCCTCAGCACCGTGGAGAGCTCTCACTTGAGAGCTCTCCCCCAGGCCCCCAGCCTCGGAATGGGCTAAGTAGAGCCTGGGGTTTCCTGGGTGGCCAGCTCCGGCCCTGGCAGCTCCTGCCCTGGCAGGAGGCGGTTCAGATTGTCTGCTGTTGGGGTGGGGGAGAGAGAGGTTTGAAACGGGAGACCCAGTTTCAGCTTTAGGTGTGTCCTTTCTCCTCAGGTTTGGAGATGTTCTGGAGTGTTTAAAATGCTCACCAAAGATCGACTTGTATAAAGGGCTGAAGAATTTTCTGGAAAGAGCTGACCCTAGGCAGGGAGAAAGAGTTTCACACCCTAGGTTGGTTGAGGACCACAGCCTGGCAAGCAAGAGAGCAGAGGTGGAGGGCAGTGGCTCTCTGTCACTCCATTTGTGTGTGTCCCAGTCTATCCCTCCTGTGCGGGGCTTACCTGGGACAGTGATCAGCTGTAGTCCACTGACATAGGAACCCACAGCGGACCTCAGTGGATGTGCCTTGGGAGGCTGAAGCACGACGCCCCATGTGACCGTGGGGGCTGGCATCCCACTGAGATGTCCCCATGGACATTACTGTGTTGGAAGATGGGGTATCCCCTTCAGGGGTGGCCCCAGCTCTGGCGGGGAGGAGAGCAGCCCATGGCAGGAGGCCTCCTACAGGAGGGGACCAGGACAGAGGACCAGACCAGCCCTTCCTGCACCACCCTTCCCCTTCTATCCCAGACCCACCTCTTCAGAGAGCTGCCCCGGGTATCCTAATTCTAGTTTCCAGGTGCGCCCCAGCCGCGGAGTCCGAACCTCCAGGGGAGGGGCCGGGACTGTGTGTGTGACAAGTGTCCCCTACATGGGGAACCTGCTGCTTGGGCCATCTCCTCTTCACAAGCCCAGCCCCTGGAGCAGGCACATGATTTCCCCCATTTCTCTGGGGAGGACCCTGCCCCTCAGAGACATGAAGTGCTGGATCCAGGGGCCACGACGGACCGGACACGACCAGGACGCCAGCAGTGCTGCCAGCACCCGGGAGACAAGCTCGCCTGCGGGAGCAGGGCTGGCCCTGAGGCCGCGGGGTCCCGGGCACCGACCTGGGCCTCAGCCGGCCCTGGGTGTGAACCCCACCTCAGTCGCCTGCCAGCTGACCTGGACTCATCCTCCTGAGCCTCAGTACTCCTTTCTGTAAAATGGGGATAACCCCTCCCAAGTAGTGGTGGAGGTGGTCAGGACAGCGCCGGCCAGAAGGCAGCCCTCAAGGAGCGGCTGTCATCTCTCCCGAGGAGCGTTTCCTCCCTCCTGGCTCCTCCCCCAAATCCTGGCACCCACACTAAGTTCGAAAGACGTGGGCACAGGGTAAGAACCACCACGCTGCCGCCCTCTAGTGGCAGAGCCTAGCAACAGCAGAGAGGAACGTTCCACGGGATCTTATTCCAGGACCTGAACAAGATCTGAACAATTTTATGTGTATCAAAAAGCCATGCTTTCTTACGGGACCTAAGAATTCCATACAGCAGGGTGCCAGGGTTAGTTCAGTCTGTTAAGTGTCTGCCTTCGTCTCAGGTCACCATCACAGGGTCCTGGGATGGAGCCTTAGGGCTTTCTGCTCAGTAGGGAGTCTGCTTCTCTCTCTCTCTCCCTCTCTGCCCCTCCCCACTGCTTGTTCTCTCTCTCTCTCATAAATAAATAAATAAATAAACAAATAAATAAATAAATAAATAAATATTTTTAAAAAAGAATTCTGTACACCATATCTGCACGAAGAAAATATTGTAGTTTCCTCTGCAAAACAATTTTTTAAAACATTTGCAGTATGTGCACATTCACAAGTTCTTAAAATCAATTTTTCCCCAAAAATATTTTCATGTAAAATCAGTGGGCTGTTATGCTCTTGTGCTTCTTACATACTGGAAAATCCAGTTGCTTCCTGTCCGTCATCCGGAGCCCACAGAGCACCCTGGATGAGTCACTCCATCTCCTAGAGACCACGCCACGACAGCTGTTGTTAGCTGGAGTAAAGGGGGTGAGGCTTGGGGGTCTCTGACAGCAGCATCTCCTGTCTGCTGCCCTGTGCACGTGTCCCACCTTTTGAAAAGTCTGTCTTGGGCCACGACCAAGTGCTGAGGCAGCAATAACTCTCCCCCAGCACGCTGCCTGCCACGCCGGTCATAGCTCACCCTCCCCGCCTCCCTCCTCGCTGGGATTTAGAGCCCTACTCATCATCTGGCTGAAGTGTCAAGGATTTCCTTTCCTGGAGGAAATTAACTTGCATCTTACACTTTACACCCATAGAAATTTAATCATCCACCATCCCCAGTCTGTCCTGCGTGACAGAGAGACGGCTGCCGGCCCCACTGCTCTATGAAATACGGCCTTCCCTGTCAGTCCAGGGGGACTGGGGGAGAGGGGCTTTTGGCACCCACAGAGAGCAGGTCCTTCTAAGTACAAGCCTGAGGATTTGATCCCCTAGGAGGAAACTTAGAGGTGGCAGGCATGATGAAGGGAAGAAAAGGCTAGGACGCGTGTGCTGGAGGGCCACAGGGCAACGGCAGGTGACCCCCAGTGTCCCCTCCTCTTCACCTCAGGACACAGGGGGATTAGGGCTGTGGCTGAACCCTGCTCCACTAGCTGGTGACTTTGGGCAAGTCACTTAATCTCGCTGTGCTTCTGATACAATACGGGGTGGTTGAAAGAATTAAATGAATTAATACATTGCATATAGTAAGCACTCAAAAGGGCTCGCATTATTACTGTTATTATCAGACCTTATCATCTCTCCCCAGACAAATGCCACAGCCTCCCCGGGCTGGCCCTGCATCCTGCCTCCCCGGCACGGCCTTTTCCTGCGCAGCCACCAGGACTCCTTCTAAAGGAACTGTCTGGGGGCATCTGGGTGACTCCTGCTTGTGTTTGCTCCCTCTCTCAAATAGATAAATAAAATCTTAAAAAAAAAAATAAAGGAACTGTGGCTACATCTCCCCATCCCCTCCCCCACCCCCACCCCCCACCGTTGCCTTCCTCCAGCTTCCTCTCCTGCCCCTTGCCTCTTCCCACCTAACGCTCAGGGCCGGTCAGACTCCCAGCGCCGCTCCGCTGGCTGCGTGAGTCCAAGTGAGTCTCTGCTCACACTGTTGCCTCCCAGCCCCTCTCTGATTGCACATTCTTGCTCTGATAGTGCCTCTCCTAAGAGGGAATGTCTCCCTCAGGTGCCCCAAGTCCCACCCCGCTCCCCTCTTTGTGCCCTATGTGCGACCCTGTCACAGCCCAGATCACACGGCGGGATGGCCCTTGCTTGCGGGTCTCCTCCTCTGGCTCGTGAGCTGTCCCGAGACGGGACCGAGGTTTGCCTTCACCCCGGTGTCTGGAGGGCAGAGGCCCAGGTCCTGTACAGGGGAGAGGGATTCAGGAAGTAGTACTTGAACGAACGCTTGTAACGTTCCCGGGAGCTGAGCTCGGGGCCACAGGTTCTGAACTCCGCTGGATACAAACACCCTGGGACAGGGCAGTGGGCATTACCTCCTGGGCGGTTCTTAATCAGGGCCCAATGTTAAGGCCACCATGCAAGCAGACATTTAGACTCCTCCCTGGAGCCCGGGGCTCGCACTGGGGACCTAGCAGTGGGAGTCAGGGCTCTCAGATCCAACCACGCTACAAGGTCAAGCATGGAGGCCCCAAGCACCTTGGACATGGCCCCTCTGTGAGGCAGCTTGAGCTCGCCATTGTCACCTGCCCTGAATACAGACCTCTTTACCCAGGACTCGAGGCCTCGAGGCATCTCTCACCCCTACTACCCCACCTGCTTGGACACCCAGCATCACTCCTCAACTAGGGGAAGTGTCCCCTCACTGAGGAAGGTCCTATACGTTCCCACATCCTTACCCGTCGCTCTACCTGTCCTCAAGGCCCAGGTTAGGAGAGAGGGAGAGAAACGGACACAGAGGTAGATTTTTATTGCACACCTGTTAGTGCCAGGCCCCTCGTGAGGCACTTTAGACCTGGTCCCTGGAGCCGTTTGCACCCGCATCCACTCACCTGCAGAGACCTTGAGCCTGATCCCTTGGTGACTGGTGATTCCCTCTCAACCACAACTGTGCAGAACAAATAGGACGCCAGCTATAAATGCCACGCCACTTTCCAGCAGTCCTAGTTTCAAAAGCAAAAAGGAACTGGTAAAATTAGCTTCAGTAATATATGTTATTTAACAGAGCATATCTAAACTACGATCATTAGCAACATTAACTGTTGCTAATGAGATCTTTTTCATCGTTTATGCGAAGTCCTTGGGATCCAGTGTGTCTTACACCAGGAGCTTGTCTCTGTGGGGACCAGCCACAGCTCAAGGGCTCCGCAGCCACACCTGGCCAGCTGCCGCCGAACGCACTGAACCGAGCCGAGCTAGACTTCCCGAAGTTCTGGCCGCGTGACGCCCCCTTTGGAGTTTCAATCCTCTGCTTGTTAAGAGGTGCTGACAATAGCACCTGCGTCCCACGGCTGCTTTCCGTGATGTAAGAGCGTTCAACAACGTCAGCTGCTGGGGGCACGTGTGTGTCTGTGTGCACACGTGCAGGTGTGTGCTAGCATCGCCCTGGTCAGGCGAACTGCTTTGAAAACGCCGTTTTCCTGGCTCAACAAACATGTGTTGCATGTCCGCCACACGTGTGCGGGGCGCTGTTCTGTGAGCTGGGGTCACAGCGGTGAACTAGACGGACACACTCCCCGACGCTGAGGCGGGCATAACACGGAACATTTGTAAACCCACAGATCTGCTCGCTTGCCTCCTCCCTGCACCGCTGGGCTCTGAGCTCCGGGGAGGTTCCAGGCCTTGATGGGGGAAGAGATTCCAGGAGGACAGGAGAAGCTCTGGTTCCCTCCACCGGCTTCCTGACTGTAATGTGGAGGCACGTGCACTAGGTGGCGGTATCGGGCCACATTAAGCTTTCAACTCCAGCCCGCCTTCGTGCGGGACCCTCAGAGCTTCATGCTCTTCCAGAGCTCAGACTTCCCAGGAACCCCCAGACTATCTGACACCTCAGACCCCCATATCCCAGAATCCCACATCCTTAAATTTTAGACCCCTCAGACCCTCCAACTTCCCAAACACTAGATTCCCAAATCTCAAACCACCCCAGAGCCTAGACCTTTAAGACTCTCACCCTCAGACACCCCAGGGATCCACAACTTCCAGCCCACTGAATCCTCAGACCCAGATCTTCCAGACCCCTAGCACCTCCGGATTCCCAAACCCTGATCCTCAGACCCTGCCCCGATGCCTCTTAGGCCCTCCTCACCCCCAGATCCTCAAACCCCTAGACTCCACAAACCCTTACCAACCGCCTGCTATCTTTAGACCCTTCTAGACTCTGTAAACTCCAGTTTCCTGAGAACTATCAGACGCCCCCCAGACCTCTCCCCATCTCCTAGACCCACAGACCTCTAGACCTCCACACCACTACCAACAACTACAGACCCCCAGTCTGCAACCCTCCCCAAACCTATCTGATCCCCAGGTTCCCACACCAAGATCCAGGTCCCCTGACTGTTACTTTCCACCAGAGGCTCTCTTGGGGAGCTTTGTGCCAGGCTAGTGGGTGCTGACCACCCCTTGCCCTGGGACATGGCGCCTCTCCGTCCTCGTAGTGGGGGCCGCAGCATCTGGGCATGAATGCCACAGCCAGGAGGGATCCCATCCTGCAGAGATGGGCAAATCAAGGCTGGGAGAAGGGAAGAAGCTTGCTCAAGGCCCCCAACGTATGAGTAGATGGAACCCAGACCTCCAGTTCCTGGCTCCTGCCATGCCTGGCAGTGTACATGGTCAGCAAATGCTGGCCATTATTATTATTACTATTACCCACACAGTTTAGCCACCCATTTCCTGGCCCCAGCCTGAGCTGACCTTTCCAAGGCCCAGTGTGGGACCATTCTATCTTCCTGGGACTGAACAAGCAGAACACCTCCCAATTTAGCAACATCTGCAAATTTAATTAACAAGCTGTTTATCTTCCTGGCCCAGCGATTAATAAAGGTGTCAGGCAGAACAAGACTCCACACAGCTCCCCGCAGTGCCCTGAAAATGCCCCTCCTTCCACGCAAGAGGCCTGGCCATTTATCAGGGGGATGGGGCGGGATATACTTGCACTGACCAGAGAAAGGGAGGGGAAGGGAGAGAGAGACAAAGCAGGGAGCTACACAGCATCACCCCCCAGACATCTGGCCCTTGTTTAGTGGTTGTGTGATCGGGCACTGAACACTTCCTGTGTGCCCGGCGCTGTGTTGTGCTGACGTTCAGCAAACAGCACCCGATGGTCATCGCAGCGGACTTGTGAGCAGCAGGGGGACAGATGCCGTGCACAGGCTGAAGCCATCTTTTCCAGTATTGGAATTAATCAGACAAATGCCCCCATTCTGGGGAGAACGAGCAGTTAACCGGTGGGCATGCTGCCTTCTGGAGCTGGGGGAGCTTTTCAGTGAGGACGCAAGAAAGCCACCACCTTGGTGGTCGATGGCACCTTCTTGCCAGTCCGTGGAAGTTGGAGCTTTGCAGCCACCATCACTCCCTGCCACCCTCCCACGCTCCCTAGAAACCCTGAAGGATTCTGGTTTCTCTGGTAGCTGCTCGGGGAATAGCTCCAGGACAGTTGCCATCAGCACCGTTTGTGATCAAAGCTAGGACAGCATTCGAGTTTGGTCTCCTAGACATGCAAAGATGGAAAGAGACTCACCTAGCCCAGCACGTGCCTTTTACAGGTTAGGAAACTGAGGCACAAAGAGGTGACTTGTCTCAGTGAGCACAACAGCCAGGACCAGATGTCTCCCTAGATTCTTTCTACTGAACGGAACTGCACCCCTCAGCCTCATTATACTACCCTACCTGCACCCCAACCCCCAACCTGGGAATAACCTTCTACCCCAGGCTTCTCATCCAGACACACATATAGCCTATGGGAGCCCAAATGAGTGAGACACCCTGGGATGGACACCCGCGCATGCGCGCGCGCACACACACACACACACACACACACACACACACACACATTCAGGCTCTTTGAAAGAGAAATCCCGAAGCATCCACCACTCACCTTGTTCTGCAGACTTTCTCATCTTCTCTGTCTCTTCAAACCCTCACCAGCCTCTGCCTTCTCCAAATCGTCAGCTAATGGCTTTGCTTCTCAGGATGCTGAGAAGAGAGCAATTGGAGGGAAACAGACTCACCACTACCAAAGGTCACCTGGCTGGTCAGATCCTCCCCTTTTGCTGCTCTTAAAGCAGCTGTGCTCTCTGGGCCCCCATGTAACGCCCTCCCTCTCTACCCCCACTGCAGGGTCTGCCACTCCCCCAGCTTCCCTCCTACCTGCTGGCAGCACCGTCTGGTCTCCTTTGCTTGTCCTCCTCATCTCCCAACTTGAGGGAGTTCCTAGCACTCAAGTCAGATGCATCTCGTTTCTCCCCTTCCGTGAGCTTTTCATGTCTCCTCATGCAGTTGGTGGCTTTTCATGTGGTCCATGAACTGATGGCTCCCAAATTTATGTCTCCAGTGCCGGCATCTCCTGGAACTAGAGATGAGTAAGTATCCATCCTTATGGGACTTCTTCTCTTGGATGTTTATGTAAGCCCTTTAAATTTAATAGGATCTCAGAACAAACTCTTGCTGCTCCCCAGCCCTAGTCAACCTGCTGTCCCCGATCCCTGTCTGCTGTGGTGACCGGGGCCGTGCTGCTCTGGCCACCTGTACACGGGGACGGCCGGACAACATCCGCCTCCTGTCCACATGCGGTAGGAGGTGTTGGCGAAACTGCTCAGCACCCAAGCCTGAACCCCTGGAAGTGCGGAGGATGTTAGTACCCACGGGACCCCCTTGTCCAGTTGGGGCAGAAGCGGCTGGATGGGTCCTCCCTCCTTCATCTCCAGGCATTGGTTGTGAGAAGCATCTCACGATGTTCTTCAGGAGGTCTCAGACGGAAGCGCCGGTCACTGCGGACTGGCCAGCTTGATAGTTGGTTGGCTGATAATTGATAATCAGCGATAATTCTGGCATTGGCTCTCCTTCCCTTCCAGCTTTCTTCCCTGCTCCCTGCGCTGGCTGCTGGCTCCAGATCTGCTCTCAGGGGAGCCCAGGCTAAGACCCAGGAAGAGTCGCTGCTCAGACCCCCTTCGAGAAAGGACCTCGGCCTACCTGTGAGCAGCATGTTTCCCCGACAGCCTCCAACTGCTGGCTCCATCCACTTTTGAGCCGAAGGCACACTGCTCTGGGGTGGCCCCAGCAAGGACTGAGCATCATCAGGGCCTGGCCCTGACCCCCAAGGCAGGTCTCCTGTGCTGGGCATGCACACGTTCTTGGGGGGGGGGGTCTGCATCCCAGTCTGATGCTCCTCTGCTCACCCCACATCTTCCCCCTCCTTTTATAGGTGACAGCCCTCCCCCCACCAACCCCCCCCCCCCATAAACTTCTGTGCCCTTCCTTCCTCTCACAGTCTGCTTCCCGGACACTCCAACCTGACACTCAGTTTGACAAGGGGCTGGGGGAGAGTGAGAACGGCAGCCAGCTGGGCAGAGGGGGGAGAGTTTAGACCACTGTGGGGGGAGTGTGTAATGGAAGATAATATTTCACACCCTCATATTCTTACAGGGCATTCTTCAGCTGTGCGTGGGGAGGTGGAGGCCAGATTCTGAGCAGCTGGAGTTTGAGAGTGTTGGGGAGGCACGGAGGTAGGGGGGAGCCGGGCAGGGCTGCCCAGGTAGGGCCGCCGCAGGGGGCTCCACACCTGTGCCGACCGGAGGCAGAGCAGGGCATGTGCACCAGCTGGGTCTGGATCCTGCCTGGGGGTGCCAAGCCGCTCCTCCTGTCTTCCAGAAGAACAGACACTTATAGGGGGAGCTCCCCTATTGGCAGGGCGGGACTTGGTGTCCAGGTGTCTATCTGCAGACTGTGTGCTTCTCCGGGGACTATCTGTGGATAAGGCGGGCTCATAGACCTCCTGATAAGATTTTACTAAATGCCAGCTTTGTGCCAGCTGGCGTGGGGCATGGTTGGGAGGGAAAAGCTTCCGCGCCAAGGAGCACCCAGCCCAGGGTGACAGATACATGAACACAGAGGTGCTTTGCCGTCCTCAAGACAGATGCTGTATCCAGGGACCACAAAGTCAAAAGGAGGCGATCTGAGAGGAGGTGACGCTTGTCCTAAGTCCTGAGGACGAACAGGAGTGGGGGTGGCAGGAACACGAGAGTGGGGCAGGGCATTGCCCGGGTGAGGGTGGGGTGGAGTGGGCATGGGGAGGCAGACTGGAGGCAGAGTCTAGGCTTGGTGGTGGGCAGGAGGGGTGACTGAGGTCAACTGGAAAGGCTGGAGGCTGCGAAATGTTCAGATTTGCATCTGGCAGCTTTTGCAGAATGGAAAGGGTTTAACTGGGCAGGAAGGCAGGCGGGAGAGGAGTCGGGAAACCCAGATCCAGGCCAAGACAGAGGGAAAGCAGAGGAGGGCCTGGGTGGGGGCTGGGGGGCTCCTTTCCTGGCTTGGGTTTCTCCAAAGAGACTTTTGTCCTCCTTGTTCCTCACAGAGGAGGAAGGGCAGAGCAGAAGCAAGACTGAGCACCTCTCAGCGTTAGAATTCATCACTATCTTTTTTGGTTAGGGATCAATGGCGGGAAGTGGCTGGGAGAAGTAAGATTTAGCCTTCCAAACTGGCGGAGAGGAAGGAAGGGACCAGAAGCACTACCACCAGCTCATTTGCATTTCAAACAGCCAGTTTGTTTTATCTGCTAATTAGCATACTCACCCTCTGCTGAAAACGAGTCCATTAAAGGAGACTCTGCTCCAGGCCCAGCTCCTCCTTTAAATATTTTTAAAGTGCATGATTAATACACTTGCCCAGTGCTGCCTGGGACTGTGTTGGGGGTCAGGGGGCAGGTAAATGAAAGAAAGTGGCTGCACTGGGCGCTGACTGGCTGATTAATCACAGCCTCTTTTCTATAAATCACGGCAGATGGCAGGAGCCTGCTGCGGGTCCTCGCGGGGAATGAGGTACTGCAGGCAGGATTGGAATAGGGGTCGGAGGGAGACCCTGGAAGGAAGGCCCTGTTTGTGTCCCCGCAGACCTTGGGCCCCGCCCCCTCTGTACTGTGAGGTGATTTCCAAGTTCAAGGGAGGCTGTGTCTGCTGGGAGGACAGGAAATCTCATCTTCCTCTTGGATTTTTCAGGATCTAAGACAGCAACAATTTTAGGCGTGCCTCATGTTGGGGTGGGTGGGCTGGGCACAGAGCAGTATTTGTATTTGTATATATATTTTCCAGAGTGGAATGTGAGGCTCAGCAAGGTCAAAGATCACCCCTGCGGCAAACTCCCAGGCCGGTCTCACACCAAAGCCTGCCCCTTGCCCACCTCCCTTCTGCCCTTTCGAGGGGAGCGCCATCTGACCCATCCATCCAATGCTCAGAAGGGTGGTCCTGGGCATTGCCTTGGCTGTCCTCTCCCCCAGGACACTGGCCCTGTATGGTTAGCCTCCCTCTGAGTTTCTATATCCACCTCAGATGTCCCTTCCTGGGGGCCATTCCGGGCTTCCCTCTTTCCAGAGACAAGTTCTCCTCCTTGGGTCCCCATGGGCTCTTGTCCACACTTTCCAAAGTATGTATGAAGTGGTGTCTCTTGACTTGTCCTTCTTCCCAGGGGTGACGGGTTCCCTGGAGACAGGACCTGTGCTCGCAGCTCTGGCGGAGCCTCATGGCAACACACAGCGTCAGGTTCTGGGGTGGGGAGGCGGATTTGTATCCAGGCGCCTTAGCCAAGCTAGCACCGCTGTTTCTGGAAGTCCCTTCCCTGCAGAGTTCCGATTTGCGTGGGCCCCAAGAGAGCGCTTGCACACAATGAGAAGGTGGAAGGTGAGAAGCAGGTGTATATTTTGACATTCAGAAGGCAGTGCAGGGCACGAGGTGCCCGCTCCAGCCCTCACGGGTGGGGCTGATCGGCAGGGGATGGATTTGGGGCTGGGACAGCCAGACCCTTCTTGAGCCTTCTTGATTCCTGGGTGGAGTGTGTGGTTAGCTCCATAAAGAAGGCACCACCAGCTTCTCCAGCGGGTCACCCCATCGTCAAAGGTGTAGGCTCAGAGGCAGGGACCCATGGATTTGAGATCAGGTCCTCCCTCTTGGGCTCCAGCTCAGCCCGTCCAGTCCTGCGTGTGCTTACTGCCTCTGCTCAAGCCAGCTTCCCTTCTCTGGGGTCTGCCCTGCGGGCTCCGAGCACCTGGCACAGCAGACATAGCCTCGCTCAGGCCGGCCTGCTCCCACAACCTCGGGGGAAGGTTGGCAGTAGACATCTTCAGAGAAAGACCGAGGCGCTGGGGTCCGATTAGCTTGGTGCTTGCAGAAGGTCTGGCCGGCTGAACAGAACGAGCAAGGGAAGACCAATAGAAGGGGCCTCCAGGGAGGCAGGCCGAGCTGGGTCCCACCAACCTCGTGGCTGGGGAAGGGATGCCAGAAGGGACACAGTGACGACGCACATTTTGGAGAGCTCCCTCTGGCTGTTGTGTGGACTGTGGTCTGTCAGGGAACAGGAGCGCAAGCAGATGGATCAGAAAGGTCAGGATGGCCACTGGGCCAGAGGCAGTGGCTGGGACTCAGAGGTGACATGAGCCAGCACAGGACACAGGTCGAGGTAACAGTGACAGGTCCTGCTACTGGCATTGATGTGAGGGAAGAAGGGCTGGACCAGCACAGCTCCAGCATATGGCTTGCTATCCAGGTTGGTGGTGATTCCGCAGATGGAGATGGGGGTCTGGGGAGGGGGTGGGGAAGAGATGCGGGGGTGGTAACAAAGTCATGTTAGGTTCCAGATGCCAATTTGACATCCACATGGGGTGCGGGGAGGGCTGACGGGAAAGCATCATCTGCTCATAAGATGGATGGTATTTAAAGCCCCCAAGATGGATGAGAAAGTGATGGGAGGGGGTGGGGAGGCTGAGCCCGGGGCTCCCCAACATATAGGGGTTCAAGGAGGCAGGCAGAACCTGCAAAGGGATCCAAAGGGAATAGCCAGCAAGGCAGAGGGGGCAATTAGAAAAGCAAATGTGAGGGGTTTGCTACGTATCTAATGTCACATAGTCTGGAATAGTATGAGAGTAAGTAGCAATTGTTAGAAACCTGTGGCCTGGGGGTTCCCATCACTCCCTAAATGGTGAGAGGGGCTCACTGTGCCTGGGCTATTCGTACAACAATGTGGCTTATGTGGAACACTTGCTTTCCTCCTGCCGGGCAGACTGGAATTTGGGGATGTGCCAGGCGAGGGTGCCTCCTTGAGCAGCGCCCAGCACAAATCCCCAGCACTGAGACTCTCCAGAACTTCCTTGGTGGACAGCATGTCGAATACGGTGTCATAATTTGCTGCAGGGGGAAGTAAGCACGTCCTGTGTGACTCTCCCAGGAGAGGCTCTAGGAAGCTTGTCTGGTTTCCTCTGGACTTCACCCCATGAATCTTCTCCCTTTGTTGATTTGCTCTGTACCCTTTTGCTGTTAAATAAAAAAATCTTATTCCTGGGTACGCTGAGTTCTACTAGTGAATCATCTAACCTGAGGAGGGTGTCTTGGGAACCCCAACACAAATGGGTTTAAAAAAAAGAATAATCTACTATTATAATTTGAAAACGAAAAACTTCGACCTGGGACTTTCTTTGGAGAACGATTGTGTTTTTCTAAAGCTGGAGAAACAAATTTATTTCTCAGGCACTGCTTCTTGGTCCCCCCGCAAGAATATTCCCCATGGTTTTTTGTCCAGCTGCCAATGCTTCCCCTCCTGCCAAGCACAGATCAGCCACCCTCCTCCAGGAAGCCAACCCTGAATGCTCCCCCACTCCCTCACTTGGCACCCGGGCTCTGCTTCATCTTTGGCTGCTCAGTTAAATCCCAGCACTCCTGAAGTTGCACAGTCCAGGCCGCTGGTGCCTTGAACCTCTCCAGCTATATGTCGCCAGCAAGGCTCTTCTCAGAGCCCTTCTCTCCCTCAGGCAGGGGTGAGGGTCAGCAGGGTCCACTCTGGAAGTGTCCGTGGTGACCTGGGCCCCTACCGGGCCTCGTTTTCTCATCTGTAAGGTGCAGAGGATGGGTGAGCGACTGGAAGTGGGTGGAGGGCTCTGCAGCCTCTGGGATGAAATTCAGGACCCGGACCGCTCCCCCGCCCCCCTCCACCGCTGACAGGCACCTGCAGCTCGCCGTGGATGCTGCGCAGGACAAGCCTGCTCTCACCAGGGGGCGCTGGTGGGCTGGCCGCGGGACCTTGTGTCCTCACCCCTCCCAGTTCTGCGGGACCCTGCTCTTGGATTAGAAATCATTCTCTCAGGACTATGGACTCCGAGAAACAAACTGAGGGCTTCAGAGGGGAGCAGGGTGGGGGAATGGGATAGACTGGTGATGGGTAGAAGGAGGGCACGTATTGCATGGTGCACTGGGTGTTATACGCAACTAATGAATCATCGAACTTTACATGAGAAACCAGGGATGTACTGTATGGTGACTAACATAATATAATAAAAAATATCATTATAAAAAAAAGAAATCATTCTCTCAGGATGCAATTTCAAACAGGCTTCGGGAAAGGCGCTTTGAGACGTTCACTGTAGCTTTAACTTTGGCTTTCAGAACCACACTGAGACTCGGGCAAGGTTCCAGGGCTGACCTTGAACCCCAGCAGGACCAGAGAGGAAAGAACACTTTTGGTGAAAGATTTAGTGAGCTTTCAGGATTGGGGGTGCTCAGCATGAGGTGAGGGTGCCCTTACCTCTCTCTCCTTCTTGCTCGGGAGGATGGCCCTTCTCGGGGGAATGGAGGAGCCGGGACGCGCCCAGGTCTGCAGCGGGGCCTGGGGCCTTCCCTCAGAATTCCCCACACTGTGGCAGATGTGCCTGTGAGGTGAGAAGTCAGAACCTGAGGCCAAGCTTCACATTTTGCCAACCCAGGACCCTTGGGGCAGGTTGTGCTTGGGCCTGGCTCCTGGCTGGCCCTGGACAGCAGAACAGTCCTCGGCAGGGCCGGGTCACCTGGGGCCAGCAGCAGCCACAGCTCTTCCTGGGAGAGATGCCAGTTTCAAGGGACTCCTTCATCAGACCCAAGCCCACCCACCCCCTGAGGGGCCTGGCCTCAAGGCTCAGGGAGAGGAGGGGGCACTGTCCCCCAAGGAACTCCTCCTTTCCCCAAGGACGGCAGCACTTTAGATCCCGGGGAGACACCTCAGCAAAGAGAGCCCTGGGTGTCTGGTGGGGGAAGGGGGATTGATGGCCACAGATGAGCAGGGGTGGGGGTAGGAGAAGAAGTTGCTAGACAGAGAAGGAGACAGGGTTGAGTGTTTGGGGCATTGATGTCGCAGAGAGAAGGATGGGGAGCAGAGGAAAGAAGGGGCTTGCTGGTCATGGTGCCAGAGTTTAGACTTGATATGATAAAAATAGGGAGCCATAGTAGCTTCTTGAGTGAGGGAGTGGCAGGGGGCGGGCGGGAGCTGAGACTGGGAAGGAGCAATGAAGGAGATGGGTGATTGACGCAAGCCTGCACGCATCTGTGACGGATCTTTAACCCATAGAACCCCCTGGTTCCGGTTCATTTACTAAATTAACCTTCGGAGCTGCCATCAAAAATCACATTTTCAAATGACGTGCGAAAATGCCCACAGTGTAATGCTGAGTGAAAAACTAAGAAGCCGTCCATCATATACATTCTAATCTCGATTTTGTACGAGAAGTCCATGTGTCTGCTCTTGTTGGGGCACAGCTGGCTCGGACTGCTTTATGATGAAGACTTATTTACGGTGTTCTTCGTTTTCTCTTTCTTTGCCTGAATATCTTCCTTCACTTCCTGGGAAGATTTCTGCCTCAGGGCCCCTACCCCTGGGGTAAGAGGAACTAGCTTCTGATTACCAGTGATCTATTTAGCTTCTGGATTTCAGGGCCCTTCCAAGGCCATCAGGAGGGAATAGGGTGGAGCATGTGGCAGGGAGAAGCGGGGTTGAGAGGGGCTCCTCTCAAACAAGGGGGAGATTCTGGGCCTGGGCCTGGGCTGAATAGGGGGAGGTCAGGGACCCAGAGGCCTCAAGGAAGGTGGCAGATATCGGTGGTCACATCAGGGGTCCTCTAAGGAATGTTCCTACAGGTGCCAGTTTCCAAACCCTCGGAGACGCCCCATGTCCAAGAGAGACACTGGGGTCACTTATGTGGACAAACATTAGTGACAGGTGACTCAGGGCTCCTCGACATCTCAGAATCCACACTGAGCTGAGAGACAGCCCAAAGTGACATGCTGTTTCCTGCAGACCCAAGGTGGTGGCCAGAGGGGTTTCCCCATCATACATACTGAAAAAAGGAAAGTAGAAAAGGAAAAGAAAAAAGAACAGAGTCTGGAGGGAATATACCAACTCTTACCAACAACTCTCTCCGCAGGTGGGGTTCTACAACCGCACTAGAAGTTTTTCTTTTCTTGACAGTGCGCTGTGGTTTTCTAATTTTCTACAATGAACAAACGTGAATTTTAAAATTAGAGGAAAAAATAACCCAATCAGGAAAACTCACTCTGGGAAGACCAGGCATAGGGGACAGGGACAGGGTGGTGCCACTGGAGGGACCGGGCTCCACGGTGACTTCTGTACTGGTGCGAGGCAGAGAGACCCGAGGCACCTGTGTGGCATGTACACACCCCTTCCTGACCAGCTGCCGCCCCCTCCCCCTGCTGTCACTCACTCCTGGAGGCCAGATGGTGCCACCTCCATGTTTCCAATTAGATGTGCCTCATTACTGGCCAGCTGAGGGGACGGGAGCCTGAGCGGTGCCCACCAGCCTACCCCAGCCCCCATTTGTCAAAGTGAGGGCTCAGGGTTCCTTCTAAGACAATAGGACACCTTATACTTTCCCGATTTCTCCCTCCCACCTCTTCCCCATCCTGCTTCTCCTTTTGTGTCTCTTTTTCCCGTGATGGCACCTACATCCTCCCAGGATCCTGGTGACAGGATTCATGCCCATCTTTTTCCTTTTCTACCCTGACAATTAAAAGCCGTCGAGTCCTAAGAATTTGCTTTCAAAGTCTCTCTCCCCCTCCCAAACATCTCCCCGCCTCTCCATGCCCTGCATTTCCTTTTCTGTCCATGGCAGTGGCCTCCTTGCTGGCCTTCCTTCTTTCCCCTGCCCATAATGCCACGCCACAGGAGAGAAAAATACTGGGACTCTGATTTCTATTCAAAATGACTTTGATGACACTTTCCTTCCCCCTACCAAAGCTAATAAGATACAATCCGATTCCCTTTTCTTGCAGCTCAAAGCTGTCTGGGGTCAGTCCTGGGCTGGTAGGAGACACAGCAACACACGTCACTACCTCAGAAACTTGCTCCCACGGCAGGCATTACTAATCGATCACAGCACTCTCCTTCTGCTAATCCAGGAGGTGGCTTTGGGGTTCTCTTCAGGACACCGTGTATCAGGCACCTCAAAACAACAACTGATCAAAGCTGGCTGTCTCGAATCCACTCCTCACCCAAATGTCTGCGTCTGTCTCTTGCCTACCCCTTTCTACTGTCCAGCCACAGGGGTAGGCAAGAGAGAGATACAGACATTTGGGTCAACGCATGCTCACGTGGGGGTGAGGAAGGAGGGTTAATAGCGGGCTACCTACGCAGGTGTGGGGAGTTGAGAGGTAACCCCAGGCTGGGGCAGACTCCAGGACTCACAACAGAAGAGCGGTTGCACCCTCTGACTGAAGAGGCCAGAAACTCCAAAGGGGAGAGTTGCATTGAATCACGACCTGAAGCAGCCCCCAGTGAAGGAAGCCGGGGGGACTAAGCACCCCCGCCTCCTTCTCCTGCCTCCCTCACATCACAAACCCAGGCTTCCCATTGCCTGAGGCCAAATAAAGCTGGATGGTGAGAGAGCTCAGAGGAGGGAGCAGGGCTGAGTGCATCTGGGAGACACCGGAAAATTCTAGCCCACTGGAGGGTTCCCTGCTCAGCCCCACAGAGAAGAAGTTCTCATGGAGAGACCCTCCATGTGCTGCTTATTCTCACACCACCATGCTTTTGTGCAGAGAAGCTGATCACGTGACAAGTAAATGACACGGAGTAGGACAAGGGCCACCCTCCATATAGGTACTCAGAAAAGACAAGGTAGATGTTAATGGGTGCATAGATCAGGGAAGGCTTCCTGTAGGAGGTGGGGGTAGAGCAGGAGTTTCAAGTGAAGGTAGTGGTCTTGTGCTATAGCTGTGTAAGTCTTCACTCGGGACAGAAGTTTCTTTTCTGGATGGGCTGGACTGGGCTGGGTGATGAGAAGAGAGAACTATTTGCAAACCCCACCCTGGTCCCCACCTGCAGTCCTGTGGGGAGATCTGTGGGCACCGCGAGGCCAGGCTATCTTCTTCCTGCGCTGCTGAGGGAACATGGCCCCCGAGAATGACACTGCCTGCCTTCCTCATTATCGGGGTGGAAATTCTAAACAGCCTCCCCACATCATGGCCCTGATAATCATAATAAATTGTAGCATTTCAGAGCCCAAAGCCCAGAGGTGGCTGGGGCACATTAGCAAGAGCCGCAGCTAGCAGCAATATGCTGCCACGAAATAAAAGTGTGGCCTGAAACCTCTCAGCACCAACGCGCGGCGCCCCTGGTTGATTTCCGGTCCTTCCCTCAGCCAACCTCATTAGTCTCACCCCAATATGTTCCACTAATGATGCCCCGACACAGGTAGGGGCGCATGTCCTTATGGTCTGGGCAGCCGGGCCTCCTAATAAAAAGTAATAATAATAATTAAGAACAACCTATTAGGCTCCTTTCCCCCGCTCCACACCCCCAGCCCCCACACTGGCTCGGGACCAGGAGCGCCGGCCGGGCCCCTGCAGTGCCGCCCGAGATTTATTCCGAACACGCCGCCCTGGCAAATGGCTCCAGCGCTCCTGCTCCCCGCCCACTAACGAACATCTGCTGGCGGTTCCTGGGAGTTCAAGGGCTTTGGGGGGTGGCTTGAACGTGGTATAATCAGAAACCAAACACTGCTACCACCTCTATTCTGGAGAGCCACGAGCAAGCCCGTCTCTGGGCCTTTGGGTCCATGTTCTTCCTCCAGGAATACCTTTCCTTGTCGCCTCTTGGGTGGACTTCTCATTGTCCAGTGCTTTGTCTCTTTGAAGCCAAGGCCTCAGGGCCAGGTGTCAGGTCCCCTGATTTTGAGTTCGTTGAGTGAATTTATGTGATGGATAGGATGCTCGGAGAAATAAACCAAATGTTCACATCTTAGAACCTTCCCTTTGGCTAAATGTTAGCAGGAGTGAAATTCAGCTCCTAGAATTAGCAGGTTCAAGGGTGGTCATTGATGCTTCTCTTCCCAAAGATGTTAGCTGCATGTGGCCTTTACCCACAACAGAGACAGGGCAAAAGCTTTGTACCACCATGGCAACAGCCACAGCCCAAGGGGCACTGCTGTGGCGGAGGGCTGGTGATGTTCCTGGGGCAGCAGCAGGGGTGGGGGCAGAGCAGCCAGGCTTTCCGTACAATTTCTGGGTCCGCATGGTCTTTGCAGGTAATCTGCAGGCTGGTCTGACGACAGGAAGTTGGTGGGATGAGGGGTAGGGCTCCCCTGCACTTGGGAGGTCTCAGTTGAAGAGGGGAAGGCTTGAGTCTTCCTTTTTCCTGCCCAAGAGGCCATGGGGAAGGGTGAGGGCGTGCTCGGTCTGGGGGCAGGCAGCTGGGAATGGAGATGAAAGTGTCTTCAAGAGCTTGGCTGGGTGGTTGGTTGGTCTTGTCGGGTGCCAGGGGCCAGCCTGGTCCCAGCTAAACAAGGGGCCCACCCCCTTGGAATGCAGGAACGAGAAGAATCCTCCCTATCTCTCTCCTCCGCAGGGTCATGCATGCAGGGCCGGACGCCTGGGATGCTTGCTCTCTCTGGCTGTCTGATCTCCCCACCAGGGGCAAGACATGGCGTGCATGGACACACACCCGGGCACACACACACGCAGCAGACACTCAGGCACCAGGAACGTTTTCAAACACTCAGTATCTGTGGCAAAGCACCTGTCCTCCCAGAAGACAGCAAGGAGTTCACCATTCATTTATCCCGTGGGCATTTTCTGGGCATTTGCCCCGTGCCCGCACCAGGCCAGGGCTGATGCAACAGCAAGCAAACCGCTCAGCATCTCAGCCTGCTTGAGTCTTCCAGGGGGGAAGGAGGGCTAGACCTGAACCAAACACACAAATCAAAGCATAATTACAGACCGAGACAAGTGCAAGGACGGAGTGTGTCTGTGTTCTGGGAAAGCGTGGCAGGGACCTGGCCCTGTCTGGGTCAGGGAAGGCGTCCCTAACAAAGTGACTTTGGAAGCAACGGCTGGAGGATGTGTAGGGTTAGCCGGGTGGGGGGCAGCAGCACCGGGAAGTGAGGTTCCAGGGGAAGGAGACTGCCTGGGCCGAAGCCCTGGGGCCGGCTGGAGACCGCTGACATGAAGGCCAGGTTGATGGCAAGCGGGGTGGCAGTGGGGCCCGAGAGGATGTTGTAGGATGTAGGTACAAGGAAAGCATGATCGGATTTGCTGGGGGGGGAGAGAACAGAGGAGGGCAAGAGCAGATGCAGAGGACAAGTTAGGACTCTCTTACCTCAGTCCTGGTGAGAGGTGAGGGGAATGTTAAGGAATTTGTCCGCAGTAACCTTGCCAGCAGTAGCAGTGGGCTGGCTGGGGAGGTTCTAGAAAAGGCGGAGTTGGGGATGTCCCCTGTCTGCTTGACTTACACAAAAGAGTGGAGGGGAAGCCTGGGGAAGGCCCAAGTTTGAGGACGATGCTTCCTGAGTTGTCTCCAGGCAGAGGGGTCGGGGTCTGTGGCATCGCCCAGGGAGTCCCTGGGATTGAAGCTGGGAGCTGGGGCGAGGCCAGCGGGGCTGATGCAGGGAGAGAGTGGGGGGTCCAGGGCTCTGCCACCTGGCTGGGCTCCAGACTCACACATGCTCCCTGGCCCTCACTCCATCTCTCTCTTTCTAGCACCTCTGCCTCCACCGATGTCCAAGTGGAGAGGAGCATATCCCAAACCAGAGCTACAAACAAGTAATTCTGTTTTCAAAACACTCATGTGAAAGAAGGTTGTTTTTTAGCTAAAATATGAGGAATATTCAAAACAAGTAACAAGCTGTGAGCATGGGCATGAATTGAAAACTTGAAAGGGGAATAAACAGCAGCCCGAAATGATCAATGTGAAACGGACAATGATCCCTATGAGTGTACTGTCACCGTGCTGTCCCTTAGTCCTGCTAGTAGATGGCCCCAGCCTGAGGCTCACCCAAGCCCCCGGGCAGCCCAGAGGCTCTGCATTACCTCCGGGGCAGTTCTCCAACGATGGGCCAGGAATCAGCAGCCCCTGGGAGCTTGTTAGAAACGGTACTTCTGGGATGTGAGGGTGATCTGACTGCGACATCCGTCACCCTACAGATGGCCAGTGTTGAGTCCGTGGTTCCGGCTGGCTAGGTAGGTGTCCCCTCTCTCCCTCACGGCTCCATGCGAGTCCCTCCCGAAGCTGCACGCTCATCGCTGGCCTTCCCCGATAGAGGAGGACCGTTCTTTGGTCAGAGGTATATAGTAGCTGTGCTCCCCTGTAGAGCCCCAAACAAGCTCTCGAGGTCCACTTGTGGGGGAACGTAGGGTGATCCAGCTTCCAAGACTCCAGACACGTCCAAATGAGGCACCTCGTGTGGCCGTCTGCCTTAAAAAATAAATAAAAAAGAAATGGTAATTCTACACCCTACTCCAGACCTCCTGAATCAGAGATTGGGGGTAGTGCCCAGCAAGCTGTGGGTTTATTTTTTTTAAAGATTTTATTTATTTATTTGAGCAAGAGAGAGAGAGAGCAAGCACAAGGGCAGGGTGAGGGTCAGAGGGAGAAGCAGATTCCCCACTGAGCAGGGAGCTCGATGTGGGGTTCAATGTTGAGGCTGGATCCCAGGACTCTGGGATCGTGACTTGAGCCAAAGGCAGAGGCTTAACCGACTGAGCCACCCAGGTCCTCTGGGTTTTTTTTTTTTTTTAATTGAGGGGAAATTCATATAACATAAAATTAGTAATTAAAGTGTACAGTTTAGGGGCGCCCAGGTGTCTCAGTCAGTTAAGCTCAGGTCATGATCTCAGGGTCCTGGGATTGAGTCCCACATCAGGCTCCCTGCTCAGCGGGGAGCCTGCTTCTCCCTCTCCCTCTGCCTCCTCCCCCCTGCTCATGCTCAGTCTCTCTCTCTCTCAAATAAATAAATAAAATCTTAAAAAAAAATAAAGTATACAATTTAGTGACACTGGTGAGCTCACCATGTTTCAGAACCACCATTTCTCTCTAGTCCCCAAACAGCTTCATCAGCCCAAAAGGAAAGAAGAAGGAAGGCAGGAAGGAAGTACAGAGGAAGAGCCGTACTTACTAAGCAGTTACTTCCCGTTCTCCCTTCCCCAGCCCCGCAGCCACCAGTCAATACGTTCCGGCTCGTGTGTGCATTCACCTGTTCTGGAGAGCTTATATACATGGAATCACATAATGGGTGGCCTTTTGTGTCTGGCTGCTTTCACTTGGCATCATGGCTTCTGGATTCATCTATGTTGTAACATAGCATCAGAGCTAGATTCCTTTGTATTATTGAATAATATTCCATTGTATGCACAGACCATGTGGATCTGGGTTCCCACAAGCCCCCAGGTGATTCTGAAGCATGCTCAAATTGGAGAACCATGACCCAGCAGTAGTGGGGACCGAGTTCCCGGGGGGGGGATGGCCCCCCTAGCATGCTCCCACAGCCCCCTGGATCCACATGCTGCAGATTCTGCTCCAGGCTGTAGAGTCACCACTGCTCTGGCTTTGAAAGCTGGCTCTGTCACCAACTAGCTCCGGGGGAACTAGCAAGTGCTCTGCTCTCCCCAAGCCTTAGTTTCCCCACCTATAATAGGCTGTGGTGAGGAGTAAGTAAGGAGAACCCAGAACTGGGCTCAATCAGGACAAACAGTTGTTTGATGGGCCCCTAGGAAATCACCATTTGGGTAGATTGAATGACATTAAATATACCTGGGGACAAACTCATGTGGGTTAAGGATCGAGCGTTTTATTCTGAATTCAATAGAGGCCACTGGACGTTTTAGGAGAGTGAGTGAGAAGAGCCAATGTACTTTATTAAACGAACCCTTGGATAATAGGTCAGGGATGCCATTTTCCTCTCTTTGGGGGTTATTGACAGCCCTCATCCCCATAGGGTCATCAGAACTCCCAAGAGATAGCTGGGTCTGGGGGATGACCCAGCTGAAACTTCATGAGACCCTGTTCTCACTGAACTGGCCACCAACTCTGTGACCTGGGTGCCGTTCTTATTCCCATTTTATAGACAAGAACACTGAGGTCTTGAGACAGATTCTAACCCATCTGCCTGCTAACACCATATATTTCCCTAGGCTGTGATGTTGGAAGATGGTACCCAGCATCTCTGGTGTCCAGACTCTGCCCGAAAAGTGGAACGGCCTGCCACTCCAGTCCTCTGGGTCGCCGTGGAGCTGGTCAGGTAGCTGGTCACACATCAGAGGAGGATCTGGAGCAAGGGATCCCCTCAGACACTTCAGTAGCAGTCCCTTAAACACTTCTGGGCGTGGACACCATTTTTGACACACACTAGCTGTGTGACCTTGGCCAAGCCACTTAACCTTTCTGAGCCCCTACTTCCTCACCTACAAAGACAGAATAATAATAGCACCTCAGGGCCATGGGGACAACTGGACGTAACACCTTGCTTTCTGCTCCCAAGGCTGGCCATGCAGGGTCACTCCATCCTGGCCACTCGCAGGCTTCCCAGGGTGACACTTGTCCCTGCGCTCCCCCAGCTCAGGTCCCTCATGCACTGGGAGATAGAGGTCTGGGCTGAAAGAGACCAACCCCACACTGCCGGTGGGCACTCCCTTGGCCCCAGCAGCCTGGGTGAAGGGCAGGCATTGACTTGAAGGGGAAATTGTCCTGCTCGCTGTCCTCGGAACCTAGAGGAAGCCAATGACACAACCGAGTGTGGACATTAATGCAATCGAAGGGTAATTCAATCACTTTATAGAAGTTGATCTGTCCTTTTTATTACAATTACTGTCGGCTGGGGTGTTTCGTTCCATCATGGAAAATAAACATCATTTATCATACTTGTAAAGATTAGCCCCCGACAGCTACAGCTCTTGCTTTGCATAAATGTGTATTAATGTCGGCCCTGCCCGCCGTGTGGGGAGAAGTCTATATTTCACAAGACTGATTAGGCCCCGTCACCACTGCTTTAAGTAATGTCTTATCATGACTGATACACCCCGACTGCAAAACAGCATCCGGGAGGGGGGAGTGGGGGCTGCTCCAGGCAATTTATGGCGGCACAGGAATGAAAAGCGGGCCTAGGAAGGTGGGCGTCTCTTTCCTCTGGGCCTGGGCCCATCCCTGAGGCTGGGGACTGCCCTGGCCACCCTCGTGCCAAGGCTCCCGACCAAGAAGCAAAGGCTGCCCACAGGGAGTCAAGAGCCGGGGAGCCCGGGGCCCACTGGCCACTGCGGAGTGCCCAGCCCAGCCCTTGAGTGTCCTCCTCCGAGACCCCACCAAGGTTCTCTTGCTCCTCTCCTCCACTTTGGGGCAACTGGCCCTCCAGGCCCTTCTCTGTCAGGAGCCCCTTGGATCGATTCCCTGAAGCCTCCCCTGTTTTCTCCCACGCCCAAGCTGTGGTCTGTCCTGGCTGTCCCCTGGCTACCACTGCTGACGGCCAGATTGGTTTCCAGCCCAGGCTTCTCTCCTGGGCTCAGCCTGGCGTCCGTGACCCCCCACCTGGATGTCCTACCATGGCACTAACCTACTTTGTCCGTCTTCCCATCTGCCATCCACATGGTGGCCAGCGTGGTCCTGATAAACAGAAATGCGATCATAGCCCTCTGGGGACACCACGTTGCCCGTGGGACCATGCCTAAGCTCCCCCAAATCAGGCTGTCAGACTCTCCTCCTCTCCTCCCACAGCCAGACCCTCCCGCCCCAGCCATGGCAAGCTCATCCGTACCCGTCATTCACACACTCAGCCTCTGGGCCTGATGGGGTACCTTCTCCCCGTGGCCAGCCATGAAGCCCAGTTCCTCCCTGTGGTCAGGGCCTCCCTCAGCTTGGAGACGCAGTCCCCATGAGTCCTCGGACCCTGACGCTTCTCAAGCTTTCTTCCCAGTTGACATTATGAGCAGGACTTTAGGCAGAAAACATGGAAGACTGACTTCACAGCGCTCACACACGGCAAGTCCGATTCTAGGTGCAGAAAAGCATTTATATTGTTATTGGCTTTTATTGTTTTATTCACACTACATTTGTAAATTCCTTTGGGTTCTATAGTTCCATAAGAACTATAAGCATAAGGAGTTTATACCTAGTTTTATGTGCTCCTATTTAAGAAAAATTATAATAAATATAATGCAAGATTCTAGAATTTATTTTCCTTCAAGAGAGTCTGCCCGTTACCGAGAGGGCAGGGATTTCGTCTGTCTCGTCCACCTGTAGCACCTGTTGCCGTGCCTGGCACCCAGTAGGCACTCACTGAATGTCTGCGAGTGAGGGAATGAAGCCGTGAGAAAGAGGGCATCTGCGTGGATGGGGGATTGGACTCTTGGAAGCACCAAGAAGACGGCAAGTGGGTATTTGCTAGGTGAATGAATCAGGGACTAAATGAGCAGACGTGTGGACGAGTTAATGAATGATGGGCTGTTCAGGGCCATTGCAAGCATGAATCGAGGCAGGTGGGAGCAGGGCTCAGTCAGGCACCTGTCTATCTAGACGTCACCTGAAAGATGACACTGCAGCCTGCCTGGCACGGGCCTGGACCTGAAAGCCCTCTAGGGTCTGCGGCTGCCTCGGTGTCCTCAGACCCATCCGGTCCTCTCCATCCCTCTGAGCCATCCTCTCCCCACTCTCAAGGGGCCTCCTATTGGCTCCTCCCTTGGCTCTCCGGAAGGGTCTGGGCCTGCTCTCCACGCCTCTGCCACCTTAGAGGAGAGGCAGTAGGGAGGGGCTTTGCGGAGGTTCTCACCCCATGCACGCTAGCCAGGTGTGTAACCCAGTGCAGCGGTTTTTACTATTCTCACAGATATGTACACCCATCACGGGCAGTTTTAGAATATTTCATCACTTCAAAAGGAAACCCTGTATCCTTAGCTATCATCCTTTTATGTCTCCAATCCCCCTTCCCCCAGCCCCTGGCAGCCACTAATCTGCTTTCTGTCTCTGTACATTTTCCTCTTATAGATTTTCATATGAATGGGATCCACTTCCTCCTTTTTTCCTTCCCACCACCTCCTCCTCCACATTCTTCTCTCTTCTTTCTCCTGCCCTCCACCCCCACCCAGCCTGCCTCGAATGTGGACACAAGGTCGGAGGGGTAGCAGCCATTTTGTGACCATGAGGCAGTCTCAGGATGAATGCCGCACTCCAGGGATGGTAGAGCAGAAAGGAAGAAGGCACCTGCCTCATCCATAACATAGTAGAGCCTAGGGGCCAGATCTAGAATATCTACCTCCAGATTCCATGTTACGTGGAGAAAAGAAAAGAAAAGCCCTATGTAGTTGAGCCACTGTCCAGTTTCTGCTGCTTACAAATGACTGTCGTTGTAACTTGAAAACATAAACTGCAGCTGATTAGACCACTTCCTTGCTCAAGAGGCAGCTCAGTGACTCCCATCTTCTGTCCAATGAAGTCAAAATGCGTTAGCTTGGAACTCATGGCCTGTGGTCCTTCCTCACCCCTTCTGTGTCCCCAGGTCTGAGGGTTTTGCTTGCTGCTGGCTCCTCTCTCCATTCGTCCCTCTGGGAGCTCCTCTTTCCTTCTTTCTCCTTCTTGGAAATCCCCCCTCCCCATCCTGGCTTTAAGACCCGCTGAAATGGCGCTTGTCCACACACTGCTTCTTCCCCCTCTCCCCGTGCACACACACAACCTCTCCAAGCAATCCTGGAGTCTCGCCCCGGCACCCGGAACTTTGTGTGGGGTACAGCAGCTACCTGCCTGGCCTCATCGCCTTCCCACCCCCTCCTGAGTCCAGGACAATGCCTTGTATGCACATCATAGGTACTCCGCGGATACTTTATGAATGAATGAATACCAATGATTCTTTAATAATATACTTTATATGATATGGAAGCATATTTCATGCAACACATAAATGTAATAATAAGTGTTCTTTATTGGCCATCTACTCTCTGACAAACACTGTGTTAGGCACTTAATTTGAAAAAGTAATAATGTTTCTTTTTTTCCCTTTTGTATGCCGAAAGAATAAATGTTCTCTGTTGAATACAGAAAAATACATTCAATCATCCAGAGTTCCACCCAAGTCTCTGCACTGGTAGCATTTGGGAGAATATCTCTTAAGATGTACATGGTGTATTATAGATAGAGTAGGATGGAGAGAGAAGGAGATCACTATATATATAATGGACTTCCTCGGTAATTTGCAAGTTGCTGGCTATTCTTTTACTAGACATTTTATTTCTCAACTTCATGTGTATTCACATTTTACACTTTAGGAAACTGAGGCTCAGAGAAGCAAATTCACGTGCCCAAGGTGATACAGCTCGGACAGAAGCAAGGTGAAATTTTAACCCCGGTCTGTGGCCCTCCAAACCCTGTGTTCTTTTCATTTCACTCAACATACATAATGTTAGAGACATTCGGCTCTGAGTATTCACGCATAAGATAAGCCACAGAGAAGGATACTATGTATTTTATACGTAACGTGTCTGTTGACGTGTTGTGCACAGATCTGTAACCGCGCACCTGTGTACTTTAAGTCTGGGGTCTTAACCTGGATACTATGGACCTCTGAAGAGGACGTAAGTGGGCTTCAGTGGCTAGCAAGCCCCCCTGAAAAATCACTTGCGGCATTCTCTGTGTATGTCTGAACATTAACTTTCCTAAGGGAGGATTTATAACTTTCATGAGATTCTTAAAGGGGCTGTGACCCCACCCGAGCCAGGAGGCGCTGGTGTACTGAGTGCATGGGTCTGAGCCAGGCTACCTGCTGCAGGAACCAGCACACCCATACACCATCCGGGTCACAGCTGTGTGCTCTGGCTGCCTCGGGACTGCCCAGCCCAGCCCCCAGGCCCCCATGTCCCTGGCTGTGGTTCTGTTCTGGGAATTCCAGGCAGGACTGACCTGGCTCAGGGTGTGGATGTCCAGCCCAGAGGGACAAGGCACAGAGCGGGTGGTCAGGGAGAACCAGTGGATGGGGGGTGCTAGTATGGGCCGGTGGGGTCCAGGTGTGTGGGCATGGGAAGAAGGCAGGGCTTGTCACCTGTGAGACACTGCTCTGAAAACAGGGCCCTCTGGAGACAGAGCCGCTGACTAAGGACAGATGCTCCCTGGGAAGAGGGAGGTGTTGCTTAGCTCTCCTGAGCCTCAGTGGGGTCGGGACATGAAGACTAGGATTCTGGGCATCTCAGCACTAACTTTATTTCCAGCGCTGACTAACTTGTTCTTGGGCAAGACATTTCAGCTCCCCAGGCCTCAGTTTCCCCATATATAAAACTAGGAGCCTTAGCCTGCTCATAGCTAATGAGCCAGGGACTGCGGCCCCTGAGCCTAGATCAGCAGTGATGGTTGGCTTGTTGGTTGGTTTCTTTTTTTTTTTTTTAAGGTTTTTTTTATTTATTTATTCGACAGAGATAGAGACAGCCAGCGAGAGAGGGAACACAAGCAGGGGGAGTGTGAGAGGAAGAAGCAGGCTCATAGCAGAAGAGCCTGATGTGGGGCTCGATCCCAGATTGCCGGGATCACGCCCTGAGCCGAAGGCAGACGCTTAACTGCTGTGCCACCCAGGCGCCCCTTGTTGGTTGGCTTCTTGACCCTGGGACACTGAAAATGGCTGCTGGTCCTTCCCCTGGAGGGGTTGAAGAAAGAGGCTGTGGGAAGACAGGAAAAAGGAAGCCCTGAGACGGGTGGGAAGGCAGCAGAGGCTGTGAGCTCCTGGAGGATGGAGACCATGCCACCTCCTTCCCCACTGTCACCCAGCTCCTAGACTATTGCTTGGGGCACAGTGGGTGCTGTATTAGTTGACCCGGGCTGCAGTGACAAGTGCCATAAACTAGGTGGTGTAAAACAGCAGAAATTCATTGTCCCATACTTCTGGAGGCTGGAAGTCCAAAATCAAGGTGTTGGCAGGGCCGTGCTCTCTCTGAAAGCCATGGGAGGACTCTCTCTTGTGTCTTCCTAGCTTCTAGTGGTTGCCAGCAAGCTTCGAGGTTCCTTGGCTTATAGTTGCATCCCTCCAATCTCTGCCTTTACCTTGGCCTCCTCCCAGTGTGCCTGTCTTCATGTGGCCACCTTCTTGTGACACACGTCGTATTAGATTCGGGCCCACCCTACCCTTACCCCCGGGGGCCCTCATCCTAATGAATCACATCTGCAATGACTCTATTTCCAAATAAGGCTACGTTGGGAGGTACAGGGGTTAGCAGACTCCAACATACCTTTTTTGGGGGGGGTCACTCTGTAACCCACGACGGTGTCCATTAAATATTCAGTGAACAAGTGGGAGACATAAACGGGCACAAGCTCTTGGCGACCTTTACTACAAGGAGATCGCCACAGGCATACAAGTGCACTTACTGGGACATGATTTTCAAATAATTGCTGCTCCTTGGGGAGAAAGGAGAGTTCAGTGTCCTGGAAACACTGAATCCTGGAAGGAGAGTAACGTGCATGCAAGGCAGGGCAGGCAAAGCCACGCAGTGTGGACTGCAGCGAGCGAGCTTGCACAGGGGAGCGTGTGCCATGGTCACAGGTGACGGGGAGACCTTCCACCATCTCCCCCACCGTCTTCCTGAGGTTTTTCCATCTTGATGAAAAAAAATGTCATGTTTTCTACTTCTGCAGCACCAATATAGCTGTGACTTGTGTTTCATAATTTTATGTGGCAGATTTTATGTACTTTTGACATCACGTTTTGGACATAACCTTTGACCTTGCAACTCTACTGCTTTGAATCTAGCCTTAGAAAACAAAACAAAACAAAACAAAACAAAACAAAATGAAACTATTGTTTTAGCCACCTACAGTGTTTGAAGTTGTCTGGGCTCCTTGACCCCTGTGTTCTGGGGTTCCAGAATTCCAAAGAGCTATAAAACTATGACATAAAATGAAGGCAGGTGTCTGTTGGGTCAGCTCTGCAAACTGCTACTTCCAGGACAACTCATTGGGATCACAGGCAACTTACATTTTTGAGATGGCCAGATGATCATTCTGATTCAGAATTTACCTGTTTCAGCTGTTCTCTGGCTCCTTGCTGAAATAGTTTAGTGCAGGGAACAGAAACCATGCTGTGTATTTTAAGCAGCAAGGGATTTAATACAGGGAATTAAAGATTTACAAAGCCATTTGGGGAGGGGGAGGAGGTGGTTCCAGCCTGGGTCTCCAGAGATGCCGACCAGAACATCACAGAACAGGAAATGATTCCAGGAACGCACTGCCCTGGCTGCAATCTGGGGACCAGGAAGATGAGGTTGGAAAGGTAGCACTGCCCCTCCTGCCTAAGTACTGGCCACAGACACAGCTGATTTGTGACCCATGAAGCTGGACACTGGAAGGCTGAATCCAGCCCCCATGGCCACCACTTCTCAACACTGTGAAGCTGGAGGCTGCTCCTGGTCTTTCTTGTTTGCCAGAAGAGAAAGCCCAAAGCTTTAGGAAGATGGCCTCCACCTTTCTTCCTTTTTCTAAACTTGTGTAAGTGCTTCTAGTTGGAAGAGCTTATTTTAAATCTGGGACTCTGGGGTGCCAGGTGGCTCAGTCAGTTAAGCGTCTGCCTTCAGCTCAGGTCATGATCTCAGGGTGCTGGGATCAAGTCCCGCATTGGTCTCCCTGCTCAGCAGGGAGCCTGCTTCTCCCTCTCCTGCTCCCCGTGCTTGTGCTCTCTCTCTCTGCCAAATAAATAAATAAAACCTTTAAAAACAAATAAGTAAACCTGGGACTCCAACTGCAAGGGAACCTGAGAGATATAGTTGAAGCTTTCAGTCTGCAGTGAGAGAAGACACTTTAGAGGAGGAAGAGATAGAGGTTGAGGTCCATGGCTGCACCCTACATACCCTTCTCTGGGCCAGAAATATCCATCTCCTAGGTGGAGAGGAGGCTGAAAATGCAAATACTCCGAGGAGCAAGAATATAACACTAAGGTTTCCTCACATCTACATACATGTAAACAGCAATAGGAGCTCCTTTCTCTAACCTGGACAAGGCTACAAGGGCATTAAAGGGACAGAAGAATGTCTTAGGGCAGGGCTGTCCAATGGAACTTTTGCAAGGATGGAAATTTTATCAGTGCTGTGTAATGCAGCGGACACTAGCCCTGTGTGGCTGTTGAGCACTTGGCATGTGGCTGTGTGACTGGGTAGATGAGTTTTTACTTTTCATTAATTTGGAATTAAGTGTACATAGTCACATGGGATAGTGGCTGCAGTATTAGACAGTACATTCTTAGAGGTGCCCAGAAAGGTCAAGCTTGGGACCCTGACTTCCTCACATTATTGAAGGCTGGATCTGGTCGGGTTTGGATAGGCCCATAGGGAGAAAACAGTGGGGCTGGAGGGCCCTGAAGAAGGGGTGGCATTCCTGAGGCAGGCGTGGCAGGATGGGCCTCTCCTTCAGGAATCGCTGGGATGTTGGAATGAAAGCAGAAAGAAGGGACAGGGTTGCATCCCAGGAGAGGAAGCAGAAGCCAAAGAAGTAGCTCATTTGGGTTTTCCAAACAAGCAGGTAGGTCCTCAGTCTGAAGAAGATACAGGGGTTCAGAAGGCTGGAATGCTGGGAGAAGAAATCAAGCAAGAGGGAGTGGTATGGCCTAGTGAGAGTGCAGTGCATCCGGGCAAACCACAGCTGGGCTTGTATGAAGCCAACAAGAGCCGAGAAAGGATTTACTTCATGCAACCCTGGTGGCCCTACCCGACCTGTGTACATGACAGGACAATATTTAGCCAGCAACCAAGGCTTTGTTTCCTACTGCTGCTGTAACAAATTACCACAAACCAGGAAGCTGAAGCAGCACACATTTGTTATCTTACAGGTCTGTAGGTTAGAAATCCAACTTGATCTCACTGGGCTAACATCAGAGGGTTGGCAGGGCTGAATTCCTTCTAGAGGCTCCAGGGGAGAATCAGGTTCCTTGCTTTTTCCAGCTTCTTGTGGCTGTCTGCGTCTGTGGTCCCTTCATCCACCTGCAAAGCCCCCAGTGTGACCACTGCTCCAGTCATTCCATCTCCTACTCTGACTGATCCTCCTGCTTCCCTCTTACAGGAACCCTAGTGGGCCCACCCAGATAACCCAGGATGACCTCTGGGTCTCAAAACCCTTAACTGAGTCACATCTGCAAAGGCCCTTTTGCCTAAGGCAACATATTCACAGGCTCAGGGATTAGGACATGGTCCTCTTTTTGGGGGTCATTGTCCAGCCTCTGTTTCCATTCCACCCCATTCCCTGTTGTCCATTCCACTGTTACCCTAGCCTTCCTCTTCCTCTCTTCTTCCAGTTGGCCTTGGAGAAGGATAATAGGAGAGTAAAGAAAAGGGAGTCATTTCTTACTTTTTACATTTCAAGAGTCTAGCCTTGAGATAATGGAACAAGCCAGGGAGGATAAATAGACAAGTAGAAGTAGGGTGTCATCAGAGGAAAACCCCCAGGTTGGGAGGGCAGAAATTCCAGGGAAGCCAGGAGAGGGCCTCCTGCCCTGCTCCCTTTGGTTCAGTGATGGGCCATGTTAGACCCTAGGTTGTTTTGGAAGGTTAAGAGCAGAGGAAACTTGTGTCTCCATAGCAGTCAGGATAGGTAGGTAGGCTTTGCTGCAGTAACAAGCAGCCCCAAATCTCACTGGCTTAACCAAATGCGGTTAATTTCTCACTGTCACTCCACATCCATTGTGGGTAGACGGGGAGCTCTTCTCATGTATTCTCACGCCAAGCCCCAGCCCAGAGACCCTGCTGACGGAGCAGCACCATCCCAATAGCCACCAACACACTAGTGTCCATAGGAGAGGAAAAGAGAGGGTTAGTAAATTACAGTCTGGCTCTTAAAGCCCTGACAGAGGGTGCCTCCAGCCATTTCTCACTTTTCATTGGCCAAAGCAAGTCACAGGCCACCCCTGGTTTCAAGGGGGCAGAGAAGTACAACCCTGCCTCATGCACAGAAGAACTGGAAACATTTGGGGATCAGAGCTAATAATCACCCAGTTTCCTTTCCCAAGCAGAGCTCCAGGGAGGTGACAATGCCCCAGGAAAGTGGCTGCTCAGGAGGTCTGCATGGGCAGATGGGCCTGGGATGAGCTCACAGAGCTTTCCTGAGCCCAGGAGACAAGGGAGTGGTGGTGTTTCCTGATGTGGGAGAGGGACAAGGCAGTAGTTGTGGAATGGGCCTTCCCAGGGGCTGGGCACAGGCCGGCCCGGCAACCCAATGGCAGCCAGAATTAGGATGTTCCTGCTGAGGTCAGAGTGGGCTGGTGGTGACTCTGTGCTCCATGAAAGGTCCAGGGGATTCTGAATGAACTGAACTCATATTTATACCAACAGAGGAGTAGGGGCTCCAAACAGAAATTAAGTCTAGGGGCACCTGGGTGGCGCAGTCGTTAAGCGTCTGCCTTCGGCTCAGGGCGTGATCCCGGCATTATGGGATCGAGCCCCACATCAGGCTTCTCCGCTAAGAACCTGCTTCTTCCTCTCCCACTCCCCCTGCTTGTGTTCCCTCTCTCGCTGGCTGTCTCTCTGTCAAATTAATAAATAAAATCTTAATAAAAAAAAAAGAAGTTAAGTCTAGACGTAGGAGAGTCAGGTGCTATTTTGCTCGTACACCCCACAGCTGACCAGGAACCAAAGGCTGACTTCATGAGACACACAGGTGACGTGACTGACAGGTCTATACGCCTCGTGACATGCTGGTAATTCCCATGGGGAGCATTCGCTAAAGCACTTCTCTCAGCCATTTAATAAAACTGTCCTTGGGGCTCCTGGGTGGTTCAATTGGTTAAGTGTCTGCCTTCAGCTCAGGTCATGATCTCAGAGGCCTGGGATCGAGCCCCGCATTGGGCTCTCTGCTCAGCAGGGGAGCCTGCTTCTCCCTCTCCCTCTGCCTGCCTCTCTGCCTCCTTGTGATCTCTCTCTGTCAAATAAATAAATAAAATCCTTAAAAAAATAAAATAATAAAATTAAAAACTGTCGTTGGTGACTTAAGTTTTAATAATTAAATCATTTAAAATTTAAACATGCAATGCTGGACAAAATGCAAGTGTATTTTCCTTTACTAACTACCGAGATTGAGGGAAAGAGTTGTCCCTCCTCACATCATCGTTACTGCTTTGGGGAATCTTGGCCAGAACAGGAGGTGAGATAATGGGTACATAAGAGGTTGGTGAGCTTCCAGAATGTGCCAGAGACTGCTGGGCACCATGACACCTCAACCCATGGGAGCCTGTGAGGAACGTGAGGCTGAATGGGTCAAGAACTTGCCTGGAGTGGCTCAGCGCCTGGGCGAAAGCCAAGACCACCCCTCACTCCAGCTGTCACATAGAAGAACTTGGCGGGCCAAGGGCCCTCAGCCCCCAGAGTCCCTAGTGCCAGCGGTCAGGGTGGAAGCCCTTCAAAGAGCTGTTGGGACAGGACCATGGGAGAAGAGTCCCAGAATGGCGGTCCAAGAGGCCTGCCTTTCTTGCCTGCTCCGCCCTCCTTGCAGATGGTGACTTATGGTGCTCCCAGGGGAGGCTGAGAAAGGATGTCTACAGTGGGAAACAGAACTTTCCAGTGGAGAAAGCTAGATCCAGGTTTAACCATTTGCAGAGTGGTGGGTGGGCCAACACATGTGGTTCTCAGGTAATGCTGTTTCCAGGGGGTCTGAGTCCCCCAACAAGATTAAAATGGACAGCTGAGAGGTGAGCCCTGCCCTGCACCTAAAACCAGCTCCAGTGTTCACACCCTTGGCTGTCCTGCCAAAGGGAAGGCTGGTCCATGGCCCAGCATGCCCCGCACCACCACACCTGTCCCCGTTGGGCTCGGTGAGGATAGGGACAGCAGTGTCCCAGCACTGGGCAGTCAGGTCCGATGGCACTGACCAGGGACACCTGGGTTGCCCAGTCAGTTGAGTGACCGACTCTTGGTTTTGACTCAGGTCATGATCTCCCTTCCAGGAGAAGAACCCCACATCAGCTTCCTCTCAGCGGGGAGTCTTCTTCTCCCCTCTCTCTCCTCCTCCCCTTCCCCTCCCTCCACTCGCTTGCACACACACACATTCTCTCTCTCTCTCTCTCTCAAATAAAGCAATCAATCTTAAAAAAGAAGCAACACTGACCTGTGAGTAACCACTGCATGGAAAATCCCATGACTCGGGAATGAATCTCAGATCCTGCACCTGGGAATCAAGTGAGCCAACAACAAAAAACACACCTGATCTTCTATGGGTAGGAAGACGGCACTCGAGGCCATCCTGACATTCTGGGAAGCTGTGGTCTTTTGCCATCTCACTGCACAGCTGTCAGGTGAGTTCACCAGTTATGTGTTCATTTTTAAAATCCCCCTTGTTCCAAAGTTAAATCCAGGCAGGAAAGTCAGCGTATGTGTAACAGACAGCTCTCTGTGGACCTGGGTCCAGGGCCCAGGATGGATGATTCCCTGTGGCCCCAGCGCTTCCCAGGGAGGTACAGCAGGATTTGTGGGGCAGGAAGATCTCCTGCACAGCAGCGGGCTGGAAGAGAGACCCCACCTTGCCCACGGTGCGTTATTAGCCCTGTCCTGTGCGGGTCCCCTGGTAACTGACACAGGGGGAGGAGGCCTCCCCAGTACATGCAGGCTGGGCTGGGGGCCTGAGCTCTGGCATCTCCCGGGGGCTTATCCCTAGGAGCAGGGAGGAAGCCCACTTCCAGGGAACGCGCAAGGTGGGTGACAGTCTTTCCCCCCCAGCAGGGAAGGAAGGGAAAAGAAGTATTTCTCTTGTCTCCCTGGGAAACTCTAGCTCCAGTGCCAAAAACCCTTCCGAACAATCCCACAGCAAAATCAACTATTTTCCCCCAGCACTGTTGTTTTCCAGACACTGTGGGACGCTTCACTCACACTGGGGTTGATATTCTTGTGCCTAAATGTGTCCTCCACTGCTGCCTGTGTGGCACCCTGTTTGTGCACTGTGGGGGGTGGGGGGAAGGGGGCGGGGAGTGGGGAGTCCTTTTTTTCTGGTCTTATGAGTAGGATCTCTAGCCACCTGCAGGGGGCGAAGGTGAGGCGAGCGCCGGGTGGTGATGGGGAGGAGTTCCTTGCGGAGGAGGGTCAGGTGTTGCGCGGCTCTGCCAGGCCAGGGCTGTTCCTCCTCTGCCTGCTCTGGGTGCTTCCATGGGCCTTTCCCTGAAGCATACGCTCAGTGTGTGTCTGAATAACTGAGCCAAAGCCGTTCCAAGTGCTGAAGTTTTGTCTTTGGAACTCCTGGGGGCTGGGGGTGGGCCATGCCTCAGCAACCCCCCCTCACTTCCGGCAGTCCTGCCTCCTCCCTTCTGAGGGCTCCTCCTCACCCCTCTTCCTCAGACTTTCACCAGGTGAAGGAATAATAATTAAGCCTGCTCCCCTGGGTCCACCCTGTGCGTACCTTGCCAGTTGGGCGGCCTTGCATGTCTGCAGCTGTGCTCTGCCATAGCATTAAGGATAAGGTTCTCTCTCTCCAACGAAATGCATCATGTGGATTTTTAAAAACAAAGAATTTTTTTTTTTTTGCAGGATCGTAGAACCATTATCAAAATCAGGAAATTAACACAGATAGAATATTGTTACATCATCTACAGAAGTTTTTCATGTTTCACCAATGGCCCCCAAATGTCCATTAAAGCATATGAAGGGGTGCCTGGGTGACTCAGTTGGTTAAGTGTCTGCCTTCGTCTCAGGTCATGATCCCAGGGTCCTAGGATCGAGTCCTTGCTCAGCAGGGAGTCTGCATCTCCCTCTCCCTCTGCCCCTCTCCCCCACTTGTACTCTCTCTCTCTCGAATAAATAAATAAAATCTTTAAAAAAAATTTTTTTTAAATAAAACAAATGAAAATCCAGGATCTCATCTCTTCAGTTTAACCTGGGACGTGATGCATTTCGTGGCATTATCAGCTCTGAAAAGCACAGTCTAGTTATTTTGTACAATTTTCCTTAATCCGGGTTTGTCTGATGTTTCCCATAGTTCTGCATTTTGTCTGGATGCTTCAGCAGGCGTGCTGTGTCCTTCTAAGTGCATCATATCAGGAGGCACACAACGTCAACCTGTCCCATTGAAGGTGATGTTCATTTTGATAACTTGGTTAAGAGGATATCCTCCAGACTGGTCCGCTAACAAGTTGCTATTTTGCCTTTTGGAATGAGTAAGTGGATGTGCATTAAAAAAATACAATACAATGCATATTCTTTGTAACAAACTCAAATAATAAAACAAAGACACCTTGTGCAATCTTGTGTCTCAAAGGTAACTCTGGTTAACAGTCTAATCTCTAAAGAGAGGCATTTGCACCTTTATTTTCCTGGGAGTTTTTCCCAATATGTATACGTATTTTTAATATATTTTTAAAAGATTTTATTTATTTATTTATGTGACAGAGAGACAGCCAGCGAGAGAGGGAACACAGCAGGGGAGAGGGAGAGGAAGAAGCAGGCTCTCAGCCGAGGAACCCGATGTGGGACTCGATCCCGGAACGCCAGGATCACGCCCTGAGCCAAAGGCAGACGCTTAATGACTGCGCTACCCAGGTGCCCCATATGTATTTTTAAAACAGAGTAGGGTCATCTTACACAAATTGTTTTTGCAACTTAGTTATTTCACCTAATGACATCTGATCATAGTATTATTTATTGTTCATCATTGTTTTCATTTGCTTTCAATTATGACTAGTGAGTGTGAAATTCTCGGCTATTAGTATTTCTTCTGTGAATGTCCTGTTCATTTCTTTGCAATTGGCCACTTGGTCTTTTCCTTCAGTGCTGTGGGTGCTCTCTGTACAGTGCCAATAACCAAGCAGCAGAGGGCAAATAAAAGGGAAGGGGTGTTAGGGGGACTTGGAGGAACTGAGGGTGGTGGGCATGCTGGGGCTGTGGGAGGTGGTAAGTCCGACTTGCAGGCCAACAGATTGGACCTTGTTCTGCAGGAAGTGGAAGGTTCTGTGCACAGGACCTGCCCAGGTGGACATGCCTTCTAGAAATATTGGTTGCATCCTCCGAAGAAGGGTGAGGCACAGAAAAGACCCTGGCCAGTGACATGCTTTCTGGTTTAGGGAGCAAACCAGGGGACCGGCAGAGGCTTTTCAAAGCTCCTTTCATTTGAAGGAAGTTTGAGATGGTGGAAGGCAAAGTTCTGGGGAACGCCAGAAAACTGGCCATTGGAGACAGAGCTGGACTCCCGCCTTAATGGGCGTCTTTCATTATCATTATCCCCATTAGTGCTTTATTGTATTAGTTATAGCTAATTTACATTTTACTGAAGCATTGAAAACAGATTGCAGATGTTTGGAAACAGATGTTATCCTAATGTTAAGGCAAAACCATGAATATTTATGATTATTATTGCCCGCATCAAATTACCTCCCTTAAACAGGGAGGCATGTTCTAACAACTTTAGCTGGGAACCTGGCGAGGGAAGACAGAAAAGTATTGATGAACTTTTGGGCACACTTCAATTTTCCCTCACGTGGGATGCATTTTTTCTGCCTTCCCGTGGACCTGGGAACAGAGATTGGTTGTTATGGAACCAATTTAGGGATTTTCCTGCTGCTCGTATTAATTGGCCAAGTCAGGATTTTCCATCTGGCTTTTTCCACCCTCTCCTTGGAGGAGGGTCTGCCAAGTCTTCTCTAACCTAAGCAGCGGTGGTCACTTCTCAGGCCGTGGGGGAGTGGGGAGGCCGGGCTTAGCTCTTCACCCCGTGCACGTGCGGGGGGCCCTGGAGGCCCTAGAAGCCAGGTTGGGCCTTGGGGCAAGCTGAGTTTGCCGTTGGCACCCCTGGAGGTTGCCAGGGCTCCAGGCTGACTCACTGCCCCACAGGACTTGCTCATCTGTAGGCCACACTGGCAGAAGCATCAACAATACAGCTGACCCTTTGCACTCTTCAAGAGACCCCTTCTGTGTTTAGGGCAATCATTCAGGAAAGTGTGGAGAAATTTTGCTGAGTGTGGCAGGAGAGGTAGTGCTCTACCAGGCCCCTCCTGGTCCTTCTACCATGAAGGACCCACCCCCACCCCTGCCATGTGCTTTTGTATTTAAACCTGCACCTGCAGATCTTCTTGGGTGGACTGCCTGTTCTCAGCCCCCTGGAGCCCCTCAGCTCTGGTGCAGAGAATGAAACTGCCCAGGAGCTGACATCCTAGCCAGCCCTCCCACCCTTAACCAATAGATGGAATGCAAGCCCCAATCTGTGGCCTCAGGCTGGGACAGGTCTGAAGCCAAGTTTACCCTCCAGGGTCCCCTATGGGGTCAGGCTGAAGTTCCTCCCTGGCTCGGCCTCCTTCCCTGCCCTTCTTGTCTGGCTTACCCTCTGGTTCTTCCTGGGAGCATTGCCTCAATAAATCCCCACTCAGGAGCCCTTGTCCCAGGGTCTGCTTCTGGGGACCCCCGCCTATGATGCTGAAGGTCCCTCTGTGGCAGCCCCACACCCCAAGATGGGATGGAGGAATGAGGAAGGAACAGACCCTGTGCAAGAGAAACTCACGGATGAGTGGCAAAGACCAATGGAAAAGCAGACAATCTGGGGAGCTGAGAGGCAGCTGCAGAGGGAAGGGCACCCCTAGCCTGTGGTGGATATTAGTTGAGGTTTCACCACCAGCAACACCTGCTGTCCCTCTTGAGCACCCACTGCAGGCCACCCACAGGGCCTGGGACTGTGTCATTCAATCCTCAGAGTAGCCCTGCAGGGTGGATGTCATCAGCCCCACTTCCCTCCTAAAAAAAAGAATCTCAGACATGTTGAGTCACTTACCTAGGGACATTTATTCATTTAGCATACTTTTATCAAGAAATGCTTCCTAAAGTGGCAGGGCCTGCACTGGGCATGGGGGAGTTCTAGTGAGCCAATAGATACTGTCTCTGTCCTCATGGTTAGACTCGATGGGGAAGATAGCTGCTAAGAGATATAATAATATGAGTGCATATAATAAATGTATAATTTCACACTGTGGTGAATGCTATGAAAACACACAGGATGCTGTGATAATCCATCATGGGGAACGGCCTGGAAGGGTGTGATTTGGCTGGGAGGGAAGGAGGTGCAGGAGTGCCCAGGTGAAGGGAGTGGAATGGGGAGACCCCAGGCAGAGGGGCAGCATGTGCAAAGGCCCCTGGTGGAAGGCATTCTGGGTGAGCTGGAATTGCAGCTGGACAGCATGATTGGAGCAGGGTGGGTGGGTGAGAAGCTGGGACGGCTGGCTGGATCATGATGCCATGGGGTGGGTCTCATTCTGAGAACTATCAGATGTACTTGCTCACCTGGAAGAGCCAGGGTCAGGTTTGAACTCCAGAGCCGGACCTTCATTTACAATTTGTGCCTCTAAGGACAAGGCTCTGGGAGTGGATCCCTGGGCTGGTTCCCCAATAGGAAGGAAGGTCTGAGAGTGTATCTGGCCTGGCCAGCCCACTTGGCTCCTCCCATGTGGGTTCAGTGTGCCTCTTTTCCCTGAGCACCTGCACAAAGATCAACAGAGGGCAGGACATCTGGGTATTCTCAGGAGTGATAGTTTTCAAACTTGAGTTTCTGGAAATGGGTGGAGAATTTGCATTTCTTTCATGTTCGCAGGTGATGCTGATGCTGGTAGGCTGTGACCACTGTTTAAGAACCACTGCCCTGGGCTATTGCTGAGCCTAGCCTCAGGGAGGCACCCCAACTGGGGTTCCCCTGAGAACCAAGCCATACAATGGAGTTGTGAGCACAACAGCACTCCAGCTTCCGGGGGAATGCTGATCCTTCGCCAATCCTTCACTGAATTATCATCAAGCCTCAAGAAGCAGAACTGGAGAAAGATAGATAGATAGATAGATAGATAGATAGATAGATAGATAGATAGATATAGAACCTGATTAAGTCAGACCCACCCAAGAAAATATCCCTTTTGATTAATTTAAGGTCAACAATCAAAGTTAACAGTCTTGGGACTTTAATCACATGTGCAAAATCCTTTCACAGCAGCACCTAGATGGGTGTGTGATGGAATAATTGGGAAAAGGTGTGTGAATGCTACAAAATGGCTACTGTCCCCATCCAATCTCTGAGAGAATTTCCCTTGGTGGCCCAATGTAACCAGAAGCATACTAGAAAGGCATTCTGGGGATTATAATCCAGCCTGGCCACACTGACAGCACAGAGCCTGCACAGTGGTGGGCCAGCTTTCCCAGCCTTTGGGAGGCTTAGGTCAGGCCCTGCCTGGGGCTCAGTTTCCAGTACCTTCACCGTTCTGCTGACGTTGCTGTCATGCTCCTTTTGTTTTGGAATGTGCCTACTGACTTGGCTTCATGTTCTATAAAATAGCTTCCAAGGCGGCAAGATTATGTCCCCAAGGCTGGAGCCTTGGCTACAAAATGCCAGTGGGTGAGACTGAGGCAGAATGTTCCCAGGGAGCATCAGGGTGGTGCAGAACACGTGTTGGGAGAAAGCCCACATTAATCCAGGCTGGGGCATGGCACGGCAAGTCTTCTTCTTTGGGCCCATGGCTTCTCACCTGGACAATGAAATGAGGGAATCCATGATCCTTTTTTTTTTTTTAAAGATTTTATTTATTTATTCGACAGAGATAGAGACAGCCAGCGAGAGAGGGAACACAAGCAGGGGGAGTGGGAGAGGAAGAAGCAGGCTCATAGCAGAGGAGCCTGATGTGGGGCTCGATCCCAAAACTCCGGGATCACGCCCTGAGCCGAAGGCAGACACTTAACCGCTGTGCCACCCAGGCGCCCCGGAATCCATGATCCTTAAGGACAAGAGAGAAGATTCTTGGAACTTCCAGATTAAAAACCCTAGGTCAAACACCCAGGAATGTAACCTGCATTGGGCTACTCAGTTTAACACTTTATCCTAGAGGAAAATGGAGTGGTGGATTCAACATTCTGAAGGAAATTTATTCTCAACCAAGAATTCTATACCCAGCTAAATGATCATTTAAACATGCATGTAGAATAGAATTTCTGTCAGCCTGGAAGACCTCATAAAATTATGTTCCCGGCCACTGTTTCAAAGGAAACTACCAGAAGATGTGCTTTCACAAAAGAAGAATCTAGACTGAGACTGAGTAGGCCATGAGCTCTACAAAACAGGAGGGAAGGGAAGGGGATTTCCCAGGATGACACAACGGGACACCTGGAGGATGTCTGGTTCAGCTAGAAAGGCAATGTTAGAACTGGGCTTGAAGTTTGAAAAATATATTTACTGGCATATGACAGGCCCATGGGGTATATGAAAAAATAAAAAACCCCAACAGGAATAAACCCATAGAAAAATAAGCTAGTGGAAAAATATGTTAATTATTAAAGAAAAATGAAAGATGTTTAAGAAAGGAAACAAAATTATTGCTCAGTAACAAACAATATTTACAGGACTATCATGATATAAATAAATACAATTAACCTAACCAGGAATAATATATCATTATATTGAGGAGATGGAGGAGGGGATGTGTGAGTGGTATGTGGGAGATAGCTAAAACTTAGCTGTCCTAATGGGAAATCAACAATTAATGCTAAAATGGGTCAACCAAGAACCTAGGTGGAAGTATATTATTAACAATAAGGCCTCCAACACTAGAAGAAACAGTAAGAGTGTCAAGAAACAAAAGCACATGCCTTGCAGGGGGTGGGAGGGGGGTTAGGAGACCACTGTATAAGCCTTCAAGCAATAGTTGATTCAAAAACTGTATGCTGATATAATTTCAGTAAAAGATATAATTTATTTAAAACAATGAAATTAGTTAAAATTAAAATGCAGAATTATGAATACCAGATTGTGGGAGGCCTGCCACAAAAGTATCAGGTCATTCCACCTCCAGCCACTCCAATCAAACAACCTACCCTCCCGGTGCCTGGGAAAATAGATGGACAGCCAACTGGAGCCTTTCGGGGAGGAAACTGCCGTCTCTCGCCAAGAAAACATTTTTGACGTTTTGATTGTTTGGGGCAAACAGTCAATCTGAAAGAAAAAACTTTTCAAGAGATAAATAAAAGCTTTGGTGGATGATCCCTTTCCCAACACTTAAAATAATGACACTTGGTGAAACAGTCATGCCAGGACCTTGGATGTGTGAGAGCGGCGGATAGCATTTGGCTGTGTAAATAGTAGGAGCAATGTGTCAAGGGGCTTAGTGCATGGCTTTTTCCTTGCTTTAAAGAGCAAGCAGCTCTGTTTACAGATTAACACAAGCCGTGGGGCTGAGTCCAGGCATTTCACATCACACCGGTACTAAATAGCCGGGCAAATATGGTGCCTTGTACTAAGTTATTTGTGTTCACACTGTAAATCCATGGCTAGCTGCTCTGGTTACATAGCAAGTAAAGGTTGCATGTTTATAGCTATGCAAACAGAGTTCCTTGCAAGGGGCTGTTTGTCCAAGCTCTGTGTTTATCCAGCCAGCCCCTCTATTTTTGTAGTAGGGGATTCTCCGAAAGGTAAACGTAATCTGAGTCTACTTGAAACCAGCCCTGGTAGCTCTGCAAACACGGCCATTAGTGGGTCTTTGCAGACAGTCAGTCCTCATTATTCGTGGATCTTGTAATTGTGAACTCAACTAAAATTTATTTCTAACTCCAAAATCAATACTCAGAGTGCTTTCCTGGCCATTTGTAGACATGTGCAGAGTGGCAAAAATTTGAGTGGCTCAATGCTCGTGTTCCCAACTAAAGTTGAACAAGGTGACCCTGCATTCCTGCTCCAGCTCCCATCCTGGAAGCAAGGTCTCCTTTCTATGATCTATTTAGTGCGACATTTCCCACAATTTTGTGCTTTTTTCGGTGATTTCACTTACAATGGCCTCCCAGCGTGGTGCTGACGTGCTGTCTGGTGCTGTTGGGCACATGAATGCCATGACTCAGAGAAAATTCATGTGTTAGATAAGCTTCATCCAGTCGTGAGTTACAGTGCTGTGGATTGTGAGGTGTAAATGAATTGACAGGAGATATTAACTAAGGTGTCTTTAAAGAGAAGCATTCATAGAACAAGGTTACGCACTGATTGGTTGACAAAATGCTGGGACGAGAGACGCACAGGAACCCTATCCTGTATTCTCCCCTAGGAGCAATAGTTCTGTGTTCGATAATTCAGTGTTCACCATGATGTTATTACAGACCATCACTGCCTCGAATAATAAGAACCAACTCTAGTTGCTTATATTTAGGAATAGTTTCTGTGGTCGCCTCCCCAACATTCACCCCTCCCTCCCCTGTGTGGAACAATCAGCCCCAAAGTTTGGATGGACTTAATATTACCCCCAGATACAAGGTTGGACCCAGACTGGTTGAAGGGAATCCTTGCCGTCCTATCCTTCTTGGTACGGTGATTTGGTTCAGAAACAGGGTCATGTTCTAAGTTGGTCCAATCAGAGCTAAGTTTGCTTAAATTATATTCCCCAGAAGTAGGATTGCCAAATACAAGATACCTAATTAAGTTTCAGATAGACAACAAATCATTTTTAAGTATAAGTATATCCCCAATATTTCATGGGACATACTTACACTAAAAATGATTTGCTGTTCAGTGAAATTCAAATTTAACTGAGCTTTTATGTATTTTTATTTTACTTATTAATATTTATTTTATTGTTATTATTAATATTAACTGTGTCTTTATTTGCTGAAACTGGCAACCCTACCCAGACGCAGCCTCTGAAACGGGGATTCCCAGTCAGGTGGCGTATTAAGGAAGTGCTCCCAGGGTAGATCGGTGAGGGAATGGGGAAACCACACAGGGTCAGGATTTCAGGTAAGGTACGGCAGAAGGGAGCTGGCTTGACAGGGGAGCTCGGGAGGACAAGTCACACTTCACCTGAAGCAAGGGAGGTGGGTTTCCGAAACTCACACTAGGCAACTTTTGGCAAAAGACTGCCTCCCTGGAACGTCAGCTCTCTAGTGCCTCCAGTTCTCTGGCTGAGCCTCTCCAGTGACTCAAGCTCAAAGCTCTACAAAGTGTGTTAGGTGTAGGCCGTTAAAAGGAAGGGCACGGAGAATCAGTGAAGGGGATCCCAGGGGACCTGAGGAGAGCATCCCCAATATCCACCCTAGAGCTTTTATTCCATAGCTGGGAAGGAGATCTGAATGTCACCCAGGACCCGTATCCCCATTTGCTATGACAGCTGTCTTGTATCTGAAAGGGCAGGCCACTGGAGCGGGGCCAACAGTGTCCCCTTTGCCCCCACCCCAGTTCCCGTTCACCTGAAACCTCAGAATGTTGTTGGGAAATAGGGTTTTTATAGATGAAATCAGTTAAGATGAGGTCATATTGGATCAGAGGGGGCCCTGAATCCAACATTACTGATGTCCTTACAAGAAAAGATCACACAGGGAAGACGGAGGGGGCAGACTCAGCTACAATCCGAGAGTTGCCAGGAGCCGCCGGAAGCGGGAGGAGGCAAGGAAGGGAGAGTCTCAGAGATAGCACACCGCTTCTGACACCTGGAGTGTGGGCTTCTAGGCTCCGCTCTGTGAAAGAATAAGCCACTCCATCTGTGGTAGGGCCAACGAATCTCACTCAGGGGGAGCTGGAGTTTCTCTGTCTCAGAGCTGAAAGTGCCCTCACTGACACCTCTCTGAAGTACCACCTTTGGGTGGTACCACCCCAGAACCAAGGACATAAGGCGCGTGCTAAGTTGCTTGTGATAAGTTCCACGTTACGAGCTCCGTTGTTACATCATTCCCAGGGGCCTCCACCTGCCCAGGCCTGTACTATGCAGACAAAGCTCTCCTTCTCTCCCTTGGGAGAATCTGGGCTCCCAAAACTTCCATCCCAGGCCTTCCAACCAGGGAGGGACATTTTTGATGGCTGGTTCTTATCACATTGAGTAGTTGATACTGTGAGAAATGGAGGATGGGTTTTGTCATCTAATGGTTTGAAACAACAGCTGTTTCCCGGTACAATTGGCCAAAGCCCTGGGTCTGGGTGACCCCGATAGACACTGGATCTGCAGCCCCCACACCTGGTGCCTCCCTCCACTTTCCCCAAGTGCTCCCGGCTCCTGGGGAGTCTGCCGCTGGACCTATGCTGGCCCCATCCGATACAGGGTGGTCAGGAGGCAGGTCAGGGTCAGAATGCATGGTCCGCTGGCCCCTCCCGGCACTCTCTGCTTGACTCCCATGGGCAAGACAGTCTAGATTCTACTGCCTCTTTCCCTCTGGAATTCATAAGCAACATTTAGCCAGAGTCTACAGTGCATGGAGCGCTCTGGGAGCACTGAATTTTAAAGGGTATCTCTAACAGCCACAAGTGCCTTAGCAGGTAAGTAAACCAGCACGGTTCAGCCCAGATGGACCACTTCATCATAGGCTGAGCCCCCCGGGAGACGAGCAGGGGCCCCAGATCAACCGCCTGCTGAGAGAGTGTGCCAGGCGAGGGGTCCCCAGCGCCCCATCCCCTGCATCCTGGCGCTGGGGGACACAGGATGGGAGGCTCTTTTCCTCTTCCTTCGGCAGGCCCGACTGCTCTGAAATATTCATACAATACCAAGAGCAGGAGACTTTGAGGGGAGGAAAGGCGCAGAGAGCGGGGTTCCCAGTGCTGCAGAAACATGCCAAAACAGCTGGGCGTTTGCCTGTCGCCGGCTGAGGCTTTATCTGTGCTGATGTATACACAGAATTCTCTTTGAAGTCCGTGGAATGTAATCAAGAGATTTTTAAAGTTTGGTTTTCTGAAATTTTCTTTCTTAGAATTTGGGTTGTTTAAAGAGGTCTGGAATGTTTGGGAAGGGCAGGAGGAATGGGATTTTATTTTGCTTCTGTCGAGGATTAAGTGCATAACCTTAGGCGGGTTAATGACCCCCCCCCACCCCGCCCCGTTGAATGGGTTCCATTGTCTGTAAAATCTGGATGATCCCTTCAATATCACTGGATTGTTGTGGAGATTGCATGAGCTAATGAAGGAACGTCACTCACCCCCTTGCTGATTCCTGTAGAGGCTCAGCGTCCCAAAGAGATTTGAGCTTTTTCATACTTGTCACTGGGAGTCCCCACGGACTGGCCTTGGATTTTGCTCACTCCTTTCCGTTCTAGAGCCGCACGCAAGACGGCAGCTCAGTGTGAGCCGCTGTCCATCCCTCAGTTAGAAGAGAACTTTACAAATACTATACTATTGGCCAAACTTTAACATAATGGGGTGCCTTTCTTCTTTGTAGCCCCTAACTCCTGGTCATCCCCTGTTGGGGTGACCATGCGGCCAGTGGTGCAGATCCCAGTGGCCAGGAAACTTTGTCTTCCGAGCCTGAGCTGAAAACATCTCCCGGAGCTGCCAACACCTTGGTCCTCCGAAAAGACGGCGCCAGTTCTCTTTGCCATGTGCCACCTCCAACGCTTTGACCACAGTCCTGTGCCCTGCGGAGCGTTCCCCGTGAATGTCATTCCCAAGCGCTGTCTGAGGTCCCTCATTATGCTGAAACACAGGTTCCCAGGGCTAAATGTCATGCTCACAGATTCAAGTACATAAAAGCAAATCTCCATTTTTGGCATCACTTAATTTCTGATGCTGAGCCCCCGTTCTGTTTGGGAGATCTTAGTTACTTTCTGAGTCAAAATCAGTGTTTTTTAGCCATTGTGGGTCTAAAACTTCATCAGTTCAGACTGCATGCCCAACCGCTGGGGCCAGGATGAGTTTCGGGAAGGTGGGAATGTTAAGCAAATGTCCCGAGTGACGATGTTTCCACTTCTCAGAGGTCATCTGGCTTGAATCTGAATAGGACCAAGACGTGCCACTTCCTACCCTGTGCTCCTTCCAACCTGACCCCCCACTATGGTCCTGGGATAGAGCCGAGCTCTCACCTCATTTCCCAGGCACTTCTCTGTGGTTTTGCACCCGAGACCCCTGGCAGGTTCCCATGGGCTTGCTCTCACAGCTAACCTGCCCATGGAAATTTGTGGGCCCTTCCCTGCCACTCCATGGAGCCTAGATGCCACCCTGCCACTCTTTCCCACATTCCACTTGTCACACGAGGCCTTGCAGGTTTCACTCCTCTCAGTCTTTGTTGCACAGAGGAATCATTTTGCCTTCCTGCTCTTACCTCCCCCCAGATTCAGGGCCGTCTCTCATGTCCCCCTGCCCCAAATGTTTCTTCATTGACATTTTAAAAAATGATATTTAAAAAAAAATGCAGTCACCCCTTTTCTCCCTTATGGAGCACCTGTTATGCACCAGGACTAGGTCGATGTCTCATATCCATTATCCTTACCTTCACACAGCTCCTGCCAGGACAGTGTTTGGTCCACATTGCAGACGACAGCACTCGAGGTCAGCGAGGCTCCGTAATCCCCAAGGGGACAAGGGGAGGACACCCTGGGCCATAGCCCAAGAACACTATGTGGCAATCATTAGGGGTCTTGCATGAGATGATGAGTCCATGGAGGCAGAGACCTCACCCTGGCTGCAGGGCTTGGCACAGAGTAGAAGCATGTCATGGTCTCCTTCCCAGCTTGCAAGGGGGGAACTGAGCAAATGCAGAGGCAAGCTTGGACCACAGAACGGCTGACGTGCAGGGGAACCGGTGCCAGAGAGTCAAGAACGAACTCCACTCCTCTCTCTCCGGTCAGCCTGCCTCTGCTTCTGCCTGGCTCTGCAAGGCGACTCAATTCTCCCTGCCGACCGGCTTCTCCATCATGCCCATGACATTGACTCTGGCTGACCTGGCAGGAAGTGTGTTCAAATCCCTCAACACCACCCACACCATCCAGCTGTTCAGGGTCTCCATGCCTATCTGATGGGCCCCGTGTGTCCATGACTCCATTCCTGGTCAAGCCAGTGTGGCCGGGCGAGGGGTGTGGGCAGGCAGGAAGTAGTGGGCCTTCCTACCACCCTGCTCAGGAAAGAGCAGTTGTATGAATCCTGCTCAAGGTCACTCGCCAATAACTTGTGGGTTGGGGATGAGGCTCGCTCCTTGCCCTGCGACACCAGGCAGCTGCTCTGTGATGGCTTCTGCTGTTTTTCGGGCAGATGAGCTCTGCTGGCCAGTGTCCCCATCTTCGTATCTGAGCCCAATAATGAGTAAGTCCACGCCGGCCCACGCCGACCCATGCGGACCCAGTCCCCTTTGCAATGACACTTCCCTCCTAGCCCAAGGATGAAGGCCCTTCCAGGTTAAAAGTGGTTCATATGCAAATCATCTTCTGTGAAATGGCAGAATGTAGTTCTCCAAGGGCTTCCAGAAAGGACAGTTCCGGGGGTTGAATGGCAGGTTAATTCTGATCCACAAATTAATTTTGTCTCTTTGTATATCAAGGGTGTGCGAGACTTATTTAATTTGAAATAAATGTAATTATAGAAATGAATGAGCTATCAAAATTTTAAACATATGATCCATCAATATTGGCATGATGTGAGTGGCTGGTTATTATAAATAAAATGGGTCTTTGGCAATATGGAATTCAATTTCCCCCACAGAGTGTCTCATTATATCTTGACATCTGGGTTAATGCTAAATTACAATCCTTAATTTCCAAATTGGAGCTTAATTTCTAAATAGGAGGTTAACATAAATAACCTCTCCAGCTGTGGGGCTTCTGGGGGCTCCGGGAAGAGAAACTTCAAGGCAGAACAGTCTGTGGTTTTGTGCCATTATCTGCCCCTCCAAGTTCTCTCCCCCCAGTCAAGTGCTAGCTTCAGGGCAGGGATAGGAACCATGGAGGCAGCGCCAGAAAGGCCATTGGGAGCTTCCATGGGCTCCATCTGTTCGGTGTGACTGTGTGAGGCCGTGGAGAGTCTGCAGACAGAGCTGTCCTGCTGCCCGAGCTGCCAGGGGGAGGACCGGGCACCGTGTCCCTCACCTGCACCAGCCAGCCAGCCCCAGGGGGATTTACCGGCCCCGCAGCGCTTCCGACACGGCGGGGCAAGGGCAGTACTCCTTCCTGCAGGTGGCCATCCCTGAAGGGGACACAGAGGGACTTCATAACCCACATTCAAGGGCGAGCTGAGAAAGGCAGACTCCTTTATGGGACCAGCGGAAAAGTACTGCAGAGCAAGAGAAAGTCAAAATCATTCTGAAGACTCGGAGGAAGAAGGCTCCCAAAAATGGTTCATTGCAAGAGTCAGAATACAATCTCAGCAGACTGACAGTCTCAAGATGATGCAGGGGGCCACTGTCTCCACAAGACAAGAACAGGAAACCTGGAGGCGGGACGGGGCTGTGTCCGAGGTCAAGGTGTGGTGGAAGGCAAATTACAGTCCTCCCCACGGGCAGTAAAGGGCACAGGGGACAGGGGCAGCCATGGAATTGATGGTGTGAAGGACCAGCTTGGCAAGTTCTCCCAGATTGCTGAAAAAAGGGGGAAAATCGATGCAAGTGATTAAAAATTAGTAAACTGCATGTTGAGGGCAGAGAACTGAGACAATTTCACCGTGAACTAGAATAGACATTCCTAAGGAAAGAGCTTCTGCTGAAATCCCCCCCAGGTCAGACCTTCCATTCCCCACTTCACTCTCCCACCCCCTCTCGCTGCTTTATTATTCCGGCTGTCTCACTGCTGCCTGGAGCCCTTGTTCATTGTTTTCACCTGCTTATTGAGTGTTCCTCCTACAATCTGTAAGCTCCCGGAGGCAGGAATTTTATCTTATTCACTGCTGTATTCCCAGTGCCTGGAACATAGGTTCCAGCAGTTTTTGGATGAATGAAAGTGTAGAAGCAGCAATCAAATATAGTCTCGGAAAAAGATCTCCCAGCTAAAGAGTGTGTGCGGACCCCCCCCCCCCAAAAAAAATTCAAAAGTGAAAGCCAATCAATCAGGAAAGATGTTTATACTCATACCTTGCAAAACTTTTGGAGTTACACTATGAAGAGAAAAATTCTCAAGCCACCAGGCAGAAAAATAAGAGTTAACCTCTCAAGGAACGAGACTAGGTGTGGGCTCCGATTTCTCTTCTGCTCCTTCAACTGCCAGAAGGCAACAGAGCCACGGAGAAGCAATTTTGGAAGAGAAGGTTCGCAGCCTGAGCTGTTGCAGACAGATCACCTGGCACAAATGAAGGGCCTTCTAATATGCAAGGGCTCCAGACCTCCCACAAAACTGTGCCCTCCCTGAGATCATGAGCCACAGCCACACCCCCTAGGCCACCCCAAAAGTACCAAATCACAGAACTCAGGAATGAGGAGGTTGTGTTATTAAACACCAGGTGTCCGGAGAAGGCTGGGCGGCTCAGCAAACCTTACCTCTTCGCACCAGGCGCACCGCTGGGGCTCCAAGAATTAGGTGGGGCCGGTGCCTCCTTCCACAATAGCCTCTGGGTAAACGTAAAGCACCCAAATTAGTTATGAGGGCGAGAATAATCATCGTGGAGAGAACAATTCTGTAACTGCCTGTAAAATAATCCACTGGCAACTCCTCTCCTGGGGACAGGGTCTAATAGCAACCTCAGAAGTTCCATGAAAGACGACGGCAACTATGTAATAACAATAGTAACAATAATGATTATGGTCATAACAGTAATGACAACCGTGAGAAGTAAGAGGAGGAGAAAGTGGAGAACAGCAGTGTGCTCAAAGCTTTCTAGTTCATTCTCACTGCAACCTTTTTAGATCAGTAATATCATCATTGATTCCCATTTTATACTTGGAGGAATTGAGGCTCAGAGAAGTTATATGCTTCACTCACATGGCTCGGAAGTAGCAGACCTGGATTCGAGCCTGAGCAGTCTGCAAAATATATGTTCTTCCTAAGTGCATATGAAAGGTTCACAAAGACAGACACATTTGCTAGACCATGAAATAAGTCTCAGTTAATTTCAAAAGATTGAAATCTTATAGAATATGTTTTCTGACAACAATAGAATTTGATTAGGAAGCAAACAAACAAAAAACCCCAAAACACAAAAAAAGCCCTAGAAAATCGCCCAAGTTTTGGATTTTTAACACACCTCTAAATAACCAATGGACTATGGGTCAAGGAAAAAATCATGAAGGAAATCTAACAACGCTTTTAACTGAATAATGAACAAAAACATCAAAATGTGTGGGATGAAGCTAAACGGACATTTCTTTTTAAAAAAGATTTCTTTATTTGAGAGAGGGAGTGGGGGTGGAGGGAGAGGAAGAGAGAGTTCTAAGTAGACTCTGTGCGGAGCTTGGAGCCCCATGGAGGGCTCAAAGGGGACTTGATCTCACATCCCTGAGATCACCACCTGAGCTGAAAACAAGAGTCAGACACTCAACCAACTGCACCACCCAGGAGCCCCTGCGGAATTTCTATTAAAAACATTAGAAACATATATTAGAAAAAAGAAAAGTTTAAAATCAATGAACTAAGTTTTCACCTTAAGAACCTAAGAAAAAAAGTTGATTCTTTGGCCAGATAAATACAATTGATAAGCTATTAGCAAAAATGATCAAGGGAAAAAAGAGAGCAAATAGAAATTACCACTGTGAGAAAGGAGAAAGGAAATAACACTGCGTGTCCTACAGACATTAAAGGAATAAAAAGGGAAATATTATAAACAACTTTATGCCAATAAATTTGACAACTTGGATGAAATGGACAAATTCCTTGGAAGACATGCTTTATCAAAACTGATCCATTAAGGGGTGTCTGGGTGGCTCAGTCAGTTGAACCTCTGACTTCGATTTTGGCTCAGGTCATGATCTCAGGGTCCTGGGATCAAGCCCCAAGACAGGCTCCATGCTCAGTGGGGGAGTCTGCTTGAGAATTCTCTCCCTCTCCCTCCCCCTGCTCCCAAGCTCGTGAGCATGCGCGCGTGAGCTCTCTCTCTCTCTCTCTCAAATAAATAAATAAATCTTAAAAACCTGACTCATTAAGAAATAGAAAACCTGAGTAGCCCTGTATGTATTACAAAGTATATTCATACTTTTAAAATTGTTTCATACACCCACACAAAAACCCCTCCAGGTCAAGATGGTTTCTCTGGTGAATTCTATCACACAGTTAAGAAAGAAACAATACTAATTTGATACACACTCAGAAGTCAGAAGAACAGGAAATACTTTCTAATTTGTTTTATGAAGCCAGAATAACCCTGATACAACATCTGACAAAGGCACGAAGGAAAAAGAAATTACAGACCGGTATTCCTTATGAATTTAGACACAAAAATTCTTTTCTTTGCGGGGCACCTGGCTGGCTCAGTCGGTAGAGTGTGTGACTCTTGATCTGGGGGATGTGAGTTCAAGCCCCATGTTGGGTATAGAGATGACTTAAAAAAATAAAATAAAATCTTTAAGAAAAAATTCTTGTATTGGTTTCTGATTGCCACGGTAGCAAATCACCACAGACTTGGAGGCTTAAAACAACGTACCTTTATGGTTGGAAGTGGGAAATCAGTTTCACTGGGCTGAAGTCAAGGCCTCCGCAGGGCCAAACTCCCTCGAGTTCTAGGAGAGAATCTACGTGTTTTTCTCTTCCAGCTTCGAGACTACCTTTCTGGCCTCTTCCTCCATGATCAAAGCCACCCAGCCATGTAGCATCTTGCTTTATGGTGACGTCACCTTCTCTTCTGGGGTGGAATCTCCCTCTGCCTCCCTCTTGTAAGAAGCCATGTGATTACATTTAGGGCTCATCCAGATAATCCAGGATAATCTCCCCAGGTCAAAATCTTTACCTTAATCACATCTTCAAAGTCCCTTTTGCCATATCAGCTAACATTCCCAGGTTCCAGGGATTAGAACATGGGTATCTTTGGGGACTGTTCTTCAATTGACCACAGTACTTAACAAAGTATTAACAAAGCAAATCCCATCATACATAAAAAGGTAGTAATCATGATTAAGTATAATTTACCGTAGGAATGCATTAACATAAACATTGGTTTAACATTTGAGAATCAAAGAGGTACAGGAAAGAAAGATGAAGGATCTTAAGGGAGTGATGGAAATATTCCTTGACTGAGAGGTTGGTTATACAGGTGTATGCATGTGTTAAAATATATCAAATTTGGGGCACCTGGCTGGCTCAGTCGGAAGAACCTGGGACTCTTGATCTTGGAGTTGTAAGTTTGAGCCCTATGCTGGGTATAGAGAGTACTTAAATAAAGAAATATTTTATATACTTGTGTGTGTATATATATTATATATTATATATATATATATATATATATATATATATATATATATATATATATATATAATTAACACTTATGATCTGTGCATTTTATAAGTAAATTTTACCAGAAACCAAACAAAGCAATATAACAAACACAACACAGAAAACCCAGAGGCCAGAGAACTATTCCAAACTTTTGGGCACAAACTTCAATGAGGAAAACGGGGAGATAGCCAGATCTGGGGTGGTGGTGGGCGGGTGTGTGTGTGTGTGGGGGGGGAACCAAGGATTCACTTCTGCGCATGCTGTACTTGAGATGAGATTAGGCAAGCAAACACGGCAACCGGGCAGTTGCACACGCAGAGAATGAGAGGGACTGAGGGGCTTGTGTTTGGATATGGCGGCAGGGAGCAGGACGGCACAGGGCTGGTGGCTAGGCTTCCTGCTGGGGCAGTTGGGTGGCCGATGGGGCCCTTTAGTTAGATGGGACCTCAGAGGGAGAGTGATGCTGGCTGAGCATCAATGGGCTGGGCTCCGGCTGGGCTGCTCCTGCCTTGCGGCTTTCAGGAGCACAGATGCAGCTCTGGGGGCCAGCTGGCCGGCTCCGTCGGGAACCTCGGTGCCCTGACCCTTCACTTCTCACTGGTGGCTGCTGACCCACCCACAATGTGGCCGCAGCGGAGCCCACTCTGCCTTTTCCCATGGGTTGGCTCCTCTGGGGAGCCCGCCCTGGCGCCACACGGGGCTTTCCCTGACACCCCACCTTATTGAGCAGGGGTGCTGACACTCTGACTTCACCTGAGACGTTTGGAAGCAGACACTTGACACAGTCATTCTTGCTTTGAATATTTTATCCAGAAATCATTTCAAACTTACAGAAAAATTGCAAGAATAATACAAAGAGCACCTATATACTATTAGCCCGATTCACCCTTTGGTAACATTTGCTCCGTTTGCTTTATCACTTGTGACTTTCCTTCCTTCCTTCCTTCCTTCCTTCCTTCCTTCCTTCCTTCCTTCCTTCCTCTCCCCTTCCTCCTTTCCTTCATCTATCTATCAATCATCTATCTATCATCTATCATCATCACCTACCTATCGTCAATTCTCATTATTCTCAATAGTTTTATTCTATAAAGTGGTCGTGAACACTGATCAGTGAACACCGAACCATTGCTCCTGAGGAAATATGAGGCGAGGTTCCTTCCAGCCTCTGGTTATGTTTTCTTCCACTAATCAACACATCACCTTCTTTTGTATGTGTTTCTGTTTAAAGATTTCTTATTTGATATACATCGTTGATTCATTAACATTGAACTCAGCACTGCAGTTCATGACTGGATACAGCTGACCTAACACATATGTTTTCCCTGTAAGCTTTCTTGCACTTGGGAATGTAGACAGCCCTGCAGAATTACATTTAAAGGTCATTTTCAGGGGCGCCTTGGTAGCTCAGTTGGTTAAGTGTCTGCTTTCGGCTCAGGTCATCATCCCAGGGTCCTGGGATGGAGCCCTGCATCGGGCTCTCTGCTGGGCGGGGAGCCTGCTTCTCCCTCTGCCTCTGCCTGCCGCTCTGCTTACTTGTGTGCTCGCTCTCTCTCTCTCTCTCTCTCTCTCTCTCGCTGTCAAATAAATAAATAAATAAAATCTTTAAAAAAAATTTTAAGCAGCAAAATCACCAACAAAAAGCAGAAAAATGTGAAAAACATAGCATTAAATAGACATGGATTAAAAAGGATACTAGTTCACAGCGGAAGAGCTGAAACAAGAAAGTAGAGGTTGCCCTTGTTTGACCTCAGTGGGACTGTGCGCCTTAGTGACTTGCATTTCCCGCCACTCTTCCTATGTCTGCAAATGACTGCAAAACACAGGCCGAGTGTTGATTTTGGGGTTACAAACACATTTCAGTGAGTAGGCAAATTCGCAAATACAGAATCTGTGAACAATGAGGATTTTGCTGTGTGGGTGGACAAATGTGTGTGTGTGTGTACAGTTGACCCTTGAATAATACGGGATTATACTGAATGGGTCCATTTACAAGCGGATTTTTTCAATAAACACACCCATCTGCTGTAAATGTATTTTCTCTTCCTTATGATTTTTTTTCCCCTTTTGGTTTTCTTAATGACATTTTCTTTTCTCTGGCTTGCTTTATTGTAAGAATACAGCGTATAATACATATAACATACAAAATACGGGTTCATCAACCATGTATGTTATTGGTCTGGCTTCCAGTCAACGGTAGGCTATGAGTTAAGTTCCTGGGGGCATCCAAGGTTAAATCCAGATTTTGAATTGCCAGGGGCAGGGGGTTGGTGTCCCAACCCCCATGTATAGATGTGGATACACACACATGCACGTGGGCACACGTACATACATGTTTGTTTCCTATGGCCCCATAACAAATGACCACTTAAAACAACATATACTTACTCCATTACACTTCTGAAGGCCAGAAGCCCCAAATCAGTTTCACTGGGTGAAAATCAATGTGTCAGCAGGGCTGGTTCCTTCTAGACGTTCCAGGGGAAAATCCATTTCCTGGCCTCGTCCAGCTTCTGGAGGTCCCTTGCTCATGTCAGCCTCCTGGGTGTGTGGTCTCATCTCCTACTGCTCATGCTGACCTCCTGCCTCCCTCCCATAAGGACCCTTCTGACTACATTAGGACCCACCCTGATAATCCAGGGCAACATTCCCATCTCAAGGTCATTGACTGAATCATATTTACAAAGTCTTTTTTTTTTTTTTTTACCACAGAGGATAACATCCATAGACTTTAGGATTAGGACACGAATTCTTTGGGGGATCATTATTCAGCCTGCCACAGCGTGCGTGCGTGTGTGTGTGTGTGCGTGTGTGTGCAGAGTAACTAGTACACATACATATACGGACACACACAGGCTTTTCTTCCGAACCATTTCGTAGTAAATTGCATACGTCATTGTCCCTTTACCCTTAAATACTTCAGGGTAGAGTTCCTAAGAAGGAACTTTCCCTGTTATGACGATAGTGTAATCAGCAACATCAAGAAATCCTAAATAGAGACAATCCTTTCATCTGTGGTCACGTTCAGATTCTGCCCAGTGACCCAGGAATATCTTCGTAGCTGTATTCTTCCTGCCGTGCGGGGTCTGGTCTAGGGTGACACGTGCTGGTCTTGTTATCTCATTTCCCCTGGAGGAGCTCCTCAACGTTTATTTTTGCCTTTTATGAAGTTGACATTGTGGAAAAACTACAGGCCTTTAAAAAAAAATAGGATATTGCTCCTTTTCGGTGAGGGACAGGTCCCGAGACTCAGGCTGCAACACTGCACGACGCTGCGTTCGTCTCAGGATGTCACAGCTGGAGACGCAGGCTGGCCCTCTGCACCTCGTGGTGACAATACTCTTGATCAACACCACATGTGGTCCGAATTCTCTACTTTATCGGTTTTTACCCCCCCTGCAACCAAGAAGCAGTCTTTGGGGGGCACTCTAGACCGTGCAAATTTCCTGCCCCTCATCAACATTCCCCACTCCCGGATTGAGCATCCGTCGATGATTCCTACCCGAACCCGTCATAGCCATGAGACTTGCACACTCATGATTCTCCACCACAGGGACCCTCCCCAAGCTACCAGTTGTCCCTCAGTGGCCGACCGTAAGCAAGAGGTCTGTTCTCCCCACCCCTGACTTACTCATTTCTTTGTTTATTTTTTACTATCAGTAAAACCCAAGTTTCCCAACTTCGGCACCATCGACGTTTTGCCCCAGAGGCTTCTTTGCTGTGGGGTGGGGCCGGTCCTGTGTGGTTCATGATGTTTGGTGGCATCTCGGGCCTCTTCCTGACGGATGCCGATAGCAATGCAGTTGTGACCACCAAAAGCATCTGCAGACATTGCCGGATGTCCTCGAGGGGACAAAGTCACTCTGGGTTGAGAATTACTGGTGTCTCGATTCATGGATTCTTGGTTTTTTTCCTAGCAATTTATATTCATTTGGGTGCTTAACGAGTCCCAGATTTGGCCACGAGGAGCCCCTGCAGCGTGGCTGCTGTGGCCTGGCTTTCTAGACACCTCCAGCCTTTCTGCCTTGACGCAAGGAGCCGGGCTCAGCTGGGACCTTCCCTGCCCTGGCATCGCCTTTCCTCCAAGGAGCCCGACACAGGCGTTTGACTCAACTGTGCTTTCTGAGTCATATCTAAATTACAATGGAGGATTGTGAACTGTATCCAGTAATACTCAAGTGTCCGCGACCTCGGCTCGGTTCCTGCCTTCATCTCAGGCCTCTGCCTCGCTGGCCTCGGCCCCGCGCACGCCTGGCCCCTGTCCCATCCTTTCTACTCCATTCTACTGCTGCCACCTGTCTCCCAGTTGGGACATTTTGGTGGGAGTTCATGGGTTTTAGCGTTTGAAGAGCAAGGACCTGGCCCATCACTCTCTAGGCCCCCAGCATCCTGCGAGGAAGGCTTGGCCCATCTGACGAGGCTCTGGCTTCCTCGGGGGCCGGGGCCGAGGTGGTCAGGACAGGCCTCCCTTGGACATGGTGAGGGGCTGATACTGAGGAGACCTCTGCCCTGTGGCATCTCCCTTGGGTGCCATGTGGGGCTTGTCTTCTTCTCTTCCTTCTGGACTGCCGCGTAACACAGAAGAGCCAGCCTCTGGAAGCTGCTGTACCGTATTCCAAAGGCGAGGGCAGTGTCAAAGGTCGTAAGGAGCCGCTGCAGGAGGGGCTCCTGGCCGCACATCAGCGTGTCCCCAGGCCAAGTGCACGTATCACTTGTGTAGGTAACTGTTTAACTGAACTCTTAGACTGTGGCCTCTTGAAGACAGAGATTGTACCTTTTATTATTAAAAATTACAAGCATAGAAAAACGGAAAGTACAGTCGAATGGACACCTGCAAACCCTCCACCTGGATTTAGTTTCAGAGTTGGCCCTATTTGCTTTGTCAGCCTATGCACACAGACCAATCGGGTTTTTTCTATTTTTTTTTAACCGACAATTTGAAAGGAAGTTGGAGACGTCGCGACATTTCTTGTTGACATACGTTAAGGTGTGTCTCCTAAGAATTAAGGACATCTTCCTACAAAACCATTATCACACCTAAAAAGTACAGAATAAATCTCTAATACCCTCTAAGACCCAGTGCACATTCAAATACCACCGACTGTCCCAGGACTCACCTTTATAGCTGATTTTTGTTTTTTCTTCTGAACCAGGATTTAGGCCAGGTTGGCTTTTGGTTGCTGGATCTCTCTGGTCTCTTTTCATCTAAAATCCCAAACTCTCCCGCTTTCATTTTCCCATGATGCTGGTTTCCGGCAGAGCTAGGCCAGAGGTCCTAGAGAGGGAGGGACAGTGCTCCCGTCACCTGTGTCCTCAGCGTCCGGCGCAGGAGGGGCCCTGGCAGCAAAGGGCCTGAGGAGCTGGTGGGCAGCTCCTGGGTGGGGGCGGGGAGGTCCTCACTGAGCTGGGCCCTGCTCCTGTCCCTGAGGGCCTTCCGGGCCTGCCACAGCCCTGCGGTCTCTTCCCACCCACCGCGCCTTCCTGACTCGCAGTGACACAGGCTGGTGGTCCGTGCTCATTCTTTGGGAGCTTTAATCTGTTTTATTGAATTTTCAGATTCTCAAATCAATACCCATAATAACGCCCAGCAGAAATAAAATCCCACTCCAGGTATTTTGCCCAACAGAGTTGGTATTTATGCACGGGTGGTTTCCCTTGACAACCTCAAAGAGCTTATTAAGTCTCACCACGAGGGTGTACATCCCCCGGCGTGAGCCAGCACAGGGGACCAGGAAGCCACATGCTGCCACGCTCCAGTGGCCTCGTGTCCCAGCCAGGGGGAGGGCGATGCGGGGACTGCAGGGGCGTAGGCCGGGGTGGCGGATTGGGGCGGGGCTGGCAGGCACTTTCAGCGGGCCCAGGTGCAAGTTATTGAACCTCTTTCCTTCTCTACGTCAGAGTAGGACCTCCCTGCCTTAGGACAGTCATGTCCAGCCTGGCCCTTTGAACCCCTACTAAGCAATGGCCTGGCCACGTGGGGCGGACCGAGCAGAGGCAACTGCCAGCTGAATTGTTTCTCTGGGATTTTGAAGTAAGAGAAGTTTCCAGTTAGCTGGGGCTGGGGGGCGGGCGGAAGCCCTGAGATGGAGAAGGCCAAGCTGGGGCCATGCAGGGGACCCGCCGCTGTGGGTTCCAAGTGCCCTGAGGTGCCCCCGCTTGTCCTTGGAGAACCCTCTATTCCTTACAAGGGCCTCTTTATTACCTGGCAGGTGGGGGAAGGGGCACTGGCCTGCTGCACCCTACTGCCTGGAAGGTTCTTGAGTCTGAAATGAGGTCATGCTAGACGGTGTCCCGCAGAGGGTTAGACAGGTTAATAGGGGCAGAGTGCTAATCCGTCCTCCACCTCTTACCCACATGGCCTTCCCGGGGGGGTGCCGAGCAACAGGGCTGACACACTCAGAAGGATTGGAAAGCAACCCCCAGGCTATCCAGATGTCTAGCCATTTTGTGGCTCTCCCATTGCTTAGGGGACTCCCCTTCCCCCTGCGTTCCTCTCATCAGCAGCGCTAGGGAACATGCTGTTGGGTGTTGGGTACAGCCGGGACAGAACCAGACACTGAGCACTTCTTAGGGTGCACCTCAGGGAGACTCCGCGCTGGACAAACCAGGACCCTGGTAGCCCTGCGGGACCACAGGCGCAGGGCCCAGCATGACCCACGCTGTAGAGAAGGATGAGGTCAGGCCCGGCTTTAAAAAACGTGGCAAGGAAGGCACATGGCTGAGCCAAGGACCCCAGGGTCCCAAGAATGGCTTATTAGTGTTTCTAGAAGGCCAGGAAGGGGCCCTGCCTTCGTCTTAACCCCTCGGCAGCAGGTGCTTAGACGTGAAGTGAGGACTCCTCAGGAACCAGGCAGGCGGTGGGAGGGGTCCCCTCTGGGTGCAGGTGGCACGGGGGTGCGTGGTCTATGAAAAGTGTCAAAACATCAACAAAACAGGCCAATGGTTGATCTACACTGACTGTCACCCCCGCACTGGCAATTCTAAACATCAATGACAACATTTTCCTCTCTAAAAAAATCTTCTGTTGGTTTAGGTTCTAAATCATTTTTCTGGTTAGGTTTTCATCGTTTATGTGTAAACTTCAAATGAGCACGCTTTTATCCCTTATGTTTTAGCAAGCATAGCTTTCTACACGGAAGAGGATCTGATGACCCCCTTACACAGTCAGCCGCTGACACCCGGACTCAGCTATCAGAGTTGCCTTGCAAAGGTAAGCGCCCATGATTCAAGATCACCCCAGTTTCTCTCGGGCACAGGACGTGTTTCCAGCTCCCGCCGGGAAAAACTGCTTGAGCACCCTGACTGTAGAAACCCAATCTCATGGGGCGCCTGGGTGGCTCAGTCGTTAAGTGTCTGCCTTCAGCTCAGGTCATGATCCCAGGGTCCTGGGATCGAGCCCCACATCGGGCTCCCCGCTCAGTGGTAAGCCTGCTTCTCCCTCTCCCACTCCCCCTGCTTGTGTTCCCTTTCTCACTGTGTCTCTCTCTGTCAAATAAATAAAATCGTAACCCCCCCCAAAAAAACAAGAAAACCCCGCAATCTCAGAGCTTGAAGTGCTACTTAGTACCCAAAGTCCAAAGCGGGGGTACCGTGCAGGGCAGTATAATGTTTTTGGTCCGTGAGAACAGCTTTTAATTTGTATATAGTTCATAGTAGTTCAAATAATTGGTAGAATTTGAATAGGACCTTGAAAATGGTAAATGTATATGTTCACCCTTGGTGGGTCATTTTAAAGCTAAATGATAAACCAGGAAAATAAAACATGATGTCGCTGTTTGAATCTGTAAATATCTAAGTCGTACAGATGTTTTTGTTTTATTGAAAGCCACCTATGAGTTACAAGACAATTATTTATGTAAACTATTATTACTTCAGCCTACGACTAAAGAATCAAAGTTCAAACTGTGGGGTGAATATAAAAAATGTTAAATAAACAGTTGAATTTTTTTCTTTGAAGTACTGTAATAGTTGATTTCTTTTCAAGTTTTTTAAAATTTTCCTTACCTGAATGATTATGTGCCTGTGCATGTGTGTGCATATGTAATTTTCTTATTTTATTTTATTTTAAAAAATATTTTATTTATTTGACAGACAGAGACACAGTGAGAGAAGGAACACAAGCAGGGGGAGTGGGAGAAGGAGAAGCAGGCTTCTTGCTGAGCAGGGAGCCCGACGTGGGGCTGTCCTGGGATCATGACCTGAGCTGAAGGCAGACGCTTAACGACTGAGCCACCCAGGCACCCCTGTAATTTTCTTATTTTAAAAAAAGATTTATTTATTTATTTTGAGAGAGAGGGAGAGAGAGCGGGGGGGGGAGCGCAGAGGGAGAGGGAGAGAGAGAGAATCTCAAGCAGACTCCCCACTGAGTGAGGAGTTCTTTGCAGGGTTCGATCCCACAACCCATGAGATCTTGACTTGAACTGAAATCAAGAGTTTGACACTTAACTGACTGAGCCACACAGGCACCCCTATAATTTTCAGTAAGAGGAAACTTTCGCTATTAGTGTTTTTCTCCGGTCATCAACATTTTCCCGTTACATGATTATACTGGAAGTGGTTTCAGTTGTATGGACGAGGGTGTCACAGATGACCTGCCAGGTGTCAAACTGCTTGGTGAGTCACACAAAGGCTTTCAGGAGCCAGCATTCAGCACCCCCCACCCCCACCCCCTGCCAGGGTGCCTGTGCTTACTGAGTGCACTTTGCAAACCCAGGGGACCTTTCTGTGCCTCAGTTTCTCTGTCTGGGAATGGAAATAGCCACTCCCGAGGAAAACAGCTCCAAACCCTGGCTGGTTGAGGTGTGAGAGAAGCAGAAGGTCAGGGCCTGATGGGAGACCTGCAGGCTTGTGTTTCGGCATAAGGCAGACCTGGTTTCTCCACTCTGCCCAGGTGACCTTAGGTAAACGCTGGCCATCCCTGAGCTCCTGTTTCTCAGCTTGTAAGAGCTCGCTTTCAGGTTTGTGGGGCAAGATAAGAAAGAACACACACAAAAGCCCATGGCAGGTGTGCTGTCAAGACAAGTCGGTTTCTATAATCAGAACCTGGGGAGAGGAGTGACCTCTTGAGGAGTGACAGAAGCCTCCAGGGACTCCAGTTACCAGGAAGGGGGAGGATCTGATTTTCTAAGACAAGGAGAAGCTAGGGCAGGACTAAAGGAAGAGGAACATCCAGCTCCCTCCACATGCTGGCTGCACTGGCCTTCCCAAATTTCCCTCCTCTTCTTCCCACCACTGTCCGGGCCCCAGCTGGCCCTCCCAGGAAGCACACCCCAGACCCTGCTGCCATCAGAATCACCTGGTGGTTTTCCAAGACATCTGACTCTGGGGCTCCACCCCTAGGATTTAGGTACCACAGGTATGAGTTGGGAACTGTGAGTCTTTTTTTTTTTTATTGAAGTAAAATTCACATAACACAAAGTTAACTATTTTCAAGTACACTCTTCAGTGTCATTTAGTGAATCCACGATGTTGGGCAACCATCACTGTAGTTCCAAATATTTTCATCACCCAAAAAGGAAACCATACCCACTAAGCAATCAGGCTCCATCCTCCCTCCCACTAGTGCCTGGCAACCACTAATACTCTTTCTGTCTCTGGACCGACCTGTTCTGAACACTTTATATAAATGAAACTATATAACATGCGACCTTTTGGGTCTGGTTTCTTTCACCTAACATAATGATTTCAAGGTTCATCCATGTTATAGCAGGTATCAGTACTTCCTTCCTTTTTATGGCTGAATAATATTCTACTGTATGGATATACCAACTTTCTTTACACATTCCCCAGTAGATGGACATTTGACTTGTTTCTACCTTTCAGCTGTTGTGAAGAGAGCTGCTGTGAACATTCATGGATAAGTTTCTATCTGTTTTTTTTTTTTTAAGATTTTATTTATTTATTTGAGAGAGAGAGTGAGAGACAGAGCACGAGTGGAGGGGGAGGGGCAGAGGGAGAGGGAGAAGCAGGACCTCCCACTGAGCAGGAGCCCAACTTGGGGCTCAATCCGAGGACTCCGGGATCATGACCCAAGCCAAAGGCAGATGTTTAACTGACTGAGCCACCCAGTCTCCCCAGTAAGTTTCTATTTGAATGCCTGTCTTCAGTTCTTTTGTGTATATACCTATGAGTGGAATTGCTGGGTCATATGATAACTCTCTGCTCAACAGAACCACCAAATGCTTTTCCACAATGGCTGCACCTTTTTATATTCTACTTACACTGTAGAAGTGTTCCTCACCAACACTTGTTATTGCCCATCTGTTTGATCTCGGTCATCCTAGTGGGTCTGAAGTGGTATCTCATTGTAGTTTTGATTTGCATTTGCCTAATGACGAATGACATTGAACACTTTTTCATGTACTTGTTGGCCGTTTGTAGATCTTCTCTAGGAAAATGTCTATTCAAGTTATTTGCCCATTAAAAAAAAAAAACGTGTTCTTGTCCTTTTGTTGAGTTGTAAGAGTTCTTCATATGTTCTGGATAAGAACTTCTATCAGATATATGCAAATATTTTCTCCCATGGTGAGGGTTGTCTTTAAACTTTCTCTTCTTTTTTTTTTGAAGATTATTTATTTAAGTAATCTTTACACCCAATGTGGAGTCTGAACTCATGACCCCAAGAGCAAGAGTCACACACTCCACCAACTAAGCCAGCCAGGAGCCCCTAAACTTTCTTACTACTATCTTTTGAAGCATTAAAGTTTAAATTTTGTTGAAGTTCAGTTTATCTATTTTGTTGTTGTTTCCGTGTGTGCTTCTGTTCTCTTGTTTCTGTTCTGTTTCTTGTGCTTCTGTGTCATATCTAAGGACTCATTGGCAAATCCAAGGTCATTCATCTGTACGTGGTCTTCTAAGAGTTCTCCAGTTTGAGCTTTCGCATGTAGGTCTGATTCATTTTGAATCAAGTTTTGTGTGTGTTGGGAGGTAGGAGTCCAATTTTATTCTTTTGCACAAGGATATCCAGGTGTCCCACTGCCATTTCTTGAAAAGACTCTTCTTTCCTCATTGAGTAGTCTTGGCACCTTTATCAAAAATCAATTGATCATAGATGTAGGAGTTTATTTCTGGACTTTCAATTCTATTCCATTGATCTATATGTCTAGCCTTTTGCTAGCACTGCAATGCTCTGATGACTGTAGCTTTGTAATGTTTTGCTATTGGGAAATATGAGTTTTCCAACTTTGTTTTTCTTTTTCATGATTGTTTTGGTCTATTTAGGGATCTATGAAATTCCATGTGAATTACAGGATCAAATTTTCCACCCTCCCATCCCCCTGACTTTCATTCTAAATTTAAGTAATTTGAGTTTTCTTTTTTCTTTTTTCCATAGTCAGTTTAACTAAAGGTTTTTCAGTTTTGTAGATCTTTTTAATGAAACAACTTCTGGTTTCCTTAATTTTCTCTATTGTTTTGCTCCTCCCTATTTCATTTATGTCCACTCTAATCTTCATTCTTGACTTCTTTCTAGTGGCTTTGAGTGTAACCTTGGTTCTTTCTATAGTTCCTTATGGTGTAAATCTAGGTTATTGGTTTGGAATCATTTTTCTTTTTTCAATGTATGCATTTACAGTTATGAATTCATCTCCTCACTACTTTCATACATCTAATATGATTTGGTGTGTTGTTTTTTTTCATTTTCATTCATCCAAAGTGTTTTCTTATTTCATTTGTAATTTCTTTTTTGACTCATTGGCTGTTTAAGAGTGTTTATTTTCCACGTACTCGTGAACTTTCCATTTTTCTACTTTATTGATTTCTAGTTTCATTCCACTGTAGTCATTCTTTAAGGTTAGTTTTGCTGGATATAGAATTCTTGGTTGGCTTGTTTTCCCTCTCTCAGCACTTTATGTCATATTCTGGCCAACACTAGTTTTTGATGAGAAAACGTGTTAATTATTTTTTTATGGATCCCTTGTCAGTGATAATCAGTTGTCTCGTACTGCTTTCAGAATGCTTTCTTTGTATTTGTCTTTCAACAGTTTGACTACAGCGTCTTTCGGCGTGTGGGTCTCTGAACTTACTCCACTTGGAATTTGCTGAGTTATTGGATGTGTAGACTCATATCTTCTATCAAGTCTAGGAGTTCTTGGCCATTATTTATTCATTCAAATATCCTTTCTTCCAAATTTATTCTTTTATCTTCCTTTGGGACTCCAATTATGCATATATTTGTATAACCGAAGGTAACCCAAAGGTCTCCTCTGTGCATTTTCTTCACTCTTTTTTTTCTGCTCTTCACCTGGATAATCTAAATGGACCTATCTTTAAATTCATTGATTCTTTCTTCTGTCTGCTCAAATCTGCTGCCGGAGACTGCAACAGTGAGCTTTTTTATTTCAGTTATTGTACTTTTCCACTCCTAAATTTCTATTTGATTCCTGCTATGTCTGTCTCCTTATCTCTATTTGGTGAGATATGGTTCTCCTGGTTTCTTTTAGTTCTTTGAACATGTTTAGGACAATTTATTTGAAATCTTAATCTAGTGAATCCAATGCCTGGGCCTCCTGATAGACAGTTCCTATAAATTTTTTTCCTGCTAATGCACTTTACTTTCTTATTATTTGCTTGCCTCATAAATCTTTTTTTTAAAGATTTTATTTATTTATGTGACAGAGAGACAGCCAGCGAGAGAGGGAACACAAGCAGGGGTAGTGGGAGAGGAAGAAGCAGGCTCCCAGCCGAGGAGCCCGATGTGGGACTCGATCCCAGAACCCCAGGATCATGCCCTGAGCCGAAGGCAGACACCCAACGACTGCGCTACCCAGGCGCCCCTGCCTCATAAATCTTGGTTGAAAACCAAAGATTTGTTGGCAACTCTGGAAATCAGAATCTCCTTCTCTTCCCAGGGTTTGTCGTTGCTCATCAGGTTGTTGTGTGTGCTTGTTTGGTGACTTTTCAAAACTATTCGAAACTGTTTTTGTAAAGTCTAGTTTGTCATCAGTGACCACTGAAGTCTGTGTTCCATTAGCTTAGTGGTCAACTAGTGTTTTGACAGAATTTCTGTTTGTTTGTTTTGTTCTGTTTTGTTTTGTTTTAATGCTTGGGGCAAAAAAAAAAAGGAAAAATAACACTACTTTCCCAGTCTTTGAAGATTGGCTTTGTATTGAGACACTTCCTCAATGTTTAGCCAGGCTATTTACCATTCTGTCTTAGCTTCCAATTCCTGTTTGTATGGAGACTGAAGGTCATTCAGAGGTGAAAGCTTAAGGTTTTCTCAGATCTTTTCTCAGATCTTTTCTGAGCTTACATCCAGCCCTGGTCATATAGGTGATCTTCTTGGTATTCTGCCCATCTAGAATAATCTACTTCACAAAGTTGTCCTTCAGAATTGAAGGAAAGGTAAAGAATTTTCCATACAAACAAATGCTGAAAGAGTTTATCACTACTAAGCCAGTATTACAAAAAATGTTAAAGGGACTTCTTCAAGCTGATATGAAATAGCACTAATTGGTAACAGGGAAACATATGAAAGTGTAAATGCCATTGGTAAAGGTAAATATATGGTTAAGGTCAGAATACTCTAAGGCTGTAATGGTGATGGGTAATCACTTATTAATCTAGTAAAAGGTTAAAAGACAAAAGTAGTAGAAATAACTACAGTAACTTGTTAATGGATATATAGGACAAAAGATGTAAACTGTGACCTCAAGAACATAGTATGTGGAGAGTAAAATGTAGAGCTTTAATATCCATTTGAGTTTAAGTAGTTATCAGCTTAAAATAGACTGTTGTAAATGTAAGATGTCTTATTTAAACCTCATGGTGACCACAAAGCAACAACCTATCATAAATACACAAATGATCGAGAAAGGAATTTAATCATACCACTACAGAAAATCATCAAATCACAAAGGAGGACACCAGAAGAAGACAGGAACAAAGGAATTACAAGACAACCAGAAAACAATTAACAAAATCATAATAAGCTCACACCTATCAATAATTACTTTAAATGTAAAGGGACTAAATTCTCCAAACAAAAAACATGGAATAGTTTGAATGGATAAAAAAAACAAAAAACCAAGAACCAAATATATGCTGCTTACAAAAGACTACTTTAGCTTTAAGGACACACACAAGCACACACTGAAAGTGAAGAATGAAAAAGATATTTATGCAAATGGAAACAAAAAGAAAGCACGGGTAGCCATACTTATATCAGATAAAATAGACTTTAGGACCAAGACTATAATAAGAGACAAAGAAGGTCATTATACGATGGTAAAGAAGTCACTCCAACAAGACAATATAACATTTGTAAGTATTTATGTACCTAACACAGAAGTACCTAAATACATAAAGCAAATATTTACAGACCTGAAGAGAGAGCAATATAATAGTAGGCGGAGACTTCAATACGCTACTTTCAACAATGGAAAGTTTGTCTAGACAGAAAACCAATAAGGAAACATTGAACTTAAACTACACATTAAATCAGAAGGACTTAACAGACATTTACAGAATATTCTATACAGAAGCAGCAGAATACACAGTTTTCTCAAGTGCATATGGAACATTCTTTAAGAGAGATTACACATTAGTCCACAAAACATGTCTTAATAAATTTAAGAAAATTGAAAGTGTAGCAAGCATATTTCCCAACTACAATGGTGTAAAATTAGAAATCAATTACAAGAAGAAAACTAGAAAATTCGCAAGTATGTGGAGATTAAGTGACATGCCATTGAGCACCAGTGGGTCAAAGAAGAAATCATAAGAGAAATTTTTAAAAAATCTAGGTATAAATAAAAATGGAAATACAATATACCAAAAATTATGGGATGCAGAAGTTCTAAGAGGGAAGTTTATAGGATAGATACCTATATTGAGAAATACGATCTCAAATAAACAACCTAACTGTACTCCAACCTAACTTAACTCTTCAGATAACTAGAAAAGGAAGAACAAGATAAACCCAAAGTTAGTAGAAGCAAGGAAATAAAAAAAGGACCAGAAATAAATTAAATAGACTAAAAAGACAATAGAAAAGGACAATGAAATTAAGAGCTGTTTTTTTTTCTTTTTGAAAGATAAAATAGACCATTGGCTAGGCTTAACAAGAAAAAAGAGAGTGAGGTGTCAAATATATAAAATCAGAAATGAAACAGGAAACATTACAACTGATACTGCAAAAATACAAAGGATTGGGGTGCCTGGGTGGCTTAGTTGGTTGAGCGTCCAGCTGTTGGTTTTGGCTTAGGTCATAATCTCATAGGTCATGGGATGGAGCCCCACATCAGGCTCTGTGCTCAGTGCAGAGTCTGCTTGGGGATCATCTCCCTCTCGCCCCCCCCCCACTTATGTGAGAGCATGCACACACACACACACACACACACTCTCTCTCTCTCAAATAAATATAAACCTTTCAAAAAATTACAAAGGATTATGAGACTACTATGAACAATTACCTGCCAACAAATTGGGCAACCTAGAAGAAACATAAGATCCTAGAAACATACAACTTACAAAGACTGATAATGAAAAAATAGAAAATATGAACAGACCAATTACCTGCAAGGAAATTGAATCAGAAATCAATAACATCCCAGCAAAGAAAATCCCAGGACCAGATGGTCTCACTGGTGAATTCTACCAACTATTTACAGAATTAATATCTACCCTTCTCTCATTCTTCCAAAAAAAAAAAAAAGAGGAGGAAACACTTTAAAACTCATTTCATGAGGCCAGCATTACCCTGATATCAAAGCCAGACAAAGACACTACAAGAAAAGAAAATTATGAGCCAATATTCCTGATGAACATAGATGCAAAAATCCTTAACAAAATACTAGCAAACCTGATTCAACAATACATTAAAAGGATCATACAGCATGATCAAGTGAAATTTATTCCAGGGATGCAAAGATGGTTCAACATCTGCAAATCAATCAATGTGATACACCACATTAACAAAATTGAGGATAAAATCATATTATTGTCTCAATAGCTGCAGAAAATGTATTGACAAAATTCAACATTCATTCATGCTAAAAACTCTCAACAAACTTGGTATAGTGGGTTGTACCTCAGCATGATAAAGACCACATCTGACAAGCCCACAGCTGGCATCTACGATCAGGAAAAAAACAATGATGCCTACTCTCACCACTTTCATTCAACATAGTACTGTAACTCATGGCCAGAGCAATTAGGCAAGAAAAAGAAATAAAAAGCATCTGAATTGGAAAGGAACAAGTAAAACTCTCTCTATTTGCAGATGACATGACTTTATTTATAGAAAACCCTAAAGACTCCACCAAAAAAGTATTGGAACTAATTAATAAATTCAGTTAAGTTTCAGGATACAAAATCAATATACAAAAGTCATTGGCATTTTATACATCGAACTATCAAAAGGAGAAATTAAGGGAAAAAATCACACTTAAAACTGCATAAAAACAATAAGATACCTAGAAATAAATTTAACCAAGGAGATGAAAGATCTGTACACTCACCAAAAACTGTGAGACAATTGATGAAAATAATTGAAGAAGACACAAATAAATGGAAAGATATTTCTTACTCATGGATTAGAAGTATTAGTATTGTTAAAATGTCCATATGACCCAAAGCAATCTATAAATCCAGTGTAATACCTATCAAAATTCCAATGGCATTTTTCACGAAAATAGGAAACACATCTTAATTTGTATGGAACTACAAAATTCCCTAAATATATGAACAAATCTTGAGAAAGAAGAACAAAGCTGGAGGTATCATTCTTCCTGATTTCAAACTGTATTATAAAGCTATAGTAATCAAAACAGTATAGTATTGGCATAATAACAGACACACTGATAAATGGAACAGAATAAGAGCCCAAATATAAACCCACATATCTGTGGCCAATCAATTTACAACAAAGTTACCAAGGATATACAAGAGGGAAAGAATAGTCTCTTTGATAAATGGTGCTGGGAAAACTGGACAGCCACAAGCAAAAATGTGAAACTGGACCCTTATCTCATACCATATACAATAATCAACTCAAAATGAATAGAAGACCTGAGACTGTAAAACTCCTAGGAGAAAACAGGTGGTAAGCACCTTGACATTGGTCTTGGCAATGATTTTTTTGAAATGATATCAAAAGCAAAGGTAACAAAACCAAAAATCAACTAACGGGACTAAACCAAACTAAAAAGCCTCTGCCCCGCAAAGAAAAACCATCAATAGAATGAAACAACAGCCTGCAGAATGGGAGAAAATATTTGCAAGCCATATATCCGATAAGGAGTTAAGCTCCAAAACATAAAAAGAACTCATACAACTCTATAGCAAAAACCCAAAAAAATCCAATAAAAATGGGCAGAGGAACTGAATAGACACTTTTTCCCAAGAAAGGACATGCAGATGGCCAACAGATACATGAAAAGGTGTACAACATCAGTCATCATCAGGAAAATGCAAATCAAACCCACAATGAGACATCACCTGTGAGAACGACTATAATTAAAAAGAGAAGAAATAACAAGTGTTGGTGAGGATGTGGAGAAAAGGGACCTCTTGTGCAGTGTTGGTGAGAATGTAAATTGGTGCAGCTACTAGGAAAAACAGCATGGCAGTTCTTCAAAAAATTAAGAATAGAACTGTCATATGATCCAGCAATTTCACTTCTGGATATTTATCCAAAGGAAATGAAGTCACTATCTCAAAACGATCTCTGTATCCCCATCTTCATTGCAGCATTATTCACAATAGTCAAGACATGAAAAAAACCCCTAAGTGTCCATCAGTGGATGAATGGATAAAGAAACTGGTATGTGTGTGTGTGTGTGTGTGTGTGTGTGTGTGTGTACAGCATGGTATCCAAAGTTAACAATACTGTATTGTATATTTGAGGGGCTCCTGGGCGGCTCAGTCAGTTGAGCATCAGATTCTTGGTTTTAGCTCAGGTTGTAATCTCATAGGTCATGGGATCAAGCCCCGTGTTGAGCCCTGTGCTGGCTTCCCACTCAGCAGGGAGTCTGCTTAAAGATAGTCTGCCTCTGCTCCTCCCCCACGGATGCACACTCTCCCTCCCCCTCTCTCTAAAATAAATAAATAAATCTTAAAAGAAATACTGTATTGTATATTTGAAAGTTGCTAAGAGAGTAGATCTTAAAATTCTCATCATAAGAAAAAATTTGTGAGAGGATAGATGCTAGCTATCTAAACTTATTATTGTAATCATTTTATAATCATTTGATATATACATATCAAATCATTATGCTGTACATGTAAAACTGATACAATATTATATGTCAATTCTATCTCAGTAAAACTGGAAAAAAAAACCCCCATAAGATCCAACCTCCGGGAGCCCACAGTGATCAAAGCCAGAATAATTTGAGCAAGAAAATAAATTATAGTATTAGATTTTAACCCAAAGAATAAAATAAAATCCACATGTCCATACTGATATAAATAAATAGATGTGGAAAAGAGGCAGTTCTCCTTTACAACAGAATTCCATTAATAAATGTAGGTAAGAAGAGAAATATGTATTGTCATGTATATATGAATTCCCAGCATCTGCGGTCAGCAAGCCAGAGACCGAATAGAGACAATGGTGTAGTTAGAGTCTGAGTCTGAGTATAAAGGCAGGAACAACCACTGTTACAGCTCAGAGACAGCAGGCAGGCAGAGAGAGAAAATTTTCCCTTACAGCACCCTTTGGTCTATTGACGCCTTCAACTGATTAGATGAGGCCCACCGCAGTGGGGAATACAATCTGGTCTACTCAATCTACTGATTCAAATGTTAATCTAATCCAGAAACACCCTCACGGACACACTAAGACAATGTTTAAACAAACATCTGGGCATCTTGTGGCCCAGTCAAGTTGACAGATCAAATTAACCATCTTAGATGGCTCTTGGGTTCTTACCTTAAGCAACTTGTAACTGGTGGTGCCACTCACTGAGATGAGGAAGACTGGAGGAGAGGGAAGTTTGGGCATGAATATTATATTTGAGGTGCCTAAGAGATCTCCAAGGGAATGTCAAGCCAGCAGTTGAATACAGGAATCTGGCGTTCATGAGTAAGGTTTACATTTAGAGTCATTGGTGTGCAGATGGTATTTAAAGCCCGGAGGTGGCCGGGGCACGCCAAGGGAGAGAAGCAGAGGAAAGAGCTTGGCCATGAGCCTGGGACCCTCTACCATTCAAAGCTCAGTGGAATGAAGAATAAGCAACAAGATCATGAAAGAATGACCCTGAGGCTATCACCCATTCCTGTTTTCAACTCTGTCGGAGATGGGGGGGTGGTCTACCAGTTGTAAATCCTTTTAACCAGGCAGGCATCTAACCCACTTCCATCCCCACCGTCCCCCCCACTGCCCTGTTCTCTGGTTTGCTTAGTCCATCCCAGTCCAATACACTTTGCTGAGTGCCTCCAATGTGTCAAAGACAGAGCACCTGCCAGCAAGAGGCTTGCTGTCTAATGGGAAGGTTGATTGTGGGCAGACCACTTCAGTGCCCGGGTGGGTAACTCTCACTTATTCAAGCAGTAATTCAATCGCCATCGATTGAAATCCTTGGTGTCAGGTACAAAGAAAAGAGCTAAGAATGCAAAGCCAAAGGAGACACACATGGCCTGCTTTCTAGGACCTTAGAGTCTAGCGGGAAGACAGACCTAAACCAGATATCTCACTAAAATATGGCGAATTCTTTCATGGGAGACTTTACCATATGCTCTACTGAAAGCTAGACCTACCTAGGGACCAAGGTTGCTTTGCAGGAACCGACCACCCCCTGGTCACCTGCCTCTCTCTCTCTGCAAAACCTCCTTGTCCGTGTGTGATGCAAGGGGCCCATCCAGAAGGAAATAAGTCATTTTATTTCATTTCATTTTTATAACCTACGTATTTAACAGAGTTGTTCCTGTGTTTCGATACCTGGTAAGTCAGGCTGCTGACGTTGAGCAAATGCAGACACAGCTACATACGTGTGTGTGAACACACACCACACAGATGCACACATACACACACACACACACACGTGTGCACTCCCCTTCCCCCTCCCCACACACGCTGCTTTGTGGCTTCCAAATTTCTTAAGTGTTAGGTCATTTTCCTCCCTGGCCAAATGGCTGTCTGCCGAGTGCTGGGGCGGCCCATAAATCGTCCCACCCGTAATGTAAAACACAGCCCTATTGACAGCGGGTCTGCTCAGAGAAGCCGGGCTGCCAGCTCGTAAAGCAGGGCCCGGTGTCACTCCCGCAGAGCGGAGGCAATAAAGGGCACGGGGGAATTACCTCGCGCGCCAGCAGTTGGCCGCACCGCGGGGACCAAGGCAGTGGGCCTAATGGGTCCCCCCGCCCCCACCCCCTTGTAAAGCATTACAGTTAGACCTTGTTCCTCCTGCCCTGCGGCCACGGCTTGCAGGAAGAGATGCCGCTCCCTGAAAGAGGCACTCTGTCCCCAGACCCCAAAAGGCCCAAGTCTGGGGAAAGTGACATCTTGGGGTCCTCAGCATGCCCCCACAATGTGCAGCCCCAGCTGCACATTCCCGTAAGACTCGCTGTTGCCGTGAAGGCGTTGCTTGAAGCCCCTGCCGCTCTGCCCCATCGTCAGACCTTCTCGGCCAAGGCCAAGGTGGATGCCCCCATTCGGTTTTCTCTGTCCGGACCCCCGAGCAGCACAGACCTCCTGAAGCAAGGCTCCCGGGGCAGACGGTTCCCCAGCAACCGGGGACCGCCCACAGAGGGTCCTCGGGGACAACTCACTCTCCGGTGACTAATATCCCAAACCTTCTCACTTTTCTTGAGCCTCTGATCATGCTTCTCCCAGTAGACGGCCTCCACTCCTAGGGTGAGGGAAAGGACAGGTCTTTCCTCTTCCCAGCGCCAAGCCCACAAGCCTAGCTCCACGTGTCCCTGCTCTCCCGTGTCCCTCCTCCCTCTTGTCCCAACAGGGTGACGTCCATTCTGCTGTCTCAGGCCAGACCTCCCTGCCCTGCTGGGCACCCCCTGCTTGGGCTCCCACTGTGCATTCTGGTCCTCCCACTTTATTTATTTGGCTTCTTCCTCTCAACTGGCTCCTTTCAACCTTCCAACACACTTGTCTTATCCATTAAAAAAAAAATCCCAAACCAAACCTCTCCAGCTATTGTTCTCATGTTCCCTTTCCCTCTGCTGGTAAACTTCTGCAAAGAGTTGTCTCTAATTGCTTTCTTCATTTCCCACCTCCCACTCTCCTTGTCCACTCCCAGCCTGGCTTCTGCTCCTGTCACCCATGAGCTCATTCAGCAAGTGTAAATTACACAAGCTCACTTGTGCCCTAGAGGGAATAACAAAGCAGGTAAGGAGGTGGGTTTATCATTTTAAATAGGGAAGCTAGGACAGCAAAGGCCTGAAAGAGGCAAGGCGTGAATTGTGTTTCTGTCTTGGGAAGAGCATTTCAGGCAGTGGGAAGAGCCAGTGCAAAGGCCCTGAGGCAGAATGTGTCTGGTGTATATGTGGGACAGCAAGGAAGTCAGGGTAGATGGGGTGATGGGGGAGGAAAGACAATGAGACCCCAAAGAGGTTTGGGGGCCATAGGACTTGGGCTGGCTAGGAGGGGCACAGGGTCAGTGCTAAGTGGAGAAGTGACATGATCTGAAAGTTCACTCCAACTAGGGAATGAGAATAGGCTACCGGAGACAAGGGTGGGAGCAGGTGGACCGGCTGAAAGGCTTGGGATGAGACAGGAATATAGCAGTGGCACAGAGAACTGGGAACCCAGCTCTCCTGCAGGGAGCACAGAAAGCCCCGGTCAGATCATTTCATCGAGAAACACTTCCTTTGTGGTAAAGTTACACTGCCAGTGGTCTGACAGCAGGCTGGCAGATTTCTGGCAAGCTGGTGCCAGGGGCCTCCAGCACACCACAGGGGTTTCTGGTGAGAGTGAGTGGATTCTGGATATTCTCTGAAGCTACAGTCAGAAGGATTTCCCGACCAGGCTGGATGTGGAATTCTAGACAAAGGCGGGGGCCCAGGATGGCAGCCAGCTGCCCAGTCTGATAGGAGAAGGAGCATTCACTGTGCGGGCCACCTCTCCTGGAAATGAGCTTTCCTGGGATTCTGGGGCACTAACCACTTGTTCCTTCTCCTCTACATCTTGCCGTTCCTTCTGGAGTTCCTGGCAGCCTCTCTCTCCTGGCCATGGCCTTTGATTCCTGGGCTTCCCCCCTCCTTTCTGAGGCCCCATGGTGCCCCAGATGACATCTCCATGGCTCCCACACCTTCTACCCATGGTAGGCCCACAGACCAATGTCCTGGCCCCGGCTTCCTCCGGGCTCCTGACATCTCTATTCCTGCATGCCTCAAAACACTTGTCAAACTCGACATGTGCAAATCTGAGCTCACAATGAGCTCACCCCACCCTGCCCCACACTGTCCCCACCCCGTCACACCGGCCTTCACCCAAATCTCCCCATGTTGGGGTCAGGGACTACTTCCTAGCACCTCCCTCTCTCTCACTGCTCACATGGAAACCTTTGCTAAGTCCTACTGGTTTCACCTCCTAGGTCACACTTGAATGCACCTGCCACTGTTCATTTCTGCCACCGTCTCTCCCTGGTCACCTCCAGTGGCCTGGGCCTGGGCTCCTGGTGTTCCCTTGTACATCCTGCCTGGCCTTTTCCGTCCTGCAGCTAGACGAGGCATCCCACATGTGAATCTCTCATGTCAGGCCCTTGCAAAAACCTCTTTCATGCTGTCTGAGGTCTCAGGAGAAAGGTGAAGTCTTGCCCTGGTCTGCGAGGCCTGGCACCATCAGCCTCCCTCCTGACCCCTTCAGGCCTGTCACAGTGTACCCTCACCCTCGGCCAGCCACACCAGCCTTCCTTCAGTCCCGCTCTGCACCAGCCTCCCTCCCTCCCACCACGCCTCATAAGTACCTCTCCGACTTATTCTTAGGACAGAAGTCACTGATTAGAATGAGTTCTCACAAAGGTGGGATTGAGTGTAATCGTTTCCAGGGGGATTTTGTGGCAGGCCTATTAGCCAAAGAACTATTTCCATGATGGTGACATCCCGGCGGTGTGGTGGAGGAGGTAACGCTTGTTGAACACCCCCCAAGGGCCAGGTGTTTTCAATATGTGTCTCAGTTAATCCTCAAAGCAATTTTGGAGGTGGGAAATTTATCAAACCTATCTAACGATGAGGAAATTGGGGTCCATGGCCTCTTATGTTGTCCCATAGGCAGGCTGGAGGTCCAAGCAGAGTGAAGATTATCTTCACTGTATCCTAGAGGAGAGCAGGCTAGCTCCCAGTCTGGAAGGAGGCCCCACACAAGGGTGAGCAACAGCACGCCCTCTGAGCAGGGAGGGGAGGGCCAGAGCGTGAGCATCCAGTAGGCACACTGTGGACCCAACAAAGCCAAGGTTCTGCTGGGAAGGCAGGGGGGACAGCTTGGGTAGACAGCCAGGGGTCTGTGCCACCAGCTCAGGTAGGATGAGAGCCAAGGCATTTTCGTGCTTTTTCCCATTGAGCTGCTAATATAGAAGATCTAGAGGCTTCAGTTTCTGGAAGGCACTGTAAATACCCATAGCCGCAGACACTGAGGCCGGGCGAAGGGCAGGTAGCCGTGGTGCTCGGGCTGGAGTCCGGGGTTCTCTGGAGCAATCCCTGCCCGTGTGTCGTGAGCATCCTGCCAAGAACAGGCTGCATGTTTAGTATCACATGGATAGAAGGGGCTGGAAGCCCTCCAGAGGAGGAACTGGGGGGAGAGACTGGCCTTCGTCCATCCCTGTAAGGAGGGGCGTGTGTGTCTCCCAGCCCTAGAGGTCGTCACAGCACTTACCATCTCTGGCTCCTGCTGGGCACCCGGACGGGCAGCCGGAACGGCTGTCTTGGTCATCGCTTGGCTGAGCACTGCTCTCCCCAACTGGAGCCATCTCCACTGCAAGCTCTCCAACTGTTTGAGGGCAGGACTGTGTCTTACCCCTCTATTTCCTACCCTCTGTCCCACCTTTCCTATTCTGTCTCCAAGGTGATAGCCGCCTGGTTGGCCTCTCTGGCGTTGGTCTAGTCAACGCCTTCAGATCTGGTCTGGGAAGGAAATATAAAGAAACAGCTCCCAACTTTTTGAAGAGCAAAGTTAGCTTCTTCCCTCCTTCCCTTCTTTCCTTCTCTCCTCCCTCCCTCTCCCTCATTCCTTCTGTCCCCTCCTTTCCTCCCTCCTTCCCTCCCTATCTCTGCCCCCCTTTTCTTTCTGGTGTACAGTTATTAACACCTGTATGTACTTGTGTCATCACCACCACAATCAAAATAGCTTCCTGATTAAAAAAAAAAAATCCCTTGCACGATCCTTTGTATAACACCCTTTCGCTACCCCAACCCCTGTTCTTTCCGGAATGTCGTATAAAAGGGATTATTCAGTATGGAACCTTTCAAGACTCAGCAGAATGCCCTTGAGATGCACTCGAGCTGTTGCACGGATCACTCGTTCTTACCTTCGCGCTACTGATGCCATTGGATGGATGTGCTCAGTCGTCTCTCCATTCACCTGTTTGCGGGCATTTGGGTTGTTAGCAGCTTCTGATGATGACAAAGGAGCCTCTGTAAATACTCGTGTGTAGGGTTTTGGATGAACTTACGTTTTCATTTCTCGAGGGTAATTTATCCAGGAGAAGGCTTGCTGGTAACTCCACGCTTACCTTTATAACAGACGACCAGGCTGTGTTTTAGAGAGGCTGGACCGTTCTGCGCTCCCACCAGCATGAGTTCCAGCTTGCATGGTGTCTTTGCCAGAACTTGGTATTTTAACATTTTAGCCATTCAGATGGTCCCATGGCTGTATCTAGTTGCGTTCAAATTTGTACTGCCCTAATGGGTAATGATGCTGAATGAGTTTTCATATGCCTATTTGCCCTCCGTGTATCTTCTTTAGTGAAACCTCTGTTCAAGTCTCCGGCTCATTTTTAGATTGGCTTGTTTGTTTTCTTATTGTTGAGTTTTGAGCGTGCTTTATATATTCTGGCTACAAGTCCTTTGTTGGATGTGATGAAAAATTATTTCTTCCAGTTTGTGTTTAGTCTTTTCATTCTCTTAACAGGGTTTTTTGCAGAGAACACAGTTTTTATTTTGATGAAGTATAATTTCTCAGTTTTTTTCTTTTATGGGTCATGGTTTTAATGCTGAGCATAAGTACTTTTTTTTTAAAGATTTTATTTATTGGGTGCCTGGGTGGCTCAGTTGTTAAGCATCTGCCTTTGGCTCAGGTCATGATCCCAGGGTCCTGGGATCGAGCCCCCCATCCGGCTCCCTGCTCAGCGGGAAGCCTGCTTCTTCCTCTCTTGTGGAAGCTTGCTTGCGTTACCTCTCTTGCTGTGTCTCTCTGTCAAACAAATAAAATCTTTAAAAAAAAAGAGATTTTATTTATTTATTTATTTGAGAGAGAGAGAGAGAGAGAGCACAAGCGGGGTGAGAGGCAGAGGGAGAAGTGGGCTCTCTGCCGAGTAGGGAGCCCAATGTGGGGCTTGATCCCAGAACCCTGGGATCATGACCCAAGATGAAGGCACTTAACCGACTGAGCCACCCAGGTGCCCCCATAAGTACTCTTTGACTCAGTTCAAAATCACAAGATTTTATCCTCAAAGTTTTATGGTTTTATATTATATATTAGATATATGGTCTGCTTTGAGGTAATTTTTGTATGAGGCACGAGGTGTACGTGGAGGCGTGTTTAGGTTGGTTCTGTCTGTAGATAGCCAATTGCTTCAACACCATTGGTTGAAAAGGCTACTCTTCTCCGTTGGGATGACTTTGCACTTTTGTCAAAAATCAATTGGTCGTATTTCTGTGGGTTTACTTCTGGATTCTCTGTGTCAGGGATTGGCACACGTTTTCTGCCAAGGACCACATAGTAAATACTTTAGAATTTGTGGGCCATATCAGTCTCTGTCTCATATTCCTGTCTAAAAAATAACTCTTTCAAGATATAAGCACTAATCTTAGCTTGTGGGTCTTACAAAAATAGACCACGGGCCAGATTTGGTCTTTGGGCCCTCGTTAGCCGATCCTCTCTCTCTTCCATTCCATTGACCTGTGTCTTCCTGTCACCAACACCACACTGTCCTGATTATGGCAGCTTTATAGTAAGTTTGAAAATCAGGGAGAGGGAGTGCTCTAACTGTATTCTGTCTTTTAAGGGATGCTTTAAGGTCATTTTCATTTTATGTAATTATTGATATGTTTGGACTTAGTTCTAGCATTTTATTCTGTTTTCTGTGTGTGTGTGTGTGTGTGTGTGTGTGTGTGAGTGAGTGTGTGTGTGTGGGGGGGGTTGCTACTGTTCCTGTTTTCCCTTTCCTGACTTCCTTTGGGTTATTTGAACATTCTTCTCAGCATTCCATTTCAATTTCTCTACTTTGATTTTGCAGACCTCCCTTTGTAGAGCTCTGTTTACTGATGACACGAAGGATCGCACTATGCGTGCTGACCTTTCCCCAGTCTGCTTAGACTCAATACTTCAGCACTTCAAGTGGGATGTTTTTTAACTCCACACAAATCCCTTAGCCATCCCCCCCACTTTTGTGACACATTTATCTTATGACATCTACATACATTGGAAGCCCCATCAGACAATGTTACGCTCTCTGCTTTCGATTGTTAAACATGTTTAAAGAACTCCAGAGGGAAGAATAGTCTGCTGTATTTACCCAGATACTTAGCATTTCTGTCACTCTTCCTTCATTCCTGATGCTCCAAATTTTCCTCTGGTATCGTTTTCTTCCTGCCTTTAGAACAGATGTGCTGGCAGTGAATTCTCTTTGTTTTTCTTCATCTGAGAGTATCTTTTTATCTGAGAGTGTCTTGTCTACTTTTATCCCTGAAGGAGGTTTTCATGGATACGGGGTTCTGGGTTGACAATTCTTTTCTTTCCACAGTTAAAAAATATTCCATTTACTTCTGGTCTCCATGGTTTCTATTGAGAAATCTCTGATCCCCTCAGACAGCCTCCTACTCATCTTCGACACCTGGATCGGGTCCTATTTTCCATTTGGATCATCTTGGTTTTCTGTGTCCCCTTTTGCCCCCGCCAGAAGCTGGTCACTCTTTCCTCTGCATGACATCACTGCACACACACTCCACGCAGGGGTGATAGATACGACCTCATGTTGGGGTCCCCTACTTGTTCTCTGTCAGGTTCACCAGCTGAGAGAGAGATAGAGACAGAGACACAGAGAGATAGAGAGAAAGAAAGAGAAAAAGAAAGAAAGGGAGGGGAGAAAGAGCAGGAGGAGGATGGGGAGGAGGACAGAGAGGAGGACGAGGAGATGAATAAGAAGCTGAAGACCAATCCCCTTTCAGGAACCTCAGATGACCTCTGAGTTCAGAGAATGTTTCTGGAATTGAGCTAGTTGAGAAACAAGGATCCTGTGTATGGAAGAAAGCCAGTGTGCAACCACGAAGGTGGGTCGTGCATGGCCACCCAGTTGCAGGAAATTGTCAGGTGGTTCTGGAAAGAGTTGGTAAGGGCTTAGGATATTGCTGTGGGCTTATTCCTTCCTTCATTAAGTTTGAAGGTCCATTTTTCAGTGGATGTCAATGCTTGCACCCAAAGGAAACATGCTTTAGCAATTGATATATTTTCTGGAAGGCCAGTGGAGTGTATTTTGGAGTAGGAAGGACCCATCAGAGACCCTCAGCTCACAGTGACAGGGCAGCTATTGGTCCTACCATGAGACTCTGTCCCCAAGTCTTTGGTACTTGCTTAGCCTTCAGCCTGCCAGATCGCAGACTTCTTCCTCTTCCTTTTTGGTCTCTTCTTGCCTCTCCCTACCAACGCACAGCCAGAAAATAAGAAACAAAGCCTAAAACCTCTTAAAGACAGCCTCAGTTTCCACAGCTTCATCTCTGTGTTCAGAATTCTTTGTAGACTTCTGTGGATGTGGCCTTATGTTTGAATACATTCTGGGGGTGCCTAGGTGGCTCAGTCAGTTAAGTGTCCGACTTTTGGTTTTGGCTCAGGTCGTGATCTCAGGGTCCTGGGATCAAACCCCACATCTGGCTCCACATACAGTGTGGAGTCTGCTTGGGATTTTCTCTCCCTCTGCCCCTTCCCCCCACCTCTCTCAAATAGATAAATCTTTTTAAAAAGTGCTCTTTAAAATACATACATACATAGATTCTGAAAAGGTCCTCCCACCTCTCAAAGCTTTGCTCACTTCTCCCTCCTCTATGGAGCTTTCTAGAACCACCTAATTTGGAAACAAACTCGGCAGAATGGGTTTCCACGTGTTGGACACGGGAGACCAGGTAGATTGGGCGTATCACCTGCCCTTGAAGAGCTCACTGACAGCAGGGGCAGGGCGCTGTGGACTGAGTGGTACACTCAGGCTGTGCCCTGCATTTATCAGAGTGCTCAGGGACCCAGCTGGCTTCTGAGATTCTAGAAACAGGGGTGTTTAATTCTTTTATAACTTGCTCACAACTTTTCTGGGCCTCAGTTAATGTGGTCCCAAGCTTGATATTTGGTTTCCAAACTATTGTGTGGACCCACGCCGATGTTGCTTCTCATTGGGTGTAGGGGTACCGGAGGGGGCGGAATGTAGAATGTGTGTGGGTTCTGGATCTCCTATTCCCAACTTGGGCCAGATGAACTCCATTTTTAACTGTGTCCTTTGCCTTATACAGCTAATTTCATTTGAACAGTGTTTGTATGACTTTTTTTTTTTAAGATTTTATTTATTTATTTGAGAGAGAGAAAGAGAGTGAGTGAGCACGAGTAAGTGTGGAGAGGCAGAGGGAGAGGGAGAAGCAGACTCCCCGATGACCAGGGAACCCAAAGTGGGGCTCGATCCCAGGACCCGGAAATCATGACCTGAGCTGAAGGCAGATGCTTAACCTACTGAGCCACCCAGGCGACCCAGTGTTTGCATGACTTTAAGGTTTGAAAAGCACTACACTAGATGACTGAGGTAGCCATGCTCATGGCACTTTGGCCTCATACGGTCCCCACAAAATGGGTTTTGTTGCCATATATACTTAGAAAAGACCCCTGGGCATATCACGCTATTGACAACTCACAGTACTTGAGTAGTCTGGCAGTTCACTAGCAAATGTTTCATAATGACTCTCTGGGGGACAAGATGGGGAAGCCCTGAGTTGTAGTGTTTGCTCATCTTCATGGTGTAAATTCTCCCAACACAGCCAAATTTAAGTTATCAATGAGAAGTCAATTGCAGAGTTGGGGAGAGATGCACTCAAGAGGCTCACGATCTGGCTTTGACATGTCACTGGTTACAAATGACCAATGGATGACCCTGCCCTCTTCTCTTTTCGGGTTTCGAACCAACTAAGGTAAGACTCAGGAGAGAGATGGAGGCTACAGTCTCAGTCTTATTGTGATCAGAGCTGGTCAGTGGTAGGCGGGATTATTGTTAGATACTTGCCTGCTCTGATTTTATAGGAGGTATAGTCTTTCCGGTTCCATTGAGTTCGGGCTCAGTCACGTGACTTGCTTCCTGTTCCAAGCCAAGGCCTCAGAAGGCCTCCTGCAGTTTTGCTTGCCCTTGGGTACTTGTGCCTTCTCCAGTAGATGCCCGAGCAAGGCTCTGGTTCCAGGGGAGGAGGCCCAGGAGCAGAGCTGAGCTTTGCCAGTGGGCCCAGCCGAGGTAAGCCCTCCTGGGCTGATGTGCAGACTTCTGGGCTAAGTGACTGCTTGTTTTATGCTTTGGGGCTTTTGTGGGTTTTGCTAGACAGCATTTTTGGGCCATGGTTAGCTCATTCAGAAATCGGTACCTAAATGGGAGATGGCTATAACCAAGTTCAAAACTATGCAGCATAGGTTTGGAACTGGATGATGAGGGAATTTAGAAGAGGTTGGAAAAATGGCCAGAAAAATGGTGACCTGGGTGCTATGTGGTGAAGAAATATTTGGTAAGATGATTGCCTATGCTAGTTTGGGAGGGAGAAAATGTTCCTATGAATTTGTGGAATTTGGCAGGCCAGTTTCCAGGCAAAAGACTGTAAACATGAGCTTTTTTTGAGCTGTAAATGATAAGGTTCTATGAGTGAGGATGGGTTCAGAAAAGAACTGGCCAGTTTAAAGCAGGATTTGGGAAATGAAATTATTTCTCCTCTCCAGTCTCTCCAGCCACTAAGAGGCCTTCAGTTTAAGATTTGGCTTGGGAGGGGGGCAGATACCGAATCCAGGTTCCAGTGAAGGACAGCATCAGAGTAAAGACAAAGTCAAGGATGTGCCCTTGATGCTAACGACCTTTGTTCTTACGGTCCTGGAAAGGAGTAAGGTGGCTCCAGAATATCCTTTCCATGACAACGGGGTGCCTAGAACCTTTCAGGGCATGGCCCCACATAGCATGATGTGAGGTCCCTGTCACCAAACATAGGGCAAGGCGTGTCCCTGAAGGGACTCGGGTGGGGCTTTTGGCACAGAGTGGACTGGAATCAAATATGCAGAACACCCACAACGTTTGAGAGAGCTGAGTGGGCAAGTGTATGGACTAAAGAGGATGGAAGGGGCTGGAAACCTTAAGGACGGCAGGCTCCTAACTTCCTGCAGACAGGAAGAGGTTGAAGAGTGTCTGCGCTCTCACGGAGGGCATGCTTCCCAATGCCCTCTCCAGGAGCTGGAGGGTTGAGCCAAAGGGAAGATCGCCCCAATGGAGGAAGCCAGAGGCGCAGAGCACAGTGGACTGGGGAGTCATTCAAGGAATATTCCACCCAGCGGGGGGCTCTGGCAATACTTGCTCAGCAGGGTTTCAGATACCGTGGCCCAAGGACCCAGATGGGAGTGGTAACGGCCACGAATCTAGCTCTGTGCCACCGCTGTATGCGGGGACTGTGCACACGCATGGTGGGCGGAGAGCTGCCAAGAAGAGCCCCACCCACAACAGGTGTAGATCCCAAGATCCTTGACCTTGAGCCTGACCAACGAGTGCAGAGACTTCTGGGGGTCTGGGGTGAGTATATTTTACATGTGGGAGGGACAGGCATCGCAGCCTTTATGAGGCCGGACTGTGGTGGATTATATGTTGTTGAGAAATAGTGACTCTCTCCCCCTCCCTTCCATAGAAGGAAAGCAGTTTCCTACTAAAGTCACTGCTGATGGGTTTGGCCACGTGACTTGCTTTGGCCAGAGGAACGAACTGTTCCGTGGTGCTAAGCAGAGGCCTAAAGAGGACCTTCATTCTCCTGCTTCTTCCCTTGTGTTCCAGCTGTTGCCGCAAGAAGGCAGCGGCCAGGCCAGCAGCACCCTGGCTGCAGGAGGAAGAAGGGAGTCACGTGGGCTTGATACAAGCTGCTCCCCCCAAGCTGATTGGATTAGCGGTCCCCAGAGATGCCCTGCCCAGCCCAGCCTGGAGCAGTCCACGCTCATTTGGCCCAGACTCAGAAGTTCAGCAGATGTTCATGGTGCTGAAGCTTCGTGGATTGGTCTGCAGCACGACTGTGGCCACGGTTAGCTGATGGGGCCATGGGGCCATGATGGGCTTCCTCACACTGTGACACAACAAGTCTCAGGCAGCTCTGAACAATTTGTGGCCTCCCTCTGCCCCCCAAGCAGGGCACAGCTGCTTCCAGAGACTTACCACGTGGGGAGGCAGAGGAACAAGGCCTGAGGACGAGCTTTGCAGGAGGCAGACACAGGGCGCAGGCAGGCATGCTCAGTTCCTCCTCCCAAGGGTGCCATCGGCTAAGTGAGTCTTCATGGAGGAGCGAGGCCCGCGAGTGTGGCTCTGGCTATGGGTTTTCTAGCAGGAGATTATGGCCAGACAGCCAGGGAAGTCTTTGGGGTGCCCTGCAGAAGGGAAACCTGCTAAATTCTACTTTCCTTGGGGGTTTCCTACTTTCCTCAGTGCACTTGGTCTCATGCCACAGAACTGAAGGCCCTCTGCATGGCTTTGGCTCTGGACTCTCTGAGGCGGGTGCCAGGGTTTTTCTCATGGAGAGGAGGGAGTTCAGGGGCCCAGCGTGCCCGGCCCTACCCCCTCTAACCTGGTCTTAGGCGCCCCCCTCTGTTTTCCTGTCCCAGAAACCACCCCAGTCCACGTGCCCTACTCACTGGCCCCCTGAGGTTCCCTATAGTGGCTTGATCATGGCTAATGGCTGACTGCTGGCTTGCTAGATCTGGGCCCTCCCTGTGTACCTGCCAGGGCCACCTTGTAGAGCTCAGAGTTCCGGCTCGTGGCCGCTCCCCGTGGGCCCTTTCGCCCCAGGCTGGCTGCTGGGGATCACACGGCTCCATCTGCCTCTCCTTTCTCCTTTTGCCAGCACCAAGCACAGGCATCTATCTTCTCCCAACCCCCACCCTGACTCAAGAGTGCTCATCAAATTACCCATCAGAGATGGAACTCTGACCTGAGGAACACTCTGGGACGAGTGCTCGGGAAAATACCTGGGTCTGGTACACAAGGTTCTCGGCAAACCAGCTTAGATGTTCAGATCAGCTCGCTGGAAGAACAGCCGGATGGTCACCGTAAATCGTCAAACCCTGCCCACCCTCACGCCCGGAGACAACAAGCAAACAGCCAGTAAATGCCTCAGCATTAAACATTTCTCGGTGAAGGCGGGACAGTCAATTTTGACACTGTTGTGAAAAAATACAGCCTAGTTTCTGTTCAAATGCACCAAATTTACTGCTCGGGTTCTCATTAACTACTGTCAAGGAAGAAACAGATAGACTAAATTATGAAAAAATTACTTTTTTAATGTACAAAAAGACTTATTTACAAGTTGAGCGTGTCATCTCAATTCATAGCATGTAGAAAAAGCTAAATATTTCGAAGATATAACTTTGGCTGGCTGATTCACCTACAGTATTTTCAGGGCTGACGCCGTCTGTACAGACTATACACGGGCTGGGAACGGCTAGCGAAATCCCAGCTCAGGGACTGCATGAACACCTCCACGGAGCCCAGACCCCGGGCGGCGGCCCAGGGCTGTTATCTGGCATTGGCTTTGTCTTTGGACCCTAACAAAGCATCTGATGTTCTGGGACGTGGAGGGCCCAGGTAAGGTTTCGGCCCTGTCCTGGTTGAGGCCAGGGTCACGGCATCCGGCTCCTCGTGGTGCGGCTGGTTTTGGCAAGGTTGCCACGAATTCAACACGGGAAGGCGTGCGGTGTGTGTGTGTGTGTGTGTGTGTGTGTGGTGGGGAGGAGGCACCGAGTCACCCTGCAGTACGTTCAGGAACGATGTCTTCTGATGCCAGTTCCAAATTCCATTTCCAGGTGGGGCTTGGTCACGCCGAAAAGGAACATTCAGTGACGGTCCCTCAGAGTCCCAAGAATCAACCCCGTCACCCTCCCACCCCCACCAAAACACCATGCAGGTCATCGTACTTTGCAAAATGAGCAGGAGGACAGAGGGAAGGAGTCCGGAAGATCCCGGGACTGCACAGGTGCCTCGGCATAGACCCCTGGGCTGCAGGTGAGCAGACAACACAGCCCGGGGGAGCCTAGGCGGAGGCTGCTGTCAAGTCCTGGGCTTTTCCATGGTCAAGTGGGTGGACAGTGCACTGGAGAGACAGAATTGGGTAAACATACGACTTCCTCTTCTTACGGGCGATCTCCAGGGTGGCCCGAGGCTGGGCCCCTGGTGCTCTCCCACTTTCTCGAGGCCGCGTGCCAGGCTTTGGCTCGCCTGGGTCCATCCCTAACCCACAGCAGCTCCAGCAGCCCCGAGGTATTTAGAAGAAAGTGTTCTTTCCAGGAAGGGCTACATTCGACATGCATGAACACTGTAAACACGGTCTGGAGAAGCCAGGGCAGCTCCTGGGCTTGCCCCAAGGACTACAATTTTTCTTTCTCTTCTCTGGCAATCCTTCCATACTTTATTCATTCGTATGCACTTGGACAGTCTGCCAGTCGCACACTCGGCTTTTTGGGGGCAGACGTGCCAGCTCTACCAAACCTGGAATCAGGACGTGCTTCCAAATCATCCAGGTCAAGATCTTCTTTCTCTGTGGCACGGGGGATGTTAGAGGCCTCAAGAAGTAAGCTTCATAGAAGAATTCTTTGACCCCGCAGGTAGGGGAATGAGAAGCTTATCTTCCAGGATTAGAATATCCAGTATGGCTTTCAGATTCAAACCCAAATGTGGTCCCTCTACCCTCTTTACTCGTGTACTTGGAAAACTTGGCCAATGAAATCCCTCATTAGCCAAATGACAGAGGCGAAGACGCCAGAACAATTTGGTCCTATAAACACCAAAGGCTGGGAAGCACTGTGCAAATGAGTTTTTCATTTCTACTTTGCCTTTCCCAATTGACACTTTTTTTCAGTGCTCCGAAAAATAACCCAAAAGAAGACCAGACAGGACACACACAAACGTGCCCGTAAAGCATTTGTGGTCTGAACCAGCCATTGGCCACACTCCCTCAGACCTATTTAATACTTTTTTGGAAAAAGACAAAATTGACAAAAGCCCCACGCTCTGGGAAAGGATGGCTCCTCCGAGTCCACTGAGCGCCAGGGGTTGGGGCCTTAAGTCATCATGTTCAGGAACTTGCTCTCCTCGGCCAGGCTGGTGAGCATGGAGCTCATGTCCCCAACAGCCATGTTGCTGATGCCCGTGGGGATGGAGGGCAGCGTCAGGGAGTTCCGGGGGGTGGTGAGGCAGGAGGAGTTCTGGGAGAGGCTGTGGAGGAGGCTGGGACTCAGGGCTCCTGAGAGCAGGCTGGAGTGATCGCCATCATCCATGATGGCATCGAAATCAATCTGGGGAGCCTCCAGGAGCTGGGAGTCCACCGTGCTGGACACCTGGTTGACCCCAGGCGAGGGCAAGGGCTGGGGCTGGATGCTGTCTGGGCAGGCCTGTGGCTGCGGTGGCTGGGGCCGCATGACCTGGCAGCCCAGATGGTTCTCCAGGCCCCCATTCTGTTCGTACATGTGGATCTGGGCGTAGTAGCAGAGCATGCTGTGGTCCTGGGCCCCAGCCGTGTCCTGTGGGGGTCGCTGAGGGGGCCGGCACACCATGTTGCCCATCGCTCCTTTGGGCACATCTGCCATCTCCTGGTTGGCCGACGCAGCAGCCATGGCATGGCTGGTGGCCCTGGCATAGGCCAGCTGCAGCCCAGCCCGCACCCCACGGTGGCAGCCAGCAGGACTGGGCTCAGCGGGTGGCCGGGGTTGCACTAGGCCAAAGCTGGATCCTGCCACCCCCACGGCGCCCTGCTGGGGCTCCATGAAGCCGGGTTGCTGGGAAGACAGAAGGCTGGGGCCCTGGCAGTAGCCCTCCTGGCTCATGGGGGTTGCCAGGTGATGGCTCTGCTGTGGGTAGCTCTGGGTTGAGTGAAGGGGTGGCATCCCGGCCAGGGAGGAATTGGTGATTCCGAGTTCCCTGCGATTGCTGCCCACCATGGTGGTTTCGGGAGCAACTTCCATTTGCTGGGGGAGCCCCAGGTGGACTGGCTTGGCTGCCATGTTGCTGCAGGATGGGGGGTACTGGTTCAGGGCCCCGCCCATGGTACTGGGGCTCAGCTGGGGGTGCGCTTGGCCATAGTGGGTGTGGGGGCTCGCAGTGCTGGTCATATTGGGACACTGACCACCTGTCCCCGGCTGCCGTAGCTGCTGCTGATAATTGATTCTAGGCACGGAGGGGCCTCCCCCGCAGGGCTGAAAGTGTGCCTGCGCGGTGTCCAGGGCCCCCGGGCTCAGCGGCAGACCTTGCGGACTATAGCCTGGGTACTGGCTGAAAGCCGGCTTCTGCTGCACCACAGCCAGGTTGCCCTGTGGGAAGGGCGCGGGCTTCCCCTGGCTGGCCAGGGTGTCCATGGTGCCGGAGCTCACCTCATTCCACTGCACAGGCATGCTGTTCTTGTTCAGGCTGGAGGGGGCCCCGTAGCCCAGCTGGCAGCCTCCCAGCACCGGGGCCGCGGGGCCCACGTTGGAGTCCGCGGCCACCATCCTGCGCTGGCCGTGCAGCCCGGGGCTGGGCAGTTTGGGGTTCTCAGGGAAGCAGGTGCTTTCCGGGGGATAGGCCTGCGGGGGGCTGCCGTCCAGGGCCCCCCCGGCGTGCGCCTTGATGTACTGCACCACGTCGTCGGGCAGCACGAGGTCGTCCTCGGGCAGCACGAGGCCCAGCTCAGACCCCGCGCCGTCCGCCCCGGCTGCCAGGGCCTCCATGGCCACGTGCTCGCTGATGCTGGGCGGCCGGGGCGAGTAGGCGCCGCGGGCCAGGCCGCCGTCGACGCTCGCGTGGCCGGGCAGGCGGAGGCCTCGCCGGTCGGCGCAGGGCGGCAGCGGGGCCGGGTTCACGTCGTGGGCGCTGTGGAAGCGCTGCACTCGCGGCGCGGCCAGGGCGTCGGGCCGCCTCACGGGGTCGCTGGCTCGCCGCGCCCCGCCGCCCGGAGCCTCGTGGGGGAAGGCGGGCGCGGGCCCCACGGAGCCGTGGGCCGGCCCGTCGCTGCCCCGCCGTGGCCCCAGCGGGCGTGGGCAGGGGCCGGGCGGCGCCAGCCTGGTCCGCAGGCTCGCGCGCTCCAGGCCGGGCAGCGGGGTGGGGGGCGGCCCGCCGGTGGCCGCCGCGTACTTGGCCCGCAGGCTGTACTGCTGCGCGGGCGTGAGGCTGAGCGGCCCCGCGCCGCCGCTGCACTGGCTGGCCTCGCTGGAGCGCCGCGACGCGTCGGTGGAGATGGGGTCGTAGGAGTCGGCCGAGCTGGCGTTGTGGGGGCGGCCGGCGCCCAGGGGCGACGCCTCACTGGAACGGCGGCTGGAGAAGTAGGGGGAGATGCCGGAGGAGCGGCGGCTCACGGTGTAGGCGGAGCTGACCGTGCTGGTGGAGCTGTCCCGGCGCTCCTGCAGGTGGCTCAGCATGGTCACCTCGCTCGCGGACAGCTCGGACAGCCGCGGGTTGGGCAGCAGCCCGGCCGGCCCGCCGCCCCCGCCGCTGAGGTTTTCCAGGATGGAGCCTGCAGGCAAGGAGAGGGGTCAGCGGCCGGGACAGGGCGCGGCTGCTCTGCCTGTTTTGACCCGGCCGAGCTTGCGGCCGCGGGAGCCCTGCTACAGGGCCTGGCACACAGCAGGCGCTCAACCAGTGACTTCTAAATGAAAGGAGGGAAGGGGGCAACAGTAAGTGAACAAATGATGGGCCCATGGGAGTCAGGAGGCCTGATTCCGGTCTTAGCTGCCACTGCCTGGCCGGCCCTGAATTCTCATTCTGTCTGATCCTTAGTTTCTCCAGCTGGAGATAAAATGTGCCTCTCCTTAGGAGAGGTTATTGAGAGCTGGGGAGGAGGAGCCCGGGAGGCCCTGGCCAGGCCTCCCTGCCCCTTCACCATCTGGGCCCGGGTGTGGCCAGGCGGCTCCCGGGAAGCTTATAGGCAGCCCACTGAGACGCCCGCCCATGGAAGGGAGCAAAGTCCCCAGAATGGGAATGGGGTTGAGAGGTGTGTTGCCACGCAGGCCTGACGACAGCTGATGTCACAAGGAGCTCTGGGCCTTGAACAGCCTTACACTCCTGCCGTGAGCAGTCACTGGATGGGGGCCACCCTGGGAAGGGGTGACCTCGGGTAAGGCAGCTGTCTGCAAGCCAGGCGATTTCGGCCTGAGGCTGAGAGTTGAAGGCCGTTTGCCAGCAGTTCTCTCAACAGCTGGGGCAACAAATCCTCCCTTCGAGGGAGACCTGGGTGGTGCATCTCAGCGTCCCGCACACTGGCTGTGGGTCCAGCTCACCGCCTGGCCCAGAGTCGGCACTCAGGAGATGCTCCTGAGGACACCGTGCATCTCCAAGCCTGGCTGGCACCTCCTGAGCCTGTCTTCTGCATAAAGTCCTCCCGTTCTTCCCCAGCTGACACGCTGTCTCCCTCCTCTCCCCAGCTCCAGCCCCAGCTCCGTCCTCGTTCCCCGGCTCCTTCCCCCATCCGGTGTGCAACTCATGGCATGGCCTTTGAACCATAAGGACCGGGATATATTGCTCTCCTCCCCAGAGCCTTTGCCACAGTGCCCAGAGCAGAAGCATGGTATAGCTGAAGAGCCCGGGCTTGGAGCTACTCGGGCCCGGGTCTCACTCAGCTCTGCCATTGATCCAAGGGGGCACTTTCACCTCTCCAAGCCTCACTTTCCTTATCTGTGCAAAGGACTGGTAAGATCCATCCTATTGTGGGCATCCGGTGAGATGGCACATGGAGGTTGATGGAAGGGAACCTAGTGGGTACTGGCCCCAGGCCCTGTCCCGCCCCTGCCCGCACACCCGGAGCCTCCACTCACCACTTCCTGGGAGGGGAGGCAGCTTGGTGGTCCGGGTGTGTGGAGCCGGCCCGGCCCAGGAGCAGGAATCCTTGAGTGACTTGAGTTTCTCCTTCTTGAGCTGCTCGAACCGGTGCATGGCGGTCATGTGTTTGCGCAGCTGCAGGCCACCAGCAGATGGAGCGGCCAGCGCTGAGGCATCGGCCCCTGGGGGCGTGTCATCCAGAGCCGTCAGGTCTCCCAGGCTCCCGGGCCCTGTCCCCGGCATCTCCACGCCGCTGTCATTGTTGGGGGCACTGCCCAGGGGAGAGGGCTCACTGCTGCAGGACGACTGGGCCCCGGGGCTGGACTGACACAGCTACAGGGAGGTGTGGTGAGAAGGCACAGACTCAGAGGCTGTGAGAATCCACCTGGCCCTGCACCCCTGCCCGCATACACCCCATGCCCTTGCACACCCGGGAAGGAGGCTGTCATGCGGAGGAACTTTCAAACATTGCTGTCTGTCTGTAGCAGGTGGCCCAGCCACCTCACTTCTCTGAACCTCAGCTTCCCCAACTAGAAGATGCACTTGGAGTGCCTCTGGGACGGGGTCAGTGGCTGGACGGGAAGCCTCCGGAGGCAGAGGGTGCCTGGGAGTGGACAGCCCCAAGTTACCCTGTCTCCTGCTCCTCAGTTCTCCCGGCCGGCATCTGGGCCAGAGCTCTGCATGCTGAGCTTTCAGGGCGTGGGGACACTTTGAGTCTGTGCCCCACAGAGGCTGCCATGGCTGCATGGAGTCGACATAAGAGAGGGCGCTCAATGTTCCCAACAACAGGGACGTGCATATGATGAAGCAAGGAGCAGTGGCATCCTGCTGACCGGGTACCTTCTCAACGGGCCAGAGGCAGGTTGTTGGAAACGGCCAGGAAGATCAGGGAGGGTGGACCTGCTCGATGCAAGCCCTTGCCTGAATGGCCACCCCAAACCAGCCCTCCCTCTGGGTCGATGCCGAGGGGGGCAGAGAATTCATGGCTCATGTGTACAACTCGGGACTCCACACAACCTGGGCGGCCTCCACTGGGACCTGGGATCTGAGCCCGGCTGGGGTTCACTTCAGATACTGCACCTGTGGGCTCATTCCCAGGCCACATGCCCCCAAATCCAGACTTTTCTGGAATTTTCAGTGACAGTGCTCCCTTCTGCCCATGGCACGACCCTCATTTCTTACGTTGGCACTCAAGACCCTCTGTCGGCTAGTCTTTTCCTCCTCTGTGCCCTGAACTCACGCCTCCACTCAGCCCTGTCCCTGGTGGAGGCTCGGTCCCCACAGTTTGCTCCTCTATCTGCCAGCCTGACTCCTGCTGCCAGCCTTTATCTATCCCAGGGGTTCCACATACAGTGCCTGGTGCCTACTGATCCAACCCCCCCTTACCAGGCTCCCGAGGGGCCTGGACTGACTGATCGGTCTGCACCCAGGCGGCAGCCCTGGACCAGCACCCCAGCCCGCCCTCAGCACGCCAGCCCACCCACACCCCGGCCGGGCTTCTCTGCTCACCTCAGTACCGTCTATCCTTAGGGGAGGTACAGTCGAGAAAAAGAGGTGGAGACAAAGAACAGGTGGTTAGAACAAAAGGAGTGGTGGCCACAGGGGCAAGGACGCAGAGACAGGACAGAGGGGAGGGGACCAACTGTAGCGCTCGGGTGCTGGTTGGAAAGGCAGACCCCAGGAACCACCCACAGACTGACCACGTGTGGGCAGGCATCTCCATGGCCATGGCCCTGCCCAGCAGAACGAGAACTGGCACAAGACAGGTTCTATGAGAGGCCCAAGGTCGTGAAGGGAAGAAAGTGGAGCTGGAGAGAGGAGGACATCATCGTGTACTTAGACGTGGGGGGGACCCCGAGGCAGAACCCACAGCTGCAGTCGGGGCTCTGGGCCCTCCTGCTGTCGGGCTTGATCTCCTGGGGGGTGGGAGGCATGCAGTGGGGCCTCCACTGTCCAGCTCTGCTTACCCCGGAGCTCTCGGTCTTGATGGCTTTGACGTGTAGGCAGTCCTCCACGGCCTGGCTGGTGCTGCTGGCCTCGGCAGTCTCCTCCGGGCCCCGGCCACCAGGCTCAGCACTGGCCTCACTGTCCCCGTTCTCCTTGAGCAGGGGGGCGCGGAGGTGCACGTCGTTGCGCTGTTTCTTGGTGACGTGAGCGTCTGGGCCGTGTACCGTTTTCACGTGCTTCCGGAGAGAGCTGGGGTCCGTGTAGCGTTTGGTGCAGCCTGGGATCTTGCAGATATAGGGTTTCTGGGAAGAGAAGCAGGCCTGTGTTATGAACTCTTGAGTGGGAGTGCTCCCCATTCTCCTAAAGCCATGCCACGTCCTTTGGCTGGCACAGTCAGAAGGTGTCGGACCTGTCTGCAGCCAGGGCACCCAGGATGGAGCCATGCTGGCCCCAGGCCTGCAGGCGCTCAGTCCCATTGGTCTTATCTGCCATCTTTTCATGTGGTTAAGCACATGGCTGAGGAAGCCCTCAACACAAGCTGGGGACATAGATCAGAGGCTATGGAGGGGGTGGGGACACAGAGCTTGGTGTGATTGCGATGCCGCCTCCCCAGGGACCAGGGCACCGGGATTTTTGCTATCAGTAGGAGTGTATTATTTTGTAATACTTGCGAGACAGCATTAACACCCTGATCTCTCTGATGTGGAAAAACGGGTTCACAGAGGCAAAGAAACTGGCTCAAAGTCACTCAGGAATGGGACAAAAACCCAGGTTTTCTGAACCTCAGTCCCGAGTTCTCTCTCTCACACACACACACACACACATCCATGCAGACACACCATACACATACATACATATGTACATGTGTGCAAGTGCATAAACACCCGCACACACACACATCCTACAAATATGCATCCACACAGACCCACATAATACATACACACATACATCTACATACACGCAAACCTCCACACATGTACATCAACACACTCCTCTCCAAGGCTAGCTCTTGTGTGTAGAGACCCTACGGGGCTTAGATTCCTTTGGGAATTCCTCTGATTTCTTACAAGCATTGTAAGAAATCTTCTTGGGATCCAGAATGTATTTAAGCCTTTGGAAATGTTCCTTCCTGAGTCTACCCAAGCAAAAGCAGTGGAGGGGCTGGGCCTGGACTGGGAGGCAGGTACAGTGGACTTTTCTCCCTGGGCTCCATCAGCCCTGCCAGGGGGTCTGGCTACCTGGGGAGACAAAGGCTGCTCTGTGCCTTATCAGTGGGGGGCTGACAGCTACGGTAGGTCAGAGAGCAGTAGCAGCTGCAGCATGCTGTTGCCAGCTGCCCAGGGTGGAGCGGCAGGGGACTGCTGATGCATGCTGAGCTCAGACAGTAGGCGGGAGGGGGCAAGGGGCATTGGGCATTTAGCTACCTGGCAGCCTACTAGAAGCCATGGGATGATGCATTTATGCACTCATCAGAGGGGCCCCATGTGCACGCACTGTGCACACACTGGCCGGGTACCTCGTTGGAGTGGGTGCGGTTCTGGTGCTTGGCACGGTCTGAGGCGTTGGAGAAGGCCTTGTTGCAACCCTCGTGTTCACACACGTATGGTTTCTCCCCAGTGTGGGACCGCAGGTGCGTCTTCAGGTTCTCCAGGCGAGAGTAGGCCTTTGAGCAGCCCTCGAACTGGGAGGAGGTGGGTTCAATCAGTGAGGGTGCCCCAGATCCAACACAGGGAACCCGACCTTAGGGGCTGGCGTGCTGCCTCCTCCCCAGACCCCCCGTCCGCTTCACCCTGCTGGTGCACTCAGGAGCATGTTTTTTTTTTTTTTTTAAGATTTTATTTATTTATTTGACAGAGAGAGACAGCTGGAGAGAGAGGGAACACAAGCAGGGGGAGTGGGAGAGGAAGAAGCAGGTTCCCAGCGGAGTAGGGAGACTGATCTGGGGCTCCATCCCAGGACTCTGGGATCACGTCCTGAGCCAAAGGCAGACGCTTAACGACTGAGCCACCTGGGCGCTCCAGGAGTATGTATTTTAACAATAATGTCCACCTTGCTTTCTGATTATAAAACAACACAAGGCCACTCTAGAAAACTTGGAGAAGATGGAGAAGTGCAAAAAGAGAAATGAAAACCATCGGCTGCCCAGGGACAGCCACTGCCAACATCCAGGTAAGTCTCTCTCTGGGGACTTGTAGTTCATCCCAAATGTTTAAAAACCCAAATGGTAACATAACACATATTTAGTTACATATTCTGTTTATTAAAATCAATGGCACATGGCGAGAATCTTCCCATCGCATTAAAAACTCTTTGGAAATATTATTTTTAACTGTTTCCAGGGCCACTCCCTGATTAGAATGTTTGTGTGCATTAAAACATGCTGAGAATAAAATCCAGGGGCGCCTGGGTGGCTTAGTCAGTTAAGTGTCTGACTCTTGATCTCAGCTCAGGTCTTGATCTCAGGGTTGTGAGTTCAAGCCCCATGTCGGGCTCCACGCTGGGCATGGAACCTACTTAAATCAAATCAAATCAAATCGAATCAAATCAAATCCAGTGTTCTCTGAATCCTTGAGTGAGCTGGCCACCCTTACCCTCGCTCTGGCCATGCTGGTCCCCTTTCAGTTCCTTGGCCCCACTAAGTTCTTCCTGGCATGGGGCCTTTGCACACACTCTCTGCTCTGGCTGGAACCCTATCTGGGTCCTGGCCTGGCTCACCCCCTCTCAGTCTCTTAGGTTATTTCCTCTAGGAGAATTTCTCTGATATTCTTAATCATAAGACTACCCTTTTCTCTTTATACTTCCTACCACAATTTATAATCTTTGTCATTTTGTTATGTGGTCTTCCCATAGGATATAAGCTCCAAAAGAACAGGTACCTTCTAGATCTTGTTCATTTTTGTGTTCCCAGTATTTAATATCTGATGAGAAAACATTTTTTGGCACTCAAGAAGCATTTTTGGAAAGGAAGGAAAGAGGGAGTAAGAGAGAATGGCAGAGAAGGAGGGAGAGAGGAAGGAAGAAGGATGGATCATTGTAGGAGGTTCTGTACCTACTCCCAAGATACTGCAATAGCATCTAATGTTCCTATGAAAATTGCCCTCAGAATGACACATAAACCCTCGTAGGAACTGGGTTCTTATGTGTCTTCTTCATATTCTCCCCTTTATTCCTGACCAGTGTGACTGAGTATATTTGGTACATTGATCTGTTTCTACAGCTCACAGCTTGTACCACGGGGCTATGGTTTGCAGCCACTCAGAATGTTATGAAAATAACTTGCTGCAAGGACTCAGAAGAGCCAAAATAATCTTGCAAAAGGAGGACAAATTTGGAAGACTGACACTTCCCAATTTCAAAATTTACTACAAAGCTACAGTAATCAAGTTTGTGTGTGGTGCTATCATAAGGACAGACATAGAGATCAATGGACTAGAAGTGAGAGTTTAGAAATAAGTTCATATATTACTGTCAAGTGGTTTTCGAGAAGGGTGTTAAGGCCATTCAATGGGGGAAAGAGCAGTCTCTTCAACAAATGGGATCAGGACAACTGGACAGTCACATGCAAAAAGAATGAAGCTGGACCCCTACCTCACACCATATACCCAAATGGAGTCAAAATGGATTCAAGACCTAAATGGTAGAGCTATCCTATAAATATAGACTATATATTTATAAACTATAAAATTCACAGAAAACATAGGGATAAATCTTCATCACCTTGGATTAGGCAATGGTTTCTTAGATATGATACCAAAAGCACAAAGAGTTAAAAAATTGGATTTCATCAAAATTAAAAACTTTGGTGCTTCAAAGGAAACTATCTAGAAAATGAAAAGAAAACCCACAGAATGGCAGAAAATACTCGAAACTCATAAATCTGACAAGGGTTTAGACCTACTACAACCCAATGGTAGAGACAAACAGCTCAATTTAAAAATGGGCAACACGTTTGAGTAGACATTTCTCCAAAGATGGCATAGAAATGATCAATAAGCACATGAAAAGATGCTCAACGTCATCAGTCATTAGGGAATCGCTAATCAAAACCACAATGAGATGCCACTTCACATCCCCTAATACGACTGTCATCAAAAGACAAGTTAGCAAGTGATAACAAGGGCATGGAGAAAGCAGAACCCTCACATATTGCTGGTGGGAATGTAAAATGGTGCAGCCTTTTTGGAAAGCAGTCTGGCTGGTCCTCAAAAAGTTGAACACAGAGTTACCATATGACCCAGCAATTCTATTCAAGGTACAGACACAAGAGAATTGAAAACTTGTATACTAATGGGCAGCATTTTCCATATAGCCCGAAAGTGAAAACAATTCAAATATCCATCAACTGGGTAAATGGGTAAAAACACTCTCATTTCAGAGATATTAAAATGAGAATAAAATGTCTATCTCAGTATTACAAAATAAGGTAATTCACAGAGAGCTCCCAGAGGCATTAGCCGCAACCACGTCCGTGCCCCACTGGACCAGCGGCCCTTTTAAAGAGGGAACAGTCGTGTGTGTTAAAAAAAGGGTCTCGCCAATCATACTCACAAATTCTGTTGACACCATAAGGGAAACTGTCTAAAAGGTCTTATTTTTGTGTCCACTTTAAAAAAAGAAATTCAGGGCGCCTGGGTGGCTCAGTCAGTGAAGCATCTGCCTTTGGCTCCGGTGGTGATCCCGGAGTCCTGGGATGGAGCCCTGCATCGGGCTCCCTGCTCCTCGGTGGAGTCAGCTTCTACCTCTGTCCCTCCTCCCTGCTCATTCTCTCTCTCTCTCTCTCTCTCTCTCTCTCAAATAAATAAAATCTTAAAAAAAATAGAAAAAAAAAGAAATTCAAAAAAATTAAAAAAGAAATTCAATGAAAGGGATATTGCTCCAGCTCTGACTGGCCAGGGAAGCTTTTCGGGGGGGGGGGGGAGCAGACTCCAGGGTGCTACTGAGCCAGCACCTGTGTCCCCGGTCTGCCAGCCAAGCGAAGTACAGGGGTGTAGCTGTACCGTGGGGCTCACGGCCACACAGGCACAACGACAGAGCCGCCAGCACATCCCCACTGCAGCTACCAAGATGCGTAGTCCATGGGAGTTCTGGGACAGCAGACAGGTGAGGGGTCTCAAGAACCCACCACGGGCAGAAGCACGGGCAGAAGACCCAGGGCAGGAGCACACAGGACAACACGTTGGGAAGGTGGGTCCCCGGGATGCTGTCCTGGCCTATTCAACCCACGTCTTCCCGTGGCCAGCCACGCCCAGCCACGCCCACATCAGCCACGAGGCGCGGCTGTCCTCCCGAGACTGCCGGGGGTGGGGGGCGGGGAAGGGCCGCGCCGGAAGCTCCGCTCACCGTGCACTTGTGCGGCTTCTCGCCCGTGTGCCGGCGCATGTGCACCACCAGCATGTACTGCGCCTTGAAGGGCTTCTGCTCCCGCGTGCAGGCCTGCCAGCGGCACACGAACTCCTTCTTCTCCCCGTGGATGTGCTCATTGTTGATGTGCTGCCGGGGAGAAGCGCAGGGACGGCCGTGAGTCCGGCCACGCGGCGCTGCGGACCCCACCTGGCCGTGCAGACCCCCCGCCCGACAAGACCGCCGCCCGTGTGCCAGGCCACACCTCCTCATCAGCTCCCATTAGCTGCCACTAACTGCAGACCTACTGTGTGCTACTCGTCTCAGCGGCATTTCCCAAGTAGTCAGTGATCAAAGTGCCCATCTGTGATGGGCAAGGGCATCCCGCTCACCCCAGGCTGGGCTCCAGGCTCTGGTCGTGAGGAAGACGCTCTAGGCTGCAAACAGTAGGCACTAATGAACTGTAGCGAGGCAGACATGCACATGGTTGGTGCATGAGACGCTTCTCCCAAACTTGCCCCTATTGTCCTAGGAATTCCTGAATAATAACTTTTTTTTTTATCATAATGCAAACATAAAGGTATGCTCATCTCTACTTTTGACAGCAGCCTATGAAATGATGGCTCCGCCCCTTTTCAGCAAGGCCCAGATTCTTACGTGGCCCAGTAGGGCCAGGTCAACAAGTGCAGGCAGAGCTCCATTCTGACCCTGATGCTGGGCTCTGGGCTCTGAGCACTGTGCGAGGCTGTCCCTGGCACACGACGGCCCAGGAAGGTAAAGCAGGTCAGCCAAAGACAGCATGACTGATCTCGGGGCATGGCCTTGGGAGCTGGGTATCCCGGGGCAGGCGGGACCATCTCGGGGGAAGCTGGGAAGTGCAAGAACGAGAAGCCTTTCCTGGAGGAGGGGTCCCCAGACGCATCCCAGGCAGCACTGCCCTGGCCCGGGAATGGCGGACTTACTTCCCTCTTTTCCCCAGTGCCTGCCCCCACACCTTCCAGCTTCTGTCTCGGGCTCGCCACATGTGTGCCACCTCGAGTAGTTTCTCCCGTGATACGGAGCAACGGGCCACAGACGCTGTCACAGGGAACAGAGCAATCTGCCCTGAGTTGACCCTTTGGATTTTAATCACTTGCTTTGATTATTTAACTGAAGGCTGCAGTACTCACTGGAGCAGGGTATTACTACCTCTGAGCTTAGGATGGGTGGATATGTGTGGGGCCGCCAGATTTTTATGTCCTTAGGCTTTGAGGTTGCTTATTTATGTGGGGGAGAGTATTAGCCACTCACACAGTGGACTGAAAAATATATTGGACCTCAAGTATTTCCTCTCCCTCTAGGGCTTCTCTCTAAAGGCCACCGGGGGAGCCTCCCTATGCCCCATCAAGGTCCCATCCTTCCCCTTCCATCTCCCTCTTGGTTCAAGGTCATGTCCTGTCTGTGTGCAGATCAGGCTGGACTTGCTTCTCCCGAGGGGGCCGGGAGGGTAGGACACTCAGGTCTTGGCTGCCTGGTCCCTCCAGCCCCATCTCCTCTCTTCTCTCTGTTCTTGGTGCTCTTCCCGCTTTCACTGCCTCCCACCCACCACCACCTCCAATGCAGTAGCTATTCGCCACTTGTGGCTTTGAGCCCTTGAAATGTGGCTGGTACCAACTGGGATGGGCTGTTTCCAAGACGGACAATAGAAAAAAAAAAAAGATGTAAAATATCCAGTAATTCTGTTTTATATTGATTACACGTCAAAATGATCATCTTTCAGATATATTGGGTGAAATAAAATCTATTTTTCAAGTGAATTCCACCTGTTTCCTTTTACTCTTTTTAAAACGGGCGCCCAGGTTAATGTCAAGTTGCATGCGTGGCGGGCCTTTGTGGCTGGTGGTGTCCTTCTACGGGATGGTGCTGCTGTCGTTCTTTGCAAGCTGCGGGGCTGTCGGAGCGCCTGACCCAGAAAGACAGCAAGCTGCCAGGCCCACGCACTGAGAAACAGGCCGGGCTGTCGTGCATACAAATGCCCGCGTTGGAGCGAGTTAAATCTACAGCGCTTTGAACTTCCAGGGAAATCTTATCATATTAGCCGCACTTTCCATTTTTAAAGCCTTTCAAATGATAAAAATGCTTCCTGACAATGCCTTTCATTTTTTTCTTATTGGTTTACTTAGCAACAAATTGTTAATAATCGACTGGGGGCTCCAGCTCGCCTGTGTGCCTGCCACCATCCATCTTCCCAGGGAGCGGAGAGAAAGACACAGCTGGGCCGAGGGGCCGGCTCTCTTCTCGTAGGGGCCTTCTCTTCCCGGGGCCCAGCAGAGGCGCTCCCCTACGCCCGCAGGCACAGTCCTGGGCACAGGCAGAAGCCTGCACTTCCTGCCCCTGATGCCTTTATTGGAGGAGTTTCCTCTGTGCTCTGGGCGGCCCGGTTCGCTCACCACTGAGCACACCTCTCAAGTCTGCGTCTCCACCTCTCCCTGGCCCCTCCCGGCCATGAGTGCTGTCCTCTCGCTCCTTTCATCTAATCTGATCCATCCTACAACTCACAGCCCCAGTGGCCCCTTCTCCACCTCGGACGCGTTCACCCCAAGACATGGTGCAGGTTGAAAAATTACGTTCGAGTTCCAGGAGGGATCAGAGCAGCCCGGCTTCACAGGTGGTGTGTCAGCTGCAACAGGTTTGCTAGGAAATCCCGGTCTTCTACGTGAGAATTGGCGGCGGCGGTTGGGGGGGCGGGGGTTTGATCCCCAAAGCAAAGGAAACCTCCAGTATTTGAGAGCAACTCTTGTGACCGGATGGAGTGGGTGGTGTCCTAAATGCTGAATGCACAGGGCTGGGGAGAAGCAAGCTCCTTTGGGGAGGCTTCTAGATGGGAAGAGCGTGTGTATCTACCCTACCCAGCCATCGAGCTGCTAGTCTGGTGTGGGGCTCATCTTTACAGACTCTCAGTCCCCAAGAATTGTGTGTATATATGTGTGTGTGCAGGGGAGGGGGTGGCTGGGAGGGTTATTCTTGAAGTCAGTTTCTCTTCTGGATGGAGAAGAGAAACACTCAGGCTGGTGTGGGGAACAGGGAGGAGGAGGTGGGAGGGAACAACCACATATGAAATGCCATCCGCTACGTGCTTACGTGGGTAACCCATCTAACCCTCACCCCCTCGCAGCTTCACCTGATGCTACAGGAGGAAAAAACTGAGGCTTATGGGGGTTAAGTGACTTGTGCAGAACCACTTGGATAGCTGTGATGTAGCCAGTTTTGAAGCCTCTGCTCTTCCCACTGCAGGCTACCCCCTGACTGCCATCACGTGAACGTTGCTGTCGAATTCTGAGTGCAGACCAAGGGACAAGACACGAAAGGCACACCCAGGTCCCATGGCCTCTCTGGTGTCCTGCCCTGTCAGGATCCAGGAATTTTTAAGCAGCCGCCTCCTGATAGGGTATCAACACCCTGTCTGCACTTATGTATACTGGGTCTCTGGGAATGGTCTCCCAGAGGAAATGACGAATTCCTTCCTTCATGGGAGCAATTTCTTCCAGGTTTCAGGGTCAGACTTGTTATGATCTTGCAGATGCTGGCTGGTTTAACTGCTCTTATTTCCCTTTTTGCACTGGCTGCTAGGAAGCTTGAAAAATAAGATACTTACCTGAATTATAGTCCAGAGCACTTAGTTTCTAGAATACGTTCTACTCCTGGCTTCATCTTATTGTTCCTTTCTCCTGAATTTCCTCATTTACTTATTTTTGTTTTGATCTCTTTTACGACGTATGTATTTATAAGTGGCCTTTTAGAAGCAGGCGGGGCCCAGATAAATAATTACGCCTCCCACTTGCAGAGGCTGCAGCCCAGGCATTTGCTGGAGCTGCCTCCTCCAGCCCCTTCTCTCCAGCAGAGGGCCCAGAAGCTCTGCCCATTGGGCAGGCTGCCGAGCTCGGAGGCTTACATGCACCAGCTGCTCCTGCGTGTCGTACTCCTTGGTGCAGTCCTCCCAGTGGCAGTTGGTCTCGTAGATGATCACCTCGGCCTCCTGCTTACAGTCATCCCTGTCCAGGTCTTCCTTGAGGTCAGCCAGCTGCTCCTGGGGGAGGAAGCAGAGCATACCCACGGTGAGCCACATCCAGCCACTTGCTCCCGACGAAAGGTCACTATCGGCCCCAGGCAATCTGTGCCAAGGGCCACACACATGCATGCATGGACGTGCACGCACACATAAGCACACACACACACACACACAGCCTCACGCACATGCATATGCATATACACATATATGCACTCGGCCGATTTCCTGGGGCCCCTCCTTCCTCTCTCCTGCTTGCTTGTCATCACCAAAATGTCCCATCACATCCTGGGTCAACTGACTTGGCAAGGGAAGAGGAGAAGAGATGGCAGGGACTTTCGCTTCTTTGGTTTGGTTTCCCCCGGGGGAGCCGGGGTGGGCCCCATAGGATCAGGGTAAGGGCGTTTTTATTTAGAGCGTGTATGGGGAGGCAAGAGAACAGCCAACGTGCCTCTGGCCCGGCCTTCAGACAACAGACTCTCACGTGGCCCCCTCCTCCCAGGGACACACAGCGCGCCCTGGTTCAGGCTCAGAGTAGAGTGAACGTACTGTGGCAAATTCTCCCACCGCCCCCCTTCCCTGCGACAGCTCTAGCACGTGCGGGCGTTTGTACTCGTGCACCACAGCCAGGAGAGCGGGTTCAGGGAGAGGCCACCTTGCTCTCTGTAGAGCACACAGTGACTTCGTGACAGCCAAGTCTGCACTCCAGTCTCCCCATCAGGATGGGGCCCACGTGTGTCCCATTCAAGGCGGCAAAGGGAAGGCCCCCGAGACAGGCCTTCCCCCGATCAGAGGTGCCTGGACCTCCTTTCAAAGAGCACGAAGCCTGTCACCGCCAGAAGAGACCGAGCATGTTCCCGCCGGGAGCCCCACCGTAGCTGGTGCTGACTTGGGGCTGGTCGGGGGCGGCCCCTTAGCAGGGGACATGCGGCGGGCTGTGAGCGGGGGGCGAGGGGGAGGCACACATGTGCCAGGCTGGGATGAAGGCCCAGGGAGGACCTCCACGGGTTGTCAAGGACTCCCCGGCTTTCTGCTGGCTTGCTAGGCTGGCTCAGAGCAAAGCCAGGCAAAGAGGCAGATGTTAGAACGAGTTGCTTTCCATTTCAAATCATCCACAGAACAGTGGGAATATTCTGCCTTTCAGAAGAGCCCCTGGGGAAAACATTTACAGCTCTGACTAAGGGGTGCAGCCTCCCCCACAGTCAGGAGCCCCAGCCCCCACGAGCTCCGGAGACCACGAAGTGGAGGCTGCAGCTCGCCCATCAGCCTCATTACTACTGCTGAGTCCATTTCTGGGAGTGGGGAAATCGGCCTCGCGGCTCCCCGGGCTGGCCGCAGACTCAGGCCCCTGAACGACCGTCCACTGGAGCTGCTAAGGGCTCCTCTCAGAGGACCTTCTGGTTGTTTCTCAGAGTGCTTTTCAATTAATGCACTTGCCTTGACAAGGCAAAAAATCATACGTGGTTTCTTAAGTCCATGGGCAGGCACGCGGTCCATATTACAAGGAAGGTGCGGAGCACCCCAGCCCCAGACCTATAGCCGGGTCTGTGGGGCTGTGGCCTCCTGCATCTGCTCTGCATGGTCAGAAAGCCTGCAAACTGACTTCTTATTTCATAAGCCGCATGTTCTGCTCATTTCCAAGAAGACTCTCGAACGACGTGCCAGATGGACGTGTGAGCGCAAGATGGCGGAGGGGCCGAGGGTGCGCTCAGACCTCCAGATGGAGCTGGGCATCATCCTGGCCCACGGTTTGGAGGGCTTAAGCAGAGTGGGGATTCATTATGCTGCGCTGCCTGCCACGGCGAAGCACGCCCATCCACCTTGCAAATGAGCCAGGTCACTGAATCAGGACACTGAGCGACATGGTGACAACCTCTCGTGATAAACGGCTTTCCTTCCACTGACACGTTTGAGAAGCCAGGCCGGGCAGGAAGGAGGGCTTTGTGCTGCCTTTCTGGGTTAGAGGGGTAGGGCAGGGGTTCCCGGGGGCTCAGCGCCTGTCCTCGCCACTACGGCATGTTTATCTCCCCTGGATATGTGCTGTTCTCATCAATTTCAACGGCCCCCGATGATGGCCGACCTCATGGAAACCATGCATCATGCCGAGATGCTTTGGTGTCAGCGAGCGGAGAAGAATTTGTCACCAACTCCTCTGTTTGTCTGACAATAACAGGACCCAATATTTCATAAAAATTAAGTGCCCAGAGCATGCCCGATGGTTTACAGGTTTGATAAAGGATGGTCTGGCAGATGTAGGGGAGACGGGGACAGGAGGTCCCTTGCATCCTTGGTGTCAAAGCTGGTGACTCTGGAGTAACAGATGGAGATCATGCCATGGTAAGAGGCCTGGGGGTGGGGGCGGGAGGCTCACCCGTGGGGTCAGCAGTCGTCACACCAAGCCCTTCTCTATGACAGGCCTTTGCTCCAAGACCTGAGCCTGTCTCTGCCTGCTGTCTCAGAGTGTCCGAATAAGTGGCAGGATCTCCAAAGGGACCTGAACAGGGGTTTCGGCCCCACAACAGACAAGTCCCGGGCTCTGGGTTTCTCCATTCCTCACCTGCCTGCCAAGAATCATCTTCCTTTCCTTCCCTCCTCACCATGCCACTCACTCCCTCAAATGTGTATTGAGTCATTAGAAAATATTGGCACCCAGGCACCTGGGTGGCTCAGTCGATCAGGTCATGATCTCAGGGTCATGAGATCGAGCTCCACATTGGGCTCTCCGCTCCGTGCGAGATCTGCTTAAGATTTTCTCCCTCTCCCTCTCTCTCTGCCCCCGTCCCCTACATGCACATGTGTTCTTTCTCTCAAATAAATAAATAAAATTTTAAAAGAAAAAAAGAAAATATAATTTCATAGAGACTCGGCACCAGTCCCTGTGCAAACCCCAGGGCTGTGGAGCCCAGTTAGGCACTTCTCCCAAGTGCCGCCTCTCCAAAGTGCAGGGCGGGTGGCAGGAAAGAAGGCCTAGAAGTTGGGGGGGGGCGGTGACGCTCTGGGCAGAGGCGAGTCCTGTCATCCAGGAGGGTTAGGAAAGCGTGCAGAGACAGTGAGGGGGATGGGGTGGGGGTGGAGTTCCAAGGAGGGGGAGCAACAGGACAGGGGCCACAACCTCACAAGTGACTGAGTGTGACCAGGGCTTGTGTGAGGTGCTGGGTGGAGACGGCTGCAGCCCCAGGCATCCATCCGTCCGTCCATCCATCCATCCATCCATCCATCCATCCATCCATCCATCCGTCCATCCATCCATCCATCCTTCCACGAGACACGTGTTTGATGAGCATGTGACGTGCGGGGTGCTGGGGACACAGCTCGGGTCCTCCCTGAGCTCACGGTGTACCCTCCCTCTCTGGTTTACTCGTTCACGCAGGCAGTGGTCCATTCATCCATTTGCCACCAGAGCTGAGGTCCCAGGTCCGCTGACCCAGCCGGAGGCCAGCCAGGCCAGCCAGCAAGTTACCTGCGTCAGGGTCAGTGGGGAGGCTGGCCGCAGGCCCTCGGCCTCTGTCTTGACCTTGCTGCGCTTATGAATGACGATGGGGTTGACGGTGCTGCTCACAGCTGACTCGCTGCTCGGCTTGTTCTGAGGGAGGAGTGCAGGAGAGCCGGTCACACAGGGGCAGGGCGAGGACACCCCAACTTCTGTTTGGACTTTACCTCTGGGTCCTCTCCACATGGACTGGGCCAACATCGGTGTTTGAAGTTTCAGAAGCTGGCTCCCCCTACTTGGTCCTCTGGCCAGGGGCACAGCCAGGGAAAGCCCAGAGTCGGCCTTCCAAGCCCCGCCTCCACAGGAATGGAAAAGAAACCCTCTCTTTGGGAGATGCTGGGCACCATCGCTTCTGTTCCAACAGCCTCAACTGCTCAGCCCTCCGAAGCATGAGAGCAGGGGCAGCTCGGGGTCTGTGGAGAACAGGGCCGGGCCAGCCCAGGGAGCAGGAAAGAAGGGCCTGCTGCTCAGGAGAAGGGGGCCAGAGGCACAGTGGCGGGTGGAGACGAGGGCTGACAGTCACTGTCTGGGGGCAGGCACTAGGCGGCTGCCTGGAGCCCTGGGGTAGAGACGGAGGGCAGCCTGGAAGAGGTTTTTCGGGACAGGGTGGAGTCTCGCCTTCCTCCCAGCACGTGGTCACGTCTGGGCTGTGCCCTGCCAGGTGGCCAGCCTGGGCGGTCACTCCACCTTAAGAAGTGTCATCGTGAGTGCTAACCAGGATCGGGTCCACACGGGGCTCTGGACACAGAAGCTCACGCATGTGCACAAGGAGCCAATTGGGCAGCAGGCCCCACTCGGCACACGCGTCAGCCCGGCTGAAGGAGCTTTCAGCGAGTCAGGCTCCAAAACACAGTCGGACTGATTCCAAAGCCTATGCTTCTGTGTTCTCCAATACCATCTCTATAATTCTGCCAGATGGGGCTTTCCTCAGCAGATACTAACGGCACCCATTGCGTGCCAGACGCCATACTAGCACGGCCCCACCACATCAAAGGCCGGCTGGCAAGGTCAAGTAAGACGGTTTTTTGTAAACCTAGCTCTTAGCCTAAACCGTCCCTAGTACTCTGTCTACCAGACTCTGACTTCTAGCCTTTCTCTGTCTACTCATTACGTTGATTAGACAGGCAACTGCAGAACTTTTCGGCTGGGTACTCGCCAAGGTAACGTGAGGGGGTCAGGACCCAGCCCAGGTCTCCTTTGGATCCCTTGGCCGCTGCCCAGCAGACATCCCACCAGCCAGACCGGTGCCCAGAGGACTTCCACAAGTTCCCAGCATGAGAGGGCAACTATCAGCCCTCGTGGGGTCCCAAGAGCCCGGTGACCCGCCCTGTGCTCCCTGCACCTATCTACCTGGGTGACGTCACTCAGACAGTTGCCGCTGCTGCTGAGCTGGGTGGGCGTGGCGTTGATGGAGGCGAGGGGCATGGGCTGCTGGGCCAAGAAGGTGGGCGAGGGCTGGATCAAGGGTGGAGTGTGTCCGAAGGCCGAGCCCAGACCCCTCTGCTGGCTCAGGATCTGCTGGTAGGCCACCGGGTTGATGGGGTGGGGGAAGGTGAAGGCGGGGCTGCAAAGAAGAGCACACAAGTCAGGAACGGAGGCGGGGGAAGACAAGACCCTGCCAGGGACTAGGAGGCGAGTATGGCTCATCTCTCTGCCGACAGGGCTTCACTTTGTTGGGGAACCAGCAGTGGCTCCCCACGGTCTGCCCTCTCAGGCCTCCCCTTCTGCGCTCACCCTTGGGCCCTGCCCCACGACACAGCCTTCCCTCAGCAGGCTGGGCCCCAGGAGGAGCAAGGCATCTCATCCCCACACCCGGGCCCTTCACCGCTCTGACACCTGAGATGCACCCCTGTATCATCACTCCCGGACTATCTGAACCTCGCTGGGCCCCTGAGGCTGGTCCTGATGCCCCCTTGTCCAGGAAGAGTGCCCTGGGCCCTCTGGCTCACATGGTCCCCTTTATCCTTTCACTTCGATTGCACCTCAGGCCCCTTCCTGTCATCTGCATATGGGCCATTCTCTCCAGAACAGGAAACTGAGGAATAATGGTGACCTCGGAGGCTAAGCCATACAAGACGGGTGGCTTGTGGCTTCCTCCTTGCTCTCTCCTGCACCACTCACTCTGGGGGCGGGGTAGGGGAGCCAGCGGCCACGGAGGGAGGACCCTCAAGCAGCCTTGCGGAGAGGCCCCCATAACGAGAACTAGGGCTCCTGCCAATGGCCATGTGAGTGAGCCACCTTGACATGAGTTCAGACAAGGTGGTTGCGGGGGGGGGGGGGCATACATTCACACACAAGGTCGAATGGTGTCCGTGAGGTTTGGGTACGCCGTGCTGTGACCACGGCAGGAGGCCTGCTGCCAGCCCAGAGACCAGCGGGACCCAAGTCAGTGTCACGCCTTGTGCGGTCCCCAGCAGTGGCCAACAGCCGTGGCCGCTCCATGACACCTGCTGAAATACTAAGAAAGCCACCTTTGGTTCCACTATGGAATCTTCCATGCCAGGCCCAGTAAACGTCACTTTTCACAACAGAGAAATGTATTTGGGGGCTGAATGTGCACATGGAGCCAGACTCAACTGTTGGCGCATTTCCACGTGCTCGTTAGTGGTTTTGAATTCCTGAACCAGTTGCAAGCGCGCTGACTCACCAATGTGTCAAGTCCTGTCTGTCTCCTTGGGATGAAAGCGTGGCCCCTCCCCACGCGGCCCCCAGCCCACCTCCCAATTCTCAGCCACCCGCTCGTGGGTGGGACTCACCTGAGGGCGCCTGCCGACAGGTGCCCGTAGGAGCCGCTGGCGGCGGAACTGCTCCGGGAGTTGTTGATGTAGGCCACCAGTGAGTTGGGGGAGGTCCGGATCATCCGCTGCAGGTCTAGGCTGGCATCCGAGAGCGGGGAGATGGACAGCGCCCGCTTGCGGCTCAGGCGGGGCGTCACCCGTGGGCTGGAGAAACGCGACACTGTGGGGACAGCCAACCCCAGGCGTCACTGTGCTTGTAGGGGGATGGAATCGGGGGAGGGGGACCGGGAGGTGGGGGACGGCGGGAAGAGCCTTTGAGGATGGTCTAACGAGAACCGAGGCTCTGCCACTTTCCAGCGGGGTGCTCTTGAGCTAGGGACCTAACCTGTCTCAAACTCAGTTTGCTTCTCTGCAGAAAGGGACTGATCCCCGTACAGCGTGGTGAGGCTGGGAAAATGCAGGTCAGCGCTTGGGTGAGAGGACACGCTCACTGAACGTAAATTAGCGCCTTTCCTATCCGTTTTGCTGAGAGCAGGACTGGATTGGGCAGCGCCTTGGGCATGGCAGCAAAGTACACCAACCATAAAGGTCGAACAGCTTGGTGGCCTCTCACCGAGCGACCCCACCCGTGAAACCAGCACCAGGTCAGGAAATAGCAAGGCCGGCGCCTTTGCAGACCCCCCCCCCCCAGTGGCAGCCCGTGTCCTGGCTTCTGGAGTTTCCTGAGACTTCGGGAACCTGTCACCTTCAACACTCACGATGCGCAGGCATACCCCCACCCCACCCCTTGCAGGAGCTCTCACCCCTCACCTATACAGAACTGCGGGAAGGGAGGACAGCCCACCCCAGACAGGGCTCCCTTCACCCTGGGGTCACACTCTCCTGCCATGGCTCCAGACTGCTCTCCTGTACAGCCACCCCCCCCCCCCAAGTCAGGGCTCTAGTTCTTTCCTCTGGACAAACAGTGGCCTAGAAATGGTCTGACAGCATAACGGGGCAACTCCCACATGCCAGTTCCTGCCCTGTCCAGACCCTCCCTGAACTCTGGTTTCTTCTTTGGGAAAGGCTTTCCTGGTTCCGACCTCCAGGGCCATGGTGAGGAGGAGAGCAGGTAATGTGTGCGAGCAGCACCGGCCCCACAGCAGGGGCGCCCAAATGCATGGCCATGGCTCTGAGTTTCTGGATACTTGCATGACACCTCTTTTCCGTGCCTCTTCAGTGGCCTCCGGGCTCCCTTTGGGCTGGAGGGGTGGCCTGTATACAGCTCTAGAGGCTGCCGGTGCTCGGCTGTTCCTGGGCTTGTGTTGCCCGCCTTCTTCCCTTCTGTCTGCTCAGCACTGTTTGGACCCCACAGATCCCCCTCCTCCAGGGAGGCGGCAGGTTACCCTGGCAGCAGGGCTGATGGCCTCTGGATCTCTGAGCCCCCATCCCCATGCCAGGCAGCCCCTGAGAAGGCTCAGGGCATACTGAACCTGTGTGAGTGCACAGAGCCCGCGGCTACACCTGCAGAAGCTTCAGCAGAGCCCCGGCCCCACTGACTCAGACCCTGACGTTCCCCTAGCCTCTCCACTGCTGGGCCCTGGGGGCACCCATGCCCGGCGCTCCCCCAGCCGCTCACACTTGGCTGTCAACCCTGGGAAGCCCCTGTCCTCCTGGGCCACTGGGATAAACACCCTCCGAGGCTGTGCAGAGGAGACGAAGCCCCAGAAGCTGGCTGAAAGGTAGCTCGAGGTCACTACGGGTATCCTGCAGGGCTGAGCTCAGCGGGCACCCACCACCCACACAGCAGCAGAGAGGGAACCAGGGAACCCGGGAGTTGGCCTGATGCCTCCCCATCCTCACCCCCTTCACAACCGAGTCTGCCCCCGAAGCTGCACACAGGTCCCCTTTCTCCCACCTTCCCCCAGCTCCCTCCAGCCCACCACTAACCCTGGTCATCCTCAGCCCTTAGCTAATTGCTCTGTGGATGGCACATTCCTCACTGCAGCCTGGAGAGCTGTGTAAATTGAATCCTGTCCCTGTGCCCCCTGCCCCCCACTTCTCCAAAGCTCCCCAGTGCTATTAGGAAAAAGGCCCAAATCTTCAGGGTGGCTTGCTTGGCAGCCCTGTCGGTGTCCCCTGCCCACCTCTCCAGCTTCATCCTGCCCACGTCCCACGCTTTGCTCCAGCCACCTTCCAGCTCCCCCCTCAGGTCACCTGCCTTCCCTTCCTGCACAGGGCCTTTGCACATGCACATTCCTCTGCCTAAAGTTCTCCTTCCGCCTCTCTGTGCTCAGGCCTCAGAAGTTTACCACTTGCCCAGAGAAAGCATCCTGACATCCTCTGGTTGGGAAGGTCCCCCCCACCCCAATCCAAACAGGTGTCCCATTGGCCAGCCTGCATCTGCTGGTGTGGTTTTCCGATCGCTTCTGGCTCTCCTGCCTTCACGCATGAGGGATTTGGGTCCTGTCCCCTTCACTGTTACCTGCATGCACAGACAGCGGGCTCAGCAGTGAGCCCAAGTGCGAGACGGTGATGGCTGAGCCCCTGGCACGGGCACGGTGTGGTGAGGGACAGTGGAATCACAGCCTCGGAGAGTCAATATTTACGGACCGCCCGGAAGGTGCTAGATACTGTTCCAAGCACTCAAATATATTAACTTGTTTAATCTCTGAAATATTAAATAGCGCAAACTGCCCTAGAAGGAAGGGGCTATTATCACTCTCATTTTACGAATGACAAAGCAAGTGGCTTGCCCACGGCCGCGCAGCCAGGGCAAGTACAGAAACGGACTGGAGATCAGGCAGTTGGCCGGCAGACCATGCAGCACACCGCCTCTGCCCAGGGTGAGGGGGAGAGGCATTTGCGGGGAAGGATGTCCTGGAGGGGTGGGGGCTGGGCCGCACAGACACACATACACACCATGTGGGGACACACAGCGGCGCTAGCGGCCATACCGAACCCAACACTTCACGCTTGCCCTTGGAGCCCATGCCTCAGCCTCCTGAGCCTCTCTTTGCCCATCTGTACAGTGGGGGCAGTGCAGTGTGGCTCACTGGGTTATTGTGAGGACCACCCGGAGAGCACGGAAGTGCCTAAAACCCAGACCTTCTAAAATGGAACTGAGAGTTCACGTAGCTTCCTTAGGGGCTAGGAGGATGGTTCCGCTGGGCAGGGTGAGCCTAACGCTACCACTGGAGTCAAGGACAGCACGTCTAGAAAACATGATTGGGCCACACAGCAGCACGCCTGTCACTAAAGTATTCACTCATCCGTCCATTCACTCGGGCTCGTTTAGGCTTCTTTGTTCCTATTCACTGAGTTCACCCCTTGTCAGTCCTCACTTCGAAGGCAAATCAAAGATGCAAAAGTGAATCTTCCCAAAGATTCCTATTACTTAACGGACTGAGGCAAATGGAGAAATACGAGGTGGGAGGGAAGATCTAACATCGTATACAGGAAGAAATACACTCGTCTGTGTGATACATTTTTTAAAAAAGATTTTGCTGCTTATATTTGGATTCCCACCCTCTCCTGCGCCCCTAACAAGAGGAAACAGGCCAAATCTGACAGTGACATTCGTCTCTGTTATTCCCACCCCTCAGGGGAAATATGTTTATTAATGCGCCTCTTCCCTTGATAAATTACTAAATAGAAAGAAAATCCTGGCACTCATTTCCTGTGGCTTCGCCGGTGATTTATGACCGGGGACTGGCAGAGCCGTGCCGTCCATTCATCTGTGGATGAGTCTGTGCTGATTTCTGTCAGCCGCCGGGTGACCGGATACTAGCCGGCCCTCACCTGGGCAGACGCCGCCCGATCCGCCCCACTCCTGTTGCCGCCGGCACCGGGACCCTGCTTCAACCACTAGGTCTTTCGTTTGCTCATTCGTGTGTTAGTTCGTTCACCCATCAGTCCCCTGTCAATGTTGACGGTATGCCAGGCGTGGGGCTGGTCACTACGGGGGCCGCGAGCAGGGAGGACCCTCAGCCCCGGGCTTCCGTGAAGGTCACCGTCCAGGTGAGTGATAAAAGCAGTAGCCACAGTACTAGGCAGGGTTTGCTGGGTGCCTGGGATTGCCTTAGCTAAGTCCAGCATGCTCAGGGACATTGCTGCTTTCCCGGGGGCAGCCAGGAAGGGCAGGAGAGTTGAGAACAGGCCCCAGGCCCAGGCAGACCACGCTCTGATCCTGCCTGACTGCTCTGGACTGGGTGGCCTTGTGCGAGCCGCTGGCCCTCCCCAAGCTGGTTCCTCACCTGCAAGATGGGCCCACAGGACCCACCTCGGGGCTGCTATTGGCTAGTGAGCAGCATACCACCCACGCTCCGGGTGGACATCCCGAGGACCCAGGAACCTGGGCTGAGGGCAGCAGGAGGGATGCAGGGACCTGTCTCTACAGGACCTGGGGAGGACAGGCATGGGGCCGGTGGTGGAGAGAGCTGTGTCCCAGCACGACGTCCCAGGAGCCTTCTCTGGGCCAGACGTTGTCCTGAGCATGGGACTGGGACACGCCTCCCCTGGGGACAGCGGAACACAGTCTCGTGGCCTGGCTCGTGGGCTCTGAATCATCACTGGTTCCGGAGCATTCCTGCACAGCCCTGCCCCGGCCACTATCTTCCGGACTAACTGAGGAAATGCTCAAGGAAACCCAGCTGGAGGACCTTGACCTGCCCCACACTTAGCTGCCCACAGCCCCCTCACCCCCTCTTACGTGGGAAGTGAGAACATCTAGACTTTGGAGCCCAGAGGCTGACCATTTCCTAGTTCTGTGATGCGGACAAAGAAACTTCGGGCTCAGGGCCTCTGGTTCCTGGCCCGTAGGGTGACTTCGTAGCGCCGGTCTCCCAGGACTGTGGGTGCAGGCTCACCAGACGAGCTATATACACCATTCGGTCGGGGCCTGCACCCGCACGGCAGTCCTGCCCCTCTGGGCCCCGTGGCCTGGTCTCCTCTGCCTCAGTCTCCCTCCTGTCTGCAGGCTGGGCACGGACTCCCTGCCTGACTGATGCCTCCGACAGTCCCTCCGGCAGCTCCTCCCGCCTCTCTGTGGTGTGATCAATGTAATTGGTTTCTGAAAACCCCCTTGGACCCGCAGGCAGCATAAAGAACGGGCGTCAGAACGGAGGTGACATCCAAGTCAAATTAGTGTCAATATGACAATAAAATATACAGCTCAGAGGAAATATAGGCTGTAAACAGACAACATTTCAATCGGAAACATTTCAATCTTCTCAATGCAGTGGGAGGACGTGGGGGTGGGGCTGTGGCGGCTACCATTCTGCTGTTAAATCACCAATATTCAACAGCATAAAACAAGAAGATTCCATTTTAAGGCCCTGGTGACAGCCAGTGAATTCGCCACCCTCCAGAGAACGGGGAGGCAGAGTGATAGCCTTGGACTCCCTGACCGGTTATCCATTACCTCCCCGAGCGGCATCACTTCCCTCTCTTCCTGCTATCAATCAGCCTCCTTTAAAAACAGGAGGCGACGGGCCTTCATCGACCACCAGGAAGCTGGGAAGCCCGTGGCAAGGGAGGGACACGGGAGATGCCCTGGGTCCTGCCTGCGACCCGGCCCCGTGCCCTGGGAGGAGGGCAGGGCTGGGATCTGCGCACCAGCAAGAGGCCCATCAGAGGCCTCTCTGCCCCTTGCCTTTCCCCAGCCCCATGGGGTTTTCTTCAATGTAGGATGCATACTCGACCCACAGGAGGTTATTTTAGGCCTATAGAGACAGGGACACGGACGTCTTCCTCAGATATGATCAGGTTTCCCATATGAGGAAAAAAATACTAATCCTATTTTAAGATCTATTTATTTAACCCCAAAGGTGAGTGTATTAAAAATATACCATTACATAAAGAATCGTGCCGATGGCACTCGGCTCAGGTAAAAACAGTGTTGGTGGTTTACCAGCAAGAGGGCTGGGGACACCTGCCCTGATGGGTGTGGACCGAGGTGGCTTTCCTATACCTTCTATGCAGGTCACCCACACAGTCCAGCAGACCTGGTCTCCACACCCCAGCTTGACATTCAAAGCCTCTGGAAAGTTCTCTCCTCTTGGAACGTGAAGGGAGGGAGCTGAAGAAGGAGGCTGGGGTAGGTGGGGTGGCCTGAGGATGGATATTCTGTGTCCTGTCAAGAAGCACCATGAGGGCATGACTTGGCATGCCAAGCGTTGCTGCATCCCTGGCACCTAGAACCATGCCTGGCACATAAGACGTGCTCAAGAAATACCCTCAGAATGAATGAGAGAGGAAGGAAGAGAGAGAGGGCAGGGCTAGTCTCTTCAACCTCCCACAAGCTCTTGAGGCCCCCTGCACCTGCACAGACCTTACGTGTTCATGGCCATGTTTATGGGAGGCTTCCTAACGTGAACACACACGTCCTCAGAGTCTCAGGACCCTTCCACAGGTGGGCTCTGAGCCGGCACAATTCTCTCTGGGAGAAGCTGAGCAAAAAGAAACTCGATGGGAAGGTCTATCCCCAGACCCATGCAGCTGGGAGCAGCACAGAGCCCTGGAGCTGGTGGGTTCTCCCTGCTCCCCAGTTTAGAGGAGGGGAGAGGCTGGGGACAGCCCAGAGGCAGGCCTGGGCATTCTCTCAGGGATGCATGGGAATGAAACACCCACGTGGGCATCAGAGCTGCACAGAAATGCCTAAGACATTTTTAAAAGCGGAAGCAAAGGTTCTGGTTGTAGTTCAAACCGGTTTGAAAAGAAAAACTGTATTAAGTCATGACACATACAGGATATCTTGTCAGACTACTCTTGATTTGCTTGGATCGTAAGTGACTGGGACCAAAGGAAAAGAATCATCTGTTCCTGAAATCCTTCAGGGTTCAGAAAAATCCCCCAGCCCCACCCCATGCCTCAGCCCACGAAACCGATATGCCTGCTTGGGCCCACGATAGACGCTTCCCTCTGTACCCTGGAGCCAATCACGTTCCCAAGAGGAGAGGTGGAGAAAGGATCGTGGGTGGGTGTGATGAGTCCGACGTGAGCTGGACGCTCTCACGCCCACTGGTGAGCTCATCTCCCGGTGCTCCGGCTCAGCCCCAGAGGCTGCCAAATGCTAAGCGCCCCTGAGAACAAAGCGGCCTGTTTTCCCAGCCACCTCCCCGGCTCCCTGCAAGCCGGCAGCTGCTTGCCAGACTGTCTTCCCCAATCAGTTTCCATGTTTCTATCCTAGGTTTTATTTTTGTCACCACCACTCACTCACTCAGTCACTCTGCAAACACGGAGGCCTGCCCCATTGGCAGCCAAGCTCCTGGACGTGGAGGGCTCCCCAGTTTGTTAACAGAGAAGCAGCACCCAGTGGGAGGAAAGGGCGGGAGCGCGAGCAGAGCTGATGCGGTTGGATTCGGGTGCAGGGCCGAGCTGGGCAAGGCTGGAGGGAGTGGCACTGCAGGCAGAAGGAGCCCGGCCATTGTCCGGGTGGCTGCAGATGGAGTGGGGCGGTGGGGGGCGGTGTGCAAGGTGGGGGAGACGAGGCTGGAGGGGAAGGCCACTTAAGCCAGAGTATAAAGGCTGAATCTTGCCCTGAGGGTGACGGGAGCCACAGGTGTGCAGAATGGCGGAGGGGATGAAGATCCCCGCGAGGCAGCTTGGAGGCGGAGGGAGCCTGAGCTGAACGGCAGTGCAGGGAGGGTGGCAAGTCATAGACGGCTGGGACGGTTGACAAGTCAGGTGTGGCAGGCCTGGGGCTGGGACCGATGGGAGGCATGGGGCAGTGGCCAGGAGGAGTCATGGCATTGGGCTAAGCACGGGGTGGACAGAGACAAGAGGGGAAGATGCGGAAGAGGGAAAAGGCTACTCACGGAAAGAGACTGGAACGAGTACTGACTGAGCAGCCGAGTCAGGCACTGAGCCAAGTGCACACACGCGATCTTACTCAATAGCGAGTCTCACTCAACCTGTGCGCGGGGCTGGGACTTGCCGTCCTGACCCCATCCAGTGTCCCCACCACCTTGGGCCAGTTCCCACAGTGGGGACACACACAGAGGTGGTGCTGGCCTAGACGCGCCTGCGGCTCACTACCCAAACTTCATTCCCAAGGCCATCCCTCCAGGCACCCCGCTCCGGGGAGGCTGCTCTGGGCGGAGCTGTAACTCATCGGGCCCTGCAGGCCCTCCCCTGAGGCCACGGCTCTCGGGGCGTCAGACATATGGTACTGCGGGCCTTGAAACCCCAACTCACTTGCTCCCGGTTTGCTCCTCTGAAAGTAGAGATAGTAATTCCAGCCTCAGAAGGTGGCTGAGGGGTCACAGGGGAGAATGCATGGAAATGCACAGGATAGAGACAGGCGCACAGCAGGTGCTCATGTCTGCTGACTTGGTCTCTCTTGCCCTCTGGGGACACCTGCCTGACCAGACCCCCGGGCCATGGTTTCTCTGTGTCTGCCCACTGTCCGGCTGGCCTGGTACCGGCCACCCAGAGGCCTCGGGAGGCAGGCCCTGCATGGGAGGATGCGACATTTGGACGTGGCTATTTGAGCACTGTACTGTACCTATTGTCTGGTCTCTAATTTGGACAAGTGGCATATACATACGGCTTCACCAGCCGCTGACGCCCCACCCCACCTCCCTGTTGAGAGGAGGAAGGCCCGTGGATGTGTGTGTGTGTGCTCAGGGGGCTGGGCCTTATCTCACACCCCACACTTGTGTGCAGTCCTGGACTGAACTCCATCCTGGGGAAGGCACAGGGACGGGACAGACCCGGGGATCGATCGATTCTGATGGCAGCCCTCGGGGCATGACTAGGGTGACACGGGATGAGAGCCGGTGCGGGGAGGACCCCAGGGCTCTTCCCCAGTGACATGCCTATGGGAGGGGGGACAGGGAAGGCTCAGCGGGGTTCAGGAGTCACACAAGGTGGCTCTTGTAGGTGTGAGGTGAGTAGGGCAGACACAGACAAGAAGGATCCAGAGGAGGGGAGAAGAGGGAGAGGGCATTTGGGGATATGTCCCAGAGGAGGCAAAATCTCAGCTAAGCCTGAGGGAGGGAGGGGCTTGGCTCTGCGCAGCCAATGAGGTGGGGCTGCAGGTGCCGAGGTGGACAGGAAATCCTGGGGGATGGGAGGAGGTTGAGGGGTGCAGGGGCCCACCCTGAGTCATGCAGCCTAGCAGGCACCAGGACTTTCCTCTGGAGCCCGTCTGCCCAACAGGCCTGGGTGCTCCCTACCACCAGGGAGTGGGAAGACCGTCCCAGGCAGGGCTGGAGGAGAATAAATCTGCCAAAGCCGCCTGCCTGCCCCTCGCTGGGGTCCTAGCTCCACTGCCTGGCCTGGATCCCTGGGTATCTCTGGGCCGGGCTCCAGCAACAGCAGGTAGAGAAGCTCTGACTGGGGGAGGCGGGCACTTAGCCTTTCCCCCCTCCTCCCTCCTCCAAGGGGCGTTCCATGCTGACCCCAGGGGCTCAGGGTCAGGAGGCCACAGGCACCCCTGTGAAGTTAGCATAGTATTTGACGGGAAGGGAAGCCTTGGTATATTATGGGCAATAAGAACTTTATCTACCCGGAACACTGGATCTCCCGCCTGCCAAGGGGCCCTGCCTGCAGCCTCCAGCTCCATCACTGACAGCCAGCCTCCACTTGCTCAGGACCAAGACCCTGGTGTTGTCCTTGATGCCTTTCTTTCCTCCAAACTCCTCATCCGGTCTGGGAACAAATCTTGTGGTTCTATCTAAAACGTGATCACGTCTCCCTACCTCTACTAACTGGACCCACTGCTTCCACCTTGCCCCTAAACCTATTCTCAGATCAGCAGCCACAGTGGGATTCCTTCTAACAATAAGTCAGATCTCATTACTCCTCTGTTCAACCCCCTCCAAGGGCCTCATCGTGCTCAAGCCGAACAAAGTCTTACCAAACCCCGACCAGCCTGCACAGCCAGCCCTGGAACTCTGGCCCCACCCTACCCCTGCCCCTCACTCACTGGGTGACAGGCATGCTGGCCTCCTGGGTTTTTCTGGAGCACAGAGGGCACACTGCTGCCTCAGGCCCTTTGCACTTGCTATTTCCCCATGCCCAGATTCTTCTTCCTGCATATTTCTATACTGCTCACCTCCTTCAATTCTTTGCTTGAATATCATTTTCCCAGGGAGGATTTCTCAATTTCTTCATTCGAGACTGCACCCTCACTCCACCCGGTCTTCCTACCCCATTCTTGGCTTTGTTTGTCTCTCCCTACTGCACCATAAGTTCCATGAAAGCAGAGATGAGTGTGTTTTGCTCCCTAGTCTGCAATTCCTAAAACACGTCCTGGCCTGTGATGACTAAGTATTTGTGGGAGTTGCTCAGACTCGGGCCCCTGTGGACAGCAGTCACGGCAGGGATCCCAGATCCCCCCTTAGGGCTCCTCACCCACGAAAGGAGCACAAGCACCCTTCTCAGCCTCCAGCTCCTGTCCCGCTCCCTGCCCCCACCGGAGCCCAGCACTCACCATCCACTGGATTGAGGTAGTCATGGAGATGGGGTGCGCTGGCGGCACCCCCACTCTGCATCAGCAGGTCCCCGTAGGGTGCAGGGTGGCCCGCCATGAGGGTCATCTGGTGGTAATAGTCTGAGGGGTTGGTGCCTGGAGGGGGGAGGCCAAACAGTCCCCTCTCCTTGAGGTGCTCGTGGGCCACTGTGGGCAGGAGGGAGGGAGAGAGAGAGAAGCCGTCAGGATGTGGCCAAAAAAAGAGAGAAACACGCACATGGCCTAAGGAGTGGTGTCCCCTTCTCCCCCGCAGTGCCTGCTGCTCTGTCCTCGGCCCCTGGGTCCCCTCCCCCCACCGAGCAGACAACGTGGGGGGGGTGTTTCTGCTGACGGGGAGCCAGAGCCTGCATGCCTCCATTTCCTCAAAGCCATAAACAAGCGCTACCCCCTCCCCCCCCCCCCCGGCCCCGCAGGAGCACAGAGCTGCTGGCCGATGGGGTCCACAGGCCAGCAGAGTCTTCAAAGGAAGAGGAAGACTCAAACAAAGACGCCGTGGTGGTCGACAGTTGGGCCAGGTCAGTCTGGCCTGAACATTCAAGGCGAGATCGAGGGCACCTGGCCAGATAAAGCTCCCGGCCTGGCTTGCAGCTGCAAAACCGGGGGCCGTCTGCCCCCAGCCCTGCGCCTGGCCCTGCCCAGGCTCGGCCAGGAGGCAGGGAGGACCATGGGAGCCTCTGGAGGGGGCCCGGCACTCGGGGGGTGGGGCTTGGAACCCAACAAACCCATTAAGAGAGGCCTGGCTTCTACCAGCTGTGCAAAATCGGGAAGGGGCTGTTTTCCATCCATAAAGCGGGGGTACTAATACTCGCTCCTCAAGTTACTATGAGAAATGAGAGTGACAGCCAGCGTCATGCTGAGCACTTGCTGGGCCTGTGCAGGCACAGTGCCGACGGACTCACATTCATTGTCAGGGTCACTATCCCCACGCACTATGAGCAGAGGGCCACCATTACCATCCTCCGCTGCAGATGAGGACTCTGGCGCTCTCTGCTATTAGTCTTGGCAAACAGCAAAGATCTCATATGCACTTGGCAGAGAGAAGCCAGTCAATGGAAGCAGCCACCCCCCTACTTCTCCCCCTCCCCCTCTTCCCCCCCCTTCTCCTGCCATATCCACTAGAGAGAGCCTTGGTCTGCAGCCAGGGTGATCCCCATGGCCTCCGCCTGCCCTGTCCACACCTGAAATGCCCTCCTGTCCCCTCCTCCTGAATGTCCACCTCTTCCCTGAAGCCTTCCCTGGAGTGCCCATTTGTCCTCAGAGCACACACGGTCTGGCAGACACGGCCTCTGATGGCTGATGAACTTTCTGGGGCTCATGTGGGCAGGTGCTGGGGCCAGCACAGATGTGGCCCAAGTCTGACATGCTGTCTCTACCCACTTGGGGGCTTGGCTCAGGGCCAGCAAGGTCTCCGGATATCAGGTCTGTCCCCTGCGGAGGTCAGGGCCTTGCAAATAGGCGAAGTGCCCTCTGGTGCTGAACACATGCCTGCTATGTCAAGGGGCTGGGGCTGGGATAAATGGGGGTGAGAGGGGCCCCAGCGCTGTTTCTATGGAAATCAGGCATAGAATCAGTGCTCCACTACTCCAAGTCTCTCCTCCGAGGGGAGCCCCGTCTCCCCACCTAGCTCTTCACGGGCTACACCGCTGTCAGCTGAAACTACAGCGTCCTTGCCTTTTCTAGAGATCTCTCAGGGCCCTCTGACCCCCGCCTCAGGAGGGCTGCCATGTCCTGCCTCCCCCATAGGAACCCCGTCACCATGTGTATTAGTTTCCTCTGGCTGCTGTAACGAGTGTGGACAGACGTGGGGCTAACTGCCGTTCAAACAACAGCATTTCATCCTCTCCCAGTTCTGGAGACCAGACGTACGGCATCAAGGTAGCAGCCGGGCCACGCTCCCTCCAGAGGCTCCAGGGGGTCATCTGTCCGGTGCTCCTTCCAGCTCCTGGAGGGTGCCAGCTTCCTTGGCCTATGGCCACACCACTCCCACCTTTGTGCTGTTCTCTCGTCTATGTCTCTTGTGAGGGCACTTATAGCTGTATTTAAGGCCCACACAGACATTCCAAGATGATCTCCTCATTTCAAAGTCCCCAACTAAATCACATCTGCAAAGGCCTTTTTTTCAAACGAGGCCACATTCTCAGGTTCGGGGGATGAGGGCGTGGACACCTCTTTCCTGGGGGCAGGCAGCCTCCGGCCCACGACACCACGTGCGAACTTCAAGGTCAGGGCAGCATGCAGGGCTGGCCTGCATCCTGCATCCTCACACTCTGGGCCAGCCCGGCGCCGGCCGGGTCATCAGGAGAGGCGTGGAGAAGCCCAGGCCCACTTTCTGGAGTCGGTGGCTCAGCGTGGAGGTGGTGTGATCCTTCAGGGCAGAAAACTCGCACGGACTTCAGGACGATGAGCCTAACGCTTTAGGGAGACTTTCTGTACATTCGGAGGCCAGAGTCCTTTTCCCTGTGAAACTCCAACCTGAGCCTCTCAGGTCCAGGACTTGGCTCCAGCTCCTGGTCATAGCCAAGAAGTGGGGTAGGGCATATTCCCTCTGGTGAGGACTGGAGGTGGTGACAAGGGACCCACTGGGATCATGTTTCCTGGAGCCTCTGTCCATGGACTCCGGAGTGCAAATGTCTTCTAGAACTGCCTGGACCAAGAGGCATGGTTTCCTTGGGCAGGAGAAGATGCAGGCTGGTTGCTTTTGAAATGACACTAGAAAGTGGCTACCGGGCACCGTGAGGGGTGGCATGGGACAGTGGGGTGGGAGCATTTCCCAGAAAGACAGGATGGGCATGGCCAGCTCCCGAATGTGCTCACTACCGTCCGGTGTGAGTGTGTACGTGTGTGTGTGAGCACGTGTGTTCGTATACGTGTATCAGTGAGGGGGGATGGGGCTGGAAGTATTGTTTTTTCTGAAGTATTAAATTTTAGACCTGAAAACCCTATTTGTATTACGTGACCTGCCCTTTCTTGCTGCAAATTAGCTGGCTTGGGGTGACCATCTGATCTTTGAGCTGGGCCAATCAAGTCTCTCTCAAGCATCTGACCTGAGAGGCACGAAGCCACTGGTGTTCATCCGTGGAGCCTTGGGGTGCCATTTGGAGGCCACGTGTTGACCGACAAGGGGTGCATAAAGCAGAGACGCAGGCAGAAACCAGCCCGGCTCTGCTTTCCTGCTGGTCTGGGGGCCCAGGATCCAGCACCCCCTTTACTTAACCAGAAGCAGATTTTGCTTTATTGTGACCAAAGAATTCTCACCTAAGCTAAGACCTACATGAATAAACATACCTTATCATTATTACATATAATTCGCATGTAAAAGGGTGCTTCCGAACAGCTCTTTAATGAGCACAGAAACCAATGTTCCCCGGATCCTCTCGGCTTTCCCCATTCATTTATGCAAAAACCTGTTATTCAGGGTGGTGGGAAGGAATGTCAACTTGCTCACTATCCCAGGGGACAGGGGCTGGGGAGTCGACACAGTTGGAGTTAGCGGCACGGTTCCCCCAGCACCCCAAGCTCTACTCACCGTCAGCGGGGCTGAGGCCCCGGGCTGCAGAGATCGTGGGGAGCGTGGGGCTGCTGTGCACGGCGCGGAGGTAATGCTCCATGTGGGGACTCACGTAGGGGTGGGGGGCGTTGAAGGGGGACTCTCCAGGGCCAGCGGGATGTGGGGAAAGCCGGATCAACGAGATGTCGGAGATAACAGGGCTGCCACTCAGGGCAGGAGGCCTGCAGAGACAAAGGAGCGGGGTCAGAAGGCATGGCCCGTGGCAGAAGGACGTTTGTGCGGGGAACCCTCCCGAGCAGCGGGCGCGGGCACCCGTCATGTAGTCCAAATTCTTACACATCAGCCAGAGCACGCAGGCTGCAAGCACTCACGAGCTGCTGCACCCGCCTGCCCGCCCGCCCGCCCGTCTGGTGTTGGCGACGGAGTTCTCGGCACGTGCGATTGGATTTGCGGGACCGCAGACTCAGTGGGCCACGCAGGTGTGCCGAGCTGTCACCACAGCTTCCCCAGTGCCTGCGCAAGGCTGGACAAATGGCGGCGACACAAAGCTTTGTTAAATGAACAGATGCATGCATTCTGCATGAATGAAAAACAGAAAACACTAGTACCAGGGGCAAGATGCAAAGAGCTCATATTCCTAACGGAATGGAGAGAAAGAGAGGGATTGGGAGAGGCCCCAAAAGTAGAGAATTTGGGGTTTAGTTGGAAGTCGCCGGTGTGGAGTGCCTGCCATGGGACCGGCTTGGAAGAACAGAGCAGAATTCAAGAACAGTTCTCAATGATGAGCCGTAACTAAAAGTCTGGGATATCCTTTTTGCTCTCCTTACACGGAATTCCTTTTAATGCTAAAGAGCCTCCCTTCTCGGACGCCCACCAGTGGTCAGGCATGCACCTGGCCTAGTCCCTATGGCTGGGGCTGGCATGGCCGCGGCCCACCCCCATGTCCCCTGCCCCACCTTCGAGGGGGCACTGGCTCCACTCAACTTGATGACGGGGCCTTTACATTAGGCCCGCTCACTCGGAGCCTCTAAGCAGCTGTTAGCATGTTAGCGCTGGGGTGTCCTGAGGTCATCTACTCCAAAATGTGCCCATTAAAGAAAAACCAGGGTTTAGAGGAGACGTAGCCATGAAACCACAGCTAAGTCACTGGGGGCTAAATTTACCAAGATATAATTTTCACTTTTTCAGAAAATGGGGTCTCTCTGTGATCTGATGTAAGGCCAAGAAAAGAGTTCCAGACAAACCTGCGTTAGGCTCTCAGCCGTTATCAGCTCAGTCACGCTGAGCAAGCCATTTAACCTCCGTGAGTCTCAGTTTCTTCAGCTGTAAAACGGAGATAATAGTGCCTTTTTCCTGGGGCTGCCTTGAGGATGAAAGTCCCCCAGACGGTTCGTGAGACACAGCCGTCCGTTAATAGCCGAGAGCTGTTATTACGGCATCAGCGCCATACATGGAGGACAAAACCCAGATGTGCCCGGGAGGCCCTCCACACCTCCCCTCGGGATTGACCTTGGATGTGGGCAAGGGCATCATTAGAATACTTCAGAGCAGGGACGGTTTGTCCACAGGCTGGCGCAAACCAGAGAGCACTGCTGCTTATGTGGGAGAGTGTGTGAAACCCGTGCCTGCCACCCGGGGCGTGCCAGGACCCAAACAGGTGACATCCAGATGTCTCTACATCTGGGTTTCACCAACTCCCCGCTTGGAGGATGCGAGCATTCTGCTCTAGCGCTTTCTCGCTTCTGCAGATGTGACTGCAACGGGCGTGCAGATCCAACGAGCCCGCCAGGCCGCTCTTCCTCACTGCTTTTGCACACACGGATTCCTAGGCTCGAGTGCCTTCTCGCATCTTCTACCTTGTCAGGCAAACCCCTTCTCCGCCCTATAAGCCCAGGAGAGGGAGCCGCCTTGGTGACACCTTCCGTGAAGCCCCTTGCCCTGGCACGAGCTCTCTGCGCCTTCCTTCCTGCTACCCTCGCAGTGCCTGCTTCTGGTCTGAGGCTGACGGGTCCATCTCCCAGGTAACTGGGCTCTGTCAGAGGTACCGATACACACTAGCCCCGGCGGGTAGCGAACTAGCATCCCCCGGAGGGATCTTCAGAAGCAGTGAGGCTCCTTGTCTGTTTCCAGCCACTGAGCTTGGCAGAAGGGAGTCTGGGATAAGTCACGCGTCACAGCCTCAAGCTGCTCTCATGCACGGGCTGCCTTCCGAGGCCAGCCCACCTGCGAGGGGCTTAAGAGACGGCTTTGCTCTAGGAAGGGGAGCTATGTGTCCAAAGGTGGGGGTGGAAAGAACCAGACAAATTCACCCTCTTGCCAAGGGTCTGTCTCGCTGTCTTGGGCATGCTGACCGGGGCAGGACGGACACTCACATTCCTGCAGCAGGACAGGTGTTCTATGAAGACAATACTCAGAGAATATCACCTGCGGGCCGGGCCTGTGGGGCAGGGAGGAGACCTCTGTCTGAGTCCCGGGCACAGATCTGGTAAAAGTTCTGGTAAAAGGTAAAAGTTCTGGAAGGCCGAGCGTACTTCAGTAAACACTGGGTGTTCTGGAGAACAATGGGAGGCATCTCTTGTCCTCAGATCCCTTACTCCTCCCCTGAGCACTCAAGGCAGGGTAGGTTCCCAGGGCCTGCAGGACACTGGCCAGGGTTGAGGTCACAGCAGCCTGTGGTCACTGAAGCCAGTGGCCCTAAGTGGCCTATCCAAGCCTCTCCAGCATGAGGGTCTCCCTGTAGGGCACACTGACAATAGCCGAGGCCTCACGAGACAAACCGGTGACTACATGGGGAGTTAAAGCAACACAATTAAGGCACACAGTAGCCCCGGTCTGTCCAAGGGGACCCCCATTCCACTGGCCAAATGAGTGTCTAAAGCAGGAGGCTGCAGACGTGTTGTCATGGCAGGAAGCACACCACCGTGGGGCGGGGCTGCCCTGCTGGAGGCTGGAGTCCAGCCCAACCTAGCAGTTGGGCCTGGAGGTCCCCACACAGAGGAACTGGGACATTTGTCTTCATACCTCAGTTATCACCCTTCAGGGGAGAGTGAACTCTGCGGCTCTCTTCCCACCACAGGTCACCAAGGGAACAGGAAACTCATCCTTCCAGCACACCCCGGGCCCTGTCTCAGGCCCTGGGCTCAGAAGGGCGCTTCCAGAGCTCCCAGCAGGGGCATCTAGCTGACGTCAAAGGAAGCATGGGCTGTGTATCCACCTGGAAGATTCGTGAAAACTCTGACACCAACAACTGCCTAGGAGGACTCTGGGTCCAGAGAGGGAAGTCTCCCCTCTGTGCTGTGTGGCCAGAGACACAGGCCAAGACTCAACCCGAGTTTGCCTCATCCCAGGCTGGTGCTCCCCTCATCCCAGGGCCCGCCCCACCCCCACAGAGAACACGGCGAAGGCCTCCCTGTTTCCCTGGGCATGGAGCTCAGAGAGGCCACCGCCTCTCGACCAAAGCAGATTTGATAGGGTTTGCTGGTGAGACAGGTCAGCTCCCAGGGCTGATGAAAGAGTACACAGAACACCCCCTTGCTCTTCCCAGGGCCGGGAATGCTGTCGTTGCTAGGCCTGCGAGCTGTGGGATTGAGGCCGACAGAGCCTCTCACAGAGGCACAACCAAATGTTCTTCTTTTGTGGGCAGAGCAGGACTGGATTCTGGAGGCCGTATGGGGAGACCCCGGGCCTGGGAGTAGTGGGGCAGGACTGGCATCTGGACACCGCCTGTGCCTTTGAAAGCACCAGTTCTCTCGCGAACCCTGATTTTTCCCACCTAGCTGGGTGGCCTTGGCCAGCATGCCGCTCCTCTCTGGGGCCTCCCAGGGTGGGGCACGTGCGGGGGGCTAGTGGGCATTAACCCCCTTCCCCTCCCTTCTCTGCAACCAGTCAGCTCAGGGTGCGGAGCATCTACTGACCTGAACACCCAGTACCCAGGACAGCAGGTGCCTCAGCCAACACAGCCGTGGATGACTATCCGGACACCTCCTCTAGGAAGGCTCCCTAGGTGTCCACTCTGTACAGGGCCACTGAGTGTGCCCTTACCCGACATCTCCTCAAGATAGGGCTGAGGACACACCAGCCATCACAGGACATGAGGCATGCATTTCCTTTTTTAATCTCAATGAAAAAGTCACCAAGAAGGCATTCCGTGCCCATTTTACAGATGAGGACACAGCCAGTGAGGCTAGGGCACTCATAGCAGGTAGTGGGACCACAACCGACCCAGTGGACCTGGGTCTGAGGCTGTGCTGTGCCTGTCCCCTGGGCAGAGAAATGGGTGTTCCTGTGAACAGGGCTGGGGGGAGGGGCAGGGTGCAGGGTCAGGCAAGGGCCGCACCTGAGAGCAGGACAGCTTTCTCCCCACTCTGTTTTAGCTTCCTTTTCTGTCTTCCCTTCCGCTCCCGCTCCATCACCATGCACAAGCCAATCCAACTCTCAGGAGGGAGTCGGAATCTCTCCCTCACACTATGTTGTCAATGACTGATAAGGATCCAGGGGGCACAAATGTTCCAAGAGGTTGTCATTTTGACAGACCAAACAAAGCAAAAGGAATGAATCTCAAATGGCAGAATTCCAAGCATCATTAATACATGTGGGGGAGCAGGGAGCTCCCCAGCATTCCCAACAATCACACCAACACTGCTCACATTCGAGGCAGGTCCTTCAGGGAACAGGGCTCCTCTTGGGCCCATCCTAGGGCCCAACTGAGAGTTCCACGCATGCTGGGTGCTGCCAGAGCTCATGACCTGATCCCAGGAAAGACGTCTGCTGGTGAAATCTGAGCAGGCTGACCCCCAGCTACCACTCCCCTTTCTTTTGGCATGTCCACGCCACAGGCTGTGGGGGCCCAATCCAGGTCTCAGCCGTGGCCTGTCCTGGCCTTGAATTCTGGCAACTGGGCAGAGCCTCAAGGAGGTAGCCTTGAGGGTGAGAGGAGGGGCCAACTGCATGAGCTCATTTTAAAAGATGGTCACGTTCTCCTCTGTAGTATGCATGTACGCACACTCACACACTTGCCGGCTGCCATCAACTGGACTGGCCAAGCCAGCCTCGCTGCCAGCTGCTCCCCTTGGACGTTACTCTTATGCATTGTTCTCTCCCCTGCTGTCCAATTCTCAGCTCATCTAAGCCTGATTCTACCATCCTTTGTCTGTTTGTTCACACTCCTGGCGAAATCGTCCTGGGCACTTGCTCTAGGGATCTCAGAGCCCACATGGAAGAGGCAGACCCTCAAGTCAGGTAAGCATTGGGCAGTTTGATAAAGGCCCCAGCAGCAGAAGAAAATGATCCAACTGTGCATGTAAGCATAAGGAAGGCTTCTCAGAGGAGGTGACATTTGGGCTGGGTTCTGAAGGATCAATAGGAGTTCATGAGAGAGTGCATGACACAAAGAAAGGACGCAGGATGTGCAAAGAAAGGCTGGAGGCTAAGGATGTGTGTTTGCAATGGCTACGCCTAGATGGGGGAGCAGAGCACTCGGGGCTGGATCTATATTGGAGCCACTTCATTTCTTCTCCAGGGGCGAGGGGCCATGTGAGCCGAGCCCAGCTGATCAGAGCATTCCACATTCCCGGGTACTGTGATCCTTTCAAAGATGGGCATATGCCTGACAGCAGCTTTGGCTGGGCTCTGGGGAAGAAGGATTCTCTGTCCACACGAGCGGCTACGCAGGCAGGATGCAAGCCTGGAGCTCCTGGGGACCAGGAGGGGAGAGGCCAAGAGTGAAGATGATATACAGAGTGTCAGAGCTGGAAGATGCAGAACCGGGTTCTTGAATTGAGTCCCTAGTACAGATCCAGCCTCACCAGAAGTTAGGCGCGTTGGCCTTCTCAGTCGTCTGAGCCAATACACTTGTTTGTGTAAACCAGTTCGAGCTGAGTTTTTCTATCATAGGCAACTGCCACGGCGAGCCTTAACGAGCACAGCCTCTCCCTGCCCAGAGCGATTGTGGGCCCAAGCATCGGCAAGGCAGATCGGAGCTATCGTTCCTGGGGCCTGTCCACGCCTATGGGACTGACAGAGAGGGTGGCAGGGGACCTACCTGGGGCTGCTGAGGCTGGGGAGGGCAGCTGTGGTGGCCTTTCCACGTGTGGGCATGAGGCACACGCAGGGGGCTCTTGGTAAGAGGAATGGCCAACTGCCTCCCTGCCTCCATGTGTGTGTGTGAGTGTGTGTGTGTGTGTGTGTGTGACGGGCAGCAGCGGCCCGCAGAGGGGCCCAGCTTCCCGGGCAGCCGAGGACTCCCGTGCTTCCTCCCAATGCGGGTGCTGGCCGGATGTCTGGGCCAGCCTCCTCCTCCCCGAAGGCTGCAAGCAGGGCCAGGAAAGGGCCTCTCCTGAGCGGCGTCTTTCCTCGACCCTCTATCGGGAGGGGGGGCCAGGCCCAGCCCCTGGACAAGAGTCCAGGGCCAGGCCCGAAGACCAGGATGGTAGCCAGGGGGAGAGAGGACACAGAGAATCGGCCGAGCCAGCGGAGACCTCGCTGGTCAGCTGCTGTTCTGGCCTCACACACCGCTGCCGCGGGGAAGCTGCGGCTACGGGGTCATCAGCATCCGCCGACCACCGACGGCACGCAGCACACGCAGCAACCCGCAAGGCGGGTTCCAGTGCAGAGGGAAACCGAGGTGCAAGCTGGTATGTGAGACTTGCCCAAGGCTGCAGAGCTCTGAGTGGCAGAGAGGAACGGAAGCTGGCCTTTCTGACTCTGTGAGGTCAGGCACGGCGCTTGGACATTGCCGGCGGTCCCCCCAAAGGCAAGCTTCTGCCTCTGCTGTCTCTGCCCTCGACAGGTTCAGCTTGGCGTCTCTTCGCAGCCATCAGCTTAGCTGGTCCTCCTGCCGACCCCAGCTGGCGTGGGGTGCAGGCTGAGAGGAGCCGCTCACACCTGCGGCCGGAGCCGGGACGTCCTGGGTCTGAAGGATGGCTCTGCCACTTTACTGGCTTGGTGTGCTCTCCGCCTGGAGGGTCTGCGTCCTCGCCCACAGCATGGGGCGATGGAGCCTGCCTGAGGGGCGGCGGCGGGATGGCATGGGCTCCGTGTGCAGCTCAGCCCGGGTGCCCGGGAGATGCTTACCCGGGTGCACCCCGTGTCTTTTCTCAGATTCAACGGATGAGCAAAGGGAAGACTTGCAGAGAGTGGAGTGGACCCAGCCCAATCTCTCAACATCAAGCCCTGGCCCTTCCCCCATGTGCTGGCTCTAGGTTTCTGGAGGGAGATGAAAGGCAAAGCCACGGCTGTGAGAACCCCACATAGCCACACGTGGCTCAGCACCAAAGCGGCTGGGCCCAAGCCGGCATGCTTGCACCCTCGGGTATGGGCTAGTAGGATGGGGATGTGTCCTTCCAGGGAGTATGGCTCCCCCAGGGCCGGAGGGGTGAGTAAGACTCTGCTGATGGGAAGAACAGGGAGGGCGTCTGACCCCCAGTGCAGCCCAAGCCAGGGCACAGGGGCAGGAACCAACGTGCTCCTTACTGCGGGGAGAGGAGGGGTGGAAGTGCAGGGATGGGGCCCCTGTACCCCACCCACGGTGCTGTTTGGAGAGGCAGAACAAAGCCGAGCTGAGGGGTGCTGACTCACCCAGACTCAGCATGAGCCACTGGGGCAGACTCTCCCACCTGGGGGGCCAGGAGCCAGAAGGAAGGACCCTTGGCAACCCAGAGAGGCGGCTGATGGCTTTGTTCTAAGACCTTCTCCTGCGGGGCTTTGTTCTAAGACCTTCTCACCCACTTTCTCAGAAACACTATGCAGTTGGCCTTGGGCCCACTGATCTGCCAGGGGGGAAACAAATACCCTGAAGCTGCCTTTCCTGCTCTGAGCCTCTCTCCTCCTCCAACCAGGGCTCCTTAGCACCAGGCCTGGCTGAGCAGGGCAGGCATGCGTCTGTTTTTGCCAGGGCATCCCTGAAGGGTGATGTTTCTGTTTCGGGCCAGAAACAGGCAGGAATGACACTTGGCATCCCATTTCACAGACAGTACTACTGAGACGCAAAGCAGCAGTGGCACAGCGATGGTGAGCTCGGCGGCACAGCTGGACTGGAACCCCAGGACCCAGTGTTATCATGGTCTGCTCTAGGGGCCTTTGCTGAGGATGAGAAAGGGGAGGTCCAGTCACTCAGGGTTGCAGGCCCACAGACCTCAGCTTGGGCCTGCTTCTCGGGGTGACCGAAGGCCTCAGCGATAGCCGGAGACATCCTGTGTGGTCACGCACCTGCCTCTCTCGCTCATACTCTGTATGCCACCTCATGGCTTCTGCTAGGGTTTTGGGCACGTGTCATGCCCACTCCTCCACTCAGGTCCTGTCCCTGTCCCCAGCTAACCCTTGACATCTCCCTCAGAGGGTCCAGCTCAGGGGCTCCCTGCTCCAGAATCCTCCCAACCCCACATGGAGGTCGGGGCTCCTGTGAGATGCGCCTACGGAGGACGGCTCCTTCCCTGGACCCTGAGCCCGTCCATCCTGGCCGAGGACGGGGCACCTGCCACGAGGAGCTCCCTTGGGGCCTGTCTCCCCCTTGGACGGGCAGCCAGGGAGCAAGCTCCGGGTCCACTCCTGCTCACTTGCTCTCCCTGCCCCTGCTCCCGTGCCCACCAGGTGCTCAGAGTGCACGCTCAGCGTGCGGCCACTGCATGAAGGACTGCAAGAACGAACGAATGAAGCAGTATGTCCAGTGTGCAGGCACTGCGGCAGAAGGCCTGGGTTCCAGCTCAGCTCACTCCTCGCTGTGGGGCTTGGAGTAATCGCCACGCTGCTCTCACAAATACGCAGTGGGAAGCAGAGGGGAGGTCAGAATGGCAGGCTGACCTTGACCTCTCAAAGGGGCATCCGTGTGCTCCCTGCTCCCTTGTTACTACTACTACCTTAGGGGGAAAAAAAAGGACTTGGCAGATGTGATTAAGATAAGAATGCTGAGATGCGGAGATTATGGTTTCTCAGGGGGATCCTAAGTGCCAGAGTAAGTGTCCTTCTAAGGCAGAGGCAGAGGGACACAGAAGAGGACACGGGACACAGGCTGGAGGGGTGCGGCCACAAGCCAAGGAGCGCTGGCAGAGGCGAGGGACGGCTTCCCCCCAGGGCCTACAGAGGAAGCATGGCACTGCCCACACCCTGATTTTGACCCAGCGATACTGATTTTAGACTCCCCGTCTCCCAAACTGTGAGGGAACACGTTTCTGTTGTTTTGAGCCACTGAGTTCGTGGCAACTTGCTGGGAGCTAATCCAGGATGTGCAGCCCTCGGGAGGGACTGACATCACCATTATTACTCCTGTCGCCTTTCTTCTGAGACTGTCAGCTTGTAGGGAGCAGGGCCTATGGGTTATTTCTCGGAGCAGCCCAGCCCCCGGGAGCTGTTCCATCAGTGGCAAGCTGGCAGGGAAGGGGGAAGTCCCCCTCCATGCCGGGAGGGCTTCTGAGCATGCTCGCAGGGCTCTGGAGCGTGCCTTCCCCCCTGCCGCCCGGATTACACGGTCACTGGCTCCCCATAGCTGAACGCGCCCTGCACACGGCCCTGACACGCCAACCCCTCCCGCCCCAGAGACCGCTGGCTCGCATGTCCTCATCCTGCCTTTGGGCTGAGATGTTACCACCCACCAGGATCACAGGGCCATGGGTGGAGGCAGAGGGCTCAGAGCAGGGAGGCGGTGACCCCTCTGCTGTTGCCCAGCTGCTCGGGGCCAGGCACCCACTTTCTCAGAAACACTAGGCAGTTGGCCTTGGGCCCACTGATCTGCTAGAGGGGAAACAAATACCCCGAAGCTCCCCTTCCTGCTCTGAGCCGCTCTCCTCCTCCAACAGGGGCTCCTTAGCACCAGGCCTGGTTGAGCAGGGTGGGCATGTGTCTGCTTTCTCCAGGGCATCCCTGAAGGGCAAGGTCAGCCCCTGCTGCCCCTGGCCTACTAGCAGATAGAGCTCCAAGGAGCTCCTCTGGGCGGAGTCCAGTCTCTTCTGCAAGGGTTTTGTTTGTTGGTTTGGGTTTTGCTGTTTTTCGGTTCTCTGGTTGGTTGGTTGGTTGGTTTGGGGTATGTGAAACTGTACATTGGCAAGCTTGCTCACCATGCCTTCCATATATGAATTTTAAAAGTTCCAGAAATCAAGCCCCTTTCAACATGCACCAAGGGGGTCTGCAACTGGAAAGAGATGTACACTGAATTCTTTTGGAAAGCACTGGAGAACTGTCCCTCTCCAAATTAGAGCCCAATTCATTTTTTTTTTGCGACGATCTGCATGTTCCTCTGCAGCTTGACTGCCCTCTGCCCACGTGGGCAGCTCTGTAAGTCAGCAGAAAGGCTCGCTGTGAACAGGGCCTGGGGCCACAGCATGCAGCCATTCGCCGATCTGTTCGTGTGTTCATGCATTATTCCCTTGGTCGGCCAACACTCGCTGATTGTGGACCCTGAGGGAATCAGGTGGGCAACTGGGGGTCTGAGAAAGACTCGGCCAGGACCCCACACCTAGGAAGTCAAAAACTCTACTGACAAGTGCTGTGCCAAGTGTGTCTGGTCAACTCTGACTTTCTCGGGGCTCACCTTGAACCCATACTTGCACAGATCCCAGCAGAGAGCATGAATTGCCATGAGGCTGTGGATGACAAGCTGTTGGGGTGATGATCCTGGGGGAGCACCCCAGATCCAGCCATAAGTTCAGGAAATCACAGCCCCCTGAGCCTACGGTTCACTTCAGTGCCTTGACAGAATCATCGGTCTGGGACCTCTGGGGTCCTGGAGGAGAGTGGACACTAATTGTAGCCTACAAACAATATACAAGGTGCCAGAGCAGAACGAAAGGTGGGAGGGAAAGAATTCATTCACTCCGTTGGGGCAATCTGAGACAGCTTCCCGCAGGAGGCAGCATCTGAAACTGAGTCTCGACTTTTACAGAGATTTGGAAAGGAGGCAGTGAGTTGTGCAGCCTGGTGTTCTGATGCAGGAGAATAGCTGAACAAAGAGCAGGTCATATCAGGGAATAGCTACCAGAGCCCAGGAGCTGAAAGGCAGACCACACAGCCGATGGGAGAGGAATGTGTGGGGAAAACCTTAAGGAAATGTCGATAACCTGACCTGGGTTACACAAGGAACTTCTCTTCATCCCGACACTTCATTGTGGGAGTGAAGAGAACAAACACGAACAGAAAGGATATCTACAACACAGATAACTAATTATGGAATGAGTGGCCTTCATATATAAAAAGCTTATTCACATCAATATGAAAAGGGCAATTCCATACAGACATGAGCAAAATAGCTTCAAAGGCACGTCGTAAGCAGGAAACGTTACTGGCCAATAAACACTGGAAAGGATGCTCAGCCCTGTCAGTGATCAGGGAAATGGAAAATCCAAATCACAGGAGATACCAAAATTGTAGCAAAAATTTAAACGTTGCTGACATGACCCTGGTAACAAAGATCCGGAGCGAGCTGAGCCCTCAAACCCTGCTGGCGGCAAAGCCACCCAAGCGGAAGTCTGGCAACATCTGGGGTTAAAATGTGAAGAGCCCATGACTCAGCGATTTCATTCCTGGACACACATTTACTCTGAGGAACAGCCAGGGGTCCCGGGGGCCCAGAGAATGGTACAAGAGCGTTCACTGCAGTAATGTTCAAAATAGCCAAAACACAGACACATCCCAGATGCCTGCTGATGCAGACTGCTTCGGGGTAGTGAGAATTCATGAATGAAGAGCCCCAGGCATTGACGGGTGAAGCTCTGGAACATAATCTGACCCATGAAAGTCGTTTCCCAACGAATCCACTTGCAATGATTCTGTTTATATCAAGCCCTCAACGCAAAACTAAACAATTTGTTGCTAGGGGAGTCAGACATAAGGTGGAACTGTCACGGATGCACGGGGATGAGAAACTCCAAGTCCCAGAGCATGGTGGGAGGGGGAGCCCCTGGGGGGCACGACGGTGGAGGGCACAGGAGACCCCAAAGATGCGGCATGTCCCTGTCCTTAGGCCGGCAGGGAATGACAGTGTATGATATCATTACTATTTCTATCTTAACCATGCTTTTGCTATTTCTGTTGTGTATCTTCAATATTTAATAAGCCTAAATCTTAAAGAGGAGGGCTGGCTTCTGGTTTGAAGTTGGCTGAGCGGACGGGGGCTCTGTGGTGGGGAGTGGAGCGACCGCAGGGCCGGTCGTGAACTTGTGTGGGCAGCTGGGAAGTCTTTGGGGGCTCAGTGGTTGTCTCCCTGTCACCCAGTGGGCTCCTCTCGGCTGCTCCATCTGTCTGCTGCCCAGGCTCCCTCCTGGCTGGCCCCAGCCGGTCCAACAGGCCTGCTCTGCGGCCGACGCACGTCTTTATACACATGCAATCCATTCGACCCTCCGCTCACCCCGTTCCCATTACAGACCTGCACACTCCACCAGACCTCGCCGAGCGCCAGCTTTCAGCTGTCACTCCCTACGCAGAGCCATAATAAAGAAATCACTGTTTTCAGCTGACAAAGAGCAGATTTCTTACTAAGTAAACACTGATGTTTTGGTAGGGAAATTAGGTTATAAAGCTGCGCCTACAAAGGAGGCCATACACATGGACTTGGTTAAGATCTAGCCACACAGGCAAGAGGGGTTAATTCAATCGCCCAGCCTTTATCACATTTTTTCCCCTTGGAACAGAAGGATAGGAAGGTTATCGGCTTTTTCGAACATGGAAAGTAAAATGCATAAAAGACAAGAGGGAAGTATCAAGGGGACATTTTTCCTGGCAAAGTGATGGCTTGCACAGAGCTGGGGGCAGGGAGAGACCTTGGATGTGAGCCATATGCTGGGGGGTGGTGAGGCAGGAACACAGCCGGCCCCAGGGAAGAGGCCCTGGGGGAACTGGGCCCGGATTAGGCCCTCTCCAGGTGACCTGTGGTGTGGGTTAAACTCTGGGGATGGGAGGCCTTTGTAAGAACAGCCAACCTTGGCTGAGCACAGCTGAGCCGAAGCTTCCAGAAAGTCATGGCTCTATGGGGACTGTCCTATTACAAGGCAAATGCAATGGGGCTGGACGGGGAGCCATGGAAGGAATGAGACGTGTGGTCTTAGGACAGGGGGAGCCTTTAGGAAAAGGAGGGGTTTCATGACACTGCTCTCAGGGCCTGGGTTTAAGCCAGGAGAAAAGTGCAGGGGGGTGGGTGGGCTACACACAGGGAAACTCCTCCACAGTGAGAATTCTTCAACTCTGGCCTGGCCTGCCAAAGTGGTGTGTGGAATTTCCTTTCCTGGACGCCTGTCAAAACGAAATGCATAAACCCAAAGAGTTTAGATAAAAGTCTTCTTAGAGGTGGGTGTGCTGCCGATTTGCACCAAATTTTGAGTCCATTAGTGGGTGCACTGGAAAGGGCTCCTCTTCATACTGGCATCTATCTGTGTCTGCCTGGGAGTGGAGGCCCTTCACTGGAACAGGGGCAACTCCAAGAAAATCGTGGAGCCCCACGGCAGGCGGGGGCTAGGGGTGGGACGGGGAGAGACAGGCCTCCCTTGCCTTCCTCCTGGTAAATGCTTCCCATTCCTGGCTTCCTAGTGTTCCAGGCTTCCCCGCCCCCCTTTCCAGCACACCACTCTGTAACTGCCCCATGTCTCCTCCTTCCCCTCCGAGACCATGAGATATGTGTGGGCAGCAAGGCTGGGCCTCCTTGCGCCTGTATCCCCAGCACCTGGCACGAGGCTGGCACCGCCTAGGCACGGGAGGGTGACGTCAGAGGAATGAACACTAAGAACTTCCCCACTTGAGTTAAGCAACTGCTAAACTCGACTTGCTTGGACAAGGCAGGTCGAGTTCACATGTCAGAAACGCGGCTCCTGGCAGGAGAGAATGGGAGAAGGGGCTCCCACTGTGCCCAACGTATTTCTTCTTCTCTGTGGGCACCAGGGCAAGTAAGCAATGCAGCAATGCTGGCTGCCATGGGGGGCATTTGAAGAGCAGCAAGCCTCAGGGGCAGGGCACTGCTCACGAATCCCTCAACAACTGTTGCCTAAGGCCGGCAGGAGTGACCTCCCGCAACAAGTCCTGGGACACAGTAAATCCAGCAGTAAGGAACTGGGCTGAATGAATGCATTCTGGGAACTGGCATCGGCTTCCACCCAGAGTGGACATCCCGGACATGTGCACTGGAAGAGGACCCCACCTCAAAGGCCAATCTATCCCACTAACTGAAATTTTACTCTTAGTGATTATTTCCTTTGGACCGATCACTGTTCTGTTCTCATTTCTGCCAGCAAAGATAACTGACTGTAGCCCTAAGACTTGCAATGAGATACCGCTTCCTCACCAAGGACAATCACGGCACAGAGAAAAGTTCAGGAGTGAGGGAATCTGTACAGTTTTCTGCTGTACGAAATGGGGAGAATATCACCCACCTCACAGGGTGTTGGTGGGGGGCGGGGACTGGATATGATGCCATCTGCCCAGCATACAGCAGGGTGCCTGGGATGAAATGTGGATTTACTTCTGGTCTCGACACAAAGGTAAAAAGAGGAAAGCATGGATACCACCTTACGCCAGTTAGAATGGCAAAAATTGACAAGACAAGAAACAACAAATGTTGGAGAGGGTGTGGAGAAAGGGGATCCCTCTTACACTGTTGGTGGGAATGCAAGTTGGTTCAGCCACTTTGGAAAACAGTGTGGAGGTCCCTTAAAAAGTTAAAAATTGAGCTAACCCTATGATCCAGCCATTGCACTACTGGGTATTTACCCCAAAGATACAGACGTAGTGAAGAGAAGGGCCATATGCACCCCAATGTTCATAGCAGCATTGTCCACAATAGCTAAATCGTGGAAGGAGCCAAGATGCCCTTCAACAGATAACTGGATTAAGAAGATGTGGTCCATATATACAATGGAATATTACTCAGCCATCAGAAAGAACAAGTTCTCAACATTTGCAGCAACATGGACGGCACTGGTGGAGATAATGCTAAGTGAAATAAGTCAAGCAGAGAAAGACAATTATCATATGATTTCTCTCATCTATGGAACATAAGAACTAGGAAGATCGGTAGGGGAAGAAAGGGAAGAAGAAAGGGGGGTAAACAGAAGGGGGAATGAACCATGAAAGACTGTGGACTCTGAGAAACAAACTGAGGGTTTCACAGGGGAGGTGGCGGGGGGATTCGGATAGGCTGGTGATGGGTAGTAAAGAGGACACATATTACATGGGGCAATGGGTGTTATACGCAAACAATGAATCACGGAACACGACATCAAAAACTAAGGATGTGCTGTATGGTGACTAACGTAACATAATAAAAAATTATTATTAAAAAAAAAAAGAAAAGAGGAAATCATTGTCCAGTTCTCACCATGTAGCAGGGGCTGTTCTATGTGCTTCGCTTCACACATACTCCTTCACCTAACCCTCAAAACCAGCCCGTGGGGTACTCTTGTATTCCCAGTTTAGAGATGGAGAAGCCAAGGCTCATGGAAGTTCAACTGCCAGCCCAAGGACATAGAGGGTATAAATAGCATAGGTAGGATTTGAACCCTGGCCCCACCCCATTGGGCCCACATCCTGGGGGTGTGGAATGGGCTATGCCAAGGTGATGCGAGCCCAGAGGGACAGGACAAGAACCAGAAAGACCACCTCTCAACCCTGCAGGACCTTCCCACCAGGAAGCCCCTCCCCCACTGCAGACCCACCTCGTTTCTGCACATCAAGATTTGCTTCACTCCCAGGGCCCCTCCTGCCCTGGGCTGACCACACGGGCTCTCTCCAAAGCCCAGAGCCAGGCAGCTCCTCTTCTGCGAGGGGCTGGCGTTCAGCAAAGATCAAAGAGCAGGCTGGCTGATCAGACACGCTCCTCATTAAACTTTTACAGGCCAGATTCCATTATAAATGAGCTGTCTGTCCCACACCGCAGAGCACGTTCCTGGAGCTGGGGATCTGAAGCTCTCGGAGCCGGGAGAGTCTTTAGCAGAGGGGTCAGTGCGGGGTGGGGCCCTCTAGGGTCAAACTGCCTGGGTTCTAGTCGCAGCTTTGCTACTTACTAGGAGGATGTCACTAGAGAAAGCAATCAGCCGCGTCGTGCCTCAGTTTCTCCACTTAGCAAGCGGGAGTGATGATGCCACCGTCCTCGTAGGGTGCAGATGAAGGTTAAGTGGTATAATCCAGAGGGCTGGCCCCAGGCTGCTGGGACTGCACCTCGGTTAGCCCGGCCCTGGCATCCTGCTGCCCACAGGGGTCTCTAAGGGCCATTCACATCACCACGAGCCAAGGCTCCACACCTATTTGTCACTCAGTCCTCAGACAGCCACGGGAGGAGGGCCAACTGCCCTACAAACTGCCTGGTCCCGCAGTTCCCTGGGCTCCGTGTCTCCCTGCTCTCCAGTTGCTCTGAAGAAGTAGTTAGCTACAGCCGGTTTAAAGGAGCGCTCCCTGGAGATAAAAGGACAACTTGGGCTCCAGCTAGGAGGACAAGGCCTCTGGTGGGCAGCCGTGGGCCCACCCAGCATCTCAGCCCAGAAGCCAGGCAGACACGCCCTCCTGCCATCTCTTCCTTCCCAGAGATTCTGAGAATCTCTGAAGAGAAGGACGCACATTTGCTGAGAGAAGAGAACGTTCTTTGTGAAACACAAAGCCTGTCCTCTCTGAGCCGTGAACCTCGTGGTGTGGTGCCAAGAATCAAGAAGATGTTACCATCTTCCTGCCCCTCGGTGACTGGCTGAGGACAGGGCTGTCAGGGGCCCGGGGTGACGCAGGCTGAGCGGGCTGTGTGTTTATTAATCTCACGACAAGCGCGTGCCGTCTTTATGGAACACTGACCTTGGGAAAAGCCATCTTCAAATCCCTCCAGATCAGAAAGTTCAGGAGCTCCGGCCGCAACAGCAATCAACTACTTTCTTAAGTGAAGCACACGAGAGGACGGGCTAAACATCCCCATTAACATGCGGTCACCAGGATGAGGTGGCTTTAGACATCCTTAATAGCTCTCCCCGGGGGCTCTGGGTAATTTGCACGCGCGACAAAGTGTGCAGATGATGGCGGGAGGCGGAGGCCCTCGCACCCACCAGCTGGCGTTTCCTCTTTTCCTAAAGTACCTGGGCCAGCATGTTGACTTTGCATGAATTGATAGCTAAGCCCCAGAGCCATCTGGCCCCAGCAAGACCCCCTTCTCCTCTCTCCTTGTCTCGCAGGGTGGTCTTGGGCCGTGACCGCTGGAAGCCTGCTCACCAGCTAAGCTCCAGATCAAGTGATCTGTAGGGACGCGACTCATGCTGGTCAGCTCTAGAATCCAGGCAAGTGCTGGGGGTCATGGAGGTCAGAGGTCAGCTATGGAACCAGGCAAGAGGAGAGAGAAGGGGACCGTCCTTCCCATGGCTGAGACGCTGTAGCTGTCTTCCTTCCATATGCTCATCCCCTTTCACAAGGTGAGAATATGGACAGATTTAGGTCAACTTGTGGATGCTGCATCTGTGAATGGGTGATAAAAAGGAACCAGGGGAATTTTAACACCCCATACTTCGAAGTCATTACCATCGAGAGAAAAAGCCCTACAGCCTGCTGATTTGATGACTCTGGCAAGGCAACCCACAGCTCTGGGCCTATGTTCTCGGATATGAAATAAGCAGGGTGGCCTGCGGTGGTCCCCAGACTCTGGCCTGTGGGTAAAAAACAGATACCCAGTCCTCATCCTAGGCTGAAAGAACCAGAACATGGGGGATTGGACAGAAGACACAGCCGAGTTCAGGTTTGAGAACTGTAGCACAAGATGGTCTCGGTAACCCTTCTGGGCTAGAAACAGCTAGAATCAGTCCTCTCTGAAGCCCCAGGCAGGGCTGGGATGAGAAGGAGCCCATAAGCAACATGGGGAGTCGACAGGCGACCCTAGCCTCCTGAACCAGGAAAATGAGCTTCTACTTTCCCCGAAAGGACATGGGGTTGATCCTGGCTCAGGGCAGCCCGTACTCCTGCTTGTGCGACCGCATACACGGGGCAAATGGAGAGCTCCAGCTGGGGGCCCCACACGCCATGCCTCAGCCTGTGTCCCCACAACATCCGGCAAACCTGTTTCCAAGGGGCAGGGGCCGGCAGGGGATCCAAAGAGGTCCCCTTTCCCACCAGCAGTCGCAAGGCTATGGAAAGTCTGCAAGGAGTGCTTGCCCCCACCCGCTGGTTGGCCTTCTCTTCTCGCCCTGGAGATTGGACTCTTGGACCCTTGGGATCATATCCTCGTGGGGAGGGGGGTGGGTCACAAGAGAACCCTGCCTGACCAACAAGAACAACCCCTCTACCCATTTACCTCCACAACAAGTGTGGTTTACACAGACAAGAAATGCTGCCCCAGGAGTCCACGGGCAGTGCCATTTACTCTTCTAGAACCACCTGAGCATTAGAGAGCTATGCAAATCCAGTTGTGGGTTTGTACCTCCAGGGGACAGGGAAAGGTGGCTCTGTCAGGATGGGCGAGGGCATCTATGAGGAAGCCGTCCCGGGGTGCTGGCTGGGTTTCCATACGCTGCATGCACCCCATGCCCCACTCTTCCCTGTGTGGCTGCCTGTGGGAGGGGAGGGCCGTCAGCCTGGACCCTGGGACACGACGACACCTATGGCAGGCCCCTTTGCTGTGTTCCCCCCACTTCCCCTAGCCATCCCCTAACTGCTCCTAGCACCCTGGAAGCAGATCTGACCACTCCCTCCTGCTCCTGGTTGCCGAGGGGATAAAGTCCAAATTCTTCAACTGGGAGAAAAAAGACCCCTCCTCTCTCCATCCCCAGTGGTACTCCTTCAGTCCTATTTTCTACCTTATGTCACAGCCACCCGACAGAATCCTCTTTGAAGGTCATCCATCGCCTGCCTCTGCCACAAGGTGCCTGGGACTGCAATGACAGTGCCCCCCCCCCCAGCAAATGCAAATAGCAACCGAGAGTCATCATCGTTAACATCTGCTGAATGTTTCCAAACTGTTCTGACTGCTTTACCTACATGATCCCAATGAATCCTCAAAATAACTCAGTAGATGGGGTAGGTACAATCGTGAAGCCCTATTACAGGTGAAAACACTGAGGTTTATTCATTCGTGTTGGTGAGCTCTTGCAAGTTCAGAGCTAGGGTTCAAAGCCAGCTAGCGGGGCAGGGCTGGGGACAGAGCACTCCTGCGGGACCCCGGCGGGGAGCACAAGCAGCTTGAGAGGTGGAGCACTGCAAGCGGAGCTGGTGCGCACAAGGCGCCCAATCCCCGGGCCCCGTGAGGACCACGAGAGCCAATGGGCAGCGGCCCCGGCGCGGAGCAGCAGGCGGAGGCTCCCGCTCGGGCTGACAAGAGATGACACCGCACCTCATTTGCTGCGCAACGTTTGTGTAATTAGACGCATTTGGCGCCAAGGGGAGGCGTGGGCTCCAGCAGGGGCTTGATGGATCGGGCGCTCCACCGGGCTCCAACCGCATTCATCACTGGAGCCGGAGCCACTGGGGCCATTGTTTGCTTACAGGCCTCGTCCTGTCTCCCACCGGAGACACCGGTGGGGGAGGGTGAAGGGGTCCCGAATCACTCGCCGTGTCCCCCTGTGGCCGGGTGGGACTGACCGTCCTGAGGCTAACGGGGAGCCCCTGGAAGCCCACCCCGGCAGGGCGCGGGGCTCTGGGGACACAGTGCCGCTGCCCATCATCACTTGGGTGTTAACCAGGAGAGCCGGTCCCCGGCTGGGGAGGGGAGGCCAGCGCACCCACCTTGCGGGATGACATGGGGCAAGTCGGTGCGCCTCCCTGAAGCTCAGCACTTGAGCTCACGAGGCTGTCAATATCGTGCAGCAGACTCCCCGGTGGAGCCTGGCTCCCCGAGGCCCTGACACGCTGCTGACACCCTTTACTGTATTCTACTGGGGGATGCCACGCTGGCCACTGAGGCTTGCTGATCCGAAAGAAGCCCCAGAGCCCTCCATGCCCTAATCCCTGGAATCCGCGACCATAACCTTCGAGGGGAAAAGGGACTTTGCAGATGTGATGCAGTTAAGGATCGGGACAGGAAGATTATCTTGGATTACCCGGGTGGGCCCTCAAAGCCATCGCAGGCGCCTTTAGAAGAGAGGCAGAGGGAGAAAAGCATTACGGAAGTGGAAGAAGGATGAGAGGACAGAAGCGGTGGAAGAAGGCGAGGTGACCAGAGGCATGGGTCCCCAGCTGAGGCACGCAGGTGGCCTCCAGAAACTAGGAAAGTCAAGGAAATAGAGTCTCTGCTGGAGTCTCCAGAAGGAACCAGCCCTGCCAACACCTTGACTTACGCCAGACTTTTGCCCTGCAGAACTAAGAGTCAGTTAGTATAGTTTTAAGCCACTGGGTAATCTGTTACAGCAGCAACAGGAGACTGATACACCCCCCTTCAGGCATTGAGTCTGGTTCAAGAGTCATCCGGGCCAGTGAGAGACGAGGCCATTTCCACAGGCCCGCTGGTCTGGCCAGACCCCCCCTGCTGCTTGCCATGAAGGCTTTCTATTTCTCCAGGTTCTCTGCCTGTACCCCACCCCTCCCTGGCCAGGAAGGAAGCAGGCCCAGAGAGGGGACGTGACTTGCGTCCAACCCAGAACTGCTTAACAGCAAAGCCTGGAGAAGACTCAGGGACTGTCTCCTAGCTCTCTACTAGCCCAAGGTGGGGACAAGACCGAGGGCCCCCTAACTAGTGCCAGGGCCTTGCCTGCAGCAGCATCCCTGGGGGGCATGTTAAACACCAAACATGAGCCCCACCTCAGTGTTTCTGACTCATCATTTGGGCCTGGGGCCTGAGAATCTGCATTCCTCACAGGCTCCCAGGGGGACGAGGCTTGGGCTCAGGAGGTGGTAATTAGATTTCTAACCCTCCCACTCCATAAGCAGGCAACCCTGGTGGTTAATCCACTCCTTGCTGCCTCAGTTCCTTCTTCTGTAAAATGGAATGATACAAAATGCCCATCTCATAGGGTTGTGAGAGGGTTAAGGGAGATGAGGCAGGTGAAGGTCGAAATGGTTAGGAGACATGGCAGTCATCAATGGTGGGGTCTACTTATAGCTCTGTGGTGGTCGCTAGGCATGTGGGGACACGTGAGCCAAGACGGTCACCTCACACTGATGCCAACCTGTGTGGACTGTGCCTTCAGGGAGCGACCAGCACGGCCCATGTCTCTGACCAGCGCCTAGCCCCTTGCAGGGGGCCCCTCCCTGCGGGCCTGCTGTGCCCAGGATCTCTGTCACAGAACCAGCCCAGCACTTCTCAAGAGCAGAAAGTCAGCAATTCCAATCCCCATTGATTTTTCTTCGATGCTCAGATGCCACCAACTGAGCCATTTTTGGGTGATCCATTGGTTCCAAACACTCACACCCCCGGAAGCCAGCTGCCGGAGCTGTGGTCTCAGCCCCGGCAGCTGGGGGGGCTGGGAGGCGGGCAGAGGGCTGAAAGGGCCCCTTCGCCAACAGGTGGGCACAGGGTGCCAGCAGCAGGCTCTTGTCAAGCGAGAACCAGCGACACACACTGACATGAAATGAGAAGTTTCCAACATTTGAAGGGACCCGAGAGACAACTTGAGAGGACTCCCGATGTCTAAATCTGGGACCATTTCAACCACACAAAAATAGCGACAACAGAGTTTAACTCAGAATAACACACCTCTCTATGCATTTATTATAAACAAATAATCAAAGAAAGAAAGAAATGGGGGGGGGAGGAGAAGAAATTATTCCTTAGAGGAGAATTCCAGGCAAAAAATGTGGAGGGAGGGGCACCTGGGTGGCACAGTGGTTAAGCGTCTGCCTTCGGCTCAGGGCGTGATCCCGGCGTTATGGGATCGAGCCCCACATCAGGCTCCTCTGCTATGAGCCTGCTTCTTCCTCTCCCACTCCCCCTGCTTGTGTTCCCTCTCTCACTGGCTGTCTCTATCTCTGTCGAATAAATAAATAAAATCTTAAAAAAAAAAATGTGGAAGGAATGATGGAAACAAAATCACCACTTGGAAAACACTAATAATTATGGTTTCTGTTAAGAACCGTTGATGCGTGTTAAAGTTAGTAGGTGAATATTTGATAAGACACAGGATATTTATATATTAGCAAAGTCTCAGCCCCTCCCCCAAGATACTTATTAATGACAAAAGGACCAACTTTAAAGTGGAGAAACCCAGCAGACCTCACCTTAACTAAGTGAGCTGCAGTGGTGAGAAAACCGAACATCTCCAGTGATGAGAACTATTGCCTTCTTGAGTCTCCTGACACGACACACTAGGGAGGACACAGCACCACCCTGATGCTATTACTCCCCAAAATGCTTATTCTGAACTTAATCATGAGACAAATTCACACAAGTGTCCCCAGTTGAGGACACCTGTACATTTGGTACTGGCCTGTCCTCTTCGAGAGGGTCAAGGTCATGAAAGACAAGAGAAACTAAGCCACTATCCCGGATTAAAGGAGGTTTGACCATGAAATGCAAAAGCCGCATCCTGTACAGGAAAAAAGACATGAGTGGGGCCACTGAGGAAATGTGGATAAGGTTTACAAGTCAGTTAATGACCCTGTATCAGTCTTTGCTCATGTGGGACGTGAACCCTGGGGGAGCCCAGAGGACGGGATCATGGAAATCTTTGTACTGTTTTTGCAACTGTGTTCCCAGGTGTGAAATTATTTCACAGTGAAAGATGCTTTTTTAACAAAGGAAAGTCCCCGATTTGCTCTGCCTTGGGGAGCGGCAATGGGTGCCCAGAAACGGGAGGTGCCCGAGGGCTGGGACCTTCTCATTCACTGGCCTCGTCATCAGGCACAGCGCTCGCTTTGAACATGGGGAGTGCTCAGCAGGAATTTACTGACTCCATTCAGGCAGGAGGTGGGAGAGGCAGGAAGGAGGGTTTGTCTTCAGCGGGTGGGATGGGTGGAGCGTGCCCTCGTCCGTGAGCACTGATCACGGACCTATATGCGCCAGCCACTGGCAAGGCAGCAATGAGCGGGACGCTCAGAGCCTGCTGGGGGGCAGGTGGGAAAACAGATCATTCCAGGGAAGGGGTCCCACTCAGTGTGCGGGATCCTGGTGCCCCCAGTGGAACATTCCAGGGAGGGGGGCGGCAGGAGCAGAGGCACGGGGACCTGTGGCAGGGCTGTGGGTGCTAGAACCCTGAACAGCAGCTTGGCATGGACAGACGGGGGGGCAGGTGGGAAAACAGATCATTCCAGGGAAGGGGTCCCACTCAGTGTGCAGGATCCTGGTGCCCCCAGTGGAACATTCCAGGGAGGGGGGCGGCAGGAGCAGAGGCACGGGGACCTGTGGCAGGGCTGTGGGTGCTAGAACCCTGAACAGCAGCTTGGCATGGACAGACGAGAGTGGGTCCAGAGGGCCCTGGGACCAGTTGACCCTTTGCAGCAGGTTCCCTCCAAGGCAGGTGTGGGAAGCGGCAGAGATGTGGGCATAGGGCAAAGGCTTCAGCCTCTCCTCTGGAAGCAGAATGGATGGGGTAGCGCGGGCCCCAGTCTTTGAGTCATAAAGACCAAGAAAAGTGACATTAGCCACAGGCTTCAAGGCCTTAGGTGAGAATGAGGGACAGGATTAGGCTTAGTGAGATGATACTGGGACACATCCCTTCTACCTGGGGGCCTCAAAGCAGGGAGTGGGAGGAGGCCCCAAAGTGTAACAGGGAGCCTGTCCTTATCGGTAGGGTGTCTCTGTAGCACAGTGTCTAAACTGGGACACGTTAAAAGGGAGCCATGAGTTATTATACTGCGACAACGTATAACTAAGGTCACCATACTTATTATTATTTTTTTAATTGTATTTATTTATTTGAGATAGAGCAAGTGAGAGAGAGGGAGCACGAGTGGGGGGGAGGGGCAGAGGGAGAGGGAGAAGCAGGCTCTCCGCTGAACAGGGAGCCCGAAGTGGGGCTCGATCCCAGGACCCTGTGATCATGACCTGAGCCAAAGGTAGACGCTTAACCAACTGAGCCACCCAGATGCCCCTGTGGTCACCGTACTTATAGAGGGCCTTTGGCTTGGAGGGAATTCCCACTGCACGGGTGCATACAGAGCCCCACGGTGCCACCGTTACACTGGGACAGCCCGCAGCCTTGGCAGTGGGGATGTGCGAGCTGAGCAGGGCTTCCTTCTCAGGTAACCAGAGGGAGCTGGGTGTTCACGTCCCACCTACACATTCACCCAGGGTCCTGGGTCAGGTCACTCCTGGTGGCAAAGATGACTGTCGGCTCAGGACCGTGCAGATCGGGAACTCCAGAAAGACAGAGGCTGGAGAGGTGGCTGAGGCTGCCGCCTCCCCCGCAGCAGGTGACCACATGCCGGGCCAGTGGGTGGAGGGCAGAACTTACCCGTGCACGCCGTGGACAGAGTGGGGCTCATAATGGTACCTTCCCTCCTGGTGTCTCATGTCAAGCGGTAAGGGCGCATGGAGCGGTGGCAAAAGGTGCTGCGGCACTGTGGAGTGGGAGAGAGAAACAGGCCTTCAAAAACTTTTCCCCTCCCTCAAAAAGCCATTTTCAAAGGGCTTTAAAGCTCAATGAATTTCAGAGCAAGAGTAGCCAGGACAGGGGGCTCCGCGGTGCCCTGGCTATCACACACCCACGGAGGGGGATGAATAAATAATCAAAGTCAGCCCGAGAATCCTACATCTTTCACATAAAAGATCCCCAACCGCGCTCTTGACAAAGACAAGCAGCTAAGCGCTCTTTGAACTTGGGCAGATTACAGGCTCAGCCGCAAATCAGGGCTGACAGAGCCGACAGGCTGCTGCCCATCTTGGCCTGGGCTGCGTGTGGCTGGAGCAGCCCCGGGTTACAGCATCCGGATGCTGCAGTCACCCTGGCTGGAAATATTTACCTAGAACCATCTGTGAAGCTGGGGCCTGCTCCCGGCTGCGGCCAGCCTCAGGAAGGCCCAAGCCCGCCGAGCCGCCTGCCCCGTTCTGCTGGCGGCACACAACGGACACCTACGTGGGCCTGTTAATTCTCCAGCTCTTCGTATTAATGACTGACCCCCAAGGGAGCTGGTGGGTGCCTCCAAGACGCAGACGCCAGCACGTGAGCCTCGCTTCCAGAGTCGTGTCAGCCTCCCATCTGCACTTGGCCTGCCCTCAACAAATCATCACGATAATTGTAGGATGCTCTTTGCTTATTTAAAAAAAAAAAAAAATTCCTGGGTCCCCTGGAGGCAAACGTAATTATAGGCTTTAGGAAAACAAGCCTCTTTAAAAAGTAGTTAGACTGGGAAAAGGGCTAAGAAGCGGAGATTTCTCAGTCAACTCTTACTCAGGCTGAAGGCCACGGGCCAGCGGGCATGCGTGTGTAGTCTGAACGCAGAACCCTTGCAAGAGATGGGGGGGGGGGTGTTTCTCGAGCGCACAGGTCAGCAGACTGCCCAGCCTACTGTAAGGAATGTAGACACCTAATTCTGCTAACCGTTTCCGTGCAAACAGGTCCCAGCACTGTCCTATAAGCACTATGAATTCTTTTTTTTTATTGTGGTCAAATACATATAACAAAATTTACCATTTGAACAATTTTTAAGAGTACGGCTCGGTGGCATTTATACATTCAAATTGGTGGGCAACCACCATTCATTTCCAGACCTTTTCCATCTTCCCCAGCTGAGACTCTGTTCTCATTAAACACTAACTCCCCATTCCTCCTCTGCCCCGGCCCCCCCAGCGACCACCATTCGCCTTTCTGTTGCCATGAATCTGACTATTCTACGCAACTCAAATGGGTGGAATCGTACGGTATTTGTCCTTTTCTGTTTAGTGCATGTCACTTAGCATAATGTCTTCAAGGTTCATCTGGTATACTATGTGTCAGAAGTTCCTTTTTAAGGCTGAATGGCATTCCACTGTATGGACAGATGTCTGGTGATCCATCTACTTGTGGCACCTGGGTGACTCAGTCAGTTGAGCGTCCGACTCTTGATTTCAGCTCAGGTGTGATCTCAGGGTTGTGAGATCGAGCCCCTCATCCGGCTCCGTGCTGGGTGTGGAGTCTGCTTAACAGTCTCTCTCTCCCTCTGCCCTCCCCACCCCATCTCATGCATACTCCCTCTCATAAAAAAAAATAATTTCAATTTTCTAGTAATCTCTATACCCAATGTGGAGCTCAGACTCACAACCCCAAGATCAAGAAGTTGCACGTTCCACGGACTGAGCAGGCCAGGGTCCCCATGAATCCTTAAAAGAATCCTTAAATTTCCTTCTAAAGTCTTAATTTTTATATACTCAAATTTATCTTCATAGTTCCCCAAAACTGGCACCTTCCATGGGTACTGAGAACAAAAAAAGCAAATCTTCTTACCCTGATTAAGTCAATTTGCCAAACACAGACTCCACAGATCTTGGGCTCCAAGGGGACACATGGCCGTCACACACGACAGCAGCCATGCTGTCCCATTCCTCTGGTCGGGCCCTCACTTGCAGAGCTGGCGATGGCTGGAATGACCACCCCATGCCCTTAGGCCCGCCCATGTCCCCTGAGTGGTGAGGCTGGGTGTGACTCTGGTGGCAGTGACAGGATGGCCCAGGCAGCCCTGGGAGTCAGAGACCCCGAGAGCAGAGCTGCTGCTCACCAGCCGCACGCGTTGAGCAAACTGCTCTCCTTCTCTGAGTCACTACTGTGGTTACTCTGCAGATAAGAAGTTCCTGCAGGGGCCGTGCTTAGCCCAGGGTCTGTGGCTCTGAGGAACACTCCATAAATGTTACTACTGCCGGAGACAATTATCACTAATGCTTGGAGCCCCACAATCCCTATTCCCCTGTGAATACACCATTTTACTCGCTGTGCCGTGTGGGACACGGTGCTCACGGCTCCCTGCAAACCCGGGGAGGGTAGAGGGTCAGTGCTGGCCTGCTTGCGGATTGGAAGTCGAGCTGACCTTCCCTGAACCCCAGGGGGAATCAGCAGAGAAGCCATGTCCAGCTCCCCCAGATGGTTAGGAAAGGGCCTTTGCGTTTTTCTTTTTAATGTGGCCAGGCAGAGCAGATTATAATATTGTTAATAAAATAAAAATAGTTTGCTTTTGTGTGTTTCTGAATGTTTTCCTGCATACCCAAAGGCTCCTTGAGGTAGACAAGGTAGGTGTTACTGTGCCCAGTTCACAGATGAGGAAAGGGAGGCTATGAGTGATTTCAGCCCAAAGTCACAAAGCTGAAAAAGAACAGAACCTGGAGGAGAATCCACGGCCCAGGACAGCTAGGTGGTCATGGGCTTTTTCCTCTGCCCAGCCAAAATGAATCCTCCGAGGCAGTCCGTGGGTGCAAGGGTGATCCCGAGGGTCCTTCTGGTCCCACCTTGGGTATGTATTATATTTAACAAATGCTCATGCAGCCCTGGGCCCTGCTCTCAGCGCTTTGCAGATATCAGTTCCTGGCTCTTGACGGCACCCCAGGGGGCATTCACCCCAGAATTCCTGGTCCTCCCACGGGCCATCCCCCAGCACGCAGATGTGCTCCTTTCTTCCCCTGTCTTGCCACCTGTAGAAGCGGAAGCCAGTCCCCTAATGCCCGCAGTGCCCAGACCTTCCCCTTGACCTCACCAGCTCTGAGGGCTCTTCCCAGGGTTAATGCGACTTCAGCCGGGTCTCAGCAGCTATCAAATCTGCGGGAATGAAGTGCTCACAGTCACTGACCAGGCGAACATGAAACGAAGGTGATACCAGGGCTGAAGTGAGCTGCTGTGTATGTGTGTGTGCATACGTGCATGTGCGGTGTGCGTGTGTATGTGTGTATGTGTGTATGTGTGTGTTAGGGAGAGAGAGAGAGAGAGATGGCGAAGTTGAAGCCTGGGGCTTCTGGGAAGAGGCATAAGACACAGAGCCACCCCTGGAGTCCTCCTGCAGTTGAGGTTGCACCCCCCTTTCTGCCGGATCCCTGGGGTGCAGGCTGTGGAGATCACCAGCGGAAGTGGCTTTCTCGTAACTTGGAGCTGCAGGCCAGGCCATGGGACATTGGAGAAATTGTGTCTCCTCTCTGGGCGTTATGTTACCATCTGTACAATGGGAATTAGATGGGCTTTAAGTTCCTTCCTACCAGGACAGTCCTGCTGTTTGTGAATGGTCACCTGTTCCCCGGAGAAAAAGCCATGCTTGTCCCAGCCAGTGACACGCTGAGGTCTCAGGAGGTATCCCTGAGCAGGACACAGGAGCCTGGGGTACAGGCACTTCTGCATCACTGTGGCCCTATCCGTACAACTCACTACTAGGGACCAGTGACCCTTCCGGATGCACTCAGCCCACCAGCCCCCGGTTGTCCCCTGAGCCCCCTGCCAGCTGTCTCTGAGGCCAACTGTGCACCCCAGGCCATCCAAGGGGTGAAGGTTGATCAGGCCCATCTGAGGTCTCAGGACCCTTTCAGAAAGGTATTTCTTGGGTATTTCACCCAAGAAATACGAAGACACCCATTAAAAGCAAGAGCTGCCTTCAAGTGACATATTGAATGAGATCCTTCCACACATTGTTTTCATTGCGGGCTCTTTTTTTAAGTTAAAAAAAAATGCAAACTAAATCATGTCCTTCCGGCAGGGGTGGGGTAGGGGGAACACACACACACACACACACACACACACACACACACCCCATGTCATTTCAAAGAAATGGCTCTCTTTTTAAGTTTCTGGGGAAGAAACTCTAAGCTGGGAATTTTCTATGGATCACCCCTGCCCCTCTGAAGAAAATGCACATTTGTTTTTGATCCTACACAGAAAGACGACCAGTCTGGGGAGCTGAGGACGGTGGGGCCTTGACGTTAATTTTTAACCCCGAATCTTTCTGTGCTAAGGTTTAAAAGCCAGATGGTCCTTGGCTGGTGGTCCCAGGGGTGAGGGTTTGCTGGTCCCTGGTCTAACGTGAGGGGGCACAGAGGACCCTCCCCCGGAAGTCCAGGTCTAGTTAACGTCCCATTAATAGTCATTCCTGTAGATTTCTGCCCGAGAGGATGGGGCGGGGTCAGCCGAGGGTTCAGACACAGAATCGGGAAAACTGGGTCATCGAAACATGACCAGGCAGCTGTGTCAGCAGCCGGAGGAATTCTCCTCGGATGAAGTCATGTGTTGCTACAACACGGAGGCGCTGCCCTGAGGACTGAGCTCCGAGAGGGCCGGAGAGGCTGGCCCAGAGCCGGAGGGGCTGGTGAGGTGAAAGTAGCCATCTTCCAGAACAGACTGGACGTGTTAGGAACACCCGGCCCTCTGGGCTGTCCACTCCCTAGAGATTAGCATGGTCTTCATTTACTGTGGTCATTTCCATTAAGACCACAAGAGGCAATTAGCTCGGAGCACATGGGCTGGTATGCTCTGGCCTGGGACCAGGGAAGCAAAGGGTTTCTGCGCCAAGGGCTGCATTGCCCTGGCACTGACTGAGGGGAGATGCCGGCAGGTGTCTCTGGAGGGAGGCCTGGTCCTAGCACAATAGAGGTCCGAGTTCCGGCGAGGCAGAAACACATGTCAGTGCGGTCTCTGGGGCCCTGGGAGGGAGGCCAGGGGCCAGGGCAGGGTGTGGATCCCCATATCCTTGGCAGCTGGCCCGTGCCCCACGGTTGCTGTGCTCACCAGTGCTGTGGCTGCATCAGAGACGCTCTGATGGGCTCCAGGCTGCCCCCAAGAAGCTGAAATGGAGCATTCCAATTTGGCATGCCTCTAGGGGGCCAGGAAAGGGCTCCTTGGGATTCCCCGTTAAAGACTAATGGATCATGTTCCTTTCCCTTACAATTCCTTGCATTGTAAGTCACATCCACTGCAGTGGTTTTATTGGTTTTCTAAAAAGCAAATGGACCTTGGGAAAGTCACGGAAACAAATTCACACTAAAGTGCAGATGACTTACCAGGTTGCTTTTCCCTTAACGGAAGGACCCAGGCAGCCAGAGACATCTGTATCTTTGGAGAAGGAAGGTACTCACGTGGAGGAAAGAGAAATGGGCACACGAGCGGGCTTGAGGTCAAACACGGTGTACTTTATAGTTAGATTGAAATCCAGATTGTTCCTGGGGTGCACATCAGTCAAATGACGGTCTTAAGGGAGATGACATGTCCCATGGTCTATGGAGCTTGGGATGGGGTAAGAAGCACGTGAGCCATAAGTCCTGACAGATTTGGGTGTGAACCCAGGTTTCATCATCGCTAACAAGTGACAAGCTCTCTCGGCCTCAGTGTCTTCATCTGCACAATGGGAATGGCACCAACCCTGGCCGTTATACTGCATGTTTATAGTGTGTGGCACAGAGCATAAAAATCAGCAAGTAAGTGGCACTTCCCTCCCTCACCGCCGTGGGTCTCGGAGGAAATGCGAACAAGGGCCCCGCTCCTTGGTGTAAGGGACGCCGAGACGTATCAGGCCGGCACTCAGACGCGGCATCCACGGCTCGGTGTGCATCCCATAGGACTCGGTGTTCCCCGACTCACTGTGCGATAGAGTGGGGACAGGCAGAGAGGATGTGTCACAGGCTCGGGAACATTGCCAAAAAGGTCTTCCACAAACGGATCCCTGCTGACTGCACCCCCATTCCCACACAGTGCATCTGCTCGAGCCTCAGACTGGCTACTCCCGACTCCACTGTTTCCCACCATTCTGTCCCTAGCGTCTGTGCTGGTGCTGGGGAGGGGGCCTGCAGGCGGCCTGATGAGTTCAGGGAACAGCACTGGGAAATCTGTTGTCAAGGTGGGTTTTAAAAAAAGGTACCCCCTCCTCATGTGCCTTTAGCCCCATCACCCTGCCCAGCAGCGGTAAGTCAGCCCCCGGGAAGCCCAAGGCGGAAGCCGGTGGGATCACGTCCCAGGCAGGTGACACCTCCCATGCGCGGGAGGGCGGCGGTTCCGAGAATGGGACCCCTTGTGTGATCCCATTTCCTTAACCAAACCTACCTCCCCCCTCTAGGAAGCCAGGGGGCGTTGATGGCCTGGGCAAGTGCGCCTTTGGGGGAGGCCTCTCCCACCCCAATAGAGAGAGGATGCTACTCTTGGTTCCACCCTGAAGACCTAACTTGGTCGGCTGAACTGCTTAACCCTTCGGGGAACAGAAAAGCCAAGATGCTCTACAAAATGGAAACGGTTAATCGTGCAGGGAAGGGGCAGCGATTGGCACCTTATTTTCTGTGCGGCTGGCCCCGGATGATTGGCCGGCCCTGCAGCTGATGCTGGATGCTAGCCGGTTACCCGCGTGGCTACAGTCTACATTTCAGCCACTGAAGCTGGGCTTGTCACAAATCCCACAGGGCAGGACTCCACGTTCTCTCCTATTCCTGGGGAGATCCTGGGCCCACTTCCCGGGGATTCTGGAGCTCAAGGCTTCCTGGAAGATACCAGAAATGATGGCACCAGCTCCGAAGAAGAGATGGCACGATCCTTCCCTTAGCTGCACGGGTCTGGCCTCAGGACACCATGCAGCCCACACACATGGCCCCCCTCGGAGGTGGCCTTGACCTGCACAGGCTTTGGGCCCCAGCAGGTGCAGCTGTTCAGCCTTCTCCAGAATCCACAGGGAAGCTGCCCACCAGCCAGGGCAGAGCTCTCAATCCCTGGCCTACACAGCCCCAAGGATGGAGGGCACTCTCTTGGCCCACCAGCCCACCTGAGGCTTCCCCCACAAAGTCAATGCGGGAGGGCCCAGCCGCACAGTCCCCGCCTGTCCTGTCGGGCTTGCAGCAGGGCACTCTGGAGAGGCCATCCGCAAAGCTGGAGGCCGACCCCCTGTGATCCAGCAGGCTCCAGAATGCCAGAATGGCCTTGGAGTCGGGGAAGGGAGATGTCTGTGGCACCCAGAGCAGCCAGGCAGTCTTCCTGGGAGAGGCGGTTTGGGAGCTGGGCCCTAGAGGCCAAGACTGGGGGGGCTGGAAGGAAGGGGAGGATGATGGATTCTTCAGGTTCGGAGGCAGTGTGGACAGAGCTCAGAGGCCTCAGTCCTACCAGGGCCCCGAGCTGTGAGAATGTGACTCCTAGCCAAGCCATGGGACCGCTCCTGCAGACACAGGATTAGGAAAGCCTCTTTCGAGGGTCCCCCCGGAGACTAAATGACGTGTAACACATAACAAGAGGCCCACCATGGAACACCTACCAGGTGCCAACAACAGCGCTGCTCGGAACCAAGAGTCCCAGGTGGGGTGTTCAAATATCGTCGCTGCGCTCCCTCCCCAGAGCTCCGGCTCCCGGGAGGGCCTGAGAACCTCCATTTATAACAAGCGCGCAGGGGGTGTTCACACAGCTTATCAGGGACCACCCTTGAGAACCCCCTGGCCTACCTGAACTTTTTATACTTCCAGAGTTCCCACTTGCACTGGGAAATAAGAAGATATGATTTCTCATATCCATGCCTGCTCAGCATTGTACTAGCTGGTGAATGTCCGCATCTGGAGAAGCTCAACGTGACGGACGTCTGAGACAGCCTTGGGTGTGACGGTCAAATCCTGGTGACCACCGTGCCAGCCCCTTTGCCAGCGGCAGCAGCAAAGGCCTTGACCATCATGAGGAATGTAGCGGACGTGCCCGCCAGGGCTGGGAGAGGCCACGGGAGACGGTTCGGGTGCATTCCTCCCTTCACTTGGGGTGGCCTCAGTTCACTTGGAAGCTTGGACAGGATAAAGGCCAGCCCCTCAGACGTGGGGACTCCGATGGCCAAGTCCTCTCCCAGAGGGACCGAAGGAGCGGCCAAAGCATCAGAGCTAGCGGACAGGAAAGTATAGAAGAGTCCAGGAAAGCCTCATTCCCAGCAGCCAGGCAAATCTACTTCCGGGATTTATGCAAATGGCACCATTATTCCCAATAATAAGCCCCTGGGACAGGCTGCCTCCAGAGGCCCCAACTGATGCCCAGGCCCCACCCCACAGGAAGCACTTAATAAGAATAATAATATCCTGAATGGCACTCCACAGCATGCAATTAAAAAGCGGTTCTGTCTCACTTGGGGGGAGCGGGGTGGGGGGAGTTAAAATGAGACAGGAAATTCCAACACCACTAGCTGGCTGGTGTCCGGCAGGCTGAGGCCTCGCTGCTGCTCACAGTCAGACCTGCCCCCACACGGAGCTCGCCGGGATCAGGGCCCAGGCCGGACCCACCAGGGCACCCGCCCACCCTGGAGCCGCGGGCCGGCCTGTCCAAGAAGGTGTTGCTTGACAAAATGTGACAAAATCCCTGCTGAAAGAGGGGAAGCCCTGGGCCGGGGCCAGAGGCCCAGAGGCCGCTCTCCGGGGCGGGGTGCACACTCCAAGGGCTAGCAGGGTGCCTGACCAAATGCCACGTGGCCCTCACAGCACAGGAGCCCCGGCAGTCCTGGGGTCTGCCCTCCTCTGCTGCAGACTGAATGTTTATGCCATCCCCCCAAATTCATAGGTTGAAATCCTAATACCCAGTGCGATGGTCTGGAGGTGGGGCCTGCGGGAGGTGATTAGGTCAGGAGGGTGGAGGCCTCTTGAATGGGATCAGTGGCCTCATAAAAGGGACCTTGGGTCCCTCAGGCCTCTGCCATGTGAGGACACAGTGAGAAGACAGGCGTCTACAAACCAGGAAGGGGGACGTCGCCAGACACGGAATGTGCTGGTGCCGTGATCTCAGGCTTCCCAGAGAACTAAAAGTCTGTGGTCGAAGCCCTCCCGTGCGTGGTTGTTCTTATGAGAACCACTTGCCCTGACCGAGACTCCCCGGATGGTGGCGGTAAGATGGGAGAACAGGCCACACGAGCCTGAGGCTGCAGCCTACCCGGACGCCAAGCCTGGTCTCACCGCTGATTCACTTAACCTTCCTGCGTCTCGGTTCCCTCATCTTTACAAAGAGGGTAGTGACAGGACCCCCGTCCGAGGGCGGCTGGGAGGCAGGAAGGAAATATCCCTCGTCCAGAGCCTGTGCCAGTGCCCGTGTGGCCATCTCCCAGGACCTCCCGCCCTTTCAGTAAGGGGAGACCTCAGGGGATGGGACGGATTGCCCACCTGTTAGGGTACACGAGTGGGGTCCCACACTAGAGAATCTTAGAACCAAAAGAGACCTCAGAGAAGATCAAGCCTGATTAAGTATGAAAACTGTCCTGGCCACGGGATCTGGTCCAAAGAAAGTAGTAGGCCACACCCTAAAATCTAGACTAGATTTGAGGCCCAGGAGACCGTGGCTTCAAAAGTCTTCCCTGAAGACCTGTAAGGAACCCTGCCGAAAGCATGGATCCAGCCTGGGGACTTGGGGAGTCCTGTGGGACTGTCCTCGGGGAGCTGGTGCCTGTGTCCTGGGCCGGGTGTCAGCACTCCAGTGTGGACCCAGCACTGGTCCGATTTAGCTGCATGGATATCCCCCCGGGTCTCGTCAGCCTTCACAGACTCCCCTGCCAACCTGTACCAGCAACTGTCCTGTCACTGTCTAAAAGGACCATTTGCCATGGGGGGTGCCATTTAGACTTTCAGGAGAGTGTCTGTACCTCTCTTGCTCCACATGGGTTCCCAGGTGTCACCTGCCACCTGCTTCCTTCACCAGCATCTGGTCCCTTTCCTGCAGAGCTCCTGCAAAAAAAGGTTTCCCCAGCCGGGTGCTTCTCGTCCTCCGAAGAGCACCACGAGAGTCCATGGTCACTCTGCTGTGGTTCTCAAGGGACCTTGGCACTCAGTCTCCACCGGGCACTGGTGACACTTTCCCGGGCTGGCTAAGACCCCCCTTTCTGAGCACTCTGAGCCGGAGCTCGCCAAAGCGAGTCCATGAGATTCCAAACCGTGCGGCGGGATCTGCAGCGAGCAGAGCGGGCAAGCACCTCCGAGCACGCGCGCTCTGCTTACTTCCTTGTCTGCATTCGACAGCCGGTTGCCAAGGCTTCGCCGAAGCAGGTCTCTGAAGGACCACTTCTCGGGAGCCCCTCGTCATACGGTCCCAATGATTATATGTTACTCAAGGGGATTCTTTTCTTTAAGACAATTGCTACCACTGGTTTCTTCTCTACGTGGCCGCCCTTCAAATGCAGCTCTGGCCAGCAGACAGAAGGCGCGGGGCACATAGGGTTTTTCACATTCGTTAGTCGCCGCATGAAAAAAACACACCTAATGAGATACAGGTCATATTTTTAATCATCCAATTTCACTGACCCAGGATATCAAAAATATTACCGTGTCAACATATAGCCAATATAAAACGATTGACAGGATGTTTGATATTCTTTTCTTTGTACTGAGTCTTCAAAATTCGTCGTGTAGCTTACACTTGCCGCACATCCCAATTGGAGCCAGCCACGCCTGAAGTGCCCAGCAGCCACGCGTGGCTAGTGGCTGCCTTATCACGTTAAATTTGACTGTTTATATCGAATTCTAGTCTAGATTAATAAAAGTCTTACTGATATTTAAAATACGGCAAAGAGCGTCTTTCCAAAAGCCCTTCCTCCCTTCTGAATCTTCTCTCCCTGTAAACTTCTATTTGGTTACTTAAATACCATTAACAAACAGTTTGCCTTCCTCCCTTCCTCCTCTCCTTCCTTCTTTCCTTCCTTCCTCCCTCCCTTCCTCCTCCCTCCCCTTGCTTCCATCCATCTCACTGACAAGGGCTCCCAGGGTCATCCTTCCACACCCTTGACCCACGAGGGCAGAAGAGAGCAGGGAAGCAGCGCCACTCTGACTTCTGCCCTGGATCTCGCCCACCGCCTTCCCCGCAGGCTTGGGCAGGCATCCTCGAGCAAGGCAGTGGGTAAGTGGGCTCCTAAGACCTTCTGACGAATAAGAGAGGCCCCCAGGAAGCAAAGCGCATGCAGGGTGTCAGGCGGGGCAGGGCCCTGGGGAACCATGAGCCAAGCCATGTAAGGCTCCCAGAAGCCTGGCTCCCTGGGCAGCACTGGCTCCACGCCATTCTGGACCCAGCTGACTCAAGAGTGGTTCCAGCCCAAGCCATTCCCCCCACCCCTCCCCATACTCCAGCCCATGGCTGTCCACTGCTGCTGATGGAAACAACAGTTCCCTTAACCGGGGACACTGGAGAGCCACTGGCAGGACTAGAGGCCGGTCCACAGAACCCCTGGGAAAAGCCCATTTCTCCCTATTATGCTATGGAGAAACTGAGGCACAGAAAACGCAGTCTCATGACCTACCCTGCTGGCCCTGAGCAGGGCCCAGAATCCTGTTTCCTAGAGTAAGACTGTAAGACAGACGAGGGAGAGAGAGGGGGAAAAAAACTCCAAAGGCTTCCTGGACATCAAAAAAACCTCTTGCAAAACAATATTTTGATGAGCTAAGTGTGTGAATTAAAAGCAGATGGAGTCTACTTCCTTTAAAATAAACAGGGTTTAAAATCTAGGGGCAAACTCCCACACACAATGTGTCTCGGGGCCGGAGAAACCAGAGCTGCCCTTCCACAAACCCGAGGGCAGCCTGGCCCGTTTGTCCCATGCAAGGTGCTGTGGGCAACGGCTCTGCTCTGTGGGTCCAGTTCCACCCCAGCAACGGGGCCCCAGAGGAGGGATCCGACTGCTTGACAGGCGGCCCCCAGCTCCTCCAGTGGCCTGCAGAATGGAGTACAAAGCCCAGCCTGGCCCTAGCACTCCCCTGATCCTGCCCCACAGACTGCCCCCCAGGATCAGATGGACAGAAAAGATTCCGCTGTTTCACACCTCCCAGCCCACTGCCAGCGTGCTCACCCTGCCTGGAAAGCCACTCCCCAGCCAGCACCTCCCCTTCTTATCATGCTGGCCTCGTCTGTGATGCTTTCTGGACTTTTCTTCTGCCCCTTCTCCAAATTAAGCAGGAGAGTGCCCTCTGCATCATTTCTTCCAAGCCAGAGTCCAGTGCCTGGCACCGAGGGAGTGAGGAATAGGAGTGAGTCAGTGAGTGAGTGAGTGAATGCATACGTGGGTGAATCTTTTGACTGCTGGAGAAGAGACCTTGTGGCTATCAGGGGTGGCCAGGAGCTGCCCACATTCTGTATCAACTAACTTAGGACCTAGGAGAGAAAGTCCCAGTGCACAGAGAAGTATGAGAGCAGTAGTAGCAGACAGACGAACAAAGAGTACTCAGCAAAGCCGCTGGGACCCCCTCAGAGGCTGCACACAGGGGTGCTTCTCCCAGCAAAGTCTCAGCCTTCCCGCATGCTGGAGCTTTCCTGAACGTGTGATTTAAGCCTCACAGCGCTTGCTGAGAAATATACGGTGATGATGACGATGATGATCCCCATTTTGCAGATGAGGAAACTGAGGCATGGAAGTTCCATGAGCTGGCCAGGGGCAGTTACACGGCTAATCAGTGTCAGAGCCAGGCCTCCCAGACATCCACGGGAATTCCAGACATGTTCCTACAGGTGGGACAGGGTAGTGAGAGCTCTTGAGGATAGGATGGGAGGCCAAGGAGGAGGCCAGGGTCCTGTCCTGGGTGTCGAGCACCCCCCGCAAGGCAGCCTGGGACAGGGCTTTGGAGAGATCAGAGCCACAGGTGTGTGATGGGTGAGGGAGAAGCACATGGGACCTCGCAAGGAGGAGTCCCAGAGCCAACAAACTCCAGGAGACACACGGCTGGACTTGGTATTTCCATTTTGCTCGGGGCCTTGCCAAAAATGAACGCAACCCCCAAACAGAAGGGCTATTTCACGCTGCAGCTTTTAAGTGCTGCCCAGGGATCTGTAAAGTTGGAGGCAAGTCGGGGAGGGACCCGGGGGAGGGGGTTATCTGTTTTCCCCAGCTGTGCTCCTGGTGCCTGTTAATAACCCCCATGGATCATTCTGCCTGGCTCGGAAAACGTGCTGACTGGCGTTAAAAATGGGCCCCTTTCCTGCCCGTGGCTCGGCGCCCCCACAGCACACGCAGCAAGCTCATTGTTAGCATGCTGCTTGTGTAATTAGGGCAGTCAGGATGGCAAAGGGCCCACCCTGGGTCCCCAAGAGCGATTGCAGTTCAGAAAAAGCACCCACCTGGTTTTGTACTGATTAATGATGGGCCCCACTAATAGCCCTGCTTAACACACGAGTTTGTCAAGATTAAGTAATTGCCTTAAACAAAAAGTGTATTATCTTTAAGGCCCGGCTGATGAATGACTGGTGCTGGGAAATGGGGTGATGGATGTCTGTGACTCCCTGCCGCCATCCCTCTCCCATTTGCATAAATTAAAACGCAGCCCTTGATTAGGATGAGAAGCCCCAGCAAGCCCTGCCGAGGGACGAAGGACAAGCAACGGGGTGGCTGAGGACCCCGCAGTCACCCTGCCTCAGGCCTCTGGCCACTGGGAGACCCCCAGCTGCATGTTGACATGACAAACTTCTGGGATGGGCAGAGGCCCACTGGCAAGGGTGACCAGATGCCCAATTGGGGTCGAGACTGGGACAGGGGAGCTGGAGGAAGCAACCCCAGTGTAGGAAAGCTGCGGATATCATCAGTGGTCCTGGGGGGACCCAGGGGGACATGGGATGGGCAGACCCACATACGACCAGACTGGTGTTCCTGCATGCCCTGTTCATGCCCCACGTGGAGAAGCCGCTGCTGTCATCAAAGTCATGAGTTATTTCATAAAGCTCTGCCTCTCCCAGGGTTGTGGGACCCCCTGGTGGCCTGCGACGAGCGGGGATCCCTATGTGTAAAATGGGTTTAAATGAGGTGGGGTGTACAACCTAACAGCAGCCCCGCCATACATAGATGTTTGTATCTGTCTGCCTCTGAGCATCCAGTTCCCAGATTTGGGGCCGTGTCATCCAGGTCCCTTCTCCAAGGCCCTTGAGTTGTTCATACTCTTTCCCTCCAGATGGCACTTTGCAAGAAAACAGTTCACAGAAACGCACAGAGCCCCGTGCAGTGGGGATGGGCTGGCTGGAGGGGCTGAGCCCTGGAAGGGCAGCTGGGGAGGGGGAGCAGAGCTTAAAGCGGGGGATGGTAGGGCCACATTCGGGAAGAGGCCAGCAGGGAGCCAGGCTGGGAGCATCAGGTGGGCTTCCTGCATCTGGGAGGTGCCTCCAGGTAATCTCCCTGTGGGTCAAAAGGTGGAGGGTGCATTTATTCCTAAGAAGGAATGGTAATGACCACGCCGCAATCCTCTGGCTTCTGGGGACTCAGGGTCCCAGAGCTGGGCGACCCTTGCAGCCCCTCTCTTGGAGGTTAGATCTTCAGCACAAGCCACAGACAACAGCGCACCCCAATCCCCCACAATGGGTCAGAGACACACCTTAAGGGCAGAGGAGGAGGGGAACTTGGGCACAAATCCGAACCCCTTGTCCACCTGCATCTCGCTTCTGCAGACAGCCTGCTCCACCAGCCATAAGCCACGCAGTGCCCTACCCAGTAACTGATTCCCCTTCCCTTCTGGGCAAAAGAAGATTCCCAAACCAAGCCACCCACCCTGATTCTGCCTCTGGGTGGGAGCGACACTAGCCAGAGCCAGGAGCTGTTCCCATAACATTGGTTTCCCCCTAACCACAGCTTCAGGGCAGATGCCAAGCATGGCCCATGGGTGGGGAGGGGTTGGGGCCAGATCTGGGTGGGGGAGCCTTCCCTCCTTGGAACCAGACACAGTCCCTTCTTCCGCATTCTAGATGGGCCACAGGGCCCTCCTGCCCCACAGTTCTGGAATGTGCGGAGTCTGAACCCAGCACCCTGGCTTCCTCTCTCTTTCTGGGTTCTGGGAGGGATGCTGAGTGAACAGTCTACAGAGCATGAGCCTGCAGGGTGGAGCAGACCCCTTGCTCCAAAGATAAGCGCCCCGACACACAAGGGCTCTAGAAAGGTGTTCCCACAGCACTGCCAACCAGAAGGAAGTTGGAATATCACTTCCTTATTCTACCCAAGTGCACATGGACGAGTCACCCTGAACCCCCATCCATGCTCCATGTTCTGGCTGGTCCTGCGGACCCCTGCTCCCATGCCCAGCCCTGCTCGGGCTGAAGCCAAGCCGAGCTGAGTGGACAGACCACCAGACCAGAGCTTGAAGGACCACCCTCATCACCGCTGGACGATGTCCCCCATGATCAGTCTCTGCTCACCTCACCGTGCCGTGGGGCAGGTTACGCCCTGTGCAGCATCCCACCTGAATACGAGCCAGCCATCTAGCCACCTCCCATCCCAAGAACGTGAAAGAGAAGCGATAAATGCCTGTGAGGGGATTGAGCCTCCTGGTCCGTATTGTTCACTCTAGTATTAATATTGTTTTTCCATGCTCAGCAGCCCAGTGGTAAAAACTCAAGAGTATTGTTTTAAAGATTTTTATGTATTTATTTGAGAGAGAGAGAGAGAGAGAGCGTGAGCGTGCATGACTGGGGGGGGGGAGCAGAGGGAGAAGCAGGGTCTCTGCTGAGCAGGGAGTCCCATGCGGGGCTCGATCCCAGAACCCTGGGATCATGACCTGAGCCAAAAGCAGATGCTCGACCCACTGAACCACCCAGATGCCCCCATAAGAGTATTTTTTTAAGTTTTATTTATTTAAGTCATCTCTACACCCATGGGCTCAAACTCACAACCCTGAGATCAAGGATCGCACGCTCTTCCAACTGAGCCAGCCAGGCACTCCTTAAGAATATCTATTGAATGGGAAACCCTCTTACACTGTTGGTGGGGATGCAAGCTGGTGCAGCCACTCTGGAAAACAGTATGGAGCTTCCTCAGAAAGTTAAAAATAGAACCTATCCTATGATTCAGCAATTGCACTACTAGGTATTTACCCAAAGGATACAAAAATACAGATTTGAAGGGGTACATGCACCCCGATGTTTATAGCAGCACTATCAGCTCCAAACTACATAGTGAGCCCAAATATCCATTGACGGATGAAAGGAGAAAGAAGATGTGGTGTATATATATATATACAATGGAATACTACTCAGCCATCAAAAGGAATGAAATCTTGCCATTTGCAACGATGTGGAGGGAGCTAGAGTGTATTATGCTAAGAGAACTAAGTCAGGCAGAGAAAGACAAATACCATATGATTTCACTCATGTGTGGAATTTAGGAAACAAAACAGATGAACATGTGGGAAGGGGAAAAAAAGGAGAGAGAGGGAGGCAAACCATAGAGACTCTTAATAATAGAGAAACTGAGAGCTGATGGAGGGCGGCGGGTGGGGGATGGGCTAGATGGGAGATGGGCATGAAGGAGGGCACTTGCTGGGATGAACACTGGGTGTTACATGTAAGAGACAAATCACTAAATTCTACTCCTGACACCAATATTACACTACACATTAACTAACTAGAATTTAAGTAAAAATTTAAAAGGGGAAAGAAAAAGATTATCTATAGAATGACATAAAATGACAAACATTTTTTGAAGGCTTATGCCAGGAATAATTCTGTGCACTTGACATTCATATTTATTTGCTCTTCACATCAACCATATGGGGTGGGGAGGGGGGCCCTATCACAACCTCATTCTACAGATGAGGACACTGAAGCTTGAAGCGCAGTAACTTATCCAAGATCACACAGCGCATAACCAGCAAGGAAGGATTTGAACCCTCATCTGTGCTTCTAGAGCTGAGGCTTAACCACCTTCCCAGCTTGTCCATCCGCGATGACTGCTTTCTTATTACAGTGGGGCTGGCTAGAAAAGTGGAGAAGCAGAAGTCCCTGGCTACGGGAAATGCACTCCCCACGGTTGTGTGCAAGTCAGTGCTATGGGGGTCTTCGCAGGAGAGGCCACTTCTGCTCAGAGTTGTTGGGGGTCACCAAGCTCCCAGTTCTGTCTTCCCCATACTACAGCCTATGCATGCAGGGCCTGGGCTCCGGCTCTGCTCTGGAGATGCAGGAAGGAAAATATCCTGTCCCTGTCTCAAGGATCTCTCAGCCAGCAGGAGACACGCAGGTCAACAGGTGACAGGCGAGCAGAGGAGAGGACCAGGAAGGCACAGAAGCTTGCCCGAGGAGAGGAGGATGGGGTGACAGGCCAGATAAGTGAAGGGGATCAAAAGGTACAAACCACTAGTTATAAATTAAATAAGTCACAGGGATGAAAAGTACAGCATAGGAGACAAAGCCAATAATACTATCCTAACGTTGTATGGAGACAGATGGTGACGACGTTTAACCTTGGTGAGCATTTTGTCACGTATGTAATTGTCGAATCACTATGCTGCATGCCTGAAACTAATATAATATTGTACGTCAACTGTACTTCAATTTAAACAGAGAAACAGCAGGGTGCTCTGTGTTGTCATGGCACAGAGGCGGGGCAGCTGTGAAGGGTGGGGCCAGAGCGCGCCCGTCTTACGCAGCATTAAGGATATCAGACATTGGCCTGCTTGTGGTGGGGAGACACGAGGAGGTTTTAGGCAAGGGAGCAACAGGACCCGGTCTGCATTGTACACCCAGGGCACAGGGGGTGAGGTGTGCAGATGATGCTGGAGGGAAGGAAGTGGGCTCCGGGGCAGGGGGGCGAGGGGAGGGGGGCCTCCCTGGGCAGTGACGGCAGAGAGGGAATGGGTCATGACCCATGCGGGCTGCAGGGCCTGTGGGACTTGGTGCCGAGTCGAGGCGGGATGGATGAAGAGAGAAGCCGGTCCGGTCAAGCATCCCAGGTGGGGTGCTAACTTGGGGCTGAAGTGGGTGGCGTCCCCAAGTAGGACAGGGGACCCAGGACACAAAGGCTGTTTGGAGGACCCAAAAATGGGTGGTTTCTGACCTGCTGAGTTTGAGATGTTATGAAACATCAGGTGGCCACATCCAGGGACTCGTACAAATGAGGCCGGAGCTGGGGGACGGCACTTAAGGGGAGGCTGTGATCTGGGGGACACTGGGAGAGGACTGGAACTCTGAGTGAGGATGAGCTGTACAAGGCGAGAGTGTAAAGAGAGAGAGGGAGAGGGAGACTGGGAGATGTGGCTCCGCCCAGGATGACAGTGAGCTCAGTAGGTACCCGGAGCCCCGCAAAGGGCAGGGCGCAGGGGGCAGGGTGAGCCGGGTATACTGAGCACCTGCGGAGAAACCTGGGCGGTACAGGTGGTGGTGCAGCCCATGCCCTCAGCAGTCCCCGGGGACCTCGGGGAGGCAGCCAGCACCCAATTCACAAGCACCTACTGTGTGTTCAGCTCTCTGTTGGGCCTCCAGTGCAATGAAAGGGGCAACAGAAGCCTGAGTGTGACTCGAAAACCTGTGTTCCCACCAAAGAGGCTTCCAGATGCAGGTAGGAAACCTTTCCTCGGCCTCAACCATGCCCCCAGCCCAGGCGCCGGAGCAGCCACAGCGCTCAAGACAGAGGCCTATCCGGATCAGCCTGGGCCTCTGGTGGCGATCCATCTCCCAGAGTGAGAACTCACCCAGACTCTGGGCGTCCTGAAAGAGGACAGTTCTGGGCGCTCATCCCAACTCTGCCCCTTACTAGCTGTGTGACCCTGGGTAAGTCACACAACCTCTCTGAGCCTCAGTGTCCTAGGTAACTTCCTTCCCTTGTAGGGTCACTGGGAGCAGCCAAGGAGATCACAGGAATGTAAACTTGTGCACAGCCGTCCCTCCCGCAAGCAGCACTCCCACCCTCCACGGGACAGGCACCCATCCGCTTAAAGTGTGGGGTGCCGCATTAAGGACCCGTCCTTTCCCCCCTAACAGCAGGCCGTGGTTGAGCTCCCCCTCCTCTTCTCCTTCCTTCCTTCCCTCCTCTCTCCTCTTTCACAGGAACTAAGAGCCCCCTTTTACAGCCCCTCGTGCAGGCCCCGGGGGAGCCAGAGGCTGGCAGAAATGACTGCTAATACTTCCAGGCACATTTACTGAAACCTTTTGACACGGAGGATATTTTTATGAGATAAGTGCCCTGTGTCGGTATCAACTGGCAAGTTTCATTGCTCACATTTCAGTCCTGCAAAAAGCCTTTTTCAATCACTGTCCATGGCAACGATAAACTTTAATGGCTGAGGGAAAGCCTGCAGCTCCGACACTCTCCGTCCTCCTACGTCCCTGCCCCACACCGCTGGCTGACCTCCCTCTTCTCCCCACAGGGCCGGAGGCCCAGGCAGAGGGCCAGATGCAGGGGGGGCCATCACCCTCGCTCCCCAAACCCCTGTTTCTCAACCTCAGAGCATCAGAGGCCCTGGAAGCATATTAGAAACACCAGGGATTTAAAAGGCCAATTCCCAGCCCAGCTCCAACCAACTGAGACCGAATCTCTGGGGTGGGTTCCAGGACATCAGCATTTTTAAAAGCTCCCCGGGGGGGTTCCCTGGGCGGGTGTGGAGAACAGCTGCACTTCCTCTGGGAAGGCAAGCCCTGGGTCACAACTTGATCTTCCCCGGGCGGCCACGCCAGGGCTCATGCATGCTCCCACGGACACCCTGTCCCGCACCCAGGAGGAGCTGGGCAGATGTGTGTCTCTGTTGGGAGGGAACCAAACCCAGAGGTCACGCGGTCACACAGAGAGCCGGGAACCAACATGCCCTCTGAGCCCAGGTCCTGCTTTTTCCATCTGAATGAGTCATATTTGAATGAGCAGAGCTGGGTGGAAGAATGGTCCAGGGCTGCCTCAGAGCAACAAAGGTTAACAGCCAAGGGATGAAGAAGAACATGTGAATGAATGAATGAATGAATGGCTTCTACCTACAGGAAATTCATCCCACTACCTCGGTGTCCTACAGGTAAGGATGGTGTTTGGTGTTCCTGAAGTGCTCATTTTCCAGAAGATCCTAGAACATTCCAGAACTCAAGGCAAGCAGGGCCTCCATCCATCCTACTGGTTGCTTGTGGTACCACCAGTGGAACCGTGCCCATTGTTCACAGCTGTCCTCACAGGATGAACTCACTCCTAGGACTGAGATGAGCTGAGGAGGGCAGCTTCCCCCCACCAGTGCTCTCCCACCACCTGCCAACCTCTTCCCAACCTCACCTCCCAGCAGCCCTACCCACACACCTGCCTCGGCAGCCCCTGACTTCTCTGGCCCCTGGGTGCGTCCCCAGTCAGACTTCCAGTCTCCCTGGGAGCATCTCCTGCCAGCCCTCCCCCACAGGTTCTTTTGTCATAATCCCTCTGGGTCCTTTGGGACAAGGAAGCATGGGATCAATGGGAAAGAGGGAGAGCAGAGCAGCCGAGGCAGGGAGTGGGGAGGGTCGTGGGGTCTCGGAAGGCTCATCTTCGCTTGGCCATTACAGCCAGCTCTGTCAGTGTCTGTGCAGGTTGCTGCGCACCTCGAGTGTGGCTAGAAGCTCTGTCATGCCGTCTATGTTGCCTGATGCAGAAAGGGAGACAGGCCGGTGACAGAGGACCAACAAGGGCTGAGTCTGAGTCTGACTCTGAGGTGGGCTCCTTCGTCTCACACATCCTCAGCCGGCCCGTCTTTTCAGGTTGTGCCACAGTCAAAGGTTCTAGGGCAGAAGATTCTGGGGACAGTGTGTCAGAACTGAGATCCCAGCTGTCTCACCGAGGCCCCTAAAGGGGCAGGTCACCAGCACCCAGCACCCACTAGCAAGGGGCCGGTGAACAGTCGAAGGAAACTGTCTGAATTGCCTTTTTAAACCAAACCAAACCAAACCCTGAATATTTCCTCTCTGGCCCCAAATTTTGCCATGAAGAACGGGCTTCGATAAATCCCTCCCCTGCCTCAGCTTGAACCATTTATTATACACAGAGTCTCAAAATGAACAACTTTTGCAACTTCCAAATATACTCACAAGCTCCACCTGTCCTCCCCCATCCATCAAGACAACAAAACACATTTCTCTTGGGAGATGCAAAAAAAAAAAAAAAAAAAAAAAACCAAAAAAACCAAAACAAACCCAGCACTGGGGACCAATTAAGCATTTCCTTTGAAATGCATGCGTGCCACAGATTGCTGAGGGTGAACTCCAACCTCTGAAGAAATGGGAACCAGATGCCAGGAACTGGAGGTACAGGCATTCTGCCACCACTGCCCTTCACGGAGAGAGACTCGGGGTGGGCAGCACAGACCCCGGTGGGTGGGACCGGGGGGCTCTGACTAATGTCATAGCCCAGGTTCGTGGCACCAGCTGGAATTTCCATTTTAGTCCTCACCCATGACAAGAAATGAGGGCCTCCCCACAGTCCCACAAACACACCCTGCCTCCCAGCCTTCCCTCCTTCCTGATTTTGCACACCCTCGGATTGCTGGTTTAAGCTCGCCTTCTTCCTCAAATACTCAAGCCTGCAGGAAACGTGTTCTCTCCCACTTAGGGACTAGCAGTCCGGCAAAGATACAGCCCTTGATCACAGAGTGACAGCTGCGATTAACCAGCACTACTCCTAATTAGATTGTGGGCTCTTCTTATAAATCATGTGTTTTCTCGGCAAGCTTTCTATAAGCAAGTGTTAAACGGCAACAGTAATGTGCTGATAGATGTCGACCACCAATTCTTGGGCAGAGGTGGGAGCCCTGGCTTATAGCATTTGCCAATTTCCATGGTGTAAATGTGCTCACTGAGGCTGATTTCAAGCTGCCAATGGGCGATCACTGAACCTGGCCTTGGCCAATACGGAGAATGGCTCCCATGAGCTGGCCTGAGCTGATTCTGGCAAGAAACAGCCAAACTGGGGCTCCCCAATCCCCAGTGCTTCCTTAAGCAAGGGGATTCTTCAAAAAAAAAAAAAAAAAAAAAAAAAAAAAAGGACAAAAAAGTCTTGATTTCCTGAAAGTTGAATAATTCCATTTTCCACCTGAAAAAATGAGCAAGAAATGTTTCTTAATGAGAATACATGGTGCTGGAGACGGCATTATGTGGCACCCTGCTGGAAATCACTGTTAGAAAGAACTTGGTTCTACATCTCAAAAATCACACCCTCGGACTCCATGACCTAACCTTTTGCTCTATTCCAGGGTAAACACCTAAGTGCTGACAGGGGCTGGCGCTGAGATTTTGATCACAGCAGACCCCGAAAGACCAAACGACGGTATGCAACCTAGAGGTTCAGCAAGAGGGGAGGGGTTAAATTAAGTCTGAAGTCAACCTTCAAGAGGATTCTGCCAGGATTTAATCAGAAATGATGAGAAAAAGGGTTTGCTTGCTGTCGATGCCTCCTTTGTGAAGTTAGGTTCCACGCGCACTGTCTTTCTCTTGCAGACCCCTGCTCTCCTCGTGCTCACCAGAGGCCTAGCCGGGCGCTGGGGACGTGGGGACCCTCCCCGGTGGACGCTGCCTCTCCACCAGAGGCCTGGAGTAATGGGTTGGCCAAACAGATGGGATAAATCAATGCCAAGGACGCTGTCACCCTGGGCAATCCCGCACCATTCAATTTTCATGTGAATTTAGCAGCTCTGCATGGTTTTTAAGAACCCAATTGTATCCTGACACTTTTTAAATGATGCCTCTTTACATCCGGCCGTAATTTATCTTTTACTTAGGAGCAGCTCCACTTCCATAACCATTTGAAGGGAAGAAAAAAAAAAACAGACCGACTTCACTTAATTTACAATAGTCCACACTCAGTAAAACACGGATGACAGAGGTTTGCCAAATGTGAATTTCATGTCAGCAGCTCATTTTGGTAAAGCTTAAGTGGTTTTATTTTGAAAGAAAATACACATTTAAAAAATGTTTACAGATTGGAGTGGGGGGTGAGGGTAAGTGTGTGGGTGTGTGAGAAAGGACTTGTGCTGGTACAAACCCCCAAAGCTCAGATTTCTACCCATTAGGCAAAAAGGTTCTGTTTTCCCTTTTTACCTAAAAAAGAAAAATATGAGTCATTTCAAATTCTTGAGAAGTCCAAAGGAATGTGAGTGACCAGATAGATGTTCCGGTGGGTCTTTCCTCATCCTTCTAAAGGTATGATCTGAGCCTGAAGCGGGGAGCAGCGGACACGGGGTACCCCCAGCCCCGACCTCCTCCACCAGCCTGAGCAAACCACCCAACGGTGCTGACTTCCACTTTTTTGAAACAACTACTGTCGTCACACACATCCCTTGGCTATTCAGCACCCGGGGGCTGTGAGAGTAAAAGGCAGTCGATGGAAGGACAGCAGATAATGTTTATCCCAGAGCCCGGAAGGAAATAGGTATTGTCCGCCATCTTGTTTAATCCACGAGACCCTCATGGGGTTGGGTTTATTGTCCCTACTGTACAGAGGGGAAACCGCGGCAGTGGATGCTCAGCTCCTGGGCACAGGGGCACCTAGCTTGTTGGCCAGTTGCCTTCAGAGTTCATGGAGAGCATGACAACTGGGTTCACCAAATGGAAGTGTCCTTCAGATCTGGAAACTGCCCTGTCCTGGGTTTTGCTACTCAAAGGGTGGCCCAAGCACCGGCGGCCTTCACATCACCTGGTGTGTCCTGGGCCCACACCAGCCTATGGATTCAGACACTGAATTTAAACCAGATCCTGGGGTGATTGGTTTGAGAAGTACTGATGTAAGGGGTATTTTCTGTTAAAGAAGGAACGCGAAAAGGCTCTCTGGTGGTGCCAAGGTGCTGGAGAGCCGCGGTGCACACTCCCACAAAGGGCCACTGTCCCCTCACAGAGCCACTTAGAATTTACTGCAGGCCCACACCTGGGTTGGACACCCGTCAGAAAAACAGCCTGCATTTGTACTCACTGTGCAGACCTCGTCTCTAAAGCATATTTTCATCCAGTACCTCATTTAACCCTCGGGCGGCCACAAGAGAGGGGCAAGCTGGGAGGCGGAGGCCCGTTCCCGAGACGGGTCCAGTCCGGGCCTGAGCAGAAAGCGGGTCCTCGGGCTGCCAGCCTCTGCCGGGGCCCACACAATCGCCCTCAGTTCCTCGCAAGAGGTTCCCACAGCCAGCGAGGCCTTCCAGAAACTGTGAGGGGAGGTGAGCCCGCGCGGGCCCAGCCACAGGCACACAGCAGCAGCCTGGGAGTCGTGGGGCTAGGCGATGGGGTGCGGGACGTGTGTGCGACACACACCGAACACGTGTCCAAAAAAGGAAGCCCTCGGAAGCAAACGAAAGTGAGAAACGTGTTCTCCCTCCTCTCCTACGGTGCTTGCTTCGCGATCACAGGTCTCTGCAGAACCCATCTCCCGCCGAGATGCCGGCTTGTAAAACTCACACGCACCAAGAGGCCCAGCTGCAGCTCTGCTCCCAACGAGCCCAAGGAGAGAGCCGTCCTGGCAGGGAGCGGGAGGCCTGCCGTCTGGAGCAGGGTTCCGGCGAAGGCCCCGGGGTGCGGTGGAGAGGTGGGAATGTGTGAGCAGTCAGGCGTCCTGGGCCTGAGGAAGCAAGACGGCAACTCTCGCCCTTCCCACACAGCCCCTTCAGTGTGCCCCCGTCTGGAGGTGCCAGGAGCTCACGACGGCCTGGCTCTGGGTTTTAAAAAAATGCTGCATTGGCATGCACGTGCGCCTTGACCCCGGAGCTGGCCCCCTTGCAGCCTGGGGAAGATCCAGCTCCGCCGACCGGTCACTGTGCTGTCTGACCCAAATGACTCTACCTCTCTGAGCCTCAGCTTCCTCACCTAAAACCGGCAGTAATAATTCTTCCCACCCAGGGTGGGGTGGTGATAAAACGACGCTCTCTGGGTAAAGTGTCGAGCCCACAGTGGATGCCCCATAAATGTTCATTTGCCTTCCCTACAGCCAGGCTCTGCGCTCCACGCGCGGGAGAGAAAGACAAACACACCACAGTTAAGAGCGAAGACGGGACCGCATGCCCCAGAGTTAGGGAAGCCCTTGCTGACATCCATTTGCATCGACTTCTGCGAGGGCTCCAATTTTCAAAGCTTGATAGTTAATTTAGATCTTTATTTTTCACTGTAAATACAACATACGTTTACAGAGCTATTTCTTTTTCTCTGTAAACACAGCAAATGTCTGGGGAAAATATAATCCCAAACTCACAGGACTGGAATGATTTTTTTTATGACAATCATTGCGTTTGTTTGCTTGAATCTACCACAGCAGTGCATAATGCTGCTGTGTTTTACTGTGATTTGGGAGGAGGGGGGCGTGGGTGGGAACCGCATCTCGCAAGAACTGTAAGAGAAGACAGCAGGGAAAGGGGTCCTCCCTGGGAAAATACTTCTGCATTTACTCCTCTGAATGGCGGAAGCTGGAAAGACAGAATGCCCCGGGGCTGGCCACCAAAACCAGTCAGACGGGACATGACGGTGATGTCGAATGCACGATATAACGTCGCTCCGATGGGCGGAGTTATTGGACGATTTCGTGAAACGGGGTGAAAATGTCTCATAAAATTTCAGGACCCGAAAGAGACGATCGAATTCTGTATTTATAGAATCAAAGATATCATCAGTTCGACCTGAGAGATTATCAGTCAAACCCGCTCAGCGTCCTGACGGGGGAAACTGAGACCCCAAGATGTCACCTGCCTGAGATCACAGATGTTAAGGGCAAAGGCTGAGAGAGCAAATTTCCCTTGTTCTTTGTTTGTTTGTTTTTTCCCCAAACAGAGAGAGTTATGGGATGCGTGGGGTCTGAGCAGGTAATGTACAGCATCCTCAGGATTTGAGGCCAGGGAGGACTGTTTCCTGCAGACAAGGGAAGCCAACAGCTCTGCTGAGAAAGGCTCACAAAATCCCGAGTGGGTGTCTTCCACGAGGAGACTGGGAACCCAACAGAAACCCTCCCTCCTGAAATCCTGGGCCCACGGTTTTGATGCCCTCCTCACAAAAATAGCATTTTGATGGACCTTATTACATTTTTAATATTTTTACCTCTTATTAGGCAAGAGGGAGCCTCTGCATGGAATGGCAAACCTAAGAGAAGACATGGCTCCCTCAAGCCAGGAGGGGTCTGGGCAGAACGAGGGAGCTGCGCCCACACAGCTTCCGACGGAAAGACAGATTTAGGACCCAAAAGATGAAGCCCTATTTCCCCTCCCCGGAAATAAACTTGGGGAGTTCCCGCCCTCTGAGGCTGACACAGACAGGGTCCAGAAGTCTGGATGTATTTGCATGCTATTGATACACGATGGGGTATCAATAGGAGAGGTGTCTGTGGGGAGGGCACCTATATTTGGGGTAACCTCAGGGGGAGAGTTCTGTTCTCCCAGAGCATTTCTGGGGCCTCTGCCCACGGGATGACGGTGGAAGCTCTCTCCCATCCTAGTGCCCCCCCAATCCTTAACACAGGCCGCCCGGGAGGGGAGGGGGTACACCTCCTTCCCCAGCCCCCGCCCCCCACAAGCACGGGCCCTCGCTTTGACTTGTCAATTTTTATTTTAGGATCCCCCTTTCTTTATTCTGGCCTCCTTTTTAGTCGAGCCTGTTAAACAGCATGCATATTTTTGGAGGCTGCCTCTAGAACCGCACAGGATAAAAATGAATAAACAAATCTCGCCAAGAGTTCATTCTTGTGACTTTTGAGTGATGAATCCCCAAGCTGGGGATTCTTTAAGAAAGAGGGAAAAAGGAACAAGCCTTCAAAAGAGTTTTGTCTGTATGAGTTTCAAAGGAAGCAGAGACCTGTTCACACTCCCACCTTTATAACAAAATGCCAGTTGGTGGTGGTGCAATTTTTCCCTGGAAACTTGGACGGCTGCGTTCGTGGCACTGGCATCACCTGCCTTTAGAGTTTTCATCGTGTTCTTCAGAAGAAAGGCCACCTCCCTCGTGTCTCAGTACGTACGTGCCCCAACCTGACATGGTCAGCCTGGCTAACGCTCATGGGTTGAGACTCCGTCCCTTCTCTGCCTGCACCCTGCCTGGCCTCACCCCATCTCAGGTAGGGAAGACAGGGGACCCCGTGGCCCTGTGACTCCCTATAGACTCTCCCCCCTCAACCTCAGCTTCCTGAGGTCTGGGACGATGGGGATGGAGGCCGCCTCCAGGCTGTCCTCAGAAGGGAACAGAGGGAGGGTGGGGAAGAGGAAGGCAGGAAGGGAGGGAGAAATCTCAAGCTATACCCACTGCTGAGAGGTACACTGACCAATGAGGCAGGTGAGAACCACTTCGTTCAGCCTCAGGGAAGGGGAGATGGGGGGACAAGAAAAATGAGACACTGTCGCTCTTAGCTTGCTAGGACCCACAACGCTGGAGCCTGCACACGGTTCACCCTTCTGATGTTCACTGTGGGCGCCCCCTGATCGCTATTTCTTCATCAGTACAAAGGGAGGGACGAGCCCCATCTGATAACGACTTCAGAGCCCTCTGTAAATATCAAGGTCGGAGTCAGAAAACCTAAGCGGCCAGAGCGGGAGAGAATCCTTCACTTTATCTTTTTTAAGATTTAAAACAAATCTTTTAGAAGATGTACTTATTTATTTTAAAGAGAAAGGGAGAGAGAGAGCTCCCGGGCTCGTGCAGTGGAGGGAGGGGCAGAAGAAGAGGGAGAGAGAGACTCCCAAGCAGGCTCCCTGCTGAGAGCGCAGCCCTACCCGGAGCTCCATTTCAGGACATCGAGATCATGACCTGAGCCGAAATCGAGAGTAGGATGTGTGACCGACTGAGCCACCCAAGCGCCGCTAAGGATTTTATTTTTAAGTAATCTCTACACCCAACATGGGGTTTGAACTCACAACCCTGAGATCGAGAGTCCCATGCTCTACAGACTGACCCAGCCACGTGCCCCCCTCCTGTTTTAAAAAGAGGAAAGGAAGGGGTAAGTGGCTGGGGATGAACACTCAGTTGAGGAAGGTCCCCATCTCCAAGCCCCACCGCTTCCACGAGGCTCGTCCTGTCTGGTGGAACTTGAGGACCTTACGTGAGAAACGTATACTTCTCATTCATCACATTCTCCCCCCACTTCTAAAAAGAAACCGTCTAACCTCCCCGTCTTCCCTTCCTAACGTTTGCCTGTTTCTTCCATAAGTTCATTCAGTGCCAAGTCCAAGTAAAACTTTTCTGCTCCATTATTTCAAGCCGGGTTTGCATTTTCAGTTTTCTTGGGGTTTTTTGTGGTCTTTGTTGTCCTTTTCTTCCTTGTTTCCCAGGAGGCAGGAGCTGCTGGCATCACAGCAGAGGGAGCTTGGGCCAGCCCGGGGGTGGGGTGGGGAGGTGTGGGGGTGTCCACAGACTCGTGGCCAAAGCCCCGGCTTGGGGAGCCCTTCCCTCACTCTCAGGGAGGTGCCCACCGAGGCACCAGAAAGCAGGCAAACTGTGCCTCTTCTGCACGAAAGCAGCAAACACGGGAGAGTGGACTGATTTGCGTGTGGGCTTGAAGCTGCGTCCCCCACCGCGCCTTCTCTCCTTTCTAGTTCTCTGGCCAATGCTGCGATGCCTCCCCGTCCAATTCTTACCAGAGCGCAGATTTAGAAGCACCGAAATCGATGTGGAGCCCAGAGCCCCTGCGCTCTAGCAGTAAGGGTTGACCAAGTATTGACGCAGCACGGCACTCAAGAAAGAGGGTGGGAGGGGAACAGAATGCAAGGGAGGGAACAGAGCAGGCGCTTCGGAGAGCTAGAGGTTGAATTCCCCAGGGCGCAATTAAAACCCAGCCCCTGTGTCACCCTGGCAGTCACGTGGGCCCCTGGGAAGCACTCTTTTCTAAGGGGGCTGGTACCAGCCACCAAAACTGCATTAAAAATTAAACAAGCGAGTGTTGCTTTCAGAAAGTGCCCAGATTTGGGAGACAGGCAAACGCTTGGGAAAAATCAGGGAGGCTCGAGAATAAAACTCACACCTTTGCCAGCAAGTTGGGTTTTCAGTTAAGCGGTGTAAAAAGAAAGGAAACATGAACGAGCACCCCAAACTCAGTGCAGGCCAGCACAAAGACCCGGGAGGACCCCGGCCGGGGCTTTCAAGACTTCTGTCCCCACAGTGGGCCTCCCTCGGGCCTCAGCCTCCCGAGGTGATTAACATGCAGCGGGCTGCGGAGGAATGTGATTGTATTCTGCGGGGGAGGCTGAGAGGTGCAGGGGGTCAGGTGGCTTGCTGTTAAATCACGGTGTTGTCAGCCCACACAATTCCTCTTCCCTCAGGCTCGGCCATTACTCGGGTTTATGCAAAATAAACAGCTTTGCTAAATATTCCCCCAGACGGGTCCCACAAAGGCCCGGGCGAAGGAGGCAGAATGCACCCAGAGAGCCAGAAAACTGTCTGCCTTCTTGTTCAACGGCCTGGCCCGGGAGTTGGGCTGTCTCCTGTCCGTCTTTTCTTAGTCGGCTTCAAGTTTTCCTTTTTTCTGTTTGGTTGGTTTTGTGTTTAGCTTTTCTTTCTGTTTTGGTAATTCCTCCCAAGACACTGCCATGAATACTGTGAACTTATTCTTGTCTGGCTCTGACTCACTCCCTTTACTGTCTTCAGCTACGTAAGACTTACAATTCCCACTTTTCTATAGGGGAACTGAGCCATGAGAAATCTCTTATAAACGCTCCCAGAAAGGAACCAGTTCTCAGAAGATCCTTCAAGACAGGCTCGGAGGTGGGGGCTGTGGGCGCCCAGCAAGAATCCTAATTGTCCCAGCGCCACACACATGCGCCAGGTGGGGGAGGGGAGCCAGGGGCAGAGAGTTGAAAACAACTCTCCCTTTCTTGGGGGAGCTGGGTTTGGCTATTCACCTTGAGCCCACCCTTCTCTCCCTGTTTCTGTCCATCAGTAAGAACAAAACCAGAATAGAAACATGTCATAGAAACCCCCCACTGGCAACGGCAGCCCAGCCTTCCTCCAAACGACCTGGGGACAGGCAGGGCTATAGAAATCTCTAAGATTGCAGTTTCAAGACCCCTTAGTCAGAAAACTAATAACTATGGGGGGGCGGGCGGCAGTGGCTTGGCTAGGCAGGGGTCATCGTCCTTACTTTGCACATGAGACTGAGGCACGGGAGACAAGCCTGCTCCACGGTTCGTGGGGGGCTATCTCACCTGACTTCAAGTTCACGGTTTCTGCCAGGGAAGTGGCATCAACCCCATTGGGTCTGGGTGTCCCAGAGGCAGACTGGGCAACAAGGATGTGAGGTGACAGGCCACCTGTAGGGCACCAGGGCAAAGCAAGGGCAGGAGGCTAACCGGGGGCATTAGCATACTCCCTAGGGAGTATGTGCAAGTAAGCTTACTTAAAGCTGCAGGGACACTCTGGGAACCATTGTAGACCCACCCAACCGATGGGGAGGGAGCTGAGGTATTAATACACCAATTCTTCAATAACCATTTGTTAATAAGTAAGGTTGTTGATTTGGGATGTTCCTTTAGCTGGAACCCTGGCAACAGCAAGAGAAAGCCCTCATGCACAGACACGAGGGGGCCAGGACCCCCCGAAGTGGTCTGGAGGCGGCAGTAAGCACGGGGCACAAGGTCTTCTGCAGCTCACCAGGACACTGCCCAGCTAGCAGATGGACACCAGAACTCGCCCCTTAGTGGGGCCCCTTTCTAGTTGTGCAGCATGGAGTGGGCTGTATGCACCCACTTTCCTGAGGCACAAATAGATGCCTGTACCCTGCCCAAGGCCTCTCGGACTCTCCTGCCTAGCAAAACCAATGCTGCGTGGACCATGGACCACATAGTTCCATGGGCCCAGATCTCAGCCCTTCCAGACCTGGGGTGGGGGGGGTGGGGGTGGGGGTAGGCTCTAGCCCACCACCTGCAGAAACTTCTCCTGAAATAAACCTCTCCTTGTGACCCAGGAGAACCATCAAGGGGTCAAAACAAGGAAAAGACAGGCCTGTGATTTGAAAAAAGAGATCGAATCTTACCTCCCTTTCTTTTCCTTTAACCCTCACTGGGAGGCAGGGAGAGGACAACAGGACAATACTTTTAATAACTGCCTATTCAGAGTGCTCGGTTAAGTAGCCGAAGGAGGTGACAAGGCAAACGCTGGTGTGGTGTCAGGAGGGGAGTGGGCTTCGCCCACCATTGCTTCAGTAGGGTCTGGTGCTGGTCACACATGGGGGATTGCAGTGGAAAGAGGGGTCTCTATTCCAGGACTCTTGTCAATCCAGTTTCTCCCCAGATCTCCAAGGTCTCTATTCTCAGCACCTGAGGACCACCAAGTGGGCAAAGTCCCTTTCTGCTCTTCCAAATGGAGTCGGGTACACAGAGGAGGGGCCGGTCACAAGGAGAGAGAAAGGAGCCGGGCTCTTCTGGTCAAGACAGCAAGTGTGCCCCCTCCACTCCTGGCAGCTCAGGGATGGGAACCGGTTTCCCAGCGGGAGGCACCTGAGCCCTGCCCCTCCCTGCAAAGCCATCAGGAAGGACCAGCCCTGATTTCACCCCTCCCCAAAATACAGGCTTCGACTGCATGCTGCAAGTCTTTCCAGCGGCCAGTTTCATTTTATTTATCCAACAGCTGTACAGCACTCGCTCCAGACCAGGCACTTACAAACGGCAATTCATCTAATCCTCAGAACAATCCCCATACAGTGGGTCCACTTCTTGTCCTTGTTTCACGGAAAAAGAAACAGAAGAAGAGCAGTTTAAGAGCGAGAATTGGGTGCCTGGGTAACTCAGCGAGTTAAGCGTCGGCCCTCAGCTCGGGTCATGATCCCGGAGTCCCGGGATCGAGTCCTGCACGGGGCTCCCTGCTCAGCGGAGAGTCTGTTTCTCCCTCTCCCTCTGCTCTGTCTGTCAAATAAATAAATAAAATCTTTTAAAAAATAAAAAAATAAAAGAGCCAGAATTCAAACCCAGACAGTCAACTTCTAATCATAAAGCTAACACCTCCCCACAAGCCTCTTCTCTGCCGAATGCCCACATGTTCTTGCAAAGGCAGCTCAAGCATCACCTCCTCCAGAAGGGCTTCCTTACTTCCTCCTCCCACCTGGACCTCGCTCCCGCACCAGCTCTGCTCGCCCCAGCACCTCTCACCCACTCCTCCGCCACCCCATCAGCTCCCTGAGGCCCACGCCTGGTGTCCAGCGCGTCCTCTAGAAATCTCCGCTGGCGAATGGACTACTCAGTGAATGAACCAATGGACACGATCCTGAGAAGCCACTAGAAGAAAGCCACCCCCAACAAGCAAACACCACGGGGTGAAAAGTGGTCAGAGCGGAAGCAGAGGATACCCATCCTTGTTCCTACTACCTGGCTGCCAGTTCTAGGGAGCCAAGCCTCTGTGGACCGCTGGCCCCCGCTCTATAGCCCCCCGGGCTCCCAGAAGGGCAAGATGCTGTCCTGAGAGAGGCCTGACGCCTGGTGAGACACATAGCTAGCTTACTTGGGGAGGAGCTCGTGAAGACACAGGGCTTGATCCACATTGCATTTGAACTAAATTTTCCGTTTGGAGAGAATTTTAGATTCAAATGTGGTTGTAAGAAATTATCATAGAAATTCTGGGTACCCTTCTCCCAGATTTCCCCAAGGATGTCTTGCGAAACCATAACGTGACATCAGAACCAAGATACTGCCATTGACAGAATCCCTCCACCTGTTCCGATCTTCCCAGTTTGACTTGTACGCACGTGTGTGCACACAGGCTGTTATCCACCTCAGTGAATGACTCCATACCAGGAGGATTCTTTGTGTGCCCTTTGATAACCACGTCCACCTCCCTCCTGCCCCTCCCCCCACTGCCTTTAGCCCCTGGCCAACAATCATCTGTCTTCTGTTCCTAAAATTTTGTCATTTCAAAAATTTTACCTAAGTGGCATCATCCAGTTTGTAACCTTTGGGACTGACTTTCTAACTCAGCGTAATGTACTAGAGATGAGTTTGTTCCTTTTTATTGCCAACCAGTATTCCGTGGTAAGGCTGGAGCATTCTGTGCAACCATTCACCCACCGAAGGGCATGCGGATCGTTTCTGGCTCGGGGCTATTACAAATAAAGCTGCTACAAACATTCCCATACAGGCTTCTGTGTGAAGCTCAATTTTCACGTCTCTGGGATGAATGCCCGAGAGCGCACCTGCTGTATGATATGGTATACACAGATTTAATTTGGGAAGGGGCGGCCACACTGTTTTCTGGAGCGGCCTTACCGGTTTTACATTCCTACGAGCAATGTGTGAGTAACCCAGCTGTCCCACTTCCTTTCCAGCATTTGGTGTTGTCACTAACGTATCTTAACTGTTCCGAAAGGGGCGTCGTGGTTCCTCATCGTGGACTTAGCCTGCATTCCCTTAATGGCCAGTGAAAGTGAACATCTTTTCACGTGCTTGTCTGCCATCCGTATGCATTCTTTTTGGTGACTTTTTTTTTTTTTTTTTTAGAGATAGAGAAGGAGAGCATGTGAACCGGAGGGGAAGTGGGGGTCGGGGAGAATCTCAAGCAGGCTCCATGCTCAGCGTGGAGCCCGAAATGGGGCTCCAATTCACGACCCTGAGATCAAAAATCAAGAGTTGGACACTTAGGGGCGCCTGGGTGGCACAGAGGTTGAGCGTCTGCCTTCGGCTCAGGGCGTGATCCCGGCGTTATGGGATCGAGCCCCACATCAGGCTCCTCTGCTATGAGCCTGCTTCTTCCTCTCCCACTCCCCCTGCTTGTGTTCCCTCTCTCACTGGCTGTCTCTATCTCTGTCAAATAAATAAATAAAATCTTTTAAAAAAAAAGAGTTGGACGCTTAACCGACTGAGCCACCCAGGAGCCCCAATTTGGTGACATTCGTCTCTCATCTTTTGCTCACTTTTGAATTGGACTGTTTCTGCTTTTACTGTTGAGTCTTGACAACTCCTTATATATTCTAAGTGCTAGTCCTTTATCAGATATGCGGTTTGCATATATTTTCTCCCAGCCTGTAGCTTGTCCTTTCACCCTCCTAATTAAGGGTCTTTTGAAAAGCACACTTTTGTGGTTTTGGTGAAGTCCAATCTCACCAATTTTTCCTTGCAGCTGATCACGGCTTTGCTGTCAAGATCCTGTGCCCTGGGTCGCGAACACTGCTTTCTGGAAGTTTTCTCATTTTGTTTTATATCCACATTGTGTTGCCATCTCTCATCCTTCCTAGGGTGCAGGAGCCTGTGCTCTCTGGGGGGGAAGTGCCCTTGCTTCCTGCCCATCTGCTGAGCCCCTTTTCACCTGCTGAGCTGTGTGCCTCCCTCCCACCTTCTGAGGACTGACTGGTTCCTTAGAACATCTTAATATGCTAAGTTAGCCCCAAGGGCCTCCCGACCTTTTTCAACAGCCTTTTTTGATGAGCGGAACTAGAAAAGCACTGAAAGAAAAGATCTGTTTTCTCTGTGGCCCCCGCGTCCCTGCTTCCCGAGGCCAGGTATCAAATGCAAGTTCTGTTCCCCTGAGGTCCTAGGGCACCCGATCCACTGACCTCATCCAGGGAACGTCCTTTTCCTGGACCAAGTCTTCCCAGCCACCTAGCGTAGACCCTCTTCACTGTACCTCCCCCAACCTGGGCAGAAGGGTTGGTCCCCGACTGGTGCTGGGTTGGCACCCTTTACCTCCATTCAACTGGAAATGGAGAGAGGGAGGAATGTGAAGGCACTTGCCAGCCGACAAGCCCGTGAACCCTCCAAGAACCACTTGCCAGCCGACAAGCCCGTGAACCCTCCAAGAACCACTTGCCAGCCAACAAGCCCGAGAACCGCTCGAGAAAAGGATTTGCTACGGGGGTCTCGGCCAAGGCTGGCTTGTCTGGGTCACCTCGGGCACCTCTCGTGGGGCCTGACCCCAGCCGTGACCCCTGGCCCTGAACTAGACGCAATTCTGAATAGAGGCCCATTTGAGAAAGACGGGTGTCAGCGATGGTTGTCAGCCTGTATGCCATAGTTCTGACGGTGACAATAGGAAATCCCTGATGGTTTAGAATATAGATTGTAATTTTTAAAAAAATCTCACTACCCTCCACCCCCAAACCAAACCTCAATGGCAGGGGCACGTCTAACTGAACAGCGGGCTTCTCAGGGGAGTGTGCCCCGTGGTCTGTGCGTCTCTAACTGCCGCCCATCCTCCCCCGAATCACAGCACAGGGTCGTCTGTGTCTCGAGAGGGAAAAAAAGCAACGGAAAATAAGAAGATAAAAGTGATGGTAATGCTGTTCCAAACCGAGAATCCAGGACCTTGGGTCTAGCTCCCAGGGCTCGTCAATGACGTCCCATCGGGAGAGCAAATGCAGTCGCCAGGCACCACCGATGTCCCAGAAAAACACCAAAAATAAAACCAAAAACATGTCCCGCCTCACCAAAAAAGACAGCAACAGCACCGGATTTTAGGACATTTTGGCAGCTCAAAGTGTTTACCCTGGCGACGGGGTGGGGGGGCCTTCCCTGCAGTGGACGAACACCCCTCCTCCCCCCCACCCCACACCCCGTGCTCTTCCTTTGAAGGTTTCTCTTCAGCATCCAGCCAGACAGACAGAACGAGGGCAGGTGATGGGGCAGGGGCTTAAGGGGGCCCATCGGGGCGGGCCTGGAGGAAGGCCGCTCCAAATCGCTCTGGCAAACTTGAACCGAGCGCAGGCCACCGTAGCTGGCAAATGACCAAGCGCCTGTGGGCCGGGTCGTGCTGACCGCGTCTAAGCCGCCGGGCTGCTCCCTGCCTTGGAGTGGACTTCCCGGGTCCCTGTCTGGGTGAGCAATAAAAAGGGTCTGTGAACGCATACCCAAAGCTTCTTAGCCGCCTGTCATTGATCTAGCACCGTGCAGGGACCCCGGCCCTCTCAAGGACCTGGGCAAACGCTGGTATTAGCGCTCTTCTTCCTCTTAAGGGTTTGCTCAGCAGCCACTCCACAGCTTCCCGAGGAGGAGACCCCCGACCCTGACAATCCATCAAGTGAATGCAAATTGTGGCCCAGACAAAACCAGGCAAACAGCACCCTGCTCTGGAATAATGGCCTCCGTGGGAGAAGGGCCCTTGCAACAATGATTGCTGTGTACACAGCCCACTAAATACCCACACTTCTGATTAGCCTCATAATGATTTGTGTGCGCACCGCCTCCTTTGAAATGCTCCCAAGTACATGGCACAAGTTGACTCAAAGCTAACCTCAAACAGTGGCCTTCCCGGGCTTCGTCAGCGCACGGAGCTGGCTATGCATAGCTCTTGCTACCGTTGATTACAAGGCTTTTGGAAATCCCACACGCAGCCCAGCAAGGAAAAGAGCACTTGGAGCGGGCGATAACCACAGGCTAAAGGCTCCGGCTGGAAACGACCTGATCTGGTGAGCTCCAGTTCGGGGTCCCTGTCGGGGAGGGTTCCCGGGGCGCCCCTGAGCTGTCTGTTCACAGAATGGGATGCCCCCTCCCACTGTCTCTGCGGCTGGCACTGTCTACACCATGTGCATTGTGGGCGTTTTCAGACAGGGCATCCAGCCACCTGTTTCCGGTGACCACAGGAATCCATCGGGGCCAGCTTCTGAGGCTCGCTTGGGAGGCCAGGCCTCTTCCTAGAGTGTCACTGGCGCCCACAGAGAAAAAAACATGGGTGTGTCGCACATATATCTATCTCCATGTGTTTCTGGAGCCTCGTCTTGGCCCACACGGACCTCTCTTCTGAGCGCCCTATGAGCCCCCGCCTCTTGGGATGGGACGCGTCCAACAGAGACAGAGCTCGGCATTTTCTCCCCACACCCCCTCTCTCGCAGGGTCCCCCCATCTTGGTGAAGGCACCATCAACCACTCAGCCAGGGTCCTCCTGGATTCCTCCCTGGCCTTGAGTCCACACAGCAGACATGGCTGTGGCCTCCGCCTCTCTTGTGTCAGACTTTGCCGCCTCCTGAACAGTCTCCCGGCCCGGCCACGTCGGCATTCACCCCCCCACCCCCACTTTCGTGCCCCTCAGGAAGATCAGCACAAGCTTTCCAAAATACAGGTCTGATCGTATCCCTCCCCTTCATACGCTCTTTGACAAAATGGGACAAGGAATCCCTGCCTCACGAGGTTGGTCTGTGGAGCACACACCGATCCGTATTAAAAAGATCTGGCAGTTCCAGCCCCATGTTGGGAGTAGAGATTACTTAAGAAAATAAAAAAAGAAAATCTTAAAAAAAACCCCAAAAACCAGATCTGGCGTATAACAGGTGCTCAATAAACAGGACTGGTTCCAGTGTTCATTGTCTTAGAGTCACAGAGGGAGCACAGCACAGCTTTAGCTCACACTCCTACGTGATAGTGACGATTACCTGAATGCGAATGACAAGGCCCTGGTCTGAAGGGCCCCTCCCTCCCCCACACGACCAAGCAGAGCTCGGTGCGACCAGACTCTTCCTCCTCCAGTGCAAAGCAGAGGCCCTCGGCTTCCAGGGAGCAGAGACGATGTTATTTTTAATCTTCCCCCGAGGCCTCAAGCCTGAGTCACTCTGCCCACCTGCTAGACGCCCTCCTGTGCCAACAGCCACCTCGCGTGCTCTGTTTGTCCAAGTGGCCCTGGATCAGCTGCCTGTTGCCATGGCCTCCACCGCAGCCCTCGGAGGCCGCCAGTCAGACAAACATGGGGTCGGAACAGGAAGGGCCGGGAAAACACACGCTACACCCGGAGAGAACCCAGGGGAGCAGAAGAAGCCGTCTACCCAGGCAGAAGGTCTGGGCGGGGCTCTGAGGCTGGGGCAGCCAGGCACAAGGGGCTACCTGCAGGGGGCAGTTATTCTAGAACCCGAATGCTGGCTTACTGGCTGTGAGGAGGGGCTGTCTGTGAGACTCGAGCCTGCCCCATTTGCAGTGGGGGGCATTCACGAAGCCCAATGGGATTGGCAGTCTCTGGGGCAGGGGTCTGACAACATAGTGCTAAGGCAATGACAATGGACTGTCCACAATCATGGGTGTCTTCTGTGGACCAGGCCCAGCAGCAATGGGATATACAGACACAGGCCTGCCCTTGAGGCCCACAATCTAATCGGAGCCACAGACTCTAATAGGCAGTAGGCTTCGTGCGGGCACCACCTGTGGCTTTGACCTCTGGTGCCCTCACAATTCCCAGAAGGCAGATCTTTCTTGCTAGGGAAAAGGGAATCTGGGAAGGCTTCCTGGAGGTGATGATGTTTAAGCTGGACCTTGAAGGGCAGTTAGATTTGGATGGGCAGAGGTGGGATGGGGCATTCAGAGGTGAGCTAGAAATGGGCAGAGAGGGAGCTGAGGCGCAGCACGGGGACCAGAGAAAGGCAAAGTGAGCCTGGGCTGGTGGCAGCAACAGGGAGAGGTTGCGGAATGGAAGAAAACAGTGCAGCAACTCCTCTTTCTGGTCCGGTGGGGCGAGCAGACGTTGGGCCTCACTCCAACAGGGCAGTGGGACAGGTCTGGGCCTGGCCGTGTGGCTGGCGGGATAAGTACTCGCTGACTCTGTGCTGTCCACTCCAGGGACCCCCATGGCTATTCTAATGTCACTTGGCTTCGGGGTGGGTGAACGGTGGGGACCCAGCCTGATTAAATCCACCATCGCCACCGGGGCCCATAGCTGTATATCTCCAATGTGGGGGAAGTGACATCTCACAGCCTGTGCACAGCTTCATTTCCGAAAAGAATGTGTGAGAGGGGGAAGGTCAGGAGACAGGCACAGCCGTAAATTTGATGGAAGGTTTAGCTGGAAACCCCATTAAATCCACACATGGCTCGATGCTGGGCAATGTCCTTCCTCCGAGTCTGCTGAATGGGGCCAGGGAGGTGAGGGACTCACTAAGTAATGTCCTCATTTTTTGGTGTCTCCTATTACCCAGGGGATGAAAAACCCATTACCCATAAGGTTTAGTGGCACTTGGTCCCAGGACTGCGATATTGTCCTTTACCTGAGCCTTCCCCTTGGCCAGTACATGCGGCGCTCTGCCCCTGTTGGCCTCTGTCTGCTCCACCATCTGTGTGGACGGCCTTGCTCTCCCCAAAGCCCTGGCCCCGGCCTCCCTCCTGGGTGGGTGCTCTCTCCCCTACATGGTGGGACCTGGCTGGGCCTGGGCCGTGGGGCGCAGGGTGAGTGTGGGCCAAGTCAGGGAAACCAGCAATGTGCGGCTGTGGGCCAGTGTTGGCTGCCTGCTTCGAGCTGCCCGTGTTCCCTGGAAGGCCCCCAATCCGGGACCTCTGGTGGGGCCTTGCAAATGTACAACACGGAGCACAGGTGTGCCCTACAGAAGCGTGTCCCCCTCCTCAGGGAGGGCCTGAGCGCAGACTGTTTTACCTGGAAGAACCCCGCCGCCCACCGCCCAGAGAGAAACAGGCTGGAGACACGGGTCTAGGTGCCTCCTCCTACCCCCACCCCTAGGTGTCAGAGCCTTACCTGTCACTAGTAAGTAGCCTCTGTCCAAGACACAGCTCAAGAACCACACAAACAGTGAAGGTGACAGAACCGGGTTCAAATCTCAGCTGTGCAAACTTCGTGAATAACTGAACCTCTCTGAGCCGCTGTTTCCTAGGTCTGTTACATGGGGTCATGATGATACCTATCTTCCTATCCCTGTTGTGGGATTTAAGGAGTGGCAAATGCTCAACAATCATCTGCAAGCATCACAACTTCCTTTACAGGCTGACAGTCAAGCGTATCTTCTGGTCCTGACAAGGGTGCAGATTTCGTCATTAGAGCAAGTGGAACCCCTCGCAGGGACGGGAGGGACCCTGTTCCTGCTGCCTCAGAAGCCCCAGCTCAACAGGCTTTCTGATGCCATTTGTAGGAATGATATTCTAGAAGATGCAAAATTTCAGGGACAGAGAATGGAACAGAGGTTGCAGTGGGGGGCTGTAAGAGGTAGGAGATGAAAGCAAAGGGACAGGATGAACACTTTGGGGAGAGGGAACTATTCTAGGTGTTGACTGTAGTGGTGGCTACACACTGCACGCGTGTTAAAGTTTACAGACCTGAACAGCTCAAAAAGGCGAAGTTTCTGTATGTCACTTATACCTTAATTACCCCGACTTAAAAAAAAAAAAAGAAGAAGAACCAAGAGCTGGTTCTTTGAAAACATCAACAATATTGATATACCTCTAGCCAGACTCATCAAAAAAAAAAAAAAAAAGGCGAAAGGATTCAAATAAACAAAATCACAAATGAAAGAGAGGAGAAATAACCGTCGCCACAGAAATACAAACCATCATAAGAATATTATGAAAAACTATATGCCAACAAATTGGACAACCTAGAAAAAACAGATAAATTCCTAGAAACATAATCTCCCAACACTAAGCAGGAAGAAATCGAACACTTGAGCAAGCTGTGTTTGGGTTTTGGGTCACAGGGAGCTCCGGGCTCTCCCTCGAGACTACGCACTGTCTGCCAGCCACACCTGCCCTCCCTCCACCCCCTCCCCTCCTCCCTCCCTCCCACCTGCCCCCCTCCAGCGTCCAGGAGGGCTCTGGGAAGTGGGGAAGGGGGGTACTTCCCCAAGCTGGACACTGTCCCAGCCTCAACACTTCTGAGTGTGGCATGGGTGACTCTGACAGGACGCTGGGGAGAGGGCTCCGAAGTTCTGAATTTGCGCTGCCTTTCCCGAAAGCATCACGTTCAAGGTCTTGAGTGAGGGAGTGACGACACCCGTAGGAACCTCTGTGCACCCAACACAGGCACTTGCTCAGATAATCCTACTAAACATCTTACATACATACGCCTTGGCCCCATTTTACAGATGCAGAAACTGAGGCTCTGAGTGGTCACGTTACCATGGTAACACAAGTAGCTTTTCTCATCATCAGGTGCTGCCTTTTAAGGATGGTTTAAAAAAAAAAAAGACTAATTTCACGTTTTGCTCCTTGGGGTAGAAATATCAGTATCTCAGTCCAGGAAGCCAAGGAGAAGCTGTGCCGGGTCTTTTGTGCAACCATGACAGCTAAAAACAGTGATTTAACACGAAATTATGCTCAACTTCACCTCCAGGACCCAAATTTTCTTTTTCAAGATCAGTACAAATCAAATTTCTCCTTGGGAAAGACATAATTTAGCCATTTATAATTTCTCTCACATGCAAATATCTCCACTGTCCTAATCCAGCTCCTACCTGCTGTTTTCTGGCTGATTCCCGCTGTCTGACGTGTTCCAGGGCCTGGACAGAGAAACCAAAGGCTTTGCCTCTTAGTGGAGCATAACAAGTTTCGTGTTTGTTTGTGAATCATCACCTATGTGACCCGAGTTCCCCTTCTGAGGGCAGAGCTGGGGGACCCAGGGCAGAGGAGGAAAGAGGGCTGGATTTTAGGAGGGCGGGAAGGACTTGCAAAGGATGCCAGGTGCTCGGGAGAAATGTGGGGCTGGACTCAGATAAGGTGGCCCCACCCAGGCTGGAAAAGATGGCGGGGGGGGGGAAGAATCAAGAAACCCCTTACTTTTTTTTTAAAGATTTTATTTATTTATTTGACAGAGAGAGAGACAGCCAGCGAGAGAGGGAACACAAGCAGGGGGAGTGGGAGAGGAAGAAGCAGGCTCCCAACGGAGGAGTCTGACGTGGGGCTCGATCCCAGGACTCTGGGATCACGCCCTGAGCCGAAGGCAGACGCTTAATGACTGCGCCACCCAGGCGACCCAAGAAACCCCTTACTTTAAATCAGCACGGAAAGTAATTATGTTTGGCTAGTTATCTAATTAAAATTCCCAACCAGCAAAGCCCCCGTGGCTGGGTGCTAGAAATTCACGTAAAAACACGGTAAGGATACTAAGTATGAGGGTTGTGGGCTCCGAGCTGGCATCTGCTCAGCGGGTCCCATTTGCGGACAGAAACATCCTTTGCCTTCCTGTCCCTCGCACTCAGCGTCCTTAAGGAAGGCCCTTTCCCCCGCCCCTCAAGGGCCCCCCACGGTGAGAAGGTGGAAAAGCCAGGCCTGTCCACCTGTTGGATACTGTGCTCGCAGATGGGGTGCAGGGAGCTGGAGCGGGATCTCAGGACGCTGCCATGTGCGCCTATCCCCCCAGCACAATGTGCAGACATAGGGAAATGCACACGCATTACTCCATCTGGGCGTTTTAAGCGGCGTGTAAAATCCTAAATGCTGAAAAACAGCCGCCTGCGGAAGCGCAGCTAGAGGCTGAAGAAAATGATTGGTTTGCTCCTCTGGCTGGAGGGTCCCCCGCACAGGCAGGGGGGCTTTGGTGGGTTAAAAGTGCCTCATTAGCGTGGGCGCGTGCAAACAGAGTTTAACACACTGAATTGGAATCTACTGGTTTTGGTCCGCAAACTCCTAAGTAGTAATTATGGGTTACTGCAGGGTGACAGCCCGGGCAGCTAAGTGCAGCCCGATAATCTCCCAGATGCGGAGCCCTCGGGAAGGCTGCAGCCAGAGGCCAGCTAGCAGACGTGGACGTCCGCAGAGAGCGGCCTGGCTGGGGTGCCGGCTGTGGTATATGCAGCCCTCCTCCTCCTTTCCAGCCTACTGATGCCAGCTCGCCCCACACACCGCTGGGAACCCCGCTCGGCCTGGATCACGGATCCTCTCTGGCCTGCAGACAGCCTGTCCCAGGGTCTTAACAGGCTTCTCCCTCCCCACCGGCGTGAGAGCCATGCACACCTGACCACGCAAACTTGATCACACCTCTTTCCGGGCCAACCATTGAGCTCCCGTGTGGAGTCCACAGCCCCTCCGGGTCCAGGCTGCCACTGACCCTCTGGCCCTTCCAGGCCCTCCCTAGGACCAGATCTTTTGCCATTCCCCTCTTTTCTCTGTGAGCTGCTCCAGGCAGCGCTGTGTCTGCCTAAAGGCCTCTTGCCTAAGCCAAAGCCGGCCGTGGGAGGGCGCGGGGCTGGGCACAGGGGCACACAGAAGCCGTAACAAGGGAAGTCCCTGCACCAGAAGCAGAAGAAACAGTCTGAAAACCAGAAAAATTCAACTAAGCTTGCTTTTTTTCCCTTTTGCTCTAGGACAAGGAGTTTTAAAACTCAGTTTCATACCATGTGGATAATTCTGAATTCTGCATTTAGTTTTTTTACATTGTCTTATGTCATTAAGATTCTTCATAAATATCATTTTAGTGCACTCACACTGTCTCGTTCCACAGAGATTAATTTATTTAAACTTTCCCCTTTATTCAGCCAAGTCTTTAAACACTATAAAGTGACTTTACTACACCCATGATTCTGTTTATGCAGCATTCCTTGGTCTTAATTATTTGTATAAAGAGACGGTCTTCCTCCATTAGAGCCATTATTGGCCGCAAAAAATAACTAAGACACTTGACTGTACTATCATAAGGGGAAAAGAGTCTTTCTTTCCTTCTCATCCAGCCCCTGGCGGGAGGAAGCCACAGTGAATATTTGTGGTTGAAGGAAGAACGAATAGGTGAGTGGGTCAGTTTCTAAGTGAATATCTCCCCCTCACCGTCTATTTTTCTGAAGTTATAATTCTTTCACTTTCCATCAGAAACCCAGGCTCAGCCAACACTTTAGCGTATCATCTCAACCTGAACAGCCTTCCTAGATGTCGGTATAGAAGATTACACAAAAAATAAACAAATGACCTTTTCATAACAAATTCGAGTATCAAAACGGAGGCCTCGGGTACAGCGCCCTTGGAGAACAAGCAGTAATTATGACAGCTGACCACACACATACCTAAGATCCCGCGGTCTCACTCCTGGGTGAGTCCCAGCAGAAATGCGCGCCTACGTTCACCAAGACTGCACAAGGATGGTCACAAGCGGCACAGAACAGTCCCACACGGGAAACAACCCAAGTGTTCATCGACACTAAAACAGACCATGTATTGTGCTACGTTCACAAAAAAGGAATAGTCAGCAATGCGAACACACAAACCACGACATGACGTAACAACACGAACCGATCCCCCAAACATACGGAAGAAGGCAGACACAGAAGAGCACATGCTGCCTAATTCCGTTCATATAAAGCACAAATGCAAGCAAAGCCAAGGGTTGCTATCAGAGGTCAGGACTGCGGCTGCCCCGGGGGGTGAGACCAGGAGTGGGCACGAGGGGGTCCGGGGATGCGGCCTGTGGTCTGTTTCTTGATCTGGCTGCTGTTTTCCGCAAGTGTGTTCCAGTGCTGAAACTTCACCAAGCTGTACGTTTGAGATGTGTGTCCTTTACTGTATGCATTTTATACCCTCATAGCTTTCTTGGAAGGATGCATGGTCATTTATAACCCTCATCCCAATAGTTGACTTAAAGAATTTCTCAAGCGTCTGCGTGCAAGGCCCTGCAGACCAGATGTGATGTAGGATTTGTCCAGCAGGTCTGCTGTGTAACCTTGGGAAGTTCGCGCTGACACACTACGGGTGAGGGGTCAGAGGGCCCCGCTCGGGGCTGGCAGTGTTCAGGAGCAGGGCCTGCTGGGGAAGCAGCCGCCACGGTCACACTGTGGGTGGGGGCTGGGTCACACCTTGGGCAGGTGCGTCCCCTGCATACTCAGGGCCAAGGCCACCCCAGGCCACATGCCCGTGCTTCGCCAGGCCTTCTCAGACCTCGTGCTCCCGACATACCAGTGCTCGCTGTATGAGTGACAGGTCCGGGCTCCGTGGGGCCTGAAGCTTCTACAGTTGGGGAGGGGCTCCACGACAAATCTACCGTGAAGTGCAAGGCCACGGAAGGGGCCATGAAAACAGGGCCCTGAAGACTCCACTGAGGGGGTCTACACTGGGCCAGGACCCCAGGGGCCTGCCCCCGACACTGGCCCACCCCAGACTGACCTCAGGTGCTTTCCAGAGCCCCCCTCAGCTGGGGCCTGCAGAGCCTTGCTCTTCCCTGCTTGCCGGCCAGACCCAACACACAGAAGCCCCACGGAGAAAGGCCATTCCTGAGTAGGTGCTCCCTCTGCCATCCGGCCCGCCTGCATCCTTCCCCCATCCCACTCCTCCCCAGCCAGCTACACACCTTCGGAAGACAAGCCCTGCCAGCCCCACTCATCTGATTCTTGGTGAATGCTTCAAACCACAGGAAGGGACGTTCCTTCTGATGGGATGGGATCTCACGTGTCTTTGTGGCAGGAGAGTGTACTGGTGAGCTTTAGGGGGAGGCGTGGCTGTTTGAGTAAGGCTCTGCCCCAGTTTGTTGATCTGTGAGCCCCTCAGGTCAGAGCATGCCCAGCGGGACCCTGGGGAGAGCCTCCCATTCCACTACCCTGAGGAGCGTGTTTTCTGCTGGAGAAATGCTGGTCTTGCACAGACAGCGGGGCATCCTGGGTAACCTCCCGCCAGCCCCCAAGAAGGAGGAGCCACCCCGAACACTCGCCCCTTTGCAAAGCATTATTGCCTCTGACATTTTCTCTCCCTTCTCCTGCCGCCTCGCCACTAAGCAGTCTGTTTGATCCGCGAGTGTGGCTTCTTTTGAATATACAATTTGAATGAAGCACAGTGTCTGACAACCAGGAGCAGAGAGGGAATTACGTTTGAGCAATTCCTGTGTGCAGGTACCATTTCGTTTCATGACAAAGGAAATGGGTCGTAAGGAGCGACAGCTTTGGAGCTAGGCGGAGTTTGGATGGATCCTGGCGAGGCTCACCTCACCTTCCTCATCTGTAGAATGGGGATAACAGCACTACAGAGACTTGCTGAGGAAGAGAGATAACAGACACAAAGAGCCTGAAAGAGCAAGGACCCAATACACGTTGGCTGTTACTTTTACAAGCCTCTGTATGCTTCATTGCACGAGTCATGGCTGTATTCTGTTTACGCTTCACTTAAGGATGCTTCTTCGAGATCGTCCCGTGTCAGCACGAAGAGATCTAATTCACTTTTCACCGCTGCATGTTATTCCTCAAAATGGACATGCCATAGTTTGCTTAACCTTTTCTGGATTGTTCAGGTTGTTTCCAATTTTTTCTTGTTACAAACAACGCGACAAGGGACCTTTCCACGCATGCCTCGCCGGGCACAGGTGCTACTGTTCCTCCTGGCTTGACCCTGAGAAGGGAAACTGCTGGATCAAGGGGTTCTAGTTTTTATTACACGCTGTCAAATGCCCTCTAGAAGGAGGGCGCAGCTGACACTGCACCGCAACCCAGGAGAAGGTCCACTTCTACTCATTCTGCCCTTCTTTAAACTTTTAAGTCTTTGCCAATTTGATGACTACTCCCTACATACTAAGAAGTTTGAGGGGCTTTTTTTTTTAAGATTTATTTTTTTATTTGCGAGAGAGAGAGCAGAGGGAGGGGGAGAGAATCTCCAGCAGACTCCCCGCCGAGCGCAGAGCCTGACGTGGGGCTTGATCCCAGGATCCTGACATCAGGACCTGATCTGAAATCAAGAGTCAGACACTTAACGGACTGAGCCACCCAGCGGCCCTGAGCGGCTTTTTTCCTATATTTAAATTATATTTCCTTATGTTTATCTTCTATTAATTAACTGTTCCTGTGTTTTATCTATTTTTTTCCTAAACTGGGCAGTTTTTTTCTTTGTTTCATCAAGGTTTCTGTCCTCTCGTGTTACAGATGTGGGACAGGCTTTCTCCCAGTCTGTTACCTGTCTGAACTTTGTTTACAGAATCTTTTTCATACAGAAGTTTACCATTTTACTGACGGCCACAATCTACTTTGCGATGTATCAAAAATCAGGGGGAACAGAGACTGAGAGAGGCATGGATGGATTGGGATGGGGAAGGGGTGGGGGTGTTAACGGCAGAATCAGGGGCCGGGAATTTCCATGTAAAATGTCTTCGGCTATGTTGAACGTTTGAAACGTTTCAGAACAAAAAGGTCAGAAGAAAAGTATGCAATTCTGGTAGAGCCGAGTGTGTGTCCATCCATTCCTGCGTGGCTTTCACACTGTATCTTGCTTAGGGCTTCCCGTGGTGACCAAAGTGCTGGGGTGAATGAAGGAGCCCCCTTTCCTAAGTTGGGTTTAAAAAAAAAATCAGTTCTTGAATCCATTTTCAACTTAATTTTATAAAGCATGTGAAGTATGGGTTTAAATTTCTTCTCTCTATAACCTATTACCTTAATACTACCTACAGGGCAGCTAAAAACAAATTAAATTTGGGGCGCCTGTGTGGCTCCTTTGGTTGAGTGGCTGACTCTTGGTTTTGGCTCAGGTCATGATCTCAGGGTTGTGCGATCGAGCCCCATGTCAGGCTCCACGCTCAGTGTGGCGTCTGCTTGAGATCCTCACCCCCTGTTTCCCCCAAACCCGGGGTGTAAGCATGTTCTCTCTCTCTCAAATAAATAAATAAATAAAATCTCAAAAAAAAAAACCCAAAAACCCCACAACTAAATTCCCAGTTGTACTTTTATCTATTTCTGACCCAATGCTCGCTGGAATCACTACGGCTTTATAATACGGTTTAATGTCTGGCAGGGCAGGCCTTCTACCCTCACCCGCAATTACCGTCTTCTTCCGCAAAGCCGTCCTGGCTCTTTGAGGTTCAGTTCTCCTCCGTGTGAATTTTACAATCAGCTCGGAGAGTGCCATTAGGGTCCTCCTGGGACTGAGATCGTGACCGATGGCACAGAACTGATAGGTAATAACCCACGTAAGGTTGTGAGGAAAGGAGACACGGTGGCTGAAGAGGGCCTGAGCCATGGCTAGTGGTCAATAAACAGCCATTATTATTGTAGTTGTTGCTACAAGTAGGGAGGGGCTCACCCGGGACCTGCTGCTTCCATCCCATCTCCTCTGGTCCAAGGAAACACTCTCTCTTGAAAACCGTTTTCCAATTGCTTTCAAATTGCATCCCCTTTTCTGCGTGGGCCATGTGCCCACAAAAGGAACTTTGGTCCTTTAGCTCCCTTCCCATATGCCCTCCCTCTGAGCGAGCAGCACCGGGCCCTTCTCACACCTAGAGCACAAGTCCCCAAGCCAAGATGTCCAGCCTGAGGTCATTCCTCAAGCCTTCCCTCTAGATTCGGTCCACTTTTCCAGGCTCCCGTATCCACACGGGGCCAGTCAGGGTGCAGGGCCGGCTGGAGATACTGACCCTGCGTCTACCCTGCTCACACACTGTACGTTGACAGGTATGGCACGTGCCTGTGCCCACGTCCCAGCTTAGGAGCCTGCATGCACAAACTTAAGCCACCACGCCAGGCACCGCCACCGCCACCAGCCTGCCTGCTGCCACGGACCCCAGGCCACCAAGTCTCATAGTACCCACCACGGCGGGCGTCACCTCCTCACTTAAGGGAGGAGGAAACAGGCTCCGAGTGTAGAGAGCATCAGGACAAAAGTGGAGAAGCTAGGACCCAAACCCAGGTCGCCCCGAATCCGCCCTGAGCCCCATTCTTCCTCGTGATGACCGGCCCTGGGGCCCACACCCCGGCAACAACAAACATCTCTAAGGAAGTCCCCTCCAGGGCAGACCCCGCACAGAGCCCCAGGCTCCCAAGCACCAAAGCCCCAGGCCCTAGCTGGGGTTTCTCTTGGCACTTCTCACTCCTTGTTCTTCTTCGCAAGGACAGCGGCTGCCACGGCGTGCGGCTGTTGACAAACTACTCAGCACGCCAACGAGGCGACTGTCCAAGCTGCCTGCATCCTCCCAAGCAGAGAGATACCTCATTAGCGTGCTATATTTCAGCCTCGAGAAAACAATGCATGCCAGGAGACCATAAACAACAAGTACGATGCCACAGGTCATGGATGATAGATGCCACCGCAGACGTTCAACGTGGGCCCTGCTTACACAGACAGGAGCGAGGCCCGCTTCCGGGCACATCCGTCTTTCCCCAAACGCTGACGCAGGGAGAAGCCGGCACGGCCTGTGCTCCACACACATACACACGGGGGGGGGGGGGGGGCGCGCGGCTCCCAGCCCCCACCGTTAGCCTTTTCCCCTGACAGGTGAGCTACACTCTGATGACTTGCAATATTTTCAAACGCTCACTATTTCTACTCTGGCTACTGGTTCTTTCGTTTATTATTATAATTCTTTTTTTTTTTTCTTTTGCTCCTTGCTACAGGTCCAGGAATTTTTCTCTTTGAAAAATAAAGTTTCAAAATGCCCCAGCCAGTTTCTGAAAAGAGCTGGCGAGCCAGCTGAGAAACGAGGCCAAAGCCAAGGCAAACGGGCTGTTTGACAGACCCACGGAGCCGCACAAGCTGGGCTCTGTTGGCTTGAGGGGCGGTTCTGGAAAGGACGCACTGAGGGTTAAACATGGTCACTCCAGCCCTCAGGGTGCCAGCTGGGATGGTGGCCCTGCAGCCTGGAGCCCTCTGGAGTGGGGACACGCAGGAGCAGGATGCTTCCCTCGTGGTCGGGGTCTGCAGGCGGAGGGCAGCAGGATGGGCGAGGCCAGTCCTCGGGGCAGCAGCCCCTTCTTCTTTGCAGCAGCCTTGGGACAAAGAGGTCTGTGTGACCCGGGCAAGGTGCCGGGGCAGCTGAGGACCCCAGGCAGTCTACCCAAAGGTGCCTGTGGGGAGGTATGAAAATGCTCTCGGTGGCCATACACCCTGCAAGCAAGCAAGGTTTTACATCCCGTGTTACAGTGAGGGGGAGGGGGATGCACTGGTTGGTACAGCCTCTCTGGGCAGGGGTCTGGTCGGATGAGGGGTCCAGTGAGCCTGGGCACTGGAGGGATGCTCGCAGCCCAGCCTCAGGCAGAAATGTCAAAAAACACCCTGTAGGCATTAAAGAGGGGACCAAAATGTAATCTAGGGATCCCCGAAGATCCCCAAGACCCTTTCAGGAGGTCCACAAAGTCAAGACCATCTTTACAGTAAGATGTTATTTGGACAGTGGGGGTTTCTAGAGGCTACCATGGAACAGATCAAATGCAGAAAAGATAAGAGTATGTTACCTTCACTAGGCCAGACCGTAAATAGGTGTTTATTTTATTTTATTTTATGGCTCTCAGTGTGGGTTTATTTTTATTTTTATTTTATTTTTTGATGTAAAGTTCCATGATTCATTACTTGCGTATAACACCCAATGCGTAAATAGGTGTTTAAAACCAAGACACAATGCCAGTCTTGTAAATGTTTTTGTTGTTTGGGAAAATATTTTTCATAACATGCTATGTGTTATTTTCAGTAACATGAAATGGGTTTATTACTATTATTCTCAAATGGAGTTTACATATCATTTACATTTCTCAGTTTTAATTTCTAAATACCAATAAATCAGGATCAATAAATACAAACTCCCCACCCCCCCAGGGAAGCTCTTTGGAGATTTCAATAATTTTTTAAAAGATCTTATTTATTTATTTTTAAAGAGGCGGGGAGAGGAAGAGGGAGAGAGAGTCTTAAGCAGACTCTGCACTGAGTGCGGAGCCCAACGTGGGGCTCGACCCCATGACCTCGACCAGAGCCCAAACCCAACCAACTGCACCACCCAGGCACCCCTGGAGTTCTCCATAATTTTTAAGAGTGTAAAGGGGTCCCAAGACCAAGGGATCTGAGAATGGCACAGGAACCTGAATGACAAGGGGTCTTAAGTGGGCAGGATGCATTGGTCTGCAGTAACAAAGATGATACAATCTCATTCTGTAAAAAAGGACACAGGCCTTTGTGTAGAATATAGGGACAGGGACGAAGACTGTGAACACCCGTTCCAAAACGTTACCACCAGCTTTCTCTGGGTGGTCCTCCTCCTCTGTCATTACCTACGTTACTACTACAATCCAATGAAGTGCAGAATTAAGGTTTCAAGTTTAGTCTGTCATGTTCTGGGAAGCCCACCAAGGAGTCACTGAACAAGTAACACCTGTGAGCCCTGCCGACGGGCTAGGCACTATGCAGCATGTTTCAGGGATGTGGGTTTATTTCATCCCATCTACAGCTGTGGGTTAGTTATCAGCTTCATTTTACAGAAGAGAAACTGAAGGTCAGAGCAAGGCTCAGCATCTTGTCCACGGTCATGCAGATAGCAGGTGATTCAGAACCAGGACCCCAATCCAGGCTGGTCGGCCACCAGGAGCCCATGCTCCTGACTAGGTGGCCTTCCCTGCAGGTCCTCCAGCCTCAATGAATGGCTGTGTGCCAGGGCCCGCGCTCACCACTCCTTGGCACTGACAACACATGGCCTGCTCACCCTGCCCTGCGCACGTCGCCTCTGGCGGGCAAGGACCCAATTCTCTCATATGCATCCTGCAGCCCCTATGTCCACCTCTGGACAGAGCAGGTGACTAATGGACAGGACCAAGCAGTCACAGCACCCCAGCAAGGGTCTATCAGGGTGCATGGCCCGTGGGGGAGTCTGCTATAGGCTGGCTGACTCCAGCCACAACTCTCTTCCGGGGGCGCGGGGGGGGGGGGGAACTCACCCCAGATCAGAACCCAGCCCCAGCCATCTGGTACGATGACAAACTCTGTGCTTCCCTTTCTGCCTGCACAGGAGGCTCCCTGTCTCCTTTGCGTCTGGCACTGGGCGATGGAGTCCCCCTGAGCTCACCCTAGAAGGGCCGGAACCCTCAGCTGATTCCTGAACTGGTGTGCTTGCTGTGGGAGTTGAGAAACATAATAAATGGGCCCAGCTCCATGTGCAGCACCTAATTTGCAATAATATTGAAGTCTCCAACAATAACTCATTTACTCTTATAATAAATATATAAAAAAAGACAAATTGCTACATTGAACATGCATTTTCTTCACTGCAAGTAGCTGCTACCCCAGGGAGAAAGCCCCGTGCTGCTAACTAATAGTAAATCCTTTGGAAAATCATGTGTCATAATGATGGACAACCAGGGAAGGGGTATTAAATAGATTTAGAGGTTAGCTACTCTAACAAGAACAAAAGACGTCCTTTGCAAACCTGCACCTATAAGAGCACAGAGCAGCCTCTGATTAGCACTCACCTTCTGACAGCCCAGGTGCAGAGACGGAAAGTAAAGTTTCTGTCCTGGGCGGGTGTGGCTGGCGGGGTGTCGCGCAGAGAGGCACTGGGAAGAAGGAGCATGGGGGAGGCCTGGGCGTGTGTGGGCTACAGGAGCGGGGCTCTCTAGCTCTGCTAGGATCCCTGGAGTGAAAGCCTCACCTCCATTCCCAAGCCAGCCCATCCTGTGTGTCCAGGGAGCAAAGGCCAGGAAGAGCCCATCGTGCCCAGCTCAGCTCAGACATGGGATATGCAAGGGGACTCGATCTTTGAGAAGAAAGCCATGACCTTGGAATAAGGAAGGCCCTGAGGGGAGCCCTGCGGCACTGACCAGCCTGGGCTGTGGATGCTGGGGTCGGCTCCCTGCAGGAGCTGTCACCTGAGTTGGTGTTGAAGCTCAGTGGCCAGGGTCTGAAGGACAGGGCTAAGGAAAGAACTGCCTTGTTCTCCTGTTCGTTTGTGACTGGTGTGGCCACAAGTCATTCTTCCCAATCCGTTTCTCTAAGTTCCTTGGGGAAGGATTGGCCTTCCTCAATTTGGGAATCCTAGTCTCAAGGATGGGGTTGACAGCTGTGTCCCAAATCCTGAGCAGCCCCTTCCTGCTGTCTGCCAGACTCTGTAGGAGTCTCTGGTACGACAGTGTTCCTCGAGGAAGGTGGTCGGCAAGTGGGTTGTATGGCTTGCAGAAAATCACACCCTAGAGATGGTGGAGGCCGCAGTCCCACCCCGGCTCTGGGGCTCCGGGAGCTAGGGCTGACCCTCTGGCAGGAGCAGGGTCTAGAGCTGGCACGTGGCATAGCCGCTTAGAGGAATCAAGGGTGAGTGGGTCATCTCAGCAGCACTGGAGGGGCAGAGGTGTCTAGGGCTGCCGACCTACACTCCACCCTCCAGGGACATGCTGGCACTAAGCTGATAGAGGGGGAGTCAAAGTCACCTGTGAAGTTCAAGTTCTGGGAGAGGTCACTGCGAATCTCCCAGTGGCTGGGGTCCCACTCCGATCCCGGGAGAGCCGAGCCAAGCTGCTCCCGCTCACAGGACTCAGTGTCCTCGCCTGTAGAATGGGGGAGTAGCCCCGACACTACACAGCATCCCTGCAGAACTCACCATTCATGCAGTCATGCAGTCAACGAGTCCAAGTAATCTACAGCCCTGAAATCACTCATCAAGACGGAGGCCACTCCAGGCAAACACTGCTGCAAACCTTGTGCTTTCCTAAAGAACAGGAATCTCTCCAGCACTGGCTAATACTTGTTGCTTTTGCAATACAATCCCAGCTGCCACTGACACTTTTGATAAACTTTGCTGTAAAACTCAATATTACATATTATTAGGCCAACATACTCACACATTTTAGGATTTGGAAAACTTTCCAAAACCTTAGAAAGAGAAACAAAATCCTAAACCTAGTGGAGAGAGCCATGGGGCCCTGCAGGGTGGAGTGCGTGGGGGGGGGGGGTCCTTTGACCTCTGGGAATAGGCTTGCTTCCGTTTCCTTCCTTCTTTAGCTGCTCCACTCCTCTGACTTCAAAATACAAATACAGATTTGATTTCACGGTGCTTTATGCTTTTGGGATTGCCAAACTGTTCCTTCGCTGGCTTCCAGCATCTCACTCCTGGAAACCTTTCTACAGTTTAAGCAACACTGCCTGGTGATTGATGACTGTTTTGCGGGTGCTATCAGTTTACTATTTTAACCAATATATCATAAATCAGGAAGAGGGATGCTGGGTCCAAATGGAGAGTGTAGCTTTCACTCATTACCTGGGAGGATTATAGCCATTTCATAAAATCCATTATCTAGGGAAAGGATCCTATTGGCGGGGGCCAGCAAAATTCATTTCATGCTTCAAAAGTTTGTGATGGGGCTGGGTAGAAAAAAACCCTAAATTGTTTGGAAGGTGGGGATCATGATTTGTTTAAAAACCACAAATGGCCAAGACTGAGCTGTGTCCATTATACCAAATGGCACTTTGTACTCAAATGCTGGGGCAGCGTCAGTCCCGGGGCCCAGCCCCCTGACAGCAGTCCTCCCTGGTCTCTCCAAGGGCCCGACAGAGAGGAAGTGCTGCTCCCTCCCTCTTCCCTCTCCAGTCTGGGCCACTGTCATCTCTTCCAGGCCCTGGCATGATCCCCTCCATGGCCTTGTGCCTTGTCCCTCCAGTCCTGTCTCAACAAGGCAGTGAGAGGGGTGTTCCTATGCTACTACCTCGTCATGGCCTTCCTGTTGCTCTGAGGATCGGTTCCCCAAGCCTCATGGCCTACGGCATCCCGACCTCCCATCTCCTCTCTCTTCTTATCTCCGCTTGTCTCCCTGTCCCTCACCAGTCCCAGGATCCTGACTTCTCCTCCCCCCACCCCCAGAGGACGCCCACATGCTGCTTCCTCAGTGGGGCATGGCTTCCTTTCTAGAATCCAGGGAAGGCCCGTCCTAGCGGACAGCTGCCGTTTCCCTTCAACCCCACTACCTGAGGGTTTGCAGCCATTTCTCCTGCAGGACAGTGGCTCTCTGATTTGATCTGTGGTCGCTGTCCCGGGTTCCCCCTGGGGCAGCCACCAGGAAGGCCTCGCCTCCTTACCTAACTTTGTTTCCAACTGGCAAAAGGAAAACACAAAGGTCCCAAGAACCAGCCCCACCAAGGACCGGGGTTGAGGGGGGCCAACGTCCCTGCCTGTCCTTCCCCTGAGACTGTGAGTTTGTCTTGCCAGGGGGCAACACACATGGCCTTAGGGGCAGCACTACCCGCCCCCCCCCTTCCAACAGTCCCCACACTTTTAGAATGCCTGGGGTCTTCCACCCTGGGGCCCTGAAGGCCAGGCCAGGTAAGGGCTTTTGGGAAGCCCAAAGAATGAAAACTCTACAGGATGTTAACAAAAGGTGGTAAGGTGAGGGAAGGATGGTGAAAAAAAGTGTCTTCCAGATTTTGCCAAGCCTCTAGAACATTCTTTTTGAATATGACTTTGTTTCCTTCTCCTACACTCAACTTTCCCCAAATTCATTCCTCATGCAAAAACAGCATCTTCCCCAGGGAAGCTCAGTTTTAACACACACGTGTTTCTCAGAGCCGAGGAGGCTCCGCAGACAATAAAGATTCTAGTCTGCGAGTCCTCCTGGCTGCTAAGACCACCGGGAATTGAAGCAGCGAAGACTGAGCTCTCAGAAGCTCGGCTTTGCCACATCTCAGAAGAAACTCCCAGTTCAAAGTTCCGGCTGGCACCCCAAGAGTTTTGAAGGGCCGCGGGAGTGAGTGTGTCTGTCGGGAGCGGGGAGCCGGGGAAGAAATGTTGGGGCTGACGATGTGAATTCTCCCACCACCCTACCCCGACCTGCTCCATCCCCATCTGGCAGCGGGAGTCACTTAACTTTCCTCCCGGGCGGTCCTTCCGGCCTCGGGTCTTCCCCTCCGTCCTCCCCTGCCCTCCCCGGTGGGAGCACGAGCTCCCAGCTCCCCCGCGCAGCGCCCCCTCCGCGGCGAGCCCCCTGCCTCTCCAGCTTCAAACTTGCAGCGCAGCAGACGCTGGGAAGGCGCGGGCGCGGAAAGCGCAGGCCTGGCCTGTGCAAAGGAGAGCGGCCGCCTCCTCATTTCCACTTGAAGCGTCGCAGGAAAGCTACCTTTCTCCTTCAACTTACCCTGCGTGGCCGGGAGGGAGGAGGGACAGCGCCCGATGGGGCGGCGAGGCCGGGAGGGCACCGATCTGGAGGCCGCCGCCGCGGAGCCGCGGGAGGGAACATCAAGTGGCCGCCGGGAGGGAGGGGGGCGGGCGGGCGGGAGGTGGGGCCGCATGAATCATTTATGACCCGGCGGCGGAGGGTTTAGGAACGCTCACTCCTGTAAAGGCTGGGGGATCTGGCTGAGGCTGGTGGGCAGCCAGTGCTCCTCCCTGCGGGTAGCCCTTCCTGCTGGGAGAAGCTGCCCACCTGCTTGTCCTCCCCCGGTTAGGGCTGTCCTGGGGGCCACGGTCGAGGTCCAAAGCCTGGGTGCCTTGGTGCCTGGAGCTCACAGTTCTGCAATCCCGGGAGAGGGAGAGGGAGCAGGGTGGGACCTTAGGGATATCTGGATCAGAGAGGGCTTGCTGGGTAAGAAGGGGAAACTAAGGCCCACAGAGGGAGGGTGACTTGCCCAAGGACCACAGGGAGGCCGTGAAAAAGACACGACTGCCCTGCCCACTATCCCCTGCCCCTTCTGGAAGGTAACCTGGCTCCCTGCAGCTCCCCGCAGACACTGAGAGCCACAGAGCCAGGGGACATAGTCCCGGAAAGCAGGGTGGCCCCTCCTGTGCAGGCGACACAAGAGGATCTGACCCCGTCCCCAGCCAGCTGAAATGTCACTAATTGAGTTTTGGTTTTTCGAATGTGGAATCCTTTTCAGGCTGTGGAAAATCACTCTCCACGCATCCTTTCCCTTTCACAGGGAGGCGGGACATGGAAGTACCTAGGGACGGGAGTGCCCATCAAACAGAAGGTTGGAACCTTCGCTGCTAGACTTTGCAGCGTGTGGATCCACGAGGGGAGATGTGCCAGAACGGCTGATCCAGTCAGTCTCCGCCCTCCCGCCTCCACCCCACCTGCCAGGCGCTGAGCCAGTAGGATAGCGTATTTTCTGCTAATGGAATGAAAAGAGGAATACTGGGGTGGGGAGGGGTCAATATCATTGTCATCTTTACCGCTTGCCGCCCCCCCCAGTGACATTCTGTCCCCTTTTTCCCATTTGATCTCAAGGCATCGAGAATATGATAGCAGCCATTCTGTCCCCCAAAAGGGAGGTTCTGCCTTAAGTAATTAACATAAATACAAGATGCTTGAGATCTACTCCAGGACAGGCCTGACCTGGAAGAGGAAAGCTCTAGAATCAACCAGCCCCTTTCCATGCCTGGACCCACCCTGGCCCCACTCCTCTTCACAGCTCCCTGACGCCCCGTGCCCTCCCACACACAGCTTCAGGAGTGCCACCCCCGAGGGTCTGAAAGCAAGACCAGTTTCTCCAGAGGGGGTGGAGCCTAGGGGACACACTCCTAAGCCGGGAAGCAGCCCAGGCCTCCATGGCCTCCCTCAGATTTCGAATGCACGGGTGCACCCCCCAGCATAAGGAACAAGGAGTCAGTCCCATAAACATCAAAGTGCTCAAAGTCCACGCAGTTCTGCCCTCCGGCACAGGGCGTCAGGCTGGACTCAGCCCGCCTGCCCTCAGCATTATTCCTCCTTTGAAGAGGGGGTGCTGGGTGCAGGGAGAATGTCCGCCCTGCCTGAGCCACCATGAGCGTGAGTGACAGGCACGGAGCGCACGGCCAGGCCCCACGCCTAGAAGGGGATGCAAGAGCCGGGCCTGGGTGGCGCCCTGGTCTCTGGATCCCAGGCCAGCACTAAGTGAGAGCCTACACACTTCCGAGCTGAGTCAAGGCTGCTTCCTGGGACAGGCAGGCTGGGGAGGAGATGGCCAAAGCAGACGTTACTCGTGGAGTGGCGAAGGGGTCAGAGGTTTGCTTCGGTCGATTACACAAAGAGCTCATCCCCAAACCTCCTGGGTCAGCAAAACTGAAAAGCAGACCCCTTCTTGGGTGGTACTGCCTCAGATGGCACCGCAAAGCCCACAAAAGGAAAACAAGGGAAGTGACCCAAACTTTGCCTCAGTCTCGGGGAAGCAAAGGGCCCAGGGAGGCGGGAGGCTAGTGGAACACAGCCTTCGTCCCTGTCTTGCTGGAACCCTTGCCCAGAGTGCACACTTCCCTCTGGGTGGTGAGGACACCGTGGAATCCTGACCCTTTCAAAGGGAGTCTGGCAGCAATTGTGTGGGTGGGGGCAGGGGGGCATATGGAAACAGTTAAGAATTGGCCTGGCTAGCTGCTATTCGCACGTTCCTCCAGTGAGATTCCTCTCAATTTAGGGCATGTGGCCATTCGGGAGCCTCCAAAAGTACCACCATAGCACTTTCCGGCATTCTAGAAGATTCCCACCTTCCCCACCTCCCGCCGCCTACTCCTGATACCACTCCCAGACAGAAGTGAGGGTGGCATGAAAAGGCAGAATCCCTAACATGGTCACCCTTCGCCTCAGTTTCGTCAGGAGAACGTTCGGGGCCCCAGAGTATAGTATCCCGAGATGGAAGAGGTCGCTCCTGGCCAGCCCCAACAACCGTCTCCAGAGACGCTCCTTCCCAGGGTGTGTGCCCCTTCTGGTCAGGCCTTCCACGCTCAGCCGTGACTCTGAGCTGGTTCTCTTGGCCTGGTTTGGGGGAGTTTAAAGAAATCCCCTTCTGTGACTTGTCTTTCCCCAGAGGGAGCGAATGCCATGCTGCCTTTAATGCCAGTCTCCAGTAAGAGAGGGTGGAGACACCTCCAGGCCGCCTACCTCCCACTCCTCTCCCTCAGACATGCAGCACACTCAGGTCTCCACACAGCAGGACTCACAAGCCCAGAGGGTCATTTCACGATGCCCAAGGGAGCCCATGGCAGAGACAGCAAGTGGAAAGCACAGCCTGGCAAGGAAACTAGGGCCACAGCCAACCTCTGTACTCTCTCTGGTTGGGCACAACTTCCCACGGTCGCATTCCCCAGAAGTAGCCTCCCCCTCGCCCCCAGCCCTCCTGTGCGTGCAGGCCCCGCAGGAGGGTCCTCAACTGACCTCCGTCCCCATTCTGCCCTCACAGAGCCTCCTCCGACAGGCTCCCACAGGGACACCAGTTCTCCGCACCCTAGAACCCAGGCTCACCAGAACCCAGTACGTGACGTCCAAAACCAGTTCCCAGCCGTGGGAATCTCTCCATTTCCTCAGTCACCCCATAGATGGGTCATTCTGTCACTCAACTGGCCTCTTCACTGACCCTAAGATGCCTACAGGCCCAGCACAAGCCTCCCTCCTGCCCTTGGCTTCTCTTTGGGCCTTCCTGGCTGCGCCACCCTGGCCTCATCCTCCTGTGGCTTACGTGCCTTCGACACTTCATTTTATTCTGAATACAGGCAGTTCCCGCTTATAAATGAGCTGCATTCTCAAAGTTCAGCCTGTTGTACATCGATGATTTGGAACTGCAATGCTTTTCCCTACAAAATAATGTATCAGGGGTAGGTTTCCAGGTTAGCCTGCAACGCCAGAGGTAACCCAGAATGGGGCTGAAATACTGCATATTTGCCATTAAAACCTCTATTTTGAAAATACAATACTAGCAATTCAGCAGACTGAAAGCCATTGAGCGTCTGATTAAAACAGAGTGAAGACTGGTGTGTTACTCGTGTTGAGTCCCAGTGCTTGAAGCAGAGCAGAAGCTCATCATAAAAGCAAAGCTGCCTTGGGTGGATTCCACGGCTGGGCTGTGTCATCTTGGGGTGGGGGAGGGGCAGGCGCTGATGGGTCCGATAGTCCTAGGCCGGGGGCGGTGTGGGCACTGGCTGGAGCCGAGGCGGGTTGGGGGTGCAGAGGGGCAGCGGACGCCTGCCAGGGAAATATCTGTGATAGCTCTTCTCAGGGGAACTCAAAGCAAGCCTTGTGCTTCCCGGGTCTTCCAACGGCCCCACTCAACACACTAACGGGCACACTGTCTTCTGCTTGGCCTGCTGACCTGATGCTGGAAGGGCCCGCCCCTATAAGAAGGCCAAGTGGTGAGTGTTGTCTAAGCCAGGTCCTCCAACGGCCCAACCACAGCAAAGGCTGCTTATAAGGCTCCCATCACTTTATAACCCGAGGAAACAGGTAACGATTAGCCCCGGTGAAAACCAAAGCTCACGCTGGCAAGTGGCAGAGCTGACAACCAGCCACAGGACAGCCTCCCAGGGTCAGATGACCTCTGCACAAACACAGTTTACCTTCCCAGCTCCAAGACGGCCTGCGTCCGCTGCCCTCTCTCAGCCAGAGCCCACGACACTTCATCTGGATTGTTAAAACCCCCGCATTCATCCAGTTGTGGCATGCCTGCTCAGCACGGGCATGGCGAAACGACGAGGAACGGGACAGCGTGTCGCTCCTCAAAGACCTGAGAACAGAGGGCTTGGCCCGCCTGCCCACCTGCACACCAAGGGCTCACAGCAGACCCGTCGCAGCTGCAAAGGGCTTCCAGAGCTCAAAGCTCTTGCCTGTCCACACCCACCCCCCCGAAACAGGGGTGCTGAAATCACACAGCCAGCTTGGTGGCAGGGCAGACATGACCTAGGACCTCTGGGAGGTCCCGGGGAGCTAGGACGGCCATGTCCCCCGCACCTGGCACCAGGCCTGGCACGCGGCCGGCGCAATGGCAGAGTGGCAGCGAATCGCATGCTTCAGGGAGGAGGCATCTCCGACATGGGCATTTGTTCATCCCACAGACATTTAGTAAATGCCTTTGGGGCCAGAGCTCATTCCAGGTCTCCGGTGAGACCTCCTCTGAGACCACAGACATCTGTGGCTCCCCTTCACCGAGAGCCGTGGACTCCGGGGGCCTGGCTTCCACGGGCTCATGCCACAAGGCGCAGGTAAGCAAGAGGCTTTGAAGAGCCAAAGAAAAGGGCAGAGGTGTTGGAGAAGGATGGGGAAAAGTGACCGGAGAAAACCCCACAAGGGCTGCAGCCCTGAAGCTGAGGTACCATCTGGCCGTCGGGATGGTTTCCTTTTGCCATCACAAGTGAGTCGCCGCAGGCTCGCCTGCCCAAGCCGGCCACCTTTTGTTACTTGCTTCCCTTGGGGAGAAAGAGGAAAAAAAACTTGCACACGGGGCCACGTCACCCCTTCCGTGGCGGCTGCGCATCGCCGTGTCCCTCCTCCCCATCTGGGGTGGCTCGCCCCTCAGATGTATAATGAATCAGGCAGTCGCTCATTAATAAAAAATGACAAGCAATCATCTCATTGAAATCCACCGAGCTGCCAGAGCCTGCAGACACAATCCCTGCCTCGCGCTCCAATTCCTCTGTGGGCCAGCGGTAATGAGTCTGTGGGGTGCATGGGCCAGCCAGGGAGCATCCTGGCGCGTACCGTGCAGGCAGGCAGGTCACCTTTCCACCCTGGGCAGCCCAGGGCCCTCAGGTTAGTGCCTTTTTCATCTGCATTAATAAAGGGGCCCCGCTGGGTGGGTCCCAGTTTCCCCAAGGTCAGCGAGGCTGTAGAGAACTAATCCTGCCATGGCATCCGAAATCCACTGCACCATTTACCCAAGGGGGCCCGAGACCCAGCCAGACTTGCACACTAAACTACTTGAATGCTTTTTGTCCTATTAAGCAAGTAAGTGAGGGGCTCCCTGGGTGGCTCAAGTCAGATGAGCGTCCAACTCTTGGTTTCGGCTCAGGTCATAATCTCAGGGTCCTGAGATGGAGCCCTGCATTGGGCTCTGCGCACAGCATGGAGTTCGCCTGGGTTTCTCTCCCTCTGCCCCTCCCTCTGCTTACACACGCTCAGCTCTCTGTCTCTCTCAAATGAATAAATAAATCTTAAAAAAAAAAAAAAAGAAAGAAAAGGCAAGTAAGTGAGCAAAAGCACTAGACAGGAGCCTAGATGGCTACAGGGTGGCTGGTCCCCAGCCCTAGACCTGGCACCAGACCCCCTCCTCAGCTCCTTTCAGCAACAGCTGAATCACAGGGAAGCCAGGCCCCAGGTAAGGGAAATGCTGCAGATGCCACCTCCAGGAAGCCTCTCGGGCCTCTCCCATAGACCTGCTAGTATGTTCATTGTTGTATACTCACTTTCACATTCACTACATGTTGGGGGCCCTATGTCCACTGTGCTGTTTTACAGGCAATGTTGGAGGCCGGTAGCTTTGACCATAGACAGCCCTGGGATGGCATTCAGACTCTGTCCCTCACTGGCTAGTGACCTCAAGGACATCAGGAACCTGAGGTTTCTCATTTGCACAATGGGTGATGGAGCCTCTTATGTAGATAAGATGAAACAAGATCATGTATTTAGAGCCCGAACCCATCATCCCTCACCCCATTATTGCACCATCAATGACAGCTGTCATTACTGGGGGCACGGGTCTTGGGGCTCCTAGGCTGTAAGGGCCTCGTGGTCCCCGGCCTTGCTGGAGTCAGTTACACCAGCACCACCAGCACGGTGTGTGTCCTGCGTGTGGGGGTTGCATCAGGGGCCGTAATGAATCAGCTCCGATTGTCACAACATTCTAGGAGGCAGGTACATTAAACCCTACAGGACTAGAAGTGGGGTAATTCATCCAGGGCCCCAGGGAGCCGAGTTACGGAGCCTGACCCCGTCCTTACTCCCATGTGGCTCACACTGCTGCTGTGCTTCTGTTACTCTAGAGTCCGCCAGGGCTCCCTATTAACCATGCAGCCGGGGCCCAGGCTCCAGGATGAGCCCTGCTTGCACGCGCCTTTCCCACAAGACCTCCTTCCAAGACCACCGGGCTACACCCGGGACCCTCACACACCTGACCACTAGCTGCCTGAAATGCCTACCGGGCTCCCCACCACATTCATCCTTAGCCATTCATCCTTCAAACCAGGCCACCCGTCCAAAGCATCCTGTGAGCACTCCCGGCCGCGGTGACTGCCGCTGAGCTCCACTGCCAGAATCCTGACAGAGGGCTGAGTCCCAGGGGAGCCTTTTGAGCTTCTATAAATGACAGTGACAGCGGCCCGAGCACAGGCAGCTCCAGGGCCTGGACTGGGGGCTTCTGTGAGCCTCAGGGCCTGTGATAAAGGCAGGGCAAGGGTGAGGAGCCGCACCGGACAGGCTAATAAGCAAGGCGGGATGGGAAGTGCCAACATTCACACAGCTCTTTGGTGGCACTGGGAACAAAACCATGCCTCGGAGCGTCTCGTGGTGTTGAAGGAGACAGAAATTCCCGCCAACGGTGGACCTTGCCAGCCTCACTCTCACCTGTAAATCAGGAGATACGTCTGGACACCACCCCGGGCCACTGGCACTGCCACTGCCTCCTGCCTGGAGGACGAGCGCGACACTCTCGGAATGTCCGGTCCTCACCAACCCGCTCTCTGCGCCGCAGCGGCCGCCACGGCGACCTGCAGGGGCAGGCAGGGCGGGGCATGGCTTGCATTTCTGTCTGTGTGTCGGTACCGTTCGCACATGCTCCAGGAAGGATGTGCAACTTTTTAATAACAAAAAAGCGGGATCATCTGCACGGGTGTTGTGAGGCCTAGCTGCCTTACTCATCACTCATTCATTCATCCAACCAGGAAACGGCCCCTTCCTACGAGAGGGCAAGAGGCCACGTTTCCATGCCAATGACACACAAGCCGAGGAAGGATGCATCAGAGAGAGCTCCAGACTCTCAGGCAGGAGGCCCAGGCTTCTGCTGCTGCCACCCACTCAGAGTCGGACCTCAGGGCAGCTCCTGAATGGCCTCACCTATAAAAAGGACAAAGGTCCCCCCGAGCTCTAACGCTGCCAGATGTTCAGGGGACCCAGGGGCAAGGTCCCAGAAAATAGCAAGTAAACGCGGGAGGCCCAGCCTCCGGCACTCGCCTTTAGAAGAGTGATGAAGAACGCCCCAGTAATGAGGCTATTAGCCAGGGTATCTTGGGGCACGGGGAGGCGACGCCCCACTCTGCTTGGCAGCGCCAGGCGCAGGCCCAAGCCTCGTGCGGAGACACAGCCAGGGCAAGAATGCTCCGGTCCTGCCCGAGCCCGGAACACGCAGGAGACGATCCATTGCAAAACCCGTGCCTCGGGAAGTGGAGTATGCTCTACGTTAAGAAACACTTTCCAAATGAGATAATTATTTAATAGGTAATAAATGGAGTCAGGGAGGGGGCAGAGGGAATTCGGTTGATTAGATGCCCGCGGACCCCAGCACTGCATGCCTTCCCCGGGGCTGAGACTCCTGCCCTCCCTTCCTTATGCCTTCTTAGCCCAGCTCACCTCCACCATGGCTTGGGTATCAAGAACCAACCCATTGGCCACTGGGGTACACAGAGGGCCCCCAGCAAGGTGCAAGGTGCCAGGCTGAATCCGTGCCGCCCTGCCCTCCACCAACTCAAAATCTCTTCCCCTGCCCCACCCTAGGGACTACAGAGGTCCAGAGGGAAGATGGCAGGAGTCAACAAGACACAGGGGAGCCAGGAGAGGGCAATGGTCACAAAAATCAAGGCCTGCCTGTTGCTGTTCACAGCTTGGCCCAGGCCCCGGAGTCCTGTGTCCTCAGGAAGCTTCAACCAGCTCCGCCCGTTCCAATTCAACAAGGTGGAGGTGGTGGGTGTCAATGGAGGCCCATCTATGGGCACAGGGGAGGAGGGAGGCCTCCCTCACCAACCACATGCCCGGCACCTTGCGGAGTGCCTACGTGTGCATGTAACTGCACAACTTGCCTTATGCCTTGTTTCCTGACAAATAAGGACGCTGAGTCTCAGGGAGGCAGTGACTCGTCCAAAGTCGTCAGCGCCAGGAATCAACGCCACTCTTGCCTGGGACTCCAAAACATGCTCCGCACCCCTCCTCCCCCAACCCTGAGCCCTCGGCAGGTGCTCGCTAAGTGTGAATTCCCTTCCTCCCTCAACCGCTGCAGACAGACGCCAGGCAATCCCAATCTCAAAGAATTCAAGTGTCTGCCTTGACGCCTGGCCCTCCTCCAAAGACAGCTCTAAGAGAGGTGCAAGAGAACTCGAAGCAACGTCAGCCATGGCTCTGAGTGAAGTGGGCTTATAAGTTCAGAGTGAGCCATGAAGAGAAGTCGAATCATGACAAAATAGTATGGAGGGTTTGCAAGGGCCAAGAGTCATGGTCAGGCTGGGAGTGAAGAAAAGAGATTAAGAACAATAAGGGGGCAGTTGTCCACTGGGGACTACACTGAGATGGTGTGGCCTGAGTGGAGATGGCTGGAGTAGGTGGTTGGTAAAAAGTGTTGGATGAGTGGGTGGGTGGGTAGAAAGATGGAAGTCTGGGTGGATAGATGGATGTTTGAGTAGAAGGATAGAAGGGTGGGTGGAGGTTCTACAGTCAGGGCATTTCCTTTCTTCCTCTCCTCACTCCTGTTTCCTCTCTTCCGCAGCCATCTCAGATCAAATGTTCTCGATCTTCCACAGTGCCCACAGAGGATGGACAGTGGCTTCAAAGACTAAGACTCACAGCCCTCCACGTCTTGGAGTGCCTCACCAAGTGGTCCCCTGGTCTTTGGACTAGCACTGCCAAAAGGTATTCAGGGATGAGCTTTTCCTCTCAGCCTTCCCCCACCCCATCTCCTGCAAGCCCTCAGCCCACACCTTTATTACCTTGGCCTGCCTAGGCAGCTCCCACCTTGATAGAAATCAAAGGGCCCCTGGGCTCAGTTCGACTCAGAGAGCCTACTCCCTCTGGGCCTGAAAATGAGCCAGGTCCACCAACGGTCCAAGTTACCCATCAGGGGCCTCTCTGGCTGGGGTTTTATCCCCATTCCAGCCACACGAGGCTGCTTCAGATGCCCCTGAGGAATGCATGGAGACAGCCAACAGAAGCAGCCCAGGCAGACACTGGTGTGCAGATTAATGGGAGCATGGGGGACGGGCAGGTATACTGGCCCAGGGCTCAGGACCTCAGTACCCTGGAGCTCAAAGGCTCCTGGGATTCTTGGTGCTATGGGGGTGTCCTACGGGCCAGTGTCCTTGCACAGCAGCTGGGCCCAGGAACTGCACAGCCTAAGGACAGGAGAGATCCAGGGAGGGGGCATGTCCATTTCGGAATGAGGCTCCTGACTGTTCAAATCTCTCCCCAGCCCACCCTACTGCCCACGGGCCATCATGCCTTCTGGCCCAGGAGCAGCTTTTCAAAACCCACCATACATGGGTGGCCAAATTCCCGACCTGGGGCCTGGCAGGAAGGAGGTGGAAAGGTGTAACTATGGGTGATATGCTGGGCAGCAACCACGGCTCCAACTCTGGGAGGCCGCCACCGGAGCTGGCCTGGACTCTATCTGAGATGCTTGAGGCAGGTGTCCCTCCTCCCTGAACACTCCTGGTTGGCATCATGAGACGTGCCTGGAGGAAGCAAAGGCAGCCACTTCTCATCCAGAATGGGCAGAAAAGAAGGGACAGATGACAGGCAGAGCCCAGGCTCTGAAGTCAGCAGTCCAGAGCTCAGTTTGAATGACGCGGCCCTGCTTCAGTAACCCACCTCCCCAAGCCTGGATTTCCGTCTTTGGAAAATGGGGTTGAGCACAGTGACTCCCCTAGTATCAAAAGCACCTGGGATGAGGCAGGTCAAAGTAGGCACAGCACAAATGGGAGGTGTTATTGCTTTAAATAACATAATTGACTCTCCTTAATGAATTTAATAGAACGGATGCATGCCTTAATGAGAGGAGAGGTGGTCCAGCCGAGGGGGTAAGAGCTGAAGGCTGGGGTCCGAAGGCCAGGGTTGGAAGCCTGGGGCTACGGCTTACTGCTGGACCCCTGGCCAGTCTCTCTTCAATTGACCAACAGGGGTCATGAAGCTATTTTTTCTAGGACTGCATGGCGTGAGGGCAGGGGGCAGGGCGGGAGGAGGGGGAGGGATTACGTAAGCAAATGCACGTAAAACACAACCGTGCCTGGAACCATAAGAAATATTAGCTCACGGTATTTTTATCATCTCAGTCTGCCTGGGAGGTTCCATCCCTGGATGGGAAAAGAATGGCACTCTGAGGGTGCCTTTGGTCCCCCTCTTATCCATCCTGTAAACCTTGCGAGCATTGGATCATGGCCCTCGCCTAGAACATTTGCTGACGATCTGGGTAAAAAGCAAAGGGTGGCTGTGTCCAATTTCCTTGAGTGGCTCCCTTGGTGGCTTTGAAGATGACTCCGAGGGTGAGAGCAGACACCACAGAGCAGGCTGAGAGCTGCTCCAGTGGCAGCCTGGAGCCACCAACGCCTCCAGGAGCTCTCAGAGACCCGTTTCCTTACAAAAGCAGTGTCTGCACAAACTCCTTCCTGTAGGACCTTCCCTGGTCAGCTGTGAACTGTTTCTCCATACAAGTTCACCTGTCTGGTGGGTTCTGTGTTTTCCTCTCCTGATTTGCTGTGTTCTAAAAAATTCTGGCGCCGGTAAACTTCCTCTGGTACGCGGAAGTCAGGGTCGTGCTCCAACAGCTCCCAACTTTTCCCCACCCACGACGGGGGCCTGGCCCTTGCAGGGCCCGGACTGCCCAGCACTGGGCTAAGCCAGGGGGTCTCCAAGTGTGGTCTCAGGCCCACAGCACCAGCATTGGCTGGCATTTCTCAGACAAATTTCAAGCCCCATTCCGGGCCTCGTGAATCAGAAACTCAGGGTGGACCCAAGAAACCTGTTTTTTGTTTTGTTTTGTTTTTGTTTGTTTTAAAGATTTTACTTATTTATTTGACAGACAGAGAGAGCACAAGCAGGGGGAGCGGCAGGCAGAGGGAGAGGGAGAAGCAGGCTCCCCGTAAGCAGGGAGCCTGATGTGGGGCGTGATCCCACTACCCTGGGATCACTACCTGAGCCGAAGGGAGACGCTTAACCGACTTAGCCACCTAGGCGCCCAAAACTTGGGTTTTAACAAGCCTTCTGGGTGATTCTATCGCACGTTAAAATCTGAGAACTCCCTGTGGCTAAGAAAACGGCAGACATTCAAAAAGTCAATTCTAGTAGATATGCCTTCCTTCTGGTTTCTTCTTGTCCTTGGATGTGTCTCAACACAAAAAACGGAAAACTCAGAACAACCACAGTGGAGGCCACAGGAGAAATGATCCCTTATGCAGCTGTAGACCGTCAGGACCCCGAGGTGGCTAAGGGACCCCGGTTTCATCTGCTTGTCACAGCCTGGGGGGAGGAGATAGTCAGACGCTCAGCACAGACTGGGAACTCCTCTAAAGCAGGACTGTGTAGCAAAGATGACAGGTCCTCCTGGCCCTCGGAGCTGCCCGGTGGCCCCTCCTGGAGCTGGCACCCAAGTGGCACCTGGAGGATGGGGATTCATGCAGGCCTCTCAGGGATGCTCGCTGTACCTGGGCCTTCGAACATGCTGTCCTCTTTGCCTAGAACACTCCCATGCTTTGGCAAACTCCTTTTCATTCTTTGAGACTCAACTCCAGCTCTGCCTTCTCCAGGAAGCCTTCCTTGACTCCACGTACCACCCCCTGGGCTGCCCTTTTGGCTCCCTTTGCTCTTACCCCGACACTGTAACTGTCTACATATCTGGCTGGGGTTCTTTCTACCAGACTGTGAGCAATCCGAGAGCAGGGATCTGTCTTAACCCATTGTAGTTTCCGGTACACAGTAGGCACTCAATAAATGCTGGCTGAATGAAGGAGTAGACAGAAACAGGCTCAGGGAAACCCATGGGCCACCATGGGCAGAGAGTGCCCATATGTCTGTGCTGTCACAGCCATGCTGACCCACCTTGTGGGAGCACACATCCCCATCACCACCACCACCAGCATCGTGCACCTGCAGCCCCCCGGACCCCACCCCGAGCCAGCTTGCCTGTGACCATGCCACCCAGCATCCCTCACAGGTGCCAGAAGGGAAGAATCACAGCGTGTGGCCCAGGAGGGAGACCCTGCCCCCCGGGGCTGTGTGGAGAGGGGCTTGGTACCCACGTGTAGGAAACAGGGGCCTCTCGCTCCCAATTTCAACCCCTTGGAAAAGCAAAAGGGAAACTCTTATTGGAAAATGTAGAAAGACACATGACAACACCATCTTATAGGTTTTCCTCTTTTCTTTCCCTTGATAGACAAAGGCCTAGTGGCTGAACAAACTAAGAAAAAACAGAGCGCACCCCCCAGCCAGCACAGCACTGGGTTCCAGGCCCGCCCTCGGAGACGGGCCCCAGAGCTCCCACTAACCAGGCCCAGGAGAGCCTCACTTGCCCTCAGCCAGGCTACAGGGGACTTTTCTACCAGGCCCGATGAGAAACGGAGTGACAAGTTCCTTCTCCATGGGCCCACCTCTCCTTGTAGGACCCCTGCCCCCCCTCCCCTGCCATCTCGTGCCTTCCCTCCTCTCTCTCCAGGCCTCAGTCCCTGTCGGCCAGACAGCAGGTCATTCTCCGAACTCAAATTGCCTGCTTCTGTCCTGGATCCAACCGCCCTGCTCTTGGCAGCCCCATGTCTCCACCTGTGCCTTCTCTGTCCCTGGAAAGTCAACTGGCCATCCTTCCAGCCTCGGCTTAACCGGTACCTCCCCCCCAGAAAGCCTGTCCTTACCCCATTAGCACAGCGAATCACGATTACTGAGCACTCCCCGTGGGCCAGCTGGTGCTGGCTTCAACCACCCTGCAAATCACGTGCCATCTACCCCTCTTGAGTGATCACAAGCGGGCACAGAGAGAGTAGGGAGTGTGCAAGTTGTCCAAGGCCACAGAGCGAGGAGGAGGGGGAGGCTGGGCTCGCAGGCCCTCAGCCTGTGCACCGTCCACTCCAAGCTGCCCCTGCGCCTGGTCACTTCTCTCTCACAGCACCCATCACACCCTCATCATCCCTGCCTACGACCATCTGCCTCCAGCAAGAGGGTAGACAGAGTCGGCGCCATCTTTGCACACTTGGAGGGACCACAAGGCACTACACGGAGGGCACAGGGAGTGCCGGCTGGCTGTTCTAACGGCAAAGGCCCTGATGGCTGCCACAGCATATGGGGTCCTCAGTAGCAGCGATGGCTCAGTGGTCCTCTCTTCACGGGGACGTTTATATCCCAAGCCAAAGGAATGAACCTGTAATAGTAGAATTCCAGGCTTCAGCCCCAAGTTGGCTGGGCAGGCAAGAGAGGTGTCTGTGGGCAGAGAAACTTTCCTCAAACCAACCGGAGAAAAGCTGCTTCCTGTGTCTGGGTTTATGGGTGGCCCTGCCTCTGGAATGCTGGCCCCAGCTCCCAGTGCCATCCCTCAGAAGTGCACTTGTCCTTCAGTCCTGCCTTGACTTCTTTGGCGCCCGCACGGCACGTCAGCTGAGGTTAGGGTGGACTCCTGAAGGTGTAAGGCAGCGCCTGCCAGCCCAGAGGCAAGGCGGGGCTTCAGTACCTCCTGTGGCCTGAAGCAGCCCCAGCCAGGCCCAGGGCAGAGCTGGTCCCGCGAATGAGGTCCAGGAGGATGCTCGCGGCACGGGAAATGGCTCTTGTGTGCCCGTCTCTGCTTTCCACCGGCTGAGGCAGAAGAGGGATGGCTCCACACACTCCAGTCTGTCCTCTGCCACGACTGCCTGCAGGAATCCAAGCTCTGTTTGCCAGCAGGGCCCTCCGAGCAGGCGGATGTCATCCAGGCTCCCGGGAGAGCAGGCGCTAGTCCCAGAGCTGCCAGGACTCTCCGTGGGGCTTTATACACTCGCTCTGCGCCTGGGGCTTCTCCCTCTTTCCATGGAGTGCAGGGAGCCTCGGGCGCCCTCCGACCTGCCTTCCCAGTCTTCGCTTGCTCTGGAACGGACCGGGCATTTCCCCAAGAGGAAATGCTGCTCCTCCACCCTGGCCAGGCTGCCGCTCCCGCTGGACCTCCCGTGGGCCTCCGCTCGGTGTTGCCCGTCCCCAGCGGGATTCTCCGCAACCTCTCCTAAAGCTCGCTCCGTCGCAGCGCTCCGCTCTCAGACGTCACCCCCTCAGAGGCGGGTGTCACTCTCCCGCACCTTACTGTTTCTGTCCTTGCTAGCCCCTCCTGCTGAAATTGTCTCATGCGTGTTCCCTTAGAGAGTGTCTATTTCCCACTAGAGGCATGGGAGCAGGGACGACAGTGGCTTAGCCCGCTGCCCACTGCCAGGGGGGCATTCGCTGCCCTCCTCCTCACTCTGGGACTGGGTGAAGGTGCCCAACGTGGGGCCTCTCACTCCGCCTTGACTCACACTTAGCTCAGTGTAAGACAGGCCCTCGGGGCGAGCACCAGGTCTAACCCACCTGTGGGTCCTCCGAGGATTTCCGACAAGGCCTCCTGGGCAAGGCTGCATTTCGAAGGAGACTGGGGCACACACCAGGGGAGACAGTGCCCACTGGGCCTGTCTAAGAGCAAAGGCCACTGCCATTTCCCCGGCTCTGGACTCACCTCAGACCTGCTGGCTGTGTTTTGGCTTATTTGTTTCCCCCCAAAATGAACCCAACCAGAGCAAAGCGACAACTGAAAATTCCTCACTTGGGGGGTATCTGGGTGGCTCAGTTGGTTAAGCATCTGCCTTCAGCTCGGGTTGTGATCTCAGGGGCTTGGGATCAAGACCCAAGTAGGGCTTCCTGCTTAGTGCGGAGTCTGCTTCTCTCTCTCCCTCTGCCCCTCCCCCCTTCATGCTCTCTCTCTGTCTCTCAAATAAATAAAATCAATCTTAAAAAAAAAAAGAAAGAAAGAAAATTCCTCACTTGGGTGGTCACTCCAGCCAGAGCCTCGCTGGGACATTGATTCCCTAACGGTGCTCAAACCAGCGACGTCCCAGCCCATCTGGGACTTCCCTGAGTCAGCAAGTTCCCACTGCAAACCGAGGTTCATTCACATTGTTTCATGTTAATTTTCTTTCTTTCTTTTTTTTTTTTTTTGTGGCTTTAAAAAATCTTAAGCAATTCTGCCTACGCTTTTGAAGAAATCAAATAGCACAGAAGGGCTTCTAATAAAAGGCACAGTCCCCCTCCCTGTGCTCTGGGGGCAACCACGCTTAACGTTGTAAAACTTTTTCTACTTTTAGCTCCTCTGGTGCCTATCTGATCTATACAAGGAATCTATTAAAACAGTGTGTTTGGATGCTTTAATCCTGTGAGCACAGTGTTTCTGATTTATGAGTTATTTATACGGAGGATGACTCCGTTCACTTGAGCTCCTTTGCCATGCACAGGACTGGGTAAGGGCACCCCTTCCTCCCAGCATTGTGCTGACGTGACCTTCAGTTCTTCCAGGGGTGCAGACGCTCTGGTGAAGCCTTTCCCCTGCGCCCCCTGGCTCTCCCATCCCTGGGGCCCTCTGCACCGATTCAGGAGGGGGGGCCTTGCCATCACACCCCCTCTGGGGGTCTCCCTCCTGGGGTCCTAGGTCTTCCCTCCCTTCACCCACTCCCCTACTTTGCATCATAGGACCCTTAAGTAAATGTCTAAGAAGGATATGTGGAAGGGAAAGGTTCTGAGTCCTTCCTGTATGGTTGAAAATATCCCTCAGCCCTGAGTGACAATGAGGCTGACAGTTTGATAGTATCCCTCACACCTGCCAGGGCAGTCACTGTCTCCCCACACAGGCTCCTGCTGATGAAGACGGGTGTATAGTGTAATCCTGCCCCTGGGTACACGACCTGGGTTTGTGTTTGCTTTTTCATTCTCTCAAAATGTTTAGGGATATTTCTTTATCCTTGGTTATCTGAAATTTCACAAAAATATGTCTAAATGGGAATTTTTTTCGAGAGTGAGGCCCACTGAGAGTTATTGTCATGTGAGGATTTTTGTCCTTCAGATACAGACAAATTTCTTGTATTTTTAAAAAATTATTTTAGAGAAAGAGAGAGAGAGCATACATGTGCGAATGTGAGCAGGGAAAGGGGCAGAGGGAGAGGGAATCTCAAGCAGACTGTGTGCTGACCGTGGAGCCCGACTCCGGACTCCATCTCATCATGACCCTGAGATCATGACCTGAGCTGAACTCAAGAGTCAGACACTCAATGAACTGAGCCACCCAGGTGCCCCTCTTGTATTAATTCTTTTATCATTTTTCTCTCATCTGTTTCCTGTTTCAGTTCCTGGAACTTCCATTTAGTTACACGATCAATCACCAACTTTAGTATTCTAGCTTTCTCCACTTGCCTCTCATATTTCTCTTTGCCTTTTGATTCTTCTTTCGATGGTATTTCCATGAGTCACCTTTCATCCTTCTAATGAACTTCTTAGTTCTACCATCATATGTTTAATCTAAAGCTGGTTTTTTTGGTTCTTATTTCATAGCACCCTGTTCTTGTTTTATGAATGTAATGAGTCCTCAGATCTATCAGAGGATACCAATGAGAGGGCTATTTTTTCACTCGCACTTTCATGTCTTCTTGAATCTGGTTTCTTCTGGGAGTGTACTTGCCCATGTTCATGTTGACCTTGTTCTTCCATATAGCAGACTTCCTTTAGATGTCAGTAAAACCTTGGATGTCTATTCATATTTAAAGATAAGAGACGAAAAACCTGTCTGGGTGTTCTGCGTACCTGAGTGGAGCTTGTCTAGTGGAAGCTTTAGCTATTTCACTGGGGGATCCCTGCATGCCAAAGCGCATGGTTTGGCTCTGGCCCAACATCCACATGGTCTGTCCTGGTGAACCAAGAGACTTTAGTTTGTTTCTCTGCAGAAGAATTCAATTATTATCATTATCACTACTGGCATGAAAGATAAACACCCTTTCCTAGTCATTCTACAGAGGGGAGTCAAGAGGAAGAGAGGAATCAACTCCTAATTAAACATTTTTTAATGGTTATAAAATATGCATAACATTTACTACCTTAACAACTTTTAAGGGCACAGTCCAGGAATGTTAAGTACGTTCACGTTCTTGCGCAACCATCATTGCCATCTTCCTGAACTGAAACACCATACCCGTGAAACACTAACTCCCCATTCCCCCTTCCTCCCAGTCATTGGTGACCACCGCGTCACTTTCAGTCTCCATGAATGACTATTTAGGTAACTCATATAAGTAGACTCATACAATTGCTCTTTTTGTGGCTGACTGGCTTATTTCACTCAGCATAATGTCCTCAAGGTCCATCCCTATTGTAGCAGGTGTCAGAATTTCCTTCTTTTTTAAGATGGAATAATATTGCATTGCGAGTGTTTACTATATTTTGTTTATCTCTTCATCTGTCACTCATTTACTCTTTTTAAAAAGATTTGTTTATTTTAGAGAGAGAGAGAGAGAGAGAGAAAGCACGTGTGAGAGTATGGGGGGAGGGGCAGAGGGAGGACAGGGAGAGAAGCTTCAAGCAGGCTCCACACTGAACGTGGAGCCCGAGGTGGGGCTCCGTCTCACGGCCCTGAGATTACAACCAGAGCCAGAACCAAGAGTCAGCCACTCAACCTACTGAGCCACCCAGGTGCCCGTCACTCATTTTCTCTTAAATCAACTTAGAGTAATGTCTGATGAAGAATACAGCCCCGTCCTCAGCACACAAAGGCAAGCATGCGGCTCAGGTCTTCAGATGCAGCCCCCAGCCCCTCCCCTTCTCCCTTTCCCTCTCTCTCAATGACGCCATCAGTGAGCTTCCAGACCTCTCCACAGAAGGTGTGGCCCAAGGCCCCCATCTCGTCTTCCCCAGTCTCCAGATCATCGGTGTGGGTGGCCTTGACAGAGGACTAGCTATTTTTAGTGGAAATGCTGAACTGCCACCATTTTTAGCAGAAAAGGCAAAGGAGCCAAGTAGCCTTCTTTCTCCTTCTACTCTTTCCTCTCCAACGTCCCCTTCCTGCCAGGTCCCTCTGCAAATTTGCCAAGAATAGGATGAAAAATGAAAAACAGACCTAAGTTCTCTTCTCTGTCCTGAACACCCTGCCTCCACCCAAACTAAAATGAAAGGCTGGGGAGCCCAGAGCCAGGGGGCCGGGTGCCACCCGGCTGCTACCCTCACCATGTGACCCTTCTAGTCCTGGACAGTGGGGCTCCGTACCTCCAGACATCACAGAATTCTTACTGGAAGAGCCCCAGGTCCTACCTGGTGCAAGCCACAGGCCAGGACCGGGGCCTCCCCTTTCAGGACTGTTCCATCACGTGGCTCAGCCAGTCCCATCCTAGAGCCAAGCAAAGCTTTCCTCCCGAGTTCAGAGGCCAGGAGCGTCCCTGCCTTGCTCAGGTGAGCAGTGTGGCGCTGCCCGGCAGGCTCCTTCATGATGTAGCCTGTATTATTCATGTCCTCAGCCTCTCCCCCCTGGCTGCTGAGGAAAAGCTGCCACCCAGCCGGCTCGTATGGCTGCTCCGAGCCCTGCCCCTGCCTAAGCACCTGCCATTAATAAAGGATAAACAAGAAACGCCATGCAGGGACTGCGACATCTGCTGTACCCCCAGCGGGTCTCCCCCTTTTTGGGCTTTGGAGCCACATGTGGTGGGGGGAGGGGACTTGGCGGAGCCCCAGCTGCATTCCGAGCCTCCACGCTGGGTCCTGGCCTCAGCTGGATTAAATCAACTCCCTGGCTCCAAACAGAAACCCCCACCCCTGCCCCCCACGCAGCCGACGCAGGGGCATCTGAGGACCAGAATCTCCCGGGGGGGTTCAACACTGACATGCCACCCCACTGTCAATCTCCCTTCCAAGTTCTGGGGCTTGGCAGGTCCAGAAACACAGGCGTCACTTCCTTTACAGCACCGTGAACCCCAGGGGGACCCCGCTGCCCCAGGTGCCTGGTACCCTTGTGCCCCTTTCTCCTTGGCTGTGTTCTCCTCCTCCTGATCCTCAAAGAGGCCTGGAAGGCCAGGGGGTCCTGGGGTGGGGGGGTAATAGCAGTCTTCCCCACAGCCTCAGGGGGACTGTCTCGGCTCTAAGCACTTTTGCCTTTGTGGGCCCCTTCCTCCATAGAACACATCAACATTTCTATGTTACAAATGCCTTGGTTGAAAGATGAATATAAGCCAGGCTTCCGGGCTGGATCTTATTCATTTACTTTCTTCTCTTAAAAAAAAAAAGCTAAGACATTTCTGTGGGCCCGGAACTGCATCGTGGGCCCTTGGCACCATGCCACCTGGGCCTAAGAGAAGCCAACCCTGCTCCTGCTTGACCCCAGTGCCAGCCTGGGCGAGGGTGGCTAACTCACCCTGGTTTGCCCAGAACTATCCCAGGAATCCCCTCATCCCGGTTTGCCCAGAACTATCCCAGGAATCCCCTCATCTTGGTTTGCCCAGAACTATCCCAGGAATCCCCTCAGTCTTGGGCAAACCACGGCGGCAGGAAATGCTACCCACCCTTCCTGTTTCCGGCCCAGCGCTCCCTGGAAGCGTGGACAGCCAGGACGGAGTAACCACCACGACTGAACAGTAGTGGGCCGAGCCCTTGCCCCAGGTCGGGACTTGGTGAGGAGCTGGAGAGACACAGCCCAAACCCACGTGTGCTCCAAGGCCTAGGCTGGTGGACTGGAGCTGGGGACCAAGACTTCTAGAGCGCCAGCTCCATCCAAGGCCAGGACTGAGGCATGGGCCACTGTCACTCCCTCCACCTGCGGGGCAACTCTGAGGTACCGGGGAGGAAAGGCATTGCAGAGAGGTGACCTGACTCTCCTAGGCTCACTGGCTCTGCAGGGCGGGGGGCTGGGGATCAAGCCCTGACCCTCTGGTTCCAAGCCTGGCCATGGCATTGCAAGGCCTGACTCTTCAGGGGGTCCAACACTCCCGCTTCTCTGCCTCTGGGCAGGATAGGTGCCTTCACAGGACCGGGGGTAGTAGAGGACAGCCCGGGGGAGGCGCTGGCCCCTCACTCACCACCCCCTGAAGAACAAGAACAGTGCTGTCACCTGGAACCCACTCGGTAGCCACCAAGCCACCTGGAGGCCAGACATCCAGCAGCCGCAGGGAGTCCCTTGGAAAGTGCTCTCGCCCACAGTGCAGACGCCGGGGCTCCCCCCCACCCCCACGCAGCCAGTCAGGTTTTTACAAAACCTCTTCAGAGCCGCTCTGCTGAGCGGCCACAAACTGGGGGCCCAAAGGTCACCCTTTCTCTCTGCTTACGGCTGTGGCACCGAGGGTCTGGAGCCCAGGACTAGAGTGTAACTAGCTCCACCCAGAGACCCAGAAGAATGACCCAAAGGAGGGGCTTTCAGGAAGGAGGAAGGGAGGCGAATCCACCGCAAGAAGGCAAACCGCTGACTGGGGAGAATCTGAGACGTGCACAGCCCTGACATGACAAAACACAGGCAGGTGTAGTCCGTGCTTCGGGCCGCGCCAACGCCATCCCCCAGCTGACCTGGGAAAAACGCGGAGTCTCCCCATGGCACCCACTCTGGGAGTCAGCCAGGCCCACATCCTGGCTCTGTCTTCAACCAGCTGTGCGACCTTAGATGATATCACTAAGCCTTGGTTTTCCCATCTGTAAGATGGAGAGGGTCATTGTGAAGGTCAAATGAGCTAATCTGTGTCCTATTTAGTCCGTTGCCTGGTGATTAGGGAAACCTGAGTGATAATATCTCTCGTACTGTCATAGAAGTCCTGGTGCCGTGCCTGGAACCTACTAAGTAATGGATGTTTACTAAGTGGGTGACTTACCATGGAAACCTAGGGGTCCCTGCAGGTATCCCCCATCCCATGATTCCAGTCAGGAAGCTGAAGCTGCCACGGTCTAATCGAGGCCCTGAGTTCATTCGTGGTGGAATGGGCCAAGTCAGCACAAGAAGCCGACTGGGGCCCCTATCTGCCGCGCAGGCTCCTTTCCAGCTCTCCCCAGGAGCACTCCGCCCGCCCCGGGCCACCCAGGGCTGGGTGGGGTGCCTGACGATGAGACAGCCTCACGGGCCAACCGGCATCGCAGTGTGTGGGAGCACCGGCACGAGTTCAGGGCCAGGGTGGGCGGGCATTCCTGGGCCTGATTTTTCTAGCTTCTTGAGTGAAAGTGAGCATGTTTCCTCCTGGTACAGTAGAGCTTCCCGCAGAACAACCAACAGACAGACAACAGCGAAAAATAAAGCCTTGTGCTCTTTGTACTTCCTATTTTTTCTCACTTGTTCCTCCTGCCCGTCTCTGCAGGGGGCAATTCCAGGTAGGAAGTGAGAGAGGGACCAGCATGTTCCTCACCTGGAATCCCCCAGAAACTCACAGGTAGAAGGCAACCATTCAAGACACCATGTGGGCCAACGGGCACCTGGGTGGCTCAGTCAGTTAAGCGTCTGCCTTCAGCTCAGGTCATGATCCCAGGGTCCTGGGATCAAGCCCTGCATCGGGCTCCCTGCTTAGCGGGGAGTCTGCCTCTCCCTCTCTCTCTGCCCCCTCCCTGCTTGTGCTCTCTCTCTCTCTCTCTCTGAGACAAATAAATGAATAAAATCTTAAAGAAAAAATAAAAAAAGACACCGTGTGGGCCAAGGAGACATCGAGGACTGTCCCTACCCAATGGGCTCCTGCAGGTTTAACGGTCTGCTAAGATGGGGCCTGGAGGGTAAATGCCTCTTGGGGTACAGATCATAACAAAGTTATTATAATATAACAAATTACCTTATCCACTTTTTTGGCGACCGAAGACAAACTGAAGGCACAACCTCCAGGGCAGAGAATATTCCTTTCCTTTCTAACTAAAACAAGAACATTTTGGAGCTGGGAGGAACCTTTGAGAAATCACAGTCAAACTTCCCATTTTACAGATGGGGAAAGTGACTCGGAGCAACAAAGGCTGCTCCAGGCTACACAATCAAGGCAGGTCATCTGATTCCCCAGTGTGCTCTCCCACTGCACTTGCTAGTGAAGTTCTGGGCCGGGGAGGGCGGAGACCCTGCACGCCTCCCCCACACCCCCCACAAAGGCACAGGAAATGGAGACTGTACCCAAGTAGGGCAGGATTCAGTAGGTTAGGGAAATTCCGCGTATTGTCGTTTGTTCATTAGAGCAGGGGTTAGCAAACTCCAGCCCGAGGGCCAAATCTCCCGCCCCTGGTTTTACTGGAACGCAAACCTGCTTGACCCTGCACGCACCGTCCGCGTGCTTTCACACTTCACCCGCAGAGGTGAGCCACTGTGAGACCACATGCATGGCCTGCCAAGACCAGAACAGTTACTAGCTGGCCCTTGACAGGACAAGCCCTCTGCCTGCTGATTTAGAACAGGGGAAACGTCAGTCATACCCTGCCAGGAGTTCCTCGGGGCTCCTCTGCGACATCAGATAGGACTGCACCACATGTCACAGCCGGAGACAGACCCAGCCTGAGATTACACTGGAGCCACGGCTCCCCTGTCATTTCCCTATGCTGACCCTAACTGCAGAGAGGAGTCATCTTCCTTTTCCAAATGAAATAGGGGCAACCTAATGTCCTTAAGGGGCGCGTCCCATGCCCTGTCTGGAATTATGTTTATTGACCACACAGAATGGACCGGAAATAAGTATAGACAGTAGAAGTTAGATCGCAGTCAAGACCGGCCACCTGGCATCTCGGGTTGGACCTGTTGTGTGGGCTCTGAGCGTGCCCGGGGAGCCACGGTGAAGGGCTCGGCTCTTCACAGAGCAGCCTCATGGGCCAGAAGCCTGGGCATGAATTGTGCCCATGGGACCCTGGGCAAGTTACATGCCCCCAGAGCCACTGGTATGTGTCTGTAAAGCGGGGATGATGACAGGGCTGTTGGGAGACTGAATGATGGAGTCCCAGAAAAGAGCTGGGGGAGAATGGGGCTGGCCCATTACACTAGCTCAATAGATACTATCATTCTGTGTCACTGTGTACTGGAATATAAGAACAAACACCAGGCCTATATTTAAAGCTGTGCTCTAGGGGTGCCTGGTGGCTCAGTAGGTTCAGTGTCTGACTCTTGGTTTTGGCTCGGGTCATGATCTTTGGGTCACGGGATCGAGCCCCACATCGGGCTCCATGCTCAGCAGGGAGTCTGCTTCTGCCTCTCCTGCTGCTCCCCCTGCTTGTGCGTTCATTCTCCCTGGGTGTGTCAAATGAATAAATAAATAAAATCTTTTTAAAAATAAATAAATGAATAAAGGCATGCTCTGGAACATGCAGCAGCTTATAATGGAAAAGTCTTGTCTTGTATTAGGCCACAAATGAAGTTTCTACCACGTTTGACACTCACGTTATCTTAGTGTCGTATTTACCATCTTTAATTTGGTGAGCCAACCTTCACAACTCAGTGAATGATTCTTCAGCCCGATTTCGACCTCGACCACTGAGGTCTAAGGAAGCAGCTCTCACAGGGTGTGTTCATTTAGGAAACAATTAGAAAACCCTTCTTTGAAGTCGTTTGCAGATGATCTGTGAAGCGAACAAAACCATTTCCCACGCCTTCTCCCGCCTGTAATTTCTCTGAAGTGTAACTATTTCCAGTCACTCAGTCAGAAACTGTGCCTCACACATCTGTGGAGGAGGGTCTCAGGAAAATCCCTGTAATGACAGGTTCAGCCCATAGGAGGCCCAGGAGGCAGCGGCCAGCCCGGCCCAGGCCAGGGAGCCCGCAACCGGGACCATTACTACTTCTGATGCTAGGAGCTCCCCGGAAGCTGCGTTCTGTCCCCTACAAATATGTTCTCAAACGTGTGAAGTAACTCAAGCACAGGACGATTTCTTACAGCATTGTTTGAAAACTGCAGAAGATTGGAGATCTAAATATCCATCAGAGGGGGACTCGTTAAATAAATTACGATCCGTCCATGTAATAACCTACCAAGCAGCCATAAAAAGAAATGACGAAGCACCCCAGGCCCGATATGGACCAATTTCCAAGATGCATTGTCAAGCCAAGTAGCAAGATGCCGACAATTGCATTAAAAAACATATATACGTCTGCCTGTGCATAAATTTATAGATACGCACACGTATACAAATATTCACAAATATATGTATTATTTACGTGTATACATCTGGAATATCTTGCAGAGGATACAGAAGAAGCCGGTGACATTGGCTGTCGCCAGGGAGCGAAACCAGTTGGCTGGCTGGAAGACAGGTCTGGGAAGGAGATTTTTTCACTTTTGTAACTACTGAAATTTGAATCACGAAAGTCATGCTGTTTACAATGATAAAATAAAGAAATCACAGAAAGCCGAACACCTCCAACTGTCACTGATAAAAGGGTGAAATGGACCAAGAACGAAAGGGCTACGTTTCTCCTTCCCAGGCCCTGCCAGTGGTGTCACCACCACGGATTATGCATGCGCGCAGCGCGCGCGCATCCGCGCGCGCGCGCACACACACACACACACACACACACACACACGTCCTCCTGATTGGATTTGTCACGAGCCCCCTCCCCACAGAGGCTCTGGAGATGCCCCCAGCCCCTCTGTTAGCACACTTCCTGCACGCTGCTCTGCAGAGGGGGCTGGGCTGGCCCCGCCTCCCCACCACATCCTGGACAGGGCGGGAGGTAAGTCCAGGTCTCCTCTGGCTTCCTAGCACCTGGCATGCCAAAGGTAACGAAGAGCCGTTTCAAACAGTGCCTAGAACGGTGCCAGCACACAGCAGATGCTCCGTAAATACTGTTTGAATGAATGAAGACAGAGGGGAAAGTCAGGAAGTAATTATCAAGAAATCACCATTCCCAGCTTCAGTTCACCTTAAGCCCTGGCATTCAGCCTTGGGGGATCACTGTCAACAAGACAGTCTTGTTTGTAGATAAGGATGCATTGACAGAATGGTCAAGTGACCCACAAGGATGTCTCAGCAAAGCAGCAGCAAGGGCGGCCCAGCAAGAGGTAGAAATTAGATGAAATGGGCCCTCCCAGCTCTTCACCAAGCCCCGTCATAACCCCAAACACTGGGCCGCGGTGTGGTGTGTAGGAGCCTTGGTCCCTGTCCAAGAAGGCTTAGTCAGTCAGTGACTTAGCCAGTGGATTTGGGAATAAGGCAGACGCCAAGGATTTCCTCTCTTGAAAACCGACCACTTCACGGGTCTTTTGCCTGGAGTGGATAATAATTACAGCTCTTTCCCAAAATATGGGTTTCTTTCCCCATCGACCTCATTTTCTACCTTTAATTTTGCATATAAAAACAAGAGCATAGTGACTTGACAAGGTGAGCTAAAAGTTCTCCTTGCTGGATAAATAGAATACCTGTTTAGGTTTACATGCGAGCTGGCAAGAGAAGAAAGACCACCCGGGGGCAGAAAACCAAGAGGGAATCTGAAGCCAATGCTGAGGGGAAGGGCGGCATCTCTGTCACCTAGTGGTCCCTATCTAGTGACCCACGCAGGGAGAGGATGGGAGACCTGGAGCCTGCAAAGGATGAGAAGTGGGAACTGAGACATCCCATGTGCAGTCAACACCACTGGGAACTGAGACCTCCATGTGCAGTCAACAACAAAGCTACAGCTTTGGGAGAAGGACAGACACCCTCCAATGCCCACCAGCACAGGGACCCGCCAAGAATGGCTGGGCGCTTACACTTCTGCCTGGGCAGTGGGTGAAGGATTTCTAGAAATCCCCTCCTGTGTTTGTAACCACCTGCCTACCTTCTCACTGGGTGAGGGTTCGAGTTTACAGTCTTCACGGGGTCCAGGAACCTCCCACACTATGAAAAGAATATGAGCGCGTTCCCACACTTGTGTTACGCCTGAGGAACCTGGCAGAGTCATCAAGCAAACCATCAAGGAGAGGCAGAGCCTCGATTCTGGCCACACTGGTTTCCTAGAGACATATCTCTAGTCAAAATCCCAAATCACAAAATGCGCACACACACACACACACACACCCATGAGCAAGAGTCCTCGAAGAAAATCAAAGTCAGCTTAAGAGAAGATGACTGAATGCGTAACAAGATGGAAAAGATGGATAACATAAAAAGAGTTGAAGAAGACATGGAGGATAGTTGAGAAAATTGCAGGAAGAAAATTCGAGAAGGAAGAGAATAGAGATGAGGGGGAAAGGCACAACTTGAAAAGATAATGAAAGATTTTCCAAAACTGAAGAGAAACTAAGATTTTAAAAATAATAAAATTGCTACCTATCAGGACTCTCGGCACGTACTGGAAGCAGGACGTGGATATATGCTGAGAATGGGGACAGTAGAAAAGTGGACAGGTGACTCAATCATCCAGGTGCCCAACTCACGGAGCTGGGACAGGAACAGTGACGCAAACCTCAAAGAAAAGTAAGGATACAGGATAGGGCAAGAAATCTATGGGAGGGGCGTCTGGGTGGCGCAGTCCTTAAGCGTCTGCCTTTGGCTCAGGGCGTGATCCCAGGGTCCTGGGATCGAGCCCCGCATCGGGCTTCTCCGCTAGGGGCCTGCTTCTTCCTCTCCCACTCCCCCTGCTTGTGTTCCCTCTCTCGCTGTCTGTCTCTCTCTCTGTCAAATAAATAAATAAAATCTTTAAAAAAAAATTATGGGAAAGGAAACAAAGAAACAAGAAAGAATCAAGCAACCTGAAAGACTAAGAAAGCCTCCTAACCTCTGTTAAGGCCAATCAAAACACGGAGAAGGCGGAAATAAACAACATCAGGAATAAAGAAAGGGCCCTATGACACTGTCAATACAGGAGAAACAGACACATTCCTAAGGAGACAGAAATTGACTGATTTAATGAAAGACAACTGAAAAAGAAGTAGAAAATGGGAAATACCTCTAACCATTAAACAAATTGAATTCGTAGCTGAAAAAGAAAAAAAACCAACTCTAACAAACAAACAAGACTAGGCTGAGGCAGTTTCATAGTTTGGATTTTTCCAAATCTTCAAGGAATGGATAATTCTTAATACACACAAGAATCTGGAGATGATCCTTAACACATATTTGATATATACAAATGTGAGCTTATGCAAATATGTTAACATACACAAATATTTCAAAATAACCCTTAACATATACAAATATTAGAATATTTGAGAGGAGTATTGCTTAACACACGTTATGAAGCTAATTTGGTGGATACTTACTTCAACTAAACAGGGACAGAAGGAAAGTAAATTTATAGGCTGAACTCACTGTTGAACATGGACTCAAAGGTCCATGAAAATATTACCAATTAAATCCAACAATGTAAACTCAGGTTTACGTTGTTTATGCCCAGAATCAATGATGTTAAGATAACAGAAATGTGCTAATATAAAAGCCATCCCAAGAAGAGGATAAAGAAGAAATTTTATGATTATCTCGTTACTTGCAAAAAAGCACTGATAAAATTCACGACCATTCACAATGAGGGACCCTTGACAAAATAGGACTAAAAAGGAATTTTAGACTCGTTACGGGAAATCTACCAAACACCATTAAACCTGATTCTTCTGGTAAGACTTCAGGATTATTCCCTTTCAAGTCAGGAACATGAAAAGGAGGCCCACCCACCAAACTTCTGCTCAAAACTGAATTGAAGACTGTAAGTCTGTGGGGTCCAGCACGATGACCACTCACCGCTCGGAACACGGCTGCTGTAAACTGCGGTGTGCTCGAGGTGTAAAATACACACCAAGTCCTGAAAACTAGATGAAACAGGAATATCAACGATCTCAACCATCTTTTACATTGATTGCGTGTTGACATGATACTACTTAGATATACTGGGCTAACTAAAATATGTTATGAAAATTAATTCCGGGAAGCCTGGGTGGCTCAGTCGGTTAAGCGTCTGCCTTCAGCTCAGGTCATGATCCCAGGGTCCTGGGATAGAGCCCTGCATCAGGCTCCTTGCTCAGCGGGAAACTGCATCTCCCTCTGCCTGCTGCTCCCCCTGCTTGTGCTCTCTCTCTCTCTCTCACGCTCTCTCCCAAATAAATAAATAAATAAATAAAATCTTAAAAAAAAAGAATTAGAAACTGTCATTTTTACATATATATTTACCATTTACAACAGCAACAGAACTTCAGGGAACTCAGAGTAAATTTAACAGAAAATGTATAAAAGCTTTATGATATACATTATAAAACTCAATTAAAAGACATAAAAGAAGCATTAAGAAAAGATCATGATCATAGGTGGGGAAAATTCAATAGGACAAAGACGGCAATCTTCCGCAAATTAATTGATTCAACTCCAATCAAAATGCCAACAGGGATTTTGGATAAAAAAGTTTATCTGAAAATTCTCATGGTAAAGCAAAGGCCAGACAAGAACCAAGACGTTTTGAAAAAGGAACAAAAGAGGGGATTTGCCCTATGAGGTATTACCCTTAACACGAAGCTATAGTAACTAAGACAGTGTGCAAGGATAGAGGGAAACTCGTGGGCCAATGGAACAGAGCTGAGGGGCCAGGAACAGCCTACACGTATAAAAGGGACACTGACATGTGATAGTCTTTGCATTTAAAAAATCAGGTAAAGGGCACCTGGGTGGCTCAGTTGGTTAAGCATCTGCCTTTGGCTTAAGTCATGATCTCATGGTCCTGGGATCAAGCCCCGAGTCAGGCTCCCTGATCAGAGGGGAGTTGGCTTCTCCCTCCGCCCCCTCATGCTGGGGGCTCATGCTCTCTCTCTCTGTCAAATAAATAAATAAAATCTTTATTTATTTTTTTTAAGATTTATTTATTTATTTGACAGCGAGAGAGAGAGAAAGCACAAGCAGGGGGAGCGGCAGGCAGAGGGAGAAGCAGGCTCCCCACGGAGCACAACGTGGGGCTCGACCCCAGGACCCTGGGATCATGACCTAAGCTGAAGACAGATGCTTAACTGTCTGAGCCACCCAGGAGCCCCAATAAATAAAATGTTAAAAAAAAAAAAGAAAAAATCATTTAAAAATTAAGAAATGCAGTAATTGCTACCAAGACAACACTCATCCACACAGACCAATACAACAAAATTCGATTTCAACGTCATGTTAAAGATAATTCCAGCTAGATTAAAAACTTATTCTCAAATGTGCAGTTTTAGAGTTTTTAGAAGAAAATATAGGAGAATATCTTTATGACCTCAAGGTAGGGGAGAAACTCTTAATCAAGATACAAATGCATACCGGAAAGGGAAAGAACAGCGCACTTGATTATGTCACCATGTACAGCTTCCGTCCCAGTAAACCATACCATAGAGAAAGATAAGGCTAAACAAAGACAGGGAGAAATCACTTATTAGCACAACTAAACAATAAATGATTAGTATATTTAAGCAAAAATTTAGGAAGAAAACACACACTCAGTAGAAAGCGGAGCAAAGGAAATGAATAGGCCAAACAAGAGAGAAAAAACAAGATGTCCAGGATACGGACGAGAGGGTACAAATTAAGAGTGCCCACGCTTATTAGACCATCCCCCCCCAATTAAGTCTAATAATACAAATGATTGTTAGAAAAGTAGGGGTAAATTTGTCCAGCCACTTCGGAGAGCAATTTGACAGTATTTAATAAAACTGAAAACGTACAAGCCCCAGAAGGCACCATTCTACTCCCGTAGCTAAGCGGGGGCTGGGGCTTTCCAACTGTCCCACTGGGATGCGCAGAAACTTGACACGGCAGGGTGTGCCCCACGTGCACGCGCACACGCACGCGAGCAACTTTACCTCGACTCCCTGCACTGCACTGTGAGAGTTCTGTCTCACCTTTTCAAATGCTGTGTGCTACCCACAAAACGGATTTCCTAACCCTCCCCCCTGCCCGAAGAACTCCTTGTACATGCATGTACGCGAGGCAGGCTCCATCCACAGCAACAATGTCTGCACTAATAAAAAACTGTAAACACCTAAATAACCTCAATGGGGAAGGAGATGAACGGGCTGTGGAATATTCATTCATTGTGCAGGACGCCGAACTTTGCATGAGCAAATCAGAGCTTCTGGCGGTGACACGGACACATCTCAAAAACGTGATGGTATGTGAAGGAAAAAATATATCGATACTCACAGGAAAATAAAATCTTCGTTTTTAAAACACGGTAGGTGGAGATGCACGTCTAGAGTGAAAAGATGAAAACACTTCCGAGGATGATAAAAATGACAAACATTCTCTGGGGGGAAGTAGGGCGAGGACAGGGCAGATTGGGGTCTAAAATGATCGTGAAGTGGGGGGGAAGCCTGTGATGGGTTTTCGGCCCCCACCCTGAGCGGGGACCGCTGGATCTCCGACAGTGTTTACAATTGCCAGGACACGGGAATTCTACGCAGTGTTCTGACTTTTAGACAATTTGATGTTCGTTTTGAATTCTCTGCAATGTGCACCCCCGATTGTCTGCACCCAGGGCAGACCAGCTCCTCCCTGACATGCCACATTTCAGAAACAAGGCCAAAAATGTATGAGTAAGGGGTGCCTGGGTGGCTCAGTGGGTGAAGCGTTTGCCTCCGGCTCAGGTCATGATCTCAGGGTCCTGGGATCGAGCCCTGCGTTGGGCTTCTTGCTCAGTGGGGAGTCAGCTTCTCCCTCTGCTCGTACCCCCACTCGTGCTCTATCAAATAATTAAATAAAATCTTTTAAAAAATGCATAAGCTGTATGGGTATTGGTTACACCTTTTTTGTGTGCTTAAAACACATACATACATTTTATATATTAATATTTGTCTGTCTTTTCCAAAGACCAGACGAGCCAGGATAAGGTGCTTGCAGAGCCCCAGTAGACGGAAAGTCAAGACCGCCTGGAGCTGCCTAGCTAGGGCCAGGGAGGCCTTGGTTGACAGCTCTTGGGGTCGGCAGCGGGGAGGCCCAGCAGGCAGGCCTACCCAGAACAGCCATCTGTGAGTTGCAACAATTCCCAAGTCAACAGTTCTCTAAGAGGACATCGGACTGGCTCCCGCTCGAGCCTCATGTGGCTGGGGTCAGTCAGCTCCTGGGCAGCTCTGTGAGATCCTGCCTTAGCTCTCCTTTCCTGCCTCATCTTCTTTGTCTGATCAATGGGTACAGTGCCAGCTCTCCTATCTCAGAGGCTGGGAGCAGATCAAATGAGCAACCCACGTGAAAGGGGAAAGTGCTTTCACGGAGCAGCCCAGTGCTTGGCTGCTGCGACCAGGGAGGCCTCAGGGCTGCCTGGAGGAGGGGGTGTGTCCATACCGGGGACACATCAACAGGCGCTGGGGAGACACACTGGATCCACCACACACCAGGCACATTCCTTGGTTTCCTCTGTGTGGTTGGGAACATCATCCCCATTACTGATGGGGAAACTGACGTTCTAAGTCACTTTCCCAGGGTCACCCCGCTAACACGTGTCACAGCTACCACCGGAACCTGGCCTTCCAGTTCTGACTTCGGGCGGGACCCTTTGCTCTGCTGTAGCCCCGTGCAGCTGAAAAGACCACCATCAACTCACCCCCGCTGCCCCCAAATCCTGGCCTCCACCTTCCCCTCTTCAAAGAGATTTGTTTCTCAAACCACTCCATCAGAATTAGAACGTTTGTTCCACAACACGTGCCTGGGCACGAAGGCACCCAAGCGCGCAGGGGACCAGTAGGAAACCGAGCTGAAAACCGGGGCGGGATTAACCAAGAAACCCCGGGACCCAGAGTCACCGAAAGGCCCACGGGAGGACTGCACGGCAAGCTCCTTGCTTACACACGATCTCCCAGCCCTGGAAAGCAGGACAGGGCAGGGAAAATACTTGGCACAGGGACCCCCCACAGCAAGCTGATGACGCTTTGCACAGCAGGTAGCAACGACCCCATGGCTGGGGTCGGGGTCACCGGAACTGCATGCCCCCGGGGCCCGAAAAAGGTCTGGGAGCAAAAGGGTCTGCAGGGACCCAGACCCTATCTCATGACTCCTGATTCTCTGTATTAACTGTCTTTTCTTATTTTCTGTGTTCCTGATGCTCTGACATCTGGGGCCTGACTGCAGGAGAGACTGTTCCTTCCAGAGCTAGTCAATTTTTTTTTTAAAGATTTTATTTATTTATGTGACGGAGAGACAGCCAGCGAGAGAGGGAACACAGCAGGGGAGAGGGAGAGGAAGAAGCAGGCTCATAGTGGAGGAGCCCGATGTGGGACTCGATGTGGGACTCGATGTGGGACTCGATGTGGGACTCGATGTGGGACTCGATGTGGGACTCGATCCCGGAACGCCAGGATCACGCCCTGAGCCGAAGGCAGACGCTTAACGACTGCGCTACCCAGGCGCCCCCAGAGCTAGTCAGTTCTTAAAGCTAGCAGAGGACTAGCAGGGGAAGGCCTTTCATATACAAACCAACCAATGCAGAGCCCAGATTCCGCCACCTCCTCTATCTGGCATATTCCTCTGACCTGGTCATCCTCAGGGCCAGGTACCAGAGCGGGAGAGAGAGCCCTACACCCCAGAGCCTGTTGAAATTCTTCAGACTAGCCAATCCTAAACCTGCTTACCTTGCCTCACCCGTTTCTTCCCACAAAAACCACAATCAAGGCTCCTGCCCACGTCTTTCCCTCAGTCCTACCTGCTGGACGACCAGCATACCCCATATGGTGTGGTGTACCCTTCCTTTTCCAATTTGTGAGGAGCAAACTATCTCTTTAGTGACAATCGTTTCCCATCTGTTGGCCTCACCCTAACTGAATATTAATAAAATCTACATTTTAAAACATGCTTGTACATTACGCAGAGGATCGGGGCATGATGGGGGGGGTGAACACCCCCCAGGCCGTGCAGCAGCATTCAGAGGTCACTTTGAAACTGGCCAACACACTGTTGAGCTCAGCCAAGCCAGACAAGCCAACTACAGACTCTCTATGTGCTACTCCTTAGTTTTAAGAACAGCACTGACATGACTTTGGAAGGCCTGGGGATTGGTTTCCAACTGAATTTTAAACCTTGGTTTGTGGATTCTGCTGGAAGAATCTTAAATTCAAATGTTGAGTGTCCCTAAATGGCCTGCATGTTTCCTAACTGCCAGTGACGAGGTTTGACGAGCGGAATGACCCTCCTAGCTCAGGGGTCTTGGAGGTCCTGGGCTCCCCGTTGGCGACCAGCAAGCGGGGTGAGGGGAGGTATCCTCTGCAGAGGGAGGCAGCTGCTAGACGTCTCAGCAAAAGACTCCAAGGGGAGCAGCGCACAGAAGGGGACCTGCCCATCCAAGGTGGGGGGATGAGGCTTGGGGTCAACCCCTAAGACGGCCCTGCAGAGGCAGCTGATTCTCTGGTTCTGCAGGTGGGGACTCGGGTCTCGGGGAGGTACCGTGACTTGCCCAAGGTCACACAGCAAGGGTTCAACAGAGGTGGCCACTCCTGGGACCTGGTTCCTGAACACTCAGCAGCCCATCACCGTGCCTTAGGAAGGAGAGCCTTTTCCAGCTGTCTCCGCCTTTCTAGGGGGGGACACACGGAGTTTCAGGAGCCTCTAACCTGCCTGCTGCCACCCGTGGAGGACCCCTCCTCCTTGGCCTTCCACTACCGAACACAGCCCACATGTCCTCCCAAGGGCGCAGCAGCCCCGGGCTCAGGGACTGAAGGGACTAGCCCGAGTCACGCAGCCAGGAAGAGCAGAACTGCCTTCCAGCTTGGCTCTGGCTCCCTTCAGAAAGTCGTTTACTTTCCGACTGCCTAACCGTACTCTAACCACACTCCAACTCACAGCCAGGTGCACCCCAAGGGTGAGGGTGGTGGCCTCGGGGTTCGAGAGCTGCCAGACTGGGCTAGAGCCCGAAGGTGCCCCTGCAAGGGCAGATGCAGAAGCCACCCCCGGAGAGCCCAGTTTCCGCCTGGACACAGCTGTCTGCCCCTGAGTGCCCTGCTGGGGAAGGCACCTGAGGTTCGCCTTTCCATGCTCGCAGAGCTGACGGCCCCCGGCATGCGGACTCTGACAGCCACACAGAGGAGCCACACCTTGGGGCCCCGAGTGCCCTGTGGGGCCAGTCAGCCCACCCTAGACGAGGCTGGGGCCCCACTGACTCAGGCTGATTCCCCACCAATGAGCAAAGAGCACACTGTGTTCCTGGTTTTCACTGCTGGTTGAGAGAACCAACCAAGAAGGAACTCACTGTGGTGCCTGTATGTGGTAATTCTTCCCCTGGGGGCCACGGCAGGTGCAGCCTGGCGAGGGCCCGTCTCACGGGCCACTTCACAGGCTGACTCGGGGCACTAATATTCACGATCTTCCCATTCCGCTCACCTCGCTACACAGGAACTCACGAGATGGCCTCAACCCCACCGCAGCCCTGCGAGGTAGGAGTCACAGCAAACCCCATGTACAAGTGCAGACACGGCTCGGAGAAGTTCACGGGCGCAGCACGTGTCTGAGTGGGATTCGAGTCTGTGCTCCCAGCCTCCAGAGCATGGACCACCTCCGCTTCCAACCCTCTCGCCGCCACTCTGAAATGGGATGATGACAAGCTACCATCAGGGGCTGTGACAATCAGACACAATATACGGAAGCAGTTTTCCCAGGTTCAGGGCTCACAGGTGCGCACTAAAGATGCTCTCAGAATGGAACCTAATATTCTGCTCAACGTCTCCCAACAGCAACAACAACAAAAAGGAATCAAAGGACTCTGAGCCGAGCCTTCCCACCCTGGGTGTGAGCCTGTCTGGCTTGTGAGGCAGCCTTTCTCCCCGGATAACCCCGGGGCTGCGCTGGCCGAGGTCAGCATCCTGGCAGGCCCTATGGCCACCCCGGGCACCTGTCCCCACGCGGCAGAGGTCGCTGCACCATGCGGGCCTTCCTTGGAGGGGCACCAGCCACCCGCCCGATTGCAACAACTCCCAGGGGCCCAGACTGAAGGCTTCTGGGGAACTTCGAGTCGGCTTCAGAGGCCTGGCAGAGGGAGGGCCAGGCATGGAGACGGGGCCCCACCGCCAGCCAAGACGGACCTCGGTGTGCAGAGACAGAGAGAATGGGGGAGAGAGAGAGAGGAAGAAAGGAAAAGAACCACAGAGAAACAAAGAGATGGAACAGAAGAACAGAGAACCAGACAGACAGATAGATACAGGGGCTGATAGTGAGACAGCGCCATGGAGAGAGAGGGAGGCACAGGGCCAGGAACTGACAGAGAGAGAGGCAGGGTGACAGGCAAAGGGGTACAGACAGACAGACAGACAGACAAGCAGAGTGACAGCACTGCAGCAGTCAGGGAAAGGCAGTGGGAACGAGAGAAAGGCACCGGAGATACACAGACAGCATGACGGGGACAGAGAGAGGCTGGCCTGGCCGGGGCGGTCCTGGAGGCGGAACTCACCCACGGCCTGCATGCCCTGTCTGCGGCATGTGGCACCAGCCTGTCCTTTGGGAGCCCCAGAAGACAAGCCCATGGTCCCAGTCTGTCCTGAGCTCTGTCGGCCTCCCGGGAGGTCTGCGCTGGGCTGCCGCGGCCAGCACGTGGGGACCCGTGTGCCACCACTATGCCGCCCTCCTTATGCATGGGGGTGGGGCCTGGCAGGTGCTATGTGTGTATGTATGTGCGTGTGTGTGTGTGTGTGTGTGTGTCTTTGTATACATGGGTGCATGAGCCCAAACACACGCACACACTCAGCAACCCCGCTGCCTGGTGGAGCCCAGCCTTCTCCAGCCTTCTCCCTGCTTAACCAACACTCAAGGGCTCAGGGCTTCTGGGGGTTCAGGCACAGCACGTGCGCAGAGGGCAGGGTGGGACCCTCCGAGGGCAGAGGGGGCTAAGCCGCTAAAACAAACACGGCAACGAGGAGGGACACGAGACATGTGGGCATACCAAGGTCTCGCCCACTTGCCCGCCAGGATAGCAGGCACTCTGACGGAGGATGGAGACGGGCTCGCGACCCGCCCCGGGTCTGGGGGCTAGCTGGGAAGGGCACCACTGCCCACCACCACCAGACTCCCATCCGGGTAACAGCAAACACCGACCTCCAAACCTGCCTTAACTGTCACCCAAAGCACTTCCACTCAAAAGCGACCTCCTGTGAGCGAGCATGTGTGCACGCGGGCACGTACACACACGCACACACATACACACCTCGCAACTTCCTAGACATGCACCCACCACCTGCCAAGCCCCCTCCCACCTGGATGCCCAGCACAGTGCTTACTTGAGGGGGCTCACAGGAGCTCGGCCCCGCACCTCAAGCCCCCAGGAAGGACGCCCCCATAGGGAAGGATCCTGGAGAGCACGCAGGATCTCCAACCCGCACAAGTCCCTCCTGCCACCACCCTGGAGGGGGCGTGTTCTCCTTTATCCCGAGGCCTGGCGCCCAGACCCAGCCACAGAGGCACTCGGCAAAGGGATGGGACCGCCAGCATTTGGGGGCTGGGATCATTGGCGATAGCGGCCACCGCAGACAAGGGGCTCCTGAAAAACAGGTACCGTGCACCATCTGGTTTCCTCCTCATGCACATCGATGGGGGCAACACTTCGTTATCCCCACTCAGGCTGGGGCTCATTCTAGCTGCCGCAGGCCACAAAGCTGCGAAGTGGCTGGACTGAGGCTCAAACCTAGCTCTGGCCAACCCCTGGGTCTGTGGTCCGAATCATGAAACCACCTTTGAGTAAATGGGCCTCCTAAAGACCCAGACTGGGTCAGAAATACATTCAGATTCCCACAACGTGCCCACGCTGTGATGCAGAGGGGACAGTTTACTGAACCACTAACCTGCTTTGAAGCATTCTGTTCTCCACAGACATACACATGTGTGGCTGTGAGTACGAGCGTGGGTACGTGCGCACACGTGCCCAGGTCTCTGTGACCGTCCGTGTGTGTGTAAGTGCATTGACCGTGTGTGAGGGACGTGTATGTGCGTGTGCGTGCACACGGTGGTGTCACTGTGGTGTGCCAATATGTGGGGGTGTGTGTGACTATGGCGTGTCAGTGTGTGTGTGCACGACTGTTGTGTGCATGTGTGTAAGTGCGAGTGATGGCGCACGTGTGGTGGGTGTGTGGGTGTGTGTGTGTGTGAGGGCGCAGGAGTGCGTGCTGCATGCCTCCCGTGAGAGCCCCGGGCCCGGCCTCAGCCTGGGGGGCGAGGCAGACATTCGAGGGAGGCTGGGGAAGGAATAGTGACCACGGACAATGATTTGTCAGGAGCTGGAAGCCACGGCCTCAGCAGAGAATCCATTTTAGCAACAAGAGAAGTGGAATAACGTGGCAAATTATAGTGTCTGACCAAATAAATTATTCCTTTCATTTTACCATTTTGTTTGGAGGAGAGCTTTCAACCTCATCTCTGAGCATATTCAGCAAGTGCTTACTGAGCGGATTTGGCGGTAATTAATATGAATTTAACTTTCTTTTCTTTCCCAAGGCATGGAACTGGAGGAGAAATGGGGCAGGGCCGACTCCTCTGGGCTGTGGGCTGGGTGAAGGTTTAATAGCTTCACAGACCTGTACGAGCTGCAAGGGCAAAAGGGAGAGGAAAGGTATAAAACCTTTAATTGCTGCTTCCCAAAATAGCCTCAGCCCGCCCGTAATAGGGCTTATGCTCGATTTTCATTCTTTTCACAGAGAAGAAAAAAAAAATCAGATTTGAATTTCTCAAACCAACGTATTTTTCGCAGGTCCCGCCCTCAGCGTCTGACTGGGGTTGAAAGGCCCAACGTGTGGACCCCGGGGGCAAGGGGTTCAGACTAGAGGCTGTCCTCACGGAGCCTGTCTCAGGGAATAGAGGCCTTGGGACCATGTGAATCCTTCCTCAGAGAAGCCCAGGGCCACGTCCCTGCGGGCTCACCTCTTCCGTGAAATAAGGGGGTGGTCGGACCAGGCCCCTAAGGTCCTTCACAGTTTGAAAAGTCCAGGGGTCTTTGGCCCTGCTCCCCACTGACTTTTTAAAAAATTACTGAATTTTGACAATGGTGATAAATTTATACAACACGGAATTTGCCATTTTAACCATGTTTAAGCATGTAGTTCAGTGGCATTCAGCACATTGACAGGGTTGTGCGGCCATCCCCACTGTCCATCTCCAGAACCTTCTCACCTTCCCCAAAGGAAAGTCTGTCCCCATTGAACAGTAACTCACCAGTTCCCCCTCCTGCAGCCCCCGGCCACTGCCATTCTACTCCTGTCTCTGAGTTTGACTACTCCGGGTGCCTCATCTGAGTGCAATCATACAGTATTTGTCTTTCTGGGACTGGCTTACTTCACGTCGCACAACGTCCTCAAGGTCCATTCACATGGTACCATGTGTCAGAATTTCCTTCGTTTTTAAGGATGAATAACACACCATTGTGCGATACACATTTTGCTCACCCGTTCATCCTTGGGTGGACGCTTGGGTTGCTTCTACAATTTGGCTACTGTGAATAATGCTGCTGTGAACACAGGTGTGCAAATATCTCTTCAAGACACTGCTCTCCATTCTTTTGGGTAAGTACCAGAAGCGGGATCGCTGGATCATATGGTTATTCCATGTTTCATATTTTGAGGAGCCGCCATACTGTTTCCCATGGAGGCTGAGCATTTTGCATTCCCGCCCGCGGTGCACAAGGCCTCCAATTTTTACATCCTCATCAATACTTGCTATGGTTTGTTTCTCTGACAGTGGACATCCTAATGGGTGTGAGTTCCCACTGACTCTTCATTTCTAGCTTGCGAGCCGAGGACCTGGCTCACATGAGCTGGGTTCACCACCGAGCAAGAAGTATCAGCAAAGACTTGCATTGGGCCCCTCCATCCTGAAAGATGGCGGCAACGGGGCCAGGACAAGTCTGCCACCGGTTTGCATTTCAGGCTGGCTCCAGGCAAGCCTTCAAACCACCTGTGTGATCACTGATTCACTCAACAACAATTTGACATGTACAGAGACAGGTGCCATTGTAGGAGCTGGGGACGCAAGGGTCCCTCACGGACTCACAATCAGAAAGCAAGATGGTGGGAGCCCCACTTGTCCTGGCAGCCCATGGTTCATGAGACTAAAGTGTGAGGAGATGTAGCCTGAAGGGAAATCCTAGCCAAAAACATGCCCAGCATTTGCAGGGAGGATAGAAGAAACTGGGGAACACTGCCTGGGTTCGTCAGAAATGGGATCCAAAGGTTATCACCGGGGACAATAATTACAGAGAGACTCGTCTGCCTGATTCTCAAATCACTCTCCTGCATGACGGTGGTGGAGAGGCTCCAGGCTTTGAAATCCGATGGACCTTTGAAATCCAGCCCCACCTCTCCCACCTATGTGAGTCTGGGCAGCCGCTCTCTCTGGGTCTCAGGTCCCTAACCTGTAAAATGGGAATACAGGGGATTCGATCTTTTGCAGGGGGTTAGAGGCTAAAGTCTGTACATAAGATAAAAAACCCTGAAGGCCCAAATCCACCCTTGCACACCTCATGGGAGGCCCCACGGGGAGGTGGACCCGCTCTCTCACGAGTCTGGTTCACGGGCGCCTCTGTGCGAAGACACATGCTGCTCTCCCAGCGTCCCACGCGCCGCCAAGAAGCAACAGAGGGAGCCGGCTGCATTCAGAGGCCTGTGCGTGACAACTCCCGGTGCAGAAGCAGCAGGAGTTGGGAGTGACTCTGGCTCAAGAACCCATGACACGGGAAGCAGAAATGAACATGAGCTGAGACCAGCAGGTGCTCACCCGACCTCTACGCCAAGCCAGCCATGGCACACACAGGCCAAGGACCGGCAGGCAAGGGCACTGCTTCAACCGCCTGCACGGTTTCCCTCTGCCCCGGTCTGTCCCTCTCTCCCATACCAGCTGAGTTTGCTTAGTTGGGTGCGTGCAGGTGCACGCCGGCCACAGCTCTCCCTCCCGCCCCGCCCCGCTCCACCCCACCCCACTGGGCTGGCTGCAGGCACGACAGCTGTCTCTGGACCGAGCCTGGCCTCAGCCCAAGGCTCTGCTCTGTCATAACAAAGGCAGCCGCCTCCTGTCGTGCCCGGCAGTGAAGGCCGGTGGGGTTCTCATCCCCGGCATCCTGTCCCTCGCTGGACACTGCTGGGCCACAGCTGGAGTGCAAGGCTCTGAGCTGCTGAGGCTCGTGTGGGGATGTCTGTGAACCGGCAGACACAGGAAGGAGGCGGCCCTGTGTCCTCGCCTGGTTATCCAAACATCTCTTGGCTGGCCAGGGCTAGGCCCAGTGGACAGAACACAGCCCCCACTCTGCCTGGCTGAGCGCCGGCTAATGGAGGAGACTCACCAGATGGTCACACACGGGGCTCTGAGGACGGCAGGAAGCACCAGAGAGGGGCATGGGCAGGAGGGCTATAAATCAAGGAAGCCTTCCTGGAGGGGGCAGGCAACAGATGGGGATGGATGCATCAGGGAGGAAGTAATCACAAAGTTCTTCCAGGTAAGAGGTGTCTAACATCTGTGGCTGCAGAGCGGGACAGGGCCAGGTCTCGGGCTTTGTTTCTTTAAAACTTGAGCGATGAACAGATCCCTTCTAGAGGGAATAAATTCCTTCAGACACTAAGCAGTGGCTGGAATTCTTCCTGAACCCCCAAATCACATGCATGCATTGTGAGAGGCCTGTGGACTCCACTACGAGAAATACTGTGCAGACATCCCTCTCAGGAGGCAGAGCCCACAAGGGAGTTCAAGTCCTGATGTGTCCCTGTGGTTCAGACGTCGTGCTGCGGGGACATCTTACTTCACACAGCAAAGTCCCCCAGGGTGGGCTTCAATTCTCAAAGACCACCTGTAACACCCCCCCAAAGCTAGTTTAGGAGTTGCTGGTGTAGGCCTGAGGGGGGCAGGCAGAGAGAGAGTGAGGGGCACTGGCCAGAGGCAAGGATTTTGGAGCCTCGCTCGGGAGCCACAGTTTTGTCATCTGGGAGCCCCAGCACACTTGAGTGCGAGAGCCAAAGCTCAGAGGGCAGCCTGGGGCCGCCGGCTTCCTCGGGGGACAGCCATTCATCTGAGAGAGGGGCTCTAGAGCCTTGGGGCTGGGGTGCTGCCACCTTTGAGAGAGCTGATAACAATTAAGATTCACATTTACCCATCGCCCTTCCTCTGGGCTCCAGAAAAAGACAAATTCTTTCTCACTCCCCTATTCCTCCCTCTTTCTTGCCCGACAGTCACTTCTCCCACGTTGCAGCCTGACAGTAAACGCAGGTGTTCACATTTTCATCGTCCTTATTCACGTGGCTTATATCTCCCCACTAGCTGTGTGACTTGGGGTAAGTGAGTTAACCTCTCTGAACCCAAGTCCCATTACTGGTTTTGCTACACTATGGCCTCCCACTGTTATATAATATATGTAATATATATATATATATATATATGTAATATATATATATGTAATATATATATAAACATATAAAATGATATAAAATATATATATATAAAAGTCATCCCAACACAAATTACCCAAGACATGAACATTGAGATTTCTATACCCTATATAAATCAGAAAAGCCTATTTTTTCTCTATTATTATAAAGTGAATTTACCACAGAATTCTATAAGATAACTAACTGGCTTTGTGCACAGAAAATATGGGTATTTTGGTCTGTATGTGGTTTTCATAGGAATGGGGCGAATTCTATAGCAAGGTGGAAAGCGAAGGGCCCCTGCACGTGTAAATCCTCCGTGGGTGCAGACGGTCGGTCTCGACAAGGTGGGTCCAGGGAGCAAAGTCCCTCTCAGCCTGCACCGCCGGCGTGGCCCTCTCCCTCCCTGCCCGTGAGAATCCCGTGGGGCTCTGCTTCCACGCACTCACTAAGCTCCCCACCAGCCAGTTACCCACCGACATTCCCTAGGCCCTGTCCTGGGGCCTGTGTCTCCTTTCCAGAGCCCACAGTGGTGGTGGGGGGCCGTGGGGGAGGTGAAGGGAGGTCTTCTGGTAAGAGAATCCAAGCGTTCTGCGCCCTGCCTTCCAATGCCAGGTGTTACGCTGCCGTCCCCAGGCCACCCACTTCTGTGTGCTCCCCAAGTCCCACAGCAAAACTGCTACAAGCCAGCAGACCGGAAGGGATTTCAGTTACGCGTGAGTCCTCTCCCACAAGCCAGCTCACGACCAAACACTCCTTGGTGTAAAGCAAACGTCAGCATCTACTAGGCAAGAGGTGTCCCTTTCTGCCTCTTCCCGCTCGTCCAGTGACTGGACCAAGAGATGGAGGTTAATTTAATGATGGGGGCTCCGCTCTCTTCCAGCCCCTTCACAGCTCCCGTCCCTTCCCCCTACAGTATGGCTAAATTTATAGATTTGGGATTGCTGTAAATTATAATGTAATTATACCGCGCCAGGGGCAGCTTCCCCCGGCAGAAATTAAAAAGCAATTCAGGTAAATGATCTTCAGCTACGGCGGAGCGTCCCTGCAGAACTCATTAAGTCCAGGGACCAAACGGCATACCAGAGATGGTGTGCAGCCTGCTGCATGTGAAATGCTGCCTCACCTTGGAAACACGAGGCCACCGGCGGGGGCAGGCGGGGGTCCCTCCTGGGACGCCCGCCTGCCTGCCCACCCTTCCCCTGCCTTTCACTGCAGACTGTGCACCTGTCCAGGTGTCTCCCACAACAGCTTTTCGACCTGCTACTCCTAGACTACTCCATGGAGCTGCCCTCTGGGGAGAGGGGCAAATGTGGGGGGACCTGCAGAAGAGCCAGGGTGAGAGGCGGAAGACAGGTTTGGAGTGTGTTAAAAATAAAGTCCAACGAGGGGCGCCTGGGTGGCACAGCGGTTAAGCGTCTGCCTTCGGCTCAGGGCGTGATCCCGGCGTTCTGGGATCGAGCCCCACATCAGGATCCTCCGCTGGAAGCCTGCTTCTTCCTCTCCCACTCCCCCTGCTTGTGTTCCCTCTCTCTCACTGGCTGTCTCTCTGTCAAATAAATAAATAAAATCTTAAAAATAAAATAAATAAATAAATAAATAAATAAAGTCCAATGGGAAATTAGCCATTTTGCTTGCATTAGTACCATTTCCTCGGCAGCTTTGAATTCTAGAAGCCCAGGGAGTTGCTTCACTTGTTGTTTTGTTTGGGTTTTGCTCTTTAATTTCCTCATTTGAACCTAACACTGAAAAAGACATTTTTGCCTAGAAAGAAAGAACTGGAAAGAGAAGCTAAGATGGAAATGATGTGAAGTGGAAGCGGAGAAGAATCTGAGAACGTTCCCTGTGCTTTGCTGCATTCATCCAATTCATCCAGGTGTGCACAGGGGGTCGTCATGATAGAAGCAAGGTTCAGGAGCTGGGAGGACACGAGGGTTCTGGAGCCCAGAGGCCTACCCTGCAGCATGCTAACAGGCTTCCAAAAGGCCATTCTGTCCATGTGCCTTGACCCGTAGCCCACACCCCAGCGGTCTCGAGCACCTACTGTATGCAGGGTGCTGCCTCCCTGGCATGGTGCGGGGACCAGGGGCACTCTGGAAGGCTGCCCTCACCCACCACACTGAGGCCCAGAGAGGTACCACCGCTTGCTCCACATCCCACCCAGCTGGTCAGGGCGGAGTGGGAACACGAACTAAGCTGGGCCTTAGCCACAGCAGCCTCCTCTCTGAGCTGAAGGGGTGCGATACAGCAAAGCCTGGTCGACCGGCAGTCCGATTCCCTGAGGCCAGTCTCTCCGCTGCCCTGTGGAGTCGAAGCCCGAGAACACCCACCGGGCACCTAGGGCCCCTCTGCTGTCCAGCTGGGCAGTCCTAGACAGGTCACCCGATAGGGCAGTGCCTCAGCTTCCCCACCCGTGAAATGGAATTGTGTCTCCCTCTGGGTTCATGGCACAGACTTAAGAGGCCTTGTGAAGGGTCAATTGGCGTAAAGCAGAAAGAGGGTCTTTCCCAAGTAGCTGTTAATAGTCTAAGTAGCCTTCCTTCCACTTAATGAAGGACGAAGAGGTGGGGGGGGGAGGGCCAGACTGCCTGGGGTCAGGCTGCCCTCTGAGAGTGCCCAACCCCTCTGGACCCACCTGGACTCTCCCCTCCTGCTCCTCAAGCCCAGCGTCCAGGCGGACCCCACCACAGTGAGGCTGGGCCTGGCAGTCGGACAGGCAAGCCGCTGGACACCCCACCGAGTGCAGGTTTACTGGCCCCTCTGTGGGAGTGACAGCCTAGGCCACACAGATTCCCACTCAGTCACCCTAAATGTCTGTCGGATCTACCAGTTTCTTCCACGGTAGAAGTCCATTCATGAGGCCGCTTGGCTGAGCCATAGGCCCACCCCTCATTTGGATATTTTTCTCCCCACATGCAGTCAAAGTAGGAAAATACATCACATACCAGGCCTAGTAAATGCAGTCCCCGGAGTCCAGGCGTCAGTTAACCACTGGGCCGGCCGCACCTCTACAATCCCGGCACCCGCAGAACTTCGCCTGCACAGCTGCCGCAGGAAACCCAGCCCTGTCACGTCCAGGCAGCAGCAGGCTGGGCAGGCCGCACCAAGACAGGCTGCCTGTCAGAAAGGCGCGCACACACTCTTCCCATTTCCCGGGGGGAGGCGGAGGGCTCCTGGGTCTTGGCGAGGCGTCTGAAACCACGGGAGGCCACACACTAGTCACTGAGTCGGCATATGGCAACCCCTTCGAGAGGCCTCTTGGCCCCAGGCAGACCGAGAAAACATACACTGAAGCCACCTTGGCCAATGACTCCTGGCTGCACACGGGCCTGAGGTGTGCAGGGCCAGGACGGAGCAACACCCTGGGGCTCCAGGAGCTGCAGGGAGGCCCATCCCGCCTGCTGCTCCGCGGACGGGACACTCGAGCATCTGTTTAAGGAAGCCAGTCCCCACCCCGCCCCCATAAAGAGAGTTTCCCTCCCCAGAACGCACACCCCTTCCTTTCCACCGAAGTTCCTGCCGCTGCGAAAGAACTCTCACGAAGAGAGACACGGGCCCTCGCTTCACTCATGTCTGCTGGCTGGCCCGGGGGGCCGTCTCTGCGTGTTCTCCTAAGGCCCCCACAGCCACAGCCGGCCTACCTGGGGGTTGCCGGGGCGGGGAGCCCACCCGGGAGAGCCTCGAGGCAGCCCTCTGCCTCCTCCTGCCACCAGCTTCTCTTTCTCCTGCTCAGCCTCTGACGCTACCGCCTGGAGAAGGGGACTAATGCTCACCAGCTGGTTTGGTGGTTTAACCCTCTTGGGCTTCCAGGCCATCCAGCTGGGAGGAAAGCTCACAGTCACCCTACCCGGGCCCCAGAGCTGAGCTGCTGTGAATTCAGCGACTATGAGGCCAACGTCCAAGAGCTCACACGAGAGGAGAGAGCAGGCGCTCAGTGGGTAAGAGAAAGAGAAACTTCCAAAATCCACCCGCATTCCACTGTCCTGATTCTCAGGGAGCCAGAGGGAACATAGTAAACTCAGCTGAGGAAATCAGACAGAAGGCAAAAGGGACCAGCCTAGATCTTTCTTTCGCCTGCCTTTGTCAACCCCAGTATTTCTAGGGTGGGAAGCTTCAGGAGAAGCTGCTGGGGGAAGTTTCCTCCAGCAAAACAGTCAACAGTGCTGAGATTCACAGCATCTCAGCTGCCACCCTTCCCTGTTCTGTTCTTGAAGGCCCAATTTTTCTGCCTAACGAATTCCTATTCATCCCTCAAGACCCAGCTCCGGGCATGCCTCCTCCAGGAAGACTTCCTTGTCTCTCCTCCCTTGGGGACATGTAGAGCAGGCCTCTCTCAAAGTCTTTAACCACACTGAGACCCTAAGCATGCTTGTCTGTCCCTCCTCCTGGCCAGTGGGCTCCTTGGGGGCTTGGCTGGTGGGGTTTTTGCACAGTGAGTGGCACAATGACTGGTCAGTACTTACAACTGGATGAAGAAACGGCTGGTCTCAGGGTCCCCAAGATTTACTACTTTTTTTTTTTAAGATTTTATTTATTTATTTGACAGAGAGATAGAGAGCGAGAACAAGTAGGCAGAGCAGCAGCAGAGGGAGAGAGAGAACAAGCTCCCCGCTGAGTGGGAAGCCCAAATGTGGGGCTCGATCCCAGGACGTTGAGATCATGATCTGAGCTGAAGGCAGCCACTTAATGGACTGAGCCACCCAGGCGCCCCCCAAGATTTACTATTCTTGAGACCAAGTCTCACGGCAAAGAATTCTATGTCCCTGCCATCAGGGCTGCTGGCAGAGACAGAAAGAAAGAAGGGTAGACAGGGAATATAAAAGCAGTCTCGATGACCAGCATTCTATGACTGAATTGTCTCCTATCAGTACTTTCAGAGTGTAGCAGAAATCCCACCCCTCTGGAGGTCACTCACCAGTTTACCAACCGTAACCCAGAAGGGAACAAGCAGCCCCTGGCCCCAAACCTCCACCTCGGAGGCCTTGCACCAAGCAGTGCATAATTCACCCACAGAAGAGCCTTTCGAGCCCTTACTCGGGGCCCCTGGATTCTTGGTTTAGAAACAGTTCTAACAGATTTACAGGTCTTCCCAGCTCATCAGCTGGAAGTGGCTTGAAGTTAGAGAAGACAGGGAGTTCTGGCTCCAGAGAAGCAAGTTATCAGCAGAGGAGGGGGCAGCACCCTGAAGGAAGAGGCGCCTACACTTAGGGCTCAGACAGACTCAAGTTCAAGTCCTGGCTGAACCACTTAATAGCCGGGTGGCCTTGGCAACATGCTAACCAGTAGGCCTTCCATAAACATCCAAATGCTTTTTGAATTAAACAGAATTGACTAATTGAATTTGGCCCAGAAGGAGCCTTGGGATTTAGAGGCAGAGGGCCTAGAGGAAAATATGGGGGTGGGGTGGGAGAGGTCCCCTGCAGAGACTTGCTGGGAGCCAGACACACTCGGGAGGCTCAGAAGTGCTTTGTGCTTGGGTTGGGGGTGCGGGGAGGGAGCAGGGGGAGCAAGGAGAGACAGGCGCAGCATGCCAACAGATCCTGTTGGTCTTGCAGCAGGAGATGCTCCTGCTTCTACCTACAGACACCCCCCCCCCGGCCCCAAGCAGTCAGCAGTGCCAGGACCTGGCCCGGCTCTTGACTTTGCACTAAATGCCTGACACACACAGCAGCAGCTGACGGCCTGCCGGTTGAAAAGGTCAGCACACACCCTTATCTCTGCTTTGGGCCCGTGGCACCTACACGCTCCTTCCCAGGGACTGCTTAGGGAGGCAGATCTATTTTCCTCTTAGAGACTTTTTCTTGGATGGAAGGAAACAAAACAAAACAAAACAAAAAAAAAATCCAAAAACAAAAACAAAAACGACTCCTGGATATACCAAATGGCAGCCCTCGGATCAGGCTCAGACCTGTCAGTCCCAGGGCAGGTGCTGTCAACCCCCACCACCACCCCAGGCTTAGAGAGGCACAGCCACCCCCACAGCGATGGATGCTGGGGCTCTCTGGAGTCTTCTGGCTCTTACTAACACCGTTCTGCAAGGGGTTGGGCCCTAGGGCTCAAGCAGCTCTGACCTCTCAAGGGGTCCCTTGAATCAAGGGCAGGATACTTGTGGAGGCACGGGACAGGGGAGGAGCACGGGTTTTGAACCCAGAACTCCATCAGATTCTAGTCCCGACCGTCCACTGCTCACGGTGATCCAATGGGCAAGCTGGGGGAGTCTCCTCTGGGCCTCGTGTATGACCGGGGGAGGGGGGCATAAATGGTTTAGGAAGGTGCATCCGTGGAGAAAGGGGAACCCTCTTACACTGTCGGTGGGAATGCAAGCTGGTGCAGCCACTCTGGAAAACAGTATGGAGATTCCTCAAAAAGTTGAAAATAGAGCTACCCTATGACCCAGCCATTGCACTACTAGGTATTTACTCCAAAGATACAAATGAGATACAAATGTAGTGAAAAGAAGGGGCACCTGCACCCCAAAGTTTTAGAAGCAAGGTCCACAATAGCCAAAGATGGCTATTGGATGGAAAGAGCCCAGATATCCATTGACAGATGAATAGATAAAGAAGATGCAGTTCATACATACTATGGAATATTACACAGCCATCAAAACATGAAATCTTGCCATTTGCAACAATGTTGGTGGAATTAGAGGGTATTATGCTAAGTGAAATAAGTCAATCGGAGAAAGACAATTATCATATGTGGAAATTAAGAAACAAAACAGAGAATCATAGGGAGGGAAAGAGAGGGAAAAATAAAACAAGACGAAACCAGAGAGGGAGACAAACCATAAGAGACTCTTAATCACAGGAAACAAACTGAGGGTTGCTGGAGGGGAGAGGGTGGGGGGATGGGGTAACCGGGTGACGGACATTAAGGAGGGCACGTGATGTAATGAGCACTGGGTGTTATTACGACTGAGGAATCACTGACCTCTACCTCTGAAACTAATAATACACTATATGTTAGCTAAGTGAATTTAAATAAAAAATAAAAATTTAAAAAACCTCATCATATAAAGAAGAAGGTGCATCCACGATAGGTCCCATGGCACCCTGAATCTAGGCCATGTGGGGACACAGATCCCTTAGGTCTCCATCATATATAAGTGGAGGGCTAATGATGCTGTCCCCTTGGAGGAGGCCTGGGGTGTGGGGGGAGGCTGGGGGTCTGGAGGTGGGTGGAGAGGAAACCATTATGCATCCAGGAGTCTGAGGACAGGCAGGCCATTGGATAAGTGGGTCTGAGTGTGAGAGTCATGGGACAGAGAAGGCTGACAATGTGGGACCACCCAGGTGAGACGGAGGTGGCCTGTGGTGGAGGACAGGCCCCTGGGACCCTGGGCGGTGGGAGAAGGGAGGGGGCAGTTGACCACGCAGGGGAATGTGGTGTCCAGAAACCAGGGGAGGAGAGGGCCGGGGGTGTGAGACCAAGCACTGATGAGTCCATAAAAGGAGGCACAGAGACCAGCCACTGGACCGAGCAGCAGGGGGACCTCACCGAGCCATCTGGGTGAAGGGAGAGGCATGGTCCTGAGGGGTGCAGCTTGTAGACAGAGAGCAGAGACAGCTCCATCAAGGAAGGGGAAGAGAGGAAATGCAGCCAAAGGGCAAGTGGGACCAAGAGGTGAGGGGGCTTCAGGGACAAACCCCCGTGGAAGTGTTGGGGTGGCTCTGTACCGTGGCAATGTGGCTAAGCAGACATGTCATTGCCAAGAACTCCTTTCTCAGTGGTTCCAGGTTCAGGCTGGCCACAGCTGAAATCCTCAAGGTCTGGAGGAAGGATGGGGTAAAGCATGGTCCTCTTTCAAGGCACAAGGGGGACAGTCACAGTGTTTCCATCACACACCAAGCCATGATCTGCCTTTCTCCCTCATTCTATCACGGTGCCATCCACTCTGTGAGCCAATGGCTCCCAAAGACAGAAGCCAGTACTACCAAACAATGACACAAAATAATGCGAGGGTCAAAAAACAGCCATTCCAGGTGCAAGAGAGACCAAGGGATTTTAACAAACAGAATACAGAAAGGTCTTCGATAGGGTTTGGGATTTCCTGTTGCGAGTAACTTTAAGAAACAACCCTGTGTCATGTTTCCGCGTAGTATCAAAGAAAAATATCTACAATCAGCTGAAAAGGCTTTTAAAACATCCCTCCCTTTTCTAACTATGTTTTATGGGAGGCCAGATCCCCTTCACATATTTCAAGCCAAACGACATACTGCAACAGATACGCAAACGCAGAAGCAGATAGGAGGCTCCAGCTGCCTTCCCTTAAGCCAGACATGAAAGAGATTTGCAAAACACCATCCCATTCTTCTCCCTAACATTCTTATTTTGGAGAATAGTTATGGTTGATAAAAATGATGGGTTTACCATTGTTATTTTTAAATGGATTAAAAATTAAAACATTTAGGGGCGCCTGGGTGGCACAGCGGTTAAGCGTCTGCCTTCGGCTCAGGGCGTGATCCCGGCGTTCTGGGATCGAGCCCCATATCAAGCTCCTCCGATGGGAGCCTGCTTCTTCCTCTCCCACTGCCCCTGCTTGTGTTCCCTCTCTCACTGGCTGTCTCTATCTCTGTCGAATAAATAAATAAAATCTTTAAAAAAAAATTAAAACATTTAAAAATGTTCTCACCTTCAATTTCTAGTCACATAAAAATTGATAGAGATAACACACATGAAGAGAAGCTCTCTGGGGTCCTCGGTCATTTTTAAGGCACGAGACAGTTCGGGAAGCCTCTGCGCAGGGCGGCAGGCATGCCACCCTCAGCCTGTGGCCTGCACTGCCGACCTGTGGCTCGTCCAGCAAGGCGGGCAGAGCCAGCCTCTCCAGGTCCCACAGCTCTGCTCCCACGAGCTCCTAGAGCAAACATAGCTCCCAGCAGACGCTCCTGCCGCCGCTCCCCCCAATCTACCCAGCGTGAGGTTGGGAGCTAACAGAGGGAGACAAATGCAAGCTCTAATCTCACCCACACTCTCCCCCATGTCACACCCTGCCTTCCCTCCCACTGCAGACCCCACGGATCTACAGTGACTTTGGTCCAATACCAGATGCGGAGGCAGCAGCCCTCCGGAGATTTCAGGGTTCCCCCAGCCAGGTATCCCGGCTGGGTGCGGCTAGTGGCATCACAACCCTAGTCCCATGGCACTCACTGTGACTCTGCTCCCCTGTTGGGACTGTAACTGGTATGGCAGTGGGTGTCTAGGGGAACATGTGTCAACGCCCCTGAAGGGACCGGCAGGAGCCAGCCTGGTAGGAGAGCAGAGGAGGGCATCCCAGGGAGAGGGAGAGCTGCACAAAGCCACAGGCACCAGGGGCCGGCGTGGGGGAGGGGCACGGTGTGACCCAGAGGCGGGCGGGGGCCACGCATGACCGCATGACCGGTGCTGGGACTTGGCCCTGGCCCGTGGTGCCGGGGAGCCACCACGATGGTCCCCCCCCACACACACCGATGGTGGAAGGGAACTGCGGCGGATGGTGGCGGCCAGAAGGCAGCAGTCAGGTTTAACTCTCTCCCGCCCCCAACTTTGGGCCACGGTGATTTGTGGCTCCATAAAGGCAGAAAGGCCCGACGGCTGAGATGCCTTCTCTCCCAGGCTTCATTGTGTTTTTATGAGTAAACATTTCTCGATAAAGACTTACTGTCTGCAGAGACCCCTTTATACCCCAAAGGTAAGGGTTTAAGTGGCCTTATAACTGCCATTACTTATCTTTACAATGGCCGGAGAGAGCCTGCTCAGTAACAGAAGCTTTCATTCCACTGTATATATTTTTAGTGACTAGTTATAAATCAGGCTCAACCCTGGGGCTCGGGGTCTGGGGGCTCCTCCATTCCAGAAGGCCAGTGTCAGAGAACCATCCCTGGTTCTCAGGACTTCCGGCACTGACAGTCCTCAAGAAGGCAGGACACGGGGCCTTATCTCCGATGACACGGCAAGGGGATCTTTGGGTCCCTCGGGCACGTTTCTGGCCCCTTCTCGGAGCTGCAGCCCCTTTCCCGTCCTCCTGTGCTCTTCCCCCATCAACCTACTCTCTCAAGATAGCATCTGATAAACTCATTCCCACGAAGGCACTAACGTCTGACCACAGCCAAGCTGTTTGCCTCTGCCTTGGAGGCAGCCCCTTGTCGCACACTCACACAGAGGACACAGAAAAGGATGCCTAAACCCCCAGAAGTTGCACCCTTTAAGCACGCACCACCCCTGTCTCCACAGAGCAGATGCCACTCATGCCCTCACACCCATCCCGCTCCAGTGCGTGCACCCCCGGCTTCCGGCCCCTAGCCCCAATGGTTAACTGAGCGTTCTCTCTGCCTCCGAAGCCCCCTTTGCCTGACAACCGAACAGGCTGGAAGTGCCGGAGCAGCCCTCAAACAAGGCCTGACAGGTGTGGGTGGTGTTTAGACCTTGGCTCTCTTGCCCCTTGGGCAGGATGGCTCACACGGGGTCCTGGCATCTCCCCCTGGGATGAAAGTGTGGTAGTTCTTGATAGTAACTGGCTTGCTACGGTGTCTTCCCTCTCCTGCCTCCCCTCCCCCATTCCTCCCTTACACCTCCAAAGAGATCACAGCTGCTAGAACCCTCATTGGAGAGGCTCTAAGCATTGTAACTAGGATGCCTTGTGTGCAAGGAACCTCGGATCAGGGGCACAGCCAGGGTCGGGAGGCTGGGGATGACTCTCTGCCAGGACGGGGTGGCCCCGGGGGGCTGGCACAGCCTGGCGATCTGGTAAGGAGGCTGTCCTCAAGAGAGGCAAGGCGCCGTGGCGGCCAGGGTGGGGAGGGGGCACCTGAGGGTGAAGGACCAGAGGTATCTATGCACACAAGACCGCGGACACTTGTGAAAGGGTGTCCATCTGGCCCAGGCAACCACCCGGCTGAGAAGTCCTTGCGAAAGCGGAACCAAGAGTCTCAGTCTGAGCCTGGGCTTGGTTCTCTCCCTCCAAGACACAACCCAGCTGAGGCGGTCGGGCTGTTCCGCGTGTGCGGCGGGGCCGGTTCTGGGATGGGGGAGATCAAGGACACACGGGCCACAGCTCCCCGTGGTACCCACCCCCACCCACCTCCCCTGGGAAAAACTTTCAAAGGCCGCTCTTGCCCTCTCCACAGCCCCCGAGCAATGAAGTTCCTAGAATCAGGGCATAGGGAAACATTGACTCTGTTTTTTGTTTCATTTCGTTTTTTTCAGATCCCAGAAGCTGCCGATTCCTCCTTGGGGACACATGCACAAAACCCACGTCTGACCACCCACAGCCCTGCCAGGACGTTTGGTCAGCATCAGTGACGCGCAGGCACCAAAGGAGAGTGGCGGCGCCTTACGTTCCGTGACACACTGAGCATTCTTCCAAATACTCGCACAGATGTCACACAGGGACTGGTGGCAGCCTCTTCAGGACCTCCCAGTGCTCCCGGGGGATGGTGGCTACCAAGGAACAGAGGGCCTGTGTGTCTCTGAGTTCAGAGACCCCAACAGAGCAAGGCCACGTGTCCCCACACCTTCACTCAGGCCTGGCAATCTACGGCAAGAACAATGACCACGGCTTTCGGCCTCCCCCTGACAGGGGATGCTCACCCTCGTCGCCATGCAAAAGGGGAGGGCGGGACGCACAGGCAAGTCAGGGTGAGGAGAGGGCTGGGCCGGGCCAGACCTGAGCAGGATGGCCTAGGAGGGAACGTTCCAGGAACAGGGAGAGAGGCCAGAGACTGCATGTCAAGGATGAGGCCAGGGGAAAGGGGATCCCAACAGCCTGAAGGACTAGGAAGGGTGATGTCCCCAGGATGGGCTCCCCCACTTTCTCCCTGAGGGCTAGAAATGCCCAAGAGGCCCACTCTGGGGTGACAGCTCAGACACAGAGAGAAGGGGTCCCCTCGGCTGGCACTGCAGTCGGTCCTTTCAGAGCTCCCATGAGGACGGCCTGTGGTGGGGCCTCTGCCTGGGTCCTGAGCTCAGCCCTACCAGGGAGGGCCTGCCCGCCCCATGCGACAGACCAAGGAGCTGCCCCGGTGCCCACAGTACTGAGAGTCTCGCCCCACGGGCTCCACCCCAGCTGCTCCTGCTGCATCTCGCCTTCCCCACACGGGGATGGCCCGGGGAGCACCCTGCCCCGTGGTACGGGGATGACCCAGGCCAGCTCATCAGCTTCTCCGCCCCCAGCAAGTGGTTTCCACTCTGCCTCACCAGCACATCTGACAGAGGCAGTGGTTTTCACCACCCTGGGAAACACAGGGGAGCCCTGTCTCCCCAGCCGGAGGACCCAGACGACATTCTTCGCAGCATGGTCATTTCTCCGGGTACTTCCTGTTGCGCCCGACCAGTCTGTCAGTTCCAGAAGAAATGGACTTTGTGTTGCCTGCTCAGAGCTGCTGTGAGTGAGTGTGGGTCTGACACAGCTCATGTGGAGAAGGGTCTCCTTCCGGGTGACTCTAGCAAAAGTCCAGGGCATCTGCTAGAACACTGCTCAGCACACACGAAGCCCTAAAAAACATTCATGAAAAGATGGAAGAGAAGCAGGGTTGGCGGGAGAGAGGGAGGTCTGAAAAGCAGAGAAATCCCGCAGGAATCACCTGTGTTTTGTTGGTGAGGATGGAATGCTTCAAGTCACAGGACATAAGTCAATCTAGCAGAAGACTGAGTTTATTCCAGATGTCCCTCCCCTGCTTGGAGCTTTCCATGGCTCCCTACAGCCCATAGTCCAAATTCCCCTGCAAAGCGTCCAAAGCTCCCCACAGCCATTCAAAACTCCCTTTCCAAGTGCATCTCTCCTCCTACCCCTTTGTGTGAAGCCTTCTCTCAAGCAGGCGCTCTGGTCCTTGTCCCTACCCTGCATCCCTACCCCCAGGCCTCTGTTCCTGTCCCCTGCTCAGGACCCTCTCCCACATGTCCCTCCATCTTTAATAAACCCTCCTTAGTGGCACTACCCCTGGAACTTTCAGTCACTTCTCTAGGCTCTCCCCTGATACTTCTCAAAAACACTTGATGTTCCCCCCTGGGGAGCTCCAAAGGACAAGGTAGGGAAGGGAGAGAGGCCTGGGCACTCCAGATGCAGCCCAGAGGAGGAGGCCTGGGGAAGGGAGGACCAGAGGAGTGCTCCCTGCTTCTGAAGAGCCAGAATTCTGACTCCATTCACTGGTGCGTGTCTAGGGGTGCCCAGAGTCCCCAAGGTGTCCCCCTCCTGCCAACTGGCTCAAGTGAGGTGGACATTTCTTTTTGGCCTGCGCACATCACATGGGGCCCACTCTCCCATGCGTGGTCCCTCCTGGTCAGGGAGGCTGGCCCTCCCCATACCGCCGCGTGTCTGTAATGGCACGTGGCCTGCTCACAGTGGCTGGCTCACAGGGAGCAGGGGAGCCAAGGCAGGGCAATGAGGAGAGGCCCTGGACTTTTTCTAGAGTCTCCCAGAAGGAGACACCTCCCCATGAGAGCTCAGGGGGTCAGGCCCACATTCCCCCGCAGCAGCTCTCGCCACCCGGTGAGGAGCGGCTGCTGGCGTGCCAACCGAGGGTCAAGCCAACCGAGAGCATAGAGAGAAGACACGGTGTCCCAAAGGCATCGCTAGAATCGCGAATTCAGCTGCTTACCGCTGCCCGGTTACGGAGGCCATGAAATCCATATAGTTTCAGAAGGTCTGAGTGCGTTTCTGTCCCTCGCCACTGAGCATCCCGACTTGGTTTCCGTCAGAGAAGAGCCATCATTCCTGGCCAAGGTACCGCTGTCTTCCCATAGCCTCACGCATCACAAATGTCCCTCTTGGGGCTCAGCTTTAAGTCTGGCGGCCTGCCCACTGCCCATCCTCCCCGGCCTCTGGCTGAGAGCCGCCCTGAGGGCGGGCACAGGCCTGGGGAGAGGAATAGGTGCCCCTGCTGACCATGTCTCCGGCCCCGCCTGACCCTGGTAACCCCTGCCGCGGCTGGGCCCACCATGCCTGCCACAATCAATTATTCAGCGGCCGAGGGAGGACGGGATCTGGTGATAAAGGACTGGAAGTTAGCTGGAGGCTGGTGCTCTTTCTAAAGTGATTTACTCTGCTCCCTCCAAACTCACACCCTTAATGTAATTATTTACTTTGTCATTAAACACCCTCCTTCCACTCCAATTACTTTTAGAGTTTCTGGAGCCTATAGAATTGGCTGGGGAGGCTGCTCATTGGCCAGGGGAACCGGGTCATCCCCTGAGGGACAGCGTGGCTCACGCAGCCTGGGGACTCTCGCTGGGGCTGCAGGCCTCAGCCAGGCCTGCCCCTCATCCTCCCTCACTTCCTCCCTCCCCTCTTCCCTCCCTCCCTCCCTTCCTTCCTCTCTCCCTCCCTTCCTTTTTAAAATGGAGGTATAATTCACATACCATAAAATTCACCCTTTGAAAGTATACAATTCAGTGGTTTTTACTATATTCACAGGGTTGTGCAACCATCACCACAATCTAATTCCAGAACATCTCATCACCCAAAAAGGAACTCCACGTCCATTAGCAGTCACCTCCCATTGCCTCCTCCCCTCTACTTTCCGCCTCGATAGCTGTGCCTGTTTGGGACAGTTCACATAAATGGAGTCCTATGATATGTGGCCCTCTGCGTCTGCCTGCTTTCATGGAGCATAATGGCATCGAGGCTCATGCACGTTGAAGCACAATTCAGTACTGCGTTCCTTTTGATGGCTGAATAATAATCCGGATGCGAATATACTGCATTTTGTCCACCCATTAGCTAGCTAATGGACTCCTGGGTTATTTCCATTTGGGGGCTGTTCTGAATCGCGTTGCTGTGAACATTCGTATACCAGTTTCAGTGTGGGCTATGTTTCCCATTCTCTTGGGTCTACACCTACAAGTGGATCGCTGACTCCTCTCTCCCTCTTCTCCATCCCAACCTGGGCTCAGAGCTGGGGAAGCTAGGACCTGGCACGTCAGGGCTGCTGCGGGTGCCTGGGGAGTTCCGCACTGCTCCGGCCGCTGACAATACAGCCAGGAGCTGCCCAGGCCCTCTCAGGCAGGGGATGCCACTATCCCGTCACCCACATGCCAGACCCTCATGCCCTACGCCGCTGGCCAGAGGGACTTCATCACCCTCATTTCACAGATGAGGCGAGGGCAGCCCATGTTCGTACCTGGACGTGAACCCATGCTTGCCTGTCTCTAACTGAAGGTACCTGTTGCCTTCCCTGTCACCAACAGAGCCAGGAGAGATGTGACCAGTGTGTCGACTCTGGGGACCACAGATGGGACAAAAGCCTCACCTGTGTCCAGCCTCAGAACTTGCAAAGGTAGCAATGTGTGTCTTTGGCAATTTGTGCCTCCCTTTCTGCCCCTTCTCCCGTGAGTACTCCCAGGTACCCCAGTGCCCTCAGGCTGTCACTGGGCAGGGGCCTGGCACCTGGTAACCCAGCCACATGGAGGTTTGAGAACAACACGGGCCTCTGCATAAACCTGCAGGAAGGTGACAGCGAGGGGTGAATTTCAGGCACTGAGGTGGGGAGTGCTTTCCAGCCCTGACCACCCTCTCCCCACACAGGACCACCTGCTCTGTCAATCACGCAGCTCCCTGGACGTTCCTTCATTTCTACAATGGCAGGGATTGAGGAAGCTGTAAAGCCTGAGCCTGGTGTCTTCCACCCGGCCCCACACAAAGCCCCAACCCTCCTCTCAAGGGTCACTATTCAAAATGGGATGGAAACCAGACACAGAAATGACCTTCTCAGGCCAGAGGCCTTGCTACCTGGTGTGAGGGTTTCCGACTCCCCAGTCCCCACAAACACGAGCTGGCAATCCATGTCCACGGGGAGCATGGCCGGCCAGGCCAGTCTCAGGGGAAGAGCCGAGGGCAGTTCTTGAGACAGAGCCCCTCCAACCCCCTCCTCCCTGCCTGTCCAAGAGGAGAAACCAGCTGAACCTGGAGCGGGGTCCAAACAAGCCACGTGCACCAGAGCTGGCCTGGGTTGGGCCTCCGGTGTCCTCAGGACACAGACCCAGGAGGGGCCTCTGAACATGGTATCACGGGAATTCCCAGGGCCAGGACAGCAGCCTGTGGTGGGGGTGCTGAGAGCGCAGGGGGCCCTTCCTTCCCCAAGGGGCTGATAGGGCCATTCTCAGCTCCCAGGGCCTTTGCACATGCTGCTCCTCAGGCTAGAAGGCCAAGTTCCCTTGCACATCATGGGCAAGCGGCTACTCCTTGTGAAGATTCTGCTCACATACCTGTGCATTCATTCACTCTCAAATATTTGTTGGATGCCTACGTGCTACTCTCAGAAATAAATCTAGAATAATCGTAATAACAGCTATAGCAATAATCCTGAAAGCAGCAACTAGTACAGACAGAATGCTTACCCTATGTCAGGCAAGCACCTTACACTGCTTATCTGTAATCCTGGCCCTCAAAAGAGAAGTATTTTGTCCATTTTTAACGTGAAGACACTGCAGTTCAGATCAGCAAAGGATACGCAACTGGGATGTGGCAGAGCAAGGATTGGCACCTTGTCTGTGCGAGCCTGAGCCTCGGCCCCCAGACCACGCTGGCCACCCCGGAGCCGGCTGTCTCATGCGCCATTCCCTGTGGCTTGCCCCAAGCCTTGCCATGCTTTAGAGCACCCCTGTGGCAACCCCTCCCCAGCCATGCGATCTGAGCGAGCAGCTGCGCCCTGTTGGCCCCTGGGTCTGCGAGGCCACGCAGCTGCAGCCCGGGGACTTACCAGGGCCTTACTCAGACGTCAGAGCCTTTCCAGGTCCCACTCTTTCCCTGAAATATTTTGATCACTCTGGGCATCAGGTAGCGGCCACAGCCGGATCGTGAGTGGGGGTGCGTGGTTTGTCCACGGGGCCACAGCCCCTGGGGACAGAGACTGTGGCTCCTGCTTCTGGGATGCCTCCCCCCTCCCTCCTACCTGCCCCCTCTGGCACCGGCACAGGCTTCTGAGAGGGCAGCAGTCCATTCGAAGGTACCGCTTTGGCCTTCTTGCCCATCAATGTGCATTCAAAGAAGAGGCTCCAACAGAGCTGGAAGAGGACCTCAGCCCGCGTGGGCGAGTGGCCACGCATCCACGCCGGAGCCCCAGTCCCCCCCAGGCCTCACTCCCGAGCAGTCCTTCCCCTCTCAGGCCCCACCCGACTACCCCACCCTGGAGCTACATGGGTCAAACGCTGCCTCCCAGGCCCCCTCACTCCCACCAGGCCACTCTGCTGCCCCTTCTGCCCACCTTTTCGTCTTTCCACTTGGCGAAACCCTGCACATCCTTCAGTGCCCAGTCCCAGTGCCGCCTCCCCACGAAGCCTCCTGGGCACGTCTGTCACTACCTCCCGAGTGTCCCCGCAGTGCTCTGTTCTCTGTCTCCCAATGCCTTCAACTGGGAGCTCCTGAAGGGCAGAAGGAGGGTTTCCGTGTCACCCCCTCTCAGACTGGTGTTCATGAACCATCTGTAGGATACACTCATGAGCTCAGGGATCCCAGAGGCACCCAGGCCACCTCTGGAAGGCCACGGGTCTCCCTCCTCTTCCAGGAGCCCCGCTTGCACCCGAAACACCAGGCCTGACTTCATTATCTTCAAAATGTTCCCAAGATCAGAGGCGGTAAGACCTGGCCACAAACATAAAATAAATTATCCCCCCACACCAATGATAAATGGTTCTATTAGCAAACCAGATTGTTAAACTCCGATATAACAGAACGCAGGAAACTGGGGCCCATCCATTCTCCCTCTGGCGCACACTGAGTTGTAAATAGGTTATTTTGTGTGTAAATAACACATTAAAACACAGCATTAGCTGTGTCTTTTGATAGAGAGGAAATTGTTACAAATAAATAATTCCGGACAGGAATGTAAAATAAGCCAGATTTAATAGTGCATGCCTGGTGCAGCCGTGTTAAACATGACTAAAATGATAAACCCCAGAATATACTAATAGTAAACTATGCACTGACATCAAAGTAATGAGACTGTATTTTTTACCAAGCTTTAGAAATGCTAAAATTAGTTTTGACAGAACCAAACGTCAGAAAAATGTTTCCAACATAAACACCATCAATTTGGGAAGCTGGGGTTTGGGACAGGACGAGGGCAGGGCTGGGAGCAGCTGTGTCCCATACCATGGGCAATTCCTGGTGCATCGGTTTCCGGTCCCAGGGGTGTCACCGGATGACCCTTTGTGCCTCAGGTCTCGGGACCTCGGCTTCCACATCCGTAAAATGAACAGATTTCTCCCAGTTCTGTAACTGGAAATGGCTTTGACATTTACTTTCCCCAACTCTGCAACAGTTAAACATGCACAACGAACCACAAGACGCGAGGCCACGTCTGCCAGGCGTGGCCAAGGCCCCAGGGAGGAAACAGGAGCCCAAGCCACCAGGACGGCCCTCGGCGTCTTCCATTCCCTGTGGGCAGAGCTCACCAGCTCACATGCACCAGCCAAAACCACACAATGTGGGTCTGAAGGGGAAATGTGTGTGCGCCGGCCTCTACAACCAAGGGGGAGAGGCCAGGCCGGCCAGTGGAAGGCTCCCAGAGCACAGACCCAGGGCTGGGCCTTGAACGCCGAGCCAAGGTGGGGCAGGGGCTGCTCTGTTAGGGCCAAGTGGGGCATCTGCTCTGATTTGGATGGCAGCTGTTTCGTTTGTTTGTCTAAGATTTATTTATCTTCAGAGAGAGAGAGAAAGAATCCCTAGCAGACTCCCTGCTGAGTGCAGATCCCGATGTGGGGCTTGATCCCTCGACCCCAAGATCACGCCCTGAGCCAAAACCAAGGGTCGGATGCTTTCGATCGACTGAGCCACCCAGGTGCCCCCGGATGGCAGCTGTTCTGAGTGCGTTCAGGGCGGCCTCTAGAGCATGAGGTCTCAGGGTGGCATGAGACCATGGCACGAGAGAGGAAGGGGCATTCAGATTCGTGTTGCTGATGTTTACTTCATCCCTGCGCAGACCCTCTGATAGGCACTCTGTGAATGCTTTCCCATTTCAGCTCCCAGAGCCAGGTGTAGTGCCCATCACTGTCTCCTGTCTCCACTCCACGGACTTGAGAAAAGTTAGCCGGCTAACTCCAGAGCGCACAGCTAGCAGTGGGGAGCTGGGAAGAGCCCAGGTCCTTCCCACCATTTCCTGCTGCGGGCCGGAAGGAGTCTCCAACTCCCACCTCGGCCCCTGGTGCCCCGACCCTCCAGCACAGCCCTGGCACATGAGACCTCACCGGCAAGGGCGTCATTAAGCCATTCAGGGCTCCCCCACCCCGGAAAACACCCAGGCGGGTCTCACTGCGTCCCGCTTCCTGGGTGCAAGAAGCTGTTGGGGAGGACTGAGCTCTGCTCTTGGAAAAAGTCTGATGGGAACTGGCTGTTCCATGTGGTTGGGCCATTAAAACAAACTCGGTAGCAGCGACAACAGCCATCCTGAAAATCACTTAAATAAGAATAATTGCCCACTTAGTCACACCTGAGCACATCCTCGAGCCCAAGGCGAAAGTGTGCGGCCCCAGTGGAGCCATTCAGGTAGGCAGGGGAGGCTGGCCGGCTCGGTGAGCTGCAGAGGGCCTCAGGAGGGGAGCTGGGGCCAAGGAGCAGGCCCGTCCGACTGACCCTGGCCCTTGGGGACCTACACCAGCCCACTGGCACGCACCGGCCTGACAGTATCAGACTCCCCTCCCTCTGCAATCATTTATCAGGTGTCTGCCTTGCTGGGGAGTTTTGAACAAGCAATGCCCTGCCCATAGGGCATCCTAGGGGGATGGCCCAGAAGCAGAGAGAGGGCAAAGACACGGGGGCTCAGAAGCATTTATCAAGGACAGGGCATACTAAGGTCCAGGTGACTTGGGTACATCTCCTCCCCCTGGCACCCCAGCAAGAATGCTCACCACCTGACTCGATTATAGACCCTGGTATTCACGTAGTATTCCAAGACTGACAGGGATGCCTCGCCACCGAGCAAACACGTGCCTGGAAGAAACTTTCGAAGAAGCCAGCAGGGCCAGTGGACAAGATGGCAGGGCGGCCGGGGCAGTGGGGAGCACAGAAGCCCCCTGCAGCAAGGAGCCACGGGCCGAGGGTCACCCAGTCCTCAAGCCTGGTGGACAAGCAGGCCACCGCCCAGCCAGTACAAACCAGCTGCACGCGGTTAGCACGCCCCACCCCCCTGGAAACACTCCCTGCCTTGGACCAACCACATCCATGTGCACATACCCACTCCAGGCCCTGGCTGGGAGAAATTCCATTCCAGCAGGTCTGGAGTGGCCTGGGAATCTGCATTTATTACAGCTGTCTCATGGGATTCTGAGGCGTGGCCAGCTTCGGCAACCTGCAGCCTGATCCCGCCCTCTAGCATACAAGGGAGAAGGCTGAGTGAGCAAGGCCAGCGACCCACTCAGGTCACCTACCCAGGACAGCCTGTGGTAGTGAAGCGAAGCAGGACGGCAGGTCAGAGCTGATTCCCAGCCCAGGGCTCCCTCCACCACTCTCGAGAAGGAAGCCCGCAGAAATCTGGTCTGCCGGCCCCCTGAGCAGCCTCAACAAGTCGACTAGCAAGAGTCACCAGTGAAGTGTCTAAGTCAAGCAGAACCTCCAGGGCCTGGAAAAGGAAAACTAGCAATAGTTCGTAAAGCAGAGACTTCACTCGGGCCTCAACCAGAGCTAACTTAGTGCCCGCCACTTTACATTGCTAACCCAAAGTAATTCTCACAACACTGTGAGGTAGGGATCATCCCTGCGTCCATTTTGCAGATGTGGAAATGGAGGCTCGGACCTGCCCAAGGTCGGCAGAGCTGGGCCTTACCCGGGTGTGGCTCCAGGGTCTGAGCTGTTTCTTACCGCTTCTCTGGACCGCCTGTGAGAAGAGTGGCTGAGGGAGCAGCCACTCCCCGGGAGGTGGCCTGTGCCAGGCTGGCGTGAGCACCTCCCGTCTCCCGTAATTGTCCCATAGCAGCTCTACGTATGATTCCCACTTCACATACGGCAAGTCGCGCCCTGTCTCGTGCAGCTAGACCACAGAGGGCCCAACGCTTACAAGGGCATCAGAATCCCGGCAACTTGCTGGGGCCCACTCGAGGAAGCAGTGCTCCTGGAGGCCCGGGGTGGGACCCAGCTACCAGGGACGCTGCTGGGGCTGGTGGGGGACCACACGGGGAGGACCCTGGCCCAGCACGTAGTGGGTGTGCCACAACAGTTAGGTGCTGCCGTAGGCGCCTCGCAGAGCTTCTAAAGCCCATCTGGCGCTGTGACCTCAGGGACTTAGCAAAGCTCTCAGACCAAGACTCGGTTCCAAGTTTCATGGCTCCAGACTTTCCGATCGTCCCAGCCCGGAGGCCTGGAGTAGCTGGGTCCCTGGTGCTTGGCTGAGGCGCCCAGACAGGTTCAGAAATATTTTTGGAAAGAAAACCCACTGTTGCGGAGGAAAATACGACAGCATTTGGGCAGTTTTGGTGAAAAGCAATGAAAAACATCTGAATCAAATTGCCTTTAAAATTACGCCATTTTAAAAATTAAAGGGGAAAAAAGCTCTGGGCCAAAATGTGTTTTTAAAAGATTTATGGCCTCCAAAGTGTTAGCACCACCGCTCAAGAGGCTGGGAAAGGACCCACCGGCCTGGGCCTCTGCCGTCTGCTCCCGCCAGCTGCTCCCGCCAGACAGGTGATTCACTGAACCTGCCCCCCGTCTGACCACAGTGCTGTTTCGCCCTCTGCCACCGCCCTGCTCTGCTGTGCACACATGGGCTCGGAGAGGCAGGGACTCGAAACGCCCAGCCCCCAGCAGGTCCGACCTCATGTCAGCTAAGGGAGGTCAAGCAACAGGGGCCACACAGGCCAGGTGACTTTCAGGCCCCTCTGCAAGTAAGTCATGGCCTCAGATTTCCACAAACTGGCCATCTGGAAGAGAGGAGGTGCCGTCAGGCTGCTGGACAGACAAGCGACTCGCTGTGCCTGGTGCAGAGACTGGACAGTTACCACCGAGTATCAGTGGGCTGGGCTTTAAGGCCCAAATCACCCACCAACAGTCTAAAGTCACCATCTAAAAGCAAATACTGAAAAAAGATGCTCACCATGTGACAGGAAAGAGATGGAGCCTCAGATCCTGCTCTCTGTTAAAGCAGCGGGTGACCTTGGGCAAGTCCCTTCCCTACCTCGTCTCAGTCTCATTTACAAAATGGAGAGGCTCCGAGCACTCATGAAATAGACGTGCCTGCCACCCCAGCCTCGTACCCAGCAGCTCTGTGTGCTGGGAGACGTTCAACAGCAGGAGCGGACAGCCCTGATTTGTAGGGTCTGCCAATTTTCCGGCCTTAACTACTCCCACTGTGGCCAACTTCTCGTTACCCACCTAGGGTCAAGGGTGGCAGAATTGGAAGATGTCTATAAACACTCCACTCACACAAGTCAGCCAGGGCTGGCTCCAGCACACCCCTGCTCTCAGAGCAGTTACATTCTAATAGAGGGTTCTAGAAGGCTTAAGGGTCCTTAAGAACCAAAGGGATGAGCTTCCTGCATTCATTGTCCATCACCCTGAGTCCCCTCTGGGCGACCACTGCTAATGGTACTTCCAGGTAATCTAAAGTTGTGACAGAGGTAAGATATGATTTGTATCCTGCTTTTTTCACTTACTATTAGACCATAGGCACATCCCCCCAGCCACATTATTATAGAGTCTTGATAAATATTTTCGATGGCTACATAATGTTCTAGTCAACGAATATTCCGTAGTTTGATTAATCAATCTTCTCTCCTGCAACACACAAGCTTAGTATTTTGTGGCTTATCACACATTGGTCCAGAGGATGGCTGAGTCTTGTCTGAGGATGTCGGGGGCACTGTGGTGAGTAACCAGCAGCTATGACAAAGGGACCAGAGAGCCTAGAAACCGGCAGGGCTGCAAGGTGTCCAGATGTGGCGGGGAGGGGGGGAGCCTATATTCCAGACCACCTTCTGGCCTCTCGATCCAATCCTTTTGCCCCACCCCCCGTTCCAGGGGCTTCAATCCCACCACTGGGATTATATGGCTCTGGTTCTAAGAATGAACATACGAACATACCTCTTTAGGCAGAAAGAAACAGCCGAAGTGTTCAGTGACAGAAGACTGTCGCGAGATCATGAAGACTTCGGATGACATCTTGGGAAAACAGGGCCCAGAATGGAAAAGGGCACAGCCCTGGGGATGTGGCTGCAATTAGGACCCAGGCCAGCCCCCTCTGGGCTGCGCCACTGGGCCTCTCCCACCCCATCCATGGAACACAGTGTCATGGTACACGGGCAACGGGGCCCCCATTCCAAGATACCCCCGGCCTTGCCCTGTACAGGAGCGGTTACTCCTGCCTGACTCCTGGAGGGCCCTTCCCCATAATCTGTGCAGACAAGGCCACCGGGGCTGGGGGGCGGGGTGTTGAGGAGGCCCCCCCAGTGCCAGCTGTGCTTGATTCGAGACTCATTCCAAAGACAGGTCACATCCACCCTCTGCTGGAACCGCATCAGCCAAGTGCTCCTCTGGGGGCGGGGAAGGAGGGGACGGGGGCCTGCAGGGATGGGCAGGGTCAGCATCCTAGGGTGAGGGTGAGGGTGGGGTAGATCAGGGTTGGATGCCTCCGTGGACCCACTGCACCCCAAGCTATAGGCCTGCTGCCTGTCTCCCCAGCTCGAGATCCCCTCCAGCATTTGCTGTTACTACACATTGGTGACAACCAGGTCTGACGCTAGAGGGGCTTCCCCCAATTACAGCCTAATCACTGTCTAATTACTGCCTCTCTCTGTTCTCTGCTTCTGCGGCATGGCAGTAAATCTCACTGTGTGGCCGGTCATGATCCACTCGGGGCTTGGGAGAGGCTGGTCCAGGCCAAGGCAGGGACAGCAGAGGGCCCAGAGGCAGGCCAGAGAGGCACTGAGGCTCAGGCTTGCCAGAGCTCACTCAGGCCACAGAGACCCATGTGTCTGCCCATCGGGCAGAGAGGGACACCTTGAGCGGTCTCCACAGGGCAGGGTAAGCCCTGGAGAAGGAACAGATCACATGCAGACAGAGCCAGGCCCAGGTCGAGCCAACCCTGGGACCAGGCCGCAGGGCCTCCCAGCCACCTCCAGACTCCCACTCTCAGTCTCCCGACCCCCCGCTCCTCCCTCTCCTCATCTCCTGACACCACGCCGTGTGGGGAGCCCACCCTGGGCGTTGGCTCCTTCCTCCACCCTAGCTGGTCACACAGGGAGGGCCTGGGGAGCTCATCTCCAAGAGGGACAGGGGTCGAGAGGCATTACCCAGGTAGGGAGGCCAAACACCCACCTCCCCCGCCACAGGAGCAAAAAGGTTGGTCCTGGATCTCCCTCTCCTGACTTGGGCCACACTGCCTGATAATGACCTCCAACTGCGAATCACAGCGGGGGTGGGGGGGTGCGGGTAAAAATAAACGACCTAGAGTAACAACAACCTAGAGGTCCTCCAGTTCACACTTGGAAACACCGACTCTCTCCTCCCCCTCCAAGTGTCTCCCCGATTCCCTGGGCTCCAGCCCCCAGTGGCGCCCAGGGCCGGCCGTGGACCGGGAGCGCCAGCATCATCTGAGTTCTGGTGGAAAATGCAGACAGTCGGCCCCCGCCCGCCCAACTTGCTGAATTGGGCTCCGCACTTGAGCAAGCCTTGAGCAAGCCCTGCTGCGTGTGTGAGCGCATCAAAGTATGAGAGGCACCGCCCCCGCTTGCACACCCGGCCCGCGGGGGCTCAGCTGCCCCCGCTGCTCTCTGAGCTGTGCCTGAGCGGCGGGAGCAACAGGCCATGACTAAATGCACTTGAATAAAAAGGGAAAGAAAAGAAATCTAAGACTCTCCATTCCTCAGAGACAGAAATAGTTCTGTGGCCTCCAGATGGACTGCGGGCACGCAAGGGGAGGTCTCGCCTTCCCGCCAAACTTTCCCAACGGGATGCTGGCACGGACCAGTGGAAACCAGAGACTATTTCTCTTCGGGGCAGTAAATGAGAGGCTGTGGCTCGTGTAGTCCTTCTGTTATAATTAAGTTGGCCAGAAATTCACCTAAGGATACTAAATTCCATACCTGACCCTCTAATTACAGCCAGAAGGAATCAGGAGACAATTACTTTCCAAAATAGTCCTTGGCGAGCCGGAGGCCAGGAGCCGTGTCTCTGGCACATCTCGAATGTGCCAAGCGAACGCACCCGGCAGATTGAGGACGGCCAGACCCCCCCCCCGCCGAGAAACTTGCCGGCAAACATCATGGGGCCTGGGATCCCCGGGAGCGGGGGAGGGATGGGGGGCGCCCTCCTCTTCGCCCCCCATAAACCCAGCATGCCTGCTTGATGACATCGAACACCAGTCTAATTAAATCCTAACGGGCTAATGAAAAACACCCCTGCTGCCCGCCAAGCGTGCAGAACACAAAGTACCTCCGTGGGCAGCCACCGCCGCCGCCGCCGTGGCCACCGCGAGAGCAGAGGCCTTCCTGCCCGGGTCGGGGAAAGCGGCACCCTCCAGGCTCCCACTTTTGGCGTCTTTCTTCTCCGTGGCAGTGACTGAGGCCGACATCTCCATCTCAGCCGCTCATAGTCCTGGGTGACAGCCCTGGAGGGAAAGACAAAGACGCTCACCAACACTGACTGCCCCCAGACCCAGCCGGGATCCGCCGACCCAGATTCACGGCCGCCGCGCACCGCCGAAGCAGCCGGCTTAATTCTCTTCTAATTGGGAAGGAGGGTTTAATTAATTTTGAGAATTATTAGTTCTGAGATTCATCTGGTCTTGGGAACGACCTCACGGACACCAGCCGAGCGCGTTCGTTGCCCCCTACCCCAGATTTTTAAAAAATCCGAGCCATAAGTTCCTACTGCCCATAGTGGCGAGGAGCAAGGACCACTTTGAGAAACGACATCCGAAGTAATGGCCTCCAACTCGGGACCACAGGAAAATAAAAATAAGTAGAGTAACAATGACTCAGTGGTCCTCGAAGGAAAGCCCTCGTTTTCCTGTTCCTCCCCTGCTCACCAGGATCCACCTCTCGTTTCTTTGTGCCTATGCGCATTCATTCATTCATTCATTCATTCATTCATTCAACAGATTTTCCAGCGTTTACTCCCTGCCACAAATTCAGTCAACACATGTTTAAGCCCCTATTATGTATGAGGCATCCGTCTGGTGCTGAAGGTACAGTCCACGGAGTTTACATTCTACTTGGGAAGGAGAGCATATAGAAGAGAGGGAGAAATCAATGCGTATTGAGTTTCAGTTAGCAAGAAGCAGCATGAAAGAAGAGAGCTAAGTGGTAGGATAGAGCGGGGTCGGAGGGGCTGAGGGGCTGCTGCCTTGCCTCTCTGAGGATGGAATGGGGTGCCACGCGAAGCTCTGAGGGGGTCTGTAGCAGCCAGAAGGCAGAGGCAGGAGCCACGGACCTGGGTGGCTGGAGGCTGGCTCGTTTGAAGAACAGCAAGGTGAGTACAGGCCGCCCAGGGTTCTGAGCAGAGGGGGGACAAGACAGGTCTCATGTATCGGGGTCACTCTACTGTTGTGTGAGAGCTGATTTGGGGGGAGGGGGGCACTACCGAAATCACCCAGTGAGACATGATGGCAGTCTGGGTTAAGGGGGTGGTGGTGGAATGCAGAGATCAGACCTTCTAGGGCTTGGACATGGGGTGTGGTGGAAAGAGGGGGAGCACTGGGGGTTGCAGGGCACAGGTAACGCTCTGTCTGCAGCTGAGTGCTGGGTCACAGTTGAGCTTTTCACTAATAATGCCTCATCACTCGCAGAGACTGCTAACAGGTTATTTGTATCAAGTTACAGAATAGAAATGTGAAAGCCAACCTTCTTAAAAGAAGAGTAGTAGTGTCAAAGATGGCGCCTATTTTTGGCTGAGGACCTGGAGGAATGAAGGGTGGTGCCATTGGCTGGAATGGAGCCTAGCAGGTGAGAAGCAGGTCTGCGGCAGAAATCAGGAGCTCAGTCTGGGCCACGCTAAGTTTGAAATGCTTATTAAGCCACACAGAGACTGCTGGAAATGTAAGTTCAGAGCTCGGGGGAGAGGTAGAGGCTGGAGACAGGAATATGGCAGCCAACGGGCAAGATATCTGAAGGAGAGGGTGGAAGCGAAGAAGCACAGAAAGTTCCTGAGCTGAGACAGGGGCATTCCAACATTTCCAGGAAAGAGAGAAGAAACCAGCCAAGGAGAGTAAGCAGGAATGGCCAGTGGGGGAAGGAGAAGGAAAAAGCCATCAGGAGAGTGTGGGGGTGCCAGAAGCCAACACAGGAGTGAAACGCCTTGAAGAGGGGGAGCAATCAGCTCCCTCCCAAGCTACTGAGAGATGGAGACGGTGAGGTCTGAGGGCTGACCAGCTTCAGTCACGTGTGGTGACCAGGGCCCAGGTGGGGGCAGGGGCAGGGGTTCAGGGAACAAGTGCAAGTAGGAGAAACAGGCGCACAAACAATTTAGTCGGGGAATCCGACTAATTTACAAGTTCCAAAAAAGAAGCAAAAAATGACGTGACAACTGGAGAGTCCAGAGGTCTTCTGTGGTTGCTGTGTCAGAAAGGAGGTGGGGCCAGTTTGCAGGGCCTTGAGAAGGGAATGTTCTGGTAGGAAGCCCATGGGTCACAGCAGGGCAGAAACCAAAGGCAGCGGTCAGCTCCATCCTCAGGAGCCTCAAGGTTAAATTCACATCTGCAGGTCCAGAATTTCATCTTGTTAAATCTGCACAAAACTCTCATGTCTTTCTTTTTTTTCTTTAAGATTTTATTTATTTGAGAGAGAGAGAATACAAGCACGAGTGAGGGGAGAGGGAGAGGGAGAAGCAGACTCCCCGCTGAGCAGGGAGCCCAACATGGGGCTCAATCCCAGGACCCCAAGATCATGACCCGAGCCAAAGGCAGACACTTAACCAACTGAGACACCCAGGTGCCCCCTCTCGTGTCTTTCTAAGTAGAAAACAGGAAGGGCCAAGAACGATGAAGTGAGATACCAAGGACGGTGCATTGTCCCGTCGGCCTGCCCAGAGAACAGCCCGAGTCCCGGACCCCCGGTTCCGTCGGTACACACCAGCCTGTCCTGCTTCCACAATCTTTCAAAACTCCCTGTCAAGGAAACCCAAGGCAGATGGGGGACAGAGAAACCTCCCTGCAGATTCTGGTGAATGATGGGCTTTCCTTTGGCCTCCAGCCTACTTGTGTACGTAATCTGTTCTTTAAGGTTCTGCCTAGGTGATCGGCTCACCAGCACCGCACCCTGGCTCATGCCTGCCCCGCCTTCCCAGCCCCCCCACCCCACGCCTGGCCACAGGAACCACCCTCCCAGCTGTCTGATCTGCACCTCTGGGTCACCTCCCTCCTCCCCGTTTTCCTCCAAAATCTGATCGGCTGTGCTTGCCATCACTTTCCCAAAACACCTTGCCGGTGGGGCCTCTCCAGCAGTCCGCTCTGTACTAGGCCGGCATCCTTCCCTTCCGGGTCAGGGGCCCCTTCCACCACCACCTCTGGTCGTCCTGCAGGTTGTCCTCTCCCCGGACAGCCAGGTGCCTTCCCCAAACCTGAATCTCACCACATCCCTCCCCTGGCCAAGGCCTTGCTGAGTCCCTTGGGCCTTTAAGCGACATCTTCCTGCAGCCTCCTCTCCCCACGCCTCCTTCACACCCAGCCAGCTGTGACTGGCCCTCCCCTTGTATGCCACCAGGCCTCCACTCAAGCCGGGGCACCGGCAACCCTTCAGCCTTCTGTGGACCGCTACTGTTCCTCCAGGATGCCACTGAGACATCGGCCCCTCTGGGAAGCCCCCCACCCCCTCCCAGCCAGGCTCGCTTCTGCTTAGGGATCTCTGCCTCCAGCCCACACCCCCATATTGAATCCATCATCAGGTCCAGGTCAGGCTGGCACAGACCAACTGCGCAGGAATGCCTGGCAAAGAAAGAAAAGGCCCCTTTGCGGCAGGAAACCTGGGCTCTTTGAAATGCAAGTGATTTTGTGAACAGCCTGCGTTTTCCTCCCAAGAAGCTCAGGTAAAGGAATTCAGGCCCAGGGTTGAAACACACCTGGAATTTGGAAGTAAGGACAAAAATACAAGTAACAGCTGGAACAACAAAACTTTAATAAGCATTTTCCGGGTGCCAAACACCTTACAGGGGGGATCTCATTTAATCCCCACAACATTTTACATAGAAAGAAACCAACGCTTAGGGGCGCCTGAGTGGCTCAGTTGGTTAAGTGACTGCCTTCAGCTCGGGTCATGATCCCGGGGTCCTGGGATCTAGCCCCGCTCAGCGGGGAGTCTGCGTCTCTCTCTGCCCCGCCGCCCCACTCGTGCCCTCTCCCTCTAGAATAAATAATACCTTAAAAAGAAAAAAGAAAGGAAGGAAGGAAGGAAGGAAGGAAGGAAGGAAGGAAGGAAGGAAGAAAGAAAGAAAGAAAGAAAGAAAGAAAGAAAGAAAGAAAGAAAGAAAGAAAGACTCAGAGAAGTTGAGTAACTTGCCCAAAGATGCACACTTAGAGGTGTCTGTGCCAGGCCTGGAGCCCAGGCTATCTGGCCCCAAAGGAGACCACCAGTCAAGGGCGGGCAAAAGTGGAGGCTCTGCTTGCGAACACCGGGGAGATGAGGACACCTGTCTGCGGGAGCCGGATGGGGTAGCACGGTTGTCCATTCAGTCACTAACTCTTTATCCAGTAATTCTTTTTTTTTTTTAAGATCCATTTATCCATTTGAGAGAGAGAGAGAGAGAGAGAAATAGTATGAGAGGGGGAAGGGCAGAGGGAAAAGGAGAATCCTTGAGCATCCCCGCTGAGCACTGAGCCAATGTGATGCGGGGCTCCATCCCAGGACCCCAAGATCACAACCTGAGCTGAAACCAAGAGTCAGCCGCCCCACTGACTGAGCCGCCCAGGCTCCTCTCAGTCAATTCTTTATTGACAATCAGCTTCGCGCCTCACACTGCACTCGGCTGGGAGATGGCTAGGCTCTGCACACGCCCTAAATGAACTGGGTGTCCTTGCCCTGGGTTTGGATACTCACCACCATGGTACCTCTTACACGGCATGGTCATAACCTATGACACCCCCTCCCCGCCCCCGGGCTTCCTGCTTGACTGTGACCTCCTCCAGGGCAGGGCTGGGCCTTGCACCCTAGGTCCCTGGGCCCAGCTAAGCAGATGTCCAGAACTCTTGTCGAGGGGTAAGGTGGGCCAGGGAGCCAGGCCCCCATCTGGAGGGCGTGGGGCTCAGTGGACCAGAAACCAGCGGAGGGCTCAAGGCACCCACAGGGTCAGCACATGTCACCAAACCCCAGTCGCAGCCCCAGTGAGGCATGGATCCAATCCTTTCCAAATGCAGATGGGGAAACTGAGGCCAACAAGTCAGAACCCTCAGGCTTTAATATTAGGGATGCCAAGGAAAGAAAGAGGTTCCAGAAGGGACTGTGACAATTTCTGTGAAGGGACATAAGGAGCCTGGAAAGAAAAGCAGGAAAAGGCTGTGGGTTTTCTTGGAGAACAGTAGCCGTGGCTCCCCCACGCCAGCACTCCGCCCTGTGATGTTGTCAGAGCGGGTGTCATCAACCCAATCCTTCCAAGGGAGGAAGTGAGCTGCCCCAGGCCACTTTCCACGGAGGGCAAAGGGCCAGGTCCAGAGCCAGGTCCTAGGGCAGTCGTGCCACCCAAAGCCTCAAGGTGTGGCCAGCACAGGACCTGGGTGAACAGACTGTGGGGAGGAAGGGTAGTCTTCAGAGTCCTACCACCCAGACTGCTTTCTGTGGCCTGGGGAACATGTGCGTACCCAGAAGCACCTGCGGTTCCACGGACGCCCGTGGGGAGCTGGCCCAGCAGGGGGGGTGGGGGGAGCCTGCGCAGTACGCACCATGCCATAGGCCTGCTCTCCTGTAGATCAGCCGCTGCCCTCCCCTCCCCTGCCAGAGGAAGAAGGCAGTAGACAGAGCCGAGAGGCTGCGTAAAGCACGGGAATTAGTGGGATTAGCACAATTTCTGGGTAAACACCAGGCGCCCAGGGTCCCAGGCAGCCACTTTCACTCCCCAAAGCTCCTCCAGGGCGGTCGCCTCAGCCTTGTCAGCAGCCTCACCTGAGACCCCAGAGGCCAGCTGGGGACAGCAAGGGGGGGTGGAGGGCTCCGGGGTCCCAGACCTCAGCTGGGGGGGATGGGCATGAGGGTCTGTGCTGAAATACTTCCCACAGGCTCCACAAAAGGCTCCAGAATGGGAGGGGCTGGGAGCACAGCACTCATGGGGGCGGGGGGAGGCAGCACCCCCACTTCACCTAGGGAGCTCACACTGCTCAGGCATGTCCAGACAATGCCCGAGAGGAGATGCAACCACACTCCCCAGGTTCTGCTCAGGGAAGGGGGAGCACTGGACCAGGAGCCAGGAGGAGCCGTCTTCAGTAGAAGACCGCAGAGTCACTGGCTCTCCAGGGGGTCCTGGCAGCACCAAGAGCCCCCACAGACATTCCTGGACCTTCTCCCGGAGATTCGGATTCCAGGGGTCCGGGCAGAGAGTTGGGGACAAAATACCGCATGGGTTTTTAAAAATTTCCATGGGTATTTGTGATAACACAGGCAGGTTCAGGAAAACCTCCACGGGGTGCCACTTACGAGGTCGCTTCTAGATCATTTAGAAATTATTCCAAGTAATTTACAGGTTCCAGCCCATGCAAGGCTGCATAACCCTAAGGGGGAAAAATACGTTTTCTCTTGGCTAACTTGGAACCCGAAGGGGGTGTCCCTCAGGCCTGAACACGGACAAGACACAGTGCCTCTGAGTCTGCCACCGGCACAAGTCACAAACGCGTTCACACCCGGTGCTCGCCACGGCATCCCGCTTCAGGTCACCGTTAGACCCCAGGGACCTCGCCACCTGAGCCAGCACAGAAGCACTTGCGCTCCTACGGCACGGACGCGGTGCCTTGACATTTGATCGCCGCGTCCAGCACAGCTGGTTTCTCTCGTAATCCCGTGTGTTTTTCTCCTGTGCCGCTAGAGCATCATTCTCAGGAGGGTCCGCGGCACAGAAAAGGTTAAGAACTCCGAGTGAAAGGACTGGCTTGAAAGAATAAATTAATAATCAGAGCAGAATGAGCGAATCACTCGGAAACCTGCAACCCCAGACACCCTCCCGCCACCTGGCTGCTTTGAAGTCCTCTAACGAGTGAGTCACAGGAATTAGAGCGTCTTCCCCGGGCGAAATCGTTCTCCAGAAGAGAGAAGAAACCTTGCCTCCCAGTCCTCGCAGCCACCTCGGGGCCGGGGTGTTCTCACCTCCTCTGATCTCAGCCGAGCGGCATGCGTGCCCCGGCCCCACACGTGTAGACACACATGGGCACACACAGAGGCCACACAACACACGCAAGCACACCCACAGTCACACACTCACACACACACACAACACACCCTGCCACATGTGTGCACGTATACACGGTCACACGTGCACACACGATCACATGCCACACATAAGAGTACTCACATACACAGGCACACACAGTTACATGTAGAGAGGCACATGCCACGTGCACACGCTCACACAAGCCACGTGCACACGCTCACACACAATCACGTATGTGCAAAGATACACACACACACACACACGCACAAATAGACCAGAGATAATAAACACCCGCTCGGCCTTGATCAGACTCGCTTTTATGATCGAATTAGATAAAACAGGTGAAATTTCCTGAAGTGAAAAACACACTGTCAGGGCCCCACAGATTAAAGGTAATGATCATTACAAGCTAGTTATCACTAAGAAGAGAGAGCAGACTCCTCCCCTCCCCAGTTGGGGCCCCAAGGTCCTGAGGACGCGTCCTGTATCCGCCGGGTGGCTGGGCACCCATCATTTCATCTCGCATCACTTTAGCACTGCCGTCGGGAAAGAGAACATTCTACTGTGTGCTCCCGACCGAGGGGATACCAGCCCAACACCACCGAGCAGAGGCTGGCCACGTAAACGGGAATGGGGGGTTTGACTCTCCAGGTCGGAGGCATGAGGGAGACACATGTGAGCTTCCACACAGCCCCACGCCCCAGCTGGAGCAAAACCGACCCTTCCTCCTCCACCTTGCAAGGGAAGAGGAAGTGGGGGAGGTGAGCGTTCCCCAGGACTACACCAAGCTGGGGACACTCTGCTTGCACTTCATTGCAGGGGGTAAAAGAATCCTATTATATAATATTTATCCGTTTTATTCTCCCAGCATGAGATGTGCTTATGCTTGGACCAGAGCAGTCCACATCAGCTGTGTGTCTTTGGCCATGTTACTGCCCCTCTCTGAGCCTCTGTTTCCTCCCTTGTAACACGGAGCCGCCTTCCTACCTTCCAGGATGGTTGCGAGGACAGTCAAGCTTCCCGGCATGGTTGTTAACACATGTCACAGCAGCTGCCCCACAAACACTGGGTCCCCACTGGGGGTTGGCCAGACAGGACAACCTCTGCAGGCAGGCACCTGCCACCAAGAAAAGGTCACCTGCCTGCGGGGTCCAGGGTGGCAGCACCTGTCGGCGGGACCTCAGGCTTCAGCTGCATCTGGTTCTGACTTCTCTGTGCCCCTGCCTTTTCTCTGGTGCAGAATCAACACCTCTGTGAAACAGCCCCACTAGGGCCCCGCAGCAAACCATCTCCAGCGAACCCAGACAAGGGGCTCCAGAGCTGGAGGGTCTGCAGGGCTGGAGGAGGTATGACTGCCTTCCCACCACCAGAGCCTGGGGAAAGGGGTGGAGACACGGCCATGTCGCTGCCCTGTCCCCTGGCTCCTCCCTCTTCCAGTGACCTGACGTGGGGAGGGGAACCACGTAGTCCTGCCTGGGCTGGTCCCTCCAGCACCATCCTGGCCGGGGGTTCTTGCAGCCCCCTGGGGGAGGGAAAACCAGAGCCTGCAGAAGACCCTTGGGACCCTGGCCGGGTCAGATATGGGATAGGAGGTTGGACCATGGAGTCCCAGCTCCCTGACCCCACGGCCAGTGAGAGGTTGTACCGTCCCTCCCGAGGTGATGAGGAAACTCACACGTACCAGTGTGTGCGGGATGGGGGCAGACGGTAGCCGCTCCTTACCCAGCACAGACTCCTCTGTCTCTACATGGGCTTGGCACGTGGCCTGCTGCCTGGCTTGCTGCCCGGGGCACCACGAGGACAACAAAGGAAGACATATCTGGAAAAAAATAAAGCATTCTTCTGACACTCCCTGCCCCGTGATATACAACGTGGGTCTCTCATTCCTCCGTGACTCGGAGAAAGACAAGTCCCCTCAAACTGCTCCATTGTTCCTTGGACCCCTGCTCTGCCCAGCAGTGTCCCTCACCCTGGGAGCCTCATTACCAGAGAAAGAGAAGATCAGAAGCCTCAAGCACCCACAGTTATCTTGTGACGCCAATATCACGATCCTTGCTTTACACTGAAACAGAGGCCCAGAGAGGGTAAGTAACCTGCCCAAAGTCACAGAGCTAACACGGAGCAGCATGCCGTTTCAGTGCAGGTCCGCTGGATTCTGAAGCCCACAGAATTTCGACCACGGCCAAATCTGTTGAATACGTAGATGCTGGGTGTGTGCAAGGACTATTATAGAGGTGTCAAAATCAAACTTCGGGGAGTTCACTGACGTCTCAGTCAGTATATGCTAAAAGTCGAATACGGAGCAGAGACTTCATGGCCATGGAAGCCCAGGGAGCGAGGGCTCCTGACTGAGGATGTCAGAGGGGGCTTCCAGATGACCACCCATCTGCCCTGTGGCTTCACGACAGGGAACGAAAGGTCTTGAACTTGGCCTGCAGAGGAGAGAGGGAAGGGCACTCCAGGGTTAGGAATGGCATGGGCATGACCCCTGGAACACTGTGGGCAGAGAGAAAAAGAAAGGAGGGCACTCCCACAAGGAGAAAGGAGCAGGGGACAGACCACGTTGGGCAGGGGCGGGGGCAGAGGGGGGTTTGCTGTGGGCCCAACCAGGCAGCGTCTCTGGGAAGGGCAGGCCAGAGGAAGACGGGTTTAGGAAGAAGGCACTTCCTCACTTCCTGGGCCTTGAACACGCTTTGGCCATGCAACCCAGCCAGCCTGGCTCCCACAGTCCCTGCTGCTTCCAGAAGCTTCGGACCAGAGGCCTAAAAAGCAGGGGGCAGAGCCCTCACCCTTCCACTGTGACCAGGGGCGGGCACCGTGCAAAAATCACTCTCCTAGCGGGTGCACCTGCTTCTTCATCACTCCTCGAATGGATTTTTCCAAGTATGAAAGCTCCCTAATTTGCCCAGCCCCTGCGCTTGCTGGTGTGCAGGAAAACAGATCATTAACCCTAATTCACTGACTTGCTGGGCTGGAACAGCAGCCAGGGAGGGCCCCAATGGAAAGTGCAGGCCTCTTCTGTGGAAGCCAGCCTCAGATAAGGGGAGATGGGTATCAGGACTAGAGCTGGGCAAGAGGCCTGCTTTTTTTTTTTTTTTTTCCTGCGAGGATATGGGTAAGAGCTACTTTGTGATTGACACTTCAGATGGCATCGAAACGGCCATTTGTTTGCCCTGGGGTTTACTCCCTGAAAATACCAGGACACATCCATGCTCCCTGCCCTTACACGATCCCCATGCTTTCCTGCCCGGAATATTCTTTCCACTCTGCCCTACCCACGGAAGCCATGCTTTCAAACCCAGGAAGCCTGCCCTCATGAACTCCCACCCAGGATCCTATTCGGACCTACCACGACCTCCCTGTCCCGCTTGGGACACGTTGACATCATTCCCTGGTCCCATCAGCAGCGGGCAGGTCCAGAGGGAGCACAGTGAGTGTAGACCCCGGAGAAAGGTGGCCACATTAGAATCCCAGTTCCACCTAGAGCTACAAGTCAGAACAAACTTCTCCTTGTGCCTCAGTTTTGCCATCTGTAAAATGGGGGTGACAACAACACCTCCATCACGGTAAGGATGAAAAGCCCAGGCGGGCCCGAGCTCAAGCGTGCGCTGTGTAATCACAGCGGCCTGGTAGTTTCTGCCCCACCTGGGGCAGGAAGACCTGTCCCTGGCAATGTGAGGGGGCCAAGCCACGAATAGGAGGCCTGTCCAAGATTGGACAAGACAGCCCCGTCACAGCCCCTTCCTCTCCCTCTCCCCACCCAAGGGCCTGTGCCGCTGGGGTCCAACTGGAAACTCTCAGGTTGGCACCTTTTTGTAAACGTGCCATCCTACTTGACTTATGCAAAGGTCTGCCGTCCTCCATGGAGAAGCCCCCAAAGCAGCAGAAACGCCAGAGGACCGGGGTCTCCGCCTCACGCCCCCCGCCAGCAGAGGCATGCTCCCAACTCGGCTCCCACGAGGAGGCCGCCGTCTGAGGCGAACAAGGGGCCCGCTGTGCGGCTGCCCAGCCAGACCCAGATATTTTAACAGCTGCATTGTGTGTTTCTGAGGCGCAATTCCTGAGCGGGGAAGAAAAACACGCTTCGCCTCTGCCCCGGGGAGGGAAAACAGACTGCCCTGGGCAGGCTGCAGGCAGCGGAGAAGGCCTCTGCCGGGGCCCAGGGCCGATGAGGGCATGACCGGGAACAGGCCTGGTGCACAGGAGCTGCGGGCAGCGAGGCCCCTGCCGGGGCCCCCTTCACCCAAGCCTTGGGGAGGGAAGGCAAGGACAGAGGCCCAGCAATAAATCCCCGGAGGAGGGGGAGCTGAGGGGGAAAAAAAGAACTGGACAGGCAGGAGGTGCCTAAGGGATAGGGTACAAATCCCCACCAAGGCCACACCTTGGGATCTCCCCACCTGCAGTGTCATTTCCCCAAAGCCCCTCCCGCTGAGCCCCATACCACCCGGGGTTAGGGGTCAGTCCTAAATCAGTCCCCCTGAGGTCAAGCCCCCTGAGGTCAAGCTCCTCTATCACTGTGTTTTAACTACCTGTTTACATGTCTGCTTCCCTTTATGCTCACCCAGAGGCCGACTCACCCCCGTGTGATCCTGACTCACTACACAAATGCTCTCTGGCACCGAATCCCTGCCGAGAATCCCCTCTCCTCTCTTGGCCTCCCCTAGGCCTCGAGCCCCACGATCCCCACGATCCCCACGATCTCCACGAAGTCAGGGCTGCTCCTGCACCCGTCAGCATTCTGGGGGTGAGGGGCTGAGGGCCAGGTGGAGGGCCAAAAAAGGCCGGCTTGGGTCAGATGCAGGGGCTAGAAAAAGCTTGTTCCGTCTGCCTCAGGCAGCGTTTGGCAGCACGGCTGTGAAGGTCTACGGGGCAGAATTCCTACTGGCCTATGAATGCGCCCCTTCCCTCCAAGTGTAAACTCCTCGAGCTGTTTGGCTCTCGGCTTAGAGGAGGCGAGGGTGCGATGGTCTTCGGTCATCCTGGATCCGGTGCATCGACACCAGCCGCCTCCACCACACCACCTAAGTTCGACCCCAACGGGACCAAAGTTGTCCATCTGAGGTGCAGCCGTGGGGAAGTCGCTGTCACATCTGCCCCGGCCCTGAGGCTCGGCCCCCTGGGACTGTCTCCCAAAAAAGATGGTGATGACGTCGCCAAGCCAACCGGTGATTGGAAGGGTCTGAGGATGACAGTGAAAACCTGACCATTCAGAACAGACAGGCCCAGACTGAAGGGGAACCTGCTGTCTCTGCCCTGATGACCAGAGCCCTCAAGGAGCCACCACGAGACAGAAAGAAGCAGAAAGACATGAAGCAAATGTTTGGATGGAAATGGAAACACCACTTTGGACGAGTCTGTCAACCGTGCCCGACAGAGCCAGCACCGTTCTCTAGCCCGAGAACTCTCTGGAACTACTAAAGAGGTCCTGGGGACAGCCCGGTCTGTGGGCCGCAGTGTGGATGGCCGCCACCCTCGTGACATCACAGATGACGTCAACGGTGGTGCCGTGGAACGGCCAGCTAGTGAAGAGCTAAAAGGAAAATATCTCAGTAAAGGATCATTTGACAACCAATTGGAAAAACAAGTGTAAACGCCGTGAGCACAAAGACTTTGCCATGCATAGCGCTCCGCGCTCGAGTCTGTAAATTACTGAGCACCTGCTGTGTGTAGGCACACGCCGTTTTCAAGATGAGGAAAAAACAAAGTGCTTTCTACTTCCAATGTGCTTCTTGAGCCATCGTGCGCTCAAAGGGGCTGTTTCCTCTGAATGGAACTGTAGGCTCGGGAGTGGCATTTTGGGGTCAGTGACATGTGCAGGTGGCTGTCCCTCTTCCTTCCCGTCATCACCCAGATCACAGCCTCTAGAGGATGGCGGGACCCCCCCTGGGAGTGCATGTCATGCCACAACCGGGTGCAGACAGGAATTCCGGCATGTGGGGAGCATAGACAGGAGCCAAGCAGATGGGCCCGAGCCACCTGCGTCCGTGAACCAGCAACCCTATTGCCCAACACCAACCATCTCTGAAGCCAGAGGTCACCCTTTCCACAAGTGGTGCCGGTCCGGGGGGAGGTGGCAGGGCAGGGGCAGGGAGGGCCGGCTGAGGATCCGGGGTAGCTCCTCTGGCTCTCGAGGCTGTGGGGAGAAGCAGGCCGGTGGGTGGCCTGGCATCTCCTGGTTCGGTCTGTGCGGCGCGCTGCTCTGACTTGCCCGGCCATGGCCCTCCCCACACCTCCCAGGTGATGCCCTCACTCAGCTTTTCTGTCTGTGCCTCTTCCAGGCTCAGCCACCGGCTTTCCCAAGGCTCTGCCAGAAACCCATGGCCAGCACCACCCCCAAGGAGTGAAGCCAACAGGAGCGGCCTGCTTTGGCTGGCAGCTCCATGCTTGAGGTGGAAGGAGGGCATCCCAGGCCCACCTGCCCAACTCCAGGCGTCGCTTTTCCTCTTGCATTCCCAGGAGCCCATTAGCCCTCGTACACCTTCCTGTCTCCTGGCAGTCACACGTCCCAACCTAAACCAGGTGTCTGGGCCTCCGGGCCCAGCGAACGGACACCCACTCCAGCCCTGTGTGGGCCGGCTGCAGCCCGAGCACCTGCCCTCTCCGGGAGGCCAGGGAAGTTCTAAGGGCCCCATGACTGGGCACAAGCGTGAGATTCTTCATGCAGGTGGCACCTATTCCTGAGGGCTTACTGTGTGCCTTGGGGCTGTGCCTTGACTGCAGAGGGGAATGAAACATAGTACTACTCTCCCAGAGCTCCCAGCCCAAGCAGTGAGGCAGTCATTAAAAGAAACAGATAGTAACAACTCAGAATAAGCTCCTTTGTGGAGAGATAAACTCAAGGGGCTACAGGGAAACTTGGCTAGCCTGAGAGAAGTCAGGGAAGGCTTCCTGGAGGAAGAAGTAAACGCATATTTTCCAAAGGAGGAAAATATATGAAGTGGAGAGGACTACAGCAGACAGAGAGGACAGTGTCTGGGCAGTGAGCAGGATGCGGGGCGAGCAAGAGACCCTGCAGCTGAGTCCTGAAGGTCAATGTCCAAATAGGTGAGCACTCACCCAGGGTGCTCCCATTGCCTGTGGGAAAATGTCCAAACTTCACATCAGGACACACAAAACCCCCAAGGCCTCAGCCTTCCCTGCTTCCCGGGCCTCATTCCCACCAACTCGGACCTCACCCCTTACATGACCCCAGAAATCTGTGATCCCCAGACACTGCCTGTCAGGCCTCTGAGCTCATGCTCTTCCCCTCCCCCAAACACCTTTCCCTGCCATGTCTGCCCGATTAACTCCTGCTTATACCTTTAAGGCTAAGGCCAGTGTCACCTCCCCCAGGAAGTGTTTCCTGGCCCTCCTCCCCAGACTGGCACAGCGCTCCGGGAGACCCCCGTCAGCTTGGCCATCCCACGGCACTGCACTCAGGAGACCTTTTAACGAGATGCTTCACGAGACCTTTTAACGAGATGCTTCACGATCCTACCCCTGGGTGGTTTGGCACTTTGACTTTCGCTCCCAGTCCCTGACACACATCACCCGGCACACAGTGTCCCATGAACGTGCGGTGAGAGCTGTCACGGTGAACCCAGCGTTCTCAAGTTAGCTGTCTCCTAAACCGTCCCCCACACCATGTCCACTAGTGGCGGCCACACAGCAGACAGCTGGTCATGATAATTTAATGGACCCCAGAGAGCCTGACTGAAAGATGCAGCCCAGCTGGTTGCTTGTATCTTAGAAGGTGCCAGACAGAACTCACTGGCCAAATATATAAATAAATAAATAAAAACCACACTTACTCACTCCCTAAAATTACACCATTAGAGAGTCACTTCTTTGATGCTTTTTGTTTTCAAGCACAGCCTATTAAAATGCAAACTGCCCTGGAATAAGGTCAGGCCTTAAGTGCTTGTGATATAAAAAGTTCAATTCTCTATGTAGAGGGGGACAGAACCGAGAGGGCTGGAGGGAGCCAGAGGGAGGGGAGTAAGGGGAGAAACTGTGGGGATGGGGTGCCAAAAACCCAGCACCGTTTTGCTGACGGCTGTCCTTGGCTCTCACTGCCAGTCCACACCCTCCTGATAAAAGGAACATGTCTCTCTGCTTGTTCCTGCACTTCAGCGTTTCTTGGCATGACACCATATGCAAAATTAAGTGGCTTTGTAGTTGTGGGCCGCTCGTTCTTTTCCCTCCTTTCGATGAAGCTCTCCAAGGCACACTCCATCAAGCCCTTTTTGTTCCCCGGCCTTTTGAAGGCTTCCGGAGAGGAAATGAGAGCGCTCTTTAAAGCCCAAGTCTACACGCAGCACTGCAAAATCACAGTCTCCTTGCCAGCCCTGCCCCCGCGGGCCTGATCTGCAAGTCGGGGTGCCGTGGGTGGGCTCCCCGACCAGGGCTGTCCCTGGGAAGATGCTCAAGGATGTCCCCAACCCACGTGAGAGGCCACAGTGACACAGCCGATTTCCTCCAATGAGGCGAGTCTTCCAAACCGGCCAGAAGCCACAAGGGGTCACAGGTCTAGGTTGCCCTTGGTCATGGGACTGTCATCCACAGTCGTTATGGGGAGCTGGGTTCCCCGCCCCAGGGCACATCTGGGGATTTCGAGGCTCTGCACTGTGACTCGGGGTCTGCACGTGGAAGAGGCAGCCAGGTCTTCCCCTTAGCCTGGACCCCAGGACTCCCTTCCACGACGGCACCACGCCCAGTCCCTCCAATCAGCCACCCACTGACGGAGACACAGTCTGCCAAAGGATCCTGCCAGGCAGGGAGCCTCATGGATGTTCCAGGGATCCAGTAGTCAACCTCCCATCCTACTCAGGAATCCTCTAGAGCAGCAACGAGCAATTGGGGGTGATCTGCGTCCCAGGGAACACTGTGCAATGTTTACAGACGTGTTATTGTTTCTATATTACACTCCTGGCAGCAAGTGTGTAGAGGCCAGGGATGTTTCTAGACATCCTACAGTGACTGGGACAACAGAGAATTATCCGGTCAAAATATCTATGATGCCAAGATTAAGAAATTCGATCTAGAGTATTCTAGACATTTCGTCATCCAACCTCTGCTTGAATACTTCCCATGGATGGGGAGCTCACTACCTCATGCTATAAGGAGAGGCAGTGCAATGAAGCCTTCAATCTGAGGCCTGGGTCGGCCTCTTGCTGGAAGCTATGGGCAAATGACCCAGCTTCCTCTCATCTCAGGATCCCTTAATGGAAAATGGAGCCAGGAATGTGACGTTCCGGGATTGTTATGAATGACTTCACAACCACAAAACATCTAGTACAGCGCCTCACACACAGGAGGCACTTTACCAAAGGACACTTGCTCTGTGGTGTCTGATTTTAGAATATACCAGAGAGCAGAACTCCAGCTACCCCAGTGACAGCTGGAAACCACCACCTGCCAGAAACCATCTGCCAAGTCCCTGGCCTGCCTCACCGACACTCATGAATACAGGACGAGCGAGATGTGCACTGCAGGGCTCCTTATGCTTGCGTAACCCTGGCCCCAACCTCCATGCTCCCAGGAGAGAAACCGTTTCGAATACGCTGGTATTACAGCAACGCAATGGAAAGTACTGCAGCTATTTGGGGTCGCTGTTATAAAGACACAGAAATTCAGACATGGGGGCGCCCGGCTGGCTCTGTCCGTTGAGCGTCTGCCTTCAGCTCAGGCCGTGACCCCGGGGTCCTGGGATCGAGCCCCGCATCGGGCTCCCTGCTCAGCGGGGAGCCTGCTTCTCCCTCTGCCTGCTGCTCCCCCTGCTCGTGTGTTCTCTCTCCCTCTCTCAAATAATTAAATAAAATCTTTAAAAAAAAAAAGAAATACAGAAATGTTTGAGATCATACGGTAGATGGAAATAAAACAAAGTGGAATGCCTCCACCAAGTGCAACCAGGAGAATTGACCATATGTACAAGGGGAGACAACAGGTAGAAAAAAAATCTTGGGTTAAGACAACGGAATTTGGGGTAATGCTGGGTTTTCGGCAACGCTCTTTAATGTCATGCTTCTAACGCTTTTCCATTAAAACGGTATTTACTCGTAACTATAGAGAATATAGTAGGGGAAGCTATGAATGTAGCCTCACTTCTGACCACAAAGGAAAGGGTGTAGGAGAAACGTCAGGTGATGTCCTGGGCCAGTTCCTTGGGGCGCCTCCGCGGCTTCGGAATGGGGGCTGCTGGCTCCAGGGCTCAGAGCCCCGACTCCCGAGGGCGGAGGGGGCAGCTCTGCGGGCAGGGCGGATGCCCCCTCAGCACCCACCAGAGCAAACTGCACCCTGAACCGTCGCCGCGCCGGCCTCACAGAGGAGAAACCAAGGGTGAGGGGAGTGAGGGACTGGACATGCAGCCTGAGGGCCAGGCCACTCTCCACAGCTCCCCCCGGGCCCGGCATCCCCCAGGGTGCCTGGGGCCCCGTCCTAAGTGAGGACCCTTCCCTTAGAGGCCAGAGAACCGGGCTGAAGGATTCTCTCCTGATGAGGCTGCAACTCGGAGGCCGTGCCCCAGGCCAGCCCCAAATACTGGGGAGTAGCCCCCAACTCATTCATCAAAAATATTTTGAGGGGTGCCTGGGTGGCTCAGATGGTGGGGCATCCGACTCCCCATCTCGGGGTCCTCAGTTCAAGCCCTACACCGGGTGTAGTGATTACTTAAAAAAAAAAATGTAACTTAACAAAAAAAAATATTTGGGAAAAAAATCCAGAATCAGTCTCCCCACCACATGGAAAGATAGCTACTCTCTCTGTATGTCCCCTGCCACCAGTGGTCCGGTCCAGTTATCCCCAAAGAAAGTGTGTAAAAGCCGAGAATTGTGCTGGCTGCCTCCTACCTCCTGTTGCTTGCCCAGAGCCCCAGAGCCGGTGCCACGGAGCCACCACGGAGCCACCCCGGCCTGCGGCTGCGGCCCCATGAGGTCTGGGGTGCACCAGGTGAGCCATGGCCTGTGCCCTACAGACCCCTGCCCACCTCTCCCTCCAGCACCTCCTCCTCGCTTCCAGGAGAGAGAAGAGCCATAGAGTGCTGGACATGGAAGAGCCTAGAAAGAAAGCAGAAGACTGCGAAAAGGCAAAGTCGGGATGATTTGGGGACAAGAAGGCAGGAATTGGTATTATAAACACCTGCTTCCTTCCTCCAAAGGGGACTGGCCAGGACTTTTCACCTCTCCCAGACCCAAGGAGGGGATCCCAAGAAGAATAATGAGTTCAGGACCTGCATTCCTACTCCCGATGGGATGACAGGCTCACTGAGGGTAAAAGGAGAGCCCCCACCAGTGAAGCCGACAGAACCTCAAGGCCCATCCATCCACGGCTCCTGGGCACCTGCCAGGTAGAGGCTACCATCCCACCTCATAGGTAAGAAACTACAGAAGGAGCCAGCAGCATACCCGGGGTGACATCCCACCTCAAACTCCCGCCCCCTGGTGCAAGCATGGGTGCTTCCTCCAGGAGGCCAAGCCTTCCCTGTGCTTCCCCGTACCTCCCCCTCCCCAGTGCCTGAGTTCCGTTCCCCTGCTTCCAAGCAGCTTGTTTAAAATGGGGATATCTTTGAGATCTCCAAAGGAAAATGGAGGTAAGCCCGTTCCCATACAGGAGTCCCTCACACAGCATCCCACTTCTGCCTCCCCTGCACTTTGACCTCCCATGAGGAGGGTTCTTTAATGATCCCCTTACACAGGCCAATAAACTGAGGCCCAGAGAGAACAACAGTAGACTGCACAGAGCCCAGAGCCGGGCCAGTGCGGTCAGGATTGGTCCAGCCCTGTTCTCCTCGGGAGCCAGGACACTCACCTTGTCAGGGGCCATTCGCCCACGTCCTCCCCACTCAAGAGACTGACTCCCGTGAAGATGGCAGGGAGACCGGGGAGGGCCAGGCCAGGGGCCGCAGCTGGGGGCACTTGGCTTCTGTTTTTCTCTCCTCTCGCCAACAGAAAAAGCCAGAAACCTGCCAGAGAACTTGACACAGGACTTCTCTGGGAGGGGGACACTGGCTCTGTGACCCTTTCTGCCTTGAACCACTTGCAGAATTCACTTCCCAGTCTGGGCCTCGGTTCCATGTGTCCAAGTGTGTGTGTCTGGGTGAACGACCTCCAGGCCCCCTGCGGCTGGGGTCTGTATGCTGGAACCGAGGTCCCGAGTGAAGGGAAGGAGCGGCCGAGCAGGGCAGGGGTGGGGAGATGGGCTGGAAGCCCATGGAAATCAGATGGCTGAGACATAAGCCCCCTAGTGTCTGCAGGAGCTAGGGAGGAACAAGGGGAGCTGAGGCCCGGCTGTCAGGTCTGTCCCTGGCACGTCTCCAGGTCTGAGGGCCAAGCCCTGGGGATGGAAAGGGGATCCCTGGAGACTGCCACCCCAGAGCCCAGTCCGCACGCAGCAGTGCTCACAGCAAGGCCAGCACGTCACGGTCAGGGAAGGAGGGACGGGGTGCTGAGGGGTGCGGGCGGCAGGGGACAGCTGCAGAGCAGAAGAGCCCTGCCGGGGAGGGCTACAGGGAGGGACAGCACACGCTGGGCTGGAGTCTGGCTTTTCCTCTGAAGGAACTAGGGAGCTCAGGGTGTTGAGCAAAGGAGTGACATGGTCAACGTGAGTTTACACAGCGAGGCTTTGTATCACAGTGCGAACGCTCCTCGGCATCTGGCCAACCAGTGGCACGTTCCAGACGGCCCTTGGGTCCCCACAAGCCCCTACACTTTACCTCTCCCAGCCAAGCCCCGGACCCTGCAGGTTCTGAACCTTGCAGGAGGCATCCCGCAGTCAGGGTGGGCCGGATGGCAGGCCCACCAGCAAATGTCACCGTCACCGTCACTCCTGCTGAAGGAAGGGCAGGGTCATCTACACTCCGGGCGCTAGACAGAGCCACGTGGAAGAGGCTCACCTGCAAGGGACCTTCAGAGAGAGCCATGGGGACCTGGACCAAGGGGACAGCATCCTCCTAGTGGGAGGGGACAGCTAGGCCGGGTCAGGCCGATGAGGTTCCTGGGCCCGGCACTGCGGCTCACCAGCGGTGGGGGGGGACCTTGGCAGGAGGCTTCACCTCACCACGTGGTGGTTTCCTGCCTGTGGCTGACAGTGACACTATCCACTCCGTGGGGCACCGGGCCTCCCCACGCGACATCCCCTCAGACCCCGCACCACCTGCCTGCTGGAACCGCCCACTCCTGCTGGGAGCGTGGAGTGGATGGCAGCCACCCCCACCCTCACCCCCTGCAAAAGCTTCACAGTGTCTGCCTTGAGCTGTCGTCTGTCCGTCTATCTCCCTCTCCGTTATCTTAGTCTCTTTCATTCCTGTTTTTCTCTTCTCCTCCCCCACCACCCTCCCTGCCCTTCCTTCCCGTCGGGCAGTGGGACAGCCAGCCAGGGCCCTGCATGTCAGTAGGGCCGGTGGTCTCTGCTTATCAGAAACAAAGAAGGTTAGACTGCACGTGGCTGGCCGCGGCCTCCAACCCCAGCCAGAGCGCGGCAATTACACCTTGGTCTGAACACGCCTGCCTCATCCGAATTCACGGAGGGTCCGCTCTCAGGCTGCTAAAGGGCGTGTGCGCGCGTGTGTGCGTGTGTGTATGTGTCTGCACGCGTTCACAACAGGGTTCCCTCTTTGTGGTAACTGCTAAGTGAGACCAGAGTGATAGATGCCTTTCTGATAACTGAGAAACGCAAAGGCATTTACATACAACGAAGAAAAAAAAAATGTTTTGCCGAATCCGCATTCCTTCACCATGCAGTGATGTCTACTGAGCTGAAAAAAGATGGGTGTTGTTTTCTCTCCCCATTTGCCTAGGCACAAACACACCCACAACAGCAACACATGTGCACGCTTGGGTGCACACGCACACACACACGCACACGCACACACGCGCGCGTGCACACACACACACACACACACGTACCTTCTCAGCCCCGAAACGGCCCAGCCTGTGTTTGCAAAGGAACCACAGCACGAGACAGCAGGTCGTGGCCTGGAGAGGCAGGAGGCACCGTGGTCAGGAGCAAGGCTTAAGGTCAGGCTGCCTCGGAGCCTAGCCCCTGCCCTGCCCCTATTTGCTGTGTCCCTTCCCTGGCCGCCGGCTTCCCCTTGTAAATGGTGAGCTAGGCTGCAGACTTGCTCTAACACAAAACAGCCCCCAGCAAGGGCCGACCGGGAGCCATACGGAGCCACAGGGGGCTAAATCCTCTTGCTGGCAGGGAGGACGGAAGGCACACTGGACCGGATCCTTGAGAAAATGGCTCTGGAGCTCCCAGGCCTTGTTCCAGGCTGGTCCATCCCAGTTCCTGCTCCCAGTCTGGTATTTGGACTTTGTGGCTCTTTTCTACCAGGTACCACCCTGCTCCCCACTCATAGGGTTCAAGGCTACCCACGGGGGCCTGGCAGGCCTGGCCCCCGGCTCGGCCCTGGCCAGGGTCTCCCACACTTCCCTGTGTAAGACCCGTTGCCAGTAGGATTTCACAGGCCATGGCTTGTCCTGGGAGGCGATGGGGCCAGCAGCCTTTCCAGATGGAACCTGGAGAAAACTGCTCAACCTCCCCATGCCCCAGTTCCTGGATTCGTAGCATGGAAGGAGCATCGTGCTGACGTCACAGGACAGAAGCACGTCCATCTGTCTGTCAACACCTTCCACAGCCAGGGCACAGAAGTACTCAGCACAGTGCTGGCACGGTAGCACCTCGGTTTTTATCTCACACGGGGAGGGCTGTGGGTGTATGGGGAGAGGGGGTTTCTGCTCTTCCCCAGGCCTTGCGCTGCCCTGACAGCCTTGCTCCCGGGGACAGCCCCTCTGGGGCCTCTTCTCCCAGATTCTCTCCCTTCTATTTCCCCAGAAGCATCCTCCATCCCACCCTCTGGGCGAGGCTGGTGGCCCAGGTGCTCAAGGCAAGCACAGGCCGGACCCAGGGCCACGCCCCCTTGTTCAACTCACCGCTTTGGGATGTGACCAGGAGCACGTGTCACGAAGCTTCCGGTGTTTCCAACCCTACCTGGTGGCTTCCCCGTCACAGCTCCCAAGAGCAGGACCAGCAGTCCAGAGCCCCTGGGTTTGTGCGGTGAGGGGTGCCAGGCTCTCTAGAGTCTCGCCCTGGCCTGCCTGGAAGCCACGGGACATGTCCCACCCACTGAACACAGGCAGACAGTCCTTAGGTCACTTCAGCTCCTGGTCTCACCCCACTGGCCACGCACAGAATCGGAGTCTCAGACGCCCCAGAACCTGGGCAGAGCTCCCAGCCAATGCCTTTCATGGGCCTGTCATTGCCCTCCTGAGACCAGGGCTCAGCCCAGCCCCGACATCACCTGCCCTGGGAACCTGGCAGACAGCCTACTCTGCTCCCCTAATTATTTTCTCTGGCTGCGCGGGCATGGTATGAGCTAGAGATTGAATCAGGACGGACAAGGGGCACAGACTGAGTCACAGGAGAGGTGGGACAGAGTGAGGAGGTGACCATGGATCCTGAGAGACTGAGGGTGGGCCAGGGAGCCCAGGGCTGCCAAAGAAAGGAGCGCCTCACAACCCAAGGAGGAGGCTGGGAGCGGGGAGGCCAGGGCACCCCTCGCCAGCACTGGGCTTTGATGACCATTACGGGGATCCTTCACTCAGCGAAGGAAGTCTGGCCCGGGAGGCCTTGAGGTTGCAGGAGGAGAACCCATCAATTAGGTGGCCACGCGGCTCTGTTTGCCCTGGGCACTTAGAGACCTTCCCTCCTCCCAACCTGTGGGCGCCATCAGAACCACGCCGGCCGCTGCACGCAGCCAACCTGATGTTCAATGCCACCGGCTCGCACTTGGCCAACCCGTGCCCACCACCTGATGAGAGCTGCCTGCTCCCCAAGACCCCAGCAGCTTCTGCACCCCCGAGAGTCTCCAACCTCTCCACTCTGTCCACGCTGGGCTCAGATGCCCCAATCTGCACCCCAGATGCACTCACCACTGCTCCCCCAAACAAGGCACCCACGCGGAGGAAATGGCTGCCCAGAATCCCAGGTGGTCTCTCCAGTGGCTGCTATACTCCCCCGCATTTCTGCCCCCTGGGCTGTGCAGGGTGCAGGTCTGCTGATCCACGGGGGGCACTGCACATCAGACCCCTGGCTGACCCCAGTCCCCAGCCCCTCTCAAAGCCACACTCTGGGAGATGCATGCCCGTTCACACATATTCACACACACACACACACACACACACACACACACACACACACACCACTGATAGTGCTGCCCCCAGGGTTGGACACCCTGGGCCCTCCCTGCCAACAGTGCTTCTGCTCGCTGTGGGGGAGGTGGCAGGGCAAGGTCCTTTTGGAAAGGGACGCTCCCTGGCTGTGACAGGATGGGCTGTCCAGGTGGAAGAGTCGCTGGCTCAGGGACAGAGAGAGAACCCCTTGCTCAGCTCTCCTGATGTAGTCCCCTAGGCTGCCAGCCCCCACCACACAAAGGCTGGCCCCAAAGGCCCCAGTTGGCTGGACCTTTCCTTCAGCTCACACAGAGGTGGGCTGGACTTGGGGGACCAGAGACTGGTGCTTAGTCCAGGGTCTTGGCCAGGCCCCTTGCATCCCACCCTCCATCCATAGGACCAGCTTCCACCAAGATGCACTGGATGCTCAAACACCAGACTCCCTTCTCCCGCCCCACGCCAGCCTGTCTAGGGCAGGAGAGCAGGCCCAGGCCATGAGGAGGGCCAGAAGTTCTGCTGGGAACTGGAAGGAAAACTACCCGCCCGTTCCAGCCACCAAACACGCTGGGGCGAGCGGGCAGGCCAGGGCTGTCCCCACTCCCGTCAGCCTTCCCTGGGAAGCGAGCAGGCAGCGGCACATGTGGGAACCTGACCGGGGGCCAACCTTCCCAGAACGGCACCCTGGGCTTGGTCAGTTCTGAACTCTCAGCAAAGACGGCTCGGCTGGCAGGCCCATTCTAGAACTTACTTCATCAGGCCCCATGATGCCCTCTGTCTTCAACATCACACTCCCAGCTCACTGCCCAGGATCTCCCAGCTGAAGGGAACCTGTGGAGCCTCTCACTGAACCCCTCATCTTACAGACGAGAACCTTAAGCCCAGACAGGGGAAGACACTTTCCCAGTGCTGCAGAGTAGGGCCAGAGCAGAAATCACCGCCTACTCCTAGCCCCAGCCCTCCTGTCATAGCACATCCAGGGCTTGGGATAGCTCGGGAGACAACGGAATGAAAGGTGGGTTGGGGTCTAGAGCAGTGCCTGACTGCCCAATCCTAAGACCCTCAGGCCTCACCACCGTCCAGTCAGGTAAGCCCTCAGAACACAGCCACAGGCACTTGAGGGCCTCTCCAACCCAGAAAGAGGCAAGAACATGGCCAACACCCCAGCACAGCAGGTGTCTGGGAGGCAGATGGGGGGGGCGGTCCATGACTGGGACACAATGCCTGCACAGGGTGCATGGGATATTTCCTGGGAGCGGGGCCTGGCTTTCGCCAGCATCACCATGACCCACTGCCACAGAAATAGTCCTGGACCATAGTCCCAGGTTCTAGAAACCTTGACCCCCACCCCTGTGCACCTCTCTGACCTTGTCAACAGCAGGGGGCCCTGACCCTGTCCAGCCCCTGCTCCCAGAGCCTGAGGCTACAGGCCTTTCTGGTCTCCAACAGGCCTCCCCTTAAAAGGTAACAGTGGAAGGAGTCAGACTAGCAGTCAGACAGAACTGGATTCCAAAGCTAATGGTACATCTTACAAGCTGTGTATCCCAAACTTTCGGAGCCTGTTTCCCTCATCTGGAAACGGAGCATAACATAACCTGCATCGGGAAGATTAAATGTGTCAATGTATGTCAAGACAAGTGCCCGGCAGGTGCTCCATGCTACTGCTTCTGCCCCCTGCCCAATGCCATCCCTCACCTTCCCAGGCATCTCATGGGGGTGGCCTGGGTTCAGGAGCTGCCGGTGAAGGAAAACCAGCACCCAGTTGAGCCCCAGTCCCTCTCAGAGGTCCTGCTGGAACCCTGGCTTGCTGACAGGACAGTCCTAGCCCCGGGGCAGAGCTTAGCAGGAACTAGTACCAGCCTGAGCAAGAGCGTGAAAGAAGGCCCGGGGGCCAGGGGCCATGGAAAGCAGTGACAGGAGCCCAGGAAAAGGGTCAGGTCCGCTAGTCCACGGGCTGGCATGTCTCCGTCTTGGCCACTGCCAGAGCCTGTGCTCCCTGGACCCGCATACATGAGCTGTGCTATCCAGCCTCGCAGTCTCCCCAGACGGAGGTGCTACTATGCCCATTTTACAGATCAGGAGGCAGAGGCAACCTGCTCAAGGTCACACTTAAAACCCAAGTCAATGGGATAGTCCCGATTCTGAGCTCTCTCAATCCCTTTGCTCTCCTGCCTCTGAGGATCAGATGCATTAACTGGAGAGGTGGGTGAGGCTAGAGGGGAGCAAGGCGCCCGCACTCCCGCAGGCAGACAGCAGTGGGCTCCCCGCAAGCCCCAGGCACTGCACTCCTGCCCACCTGCGGAGCAAGACTCACACCCGAAGCTGTCACGGTGGGCACAAAGGAGACCACCACCAGCCACCTCTGCACGGAAACCACTGAACCGTTCCAGGAGAGGGAAAGTATAGAAATAACGTGAGCGTCACGGAACATAATTATTAAATGTTGTCATTTCAGAAGAAAATTAATTAGCAAGAGCTGTAGCTGTCTGGTGTCTGCTTAAGCAGCGTGCATCTCAATTAAAATTTAATTGCCACAGTTTCGATCACAGCAGGTTCAACGCCTGGAGATGGTGAGCGGGCTCGTGTCTACACGAAGCTTGAACGAGCATGGCGTGCAAGAGCTGTCACGGAAGAGGAGGGGAGGTGGCACGGGCAGGGAAGCGGGCCGGATGGCAGCAAGGTGCCATGGGCCGCTGCCTGCCGGGCCCCGCAAGGGATAGTGTTTGGGGCGCGGAGCCAGCACGGATGGTGGTTCCTTGAATTCCCGCACAGACCCACCCTTGGGAAAAGAGATTTTCAGCCCGGCGTGATCTCTCAAGGGAGCCCTGCCTGTGGGCAGCGGGCAGGGTAACAGAACAGGGTCTGGGGTGGAAAGGTCACAAAGCAGCTGACAACGTGCCATCCACCGGAGGAAGCAAAGGTGCAAGGCAAGGACTGCCAAATCCTGTCCCTACAGGGCCATGCAGAGGGGCGGGCCAGGCTGGAGGTGGTAGGGAGCTCTAGGGAGCTCTAGGGAGCACAGCGGCAGACCGGAGCACCAGGTCCACCGTGGAAAGCAGGCAGCTGGCGCTCCCCTCTGGCTAGTTGCTCTTGCCACGCGAGGAGGAGGACCAGTGTCCCCGACTCCCAAGAGAGTCAAAGATGGAGAGTTTAATTTTCTCTGTCCTGAGTTTTATTTATTTATTTTTTTTAAAGAATTTTTTTTTTAAGATTTTATTTATTTATTTGACAGAGATAGAGAAAGCCAGCGAGAGAGGGAACACAAGCAGGGGGAGTGGGAGAGGAAGAAGCAGGCTCATAGCAGAGGAGCCTGATGTGGGGCTCGATCCCATAACGCCGGGATCACGCCCTGAGCCGAAGGCAGACGCTTAACTGCTGTGCCACCCAGGTGCCCCCTGAGTTTTAAAACACAGAGTAGGCCTAACCTAAGGGTTATCAATATTTCACTGTTCGTCCAGAAATTCCTGTAAATATAAAACATTACAAAAGCTGTCATTTTAGAAAGTAGACTGCTAAGTGGGCATGGGATTTCATTGCGAGGGGATAAAGATGTTCTAAGATTAGATTGTGGTGATGGTTGTACACTTGAAAAGGGTGAATTTTATGGTACGTGAAGTATATGTCAATAAAGCAGTTATTAAAAAATAATAAAGTCTTGGGGCGCCTGGGTGGCTCAGTCGTTAAGTGTCTGCCTTCAGCTCAGGGCCTGATCCCAGGGTCCTGGGATCGAACCCTGCATCAGGCTCCCTGCTCAGCGGGGAGCCTACTTCTCCCTCTCCTACTCCCCCTGCTTGTGTTCCCTCTCTCGCTGCCTCTCTCTCTGTCAAATAAATAAATCAAATCTTTTAAAAAATAAAAATAAAGTCCTGGTCTTTATCTCCAAGGTACCCAACGGCTGCCAGTCTCCCCACCAGTGATCTTTGGCTCCTGTCTTTCAGACTCCTCTTCAGGGACCAGTACAGGCTGGCTCAGGCTGAGGACTGGGCAGACAGCAGGGGAGCCCTCAGCCCCCCCCCCCCCAACATCAACAGAGCTTATGATGCTCTTGGAAATCACCAGATCGTTACCAGGGAGGCTGCCATGTCACCTGAGAATTAGGATGCTTCTAGTGAAGGGGGGGCAGGGAGGGAGGAGGCCAGGAAGGCAGGCAGGTGAGGTGCCTCTGGTCAGGACCCAGCCCCAGCAAGCCCCCAGTGGTCTTGCAAAGCATCTCTTGCTCCACGGAGGCAGAAGCCGCCCCTGCATCACAGCGGTTACAGACCCACGCGTGCGGTTCTGCTGATGTGGGCGCTGCCCCCCACCCCAGGCCAGCTGGGAGCTACCTGAAGGCAGGTGCTGCGCGTGGGAGGCCCCCGGAGGACGCACACGGATGAGTGGTGTTCACCTCCTCTCTCTACGTGCCAACCAGCACACCGCCCAGCACAGAGAGCACCCTGGCAGGGGTGAGTGTGGCGGCTGGCGCAGCACCCAGAAGCAGGGGACAGAAACGTGCTAGCGTGTCAGGCTGAGCAGCCTGGATGAGACACTCCAACTTTCCTACCTGACAAGCAGCACCCTGCCCCAACTGCCTGGGATGCCACACCTAACAGATGGGACCCTCCCCTTCCCAAGCTGCAGGCCCCACCTTTCCTTTCCAAGAGAGCGCAGTCATGGGGCACCTGGGCGGCTCAGTCAGTTGGGCATCCACCTCTTGATTTCGGCTCCGGTCATGATCTCAGGGTGGTGAGATCGAGGCGGGCTCTGTGCTGGGAACAGAGCTGGCCTAAGATTCTCTCTGTCCCTCTGACTCTGCTCCTTCTCCCCCAAGCACACGTGAATGCTCTCTCTCTCTCCTCTCTCTCACTCAAAAAGAGCTCCAGGCATACCAATACTCTTTTTTTTTTTTTTTTTTAAGATTTCATGTATTCATTTGACAGCGAGCGAGCACATGCAGGAGGAGCAGCCAAGGGAGAGGGAGAAGCAGGATCCCCGCCGAGCAGAGAGCCCGACGCAGGGCTCGATCCCCGGACCTCGAGATCATGACCACTCAGGCACTTGTACACCAATATTCTTATCCTGTAACTGACTTTACAGAAACCAGTCTAAGACCGTCTCTCACCTTTCCCCAAAACTACCCTAAAAAACTGTATTCAGGAGGCGCCTGGTTGGAGAGGCGCCTCAAAAATAAAATCTTTAAGGGTGCCTGGGCCCTGGGTGGCCTCGGTTAAGCATCTGCCTCTTGGTTTCGGCTCTGGTCATGATCTCAGGGTCGTGAGATTGAGCCCTGCGTCGGGCTCTGCGCTGGGTGCAGAGCCTGCTTGAGATTCTCTCTCTCCCTCTTCCTCTGTCCCTCCCAACGCCCTCCACCCGCTCGCATGCGTGCTCTAAAAATAATAATAAATAAAATAAAATCTTAAAAAAATCCCAAAACTCTACTCAGGCCAAAACAACATTTCCACTCTGACCCACTTGCTCCACTTCGAGTAATCTACCCCGCAGAGGGACCTCAACAGCTGTTACCTACAAAGTTGTTTGTCACTGGAAAATGCAGAACACCAAAATAGTGAAAACAACTCCAAATGGCCCCAAAGAAGCGCTGGCTAAGTAATCACAGCATGTGCGAACGCTGGAACATTAGTCACTGAAAATAATATTTACAGACTTATTTAATACCATGGGAAGGGCTTATGTTAAAATACCCAGTGATACAATCCAGGATACAAACTGGCAAAAGCAAGGAGGTGTCTTCACCGGGTGGCACACGGGAGGAGGGGCCCTAGAAGGAAATGCACCTGTCACTGCTCGTTGCTGAATGATGTCACCACCGAGGGGCTGTTTTCTTCATTTACACTCTCCTGAACTTTCCACATGATCACTTTGAGCGTTTGTTTATAATTACTGTTTATAATATATAGTTTTTGTTTGTTTATAATTTTTTTAAGATTTTTTAATTTATTTCGGGGGCAGAGCGCACACACAAGTTGGGGGGGGCACAGGGAGGGAATCTTCAAGCAGACTCCCTTCTGAGCATGGAGCCTAATGCAGGGCTTGATCTCATGACCCTGAGATCACGACCTGAGCCAAAACCAAGAGTCAGACATTTCACTGACTGAGCCACCCAGATACACCAGTTTGTTTAGAATTTTTAAAAATATGCTCTACACCATTTGTTCAGAGCATAAGATATTACTGACTCCTCCCCACCACATGCCAGCTATCAGGTACCCAGAACTGGGAGCCTCTGACCTTGTGGCTGGGCCCTGGAGGACTCAGCATGGCTCCTTCCTACAGCTCGGCCTGCAACTGGCCATTGCGGGTGTTCTTGGGGACCCAGAAAGAACTGTTTCCAATAAAATATTCACTCTGCCATTTACTGAGTGCACGCTAGGTGCCAGGCGCCACACCCGCCCCTGGGGTTAACAAAATCTATGTGGTCTGTACCTTCAGAAGGCTTTGTTTGATAGGAGCAAAGATCAAGGACACCAGTAATTAACTAAAGAATGGGACCTGGGTCTCTGGGAGCTGGGGAAGAAATGGAGAAGAGAAGGGAGAGCTCCCAGAGGAAGGAGGCCTTGGGTGTTACGAAAAAACATGAACACTGGGGGCCTGGATGGCTCAGTCTGTTGACTCCAGATTTCAGCTGAGGTCATGATAGGGTTGTGAGATCAAGTCCCGGGTAGGGCTCTGTGTTGAGCACGGAGCCTGCTTGGGATTCTGTCTTTCCCCCTTCCTTTGCCCCCCTCCCCCTGCTCGTATGTTCACTCGCACGTGCGTGCTCTCTCTCTCTCTCTCTCAAAAAAAAAAAAATTGAATAATATCCTGTACTAAGGTTTGCACAAGTCCAACATCATCAGCCCCCCTCCTGATCCATGACAAACATTACCAATCAATCATAGCACTTTTTCCAGTAGCCCCTGGGATCCTTCTCATACAAGACATCAGACAGCCTCTCCCCATCAAACTGCCCTGGCATGGAAGAGAAACCCCCCTCCACCTGTGTGTGGGTGCCATGCAGAGGGTAAGGAAGGGAGTGGCATGACCACATGTGACATGGGTCACTCTGGAAACAAGGGTGGCAGGAGCAGCGGGGAGACCAGGCAGGAGACAGGTATACGAATCCAAGCACTGGGAGCATAAATTACGAGGGTACAGTCCACAAGCAAGGCGGAGGCTCTCCGTGGGGAGGTGACAGGGACAGACGCGAGCAGGGCCACATGGGCCACTCCCATGCCAGCTCCCTCCCTGCTTCTAACTCGGAGGAGGCCAGGCCCAGCACACCCTGCAGCCCCTCTGGAAGCACGTAGCTGAGCAGCTGAACGCACAGAAGGTCTGCATCGGGCAGCTTACCATCCGGACGGGCAGAAGACCTCCAGGCCAGCGCCGGGCACCTGCCCAAAGCCTCCCAGCCTCCCAGCCAGAGGGGAGTCTGAGCCACACTCACTCGAACTGCTCTTCCAGAGCACATGGCTGCTGACAGCACACGTCTTACCTTCTCAGGGCTCCTACAGGCGTCTTTGAGACAGAGAAAGGACCCCTAGAAACCATCCAGCGTCACCTGGTCATTTTACAAAGGTAGAAGCCCGGCCTCAGAAATCTGGGGCCATTTGCCCGAGGTCCCAGAGCTGGTAAGCGGCAAAGCCAGAGTCTGCCCCAAGTTCAGTCCTGTCCCACAGCAGATGCCGAACCCAGGAGGTGCCCACTAAATATTCACTGATTGGCCGAGGGATGCAGGGAAGGACGGTGCAGGACCGGAAACCCTGCCTGAGCTCTGTACCCAGGGCTGCTGGCCATCACCCTCTGGACCAGCCCACCTCCTCATTCAGAACACACGGGGACAGACAGGCTTAAGAGCCGATGGAGACAAAGCTCAGGCAGAGCCCGTCAGTGGTGACCCGATAGGGGTCAGACAGCTACCCTTTTGTGTTCACTCAGCCACGGTTTTCAAAAGACTCTGATTCGCTGCCATGGTGCCACGTGTGGCCCGGCAACATGCGGATTCCCGGTGGGCTCTGGGCCTGGCCAGCAGGACAGGGATGGATGTCATAACCGGCATCTGGGCTCCAAAGATTAACTCAGACTCAGCAGGTGGGAGTCTAAGGGGTGCGGACTCATGTGCTGGGCTTACAGAGGAGGCCTCTTTCCATCTAGTCCCCGCAGCCCATCAGGCAGGTGGAGCCAGCCAGCGTGCATGGCTGAACCCCAGTTTTTCGCCCCACAACTACAACTAGTAGTAATATTAGGGAACTCCTGCCAGGTGCCCAGTACACTGCTGAGTGCGTCCCATGCGTGGCCCTTCCTGACCCACACAGCCCTCTGAGGACGCCCAGCCCCGTTTTCGAGACGAGAAACCAAGGACCCCAGAGACTCACTGCCTTGCCCAAGACCACAGAGCAGGGGAGGGGCAGACCAGAATTTGCACCCAGGTGCCACCTCCTATCATTCCTGTCTCAAATCACCTGCCCACCAGAGAGCAGGCAGCACGTGGCCAATCTCCAGCACTGATGTCCCAATGCAGACCACTTTCCATGTCACCCAGTCACTCCTGAGGGCTTTTATGTCTGCACCAGGCACCCAGCAGGGCCCAGACAAGGGCTGCTCCCCACCCTCAGGGCACTGTGGTCGAACTGGGAAGACACTGGAGCTGGGCCCAGGGGGACCCAAGGCGGGGAATGGCGGGGTGATGGCAGGCTAGTGCCGGAAGGGGAGGCAGGAGCAGCTGGCCAGACGAAGGCCTGGAGAGGAGGAGGTTGGCAGCAGTAGGTGGTCATCTGGAACCTCATCAGTGAGTGTTGGGGGTGTGGTGGGAACAAGGAAGCTGAGGGTGGAGAACCTTACATGGGGCCACAAAGTTGCACACCGCCCGGGGGTACCAAACTATTCTATGTGAATTCGGCTCCAGCCAGGATACAGAATGAATGGTGCCTGGTGTCCCACCACCAAGGGCTGCAGCCCGGGGAGTGGAGCCTGCTTGAGCTGGAAAGGCTTCATGAAATGTTTTCGCCCTCCATCTCAGGGTACAGGGCCCCAGGGGTTCATGGACCCCAGCGATGCTTCTGTTCTGTCCGTCAAGCCCCAAGGAGGATCAAATATCAAAGGCCAAGCTCTCAAGGCTTCCAGCCACGTCCTGAGCACCTCGCCCTCCCAGGTTTCCAAGACCTACCACCACCAGGTCACCACTGACCTTGCCGGTTTGGAATCAGTGTGCTCCGGGCAAGCCCCCTCCCTCGGCAGGGCCAAAGTGAAGGGGCAGGAAGTGCAGACACCCACCCATCAGCCACCCCTGTCCAGCCAGGTGCTCTGTGCGTACGAACACACCCCTACATTCACAAATACACACACATACAGCACACACACCAAATACACACACAGTCTCTCACTCAGCAGTACAACCATGCTCATGCTTGACATAGGCAGACAAGGCCCCGAGCTTGCCTTCTGTAACTCGGGAAATCGTTTCTAGAAGGTGAGCTCCAGAGCCCAGAGTCCACCCAGAACATCTGCCTCAGCAGCAGACCCTGGTGTTAAACCCGAGGCACCCGAGGGCTGGACCAGGTCTCTAGGGCGTGTGGAGACGACTTCCCAGAGAACGGCCTACATGCACGGGGTCCTGAGGTTCTGGGGTACCGGTAGGCCCCGGGCAACCAGGGAACCCTGCAATCTTCCGCTCTGCGGCCGAGAGAACCCACTGGACTCGGGCAGCGCTGGCTGTCCCGCGCTGGCCTCGGGCTTGCCTACGAGCAAGGGAATGCTTGCTTTTCCCCACGTTACTGAGGAAGCCCGCAGTGCCAAGCGAACGTCCGAAGGCCCAAGAGTGTCTCCCGATCTTCCTTCCTTCCTCCATCTCTGGATCCATCCGTTCGGTGACTCAACCCTGCCTGTGGGGGCCAGCGCCAGATGCCGGGCTGAGCGCCGGGGGGTCTCCAAAGTCAGAGTGGATCCTGGGGGCAGGCGGTGGCCTCTGGAGGAGGGATGAGCTACTTCCTGTCACCGAGTGTCGTGCTGCTGGATCACTTCCCAGTGAGGAACTGTGTTACACATGCTCGTCACTGAGAAGCCACAGGAATAAGGCCCGCCAGCCTGGGAGAAGCCCTCCAATCTCCGGACTGAATGAAGATGAGAAGCCACAGGAATAAGGCCCGCCAGCCTGGGAGAAGCCCTCCAATCTCCGGACTGAATGAAGAGCTGGGAGCACGGAGACACCTGTTTAGCCCCCCAGGCATATTGCCCATGTGTCAAATGTTCTGGCCACCTTTCCAGAGAGCCCCTGCCTCCTCCCAGAGCCAGGCCAGCCCCACCGCGGGCAGAGAGAAGCGGCAGCCTGCTGGGCCCGGCACGTGGCCGTGGGAGGTCTCTGGGCAGCAGCGCCGGAGTCACCGGGAGAGACGTGGCCACCAAGCATTAAGCCTTCTGATGTGTCCAGCCTGTGGCCAGCCCTTCCTAGATATTCCCTCCCCTCACGCCTCCCAGGGCCACGTGACGACCTCCTTCTCCAGATGAAGAACCAGAGGCAGTAAGCAGAGAAGCACTTGAGGGTCACGCAGCACCCTGGGCAGGAGCCAGGACTGAGGCCAGGTGGTGGAGTCCGAGCACAGGTGGGGTGACCCAGGCCAGGGGTGGGGGCCAACTGGGGGTGACCCAGGCCAGGGCAGGGGCCAGCTGGGGGTGCTGGAGAGAAGGTCAGCAGGGGGAGGGGCTGGGGGCCAAGGGGGAAGGAGGGGAGAAGCCCTGGGGGCTCCCACGCCCCCATGCCAATTTGGTGAGGGTATTAAAAAGTTTCTTTTCAATTACTTCTTTCTTGAAAATTACTAATAGCGCTCTGATGGAGATACGACTTAATTTCCCAGTTGGTTTGGAAATGAGGAGCCCCGTAATTGTTTGACCCCTCACCAGCAGCAGACAGGGAGGGGGGCTGGCTCCGGAGAGGCCAACCAAGGATAAAAACATCCCCGCTGAACGTGCAGGGCCCCTGGCAGCAGACGGCAGCGGGGTGCAGGCTGACACAGCCCCACTCTGCGCCCCATGCCTGCTCAGCACACTCGAGAACCTGGTCTCACACTCCGCTTGAACTTGGAAAGCTCTGACCCACGCACCTAGGCCACCGCCTCAGGGGCCCAGGCTCAGCCCCTCGGAGGGAGGAAGTCTGCTCCCACAGAGCCCCGGGGCCGCTGCCTGGAGGTGGCAAGCCCAGCGCCCTGGGCAGAGGAAAGGAAAAGATGCTCAGCCCTTAGCTGGAGCTTGCGGGATGTCTGCCAGGCCTTCAGCCAGTTCTGCACCTCATTCTTGCAAAACCTCCCGCAGAGGGCAGGCTTACACCCACCAAACAGGTGAGGAGAAGTGAGTTCCTAGGCGTGAGGCCTCGGTCTGACCTTCTCCCCACCCTGGCCTCGTCCATCTCCTCTACCTTCTCATGGCCCGGTGAACACAAAACCTGCCTACAGTCCGGACTCCTGCCCGGGGACACCCCATGCCTGCAAACCAGCCCCACACAGTGAGTTCCCGTGAGTAAGGCCTTTCCTAGAACCAGCCCCAGAAACGTCACTGGAACGTTCTAGAACCTATCCATATAATAATATAATGATGATGGCCACGGGTTCTTTAGATGCCAGCTCTGTCATGCCCTGTTATCCAAGAGACTCGTTAAAATCACTCTGCAGGTGGGCTCCATCACGGCCCCCACTTTACAGGTGTGGACACTGAGGAACAAAGGTCTTAAACAGCCTTTGATCCCACCAGGCCAGGGTGAGAATAAAGACACTCTTCCCCAACTTCTTCGCCTCCCTGGCTTTCTCATACTTCTGATGAACATAGCACCACACACCCCAGGGGCTCCGACTTTCTCTCCCACTACTGAGGTGCAGTCCCTCCTGGCCATTGTCCTTTCTTCTTGGCTGAGGGCAGCTTCTCTGCCCTCCTACCCCAGGGCTCCTCCCTAAATCCTCTCTAGACTGGCTGGGAGGCGGTCCAGGACCCACACTCCTCCCCAGGTGAGGAGCCCGAGGGCCAAGGCTGAGGGGCGTGAGGGCCTCCGCACCCCCGTCATGTGGGCCTGTGGGCACCAAGGCTCACCAGGGCAGGCCTGGGCGGGGGCCGGAAGTGACGTGCGCCTTCTGCGTTTCCTGGAGCCACTGCTGTGTCCAGACTGAGGCGCCACAGCTGGACTGAAGGCTGGAGGGTCAGCGAGGGTCAGCCGGCTCCAGACGTGCTGAGGAACAGCAGGAATAACTCATCCCAGGCCCAGCCTTGCCGGCATGACCCTCTGACCCTCTGCGCCGTGATGTAAGGGAACACCGACCCGCCACGCGAGAGAGGAGCTGGGCAGGAGACCCAGGCGTCCCCGAGACCTTGTCCACAGAGGGACTTTTGTTTGGGAAACAGGCGTTATCACTGCGACAAATGCTGTCTGGATTCCAGGAGTATTTTTCCTACTGCTGTTTAAATTCCAAATTCTCTCTCCCCATCAGCACGTCCTATCTCAGTCCCGGGTCTCCTTGGGCCCATGCTGACAGGCACACGCCAAAAAGAAAGCAGGCAGTGAAGTTCAACAACAAAGGGGACACCGGTCTCGAGGACACCTGATGAACCCGGTCTCACCTCCACGCTGACTTCAACACGGCCAGAGCTCCACTGGACCCGCAGGACCTGTGTCGTCCTGCAGAATCTTTGGTCTCCCGGGAAGACCTCTCTGAGTTTTCACAGGCAGCACGGGCAAGGGGAAAGGCTCAGGCCCACCCCTCCCTGCCCCGATGGGTCCTCCCGGCCCACTGCGCAGCCAGCCCCACACACTGCACCAGCCCAGGCCCTCTCCCTCGAAGCCTGTCTGTTCCCTCCATCCCACGTTTGCTTCTCTCCCGCCTCTGGTTCCCGTGACTGCCTTGGCCCTGCTGCCACATTTGGCTCCTGCGTCCAACCCTCCCCTTAAGCACTCAGTTGTTTGTTCACGTTTACCAAGCACCTCCTGCGTGCCTGGCACCAACGCTCAGGACACAGTGGCTACACCACACAGACCGGGTCCTCCAGATGCTCACAGCACACTGAGAGAGGCCAAAGAGCAACAAGGAAGGCGGTGGGGAATGCAGAAAATGAAGATGCAGCCGTGGACAGCAGCACGGGGCGCATTGGAAGAGTGAGAGCAGGAAGGACTTCCTGGAAGAGGTGACACCCGAGATGGACAAGCTCTGAACTGAGCCAGGAGGCAGGGGCTCTAATCCTTCCCTGTCCTCTCTCCTCTGCTTCCTGCTGCCCAACCAACCCACCACTCTGAGCCCCAACTCCTAGGACCGCTGGCTGCTACCAGATCCAGAAGGTGTGATGTTATTATCCTGCCTCAAGAAGCCCCCAGGCTGCTGGAAGACTAGACCCAGAGATTGACCCTCCAGGTATGGAGCCCAAACGGAGGCAGGGCAGGGAGGAGGGAAAGGCTGGCAGATGGCTGAGACAGGGAAAGGGGAGGGGCCGCCCACCCTCACATGTCCCCCCCACTTCACTTGCCCCTCAATTGGCCCCACGCAAACCGCAGGCAGTGAGCAAGCCTGGCCCACCCCAGGGCGCAGGCCCTGGCAGCTGTAAGAGGCTCTGTGGTGGCCTCACAGATTACCTGCGACGGGGAGATACACAGGTGAGCAAGCACTATAGGAGTCTGCCTGGGCTATCAGGGAAGGCTTCCTGGAGGAGGCAGCATTGATACTGTGTCTCCAAGCATGAGGAGCCTTGACAGGTAGGAACAAGACATACGGTACGCATAGAGAAGTGTGCAGGGTTATTGGCACACTAGAGGAAACTCCATTTTTATTGCCATGAGGACCCCATGCTACTGAATTGCCAAGCCCTACTACAGCACATGAAACCTGCCAATTCGGAAGCTGTCCTTTTTTTTTTTTTTTTTTTTTAAGATTTACTTATTTATTTGAAAGAGACAGTGTGCAGGGGAGGGGTGGGGCAGAGGGAGAATCCTCAAGCAGACTCCCCACTGAGCAGGGAGCCTGACGCAGGGCTCAATCTCACCACCCCGAGATTGAGACTTGAGCCAAAATCCAGAGTCGGCCGTTCAGCCGACTGAGCCACCCAGGCACCCCAATTCTGAAGCTTTCTAAAGGCACAGTACATGGCCCCCTACACACCCCAAAACCTCATCCCAGCCATTGGGACTGGCCTCACTCAAGGATAAAGGTCACGAGGCACGACAGGTCAATGCCTCACATGAAAGGGGCCACCCCTAAACTCAGCAATGGGCCATGCAGGGAAGGGGCAAGAAAAAAGGTACAGGCCACCCTGAGGTCAGTGGCAACCAGGACCAGGATCGGGGTATGAATGGGGACTTGGGCCTGAGGGCACCTGGGAGAGGGCCAGTGGTCCCAGGCTGGGATGGCTGGAGCGAGAGTGGGGCGGGCCGATCGGAGCCCTCAGTTCCAAGGGCCGGAGGGAGGTTCAAGGGAAGACACGGGCCCTGAGGCAGGCAGGAACCAAGGCACTGCTCACCACACACGGAATGGGGGGAGCTCAGCTACTACCACCGGGCATCTGCTGCATGAACAAATGAATAAATGTTACAGCTCTTCATTTCCTCAAGAGACACAAAAGCGGAGACACTAGAGCTAACTTGGAAGCCTTTTATGGGAGAAAGAGCTAACCGCTCTTAGGGAAACAATGGCTCCGCACTCCGTGAGTTTGAGAAATGCTGGGCCCGCCTTAACCGAGTTTCTTGAGTGCAGGACTTACCAGAACCTTCAAAATAACATCACGCACTGTGAAGAGCCCAGACATCCACAAAGAGGCTTCTCCCACGCTCCCTGGGCACTGGCCCTCTCTGCCTGCGGCAGCTTGGGCAAAGAGGAGTGGCAGGAAGCCAACGCTGGGGACCGTTGCCGCCTTTCTCCCTCCGAGCACAGCGGGCACAAGTATGCTGAGCGGGGCTCGCCACGATGACGGCCCGCAGCCTGATGCCCGGCTGCGATCCAGCGCCTCGCTCCCACTCGGGGTGGGCGGTACAAGTGAGGGAGGGTGACATCGTGAAGAGGTTAACCCAGAAGGATCGGTTCTTAAAAAAAAAAGTAAACATTCCCATAAACAGCTGTGGTGTATCTGGTGCTAGTAGCCAACGGCAGGGGACACGTCCAATAGTCTTGTCAAGAAGTGTGCTCCGGACAACCTGGGAGGGGCCTCCTGTCCGGGCTCTCCTCTGGCCAGTCTCCTGTGCCTGGGACGCCCCCCACCCAGCATGTCCTTGGGTGGCTCCAGGGACAGCGTCCACCACAATCGGCGTTCACCGCAGCCCTCGGCCAAAGGCTCTGCCCTGCCTGGCCGACCCCGAAGCCCAGCACCACGGGCCACACGTCCGCTCTGGCACCTCGGCTGCAGCCCTTTCTGGGCCCAGGGCCATAGGGGCACAGAGGCTGCGCTCCCCGAAGCCCCGATGATGGTGGGCACACCTGGGTGACTTCCAGCCAGCACAAAAGGTCTGGGAAACAGGGAGGGTCCACATCACTGAAGTGGCTTTTCCTGGGATCCGGCAGGACAGTGCACAGAGCAAGCTGTCCTGGCAACACGCTGAGGTTGTCTCCCGGGACAAGGGGACACGCAAAGTGTTGGCCAGACGGCCGGCTTGGAGACACATAAAAGGCCCTTTTGTTGACAGAGCCCACTCCTACGGTAGAGCCTGCCCCCAAACCTTTTAAAATGAGTTTGGATTTTGGCCCCAACTTGCTCTTCACGGCCCCACTGCACAGACACGTTGCTGACATGCCAAACCCATGCTCCGCTCCTTTAGCAAAGGCGGTCCTGAAAGTCCATGAGAGCCTCCTCTGAGGGACAAGATGGCACACGCCGGGCCCAGCCTACAGAGCGTGGCTCCTTGTCATTCTGCCCAGAAGGCTGTAATTAGAAGGCAGTCCCCTCTGTCCGCGGGGGCTCCACGCTGGCCCCTCCCCGTGCTTTCCTGGAGAGATCTCCCCGGGGGCCCAATGGTGGCAAGACCCCTGAGCGCCCACTGGGTGCCGGGCCTTGCTGCACCGAGCCCCTGCTCAGGGCAAGAGGCCCATGGCCTTCATAAACTACATCCTCACCAAGAGATAGCTCCTTTCACTCCCCTCAGGCTTTACCAGCAGCCCAGGCGCAGCGGGTTCTCCCAGGGAAGTTCCCTCAACCCAACAAACACGTCCTCCCTCCCTCCCTCCCTTCAGCATTTGTTGATGATGGCTGGTCTGCCAAGAGAAGAAGACACAGAGATCTGAGACCCAGTCAATCAAAATAGTGACAACAGACAAAGAGGGGTCTGGGTGGGGGCGGGGGGGGCAGGGAAGGTGTGGTCAACTGGGCCTATGACGGGGTGGGGGCTTGGGGCTACATTCATGGAACCCAAGGCCAGTCCAGTTGGAGCAACAGGTGGGTGCCAGTGGCCACTGAAGCCAGAGAGGAGGCATGGCCAGGGCCTGAGGCCTTCAATGCCAGGCTCCAGAACCTTCCAAAGCTCCACCTATGCAGTCTGCCATCTGAAATGCCCTGCCCTTCACTCCATCCAATCAAACCCTAACCTTAGCCTCAACACCCTCTCCAATTCCCAGGCAAGCAAGCCTTGCCTCCTGGGGGCCCTCTAGGCCCACGACCCACAATTTAGGACTTCATGTCAGAGCGAGGGCCCGCGGGTGTCTCTTTAGCCTCACACCTTCACCTCCTAGACAGAGGAACCATGATCCAAAGAGGAGCTCGGCTCTGCTTCTCAGCAGGCCTTCCCCTTCTGTGGAGAGATGGGGCAAAGAAGGCGCTGGGAGGCCAGGGCCTGGTGCGGAGTTCGACAAGCCACAGGCCCTCCACAGACCCTCACAGGGAAGCTTCTGTGTCCATCTTAGGGCGCTCCCCGTGCCACCTCCAGCACGGCCCCTGACCCTTGACATCCTGAGGGTCCGTTCAAGTGTCCATCATCCCCCACTGCGGGGGCTCTATGAGGGTAAGAACCAGGTCTTATTCGATGTCATGGTCCCAAAGCCCAGCGCGGGGCTGGCTCCCAGTGGTGCTCAATCAATGCTCACTGGATGGATGGACAGACGGACAGATGGATGGAGACAGAGAAAGGAGAAAAAGAGAAGGATGGCGGGACAGTCGCTGAGCCCCTCACAGATGAGAACACGCTCCTCCCTGACTGTAAGGCGCTGAGCCTGCTGCTCTCCTGAGACCCTCACGTGCGTCTTCACCTGCTCCCTTCTCGTGTTCTCCTCACTCCCGTTTCTGTCACTCAGCTGGAGATTGTGGTGAGGGGGAAAAGCCAACCCTCTGGCACCAGCAGGCCTGGGTTCAAATTCCAGCTAATGCCTTTATCTCTGCATGGCCTGGGGCAGGCTCCTCCTAGACGCGGCACCGCCCGCCGATTTTCAGTCTCCAGAATGCTTCCACCCACAGGAGCCACCCCGTCGTGAGCTGCCGAGATCACACCCTCTGTCCCCCTTGGACTGGCCAGCCTCTGGGCCATCTGCCTGCCAGGGCTGGACCCGTCCACATGGAGCCGCCTAACCCACATGACCCTCCTTAGAGGCCATGACTGCCACCAGCTTGGGCCACACGCCCTCAGCAGGGTCCCAGGTGCAGGTGACAACTGCCTCCAGCAACGCTTGGCCCCAGAGTGACACAGCTCCGGGGGTGCCCCTGGGCACTCCTCTAACTACCCAAGTCTCTGCCATCAATTGCACTGCAGATAAACGGCACCGCGGCCTGATTCACTCCGATGTTTCGCCTAATTTTCTAATGTGCTCCCTCCCTCAGGAGAAGGGAAACCAACTTTTTCCAGAGGCCGTGCTCTCGGGCTGAGGGAGGGGACCACAGAGTCCAGGCCAAGGTGGAGACACTCCTGGCCGAGAGGGGTGCCCCCTGCCATCACTCCCTCAACTGAGCGCCCGCCCCAAGCCATGCACCAAGAAGGCTGCCCTGGGCACGAGACAGCACAGAGCCTTGGCGAGGGCAGGGCCTCCTCGGGAAGGCAGAGAGCCGACTCTCCCGTCCATCTCGGTGCGGCCTCTCACTGCACGGCCCTGGGCGAGCTCCTCTGCCTCCGTCACCTGCAGTGCCCCGTGGTGACGGCAATACATGGAGGTCAAGTATGCCAGCAAGAGGGGTGACAGGTACTGGACCAAAGGAGGTGACAGTAAAGACCTCAGACTTGGCCAGAAGGCCGGCACTTCCTCTAAGCCTCCCTTCTATGCCCCAAGAATAAAGAGGCAGGGACTCTGGTCCCTAAAAGCCCCAAGTTTTGGAAGAAAACAGTAAAGTCAACTCGAGCTCCAGAGCCAGAGGGAGCACGGGCCTGGTCGGTGATGAGGATCCCTGCCCAGACCCGGAGGCAGAGCACCAGGGCTCCAGCAAAGGATCCTGGGGTTAAAGGGCAGCTTCCTGGTACCACGGTCCAGGGGTGGGGACCCAGGCCATCGTCACACATGGACCTCCCCATGACAGATCTGTGCGCAGGCACGTGCAAGGTGTTCCCTTCATTTCCACCCCTCGTCCAACACGTACGTGTCCCCTTTGATGCGGCGGGAGCAGGACGGACGCTCCCGTGGGGCAGACATTGGGCTGAATGTGCTACCCAGACTGTCCTGAACCCTCCAGAGACCATACTAGCGGGGGCACCAGCCCAAAGTCTCCCCCGCCAGCTTGGTACCGGCCCCACCATTCAGAGGGGGCCAACAGCCATATGGGCTCGGGCACATCCAGCACGGGTCAGCCCTCTGCAAGGTGGCGACACGATCCCAGGGAGGGGATGGCACGTGGCCCACACGGAGTTTGTCAGCGAAAACCGCGGAAAGGGGCGCAGGCGGGAAGACGGAAGAGCAAAGGAAGGGGTGGGCCCAGGACTTAGAGGAAGGAGAGGAGGCGGTGCCCCTCTGCTTCCACCCCTCCACTAGGTTCTGGCTGCAACCTCCTCCTGCCCAGACTAAGAGCCCATCTGAGGAGGGGGAAAGCAAGAGAGGGGAGCGGCGCCTGGGCTGGGGCAGCGTGGCCAGGGCCAAAGCTCCTCGTGCTAAGGACACCCCAGTCCCGATGCCCCACTTCCAGAATCCAGGCTCCCCCCAGACTCAAGGCTGCCTCCCTGGTTCTTTCCTCCACCGGCCCAGCCCAGCTGACGGTCTCCCTCCCCAGGTCAGTTCCCGAAGCTTTCTCATCTGGCCCAGACGCCAGCCTCCAAGAAGCGGGTGAAGTCTGCGACACAGGTGAGCGTTCTCCTTGGTGACCTGCCTTTCTCCCGCCACCCCATCCTCCTTTTTTTTGAAAACCAGTGGAATTGTACCCAGATCCAAACCAGCAATGAGGCGGGAAAAAAATGTCTGGCAACAGCACTGGCTGCAGCGAAGCTGAGGTGCGGCCCAGTCTGGACCATCCCCTCCTCCTCCGGCCCCGCTCTCCCGGAGCAGGACAAGGCCCGTCTCGACAGACTTCCCAGCGCCCGTCAGATTGCACAACAGGGCATTCCGGGTCAGAACTTCCCAGGACAGGATTTAGAGAAAAGTATGTCTAATGAAGAGGAACTGAAGGGCAGGGTTCCAGAAGGACCTGGAAACATTATGGCAGTTTTGTTTTGGTTTTTTCAAGGAGGCAAACAGAACTTCAGGGCATGAGAACAGAGCAAAAAGAGACAGGGGTGAGGTCTGAGAGCTGCCCAGAAGGAAAGACTGACTGCTGTGGTCTGAGAGCTGACCCAGGCAGGAGGCCGGGGGTCATCCCAGGCTCAGACAGGAGGCAGACGAGAGCTGGTGGGGCTCACAGGGACAAGTCACCCAGGAGCTCAGGTGATGACTGAAATGCGGTCACCTCCCCAGAATAGCTTGAAGACAAGCCTTCCCACACAAGTGCCAAAAGGGAGAAGTCCCCAGAATCTCCTAACACAACCTCTAGAGGCCACTCTGGGCCCCAGGGAAGGGGTCCCTCTCCATCTCCCAGTCCTAGAAAAGCTTCGTCACTTCCGGTCCGTCCAGTCTCTCAGGCATCCCCTCAAAGGCACGCCCTCTGGGAAGCCCCAAACCGTCTCAGAGCCCCCTTCGGGGCCACTCCGCAGCTGGCATCCCAAGAAAGGCCCAAACCCCAGGGCAAAGGGAGCCTCCAAGAATTTCTAGAGTTGGTATTGGCCCCGGGAGGATCTAGCACATCCCCTTCACCTGACAGACGCAGCAACAGGCCCAGAGAGGCAAGGACCTTCCTCAAAGTTACACAGCTAGTGTGTCTCACCCCGCCCTTCAGACACTGACCCATCTTCGCCCAGAGAGGAATGGCATGGGAGAACCTCAGAGACCAATGAGGGGCAGCCCAAGGACCAACTCCCCTCACTCATCCAAGGGCCCCCTCAGAGTCTCTCACCTGAGGGCACACGGGCTGGACCGTCCAGTTCTGTCACTGCACTTGCTGGCCAAGTGGCCTCACACAGCCAGCGGCATGTCTATTAGCCAAGAGGGAAACTTGCCAGTGGGATGGGGTACAGAGAGAATCACGTGAGACAGGGCACAGAAAGGGCCCGGCCCTCAGTCTCTGTGCCCCTTCTCTTCCCCCTTTCTCCTGAGGAGGAGGGGAGGCCAGCAGTAGCCCAGCCTTGGATCAGGCCATGTGTCCCTGGACAACCCAATGCCACCACGCGGCCTCGGCCCCCGCTTCCATACAACGGGAGGACTGGATTCTAAGTCCTGCTACCCTCACTCTGCCTCTCCCTCTGGGTTTCTGGCGCCACAGGGAGGTCACAGGCGGCCTGGCCCAGCCTTTGGACGGTAGGCTCCCCAGGGCCTGCCCACAGCCCTTTCCCCAGGCCAAGAAGGGCAGAGGCGGCTCTCCGGGACTGCTGGATGATTTACGGCCTCATCCAGCCACTGTTTCTGAGGCTTGTAGATATTTTCCACCGCCGCAGCTGAGTGCAGACGTTAAAGGAGCCCTGGGACTGGGCCTTGGGCCTTGGGCCTCACGCCGGGTTCCCATCGCCTGAACACACAGGCAGGTCGGAGGCCCGGGCCAAACATCTGTGCCTAGGAACCAGCACTCCATCACAGGGAAGGGTGAGACAAAGCCTAGGGCCCTGCATCCAGGCCTGAGAGGCCCGGTCCAGGGGGAGCCAGGCTTCCCAGCCAGCGTGATTCACACCAGGCCCTTCCCACTTCCGTTTTCCCCTTTCTCCCCATGACAACATCTTGAACGAGTGCCTTTGCTGGCAAGCCCAAGCACTCTGGGGTTTTCTGCCCTGACGCGGCTCCCACGCTCAGCTGTGCACACGGCCCTTGGACAGGCTGCCGAGACTGTGTGTGGTGCTAGGAGTAACACACAAACCTCCGGCCCACACAAACGTTCTCGCAGGCCCCGCTCCCTCAGGGCGGCCCGGCCAGGAGGACCGGTGCAGCGCCCCTGCCTCTCTCAGTACCCAGCCACCCTCCGGACAAGCCAGACCCTCCCGACAGATCGTAAGCATATGCAGGGAAAGGACTCTGTGTGCTGCAGAATTCTCTACACCATTGAAAATGGGAAGAGTCCTTCTAGGAAGAAAAATACAAACTCAGCTTTCTGCTCCCAGCCAAGATGGAATCACAGGGACTAGATTTAGGTTCCCACCCAAAACCACCAAATAACCAGACAAAACATTTGAAACAGTGATTTTCAAGACACTGAACAGCAGGCAACAAAGGGATAGTGGTCCCTGAGAAACAGAAACACACAGGCTGCTGAGGCTGGAGACAGGGCAGGGAGGCGAACCCAAGCAGAACCTGACCGATTCCCTGAGCTGCAGAGATGGGGCTGAAGTCCAGAGAGACCAGGGCAGGTAGAGTGTGCCTGACAGAATGCCAAGGGGGGAGAGCCGAACAGAGAGAGAACATCACAGATCTGCAGGAGGACCCCTGCAGAATACAGGGACATGCAGTCCTTTCCCCAGAGCCAAGGAAAGAACCAGCCAGAAGGGGAGAGAGAACAGTGCTGCAGCAACCACGGGGCCAGTGCCTGCGCCCACCAGCCAGACTGCAGAACCTCCAAAGTCAAGGGCATTGGGAAAAGAAATCAGAGATTGTTGCCACAACAGTGAGGAATAATTACCCTGGGCTCCGGTCCCATCTCACCAATCTTAACAGCAAGATTAAACCTTCCAAGGAAATCAGCCATGCCCCAGAGAAAGCTCGAGAATATTTATAGGAAAACAAAAATTTTCAACATGCCACAAGAGAAAATTTACAGTATCTAGCATCCATTAAAGATCACCAGGCATGCCAAACAAAGCAGGAAAAGACAACCCATAAGAAGGAAAATAATCAATCCAAACCATGCCAGAGCAGACAGGGATTTAGGATTTGTAGACTAGAGCCTTAAGACAGTTATTATGACCATACGCCATATGTTCAAAAAGTTAAGCGGAGGGGCACCTAGGTGGCTCAGTCGGTTGGGCATCTGCCTTTGGCTCGGGTCATGATTCCGGAGTCCTGGGATTGAGTCCTGCATCGGGCTCCCTGCTCATCGGGAAGTCTGCTTCTCCCTCTCCCTCTGCCTCTCCCCCACCACCGCTCATGCTCTCTGTCTTTCTCTCTGTCAAATAAATCAAATCTTAAAACAAAAACAAAAACTCAAGTGGAGACACCAAAGATGTAAAAAAACCTGATCAGACTTCCAAGATGTGAAATACACTGCATGGGGTGAGTGGCAGATTAGACACCTAGGAAAAAAGGTTCATGAACTTGAAGAAATGTCAATAGAAACTATCCAATATGAAAACCAGAGGCGAAAAAAGAATTACAAAAGAAAAGAGCATGTGAGGGGTGCCTAGCTGGCTCAGTCAGTAGGACATGCAACTCTTGATAGCGCCATGGTGGGTATAGAGGTTACTTAAAAACAAAATCTTAAAAAAAAAAAGAAAAGGTGAGGAACAATTTCAAGCTGCCTAATGTATGTGCAATTGGAGTCCCCAAAGGAGAGATGGATAAGAAGAGACATTTCAAGAAATAATGGCTAAAAATGTTCAAAATGTAATGAAAACTACAAAAGCAAAATCTTAAAAGCAGCCGGAGCAAAAATGATTACCTGAGATCAAGAAAGTCATTTCATAATGACAAAAGAGTGAGTTCAAGAGGATAGAACAATCCTGAATGTTTATGCACCTAATAACACAGCTTCAAAATACATGAAGGGGAGCATGGCGGGCTCAGTCGGTAAAGCATGCAACTCTCGATCTCAGGGTTGTGAGGTCAAGCCCATGTTGAGCATGGAGATCACTTAAAAAATTTTTTTTTCAAAGATGGTATTTATTTGCTTGAGAGAGGGTTAGAGGGAGCAAGAGAGAGAGCAAGGAGGGAGAGGGAGAAGCAGACACCCCGCTGAGCAGAGAGCCCCATGCTGGGCTGAATCCCAGGACCCCCCCCCCCCCCGAGATCATGACCTGAGCTGAAGGCAGATGCTTAACCAACTGAGCCACCCAGGTGCCCTGAGATCACTTAAAATTTTTTTTTAAATGCATGAAGTAAAACCAGAAAGTACTGGTTTAACATCTGAAAGCCCACTCACTGGGATTTACCATATTGTCCTTTCCAACATGGAGAGCAAGACAAGGGTGCCTGGTCTCACCACATGTTGTCTACACTGCCCTGGAGGCTCCACAGCCAGGATACATAAGGCAGAATAAATAAATAAAAGGCATCCAGATTGCAAAGTTTCTTTGCAAACTGAAATAAAACTGTCTTTATTCTCAGATGTGATCATTTATGTACAAAATCAGATGGAATCTACAAAACAGGATATAAGAATAGTACACAAAATCATTTTTAAGTTGAAATGCTAGCAGATTGGAATTTTAAAATACCACTTATAATAGCTTCAAAAAGCATGAAATCGCTCAGGATCTATCTGAAAAAGAGGTAGAGCACCTGTGCATTAAACACTGTAAGACATTACTGAGAGAATTTAAAGTAGACCTAAAAAATGGAGGGACATACACCCTGCTCACGGGTCAGATTACTCAACATTATTAGGATGTCAATTCTCTCCAAATTTATCTATATTCCTCACAATCTCAATCAAAATCTTAAAAGAAGGGTTTTTTGGAAAAGTTGCCAAGCTAATTCTAAAATTCATATAAAAATGCAAAGGATCTAAAAAAAAGTGAAAGCAACTTTAAAATAAAAGAACAGGAGTGTCTGGGTGGCTCAGTCAGTTAAGCATCTGCCTTCAGCTCAGGTCATGAGCCTGGGGTCCTGAGATCGAGTCCCATGTTGGGCTCCCTGCTCGGCAGGCGGTCTGCTTCTCCCTTTGCCTGCCGCTCCCCCTGCTCATGCTCTCTCTCTGACACGCAAATAAATATAATCTTTTATTAAAAAAAAAAAAGAATAAATTTAGAGGGCTAACACTACCTGGCCTCAAGACTTATTATTGAGCTCAGTAATCAAGGAAGTATGGTGTTGGCGTTAACACAGGCAAATAGGTCAAAAGAATGAACTGGAAAGTCCAGAAATAGGCCCACACGTATAAGGATTCATTAGGAAATGCAAATTAAAACTACAGTGATTAAATTAATGATTAAATTAAAATTAAAGTAACTAAAATTCAAGAGATGAACCATTCCAAGTGTTGACAAGGACATAATAGCACTGGGACTCTTCCACACTGCCGGCGGGAATATAAAATGGTACAATCTTCTCGGTTAAACAGTTTTACAGTTTCCTAAAAAGTCAGATACATCAGCCTCATAACCTGACACGTCTACCCTATCAGCCAGTCGTTCCACTTCTTGGTATTTCCCCGAGACAAGGGCGCCCACGCCCACACAATGACTCCTATAGAAATGTTTGCGGCAGCCTTGTGTATAATAGCCCCACACTGGAAACAACTTGAATGTCCGTCAACGGGCGCCTGGACAGACAGATAGTGGTATATCCATGGGATGGAATACTACTCAGCAATTAAAGGGAATGGGCTATGGATAAGGACCCCATGGATGAATCTTGTAATAACTGTGCTGAGTGAAAGAAGTCAGACCGGGGGGAAAAAAAGTACATCCTGTTTGGTTCCCTTTAACTCTAGAAAATGCAAACTAATCTATAGTGACAGAAAACAGACCAGTGGTGGCCTAGGAAAGGTGAAGAGGCGGGAGGAACAGATTACGGAAGGACAGGAGGAAACTTCTGGGGATGATGGATATGTTCCCTATCTTGATCGTGGTGATGGCTGGCATGCGTAAGTCAAAACTTATCAAATTTCACATTTAAAAAAAAGGGTCCACTGAGATGTGTTCGTTTTTCCAACTATCAGATTGAGAAAGATCACAGGGGTTGCTAACACTGTTGTCGTGGATATGGGGAAACAGGCACTCTTGTAAGTTGCTGGTGGGAGTATAAACCTCCATGGAAAGTGATCCGGCAATATCTATCCGTATTACCAAAAACACCCCACACTTATGCCCAGAAGTTTCATTTCTAGGAGGTTATCTACAAAGATATGCTCATGTACGTGAAATGACATGAGGTTGTTCAACGCAACTCTGTTTATAGTGGCAAGTGTCCATCAGTAGGGACTAGACCCAAAAAATGCAACTCTGATAGAACCAACCATACCTAGTATACCTCCCACACCTAAAGAATGAAGAAGCAGCTCTTCATGCGCTCACATGGAATGGTAAGTGAAAAAGGCAGGTTATCATACAAGCTGCATACTATGCTTCCATTGCGGCATAAAAGGGGGAAAACATTATCTGTTCATTTTAATGCTACTTGCTTATTTCTGGAAGGATACACACAAAACCTAGCATCAGTGATTGGCCCTGGGAGGACTATTGCAGGTGGACTACAACAGCGCCGGTAAGACTTCCTATATAAGTACATATAACCCTTTACGCCTTTTGAAGTTGTTAAGCGTGTGGGTATGTGACTATTCACTAAATAAATAAGGATACATAAAAATCACAGGTAAGTGAAAAATAAGTGAGCTTGATGTATAGGGACAGATGTGGAAAGAACACCAAGACACACTGCTAAGTGAACACAGAAAGCAAGCTGCTGAACACTATTGGTAATACGATCCCATGTGGGTAAAAATTGAGTCATGACAATAAAATATCGGTTCATGTCAGTTGAGAAGTGCCGAAAAACACATCATACCCATGGTCGGTAGTTATCTCTAGGTAGTAGGATTTAGGGGGAACTTCTCATTCCACTTTATCCATTTCTAAATGTTTAAACTTTTTTATTTGTATTAAGTTTGTATCAAAGGGGGGAAAAAAGAGCTTCCTGGGCTGCCCTCCCCTGGGGCAGTTACTTCTTTTTAACCACTTGCCGAGAAATATGAGTAGAGTTTAAACATGACCTCACCTTTGGTAGGGAATTCTACCTCTGGAAGTTTACCCAAAGAATGTGACCAGTTACAGTCAAAGATTTACATCTGAGGGAAAACACACACGCGAATGTGGTCGTAATCGACAAAAGTAAATTACAAAACAATCTATGAGATGTGATCCTGTGAGTGTAGAAAATACTAGTAAACATAAATAGAAAAGGTCTAGAAGGGACCAAGGTGCTAAGGGGGTTTCCCACGAAGACCATGGGGGAACATGTGGGCCTCAGGTCACGGTGGCTTTTACATTCTTCTTTTAAAATCTTTTTTCTTAACTAGTTTACAAAAATTACAAGTTTCTGGTTTTTTAAAAAAAAGGAAGTTAAGTACACTAATAATCTTAGAGCATTTATATATAAAGGTTTTTTGAAGAATTAGTTATGATCATGAAAAAAATAACCTTTACGTCCAAAATTGAAGAAGCAACCACAAACACATTTTGACAGAGCCTATAACAAGTGCTTACCCAAAGTATTAAGTAAAAATTACAGGATGCAAATTATAAACTATACAATCTTGAATCTGTAAAATGTTGGGGGGGATAAATATTAACAGATAAATTTTTTCTTTTTTTTTTATTTAACAGAGAGAGAGACAGCCAGTGAGAGAGGGAGCACAAGCAGGGGGAGTGGGAGAGGAAGAAGCAGGCTCCCAGCGGAGCAGGGAGCCCGATGCAGGGCTCGATCCCAGAACCCTGGGATCACGCCCTGAGCCGAAGGCAGACGCTTAATGACTGAGCCACACAGGCACCCCTTAACAGATAAATATTAACAAAGATTAGAATTAAGTAGACAATCCAAGACAGCATATCTGTTGTTTCAATATTTGGGCCACCATGATGCCTAAGTCGAGGTGAGAATGGGGACAGGACAATTTTGGGCAAGGGAGCCTCACTCCAGCTGTCCTGCCCAGCAGAAGCCCCTGAGCAGCCACAGGGGGCTAGTCTGCGGGAGCCTCACAGCCACCAGCCTCGGGAAGCTCGTGTCTCTTCTCTGCCCAGCAACCGTCTGCACTTGACCAGGTCTACAGGTGGGAGGGCATGGTCACTGTCTTGGCTTCCGGAGGAATCTGGCTGGGAGACCTGCTTTGGAAAGGCCTCTCCAGAGCCTGGCAGGGCACAGAGGACTCTGCTTGGTCACCCCCCAGGCCCAGGGCAGCCACTGGCAGCCTGAAGGTAATGTCTGGTAGGTGCCTTGTGGGTCTGAGACTAGACAAAATCAGGCACCTCTTAGGACCTACCCCTGCTAACACCTGATCTCTCTCCTGGCCAGGGTGGGGGTGCTGGTAAGCACCGGGTCCGCCCCACCCAGATGCCTGTTCCGTAAAACCCAGCAGGATGGGGGCTCTGACTTAAACCAGCAGCACACGCTGAGTGAGAACCAGGATTTGGGTTGACTGGAGCCTAACGGGGCTGCTGCATGACCTAGTCGCCAAATGCACGGTGCCCACTTGGGTTGCCTTACTACTAATAATCAAGATTTATTACTGTGTACCAGGGACTTGCTAGCTGTGAACTCATTTATCCTCACTATACCCCAAGGAGATGGGTCCACAGCTATTCTCACTGCACTGATAAGAAAACAGAGGCACAGAGCTGGGATGTGCCGTCTGTCTCCAGCGCTTGGTCTCAACCCCTGCTCCACCGAACCTTCCAAATTAAGGGCTAATATGCCCATCCCTTCCCCCATGGTCATGCCACAGCCGTCTGGACGGTCCCTTTCGGTAGCCAGGGTGCCAAACAGATGCCAAGCTGGGTCGTGTGAAACATGGAGGGCCTGGATTTGCCCATTAACAAGGGGGCGGGAGCCAGCCCGGGAAAGAACGAGCCCAGGGAAAACACTCACGGTCCTCCCTCATAGAACTGGGGGCCACAGAAGGGACAACAAGTGGACAGACCTCCTTTAGGAGCGGTCGGAGCGAGAGATGGAGCAGGCAGGCTGGGACTGACGGTGGGGCTGCATTCCCAACTGTCCAGGCTGCCACGGAGGGGCCTCCCAAGCAAGAGGGGGGTCTCTGCAGAGACAAAGGCTGTGTCCTGCCCTCCTCCCAGAGGTTATGGCAGAGGCCCGCGTGGATGGGAACCCAACGCTAGGGAGGAGAGAGGAGCTGTGACCCTGACTGCTCTACCTTCGGGACTTGAACTCCAGTGAAATCGGAAAAGCCTCCGCAGCATCCATAAAATGCAAATGAAAATTCCTCCCACACAGATCAGGCTGCGAGCCTGGCAGGACCCGAGTGCCTGTCCCACACCTCGTGGTGGCGGTCGCTAAAGCAGCACATGGTCTCTAACGCCCTTCCATCTTGAGATGGTGTAAAAGTGCTTAAAGACAAGAGCACTTCCTGTGGCAATGCTAAGGTCAAGGCTACTTCCTTATTCAAGTAAATCAGTGAAGTGAGCACGCGGGAGTCTACAAACCCCAAAGGCAGCCCTCTCTAATCATCGGAGTAGAGAAATTGTGACCCAGGCACCGAATATCATGGCTAGAAATGATCTATCCCAACTGCCTCACTTGACTGACAAGGAATAAACTAGGAGAGGCGTGCCTGCCTACGGATGTCTCAAGTTAACTCCAGGCAGAGCCAGGCTAGATCCCTGGTTACCGCACCACATCTCCAAGACCTTCTCCACCAAAACCACCTGCCTCCCACCTCAACATCCCTCAAAGTGGGCATACAAATATCATACACAGAAATTACGTGTGGAGTCCAAAGGAACTATACAACACATGCTTAGATTGTATAAAAATGCGACTCTGCTATATTACACTCGAATCATTTTATAACAATTGCTCTTACTTTCTCAAAGCGAGGTCACCAATCTGGAGACTGCTTGGTTGACTTATATTTCTTAAGAGAGGTGTCGAAGGACACTGAACAAATGCCAATTTCTCCCACTGAAAAATCTTACAGAATGTATTTATCAATAAACATTTACTAAACACAAATAGACAACTGCATGACAGTATTAACGAGTGTTACAAGCAAGGGAAACTCCCGAGACAAGTGGGAGCCTAGGTCTGATCCGGGAAAGACTCCACGAAGGAAGTGACCCTTCAGTTATTGGCTTCATGGATAGGAGAGGAGAGATACACCAAGGACCAACAACAAAGGCCTTTAAAATCCCTGGAGTCAATGGATGGAGAATGGATGGATGGATGATGAATAATGGATAATAATGATGGATGGAAGATGGAGGATGGATTGAAGATGGATGGATGGATGGATGGATGGATGGATGGATGGATGGATGGTTGGATGATGAAGGATGCATGAATGGATGGGTGATGGAGGGAAAATGGATGGACAGGTGATGGAGGGAGGATGGATGGATGAGGGAGAGAGGGTAGATGGATGGATAATGGATGGAGGATGGACAGATGATGGAGGAAGGAAGGAAGGAAGGAAGGAAGGAAGGAAGGAAGGAAGGAAGGAAGGAAGGAAGGAAGGAAGTGGGGAGGATGAACGGACGGATGGATGGATAAGCACTACTACCCTTAAAGCACTGAAAGTGTTCCGGAGGACCATAGTGAAGAGTATTCTGAGAACTGGATTCAACTTCTCTTCCTTTTTCCACCAGCCATCAGGTAGGGGAGTTAACTTCAGGGAGTAGGTCACAAATAGGCAAAGCTCTTGCCTACAGACGGGCAAAGTTTACTCGAGTGAGAAGATGTATGTGCATATTTTCTGGGAATTCCCTCTTTTCCACTGTTGTGCCTGGCCTCCCTGGCAGAAAAAAAACTGGAGAAACTGAGTCAGCCCAAACCCAGGAGACAGAGAATCACTTTGCTGCCCAATGTCCCATCCCCCACTTATGTCTCATGACCTGGAGTTAACCCACGGTTAACCACAAGGGCCATCCTTAGGATCACAGAGCCACCCCCTCAAAGCATCCCCAGGCTCTCATAAAGGGCCCCTCTGCAGACTGCCAGAGCCCCTCCCCACACCTCACCCTCCAAGTAACACTGACCCCCTGTAGGTTCCAGAAATGCCACGCTCAGTCCGTCATTTGCCCGAGTTGCTCTGCCTGGACTGTCCTTCTTTCCCCTGCCCCTCCATGGCAAAGTCCCGATCCTGGAGACCAGGTCTGGCCCTCTCCTGGAAGAAGCCTTCCAGGACTGCTCAGGCACCACTGTTGGGTTAAACACATGAGCCACTGCCAAAAGGCCCCCACCCCAGATCTCCCATTATTCTCACCCAAGACCCCACAGTCCCTGACTAGTAGCTGCCAGGAAGAGCCTGGTACAAAATTCCTCGTGAAGCGAGAAACCTACCAGCCTGGAGCCAGAAAAACACACATATCAATTTCTCTCTGACAACAGTTGAGGGCAATCCCTGCTCCAGGCAACATTCCTCCATAGCTGCCTTTTGAGGTCACTCTGGCCAATTCATGACTTTCCTAAAGTAGCCTCCCCACTAGCATGGAGCCTCGCGGAAGAAGATGCACATTTGAGAACCCTGCTGGGATCGCAGAGGCCGGAGGCTCTTAATCAAGTTAGCAAGGTGTGCGCTTCCGGCGGTGAGCTTAATAAGTGCAAGGCACAGAACAGATGTTCCAGTAAGTGCTAGCTGATTGACTGATGGATTGCTCCAGGAATTCCTCGTGATGGCAGCGGCCACACTGTTTCCAATTCAAGGCACAGAGAAGAGGGTTGAAGATTTCCAGCCCGGCGTGAGAATGAGGTGTGAAAAGGCACTGCTGCCTGCTTTGCCAGCCCCGGTGAGAAGAGGACCAGAGTCCTGGTGTGTGGGTCAGGGAGGAAAGCCTAGCGGGTGACATTTCGCCCAGAGTTTGGTAGTATTGGTAACATTTGGGGTTGGATAATTCTTTGTTGCAGGGGCTGGCAAAGCAGTTACTTACTAGATGCCGGTAACACACTTACTAAATACCAGGAACACACACACACCCAACCCCCAAGCTGTGACAACCAAAACGTCTGCAGATATTGACAAATGACCCCCGGGGGACAAATCGCCCTAGTTGAGAAACGGTGCTGTTCCCAGGGCAGCACTCAGAAGCCAACGCCTCAGGAGAGCAAGTCTCACTCTGCTCAGGGCTCTGCTTCCCAACGGCCAGTTAAACATGGGGATTATCCAGTATCTCCAAGACTCAGTTTACCCATCTACAAAATGAGACCATAGTCTGCAAGTGACTTGCATGTTTCCAGACGCGCAGAAGGCACTCAATAACTGTTCTGCCTTGATTTGTACACAGTTCTGAAAACCTCACACCAGCATCTTCAATCTCTCCCCCAAAGCTAGGAAGACACCACTGGAAATCCACTAAGGCCTACTGACAGCTTCATAGTTGTCCAAATACCTTGGCCAAGCTGGACCACTTTTCAGAATCTATTCCGAAGTAATGATCAGAACTCCAGGTGAACGTTTACATCAAAGACACCTATTCCAACATTATCTATAATAACAAAAACTAGAAACAATCAAGGGGCTCCTGGGTGGCTCAGTCAGTTAAGTGGTTAAGCGGCTGCCTTTGGCTCAGGTCATGATCTCAGGGTCCAGGGATCGAGCCCCGCATCAGGCTCCCTGCTCAGTGGGGAGTCTGTTTCTCCCTCTCCCTCTCCTCCTGTGTTCTCTCTCTTTCTCTCTCTCAAATAAGTAAAATCTTTTTAAAAAAATGTTTTAAATAAATACATAAACTAGAAACAATCTAAATATCCAACCATGTAAAAAGAGTAAAGTAAAAATACAATAGAGGCAGACAAAGGAATATTATGCTGCCCAAAAAAAAACCCCACATAAATAGAAATTACTCATTAATAGACATGGAAAAATGTCTATGATATAATGTTGAGTGAATCAAGAGTTACATGACTGTACACACTGTAACTTCAATTTGTAAGAAAATACAGAAAAAATATTGTTTCATATAAAACAATAGAGAGACTGGAAGGATATTTAATGAAATTTCCCTCTTTATGATGTTCCCTAGTTCCCAAGGCTTTTTTTGTAAAAAAGCATATCTTAGTTTTAAGGTCTTGTGGGCAAGATATTTTGTTGTTGTTTTTAATATTTTTACATCAGAAGAGAAGGCTTTGCTTGAATCCGCAAGTGCTCAATCAAAGCCCAGACCTTGAACACAGAGCCCCTCACCATGCAAAGAAAAGGATTTTAAACCTTAATAAAGGGAAACCCAAAGAAACAGAAACAGAAGAGGGATCAACAGGGCCTAGGCCACTGGTAAAGAACCTGAAGTACCCACAGGGTGACCCTGGGCTGGGCAGGGCTGTGGATGAGACCCAGGCCTGCCCCACACACCCACTCCGTCTGCCTGGCCGGGCCTGCGGCAGGGCAGCTGGAGGGGGGCCCGCAGCGCTCACTCCTCAGGCAGCCGGCTCCGTGAAGCTAGCTAGTAGATGCCCATGGCCGGACACTGGGCTAGGAGCTTGGCTCTCACAGCTGAAATCGCCGAAAGCAAGAATAGGACTCATACCACCGGTGGGTGGTGGCGGGGGAGGTGGTCAGTCAGGACCCTCCAGCTCGGCAAACCCAGGCTTCCAAGCCCGATTCCAAAGGCACCATCAGCCTTAAGCTGCCTCTGGCTTTTCTGCTTGCCACCGACTACCCCGTCAAGGTGGGCCCCTTGAAGATGGCTGGGGATGGCAATGGAAGAAGCACCACGCTAGAGCATGGGGGCTCAGCCCTTCCTGATAAGACAGCTGGGCGGAGTGCTGGGGGCCTGAGGGGGCCTGCAGGGCCTGGGACCGAGGGCGGGATCTGGGGGGTTCAGCACCCAGGTGTTGCACCGCAGAGTCCCGGAGGAGAGGTTAATGCCACAAGCCCACATCCCACTTCCCACGGGGCTCCCAGGGCCAGGGGAGCTGTGGAGCTGGGTGCCCTCACTCAGCTTTACAGCCCACCCTCGGGAGTGTAGACTACACAGAGAAGCTAAGCAAACGTGGACAAGGAAACAATACTGCACCCTTCAGACCCGCCAAATGCCTCCCACCGGCCTCCATCTGAGCCAACTGCACAATGGACGAGGACAAGTCCACACGTCCCAAGTTCGGATGCGTGAAAAGTTTCTTTTTTCAGGCTCTCTTGAAGTCCTGGCCCAGGTGCACTTGAAGTACCCACACAAAGCCAACAGTCTGCAGTGTAGCCCACTCCAGATCACGAAGCCCCCAGAAGCCGGCCCACGCCATCAGAGCCAGGGGCACGTGAGGGCCCAAGTGTCCAAGGCCAGCAGGGCCTTAGTGACAGGAAAGATGTCCCCGGGACCCTGACCTTGAGCGAGGACCCTGCCGGGCTGGCACGTGGAGCCTCATTTAATACTAAAACACACCAGTGAGGCAGCTGTCAGGACGCGCACTCTGAGCTGAAAGGCAAGGGCCTGACAGAAACCATGCCTGTCCTCATGTTCCGCTCGCCCCGCACTCGTCAGACTCCTTCCAGGCTCTTCTGTGCCTTCTTCCTCTGAAGACGACTCAAGTCATAGTGAGACAGGATGTTGCTGAAAGACGCTGACGCCAGGGCCAGGGTGGGGGGACAGGGCGCTGAGACAGGGGGCAGGATGCCAGGCGGCAGTGCCCAGCTCTCGCGGGGCAGGCTGACCTCCCGGGGGCACGTGAGCCGGGGCGGGGGGGGGGGGGGTGCGAACTCGCTGCACAGCCCATCCTCCCCTCTGGGCGGGCTCCCCCAGGCCTGAGGCCCGCTCAGCGTAGGCAGGGCCGCTGCCACCAGCTCCTCTCTGCACGCCCACTCCTGCCGGGCTATCTCCTTCCCACCTTCCATCAGAGACCATCGACACCCACAGGGCAGGCCTTTCAGCCAAACCTCAGTGTGAGTGGAACTTTCAGAGTGTCTGTTCAAACTGGGAAACACCGAACTGGGCCCCCCCGCCAAGTGGGTCCAACTTCTGGCCCCTTCGGCCATGAGCACTGACAGAGCAGCTGTCATGACGCACATGGGTGGCTCAGTCGGTTCAGCGTCTGCCTTGGGCTCAGGTCAGGACCCCAGAGTCCTGGGATCGATGCCCGCACCCGGCTCCCTGGTCAGCAAGGAGCCTGCTTCTCCCTCTGCCCCTCACCCCTGCTTGTGCGCGCGTGCTCTCTCTCTCTATCTCAAATAAATAAATAAAATCTTTAGAAAAAAAGAAAAAAAAAAGGAGACATCCTAGGGACACTTGGGCCAGAGCTACACACGTAATAAGCTCACTAAGCTCTGGTTTCTCCTGGGGCCTAAAAGCTACCTTTCACAGCAAAGCAGGTGATCATCACTGTCCCTTGAAAGGGAGCCTCTGCCCTAGAGTCCACTGCTCTGTGATGTTCTGGAGCAGAACAGCTCAATTTTAGGCCCTCCTGCCCCAACCTCCCGTCCAGCACCAGCTAATCAGGCAGCTAAAAGTCGTAATGATCTGCTGAGGCCCATCCCGGGTTGTCCACCCAGCCTTATAGATAGACGCCAGTGCTATTCCTTTCTCACTGCAAAAGTCACCAAGGAACCGGGGGCATCAGAGAAAGAGAACGCTGATCCCCATCACCTTACCCTAAAAAGCCTTCATAAAATGCCGATCTCAGGACCCCATGCGGCAAGAATTCTCTCATTCACTAGGTACTCCCTGGGGCCTGAAAACCTGCATATTTAACAAGCTCCCCACTTGAATCTGAATCTCATCCAGGAGTCCCAGGAACCCCACTTTAGGTGCCTGAGGCTTTATTCTCAGATTTGCCGCTGTAATGCGTTTCCAGTTCTGACTTCATTTTCTTATGCTATTTCTTTTTTGTAGAAGTGCATCTTAGGAATAGAAAAAACGAATCTCGTTCCTGATAGTTAGAGACTTACTGATATATATATGTATTTCAGAATAAATATATATACATATCACCCACCCTGCATTCACACTGAGCAGGAAGAGTAACTTAACATACTATGCCCCATGTGTGAGTAACAGACTATAGTACACACCTCTTGCATAGATGGAGACATCTGAATTGCATCCAAACCCGGAAATTCCTCGCTGTGCCACTGCGGAGCCTGATTTCTCCTTTCCCTACATAAACAAGGCAACGCATGCACACACTCAGTCCGCGGACACCAGACACGTCCCCTCACCTTGATCTCTGCAGACAGCGAGGGCCGGCCCTAAATACGCTGTCACAGCTTGGACACATAATGTATCGCCACAGCACAAGCCACCCCTGTCTGAGAAAATGTCTGAGTGATGTGCCTTCAACCTGTCATCGGACCACAATGACCTCAATTTTTGGAGAAGTCAAGTCAAAACTCTACCCTTATCTTCAGAGATCCGAGACATATTTATGTGTCATCCCTCCTTCAGCTTGTCTGTAGCCTTCAAGAAAGTCTGAAAAGGCTATCACAGGCCATGTGCTTCCCCCGCCACCGCCAGCCGCACCACCCGCCAATGTCCCCAAGTCTACCCGCCTTTATGCTCCCGCCGTGACCACATCCCAGAGGTGCCCGAGCACTGCCGTGAGCTAGGGAGAGTGACTGGTGGGAAAGTGGGGCATAGTCCTTGAGCAGCACCTCACTACACACTCCCCAAAAGCAGAGGCAGTGACGGAGACCCCACACGCTTTCTCCAGATTCCGGTCCTCCCACCTTGCCTGCCGGCTGATTTTAGGATGGGCAGCGAGAGACGGGGTGTCCTGGCTCGAAGGATTCTGAAACCAAAGAAGCTTGAGATCACCTTTGCCAAAGCCCTCCTTCCACAGAGAGTCAAAGCAACTTGCCCAGGGTCAGCCAGCTCTTGAGTGAACGGTCTCCTTCTCCCTCAGGGTAACCCCAAGGGTTCGGGCTAATTTTTCTTCATATGCACTCATCCATCTGGCGCTCTTCCTCAACTCTTTCCAGAGGAAAGCAGCCCGAAAGATGATGCACATAAGGATTCCTAACAGTTATGGGCGGGGGCGGGGGGAGGCTGGGGGCTTGGGGGGGGGTCCTCTGTCCAACTTTCTATACCCCTGCCACCTTCTTGGGCAGGTATCAATCACTTGGTCTTAAGATGGTCTTAACTAGTATAGAACTGTCGAATCACTGTGTTGTACACCTGAAACCAATATAACATCGTATTGAGATACGTATTGAGATGTATACTTCAACAATAAACAGATTTTTTTAAAAAATGGTCTTAACTAGCAAATGACAAAGATGGTCTTAACTAGCAAATGACAAAAATGACAATGTGGCCATTGTTCAGGGGACATCAAAGGCCCTTCACCCTTCCCCACCTGGCTCACTCATACTCCTCTTTCAAGAGCAGTTCGAAAGGGAAGCCCCTCTTGGTTCCCAAAGCAGAGCTAGTTCCATCCCCTGTATGTTACCTTGATGGTCATGCTGGAATTATTTAAATGCATTTGTGTCCTCCCCCAGATGAAACTTGGTAAGACTTCTAGCCCCTTCTTCTTAAGCCACTGCTTGGTGACTTGTAGATTCTCAAAGAAAGAATCAACAAATTAAGAGCTATTTTGTGGCGATCAAGGTCTGCCTTACACTGCGAATACTTAACATATTAATCTCCCCATCTCAGGTTCAAAAATATGGACTTGGTTTTTTTTAACTCCCAACATAATGGATGAGTTTAAATATTAGAAGTTGGAATTATTTAGTAAATCATTTCACCTGCAAAGCTCCTATTTGCATAACATTAATTCATGATGGCAGCTAACACAAATTCATCACATTCTGTATATTAGAAGCTGATTTATGTAGGAATTGAAAAAAATCATGAGCTCAAAATTATGTTGACATGACCTACATGCTCAATGGAGAAAGATTTTTCTCTTTCCTTCTCCCCCCCCCCCTTTTTTTTTAAATCATCCGAACAACTGAATTATGGTGAGGAGGAAAAGGATTTGAGCAGAGGAAGGAGGCGAAGGAAATGAATAATGCTATGCCTCACGTGTGTGGCAGGCTCTCGGTGAGCGTAGACACACACTCTCCGGTTATTAATGTCAAGTATGCCAAAGATACGCTGGAAAATCATTACCATTCATCGCCACTAACCGCCATTAAATTTCAATCAATTCAACTTAGCACAAGTGTACTTGAGTGGCCCTTACAGTTCCTTATAAATGTGGCTCGAAAGTCGGCCTGACTTATTGCATTGTCCACTGCACAAAGGAGCATTGCTAAGCATCTGCTTGGACCCCGGGACCGATGCTCTTTTAACATCCTAAGCATTCAGAGATCTTTCTTTTTCTGAACTAAGAGGTCTCGCCTCCGTACAGGTCAAGACGAAAGGGGGAGGGGTGCGGACTCTTCCGGGAGACCACCGCTCTTCTCCAGCCTTTGGGGTGAGGCCAGGGCGACCGGGCCCCCTCCCTGCGTGTAGTCAGTCTCCCAGCTACCTTACAGAAAAAGTTTCTGAGGCCACCCGAAGTTTGGGACCCTGGCCCCTCTGTCTCCCGGCTCTGGTGAAATGCTCTCAACCCACTCTGCACACAGAACTGACCTCGATCCCCTTTCCCCGGGAAGGGGAGGGCGAGCCAGCCCATAGGGAGCGGGAGGGAGGCTGGGCCTGGGCCGCAGCTTTGGGCAACAGCGAGCTTCGCAGGCGCGGAGCAGCGGGGCCCGCGCACTCTGGGGCGCTCGCCCAGCGACAAAGGCGGCGGCGCGGGCCCATTGGGATCTGGCCCGCTGGCTCTCTTCCCGACTCGCCACGAGCACGGTCCGGCCTGCCGCCGCTCGCCGGAGGCGGCCGGTGCGCCGGCGGGACAATGTGGCCATTGTTCGGGCGCCGCAAACCAGGCCGGCGGGCAGGTGGGAGGAAGGCGGCGCGATCGGCGCGCGGGCACTCGGGGCACCGAATGTCCCCCGGACGCGGGCACGGTCCCCGCGGCCTGGGCGCGCCGTCTCCCGGGCCAGCCCTCGGCGGGGCGCCCAGTGGAGGGGGCGAGGGGGGGCGGTGAGGTGGGGGACCCGGACGAGAGGGGGAAGCAGAGAGAAAGAAGGGAAAAGAAGGGACGGGAGACGGGAGGGAGAGACAAAGAGGGTGGGAGACGGAGAAAGGAGAGAGGGGGAGAAATAAAGCCGCAAAAGAGGAAATGGGGGAAGAGAGATGTTAAAGCAGAAAGGGGGTGGGGGAGGGAGGGAGAAAAAGAGGGGGGGAGAAAGAAAGGAGACAAAGAGGAGAGAGAGCACGCGAGCAAGAAGAGTAGGGCAGGGAGAGACAGACATATGTGCCATAGAACTGTACCACAGGCTGCCCAGGAAGCCTCTGGAAAGAGCAAGAGTTCACCCTATTTCGTAGAGGGAAGCGGTTCCAAACCCAGCCGAGTCAGCAAAGTGTAATCACACCAGGGGCTTTGCTTAATTACAGGTTTGCGAGCTGGGCTGGAGGAAGAGAGATACTTAACTGTGTCCCCGGGAAGGCCTAGGCAGGCACTCAACTGGTTTGTAAGGTTGGAGAATACAAATATCCCATGAGCACCCGCCCCCTGCCCAAAGCCCCCTGAGCTAGAAATCCTGGAGGAGAAGGCTGGGGTCTGCAGCGTGGTAGGCTGACCAGGAACAGCCACCATCTCCAAGCTCTGAATGTTCCGTTGGGACAGGAGTCCCAGGCTCACCAGTGCTGGTCAGCGGTGAGGCCACAGGCCTGGGGAGGCCCTGCCTCAGCCTGAAGCAGGGCCACCCGCCCTCCTCCCCCGCCTCCCTCGCAGGAGGCCAGGGGCCCTCGGCCCAAGGGGGGAAATCAATCCCGTGCTAATGAATAAAAAGTCCCCTTTATTTCACTGCTGTTTTTGGTTCATTAAATTTTCCACAGATTTGCAGAGAAGAAAACATAATCAATAAACCTTGACAAAAGTGAACGTGTGAAAAAGGCCAGAGAATGGAAAAGAGAGATAAAAGTGATATCCGATCACAGATTTCAGCGGCAGATGACGAGCTGGGGGTTGCTCACGAATCTCAATGGACCATCACCCTTTTGCGGCTTTCCTTCCCTTTGCCGAAACTCTTCATTCAAGACAATAGTAAATGCACTAAAACTTTTTTCTTATGCTAATGCTGGAAACCGGGCACTCACAGTTAAAACACACTTCCCAGCAACCTGTTTTTTTTCTTAACAACACACAAGCACACACACAAAACCGCACTGACTTATTCAATTTAAATTAAAAAAAAATCCCAAAAACGGTTTAATATGTACTCTTGGTCACATCTTAACTAAGTTATGTTCCCCCACTTGCATGTTTTTAAAGAAACCAGATCAGAAGACAAACAGGATTATGGACGTTGCTTTTGTTCGAGAAGGACTTGGGAGAAATAAGATATTAAACCCGAAGAAAGTATTCTGTTCTCGTTGGTGCATTTTTTCGGAGTTCTCAACATAGTTTTGGAGGTTAAGGATGCTTTCGTCACCCTCGAAATCTAAAGACAATGAACAATGAGGTGGGTTTTGAGCAAACACTCAAATTAATTTTAGAGAAAATGCGTAATATTGAGTCTGGCGTCCTGTGTTTATTTGAAAACCACAGAGCTGCTGGCCTTTTCCAACGGACACTACCAAACACCAATGTCCCCTTCCCTTAGGGTCTTTTAAACAAGCCTGAGGAAACAATTACAGAGTAGCTCCCCACCCCGAGGTCTTTAGACTCCAGGGAGGCTCGTTCACTGGAAATGGCTGCGTATTCTGGTAGTCGGTACAAACACATATAGCGCCTCCGAATTTTCTGGAATCTGAGAATAGTTTCTCTCTTTGGCATTCTTCACGTGTTTCATTTGTCCGTGCCTCTGACACTTACTGAAAAGAAGAAAGGGGGGAACTGCTTCCCTGGGGTTCCCTTTCAAAGGGCCCTGGCCCAGCGGGGAACAGCTGCAGCTGTCTGCAGCGAGGCCCACCTGGCCTGGCCATCCCCCCCTCCCACCCCGTGCACCCGGGAATGGGCCTGGCACAGGTAGGACCCTCCCCCCACCCCAGCCCAAAGCAGCTGGACGGGTTTGCTCCACCTCCCTCAAGCCAGCGTCACGAGGGAGCGTCATTCAGATGAAAGTAAGCCCTGCTGAACACAGGCTTTTCCAAGAAAAGGCAAGCTGCCTCACCCCTACGGTACACGAGGGTGCAGGACTCCGTTCTGAGCGGTAACAAGCCAGCGGGGTTGGTAGGGGTCACCCGGGCTTTCAGAGTGCACACGACACCTCCTGGTCTCATTTAAAGGGAACTGTTGGCATCTACGGGACAAAGTACCCCCCCCCCGCCTGCCCCGGAGTGGCCGGGGGAGGCCCAGATGGAAGAAGGATGTTTATTAGACAAATATCCAATTTTGTCTGCCTGCCTGCTGAATCCCCCGGTTTGCTAATCCAGGCCTACGGGCTGCACTGTGTACAGGGCACTTGTGGGAGTACAAAAAGCATGAAGTTTTGTGTATTTTTCAGGCGGCAGTGCAAACAAGCCAGCTACAGTACACAGCCTCCAAGACCCCCACAGCCCGGCGAGGAGCCGCTGACCAGCGGCCCTGTGGCCCCCTCTTCTGACCAGGCAACTCGAAGGATTTCCTCTGTCCGACGCTCCCCCAAAAAGTGGGCTGGAGCACCCTGAGAAAGTGGAGTGGCACTCCAGAAGGGCCTCATCTAATTCCACACACAACGTCAAGGTGGGCCAAGTCCAAAGTTCCCTCCAAGGCCACAGCCAGGCCAGGGTTAGTGCGAGCTGGGGGCGGGGGGGGGGATGCGGTTCTGCTGCAGGAGTCTGCAAATTCCCCTCAGAACAATTCCCACGGGGGAGAAAAACATCTCTATCGGTCCCATCCTGTTCCTCTCCAGCCTGGCCCTGATATGGGGGGAGTGGGGAGGCGGGGGGTTCCCCTCTCAGCCTCATCCACTGACTGAAAACAGACTGCTCTGAGCACAGTCTCACGGATGCTAGACTGGCAGCTGGCCGGTTCACCCGAGGGCTATCTCCTGGGCAGGTGGGCTCCTTGCATCCATGGGGATCTTCTCGCATTAGTGTAAATCCCCCTAGAACCACTAAATAACCTCCCGAAATCACCAGATTTCTCCACGCCACAGGAAAGCACAAAACCATCCCAAAGATGACAAAATATTAATTTCACTTTGAAACTCTCAGACGAGGGACAACTTTTCCTTCTGTCTGGGTTTGAATGGAATTTAAATCGGGGATGGAACATCTCCACAGTTTCCTGTAACCTTCAGCCGCAGGAGGGAGAAGCAGCAAGTCTAGGAAAACGAAAGCAAGGAAGCTGAAGGATCTTAGAGGAGCAAGAAGTGCAGTCGGAGGCACCAGCGGGGAGGAAGGGCCTGGAAGGCACGCATCTGCAAGTCTACACTCTACATTCTAGACCTGCTGCTGCCCGGGGGCAGACCAGAAGCTGGGAAAAGCCTAAATAAAGAACATCAAAATTAAAAGCAGCCAAGCGTGGCCAGGGTCCCCTCCCCTCCCCTGGGGGGAAACCAGCCCAGGTAGCCACACAATGAATTCCCTCCCGACTGAGCCGGGGCAGAGCCGCTCCCGGCGCAGGGAGGCCTGCCCCCAGACGCTGGGAAGCCGAGGGAAGGAAACTCCCAGCCAAGGTAAGGAAATGGGCGGGGAGGGGGCTCGGAGGTGAGGTGGTCAGAACAAACAGATCTCATCAGGGGGACTTGCAACAAGTCCGCCTATTCCTCCGCTTTCCACCGCTGTATATTTTGGATTTCACAGTTTATTTACTTTACTTTTTGGCACTGAGCCCCCTGAGCATGCCAATACAATATTTGTTTAAACACTATTTTATGCCGCTTGCGAGGGAAACGTTTACTTTCAAATTCTCCAACATCCCCCAGAGCCTCGTCTGCAAACAGCATATGAGCGTTTTACAACTGCTCCCTTTATCTGAAGCTGTCGGGATTAAACCTTCACACGCCCGGCGAGGGCGGCGGGGCGGGGGCCCAGGACTCCGCCGCGGCCACCGGACTGCAAGGCCCGCGTCAGAGGCCGTGCACCCAGCGGGATGCCGGGGCGGGAGGGCAGAGCAGCGCGTAAAACACCCCCCAGGGCCCGGCACCAGACTTGGGAAGGGTCTACTTTTCCAGCGGGGATCTACCCAGAGAGCCATACAAAAAATTTTACAGAAGAGAGGGGAGTGGGGAGACAGAGGCACCCTAGAAACGGAGTTCGGGGGGGGGGGGGGCTCGAGGCCCGCAAGCGCCTCCGCAGCCGGTCACCCGGGGTGAAGCGCGCGGGCTCCATCCCGAGCTCCTCGCGCTGTAAAAGTCGGGTTTCCTAGGAAATGACAGCAATTACTGCCGGGCTGAAAAGGCGCCGAGCAGGGTGGACTTCCAGCTCCCCAACGCGGCGGGCGCACTCACACTCATACACACACACGCACACGCTCCCTTCCTCCACCCCTCCCTACCCCCCCGCCCCCGCCCCCGTCCGGGAAAAACGCTCCCCTCTCTAAACCCTTAATAGGATTGGCGCCCAACTCTCTACGCGCCTCTCCCCATCCATCACACACAGATCAAGTTGCAGTAGTGGATTTTTCAAATTCCTCAGCAAATATACTTGTTGAGAGATTGGCCCTTGGGGGGGTGGGGGGGAACGATGAGTGGGGGCGGGGACGAAAGTGAGGGGTGAGGGGTGGGGGGACCCGAGGACGGGGCCAGGGATTACGTGCGGATCCCTTCGAGAAGTCAAGCGGATCTTGGGGCGGAGGGCAGGGGAGGAGGAGGAGTTGGAGGAGAGAAGGAAGGAGGGAGGCCGAAGAGGAGAGTCTGACCGAGGGGGAGGGGGGCAACAGGGCCCGAAGACTGGGAGGAAGGAGCGAGGAAGAAAGAAAGGCAGGGCTCCGCGACGGGTAGCGCGGAGAAGTGCAGTTAGAAGTTCACAAGTGGCTGGCTGCAGCCCCTCCACACACAGCACACTCCCCTAAGGCACGCTCCCATTGCCCACCTCCAGGAGCTTCGCAGCATCCTAGCCTGCGGTGCTACCCACCACCTCCCGCAAAAACAGCCCGGGGCTCGGGCGCGGTGAAGACGGGGTGGGGGCCGGCTAGGCTGTGCACCCGGAGAGGACAGGCTCTTCCCCCAGGTAGGAAGGGGGATGCAAAATCGCCCCCGGCCACGAGTCCCTAGCCCCGAATCCCCCCTATCGTCCCCGCACGGTTTGGCCAGAGCCCGAAGCGGGGCCGCCTCGCCAGCTCCCGGCCCCCCAAGCCCGATCCCCCGATCCCCGTGCCGTGGCGCGGGTACCCGGCCGAGGGACCCTCCGAATCGGCGCAGCATCCCAGTCGGCCCGGGCTCGGCAGGGGTAGGGGGCACTTCGCAACGCAAAGCAAGGAAAAGAAGGCCAATGCAACTTTACCGAGGGAGACAAAAGTTTGCCTCTAGCACGCAGGTGGCCTCTGGGGCGCCGGGCGGTGGCTTCGGGCCCCCATCCCAACTTGGCTGGCGCGGCGACTCGCCGCGGGCTGCCGTGTACCGGGGCTCTGTCCGGCCGGGGCGGGGCGGGCCAGGCAAGGGAGGGGACCAAGAGACGGGCGGGGGCCCAGTAGCCCCTACCGCCGACGAGCCGGCGGCTCCCCTAGGCTCCCGCGCGCCGCGCGGCCCGCGCTCCTTCCTCCGGCTCCTCCGGCTCCTCTGGCTCCCCCGACTCCTCCTCGCCTTCCTGCGCGTCCGCCGCCGCCGCCGCCGCCTCCCGCTCCTCCTCGAAGTCTCATTGATGTGAGTTTGAAAAAAAGTCCGCGGAGCCGTGCTGCCTCGGCTGGCGAGCTCCGGCACTCCTGCAATCCATCAGCGCCGCCCGGACGGCGCAGCGCCCCCGCGCGCACGGCTGCAGCACACCCGGGCGCCGCGCCCCCGCCCCCCGGGAGGACCCGGGGAACCCGGGGGGGCTGGGAGGGGGCGGCCAAGGACCGTCCTCCCCAGCGCCAAGGAGAGAAAGCACACCTACGAATAAAGTTCGAGTAGAGAACGAAAGAACGCGCCAGTTTCCAACACTTTTTTTTTTAAGGCGCCGGGGTGGGTGGGTGGGGGGTCGCTAACTCAAGTCAGATGAGCTCCGGAGCTGAGGCGCAGGGACTGCTCTGTTTTCAATCTCTGAAATCACCCGCCCTCCCCGCCTCCCTCTTCCCCCTCCGCCGGGAGATGCCCGGGTCGCTGTTCCCAGTGCGCCCGCTCGTCCGGGCGCCGGGGCGGAAGCCGGGGACGAGAGGCAAAGCCGGGGGACGGGGGAAGGGGGGGCGGCTGGCTCCGCGCGGACCCTCTTCCAGCCTGCAGCGCTCGCAGGTGCCGGGGGTCCTACTCGCGCCCCCCGCCGCGGCTCACACGAGTCGCCATCTGAACGCATGCAGGCGAGAAGCGAGAAGCCTTCTAGGTTTGGTACATGTGTGTTTTGTAGGGAGGGTTTTTTGTTTTGTTTGTTTCTGTTGGGTTTTTTTTTTGTTGTTGTTGTTTTAGAGACTCCACTCTAGCTGCCACAGCCAGATGGAAGTAATCAGAACCCAACAACAACAGAGGAAGAAGGAAGAAAAAACCTCGCCGAATTTTGGGCCAAAGTGTATATGGGAGTGTGTGTGAAAGAACTTGCTTAAGCAAACTGGATGACTAGCTCTTGGGCCCTCGAGCCACACCACTGCCCAGAGATGAGCTGCCTGGTTTCAGGAGCATGGGGGCAACGGGTTAAGGTGTCCCCCAACTCCTCCGGGGCCACCATTCTCTTTGTGCTGAGGGTTCTCACCCAAAGAGTGCCTCTTTGGGGGATTTTTTAATGTTTCCTCTTCATATTTGTGAAACATTATGTGCTAGGTGACCCGTAGTAATTCCTTTATATTATTTAACCTACAAAACTCTGAGTTTTGTTCTTCATTTTGCAGGTGAGAAGACTGAGGTTTACAGAATTTAAGTGACTTGTCCAAGGTTAGAGCGCTGAATTCTTCCATGAATTTCGGTGGGTTGTACCATTAGTTCAACTAAATTGGCCCAGTTGAGAAAGTGGGAGCATCTCCCCCTTCAAGCCTCCCTTCCTACAGTTGCATATTGTCTGGAATGCAGGAGAAACAAAGGCTCAGAGAGGCGATTCTACACTCCCTGTGGGGGTGTGACCTTCACAAGCCCATTTTACTGATACAATCCCTTTTGGTCCAGTGGCTCTCTCCAGATACCATTGACCATTTCCCTAACTTTATTTTTCACATTTTAATCAAAGAGGGAAGGAACATTATGGTCCCCATTCCCTATCACCTTACCTTCCTTCCTTTCTCCTACATTCACCTGTATGAGAGAAGTTAATAATTTCTTCCTGACCTACAGAAAAAAATATGCAGAACGATATTAGAACAATTTGGTGCTAATTTTGTTTTTCACAAATAGGCTCTCCAGATGGGGAAAAAAACCCCACAGCGTTTTTAAAAAGCAAAACTCGCAGAAGCCAGTGCATTTATTAAAGAGAAGAAAAGTTTGAAAGGGGCTTTTTCTTTAAATATGATCGGATTCACCATTCATTCCTCCATGCTATTTGTTTAAATTCCTGCTGAGCTTTCAGAACACAGACTCCAAGGAGACAGAAAAAGTAAACTCTCCCTCCCCTCAATGGCCATATTTTAATGACCCTATTCATATCTACCCCCATGAAATGTGGGGAATCATTTCATGTTACTGGAATATTAGCTTCATTGGCTGATTACTTCATTATAAGTTTGTCTCTGTTGGTTTCCTTGTGTTGTTAAGTTTGTGGAGAAGTTTAAACAAATCAACATTTTGGGATATTTCCTTTTTCTCTGTTTTTCTTCTCCGACCAGCTCAACTCCTGCTGGATTCCAGGCACTCCCATAACCTTTCTTGGCTTATTTTGGCAAGAAGGTGGCTGTTGAGATGAAGATGGAATGTTTTCGGTTTGAGGAGAGGCTGTAGACACCATGCCTTAATCTGTAGATGGTCAGAAGTTTGGGCACTGAAAAAAGCAACAAGGTTTGGAGTGGAGGCAAATGGCATAGCAGAGAAAGCCTTCATCTGAACATTGGGACACCAAGTTCTGGTTTCAATACTTAATGTATGACCTTGGGCAAGTCCCAGCTCATTTAGTTGGCAACTTTCTGTGTGCCAAGTGATGTGCTAAGTGGCCTAACATCACCATGAGCCAGACTGGGGAGTACTTTCCCCTCATGAGCTTACTGTTTCATTAATAACCACAAACAAATACATGATCAGAAACTGGGTGAAGAAAAAATGCAAAGTGCACTAAGCTGGTGCTTGGTGACATGAGCTGGCGTGGGAGGCAGTGTGGGGCTTGGGGAGGGCATCCTTGGGGAAATAAAGTTGCACCAATATGAAGGAGGAATGAAGGGCAACAAAAGCAGAAATCGGGAAGTGGAACTACCTTACACCGAAAAGTGGCACGGCAACGGCCTGTGGAATGGAAGAAAAGATTTGCAAACGATGTGTCTGACAAGGAGTTAATTTCCAAAATACATAAGCAACTCCTAAAACCCAATAGCAAAAACACAGATGACCCAAGTAAAAAATGGGCAGAGGACCTAAATGGATGTTTTTCCAGGGAAGACATGCAGAGGGCCAACAGGTACATGAAAACTTGCTCCCCATCACTCATCATCAGGGAAATGGAAATCAAAACCACGGTGAGATACCACCTCACATGTGTTGAATGATTAGTGGTCAAAAAGACAAGAGATAACAAGAGTCGGTGAGGTTGTAACGACATCAGAACCCTCATGCCCTGTTGGCATGGATGGGAATGCAAGATGGTGTAACCATTACAGAAAACAGTATGGAGGTTCCTCAAAAAAAAATGAGAATAAGATCTTGAAGTCCCACTTTTGAGTATATATCCAAAGATCCTGAAATCGGGGTCTCAAAAAGATATCTGCTCTCTCATGTTCATTGCAGCATTATTCGTGATAACCAAGATCTGGGAACAACCCAAAAGTACATCATCAGGTGAAGAGAGAAAGAAAATGTGGAATATACAAGCCATGAAATACTAGTCGACCTTAAAAAAGAAGGAAATCTGCATTTGTGACCACAGAGATTCACCTGGAGGAAATGATGTAAACGGAAATAAGTCAGTCTGAGAAGGGCAAATGCTGCTTGATTCATCCATTAAGAGGCTAAAATAGTCACAGGTATACAAGCAGACAATAAAATGGTGTTTACCAGGTGATGCGGATGGGGGCTTTTGGGAGTTCAATGGGTATGAAGTTCCAGTTATACAAGAGGAATGAGTTCCAGAGATCTGATGTACAACAGAGTGCCTATAGTCAAAAATTGTAGTCTTAAAAATTTAAGAGGATAAGTCCCACGTGAAGCGTTCTTACCCCCTCCCCCACCAAAAAAAGAAACACAAGGAAACTTGTAGAAGTGATGTATATATTCATTACCTGGATTGTGGTGATGGTAACACAAATAAATGCACATACCCAAGCTCACCCTATTTATGTATTAATTATGTACAACTTTTATTTTTTTATTTATTATTTTTTAAGAAGATTTTATTTATTTGAAATAGAGGGTGAGTGAGAGAGGGAGGGAGAGCATGAGCGGAGGGGGAGAGGCAGAGGGAGAGGGAGAAACAGGCTCCCCACTGAGCAGGGAGCCTGATGCGGGGCTCAATCCCAGGACCCTGGGATCATGACCTGAGCTGAAGGCAGAAGCTTAACCCACTGAGCCACCCAGGTGCCCCTATGTGAATTTTTATATACCAGTTATACTTTAATAAAGCCAGGGAGAAAGTAGAAGGAATGACGATGGGTCAACTGGGAGAGGGAAGAGAACACAGTGTGTCAATGCTTCCTTTTCTCTTTCTGTAAAAAGAGCTTGAGTGACAAGAAAATCCAGCCCCAAAGAGAAGTGTTTGTCCATCACTACACAGTGTTCTAGTTAGTAGGGTAACAACTCTAGGTACAAATCGACCCAAACACAGTGGGAGAAAGTAACTGTTTACTACACACGAAGAAATTCTATGGGTCAGGATTTTGGACAGAGCATAAGAAGGACCATTTGTCTCTGCCCCACAGTCTCGGGGCCTCAGCTAGAAGACCTCAAGCCTGACACTGGGATCATCTGAAATTTGCCCACTCACGTACTTGGCATTCAGTGCTGGCTACTGGCTCAGGGAAGCATTGATTCCTTTCTGTCTGGACCTCTCCATGGGGTCTCAGACTACTTTGGGCTTCCTCAGAGTGTGGTGGTGACTAGGTTTAAAGGGTGAGCTTACGAAGAGATGGCCAGATGAAAGCCTTCCAAAGAGCATGCTTCCATAGAAGGAGTTAAAACATAAAGATGGTAATGCTGGGGGAACAGGTACACAAATGAAGGATGCCAGGCAAACCAAAGAGGAACCTTTTATGAAACTTTGGAAGCCACGGCATCACTTGGCTGCATTCTGTTCATGGAGACAAAGTTCTACCTAGATTCAAGGGCAGGAAAATAGACTCTACCTCTTGATGGGGAATGGCAAGATTCTGAAGAGCGTATAGGGGCAGAAGTGGTGCTGTGTCTATTTTTGGAAATAAAGTCTGCCACACAAAACTAAGTGGAGACAGAGAAGACTTGGAAAAGGGTCTGAAGTAGCCCACCAGGTGGATTGTTTGATGGCTTATCCACAAAGCCCTGTAGCAAACCCTTTGGAACATCAGAAAGGAGAGACCCAATCCCTAACCCCAAGGAATCTACACTTTCATCAAAAGAGACACAAATTTGGCCACAGTGAAAGGACACAAGATGGGTGCCTGGCTGGCTCAGTCCATGGAATGTGTGACTCTTGATCTCAGGGTTGTAAGTTCGACCCCCACGTTGGGTGTAGAGATTACTTAAAAATAAAATATTTAAAAAGGAAAAAAAAAAAGGAAGGACACAAAATGAGGTACTAAGTGAGGATTGAGCGGTGGAGCTATGGCTGAGAGGAGCCGGGGGGTAGAATCAACAGCCGGTGAGTGGCTAAGGAGGACAGGCAGTGACAGTGTCAGAACCACAGTGTCAGTCCCCAAAGTGGGTTGATGATGTGTTACTCTTTCAGGAGTCCTGAGATGGCCCTCAGTCCCCCTGTCCCTCTATCCCAGTATACCTCCCACAGGCTCTGGGATCAGTTATACTGTGAAGTCTAGAGTCGCTCCTAAGACTTAAGGCTGTGTCTTTTATTACAGTGTAAATACATTTGGGAGACCCAACACTGAATGTCTCCATAGGACACTCATTACCATAGTGAATGAATTTAGCAGATCTCTTCCACAGAACAAGCTCATCCAGGAGTGGGAAACATCAGGATGGCAACTGTGGGAGAGCTACTGGGTGACAGGTGCACGGGGTGGGGGGCTGCCAGGCAGGCCTAAGATGAACACATATTTCTGATTTTCAGTGCGACAAATCTTCAACTCTCTCCCAGACAACATTGTGGGGAAAACGATAGAGAGACGCACACAGGGCATTTGTGCAAGGTTGGGAGATGTTAGGAACCCCTCCCACAGAAGCAACCAGTGAAAACCCTTTTCTCTTTCACAGCTGCCCTAGAGGGCACAGCTGGGAGAGATTCAAGTGCAGAAGGACCAAAACTCTGTAGCTAATGGATTCATTCATGGGTTCATTCATTCATACATCCATACACTCATTCATTCATACACTCATTCATCCCTCCTTGTCAACAACAATCCCTCCTACTATTACCATGCACTGTAGAGATAAAGGAGATGAATGAGGTATAGTCTTCACCTCCCAGCTAGTGCCTGGCTGGGTAGTCCCCCCACAGGCCCGGGTGTCAGTTCAGAGTAGTGAGGGCTATGGAGGAGGTTGCCATGGGCAGGTAGATCAGAAAAGGAAGGAGGATGGGGCCATCCTGAGAAGGCCATCCCGAGAAGGATCAGCAGGGCTTAGAGAGACAATGGATGTTTATAAGGATTTTTTTTCTCCCTTGGGGCCAGCTCTCTCAAGAACTTTTCTCAAGATAAGTTGTGCCTTTCTTAACTGAAAAAGAGTGCATTGTCTCCCAGCTACTAGTGACTCTTAAGAAGTATCAGTAGACCTCACTAAGCAGGTAATAATGAAAGCCATTATTTTGAGACAATTTTTCTTCCTCCTTTCTTTTTTTTTAAGTAGGCTCCACGCCCAGCATGGGGCCAGCATGGGGCTTGAACTCACAACCTTGAGATCAAGACCCAAGCCAAAATCAAGAGTTTGGACGCTTAACCGACTAAGCCACCCAGGTGCCCTTGGAAACAATTTTTTAAAATTCTCAAAGACACATAATTAAAATGTGATGAAATTATTATAAGATACCAAACTGACTTACACGGTGATCTCAAGGATAGGCTCTCCTTGCCCATAATGTATCATAGTTAGCTTAACTCAGTCGCCTCTCATGGGAGTCATTGGGAAAGACTGGAGAGACTATGGGAGATGACCAGTTTCTACTATATCCACTTCTTTGGGCTCCCTTCCTTCCATTCATTGTCTCCCTCAGAAAGAAGATAATGTGGGAACCCTTTATGGACTTCAGTAAAGGAACATTTAAACTCGTGTATAGATCCTTTCTCTCCTTCAACACCTCCTGTGTTATCCATTATTTTATTAACGTTTCAACTTGTCTTTCTTCTTCTTTTTTAAGATTTTGTTTTTAAGTAATCTCTACACCCAATGTGGGTCTTGAACTTACAACCCCGAGATGAAGAGTTGCGTGTTCTACTGAGTGAGCCAGCCAGGCACCCCTCACCTTGTCTTGTAAAGGTTCAGTGTCAGAAGTTTGTTTTGTACCTGGGTTAACTTGTGAGCCTCATTTTGCCAGAAGTCATTTGGGGAGAGGCAAGTTCCCACTGCCTTTGAATAAATTAAAGGTGGGAAGAGATGGCCTGGGGACTGTCCCCTGTCAGGCTGTGTGGTGGAGAGTGTCAGCATAGCAGAAGCAGGAAACTGCTTCACGAAGGCTGGAGTTGGTCAGTAGCTGAGGATAGCCCATGTGGGTGTATTGGACAGCAAGACTTCCCCCCTCAAATTCACATACAAGTCAAAGATTTTCATATAAATAAGCAAAAACCAGTTGGAAAATAACATGGAACAGAAGCCCCCAATTATGATAGCACAGAAGAGAGTGTAAGCTGTCTAGGCTTAAATATTAAAAGAAATGCCCAAAACTTATATGAGAAAAAACAAAGTGCTACCAGAATTAATATAATTAGATGTGAAAATATAGAAAGATATGTATTCTTGGTTAGGATGATTCAACGCATAAAGGAGTTCGTTCTTCCTAAGTTAATGTATAAATTGTTGCAATTCAAATAAAAGTATGGTGTTTTCTTGGGGCGGAGGGAAAACAGGGCTAGATAAATGAACAATTATAAAGTTCATTTAGATGGAGAAAGAACCAAGAAGGGGCAGGAAAAACCCTGAAAAAGAAAAGCAATTGGAGGAGAGGAGCTAGCAGCCCTGTCAGATGTTAAAACCTAAAGCCTCTGTAACTGAAACAATTTGGTATTGATGAATGAATAAAAAGACGGGCCAGTAGAATGGAATACAAAATCCAGAAATAGACCTAGCTGGGTATGGAAATGTCAGTTTTGACAAAGGTGGCACCCTGAACGGGGCGGTGAAAGATGGACTTTTAATAAGTTGTAGCGGGATAACTAGAAATTAACACGAGACCAAGAAACCAAGTTCCACCTAACAGACTGACAAAATCCCAAAACTGGACAACAGACTCTGGCTCTGGGGACACCAGTCACTCTCATAGATTGCTGGTGGGGATGTAAAATGGACAGCCCCGTGGAGGGAAACGCGGGATGTCCAGCAAAATCCCATTCACTTTTACCCCTTTGACCTGCCCATCTCACTACCACATATCTATCCCAGATCCAGTACAAAAAGGCACCTGCAGAAGACGGGGAATGGCAGCACTATTTAAAATTAAAAAAAAAAAAAAACTGGCAACAACACAAATATCTTCATGTCAGGTCAGATTGAATGAACTAAAGCACATCCTCCTAATGGAATATTAGCTATAAGAAACCATCAGAAAGGGGGCGCCTGGGTGGTTCAGATGGTTGAGCAGCTGCCTTCAGCTCAGGTCGTGTCGTGATCCCAAGGTCCTGAGATCGAGCCCTGAGTCAGGGTCCGTGCTCAGCAGGGAGTCTGCTTCTCCCTCTGCCCCTACCTACCCCCCCCCGTTCCTGCTCTTTCTCTCTCTCACTCTCTCTCTCAAATAAATAAATAAAATCTTAAGAAAAAAAAACAAAGAAGAAGACAAAGCTATAAGAAGGAATGAGACATATTCCTTACGTTATTATATACATGCTTAAGTGAAAGAAATTACATGAGCAAAGTGTGTATGGTACACTACCGTTGATCTTGAAAACAGTGAGACGCCATGCATACACAGCACATATATAAGATTTGTTTATATTTTTAAGGAGACAAACCATAAAAATGTTTTAAAATTATCTAGCAGGAGAAGGAGGGAATAAGATGGAGGGGACAGGGATGAAAGCTAGACTTCTTTTAAACACCTTGGGTTTTAGACTTGACATTGGAACCATAAAAATATATTACGTTATTATAGAACAAAAATTCCTTTTTAAAAGTGGTCCCCATAACTGAAAGTTAAATCAAACTAATGAAGGTAAATGCGTGTCCAGTTAGTAGCTACAAAGGGACAGAATATTCCATATGACCTGAGAACAATAATTTGCACAACCAAGGAAGGATAGACCTTTAGGACAAAAAGAACTAGGGGAAAAAAACACATTGTTTTCAGTAATTATATTGGTGGAGTGGGGAGTGCTGATATCAGGTTGAGATACTGATATATATATAGCAGAAATAATGCAAATGAGTAATTATGTTAGCATTGACAATTAAAATTTTTCAGCATGGGAGAAAGAAGATATAAGTGTAATATTAAAGTTTTTTTTTTTAATTTACTTAAGTAATCTCTGCACCCAGCCTGAAAACAACAACCAATCCAATAGCAATGAGCAGCCCAAGGGACCAGTCTTCATTTCTAAATATCATTTCCCACCATAAAGAACCAGAGCCTCTTGGAGAAGTGGTTGATTCCAGGTCTTGGGAAGAAAATATCATAAGAGGCAGTATAATGTCTTTCCTACAGAAAGGAAAGCAGCTGTCAAAGCCACTTAGAGTGGTGTCAAAGGACTCAGGACCTCATAGCAGCAATGTCCACAAGAGCCAAATTGTAGAAGGAGTCAAGATGTGCTTCAACAGATGAATGGATAAAGAAGATGTGGTTCCTATATACAATGGAATATTACTCAGCCATCAGAAGGGATGAATACCTACCATTTTCATTGGCATGAAAGGAACTGGAGGGTATTATGCTAAGTGAACTAAATCAAGCAGAGAGAGACAATTATCATATGGTTTCACTCATATGTGGAACATAAGGAATAGCACAGAGGATCATAGGGGAAGGGAGGGAAAACTGAAGGGGAAGAAATCAGAGAGGGAGACAAACCATGAGAGACTCTGGACTCTGGGAAACAACCTGAGGGTTTCAGAGGGGAGGGGGCGGGGGGAGATAGGGTAACCGAATGATGGGTATCAAGGAGGGCACGTGTTGTGATGAGCACACAACTAATAGATCGTTGAACACTACATCAAAAACTAATGATGCACTATATGTTGGCTAACTGAACATAATTAAAAAATAAAATAAAATAGGGGCACCTTGGTGGCTCTGTCATTAAGCGTCTTCCTTTCGCTCAGGTCATGGTCCCGGGGTGCTGGGATCGAGCCCCGCATTGGGCTCCCTGCTCAGTGGGAAACCTGCTTCTCCCTCTCCCACTCCCCCTGCTTGTGTTCCCTCTCTCACTCTTTCTGTCAAATAAATAAATAAATAAATAAAATCTTTTCAAAACAAAATAAAATAAAGTGAAGTAAAATAAAATAAAGAAATCAGGACCAAATAAAGAAGCTTCCTGGCCAAATAGGCAACACGCGAGTTTCAGTAAGAATAATAACAGCAATGGGTTAAAACACATCGGATACGTTTAAATCCATGCATATATAAATATCCTTGAAAGAAAATCTGCCTCATTGGTTTCCTTGAACCTGTGTTGTCCATTACAGTAGCTGCTAGCCATCCAGGGGTCCTAAGTGCTTCAAATGTGGCTGGTCCAACTGAGGGAGAAAAGTTTAAGATTCAGGGGCACCTGGGTGGCTCAGCAGGTTAAGCATCTGCCTTCGGCTCAGGTCATGATCCTGGGGTTCTGGAATACAGCCCCACATCATCGGGCTCTCTGCTCGGCGGGGAGCCTGCTGCTTCTCCTGCTGCTGCTCTCCTTGCTTGTACTCTCTCTGTCAAATAAATAAAAATAAAGTTAGTTATTTCTTTAAAAAAAAGTTTAAGATTTACCAAATTTTAAGTTTGAAATCCGGTACTCAATTCAGCTATTGAAAGCTTTTAAGTGTGTTTGGACCAACTTGGGTATGTGAATCTACATTTTCCACTATAAATTTTGTGAAATCTGATTGCCTGTCAAGTAGTATTTAAGACGAAACTGTAACAGAGTATAAAATACACATTGGATTTCAAAGACAGTCTACCAAAAAAAGATGTAAAGTGTCTCATGAATATTTTTTATGTTGACTACATATTGGAATGTAATACTTTGAAATTTGAAAATATATATTATATAAAATATGTCATTAAAATTAATTTTACCTGTTTCTTTTTCCTTTTTTCTTTTCTTTTTTTTTAAGATTTTATTTATTTATTTAACAGAGAAAGAGAGAGAGAGAGAGCATAGGCAGGGGGAGCAGCACAAGGAGAGGGAAAAGCAGGCTCCTTTCTGAGCAGGGAGCCTGATGTGGGGCTCTATCCCAGACCCTAGGATCATGACCTGAGCTGAAGGCAGATGCTTAACCGCCTGAGCCACCCAGGTGCCCCACCTTTTCCCTTTTCTCATGGGGTGCCCAGAAAATTTTAAATTACATTTGTGGTTGGCATTTTATTTCTATGGCATAACGGTTGCCTTAAAGGATGCTATTGTTATGTTGATACATGGAAAAGAAAGGGGGAAAAAACCCGAGTGTTCGTTCTACTTTTCCTATCCTAAGTGTACCTCAGAGTAACCAAATAGTGATGGAAGTAAGTTTCTCTTTTTAGAAGCATTTCAGCTAATAAATAAAGGAGAAAAGGCAGGGGGTGCCTGGCTAGCTCAGTTGGTAGAGCATGGGTCTTGATTTCTGGGTCATGAGTTTGAGCCCGGTGTTGGGCATGGAGATTACTTAAAAAAGGGAATGACAGAATCAGAATTATTTCCATGAGAGACATCCCGACAGTGGGCACCATGTGCCTCCTGATAGACATAGATGATGACACTATAACTCTTGTTAAAAACCAAAAACAAAACAAAACAAAACAAAACCCCTCAAACCTGTATCTGATCGAACTTCTGAATCTACCTACAATGTAGCAGAAATTTAGGGGATAGAGGTCCAGGCTAAACGTCACCAGAGAAATGCAATCCAGACAGTAGAAAACTACAGGGAAATTGGCAGAATTCTTTCAACAAATAAATTATGAGGGGGGTGCCTGGGTGGCGCAGTCAGTTAAGCATCTGCTCAGGTCATGATCTCAGGGTCCTGGGATCGAGTCCTGCATCGGGCTCTCTGCTCAGCAGGGAGCCTGCTTCTCCCTGTCCTTCTGCCTGCCACTCCTCCTGCTTCTGCTCTCTCTGTCAAATAAATAAAATCTTTTAAAAAAATTACTAGGGGCAACAAAACTTTGGGTAAATTATAAAAGATTTAAGAGACACAATGACCACTTACAGTGAGGAATCTTATCTGAATCCTGATTGAACAATATCAAACCTGACTGGAGAGTCCTTGATATTAAGGAATTACTACTGATTCTTTAGGTCTGATAATATATTGAGGTTATTTTCCCAAGAGTCCTTATCTGTTAGAGATACATATTAAAATTATTATAGGTGAAATTATATAATGTCTGGGATTGGCTTCCAAATGAGCTGGGATGGAGGGAATGGGTGGGGTTAGAGATAAAACAAGATCAGCCAGGAAATGATAATTGTTGATCTTGAGTGATGAATTCATGGGGTTTTCTTCTTGTTCTCCCTATGCTTGAAATGTTTGATATTTTCAATAATAAAAAGGTTTTTTTTTAATTCCAGAAAAAAAAAAAGAAGCAATGAGACGAGTCAGGGTTTGAGTAAAGAACACACACAGCTGAGGGTCTGCGGAGCCTCCTGCTGGCTTCCCTGCGCGGTACCACCCCTCCCCCACCGCAGCCCCCCCCCCCCACCTGCCAGTGTCACTCCCCTGCTCCAAACTCCCTAGCAGGGCCTGCAAGGCACTTCAGGATGGAGTCCAAGCTCTCTCTTGCAGCACGCTGTGGGTCCTTTGTCCCCACACCTTTGAGGTCCTTTGTCCCCACACCTTTGAGGTCCTTTGTCCCCACACCTTTCCCTGGAAAGCCCTTCAACCACCTTTTCTGGTACAGAGCTCCTCAGCATCCATCAAAACCCTGCTCATTCTTCACCTCTTCTGTGATGCTTTCCCTGAGTCCCCTAGACAGAGTGAGGCAGTCCCCATCTCTTCGTAGTGATTATAGCAACACTGCACTATTGATGTCTAGGGGTCTGTTCCCACCCCCCACTCTACTGCCCCTGCTTACTCCTAGAAAGCAAGTTAGCTTTCGACTCAGGTGTCTAGCTGGGGGGACAGCACTTACCACTCCGGAGGCTCTCCATGCATGATGACTGAATAAACAGGTCTCCTACCCCGACCAGCCCCCTCAGCCCTGAACACAGTCCTCTCTAGCTGTCTCCTTCCTTCAGCTGCAATGTTTAATGCACCCTGTTGCATCTCACCCCATCCTGATTTGGGAAACTTCATTTCTTCACAGGTTGGCTGTGTTGGGTGTATTGGACTCATAGGCAATGACCCTAGTTTGAAATTCCAAAGTCAGGGAATAGTGCCTTTTTATAATATGTTCAGGATATACAATAATAATAATAATAATTAATAATAATAATAAGGAAGGGATAGAGGCAGTGCCAGGGCCAGCAGCTCCCATTGACAGGGACTTCGTAACATTTATCTTTCTATTTTTCTTTCCTGATGGGTGTCAAAGCAGATGGTGGGATGGGAGGAATGATCTGATTCTGATATCACATACTTTTAAAGAACTGTGATGAACTTCACCTGGAAGGGGGCTGAAAAAATATGGTTAAGAGGAAATTGACCCACGTGGCTGAGAATCGAGCCAGGTTGGATGACATCTGGTTCCCAAGTCCATAGATAAGTTACAGGGCACGGCATTGTAAGAACGTGCAGGAGTGAATGCAGACTTGCTCCCTGTCCTCTGGGAGGGGTAAAACTGGGGAGATGGGACCAGAAAATAGAATATATGTCCGGGAAAATGCTATCTGCTTCCACAAATGAGGAAAAGGTGGATTCCGACAACGACTGACCTTAGTGAAAAATCTGACACAAGTCCAGGATGGAGAGATGGTGGTAAGCAGAGTTCTCTCGCCTGATAGCAGGAACAGAGAGACTCCTTGGTGGATTTGAAGCTGGGGGTGCTTCGGCAGCGGTGGGTGGTGAGTGGTGAGTGCTGGGGGGAATTACTGCCCTGGGAGTGAGCAGAGTGCCACCTGACTCTGTCTTCAGCCTTGCCTGACTCTGCAGTTTTGTTAGGGATTTACACAAAGAACCAGCAAGGCTGCTGATCACACCTCGGCGGGGGGTGGGGAGGGGGGGACACAGAGCTGGAAGCTAGTACCTGAGATGCAGAATCGAGATTTGGAAAGATAAGACATCATCTTCGAAGAATGAGAAGAAACTGGCTAAATGTATCTAGATTTTGAGCTTCACAATGCCCATCTTTTTTTAAGCTTATTTATTTAATTTAGTCATCTCTACACCCAATGTGGGGCTCAAACTCACGACCCTGACATCAAGAAACACATGCTCTTTCTTGCTTAAAGATTTTATTTATTTATTTAAGAGAGAGAGAGAGAGAGAACAAGCCAAAGGAGGGACAGAGGCAGAGGGAGAAGCAGGCAACCCACTGAGCAAGGAGCCCAACGCGGGGCTCGATCCCAGGATCCCAGGATCATGACCTGAGCTGAAGTCAGATGCTTGACCAACTGAGCCACCCAGGTGTCCCTCCCTTGCTCTTCTGACTGAGCCAGCCAGGTGCCCCCATAAAACCCATCTTATAAGGAAAGAATGGAGAGCTATGGTTTAGCAGCAATGTTTAGGGAAGAAAGAGAGAGAAATAAAAGAAAAATCTGAGGGTGCTCAATCCAGCCCAGACTTTTAAAGGCTCTCACAAAAGCTGACGGCTGTGGTCAGGAGCAGTGGCCCTAAACCTCTGTTATCATGGCCCATCACCATGGTGTTCGCCATGACTACAGGCCACCTTTGCTCTTGGTCACCCTTTAGGTCAACTCAGTTCCTCACAAAGTGAAGACTAGATAAATAAGGCTGGTGTGCCGGTCATAAACACAAGGCACACAAACATAAATGCGGGACTGCAGACCGTAAAACATTCGTCTGTGTGCACCTCGGGCTCATCTCCCATGCCACCAGGGTCCCTGCGCTCAGCGAGGGGCTGCATTCCCAGAATAAAGTAACAAACGAGAACGTGTCCCAAGACTGACCTGGAAGAGAAAGGCCCCCAACCCTGACCCATGGCCAAAAGTTGAAGGAACCGGAGATGTTTTGCCTGGGATAGAAAGACTTACGGGACATCCAGAACTGCATGTGAGTACCTGATGGACTGCTGTCCTGCACTCAACACTGTCCCAGAGGGCAGGGCTCACACAGTGAGTGTGCCGGGCGGAGGGGGGAGCCTTCCCTCCCTGGGGAGGCCCTTAGCCACCTTCTAGGTAGGTCTGTGCTCTTGAGCAGATCATTTGGCCAACAGAAGCCAGTCCCTTCGGGGCGCCTGGGTGGCACAGTGGTTAAGCGTCTGCCTTCGGCTCAGGGCGTGATCCCGGCGTTCTGGGATCGAGCCCCACATCAGGCTCCTCCGCTATGAGCCTGCTTCTTCCTCTCCCACTCCCCCTGCTTGTGTTCCCTCTCTCGCTGGCTGTCTCTATCTCTGTCAAATAAATAAATAAAATCTTTAAAAAAAAAAAAAAAGAAGCCAGTCCCTTCACCCTTCCAAACCGGAGGCTCTTCATCAGGAAAAAACAGGAACTAGGACCTCCCACGTGCAGAGTGAAATGGGCAACCTATGCTCCGTGCCCCCGCCCCTCTTCGTGGGCACATTCTCAATCCAGCTGTCCACCTCCCCTCCTCTGGGTGCCTTTCATAGACAGACAGGGTGGTGTTGAGGGGAGAGCACTGGGTGTGGGGTCAACAGAGCCCTGCTGCCAAATCCCTCCACGATCCAAGAAGCCCCCAGTTCTCCAGGTCTCAGTTTTCCCATCTGTGACACCACAAGTGGATTGGGCTGGTTCTCAGGTTGCAGGCTGAACCTGGGTTACAGATGAGGTTGGCTTGGCTTGGGTACTTGAAACAGTTATCTTCTACTTTTAATTTCTCGACAATACTTAAAAATGAGGCAATTCAATATGATATGGCGTAATTTGTTATGTTTCTGCATTCCCCTGAAAAATCCAGAAGTTCTAGCCACAGTAGGCCTGCCTCTCCCACATGACACTGAGCTGGAACTAAGAAGCACCTGCCCTGGGGCGCCTGGGGGGCTCAGTCGGTTAAGCATCTGCCTTCAGTTCAGGTCATGATCCCAGAGTCCTGGGATCGAGCCCCACGTGGGGCTCCAAGTTCAGCAGGGAGCCTGCTTCTCCCTCTCTCTCTGCTGCTCCCCGTGCTTGTGCGCTGTCAAATAAAGAAGTAAAATCTTAGGGGCGCCTGGGTGGCACAGCGGTTGGGCGTCTGCCTTCGGCTCAGGGCGTGATCCCAGCATTACAGGATCGAGCCCCACGTCAGGCTCCTCCACTATGAGCCTGCTTCTTCCTCTCCCACTCCCCTGCTTGTGTTCCCTCTCTCGCTGGCTGTCTCTATCTCTGCTGAATAAATAAATAAAATCTTAAAAAAAAAAAGAAGAAGAAGAAGAAGAAGCACCTGCCCTTTAGAAGGGACCACAGTCCCCAGCTGCCCCTGTTATTGTCCAGACAGTCTGTGGATGGGGTGACCATATGATTTATCCCCCAAACTGAGACCAGAGTGGAACGGAGTCCTTTCCATAATGATATCAGGACAACAAGACAGGCAGTCACCCTCCATGTGGGATATAAGAAGTTTAAAGTGGGTTCATGCTCTTAGATCCAACAGTCCTTTTAGGGAATGTATGTCCAATCTGGGCAATGCTTTGTGCAAATGATGGCCATCAAAATGGGTTTAACAAATAGTTTATTTCAAAGTGGCAAAGATACATCTAACACAATGCTGTAAGAAGAAAACAAAATGCAATTTTATTTGTGTAGTATGATTATAATGCTAGTCTTTAAACTCAACCCACGCAGAGAATGAAAGATTCAAAGGAAATTCGGTGACATATTAACAGTGTCTTTTTGGGAGGCTGGGGCTTTTTCTTCTTGTACCTTTTTCATATTTTCCAAACTTTCTTTAACGTTCATGTAGTTCTTTCCTGATGGAAGAGCCCACTTGCTGGATTGCAGCCTGCAGCCTGGCAGAGGGCAGGGAGCCTTCTGTAGGCAGAGCCTGGGTGTGGTAGCAGGGTGGCGGTTTCCGTGACGAATTCTCCGATGTCTCCCCTGGGGCCGCACGAAGCTGCTTGGCAAAGCTGGCCTTCGACTCTGTTTCGGTCCTTTTGGAAGTGAGCAGGGCATGAAGTGGAGTGGGAGATATAGCCTTCCAGCTGTGGAATGAAAAAGTCACGGAATAAAAGACACAGCATAGGGAATGTAGTCAACAGCATTGTAATAGGGCTGCATGGGGACAGATGGTAGCCTCACTTGTGGGAGCACAGCATAATGTCTAGAGAAGTTGAACCACTATGTTGTACACCTGCAACTAATGTAACATTGTGTCAGCTATACTAAAAAAAAAATTACAGAAAGAAAGAAAGAAAGAAAGAAAGAAAGAAAGAAAGAAGAAAGAAAGAAAGAAAGAAAGAAAGAAAGAAAGAAAGAAAGAAAGAAAGAAAGAAAGAAAGAAAGAAAAAGAAAGGGAGAGAAATCGAGCAGGGCAAAGCAGTAGGCAAAATAATGGCCCCCAAAGACGTCCATGCCTTAATCCTTAGAATGTGTGATGATATTGCCTCACATGGCAAAAGAGACTTTGCAGACGTGATTAAGTCAAAGACCTCGAGACGGGGAGATTATCCTGGATTATCCGGGTCGCCCCACCTAATCACATGAATCCTTAAACGTAGAAGAGGAAGCTGGTGAGGGGGTCAGAGAGATACGCCTGGGAAGGATTCTGGCGGCCACTGCAGGCTATGAAGACGGGACAGGTTGCCATGAGGCATGGAGCATGGCGGCCTCTAGAAGCTGGAGACTGCTCTCAGTTTGTATTCAGCAAGAAAACAGGGACTTGGGTCCTCAAAGCACAAAGAACAAAATCCTTCCAACAACTTGAGTGAGCAGAGAACAGGTTCTCCCCCGGAGCGTCTGGAACAGGACGCAGCCTTGCTGACACCCCGATTTTAGTCTGGTGAGACCCGTACTAGACTTCTGACCTACAGAATGGTAAGATAATACTTTTGTGTCATTACTAAGCCACCGAATTTGTGATGATCTGTTATGGCAACAGTAGAAAATAAATACAGGCAGGAACAGAGTGCTGCTTTTGGGGGGGGGGCATGCTGGCTAGGCCTGGCTCTACCATCGGGGGTCCCTGTGCCCTTGGCGAGCCCTTGGTTCTTGGGCTTCTTCTTCCATGGGGGACAGCGGCGACCTCGTAACCCCTTCCATCAGAAGCTCTGTTTGGCATGTGTACTTTACTGGGCCTGGATTTTGCAGAGGGAAGAGTTTTTTCTCCACTTCAAAGTATAGGATCCCTTGGAGATTCCTCAAAAAACTAAAAGTGCAAAAAAACTTTAGAAAACCACTAGAAGTAGAACTACCATATATGACCCAGCAATCCCACTTCTGGGTATCTATCTGAAGGAAACAAAATCCCTATCTTGAAAAGATGCTTATGCCCCCATGTTCGCAGAAGCATTATATACAATAGCAATACAGAGAAACAACGTAAGTATACAGGGATGGATGAAAGATAAAGCCAATATGGGAAATATATGTATCATGGAATATCACTCAGGCATAAAAAAGAAACAAATTCTAACATTTGTAACAACAGGGACAGACCTTGAAGGGAAATCAGTCAGACGGAAAAAGACAATACTGCATGATCTCACTTCAGTGTGGAATCTGAAAAACCAAACTTCTTGCAGGAGAGCGGATGGGAGGTTTTCGGAGGTGAGGGGTGGGGGCCGGGCCATGTGGGTGAACGTGGTCCAAAGATACGAACCCGCAGTTAGAAGGCTGAGGATGTACGGCACGGTGACTGCGGTTCACAGTTCTGGAGTACGCATTTGCAAGTTGATAAGAGAGTGGATCTTGGTTGTGATCCCAGGGTCCCTGCTCAGCGGGGCATCTGCTTCTCCCTCTGCCTCTGCTTCCACCCCCGCCCCCACAGCCTCTCCTGAATAAATTAATAAAATCTTAAAAAAAGAGAGAGTGGATCTTAGCAGTTCTCATCACAAGAAAGAAGGTGATAACTCCGTGAGGCGATGGAGGCTGATCACACTCGTGGTGGTGACCAAGTCACAGTATCTACCAATATCATCACGTTGTGTGCCTGAGCCCGATACAATGTTCTGTATCAATTATATCTCAATAAAACGGGAAAGATGGGCGCCTGGGGGGCTCAGTCGGTTGGGCGTCTGCCTTCAGCTCAGGTCATGATCCCAGGGTCCTGGGATCCCGTCCCATGTCGGGCTCCCTGCTCTGCGGGGAGCCTGCTTCTCCCTCTGCCCCTCCTCCCACTCGCTCTCTCAATCTCTCTCCCTCTCTCTCTCAGATAAATAGATAAAATCTTTTAAAAAACAAAACAGGAAAGATAAAACTAAAAGAAATAAATAATTAAAGAGCACAGGACCCCCTTCCTCCTTCATCCGATGGGTTGCTGTGGATGGGGGCAGGGGCGCGGGTGGGGGTATACTCCGGACGAGCCCAAGGCCTTGGTGTCCCAGGGCTGCCAGGAGGTTCTGCCTGCGGTCCAGCGGCTGTGCTTTATGTCTGCGGCACCTGCCCTTCAAGGAGAGGTCAGGGTTTGCTCCGGAATGCTTCCAGACTGCTCCACGGTTTGCTGGCAGCCTGAACATGGAGGGGGGGGGGAGCACGTAGAAGCTCGGGGAGGGCGCGCAGAACTCCTGAGTCCCTCCTGTCTCATCGTGCCCGCCTCTCAGCCCCTCTGCTGGGGCACCGAGTGGAAGGGTGGGCCCCGGGTGGGTCCGGGGAGGCGAGGTAGCCTCCTGCGGGGCACCTTTGGGGCCTCCCAGGCTGGGACCCTGCTGCTTTGCCCCGCTCTTCTCTGCAGCCCCAGCGCGGGCGGCTTCCCACCCCGGCGCTTTGATGGAGCGCAGACAGGCCCTGGGGTGCTCCCTGTCTGTTCCTGTCGCTGGGGCTGAGCCAAGGTGGAATGTGGGAGGCCTGTGTGGTTTGGGGCTCCCCACCCTGCCCAAGCTGAGCACCTCGTCCTGAGGTGGCCCCAGGTAGGGGCTCGAGCCCCTTCCTCAGAGCGTAGTCCCCTCACAAGCTCACAGCCATACTTGGGCGACTGCCTCTCTGAGCCTCAGTTTCCCCATCTGTCAAACAGAGATAGTCAATAGTACCTACCTCAAAGGGTTGTTACGATGATAAAAATCAGAAATTTTCTAACGAGCCCTTAACACGTCAGTGTCTGGCATATTTTAAGTAAGTGCTCAATAAGTCTTGACTGTTTTATTTTAATTACAGCATTAATAAAAATCGTTATGAAGTCATCGTAAGGACGAGAGCAATTCACTTCTCTCCCTGGGCGCCCTTCCACGTCTAGGCTGCACAGGTCGCACTGGACGATCTCTGGAGCGCGACCTGTCTCCGAGATCCCGAGTGGCGCGCGTTTCCCCAGCTCTTCCTAGGCCGGTGGGCCTACCACAAGCGCAGGCTGAAGTTCAGACCGCAGCGCCCAGGGGCCTGCTTCCCCATCCGCCGCCCGCTGCCTGGGGGCCCTCCTCGGATAGATGGGGCTGGCGGAACTTGAGCCCCTCCCATGCCTGCCCCTGCCTGTCTTCCCGAGGCACCCTGTGGGATTGGCCAAGATGGCAGCTGGGGAAGGGGGAAGTCTGGGCAGCCATCGTGGTCATGCTACCAGGCAGACTGAGGCCTGACGCAGCCTGGGTCGGCCTTCCCCACGGTACCCTCCACCCCCGCATCCCCCGCCCTCACTGTAAATCCCAACACTCCAGCCGCCAGGTCCCAGCCCCCTTTCCTGCTCCACAGGGTGCTCTGTGGATGCAGTGTCCTTCAAGAAACTGGAGCACCAGCTCTGGCCATAGCAGAGTGAATATTGATCAGATCTGGACAGGGCTGGTGAGGACCACGAAGACCCATGACCAATGAAGTCCGGTGTAATGGCCTACACTGCCAAGCTGTGTTCAGACTCCAATGACCAAGAAGGCTTTGGAAGTTGGAGGTTGACGTGTTGGCGCCCTGCCTGCATGCCCTCACCCTTCCTGTTTTGTGCCCTCCAGCTTGGGCCTGACTTGCAGCCACCAGCACCTCTGTCTTTTGGCCTCGGAGTCTGTCTGGACAGGGCTACCCTGCTCCTACACCAGCCGGGAGCCCCAGGGAAGTACGTCCCTTGGGAGCGGACTCCACCCCTGAGGAACAGGAGCTGGTGGATAAGTACCCCAGGGTCCATGCCCCTCGGGTTGGGGGGAACCCCAGAGCTCCCTGTGGGAGTCCAGCTGTCCACAGTGGAGGTCTGCTGGAGAATGTGCTCCGTACTGGCTTCTTTCCCTCCCTGTCTCACTTCTCCACCCCTGTTAGGAGCTGAATCGTGTCCCCCCAGAACTCTGAGGTTGAAGTCTTCACTCCCAGTACCTCAGAATGGGGCCTTATTTGGAAAGAGGGTTGCTGCAGACGTAATTAGTTACAATGAGGTCAGGGGTGGGCGCTGATCCAACGTGACTGTGTCTTTATAAAAAGGGGGGATGCGGACACAGACACGTGCACGCAGGGAGAATGCTAGATGCAGGTGAGGGCAGAGACCAGAGTGAGACTTCTACAGGCCCAGCGACACCACGTACGGCCAGGAAACCGCCAGCAGCTCGCCCACAGAAGGAACAACCTTGCTGACACCTTTATTTTGGACTTCCAGTCTCCAGAACCGTGAGACGATAAATTTCTGTTGTTTAAGCCTCGACCCCTGCCCCAGTTTGTGATACTGTTATTACAACCCTAACAAACACGTTCTTTCCAAGGTGGTATTTTCTAGACTTGCCAAATAAAGTATTCGCTCTCCAGTCTTTGTCCAGGGTTGGGAACCCAAGCTGAGGGACGGGGGAAAGGAGGGTTGGCTGGTCCCATTGGGCAGGAAAATGTCAAGAGTGAGCACATGAAAACGACCCCAGGAACTGGGGAGAGGGGCAGAGGCAGGTCGAAGGCCAGAGCCCACCCTCTGAACCGAGATTTGGGGAGGCAAAAGGTGATTCCGTGTGTTGTCAGGGACAGGACGTCAGGGGGGGGATATAGGCTCCAGCTGCCAAGGCAATGGCCCCTTCGACACCCGGCTTTACCTACCCTCCGCTCCTGGCTGATGGGGACAGAGCTGGGAGACCCCCACGCTCTCCCTGGGGCAGGATCAGGGCCTCCCTGGGGCTTGCATGTGTGCAGAGCAGGAGCTCACATGAACTTCCTGCAGAGAAAGCAGCCTCCTACTGAAGAGAAGGGGTGAGTGGCCAACATGTCAGCCCCACACAGGGTGCCCTGGAAGTCTCACTGTTTAATAAAGCCAGAGATCCCTGAAGAAAAACGGAGAAAAAGAATCTTCTAGCAAACTCATTAATTTGGGGGAGCTAAATGTCCATCAAGAGGAGAATAATTATGTCCACTAGAGTTCATCCACCTGATTCGGTCAAGGTCCTTGAGTGTGCTTCTCCCTGCCTCCTGGACCCTTGTCCCTTCTCCTGGTTGGATCTCATGGCTCCGTTTATTGGCATGTGTGATGTATCTGTCCTGGTTGGGTACCGAGGGCTGATGCCCTGAGAAGGAGCAAGGCTCGTAATAGGCATGGAGGCCTGGCTGTGCCAAGCCTAACTCCCCCTAACACGGGCCTAATTTCCCTCTACTCAAAACGGGCATGTTGCTGGAGGGGGACAGGACGTCATAAAGCTTTCAGCTCTGCACTTCTGGGTGCAGCTGTTTGGAGGGCCTTTCTCTGAGATTCTGCTGGCTCGGGTCCTGGAGGGTGAGGCTGGGGAGGTCCCTGAGGGTGAAATGCTGGTGGGAGGGCAGGGTGGAGGGGCGCTGTGGGGGGCCAAGGCAGGCTTGGGGCTAAATGGGCAGCCTGTGGGTGCTGGAGACTAGGAAGGATTCCTGGTAGTTTGGGTGTAACTTGAAATTCTGCCATTTTCCGTCTTATCTCATCATCAGAAGGAAATCAGACGAGAGAGTGTTGAGCTCATTCTAATAGAAGTAATTTTTTTGCCCTCTGGTTCCTATCAATTAAATCCTCTTTTCTGTTGATCATCTTCAGAGACTCTCTGAAAGGCCTTTCTGGACCGATTGGCACAGAGCTAATTAGGCCAGTAAGTACAAGTCAAGTGTCGTCCCCGCAGGAGCCACAGGACAGCTGCTCAGCCCGGGGCACCACTTGGCTTGGGTTTGAAGCTCAACTCTGCTATTAACCAGCTATGTCACTGTTGCTAGGGTACTTACCAGTCTGCGCCTTAACTTTCCTATCTGTGAAATGGGAATAATAGCAGCGCAGACCCATGTATCCAGTATCTACTGGGCATCACTCCTTGGGGTTGTAGAGGAACCTCAGATTCAAGCTGTCCCAAACTGAACTTGACACCTTTCTTCCCCACTCTGCTCCTCTTTTGGCATTCTCCACCTCAGTAAATGGCCCACCATCAGCCAAGCCTCACACCTGGATGCCTAAGGCAGAAAGCTGTAAAGAAGAAAAACCTCGAGTGTCACTTCCTCCAGGAAGCCCTCCTTGATCACTTTCATCCTCCCATGGGTTAGATAGATCTCCAGCAGACTTCCAAGCCATCATGTGTGTGTCTCTGGACATACTTATATTTTAATGATCTCTTGGTATGTCTCTCTCACTACTTGGTGAGGCCCTTCAGGGCAGGGACATTTTAATCTTTTTAGAATCCACAAGACCTAGTATAGGACCTGCTTGAGATGGTTTCTGAGAATCCAAACGTCTGTTATCTCCATCATGCACACGCCCCCCAGCTCCAAATAAACAGGCAATTTATGTGTTTATTTTAAAAAGCTTGATTTATTTATTTTAAAGGAAGGGCAGAGGGAGAGGGAGAGAAAGAATCCTCAAGAAGACTCCACACTGAGCGGGGAGTCCAATACAGGGCTCCATCCCAGGACCCTGACATCTTGACCTGAGCTGAAGTCAAGAGTCAGACACCTAACCGCCCGAGCCACCCAGGCATCCCTAAACAGGCCACTTCAATAAAACAGTGTGTTTGCTTCAAGACGAGTCCCCTAGCCACACTTCTTGGCCAGACTGCAGTTCTAGAGTCTTCCAATACAGAAACCCAGTGCTGCCACCCAGGGTCTGAGGTGCAGCAGGAGCTCAGGAGGGAGGCACGGAATGACGAGTGGACTCGAGAGTTACCCTATCCTTTTTAAAATTTTTATTTTTTATTTATGTATTTACGTACGTATGTATTTATAAATATTAAATTCTTCTTTTTAATTCCGGTACAGTTAACGTACAGTGTTCTATTACTTTCAAATGTGCAATAGAGTGATTCCACACTTCCCATACGTCACCCGGTGCTCATCACGGACAAGCGCCCTCCTTAATCCCCATCACCCATTTCCCCCCTCCCCCAGGCCCTCCCCCTGGTAACCAGCAGTGTGTTCTCTATAGTGAAGAGTCTGTTTCTTCGCTCTCCTCTCTTCTTTTCCTTTGCTTGTTTCTTTCTGTCTGTTTCTTGAATTCCACATATGAGTGAGATGATATGGTATTTGTCTTTCTCTGACGGACTCCTTTCGCTTAGCATGATACTCTCCAGCTCCATCCACTTTGTTGCAATCCCGTGCTTTTCTTTGCCTTTCTGCATCCCTCCAATTAATTCCCAAGCCCTTCAGCCTTTTCCTGCCTCGGGGCTCCTGTCAGCCCCCTCAGGGGCTGCCCTGGTCCATGCCGCTCCAGGCCCACAGCACCAGGGCAAAGGCCAGCTGCCCCCACAGTCCCACTCCCCTCGGGCCATGGGAACTGCTAAAGGCCCTCTAGCAGGACCAGGGCTCCTGTCGGGGCACTCACCCCGTTAATCAGCTCCTTCCCTGCCCTCTTCCCCTCCCTGGGCTCAGTGCAAGAACCCATTGTTCCCGAGAGCCCTGCCTGCTAGTCCCCTGTGCCAGGCACACAGCCAGCGGGACCTGTGCTCCTGCACTTTCCTTAAAGACAGGACCAGGACCCCAGCACCTAACACCTCATCAGTCTTCAACATATGTTTGGTGTCGTTCCCATGGCTCGTCTCTTAACTTGCAGGCCTGCCGAGTGATTTTATTGAGTCACTTAGGCTCTGTCCTCAGCACGCTCAGGAACCCCTCTGCAGGGTACTTTGTGGCCTTTCTGGGGCTAACACGTCATAGGCCCGTAGAGGCATTTTTATCCATTTTACTGCTGTCATCTGTGTGCAGGCGTGACGAGGAATGCCCCTGTGGACTTCTCAATTTCCAGCTGTTTGCAGATGCCTGTAGTACTCCCCTAAACCATCGCCCCCCCCCCGACCTTTGAGCGGGAGACCAGCCCCCCTGGTATGCTGTCTGCTCCCCCAGAGAAAGCCCGAGGTGGGCAGGGACTATCAGCTCAAAGTGACATGCGGGGCTCTCAGAGGAAGGAGTCTTCAGAGAGTCACTCCCCACCTTCACTTGGGCCCCAACTGTATTTCTTCTTGCTGCACACGTATATATCAGATTTGATTTTGCAATTGCCTTCCAGTTTCAATTTAAAGATGGCAGTCTAGGGGCACCAGGGTGGCTCAGTCGGTTAGGTGTCTGACTCTTGGTTTTGGCTCAGGTCATGATCTCAGGGTCGTGAGACCGAGTCCCACATCAGGCTCCATGCTCAGTGGGGAGTCTGCTGGAGATTCTTTCTCTCCCTCTGCTCCTCGTCCCTTAGTTCTCACCTTCTCTAAAATAAACCTCTAAAATAAATAAATATTAAAAAAAAAAACCAAAAATGGCAGCCTCACAGTTTCAAATTTCAGCTTGTTTCTTTTCTTTTCTTTTTTCTTTTTAAGTAAGCTTGACGCCCAATGTGGGGCTTGAACTCACGACCCTGAGATCAAGTTGCATGCTCTACGGACTGAGCCAGCCAGTTGCCCCTTCAGTTTCTCAATTTAAAAAGTGAAACAGGATTCGTGTGAAGGAGGCATTCTGAATTCGCCGAGGCTCCGCTGGGCATTTATTACTTCACCCTTTCTCCAAATGTGCTCCCGGGACCAGCGGGAAGCAGCACCGTCAGCAGAACCTGGGAACTTGTTAGAAATGCAGATTCTCAGGCCGCACCCAGACCCCTGACCCCCAGTCTCTGAGGCCTGGGCCCACAGTCTGTTTCACAAACCCCAGACATGATTCCGTGGATCTTCCAGGTAGAAGCGCTGAACTAACCTGTAGCCCCAAGTGTTGAGAGCAATCAGCTGGTTCTGAGAGATTCCATGAGAATTCAGGCAGGGACAACTAATGGCTTTCTCGTTTTAAATTTTTTTTATTTTTTTTTTTTGGTTTTTTATTTAATGGCTTTCTTTTTAATTCAAGCCTAAACCAGGGAGGTTCTCAGATTTTAGCTGCACTGGACTCCCCTGGAGGGCTTGTTAAAACACAGCTGGCTGGGCCCCACCCCAGGGTCTCTGATTCGGTAAGTCTGGGGCGGGGCCTGAGAATCTGCATTTCTACCAAGGTCCCCGTGATGCAAGCCATGTGGTACTTGTCTGGGGACCACAGTTTGAGAACCACTGCCCTGAGCAATTTCCGAAATAAACGCTTGCCTGACTGCTGGATACCAAAGTAGGTGCTGCGTGCTCAGCATTAGGTCAGTATCGTAGTTGATAGGATACTCTTCGAGGGTTTTAAAAAAATCTGTTTGCTTTTTAAATGAGTTCAAAGGCTTTTAGTGGCAATATCTCATTGCATCTTAGCTTTCTCATCTATGAAATGGGTAGGTCGTGTACCTGCCCCCCACTGTTATGAGAGAATCCACAAAAAGTGCCTAGCCCAGTGCCTGGCACACTGTTACATCCTTTCTGGAAATTACTTCTTATGACTATGATCTCATATTTGTGTTGGACTAGGAAATTAGTGCCATAAGTCCTCCTGCGAATCCCAAATCATATGAAGTTTATATATGAAAACTGAGAAAGGGGCCCCTGGGTGGCTCAGTCAGATGAGGGTCTGACTCTTGGGTTTTTGTTTTTTGATTTTGTTTTTGTTTTGTTTTGTTTTTTAAAGATTTTATTTATTTATTTGACAGAGAGAGAGATAGTGAGAGAGGGAACACAAGTAGGGGGAGCAGCCGAGGGAGAGGGAGAAGCAGGCTCCCCGCTGAGCAGGGAGCCTAATGCAGGGCTTGATCCCAGGACCCTGAGATCTTGACCTGAGCTGAAAGCAGACGCTCAACCGACTGAGCCACCCAGGTGCTCCTATTTTTTTTGGTAAGATTTTATTTATTTATTTGAGACAGAGAGAGAGAGCATAAGCAGGGAGGAGGGTCAGAGGGAGAGGGAGAAGCAGACTCCTTGCTAAGCAGGGAGCCCGATGTGGGGCCCGATCCTGTCCTGGGATCATGACCTGAGCCCAAAGCAGATGCTTAACCAACTGAGCCACCTGGGTGCCCCTTGACTCTTGGTTTTGGCTCAGGTCACGATCTTGGGGTCCTGGGATTGAGCCCCATGTCGGGCTCCACGCTCAGAGTGGTATCTGCTTCGCCCTCCCCCTCTGTCCTTCCTCCCTGGCTCGTGCTCTCTGTCTCTCTCTCTCAAATGAATAAATGAATAAAATCTTTAAAGAACTGAGAATGAACTGCATTCTGTTCCAAGCCCGGGAGTGGGGAGACACTGTTCCTAGCCCTGGCGGGGTAGGCGTCTGCGTGCCCTCAGCTGTACCAGCTTGGCCCCGGGGCTGGGCGGCCCAGAGATGGACAAAGAATTAGAAAAGGCGGTGCTGAATCTGTTGCTCAGGTGAAATGTTACTGCAGTTTGGGTTGTAAAAGTAACACGTGCTTGTTGTGACAAACTGATATGTCAAAGCCTCTCTGTCCTTCAGCATGGCTGGAGGCGGCCACTCGCCAGCAATGTGGTCTGCGTCCTTCTCCACCGCCTGGGGACATGCGAATGCACAGCGGAGGGTTTCATTGTCTTCCTGTAGGGCAAGTTCAGTATCCGTCTGATCCAAGATTTCCTGCTTTGGTCTTCAGAGAGGTACTGTCAATGACATGAATTGCTTTGGGTGACTTTTGTGGCATAGAAGGTGTCTGCTCCTCACGCTCGTCAGGAGAACAGGGTGTCCTGATACTGAGTCAGTGCACAGAAGCCTTTTCTGTTCCCAGAGGTTCCAGCCAGGGGTGATGGGGGAACCGAGTTTAGTCAGGGAGCAGGAGCCAGCCGGGCCCCCGGAGGAGAGGGCCTCTCTTGCAACATGCCAAGTCTGCCCACAGTTGCCCCTGCAGAGCAGACTGACCTCAGGCCCACGGGTTGCAGACTTTATACCCGCAGCCGAAGCGAGTGCCCATTGCAGGATGGGGCTGTTGGCGCTCACCGGGAGTTGCCCTGTCTTCCCAACAACTCGTGCTCACCTGTCCAGCCTGCCAGAGGGAAAGCAATTCTGCACTTTCTGCCCTGTCCTTCCTCCACTGACAGTGTCTGTGAGGGCCCATTCCTGCTCACAAGACTCATGAGTCCTAGGCGACCCCAGTGTGTTGCCTGCCCCCCTCCTCTCTGGCCTCGGCAACCTGCCCACCTCCTCCAGCAAGGCTCCCCCTCTGAGCATTCACACCTCTACCCTCTAGGCTAGGCACCCTCCTCTCCATCCTCCCTGTTCCCTCCTTCTGTGTCAGCTGAGATGCCTGTCCCTCCTAGGAGCTCTCCCCTTCTATGTGCTCCCCCAGCCAGCGGCTCATCCCTCACTTTTTTTTTTTAAGACTTTATTTATTTGAGAGAGAGAGCAAGAGAGAGCACGCACAAGCGGGAGAGAGGGAGAAGCTGGCTCCCTGCCGAGCAGGGAACCTGATGCGGGGCTCAATCCCAGGGCTCTGGGATCAGGACCTGAACTGAAGGCAGCCACTTAACCAACTGAGCCACCCAGTCACCCCTGTCTCTCACTTTCTAGAATCACCCATCCTTTCAAAATATGTTTAGACACAAACTGGGTGATATATTATAAGTATTGTTCTGAAACTTGCTTTTCCCCTTTAACATTTATCTTGACCACTGTTGTGCGAGCTCCCTGCCATCTATCCCTCGGTCAGGGTGTATGGTGAGGGATTGGATGCTTGCCCTGCTGGTGGACACTGGGTTGTTCCCACATTCACCATTACAGAGTGTTGCAAAGAACATTCTTGTGCACACATCTCTGCACAGATGGGGAAGAATAGTCTAGGAAAGAAATCTGAAGGTAGGGGCCCCTGGGTGGCTTAGTTCTCCCTCTACAGGGGTTTGTGCTCTCTCTCTGTCAAATAAATAAATGAAATCTTAAAGAAAAATCTGAGGGTAGTGGGGCACCTGGGTGGCTTAGTCTGTTAAGCATCAGACTCTTGATTTTGGCTCAGGTCGTGATCTCGTGGTCATGGGATCAAACCCCCAACGGGTTCTGCACTCAGCATGGAGTCTGCTTGTCCCTCTCCCTCTGCTCCTATCCCTGCTCATTCTCTCTCTCTCTCAAATAAATAAATAAATAAATAAATAAATAAATAAATAAATAAAATCTTACCCAAAAAATCTGAAGGTAGATTTGCTGGGTCAGATGGTAGTTACTCACTTTAAATTTTGAAAAGAAATTCCAAAGTGCTCTCCAGAACCTAAGTACCTGTTTTTGCTTCTACCAATGGTGAGAGGGCCCTCACCAGTGTCCAAGGCCTGTGGCACTGAACACTGGCACATCCTTTCTAGAGACCTATCAGGCAGTGTCTCCCAGCAGCCCCGGGCGTCCCTTTTCCCGGGCTTCTCCCTCCCACCTGCTGGTCTGAGGCGTGCAGGTCTTCCGGAATCCAGAAAGCCTCTAGGGGTGGGGCCCCATCTGAGATGCGGGGAGAACAGGAACCAGAGGCCTTTAGTAGTTAATGAAAAACCCCTTTGTGTTGCTGATCAACCCGCTGGGGCTTTGACATGCTTTTTGTTCCATTTTGTCATTTCTGTGGCTTTGGAAGTGGCAGGTGCCCTGACAACAAGCCTGTGAATCTGCCGGTGTTGAAAGTGGGTAACAGGTGAGGCCCCTGGTGGTGGCTGGCGGTAACAATGGCTCTAGCCCAGAGTCTTATTTCCAACATTCACATATCCAGCCACGAACAATCCATTCATTGGTAAGCTAATGACCGAGCGCTTTCCACATGTCAGGCACTGTATTAGGCTTTGGGATGCAGCATCATTAAGCGGATACAGATTTGAGGGGGCAGAATGCACGGGGGCTGTTCCCAGCAAAGGCCCCAAAGTAGAAAGGAACACTGGGTGGGGAGAGAGAGAGAGGATGCTTGAAGGTAAGCAGGGGCTGGATCCCCTAGGTTTTGAAGTGTACCCCGAGAGCAATGGGAAACCACCGAAGAATTTGTAGCCAGGGTAGATAGAGTAACAGGATTTGATTTATGATATTAAAGGTTCCCTCCATTTACTCTGGGATGTGAGGACCCAGTTGACCTCGGGCTTGGAGGAAAGAGCCAAGCATCAACTCTGGGTAAGAGAATCACTGGGTTTCTGTTCCCCTGGATAGTTTGAATTCCTCCCTCGTTCCTGAGATGGGGCTAGGATTAAATGACTGTGGCTTTGAAATTGTGCAAGTGTGGGGAGGGGAAGGATGGGGGCAGGAGGCCCAGCCTCTGGCAGCCAGCCCCTAGCGATGCAGGGCCAAGGACCGTGTGCTCCATTAGTCCTTGCAGAAGCAGGGAGGCTTGGGGGTGGGAAGCCTGGAGCAACCAGATGGGAGGAGAGTGGGCCTGAGGCACCAGGTCCCTTTATACCCACTACCTCTCACTAGCACCCCACACTGCCCACCCTTCCCCAGAGAAAGATGGCAAGGCTTTGCAAATTCGCTAGGCTAAAGCTTTTCAAAACCCCACTGCAGAACCCATCTGAATCATGAACTGAGCTGCTTCTCCAAGTACATCGCCTCCCTTAACGCTCAAGGCTGCCCAGTCAGAGGGTGACATGCCCATCAAACAGTAGAGGAAGCTGCCCCTCTGAGCAGCTGAGTTGCCCAAGTTCTGCACCTGTAAGGTTGGAGCCTGGGTCTCATCCTGGTCCCTTCACCCTTCTCTAGCCTCTCAGAGGCTTGGCGTTAACCTTCTAGGTGTCTAACCTCAGAATACCTGTGGGTCCTCCCAGCCCCTCACTTCCTCCTCAGCTGGGCTCCCATACTCGCTGCCCTGCTAGTCAGCCCACTCGGCCCCTCGGAATGCAGGGGACCCCGGGCACCGTGTCACCCTACAGGACTCGAGGTCATCAGTCCCCTCGCTGGACCACGTGCTGCTGGAAGGCCAGCCTCTGCTCTGATCCACCTGTCCCCGTTCCCCCTCCACCCTGGAAACCGACCTGGCACACAGCGAACGTGCTGTGTAAGGTTTGTGGGGGTCGTTGAGAGACCCTTGGCAAAGACCTGGGGTTTTTCAGAGTGGCCCAGTGAAAAGCGAGCTCCCCGCTTCTGCGCCATAGCCAGGCTGTCCCAGATTCTAGGAGTGCAAGGGTCAAGGCAGGAGCGTGCTTCCCTGGAGGGCAGGGGATGAAGTGGTTCAGGGCACAGCCTCTGTCCGGGCCCAAATCTTGGCCACACGCTAACGCCGTGAGCTTGGACGACTTACTCAGCTTCCCTTTGACTCAGTTTCCCCATCAGTAACTGGAGGTGTGTTCGTCCCTATTTTATAGGGTGGTGATGAAGATAAAACGAGTTATCACGCATAGCATGCTTAGAAGAGTGCCTGGCAAATACTTTGTTTAAGATAAACTGAGGCATATTGAACATTGTAGCATTTAGTTGAGCAAAAATGGATTTGAATCAGGTGGTATCCAATCTAGCAGATAGAAAAGAGCTCTGAGGAGCTGTACAAAAGACTTTCATAGGCAGAAGGGGGCAGGAGCAGGGAAGTTCTACTAGGAACAAACAAACAAACAAAAACCCAGATTGGGGATTGCAAGGTCCCTCTCTCTGAGGGGAGGACTGGGGTCTATGGGGCAGATGACCTCAGTAGTGCTGGCCAAATGATTCCTGACTGACTGGCTTAAGATTCCATTTCTGGGAGAGCCAACACTGTAATTAAGTTCAGTCTTGGTTTGGTGACTGGTGTTTAGCATAAGTGACTCCATTTTGGGCCTTTCTTTTTTTCTTTTTTATGTTTTTATTTTATTTCTTTGAAGTAATCTCTACACCCAACATGGGGCTCACAACCGTGAGATCAAGAGTCCTGCGCTCTATGCTCTACGGACTGAGCCACCCAGGCACCCCTGCACCATGTTTTTTAACAATGTAAACATTTGTGTTTCTCGTCCTGCCCTCCAAAGACTCAGAGCTTGGCAGAGGGACTGAGAGGCAATTGTGCTAGCATATAGTACACTCCCTAAGTGGGGACCTAGGACTCTACATAACCTTGGACCCCACATTTTTGAAGCCGAGGAGGTTCCTGGGATGTTCCCATTTTAAGCTTCTGACAGCTTCTGATTCATAATTGGGAAAGAACTGCTCTTTGTTTGGGGAAAACCGCTTCAAAATTAAAGCCAGAAATTTGTTTTTGAGCTGAGTTTTTGCCTGTGAGCAAAATCGTCCTGTTCCTAACTATGAAGAGTTGTCCTTCCTGGGAGCAGAGTTGCTTCTGAGATGGTGATCCTGGTAATAAGGAAAAAAAGCCAATTATCAGAAGGAAGGAGGGAGACAGCTTATTGCCCTCACGGGGCCCAGGGCAGGCTGGGGGCCAGGTCTTTGTGGAGAGTCTTGGTCACGAGGAGGTGGGCACTAGATGGTTGGCTGGTCCCAGCCACAGGGCAGCAGACCGGACCAGAGAGTGCCCTCTGGGCTGGCAAGGGGGGTCCAGCGGGCAGCCCACAGAGCAGGGGGTCTCCTGGCCCACAGGACGCTTTTCTCTTCTGCAATGTAATTCCCTCCTGCCATTCCCAAACCTTCCTGGAAAAGTTTCTTTCTGGTCCTAGCCATATTTTGGGAAATCAAGGAGGATCCTGTCCCTGTAGCCGGATGCATAGAGCCTGAAGACAAAGACCTCCTCAGAAAAATATTCCAGGGAGGAAAAGTGGCCTTCCTAAGGCCTTCCTAAGGCCTCAGCCCACGGCTCCTTGAGCATTAAAGGGAAGGGTGACCTTTCAGGCTGGAGAACCTGAGGGATCAGGAATGACTCAGCTGAGGAGCGAGGAAAGCCAGGGCTCAGGGAGGGCTGCACAGAGGAGGTGACTCATAAGCAGAGGTTTGTAGGATGAATAGGAGTTCATCCTGAAGCAGATGAGTGAAGTTACTCCTCCTGCTCTCCCCGGTTTCCACCCATCACACATCACCTGGGAAATTAGCACCGGCCTTTGGGAGAGCCCTAAATTTCAGCAAAACTAGGCTACTTGGAGCACCCACTTGGAGCAGAAGAGTGGGGGCAGCCTCTGCCTTTTTGAGTCATCCGTGGGGAGGGACAGGTTTCTGGCTCCCTTGGGCTCCTCTAGGCTTTCTAAGCGTGGCAATGAATACCATTCCCAGTCCCACCTCAGGCACTTCAGATTCACTAGAGTGCTTATAGATTGCTTTTGTCAAAATGTGTGAATTCCCCTGGGGGCAGGGAGATTTATTCAGTCTTTGCCGAGTTGGCTCTTATTTGCCGTTACCTGCAAAAATATATTTCTTGGGCCCAGTTCCCAGAGGAGCGATGTTAGGTCATTACTCCGTGAATTGTTAGGCTGTAAAGGAGCCATTCCTCACTCATCCGCGGCTCGGCAATGGTGGCTCGGCGGCCGGGTCACCGCAGGCGCTCCTGTTACGGCCATCTGTTGTGGTGGCAGCCGATGATGGCTCTGCAGGTGCAGAAAGTGGACACTTGGGAATTATTTGTGGGTGCACATTTAACCGTTTCTCCCCTGCCTCTGTTCTAATATATGATGCAACAGAGCCAGCCCGCTGAGCAAAGGAACACAGAGAGGTGGGCGTTCAGAGTTCATCAGAAATTTTGAGTGTCTCTGCCCATGACCCCTTGAGGCGGAAACGAGTGGGGGTCTGGGGCTCTTCTGCATTCTTTCGTCTTCTGATGTATACATCGGGGGCTCCACCACCAGGACCAGGTCAATGACAAGGCTGGACACAGGCCCCCAAAGCAGGTCAGTAACTTGGTTTATTTCTGATGCTGGCATTTTCTCCCCTCTCCCGGGCAGCCTCTCCTCTGTGGAAACTCCCTTGCAGCCTCCCCTTCCTCATCAGAGCTCCCCAACAGGACCAGGGTCCTGTTGCCTCAAGGCGTGATGGGGGACATGAGGGACGATGCTGACTCTGCAGTTAATTCTGGGAAGTTGCTAATGCCTGAAGCAGCCTGATCTGCAGCCTTCCCCACGAAAGAGGCTTCCATTTTGAGGATTAGCACAGGTCTGTGTAGTTAAACCAGTGGTTCTCAATCAGAGCAATTGTGGTCCCTCCCATCCTACCCTGAGCACATTTGGCAACACCTGGAGACATTTTTGGTTGTCATAACAGTGGGGAGGGAGTTTATTGGCATCTAGTGAGTAGAAGCCAGGGATGATGCCACACATCCTATAATGCATGGGCCTCTCCAGACAAAGAATCACATGGTTCCAAATGCCCACTGTACCCAGGTTGAGAAATCCTGAGTTAGAAAGAGCTGGATTCCAGCCTGGCCAAAAAAAAAAAAAAAAAGTGCTGCTTTCTGTCCCTTCAGGGAGGGATAAGCCTGGGAGAAGTAGGACGTGGAAGGCAGGGCAGGGGAAGGAGAATTTTGTATCCTTCCATCCCATTCTTGATTTGCAGGACGAGCAGGGACTCCTTTGGGAGCAATGCTGCCCAAAAGAAATTTCTGTAGTGATGGGAATGCTCCCTATTTGTGGTCTGATAGCCACTAGCCACATGTAACTTATTGGGTACTTAATATGTGCCTATTGAGTAAGAGAGAGGGCTGAATTTTTAATTTTATTTATTTTCAATTAAAGTTAAATAGCCACAGGTGGCTAATGTCCACCCTAATGAAAAGTGCAGTGTGAAAGTACTCAAAACTGCCCCTCTCTGGGGTGTCACACCCGCTGGGTGTGGGGCTGGTGTGCTTCATTCACAGTGAGGAGCTAACTCACTGCCCAGTCCTCCTACTAAGTGAGGGGGTTCAAACAGAAAGTGGACAGGGCTACTGCCCCAGCAGTGTAAGTGGGGCCCCGGACCCTGGCAGTGTGCATGTGGAAGCCTGAGCCTGCACAGACCTGGAGGCCAGCAGCTCTGTCCCCGGGAGGCCTCAGGAGTTTTCAGGAGCTCTCACTCCTGAGCCAGGCACAGGGGGCAGGGCAAGGATAACCTCTGGTCAGATGCAGAAAGGGCTGAAACCTACCAGGTTCCCCAAGTTGGAGCCCTATAAGGAGGCTCACGCCAGCTCCACTGCTTCTGTGACCCCAGGGAGAGGGTGGAGAGGTGACCTTCTGGCCCCACAGAGCAGAGGAAAGCAGACCCATAGATGCGAGGCCCTTTCAGGCTCCACCCACAGCACAGATTTTGAGAAGATGTAGCTCACTTAGAGATCACTTCATTCTTACCGTAATAGATGAGTTTTGCAATAAAATATCAATGCTGATGTTGGGGTGAGGGTTAAATCCTGGGGCAGAACTTCGATTCTGATGGAAGAGCTGGCTGGTCAGCTCAGTCTGTTTCTATCATTGTTCATAATGGTAATTTTACTTTTTTTAAAGTCATCTCTACACCCAACGTGGGGCTTGAATTTATAAGCCTGAGATCAAGAGTTGCGTGCTTTACTGACTGAGCCAGCCAGGGGCTCCCATAATCGTAATTTTAAAATGTCAGGTAAATATTGAAACCTGTAGATTTCTGCATAGTTAACTTCCCTAACTCCTTCATGTCTTTGCTAAGCCCACCTCTTCTCACGCACTGACATGATCCACCCCACCCCCGCCCCAGCGTGCCCGAGCCCCTCCTTCCCTGCTCTATTTTCCCTGGGGACACTTCTCAGGCCACAAGTCCCTCTAAAACTGACTTACTTATTTGGTTGATTTCGATCACCTGCCTTGCCCCATGAGCACCTAACCTTCAAGAAGGCAGGGTGTGAGCCTGTTTTGTTCCCTTCAGCAGCCCTAGGGATGAACAATCACACCTGCCAGGTGAATGACACATGTCAGGCACTGTCAGCTCTGTGCGTGGGCTGCTGCTTGTCACTTCATGGTTTTGGTCACAGAAGAAGGAGGAGCAAATGGAGGGAGGCCTGGGGCTTCAGTGACTGTCCCCAGGATGACCAGGCCAGTGTGTGGCAGGGCAGGGAGTGGAATCCCTGTGTCTGCCCAATACTGCTTTCCTGGCTATGCCCTGCGGGACAGAACCGTCACCATGACCCATGGCTGCCCCATGGGTCTGGCAGCCCACCACGCCTCCTGGGGAGATTTCGAGCTTCCCGGGAAGGGCTGGGATCCTTTCCCTAACTTGCCAGAGAGGCCAAGGGAGAGATGCTTAAAGCTAAGCTTCTAGAAGTCCTTGCCCAGTGGAGTTTTACCTGAAAAAGCCCAATGAACAGATCACATCTCTGCAACAAGAACAGAGATCAATGGGAAAAGAAGATTCCGATGACAGAACTCTGAATTTACTGACAACCTTCCCAAGAAAGTATCTTTTTCCATGAAGTTGGGTGAATCGAACTTCAGTTTCAAGCACTAATTCAGAGACATTTCTAGAACAGAGTTCTAGAATATTCCTTGGTAATCCAATCTGGGGTCACCCTCCAAGAAATTCACTTCTTCTGTATCTCTGCAGAGAGGGAGGCTGGAGGGGGATCCAGGAGACATGGGTGGGGAGAGGGAAGAAAATGCTACCTGCTCAAGTACTTCAGAGGGACTCCCACTCCCAATGTGTTCTAAGTGCACGTGTTCCCGTCACTACTGCTGCAGAGCAGAAACATGGAAAGTTCGCAGCTTGAGACAAGTGGTTTATCATGCTCACGGGCGCTGTCGGGGATTCAGATGGGGTCCAGCATGGGATGGCCGGTCGCCGCCCCGCACTGTCTGAACCTCACTCGTGGCCAGGACTTGAGCGGGTGCTGCGGCCCAGAGTGTCTGCCCATGAACAGTCTGGGACCGGAAGCTTCCTCACAGCATGGCCACCTCCAGGGCTGCTCAGACTTCTCACTCAGAAGCCCATGCATCAAAGCCCAGGTGGCCCAGCAAACAGGGCAGAGGCCGAATGGACTTTGCTGATGTAAGTTGGAAGTTATTCTGCGTCACTTCTGTCTCACACTGTTGTGGTGACAGGCTAGTCACAAGTCCACTCAGAGTCCAGCTCAAGGGGGCTATAGACGCTGCCTCTCAAAGAGTCTGTAGCCACACCAGAGGGCCATATAGTTCTGAATCACGTCACCCACAGGCTGATTAAATATATACATATTTTTGATAGTCTTGTCTTTATTCTCTTATTGTTTATTCATAATGTGGTCAATTTTTTTAATTTTTAATTTTTAAAAATTGTGGTAAAGTACACATAAAATTTACCATCTTAACCATTTCTAAGCAGGCAGTTCCGTGGCATCGAGCCCATTCACACTGGTGCACAGCCAGTACCACTGTCTTTCTCCAGAGCTCTTTTCATCTTGCAAACCTGAAAATCTGTCCCCAGTAAACACGAACTCCCCCAACACCCCCACCCCCTGGCAACGGCCATTCCGCTTTTCATCTTTATGAATTTGACTCGTCTAGATAGCTCACGTAAGTGGAATTATACAGTATTTGTCTTTTTGTGACTGACTCATTTCACGTAGCATAATGTCCTCGAGGTTCGTCCATGTTGTGGCACGTGTCCGAATTTCCTTCCTTTTTAAGGCTGAAGAATATTTTATTGTGCGTATGCCTCACATTTTTCTTTATCCACTCAACTGGTGGGGGACAGTTGGGTTCTTCCGTGTTTTGGCTACTGTGAATAATGCTGCTATGAATGTGGGTGTGCAAATATCACTTTGAGACCCTTTTAATTTGGGGGGCATATACCCAGAAGTGGAATTGGTGGATCATGGAGAAATTCTATTTTTAATTTTTTGAGAAACCTCTGAACTCTTTCCCATAAATGCTACACCAGTTTAGACTCATACCAACAGTGCATAAGAGCTCCATTTTCTTCACATCCTCGCCAACATTGCTATTTTCTGCTTTTTTGAATAGTGGCCATCTTAATGGGTGTGAGTGACTTAATATATTTTATTTATATTTAATCCTGAGAAAACCTCTTGAGATGCAAACTATGGTTATCATCCTCAGTTTTAGAAAACAGAAAACTGAAGAGCAGAGAAGCTGGTAGGTGATCGTGCCAGAATTCAAATCCAGGCCTGCCAGTGCCCACTCTCTTTCAGCGGGGCTGGTTGCAGCTCCGGATCCCTCAAAAGTCTTTAGTTCCTGGGGCACCTGTAAGGCTTAATCGGTTAACCCTCTGACTCTTGACTTTGACTCAGACCATGATCTCAGGGTGGTGGGATCCAGCCCCATGTCTCTCCCTCTGCCTCCCCCCCCCCATGCACGTGTGTGCATGCTCTCTCTGCCCTCCCCTCAAAAAAATTTTTAAAAATTTCTTCAGTTCTTCTGGGAAGCCCCTCCCCTTCCTGTGTCCCTTCCCATCTCTCTCAGTGCACCTGGCACCTATCCTGCCATCTGAACCCACTGACCGGAGAATGTGGAGCCGAGGTTCTAATGAGACTCAGGGGTGCCCACCCCGACTTAACCAACCAAGGGAAGCAATATAGCGTGCAGTACAAGAGCACCGAGGCTACGAATCAGGGCCTGTGGTCCGTGGCCCAAGTTTGAGACTTTTTGCATTTGCCCAAAGGACTCAGCCCCTCTGGACCTCAATTTGCTCTTCCATAAAATGGGAGGATACACAGGGGCGGTTCAATCCAGAGGAGGTTAAGTGAAGTGTGCAAGGAAGATACATGATAAACCTTACGGTACTGTTAGTCTTCGTGGCTGTGTTGGGGGTGTGTTCCGTATAAGGGCTCTGGCTGTCCCTCCGCACTTCTGGCACGATTCTGTTGCTAGGCTCCTGCTCCATCCCCTGGGGCCCAGGAAGGGGAAAGCAGCCGCCTGTCATTTTGTGCTTTTTGGAGGCAACATAATGTATCAGGAACACCGAGTACTTTATTTTTTATTTTTTTTTAAAGATTTTATTTATTTATTTGACAGAGATAGACACAGCCAGTGAGAGAGGGAACACAAGCAGGGGGAGTGGGAGAGGAAGAAGCAGGCTCATAGCAGAGGAGCCTGATGTGGGGCTCGATCCCACAACGCCGGGATCACGCCCTGAGCTGAAGGCAGACGCTTAACCACTGCGCCACCCAGGCACCCCAGGAACACCAAGTACTTTAAATGCCCACGACTGGTCATCAGAAAGAACGATTACCCAACATTTGCAGCAGCATGGACGAGCCTGGAGGAGATTATACTGAGTGAAATAAGTCAAGCAGAGGAAGACAATTATCATATGGTTTCACTCATTTATGGACATAAGAAATAGCAGGGAGATCGGTAGGAGAGGAAGGGAAGAATGAAGGGGGGGTAAACAGAAGGGGGAATGAACCACAAGAGACTATGGACTCTGGGAAACAAACTGAGGGCTTCAGAGGGGAGGGGGGTGGGGGGCTGGGCTAGCCCGGTGATGGGTAGTAAGGAGGGCAGGTATTGCATGGTGCACTGGGTGTTATACGCAAACAATGAATCATGGAACACTACATCAAAAACTAAGGATGTACTGTATGGTGACTAACATAACATAATAAAAAATTAAAAAAAATAAAGTTAGCAGGTTACTTAAGCAAAAAAAAAAAAAAAAAAAAAAAAAAGTGCCCACAGCTGGCATTTGATTCTGGCTGTGTGGCTGAGCAGTCGTGACGAAGCCCCCACGGAGCCTCAGTTTCCTTGGCTACAAAATCAGAGTTCAAAATGCCATTTCAAGGGGCTGCTGCATGTGAAGGGCCGGCATAATGTCTGAACACTGAAGATGTGCCGTAAATAATATGTGTTATTTTCCCTGTATGGGGAGAGAGGGCCGGGAGCTGTGAAGTCCCACCTACCTCGGGGAGAGCAAAGCTGGGATCCCACTGCCCTCCCTGCGCTCCATTGGAGGAAGCGCTCCATTCTTGATTCTGCCCTGCCACCTGCTGGTACGGTTTTGAGCTTCAGTCTCAGAGGCGGGGCCCAAGTTCAAGGTCCTATGGGGTGCAATTGAGAAGTAGGAGTTAGGGGCGCCTGACTGGCTCAGAGGAGCATGCCACTCTTGATTTTGGGGTTGTGAGTTCAAGCCCCACTTTGGGTGTAGAGATTACTAAAATAAAGATATAGATTTTTTTTTAAAAAGTGGGAGTCAAGCGTCACTCTTTGTCCCCAGGCCCTCACCACCCACTTAATTATTTCAATTGTTCCTCCAGTGCTTTTCCCTTCCCCCCAAGTCCTGAGGATGTGCCCCAGTGTAACAGACACGACTGTGAGGCTGCGTCTATACCAAAACACGTGGGCGTGGGCGTCCTCGGGGGCTTTCTGAGCCCAGAGCCCAGGAGGAAGAGCGAAGACAGAAGGGAAGGGGCCAGGTGGGGCTGGAGGAGGAGGGACAAGCCCTGACCAGGGGGCTGATGGGTTCCTGGGAGGCTCCTCGTCCTCCCAGGGGGAGGTGACTGCCTGGTTTGGAGCTTTAATCTTCTTGTCACAGAAGCTCTATTCACCCTCCCAATGGGGTCCTAGGCTCTTTAAGCCCCAGAACAGAAGTGGAGGGGCTCGGACATTTGTGGAGAGGTGAGAACCTCTCCCCCCTTAACCCTCTCAGAGCAGCCAGCAGGGGAATAGCCCGTCTGGTGCACCTTGGGTCTGGAATGCTCTTGGCTCGTGCCCCATGGGCAGCATTCGGACCTGAGCCTGCAAGTCTCTGCTATCTCTTAGGACAATTTCTCTGGGGCGGTGGGTGGTGAGAACAGTGAGTGGCTGACCATGAGACAGTGGCCCCTCGCAACCCCTGGGCACTCGCTCGTCAGGCTGGATCTATGTGCCTCACATGAGAGATGCCTGTGCCCTCAGTCAGAATTATGGCCCGAAGTTTCCCCCAGAACTGAAGGAAGTGGGAATGTGTGTGTGTAGGGGGACCCTAGGAAAGAGTCTACAATCCCACACTCTGATGTGGCCCAAAGAGGAAGGGCTGACGATGGCTGCTTTGTCCCCCTGACAAAAAAGAGTCAAAAGTCCTTCTTAGGTAACGAGGATAGAGCCTCATGGCCAGGACGTCCTGTTAAGGAACTTACCCTGTTCCCAAGGACAACATTACCAAATGTAATTACCTTTGGCAACTGTTACTTAAGAACCAAAGGAAGAAGGATGGGCTTTGCTCAAAGCTTCTTATTTTGAAAACAAAACCCCAAAACCAAAAAAACCCAAAACAAAGAACACAGAAAAGTTGAAACGGTGATTCAATAACCACTCCTGTATCTGTCACCTGTATTCACCAGGTCCTCATACTGTGCCCTACTTGGCTCCTTTCCATCTCTCTCCATAGATAGGGTGTGGCTGCTGACAGAGATACAGACGTAGCAGTAGATAAATCTAGACCGGCAGATACACACTCAGCCATGTGCGTGGAACGGTTCGAAAGGTGCTGACTTGGTGACATCCCACCTGCGTTAGGGACTGAATGTTTGCGTCCCTCCAAAATTCATCTGTGGAAGGCCGAACCTCCCATGTCCCCATGCGACGGTATTATGGGGTGGGGCTTTGGGGGATGGGGGTTAAGCCCTGAGGGTTCTCTCACTTTCTTTCTGCCATGTGAGATGTTGGTCCCTCTGCAACTGGAAAACGGCTGTCACTGGAGTCTGACCATGCTGGCCCCTGGTCTCAGACTTCGAGCCTCAAGAACAATGAGAAAGAAATGTCTGTTGTCTCTAAGCCACGCAGTCTATGGTGCTCTCTTATAGCGTGAACTCGGATAATCCCTTAGGTACTTCAACAGGCACCTCCTAAGAATACGGATGTTCTCCTACACCACCATGGTGTCATCATCACACCCAAGAAAATTAACAGTAGTTCAATCATATCCAATGTATAATCCATATGCACATCTTCATACTTATTCCATAAATATCTTTGAAAGTTGATTTTTTTGGATCCGGGCTGCAATCAAGAGCACACATTTGCTCATGATGGCCCTTTACATTTAGTCCCTTTCAATTGCAAAGGCTTCCTTAACCTTTTGTCGTTGTTGTTGTCTTTCATGGCTTTGACATTTTTGAAGCATCCAGGCAGTTATTTTGCCAAAATGTCTCCACTTTGCATTTGTCAGATCTTTTCTTCCCCACGACTAGGATTAGGGTGAACATTTTTGGTAAGAATACTGGGTGGGTTTGTGGGGTCCTTCTTCGTGTGTCCTTCAGGAAGCATGTGACCCAGGCAGCCCCACTAATGGTGATGCTCAGTGCCATCCCTTGGGTAGGGTGGTGACTGCCAGGTCAGTGTGTTCTCATCCATTACCATCATTTCCATTTTTGATGCTCAAATGGCCCCAAATGGTCAGTGGGAACCCTCCAGTTCAGTCCCTAGACCCTTTTGACAGGACCTCAAGTAGCCTTTGGTAGTTCCTTTGTTTCTGGTATCAGATGTCCCGGATTCACTTTGTACCTTCCCCTTCTGACCCAGAACCAGCCTTTTCTCCAAGGAGGCCTGGCTCCAGGTGTGAAATCCAAAATGGAGGTGCTGGGTGTGCTCATCATTTCCAGACACCCGAGTCTCCAGCCGTGTGTCCGGTTCCTTGGCTGGAGGCCTCCTTGCCCTTCCAGAAGGCTTTCTGGGACCAGAGCTACGGGGATTCCATACCAGCTGCCTTGAGTGTGGCTGACCCCCATACAGCAGCCAACGCAGCCTGGCTTCCGGCCTGAGCTGGAGCCGCCTCCTGTCCCTCATGTTCCTGAGGTGACGCAGACACCCGTCCACCGTCCCCAAACGACGGCTCCCCACGCTCTCTCCTAAAGCCCCCCACTGTCCGCTCCTGGTGAAGGGAGGTGAGGTCATCACCCAGCAATGGTTTCCAAAGAAATCCCCTGCCGTCTCCCTGCCCTCGACTTTCTCTAGACTGCTTTTGGATGCCTCCTTTGCAAGGCCGGTGCGGGCTCTTGAACCTCACCCTTAGCATGAGGTGTCCCTCATTTTGTGGGCTCAGCCAAACTGGAAACCGAACTGGCTCCTCTTAAATAACCTTCTGACTGCTTGAGGCCAGGTTTCTCCCTCCTCCTCTGCACGCTCCACATTCTCCCACTTGAGGCCTGGAGCCTCTTCCCCCCCCCCCCCCGCCCCCAGCCTGTGGAGGTGGCTGTGAAGCACGTGCTGTGCGGATGGCACTAAAAACGGACATGCTCTTCACGGCCAAATACATGGCGGCAGGCGGAGAAGGGACCTGGGCCAGGAAAGAAAGGGACGGAGGAAGCCGTGTGCCGGGGGGAGCACCCCAGAGCTCTGTGGCCACGCGGGTACCAGCAGCACCCTGTTTCTGACCAGGACGAGCAGGGGTACTGACGATCAGCCAGGGCCCCACAGCCCTCACCAACGCGCTTGTCTGGGTCCTGACACCGCCCGACTGCTCCGTCTGGAAGCCTCTGATTGGCTGGCCTGGTTTGGATCATGTGTCCTTCCCTGAACCAATCACCGTGTCCAAGGGGATGTAGGGCTCTTTCATTGGTCGGGCCTGAGCCAAGCGCCTTCCCTGGAGGCCCCGGGCTGAGAGCGGGGAGGAGGGGCTGGGTGAGGGCAATGCAGAGGGAAGCGCTCCTTACTGGTCTCCGTAAGACCGGTTGGAATTCCTTCTGAGCCAGGCACGAGTGGACCCTTATGTGTCAGCTTTATATGTATTTTGCACCATGTGGTAGACCCACAGTGGTTTGCAATATTTTTAAAAAGATTTTATTTATTTATTTGAGAGAGAGAGAGAGAGAGAGGGTGGGGGAAGGAGCATAGCAAGAGGGACAAGCAGACTCCATGCTGAGCTCACTATGCTGAGATCATGACCCTAGCTGAAGTCAAGAGTCTGATACTTAACTGACTAAGCCACTCAGGTGACCTGGGTTGCAATTTCTGAAGAGGAATGACGCTTTATTTTATTTTATTTTATTTTATTTTATTTTATTTTAGTATTTTTTTTTAAGACTTATTTATTCATTTGAGAAGGAGAAAGCAGGGAGGGTGGGGCAGAGCACGAAAGAGAATTCCGAGTAGACCCCGAGCTGAGCGCAGAGCCCAATTTGGGGCTTGATCTCACAACCCTGAGATCATGACCTGAGCCAAAATCAAGAATTGGAGGCTCAACCGACTGGGCCACCCAGGTGCCCCAAGAGGAATGACTAGAATACAAGTCCTTCTGTATCACTCCTGTCTTGGGACTCTATAGCAAGGGCAGTTAAGTGAGCATTTCATTGACAGCCAGTCCTGTGGCTCCACTTTCCCCAAACTCTTTAGATTCGAAGTCATCTACGTTATAAAGACCAGAAAACGCAAGACACATTGTTGGTGGATTTTCTTCACTGTCTACATGTCCAGCATCAAACGGAAGTTGACTTATAGTTCTGCTTTCTTTAATGTGCCCCTTGGACCTCAATTATTTTCAGCTTCCTGGCGCATCTTCTGCTTTCTGGAACTAGAGGGGAAAGGAGCTTTCTTCCCACTGGGGTTGCTAAGATGCTGGGATGTCACCCTGAAGGTGCTGTGGGATATTTTCATTTTCTCATGAGAAGTGTAACTGAGACCAAAGGCAACTCAGAGAAAAGCAGAGGCAAGAAATGGAGAGAATCGAATCTGGCATCATTTATGTACCTGGATCAAGCTATTCCTGAAGCTGATGGATCTACCCAGGACTTTTCATTGATGTGAGTCGCAGTACAAACCCAAAGAGTCCTGAAAATTCAAACTTGTCCTTATTTCTCCCCTTCTTAGTACAATCATAGAATCTAGCATTGGATGAGACCTTCAATGTTTGTTAAGCATATGTTGACTAAACTGGATTGTTCTGTGTTGGGCCATATCCTGGACATCAGGATCCAGCAACAAATCAGGCAAGGCTCATGCCCACAGGGAGCTCCCAGTCTGGTGAGTGGCAGGTGTTCCGCCTTGATTCTACCCTGATTCTAAACCCTCAATTTTATTTATTTGTTTGTTTATTTATGTATTTATTTTGTATATATACATTTTATGTATGTATTATGTATAGGCTCCATGCACAATGTGGGGCTTGAACTCACAACCCTGAGATTGAGAGTCGTATGCTGTATCGACTGAGCCAGCCAGGTGCCCCTACACCCTCAATTTTAAAAACTGGACTTAGAGCTTGTGTAATTCCCACAAAGATTCCTACAATCTGCTTTCAAATTGACTTCGCTCTTTGTTGAATTGCCACCACGCAATACATCCCTTCATCTCCCCACCCCAGCCTGGGGAAAGGATCAAGGAAAGCAAAACAGAGGGGTCCCTGCCTGGCTAGCGTCTGTGATCAGGAAAACCACAGCCTCCTCCCACCCCTCGACCAACACTCCCACAGTAAGTGGTGTGATGAGCCCAGGCAGCAGGATACGCAACTGAGCTGTCGCAAGTTCGTGAAATCGGCTATGTAAACAACGAGTCATGTTCAGAGGTCTGTCTGTCCTGGGACAATGCAAGCACCACAAAATTTAAACAAAAAGTGTTGAATTCGAAGTGCATGTGAAGTGAATGATACAGAGTTTAAGCGATGTAAGAGAAGGTAAGGGAGCCCCATCCCCACCCTCCGCGGGCTACCAACCTCCTGAGGGCGGAGGGGCTTGGATGGCCGGCTGCTCCCTTCACAGCTAGTAGGCGAGCCACATGGGGCTGCCACCATTCCAGGGTTTGGTGTGATCCGTAAACACGGCCATGTCATTGGGCCCAAACAATGTCTGCAAGACTGGGTATTCTCATGGAAGCCCATTCTGACCATAATGTAAATTCAGGTATTCTGGGATCTTTCAACCACAAACTCTGAATTTGGTGTCAAGGGCGTTTTGGGAGTTGTGTAGACTGTGTCCGGCTAAGACAAAGCTGAGGAAGGAGCTGACCTCAGGAATGTCACCTTCTCACCTGCGGGTGGGGGGCGTGGGGGAGAGGCTGACTGTAACGAAGGACTGACAAAACCTTGTAAAGTCTCCCTGTCTGAGCCAGCCTTTTAAAAATAGTTGTTGTTGTGTGTTTTGAATGGACGGTCCCTTACGGGCCCCGCTTCTGTGAGCGGCCGAGGCGAGGAGGAAAGGAGCGAAGCAGGTCGTGTGGGGTGGTCAGCCTCACGACATTCCGCGCTTGCACCGAACGAGACAGACCGGCGCAGAGTTGGGGTTGGCAGCAGGGGAAAGGGGAGGAGCAGGTGGGGATCAGGAGTGTCATTAAAAAATATGGCACCCCCCAACTGGGGTGCCTGGGGGGATCTTGGTCCGTTTCCACCCAAGAGGAATCAGAAAATCAAGAGAACTTTCGGAAGGGGTGGGAAGAGGAGGAAGGGTGGGGGCTTGGCAAGTGGGGTGAAGGGATTGTCTTGCTCTGACCGGATCCCCCGGCCCCTCTGGTCTGGCAGGAAGGTGGCCTGTCTGTCTGGGCTGCCAGATGCGGCCAGAGAAGTGGGGGGCAGCGCTGCCATCTCCCTGGAGGGCAAGGCTTTGGGAGCCCCTCCAGCCCCCAGGCTGGAGCTTCTGGCAAAGAAGGGCAGAGGATCGAACGAGACATGGAATGTAACAGTGGGTGAATTTTGTTTCCTTCTTTACTTTTTTTGTATTATCCAAAATTTTCATGAGATGATCCCATACTGCTTTTTGTTGTCCGAAAAAGGGGCAAATATAATGGATGTTTTCAAGCTGCAGCAATGAGTGGGTTGGGAGACAAGATGGGAGACCCAATTCTCGAGCTTGTCCTGTGCTCCAGGCTCCATAGCTAGTTCCAGACCCCCCTCACCACCGGCAGCGAGGGTGGCCCAATGCCTAGGAGGCAGGGGTCCCCTCAGAGCCACGCAGTGGGGGAGACACCACACCCAGTGCAGAAGCTCTTGCTCTAAACTCACGCTGCCACCTGCCTCTGCACGGCAGAGAAGGGACAGGAAAGGTGTCACCAGCCATGCTGCTAAATAAGCCAGGACATCACTTTAGGCTTTGGTGAGTGGGTTTGAGCTGAGGTTTGGGACACAGAGGCTGCAGGGGAGAGGGGCCTCGGCTCCGTCTCCCCCAGGCCCCACCAGGGCACGAGTCCACTTGACAATATCTGCGGGGTTCTCCTGTGCACCAGGCCCTGTGCTGAGCACGGCCATCAACACGCATGACAGGGACAGGGGAGCCCACGGTCTCTGCTTGTTCATTCATCCGGGTCAGTGCACGGGCAGTGCTTCTGGGCCTTTCTCTGGTCCTCAGGTGGAGACCCGCTGTCCCCTCCACTATCACCCAGCCTTCCCCTCCCCCCACTTTAAAACGTGGTGCCCTCGGACCTTCAAAGCCCAAAGCTAGACTTGTGCCCACCTTGGTCACGGGTGGTGACAGGAAATCAGGAATAGCAAAGGCAAAGGTGATTCCTGGACCCAACCATCCCCAGGGGCTGGAGCCTCTCCCTGGCCCCTGGTCTGCGTGTTGTCCTGGTGCGGGGCACTATGGTGGGTAGGGGAGGAAGAAGGTGTGGCCATGCTGGGCTCACACAGGGTTGCCTCTGCCTGGGCACAGATCCCCAGATGGCAGGACTCCTGCTCCGCTTTCCTGACACCAGGCCCAGGAAATCCCCCCAACTTGCTGCTACCAGATCAGTCTGCCTGCTGAGAGGTGACTTCTTGGAGGAGGAATGTTCTGGAACTTCTCACGCGTTAACAGCCAAATGAGTAACAAATCACCGTTTATAAGGTAAACATTTTCACTTTAAAAATGCTGCTTGTTTTCCATTCAACAGAACATTTATAAAGTCATTTTTTTTTCTAGCAGGGCGACGATTTACTTATAGCTGAAGATGAGTGACACCCAGCAGGCGTGGGAGAAGGAGGAAGCCAGATAAATGTATGGCTGGGCTGTGTCTTGTTCATCAGCTGCAAAGAGGAAGGTAGGGAAATAATTTGTGCCAAGTGAACATGTATTTTTTTTCCCTCTTGGCGTTTTGTGCAAGGGCCCATGATCTTGGCATGCTGGCTAATACAGCCCAGTTCCTTCATGTCAGGCTTTTGTTTTTCCAGAAACTCAGGCGACGTCCTGTGAAATAAAGCAGACTAATGTCCAGATAACAGAGAAGAAACTGATTTCAGGGGAATTGTCCGATAGGGAGGCAGGCTGTTGAGGTGGACAGCTGACAGTGTGAGAAAATGTTAAAGAACGTAAAATCAACAGAATTCGGGGAAGTCCCGGTTACTGCCTTCTACTGTGAAATGATGGCCCTTTCTGGCTTAACTGTTACCATGCTGATGTGCAGCGTGCGTCCGAGAGGGACCACAGCTTTTGGTCATATGAGCAAATCAGCAGGTGGAGTGAGATCTCTAACTTATAATGTAAAGCGGGGTCTGAGGCTTGCTCAGCCTTCTCACTGCAGGGCCTTGGACACGCTCATCTCTCTTCTGGACCACTTCTGATTTCTCCCTGGATCTCAGCCTTGTGTCCTCCTCCCTGACCTCCCCGCCTGAGTCAGATGGCCTCAGCACGGCGTGCTCACGCTGCTCTCCGGGACTGGACGCTGTGGCTGGGAGGGCACTGACTGTGTGTGTCTTAGTCATAGTACCTGGTACACAGTGGGGACATAACAGACTCAGGGCAGGGGCCCCTCCGCCCAGCTCTGCACTGACTGGTCCTGCACACCTGCTTGGCCCTCCTGGGGCAGGACACAGCTCACCCTCGTGTGCTCCATGTCTTGGGGCGTCTGCTGTTGCCCTGTCTGCCCTGGTCCCTCCCTGCCCTGCCGGCTATCCCCTGGTAGCTTCCCCCTGACCTCCAAGGGCAACTTGAGACATGCCCTTTTATTCTCAGACAGCATGCTCAGGGTTCATCTGTCCCCCAGAGACCTTGCTCAGCTGTGGGTCCGCTGGCTCCCATCCTCTCTGTTTTCCCCTTGGCCACTGAGCTTCTTGGGAGATAATTCACACTGGCTGCCTCTGCTTCCCCCTCCAGCCCCGAGCTGTGTCCCCTCTGCCCCTCCCCCCTCCCCAAAGTCCCGAGTGCTTGGCACCTGTGCTTGGCCTCGGCCTTAGGTGCCGGCCTCCCTGACTACACCTGATGCTGCTGGTCAGCCTCCCCTCTGTGTCTTCTCCAAGTAGAGCTCTTGTAATATGCAAAGGCTTTTATAGATTTTGACAACTGTTCTCGTGTATCTTTGGTTTCCCTTGAAGCCCTAACATTTCGCTATCTAAAAAGCCTGACCTGGGGAGGGAGGGCTCCATGGGCCCAGAGAGGGAACCAGAAGAAGGCCTGGGACCCAGGACAGGCTGGGGCTTCTGCGGGAGGGCAGAGAGGACGCTGGGAAGCGACCACAGTTGTTTGGTTCTGAGGAGTTGGAGGCCTGGCCTGGGGTGGGCAAGGAGACAGGAAGGGAGGACCTTTCTGAGCTGTTTCAGGCCAAAGACTGAGCCTAAAGAAACGTGCTCTGACAGTGACCCGAAACTTGGGAAACATGTAGATATGTAACTAGAAATGAGAATGCCCTACAGCACAAGAATTTGAGAAGTGGGGAGAAATACAGTTGACCCTTGAATAACAGGGCTTTGAACTGGATGTGTCCACATTCCAATAAATACAGAACAGTGCTGTAAATGTATTTTCTCTTCCTTCTGCTTTTTTTTTTTTTTTAAGTGGGCTCCACCCCGGGCATGGAGCCCAACATAGGGCCTGAACTCACGACACTGAGATCAAGATCTGAGCTGAGATCAAGATCTGAGCTGAGATCAAGAGTCAGATGCTTAACCGACTGAGCCGCCCAGGTGTCCTTCCCCTTACACTTTTCTTAATAGTATTTTCCTTTCTCTGGCTTACTATATCATAAGAATATACTGTATAATACATATAACATACAAATATATGCTAAGTGACTGTTTATGTGACCAGTAAGGCTTCCTATCAAGAGTAGGGGGAGCAGGCAGAAAAGCTTCGGGATGTCAAAGGTTGTACATGGATTTTCCACCACACAGAGGTTCAGTGCCCCTAATCCCCACGTTGTTCAAGGATCAACTGTAAACAGATTAGAATTTTCAGTTTTATATATGTAATTATTTATTTATATTTTTTATTTTGCTATTATTTTTTGAAGATTTTTATTTATTTATTTGACAGAGAGAGAGAGAGAGAAAGAGCATGAGCAGGGGCAGCAGCAGAAGGAGAGGGAGAAGCAGACTCCCCGCTGAGCAGGGACCCTCCCCCCACCCCCCCTGAGGTGGGGCTCGATCCCAGGACCCTGGGATCATAACCTGAGTCGAAGTCAGACACTTCACCGACTGAGCCACTCAGGCGCCCCTAGAATGTTCAATTTTAAACAGTTCTAGGAGTGTGAATTTTGAAGGGTCCAGGAGATACCTGGTTTCTACCATAGACCTCAAATCCTTGACCCAACACTCAGGGTTAGCCATGCTTTGGAATCCAAAGTTCAGACCTCGAACAACACACTCTGTTCTTGGACTCCCTCAAAGGGGTGTGGGGAGCACCCCCCTCAAACTCACCAAGCTTTCTGTACCCGAACAGATAACCCACACTGTGCGAATCAGTAGAGGCCAGATGTAGCCTCAGGTGGGGGCACGGCAGGTTTTGCTGCCGAACGATTTTTCTTTAAAGATTCTATTTGTTTATTTGAGAGAGAGAGAGAGAGAGCAAGCGCAGGCGTGCATGCAAGGAAGGGGACCAGTAGAGGGCGAGGGAGAGGGAGAAGCAGACTTCGCGCTGAGCAGGGAGCCCCACAGGGGGCTCAATCCCAGGACCCCGAGATCATGACCTGAGCCGAAACCAAGAGTTGGACCCTCAACCAACTGAGCCCCCCAGGTGCCCCCAGATGATTTCTTTTTTTTTTTTTTAAAAAGAAATGTTTGGGGGAACTTTTTGAATTTCAGATTTGAGGATCAGGAACCAAGGGCCAGGAACTGAGACGCTGACTTGTCACTCTCCCTGATGTGGTCCGACGCTGCAGCGGCCAGGCCCAACAGTCACATGGCATCGATTGGGGTTTCCAGTTCGCAAAGCAGATTTACCTGTGGGGTCTCGCCTCATCACCCCCAGGCGGGTGAGAACAGCAGGTCCCTGGCGCCATATCATTCGCAGCCTCTCTAGGGCGCCATAGCTCCCCCTTGTTTCCCTGGCGTCCCCGCGTTGTGTGACCTCCACCCCGCATCTCTGCCTGCAGGGAGCTCCTCTGCTGCGGACACCTGCTCTGGGGCAGCATCCTCCCAGCTGCCGGGCATGGAGCCAGGTGTTGTGTGGGAGGATGCAACAATGTGAGGTCTCCGTGGTGACCTGGATGGAGCATGGACTCAGTTTCCCCTCCTGGCACATTAGTGGAGGGCTGAGTGGTGGGAGCAGCCAGAGCTGTAGAATCTGGTTGGCCAGTACTCTTGGGCTACTTCCTGCTCTTGCTTCCCAAGGGAAAACCCCTCCCTCTATTCCCCCGAAGTAACTGGCCATGTCCTCCAGTTTTAATGAGAAATAATTGTGGATGAGAAAGGGGCCTTGGGGCTTACCAGGAAAAGAGACTCCATTCCAACTTGCAGTCAGGGCCCATTTTTACTGATTAGCCCTTTGCAGTAAATCCCAGTCCAGCCCCCCAATAAATGGAGGTGACTTATCTGGCCAGCCCCATCCACTCCTCCAGGCTTTGCTCTTGCTCGATTCCTTCCTATTCCTCTCCTTGCCCTGTGCATCTACAGAAGCCCAGACAGACCTGACCCTCACCCTGGGCTGGCTCTGCCCTCTATCTTGGTGAGCTTCCTTTAATGCTGTTTGACACGGAACCAGCTCCAAAAGGAGACAGCAGCCCTCAGTTAAAGTATAAATAAAGAAATCATTAGACCAAGCTCAGGAGCCCCAGCTTGTGCTGGGCTGAACATGGGTTCCCACCGATGTTCATTGAACGCCTGCTGTGCAATGCTCTGGGTGGTAGAGTGGGGTGTGGGGAGCAGGCACTTGGCTGGGCAGCTAGTGGAAGGGCTGATCTCCTGTGAAAGCATCACTACTGACTAAGGGTAGAATCAGTGGTAGCTTCAGTTTATGACCAGCCTCCCATAGGCCACAAACGCTCATCCAACAGCTCTATGAGGGGAGGAATGTTTTTCCCATTTTTCAGATAAGAAGTAAGCACAAAGCGTTTAAGTGACTTGTCCAAGTCCATTTACCAAGTAAGTAACAAAGCTGGGATTTGAAACTAGGTTTTCCATTGCTTCTTGGCCTTTTTACTAAGATCAAGTGTGAAACTAGGTTTTCCAGACAATAAAGGCTGCCCCTTCCCAAGCTGCTCCTTATCCACCCCTTGTGGTCTCTCTTTCTCTGTCTTCAACACACACACACACACACACACACACACACACACACACACACACACACACACACACACAGAGTTTAGGGCAAACAGTAGTGTGCCTATTGACCACCAGGTGGCGCCCGGATGCCGCAGTTGGGACACCCGATCCCCTAGAAGATCTTCCGAAGAAAATCAAGAGAACCTGGAAGGAGGGGAGGGAGGAGGCCCAGGGAAGATGGGGCTATACATATGACCTAATCCGAGCCCTTGTCCAGTGACCTACGTGCATTCCAGGCTTGGGCCAGTGTGAGCCCAGCCCAGCACTAAGCACTGGCTATGGAGTGCAGAGAGCGGTGGTCTGTGTTCCAGTTACTTCCAGGAAATTTGCAGTAGGGAGGCTTTAAAGTGGGGGGATTGTTTTAGTAAGAATTAATTTTAAAAGTCCGGTATATTCCCAGATCCCCACCATTCAACACTTGTTCCCCATCCTCGCTGCCCCAAACACATTAACTGGCGCTCAAAAGGCATGATATAATGAGAAATGGTAAAAAACTCAGTTATGCACTTTTACCCTCTCTCAATCAAAGTGTACATGCAACAGGTCACAAACACCTACCTGCACGGTCCAATGGCTTAGAATGTGGTGTGTGCCTGAGAGCGGGATGCGGACCCCCGTGGACAGCCTGTATTTCCCGGCTGACTGCTTGTCTGGTTTTCCAGGCTCTGGGCTGACCCCGCAGGACAAGGCTCTCCCCGTGGTGGGCATTCCATGGCATGCCACCCTCTCCTACTCTTTAATCTTTTATAAGCACAAATTCAGGTATGCAAGATGAGTCAGCTGCTTCATTTTCCATAGCCCAGCGGAGTTTCTATTTCCTGCATCTGTGCCGGACCTGAATGCACCTGATTCGCCACGGGTCACTGGCGTTGGCGTTAAGTTTAGATAAAATGTGAGGGTGAACTTGAGTATGAGTGGGGTGTGCGTGTGTGCATGCACGCGTGTGTGCATGTGGGCGAAAGAAAAAGAAGCTGGTCTTGGATACCACCTGCGGCTCACTAAATGATGCTCCCCTGTCACTGTGCCCAGACCCCTTAGGGTCCCGAGCCCTCCCTGTGGTTTCCATGGCATCCTTGGAGGGGTGGACAGGGAAATCACAGAGCAGCTTCTTTTCGGGCACTTGGGATGCAGGCTGTCCCTCCGTGGAACTCTCCATGAGGGTTGGGCTCAGGGCCCTCTGCCTTCAGGTCCCAAATGGGCACCTTGAACTTCTCAAATGGGAACCCTACATCTGTCCTTCTGTCTTCATCCTCTCCTCAGCCTGGGCAACCATTTACTGGTCTTGGTGGGAGAGTCTCCTCCAATTTCTCTTCTCCAGCATCTCACCTCACCACGAATGTGCTCTCCCATAACAGGTAGACAGAGACCAAGGCAGACTAACACGGTGGCCCTCGATGGCTTTTACAGGGGTGCTAAGCGTCCTGTAATACAGACAATGGTCCTATACAGAGAGAGATGGCCACTGCTCAGTGTCCACAGGGCCCCCGTTGGGGGACCGCTGGACCAGAGGCCATTCTTTCCACTCTGCAGTATCCCTCCCCAGCTTGAGTAAGAAGAAGGACGAAAAGAAAGGACAAATGTGAACTACTGTTAAAATGTGCTGTACTTCCGAATGACAAGTGTGGGGATCAGAGGGTGGGTAAGGGGCTGCTTTGGGGAGATGTGGCATGCTCCCAGGTCTGCAGTTGGCTCTCCCGCGGGGTGGGGTCAGGCTGCTGGGAGCAGGGACTTCCCACTGAGAACCTCGGAAATCAGGTTGTGGGCAGCCGAGGGGGGCTCAGCGGGGTCAGCCCGGTGTCTGAACAGGCCCCGAATGGCCTGGTCTGTCCACACAGAGAAGGGAAGTATCCGAGGGCTCAGCAGGGCGAAATACCAGTGATCCCACAGTGCTTCCTGCTTTCCCCCTTGGCCTGGCTGAGAACTGCTTCTGGGCAGTGTTTTATTCTTATTTATTTATTTATTTATTTATTTATTTATTTATTTATTTGAGAGATAGAGCAGTGGGGAAGGGCAAAGGCAGAGAGAAACTCAAGGTGATTCTCTGCTGAGCAGGGATCCAGGTGCAGGGCTGGATCCCACGACCCTGTGATCACGACCTGAGCCAAAACTAAGAGTCGGACGCTTAACCTACTGAGCCACCCCTGGGCAGTGTTTTAAAATACATTTTATTTTGGAGAATTTCACACCTACGCCAAGTAGACAGAGGAGTATAATGAACCCCTAAAAGCCACCCTGCGGCCTCATGGACCGTTGCCCCCAGCCACACCGCGCCAGCTCCCCGCCTCCATCTTGAAGCGAATCTCTGGCATCGTATCTCTTCATCGGACAACATTTCTGTGGACCCCTTTGACAGCGGGGAGCGCCCCACCAGCACCAGCAAACGCCCTGCTGAGCCCTCCAGTTACCTGAGAGGGGGCGGAATTTCCTTTGCAGTTTGAGTCAGGACTTAAACAAGGCCCCCCCACCCTCACCCCCCGGGGTGACAGGGTGAGGCTCCTCTGGGTGTCTCCTGTTTTTCTTTCTTAACTTTTCATTTTGAAGTAATTTCAGACTTACAGAAAGTTGCAAAAATAGTACACAGAATTCTGCATTATCCTCTTCACCCAGATTCTTTGAGAGTTACCGTGTTACATAGCCACCGGCCTGATCAAAATCAGGAAATTAACCCGCTTACCAGGCTCTTGTCTAATGTACGGATCTTATTTGAATTTTACCAATTCGATCATCTCCTTTAATCTGGAAGCATTGCTCAGTCTTGCTTTATCTTTCTTTGGGAAGAATACCTGCTAGTTATTTTGTAGAATTTGGGTTTGTGTGCTGTTCCTTAATGATTAAATCTGGGTGATGCATTTTGGGCATGCCACTAATGGGGTACATCATTTGGGGGGCACATGAGGACCGATTGCTCTACTGTCAAGTTACTATGTCTCCCCTTTGTAATTAGGTGCCCATGGGGAGATAATTTGAGACCATGTCAATGTCTTATTTCTCATCATACGTTTGCCTACCGGTGTTAGCATTCATTGTTGATTGTTGTTTGAAATGATTGTTACTAAAGTGTTTACTAAGTCATGACTTTTCTCTGTCACTCTTTCCACATTTAACACTTGAAATCTCTTTTGTGAAGAAGGGTTTTCCTTTCTCCCCCACTTGATGTATTTATTCATTTATCTATATCTGTGTAACTCATGGATTCTTATTTTAATCTATGGCTTACCGGCCGCTCCTATCCTTGTTTATTTTGTTACTCAAATTGTTCCCAATTTGGCCATTGGGAGCATCTTCAAGTTGGCTTCAATGTCCTTTTTGACATGTCCTTATTATCTTTTGAGTATTTCCTTGCTCTCTGGCATCACAATATGTTCCAGGCTCGTCTTGTACTTGTGCCACCCCAGCCCTGGAATAAGCTGTCTCTCTAAGGAGCCCTGCTTTCTTTTATTGGGAATGGTTTGTGGAAAGCAAGCTCGGGGTGCCGGCTGTGCTCATTTACCCATTTGTTCTGTCCTAGGATGCACATAAGCTAGTTTCACAATTGCTCTCCCATATCCTGGTGAGAAATACACCCACTAACTAGGGTATAATAGATGTATACAGGTCTCTCTGTCTTCAGCCGGACCGGATATAACAAAAATACTGTTGGAGCACCTGGGTGGCTCAGTTGGTTGATCTTCCAACTCCTGATTTCTGCTCAGGTCATGATCTCAGGGTCATGGGATCGAGTCCCATGTTGGGCTCCCTGCTCAGCGGGGAGTCTGCTTCTCCCTCTGCCTCCCCCCTGCTCCTGATCCCTCCCACCCTCTGTCTCTAAATGAACACATAAATCTTTAAAAAAAGAATGAAAATACCGTTTCCCAAAGTCTCTTAGATTAGCTTCCCTCTCCCACCCATTCAGCATAGGGATGTAGTGCGTACGTGAAACTCTTAGTTTCATTTATTTCTGGTTGTTTTACATTTTGGGTTTCTTCCCATCCTTGCCCATTTATAAAATGTTTTGACTGCATGCAATGTTAACATGATTCTAAATGTCAGAACTATTCAAAAAGGTACACTCAGGCAGCACTCCCTCGATCTCGCTACCCTGTCTCCATCACCCATCCTTTTCATCCTGGTGCCCCTCCACCCACTCCATATCCAGTTTCATCAGGGTCAGGTTTATCTTTTTTTTTTTTTTAAGATTTTATTTATTTGTTTGAGATAGAGCGAGCGAGAGAGCACAAGTGGAGCAGAGGGGCAGAGGGAGAGGGAGAAGCAGGCTCCCCACTGAGCAGGGAGTCCCATGTGGCCCTCAATCCCAGGACCCCAGGATCATGACCTGAGCCAAAGGCAGATGCTTAACTGACTGAGCCCCCCAGGATCATCCCAGGATCAGGTTTCCTTTGCACAAACAAGCAGGTCCATGTTGATTTTCTCAGGTAGTGTGTTAGATACTCTTTGACACTTGACTCTTTTTACTCAACACTGTCGCCTGGAAATGGCTTCTTTCTCAAGCCCTTTTTAATCCAGTGCTCCTCTCCACCGTTTTACTTTTCCTGCACTACTTATGTGTTGGACAAGTTTGTCTTGTTTCCCACAGTCTGGATTTTGCCAGTTGCATCCCCAGCGTGGTGTTGAACTGGTTCTTCTGTCCCCATCTTTTCTTCAGTTGATAATTATATCTAGAGATTTTGTCAGATTCAAGTTTGATTTCTTGTTTTTATCCTTTCCAACCCATGGGGCAAAAGCAGAGCCACGTGTTTTACCTATCAGTTATTGTTGTGAAATCGCAACGGGTTCAGCTTTCCTGCCTGCGATATCACAGATGGCCAGTAGAGGGGGATGTTACATCAAGAAAACTCGCTCTTGGCCTGGTTGTCCCGGGCCATGGGCCACGCCACCCTCCCCTCTGCCTGTGCTTGTCTCTGTTTACCTGGGCCTGGCAACAGGGTTTCCTCCTTCCTCTCCAAGGACATGCCTGCACTCACGTCAGTAGGGCCCGCATCTCACCTGTGGTGAGAGCTCACACAGGCCTGGGGAGTGAGGGGACAATGATGCAGGGGGCACACCAGCCCCTGGTGCTCCTGGGCCAATCCTTCTCTCCACTCCCCTGTGCTTTCCTGTTTTTCCCAAATCTGGTCTGATGCAGACTGAGCTTGGCATGTGAAGGGATTGGCTTATGTCATGAGCATAAACTTATTGCCTCTTTTTAAAAGAGTTTATTTATTTGCTTGAGAGAGAGAGCAAGCGCGAAAGCAGGAGCAGAGGGGGGAAGGGGCAAAGGGAGAGGGAGGGGCAGAGTGAGAGGGAGAAGCAGGCTCCCCGCGGAGCAGGGAGCCAGGTGTGGGGCTCAATCCCAGGACCCCGAGATCATGACCTGAGCTGAAGGCAGACACTTAACTGACTGAGCCACCCAGGCACCCTAACTTATTGCTTTTAATAAAGAATGAGTGGGTCATCTTACATTTTAAAAGCCCAAATAGACTTGATTTTTATTTTGCAGACACCTCTGTGAGACAATGGTTTTTACAGAAGTCAAACATATTTCTAAAATAAGAACAAAACTTTCTAAATGGCCCTAAGATTCATCAGTATCAGCCACCTCCTTTAAGTGGAGATGTGTGTTTTCTTTGATCACCTACCTTTGATCGGGCAGCCCCCAGCCTCTGGACCCCATTTCCAGCGTTATTTTTTTTCCCCTTCAGAGCAGAAGCTCCATGAGGGCCACACTGGGAAGGTCCGAAATGGGAAGCATTAGCCAGAGTGAGAGTGTCCAGGGCACCCCAGAGGGAGGCACTCATTTCACCTGCTGGCTCCATGGGTTTCTAGAATGTGGGCACTTGAGGCATATCTCTGTGACCTACTGGTTTGCCCCCCTCCCCCCAACCACCACTTTAGTAACTTACAGCTTGTGCAAAGGACAGGATTCGAATCTGGCTGGCCAGGCTCTCCCTGTAAGGAGATCAGTGGGAGAAAGTGACACTCCAAGGCTGTGTGTCAGCAAGTGGAAAGATCCAAATGTCATGGCCCCCACACCCCCATCCCACGGTGTGGGACTCTGGGGCCTGGGCTGCCCTCTGTCAGCTCAAGCCAGGCCGGGGGGCACTGCTCAGGCTGACCTCACTGACTGCCCCTCCATCCCTTCCCAGCGACGGATTTCAGCAGGACCTACCCTTGACACCAGTCGAAACCCGGGGACCTTGACCTGGGTAGCATCGTCTTTTCCGAGCACCCGGTGTAGGAGGCTGAGTGCTGCTTCTCAGGGTCCCATCTGGGGAATGGGGACAGTGGCAGTGCCCAGAGGGCTGGGCTGTTGGAGGCTGAAGTGAGAGCAAGTCTGAACCGCTTGCGATCCTGGGCCTGACTCACCGTCCACCTTGGGAGCTGGCAGCGGCTCTGGACCACAGCATCCTCCTGGGCCCACATGGGGGGGCCGGGCCTGGCTGCAAACCCTTGGCCGGTAGGTTCAGCCGCCTGGGGGATGGGCAGTGGTGCTGGGCGCAGCTAGGGCCCACTGGCCGTTAAATATGCAGGAATGCTCAGAGTTGTCCTTACAAATTAGATTGTACCAACGGATTAAATAAACATGAAAAACAAAGGCCATCAATACTCCAGGCTCGGGGGTGGGGGTGGGGCGACTGGGTGGCTCAGTCATTAAGCGTCTGCCTTCAGCTCAGGGCGTGATCCTGGCGTTCCAGGATCGAGTCCCACATCGGGCTCCTCCGCTGGGAGCCTGCTTCTTCCTCTCTCACTCCCCCTGCTGTGTTCCCTCTCTCGCTGGCTGTCTCTCTGTCACATAAATAAATAAAATCTTTAAAAAAAAAAATACTCCAGGCTCGGCACATCCTCGTTACCGAACTACGAACTACAGTGTGCGGTCTCGGTTCTAGCAGCTTCTTATACCTGTGCCCTGGGTGGCGGGAAGACTGTACGCAACTATGTCTCTGTGTTCAGGGAAGGCACAGAAGCAGCTGGAAATGACTGATGCCACAAATCAGCGTTTTTCTCCCTGGAAGTTGGCTGATGGACATTTCCCTGCATCCCACCAGTGCGGATTACCCTTCTGCTCACCTGGCCAGGGGCCCCTGTGCACACACTGCCCTCTTGGGCTAAGTGGGCAGAGGGTTAGGTCTCCCCGCTGCTCTCTGTTTCTGGTTTTGGGGAATTTCTCCAGCAGGGGTGTGGTGTGCAGGTCCTGTTCTTCCTTCTCACTCTTTTCTGTGGAGGCTCCAAGGCCCGGCTGTGCTCAGGCCACTTTGGCTCGTCCCTTAGGTCTTGGGTCTGGCCTGAGGTGGTGGCTGCAGTGGACACGTGTTCGCTGAGCACGGGCCAGGGCAGGCCCCAGCTGGCTCATCAGCACATTTGCTCCGAGAACCACGACTGGGAGAGCGAGGGTCTGAGAGAGGGAGCTTACCAGGGCCTGGCAGTCAGGACGTGGCGGGCCAGCATTCTAGCCCGTTCTGCTGGACTCAAGGTCCGTGTATCCCAGCACACTGCCCTGGGCCTCCAGCCACTGGAGCAGCACTGGGGGGAGGCCCAATGGGAGGCCACCATGCTGGTCCGGGCCTCTGGGATGTGGACCACTGCTGGCTACTCTGTCCACATCTAGAATTCCTCAGGGTGAGTGTGGCCCTTTCCTTGTGTCCCCTTCCGCATGTGTTACTGAGAAGACAAAATTGTCAGAGCACGAGTACCCTACTCGGGGTTCTTGGGGGGAGAAAGTAGCAGGAGGAACCCAGGTGGGCTGGGACTTTGTGGAGAGGAGGAAAACAGGCAGAGGAAAGCTTGTCTATAACCCCCAGCAGCGACTTCCCACAGGGCCAAGGGCACACGAGGGGTCTCGCCCCAGTATCTCCCTTTGCTGGGAAATGCCAGGGTAGAGGAGTGCTGGGCTGGGGTCTAACAGGTGGGGAGGAGCAAGGGGACAGACGTGGGCAGGCTGGCCCCTGGGAGAGCTCCCTGTATTGGGCAGGGTCCAGCTCGCAGCCTGGCTCTAAAGCACAGAAGGTCATGGAGGGATGAGTGGATAAGCCCAGTGTGGTACGTCCATACAATGGAATGTCATTCATTCTTGAAAAGAAATTAAATTCAGACACAGGCTAGAAACATGGATGAAGCTTGAGGACATCCTTCTTCTTCTTCTTTTTTATAAAGATCTTATTTATTTATTTGAGAGAGAGAGAGCATAAGCTGGGTGAGGGGCAGAGGGAGAAGCAGACTCCCTGCTGAATGGGGAGCCTTACATGGGGCTCAATCCCAGGACTCTGGGACTCTGGGATCAAGACCTGAGCTGAAGGCAGACGCCCAACCAACAGAGCCACAGCGCCCCTTGAGGACATAATTCTAAGTGAAATGAGCCAGTCCCAGGAAGTTCAATGCTGTAGGGTCCCGCTGGTGAGCTGTCAAATCCATACAGGAAGGGGACAATAGTGGGGGGACGGGGGCCACGAACACTTAGGGACAATCGCTGTTCAGGAAGAAGGGAAGGTTTTGGAGTTGGACGGTGGCGATGGCAGCACAGGCATGTGGATGCCACTGAGATATACACTTAAACAAGGTTAAATGGTAGATTTCATGTTGTGTATTTACCACAATTTAAATAGTAAGTTAAAAATATGCTCAAACAACCACAAAAAAACACAGAGGGTGAAGGAAGCCACAGGGGTGTAAAAGAGAAAATCCCAAAGGCACAGGGCAAGGGGCACCGCGGAAGGATCTGTGGGGGCCCCAAGGGGCTGGTTCTAGGCGTCCCCACATCTGGGGACGTCTGCCTTCTCCTCTGAAATGGCTCGACACAACCAGCAAGCCTCCCTCAAGAGGCTGCTGTGAGGCTCCCGGCCCCGCGGCGGGATGAGGGAGAACTGCCCCAGGGAGACCCCTCTCCCCTGCACGGAGCAGCTCAGAACCCCGGAGCCACCAGTGGCTGCCTGAGCAACGTCACCCTTGAGGGGGACACAGTCTGTGTCAGGAGGCTTGCTGCGCCCCAGATGGCATAGGAGTGGGCGGGAAGCCTCTCCCGGAAAGGAAGCAGTGGGTTCCTGAGGTAGCAACCGAAATAGTACCCAAAGGGAAACCCCAGCCGGGACCAGCAACTGCCGCCGATCCAACAGGATTTTATGTCTACCGTGAATTCCTGTCTTGCTCCTGAAAGGACCTTCGGTGATGTGCAATGACGAGCAAAGCAAGGCAGGAGGTGTAAACCTAAGTGATACTTCAGTTCACCCCTTATCGCTGCCACCCCCTCCACCCCACCCCCCACACAGAGGGGAAACGGGGGTCAGCGGGGAGAAGAGACGAACCTAAGGACACACAGCGGGGCAGAGCCTAGGTGGCTCAGGCTGTGGCTCCCCAGTTGGTAGCCTCAGCCTCGTGGGCCCGTCCTCCCTCTCCCTACAGGTCCGGGACCAGCCTCGTGCCGTTTGGCTGAGTATCACTCTGGGCTCCAGTGTCCTTGCCCAGGGAAAACACAGCTCTTAGCGGGCCCGAGTTTGTACTTTATTGCAATTGGGTTTTGAAGGCACAGCCTGAGTGGGGATTTCATCATGGCCCTAGGGCCCCCTCCCCGAGCATCCCCATGGGGAGTTTAGTTCTCCCTCTCTTCCACCATCTTAACCTCATCCCTGCCCTCCTTCCTTCCTCCCTCCCTCGCTTTCAAACATTGATGGAGCCCCTCCTCAGGACCAGGCCCTGGGGTCCCCGCCTGGAGGAAAGGGCAGTCTGATGGGGAGACAGGCAAGTGAACGGGGGTTTGGTGCTAGGACAGAGGTCAAAGTGTGGGGTTGGGGGCACCTTTGGGGATGGCCCAGCAGAGGCAGGAACCAGTGAGGGAGCACCTCACCGCATCTGGGAAGGCCTCAAGCCTCCCAGTCCCCCGCACCGCCGTGGTTCGCAGCTCTGGGTCCTTTCCTCTGGGGCAAGAGGGCCAGTATGGAGGAGGCAGAGCTCTGCCTTCACACCTGCTCTCAGCCTCTTGCTCATTGCACCTTTGGGCTTTTGGTTATCGGTTACTCTACCTGCCCAGCCCTTAAATGGGTCCAAGATGACCTACAGTGGGGAACCAAGGCTGGGAGGGCGGCAGGAGGAATCGGCCATCCGTGGGTTTCGTGTCCTCCCTGGTTGCCGGCCGTCCTCATTCCTGTGGTCAGTAGCACAAGGCAAGACTATGGGCCCAGGCTCTGCACTTCAGCAGTCAGCAGGGGTAGGGGAATGGGGCCCCTCATTCACCCCCAGGTTGGTCCCCACGCCAGCCCTGGCACAGAGCCTCCCTTTCGCAGGAAGGCCAAGTTACCGAAACAGATAAATCAATCTGTCAAGAAGAAGCCTTGGAGAAAGAATCTCTCAACCGTCTCAGCCAAGAAGCTCAAAAGGGGAATTGTTCCCGGAGATGAAGGAGGAAACAACAGACACCTTCTTCACGGACTCTGCCTGTGGGCACCCCTCTCGCAGCTCCCTGCCCCTCCTTCCCACGTGGCCCCCCGAGAGCACCTGTGGGCCGGGGGCCAGCCCAGGGACCTGCACAGCCTCCTCCCGCTGGCTCCCGGGCAGTGCCCAAGCCTGAAGCCACCTGTGGGGGAGGCGGGAGCCAAGAGCCACTGTTTGGCCTCTGGCCCACTTCTGCCTGGGACACCTCCTTCTCAGAAACTCAGTCCCTTATCTGTTCAATGGAGGCTTGAGGACCTGAGCCACCTGCCTTGCCAGTGGGGAGTGTGTGCCCATCCCAGGCGAACTCCCAGTCAGGGTGACTGTCGGAACTGGGAGGGCGACGGGGACCGGGGAGACTGGCCACAAGCGAATAATGAGCCTCTGGACAGCAGAGCACCTCCTGCTTCCTTAAGAAGGAAAAAAATGTTCTCAGGAAAATGGGGAATGACCTCTTCCTGGAAGGAAAGGTGTAATGCTTGGGTTCACAGCCAGCTCTACCCCCTCCCAGCTGTGTGACCTTGTGAAAGGTACTTGATCCCTCTGTGCAGTGGTTTCCTCATGTGTAGGGTGGGCATCTTGTGGGATCTTCCTTGTGGCTCCCAGTAAAGGTGAAGTTCATGTGTGTACCATGTGCCTGGCACATTGTGGGCACGTCATAAGCGCTAGCCGTCATTATCTTGTAGTATAGTAAGGATGTATCGCAAACCACCGCTTTGTACAGCTTTTCTCACGTAACCCTCACCGCCACCTGGGGGTGGGTCTTAGTGTCCTTACTCTCCAGCTGAGGGAACTAAGGCTCAGAGAAGGGCGCGACTGCCTAGGGTTTCACAGCTAAGGTCTGTACCCTATTAGAGAGGACTCTTTCGGGCTGCAAATTATCACCGGTTCCACTACACTTCGCAAGCAGAAGGGCGGGAAGTGCAGCTGACGCGGGCGAGGGACAGCTGGGGCAGATGTGAGCCCAGCTCCTGTCACATCCCCCCCACCTCATGTGGCTATTACAGCTTTGTCAAAGGGACTGTCACCAGGCGCAGTCCCGGGGCGGGGGGAGGGGTTGTGGGAAGGGATGGGGCAAGAAGTGAGCATTAGATACACAAATAAGCCCCAAATCAAGGGGTAGTCCGAGGACCTCCCTGGCAGACCTGGGAACATGTGAGCAACCATTCAAACCAGAGCAAGAGGGTGACAATCCCACCACCACTCCCCCGCAGCCCTGCCCCCCATCATAGCCCCAGGAAAGGCTGTGAGCCCAAAGGAGTTAGTTCACAACTGGGAAGATTGCCCAAGAGCGGTGGAGCGGGAAGCCTTCCGTGGGCGTGGGTGGAGGACCCGTGAGTCAGAGGGGTCCTCCAGAGCAGCAGGGGAGGCAGCAGGGACACTGTGTGGCCACCCGGAAACCCATGTGGTGACATCTGCTCACACATGAAAGGTGACTGCAGAGTGTCATCAGCCTGGGAGTGCCACCATCACGTCATTAGGGTGAGGGGGGCCGGGGGGGTGTGGTACATGCCCCCTAACTTCCCAGGGGAAAAAACTTGCCACTGTCAGGGACATGAAAGAACTGTCAAAGATCCATGAAGCTAGCTGCATGGATTGTGAAACATGACACTCACTTCTGTTTGCTTTGTGACAACATGGAAGCCACAGATGTTCTCTTAAGATGAAAGGGAAGAACGACCAGGGACATCTCTTGTTGTGACCTCCAGCACCTCCTCCTCTCACCTGTCCACCATCTCCTGCTTCCCGCTAACCCCATTCCCGTGGGGCCATGCCCACACCTGGGGTTCATGGGTCAGGGGTCACAGGAAGGGATGGGCCAGTGGTGAAATCTTGGGGTGGGGGTAAGAGCAGATGTCCTAGGTCAGGGATCAAAGGTCAGATGGGCAGTTGTACCAACGGAAAGGCACGTGGCTGTTAATACCTGGAGGCCAAGGACTGACCAGTTAGTGTGTGTCTGGAGCAGTCCAGTAGTTGAGGAACAGTAAGGCCTTGAAAAAGGAGCCATGGTCAGTGAGAAGAGAGAAGGCAGAGCTCCCATCCAGGGGTCTAACACTGAGCTAGGCCATGTGCCTGGGATGCCCTGCCAATGGCTCTTCCCCTGACCTTGGGAGGTGAACATCATTGTACTGATCTTGCAGGTGGGGAACTGAGGCTCAGAGAAGTTGAGTAAATCACCAAAAGTCTCACCACTTCTGCATCAGAAACAGTCTGTCTGACAACACAGTGAGGGGCCAGGTCACCGAAGTGGGGATGGTCTGTATCCCAAGAACAGACTGAAATGCTGATGGCTCATCTCTAGGAAAGAGGGCCATGTCTGAGGTCTGGAATCATTAAGGCATTAGATCAGAGGAATATGGAATCCATCGTATTCTAGACCAAGGATCTCCAAAGAGGCCCCAGTGAGAAATAATGACACCGGTAACTAACAAAGTCCTGCTTTAGAGAGTGAGTGACACATTTTGGTCACATTTTTGTTCATATTAAAAGATGTCATAGGTTAAAATTAGAGAACAGTTTAAAATAAATCTATGGTAGGAGATACCGGAGAAACTATGAGTATCCATGGCATGGTGACATTGTGGGTGGGGGTACAGGGAACCTGATCTGGGCTTGGCAGTTGGAGCCGTCCCATGAGAACCCATTAGCCTGGGGAATTAGTGGGTGACAGTTTCTATTTCTGTCTGGCATATCTGTCCCCCTTTTCTGGAGTGAACACCCCACCTCCCTTAGGGACCATCCCTCCTGCTCTCTCAGATTGTGTGGCTCTGTGGGGTTGCCCTTGCCATGGCTGCATGGGAGGGACATGACTCAGGCATGACCAGGCAGAATGACCATGTTGAGTCCAAGGGAAGGCCTAGGGGTCTAATCCAACCAGAGAAACCTCCGCTACACTGTAGGGAGGACCCCTGGGAAAGGAGCTTTCTGAGCTGGGCTTGCTCATCTATCAGACAAGAGATGGAGCTGTGTGTGCGTGGGAGGGGGCAGTTATCTTGATGTATGTTCATGTACATACACATGTGTATATATGTGCATGCTGTGTGTGTAGGAAGACACATGTAAAAGGGGGGCTTATGAATTAGATAAAAGTCAGATTAAATTCATTTAGTCTTTCAACATTTAATGAAACTTACTATCATCCACACACTATGCCTCCCAGTATCCATTGTCCTTTCTTCCTTTGTGGTCCATTTGGTGATCTCCCTTCCTCCGTATGAGATCAGTTGGTAGGGCTCCACACCAGGCCAAGCCAATCAGCATATCCCATTCCCATGACCACAATCATTGGCACAGAGGTGGGCAATAAGTTAGACCAACCAGAGTCAGTCTCAGGGCTGAAGAAAAAGTTCTTCTCTTGATGACTCAATTTGAATCTGAAAGAATGGCAGAGCTTGACACCACGAGGAGTCATATGTCTGAGAATAGAGCCAACACAAGTGAAGTGCATCCAAAAGATGGAAAAAGAGAAAAATTAGGCCCTGGGTTTTAGTTCTGAATCAAATTGTGACTAAAGCCAATAAAACCCTAGACTTTTCAGTTATATGAACCAATGGACTTATTTTTGCTTAGATCTGTTTTATGTGGGATTTTTCTGTCCTTACAATTAAAAATAGTCCTCAACAGAATCAATGAAGAGAAGATTCCCATTCTGAGAGTTAGAAATAATAAAATAATCTAGAATTGAACAAAAATAGACTAAAATAAATATGATCAAAACATTTAAAAAGATAAAGTGAGAAAAACAATCATAAAATAAAATGAGACAGGTTGAACAATAGCCAAATACATCTCATGAAATAATAAATTTAGTCATTAACATGAACAACTCAATGGAGCATTTAAGCAGAGAGAAGTGGGGGTGTTGGTAGATAGGTCTGAGAAAACTTCAACAAAAGAGATAAGGAGAAGGAAAATGTGACACTGATATTAAAAGACTGGTGACAGGATGAAGTGGTCCAGATACATACTCTCTCCAGATAGAGGAAATAGTTATGAAAGACTGAAGAAGCACATCAAGTTCCAAACAGGTGAAATAGAAATAAATCAATGCCTGGACACGTCATTATAAAACAGTGAACACAGTAGACAGAGTAAAGAGACAGAGTAATGAAAGCAGAAAGATAATTAGGCTGACAGTAGACTTCTCGGCAGCAACACCTGATGCCAGGAGACAATGGGATAAAATCATCACAGAACTGAAGAAAAATAAATCCTGTCAACCAGATCATTGATGTTCAGCTAAACAGTCATTCATGAAGAGGGATGAGAGAGACAGTTTTCACACAATGATTGAATGAGTTTACTACTCACAGCCTCTAATTTGAGAATGAATAAAGGATTGTTCTGAGTAACAAGGAAATGGAATCCAGAGGAAGTAGTAACAAAGTAATAAAGAAATTAGTAAGAATGTTCATAAGTCCAAAAAAGCATTCATTACTAAAAAAAAAAAAAAACCCTAATTTGTGGGAAGGGTTTAAAATCAGGTATAAGTGAAATAGTATGCAGCAATACCGTGATACATGTTAAATGGTTGATTGAAGTTTAATGATAGTGAACTCTATGCATCATGTGGTTGAAGGATAGAGACCCTGATGAGTCCCAGATATACATGTTAACCATAGTGGGTTGGCACTGAAAGAATAGAAACAGAATGTACACCTCTCAAATGAGTGGAATAGAGGAACGGAGAGGAACAAAGAGAACTCAGTCAATATAATGAAGATAGGAAAAGAGAAAGAAAAAAAAACAAGAAAGAAAGAAAGAAAGAAAGAAAGAAAGAAAGAAAGAAAGAAAAAGAAAGAAAGAAAAAAGAAAACACAAAGAAAGCCCCAAATTATATGGTGGAAATAATTCCAAATAACAAATAACCCGGTTGTCATAAAATGTAAGAGACTTCTAATGAATGCAGCCTCGTACCTCTTCCTGCATGTCTGCCATTAGCCTTTGGTCCAGATGTTTGCATCCATGCCTTTCCACCATTACCAGAGGATCAGCTCCCCAGGACAGAAGCCTAACCCACTTGATTCCATGACTCCTGCCCCACACAACACAATGTCTGGCCCTCAGTCTGGGGAGACTTGTAAAAAAGCATGTGTTTATTTGAATTAAATTGAACAATGGAAGCAAGGGGGGAAAATGGAAACCTAAGGTCTTAGTAAGTCATAGCCATAAAGAAAGAATACAGTTAGGTATGGGTTCAAATTTCACCTCCATCTTTTAATAACTGGGTGGTCTTAGGCAATTATTCAATCTTTCTGAGCCCCAGTTATCTCTCTGAAAGAAAGGGTTAATACCCACCCTGCAGGATTTATTCGAAGCTTAGAAGTAACAGATGTAATGTACTTAAGAATGTCTAACATGTGGTAGGTACTCAAGACACGTAGATTTGTTTTTGTTGATGTTCTCAAAGAGTCTTCATGGCCCCCTCATTGCAGCTCTGGTGCCCTGGATGGGTCTCTGGGATTTTGTGTGCATGACATCCAGGAGGCTTCTGGGGGCAGTGATGTGTGGCCAGGCTGTGGGAGGGAAGTTGGTGGGAACCATGGTTTCTGGGCTGACATCTCTTAGAGGTCACTGGGGTTTGCCTGGGCCTGAGCAGGTGGTGGTAAGAGACCCAGAGTGTGCTCCAATCACAATCAGAGAGAGGACCAGTCCAGGCCAGGGAAACTGGGAGATATCGGGAGGCGGAGGGTGAGAGGAGGCTGCGAAAGCTGGAAGTCATACACTGGGTGGGGTGTGGCTGGAGAACAGGCCAGGATGCAGGAAATGGGCTGGGGTAGAGATTCGGGCTGAAGCTGTGGCCGTGTAGGGTATGTGGGGCCCTTTGGGAGTGAGATGGGGTGTTACGTCCTTAGCCTGTTGGCTCTGACATTTTGACTCTGTCCCTTTAATACCGAGGATATTTTGACCCATAAACTGTTTGGATATTTACATTTTAATGGGATTATGCAAAACACTGATGCAATCTTATTGTGAAACTATTTTTCAGACCAAATACCATGCCAATTTAATTGTAGGTTTTTATATAGTATAATTACAATTTCTGTTATTTTTTCTTATTTTATTGAGATTATATTAGTCAAATAAGTTCTTTTATTTTTATTTTATTTTATTTTTGAGAGAGAGAGAGGGAGAGAGAGAGAGAGGGCATGTGAGAAGGGGGTGGGCAGAGGGAGAGGGAGAGAGAGCATCTTAAACAGGCTCCATGCCTAGCATGCGGGGACCAATCTCACATCCCTGAGATCATGACCTGAGCCGAAATCAAGAGTCAGACCCTTAACCGACTGAGCAACTCCAGGGCCCCAAAATAAGATATTTTATGTTTAATTTTTATACCAAAATCTTACAACTAATTCACAAATCAGTTTTTTGTCCATTTATAATTTTTCTTCTGCTGTTGCATGTTTGTGTGTGTGTGTGTGTTTAGCCATTATTTCTACCAACTCCAATTTCTCTTGGAAATGGTGCAAATCCAGACTTCATAAGGAAGGCTTAATTCTTTCATTAGTTGTTAGTCAATTACACTTTTTTCCTCAGGTGCTGATTTATGTTGATGTACTTTGCACTGATTATTTCTACTGGTTGGTAGTCTTTACTAACTCTCTAAAAAGTAGGTCGTTATATCTTTTTCTTCGTTCACCTATCAGAAATTCATGAACAATTTTGTGAAATGGAGAAACATAGGGGAACAGAGAGAAGTATGAGGCTTGTGAGGAGAGGAAAAGACCAGAAGGTCAAATGAGAGGGAGGCCCAGAAACGCAAGTGGGGAGGAGGCCGAGACGCTTGGGTTCAGGATGTCCTGCTTCCCAGTTGGACGGCAATTTTGGTCAGGTGATGGGCCCCAGCTGTGGCGCTGATGGAGCACAATGGTGGCCGTGGTCTTGGGAGAAGACCAAGGTGGTCAGGCGTCTTGAGTTGAAGTAGGAGTGCCCAGAGCTGTGTCAGTTTGGGGCTGGGATGAGGATGGTTGACAGTAGGGGTGGTGGCTGTGACTGGACCCTGTGAGGCTACCCCCTGAGACCATGGGTCCCCCAGGAGGCCTTGCAGCTCCGTGGAAAGTGCATGGGCTTCCGAGCACAACGTGCTTGTCTCTAACTCTGCTTTCTCACTTACTGGCCAGCACAGGGGATAAGTTACTTAGCCTCTGCCACTGTGGTTTCCTCATCTGAAGAGTGGGGATACCTTCCTCTGAGAGTCGCTGTAAGAATGACGCTAAGCCACAGGTAAGATGAGTGCCCACAGAAGTCCCTCTATAGATGGGAGCTCTTAGTACTATTAGCGCTGCTCCTTGGCAAAGACCCCCCTGGGTCAGGAAACCGATGGCAAATGCTCCGTAAGGAGAGTCTACCAGAAGCACTGCAGAGGCCTGGGCAGGGTGGAGGGAAACCAGCCTGAGGCTGGTCAGAGGGGCCTTGACCACCCAGAGAAGCTGGGGTTAAGGGGAGGGAGTCCATGAGACTGTGTGGAGAGCATTGCCAGCCTGGGGGATCTGCTCGGACAGAAGCTACGAGAAAGAAATACTCCCATTTCAATGTCCTCCCTCCCATCTCCCACTGGGGCTTCCCATGGCCAAACCCAACCCGTTGGTCCCAAGCAGACAGGGCTCTGTTCTAGGGCAGAGAGCAGGATGGGCGAAGGGTGGCCCCAGGCTGCAGACTGAAGACATCTAGCACGAATTCAGGAGCAAGCCCTGGCATGTGCCTGCCCTTCCTGGAGCACGAGTTCACCTCCAGGCTCCTGGAGCGAGCCTTGGGTCACAGAGCCAGGTGGGCGACATGGAGAGCCTCGTCCAATCAGAGTTTCCCAGTGGATGGCGCTTGCCATTGAGCTCCTCTTGGAAAGGTCAGGGGTAATGTATTCCTCCTCTCGAGACTCACGGTACCGTCGAAGCCCATTCACATGGACCCCGCAGCATTTCAGGCTTGGAATAATTCAGACGGGACTTTGCCTGAAATTTATCTTTGCTGTATTTACACAGAAAGACCTTAAAAAGCTAGCTGATAGTGTAAACATGGATAATTATAATATTTCAGGGGAGGTTTAACGTACCAAAAGAGGAAAAAGGAATTTTTAAGCATAGCAGCAGAACCCATCTCTGGACACTGAGAGAATTAAAAATTGTTCTTTTCAATCATAAGATCACGCCCATGAGATCCCATGCAATCCTGAAGGTGATTCAGGTTCAAGGCAGCTATCACATGGTCTTGTTTGGTCAGTGCCTCGAGAGGTTGATACCTAGCTCTGGTTAACAGCAAGTTGGGTCCCGCTGGGGTCAAAGTCAGCCTCTTTCCATGCAGAGGCAGCGTGGGCTAGGAGTGGGAAAACATAGTCCTTGCAGTTAACAGGTCTGGCATGGACTCTGCACGTCTTTTGGGTTCTTTGACCCTGCTGAGCCTCTATTTACCCATCTGTGAAATGGGCGAAGCAACACGCATCTCATGGGCTTTTTCTAAGGATCACCAAGTTCCTATGGTGATGGTCCCATCTCATAGAAGGGCCTCAGCTCCTAATTCCCTTCCCCCCCACAGGTCCCCGAAGAGGGCACAGGAGGCTCCCCAAGGACCGCCCAGGTTCCACCCCCTCCACATCTGCCTGGGGCCTGCCAGAGAATGCTGGTTGGGAGGCAGAGGCTGCTGCCCCCTATAATTTGGTTCAGACTGACCCAGTTCCTCCCAGGCCTTGAATCCAGCCTCTTATTTCTGTCACAGCAAAGTCCCACCCTCTCAATCACACCGGCAAAATCGCTAATGGAAAGGGCATGGCGAGCTTTGGAGCTAGACATACATGGTTTCCAATCCCACCTCTGCCATTACTTACAAAGCAGCAAGTTTCCTAACTTCTCTAAAAGCCTCTGGGCAAACGAGATGGCCAATACTGCTTTGCAGGCGGTGTTGAGCACCTGACACAGCCCTTGGTCACTACAGTGACTGGGTCATTGGTAGTTATTATTGTTAGTGTAGTGTGTTCAGACCTTTCTAAATTGGTCAGAAATCTGGCTTAGCTGTTGGGATTTTTCCCTTGATGGGAAGTTGCAGACCATAGGGAGAATCTGCTGGGTTGCATGTCACCCTTGCCCAGGGGCCATGTTAATCTCCGTATCATTCCAATTTTAGTATATGTGCTGCCAAGGGGAGCATGGGAATCTGCTGGTTTGGGGGAAACGTGATGGTGGGGAGTGGGGGTGGAGGCTGTGACATGGCCATAGTAGCCTGGAAGGGACCCTTGTCTGTTTTGCTCAAGCCCTGCTTTCAGGCAGGATGCACTGAGCTCGCCAGACACAGAGCTTTCTGAGGTCCTGCTCTGCACCCATTTGCAAGGATGCGAGTGTGGTCCCAGAGCGCTCGTCCTGGCCAAAGGAGCACAGGACACTCTCACATCGTGACCTCCCTGAGGAAGAGATGAAAAGTAAAGTTCAATGGCTTGCCCAAGGCACCATGGAAAAAGGCGTTTATCATCTTAATGGCACCTTTCAGATGTCTGGTTTCTCTATGGCCTCTTCCTCATGAAATCCCCTCCCGAAAGCAGTCTATGTGAGCTATTCCTGGCATGTCCTGTGGTACAAAAGCGCGGTTCATCTTTTCAAGGAGACGTGGGGAGGTCGAAAGTCAAACCCATTGGAACAAACCTTGGCTTTGGAGACCAGTCAAGTGCTTATTAGGCAAGTGCTTGCTCTCCCTGAGAAGATGAGCAGACAGAGTTTGGGGGCACTGGTGATAAGGATGAAAAGGGCACGAGATCTATGCAGTACATACTGTCTCGGGGCAGGGAGGGCCATGGCTATTGGGTAATCGCCTGGTCCTGGAAGGACTCACGGGCTCCAGCTTCAGCCAAGATAACCCAGGTGGGGAGGGGACCATGGCCATCACTGTGCCGGTGAGGTCTGTAGGAAGAGTTAGGGTGCAGCTTGGCTTGGCTTTGGAAGAGAAGTGTAGGCTCCCTTCAGGGCTCTGGCCACAGCATTCATGCACACAAGGGTGGTGAAGCAGCTAACGCTGCTGGGAAAAGAGGCGGAGACTGGGGCTGGAGAGATCTCTACTCTTGCTTTACAGAGAACGTGAACCTCTCTGGGCCTCAGTTTCTCCATTAGGACAACAGAGATTGTATATACTTGTCTCTTTTCTACTTAAATGGTGGGCTGGAAGCAGAGGTTGATAACAATGTCTCTTGACAACCATGTCTTTTGGCAAAAGAGGTGTCCTAGCATCTCAAGAGGGCCAGCCAGACTGTGACCTTGGTGTCTTTTGGTGAAGGAAGACAGGGTGTCGTCAGAGAACACGGGTGCTGGAGCCACCCGGGGCATCTCCTGCCTGCTGAGAAAGGGAAGGTCGTCCGAACTTGTAACCTTCAGAGGTATAGGAGGCCCCTCAAGGCCACTGTGGGCACGACTCCAGGCTGTGGCCAGGATCCCCTCTGGACCAGGCGAGTGTGGATGAAGAAAGTCTATTGTGGGTTGTTTTTTTGTTCTTTGTTGTTGTTTTATTTTTTTTAATTTTAAAAAAATTTTAAAAAATTTTGTCTTTGCTTTTTCAGGAAGAAAGACAGGAGAACAAGAGTGAGAGTCCTGGGGGATTAGGTGGAAGTCTCATTTATTTCCCAGGCGCGGCTGCAGGGGCACGTGGGAAAAGGACAGATTGGTCAGGGCCTCCCTCCTTTTCAAAATGAGAGCCGCTGTGCTTTTATTTCTGCTACCTATCACGGTTCTGATTATGATTTCAATGGACAAAAGATTCCTTAGCTGAGCCGGTTTGAAAACCAGTGCTGAAACCATTGGTCAGCTAGAACTGGGAAATTTCTTGCAAACCTCTTCCCTCTCCATGCCAGGATTTCTGTTCTGGCTTTCTCTTGCTACATTACAAAGAACTCCGAGACTTACTGGCCTACTAGAATTTGTTTTCTTTCATGAGTTGACTGGGCTCGGTTGAGCCATTTTCTATAGAGGTCTCTCTTGCGGCTGCAGTTGGCTGGTGGGCGGAGCTGGAGGGTTGAGGCTCAGTTGGACAGGTCACCCAGCATGGCCTGTCGGTGGCTGAGAGAATGGGGACTAGCTGGGCAGCTCTCTTTCCACATGGTCCTGCTGTGTAGACTTCCTCCCATCATGGCGGTCTCGGAATAGTCAGACTTCTTACATGGAGCCTGGCTGCTTCCAGATATACGACCTGGGAGACCCTGGCAAAATTGCAAGGCTTTTTATGACTTAACTTCAGAAGTACAAACACCGCTTCTGTCACATTCTGCTATTCAAAAGCTAGTAGCAAGGAGACGAAGCTCAGCGGAGGCCATCTTTGAAGGCTGGCCACCACCATCCCGGAAGGAAGGAGGAGAACACAGTCCTGACCCTTCCATGCCCTGCCTCCCTCCGCAGCCACTGTCAGAATTTGGAGTTGGGGGCCTTACTCTAGAGACCTGTCCAAGCTCCAGAACTGGGGCTGGCAGAGTGGGCAAAAGGAAGTCCACACCCTGCTACTTGTCTCAGGTTCTTTTCGTAGGGGATACAGGTCTCTCTGCCCTATGACTGAGATGAGAAATGTCACTCCCTCTTCAGGAGAACAAACCCAAATTCCTAATTCCAGCACTCTGCTGTGGAAGTGAAGTCATGTTTCCAGACACATCTGTAATATGATTAGACAGTGATGTCTACTTGCCTGTCCAGGCTGAGTCACCCCCCAGCTGGCCTCTTGTTTATGACGACTGTCCCTTAGGCAAATCTAAAAGCAGGAGTCAGCTCAAAGGGGAGCAGGAGAGAGAGGTAGAGTTTGGTCCCGTTGTCCTTACAGGATGTGTGCTAGCAGGAGACTTCCGGCTTCCTGGAATTATTGCTAAAACTCAGACTCTTACAACAGTCAGTTTCAGACATTGTAATTTTTCACTAGTTCTGCGTGGGCCCAGCTGGAAACCTAATCCCTTGTTTTGCTTTAGCTGTCATATTTCCCAAGGATTTAAAATACTCTCTCAGATAGCCAGGCACAGCCATCATTTGGCAAAAGCAGGGTTCCGGCGACTTACGGAACATCAGTGGCCTCTGTGTTGACACCATCTGAGAGACGTTCCCCGAAGGTACACTATGAAGCCTGAGAGTCCATCCTTAGGGGGAAAAGATCATGCCTGAGTAAACTGAGGACAACCAAGAAGTGAGACCTCACAATGTGAATATGGAGGTTCTTGTGGGAGGATGTTGTTGGAGCCCAGGGGCAAAGGTGCAGGATTATTTTCCCTCTTCCTAAACTTCAGAGAGACCCCGTGTGAGCTCCTGGCAGCTCTGGATTTCAGGATTCCCACCTGATCTCTGATTTCCTGGGGACCCCCTCCTTCTCCCTCCCAGCAGGACAGAGATGTCCCTACAGTGTAATCACTGCTTGGAAACAAATGAGCAGAGAAGGGAGAGGGTGGGGGGGCAGGAAGAAGGTCCTTGGGCACCATGAAAACAGCCACCATTTTATCCTGGCAGGAGACCCCCCACCCCTCCCCAGAGCCCTTGAACTTGATGTCATTTCTGTCATGTGTAGGGAGAGGCGCGAGTGAGCGTGTGCGGGGAGAGAGAAGTGCCGAGAAAACAGTTAGCCTCTGTTAGTATTTGATAGGCAGCCAAAGCACTTTTGCTCCCAAGCCCAGCGAGCTACCTGTGAAAAAAGAAATTGCTTTTCAAGAACATTCATCACAGCAAGTGGCTCATTTCCTTGTCCTCAAACAGCCCCATTCCTAGGCCTTCTCTCCCATTAAAAACTCCTCAGATGTGGTAAAATAAATAAAGAAACAAAGGGGAGGTGTTGGGGGTGGTGGTGGCCCTTGTGGGGAAGGTGGAGGTGGGGGAGGCACTGCGGACACAGAAACAGCACATGCTGGGGTCTTGCTGGGCCTTGTGCTGTGAGGCCCACCTGGAGTCCCCTTCCAAGTAGAGAGAGTGTCTCGGGTTCTGCAGGTGTGACTTTGAAATTCAGGAGCAGTCGTGCCAAGAGTGGTCAAGCTCTATCCTTCTTGGAGTCTCTGTCCTGTCACCTGTTCCAAGGGGCCCTCCTGACCACCCATAGGCAGGGGACCTCTCCCTCCTCATTGCTCTATACTCACCACTCTGTATATTTGCTTTATGATACTTAACCCCATAGGGAATTACTAGCTTGTCTCTTCATTGTCTTCTCCCTACTGAGTGTCAGCCCAGCCAGGGGCAGTCATGCTGTCTTGTACACTGCCATAATCCGGGCACAGAGTACATACTCACCAATCTTTGTGGGATGGAGAAATAAATGAGCAAGTCCAAAATGGGATGCTTAGGGCAAAAGATCCCATCCGATCCAGGGTGTTATTTTTCTGAGTTTTTTTTTTTTTTCAGCAACAAATTCTATCACTTAGTGGCCAGGCTGACCAGACCCCAGGAGTGATCTCTGTGTGATAGGGGTTAGCTAGCAGGTTTGTGGGGGCAGCTTACTACAGAAGGAGGCCACTGACCTTTGCTTTCACTGTGTGACCTTGAGTAAGTTTCCCCCATCGTCTCCCTGCACCTCAAAGTGCTACTAAATGAGATTAATCACCTATGTTGTGGTATTTCTGTAGAGATTATAGCTGATGTAGGGAGTGTTACGAACTGTGTGCTTGTGTCCCCCTCCCTCCCAATTCATATGTTGAACCCCTAGCCCGCTATGTGATGGTACTTGGAGGTAGGGCCTGTGGGACATAATTAGGTTTAAATGAGGTCATGAGGATGGGGCCCCTATGACGGAATTAGTGTCTTTATAAGAAAAGACACCAGAAACCTTGCTTCTCTCTGCCTTTCGTCATGTGAGGACACAGAGAGAAAGTGGCCATCTACCAGCTAGGATGTGGGTCTCGCCAGGAACTGAGCTTGCTGGCACTTTGATCTTGGACTTCCCAGCCTCCAGAACTGTGAGAAATAAACGTCTTATTTAAGCCATTCAACCTTTGGTATTTCATTTCAGCAGCCTGAGCTAAGATAGGGAACATGCCTGGTACAGGAACTCAGTATATCACGGTCATTTTCCTTATTATTTTACCAGGTGTAGATAGCCTCAACTCAACTAAATATCAAGATATTCAGGGATTTCTGAGCACCTAGTTCACAACAGCTCTAGAAAATTCCCAAGTTCTGAGATGTTGGCCGGAGCTTCCCCTTGCTTTCGTTATATGAGAGAGAGCCATACAGACATGTTTGGGCCCCAGCCTCTCTCACGCTGGTGTTCAGTACAGGATACCCCAATATCTCTACCCACAGCCATGGGTATTTCTCCAGGTGGGTGTGCAGAATAAGGTGGTTGGTTGGACTCATCAATCTGCAACAAGAATAGTTACAGAAGGGTCTTGGACATTTAAGGACCATATTTTGGATTCATTCATTCAACACCAATTTGTTGAGGGGCTACTCTGTGCTGCCTGTACAGGATTGAACGAGACAGCATGCTCCCTTCCCTGGTAGAGCTGACACTCTGGTTGGGGAGGAGACAATGACCAGATGAACGAATGGTTTCATGTTGGGATAAGCACTGTAAAGGCTATGCAGGACGATGTGATGGACAGTGATGGGGAGGGAGAGCTCTCCGGCAGGTGGATGCTCAGGGAAGCCGAGGCCTGAGGGACGAGAAGGAGGAGCCAGGTGGGAAAACGGGGCAAGTGGGGGCTGGGTGTGTATGAGGAGCAGAGAGGAGGGCAGAAGTGGGGATGGTGGGTGGGGAGTGCACAGAGGCGGTCCAAAGGGGCAGAATTAGCCGGGCCTTGGTAGGGCGGGGGCAGATGTCCTGAGGTCCGTGGGGGCCACTGGTGGCTGGAGCCCCGCCCTCCATAGGCAGTCTCCTGCGGCCAGCACGCCTGTTTGCCCTGACCCCAAAGATGATCTGTTCTCCTCTCCAAAGCCTAGCAGAGCAGAGACCCCCTGGTTCTTGGCTGAGTGGCCCCTTGGGGACACCCAGCACCCTGGGGCGCTCGGGTTCCTCCACCTCGGAACCCAGAGACCCACATAAACTGTACTGTTTGGGTTTGAGAAACAGATACTTAAAAACTTTGTCTTTCTTATTAGACAGAAAGGGCTCCTTTTCAGGCCCTACTAAGAATAGCCTAATTTATTCACGCTCTCCGGGCTGGGAAGCGGGGTGGAGGCCGCTGGCGGGCCTGGCGCCCTGCCCAAGCCCGGCTGGGAAAGCTGACACCGGGCCAGGAGCCCCGACACTCCAGGCATTCAGAGGGGAGCGCTCGGCCCGCCCCCGGCCCCGCCGCCGTGCCCATTGGCTCCTCCGCCTCCTTCCCGCACTCCCATTGGCTCCGCCAGCCCCCAGCCCGGCCCCTGCGAGCGGAGCCCTCTGTTGCCTAGGAGGTGGGGAAGCAGGGAGGCGCCATCTTTAGGGAGTGTGGGGCCTAGAAAGAGATTCGGCTGCGGGGAAAGTGGAAAGTTGGCACTGAGTGGGCACAAAGTCGGGCACATGGACGCAGGAGGTGCCAGGGACCCGGTCAGAGTGATAGTTGCCAATCACGGGTGTCTCCCATGTACCCCAGGCTTCCTGTTGTTATTTTCCTTCAGGACTTACAACAGTTCCGCTGTAGATATTACTGTATCCCCGGGTCAAGGATGAGGAAACTGATGGCGGAAAGTTGAAGGGACTTGCCCAGGGTCAGACAGCTAGTCATGCAGAGGTGGGATTTGATCACTGCGTTGTGTGATTCCAAGCACTGCACCATGTGGCAACCTAATGGGACTGGGTGGGCATATCCTAGTGGTTAGGTGGACAGCAGCAGCTCCCTGGGTTCTGAGGGTGCACTGAGGTACCAGCACACTAGGTCCCGGCTTGGCCAGCCCCGAGTAGGCTTCCCACCCGAGATGGCACCCTGCAACCCTTTGAAGAAAGGTGGAATTGAGGATGCACTGATAGGGAAGAGGCCCTAGAAAAAAAAAAGTAACCAGAAAGGCTTTTGGACTTTGCTATGAGGCCAGGCACTTGGTGGCTCAGTGACCCAAAGAGCCACCTCTAACACAGGCACCAAATCTCCTTACACAGCATTTTGCATTTACAAATCCCTTCTCCTTCATGGTCTCATTTAACTGCAGAATCAAAACAATTCTGGAAGGTTGGCATCATCCTAATTTTGCATAAGGGTAAACTGGGGACCAGTGAAGACCAATGAGGACAATGTGTAGATGGTTTCCTGTGTTTGAGGTCCTTTATATCTAATATAATTCTTACAACATCCCTAGGAGGTAGGCATTGGTTGTCTTATTTTATAAAGGAGGGAACCAGAACTTAAGAGAGGTGAAGTAACTTCCCAAAAGTGACACGGGAATTTAAAAGGAAGGTTTCACCTGATCCAAACTCACTCTCTTTCAGTTACTCTACTGTTTCTTCAGCTCCCGAGCCAAACTGAAGAACAGATGGAGGCAGTAGTTGCTAAGTAAGAAAGATTTGAAAGATGACAATAAGGTGTCTTGCCCAAATATACCTTTTTTCTCCCTTCAACCCATATTAGATGGCTGAGGCACCAGTATTGACAATTGTTTTGTTGAGTTAAACATTGCTTGAGCCATGATAATCTCAAAATTCAAATCTCCCCAGGTGGAAGGGAGGCATTAATTCCTTAGCATGATTGAGAAAGAAAAATACTTTGATAGTCCACTGGAGCTATTCAACTAGTTAAAGTATCTGCTGAATTGTATTATTGTGATCACATTTTCACATTTCTCCACCTTCTTTGTAAGGATAGTTTTGTGATGGGTAGCAATGAAAATGAAGCATCCAGAGAGGTCCTACTTTTGGGTAGAATGCAATAGGTAGCAACAAACTTACTGGGAAGGAAAAAAATCTCCCTAGGTGAGTTGGGATTACTAGGGTTTTTCTTCCATGATGAGTCCATTTGCTGAGTCAGTGTCCAGACTCAGTGCTGGGCAAAGAGGCAAAGTGGAAGGAGAAACCAGCAGGGATTTTTACAGCTATGTGGACTACTAGCTTGAATGACTAGAGAATATGAAGCTCAAAACTTTCCTGATATGCTGGTGTGATGGCCTATCAAGGCACAATTTTTAAGTTATTGAAAAGCAAAATATAACTATAGGAAAAACCCTTCAAGAAACTTATGGAAAGTATTCTCCTCAAGACATTTGCCAGATATTTTGCTTGCATGTGAAGGGAGGTAAAGAGATAAGCTCAGCATCTCAGAAGAGCAGAACTTTCAAGGTCAAGGAGACAAAGAATTGCCAGTCTCACAATATCAAAAACTTAGGAGGGCCATGCATGAGAAGGAAGCTTCTAAAAGGAGAAAGTTGCTAGAAGGAAGAAGCTGCAAGAAACACATGCCATGTCCCACTCTTGAGATGTCTGAAACCAGAGGTACACTAACCCTGGAATCCAGGTCCAACCCAATTCAATTTCTGATTGGATTGAGGTGATTTGCCTCTTACCTTATCTGCCAAAAAGATAGGAGAAGAATCCTTTTTGGAGAAGAAGAATAATGATTTTTAAGTTTTATGATTCTTTTATATATAATATCTGATATTCAATTTTAAAAAATTATAAGACATATGAATAGATAAGAAATCATGACCAAAAAGCATGAGAAAAAAAATGTAATAGATGCAGACCAATAGAGTGTCTCAGTCAGCTCGGGCTGCCATAACAAAATACCACAGACTGGATGGCTTAAACAATAGACATTTATTTCTCACAGTTCTGGAGGCTGGGAAATCCAAGATCAAGGCACCTCCAGTGCCTGGTGAGAGTCTCCTTTTTGGCTTGCAGATGGCCACTTTCTTGTTGTGTCCTCACATGGTGGAGAGAGGGAGCTCTGGTATCTCTTCTTCTTGTAAGGGCATTAATCCCATCATAAGAGCTACACCCTCATGACTTCATCTAAATCTAATCACCTCCTAAAGGCTCCACTTCCAAATACCATGACAATGAGGGTTAAGGCTTTAGCATATGATTGAGGGACAGGGGGGGACAAACATTCAGTCCACAGCACAGATTATAGTAAAAAGTCTGACTCCATCTTTGATATTTGAATGCTGACAGCTTTTAAACCCCACCACTCCCTCTTCCCTTCTGTTTTAGACCTGGGCCGGCTCATAAGAAAGCCTAGTTGCTCCCTCCATTAGTCTCAGCAGGAAGTTTAAACCATGAAAGCCCTGGTCCATGCATGGAAACACTGGCCTCTAGCCCCACCCTCCAATGACTTCAAAGTCAGTCTCATTTCTCTGCTCCCTCAAGCCATTTTTAGACCTGCTTGGGAAGTTTCCAGGCTCTCTCCAGAAATCCTCATATGTGAGTAATAAATCTTCTCATATTTTCCTGGTGTGTGCTTCATGTCATCAGTCTTGACATTTGAACCAAATTTTGGTTGGAGGTATTCATCCCACCATCACAACTCAGATAATTTTGCTATTGGAGTTATTGGACAAAAATTTTAAAATAACTATGATAAACAGAATAAGAGAATACATAGAAAAAGATGGACAAATGAAGGAAAAGATGGAGGACTAATGCAGAGAATTAAAATCTATAAAAATTCAAATAGACATTCAAGAACTGAAAAACCTTAGTATTTGAAATTAAGGATTCATTGAATGGATTTAACAGCAATCTAAACATAGTGGATGATAGAATTAATGAGCTCAAAGACATGTACATGGAAGATACTCAAACTGAAGCACACAGAGAGAGAGAATAATGAAAATAACAGATCAGAGTATAAGACACAAAGTGGGGACACAGTCATCAGTTCAATCATGTATATAATTGGATTCTCAGAAAAGGGAAGGAAGAGAAAATAAGAAAAGCATATTTGAAGAGATAAAGGACAAGAGTTTTCAAAATCAGAGAAAGACATCATCTCATAGATTCACAAAGCTCAGTAAATCCCAAGTTGAAGAAATACATAGAAAACTACACATAGGTGAAAACCAAAGGCAGTGAGAACATGTTAAAAGCAGCTGGGAAAAATAGAACACATTACATTCAAAGGAGCAATAGTGCTAACTTGTCAATGGCAACTATGAAATCCAGAAGGCAATGGAATGACATTTTTAACTGTAGAAAGAGAAGTTCTATCCCACAAAAAAATTTTTTTTCAAAACAAAGGCAATTCAGGTTCCTCTTTTCCTTCCCTTTTCTTCTCTTCCATTCCTGAGCAATTTAGTTCTAAACTCATTAGGTGGGGCAGAACAAGGTGCGGTGTGTATGTGTTTGTGTGAAGAGGGTAGAGAGTAGAGGAGGCCATGGTGGCCCAGAGCAGGATATCAGAGCCCAGACAGAATGAGAAGGGCATTCCCATGGAAGGGAAGCCAGATGTGGGAAGCCAGATCCTGAGCACAGTGAAGAGGTCATCCCCATTTGCAGAGAGGAGGTTCAGGTTTAGCCAGAGAGAGTTACAAATACAGAAAAGGAGAAAACTAGAAAAAACCCTATGATGCTTGTTTGGAATGGGACGTATCTGAGTGGATTCATCTATCTATTTATCTATCTACATATATATGTATACATATATTATACTATATATATTATTTATTTTATATATATATATACACAAAAGATATTAAAATGTTGTATATGTATAATATATAAACACACACATATTCTCTAGGTCTGTCCACACCAAGCAGAGAGAAGATACACCTCATTGGCAAGGAAAATGCCTAACACCTAAATTTTGGTTTCTAAATAACAGTTTCTTTTTATTTTATTTTTTTTAAAGATTACTTATTTTTGTTGGGGGGGGTGGGAGAAAGAGTCTCAAGTAGACTCTGCGCTGAGTGCAGAGCCCAACGTGGGGCTTGATCCCACGACCCTGAGGTCATGACCCAAGCCAAAACCAAGAGTCAGATACTCAACCAACTGTGCCACCCAGGCGTCCCACTAAATAACAGTTTCTAAGAAAGAAGCCAGGGCTCCTCGGAGAATGACTGATTCTAGGATTGGGGTAGGGAAAGTATAAGATGAATCTGGAACATCTTGTCCAAAATGCAAGGAAATGCTCAAAGAATGATGGGGACATGTCGGAAGGGTATAGAAGCTATATCGAAATGGCTCCCACTGATTAAATCAGGAACAATCTGAAAATCAAAATAAATAATAAATTGGATTATAATCCTTGGAATAAAATAGGAAACCACAAATCTATATAAATAAATAAATAGTAAAGTTCAATGAGAACCAAGACTATATAGTTTTAAAGTCCCTCCCCACAAAATACTTATTAATTACAAAGGAGAAAAAAATAATTCACAGTGTTCAGAAGGCTGGCAGACCCCACCATAGTCAAATGATCAAAGTATGCATCGCCAGTAATGGCCCACATTGATAGGCACCACCTGATGAGATGCATGGCTTCTGTGACATTCCTGCCAAACATGCATAATCTGAATGTAATGCTCACAAATCAGGCTGTCAAACAAATATACATGGGGGGACATTCTGTAAGATATCTAGCCTGTAATCTGTAAAAGTATCAAAGTTAGGAAAGGTCGAGGAGCTGGTCCAGACTGAAGGAGACTCAAAAGGCATGATAACTCATGACAACTAAATTTTTGATCTAAAGCATGATTCCTTTTCTAAAGACGTTATTGGGACAATTGGCAAATCTTAAATGGGGTCTTGGATGAGATGGGAATGCATCAATATTAACTGCCTGATTTTGAAGGTTGTACTGTGGTTATGCCAGAAAATACTTTATAGGAAACACATGCTAAAGCGCTCAGGGATATTGAGTTGGCAAAGTACTCTCAAATTGTTCAGGAAAAAAACACATTTCTTTGTATCACGTTTTGTACTTTTCCATAACTTTGTGATTACTTCAAAGCTTTAAAAGGTTACAATTAAAAAATGAAGGCAAAGTAAAGACATGTTCACACTAACAAAGCTGGGAGAACTTATCACATGCTGTGAGAAATACAGGGATAATGATCCCAAATGGAAATAGAAACCTGCAGGATGAAATAGAGAGTACCAGCAGGCAAATATGTGCAGGATATAAGAGGATTGATTGAAGAAACAATAATAACTATGGCTCGTGGGACTGGTAGCACATGTAGAAATAAAACCTTTAACGGCAGTAGTACCAAAGAGAAGATAGACACTCACCGGTGTAAGTTTCCTCTATTATTTGTGAAATGGTAAAGGTGCCAATTTCAGGTATCCTCCAAAAGTCAATGATGCATCGGAATTAACCACTAAAAATTAATAGAAATGTAACTAAATGTTTAACAGAAGACATAAAATAGACACACACCAAAGGAGAAATAAAGGTTTAAATAAGTGGTGTCATAAATTTTAAAAAAGAAACAAGATGGTAGATTTAAATTCCACTCACCGCTCCTCCTAAAAGACAAATATTTTTAGGCTAGATTAAAAAGAAAACAATCATGTGCTGCTTATGAGACATACTTTATTTTAAACATTTTTAAAGTAAGCTTTATGGAACATGGGGCTCAAACTCATAACCCCGAGATCAAGAGTCGCATGGTCTACTGATGAGACACCCCAATGAGACACTTTAAATATAGGACATAGACAAGCAGAAGGTAAAATGATGGTAAAAATTATATCATGCAAACACTTACCAAATGAAAGGTGTGCCTCTATTAATATCAAACCAAGTAGACTTTATAGTCAGAAGTAGTAAGGAAGGTAAAGAGTGACATTTCATAATGATAAAAGGGCCCATTCAAAGAAAGACATAACAATCCTTAATTTGTATGCACCTAATAACAGAGGCGCACAATACACGAAGCAGAAAGTTGACAGAACTAAAAGGACAAATAGGCAAATCTGTAATCACAGTTGAGATTTTAACAAATTTCTTTCAGCAACTGATAGAAAAAGCAGACAAAAAATCAATAAGTATATAGAAAATATGAACAACAGAGTTAATCACCTTGACTTTGATAGACAGTTATAGCACACTGCACCAGGCAACTGGAGAATACACGTTCTCTTTTTCAAGTGCATATTTACCAAAATAGAACATGTATTGAACCATAAAGCAAGTTATAACAAATTTCAAAAGGTGAAATCATGCTGGGTATGATCTCCGACCAAAGTGGAATGAAACTGGAAATGAACAAAAGAAAGATTATTAGACCTCAAATGTTCAGACGTTAAGCAGAACACTTATAAATAACCTATGGGTCAAAAAAGAAATCACACAGAAAGGTTATAAAACCTTTATGCCAGCAAGTGTAAAAACTTAGACTAAATTTTGATGAAATCCAATTTATCTATTTTCTCCTTTGTTGTCTGTACTTTTGGTGTGGAATCTATGAAATTGTTGCCAACTTCAATGTCAAGACATCCCCCTGTGTTTTTTCAGGTGACTTGAAGTTTTAGCTCTTAAGTATAGGTCTTTGATCTATATTCAGTTAGTTTTCGAGCCTGATGTTAGGTAAAGGTCCAACTTCTTTTGCATGAAGATACCCAGTTTTTCCAGCACCATTTGTTGAAAGGACTGTCCTTTCCCCATTGAATGGTCTTGGCAACCTTGTCAAAAATCAACCGACCATGTATGGGAGGGTTTATTTCTGGGCTCTCTATTCTGTTGATGGATATCTTCATACCTATACCAGTAGCATACAGTTTTAATTACTGTAGCTTTGTAGCAAGTTTTGAAATCCAAAAGTGTGAGACCTCTTAACCTTCTTTTTTGAGATTGTTTTGACTATCTGAGGCCCCTTGGAATCCAGATGGATATGAATCCGAGGGTCAGCTTTTCCATTTTGGTGAAAGAGGCGGTTGACATTTTGATAGGGATAGCAGTGAATTTATAAATAGCTTTGGATCATGTATGTAATCCTTGGAACACAGATTAGTATTATCTATTACTTACAGATGCACACTGTAAGTGGAAGGAATAGGATCCTGGACACACCAAAGTGGAGAGAGTGGTTTTCTTTAGGGGTGGATGGGTTAAGTCTAGGGAGAGTAAAGAGACTAAGGGGGAGATACACATGGGACTTCAATTATACCTGTAGTGTTTTAATGTCATTAAAAGATAATGGGAAGCAAATTTTTAAAAATTATCACCCCTGATGAAGTGGTAAATGGATGGGTGCTATTTTACTCTCTACACTTCTCTGTAGTTTGAAATTTCTCATTATAGACAAGAGAGACGTCATGAGTGTCCTGCACAGGCTGGAAGAGTAGACTAAGGATGTGGGAGAGAGCTGGAAGGGTGGCAACTGGTGGTCAGGACTGAGGAGTCAGGGTGGGGCTGAGTGTGGGGGTTACCCAGCCTCAGTGACGCCCACTGGGGGCTGGCTGAGAGCCCCCCTCCCCCAGAAGGCTCTCACTTGTCCTGTCACTCTCTGTTTGATCCCCTATTAACTCTCTACCTGTCCTCCAGGAGCCCATTCACAGAGGTGGATTTTATTTTTATTAATTTTTTTTCTTTCCATGTTTTAATTTAAATTCCGGTTAGTTGATGTACAGTGTAATACAAGTTTCAGGTGTAGATCCATCCCTTATACAACACCCAGTGCCCATCCCAAGTGCCCTCATGGAAGAAATTTAAATACAAGTGGGACTTGGTTTTGAACCTATCTACCTAGGGGAGGCTCAGGGGAACAAATTCAACCCAATAAAGCTTTAGACCTTCCAGTCAATTCTGCAGTGTTCACTTCTAAATATCAACAGGTAAACCAAGATTGCTAGATATCTGTGGAAACACTCAAGAGGGAAGAAATTAAAGTAAAATAAAATAAAATTAAGTTAAATAAACAAAAGAAAACAATCTGGCAGAACAGAGACTATGCCTACAGAAGAAAACTTTTCTTTTTTTTTAAGGGAGGGGGAGAGAAAGAAAGAGGGAGGGAGAGAGAGGTGGAGAGGTGGGAGGGGCAGAGGGAAAGGGAAAGAGAATCTTAAGCAGACTCCACACCCAGCGTGGAGCCTGACTTGGGGATTGGTCTCATGACCCTGAGATCATGACCTGAGCTGAAATCAAGAGTGGGATGCTTAACTGACTGAGCCACCCAGGCGCCCCAAGAAAACTTTTAAAGACACAAACCAAAAAATTCCCCCAAAGCTCTAGTGTTGATACTTTCCAAGTGATAAAAGAAGATATCGCATCCATGACCTAAGAATGAGATGTTCTGAAAAGGGAGCCCTCAGCAAAAACAACAAAAAAGAGAACACAGAATAAAACAATAAATAAAATAAAAAGTTCACGAAAGGATTAGAGGATAAAGAAATCATTCAGAAAGCACGAAACACAGAAATGGAACACAGAGGGAGAGAGGATAGTGAGGAAGAACATAAGGACTAGTCCAGGGACCCCAAAATATGAATAAAAGGAATTTCTGGAATGGAGGCTAGAGAAAATGGAGGGGAAGAAATTGTCAATCAAATAATTCAAGAAAATTCCCCTCAACGGAAAGAAAGGCATCTGCAGCCCGACACAGCCTGCCGAGGACATGGCACGATGGGAAATGCGGACGCAGCAAGGCAGACACGTGGGATAAAGATAAAGAAAAGCCACTTCTGCAGGGATGTTACAACGTCCAAGCTTCCAAGCTCATTCATGTGGTTGTTGGCTCGGGGCTGAAGGTCCTTGCTACAGACATGGCTCCGTGGGGCTGCTCATGATGTGGATTCTCCCAAATCCAGGGATTGGGAGAGCCCAAGACAGTCAGTTATAATCTCATCTGGGAAGTGATGTGCCCTTGCTTCCAGACTCAGACCACTTCAGTCCTGCTGAATGACACAAGAGAGTCACATTCTGGTCCTCATGGGAGCATGTCCTGCTGCAGCCTGTGACATGCTGGAGAGAGTAGTCGAGGATTCAGGAAGCCTCCTCATTTTGTCCATGCCCAGCTCCCACAGCCACGTCAACTCGGCAGCCTCGCATTTTGCTGTGTGCGGATGCTCCTTCCAGTCGTGCTCCCCAGCTGGACCCATTCAGGAAGTGAGGTGCAGGAAATTTATGATGAGCTTCACCTCCGAGCTAAGCCTGGGGGACAGGGCCAAGAAACGGGGACAAGACCTGGGTCTCCCCATTGTCTGAAGCCTCGGTGTTTGTAGGGCACAGGCATGGGCTATGCAGGGATAATAGAATGTAAAGATATTCCTGGAGCTCATCTGTTCTTTCACTCATTCTGCATTTCCGGTGCACCTGCCGGGTGGTGGTTTCCCAAACTGGTAGGAAAATTCAGACACAGCGTACTAATTTCTTACTGCTGCTCTAACAAATTATCACAAAGCTGTGGCTTCCAACAGCACGAATTTGTTCTCTTACAGTTCTGAAGGTCAAAAGACCAAAATGAGTCTCACTGGGCTAAAATCAAAATGTTGGCAGGTCTGCGTTCCTTCTAGAGGCTCTCGAGAAAATCCATTTCCTGGTCTTTTCCACCTTCCAAAGGTTGTCTGTCTTCCCTTGGCTTTTGGTCCCTTCCTCCATCTTCAAAGCGAGCAGTGTCAGGCTGTCCTTCCCATGCTGCCCTCTCTGGCTCTCTCTCTTCTGCCTCCCTTTCCCACTTATGAGGACCCCTGTGATTACATTGGGGGCTACCCAGATAATCTGGGCTGATCTTCCCATCTCAAGGTCAGCTGATTAACCACCTTAATTCCCCTCACCACCTTAATTCCCCTTTGCCATGTGACCTAATATGTTCACAGTTTTGGGGATTGGGACACAGAAAATTAAGGGGGACCATTATTCTGCCCACCACACATACCAACAGAAAAGAAAGCAATTCACAAGAAAAGTGCAAACAGCACACGAATCTATGAAAAGATGGTTACTTTTCCCAATAATCAAGAAAATAAAAGTTAAGACAGGAATGAGATACCAGTGTTCACTCGCCAGATGGCAAGTGTGAACAAGGTTAACACCCTGTAGGGTTAACATCCTGACTAGGACGTGGGAAATGGGCACTCTCCTTGCCTGCTGGGAGGAGGGCAGTAGCTACAACATTTGGGGGAACCTAGTCTGATGGGCTATCAAATTAAAATACACTTACATGTTAATTTTGCAATCCCACTTACAGGAATTTATTTCCTTCAGGAATAACACACTGCCCCTGCTTTCAAAAACTGTCATTGTGTCAGACATTAAGGGCGTAGCCAGAAATAGGACAGAGCAGGCACCCACTCTAGTGGAGCTAACGTTCTAATGGGAGAGGCAGGCCACAAAGAAAGAAAGAAAGAAAGAAAGAGAGAAACTAGAAATATACTGGATGGGGATTAGGGCTGTGTATTCCCTTCCGAGGTCTGCCGTAACAAATTACCACAAACTGAGTGGCTTAAAATAACAGAATAAAATATCTCCCAAAGTTCTGGAAGCCAGAAGTTCAAAATCAAGGTGTTGGCAGGGTTGGTTCCTCCTGGAGTCTCTGAGGTTTGAGAATCTGTTCCTTGCTTCTCTCCTGGCTTCTGGTGGCTGCCAGAAATCCCTGGTATCCCTTGGCTCCTAGACATCTCACTGCATCTGCCATCCCAGGGCATTCTCTTCTTTCTGTGTGTCTCTTTGTCCAAATCTCCCTCTTTTTGTATGGACACCACTAATTGGATTAGGGTCCATCCTAGCCCAGTATGACCTCCTTTTAACTTGACTGCACCTGCAAAGACTATTTCCAAATAAGGTCGCGTTCGCAGGTACTGGGAGTTACTTCAATGTATCTCTTTAGAGGACAAAATTCAACCCCGGACAGGCTATGCAGAGAATTGATATAAGATGATAATAAGAGAGTGAAGGTGGCTATTGAACTTGGATAAGCAGGAAGGCCTCTCAGAGGAGGTGACATTGAACCTGAGCTCTGAGTGGCAAGGAAGAAGTCAGTGAAGATCAAGGAAGAACTTTCTAGGAGAGGGAACAGCTGGTGTCATGGCCTCAAGGCAGGATTGGGCTTGGCCAGTTCACGGCCCTGCGACGGGAGCTGGCGCCAGTGGGCACGGGAGGGTATTCCAAGGTGAGCTCAGAGAAGGCATGGGGCCAGACCATGCAGGCCTTGGAGGCTCAGGGAAAGGAGTTTGCATTTTATCTTAGAGGAGGTGAGTGACATGTTCTGAGCTGTGTGTTAAAAACTGCTGGGAGTTTATAAGTTGCTGGGAGTATGGGAGGATGTACGTACCAGGGTGTTTATCACATCACCGTTTGCAAAACACTGGACATAACCCATATGTGCATTCATAGGAGACTGGATGAATAAACCACATCATGTCCATTCCATGGATTATCCATATTCACTGGCAAAGATGTTCTTGACATATGAAGTGAAAAGATAAGGTGTCTAGTATGTGTGTGTGTGTGTGTGTGTGTGTGTGTGTGTGTGTGTGTCTTCTTAAAGCAGCAAAAGCCACCAGTGATGCTTGGATGCAATGTGCACAGGGAGGAGAGGCAAGCCTGGGGTTGATTTGAGCTCTCCCAACCAAACCCGTGCTAGCCGTGGGTCTCCCAGAAGGGCGTTGGTCATAACACCCAGCCCTGGTCCTAACAGTCCTTTACTGTTGTACATCTCATTTATGATGCCCTCTCCTCCCCAGAGCATGTGTAGAACATAGAATGTTGGGGATGAGTGGCCTTTAGAGGTCTCCTTGTCTACCCCCCATTTTACAGATAGAGGAGCAGAGGCCCAGACAGGAGAATGATCACTCAGCAAGCTAGTATCAGCAGTGGGATCCACATCCTGAGAATCTCTTGAGTGTGTCCCTCTGGCGCTGCTGGAACACCTCCGTAGACGTGCAGACCACATCCCGCAGGCTCGGTCCAGGCTTTGAGGCTGTGAGCTGCGCGGGAACACATCTGATTCCCATCTTCGGAACCTGAGAGCTCTTTTACAAGGACTCCCATCGGAAAGCGTTGTTCTGTGAAGTGAGCTTGCTTGTTTGGTCCACCACCTTCACCCAGAGGCTGCTCTGTGACCAACTTCTATCTGGTGCAGTCCCTTCTTCCTGGTACCCCGTTGCTCTCCAGGTGCAGACAGTGGGCATCCACGTCCAGACTAGTGTGAGCCACGTGCTCCTTTGGACAGAGATGGAGAAGGTCCCTGTTCCCGCCTGGTTTGGGAAGACAAGGAAGCCAGGAGACTCCCACATTTGGAGAGGTTTCTGTAGAAAGGGCTGAACTAAATACTTTCCACGTTACTCTAAATGAATCCTTCCTCCTAGCCTTTCAAAGACTGATTCCTTCTGGAAGCCTGCCTTGACCTCAGAGCCTGAGATGCTGTCTTTCATGGCCTCCTGCGCACGCATTGGGGCCAGTCCTCCCCTCCTTTGAGACTCTAACCACTCAAAACACTCTTCGTTGATTTACCGACCCAGAAAGTGAAAGGATTCTGAACCTCCATTCTCTGAGAAGTCCAAGATGCAGCCCCTCATAAGGACTGAGATTTCTCTGGATTTTCCTGTTTTCAAGTTGGGTGCTCTGTCCGCACGTTCAGGTTGCTCATTGGTGGTAAAAATCAGAAACGTACTTAGGACACTTAAAGAAAATTGGGTGGTAGGACAGGAAGGGTATGTGTACTAGTCTTCAGCTGGAAACAACCCGAATGTCCATGACTATAAAACGGACATTCGCACTGAAGTGTGGTCATGCAGTGGAGCGACCCACAGAACCAAGAACAAATGACCTAAACTACGGGCAAAACATGATTTAATCTCAAAAACTATTGCATTAAATGAAAGAAGCTAAACTCAGGAGAACACGTAGGTACGATTCCATTTACATAAAGTTTAAAAGCTGGCATAATTAAATTATAGTGGGTAAGGTCACAGGCTTAGTTGGCTGGGACAGATTATAAAGCAAAGCCACAAGTTCTCATACTGGCCAACTTTGGGGGGAAGGGAGGTGGTGAGTGGGAAGTTCTCTGGGGAGCTGCAATCCTGATTCTCAGCCTGGTCTATAATTTAGTCACTAATAGTTTGTTAAGTTATATATATATTTTTAAGATTTATTAATTTATTTGTTTGAGAGAGAGAACCGCTCACATGCTAGTGGGTGAAGGGGCAGGGGGAGAGAGAATCTGAAGTAGACTCCCCACTGAGTGTGGAGCCTGATGTGGGTGGATCGCACAACCCTGAGATCACGACCTGAGCTGAAACCAAAAGCTGGATGCTTAACCACCTGAGCCAACCAGGTGTCCCTGTATGGTAATTTTTAAACACATATTTCTCTTTCTATACATTATATTTTAAAATACAAAAGGCTGATCCCTATATTGTATGCATAAAACTAATTTTACACTGTATGTTAACTCACTGGAACTTAAGTAAAAACTTAAAAAAATAAATTAGAATATCAAAAAGTAAAATCAAATAAAATACAAAAGGCTGAAAAAATTAAGTCCATAAATTTAAAAAAAAATGGGTAGGATTTTGAGCAGGGGGAGGGGTAGAGGGAGAGGGAGAGAATTTTAGGCAGGCTCCACATCCAGAGCAGAGGTCAATGAAGGGCTTGATCTCACGACCCTGAGATCATGACCTAAGCTGAAATCAAAAATCGGTTGCTTAACGGACTGAGCCACCCAGGCGCCCCAAGGATAGGATTTAATGTAAACATTTCTGGAGACTGAGGCTGGGGGCCTGTGGAGGGTATTTTAGGGGGAGTTGGACTCTTTCTTTCTCCTCATCCCCCTCCTTTCTCCATCCTTCAATTCCCCTTCCTCTTCCCCTTTCCTTTCTCTACCATGAAAAGCCCATGTGTCCCCCCTCCCCCAGTCATCACCCCTTTGCTAAGTACAGGCAGCCCCTCTGATCCCAGCCTTTCATGTCTTCCAAGAGCTGGAAAAGTCTTTCCAAATTCAGATCCAGGGAAAAGAGCGTCTAATTGACCACTGCTGGGCACCAGGCACCTGGAGACCAGCCGTCCTGGGTCAGGCCCTCCCCGGTGTGATCACTTCTGACCCACAGGCCGGGCAAGGGGGCAAGGAAGGGCAGCCTCTGCTCAAACTCGGACAGCTTTGATGGAGGGGCGAAGGGTGACCAGGTTCTCAGTGAGGGCTGAGAGGACAGGACAGTCCCTCCCCACACAAGGCAAGGACGGCGTGGAGCTGGTCTCATAGGTGGACGGACAGGTGGGCAAAGGGAATGAACTGATCTCAGGCCCCAGTAGGAAGGAGAAGAACCTAGAACTAGACCAGAAGAACCCAGGAGGCCAGCTGTCCTGGCTCTATTTGCCTGCTTTGGGCTGCCCAGGACTGCGGAGCCCCCAGACCCTGTTTTATCCCCACTCTAACAGAGACCTGGTTCCTAATTCCCCAAGCTGCGCGTCCTCGAAGGAAGCCAGGTCCCTCCCCCTGTGTGTGGTGGCCACTGTCTCCAGCGGCCAGGCCCCTGACCCTTCCTGAGGGAGCATGTCCACAGGCTAGTTGATACTGGCATCTCCCTAGGAACTGTCATTATTTTGTTTTTAAAATATTTCTCTTCTCGCCTTGCCAGCGTCCCCCCTCCCACAGGGCCCCTACCCTGGGGAGTCAGCTGGGGAGCAACGGGTTTTCCTCACGAATCCTGCCCACCTCCTCTGAGGGGCGCCCCGCATCCGCCTGCAGGAGCCTGCTCCGCTCGCCCGGCTCTGCAGCCAGCAGGGCCACTGCAGTGCTGCTGAGCTCCCACCTGTGTCTCTCTGATCTTCCAAACCCTGCAGGCAGGGCTGGGGTGGAGCCAGGCCCTCTAAGAAGGAACTTGACAGCAGCAGCCGGCAGCCACGGGATCACTGCTGAGCACCGGCTTCCAACACAGAACTTGTTCCATTTTCCCAAACCTCTGCCCAGGAGCAACCCCCTCCCCTAGATTTGCAGCTGAGGCTTGCTGCTGCTGCTGCTGGTGGTTGGGGTGGGGGTGTGTCAAGCCCTTTCCCGAGGTCCAGCAGTACGTATGTGGCAGAGCCGGAACCGGACCCGGTTCCTGCCCGAGTTCAAGGCGCGGCGTCTGTCTGCTCTGTGGACCGCTGAAGCATGTTCTTTCAGGCTCATCCTCTCATTTGTTCCTGAGGGGCAGACACTGTGGTTACCATTCCCTTCCTACAGAAGAAAACCGAAGATCAGAGAAAGTGAATGGCTAAGACGGCGCTGGGTCCTCTAGTTTCAAACCCAGAGTCTTGGCTGCTTCAGGGTGTCCGTCCTGGCTGCTCTGTTTTTCTGGGGTCAAGGCTGCCTTCCTTCCGTGTTATCTGCGTCTGTGATGAACAAATCTATCTATCCATCTGTCCGTCTACCCAACCACCTATCCATCCACCTACCCAGTATCTATCTATCTATCTATCTATCTATCTATCTATCTATCTATCATCATCTATCATCATCTGTCTCAGAGCTGATGCCATCAAGGAACTCTCAATCCAGGTGCGCCTGGGTGGCTCAGTCGGTTAAGCGTCTGCCTTCAGCTTGGGTCATGGTCCCAGGGTCCTGGGATTGAGTCCTGCATCGGGCTCCCTGCTCAGCGGGGAGCCTCCTCCCTCTCCTTCTGTGCTCTCTCTCCCACTCTCAGTCTTTCTCAAATACATAAATAAAATTGTTTTTAAAAAAAGGAGTTCTCAGTCCAGTGGGCATAGATAGTGTGCACACGTGCTCACGTGCGCACACACACACAAATGCGAACACACATATGTAAACAACTACTTACAGGCACGTTTCAAGTACCACCAGAGGAAGGTGTGTGTGCTGTGCCATGAGACTTTGAACTTGCAACTAGTGAAGGGGAGTCAGAAAAGAGCTCCTTCAGCAACCCTGTCCTCGCTCCGCCTCTGGTCTGATTTAGCACCTGACACCAGGAAGACGGAGACATGAAGCCAGCAGGACTCCGGCCCTCGAGGAACTCTGATCTTCAAGAGAGAATCTGAGATCTGAGCTGGGTTTGTGGGAAGGCGCAGGAGGCAGGGCTAGCAGCAGGACAAGCAGCAGGGCTGCATTTCCTGGGGAGAGGTTGAGCATGGATCTGCCAGGAGACTGTCTTAGCCTGCCCTTCGATCGCTCTGTGGCTTGGAGAAAGGACACAGCATCTCTGGGCTTGGCATCTCCCTTCTGCAGAATGACACGGTTTAACAGCAGCTGGTGCCAGCAGGGCAGGGGCTCCTGAGCTGGGGACAGGGGATCAGCCATAATGCAGGGGACAAGGCACGCTGTCCTTGTCCCGGGCTTCACTGCAGCCAGGAGGTTAGTACTGGGAGAGGGGAAGCCCCCCCGCCTCGGGGACCTGGCTCATTATCACTTCTGAGAACACTTCTGCTGTGTTCTCTGGTCAGAGTGAGCATCAGGCCAGCCTGGATTCAAGGGCAGGGAAACAGACACCCCCACGCCCCACCCCCTCGAGGAAAGAGCTGCAAAGTCACTGCAAGGACTTGGAGACAGGGAAGAGTAAATGTTTCCACTGCTGTTTGCAGTCTACCTCGGACACCACTGAGGGCTCTGGGCCAACACCCACTGTTCCTCCTGCATGCCCCAGAGTTGGGGGGGGGGGAGGAGACAAGAGATGTTACCGGCTGGGAAGAGGGTCCGGTGGGATTGCATCGAGTTCTGCTGACCTCACTCCAGACTTTCTCAAACTGGGGTCAGCAGCTTCTTGAGAATTTTTAAAGAATTTCATTTTGAAACATCTAAAAATGCGTTAAATGTGTTCTGCAGAGCTACATGTCCACACAGCAACCTGTCCCACTGGAGATGTCGGCTCAGGTGTGTAATTCTTTCTAATCCCTGGTGCTGGGGCCAATAGCAAAATTGTGATGCTCGTGGGAGATTGAATAAAGAGGGAGCCAGGTGCTATCAGGGCACAGGGCATGAACACGGATCCTTGGGGGCTCAGGAGACATGAACAGAGGGAAACTGAGTCAAGACATGACAGAACTCAACTGGGAGAACCTTCTCCCAGCAGCTAGGAGGGTTTCTACATCGTCAGTGGCAATTTCCTCTCTGCCAACTCATCGCCCGCCATCTTGCGGGAGTGCCATCCATGTCTGGGAGCAGTGAGGCCGGGAGGAGACACTGGGTGGGCAGTGAGGGTACATGCTTGGATGGAATTAATTTGTGAAGGGGACTGATTGTGGTGGCTGAGTCTTCAGAACATCTGAGTCCCAACAGTCCGACCAAATGAGGACTTTGTACTAACAGCAGTCGCCTTTCCCTGAGTACCTGGTGTCAGGCAACCTCTGCTAGTCCTCCATTACCCAGCAAGAGAAGTAAGCTATTTCTGCTTAGCAGATGAAGACAGTGGTTCAGAGAGGTTTAGTTAGCTGCTCAGAGCCACTCAGCATTCTACTGACTCCGTCCTACTCCATAGCCAGGACTCTTCCAGGTTCCACTCACCCTCCCTCTCTGGGTTGCTTCTGTCTTGGGTGGAGCAGCCCACCTCCCAGGACTTCTCAGAGCCCAGATGAGAACCAGATGCATTTGCCCCACCTTTACCTTTGCTAGCCTGCCAGGCAAACTGGCTCAGAATTAGGTCATTAAGTCTTCGAGTAAACACTGGAGAAGTCCAACCTGTTTTTGTATCGTTTCAGGAAAACAAAGTCCCAGGAGCTTTCCAGTAAGTTCAGAGAGTTTCTGGCTCGGTAGTGAGTAAACAGGGACAAGTGACTTCGCTCCGGTCCCTCCCCACTGCCACCCCCTTCTGCCTTCCCCACATCAGTCACCAAAGGAGCAGTGTTTGTTCTCTGGAGTACTTTGATGTGACCTGTGGGTTGGGGAGGGCCGCCCCCTCCCTGGGGTCCTTGTATTTCCCGGAGTCCCCAGGCCAGGAAGGACTTCAGGATTTAGAAATGCCTGTCACTGGCGTTTGTCACACTTGAGGCCAGGCTCTGTTGGCCACAGTGGGCGGGGACAGGCAAGGCCTGGGGCTGAGTGAGTTTCGGGATCCCCAATGACTAGGACAAGGGCGAGCCCATAGCAGCCTCTAGAAGGGTTTGTTGAAAAAAGTACCTTGAAGATGCCTCATGCTGAGCATTGCCTGGGGGAGAAGTGGAGAAGGTGGTGTCCCTCAGAAAACCCTGCCAGATTCCTCACTGCCCATCAGTTCATATTGGTTGGAGACAGAGTCTTCAGCACTGGAGAGGATACTCAGGGGGGTGGGGTCTGGGCGGGGAGCAGGTGGCACGGACAGGGAGAGCACGGGGACACCAGGCCCTGCAGAGGAGGGGCTGGCATGGACAGGGAGAGCACGGGGACACCAGGCCCTGCAGAGGAGGGGCTGGTATGGACAGGGAGAGCAGGGGGATGCCAGGCCCCGCAGAGGAGGGGCTGGCATGGACAGGGAGAGCACGAGGACGCCAGGCCCCGCAGAGGAGGGGCTGGCATGGACAGGGAGAGCACGGGGACGCCAGGCCCCGCAGAGGAGGGGCTGGCAACAGGGAGAGCCAGTAGGCACAGAGAGGAGCGTCACCCGCCCCTAGGACCATTCAGGGCTGGCACTGCAGGGAGCTCTCAGTCTGCAGCTTCATTCCTGGCCAAGTCAGAGGAGAGCTCTTCCCAGAGTGTCCTCAGAAAAGATCGCAGCCAGGTCCCTGGGGCAGCTCCCCCATGCCCACCCAGGGCACTTGTCCCTCCATGCTAGCATTGTCTGCACACTCACCTCCCTCCCACTAGACTATGGGCAGCTTGAGGGCAGGCCTGCTTGTGATATGGCCCTAACCCACCCTCAGACCTGGCAGCTGGAAGGCAGGAGGGGCCCAGATTGTTCTGCTGTGTGAATACACGAGCGTGGTTGGAGACGTCTGTGCCAAGGGTGTAGAAGCAAGGGGTAGGGGCGCAGGTTCTGGTCCTTCCTTGGTAGCTGGCTTGAAGGGTGGCCTCAAGTATAGCATTTCAACTTTCTGGGCCTCCCTTCTCCCAGCTGCAAAATAGGGGGCTGAGGAACAGGAAAGTTCCTCTGCATTTCTGATAGAATGTGAGCGGGTCAGGGGTTCAACCACAGGACCCCTGGAGCGAGACCAGTGGAATAGTACGAGGTTTTAGAGAAATAGACAAGTGATAAATACATAGATAGAAAATTTATTCCAGAATATTGGCTTACGCCCCTGCTGGGAACTGTTTAACCATCTCCAGATCTGATACTGGAGCTCGAAGTCCACAGGACAGCAGTCAGAAGGGAAGTCTAGAGCAGGCTGGGACCCCAAGAGCACATGCTGGAAACCGCACCCCCCCCCACAAGGATGGGACTGAAACCCATGCCTGTTCTCGCTGCCTCTGACCTTGGAAGCAGAGGAATCCAGCAGAAGCTGGGAGCCTTTGTCTAAAGTGGACCCCTGGCCCAGCGGCTGGGGAGGCCAGTTAACAGAAGAGCACTGTGCGTATTTACCGTGCGTGCCCCATAACAACGGCCGCCTCGTCCCTTCTTCAGCCCGTCCCATCCTGGGACAACCTCCCCTGTGGCCTCCATCAGCAGAAACACACAGAGGAAGGCATTCTGGGGCAGGGAGTTCAACCTGGCCAAGGCGATACATCACACAGCTATTGCAGTGTGATTATAATTCAGCTGTTCTGTCAAAAACTCATTAAAAGACAGTTTGGAAGAGGGGCGCCAGGCTGGCTCCAGTGGAAGGGCGTGGGACTCTATCTTGGGGTCTTGAGCTCAAGCCCCACGTTGAGTGTAGAGATGACTCAAATAAAAAAATGAATAAACTTAAAAAAAAACCCACAATCTGGAAGAAAATCATCATGAAATTTTCTTATCAAACTGAGCTTGTCTACAAATAAATAACCAGCCTTCCGATGCGTAGGTCCAAGGTCGCTAATTCAACTTATGGATTGTCAGCTCCTCCGCGACAGCCTTGGGTCTCCTCCTTCTCTTTACTTCGGTGCACATGGCACTGCACAGGGTGTGATCCAAGATGGGCTGGTGGAGAGTGCTAGGATGCCCTGCGAGCTCCGGTCATCTCACCCCCACACCAACACTTTGAGAGATACTCACAACATGCCCATTTTAGATATGGGGAAACTGAGGCACAGAAAGTGGAAGTAACTTGCCCAAGATGATATAGCTGTCAGTAGTAGAGCCAAGGTTTGAACCTGGGCAGTCTGCCTCCAGTACCTGAGGCCTGACTAGGCCTCCACTGTCGCCGGGGTGCCCGTGCACTGCTTGTTGTATTAGCAGACTTGTCTTCAGGACGACTGAGAGGTTGCGGGCAGAAGCCCGAAGGGCCAGAAATGTGCTCCATGTTCATGTTTGGCTCTGCGGATGAAGGCTCAGGAATGTCTATGTTTTCATCTCAGCTTGCTGTCTGTTGGAGATGACTAGCTGACTCCAGTGCTCCTTACCTAATTCCTCAGTAACAGAACTCCCAGTCTGTAGTGGGGCACATGGTAAGTTGACAAACAAGATGGTTTCCCAGCCTCCTTTACAGATTGATAAAGGTGAGGCCATGTCGCTTCATTGTGGCTAGTAGGATATTAATAGAAGTGTGCAAATCCTGATGTGTTCTTATAGGGAAAGGGCAAGCTCTTTTTCTGTCTGTTCTTGCTCTATGGGAACTGGGCTGGATGAAATTCAGTGTGACAGCTGGCGCTCCAGCAACCATATTGGGTCATGAGAATCACCTTGGAAATGGAAATCACACGCCGTAGAGCAACAAGATAGAAGGAATGGAGTTCTCTGAGACCACGAAGCACCACACCAGCCCTGGACTGACTCTTTCTGGATTTCAAGAACATGAGGGAGAAATAAACTATCTTGTTTAAGCTCTTGCTATTACAAGTGTGTTCGACAGCCAGCAGCACTGGCATCTCCTGGGAGCTTGTTAGAAATGTACAATCTTGCATCCCACCCAGACCTACTCAGCGAACACCTTCAGTTTAGTAAGATCCCCAAATGATTTGTACACCTGTGAAAGTCTAAGAAACACTGGTTGAAGCTACTTTTATTGGCCAAACCAGATGCTGACTGATGACGGCCATGATGGCCTTACTGCTGCTGGCACCTTGAGCTCCTGTTTATAGAACAGGGATGCGGTGGCTTCTGGGGAAGCCATCCACGACTAATGGAGAGCCCTTCTCCAAAAGGTCTTCATCCCAATCTTGCTGTGCAGAGCACTGTGTGAAGAATAACCCATCAAAAGTATTGGGAGAATCAGAACTCTGAAGGCTGTGTGTGCCTACTTGCACATACGTGCGTTTGTGCTTGTGAGTGAGCACTGTGTGTCATTGCATGTGTCTGCAGAGAGGCTGGGGAGCCAATGGAGTGTGTCCACCCACCAGCTGTTGATGCACCTGAGAGGAGAATAGAGGAAGATGGGAGCGGGGAGGCACCCAGCCCACGGAGAGCTATGCTGACAGTCAGACTGGCTCTGTGACATGGGCCTAATGGCAAGAATTCTGTGAAGTCAGTCATCTGGGAAGGTGCCATAGTGAGAAACAGACCTTGGGACCTAGGAAAGAGAAGGAGAAGCTGGCTTATTCTGAGGATGGAAGCCATGTGGGACTGAGGGGGCTGGCGCCCGAGCCTCTGTTGTCCCTGAGTGTGGGGTGGGCCACCTGCCCGCACAGACCATGTGTACTGACATCTGGGCAAAGACCCAGAGCATGGTTTATGAGGATTGGTGAATGTTTCCATTGTCACCCCTTGTCACCTGCATCGTTCTTGCTTCTCCCTGGTCTTGGAAGAATTCCTTCATGGCTGATAGCCAGAAGGGCATCCTGTTCGGAAGAGAGTGGGTGGGAAGTAGGGAGATGGATGCTGTTTGTTTTCTTGCTGCTGGAGGCTATGCCCTGCTGTCACCTCCCCGTCTCTCTAGGAAGGGAGGGTGGCAGCCAGGGAAGGAGAAGCAATGTCACGTGACCTGCATGACTGGCATGGCAGCTGACCTGGGGAGGAGGTGCTGGGGTGGCTGTTTGTTTCGCAGGCCAGTACACACTTTTTGGTGGACAAACATCCCTTGGACTCTGGCCCAGAAGAGCACCGTGAAGAGAGAGAAGGCCTGCCTGCATCTGGAGACCCCCTAGGCAGGAAGGGAGTCAGACTAGTAAAGAATTACAGTGGTTTTCTGCTGTAGAGGAAATAGCTGTGTGACCCTGGGCAACTTACTTAACCTCTCTGTGCCTCAATGTACAGAGGAGCACAATGTACAATGTGCTTCATCTGTAAGATGAAAATGATAATGTCTCCTAATAGAGTTATCGTGAAGCTAACACGAGTTAGTATCTAATATCCTTGTTACACTCAGGTCGGCGTCCTGGAGAAACCAGAGGAGAGGCCCTCCATGCAGTCTGCTGCGGAGTCCAGGGAGGGTAAGGGTTCACAGAGAGGCTGACGATAAGCAGGAGTTGGCCAGGCAGAGATGAAGAGGAGCATATTAGGCCCAGGGGACGGGTATTGGCCAAAGCACCAAAGAACAAAGCTTTGGAGTGGGAAGAATTCATTCCTGGCTAGAAGGGAAAGGGTGAGGCTGGAGCAGTGGGCAATGCTAGACAAGTAGGCCGGCCTCATCCAGAACCTTCCAGGCACGCAGGTCCAGCCTGCAGCCATCTGGCCACTCCGCCCTGCACGGGTGCTTGCTTGGAACCACTGCGATGGCCCAGGCTGCTCTGTCCCCTGTATTTTCTTAGACAGAAAGCTCTGGAGGGCACAGTCATGTTGACCCTTCATGGTCTGGTCCCCAGCCACAGCACAGAATCTTTACGCAGGAAACCCCCTTGAAGTTCTGTCAACTAAATCAATGAATCTCACCCTTGATCCCATCGAGCTCCTCCCTGTGCCTGTGGTGCCCTGCCGACCCCTCCAGCTGCCCTGAGCCTTAGCATTCTTTGGGACTCAGTGCCCCTTGTATGGAGCTTTCCACGACCACGCCAGGCTCGCCCTGACCTCCTGTACTGTACCCCCTCTGATCCTGGGCTTGGAGCCCTTCCTTGTGTGAGTCCTGCAGGTAGTGGAGGGCGGGGCCTGAGGATGGGGCAGAGCTGGGGGAGAGCCTGTCTGTGTACTCCCCCGCACCCCCACCCACACAAAGCTTAGAGTCAGAGCAGATCAACAGGCAGACCAATGTCATCGGGTTTAAAGGCAGGAGGCCTTGTTTCCATCCTCAGGCACTGACTACAGGTGACTGCGGTCACAGTGCTGGCGATGACGTCCAGGGCAGACGGCCATATGGCCTGGGTGGATGCCCACAGAAGCCTGCAGATTCCTCCCAACTCGTCAACCTCTGACCTATTCCTGTACTGCCTGGGTAAGATGGGTCGTTTTGTTCTCCAAACCCATCTCTGATGGACTAGTGGCTCACAGAGAGGACAGGAGCCCCGACTTAACTAAGCAAGACTGAAAAGCGCAGCCTCGCACGGCTATCTCTGATGGACAGGCGCCTTTGGGCTGTGAGCGCCAGGTGGTCTCAGGACAGGGCTTTGCCATCTGGTCGCTGTCACCAGGGGTGGGAGTGCTGTCATTGGGGCTATGAGTCAGCATCCCTCCTTTCCTCTCGGCACTGGCTGCAGGACCCGGCTCAGAGGCATGGCTGCCAGGGGGCGTCGGGACCCTGGCCTGCACCCCCTGTAGTGTCCCCTTCTGCAAAGGGCCATGGGAAGCAGTATCCACCGGGGCACGCTGTGTTCCAGATGACCTGAGGGGGCGTTTCATGGAGGAGGGTCAATTCGGAGAGGTTTAACTCTCTAACCCATAGCTGAGTGCCAGTAAGTTTTGTTGAATCCTGAACAACATGGCAAGCGGATCCAATAACTGTTGGTTATTAAAGGATCCTGGCCTATGGGGCGCCTGGGTGGCTCAGTCAGTTAAGCATCTGCCTTCGGCTCAGGTAATGATCTCAGGGTCCTGGGATCGAGCCCCACATCGGGCTCCCTGCTCAGCAGGGAGCCTGCTTCTCCCTCTCCCTCTGCCTCTCACCCTGCTCCTGTTTTCTCTCTCCCTCTGTACTCTCTCTCTCAAATAAATAAATAAAATCTTAAAAAAAAAAAAAAGGATCCCAGCCTGGTTTAAACTGGCCATGCATCTGAGATTTGACCTCAGGGCTGGGAGGATCTGAAGTGGGGAGAGGATGTGGCCTCTTCTAGACGCATACTCATTTCCACTCCCCCCGCCCCATCTCCGGGACATGGCTCCCCAAGGATGGGGCAGGACAGAAGGACAGAGGACCTGAGACCTAGATTTCATGCTGGTGCTGGGAGGCCTCCCCGCTTCAGTGCCTGGCGGCAAGCTGACAATGGTAGTCTCCAGCCCAATGCACGGTGTCCCCAGGAGGGCTCCTGTTCCCCCACTTCCCTCCCTTATACAGGAATTGGCTGTATAGGAATTCTATGATTATGGAAGCCAAGAAGTCCCAGAATCTGCCAGCTGCAAGCCGGAGACCCGGAAAAGCTGGTGGTGTAGCTCAGTTCCAGCTCGAAGGCCTGAGAACCAGGAGCCCCCATGTCTCAGCTCAAGCAGAAAAAGCAAATTTGCCCTTCCTCCTCCTTGTTCTATCCAGACCCTCACAAACAGGGTGACACACACCTGTGCTGGGCACGGTGCCCTTTTTCCTTAGTCTACCCATTCAAATGTTCGTCTCTTCTGGAAACACCCTCACAGACACACCCAGAAATAGTGTTTTAACAGCTCTGTGGGCATCCTATGTAAAATCAACCGTCACAAGGGGCAACCTCTTTCTCCATAGGGAAGGGAGGGAAAAACATTCCACCACAAACCCTTCCTGGATTCTGCCCCCTTCCCCCCTGCCCGGCCTTCTCCTCAGATGACCGGGCTGAGCAGAAGGTGGTGTGTGACGGGAGGAAGGGAGGTCCTGGGTCAAACCGGGCAGCAGGAGTCCTACCACGGTTATTGGCGGCTCTCCTTAAGGTGTGCGGTCCCTAGCACCTTCCCGTGTTCATATGTGCGGTCTGGTCACCAATTCCTGAGTGACAGGAAAAGTCCCCTTTGGTGCAGTAATTCACCAAGGTGTGCTGAGCCACCAAGTGAAGAGCGGCAACAGGAAGTACCATAGACAGCTACCTTTATAGAGTACCAGGTATGAGATAATAGAAAATATTGACACTTCTGTCCTGGTGCCTGGCACCGAGCTCCTGAAACCCTTGTAACTTCCTGGGTGATAAGAGTGTCTCTGTTCTAACGAGGAGATGCTAGGTGGGCTTGTAGATCAGTGCTGGTCACCAGAAAGAACAAGCCATGATTAGGAACTTTCAGCACACCCCCCTGCCCCCGCTCCCCCCCCCCCCCCGCCGCATTCTCTGGGTCTCTGGATAAGAGAGAAGGGCTGAAAATGGAGTTAATGATTGATCATGTCTATGTGATGATGCCTCTATAAAATCCCCAAAGTAGAAGGTTGGGAGAGCTGCTGGGTTGGTGAACATGTGGAGGTGCTGGGAGGGTGGTGTGCCCGGCACCCCTTCCCACACCCCGTGCCCTACCTATGTCTTCCCACTGGATGTTCATCTGTATCCCTTATCAGATCCTTTGATAAGGTCACTGGGACCCCTCCTGTGATAAGCTGGCCTTGCACCTGGCATTTGAAGTATGTGTTGGAGGTAGAGGGCAGTGTTGTAGGACTGAGCCCGGAACCCTATCTCCGGGTAGATAATGGCAGAATTGAAGTAAATTCTAGGACACCCAGCCCATGTTTAGAGAATTGAAGTGTGCTGTGTGAGTAGAAAAGCAGAAACACAGGGAAGAGAGACATGTAGTAGGGAAGAGCTGAGTTTTCCTCCACACAGGAGGAGCAAAATTGGGTTTTTCCTAAATACAGATGCTAACTTTTCAAAGGACTACCACAGACACTTTCCCTTTGGATCTACTTCATAGGCTGGTAAGATAAAGTCTAAGTGCTATGTCCATTCTTTGGTCAATTTAGGCAACCAATAAGCAGCTAATGAGCTTGTCTGAGCTTCAGTTCTATCATCTGAAATATCAGGGATGATAGAATCTACTTCACAGGGATGTTGAGAGAATTAAGTTTTCAAAGGCATGCAAAGTGCTTAGCATGGAATTCTCCAAACACATCATGGAGGCACAGGGCAGCCCTGAATAGGAGGCAGAAGGAAGGAGCAGGTGAGTGGGAAGGGAGGTGACGTGGTAGAGCATGGGCTCTGGACTCAGGACGCCCTCTGTCACTTATTAGCTGTGTGATCTTAGGAGAGTCACTTAACTTCCTTAACCACTTCTGCCCAGTGGGTATAATGGGAGCACTTCCCCCAAGCCCGCACCCCGTTTGGCTTGACCCATGTCACTCAATGACCTGTCCTCCACCAGTTGCTCCTGACGAATCCTGGGAGTCATCTCTCAAATCTCCTTCTCTTCTTCACTTTCCACCTTCAGTGTATTGGCATCTTCTCGTCGATTCTATTTCTAAGCATCTTTCAAAACAACTGGCTTTGGAGCATGTAGGTTTAGCAATATGGGGGTCCTTCCCATACTGGATATGCAAATTCAATGTGCAGCCTGGGCAAATGGAAGCAGTTCTCCTCTTCCTGTGGCTGGCTGATGGGAAACTGGGCTACACTGAAACGCCAGATATGCCTTGAAAAATGATAGTTATGGAGTGAATTTATTACATGTGAACCTTCTCATTTCTTCCCCCCAGAAGGATACTCCTTTCACCACAAATCCCTAAGTGAGGGGATTACTAGCATCTTTGAAAAGAGCTGTAACGGCTGTTTTCTGAAGGCCAGAGATGTGGGTCAGGGATGATGTGGTTTCAAGAATGGAAGACGCTGAGGGGCACAGTCCAGGCAATGGTACTTGAGCACCAGAGACAGTGGGTGTGGTGACATTAACGAGAGATGGTGGTCTGATCCACGGGGATCTTGGTTATGCCTCTTTGATTTTAAGGACCTTAGGACTGAAATGGAGGTAGTCCACTAAGACGCTCTTGGTTTGGACTTATCATGGTAGAGTCATGGCTTCTTCACCAATCCCAAGACCTGATTCAATTTGTAGACCCAGATTCCATGAAAAGATCCCATTACCCTTAAAGCAGGGTCTTGCAGTAAGGTGAATCTTCCTCCTGGCCTACCATAGTGATCTGGGCCACCTAGCAGATAATTCTGCATTGGAGAAAGAGCTATTGAACATTGGCTGTAAGCTAAACCTTATGCCTGAAAACCTCAAACATCACTGTGGTCTACCAGCTAGAGGATTTTGAGGCTAAAGTGATAGTGTTGACTCACCTCTACCTCAGTGAAGGCGGTGGGATCAAGAACCCATCCCAAGTTGATTTGCCAAGGTTTTGAGTAAATACTGTGATTGGACATACTCTGGAGTTGACCAAATCTCCCCACCGATTCCTTGGTTTGTGTAATAATGGCTATTATAGAACTGAAGGACCAAATGGAAGCCTCTGGAATTCTACCTCCTTATCGAAGTCATTAGCCCATATAGTTCAACATCCTTGGAGAATTTCAGATATTTGTGCCAACATCAAACATTTGAAGACAATGCAGCAATAGTGATTTCTGTCATACCCTTACACAGCTTGCCTGTTTGGTTGGTACAGAAGACAGATCCATCTTGGAGAATAACCACAGATAATTGCAAGCTTATGTAAGTGGCAACTTCAATTTCAGCTGTTATTTCACATGAGGTATCTTTATAAATTTACACAGCCCATGGCATCACAGCTGACAAATATTTTCTTTTTTTTTCAAACCCCTATGGGCATAAAGGCATCAGGAATTCTGCAGCTGGATTTCACCCGAAAAGGGCAGCAATATATCTTCATGACCTGCTCTCTGGATTACATCAGTCTTCTGGCTCTGTGGCACAATTAGCTCTAATTGTGTCATCACCCCACACGATGTAATGTTAGCCTCCTGCATTGCTGACATCAAGCTAATAGGCCACGGAGAGTAGAAAGTAACAGGTGCTTACATGCTTCTATAAGATTTATGTGTGCTACAAGATAGGCAATATATCTCATACAAAGACAAGGGCTTAGCCACCTCACTGAAGTTTCTGAGATTGGGATGTCGAGGACATATTGGGGTATTTGCTCCAAAGTGAAGGAGAAACTGACTCACTGTATCCCCTACTACAAAGGAGGTATGATGTTTTGTGTACTCTTTCGGGCTTTGGAAGGAACATAGAAAGAACCAAACCTGATGTTTGGTTGAGTTTTCCTGATCCGTTTACTGAGTAAGCCAGAAGACTCCCAGTGCTGGGTGAGACTCAGAGCAAGAGAAGCTCTTAAGCTGGTCTAGGCTATGATGTACACAGCTCTGCTCTTCGGGCTTATAAGCCAATAGAGCCGATGGTGCTAAGTTTCTGTAGTAGATCATCGATTGGAGAATCAGCAGAAACCCTAAGATTTGGAAGCAAAGCTAGGATTTGTTCAGCAAACAGCGATTCTATTTTTGGACAAGTAGATCTTGGCCTGGCAGAGAAATGGTATACCGAACCAGGAGATGTCAGATGGTCACGCTAACTTGAGTTTCCTCTTATTAGCCCGGTGTTATCTGCTCCACCAAACCATAAAATTGAACATGGCCTTCCACATTCCATCACTACGTAAAAGGGCTGTAGACAACACAGGGCCTACGTAGGTCCTGAAGGTCAGGGGTGTACCGAGCATATTTGACACCCAGAGTCAGAGGTGTACTGGTAAATATTTAACAACAAACCCTCTCAGGCAGGGGATGGGGGAGCCCTCATTTGTCCTGTTTGCAGATTCCCACAGTGTAAACACAACCACTGTGGCTGATTTCAAGCTATCAACATGACATCACCGAACACAGAATTGGAACGAAATTTCCTGATTGGCTCACATGAGCTAGGGCAAGCCGGCTCCAGGACACGGCTGCCCAGAGTGGATCATTTTCAAATCCCCTTCCTCTATGCAATGAGATGATTTTCAGAAACTATTTATCAAATGAAATGAAGACTAATGGCCAGAAAAAAAGCATAGACAGTGAAAATGTTCTTTTATTGTAATCATGCTGGTAAAGATTTTTTAAATAATAAATAAAATGGGGGCATCTGGGTGGCTCAGTCGGTTAAGCATCCGACTCTATTTCCGCTCAGGTCATGATCTCGGGGTTGTGAGATTGAGCCCTGAGTAGGGCTCTGTGCAGGGCATGGAGTCTGCTTTGTATTCTCTCTCTCTCTCTCCCTCTCTCTCTGCCCCTCCCCCATCCCCTCAAAAAAAATTAAATTAAATTAATATACAGTAAAAAAAAAAAAAAGGAAAAAAGAATCAGACATTTGTTTTCTGGGCAAGGCATTTAAGGAGCTTTGAAGTCCCCACTTTATCCTAACTAGTAAAAAGCTGAACTAACTGAAGAATCAACACCTTTTCTTAAATTTGTCAGAGGAGTGGGGTCACAGGGCAAACTGCCAGCCCCAGAACTGGAGAGACTGACAGGCAGAGGCAGAGAACTGCAAACACCCGAACAGAAACCCCTGAGCTGGAATCCCTGTGGGAACCAAGCCCAGGGTAGGGCAACCTGAACTGTAACTGGAGAATTTCTAGAAGCTCAGTGTAGAGTTAAAAACTCCAGGAAGACCCAGTTATGGGGTGGTGACTTTTTTTTTTAGTAAGATTTTATTTATTTATTTTAGAGAGAGAGAGAGAGAGATGGTGTACAAGTAGGGGGAGGGGCAGAGAGACTCTCAAGCAGACTCTCGGCTGAGCCAGCAGCCCTCACCGGGCTCGATCTCACCACCCTGAGATCATGACCTGATCCAAAATTGAGAATCGGGTGTTAAACTGACTGAGCCACCTAGGCGCCCCATGGGTGGTGACGTTTACCTTCAGGAGCTCTACCAGGTCCTCACAGTGAGTATCAGAGAAAAATCCTCTCATGCTTCCAACAAGGAGAGGGGAAAGGAACCATCTTGAAAGAGCCCGGAGTATTCTGCTCTTCTTAACAAGACCTGCCCTCTTTCCACAAAGAAACTTCCGACAAAGCAGAAGCTTCTGGAGTTTTAATAACACCCAACTGACCTGGAGGAACGGGGTTGAGGAGTAAAGTAATAAATTAATGCTTTTAAGTCACATCTGTGTATTTTTTACTTTTGAAAAAGCGAAAAATTCTTTTGAAAAGGGAAAATACAGACTATATTCTGTCACAGTAATGGAGAGGATTAGTTTCTTTTTTTTTTTTATTAAGATTTCATTTATCTATTTGAGAGAGAGAAAGAGCACAAGCAGGAGAGAGGGAGAAGCAGACTCTCCACTGAGCAGGGAGCCAGACATGGGGCTTGATCCTATGACCCTGGGATCATGACCTGAGCCGAAGGCAGATGCTGAATGGACTGAGCCACCCGGGACCCCTGAGGATTAGTTTCTAATTTTGATCCTTAACTTCTGAATTTGCCAATGACTTCATCAGAACTGATCTTCTTTGATTATTAATATTCACTGGACAGTATAGTCCGATTTGACAATCTATCTTTGCTCATAGCTGATCAAAGAACACATTTTGTTAATCATCATTCCAAAAAATTTCTTACGCATGAAGCAACAGACAAACAAGTAATTTCTGTAAATAAAGTTTCGTTGGAACACAGCCTCATGTTTACTTGCAATTTATTTATAGCTATTTTTATGTTGCAACAGCAGAGTCGAGTTGTGACAGACCCTATTGCTTGCAAGTCTAAATATTTATCATCTGGCCCTTTAAGAAAAAGTTTGCCAGCCTTGACCTAAAAGATTAAAAACAAATGTATTTGAAGTGTATAAAATATGAATATATTTTCATCAAAAAATCTAAATTATGCTAAACACAAGAATAAATTTTTTTAATTTATATGTTTTCAGAAAAGTCTTTTTTCCTCTAAAATACTCAAAATTATCTATCACAATTGAGGGACAAAATGCAATGATAATCAATGACTTAAAATCGCAAAGCAAAATTATTTAAGTATAGATGAAATTTTTAATTTCACTTCGTTTTTGGAAAATTCAAGTGAACTGTATTCAATGTTTTTATAAAATGAAAATTACCCATAATTCTGGCACCCTATGATTATCTAGTAATATAAAGAATTGGTATTATACTTCATCATGTAATTTCTAATATAGACGTACAAAACACAAATTGAAGAGCAAAATGAATTGTTTAATACGGCAAAATACTTCTCAATCACTCACACAAAATACCAACTCCGCTATTGTGAAAAATATGCTAATTATCACGTCCCTTTGGAATCATGATTTGAAACAGGAAGCGTAACGTACACCTGAAACTCATATTGCACTGTATGCTAACTAACTGGAATTAAAATAAAAACTTAAAAAAAAAAAAGAAACAGGATGAGAAGAAAGAAAATGGATGCTCAACAGTATTAGGGAACACTATTTTGTTGTGAAAATATGTCGCATTCATGTTGAGTTAAATGATTTTATTTTCTCTTAGGTAAGAGTTTCCACAGCTCTAACCTTCCTTGCGTTTGGAAGCAGTCTCTGTCTCTGACATGCGCAGATACAAACCTTCCCACATTCAGATACCATTCTTTTGGAGGACATGGGACATGGGACGGGTTGCGGAGAGATATCTCCCTGGGGCCTGAGTGGCATCAGCCGTGGGGATGGCGGTTTAGGGTGACGGGGGTAAGCTGCCCGCACCGAGCTCTGCATTCTGTGTAAGTCTCTGTGTGTGTGTGTGTGTGTGTGTGTGTGTGTGTGTGTGTGTGTGTGTGTGTAACGCGTGGGGCCCTCTGACATATGGCGGCCCCTCTTGCTGGGCCTGAGGGTGGTATGTTCTGCTACTGACCTGCCATGATCCACAGGCTACCAGCAGTCACAACTGTCATTCGGATTCTGCCTCTAAGAAATGACTGGAGAAAGCCACCCGTCATGTCTTCTCTGTTTCAAGAATTTGGAAACTTAACTGAGGGCCTGGAAACCAAGTCAAGTTACTGACAGAGTTCTGGATGGAAGGCCACGAACTTCCACTTCTGGGGTCTTCGGGGCTGTGCGGGACAGGCTGTTATTCCGGTCTTCCTGTGGAAATTTTCCATGCTTTCCTCAGATTCCACCCGGCCTCTCAATACCCTTCAGATGATTTTTTGTTTCCTTTTGCTGGGCTGTTTTCCGTTACTTGCAATCAAAAGACCTCTAACTAACGCATCATGTAAGGGATTATCTGCATGGCCAAATTATAAGGCCGGGTCAGGCATACACCAGCGTGTGGAGAAAGCCTCTCTCCGAACGACTTGATGAAGTCCCAGTGTGGGCTAATAACAGCCTGTCTGTGCCCCCCACGCTTGTGACGGGTTGGGTCAGATGGACCTGAAGTCGTGTCCTAGGTCTATCACCTACCTGCAGTGTGACCTTGAGCAAGGGACTTAATGTCTCTGAGCCTCAGTTTCTCCCTCTGTAAAGTGGCTCCGTCCCTCAGAGGGATGAACGATCTGGGCACTGGGCAACTTTGTATGAAGAAGAAGAACAGAACTGTCTAGACACAGAGCTCGGTGGGTGGACCGCAGGCTGGATTTGAGCCCCCGGTGTCAGCTAGAGGCTTTGGTGCGGGGCGCAGTCTGAGAGATGGAGAAGTGGGTGGCCCTGGGTGCTGGGAAGCAGCAGTGAGGTAAGGTACACAGAGCCCCAGTGTACAGCAACAATGTACATTTTCCTTTTCCTTTTGCTTCTCGAATCTCAGCCCAACCACAACTGGCACAGAAAACCAACTTGCAAGATGTGGGTGTGAGGACAAAAGGAATGAAATGATTATGGAGAGGAATGCCACACAAAATCTCCTAACAGCTGGGCTGGACTCCGTGTCACGCTGACCCTCCTGTCTGTGTGCCTTTGGGCCTTTGGGAGAAAATGGAAGGGTGCTCCCTGAGTCTTGCAATTCTGAACTCATGGGTCCAGCCAGCTTTGGCGCATACCTGTGTCCACCCTGGCTCTGTTGGCTGGAGGGAAAGCCAGACCAGCTCACGGGGAAACAGTTGGACGTCACCATGAGAGTCGGCTTCCGCTTTGTGCATCTCCTTGGGGCTCACTCAGCTTTGCAGCTACAGTCTCCCAATGCATCGTCAGGCCAACTCCCTGAGGGAAGCAAGATGGCGTGACTGGTGCCATCTTACCACAGGAACACTGAGGCCCTGAGAAGAAAGGGACTGTCCCCTTGATAATCAACTCTGAAGCTGTGACCGGAACTTAATGTTGGTGACTCCTGGGCTCAGCTTCAAATCAGAGGCTGAGGGAGGACACCGGCCATCCACTTGCACACTGGCCTCCCTGCTTGCTTCCATGCCTGGCTTCAGGGGCCGAGCAGTTACTCTTCTAGTCAGCCGGCAAAGCCCATGGGGTCGGATCCCCTGCACTTCCTCCTGCGGTCTTCTGTCTCTCCTGACCCAGGAAGCGGGCCCTGGCTTACCCCGGACTGTTTTATTTCTTTTGCATGCGGACTAAGTGCATGGATTTGGGCGTGAGTGGCTAGCAAGATCTGGATTCCCGTCTAGAGGAAGGTAGGAAGCCTCCCCCTCCCGAGGGCCAAAATTTGTTCTCCACTCAGCTCTCCTGGAGCTCTGCATAGAGACATTGGACAAGAGGCCAGTTTTTAATAAAGTGGTTCTTCCTTGGTTTGGGGTTTAGCCTATGTTGTAGCTGGGAGTCCCCAGGAAGAAGACCGAGATAGAGATTTGCCTGTGGGGAGCTTGGAAGGGGTGCTCCGGGGATCCACACCTGTGGAAGGGAAGAGAAGATACAGAGTGGGCAGAGGGAGGGGTCTGGCTGCCAGGTTGTCTCCATGGAGGCCCCCACCCACCCTGAAGGGGGCTCTGAAGATGTGGCCCAGCCTTTGAATCCTGCCATCATCCATCATGGCTGACAGCTGGCCCTGAAGAAAGGGCTGTGCCCTTGGGTGGGGGGTTCTCTCCCGGCAGGAGGGGCAGAACTGGGAGAGCTGACGACATAGCCAACCCATAGACTGGGGAATGAGTCCTTTGTTCTTGACCTGGGACCTGGGCGTGGCTACCTACCTACTGTGCTTCTTTGTACCTCTCTCCTGAGGACCTCAAACACAGCAGGGTGATTGACAGAGCGGGAACTCGCTCCGTCCTGTCCTACAGTGGGTCCTGGAACTCAGTGAGGGGACTCACGGGTCCTTCTATAGTCCTGGAAGTCCTGCCTGGGGAGGGAGGGACTGGGGCAGGACAGGCTTAGCTCAGGAGGAGTGCCTGGGGAAGATGAAGCCCAGTCCTGCTGGAAGGGGTGGGGGGATGCCTCCTGCCCTCCCGGCAGCCATGAATGCTGCTACTTGTGGGGGGGGGATCCGAGGGGGTGGCAGTGGGAGGGCGCCGGGGAGCAGAGCGAGCAGCTGACCACGGGGAGTTGGGGCCAGGGGTGTGAATGAGAACTGCTGGTTTCCTCCAGCGCAGCTTTTTCCACAGCGGAAAGAAGATTCGAGATGCTGGAGAGCGGCTGATTGCCTTTGGGGTCCCTCCGTGACTCAGAGCATTTTCCAGCTCGCTGAACTGGGGCCCTGCTGTGTGAGGTTTTCTCCTGAGCTCTGGCAGATGCATAATGAATGGGGAATTTAATCCATATGCTGATGATTCCTTTACCCTGAACTCATCTGCAGGCGGCTCCTAAGAGCCCTTTGATGTCCAGCGGGACTGGGAGCCTTTTTATGAGATGTTTTATGCTCTCCCCACCCACTACTCCCTGTTTATGTTGAAGAAACGGAAGTTGTGTTTTTGGAGTCTAAATGGACTCAGACTTTGAAAGGCTCAAGTTCTAAATTCTAAGCTCGTGGGGTTCCCTTGGGCTCCAGCCTTGGCAACCTCCTTCTCTTCCAGCCAGGGCCCTTGCAGTGCACGCCAGTCGGGAGGCCTAGTTTGCGTGCCCGGACCCTGGGCCGGGATGGGCCAGAGCTGGGGGCACGGAAGGGGCAGGGCTGTGGTCCTTGGTCCTGGTGCCCTGGCCAGGAGCTGGCTCTGGGTAGAGGCGGAGTGTGGGGGCTGACAGGAGGACCAGCCCGGGCTCTCCCTCCACCCCAGTGTCTCAGCCAGCAACCACGTTGCCCACTGTGCTCCTCCCACTGGGCTAAGGCATTTTTCTCTCCAGATCTAGTAGCACTGCAAGTACTCACGACCTGGGCAGTGAGGAACACACTACCGGGGGTTCAGTGTTCAGCTGGGAGGCTATCTCAGGCAGTGGGACACGGGATGGGAAGCTTTGATGGCAGGAGAGGAGTCCTAGTTGGAGAAAGGAGTGCTAGAGACTAAAAGCCAGCTCCTGGGACTCCTGACTTGCTCTCAGTTCCTGGGGGTCTGGATGGGGTTTGTGGAGCACAGTGGGGGTGCCGGCTGACTCAGGCTGCAGCAGATGGAGACTCCAAACTGGAGGGATTATGTTTAGAAGAAAAGGCGAGTCTCCAAAATCGTACGCGTGCGTGCATATGCGTGTGAGTTGGGGGCACAGGGCAGTTTCCGGAGCTGTGGGCAAGGACTGAGTTTGCTCTCCGTAGCTGCCCAGTACTTTGACCTTGGGGATGATGGTAGCTATTCGATGCAGGAACCCCGTGGAGAAGGAGGGCAGAGCTCAAGTTTAGCTTGAACAGGGAGCAGGGAAGTTCTCCAAAGGAAAGGAGAGATTGGGTCCAAAATGGGGAGGAAGCATAGGAGTTCTCTTGGGATACAAGAGAGAAGGACAGTGGAGGGGGGAGAGAAGACCCGCGATGAGCAATAGGTTTTGGGGGGAGGGGTCCTTATGAGATGGAGAAGGTGTTCTTTGCTTGGGCTAAGAGAACTGTGCCCCTCGTGCCACTGAGGGAGGTTATACCTGTCATGCGGGAGAAGATGGCAGGTTAGAATTGCTGGCCTCATTCCCACTTGCGTTGTGTTTTCCAAGGGCAAATACACCCTGCTCTGTGTCTTATGCCTACAACTTGTTCCAAATGCTCAGGAACGTTGACAGGCCTGTGACTCCACGTGTCCCCACCATTTCCTGTCATCACGACCTCACCTGGAGGTGTGGACAAGGGGCAGAATGTCTTGCTCATCCTTCTCCTCATATGCCAGAGATATGGAGGTTCAGAGACATTGTGTGACTCGCCTGAGGCCCCACAGTGAGCCAGAGGCGGAATTGGGGCTCAAAGTGCCTGTGTCGGGGCTTGTTGCTGCACCCCACTTCCTGAGTGGGCCTCCTCGTTACCTCCCCAGGGTTTCTGTTGGCTGTGTTTCAGGGCTGGCTGCGTCGGACAAATCTGCACACAGAGCAAGGCACCCAGCCAGATGCTTGGCAAGACAGCGATGAATCCAGTGGCTCCTTGGACAGGCCTGGGAACAGACACAGAGAATAAGACACGATGGGTGATGGGTGGAAGGGGAGAGGTGAGCACACATCAGGGTCCCTGATCCCAGGCTGGGCAGAAAGAATGGGGAAGGGTAGTCTGGGAATTCTTCCTGCAGGAGGAGTGGCCTTGGCTGGATTAAAGAGCAGAGGGGAGCAGGGAGAGGAGCCAGAGGGAACAGCAGAGCCGAGGCGGGAGGTGGAAAGAGCACCGCGTGGGAGATTACAGGTATGAGCAGGTCGGTGCAGTAAAGGTGAAGTACAAGGGCAGGGGGAGTGAGCACCATGAACAAGGAAGCTGGGGAGACAGGACAGCTTCTTCCCTGGGAAGAGGAGCCTCCTGTCTGCTAGGGTCTGGACTCTGTCTTGGAGACAAAGCAGACTGTTTCAACGTGGCAAGGTTTGCATCTAGAATGATCTTTCCTCCTGGGGAAAACAGGCTGGGAAGAGAGAAAGGCTGAGGCAGGAGGCCAGCAAGGAGGCGGCTGGAGTAACAGTCCCTGCCCCCCACCAGAGGTGAGGGCCGCAGTGGGGATAGGGAAGGGACAGGATGTGGTGACTGGGGGTGGTGGGTGGGGGTCATGGATGACTCCCAGATGGAGACACAGGTGGAGAAAGTGGTTGGAGAAGCAACCATGGTCATGGTTTTGTGGCCCAGACCAGGAGACTTCCCGTGGACACCAGCATGGGTGTTCTGAAGATGAGGAGAGACACCCCCGTCTGCCTCTGGGTGGGAGTTAAAAGCCTGAGTTGGCCCACTATGGTCTGGAAGAGAGGATGGCGGTCATCAGAGGAGGCTGAAGATGGGGTGGGGATGGGCTTCCGCTGGGCCTTAAAGGTGGGGAATTGTCACCGAAAGAGACTGGGGCCCTTGAGGGTGTCTCCCCTGCCAGCCCAGCCCAAGCACAGCACAGCTGAGTGAACATTTGCTGAAATAAGGAGGGAGCGGGAGAGAGGGAGGCTAACTCACTGCACACCAGTCCTTCCCAGTAAGGCACGTGCTATGACAAGCTATGACATGCTGGATCCCACATAACTCTTGCTGGCAGGGCTTCAGGAGGTCTCCATGCTTGCAAGCCACAACCCCGATTTGCTGAGCACCTTGGGGGTTGCCTGATGCCTTGAGGAAGGAGGGAGCTGGGGCAGGGAGACTCTCAGCGGCTGGCACTACCACCGCCAACTGAAGACTCAATTTCTAGTTCCAAGATGCAACTAGAAGCAGATTTTGTCCCTTGGGAATGGGGAGCTTTTGCCCAGAGTCAAGGGCAAAGGAAGTAAAGGGAGCAAAGCTCAGGCCAGCTTTAATGTTGTGGAACTGGTGGGGAAAGCAGGGTTTCCCAAACAAGACAGGAGCCAAAGGCTGGCCCTTCTCACCTGTCCAGACAGGTGGGCTAATGGCAGACACCAAGCCGGGGAGTGTTCTGGTGGCTCAGGCCCCAGTGAGGCCCTGGAGCAGCTGTTAGAATCAGGACCAAGAATGCCTGGAACTCATTCTGGCCTTACCTGGCCAAGGGAAGCACATGTCCTTCAGGGTACCCAGCTACCCAACATGCGACACGTGGGCTGGCTGGGTGTCTAGTGGACGCTGGGTGCCCCAGAGAGATAGACTTTGTGCCCTTTTCTTGATGTCACCAACCAGGCCTCGTTCTGCCTCCCTTTTGACCAGAGAAGATCAGGGCACAGGTGACTCTCCCACTTCTGCTACTTCTGCTGCACAGATTGCGAAAAACCAGCCTCAATCTCACATCTCAAACATGGCATGGGCAGCCAAAGTCAAAGTGTTGTATCGCAACTAACAACCCATCAGCCCACTTCAGCCAAGAGAGAGGACAGCCTGGAGTCTTGGGACAGAGTCTCGTTACAGTGGGGGATCTGAGGGCACAAGCTCCAGCCCCTCCCAGCGCAGGACCTGCTCACCCACGGAAGCATCGTGACGGGTGCAGTCGAACAGCCCAGGGCTTGAAGGCTTCTAATCTGTTCTACCACTCACGCAAAGGGAGACCTTGGGCAAATCGCTCAGTTTTCTCATCTGTCCAGTGGGCTTAGAAATCCGAGTCGACTCTCTTACAGGGCTGTGAAGCGAATCACGTCCGTTCATAGATGAAAAACAAATTTGACAATTAAAACAAGTTTTGGCTTCTGGCTTTCCTCGATTCCTCTGCCCAAGTTGGCCCTGAAATCTCGGAAGTTTGCAACATTCATTGCCTGTCTAGGGGGCTGTTCTACTGCCTTCCTGGGCTCCTCTTAAAAATTAAAGGACACTGCAGCCAGGCATCGAAAAGACCAGCCCTATTTTAGCTCTGAGCCAGGGGCAGACAACAAGATGGGGAAAACTGGCTCTAAAATCATATAAATTCCTCCACACACCACCTCCCACTCAAGGGTCATTTGACTTTCCATCAACAGTGGCTAATGATGTGGGGAGATACAACCCCAGGGGGGAACCCATTCCTGCCTCTTCCCATGCAGCCGTGCCTCATGGCAGGGGTGAGGGCCTCTGGAGTCTCAGGGAAGCTGCTGGCCTGTAAAACACCTAGATGATTCTTTCGCAGGAAATGGATGCCATCCCAGAGGGTGGAGCTTTTCCCCTCACTGATTATCCAGAAAAGCTATTGTCTTTATGGGGAGTAGAGGCTTTGGCTTCTGAGCCAGAGCCAACCCTCCCCACCCCCCACAGAAAATTTTTATTCCTTCCTGTGGGTGTTCCTTTGACAAATGATTCTGGAGCCCAAACAGGAGAAGGGACCCTGAGCTCTAGGTCAGACAGTGTCAGCCCGGAGGATGCGGTGTCCAGTCTATCTGACTCCAGACCTGCAAGTTCCTTGGGCTATCTTTTTGTAACCCGAGCCCCCACAAGGGTCCACACTCAGCAAGATTCAGTACCCCGTGTTGTCACAGGTGTGTGTTGCTGTGTAACCCAAGGGCCTAGCCAGACAAGAGCTGGATTTCCAGTCTTCCTTGAACCAAGTGTTATCGGGGCCCGTAGGCCCTGGGACACCGTGGTTTTGAAGGTCCGTCATTGTGCTTTCTGCCCTGGAGGTCAGTCCCTTCCCCAACAGCCCTGTTCCTCACTGGTAAGACGGATTTGCTGGTGTTCACGCTCCTTCCCTCTGGGGTTCAAGGGTAAATCCTAACTATCCTAAGCCAAACATGGTTACTTCCATGCTCCTTGTCCCTGATTGGTTTAGAGGCAGGTACGTGGCACAATTCTGGCCAATAGGATGTGAGGGGAAGTGAGCTGGGGGAGGAGATTTGGGAAAGGTTTCCCACTGACTAAAACTGACAGGTAAGAAGAGATGGCTTCTGTCTCTGTCAGTGCTGTTGTGTCTGTGTGTGACGCCTAGAACCTTGGCAGCCATCTTAAGTCCATGAGAGGAGCTAGTCTGAAGACAGGTAACATACTGAAAAAGTTGGTGACTAACATAATATAATAAAAAAAACATTAAAAAAAAACATACTGAGAAAGAACAATGTTGAAACACAGAAGGAATCTGCACCGGTGATGATGTCACAGAATCAGGAAATTAATCAACCTTCGTGCTGTTCTTAAGTGTTCTTGTTGAGGGAAATTTTCTTCAACTCCATTTTGGGTTGGGTTTTCTGCTCTTTGCAGCTGAAGCATCATCCTCCCTGATTGAGTTCCTGTCTCCATGTGCTTGCAGCCCCTTTGACTTCTTTGAAATCCACAGAGAGTGGAGTCAGGTGGCCTCCTACTCCATGAACAAGCTAAGCTAAAACTGCCCCAAAGCTGTGAGGTTTGGTGATTTGGATACTGGTAACACTGAGCTCCAGCAGTCCTCCAGGCCTTCTCCAGAAGGAGGGTGGACCCAGTATCCTCCCCACTCCTGGCCACCCAGGGAATGAAGGCTGGAGGTCCTCATGCTAACCCGTGGCCCACATGGTGTCATCTGTCCACAGTTAGCTCCAATCATGACCCTCCCCATCTAAGGTCTTCCTTCCCTCTCGGGGGGCCTTGCACCTGTACTTCCCCTCCTGAGGGACCAGGGCTCCCCCACCTCTGTGGCCACAGGGGAGTCTGCCTCTCTCTCTGCCATTCACCCCAAGGTTGGTTTTACCCAAGGTTTGTTTCCCGCAAGGTGTCTGCCAGCCAGAGAAGGGCGGGGCTTCCAGGAGCATCAGGGTCATGGCCTTAGGAAGAGCCTCTGCAGGTAAGGGGTCTGCAGAAGGTGCTCCGGTGGCCCTAGTCCAGGTGGTCCCACCAGAACTAAGACAGACTTGGAGGGGTGCGGACTGGAGTGCAATGGGCAGCTTGGAAGCCAGGGAGAAGGCTGTTTGTCAGGGCTGAGGTTCTGGGGAAGGGACGGGTTAGCAACCATGGGGAGCCCTGCGCTGGGAGCTCCTCAGATGTGGGAACCCCATTCTATTCACCCAGGCTGCCCTGCGTCTGGCATGTTCAGTGTTGCTCAGGGAACGTGTGTCTAGTAGGTGCGTGCATGCATGCATTCATTCAACAGAGACCTGATGCCACCTTGTGCTGAGCAAAGAGGTAGGTGCTGAGTGGGACAGACAAGGTCCCTGCCCTCTGGGTCCTTGCAAGCAAGTGGGGGGGATGGACATAAACCAGGAGCTAAATAACGGATTAAGCAACCAGCTAACTAGCTAATACTTTTAGTTCATTGTGTGTGTATAGTGTGGGAGGGAGCACCGTGGAAGTAGGAGAAGGGGTTATGGCGGGCCTCACTGGCGGCAGAGCCAGATAGATAAGAGGGAGCCAGACCAAGGCTCTGAGGACAGGACAGGACAGGACGTGTTCGAGGCCAGGTGTCTGGGAACTTCTGAGGTAGAGCTAACTCTGATGAGTGAGGAGGGGAGACAGTCTCCTCAGCCCCATGCACAATGGTAGGGTGTCTGGAGTGATGGTTGAATGGTTCTGAGTTAGATGTTAGGCCGGGCACCTATATCCTTTTCTGCCCAAATAATGAGTCCTAGAGACCTAAGTGGAAGTGTGTCTACATTCAGGGATGAAAGGATGCCACCATGGGAGAGGAGACCTGAGGGGCCCGAGAGCCCGGTGATAGCCAACATTTCAAGGTGTCTGCTTATGTGATTACTGCAGTTGTGATCTGACACCCAGGGCCGGGACCCTTCCTGCTTCTTTCTCCTTCCTTCTCCCACACACTCTCCCACCCTTGTCTGGCTGGCCAGAGCTTGGATGGTTTGACCCTGGATGCTCTGCCACCCACCTCACGCCTGAGCGCTCGCTCCACGCAGCCCTCCTGGTGGGGGAAGATGGTGGACACCGGCCCAGGGCCACCGCCCCACCCCTCCATGGGAAGCATGACAGGACGGAGGAGGCCTGGCTCTGGGCCTTTCCAGTCCCTGTGCTTCCTCCCCACACACTCAGCCCCTACCAGGCGCCTATGCTCCTGCCTGCTCCACATGGTCTTGAGCTCCCAGCCCAGGCTCCCCAGGAAGGGCCTGACCGGTTTGCCTCTGCTGCTGCTTCCGCCCTTCCCTCCCTGGTCCCAAGACCACCAAAGATGAATTATAGGAGGCTTAATAAAGAAGTGAAAAGGGGCACAGAGGGGAGGGCAGAGGCCTGGCCAGAATCTCAGCATGCAGGCCCAGAGAACTGGGCGTCTGCCCTGGCCCTCGGAGCTCATGCTGGGGCAGGGCCGCCATGCCTCCCTGCAGAGTGGGAGACAGGGTGGGCTTGGGGCAGCCGGCTCCTCAGCCTGGCATCCCTCCGCCTGGCATCGGCTGTCGTCAGGAGAGGGATCCCACAGCGTAGACAGGGCCATGAAGGATCCCAGTGTGGTCGGCCAGCCGTGCAGTCTCCCTCCACCTCGGGCCTCAGTTTGTCACCTGAAAAGTGAGTGTAACAGTTCTCTCGTGGGGCAGCTAGAGGACAGAACTAAAATTAGACTCGCACGGTACGCCTGCTGTGGGGTCAGCCACTCCGCAGCGTGCCTGCTCCGCCTTCCTCTGCCTTCCTTTAATGCATGACCCCGCTCTGCCCCATCTTGGATTCCAAAGAAGAACCATGACTGACAAATGCATGAAAGCATACGCATGGGGGGTCGGGCAACATGGCCGTCCTGTGGCGGAGAGAGCATGATCTGGGAGGGACCGGCTCAGAGACCCACCGGCTCAGTCAGGGACTCAAGTGCTCCCCCTCCCACAGCCCCCAGACCCTGGGGCAGCTGTCACCAAGGCAAGGGATCCTGCTTATCAGGCAGGGCAGCCCCTAACCTCCAGACCTCCTGACTTCCTGCGCTCCAGCACCAGCAAGGCTAACTGGGTTCAGACCGCCTTGAGGGGGGGGGTGCCCCTGTCCTCCTGAGGACCCACCAGCCAGGGGGCAGCCCAGTCATCTGTGAGCCTGGCCCCTCAGGAACCATGGGCTTCCTACCATGGAGAAGCCAGTGAGACGGGACCAGGGTTGGGGGTGGGGGCTGGGGATGTCCTGGTGGGGTCTGTGGGTCAGTGTGTGTGTGTCTGTGGCATGTTTATTTAAGGTGGCATTTGTGGTGTGTGTCTGTGTGATGTGTGTGTCTGTGTGTGGGTGGCTGGTATGTTTGTATCTGTGGGAGGTGTGGTGTGTATGTGTTTGTGATATGTGTGTTGTGTGTACATGCAGGGTCTGTGTAGTGTATGTGTGTTTGTGTGTGTGGTGTCTGCGGTGTGTGTGTCCATGTTTCTACATTGGTGACATGTATGTGTGTATCTGTGGGGGGTGTGTTTGTGATGTCTGAGGCATGTGTGTGTCTGTGGCACGTAGGTGTGTTTGTGGTATGTGTGTATGTTTATTTCTGTGGTTTGTGTGTCTATGTCTGTGATGCGTGTGTGTGTATGTCTGTGGTCTGTGTCCCTGTGTATAATGCCTGTGTCTGGGGTATGCGTGTGTTTATGTCTGTGCCGTGCGCACACGTGCACACAAGCACATCCTTGGTGAGGGTGGGACCCTCCCCGACCATGGAAGCTGTGTGCCCTTGGTCAAGTGTGAGGTCATTGGGATCCTGTGGGGTCACTTCTTGTTTCCCCATTTTTCTGAGCCCACCTGCTTTCTTCCCTGGGCCAGCCACTCGTCCTCCCTGCTGAGGGTCCCCGCTGAGGTGTCTCTGTGCCCACCTTCTGCTGCCTCTCAGTGATTGGCGTCAGGCTGCAGGACTAGGCTCCTCGGTCTGGCTCTGGGCTCCCTTCTCGCCCTGGGCCAGCTCTGCAGGCCCTTTGCGACCGCAGAAGGCATCGGTGACATTCCCATCTGACTGACTCACTGCCGTTATCTCCCAAGTCAAGGGAACAGTGTGGAGCCTGTGTCCAGCCTCCGGTGGCTCAGTGTCCCCCTGGTCCAGGCAATGGCACTCTGTCCCTCTGCATGGCCCACGTTGGCAACTGTTGGATGTGAGCCTCCAATAGGGTCCCTGGAGGACAGAGATCAGAGGTCCCTGAAGACCCAGGTCTGGGGAACAGGACAGGGTTTGGGCTGGAGTTAACATGGGTCACTCCCATATGCTCACTGAGGGCCTCGCATGTGCCAGGCACAGAGCAGGGTGCCCACGGCACACGGGTGGTGATGAAGACCGCAAGAATGAGAATGCGGGGTAAGGAGTGAGGCGTGGCGTCGGCCGGGCCACCCCTACCCCCACCACTGAAAGACCAGCAGAGAAAAGAAGGACATTCACTCACCACTCCCCCATCCACCCACCTCCTCCCCATGAGCCAAGGCCATCATTAAAGACTTCCAATCACACACAGAATAAAAGCTGTCTCTTCCCGGGAACTCCCCAAGGACCCCCATGATCTAGCCTACCACTCATCCTCCAGCCCCCACGTGGAGCTGCATGGCCGTCTCGCTGTTCCTTGACCTGGCAAAGCACACTCCCCCACCCTGGGGCTTTGCACTTGCTGTCTCCTCCATCTGGAGCGGTCTGCAACAGGCAGCCAAGGGCCTGCTCCCTCACTTCATTAGCATCTCTGGCTTTGGCTGTCTTCTGAGAAAAGATCCTCCTGACACATTACTTAAAATATCATCCCTGTGTTCACCTCCAGCCCCTTATCCCATGTCCCCCCATAGGACCTGAATTTGCATTACCTAACTGCACATTTTTCCTTTGCGGTCTGTCTCTCCTGCCAGACGTCATCTCTCTGAGGGCAGGCTTGTGGTCTTCTCTGCTGTATCGTCCGTGTTTGGCACATAGTAAAGGCTCCAAACATATTTGCGCAGTGAACAAAGGAAGGAAGGTGTGAATGGGGAGGCAGGAGCAGCGGGAGCATCCGTGGACACCAAGGCAGGACCACAAGAAAGGGAGTGCCACACTGCGAAACTCATTTCAGAGGATGCTCTGAAACCACTGGATGAAAAGAGAGGAGGATATTTTCATGATCTGGGAGGAGGGACAGGCTTCTCAAGCAAGGCACAAAATCCAGAAGCCATTAAAGAAAAGCCTGATGGATTTGACTACATAAAAATAAAAAGATTTTGCATGTCAAAATACACAATAAACAAAGTTAAGAGATATTTGACTGGGAGAAAATATTTAAAACATGTACAACAGATTACTGTCATAATGCATAACGAGATTCCATGCGCCAATAAGTAAGACACAGACAGCCTGGTAGAAAAAAATGGGCAGAGGAGAGGAACGGGGAGTTCACGGGAGAGGAAATACACATGGCCAGTGAACAGCTGAATAAATGCTTAGCCTCCTACAAGAATGCATGGGGGGCACACTGAAGGTGGGGTGATGCCCCACTGGCGAGGGGATGTGGCTCCCCCTGCCTCATACGTGGGACGGGTGTGGATCCTGAAGGCCATGGGAGGGCCGCTGGGCAGACATTCCAAATGCAGGCTCCTTGTGACCCAGAAATCCCACTTTTAGGAAGCTATCCTTGCAAAATGCCAAAGCGGTTCGGATGCTTCATGGATTGGCCCCGGGGCAGGGAGGTGGTGGCTGGCAGGGAGCTATGCAGCCGGGAGAGCAAGGCAGCTCTGGCATTGAGAAGTGTTCTCAATTTATTAAGTGAAAATAAAAGCAAGATGCAGAACCATGGCAGTGATGGGGTCCCCTTTGTGCGTGTTTTTAAATTCTGTACGTGCATTCTCACAGATGTGGACCCGAGGCGAGTGAAATACACAGCTGTCACCAGCAAGTACCTGTGGGGAGGAGGGCATGGGGCTTGAGGCGTGACTTTCCCTTTCTCGCTTGTTTCTTTATTGTCGACTTGTAACAACTAAATACAGGACTGTTGCAATTTTTCTAAAGAACTTTCAAAAATTAATAATGTATTTTTTATTTATATTTTTAAGGATTTTATTTATTTATTTGACAGAGAGAGAGAGGGAGAGAGAGACTGCAAGTAGGGGGAGCAGCAGAGGGAGAGGAAGAAGCAGGCTCCCCGCTGAGCAGGGAACCCGATGAAGGACTCGATCCCAGGACCCTGAGATCACGACCTGAGCCGAAGGCAGACTCTTCACCGACCGAGCCACCCAGATGCCCCAGTAGTATTGTAATTTTTAAATAAGGAACAAGTAACATTATTAAAGAGGGGTGCAGCTGGGATACGGGGTGCTGTTGGGTTGAGGTGGGGAGGCCGGAGGACTGTGGCCGGCTGGAGGCAGCGTCGCTTGCCCCCGGAGCCCAGGAATAGAAGCCACAGAGTGCCATGGGGGCTGGTCCTCCTGCAGGCTTCCCCCGAACACTGTGTGGTTCCCATCTCCTCGCTTTCCTGTTGTGTAGAGAGATGAGATCCAGCGTCTATCAGGGTGGGAGGCCCAGAGCCAGCCAACCCCACTAGGGAAGGGGGTCCCCCTCCTCCCTGGCCCAATCAGGGGCTGGGGCACTCCAGTGACACGACGTTGCAGAATTTTAGCTTCAACTAAAGTTCACAGGTGAGGTGAGGAGTTCCTGCGAAGGTTCCTCCCTTCCCCAGTGACATCGGGCTCCCCTTCCTAGGAGGCCAGGGCCCCGTTCTTTTCATAGAAGCCTCTCCAGCACCCGGCTCATCCACGGGGGGGGGGGGGGGGCGGAGAGGGGGAAGGGGGGCCGCGCATAAGCTTAGTTCTGGACACATATAGAAATGGGCACGAGACGTTCGGGCAGATGCCCAGCGGACCAGTGGAGATGTGCGTCTGCAGTTCAGGGGAGAAGCCCACTGGCTCAGGCAGACGTTTGAAGGGGACCCAGAGCCATGAGCTGGTGAAGGCTCAGGAGTGGGTAGAGACGAGCAGGGGCCTGGGCCGCAGTTCTGCGTTTCTACACCTAAGAAGCTACAAGAATAGCGATAGCGATCATCGTAGGCGCCGCTGCCCTGAGACCGTGGGGCCAGGCCTCGGAGAGGCAAAGGGGCTTGCCCAGGGTGTCCGGACGGCTCCTGGGTCTGCGTGGCTCAAAGACTGTCACCTCCCCACTGGTCACCCTACTCAGTGTTTCTGTGTCAGACCTAAGAGCTCAGCCTAGTTTTACTGCCCTCCTCTCCAACAGCAAGTGTGGTGATTTAAGAGAGCTAAGCTGTTTTGTCTTGATTTCTGCCTCTGACCTTGGTCCCTGAGCTCACAGAGCTAGTCGGTTGGAGGTGTGAAATGTTGGAAGGAACCGGGAACAACGGCCAGAAGCCAGAAGCCGAGGGGGCCCAGCTGGGGGCCACGGCCGACGCAGTGGTGCATGTTGACTGGGGTGTGGAGCCCGGGGTGGTCGCGCCCGCTCGCCCAGCCGAGGAGAAGGCTCTGCTATAGAGCGAGGAGGTGCGTGCCCTAGAGCTAGCGGGAACATTAATGGCCACTGCCCAGGGTAGGTTCTCTTCCTCCAGGTCAGTTCCCTCGTGTTACCCTTAGAGCCCCACACGGTGGGCACCATGGCTCTCCTGTTAGTGGCAGAGGGATCAAGGACACAGACTGCCAGGAAGGGGAGAGCCAGGAGTTGGGGCAGTTCTGTTTGATGTCCTGTCTCCGCCTTAGGACCACCAGCCAGTTAGAAGCTCCCCGTATTTGGCTAAGTGTTCACACTTAGCATTTTTTTCTACATGTTTTCACTGAGGCCTCACCCTATGAGTTGGGTATGATTGGTTCCATTTCACAGACAAGGGCACAGAGACCCAGGAAGAACAATTAAGGTCACCCAGCCAGTAGGCTCCAGATCTTACGCTTGGAACCCAGTTGCCCCTCAGACTGCTCTGTTGGCACAGCTCCCCACCCCCCCTGGGGAGGAGCTTGAGAATAAGCACAGACAGATGGGTGTCCCCTTGAGATGGCATTTGATGGCCTCTAGGGTGAATTTTTTTTTTTTTTTTGCATTTCGTCATCTTTGCAATCTGGGGGCATCTTACCATCTTTGTCCGGCCAGGTGGCTGTTGTGACTTTGCTGTCTTTACCAGGAATGCACATCAAAACTTGCAGGATGGGTATCAGTGACTTGGGAGAAAATCCTGGAGCCGGTGGTGGAAAATTCTTAGGAAGAGGTACTGAACCGTGTGCTTTCGTGCTTCCGATGATGCAGAGGACAAGACCAGATAGAAAACCCCCACTTCAACAGCTCTTGAGTCGTGAGATTCTGAAGAGTTGGACCCCAAACACCAAGCAGCTCTAGGGCTCTCTGATCCAGAGTGTCCCCACTTACAGCTCAGAGAGTGCTGTGCTCATAGCGCCCCGGTCCTCCTGTGTAATGGTGGGCCTGGGAGACACACCCAAAAAGCCACATGGCCAATGTGCAAACATGCCCTCGCAGATGTTTCTATTTCATCCCCAAGGAGGTGCGGAAAGATGCCCTCTGCCCACCTGGATGCCCACTGGTACGAAGTAGGGGAGTTGGACGGTGGGTCTGATAGTCTGTAGGGCTGATGCTCGGCACCACCTGATTCTGGGCCAAAGCAGAGAGGAGACTGAAGGCTGGGAGCCCAGATGTGGTGCCTCTGCTGAGCTGCTACCCATAGCCCCCATGGGTGTGGCCCACTGCTCTGTTCCTAGGGCCCCATCCGATCCCCCGCACACAGCAGGCATTCGATCGGTGTCTGCTAACTGATTGAAAATTGCACCTGCTTTGGGGTCTCTAGGACACAGGCTCGTGTCATGCATCTGCCCCATCTCTGAGCCTCAGGGAGGGTCTCAGTTTTCACATCTGTGAAATGGGGATAAGATGTCTTCATAATAGAGTTATTGGGAACATGAATGAGGTGCACATACAGCCAGCCATCAACTGATGGGAATGGCTGGGAATACTTCTGAGGAGTTATACTGGTTATCACGATTTTTTGTGCACCGGCCTCTGATAGAGCCCAAATCCCGACACTTGATCACAATAGGATTGGGAGAAAAGCATGAATGGCTCAGTGTAGACCTATCCTCAGTGCAAAGACAATTGCCACAGCTGTCCTGCAGCTGGGCACAGGGTCCTCTCCTGCACTCTGAGCATTGTCCTCGTCCCAGGGAGGGCCTCAGCATGGGCACCAGCAGGTGTGTCTGTGACACTCGGCAGGGCTCCTCCGGGGCGGGGCCCTGGCCCGTCCACCTCTTGTCTTGAGTACCTCTTGGTGCTCAGCAGGTGCTCGACATGTTTCTTGGTGGATAAATGAGTCCTTTCCCATGAGAGCAGAGCCCCCTTGTACACGTGTGTGCATACGCAAGCACACACAGGCACACGCAAGCACATGGGCTCACTCACCTGGCTGGAGTCCTTTTGCAGGTCTGAGGCTTAGAATGTCATCTGTTTGCCCACAGCCAGCCATAAACTCCTGCTTGAATGCGGGGACCTGAGGGTTATTTCTCTGCGTTTGCCCCAACCACCAGCACAGAAGATGCTCGGGAATCACTAAATGGGTGGAAGGGCGAACCTGACGGGGGGTAATGGATATGAACAAAGTGCGCACGAGACGACGACAGTGAACAGTGCTAGTCAGAGCACAGGCTGGGGATTGCTGTGAAATGCAGGCTTGCTGTAAAGACGCCAAGGGAGCAAGATCCAAGTCTATGGCTTCTTGCGTGATGGGCTGATTAAAACCATGAAACATTGTTTTGTTTTGTTTTTTAAAGATTTTATTTACTCATTTGAGAGAAAGACACAGAGAGAGAGCACAAGCTAGGGAGAGGGGGAGAGGGAAAGGAAAAGCAGGCTCCCCGCTGAGCAGGGAGCCCAACGAGGGGCTTGATCTCAGGACGCTGGGATAGTGACTTGAGCTGAAGGCAGACGCTTAATGGACTGAGCCACCCAGGCGCCCACATGAAGCGCTATTATGGCAGCTCCATGGTGTCAGGGGACCCAGACTCTGTTAATCCTAAGGAACAGCTTTCATCTTGAGGTCTAAGGTAGCTGCTCCAGCTCCTGCCATCACACCCACTTTCCTGCAGGCGGACAGTAGGAAGGGGAAGTGCAAGGGACTCCTTTTTCCTCTAAGGGCCTGGCCCAGAAGTTGCTCCCTTTACATCTGAGTGGCTAGAGCTTAGCTCCAGGGCCACATCTTGCTGCAAAAGAAGCTGGGGAAAGTGGTCTTTAGCCAGGAGGTCATTGCTGAGCTTAAACTTGGAGGGTCATTTACTAGAACAAGAAAGGGAGATGGATGTTGGAGCAAGTTGGGGGTCGGGGGGTGGGCTCATAGCCCCCAGGACAGCGGATGTGTTCCAGGTAGGTCCCACCATGGGAGCCGTACGGTTGCTGCCGGCAAGTCTGAATAAACTACCAGTGTTTACAAGATGATGAGTTTTCCAGTTTCCCTGAAACGTTAGAGGCTCAGGCAAAGCTGGTCTGACTCTTCGAGGGAACACTCAGCAGGCCCAGGGCAGTGGCCACGGGTTCTGGCTCCCTAGCTCCCCAGCTCCCCAGCACTCCTGACTAGGCTCGCTTCCCTCCTTCCTCCCCCTGCCTGTCCGTGTAGAAACAGGAGTGGGTGACCTTCTCCGTACCACCGAGAGGCCGCACTGCGTCACTGCAGGCCTGACAGGGCACATCCATCCCTGGCAGAGAAACATCCAGTCCGTGGTGGCCGTGGTTCCTTCCCGCATACTCTGTGCCAGGCCTTGTGCCCAGGATGAGAGTCAGCAGCCAGGGCAGAGAGCCCTTAAACAGAGAGACACTCACTTCTCTCTCATGGAAAGAAGGCCAGAGGGAGGCAGGCCCGTGACCGGCATGGTGGCTCTGCAAGGTCATGGAGGACCTGAGCTCCACCATCCTCAGGATGAGTTGGCGTGAAGACAAAGAAGTGGGTGAAATCTTTTACCCCCTTGACCCAAAGAAGTGGGTGAAGTCCTGTGTTCTAAGGAAATTTCCAGACACTGCACCCAGCACTTACTCTGGGTGGGCCCGTGTCCTGCAGAATGCCAGGCCGCGGTTACTGAGAAAGGCGAGAGAGCGGGTCTGGGGTGGGCTGCCCGAAGCCCCTGCCACGGGATCCTATGCACGGATTTCATCCGCACCTCATGTGGCACGAATATTGGCTCCACTGTTCAGAGAGGAAACTGCAGCCACAGAGGTTCCCCAGATGCGTGCCTAGCCTCAGCCTGCCAGCGGCCAAGCATCCATTTCACACTTGGAGCCCACACGTGACCCGGCTCCGTGCCTCTGCACTCGGCCCGGCCCCGCTGTCTTCATACGGCACTGATCTCAGAGAAGGCCAGATGCCCAGTGACTGTCCACCTTTGAGTTTCTTGCCACCGGATGGACCTGGCATTGTTTTCTTTCTATTCAGGGGTGGGGGTGGGGCATGATTCAGCCTACCGCTGGTGGCAGAGGGCATCTGTGGGACACCGAGGTCCGCCCTGGAAGCCCAGGCCTGTGGGGAGTGTCTCTGGAGAGGAGGGGGAGAGGGCGGTAAGGCAGGGGTCTCCCCCAGGGGCGGGAGAGCTGCTCCCCAGGCCGAGGAACCCCCCCCAACAAACACAGTTTGATTTCACCCAGCAACTGGTTACTTATTAGCTCCATTGTTTTCAACATCACCCTTGGCCAGCGCTCAAAAGTGGCTTTATTTTGCAAGCCGCTTTGTGTGTGGGGACACATCCGGGGTTGGTGATGCTGCAGACCAGCCTATTTTGGTTGTCCCTTCTTTAAAGGGACGATCTTACTGCCACCCGCCCAGCCTCACCCTCCAGATTGGAAACTATGTGACCCTCGCATGGGTTTCAGTTGGCCACCTCGGGCCAGATTTCTGAGCGGAAAGGAACATAAGGCTACACGGGGGCCAAACACACACTCTAGACAGCTGGGTATGATGTTTTGTCCCGTCCCTTCAAAACAAAGCTGAAACTGAGCAAAGAATTACTTTCAAATCAAATATTTATTGGCACAGGAACGTGTCCTGTTGGTTAGAAAACATGTTTTTTTGTTTTAAAATTAGATTTCCCTGGAAAGAACAATGGCAAAATCAAAGGGGACAAGTGTTTGGTGGGGCAGAAAAGAACAAACTCCCTTGCCCAAAAAGCCTCGAGGTTTGGGGAGCGCCAGGGCTGCTCGCGGCGCCTGGCTTCCTGGCTTGAGTCAGAGGACTGGGCTCACGGCTTGTCGAGGGCTGTACACTTGCCCCCTGGGTCCCTCCGAGGCCCGGGTGCAAGGTGTCCAGACAGATGTCTATGACTGGGGTCAGCCTGGGCTCCTGCCTGCTGCCACCCTCCCTGAGGGCACCCCGAGGGCCCGGCATCGCTGGCACGACCCTGCCTTCCATGCGCCCCCCACGTGCGCAGGGCCCGTGCTGCCCCATTGAGGGCCGGCACCGCCCCATTGAGGGCCGGCACCGCCATGCAACCCCGGGCTCTGGCCACAGCTGGGGAGACCAGACTTGGAACCTTGACCCAGGGCAGCTGTCAGTAGCCTGGCTCAAGAGCATGGCCCGGAGCCCAGGGTCTGTCCCGCCAAACAGATGCTCTCACTTGGGCTTTTTTGGACGAAAACACACAGAGAAGGATCCAGAGAGCAGAGAGAGACACGCGGAGAGCAGGCAGTGCACGGAGGCTGCGGAGCAGAGGCCACCAGGCTGCACAGGCCGTGGGAGGGACAGCGGTGATCCCGACAGCGGAGAGTGGAGGGTGCAGAGTAGATGAGTGGGAAGAGCAAGAGCTGAGACACAGCCGCTGAGCCCGGGCCCAGGGACATCCAGAACCATGGCTGGGCCTCCGAGCTGCTGCCAGGGGGCCAGAGACGCCACTCCATGGAGAGCGGCTCCTGCGCGACTCCCTGGGATAGGCTGAACCCCACGCGCTGAGATACCGGCTCAGGCGTAAATTCATATGTGCTTCAGGGGACGTTTTCAGCACTTGGGAGCAGCAGGCATGTACACAAAGAACAGCTCATTTTTCTCAGAGTCATAGTCCATTTCCCACCTCTTCCAGGAAGCCCTCCCTGACTACCTCTCCACCCATAGTCCTCAGCCCTCTCCTTCTTTGGGGTGTTCACAGAACTTGTCCCTGAGGGTTCCTAGCGTTCTGTTAGAGCCCAGCTCTTCCCCTCCCTGTTCCAGCTCCCATCCCTGCCACAAGCTCCCCAAAGGCAGGAGCTGCTCTGGGCATCGGTGAGTTCCTGCAACACTGAGCTGGAGGCCTGGAGGGTGGCTGAGGCTCAGTATGTACTCACAGGTGGCCTGAGGCTTCGCCTGCACAGCCCATGATGGGGCCATATCTGCAGACAGCCCCACCTGTGCCCCCAAGCAGGGAACACCAGCCCTAATGGCGTCCTAGGACAGAGATGAGGGCTCTCTAGGCCTTTGCCCTCGGCAGAACCAGGTGAGCGGCATTAGCCCTGGCCTTAGGACAGGAGACAGGTGGCAGAGCCCAGCTGGTGAGTCTGCTGGGGTATTTTGGAGAGAGCCAGATGCATAGGCCAGGGCCCAAGGCTAGACCAACTTGGAAAGGTGGGGAACTTTTCTCACTTCTCAGAGCTCATTTGGTCTATCTGCCCCTTGGCCATTAGCTAGGACAGCTTGTACAAGAAAAGGCCCTGGGGCCGGCTTTCCACAGGGGACAGGGAGGGGGAGACTCCAGCTCGGGAGAGGAGAAGCTGCAAGCCCCCACCACAGCCCAGCCCCAGCCCTCTCTGCATGCCCTGCTTTGCTCCACAGTCTGGGGCACCCGTCCACCTCCCGTGGAGACAGCGAGCTCCCTGAGGCAAGCGGGCCAAGTCCTGTATCTCAGTGTCCCCAGCCAGCACCAGGCCCAGCATGGAGGACATGAGGTTTGCTGGGCAGAGGACAGAGACGGGACACCAAAGGGAGTAGGCTGATCTTCGGAGACCTGGAGGGGGCAGAACGGAGTTGGGGGGTGCTGGGTTGGGAGAGAAGGGACCCTGCAGACACTGGTAGAGGGGCTTGGTCAGCACCCCAGGAGGGACCGACTCCAGGGTGGGTGCGGACCTCCGTGGATGCAGCTGTCCTCAAAGCCTGGACTGCAAAACAAAGAAGCCATCACTAGGCCTCCAGTAAGGACGGGAGGTGAGGGCTGGCCCCAGGCACCACAGAGGAAGTCACTGGAACTAAGCAGCCAGCAAGAGGAAAGATTGGAAAGGCAGGCTTTGTTATTGTTTTTAAAATATTTATTTATTTATTTATTTGAGAGAGAGAGAAAGAGAGCAAGAGTGAGCAAGAGTGTGGAGGGAAGGGCAGAGGGAGAGGAGAGAATCCTTAAGCAGACTCCATGCTGAGGGGGGAGCCCAGCCCTGGGCTCGATCTCATGACTCTGAGATCGTGACCTGAGCTGAAATAAAGAGTCAGACAGTCAATGGACTGAGCCACTCAGGTGCTCCCAGATTTTGCTATTTTTAATAGTCACACTTACGGTTTATAGCAGATGTTCAAAACTCGTAGCTTGTTATTTTCTCAGCAAGCCCATTTGGTGAGGATTCCTATTTCCCTTTTTCAGATAAGGAAACTGAGGCCCAGAGGAGTCATCTGTCTTGCCGAAGCTTAGACACAAGTTAAGTGTGGAGGGAGGGATTCAGATTGGGGTCTCGGTTTCCAAAGTGTAGGCTCTTTCCCCCTAGCCCTCAGCCCCGTTCTGGAAATGGCCTCAGGTAGGACGCAGAGGTGGGGCTGGCGAGCGCTGGGGCCAGCCCCCCTCCTCACCTGGCTTCGGAGGAGCGACCAGGCCCACAGACTAATTCGCTCAAGCACCATCTGGCCAAAGGGACTGGGCAGTTCCCCCAAGTGGTCCCCTCCAAGTCAGGCCCCCAGGGATGTGGAGTCAGCATCCTTTGACATTTTTGTCTTCGTCATTTGGGGGAAAGGAATGGACACTGCAGATGGAAAGTGGCTGCAAAACCCCAGTGGCAGGTGTAGGGGAGGCCCTTCAGCCATAAGGAGCTGGCCCTGACGTGTCGCATTGCTAGGCCCGCCTGCATCTGGCCTGACATCATCCCAGCTGCCCAGGCCTGTCTCTGAGGATGCCACAGACCCCCATGTGACAGAGGGTGAGACATGGGGACACTGTGCGTGGTGAGGCTGCCCCGAGACACCTCCCTCTCTGGGCTTCTTTAGACGAGAGTGATGGGTCTTGGCCCCGCGTAAAGCTGCAGCCAGAGTGGGGGCGAAGCTTCCACTGACCCGGCTGCCATCCTTGATCCCCCCGGCCCAGTGTGATACCAGCCACCGCGTCCATATGTGGGGCTCTCAGGGTGGGACTTCCGTGACAAGAAAGACACAGTGCGGAAGCTCGGCTTTTGAAGACCCTAGTGCCACTGGTGACTCTGAGACATGAAGCCTTCTGAATTCAGGGGTTTGGGCCATTCCGAGTCCTGGGACCCAGGGTCACTACCCATCACTAACAGAAGATCTGGGGGGTACCAGTGTGAGTGCGTGTCCACGCTAGAGAGCAGATAGGAGGTTGTCAGTTTCTATGGGTGAGACAGAGATGGGGAGAGTGAGCAGGGTACTCAGGGAGGGTCCTACACTGCAGCAGGCCACAGGCCAAGACCCCAGGCCTCCACGAGGTGGGAGGGGGCAGTACCAGAGCCAGGGAGTGATGGGGTTGGAGAGTGGGATCCCGCCACGGGGCTGTGGGCTGGCCACACTTTGCCTGAGGAGCCTTCCACCAGCCTCCCACCCCTGGTAAGGATCTTCTGTTGGCGGCAGCATGGGGACGGGCCAGTGGGCCCACCACCTGTGTGCACGCTGGACTTTGCCCCCCCCCCCCGTGCCCTGCCTTACACGCACATCCAAGTTCTTCATTGCCCTGGCCAACCATACGTCCCAAGACTAAAAGTCTACCCTTGCAGATGGTGTCAGTTGAGGTAGGCCGAACTGCTGTAGCACACGGACCCCCCAAAAGTTACTGCTTGAACCCAAGAGCCTTGAATCGCTCTCCCATCACACCGTCAGGGATGGAGGTGCTGGCTTGGCAGGGGCTTGGTTCTACAGGGTTCTTCAGGGATCCCACTGACTGCAGCTTGCTGATCTTCAACTGGGTGCCTCAAAGGCCACCCTGGCCGTCCACCCTGGTCAGTGGGAAGAAGGCAGGGCATGGAGGGTGTGTGTGGGGAGGGTTCAGGGGCCAGGGCTGGGGCTGGTGCAGCTCACTTCTGTTTGCATTCCTTTGCCTAGAACTCGGGCACAGGGCCACATCCAACTGCAAGGGGGCTGGGAAACGGGGTCTGGCAGGCAGCCTTGTGCTGACAGCCCTAGCACTACGGGTGAAGGGGAGGGCAGAGGCGTACAGGGGAGGGGGACAGAGAGGAAGGCCTGCTCCCGTGTCCCTGCGATGGGTGGAGTGAAGTTGGGGAAGCCCCGGACCTCCACCAAATACACTGCCTGCCATGGGGAGAAGAGGCAGGGCTCCAGCCCCTCTGCCCGGGGCTGTGCAATGCTGGGCCAGCCCCATGCCCCTCTCCTGCCAGGTCAGCTTCTATTTGCTGCCCCACACCCTCCAGGAGCACAGAAATTTAGTTCTGATCTTCCTTAAATGGGCATGGGTCCACTTTCATTTGGCTCAAGGATTCAGTCCACAACGAGCACCTGCTTTGTCTCAAAGCCTGTGCCAGCCCCGTGGGGTGGTCACAGGGGGCGCTGTGGGGAAAGTGCAAAGAATCACAGTGGATAAGCCGTCAACTCCGGGCTCCACACTGGGCGGGGCTGCGGGAGTCTGGTGCAGAGAGAAGATGCCAGAAAGATGAGCCTAACAAACATAGAGCAGCAAGGAGGACGCTGTGATCGCAAAGGTCCAGAGGGGCAGGTCAGGGGACCAGGCGAGAGGTCACCTCGAGGATCTGGGGGGGTAGGGGTGCTGTGGAGGGGCGGAGAGCGCATGCTCCTGTCTAAACGGAGCAGCAGCTACTCAGGAACAGCTGGCTTGGCACCTGGCAGGAACTGGCGCCCGGCGTGGCCCAGTCTTCTGATTTGTCTAGAGAAGCCAGAAATGCAGGATGTGTGTCTGTGTCTGTGTGTGTGCATGCGTGTGAGCGAGTGTGTGTGCGAGAGAAACAGAGAGGTGGAGGGAGGGGTTGAGCTTTCAGACACCGACTGGAGGCCGAGGAAGCTTTGCAGTAGGCAAGACTGTGGCCCCCGGTACCCTCTGCAAGAGACACCCCCAGGGACGAAGTGATATGATTCAGCTGCCTGTGACCCCAGTGGCTGGAAGCTTCAGGAGCCCGGTGTGTGAGTGAGGGGCCTAGTCGCTATACCAGGTGCCTGTCACTGTTCCTCATTAATTCTCGCAGGAGGCCTCGGAGACAGCTGTGGTGGCTCCCTTTCCACAGCTGCAAAGGCTGCGCTCAGAGAGGTGCAGTTGCTGTGCGGGGTCACCCAGCTCACAAGCAGCCCCGCGAGGCCATGCTGAGCCTTAGGGCTGATGGGACCAGACTGTCTTCGGGGATGAAAGCAGAGCTCAGAGCAGTGATCTGGCTCCAGATACCCAAGAGCGCGGCAACAGTGGGGACCCGGCTCTCAGCTGTGGACGCTCCTTTCCTTTGCCTGGTTGCTCCTGCCCGCTCAGCCCCTGCACAACAAGCCTCGTCCCCCCACCCCCCACTCCCCCAACTCCCCCGACAGTGCCTCCCCTGCTCCTTACAGCAAGACTTTCACGAAGCACATATCACCTGCTAATTCGTCTTCTTGCTAAGCCTGAACTTCAGTCCCCCCGGTTTCTGCAGCCGGACCCCCCTGCCCCACATTTCCGGCAGGCTGTGAAGGACCAACGTCATGGGAATCTCCCTGAGCTCAAGGCTTCTGCAGATAATTAACGATGCATGCAGCCGCAATTTAGGCTGGTGCACGTCTGCCCAGCGAGGCCTGGGGAAGATCTTTGTCTTGAGGCAGGGAGCTAGCCTCAGTGGCCTCAGGTAACCCTGCCCAATGGAGGCCATGGTGCCCGGGGGGCCTTGGAGTCACCGCCCTGCGCCCCCCAGAAAGGGATAGACCTTGATGTCCCTGCTGGCGTGGAAGGGCTGCTATGTGCATTTTCTCCCTTGTAAAGTAGGCATCAGGGCCCCGACTTGTGAAGAAGGTTCCCTGCAGTCCAGGCCTCCCTAATTTCCTTCTCCAGCCCCCTTCTCTCTCCCCCCCCATTCAAACCCGCTCTGGATCAGCTGTGGGGATCTCCTAAACTCACGCTCACTGAGGTACAAACCACTGAGAATGGCTTACAAGCTGCCCTTCCCGGAGTCATTTTTGCATTGCAAAAAAAATGCTATGGTCACTTTACCCAAAAGGGTAACTTCTCAGGCATCAGCAATGGGAATTTGGGAGATCCCTGAGACATTTTCAAGTCCTACCCCAGATTTTTGGAGTGTCTGTCCGTACAGGCCCCCTTGGCAAATTATTTTATCTTTTTTCATGTATCTCCAGTTTTTGAAGACTTTGAATTCACTTAAAAACAACCTACCCTAAAAACAACTTTGGATAAAGTTTAACTGTCTTGCTTTCATTATTTGGGGGGGGGGTTTCGCATGTCCTAGCCATCATTCACAGGGCTTCTGATTGGCAGAACTCTGGGTAAAAGGGATACCCCATACTTGGTGAGACGCGGTTAGCTACGGGAGAAGCCTCCTTGAGTCTGACGTCTGTGTCAGGAGCAGGACGATCAAGCAGCCCTGTTTCTGAACCAGTGAGCCCTGCCACTGTCTGTGGTTATGCAAGCCTACCTGCAGAGGACCTAGACCATGTTGTTTTAAGAGAATAATGTTGATTATGTCCCAGGCCAGACCATAAAAGCTCCTTGAGTCCCAAAGCATTGGTGCTGCAATACTTCGCTCATTCATTCACTCACTCACTCATTCATTTACTCAAATACTTACTAAGCGCCTACCATATAGAGTGGTGTACGAATTAGGTTTGGGGTACCGTTAGTATGACATAAAGCCAGAATGACAGTGGCTCAATCAAGACAGAGGATTAGCTCTCTGTCATGGTTAATTGTATGTGTCAAGTTGATTGGGCTAAGGGATGCCCACAGAGCTGGAAAAACATGAGTTCTGGGTGTGTCTGTGAGGGTGTTTCCAGAAGAGATTAGTATTTGATTCGATAGACTCGATGAAAAAGATTGTCCTCACCAAGGCGAGCAAGCATCACCCAATCCACTGAGGGCCAGGATAGAACAAAAAGGTGGAGGAAGGGTGAATTTGCTCCCTGTGCAAACTGGGACACCCGTCTTCTCCTGTCCTCGGACATGAGCGTTCCTGGTTCTCGGGACTTCAGACTTGGATTGGGACTTATACCATTGGCTCCCCTGGTTCTCCCGCCTCTGGGCTTGGACTGGAACTGCACCACCAGCTACCCTGGATCTCCAGCTTGTGGGTGGCCGGTTGTGGTATGTCTTGGCCTCCATAATCACATGAGCCAATTCCTAGAATCAATTTCCTCAATTTATATGTCCGATTGGTTCTGTTTCTCTGGAGGACCCTGACAAGTCCCTTCTCCCTTGCCAAAGCCCCACTTGGTATATTGCCCAGGCCCCTCCCCTCTGATGCTGGGCATTTCTGGAGTGAAGCCCCTGTTTGCATGGTCCAAAATGGCAGCCCACTTCACACCTATATTCCCTGAGGTTGGGGGCGGGGAGGTAAAGGAGGAAGGGCACAGCCAGCCGTCATGCACATCATAACCGCTCATATCCTATTGGCCAGAACATGGGCTCAGGGCCACACCCAGCTGCAAGGGAGGCTGGGAAATGTGGTCTTTATTTTGGGTGAACATAGACCAGCCAAACATCAGTGGTCTGTCACTTTGAGAGAGAAGAGGAGACTAAATCTCAGAAAATAACTAGTAGGCTCTAACAAAGCTGGTTGATAAAACAGACACACTCCTGCCCCAAGGGAACCCATAACCAGAGTTGAGATGGATATTAAATGACAAACGACCCCAGCAGTTAATGGTGCCCACTCTGGTGAGGAGTACCAAGGCACGCACAGGGAGCTCTAACAGGGGATCAGGGCAGGCTCCTCTGAGGAAGGGACAACAGAGCACAGACCAGTTAGGAGAAAGGGGGAGAAGCTGGGAAACAGTAAGGAAGATCCACCAGGCAGAGCGAACTGCCAATGCTAGCAACCTGTGGCAGGCAGGAAGGAGGTGCTAGGGAGGACTAGCCAGAGGGCTGCTGTGGCTGGAGCCCGGTGAGCGATGGGGATAAGGTGGGGGATCAGAGGGGTCATGCAGACAGGCAGGGCCTGGTAACCCAGGTGGTGTGTTTGGTGACTTTCTTCCCAGGGCAGTGGGAAACCTCTGGAACATTTGGTGGAGGGGGAGACACAGCTGCCCTGCAATTTTGGGTCATTCCACTAGATTGCCCGGTGTCTCTGGAAGTGGGGATCCTGGAGCTCAGCCACATTACGGGGGTATGGGGGGGAAAGCAGCCCCACTAGCAGTGGAGAAAAGGAGTGGACAGAGACACTTGCTGGGTGCTGCTATGCGCTAGGCATCTTGTGCCAAATGAGAATCACAGAGGTTGCATTTGAGAAAATGGAGAGAGCATTAGCCCAACGTCTCTGTGGTCTAGGCAAGGAGGCTGAGCACAGAGAGGGAAAGGGGCTCAGCCGGGTCACCCAGCAGGGTGGTGGCAAAGCTGGGGCCAGAACTGACTTCTGACATCCTGGGGGCTGCCAGGGCCGAGGGAGGCTGGGTAGGCTGGGGTCACTAGGTAGAATGGGTGTCACCTAGCCCCTGGGAGCTACCTGTCTGATGCAGCACCAGAAATCTAAATCTGCTAATTAATTTCTAATTCCAGCCCTAAGCCATAAAATCAAACCACACACTGAGCTGCCCGCAGTTGCCTGACAGCTGGCCTGTCTGATCCTGGCTGTCTGCTCACAGTTGGTATTAGTGCCACCACTGCAGATTAACATGGTGACTGGGCACCCAGGAACCTGATGCCACCAGCTGGGCTCATGAAAGCTGTCATTCTCCCCCAGCTGCTAAAGTGCCCGGGCACCCACGTTTCCCCAACCTTAAGGTAGAGAACAGTCCTGGGCCCAGCACGGGATAGGTCTTCATTCAGCCACCAAGTGATGCCACTGGTCTGACATGAGAAACAGAAGAGGAAGCAGAGAAGCATGGCTGAGAAGGCAGGACTCAAGATTTCAGGGTTAGCACAGGGCTTAAGAATCAGTGGGGCTCATGGGCATTCATCACCTGAGCCAAGGCCCACATTGTATAGTCAGAGAACTGAGTTCAGAGAGATAGGAGTTATGCCCAAGGTCACACAGCACAGGGCTAGAGCTCTGACTCCCTCCCTGCCGAGCTAATGTTTTTCCTGTCGTACCACATTGAGGATGTTCTTTCTCCATCATCATTACTAATCTGAGTCTCTCTTTCATGGATTTATTCGCCTTGTCAACTACCACCTCCTAAACCCCTGCTGAGCACCAGACACAGTGCTATGCACTGGGGTGCAGGAAGGAATCATGTGGAAAGGACTAGGAGCATGAACAGAGCCATTCACTGAGATTAGTACAATATATATTCGTGAATAGGGAAGGGGGAGGGAAGATAACTCAGGAGGGATGAGCCATCATGTGCGTTGCATTAGATGGGGTTGGAAAACACCACAGTCACAATAACTTAAGCAAGGCATTCTCTCCCTTGTAAAATTCCATGGCTACTGTGGTGATTTTGATCTGTAAAGATCTCGGGGAGCCAGGCTCCTTGCACCCCCTGCATCACTATTCCTAGAAGCCCTGGTCCTCACAGGCCAAGATAGTGACTAGAGCTCCAACCACCACATCTGCACTCCAGGCACCAGGACGGAAGAACAAAGAGGAAGGAGGCAAACATATGTTCACAAAAACACTTCTTACAAGAAAGTTCAGTTTCAAGAACAAGGAAGGGCTGAGATTTTACCCAACAAGAAAGCTAACAAGTAAGCCTGCCACTGTTTTATAAAGGCTGGCAGAAGATGCCGGAACCAAGGGTCAGAGACAAAGGACTTTATTACTCACAGCACAACAAGCAGCATGAGCCTCAGCAATTTGCATCAGCTCTTCTTGTCCCCAAGTCCCAGGGGGGCAATGTGGATGGGCCCAGATAGTTTCAGCACATGCAGCGAGACGCGTTACAGGAAGGGACTCCCGAGCTTAGGGAACCCAGACCTTTTATAATGGGCAACAAGCCCATACCTGCCCTTTGCTCCACTGGAGACACATCATCTTCCAAGACGATTCTCAGTAAATATCCTGGAAAAGATAGTCCCAAACAAAAAGCAGTCTGTGCCTCACTCACAAGATGTGGGAAATGTGAGCAACCCATGGGGAAATTGTCTCCCAGTACATGGTGGCTTTAATTATGACAGCCCCAAAGTGGAGATGGCCCAGGGTCAATCAAGAGGGAAAGATATATGTTCACGCAGTGGACTACTGTTCACCAATGAAAAGAAACTACTGATAATTGCAATAACCAGGATAACCCTCAAAAACATTATGCTGACTGAAACACATCAGACACAAAAGAGTACATATGATATGATCCATTTAAATGAAATTTTAGAACAGGAGAAACTAATAGTTGGGGGAAAAAATCAGAACAATGGTTGCGTAGCAATGGGGAGAAGGTCAAGGATTACTTGGGATGGGGTATGAGGAAACTTTTCTGGAGTGGCGATTCTTATCTTGATGCATTTGTCAAGACTCCCTCGGTGCACACTTAAAGTTTGTTCATTTAATTATAGGTTAATTGCACATCAAAGTATCATAAACAAATATACACTGAAGTATTTGGAGAGAAGTATACTAGTGTCTGCAGTTTACTGTCAAATGAATAAAAATAGGATTGTTAATGGTTAGATAGAAGAATGGATGGATAAATGATAAATCAAGCATCATGCAGAATGTAAGAGATGGATATGTAGGTGTTCACTGAATAATTCTTCCAATTTTTCTGTATTTTTGAAAATTGTTATGATACAATGTTGGGGAAAAAAATAAGTGGCAGAAGTCTTATACCAGCTGTCCTTTAGGAAGCTTCCCAGAAGCTGCCACATGACACATTATTTTCATGCTATTGGCCTGAACTTACTCACATGGCCATATCCAGTTGCAAGGGAGGTTGGGAAATGTAGTCTTTGTTCCAAGTAAACGTGAATCCGGGTAACACTTTTCATAGTAAGAACAAAGGAGAGAATGGATATTAGAGATCAACCAGCAGCCCATACAGAGTCTTTGTGTGGATTAGGAAAAGCACCCCTTCCTCTAGGCTCCTGGGTCCCGTGCCTGGGTGCAGCTTGGCAAGCAGAGCATGGCCTGGCTTCGCCCTTCCCTGTCCCCAGGCCACATGTCCTTGAGCAGGCGTTATCCACACAGCATACACTTTCAGCATGCAGCATAAAGTTCGGCAGTTTCAGTTTTAAAAAAAAAGAAAATAAAAAAGCTGGCTACTTAAATAAATGGGTTTACACTGAGCTCAGAAATCCCTTGAGAACCAAAAGGGATCTGTTTCTGTGTTGGTTTGACTTCCAATATGAAAGCTACATTTGAACATCAGCAGGATGGTTTGCTGGTTTGCATAGCCTCTGCCTTTGCCTCTGGACCCCTCCACATGGGACGAGAGCCCACAGACATTTGGAGAAATGATTTCCTTTTAGGAAAGTAGCCATTTTGTCCTCCTGGGGGCTCTGAGTTTGTCTAACGGCGAGCTGCTTGTTCCGTGATGAAGCATTTTTGATGTGGTTGCGGCCACCACGGAATAAAAAGCTCACTAGAAAGTCTCCCGAAGAGCAAGCACATACCTCAGACATGGAGCTGTCACCCCACTAGGGAACGTCCCTTGACAGAGCCAGGAACCCGCTGCCCGGTGCATGCTCCCACTAGTCCCTCAGAGGGGCGAATCCCAGGCCAGACCTCCACAGGCCAGCAAGGGTCAGCACTGTGGGAACTCAATCCCCATAGCAGAGGCTGAAAGAACCGAGCTGTCGATTTTTTGGTGTTTCTGGAACATGTGTGGAGGCAAAAGATGAGATTCTGAAAAGGACACATTTGATGAGCATTGCATAATCCAGGGCAGAGCCTAGGCGGTGATGTCGTCAAACGGCTCTCCCTATCGTGCGTGGATGATTCATGTCTGGGCTACCCATGGGTTCAGAGCTGCCTGGGATTTCTGTGGAAGGCCTGGGGTAACCCTGTGCTTGGCTTGCTTGAGGCCAGAGAGGCCAGGTTACTCTGGCCCTTGCGAAGAAGCAGAGCATGGAAGCCCTGAAACATGGAGTATGGGTGTGTATGGGGGGTAGCAGAGTCCAGCAGCTGGAAGCCCTGAAACATGGAGTATGGGTGTGTATGGGGGGTAGCAGAGTCCAGCAGCCTGGGTCGCCTGAGAACCCTCCTTCCTTCCCCTCTGACGCCTGCTGCCCTAGAGGGAGGGACGGGACCTCAGAGCTCTTGGAGAGTTGCCCTTCTCCGCTGAGGGTCCTTCCATTCACCAAACTGCCCTGGTTGGAAACTGAAGTGTCATCCTTCACTCCTGTCTTTCTGGGTCAATCCAGATTCTGACACTTGTACCATGGCTTCAGACAGATCAGATCCATCTATTGCCAGGTGACTGTCATGATCCCCTACCTGGTCTCCCAAGTTCTATCTTTGTCCGTCTACAACCTACAGTCAGAGTAATTGTTAAGAAAACCCTGTGTGAGCTGTCACTCACCTGCTTAAAGTGCTCTGCGGGGCTTAATAACTCAGCAGCGCCAAGTTCAAACTTTGAACCATGGCCTGTGGGACCCTTCTCCGTTCTGGCTGCCGTTAGAATCACCTGGAAGCGCCACAACTCCCAATACCCAGGCTGTCCCCCAGGCTCAGTGAGTCCCCAGTGCAGCCAGGACTGGAGCCAGCACCCCCAGCCCCACCCCAGCTACTCCACCTTGTGTCCTTCCCTCTCCCTTTGCGCCCACACACCAGCCTCCCCCACCTCCTTATGCTCGGCCTCAAAGCCACTGTCTCTGCCTGCATGGCTCCCTCACTTCCTTCAGGTGTCTGCTCAAAGGTCAACTCCTCAGAGAGGCCAGCGCATCACCTTGTCATCCCGATCCTTTCCCAAAAGGTGCTCTCACTACCAGAGGGCTAGGTGTCTCCTGTTGGGTCCCAGAGCCCGGAGTCTAGAAGAGCGCAGGCACGTAATAGACACTCAGTTAAGTTTCTGGCACGCAGGAAGAATGAGAAAGGATTATAACTCTACCTAGACTAATCCAACTTTGCCATTGAGGCAATTTTCCCCAGTAGATGGGAGCTGCTTAATTAAATAACAAAGGGCTAGGACCGATACTGCAGCGGTTAAGTGCTGGGTCAGGACCACATCTGCTTACCTGTGTGAAAGTCTTCATCTCTGCCTCGCTTTCTTCAGCCGTACAATGGAAATAATTGGATTTGCTTCTTAGAGTGCTCTTGAAGATTAAATGCAGTAATAGAGGTGAAGTTTTTGGCTCCCTTCAAGGCTCAGTAGCATAATTATGGGTCGGGAGCTTGTAAACTCCAATCTGGAGCACTTAAGAGTTAACTATTCTCCGATTACCTGACTTCCGTTAATAGGGAACTCTTTTTATTACCAACTAGGAACGGCGGCCCAGAGTAGGGCGCTGCGTGGCCCGAAGCTGCACAGCCACGGGGCTCCAGGGAGAGAGCCGACCCAGGGCCCCCAGCTCAGGTCCGCCTCGCCAGCGCCTCAGGTCAAAGCGACAGGCGCCGGCGACCCCGCCCGAGGGCGGCCGAGGGCAAGACCCTGCCCGCGGGGCGGCTTTGTGCGCCGCCTGATTTCCATTTCCCCAGATAAACACGCGGCGGGGGCCGCGACCTCGCTGCATAGCAAATGCCTCGGCTCCCCGCCCCGCGTGGGGCCCGCGAATGAGCTGATTTACTCCTATTTTGCATATTAATTGATCTAAACGCTACCCGTTCTGGGAACAATTAAGAGGCCCTCTGGCGCCCGGGGCCGCGGCGGCGGCGAAGTGGCGGGCGCCCCCTCGGGGCCGCGGGGCGGGCGGGGGGCGCGGGGGGGGGGCTCGGGGCTTGGGGGCTTGGGGGCCACGGGCCGGGGGCAGCAGGACACGCAGGGCCGCGGGCCGGTAGGAGGTACGGGGACCTCGGGACGCGAGGGTTTGGCGGCCACGGGCTCGGCAGGGGGTGCGGGGCTCGGGGGGCCGCGCGCGCCGGGCAGGGGGCACAGGAGACGTGGGGCCACCGGCAGGGCAGGGGACACCGGCCGGAGGCGGGTGGTGGCGCGGGGGCCGCAGGCCCTCACCCACGCTGCACTCAGGCCCAAACCGGCTGCGCGCCCGACTCTCCCACCCTGCCAGAAAGACGCCCCGAAGCTGCCCAGGGCAAGGTGGAGGGAATAAGGCACACCAGCCCGCACCTTCACAGACAGAGGGCCTTTCAGTGTAGCAGTGCTGATGGGTTGTCTTAAGACCCTTGCTTTTCCCATGGGGTTGACCTACGCAAGGGGTGACCGGTGGAATCTGCCTCCAGCCGCGTCAGGGGCCCATGCAGCTTTCTCTTGGATGTGCCACAGCCAGGGCAGGGGCTCAGCAGCTTCACCATTACTTTTTCCAGGCCTTTCCACACCCGTCCATCGGGGGCCCTGGAGCTGGGACTGCCAGTGCTGTCATCCCACACAGCTGACAGGCCATCCTGCAGCAGGGCCACCATCAGACTGTCTGCAGGCCGGTAGTGGAAGGGAGCTCAGAGGAAGTGGGCATCTACAGGACTCATGGGCCTCCCAACACACAGTTCCCCAGGGGCCCTCACCCCTCTTCTGGAGCTGGAAACCAAGTAGTGCCCCTTGACTCTCTTTCCTGACACCCATGGCTCTTACCTCACTCCTATCCACACATTCACAAACCACTTTGACTTCTCTCTAGTTCCATCAGGACAGGTACCTGGAACTTTCTTGTGCTTGCTGCCACTCCGGCCCTGTGGTCTCCTTCCCACAGGGGTGCTAGGGGCAGCCTTTCAAGAGGTAAACCGGATCCAGTCACGGCACCACTTCATCCCATACCCGCAGCCCCTTGAAGCCTTCCCTTTGCACTCAGAAACCGACATGCCGTTTCATTCCCCCTTGGGAATCTGCCCCCTTGCTGTCCCTCAGTCTCTACAAGCATATTCCAACCCTCTTTTGGGAGAGAATATGTAAGAGGAAATCTAAAGGAAGGGATGAGGAGAACCAGTCAGCTAAAGAGTCAGGGGAGCAGTGTCTCGGGCAGAGGGAACAGTGAAGTGCAGGGGCCCTGAGGCAAAGAAGACCTTGGCCACTTCTGGGATGGCCCAAGGCCTCTATGGCTTGGTGTGCAAGCCAGCACAATGACAGGAAAGGATCGGAGATGGGCAGCGGCCAGGTCTCTCATGTAAGGAGTTAGGGTATTAAGCAGGAGTGCAACCTGGTCTGGTGTAGATGTTCGTGAGCATTTGTCCACCTGAGTGAGAATCTTGGGGTACTTCCTTAGTTCCTCTTCCAATAAGAACTCTCCTTCTCTCTCTCTCTCTCTCTCTCTCTCTCACATACAAACATACACACAGCCACACCTCCAATTGGTCCTCAAGCCCTGTGGATTCAAGCCCTAAATTCCTTCTGGCCAAGCCTCTCCTTTCTGTTGCCCCTGCCATGACTTCTTGCCTGAGTGACGGCAACAGCCTAGAAACCGCCCCTACCACCACATCCCCTGCCGTGCCCCCCACCACCCCCCTCCCCCCGCCAGCTGCAGCCCCACGCCCTTACCCCCACTCCTGGACTCCGGCCTCACCAGCCACTACTCCCCTTCACTTACTCTGATTACTGGTACTATTGCAGCCCCAGTGCCCCATTCTCAGAGCAAAGGACAGTGGCTCAGTTGACTGTTCCATGTAGGAATGAGGGCCCAGTGCTTCTAGACATTTAGACATTTCAGGGGAAGTCTGAAATCCAGAGTTTTTGGTGAAATCTCCAGGTTGAAAAATAGTGGATCAAGACTAAAACTGTTTTAACATAGGTCGAACCAAACAAATTACATATAGCACATCTGGCCCAGGCCTTCCTGTTGGCGGCCACGAGTATGGCATCTCGTACCGAATTTGACAATTGATCTGTTATTCAGTCAACAATCCATAAGCTGGGACTGCTTACTGTCACCTGCTGTTGAGTTAGAGACGCAGTAGATATTTGTTCCCGTATCCCCTGTTTTCTTCTGGCACTTTAAAGATTTCATGATTTCATTTAAATTTTTGTTTGATTCATGCGGAATTTATTTTGGTGTAACATGTGAAGTGAAGATCTAAATTAATTTCTTTTACAGATGGGTAGCCAATTGTCCCAGTAATATGGATAAATCCTGTTTTTAAAATGCCAACTTGATCACATAGTAACTTGTTATATATATTCGGTAATTTCCTGTAAATACTGAATTGTATGTGTATTCACGGACTCATACATAGCTTGATTATTTTAGTTGTGTAATAGATTTAAAATACATGTAAATGTCTGATAGGGTTATCTCTGCTGTTTGCATTTCTTTTTCAAATTTGTCCTGGATAATCTTGCTTGTATATTTTTCCATTTCAACTTTAGAATCAACTTGTCTGGTTCCATGAGAAACCCTGGTGGTGTTTTTGTTGCGGTCGTGTTGATGTGTAGATTAACTTAGGGGGAACTGACATCCTTCTAATGTTGAATCTTCTTATCCAAGAATGTGGTATAACTTCACATTTGTATCCTTCGGTAGCATTCAAAAAGTGCTTTTCACATAGATTTTGCACATTTTTTAAAAAGCTTATTTCTAAGCTGCTTTTGCAAATGGAGTTTTTTATCCATTCTATTTTAGGACCAGTTGTTGTCTTTATATCTGAAGGCTATCGATAATAGAATACTAATTTTGTATGCTGTTACTTTACTCAATTATTTTCTCATTTTCAATATTTTTTTCAGTTGATTCGTATGGGTTTTCCAGGTAAATGGTCAAATCATCTCCAAACAGTGATAGGATACTTCTTCCTCTCCAATTTGATACCTCTTTTCTGTGCATTGACTGGTCTCCAGAAGACTGGTGATCATATGGCAGTGTTTCTAGCTGGCTAACCCTGGCTTCAGGTGAAAATACGTAACTGTCAATTTATGGCATTATCCATCTAGTTTAACTTGTTAAAATCTTTTTAAAAATTAGAATAAATATTGAATTTTATTAAATAATTTTTTAGATCATCACATAATAACGATCAAGAACCAGAATGGCACTAGACTTGTTAACTTCAACCCAGAACACCACATGCCAATAGAGAACTTCAGAATTCTGGAGGAAGATTATTTCCAACCACGATTTATGCATCCAGCCAAACTGTCAATCAATTATCCAAAAACTGAACTTCCATATGCAGTTTCCAAGGAAGCTACTGGCATACATATTACAACAAAACGAAGGGAGAAAACCAAGAAAGAGGATGCCTTAAGAGCTAAGAAACAAGGAACCAACAGAGGAGGTGAAGGGAATTTCTAGGATAATGATGAAAAGAAATTTCAGGACTAATACACAGCCCAAAGAGCAACTGGTCCAGGTAGGAGCGGCAGGACAGAGAGCTTCAAGAGAAAAATAGAATTGATAGGTTACCAAATGTGTTTGAATGTATTGCTAGAAATTTAGATGTATTTGTGGGAAGAATTAGTGATGTTACTAATTTAATGATATTAGTGATGTTACTGACTTAACCAGTCAAAAACTAATTAAATGAAAACTGAGGTAATTACAAACTCCAGGGAAAACAAAGAACCTGTAGAAGACAGCAACTATAACCATTATATAGTATTTTGTTTAGTTGTGAATAACATATTTGTAGATATGACAGTGTAAAAACTGAGTGTTGATTTAACAACTGTGATAGAACTATCTAGAAAGGAAAAGTGTGAGTGTGTGTGTGGTGTCTAGTAGAGCATAGGTGGCCTTCTACAGGAGGAAGCCAATAAGTAATATCTTTAAAAATAATGGTCAAGAATGATATTTAGAAATATGAAAGTAAATGTCAGAAGGTATAGCTAAAAATGTTGAAAGTAGTTGCCTCTGTGGAGGGGGCTAGGTGGTGAGTGAAGGGGCAGGACTTCTGCTTCTCATTATTAGCTTCATGGTATCATTTAGCTTTTTAAATTTTCTGTAAAGATTTTGATAAAAATAGAAATTTAATTTTTAAATGTTCATGTATGTATTACCTAAAGAAACCTTTTGTACCACCTCTGCTCTCAGTAAAATAAGCTGTCCAAAATTTGGACAGACCAAGATGCCAGTCTCTGCTCTGCAGATTGCTCACTGTGTGACCCTGGGCAAGGAGCTCAGTCTCTCTGAACCTCCATTTGTTGCATTGGAAAGTTGAGATAATTTTTGTACCTACATCATAGAGTTACTGAGAGGAGAAAATGAGACCACTTCTGGGCCTGGCACATAGAAGCATCCAATAAAAGATGTCTGCTTTTATGGTTATTGTTTCCATTTTACTTCTTCAATTCTTAAATGATTAACAGTGGGCAACTTGCATAACTTCTCTGAGCTTCATCTTTAAAACGGAAAGAAAATACTTTGAGCCTCTGAGGAGGTAAATAGGATAATGAATGTAGAGTACCTGGCCCCTTATCGCTCTAAAACTCAGCTTCCCCTTTTTAAAATGGGAAAATCCTGGGGCACGTGGGTGGCTCAGTAGATAAGCGTCTGCCTTCCGCTCAGGGCGTGATCCCAGGGTCCTGGGATCGAGCCCCGCATGGGGCCCCCTGCTCCGCTGGAAGCCTGCTTCTTCCTCTCCCACTCCCCCTGCTTGTGTTCCCTCTCTCGCTGGCTGTCTCTCTTTCTGTCAAATAAATAAATAAAAATCTTTAAAAAAAAATTAAATGGGAAAAGTTTTTTAGGGTTTTGTAAGAATGAAAGGGAATGACCTAGCTAAAGTCTCTAGCACAGTACTGAGGGCACATTTATTTACTTTAAAAAGCTAGCTATGCTTAAGAGGAGCAACTTCTTTAAATCATAAGACTAAGTACAACTTAAACTTACATGGTGCTGTAAGTCAATTATATCTCAATAAAACTAAAAGAGTAAAATCACAAAAGGAATACATGCAGACTATACAAAATTCGGAAAACTTAGATAAGTTTAAAAGCAAAAATTACCAGTAACTGCAATGTTTCCTGATGATATTTTTCACATCCATTTTGTATATCATATCCTTCAACATAGGCTAGATCATGCTGCGGGGAAAACCCTACAGAAATCTTGGTGGTTTTACAGCACAGAAGTTTATTTCTGCTCATACGCAGATCACAATAGTCTAGGTGACTTGTAGGGGTGCTGTCCCCCATATGGTGGCCCCTGTGATCGTCCGGGCCCTCCGCGTCCACCACACCCCTGTGGCTGTGGTCGCAGGTGGAGCGTGGGCTAAGGCACGGACCGCCCGCAATTCAACATGGCGATTGCACCCGGAAGTGAGGCATTACTTCCCTCAGATTTCATTGGTCAAAGCAAGTCACATGGCCATGCCTGACTCCGAAGGGCCAGGAAATGAAAGCCTTCAGCTTGCCTAGAAATGGACGCGAGTCAGCTGTTGCTGAATAGTGGTGATGTCTACCCCACACGTTACAGAGCTCGCATTGTGCGGAGGGGGAGTCGGCCGCTTTTGTCTCTCACCATTCTATCAGGAACTATTCTTTGAAAACATGCGGCTAACGTGTAGATTGAATGAAACATTTTAAGTGGTATGGTGACACGATTTCCCTTATCCTTTTTCTCTTCTTCCTCTTTTTCCTAATCCGGGGCCCTGCGTGTAGGTGGCGGAGGTCCAGGCCCCAGATCTTTGCCTGCCACCACGCTGAAATGCCTCCCAGTCCCCTCCCGGCCGACGCAGGCCAGGCAGGTCCTGGCCTTCCTTCTTGGGAAAGCTGGTGCGGTTCCATGGTGTCGTTCCCTCCAGAAGTAACACGTTTGGAGGTGAGGCCAAGAGAACTTGCTGAACAACTGCCGGATTAACAACTCCACATGTGGGGTGCGGCTGCACGCGGCTCTGCTGGGGCCTCCTTGCGCAGACAGTCAGCCGCTGGTGTGAACGCGCAGTGTTAAAAGTGACACCAGAGTGTGGAGGCGTCACTGTCAGCTGTTGCAAGAGATGACACCCGGGGCCTGCAGGGGTGGGTGACAGCGCAGGAGCGGCAGCCCCTCCTTGCTTGGGTCCCAGGATCCCAGGGCCCGCGGGAAGGGGTCCAGGAGGAAGCAGTTTGGCGGGCACACTGAAGGCGAGGATTTTTTATCCCCGGCATGCAGAGTGTGGGAAACTGAAGCCGTGGGGATGGTGAGAAACGTGATGAGGTCAAGAGGATGACAGCAGGAAGGAAAGGGGTCATGGGGTCAGGACGTCCAGCTCTGCGGAGAACTGCTCAATCCCCTTTGCTCCAACAACCTTTCACTAGGTGCCCTTTCTGGTCGTGCTGACAGCAGTTGTGATTTTAATCCAGTTGTGAAAATGTTAGGGACACGCTTCAAACACTTGAAGAGGAGTACAAAGTGCACTCTTGCATGGTGTTGGGCCGTGAGGGCGATGGACAGTGTGATTTTGATGAGGGCACAGAAATGTTCCCAATGGCTCCTTCATTCTCAGCTGCTACCATCGCCGGAAGCCCCAGAGAGGAGCAGAGGAAAGAGCAGAGAAGGGAAACGAGGGGAAGGAGAGAGGGTACTGAATTCCCCAGTAGTGTCAGACTAGGGCAGGGCAGTTGCGTCGATCCATTTTGCAGATGGAGAAACTGAGGCCCAGAGGGTCTAATTAGTCTCCTCTGCAACTGCAGCTAAGATCGTCCAGCCGGGTGCATCTCACAGGTGGTGGGTGTAGATGTAAGATCTGACCCGTGTCCAGCTTTGGCTGGGGCTGTGCCAAGTTTTCGTCGGCAAGTAAAACTCCAGAATATTCACTCCCCTGGGTGTGAAACAAAACGGCTCGCCTCTAGCTTTACGGTTTACAAAACACTCTCCTGTTTATGATCTCATTTCCTCCTCACAACAACCCTCACAACAAACACATTATTACTGCCATTTTGCAATTTAGGAAACTGAGGCTCAGAGAAAGGACGCCCTGCGTTCATGGAGCTCCTTCCGGGTAGCTTGGATCCCCAACAGGCTGACCCCATTCCATGTTCTCTTCCATCTCACGAGTAGCTCAGGACAACCCAGATACTAGTTAATCTGCTTGCCCTGTCCCATTTCCCTTCCAACGTGCCCCCCACGAGCCCAGCGTGAGCTGACTGGACCCGGAGTGGGTTTAGAGCGAGCCAATCAGATGCCGCTGCAGACCTGGCTTAAGTCTGCATGGGGAGGCGGGGGAGCGGGGCCACTGAGGCCCAGACTGGAGATTGTGAGCCTGAAGTCTGCATGTTCCTGCTTCTGAGGTCCTCAGAGTTGCCCTCATTTCTCCCTCTCCGCCTGCCCTACACCCCTCCACACACACCTTGGAATCTGTGATTCCCGGTGCACTAATAACCCTTCCCTTTCTCTACCCAAGGTTAGCCGGGCTCAGATCACCTAAGGCAGCAGGGAAAGTCACCCTGCAGAATCGGGAAGACTGAGCTCAGCTGCTCAGCCCCAGCAAGGCGTCTTCTTCCCTTTGAGATAACATCTTTCTGGGGGGTGTCATCACCTACTGCACCTACCCTGTGGAGTTGCAAGAGCGGGACCACTCCGCCCACCCTGGTCTGTGCTGGGAGTGGGCATTTCCACCACTCTGTGCTGCCTGCCCAGCACCTGGCCTTGCAGCCACCTTGTCCCTGTAGCCTTGCTTGTCCTCACAAGCTCAGCCCTGAACTATTTGTTTCGACAAGTCCCACAAGCCTCCTTCCGTGTTACACAGTTAAGAAATGTGTGTTGAGTGTCCGTGGTGTGTCAGGCACACTTCCCTGAGCACATGTCGAGGTTCACCCCCACCTTCTGACTGCGGGAACCTGTTTTCCGGTTAGCCTTGCTGCTTGAGCAAGAGCCAGGCTTCTCTTAGGCCAGAGTTTTCATTTCCTTCTTCACCTGTGCTTGGGACCCTTCCTCTGGCTTTGCTGTCCTTGTAGCTCTGGGTTAAAGGCCATGATCGCCATCTAATTCCTGGGAAGCTGGGGTTTGGTCTTTCTTGCTGCTGGGCTTTGGGTGTGTCCCAGCCCTGCAAGCCTAACCTGGACTTCTGGGCGATTGGGTGAGAGAAAATACGGCCATGCCAGAGAATTAGCCCTCCATGGGCCTGGCATGTAGATGTCACAGCCTACAGATAATCTCATCTCCCCCAGCCTCACCACCTTCCCACCAACACCCCATCCCTGCTTCACCACCAAACAATCCTGACAGTGTGCTCTCCAAGGACAACTCCATCCTCACCCTGTTCCCTTACTGTGTCAACCCCAGGCAGCAGCGGCCACCCTCCCATGGCCCTCCCCTTCCCTACAGTGGTCCCTCCCCGCCTTCCCCTCAGGGCTGCTCTCTCTTGGCCTCTGTGTTATTCCCCAAGTCTTCCCCTCCCCTCACCACGTCTGAATCTTCCCTGGCACTGCACCACGACCCCAGTTTACAGATGAGAAAGCCGAGGCTCAGAGAACATGAGCTGCCTGCAGTCAGGTGGCTGGGAACTGGTGGACCAGACTCGTCTCATCTGGCTAGAGACCCCCCGCCCCAGCTGACCTCACCACACCTGACCAGCCACAGGGCCCAACACCTACCTCCCTGGGGCCTTTTTCTCCCACTAGGCCACACATCTTGAAGATGTTTGTCGACCAAATTTAAACCAAGATGTCATCTTTCACCTCCACATGTCTGTTGTGACGAGTAAGGGTGCACAACTCATTGCTTCACACACACTTTGTGGTTCCTTTCCACAAATGGCCTGGGCCTGTCGTTATTTGTCCTTTTCCCCTTGGGGGTTGATTTTCCTCTCACAGCAGGAGTGCTTTAGTATTGAAGGAAACTCACCCTTTGTCAAGTGGGTTGCAAATATTTTTTTCAAGTTTTTTTTTTAATAGTGGGATTTCGATATAATATGCAGTTGAATTTTCAATGTTTATTTTTTGGCTTGACATTTACTGTCAATCCACTAGGCTTCCTTCTGCAGTATTCTTCTGGGCTTTTAGGGTATGAAGTTTCCCCTCACCCTGCCCCCAGCCAAGTGGGTGGATGGATATGGTCCATACTGGGCTTTGCCGGCTTTCCTGTGAGTGTTACCTCCAGCTTCCTCCGAAGGGGTGTGAACCTGACGGGTGAGTCCCTCCTCCTGAGGATGCCCTGGTGAGGACGTAGGAAGGGGAGAGTGGGAGGCCCATCAAGGTCTATCTGTCCCACAGGGCAGAACAGCAGCTGTCTTTAGGATATCCACTGGAGGGGGAGGGGAGTAGAAAGAATTTGGGGGGGGGCAGTGTCTGGAGGCAGGAGAGATCCATGCCAGGAGGAGAGCAGAGCGCATTCCAGACAACAGTAAGAACAAAAGTGTGCAAGAGGATGGCTCTTTGGGGGACGATAAGCCGTCTGCCTTGGCCCAGGACAGGTTCTTATGAGGGATGAAGGGGACGGAGGGCAGGCTGGGGACACCAGGGTCACTGGACTGGCGGCAGGAGTGATAATGGTGCATAACAGCGGCAGGAGCAGCTATGCTCCCTCCGACGGTGTGTGTGTGTGTGTGTGTGTGTGTGTGTGTGTGTAGGCTCCAGGGTCCCTGGGGTCCCGACAGCAGGGAAGGGCGGGGGCGGGTCCCTGGCTCGGTCTGGTGATGCCCTAATTAAGCTGCGGGGACATTTCCCAGCCCAACTGTCACCCGCGCGCGCGGTGCAAGCCAGGAATGCATATTCCCCAAGCGCCAACAGAAGGAAGTTCTTCCTAAGAACGGAGCCCGAGGGCGTGAAGGGAAAACAAGCCCTGTTCACACGCAGGCAGCGCATCCGCTCGGCACAGGCCGGAGGAGGCGGAAGCGCCCGCTGCACCGTCGGGGCGCCGCGGACCCGCGCAGATGCTGAGCTGGAGGCTCTTTTCCTGCCCGGCCCGCGCCCCCTGCGTGGCCCTCGCGGGGACCCCGGGTGCGGAACCCCCCTTCGAAACCCCTGGACCTCCCCTCTTGCTGGGGCGTCCTTGCTGTCCACAGGGTCCGGCAGCTGCTAGTCCCCCAAATGCGCTCTCCCTCTGTCCCTGGGACCATGTGACCTCCAGCAAGTCACTCCAGCTCTGGGGGCTTCTGCTTCCTTCTTTGAAAAATCGGGTTAATAACCAACCTTCCCGGCTGGCTGCCAGGATTGAAGGAGATACTTGTGTATTAGCGGCTCTCAGCCCGACTCAGTAAACAAGAAATCGGAGGGGTGGAAAGCTGAAAAGATGTCTTAAAAGGAATGTCTCCTTTTCATGCTTCAGAGAGTTTGCCTTCTGTTCATTCCTCCACATGCTGCAGTGGCTGCAGGAGGATTCTGCAACGGGGGGCATCATATGGCGTCCTCGCCTAACCCCCCCTCCCCGGCAGTTCCTTTCAGCCCCAAAACAGCCATCAGCGTCTTGGCGTCAGCTTCCGGACACCTGTGCACCGGGCAGGTCCAGATCTGGTGGTTCCAGGACCAGCCACGTTGCTCTGCCCGCCTACCCTCCCGGCTGGTGCCCCTGCGGAAGCTTTAGTGAAGGGGGTGAGAGCCCGTTCTTGGGGGCCAGGTTATTTGGCCTCAATCCTAACTTGATGGTCCCAGTAGCACCCGGCCCCTTGTAAACTTACACTGCTGTTTACTCTGCCCCGACCTGCTAACCTCTAGCTCACTGCCATCTCTCTCTTGACCAGTCAGTGCCTCCTGTTGACTGTGAGCTCCTGGAGCAGACAGCAAGCCCCCTTCATGCTGCTTCCTCAGCTTCTCACACGGTGCCCGGTGCCCAGCAGGTGCCCAGTGAATTGACCTGACAATGCAAATGGCAGCCTAGGTGGCGTGGGCGAGCAGCCCCTGGGAGACCCTCTTTGCACAGATAACCAATGTCTAGAAAGCCTGAAGTTCTACCATCGGTCGGCTCTTTGGCCAGGACTAGCTACATAATTTGCAGAACCCACTGCCAAAGAAAATGTGGGCTCTTCTTTAAAAAGTTAAGGATTTCAAGACGGCAACACGGAGCCATAAATGGAGCACAGGGCTGGTCTAAGCCCTACTGCAGGGGACACACACCCCATCAAGCAGCCCTGCCTCTGGGTCTTGGAGGTTAGATGCCTAGAGTGTCTCCTATTAAAATATTCCCACCGCCCCACCCCAGCCTAGGGAAGGGGAGGCAATGCCTGCAATGTGGTCATGTTCAGTCCAAGTACAACATTTCCCTTGTAAGGAAAGAGCTTCTGAAAATCCTCGGATCAGTGGTCGAGGATGTGGCCATTCTTCCAGACAGGCTGATGAAAGTCTAATTAAAAACAAAAACAAGACCCTAAGTAGATTCTCTTTCAGGGTGACTCACAAGCTTCTCAGGCCCCTGCCCTGCCCATTGTCCTGCTAATCAGGCCTTTTCTTCTGTTCTGTGATTATTTATTGAGCGCTCAGTGTGTGCGGGCACTGCTAGAGGCCTGAGGGAGACAGTGGGGGAGGGGGGGTCATGAAACCCCTGCCCTCCTAGGGCTGGCGCTGTAGTGGGGAAGACCAGACAATAAATATAGATAATGGCACAAATGTGCAGTATAATGTCAGGCAGTGCTGAGGGCTATCTGGTAAAAAAAAAGAAAGTGGGGTGGGTGTAATGGTAGATAGAGTGGTGAGAAAAGGCCTCCCTGAGGAGGTGACTTTGAGCAGAGACCGAAACGGAGGGGAAGGGCAAGCCACACCCTGGTTTGGGGGTAGGGTGTTCTGAACTTCAACAGCAAGTGCAAAGGCCCTGAGGCGGGAATGTGACTGGCAAGAGCAGCGAGGGGACAGACGTGGGGAGTGTGGGAGAAGATGAGATCAGAGAGGTCATGGGGACTCAGAGCAGGCAGGGGCTTGTAGGCTCCAAGAGGAGTTTGGATCTGATACCAACTGGCCAGAGGGCAAGAACTCATTAGTGTAATTGACAGCAGGCTGTCGTTTCCCTTCTCAGAGGTAACTCCCAAGCTACTTTCCCCGGCTTCCTGAGCTCCTGTGTTTCAGCAGCCACTCAGGAGCCATGGCAAGATGCAGGGGACACAGGAAATGAGAGGGTAGTGGGTTTAAATCTCTGTTCTGTGGGTACTGCTTTGGGATTTGGGTCCAATGCTTGAAGTCCTGGAATCTCAGACTCCTTTATCGCACCCTCCGGCTTTGTGGGGAGGACTAAGGATGTAAAGCACCTAGTGGGCGGCCTGGCACACAGTAGGCACTCAGGGGCACTTAGTAAGCATTAACTAAAATTATTATCCTTTTTACCTTTTCCAGAGGGTTCACGGTTGGTTTTAATCACAGCATCTCTAGAATTCCAATGTCTCCGCCCTCTGGAGGAACAATAGTGTTTTGTTAGATGCATTGTCTTCAAGTTTCCTTCCCGAGGGAGAAGAGGAAAGGAATTTAATATCAACCCCCCACCTTGCTCCCCCGCCTGGCCCCTAGCACTCCGAAGTCCACAGCATCTTCCAACAAGCCCTGAAGCCCGGGTGTGGGCACTATTGTCCCATTTCATGGGTAAGGAAGCTGAGGCTTAGAGGGGCTCAGGGAGGTAGTAACACAGCTAGTAAATGACAGTCCTGTGGTCAGCCTGGTGAAGCTGGAGGCCAACCGGCTGCTCCTTCCACAGTTTTCCTGGGAAGGAACCCCAAGGGCCAATGGTTATGGGCACAGCTGGGCTCTGGCACCCAAGGCTGGGGTCTGAATCCTGCCTGTGCTTCTGCCAGGGAAGCTACTGAGAGTACTGCCTAATTGCTTCATACCTCACTTTCCACATCTGTAAAATGGGAAGAATAACAGCCCCTTCCCCATAGGGTTATTGCGAGAAAGAAATGAGAACCAGTGTGTCACACTTAGGACCGTCCTTGCCTGGCACAGGGTTACCGCTCAAATAAAATTCACTATCGTGTTATTGGAAAGCTACAATGCAATGTTTTCTTAGTCGTGCTTTCTGAATCAGACCCTCCAAGCCAATCCATCTCTAGGCTGCCCCAAAGGCGGGGAACTGGGTGCACGTTAGGCTGCGGGGTCCCCCTTGGGTGGGCACAAATGACCACAGCAGTATACCCCACCCCACATGCTCTTCTGCACTGGGCCCTGGCACTCCCCCGCCAAGAGGTGAAGTTGAGTTCTCCTGCTCTCTGAAGCCGGGGCCAGAGATGACACCATCCGAGTTCCGAGCCTATGCCAGAAAAGACCACAGAGCTTCCCCCTCCTTCTCTTGGGATGCCCCCTCTGTGGAAGCCAGTGGCCATGGAAGAAGTCCAAGTACCAGTGACCCAGGAAGGTCCCTGACTAGGTGCCCAGGTCTGCCAGTGTGCTAGTGAAGTTGTGTTGGGCCTTCCAGACCAGCCTACCCATAGCCCATGGCGTGCAAAGCCTTGCCCGAACTCCCTGCCAAGGGCCTCCTCGAAGCCAGCAGGAGCTTGCTTTCTCCAGAGCAATGCAGAGGGGCAAGGGGTCCCTGAGGAGGGCTGCTCAGTAGGCCCAGAAGATTCCTCAGCCTGCTCCGGGTGCTCTAACACGCTCACACAGGGTCTGACCTGGGAGGGGAGGGGAGGCTCCACTTGGGGCTGCCTTTGGGGATCACTCCAGGACAGCCCCCAAACCATAAGGTAAGTTCAGGGTCTGTGCTGCTTTTCACACGTCCCCAGGTCAACAGCATTCCTCTCACTTCAGAGTTGGGCACACGGAGGCGTCTGAAGGTCACAGGCCTTGCTGAAGTCTGTGCAGCTTGTTGGGAGCAGAGACGACAGCCCATCTGAGGTCCGCCGGGCTGAAGGAGCCTCCGAAACCCTATGTCCAGACCTCTGCTTGTTCAGGCTGTGAAACCGAGGACGGGGAAGGAAACTTGCCTACAGACCTGCAACAAGACAGAGAGGCAGCCTGGACCCCTGACCCCTAGCCAGGGCTCCCCCCATACCTTTTCCCTGGCCCATGCCATCCCTTCGGTGGGCATGCCTACCTCCAACAGAGACCCTGGTTCTTAGAACGTAGCCTGCAAGTCCCCCGCTGGTGTCTTCTTTGTCCATGGGTTCAGATAAAGGTGTCAACCCCCCAACCCCCACCCTGTCCCTGACCCCAGGGTCCCAGCGTTGAGACCTGCCTCCCACGCTTGGCCTGGCCGGGAGTTCGCCACGGTGCTTCTGTACTTTGTATTCTGCTTATCTCCGCACAGCGTCAATATTTGCTATTTAAATGAATGTTATTTGACTGTGTTTGAGATTTTGCATTTTGCCTCAGATTTTGGGCCCTGGAAGGGAGACGCTGAGGTCAGGGAGGTGGCCTGGAGATCCCAGCAGCCACTGGGACCACGGAGTGGCCTAGGGCAGTGAGGAAATCTGCCTAGGATTCTCCCCACCAACTCCTTTTCTCACTGCTTCATCCGTATTGATGGTTAGACACACGCTTTTACCCATGTTCACATCTATTCGTTAGGAACGTTCTTGAACGCTAGCTTCTTGCCGGGCACTGCTGGGTCTGGAAAGCAGAGAGGTGCATGAGCACGGTGTGTGGCAAACTCTTGCCAAAACTTATTCCTCTATCTCCAGCCCCCCACCCCCCGATTATAGCTCCCAGAGTCCACTGCAGTCAGATGTGGTCAAGGGGTGAGTTTAGGCCAACAGAACGTCACCAGAAGAGATGAATGCCATTTCCCAGGCCTGTCTGAAAATCATCTCCCACGTTCCTTCTCTTCTCTGCCTTCCTGCTGGAATCAGAAGATCCACTGGAGAGCACCAAGGGCCTGCCAGCCAAGATGGCAGCCACTAGACGCTCGTGGCTGTTTACATTTAATTGGGTACAAAGGAAGTCCAATCAAAAGTTCAGTCTCTCGGTTGTACCAGCCCCATTTCAAATGCTCACTAGCCGCATGGGCACAGACATCTCAGAAGGCCCGGGGCGGGGGGTGCTGCTCCAAGACCCCAGGATCCCGGATGACCCTGTAGAAGGCCACCCACCACCTAGAGATATCCACGAGGAGCTGCATGTGCGAGCAAGCAACTTTTGCTGAGCTCAGATCAGCAGGAGTGCTTGTTATTTACTTAACTAATACATATCTTTTGGCCTGGAGGAGCTTTCCCTCTAGCAGAGAGGAGCAAAACGTAAACACTGTGTGCAGTGCAGGAATGCCAAAACAGAGAGGCACAGAGTCTGCAAGAGCCGGGCCTGGAGACCAGGAAGGAAGGTCAGAGAAGGTGGGCCAGGCAGAGGGAGAAGGGTGAGGCATTTTGCCTCTGTTTCTCCTCCTCGCTTCCTAAAGCCTACCTCTCCCTCCTCCCCACTCTCTCCCTTCTCTGGACAGACATCACCACCCTGATTCTCCTTGGGGGGCTATACTGCCCCCACTCTCAGTGCCTGTTGTCGGGGCAGGGGTGGGGTGGGGAGCTGGTTTCATTGGAAAGGGAGAGGTGTGTCCGAGGCCACGGAATCAGTGGTGTGAGGACTGAGCAGGCCAGCAACATGCAGGGGCTGCAGGAACCACAGCCTAGAGCTCCATGCTTTCTCTGGAGGTGGGAAGTAAGCCTGGAAATGGGACTGGTCCCCCTCCTCGCCGCTCGGAGGGAGGAGAGCCTGCTGGAGAAGAAAGGTAACGCAAGGAGAAACCGAACCAAGAAATGAAGAGAGACTGATTCCCAGGACTCTGGATGCCTGAAAGCAGGTAACCCTGTGCTTCTCAGTTAAGGAGCTCATAAATGCCCTTGGAAACTTATGCAAGTTTGAGTTGAGAGCTGTGACTTATACACGCTTCCTTTTATCGAGATCTTTCCTCAGGTAGAGCTCTGATAAACTCATTTATATAGCGGTACCAATTCATTCAAGATACCGCACTGGAATAAGTCTGATCAGAGTGATAGGCCAAGCCATAGAGTTCATGGTGAATTTTCAGCAATGATCAGTAGTAGTTGTGGGGGATACTGGGCTGTTATTTTCAGGATAGGGGGCTTTATTGTGTCCACACATGGGTGAGAGGGAGAAGGAGTACAGGGCATTCTGGGCCCTCGGCCAGTCTACTGATCATTAGCAGACAGGAAAGACAGGACAGATCGCCAAGATAGGGTGGAGTGAACAGAAAACTCAGAGACAAAGTAGAGATTCCCTAAGTCTCTGAAGTCCGACAAAGACAGGTGGTCCTTACATCGGCCATCAGTGTCAGGGCAGTGTGGGGACAGCGGCTTGCAGTGAGGGATTTCCCTTTCGCCTCCAGGTCTCTGAGGCCCCACAGCCTCTGGGTCTTGGTTTCCCCCCTGAGGAAAGATTGAGCTCCCTCTTCCTCTCAAGCAAGGCCCCAGGATCTCAGGGCCTGGGATGGGAGGGAAGACCAGTGTGGGAGGCTGGAAGCAGGAAGCAGGAGGCAGAGGCCCAGGCCCAGCTAGACCACTAACTCGTGGGCGATCTTAGCATGTAGCTCAGGCCTGCAAGCTCTAGTCCACTAAAACAAGTGTTTTTTGTTCTTTTAAGCGAATTTAGTTTTGTATCTTTTTAGCTGTTGTACAGCCAGGCTAACAGCAGGAAACAGATTATGCACTCAAAGTAGAAAGACTTGAGAGTTCAATAAAGGAATATTTACAAAGTTAAGGCCAAGGTATAGGTCACCACGAGGGATCGACTTCACCTCCAGGCCTCATCGGACTCCAAGCTGCCAGAGCGTTGGGACTGTTTAAAGCCCCTGCATCCCTCACTGTAGGCTTCAGGGGCCTTAGTTTTCTAAGGACTCAGGGCCTTAGGTTTCTTCTCCCTGCTTTCTACCGGCAGATTGACTTAATGACAATCGTCCACCAGCAAAGACTAGCCAGGATAGAATCCAAGCAGGAAGGGTCACTCCCCCAGAAGAGAAGGTCCTGAGATGCCTTCGGGGGAGGGCCTACAGCAGGTCTGCGGCTCAGCCGCTCAGCATGGTGGAAGGAGGCTGAGCCCGACATGGCCTGGGAGCTCGAATCACCACAGACTCCGCCTGCAGGAGCCAGGGGTGGTTGGTCCCAGGATTGCCACAAAGCACCTTGCCCAGTGGGTCAGGCCAGAAGGGCGCCAGGAGCACCGGGTCCAATTTCGGCAGGTGCAGACAGACAGACAGATACGAGGGTGAGGGAGTGGCAGGCCAAGGCTTTCTTGCAATCACCCTGGGATTCCTCCGTCATCTGGAGAACACATTTAATGATAACCAGACGAAAGTTTTGAAGCCAGATATCTCTTTTCAGTGTCTCTGTCTTCTTACCTGTCAAATGGGGATAATAGCAGAGTCTGCCTTATACACCTAAATGAATTAATCGATAGAAGGTTTTTTGGGCAGACTTGTACATATTGAGGCCTCAGGGTATTTCAGATATTATAATTGACGACAGGCCCCGGACTAACCCTGTGACCCACACCACCTCAAGGAAACCCCGAGCAACTTAGGGTCCGCCTGGTTCTGAAGCCTGTGCTCAAAGACCCTGTCCCAGCTCCCTTCCTCCCGGGAGCCCACTCCACACTCGGGTCTGTGTGACACATCCATCCGTTCTCCAGGCTGGTCTTTGCTCTAAAATTGTTGGCTGTTTTCTCTTGCGAGACAATCTGGTGCCATGGAAGGAACCTCCATTTTCTCATCTGAAAAATTGGCTTGTTACAAAAAGTAATACATTCGTGTCTGTTGATTTGCTGGAGAGCTTGCCAGACACCAAAAAGGTCAACTGCCTTTCCTTCCCTGGGAGGAATTTCTGCAAAATCTCAGCACAGCTGCGGTTCCCCTAATGCACTTTATCATCAGAGTCACATGTGGGACTGGTTAAAAAAATACAGATTCCTGGGCCCGGTCCCACCTTACCCGGGCAGGTTGGCATGGCACCCTGCGGTCTGCATCATGTTTCAACACCTCTGGCCACCTCGCAGCCAGCCAGCTGGCCGCTGTGTCTCCAGGCTCTGGGGAGGGCTGCGGCTGGGTCTAGAGAGCAGTGTGCATATAGGACACAGTGGCAAAGCCCAGCCTTGGGATCACGCAGCCCTGGGCTGAACCTGGGCTGAGCCCTGTGCTGGCTGGATGACCTTGGGCCAGTCACTTCATCTCCCGGAGCCTCACTTTCCTCCTGCGTCAAATGCGGACAGAAGCGCCAACCCCGCAGGGCGGCTCCTGGACCCAGTTAAATGGAAGCAGGTGCACCGCGCCTGGCACCGAGTCCCCGGCAGTGCCCTTTGGTTCTCCCAGCAGTGAGCAGGGGCACTGGAAAGACAGTGATATCCCCAAAGGTGGGCTTTCAGCCCAGGTGCCCCTGGCCGGCTGGCACAGCAGGGGTTAACGATGCCTGTGTCCAAGGAGGAACAATAAGTGGCCAACGGTGGAAACGCTGAACTGCGCTGATGGGGCTGACAGGGGCTATTTTCGGAGCCCAACCGCATGGAGTAATAGGATTGGAGCGGAGGCAAGCGTGACCAGAGCCGATGTTCTCAGCTACCGAGGCAACGGCCAGCCGGCTGTGCCAAACAAAACACTCCCCTGCTTCTTTCCCCCCTGCGGGTTTTATCTTGACCTTCACGCACGCCACCCTCTCTGGCAGCGAGAAAAAGATTGCTTTTGATTTCCTAGCTGTGGTGCTCTTCACACCCACTGCTCCCACACCCCTTGGCTCCAGCTCGATGTCCACGGCGCAGTGGAGAAACTGAGGCAGGAGGGGCTGAGCAGGTCTTTGTAGAGTGGTCTGGGTGGGAGATGACTCTCTGTCTCACTCCCCCTGTCCTCCCTCAGTATCCAGCGGCTTGGGGGTGGGAGTGGGGCATGCTCAGGAGACCCACCCTTCCTCTTCCTCACATCCAGGTCCTCGTGGTCTTATTCTTCTGTTAAAACCCCTGCTTGGCAAGGCTTCCTTTCTGCCCTTGCACACCTGGGGACACTGTCCACCAGCCTTGACATGGCCACACCCACCAAAGCTTGCAGGGAAGGGGAAGGCAGGGTGGGCTCCTGCTTTCAGGACCCAAACGGTCTAGCTGGGATTTAAAACCTGCCAAGAGGGAGCAAGGCGAGGGGCATCTCTATGCGTGCCCAGCTGTAAGGGGTGCGGGGACACCCTCTTGAGGCCCCTGGCCTGCCCTAGGAGTGTCATCTCTTAATCCTCATCCCTTGTGACACAGGTCTTCCTGTTCCCATTGTCACAGGTCTGTGGCCACTTACTAAGGAGTGGCAGGGCTCCTTTGCTCTCTCCTCTAGGTGCCAGGAGACCCTCGGGCTCAGAGGAGGCTCTGAGAACCTCTCCAATGGCAGATTTCCATATACAAGTGTCCCCCCCCCCCCCGTATCCACGATTTCAGTTCCCTGAGGTCAACCGTGGCCCCAGAGCAGATGACCTAACCATACGTCAGAAAGCCAATAGTAGCCTCACAATACGTCATTCTCACTTCGTCTCATCACATAGGCATTTTATCATCTCACATCATCACAAGACAGAGGGACAGTACAGTAAGATATTTTGAGAGAGACCACATTCACATAACTTTTTTTGCAGTGTATGGTTATAATTGTTCTATTGTATTATTAATTATGGTTGTCAATCTCTGACTTTGCCTAATGTCGAAATCAAACTTTCTCAGAGGCATGTGTATATAGGACAAGGCATCATACATACAGAGGTTGATACGCTCTGTGCTTTCGGGCAGACACTGGAGGTCTTGGAACATAGCTCTCTCGAATAAGGGGGGGAAGGACTGTAGAATGAAATAATACATTTAGATAAGTGGGACTGTACATGTTTTTTTCTTCTTTTCCTCCTATGTGACCTTCCCGGTAGCCTGCCACAGGCACCCAGAGCCTCGGGAAGGATGAGGGTTCAAACAAGGCACAAAGAGAAAGTGAGCACGAAGCCGGGCTAGGATCCCTGAGCCCACAGCATAGGACTTTTGAAAGCCAGGCTTCTCTGCAGGAGAAAAGGTTTTCTAAGTTCTGCACGTTGTCCTTTATGTATCAAATGCAACGCCTGGAGGTCCCAGGCGTGAGGTTCACTCCCAGCTGCTGTAGGGTAGAGAGGACACAGAATGTGACAAGAAGGTGAGCTAGAGCCAGACAAGAGGGACATGGGGGAGGGGGGCTGTGCTGAGAATGCTTCTGGGTTCCACAGGACCCCGTGCCACTGGCAGCCGAGGCTGGACCCCAGAGGAGAGAGAGGAAAGAAACTCCATAGGGCAGAAGGGATGCTGAGTGACCCTGCTCCCTCCCCTACCCTCTGTGCTTCTGGAACCCAGGACCTAAGCTCCGGGGCACATGCTCTCTGCCCCCAGAGTAGAAATGCCAGTGACAGCAGGCTCAGAAAGCACTGCAGGGGCCTCAACTAGTGCCCCAGGCTCCTAGGCTTTCAGCCGTGTGGAAGGGAATCAGAAGGTAGCTGAGAGTGGCTGGTGAATTTACGAAGGGGTCAGCCGTGTAGCCAAGAACCGCAAAGCAGCCAGCCATGCCAGGGGTCCTCAAACGCTGGTAGCTAGACCTCCAGGCAGCAGTTCCACGGAGTGGGGAACAAGCAGCAGGGCCCAGAGCAATCCCTCTGCAAGGCTTAGAGGCAGTGAGTAGAACATGGGACCCCTGGCCACAGAACCAGAGGGCCTGTTGCAAGCAAGATGGCCCATCCCCTGTACCCTGGAGACCAGGGCGCCTTGAAGGCACAGCCACCTCCCCTGCAGCCTAGCAAAGAGAGAGAGGGAGGAGGAGGGGCCTTTTGAGAGCAGAGACAGCCCTGCAGTGTCTCTGACCTTTGAAAAGGCAGGTACAGTAGCTGAAGGATGAAATGCACTTGAACTAAGAAGTTAACCCTCACTTGCCCAGCAAGATGAGGTCAGGTGGGGTGTTATTTGTGTGTGTGTGTGTGTGTGTGTGTGTGTGTGTGTGTGTGTGTGTGTGCATCCAGTTGGGCACTGGGTACATTTGGAGCCCCTGCCCCAGCATGTGGCGGCCAAGAGCAGCCCCGCGAGGCTGGGTCTCTCCCGCAGGCAGCGTGGCAATAGCAGCTGGGCCCCAGTTCCCCCCAAAGTTATCTCTGAGGGGCAGGTTTGCAGAGCAAACGAAGAATGTAAACAGGATTGCAGGAGGATTAAGGGCTTTGGGCAAACAAAGTTCCCCAGCCCCGGGGGCTCCCCTGGAAGCACCTATTGACAAGCAAACAAAGGATGCGCTAATTTATCCTTTCACTGGGTCCCTGCCCCTGGGGACCCTTGCCCCTCCCCAGCACCCTCCTCCACTGGATTACTGCTTAACCTTGATAATGCTCTGTTCTGCCCTTTATGCCCCCCCCACAACCTCCCCCCCCATGGTGACAGTGAATTAATGAGGTGTCCATGTGACTCGCTGCCTCTGTTTAATATGCGACAGAGATCAGAGTCGCTGAAGCCCGCATTGTCCGGGCTTGTCCAGCGGGGGGAAGAAATGGCTGATCTGGGGTTTTATGTTTCTATTAATACCTGAGCTCAAATGCGTTGTGACTCACCCTCGTCCTGCCCCGGTGCCCAGGGGCCGGCTCCCCCCTCCCCCAGCCCAGCACCTGACTCCAAGGGTCCCCAAGGGCTGGGGAGAAGAGGAAGGGTACTGGAGGGTCCAAGCAGGTCTCAGGTCCAGCCGCCTGCTGAGGCAGAACCCCAGGAGGGGGTCTCCAAACCAGGGCTTTAAGAAGCATTCTTGATGATGTTTCAGTTGGATGACAGAGTTGAGGAACCCCTGGTCCAGTTCGTACGGGACATCCAGAGTCAGTGCGTGAATGCTGACTGACCACATGACCCAGCCCTCCAGTCTTGCTCAATGGCATCTAGAGACAACTCCACCACTGAGCAGTTGGGTGACCTTGAACCAGGCCCTATACCTTCCCTCACATATGGAATGGCCTTTGCGGAAGGGTTAATGAGATACTCCACTTAAAAAATTTGCAGGGTGCCTGACGTGAGAGCAAGGAGTAGGAGTAAGGGAGGAGATATATATATATAAATCTCTTTATTGAGGGGTGATTCACATCCGATAACATTCACCTGTTTGAAATGTACCACTCGATGATTGCAATGTATTTTATGACAGGCAGTTTTATTACTCTAATAGTATTGGTATTAATTTCCTTTCCCTCTGCCCAGGTTGTCCTAGGTGGGATCCGTGGGAGCCAAGCTCCTGCGTGCCAAAGTGTGAACACTCTTCTTCCCACAGATGCATGTGTGATCCTGAGTGCTGGCTTCTCCTTGTCCTCGCCACGCCTCTCATAAACTCCCTGGCTTCCTGCCGCCTCCCTACGCTAGTAGGACCACAGCAGCTGGCCAGGCGCAGGTAGAGGACTGTGGGTCACCATGGCTGAGCAGGTGTCTCTGCCCACACCCTGTGGTCCTCAGATGGCTCTCAGGGACTAAATGGGTTGCAGGGACGGGGGCGCACCTCCCTCCACCTCCAGCTCTCCCGCCACTGCCCTGACCCTGATCCTGAGGGAGAGCATGAAGTGTTCCGCCCTTTCACTGAGGCTCCTTCCTACGGTATCTGTACTATAGAGGAGAATTCTGGGAGGACCTGGAGCCAGAAGAGATGGGAGGGGGTCGTCGGGGCATCAAGGCCATGGTGCTGCCCAGCACCCCTTCTGGCAGGCCTGAGCAAGGCTATTTTTACTTCAAGATGTCCTTCAGCAGCTAAAAAATCTGTTCTTCCCTCCTTTTCTTGGGATCTAATCTGAGTTGACCACACTCACTGGTCTGGCTCTGCGGTTTGTCCGCCTGTTCTTCCATATCTGGATGCATGCCATGTGTGTCTGCGTGGGGATGTGCGCATGTGCCTGCAGGGCTGTATACATGCATGTTGCATATATGCGGAAACATGTGCAACATGCCTGCGATGCATATATCTGAATGCACAAAAGTACCCATGTGCCGAGATCCTTCCGGTTTCCAGTGTGCAGGCAGGCATGTGCCCAAGATACGCGGGTCTGCATGTGGATGGGCAAGGGTGTGTGTACGAGAAGATTCTAGTTAAACAAATTCTTCAACAATGCCAGGTGAGGGACCGCAGCTGTCAGATCAGGCTTCAGCAGTGCCGACTGCCCAAGACCAGGCATGAGACTCCACTTCGCTGCATCATCTCATGTAATCGTAGCAACCTGAGGATGCGTTCTTAGCCTCTTTTACAGATGAGGAGTCCCAGGCTCAGGGGACAGTCACTTGAAGTAGCAGACCTGGATCTGACTGGTCCCAAAGTCTTGCCTCGTGTTACTGCATGTTGTCTGCCTACCACGATTGGAAACACACACACGCGCACACATACACACGGCTACACGCTGCACATTTTAATAGTTTTACAGCAAGGGCCAGAGGGCTGCTTTTATTGTCTGTGAAGACATCTGGAGTGTAGGTTTTGCTGGGGAGTCCCCTGAAGGACTGGCCTTGAGTGCAAATGCTCAACTCAGACAATTTCCCCCAAAGGGTAGACAGGCAGATGGATATTAGGTCCCTGGGGCAGCATCCTGCAGAGACTCCCCATAAGAATGGGCAGACTGTGCCCCTTTATCCACCCCCTGGACAAGCTAAGCCCCTGCTTTGAGGAACCCCAGTCTAGCCCTGAGGCCTTGGCAAGAGAACAGCCCCATGTGGGAGCCAGATAGATGGAAAGGCTCCCCTTGCCCTTGGCTGCTCTCTGACAGGCTTGGAGAGACCCTGTTGTGCCCTGTCAGTCTGCTGTCACCTAGACTTCAGCAGCCTCAGGAACAGAGGGAGAGAGGGAGGCCCTCCACTGGGAAACCCCTTGGAAAATAAACAGCTGTGTTTCATGCCTATTGAACCAAAGAGACTTGTCAAGTTGCTTAAACCATCCTTCTCTTCCATTGACCATAAAATATATTAGCACTGGAGATGGTGGGGGCTGTAAGCTGGCTCCAGGAGCCCCTTACAGAGAGGTGTCAGGTCTCCCAGTCATAACTCAGGCCCTGGTTCCACATGATCACAGCGGGCCAGAGCAGGAGTCCCAGGCCCCAGGCAGGGGGCTCTTTGCACACCACCTCCCTGAAGACTCCTGATTACCCTGCAAGAAGAGGTCTTTTTGCTCACTTTGGGTGTGGAGTGGTGCCTTACTTGGCAAAGGCAATGCAGAACGGGGGAAGGGGCATAAGCCCCTCTCATCCCCCCACCTCTTGCTGCCTCTATGTTCTACTGCTGAGAGATAGGGTTCTCCATCATCAGGAGGTCCTTGGGGAGTTCCTCAAAGGGGCCTTGCAGTCCTGTAGCTCAGCGATAGACCTTTAGCTTCTCCAGCCCCCCAGCCTCCTCACTCCTCAGACATACCTCAGGGCTGCAGCTCTGAGTCACTTTGGGGCAGGAAGGGCTCAGATGGGGGTCAGGAACCTCAGGATCTGGATTGTCTCTGTCACCAAGCAGCTGGTGACTTTGGGCAATGGCTCCACTACTCCCTGGGCCCCCTGGGTACCTTGGCTACACACCCATCAAGTCTAGGTGAAAATGACCACTGGCTTTGCATTCAGGGCTCATAGAGCCCACATCCATCTCTTAATTCTGAAACCCTCCAGAGGGCCATCACGGTTCCAATCCTGGTCTGCTCTCTGAAGTGCCAGCTTGGGTCCACTGGACAACAGACACTGAGACAGGGCTAGTAATGCAAGGGGTTTATGAGGAGTAAGACCCGTGAAAGACAAAAGGTAGCAGGAGCAGGATGGGGAATGAGAGCCTCAGACTGGCATGGCCACATGACTCTCTACAGGGAGAGTGAAGAATGTCTCCCAGAGTTGCTGGGTGCTGGGCAGGAATAGCCAGGCCCTAGACCCTCCCTCTGCCCTATTCAGTCCTTGGCCAGGCTGCCCCGGAAGTGCAGTGCCTTGACTCGGAAGCAGAGGTGGATCCAGAAGGCGCTGCCCCAGAGGCTGGAGACCCTGTGCTCCCGCAGCTGAAGCACAGGCTCTTTCTTTCTTTTTTTTTTTTTTTAAAGATTTATTTATTTATTAGACAGAGAGAGACAGACAGCGAGAGAGGGAACACAAGCAGGGGGAGTGGGAGAGGAAGAAGCAGGCTCCCAGTGGAGAAGCCTGATGTGGGGCTCGATCCCATAACGCCGGGATCACGCCCTGAGCCGAAGGCAGACGCCCAACGACTGGGCCACCCAGGCGCCCCAACACAGGCTCTTTCTTGAAAGGAGATGAAGGAGGCACTCCATAGCTGCCACACCAGCCACGTGACCCTGGGTGTGCGATTAACACCTCTGAGTTCAGCCGTGTTGTGGTGCAACAGTGAATCTGTCACAGTGTTGTTGGAGACCCCATTTACAATGCCACAGCAAAGTCCCTACTACGTGGAATGGATGAGTCCTGGTCACTGCTGCTATTGCCATGATTTTTTAATCCTTATTGGTGTGATTTCTCCCTGGGATGTTGAGGTTTAAGTCCTGGAGAGAAGCTTTCCTGCCTTCGCTCACCCTGGACCATTGGTAGGGCCATACGGGGTTCTCACCAGCAATCCCTACTGTGAAGGAGGTGGAGGCAGTAGTTGCCATGCCTGGTCCTTGTCTCCATCCCGAGGAGTCAGCCTTGTGTGATGGAAAACAATTCTGGATCTGTGGTGTTATGAGACCCCAGGTTTAGAGAGAGGATCTTTAAAAAGGTAATTAAAGTAAAACAAGCCATTAGAGTGGTCCTAACACAATGTGCCTGGTACCTTATAAGAAGAAGAAATTTGGATGCAGACATTTACCGACAGAAGACGGTGTGATCACTCAGAGAAAATGCCGCTGTCTATAAGCCAAGGAGAAGGGCTTGGAACAAATCCTTCCCTCATAGGGCTCTCAAAAGGAATCAACTCAGCCGACACCCTGATCTCAGACTTCCTGCCTCCAACACTGTGAGATGATAAATCTCTGTTGTATAAGCCACAGGATCTGTGGTGCTTTGTTACAGCAGCCCGAGCTGACCAATACATGTGGTAGAAAGGCATCAGTTAGAGTGCTTTCGGCTGCAAGTAACAAGATATCTGACTAAAACTGGCTTGACCAGAGATATTTAATTACTTCATATCGCAGGAAGCATAAGGGAGGTGATACCACAGTGTTTCAAAAGCTATACTCTGCCTCCCCAGTTGGGCTTTTGTTCTTTGGGCTACTTTAGATAGGTCATCTGGGAGGGCCTCTCTGAGGAGACGACACTTGACCACTTCTTGCAGATTGAGAAGATGCCAGCCCTGGGCAGAGCTAGAGGAGGACCTGCTTTCATTGTCAGGAAGCCAGCATCCAGGTCCCCCTTGGAGCTGGGACTGTGGAACTATTGGCCACTGACTTTGACTCCCAGCCCAAGGACACCTGGTCCAATGCCTGCCTTCAGGCAGTGCCAGGCGTCCATCCAGCAGAGACAGCTCATTATATTCGACTGTTTTCCATTCCTGGCAACATCAGTTGAAGGATATGCAAATAAGAAAATCAACTGAATTTGTTTCACAAAGAACGACATTTAATCAGCACAATAAATCCTTACATATAGTCGTTGGCTGCATAAGATGACAGTTAATGGAGAGAGAAAGGGTAGAAGGAAAAGCATGAAGGGCGGAGAAGAGGAACAGAGAGAGAACTTGGTTGTAGTAGGGTGAATAAAGAGACAAAGGGTCTGGAGACCTGAGCTCGTTTGTTCATTCATTCATTCATTCATTCATTCATTCATTCATTCAACAAATGGGTCTTGAGAACCTACCAGGTTGTAGACAATATGAAAACACTGAAAACCTGGGTGGGAGTAATCAAAACAGATACTGCTCCTGCCTACCGGGGACTTCCAATGCACTGGGAGGAGGAGGACAGTCATGAAACATTCTCACAGACAAGCACGTAGTTACAGGCAATGATAAATGCTATGAGGAGGGCAGGAAGAAACTTTCCTCATACGTTCAGCAGGATGAGTGGGAGTTAACTAGACAAAGACGTTGGGACTGAGGGTTGGTGTTTCTGACACAAGGAAGAGCCTCTGCAAAGGCCCTGAGAGAGGAGGAAGCATGGCTCCCCTGGATCTGAAGGAAGGCCAGTGAGATTATAGCACAGAGATGTAGCAAGAGGGTAGAAGGAAGTTGCGGATAGTGAGACAGGCAGGGCCAGATCATGCGGGATCCGCTATGTATGGAGAGGAGCTTGGATCTGGATGGAAATCCAGGATTAGGATTTTACATTTTAATATTTGGTATCTTGGAAGAGAATGGACCATAGGGACGAGATGGAGGCAGGTAGGCTAGCTGAGAGCTCCTTGAGCTTATCTAGGCAACAGATGATTGTGGCTTAGACTAGGAAAGGATTCTAGACCTCAGCACTGTTGACATTCTGGGCTGAATGTGGGGCCCACTGTTGTGGGGACCGTCCTGTACATTGTAGTATGGTTAACAGCATGCCTGGCCTCTACCCACAAGAGGCCAGTAGCACCCTTCACAGATCATGATGTCCTTCAAGGAACAAGAACTTCAGACTGGGGGATGATGGAGAAATGGAGAGAAGTGAATGGCTCGAGAACAAGGTGGGGGCAGGTGAACAGGATATAGCAGCTGAGAGTGCAGGGTGTGAAAGAGGAGGGGGGTGAGGATGACTCTCAGACAACTGGGTGGATGTTGCTGCTCGCTGACCTGGAGGACAAGGAGAGAGAGTCTAGTGTGTAGTGGGATGGGGAGGGGGGCACCACTGGGTTCTACTGTGAGCCAGCCATGAGACCTCAGGCATATTAATTTTTCTTACTTGGTCTCAGTTCTCCCACCTTCAAAATCCAATGTTTGTACTAGGTCTAGAATAGTAAGTATATAAAGCTGCTTGTCCTTCCTGCACCGGAGGCAGATGTAACTAATCAATTCTGGTTCTCTGAGTCTGAGTGCTTCTTCACACAATGCTCTGGACAACCACCAGTGGAGGCATGGCATGAAAGACAAAACATGTTCGCCATCCCTGAACTTGAAACTCTTTTCAGTCCCTTCCAACTTGCCCAATGTTGGCACCTTCTTGATAACCAAAGTATACTTGATAAATTGGGAGCCATGGTGTCAGAACAGGCGTGGGGACTCCCTGACTTCAGGCCAAATACTGATCTTACTATGTCATCTACCCCAAGGGTTGAGCAACAAAACGGGAATTCCCCATTTTTGCCCTTTGTTGCACAAATGCAACAGGGCTGTGGAAGTCTCTAGTGGCAGGCTCCTGGAAGGCCCTGGGAATGACCCTGTCTCTCAGAACCTTTGCCACTGTCCTCCCCTCTTGCTTGCTGTGTCTCTGAGTTTGTCTGCCTGTCTCAGTCTCCAGGTGGCCTGCAACCTTCTTCACCTCATTCATGCACTCTATTGCTCTCCCCCACCAGATTGTAACACACAGAGTGGAAGTAGATGTTTTATTGTTTTTTTTTTCACTTTTATTCAAGAGCACTTCATGCTTTCTGTTAGTGCTTTAAAAAGCAGATGCATGAAATGTGAATTTTTAAATATTTGTCTTCCTTCCAATTCTAATGATGTAGCAAACCCACCATTAGAATAGCCCTACACTCCTGCTGGGGGTAGAATTTTGCCCTCGAGAGATCTGGTCATGTCCTAACCTCCCTGAACCTATGAAAATGACTTTATTTGGAAATAAGGTCTTTGTAGACATAGTCCCATTAAGATGAGGTCACACTGGATTGGGGTGGGCCCTAAGCCAGTCACTGGGGTCCTCGTACAAAGGGGGAAATTTGGACACAAATGCAGGTGGAGGACAGCAGCGATGATGAAGGCAGCGGTTGGAGTGATGTGTCCACAAGCCAAGGATGGTCAGCGACTGTCGGCAACCCCCAGATGCCGGGAGAGAGGTGCCCTCAGCCCCCAGAAGAAGCCAACCTCCTGACACCTCGATTTCGGACTGCTGACCTCTAGAACTGTAAGAGAATGAAAATTTCTGTGGTTCCGAATCCCCCAGTTGGTGGTAGTTTGTTAGGGTGGCCCTGGGAAACGAATACAACCCCCAACCCCGATTCTGTGGGAATGAGGCTACCGTTTATCTGAGATGTCTATGGATTTTTTCTCCCAGGTTCAGTGACTCTCAGGGGGAGAAACACGTCTCCCACCTTCGCCTCCTAGCCCTTGGATCTGGAGTAGGCACCTGCTTCTCAGCACCCCCCCCCCCCCCGCCCCAGCTCCTGAACGAGAAGCTTGGGGAAGGGTCAAGGCACGTGCCAGGCATGTGAGGGGACGCCTTGGAAGCAGATCCTCCAGTCTCAGGTAAGCCCAGACAACAGATTGATGCCACCTCATGACAGACACCACGCTGGAGCCATCGGCCAAGCTGCCTCCAAATTCCTGACCCACGGAGACCATGAGAGATAATACATGGATATTGTCGCTTCAAGCCACTAAATTTTGGAGTGAGTTATACTGCATTATTGACAAGTACAGTTCCCTACTTTAGTGTCTATGGTGTCCTTCTCCCTCCCCCCTGCCAGCTCCTAGTGGTCCTTCAGAATGGCTCACTTCATGTGTCGCCACTTCCAGGAAGCCTTCCTGAATGCCTCCAACCGGGTTAAACACCCCTGACACTCTACTCTCCAGCTGCAGCGATCTCTCTGTCATTCCTAGAAAGGCCTTTCTCTACCCCCTTACCCCACCCCCAGCCTCTGTGCTCTCTGCTCTCCGTGGCTGGAATGTTGTTCCCGTTTGCTTCTCCTTCTTTCAGACTCAGCTCAGACATCACCTCCTCCAGGGAGCCTTCTCTGACCCCTGGGAGGTTAGCCATCCTCCTGCGGGCCTCCCAAGCACCCCATGCAATCATCATCACTTATGTTAGGGATCCGTGACACTGCTGTCCCGTGTGACCTCAAGCTGCAGGAGGGTGGGAACGATGTCTTCTCGTCTAGTGCCTACCACAGGCCAGTGAGGGCAGGGCTGGGGGCGGGGGCACGTGTCGGGGAATCATGACAAGAGGTGGTTGAGGTCTCTGCGGCAGTGATTCCCAAACTTGGTGGGTATCAGAACCAGCTGCCGCACTTTTCAGAGGTAGAGATTATGCTGTGGGAGGGAGACGTCTGCCTCCAAGGACAGACACCATGGACACCACCCAGAGCTCAGGGTCGGTTTGGCACCATGGGAGACAGGACAGCTACAGCAGGATGAGAAAGCAGGAGCTGCAAAGTCAGCAGCGAGAGGAGCCAGCAGGACAGCATCGTTACTGGTGTTGGGCAAGGGGGCAGGGGGGAATGGCAAACCGGTAAGAAGAGTTCCTGCCAGCTCCCAGCTCAAAGGTCACCGTCCTCATGAAGGTGTTCCTGGACCGGGGCTGAATCAGGGCGGCGACCCTGGGAGGAGTTCTCCTAGCACCTAGCACTTCTCCCTTGAAGGGCTTACTATTATTTAAATAGCACATTTCTTGTATGAGCAGAGCCAGCCTCCTGGAGAGACGGAGAATTTCTCAAGGGCAAGACTGTGCCCGTGTCCACAGTACCGAACCATGCATGGCACTTCGAGGGTGCTCTATTTCTGTTTGTCAAGGGAGTGGATAATTGAATAATGTTACAACCGAACTTGCAGGGCGATGTGATGGAAGAAGGGAGGTAATCGTGTGTGAAAATAAATGAGCGTTGTGTATGTCACACAATAAGATCACTGGATGGAAGAAGAAGCCAGCGAGTGAACCAATACGTCGATGGCATGGGCCACCTGCTCGGGCAGAGTGGAGGCTGTCTCCAGGGAGGAGCTGTAAGGGGCTTACGTCTTCAGTTTCTGAGCCCCTGTGTGTCCAACCTGCGTGGGAGGCCCTTCCCTGTTTTGCCAGCCCCACCCTCGCAGAAGAGAGCTGAGTTTTCCTCGCAGAGTCGCTAGCACCTACAATGCGCCAGCTCGTGTACTCGAACCTCACCTCACTCTGTGTCACTTCCAGGCAAGGAAATGGAGAGGACGGGTTCCCCGTCCGGTTGCCTCTCACCTCAGGGTGAGCATGTCTGAGCGTCCGGCAGCTTTTCCTCTTCCCCAGCCCATCGCCCACCACCTCCCTACCTGCAAGGGCAGGCCCAGGAGAAGGAGGAGCCTCCCGGGGCCCCTGTTGTGCCGCCTACCCCCAGTGGGTGCTACGTGGAAGAGGCACTTTGCTCCCAGGGGGCGAAGTTCGGATCAGACTCTGGCCAAGGGCCCGGCGTTTCCGGCCCAGTTTTGCCTGGGGAGGCCAACTGTGCAGAAGGTCAGGATGTCCGTGGGGGCAGAGTGGGAAAGTTAGCATTCCCAAGGGATTCGAAGCAACAGGATTTCCTGACCTGGAACTATTACCTTTCTCACATTACGTGGCCAGATTGACTTCCTGCTATTATTAACGGTATGAACATGACGAAGACATTTATTTAATAGAAACAAGGGAAGGAGTTGGCTTGATTCTGGACTTGGAGGCAAGTAGGATCATGGAATCTCTACGGTTGGAGGGCTGGGACTCTAGCGCTGGCTCTACCTGCCCGGGCCATCAACTGGAGCAAGTAACTTCACGCCTGGGAGCAGCCTCAGTTTCCTTTTCTGTAACAGATGGGGAAGGTGGGTGGTAAAAAACTGTTGCATCAGAACTCACAGGGTTGCTGGCGGGTGAAGTGAGGAAATTTATGTGGGGCAGTGCTTTGCAAACTGGAAGCTACCAGAGGCTTCGTCATCAGTTTTTTTTTTTTTAGATTTTGTTTATTTATTTGAGAGAGAGAGAGAGCACGAGCACGTGGAGGGGCAGAGGGAGAAGCAGACTCCCTGCTGAGCAGGGAGCCCGATGCAGGGCTCGATCCCAGGACCCTGAGATCACGACCTGAGCCAAAGGCAGACGCTTAACCGACTGAGCCACCCAGGCGCCCCATCATCAGTTTTGATGCCCTCCAACAATGTGGTACTTCAAGCCTACCTTTCTCAGCTAAGGAACCCTCAGTGGTTCCAGGAAGAAAGATCCCCGTCCACGGCCAACTCCAGCCGCTGGCAGGCCGGCCACCTGCTCCCACACGCACCTCCCACTGGCTCTGCTCCAAAGGGGCTCTGCCCCCGTGTGTCCTCTCCACTCTTCTGCTTCGGTACTTCTCTGTGCTGGGAGTTCCTCCCTGGTCTTCACTCATCCCGATCCTCTCCTTATTCATGACACGGTCTCTGGTCTGTTTCTTCATGGCTGAGTGACATGCTCTCTGTATGCTATAACCCCATGGTTCTCCACGTAGGTCAGCAGCAGCTGGGTACTCGTTAGAAATGCAGATACTCGGGGCGGGGGTGCCAAGGTGGCTCAGTCGGTTAAGCATCCGACTCTTGATTTCATCTCAAGTCATGATCTCAGGGTCGTGAGATCCAGCCCCACATCAGGCTCTGTGTTCAGTTCAGGGCAGAGTTTGCTTGTTCCTCTCTCTCTGCCCTTCCCCTCACTTGTATGCTCTCTCTCTCTCTAAAATAAATAAGTAAAATCTTCATTAAAAAAAAAAAAAGAAATGCAGATACTCGGGTCCTATCCCAGATGTATTCAAGCAGACACTCTAAGCGTGGGGCCCAGAAACCTGTGTTTTCACAAGCCCTTTGGGTGTTTCTGATGTGCACGCAAGTTTCAGCATGGCCTGTCCCTGCCTCTGGGCTGTGAGCTTCCTGCTGGCTGGGACTGCGTGTCATTTAGTGACTCCCAGAACCTGGCACACAGAGGCCCTGAGTGACCGTGACATGGCCTCATGGAATGCTCGTGCACTGCTGAGAACTGGGACTAGTGCCTCACAGACATGGCCTCGCCTTCCCACCAGCACATCAGGGCTCCCAACATCCCCCTCTTCCCTTCCTTCCCATGGCCCTCTCCCTAAATGCTCACAAAACCTCAAGGCCCCCTGTCTGGTCTTTTCCAGAAAGCCTTCCCTGAGTCCTACAGCAGCCTGTTCTGCCTCCCATGTCCCTCCACAGACACTGCCTGAAGCTTCTGGATACCACTCTGGGTTCACACCTGGTCCCACCTTCATTGAGGTTGCTCGAAACAGAGGGTCCCTTCTACCTGCATCCTCCATGTGCTCTTTTGCTCCGCCCTGGTTTGGGCTCACAGGAGCCCTGGTGCTACCGGGTGTAGGCTTCCGCAGCGTCAGCAGGGCTCGTCAAGGTGCGTAGGTCTGTGAGTCCTCGTGCCAACATTTATAGCAGAAGCCATTCACACAACTCTCCTGCTTTCCTGACCTGAGGATAAAGAAAAAGAAGAAGACCTTCCATGAGATGCAGAGTTTTGTCCCCTAGCTGCTCCGGGCCTCTTGCATGCTCCTGTGGGACATGTAGTGGTGGGTGTGCTGGAAAGACCCTGCCAGGCCACACTGGCCTCTGCTAACTCATGACATCTCAGGGATTGGCTTTTACGCTCCTGCCCTTGCTGGTGCAGCGGATGTGGCCCTGACTCCTTCTCTCCAGCCTTGGACGGGAGCCAGCCTCATGCGGTTAGGCTGCCTGGGTCTGAGTCCTGGCTGTGCTGCCCGGGACAGGTTACTCAACCATTCTGTGCCTCGGTTTCCTCACCTGTAAAATGGGCCTGTGTAGTAAGGCTTAGCTCTTAAAGTTGTTGTGCAGACAAAATCAGAGAGGACCTGCCAAGGGCACAGCGTACAGCTCCCATGGAGGAGCCCCCAAAGCTCTTGGTCACGAGGTGATGGCACCTCCTCCCCTGGGAAGCCCAGGGAGGGGAGAAAGGAGCTGGGGAGTGGAGGGCTGGGTTGGCCCTGGGACCGGCCTCCTCTGTAGACTCCCTGCACCCCCCCGCCCCGCTCCCCACCCCAGCCACCACCAGATTCCAAATCCAGCATCACACATGACTGTAAGTGGGTTGTGGGACCAGAATTTCTAACCTTTTTGGCTGCAGGTATGAGGACCCGATTTAGGGCAAAGCAAAATGTTTGCTCCTCTTCTGTGCTTTGTCCATTCCCATTGTCTGAGGGCAAACAACCTCAGCCTTAGAATTTGTACTCCGTCCGTCCCGCCAGCATCTGCGTGCATTTGAAAGGTGTTCAGACACGAGCAAGTGAGACAAATCTCTTTAGCCTGCGACCATGCGTGGTGCCCTCCCCGGGTGCCTCCAGGCTGGGGACAGTCGGGTCTCCAACAAAGAAGTGTTGCTATAAACCTGGCTTTCCTCGGGCATGAGCTCCCTTAGCGCACGGTGCCCAGCAGGTAGTAAGATAAGCCCATTTCACAGATAAGAACACAGAGGCACTGAGCCCGAGACACAAAGCTGGTGATTCCTAGAGCATGATTGAGGTCTGGGTGTTCCCAAAGCCCATATTTTCCCCCCACTCCACTCTTCCATGTGACAGCGAGCCACTATTAATGTTGTCTCTCCCCAGCTGGGGACTGGGGACTCCTGAGCAGCAGAGAAGTATCAACTACCAGTGATCAGTGAACATTCCCAGAGTTGCCAGAATATCAGTCGTTTCTTCATCTGTTACCTCATTTACTCCCTCGGGCATTCAGTCAATTGTCCTATATTACAGAGGAGAAAAATCAACACCCAGAGGTTGAGGATTCTGGCCAAGGCCTCACAGCCAGGAAGTGGCAGGGCTGGGGCCAGAATCCAGGTCTGTCTGTTCCAGGGCCTAAGACAGAGGGAGTATCAGTAGCTATCCTGAGCCATAAAATACCCCTCATGACATGGTGAGTATCAGAGAGCAAATTTGAAAACCCTAATTGCTCGCCCCAGAGCTGGCCCACATTGGGATGAATAATCTGTTTCCAAATAGAAAAACTTCAGGGTCTCTGGGTTGAAGATAGTGTGGGCAGGAGAGTGTTTTTTCTTCTTAATCTCCACCGAAAAGTAATTTTTAATGTGCCAAATATTGCAAACTCAATCCAATACTCAGGTTTATTATGCAGAAGGCCAGCCTGTCGTTATCAGGCATTATCTTTTTACAATAAGAAGAGCAAACCCAGCAAGGATTCCTCCCAGGAGCTAAGAATGTAATTGTTTAATGTGACTTGTAATAGGTGAAGGTCTTGTCCTAACTCCTCGGCTCACCAAATGGCTCCTCCCTGTCTCTTGGGGACAATAATCCCTGTGGAAGTCCGCTCGGCACAGATGGGCCAATACGCAGATAGCGGGTTTTGTTGCTAGAGAGCATCTTGTTTTCTGTGCCGCTCTTCGCAAGAAAGAGCTGGAACTATCTTGCTTTGCGTCTGTCTCTTATTCCAAATACCTCCAGAGCAACTCGGAATCCAATGTCTCGGCTTGGGGGCAAGGAGAGGGGGAATGTGGGGACAGCTTGGTGCCAGGCAGAAATCCTCCATCCTTCCTGTTGTGTGCCTCTGGGCGAGTCATTCAACCACTCTTATCCTTGGCCTCCTCTTCTGGAAAATGGGGGGAGAGTCAGGGTTCGTTCAGGCGGGTCAGAACCTGTGATTCCCTCACATGGCGCCTGGTGCATGGTAGATGCTCTGTGGTCCGTCTTCTTGAGAAGCTGCCCGTCTGAAGGATGGCCACAGAGAAAGATGGCATGGCGCACGTCCCCTCGATGGCTGCTCAGTGGGCTAAGTGTTCCTTGTGGGCTGTTGGTTTGATCCAACCACTTCCCTTCTCAAAAGTGCTCAGTGGCTTCCTGGCTCGCCTGAATACAATCCAGATTCTTCACCCTGGCCACTAAGACCCTCATTTCCCAAAATGCCTTTTCCGCCAACTGTTCTACTCTCTGAAAGTCACTTAATAAAGATTTAAAGAAAGAGCGAAGATGATGAATCTAGCATTGTGTGGCTAAAAATCTTGGCCCTGTTCCTGAGAAGCTCATAAGCTAATTGGGAACAAGACTTAAGATACCAGAAAGAGAGGAAATAGCTCTTTATTTTATATTTTAGTCAAGGGGCTGATTCACATCCCAAGTTATGGTCCTGATGCCGCCCCAAACGTCCTGAGGTCCTGCTCCAATCTGACATTTGGGGGATGCCCCTTCGGTTAAGCAGGGAGAGGGTCCTCTAAGCTGCTAATCAAAACAGCCAGGCCAGGAGGGTACGGACAGGCTGCGAGGAAGCCGTGCCACCCCAAAAACACTCTGAGTGCTTCCATCTCCTTGATCTACGCCCCACCCTTTGTCGACAGGCATAGAGAGTGTCAGAAACCATGTGTTTTGTGGTTTTTTGGTGAAAACAGTTGCCCATTCACCAGCATGATGACATAAGAAATGAGCTTTCATTGGTGAAAGTCAAGGTATTCCAGACTGGCGGATCTGCCTTATTTACAGACACGTCCCAGCCAGGCTGCAGGAATGGGGGCGTCTGCAAGCTTGGCCTGCCGTGTTGGTGCCCGAAGCTTGACACCTCCCCCGACAGTCCTTGGGGCCGTTGTCCACCTCTTGGGAGGATTTCCAGTGGCCTGATTGGAAGGATTCTGAAACAGTGGAATCCTGCCCAGGAATTTGTGAATCTCTCAAGTAAACTCATGCAGGTGGGGGTGGGTGCCCCTTGAAAGGACAGAGAGTCGAGATTCCTGACCCACTAAGAGTTTGTGCTCAGAACCTTGGGGGCTCCTTGGGAATGAAATTTGGTTTTCTGAATGCCTCTGGGTGGAGGAATTTGGACTGAGTCTTGTTTCCACTGCACGCTGGTCATGAGACAGTGTGGAAGGAGCTAACCAGCCCTGACCCCAAACTTTACAGGGGCTACCTAGGAGTAGTGCATGACTGGGGTCTTACTTAGGTCAGTCCAGGGCCCTCTCTTAACCACCATTCTCAGGGTGCTTCCTGTTAGTCTGTCCTGGACTCTGTGCTCGTTCTTTCTGTCGGTGGCAGACGTGAGCACCTTTATGATATTTGAGCTTGAGAAATGCCACATTCATTTATCTAAATACAATTAAATCTGTTTCAAGACTCCCTACTCACCAAACTGGGCAGAAATTGTAATATCAGTCATTCCTTACTCCCCCTCTACGCCCTATCTGCATATTAGGGGACTTTGGAGGTCGGTGGTGCTGCTTTGCTGTGTGGTGGGCAGCGCAACCCGCACTGTGCAGCTGTGGCTGGCACCTTTGAGGGTATGGCTCCTGGTCTGGCTTCCTGTCCAGGGGGGCATCGCCCCTCCTATGGGAAGCGGTGTCTCCTTCTGGTGGCCAAACTTCCTCTGAGCTAGCCAGTCAGGGAGACCTCATGCAGGCCATTGGGCTTCCATGCTTGTGCCCAGAAGTCCCGGATGTGAGGGCAGCCATTTCCATAGCAGGTAGGGCGACCTGTGGGTTTCTGCATTTGCCAGACCCGGTTCCCATGGCCCACTCTGTTTTTGTCCCTCTTTTCCTTCTTCATCAGCCATCTGGAAGGGGGCCAAGTCCTCTCACTTACTTGGCATACCAAAACCTCCATTCCTCTCTTCAGGACACTATAATTTAATTCTTGCTGGGCCCCAAACTCCAAAAACCCTTCAACTCATAGGGTGACAGAAGCCGGAGCTTGAGGCTCAGGGGCCTGGCTGCCAGTAAATAGGCTAAGACAGCAACAGATTTCTCAGCAACTCATCCATTACATAGGAATCCTCATTTAAGCTCACAGCGAAGCCCTGAGAAGGTGATGTTAACCATCATCGCCCCCATTCACAGATGGGGAAATGGACTTAGGAGGATTAGTGAGTGATGTACCACCAGTCGAATTCCAGGATCAAAGTCCAGGCAGGCTGAGCTGAGCTCAGTGAAGCCCAGGCCTGCGGGTCAGCATCTCCCTTGAGCTGGGCAGCCCAGGTTTGCAGACGAAGTCTGCCCTGTAGGCATTGGACACATTTCTGCTCAGCCTCAGGCCCCCTGTGTATGAGGAAGTGAACGTGATCTGGAAGCACCTTATCTTGGGCCCTGGCAGTCATAAATGAGCCGTCAGCTCTGCAGCTCCCAGTCTGAAAGGTCACCCCAAATAACTCTACCTCTGGGGTATCAAAACCGGCAAATGACCCTAGAAACAGCTCCCGACAGCAGACCTGCATAAAAGCATCTCCGGGGGGAGGGGGTGCATCCCCCCAGGTCCCACTCACCGTGGAGGGCATCCTTTAATGGCCGTGTGTCATTTTTAGTAGCTCCTGCCTCTCCAGCAGTGAGGGACCTTCTGAGAGGGGACGCCTTGGGCTCCACCTAGTCTGCATTCTGAGAGGAGGAGGTGAGGAGGGCAGATTTCTCCTATCCCCAGCAGACCTGGGTTGTTTCATTTAATCTCCAGCCTGTTTTGTCGGCTGTCTCTCCCCAGCAGGATTTAATCTCAGCGTTAAAACCACCAAAAGCAACTGTTTCTTTCCTCCTACGACCGCTAGGCTGGCGGGGTAACACATCACTGTGCAAATTCGTTTGGCCCCAGGGCCATAAGGCATAAAAGGCATTTAGAGAGCGCATGAGTCAATTTCCATGAGCCTTTGGACAGTGATGTAACCACCACTTGTCAGTCTCCCAGCCCCGGCAGCCCTGATCCCCCAGAGCGGACATCTGGAGCAGGGATTGACAAGTGGATTCCAGAGCCCGGCCCTGCCTCCCGCCCGCTGCAGCCCAGCACGGCCCCTGCCGCCAACAAGGACAGGCAGTGTCTTTCTACACATTCCCACGTATGCACTCCCTCCTCGCCCCCCTCTCAGCTCATGCCTGCATTTCCGGCAGTGTGAATTCTGACAGCTCGGGCGGGTGTCGGCCTCACCGGTACATTCCTCGCTACACCATGATGCCTAAAGCACCTGGCTGTTCCGGAGCCTTCCCGCAGCGCTCCCTTCCCCCTTTCCAGGTTAAAGGGGCAAGAAACCTCGTGGTGGTCTTGGCTATGTTTCCACCCCAGGGAGGCCCTGCAAAATGGCACACCCGCCACACCCTCTTGCCTAATTTACTGGACTTTTAAACACATTTATTTACTGTGGTATCTACACCACACCAAACATCTGGAGGGAAACTCAGGGAAAATCCAAGAATTTAAATGTTTATTCTGCACTGTAATTTCAAAAACCAAATCAGGGAAACTTCACATCTTTAGCCAACTGCTTGGTGGTATAAAGACCTAAGCCAACATACGATCTGATGAAGGTTGTCTGTCCTTGTCCTCTCCAGGTCTCATCAAACGTGATCACCGTGCTTGTGACTCTCCAAAAGCTTTCAAGGTGATGTCAGCCATAACGCAGGAAGACCCGCCCACTCCACAATTAGTTTACAGTCACTGTTCCCAACAGGTACGACTCCCTTCTGTCTGCTAAAGGGAAAGTCAATCAAAAATAATGGAAAACTGAGGGGCGCCTGGGTGGCTTAGTCAGTTGGGCATCTGCCTTCGGCTCAGGTCATGATCCTGGGGTCCTGGGATTGAGCCCCTCTTCGGGCTCCCTGCTCAGCAGGGAGCTTGCTTCTCCCTCTGCCACTCCCCCTGCGTGTACTCTCACTCTCTGTCAAATAAATAAATAGACTCTTAAAAAAAATGGAGGGGTGCCTGGGTGGTTCAGTTGTTAAGCGTCTGCCTTCGGGTCCTGGGATCGAGCCCTGCATCGGGCTCCCTGCTCCACTGGGAGCCTGCTTCTTCCTCTCTCACTCCCCCTGCTTGTGTTTCCTCTCTCACTGGCTGTCTCTCTGTCAAATAAATAATAAATTCTTTAAAAATAAATTAAAAACTGGAAGATTGGACCATTGTAAAGATGAAATGTTAACATTTTAGGGATCACTTACTTGCATTAGATACTTTAAAAGACATACTTCCCAACAAATGAGGTCTTCTTTTTTCCTTCCACAATTTTTTTCCCTTAAGTTCTAATGTCAGGCACTTTAAAGTAGGTTCTGGAATACAGTATAACACCTGCCTCCTTCCTGAAGAGTTTGGGGTCAAGTGGGATTGGCTCCCACCGAACAGAGAACCACAGCCCAGTGTGAAAAGCCCGGGGAAGTAGAAGTGCGGGAACGCACTGGAGGCATGGGAATCCTGACTTGAGACCTAGGAATGGCTCGTGAGTAACGCCATCCCTGCTCAAGAGGCCCAGTGCCAGCGCTAGTGAAGGTTTCAAGATGTCGGCCTCCCTCCTGACCCGTCCTGCGAGCTTCTCATGGCTCACCAGCCAGCATGAGGCCCCACCTCTAACCAGGCCTTCTCTTCTTTCCCCTAACTCTGCCAGGAGAATTCCCACCTTTTCATCTTTGGTGAAGCCCCTTCTGCTGCCCAGGATGCCCTCTGTCCCTCTCTCTGCCTGTGCAAACACTGCCTGGCCTTCACGCAGGGACTGCCTCGTGGCACCCGTGCTGTGCACGCACACAAGTGTCCCCTTTGAGAAGGGGCCCTGCTGGGTTTCATGCTCTGCTCCTGCCATCTTGAAATTTTCAATCATCTTATCTTTCATCTTGTGTTTTACACTTGAAGTCCAGTGGGACAATGGAGCATGCTCGTGAGCAAAAGTGAGAGGCGCAAAGGGGATGCAGGTACATATGGTGTGTATGGTGCCCCGTGAGCAGGGGATTCTGCGGGCCCACAATTTATGGGAGCTCAGCACCAGTCAGCATGAGTGCAAGTATTATGGGTACTGACATCCCCAAAGCTCACACCATCTATTTGAACCTGAACTTGCTTCCAATGCAGAAAGAAGCCCTGGCGTTCTAGGAATCGGGACCCACTGAGGAGCTCTATCACATGCTTTCCCACTCTGTTCCTTTCCTGTACCCGCCAACTACTGATGCTGGCGGGGATGCCCCAGGGAAAGATAAGGCAGCCCGCAGTTCCTTTTCCTTCTGGGCTTGCCTTTCTCAGCAGGAAGCTGAAGGTAGAGCACATTGAGGGATTAAGTGCCTAACAAGAAATGAAGTAGGGAAACTTGAGTGGCTCAGTCGGTTGGGCATCTGCTTTTGGCTCAGGTCACGATCCCAGAGTGGGATCGAGTCCCGAATCTGGCTCCCTGCTCAGCGGGGAGTCTGCTTCTCCGTCTGCCTCTGCCGCATCCCCACCCCACCTCACGCTTGCTCTCTCTCTCAAATAAATACATAAATTCTTAAAAAAAATAATAAAAACAGTTGAGTTAGTGGCACGCTGCATCTCCGCGGTCCTGGTAAGAATGAAATACACACGCATATCCTAGCTATGAAATACAGTCTGTGTGATTTGCTGATTCTGCCTATGAGCTCATGTTCTTATATTTACATGTAAAACTGGCATTGCACGGTATAAGGTGAACAGTATGATGTATGCAAATGATTTAAAATTTTTCCTTTTATTTACTTAGAGTGACATTAAACAGCAAGCGATCACCCTGACAAGTTGAAAGAGAGAGAAACCACAGAAGGAAAAAGGTTTGCATTTTAGTATCTCTGGTGACACTATTTCCTGCCTTTTAAGCGGGGACCCCCGTTCTCGGTTTGCATTGGGCCCCACGCATGTGCAGCCAGCCCCACTTCAAAGCTTGTTGGAGGGATCCCCTCCGGAGCCACTTCCGCCTGCAGTCATTGCCCTGGCCCCCAACACCAAGAGCTTTCAGTGCTAAGGCGCCTGACATCCCTTTCATTCCACGAGATGCTCTTGTCCTCCCCCACCCCCGCTGTCTTTTTCTAATGACGTTGTGCCTCCTCACAGGATTGTCAGGAGGCGCGAATGGGTTCTGTAACTGGAAAGCTCTGGAAGAGGTCTTAGTTGGATTTAATTGGCATTGTACACAGTAGGTACTCAGTAAATGCTTGTTGCTTGCCATTGACCGAGCCGTAAGGCCTCTGAGTCCAGGGACAGGGTCTTGCACCTCTGAGCACTTTTTGTGGTGCTTGCACGGAACTAGACACCCTGAACGTCTGTTTACTGACAAAGAGCTGCTTTCAGCATGTTGCTCAGCTGACACCTTCCCCGCGGCTAGCACAAGGCACGTTCTAGCTCTTGCTCTGGTGATCTAAGCCAGGCCAATCCTTGTGAACATCAGGCTGTTCCTGGGAATGGGGGGAGACAGACCGTCTCTCCTGCGGGCCCAGGGGTGTGAGGACCTGTGGCATGGGTTTGCTGTGGCCATTCCTGATACTCTGCCGGCCTGAGCCTGGGGAGCAAGCTCGTACACTCTAGGAGGAAGGGCAAAGGGAATGACGAAGAGCAGCCCCAGAGCCTGAAGCCATCGTGCGTCGCTGGATCCACCTGTACCTGAAGTCTACCTGGCTCTGGGATTTTCATTTAGGTGAACTGACAAATTCCCCTTCTCAAATGTGTTATTACTGAAGCCAGGCTGATTGGGCATCTCTGTCCCTTGCAACATAGATGGGACTGACAAACACAACAGAAACATGAGGAAAATGATTTAAGGACACACAGAGACAGGCCTAGAACCCAAGTGTCCTGCCTCCGCACCCGGGAACCACGGCAGGAGCCCTGCCATAATGTCCCCAGCTGTCAGGGCCAGACAGGGCAGGTCTGAGTCTTCCCTATGACACCGCACTGGTTCCCGCTTAGAATCAGGACAGCAGGTGGCATCCCCCCAGGCAGGGCATCCACAGACAATAATGCCCGTGTGAGTGGACCCTGAGACTTCATGGGGCCACCAGGAGGGAGCGTGGGTGGCAGTGCCCCGTGGTAGCTCAGGACACTCTGTACTCGATGAACTGCCCGGGCTGGGTCACAGCGGGCCACAGCCAGCTCTCTCGCTCCTGCCCTGTGAGCACAGCGCGGTGGGGAGCACTGGCCCTTCGCCTCCTAAAGCTTACAGGAGCTAGGTCAGCCACTCACCTGACATTTGGGCATATGAGGCAGCCGTGCATCCCAGGCTCCACAGGTGCAAGAGGCGGGCCCTCAGCTGCTCCCGCCCTGCTCCCCACCAGGCCGCTGCGACTCCACGTCCAACACCCTCCTTCGGGGGCTGAGGATTAGGGACCCAGGGTCCTGCAGTCCCCTTTCCAGGCTGGGTGCTTTGGGCAGGTGCAAAGGAGGAAAGGAAGAGCCCGCGACTCTTCTCCAATTCTTCAAGGTGCCCTGGAGGGGTCTCTTCCTGAAGACCTCCTGATGAGGTGGCCAGATGAGGGAGCCTAGGGAGAAAGGTAAACATGCACGGAGCCGGTCGCTGAGCCCGCCCCCATGGGCAGCCACCAGGGCTCTAAAGCAGAAAAAGAAGGAACTCTGAAGGCTCAGAGTGAGGAATGGCCTTGTGAGCACACAATGCCCAGGTGGGACCAGAAGGGTGGGCAGCAGGGCTGGGAGACGCAAAGGAGAGGAGATGGGAAGGTATACCGATGGTCCACCTCTCTCCTGCGGGAGACCCTGTGGGAGACCCTGCGGGGGCCCCGGGCTTGGTTTGGCAGGTTGAAGGCCCCCGGCCAGGCTGAAGAAGGGGGTCTCTCCCCAACTAGAAACAGGGAGCTTGCAGAGCTGACAGTCCTGTGAAAAGGGTCTGGATTTGGATGACAGGCAGGCTGGCAGGGACGGGACAGTATCCTGGAGCCCCCAAGGCTTGGTCCTGGAGGCTCAAGGCAGATGCCATGGTCCCAGGAGGCCTTTCCTGATGGTTACCAAAGATTTACTTGGATCTTTTTGACTAGTCCCTTGGTCAAGTTACCTAACCCTCCTGAGCCTCAGTTTCCTCTTCTGTGAAATGGGTATGTAACCCGAGAGGGTTGCTTTGGGTCTCCACTGAGATCACGGGCCTGGTACAGAGAAGCACTCTTCAAATGTAAGTCTCCTGCCCCCTCACTACCCAGCTTCCCGTATGCCCCTCTGGTTTTCTCTAGTTCTCCACCTACTCTGCCTACACACATTGCCTGCCTTGGGCTCAACGGAGCAGTGCGGGTAACTGAAGCCCACATGTCTATCACCAGGCACTAAATCTCCCCAGAAGACATTCCTTACTGCAGCAGTAATGCCGCCGGCTCCGGGGGAGCAGGATTACTCCATAGGGCAGGCTCCCCATCCCGGGAGGCTTAAAGGGCCAGCTCACGGCCTCCCTGCTCCAGCTGGGGCAGTTCTTGGGCCCGCGAATGACAGAGACAGCTGGCCTCACCTTAACGTGGGCACAGGTGTGTCAGCAACAACAGTAAGAAACGAGCAGTGACCCCACGTGGAGAGACCAGCATGTGGGTTAGGGCATCAGGGACCGGGCTCTTTACTCCATTCCTCTCCATTCACAATCGGGCTGCTTCTCGCCTGTGTGGCCTTGGGCAACGTACTCCCTAGCCCCTGTCCATCTCAGACTGCGCAACGCAGAATGTGGCCAGGGATCCCATCAGCCTCCCAGGTCTGTGGGGAGGACACACCACTGATGGCACCGTCATCCCGTATCATCTCATTGCTCCTGCTCCGTTTGCTGAGTTAGCAACTGCTAGGACTCCCAATTCCCAGTGGAGAAATAGCACTGAAGCTCAGGCTTGCTTCAACTGCTTTATCAGTGGTCACTGCGGGGCAGTGGCTCCGGGCACCAGACAGGACGGGGGATGGTGCGGCCCAAGCATCAGGGTTCCTGACTACTGGGCTGGCCGCTCCCGCCCACTAGCCATACTCTGATGGCTGGTTCAGGCGGTGGTCAGGCCAGCCTCCCTGGGGAGGTTCGGTCTCACACAGAGGGCTGCACCGGAGCTGATCTATGCTGAGCCCCACCAGCTGTGGAAGGCCCCGCACCTCCAGTCACCAGCTCTGGCAGGATCCCCCCTGGGAGGAGAACCTGAGGATCAGAGAGGCTGTGTGCCTGCCCCAGGCTAGGGGGGTGGGTGCGAGGAGTTAAGCTCCGCTGACTTGGAGGCCAGTATTCTCTCCTCTCCAGCCCGCATGGGTGGCTCAGTCTAATGCATCCCTCACACCCCAAAAAAGAACGAAAGAATTCAACACAGGACCTGTCCTCTGGGCTGCAAAGCATGGCACTTCTATTTATGACCAAGATCATTATGACCAGTGGAAGAAGCCGGTGTCTTACGGATCACTTTGTCATCGTATCTCCAGAGAAGAGAGTGTTTATCTGTCGGAGTGGGAGACAGTTTCTCTCTTCCTTCTGCAATGACTTCTGAAATTATTGTAGGATTTAAAACGGTAAAATCCTGATGTTTTCATCATGAAAATAAGGTGCCCCTGTTAGACAAAATATAGGAAATGCTGAGAAATGGGGGCGTTGGAACCCCTTACCTACCACCCACACGTAACTACCAATCTGTGCTTTCCCCTGTATCAGCCTCTGATTCATTTTTCAGCAAAGATTTTTTGAGAGCTTCCCTACGAGGCTGCCAATGAGTTGGTTAAGGTGAAAATGGTGCCCTCAACAAGCCCTGGGTATGCATGGGTGTACGGGTTTTTCTTTTGCATGCAGTTTCAGTCACTTCCTGGGCACGGGTGTCCTCGGCCACCACAAGGGACACCAGCTCCGGGCAGGCTTCTGGAAGCTTCGTGAGGGAGAGCGTGGCTCGTGTTCTGCGTTCGCGCATGCTCAGCCCGGAACCGCAGTGTGCTCCGCCTTCGGGTCACCCTTGACCAGTGGAGATGGAAGCCGTGGACAAAGGCTCCTCCTTTCCTCTCTGGGTGGACCTTTCGGAGACACATTTTGTGAGGTTCCGATGGGTGGAGCACTGGTGGCCCACGGCAACGATCAGCCTCAGACCGCGTTCTTGAATTGGCTCTCCCCGCTCTCTGTCACTCCCTCTGGATCCCTCCCTGTAGCCCCTGGAAAGAGCTCCCCAATAAACCACCTGCACGCAAACCTTTGGCTCTGCTCCCAGGAAGTCCAGGTTAAGTCAGTAAGCGATCATGCTGGATATGCCACTTTTGCTTAAAAGACATTTAAAAAATTTTAATGTGCACTTTAGGTTCTGTAACTCTGGCTTTGGTATTGACTGAACACTGCCTGTAATGGTCGTACACTATCACGATCACATTTGATCCCTCTTAATCAACAAAACATAGAAGAAATGGCGACGGAAGGATCTGTTATCATCATCAGTAAAGTCTAGCTGCCTTTCTCACTGATTCGTGGAAGGCTTAGCCAGGGAGAATGGTTTGAGACGTCAACGTTTTGTGTTGAAATAATTTTAGATTTCTAGGAGTGCAAAGAAAACGTAGAGAGCTCCTGTTACAGACAATGCTTCAAATTGCTTTTTCTGCTTCACACTGTAACACGATTTCCCACGTAGGGTGGGAGGCTGTGCCCACCACCAGCCTGTCGTGGTAAACCCCAGACCCCTGCCACCTACCTGTCTTCAAAGGACAAGGACTTGCATCTGCCAGCAGGCTCCGACAGCAAGGTGGAGTCTGGTGGGGGGCTTCCTGGGCTTCCTTGCTCTTCAGAGAGAAAGACCCCATTTTTCCTCGGAGCCAGCTTGTGTCTAAAGGTGAGTCTTGGAACAGCTGTTGCACCCAGCGACCCGAGACCAACCGCATGAGAGGCCGACAGGGGACATCGGAGTGGAGAGCTGCAGGAAACGGGGGTCTATGTGACCCTGCCTCTGGCCCTGTGGGATAACACAGTTTCCTGCTGTGCTGAGGCCATTCCAACTGTATACGGTATTGTTGGAAATTCTTTGTAAGCATCATTTGAATGGCTGCCGGATAGTCTATCGAACAAATGTGTCTTAATTTATTTAACTCAGCCCCTCTTATAAGACTTTTAGGTTGCTTCCCGTGTTTCACTATTAGAGGTGATGTTATGGTAAGCATCTTTGTGGGCAAAGCTTGTCCTGTATTTCATAATCCCTGCCTGAACTACTGGTTGGAAGACAGGATCTTCTTTAAGCCTCTTGATACACGTGGTCTAACAGAATGACACCCCGCCAGCAGAATACATGAGTATAACTAACCTCGGCAGCACTAGTTTTTCTCAGTTTTTGCTTCCTTGGTCATTAAGAAACAGAAGAGTATTGAGGCGCCTGGGTGGCTCTGTCAGTTAAGCACCTGACTCTTGATTGTGGCTCAGATCATGATCTCAGGGTGGTGAGACTGGGATGCCTGCACCGGGCTCCACAATGGGCGTGGAGCCTGCTTGAGATTCTCTCTGCCCCTCTCCCCGCCACCACTCTCTCTCTCTCGAAAAGAAAACAGGAGAGTATTGATTGCATTTCTTTAATTCCTGAAGACCTTGGCCTTTTCCCTTTTTGTTTGCTATTTGGTTTACTGGCTCTTGTTGTTTCTTAAAGACCCGGTAGGGAGGAATCTTGGTTCCTGTTAGATGCTGGTCCCCAAGTGAGGGCTGGCCCACCTTTCTCCCCCTTCTGTGCGGCCTTTCCTTCTCCATCTGATTCCACACAGCTACTCAACTTTATCCGCCCCCAATTTCTCCCAGGCCCCACCTGTGTCCCACACCAGAGGCAGGGGCGGAAGCAGCTTCATCTTTATGCCAACTCCTGCCAAAAGCCCTGTGCAGAGAAGGATTCTGACACCATGTCTCTGTTCCTCGGAAAGGCTCTTGGTGATTAGTGATGACACTGTGGTTACAGAAAGGAGGATGGCCATGTACACAGCACATATTTGTCTTCCTTCTTTGGGATCCTGCTCACAGCTCTGTTGCCCAGCTCCTCTCCAGTCAGACCTGGAAAAGACATGTCCAGAACAAATCACTCCCGGCAGGGTCTCCCGGGCTTTTTACTATGGGCAGTCTCTGTGGCATTGGGATATTGGGATATAAGGACACATCTCAGGGGCCGGTGGAGTCAGGATGTAATGGGGGCCTGTGAGCAGGTCCTAAGGAGAGAGGATGGAAGGTGCCAGCTCCAGTGATGTGGAGCACTTTGTGAAGCTCTTTGTAAGATCACGGGCTTTGTCATCACGCAGCCTAGGTTTGAGTCCCCATATTTTTTCATCCATGGTGTGAGCTCTTGCTCTGTGCTTCAGTCTGAGAAATCCTGGTGTGTCTGTAACTCCCCAGGAGCACAGCCGTCTTGTGCAAGCTTAGACGGGCTGCACGGTGGGCACTTGGTGTGTCCCCATCCTCTTTAAAGGGTGGCTGTGCCTGGCACGCAGTAGGCACTCCACAGGTAAGGCTCCCTCCCTTCCTGGTAAAGCCTGTTTGGGACCATTACGTACAGGAAAGCACTCGGCAAGCGGTCAAGGTCACCTTCAACTTTAAGAATTTGTAGAATGAGTCACAATACGTTTTAAGGACAGTCAGATCCTGCAACAACGGATCTCAGCCTCACTGTGCTCATTGTTACCGTGACGTTTCCATTCCCTGAACATCTACCCCGTGCTGGGCCCCTGCCAGGTGCTTCACAGGCATAATTTTGTTCAGTCTCCTGACAACCCTAGGAAGGGGGTGTTTTCACCCCTTTTGCTAGACGATGAGGTTGGAGTAGAGAGGATAAGCCCCCTGCCATGGGTACTCCGTAGTCAGGAAGCCTGCGTTGGGGCCCAGCCCACGGGTCAGAGCCCATCTTTTTCCAGTTTCATCTTAGGTGGGCCACGACTCTTCTGGAAAGCACCCTCCACTCATTGCTTGCCGGAGGCTGGCTCCCCAAAGCTGGGATCACTGACCATCTGCTTCAGTTCTCTGGAAGGAGGTCAGAAATCATCTTTCTGGGACAACCTCTTGGTGCTTCCTGACCCTCACCGGGCCCCACTGACCAAACCCAGTTGCTCACTCTTGCCCAGCGGCTCGAAGGCCCAGGGGGGTGGGCTGCTGGGTAGGCACAATGCAGTTTTGGAAGCTGCCGCAGACTCCCTTCACAGCCTATGGCACACTGGAGGTCCTGAAGGCCCCCTTTTGTAGCACAGCATCAGGCTCTCCTCCGTGCTGACACCCCCTAGCTGGGGGAGATGCTCATCCGTTCCCAGGGAGCCTGGGGTCTTGGGCTCCCCTTGCATGTGTGTTGAGGAGGATCTGGGTGAGGCTTGATGGGTCCAGGTCATGGATGTGACTGAGGAAGCATCTTGGTGCTGGGGAAGGATGATGGCTGCTCAGCAACCACACCCCAGTCTGCCCCCCGAAAAAGCCCACGGCCAGAGCCAGCATCCGATGGGGAGCTCCAGCCTGTGGTTAGGGCACTAGGGGCAGGCTCCCCACTGATTTTCATCTCCTGAGTTTGGGACCCTGGGCCTGGGTCAGAAAGTAAATGCAGTCAGGAACAAGGAGGGTGTGGAGGGTGGAGTCCCAGACAGGTTCCCGTGGATGTTTTTTGAATGGTGACAAGGGGAGTGGCATTTTTCTTTGGCCCTCCCTGAGGCCTCTGAGCCAGCCCAGCCAGAGGCCTACGGCTGCCGGACAGCCTCTGGGACAGCTGTTGGGCCACCCCACAGCCCTGGTGGTCCCAGTGACTCCCATGCTGCTCTCAGCTAACAGTCCCTGAGGGTTGCCTCTGCGACCTTATGGGCCTTGGCGCCTTCGAGCTGCCCATGGGTCCCCTGGTGTCAACTGTGCCTTTCTTCCAGGGGCCTTGCCAGGATGTCCTGATGCATGGAGGGATCCCACTCTCACCTTTGTTCTGGGACCCCCCCATCCCCATTGCTTGGCTGATTCTTTTCCAGCTGGGCCATGTGCCAAAAATGGCAGTACCCTGACTCCACGCTGATGTGGCATCACTCATTCATTCATGCCTAGACCTTTTCTGAGCTCCATGGAGTGCTGGACAGATGATGTGCTGGGGATGCCAGTGTGAATGAGGCCGGTCCATGCGCCCAGGGAGCTCACATCGCATTCAAGTCTGAGATGGTGCCAGTCAAGCCAAAGCCACTTTGGAGCCTGTCGGTGCTGCGTCTGGGAGGATGGGCCCTGAGCTGGGGCACATGACTCGGGGTAGGCAGGATTTCAGCCCCCACTCTCATTTCACCCCTCGACTGGCCCAAGCTGCAGGGCCAGATGTGCATGAGCGGGGATGGAACTGTGTGGACAGGATGGGGAACAAAGGGAACCCAGGGCTGCAGACTGGGTGGACCCTTCAGCTCCCCACCCACTACCATAGAGCCAAGATGGCCAGAGCTGGAAGGGCTCAGAGAAACTGCATGTCCACTTCCATAATTACAGCTGGGGAAACTGAGCCACAGAGATGGGAAGATCACACGGACAATTGGGGCCCAGAACTCCAACTCCCATCCAGGGCTGCTCCCACTGATCTGGGGTGCAAACTGGGACAAGAGCACAGCCTCAGGTTGGTGGGTGACACAGGCAGGGAAGCAGAGACAAAGACCAAGAGGAGAGAAGGAAGTCACAGCTCCCTGTGGCAGCCATAGGAAGGCCAGTCCCTGGCCCATTCACCATCAGGGTCTCAGGGGACTAGGTCCTGCTCTCTTCACGCAGCCCTGGGGAACCCAACCTTCTGGGGACCTTCAGATGTCATCTTGAGCTTCTAAGGGCAGAAGTCATATCATAGCCCCTGTCCTTAGGCGATGAAGTGGGGGGCAGGATACCAGGCACAGCTTCCAGCTTCCCCCCTAATGGGGAAATGTCTCTAGACTTGGAAAATCCCAGGGTCATTTGGGGGGATTTCTGGCTTCAGAATGCCTCCAACCAATGGACAGTCAAATGCCCACCACTGCCGTCCTCACGAGGAACAGAGGGGAGGCGCTGGCTTGTGAGCCAGACAGGAGGGACAGCCAGCTGTCACGTGATTTCTGCAGGGCCCCGTTATGATGGACAAGCTGTGTCCCTCCCCAGCCCCCGGGAGAGGTCATCTTTTCCTCATCATCATCACCAGCAGCAGTCGGAGAGTGAACTCACCTACTAAAAATGCCACAGAGCCAAGTGGCCTCCACAAATCGACTCCAAGCCCCCTTGCTGCTTCGGGGCCCAATGGGAACTCTAAAGGGCTGGCATCCCCTACCCCTCCTGCGGACCTCTACTCCCTTGCTCCCCAAAGTGAGGCCCAGTGAGGCCCCGTCACAGCATGAGCACCACCTGGGAACATCCGGGAAATGTGCATGTTCAGGCCCCACCCAGAGCAGCTGAATCAGAAGCTGCATTTAACGGGATCTGTGCACCTTGAGTAAACTTGTTATGTCAGAGCAGCTTTCGATTTCCCGAAAGGCTGTGAACAGAGTACAGAGCGTTCCCATGTACCCCACACCCAGTCACCCCGTTGTGGTTCTGAGGACATGAGCATTTAAGGAACCCTGCTCTTCTCCCTACTTCCTGACCCTCTCGGTCCCCCATCTATTCCCCTCCCAGCCCCAAGGCCAAAGCCAACAACAGCTCAGAGTCCCCCCACCCCCACCCCCACCCAGCCCCCTGGGAACTTGGTGATGTCATAGGGTACTCTGAGAGGCTCAGGGTATGAAGCGTCTATTCTGTCCCTGACACATGTTCACAAACATTAATTTGTAATCCTCAAAATATCTTAAAAGGCAGGCACTGTTAACTTATTTTACAAATGAGGAACTGATACACAGAGAGGTTAAAGCAAAGTCTGGATTTGAACTCAGATCTGCCTGCATGTAAGCCAGTGACCTCCCCGTCCACATTGTCTCAGGGAACCATATTTTTCCTCGGTGGCTGCAGGCCTGGTTCCAGGAACTCTGGCCCAGCCAGCTGCAAATTTCCCAATCGGCCCTCTCCCGGGATTTTCTGGTCTGCAGGGCTTTGAGGGAGAGGCTGGCCCCCTGGAGACACAAAAGGTCAAGGAGTGGTCTCAGCTACACACAGTCCCGGGTGGCAGCCCAAACTCACGTGCCGACAAATACCAGACATCCGTCTGGCTGCCTGGGCAGGACTTCTTCAGCCTAGGTGGACAGAATGTTCTGGCAGGGGCAGACTCTGGAAAAGGCTTCACAACTGCTCAGCTGACTAAGATGTGTCTTCCTTTGGGGCAGGGCAGGGGGACGGCTGGGAGTCCAAGGCACCGGAAAGAGAAGGACCCCCTAAAGAAGGCCTCTGGCTATTTGAAGACTTTACCAGTTCATTTCTTCTAGGAAGCCTTCCTAAACTGAGGCCAACCCCCACTGTTCATGGGTTTGTGTGTTCATCCACCTTTAGGGGAGTCCACTCACCTCAAGGACAAGGAGGCATGTGGTGGGTGGTTCCACCACTCACCAGGTCCACAGCCTTGAACGTGTTACGTTGGCTGACTCTCCGTGTCTGCACCTACAGGGATTGGTGGGATTACTGTATCTCTTAACTTGCTGTGGCTCAACCGCACCCGAACTCTGTGATTCTTCTTACTGTAAATAAGACCACAGAGTAGCCACAAAAATTCATGTTCATAAATTCTTTAGAATCTAATAAGGGCATGTAGAGAACTTGAACTGATAACATGGCAGACTGATACAAACATAGAGAAATGTTGCATATGAGCTAACATTTTAAAAAATATTTTAATACAGAGCTGACCTTAAGGGAATGGGAAATCCCAGGGCCAGTAACAAAGAAGGAACACAAGCCAGGAACATTGGTCAATTGGGGCTGGTGTTGCAGCTGCCCACAGCCATTTCCAGCCCAGTTAAAGCCTAGTGGGGTTGGAGACTGGGGTTTAATGCCCAGGTTGGGGTAGGTGAAATGGCCTGGGGCCTGTGGAGGTGGGAAGGGAGACACTTGCAAAAAGCTAAGACACTTGAAAGGCAGCCCCAATCTCTGAAAGTGGGACTAGATCCATCCACTAGCTCAGAAAAGGTAAGGAGGTGTGTCCCTTCTGCTTAGGGCTCTGAATGAGATTAGAAAAGCCTCCTATGACAAATCTGAAGTTCAAGCTTGTGCCAGGTGGAGGCGTGGGGCTTAAAGGCATAGCAGTAGGCAACCTCAAGCAAGAACCCCAAGATGAGAAATTAACATCAAACCTATCAACAGACCCAGGGAGCCCCCTGGGGCCATAGAATGGAAAGCCACTCTGCAGAGCCATTCTGCCACCTGGAAGAGCAGGACTCCCTCAGAAGATACAACCCATTCTGAAGCTGAGCTTATAATAAACAAGCTTAAGCCTCCAGGAAGGCAAACCTGGGAAAGGTGAGTCCACAGATACTGCAGATGGGAAGGTTTGCACCCCTAGAATAGGAACAAGGGAACAGAGTGAGGTAGACTACAAAAGAAGAGTGCTTCAAGTAGTCACAGATAAAAGGATAAGAAAAATTAACGAAGACCTAGACACTATTTAAAAAAAGGTAAAAGCATGAACTTTTTGCAAATGAACTTCTGCAAGAAGTCCTGCAAATGAAAGTACAGTCATTGAAAATAAAAACTGGTGAATGACCACAGCTGAAAAAAGAATTGGCAAATTGGAAGAAAAAAAAGTGTAATAGGTGGAAAAATTTTTATTGCATGGAAGCCTGATCAGATGCAGGGAATCCATATGTCTCCAAATTATAGGCTAAGTAAGAAAAATGTGGCTCTCTATGTGAGTGTGTGTGTGCCTGTCTGTGTGTGTGTGTTGGGAGAGGAGGTATGCATGTAAGTGTGTGTAAGTGTGCATGTTGGGGAGGAGCATATGTGTGTGTGTGTGTGTGTGTGTGTGTGTGCGTGTGTGCGCGCATGCATGCACTGGGGGACACAGATGACACAGACATGGTGGTATGAGTCTGTTCAGAGATGGCTGTCATGTCCTTGCTTTTCGGTTATGTCTTATCTGGCAGAACATTTTTCAGCATGTTTTACAATTCAGGTGACCAACTTCATGTATTTTTGACAATTCTATCAAATCTCCAGCAATTACATTTGCCCCCCTCTGGGATGTCAGGACCCCACGTTGGGACATTGGGGGCATGCAGGGACCCTGTTAATGGCTTGCCCATGTTTGCACATCTGAGGAGGGAACCTGGGCTGGAGGGCACCGCTGGCTGAGAAAGCAGTGAGCACATCAGAAAGGCACCCCTGTGGCTCCTGGCTCTGCAGGCTTCCCCTGTACTCCACCCTCTCCATCTCTCATCTTTTCATCATCATTTGAACAACCACGGAAAAAGGACTTGGGGAGCTTGCTGAGGGAGAGGTATCCATTGTGCTCCCTGTCTCCCCACTCATGCTTCAGCCCCACCCTGGACAATCCCCCAAAAGAAAAAAACTTTTTTTTTTCTGAACTAAGCAAACAATATAGCCAAGTTATTGTGCCTTTTTAAAGTGCTGAAGAACAAGCTTTGCAACACATCAAAGGAAAACATTTTCACCATGAGCAAAATGCATCCCATCCAAAGAGCATGGAGAGGCACCCTGACCTTCATGGCAGCATGGATAGCAGTCAGGTGCACCCTTATGCTTGGTGCCTGAATGCCTGTGTGACCTTGGGTAAGTTACTGACAAATGGAGATACAAAGTAGTGCCCACCTCCTGGGGGTGAGGATTAAATGCGATAAAGCCTGTAAAACACTGGTGTGAAACCAGAAGCTGTCTTGTTGTTGTTCTTGTAATATTAACATCAGTGTGGCTGGCCCTGTTCTCCAGCACTGCATTTGGCTACCAGCTGGGGAAGGGCACCAGCCATCACCACCACTCTGCTGGGCTGTGCCCAGGATTTCAGATGATGTGTGCACTGTGCCTGCTCAGTGGTTGCCCAGGCATTGCTCCCGGGGTGCACACCACTAGCCCCTTACTGCCATTCACTTCTCTTGGACCTCCTGGCTGCCAGAGCACTGTCTAAACTCATGAATCATGTCACTGCCCTTTCCCCACCCCAAACTTTCAAAGGCTTCCCAATCCACTTTGAGTAGAATCCAGTCTACTTCCCAGAGCCCTACAAGGGATGAGACAGCCTCTCTCTCTAACTCTTGCTCCTCTTTCCTCGCTCACAACAGCCACACTCAACCTCAGGGCCTTTCACGTGCTATTCCTCAACATAACTCTTTGCAACCTTGACCTTCATCTTCCTGGTTTCTCCTTGAAAAGGTCTTCATTGACCACTCTAATTAAACCTTCCCCCATCCAGCCTGTATTATCTGACTCCGTAGCCTATTCCTTTCCTTTAAAGCCCTGGCCACGGTGTAATTATGCATTGTCAGTTTACGTGCTTGCTGTCCTTCTTCCTCAAAGGACCATGCATTCCATTAGGGAAGGGACCATGTCCACTGTATTGTCAAGGTGTCTCCATCACCTGACACAAAATGGGGATCAACAATCTGGGGTCAGAGAAGACTGAGTTAAAAACAAAACAAAATGCTGTGTAAGTTCAAGTTTGGAAATAATTGGGAGATTAAAATTCTGGCAGATGGTGATAAAAATACAGTTTAACATTATACTCAACCGTGAAAAACTGAAAGCATTTCATCTAAGATCAGGAACAAGATAAAGATGTCTATTCCCCACTTTTTTCAACAGAGTACTGGAAGTCCTACCCACAGCAATTGGACAAGAAGAATAAAAGGAATCCAAGTTGGAAAGAAGGAAGCAAAACTCGCTATTTGCAGATAGATGACATGATACTATATATAGAAAACCCTAAAGACTCCACCAAAAAACTATCAGAACTAATAAATGAATTCAGTAAAGTTGCAAAATACAAAATTAATGTACAGAAATCTATTGCATTTCTCTACACTAATAACGAAGTAGCAAAAAGATAAATGAAGAAAGCAATCCCACTTACAATTGCACCAAAAAGAATAAGATACCCAGGAATAAATATAACCAAGGAGGTTGAAAGACCTATACTCTGAAAACTATAAGACATTGATGAAAGAAATTGAAGACAACACAAATAGAGAGATATAACATTGTTCATGAATTGGAAGAATTAATAATGTTAAAATGTCCACACTACTTAAAGCAATCTACAGATTCAATGCAATCTCTATCAAAATACCAGTAACATTGTCACAGAACTAGAACAAATTATCCTAGAATTTGTATGGAACCACAAAAGACCCCGAATAGCCAAAGCAATCTTGAAAAAGGAAAACAAAGTCGGAGGCATTATGTTCCCAGATTTCAAGTTATACTACAAAGCTACAGTACTCAAAACAGTATGGTCCTGGCACAAAAATAGACATATGGATCAAAGAAACAGAATAGAGAGCACAGAAATAAACCCATGCTGATGAGGTCAATCAATCTAAGACAAAGGAGGCAAGAATATATAACGGGGAAAAGACAGTCTTTTCAACAAATGGTGTTGGAAAAACTGGACAACTACATCCTCAGGAATGAAACCACACCACTTTCTTACACTATACACACACACAAAAAAAAACCCTCAAAATGGATTAAAGACCTAAATGTGAGACTTGAAATCATAAAACTCCTAAAAGAAAACAGGTAGTAATCTCTTGGATATCGGCCCTTAGCAACATATTTATGGATCTGTCTCCTCGGGCAAGGGAAACAAAAGCAAATATAAAGTACTGGGACTAAACCAAAAGAAAAAGCTTCTGCACAGCAAAGGAAACCATCAACAAACAAAAGATCAAGATACTGATTGGAGAAGACATTTGTAAATGATACATTGGATAGGGGTTAATATCCAAAATATATAAAGAACTTTTACATTCAATAGCCAAAAAAATCCCCAAATAATCAGATTTTAAAATGGGCAGAGGACCTGAAGAGATATGTTTCCAAGGAAGATATACAGATGGTCAACAGACACATGAAAAAATGCTCAACATCACTCATCCTCAGGGAAGTGAAAATCAAAACCAAAAGGGGCTATCACCTCATACCAATCAGAATGGCTAATATCAAAAGACAAGAAATAACAAGTGTCAGAGAGGATGAAGACAAAAGGAACCCTCATGCACTGTGGGTGGGAATGCAAACTGGTGCAGCCACTGTGGAAAACAGCATGGCGGCTCCTCAAAAACTTAAAAAGTAGAAATACTATATGATCCAACAATTCCGCTACGGGGTATTTACCCAAAGAAAATGAAAAACTTAATTTGAAAAGATACATGCACCCCTATAATTGCAGCATTATTTACAATAGCCAAGATATAGAAGCAGCCCGAGTGTCCATCAACTGAAGAATGGATAAAGATGTGGTATATATACACAATGGAATATTACTCGGCCATCAAAAAGAATGAAATCTTGCCATTTGCAACGACGTGGATGGACCTAGAGGGTATTATGCTATCTGAAACAAGCCAGAGAAAGACAAATATCACATGATTCCACTTCTATGTAGACTCTAAAAAAAAAAAAAAAACAGAAATGAACCAATAAACGAAACAATAGGAACAGACTCAAAAATACAGAGAACAAACTTGTGGTTGCCAGAGGGGAGGGGGGGAGTGAAATAAGCAAAGGGGATTAAGAGATGTAAGCTCCTGGTTATAAAATAAACCAGTCACAGCCTTGAAAAGTGCGGTGTAGGGAACACTGTCGATAATACTGTAATAATGCTGTAATGTGACAGACGGGGACTACACTTACCGTGGCGAGCACTGAGTCATGAATAGAACTGTGGAATCACCATATTGTATACCCGAAACTAATATAACACCGTATGTCAAATGTGTCTCAGTGATAAAAAATAAAGAGGTGGACTGGAGCTTGTGGTTGTCGTTAGTTGTGTGGTAGCAATGGAATCGAGCCCAAACTGGGCTCACCGTCCCCCACCACATCGTTGGCGGCTCTGGAAAGCTCAGCCAAGTGTTGAGTGTGTGCTTCCTGTGGGTGGGCCACCTCCTTCCTGTGCATTCTACCTTCCCGACGCATAGGAAATAGATGCTAGATAAAATACAGGAAGCCTAAGGAGACCTGAGTCCAGTAGAAGTAAGACATTAGCAAACAGAGGAATAGGTTGATTTAGGGAAGCATGAGGAATGCCAGGAGGGCCTCCTGGAAGAGGCACCATATGTGTCCAGGGGACAGAGCTAACCAAAGGACCTCGACACATAGAGACCCAGGGTCTGGCCCTTCAGTCCTCCCTCGGCGCCAAGAGCAAGGCTCCGTGTGACCTGGTTCCAGTCTCAGTTACCCCCTGAGAGTCCCCAGGGTGTCCAGGGATTGCAGAGGGCAAAGGACTAGCAGTGTTTTGGAATGAGTCCCCTCCCCCCACCAGCTGGGGGACCAGCCACATCCCCTCTCCTTTCCAAGTGGATGTTCCAGAGAGATCAGGCTCCATGATTAGGGGATCGAATTGTGGGTGGGCTGAAAGAGTTGAAGGTACAGTACCTAAGCTGGGACAAGGGGACGGCACCAGGGCTGTCCCTGCAGGGGGACATGGGCACTGGAGGGCTGCCAAGAGGTGACAGCCTATCACAAAGACAAAAACGGGCCCATCGGTGTCCATAGAGCCCCACATATCCACATCATCATATGCGTAGTGTTTGTGTATACAGGAATTTAGAGCAGCATACCGTATATTTATGAGGACACATACACACACACAGAATAACGTGCACACACACACAGCTGGCACTCAACTGTATATTCATAGACAAATCTCACGTGGTACACGTCAACACATGCTCTGTAGGTATTGGTGTGTAGGAAGTACGTTTGAGCCCATGTACCCAAGATGACATGTCTAGTTACATACATGGCGTGTAACTGTTGGGAGTGTGCATGTGTAACCACACTCACCCAACCTGAGTGTGCACACAGTGGTGCTTATATGCAGACTTCATCGTGAGGTGCACAAATACACACCCATGTAGGATGTCACTTTATGCCGTGTGTACCCTCCGCGAATGGTATACTTACGTATCAGCTGTGTGCCTGTAAACCCACTCCAGTGCGTCATACGTGTCCCCCTATATTTGTGACCTAACATCAATCCAGAAAGGAAGATAAACTGGAATCTACCCGTTCCCTGGGAAGTGTGACAGGACCGTAGTCTCCCCTTCCTCCCGCAGGGAGCACACTTATTTATGCGAACGGTTATAAACAATGAATCTTCCCTCTTCGGCAGCTGCTGGCTCAAATACACAGGTTCCCTTCTAGGAGCAGGTGATGGCGTCACCGCCAGAAGGAACAATGCATCCCCAGTGGGACCTCGTACAAGACGGAAGCCCAGGTCTATAGTAGGAAGCAGCCCTTGGTCCAGAAAGGGACTTTCTGCTTGCTCGAATGCTCTAGTATCACACCCAGCAGGGAAACAAGGTCACCAGGCCACAAGCCGTGGCTGCCAGGGCTGGGGACTCCCTGCTCTTGTCTCCTTCTCCGTGGTCCCCGACCTGGCCTCCAGGGCCCTCTTATTTAGCAGCGACATGAGCTGTTCCCCGTGGACATGCATCAGACGGCAGGAATGCGGGACAGCCGTGCCCATGCATGGAAATGGCGCCGGGAGACAGCAATGTCAGCTTCTCTGGAGTCGGGGGGGTCATCACACTTCTCATCCAGACTTCGGGACAGTTGGAAAACCCGACCACAGTCCTTAGTTGTTTCTAAGACAGTTTCTACAGCTGCACTGTTCAGGGAAAGACCCTCAGCCAGTGTGGGAGGAACCCAAGGATGACAGTTCAGAGGGACGGACATGGCCGAATGGGCTTAGGGTGCTGTCTGGCCTGAGTCCTGCTTCCTTCGCCTCTTCCTGGCCTGTCACTTTAGCTTTTCTGAGTCCTGCTTCTCTAACGATACCTGTGTCAGACGGTTGGTGGAGAAATTAACAGCGTCATCACGTTGGAAGTGATTTCTTCCTAAACTGTAAATCACTCCATAAATGTTATGTGACGGCTGAGATGAGGAAAACAGAACCCCCTAATCTTCCAGATATGATTTTCTGCCTTCTAAAAATTTGATTTGGAGACATACAGGATATGGCAGATTATTATATAAACAGCCCCTATCAATCCCACTTTGTGGTATACATGTCCTTGTGCCCTTCCCCCTGACTTGACTCTGGACTTGGCCATGTGACTTGTCTGGTAACGGGACATCATCACACGGCATGACGGAGAGGAGATTGCTAAGCACTGTGCACTGGGGCTTGCCCTCTTGGAAAGAAAGCATGGCTTCGTAAGAAAATGGGGCCATCCTGCTGGAGGGGCCAGGGAGAGGAGAACCAGTTGCTCTAGTCAACAGCCTTCGGTAGATGCGAGACAGGTGAGTAAGGCCATCGAGGACCATCGGCTCCGTTGAGCCTCTATGTGACTGAAGCTGCATGAAGGAGCCCCAGCTGCAGAATCATGAGAAAACCAGTGCTTTTAAGTCACTAAGTTTGGGGCAGTTTGTGAGTTGGCAATAGTAACGGATATACAGGGCATTAGAGGCTCAGACGTTCCTGTATTCTGCCCAGAATCAGAGAGAAAGTTAGTGGACGAGTCACATGTAGGACTCGAGCACCCAGGATTCTTCTTGCCTTCCCAAGTCCCTGTGTCTGTTATTCTGTACAGCTTGAAATTTCAAGAGCCCAAGAGGAAAGTGTTGGTTTGGGAGGGGCCTCAGAATGGTACCTGTAAAGAATAGTGAATGACACTGGTATTCCAGATACTGGAAAGGGGGAAGGGCTTACAAAGTAGGTGGAGGGGTTCAGAAGAGCCGGAGGGAAATCCTCTCCCTCCGAAAGGGAAACAGCATGAGAGGGGCTTGAGCTGTGGGGTCAGAGGGAAGGGGTCAAAGCCTAAGCCAAAGCCCTTTCCTTAGTACGCTCCTTCGGACAAGTTGCTTAATCTAGTGAGCCTCAGTTTCCTCATCTGTAACATAGGCGTTGCTGTGCCCTGCTCCAGAGATCTCTGCTAGATGCCCTGCCCCACCGCAAGCCCGGGGGGGGGGGGGGGCGCACACAGGAAGTTCTTCTCTCTTCTGGGACCTGAGCGCCTCCCTGTGGGGCTTCCAGAGCAGGCTGTATGGCAGCCAGTTCTCCTGGGGTCTTGGGAAGATTTGAGGTGTTTGGACCAAGTCAGGGTCAGGGGGCTCAAGGTCTCCTGAAGGTGAACCCGGGTGAGAAGGAGGGAGGTTGGAGGGGCAGGAGAGACCCTGCCCTGGGGCCTGTTTTCTATCCACGCAGAGTGCCTGCTTCCAAGGCAGCAACATCCCCTCGAAGGTGCCATGGGTCCTGGGACCCCGGACTCTGTCAGCGAGACCCTGCAGGGACACCCTCTTCACCTCTGATGGCTGACCTGTGGCCAACAGGTCAAACAGGCACATCAAAATGTCCCGTCAGCCACACCAGAGCCCACGGCCAGGCCTGGAGGAGGAGAGCAGATCCCGGGCCCCTCCCGAGACCCAGACCCTTCACAGCCTCACGGGTCCCCCTGTGGGTCCGCCAGCCCTAAACGAGCACTTCCGTCTGCTGGAGGCTGCCTTCCTAGGCTGCTGCTGTCCATTTGGTTATTGTGCTGGCCGCTGAGGGCTGCTCTAATGAATCATGCTAACGACGGACTCTCGCAGTGCCGAAGGCCAGAAGTCCAAAATCAAGGAGTGGGCGGGTCCGCATCCCTCCCAGACTCCGGGCAGAACACCTCCTTGCTTCGTACCAGCTTCTAATGTGGCCGGTGCTCCCTTGCGTTCTCTCCTCTGTCCTCACACGGCCTTCTCTCTCTGTGCCCGTCTCATCATCTCTGTCCCCTTTTCATACACTGGTCTTTATTTTTTTCAAGATGTACAATTTATTTATTTGAGAGAACGAGCAAGCACAGTGGGGGGGGCGCAGAAGAAGAGAAAGAGAGAGAGAATCTCAAGCCAACTCCATGCTAAGTGCAGAGCCTGACGTGGGGCTCGATCTCGCCACCCTGAGATCATGACTGAGCTGAAACCAAGAGTCAGACACTTAACCGACTGTGCCACCCAGGCGCCCCATACACCATTCTTACTGGCTTAGGGCCTACCCCACTCCAGTCGTCTTAACTTGACTACATCCGCAAAGACCCTGTTTCCCCAAACAGGTCACACTCACAGGTACCAGAGGTTAGGTCTTCAGCATACCGTTTTAGAGGACGCAACTCAACCCACAGTAAATAAGGCGTTGAGCCCGTCTGCAGGACAAGCCTAGTAACAGCGACACCATCATCCCTCTCAGGTACTTACTTGTGCTGGAGACCATTCTAAGAATTTTATGATTATTAATCAACTGAAACCCTTGCCAGAAGCCTATGAGTAAGTGTGGTTGTCACCTCCTCTTTACAGGGAAAACTGAGCCACGGGGGAGTGGTCAATGGCCCAAAGTCACAGAGCCAAGCAGGGTAGTGGGGTCAACCTAACCGCTACCCTCATCTGTTCAGCTTGTGGTCTGGCCACAGGTTTTTGACGTTGTGAATTACACAGATGGCCCTGTGACTTTCCCGCCTCTTCCTCGGCCGAGTTTCTGACATTTTATGCACTGGATATGGGGGGCGTGCGGCATAGACCCCACGCCTGACCTCAGAGTCCATTCATGGTGAAGTCAGAGGGAAACTGAGGCTGCAGAGGTGGGGATGTGTCCAGAGTCACAGAGTGAGCTGGCCCAGGGCCAGGACAGGTTCTTCCCAGGGCCACTCTCCCCCCCGCCCCCCCCCCCCCCCCCGTGCTTCTCGCTCCTGGAGACAATGGTTACCAATTGCAAACATGTATCATTTTCTAGAAGTCTCTTGAATGCAGACGGGAAGAGGTAGTTTGGGGACAGCCTGCTCCGGAGGTCAGGGCCACATTTGGGGGTAGAATTGCCCAAGCTTTGCCCATCTCTTGCTGTGACCGCCCCCACTGCCATGCCAGATGTCTCCGGGAGATAGCCCTGCGGTCAGCCTCCAGGCCAGGGCAGCGCTGCCCTCCCCTCGGACAGGGATTTCACACCCAGGAAAATAATTTCCTGGTAAGGAGATTAGAAGGCATCGCCCGCTTTCGGGAACAGGATGGGGCCCGAGTGAGGCAGGAGAGGAACAGCGGGAGAGGCCGGGGGGCAGGCGGGGGCGCGGGAGGAAGTGTCACTGTCAATCAGGGCGCTGACCCATCTAATCCAGCCTCCCGGCTCTCCTGATCCCAGGGACAGATGCCGGGTAAAAAGGTGCAAACTCGGCCGGCCGGGCCCTCCCTGCAGGCCTGCAATACGGGCCCCTCTGTGGAGAGCTGGCTTAATCTTGCCAAGAGCTAAGCTGTCCAAACGGCGCTCTCGGAGGCTCCCATGCACTTCTACCACGACTCGCGCGCAGGGCTTGGTACGCGATGCCAGGCACGGCCAATTCCCTTCAGTCAGGGGCCTCACGCACTTGGTGGGGGTCAGGGCAAGAACCTGAGGGCCTTGGAGCACTCCATGATGTCACCCAGGCCTTGTGCCGGTCCATGGCCTTCCTCATTCATTCATTCATTCAACAAGCTTTTGCCCATCTGACAGGATCAGATGGGCTCCTGGTCCTGGAAAGACTTGGTATGTAACTACGTAGGGATTACACCTCCGCCATCCACCCATCTGTCCATCATCCGTCTGTCCATCCATTTCACACCGGGCTCCCACGTTGGCCAGGCACGGATGTACAGAGCGGTGGCAACGAGCCCCGCCCAGCTTCCTCACAGACGCTGTGGAGCATTAAGCCCGGTTGAAAGGGGCTCTTGACCAGGAGCTCCTCTCCATTCGGTCCTCTTCACTCACATGCCATGCAGGGTTTTAATTAAATTCACTCCACCGAGAAACCGCGTGGGCCCCTGGAGACGCCAGAACGGAGTGGCCGGGATGGCCGTGCCCACTAGGTACCTGTCCATAAGCAGAAGCCACCTGGAAGCCCAGCGGAGTGTGGAGGCAGCAGCGACAAGCCGCACGGGGCAGGCGAGGGAGGGAGAGATGCCCTGGCCACCAGGGCCCCGTTCTTCCATGTCCGTTTGGATTCGCCAGGAAGTTCATTCATGGTACAGATGGGGAAAAGGCCGCGGTAAGGCATCTCTGGGACCATGGAGCAGAGTCATAGAGTGTTCTGTGGCAAGGAGTGAGACACAGGCTCTGAAGACCATGGGGATACTGGGAGGAACAGATGGGGTTGCATTTGAATTTGAGACCATCTGGGAAAACTCCAGATGCGGAAGGGCTGTATATATCAGTGGCTATCAGTGTACATATATCCGTGTATATATTTGCCTGCGGCACGACTATGAAGTCAGTGCCTTGTCCTCAATCTAGTTCAATCCAATATGACAAATCACACTCTGTGTTACTCTGGGCAAGACAATGCCACTCTCTGGGCGTTCCCCGGGACAGCATTAGCCAGCGTCGGAGGACTGCCTTACTGTGATCACTATGGGGTAGCAGTTAGGGCCGTAAACTCCGCCACTGGGCTTCCCGGGTGCAAATCCTGGCTCTTCCACATACTAGCTCCGTGACCTTGGGCACATTTTCTTAACTTCTCTTTGCCTCAGTGTGTCTATCTGTAAAGTGGGAATAAGATGATTTGGGTCATTTGGGCTATTCACGAATAGTCTGGTTCTTCTTTGGGACACATGACAAGATCATACTTTATCTACATATTTTTTATATAATCTATTCTTTCAAACGGACTCGGAATATTCACAAAAGTAATTTTGTTTCCCTACCTAATTTTCTTTTTTTTTTCCAACTATTTTGAATTTAGGTGTAGCTTTGTGACTTTCTTTAGCCAATAAAAAATGTTAAGTGACTTGCCACATTCTCTGAGCCACCACCACGTCCATGGTGACCACGAAATGACCATGAAAAGCAGAGGCTCCCGCCGACCCGAGCTGGACATGTAGCACATGCAAGAAATAAACCTTTTTTGTTCTAAGCTACTGAGATGTTGCGATTGTTTGTTGCCATGACATAACCCAGCCTAAACTGACAGGTATGTTGTGCTGCTGTGGACTGAATTATGTCCCCTCAAAATCCATACGCTGAAGCCTTAACCCTCAGCGTGATTGTATTTGGAGGTGAGGCATTTGGGGAGGTAATTAGGTTCAGGTGAGGTCATGAGGGTGGGGCCTCATGATGGGATTAGTGCCCTTCTAAGAAGAGACACGGGAAAGCTTGCTGTCCCTCTCCTTCCGTGTGCAAACAAAGAAGAGGTCAGAGGGCACCAGCAAGATGGCGGCAGTCTACAAGCCAGGGGGAGAGGTCTCTTTGGAACCTGACCCTGCTGGGCACCCTGATCACAAGAAAACAAACCCAGTCTACGGTTTATTACAGCAACCCATGCAGACTAAGACAAGTTCCTTTCTCCCAGTGGGGTTGGGACGATTAAATGGGTTACGAATGAAGTGCTCCCAGAGGTGCTGGTACATAGCAACATATAATCATCCATTGCTATTATCATTTGCAATGGGCCATGGAATGGTCCTGGGTGACCAGAACGAAGGTGAGGTTTGTGTCTTTATCTCTTCCCCATGTTTCTCACTCCCATTTCCTGGAAACTTTATTCATTGGTACAATCATTCATCCCTCCAGCCAACATCTGCTAAGGGTTCATTTCGTTCCAGGCCCAAGAGCTCCATTCACTCATTTGACAGACATTTCCAGAGGCCCCAGGAGTTAACCAGGTCTGGTCCCTGCTCCCAAGGTGCTTGAAGGGAGGGACCCAGATGATGACAGCTGAGATGAGCATTCATCTGGTGGAGCTGGGAGAGCCACACGGAGGCTGTCCAATCTGCAGCAGGTGACAGATTCCCCGAAGGAAGAGGCACTTGTTCTAAGCCATGAGGACAAGTGGGATTTATCTGGACAAAAGCTGTCATAAGGAGCACTCCAGGCAGAGGGAAAGGAGTGGGCAAAGCAAGAAGGGGAGGAGGACATACGTGGCCGTCCCAGGGCTGCAGACTCCAATGCACTGGGAGTCCCTGAGCCCACACGAGAAGCCCCAGCAGGGTCCTGGTGGGCAGCAGGACCTCTTCTGCCATACTCCCACCCCTCCAGCCTGGGACAGTGGCCGTGACCACTTCTGTTCCAGCCCACTCAGGTTAACATTCATAGGATATCAGGGCTTTAAGGCTGTTATTACACGGCACATTTTTACCAGGTTCCCCATGCAGCCAGGGAGAACCATGTGGAGTCAGGCCCTTGAGGGGGGTCACTGGGCCATCAGCAGACTCTTCTGGACAACCCACACCTCCAACCAGCCTCTGCCAGCCTGGAAGCTTCACAAGGCTTCCCAGGATGGATTCCCTCCAGAATGGCTGGTGAAGGGTGCTGGGGACGCAGGCAGGAAACAGGGGGCGGGGGACAAGTTTTTGAGGGCATTCCTGGGTCTGTCTCTAGGGTGCAGCAGACCCCTCCACACCAGAGACAAGGAAGGGCAACAAGGCCCCAAAGGCCAACAGCAGAGATGGGCCTAGGCAGATGCAGGAGGAGAGGGTCCAACATTTCAAGGGGAGAGTTCCACTTACCTGACATGGCCTCTTCCCCACAGTCCTGCAAGGTAGCTGTGCCCAATTTATAAATGAGGGGTTGCGTGTCCAAAGTGCCTGGAACATTTCTGAGCTCTGTAAATGTCTGTTGACTGAATGGAGGGGGAGGTGGGATTTGAACACATTCCTGCCTGGCCGGGAGCAAGGACAGTAGGCAGCATGGCTATGTGTCAGGTGGGGCAGGAGGGACTTAGAGAAAAGCCCTGGGCCCGGAAGGTACATGACTGACACTAGACACCACTACTCTTTCCTATATGCAGGCAAGGAGCAGCCTGGGGGCCACTCGGACTCAGGAGCCAAGATGGATTTGGGGTGACATAGTGGCCTCCAGGTGCAGCAGAAAGATGAAACAGACCCAGGGGCACCCTTCCCTCACTTCTGCTACTTGATACTTTAACCTCGGACAAAGGTTGTAGCCTTCCCAAGGCTCAGTTTCCCCATCTGTAAATTAATAGGGCTTATAGAGTTGGAGTTTTAACTTTTTTTTTTTTTAAGTAGGCCAACGTGGAGCTCAATGTGGGGCTTGAACTCATGACCCCAAGATCACGACCTGAACTGAGATAAAGACTCTGACATTTCACTGACTGAGCCACCCAGGCACCCTGGGGGATGTCGGAGCGTTAAAATAAGATAATGGCTTTCAAATGTCCAGTCTAATGTCTGACCTCTAGCAGGTTCTCAGGGATTTCTTCTCCCATTCTTCACCACCGCTTAACCACCTTCTGCTCACCTCCATTCTCCGTCACAAACAGGCTGCTGCCAGGGGCCAGAATGCGACAGCGCCTGAGCTTGCAGGAGGGGCTGAGCGCATGGGGATCGAGGGGCCACTCAGCATTTCCGTCCCCTGGCCACCTGTGAGGCTCATTTCCCCTTCACCGGCTTCGTTTCAACACCTGAGAAACAGGAGGAAGAGGGTTGAGCTGGCCCATTTTTGACATCCCTTCTGGCTATAAGAGAAATAAATACCAGTTATGGGTCTTGGGGCATGCTGCCTTCCACCAGGCCATCGAAGAGACCTATTCCACAGCACAAGGTCCTTATTGTCCAAACAAACCCATTCCCCCTCCTCCCATTGCAGTGGGTCACCTGGATCAAAGACTTCCTATCCCATCATCCCTTGCAGCAAAATGTGACGCATAATTAACTTCTGGCTGACGGAGGTGCTGTGTGGCAGCTTCTGGGAATTTATCTTAAGAGACAGCTATATACCCTTAACTCCTTCTCCATACCTTCCTTTTTCCAGAAGGCTGGAATGTGGGAATGACTGGAACAACTATTTGGGCGTGAGGTCCTTAGAAATGGAGGCCACGCCGTGCAAAGCAGCAAGCTAGAAGGAGTCTGGGCCCCTGAGGGCTTCATGGAGACAGCCACCAAGGCAGCCCACACAGCCTCCCTCTGGACTCTCTTTCAGCAGAGAAATCAGATTTTATTTCCCTTAAGCACTGTTATTTTGGTCTCTGTTACTTGCAGCCAAAACTTAAAAATTACCGGGGGAAGTCTGCATAATCTGTCTATAAGGCACATGGTGTGTGAAAACAGGGGGCACCCAGAGCCTTGCTTGTGCACAAGTGGCTTGCCGCGCTCTCATCAACTGCATGGGGTCCCTTGAAAAATCCAAACGGGCCTCACGCAGGTGAGTGCGCATGCGTGAGGGTTCGTGTGTGTTGGTCTCCTGAGGACCCAAATATTCTGAACTAAACCGAGGAAGCGCTCTCCCAGGGTGTGAGTACAATCCAGATTTCCCAACTGCAGCTTTCCTGAGCTATCCAAGAAGTTAACTCAGCTACCCTGTAGTGGAGGGTGGGCGGGGAGCGGGGGTGGGGGGTGGGGGCTAAGGGAATGCAGGCCCCCTCCTTTGATTTGCATTGTAGTTGACCCAGAGCGCTAGCTGGCCCCTCCAGGCTAATGCTGCTCATTGTTCTCTTGTGAGCATTAGTCTTGAAGCACATGTGTGCACAGCAAAGACGGAGTGTCTATTAACAGGGACGATGATTAGCGATTCATGTATTAAGGTCATGTTTATACTTCCATTGTCAACGGTGGTCATTATTTATTTGAAAGGAGGCCTTTCTCATTTACTGGGCATCACAGCTATGAGTAAGAGCATGTGGAAGGCTTAATAATTTTCATACGGTGGGGACTGGAAAAGAGAGGGCTGAGGCTCCCTGTGGCAGCCAGGAGAAGGGCCATCCCACGGGGAGCTGGCCCACATCACAGACAGGGAAGCACATCCATGAGACAGGAGAGGGGATGGTCAGGGACCACCTGGTGGCCTCCGATGGAGCTCCAGCTTCTCGGCCCAGACAAATGACCTCCCAGGATACCAGGGGAACTTGCAGATGTGAACTCAGACCCTCCTTCAGGAATTTTGGAGAAATCATGGAGAGCTGGAGGCGGGATACATGACCAAATTCGTCATCCCCCAAATGGGAAGCAAGTGCATTTTTAGCAAGTACAGCTGGCGGGAGGCAGTGTGGCGATGGGGAAAAGAGCGGGGTTTGGAACTAGAATCTCTACTGGTGGGGCACTTGGGTGGCTCAGTCGGTTAAGCGTCTGCCTGCGGCTCAGGTCATGATCCCAGGGTCCTGGGATAGAGTCCCACATTGGGCTCCGTGCTCAGCAGGAAGCCTGCCTCTCCCTCTCCTCCCCGCTGGTGCTCTTGCTATCTCTCTCTCTCTCGAAATAAATAAATAAAATCTTAAAAAAAAAAGAATCTCTACTGGTTTGTGTGACCTTGAGACCTTGGGTAAGTCCTTAAGCCTTGCTTTGCTTATCTGTGAAATGGGGATAATAACCCTACCAGCTCATGTTGAGAGTTGCATCAGATAACGTATGAGATTTTCCTAGAAGGCCAGATACAATACAGCTGACCCTTGAACAACGTGGGGGTTCAGGGTGCCAACGGCCCGCACAGCTGAAAATCTGCATATAACCCTTAACTGCCCCCAAAACTGAACTACTATAAGCCTGTTGTTGACCAGAAGCCTTACCAATAACATAAACAACCTATTAACACATATTTTGTAAGTTCTATATATTGTATACTGTATTCCTGCAATAAAGTAAGCTAGAGAAGAGAAAACGTTGTGAAGAAAATCATAAGGTGGGGGTGGACCTGGGTGGCTCAGTGGGTAAAGCATCTGACTCTTCGTTTCAGCTCAGATTGTGATCTCAGGGTGGTGGGATCGAGCCTCATGTCGGACTCCGTATTCAGGGCAGGGTCTGCTTGTCCCTCTCCCTCTGCTCCTTCCCCTGTGTGCTCTCTCTCAAATAATAAATAAATAAAATCTTTTAAAAAAAGAAAATCATAAAAAAGAGAAAATACGTTTACAGTACTGCACCGTATTTATGAAAAAGTAATCTACATATAAGTGGACCCGGGCACTTCAAGCCTGCGTTGTTCAAGGGTCAACTGCATTACTTTCCTTCTCCTTCCCCGATAAGCCAGCCACATTCTCTTCTGAGACATGGAGAAGGGTTTGGAAACAGTCTGGAAGGAATGTGCTTCTCCTGAGAGAAGAAAGATCCTGTCCAATTCATCTCTTTCTGTCTCATGGACAGAAGAGCTTCAGAGGTCAGAGGGAGTGGCCAACAGAAAGGAGGTTTATTTTAAACAAGTATTTGCAAGAGTCTCTCGTGTCAGAGGCTCTGGAATCAGTGACGGTATCCACCTGGATTGTTCACGGGCTCCGCTGGACTGGGCTCATGGAGCAGAGCGAGTCGGGAAGGGCCGCGGCGATATTGGAACAGGTCATTGGACTTTCAACTGGTTAAATAGTTGTATTCAAAGGGTAATGACCGCTGGCCTCGGATCAGCCCAGTGGACGTCTCTGGCAGAGCGACACAGAGATCTGTTAGTGTGATCTGCTTCTGCCTGGAACCGTATTACCAATGCATTCAATAAAGAATGAGGAAATCTTGGGGCGCCTGGGTGGCATAGCGGTTAAGCGTCTGCCTTCGGCTCAGGGCGTGATCCCGGCGTTATAGGATCGAGCCCCACATCGGGCTCCTCCGGTATGAGCCTGCTTCTTCCTCTCCCACTCCCCCTGCTTGTGTTCCCTCTCTCGCTGGCTGTCTCTATCTCTGTTGAATAAATAAATAAAATCTTTAAAAAAAAAAAGAATGAGGAAATCTGCTCATCAAATTCAGGTGACAGAAAAAGCTACTCAGGAGGAGACAAAAATTATGAGGACTTCTACAAACATACTTTAGCCTAATCCTCACAACCACTGCCTGAGGCTGGGACCGTTTTATTATTCTCATGTCATGCTTGAGGAAGCTGGGGTTTAGACAAGGGTACATGACTCACCCAAGGCCACACGGCCAGAAAGTAGCGGGGCCCGAATTTGAACGGAGGTCCAACAGAGCTTGTCTTGGAGTTGTTGCGTGCACATGAAATTCCCAAAAACTTGGAGAAGAAGGCAAGAAAGGGGTCCTTCCAGATTCCGTTCATTCTTTCATCCAACCAATATTCAGAAAACACCCAGTACCTCTTGGGCCCATTCTAGGTCCTGCTGATACAGGGGAAACAGGAGTGTCCAGAATCCTGCCCTTACAGTCCAGGGAGAGGAGGGCGCTGGGGGAGGTGAACAATAAATAAATAAATAAATAAATAAATAAATAAATAAATAAATAACCCCCCCACACACACACACAGGAAGGTGAATTAGGTAATTTTAGAAAAAGGGGTAACATAGCCAAAGCATTTATTGAAGGGCGCCTGGGTGGCTCAGTCGTTAAGCGTCTGCCTTCAGCTCAGGTCATGATCCCAGGACTCTGGGATCGAGCCCCACATCAGGCTCGCTGCTCAGCGGGAAGCCTGCTTCTCCCTCTCCCACTCCCCCTGCTTGTGTTCCCTCTCTCGCTGCCTCTCTCCCTGTCCAATAAATAAATAAAGTCTTAAAAAATTTTTATTGAGCGTCAGATATTGTTCTAAATTCAACAATCCCATGAGGTAGGTGCTATCATTACTTCTACTATACAGATAAGGGACACTGAGGCACAGAGCTTGAATGCCCAAAGTCACAGGGCTCTTGCTAAGAGGGGACCATTTACCTTCAGAGCCCAGACAGTGCCCTGCTCAGCATCTGACAAGCACAGGGTGAGGAAGGGCTGGAGGGGGTCAGGGCCAACCACCATGATGCCTAGTAAGGTGGTCAGAGAAGACCACGATATGGGTGTGACATCTGAGCCTGAGGGAGGAGCCCTGACCCGTGCGAAGGCTGAGAAACAGAAAGATGCCCAGAGTGGCTGAACCTGACTGAGCCAGGGGTCAGAGGGACCGGCAGGGCCAGGGGGTTGCAGGCTTTGTAGGTCATAGCAAAGAGTTTGGACTCCTCTTTACTGTGAGAAGTCCAGGCAGAAGTTTATTCAGGAGAAAGTAATCAGGGGCATTCTCCGTGGATCTGGCCCTCCTGGGGCAGCCCTGGAGACCAAGGCACACGATTTGTGACTTGATAGTCCTCTGAGCACCCACCTTCGGCCAGCCCTACCGCCTGGTGCTGCCACATCTTCCTGAACTTTCTCTACGTTCTCTACTTGCATTCAAAAGCTCAGGACCCTACCCAGGTCTGTTGAGTACCCAGCTGGGGACAACCCAGAGGCTACCCTGGCCTTCTGAGGGCCTTCTGTGCGCTGTGGATTTCCTCCATGCTGAGTGGGGACCTAGAGGACACACAGAGGCCCCAGCTCACGCACTCAGGGGTTTGCTTGAGCCATTAGCACAAGTAATTGAACACACCAAGATGGAACTTCCCAATAAGAAATGTGAGACCTGCCCTTGGATTCAGAAGAACAATCAAAAGAGTTGGGAAGGAGGGCGAGCTGGGGAGATGGGGATCCAGGGAGGGGGCGAGTAGGGAGGGGGCGAGTAGGGAGGTGGCGAGCTGGGAGAAGGGCAAGTCAGGGAGGTCAGAGAGTCAGGAGGGGGACACTGGGAAAGATGAGAGCTGAAGAGCAGAGAGGCAGGAAGTGGCAGATAAGGGGGGGGGGGGTTGGGGAGGAGAGGGAGCCGGAGAGGAAGGGAAGGAAGGGAAAGGAAAGCCAAGGAAGAAGGGGAGCTGTGGAGGAAGAAGAGTCAGGAGGGGGAGCCAGGGGAGGAGGGGGAGTCAAGGAGAAGGATGAACCAGGGAAGAATGGGAGTCAAGGAGAAGGGGGAGCTAGGGAGGAGGGGAAGCAGAGAGGAGGGGAGCTGGCTCAGCGGAGGCAGCTCAAGGAAAAGGACACTGGAATTAGGAGGACAACCGCACTCTTGGAGTGAGCCGACTGAATGGTGCCAGGGTGGCTAGGCCAGGCTCCTGCTTATCCATGTGCCTCCTCCTTCCCACTTGCCCGTCCTGCACAGAGGCTCCTGGAGCAGGGGCTCTGCGGCCTTGTCCCAGGCATGGCCTAGAGAAGTGCCGGCAGGGAGTGGGCACAGAGAGTCTGCGTTGGAGGAGGGAAGCCTGCAGGAGACGGTGTCCCACTGCGGGAAGCTTGGCCGCAGCAGCTCATGACTGCTGGAGCATGTCGGCCCGTAGCAGCTTCCAGAAGGGCCCTTGTGCTGTGTTGGAACATCAGCTGAGAGCGGTTGGGGGTCAGGACATCTGCTGTGGGGAAGCCTATACGGGAATAACTCCAGAGGGCAGAAGGAGAGCTATTTCAGTACTTTACAGGAAGAATGTTCAAACAATCTGGCGCACGCTGAAATGGGCTGGTTTGTGAAGCAGGGAGCGCTCTGTCATGGGGAATGTTCAGGTAGAGAACGCGAGATCACAGAGAGCCTGTGAAGGAGAGGCTTCTGCGTTCCACCGACACGAGCGCCCGCTGGGTGCCAGGCTCTGGGCAGGGTGCCGGGAGCACCGGGAAGAATCAGACCCAGCCCGGCCCTCGGGAAGCTACCCTTCTGTGGCAGACGTCCACCAGGAAAGCCAACATGCCGGAAGTGCGATCTGTGTGGCAATAGCGGCCACCCCCAAACAAGGGCGAAAAGGATGGGACAAAGACAGGGTTTCCCGAAGGCCGTGCTGACAAAGTGAGGCCATCAAGAAGCAATGGGCACTTGCCTAGCAGCTACAGAAGACATGGCCAGAGGGGCCTGTGCTCCTGCTCCTCCAGGCTAGGGCCCTCCCCACCAGGTGTGGCCAGAAGAGAATGCGGAAGAGGCGGCAAGATGGTGGCCAAGGGCCGCCGGAGCGGGTGCTCCCAGAAGCCCAGTGGGGCTGCAGCTCTGGGTCTGCACGCATCTCGTCACTGGTTGAGGGGCCTTCGGTCACCAGCTGCAGGTGCCTGAGACAACTGCAAACCCAGGGCTGCTTGAGCATTCTTGAAGAACACTTCCCATGAAAACATGCAATGGGGTATGAAACCCATGTGGGTCATGATAAGACATTTCAACCTCGCATTTGTCAATGGAAGACAATGAACAGTTTTTAGGGTCTTAAAATATAGTTTCAACCGTTGTAAGACAGTTTTACATTTTCATCAGCTATTTGTGTGGATAGTGCTTCTCATCGAAGGCAGCTGTGACGACGTTGTCGTTGAAGACTGCTGGTGCGTGTCCTGCATTTGGGCAATGTCACAGAAGCCCTCACCAGTGTGCGAAGCTGGGCCACGGGGAGACAGGACCTCTCCCTACGATGTCTGCAATTTTTTTAGTGAGTCTATAATTATTTTCAAATAAAAAAATTTAAAAAAAAAAACACCTCTTGCTCCAGCATGGCATGCAGACACATTAAGCATTAAACCTGACACAAAAACAAATTTTGTTATGGAAGCAGCTGTTTCTCATTTAATTAATTTTTGAAGGAAGGCTTTTGGAAGCTTATTTAAATTGGTTATTTATTTATAGTATGCTCCCTTATACATTTTATTTTCCTAGCATACTTTTATAAAATAGAGAAAAAAGCATAATTCATTTTTTTAGTCTTTTTTTCTTTCTCTTTCTTTCTCTTTCTTTCTTTCTTTCTTTCTTTCTTTCTTTCTTTCTTTCTTTCTTTCTTTTTCTTTGCCCCCTGGTATCCTTAGTGTCTCCAAAGTGCCCACAAATGGCTAACTTTCCATATGTGCTCTAACCTGGAAATGGGTGGGGCTGCTGTCCAGGAGGTGGGACCTGTGAGTGTGTGGGGGAGTCACCAGGGTTCCCAGGAGCCAGAGGGCAGGGCGGCCTGCAGAGGCGGGGCTGGGTAGGCTGGGGCCACTGAAGTGAAAGGTGGGTGGCATTGGGACAATGGCGAGAAGGGAAAAGGGAGCCCTGATCCAGGGTCAGCGTAGTCAGGGGCTGCCAAGAGAAGAGATTTGCAGCCGAGAGGGCGGCTGCCCCTCGGAGGAGCTCTTGGACACTATTCCGACCAGTAAAGTGCCAAAAAAGGAATGGCCGAGAAAGAATGGCCTTTCTGCCCCGGAAGAGTCGGCCTTGCACCCCGGCCTCATTCCCAGCATTCCAGGGGGGCAGCTGAGGGCCTGGGGCTGCAGGGAGCCCAGCACCCCACCTGTTCCCCTCTGCACCCGCAGGAACCGGCTGCCACAGCCCCAGCTGAAAACACAGTGCCATCCTGAGGGGATGACAGGGACCTCGAGGGCACGGCCTGCTCCTGCCACCAGCTCTTCGGTGCCTGGGGCCCGGAGGAGGCCCTCCCCAGCGGGTTGGGAAGGCTCGGGACACCCCGTGGCCCCTGGCAGGGCCTCTCGCCAGGCTGGCCTGCGTGTTCAGTGGACGCCGAGAACATGTCTGTCTGACGAGTCTCCAGCCTTCTCCCGAGCTGGGTCTGAATGGAAACATTATCACAATTTAATTACCTTTCACAAACGCAGCCTGAGAAACCCCACTTCTTGACCACAATGCCAACCTCGAATGGAGCCAGGGGTGAGCGGAAGTTGTGCCCCCCCCGGGGGCCAGGGGAGAGCCCCTGAGGAGCTGCACACACTTTAATGAAGTTTAAAAAGTGACCCACGGGCCCCTGACCCACATGGGGCCGCTCAGGGTCCCCCCCAGCCTGCGACGGCAAACGCCAGAGCCAGGCACACAGGTTGTGTTTGGACCGGCTCAAGGGCTGGGTTTTGTTCTCTCCTTTCTTCCTTCCTTTCTTTCTTCCTTCCTTCCTTTCTTTCTTTCTTTCTTTTTTTTTTTTTTTAATAAAACGGGTGATAAAGGGTCCTGCCAGGAACCATTGTCTTCCACAGTCTAAAGTGTTTGAAATTAATTTATCCGCTTAGGATGGTGTATAAATTTCTCATTACGAGTGTCAGTGATGAACAAGAAACCATTCCAAGAAATGTCTCGGGCCCTTGCCAAGCCGCGGGCCCTGGGTCCCTCGCGGAGCCGGTGCCGGCGACAAAGGGTTTCACACAGTCAGGAGCGTTAACTATGCATGCTTTCGCGTTGCCCGGGCTCAGCCAAATGCCCTGTGAGAACGACACGTCCACACCCGGTTTTATTATTCCACACAGATGCCGGCTTGTTGTGTATTTCCAGCTTTATGGAACATAATGTGGGGTGTTGGGGGTTTTGTTGTTGTTGGGCATATGCTTTTCTCCTTTACCTCTCCCCAGCCCCTTCTTTCAGTGACCCACCCCCATCCGCCCCCCAAAAAGGCTGGGACAGGGGGAAGTGGGGAAGGTTCTTGGAAGGGCTTCGGATAAGGTGGGGGAGGGGATGAAATGAATTGAGTCTCTTTGAGGTGTGTGTGTTGGGGGGAGGGTGTGGAAACTAAAGAGAGGAAAGGGGAGGGGAGGGGGAGGTTAAGCCCTGGGAAAAAAATGGCACCCCTTGGCCCAGGCCGAGCCCGACTGCCAGCTACACCCGGGCGGGTGGCAAGCGGAGAGAGGCACGGCCCCACCATGCTGCCAGCCATGCTCGTGGCTGCCCTGGCACCCCAGGGGACTCAGCTCCAAAGGGAGGAATCCCCAGGGTGCTCCTGCCATGTGTCACCCTCTATTCCCAAATGCAAATGGCAACCCCAAACTCCAAGGGCTGAAGAGGCCACGGGGCTGAGACTCAGGCCCAGGCCCCTGACGGTGCTGTTGGCCCGGCCTCCTGCCCCCTCAGCAGCCAGGCAGCCTTCTTTGTCCTCCCACCGAAGCCCAACCAGTGGCCCCAAGGTGAGGGTCGAGGCCACTCTGCCTGCTCTGGTCTGCCCTGTCTGTGGGCTTTTGCCACAGGCTTCTCCTCAGGAACCTCGGGCAGGTCTTCACCCACTAGGAGAGCAAGGCCCAGAGGGAAACAGGGAGCCAGACCCAGGAGCTTGGCCTGGTCTTTATGGGTTCTAGTTATGGCTCAGCAGAGGGTGGCTTTTCCAAGAGTCACTGGGTTGGGGACAAAGCTCAGACCTAACAAGGCGGGGCAGGAGGGCTGGCCGGGGAGTCAGGAGACCCCATTGGAATCTTGCCTCTCTCACCATCTCCTTGGGTGACCCACGCCCAGTCCTGCACCCCTCTGAACCTCTGTGCCCTTCTCTGTACATAGAGAGCTGGGCCCAGGGATTTCTATGCAGCCCCTGGCTCCAAGCTCCAGGATGGAGAAGAGAGGCAGGCTGTGCAGGCCACTGATGCTTTTGACACTGCCTGTGAATTTGACAGCTCAGGAGGGCTGGGGGGCTGGGCCAGGTGCTGAGGCCTAGCTCAGGAGGGAGGCCTGCAGGGGATGCTGCCTGCAGAGGCCACCCCAGCCCCTGAGATATGCCTGGCCCCTTTCTAAACACAGCGCTTTCTTCTTCGAGGATCCTGGCCAGAAGGGCTAGGCATGCTCGGACCAGGGGGCCACCTCGCAGAACCACCAGTCTCAGCTGACACGCTCACTCCCAGCTTCTGTGTGCCTGGCTGCTGAGGGCAGAGCCTCTTGGAATGGCTGATTGGGATGCCTGGCAAGTCACCGGCCCTGGGCGGTGGGCCAGCCCACAGTCCCTGCGGAGGTGGCCTCATTAAAGGCCTCATGGTCCAGTGGGCAGGGCATCAGACTGGACATCTGGAGGCTTGGGGCCTGGTCCAGCTTGCTGCTGCTTTGCTGGGTGACCTGAAGCAGATTACTTGGCCTCTCAGTGCCCCATCTGCCCCCTGCCTCCTCCCTGTCTGGCAGGGCTTTCTGGAGGGAATATTAATGGGGCAACTCACAGAAGCCCAGATTCTATAGCACCTCGCCTTTAGCCATGCCAGCCATGCCAGGGGTTGGCAGAGACATGAAGGAACCCTTCCTTCTGAAACCCTCTGAGAACCTCATCCCAGCATTGCCTCCTCAGGCTGCCACAGGCCTGGCTGGGGGGCAAAGCTATGAGGGCTTCCCAAAGCAAGAAGGGCCGTTAGGATGACCTTTTGCAGGTGGGGAAACTGAGGTCAGGAAGCAGAGCTTGGTGGTGGCTTGGCCGGGCTGGGAGCCAGGGCACCCATCCTCTGGGTCCTTCTATTTCTTCCCTGGGCTGTTCACTCCAGCCTCTCCTTCCTGCCACGGTCGCCACAATAGAGCTCTCCACCCAAGGATCTAACCCTGCCAATCCCTATGTCCGCCCCTTCCATGACCTCCCGTCGTCTGGGTGGCTGAGCACTTCAGCTGGCCCCCTGGGCCCCTTCTCTGCAGCCTCCTCTATTGCTTTCCTCTAGCCATGCCCCACCCAGGGTCCAGCCCTTGACCACTGGTGCCATCCCTGCCACCTGGGGGGCCTCCTCTGCTTGTCTTTTGGGTGAACTGATGGCCCTTCAGCCTAACATCTCTGCATTAAACCTGCTTCAAGCTGTCCCCCAAAGGCACTTTGGTCTTGCAGCATGCAGACCCATCTCCGTCAGACCGCGGCCTACCTGGATGGCGGGGGCCGTGCAGGGCAGGACCTGCTTTTCTGTCATATTGGGGCCCCAGGATAGGCCCGGGGCTCGGCACGGAGTAGGCGCACAGTAGATGCGAGCTGAATGAAGACTGAGAGGTCAAAGCCAGCACCCTGATCCTGTTAGCCCCCTACTCATTTCCCTTCCCCTCCTCTCAGTCCTTCACTTATAATCTTTGTCCAAGGAGCTGTGACTCATGAGGGTCCTTGCGCTGCCCTGCAGCTGCACCCCCACTCCCACACCCTAGCACTGCAGGGCCAGCCTGTGATGGTCCACCCACACTTTTCTGTTTGTTCAGTTGTCTGAGCCCCCGGCTCATCATCGTAACAGTACTTTCTGCTCATTGCACCTTACCTTCCATTACGCAGGTAGCTATACAATCCTGCAATAACCCTCCGGCTCCGTTTATGGCAGAGAAACTGAGGTGCAGAGATATTAAGTGGTTTCTCGGGGCTCACGCCTGGGAGAGGCAGGACCTAAATTAAAGCTCATGCTCCTGTCCCCACAGCACCCACTCTCTTCCAAGCCTTGCCAAGGGGGCTGCTTAGAGGCATGGAGTGAACTGAGTTGCCAAGGGCCAATAAGGAATTTTCTAGGTGGCCCTTTCCCACTGGCATTGGTATTTTAACCGGAGTCTTCAGAGCGTACCCCAAAGGGGCTTGCTGATGGGAATACGACACCATTGTCCGATGTTAACACGATTTCTCTCTCTGTATCTCAACAACATACACAATGGACTTGTGAAGGTTAACCCTTCTTTCTGTTTTCCCCCACTATCGCTCTAATTACTTTTTTTGTAATTTTTTTTTTTTTAACCTAAGCCTTCTAAGGCCTGTGGCTTGGGGCAAGAGCCAGAAATGAAATGTTAAATAAAATCCCGAAGGCTTTAAGATACCAATTCTCCTCCAACTAACTTGTACATTCAACACGATTCCCATGAAAGCCCTTGTAAGATTTTTTTTTAATTTCTATTTTTTTGACAAACTGGTTCTAAAATTTTTATGGAGAAGCAAGGGACTGGAAGAGCCAAAACAGATTTGAAAAAGAGCGAAGTGAAGGATTTCAAGAATTACTATAAAGCTACAAAAATCAAGACAATGTGTTATTGACAAAAAGACACAGATCAATGGAAGAGAACAGATAGCTCAGAAATAGTAACACAGAGATATGGTCATTGATTTTTGACAAAGATTTAGGCAATTTAATCTTTTCAACACATGGTGTTGGGACAGTTGGACCTCCATATTCAAAGACACAAACCTGGACCCTTATTCATCTTCTATAAAAATTAACTCAAAATAGATAACAGACCTTAACATAAAACTTAAACCCATAAAACTTCTAAAAGAAAGACTTAGAGAAAATCTTTGTGACCTTGTGTTAAACAGAGATTTCTTAAGATATATCAGAAAAGCACAATCCATAAAAGAAAAAAAACCTGATAAATTGGATTTCATCAAAATTGAAAACCTCTGCTTTGGGAAAATCCATAAGGCTCCCATGGTAGCCACGGGAGATGAGCCTCTCTGCCTTGAGGTGGGCGGTGTCTGGGAAGCCCAATGAGCAGCTGCAGGGGGGGCCAGAAAGATGGTAGCAGGCACGTGCGGGCTGGGACTGGCTGCAAATCTCTCCCCGCAACGGTGCACAAGTTAAATCACCTTCAGTAGGTCCCTTAACCTCTCTCAACCCACGGCTTCTCATCCATACAATAACTGCTTCTGGAAAAGTTGCTTGGAGAAACAAATGAGATAGGAAATACACACTCAATAGTGGCAAATTCCTTTCTCTTTTCCTTCCTCTCCCCAGAGAGGATATAGACCAATTAAGGAGACAGAATCAATACATGTGAAAGAACCAGAAAAGTTTCTAATTGAAAGAATTACCAAAAGGACAGACCGGGAAAAAGGAGCCTCTGATCTAGCCTCCAGGCTGTTTGATGTCCTCCCATAAGAAGCCCTGAGCCAGCCCAAAGTTCTGAACCTGGATGGTTAAGGGAGGAGACACGGGGAGATTCACCTTCGGTCCGGGGTTGCCAGTGGTTCTACAAGCCAAGACTGAGGAGCGTGTCAAGAAAGGGGACTGGAGGAAGAAGGAGGTGTGGAGGAGAGTAGAAAAGAGAAAACAGGAGTGTTAAGACCAAACTACAGCAGAGGAGAGTGGGGAGGGGAAAATAATTTTGGAAAGAGGGAGACTCCTGCCAACAAGAGCCTCAGAAATGGTAACTGGAATGATGAATGAGTTAATCCCAGACCTCAGTACCCTCCCATGAGCCGTGGCTGCTTAGAGGGTGAAGCTGACCCCAGACTCAGCAGGAAAGACGATGGGCAGTGCCTGCCCGGGTGAGCAATTGAGGGGTGGCATATGGGCTATATTTTTGCTGAGCTGGAACAGGAACTCTGTAACTATAAGGAGTTTATTCAGTTCAGGAGCAAACAGCTGTCCTCAGCAATGAAGTCTTATTTGGTTCCAGAACCATATTAAAATGATGCATGGTGGGGGGCTGCGCCTGGGGGATTCAGTCAGCTAAGAGTCTGCCTTCAGCTCAGGTCATGATCCCAGGGTCCTGGGATGGAGCCCCGCATCGGGCTCCCTGCTCAGAGGCGAGTCTGCTTCTCTCTCTGCATCTTCTGCCCCATTCGTGCTGATGCTCTCTCAGATAAATAAAGTCTTCTAAAATAAAATAAAACAAAACAAAATGACACATGGGTTAATAGATCCAATGCAATTACCTGTAGGTCAGGAAATTGTATATTTTAGAAAGTATTTGATGCAAAGAGATACAAGAAAACCCCTTGGCCTCAGAGCGCAAATGATCCGTGGTCTGTGAATGTCAGCTACACAAAACACTTCATTCTCAAAGTGATGGGAGATCAGGGCGTTTTAGCTCAACGAGTGTGGAACTGAGAAGCATCATGGCAGGGTCCACGGTAGGGAAGCTAGCAGGTGTGACAGTGGCCAGGAGCATGGCTCAGTAGTCAGGAGAAAAGGGGGAGAAATATCATCAGCTATCTTATAGCCGCACGGTGCGTTTAAAGGGCAAGGGGGGCCCTGGACGCTTCCCTTCAACTCAACAAGCATGGATTGAACCCCTCCTCTGTTCCAGGTTCTGAGCCCGACACTGGGAATAAACAGAGACCTAAGCTAGGGTAGGAGTTCCCTGTCCTGAAGGCATGTGGAAGGGGGATTCCCGTCTGGTTGGCCCATCCTTGTACTGGCATCCTGGCTGAGATGGGTCATCAGGGACGTCTGGGTGGCTCAGTCGGTGAAGTGTCTGCCTTCAACTCAGGTCCTGATCCCGAGTTCTGGGATGGAGCCCCATGTCGGGCTCCCTGCTCAGCGGGAAGTCTGCTTCTTCCTCTCCATCTGCCTCTCCCTTCTCCCTCTGCCTCTCCCCTTTCCCTCTGCCTCTCAGCTCTGCCTCTCCACCCTGTTCATGCTCACTCTCTCAAATAAATAAATAAAATCTTTAAAAAAAAATGAAATGGATCATTAGTTCAGTGTCCGTAAAAGTACCTGGAGTCTGATGATGTCACTCCCCTGCTAATGTCCTTCAACGGGTCCCCACTACTACTTCATTACTGGACTGAAGTCCAAGCTGCCAAGGCCTGAGGACTCTAGCCCCCGCCGACCTCCCCATTTCCTACCCAAGCGCCCCCTCAATCTTAGCTCACTCAAACTGGGATTTTCCCCATGTTCTGATCTCTTCCCCACCTTTGGGACATCCCCACCTGATCCCCCATCACCGGCACATCTCCTGCCCCACCTTCACACCTCAGCTTCATTGTGGCTTCCCTGGGGGGACAACTGTGACCATTGGCTTGGGTGAGGTCCCCTGTTGAAAGGCATACTGTATGGTCCACAACTTCACGGCATTTAGCACAAGTGCAATTAGATATGCGCTGTGTGAAGGCTCCATGAACTTGGGGACCAGGCCCCTCTCCTTCACAGCTCTCACCCCAATATGGAGAGAGACACTGCGGTTGGACTATACAGCTCCGGCCACATGCAGTGGAGAGTTGCTGAGTCTACTGCAGATGCGTCCAGATTCTTCTCGTTCAAGGACAGTGAGAAACCTCGGCCACCAGGCTCCATACTGGTCCAGATTTCCTTCCTCCTTATCTTCCCTTGTCTGCTGCTCAGCTTCCGCACCCCCCTCACCTTGTGGCCTGGAAGGTCACACTCCGTGTCAGCGCCGTCATGGCCATATCCAGAGTCTCTGTCTCTGAGATTGTTCTCATCTCCCTTTGTTGGGTCTGTATCCACCATTTTCTTAAGTAGCTTTGCTTCCCCACCTGGCTTAGTACCATGCCTGCGGCTTAGCCCTGCCCCCATGGTGGCTTTGCTGGCTGCTCACCAGATCGAGCTTTTACTGCAGAGCTTTTGGGACCAGAGGTAGCTCAAAGTGAGGCAGGGGGATTGACTCCCTGATAGGGGTCTGAGTGGCAGGCCCTGATCCCTGTGTTCCTTTAGCAGTGCAATGGAAAGGGGGGATTCCAAAGTTACTCTGTGTGCATGAACATTGAATCCTCACTGAGGACCCTGAGGCCAATCGCTTAACACAGACACAGCCCCCGTCTCTATGCAAAAGGAGCCTCTCATGGGGGTGGGGGTGAAGCGGAAAGGGAGCGCCTGGCTCTGCCTAGCACAGTGCCTGGCACACAGCTGTTGCTTCCCAGAGGGCAGTCCTTCCCCTTCCCTTGAACACCCGGATGGCGTAGGCAGGCCAGCGTTATAGTCTCAGGTTACGGACGCAAGGGTCTCCGGGCTCTCCCAGCAGTGGGCTCTTTTCAAGGGTAAAGAGTGCTCCCAAGGGTGCACTCATCAGGCCTCTTCAGGGCTGTAGAGCACAGCGGGGAGACTGTAATCTGGCACTGTTGAATGGGAACACTCCTGTCAAGAGGCTGGGGCCACGAATGGCACCGTGAGGATGGACCCTGGGTGAAAACACAGCCACTCTCCTGGATTTGCCCCACCTGGGCCCCAGACCACACTGACCCTGAGTCACTCTCCGAGTTGGGGTAGCAGGGGCAGATCAGCGTCCCTGCACTGCTCCTGGGCACCACGGCGGGCACATCAAGTCACAGCACGTCCGCCTTATTTGCCAATCTGTTGACTGTGCCCCCTGGCCCTCAAGTCCCTATTCACTGGGCGGTAAACATGTTACCTAGCAACCAAGTGTCAATATCAACAAAGGCGCGGATGAAGTTGTTAATCTGGAGAGAGTGACAGCGGGCCCGGCGCTCTGCGCTGGCTCCTCCACTTATTGTCTGCCACTTAGACTGGCCCACGAGGATATCAACGCTCAAAAGACCCCACATCTCCCTCCACTATGAAAATTAAATGAAGTGTGCGTCTCAGGCAGGGAAAAGGCACCGGCACTGGCCTGCCTGGGGATCTTGTTTTTCTTTTCTCCTTCCTCCCCCCCAGTGCGGTGGCCCGTGGGGTAGAGTGCTTCCCCTGAGGGCAGTGACCGCTGCTAATTTCCAGGAACAATGTGGACACTCCAGGGCCGGGCTGCGCACCCGAAGAGACATGCCCGTCATTTGTCCTGTTCGCGGGGCTCCAGGTGGGGTGAGGAGGGCACAGCTGGCTCTGAGACTCAGCCCCGCGCCAGGCTCAGGCCACGGGTTGTCACTAAAGAACAGGATCAGGCCGAGTGCATGGCAGGGGCTGCGAGGGTGGCTGGGGGCCCAGCAGGTGCCTCCTGCCTGGAGCTCAGATTCCAGTGGAAACAGCCCATCAGCCGATAAAGAAGTGGGTCCATCATGCAGCTATCTGGGGAAAGAGCGTCTCCAGAGGCAGGTTGGCAGATGCCAAGTCCTGAGGATGGGGTATGTTTTGTGCTTTTAAGGAGCAGCAGGAAGGCCCCAGTGTCTGTCTGTCTGCATGGAAAGAGGGGGCTGGCATGAGGTAGGAGGGAGGTCTCAAAGAACACAGCCGCCTTGCAAGGCCTGGGGGACCAGGACCTCAGAGTTCTTCTAAGGGGGAGAGGGAGCCAGTGCAGAGTTCCCATTTCGGGGTGACTTGGCCTAATTTCCACTGCAGCCACTTTGTGGAGTAGGGAATGCAGGGGCCTGGTGTGAGCCCAGAAACCAGTTAGGGGGCTCCAGGAGAGGCCAGGTAACAAGTGAGGAGGGGGTAGTTTTATCACGTCCCCAGGAGGCACCCCCTATAGCTGTTGGTGGAGGAGTGGAGAGGGCATGAGCGGGAGCTAGCCTGGCTGGGCCTGGGGCTCGGGAAGAGGTTGCAGGGAGAGTCTGAGAGCTGAGCTGCAGGCTTGACGTTGACAGAGCTCCTCGCCTCTCAGTGCCTGTTCCTCATGGGTGAAGCACACTCCTTTTTGTCCTGTTTACCTTCCAGAACACTGGGAGGACAGGCAGCACTTCCAGGGGGGAGGACCACAGGTTTGGAGTCTGGCCGAACTGGGTTCTAGGCGTGACGGCACCGTTTACTAGCTGTGGGACCTTGGGCAAGCCATTCAACCTCCTGGGGCCTCAACTTTTCTCTTCTTTAACATGGGCTGATGGCATTTACCTCAAATGGTGCTCAATCAATGACTAATTATTTGTCCAGCAAGCATTTTTTAGTGCCGGGCTCTGTGTAAGTGAGTAAGACCCGGCCCTTTTTCTCTTGGGGCAGGAAGACTTCTGGATCATCAGGAACGATTGCAGCCCAGGGAGTCATGCCCTCAGAAAGACTTGGCATCCATGGTCTTTCCCCAGGGAGCAGGAGGTGGTGCAGATGTAAGGGGGTCTTGTAAGGTGGCAGTAGGGTAGAGTAGAAGGGAGGCTGGGCTGGGTTTCAGAGACCTAGGTTGTTAGAGGCCCCTGCCCTGATTTGCTGGGTGACTGTGGCCAAGTCCTTCTTCCTCTGGGTCTTGGTTTCTGCACCTGGAAAATGAAGAGATGGTACTAGATGGCCTTCAACTTCCTTCCAGCTCTTGAAGCTGCAGGGAGAAGGGGTCTCTACCTTGGGCCTGGGGCCAGAGCTCGGCAGTTATAGGATTGGGCTCACTGGGGCAAGGCAGTTTCAGGATAGCCTTTCAGATCACATCCCACAAATCCGAGGTTCCCTCATGAGACAGATTCCGGGAGGCAAGGCACTGCCAAGGCTCATTGATCACCAATGGACACCATCCTTCACTGTTTTCTTTGAACTCTTCTGACTACTTAAAGGAAGCAGTGGGGCCCACGTGCTCTGAGGACCTCTTGAACTCTTGCTCATCTCCACCTTCAACGAAGAGAACACAGCGTCAGGACGATGCCTTGAGAAGGAAGAACCTCAGAGCAGAATTTAATAATTACGTTTTACTTATATTGTGTATAGGGTGTATGTTAGCTTTATTAGTTTCCATATACGGTAAAGACGTAAAGTTTCTTTTATTTTTTTGATTTATTTTTTAAAGATTTTATTTTTAAGTAATCTCTACACTCAATGTGGGGCTCAAACTCACAACCCTGAGATCAAGAGTTGTACGCTCCTCTGACTGAGCCAGCCAGGCACCCGATAGTTTCTTTTAAAAAAATACGTTCATTTAATAAACAAAGTCAGACAATTTGGAGACCCCCCCCCAAAAAAAAGTGTCAAACCGTATGAGATTACCGATAATCGACCACTTCTGATTCCAAAAATGGCGATTTCATACGTTTCAACTTGCTATAAAGTAGTGATGATAAGAGCTAGCATTTATGGGAGACTTACTTTGACCAGGAAGAGCTCTAAGTGCTTTACAAGGAGGACTTCATGGAGTCCCCACAGTACAGAGTATGTGGGAAGCACTGCAATTAATTATCTACCAAATCCCAGTAGCTTGGTGACCTTGGGAAACTCCTTCCACTCTTTGGGGACAGGCTGGTCCCGAGCCTGTGGCCCTTCCTCATCTCTGGTTCCACAGCTCATGATTCATCCCCTGGCGTATTTACTGAGCAGCTAACACACAAAGCACTGACCGACAAGGCCATGGTCGGGAAGTGAGGAGGAGGAATAGGATTCTGGCAAGACATTGTCCCAGCATCAGGGGAGAGAAGTGACGAGGCAGGCTTATGTGACATGGGCCCGTGGCCAGACAGTCCCTACTGTGCAGCCTATGTGGGGGGGAGGCATGAGCATGGGGACAGCCAACAGGGAGGCTACCCTGAGAATCCACTGCTCCTAGAGCCCCTTAAAGGCCAAGACTTGGCCGTATTCCCTGGTGCAGGGCTGAAGGGCACAGGTGCCCAGAGAGGAGAAAGAGAAGTGGGGATCGGTCATTCTGCATGGGGCCAGGGAGGATACAAAGGGCCAAGCGGGGGAGGGACTGGTGACAAGGCTGGGGAAGCAGGTCCCGAAGCACATTTCCCTTGCAGTTATGGGGCACACACTGAGCTTCTGGACTCGCTCCCAGCTTCCCAGCCAGCCTGCAGGACTCGCCCTAGCCTGGGCACATGAGGCAGAGATAGTCCCAAGGTCAGCACAGGTGGGACAGCTGTACCCAGAGGTGCTGATGCCTGGCAATGTGCACCTGGAGAGGGGCCCACTGTCCCCATCACCCTCTCCCCAGGGCTCCTGCTCAGACCGGGTTAGGGGAGGTGAAGCCAATGGGAGCTCCCTGGTATGGCGTGGTGAGGCACAGACGTGGCATCCAAGATCCTTCAGTGGGCCACAGTGGCGGGCGGGTCTTACAAAGTGGGCCCCAAAGGATAAAGGTAACTCGAGATATGCCAGGGAGAAGAGAAACCAGGCAGGTGGTGAGGATGAAGGTGGAAGTGAGCTGGTTTGTCTCCCAAGTCAGTCAAATACAGGCTTCCCCTTTCTGTGTGTTACTTCCTCACCCCGGCCCCCAGGGAAGAATGACCCGCGTACAAACCAGTGGAAAAACACAAACAGAACATTAAAAGCCAGACTCTCTCTCAGTATCAGAGAGGACTTCAGAGAGGCCCTGGGGCGGGGGGGGGGGGGGAGGTTGGGAGAGGGAAGCGGGAAATTGCAGCCCCTCAGACTGCAGCCACGGTCAGCAGCAAATGGGGCTCTGTTGGTCTGGCAGCTGAAACAGGTGCAGCACAGCAGGAGAGACAGTGGTTAGCCCCTGGAGGAGCGGGTGCAGCCTCATTTCCCTCGTCCATCCAATGGGGCTACTATCACTGGCCTTGCCTAAGACTGAGGAGTCTGAGGGCCAGGAATTCAATCCTCCCCATCTTCCCCCTTGCCCTGGGGTAGAGCAGGGTGCTGCCCATGGCTGGGGGAAAGCAAAGCTTGCAAGAACAGCTTTTTGGAGGTGCCCAGGGCCAGGGGTGTGAAGGAGGGGCAGGCTGGGCAGTGCAGGGCCTGCAGAGAGGGGAGGGGACAACAGGGGTCCAGATGGCAACTCTCCTGTCAACACGGCTACTGTTTCATTTATTGAGTTTCACAGTGGAGGAGAAGGGCAGGCAAGAAGGGAGAGACAGCAGGAAGGGACAGAGAGGAAAAGGGAAGCCAGGATGGGGAGCTCTGAGGGGAGTCAGAAAGAGGGAGAGAGGAGACAGGTGGAGTTGACAAGACTCCATGGTGGGGACAGCAATGGGCTAAGTGCATGAAAGATACGTATTTTCATGATGGGGAGTGTGGGGCTCTCACCCCCACCTGCCTCCCCTCCATGACCAGCTTGGGCAGGGAGACCCTTGAAGGGGACACTGTGGGGACACTGCTCCCTTCCCTTTACAGCAGAACTGGGTGGAGACTGCCACTCCCATCTGGCTCCGGCCCAGGCTGCCCCTCAGTACGACCCCCAGAGCAAGCGCACCCTGCTGCAAGGTCTCAATGTGCCCCCTGCTGTGGCCAGCCTTAGCCTTGGAGCCTTGCTTCTTGGCTTAATCTGTCGGGGTCTCTATTCCGAGTTCTGTCCCTATCTGCCTGGGTCAGATGTGCCAAAGGAGCCCAGTGAGCCTGCCTCCGAGGAGGGCCCCTCCTTGGCCACGTGTGTCCTTACTCTGGCTGCCCCTGCCTGCCACTCTGTCCTCTCCCCATTCCTTTCCTGGATGGCTGATGAGTTGGGGGATCCGCTAATTGTGCCCCAGATACATAAGTGATTCAATATCTCCCCATATATTACTTGCCCTGGAGCATGGGTAAGCGCTCACCAAATGGTATCTAGCAGCTGTATTTTTTTTGAGTTTCTTGACTCTTGAGTGCTGTGGTTTGCTCATCTTTAAAAACGAGATTAATGCAACACCAAGTACGCCCTCATATGCTGCACTGAGCAGGGCACAGCCTTGCTTATGTGGGTCACAAAATACAATCTGAATTTAAAGATGAGGAACATAAGACAAGCCCACCCTGAGAGACACCTGTATAAAATAACTGGTCCGAACCCCTCAAAAGGGGTGCCTGGGGGTCTTAGTCTGTTAAGTGTCTGCCTTCGGCTCAGGTCGTGATCCCGGGGTCCTGGGATCAAGTCCCTTATCAGGCTTCCTGCTCTGCGGGGAGTCTGCTTCTCCCTCTGCCCCTCCCCCCCCCATGCTCCCGCGCTCTCTCTCTTTCTCACTCTGGCAAATAAATAAATAAAATCTTTAAGAAAAAAAAAAAACCCTCAAAAGTGCCCAGGTCATGAAAACCAAGGAATGGCAAAACCAAAGAGGGTTCTGAGGACACATGGGCGCAAAAGGCAGAGTGGGATCTGCAGAGATCCTGCAGCTGAAAAAGGATGTTTGTGGGAAAACTTACACAATTTAAATAAAGGCTGTATATTACTTAGCAGGATCTTGCCTCCCTCCGTGTCCTGGTTTTGGTCATCCTACCAGGGTCCACAGGGCATTTGCATTAGGGGAAGTGGTAAAAGGCACAGGGGGGAGCTTTCTGGACTCTTTTGCAACAGTTTTCAAGTTTGAAATTATTTCAGTATAAAAAGTTTGAAAACAGGATTACAGAGAGTATCATTCCTTTAGGTTATTAGGAAGAACATAAAAGTGGGTAAGTGTAAAGCACCTAGAGCCGGCCACCTGCCAGTCGCTGAGTCCCACAAACCAGCATGAAGGTATGTGGGACAATGGGGGCTGTGAAGCCAGGGCCACAGGGACTGGGCTCGTGTGTAATGTCCTTGTAGGCCCTGCCCCGGGACCGGCTGGCTTTCGTCTGCAGGGTGGCAGGGAATCAGACTGGGAGAGCAGCACGGAGAAAAACCAAGGCAGATAAGAGCCAGGGCATGAGAGGGAACAGCCCGAGTGCCGTGACGTGGGCCCTGAGAATGGGGGGCTGGCCTTGTCTGTGGTCACCGGGCAAGCGAGGGGCAGAGCTGAGCCTGCAGTCCCGACGGGCCTCAGTTCCCTGCCCTCCGCACGCCTGCACACCTGGGGGCAGCCACCATATTCCCAAACACAGCTGAACGAAAACTCTGAAGACTCTAATCTTGCAAATATGGAAGCAAACGGACTTTGCACCTAACATTAAGGATTTTATTGTAAGGAAGACAAAGCGTATAGGTTCTAACTCTGCTGTGTGGGATTTGGTGGTCTTGAGACCAGAGTTAATCTGCCAACTTTCTTTTTTAAAGATTTTATTTATTTTTGAGAGAGAGAGAAAGAGTGAAAGAGAGCATGCGCGCAAAAGCTGGGGGGGAGGGGCAGAGGGAGAAGCAGACTCCATGCCGAGCAGGGACCCTGGCTCAGGGCTTGATCCTAGGACTTGATCCCAGGACCCTGAGATCATGACCTGAGCTGAAGGCAGACACTTAACCGACTGGGCCACCCAGGTGCCCTCAATCTGCTAACTTTAAGAAGGAAAGGTACCCAGGGGGCTTTACTATGAACAGCTGAGCATGTCACAGGCACCTAGCGATGTGCCCGCTGGCACTGGCCAGGAGTGCCAACACATTTCACACCATATTTGCACCTAGCCCATGGGGTGGGCTCCAGCAGGTGTCTTGGCCCCCATTTTGCAGACTGAGCAATGGAGAGCTGAATGACAGAGTAGTCCAGAGGATTCTTCGTGCTCAGGCCAGGGCTCACCCCACCAGGATAACTTGGGGGAGTGTGAGGGTGGCGAGAAAGGGCTTCCATGCTCTTCACCCACACAGAGCAGAGGAGAGGAAGGAGAACAGGCCGTTCATCAACGTCTGCAGACCTCTCATTGATTTCTCAGTAGGAAAATGTAACTATACTACAAAGATCTCCCTTGTGGGGCAATGATGAGCTTGATGGGTGATGTTCGTGAGGTCCCTGCCCCAATGTCAGGCACATAGAAGACACTGAATGGAAGTCCTCCTTTCCTCTTATCCTTAGGGAAGGGCGCCCTATAAGCGTGGCTGAGACGAACAGCCTCATTCTTAACCAGTGTCGTTACTTCCTTCAGGTCCCCTTCACAGCCAGCCTGCCCTGGAGTGACTACAGTCTCGACGACTGTGCTGATGGTTTTACTCACGTGACACCCACACGGCACTTCCGATGTGCCAGGCACGGGACCAAGGCTTCCCACAAGGGAACTCCTTTATTCTTCATAACTCCCCTCGGAATGGAGATCGTGTTAGCCCATTTCACAGATGCAGAGATAGCAGACGGTGAGCTTGCAAGTCGAACCCAGAAGGCATGACTCCACGTGTCCGTTCTCCATGGCTGCTGCTGGCCGTGAAGGGTAGTGCCCTCACTGTTATAGTGTGAATTGTGACCCCCTAAAAGCTACGATGAAGTCCCAATCCCCTAGTACCTTGGAATGCGGAAATTTGCTTGTAAATAGGGGTTTGCAGATGTCGTCAATGTGAGGTCATGAGCGTGGGCCCTAATCCAGTGTGACCGGCATTCTTATAAGAAGGGGAAATTAGGACTTGGAGTGTGCACACAGGAAGAACGCAATGCGAAAATGAAGCAGAGATCGGGCTGACGCATCTGCAAGCCAAGGAACATTGAACATTGCCAGCAAACCACCAGAAGCTAAGAAAGAGGCATGGAACAGAGTCTCCCTATAGCCCTCAGAAGGAACCAACCCTGCCCACACCTTGATGTCAGACTTCTGGCCTCCAGAACAGTGAGACAATACATTTCTGTTGTTTAAGCCATCCACTTGGCGGTACTAGGTCAGGAAGGTTCTAGAAAACAAAAGTAATCAGTGTAGTCTTTCTATGGCATTTCCCAGAGCAATGCCCCATTACCCCGGAAATGCTACAAAAACGCCAGCCTGTTAAATGGACTTATCATCTGTTTGGCGTTCTAGACTAGTGGTTCTTAACCAGAGGCCATTTGGGCAATGTCTGGAGACGTCTTTGATTGTCACGACTGGGAAAGTGCTATTGGTATCTAGTGGGTAGAGGCCAGGGATGCCACAGCACACAGGACGGCCTCCCCCACCAACACCTATCTGGCCCAAACATCAATAGTACTAAGACTGAAAATCCTTTTGACAATAGGACAAGTACTGTGGATCCCCTCCAAAAAAAAAATGTCCATCTGCTAATGCACTTATCATACATTCACTCAACTCACAAACTCACATTTTTTACCCCACACCGTTCTGCATCCAGCCTCAGGGGCATATATAGTTGCAAAGCCCTTTCATGCATACTAGGTTGAGAGCCCTGTTGCTTTGTAGATAAGGAGTGATGTTAATATAGTTAGGAACCAAGATTCTCAGCATAATAGCAAAGAGATATAAGTAAGATAGTGTAAGCAAAGTTAAAAATCCTGTAATCTTAAACCTGAATTGGAAATATGAATATCAACTTAGGATATGTTTTCCCTTTCATAAAGAAAACAGGCACCTCCTAGGCCTGTTCACTGAAAAGTGCTGTAGATAACACCAGCTCAGAAGAAGGAGCGTGAAAGCTCCAGACTGGGGTCTCTAAAGAGCCAGGGAGCCTGGGAGACATGGATGATTCTAGGGCTGAGTTAAGGCAAATATAAGGTGATATAAGATGACACCATCCTGTCATACCAAAAAGCAGGGAAGTTGTCCCAAATGTCTATGGTTGTATTAGAAGGAACCAACTCAATTGGCCAATGATGGGAAAATTTAATTGTCAAAAAAATAATGACTAAAATCGATTGAAATAAACCAAATATGGAGTTCATAATATTTTTTTAAACTCAGTTGTCACCTTTGGAGGATGCTAGGGAGCTAACATAATTATTTTTTAAAAACTCTTCTAAATTATTATTTTAAAAGAGAAAGGATCAAAATTTTATCTTGCCTTTGCTGTACAAAATTCAATCCAGGGAAATCATGAATGAGGGAAAGAGTGTTATAGACACATTTCACCTAGAAAATGCACAAAAATAATAGAATATTACCATGTTGCAAACCATAATGAAATAATGGGCCACCAAACGGCCGATGTTGGGAAGTTTACGATGGACGGGCCAGCCTACAGCATCTGGACAAAGATCAGTTACAGATCAGCTGTAACTTCACAGAAAGAGAGGATCAGATGGGTGCCTCAGGATGCAGCAGAACGCGGTACCACTCCTCAGAGGGTACTGTGAAAAACTGAACCCAAATCTAACCAAGCTTCTGGGTCTGACTATATGTTGATAGGAAATGCAGGTGGGACGGGATATGTGAGACAAGAGCATGGAGACAATCAGCAATTAGCCGGCCCCAGAACAAACACGGGGAGCTCTACGGACAAAAGAGCCGGGTTTTGGGTGTTTTTTGTTTTTGTTTTGTTTTGTGTAACAAATAGCATTAGAGAGAAAACGGTGAGGGGAGGACACTATAACAGATTCAAGAGACATGGGAGACGCATCAAGCCAAAGCTACGTGCGGAGTCTGGATCCTGAATTGAATACTTGGCTGTAAAAGACATTTAGGAGACATTAGGGGAATTTCAATGGATAGATATTACATGATGTTAAAAACTTCTTGTTGGGACACCTGGGTGGCCCAGTCAGTTAAGCATCTGCCTTCAGCTCAGGTCATGATCTCAGGGTCCTGGGATCAAGCCCCGGGTTGGGCTCCCTGCTCAGGGGGGAGTCTGCTTCTCCCTCTCCCTCTCCCTCTGCTGCTTCCCATCCTTGTGCTCTCTCGCTCACTCTCTTGCTCCCAAATAAATAAGTAAAATCTTTTAAAAAAAAGTTCTTGTTAATATTTTTTATTTGATAATGACAGCGTTGAAAATTTTGAAAGAGAGCCTCTTTCTTCTAGAGATGCATACTGAAATACGTATGGGTGAAAAGACCCAACAGGTGGTGGAAGCTGGGTCCGGCCCCAGTGGGTAATTGTCAAAGCTGAGGGACAGTTGCAGAGGGTTTGTTTTCAATTGCTCTTTCTGGGGCCCCTGGGTGGCTCAGTCAGTTAAGCATCTGACTCTTGGTTTCAGCTCAGGTCATGATCTCACGGTCATGAGATCAAGCCCCGTGTTGGGCTCTGCGCTGGGTGTGGAGCCTGCTTGAGATTCTCTCCCTCTCCCTCTGCCTTTCTTTTTTTTTTTTTTAAATGATTTTTTATTATATTATGTTAGTCACCATACAGTACATCCCCGGTTTCCGATGTAAGGCTCGATGATTCACTAGTTGCGTACAACACCCAGTGCACCATGCAACACGTGCCCTCCCTACCACCCATCACCGGTCTATCCCATTCCCCCACCCCCCTCCCCTCTGAAGTCCTCAGTTTGTTTCTCATAGTCCATAGTCTCTCATGTTTCATTCCCCCTTCTGATTACCCCCCTTTCTTTATCCCTTTCTTCCCCTACCGATCATCCTAGTTCTTATGTTCCATAGATGAGAGAAATCATATGATAGTTGTCTTTCTCTGCTTGACTTATTTCACTTAGCATTATCTCCTCCAGTGCTGTCCATGTTGTAGCAAATGTTGAGAACTCGTTCTTTCTGATAGCTGAGTAATATTCCATTGTATATATGGACCACAACTTCTTAATCCAGTCATCTGTTGAAGGGCATCTCGGCTCCTTCCACAATTTTGCTATTGTGGACATTGCTGCTATGAACATTGGGGTGCATATGGCCCTTCTCTTCACTACGTCTGTATCTTTGGGGTAAATACCCAGTAGTGCAATGGCTGGATCATAGGGTAGCTCAATTTTTAACTTTTTAAGGGACCTCCACACTGTTTTCCAGAGTGGCTGTACCAACTTGCATTCCCACCAACAATGTAGGAGGGATCCCCTTTCTCCACATCCTCTCCAACAATTGTTGTTTCTTGCCTTGTCTATTTTTGCCATTCTAACTGGCATAAGGTGGTATCTCAGTGTGGTTTTGATTTGAATTTCCTTGATGGCTAATGATTTTGAACATTTTTTCATGTGTCTGTTAGCCATTTGTATGTCTTCAGTGGAAAAGTGTCTGTTCATATCTTCTGCCCATTTTTTGATTTGTTTATTTGTTTCTTGTGTATTGAGTTTGAGAAGTTCTTTGTAGATCTTGGATACCAGTCCTTTATCTGTAGTGTCATTTGCAAATATATTCTCCCATTCCGTGGGCTGCCTCTTAGTTTTTCTGACTGTTTCCTTGGCTGTGCAGAAACTTTTAATCTTGATGAAGTCCCATAAATTCATTTTATCTTTTGTTTCTCTTGCCTTTGGGGATGTGTCATGAAAAAGGTTACTTTGGCCGATGTCGTAGAGGTTGTTGCCTATGTTCTCCTCTAGAATTTTGATGGATTCCTGTCTCACATCGAGGTCTTTCATCCATTTGGAGTTTATTTTTGTGTATGGTGTGAGATAGTGGTCAAGTTTCATTCTCTTGCATGTAGCAGTCCAATTTTCCCAGCACCATTTATTGAAGAGACTGTCTTTTTCCCACCGGATGTTTTTTCCTGCTTTATCAAATATTAGTTGCCCAAAGAGCCGAGGGTCCATTTCTGGGCTCTCTATTCTGTTCCATTGGTCTATGTGTCTGTTTTTGTGCCAGTACCATGCTGTCTTTGTGATCACAGCTTTGTAGTACAGCTCGAAATCCGGCATTGTGATGCCCCCAGCTTTGTTTTTCCTTTTCAACAGTTCCTTGGAGATTCGGGGCCTTTTCTGTTTCCATACAAATTTAAGGACTGTTTGTTCCAGTTCTTTGAAAAATGTCCTTGGTATTTTGATCGGGATAGCATTGAAAGTGTAGATTGCTCTGGGTAGCATGGACTAGAAGAGATATTTGAACAAATTGTAGCTGAAAACTTCCCTAATCTAGCAAGGGAAACAAACATTCGTGTCCAAGAGGCAGAGAGGACCCCTCCCAAGCTCAACCATGACAAACCTACGCCACGTCACGTCATAGTGCAATTCGCAAATATTAGATGCAAGGATACAGTATTGAAAGTGGCCAGGGCAAAGAAATTTCTCACGTACCAAGGCAAAAGCATCAGAATTATGTCAGACCTGTCTACACAGACCTGGAATAAGAGAAAGGGTTGGGGGAGCATATTTAAAGCTCTTTCAGAGAAAAACATGCAGCCAAGGATCCTTTATCCAGCAAGGCTGTCATTCAGAATTGATGGAGAAATAAAGATATTTCAGAATCGCCAGTCACTAACCAATTTTGTAACCACGAAACCAGCCCTACAGGAGATATTATGGGGGGTTCTATAAAAGTAAAAAGGCCCCAAGAGTGATACAGAACAGAAAGTCACAGCCAATACAAAAAAGACTTTACTGGCAACATGGCAACATTAAAATCATATCTCTCAGTAATCAGTCTTAATGTAAATGGTTTGAACCATCCCATAAACGCCACAGGGTTGCAGATTGGATAAAAAGAAATGACCCATCCATTTGCTGTCTACAAGAGACTCATTTCAAACCCAAAGATGCATTCAGACTGAGAGTAAGGGGATGGAGTACCATCTTTCACGCAAATGGACCTCAAAAGAAAGCTGGGGTAGCAATTCTCATATCAGATAAATTGGATTTTAAACTACAGACTATAGTTAGAGATGCAGAAGGGCACTATATTATTCTTAAGGGAAGTATTCAACAAGTGGATATGACAATTATAAATATATATGCCCCCAACAGGGGAGCAGCAAGATACACAAGCCAACTCTTAACCAGAATAAAGAGACATATAAATAAAAATACATTAATAGTAGGGGACCTCAACACTCCACTATCAGAAATAGACAGAACACCCTGGCAAAAACTAAGCAAAGAATCAAAGGCTTTGAATGCCATACTCGACGAGTTGGACCTCATAGATATATATAGAACACTACACCCCAGACCCAAAGAATACTCATTCTATTCTAATGCCCATGGAACATTCTCAAGAATAGACCATGTTCTGGGACACAAAACAGGTCTCAACCGATACCAAAAGATTGAAATTATCCCCTGCATATTCTCAGACCACAACGCTCTGAAATTGGAACTCAACCACAAGGAAAAATTTGGAAGAAACTCAAACACTTGGAGACTAAGAACCATCCTGCTCAGGAATGACTCGATAAACCAGGAAATCAAAAATCAAATTAAACAATTTATGGAGACCAATGAGAATGAAAATACAACAGTCCAAAACCTATGGGATACTGCAAAGGCAGTCCTAAGGGGGAAATACATAGCCATCCAAGCCTCACTCAAAAGAATAGAAAAATCTAAAATGCAGTTTTTATATTCTCACCTCAAGAAGCTGGAAAAGCAACAGAGGGACAGGCCTAATCCCTCTGCCTTTCCCCCCTCATGCTCACTCTGTCTTTCTCTCTCTCTCAAAAATAAATAAATAAATAAATAAATAAATAAATAAATAAATAAATAAACTCTCTCTACTATTGTGTATGCCTGAACATTTCACAATAAACCATTTCTAGCAGGGACCACTGGGCATCATCCTGAGCACCGGCTCCAGCTCTGCCAGGGCCCTTACCCGCTCTTGCTGGGGTCTTGGTGGCTCACACAGGCTGCCTGGGACACAGCATTCTCCCACCTAGCATTGGTTGGCGGGGAGGGGGTCAGTCAGGAAGCCTTCCTGGAAGAAATGGTGCCTGACCAGAGACCTATGTGAGTGTCTCCCAATGGGAGGAGATGGGAAGGGTGGGCTCTCAGGCAAGGGGCTCATCACAGACCCCAGGGAAGACACTGGCAAAAGTGCACACAAGAGGTGCGCAGGGAGGGGGAGGATGCAGCACACACGCACTGGAAAGGTGGGGTCGATGCAACCCTGGGAAGGACCGGATGTGACTGTGGAAGAACAAGAGGAGTCCGGGAGCCCCAGGGTGCTGGAGAGGCAGATGAGTGCTGGAGGGGCTCATCACTCGGGGAGGGGGCACATGGTGGGGGTGCACATAGATCAGGGGTCAGAATAGATATCCTGCAAGCTGGTGCAGAGAAGTAGGTCTAGAGCCCAGTTTCTCCACAGTGTCTCCTAGATTTTTCCCACCACTGTGCTCTGCCTGCCCTTGCTGCAAAGACTGTGATGTTTGCATACCTGGATGATTCTTTCACTCCTGAAAATGCCAAAGAAAAACGTGAAGCAGGATGCAGAGGTTTCTCAGTGAAGCCAAGAGCTCATCTGGAGGGGTGGGAAGGAGATGTGTGTCTCCGGGGCTAGATGAAAGGTAGCCAAGCGTCTCCTGTGGGGCCGACATTCAGTGATGCGATAGAACAGACCTGAAGAAAGCGTGGTTCTCACAGGCTAGGCATAGTGGTATTTTGTGGCTTACATGTACATTTCCTGAATGACTAATGAAATTGCACATCTTTTCCTGTGCTGATTTGCCATCCATATAGCTTCTTTGGTGACGTATTTGTTTGAACATTTTACCCATTTTGGGGACTCATTTGTGGGGCAATAGCACTTAGTCTTTTGCCATCGAGTGTGACATTAGCTATAGGTTTTCTGCAGATGCCTTCTTGTCAGATTGAGGGCCTTCCCCTCTATTCCTAGTTTGCAGAGAGTCTGAATCATGGATGGGGGCTGGATTTTGTCATGTGTATTTTCTGCATCTACTGAGATGATCCCATCCTTGTCCTGTTTAGTTAGTTAATATGGTGAATTTCATTGATTGATTTCCTAATATTAAACTACCTTGCATCCCTGTGATAAACCCCACTGGGTCATGGTAGATTTCTTTTTTCCTTTGCTGTTGAGTTAAATTCTAAGAAAACTTTTGCAGTTATGTTCACAGGGGATAAGTCTGAAGTCTTATTTTCTTGTAGGGTCTCCATCTAGTTCTTATATCAAAGTAATGCTGGCCTCAGAGAATGAGCTGAAAACGAGCACTTTCATTTTCTGGAAGATTTTATGTCGAATTGGTATTATGTTCTCCTTAAATTTCAGTCACAACAAAATCACTTGCTCAGCACCACCATCACCATCATGATTCCTGCCATGTCCACACCCTCTGTCCACACCCACACTTTTCTTAAATAGACTTACTTTTTAAAAAACTCCAGTAAAGCATTTTATAAGAAAACTTCATATCCCCATCCTACACACAAGCCAGTGACATTTGCCCCCTCTTGGCCTGACACTTTCCAGCCACCTCACCCCAGACCCAAGTCCCCTGGGATGGACTCACAGATAAATCTCCCCTCCACCCATTCAGGTTCACGTTCAACTGCAAGTTCAACTACAAGCGTTCCATATGGCCGACCACACAATGGAGAGAGGTGGCCCGGAAATCGCCTCCATCCATTCCCTTCATGCAGAGGGGAGGGGTGGCTACTGAATCCGAAGTTGTGGTTGCTAAAATTGTCCTGTGTGCACAAGGAGTAGGGATAGCAAGCTCTGAGAATCACTGACCACCCCCCAGAGGAGGCAGCTGGGACCAAGCATGGCAGAACCATCTGCCGGAAAAGCCCACAAGTGAGTGGGCAAGCTGCGGTTGGAACCCTGTCACCTGACTCCTGCTCAGAGCTTTGTGCGTTGATGATTCTTATTGTCCCTTGCATCCCTTTTGCCCATGTTTCTCTGCGGAGCACTTCCCCCAGGCTCCTGGCCCCCTGGCTCCCGTCTGGATTTCCACTGGGAAGCTTTGGCAGGGTATTGGACAGTGGCGGGGAGAGAGAGATCGGGAGATCCTGCTTGCCCTCTTTTTTCCTCTTGCAGGACTGGCTGTGCCCCTGTGAGCTCCAGCTTCTGCAGGACAGCATCTTTCTATATCTCTAGCTGCGAACCTAGCGCCTGGGCCCTGGAGTGGTAACAGCTCCCACCGTGGCCAACCCCTGGGTGCCTTCCATCCCTCGTAGCTCCCTGAACTTGATGGCATTTCTGCAAATGGTCCCTTCACTTAGAAATCTTCTTGCAAATGCCAGTCTAGTATTTCTTGCCAGATACATGCAGGAGCTCCCTCCCTGACTCTCCCCTACCACCTCTCCCCATCTCTGAAGTCTCAGCCCCCAGAGAAAACCTCCGAAGTCCTGGGGTCATAGATCGTTGGACGCATGTAGCACTTCTTGCTGGTGCCATTTGCCTCTGAATGAAGAGGGGCCCCATCTGCACATGGCTAGTGTAAGCAGATCCAGGGGATGCCCCTTGAATGGAGACCTTGCCTAGGCTTCTGCCAGGTGCCTAGCCCACCCCAGACTGTCTGACCTCGCAGAGGCAGGGGCGTCGAGGGCAATGGAGTTCAAGTGATTTGAGCAGAAGGAAAAGGGGCATTGCCCTCAAGACAGCTCCTTCACAGTGGGGGCAAAAGCAATGACAACTGCAAATCCGGTCCTCTGCGACTTCTGCAAACACACCAGTTCTAAGAATAAGAGGGCTGTGTTAGGCACGGCACACGCATCCAAACCAAACAACCAACAGCCCGTGGCGCCCTTACGAGAACTTCTATCTGAAAAGGGATTCTTGATCTTGATAAGAAAATCACACACACACACACACACACAGAGCCAGAGCCTGGATTTCAAGTTAGCCCATGATTTGTATGAGGAACCGGAGGGATTAAAGGGAAATAAAGACATGAAGTCTTCAAGTCTTAAAGACATAAGTGCCATGGAGGGCTTGCTGGGTGTGACCTATTTGTTCTGGGACCCAGGATTTGACCCCAGGAATGACACTGCAGGTTGGCAGACATCACCATGCCGGAGGACCCAGAGGCAGAGCTGAACCGGGTGAGCCACATGGTGGCCTGAGCTCACACCTCCTGACAGGGCAGGGAGGCAGCCTGAGCCCCAATGGGTCACAAAGCAGGGTACGAGCCTGGCTGGCAGGTAGCAATGCTTCCAGGAGTCCAGCTGGATTGGCGAGCCCCGGAACAGCATGTTAGGTATTAACTCTTCTTTCAGGGAGTCACCAGGTGGGCTTTTGTTTACCCACCAGCTTGAGGAGGTTCAGAAGGGGTAGGAAGGGAAGAGAACCAATATTTATTGAGGGCCAGCTACGGGCCTGGCTCTGCACCCAGCACTTTCTATCTTTGCTGATTTCACCTGAGGTCCTTAGGCTCTGGCTAAGGCTGTGAAGGGTGATGATAATGGTGATAATGAGATCTCTCATTGTACTTTTAAAAAGATTTAAGGGCTTTCATGTAGCATGTTACTGTGTCTTACTTGGCATTCACAAGAATCCCTGCTGTGGGAATGACAACACCTAATGAGAACATAGAGGTCTAGGGGAATGAAGCGATTTGCCCACATAGGCTTAAATGTTGAATCCCAGAGCCAGAGCCAAAACCCTGATACCTGACTCCGCATCTGTGGTTCTTATCATACCGGGCTCCTCAGCTCCCAGTGCTGGAAGGGGCTCATCACGGCTGGTGGGGTGACTTGAGGCTCAGCGGATCTAGGGAGCGGGACAGAGCATCTGGGGCAGAAGGCCAAGGGGACTGGCCTTCACTGAGAACCATCCAGTCCTGGGCACGGAGCTTAGGCCTTACAGCCCTGAGCCAGAGGGCTGGTGGCCCGGGAAGGGAAGATGACGGGGTTGCTACTGCCTAGGGTATCCCCACCTGGCCTCTTCCGCCAGGGGGCGCCCCCCCCCGAGAGGGGCACCTTATCGATGTGGGGGGTTCCTGATGACACAGTGTGGCCCTGACACTTTCACTTCCCTGGTGTTGGTGTGCGGTTTCTAAATGATCCATTTTCACATGATATCACGGCTCCAGGAGCACGAGCATGGGCTCAGGTTGGGAACTATCATGTCCTCGGCACGTGACTACTGGTAGCCCCCTTTCCTATGGTGACAATCAGATATCACCATCGCTGTGATGTGTGAGCGCCATGCCTGGTGCTTGGGCAATGCAGAGAAATAGCAGCTCCTGCTCTGGTCCATTCCTTGGGCTCCCGGAGAGTGGTCTCAGAGGGGAGCCCCTCCCCACCTGACAGTGACCAGGCCCCACACCCCGAGAGAGTCTTCTCAACCTGCTGTTCCACCAGTGGCTGGGAGGGTAGGGGGTGGTTCCAGGCCAAGCCCAAGGAATGGGGGAGGACAGTTCCCAAGTCCTTGTTGGGGGGGTGGTTCTGGACTGCAGTGGCTCCTTGCTCAAACCAGGCCCAGAGCAGAGAGCAAGGGGAAGTCTCTGGAAGAAAGCAGTGAGCCAGGGCCTCATTCTGGACTCCAGCTGCGCCAGCTCAGTTGCTGGCCACCCTAAAGCCACCTGGCCAGGAAGAAAACCTGTCTGGCGAGCTGACAGTGCCTGAAGGAGGAAGGAAGCCCACAGAATGGGGAAGTCATTGAGGACTCAAGCCAAATGCCAAAATAAAGTCATCAGCTGGGAATGAAACCAGGTCACAGGCTCAGGAGCAGGGGCCTGGTATGCACCTGATCACATGTGCACGCACACCACACTCCCACCCACCACCTCTCTGGCTTTGGCCAGGATGAGGGGCAGGTGGAAGATATTGATGTCAGGAGGCCTCCTCAGACCCAGGATCTCCAGGGCTCGGCTGAAAGGATGTGTGGGGAAGAAGCAGGTATGGGGAGGTGGGGAGCAAGTATTTGCAGGGGCTATAAGAACTGGGGGTTCCCAGAGCTCAAAGCTGGCGATGACATGGGTGTCAGGAAGTGGGGGTCATGGAGGCCCATGGGGAAGGGTGTCTGCCGATTTAGGTTTTAGAAAGACCACGCTGAGAACAAGGAAGATCAACCATCTTCTCGGCAGGTGACGGACTGTTTGAGAGCTCAGCACGTCAAAGGTCACAGAAATGTCTCTCACCTGGCTGTCAGTGCGGTCCAGGGCTTTGTGTCCCTCACTGGGACACATGGTGCTGGCCATTCTGCCCATTTGGCACATGAAAAACAGAGGTTCCCTGGGGTCAGGTCTAGGCTCATATCCAGAGTCCATGGCTGTGCTGGGATTCAAATTCTCAGAACTTGCCCTCAGGGACCTCGTCTTTCCCACCATCCCGTCTGGAGGATGTGGGGACCTGATGTCAATGGCTCAGGTGACACTGTACAAATGCCCACAGACACAGTGGACGGCATTTATGGGTCAAGTTGAGGCTGGGAGTTGCAAGAGGAAGGACCAGGAAAAGCATGGCCCTGGCCAGGCGTGCTTTCAACAGGCTGATGGCAGGAGAAACGAGCAGGTAATGTACAAAAGGCGGAGAGAACAAGAGCCGGTAATGCCCCAGTGGACACCAGAGCTCGGTGTGTGACACAAAGGGACTTGGGAACAGGGAACTGTTTGGAAGACAGGCAGGAGATGGGTTTCACCCCTAATTCACCCGGACCTTGGGTATCTCGTTTTCTCTGTATTTCATTTTGTGCTTTTAACTTCGGAAATCCGTGTTCCAGCTGACCAGCATTGCTCTCACTGAGTCAGCTCTTCAAGGTGGTGCTAATCGGTGCCACCTGACCCTTGGTTGTCAAGACCTCTCGGACCCGCTCCTCTACCCCTCCTTGGCCAAGTCCCTGCTGCCAGCCATGGCCCACTGCCCAGGGTTTTCTAAACCCTGTGACCACTTCCTGGATTCCAGAGTTTGGCTCTTCCATGCCCCATTCCCCCCAACCTTCTGGAATTTTAAGCCCCAGAATGCAAAGGAGGGGGGTGGGAAGAGGTGCCAACCCCCAGCCCCCATTGCCCAGCTCCCTCCTAAACACAGCCTCAGACCTGGCAAGTGCTGTGTAGAGAGAACCACAGTGGCATCACAGAAAAAGCAAATGACTTGGGGTCAGTCCTGGGTCAAATACAGGCTCCGACACCCTCAGCTAGTCACTCGCCCTCTCTGAGCCTATTTCCTCATCTAAAAAATTGGGCCGGAAGTCCCTGCCTCTGGAGGTTTCTTGGAAGAGGGCTGAGGTGATGCCAAGATGAGGAGCTGGACACGTCGAAGGTGTTTTTCAGTAAATAGTGCCCTTGCTTCCCAGCAATGCCACCCCTGCCCTGTGGGGACAAAGCGAGTGCATGCCTGCACTTATTAAGAGCCCACGGTATGCACCATTCAACACACCATATTAACTATGTGATGGTGAATTTTACATTTTATTCAGCGTCATCACTGCAGTATCATTTGCTTTGGTAGAACAAAGTAGAAGAGATAAAGATCATCCAAAATGGACCATAAAATGCAGTCCTGTTGGCTCTCCCTCCAGCAAAACCCACTGCTGGGGCTTCCATGGAACGGCAGGTGAAGAGGCAGCTTGCATCAGGGCCAGGGTGCAGGAAGAACTTCTCCTCCTTGAGCTCTGGGACCCACGCAGCCTTGGGAACCCCACCCAGAGGAGCACAGGTGACCTGCCAGACAGACAGTGGGAGGGGTCAGTTGCCGTCCTGGGACAGACTGAGTCTCCTGCCCCGTATGCACACACTCTCTCTTCCTCCTGTACAGTTATATACAGCCTTCGATGCTCCTTCTCTAAATAATAATTCAGAATTAGAATTCAGCTTATCCAGGGGCGCCTGGGGGGCTTACCTAAGCATCTGCCTCTGGCTCAGGTCACGATCCCAGCATCCTGGGACTGAGCCCCAGACCAGGCTGCCTGCTCCCCGGGAAGCCTGCTTCTCCCTCTCCCACTACCCCTGCTTGTGTTCCTTCTCTCACTGTCTCTCTCTCTCTCTCTCTGTCAAATAAATAATAAATAAAACCTTAAAAAAAGTTTTCAGCTTATCCAGTGGTTTCCACATTCTCTTTTTTTCCTCCAATAAAATTAACCATCATGGCCAATAAAGGAAACATAAGTGTTGATCATTCTGGTTGAGGAGTTAAGCCTTGGGGGATCTTGGGTCCCTGCCCACTGTCCCTTCCTCATCCCCCGAGGCCCATGAAGCCAGGCATGAAAACTCTTTAATAGCTGAGTAAATGAAGACTTGCGATTTGTGCCCTCAAATGTGCATGAAGTTGGTATGAGGACATTCTCCTGTTCTCTAATTGTTTCCTGGGTGCTCAGCTGATTTCTCTGTGAGATTGCAAAGTCAAGGTGGGCTGCATGTTTTCTCCTCATCTGGGCTCTGCTGAGCCCTGGTAAAATGTTTGCAAGGGTTCATGGTTGTACTGACATGAACTGGACCAGAGCACTGGGGCCAGTGTTTCTCTGAGACAGCGAACCCCGTTGTCCCTGCCCAGTGGGCCGAGCATGGTGGGGGTGGGCACGCATGGAGGGCCCCAGGCCTATGTCGAAGTTCCAGGAATCTGCAGCTGCCAGAGCACCAGCACCTCTAAGGAAGGCCAAGCAGTGGGGTGTGCTGACCATGTCTGGTTCGGGCTGTCGGCAGAGCTGGGATAGGGTCCTTCGCGATAGGGTCCTCCTGCGTACAGAATCACGGGGCCAGGTAGATGCTTCGGCCTGACAATGGGTCTTCAGCATGGTCCAGGGATGGGGCACGTAAACCCCACCCAGGGCTGCCCACTGGAAGCGTCTCTCTAAGCCACCCTGGGCCAAGGGCAGACCAGCACCGCTGGAGGGAGTACCTGTGGAGCCCCGACACCAAGCTCGGTGGGGACGGTCCCATTCGGTTCCCTTCACAGCCTCTAGGCTGACCATTTGTATTACCCCCGGTTGCAGACACAGACCATGCTTGTAAATGGGTTTTTGTTCAATAGCAACCAACTAGTAAGTAAGGGAGCCTCCCCTGGGACCCAGGTTCCAGGACCCTGAAGTGCACGCTTTTCCCACTGTGCTTATCACGTGGCCAACAGACAACCTAAGAGGGAGGCAGAGCAGCACGAGGTTGGGGGTGAGGGGGAGGCATAAAGGGACCTTTAAAGGTGGCCTTGGAGTCTAAACTCACCCCCCCAACCACAGACGGGACTTTCGTGTCTGTCTGTACATGGAGGGCAGGAAGCCACTCACAAGCCCCACGGAGCATCCCCGACATCCAAAGAGGCTCAGAAACCATTCACAGAACCGGGCCTTCATGGCGGCTGAGCAGGCCTGGTTGCCTTAGAAAACTGGCCCATTTCCTACTGGATGTGTGGATAGAAGAGCGAGCAGAGACGCAACCAGAAATGCCAAGTGGCCTCTTCCTTCGCAGGTTCTATGGGTCTCCTGCAGGCAGAACAATGAGCAAATTCCTCCCCCGGAGTTCTGTTTACCCCGCTGCACTTCAGGTCAATCACCTGTTTGTCGAAACTGGATCTACTCACTGTCATTGCTCATTAGAAACTGTCAGAAGCTGACAGTAAGCGCCACTGCTCGGTCAACACCGTCCCACGTGGACACCCGGGGTCTCACATGGACACTTGCGGGGTCTGAGTAGGCAGCTGGAGCATGCTAGCTCTGGATTCGCTGGCTCCTCGGGCCTTTCTGGCAAGGTGACTATGACTTCCATTCGTTCTCTGGCCTCCCGGGTAGCCCATGCGTGTACGGTGTGCTCCCAGGCGTGTGCTGTGCTGGTGGGGGGTGCGGAGGCTTGGCCTTCGCCATCCCCCATGCCAGGTCCCAAGGGGGTCAGGTCGTGGGTGACTCAAGGCAGCAGGTGGTCTATAGTCAGTCCGTCTGTCTTGTGCACACTGGCCCTCCATGCTGGTCCGGAGAGGAGCTGAGGCTGTGGTTTGGCTCTCGGGTGGCCCTGTCCTTGTCTCCTGCAGCCAGCATTTGCTGAGTCCTCACAGCCTTCTCGTGTGCTCCAGCTACCCCTTGCTGCCTGCCTAGCCTCAGGATAGCCACTCCCTAAGACTGCTTGGTGCTTGAACAGTACTGAGCTCCCTGTCTTGGGAGGTCTTCAAATATGGATTGTTCCATGGCAGAAATGTGAGGGAAAGACCCCAGTAGCCAATGGAATGGGGAGAAAGGCGATACAGGACAGGAAGACAAAGTTGTTTACAACGCGGACATTCCCTGAGAAGGAGACTTTGAAGACCAAGGAAGCATTAGAAGGTACTTCTACTTTTGCCAGCGGCCTTGAGCCTCCAGTGGTCTGTCCATAAGCGAGAAGGCCTCAGGCTAGAGTTGTGGTCTTTTGCTCTGGGTCTTTCCCACCAGGGCTTCCACGCAGGCAAAGCTCAGATCTGCCCGTTCCATAGCTGAGTGGGTCCAAGGAGAGGAGGGAGACGGAGCAGTTTCGTCTGATGGTGCGGAGACCTGGTCTCCCACCCTTCCACAAGCGGTGGGGCCTGTGGGAAGCACGACTCCACTGGCAAACACACACTGAGCCCTTCCTGCCACCATCTCACCTCCCGTAGTCTCACAGCATGTCTCTGGCGCAAGACCTGGCATCTGGCTAGAGCTCGGTAAATATTTGTTGAATGAATGGGACTGCTCACCGGAAGCAGCCCTGACGGTCCCATGACGCTACATTCCCGAGAAGGCCTCAACTCGATCCGAGCGTCTGCTAGATTTGCAGGAGGTGTGGGCTTCTTCACGCTCCTCTCTCCAAACGCACATCAGAGCTCCTTGGGGCACCTACCTGGGGCCAAGACTCCATCCACGCGTGGCTGCCTGGGCAGCAGGAGGGAGTCCCACCTGCCCCAGGCCAGTCCTGTCGGGGGGCCCTCAGCCTCGTGCCTGGTGGTCATGTGGCTTTGAGTTTCTGCTGCTCGGGTTACACAAGAATCACACCAGCCCCCCGTGCAGCCCCCAGCCCTGAGCAGGAGACAGAAAGCAGCCCAGGCTGTCAGTGGGCAAATATCTGTTGTATGCCTACTCTTGGCCTGTGCCTGAGAGCCGGGCCGCTAGCTGGGCCTGGCCTCCAGAGCTCAAGCGGGGGGCTGTGTGCTGTTGGGGGGAGAGCGCTCAGCAGCATCTCCTGGGCTCTAAAGTGTGAAACTTTCAGTGGCCCAGCACTTTCACACACACACACACACACACACACCTATATACTTTATCCCTCAAGCAAACCACTTATCCTAGACCAGCTGGCTCTGCATATGTTTCTCTTTCGCCAAATGCTGCGTAAGGAAGGGGCCCACTCCTGGCTGTGAGCCTTGGTGCTGACCAGCTTCCCTGCCCTCACTCCCCTGTGCCTCGCTGCCCTACCCAGAAGCCTGGCCTCGCTTGGGGTCACTGTGGAATATCTGACTTCTGTACCATTATTCCTCCTTTCTTCTAGGTTCACCCATGGCCTGCAACCCCGAAGGTGGGTGAGGAACATTCAGCCCCTGGGTGCAGAATGAAGGGGGCCCCAGCTCAGACAGGCCTCAGGCCTGTGGGCCTGCCCGGCCGGAATGCCCAGTGCCTTCCTATGGGTCAAGCACAGGGTTTCGAGTGGGAAAGAGAGACCTCATGTCTGCCTTTGGCAAGAAGAGAAACGGCTTCCCAAGAGAAGTCAGGCTCCTCCCAAAGGAGGAATCCCCAGTCCTGGCTGGGGCTGGCAAGAACAGTTTCCCACAGGTGATGTCCAGTCTACTCAACTCATCCACGGAAAGCCGAGAAGGAGCGCTTTGTCCAGACCCAGGCTTGAGCCAGGCCCTCCAGCCCCGAAGTCTCTCGCAAGCAGAGAGCATGTCTGGTCCTCACAGTGCCCAGCCTGGGGCTGGCACCCAGGAGGTACACGCAGCTGGTCACACATGCTCACATGTGCCAACTCACACTCACCCCCTCTTTTCATTAACTTCATGATTCTGGAACTCAGGATTTTCAACCCACGAAAACTTGTTTTGCTGTCATCTGGCTGATTTCTTTCACTCCCAAGGGATCACATTCTCCATCCTGGAGCCTGGGCAGGCCCAGCAGCTTTGCAGCCAGGCAGGTGTCAGGGGGACCCCTCCCTGTCTTGTGTTCCCACCACGCGGGCTTAGCTGCAGCCTGGCTTGTCTGTACTCCCCTGTTGGAGACATCAGTGAAGAGAAGAAAACAGAGGGTGGGGATTTTCATAGAGGAAAAGCAGCCCAGTTGAAGAGCTCTTTGCACTAAGACCTCATGAAGCCCGGTGGAGACAGCAAGAGGAGTTGGCCCTCCTAACTCCCCTTGCATGTGCATCGGAAAGGGACAGGGGCCCGCAGACGGCTGCTGTCGCGAAGGCTGGCAGCCAGCAAAGGGACAGCGGCCAGAGGGAGGGATGTGGCCAGCTGCACCCCCACCCCCCCTGCAGAGGGCCAGGCCCTGGCCACAGCACGAGGCCTTCAAGTCACCCCCCACCCCGGGAGATTTCCCTGAGCCTTGTCTCTGGGATCACCGGAACATAGGAGGAAAAAGGCCTCTCAGCGCACCAAGTAGTTGATAAGGGTTAGTGAAATCGTGAGGAAGGAGATCGGGAGGGGTTTCCAGCGAGGTGGGGAGCGCCGTGGAAATGAACAACGATTGCTGACTTACGATGCGGCCGATATCCTGTAACTCTTCTCATTCGGTGGAGTCTTTGTTGGATTTTTTTTTTTAATGAATGTGAAAATATTTATTATGCACATAAAAACACGCTCAAGCTGGCTATAAATTCATTCTCCTATCCCCCTTCCCCCCGTAACCTGGAGAGCTCCTGAACTGGGAATTTCTGTGGGGAAGCTTTGGTGTGTGTGTGTTCTGGGTGGGGGTGGAGGGTGCTTAGGAAGATAATAGAGTGAGAGAGACAGCGCCTGCCTGCGTGTGAGGGGGGTCTCTGGGGAAGAAGGGGTGCAGCCAGAACATGGGGGGCAAGGACAAGATAGTTCTAGATAAAGGTTCTAGATTAAGGGTCGGCCTGCCTGCGTGAGGGAAAGGAGGCCAAGGCTAGAGCCCACTGGGCACCCGGGAAGGGATGGGACGGGGTCAGGGAGGGAGGGGACAGAGGAGGCGGCCTCCTAAGTTCTGTGTCTGGCTTACTGTTCCCATAGTGCCTAACGCTGTGCCTGGCATAGAGCAGGCACTGAATCAAATTCATCACAGCGGGTTTCCAGGTGAGTGAGCTCACACCCAGGCAGGAATCCCTTGAAGGCCAGAGCAGGGAGCCACTTGGTGGGACTTGGGTCCTTAAAAGACCATTCTGACTTGTAAGTGAAGAAAAAGGCAAGAGTGGGCTCACTATGAGCCCACCAGAGGCAAAACCTCTAGAGGCTACTGCACCAGTCCAAGCAAGAGGTGATGGGAAGAAGCAGATAGGGTCTAACATATAGTTTAGATGGAGGCTGTCAGGAGGTGAGCACTGAGTCCAAACCCAGGCTCTGTGAAAACCTCCCAGAGATGCTTCTGGAAGTAAGCTGGCACTCATGGACGCTGAGCTGGTGGGGAAAGTTAACTGGAACGGCTGAAGAATTAGTGGCTGGTGCTTTGCAAACCCTGTGCGGGATGTTGTGTTTCCCAGGTTTGGGCCCAAGCTGTGTGACCTTGGGCAAGTGACTTTGCCTCTCTGAGACTCAGTGTTTATCACCCTGAAACAGGCCGGAGGTACAGCAGAGGGTATCCCACCTGCGCCCCCTCTGTAATAGCTGTCTCATCTCTGCCCAGCGGGGGCCAGGCTGCAGCTGGTCTGCTCAGCCAGGTGAACTCAGGCGCCCACATGGGGCGGTGCTTCCTAGGATTTCTTCAGAGCGTCCCCACCCTCTGGCCTCATGATTCCACAGTAAGCGCTGCCCAGGGAAATCACCATAACCCAAAGCGGTTCCTGGCATTGTGCTTATAACGGTGAGAAATTCAAAATAACTAAGGCATCCAGCACCGGGAGAGGGTGGCGGACGTGCACCGGGGCAACAGCATGGGACAGCATGCAGACCCACCCCTGCTGCTGGCACTGAACTTCTCGTTGGGCTGGGGGGACGTGCTTCTGGTGAGATGCTAGGGAGAAGACTGGGCATCCTACCCGCGTCTACGGTGCTCACTAAGGACGTGGACTCTGCAGTCAGAACCCTTCTCTGCCTTTTTCTCCCCATGTGGGAGCCTGGTCTGTCGCCCCTTGAAGCTTCAATTTGTGCATCTAGAAAACCAACTGACACCGCCTCCCTCCAAAGGCGAGAACAGGTAAACAAGCGGTTCGGGGAAGCCTGGGGGCGCTCAGGACCCAGTAAAGGTGACGAGATGGCAACACAAACCATCAAATTCACCTGTGTGAAGGAGGGAGGACTTGAGTTCCCCGAGGCTGTCTCCGGGAGCATTGTTTCTCCTTGCTGTACTTCACTGCTTTATCTCCGTTTTTCTCTAAAGATGTAATTGACCTTCAACGTGGAGCCAAATCACTTTATTCTCATGTAATGTGTTTTTCTGGCAGAGGTCTCCCAGTCTCAGCCTGCTGTCCTGGCTCACCTTGGGTCCCCATGGGGTCCGAGGGGACGGGAGTGATTCGGTGATGCCCACCTGCTCCCCACTCTGACCCGGGTACAGGAGCCAGCGCCCCCCTCCCACGGAAGTCCCAGGAAGGAAGTGAGTAATGCGCTGGGCACCGAGCTCGGACCGAGGCCAGATGCAGTGCTTCTGTTGTTTTCTCATCTCAAGTGTGGGGGGCGGAGGCCAACCTCTCGATGGGTGCCCGATTGCCGCTCACCTGGGACGACTAACCGTGCCGAGGCACCGCCAGGCTTCTGGCCATTCCGGGTGGGCGGCAGGAGCGGCCAGGGGCAGACCCCTCCCTCCTGCACCAGTCGTTCCTCCCTGAAAACCTCTCTTCTACCCAGGCCAGCAGGCTGAGCCTGAAGACAAAAACCCCGTCCCATCAGCACATCCCTACCCCCCCCCCCCCCAGTAAAGGGAACTATGCCCTGGCCAAACTAGAAAGTTGTCATAGGCCTGCGTTGAACCCTGCCTCAGCTGTGTTAACTGTGTGGCCTTGGGCAAACCGCTTAACTTCTCTGTGCTTTGTTTCCTCTTGTATAAAATGGGGGCCAAAGCGGGCGCTCCCCAACAAGGTTGTTGCGAGAGCTGAGTAAGACAGCATACATCAAGGCAGCGCCCCTCGTAGGAGGAACTCAAGATTGTTCTCTCCTTCTCTCTGCTGTCCTGAGGCAGGCTCAGGCCGGGTTAAGGAGAGGGAAGGCTTTGAAGGCTTTACCTAAAGATCTGTCCAGCTCCTTCTGCCTTGCCCCCACCAGCCCTCAGCACGCTGCCCAGTGCTGCTTGTCCCTTGGGGGCAGGAGAGGCATTTGTGGTGCTTTTCAATATCCTCTCTTGGTCTCTTGGGCACCAATCAGCCTTCCACCTGTTCCCTGGCTGCATGAAATTCAGGAAGTTCAACAAACGCGGAGGGCTTGGACATCCCCGTGCACTGTGCCAGAATAAACAGGGCCTGGCGCAGGGCTGCAGAGGTCCCATCCCAGGGCAAACACTGCCCTTTGCCAAGTAGGGAATTGCTTTTGCAAAGGCAGCGTGGGTGCCCGGCAGGCGGGCGAAGAGCATATCCATCAGGACCCCTGACCGCTCAGCCTCTCGGGCTGTGACGTCATTTCTTACTAACCCTGCACCGAGGGGGGGTGCAGGGGGGGGCGGCGCGAGCAACAAATGCAGGAGAGTCTCCTCCAGCCGTTAATGAAAGATACAAACGGTATTACAAAAGAAAATAAAAAAGAATGAGTAAGCTTCCTGCGGCCTCTCCGCAGAAAAACATCATCTCTGCCGATCTTAAAGGGGCTGCAAGGTTGGCAGGGAGGGCAGAAAGGAGCCGGTCTCCTGACTGGTGGAACCACTGGCCTGGCTGGATGGAAGGGTGGCCCCACCGTGCATGGCAGGCAGGTCCTCTGTGAGCCTCTGTCTCTTCAACCGTGACATGAGGATTGCAGCCCCTCCCCATGGGGGGCCCTGGGTTTCAGTGAGACAAGAGCCTTAAAGTCCTTAGCTGTGCACCTGGCCCGTGGAAGACTCAGGAGAGCAGGCTCCTGTCTCCAGTCTGGGGTGTCACACCAGCTGGGGGCACACGGCAGCACCCCACAGATGGGCCAAGTTGCTGTAAGCGTGCAAGAAAGCACGTTGCCTCCGACTGCACACTCCCACTGTACAATGTCCTCACGCAGGTGAGCGGCTCGTGTGTGCGGGGGCCCCCGCTTCAGCGGGTGTGTCATACGTCACAAGCAGCTGCTTTGTAAACTGCAATAAAGTAATTTAATGCTAATGATGAAATCTATGCCCTCCAGTGCTCGTTATTAATAGGAATTAAATGTATTTCGGGTAACAAAATAGTGAGTAATGGAGGCAATAAACACAGCCCGCAAACCTGGCCCGCGGTGGGACTGACGTGATAGGCTGTTCTCTGGCTCACGCTGGCCCCTCGAGAAAGACCCACGCTCACTCATCAATCAGTCACCCCTGGAGAGGGCCCAGGTTACTGAGTCACTTCACGTACGGCTCAAAGGCAGGCACTGTGGGGGACGACACCTTATGAGCCACCGCTGTGTCCCACAGCTTTTCCTTCACCGAGGATTTGAAAAGTGTCCCTGTTCACTCTGAGACATTCACACACCGTCCTCCTCGCTGCACACTTTTTATTCACTTCCTCTGCACCAGAGACCCATCCGCAGCCTGACACCCTCATTTGTCCCAGATCCTCCCTGGAGCTCCAGCTCTACACAAACCCCTAGCTGCACACACCTGGAGGCACGTGTGTACCTAGACCCAGAGGGAGAGGCCTCTTGACCACGCACATGTGTGTGCGCCCATGAGCCCAGCAGGCACATGACATACACACTCAGCAGTACATGCTAGAAAAAGAGTATAAACCCGTTGGAGCCCAGCCGGGGGAGACAGGATGGCCAGAGTCACAACACACCCTGCTCCCCATTTCCCCCCAAACTTTGCAGCCAGCCTCCACTCCCGCCATGCACCCTGGGCCAGCCCAAAAGTCTCCAACCCCTCCAGGCCTTTGCTCACACTGTAAGTGCCTATCTGTCTTCTCAAGGCTTCATCATTGCCTCTGTGAACCAAGAGCCTCCACCGAGCTCCCACAGTAAGAAAAGTCTAGGTTATGCTGCAGTCACGAATAGTCCCCAAATCTGAAGAGGTTTTGACAGCCAGTGGGGTCGAGGTGGGGCTCTGCTCCACACAGCCACTCAGGGACCCAGGCTGCTGGCAGCACCACCATCAGCTCCCACCTGCTACAATATCATCACCGGCTGTGGCCGGGCAAGAGGGACGGCTCAGGCCAAAGCAACGTGTGTCCCCTGAATTCATATTGCATTGGCCAGAGTTAGTCCCACGGGCCCTCTCCCTGCACGAGGACAGAGAATCACGGTCTTCTACATTTGCTCTTGCTGTTGTCACAAATGAACACAAACTCAGGGGCTTAAACCAGTACATATTTATTCTGTTACAAAGTCAGAAGTCCAAAATGAGTCTCCAGGGTGAACATCATGGTGTCATCAGGGGCGGGTTCTTTTGGAGGGCTCCAGGGGCACCGTGGGGTGCAGGCACCCTTTTCCTCCATCTTCAGAGCCAGCAGGATAACACCTCTCCTCTCTGACCTTCTCTCTCCCTCTTGCAAGGACCTTGTGTCTGCCTGCATAATCCAGGACAGTCTCCCCTTCTCCAAATCCTTCCGTCATTTAACCACATCTGCAAAGCTCCTGTTGCCATGTGTGGCAATGTTCAAAGGTCTAGGGGTTAGGACATGATCACTCCTTTGTCTGCCACGGTGTTCCAGAAACCAGAGCTAGGACACAGGATTTCGTGGACACCCAGCATCGCCCCTGCTGTTGAGGGCTCTCCTCCTGTCTTGTCCTTGTTCACACAGCCCGTCGGGAGCAGCAGATGAGCTCTGAAAGGGCAGGAGGTGGCCTCGAGTCTCTCTGCCCAGCAGGTGCCCGGCGCATAGCAGAGGCCTGGGAAAGTTTGCAGGAAGGGAGAGAGAAAGGAAAATATGAATGAATTTGGCAAGATCGGGAGGTGTGTGAGAACCAAAGAAGCAAGAGAGAAAGTAGGCGGACGCTAATGAATCAAGAGGCCATCACAGCATACACAGCCAATCGGGAAGCAAATTGCCCTGCCATGGACGGTTCAGAGGGCTTCCCACTTCACGCCCAGACACGGAGGAATGTTGAGGAATGGTGAGTGGGAGAAGTTAGGAAAGAAAGGGTGGGAGGAGGCAGGAGACAGAAGGCGCTAGTCTGAGCCGGGTGCTGTGCTAGGTACCATCACAGCAGGACCTCCCCAACAACCTCACGAGCAGCACTGCGGAGACGAGGGGATGGGGACTGAGGAAGGACACATCCCTGATCCAAGTTCACACGGCTGGACAGTGCCTGGGCAAGAATTTACAGCCCTGTTTGGCTGGTTCTGAAACCAGCTGCCATCCCAGGACACCAGCTCCATGCCAAGCTTTACCACAATTGCTGTCAGCTCAGTGTTCCCACCTTTTAAGGTCTCAGGTCCTTTATCTGTAAAACCAAGAGGTCCATCTGGGTGACCTCCAAGCTCCCTTTCAGCTCCAGCCTCCTGGGGTCCTTGGGCAGGTCTAGTTAATGAGGCCCGGCTTCCTGGATGGATGGGGGGTCTGAACTTCTTCCCACCGACAACAGACATACAGTTCCTTTTATGTTGCCAAGAGACAATCCAGGGCAAAGGAGGGAGAGGCTCATGGCAAAGATGACTCCATGCCCCAAAAATGAGAATCACAGCAGCCCACAAGATTGTGCAAGCTGCCCTCAAGGCTGCCAGTCAGCCCTGGCCCGGAGGAGGGCTGTTTACACTCCCCGAGTATGTGCTTGCAGTCAACCCTGTTGCTGAGTGCACAGCCCTGACGGCTGCCAGGAGTGTCTGTGTGTGGACAACAGGGATGGGCCTCGCCAGGCCCTTTATCCCAGATACCAGACACCTGCTAGTTTGTTCATTCATTCATTCATTCATTCATTCATTCATTCGTGTACTCGATCATTCCCTGAGTGTTTGCCAGGCATTGTGCAAGGCACCAGGGATAGGGAGGTAAACAAGACAACGTCTTAATGAGTCTCTAGGACCTAAGGACCTCAAAGAACAGTGAGGCACTAAATATAGATAATGACCCTCCCAGCAAGGTTGGTGCAACAGTAAAGGTATGTGCCTGGAGGTCAGGGAACACAGGGCAGGGGACTTAGGTATCTTCCTATGGAAAATATTTAACTAATAGTTTAAAAAAAATCCAAACAAGATAATAACTCTCTACTCAATTACCTTTCAAAACATTTTTTCCTCGTGAATGTAGATAGGTGAGAATGTCACATTCAGTTTTCTTTAAATTCCACTGGAGGCCTCAGTCATTTTGAGAACTCTGTCTGCTAGGGCCATGCAAAGGTCCTGGGGCTTATACAAATACCCATCCTCCCAGAGGGCATACTCTGATATCCAATGGCCGCTGCTATAAGCCTGGTTGGAGGCTCAGGACACTGGGTTATGGCTGTGATTCCAGTTTTTCTGGACAGAGAGCTTTGGAAAATCATAGCCATGTCCTGAGGTGTGGCTATGCAGGGGGCCAAGGTCCCACCTCTGGGCCTTGGGGCCCCTTTGCAGCTGCGAGGAATCTTCCCCCTTCCTTCCTACAATTCCTCCCACTGTTTTACTGGGACTGCCTGCATGTTTCCTCTCTTGAGCTTTCTTTTTTACAACAACAACAACAACAACAACAAAACAAAACAAAAACAGGAAAAAATGTTACCTTCAAGCAGCTTCTGGTTGGGTCCTACAAGTGCCCCCTGGATTCAGAAGTAGGGAGGGGTCTGGCTACAAACCTGGGGACACTGAGAGGGAAAACACAAGGGAGAAAACCCAAAATCATATTTTAATAAATTATGTCTTGTGCTATTATCTGTCTACTTTTATCATTTCTTTAGCATATATTCTAGAAATGAAGCCAAAAGATCAGCACATTTTAAAGAATATTTTTCAAGTTGCTGTTCTAAATGTTTACACCAATTCACCCTCCCCCTAACTATGTGCCAGCATTTCCTTTTTCTTTTTTTTTTTTAAGATTTTATTTATTTAACAGAGAGAGCTCACAAGCAGGGGAAGTGGCAGGCAGAGGGAGAAGCAAGCTTCCTGATGAGCCAGGAGCCCCATGCAGGACTCGATCCCAGGACCCTGGGATCATGACCTAAGCCAAAGGCAGGCACTTAACCGACTGAGCCACCCAGGCGCCCCCAGTGATTCCTTTTTCACTGTCCCATCAGCAGCATAGAGTCTAAGGGCTGGTTTTTTTTGTTTTTGTTTTTCATTTTATAAACTAAAGGATTTTATTTTCAATATTATTTCATTTCTTTATTCATGTTGCTCGTTGACTTTAGAAGTATAATTTTATTTTCTACACTCCTTTTAAAGAAACAAGTTTCTGGGAAAGTGTGGGTGGACAGCCCCTAGAGGAGCCTCAGAATTTGCTAAGGTCGCTTCTAATGCGTCCTTGCGGAGGTCTTACCTCACCTGGGGCACCTTCCCCACCTTGTCTGACTGTGGAATTCCAGCTGGCGCTTGCAGACCCTACACACGTCGCCCCACCTCCAGAAACTTTCCCAGGTCTCCCTCTTCCCATGGGTTGCCTGAGAGCCTGGCTCATACCTGGGCTCTTCTACCCACCTGTACCATGGGGGGAAAGGGGGGCGGAAGGCTGGCCCGTTGGAGCCCCAGGTTCCTCCAGGGCAGGTAGGATCACGCTTGTTGCTTGAGGTTGGAGTGAACAAGAGACAGGATAAAGTCTAGAAAGTGCCCGGCAAGCACTTGGCACTTGGTACATGGTCAGTGAATTTTAGCTATTATATTGTTACTATTGCTATTATTATTCTCCTTCTGTTTCTGAAAGGCAAGGGAGTGGCTTTTATCTTCATGTCTTTGGTTGCTGGCCCAGAATGCCAGAGTAAATCAATCAAAGTGCTTATTGAGTAAAGCATTTCTCTGCCCTTGGCACCGGCTTGCCGTCTGTAAGACTGGGATGTGAGGAGCGCTATCTCCCTTGATCGCATAGTTGGACACCCGTCCCTTTGCCCCATGCCGCACCCTGCCCCGGGACCCTGCTGGAGGCGGGGGAATTTGCGTTCCCACCATCCCTTGCTTCCAGGGGTGGCCACGTGACCCACTTCTGGCCAATGAGACGCCAGCAGAGAGCTCCCGGGAGACCCTCTACTTTCTTGCTGGAGCCAAGGCAGCCATCTTGCCACCTTGAGGCTTTTGTGTGCTGGAGTTGTGTGGAAAGCTGGAAAGAGCCCAATCCTTGTTGGCATCACCAGCAGCTGACCAAGACCAGAAACCATCCATGTCCAGAATTCTTAACTTGTTAGAAAAATGAAACTCCGTTTGTTTAAGCTACAGTAAGTCAAGTTTGTTGTTCAGTGAAGTCAAAGGCATTTCTGATACCTACAAGCTTGCTTTAAGACGTTCATCAAATATTACAACCCTTCCCTGCCTTTCCTTCTTGTTCCTTGTTCTCCTTTAAAAAGGAAAGCTGAGGAACCCCAGAACACACTGCTTCACCTAGGCACCTGCCAGCTTCTCTACCCCAAAAAGGGGCTAGGAGTCACAGAAGCCCTGAATGCCGAGACGAGACACATTGCCCGGTGGCGCCGCCAAGGAGAGGGTGGGTGGGAGGCACCTGCTGGGCACCCGGGGCTCACCCTGTGTGAGGGCACACCCAGCTCCTCGCTGTCCAAGGGAAAGTGCTGCCTCTGGCGGCATCCAAAGAAGGTGAGACAGGGCTCCCACGTCGTAGACTCTTCCAGATCCCCCCAGCTCCTTGCAGGGAGTAAAGAGCCTGCCCTTGCTAAGGCCTAGGCACTAGTATCTACTATGTACCAGGTTCTTTTCGTTTCAGGAGAGCCCTTTAATATAGGACTTTTCATCCCCATTTATAAAGGAGGAAACCAAAGGACAGGAGGGCCAAATAGCTCTCCCAAGGTCGCACCCCTAGGAAGTGGGAGAATTTGGGTCCCCTCCCAGAGATAACCCCACAACGTGATATGTTATTTCAGAGACTATTTTATTTGTGTCTCGCATACAAGCGCGATTCATTCCCAACTGAGTGCCTTTGTCCTGGCTCCGCCTGCCCCCTCCCCGAATACCCTCCCCACTCTGTTGGCATCTGGTTCCAGCTTCCAGGCTTCTTCCTCTCTAATCATAAGTCACTACCACTTATCGAGAGCACACAGCAATATTTTGCAACCGCCCTAAGAGACAGGTGTCTTCATCGCTGCTTTCCAGATGGGGAAACTGAGGCTCGGAGAGGCGCAGCTGCTGGCCTCCGCCACACACCAGTAAGGGAGCGGCCAGGACACAGAGCCAGCTCTGCCAGGGGCAGTGTCCACAGAAGAGCTGGGGACAGGCCGCATGGGGTTGTATCCAGGTGAAGGTCAGGCCTCCCAAAACGCCTGGTCTGGCCCCTTCTCTCCTCCCCCACGCTTGGCCCTGCAAATTGGCTTTGACCTTTCTTGGCCCTGCCTTTGAGCTTCTCCCCATTCACGGCGGAAACCACAAAGGGAGAAAGAGGGCGGGCTCGAGGGAAGGGCCCCTCCCGCCTGGGCCCCGGGGCCACGCCCCCGCAGGCGCAGGAGGCCTCCAGTATCTGTTTGCACAGTTGGGGCGCTTGCTCCGCACCCCACCTCCGGAAGAAAAGCACCACGAGGTCATCTGTTTACTCTGGGATTAGCGGCTCCCAGCGGGAGCTCTTTTCCTCGGAGATGAAAAGAAAGCGGACAATCTGTCAGGTAAACAGGCGACATTGTTCCCCACGATGTCAGGGCCCCTTTGTGGGCCGGCCTTTGAGGTCGGTGGCTCCCTCTCGCAGGGAGAGCGCTTACTCAAAGGAAATGAGAGGCCCTGGCTGGCGCGCAGGTCGCCTGCTGCAATGTAAGCGGGGACAAAGGGCCCGGACAGTGGCTGATTGGCCTCCACAGCCCCCTCTGCACTTGTCTCTCCGTGTGGGCCCCTTGAGTCCAGCCAGCCGGGCATGGAGCCACTATCACAGATGGGGAAACTGAGGCTGGCGGGAGCCTCCCCCCAAACATAAGAGTGCTCCTGGCATTGCAGGTGTGCGCTGGAAGGAAAGCAGGGCCTCTAGTCTAAGCGCCTCACTCTTCGGATGGGTAGCAGGAGGCAAGAGAACTGGTGCAGCGTGCTTTCTAGACTAGCTGCCTCTGATGGATGGGGGGGGGGCACTTGGCAGCCTTAACCACCTCCTCCAATAAACTGTTCAGTTTTCCAGATGCTTGGAATATTTCAACAGTTGGACAGGGCTGGTCATGGCTGTGCCTGCTGCCTCTGACATTGATGTGACAAGGTTTCACCTTTGGAAGGAGGGAGGTGTGGAGGCCCAGCTCACAAGCGCGTGTGTGCCTGGGAGTCAGGATGCCCAGGTTCCAGACAGGCTCTGTGCCCAGTTTGCTCTGTGGTCCCAGGCAAGCTACTTGCCCTCTCTGGGCTGCAGGGGTTTTTGTTCATCAAACAAGACATAAGGTGCTCTCCATGGGCCTTTCCCCTCTGACAGCAGGGATGTCTAGGAAGGGCACAGGTCTCCATTTAGGAGGAGCAGATGGAGGGGGGTGAACAGCCCTTCTGGGAAGGAGGGGGCCACTTGAACCCCATGCCCTCCTCTGACACTCAGGGGACTGGTGAGGCGGTGCGAGCGAACACCCTGGGCCCAGTGGCAAAGCTCCAGGCAGTGGCCTGCCGTGGGAAGAGAGCACTGTCGCGAGGCGATGAGACCACAGGCCCAGGAGCACTCTGACCGGATCGGGTTCCCAGCCTGTTACTCACCAAAAGCCCATCCTCAGGCAAGTGATGCAGCCTCCTGGCCTGTGACATGACACCCACGGGGCCTGAACCCCACCCTGCCTGAGTTTCCTGGATGGAGGGGTCCCGAGGGAGCAGGAGCTGGGCCATACTTGACACTGCCACCACCATCTGATCCTGTCCCCCTTCGGGCCTCCCTCTCCCGGGGCCCCCCTGCCATTGGCCTGTCCCAGGAGAAGACTCACCCTCCCCGCCATCCAGACGCCAGGTCACTCTTCAGCCTGCAGGGGATAGAGCCACAGAATGGAATAATCTGATTACTCTCCCAAAGTACAGGGAGAGCTGAAAGAAGGCCGGGTGGAAAAAGGCCCAGAGCCCTGGCCTGACAGAGAGGCGACCACCAACCACAGAACTGGCTCCAGGATGAGTCCGGGAACCGCCTGGACTTCGGCTTGGTCTTTCGAGGGCAGCAGTGGACCAGACATGTGCCTGACCCCCCACTCCCAGCCAGGCACCAGCTCTCAACCGACCCTGAGCCTAATAGGCACCAGCAGGAAAGAAACTGGAGGCCAGCGTGTTCTCACCACACGATTCCAGGATCCAGAGCCAGTCCCTGGTGACCCGGAGGGGGAGGGGATACCAATACTGAGCTCAGCTTCTCCTCTGACGCTTCCCAGGACTGAATGAGGGCAAGCTCCCTGCCCCCTCCAACCACGGGGCTGTCCCTCCTAGGTCCCCCAGCTGAGCTGCGTGTGAGCTGTGCGGCCCTGGGCAAGTGACTTGCTTTCTCTGAGGCTCGCCTCACCATTTAGATGGGCATTTGAGGGAATGCGTCTTTTGCTGGAGGAAACCCAGGCCTCCCGTCCACCCTTCTCCCCTTTTTTAGCTCCAGGAAACAAGGTCAAGACTAGCTCCCAAGGACTTTGGTTTTTCAAGAATCCTAGTATTTGGGGAGAGACTCAGATGCAGGTGCCAGAGAAGTTTCTAGCTGCAGTTGAAAACAAATTTTAACCTCAGAGATATACTACAAACACCACTCCTTCCTCACTTTCCTTTTTTCTCTCTTAAGGGTTGCCCTAGCGATCTGTTTTTAATGGGATTCAACTGGATAAATGTGGTCCAAAGACCTTTCTGCAGTGTGGATCCTCCTGGACCATTCCGCCACTTTGGTGCCCACCACCTCACGAGGCAGCTAATTCCATTGGCTCAACATTTCTGACTTCTCGAAAGTGCTTCAGTTAACCAGACACTTGCCTGTCTTCCTGCAGCTTCTACCTGTCAGCCAGCTTCCAGCTGCCCAGCACGCTGTGCATCCCGCATGCTTGTGGGGGGGTGGGAGGGCGGGCTCAGATCAGACCCCTGGGGTTTGCCTGCCAGCCACTCCCCTTACCAGCTGAGATACACGGCCCACGTGATTTTCCCTTCCTGTGCCTCAGTTCCCTTACCTGTAAAGTGGGAATAATAAAAGTCACTGCAGAAGATTGTTAGGAGGTCCCAGTGAGATAACACAAGGAAAGCTCTTAGCGCAGTGCCCAGCACCAACCACGGTAATTATATGCTGCTCTGGCTGTTATTTTTTCTTTGGTATCTGCAGTGCCTTGAAAAGAATGGAGGGCTCCAGTCATACCCCCTCACCTCGATACCAACTTCTCTTCCCCAGACTGAGCAGACGCAGCCCTTCCTTTGGTCAATCCCCTGTGGCTAAGTCTTAGATTCCAACACCCAGGCCAGCCTCTCCCAAATCCCCAAACAAGAAAACTTCGAGAAGGAGCAGGCTTCTTCTGACAGGACCGGCAGTTACGCAGCATGGGGAGGGCAGAACTCGACTCAGAATCATGAACTCTTGGCCTTTTGGGGATTATAGCTGTTCAAAGGTGGGAAGAGCTGTCTCTGGAGGGAGGAAGCTCCCCATCCCTGGAGGTATTCAAGGTGGATGACCATCCATCAGGAAGGTTACAGAAGGGGTTCCTGCACTGAGTGGGAAATCGAAGCAAATGGCATCAAAGATAGACGCTCGTCCTGATGAAGAAACGAGAAATTCCTCCGTCATTCATTCAGCCAGGACTTGTTGTTGAGTGCCTAGCTATGACTAGCTCTGTGCTGGCTACTGTCCTGGGTGCGCAGTTCACACTACGAGAAGGACCTAAATTTTCGGGAAGTTCTTCATGAAAACAGGGTCACTTTGAAGTCGCTCTTTGCCTCTACTTCTGCCATCTGTAAAATGGGCGGGGCGGTAACAGTGCTTACGTCCCAGATCCAGCCTGCGGACAGCCAAGTGGCCTGGGGGGATGTGGTGGGCCACAGTGAAAGTGGACTGCCCTGCAGCTGCCACCGTCCTTGCTGCTAGTAGCGCTAGGATGAGGACTGCTCCCGAAATCCAGGGAATGTTTTTCTTTTTTTGCAGAAGACCCAAACAGCTCAGTATGTATTAAATCAGGTCCCAAGAATCCGGACCAGCTGAAAGCCTCACCCAGGGCAGCCAGGACTGGCTGGGGCTGGAAGCCGAGACTAACAGCGCGCTAGTTCTTGGACCACATCCAAAGCCAGCCAGGCAGCAGAGACGGGAGGTTTGCTGAATGTACGTACCCTGCTACCGTCATTTCTCAGCAATGGTATCCAAGGGCCGAATGAGGCCATTTTGCATTGCTTTGTAGAGGAAAGGGTGGTTCTAACTCTGAACCCAACTGGGCGTTTCAAACTCATAAGCCCCTCAGAAACTCTGGTGTCAGCTGCCTTCTTGCTCCTCTTCCTGGTATTTCGGGTCACGTGGTACCTACCTGTTGCCCGAACTGGGCACCACCGGGGGCTACAGCCAAGAGGGCTTAGGTCAGGTCTGGCTCTGTGCTTGTCCTTGGGGGACAGATAACAGTCTGACACCGAGACTCTTGGTGAGGTTTTGAGTCCCCAAGACAAAGCCAGAAGCGCTTGGGCTCCAAAGTTAGGCTACCTGGCTCCTGGTCTTGGCTCAGCTACTCACAGGGTGTGTGGCCTCAGGCAGGTTACTTAACTTTCCTGAGCCTTCATTCCTCCTCTGTGAATTGGTGCCCATCAGTCCTATCTTTGAAAAACTGGGAGGACTGGAAGGAACCGCTTACTGATGGCCTGGAGCACAGAAGACCCACTTCCCTCCCCAGAGCTTTGTGAAGGACTGAATCTTGAGCCATGTTGTGCTTTCCGCTGGATGCCATTATGTGTGTATCAGGAAATGTGGGAGTGTGAACAGGCCCCAAGAGGAAACTGAAGAAAGGAGCAAGACTGAACTGAAGGCTAGAGGCCTGGAGAGGCTGGCTATTTGCGAAGGAGGTTAAAGGGGCTTTGCTGTTGTGCACTTGACCTTTCAGGAGCTTTCGAGAACCTTCCTGAGGCCTCAGGGGAGAGTCTGAACTCTTGCTTGAGGAAAACAAGAGAAAGCTCAGAGAATGAGTGGCCAAAGGAGTGGGCCAGTGAATCATTGAAGATGTGCGGCACGGAGGACAGGCGAGGTCTGCATGGAAGACCCAAGGTTTGGGGCCTTATGTGAGGACTGACCAGGATCAACGGTACTTAGCTCAGAGGTTCACCATAAACAAGGAAGACCCTTGGGAACTTGGGACTCAGAGGCCCCCATTCAGTAGTCCGTCCTTGGTGAGTATCAGCATTACCTGGGGGAACTAACACAAATATAGCAGACCAAGACTCCCATTTCTGGAAAGGTGGAGTAGATGTTTTCTTTCTTTCTTTCTTTCTTTCTTTCTTTCTTTCTTTCTTTCTTTCTTTCTTTCTTTCTTTCTTTCTTCCTTTCTTTTTTCTTTCTTTCTTTCTTTCTTTCTTTCTTTCTTTCTTTCTTTCTTTCTTTCTTTCTATTCTACCCTCTGAGTACAACTAAAAGCCTTGAACATCACATACGTAACAAACATAAGCGGACTCCAAAGAATGGAGAGAAGAAGGCCAGCTGGCTGGGGAACTTGGGACCCAAGGAACCACACAGTGGTGAATTGGCCAAGTGTTGTTTTTTTTTTTTTTCCTTTTGCTTCATATATATATCAGATTTGGACCAAAAGAGTCAACAACCCAGAAACCCCAAAGGACACAAACAAACAAAAAATTGTCCCAACCAAAGCCTGCTCACTCTAACCACAAGACCAGGAAAGGGACAGCCTGGCAAGACAGAAAACTCTTTTTTTTAACTGTGATGAAATATACATAACCAGAAATATATCACCTTAACCATGTTTACAGCTGGGTGGCCTCGACATGTTCACAGTGCGGTGCAGCCAGCACCACCATCCTCCTCGGGAGCTCTTCTCATCTTGCAAAACTGGAACTCTGTCCCCAGTAAACAGCTCCTCATTCCTGCTGCCCTGAGCCCCGGCAACTACCATTCCGTGTTCTGTCTCTCCGAATTCAGCTACTCAGGGACCTCACATGAATGGAATCCTACAGTATTTGTCTTTATTTATTTATTGTCTTTGTTTATTTCGCTTAGCATCTCGTCCTCAAGGTTCATCCACATCATAGCATGTGCCAGAATGTCCTTCCTGTTTAAGGCTGAATACTATCCCGTGGAATGTATATTTTCGCCACATTTTATTTCTACATCAGGAGCGGACACTTGGGATGCTTCCGTGTTTTGGTTGTTGTAACTAATGCCGCTCTGAACACAGGTGTACAAATACCTCTTCAAGGCCCTGCTTTCAATTCTTTTACGTATATACCCAGGAGTGAAATTGCTGGATCATATGGTAATTCTACTTGTAATTTTTTGAGAAAACACGATACTGCATAGCAGCTACACCGTTTTATATTCCCTCCAGCAAAGCACGAGGTTCCAATTTTTCTACATCATCTCCAGTGCTTTTCTTCTATTGTTGTTGTTGTTGGTGTGTGTGTGTGTGTGTGTGTGTGTTGTCGTTGTTGTTGTTTTTTAGGATTCTATTTATTTATTTGACAGAGAGATACAGGGAGAGAGGGAACACAAGCAGGGGGAGCGGGAGAGGGAGAAGCAGGCTCCCAGCGGAGGAGCCCGATGCGGGACTCAATCCCAGGACCCTGGGAGCACACCCTGAGCCGAAGGCAGACGCTTAACGACTGAGCCACCCAGGTGCCCCTGTTGTTGTTTTTTAATAGCAGTTGTCCTAATAGGTGTGAGGTGGTATCTCATTGTGGTTTTGAGTTGCATTTCCCTGATGAAGAGTGATGTTGAGCTTGTCTTTATTGGCCATTTGTCTATCTTCTTTGGAAATAAGTCTGTTCAAATCCTTTTCCCATTTTTCAATCAGGTTGTTTGTTGTTGTTGTTGAGTTGTAGGAATTCTTTATGTATTCTGGCTATTAACCCCTCATCAGATGTATGACCTGCAAATACCTTCTCCCATTCTTGGGCTGCCTTTATCACTCTGTTGGTTGTGCCCTTTGAGGCACAGAAGTGTTTCATTTCAATGAATTCCAGTTTATCTATTTTCGCTTTTGTTGCTGGTGCTTCTGGTGTCATCTCTGAGAAACCATTGGTAAATCCAATGTCAGGAAGATTTCCCCCTATGTTTTCCTCTTAAGAGTTTTATAGTTTTAGTTCTTACCCTTACGTCTTTGATATCCGTTTGGAGTTAGTTTATATGTATGGTGTAAGATTCCAACTTCACTCTTTCATATCTGGATATCCAATTTTCTCAACACCATTTGTTGAAGACCATTTATGTCCCATTGAACGGTCATGACACCCTTGCTGAAAATCATTTGACCATGTATTTGAGAGTTTATTAGGACAGAGAACTTTTAGTCAGTAACCACCCTACTCTGGTCAAATGCCACAGGGGGAGAAAATGGCCCTGCCACACCCCTGCCAGCAAAACCCATGTGGGAGCCTAGATTTCCACTCAGGAGCCCCATTACCTTGCTGGGTGGTGTCAGAGGGGAGCCGAGACTTTTATTACCCCCCAGGAGCCAAGACTTTTATTCCCCCCTTGACATTTCCCCCACCTTTTTAAAAAAGATCTTTTATTCTTTTAAAGTAATCTCTACACTCAACATGGGACTTGAACTCACAACCCCAAGATCAAGAGTCGCATGCTCTACCGACTGAGCCAGCCAGGTGCCCCATCTAACCCCCCGCTTTTTTTTTTTTAAAGATTTTTTAAAAACTTCTCCTTCGACTCATGGATTATTTTTTGATTTCTAGTTTGATTCCACTGGGGTCAGAGAAAACACTGTGTAGGATTTAAATTCTTTTAAATTTATTGAGGGTTTTTATGGTCCAGGATTTGATCTATATTGATAGATGTTCCATGTGCACTTGAGCAAATGTTCTGCTGTTGTTGGGTGGAGTGTTCAATCAGCTGGATCCTGGCGGTTGATGGTGTTGAGTTATCCTGTATCCTTGCTGATTTCCTGTCTAGCTGTCAGTTAAGAGAAGAATGTTAGACGCGCCAACGGCATTTGTAGATTTATCTACGTCTCCTTTCAGTTGTATCATTTTTCACTTCACTATTTTGCAGCTCTGTTGTTTGGCGCATCCGCATTTAGGTTTGCTATGTCTTCTTGACGGACTGACTCTTTTATCGTTACATAATGTCCCTCTTTGCCTCCAAGAACTTTCTTTGCTCTGAAGTCGACTTTGATATTAAAATAGCCACTTCTGCTTTCCTTTGATTAATGCTTTCATGATTCATCCTTTTCATCCTTTTACTTTCAACTTACTTACATCACTATGTTTGAAGGGGATTTCTTCTAGGCAACATATGGTTGGGTTATGTTTTATAGTCAACTCTGCCCATCTCTATCTGTTAGTTGATATATTTAGATCTTTTAGATTTACTGTAATTGTTGATATTTAGGGCTTAAATCTGCCATTTTATTTTTTGTTTTCTGTTTATACTCTGTATTTTTAACTTTTCTGTTTTCTGTTTCCTTCCTTCCTGTAGGTTACTTGAACATTTTTAGAATTCCATTTTGACTTGTCTGTAGTGGTTTTGAGTATATTTTTTGTATAGCATTTTTAGTGGTTGCTTTTCTGGAAGGATGGGGTCCAGAGAGGCTGGAGGTTTCTCTGCCTACACTCTGCCTGTCCCACCATCTTCTGGCGATCTTCTCTGTGTTGGCCAAATGGAAGTCCTTATAGCATATCCTGTTGACTGTGTACAGGTCTCCCGCTATTGGTTGGTTAAGGAGCTTTCTCTTGAGCAGGAGCCCTGAGTGGCTTGTCATCTGCTGTTAGGCCTGGGCTTTGAGGAGGCCATGCCTCATCAGAGCCCCACCAAAGCCATCCTCCCTGGACTGGACAGGCTCTGACTTCAATGCCTTCCCAGTGCAATTGCCATGCATTCATGACCTCACTCACTTAATTATGGACTAGCCACACCTGAAATTGTTCTAGTAAGCAGTGTGACCGACTCTGGAATTGAGAGAATATGGCCAGCCATGTGACCTTCTGAATTGCTGCCCATGTCATGATTCGAGGAAGAAGCTTTGTCATTTATAGTACATAGTCATGTGCACGGGGATGTGGTAGCCACTTGCTCAGCCATCTGTAAATGCCAGGCTAAGTATGTCTCCCTTTCTTCATCTATAATAATCCATGCATGCATTCACTCATTGATTCCACCGTGCCTGCTCTGGGCTAGGCCTGGGAGGTCGGGAGGATTCGGAGGAAGTGAGTCCACCATCCAAAGCACATCTTGCCCACCCTTCAGGACCCACTTGAAGATCATCATGGGCAAATGTCCATGGCTGTGGACACTCAAATGCTCATGTATAGAAGAGAGCATTGGCTGGGGGGTGAGGATAAGAGTGAAGTATAAAGGGATCTCCACAGGAGGGCCACAAGCTCACCTCTCTCATGATGATTTGCTCTCTCCCCTCCCAGTATTCCTGCCAAGCTGAGGCCAGGGCTCCTCAGCTCACAGCTCCCCAGCCTCCATGCCCAGCAGACAGCACTTGCCCAAGTTGTCCTTGCCTGTCCAAATGTCCAGAGGAAAGCTAAAGAGAACCAGAATCCTGGCCTTACTTGCTGTGCAATCCTGTTCCTGTCGCTATGTCTCTGAGCCTTCTGGATAACAAGAAGGGCTGGATTGGATACTCCTGAGATTAGAGCTCTGTGCAGAACAAATTCCCGCTAAAGTGTTGTGAGCTTAAAGTCACATGTGGCAGGGAGGGAAGGCGGGGCTGTCTTTTTAGAGACCCTTCCCCTTCCCTCTAATGAATACAAGGACGGTGCTTAATCCAGAGGAGCTGGGAGGCAAACTGCAAACCTAGTTCTCCACAGCCAGCTCTGCCTTTGCCTTCACTCATTCATGCTGTCCATCAAGTACAGTTTTGTGTTGGGAATATAACAATTGACAAAGCAGAGTCTTATAGTCTAGTAGGCAGTATATCCACATCCACATTCCTAGAATGAGAAGAGGTATAATGGGGAAGTATAACATAGGAGGATTCAACTACTGTGGTAGTTAGGGGAGCCTCCCTGAGGTGTCATTTCAACAGAGACCTAAAGGATCAACAGGAGTTAGCTGGTGACGTTGGGAGAGCACAGAGAGTTCACTCCAGGGAAAGGGAACAGCACGTGCAAATACCTAGAGACAAGATTGCTCCCTCTGGGGCAAGCCAGCCACCATGTTGCAAGGAAACTCAAGCAGCCCTCTGAGAGGCCCTTGTGGTAAGAATGGAAACTTCCTGCCCTGTCTCTCTCCTCCTTTCATGACAGAGTATCTACACCCCAGGTATCCACTTCCTCACCTTTCACTCACTTTTCAAACCACTTGGTCTAATTTCTTGCTGTTCCCAGGAAACCCAAGCCACCAAAATGGCTCTGGCCAAGGGCCCCTGTGACCCTCTGGTTGCTAGGCTTGTTGGGCACTTTGTAATCCTCATTTACTCATGTCTTCAGTGACCTCCAACATGGTAGCCCTACCTCCACCCTGGTTCCATGAGTCCTCTGATGCTTGGGCTTTCCCTAGGCCCCTCAGCATCCAACCCCTAAGCCTCCCTCTTTTCTCTGGTCTGTTATGGGGCACACTCTCCCACCCTTGAAGCCGAGCACCTCAAGGCCATAACCCAGCTCTGTCCTCATTCCTCGGCTCCAGACCTGCACACGATGCGTCTCCTGGATGGCCCTCAATGGCACTCCTCAGACACCTGAACTTGTCGTCATCCCCTGAGATGTGCCTCACCACTTGGCTCCCAGGCTTGCTCAGTGGTGTCCCCTGGCTACTCTGCTGCCCCAAGCGGGAGTGGAGGGATCAGCACTGACTCCCCTTCCCTTTTACTCCCCACATCCAAGTTACCAAGCCCTGTCATCTTCCTTCACCCCTAGATTTCTCTCAGATCCTCTTCTCTTTACCCGCACTGCCACCCCGTTAGTTAGGCCTCCAAGCCTCCCACCTGGGTGCTGCAGGATCCTCTTGACTGCTGTCTCTGCCTGACCCCTGTGCCTTCCCAGCTCCCAATCTATCCCACACATCCCAGAGTGCCCTTGTGAAGCGGCACTGTGCCACACCTCTGCTTGACACACCCCAGAGCTCCCCAGGGCTTTAGGTTTGAGCCCATCCTCCTCCCCTGGCCCACGAGGGCCCACCTGACCACAGCCTGCCCCCTCTCCGGCCTCCCCTGGGCCACACCCCCTCTCTCTGTTCACTCAGCCATTGTGCTCATCTAACATTGCCTCCGTTATTGCATAACAAATTCCCACCAACTTGGTAGCTAAAACAACAACAAGCATTTATTACCTCAGGTTTCTGAGGGACAGGAATTTGGGAGTGGCTAAGCTAGGCTGCTCTGGCTCAGCGCCTTTCATGAGACTCCACTCCAGATGTCAGCTGGACTGCAGTTATCTGAAGGTATGAGTGGGGCTGGCACATCCACACCTAATATGCCTCATGGGGAAGGCAGGGAAGGAGGAGGTGGCAGCTCAGCACCAGGGACAGGTCTGGGGGGGCTGGCTTCCCAGCAACAGGATGGACTCAGTGCTCTGAAAACATCCTCTACTTTGGGGAGGACCCTAGCACCTACCTGGGAGGTAGGAGGGGAAGGGGGCTCTTCCTCTTCCTGGGTGGGGGACTACCATGCTCCTCCCCATCAAGAGTCTCATTTCTGACCACACAGACAAGTCCACAGCCTTTTAGTGCCACCGTTAGGAAGCCACCAGGGTACAGGGGATAATTCCCAGCCTAATTCCAGCCACCACACTCCGGACCCCATTCTTCACATCTCCCGCTGTGGGCTTAGGCCAGTCCCCTCCCCTCTGAAGGCACTGGATTCCTGGAAGGGTTGGACCAATGATCCAAACATTCCCATTGGCTCTAAAATGTAATTGTTGAATGGAACCTTCCCTTCCTTACCCTTCATCCAGCCAGACCCAGGCCCATTTGAGCTCTGCCAAACTGCCCTGTTTCCCCTAAAATACCAAGTTGCCCCAGATCTCATTCGTTACCTCCAGAGGCCAGGAACTCTGTGCCATTTAGGTCCCTGTTGCCAATGTTTTCAGGTGGGTCACTCTCCTGACAGTCCCAGGTTGGGCCTAGCACTGTCAGAACACCCTCTGGTGAAGCCTGGAGTAATTTCCCTGCTAGTGCCAGAGACTTCCCGTATTCCAGAACAAGGCAGATTTTAGGAAAGGAATTGGAGCACCTGGAGGGCTCAGTTGGTTAAGTGTCCGACTCTCAGCCTCCACTCAGGTCTTGATCTTAATCTCAGGGTCATGAGTTGGTCACCTCATTGGGCTCCATGCTGGGTGTGGAGCCTACTTGAAAAAGAAGAAGAAGAAGGAGAAGGAGAAGGAGAAGAAGAAGAGGAAGAAGAAGAAGAAGAAGAAGAAGAAGAAGAAGAAGAAGAAGAAGAAGAAGAAGAAGAAGAAGAAGAAGGGGAAGAGGAAGAAGGAGAAGAAGAAGGTGGAGGAGGAGGAGGAGGAGGAGGAGGAGGAGGAGGAGGAGGAGGAGGAGGCGAGAAGGAAGGAGAGGAAGGAGAAGAAATGGGGAGCTACCATTTGCAGATGCATCAACACATAGCTCTCTTTTCCAGTCTCATTAGTGAACCCATGTTGGCATCAATGATAAAGGCAGGGTGGCTCTGTGTACCCTCCACTTGTCTGCGGGGCTTCCACCTGCCCCCCACCACACCATTTGCTCAGCAGCATTCCCACCCAGGTCCTCTGCTTTGACTCTCATCAGTGATCCTTGTCTTATTTCTGTGGGTTTGCCAGGATCTATGTAGGGGGCTAGATGTGTCCCCTGCACTCCCTCAGCAGCCCAGAGTCTCCCCCAGGCCCCCCTGCCTCTGCTTCTGCCTCTCTCTCCACCTGGCCTCAAATCCAGCCCCTGGACTGTCTGTTGGGCTTACATATTCTATACCTTTCCTTGGATGCCAGTTACTGGGGTCCCGCCTCCCCTCTCAGCTTCTAACCAGAGTCCACCCTATATCCACACAGGCATAAAGTGTCCCCAGGACACTCACTGGATGGCAAACTGCTACAAATCCGTGTTCAGAGCCCTATAACTGAAACAAGTATTACTATCCTTATTTTGCAGATAAGGAAACTTAGACAATATTTTATAAGCTGGAAATCAAAAGGCAAGGTGCCAACCGAAATATACTTACACAAAAGGAACCGCAAGAGAAGAGATTATCTTGACCCACTTGGTGGTCTGAATGGAGTAACCACTGCTAGGAAAGAGGCATTTCGGCGGGGGGGGGGGGGGGTCTCTTCAGGCTGACAGCAGCATCCTGACAGGACAGTGAGTGATAGAGGGACTGGGGGCTCCAAACCTGTTCCTGTGGAGTTTCCCTCTGAACCAGGAGGGAAAGAGGGAGGGAGAGGTGGAGGGAAGGAAGGGAAGGCCGTGGCCAGTGTGCATGGACTTTTCTGAATGATGGCGTCAGAGGCGTTAGGAAGTTCTGCCCTCTGACGCACACAGCAACCAACACTCATTCAGGGCACCACTCACTGCTTCCTTACAGGTCTTGGAGTCCAATCCCAGATTCCTCAGCCCAAACTTCCCACGGGGGCAGGGGGAGGGCTCTGCTAGGAGCTGCAAGTGTCCAGGTTGCCAGACTCATATGGCAGGTGAGTGAACTGTAGATCAGAGATGCTTGGAAACTTGTCCAAGGTCACAGAGCTGATAATGGGCAGGGCTGCCTGACCCCAAAGCCCTCACCCCTCCCAGAGCACCTATGGCCTCATGCAGGGCCTGCTCCCATCCTGCTGCCATCTGCTTACTGGCCTCACACATAGCATCTACCTCCCTGCTTGCCTGGCCACGTCTCCCCCTGCCTTTCCTTATCATCCCAAATATTCAAGCCTGCCTCCTTCAGGAAGCCCTCCCTGCAGTTCATAACAGATATCAGACACTGAACCCTGACACCCACATAACCCAACCCCAGAGTACACACAATTTTACACTATCTTCCAAGAGTTTCTCTGATTGAATTATCCCCTGAACTCTACCCCTTTCCTACAACAACAATGGGCATATAGCAGGTATGCAGTAAATATTCTTTTAACTTGAATTAAATGTAGCCCCTTTCTTCTGCTATATTCCTGCACCAGGGACTTCAGACTGAAGCCAGGGCAGACACAGGGATAAGGAGTTAGTTTGGGGCTGCTGTCCCTTCCCTGGCAGATAGGAATGAGCAGGCCAGCCAGAGCTCTCTTGCCCAAGAGGCCCAGGGTGCGAGGGTTGGGTCCTTCGGGGCCCAAGGAGCAAGGCCGGAAACCCCATACACAGGTAGTTGTTCTGGAAAGTCTGCCCTAGTCCTACTACCTCCCAAATCTTACCTTTATCCTTTAGACAGAGTACTTACAATTCCACCGTTGTTGCATTCTTATCAATCCTGCCAGCTTTGACAGTCTCAGGAGTCCTGCAAGCTCTAAATATCACCTCTTCTGGGAAGCCTACCTTAATTCCTAGGGGGCTGGTCTCCCCCAGCCTTCTGTAAATGCCTTCTTTCATGTACTGGCCTGAATTCTGTCACACTCCCCATTCAGGGCCCCCAGGATGGCATCCGGCCCTCAGTAGACACTAAATATGGTGGTGTCAACATCACTTCGCCAAGACACTCGGAGGCTTCAAGACAGGCGAAGGTTGGTGACCAGCAGAGGATGGGTGGCTGGTGCTCTCAGCTCTCCTCACCCAGCTTTGAGGCCTTGGACAGGCCACCTTCTTGCCTGCCATCGCCTGCTCACAAGGGACTCCTCATCCTCTGGACCTCAGCCTGGGCATTGGGCCATGCTCAGCAGGGGTGCGTGGGGGGGACCCAGGCTGTGGGTGGGCCCAGCATGGCACCCGGAGCTTCCCTGGGCAGGTCAACAGGTAGGAACCAGGTGTTGAAACCTGCCAGCGGGGGCTGCAACCCCGTGGCTTTGTCTTCACAACCAGTCTGGGCAGTTTCTGTGTGGGGCACCTCATCGCTTGGAATCCCACCCGTTCAATGGGAGCTCCCATCCCCAAGGTCTGATCAAAGTAAGGGTTCTGGGCAGTTCCATAGCCAAGGCTGGAGGCCTCTCCAAGCTGGAGTTCCTAAAGGCCAGCTCGCCACCTGAGCCACTCCACCTGCTCCCAACATAGCCTGGGGAGTTCAGCAAAGGCTGGGCCAATGCCTTCCATGAACCACTAAAATTTTTCATTGTTTACCAAAGTTATACATATTCATTATGGAAAAGTTGGAAAACACATTTACAGCAAAAATAAAATAATATAAAATAAACGTCACCTGTAATTCCAATTCCACTAGCTACAGATGCACACTTCTTCCATTCTGGAGTGCTTCCTTTTAGGCTTTTCTATGCCTTTATACTTAAAAAAAAAAAAAAAAAGTGGCTTCTATTGAGCCCTGTTCTGATACCCGCTGAGCTGGCAGAGTTCTGCAGGCTACTATGTCTCCAAGCCATTAAAAACTCCTAGTGCTTTCTAACAACACCCAGAGCACAGCCACGTGCCCTGATTTAGGGAACCCATCCCCTATTGTTGGGCATTGGGGTTGCTCCTAATTTTCCCCTAATGTACACAATTCTTCACGATGACTCTTGTAGCTTTATCTTTGTGATCCTCCTAGGGACAGATTAAGACTTGAGAGACCCCCAAGCCCCTGGCAACATTTGGCGCACTCTCCCTGGCCCTCCCCCCTACAAGACGCACTATGAAATACAAGCAGTAAAATAAGGCTCCGGACAGCTGGCAAAGTTCTGGACTCCCCCTGATGCATTACGCCTCGTTTAAAGTATTAAATTCATTTTTTTAAAAGATTTTACTTATTTATTTGACAGAGAGAGACACAGCCAGCGAGAGAGGAAACACAAGCAGGGGGAGTGGGAGAGGAAGAAGCAGGCTCCCAGCAGAGGAGCCCGATGTGGAGCTCAATCCCAGGACTCTGGGATCACACCCTGAGCCAAAGGCAGACGCTTAACGACCAAGCCACCCAGGCGCCCCTGAAGTATTAAATTCATTTTTAAACTTCTTTTTCACTCATTTGGAAGGGGATGCCCCCGCTTTGCTGGCACCCCAGCACATGCTAGGGCTTCCTGACATCCCTGCCCAGCTGTGACTCTTACTTCAAGGTAACTTTTGGGAGGAGAAATATCCGGGTCAAGGGTTCTCCCACATGGGAGACTTTTTGGTCCATGTCTCTGTCTGGCCTCGCTCACCATGGAATTCATGGCCTGTCACATACCTACACTTAGTAACTCTCTGGTGAGTGATTGATTATTGCCAAATGTCCCCAACCCCCCCTTCTGCCCTCACAGGCTGTACCATCGGAGCCGCTATGTAGTTAAATGGACACACAACGGGTATGACCATCTTGGAAGCAGATGTCCTGGGCCTTCAGGAGGGCCCAAGCCCAGAGGATTTCGGGCAGGGGCAGACTGTCCCCGCTGCTGTGACTGGAGTGCAGTGCTCAGAGCGCCCCAGTCTACGGGGCTCGGAGTGCCAACGCCCACAGAGGTGAGGGAGTGGGGCCCCCACACCTGGAGGCCGAACTGGCCTGGCCGCTGACCGGCCGTGCGGCCTGAAGCAGCTTCCCTCCGGACTTCACTTGCCTGGTGTATAAAATGGACGTGACAAAATATCTAACACCTCCATCATGGCTCCGTATTGACCCTGGGGATGACCCCAGCTGTCGCTACGACACGCGGGGCACTCGAGGCCCTGTTAAGGAACACAGCTGGGGCGTCTTCAAGTGGCAGCCAGCGCTGTCGAGGCTGGCACTCACCTACACTTCCGGCCTCACGAGTCGCACCCCCTCGAGAGCCCTCACTCAGATCCCCACCCAGAAGCCCTCTCCAGTCCTTGTCAGGGCCCTGCTTCTGGCCGGTCTTCCCCCATCTGCCTCCTGGCATCCCACTCATGCTTCCACATCGCTCCCTGCTCCCTGGAGCCTTCCGGAAGGCTCTCCTTCCCAGGCGCCTGGTTTGGGTCTCAGCCATGGCTCCTACGACCACATCCCCGGGAGGTATGCAGGTGTGTCTCTCACTGAACTGTGAGCCCTCTGGGAGCCTGGCCACAGCTGGGGCCCCTGGCAGGCCCAGGCACGGGGATCAGTGGAAGGGTCTGGGACTGAAGGACCAAGAATGATGGAGGGGGAGGGGAGCTGGGACTTGTTTTCCTGTGTTCTTCTCCCACACCACCACAGTGACACAAAACCGGAAGCCCAGCAATGCAGTCAGAACTGGAGACTCAGGGACAGAGTGCTCTCAGGCAGGAAGAAAGGCTGAGTGCCCAGAGTGGGCAAAGCCATCCCCAGGCCCCTTCCGGCACGAAGCCCACGGTGTGCTGCATGAGGACCAGCCCTCCCTCCCTTCTGAGAGCCAAACAACCCCTTCTTTTAGGTGAGCCCTTGTCCCCACTGCGGTCTCTGCCCATGTGGTCACCCCACTCGGCACGCTGCCCACCCAGCACGCTGCCCACCCGCTGCCACAGCCCAACCTGCCACCGCACTCAACACCTGCACACTGCAGCATTCAGCAAATGCACTTATTAAGGAATCCTCTGAGGGCAGTCCCATTGCCACCTCTTCCAGGAAGCCAGACTTGACTGCCTCAGCCTACAGAGACCTCTTCCTCCTCCAGCCCCTCAGAGCAGCTATGCCTTGTACCACACTCATGTGACATTACTAGTTTAAAGTGTTGTTGTTGTTTTGTTTTTTTTTTACAAAATTCTCCTCCAAGGAATGCATATATGATCAGAACAATAGGACTGGACAGAGGGGAGGTTGAACTGTGATCCAGGGCCCTCATAGCCTGGGGCCAACAAGTGGGGGGGGAGGGGGGCTCTGGGCCAAAACGAACAAGCCTCTGTCTCCAAGCAAGCACCCTGTTGCTGGCTGTCCTGGCACAGCCGCGAGCTCCCATGAGGCGGCTACCCTGAGCTGTCCGCTGGCTACACAACCTGCCTCGGGACAGGGGAGTGGGGGCCGGGGATGCATCTTCCCTTCCAGCACAAACAGGAAATGAAAATTTAAAAACAAACATGGAGCAATTTTAGCACTCAGTTCGGGGATTGCTACACGAGGGCTCGCAGGCCCAATCTGGCCCACTGCCTGCTTTGGAAAGGAAGTTTTATTGGGACATAGTCTCGCTCATTCTTTTTGGTCTATGTCTCCTGCCGATAGCTGCTCTGGCACTGCAACAGCAGACGTGAGTCATCGCAGCAGAAATCACAGGGACCCCGAGGACTGAAAGATTCACAATCTGGCCCTTTGCAGACACAGGGTGCTACCCCTGCTCCAGCTGAGGCTTTTGGGGATGGAAGCCTGGCTCATGGTGACTTCTTTGGGAGTTCACACACACACCCCACTCACAGACACACCCGGGCGGGTGTGCACACACGCACATGGGCACACACACAGGCACCCCCAGGGGCTGCCTTCAGTGGTCCTCTGGATGTAGCTGATTGGTCTGGGAGAAAGCACCTGACCCACGCTGGACCAATCAAATTCTTTCTCACAGGAATTTGCAAGGGAGCTGCAGGTACATTTATGGGCTTGCTGGAAGGGAAAAGCCGTGACTCGTCCTGCGGGGCTCTCCAGAACAGCCCTGATTCTGACCCTTCCTGACACTGTCCAGCACTACACTTTCATACTAAAGCTGGCCAGACTCTCCGCAGCATTGATTTCTCCTAAAAATCCCACGAAGCTGGTATCAGCCTCGATGTCTTTAAATGAGGCTCCCAGCCAGACTGAGATACAACATCCATGCTTTCCTGCTCGCTGTACCAAGGCCCTCTCACTGGCCAATTGCTTGGAAGAGAGACATGGGGGCCTACTCCCCGGGAGGGGGGGGGATGGACAGTTCAGGCAGTGGAAATAGGGGCCAGATGACCTGGCTCGGGTGTGTGAAGAAACAGTTCCCCCGGGGAACTGAGGCCTCTGTCACCGAGAGCCAGCCCTGCCTTGCCAACTGTGTGAGGGAGCCACCCAGGAGCCAATCCTCCAGCCTCTCAAGCTTTCGGGTGACCCTAGCCCCAGCCACCATCTTGTTATAACCCTCCAAGAGACCTCGAGCTAAGATACTCCCAAATTTCTAGCCCACAGGAACTGTGAGCAACATTCAATGTTGATTGGTGCTTGAAGCTACTATGTTTTGGAGTAATTTGTCACAGCAAGCTAACACACTGTACAGACCTGTCTGTCCTCCAGTGTCCTTGTTTCAGAGAAGGCCACTCCCCTCCTCCCCATCACAGAGTCTGCGTTTTTCTTCGCTGCATCCAATCTGCCGATTCAACCCCAAAGTGTCTCTTGCTTCCATCCTCTGTTCTCTGGTCCCTATTCCCACAGTCTGGGCGCATTAACAGCCCTTCACAGAGCACATACCAGATGACGAGGGACCTACTGTGTGCCCTGCTCTCGGTGCAGAGTTGGAGTATTCACGGAATTGTCACAGCAACTGGATGAAATCGGCTCGTTGTCCCCATTCTGTAGCTGAGCGGCCCCACACTCTGAGCAGCTCAAGAACTTGTCCGAATCCCCCCAGCTGGCTAAGGAAGGAGTCACATTCGAATGCAGGTTAGTCCTCTGTTCGAAGCCCAGAGTTCTAGAAGGAGTCCCTGCCGCCAGGTCCTGACTTCTTGGATTCATCTTTCACGGCACGGGCAGATAACTCTGTCTACAGTGCCCGACTAACTAGCTCCGCCGCCCTGCTCAAAGCTGCCAAGAGCCCCCTGACCCTCGTGTCACCGTCATGTCCATCCTTCAAAGTTCAGCTCAGAGAACCCCTCCTCATGAAGTTGCCTGACCTCTCTCCTTGAACACCAAGACCTTCTCTCCCAGCAGTGACCTGTTTGTTTTTGGTTTATAGATGGTGCACGCACTGGATCCCCCAGAGCTGACCACAGGCTCCTCACCAGACGGCCCCCCTAGGCCTGCCCGGTCTGCTCAGGCCTGTGAAAAGGAATTTGCATACGTGGGTGGAGTGACTGCAGTAGCATAATTAACAACCGAGCCCATGAGGGAACATGCGCAGAGCTCAATGCTTCAATCGATAATAAATAGCTCTCCAAGTGAGTGATTTAGGTCATGAATGAATGATTGGTTGATTGACTAGGACGTTGCCTAGATTCAGAGTCTCCATGTCATTTATATAGATCTTTGTCAACAGCGAAATCTTTTATTACGTGTATAATCAGGGGTAATATTCAAAATACTTAACACCAGTACAGCCTGGGCATCCCCCCGGTCAGGGAGGACATCCCCCTAGGGCTGGATCAGGTCAGGCGCCCCCTGTTGGGCGCCATTAGTGCTGTAGCCTGCAAGGTTGGGGGCGTGTCCCTGGGAAGGACCGACGGGGCTAGGGGAGAAGAGGGCACTGGAGAAGTCTGGGCACAGCTCTTCATCAACTTTGCAGAAGGATCTCAGCGTAACACTGCCAAAGCCTGCTGGCTGGTGCTGCGTTACACACGGAGCTTTCCGAGCACACCCGGGGCCAGCCCTGGGCTGAGCCTGACACGCCCAACAAGCTCATTCCATCCTTAAAGAGCACCAGGAGGCCGGAGGGACTCCCATTGTCCCATGTTACAGCAAGGAGTGAGGACATCAAGCACAGGAGGTTAAACTGTTCGTTCGAGGTCACACAGCGATAAAGTGGCTGCACCAGGGCCTGAGCCAAGCCTGCCGAGGTGTCCTCTAGGACATGTCCCGCGTAGAAGTCGTGGGTCTGTGGCTTGCCTGTGTGAGGTGCTGGACATGGCTAGCAGGACTGCGTGATTTTCAGGGCCTGGGATTGGTTGAGGCCTTCACTAAGGAGGCGTGGCCTGAGACAAGCCCCACCCCTAGGGTCCTCCTCTCTGGAGCTGGGATGCTATCCTCCATCCTGAGCCACAGTCAGAGGACAGAGGGGGACTGTCAGGCATCCACGGGGCAACACAGCCCTCCAGGGGCAAGAACCTTTGGCAGGATAGGTCGCACGCCACTCCCCACTCCCCACCGACCCGCTGTAGGACTTTGGACAGGATGCCACCTCTCTGAGTTCATTTTCCTCCTCTACAAAATAGAGTGATGAAAGCGTGTACTGCCTCCCCGGCATGGTGAGAGGATCAAAGATCCGACCTCTTTGACAGGATCCGGACATTTCCTGGCACTGTTTTAAATCTGTACATGTCCTGGGCAGTGCGCAAAGACCCAGTGTGAAAACCGATGGTGGTCGGGGGGTGGGCGGTGGGTGGGGAGCTTGGCTGGGTCCAGCACCCTGGGCTCACCCCCTACCCCAGAGCCTCCTGACGCCTCTCCCAACCCCTCCAAGCTCTTCAGAAGGCGGAATAATTTCTCCTTCGTTTTCACTTTTAATCACAAAATAATTTTGGTGCCCAGAAGCCTTCCTCTCGGAGGAACATTTGTGCGGGATGATATCAGCCTAATTAAGTGCTTCAGCTTTGGGGCTTGATTTTTTTCCCCCAGACCCCCGCGCTCCCTGCCAAGCAGCCCTGGCCGCCTGGCCGCCCGGCTACCTGCACATGCCGGCTTCTGGAGCCTTCCGCGCCGCGCGCCCCCCTGCTTGGGCGCGGTGATTGATATCTTGATTAGGCGCCAGGAGGCGGCGGACCAGGTGCTACCTCGGCGCGGGCTGGAGGCGGCGCGCTCTGCGAACTGGCCTGAAAGGCGCAGGCATGTTCCGCAGCAGCAATGAGCCTTTGTTTGCCTTGGCAGCGCCGCGGCCTCCCTGGGGCCGGCCCCATAAAGGGTTTCTGTTCGGGCTGGAGGACTCATTGTCGAAAAATTGTCCCTCGAAAAATTAGCATGGTACAGTGGAGAAAGCGGAACGCCCGGCAAATGACAGCTGCTGGCCCCAGACAAGGGCCCGAGAGCGGAGTTTTGCAGGGTGCTCGCTCCCAGAGGCACCCCTCGCTCCAGGCCTGGAGCGGCCGGGAGGGGTGACAGGTGAACGGCAGGGGCCGGCGGGGCCAAGGGCAGGCAGCGGCCAGATGGGGAGTGCGGCTACGTTTGGGGTTGGTGGTTTATCTCCCCTAAGAGTTGGGGCACCTCCCCAGGTGCCAGGAGTGCAGGGTTTGGGTGTGAGGTGTTGGAGGGCCCATGAGCCAGAGTCAGGCTCAGAGGGTCAGCGGGCTTGAAATAGGGGGTGGGGTGCAGGGAGGGGGAGAGAGAGACAGAAAGAGAGAGAGCCTAAAGGTTATGTGGTTAATTGAACATCAACAGCCACAGATACGATTATGCCCCTTTGTGTCTTTCTCCCAGTGTGTTGATGGAAAAGTAACTAGATTAAAAGCGCCGGGAGCCTGGGTTGGAGGGGCTGGGCGGTGGGGGGAGATCCCTCCTGAATGCCGACCCAGGGCTCCCGCAGTCCCAGCAAGGAGGGAAAACAGTCAATTAGAGAGGAGAGAAAAGATGGAGTGAGCTGTGGTTTGGCATTTGCATAAAGGCTAGGGCCCTAGGCTGCCACCCTTAGAGAGGGGGGCAGGGGTTCCCAGGGGAGAAGCTGGGGGTGTCATGGGGTGAGGTGCATGGTTACTGTTGAAAGTCTCAGCCAAAAGCCTGTGTGCACACACGGTATGTGAGGCAGGGGTAAGGGTGACTGGGTATGTGTATGGGACACACGTGTGTATGTGTGTGTGTGTGTGTGTGTGTGTGTGCACGCGCATTGACGTGTGAGTATATTCCTGCTTCCGGCTGCTTACGTCTGTGAAGTCATGGGTATCCATATGCCCATGTTCCAAGCAGGTGGCACCTGTGTGGCTTGCCCCGGCCTCACTGTCCTGTGTTGTGACCTCATGTGCAAATTTATGCAGGCACGCACCTGGGCATCGCTTGTGAACTCGGAACACCACCGGACGGGGGGGGGGCACGGATCTGCCAACTTGTTCCCACCAGCATGGGAAGATCAGAGCCTCAGGATTTTCTGTGGCTCTAAGGAGCCCGGACCTGAAACTGGCCCCCAAGCTTGCTCCCAGCCCAATCATTCTCCACCCCCACCCCTAACCAACCTCTTCTCTGAACAGGCAAATTTTAGGCTGAGAGGAAGGAACACCAGCAAATCTGGAATCAGACCAATCTGAGGTCAAATGCCAGCTCTGGCTCTGTGACTTTGAGCAGTTCTGTCTCAGAGCCATTGACCGGTCACAAGCAGATAACAAGATCCAATTACAGGGCTATTTTCGGAATTAGTGAGATCCCTCATATAAACTGGAGGGAGTCCATACACCCCAGTTTACCTGGGACAGTCCCAAGTTCCTCCTGTGACTCCAGCATCATTATTAACAGTGCCCTTTATGCTCAGAAGTATCCCCTTTAGATTATAAATTATAGAGTACCCCAAATACAAGCAGGCCAGCAGGGAACATTTTTCTCTTCTCTTCCTCCTGCCCTCCCTTCTGTGATAATTTAATGCCTCGCTTCACTGCTCCATTAGTTTGTCAACTCCCAAAGACAAGAATCCAGAAGGCAGGAGCATCTCCTTCCTGCTCCTCATTGTACCCTGGGACCCGTTAATGTGCAACAGACCCCAGGCAGCTCACCTGCCGCCAGGAGCAGAACAGGCCTCAGGGACTCAGTGCAGCTGGCTGCCCTCTGCCCACCACGCCCACAGCAGGACGATGCGTAGGGATGACAGATAAGACCGGGGCATCCTGTGAATAGGGACTCCTACTGTGAATCAACAGGCAGGGTCATGTTTACACTGCTGCCGCTGTCCTTTGTGAGGGTAAGACCTCCCCCTTCTCCACCCCTTTATTATACATGAGACTCCCTGCACATCTGGGCCAGAGGCTTTCAGTCTTCCCTGACCAGCTCGGACACAGCTTCAGTGAACATTTCACCAAAAGGACAGTCTGTCGTGTCGCCGGCCTTGCTGGGTGGTCGGCCTTCACAACAGAGCCACAGACAGGCCCTAATTAACTTGCTGAGTGTTACCCCCCCCCCACATGCAGCATTCATCCAGGTAGAGAAGGGCCTTACCTAAACGACTCAGGAGGGCGGCCGGGGTTCCCAGGAGCAGAACACGGAGCCCTTCGTAGTTAGGGTACACCCTGCTTTGACACGCCGTGTGAGTTTAAAGCTTTGATAATGGAACCATGGCCTCTTTCCAGAGTCAGAGACCCACTTTGCCCCCAGGTCCAAAATGTGGGGATTCTTCTTGGCTTCTCAGATCTGGAAACTTGTAGATCCTGTGCGCCTTACTCTGGGGTTCCTAAGTCTCCCACATGTCTGGAAAGGCTAGCAAGGGCCTGACCGTGGAGTAGCTTCGAGATCACACGGAGGCACTTGGACTTCACCCTGAGAGCAGTAGGGAGCCATTGGAGGCTTTGGAGGCTGGACAAAGATAGTCTGATTTACAGGTGAGGTAGTTCCTGCCTGAGGTGTGGAGGACAAGTTTGAGGGGACAAGACCGGCTGGGAGGCAACTACAGTAACCTAGGCCAGATGAGGGCAGCCTGGACTAAGATATAGGACCAGTGAGTGGAGAGAGGAGGAGGGCCTAAGACATATCCCGGAGGTAGTTCCCTGCTCCTTGGTAACTGAGTGCATGTGGGGATTATTCTGCAGAGAGAGGGGGCCAGGATGACTCCCGGGCTGCCAGCTGTGACTGAGACCCAAAAGGAAAGGAGCATGGAAGAAGTGGGGGGTAAGCCCAGGAGGACATTGTCCTTTCTCTGCACCCCCTTGATGACCATCCACCCCCTGGCCTCCAGCAGGACTGTTACGACCGCCAGGCCTGTGCTCACACGCCATGCTGTCCACACGCCATCCACCGAGCCATGCTTCCTCCCACCAACCCACGCTGGGGTCCAGGCCTTCTTCCTTCCTACTCAACCCTGGGGGCCCTCTCTGACCACAGACATCACCTCCTCCAGGAAACCTGTTCTCACTTCCCAGCCTGGCCCCCCTCCTCCTACTGCAGGAAATAGATATCACCCATGTGCATGAGTTGGCCACCCTCCACCCGCACCGCCACCCCATGCAGGACGGGGTGTGGCCAGTATCCCCTCTCATGGCCAGCACCTGCCACAGGACCTGACCCAGGGGAGACACTTGCGGGGGGTTTGTGGAAGAAGAGGAGGGAGGAAGGAAGGCAGGGGAGAAATTCAGGTCTAGGGGAAGAAAATGGGCAGCAGTCAAAGCCTCCAGTCCTCAGCAAGCATAGCGAAAAAGCCAATGGGGTGCACACCCTCTCACCAGGGAATGAGGCTCGTGCCTGACCCACCCGTGGTAGGACATGGTGGTGACGTGAAGGGAAGATCACTGAGGCGGCCCTAGCACGTGGCTGGTTGCTCAATTAACTATCTCTTGCATTAAATACAATGATGTCAGACGGAACCCTCAGTAAGTCTCAATTCCCTTCCTGAACAAGCCCCCCCCCCTTTGCTTTTTGTTGGTCTCCCTCCCCACCCAGTTCCTCTGCTTCAGTTCTTCAGAGCAGTGCCAGGGGAAAGAAGCAAATGTGGTCATGTGATCAGCGAGTCCTGGCTGCCACCCCCAGCCCATGTTCATGGCCACCGAGTTTCCAACCGCCAGCCCCGGGGGCGGGAAACAAAGCTGCAGAGCCCAGAGCGGGCAGATGGGGCTGTAGGTGTTTCCACAGAGTTCAAGGCCCAGGCCCCTGCAAGCTCTCGGGAGGAGAGTAGAGTACAGAGGGGGACTCCAGCCAGAACTGGAATTTCCTCCCACAGTGGTGGGACCCACCTAGTGCTGAGACCCACATGGGCTGTGCCCATGGCTGCTAGGTGGAGGGCCTGAGACGCTAGGGGTGCAGCGTTATCTTTCTGGACCACCTTACCACTGTCCCTCCCACCACGCCCCACTCCACCACCTTGCTCCCCCAGTTTGTTGGGCTGGATGCAGGGCACTGGGCTGTCCCAAGTATCTCTCCTGTTTGGACTGACCGATTTGGGCTCACCTGCCTGCTACGTCCAGACCCACTGGGACAGCAGGGTGGGGAGAGAGCCATTTGCCTGCTCTGCCCCTTCTCAACAAGCCCATGGAGCCACAGATGTGTCCATGGGGCCCTCCTCATGCTGAGAGCCCCGGGGTGCCCCTGTTGCCCACTCCCACCATTCCCCTCAGCGCACAAGCCCCCGAGAGAAGGAAGAAATTAAGGAGACATTCACAGCTCACAAACCGGCTCTCATAGCATCACCATTTAGCAGAAAGTTGGCTTGAGACGCCCATTCTGCCCCTAATTTGATTCTTATTTGGCCCTTATAATGTGCAAGGCTTTGGAAAGATACAGAGATGAGAAATAATAATAGAAGCTACTATGAGTGCCAACTGTATGCTAGAGGCTTTACACACACTGTATCAGGTATATACTGTCATTCCCATTTTGTAGCTGAAGAAACTAAAACTCAGGAGGTCGACTAACGTACCCAAGATTGTCCAGCCTGGAGGAAGCAGAATTGGGAGTAGAAGCGCTTATTCCGTTCTGTCTCCAGGAAAAGATGGCATGCCTGCCCTCTGGGTGCGTTCTACCCAGAATCGAAACCCCCTGTGGAGGAGAGAGGTCAGGGAAGTCTTCCTGGAGGAGGAGGCACCTGGAACGGGTCATCAGGGATAGGCAGGGCATCAGTAAGTCAAGGTGAAGGGCGGAACAGGGAGACTTTCTGGGTGGTGGGAACAGCATCAGCTCTGGCATGGACATGGGGACTGGGTATGCAGGGCTGGGTCCCTAGAAATATCAGGAGGAATGATTGATTGGGGTCTGACCGCCATGGGCTTTGAATGGCAAGGAGTTGGGATAGAACTCCGCAGGCCTCGGGAGCCCATGAAGAACTGTGAAGGATAGCCCGTAGGGCTGGGAGATGGGAGAGCCTAGAGGGGTTCCAAGGTAGGAGACCGGTGAGGCTTGGCAGAATACGGCCGAGACACAGGGGCACACGCTGGACCCCCGCAATGGCCAGGCTGCTTGTGACAACAGCATGACCGGAAGGGGCCTCCGACGTGAGTGTGGGCGAGCCAAGTCGGAAGCCTGCTGTTGAGCTTGAGGGACTGAGGAAGGACAAGTGTCCAGCCGCCAGTAGATCCGTGGCGCTACCGGGCAGAGCCCAGCCCTGAATGGAGAATCAGGGAGCCGAGCACCCGGAAAAGCCACCCCCCAGATTCCCTGGTAGCCCCACCTGGGCCTGCAGCCATGGGGAGCTTCCAAGGGGCAAGGACACCTACCGCACGCAGCTTCTGGGCCAAGGAGGGCTTGGATCCCCCACTCCGCAGCTCCCACTGACACCTTGCTGCCATCGTCCCGCTACCCTCCTGCTGACATTCTACCTTGAGCAAGCTGTGAGACAAAGCCACTGTTGGAAGATGGAGTTAGGGAGACAAGAGCCCTGGCCCCCACTCCCTGGCCCCGGCTCCAGCGTGTTCAACTCTGATAGCAGTGTATAACCCCAGGCGAGTGACTCAACCTCCCCACGCCTCTGTGTCTTCATCTGTGAAATGGGACCCACAGAAGCACCTGCCTGGGGGGCTTCTTGTGAGGATTGAATGAATCTGCATCCGAGGTTTGGAGTAGAGCCTGGAGCCCAGGAAGTCATTGTTGATGTTATCATTACCAATACCATTGTTGAGCTGGGATGGACCGCGGAGTCCAGAAGGGAGGTTGACAGAGCACAGCCAAGGCCGACTTTGGGGGCGTCTGAGCTGGGCGAAAGAGAGCCAAGAGGATTTTCACAGCATGGACTACCAAGCCATCCTCCTCTGGCCTGGGCAGGTGGATGTCTTGTCCCCAGGGCCCGGGCCGACCTGGGCTATGCCGGTGGGAAGGGAGGGACAGGGCACGCTGTCTCTGGGGGCTGTGGAGAGCAGCCTGGCTTGTTCATGCACTTCTGACTCCCCAAGTTTCCTGCCCCGCCTGGGGAGACCCTGCCCGCCTCTGCGGTAGCCCGACTCCCTGATGCCCTCGGGTGAGGGGTGGGGGGAGGCCCTTCCCTTGGGATCTACCCAATGGGACAGAGGTAGCCAGGTCACCCTGTGTCCCGCCCAAGTCAGGGACTCCTTGGTCCAGTTTCCAGAAGCTCTGTAAGTGGGAAATTGAATGATGATAATTTCAGCAGTAGAGGGAAGGGATTTGGGGCCAGACAGATTCATCAGGGCTGTGCTAGAGACACCAGCCCTTGCTCCCTCATTACCCCCCGGGCTAATGCGGATAAGAGCATGTGGGGCTCTGTGGACACGGGCCCTTCAGTCCTTCAGAGGGAGTCTAGCTTCTCAGCAGTGCCCAGGTTTGGTGTGGGCAGCTCTGTGTGCTCAGAGACTATTTCATCTGAAAATTTAGTCGGTAATTTGGGTATGCTGCCACCAGGTGGCTCCCCCTTAAAGTCCCTCCCTCCTTGACCACTGAGCAAGCCTTCAATTCAACTGGGCTCCCCTACAGTCACCACTCCTGTCCCAGCAGAGAGGTAGCTTTCTATCCTTGCCCAGGCCAGCGCCTCGTGGGCAGCTAGCTACAGGCCTCCTCTGCCAGGTGTCCTCCAGCCTTCTCCCACCCTTTCAGCTCCCCCTGTCTGAGGCCCCACCTACCCTGCCCACCGTCGGACCAGGAGACTCTAGGTCTAAATAATTAGAACGTCCATTCTGCCCCTCCCGGGTTCCCACGTCCCCTGGGCTCTTCCTGACCCTGCTGCTCAGCTGAATCTTCTCTAAGGGACTCCCCTCCCCATCTTCCACCCCTGATCGACACTTTGAACCATCTCCTCCTCCGCTTTTGCCAGGACCCCCTCTTCTCTCCTTCTCTGCCTCTTTCATGGGGCTCCCCCTGCTGAAACTCGGTCCCGAAAATCTACTGAGCAATCAGGAGGTACATCGGATGAATGTTTGCCAAATGGAGGGCTGGGTGAGGGAGCAAAGGAATAAATGTGTGAGCTCATCAGTCAACACATCTTCCTGGGCACCTACTATGTGCCAGGCCCTGCACTGGGTAGTGAACTGGCTGAATAAACACAGAAACAATGGAGGAATAAATGCAAACCTGCAGGACGGATCACAGGGATGAATACAGACGCGGGGGAGGAGGGATCGGGTAAATGGTTTGTGGGTGATAGGAGGCTGGGGGGCTGAGGCCATGAGCGGTAAGTAGTTTCTGTTATTTGTTGGAGAGGAATCGGGTCACTTGACCTGAGGCCACAGTGGCAGTGCTCCCGACAGGACCCAGACCAAAACAGATGACTCACTTATGCATGGCCTTGGTGAGCCAGCTGCTGCAGGAGGGGGCTGGGCAGAGGGGGCTGCTGGAGACAAGAGCCAAAATCACTCCAGCAGGGTTATCCCGCGGAGCTGGGACGAGGTCAAAACAGGCCCCACCCGAGTGGGGCCAGTGCCGATCCGATCCGAGAGGAACAGCCTGGGGACTCGTTCCAGGAAGCAACCCTGACTCATCTTCTAAGCACCTACTAGCAGGCAAGGATGCCACTCAATCAGTCTGATCCCCAGCAACCCTGGGAAAGAGGTTAGCCTCACCTTGCGGGAAAGGAAATGTGCAATGGAGAGGCAAAAAGAGTGACCCAAGGTCACAGGGCTGCAGGGGCCCCGGTCAAGATTGACTCGGGTCCTCTTTTGGCAGAAGCCCACACCTGGGGGCAGCTAGACCTGGGGCAGCTAGACATGCATTCTTCGGGAGACTGCGGGGAGACGCTAGCCAACAGGTAGCCAGTGCTAGAGGAAAGTGGGCAGCCGGGGGTTCGCCTGGCACCTGCAAGGAGGGGGCACAGGGAGGGGCCAGTTCACCCCACGGGGAGGGAGGCCTGGCCTCTGGGGGCATGGGGCATCCGTCAAAGTGGGCGCTCACAGGTAAGTGCCTTCCCTGCCTTGAACTCAAGCTTTCTCATCTTTAAAAGGAAGAGCACATGCTCCCCGAATGACCTCCCAACCACAAGACAGGATGCGCTTGGCAGAAAGATGCCCACCTGCCCCCCCCCCCATGCTGGGCCCTTCGTAGGGGGCATTTGTGCCTACTGTCGGCAGGTCCAGCGGGGAGACACTAGCTGCCTGGAGCCTGGACAGCTCGGTGAGCCAGTAATGATACTGATGTTCAATGACAAGTGACCAGAACGTTATCATTCCTGAGGCACATTCCTAGCCGTTATCTCCTTTCAGATAGGGTGGGCAGGGCATGCATTATGACCCTGTGCGACAGATAGGAAAGTGGGGGAGGAAGGAAGAGGGGCAGTGCTTTGTGGAGCCAAGCTGGGAGTCTCTTGTGGGTAATTCCCCTCACCCTCCCAGCAGCTGGAAAGGGTAAAGATTGCATCTCCATTTTACAGATAAGGACACTGAGGTTCAGGGAGGTGAAATGCCGTGTCCCAGGTCACACATCCCATAAGACGCTGAACCTGACTCAAACCCAGGCCCTCCAAATTGAGAAGAATATACTAGATGCCCTGCTGGGAGTCCACCCCCCCCCCTCCCGGGGCCTCGGTTTCCTTCTCTCTGGGTTGAGGAGGGTGGACAAGGTGGATTGGTCTCTGGGACCCTCTTAGCTCTGACAGCTGAAAGTCTATGACCCTCATGTGGACAGAGCACTGGACGCCGAGTCCTCAAAGCCAGCCGTGAGCCTCAGCTCTGTGACTCAGCAGCAGTTTAACGTGAGACAAACCAGGTCCCCTTCCTCGGGCATCAGGGTCCTCTTCCGCAAGAAGAGGCAAATGGCTTTGGCTCTGCAGGTGTGGCCAGGGCACACAGGCATGCCCCACACAGCCCCGTCAGGGACCCACTGGGAGTACCCAGCAGCAGCCGCTGCCTGAGGTCTGAGGACCCGAGCCTGGGAATCCAAGTCCTGGTTCCCCGGGGTCAGGGGGCTCACAAGGAGCCTCTGGGGCTCTCCCACCCGCAGCTAATTTATTGTGATGCAAAAATCAGGCTCCAGGGCGGCGGGAAGCAGAGCTGAGCGCCAAGCACGCTCCCATCCTGTTCTGTTCCACATAGTCTCAGTATTTATTGTCCCCATATGTGATGCTGAGCATTAAAAAACATGTTGCTGAGATTCCTCCAGAAAGGGCTGACATTTCACAATATTCCTCTGATGCCGGGGATTACTGCTCAAGATGATGAAAACGTGGTTTATTCAAAACAGATTGGGGTGGAAGAAAACAATGGCAAGGCCCCCAGAGGGCCCTAGGCGCTCCTGTCACCTCCCTGGGGAGGTGAACAGCACTCCCCATTAGATGCCCCAGCTCTCAGGGCTGCCTCGGGCCAGGTGGATTCGGGACGGGATCGGGTCAGAGATTGGCGGGCACCCACCCTGCACACCCCTGCCCCCCTGGCTCTCAAGGAGAGGTAGCCATGTTCATGGGGCACTTCTGAATGCGGGGCTGAGGGCCCCAGCCTCACCCCGGAACACAACTCTTCCTGTTTAAAAAAGGGACAAAATGAAGTAAGGAGGGCACGTATTGCATGGTGCACTGGGTGTTACACGCAACTAATGAATCATCGAACTTTACATCGGAAACCGGGGATGTGCTGTATGGTGACTAAAATAATATAATAAAAAAACATTTAAAAAAAGGGACAAAATGAGTTTAAACAACTGTTCAAGTTCACAGAGTGGAGTCAGGATTAAGAACTCAGGCTCCATCCAAAGACCGCGTTTTTAACCACAGCCAAGCTGTGTGACCCTGGATGGCTAGCTTTACTTCTCTGGGCCAAGTTCCCTCACCTGCAAGATGGGCATGGACAGCCATGTCTGCCCTACCTGCCTCAGAGAAAGCATTTTAGGTCTGGGGGGGACAGCAAGGAGCAAGGGAACGCAAGATGGTGGAGAGAGCAGCATCCTTCCCCAGTGACATCACTGCCCCCAGGGAGCCGCGGTGGCCAGGCTGGCTCGGCTCTCCCTTGAGAGGTACCTGGGGCAGGTGACCTGGGCCTCTAGGCCTCCTTTCCATGCTTTGTAGAGTGAGGGATATGGGCGTGGTCGTCTAGAAGGAAGCTCCAGAGGATTCTGGATGGAGCTTGGGCTTTAGGCAGACCCAGGTCCTGTCCCAGCCTGCCACTTGTGACCTGGGTCCTTTCTTTCTCTAAGCACAGTCTGCCCATCGGGAGCAGTGATTGCACCTGCTGCACGGTGGCCGTGAGCCCTGGAGACGGCTGTGGAGGGAAGCATCTGGCCCAGAGTCTTGCTCCAGGGCATTGTCCAGATGAGGAAGCCCCTCCCAGCCCCTCCATCCCGAGGCACAGGGCCTCCCCTCCCCATCCCACTGGGTGTTACATGAGGAGGCCCGTGCGGGCTTTCCCCACCCTCAGGCCCAGAGAATGGGTCCCTCCCCCGGGAGCACGAGCAAGGGCGCCATCTTGGGCTCCCTTCTCCCAAGGCCTGTGTGTTTTGGGCTACACTGAGCACCTGACTCTCCCCAGGCTCATGTCTTCTGAGCGGTTTTTGTATCTCCGTGAAACCTTCTGATCTGGCCCCTCCCATTTCATTTAGTCCTTGAGCAGGTGGGAGGGTGGGCTCTCGGCCATATGGGAAAATTAGGCCACGGGGTCTGGATTTCTGTGACCACAGAAGGTAGTGCCCTTGGCCAGGAGTGCCCGGGCCTTTGGTCCTGCACCCAGCTGTGCCTGGAGGTGGTGTTACCAAAGGCCAGACACCACTGGACAGTCAGCAAGGCCCCATAGGGCTGCCTGCAGAGAGAACAGGGTCCCTGGCCCCATGTTCTGCTAAGCCTCACCTTTCCTACTGTAGGCCCAGCCTCCCCAGTGCTCAGGGGCCCCACAGACCCTCAGCCTTCCAGGCTCCCTCCACCAGGGACGAGGGCAGAGCTGCTGTGGGGTTGCTGTGTGGCAGCACTGTGTCCCGCAGGAGAGGACGAGAGGCTGGCAGAGGCCATTAATGTTCTCCATAGTGAAGGGGACGCAGCCCGCCCGGCTTCACTCTGGGGCCATGGTGACCTTCAAAGTGCCCACCTTTGGCCTATTGCATGTGGTGGTGACTCTGGTGTTTCCAGATCCACGGTCTCCTCTGCCACCTCCTACGGGGACTTAGCTTCTCTCTGTTCCTTCCAGAGCCCGCAGCCAAACGCCAACTTCTTCACCAGGCTTGGCACTGTGCTGTAGGACAAGATGGCGGTACCCGGGCCCTGGGACGGCCCTCCCGGATGCAGCCTTCCTGTGCCGGGGAGTCCTCTCTCTCATTCACTTGACGGGTGCTCCCTCTGCTCTTCCACACACCCTGGGGACAGTGGAAGGGAGGCAGGCTGGGACCCGTGCCCCAAGCCCACCTTCCAGGGCGGAGACGAGCAAGCACATGGACACATTTGCTATTGGCGACTCCTGGGGAGACAACAAAATCATGGGTAACAGGTGAGATCACGAAAGGGAGAGGGAAGAAAGTGGGGAGAAAGTTTTCTGAGGAGGGACGCATGGGCAGAGACCAGGCCCAGGTGAGGGGACGGGGTAATCTGGGAGCTCCAGGAAGTGGGAACAGCAAGGCTCTGAGGTAGACATGTGTGGTGGGTTTGAGACCCAGCGAGGAGGAGGCCTGTGAGTGAGGGGGAGCCTGTGAAGGGAGGGGAGTGGAGGGGTGAGAGGCAGAAGAGGCGGGGCCGTGTGGCCCCATAAGAACTTGAGGCTGGATCACGAGTAAGGTAGAAGTCACCAGAAGGGGTCTCACTCACTCACACAGGTGGGGAGAGGGTGGCAGGCATGTGAACGGAAGTTTGGGACACAGCCATGTTCATCATGGAGTTCCTACTGTGTGCGGGGTTTGAGTCCTGATGCCCCAAATCACGCTGAGAAGGCGGCAATGTGATTCTGTGGCTCAGCTCATTGGCAGATGAGAAAACTGAGGGTCCAGAAGGTATGTACCGCTTTCCTGAGTTCATGAGTCTTGGGATTCGACCCCAAGACCGTGTGACCTCAGAGCTGCCTCTTAGCAGGCTGGGAGCTGGGGGCAGGGGTTGGGCTGGGCTGCCCACCACAGGAAGCCACCAAGCCGGGGAGCTCAGACTGGCCCCCGCTCCCTCCCACACATAGGACACAGACATGGGACAAGAAGCCAGGCCTCAGTATGACCCTTTGTACCCAGAAGGACAGGGATCAAGGGAGCCTGGGCCCTGCCAGCTCTTTTCTGCCAGACTCTAGCGCTGGGGGTTGGTGTCCGCGGTTCCACCCCAGGCCCTCAGAGACCACCCCAGCCCCTGCCATGCCTCAAGGATATGCCAGTGCAGGGACGTGCGTGACCCCAGCCTGTGCACACCCCCTGGGCAACCCTCCCCCAACAGGAACAGGAAAAGTCACAGCAGGTGTGATATTCAAAATGTTTAACACCTGGAACAGTTATGTAGCTCAAAACACCCACCCAAAGTTTTAAAATATTTTCTTTTCTTGGCCAAATATGCTAACCCTTTCCCCAGTGCTACTTACAAGGGACACAAGTGGTAACACGGATTACTTCCAAGTCGGTCTGAATTTCCCTTCCTTTCTTCCCCAGACATGGTTGGCGAGATCTTTCATGGGCCGTGGCCGTTTCCAGATTTTAAAATGCCCTTTATCTGAGCTGAGCCCTGACCTGATACAAGGACATGCATCCCACGTTTCCACCCCCACCGGGAGAGTCTTCAGGGCCCAGATGGCCAGCGTACCTGGACCCAGAGCTTCCCACATGGCCTTGACCCAGCAGCCTGCTCTGGGCCTCGCCAACAACCCACCATCAGGGAGGGTACCTGGCCTGTCCCGCTGCTCCCCTGGGAGCCAGGCTGCCCCTCAGCCCACTCAGCCAGCCACAGGCCCCTCAGGTCTGTTACCCACCGCAGAGGCCACCAGCAATGCCACTGAGTGACTGGTGAGACTGATATGCAGACCAAGGCTCTGTACCAACCAGTGTGGAAAGGTTTCACTCTTTCAGCAGCTGGTCTGACCCCCGCACGTGAGCGTATCCGTAGCCCAGACCGGCCTCCTCCCCGCAGGCACCCTAGCAGTGGGGCATTCCGCATGAAGCGCCTGCGTCAGGGGAGCCCCTCTGCCCAAGCTGTGGGGGCAGTAAATCCCCCCTGGGCCCCTGGCATCCTGGAAGGAGGGAGGGAAACCAGGCTTCAGAAAGATCCTGACTGTCCCTCCTACTGTCAGTCCTGGGGGGATAGCCCAGGCCAGAGCCACCCAGCTTTTCACGGCTCCCGCTGCACCGTCCATGGGGTGGGAGCCCCCAGCTCCCCTCTGCCTTCTCCCTGCGGGGTGGGGTGTCAGCCATCAGCCAGGCAGCTGCAGAGGAAGCCCCCAGAGCGGGCTGCCGGGGGGAGTTGAGAGCTTCACCCGCAGCTCTTCCTACCACCAGTGGGTAGACTGAGGCCCAGGAGAGAGGCTCTCCTCTCCGGTGTTAGACTGCGAAGTAAATCGTCAAGTGCAGTTTAAATCTGTCAGCGTGCATACTCGGGGCTCCAACAGACCAAGTGCACCCCAGCTCCAGGGTTTGCCCGCTGCGTGGCCTCGGACAGCCCAGCAAGCCGCTCTGATCTTCAGCTGCCTCACGCCTTCCTTCAACAACCCACCATGAGTCCTGCTATGTGTTCCGGGTTTGAGGGCAAAATGTGCACAGATAAATTATAGATACACAGAAAAAAAGCAAAGTCCTACCCTCCTCGTGTTTTCAGTCTAGGGGGTAGTCAGGAAGCAGAACAGCAAGCAAATACAAATGCACTGCAAACAATGATGGCTGCCGTGGGGTAAAAAAGGAAGCTGGGCGAGTGTCCGGAAACAGGAGAGGCAGGAACACTGGACTGGGGCCCCAGGGGCGCCAGGGATCAGACAGGGCTGGGGGGAGGCTGGGAGGGCAAGGTGAAGGCCTTGGAAGGACTAGGATTTGCTCCACGTGGGGTGGAAGCCCTGTACTGAGAGGAGCGGGGCACCTGACTTCGTGGTGGGAGGTCTGGTCTACCAAGTGGCGCTGCTGGGAAAGGCGGGCAGTGAGCTGGGAGCAATGGGAGGGCGAGGCTGGATGGAGAGGGCTGGCAGGGATGACTGCAGTCAGATAGGTCTCTGCACCAGAAGTAAGGCCACATCCCTGGCCTGAGGGGACTGTGAGGAGTGGAGCCACCCCTAGGCCCTGTTTGGGGTCCACCTCGTCTCCTGGGCCTGCAGCACCTGGATAACCTCCTCGCTGGCAGTGAGGACTCAGGGCAAGAGCGTGCCTGAGGCAACACAGCCCGGTAAGCAGTGTGACACCGTAAACGGAGGCCCCTGTCCTTCCCGGGCCGCAGGCACCAGGGAAGGTGCCAGATTTAGCAAAGAAAAATATCAGACCCCCAGTTAGATTCAACTGCAAGTAAACAATGAGTAGGTTTTTTGTTTTTCTGGGTTTTTTTAGTGTACGTATATCCCATGGGATATACGTGTTCCAAAAATTATTGGTTGCTTATGTGAAATTCATATTTAACTGGGCATTCTGTATTTTCTCTGGCAACCGTAGCCCCAAGGCCAAGGTGAAAACTCAGAAGAACACAAAGGGGCCACTCGGCGGTGTTGCACTCCTTCCAGGCTCTGGCTAAGCCCACCACTTCCTGGGAGCTGGCAGGAGCTTCCCTGGCCCCTCTCCCTGCCAGAACCCCGCCCAAGCAGGTGCTCTCCCAACACACAAGGCCTTTGTTGGCCAAACCGTTGACCCCTGCTGGGTTTTATCCAGGGTTTAAGCATGTTGATTAGGCCTCCAGGAGTCAGAGGGCCTGATCCCTGTGCTGTGACCACCTGGAAGAGGTCGCTGGTCTCGCTCAGCTTCTATTTCTCATCTCTGGGCTCCATTCATCTCAAGAAATATGTGCCAGGCACTACGTGGAGCTCTGTGAGGTGAAAGAGAAGTCAGACATACCCCGGGAGGGAAAACAAAAGGGCATTTGAGGCCAATGAGAAGAGTACAGGAAACGAGGTGATCCAGGGCGAAGGGTATCATTAAGGAATAAGGCAGTGGTTCCGAGCTTAGGAATCAAACCCCCAGTCCTGCTGCTTCTGCTGTGTGATCTGGGCATCCTAATTCACCTCTCTGAAGTCTTGAATCCAAATTATGAAATTAGCGCTTTTCCCTTGCACATACTTTCTTTTTTTTTTAAGATTTTATTTATTTATTTGTCAGAAAGAGAGAGAGCACAAGCAGGGGGAGCGGCAGGCAGAGGGAGAAGCAGGCTCCCTGCCGAGCAAGGAGTCTGAGGCGGGACTCGATCCCAGGACCCCAGGATTGTGACCTGAGCCGAAGGCAGACGCTCAATGGACAGAGCCACCCAGGCTCCCCTCCCTTGCACATTCTGTGTTATTCTGATAGTTTTAGGTGTGCTATCAAAGTTTGGTTTGTTTAAATCAGAACACTCAGTGGTAGCAGGACTGAAGTAAAGATGTGGGATATGTGAGTGTAAATTTTATACTGCTACAGACGTTCACTTGAAAGTAGCTAACAATGTCTGTATCCTTTAGGAAAGCGCAGCAGCTTCGTGCAGTCATGAGCCCTCCTGTGTGCAACCTGAGATCGCGCAGTGGAGACAAGAGTAGCCTGTCAGGGTTCAAACCCCAGCTCCACCACTTACTCAGCTGGATGACCTTGGGCGTCGTGCTGTGCCGTAGTTATCCTGCTGAATACTGGAGGCCAGGCCTTTACCCTCTAGGAAAGAAACCAGATTAATCTCTGTGGGCTCTGAAGAAAGACCCAGGTATCTGCCAAATGGTGTAGCTATTCACGTGCTGTTGAAACTCCCAGCCCACGGACCACACCTGGGAACGCAGAGCCTCTGCTCAGCTCTGTAATCTCCCGTCTTAAATATGCACAGAAAAACCAAGGATTCCAGACACCTGGGAACTGCCTTTAATGGAAAATTCACCAAAACAAACAAGGGAGAGAGGCAGGCTGAAGAAAAGCAGCAAGGAACGATCATTAATACCCTCGGAAGATAAGATTCCATTACATTCCAGAAACAAGAAGAGGATGCCAGCAAAAAGAACATTCAGAGGGGTGCCTGGGGGCTCAGTTGGTTGAGTGTCTGACTCTTGATTTAGGCTCAGCTCATGATCCCAGGGGTGTGAGATCGAGCTCTGCGTTGGGCTCCACGCTCAGCACAGTTCCTCTCCCTCTGCTCCTCTCTCTCTCTAAAATAAATAAATAAAACCTTTAAAAAAGTGATAAAAAGAACATTCAGAGAACAAAAAAAATGAGCTTTAGGAAATTAAAACATGAGGGCAGAAGTTACAAAATTAAGGGGAAGAAAAAGAACTTACCCAGCCTAGAGCACAAGGACAGAAAAGATAGAACATACAAAAGAACAAATAAGAAAATTTGAAGCCAAACCTACAAGACCTTCAAATGATAGGCATTTCAGAAAGACAGGAGGGGAAAATTGCCCCTGAAATAATTCAAGAATATTCCAAAGAACATGAGTTCTAGAAAGAAAGAAAGACAAAAGACCCCGCAAGGAAGTGAAAATAGGCCTACCCCCAAGTGCGTTAATTGGATATTCTCTGGGACAGAGAAAAGATCCTCTGCTCTTAGGAGAGTGTAAAAAATAGTCTCATTAAAAAGGTCAAGAATACAAATGACTCCAGGGGCGCCTGGGTGGCGCAGTCGTTAAGCGTCTGCCTTCGGCTCAGGGCTTGATCCCGGCATTATGGGGTCGAGCCCCACATCAGGCTCCTCCGCTGGGAGCCTGCTTCTTCCTCTCCCACTCCCCCTGCTTGTGTTCCCTCTCTCGCTGGCTGTCTCTCTCTGTCAAATAAATAAATAAAATCTTTAAAAAAAAAAAAAAAAGAACGCAAATAACTCTAGTCATTTTTGGAAGCCACAACGCAGAAGAATAAAGTCTTCGAACGTCTAAGGGAAAACTATTTCCAACCTGGAATGTCAGGCCCCAGCAAACCAGCCATCAAGGGCGACAGCATTTTCGGCCAGACAGGGTTTCCCAAAGCAGCCTCACGTGCTTTCATGGGAAGCTCGGAAGCTGTCCTCCATTATCGAGAGGGAGTGAGCCGAGAAGAAGGAGGACCCAGGATTCAGAAATCAAAGGGAGAGGGACTGAGGGGCTCCCCAGGCTGACGGAGAAGGGAAGCCACAGGACGGCAGCCATGTCCCTGCAGAGAGGTAGCCAGGCCAGCCTGGAATAGTCGAGGCTCTGGGAGGGAGGTCGTGCGGATGAACAATGACGGAATGTTCCACGTAAATGAACATCTTGGGACAAGATTTAGATGATTGACAGAGTCTGCGGTTCAATTCGTGATAGGTACTCTAAAAACGAAGCAAACACTGAGAAAGAGACCGAGAGAGACCCAGAGAGAGATTTATTAAAACAGTAAGTCATTCAGCAAAGGGAAAATATTCACAATGTTCTGCATAGCTCACGTCTAACTAGGGGTCACAGCTATCATTTAATTTAGAGAAATGATATCTAAGCAAAATAACACAATAACTGTATGCTGAGGACGGGGGTGGAATGTGTGCGTGTGAGAGAATGTGTGCGTGCACGTGCTTGGCAAGGAAGGTAAAGAACTGAAATCTCCTCTTGCCTGGCAGGAAGTGAATAGGTGACGGTTATACCGCGAAGGCCAGAACTAGCCCTACACACATGGCATTTAGAGACAGAGAGGTAAGAATCATGAGTTTCAGTAGTTACAATAGACCCCCTTGGGAAAGAGGCAATGAGAGAAGAGGGTCTAGGATTGTTGTTTTTTGTAACAAGCCTTGTAAAACTAGTTGATTCTAAACTATGCATATGTGTGAAATTGCTTTGAAAAAAGTGAAACAGCAAAAGAGGGGTAAGAAGGAAGGGAAAGGGGAAGAGAAGGCAACAAAGAAAAGAATGAACACAGAGAAAAGAAAGGAAAGAGAAAAAAGAGGAAGGCAGGATGAAAACAGACGAGAGACTGGAGAGAAGTCCCTGCCGGTGGTAATCCCTAGGGGATGAGGTCTCAGGTACTGGTTCTCTGTGGGGCAGCGTCTCGAGGTCCCCACCTACTCCTGCTGCTTTAATCCGAGCCCGGGAGGCCTGGCTGGCAGCCTGTGCTGGCCGATGCAGCGGGCTGAGCCCTCCAAGCCCCCGCCGGGATGAAGGGGGCTGGGGCAGCCAAGTGCCAGGGAGAAGACCAGCCGAGCTGCGAGTGCCCACGCTGGCCCGGGATGGCCCCCACCCCCACGGGCCCTTAGAAAGCCCTGCAAAGACCATCTGAGCAAGGCCGGGAGGTCCCCACTTCAAAGCCCCACGCTAATGCCTCCCGACAAGCGTGGCCGAGCCTCAGGGTGTTCTCTTGCCGCTGACAGCGTCTGTTCCCAGGCAAAGCCAAGGGGAGCGAGGCGGTGTGAGGCCAGGGGCACGCTGCGACCGAGCAATGGCCTGGTGGGGGGAATGTGATTTCACCCCCAGGCCCACAGCCAAGCATTCATGCCCATCCAGGGTTGGGGCCACTTTGGGCTGGCCGGTCACGGGGTGTCTCCCCCAAACACCCTCTCCCCCTCCTCTTCCCACCACGGTGGCTCTTGGGTCCCAGCCCCAATCCCACCCCTAGGCCCATCCGCTAGGTCTCAAGTCACTTCTCTCCCAGATGGAGAGGGCAGGGGGATGGATGCAAGGAGGGCGGGTTTGGAGGCGGACAAAAGCCTGCTCTGTCACTTTCTCCAAGTTGGTGATATTAGGCAAAGTATTTAATCCCTGGTCCTCAGTCTTTGTCATCTGTAGCATGGTGATCATATCTTCGTCGCAGGGTCGTTGGAGCTTCATAAATAATGCAAAACCATGGCCTTGCGTGCAGCAGGATGTCTCGTCTCTCACTGCCTAACGCCCTCCCCCGAAGCTGAGCAATTAAAACAGCCACCATTCCGTTTGCCCATGATTCTCGTGGGTCAGGAATTTGGCAGGGTTTGAGAAGAAGGTCTGCTCCACGCAGCATCAATGGACGCTCATTCAGCAGCTTCAGCTGGCCTGTGGCTCAGCTGGATGGTCCAGAATGGCCTCACTCCCGTGGTGGGCAGTCCATGCTGCCTGCCGGCTGGGAACTCAACTGGGCTTGTCAGCTGGGGGGCATGGGCTCTCCTACAAGTGGATGCTCCCCATGGCTGCTGGGTTCCAAGAAGGAACGTTCCAAGATGAAAAAGAAGACAATGCAGATCTCATAAGGACCAGGGCTGGGCTTGGAAGGTACGGCGTCACTTCCAGTACGTTCTATTGGTCAAAAGGTAGCTCATAACCAAGGGGAGGGAAAAGAGACCCGCCCTTTGGACGAGGAGAGTAACAGCACTTTGCAGTCATCTTTAATTCGTTCTTATTCCTTCTTCTTGGCCAGGGTCCATGGGGTGGCTATGGTCAACACCGGTTCACACATTCAGTCATTCAAGAATGAATATTTATTGGGTACACACAATGAGTCAGGAATGCAATCAGTGAGCAAGAAAGCAGCACTTGTTCTAGAGATTAGACCCTTCCAAAGGAGATAAGCTTTGAAGACATCGATTACGGTCAAGGGTGATGTAGAGTGTTTAGGAGGTCTCAGAGCACAGGGAAGGGGCTCCAGGTGAGGAAGGGCCTCCACAGACAGGACCCCTAATGGGAGCCTGGAGGAGGGGAAGGAGCTGGCCAGGCAGAGAAGGGCAGGATGCTGCTTTCTACACCTTTTATTATCGGTAGGTATGGTAAAGCCACAGCTGAGGAGGCCGTGGCCACTGAAGAGAGAACTGGTTATACTGACAGATCCCAAGAGAAGGGGGCACCCATGTCATGGGGGACCACGTGAGGAAGCACTGCCACTGGTCAGGAGGCAGAGGGAACAGGGGAAAATGGGGGCCAGGGCCTTTACTGTGATTTCCACAGGAAAGTGAGGCCGCATGGGCGGGCTTAGGATTCCCTACTCTGCATCATCCCAGTGAGCTGCGGGGGCACCAGGACTGCCCCTGGTTGCCTGGTGCCTGGCCCTGGGGGATCAGGACAGCAAGATAATGGCCAGGAGTGTGAGAACCCATAGAGGAGCAGGTGGTGTGTGGGCTCTGGATGGATTGGTTCGTATATGAAAAAGCCACTCACAGATGACTTTTTTTTTTTAAGATCTTACTTATTTCTTTATTTATTTGAGAGAGAGAGAGAGAGGAGAGGAACAGAAGGAAAGGGACACGCAGACTCTGCTGAGCACGAGCCCAATGATCTCACGACCGTAAGATCACGACCTGAGCCGAAATCAAGAGTCCCACCTTTAACCAAATGAGCCACTCCTGCACCCCACAGACCAGTATTCTAGCAGGAAGTAGAGGGGCAGCCCCTCCAGGGTCAGCCATGCCCCAGATGTTAAAACAACAGAACACAAAAAATAAAAGACAGGATTAATGCAGGTGCTCTTGGGCCAGGCGGTGGCACCAAAAGAGGACCCGTGTGGCCCAGCGTGGCTGGAGATGCCTGCACAGCCCAGTGAGGGTCTTGGGAGCTGAGGGCGAAGGTTGCCAACGGAAGGGATTTAGACAGGTGACTCAATTCAATTTTGACTTTACAAAGCCCACTCTGGCCAAGGGGAAGAGAGGGGAGAGCAGCACACCCAGGCTGAGAGAAGTCACCGCAGTCTATGAGACGCATGCACTGTTTCGTGAAGGAGGCAGGGCGCCGGGGATGGGGGGTGTGGCCAGCGGGCTAGCTCATGCCCAGGAGCACCACCGCCAGCATGAGGGAGAAGCTGGGGGGAGCCAAGGATGATGAGAGGTTCCTGGCCTGAGAGTGAGGATGGACAACACAGTCAATGAGCAGTGTATGAGCGGGAGGGCCTCGAAGTGGGCAAGTTGGCATGGGATGTGTCTGCCCAGAGTCCAGAAAAGAGGTCCAGGCTGAGATACCAAATGGCAGCTGTCAGCAGAGTCAGGCCAAATTATACCTCAGTAACAAGCATCCCACAAATCTAAGAAACTTGGAACACCAAAAGTTTCTTTCCGACTCATGCTCTGGTCCATGGAAGGTGAGACAGATCCTAGATGGGCATCTCAGAAGGGCCCTGATTTCCTTCTTCAAATAATAGTGTCCAAAAGGCTAAGGAGTCAAGTCTGAGCTTCCCCATCCTTACCCCATGCCCCCCAAGACCCAGGGTTTGTACAAAGCTGGTGCAGGAGCCAGCGGGGTTGGTTCTCTGACACTGACCCACTGACCCAGGCCAAGTGGAGTTGGTTGGAAGCCTGGGGGCTCCATAGGGTGGAGGGAAGCCAGTTGTCCAACAGATCAGCCTGCAGCCTCCATGGGTGTCCAAGAGCAGGGCCAGCCAACAGCCAGCCTCTGGAGTCGGAGAATTCCTACCATTCCAGGCCTTTCTCCTTACTCTGACCAAAATGCACATTCCAAGAAGGATTATCTAGTTGGTCACACACAGCCATGTGCCCACCTGAGGTGGTGTCCACTGATGGAGGGTAGGTATTTCCTGGAGGAATTTGGGGCATTGCAAATCAGAATAGGGAAGCCGATAAATCAAAGCACATCAAACGTCCGCTACTACTCTTCACGAGACGGTTTTGTTTTTTGTTTGTCTGCTTTTACTTTTTTATTAAGATAACAGACATACAAAAAGGACACATTTCCAATTTCTTCATGTGAATACACTTGTGTAGCCAGCACCCAGCTCAAGATATAGATAGCCAGTCCTTCCCATTCTAGATGCCCCCAAAGGTGCCTATCCTTCTTCCCTCCATCCCCATACTCAAGTTTGTCTGTTCTTGAACATCACATAGATAGAATCAGACGCTGTGTGCACTACCTGGCTGCCATGGCTCATCATTAGGGCTGCGAGGGGCACTCACGTTGTTACAAGGAGCAAAAGTTCGTTCTTTGTTCTTTTTTTGCTGCTATGTAGTATTTCATTGTGTGGTAACACCACTGTTTATTTACCCAGTGTCCTAATGATGGATATTTTGGGATATTTTGGGTTCGCTCAAACCTGAACCAGACTGTTTGAGAAGGCAGACACACACTGAGGCCCGTGTGAAGAGCCTGGTTGTTTAGTTGTTGCCATGAAGTTCTCATCCTGGGCTCCTGGCCTCATGCTCCCTGCTCCCTGATGGCTGTCCCCTTGGAGAGCTCTACTCTTGACTACCCAATGGACACATTAGGGTCTCCTATGGGCAGTAGGCTGAAGTTAATCCCCTGAAGGCAGGTGCTGTCTGTAGCTGGCATGGAAATAACTAGCACGTGGTTGAGGCTCCAGAAGTATGTGTGGAAAGGATGGAGTTGAAGAGAGTTGACACAGAGATGCCACCCAGGGCTGGAGGACCGTGAGAGGTACACAGCTTGCAAGCTCCCAGAGGTCTGCATCCACCTGGGCCTCAGGCCAGGTTCCGGCCTGGCAAGGACAAGGACGGACTCTGTACCTGTTTTTGCAACAGTCAGCAGAAGACCGAGTCTCGGTTCCCTCAGGCCAAGCCTTCGAAACCTGGCCTATCAGAGGGCTGAGAGCAAGGAGGGAAAGCAGAGGAACAGCCTCTCCAGACCTACTCCCATTGGCTTCCTAAGCTGGCTGGCCACCCTTGCCGTCATGGTGAGAACCACAGTGGCCTTGCTCTCCCAGGAGAACCCAGAGTCAAGCACCGTCCCCCACACCACACAACTTCAGTTGACACAGTTGCAGATCTCCACCAGCTCCTGGAACTTCAATGGGCAAGTCAGGAGGGTGTGCAGACTGAGTTCAGAGGGACAGCTGAGGTAGTTGGCAGGGTAGGGGTAAGGAAGCCACAGGCAAGAAACCCAACTCTGAGCAGCCCTCTGAACCAGTGACAGCATTGAGGGCTACTGGAGTTGGAGAGAGGGCATTGAGATTTGGGACCTAGGACAGCCAGGAATGAATCCCAACTCTGCTACCTACATGCTCTGGGACCTGGGGCAAGTCACTTCACCTCTCTGAATCTCAGTTTTCTGAATGGAAAATGGGACTAACCCTAACCCTTAAAGGCTGTAAGGAAGATTAAATCGGAGAAGATCTGTGAAAAACCTAGCTTAGAAAACGGGCTGGCAATCCTTCTCTTGTCCTTCTCACCTTTGGATCTCTGCCATTGGAAGGGAGTGGATAAAGGTGGGTAAATGGGACCCAGAAACCCAAGAGCAGCCCACTTGGTCAACAACTGAGACTGGTGGGCAAGGTTCTGGGAATTTGCTGAGGGTCCTCCCCCATTCTGGTCCTTCTTAAAATCTGGCCTCTGGGATCAGCTTGGAGCGTTGCTTTTTAAGAAAATTCCAGTCGTAGGGAGCCTGGGTGGCTCAGTCAGTTAAGTGTCTGCCTCCAGCTCAGGTCATGATCTTAGGATTGTGGGATCTTGCCCTGCATCGAGTTGGGCTCCTTGCTCAGCAGGGAGTCTGCTTCTCCCTCCCCCCTCCCCCCTATCATGCTCTCTCTCTCTCAAATAAATAAATAAATAAATAAATAAATAAATAAATAAATAAATAAAATCTTAAAAAAAGAAAAAGAAAAGCCCTAGTCCTCAGACCAAAAGCTAGAGATAGAAGGGTATAAAAAGAACCAAGAAGAAAATCAAGTTCTTTTCCCTGGAATAGGGCAATAATTATAAATAAATGAATAAGGGAACAGGGTGAATTGAGAAACTGAATAAATGGGTGAATTGAAGAGCAAAGAAATAACAGCTAATACGTAAAACACTGTCTGCATGCTGAGCACTCCAACAAGAGTGTGTCTCAAGCCTCGCAAAAGGTCCTATGAAGCAGGTACTACCATCATTCCCATTGTACAATTGAAGAAATTGAGGCACAGCGAAGTGAAGTGACCTGCACAAGGTCAGCCGAACTATAAACGCTAGGTCCAGGACTGCAAACCCAGCCTGCTGGCTCCTCAAGCTTGGACCTTGGTGCCCCTTGATGAGCACAAAGTGAGTAGCTGGATGGGTAGATGGGTGGATGAGTGGATGGATGGACGGATGGTGGGTGGATGGATGGGTGCAAGAATGCATGGACGCAGAATGAAGAAAACAATAAACAGGTGAATGGACAAGCTTGGATGACTGCAGGAAATGGGCTGATGCCTAAAGTTAATCACTAATTTGTTCCTGGCATCTGCCCAAAAGGCAAGGAGTCAGGAGGAGTTAGGATGATGTTAATCAGTGCCTGGAAACTAAGGAACAGTCCCACCCCCACTCTTCGTGCCTCCCTGCTGCTGCTGAAATCCCACAGTTCCCCCATTCATTCCTTAGGATAAGCATTGCCCTCAGCCAACCTACTTTTAAACCTCCAATCCTTCTGAGCACCCTGTGGTCTGAACAGTGCTGGGAAGGGGATGTTGAGGGCAGACCCTGAGCTGGGAGGATGTGGGAGTGTCTCTTCCCAAGCTCCAGGGAATGTTGCCCTCTCTAGGCCAGCCACACCACTCCCTCCCAAGGAGCAGAGTCCCCACACTCCTGGTGGAGCCAAGCCTCGCAGCAATAAACTGGGTAGCAACCCTCCCTCTGCTCTCAGGCCTTCTACTGGCATAAGACTGAAGGCCACACTGTTATCACAGCAGGAGTGTACATGGAAGCTTCCACAGGCTTCGGAGCCACTTTGGGCAAGAATGCCTTTCTACCCTGCCTCCTGGGAAAACCCTGAACAGGGCTTCTGTCTCTTCCTGAAGAACACTTCCAAGCCCTGGACCTCAGTTTTCCCACTTTTCAAATAAGGAACATTACCTGCACCATCTACTTCTCAGGAGTAATAGGTACTTGTTTTGAAGGGGGGAGCAGTTCAATTAAATTGTACCTGTGCTGGTCATTGTTCTAATCATTCTACAAATAAAATGAGTTCAATTTTCCTAAAACCCTAGAAAGTACGTCATATTATCCTTACCCCATTTTATAGGTGAGGCAACTAAGGCACAAAAGGGCAAGAGCATCAAGCCCAGGTGGTCTGGCCACAGTTTGTGTTCCTAATGCCTTGCTAGGCCAGCTCCACCCTGAGCCCAAGCCAGCACCAAACTTGTCCCTGCCCAGCCCCCACCCCTCAAACCCAGAGGTCCCCATCCTCCTCATCCTCAGCCTCCTGTACCCCTGGGCTGACCATGGGGAGGACAGGCTTTCTTTACACCAACAGCCCATCTGCCCCTCCTCAAGTCATTCCCCTGGGCCAGCTAAGCCCCATTCATCCTCACTTTTCTCCCCTTGCCCTTCCTGCCCAGCACCATAGTCTGCCTCTCCCTGACCCTGGCAATTCCATCACCCCCTGACAAATACCTCTGCTTCCAGCCTCCAACATTCCCGGCCAGTTGAGGCCACCCCATCCCTCACTCTGACTCCCACCCTCAGAGGGGAGGTCAGCATGCTCCCATCTTCTTCTGCTGCTACCACCTCCTCTTAGATATGACGGAGACTTTGCACTGCTTTTAGGAAAGAGAGGGAACTCCATGTGAGGCTAAGCACCTAAGGAAAAGGTCCAAGAGTGAGGATCCTGTAGGAACACAAAAGTGTACCTGTTGGGAGCTTTGTGCTCCTAGCATGGCCAGAGAAGCTCCAGAGCTGCCCCCACCATGGGAAGCTGTGAAGAAGTGACCATACACTGGCCCTGGAAACCCCAAGGGGGATGACTTGCCTCAAAATCAGAAGAAATTCCAAGCTTCAGTTAATCACAGCAGAGTTATTTTTTTAACTCTTGCTTTAAATTATATTCCTTTTTTGTTTCTGTGTCTTAGGCTGTTTAGGTAATAAATTATGCTATTATTTTAATATTCTGTTGTAAAGATGTTTAATTGTTTTAATACTGTGTTTTCTGAATGTGGTTAAAATTTTGATGACACTCGAGGATGTACAACCCCTGGGCCTCTGCAGCCAAACTCCAGAACCAGTTTTCCTGGGTGCAGGCACAGTGCTGAGAAGGAAACCTCAACCCTAAAAATCCAAACCTGCAAATCCAGGCCTGCATGGAGGTGCAGGGAATAGAGAGAAGCTAAAATAGGCACCAGTGGGTCTGGGAGCTCCAGAAAAGAGAGAAGGAAAGGAGGGTAGTGGGGAAGAAGAGAAGAAGTCTTTGGGAATGTGCTTGGTGGGACAGGGATCACTGCAGGCTGTGAGGGGTGGTAGGATTGAATGGCCAGCTTGGAGGAGAGGCATTCCAAGTGGAGATGACAAAGGAATGAAGATGTGGAGGTCAGACCAGGGTAAGGGGGAGAATAGTCAGAATCCAGCCAGTCTGGAGAAATCAAACACATAGAGGTATAATATCAGGTGATACTGGGTTAACTAAGGAAATAGGAAAGTATTGTCAAGAGACAAAAAACACAGACCATAAAGAAAAAGAAGGATAAATTTAACATCAAAATCAAAGATATTTTAAAAGTGAGCAGATTAGCCACAAACTAAAAGAAGATATTTATAATGCATTTATCTGACAAAGGATTGGTATCTAAGTAATATATAATAAACTCTTACAAATAAAATAAGAGAAGATGGACAACCCAATAGAAAAATGTGCAAGAGATATGAACAGGCAATTTGGAGAAAAGAAAACCCAAGTGGCCAACAAACATATGAGAAGACATTCAATTTCATTATTAGTCATGATGTATTATGATTTAAAATTAAATAAATTAAAACCATAGTGAATTACTATTTCTCAAAAAATAATAAAAGGAAAGTCTGACAATAGTAGGTGTCAGTAAGGATATGGAGAAACAGAAACCCTCACACCTTGCCTATACTTCCACTTGGGAAAGAAACTGGGTAATTCCTGGTACAAAGATGCCCATGCCCTACAATGCAGGCACTGTGCTCCTGAGTATGTAAGTGAGGCAGTTTTTAAGAATGCAAATTACTTGACACTCCTTTTATCCAGAGGTGGGCTCTATGTTCCTTCCCCTGGAATCTGTATGGGTCTATGACTCTTTCAATCAATGAGTTCAGTGGAAGTGATGTTAAGTAACATAAAAAGCCACACGGCTTCTGCCTTGCTTGCTGGGATAGAGAACTCTGGGTCCCTGAGCCCCCATCTAAAAAGTCTGATTACCCAAAGACACTATGCAGGAGAGACCAAAGATAGGTGCTCTGGTCAACAGTCCCACTGAGCTTAGTCTTCCAGCCAAACCACCTTCTGGACCAACTTAGAGTAACTCTATTGAGTGACCGCCCTGAGTGACCACAGTCAATCCACATGGAACAGAAGCATCTCCCAGCTAAGCCCTGCCCCAAATTTCTGATACACAGCATTGTGAGATATAAAATGGTTGTCGTTTTAAGCCACTAAGTTTGGGTACAGTTCATTATGCAGCCACAGATAACTGTAACCACATCCAACAGAAATCCATGCATGTGTGCACCAAAAGATATGCAGGAGAATGTTTATTGTATCACTGTTTGCAAAAAACAAACAATTGGAAACAATCTAAATCTCCATCAAAAGTAGATTTTAAAAATATGATATATTCATACAATGGAATACATTTCAGCAATGAGAATGAATGAATTGAAGCTACATGTGTCAACATGGACCATCTCAAAACAATATTGGGCATAAAAGCAACTTGCAGAAGGATATGTACAGCTTGGTAGCATTTATATAAGGTTTCAAATTATGCAAAACAGTACAATATCTTGTTTATGGATACTTACCTATGTAGCAAAAACATAACCACATGCAAGGGAATGAAGAACAGCGAATTCATTATGGTGGAGACAGAGTGGGAAGGGGTCCATAGGGAGCTTCAATGTTCCCAGTTGTTTTATTTCTTTAAAGAAAACCTGGAATAAATATAAAAATATGTTCTACTCTGACAAAGCTGAGAATGGGGCCTGCAGGGGGATATTTCAAATATGTAACAACCCCTAAGATATTGGCACCCAGGTGTGCCCCCACATCCCACCCGTGGGCTGGGCAAGGCATTAACCCTTTAATTGCCAGGTGGCAGAGAGATCTAGGAGGTCCTCATTTTGGAAAGCATGGTAATCCAAGGGCTCAGGATGGCAGCTATGAGCCTGTATGAATGTAGTTTAGTATTTTAACAACCTGGACATCCCAGCTGAATACAAGCTTGAGATTCATGAGTATTAATTACATTAATTAATTACAATATTCTCAAGTTTTCTGCTTGTTTGAAATGCTTTGTACTTTTTAAAAGGATGTAGGCAGGAAGGGTGTTGACCATTATAGGAGTAGAGGACAGGGAGGCAGAGCCACCTGGCCATGGTGGAACAGGGGACATGGCAGGAAGTAGCCTTCGCCCTTTCTAACCAAAGCTCCCCCTGTCCCTTACAGACAGCACTCCTGAATGATTCTTTACTTCTATGGTTCATTCCTCAAACACCAAGCCCCCACTGAGTGCTGGGCCCTAGGGACACAGGAACGACTGGAAGAATGTTCCTGCTCTCAATCTCTTATACTGTAGCCAGGGGACAACAGGGTACCAGCCACAGGAGGAGGAGCGTTAGATCAGGGAAGAGGGGCAGCTGGACAAAGAGTGACAAAGGGCCTGTAGGGGTGAACTGGATAAAGAGGAGGAAAGACTGAGCAGGATGATAGGATGTAGAACACAGAGGGTTGAGGTATGGGCAGTCTCTCCAGGACACCTGCCTTCTTAAAGACAATCGGCAGGCAAGGTAGGTCAGGACAGGGCCACTGGTGAACTAGCCTGCCAGCAATGGGATCAGCGGTTGGGGTAAGCCTTGGAGTAGGGTATCCATTCAATTCTACCTCCCAGCTAGAGCCTGGGAAGACCCTAGCTATCTCCAGGGGGTCTGGGCAGAGCTGTGGGGCCTGCCTTGAGGCAAATGGGATGGTCAACTCGGGCAGGGCACTGCTCACAGCTGGCATGCAGGGATATGAGTTACCCGTTGCCTGCTTGAGCCTTACCCAGTAGGGTGGAGGCCAGGAAGGAGAAGCCCAGTGGTATGTGACCCAGAGCTGGGACCCCCCATTCAGAGGCCACCAAATGACCATCATGTCATGGCCTAGATGTCTGGAAGGGCCTGTGGGTCACCCAGAACATCTTTCCTCAGCCCTGCTGTAGAGCACATAACACTGCAGTAGTGGGGCACAGGTGGGAGGACAGATCTCTCCACTCTGGCCAGCCTCAGCCCAGGAGGCCTGGGTCTGTCTGAGGGTATCCAGCTCTGGTCCAGGAGTTGGGACGTGTCCAGGAAAGCAGGAATGGAAGCAAGGGGGGCTGCATCTCCTCACTCTTGGTCCACCATCTCAGATTTGAGCCTGGATAAATTCACAGCTCTGCCCCAATTACCTGCCCACACACACGCACACACACACACACACGCACTGGCCTCCTTGCCTCCTGCAAAGCCCTGGTCAGTCATGCTCCACTTGGCAGCCACACTGGACTCTCTTCTTATATCACTTTATTTTACAGCATTTTTGTACCTCAGGTGCAGAGACCTGAGTTAATCATAATCCTCAGTAAAGCACACACAGACTTCTTCTTGCTTTGTTTTATGTATTTTATTTTCCCCTTTGTCTCATCCCCCTCCCATTCCCCTCCTGTACCCCGCAGGCACTGGTCCAATATATTTGATCTACAGCCTTGATATGCCTGAAGGATAAAATGTGTAGTGAAATTTGGTGTGTATTTATGTGTCATCAATAAACATTTAATGCAGCCATTCTCAAAGTATGGTCCAGGGATAAACAAGGTTAAAACTACTTTCATAATACTAGGACATTATTTAGCCTATTTCATCTCATTCTCTCATAAATGTATGGTGGGGTTTTCCAGATTCTACATGATGTGTTCTATCAGAACAGAATGAATCCATAAGCAGATATAAGAATCCAGCTGTTTTTTATAAAGCCAGATATTTAAGAGATTTACAAAATGTTAAACAATGTCGCATCCCACTATATTTTTTTATTTTGGAAAATAAAGCTGTTTTTAATAAAATATGTTAACATGTAATAGATTTGTCTCTTTTAATAAATTCATAAATGGCTTGAAATTTTCAGTTTCTGATTATGATAAATACAGAGCTATAACCCACATAAACAAAATCTCTTTGGGGTCTTCAATAACTTTTAAGTATTTGGTTCTGAGACCAAAGTTTGAGGATTGCTGATATAATGTGATTGAGCTCCTCGTTCCATGATTTTACACTCGGCAAGCATCTTGAGACTCCTCCCTGGATTGTGTTGTTCATCACTCCTAAGGGTGCTTCTGCTTCCACGGTGGCCCGCTGCATTCACGGATCCACTCCCCTGGAACATACAACCAGGATGCCAGTGATTTCTGGCTGCCATAGCCAATGCCACTGCAAATAGCCTCATTCATGCCCCCATTTGAAGAATTTTGCTGGGTCATATACCTAGCAATGGGACCTCTGAGCCAAAAAGCATACATATATTTAATTACAATAAAGAATTTTTTCCAGACTGGCTGTACTTGTTCACATTCCTACACTCAGTGTGCAGAGTCGTCAGCTCCCCACACACCTGCCAACACCTGGTATCCAACTTCCACCCTTCTAATTTGCCATTCTGATGGATACAAATGGTAACTCCTGGTTTTGATGTGTGTTTCACTGGTTATTGGTGAGTTGGGGCATCTCTTCACATGTTTCAGTCATTTGGGATTCCTCTTCTGAGCATTGCCCATTCATATCCATCACCCATTTTTGTATTGGGTTTCCTGTTTTAACCTTGTTGATTTGGAGTTGTTTGAACAGTCTTCATCAGTGCTGCTCAAAGAGGGGACCAGCTGCCTGTCTAAGAAATGTTTGTTAAATCAAAGTACTTTACTTCTATCATCAAGAATAAAAGCAAAAATCTCAGCTAAATAGTATGTTTAGTGACCATAGTTGATTGACATCTCCTTGCAAACCAGAATTTTCACATAGTGCATTTCTAGATAGAATTCCTTGTTGATTTTCCTAATCTGCCATTTTTTCAATGTCCTTTACTAAATAGAAATCTTTAATATTGATACTGGTTTGTTTGGTTTTTTTTTTTTTGCCTTATGGTTTGTACTTTTTAGATATTGTTTAAAGAATCTTTGCCATTTGAACTCAAGCTGGATATGAGATAATAATATTAAACCAAGAGGTTCTTATCATTTTTGTGTAGGTATAAAAATGTAAGAAAATATAATGGTCTTTTCCTGTGCCAGGTCACACAACTTGCTACAAAGGATTCTGGGAAATATGGTGGCTGAGTGGGCAGCCATGTGCTTGGGCTAAAACTGAGGAGTTCTATACAAAAGAAAAAAGTGTAGAAAGAATATGGAGGGACAAAAAGAAGTGTCTGCCACACACACTCAATTTTGCTATTCTTTTTTCAAAATTCATTTACTACTTATGGACATTTATGTTTCCATCTAAGCTTTAGAATGAATCTGTTGACTTCTTTGAGAAATCCAGCAAACTTTTTCTTAAGATTACTTTTCACTTTACAGACTACTGTGGAGGTTATTAACATCCTTAAGATGTCAACTCATCTCATTTGTGGATATAGGAAAGGTCTTTATCTTTTAAAATCTTTTAAAATTTCCTTCAGTAGACAGCCTGTTCTCTCCAAGTGCACCTTGTTTGCTTTCTGTTAGATTAATTCCTAGATAGTTGATAGGTCCTATGATGTTGTGAATAGTATCTCCATCTTGATTATATGTTCCAGCCAGTATTATAGTTACAGAGTAGGGAGTGGCAAACTATGGCCTGCAGCTCAAATCCAGCCCATGGCCTGTTTTCATATGACCCGTGGAGCTAACACTTGTTTTCATGCTTTTAAAGGGTTGTTAAGAAAAGAAAGGAAAGGTAAAAGAATGTAGGATAGGAACCATCTGTACCTTGCGAAGCCAAAAATCGTTAACTATTTAGCCATTTATAGATAATTGGCCAGCCCCTGGTATAAAGGAATGCTGTTGATATTTTTAAGTCAGTCTTTCATCTTACCACATCAAGAGTTTGTTTACCAGTTCTCATTGTTTTTCTGTTGATTTACTTGGCCCTCCATGCGATTAATAGTGTCTTCCACAAAGGACAGTCTTTTCCTTTTCAATCCTTACATTTCGTATGCCTTCTCCTTGCCTTACAGCTTTGGCCAATCCCTGTAATACTATGTTAAAAAAACAGAGTAGTGACAGTGTAAGTATAGTTGTCTTGTTCTAAATCACAATGAGAATGGGGCACCTGGCTGGCTTAGTTGGAAGAGCATGTGACTCTTGATCTTGTGGTCATGAGTTCGAGCCCCACTTTGGGTGTAGAGATTACTTTAAAAAATAATTAATTAATTAATTTAAAAAATAAGTCTTAATAAAAATTAACCTGAAATTTCTCCATTAATTATGATTTTACAGTAGGTTTTTGGTATATAAACTTTATCAAGGAAACTCCCTTCTATTCTTGGTTTTCTTAGAGGCTTTTAATCAGAAATAGATGCAGAATTTCTCAAGTGCTATTGAAATAATCAGATGATTTTGTCCTTTCACTCATTAATGGGAAGAACTGCATGATAGATTTTCTGATGTCAAACTATCCTTGCCCTCTGAGAACAAACCCCATGTCCACTATACTCGTGAGTTAAATAACTCTATAATTTCCTGTTCTGTCCTATAATATTTCAGAATCTAGGTTATACTAACTAGCCTTAGTAAATTAATTGGCATCTTTCCTTCTTTGTCTAACTCTGGAACAAATTTTGTAAGAAAGCAAGTTTAATAAAACTCACCTGTAAGACTGCCTGGACCTAGACTTTTTTCGTAAAAAGAATTGCGCTATCATTTCGATTTTTTAAATAACTTTTGACCCATTGAAGTTTTTTATTTCTTCTCCAGCCTGTTCATCACTTTGTGTTTTCCAGGATTTTATTCATTTTGCTTAGATGCATCAGTTTATTATCATGTGGCTGTTCTTACTATTATTATAGTCTTGGAATATCATTCCTTTGCAGTTATTTTCCTTTTTTATTTACATTGTATTTACTCATTTACTCATACTCTATTTTTTTGATCAGTCATATTGATTTAATCAAAGAAGCAACTTTGGGCACTTGGTGCTCTATCTTTTTTGATCTCTATTTCCTCAAATTCCTTATTTTATTATTTCACCCCTTCTTTCTTCTGTTTGCTTTACTGCTTTTTTCCAACTTCTTGAGCTGAATGCCTAGCGTGTTTGTTTCATTTTTTCTTGTTTTCTGATAAATGTATCTAAAGCTGTATATTTTCCTGTGAGTCTTTTTTTTTTTTTAATCTGTGTCTCAGAATTTGGCCATATAGAATTTTTATGGTCATTCAAGTCTAGGTATTATATAATTCCCCCTGGTGATTTCCTCTTTAATCCGGGTGTAATTTACTAGGATGTTATATAGTTTCCAGACATTCAGAATGTTTGCCATGATCCTTCAGTCCCTGATTTATGATTTTATTGCGTGGTAATCAGAGAACATAGTTTTATGAAGTTGGTTCCTTTGAGCCTGCATTGAGGCCTCCTTTGAGGCCCAGCACAAGGACGATTTTTGCAAATGCTCCATTCATGCTTCAATAACATTTGCATTCTCTGTTTGTGCAATATTTTATGTGCCTATGTAAATTTGAGTTTATTAATTGTGCCTATCAATTGTTTACATCGTGTTTGGTCTGCTTGGTTGATCGGTCTCTAAGACGTATTAAAACTGACAGCTACAACTACCAGTTTACCAAAACAGTCTTTCTAACACAAAAATCAACTACATCACTCCCAGTGCTTTCCAAAAAAAAGAGAGAAAGAGAGACAGAAAAATTCTCAGCTGGGCTTGGGCTAATGCCTCTCTTATCCAGGCCTGGCTCACCTCCTCCAATGGATCATCCCCTCTCCATCCCCTCCTAACACACCCCCCAAGCTCCCACCACCGTGAACTCCCTGCCATACACAAACACAAGGGATGCCCTTCCTCTCACGCCCTTTGTCTGTGCATTGTGACTCTTCTCTCCTGGAATTTTCTCCTGAGGCTTATCTAACTCCTCATAAATACCCACTTGCCCTTCAAGATTCAGCTCAGGTTTTTCCAACCGCATCCACCACCATGGCCCCACAGACGCCTGGACCGCAGCCAGGCCTTGCCACCTCCAGCTACCCTAAGGTGCCATGCTCTCTTCCACCTCTGAGCCTCTGCCCTGGGAAGGCACTTCTCCAGATGCTCCTGTGTCTGCCACATCTTCTCAACCTTTGCCCGGCCTCCCTTTCTCTTGCAAACAATTCCTTCCCCTGTTGTGCATGCCTCTTTCAGATACATCTTGCAAACATTTATTGGGTGTCCCTCCCCTCCCCATCCCCTCATTCTCCCACCTCCCTACCCCCATGTGCTACCCTGGTGCTTGACACTGAGTAAAGGGAGGAGCGAGACTCCAGGGCCTTCCCTGGAGGAATTTATGTTATCTCCTTCTTCCTCTGTTCCCCCCACCCCATGCTTCTCTCTCTCTCTCTCTCTCTCTCTCTCTCTCTCTCTCTCAAATAAACAGATATATCTTAAATAACTAAATAAAACATTGCCAACTAATTCGAATGTTTCTGAAATTGCATTGAGCAAACAGACCGAGCCTGGGGCCAGCTGCTGCCCAGCCTTCAGCCTCTGGTCTGGAAGCATGTGGAGAGGGCATCGGATCCAGCTGGAAAGGAAGTTCCCTGGGGAGAGGCCACTTGTGCGGGTGTTGGATGACGAGCAAGAGGGAACAGCACAGAGGAGCTAGGGAGAATGTTCCAGGAAGAGGGATGAGAGATCAAATAATAACCTCGGTGGTTCTGATCAGCATCCCACCCCGCCAGCCCAGGAGCTGGGAAGGCCTGGCAAGCCTCCCTGGGAACCCGTATCTCCACCTCAGGTTGCATGAAAAGGACAGCCCACTTTGCGGGCCCCTGCCTGCCTCCACCCCAGGTCTGGTCCCCTCCCCAGGACTGATAAAGGGGAGGAAGAACCCGGGCCTCCTTTGCCACACCTGGGCTGGTCCCAGGGGAAGCCGGGTTCAGCGACCCAAGGCCAGGACAAGAATGAGGCTTACCTGATGGAGATAGAGCCCTGGCTTGGCGGGTGGTGATGGGTGGGACAGGTCTGCAGCTCCCAGGCACCCCCTCCGTAGACCCAGCACATCCCTGTTGGAGGACAGCCTCCTCTGTCACCGTGAGCCCAGCCAGGACAGCCCAGGAGGCAGATGGATGGGAGGTTCAAAGAAGGACATGTCCTCTAGAGCACACTCCCTCAGTGGCCCAGCTCCAGCGGGTGTGTGCCCCACCGGGCTGTTTTGTCTTCCACGTTTAATAGAGCTTTCTGTTTTCTGAGGGGGTGGGGAATTATTGGAAGGCTTTGTGCAAGAGCAGACAGAAGAGGGGCTCCCAGGTGCCTCTGGCTCGGTGCTGCAGAGGTGAGAACAGGTATAAACCGGCTCCCTGTGCTGGGTCGGAGCCTGGCAGCGGAACCCCACCAGCCCAGCACGCTGCACCTTGTCCCCCGCCCCCCGCCCCCAGCCAGTCTGGGAGCTGCACAGATTCGCTGGGCACCTCCTGGGGGGCAGAGGCTGCCCTGGTGTCTAAGGACGCAGCTGGCACTCCATGAACAGCTGCCCTCAAGTGTCTGGAGTGTGGTGGGCGCCTGGGGGCTAGGAGAGGCTTCAGAAAAGAACACAGGGCAGGCAGGGCAGGCAGGCTCTGTCTTGAGAGGTCGGGGAGTACTGGCCCAAGTGATAGGGAGAAGGGCATTCTGGGCCGTGGGAACAGCTTGGCAAAGGCACAAAGGTGTGAACACCCTACAGTATTAGCAAATGCCAACTAGCTCTCTGGTGGGGACATGTCGTTCAAGGGAATGGGAACAGAGGACCTCAGAGACCTTGGGAAATGCTGAGAGCCTGAGCTTCATCCTGCAGACAGTGGGGGGCACTAGTGGCCTCTGGCCTTAGAAAAGCCACCTAGGCAACAGAGGTGAGGGGCAAGGCCCACAATGCAGGCCAGAAACTGCGAAGGAGGCAACAGGCGAAGTCCTCTGGAGAGAGAGCCAACGGGACTTGGTGGTGAATGGGTGCCGGGGGGCCAGGGCCTGCTGAGCTGCCAGCCCCACTGCTCAGGGCACCGGAGGGCTGCCAAGTGTCCTCTCTCCCCAGAAGGCAGACCTCGATACCAGGGAAAGGCTGGTTGAGCCCAAGATTTTGCCACAGAAGCTCTCTGTGCACTGACCTTTGTGGGGTCACCCTCTCCAAAGGCCCGAGGGGACACCTGGCCTCTGTCGGAGCCCCAGGGATTCTGTTCTCAGGACTCGGAAGCAGTGTGTCCTGCTTTGGAGCCTCAGGGTCCTCTGTTGTGGCAGCAGGAGCCAAGGGACCCAGGCGACGTCCAGGACACATTCTGCAGGACGCTTTAGGAAACGAATCCCTGTCTGCAGCAGCAAGGCCAGGGGAGGGGTGGGGGCTGCGAGTCAAGGTAAACTGACTGGTTAATCCAGCTCTCACTCAGAGACAGTGCAACCCCAGCCAGGTGTCTCTCCTCTGTTTCTGCGGGCCACGCACTGCGCTAACTGACCTCAGGCTTCATTTCATCCAATCCTCACAAACTTCTGGGGCAAGCACTTTGCCTTGGCCTCATGCAATAGATGGAGGGACTAAAGCTCTACGAAGAATCAGCTCTTGTCCCTTAGAAGCTGTAATTGCCCGAATCCGCCCTCACCATAGGCCCAGTTGTTCTGTCTCGGCCTGGCCAGGGAAGGAGCCTGCCCCCGGGAGACGCTTGCCTCCCACAGCAGCTCCCATCCCTACCATCCTGGGCCTTGGGAAGTTGACAGGCAGATGGAATGGCCCGGTCCCAAGTGACTTTTCCTATCTCATTTGTTCTTTCTGCCTCAAAGCAGAAGACAACCCCCCCCCCAATTCCTGAAGTTCCAGAAATTTTCAAATAAACCTCTTGCAAAAAGACATGGCATCAGTACCACGTGACCTGGGGCAGGTCACACCACCACTGTAAGCATGGACCCAGAGAGGCAGGTAGGGTGGGGAAGCTTCCCGGGCAGGAAGGTCGCCCCCCACCCCTGGGTGGTGGGCTGTTGAAGCTGGTACCGCGTGTGGAGGCACACAGGCAGGCACTCACACTCCCGAGGGCACACACTTGGATGGGCACATACTCGTGCTCGCAGTCATAGAGCCCCTGGGGGCATGTGGACATAGGTGAGGGACCTGCTTCCCCCGGCCTGGCACTTCCTCCCAGGATGAGTGTGAGCTGGGTTCAGGAGCCCGGGCAAGGCCTCTGGAGGAAGTGGAGGCAGGAGGATGTCCTTTCCACACATCCCCTTCTTTCCAAAGCCCCCTAAGCCTCCAGCACCTGACGCCGCCTTGGGTCAACAGATCAGCCACGACCAGGCTCAGTCCCTCCGGCCTCCAGCAAAACGCAAGTTTTCCCTGGGGTGGTGGGCTGCAGGGCTTGACCAGCACCTCCCGTCACCCTCAGCCACAAGCCACGGCCCCTATCACTGCGGCATCACTGAAGGGACACACAGCCCCTCAACACGCTCAGGTGACTTCTCAGCTCTGCGTCCCTGGGGCCCCACGCCCCCAACACACTCATTACCATACTCCCACTGGCACACCCTGTCACATGCATGACCATTTGTACACCTGTATGTATGTCTGCATACTCACACATACGCTCATACACAGCCCGGCAAATTTCCACTCGCACGTTCTTGCTCGCAGCGTGGTGCCGGTACCTGTTGGAGAACGCCACCGCCACCGGGAGAAAGTTACTCCCTTCTAAATCAATTCTTTTTCAACAGCTGCTAATTATATCAAGGGGGTTGGGGCTAGCAAGCGTGAACATCTTTCGAACATTGCATTCGTCTCTCTTTTCAGCAAGGAGGGCTGGCCTCAAGCTCAGAACCGTCCCACAAACAGCCACATCTGGCTAGATTTAAAGAGTCATTTCTGTTTGTAAGCTCTGTCCTGTAAATGGCAGATAATAAATAAGGTTTTCTGTGTATGCTAGTGGTATGGTTTCTTTCCAAACTGAAGGTGTTTGTTTGTTTGTTTGTTTGTTTGTTTGTTTGTTTGTTTTTAATGAATTAATCTAGGGGTGCCTGAGTGGCTCAGTCAGCTAAGTGTCTGCCTTCGGCTCAAGTCATGATCTCAGGGTCCTGGAATCAAGTCCCACATCAGGCTCCCTGCTCAGTGGGGAGTCTGCTTCTCCCTCTACCCAGCCCCCCCACTCATGCTCTCTCTGTCTCTCTCTCTCTGTCACTCTCAAATAAGTAAATAAAGTCTTTTTAAAAAATGAATTAATCTAAAGAAAAATAGTACATGAGTAATGGTGTAGGGAGTTCCGGAGAATGGCACAGGTGGCCAGATTTGACTCAAGCATCACCTCCAACAAAAGGCCCTCTCTGACCCTCATCCTCTCGGGGTGCCCCACAGTCTCAGGTGCCTGTGTTGTTATGGTAACTATGTGTTTTTTCCACCTGCCACGCCTGCAGACCCCAAGCACCCTGAGCCAAGCCTGTGTCCCCTGAAGCCACCCTGTGCCCAGGGCTGTGGGTCTGCCAGGTGGGTGCTGGGTTTTGTGGAGTGAACATCTTAGCACCCAGACCCTGGGCTCTGCCCAGTCGGGCCACCCTGTTCACGCTCTTACACATTCCTGCCATCTTTGGAGCCAGCCCTGTTGGACGGATCGGCCCAGAGGCACAATGCTGCCCAAACCCGACTTTATCTCTTTCTGAGAAGGCCTGACCTCTCGCCTGAAACCTGACTCAACTTCCCCGCTGCCTGCCACTGGGATGTGCCCCCCACCCCCACTCATCCAAACCCGCCACCAGCCTCCATCCTCCCAGACCGCACCAGCACCACTGCCCAGCTCCAGCCCTGCCTCAAGGCCCCAGATGGAAAGCTGTGGTGTTGTCTGTCTGTCCCTTCCTTAAGGTCCTCTCCCAGTCGGGGTCATGAGGCCTGTGGTACGCACCTCCTTCCTACCGCGGCCCCCTTGCCTCAGGTTCTCCTCACTGCCTCCCTGAACCAGCGCCCAGGCTTTTGAGCAGCTCTGCCTTCAAGACCCTCCCTGCGCAGTTCAGATGACGCTATTCCCTCTTCAGTCCACCATGGCTCCCCGCCACTCACAGAGAGAAGTGTGAGGAGACTGGCTTTTATGCAGCCCCTTCTGTGAGCTGTAAACCGTGTAGACATTTCACACACGGCACCTCATGTAATCTTCACCGTAGCCTGCCGTCCCTATTTCACAGATGAGGAAACTGAGGCTCAGAGAAGGAAAATCAGGTCCTGAAGGACAAAAGTGCAAGAAAGACAGTCCGTGTGGAGGGAATTGTGTACAAAATAGCACAGGGCACGAGACGAGGGTGCTTTGTGAGTTGGGGAAAGGTCAGGTATGGCTAAAACCAAGGGTTCATGCCCGGCAGGGGTGAGGCCAATAGGGAGGCCCACGGAGCCGGCCTCGGACCTCCAGGGGAGCAACAGGCTGCACGGGCTTCATACCAAGGCTGGCAGAAACAGAAAGCATCCTAGGAAGACAGGATGGAGGGGGAGGGCGAGGGCCAGACCCAGGTAGCAGGGAAGCGGGAGGAAGGGGGACCCACTTCCCTGCTAGGGCTAGCCAGCTGGGTGTTTCAAGGCCCATGGAGGAGGGCAGAGGTTCCCCAAGGCATCCTTCTGGAGCGCCTGGGCCTGGCACCCTCGCTTTCTTCTTCTTACCCCTCCTGCCACCTGCACCTTGTGCGCAGATTTATCTGGCTCTCATCTCTCCCAACCCCACCCCCACCCACACACCAAAACGTGAATTCCATGGAGGCAGGGGTTCCCTCTCTTTTGTTCCCTGCCAAATCCCCAGTGTCTGGCCCCAGGCCAAGTTCAACAAAAATATGAGGAATGAATGAACGCTTAAATGAATTTTCCAGTGGGGCGTCTGGGTGGCTCAGTCGGTTAAGTGCCGGACTCTTGATCTCAGCTCAGGTCTTGATCTCAGGGTCATGAGTTTGAGCCCCACGCTGGGTATGGAGCTTACTTAAAAAATTAATAAAAGAATAAATATAAAAAATGAATTTTCCGTGTTTGTATTTGGGAAGACAGAAAAGGGAAGACAGAGAAGGAAATCCGTTTGCAGAGAAAAAAACCAGCTCCCCTCCTTCCCTGCTGCCCCTCCCCCCCACACTCAGCAGGTGATCGAGGCTGACCTGGAGGGTGTGTGTTAGCAAATCAGTTTGACTCTCTTTTTTCTCCTCTGAGTCTCCTTGTTCTCCAGCTAGACCTGGAAGGGCAGGTGTGCAACATACACACCTTTGACTACCCAAGAGGCAGCAGGGATGGTGGCACAGGGGTGACCCCCCCCCCCACTGCTGATCCCTGGCTGAATTGCCTCCCTGAACTACAGTTGCCTAGTCAGCCGGGGAGGGGGGGGGCGGTGATACCTCTTTTACCTTCCTCTGGATGGACTAGGGAAGGTGGGGACCTCTGTCCTCTGGTTGTCCTATTTTCTTCTGGGTTGGTCAGCCTTTAAAGGGCCCCCAGAGACCCACAGACCTATCCACCTACTTCTGGACACTGTCTGACCATGTAGCAAAGCCAGAGAAGGAGGGCTTGTCACTAGCCTTGGGGCTGTGGTCTGTGGAACCCCGCAATGTGCCCAACACATGGTCCGTGGTCAACAAATATTTTGAATGAAAGAATGAATGAATGAATGAATGAATGAATGTCACTCTGCCTGGCTTGCTTTTCCTGTCGTGTAGAGAAGCTTGGGGAAAAGTTCTGACCGCCAGGTAGTAACAAGAGCTTTCATCCTAACCATAATCGAAGTGAGCCCCCAAATGGGAAACCATGCATCGGTTCCACGCCTTCCTGTGAGTTTCCCTGGGGTGACAGCAACTCTCTCCGTTAGGATAGAAACCACACGCCTGTCTTACAAGTGGGGACAGCTCTGAGGGTCCCTGCCAGCCAGGCAGGGGAAGCAGGACATTCTGAGGCCCCGTCCTTCTCTGTGCTGCCTGGAGGAGCCTCTGATCCAGGGTGTGTCGCTGGCAGAGCGGCTGTGGGGAGCTGTGACCTCACCCCTCAAGGGCAGGGGTGAAGGGCTGCTCAGTTGGGACATAAAAGCTGAGCCTGAAAGCCAAGAGCTCCTGGCATTTCCCTGGGGGGTTGGGGCAGGGCGGGGAGCAGGAGCGGGGGTGTGAACACTCCCTAAGGCATTCCATTGTTTCCTGTTAAAAACACCAGGCTGAACAGCACTTCCCAGATCTGTGTTCCTGGGCACGTTGACCAGAAGCAGTGGGGAGCAGGGACTTCATGCCGTCTGGGGCGCTTCACAGGCCTGGCCCCCCAGGTCACACGGTCCAGCCCTGGCCGCAACTCCCGGCTTCTTCGTGTCCAGCCTGTCATCATTCAGGGCAATCTCGGCCTCTCCTGGGAGACTCCAAGCTCCCTAAGGCAGGGTCAGGGTCCTGTCTGTGGGCTCCCGTGTCTCTGGGTGCCCACTCAGAGCCCCACCCTAGCTGAGAGAGGGAGAGGGAGAGACTTCACAGTCTCCTGCTCCCAGGGGAAGCATTTGGTGAGCGCTAAGCTTGACCTTAGGCCCTGTCCTGGGTGTACCTCCCCACCGCCCCTGTCCCGTCCAGCCCCACAGGCTCTAGCAGGCTCGGCTGTTGGGGGTGGGCTTGTCTGGCTGTAGCTTTAAGGTGGTTGAAGGCAGATGGCCCTCCGATGCAGGGTCGAGAGCCCGTGGAAACAAGGCTGGACCAATCTGAACTAGGCCGGGGCCGGTGGCTCTGGAACCAAAGGTAGAAAAAGCCACAGGTGCCTCTGGAGCTCCGAACGCAGAGGCAGAGGACAGAACCTCGAAGGGAAAGGGAAGTAGAGACAGAGGGGGCGACCCTTGCCCAGGAGGGGGAGTGCAGGGGAGAGGCATGGAGGTGAGCCCAGCAGCCTCGGCAGCCTTGGTTCTGGAGGCTTCCGGTCCAGGCTGCACATCCGCACAATTACCCCCTTTTCTTCCAGCAAACAGTTGCCTCTCTCCCCTCAAAACCAAAACGGCTGGCCAGCAGCAGGCACCCCTTCCCTGGCCGTATTGGTTTACTCTGCATTCAGGGGACCTGTGGCCCCAACAGACGGGGCACCTGCCTCCTGCTTCCCACGTGGCATCTGTCTCTCTGCCAGCCGCTGGGAGGCATTCGAGGATAAGGATGCCCGCTTCCGGTCCGGGCCCTGGGGTGTGTGATTTTCACCATAAACACGTGGCAATTTAAAAATCAGCTTTATGCCCAGAACTCACATCACCCCAGAGCAGCTATTGCAATAAATACCTTATACTAGAGTCTTTAAGCCCCAGGGGACTGGGGGCCTTGTTTCAAGCAATATCCCAGAGTCACCCACAGCGTCTGCGCTTGATAAATACTTGTGGGAGTGAGTGAATGAGTGAATGAATGATAGACATACTAATATTCACTTGCAGTACACCGGGGCCTATCTGGGCCGCTTTCCTGTACCACCTCAGCCGGCTAAGGGGTGGGCGCTACTCTAATGCCCATTTTACAGATGGGAAACCAAGAGGTGGAATAGTTTGCCCAAGGTCACTCGGGCTCCAGGGGACAGAGCTAAGCCTTGAACTTACCTCTGGAGTTCGTCCCCTCTGACCTGCTCTTCCTGTCAAAAAGGCTCCTCGTGAGGTCTCCTGGTGCTTGAGGGCCCTGGGGATGTCCCCCATTCTGGATGTTTCATAACCAGCACTCGGACCCCTGCCACTCCTCTTGTCCAGTGAAGTGTTGCCCCGTGTGCTCTAATCCCACTGGGCTGAGGGAAACCCTAAGTCGCCCACAGCTGAGCTTGAATAACCGGATTGAACAGCCCTCAAGACCAGTGGCTAGCTTCAGGGAGTCTGGGGGGAGCCCTCGTGTCTGCCATCCATTTTACAGGACATCCCCACCCCTCAGCAAGTTCCAGCCTAAGTCAGGCTCTGAGTGGGGCGCTGGGGCTGAGCCGGGGACAGGCCACAGACCCGCGTGTGCCCCGGGGCGGGGGGGGGGGGGGTGCGCAGCCGCAGAGAACCAACTGGGGGCTCCAGAGAGTGTGACCACCTCGCAGGCAGTGACCAGAGCCACCTTTGTTGCATAAATGAGCTTGTGAATGATGACTCAGCTGCTGAACAAGTTGGTCAATACTGTGTCCCTCAGGCCAGGAACCTCGGAGAGAGCGCTCCGTGAGGACATACAGAATTGCCTAGCATTTGGTGAGTGTGCGCTCAGATAACCTTCCTCAGATCCTTCTTTGGGCCAAGGCAAGTATAAAGATTAAATCAGTCCAAGTGTTGCCCAGGCTCTGTGCCTGAAAGTGACGCTCCCAGGCTGGGCAGGGTCCAGAGCACCCTCATTCTGCACACCCCCACCCCCTTCACCATCACCCTGAGAGGCCATGGGAGCCTCCTAACTGCTCTGAGACTCAGATGTCCCTCTTCACATGGGGCAATGGAGGCTGACTTTGGCCCTCCCAGAACCCCTTGGCCTTCCCCTAGGGTCACCTGTGCTCCAGCCAACAGTTCCTGAGCCCTGGGACAGCTTCCAGCCCGGGGTCTGCCTAGCAAAGGCAACCCTCTGTGTGTCCGGGACCTTCACCAGCAACAACACATCCAGCACCCCGCCAGCCTCAGGACCAGGAGACGAGGTCCTTCCCCCAGCTTCCCTACATCACCTCTGGCCCAGCCAGGGCAGGGGAAGGCGGAGGAGAATTTCTTCCACCTCCATATCCCAAGAAGCATCCTTTACAGGTAATTCCCTGTGAGGACCCAACAACAGCCCTGAAAGGTCACAGCCTGGGCCGTCATCCCCACTTGATAACTGGGGAAACTGAGGCTCAGGTCATCACAAGGCCAGTGACAGAGCTGAGAGCAGCCTTCAGGGCTCCAGGCCCCTCGTGGCAACCGTCCCCCATCCATCACTGACTCCCTGAGAGAGGAAAAGTGGCGGCTGGACAGGGTGATCCATTGCCTAGCTGGATGGTGAGCCGCTGTGGGCAACGCTTCTCAGAGAATGCTAGAAGGAAGCCCAGGAAAGGGGCACGCTGCCCTGCCTCCAATGAGACGCTTATCTGGTTCGAGTGTTGGCATGGGCGCCGACCGACCAACCGAACTTATGCAAGTCACATAACATTTTAGTCCCCACCCTAGAGCACACACGTGCACACGGCCGAGTGTGCACACACAGCCCCGCCCTCCACCAGCACTCCCCAAGTGCCCCGCGTGTGTGAGTGAGAGAGTGGGTGGGCGCCTGAGTCCCTGGAGCTTGCTCAGAGCCCCCCGCTCTTGGCTCAGCGTCAGCCGCAGCCTTATGCACAGGCAGCTGCCTCTGGAGAATGATTTGAAGGCTCCCAAAAGCAGCCTACCCCTCCAAAACATCTTTCCCCTCCCCCGGCCTGCCAAGCCCCTGCTGAGATCCAGGGTGTGAGGGGACCCCAGCAGCAGCCCCACAGTGGGCCAGGTGCTATGCTGAGAGATTTATGCACATGCTTCCCCTGTGTCCCCCACGACAACCCTGCAAGATAGCCATTAATTCCTAGTTCACCGCCTTTTTGGTAGAGATGAGAAAACCCTGGCTCAGGAAGGCCGACAGAGTGGTTCAGGTCGCAAACGGAAAGGGGCAGAGCCAGCATTGAAACCCACGTGTCCCAGGTCTTCCCCCTCAGACAGAGAAAAGAGGCCAAGGGACCAGGTCCTTTGGAGACCCTGGCCTGGCTCAGAAGAGAGGAGTCTCAGGAGCCCACAGGTGGAAAGTGAGGGGCCACCCTGAAGGAAGTTTCTAGATTCGCAATTCAGCCACCGCAGTCCTGCAGCTCTTTAAAGCAGCAAGACCTAGAGGTGGCCAGAGCTGTGCTGTCACCAGACGTGCGCACGCATGCACACACACATACGCACACGCATGAACACATCCACGTCCACATATGTGCCGGGGGCAAGAATGACCCTGGGAAGAAGGAAACGTCTGCAGGCTGGGGGCAGGGAGGGGGTTCCAGGACCCTAACCTGGACTATGCCTGTGGACAGAGACTGATACCTGAGAAGGCCCCTACACCCCATTCCTCAACCTCCCCAGACAGCTGTTGTCTGTCCAGCAAACCCCCAAGGCCCCACCTTGGGCCGGACCCTGTCCTGACTACATTTCATTTCACTCACTCAGACATGGTTAGACAGCATCTCAAGACGACGCAGAGCTAGCATCTGAACTGGGTCTATCTGACTCTGCAGACAGGTGCTCGGGGTGCTTTGGGTCTGGGGAGGTTTGGGGAATGGAAGGAAGAGGTAAGACACTCTGGAGCCCCAGGTTCATTGTAAAATAGTGAAGGGAGATAGAGGCCCTGACTGCCAGGGGCCCCTCTTCAGGAAGAATTTCCTAACCAAGGCAGGGCTCAGAGAAGTGCAAGGCCCATGGTGGGCCTCCTAGAGGGGCTGGTGTCCTTTCAGCCAAGGACCTGTCACCTGGGGAGGGCTGATGCCAGCAGCCAGGACCGCTGAGCAACGAGGGCTGGGACACCTGTATTGGGGGTGGGGGTGGGAGTGATACCAAATCAGAGGTCATACACTGGGGGCCTAAAGGCTGAATTTGACCCTCAGGTGTGTTGTCTTTGGCCAATACAATGCTGGTCCACAAATGACTTTTTAAAAATCAAATTAGTTGTCAACATTTGAAAATCAGGAGATTGTTGAAAATCTAACAATCCTCTACCAATCTGTTGCAAGCGAGTAGCAGCCGTCTACTATAGAGATGCTCGTACAGTTTGATGCAGTCCCCACCCCTCCCTACTGCCAACCCCTGGCTTCTGTGCTCATCCCGCCAATCCCTGTGGGTCTTTGCTTTTGCCAGACCTTGGCTGGATGGTGTGCCTTCCGGCACTTAGATGCCAGGTTCTCAGGAAAGTAGACCTCTTTCCGACACCCCCTAAATGTGTCTGGACCTGTGGTAAGCCCTTACGTGTCGGAGACATACCAAGTGGCATGACCATGTATGCGAGTAACTTGCCCTCCATGGGAAAACAGAAAATCAAACTAAATGAGAAGGCACATCCTGACACTAAGGTTCTGGGATGCTCTGAATAGATGGAAGGCGGAAAAGAAGGAAAGTAGAGGTGGCAGGAAGATGTGACTGGAGGCTAGGTGGTGAGAACAGGTGGCAAACATGGCTGCCTTTTAATATCTCACAGTCTCTGTGATGGTTCCAGTTGGTGAATATGAGTGCATCATTTAGCTAAACCACCCCAAAACTTCCAGGCTTACAACCACAGCCACTTAGGGGCGCCTGGGTGGCTCAGTCGGTTAAGCGTCTGTCTTCAGCTCAGGTCATGATCCCAGGATCCTTGGATCGAGCCCCACATTGGGCTCCCTGCTCAGCAGAAAGCCTGTTTCTCCCTCTCCCTCTGCCCCTCTGCCTGTATATTCTCTCTTTCTCTCTCTCAAATAAATAAATAAGCTTAAAAAAATAGCCACGGATTTAATTCAACATTAAGCTAGTCAGTAATTTAGGTTGGGCTTAGCTGGGAGGTTCTTCTGGTCTCAGCAGGCTGGAGGCTGATATTGGCCAGGTTGTTCACCCATCAGAGATGGGTCAGCAGGGGGCTGGCTGGACAAGGACGGAGCATCTCACATGTCTGAGGTTGGCTGGTGATTGGCTAGGACAATGATGGGGACTGAGCCAAGTGTCTCTTGTTGTCCAGCAGACCTGCTGGGCAGGGTTCCAAGAAAGTGAACAGAAGCATGCAAGCCTTCTTGAGACCAAGGCCTGGAACTTTTCCAGGGTCAACACTGCTATGTTCTGCTGGCCAGAGCAAGTCACAAGGCCAGCCCAGATTCAAGCGGAGAGGAAACCAACTCCGTCTCAGGTGGGGGAGCTACAAAGTCACCCCGTGAAGAGTGTCACTATAGGAAGACATGTATGATATAGCTATTTTCATCATTGACCCACCCCAAATAGAAAACACACATAAGTGGCTAAACAAGAGAGACTTTAATTTTTCTCTCATATAAAGAAGTCCAGGAATGATAGCGCAGCTCCTTTAAGTCCTCAGAGACTCAGACTTCCATCTTTCTGCTCTGCCACCTCAGTGCAGCTTCTATCCTTAAGGTTGCCTCATATTCCAAATGGCCAGTGGAGCTCCAGCCATCAAGTCTTCATTCCAGGCAGGAAGCAGAAAGAATTGGGGTGGAACGGAGAGACAATGCACTAAAGAGTGTACCTTCCCACCCAACAACTTTTGTCCACATCTCCTTGGTCAATGCTAGCTGTAAAGGGGGGAAAGACGTGGTCCGTGAGTTGGGAAATTTTCCACCTGAGTAAAATCAGGTGTCTGTCAGGGAAAAAAAAAAAGATGGGGAAGAAATAGTAGGTATGAAACTAGCAGCGTCTGTCAAAGGAAAGAGAGGTAGAGGGGAAGTTGTGTTAGAGCCACAAACTTTCCCTTCTTGGCATTTTAAGTAATTGTCTAGAGGGCAATAAAGAACTCTTTTTCAATTATTTTATTTGTGAAGTTATATTACCCATATCAAAGTGTGTATTAAATATATATGTGCGTTTATTAAAGAACATAAACATGCATGTACCCAACAGGTGGAAAAGAACGATCAGTCACTGCCCCATCAATAGAGCCTACAGACCCGGGGCCTGTCCTCAGATCATCTCTCCTGAAGAGGGGACACCCCAACATAGTAAGTCTCCCGCAGCACCCCCCTTCCCTCCAGCAGAGAAGCCCCGGGAAGGGTCCCAGCCCCACGCAGGGCCTGACTCGTATCCAGGTAGAGCCTGCAGGGAAAATCTGGTAACCCTGCCATGCCCCGGGGGCAGAGGGGCACTTCCTCTCCACCACCAGCCCCCCAGACCTGCCAGGTTCCACTGTATCCCTGTCTCTCACAAAACTTGCTGACCCAGATGAGCCCTGCCAGGGCCCTAGAGAGGACAATAAATGTCAGGAATCGCTGCTGTCAGAGGAGGTGATCAAACATAAAATGCAGACGGAGCTGCTCAGGTCCGGCCAGACACACAGGCCCCACCACGACTTCCCGCCTCAGAGCGCTTTCCTTTGACCTCTGCGTCGCCATGACACCTCAGACAAGGGGCTGGACCCAGATCAGGGGACAGAAGGGCCTGGGAGCCGCAGCCTCAGTGTCAGCATCTGGGCAAGCAGACCAGAGTCCGAGCCAAGCTGCGGCTCCCTGGAGGGTGTTCTGCCCCCAAGCCCAAGGAAGAGCAAAGCTCGTTCCATATTTCATCCAACGGGGATTGACCGGACACCCACTGGAGCCCACTTCCTCTGCCAAACTCATGTGGCCCCCTCCGGGCACAGTGCTCTTAGCTGACATCAGGCAGGAAGGATCTGAGCCAGCAAGGGCCACCAAGAATTCTATGGCATAGCCTCGGCCATGTGGAATGAATCGTCTGTGTCAGGATCCGCAGGCTTACCTGGAGACAGAAGGCTGTGCTGTGCAGGGGCCCGATCCTGTTCCATCAGGCTCGTCGCTCCTGCCAAGTATTTCATCTGAAGAAGGGGCTCCCAGTTATGGAGGAATGAATGAGCGGTGAGTGAACGGTTGACAGCCATACACCAGAAGGGCACTGTTGATCTACCCCACAAGCCTTAGGAGGTGGTGCCTGTCTGAGTGGGTACGTGTGCAGGGGCCAGGGTACCGAGAGGAAAAGACCAGCCGTGCCCACCATCCCCGGACAAGACTGTTCAACGAGCAAGAAGACAAGTCCATTAGAGATGAGAAAGTAATATAACAGACCCTACCGCCGCTCATCGCCTGTCTGCCGAGCCTTGTTGTCTCACCCTCCCTGGTCTTGCGCCCACATCCCACTACCCCACAAGCTGCCCTGTGTTCCTTCCCCAGGCGGGGGCGGGGGGCAGGGGGCTGACTGCCACCCAGCAGTGACGGTAACTGTTCCTTGCTGGTGATCGGTGCTGATGTGGGCCACCAAAGTTGGAATAGACGTTTCTGAGGGCTTTTGCACCCTGGTTCCTCTCTCTTCCAGAGAACATCCAGCATCGACCCCCTGCCTCCTCTTCCGGCTCCTGTCCTGGAGAGGCACGGACCCAGAGCCGCCACAGGGCTCTCGCTCCCTGCTCAGACAGGCTGCCAGCTCACAGAGGAGACAGAGCCAAGATTACCGTGGACAACATGCACTGAGCCTCCCCCAAAGCCCCTGCCCCTGGACCCGCAGCTCTGTGAGACCCAGGGCACCCCGCTGCTTAAGTCTGCTAATTTGGGGTTTCTGCACCTTGCAGCTGAAGGCATCCCTGTGATCTGGCCTGATGGGTGACTGTAACAGAAGGAGTGCTTTTCTGCCTGGAGGAGGGGACATTCGCGCAGAGTTTTAAAAGCATGAGCATGAATTTGCCAGAAGGCTAAGAAAGGAAGAACATTTCAGGCAAAGGGAATGGCATGAAGATTTAAAAAGCCTAACTTCCTCTGGGTGTGGGAAGGGAATGGGCTTCGGGGGTACAGAATTATGACAGCTGAGTATCACTGAGTGTCACCCTGTGTTGGGACTCTTCTAAGGAATTAAGCTCAGTTAATCCTCATGGTGACCTACCAGGACATACAAATTTGGTCCCCACTCGAGAATAATAATCAGCTTTACCCCCGAGGAGACAGAGGCACAGAGAGGGTGAGTAATGTACCCAAGGTCACACAGCTGCTGTTAGAGCTGGGATATCCAGGCAAGCCCTGGCACCAAGGTCCAGACTCTTAAACATTCTGCTCTGAATCCTGACTGTCATGACACCTGGGGCAAGTCATTTAACTGACCCAGCCTCTATCTTCTCAACTGTGAAATGGAGGTAGGAAGTTCTACTGACCGACCAGAGACCTGAGCAATAGGATTGTAGATCTTCTGTGCGTGTTTAATTGGGGTCCGCTAGCCTTTCTCGCTGAAGGAGGCGGTCTCGGGGAAATGGGTGGGTACGCGGGGCCGCAGGCCTGGGTCTGCATCCCCATTTGACCAGTTTCTTCCTAAGCAGCTTTGGGCAAGTATTTAAATTCACAGAACCTCAGTTTACTCAGCTGCAGAATGGAACTCATGGAGCAAATGGAACCCACCCCACTGGATAACTGACCGGGTGTCTGATTCCTAGGCAGTTCAGCGTGCCTGGCCAGCTGCAGGGTGGGGAAGGCTGGGCATTTAGGAACCCAGAGTCCCTCTGTCCCAGAGGCTTTCAGGGGGGAGAGGAAGCCGTGGGAGCAAGCTCACCAGGAGAGCATGCAGGGAGAGCCCTGGGAACTCCACAAGGGGTGGAAGGAGCAGAACCGGCAGGGGCACAAGGGATGGGAGCACAGCAGGTCAGGGAGCAGCAGCTGCCAGGAGCCAGGAGCAGCCAAGGAGGAGAGCGGGCGGGGGGGGTCAGCCTCCTCAAATGCCACAGAGCAGGCAACTGTGATAAGAACCCCCAAGTGCCTGTCAGATCTGGCAATTAGGAGGTCATCAGTGACCTCGCCAGTGGCCATGGGGGCAGTGGGAGGACAGGAGGCAGGCATGGAGGGAGTGGAAGCTGGCAAGGCAGGAAAAGCCCTCCCACAAGAGCAGATAACTAGTAACACCAAACAGCAGCGATAAGGCAGCGGGCTGCGTGGGCCACCACGTTCTCAGGCTCACCGGCCAGGAGGAGGTGGCCAAACCCCGCCCCCACTGCAGTGAGGACATCCCAAAGCCTGCAAAGGCAGGATAGGGACTTCCAAGGACACACAGGTTTTACCTCTCGAGTCACCAGGGAATCACCTCGAAGCACAATCTTCCAAAGGACCTGGGGCATGTCTCGCTCTGACTTGGGTGTTATCAGTTACTGTAGACACTTGGGAAGATAGATGTGGCCATACATCCCAGATGGAGGCAGCATGAATGGATGGAGTCCTAACGATAAATGAAAATTACGCTATTTCAAAATCTAAACCTAGCTTGTAGCCATTTAGGGACTACTGAAAAGCAGACTCCCCTGCATCCTGCTGATGGTGAGTCGATGGGAAACACGTAAAGGCAGCGGCTAGCTCTCCGGCCCCACCCCTCCCACTCGATTATTTGGATGGATGAGCGGGAGGGCAGGTGGAGGGGTAGATGGATGGATGGATGGATGGATGGATGGATGGATGGATGGATGGATGAGTGGATGGATGGATGAGTGGATGGATGGATGGATGGATGGATGGATGGATGGATGGATGGATGAGTGGATGGATGGATGGATGGATGGATGGATGGATGGATGGATGGATGAGTGGATGGATGGATGGATGGATGGATGGATGGATGGATGGATGGATGAGTGGATGGATGGATGGATGGATGGATGGATGGATGGATGGATGGATGAGTGGATGGATGGATGAGTGGATGGATGGATGGATGGATGAGTGGATGGATGGATGGATGAGTGGATGGATGGATGGATGGATGGATGGATGGATGGATGGATGGAACGCTATTGGGGTACAAGGCTTGGGTGCAATGATAAGTGACCACCCAGATCACAGAAATATTTTGAAACAAACCAAAAGCACAGTATGTTTTCCTATGAATAGAGAAAGTCAGTTAAACTCCTCTAGCCCTTTCGTCTAATTTGACCATCGCTATTTTGGTCACAAAATTCAAATGTTCTTTCCAAACGCAATCTAGAAATGAGACAATACTATTGCTACCCCCACCCCCACCAATTTAATTTTACCTACTTATAGGTCCCCAACTTGAAATAACAAAGTAAAGTTGCCCCTTATGCTAAGTGTCTACATTTTGTTGGTCTGATTTAGAATGAGTGGAATGTAAAGACATTACTTTTGCATCTGAAAAACAGGAGTGTCAATAACTAGCCCCCACCGCGCAATGGTCTATTAGCCTTCTTGCAGCACCTGGGACAGGGCCCAACATACAGTAGTTGCTCAATAAAGGCTGGTTCTTATTTTTCTTTTTAGTCAACATCGACACCCATTTCAGGGAGTCCTAACCAAGTGGTTTTCCCAGGACTAGCATCTTGACAGGCATGCTGATCAACCATGACAGCGTCAGCCTCACCAAGAGCCCCAGCAAGGCCCCAGATTCTCACCACTCAAGAAAAGAGAAGTCACTCCTCCCCTGAAGCCAGCCTGACCTGCTGCAGGCCAGGAGAGCTGCCCCCTCCCCCAGGCCCACAACAGGGCACCCCTGCAGCCAGAAGGGCGGACTCCAGGGCTGGCTCTCCGCTTACCCAGCTGCGTGACCTTAGGTCGGCGGCTTAACCTCTCAGAGCCCCATTCCTCTCACCTGTGAAATGGGGACAATAGAAGTGCATGGGTACAAGAATGGTTGTGAGGATCGCACGAAAAGTAAGTGTAAAGCATTTAGCTCTGCACCCATACAGTGAGAATTTAATAAATAGTAAGGCAGTGATAAGCATTTTATTTTCTAAAATAATAACAATTCTCAGATCACTCAAAATTATATGGGTGAAGTGGCCCTCACAATCATGGTGAGACAGGGCGGAGGTTCTCATTCAGATTCTGTCCATAAGGAAATGCACTGATCAGAAAGGGTAAGAGACTGGCCTGAGGTCACACAGCAAAGAGGCTGCCCAGGACAATGCCTCCAACTCCTGCCCGGGCACCTTCCCAGGGCCCCTCCTGAAACCTAGCAAGACATCCTTTCTGACTGCCCGGGGCCAGGGCTGCTCATCTTTGTCCTATCTTCCCCTCCCCCTTCTCCGGGCTAGCATGATTTCATTCAGCCCCAAACGTGTGAGAAGCTTGGGCTGATGCATAATTCATGACGCCAATTTGCATTCTTTCCACCAGGCCTTCAGCCTCCTCCCCCACCGCCCCCAGCCCAGCCCAGCCCAGCCGCTCCTCCCAGATCTAGCATCTGCGTTCCCAGTGACATTTTTCTAGCAGCAGTGGTCTGGAAGCCCCATCCCAGAGCTGGAAATGCTTCGTGAATCATAAGGCAGTTCCATCTCCTGTGGACCTTGTCAAAGCAATTTGGGGGCCTGTCCTTGGGGATCAGGAGTCAGGCCTCCTTCTGGAACCTCTTTGTTGGGCAGGTGGGGCAGGAGGAAAGTATGAACACAGCATTTCAAAGTAAGCCCGTGTGGGGGGGTTCTTCTCACCTTCCCCCTGCAGCAGGCACACACATTCCATTTTGGCCCACACCCCAGGATGCTCAAGTCAGATTCAGTGACCCCCAGCCCTTGTCAGAGGTTGTCCTCAGATGAGAAGATGAGTCCTGGTTGAGTCCAAACTCCACACTCCCTCTGTGGCCAGAATGTGGGGCCCCCCGGCCTCTGCAGAAGATTTGGCTGAGGCCTGGAAAGGATGAGGACTTGACTCTGTGGCCCGGGTGGGGATGGAGGAGAGGGGATGGAGGAGAGGGGTGTAGTGGGTGGGGGGGTGGGGGTACAGATACCCCAGAACTGCCTGATGGAAGACGCAGAAAGGTCCAGTGCAGAGACCTGCAAGGCCAGACTCCCCCATCCAGACTCCCCGCCTCAGGCACCAAGCCCAAGGCCCTCCTCCCTGGGGCACCCAGAGTGGACAGACATCAGGACACAGTGTCACCCTCTGGAATGTCAAGGAGGCCTGTAAAGGCCCACATGGGCTTGGCCACCTCAAACGAGTGTCCTAGTGTGGCAGGTGCTGGGGATGGCCAGATTGCCCAGTGTGGAGAGGGCCCTCTGGGGTGAAGGCCTTATCGGCCCAACATCTCCGTCCCCACCATGGCATACAGTAGGTGCTCAGCCTTACAAAATGCTTCTGTGGCGACTGTCTACTCTGCGCCTGGGGTCCTGCGAAGCAGCAGTCCTTAACCCTACTTTGCAGTGGAAAAAACCAGTTCAGGGAGGCAACGTGGTCCATCCAGTCACACAACTGGGGAAGGACAGCCTGGCCCTCTGCCCCATCGCCGAGCCTCAGGGAAACGAAGAAGGGTTGGATTCACTCATCCTGGCAGAGGAGAGCCCCTCCCACCAGCCCCGCGCCAAGGCCAGGCTCCGTCTGTCCAGACCCGGCCGCCCTGCGAGCGCGGGAGGGAAGAGATAGTTCACTCAACCTCATCGGTCCTTATCGGTTAGTAGACTCGATGAGGTCAGCGTGCGGCTCCTTGCCCTTCACCTCAGCCCTGCCCTCCCAGGCCCCTCTGTTGTGTCTCCCAGCGGAGAGTAGACTCAACTGGCTATCTTGCCATCTTTAGGCCAGAGCTGGAGTCCCGGATGAACTCACTTGCGGGCACCTCCAGCCTTGGGGAGCCAGAAGAGTTGAGAAGACACCCTGAGGCTTGCCCAAGGGCCCTGGGAGCCCAGTGCCATTTCTAGAGATGGCCCCTCAGAGCGCTTGTTTCACCCAACTTGACCCTGGTCCAGAGGACTTCCTTCCCTTGGTGCTAACAGGTAAAATGAGGCACAGATCGACGACATCTCTCTGCAAGCCCCAAGAAAAAGGAGAGCCCCCAGCCCACACTGAGTGTCTCCTGACAACTGGCTGTTCCCTTCATTACCTCGTGGAATCCTCGCAACGATCCCCTGTGGCGGGTGCCATTGTCCCGTTTCTACAGATGGAAAAGCGGAGGCCAGGGAAGTTAGTTACCCTTGGTCACAATGCTAGGTGAATGAATGGTAGAGCCGGGCATCCGGGCCCCTGCTAGCTCACCAGCCGAGTGACTTTGACCATATCGTCACAGCCTGCTGAGCCTCAGGGTGGCCTGGCAGTTCGTGCTGCGAGCCTGGAGCCCAGTGCCTGGGTGCCAACCCCCAGCTGTGTGACCTGGCCGCATTCCAGTTCGTCCATCTGTGACACGGGGTCGTGACCGTGACTGCCCCACAGGCTGTTAGGGGACAATGCGTGTCAGGTGCTCAGGGTGGGACCGCACGCAGAAAATGCTCAAAACACATCAGCTCCCACTGTCACATTACTGCTACTGGTAAGAGGGACGGAACAGAGTTCTGAACGTCTAGAACCTCCTAGCCCAGTGGTTCTTAGACTTGGAGCACCAGCGTCACCTGGAGGGCTGTGCTGCCCCCAGGCCCTGACTCAACAGGTCTGGGATGGGAGCCTAAGGATCTGCATTTGTAAAAGTTCCAGGTGAGGCTGAGGCTACTGGTCTGGGGTCCACACTTTCAGGACACAGTGAGAGCTTGACATTTTAACAATTCACAAGTCTCATGGACAGGAGGGAAAATCTAGCTGCTGGGCTCCGGGGGACAGCTCTGGGTGGGTCCCTGCAGGCCCAGAAGCAGGAGGGCACAATTAAGCCCATAATTGTGCTCTAATTGCTGAGGATTTAGTAGCCTTATCTCTCTGGCCCGTAATTGTCCCTGTCCCCAGTTGTCTGCTAGAATAGTGCCAGGTGGCTCTTTTGGATGGTGTTTGCTCTTGGGCCAGAACCTTGGGTGGCAGGTGATAGCCAGCTCTCTTCCCTCTCCCCTCCCCAGGCCCAGCCAGGCCCACAGGTAGCCAATCAAAGGGAGCTCTTATTCGAATGAAGTGCTGACCTCTGGCAGCTGCTTCCCCCAGTACCCACTGAAGCCTCCCATCAACTGGGAATAGATATGGACCATCTCCATGGTACAGAAGAAGCACCAAGGCTCAGAGAGGCCAAGCGATTCACCCAAGGTCCCACAGCCAAAAAGGGACCAGCCTAGTCACAAGTCCATAGTGCTTTTCCAGCTACTCCCTGGTCAACCTCGGGATATCAGCTCACATTTCTCAGGGCCCTCCTAGACCAGGTCTGAGGCCCCCTGCATAAGCCCCCTTTCTCTTTCACAACAATGACCATCACTGCTCACTCTGCTTCTGGGGTGCTTGGGTGGCTCAGTCAGTTAAGCAGCGGACTCTTGATCTCAGCTCAGGTCGTGAGCTCAAGGTTGTGAGTTCAAGCCCCACATTGGGCTCCACACTGGGCATGGAGCCTACTTAAAAAAAAAAAATCAGTGCGCCTGGGTGGCTCAGTGGTTAAGCGTCTGCCTTTGGCTCAGGGCATGATCCCTGTGTTCTCGGATGGAGCCCCGCATCAGGCTTCTCCGCTGGGAGCCTGCTTCTTCCTCTCCCACTCCCCCTGCTTGTATTCGCTCTCTCGCTGGCTGTCTCTCTCTGTGTTAATAAATAAATAAAATCTTCAAAAAAAAAATCACTGTGCTTCTGTTTGAGTCTTCTTGCCTCTCTTCTGCTAGAGTGCCAGCTCCCTGAAGGCAGGAGCCGTGCCTCTTATGCCTCACCAAGCCCCCAGAACTTGGCACATTGGCTGGCACAAAGTGGGCTCTCCCTCCGCATTTATTTCATGAAGAATTGCTGAACTAGGGGCTGCCAGAGAGCTACCCAGGACAGCTGGTTCAAGTAGCAGGTTCTCTACAGGTAGGGATTCTGAGCTCCTGCTTCCCCGTTGGGCACCTTCTCGGGTGGGGCCCAGGAGCCCAGGGGAGCTGTTTCTCATTCTCAAGGACTCCTGATTCGGCGAGCCCCAAAGCACTCGGGCACATCCCTACAGCCCACAGCCCACTCAGAGCTGACTCTCATTCCTGGGCCCCAGGGGACGGAAAGATCCGAGTGGGACCTGCCCTGGCCTCTGGCGTGGACCTCTGTGCTTTTCCAAGCACTCGTCATACGACAATGACGGCAGGATGACTCACCATCTAAAACTGAAGTTCTGTCAACCTTGTTCTCCACACCTGTGAAATGGGATGGTGACCCAAGACTTAATGTGCCTTACGGCGATCTTGAGGCCTTAGACAATTCTGTACCCAAGGCTTGTAGGGGGACCAGTTATCCTGCTTTGCCCAGGACTGAGGTTTTCTTGGGGTGCAGGACTTTCAGTGCTAACTGTAGCAGTCCCAGGCAGAAAGGATGGGTCGGTCATGAGGTTTGACGAGTACTTGGCACGTGTGTTTTAGCTCTCAGGCTGGGGAGGAGAGCTTGAGGGATTCGCCCCTAAGACGGCCCAGCAAGTCAAGCCTGAAACTGGCAAAGAGGCCAATCGTCTTCCCTGCCTCCTGGGTCCGCTCACCTGCCAGGAGCTCGTGACACCTATTCTCCGTGGCTGCGCACAGCTGGAGAGTTCACCAGGCAGAGAGAAGCGCGCAAGCGTTCAGCAAACTTAAGGGCTGGGCCGGCTGCCCCTCCGCCCGACTCACGGCCTCACCTGCCCTTCCCCTTCAAGCATTTTCTTCAAGTTCAAACTAAATATTACCGTTAAACCCGGCTGCTGGCCATGGTGCAGCCCTGCGACAGGATGGTAGAAGAAATTGCTCCCTCTGCTTGGAGGGCTTGGGGGAGGCACCAGACACCCCGACAGAAGGGACCTGCCCCAAGCTTAGGATCAGTACACCCTGGGGACCTTGCAGAGTCTTCAGATGGGTCAACCCACGGATACCGCAGGGCGTGGCTCTCCAAAAGCCGAGCGAGCCAGTGTGGCCAAACGGACAGGCCAGGGGGCCAGAAGAAGAAGCGGCTGAGAGGGCTCAGGTTTCCTGGGACTCCAGCATTCCTCAGGCACAGGTTCAAACCGAGGCTCGTTCCCCTGCCGGTCAGTGTCCCTGGGCGAGTAGCTTCACCTCTCCAAACCCCCTTCCTCATCTGCTCATCTTTCGAGAACAGCCTTCCATATGCCTGGCACGGGGCTGGACGCTGTCTGTGAAGTATGTCCCTTGATCCGCAGTGTGACCCTGCAAGGAAACCGTGGAGAGGCGAGGTGACAAACAAGGTAGCGGTCACAGGCTGGAAAGTCAGAGCTACGTGCACAGGACACTCACTGGCACACGGGGCTTTCGCACCAACTGGGAAAAGCACGTGTTTCACCTGTGACATGGGGCAGGAAAATCGATGAACACGGGTTTCTTTCCTTCCACCTTTTTATTTCTGAAACCCCAGTGCTGCGCGAGCGTCAGCCTATAGGAAGTGCTCGGAAAGGGTTTCTGGACTGAACGAACGCACCGTTTCCTCCCGTGAGTGCCCGTAGCAGATACAAGCACCAGGAAACAAGCACTTTCCATGGACAACTTGCTGGGGGCTCTGGTTCTGCGGGCACTGATGTCTAAGTGCCCGTGCGCGTCCCCAGCAGCTGCCCTGGGGGACTTTTGGCACGAGGTTGGGCACAGCACCTACTGGAAGGTGGACGGATCCACAATGGGTGGACAGCATTAGGGGCTTGAGAGCGCCTGCCCCAACCAGCTTCTTGCTCTAGCCCCCCCAGATTCCCTGGCCTCCCTGCTCACCTGGGACTCTGGCCTTTGCCCTTCCACCTGGCTACACAACACCCCAGCCCCACCCCCAGTCTTACTGCCCACTTACTTTTTGGATTAGTGTTGTGTCTCGATTAGGCAGGGCAGCCACGAGCCCAACCTCCCATCCCTACAAACCAGCTCCCAGGTGGAGTTTCTAGGGCAGAAGCCACCCCTGGGATAGGCTCAGTGGATCCTAGGGTTGGAAGGAAACGTTTGGGGGTCTTTCTAAAGCATGCATAATGTTCTGGAACATCTGGAAGCGGATCTGCCTGCGGTAGGACCCGCAGCCCAGCTGCCGGCTGGGGTGCATTGAGTACTCACCAATCAGACTGAAGTACAGGAGGCTCGGTGGCCAGAGCAGAGCCCTGGGCCTTGTTCTCTGGGTCCAGACCAGAAGGCAGGCTTGGGCTCTAAGGTCCGCCCTGGCCCCAAGGCACTCAGTGGGGGACAGTAGGGGAGTGGGAACTGGAGGCACCAGAAGTTAAGAGGTCGGTGTCATCTGCCTCCTTGGGAGTGACAAGGCCAGTGGTCTCCCGGATTTACACCCCCTCCCACCACCCCTCCCCTCTAACCCGCATAGTTCTCCAAGCCCCCTGCCTCCAGCAGTCCGGCAGCCAGCCTGCTTCCTGCTTCTGTCGGCCTTAGGCTGCTTTCTCCCTACCTTGCCCAGCATGAAAACCTGCCCACAATGGTTTTCTGTTGCTTCCCAGATTAAATCTGGACTCTACAACTGAGGGTAGCTGTGTGACCTTGGGCAAGTCACTTAACCTCTCTAAGCCTTGTTTTTCTCAAATGTCAGTGGTGGTAAGTACACATGAGACTACGTGTGTTTAAGGGCCAGTATTCTTTCCTGCCCTTCCCTCTCTTTCTCCTTGGCTGGGTGTTGAAGGCCAACATTATCCCCCAGCTCCACCTCTAACTTCTTCCCCATGTGGAGCCTTGGCTCATGCGAGGCCAATTTCCTGACTATTCCCCACTTACACCAAACCACACTCACCCTCTGGCCTGGACCCTTATGGAGCCCTTCTCCAGTCCCTCCAGGTACCCACACTCCACCCATCATGCCGGGCCCCTAAGCTAGTCCCAGCTTGACCCCGGGAGCCACCCCCGCCACCCCTAGTCCTCCTGGTCATCCGTCGCCCTCTGACTCTCACTGCCAGGACAGTCACAGCCCCGTCTAGCCATGGCTCAGAGCAGCATACGGGAGTCCGCGATGTTTTCTCTGGGACCCCTCTTGGCGTGCTGGCTGCCAGAAGGCAGGGAGGCATTTTCTGTTTCTCTCACAGAAGCCCTGGGCTATACACTCAGCAGGCACATTGCTAACCTACCTCATCCCCCACCACCACCCACGTCAAGGCGCCCTCCCAGACCAAGGGCCCCATAATCATAATGAAAATGATCATTTGTTGCCAGGCCACCGTGAGTCAGGCATTTTACAAATACTGACTTGCTTCATCCTCATAGCTCTGCATGTAAGTACTTACTAGCCCATTTTACAGACGAGGAAACTAAGGCTTAGAGAGATTGGGTAAGAGGCGAGAGTCCTCAGCTGACAGCTGCATGCAAACTCACGTCTGTCTGCTTCTGCTGTTTCCATTGCACGGAACAGTGCCCCACAGTGCACCCTGGCAGGCTAGCTTGGGTGCCCAGACAGGGATCCCCCAAGGGGGACAAAGGAATGGGTGGTTGGCTGGACTGAGGCTCTTTCCGTCTTAGGACTCTCGCCGTGAAGCTTGGCTGTTCTGCCTGTAAATGAGGTGAGGCCAGACCCGCTAAGCCACAAGAGAGACAAGCGAGGCGAGGCCCAGAGGAGAGCACAGAAGGGAGGCAGTCCACAGGCCACAGTGGGTAAAGTGAGAGAGACGCCAAGGTGGCCCGGATGCTACCTGGAGAGCACAGGGAACCGCCAGTACGGAGGTGCTGAGGCTGGAGGCCACCAGGCACGTTCTGGCGTTGAAAGGAAGTGTGTGCATGTGGAGGCAGGGTCAGAACAGCCGGGGGGTGCCCGGATGTGGAGAGGGGCGCAGAGGCGAGTCTGATGGTGGCGGCCCAGCTGGGAGCCTCTGGAGGCTACGCATTAGGATTTCACTCTTCATTTTACAAGCTCCCTCTGTTCACAGGGATAGGGTAGGGGCTGGTGCAGAGGACTAGAGAACAAGGGACCCCGCTAGGTGATGTGGAGGGTGGTGACAGCTACCTGTAGTGAGGCCCTGGCCTGGGGACAGGGAGAAGCAGACAAACATAGACAAGATGGTCCCAGAATTAGAATTCATGGTCCTGGTTGGTGGACTGAGTGTGGGGCAGGTGGCTAAGGGAGTCAAGTTGAGGCCCAGATTTCCTGCACAAGTGACTGACTGGGGGCAAGGGACAATTGAGAAATCTGGTTGGCCCTGTTGAGTTTGGGGTACCCGGGAGACACCTGAGTGGCAACGTCAAGTTGGCAACTGGGGAGAGGCTGGGATGCACCACACCGGGCCTGGAGGGCTCCCCTCGGGTGTCCTATAGCAAGGACAGGGCCGAGGACCAGGCTCTGCCAGAGGGTGAGAGGGTGAGGAGTGAGCTACGAAGGAGGACGATGGAGTAAGATGGGGACAAAGAAGAGGCAACCAGGCCTGGCAGCCTTGCCATGGAGCCCTGCCCTGAGAAGACGAAGAGGGAGAGTGGCCCAAGGGTCAGGCTGGAGAGGATGCAAGCCCATTTGGAGCACCTCAGCCTGGACGGGACAGGAAGGAGGAGGAAGCATAGTTAGAGGCTGCCAGATCCCATCCCGGGATGGTGGGCCAGGAGACAGGGGCCATACAGCACAAAGTCCTCAAGAAGTCAGGCGGGCTGGGGCGCAGGGCCCGAGAGGAAGGGTTGGCCTGGGGGAGGAGGGCCCTTCCCCCCTGGCAGCAGGAGATGAGCAGATGGAAGTGAGTGGATTGGGGTTTGAGAAGAAAGAAGTGGGGGGACCCCGTGCAGTGGCTTCTGTTTTCTCAGGGTGAGGTGTGGCAAGGGCATCCCATGGGCTGAAGGGTCACTGGCGGCAGAGGGGATGTGAGGAATAGTCTTCGCATGGCGCTTAAGGCCCAGGAGGGCTCTCAGGGCACGGGCACCCCCCTCCCCACCATGCAGCCTTGGGAGCAGCTGAAACAGAAGCCCAGCTTCTGGACTCCTGCGAGGAGACAGGGGCTGGGCAGGGATGGGGCTACACGGGGCAGGAGAGGGGAGTATCTGCGGGACAGCACTCCCACTCCCCGTCCCAGGAGGCCCACTGCTGAGCACGTGGGTAGGACTGGAGCTGCCAGACCCTCGTGCAGCGGGCAGGGGGGTGGGGTGGTACACCCTGTGGGACCTGCCCTCCTCCTCGCACCTCTGCTCCAAGCAGGGGTAGGGCCGGACTTCGTTGGGTCATGTCCAGGTAGCAGTGGGGAATTGAACCCCAGAGGGAAGAGAGCAGGAAGAGAAAGAAACACACATACCAGGTACCATGCCAGATAGGACACAAACAAATCCCCTTTTGAGTGACATGCTCTGCCCCCATTTCACAGACAAGGGGACTGAGGCTCAGGGAGGCTGCCTCAGCATTGTGGTTCAAAGCTCGGGCTCTGGGGCCAGTGGACTTGGCCCCAGACTAAATTCTGGCCCTAAGCAGTGGTGGTTTGGGGCAAGTGACTTCACCAGCCAAGCCTCAATTTCCTTTCCTGTAAAGCAAAAATAGCCACCCCTCCCTGCTCAGGTTGCCTCGCGGAGCACAGGAGAACCTCCAAGCCCGGTGCTGCGCTCACAGTTGGTGCTGGGCACCCGGAGCGGGGGGCGCCTTACAAACGGGGGCCACGATGAGTACCAGATGCCGAGGCAACGTCACACTCAGGGGGGCCCAGCCTGATGTGCCGTCCTCCTTCTGGGCTAACAGGTACATGCACCTGTAGGGTGAGTCTTTCCAAGACGCCATTTCTTTGTGTTGGTTTATTTTTAAGCCAGCAAAGCAGGGAGGGGTGGGGGGGAGAAAGGCAGAGGCCACGGGCCCTGGAAGAGACAGGAGAGAGGGAGGGAGCCCCCAGCTGGGTGATAGAGCAGAGGGACGGGGGGGTGGGGGGGCGGCCAGGGCGGCCAGAGCAGCCAGAGGGGAGATTAGAGCCCAGAGCAGGAAGGAATGCCAAGGTCACCAGGATTGGGCTGGCGGGGGCCACCGAGACCGCCTGAGACCCGATCATGACCTGGCCTTCTTGGCTGAGTCACCAATGTGGTCCGACTGGGACGAGGGGCCCCAGAAAGCCCCTCACCCCTCACCCCTCACCCCTCACCCCTCACCCCTCAGGAAAGCCTGTCCTCTGGGTTCCTACCCAGCTGTCCTGGCGCCTCCCTTCCACATCAGTGCTTCAGCCAGTCAGCGATGGGGCCTGGCTCCGAACTCATGTCCGGCCCTGAAGCTCAGGGCTCAGCCATGGGTCTGGCACCCCCACCAGCCAAAGCCCTCCTACCTTAAATGTGCACCTTTAAGACACCCCCTGGGGCTGAGTGAGTCTGGCTTATTGGCCCTGGTGGGAGACTGCAGCTCAGACCTCCTTCCCCTGCCAAGGTGGAGTGCAGGGTAGGGTGTGGAGGGAGCTGTGGCTGGCTGGGGGATGGGCCAGTGGGGGAAGGGGTCCCTGCAAGGGGTCAGGGGCTCACAGAAAAGGCTCCAACCCCCACCCAGTCTGAATGACTGATTTCTCAGATATTGTACCCTGAAGCCAACCAAGGTGGGGCCAGGCTGGAGGTGGGCGTCCTGCCTGAGAGACATCATAGAGTAGGGGCTAGACACAGACAGGCAAGTGGGGTTCTTGGGGCACCGGGTCCGTTGGGCATGCCGGGCTGTTCCAGCCCTTCCCTGTGGGCTGCAGGAAGGATCTGGGGTGCTCTGTGTCCTGGCGGGCAGGGGTGAGAACTAGCACCGGGGCTGTTCCAAGCCATTCAGCAACAAGAGAAGTAGCAGGGCTTTGGGGTCCCTGGGCAGAAGGCCAGGGCTGGCTGCTTATCATTCCATACCACCATTCCGTGCATCCCAGGAACCGCCAGGAAGAGCTCAAGGGCCCACATTTGGAATGAGAACGCATACGCGTAGGGGACCCCCAGTGTCTCAGCCCAGAAGGAGGTAATGAAGCCGGTCTGGGCTACGGGTCCACGGCGAGTCAGTCAGGCTATTTGGCAGTGCCCAGGGCTCTGCCTGTTCAGACAGACTCATGAGCTGGTCCTTCAGGCCCTGGGGGTCTGGCAGGATGGCAAGAGGGCAGGGGAGCTACTGCCAAGACCTGGGGCAAAGGAGAGCTCCAGCCTGCCCTGGCCAGCCCCCAGCAGCTTGGAGAGCAAGAAGCCCCCAGCCAGCAAGACACAACAGCGATAAGGGGCTATCTGCGGCGGCGGGTGGGGCACGGGAGGGCAGCCAGCGCACCGCCTCCGCGAGCTCCCGGCAGCCCCAGCTCCCCAAGGGGCCCGGGGAGTTGGGGGAGCATGTCTCTTTGGGGAGGCCGATTCAGGGAGGAAGCAATCTAGGGCAATGCCTTTTAGAAGTAGATGCCCCCCAAGTTGTGGTGGGGACACAAGGATCCCAGATACGTACACTGTCCAAATTCTGGGCTTGCCACCCTGAGCTCCTTGACAGCGTGGGTGACAAGGAGGGTTAGGGATGGAATGCCCTCCCGCCCCAGATGCAACCACAGGCGAGGGAGATGGAATCATCCTGATGTTTCTTGTTCTTCCTATACATGAGTATGTGTCCACAGGGAACAACTAGAACCCGGCGTGTGGTGCACACTCACACAAACGACACCCTTCCACCCCTTGCTCTTTTTCTGCAAGAATCTGACGTTGACCTCTCCGTGTTGACACCTGGTTAGAAATCTTTTTGACTCCTTGCTCTTTCCCAGCCATTGGCTTTTCTGATCGCACACCTGATCCCTGCACTCTGGTAGCTTCTCCCAGCCTGGGACAGGGGCTGACACCAGGGGACTGCCATGAGGCCAGCATTTCCCAAGGTGAGATATGGGGATCCTTGGGCCAAGGAGATGCCATAAGGAAAACACAATCTCCTAGTCAAATTGAGTGGGGAAAACATAGTCCATTAGCCCTCTCTTGAAAACTCCCAGGGAACATAATAGAAGCCCTGAGAAAAAGCTTCTTGACTTTCCTTAACCCAGGATGACCCAAGTTGGGGAGACCATGGAAGACTTCAGGGGATTTAAATCGCACCAGGTAGATATGCTGAGGAGCAGAGGCGCTGGAGGGTTCCTTCCAGGTTGACACTGAGGCGGTACATTCTGGTTTTTTCAAGATTTATTTATTTACTTGAGAAAGAGAGCACAAGCAGGGGGAGCAGCAGAGGCAGATGGAGAAGCAGACTCCCCGCTAAGCAGGCAGCCCCATGCGGGACTCAATCCCAGGACCCTGGGATCACGACCTGAACTGAAGGCAGACGCTTAACCCACTGAGCCACCCAGGCGGCCCTGTGCATTCTTATTTTTTTAAAAAGAAGCCACCATCTTTAAATTGACCTCCCCACACTCCACATTTCTCCAAGTTTGCACGGGTGACATTTATCCCATGTCCTGCTGAATGCTCCTTGCAGTATCCACACCCTAGCAGGCTCCTGAGCGAACTCATAAATAAATAAATAAATAAATAAATAAATAAATAAATAAATAAATAAATAAAGCAAATGAGAGGCAGGCCACCTGGACGGCATGTGACAACCGCTTACTGGCTCCCGTTGGTTACTGTACATTTCCTGATTTGTCTCAGATCACTGGCCTAGCCTGAGTCCTGGAATTTGGCAGAGCTCGATGTGACGTTCATCCCCATGGAGTTTCTGGGATTATTTCCCTGTTTCGAACCTGGAACTTCGGCTTGTCTCCACTCACCTGACAACACTCCTGCTCTCGAGAAGTCCTCAGAGCATCTCAGCAGTGGTTCTGCACCCTCCTCGGCCAGGCTGGCCCATCCTGGGAAGAGGCCATGATGTGCTGGTGTGGGGCCCGACACCTGCCTTGCATCATAGATGGGTTGCCATCAGGACTGGCCAACAACAGTCTCACCCTCGCCCTGCTGATCTTAGGAATTTCTTCCTGCTCCACACACAGGGACCCTCTGAAAGGTAAGCCCTGGTGGCCCCCCAGATGCACATGGAGCCTGCCGTCTTGCTAGATTTCATGGTGGCCTTGGCCTTGCAGACTCTACCTGAACTGCCTCCTTGCCTGGTCTCGGACTCTGCTTGCTCCAGCCATGACCACGTGTCTTCATGACCAGAAGCCCTGCCCAGGGACAGACACCAGGTGAAGTGAGGATGAAGGAACTGCCCTCAAGGGCATGGCTGGAATAAAAGGTTGAACCAAGAGGGGCACTCTCAGGATTGAGAAGAAACAGAATCTGGGAAGCAAAGGACAGCACAGGAGTCAAAGGAGTTGGGAAGGCATCAGTACAAGTCAGCAACGAAAGGCAAGGAAATGGGATGAGATGGAGTATGGGCTCAGGTAGATGTTCTTTCTGTGCAATAGCAGAAGCACTGAAGATTCTAGCCAGGACACTTAAGCAAAAGGAAGGAAGGAAGGAAGGAAGGAAGGAAGGAAGGAAGGAAGGAAGGAAGGAAGGAAGGAAGGAAGGAAAGGAGGGAGGAAGGGAAAGGAAAGGAAGGGAAGGGAAGGGAAGGGAAGGGAAGGGAAGGGAAGGGAAGGAAAGGAAAGGAAAGGAAAGGAAAGGAAAGGAAAGGAAGGGAAATCAAAGAGGAAAGGAAAGGAAAGGAAAGGAAAGGAAAGGAAAGGAAAGGAAAGGAAAGGAAAGGAAAGGAAAGGAAAGAAATAAAAGACATCCAGATTGGAAAGGAAAAAGTAAAACTACCTTTATTGGTAGATGACATGATCTTGTATATATTCCTCAGGGAACCATTGTAAAATGATTATAATAAATGAGTCCAGCATAGTTGCCAGAAACAAGGTTAATATACAAAAATCAATTCTATTTCTATACACTTGTAATGAACAATCCAAAAATGAAATTAAGAAAAACAATTCCATTTATAGTAATATTAAAAAATAAAATTCTTGTGAATAAATTTAACAAAAGAAGTACAAAAATTAAACTCTGAAACCTGCAAAAAAAAGGTTAAAAGAAATAAAAGAAGATCTAAACAAATAGAAAAACATTCCATGTTCATCGACCACAGGACTGAATACTGTTAAGAAGGCAACACTCCCCAGGCTGATCTACAAATTCAACACAATCCTCATCAAAATTCCAGAAGCCTTCTTTGCAGAAATAACAAGCTGATCCTAAAATTTATATGGATATTTGAGAGACCCAGAATAACCAAAACAAAGTTAGAGGCATCACATTTCCTGATTTCAAAGCTTACTACAAAGCTGCAACAAACATGACAGTTTGTTACTGGCACTGCCGTAGACATACAGAACAACGGAAGAGAGTGGACAGTACAAAATTAAATCCTCACATTTCTGGTTAACTGATTTTCAAAAATGGTGCTAAGACAGTTAAATGGAAGAAAAGATAGTCTTTTGACAAATGGTCCTGGGACAACTGGCTATCTGCACGCACAAGAATGAAGCTGGACCCTTACCTCACACTGTATAGAAAAATTAGCCCAAAGTCCAAAATGTAAGAGCTAAAACTACAAAACTCTTATAAGAAAAACAGGTTGAAGTCTTGGATTACTTGTTGATAAGTCTTGGATGGCCTTGGATTAGACAATGGATTCTTAGATGGGACACCAAAAACACAAACAAGAGAAAACATAGATACTCTGGACCTAATCAATATTTAAAACTTCCATGCTTTAAAAAAAACACCATCAAGCAAATACGGAAAATACACAGAATGGAAGAAAATATTTGCAAATCCCAGTTCCTATAAGGAATCTGTATCCACAATATATAAAGAACCCTTACACCTTGATAATAAAAAGACAAATCATCCATGGGGCACCTGGGTGGCTCAGTCGTTAAGCGTCTGCCTTCGGCTCAGGGCGTGATCCCGGCGTTCCGGGATCGAGTCCCACATTGGGCTCCTCCGCTGGGAGCCTGCTTCTTCCTCTCCCACCCCCCTGCTGTGTTCCCTCTCTCGCCGGCTGTCTCTGTCAAATAAATAAATAAAATCTTAAAAAAAAAAAAAAAGACAAATCATCCAATTTAAAAAAGGGGCAACAGATCCAAATAGGTATTTCTCCAAAGAAGATATGTAAAGAGATGAAAAGATGCTGGGCTTCACAAGCCATCAGGGGAACGCAAATCAAAGCCACAGTGAGTCAGCTCTTCGTACCCATTAAGATAACTGTAATCGATTACAAGTACTGGCAAGGACGCGGGGAAGTTGGACCCCTCATACACTGCTGGTAGGAGTGTAAAATGGTGCGGCCACTTTGGAAGACAGTCTGGTGGTTCCCCACAGGTTGAGGGCTACCGTATGATCCAGCAATGCCATGCCTTGGTGTATACTCAAGAGAACCGAAAGCATGTGTCCACATAAAAACGGACATGAATGTTCGCAGCAGCCTTCTTTCCGGTAGCTGAAAAGTGGAAACGGCCCAAATGTCTATCAACTGATGAATGGATAAGCAGAACGTGGTATATCCATGCGCTGGAATGCTATTCAGCCATAAAAAGGGCTGGAGTGCTGATGCATGCTAGGACAGGGATGAGCCAGGAGAACGTGCTGAGTGAAAGAAACCAGACACAAAAGACTTCTTCTGTACTGTATGATTTCATTTATGTGAACTGTCATTTATGTGAAACCGAAAGAGGCAGAGAGGAGGTTAGTGATTGCCTAGGGCTGGGGGTGGGGGCAGAGGAAAAAGGGGAATGACGGCTCATGGGTGTGGGGTGGGGTTTTTGCTGGTGACGAGAATGTTCTAAAATTGGTTGTGCTACTGATTGCAAAACTCTGTGACTATACTGAAAACCACCCAATTGTATACTTTAAATAGGGGAATTGGATGACATGTGAATTTTGTCCCAATCATACTCTTATAATTAAAAAAAATAAAATAAAGCAACTCTGGACTCCTAAAAGCCTGGCATTGGGATTGGGGGGCAGGCATGGGCCCAAACCCTCCTCAGTGGTAGGCTCTCCTTTCTGGTTCCTTTCGACCTACCTGACCCTGACACGAGAATTCCTCCCTGGGCCCTCCCCCCTCCTTCTTCTTCTCGTCCAGTCACCCCAGATAACCTCACCTTCTCCTGACTTCGTCTCTCATCTCGGAGCCCTTGACGTGAGGAGCACTCTCCATCCCCTCCCTCTCTCCGGGAGCCGTCCCCTGAGCCGCGGGTGCTGGACCCGCGTTCTCTCCTGATGATAATGACAGGTGCTGATCAGAGCTGTAACACCTCCTGGGCCACTAGTACGTGCCAAGCGCTGTTATCTGCACTGAAGCACTGAATCCCCCGGACTTCCTTGTGCGTCCCAGCGTGGCCCGTTTGGGCCCTCAGTGCTTCCCAATGGCAGAAATGACTCAGGCCCACCCACTGATACCCAGCTCGGTTCCAGGAACAGCATTTTAAACGAAGTGACTCAGGGCTCAGATGAGTAAGGCAGACATTCAGTCTAACAGACAGACGGAACATTGGCAGTTGGTGTGCGTGGCCTGCAGGCACCTCAGTGCCTCTGTAGGACCTGTCTGAGCTCACACACTCAGGAATTAGGTTCAGAGGATGAGCTCTGTTCCTGCCCCTCGGGGCCCAGAAATGCCCCCAGGGCTGGCCGCCGATCCCAGCTGCGCGGAGGGGCCCCCAGCCTACCTGCCTGCTGACAGAATCACTTATTTTCTGTGCCAACCGCAGCCCTTCCCCAGGGCTCTGTGATCTAGTTTTTCTTTTCCTACCTTAGAAATAGCTCATCGCAAGTTTACCCACAAGCCCTTCTGAGGGCAGAGGGCCCCCCACCCCCCGGAGGAGACGATCACAGATGAGGAATTTCTGAGGGCACCGCTGGCCTTGTAGTGATATTCAAATAACTTTTTTCTTGAGTGACAAGGAAGGAAGATGAGAGAAAGGGAGGAAGGGGGGAGGGAAGAGAGATTCTAGGAGCCCCTGGTTCTTTGAGTGTCCTTGAATTTGTCGACTGGATTTACTCTGGCTGGTCTTCCAGTCACTGTGTGACCTTGGGGGAGTCACGGGGTGTCTCTGGGCCTCCTTCCACCAGCCGTCAGAAAGGAGGTAATAAGATTAGGCCACTGCCTACCTGCTGAGACAGCTGGCATGTGATTCCAGGCACGGGGCCTTTGCCAGGCCGTCTCAGTGCTTGGGGCTGGCTTGGGTGGATCTCGTCGTCTCCACCGCTCATCTCCCTTCCCCTCCGCCCATCAGCACCTACTCGGTCTTTGCTGTGCAATTGGGCCCCATGGAACATGCCATGCTGAGTTCATTGGGCAGGTCAGCAGCACTGTGCAGAGACAGAATTAAGCCCCCCTGGGAGAATGGCTTGGAGAACACGCACCCCCCCGCCATGGCACTGGGACATTCAGGGAAACATGACTAGATGACCCTCCTTGCCTCCCCCACCCCTACCCCCCACTCCCAGCCAATCCACACACACAGTTTCTACACATGCTCAACTTTACGGACTTGTGGCTCTCCATCATTGCATTCCCATCGCATCCAGGCTTCTGGCGGGCAGACTCTGGCCCCTAGACCATGGCGGGCACGGAAGAGTCAACTATTCACCATTCTGTGAGTCTGGAAACTGTCCTGATACATGTGCGGGCCTCAGCTGGGAAAGAATCTCAAAAGCTCTGCCCAAACTTCCACCGGCTCACTGATCCCCCAAGAAACACTCAGCAAACGGCTGCCCCATCCCATGCAGCAGCCCCCCGCAGCCAGTGTCCACGTGTACATGCATGCCCGCACACAGACACGCGCACGCGCCAGCCTGGTCTCTCAGCCCTGCAGTTGCCCGAGAATTCTGGCCGAGAGAAGGCTCCATCCTCCTTCACAAGACACGAGGCCATGGAAGGCCCAAATGGAAATGCAACTTTGTGAGTGTGCTTGGTGACCCAACAGGAACCGTGGGCCATCCCCCAGCCCCCAGGACAGGAGCCCCGCAGCCACAGAGATACAACCCCTCAGCTTCTTCTGCCACATGGCTGCAGGGCGACCTAGCCGAGGAAGAAGTCAGCACCCGGAGGGCAGGTCCCACATGGCGACCACAATCTCCCACACCTGCCTCCTGCCTCCTCCTGTCCTCTCCACACCAACGCCCCGCCCTTCATGGTCCTAGCCCCTCCCTGCTCACCTCCCAGCCCTGTGGGCCTGCCCTCAGACGTCCTGCCCCGAGCGCAGCCTCTTCTGTGTACTTTCTCCCTGGGCTCTGGCCTGCCCGGGGAAGAGCCTCCTGGCCGGGCTCCCTTCACCTCCTCGCCCTGCAAAGCTCCATTCTTCACACCGCAGCTGGGATGCTCTTTTGAAAACAAGTCAGGTCACTCTATGCCCTTGCCAAAGACCCCCAGGTATTCCAGCACACCCAGCCCAGCATGACCAGGCCCTTGCCCCTGAGTTCTGGTGGTAAAGTCTTCTTCCTGCTCACCTCACTTAGACTCCTCTAGGCTTCTTTCAGTTCCTCCAGCACGAAAAATCTTTTCCTGCCTCAGGGCCTTTGCACATGCGGTTTCCACTGCCTGGACTGCTCCTCCCGCCACTTGACACACCTCCTCTGTGATTAGCTCCTTCCTCAGCACTCAGCAAAACTATCCGCTCTGAAGCATCTCGCCCGACCACCTCATCCGAAGCAGTTCTCCCTGGCTACAGCCTGCGAGGAAGTTTGCTATTATTTATGGGCTCGTGTCCGTCATCCCGACAGGGCAGTGGGCTCTGGGAGGACAGGGACCACATTCACTTTGCTGGCCACTACGGGCCTGGCCCCTGCCACAGCCCCAGCACTTGTGGACATCACAAGAAGCTGTGAAATGAATGGAGGGATCCGGAGAGGAGCCCCAGGACATCGGAGAGATGAAGCCACACCACTGGAAAGTCGGAACGGAGACGGCATCACCTGTACCCCGCTCTCGGGCACCTAAATGCCCCCAGCACTAAGAGCTATCAAGGCCGACTGCTTGCTGAGTGCCACCCCCCACGTGCGGACTATCTTAGTCAATCCCCGTGAAATAGGATCTATCGTGAGTGCCCTCGACTGAGGAGGGTTCTGGGGACCCAAGAATGGAGAGGAATGACCCAGGCCAACCAACACTGGCGACAGGCCACAGACCCAGAGTGAAGCTGGCCACATGTGAGCTTTGGGGAGCCCCAAGGGTGGCCGAGAACCATAGAATTCTAGGCAGCTCTGGGAGTGCAGGGGTGCAGGGTGGAGACCATGACTACAAACCCGCCTGGAACCCTTAGAGCCGCCCACGCCCCCGCAAAGGGCCTGTGCTTCCCAAAGTGCCCAGGACAGAGGAGAAGTCCTAACTAGCTCAAGTCCCTCCCCAGAGCCCAGACCTGGCTGCTAGTAGCCTCGCGGGAAGACCTCACAGAGGCCTGGCTGCTCAAAGTGCTCCCCCCCCAGGGTCTCCTTGGCAATGTGACATCTCTGACCCCTCACTAACCAGAGTCTGCTGCCACAAGACCCCAAGGGCCCTGTACCCCACTAGGGTTTCAGAAACTCTGCTCCCACGTGGTCCCATGACCTGCATGCAGAGGTGCGTCGCTCACCATGCCAGTACCATCCTTGGCGTTCCAGAAGCACCACCATCCACAGCGCGGGCGCCGCAAGATGTTTACCATAGCATTATTTACAAGGGAGAAAATTGGGAAATGGCCTAAGTATCCCACAATAGAAGAAAGGTCCTAAATTAAGAGACAGCCATCCAAATGCTTCTGCCAGAACATTTGATCGCTGGAGGGAAAAGCTCTTATGCTCCTACTGATGGGAAAAGCCGGCTGGCACCTGCATACGGGCATATACAGTGCAGTCCCATGCGTGTGCGCATTAACCGTGGGCATGACCCGACTGCTGAGATGAAGGTGATTTTTTTTATGTTTCCTTTTACTTTGATAGGTTTTCCTGATTCTTTCAGTGAACATGCCTTACAATAATGATAATGAAACCACCAATAAATGATACTCTTTTAAAGAAAAAGGAAGGAAGGAAGGAAGGAAGGAAGGAAGGAAGGAAGGAAGGAAGGAAGGAAGGAAGGAAGGAAGGGGAATGGAGGGAGGGGGGAGGAAGGGAGGGAGGGAGAAAAAAGAAGGAAGGCAGGAAGGCAGGAAAGAAAGAAGAAAGAAAGAAAGAAAGAAAGAAAGAAAGAAAGAAAGAAAGAAAGAAAGGAAGGAAGGAAGAAAGAAAGAAAGAAAGGAAGAAAGAAAGAGAGAAAGGGAAGAGGCACTCTTGCGTCAATTTATTCTGCCAAAGTGCCTGACGAATCAGGGTTTGGGACACCACCTATGGCAAGGCCCTGAGGAGGGAGTGTGGGAGGAGGGGAGGTCTTGAACGTGGTGTGAGAGGCAGGGGTGTCGTGGGCACCTCCCCTGGGTAGGTTGGCCTTCTGGAGGCCTGGCTGAAGGTGACGGAAGCCAGGGAAGTGGGGAGCACTCAAGGCCAAGGCCACCCATGGTGGGGCCTTTGCTCCTCCTATCTCTACTTTCTAAAGCACCTTTCCCTCTACCCTCTTCCCTGGCCAGGAAGACCTGGCTCACAGACCACCTCCTCCAGGAAGACTTCCCTGATACCCTGCCCCCAGGCCTCTGGCCAGGATTAGGTGCCCTTCTGTGGGCTCCTACAGGAACCTCTTGGGTCCTAGACAAAGGACCGTGAAGGTATGATGCCAGAAGTCTCATGCATTTACAACTGTGTCTAACACCCAGAGAGCCCTCAGTAAACAGCCGCCATGCTCCCAGCTCTCCTTCTTATTCCTGGCTCACCTGCATTCCCCTTTGTAAGTCTCCCCCGGTCTTCTTTCAGCTCCCTGCTCTGGCCTAGGCACGGCCCACTCCTTTGGGTTCTGCCTACCAATTGCTAAGGGCCTCCACGTAAGGCCCGAGGCAAAGCAGATTAATGAAAGCATTTAGAGATGGATGCCAAGCATTTCTGGCAGGTCCTGGTGCCGATCCAACCCGTCCTCGGCCTGTAGGTCTCAGAGCCCCACTTGGCAAGGGTCCGGGCTCCAAGCCCTTCCAGATCCCCTCCAGCTCCCTGGTCTGGGGTCTTGACTCAACTGCAGGACAGGCAGGAACGCATGGTGTCTCGGTTTCATTGAGTAATTGTAGAATAAAGGGAGATGGAAAAATCCCCATTCAGTGCCTGGCAAAGAGAGCACGCTCGGGTCCTGCAGGTTCACATCTCCCTCCAGGCCTGTGAGGAGAAGGTGGCTCTTCTAGGTGGCACCCAGGTGAGGGTGAGTCCTGCAGCCTCTACCCAACCAGCTGGCCTGGGCCAGGCTGTTCTTCTAGGTGACCCAGCTGCAGTGGGAACATCGACCTTCTCTAGGGAGGATCCTTGGGCAACGCACTCCCTTAGGGCCACCCTTGGCACCATTTCCAGGGTTTCTTGGGCTGGTTGTGACATCTGCTTCTGGATTCAGTTCCAGGTGAGGTCTGACATCTGAAGGGACAGGACGTATACACCCACTCACTCACAGAGAGAACTTCATAGGTGCAGAAGGCCAAGACAAGGTGTGCATTTGAGCCACCTGGCCCCCTGGAGAGGGGGTGAGGTCAGTGGGCAAGAGGACACCCATGTCCGCTGCCAAGGAGGCCATAAACGGGTCTGCCCCCGGGGCTTCTGTGGGCAGGTTGGTGGGCTTTGTTCATTTTTTAAAATTTTTAATCGTGGCAAAATACATGTAACATAAAATTTACCACCTTAGCCATTTTTTGCAAAGATTTTATTTCTTTGAGAGAGAGCGCACACACATGAGAGAGAGCGCGCACACATGAGAGCATGAGTGGGGGCGGGGGGGAGCAGTGGAGGGAGAGGGAGGAGCAGACTCCCCGCTGAGCAGGGAGCCCGACATGGGACTCGATCCCAGGACTCTGAGATCATGACCTGAGCCGAAGGCAGACTCTTCACCAGCTGAGCCCCCCAGGCGCCCTGCACCTGAACTGTTTTTAAACGTACAATTTGGTAGCATTAAGTACACTCACACCATGCACCTCCAGACTTTTTTCATCCTCCCCAACTGAAACTCTACCCATTGAACAACAACTGTCCAGACCCCCTCCCCCAGCCCCGGCAACCGCCCTTCTACTTTCTGCCTGTATGCATTTGACTACCCTAGGTACCTCATATAAATGGAATTAGACAGTATTTGTCTTTCTGTGACTGGCTTATTTCATTTAGCGTGACATCCTCAAGGTTCACCCATGTTGTGACACGTGTCCGAATTCCCTTCCTTTTTAAGGCTGAAGAATACTCCATTATGAATACACCACATTTCGTTTATCCACTCATCTATCGCTGGACAGGTGCTGCTTCCAGCTTTCGGCTCCTGTGAATAACGCTGTTGTGAACACGGGTGTGCGAATACCTCTTCGAGCCCCTGCTTTCCATGCTTTTGTTTACCTACCCAGGAGTGGGATTACTGGATCATATGGTAGTTTCTTTCTTTTTTTTTTTTTTTAAGATTTCATTTATTTATTTATTAACCCTATCTCAGCCTTGACCTGGAAGGAAGCTCATGGTCATCCTGGTAGCCCTGACAGGGCTAGCCTGGGCTCTCCAAGCCCGGGGGCAGGCAGGGGGAGAGAGGAGGTTTGCCCCATTCCCCAGAATGAGCCAACTTCACAAAGCCCAGCAGTGGGAAGACCCCACAGGCCGGAGCCTGGTGTCCCATGGGACCTAAGGCTTCACTGTGGCTCTTCCCTATCAGACGGTATGACCCTGGGCAAGTCACTGACGCTGTCTGAACTTGGGTTTCTTCACCTGTGGAATAGAAATAATAAAACTCCTTAGAATCATGGTGGATTAGTTGGGCGAAAATATGTCAAGGGTTTAGAAGAGTTCTTGGCACATTAGGAGCACTCAGTCAGTGGGAGCTATTATTATTATTGTCACATTTAATCCACACAATTAGCCGGTAAGGTAAACACTATTATTAGCCCCATTGTATGAGGGAACTGAGACACAGAGAGGTTAAGTAACTAGCCCTAGGGCACACAGCTAGGACAGGGTGGGGCTCAAGTGTGGAAAGCCACCCCGCTATCTACCTAGCTCTTAGCCACTGGCCTGAGTGTGTTTCCCTTCTTGGGAAACCACGGGAGCAGACAGCCCTGGGCCCAGGGAGGACCCTGATGGAAGGTGCCCTGGGATGATGTGGCCCCACCAGCCTCCGACCAGCCTCCTCCAGAAAGCCTTTCTGCACTCCCATAGCCCCACCTCTTGCTTCCGGGCACCATTTGTGCACGGCTGTATCCCAACTTGGAGGGTCAGACTCCACTTAGGAGGGACCCTGTAGCCCTGTGCGCGTGACAAGCACCAGGCGAAGAGTCTGGGCTGCTCAGCTGAGCTCCATCAGCCGCCTCAGGAGAGTCTGCGACCTCTGTGGACCACGGTTATCCCTCTACAGAATGAGAGGCTGGATGGGCTTCTCTATAGTTCTATGATCTCACCAGCCTCTGACACATCTCCTGCTTTCAGCAACCAGTCCCCCCACCTCCCCCCAAACGCTAAATCTTGGGGCTTGCCTTCCCATGACTCACAGACAATGGAACAGAATGGGAGCTCTTTTTTAACTTTTACCCGGAAGTGCCCCCACCACCACCACCGTGGGGGCACCACCCGCCTTTCCACCACCAAGCCAGCATAGCTACCTCTTGGCCGGCCAAGCCGCTCATCTCTCCCTGCCCACTCCAAGACGGGCCATAGGTGAGAGCCCATTCCAGCCTGGTGCTCAGAAGAGGCGAAACACTGTGTGAAGGTAACATTCTGTCCCACCACTGTGGCTAAAGCCATGGCATCCCCAGCCGCCAAGGGACACAGAATAATCCCGTAAGTGGATGTCAAGGGGAGGCCCGGACTCCGCCTGGGAGGAAGTTCACATGAAGTTCACAAGAAGCTGGCTCAGGATGACCTGCCCCTCTGAATGCGGGTGCGCCCCTGGAGCCCTGGGGCCTTTTCTCTCCCCAGCGAATGGCTGTTGGCCGTGGCAAGGGCCTGTGGAAGCTGCAGGTGACTGTCTTCCAGGAGACAGGAGTGCTGGCTCTGGGGTACTGACATATAATAGGCACTTAGGAAAGGAAGCGAAAAAACAAGGAATTACTAGAGAAATGAATGAATGAATAAATGAACCATCTAGTCCAATCCAATTTCAAACGAGAGAAGTCTAAGCTAGAGAGGGCAAAAAACGTGCCTGAGATCACACCACTGAGGGGTAGGGCTGGAATAAGGCGGTCGACCAGCAGCTACTTGCTAAGAGCGCCTGCTATGCACCCGCCAGGCACCGACCCCCGTGCTGGGGATAGAGCGACGCACAAGCGGACGGGCCCCTGCCCTGCGGAGGCTTCCAGTCCGCGCCGGAGTCCGGCTCCCTGACCCCTCGTCCGGGGCCCCTTCTCACACCAAGATAGAAGAGGACGCACTGCCCTAGGGCCTTGCTCAGACCCCCTGGGGAGGACAGTGAACCCCATGGGGTGGTGGGCTGGCCCGCAGAGCTGACTCGGCACTCAGCACCTTCCACTCCTTCTCGGCACGGCCGGAGCATTCATTATTCATGCTGAAATAATTGACACTCGTTACTGTGCCAGTCACCCGCGGGGCAGCGGGGCCCGCATTAACCAATTCATCTCTCCGTGATTGATTAATTAAGGCTGAGCTTTTATAAGACACCCTCGGGTGGCAAACCACACTTTCCCAGGAGTGGAAGCCCAGGGCAGGGAGGGATGTCTTCCTCGGGGTGCCACGAGCCCCTGGGGGGAGGGGGGCGGGAAGCCAACATGGACACTTTATTGGAGGCCGGGCACTTGGTTGCCACCCAGGCGGATGGGCTTTGCGTTTGCCCAGGGCAACGGCAGAGGCTCATACAGGAGGCTAAGCTTCACCACGAGGCCTGAACACTCAGGGCAAATTACAGGCTTTTGAAATGCTATTGTATGAGTCACCTGTGGGGCACGGGGTGCTCTTAAAAGGGAGAAAAATAACAAAGGCGTGGTCAGGAGCACCGATCCGATCAGTCCAGGAGCGCTAGCTTCGGGTCTTAGCTGGCTGAGCCTCTCCCTTGGTCCTGCCGACCCCCTCTGCCTCAGTGGCTCCATCAGGGAAATGGGCAAGTGGGGTCAGACCTCTCCCCCTGAGCATGAATGCGTGCCTTCATTTAACAGTTGTGTGTTGAGCCCTAATTCTGTCCTAGCCTTAGGATGGTGCAGTGGTGAACCAGACAGACCCCGCCTTCCCTAAAGTCCAGGCAGGTATGCGGGCGACCTTGCAGGTAAGACAGGAGAGGAGAATCCTGAGCCTTGGGAGGAGAGCTCCTACTCCAGAGCCCCAAAGGGTGAAGCACAGTTACCCAAGAGGGGAAGAAATGGTGTTGGGGGCAGGAAAGGGCATTTGGAGGCATAGAGGTGGAGGTGGTGAGCGGCAGACGGGAACCGAAGCCTGAGTGTGGCGGGCAAGGAGGGGCCTGCGGGCTCCAGGTGGGGAGGAAAGCTGCAGGCCTGGGGCCCTGGTGAGCCCATGAGCCACCAGACTTCTTCCTGGGGCCGTGGGGCCCTAGAAGGACTTTATTTAGGGGATCAACAGGGTCCACCAAGTATTACTTAAAATATTACCCAGGGAAGGTGGAGAATGCCATGGGTATGTTTTGGAAAAAGACCTGTGACCCCCCAACTGCGGCGCTGGCCTGTGGCTTCCACCAACAAGCAGGTGAATGGCACAGCCTTCAGCCCTCCTGCAGGGCCAAGGCGGCCCCAGCCCTTTCCTGGTCCCCACGGCCAGCCATCTCCCAAAGGTATGACTCGCCTACAATGGGTCTGAGGTATCACCCCCCCCTCCCCGCCTCCATGGATTTATGCACCAAAGTCCACGCGCGCAGTTAGTGCTGAGAGGGTCACCAAAGCTGCTCTCAGGTGGGGAAGGAGGAGACCCGGACGGAGCTGCAGGGTGTCCTCGGGGCCTCCCCTACAGCAGGGAAGCAGGAAGAAGTCTTGGAGCTGGTGTGGAGCGCACTGCTCAGGGAGCTCCGAGGACCTAGAAGTGGGAGGTGGCCCCAGGAGCCTCCTCTGTGGATGGGGTGAATGGCAGTGACTTACCCCCCTCCCAGGGCTCCGGTGAGAAGTGAGATGACACCCCAAAGCCCCAACGCAGAACCAGACGACCCTCAGAATGTCCCAGAGGCCTGGGGCCATACACCTACTGGGTCAGTGACAGGGATCCCAAGTGGCCTAAAAACCAGGGCTCTTCCAAGAGGCTCCGAGCTTTCCAGGGGTGGAGAAGCCTGTCAGATTCTCACACACACGCAAGCGCACAAGTGCACCCACACATACACCCCCGGGGGGGCAAGGAGGGTCTCCCCTTCCTACCGGAGGACCCCAGGGCCTGTGCCCCACCCAAAGGCCCCACAGTAATGAGGAAGGGGAGGCAGTCGGGCAAACCCCGCCCTCCCACACCCCTCATTCCAGACCAGGGCTGAGATTCGCACCTAGGAACCCACCCCACGCTCACCGCCATCCCTGAGGCTGGGGAGGGAGACCCAGGGCTGAGAGGGGCTGGGCTGGGGAGGCACGGAGAACGGAAGTCAGCTGGAAGCCCTGGTGGGAAGAAGGAGGTGAGGAGGGGGCAGAACAGGAGCCTGCCTGGAGGGGGAGGGGGAGTGCTAGCGGAATGTCTGACCACACAAAGCCCCCTGAGCTGACGTGGATTTGGAGGGTCCCTGTAATTGAGTGTGGGTAGTAACATCTCCTCTTGCAATCCTCTCTCTCTGTCCCCCCTCGCTCCCCTGCCTCAATGAGGAGTGTAAGAATCCATCCTTGAAATCCTACTTGCAAACATGGCCAGTGTGCATTTTCTTAGCACCTCTGTGGATCTTTGCTCCCATCAGATTCTCTGGGGGTCTGCGGTGGCCTCAAACAGGTCCCTATACCCGTTCATGGAGTGACCGTTCTCACCAGGGGGGACCTGTAGGTGGGCAGGCGCCCGGGGACAGCTGAGGGCTTCTAAAAGGCCTCTCCAGGCCGCACCCAGCAGCAGCCCTGGGTCCCCTTGGCCCTAGAGCAGCTCTCCCTCCTACGTCCTCCTCCACCTCCCCCAGTCCCTGGGGCTTAAGGGCCCCGAAGTTCTCTTGAGAACACTGAAGGGAGAGGAGGCAGCATCTGGAAGGCCACAGATGCCAGCCACCCCTGGAAGAGCTATGAGGCCTCCAGCAAGACAGTCTCCTTCCTGAGCCTCACCTCCTCATCAGTAAAATGGGTACACCTCACCTGCCCAACGGGGAGGTCATAAAGATTAACCAGACAGTGTTGTGAAGCTGATGGCTGTAAATCCTCAATAAATGTTAGCTAACATCAGCAGCGTCACAGCCCCTGTGAATATTCATTGAATGAATAACTAAGGACGAAAGAGGTGTATCAGAGAGGGCCTCTCGGAGGAAGGGCGGGACACCTCGCACCATTCCTGACACAGGCAAGTATGCTGGAGAACAGCGATCACGCCGGAGCCTGGCCCTGTTCTAAGCGTCTCAATGCTCGCGACAACCCCCTGAGCCTCTGGGCCCCATGGTAGGGACTGTCATTGCCCCCATTTTACAGACGAGGACACTGAGAGGCTAGGTTGGGTTGTGATCACAAAACCAGGTGGGCAGGCCCTGAGCCCATGCTTCTGGAAGATTGTCTAGACCGCCTCCCCCACCACCGCTGGATACAAAGGCAAAGCCACCGGCTTCCTACACCCTCCCCCCACCTCTCCCCGCCCTCCCCCCCCCCCCCCCCCGCCCCAGCCACTCGGCTTTGCTCAATCCATAGCCTGTTTTCCAAGAATCAGGCCCAGCAGTCATCTCACGCACCTGGCCACGGAGGGAGTAGGGATGGCGTGTGGATGGCGGTCCCCATAGCCAGAGAGAAGAAGAGCTACCGCGCACAGGTGCTAGGCTGGAGGCTTGGGCAGAAGTTGTGGGATGCGGGCGCGCAGCAGAGAAAACCCTGAGTCCCAGCCTCTCCTCTCTTCCAAGTAGGCCCCAGAACAGCTGTGTCTTCCCTGACCCCTCCTCTGGGCAGCCCAGTGGCTGTAAGTGACTGTGGAAACAGCTCCTGGGTGCAAATCCCAGCTCTGCGGCTTATGAGCTGTGTCACCTTCAGTGAATGGCTTTCTCAGCCTTAACCTTCTCATCTGTAAAATGGGGACAATAATACCTGCTCCCCCTCCGACCAGGATGGTTATGAGGACCAAACTGATGATCCCCCAGCACAGAAGAACGGGCACCCAGGAAAATGTTTGTTGAGTGACAGAACGACTGCCAGATGGTACTGTTCTACTTTTAAAGTGTGGCTTCAGGGCTGCAGGGACACCATGGTGACACCCCCCACCCTCCCACCCCCGGCATTGAGTGGCCAGGGCAGGGCAGCGGGGGCAGTGACACCACGCTGAAGGCAACCACGCAAGCCACAGAAATGGTGCCTGCGCCCCCTGACCCGCGGTGCCCGCGCCCCCTGACCCGCGGCGCCCGGCACCTGCCCAGCATGGGGGTAATCTAGACCCGACGGCAGGGGGCTCGCCAGCCACGGGCCAAATTTACAAATCCAACTACCCCCTCACGAAGCGTACCACAGGCCAGTTGCACACAAAAATGGCAAGAAATATACACAACCAACCACTCGACCACACCCACGATCACAGTCTCACAGCCCACGTGGTCTCACACTCAACCACACATACGCGCTCCCCCACACGGCCTCAGAGGCAGCCAGCCACACGCCCCGAACTCGCGCACCGCAACACACAGTCTCGCAGCCCCGCGGCTCCCGTGCAGACACACCTGCAGTCACACCACCTCACCCACAACTCCCCATCCACTCCCGCTGACAGCCATCCCCCCCCATGCACCGCTGAGCTCACCCACGACGGCTTGCCCGCAGCCCCCACGCAGCCCACGGGCTCCCGGAGCTGCCACACCCACCCGACTCAGGCCCGTGCCTCCCCGACGACAGGCGCAGCTCCTCTTGCAAGGCCCACGGGTAACTCGTCATTTGCTCAAAATAGCCCAGTGGAAGCTGAGTACGGGCTGGGGTTCCTCCTGGAGCCTCTGCCGCGGGAAAGGCTTTGGCTTTCTGCTCCTCTGCCCACATGGGCACGTTTTCTGTGGCCCGTAGTGGTCTTCACGGCTTGGTGGCAGCCTACGCCCACCCCCTCCTTGTCCCTGCCCTTGAAGGAGGTCTAGCAGCTGCAGGGAAGCTCTGCCAGGCTCCTCTTGGGGTTCCACCGTGCATACAAGCTCTGACACAAATAGGCCCTGAATGCCGCCTCCAGCCTGCGCTGGGCAGCAGGGGACCCACTGTGTGCTCCACTCTGAGCCCAGCTCTCAGACAGCTGGGAGGGAAAACAGACATAGGACACCCCCGGAGCCCCCGCTTAGTGGACCCTCCATCTGCCCATCTGGGAAATGGGGGAGAACAGAGGGGTGGTGGGTGCGGCATATGGGGGCCTCCTCACTGCACTCCGCTCCCTATCCCCCCACCTCAGACTTGGGTCCACTGAGTCACTGAGTCTCAGGGCCCTGAAGGTCAGTCAAGGATGAATCCGACATGGTGGGATCTCACGAATCACAGTGGGTGGGGGTGGAGACATCTGAGGCAGGTCGGGTGGCAGCCTCTGGCTCTGGCCGGCCCTAGCTGGCCCTGCCTGACCCATCGGTCCTATGAGAGGCTCACAGCCTGGTGGCCTGAAGAAGGGAAAGAGGGATACAGGGGAAGGAAGAGGAACCTTAAAGCAGACCAGGAGGGCTCAGGGTCAGAGGCGCAGGACCTGGAAGGCAGTGTGGGAGGGTTACACTCTGGCCGGCAGTGTGGGGCTCCAGGGGCATCCCCAGGGAGAACGGGCCCTCAGGCCTGCCCATTGGGAAGACAGAGGCAGAGAATGGGACAGAGCAGTGGGCAGAAAAGGCCTGAGAACTGAAGGAGAAAGAAGGAACAGGGACGCCTATGACGACAGAAGCACAGGAAGGAAGCAGCATGTCCCTACTGGAGAAAGAACACTCAGCCCTGGGACGGAGGATGCAGGCCTGTCCTCACCGCACCTGTCAGGAAAAGTTACTGCCAACTACTATCGTCCCAGTGGGACCAGGGCCCACAGGGACCCCTGCCAGCAAAGGGCAGCAGAGCACCACTCAGAGACCATGTCTTGCCAGCCCACTGGCCTCGTGACCTCAGAGTCTCAGACCCTTCCTGGGGCTACTGTGGGATCCCTGGGCCACCCTGTGAAGCTCAGCCCCAGAGGTCGGCCCCAGAGGGGCTCAACATCCACACAGTAGAGACACCCTGGTCACTGGCACTGCCCATCCTGGAGGCTGCCAGCAGAACCTCCTGGGCCAGGGGTGGGCAGGGTCTGGACTAAGGGCCTAGAGCAACCAGCGGTTGGACGTAGCCCACTGAAGACAAGCAGCTCGATCCTGGCTTACACCCCAAATGCCCAGGCCAGGCCTGTCTTTACGAAATTTCCTTCTTTGCCCCAATTAACTTGTACAGTGTCTGAAAACCTTGCAGATCAATAAATACCCCCCTCGGGACAAAAGGCTGGCGGAGCAGTAGCTCTCTCACATGGGCAAAGGATGGAGAGAGACAGATGCCAGATCCTGCCTCCTGCCACCAGTGGGCCGTGCCAATGGAGATATGTCCCCCCCGCTGCCCACAGCCTCCTTCCGTTTCCCCGTTGTTGCCTTAATGGGGTTAGATCAATCTGTAAGCTCCCGCCTGCTAGAATGTCCTGAGATTTTCAGGGAAGACCACACGTGATCCAAAAGCCAAGAAGCAACCGCAAGGCCTGAGATGAAGGCCCGGCCTTAGGGCTGCAGTCCTCCCAGAGGAACGGGTGGGCCAGCTGGGGCACCCGGCGTCCAGTGCCTGGCGTGCCTGTCCCGGCTGTGTGACCTCAGGCAAGCTCTGAACCTCTCCAAGCCTCAGATTCCCAGCTCTGGAAAATGAAGTTGAAACCATTTCCCAAAGAAGCATGCCATCAAACAGCACTTAGTGGGTATGTCAAGTCCTCCCTGCCCTAGGAGTTGGACCTTTGTCACTACTAAAACCATGGCCACCACCTACTCCCAGTTAAAATCCCAGCAGGCAAGGCCAATTAGCATACTCACGGCCTTGTTTCTGTTCACCCTTCGGTCCTGAGGTCCTAGCCTCTCCTGGGTTATGGTCACCCATATTAGTAAATGGAGGTGGCCACGGAGGTCAGGTGGGCTTCACCCTTCCAGGTTTTACATTTCCTCCCAGGGATGGGGGCTTAACGGGCACTTTCAAGTGGTGATAGATGTGGCTTCGTAGAACTTGGGACCAGGAGGGGAAACAAATGTGCAATTCATGAATTTGCTAATTGTCCTTCATTTTTACCTTCCGCCATTTTTCCTAGACTCTGACATCCGTGCTCGTGGCAAGGACTGCCCTGCGAGAGCGCGGGGCCAGCCGCGGAGGCCAGGGGCATCCAAGCTGGCCGGCCGGCCCACGCCCTCCTCCCGGCCACCGCCTCCAGCCCACACCCCGGCGCCCCGCACACCACGCGAGGCAGGAAGCCCATGGCACTCAATCTTTTATTTTCTTAAACTGTACACAGATGTAAAATACTTTAACAGCAAGTCTATGGGAAAATTGTTTGGTTTTAAATTATTATGAAACAGAACCTAAGGGGAGCTTTATTAAATAAACATAAAGGTGGGGATTTAAGGACGCACACCTGCATTCTACCATAGTCATTTTTTTCTGTACCTTCTGGGTGTGTAGAGATAGAAAAGACACGTCAAACTGAATAAACAAAATCCATTTAACCCTGAAACGTTGGCAGGCCGCTCACGGGATTGTTCAGAACGTCCACCTCATAGAAGATGGCCTCACCATCTAATAAAAATTAAAACTGATCTGTTGGCCTCTTTGGTTCCAAAATTATGTATAATACATTTAACTGTATTTTTTTTTTTGCTGCTATAAAAATAACTTCTTTTTTCAAATGGCAGTTTCTGACTAATCATGCAACTAAATCAGTGCAAACATTAAAAGCAATCATTCGCTTAAAAAAGAAGCAAAGGATTTCATTTCAAGTATAAAAAAATATAAAAAGAGTCGTACAAGTCCAGTTTCGTCTAGTGTGGGTCAACCCTTTAAATTGCATAGTTCACGCGGCACTTGGGCATCTGGGAGCGAGTTCAGTGCTCTGCCAAGGGCCACTTCTGGACACACGCAGCTGGGCAAGTGCTAGGTCATGTGCGTTCAGGCAAGGCGGCAAGGGCTAGGAGGGGCAGGCGGGCAGGCGAGCAGGCGGGGGGCCACGTCCATGGCCAGCCCTGGTGGCCGGGACCCACACAGGCAACTTCTGCAAAGCAGCTGAAAGCCTTCACCAGCTCTCCAAGACCAGCTAAACTGCTCCCCCCCACCCCAACACAAACGCTGCTGGGAGAGGGGCGCACCCCCCTCCCGGACACCAGCATTTCCAGAATGCCTCCACTCCACCATATCCTCCTCTGAGCTCATTCCCTTGCCTAGGGGTCGTTTCCACCCCTACCCCAACCAGTCCAAGAAGACTACCCCCAGCGAAGAGCACGGATTGCAACATGTTTTTCTTCCCATGTAAAATGATTCAAATCTTCACTTCAAAGGTCATACCTGGTAGAAAAGTCCCTTTTCGATTCTACAGCTGGAATGCATGACCTGTCTGTCAACTGCTAGTGATCAGTTAAAGCATCAAATTAAGACCCTTCTCCTCTCCCTCCCTCCCTCCCCCTGAAACACACACACATAGAAGTCTCGCCAGGGACCCAAGCAACAGTCAAAGGGTCATTGCCACGGCTCCGCGGTCTCTGGCAGGTCGTGTCCATTCTGGGCCTCTTTCCCTCTACGAGGGTGGGAAAAGACAGGCTTTCCCTGGTCCTGCAGCATGAAGGATCCCAGGCAGGGAAAGAAGCCAACATGTCTGAGCCAGGAGATGCTGAGGCATGGCCAGCCTTGCACACAAGCAAAGGGGGACACGCCGCCCTCCTCCCTGTCCGCACGCTCCCCACCCCCGCATCTGCTTTTCCTCTCTGTGGCTCCCGTGAGCGCGCTCTCTCTCTCTCTCTGTCTCTGTGCTTTTATGTGTGCTCGGAAGGCGCGATTTAGAGTGGCCGGGCCAGCTGGTGGGAACGGTGGCCGCTCACCCCATTCTCTCCGACTGACAGGCATTTGTAGCTAAGCTGCCATTTGTCACCGCATCCATTTGCTGGTATCCTGGAGGCTGCTGTGTGGGTGGCAGGATGCGTCTGGCTGTGCGTGTCTACGTGTGCGTTTGAAAGTATCTCATGTCAGTTGAGGGTTCTTGCTCTGGCTTTGACTGATTGCTCGATGAAGTAGTGGAAAAAGATTTCAGGCCTCGCCCTGGCCCCTTCCGGGCAGCCCGATGCAAGGACCGCCGGCGCTCCCGCCGGCTGGGCAGCCGGTTCCCACGGGGGCTGGAAGGAGCCCTCCCGGGCCCGCCCCCCGCCCCGCCCCCGCCGCAGCCCTGCCGCGGTCAGGCGCAGCCGCACTCCTCCACGATCATGTTGGGCACGTCGCGCTTGACGATGTTGTACTCGTCGTCGAAGTAGAGCATGGACATGGTGCTCAGCTTGGTGGGGATGCAGCAGGAGTTCACCGTGCCGGGGTTGAGGCCCCGCATGCGGTACTGGTTCACCACGGCCGTGTGGAAGGAGGAGGCGGAGCCGGGGACCCCCGCCAGGTAGGCCGGGCAGCTGCCCTCACAGTAGTTCCCGTAGTAGCCGGTGGGCGCGATGATCCAGTCGTTCCAGCCGATGAGGCGGAAGTCGATGAAGAACTGTTGCCTGCAACAGAGGTTGGTCCGGCCATCGCACTCCAGGCCCCGCTTGCGGATGCGGTGCCTGCTGTCCCCCAGCCGGGCCTGCACGACCACAAAGGGCCGGTGCGACTCCTCGCCGGGGTCCACGAACACAGGCACCACGGCCAGCTCCTGGCACCCGTCACACTGCACGTCCAGGTTGAGCCGTCGCTCGCCCCGCTCGAACAAGGCCTGGATGGCCTCGGTGAGCGGGAAGGTGTGCCAGCCGCTGCGCTTGAGGTCCACCTTCTTCTCCACCATGTTCCACCGGTCGCCGTGGCCCTGCTCCTGGAAGTACACCTTGACCCGCACCTTCCTCCGGCTGCCCTTCTCCAGGACGTAGGGCAGGAGCTTCAGGTAAAGCCACAGGCTGGCCTGCACCACGAACAGGTTCTGGTTGCCTTCGTTGGAGATGAAGAAGTACAGGCGGACCCGGGAGGAGGCGAGGCCATCTGCGGAGAAGTGGGAGAGCAGGCCAAGTTAATTCAAGGAGAACACGAGGCAATGGGGAGAGACTCTGCTGCATGATGCTGGAATGTGAACTTGCCACGCAGCTGGAAAACGTTATTGACCAGAAATACTGTTCCTGGGGCCAGGGCCTCTGACTGGAACCTGGGAGAGGCAGAGAAAATCATTTTCCATTGAGAAACCCCGATCAGCTCAGAGCTGGAGGGTCCAGGCCTATAAAATCCTGCCTCACCTCTCCCAGGCCAGGGCTCCCTGGAGACAGGCTGTCAGGCCTCAAAGCTCAACAGAGGAACTTGTCAGGAGGCCAAGATCTTAACAAGTTGTTATGGGTATCTGTGAAATCTGAAAAACAAAACCAGGATCGCACTGAGGATTTTGGGGTGGGTTGTTTCAGTAAAGAGGTTGGGGTTTTTTTTTTTTTTTTTTTTTTGGTTAACTCAGGGCATTGCAAAATCAAGCTGAGCCACCTACCGCCTCTTCCCAGTGTTTACCTAAGCATGATCTGATCCAACCCCCAGTGGAACCTCCACTGCAAACAAGTGAGCTCTGCTCAGATTTCTGACACAGGAATGGGTGCTTTGCAGGCTGCAAAGTACAGCCCTCGTTTCTGACTAGTTCCAAGGGACAGGACATTCAGCCTTGAAACTTGAGGTCCAATCCTTTCATGAGACACTGGCTCCCCATTAATGGCACGTTCAAAATCGCCAAGGAAAAGGGGGAACTGGCTTGTTAGTTTCCTCCATAATTCAGCTCAACGAAAAGAGAGGCCATGCCAACCGAGACACAACTACTCTCTCATGGTACATTTCAGTGACGCTTCTGACAATTTGTACTTTTTTCTTCCTTTTTTTTTTTTTTTTTTTTGCAGGAAGAACAAGTAAGGCAACTGTGTGACCATAGCTGATTTTATCAAACCTCCTACCACTGCCCTGCAGCCCCCTCCTCAGGCCTCGCCTGGCTCCTCTAATAACACTGACATCTGACTTTGAAATGGGGGAAAGTGCAGCCTTAAAAGCTGGTCTTGGACGAGCTGCCTGTGACCTGAATCTGTTATTTATAAGTCAAAGAGCTGGCTCCGTGAAACGGACCAGAAATATACCAGCCCCCGCTGTCATTTTGTGCCACCGGGACCAAAAGGCCTCCTCGACCTTCCAGAATCACATTTCTACTCTGGGCCCCAAAGCACCTTTTAATCCAAGCTCTCTAATTGCATGTTGAGCTTTCCCTGACTCGGTCGGACAGCTAAAACAGCAATGCATTTCTTTCTAAGCACAGACCAGCCCGATTGTCTCTGCTTTTCTCCACACCCGGCCATGCAAAACTTTTCATCCCTTTTCATCCCCAGGCGGCACCAGGACCGTCTGCCTATTGCCTGGGAGGGTGGGGGGCATTTTCAGCCTGGTGACACAACCGCTTCCCCCCACAAGCTCCCTGCCCACCCCCGCCCTGCCCGCACCAGGGCTTCCCCCTCTGCGACCTTCTCCGCAGTCCCCTCGGCACAAATGGGGCTGAGCTCCAGGCACAAAAGCCAGCCTGGCTCATTCAAGTCCTGAAAAGGACAGCGGAGTGGAAAGCACTTGCAGCATTTCAGTGCCGGCACATTTTCCTCCTTCTTTTAAAGTTCCGAAAGATTTTCTGTCTCTCAATTATTATATTTAGACAGTAGTAGAAATTGGCAATCCAGGGCCCAGAGAAAATTCCAGAAAGGGCTCCTACCCTTTGTTAACTACGAACTCTGCGGCTCTCAGGCGAGGGGGCTGCTGCCGCTGCCAGGCGAGCCGAGAGGCACGGGGCTGCCCCCGAGAGCCGCGTCTTTCTCTGCGTAAATGATGGGACCTGTTGAGAAGCCTGCCTTCCGCCCGATTCCGGTGCCCACACAATCGGAAGAGAGGTTGCCTAGCTCTCCCCAGTGAGGCTTCAGCAATCCTGGCAAGCCCACGCTGCCCGGCGATGGAAGCGGCCCCGGGGCCTCTCACGCAGACACACACACACACACACACACAAACACACACACACACGCACTCTCACACACACACACACACTCTCTCTCTCTCTCTCTCTCTCTCTCTTACTTCTCCGGCCCACGGATATCAACAAGCACACACATCTCCAACCACACTGCTAAGCCTACACTCCGATCGTGGGAAACAAAAACATTAAGCAATCACCAAGCAAGTGCCCGCGGAGCCAGGGCTGCACGCATCTGCCGGGAGGGGGATGCGCGCCCAGAGGCGCTGGGGCCTGATTTCAGAGAGCAGGGGTGGAGGGCAAGGCGCTCAGCGGCAGGGACAGGGGGAGCAGGAAAGGGTGTGCTGCCTGGTGGTGGGGAAGGGAAAGGACGGCAACCGGGACGGGGCGCACAGGGCCAGGGGCAAGCGTCAGGGCCGGGAGTCCGCGTTGCCCCCAGGGTGCGCCGGCTCCGGCGGCCCGTATGGGCAAAGAGAAGGGGGTGGGAGAGGATGAGAGGGGGTGGGGAGCGAGGGCCGCAGCTGGCCGCCCGTGGGACCAACCCACCTGTCTCGGCGAAGCTGATGATCTCGGAGACGCGCTCCTGGCCGTCTGCTCCCGGGCTGGCGTGGCCGTCGAGGTGCGGGATCTCCACGCGGCCGTCTTCGCGCACCTTGCCCGCGTGCAGCTTGCGCAGGGCCGTGACCATGGCGGCCTTGGGCACGGCGTGCGTGATGTTGGGCCGGCCCCGCATCTGCAGGCGGCTCAAGATGTGCCGCTTCACCGCCTCCAGGAAGTCGCCGTCCACCCGGCCCAGCTCCTCCGGTCGCCGGAAGCCGCCGCACGACGTGCAGGTGTCCTGAGAGCCGCCGGGGGCTCCGGGCGGCGGGGGCGGCGGCGGCGCGGCGGGCGACGGCGGGGGCGTGGGCGAGCCCCAGGCCTCCGGCCCCAGCCAGCCGGCCGCCAGCAGCAAAAGGCAGGCGGCCCCCAGCGCCCGACCGGGCAGCCCGTCCATGGTGCGCCGCTGGCGACGAGGGCGCCCGCCGCGAGGCGAGCCGAGCCGAGCGCAGGGCCGGGCTCCGGGCTCCCGGCGCGCCGCCCCGCCCCGCCCCCGCCCGCGCCCGCGCCCGCCCGGGCCTCCGCCCGCCCGCCGGGAGGGCCGCCGCCGGCTAGCAGGGGGAGGGGGCCGGCCGGGCCGCGGGGGCTCCCGCGCGGCGGGGAAGGGGCGCCAAGGGCCGCGGGGGCCGGAGAGGCGCGCGGGCGAGGAGGGGGCCGGAGGGTCACTGCCGAGCGGGCGTCTCAGGGCGCCTCGGCATCTGCAGCCTTCCCCCCATCCTCTCCGCGTCGGGGCCCCGCAGCCCCCAGCTCCGGTGAAGCGAAAGCGGCGGTAGCGGCGCCTTGGCCGCCGCGCGGGGAAGGTGGCGAAAGGGCCGGTCGACTCAACTTGGCCGAGACGGAAGCGAAGGCGCCGGAGTCCCCGGAGCGGAGCCGGGCGCGGCTTGGCGCGGCGCTGCGGCGGGCGCTGCGGCGGGGCCCCGCGCTCGCACCTGAGCGCCGAGGAAGGGCCGCGGCCGCCGGCGACGGGCCGGTAGTCCTCGCCGCGGGCCGGCGGGCGGGCGGTGGAGCGGGGCGAGCGCAGTGGCGGGAGCGCCGGGGAGCGCTGGCCGCGCGGGCCGGCTCAGAGGCGGCGCGGAGCCCCCGGCCGCGGGCCCTGCAGTCCTCCCGGCGCGTCACACGGCAAAGTTGTCTCTAGGCTCCCGGGGCGCCGCATCCACCGGCGGGCGGGCCGGCCGCTGCGCGCTCCGCCGGGGCCTCCGCTCCGCCCGCCTTCTCGCTGCCTCCCTCCCTCCGCTTGCCTGCGCGGGCCGGCTGGGCGCGGGGCGCCGTGCGAGGAAGACGAGGCGGAGGCAGGGCCCTTCTCGACCCTCTCTCTCCTTTCTGCTGCGGCGGCGGCGAGGTTGGTTGGAGCGCCTAAAAGTCTCGCAGCGTCCCCGGGTGCGGGTGCCCTAGCTCGCTCTCCCACTGGCATACGCCGCAGGGCCGGGAGAGAGCGGGAGGGTGGCGGCCGCGTCCCCGCGCCCGGCCGCGACACAGTGCAGAGCCTGCCGAGGAGTTCTTCTCTTTGCCCTCTCTTCTTTTACTCTCCTCGTTTTTTCTCCCAAGGGGAAAAAAAGCCGCACAATCTCCGTATGTGCGCGCGCGTTGAGATAGACGTTGGCATAAAAAAAAAGGGGGGGGGTGAGCGAGTCTCGTCCTGGCCATGCGGGAGGAGGCCGTCCGTGCCTCCCCGCTCCGGCTTCCCCCCCCCCGGGGGGGGCGGAATCTGTTCAAGTCGCTGCCGCCTGCTCCCCACGCCCACCCCCGCTTCCCCCCGCTTTTTTCCTTTCTGCCTTCGTGGGAAGGAGGGGCAAGCCGGCCCGCTCCCCTCCCCCCCACCCCCGCAATGCCCGGCCACTTTTGCTGTCTCGAAACTTTCCCACCACGTGGGCGCCCCGGACCCTCACCCAGCTGGGCGGCAGGCGACACCGACGGGCTCCTGGCCTGGGATCCCTCGGTGCTTGCCCCCTCCCCGCGGTCGCGCAGGCCTGCCCTCGTCCCTGCCGCCGCCCTCCGCGACCGGGAGAAGCAATTCTCGCCGCCGCGGCCGCCCCCGTCCCTCCCCGGGTGCACCTTCTCGAGCTTGGCGAGGCGGGGGCGGCGGTGCGGACGCGGGCTGGCTCCGCGGGTGGATGTCGCTCCCGGGCTGCAGTGCCCTAGCCGAGCGCCCCCGGCCGCCGGAGCACTGGGCGAGGAGTGGGCCCCGCGGGCTGGAGGGGTAGAGGAGGCGGTGGCCGTTGGAGGCCTGGCCAGCCTCTGCCTCTGCCTGCTCCAAGCCCCAGGGAAATCCTCGACTGTGTGGGGAACGAGCCTCGCGGCAGGGAGACCTCCGAGCCCCAGGACTTGCGCAGCTGACAAGGTCTCCGGCACCACTGTCTCCCTGCCCCAAGTGGTCGATCTTAGTCTCAGACAAACCCGGGTTCCAGCGGGGGCTTAGCCACTGCCAGCTTTGTAGGAGTGACCTTGGGTAGTGTTCACCCTCTCTAGTCTTTATCTCATCATCCGTCATGGGGGAGGACAATAACACCTGTGTCACACCTTGGGAGCCCCAAACAAGGCAACTTGGTCAAGCTCCTCACAGAACCCTATACACTGTGATTCTAAGGCATAGTTCCTGGGTGGCCCAGACAAGCGACCCTGGCAATGAACACAGAACACCCAAACCATCCAGAACCCCAAATGCAGTCGTTCCTTCTGTCCCTCCTTACGCCTCCACCTGGGCGCGGAGTAGCACGACAATGCCCACAGGGCACAGCGCTCTGGGCCAAGCACCACCATCCTGCCCAGTCCCCTGCCTTGCCCAGACTCCCACCCACTCAACAGGCAGGACTGTGAGGTGGAAGCAGGGTGGGAGGTCATTCTGGCTTTCCAAGGATCTGGGGGAGCTGGAGCGTGGCCTCCAGCTCAGCGGTCCCCACTCTCCCGAGCTGAGGAGCTTCAGGCAGCGAGCTTCAGACCCGTTCGTGCCTCTGTGGAGCTCAGCCCGGACTGCAGCCCCGCTGAGGCCCGCAAGTCTGGAGGCCGAGCGCCCCCTCCCTCCCAATCTGAGGAACCGACGTGAAGGTGCCTGGCCCTGCAGGGCAACGTTGGAGCTGGCACGGCTTTAGGGAAGGGAAGTCAGAAGCAGGGGCCCAGGAGGGTCACCAAGATGGCAGCCCTTCTGCCTCCTTGGGGCTGTCTCCAGAGCCCAATTCTCTGCTGTTCCCATACACGCAGCACTCTCTGGCCTCTGATTCCACCGCCTGCCTGATCCCAGAGCCTGTGGAGCCTGCGAGCTCCAGGCAGGAGGCGGAAACACCTGCCCCGTGGCCCTGCCCGGTGGCCCTGAACCAGACTGGACCCATCTCCACGGCTTTGCTTGCGTCTTCCACCAGGCACACAAGCTCCGGTTCTCTGGGTCTTTCCATCACCACAGCCACCAACCACTTGGCAAACTCCTTCTGTCTTAAAGACCCAGCCCCTTGTCTCCTCCTTGGTGAAACTCACATGGCCCTCTTGTGCCCTGAATAGTTATTTGCCATATTAGGCTCCTTGGCCCAGTGCCTGGCTGTTACTTTTCACCTGTCTGTGTCTTCTGTGGGGCCCCGGACTCCTGGAGGACGAGGACCAGGTCTCGTGGGCCCTGTCTGATGCCGGATCAGGCGCAGCTTGTTGAACTAATGCTTAGTTGATTGAATGAATGAATGAATGAATGAATGAATGAATGAATGAATGAGTCATTAAGCCAGTAAAGAATTGAGCACCCCCACACTCCCCAGTACTCTCACAACAGGCATCCTTGTCTGTCTGGCTACACCATTCTCACTGGGAGCCCCACCCGGGCTGGACAGGGCTGGGAGGGAGGGAGCGCTCCACACCTTTGGGAAGAGGCAACACCCTGCCCATTGACCTGGCTCTTGGAGGGGCAGAAGCCACCTCAGCCTTGCTGGGAAGAGGAGGGAAGAGGAGGTTGAGAGGAGGGTCCACATTTTGCTCCCCTGGTGGAGAGCTGTCAGCCCTGCTGCCAGTCATCTGCTGGGAGGGAACTGGGTCAAGTGGTAGTCAGAAACCATCTGCTCGAGAAGCTGGGATTATCCCGCCCTCTGCTGATCCCCCAGCCCACAGGAGCCAAGGGTGTAAATTGAGTTCTTCCAGATCACCTTGTGCTTGGGGGGGGGGAGCCCCCATCTCCTACTGAGGGGCAAGGACCTGTTCCTGTTGCTTCAAAGCCTCTTCTAGCACTGGGCTCTGTTCTCCTTGTCCTGGTGACCTCAGCCTTCAGTCTCAGCCAGGGCCGTGACTGCGCCTGTCAGTTTTGAATACAATAAGGCACATGAGTGCTGGAGCCAGTGCCCTCCTGCAGGATCGGGTCACCCCCCAATACACACACCGCCACAGAATGCTGGCTGCCTGCCGCCAACGAGGAGCTCGGGGCCTGCAGGGAAGGCAGGAAGAAAACATGGCGGCATTATGGATCCGGGCACACAAAACGTGAGAGGGCTTCTTCTGAGAGGCGCAGAGCGTGTGCTCTCACAACAGTTTTGTTTTGTGTTGTTGCATAACTCATAGTTAAGTGACAATTTGGGGATACTGAAAATGTCCACAGGTGACAAAGCACACGGTAAATGAGCCTCAGAACTCGTTTGCTAAAAGAGAACCCAGGTGCAGCTCTTGGCCACGTGGCCCCTGCAGGGTGCGGGGTGAAGAGAAGGCCCTCGCGCCAGTGGCACTGGAGATGTGGGCTGAAGAGTGGCCTGTGGCACAGTTGGGCTCGGGGACCTGGTGTTGACTTTCCCTCTGTGGCCAGACATCACTGTCCCACACCACACCTCTCTGGAGTGGCTCAGTCTGAATGAAAGGAGCCACATGCTGGACCAGACGAGACGTCCTGTCCACCTGGCAACTCAAGACCCGCGAGAGGAACAAGGCTGGAGCCAAGGGCGAAGCGAGACACAGCCATGGGGACCCCAAGGGGCCAGGAGCCAAGCTGACCCTCGGAAAAGCTCAGACACCAGCATGGAGTCCCTTCAGAATGCCCCCCGAGGCCACCTCATGCTTTTGAGGTCACGGAGGCAAGTCCTTGACACAAGAGAGTAGACATGGGAAGGTGATTTTGATTTCTCATCAGGGCTGCCGGGTGGTGCCCACCTTTGGAGGACCCCACCAGCTATCCACCTCCTTCAGCTCTGCTGTGGCCTGGGAAGGGATGCTTGTCACCTCTGAAACTCATGAGCTCCAGGACTGAGACCCTCTGTGCCCTTCACCTGTAGCTGCCTGGCGCCCAGCACAGCCCTGCTCTGGGACTGCTGACATTCCCAGAGTCCGTTCATCCCGTGTGACTGATGAAGGAGCTGAGGCCCCGGAACGTGGTCTGATCAATGGGCCTGGGGTTCACATGCAGACTCCTGAGTTCCAGTTGGCCTGCACATGGGAAAGACCACCACAGGTGTGCTCCCTCCTGCTTCCCACCAGGCATAAGCATGCTTACCCGCCTTCGCAGGCTGCCAGCCAGTCACTAAACCAGGCTGCAATGCAAAACCTGGTTGTAGGGCTCCCTCTCTAGTCGTTTCTTTTCAGGGGAATCTCTCAGCAACCAATCCCCTAACATCTCTTGTTTGTTAGCAAGAATCCTAGAAATCACTGTGGGAGTCCCCGGACCCATTCTCAGTAAGACCGAGGTGCTGGGAAGAAGTTGGCTTGACAGGACCCGGGGGACCCCCTGCCACTCCATCCAGCAAGGTTCTAGAGGCTGTTCCAGAGTAGGATTTAACATGTTTTGTAACATTCGGGAAATATTTCAACAGCGCCCATAGGGATGGCTGTCCCGTTGGTCTATTTTCTAGAAAAATAGAGGCGCTAAGTATAGCATTTAGTTAGTATCCCACTTCAACATGTTAATCACAAACTAGTCCTCGCCCAGAATCCCTTCCCATTCATTCAGTAACCACACTGAACTAGCTGCTGACAATACAGCAAAGCTGAAGCCCAACCCTGTCCCAGTCTACTGGGGAGGCTAATACACAAATGAACTGGGAGCTAACTGGGATAATTCAGCACAGTGGGAACGAGAAGGAACAGCCTACATTTGCCAGGAGTCTCAGAGGAAGCAGGATTTGAACTGAGCCTTGAAACATGAGGAGGCATTTTCCAGGCGGACATGGGAGAGGAAAGGTCATCCAGGAGAGGAGCCTGCGTGATGGGAATACGTTCCAGGCAAGGAACAAGAGCAAGTCCAGTGGAGCTAGACTGGGAGGGACAGGAGTGCCTTGTCGGCCCAGAAAGGTGTGATAAGGCCGGGAGGGGCTGTGACCCCTTGCAAGAGTGTTTTAGGAGGACATTGGTGGCATTGTAGCAAGACAGAGAGCCAGCCCATCAGGGAGCAGATGAGGGCCAAAGGGAAGGTGGTGGCAGTGAGGACCAAAAAGAAGAAAGGGGAAGGGTTGGGTGCGTTCCATCAAGACACCAGGGCTGGGCGAGGCAGGAAGAGCCGAGGATTCTCCCCCCACCCTATTTCTGCCCTGAGTGGTCCTAGAAGCGGCTCCTGTGTGCCCATGTGTGGCAAGAACCCAAGGAGCTAGTTATTTTGCAACTAACAGAGGAAAAATGGAGCATTTCAAAGGTCTCCTTGTTTTGCGTCCCCAAGCCCCACCATGTCCTTTTCGGGAACACTTGACTCTAAGCATGAAACCCTCCTTAAATAGCATCCCCCAATTCTCAGCCGCTCTTGAACTTCAGAGCTGATGCTGGCATCCATGTCTTTGGAGAATGAGAAGTGACCCACCTGTCCAATGAGCCACCAACAAAAATAAAACCACGCACGGCCAACCCAACATAGCATTTCTTAGGTTCTCACGGGTGATAGGAGCAACACAGAAAAAAACCAAGGAAATGACTCTTGTATACGGGTACGGACAAGACATCCTTGTACATCCTACTTTTTAAACAAAACCAATAAACGGGTTAATTCATTTATGTATATGAAAGCTGAAGACCTTTATTCCCAATAGTCAGTATGACCCCCGGACCCCCCCCGCCCCCCCTCCCCGGTGCACCTGGGTACTCCATAGTCACACAAATCAATACCGGCGAGGTTCTCATGGTCAAGTAGCTCAGAAAGAGCCATCATGATGTTATGCTTCACGCAAGATCACCCCTTGCTTACAGAAGACTCTGATTGAATTCTTGCTGTCAGTAAAACGGTCTCTGTCTTGCCATTGAAGGGAATTCTGCAGGGGGTACCACTGTGGTGGTAGAAGAAAAAATAATAGGGCCATTACCAGCTCAATCCCGGGCCCAGCCCAGGCCTATTGCTGGCTCGTTAAGCTGTGTTAATTTCAAGTGCTCCGAACTTTGAGCCCTTTCCCTCCGGCCCAGCACTGGGCAGCCTTGGCACTGGACAGTGGGGAGGCACACACTCATTTGTGCTGCTCTCCCCAGTCTTGCCTCTGTGTTCTCCACCCCCCCTTCCCCCACTCCCACCCCCACTTCATAATCCACCCCCCACCCAGAGTCAGGTGCTAATCCAAGAAAGGAGGGATCTCTCACCCATCCCCCTGGGCTCAAACACACTCAGCTCTTTCCCTACCTTTCCTTTCCCATACATTAGATTATGATTGAAATGCTGGAGAAAAAAAAAAAAAAACAAATCAGTGAAACGGGAATGATCAGATTTGTGTTGATGGGTAAACGTATTTATATTTAATTAGGAGACTTCACTGTGAAGGGGGTAAAGTGCTTTAGTTCTGGCCTACTGAAGGACAAATGCCTATTTTGCATTCATTCTCCAAGTTGGTAAAAGATGCCCAGAGTCGGTCCACATTAGTGGTGCCAATAGAACCAAGAGCAGAGCTCAGGGTAACAGGCAGCATCCCCGGGGCCCCCCTGCCAGTGGAGACTGTCTGCCCAGAGTTTTTTCATGCAAGCTGGTCTTAAGCCAGGGATTTGTGCGGATTTGCCCATCTCCACCTTTTCAAAAAAGGAAAAAGGAAAAGAAAGCTATAAAGATGATACAGATGATAGATGGATATAGTCCGATATAGCTAGATGCCAGATAGGTAGGTAGGTAGATAGATAGATAGATAGATAGATAGATAGATAGATAGATAGACAGATAGATGAGATCGATAAGGAACAAGCATCTTTAGGATGAAGAAATACAAACTGTTAAACTTCCATTTGACCTTTATCTCCCTAAGAGTGCCTAATGCTTCTCATACCCCCACAACTTCCTACTGATTCAGAAATAACAGCACAGAGCAAAGAACTTAATTAAAAATAAAAAGAAGAAGCTGCCAGTGCCTTGGCTTTCATCAGGGACACAGATACTAAAATACTCATCAACTGACATTCACTATCACTCATCAAAAGAAGCTAAGAATATGCATTATTATAAAATCCCTTCATGACATTATTTGTACCTGTAAATGATGTGGTCAAACCGTCATCTACCTGAGCTCAGCTAACCAGGAATCCTTTATTAATTACACATGGACGCACTCAATTATCTTGCACGTACGGGGGATACCTAACCCTCCCAGCCACAAGGGCACATTCTGGGTTTGGGGGCGCTCAGCATCATCTCCAACCCTTCCGGATCCCGCCATCATTGTTCAGAAAGTGTTCTTTTATTCATCGTGCAATGCATTTGTTCAGAGAACCTAGAGAATTGGGGCACTGTGCCACGCAACGAGAGGACTAGGATACTGGCCTGCCTTCGGCTCAGTTAGCAGGGAGGGCCAGGCCCCTGGGCCACGCAGAAGGTGTGTAAGGACCAGAGGGGTGAGAGAGGCCTGGCACTGTGGGATTTGCAGAGGGAGGGAAGAGGGGAACTTGGAGAATTCGCTGGGGCCAGCCCTGGGGGTTGGAGCGACCCTGGCGGAGGCAGGACAGAGCCGGTCAGGGTCAGGGAGGGGGTCTGGCAAGGGCGATCCAGACAGAAGACTCCTCGCCAACGGAGGATGTCGGAGCAGGAGGACCGGAGCGGGGTCATGGTGACTTTTCAGGGCCGCACCAGCCACACCAGCCCTGCGCTCCCTCCTCAGCTTTTCTCTTACACAGGAGAAGAAAACCTTGGGAGTTTAAGCTACCAGTACTTGGGGGATTCTGTTATTTGCAGCCTAACCCAATGTTAACTAACCAAGGCATCTTACCGCTGAGGTAGGGTGACCCCCCTAGTAGGGAGTAGGAGGAAAAAGAAGAAAGGAAGCAGAAAAGGAACAGTGGGGGAGGTGGAAGATAAGCCAGGAGAGGGTGGTGTCACACAGCCTGGGGGCTACAGGAGCAGAGGGGACCAAACAGGCCAAGTGTGGCAGAGCGGTCCCCGAGAAGGCCTGGGGAGGGCGCTGCAGTTGGCAGATGGGGCCAGCAAGTGGGTAGTGTCTGAGTGAGCAAACTGCTGGGGGAAGGAAGACGGGTGGACCCGAACGCGGACCACCATCCCTCCTGATCCAGGCCTGGGGGTTCCAAGAGCTTTAAGGCTGGAAGTGGGGGGGGGGTCTCTGCAGCCTGCCCATGTGGGAGACAGAGCTGGCTGACACCCAGAAGCAGAGGCAAGCAGACCATAGGGGGCGATCTGTAGGGGGACATCCTGCAGGGGAAAGGATTGCCTGGGGCATCTAGACTGAGAGCTGGAAATGGGGACCCAAACTGGCCCGTGAGTTTGGGTGCATGGGATGGTGGGGAGCCTGAGAAGGTCAACGCAGGAGCTGAATTCGAAGGACTGGATGGGGTGGGTGTGTGTGCGTGTGTGTGTGTGTGTGTGTGTGTGTGTGTGTTGGGATGTGTGCGTTAGTGTTTGTGTGGGTACATGTGTGCTGTGTGTATCGGGGTACAGGCATGTTGAGACGTGTGTTGTGTATGGTGTGTTCAGTGGTCGGGTGTATATGGATGTTGTGGGGGATGTGTGTTGGTTTGTGTGGGTTGAAGTGTGCAGGTCCTAGCACGGGTGCCGGTGGTGGCAGCATGCTTGCACCAATCTCAGGGTGCTTTTGCCAATAAGAGGAACAGCAAAGAAAACAATATTAAGGACTTTTCCTGCCCTAGAAAACTTTACTGCTGACTCCAAGAGACACTTAGAAGGCAGAACTCATAGGAGTTTGTGGTTGCATGAGGAAGAGAGGGAGAAGGAAGAATCCGGAATGGCAGGCATCTCGCACTGGGGCCATGCTCCCCGCCCCCCCCCCGCCCCGGGCATGTCAGACGTTAAGACAGGTCCTTACCCTTGGCGGTATGGCCACCACCCCACCCACTGGACCCATTGGACTAGAAAGCTGCTTGTCCAGGCACACTTGCTTCTCCCACATCACCACAGCCACGGAAAGAAAACATTCCCCAAATTCCCCTGGAATTACTTTCCCTGGAAGCATCGAGAAAGCATGGTCTGCAGAATGAGAGCGGCCAGGAAGAGGGAGGCAACCCACTTCTCCACCAGAGTTTCCAGTGGAGCAGGTGAGAAGAAGCAGGGTGACTCCCAGAACTGCCCGTGAGCGCCGGCCCTGGGCAAGGGGGGAGCTGGCTGGCCGACACCCCTCTGGGCTGGCTGCTCCAGGGCCGGGGGTCAGTGTGTGGGCCGCTTCTGCAGGCGGCAGCCTATCCCTGTCTGCCTCGGGGTACAAGACGTGCTGCTTCTGGAGACAGAGCAGTGGCAGCCAAGCCCACCACACGGCGCACCAGGCTGTGGAGCTCTTGTGTGTTCCTGTAGGAAGAACCGTTCCTCAACCAAGAAAGAGTTCGCTCTTCCTACGACCGCACCTTTATCCTGCAGTCTTGTTCTATGATCCTCCGCGGCCAAGGAAGAGTTCGAATTCCTCACGAAGCCTATTGGGGGCTTCTCATCTAGCCCCTGCCCCCTCTCCGGCTTTCGATGAAGAACCCCCTTCCTCGGCCCCAGCCACTCACTCATACCCTCTCTCTTCTCCGGCCACGGAGAGCAACTTCTAGTGACCGGGACAGGCCATGTGTCTCTCTGGGTTAACCAATCATCCTGGCTTTCCCCTGGGCAAAGGCGTTTCCTGGGACGTGGGACTTTCCATGGTAAAACTGGGACTGTCCCAGACAAACCAGGACACTTGGTCACTTTGCCTGCCTCACCCCTTCTTATCTTTACTTATGTTATTAGTCCGGCCTGCAGAGCCTTGCTGCCAGGAAACAGTCTGTCCACACTGGGCCACTGCCTCCAGGAAGCTTCTCTTAGTCAGCTCCTGTCTCCCTGAAAACCCGAGAACCTGTCTCCGTTGAAACCGGACAACTAGGTCGTCGTCGGTGCCCTCCTGGGAGCCTGCAGGGTCCAACACAGCATTCTTTTTTTTTTTTTAATGTTTCTTTTATTATATTATGTTAGTCACCATACAGTACATCCCTGGTTTCTGATGTAAAGTTCGATGATTCATTAGTTGCATATAACACCCAGTGCACCATGCAATACGTGCCCTCCTTACTACCCATCACCAGCCTATCCCATTCCCTGACCCCCCTCCCCTCAGTTTGTTTCTCAGAGTCCATAGTCTCTCATGCTTCATTCCCCCTTCTGATTACCCCTCTTTCTTTATCCCTTTCTTCCCCTACCGATCTTCCTAGTTCTTATGTTCCATACATGAGAAAAATCATATGATAATTTTCTATCTCTGCTTGACTTATTTCACTTAACATTATCTCCTCCAGTGCTGTCCATGCTGCATCAAATGTTGAGAACTCGTTCTTTCTGATAGCTGAGTAATATTCCATTGTATACATGGACCACATCTTCTTAATCCAGTCATCTGTTGAAGGGCATCTTGGTTCCTTCCACAATTTGGCTATTGTGGACATTGCTGCTATGAACATTGGGGTGCATATGGCCCTTCTCTTCACTACGTCTGTATCTTTGGGGTAAACACCCAGTAGTGCAATGGCTGGATCATAGAGTAGCTTAATTTTTAACTTTTTAAGGGACTTCCACACTGTTTTCCAGAGTGGCTGTACCAACTTGCATTCCCACCAACAATGTAGGAGGGATCCCCTTTCTCCACATCCTCTCCAGCAATTGTTGTTTCTTTCCTTGTCAATTTTTGCCATTCTATCTGGCGTAAGGTGGTATCTTAGTGTGGTTTTTATTTGAATTTCCCTGATAGCTAATGATTTTGAACATTTTTTCATGTGTCTGTTAGCCATTTGTATGTCATCATTGGAAAAGTGTCTGTTCATATCTTCTGCCCATTTTATGATTTGTTTATTTGTTTCTCACACATTGAGTTTGAGAAGTTCTTTGTAGATCTTGGATACCAGTCTTTTATCTGTAGCATCATTTGCAAATATCTTCTCCCATTCCATGGGCTGCCTCTTAGTTTTTTTGACTGTGTCCTTGGCTGCCAACACAGCATTCTGCTGTTGCAGGAGCTGAATATCTGTCCTGGGCTTGAGCTTCTAGAGGACAACTATACCGTCTTCATGTCTCTATGGTTGTCTCTAAGCCGAGCCATCGTGGGTGAGCCATAGGTGTTTGCTGAACTATTTTGCCAAAATATGTAGGGAGGGATTCTGTAATGTATGACAACGTGCCAAGATAAATTTCTTTCAAAAATTCTGAAAAGTCATTGTATTCCCCTGATTCATTTAACAAACCCTTATTAGGCACCTATGATATGACCAGCCCAGGAGATAGAACAGTGAACAAGAGTCAAAATCTCTGTCCTCACAGAACTTACTATGTCAGGGAGAAATAGACAATGGATATGTTTTTCAAGTAATTTCAAAGAGTGAAAAATGTCATGAAGTTTAATAAAGGAGGTTAATGGGAAGCAGACTGGGGAGGAGGCTAAGTCAGGAAAGGCCTCTCTGAGGAGTGAGCAAAAGATAAAAAGGAGGCTGTCACAGAGATCTAGTGGAGGGGCTCCAAAGTGAGACTAAGCTTAAAATGTTCAAGGACCAGAAAGAAAGCCAGCGTGAAAGCAAGAGGAGAAGCCTTGAAGGAAGTAGGAGGACAGGCCAGGTCACATTGAACTTTGAAAGTTCTACTCCTTAGGATTAGATTTTTATCTCAGTGGCTAACACAAGATATATCTCACACAAGGAAAGCTCAGAATTAGAAATTCCAAGCTAGGTATGATAGCTCTATGGTCATTAGGAACTCATGTTCCTTCTCTCTTTCTTATCATGAAGTTTCCATAAGTTTTCCATGAAGGTTACCTCGCAACCACAAGATGGCTGCTGGAGCACCATCCATCACATCTCCATTTCATGCAGTCGGAAGGAGGAAAGTGGAAGAGCAGAGCGTTGCATCCTCTTAGCTGGACCAGTTCTGTTAAAAGGATAATCCCCAAAGCCCCACTTGACAACTCTGCTTTTATCTGTAGGCCACTCCAAGATATAAAGGTAGTTGAAAAACCCAGACCCTGCTGGGTACCACACTGCTCCAAATTAAACAAGGTTTCAATCAGAAAAGAAGAAACACAGAATAAATATTGAATGTACACAAAGGGTGTGTCAGGGAGCCTGGGTTTTGTTCTAAGTGTGATGGAAAGTTTTAGAGGGTTTTTGTCAGTGCTACTGTGAGGGGATTTGCCCATTGAGAAGTACTCTGGCTGCAGGTGGAACAGAAGCCATAGGCAGGGAGGGGGGAGCAGGAAGATGAGTTAGGCCCCGTTGCAATCATCCAGGTGAGAGACAAGAGAGCTGGGGCTAGTGTTTCTGCAGGAGGTGGTGAGAAATGGCCGGACCTGGTTTCTATTCGGGGGCTAGCGCTGCCAGGACTTGCCGATGGACTGGGTATGGGATGGGAAAGGAAGAGAGAACTGAGGGGATGGATCCGAGGTTCGGGGGCTGAGCAACCAAGAAGATGTGGTGCCCTTAATGGGGCTGGGGGAGATGGGGAGAGGAGGAGCGCATAATAAAATGTTCTCCTTGAATATATTGATTTTGAGGGGCACCAGTAGTGGCTGCTGAGTAGATAATTGGACCCCCCTTATGTTTGGGGCTCAGGGCAGAGGCGAAACAAATTTGGGAAGCGCAGGCATATACACGGTATTGAAAGCCAGGGTGAGATGAGTTCATGCAGCGAGAGGTGTCGATGGAGAAGAGAAGAGGTCCAAGGATGGGCCCTGGGGCGCTTCGACTTTAGAGCTGGGAGAGGCAGCAGAGAGGCTGAAAAGGAGTCCTAGCGGTGGGGAGAACAAGCAGACCAGAGTGGTGGCCGGAGGAGCCGTAAGGACCCGATGCCCAACGCTGGGACTGGCCGAGCACAGCAGAGAATTCACCCTGGGGTTTGGCAATGTGGCGCTTGTTGGTGACCCTGAGGCCATGTCAATTCTTCCTGCTCGGGGCTGCACACTGTGTGTGTTTGGGGGGGGGTGGAGAACCTGCACCCCCCCCCTTGCCGCTTCCTGGCTCTGAATCAGGTCCCCCTGAATTGGGAGGTTGACCAGGTGCTGCTGAGTCACATTGTCCCCTGGGTTTCCCTGGGTCTTCTTCTACCTCCTTCTGCTGCCTGTCCTATGCCCCTCTCTGGGTCTTAGAGGAAAACAGGGGCTGTGCTAAGGGGATTGGGACCAGGGCTTTATTTTGCCTTAAGTTATTTATAGAAATTCTCAAACACAGACAAGAGTAGAGAGAAAAGTGTCATGATGACCACAAAGAGCGGTGGGTGGAGGACGAAGACGATCCTTTGGCCCCAGAGTCAGTTTTGTCAACTGACTCCAGCTTTCCAAATTGCGGGTGTTGTGTCGGACACAAGCAGGTCATGAATTCCAAATGTGCTGGGTTAGGACCCTCATTCAACGCAAGGAAAAGGAATAGAACGGAAAATAACAGGAAATCACACACAGACAAAGACGAACGCTGTTTCCTGACCCTTGTTTCATGCACGGGTGTTTGTGTACTTGTGGGCACGCGTGTGCGTCCTAGGTGGGGCTCAAACAGATTTGCTACATTGAGTTTACAGTCAAAAGAGGGTGAAAACCACCGGCCTCTGGAACACCCCCTTGGCCCCCCGCCCCCAGCGGTGACGTGCTCGGCACAGCAGGCTGGATGGGTGGGCATCACTCCTTGGCAGGGCGCTGCTATTTCCCTCCAGAGGCAATCGTGTGTCATGGACGGCATGTTGGAGAAATAGTAGATCCAGGCTGTGCTTACCGATCGACAGCTGTCTGGACTAACGCGACGGCACACAACGGAATGCTGCTGTGGGAAGGTGCTGCCCCGGATCCCGGATCTGCAGCCGAGGAGGCGGGACAGCCCAGCAGAGATCCCTCAGGTGGCCGGACTGGTGGTTCTCAACCTGGATGCAGGCTGAAGCACCTGGCGAGCCCCGCTCCCTAAGACCCTGCTGTAACTGGGAAGGGATACTGCCTGGGCGTGGGGAGGCTTCACGCTAATTACAGTGCAGGGTTGGGGGGCAGGACCGTGGGCATTAGCGGGAGGTACGGCACTCGCACTCACCGCAGCTACACGGCCCCCCCCCCTTCTGCAGCAGGACAGCTGTGCTTTGTGGCTTCAGTGTCCAAAGCAGCTGGTCCCCGCTGGGTGTGGCCAAAGGTGGTACAGGCCTGTGGGCTCTGGGAAAGCCCTCCAGGAGCCCCCAGTCGGGATGATTCTTCAGCCCTCTCTGCCTCATGCTCCAGAAACCCAAAGGCATTTTTTTTAAGACTTATTTATTTGAGAGAGAGGAAACAAAGCAGGGGCAGGGAGGGGCGGAGGGAGAGAAAGAGCCTCAGGCAGACTCTGTACCCAGCACGGAGCCCGATGTGAAGCCCGATCCCACCACCCTGTGATCATGACCTGAGCCAAAACCAAGAGTCAGACGCTTAACCAACTGTGCCACCGATGCTCCCCCAGAAAGGCAGACTTTGGAGTGAAGACACCCCACGAGCGTGTGGGCTCTGTGCAGAGATTAGCAGGGAACCGGTTTCCATCAGGCACGCTCCGCTGGCCTTGCTCGAACATGACACACATTCGCATCAGACGTGTCTTCCAGGGCTACCGGCTGTAAGTGTTCTTCGGAAGTCTGCTCCCCGCCATGCTCTCCTGCCGCTTCCCTGTCTTTGGATGTATGTCCAGTTTCCCTCTCCTATTACAGGAGAAAGGGGGTTACCTAAACATCACCAGGACAAGGAATTGGTTTGATTTTAACTTGCTTGTAGAAATGTCCACACACAGGGCGCCTGGGTGGCTCAGTCGGTTGAACGTCTGCCTCCAGCTCAGGTTGTGATCCTGGGGTCCTGGGATCGAGCCTCGTGTTGGGCTCCCTGCTCAGCAGGGAGTCTGCTTCTCCCTCTCCCTCTGCCCCTCCCCTCGCTCATGCGCGTGCTCTCTCTCTCTCTCTCAAAAATAAAATCTTTAAGAAAAATGTCCACACACACGCAAGAATGGAGATAAGAGTACGATGAGCCCCCATGCACCCCTCACCCAGTTTCAAGGGTCCTTGCCTGCTTGATTTCCAACAGGGAGGATACGACCATCCCAATATCACAGCTCTTTCGCCCTGTGTGCAATCCTCCAAGGACTGGGCTCAGAAGGAAACAATTGGAAGCTTCCAGTAACCCCCCTGGGACACTAAGGGCTCTTATGTAGAGACCTGCCGCCTGGGCTGAGACACTCACAAGAATGGCGTGTGGATCACCTCCCCCCGTGCCTGGCAGCGATCGGGGCACTTCACCTATACCCGCTTATTTCAGGAGAAGAGCTGTGGACCCCTCCCCATCTGTCTTCAGACAGCTGCTGGTGGAATTCCCGAGTCCTACAGCCCTGGGGCTTGTTTACCCTCTCAGCACCCTGCTGGGCAATACCACGTGGGCCAGTCACCTTAGAAAAGAAGTAAAATTCCCTCCAAAACGCACCAGCGCCGAGGTCACCACCTGTGCCGTGAGATGAACAACTGTCTACGTGTGTGTGCTTGGGGTGGGGAGAAGGGGAACGGCAAAATGGTTCATTTCCAATTTCAGTGGCTTTGTCCAGGTTTTGCTCAATCCTGGGCTAACGGCTCAACTATCTGAACTCCAAACCAAAGTAAATACACGTCTGAAGTTCAACAATGTTATTACATCAAGGCTGATGTAATGGCTCCAAACCATGAGAAAATAATATTCCAGCATAATGGGTCCCTCTGTTCAGCCAGAGGAAAGGCTGGGCTGCTGGCTTCTTGTCAACTGGAATTTGGCGTTTTCTATCATTGCTAAGCTGGGTGTGTGTGTATGTGTGTGTGTAACCTCATTAATGATGTTTTAGTAATTGTGGTGTGAAAGAGTATAGATAGATATTAAAATATAATTAAGGGGTGCAGAGCAGGTCCTTGGACCAACCCAGAGAAGAGTTCCAGAATGATCATCCCCGGCCTGCCCCACCTCGGGAGCCCCTCCCAGACTCAGCTTCTCACGGGGTGACATGTTAGGATCCCGATGGCCCTCTGGAGGTCACGGTTCAAGGGGTGGAGGAAGGTCAGGATGGCTCAAGGCTACCTCACAGAAGAGAGACAACGTCCAAATAAAAAGGAAGTGGTACCCGGCCCCAGGAAGGTACTTGGGGACGCTCAGGGCATCTACAGACAGCTGACAAGCTGGATCCCGCCGCCAAGCCAGGCTGAGTGGGACACATGCTAAACAAGAATGGTCCCCTTGGTGGGCACTCTCTGCACTGATGACTTAGGCCCACAGCCCCCGAGCTCACGCTGTCCTGCCCCAGGGCCTGGAGGGCTTGGTCCCTCCACCACCCTCACTAGGTTCTGCCGGGAAGACAGCGCCTGGAAGGCATGCTCTCCTGCCCGCTCCCCCACCCCAGCTTGGAGGTTGAAGTAGGACTTCGACATGAAGAGTCACAGGTCCCGGGGCCAACACTCTGTCGGTTTCCTTGGACAGGTCACTGCGTCGCAGCTCCCCACCCACAAAGGCAGCGCAGTAACTCGCCCCTTCCCTGTGTGGGTGCATCCATCCACACCTGTGGGAAAAGCCCAGGCCGAGGGCGTCCGTTCAAGTTCCCCCGTCAGAGCATTCTGCCACCCAGCAGAGCCTGGACCCTTCCCGCTCCAGGTTCGACCTAGAATGCGAATGTTTTTTGTCTTGGGGTGTTTTGGGTTTGTTTGCTTGGATTTTTTTGTTTTTATGCATCAGTCATCAACATAACTGCCAACCCCATACGGAACTGAGAGCCGGCTCCCCACCCCCCCCAAGGCCCGTGGGCTCCTTAGCCAAACCAGGCTGAGGCATGCACGGGGACAAACGCTCATTGTGTCGTATCTCAGGGAATCCCTACCGCAAATCTACCATTATTCCCGTTTTGCAGATGAGGAAACAGAGCCTCAGATGGGTTCATGAACTGGCCGGGCTTTTCACGTGTGGGGTCTGGTGGAGCCTCAGGCCTCTTCTATGGGAGCGGATGGCAGCCCACTCCACGGACACGTGTTTGTTTGCTTGGGCTGCCGTAACTAAGGACCGTTGACGAGGTGGCCTCCCCAGCACAGATTCACTGTCTCACGGTTCTGGGGTCAGGAGGTCTAAGATCAAGGTGCCAGCAGTGTTGGTTCCTTCTGAGGCCTCTGTCCTTGGCTTGTAGACGGACTCCTACTTTCCGTGTCTGTCTTCACGTGGTCTTCCCTTTATGTGTGTCTCTTCCTACTCTCCTCTGCTCGCAAGGACACCAGTCATGGGAGTAGAGTCACCCCCATGACCTCATGTTACTTTAATTACCTCCTTAAAGACCCCGTCTCCAAATGCGATCCCATGCTGACGCACAAGGGGTAGGGCTCTACCGTGAATGTGAGGACACGACTCAACTCAGAGCACAGGGGACGTGGGTGATGTGCCTGGAGCAGCAGGTGGCCCTCAGTGGGCTCGCTCGGGGCAGTGGTGAGCGTGGGGAGCGGTCAGCCCTAGAACCCACCACCAGTATTTACTGAGTGTCTGCTGCACATCGGGCCGTGCTGGGCGTAAGGTGGCCCCGGGCACCACTGTGTGAGCTACACGTGGTAGACGGAACGGCAACGTGAGGGGCCGATGTTCCCAACAGGCCACTGGGTCATCCCAGAGCAGACAGCAGGTGCGTGAGGCTGTGCAGATATGTTCAAAACAAAACACGTCTACCAAGTGCACAGGGTTCGCAGACCCTCCCAGAGCCCTGCAGCCTCGGCGGACACCTCGCTCAGCCAGACAAAGGAAACTGGGGGCCACTGGTTCTAATTTCTCCCCGCACACGGCAGAGTGCACAGCGTGGGTTCAGCAAGAACTGGCTGAAATGAGTCACTGAATAAACGGAAGTTCTGACTGACGGATTGGGTCCTCCTGGTCTGCCCTCGTTTCTCTCCCGCTGGAACTTTGCTCACATTCTGGACCAGATCCCACCGTCCACCAGTGGGACTGGGCGCTCCAGAGCTGGACCCTGGGGGTGCCAGCCAGTTCACAGACAGGTGACAAAACCGCTAACACCCCGTCCACACTCAGGCGGCTGCCGCTCTGTGCTCTTACAGCTGGAATGGGAGACGTGGGATTTCAAACACACCAGCAGGTGTTCGAGAGGTGAGCACACCCGAAATCCCTCTGAGGACGAGATGGGCAGGACTTGAAGCAAGGGCACGTCGGACACACCGTGCTTCCTGTGGGAAGGGCGTGTTAAATGCTACAGCATGTTACCTGGGGGGACTTCTCTGTCGGTGTGACCAACAGGCCTGATCCTTGGCCGTCAGGATGAGTTTAGGTGTGGTCTTAGCCTCAAGGCGGGAGGGAGAACCAGATGACCTCTTTGGGTCCCTTCCTGGCCTGGGATTTTAGGCAGACGTGAACCTCTGGGGAGTGACAGTAGCTGAGAGATCCCAGTGGCCCGAAGCCAGCAGTAACAGGGTGGCCCGGTCTGGGCAATCCACCTGGAGCTAACCAGCTGGTACAGTTGCAAAGAGCAACAAGTCTGGCAGCTGCCAGGATTACCCACTTGACAGAGCAAGGAGCTGTGGCTGGAAGGGCTCCGTCTCCGAGGGAACAGGAGCGTGGCACAGCTGTGGGTCCACACCAGTGTCACAGGCACACACGTACACAGAAGGCTTTTGTGCAAATGTGATGGGAGGACCTGGTCGGGACGTCTGTCCTCTCCATCCTGAAAAGCCTGAGAAGAATCACAGCTCCCAAGCCAGACAGCTCCTTACTTCCCTCGGCACATCCCCTCCAAAGCAAAGGGCTGGGGAGACCCTCTCTCTGGGTTTCCCCTTGAAGGACAAGAACCACTAAGAGCTGGTCAAGATCACATCAAAGTTGTCCTAAATCCAGTGCTATGGTCCCCAGGCCTTTCTCAGGAACTCGTGTTCTAGCCACCTCTAAAATCAGATTGGCACTTTTTTTTTAGTCTGGTGGATAATAGCGCTTTATTAATCACCCACTAACCTTAGCAATCAGTCAATCAACTAATCAATCCACATGCATTTTTTAAAGATCTACACTTGAGTGAAGAACCCAGATGATGTGGAAAAGATAACACTTTCCTTTAAAGAGCTCAGTGTTGGGAACACAAGATGAATACAAGAGAAACAATCGGAGGCATGGGGAGATAGCACATAATAAGGGGCTAGAAGCAAGCTGGATACTCAGGGGAGGGCAGTCAGGGAGGGCTTCGTGGAAGAGGTGGAACACACGGAGGACCTTGAGGAAGCCTTGGATTTTGACGTGTTGGAGACAGAAGACATTCTGGGCCAAGTGACCTACGAACAAGAGTGTGGCAGAGCCAAGTGCCAAGAGCCTCCAGTGGGACACAGGCCTCTGAGGTGGGGGGCAGGCCTCCAAAGCCACGAAGGGGAGCCAGGTGAGCTGCCGTGGTGAGCTGTGAGCTATGGCGGGATTCTGCCCCGAGGAGAGCTTCCCGACAGCGTTTGTACTTTGGCTGTGGCTTGTAGCCGGACTGTGTGTGCTGTTCCCCAGCATGCAGTAGGCCTTCCCCGGGGCGTGCACACCACCCACCCACCTGTCACAGTGCTGATAGCGACAGCGATGGGGTCCTCCCAATGCCACCAGTATCTGCAGTGTTTTCCACAGCACCTCAGCCCTGAGGCTCCAGATGGATCCCCTCAAAACCCTGCACCTCTCCGGGTATTCAGCTCCTGGGAATTTCTCAGCACATTCATATCACACACACACACACTCACGTTGAATGACAGACACAAGGCTATATGAATTGACATGCCTTTACTTATAAACCATATATTTAAAATCAAAGGCTGTAAGTTAGCTTCTCAGAAAGTCTCTGTATCCATGATTAATTGTTGAATTGTTGATCCTTTCATACGTTCTTCCCACAGCGCATGTGGGTTTGGCCAGGAGACACCCAGGTTGCTCTGGTGTCCCGTCACTGACTGGTCTCACTGCCTGCCTTCCATCGTGCCCTCCTCTGCTCAGAAACCCTCCGTGGCTCCCTGCCTACCACAGCCCTGAGCCTCAACCCCTCCACCAATGTCTCCACCCAGAGTCACTCATTCATGCCCCCCCAACACCCGGGTCCTTCCTGTGGGCCCACGTGGTGCTTACAGTATGTAGAGGCGAGCGGAAAATAAACACGAAAGTACAGGCATACTTCATTGTACGGGGCTTCGAAGATGCTGCATTTCTTAACCATTGCAGGTTGTGGCCACCCCGCCTCAGCGTCACGTTTCCAACAGTATCTGCTCACTTCGCATGTCCGTGTCATATTTTGGTAATCCTCATAATATTTCCAAACTTTTTAACTACTATTACATTTGTTATGATGATCTGTGATCAGAGATTACAACTTGCTGAAAGCCCAGACGATGGTTAGAATTTTTTAGCTGTAAAGTCTTTTAATTAAGGTCCGTGCATTGTTGTTGTTGTTTTTGGACATAATGCAATTACACACTTAACGGATTACAAGAGAGTGTAAACGTAACTTTTGTATGTGATGGGACCCCAAAAATTCCTTCGACTCACTTGTGATATTTGCTTTACTGTGGTGGTCTGGAACCCAACTCAGAATATATCTGAGGGATGCCTGTGATCAGATAAGCAGAAGGATTACACATTCTGATCAGTAAGGATCAGTAAGGAAACAAACAAGACAGAACAAGAACAAATGAGCCTCCCTATGGAGATGCTTATAAGCCGAGACTGGAAGGATGAGAGGGAGTTGTAGATGTGACGTGCGAGGACAGCACATGCAAAGGCCCTGGGGTAAAAAGAGTTTGGTTCAGTCAACGAACTGGGAGACAGCCAAGGGAGCTGGAGCATGGTGATCCCGACCTCACAGAGCTTCAGGGATTGTGGCTGGACTTCTGTCCTGCTTTGAACCCTTTCCTTCCCCTATGACTGCCCATGGATAATTAGTCACATGAAGCCCCTCTCCTGCCTCCCCCTTTCACATTCGGTTGGCCACCAAAGCCTACTGGTTCTACTTCCAAATCTCTCCCAAGTCTCTGCTCTCTTCCCACCCCCCTGCCTTAGTTTGGGTCCTCAGCATCACCCACCTAAACAAGGCTACAAGCCCAGATATCTCTCTTCGTCGGCAGCCCAGCCTCTTGCTTGGAAGTCCCTAGCTGCCACCAGTCAGCTTCCTAAAACACATCTAACGGCACCGTTCCCACCACCGAAAACCCATGTCCACGCTGGCAGTTCTCTCTCCTGCTGAAGCTGGCTGATGGACACATGCACACGCTTCTACATGTTTAAAATTACAAAACGGGCGCCTGGGTGGCTCAGTCGGTTAAGCGACTTTGGCTCAGGTCATGTTCCAGACCCTGGGATCGAGTCCCAATGTCAGGCTCCTTGCTCAGCAGGAAGCCTGCTTCTCCTTCTCCTTCTGCCCCTGCCCCCAACTCGCGCTCTCTCTCTCTCTCTCTCTCGCAAACACAGCTCATTGCCCTGTGCCAGAGAGCACACCCCGTGTTTCCCTCGTGGTGACCCTCTGAGTCCTCGTACCCGCCTTAGGAGGAAGGCACGACAGTCCTCATTTGTGAGCAGGAGACGCAGGCTCAGAGCGGGCAAGCACCGTGACCGAGGCTACTCCACGTGGGTGCCAAAGCTGAGTGGAGCCCAGAGAGCCACCTGCAGAACCCTGCTCTCGTCCACCCGGCGCACTGCCCCTGGCATGGCAGTCCTCCCGTCAGTGCCCTGCCAGGCCCGGTGCGCGGGCCCCCACGGGTCCCCCTAGCAGAACAAATGCACAGCTTGCGTTAGCCACTCTCCTCTCCTTCCCACCCGCTCCAGTCGCCTCTTGCCCTTTGCCCAAGACACTAAGCTCGGCGGGGGCCGGGTAGCCGGCTACATCCCCGAAGCCCAGAGGCTCCCACGACCGTGTCAGAGCACCCCTGGGCCTCAGGAAACCCTCATGTGAAGAGCACACGGGTCCTCCAGCGCCCCTCACATCCCTCGCGTGGCCCTGTGGCTTGCACCCTTGGGAATCCGAAGAAGGAAAGAGCTGTCAGGAGTTCCCATGACGACACCAACCTGACCAACTCATTTCCAGGTAATTTAACACGAGTCCCTTACTTCACTTCGTCCTCACATAAAAATGAAAAGCAAGACCCAAAACCATGACAGAGGTCTGTGTTCAGACTTGTCCCTGACGGAACATTAACCACACCCACTACTCTAATATACCTGTTTGTCTAATGTTTTTCAAAAGAGCTCATGTAAAAGAAGTATTAAGGTATAATTTCTCCTCCGTGCTGCCGCCAAACGTTCCAGAGGCCACAGCTGAGGGCAGTGACCAGGCGAGAGGCTTCTCCCCCACAAGCGCCAGTCTGGCCCCACCGCGGCGGCTCCCTGCCTTGACAGAAATGATGGTTGTCAGTGGAGTGGCACAAACTTAGCTACAGGGGACAGTCATAATTAAGGTGTAGATGACGTTGGGTACTGGGTCATAGCAAGTGACTTTCTCTCCCCTGCTGCCTTATGGAGCCTTTTCCCCCTGAAACAAGTGGCTTCTAAAGCTTCTGTGCTTTCGGGGGCGCCTGGGTGGCTCAGTCAGTTAAGCGTCTGCCTTTGGCTCAGGTCATGATCTCGGGGTCCTGGGATCGAGCCCCACATCCAGTTATGCACTCAGCACAGAATCTGCTTCTCCCTCTGCCCCTCCCCCTGTTCTCTCTCTCAAATAAATAAAGAAAATATTAAAAAAAAAAAGCTGTGTTTTCATTTTGACAAGGCTTCCTCTCCTTGCCCCTGTCCTCCGGCCATTGGGATGCTCACGTGTCACACGTCCTGAGTTTGGGTCCACAAGGAAGTGTGTTTCCATAACCCAAGTTCTCTAAGATGTTGAGTTTAGGCGTGGAAGAGAGTTTGTCTGTGTGAAGAGAGGAGGAAAGCCCCGTGAAGAGAGAACATTTCACCTGAGCAATGGCCCCCCACTTTCTGTCATCCATGGGTTTGAGTTTGTTTGTTTGTTTGTTTTTTTCATTTTTCAAGAGTTTTTCATAGAAATCCAAAGCTGGGAGGAGCAAGGGGTGTTCCTGGCAGACAGGGCTGTGTCCTCTCCGCCCAGTAGCACAGGGATTAATATCAATTATATCGTCAGGCCTCACCCGCCCTCGGAAAGATGGGGAGGAGTAGGACAGCCCAGGCATTCGGCACAAGGGGCCTGCCCGAGTTGGCACGACCTGCCTGCGGGCTCCTCCCGGCCTCCGTTTGTTCATCGGCATGCCGAGGGTCAAACTAGCCCTTCTGCCTGCCCAGGCTGTCGGGAGGCCCAGATGGTGAAGCTCGCCACACTGCCCACCGGCGTGAGCGTGGTAATCTGCTGGAGTGTCTGGCCTTCGGTGGTCTGGTGGCCCCACCAGCAGAGGGCCGGGCCCAGAGTGCCACTCCAGTGGTTATCGCCCCACAGGCCTCACCGGCTATGACAGCTGACCAGTGGAAGGCCCTCGACAGGGATGGGACTTCCTGCAAAAGCCGACTCTCTCCTTCGGGAGGCACCTGGACAATTGCTTATACTTGTTACTCTATCTTTCCAGTGAACCTGGCTCCCGAGTGTAAGGCCTTCATTAAGCACTGGGACATGCATTAGAGTTACGTGACCCACTCACCGAACCCACACTGATGGCAGAGGGGCAAGGGGGCCGGCAATGGCCTGCTAGAGTCACTGGAGGACTCCCCCTTCAGACCTCAGGCTAGCTGGGCCAATTCGGTTTAGTCGCAGAAGATCTAAAAGCCACGTGGGATTTCCCCCTCTCACGTCCTGGGTCTGGACACAGCTCTGGGCGGCCACCCTTCCTCAGGCACCAGCACCCCCCCGTGGCCCCCGGCGGTGTCCCCGGCCCCAACAGCGTTCCTGGAGAGGCACCTCCCGCTCACCAAGGCCCCTGCCGGCTTCCCTCTCCGCGGCCGATGAAATGAGCTTCCGGTGGCCTAATATTCTCCCAGGGAGTGAGATGAATGTTGGAGGAAGAGTTTGCTGTTTGTAAATGTTCTAGAGATAAAAAAGCTTAAACATGAGGCATGAACAAAAATGGCTTTAGTGCCTCGAGATTCCTCATCAGATCAGCAAGGCCCTGGAGTAGAAACTGCGGCTGACTGGAGGACTGATGATGTCACGGTGGCTTTCTGCACTCCGGGTGTCCGCAGGCAGGTGCCCAGGCCAGCTGTCCCCCCAGCAGTCCCCAGGAGAGCTCCTAAGGAGCGGGGGGTGGGGGATGTCCACTGGACACCAGCTTTGTGCCCCAGGGGTTTCTCGTACCTCCCATATTTAATCTTTACAGCAACCCTGTTAAAGTTAGGTGTTATCACCGTTTTACAGGCAAAAACTGAGCCTCACAAAGATTAAGTAATTGCCAAAGTCAACAGCTCTTAGGTGGCAGGGCCAGGACAGGAATCTAGTTCTGCCCAAGCCCACGGCCCACACTCTTCCCACTCTGGACGCTGCATTGGGGAGCGCCACACGCACGCACAGCTCCCCACCCCAGCCAGCTGGCTCCGACTGCCGGGATCCAGGAATGAGAGATGGGGTGGACGGGTAAACAGAGGAGGGTGCGCTCGAAACCATCAGGGTTCGGCGGCCGGCTGATGTAGACCTGTTATCCCCAGCACCCCCCAAAAATGGCAGGCGGGGGAGACAGGGGTACAGTGAGGAAGGCTGGAGGTGAGGGATAGGCGGGGGTAGCTATGGGGGGTGCAAGGAGGCAGTGTCCAGCCGGGGTCTACCACATGTATGTTCAATGAGAGGTCCTGGGAGAAGCCCACCATTGGGGTGGAGGGTTGTGGCATCCTGAAGGTGGGTCGGGACTGGGGGGTCATCATGCAGAAAGCTGGGTGCTGAAGCTAAGGGAGTCAATAATACAGATTACAAAAGGCAAGATCATGGGGAAGGAGACAAGACGCAGGCCAGAATACCCTTCCCTTCCATCCCTGCATGGATACCGGGCAGGGGTGGAGAGGGATGAGCTATCAGAGAAAGCAAAGCACGGCGACAAAGGCCAGCTGGCTCAGGAGGGAGGGCCTGGCAAAAGGCGCCACGGAGACGATAAGGCCTGGGAACGGTGGAGACACCGCAAATGTAGCAACCGAGGGGGCCTGGGAGCCGGTCACCAGCCAAAGGCCGTGGGAGCAGAAGTCAGACTGCGCAGCTGAGCGAGGAGGAGGAGGACCGAGAGCGGGGCGCCAAGGGGAGAAGACTTCTCATAGATTCTGACAGTGATGAGAAATAGGGGCACGAGGAACGAGATAGGGGGGTAGATAAAGATAGGGACTATTTGAACAAAGTCTCAGACAAGAAGGAATGGAGCCTGTGAGAGAGAAAGACTGGAACACACGAGGAGGAGAAAGTGCTCACGGGGCGAAGCTGAAGAGGGACTCGGATGGGTTGGGATAGAATGGAGGGCACTTGGACAGACAGACAGGTGAGGTTAGATTCCAAAGCAAAGGCACTTTGTCCTCTGAGATGGAAGAGGAGACAGGGAAGGGAGTCAGGGATGCAGAAATGCCAAGGGGAAGGAAGGGGCTGACACTCACCCGGACGCCATGGAACCATCTGGAAAGCCAGAAACAGGGATGCCGGCTGAGAGCCAGTGAAAGCGGCTTTCTCACTCACACAAAGCCCCATGCCATGGGGGGCGGGGGCAGCCCTCCGCACAGTCATCTAGAAGCCCAGACCGTCCCCTCTGGCATGTCCTCCAGCCTGCGGAGAGGAGCCAGCACGTGGGGCGCTGTGTGGGAAGCTTCCCCTGCGGGTCTGGAAGCGGCCCACACCACTTCCACCTACACTGCCCCAGTCAGGCCTAATCGCACAGCCACACCCGACAGGAGCCTAGCAGAAGTCGCCTAGCTGGGTGCCCGGGACGGGAAGGAAACAGGTTTCAATGGAAACATGGCTGTGTCTGCCACTGGGTGAGGGTTCCAATAAGAAAGAGAACATTCCAGTGGCCTGGGTTCTTGAGTGGGAGCCGTAGGTGATGGGAAATGAACCGGCCCTCCCCCTTGGGCGAAACTCTGAAGATACCGAGTGTATCATCCTCCCTGGCCCGTCCCACACTTCCAACACATGGACACAGAGCCTTTTCCACACATCTCTGCCGTAGGACAGCTGCCTGGCTCTCGCTGGTTGTCGGCCGCCAGCCCCCCGAATGTGTGGTGTCTGCAGCAGGACGTCTCTCGTGACTCCGAGGAGCGAAGCCCTCACAATGGCAGCTCAGGGGGAGTCCCTCTGGACCCATAGTTCCACAGCTGGGCATCACCCCCATCCTCACCCCACTGGACATACGGAGAGGAGTCCTGCTCACCCATCTGGCCAACACAGCCAAGAAAGCTACAGGGGGTCAAGAAGGCCTTCCAAAGATCAGCATAACTCAGGGATATCTCAGTTTCCCCTTTGATTCTTCTACTAGGATTTGACTTTTTCCACAGGCATCCTAAGTCCTCCCCATACCTTCCCTTCCACACAAACAAAGATACTGTCCTCCATTCAGAAAGAAAACCGCCACCTTCCTAGGCCTGCTCTGGGAAGCTTGTGAGGCCCCATCCTACCCCAGTCTGGGAAACCAGAGGCGCTTACTTGCCCACAGGGGCGGCTGTGTGAATGCTGTTAATAACCTGTTCCTTTAATCCACCAGCTTTGTCGGACACAGCTGTTGGAACCCATCGGCATGAACGAGAGCAAAAGAAACACCGGGCTGATAGATCTAAACGGCCTGGAGAGATGGATCCACGGACATGTGTTGAACGGATCTTGCAAAATCTGTAACTATGGGAAGGGAGGAAGAAAACCATCAACGCCCAGAGGCATCTGGAAATGAATGGGAGACTGTCTGGGTGTTGCTCAACGGTGAGCTGCCTTCCCAGGGGCCTTGCCAGGCTCCGGAGCAGGCCCCGCTGAAGGCTCATTTCATCCCCGCTGGAAGGAACACAGGGAGCTGGTTCAAGGTTGCAGTGTCCTTTGAGCAGTAAAGAGCCAATGATGCCAGGGCATGAGAAGGGCATCTCTCCCATGCGAGAGGTGAGCCGACAAGCGTCTACCTGCACAAGATGTGTTTACAGGAGCAGAGCGAGGTGTCTATTTGCCTCCAACACATGTGGTCAGAGAACAGAAGCTCATTCATTCCCGATTTGCCCCAAAGCCTAACCCCTCTCCCTTGACGGCACTGACCTCCATGGGTCTGTCGGAAGCAGGCCGACGATCTGAAACGCGAATGCCTCTTCTTCATCGTGATCCTTAAAAACGGCAGGAGATACTTCTGGTCCTGCTGGCCTTGCCACGGCTGGTAGACATGCCCTCAGCCCCCGGCGGGACCTGGACACCAGGTCAGGCTGAGCTCCTGCCCCCCAGGAGGCCACACGCTGGAGGAAGCAGGGCCAGCTGGCTGTGCGGTCACCGGCCCCCAATGTTGGTGACTCTAGGAGACTTACTTGTCTGTGGTTCGGTGTCCTTGTCTATCACTTGGAATGAATGACTAGGACCCAGGCAGATGACAATGCATGGGAAGTACTTCAAGTGTCAGGGCTCCCGGGCATCACCGTGGTGACTTTGGAGACCCAAACCAAGTCCCAGGCATTGCTCTTACCTGTCTGAACCCCGCTCCGTCCCTCCTGCCAATTCCAACCCACCTACACGCCCCGCTATGCCCTGTCACCAGCGCCCAGAGCTGAGGGGACGATGTGCCGACCTCAAGGGGCACAAAGGGAGCAGCCATGAGAGGGCAGGGAGCCTCCCCACAGGGTTGGGCCTGGGCAGGAAGCGCCACACAGCCCAGGGTCACTCTGGAATTGGCTCCTGAGACAGTCGTTCTGCCACTTGGGGAAACCAGTGCTCCCCCCCACACACCCATGTGCCCGCCTATCTGCTGACAGCCCATCTCTGCACTTCCACAAGAAATAAAAGTCCATCGGCCCTTGTTTTGCCAGTCCACACACCCCTTTCGTGCTATGTGAAACAAAGTGTCCCATCTTTGCACTGATTTCTCAGCCTGCTTTTCAGCACAGCGAGAGCAAGCTCCTCGAGGGCGGGGAGGAGGGCAGGGGCCAAGACCGGGGCTTGGCGCTGAGCCCACCGCTCTCAGGCCGGCGAGATGGGCTGAAAGGTGGGGAGACAGCAGAGGAGACACAATGGACCCAGGACCCCGACGCTGTGGCCGCACCAGCCTCTGCCATCCGACCCCCCCCCCCCATCAGGACCCCATGGTCCCTGCACCTCCAGCAAACCTGCTGAGCCCACAGCCTCCTCCACCACCCACCCCAGGCGGGCCAGCCTCCCGTTCCCCAGCCCTGGTGAGGGCACCCATCCACCCAGTCCCCCACATGGAAGCACCAGCCTCCAGACACCTCCTCCTCCCTGACCTCACAGCAGTCACCCTCCAAGCCCCTCCAAGCCCCTCCAAGCCCCCAGGAGACTCTCCTCTCTCCCTCCCTCCAGCCACAGTCCCCTAGACAGGCAGTAACTCCCCCACCCCTCCCGACAGGCCCTGCCCCCCAATCTTGGCGGTTAGGCGGCCCCTCCCTCACCTCGTCCACTTTGTCCACTTTCTGCAGAATGTTCCAGAGGAGGTGTGGGGTCCAGGGGGGGTCCAGGGGGCCAGGCCTGGCTCTACCATGTGACAGCTGCGCGAACTCAGGCAAAGTGACCTCTCAGGGCCTCAGTTGACCCATCTCTGAAATGGTGACAGTACAGCCAGTGCCACGAGGATTGAAGGGGGCCCCAGCCCTGGAAATGTTCCATCCCTCGCATCCCTGCACTCACTCAGTTCCCCTCCATTAGGCAGACTGAGCAAACAGGCCGGCAGAGACTCCAGTGGAGAATGAACTTGAGCTAACTAATGGTCACCTTACGTGGCGATAAGACCACGGCAGGGCATTTGGAATCTGGTTCCACCTGGGGGAAGAGAAGGGGCGTTGCGGTGAAGTATACAGCAGGCGAGGAGAAGCGCGCTTCTGGCTGAAAGTGGGCTCCGGGGAGCACAGCGCCCACAGAACCACGGAAGGGCACCTGCTCCTGTGACGGACCACAGGGCACGTGGCCACGAGGCAGGGCGCTGAAGGGTCTCTCGGGCCCACCTGCCCTGCCACAGACTCCGAGAATGATGCCACATGGGTGACGCCTGGGGACACAGACCATGCATCCACCTCCGCTGCCGGAGAAGGGGCCACGGAGTCTGCCCAGCCCTGGGCTGCGGCTGGGGGGCTGTGCTGTCGTGGGTGCTCTCCCACATTCGATGGTCACCAACTGGAGGAGTGGCCTGGCTGGGCCTGCGCTTGAGGGAGCACAGCCCGGCATCAGTGACTGGGGGTGAAGCCCTGTGAGTCGGGACCAGGGGGCAGTGGAGGCCACCGGACAGGGACACCCTGGAGAGACGACAAGGAAGCACAGCGCGATTCGGGACTGGTCAGCAGGGCCAAGCCAGGGGAAGGAGGAGGATGCCCTCGCGCCGTCCACCCTGCAGGGCTAGCCCTAATCCCATGGCTCTCAGGCCAGAGACTGCTCTAAGCTAGCAGGAGAGAGGGGGTGGGGGAGCCAGAAACAGACAGACAGACAGATAGGGAGCGAGGGCTGGAGGACCGGAAGGAAAGGATTATGGTTCAAAGGAAATGACTTCATGATGGAGAAACCAGCTGTGCTACGACGACATGTGCCTTTGTGGAGGGGGGCAGGGGGAGGGTATGGGGACAGACGGCAGGTACAACGAGGGATACCAAGAAGTCAGGATTACCATGAAGCATGAGGAGTGAAGAGCCTTCAAGACAGAGCTGGAAAAGGCTTGAGGATAAGGAAAGGCGCAGACTCCGGTCAGTTGTTTAAGGACAGAAAAAGTTAGGAAAACACTGCCCTGGGTTATTTGCCTCCTACACAACCGAGGTATTCTCCAAGGTTCGTGAGAGCTGGCACGAAGCCCCAGGATCCTTCATTAGGTTAGCCACACCAGCTTGCTCTGGTTTATTACCTTTACCTTGCCTCAGAAGAGCTCGCTCCATCTGGTCGCGGCTGTTAAAAATGTGCTTGGCTTTCTTCTTAAAAATAAAACCCCAATCAAGGGATGAAAGAAAGTGCTTTGGAGCCTGTCCAGGGAACCACTGCATACAGGTGGGGATAGAGGAGGGCCGGGGGTGATTGAGGGGAGGAGGGCGGAGGGGGAACCGAACGCTGGGGCAGGCGATCCGGCTGACATAAGCACCTCTATTAATGAATGGGAGAAGCCAAAGGAAGTCTTTCAATGCTCAGACCCAGCGAGGATCTGTAATTTAGGGCGCGCAGAAGGAGTGGTCGGGGAGCAAGGGAGAAGAGGTGTGAAAGTATATGGCAAGAAGCATACAGCTACTTTTAGCTAGGTAACAAGAGACTGCTATTAAAAGTCTGCTTTGAAATTTAAAGCAGCATATGGTCACAGCATCGTTGTGCAAGCGGGGTTCCTTTGCCTGCTAACTCCTGAACTACCCAAGGCGAGGCTGGGCCGCGGCGGGGCCTGGAAGGTGGGCCCACCGCCCAGCTGCCACGGTCGGGGCGGCCACGCACAGCCTCAAGCAGGCACGCCCACGTGGCTCTACTATGGTGCAAGGACAAAATGCACTCAATGCAAGACGGTTTCCCATGACCTTCTACCCACCCGAGCAGAAGGTCTGAAAACAACTGCGGGGTCTCGTGCTGGGTCACGGTCATGGTCAGAACTCCCTCCAGCTGCCCGCGCGCAGCAGTAACGGGCCCACTCCCCGGCCGTGTCAGACCTCTGAGGCCAGCTTGTTTGGGCTAGGGGAAGCAGTCCTTGAAGCAAAGGCCACCCTGTGTGAGCGCGGCCATCGGGGCTCGCCGCTGCAGCCACGACACAGGTCCGGGATGTTTCTTAAACTCAAGGTCTGGGTGCCCTTCGGGGGCAGACGGGAGTGCACACATTCCTGTCCATCGGGCCCCCTTCCAGCTTCCATTTCCCGAGGAGGGAGACTCCACTGAGGGGCGAGGGCTACCCTTTCCGTTCCAAATCCTTGCTCAGTCAACAACACTCAGTGTGGGAAGAGTATTGCTATAAATTACAATACAAATTGATTAATGCCATAAAAATGTGACTGAAACCACCGGCCCTTGCAAACAGTGGGGCTTATGTTGTCTGCTCAGCTCTCTGAAGGAACATTGCCCTTAAGACTTTGTGTATTGTTCACCCTTTTTCTTGGCACACACACAAAATCCAAAGCCTATAATAATGCAGGTCATTAAGCCAAACAACTGCATTTGGACCTTTTTCAAGGGAGTGATTCAGGCAAGCGCTCTGCTCACGGAATCAGTTTACATTCGGGGTGTTATCAGATGCTACCCTCCTCTGAAAAGCGGTCATCAGAGCAACCCCGAGGTGTTTGCTTGGTTACAATGGGCTTTCCCGTGGCCACTAGGTGGCGCTGTTTACCAAAGCGGGCGGCTGGGGCCTTGGCGCCGCTCAGGACACGGGGGAAGCGTCCGTCTTAGGTGCACAGAAATATACGTGGGAGGCAGAGGGCCATCCTGTGAGAAGCAGCCGAAAGTTTTATTCCGGAAGAAGCCCCCCAGATGTGGTCGGAAAGGACTCCATCCCTCACTGTATTTGAGGAACCAAGGACGGGATGTAGAGGAGCCGCTTCAGACCCGCACCTGCCGGCTGGTCCCCGCGCTCTGGGAGTCACAGGCTATCCCGGCCCGGCTCTGCCACTGACTGCGCTGTCTGGCTCCCGCGGGTCACTGTGGCCATGATCCCAAGCACCAAGAAACTCGGTGAGGACGGCCTGGTCCGCGAACACACAACGAATGTGAAAGCACCCTGAAAAGATAAAACGTGCCTCCAACATATACTATTATTTTGTTACTTATTATCAGAAAACAGACAGATAAGCTGAAGAAGGGGGGCATAAGGCAGTGGCTGGTGCAGGACAAGTCGTCTTGCAAAGTTAGGTTATCCGATGCTCTTTAACATAACTTCTCTTTGATTAAACTCATTTCTTTTTTTTTAATTTTATTTATTTATTTGACAGAGAGAGAGAGCACAAGCAGGGGAGCAGGACAGGGAGAAGCAGATTCCCCGCTGAGCAGGGAGCCTGATGCGGGACTCGATCCCAGGACCCTGAGATCATGACCTGAGCTGAAGGCCGACGCTGAACCAACTGAGCCACCCAAGTGTCCCCATCAAACTCATTCCTTAGGTAACCTTTAAAAAATGAATCATGGCGAAGGGCATACATGTGTGGCAGTCAAGACCACTAGGTAAGCAGTGCTGAGGAAACCCTGTGGCCCAGGACCGGAGCAGGGTACACGCACGAGCCAGGAGGCGGCGAGGTAGCAGTGGGGCCAGGCAGAATGGCTCTGGGACTTCTGTCTGCGGCGGTCAGCAGGAAAGGCTAGCTGGGAATTTGGGAATTTGGCTTGGGAATCCCTGCCTCCGTGTATGGCAAAGCGATCACAAACCAGGAAAGCTGGGTTTAAGTTCCACAGTCACCATGAAAGTGTGACGACCGAGAAGTTTATTAAAAGCGGCATGTATATTTTTTAAAAGCAGTAGAATTTTAAAGGAATCAGATCGCTGGATCTGGGCAGGAGTATTTCACTCCGGGATCTTCCGGAGCTAAGGTAAGCGTGCAAGAGAAAGCATTTCGGGGCACATAGGTAGCATTTGCAAAACTACGGATCTGATCTCTTGGATAGTAAGGAAAGTGTTTTGTTTTAGCTTTTTTAATTAAAAAAAAGGGGGGGGGGGCGCCTGGGTAGCGCAATCGTTAGGCGGCTGCCTTCGGCTCAGGGCGCGATCCCGGCATTCCGGGATCAAGTCCCAGGTCAGGCTCCTCTGCTATGAGCCTGCTTCTTCCTCTCCCACTCCCCCTGCTTGTGTTCCCTCTCTCGCTGGCTGTCTCTCTCTATCAAATAAATAAATAAATAATCTTTAAAAAAAAATCACCATTTTCAGATGAAGATGCTGTTTGCCTATAAACACGAAACTTAAATAAAAAAAAAAAAAAAACCCAACAGTGCCTCCTGCCTAAATAAATCTGGAACACGCTGGATGGATTACAAATGAAGCGTACTCAGAAGAACTTGGAACCTCCAGCAGGTGGAAGCTAATGGGCAGTGCCTTGTGAACATATTTGGTCACAGAACCCTTCTTTGCTAATAAGCCAATCAGCCCTTGTGAGAACTAGTATTTCGTGCACGATTTCTTGAGGTCCACCATCCCAAACGAATGGCGCATTCAGGCCGGTATTAACTGGAAGTCAGGTTGGTACCGACTTCCTTCCTGGCACTTGAGTAAAAATTCCTGGTCGAGTTTTGTCAAAACAGTAGCAACAAGTCAAGGACACACGGGAGGAGAGGAAAGGGACACAGACGCTCAACCCGCAGCGTACAGTCGAGAACGCAAAGACCCCAAACTTGCGATAACACATTTGAATGCTCTAGTTAGACTTCTGTGCTAGGGTTTATGACACTGTTTGGATCTCACTTTATGCACTAAGCTTCCGAGAAGTCATACAACCTGAAGCATGACAAACAAATAAGTCCAGAATACCGGAGAAAGAACTCTGTTTAAAGCACCTACAGCAACACAATGAAACTCTTTGTGGTGCGATGGCCGCCACGTTTGGGTGGCCAGCGCCTTCTCGGGCTTTGGTCCTTTGATCCTGACCACAAGCCTGGGAGATGGGCGGCCCTCGGGTTCAGAGCCCTACAAGCAGGCTCACTGCCTCCCCCGGTTTCCAGATGAGGAAATTGAAGAACCAAAAATAAAGGACTTTTTCCCTTTAAAGGAGAGAGACGAAGTTCTCATGTGCGACATGCTCCTCGTTCTTTTTTTTTTTTTAAAGATTTTATTTATTTATTTGAAAGAGAGAGCAAGAACTAGGACAAGCAGGGGGAGGGACAGAAGGAGAAACAGACTCCCTGCTGAGCAGGGAGCCTGATGTGGGACCGGATCCCAGGACCCTGGGATCATGACCTGAGCCAAAGGCAGACGCTTAACCCACTGAGCCACCCAGGCGCCCCAGGATGTTCACTACTCTTACGAAATCATTGTTAACTATATATGTTGAAACTTTTTGTAGCTTCAGAAAACAGAATGCTGGGTATTTAAGAGTGAGCTACTGAAAATGGATTTAATAGAAGCGTTAAAACCAGTATAGAAAAGTCAGTGAAGTGTGCTATGTCCAATTCTGAGGAGACGGAACATAAGGAAGCTTAAAGAGCATCCAAAGAATGTCAATTTTACTCATGAAACAGGGGCGCCTGGGGGCCCAGTCGGTTAAGCATCTGCCTTCGGCTCAGGTCAGGCTTCTCCCTCTGCCCCTCCCTCTGCTCGTGCTCTCTCTCTCTCTCAAATAAATAAAAAAAAATCTTAAAAAAAAAATAAATCTTGAAACAAATGATCCAAAGTACCTACTTAGCCAGAGGAAGTGAACCTGATGAGTAGCTTACAGATTTCACTGTTATGATTTTTGCTGCTGTGTGAGCTCAAGCAAGTTGCTGCCCTTCTCTGAGTCTCAGGCTACAACCGCAATGCTCTAAGTCTGCAATGTCAGTGAGGCTCTGGAGCAAATGCCCAGAGGCAGTTAGCATGTAGAGGCCACCAGGTTCTAAGCTGGGTCAACTTGCCCACTTCTGGCCATGGCAGGTGGGTTGAGAACTGGCCCAAAGGAAGCCCTGCAGGCCTGTGAGGTCTGCTGTGCATGGAGGGTGACTAGCCCACTGCGGTTGTGAAGCCTGAGGTGGCCCCCCAGGATCCCCACCTCCTGCTGCTCACATCTGCCCTCAAGTGTGGACAGGTGCTGTGACTTTCTTCTCCCCAACACAATATGGACACTGGAACAGGATGTCACTCCTGTGATGACCTGACATTGTGGTTGACGTGACCTTATGGCTTGCTGGCCTTGAAGAAGCTAGCCGTCATGTTGTGAAGGCCAGTGGAGGGGGCCACATGGCAGGGAACCACAGGAGGCCCGAGGAACCGAGGGCAGCCTCCAGCCAACAGCCAACGAGGAAATGAAACTCAGTTCTACGGTTTCAAGGAAACGAGTTCCACCAATGACCTGCTGGAGATCAGAAGTGGAGTCTTCCACTGTTGAGCCTCCAGATGAAAACGCAGCCCAACTGGCACATGGACCGTGGCCGGTGACATCATGAGTGGAGGCCCCAGCTAAGCTGCACCCATGCCCTAAACCACAGGATTTGTGAGATAACAAATGTGTGTTTTCCAAGCCACTCCGTTTGTGCAGCAATAGTCAACTTATACACCCACCCATCAAGGGTGTCCAGTATTAGAGGCTGAGTCACAGAGAGGGCCTGCTGGCAGGGACGGGAGCACTGGGGGTCGGTCATGACAGCCGGTTGACCAGAGTGAGGACTCCAGTTCTGCACAGGGCTGGCCCTCCATGTACACCCCTCCCTCTGACTTCCTCCCGTCTTTCCCCGAAACCTGCTCATCACCCTGTGGTTTGCGTCTCAGAGGGTGCCCCCGCAGCCTTGCAGCAGCCCCGCCAGGGGAAAGCCAGAATTCATCATGGATTCCACCCCCCACCCCCAACCAATCCCCAAGTCGTTCTGATTTTTCCTCTGAAAATTATCTCAACTCCAAACCCTTTTCTGTTTCTGCTTGGCCTCTCCCCAGTTCAAACTCTCATCTTCAACTATCTCAACGACTCAACAGCAAGAGACTCACCGATCTCACTTTCTCCCGTGTCACACCCCTTGTAAATATCACGAGTGGCGATGAGACTCATGGCACCGTCTTACTCTGCATCTCCGATAACCTCAGCACAGCACACAGATTTATACATATGCACACTCACTAAATCTCTCCAAAGACCCTAACAAGAAAAGTGCTATTATCCCCATTGTAGAGATGAGAAAACGCTCGGAAAGATTTAGTAACACGTCAGTGGGCACAGAGCTTCGAAGCCAAGGCAGGAAGCTGCTCTATTCAAGACCCACCTTCTTTCCACAAGCCACCCCCCAGCTACAAACAATCCTTACAACTGGGCCTGGAAGCTTCTGCGGTCCTGCCCTCAAGGACGGGGTCCCGCAGGCAGAGGAGACAAAGGAAGCTCCAAGCTCCATGCAGCTTTCCTTCCCCTTCCAGATGGGTTATTTATGTCCCTGCCATTCTGCAGAACACCCCGCTAGCACACACAATCCTATGGTTGTGCTCACACCGCAGCTTACAACCTGACTCTTATGAGTGTCCACGCCCCCCGCCCAACAACCTGGAAGCCCCCTGAGGGCAGCGCTGCGTTCTATTCCATCCTGTATCCCCAGTGCTTAGCCCAGAGCTCAGGGTGTTGGTTGAAATGATGTCTTCTGCCCACGAAATGCAGCAGCAGCCCTCAGCCCTACAGCACCGGGAGTGTGTAAGCTGATTTAAGGCAAGGCTCATTTCATTTACGCGGAAGCCCTACCATCACCCACCTGGGCACCCACCTGGCACAGGGGTTTGCACAAATAGCTAATGGACAAACACCTGTCACATAACGGGCTCTCCCTAGCCTACCCGCGACCTTGCTGGGCTCATGCCCTCCTTCCAGGGAGGGGAGTCCACAATCGCCCCTGTCCACGTGGACCGTTGGGCTGTACCTCCTAGGGGACCTCTAGAAGCCTCGGGATACAAATAATATGTTTGGGAGCATTTGGAGCACGCCAGACGTAGGCAGAAGAGTGACCCCTAGTGGTCCTCGCTGGCTTTGTGGATCTGTGAAGCACTAGGACACGCGAGAACGCGTTCAGTGGGGAAAGATGTGTACGTTTAAAGACTCTACCATTTAGAAAGAGCACTGAATGACATATGAGGATTCTGACGATCACGACAGAATAAACAGCCGGAGCACGGCATAGTGAGTATTAAATAAACCTCTTTATTATTGTTAAAACACACACCTAAGGTAGCAGTGACTAGAACACATTTCATCTATGTGTTAAAGTCTATGAAATTTTCAATTTAAAAAAATGCTTTAAGGGGCTCAGTCAGTTAAGAGTCTGATCCCAGGGTCGTGGGATGGAGCCCCTCGTCGGGCTTCCTGCTCCATGGGGAGCCTGCTTCTCCTTCTCCCTCTGCCTCTGCCTCCTGCTTGTGCTCTCTCTCTTTCTCTAACGCTCTCTCAAGTAAATAAATAAAATCTTTAAAAGAAATAAAAATAAAAAATAAAAAATGCCTTAAGGGGCTCTGATGAACATTCCAAACAAGGTGTACAGACAGCGGGTATATCACAGTGTGTATTTCTTAAAAGACATGTTTTTAAATGACTCTTATCTTAAAAAATAAATGTCCTCCCCCAGAATCACTATTATTTTGCAATAAGAGAATTTGAAAGAAATATCTATTCAAACCAGGGCTCCAGTTCTACCAGAACCGTCCAGCGGGTCTGCGTAAACAAGCATATCCCCTCTCTAGAGACACATTTTCAACTTCCTCCATTGTGCCGTCTTCCCCATGGCCATTTGTTACGGTGGAAGTTCAGCATTGAGCAAACGGGTCTTCTTATGCTCACTTTCTGATTGGATTGTCTTTGCTTCGGTGGCAGGAGGCTGGCACTCCTTTTTCTGATGGACAGACAGAGTAGGGGGGAAAAACCAAACAAACCTCAGTTTCTTTTGTGAAACAGAAATTCCACCAGAATTTTCTCCCTGATTGAGCTCAGAAACAAAGTTCATGGCACCCTCGCGGGGTTACAGTAACACGTGAAGTCCGTCTTCTTCCCGTATTTGCTGAACTGTGTGCTTATAAATCCCGGGCCTCTGAAATAGGCTGAAATATTCTCTTCCCCAAGCCCCAGACAGTCACGTTCAGGTGCTCACACACGTGGGCCACCCTGACCGAGCTGCCCGCTGCACGCTCAGCCCGAGACTAAACCCTGCACCCGCCACACTTAAAACCTCAGGGGAGGCGCTCGGGGTCCCTGCAGAGCAAACCGTCCCTCCCTCGGCATCAGCTGGACACCGACTGTGCGCAAAGCAATAAAGCCTGCCGTGCTCCAGGAAGAACCCTCGTAAGTGTCAGCCTTCCACGCTCTGTGAGTCTCACGTCCTCAGCACGCCCCCTTTGCACACCCTTTAGTGCAAGCCCTCCACTTGTTACTCTTACGTCAGCCACACACATTACACACGTAATGCTCAAGAAAGAAGCTGAAGGAAATGTCAGTGTTTAAAACTGCTTTCCAGTCCCTTACCTCTTTGATATTTAAGTTTCTTCATCCCATAAGATGGAAAAATTTCTAGAAAATTCTTTATACAAAGCAGCCAAGTGATGGAAGCCATGGCTCTCTGTCACAATTTTCGTCAAGCTCCCATGAAAGAAGCAGTGGCATTGGTGTCCCCTCCCAAAGACAAAGGCCCCGCGGGGCTGCTCCGTGGGAGGCACTGAGCGGGGTGCCACAGGGAAGCAGGGGGAGACCCTAGCCCTGCCCGAGACAGTGGTCGGTGGGAAAGAGGAGCACAGACGGTGAAGGCAGGTGGCAAGGAGGATCCGACAGGCTGCTGAGGAAAGAGAGACGGCAGCCAGAGCAGGGGGACATGAGAGGCCTTCTGAGGTGAGAAGGTGGGAGGCCGTGAAGGAGTCAGGGCTGCCGCACCCCGTGTGGGACAGCGTCCCCTCGGAGGGAGGAGCCCCTTTCCAGGGCGGTGGCTAGAACTTGATGAGCGGTGAGGACAGAGAAGATTCCAGGCAGGATGGGCTGTGTGATAAAAGGCATAGCGTGATGGGGGAAGGCACTTTGCAAAGCACTGACCTTCACAGTCCCCTGACGAGGCCACTGCAGCCTCTCTGTTTTATGGGTGTGCCCCAGTCACAAAGCTGACATGGGGCAGAGCCAACCTTCCGATGGAGGCCTGTCTGGCTCTGGGGCCAGAGGCAGTGTCCTTCACACTAAGCGTGACGCATGAGAGCCACACTGCAAGGATGAAGGGTGAGAGGGTGTCAGCGAGCGAGGAGGCAGAAGGCCCCTGGGGCTTTGACAGGAGCAGCTCCGGGATCCCTCCAAGAGGTCTGTGCTTCCGGGGGGGCGGGGGTGCTGTAGGCCAGCTGCCTACTTCCGGAGCCGTGGGGCACCGCCATGCCGACTCCGGTTGCACACTTAGTTGAGGCAGTCCCGTTATTGCCTCGAATGCTGCCAAATCATTCGCACTTCTGTGGGGCAGGGGCAGAGTCTGGGGGTGATATAAGCCAGCTGCTAAAGCGGGGTGCACACTGTGGATGGAAGCGGGGAGAGACCTGAGTGGGAAGACCACAGTGACCACCAGACCAGACCACCAATGACGGGTTACCCCAAAGCAGGTGCAGTCAGGGGAAAGAAATGGGAAGGAAGGAGCCGGGGAGAGTTAAACAATTGAAAACTTCAACTCTTTGGAGGCCCCTGGGGAGGAAGAAGGGCCAGCAAACATTGCTAAGAAGAACAGGCCAGAAAAGGACGGGAAGGCTCGCTCAACCCAGAAGCTGCGGTGGGGGGCATCGGGGCAGTCACGAATATCTACTTCCAACGTGGCAGGAAGCTCAGACGGCGCGGGCGGACTTCAGACCTGGGGCTGCAGACATAATCCTTGCCCGACGTGCTAGGGCAACGGCTCTAGCCCTTACCTCGCCTTGCCTCTTGGTAATGGTCCTTAAGAGAGCCACCGCTTGACAAAGAAACTTTAATTAAGTGCTTCATCAAGACGACATGACTATATCTGTGCTATTTAACTCAGTTTAGCCAACACTTCAGATCGTACAATGGGCAGAAACGGTGGGAGGCCCAGAGACTGAGTTGAAGAGCCCTCGGTCTGTGTGCTCCCGGGGCTTGCTGTGCCTTCCAAAGAGCACAGAGAGAAGCAGCAAGTACCCGCGTGAGGGGCTGATAAGGAACGTCCAGGAAAGCCACCAAGAAGTGGATCCCTTGGCATATTCTGGGACTAGTGCGCAGGTGGGAGGCGTGGAGGGGGGAAGGATGGCGGACGACAGGGGGAGGCTGAAGGCAGCCGGCGTGCTGGGTCCGGGCCTTAGCCTGCAGCCTCAGAACATTCGGGGTGAAGAGATGATCAGAGCTGGACTTTGGAAGGGTAATTGATTGTCGTATAGTATTCTTCAATAAACCTGAATTTTAAAAAGAAAAAGAAAAGAAAAAGAAAAAGAAAAAGAAAAAGAAAAAGAATGGACAAGAGTGAAGGCAGGAAAGGAATGAGACCCAGAACAGTCTGAGGCGCAGGGAGAACCAGGAGAAACCAAAGACAGGAAAGCATGAGCAAAAACTGAAAGAGACCTCTGATTTGCAGGAAATCGGAAATACCTATTTTTGATAGGAAGTCACTGGTGACTGCCGCAGACAGCCCAGCAGAAATGGAGATGACAAATTGGCATTGGTTCGCGTTCCTGGAACACGAGACTCCCTCTCCTGGGCATGTGGTAAATAATAGGTTTTACCATTAAAGACGAAAAGGGGAAAAAATGGGTAATATTTTCCTACACCTACACGATTCAAGCCTCTCTTTAGAAAACAAAACAAAACTATCCACACACCAAACACGATTTCTCCCCAGTAAAGGGCACTGCACAGCAGGAGTCGAGAGGTGGCCGATCGCTTTCGGGAGGTGCTGCCAGTTATCAGAGCCCTTCGGGAAGCGCCACCCCAGAGTGTCCACGACCAGGACACCGTCCCCAGCACTGCACAGGCTCAGCTGGCCGCCCACCGCTGCAGGACCCCTGTAACCACCCCACCCCCCCCCACCCCCGCCCCGAGCTGAGAACCTGGCCGCAGCTGGGGTCTCAGCTGTGCCGGTGAGGAAGCTTCGAGGCCGAGGCACCCTGCCTTCGCCTGCTCGCCTGCTCGCTTAAAGCCAGCCTGTGACTCAGGAATGTAAGTCCCAGTCGTCATTTACATACGTAACCACAGGTTTAAAATAACCCTACCATACATTTGTTTTCACTGGGTAAATCAGATTTTAGGGAGGCTTTTCTGGGGGTAACTACTGAAAACACGTGGGGATTATTTGGTGAAGAAGTTAATCAGTTTACCCTTTTGATCGCTGTGGTTCACTCACAGAGATGCATTCGGTTTAACTACTCAAAATAATTGAGCTTGTGTTATTTCTTTTTTAAGATTTTATTTATTCATCTGAGAGCACGTGAGTACCAGCAAGGGGAGGGGCAGAGGGCGAAGCAGAATCCCCGCTGAGCAGGAAGCTGCCCCTAGGGCTCGAGCCCGGGACCCTGGGATCATGACCTGAGCCCAAGGCAGCCGCTTACCCGACTGAGCCCCCCAGGCGCCCCACTAAGCTTGTTTTAAAATATAAAGTTGACAGAGCCCACTTTCCTAAGGATTTTGGAGCTCCCAAGTCGTTCAGACGCCTGGCCCTCCGTGGATGCGCCCGGAGAAGATGTTCCAGGGGGAGAGGGAGAGACCGGACGCTGAACAAAAGCAAGTCCGCCCTCGTGGCAGCTGGGGCTTCAGTCCTGCTCCGGCCTAACCACGCAGATGCTTCGCCGCCTGGGTGGGGGCTTCTCCTCGGCTTGGCCATGCCGCAGGGGTCCGCAGACAACCACCAAAGACACCACCATTCTACCCAATGAACGCATGTGCGAATCCTCTAGCGGTACTTTGGACACTACTACCGGTACCACGGATGTTGCTGGGCGGCACCCAAGGGAGTAGAAATGAATAGTTGGCTACACTACATCGGAACGCGCTCTAGCATTTAAATTAGACAAAGACAGGAGGAGGGTGCGTGGTATCACAGAAGTTTCTTTCTTTCTTCAGAGAAAAGATTCGCCGGAAACCCAAGGGCCCAAATTAGTTTTAAAATTTTTACATTCTTGGGCGCCTGGATGGCTCAGTCGGGTAAGTGTCTGCCTTCGTTCGGCTCAGGTCATGATCCCGGGATCCTGGGATCCAGCCCTGTGTCCCGGTCCCTGCTCAGCGGGGAGCCTGCTTCTCCCTCTGCCCCTCCCCCTGCTCGAGCTCTCTCTGTCTCTCAAATAAATAAAATCTTTAAAAAAAATGTTTACATTCTTTCCAAAATCCTCAAAAAATGAAATTTCTGTAGTAACTCCTAAAAAAAGAAGGTGGGTAGTTGTTACCAGCAATATGCATTTTTAAAAGCAGCATTGCCAGCGAGTCAGACAGCAGCAGCCTGATTACAAATTGGCAAACAGTTACACCTAAGCCTGATAACGACAAACCTACAGGATCCCTAATAGCCCAGGTACGTTCACTCCAATTTCTTGACCAGATTAACAGAGGAGAACAAAGTCAACCACATTTTTAAAAAGATAGGACAAACAAGACATCACTACTTCCTCTAGCAGTTTTATCTGTTCACAGCCAAAAGATAAAAGTCAAAACATACGAAGGGATACAGGCTTAGGGAAAATCCACGATTCCCTCACTTTAAAGTGGATAGCAAAAAAGTAAATAAATACAAGATAAAAATAAAACAAAATAAAGTGGATGGCAGAAGACAACCGGCCAGACCCAGGTCTGACCCCAAATGCTGAAGTCCGCACCCCTGTAGAACAGGGATTGCCACAGGCCCCCGAGCTGAAGAGGAGACCCCGCAGAAGCTCAGATCAATGGTGTCACGCTACCCCTTGTGCAATACTGATCTACCAAGAAAAGGAAATAGTAAGTACTTGTGAAAATGAACACAAGTCAAAATGGGAGAGTGAGCTCAAATGCCAGTCCCTCCTGTGTCCTGACACCTGCCTTCAAGTCCTAGTCCAGAAAGACTCCAACGGCCAAGAGGAGAGAGGGCCACTAATTGACGCAGTTTGACCGAGTTATGAAAGCTGCACTCCAGAAGGGCATTGACAGACGGAAAAGGAGGAAAGAAGGGGCCGTGGAGAGGAGAGGTTGACTGCCCAACCGGAGCCCCGAATTTGCAGACTGAGCAGCAGGCATAGGGAGCATGGCCGGGAACAGCAGTCAGTCAGAGGTGTGCTGGCAAACAGCCCGCCCCGCTCCCGAAGGCAACACAGCCTATCACTAGGGCTCTGTTCTCTACAGAAAAGAGAGTGCCTGGGGAGAACCACGGAGGCCAGCCTGGCAGCTGCCCCCCTCCCCCGCCAGAGTGCGCTTCCCTGGTGTAGATGTTAGGGGTCTGCAGCACCGTGACTGGTTTTCCGCATTCACCCCAAAGTCAAGCCTGCTGCTTCACAAGCCTCACTCAGGTATCCGGAGCGCCTGGCCCGTCTCTGTAGTCCCTTGTCAGGGCTGGACGACCAGGTCACCAGATGCTGCAGCTTCAAGAAAATAAAGAACAGAATAGAGAGAAAAACTGGATAAAAGTTAAATGAAGGTAACTCTGGGAATAGAACTTTCCGAAGACCTAACATCCTCAGAAAGTCATGTTATAGGGGTGCCTGGGTGGCTCAGTCGGCTGAGAATCTGTCTCTGGGTTTAGACCAGGTCGTGATCTCGGGGTTGTGAGATCAGGCCCTGCCCAGTGTGGAGCCTGCTTAAGCCTCCCTCTCTCCCTCTCCCTCTCTCTCTCTCCCCCTCCTCAGAAGGCAGGCAGGCAGGCAGGCAGGAAGGGGAGGAAAGAAAGGAAAGAAAAGAAGAAAGAAAGAAAGAGAAAAAGGGAGGGAGGGAGGAAGGAAGAAAACCTTTAAAAAAAAAAGTCATGCTGTTGCCTCCATGAGGCCAAGAACTGTTGCTATGAAAAAGGAACAATTAGAGACAAAGAAAGCCTGTGTTCACACACACACACACACACACACACACACACACACACACACACATAATGAGTTAGAAAAGCAAAGCTGTTTGCACTAGTGTAAGCTTCAGGAGGGCAAAGGATTTCGTGTTTGGTCACTGTTGAATCTTGAGAACCTCCGACAGTGTTTGGCAAATCACAGGTGGTGAAAGGAGAGGGAGAGGGAGGGAGGGAGACAGGCAGGGAGGAGGGCGGCTCTGGGAGAAAATAAACCTGGAACATCCAGGGAGAGATGGTGCAGATAGGCGTCTAGGTGGTCCAAAAGCAGAGAGCGGGAGTTCTGGAAAGAAAGCACAGAACAGAGAAGAGAAATATTATTCGAAGACCTTTCAGAAATGCAAGTCTGGAGCCGAAGAGAGGTGAGTGTTCGCTGGAAGATGCTGCAGAGTGCCGGGCAGGGTGAACACGAAAGACCCACGTTCAGATCCGTCACGGCACCGCTTGGATACTGCAGATCAAGAGAGGCCCCTCTACGATTCCAGAGGAGGAGGGGGGAGCAGAGCACCCATTACAAAGGGATGACAAGAGGAATAAGACCGGTTTTTAACAGCAACCACAGGTGCTCGAAGACAATGGAGCAAAGCCTCCCAGTTCCAAGGGCAAATTATCTTGAACTTAGAATTCCATGCCAAGTCAAACTAGCAATTAAATAAAGGGCAAAGGTAACACACTTTCATGAGCGGTGAGAGACTCGGAAAGCTTACCTCTAATGCACCCTTTCTGAAAACGTACTCCTGCAAAATGAGGTTAAAAATCAGTAAAGGAAGCGACGGGAGACTCGGGAACCTGGAACTGACCCGAGTGTCCATGAAAATCAACCTCCGTGCGGCAGTTACGTAGAAGGCCTAGAAAGTCATGAGTCCACATGAGATCGGGCGAAGCGCTGGATGGATCTTCCAAAGATGGAAGGCCTTCCAAAGAAGAATGGAAGCATCTCCCAAGCGACAAAAGAAAATGGCATTGGGGAGAGAGAAGATATCATTATCCTCTCCACCAGGAAAAAGCAATCAAACTTCAGGAAAAATGGGGGGGGGCAGGCGGGGTGGGGAGGACAACACTGCAGAGCGACCCAGGCAACGGATGGGGGCGACCACGTGACTGGACACGAGGCCGCTCTCCTCCGTGTGGCGGCCAGACTGTGGAGCCTGAAGGAGAGGCAGTCACCACAGGGTGCTTGGCCAGCAATGAGTTGTGTTTACGTAAGTCACCAAAATCAAACTGTTGTTGACTGGTATTCAACTTTTAAAATTAATCTACGAATAAAGCGAAAGCTTGAGTTACGGTCACAGAACGGAATGTTCATGTCATTGACCTGATAATATAAAAGCAAAAGGTGTCACAGAGAAGGAGGGGGGGGTCAAGAGATAAGGGGCGGGAGCGTTAATATCCTCACATTCCAGAGTGCGGTGCCAAGAGACGCTGTCAAGAAGTTGCGTGAAGAACAAACAAGACGTTTTAATTTAGTTTTGAAAGGTGTAACTGTCACCAAGAGAGAAGCTAAAAGAATCCTATTACTGTCAAAAATGGGGTAGGGGTAAGGGACACAAAGGGGCTACACCCTTATCTAGCACAGCAAGTCGTCACGGGGAATGGCTGAGGTGAAAATCACGAAATCCGGCTTGAAGAACACTGTTGAGAAACTCAGGAGTATCTACTGAATGACCTGGGAATAGAAATGGTTGAATCTGACTTTTGGGGAACAGGGCTGGCACAGGAAGAGTGGGACTCAAGAGCTTCCATTACAAACACTTCTCTAGAATTCATTAGAATTTTAAAGCACATGTGGTTACAATTTTGATTAATTTTAATGAATTTTAAAATAAAAATATCCAAATCAAGTTTACTACGATAACGTTAACGGTACCTATGTATATTTCCCCCACTGTCCATACTTACCGCTGTTCAGCTTCTATTGTATTGTAAGCTTCTAAACCAACAGAGGTGAATTCTGTATTTAAGTTTATATATTGTAATTCCCCTCATCTAAAACATGTATAATTTTTCCCACACTTTTATGTCACTGGAGTCAGGATGGGTTCACTTAATTGGCAGGTTTTTTTCTTAGTGGTATAATAAACTATGGTGACATCTTAGAATTAATGGTGTCTTGGATTTGCTGAAACAGGATACTTGTAGCAAATTATATGTCTAGGTATTTTCCCCCTACGTCATGTTATGAAACCATAAACTGCTACATCTTCTTCTGCTCGGCCCCTCCCTCATTCTACTCCAGCCATATGATCTTTGGGGTCTTCTCCTCAACACCGTCGGGCCTTTGGACCAGCTGTTCCCTAGCCCAGGAAGTTCCCTGCACCCACCCAAGCAGCTCCTTCAGGGCGCACGCTCTCAATTTAAATGTCATTGCCCGGAGAAGCCTGTTGACCACGCAGTCGAAATCCTGCCCAGAAACACTTCCTATCGTATTACCCAGTTTTATTTTCATCCAGACACTTCCCCTGATTATTTTCATTTCTTTGTCTCCTACATCACTGGAGCATAAGCTCCGGGAGAACAAAGCTCTTGCCTATCTTCAATACCACATCCCAGCACCTAGAACCAAGCCTGAAACCAAATAGGTGCTGAAATATTTCTAGAATGAATACTTTAGGAACATAATGGTAGGCTCTTGGACACAACAGATCATCTTTTAGCAAGTAACCGTGTTTCAAATTTATAAATAACATGGTGTCCTTCTTTTTCTCTGTAAAAGAACCTCATCTGTATAAATTCTTTTGTTAGGAAGGTGCATTTCTGATTGCTATCCAGTTACATGTAATTTTAGAGATACACTAATAGCACACACCCAGAAGAGTTTCCATAGCGTGACATCATTCGTACCATCTTTAATATATTCGTACATCTTCCAGATCGACCTACCATTGACCGCGATGGATACCAAACAGGTAGCAAACTATAATGAAAAGAAAAGGTTGTTTCAGAAACTTCGAGAGTGTGATTAGCTTCAGGCTTTTAAACTTTATGAAGAAAGAGTAGACCTCTCTCCCAAAGAAAAGATGAAATTAAAATTACTGTTTATGCTTCAATTATATTTCCCACAGCCCAGTTCAAAGGATTAATTGAAATAAAGTTTGTCTGATATCACAGAACATCTAACAAGATCATTAATGAGTTACTGTCAGTTTCTCTGATACTTCCGTTTTACATGTACAAGAGGAGAAAATAAAAAGGCTGAAACCTTGAAATAGTGTACTTGTCTGCTTTTTTTTTTTTTTTATTAAAAAAGACCATGATTCTTTAGGAGGTGATACAAGATTGCTTTCCAGTCAGATCATAATTTCCACAATTTCTGCAGTAACTATAAATTTGAAAGGTTCCCACTCTCCCCACCCCAATTCACTTTTGGCACCTGTATGTGAAATGTCACTTTCGAAAAATGGGGGAAAATGTGCTGAATGCTGGGTTTAAATCACAGTACCCCTTTCCTGAGGAAAACTTTTCTGGGTGTTAAATTGAGAATATTGATACAAGAAAGCTTAACAATATCTCATCAATAAAAGCCTTTTTCTAACCAACTCTACGGCTGTCTCAGAAGAAAATTATACTAGAGGTAGCAGCCAATTCTCAGAGGTAAAGGGTAATGGCTTATCTTATCCTTTCCTACTTCTCCTAATTTTAAATTTAGAATTACAGAGCAGTTCTAGGAGAGGTAGCAGAACGTCTGGCACAGGCTCTGGCTTCATGACTTGAGAATACAATGTCAACTCATCGCATTCTTCAGAAGAACTCATTATACTGAAAAGAAGTAAAAGAAGAGGCTCTCTTAACCTGTGCATGCAGAGAGGTTGACCAGAAGGACAAATACCAGCAGAGGAGGAGGGACCTAACCATGTGTGGCAATGAGGAGAGGACGTATCCAAAGATATATTCTTGAACTGATTAGAAAAGTGTGTCACTTATAAAGTATACTACTCTTGAGACTTCACTTAATCTGCTAAACAGAAGCTTCGACACAAGAATCAGGATGCGACAGGAGAGAAATAGCCAACACAGGCTGTAATTGGTTAATATTAAAATATGAAGAATTCAACTTTCATTTCTCATACGTGTGAAGGGTTTAGGAGCTTGTTACTGACCTATTTGGCCTGATTCATATTTATTTTTATTTTTTCGCTGTGCTTCAGATCCACAGGGTATTGCCACGAAACTTATCCCAAAAAATCTCTGAATTTTTATTAGAGCTTGATGGATTTTTTAAAGTACTTCTGTTAAGCTGCTAAGAGTTAGGGAGAGTCTTATCCTACCCCCTCCCCCAAACCTAAGAAGACATTTTTATTTCAAAACGAAAGATGGTGATGTTATAAAACTAGGGAGGGCAATAAGATGCTGTGACAGCACATTTCCTTTTAATTAACACTTATCTCTTGCCTATACGCTACATATGTGATTCAGCTTTGGGGAGGGAAAAGGGGAGGAAGAAGGAAAACTCCAAAACCTCCTGACAAAGTAGCCGTTCCAATGCGTGGACAAGGGCTTATTTCTTCTGCCGGCCACTGATTCACAAACATTTTCCCCATCTAAAGAAGTATGCGTGAATGAGGGTGGGGAGAGCAGGGAACACACCAAGAAGTCGACTACACTCTTCTCTTAATGAGCCCGCCCTGGGTCCTTAGCGGCCACTGACTTCATCCGCCATCTTGGCTTTCACAGTAAGCAACATCTTTCTTTAAAACTTTTCTTGTTCTTGCTGCTTTTCTTGCCGTTCTTGTCTTTATTCTCAGACATCTTTTTGGCTCTGATTTCTCTCATTAGGTCAAAGAACACCTGGGGTGGGGAGGAAGGAGGGAGGAAAAAGCATTTAATGATTTCACAAAGCAATTGCACTAAGCAGGCTACGTAGTTACATTTTAAAGCATAAAGCAGCCTCATTTTTATAAACCCTGCACCAAAATTTGCACCAGACTTTCTAGCATTTCCAGCCACCAGGCAAGGCTGAGAACAGGAGTGCCTGCTACTGGGTACTTTCTTAGACACGACCATGTAAACCTTATCATGACCTTATAAAGGCAGGGACCTCATTATGCCTGACAGCTTCCCCAGCAAAACTAGCGGACTTGGAACATGGTGGGGTGGGGTGGGGAGAAGGGGGACAGAGCATAAACAGAATCAGGCTCCTGCCCCAGGAAACTGGGGGCACTGGGGAGAAGTGCTGTCCCACCCCCCCACCCCCCCACCCGGGCCCCTGCCCTCATTCTGAGGAACAGCCGCTGTTTGTTCCTTGTGATGTTCGCTGAAAGGAACTTTATCAAGAACTGATATAAGGCGGGTCCTTTGAATGCCAGTGTGTTATTCAGATACACATTATCGTTCGTCACAATAGTTTGGGTTTTGCCCTCTGATACCAGCAATCGCGCCAAAGTGCGATGATACCTACCCAAGCAGACAAAACATGCCTCCCACAAAGACGCAGTTCAGATTTCTCAGACGGAGCGACGGAGACTCAGCGTAGAGACTGAGTGTAGGCTTTAATCTTTGGATGTCCGCACAAAACTAGAAGCTCCTTTTATTTTCATAGACTTATCTTCTTCTTGGTGAAAAGTAAGACCGAGCTTTCTTTTTTTTTTTTTTTTTTTTTTAAAGATTTTATTTATTTATGTGACAGAGAGACAGCCAGAGAGAGAGGGAACACAGCAGGGGGAGTGGGAGAGGAAGAAGCAGGCTCACAGCGGAGGAGCCTGATGTGGGACTCGATCCCGGTACACTGGGATCACGCCCTGAGCCGAAGGCAGACGCTTTAACGACTGCGCTACCCAGGCGCCCCAAGACCGAGCTTTCTGACTGGGGGACTCCCTGTGCATCTACCACCAGCTCCGGGGCCCGGAAAAGGGCCTCTTCCCCCAAAGTGAACTAAGCACCCCACCCACAAGAGCAGCGGGGAACAGCTTCAGAAGTTACAGCTTTTTCTTTCTGTTCTAACAGCAAAGGCAGGAGGGGAATGGAATGTGTCCAATCTAAAATGATGACGAAGTTGTTCATGGGCTGATCTTATCGACGACGGCCCGTCCCTTCGTGTAAATTGTTTACAAGTGAACACAATGCTGCCAGTCATAAGTTTCTGCTGGGTCCTGTTTGGCAGGTCAAGCTGCTCCAGGAGGAAGCAGAGATGCAAGGTGCCCTGCAACAGCCCCAACCGCCACCACACCGTCAAAAGCACGACATATGCATGCTTCCGCACCGAGAGAGCCGGCCTGATTTTTTTTTAAATCAAATACATGTCTGGATTTCCTGGGTGTTCCTACATCTAGAAAACAATGTGATAGAAAGAAAGAGATTTGGAACAGCACAGGAATCGACATAAGAGCTGAGAAATAATAGGAAGAAAATACAGCTAACAAGTGAACGTACGTCACATCGCAGACAGATTTAGATTGTAGATGCCGCCCAAGGGCTTCTAAAGTGAACCCTTCCTGAGGGGAAATAACGACTGATGCCACAGAAATACAAAGAATCATAAGAGAGTATTAGAAAACAATATGCCAACAAATTGGACAACCTGGAAGAAATGAGTAAACTCCTAGAAACATACAATATTCCAAAACAGAATCAAGAAGAAGCAGCAGCTTTGAACAGACTGATTACTAGTGGCAAAAATGAATTGGTAATCAAAACACTCCCAACAAACGAAAGTCAAGGACCAGATGGCTTCACAGGTGAATTGCATCAGACATTAAAGAAGAGTTAATACTTATTCTTCTCAAACTATTCCCAAAAAAAGAAAAGGAAAACCTACAAATTCATTCTATGAGGCTAACATCACCCTAATACCAAAACAAGACAAAGACACCACAAAAATAGAAAACTACAGGAGCACCTGGATGGCTCGGTCAGGTAAGCGTCTGACTCTTGTTTTAGGCTCAAGCCATGAACTCAGGGCCGTCACACAGAGCCGGAATTGGGGCCCATCTGGCTCTGTGCTCAGTGGGGAGTCTGCTTAAGATTCTCTCTCTCTCCCTCTGTCCCTCCCCATGCTCTCTCTCAAATAAACAAATCTTAAAAAGAAAACTGCATAAACATAGGTGTAAAAGTCTTCAGCAAAATATCAGCAAACGGAATTCAACAACACATTAAAAGGATCATTCACCACAATCAAGTGGGGTTTATTCCAGAGATGTAAGAGTGGTTCAATATTTGCAAATCAGTCACTGTGATACATCACATTAAAAAGAGAAAGGATAGGGGCGCCTGGGTGGCGCAGTCGTTAAGCATCTGCCTTCGGCTCAGGGCGTGATCCCGGTGTTGTGGGATTGAGCCCCACATCAGGCTCCTCCGCTGTGAGCCTGCTTCTTCCTCCCCCACTCCCCCTGCTTGTGTTCCCTCTCTCACTGGCTGTCTCTCTCTCTGTCAAATAAATAAATAAAATCTTCAAAAAAATAAAATAAAAAGAGAAAGGATAAAAACCACATGATCATCTCAAAAGACCCAGAAAAAGCATGTGACAAAATACAACATCTGTTCAGGATAAAAACTCCCAACACAGTGGATTTAGAAGGAACGTACCTCAACATAACAAATGCCATATCTGAAAAACCCACAGCTAACATCATACTCAATGGTGAAAAACTGAGAGCTTTTCCTTTATGATGAGGAACAAGAATGTCCACTCTCACAACTTCTATTCAAAATAGTACTGGAAATCCTAGCCACAGCAATCAGACAAGAAAAAGAAATAAAAGGCATACTAATTTAAAAAGAAGAAGTAAAACTGTCACTATTTGCAGATGACATGATACTATATATAGAAAACCCTAAAGATACCACACACACAAAAAAAACTATTAGAATGGATAAATAAATTCAGTAAAGTTACAAGACACAAAATTAATACACAGAAATCTGTTATGTTTCTATACATCAAAATTGAAGTAGCAGAAAGAATTAAGAAAACAATTCCATTTACAATTTACACCAAGAGAATAAAAGACCTGAGAATAAATTTTATCAAGGTTAAAGACCTATACTCTGAAAACTATAAGACATTGATAAAAGAAATTGAAGATGATACAGAGAAATATTTCATGCTCACGGACTAGAAGAATTAATATTATGAAAATGTCCATACTTCCGAAAGCAAACTACAGACTAAGTGTAATCCCTATCGAAATACCAATAGTATTTTCCACAGAACTAGAATAATCATAAAATTTGTATGGAACCACAAAAGACTCTGAATAGCCAAACCAATCTTGAGAAAGAAGATTTCAAGATACACTTCCAAAGCTTTAGTAATCCAAATATGGTCCTGGCTCAAAAACAGACACATAGATCAATGGAACAGGATAGAGGATACAGAAATAAACCCATGCTTATATGGTCAATTAATCTACGACAAAGGAGGCAAGAATATCTAATGGGGAAAAAACAGTCTTTTCAATAAACAGTGTTGGGAAAATTGGACAGCCACATGCAAAAGAATGAAACTGGACCACTTTCTTATACCAAACACAAAAATCAACTTGAAATAGACTAAAGACCTAAACGTGAGACCTGAAACCACAAAATTCATAAAAGAAAGAACATAGGCATGAGCACCAGGTGATGTATGGAAGTGCTGAGTCTCTCTATTGTACACCTGAAACTAATATTACACTGTATGTTAACTATACTGGAATTTAGATAAAAACTTGAGGAAAAAAAGAAAACATAGGCAGTAATTTCTTGGACATCAGCCTTAGCAACATATTTATGGATCTGTCTCCTCAGGCAAGGGAAACAGAAGCAAAAATAAACTGTTGGGACTAGACCAAAAGAAAAAGCTTTCGCACAGGGAAGGAAACCATCAACAGAAGAAAAAGACAACCACTGAATGAGAGAAGATATCTGTAAACCATATATTCAATAAGGGGTTAATGTCCAAAGTATATAAAGAACTTATACAACTCAACACCTAAAAACCAAATAATCTCATTAAAAATGCACAAAGGACCCAAATAAACATTTTTCCAAAGAAGACGTAGAGACGGTCAATAGGCACATGAAAAGACACGTCACTCAGCCTCAAGGAAATGCAGCTGAAAACCACAATGAGAGATCACCTCTCACACCTGTCAGGCTGGTAACAAAAAGACAAGAAAATAAGTGTTGGCGAGGATGTGGAGAAAAGGGAACGTGCGTGCACTGTGAGTGGAAATATAAAATGGTGCAGCCGCTGTGGAAAACAGTATGGAGGTCCCTCAAAAAATTAAAAATAGAACTACCGCATGATCCAGTAATTGCACTACTGGGTATTTATCCGAAGAAAATGAAAACACTAATTCAAAAAGATATATGCACCCAATGTTTATAGCAGCATGATTTACAATAGCCAAATTATGGAAGCAACACAGGTGTCCATCAACAGATGAATGGATTAGGAAGATATGTATACACATACATCGTTACTCAGCCATGAAAAAAGAATGGGATCTTGCCATTTGTAACAACACGGATGGACCTAGAGGGTACTATGCTAAGTGAAATAAGACAGACAAAGACAAATACCATATGATTTCACTTATATGTGGAATCTAAAAACCAAAAGAAACAAACAAAAGCAGACTCTTAGATACAGAGAACAAACTGGTGGTTGCCAAAGGGGAGGGGGATGGGAAGATGGGTGAATTAGGTGATGGGGATTAAGAGGAACAAACTGTCAGCTGGGAAATAAATAAGTCACAGTGATGAAAAGTACAGCGTAGGGAATATAGTCAGTAATACTGTAATAGCACTGTATGGTGACAGATGGTGACTACACTTATCGTCCTGAGCCCCGAGTAATACACAGAATTGTTAAAGCAACTCGTGGTTCACCTGAATGAATATAACATTGTATGTCAATTATACTTGAATAATTTTTTAAAAAAATAAAGTGACATTCTAAATACCAGTGTTCTTCTAGCCTCACTTCAAGTTAAAGTAAGCTTGATTACACATCTGTCCCTCTTCAGGTAAGAAGGAAAGGAGAATTATTTCTCCCTAAGAAAGAGCAACGTGAGAAGCTTTGGGGGACTCAGATGCTGCTGCCGCATAATACACAGCGGGTGTAACCACTGCTGGGCCCAAATGAAATGCGTTCACATGCTGCAAGAGCATGGATCAGGAAGCAAGAGCTAACGAACAAGGTGACGGGAGAAGGAAAAGCCTCATCTCTCAGGTTGTCTGCTTGGACTGGGTGGCAGCCACTCTGAGCCTTAATTCTTAAAAACAAGAAACCAAACCAAACAAAAAACAAGCCCCAAAACCCAACAATAGCGATCACTGGTAGGTGGATTTTCAAAACCTGTCGACATCCATCACTATCAAGGTCACCCTTTCGCTGGCTTCGGAGATCCGAATTAAAAAGCACGCTGGGGATGGGTAAGGAGAGAACAAATCTAACCAATCAATGACAGCAAAATTCAGTTATGCTGTGTGTCTTTGGGGAGCCTCCTGAGAGCCCGCTGAAGAACTTGCTCATTGGACACGAGAGCACAGGGGAGCTACCGACGCCTGCCCTACCCACATGGTCTGCACGAAGCCAGGGCCTCATCTTGCCACACTTCCAAGGGCCGTGCCAACATTAGGCATACCCAACAAAGGCTCATGACAAAGTGAGAAGCCTCTGGGTTGTATTAACTCCAGGGTCAAACCCTCCCAGGGCTTCTCACCATACTGGCTGAGACATCTGGAAAAACCAGTCCTCCCCTACTTTCCATGAACGGTTCCCTCAAAACCAAGCAGACGAGACATCTACGTTCTGCTGTTTCTAAGAAACATGCAGAGCGCACGCCTACCTTGTCCACATTGGCCCGCGTTTTAGCCGATGTCTCCACATACTGCACGCCCCACTCCTCTGCTTTACTCCTAGCCTCTTCGATGGGCACCTGCCTTCGCTCCTCGAGGTCGGACTTGTTTCCCACGACAAGCAATGGAATTTTATCTTCTTCAGCCTTAACGCGGAGGATCTGTTCCCTAAGGCGCAGCATCAAAACAAACAAAACCAAACAGCACAGCTAAGAAAGCTAGAGTAAGAACTCAATTGCACTGATACTTCTAAAATGAAAGGCTGTCCTGGCGCAGAAAAACGTGTTACACTTAGGGAATGTTCCAAGGACGCACTCCCTAGATCCTGTCATAAAGGAAACAAGTGTTCTTAAAGCCCGGTTCTCAGTTTGTCTGTATCAGAAGGATGTGGGGTGCTCATCACAAACATCGATTTCTGGGTCCAAAGGAGTCCCACAGACGTGATGTCTAAACAGGAGCCCAGGATTCTGTGTTTCGAAGGGTCCCCAACTTATGCTTAGGCACCAAAAATTTTTAACAAAAAGAACAACTTGGGAAGCTCCGGGATAAAAACAAGTTAACAGAAGTATCTTCATACAAAAAATGCTTAATAATTCCCCTGAAAACAATGGTATGATTTCTTTGTGAGAATAACAGCTATGAAATCAGTGTTTTCCTAAGGAAGGCGGTGCTCTATTAGATCATGAAATCAGTTTCATGAGTCACAACCAGTAATTTTTTCCTCGATGAAACAGAATATTATAGAACAGAAACATCAGAAGGAACCTCCAGGATTACATAAAGTATGGTTCTGCGAAACTTCTGTTTCACTTACATCTGTACCTGCGTATGCACTTGCTCCCCGAACAGTCTGCACTTAGATACACTGAATGTTACAGCCAACAGGGCGGGGTCAGTTATGTTAAGGAGTAATCATGTTTTAATGCATATTATTTTTCTACTACAAAGTAAAGAAAAAAAAAAGGAAATAATCCACATTAAATTTTACCTCTATTAAAACTATCAGCTATCTAAAATCATTAATCAAAACAAACTATTACAAAAATTAAATATTCCACTTTCGTTATTTTGGTCCAGTAAAGACATTTCTACTTCCACATTCTAAAATATTCCAAAGAGACCCCTTCAAAAGTGCATTTTGTGGAGATCTGCATTGATTTGTATATGATATAGGGTAACATTTCATAATAATAAAAATATTTTAAAATTTTTCCATTAGAATCAATTTAAGTATCAGATAGCAAATATTTTAAGAAAAATGAAAAAGAAGAAAAGTAGATGCTTAAAAATTGCCTTTAAGTAGCTTTGCCATAGGCTACATTTCAACAGAAGTCAAAGAACATACTACATTTAGAAGTTAAATGATCAACGCAACTGTGAACGAGAAAAACTGAGAGCTCTCTCATTAGTCATGCAGAGGTTTGTAAAATTACCTCATTAATACATATATTAAATCAAAAATGGGAGTAGCAAGTCTGGTCTCTTATTACAAACCTATTTTTCTAGCTTACTGAATACTGTCCAGGGACAGTTTCAAGGAAGATAGAGCATATAAATGTTTTATGTCGGGACCTCCCCATAAATCCAGAGATGCTATGTTTGAAAACTGCTAAGAGGAATAACGTGAGTTTAACCACAAGGGCTCAGAGATATTCTACCTCCATTCTTCTGTCTCCAGTGCCGTGAGAAGCCTGGACAGCCCTGTGACTTTTATCTGAATGTCCAGAGTTCAAGTCAGACGAACTAACTTGCCCTTCCTTTCTCTTTTAGGTAGTCCTCTGTCCTTTTTCTTCTAAGGATCCCTGTTCTCACATAATGACCGAAACCCATCTCCCAAGATGAGAGGAAACTGCTCCAAAGCGCTGGGAACACGAAGGCTGTCTGCGTGTGTGTGGCGGCACGGGGAGACAGGACGTCTGTTCTCTGGACAGGACTCCTCCACAGCCCACCATTTCCTTTCTTGGTGAGTCATGGGGTGATGGGAAATAAAAAGGCACAGGACATGCAGGAAAATGAGGAAGTGTGTATATCTGTCCTGTTTTATCCTCAAGGCCAGATAAAAACAGGATTATGCAAACACAATTATGACTACCGGGGCTATTCCCACATAGAGAAAACTCTAGGTCTGTTGGGAAAGTCTGAAAATTAACAGGACCACTCATAAGAGTCCCGGTCATTTAACTGATCACCGTAACACGCACACACTAGAGTACCAGAGAATTCAGATGTTCCACCTTTGCAGGCCTGGCGCTAGGCAGCCAGCAACGGACCGCTACCTTGTCTACGTTCCGCTCACTCTGCTGGCTTAGCTGGGATCGCCTCTTGAGGCCTCCCTGGCTCACTGATGCCTCCCCCCAAATCTTGGGGGGATATTTAGTTTCCTCATTTTTATTTTTGGTTGATCCCTCGATTTCTGACCAGAACTTGCTAAAGAATGAAAAAACAACACTGGTTTCCCGCCCCCCCTTTTTAGTTCCCTGTTAGACTCTGTATCTGGTTCTTAAAATCAAAAGTCATCTGGGCAGATAAGTTTATAAGGAGAGTAGATGAAAAAAATACAATTGTGTAAGAGAAAGGAAAAGCGTAAGGGGTAAAGAGAAAGACGCCCTTCCTACTCAAATTCCTCTAAGGAATTCACTCTCACTCACTTGCTATTTCTTTATAACGAGATGAACTTAAGGTATCTTTAACTACTGCGTTTAAAATGAATTACAGCAGTTAATATTCTACTATGTAAGTACCACGCGCACACCCTGTGAGAAGGCCTGGGGACATCACACGGTGCAGGTGGCCATGGTGTCTGCCCTGAAAAATTTACAGCCTGAAGCATCACTTCATTTCATCAACTGACAAGTGCATTTTCAGACAGAGAAACAGAATCTCCAGTGCTGAGTAAACTTGCCCAGAGTCACAAAACGGCTAAGGGGCGGGGCAAGGATTCAAACGCAGATCTGTCGGATTCTGAAGCTGGGCTCTTCCCACTCACCTAGGCTAAGGGTCCTGACAGTAGCAGTAAATGGTCACTCAGACCCATGTCTTTCACTCTCCTGACAATGTTTCATCGACCTCAAAATAGATCAAAATTATTACTTTTCCAGCAAAATTATAAAAAAAGATAAAAATAGTTGGGGTGCCTGGGCGGCTCAGTTGGTTAAGCATCTGACTCTTTTTTTTTTTTTTTAAAGATTTTATTTATTTATTCGACAGAGATAGAGAGAGCCAGCGAGAGAGGGAACACAAGCAAGGGGAGTGGGAGAGGAAGAAGCAGGCTCCCAGCAGAGGAGCCTGATGTGGGGCTCGATCCCACAACGCCGGGATCACGCCCTGAGCCGAAGGCAGACGCTTAACCACTGTGCCACCCAGGCGCCCCCTGACTCTTGATTTCAGCTCAGGTCATGATCTCAGGGCCCTGGAATGGAGCCCCCCATCAGGCTCCATGCTCAGCAGGGAGTCTGCTTGAGATTTTCTCTCTCCCTTTCCCTCTGCCCCTCCCCCTGCTCGTGCTCTCTCTCACTCGCTCTGTCTCACTCGCCTTCTCTCTCCAATACATAAATAAAATCTCTAAAAAAAGATAAAAACAGTGAGCTCATCAATCACTGTCCCTTAGGATTTATATGAAAACAAAATTACAGGTTCTTGAGAATATGGAATGGCTTCGTCCTCTCTAGGGACAACAGATTCTTCAGATAATTTATATTCAGAAATTTTAAAAACAGGGAAACCCAGAGAGACCATAACAAATGGTGGACTATAATGTGCCAAGATTCAAAAAGCCGCAGAAAATTCTTTAGCAGAATTCTTCCTAATAACGAGCTCAACCCTCTGCTACGGTGCTCGGCCCCAAAGTCCTGCCAAGCCGAACCCGTGAGAAAGGCAAAAAGCCTGCGGGAGTCTGGAGGCTATTTCACTTGACACACACCTGAACTCGGCAGTCGCTGTAAACGACTCGTGTTCTGTGATTGAGAACACGAGGAGGAAGCCTTCCCCGCTGCGGAAGTAGTTGTCCCGAATGGCCGCGTAGTCCTCTTGTCCAGCCGTGTCCAGGATATCTATCTGGACTTCTTCTCCATCAAGAACCACTTTCTTTCTGTAACTGTCAGCTTTGGTAGGTTCATAGTCTTCTACAAACTGAGGAAATAAACAGCATTATCGGTAATGAACAAAGTTTTAAGGGAAAGAAAATCTGCCCAAGAAAATACATTTCGATATATACGGGCACTTTGCCTACAATCAACTGAGTACTTACTGAGTGCCCATCATTATCACGCTATGTACAAAGCACTATGAAATAAAAATAACTCCTCATATAACACTTCTGTTCTTTATTGCTCTCAGCTCTACCACTTCTTTATTTTGATTTTAAATAAGAGCAGATATGGGGCGCCTGGGTGGCTCAGTCGTTAAGCGTCTGCCTTTGGCTCAGGTCATGATCCCAGGGTCCTAGGATCGAGCCCCACATCGGACTCCCTGCTCAGTGGGGAGTCTGCTTCTCCCTCTCCCTCGCCCCCTGCTTGTGTTCCCTCTCTCGCTGTCTCTCTCTGTCAAAAAATTTAAAAAAATAAAAAAATAAAAGAGCAGATATTTCCATTTTGTAGATGAGGAGACCAAGCACAGGGCAGAAAGAACACTTGGCAATATTATTCTCAGTATAAAATTAGAATATAAACACAGGCAAGGGTGAGAAACAGAAGCTCTTATACGTAATCAACAGAAGTATAAAACTCATCTGAAAAGTAATTTGGCAAGAGGGACTAAGAGGATTAAATATACACATAATGAAATATAAAAATAAATCCATCAAGCACCAGAAGAAAACACGGGTGAAATCCTTTTATTACCTTGAAGTAGGGAAGGCCTTTTTAACTATGACTCAAAATCCAGAAGCCATGTAAGAAAAAATTGATAAATTAGACTACATAAAAAATTTTAAAAACTTCCGTATGGCACAACACACTATAAAAAAAGACAAATGACAAACAGGAAAAAAGTATTTGAACTCACATCACAAAGAGCTATATTTACACAGTTCCTAGAAACAGGGAGGAAAAAAAAGATCAACAAACCAACGGGGAAAAGTGGCAACAGACATAAACAATTCACAGAAAAATAAATCCATATGATGTTAAACATACGAAATCATCCTCACTTAATATAGAGAAGTTGTTAACCACGCGGAGATGCCATTTTTCACCTACCAGACCGGTAAAAACCCCACCATCGGACAACACACTCTGGGGAAAAGGCCCTCTTGTATATGGCTGGTGGGAGGAGAGAACAGCGCGGTCTTTATGGGGAGGAATACGGCAAGATCTAAGAGCACTGGAGAAGTACTCTTCCTGGGTCCCAGCCACCCCGCTTCTAGAAATCTAATCTACGGCAACATACAAGGCGATCCCTGTGGCACTGTGTGTGACAGCAAACGATTAATACCAGCCAGACGCCCAGCAACAGGTGTCCACCAATGGAATACTCTGCAGCTATGAAAAAGACAGAGAACTATGTACAGATGCATAAAGATCTCCAGATTATAAGTCTACCTTTTACACAAGTAGGGAGAATACAGAATAAGAAACGTGTCTGTGTGTATAGTGGCTGTGTGTGTGTGTGTGTGTAAAATCTTACTAGGTATGTATATGCATATGTACTTATGTAGATATTTGCCAAAAAGATATCCTGAAAGGACAAATAAAACAAATTTAAAAGCTGTGAAACAGCAGAACTGAAGCAAACGACACTAAATGATTATGAAATTGGTAATACAGCCACACAGAGAAAGAACTAATTCAACAGACTTTAGCACAGACTATTTTGATGGTACGTGTCCCACTAAAAGGGACTAAGGACAAAAGAATTTCAAAAAATGCTGAACTTCCCTCAGTGCTTATATTATCGAATAACAATGGTATTAATATTTCAAAGCTATTTTCTTTATATTGTGGTAGACATCAAATAAGTAATTATCTTAATGATGTCAGAAGTATAGATATTTAGGAAAAAACTAAATTAATGACAGCGGTGTACTACTAAAATTGAACTAGTGCTGGTTTAGGCAGATATCCAGATGCAAAAGAATGAAGTTAGACCCGACTTCACATCACATACAAAAATTAACTCGAAATGGATCAGGACTGAAAAGTAAGGGCTAAAACCATAAACTCTAAGAAGAAAACATAGGTGTAAATCTTTATGATCTTGTATTTGGCAATGCATTCTTAGATAGGACATCGAAAGCACCAGCAACAAAAGCAAAAATAAACTGGACTTCGTCAAAATTTAAAACTTTCCTGCTTCAAAGGATACCATCAAGAAAGTGAAATGACCCATAAATAACCCAAAAAACAAGAGAAAATATTTATGAAATCACATATCCAATGAAGGATTTGTACTCTGAATACCTAAAACACTCCTCAAACTCAACAATAAAAAGACAAATAACCCAATTTAAAAATATACAAAGGACCTGAATAAACACTTCTCCAAAGAAGATATACAAATGGCCAATAAGCACACCAAACAAGGCCCAATATCATTAGTCATCAGGGAAATGCAAATCAGAACCACAATGAGATACCACTTCGTATCTACTAGGATGTATTACCAAAAAGAGACAGTGACAAGTGTTGGCAAGGATATGGAGAAATTGAAACCCTCATACATTGCTTGTAGGATTATAAACTGTTACACCTGCTATGGAAAACAGTTTTGCAGTCCCCAAAAAGTTATACGTACAGTTAACCATGAGACCCAGCAAGTTTCATGCCTCAATATATTTACACAAGAGAATTTAAGACATAGGTCTACACAAAAATTTATACACAAATGTTCACGGCGACATTATTCAAAATAGCCAAAAAGTAGGAACAATCCACATGTCCATCAATCGATGAATGGATAAACAAAACATAGCATATCCAGACAACAGAATATTATTCTGTGATAAAAAGGAACGAAGTACCGGGGGCGCCTGGGTAACTCAGTCAGTTAAGCATCCGACCCTTGATTTCAGCTCAGGTCATGATCTCAGTGCTGTGAGATTGAGCTCCACACTGGGCTCCATGCTGGGTGTGGAGCCTGCTTACGATCCTCTCCCTTTGTCCCTCCCCCCACTTGAGTGCACACATGTGCGCATGCTCTCTCTCAAATAAATAAATAGGAATCTTAAAAAAAAAAAGGAACGAGTACTGATACAGGTTACAACATGGCGAGCTTTCAAGACATTATGCTAAGTGAAAGAAGCCAGATATAAAGACCATATATTATATGATTCAATTTATATGAAATGTCTAGATAGGCAAATCCATAAAAACAGAAAGTGGCTGTCAGGGACCAGGAGTAGAAGCAGGGAAGGCAGTAATGAGGAAAGACTGCTAATATGTAGGGTGTTTTCTTTTCTCTTTTTTTGAGAAAACTGTTCTAAAATTATATGACAGTGATGGCTGCACATCTGTGTGAATATATTAAAAAGTCATTGAATTGACTTTCAAATTCACACTTGAAAAGGGTGAATATCATGGTATGTGAATTATATCTTAATAAACTGTAATTTAAATTTTTAAAAATTTAAAAATTGAACTGAGATTATCAATTTGAACTTATGGACCCTTTGAAGAGACCCTTAAAAAGAGCCTCATGCTGGGCGCCTGGGTGGCTCAGTCGGTTAAGCATCCCACTCTTGATTTTGGCTCAGGTCATGATCTTGGGGTCGTGAGCATGAGCTGTGCGTGGGACTCTGTGCTTAGCAGGGAGTCTGCTTCCCTCTCTCTCTCTCTCTCCCTCCCCCCTGCCCCTCCCCCCACTTGCACGCACCCTCTCTCTAAAATAAATTTAAAAAAAAAAGAGCTGCATGCTGCCAATTAAAAGCTACCGGTTCTTCAAATGATTTTAAATTTCAAAACAAAAAACCAAAAAATTTTTAGTGTTAGGTTCTTACATTTGTACTGTTATCTTAAAATATACAATATGTGACAATTGACCTATGCTTCACACAGTGTCTTTTTAACTCCTTTCCAAAGAGACGAATCCATGACCCCAAAAATCCATGACCACCCAGGGCAAACCTCTGAATACCACCATAAAGCATCTCAATTGCTTATTTCTGAGCTTTCAAGGTTAAAACCAGCAAGAGTCCCACAGACTCCCTGGACACAGGAAGTGAGAGTGTCCTGATACGACTGCATAGCTCTGCACCAGTGAAAAGTGTGCAGGTTATTAGAACACAGATTATAATCTTGATGTTTCCTTTTTTCCACTAGAAACAGGATATCCCCAAAGTCTGGGTATCTGTTAAGATGATCCAGGCTCCTATATGTGCTCCAGTTTCAGATGCCTGAGACACACAAAACTAAGACGAACTTCACGGAGACCCTTTCTTACTGAGCACGTCTAAGCTGCCTGGCCAGCCACTGAGCCAGCCGCTGACGGTCTAAAGAGGATAAAAGGTCAAAGATAAAAAGGTTAAGATCCCCCTCCAATTTTTCTCCAAGTCAGGACGTAGCCAAAAATAAACATTTCTGGGACCATGGCTCTTCAGATAATCCAATTTTCATAGCAATTTCGCCATATACGCTAATTTTTTTTTAAGTTGGGGGAAAGCACTGGACCAAAAACAAAGACTGGGGGTAGCCCATGAGACTTTAGATAACTGGCGTCCCCGAGCACAGGACTCAGTTTCCTCTTCTGTGAAACCAGGCTTGACTAGCTGCTGTCTCAGGCAGGAGTCACCACACTGGGCCATACGTCAGAAGGGCCAGGAGAGCTTCATAAAAAGAAAGATTCCCATCCTCATCTCTAGAAACGTCATCCGGAAGGTGTTTTTTGCAAAGGTCTGCCAGGAGATTGTGTGATCAGCTAAGCTCGGGAATCACTGCCAAGGTTTCTTTAAGCTCCAAAATGATGATTCTGGAACTCTACTGTCCAATCCACTAGCCACTAGCCACGTGTCACGGAGCTCGGCAGCCACAGGTGTGGACAGTAGAAATACAGAACATTTTCACCGCAGCAGAAGGTTCTATGAGACAGCACTGTTTTAGAAAATCAATTAAAGACTTCCCCAAACATACATTGCTTCATGTCTAGGCTTTCCTTGCTCTGATTTTTTTTTATTATTTTTTAAATGTTTTTTTATTATATTATGTTAGTCACCGTACAGTACATCCCTGGTTTCTGATGTAAAAAGTTCGATGATTCATTAGTTGCGTATAACACCCAGTGCACCACGCAATACGTGCCCTCCTTACTACCCATCACCGGTCTATCCCATTCCCCCACCCCCCTCCCCTCTGAAGCCCTCAGTTTGTTTCTCAGAGTCCATAGTCTCTCATGTTTCATTCCCCCTTCTGATTACCTCCCTTTCTTTATCCCTTTCTTCCCCTACCGATCTTCCTAGTTCTTATGTTCCATAGATGAGAGAAATCATATAATTGTCTTTCTCTGCTTGACTTATTTCCTTGCTCTGATTTTATGTTCTCGTTTCTTCAACAACTGCTGCTCTCCAGTCCTCAAATCTGTTAGCACATGAAAAAATAGACTAAGATCAAGCCCCGCTTTCCCTGGTTTCTCTGAAGATACTGAGAAAAAGGGACAAAACTCTTCCGTGTGCATCTTTCCCCCTCCCTCTTACCATACGCACACACCAACATACATAATAAAAATGCAAATCCCGATCCGACTCTCCTCCTTGGTCTCCTATAGCATCAGCGGCCCGGCTATTGACAAGACCGTCTGCAGTGGATAAGTCTTTGTCGTGGGATCGCTCCTGAGGCTTAGCACCATCCCTGGCCTCTACGAACTAAGTGCTAGTAGCACCTGTCCTCTAGGTGGGACACCCCAAACTATCTCCAGACGTTGTCAATGATTCCCTGGGAGGGGGACAAAAACCCCTTTCCTCATCTCGATTAACAATCTACTCCTCAAATCCTGTCTCCGTCTTAACTCTGCTCCTCACCCTCCCTTCTTCCCAGACTCCACAGAAGACAAATAAGGAATTTTTCATAAGCGAATCATGTTACTAAGCAGAAACAAAGACTTCCAAAGCCATCTTCAAGACTTGCCTCTGCTTTTTTATGCAAAAAACGTTTTGGGTAAATCAAGCAGATTCCACTAGATTCCCCCACTTTGGCCCCTAGTATAAGATAAAGAGAAGCAAACATGAAAGACAAAAATTTCTCTGTAAGATATAGGAGGGAATGACCCAGGAGGACATCAAGGTTGTGGTCTCAGGCTTATTCATCCTTTTTAAGGAAAGAATATAAAATTACACATATAATATTGGATATAAAAGTGAATATCTAGAGTGAGAAAAGAAATCATAATCCATTATAAATTTTTTTAAATGGACAAATACTATGGCAAATACACCGTCAGGTGACCCTCAGTGAGTCATGACCTGGTATGATGCTCTCCCCTTAAATACAGAGGCATCTGTGACTGGCTTCTAACCAACGGAATATAGCAATGGTCACGAGATCACCCCATGATTACACTTCCTTATATAAGAATCTGTCTCAGTGAACCAGAGAGAAGTGCCTACCGGCCCTGAGGAAGCAGCTGCCAGCGTATGAACGACCTACGGAAAGAGTCTGGTAGCAAGGACCTATGGGCCTCCATCCCACAGCTGCAAGAAACTGAACTCTGTCAGCACCCAGAGCTGGGAAGAGGATCTGAGCCTCAGCTGAGCTCACGGCCACAGCCAATACTGCAGCAGCCCTGGGAGACCGTGAGCAGAGCACACAGCTAAGCCATGCCAGACCCCTGGAAACTGTAGATAAAAATGTGTGTTGTTTCAGGCTGCTAAATCTGTAGGAATTTGTTACATGGCAACAGAAAACCAATACAAGGGGCGCCTGGATGGCTCAGCTGGTTAAGCGTCTGCCTTTGGCTCAGGTCATGATCCCGGGGTCCTGGGACTGAGCCCAAGTTGGGCTCCCTGCTCGGCAGGGAGCCTGCTTCTCCCTCTCCCCCGCTTGTGCTCTCTGTCAAATAAATAGATAAAATCCTAAAAAAAAAAAAAAAAAGAAAGAAAAAAAAAAACCAATATAAATCCCGCTTTTATCATAAAATCCAGCAAAATAACTGATTTTTATTAATTAACTGCCTGGCATCCCTCTAGTACCTTCCTATTGGTTTGTTTGCCATATCCTCTGATTATCTCGCCAGACATGCCAATGATTTTGTAATACTTCCTATAGCGAATAAAAAACAATTTAGTCTGGTCCTCTAGCATAATCAGTCCACATTTCTCTTTTTTGAAAGTTTAGAAGGGTTTTTTCAGCTTCACGACTTGACATGACTAGTCATAAAAGTTGTAGGACGGTTGTCAAATTTAGGAAACCCCTATTGAACTTCCCTGTAAGAAGCTGTAAGATCTGGAAGAACTTTCCAGACCAGTTTCTAGTTCCATATGTCTCAGCCCTTGTTTCCCTTTCACAGCCCACACATTTTCAGAGCCAGGTGCCACAGGATAATAGCCACACCACAATACACTCCTGGCCTGCACCTCGTGTCACAGAGCCAGGTGAGTCAGCGGAGTGGGTGGTGGGCATATTCCTGGAAGCCATGCCGACAGTGAGACGGCTGGTAACAACCAGATGCCAAAGTGACTCCAAACCACATAAATATATTCCACTAACTCCCAGCTAACCGTATCCTTAATTCCACTTCCCTCAGCTAGATCCCCAAAATGGCCATTGCCACTCAAATACCATCCAACATTAGAGGAAGGTGGACAGGGCAAGTCTAAGGAAAACAGGTAATGATCTTCACCGATTGTGGTTACGGGTTTCTTCCTTTCTCAAATTTTGTAAAGCACACACCCATGTAAACGGGATGCAAACTCTGGTCGGAACGCTCTGCCTGTAGTACCAGCCAACGGCCATCAGGCAGGGATGTCTGTTGCCACGGAAATCAAAACTGTATTGTCACACTGGACTCGGCACCAGCTCTATTATTCACATTAAGTAATACCAATTTGAGGCAAGGATGGTGCGAGCTTCCCTTTGCTGCATGGGAGAACGAGAGAGAACCAGATGTCTATCACTTGAGGAAAGACTGTCTTACAACTTAGCTCTCCTTTTCAATATCTCCCCAAACTGTTACAAACTAAGTATCTGACTTGTTCTTTAGAAACAACCTCGTCCCTTACTTGTGTCAGAAAGAAAGCTCAAAGGATGATGGAAATCATGTAAGCAGGGACCCCTCACATCCCTGCCATGGTTGAAATTACTTATTCAAATCAGCAACCCAGGTCTTATGCTGGTTAGATCCCGCAGAAAGCTATTCAGAAACCAATGTTAACACAGATTTGCCCCACGATCCTCCATGCGTGTGAGGCAATGAGCACATGGACACAGCTGGAGAAGGGACATTGTTACAGCAGACTCGATGATGAAAGTCATCTGTGCCTGGTGTCTTACCTCATCATACATGAACTGAAGCGTCAGGGCCGACTTGCCAACCCCTCCACTGCCAACCATGATCACCTTGTGAAGGGCCAAGGAACTCTGGCTCTTACTCTTGTTTGCGGCCATCCTGCTGGTTTTCTGAGGTTGCGACACACGAACAGAAGACCTAGTTGAAGAGCTGCCAATGAACAAGACACAGACTTAGAAGCAGTTTGATTTCTACCCAACTAAAAATCAAATGAAATCCACATGCACAGGAAAGGTTAACCCAGACATTCCCACAGAGAAATAAATCTTCTCGGTTCCACGCAGAGATAAAACAACCCCTCCAACAACCCCGCAAGTCATGTACCACAGCAGAGCCAAAGAGAAAGCAGGACGGAGAGAGGGAAAAAATGGTACAAACACCCAACGCCTGTATCGCTGGGGGGGGGGGAGGACAATCTGCCACTAAAAATCAATACAGCCTCAAAGTGCTTCACTGAGGCGGAGTGACCCAAGAGCTCCGAGTCCCACTTTCCACCCCTACCCCAAGGCATCTGGTACCCCAGAGAACACCACCAGCACTCAGGGACCTCAGCCTCCACCTCTTTATTCTACTCCTCACCTCCCCTTGTACCTCTACCTCCCGGCACACACACTCACACAGCCCCCCACACGGGCCATGGAGGTACTCAGGAAGGGGATGAGTAAATGCAGTTTTTATAATAAGTACCCCTTCGTGGCACATGACAGCGTTAAAAGGAGAACTAAATTATTTTCTCCAAGTGTATTTAAAGTGGTGAACTGAAATGAGTTAAGCTTTTCTATTAATAACAATTGATTAGTCAAAATCAGCTTAACATCAGATGTGAGATAAAAAGAGGCAAGAATCCCTGGAATTAGTGGGAAGATAAAATTTTCCAAATAAGTTAATTTAACAGATACCTGGAACTTATTTTAATCCCAGTGCCAATTTTTATTTTAACCAATGTGTATGGAAAAGCCTATTTCACATATACCACAGGGTGCAGAAAAGGACGTGGGGGCTGGGCATCTCATGGGCCTGAGCCTGGGTCTGCCATTTGTGAGCTGTGAGACTTAGAACTATTTGATTTCTCCAAGTCAGTTTTTTTATCTGCAAAAACCAACCACCCCCTACCTTGCAGGATTCTCCTGAGGATTAAATGAGACAACATATGTGAACGACCTAAGCATAGTGCCTAGCACCCAGTAGAAACTAAATAAAGGCTGGTTTCCTTCCTAGCAAATTCTAACTTTTTAAAATTTTAAATATTTTTCTAATTACAATTTGACAGGCTTACAATATGTCAGCATTACTGCTGACCAGGTAACTTGAAAACATCACCACTAGAACAATAAATTACACAGCACACACGTAAATCATCCACGCAAAATAAAACAACACTGCTGTAGATCAGTGGTTTTCATCCTTGGCTGCACAATGGAAATCACCTGGGGAGCTTTAACAACATCCTGATGTGTGGGTCCCACCCCAGAGCTTCTGATGGATTTGGCCTGGCATGCAGCCTGAGCATGGGGACTTCTAAAAGCTTCCTAGGTGATTATAGTGGATGTCCAAGGATGAAAAGTTCTCTTACATGCAGAGCTGAGCTCAAGAGAAAATAAGAAATCCCCATGGTAGGGCAAAAACAATCAGGGCAGTAAGAGCTGCTATTCCTGCAGTCCTGAATAGCTGCTATTCTTGGTCACTTAGGATTTAACAAACACACAGGGCTAGGAGACCAGCTGCCCAGGCCAGGTGGGAGTTAGAACTGAGACCTCTTCTCAATTGTGAACTGAGAAGACAAGGCCCTTGGGGGAACACACCTACAGGTAAAGAATGGACTAGAAAAACATTTGTTGACCAACAGGGGACAATGACAAGGAAGTCTGTCTGACTGGGCCCCAGCTGTGTGGAAGTGTACCCAGAAAATCTGTGACCATAGCATTTCTCCAAAGCCAAGAAATTAACATAAAAAGCGGTCCCAGGCTGGTCATGGTGCTGGAGCACAAGGCAGAGTGACAAACAAAACCTCCCTGAGAGGACAACATGCAGTAAGACAGATCAGGATAGTCATAGCTAAAACCCACAGATAGGGCCCACAATTCCAACCTATGACACACCTAAGAAAATCACCATACACAGGAGCCCACATCCACAACAAGCAGGACTATTCAAAAGACCAGTGGTTGAACAAGAACCCCTCTGAATGTCTAAAGTACTTTTATAAGTATTTAAAACACAAAGTTATAAAACAATGGGGGGGAACCTATAATTTTTTTTTCTCTACCTATCTTTGTCTCATTGGCTGGGGCCCTGCAGATTTAACTGACAAAAAAACGGACTAACAGAGAAAAACAAACAGGAGCTTATTACTGTGTGCGTCTCACATACACACACAACTCAGTGATGAGTAACTCAAAGGGTCGGTTAGAACTTCGGCTCACATGGCGTCTTAACAAAATAATAATAAATTCCTTGAGAAGTGATAAGACCAAAAAACAAAGGACTTTGCACTTCTAAGGGCAACAAATTGTGGGAAGACAAATACTATATAGGAGAAACTGAGAGACGATGAGAGCTGGTGAGTACAGTGTGTTATGCAGGTTTCTCTGGTGCCTTCTCTGGGCTGGTAAGAGTCCAGAGCTCTCAGGTGATTCAGAATAGCCCTGCCCCTCCTGGTAGAGAGGGGGAGGCACAGAATTTTATTTTGGTCTGTTACTTTTCAACTGCCTTCAGCTCAAAATAATCCTAAGTCAAAGCGGCATATTTTGGGATAGCATACTCTGAACCCTTTCAGTGCTCAATAGAAAATGTAGGAAACGGGCTTCTGGCTGGCTCAGTCGGTGGAGAACGCATCTCTTGATCTCGGGGCTATGAGTTCAAGCCCCATGTTAGGTGCAGAGATTACTTACAAATAAAATCTTTTTTTTTTTTAAAGAAAGAAAATTTAGGAAATATCTAAACTATCTTTAAAAGAGAAAAAAATCACTTATGATTCTGCCACCCAGAGATATTCACTATAAACAGGAGATTTCCTGCCAGTATTCTAATCTATATATTCCTATATTTAAAGCCTATTTGAGATCATATTTGTGTGATTTGGCATGTTATCTCTCACGTATTATAACCATCTGTCTTCTCAGAGCAGACTGAACATAATTAAATCTTTTCTTGATGATTTAAGGACCATCCTCAGCATGAGATCAGTTATGTGAGCAGCCTGGGGCTGATGTGGGTAAAATCGGTTGTCTGCTCATTCTGCCCCCTTCCACAGAACCTCAGCTCACTTGCCTATGCCAGGCCTTCTTTCCACTGCTCCTTTTCTAATTATGTGCTTTTTAATAAGTGTTCTAAGCAATTAACTAGATAATTAAGCACATTTGAATTGTGACTAAAATAGAATAAATGGGATAAGGCGTGGGCCTCCCCAAAAGGCTTCACTTTAGGAAAGTGAAACAGCTTTTGGCCTAATTTCTGGTCCACAAAGTGTTTCCCAGAGAGCTCAGGTTGGTGCATGAGGTTGGAACCTCCAGACCATCCACCGCACAATTTCTCTGAAGCAACCTTGCTTCTACGAATAATTATAGTTGTATGAAAATGGAGAACTAATCTTCCAGGTTGGGGTGGGGGAGGCTTTCAAACCCATGTAGACATCTATCAAATTCTGAGCTCTTCTTTTCCAAAAACAAAGTCAATTTTTCTAGAAGAAACCATAATAAATGAACTGAAGACTATTCAGCAAGTCTAAAGATATCTGCTAAAGTATCTGTGCTCAAAGCTCAAAAACTGAAATAACCACGGTGGATATTTCCAACCCACATACCCACTTTGGTCGACTTGACCTGATGAAGGGAAAGATGGGAGAAAGGCAGAAGGGCCAGCCAAGTGCCTATCACCAAACCGATCCTGGAAACTGGAAATGCTGACCTCCAGGCTCCTGACACTGGAAATAACAAATCCCTATTTGTTTAAGCCACTGTTAGTCTACTTATTGTTGTTGTTTTTTGTTCTTACTTGTACCAAAAGTGTTCCAGAAACCTACCTAGTCTTTGACTCAAGAAACTCCAAGTCTAGTGATTGCGACAGATTAGTAAACGATCACAGTGCAGAATAATAAATGCGGTGGCATAAGAACGACACAAGGGATGCTCTTCCCAGAGCACAGAGGAGAGACAACTAAATCAGACTAGAAGGTCAGGGAAATTCTCCTAAAGGGAGCAACACAGGAAGTGGGATTTGAAAGAGCCGACTCGATAAAGAGAGGAAGAGAAGTAACAGGAAGAAAACAAATCAGCGCACTTTAGGAAGTGCGTGTTGATGATTGAATGTTTGTAACTGACATGCCTAGCCAATAAATGTGTTCTTAAAAAATAATACAAGTATCCCTTTTTCCCAACATTTTGTTATGAAAAGTTTCAAACTTACAGCAGAGTTGAACGAACTGCAACCGCGAGTCCGTATACCCACCACCTGGATTTTCCAATGAGCGTTTTGCTCCATTCGCTTTACCACAAACCCCATCATCTGGCGTTCCTCTCCCTGCCCATCAATCCGTCTTATTTTTTGATGCATTTTCATGTAAGTTGTAGACATCAGTACACTTTATCCCTGACTTCGACGGAGACATCATCTTTTACAAAGCAATCATACTCCCCCCGACGGCCTTCACTAACAATTTCAGAACTCTAAGGGGTTAGCAATCCTCCTAAATCACTTCAGCAAACTATTTGGGTTCATGGCCAATACATGAAGCCACAACACAGACCTTCCCGGAGGGGAATTCGGGTTCATAACACCAAGTCCTGGCATGGCTCTCTCTCTTGGTCAGAGGTCTTTTACAGGGGACTTGAGAAACATACCAGTGAACACCCTTTACTAGGTCTCTACTTACTAACAGGAGAAGTCATTTTTGTCCAAAAAACATTTAAGTGCTACTTTGTGCCAAGCCGTGGGTCTCTGCCTTTAGAAAACTTAATCCCCTAAGGTTAGACATACAACTAAAGCATTTTATTATAATTTCCCACATGCAATGATAAAGATGTACAAAGTGTAACAGAAAGAATAATGAACTCGGGGAAAGAGAATCAGGAAAGGCTTCAGAACTGAATAAGAATTCACTCAGCAGACGGGGGTGAGAGAGGCGAGCTTTCCATGCATAACTGAGAATACACGCTAAGGAAAAAAGGCACGAAACACCATAGCGAGTACCAAGTATAGGATGGGGAAGTGACTGGGTGAGGAGTCTCCAGAGACATGTTCACCTACAAATGGGCCTAAGATGCCATCTTAAGAAACCTCCCCTGGAGGAAATGAGAAGCCATTGCAAGGTGTGTCCTTCACCCCAGCCAGCATGTAAGGATAAACACACACATTCCTGTGTAGAAAAATGAGCCACTCCAAACTAAAAAAGCTTCCTTCAGATGGTTGGGCAGGGAGGCAAGGGTGGGGAAATGCTTTTCCTATGTCATGTTCTATGATACATTCTATGATACATTCATATGAAACATACTGGGGATTTACCCCAAAGATACAGACGTAGTGAAGAGAAGGGCCATATGCACCCCAATGTTCATAGCAGCATTGACCACAATAGCTAAATCGTGGAAGGAGCCGAGATGCCCTTCAACAGATGACTGGATTAAGAAGATGTGGTCCATATATACAATGGAATATTACTCAGCCATCAGAAAGAACGATTACACAACATTTGCAGCAACATGGACAGGACTGGAGGAGATTATGCAAAGTGAAATAAGTCAAGCAGAGAAAGACAATCATATGGTTTCACTCATTTATGGAACATAAGAAATAGGAAGATCAGTAGGAGAAGGAAGGGAAGAATGAAGGGGGGGTAAACTGAAGGGGGAATGAACCATGAGACTATGGACTCTGGGAAACAAACTGAGGGCTTCAGAAGGGAGGAGGGTGGGGAACTGGGATAGGCTGGTGATGGGTATTAAGGAGGGCACGTATTGCATGGTGCACTGGGTGTTATATGCAAATAATGAATCATGGAACATTGCATCAAAAACTAGGGATGTATTGTATGGTGACTAATATAACAAAATAAAAATTATTTAAAGAAAAAGAAAGATATTTTCACTAGGGAAAAAAAAAAAGAAATAGGGCTCTCTACCACTCAGCATTAATTCAAAGACCAGAACACATTCACTGGCGAAGTAAAGTTTTTATAGCAAATCACAATATATAAACCACGCTGATGCGTGTTAGGAGGAAGGAGTAGTTTCCAGTGAACCTTAGTCCCATAGGCTAATATAATCATTAGTCTTCTGTTAAACCGAGGCTAGGAGAAAATGAGTTGGTAGGTAGAGTCAAAATGCCACCTTGTCTATATCACAGGATTGTCCAGAAAATCAAATGAGAATTTGAAAATGCAGAGGAAAACTTACTCCTCCAGACCCCCTCATAAAATTCAAGTGTCCTAGGTAATAGGGCCCACAAAAGCACAGGGGAAACTCTCAAACACTGTACACGTGTGAAAAATTGCACTTGGCACTTTTTTTCCAGATAATGTAACTTGAGGTAACCTAGATATACACTTCAATCTCCCAAAATATTATCCATGTTTTTTATTTAAATTCAATTAGCCAACATATAGTACATCATTAGTTTTTGATATAATGTTCAATGATTCATGAGTTGCACGTAACACCCAGTGCTCATTACATCACGTGCCCTCCTTAATACCCATCACCTGGTTACCCCATCCCCTCTCCCACCTCTCTTTCTGCAACCTTCAGTTTGTTTCCCGGAGTCAAGAGTCTCTCATGGTTTGTCTCATGTTTTTAATCCATTAAATAACCATCAAAAAGGAGAACAATCCTAAATCTGGGACAATTTAAGCACCAAAGTAATTAAGGACAGTAATAAAAACAGACCATTGAAAAATTAGGAACTTGTGAATCCATACCTAGGATAAGTATTAAATAAACAAGGGAAGAGGCAGGGAGGGCTCTTGCTTCCAGTAGAACGTCCAAGGCAGACTGATAAATGTAAAGGGTGCATCTAAGTTGGAAAATCAACATTTTGTAATGATCATAGTAAAGACTGGTTCCCGCAAGAATCATTAATAGATGCTAAATCTAAAGGGGAGATCTGGATGAGGAACAGGATATTTGCATGGTCTTAAAGTGTCTCCATACATCACTTATGAATCAGAATCTGCATTTTAACAAGCAGCACTGTTTAGGTGTCAAGGCAAATCCCAATTTATTCATACCACTTTCTGTTACAATCCAAATTCGGAACAATCTGATCTAAATTAGGGTCATGAAGCACCCTCCCCCCAAACAAAACAAAAAAAACAAAACAAAACCCCAGCGCTTTCAAATATGAAGTAACACAGGAAACAGATGGATTGCAGGGATTGTCATAAAAAAGCAAAATGCAATGACACTGTCTACTCAGTAGACGTCATTTCCACTAGTATTGAAAACCCACATGGAATCGTATTTCTTAGCATCTAACGCCAAATTATTCAATAGTTGTAACCAAATAAACAAGCTGAGGGACCGTACACAAGTGTGCCGGTGTGTGATGACAGCACCTCCCTTCCTGCATTGAAACCCTATATCACTGTCATCTTAATGACACACAAACTTGTGGTTATTGGTCAAGAGGTTCACAGGAACACGGTGGGGGGAAAGATAGTGGCTTATTCCTATGTATGTTGCCAGGATCTAGAAGTCTGACCTCCAGTGGATTAGAGATCTAGACCCGCCTAGAGCATAAATAAAGGAATGAATGAATAATGAGGGAAGAGTTTTAAGAAATGAAAACAAGGACACATTTTAAACGATTTTCCATGACGCACACCGTGCCACATTTCTCATCAATGTTCCATTAAGGAAACAGCGTCTTGAGTGTTCTACTGTGAACACTGATTCTAGAAGGTACATCATTAAAGTGGCAGCCCTCCCCAGAGGTTCTTTTTATGGCTTAATAAATGCTGTTAGCTACAAAAGTAATAGTAATTTAAAAATACATCTGCGCACACGCAGACACACACTTGGGAGCCAAGGTGAAGACACTGGTCAAAGGTGGACAATTAAAGATCACTAAAGACAGTAACTGCAATGGATTGAAATATATCAAAGTTGTTCACAGTAATACTTTAAGTGCGTCTTTTTGGTCACCTTTGGAGGACTAGGAAAACAACTCATGATTTTGAAAATTGGTCAACACAGGGAAAGAATGAAAAATGCATTGTGCTTCTCCTATACTCCGTATTATCGGGTGACTAAATACAGCTGATTCTCGAACCACATGATGGCATTGGGGCACTGACCCTCCCACAGTCAAAACTCCACATATAACTTTTGACTCCCCAAAAACTTAACTACTAATAGCTTAGTGTTGACTAGAAGCCTTGCCAATAACATAAACATTCAAGTAACACATATTTCATATGTTTTATGTATTCTATACTGTATTCTTACAATAAAGCTAGAGAAAATGTTAAGAAAACCGTAGGAAGAGAGAATACATTTACAGCACTGTACTGTATTTATCGAGAAAAACCCACATGTAAGTGGACCTGCACAGTTCAGACCCGTGTTGTTGAAGGGTCAACTGTAACAGATGAAGCAATGTTTCCTTCCACAAAATCTTCTAACAAATCAAGGAATGACAGAATGTGGGCTATCACCATTTTGCGATTCCTCACGGATTAAGAAAATCTAGGCCCTGAGCATCAAAGTCTGCTAATATTACAAAAAAAAAAAAAAAAGACAACTTGACATTACAAGCACCTTGAAAAAGACAAATAGCCATCAACGATGTTGTCTTGTGAAGAAAGCTTCTATGGGAATTATGGGAAATATAGGAGACAGGAATATGGTGAGCGTCACCACACAGACACAGCACCGGCAACATAAAAACTGGAGGAAGCTCTATGGAATAAGCCCCCCAGCCTCTTCCACAAATAAACTGCAAGAAGAAAGAGAGATGGAGAGGGAACCTATAAATTATGAGAACTAAGAGACATAAAGTGAGCGAAACATATGGACCTCAATTCGGATCCTAAACACGTAAGAAAACTGGGGACATTTGAATGTTGACTGGGTTTGATAATATTAAGGAATTGTTATTTTTAAAAAATTCCCAGTTACTTACTGGAACCTCCTTACAAATGAAGTGAAATGACATATGGGATTTGCTTCAGTTATCAAGGGGGAAGGGAGCGAGGATACAGATGAAATAAGACCGGCCGTGAATTGATAATTACCAAAGTTGACTGATGGGCAAAAGGCTAACTGGTTACACTGTTCTCTGTACTTTCATACATGTTTGAAAATGTCTGCACTGTAACATTTATAAGACATAATGACAGAAAAGTGGGTGCCTGGGTCCCACTCCCGAAGAGATTCCAATTTAGGAGCACTGTGCTCTGGCACCTGTGTTCGCAGGCTCTCCAGATGACTCCGATTCATGCCTAGCTTTGAAAACCATTCCGCTGGACCTGACGCTCTTTGAGAACATTCTCTGTCTTCCTTAACCACTGTTTCACTCATTACCTATCACAGAGAACATACATATTAATTGAATTCACTAACTAAGGTTGGAGCCATTTTATCACCTTAATTCTATAAGTAGAACACGGGATGGCACCATGAACCCACCTTCAAATGAAATTCTTATTTTCTGTTAGTCAGCGGTCTCACAATGAACACTCTCCTGCCACCTTTGTTTTTACAAAGGCCATGCTACGTTGCCATCTTAAGAAAACTGATTCACTTTTTACAATCTGATTCAAAACTTTTTGAGAGTTTTCAAAAAAAAAGTTTTCATGTGAGTTTTCCAGTGTCTGGATGGTGATGACAAAATCTTACCTAATGTCTTCCCTAGAGGCATTTAGTTTTCAGTCAGTCCACAAGTGAATGTTTTCCTCTTCCTATTTCCCTCCTAACTATGAACCCTTTTTCACACTAGTCTTCTATTAATCTCCTGTTCTTCAAATTCAAGTGACAATAATTTCTATAACTTCACTCTAAGGTTTTAAAGTCTTCAGAAACAGGGGAGCCCTGAGTAAGTGAGAAAGAAATTTTTTAAGATTGTCTGTCTTGGGAAAAGCATAGAATTTTACCAAAGATAGGAAAAAATAATGAAGACTTAAAATGATAGACTCACTTCAAATAATGAAATACATTTAAAGAAACAAAAAAGTGATTCTGACTTGAAAATGTGTTCTTAGGGGCGCCTGGGTGGCACAGCGGTTAAGCGTCTGCCTTCGGCTCAGGGCGTGATCCTGGCATTATGGGATTGAGCCCCACATCAGGCTCCTCCGCTAGGAGTCTGCTTCTTCCTCTCCCACTCCCCCCGCTTGCGTTCCCTCTCTCGCTGGCTGTCTCTCTCTGTCAAATAAATAAATATAATCTTTAAAAAAAAAAAAAAGAAAATGTGTTCTTAGATTTTCACAAGTTAGAACAGAACAGAAACTCTAGAAACCAGGAAATAGTGTTTTTTTTTTAAATACTTTACCAAATTCTACCCATGTCTAAATTTTAATTTTTACTAAATCAGGTTTGGAAGATTGCTGGTACATCTGTAGCAACTTCTTGCAATCCTAGTTCGAATCATCCATAAAAACAAATGGATAAGCCATGTTACATCGCAAGTTCCAATTGAAATGCTTAGTTTTGATAGGAATGGTCACGGGACTGAATCATCACGAAGAATTCTATTAAGTCTTCCAGCTCTCCTCCAAGATAAAAAAGCAGAGGACTACTTAAAGTATGTTAAGTATATTAAGAATAACCAGCCCTTTTGGCAAACATACATCAGTAAAGATTAGTTCAAAAAAGATTTCACGAAATAACACACAACTTTATGCTAATACATAATTTATGGTACTGTATGCCTAGCATTTTTTTTCTAGAAACTGCTCCCCTCCACCGTCCACCTGGTTATTACAGGACAGGGGAGAAGGGTGAGGGAGATAAGACATGCCAGGTTGGTTCATGGCCCCATCCCCTGGGACAAACCGACTGACCCCAAGGAGGGCACCGGACCCAAGCTAGGGAACTAAGCAGCCAGGCCCATGATGGCTACAGCAGGGACAGGAAGCCCCCAGCAGAAGTAAGACCGCAGCAGCCCTCCTGCAGCCCTTGGACAATGTATTTTCCTTCCCAAAAGAAGCGCCTCCTGATTGCTGGGATTTAGGAATGTCAAACTTCTGATTCTTTAAGAGATGCCAGAAATTTGGAATTTTATGTGAAATCACCCTTTTTAAAATGTTAATAATTAAATCAATTTTTAAAAGCACTGTGAACAAACAAAGCCTGTCTGCAGGCCACTTGTTTTTGCAAACTAGCAGCTATGTTTTTTGCCAAGCAGCGAAAACCCATCTACAGCAAGAAGGAGAGACAAAGCCAGCACATGGGGAGGAAACACGGGGACAGTTTTGGCAGCCTTCAGGAGGCTGGTTCCAGATGCTCCTGAGTCCCAGCCGCGTGCTGGGCCCCTTCCTTGGCTTGCTTTTGCTTTTCCATTTCTCCGCTGAGTCAGTGACATGCACTGGTGTCCACCCAGTAAATCCCCTCTGTGGTGTGAGCTCATGTACCTTAGGTTTCAATCACTTCCAACCAAGGGAGTCCCAACTCACTGTACATAACGGCTTTGAAAATACACATACAAGCCAAGTCCAGGGAATCAGACCCAGGCAGGCCCAGGGGGAAAATGTAACGACGCAAAAATACTTCATTCTGCATGAGTAAAGCATGAGCTCTACAAATAGAAATTCAAGTTGAAGGTGCTTCCAGGGAATGCGAACATTCTGCTCCCTTATAGGATTAGGACTCTTGTCCACAGTGAAAGAAAGCCCAACTGAAAGGAGCTTAAGCAAAACAATGATTTACTGGCTCATGTAACCGTGTGTCCAGGAATAAAGCTAGCTCCAGGGGCTCAGATGGTGGCTCCAAAACCCACTTTCTCTCCCCCCATCCCTAGGCTCCACCTCTCCCACCTCTCCGCCTACTACTCTGCCCCCTGCCCCTCCCAGCCCAGAGCCTTTCCACCATCGTCATTCACAACCGAATTCCTTCTCCTTTAACTTTCAACTTAATGTCACTTCCTCCAAGAAGCCTTCCAGGAACCCCGCACCTCAGGTAGCCCCTCTCATCCTCCAGGTTGGCCCCTTGGCTTCTTTCCCTGAACTGATCACACAACTTGCAATTCCTTTCTTTTTCTGCTTACTTGCTTTTTGCTTATTTCTCCCACTACTATTAAGGGTCCATGAGGCCGGGCTCCGGGTCTGCCCTTTGCCCTCTTAGACTCTTGTACGGTGGGAATATTTCCCTGTTGTCATATAAACCACACTGCAGCCTAAAGAACATTAAGTTTACCCAAACTATGGGCATCATAAAATCTAGAACGCTGTGTAAATTTAACACTTGGATCCATCCGTACCCTATTTCCATTACTTACGGCCAAAAGCCTAAAAGGCTTAAGCCATCATTTCCTTGTTCCAAAAGCCACGTTGGGCAAATGGATGACATGAATTTCTATTTTTTAAGTTTTGTGGATTTATCTCTAAAGACTTGGACTCTCTTAAGGCTGTTATTTAAGTATTTATTTGAACTTGTTATGGGGTTGTCATTATTAATTATAACATAGGCCCTTAAAACACAGACTTCCAGATCATCAAGTAAAGTAAGTTTATTATTAAACAAGTTTCAGAGTAAACAAAAGATTGTTGCCTTAGGGTCTGGTATTTCCATACAATAGGCCAACTTCCACGGTTATACCACAGACACTCTATTTTTTTTTTAAGATTTTATTTTATTTATTTGACAGAGAGAGACAGCCAGAGAGAGAGGGAACACAAGCAGGGGAGTGGGAGAGGAAGAAGCAGGCTCCCAGCAGACGAGCCTGATGTGGGGCTCGATCCCAGGACTCTGGGATCACGCCCTGAGCCGAAGGCAGACGCTTAACGACTGAGCCACGCGGTGCCCCCAGAGACACTCTTTAAAAATTAGAGCAACCTGGTACTCATAAGACTCTCATCATTTCACCCACTGATTTAAATAAGGATGTCTGAGAAGTTTTATGAACATTTAATTATTCATTTGGCAGTGATTTTTTTCAGACTGTCCATCTCTCCTAGGACTTTGCATTCTGAGAAAGGGGCACAGGCCCCTGCAGGAACGAGCACAACGCAACGGGCTCAGCGCCCCTTAGCTCCAGGTACTGCTGGTCACCTGGCGAAGAAGGTGTTATCAGCTAGCTAACAAGCTCTCCACAAATACAAACTCACTAGGGCTGCTGCTGAACCTCGCTAAATCCTTCTATTAAATGAAGACACTCAGTCTTGATTTCTCTATTTGGTAAATTTGTATTTTCTTGCTGCTTTTCATTGACTAGGACACTCCAGCAGTGACAGTCCTGGGAAGACACAGCTTAAGTCATCGGCATTCTCGTCGTTTCTCTTTCTGTGAGCTCAGCCTTGCCTACACATTCTCACCTGAAGAAGGAAACTCGTTTTTCCCTTCCCTTACACAACTGCTATTGTCATTAGCGCCAGTGGATAGAATATTTTTATATTGTCGTACACGTATGACTCAGTTTCCATGTCTATAAAAATAAGGAAGTTGAATTAAATGATCTAAGTTCCTTTCCAGTCTTTTGCTGGTTTTTTCTGAAACCAAATCTGCAAAACAACTTCAATTAGTGCTGCTGAGTGCCTAAGGACATTTATTTTAGGTCTTTCTGCTCCCCAATGAATATCTCTTTATATGGTCTCCCGCCAAAACACACACACCTAAATGAACAAAAGCTAAATTAACTAAAACAAAAACCAGAAAGCTCTGAAGTCACTCACCATAAGCACTCTGCTTCTAACTTGGACCCTTATGCACATGTCGTTCCCTCTTCCAGGACCATCCTTCCTCCTGATAGAGGATCGCCCGTAATTTCGCACTCAGCCTAAATACTTCCTCCACCACCTTCCTACATCTCCCCCAGCATGGCTGACCCTCCCATAAGTGGGCCCCCCTGCGGGCTGATAAGCCTACTGTCGCACTGAGATAAACCCATAATTTCCTCTTAGCTGAGGGCTGTCTCTCCCACCACACTGAGGGCCGCCCATTCATCTTTGTGTGCTCAGCGTGCCTTAGGAAATGCTCGGTACTTGGAAAAAATAACCGAGTTCTCCATCTGGGTTGAGAGGTCTAGTCTCAAGTGGATATTTGGTAACTGGTAAACTTGGAAAAGTTAATTCATTTCTAGGATGACTTTCCTGAACTACAAAGCAACTGAACTATAGTGGGAGGAAATTTGCAAGCTCCGATTTTTTTTAAAGTATACAGTTATTTCTGAAATAAAGTCCCCTTCCCACCATATCCTCACCCCCAATGGAATCTGGGGATTTCACTGGCCCTGGAGAGGTCTACCACCATATACAGACTCTGGTTCCTTCCACCTGCAAAGGCAGCCTCAGAGACACTAGGACCACTTTATCTCGAGCGCCTGGGTGGCTCAGTTGGTTAAGCGTCTACCTTCGGCTCAGGTCATGATCCCAGGGTCCTGGGATCGAGTCCAGCACTGCTGAGCAGGGAGCCTGCTTCTCCCTCTGCCCCTCCCCCACCGCTCATGCTCACTGGCTTTCAAAAATAAATAAATAAATCTTTAAAAAAAATAGAACCACTTTATCTCTCAGTAGCTGAAGGTCAAATTTGGAGCTGGCACACACGTCCCTGTTCTGAACCACTTACCCAAATACAACCCAGTTTAGAGATGTATGACTATTTCCACTTCTACTGCGTCTACTAGCGCACGGCACACGCTCAAACAGAGCTTGGAGAACTTGCAAGGTCACTTAACTAGCCTATGCAGGGCTAGAATCCCGGCAGTTTGGCTTCCGAGCCATGACACTGGGCTGCTCATTCGTGGACTGGGGTGGGGCGGGAAGACCTTCAAACAGGGTATGAAATACTGGAATTTTTATCAACCATACAGAACTATGGATCAGAAAGTTCCTTAAAGACAGAAAGGCACAGGCAACTAGGGGACAAGTTCTAGGGGGAAACAGACCACAAAAAAAGCAGTTCTCATACACCCCAAAGAACCAAAAGCAGGGACTTGAACGGATTCATCCACCCGTGTTCACAGCAGCACTGTTCACAACAGTCGAAAGTGAAAGCAACCCAAGTGTCCACTGATGAATGAATGGAAAACACAACGTGGCCTATCAGTACAATGGAATATTATTCGGTCTGAAGAGGGAATGAAATTCTGATAGAAGCTACAACATGGATGAACCTTGAGAACATGAGGCTAAGTGCAATAAGCCAGACACAAAAGGACACAAATATACGATTTCACTTCTATGAAGCACCTAGAAGAGTCGATTCATAGAGATGGAAAGCTGAATAGTGGTTGCCAGGGGCCAGGGAGGACAGTACAGGAGATCGTGTTTAATGAGTGCAGAGCCGCAAAATGGGGATGCTTGAAAATGTTTTGGAGATGGATGGTGGTGGTGATTGCCCAACACTGTGAATGTACTTAATTCACACTTAAAAATCACTAAAATGACAGAGAGGAGCCTGGCTGGCTCAGTCAGGAGAGCATGCGACGACTCTTGATCTCGACGTCGTGAGTTCAAGCCCCACGTTGGGTGTAGAGCTTACTTTTTTTTAGAAAATCGCTAAAATGACAAATGTTATGCTATGTATATTTTACCACAATTTTTTTCGGTAATTCTATACCAACTACAGTGTGGGACAGGAGAAAAAACACCTAGCTAGAAGGCTGGAGTCTGCCATTGGGCAGCTAATGCCCCTAGTTCTCTTACCCAAGTTGCTTTTCTCGGCCTCGGTCTCCTCTGTAAAATGTGCAGGGCATGGGTATCCTCAGGGCTATTATGGAGACTAAATGAGAAAACACCTATCATAATACCCGGCTCTGAGCAAGCACTTACGTTTTTGGACATCATTCTGATGTTCTAGAAAGTCCTGAGAAAGAAAATGGTCTAGCAGCCAAACCTACTTGAAGGCAGGATGAGCTGCCAGTCCTTAAAGAAGAACACGAATAGGCCAGGGAGGCTCCTTTGCCGAGACTCAGTCTTCTGAGAGCCGAGGTGACTCCAGTCCAGAACGCCACACCAGGAAGGAAGAGGCCTGGCCTCTGGACGTCGTTCAGCCACGCACTCACTGTATGACTAGGCTAGTCACTTCACCCCACTCGGCCCCAATATTCGCCCCATCTATCTTTCAAGGTAACCGGGAAGGAACAAATGGGAAAATTCATACTAAAGGCTTCCGCGCCTCGGAAGCATTTTCAATATGGAAACAGGAGGAGTGTTATCAACGGAGGCCCTTCAGACCCTTCTCTCTTCTCTATCACCCAAAAGACAATGTCACTCACCTTGAGAGGCATGGCCAGTGGGCATCTCCGTGGGACCTACCCTCAGTCTCCTCCAGCAGCTCCGGAAATTTCTCTAACAGAAACAGTCCTTCATTCTCTTCCCTGCTAGCTCCTGTACAAAGGGTTAGGGAACCTAGGGAAGCTGCCACCTAGGCAGCCATGACTGGGGAGCTACAATGCCAGAAGTGGGTCTGCCTTCTCTACAGGGGCAGCATACAGCTGAACACCCTCTGCCCAGTCCCAGCCAGAAGTACAGATGTGCCCCCTCCTCCCTCGTTACTGGAACTCCCTTCCCAACAGGACTGCACCATCCTCTGAAATGACTCATTCCCCACCCCCCACCCCCACCCCCATGCCCAGAACACCCGCCAACTCTTCAAGACCCTCCACCTCTTCCGAGAATGTTCTTCTACCTCTTAGCTTTCCCTAAGTCTCGGGTGTGCCCTGGGGACACCTTATCTTAAGCAGATGCTATCTTCCTCTCCTGCCATGTGCCTCAGGGCCAGGAAGAAGGAAGTGTCCTTCCTCCCTCCCACTGTCACTTCTAGTAGACGACTTCCCTCAGAAAAATAATCTCCTCCCTCCTGCAAAAAGCCCACATCTTCAAGGCGTGGGCAATTCATTTTCCCTCACCTTGCTGCCCTCGTATCATCCCTGGACCTCGTCACTTCCCACATCTATTGCTGTATTTGCTTCCGGTTCACAGACTTCCCTTCTACTCCATCTCTGTCATCCTCCTCAGTGACTCCTGCGTTCCTATGGATGACCTGTCGCAGAGCTCCGCCTCTCCCAAGGCCACGACCTCTTCTCTGGAAACCGCTTCCTTCATTCTCGCATCACTGTCACGCTCAGGCCCCGCACTTCACCATCAGAAACAGCTGTCTCCTCCAGGTCTCCAGCCTCGGCCTCCTTCCTTCTAGTTCGCTTGCTCAAATACCCACTACCGGTACTGCTAGCACAGTTGCCTGCCTGCTGGTCACTTGCAAGCACTGGCCTCTGGCACTTTCTCTCTGGGCGTTAACTCCCTCCCGGCCCCGCCTCCCTCCTTCAGCAGCTTAGATCTCACAGTATGAAAGCCCTCTTGCTGATACAGGCCCGCCCTCGCCCCTTGGACTCCCTTTCACTCTACACTGCCTAGAAATGTTACTGTGATCCCCCCACGCCCTCCCCATGCTCCCTCTCGACAGATAACCTCACCTCATTTTTCCCCAAACACAAGCCATGGAGGACAAGCTCCCTCACTGCTCCTCCGCCAAGTCTACGAACCTCCCAGAATGCACGCCCACCTCCTCTTGTCCTGTACATGGATGGCACCCCACTGCTCTTAGCACAGCCCCTCCCTCCCGGCCCAGGAAGTCACTCCTGCCATTACCCCCTTTTTCCTGCATCATTCGTCAGTCTTTACCTCCGCAGGGGACCATCCCCGACAGCACAGACTCTCTAGTTAATCTTCATCCTAACCACACACGCCCATTTGATCGCCTATGTCCCTCTAGCTGGTGACACAATTTCCCTGTGCCCCTGGTTATCTCTACCAACGCTTCTCCAACTTCAGTTACCTGGAATCTCGTTAAGATGTGTATCCTGCTTCAGTGGGTCTGGGGTGGGGCCCAAGAGTCAGCACAGCCAACCAGCTCCCAGAGGACGGTCAGGCCCAAGGACTCCACTCCGCATAACAAGGCCTGCGGCTCCTTCCCTGATTACTTCCTTTACACAGTCCCTCCGAGTGTGGCTCCCTCCGCCAGCAAAATTTCCTGAAACTGGGCTGGTCAGGATCACCCATCAACTCCACGTTGCAAACTCCAATAAAAACTGTTCTTTCTCCTCTCCCACGCCCTCCCTCTTTTCACAAAGGAGCTTGTAGCAACTGTGAGAGAAAGCTGCCTGGAAAGGGGAAGGCCCGTAGGAGGCCAGTTCAAACACCCCGCTTGGCATCTCCCTCCCGATGCTGTGGGCCGGCCTCGAGAGCACCACACTCTCCCACGGGCCCTGCTGCTTCTCTGACAGCTCACTGGCTGCCTCTTGCTCCTCTACCTGGCTTCTAATGTCAGTCCCCCTCAGAGCTCAGTCTTACACCCTTCCCACCCCTCCACTCTCCTTCAGTGGCCTCGCCTATTCCTGTGGCCCTACAAACAGCTCCCAAACCTTGAAAACACAGCGCAGAGCACTTTCCTGACCTCCAGTCTCCTCTCCCTCCGCCTAACTGCCACCCATGTGGGTGTCCTGCCCTTAATTCCCAAAACAGAATTCTGGATTCTTCCTGCCCTGCTTCAAGTCTGCTCCTTCTCTGCTATTCCCCACCTAGTAGTTACTCAAGTAACTAGTCGTCTCCAAGTTATTGGTAAAGCCAAAAACCTAGGAGTCATCTCTGATTCCCCTTGCCTCTCCCCCCAACTCAGTTCATGCCCAGTTCTACTGGTTCCCTCTCCAAAAACCATTTCAAATCCACCCACTTCTTCATCTCTGCCGCACCTAGGCCCGGGCGCCAACCACTGAATGGCCACAACTTCCTAAATGTCTTGTCATGGCCCCTCTTCATCTATTCTCCACACAGCCCCTGCAGTGAATTTTCCAAAAATACAAATAAAAGTGTGCACTTTCATAGCGCACCATGAATAAAATCCAAACCCGCTATTCACCACGGCCTACAAGACCCTACCCAAACCTTTCTTTCCCTGGCCTGCTTTGCCTTCCTTCCATTCCATGAATATGCCCAGTGCCTTCCTACCTAGGACCCCTTTCACAGTCTACTCTCCTCTTGTAGTGCTTTTAGGGAGACCTGAAGCAAGAGGAAGCAAGCGACATACAGTCAAGTAACTGAAGGAGACCCCTGGGGCCGCCTGGAGAAGAAAGACAGAGTCCACCGCGAGATGAAACGACATGGGAAAGGAATGGGCCAGATCATTTAAGACCTGGTAGGCCCAGCAGTTTACGGATTTTAGACTTTCTACTGAGGGCACTGGAAAGCCACTGAAGTGCTTTAAGCAAACCAGTGACACAATGAGCCCTGCATGTTGAAAAGCTCACTCTAGCGAGAGTATGGAGAAACAGAAGGGCCAAAAGCAGATGTGGGAGATACAGCAGACCAGGCCAGAGACGAGGGTGGCCTAAGAGCATGACAGCAGATTTGAGGAAAATGGCTAGATGTCAGAACTATCTCAGAGGATGTGACGCTGTGATTTATAAGAAATCGATACCTGCTCCTTCGGATGGCCAAAATATATGCCTCACATATATTTGGTCTGCATACAGTTTCTCTCACAGATGCCCAAACCCTTGGAATTTCCATAATGCTAAGGGCAATGGGAGCATCTTTTGTTAGAATGTGTGGTCTCTTGTCCTCAGTTCCTGAAGAGCTTCAGATCCATAAAGGTGAAATGAGTGTCTTGTTATTCATAACAAGGCCTTTCCACCACAACCGGGTTTGTGCTAATGAGGTGACCTTTAGACCACCCAGGACAGGTGCTGGTTGCCGGAGGAACCAACCTCGAACAGGGGGTTAGAACTTTCAGTTTTACCCCCTGACCTCTGGGGAAGGGAGAGGGGCCGGAGGTTGAATCAATCACCAGTGGCGATGATTTCATCAATCCTGTCTAGATAATGAAGCCCCCATACAAACCCAAAAGGAGGTTCGGAGAGGTTCCAGCTTGGGGAACCAGACAGAATACTTCCATGTGCCACCATGGTGGGCCCCCAACTTCATGAGGACAGAAGCTCCTTTGTTCCAGACCTTACCATATGTATCTCTTCGTCTGGCTGATTCCTATCCTTTAATATCTCTTGTAATAAACTGGTAATCTAGTGAGTAAATGGGCTTCCTGAGTTCTGTGAGGCGCTCTAGCACATTATCAAACCCAAGCAGGGGGTTAGGCAAACCTCTCCGGTTTAGAGCGAGTCAGTCAGAAGCCCAGGTAACAATCTGCACTTGCAACTGACATCTGAAGTGGAGTGTGGTCTTGCGGGGCCAGGCCCTTCATCGGTAGACTCTGGTGCTGTCTCCAGGCAGATAGTGTCAGAATCGAGCTGAAATGTGGACACCCAGCCCACGTCAGAGAATTGTGCAGTGGTGCTGGAAAAACCACACACATACCCCGCCTTGGAATTCGGTACTGAACCCCTTTAGACATGAAAAAATGGCAGAACTTAATGACTGAACACCACAATTTTAGATTTTAAAAAGGCTTAACATGCAAGTATGAGTAGAGGTCCCACCGTGACTAAATCCACTACTCAGAAGGGATCAGCTAATCTACACTCCAGGACCGTCCACTGAGCCTTTCCTGTTTTTCCCGGCGGAGTGGGGTGGAAGGGAGGAGAGGACGATAGGAGAGGCAGGATGAAAGAAAAGAAAGATACTAGCTACAAATGAGAGCAGCGAATGGGAAAAAGGCCAAAAATGGGAAGAAAGGAAACACAAGCTGTGCTGAGTGTCCAGTCTGCCCAGTGACGACTCCAGCAAACTTCAACTGGGCTGGGATGAACAAAAGCCATTCTCACCAGCCTTCGCTTTCTGAAGTTACATTTTAACATGATTTATGAACTCTCTCGTTCTAAATATGCCTCGCTCCAAGGATATTTGCTCAATGACAATACCACAATCACACAAGTTTCAGAGATGGAAGGGAACTCGGAGGTCATTTAATTAGGCTTTGGGCTCAGGATGCCTCTTCTCTCCACCTCTAGACACTTCAGGAAGATTTCATGTAGAAGCTAAAAGAATAAAGTCCTTCTGTCCAGGTGGATAATTAAAAGGTAGTAAGTTCTCAAAAGAGAAATGAAAAAGTGCTGGCCAAATAAATATTGTCCAAAGATTTAAAATAATTGGGAGAGGGGACAGGGTTTAGGTTCTCCAAGATTTTTTTTTTTAGCTACTTTGCCAATGAGTTTTATTTTAAAAAAATACACAGATGGGGGCGCCTGGGTAGCGCAGTCGTTAAGCGTCTGCCTTCAGCTCAGGGCGTGATCCCTGCGATCTGGGATCGAGCCCCACATCAGGCCCTTCCGCTGGGAGCCTGCTTCTTCCTCTCCCACTCCCCCTGCTTGTGTTCCCTCTCTCTCTGGCTGTCTGTCAAATAAATAAATAAATAAATAAATCTTTTAAAAAAAAATACACAGATGATTAATGACTAATTTTAAGCTGTTCATCAAGGAGCTAGTTTTGGCAATAATTTTTTAACCAATTTGTTTTAGGGTTAAAAAAAAAGAACTCAGCTGTTGCATTTGGTTTAGGGATCAGCAAGATTTAAATTTCTAATTTCCAAAGCTACTGCATATTTGGCTAATTAATTCTAGCATCTGACAATGAAGAACCAGAAGAAAGAACATAAAGTTAAAAGTCTAATATTAAAAGTTTCTAAAATGGTAAAAGCTCCAGCTGCATTTTATTCTCCTGGAGTACATATTTTAGTAAGCATGTGAAACAAAGATTCTTCTCAATAATGTCTGGTCTAAAGCTTCAAAAGGAAATCTGGTAGCCTCTGACAATGTCAAGGGACCTCAAGCTTCCCTCCTGCAGTCCCATTGTACCCCATTCGGTCTATGTGCCAGCAGAAGGGATGATACGTCACCTCCAAGATTAGATGCAAAGATACCACACTTCTCATCTTGATTGTCCCTTTCTCTCTCTCCCTCTCTCAGATCACTTGCTCTGGGGAGAAACTTAGTTACCATGTTGTGAAGGGTCCTATGGAAAGAGGCCCACATGGTGCGACACTGAAGCTTCCAACCACCAGCCACGTGAGTGAGCCAACTTAGAAGCAGATTCTCCAACCCCAATCAAGCCTTCAGATGACAACAACCTCAAAAGAAACCCTCAGCCAGAAGCACCTGCCAAGCTGCTCCCCGATTCCTGAACTTCAGAAACTGTATGAGATAATAAATGTCTCTTGCTTGAAGCTATTACATTTGGGGTAATATAGTACACAGCAGAAAATTCATTCGAGACAGACAAACTACAGAGGTGGCCAGCTACACAGGACCAAACCACTAGAGTTCCTTCAACTCATGCCATATACTAAGTAAAATTACAGAGCTTGCCATGTTTTCCTTTGGATTGGACCTCACTTGAAATTTTCTATGTCAATTCCCAGTCTGGTGGGCCTAGAGTATACTATAGCAAAGTTGTCCACAAACCCTGGCAAAAGCAACAATGACGATATATTAGCAATTATCGATTAACAGCGCCATTTCCTGCATTTAGATTTCATTTTTTTTCAAAAAGCACGGACTCCCCAAAGATTGACACCCACCACAGAGAACACTCACAGAAATTATAAGCAGTTCCTTTTTTTAAGAGTAACATAAACTTGAAATACCATCCCTCTCTGACTTTCCACTTCCACATTCTTTTCAACTTTCTTCCCACTCTCACCCACCCAAAGGCTCATAGACCCTCTTGCCTACTGGCCCCTCTCCATTTTGAAACCCTTAAGAATACGTACACATATATGCCTCATATTTGTATTCCTAAGTAATCAAAAGGACTGAGGAGCTAAAGGAGCCAGTTCATGGCCAAACCTCCAAGGCCAGATATGTTAGACCAGTGGGTCTGTGCCAAGTGGATAGCTGATGCTCAGTAAATGTGAATTTCCCTCCTCTTCCTTACCCACCTCCCCCGTGATTAGGGAAGTGTTCCATTTTCTCTGGTACTCTGGTCTCTCTGATTCAGACTTCTCAACAACACATAATCACTTGAAAAAAAAAATCTCAAGCGTCTTGCATATCTAACAGCAGGGGCTGTTTGTTTAGAAGTAACTGGAGCCAATGAAAAGTGGGACTCTCGCCTATCATCTTGAGACATGTTACACTGGGAACATTAGGAGAGTTCACCAAGATCTCTTCCAACACTGTTGTTATACTGTCTCCAAATTTAGCTTTCAGAAAAGGTCTCCACTGATGTTTCTAACTTCCATAAATTCCATGAGTGGAGAGGAATTTAGTAACTGAATGCCAACAGGCATTGTGGGATTGGGCGATGTGGCACAACGGATTACCTCAACTCTCTGGTTTACAAATTTCCAGAGTCTCGAGCCATTTCCAGCCAAGGCAAGAACCTTCAAGAATTAAGCCAAAATTCAAAGCTTTTTTACTTCCCTCACCTTCCACCAACACCCGTTTAGATCCCATTTGACGTTCGAATTCTTGTCTTCCTACCTATGTGTCTTGGTTCCATATTCACAAAGTCCTGGGAAAGTTTCTACCACAAACGAAATCTTACTGAGATCTCAGATCCCCACTGTTTCCAATGGGAAATACCATGAAAAGAAAAGAAAGGAAAGACTCAGATATGGTCAGAAGAATGTAGACGAGGGGACAGGACTAAAACCACACACAAGGAATGTGTATGCCTGGCCTTATTCCTACCCCCACCTCCATCCCATCCCCACTACCACAAAGAACACCTTCAACATTCCTAACTTCATGTCATCCTAACAGGTAGGGGAAACTATTGCCAACGTCTCACTGCTGTGGACTCTCCAGCTCAGACAGGTGAAAAGTCATGCTCAAGATCCCGCCACGAATAAAGTTTCAAAACCAGTATCAAATCTAGGTCTTCACACCCTGACCTCTTTTTCTTCCCTATATCCAATGCCACCTCCACAGTCACTCCATTTCTGAGAACTTCCATGTTCTAATTCTGTCGCTCCGGGTTTAACGAACATTGCCTTCACCTGTTTTGGGCTTTGACATCCAAGAAAGTCGCGCTCAGCTGTAGAAGGTGGGTCATTTACACATCTAAAGGATACACTATAGTCTTTGCCAATCAGTGCCCGCTACCCATCCCCAAAGCTTAGAAAGAAATGAGGTTAGAAAGCTAGGCCAAAGCAGAAAGTTGCCTGGTCTACAAAGGTTGAAATCATCTCACAGGGAAGGTAAATGAACAATCAGCCAAGTCTCTTTCGGGGGCAATTCTAAAGCAGTCCGCCAGCCACAAGAACGTCTTCCCAGAAGACTCACCTGATAACAATATCAAAGCTCCAACGTTTCCAATATTCATCTGTAAATTAGCACAGAAAGGACACTGCTCAAACAAGCAGTCTGGGCACAGCTATCTTTGCCACTAGCAGTTCTGAACCAACCACGACCCAGATAACCTTACATACCTACAAGAGGGCAGAAAAAGGGGAGTGGAAACCTGGTCCAGCCAAACAGTTCAAGTCTGTGGTGCTTCCTATTAGAAGCCACATTCAGTGTCAGCCTCTATCAGAAAGGAATTAAAGGGTGGGGGCTGGAGGGGGGCGGGGGGAAGAAACAACTTTAGGCTCACTTGCAAGACAGGACCAAAAACATACCAAACAACTTTTGGAACTAAGCCCCGGTTCAGTCCAAGTTCTTAAGGTACTAATAAGTTTTTGCAACACTGTAATAGCTCTTACCCTGCCCACAGCGGCAACTAAGGAACTGAGGAAGTGGACCATCCTCGGGCCGGAGGCCCGAAAGGGCAGGAAGTGGAAGCAGAGGCCATTTGTGGGAAAAGGGAAGGAGCGGCGAAAAGGGAGAGGCTGGGGCGCCGCCCCCATTTCCTCAGTCCCGGGCCGGTCTCGGAGGTTTTCTCCAGGGGACCTGCCGGGGCCAAAGGGAGCCGTCAACCCCGCGTGGCCCTCCGCCGCCCTCCACAGCATAAACGCAGAGCGCAGGGCGGCAGCCGGCCACAGAGCGCGGGGCAGCGCACCCCACCTCCCCAGCCCGCGCCCCACCCCGCCCGGAGCGGGCCTGTCAGGGAGCGGGCACACTTACCTGGGACCCGTCCCGCGCCGCCTCGGCCGTCCGCACCGGTCCCGCCGCTCTTAAAACTGCCCCGCCCTCTCCTTCGCCTCCTCCCGGGGCCGGACCCCAGCAGTCCCCTGCCGATTTGTCATTGAGCAGCCCTGCTCGCTTCCCCACCCCCCGAGCGCGCCCCCGGCGTCGCCTAGGCAACCCCGCCTCCCGAGAGAGCGCGCTTTCCTTCCGCTCCCGCCCTCCCCCTGGAGGCCACGCCCACCGAGAGCGTGTTGGCCAATCCAAAGTGGGGCTGGGAAGCTGGGGAGGGGGCTCTGCCAGTGAGAAGCCGCCGCAGGCGGGAGGGGCGGGTTCGGCACGCCTGCCCCGCCCACCTCCGCTTCCTCCTCCTGCCCGCGGCCGGCCTCGCTGCGCGTGACCGCTGCTGCAGTGAGGAGTCGAGTTGGTCCGGGGACTCTGGGCGTGGGCGGATGGACGGTGCTCCAGTCGTGGATTTAGGTCAGAGCGAGGCCAAACTAGTGGAAAGCAAAAGGGAAGGCCAGACCGATATAGAAAAACCAAAATTACGATGCGGCGCGGGCGTGTCTCAGGGTCCAGGAGGCTGTCAGGACGCCGGCCGGGGGCACCTGAGGCCGTGGGACTTCCGCCTGCCTCCACGACTCGCTTGCCTAAATGACATCCCATTAGCAGTAACGGAGTGACTTGACCAGTGCCTCGCAATAACTTGATCCAGATCACATACAAGGGGGGAGAATCCTAACCCCAGGTTCCTTGAGGCAGGAAGTGCAGTAAGCAACCTCACGGACAGGTTTTTCTCCCACATCCTGCCCCCGTCATTGTCCTCCAAATCCAGGGAACTTGTTATTTTCTATCCAAATGCGGTTTTCTCTCGGCTTGATTTTCCTAACTATCCCCCCCTCCCTAGAGCTGAATCCTCTCCAACCCCCCTCAGCAGGATTTGTGGCCCCACTGACCCTCACATGGCCCGTCGCACTGTATCCCAATTGTCTAAATGCCCGCCTCTATAATCTCTAGGGATGGACACTCTCTTGTTCAACTTGATATCCACAGCAGCTAGCTCATTCTTTCCTTGTTAATAATTACACATGAGGATACTGGTGTATTATGTGCGAGGCTTTATGCCTTGATTAGATTGGTCTGTAAAAGCAACTAACAGATGCAAGCCCTCCACCAACAGCTGTATCAAAAAACGCACAGAAGCTTTACCTTAGTCTTCAATAGCAGGCTTCACAAAACACATGTAACTGGAAGAGTATCCTAGTGTTACACTACCTTAAATTTTCTGTTTTATCTTTCTCATACACATCAAAGACTTATTGCGTGCTAAGTATATGGCAGAAACGCTGCTAGGAGAAGGAGAAGAGGTGTCTCAAAAAGGAAGTTCTCTAGTATTTATAACCTAGAAGGGAAATCAGACCCAAACCTCTTCTTAGGGAGTAATGATTAAGTGCACAGATTTTGGAATCAGAAAGCATAGGTTCAAAGGAGGACTCTACCATATAACTAGCTGTTACTTTAGGAAGTTACTTAACCTCTGTGGGCCTCAGTATCCCCAGCTGCCCAGTAGGAGTGGGACCTCCACTAGAAACTGGGGAGTGCTACGATTTTGGTGAGGACTCAACAAATGTTACTTTAAAGAGTGATTGCCACTGGAGGCTACGACGTATACTCAACCCAGCGACAGCATTTCCACCCAAGGCCTGTGATATCTGGGAGCGTATGACACCACCATTTTGCCGCCAATGCTGTGTGCAGCCTGGTGGAAAGGAGCTGCTGTCGTGATGCCATTTTATCCAATGGAAGTTTAGATAGGGGAGCTGCCCGTAGCATCCTGCCCAAGTGAAATGAGTAGTTCGGGGAACAAGATCACGGTCATGGGCAGATGAGGGTTTTCCCATCTCTACACCCACAGCAATCACAGGAGAATCTCTCACCTTTCCTGGGGTGTGTAACTGCCATTCCTTTGTATCACCTGTCTACCTGGCCTCAGCCTCAGTACTCTGGGATTCTGGACTTTACCAGTAGGATCATCTATTCAGCCCCTGGATATGCCAGGCCCTAGCTGAGTGTGGTAGGTTCAGAGGATAATGGCAGGACTCTTTTGGAGGGGCTGTCCCCCAGCTCCAGAACATGCCCCACCAGAGAAAGAGCATTGGCAGACCCTGGCTGCAGCTGCCTCGAGGACTGCTCGTGTTAGGCCTCAAGATCCTCTTGTCTGCTGAGCTGCTCTTGAGGGACCTCTGCCTCCCAGCAGAGCCAGGGGCCTGAGCAACAGCAATACAAGATCCTGCAAGGTCCCTCTAACCCTTTGCAGCTGTGGAAAGAACATTCTAGACACTCCCTCCTTCAAAAGTATTTACTGAGTATTGTGTGAATCTTTAGTGCTGTTTAACAAATACTTCCACTTCTGTCTCCTGGGCACTAGGTAGGATGGAACTTTCTAGCTCCCTTTGTTGGGCGAGGCTGTGTGACTGGCTCTAACCAATGCCTTGTGAGTGGAAGTCATTTGGGGGGCCAGAGAACTTATTTGCCAATGCGAGACGCTCCTAAGCTCTTGTCTCTATGGTATGGCCCCTGTGAATGTTTGGGTGGTGGCTGCTCCGTCAGCCTGGGACCCTCCGATGTACACAGCGCTCCCCCTGCCAACCCGTGGTGACATTTAGCATGACCGAGAAACAAACCTTTGTGGGTTGAGGGCACTTAGATTTGGAAGTTGTCTGTTACTGCCCATAGCCTAGCCTGCTCTGATACAGAGTCCTAAAGTATGCTAAGCTGGGGACGCAGGGGTGAACAGCTCAGAGAAGGGGACAGGTAATAAACCAGTAGACAAACAAGCAGGTCAGCGGGTATGAATTGTGTCCTTACAAATTAGTTGAGACTGGGTAGTGAAAAAAGGTCTCTGTCAGAAGGTGACATTGAAGCTATGCCCTGAGGGGGGAAAAGGAATCAATCTCAGAAAAAGGCTGATGGAGAGGGGAAGCAGAGCCGACTGTCTCAGGCGGAGGAACAAGCATGCACAAACTCCTAAGGCAGAAAGAGGCTTGGTCCTCTTAAGAACAGAGGGCAGACCCCGGGAGGGGTGCCGTAAGCAGGGGGAAGTGAGGCCACACAACGATAGAGAGGGAGATGGGAGCCTGCTTAGGTGGGGGCTTCTAGGTGATGATAAGGGACTGGAATTTGCTCCAAGTGTGACGGAGAGCTACTGAGGCGGTTCAAGCCAGGAGGGTGACATGTTTGATTCAGGTTTTAAAAAGACTACCCTGGCTGTTGTGTGGAAAATGGGCTGCAAGAGGCAGATCTGGGAATGGAGGTAAGGAGGCTGTTTCAGGAGTCCAAGCGGAGCGGGGTCCACAGGAGCAGAGGCTAGAAGGGTAATCTGCCCTCAGATAATAGGAGATGTGGGGAGACTGCAGCTGGAGGGGAGCAAGAGAGCTGATGACTAAACCAGGGGTTTCTCCTGCCAAATCCCAGAGGAAGCAGGGGCAAGTTGGAAGACAGGCCCCCCCAGAGGTGCTTTGCCCCCAGGAAGATAGTGCTCAAAAGCCAGGAAGGAACCGGGGGTGGGGGGTTGAGGTGTGGAGCAGACAGCTGACCAATTTCCTAGGACATAAGCTAGCATCAGAGACTTTCCCATGAGCCTGCAGTGTATCTAACGGATGGTATTACTAGACAGAGGCTGACAAGCTCCAACACCCCGTGAGCATTTGATACTTGGTGTCCACCTGGATTGGAAAAGAAAGGGCGCCACCAATCTATAGATGGAAAAACAAAAACCATTCTTCCCTACTGAGTGTTATAGAAAGAATCTACTGTAAATAGCAAAACTGGGGGTGGGGCGGTATCTGGGTGGCTCAGTTGGTTAAGTGTCCAACTCTTGATTTCAGCTCAGATCATGGTCTCAAGGTCAAGGGATTGAGCCCCACGTAGGGCTCCATGCTCAGTGGGGAGCCTGCTTGAGATATTCTCTCTCTCTCTCTCATAAATAAATAAATCAATCTTTTTAAAAAATAGCAAAATTTGATGGAGTTCCCCTTCAGCAGTTGGGTCATCTTTCTAGTCTGTCTCTCCACCCCTCCGTGCCCATGTGTTCTCACCCCACTTCCTGTGATCTCACCCTGTTCTCAGGAGTGGGTCTCACAGCCGCATTCACACTCAGGACTAAATGACTAATGACAGCTCAGTAGTGCTTACTTCTTCCTAGACGTCTGGATCACCCAGTCAATCAAAACCTAAGGTCCTAGGCCAGCGGAAGTCTTCAGGGGAGGACTGGAGATCTTGAATTCACAACAACTAGAATGGAATGATTTACCCTTCCCCAGGAAAAGGGTCGGACTCCCAAGTCCACACGCAAGGCGTCAGATAAGGGTAACACATGATTCGAATCTTCTCCAAAGACTGGGTACCATCCCAAGCCTTCTTTCCTTGCAGCTGTGTGCTGGCAGCTACCAAGGAAAGCCCCTGGCATTTACTTATTCCCAAACACGTTCAAACTCTTGACTTTAATGCTCGATCTAGGCATTGCCATGATAAAAGACTTACTGGAGGGTTTAAAAACCACTTTTTGCTATGTGTCTTACTGAGGGCCTTTTTTCCTCACTACCGTCCTTCTCTGTGGTCGCTGCAGCCCCAGCCAGCCAGCAGGAGCTAACCAGATGTTTCTGGAAATGGCTCTGCTGGAAAGGCAGAGGCCCACGTAATTAGCTAGAGGATGAGTTTCAACCGTCCAAAAGAAATTCATCTACTTGGGAAACACGTTGGGGGAAAAAAATGACTCGTTTTATTCTAAATTATTGAATTAGCTAGATTTATCTTTCTGCCATCGTTGCTTACAAAGAATGATCTCCCAGAAAGGTAGTGAAATCTGTCTTGTCATGAAATACTCAGTCTTTGTCATTAGGACTAATCCCCACTCCCTGGCAGCTCATGTTCTCCCCTCCTCCCCGCCCCCCGTCCATCTTCGGGGAGACGCGCGCTCCCTGCTTCTGGAAGTCTGCGTAGTGATCAAGCACCATAGATCTGGTACTGACCTCCAGGTAACCAGATGAAAGCCCCTGCAAGGGGAGGGGTACGCATTAAGCCCCCTTGCACAACCTGTGCAGGTGGCAATCCCAGTCTTGGCACTCAGGGCCATAAATTGCAGAAAGCGATTTACTCTCCAGGTAATAGCGGAGACCCAGACACAGCAGCTGGATGGGAAGGGCCGGCTGGGCAGAGGTCGGAATTCTGTTCTCTGCCCCTCTGGTCCCACTCCTGCCTGCCTTCACCTCTCACAGGGAGGAGGAGAGGCCCAGAGCTCAGAAGGGACATGTTTGGGGCAGGTGAGGCTATGGGGAGCCTCTCAACTAGAGACCAAGGTCTACCCTCCCCCGAGGAGTTCAGGCTCCTTTATGGCCACACAGTCAAAGGGGGAGCCGTGAGTTCCTATCTACAGATAGGTCAGTAAGGTCGATAGGCAGATGAGGCCTCAAACCAGCTGTGCCTGACAACAAAATCCATACTCTTTAGCTCAGTCTCTACCGCCTTCCCACCGGCAGCTGCAAGCTGTGTGACCTCGGACAAGACACCTCCCCTCCCTGCCCTCAGTTTTCTTGGACATCAGTCTCAAGTCTACAGGGAGCACCTGCCATGGGCAGGAGCTGTGCCCAGCACCAGCTGTCTGGGGCCTCTAGGGTCTGTGCCCTAACACCTCCTAAGTGGGCACCTGGATAAGGTAGAGGCCACACCTTGGCAGAATCAGCTTAGTTCCTGAATTTGAGGTCCCAGTGGACTCCTGGTCCCTCAGTGTTCCTACCCCCCTTTTCCTCACAGCCTGAAGCCATCTCCAGGAACTTCCCTGGAGGAGTGGCTGGTATGTAAAGGGCAAGGCTAAAATTCACCTGATGCTTAAACGTAGGAGATCAGGACCTACACTTACCAAAATGATAGCTGACAGTTATTGTCAGCCACTCACATTTTAAAATTCTTTTAATCCCTCCTAGCAGCTGAGGTGTTCTACATCAAAGTGCCTGCTACAGTGGCCCATAGTAAGCCTCAACAAACACATGCTGTGGATGGCTGGGTGGGTGAGTGGATGGAAGGATGGGTGGATGGAAGGAAGGATGGATTGGATGGATGGATGGATGGTTGGATTGGATGGGTGAGTGGATGGATTGGATGGGTGAGTGGATGGATGGATAGTTGAGTGGTTGGATCGGTGGATGGATGGATGGATGGGTGGATGGATGGATGGATGGATGGATGGATGGATGGATGGATGGTTGGATGGATGAGAGAACAGCTGGAGAAAGTTTGATTGGGAGGCTCAAAGACAAGGGCATGCTTTTTATGACCTGGGGTGCCCTGGTAAGGTAGGTATGGAATGGTAGACATAGGAGAGGGCACTTGGCAGCTGGAGGGCTGTCTGAGGATCTGGGCCATATAGGCAGGAGATGGGAAAGGCACATCCAGAGAACAGCATGCCCAATCTGGAACACAGACCCCAACGTGTTGACCGTGCTAGTCTCCCACTGCAGGCTCTGTCTGGCACACAGAGCAGTGTCAGGTGTCAGGAGCACCACAGGTGTTACTCACACCTGCTAGTTAGGGCCCCTGCTGTCTGCCTGGTCAGCTCACACTGGGTAGAGGCCCACTGAGGCTGCCTCGTACATCTCAATGGAGCTGTGACAGACCAGGGCTGGTACTCAATGCCCAACATCTGCAGCAGGCCTGGCTCTCCCTGAGGCCAGGAGGCCCCTGACCTGGGACACCCAGAGTGTCCATCCAGCTGCCACAAACCTCCAACACTAGGCATTGTCACATCAAGTATAGATGCAAGAAGGGGGACAGACCTTACACTACAAATTATTCATTGTTGACCTGAAATTCAAATTTAACTGGGCATCCTGTATTTTCATTTACAAAATCTGACAACCCTACCCAAGACCAGGTATCTCTGGGTGGGCAAATCTCAGTGGCCCCCACCCACCAACATTGTCAAAGCCCCCAGCTGCAGTGCTTGCTGGGCGGGGAGGAAGGAGAGAAGGACTTCCCCCACAGGGCATATAACATCTCCCCAGTGAGGACAGCTGGGGGACTCAAATGAAATGGTGTGTGGCAGTGCTAAGCCTCAGGGAGGAGGATGGCGTGAGGGGTGCCCCTCCAGGCCCAGCTCCTTCCCCATCATTTCCTGCAGGCTTCCTCCTAAGGAAGCCTCCCCTGCAACCTGCTCCCATTCATTCCCTCGGTGTATAATGACCGAGCACCTCTTAGGGGCCGGGGTGACAGTGGCAGATCAGCCATGACCTCCGGCCTTATCCATCTTACCGCATCCTCTACGAAGCCTCCTTGATGACTCGGGCATGTCAGATCTGTCTGTACATTTTCACAGCAATTACTCCGCTCCTCTGTTCTGCTGTCTGACGGGTGTGAGGGCAGAAATCCTAAGACCCCAGCACCCAGAACGCCCAGTGCTACAGCATGACACAGAGAGATGGTTTAAATGCTGGCCTGCTACCTCCCAGCTGGGGGGCTGGGGCAAGACGTCATGCCTGTAAGCCTCAGTTTCCTTGTCTGCGAGGAGAGAGCTGCGGCACGGAGGTGGGTGGGGGGATTAGGAATACAATGCTAAGCGCTTGGTGCCAATCTGGCCCGGAGGAGCCCCTTGGGTTCCTGTATCTCATTTTGCTTTGAGTTAGCTTTTTATTATTATTTTAATCGTGGCCAAATGCACAGAATTTACAAGTCACCATCCTGACCGTGTTTCCGCGTACAGGTCGGTGGCATGAAGCACACGCACATTGTCGCGCAGCCCCCGTGCGTCTCCAGAGTTCTTGTCATCCTACAAGACTGAAACCTGCCCTCATGAAACACGGACTCCCCCCTCCTCTCCCCCAGCTGCTGGCAACCACCGTTCTCCTTTCCGTCTCCATGACTTCAACCATTCAAAGTACCTCCTGTCCGCGCAAGCATACAGTATTTTCGTTGTTGGTGCAACTGGCTCATTTCACGTAGCATAATGTCCTGAAGGTTCACCCATGTTGTGGCATGTGTCAGAATTTCCTTCCTTTTCAAGGATGAATAATACACCATTGTGTGTATACACCGCATTTTGCTTATCCACTCATCTGTCGGTGGACGCTTGGGCTGCTTCCAACTTTTGGCTCCTGTGAATAACGCTGCTGTGAACATGGGGGTGTGAACGTCTCTTCGGGCCCCTGCTTCCCATGCTTTTGGATACACAGCAGAAGTGGGAGTGCTGGATCACGTGGTAGCTCTATTTTTAATTTTTTGAGGAGCCGCCATACCATTTTATGTTCCCACCGATGGGGCACAAGGGTTTCCATTTCTCCACATCCTCCCCAACACTTACTTTCTGTTCTCTGATAGGAGCCTCCCCCCCCCTTGGGGGTGAAGAGGCCATCTTCTATATCCGGGGACCCTGCTCTCAGCAGGCACCCCATGGATGTTCGTCCTGTGAACTAGATTCTGTCCCCAGCTTTCTCCACTGGCCGTTTGGCTCCCGGGGAGGCCAGCAGGGGCTGTTTCTCTGCCCGTGGGGGCCTCAGGCCCTGTGGCTCTTGGGGATTAAATAAACCAGAGCCACATCTGTCCTCTTTCTGGAGCAGGCTCGAGGAGTGGGGAGGGAAGGCAGGGCGCGGTGCAGGGTCCTCACCCCGGGATAAGCAGGGCCGCTGGTGCATCACAGCGACGACATGCTCAGTCAGCTCTGACAGGGCCCAGGACAAACACAGCCCTGTGACTGATGGAGCCTGTGTCCTGTGGCTGCTGATTCCTTTCCAGCTTTCGGTACTGACTTTGCTCCTCTTCCCGGTCCCAGTAGACAGGCCTTCCCTCCTCCCCTGGAGTCCCCGGCTCTCACCGCCTTACCCAAAGGCAGAGTGGGTAGCCTGAAATCCCACCAGGAGGGTCCCATCTCCAAGTCACCAACACTCACATGGGGGAAGCTCACTGACTCAGCAGTACTCACAGGAGAAGGCACCCCAAGGAAGCTGGGATGTAAAGATGGTAAGCTCCGATCTCTGGAATGATCTAGAACGAGACTGGGGATGGCAGACCTGTGGATAGCCTGCTGTTCCTCCCTTCGAGGGGGATGCTTTAACATGGCTTTGGAGCCAGAGACCTGGCTCCGTTCAAATCACAGCTCTGTCAATACATGCTGTGTGACCTCACACAAGCTCTTAACCTCTCTGAGTACTTCTAGGCACATGAGGACACAACACCTGAATCCCAGGGTTGTCCTGTGGCTCTTCAGAGCAATCTGAGTCCTCCTCACTGCACCCAGGGGGGAATCACACCCACCTGACTGCCGCTAATTAATGCAGAATCTCTGCTCTGTCCATCCCGGCCCCCAGCTGCTACAATCCCACACGGACTGAGACCATCGGTCAGAACAACACATGAAATCCAAGGATAACAGCCTTCCTTTTTCTGACATGATCTGGCTTGTTTTTAAAGGAAAAAACAGCCCCTCTGCGGCACCAGCTCCACACCACCCTTTGTGTTTGGGCTTCTAGGGAAACAGCAGTCCGCTGGTGGTTTCCTTCCAGGACCCCCCTCCCTCCAGAAATTCCCCAACGGCGGCCAAGCCCACTGATAAGAAAAGTGAGCAATTTCCAGAAAGAGGCCAGCACATTTCAGAGATGTGGAACAGAGGCAACGCCTCTCCAGGACCCCCCACTCCCACCCCACCCCACTCCCCGAATACACAGTCACGGGTCACCTGGCCACACTCCCAACAGCACAGGACCTCCTGGAATGCACCAAAGACATGGGACAGGTCAACCCTGATGAGGGTTGAGATGATCTTCTCCTTCACTGCTTGCTGCTCCTGCCCTGCCGCCAAATCCTGGACATTCAGACTTGGGGGGCGATGTATTGGACACCCACAACACACCCGGTACTTGGAGGGAGAGAGATTCCAGCATTTGATACGCATCCATTTAGCCATTACTCACTGACCACTGGCCAGCTGCTGGGCACTGTCCTGGGTATTAGAGCACACAAGTGAGCAAAACAGACCCTCTGGGCCCACGGACAGGGGTCCCCCCACCCTCACCCCCATGTCGCTGGTGTTCAAAGTCTCTGCACACTCCGCTTGCTGGAAACCTGGTCCACTGAGAGAGCAGAGAAGATAGTGGGAACCGCAACAGAAGAGCAAAGTCCGGGAAGGAGAAACCGCCCAGCCAAAGACAAACGAGGAGTTCAGTGCACAATGTGATTACAACCGTGAATTCAAGGAAGTGGGAACGCACAGGGAAATGACAGCTGGGGATCCTAAGGAAGGACCCATCCATCTTCCTTACCCAGGTCAAGTTCAAGACAACTCTGAAAAGCAAATCTAAATTTTCCGCTTTTTATTTGAGAAAGGGCGATGTGAGGCTGCAGGGCCGGGCCCAGGGTCTCTGACTCAGCCTGAGTCAGAGCCGCCCCGTATGCAGCCTCCCCTGGGGTCGGCAGCCTCCCTCTACCTCCTGTCCTCTCTCTCCCACACCTGCTCCCCGCATAGCCAGGATGGGCGTGGCCCCTCAACACCTTCAGTGATGTCCCTGCCTCCGCCTCCTATAAGTCCAGGCTCTCAGCGGCAAAGCCAGGCTGCCACAGGCTCCTTCCTCCCTGCTGCTCCCCAGACGGTGCCCCGCAATCGTTCACACCCTCTCCAGCGGCTCTGCTTCTTCTCCCAACTCAACCACCCCACCCCTCTCTGGAGAAGTAAGGTGCCCCTCCGCAGGCCTTCCATCCCTCCCCCCCCCCCCAAGAGGCTAGGGACTTCGTCTTCTGTCTCCTGGTGCCTGGCACAGAGCAGGAAAAGACAGAAGCATTTATTGAGTACCTACAGTGTGCTGGCCCCTTCCACAAAGGCCGGCCCAAATATGGTTCGCAACAAATCTCCATGGTATCGTCCCAGTTGACGGAGAAGGAAACTGGGACCTCAGAAGAGGAGAGGGCTTCAGAGCAGAGCCGTCACAGGAGAGCGAAGTAGGCAGCCAACTGTGTCCAGAGGGAGGTAGAGCTGGAACTGGGCTTAGCGGATGAAGAGGATTCTGCAAACCCAAAGGAGGGAGGGAGAGAAGATGCACTCAGGGCAGGCGGCCGCTGAGAGAACAAAGGCCCAGAGGTGGGCAAGCCCGAGAAGTGATTGGCAAGGCTACATAGGACTATTTCACAGAGGAACGGGGATGTAGTCAGAGGAATCGATCAGGCACCGAAAGCCTGGAATGACGAGAAGAGCCGCCGCCTGCCCCAGAACCGGAGAAGCTTCTGAGTAAGGGCCGAAGGGCCAGCAGTGCTTTGGAGAAGGGGATCCCTGGTTGGCAACCTCCGCGTATAAAGCCCTTCCCAGGAGGTTCAGAGACCCTCAAATTTCTGTCTGCAGAAATGGCTCTGGGAGGCAAACCAACCATCCCAGTCCCCACCTTCTATGACTCACCTCTCCTCCTCCCAGGGGCCCTCCCATGCTGGGCACTCTTCAGCTCAACTTCCCTCAGCCCTTGCTCTGGTTGCCTGGTTGCCGTGTGACTGAGGTCAGCGTTCCTTAGGGAAGTGAGTGAGTGAGTGTTTGTGTGTGTGTGTGTGTGTGTGTGTGTGTGTGTGTGTGTGTGTGTGTGTTGTATGGGTGTGGGTACACTTACGTACACATGCTCATGTCCCAGCACACCAAAGGTGGGGCCTGTCTGCCTCTTTCTCTGAGACTCACCCAACATCTGCACACAGCTCTGGCTCCCAGCTAGCTCGGCTCCCTGACTGGCTACAGCCAAAGCACCCGGAGCCCCACCAGCCGGCGTGGGGGAGCGCACGCCCCTGCTGGGTCTGGGGAACCACACAGAAGTCATCGGGGAAACCAGGACCCTTAGCCCAGGGACTGAGGAGGGCACCTGTCTCACACAGGCTGCCAACCCCACTCAAAGGAAAAAGTCCTAACAGAAGGTGAAAGGTCCCAGATGGTTACAGTTTGGGGGGAACCCCCAACTCATGCTCCCTGCATTTGTTCCAGAATGATCAAAGTGGAAATGTGGTTGGTGCTCTAACCTTCCTGGTCCCAAATCAGCCCCAGGGATCCTGTGTGCACCAGACCCTTCGTCTGTAGGGCAGCTGGGCAGAAAGCTCACTACTGACTCTGCCCCCCTTTCCCCCCCATGCCGGGGCTCTTCCAGGTGCTTGGCTCTGACCCTGACCGACACCTCCGCCCTCGAACGGACCATGAGATAAAGCATCCTCGGAACTGCCTGTGGGCTGAATGGGGGCTGTTGCTTGGCGTGCAAGGAAAGTGGATCTGGAGGAATTCATGGAGACACAGCAGGCTGAAGAGCCCCTCACCCTGGATACTCCCCCACTGCACTCAGGAGGGACGACATGGCTAAGTGGGACAAGAAGCATCACAGGGGGTCCTGTCCTACTTGGCGGCAGCCAGCCCTGAACCATAGTCACGGCGCACCACCTGACTGGCTCTTCTGTCTTCGGCGATCGAATATTTGGCCAAATCACCGGTCAGACAGATTTCCCCCCAAGCTCCGCATTCATTGGTTTTTGGATTCTACCAGCCACGCTGCTGAGCTAGAGCTCCAGGGTGTCCCACGGGGGCCTTCGATGTGGAGGCCATGACCCTGAAACCAAAGCTGGCAGACACCAGGGCTCTGCCTGCCTGTACAGCGAGCCCGGGGAAAGCAGCTCTGGGGGCTGGGCCCAAGAGGGACCCCCAGGCTCGTGGGCTTCCAAGTTCAGGGAGGCCCCATGGGACAGGCGCTGGGCCGACCACCCTGGTGGCCTCTAATGCGTGGGTGTGTTCTGGGCTGTCTGTGCTGGGCTGTCTCCCTGGGGGCGGCTGCACCTAGGCAGGGAGAGCCCGAAGCTGCCTGCCTTGCCCCCTCTGCCCTTCTCCTGGGATGAGCCAGCTCAGCCTGGCCTCATCAGCAACCTGGCCTTTGGGCTCCAGCCCAGCAGAACCCAGCCGAGGCAGGCAAAGCTGCTGCTGCCCCTTCTTCCTCTCTCCCTCTCTAACATTCCCTGGGGGGGAAGGAGGTGATCAGAGATCTTAGTTATTCCTACATCCTGCTTGGAACATAGTAGGTGCTCAATAAATACTACTTTCTCCTCCATGGGTTGCGAGAGGCCACACACAGATGGTTCAGAGCTAGGCTCTGGAGTCAGACCACCTGCGCACTCTGGTTCTGCCACTTTCTAGCTACCTGAGCTCGAACAAGTCACGACCCACTGCGAGCATCGGGGGGCTTCATGCGCTAACATGCGCACGCTGGCAGTACGTACCGCATGGACTACAATGGTATGTGCACATACATGGTATGTGCCATATAAGCATTTGCTATTATTTATCTTTTTTTTTAAGATTTTATTTACTTATCTGAGAGAGAGAGAGCACAAGTAGGGGGAGGGGGGAGGAGCAGAGGAGCCCAGCGCAGGGCTCAGTCCCAGGACCCCAGGATCACAACCTGAGCTTAACCGACTGAGACACCCAGGCACCCCTGATATTATTTATCTTTGGAGAAGAATCCACCTGTGTCCAAATGAGGGACTGAAACAAAAGAAATGCTCGAATCCAGTCTTAGGGGGTAACCCCTGGGACCCTACCTTGACCAGTGCCTCTGTTCTCTCATAAGCCATCTAGAGATGGGGTCCAGGCTCTGAGAAGGCATAGACAATCGTGTGTTAGCCCCACCACCACCTCCCTTGAGGACCATGCAGGAAATGCCTCTGTCGCACAGTGGGGGCTGGCTTCAAGCACAGACCAAGTAGAAAGTAAATTTCCCACCAAAGAAACAATACAACCACACTCCCTTCTCCAAAGCTACACAGAGAACGCTGATCTTGACGGAGGTCAGAATACAGCTTCTGGAGGCGCCTGGGTGGCTCTGTCGTTAAGCGTCTGCCTTCGGCTCAGGGTGTGATCCCGGGGTTCTGGGATCAAGCCCTACATCAGGCTCCTCCGCTGGGAGCCTGCTTCTTCCTCTCCCACTCCCCCTGCTTGTGTTCCCTCTCTCGCTGGCTGTCTCTCTCTCTGTCAAATAAATAAATAAAATCTTAAAAAAAAAAAAAGAAAAAAAAGAATGCAGCTTCTGGAAGAGCTCCTTCTCATCCGAGAGAGAGAGGGATCAAGTTAGTGAGGAAGAATGGCAGCTGGACGGCAGCATTCCCCAGAATCTATCGAAGGGACTCAGTGGCTAAAGATTGAAGACGACAAGACTCCTATAAAAATAACCACCTTTCTCAACAGGACAGCGGCTGACAGGCACGGGGCTGGGGCTTGCCAAGCCTGCACTCGGCCGATCCCGCGGCAGCCCCCAGGGTGGGCTCGAGCCACAGCCCCGTTTACAGGAGGGGAAGGATGGGTGCAACGAGGAAGCCGTTTGCCCCAGATCTTGCAGCAGGCCAGCAGCAAAGGTGGCATCCAGGCCAGGACTGCCCTCCCTAAAGCCCAGGCTCTAAATCACAGTTCTGTGCGGCAACCAGACGTGAGAATCCACACACAAGGGCACGAGGCCAGTGGACGGAAGGCAGGACAGGAAAACCAGGGCCACACAACGGTGTACCAGGGCACTGGAAGAACGGCCTAGCCAGCTCTGCAGGGCTGTTTGCTTCTAGGGAGGAGGAAGTGAAGCCGGAGGCCACCACTTGCCATGTGTGCTTAGAGGCCAGACCTAAGCGGTGCCCACAGGGAGGCAGACCCACCCCGGGTCTAATGCCCCTGTCCTCTCCCCGACATCCCCTTCGGTCCCCATGTTTCCGTGGGGGGATGAAGGAAAGAAACGAACTGATGGTCCCCTCCAGATTTCCATGCTGACAGACTGGGATAAGTCAGCAGTGATCACGGCCCCTTGCTCATGAGAAGAACCCAGAATCTGCTGGTTGGATTTGAGCTCTCCACAACAGAAATGTGGATTTCAATGCTCTGACCAAGGTCACAAAGAAAGGAGAAAAACCAGCTGCTCAGGAGTGTGTCACCTCCTCACCTCCCTGTCACCAGGCACTGGCCTCACCCATCTTGCTGCCCCGGGTGGCTGTGACCTGTGATGGGCCAGCAAGGCCTCCCCGAGACCCCAGGCTCTGGGCGTGGGACTAAGTCCCTTCCCGGCACCTGTGCAAAATCCTGGGCACTACCTAAATTATGACCTCAGAAAACGGGTTCTTACCCACTCACCCCTCTGTTCACCCAACATCAACACACACACACTTCTGAAGGGTTAGAAACCGGGTATTTACGAAATAATTCTTTAAAAACAACTTCGAACCAGCTGTTCGACAGACATCTTTCAGGTGTTTTCCTAGGTGAATGGCCAACCTGAGCAGTAGCGGGGACATCATTCCACTCATTCCTGGCCCCGCCGTGGAGATGAGGTGGTAGAGTACAGGGCCCTGGGTTCAAATCCTGGCTGTGTGCTCGGTCTCCATTGGCTTGCGCCTCCTCCCTGCAGTGTGGGCAGCCTGCCCTCCCCGTACAAATTTGCCACACAAGCCATAGCTCTTCTCTCTTATCACACCCTTGTCATCATTATTCTATGCAACAGTGAAAATAGTTCTCTTGCCTCCTCCTTTCGAAGCCCCTTTTTGCCAGAAAGGGGAAATCGGACCCTCTATTTATTTTGAAATATGTTCTTGGTTTTTTGGCAATTAAAAATGAAAAATCCTAGATGTTCTTTGTACCTCTGCCTCCCACGTGACCCACCCCCCCCCCATATAATTTATGACATTCCCTTTTGCTGATACACCTGCCGCTGTGGTACTAACGGTCATAAACCATTTTTACCGAGTTTTTTTAATCACTCGCTTAGAAACTGTAAAGTAAAACTTCTTTCTTCAACCCCCCTGCTCCATGGAAGCTCTTGGAGTTCAGCAAATTACCTGTCTTTGTGGGGGGAGTTCTGGTAAGGCTGGATTTGCCATAGGAATTCATTACGTGAACAGTGATTCACCACCGCAAATGCTCCCTGGGTAAAGGTGGGAAGTTTACAGCCGCTTCGGGCAACTTGGAAAGATCCTCAGTGATGGTAAATAATGTTTATGTTCTTACAGGAGAAAAATCTAAGACCAGCAGGAACCGTGCAGAATTTCATTTTCCTTCTTGGGAGCTACTGCTCCATGAGAAGAAAGGGTTGCTTGGTCTAGGGTTTTTTTTTTTTTATGATTTTTATGTATTTATTTGACAGAGAGTGAGAAAACAAGCAGTGGGAGTGGCAGGCAGACGGAGAGGGAGAAGCGGACTCCCCGCGGAGAGGGAGAAGCAGACTCCCCACCGAGCAGGGAGCCGGATGTGGGACTCGATCCCAGGATCCTGGGATCATGACCTGAGAAGAAGGGAGTCGCTTAACCAACTGAGCCACCCAGGCACCCACTTGGTCTGGGTTTTAACCAGCCTCTCGAAGATGTATTTCCAGTTTATATTCAGCTGATCAGTGGTGAGAAAGCGTCCCAGGTCTCCTCCCCTCGCTGACGACGTCCAGAGCAGGGTACCAGACAGGGCTCAAGATTTATTTCTACACTTAGTGGCCTCAACTGTGGTTCCGTGGCAGGAGCAACACCAGGGGAACCTCCCCGTCTCTGATGAAAGCAGATGAGCTCTGGCCCGGACATACTGACATGAGACTCCTCCGCGGCACAAGGTGTTTGATGGGGATAGAAACACAGACTCTAAGGGCTGGAAAGGCTTTTCGGGGGATACCTGGCTGATGGTTCTGAGACCTGGCTGCACATTGGGATCATCTGGGGAAGCTTGAAAGAAATTCGGATTCTGGGCCTGCCCTCCAGGCATCTGGGTGGAGGCCTGGGGATCTGCACTTGGACCTGCACTTGGAGACCCCAGACCCACCCAGTCCCCTTAATCTATAAAGCCGAGCTGGGCTCAGGGAGAAGCGAATCAGGTGACAGTCACCTGGGTTATTTATTAAGTTTTACAAGTTCACCTTTATTTTTTATTTATTTTTAAATTTTTTTCTAAGTAATCTCTACACCCAACTTGGAGCTCGAACTCATGACCCCAAGATCAAGAACATGCTCCTCTGACTAAGCCAGCCAGGCGTCCCAGTTCACCTTTAGTTACAGGCCCCCCGACTGTGACAGGGATCTGAGAGTGGCCCCACACCCCTGCCAGGCATTCTGCGGTCCAGCGGCAGCATGGGGTGGGGGTGGGGGGAACAGAGGGCAGGGGATTGGCTTGGACACTGATCATCTCCTAAACGTTCCAGGCCCTGTGTCTCTACTACCTCCCCTCTGTCCTGTGAAGCAGGTGTTAAATCCCCACTTTACAGATGAGAAAACCTAGCCTCAGAGAGGCTGAGTCACTGGTTGAAGACACACAGCTGGGGTTTGAATCCTGGCGGTCCTTCTCCTTGGCTCACGCTGAAACACAGCATGGGCCCCCCTCCGCAGTGGTCTCGTGTAGAATTCTGTTACAGCCAATAGTACAGCTTTCTCCCCCTTATCACCCAGCTGTCCCCCACCTTTCACCACCCAGCTTATATCCGATGCTTCTTTCTTCTAGTTTCTAGTCGACTTTCCATTGCTTTCAGCCCAGGGACCTCAGGTTCACTCTCTGGATCTTTCAGGGTGGCTCAGTGTTTCGTGTTTGTACCCTCTGACTGCAGAGAAGAGTAATGAGTCCTTGGCGACAGGGGTGACAGGGCCTCGCCCACGCCAGGGCCTCGCAGACGGCCTGCCCACAGCCGCCGAGTGACGAGCGGGTGGCTTGAAGCACGTGTGTAGGCCCAGGCTAAGTCACGTCTCCCCATGAAGGCGCCTGCCCAGCACACAAATCCATGACTGCCCCCAAAGGTAGCAATGGTCTGGGAGCTTGAGGAATAGAAAGAAGCTGGTGTGGCCGCAGGAGCCCAGCAAGTGGTGAGATGAGATCAGAGGGGTAAGTCGAGGCCGGTCAACCAGAGCCTTGAAGGGCATGGTAAGGCATGTGGATTCTTCCAAGGAAACGAAAAGCCACTGAAGGTTTCGGGCAGGGAGTGCATACTGTTGTGCTGTCTGTCTGTCCCCTGCACGGCGGGACTGACAGCCCCCTCAAAGCGGGAGCCCCAAACTGTGCACAGGGTAACTCCGGGGCCTGGCTCTGAATGACCCGCAGAGGCCTGTGTTTGTCGGTGACCGTGAGCTACTTGGCACCGGTCACTGAGTGAAAGACAACGCATAGTGAAATTGGGATTACGATGTTCCAGTGTCTGTTCCTGCCCCACAAAACACATCGTCCATCCAGAACACACTGCCTATGAACTCACAGCAAATCCAGGTGAGAGCAGGACTGAGGATCGCCTTTGGAAAACAAAGAGATCTTTTGCTGAGTAAATTAATCATGCAAACCGCCTAGAAGAAAGCTGACATCACACAGGCAAACGGCTTAAAATAGTTAAGTGGCCCCGATGTAAATGCAAACAATTGCTAACTGAACTACCTACAGTATTCCATAATTCAGAAGTTACCCATCCGTACCCACACGTACACAAAATCGGTTGGAATTAGTGATACTTAACCCTACTTGAATGTCTCAGATTATCCCGGTGCTCAGCTTATCGATCGGTAACATTTGCTGGTTACCATGATTGAACCCAAAGAGACCACTGACCCCGCAGGAGCACACTCCCATGACAAAAACCCGTTTTTAGTTGGCTTTTAATTTGATGCAGCCGTACACCCGAGTAAGCTTCTAATTTCAGCCTCTTGACCTCGTTTAACGTTAATTCTTCACCCTTACAGAGTTTTCCAGACCAAAAGCACGGGGCCAGCCACTGTCAGCAGAAGCAGACTTACACGCCCAACTTGTGAAGGCACCAACCCCGGGCCTGCAAAGGCAACACAGAAAAAAGAAAAAAATCGGCCTCTAAAAACACTAGGCTCTAGGTACCAGCATATTCATTCCTTCAGCCAAGCCATTTGATTTCTGGGAATTACCCTAAAGAAATCCTCTGGATGAGAAAGCAGCTGTGTGTAGTGGGAAAGACCAGGCAGCTCCTGATCTCCGAGAACGGAAATAACCCCAATACGCAGCAAAGGAATGGCGAGGGGAATACTGGGCAACACTGCGATGTAATATTGCAGAACCGTTCAAAAGAGGCTCACAGGGGCGCCTGGGGGGCTCAGTCGGTGAAGCATCCGCCTTCGGCTCAGGTCATGATCCCAGGGTCCTGGGATCGAGCCCCGTGTCGTGCTCTCTGCTTGGTGGGGAGCCTGCTTCTCCCTCTCCCCCCTGCTCATGCTCGCTCTAGCTCTCAAATAAATAAAATATATATATAAAAAAAAGATGCTCACAATGCATTAATGGCCGTTTCTAGTGATGGTCTATCATCCCATTTAAGTCACTATTGATGATAAGACACGATTTCATGCATCAGGAAGGAAGAAAAAATACCCAGGATGGGTTATCTAACAAGAAGCATCTAAGTAACTCGGACCCCAAAGAGCTATTCCCTAAAAGCAAGGAGGATGAAAAACAGCGCTTTCGAGCAGAAAGTATGTCTCATCCTTGCCCTGGGTGCAGGGAGGGAACAAAATCGCCCTGGAGAACGTGAAGGAGCCTGTATTCACACAGGTTGGAGTCTGAATTTGCACTACAGACATGGTCTCAAAACACCTCCAGCAAACGCTGAAACTGAATGTGAATGTAATGTAAAGTCTTCTCAAGTTGGCAATGCCCCCAGGTGACTGTCAGAAGCAATACGAGCCCACTTTGGAAGAGGTCAAAATCAAGGGGCTAATTTCAGTTGTGCGTTACAAGATCCAGAGATGTTGGAATGTGAAAATAAGCCAGTCTCAGAATTAAACAAAAAAGCAGAATAAAATGGCAATGGCATACGGGCAATGACATCTCTTTGCAGAGATGACCAACCAACTGGAAGGAAATACACTAAAATGTTAACAGTGATTTTCTATAGTTGTAAGACTAGAACTTTTTTTTCTTTAAATGACTACATTTTCCTGATTTTCCAAAAGAAACCATGTGTTTAATGACATATGGGAAACAGAGGAGAAATAAATCAGGGTGATAGAAGTAGGGAGGGAGTGACTTTAGGTGGGGTGGTCAGGGAGGGCACCTTGGAGGAGGTGACACCTGAACTGAGAAGGGCTCAGCATGGGAGAAGCTCTAGGAACTTCTCACCACTGCCTCCCATGTCAGGATGGGGCTTGGATCACAGGGCAGATGCCCGAAACATATCTGTCAAATGAATACAGGAATTAAGGAATAGTTGCTAAGTCTCAAGGGGTCCCAACCAGTCTGCAGTCTCTTCAGTGGGGCCATTCTCACCAGGCTGAGCCAGTGAACAGGGGTAGGATACCAGCTGGACCAAGGGCAGGGCTCAGCAGAGAACTGTAGTCAGAGTGCTGGGCCTCAGTTTCCCCTCCTGCGAAATGAGGTGAGTGCCTTTGCCACCACAGCCCCTCAAAGTCAGCTTCAGATGACACCGTGCTTTGAAAGACTGAGCCCAGTGCAAGCACGAGGGGCTGGCGTGCTCCAGGAAGGTCCTCGTGAGAGCCCAGCGACACCTCCCTGCAAACCCGAGACCCAGTGACTTTAGACAAGCTGCTTTGCCGCGCAGAGCTGACCTTGCTCCGAGCTCAGCCGGGGGGAAAGGTGCCGCATCAGCTCCAACCTTCCTGCCTGCCTGTGCTTTCCCGGATACATTTACTCTGTGCGGGCCTGCGCTGGGCGCGGCAGATCCAACGATGAGAGATGGGGCCCTGCCCTTGGGAGAGGCGCGGTGCACCTGGGGCAGCCGCGCGAGCAGCGGATCACGATGCCCCGGCGTGTGGCCGACCACGCAGCCGGGCAACAGGCCAACGGAGGCTCACTGCATCTGCTACCCAGGCCGAAACAAGAGCCGCCAGGGGGGTGTGGGAATTGAGCATATTCTGGGTTTTCGTATATTGTCCTGACCAAGTTGTAAGGTTATCACCATTTCACAGACAGAGACCAGAGGCTCCATGAGTGGTCACAGCTTGGAGACAGTCGTGTGAGAACGCCTGCCTTGGCCCTAGGGATTCTGGAGTCCGTGTCCCTAGCCCACTAGCACACTGCCGAGTGTTGTGTGCGTGCACGCGTGTGTGTGTGTTGGCAACGGGGGAGGCAGAAGGAGGGGCAGGAGGCTACCGCAGGCAGAGGTGAGGGCCTGCTGCATGCGGGGACTGAGGGCCAAGGGGTGATGGCGGGCGCTGAGGCAGACGCAAAGGGCCAGGTGCGCTGTGGCTTTCTCATGAAAGAGCTGATGTGAGCAAACTCACAAATAGGGCTGAAAGTGAAATGTCCCCGGGCTTTCTGTACAGGTCATCCCCTAAGCTGCCCACTCAGAGGACATTCAGCAAGGGCCAGGGGACCACGGCCAAATCCTGAATCCTACCTGCGTTCCAGCTGCTCAGAGGAACGGGCCCAGTGGGACAGGAAGCGCACCCAGGTGTCGCCAAGGGCAACCCAGGAACCCAGCGTTGTCACCCTGGTCTGTGTGTGGAGGGCACTCGGGCAAAGGCTCCCTGTGGCTCTCCCAGAGCAGCGGTCCCTCATGGAGCTTGGAGGAGGAAGAGCCACACTGGGCCCGAATGGAATTCTAAAGATGTCCCTGGCTGGCTCTCTCGGTAGAGCATGCGACTCTTCATCTCAGGGTCGTGAGTTCAAGCCCCACATGGGGCTCGGAGCTTTTTAAAAAATAAAGAAATAAAGAAATAAAGATGCCCCAGCGTTCCCGTGGGTCCTCTGCTCATGCAAACACTAACAGAGGAGCTGCTGTGAAGGGGCTTGGCCCAGAGAATCAAGTTTACTAATAGGTTGACCTTAAAATAGAGAGATTATCCCGGATTATCTGGTGGCGCCCAATGTAATCCCATGAGCCCTTAAAAACAGAAAAGGACGGCAGAAGAGAGACGCAGCCGAAGGGTCAGTCGGAGAGACAGAAAAGCATGAGAACTCCATTCACCGTCGGTGCCTTTGAAGGGGGCCACACGCTGGGAAATGCAGGTGGCCGACAATGTCCCCGTTGACAGCTAGCGAGGACAGGGGAGCCTCAGTCCCACAACTCCACGGGAACAAATTCTGCCAACAAGCCTAATGAGCTCGGAAGCAGACTCACAACCGGAGCTCCAGAAGGGAATGCCGCCCTGGCAACGCTGATTTGGGCCTCGTGAGACTCCAGCAGAGAACCAGCCGAGCCGCGCTACGCCCCGACTTCTGACTTACAGAAACTGCAAGATGATAAATGGGCATTTTTCAAGCTGCTAAGTTTGCGGCAATTTCTTACGACAGCATTGGAAACGAATGACTAATAAATACATGAGTTATCTGAGGACAGACCACACCCAGGCCCAGGAGTGGGTGGCACAGGGCCCGGGGCCGACAGTGACAGGGCAGGCTCCGGGTGTCGCTCCACACTGCTCCGAGGAGAGGGGGGAAAGGAACCCCCGGATCTGGGGCAGGAGCGTCACGGTCACCAGTAGGTGACCTAGGCTGACCTAGGCACCTGTGAGGCCGGTGTACAAAGTAGGGCCAAATTATTCGCTCATTCACTCAACCAGCATTTCTCGAGCCCGTGCTATGACCTAAGCATTGGCTGGGTGTCTGGAACTCAAATCTCAAGAGGGAAAGGATGGCCAACAAACTCAAGCCAGTGAAATGAGTCCCGTGACGGAACAAAGGCCCTGATACTGTACGAGGTCAGAGGAGGGTCACCAGCCCCCCAGGGGTCGACAAGCTTTCTCAAGGCCTGAAGCTGTCTTGGGTCTTGGTGATCAGGAAGGAAAGAGGGTCATGCACGGCACATTCTGGAAGAACAGGGGGTGTGGCAGACCGCAGGAAAGGGACTTGGCCAGGTGGGCCAGGGCAAGCTCAGGAGGGCCCTGAGGTCAAAAAGGGAAGTTGGACTGAGGATACTAAGCAGGGGGGAGCCCGTGGTGGGGGGGAGGGGAGACACATCTCAGGACTCCATTCACCCTGACTCAGGGGATAGGCAGGCCTGAGCTGGACTAGAGCACCCACGCACCCTCTGTAAATGAAAGAACGTACCCTCCACTTTGTGCACCGGCCTCACAGGTGCCTAGGTCAGCAGTACCTGGCACAGAACAAACAATCCAGGTTAGCTTTCAAGGTTAACATAAAGACAAGGGCAAGCCCCTGAGAGACTGACCACATCAGGGAAAATAGCAGGGGTGTCCTGAGCGCCCAGGAAAGCCAGCTGAGGGGACAGCAGGCGGCAGCCCTCCACCTGCGGCTTTGGCACAGAGCTGGAAGCAGGCCCCGAGGTCCAGCAGGAACGGGGTGGCAGCGGTGGCACATCGCCTGGTGACTGGCCTCCTCAGAACTCCCTTCCTGGATGTGAACCAGGTGCTTGTCCTAAAGGAGGAGCTCTAGAGATGGGAAAACTCACTCCAAACTCCTGTCTTCGCCACAGAGCTGGCTGCAGAGGCCCTGAGGTCATCTAGCTACAGGGAGGAGGCCGGGGAGGCTTTCTGACTGCTCTAACAGGGTCCAGGGGACGTGGCTCCCCAGTGTGGTCATATTAATAGCTCACATTTCTTTAAATGCGACGTGCTTTCCACGTATTGATTCATCGGACATGTCTTCCTTGGCCCATTTCAGAGTTGGACGGGTACAAAGGTTTTGAATTTTAAATTGTTTTAACCAGCAAATCCCTTCTTGAAAGGAAATAATAAAAGAAGCACCAACATGAAAAACGGAGTAGAGCAACTCTGGATGGGACAAAGGCTAGAGCCCCATTAGCTAACATCCCCCCACATGACTCCGGAGGGGTTCTTTAGAAACCAGGGGCCCTGAAGACACATCGAGGTGGCCTGGCAGGGCTCACCTGGTTGGGAGTCCCGTCCCCAGGACCACCGAATTGCCCCTAGCTGAGGTGGGGGCTGGTGAAGTCGTAGGGAGATCTCTGAGGGGTACAATTGTCCACATCACACCATGTTTCAGGAGCATCCTGTTAATGCTGACCTGGAAAGGCCAGCTCCTGCATCTGGACCGTGGCCCCTACGTCTCTCTGGAAGCCCTTCCTTGTTACGCTGCAGAGACCCTGACTGACACTAAGCACGTTCCTCCGATGGCCTTCCCCTCAGAGCCCAGTACTTGAGCGTCCGCATGCGGTGGGACTGCATGGGACAGGTGGGGGATCTGAAAGACAGGAAGAACGACCAACCCTGGCTCTGCTGGGCAGGGGATGAGTGGAGAAGAGAGGGACGAGTACTCCAGGGTCTGTCAAGTGGGCAAGAGAGAGGGGAGTGCTCCAAATCACAGACCTGATGGAACACAGCTGGCCCTTGGAAACCACTTAACAGCCCAGGAAACTGAGGCCGAGACAGACCAGGGTGAATCTGCTGAGGTCTCTTAGCTGGTGGGTGGCAGAGCCTAGCCTAAAACCCAAATTTCTTGACCTCTCTGGTCCAGTGCCCTTTTTCCAACATCGCTCTGTGAGAATCAGATTTAGGCTGGGCCAAACGAGTAAAACTGAGGATTCGGGACTACAAATCGAGAGCCCTGAATCTGAGTTTCATTCTGCTCTGAACCTGCCAGGTGACCTGGGGCAAGAAGCACCTGCTCCAGGGGACTTTGCCTGGGGGCCCCACAGGGGTCGAACACCCTCCCCAGCACCTGCCCTCCACCTCTGGGGTGAATGGGGCGGTATGAGGTCACCGCCGCCTAGGCACTGTGCCTCGCCCATTCCACGGGCAGCCTGAGAACTGCCATTGCCCGTCCCGGCGGAGTCCAGCCCTGGAAGTCGTCTGTTCCAGGCAAAGCCCCCCACCCCATCCCGCGCGGGCCTCCTTCGTCGTGGGCGGCGTCTCAGGGTAAACCCACCGCCTCCCTGCAGACACAGCAGGCACACTCACGTCTCCACACAGGCACGCCCCGCCCTGCGCACGCGCGGTTACCCGCACCCACCCCCTCGCTCCCAAACTCCCACACCCGCCCGGCCACCCGCCTTCGCTCGTGCCCACGCCGTTGCCCCTTGGCGCTGCTGGCGCCGGACCTCACGACGGTGCCCCAGCCCCGGGGTCGGTTGCCGGCGACGGGGAGGCCCCTCGGCGGGCCCCGCCCCCGCCCCGCCCAGGCCCCGCCCCCGCCTAGGCCCGGCCCCTGGGCCGGCCGGGAGGATGTGAGCTCACTCCCGCCTCCCTGCTGCCGGCGCCGCCAGGAAGCGTCCGCCCGAAGTCAGCCAACCGGCCGGCCGGGGTGTCAGCGGCGCCCTGCGCCCCGTCCCTCCCGGCGCCACACGCAGTAGCTGATTTCCGGATGGGTACGGAATGAAGGCGGACGGCGGGGCCGAGGCAGCGCCACACTCCTAGACGCCGCGCCGCCCGGGGCCCGGAGTCGCAGGCAGAGCGCAGGCGCACGCCCACCCCCGCCGCGCTTCCGGCCGGGCCACGTGACCGCGCGCGCACGTGTTCCGGCCCCTCGGCGCCGCGGGTCGGATCCTCCTCCCGGTCCGTCCCGGCCGCTGCCTTCTTAGACCTGCGGCAGGCCGGGCGGGGAGGCGGCGGGCCCGGGAAGCGGCGGAGACGCGGCGCCCGCCGAGTCGGGCGGAGCAGCGGCCCCGGTGGGCTGGCGGCGGCTTCGCCATGAACCCCAGGGGCCTGTTCCAGGACTTCAACCCGAGTAAGTTCCTCATCTACGCCTGCCTGCTGCTCTTCTCGGTGCTGCTGCCCCTCCGCCTGGACGGCATCATCCAGTGGAGCTACTGGGCCGTCTTCGCCCCCATATGGCTGTGGAAGCTGCTGGTCATCGCCGGCGCCTCGGTGGGCGCGGGCGTTTGGGCCCGCAACCCTCGATACCGCACCGAGGGGGAGGCCTGCGTGGAGTTCAAAGCCATGTTGATCGCCGTGGCCATCCACCTGCTGCTGCTCATGTTCGAAGTCCTGGTCTGCGACAGGGTGGAGAGGGGGACCCACTTCTGGCTGCTGGTCTTCATGCCACTTTTCTTCGTATCCCCAGTGTCCGTGGCCGCCTGTGTCTGGGGCTTCCGACACGATAGGTCGCTAGAGCTGGAGATCCTGTGCTCTGTCAACATCCTGCAGTTCATCTTCATTGCCCTGAGGCTGGACAGGATTATCCACTGGCCGTGGCTGGTGGTGTTCGTGCCCCTGTGGATTCTCATGTCGTTCCTCTGCCTAGTCGTCCTCTATTACATTGTCTGGTCCCTCCTGTTCCTGCGCTCCTTGGATGTGGTTGCGGAACAGCGGAGGACACACGTGACCATGGCCATCAGCTGGATAACGATTGTCGTGCCCCTGCTCACTTTTGAGGTTCTGCTAGTTCACAGATTAGATGGCCACAATACATTCTCTTACATCTCCATATTTGTCCCCCTTTGGCTTTCGTTGATAACTTTAATGGCCACGACATTTAGGCGAAAAGGAGGCAATCATTGGTGGTTTGGTATTCGCAGAGATTTCTGTCAGTTTCTGCTTGAAATTTTCCCATTTTTAAGAGAATATGGGAACATTTCCTATGATCTACATCACGAAGACAGTGAAGATGCTGAAGAAACATCAGTTCCAGATGCTCCGAAAATTGCTCCGATGTTTGGAAAGAAGGCCAGGGTAGTCATAACCCAGAGTCCTGGGAAATATGTTCCCCCGCCTCCCAAGTTAAATATTGATATGCCGGATTAAACTCCTGGAGAGCACCTGTCTGTGGATCGGGAACCATATACACACACAAAATCCACCTTACTTTTGCCTCTTTGCTCATCCATCCCAAACTTGGAACTGAAAATAGGCTCCAAACACCGTCATCTCATGCCTTGTTTGAGATTGATGCCTGTCGGCCACTCATCAGTACGCACCATAGATGTAGGGGTTATTTTAATCTGTGGCTCTGCGTGCGCGCGCATGCGTGTGTGGCGTGTGTGTGTGTGTGTGTGGTGTATACGTGGGACAGAACTTGCATTCCAGGCTGGTGCTTTAGAAGCTAGCTTGGGAGCAGTCAGTTGAATAGTAGGTCCTCAAATGAAATAAACAGCTGGGTCTTCTTTTTTTTTTAGTGGTACTATGCCTGTTGAAAGTATTGTTTAAAAGTATTTTTATACACTGCTAGTCTAAAGTTGTATTTCCGATTGTACCTGTTGTGACATAATAGCAAATGTAAAGAATTCTCTTTCCCACCACTTGTTTATAAGCCTTAGAGTTCTTATTTTTAGTGTTCCTACTGTTAAAATAGTTTTTCTTTGGGCTTTGCTGATACTGGTCTTTAATATCATAAAAGGTGAATTTTTCTAATGAAATGAATCCATGCATATATGATATTTATATGAATATTTTAGCAACGTATTACGTTGAATTCTAGTTCTGTGCATTACAATGTATTACGTTACAGTATTTTTTTAAGTTTACATATATGTGAAGATATACGTCTATTGCAACTGTCCTTAAAGATTGCTTAAAACGTTAGTATGTACCCAGTATAAGATCTTCTCAAAGTATCAGGCATGAATAGGGATCGTAAATCCCATGGCTGTTAATATTCAGGTGTTAGATGACTCAGTCTACACAGCTTTAAGGTCTCAGTAGAGGGAGGAGCGACCATCCTCTGGGAACAGGTGATATGCTCCAGTGTGATACCAGGCCATAAAGTGACACTGTTAATTGAGCACCTCGAATTTTCCAACACAGGCGGTAACGGCTCTTCAGGAACAACCAATATGAGCAGTAGGTGATTTGTTCATTGCGAAGAGCCTTAGAATATTACTCGGCTATAATAAAAGATGTTACTTGTCATCAGAATGCTGGAAAGAGTAGCCTGAACCAAAACACGGCCAATAAGAGCAGGCCTTATTTCAAGGTCCAAACTTTTTGATCTGTCAGCAACAGGGAAAGAAGAGTTATTTGTAAAGTACAGGGTACTTCTTCAGGGACTACTGGTGCACCAGGGAATCAGGCAAAAATCAGATTCTGGGAGAATAATGTTCTTCTGACTGAGAACAAATAAATACTTTGAAAAGGAGGGTGAAATGGAAAAGTGTAGTGATATTATTGCTGGAGAAAAGGAAGGAAGGAATCCATGTTTATCATTAGCAACTTAGAAAAAATGATCTAACGTGCTAGTCAAGTATTCCAAGTCAATAACTTGATTTACCCAGCGAGGGTCATGCCCCCAACAAAAGCTGGTCCTGGGAGCCTGGCTTCCTGAAAGCCTGAGGACGCCCCAGCTCAGTTCAGTCACCTAGGACTGTGCCAAGCTCGCTCGCACACACGCGTGCACGCACACACACACACACACGCACATTCTTCGTTCACACCAGCCCTCGGAATGTGGGAAGCAGCCCTGAGCAGCAGAAACATTTCGGCACCAAGGATTCATTCGTTTCTCAAATATTTATTGAGGACCGACTCTGAGCCAGCCGTGATTCAAATGTGGTCCCTCCCCACACTCACGAAGTACACAGTCAAGTGACCACGAGAAGACAGGGCGCATCACAGCAGCCTGCCTGTGGGAGGGAACAAGCCAAGAGCCGGATGTGCAAAATGCCACCCAGAACTTCAGGCCCCTCTTTGGTTTCAGGAGCCTAGAGCCCCTGATCACCCCTCCATGCCCAGATAATCTCTCAAACATGGACTTGCACTTGAGTAAGATCTGGGAGGGGAGGAGCGGGTTGCTGGAGGAATCCCGGGAAGGGCTTGGGGGATCCCAGCCCCTCCTGGCTACGGTTTCAGGCTGGGGCTTGTGGACACCTGGTACAGCCCCTCCCGACAGTGACAGGTCCTCCCCACACTCACCCAACCCCCTGCCCCCCCCCCCCGGCGTTACAGAGCCAGGGTCTGCAAGTGATCAGCGTTCTCCCCCCTGTGGGCCATCCCCTATCCTGCTGGCCTCAAAAGCATTAGATAAAAAGAGTGGGGGTGACAGTTTGTGGAGAGTTAGTCCATAAAAAACAATCTCTCAGCTGTGCCTGGGGACTTCTTAATTGCCGTGTAACGCGAACTATCACAGAAAGTCGCATGTGTCAAATTCTGTGACTGCAGTTTCCCCCGTAGGATGGTGTATTCGTGGGTGCTCAGAAGTCTCGGTGGCTTCCGAGTACACACTCGCGCTCCGGGGTCTACAAGTCCACTGCCGTGGGGACAGTGCAGGCCGTGGGTCTGAGGCAGGTCGGCTCCACAGCGTGTCCCGGATTCCGCCCTGGGTCCCAGGCAAAGGAGTAGTGTTCCCTGGGGTGCGTTCTTTCTCCTGGCAGAAGCACAAGAGGCCAGGCCGAGCCCCGCAAGCCCACGCGGCCGCTGCCCACCTGTGGTGTCTGTCGGAGGTCCTTGTTCCGTGGCCGAAGCACCGAGCCGAGCCCGACCCCCGTGGGGTGGGCCAGCACACGCCCAGGGAACTGGGACAGGCCGCACTGCTGTCTTGAGACAGTCCTAAAACTGGAAAGGAACCCCAACGTCTGTAGTAGCTCATGAATGGCTTTCCTCCGCTGTTTTACAAACACCCTGTAATTCTCCCAAGTTCATTATTTCTAATAAAGACGAGGGAATCTGTTCGGAGGGGGGCGACAAGGGATTTGAGGGGAGACGAGAAGACCCTGCGCTTAGACCCCCTCTGGAAACTAGGGCAGGGCCCTGGCCGCTCCACGCAGGACGGTTTTGCAAGCGCGCCGCCTTGGAGGGCGGCCCGAGGGCTTCTGCTGGGTACTTTGGACCGGCCAGAACCCGGGGACCGGCACGCAGAGTCTAGACAGGCCTCGGCCGCACACGAGATAGAAGAGGCAGGCCCTCCCGTCCGCCCCACGCCTGGGTCCTGGGTGGCCAGCGGGGACATGACGGCCCCCAGAAAGGAGCACACAGTAGTTCCACACTGACCGGAGGCCCGGGTCCGGTCCGAGAGTGCACGAGGCCCAGGTTGTGCTGCCCCAAACCCAGGCCGGGGTGCACCGCGGGGCCCATTTGGTGGGGATGCCCCTGTGTGGGCCACCTGACACTGCCACCAACATAGTACGTGCCACCAGCCCTCCCCCGCCCCCCCCACTGCCACAAGTAATCTCGGCCTCTGCCAGGAGCTCAAGATTAACATGCCAGGAGGGAGGTGATCGCTAGCGCTCAGGCCGGCTTTCCTCTCCTGCAGAGACTCTCTGGCCCCTTCAGCCTCAGGAGGAGGGACGCCTCTGCCCAAACTCACTCGGTAGGCTATTCGCCCAGAAAGGAAGGGCGCTCAGACGCTGGGTCACCAACGATGAGGACCAAAGTGCAGCAGCCCCTCGGCTGTCTGACATGCACCCTCCGCCGTGCTTACACTTCAGAACTACCGGCCCCATCCAGCCTGCGCTGTCTGGGCCCAGGGCAAGGCAGCGGCACCCCCCCTTCCCCGAGGGAGAAGAGAGCCTATCCCCCGATCCCCAGCTTCGCCCATCACTCCATCCAACTCGCAATCTAGGAGACTTGGAGGTGTCTTGCCCTCCTCTGTTTGGTCATGTTTCCATCTATTCTGGAAGGTGTGGGTTGAAGTGAACGACCATGACATGGCCCCCTCTTTCCCAACTGCACCTCTGGGAGAAGCCGAGCCCGTTCCTGTCCTCCACCGAGCAGAGCGCCGGAGCAGACGCGGGAGAGCGGCTCCCTTCCTTCTGCACAGCCAGGCAGGAAAGGCTTGCAAAATCAATATCACTCCCCTAACTCATCCACATTTTCTCTGTCTTGGAAAATATGGTTGTTTTTCATTAAAGGAAGTTAACATAATGGATTTATTGTTTTTACATGAATTAATATTTTTAAAAGCTATTGGCTATAATTTCTTCCATGGTAAACGTTGATATAATTCACTTAAACCAAAGTTCCTTGGGGTCCTCAACCATTTTTAAGAGGGTGGAAGGGGTTCTGTGACCACAAACTTTGAGAACAGCTGCCCTATGTTATAGTGAGGGGAAGAGGAAAGAAAATTGAAACTGGGTGAAATATATTAGAATTGGTACGACATAGCAGACATTGCAAAATAACAGACACTGTCCTTTTTTTTTTTAAAAGATTTTATTTATTTATTCGACAGAGATAGAGACAGCCAGCGAGAGAGGGAACACAAGCAGGGGGAGTGGGAGAGGAAGAAGCAGGCTCATAGCGGAGGAGCCTGATGTGGGGCTCGATCCCATAACGCCAGGATCACGCCCTGAGCCGAAGGCAGACGCTTAACCACTGTGCCACCCAGGCGCCCCAAGACACTGTCCTTTTTTGATTTAAGATTTATTTATTTGAGAGAGAGAGAGCGAGCAGCGGGAGGTGCAGAGGGAGAGGAAGAGAGAATCTCAAGCAGACCCCGTGCTGAGCGCAGAGCCCGACTCAGGGCTTGATGCCACAACCCTGAGATCATGAACTGCACCGAAACTGAGAGTCAGACAACACACTGAGCCCCACCCGGGCCCCTAGATGCTGTCCTTTCTGCAACGGGTCACGGGATGGCTTCTCCCCTCTGCGACTCTCCACACTGCCTTTGCCCTCCGCAGGCCCCTGGTTTAGTTGGGTCACTGAACCCAGTGGGGTAGCTCGTATTCTCCCCTGCAGGGCCTGAGCCCTTTGCTGGTCCTGCTGGTGGTTTTATTTCACTAGAACTTAGAGGAGCCTAGGGGACCGCCAGGATTCTGGCCACAAGCCTCTCTCCATTTTGTGGTGGCGACCCCATTTGCCCTCGATAGTCCTTCCAAAGGGCGGTTGTGTTGGGGGGGGGTTTGATCCCGACCTCCAGGAGGAAATAGGGATGGACGGCCACCCCCCGGGGTTCACAGGCCACCTTCTGTCTGCGTTTGCAGGATGTCCTGTTTGTTAAACAGCTAGCGGAAGGGCAGGGCAGGGGAAGTGGGTTTTGAAGGCTTTCTCCACCGCAGCTCAGCTCCCTGCTCCCCACAGCCCCTGCCTCCTCCCTCCCCTGTGCGTGTGTCTCCCGCCTCTCACCCTGCACCAGGCCTCAGCCACAGCGACCCAGGGCCTGAAGCTCTCTCCTGGGACATGAGTGAGTCTGTGCAGAATCTTGGGCCCTGTGTCCATCCCGTCTCTTGCACCGCCCAAACCCCTACCCCTGCGCTCCTGGACAGGTGCCTCCCCCGTCCCACCCACAAGTGACATCAGCCCTCCTTCGTCTTCCCCACACCATGACCCTCCTCCCCCTGGCCTCCCCTTGGCTGGAGCCACTCTCTGGAGCTGGAACGCCACCAGCCACATGCGGCCAAAGTTCCACCCCTTGTGGCTGCCCTGTCATTTTGACCTTGACCTTCCAGGCTTTAACCAGGGGCAGTGAGTAGGGTGGAAAGTTCAAAGACTTGCCCACCAGCCTGAGATCTTTCCAGGAAGCCAGCCCCCGTATTCCACCCCCCAACCCCATGCACACTGGGTAACCAGCCGCCAATGAGAGCAATGTCTGGGTCCCCCTACTCTTGGTGGCAGTTGCCCCAGGCCAGTGCCGATGTCCAGCCAGGGCTGCCCCTGACCTGCCCCTCAGGATGCCCTGCCACTCACTCTCCACTCCCACTTCCACTGTGCCACATGTTTAATGACATGGCTGGAAGGGGGCCTTGCTGTCCTGATCATTTGAACATTGCTTAAGGCTCCTTTCTCCACTCAAGGCCTGGCTTGTCCTTCTCTCAGTCCACCTCCGCTTAGCCTCCCACTCTGTCCTTAGTCCCTGACAGATTCTTGTCCCTTTGCACAGGACACCTGAGCCTGGGCTCCTGGCTGACCTTGAGGACCAGGCCAGGCTCTGCCCCAGTCCGGGGGTGCTCGCTGTGACTCACAGGGACTCTAACAACATCAGGGACACTCCCAAGAGCTGGGAGATTAGGGTTGTGGCCACCTGGACCGAGACCCAGTCCTCAGGAGTCCAAACGGGGCCAGAATGTCCCGTCTGGGATTGTCGCTGATGGTCACTGTCCTCCCAAGAGGCTTCAGGCAGAAGTCATGAGATGAGTGGGGAGGAGGGGCCTTGCGTGAGATGTCCCTGGGGCCCTGTCTACCATACACCCAGTGGAGGACCCTTAGCAGGAGGGAAAGGGCCATTGCAGAGCAGGCCATGGGGGCCATCCGGTGTTCCACTGGTGGCCTGGGCCAGCCCCACAGGTCCACGGGAGGGAGAGGCCCAGGAAAGAAGGTGGTGCAGACTCCGCCTTGAGGAGGACAGCGTGCTTCCACACGAGAAGGTCAAGCAACAGTTGGCCACGGCCCAAAACACAGTCTTAGCTCAGGCTGCCATAACAAGACACCATAAACTGGGTGGCCTAACACAGATGTGTCTCTCGTCGCTCTGGAGGCTGCGAGTCCAAGCCCAGGGAGCCAGCATGATCGGATTCCGTGAGGACTCCCGTCGCAGCTCGCAGATGGCTACCTTCTTGCCGTGTCCTCCTGTGGCGGAGAGAGACGAAGCAAGTCTCTCCTGTCTCTTCCTATGCGGACACCACCCTCCTAACCTCATCAGAGCCTGATGACCTAGGGAAGACCCCATCCCCAAATACTGTCACATTGGGAGGTAGGGCTTCAGTGTCTGAATTTGGGGGGCGGGGGGACACGATTCAGTGCATAGCTCATACTAGGCACGAAAGCCCAAGACAGGGGACCAAGCCTAACACTCGCACAGCTCTCATCTCCTGAGAATCTACCGTGTGCCACGTGTAGTGGGCTCACCGCACAGGAGACGTAGCCACTGTCCCTGAGAAATTCCCAGTCACCCAACGCCCAGAGTGTCCAGGTGAGTGACCCTGGTGCCCAGCGGGGCCTCGGGCCGGCAGCCCCTGGAGAGGAGAGAGGGGGGTCTCGTAGCACAGGCTGGCCCAGGACCGTGCAGGAAGGGGAAAGCTCAGTCAGGATGCCCTGGTGATGATTACTAGTGACTTAAACAGTAAGGAACATCACAAGAAATCCAGAGGCAGAATGAGCAGGGACCCAGGGGACCTGCTCCGCGTTTCAGCACGGAAGGCTGGCCTTCCATCTTGCTGCTGTGCCATTCACACCCTCAAGTCCAGCGGATGTCTGCCCCCACGGTCACCAGGCACAGGTACAGGTGTCACATCATGTGAAGTGATGGCCATCCGAGAGGAGCCGTAGCTCCCCTGGAGCTCTTTTTATCATTGTGGAAAGCTTCCCCCAGAGTCCCAAGACCCTTCCTTTGTTCCACTGGGCGGGGATTGGGACACAGACGGAAGCGCTGGCAAGGACGATGTAGCCCCCCGCGAGGGCGTAGACCTGTCCTGGTCCCCATCCTGACAGGGGGTGGAGGATCCTCCTGAGCCATGGAGGTGAACCCCAGGACAGCCGAGTCCCCTGTGGTGATGGCAGGCAGAGGGGCACTCAGGGGACCAGATGTCCATGGTCCTCTGGGAGGTGAGGGAGGGAAGCAGGTGTGAGGTCATGACTAGCCTCAAGAGCCGAATGGTGAATTTTAATACCCAGCAGATTATGGAAACTGCCAAAGGATTTAAGCAGATTTATGTTTTAAAAGATCATTCTATTAGAGAAAAAAACAAAAACCTGGAGCGAACCTAAATGCCTAAGAATTAGGGATTAGTTAAATACTTCATGGATACAAAGGCTGGAATCTTTTTTTTCTTTTAAGATTTTATTTATTTGTCAGAGAGAGAGCACAAGCAGGGGGAGCAGCGAGCAGAGGGAGAAGCAGTCTCCCTGCTGAGCAAGGAGCCCCATGTGGGACTTGATCCCAGGATCCCTTGGGATCATGACCTGAGCCTAAGGCAGACGCTTCACGGCTGAGCCACCCAGGCGCCCCAAGAAAATACAATATTATACTAAGGGGAGGGCAGGGAGGGAAACGCAAGATAAAAACAATGTTAAAATACTCATAGAAAAAAGACGGAATGGAAATAAACCCAAGTGGCACAGGTGCTTTTTCCTTCTTTCTATTTTTCCCTATTTAATCATTTTCCTACAGCTGAACGTGTTTAACCTTGATGTTCAGAAAGGGGAGTCATTTTGCATTTGAGGAAGTACAGTTGTTCTAGGGACCGTGAGTAAAGGGGAAGCGAACGGTATGAGAGGCATTAGGAGAAAAATCTGCCACGGTGGCACGGACGTAGGGCATGCCGAGTTTGGGATGTGACCCCAGCGGCGAGGCGAGAGGACGGTTCAGAAGCCCTTCCAAACCGGATGACCCGAAACATCTATCCCCTCACGGATCTGGAGCTAGCAATCCAAAGTCAAGGTGTCCCTACGGCCGTGCTTCCTCTGCGGTTCTAGGGCAGTCTTCCCTCGGTGCTCTCCTTACTCTTGGTGGCTTCAGGCAGTCGTTGGCCTTCTTTGGCTTGTGGGCACATCACCGCAATCTCTGCCTCCGTCACCACGTGACCTTCGTCCTGCCTGTCTGCCTTTCTGTGTCTCAATCTCCCTCTGCTTTCCTTTATAAGGACCCCTGTCCCTGGATTAGGGCCAACCCTACATCCAGTAGGACCTCACCTTAACATGATTACATCTGCAAAGACCTCATTTCCGAATAAGGTCCTGATCCCAGGTAGAGGGGGTTCAGACTTGAACAGATCTTTTGGGGGGACACAAGTCAACCCTCACAAGAAAGGTCACGGTGGTAGGCGGCCTCACCTCTTTGGTAAGCAGCAAGATTTCTGCTGTTCAGCTACAAGAGCCCCCCCATCCCTGTCTGGGGAGCCTCCTGCTGCCCTTTCAGGATTTCTCTCCTGGCATTGGGGTGGGGGCGAGGTGAGAGGCGGGACTGCCCTGCCTGCCCCATGTGACCAGGGCCCTTCCACCAGCCGGGACCTCTGGGCAGCATCTGCTCCCAGCTCAGTGAGAGGGGCCGAGCGCCCGCCTGACCGAGCGGCCCACCGCTGCCCCTTCTCTGCGAGTTCACATCTCACCTGGGGGCCCCTAGGGGTGGGGCACCTTCACCGAAGGAACACTTCTGTGAGGGGAACCTTCAGGCCCCGGGGTGCCCTCTGGCAGAACTAGTTTGAGTCAGGAGGTCTGTCTTCAAATTCTACCCTAATTACTGAGCTAGTGACGGGGCGAGGCAGCGCTCTGTGCAGCCAAGGTGGCCGGGTGGTGGGTTCCAGCTCATCTGCAGCTGGCAGTACAGCACCCGCACCTGCTCAGCTGGCCAGGGCTCTTCCTCCACCATGCGGATCATTCATGGTGATGCTAATTTTGCTAATGCTGGCCACTCCCAGAATCCCGCACCCTCTGCCTGGGGCCACGGAAGGGCTGCAGCTGACAGTAAAATTTCCTCTCTTCCTTTCTGTCTTAGCCGGGGCACCACCTCCTCCAGGAAGCTTTCCCGGACACCCTTGCCCACTGACTCTGCAGCATGAACACAGTCCCCATCAGTTCCTCCATCTGACTCCCTCCAGGGCAGGGACCTCCTCAGGGGCTGAACCATCGCTAGTCATCCCTCGATCTCTGAGGGGCCCCGCACACTGTCAGTTTGAGAATAAACTGGACCTAGAAGGCGTTATGCTAAGTGAAATAAGTCAGACAGAGAAAGACAAACAGTGCATGATCTCGCTTGTTAAGTGGAATCTAAAAACAAAAACAAAAACAAAAAACTGAAACCGAACTCATAGATACCAGAGAGGCTGGTAGTTGCCAGATGTTGGGGGCTGGGGTGTCGTTGAGTGAAATGGGTGAAGGGGATCAAAATGGACAAACTTCCAGTTCTAAAATAAATGAGGTAGGGCCATGGGGATGTAACGCAAAACACAAAACCAAAGCACAAAACAATAAACAGATGAGTGAATGAGAGCATTTGTTCAGGGTTCCTGGATTGTCTGAAGGCGAAGAAGTGAGAAGACGGACCAGAGAGAAGGGAGATGGAGGGAGGGGAGGGAAGGTGGTGAGAAGCACCCCCAGACCGCAGCAGCCAGGGCAGGGCCACCTCTGGGAGTGACCACGGGAGGGCAAAGTGCCTGTCGGAGGCCACAGGGGAAGCAGGGCGAAGGCCAGCCCCCAGCCTGCAACAGGTGCTGGGCCAGGGCCAGGACCCCCGCCCCCGCCCCAACTCCACCAGGTGCTTAGCCCTGAGGCCAGAGGGGGGCCTGGAGCCGCAGCAGGCGTGGTCCCGGGCCCCCAGCGTCCACTGCCGCCACTGTGGAGAGGCCAGCCAGAGACTGCAAGCTCTGTTCCAGGGCCTGGCAGCCCAACAAAGCCCCAGGCCCTCTCTGTGCATCCTGGACCTTCCAGGACCCTGGACTGAGCCGCTTCGGCCCCGGGGCCACAGAGCCTTTCAGCCAGAGGGAGCCGCAGTTGGGGCCCCTGACCACAGTGTGAGTCTGCAGGAGCCCGTGAGCAGATCTGGACCGCAGCAGCCCACTCCTCCCGAAGACTTGTCCACCCGTGGGCCATGGCTGAGACCCCATGGACAAGCCAGGCCCAGGGCTCCGCAGTGGCCTGCAGCGGGGGGTCCTGGCTGCCCTCCACCCCACTGCTAGCCCCCCGCCCTCCTCCCTCCCCAGAGTGGACAGCAGCCGTCACCGAGGGTCACCCGGGCAGGCCCAGTGCCTTCACTGCTCAGCGGCCCCCTCCTCCAGCAGCACAGAGAGGCCGAGATTAGCCCAGCCTCCGTGCAGGGGTGTGGGAAGCCCGGCCAGCCCGGCAGTCCTCCCCACGCCCCCACGCTACCCCGAGGAGACCCACTGCACCTCTCGGGGCTCAGGCTCCCTCCTGCTGTGTCTCTGTGCGCCAGCTGGACTCAGGTCAGAGGCCCCGGAAGAGCGTGGGAAAGTGCTGGCCAGCACCTTGCAGGGGAAGGAGAGGCAGCCGCCCGGACAAACAGGCCCAGGCAGGAAGTGCGGCAGGTCCACGCACAGCTCCCACGGCCCCTGTCACTTCCGGTCACTGCAAGTTCTGCGTGGGGACGCAGCCAGGCGCCCGCCCTCCCAGCCCCATCCGGGGGCCCAGGTCCCCGTACCCATCCATGACCCGGCCGTGCCAGGCAGGAAGGTCCATAGCGCATCAATCCCCACGGTCGCCATCAGGGCCCAGAGGGAAGGCCCTTCCCCCTCCCCACCCCATGTGCCCCTGAGCTTCCCTGTGAAAGACTCCCCACGATGACCAGAAGCCCCTGTGGTTTCCCACTTCCCCATAGTCGCACGGGGGGGGGGGGGCAGGCGCCGCTGCGGAAAGACGGGCTCCGTGTGAAAATCCGTTTCCTTTTTCTCAGTGCATTCACGAAGGACTTAAGTTTCTGCAAGAGCTGTTTCTGCCTCTCCCTTTCGAATGGTGATTTTCCCGACGGCAGGGCAGATTTCTCAGTTTGGAGATTTTTACTACGATCTTGAAGGGAATCCACTATTTTACCTTCTTCAGTTAATTTGGCGTGCATTCGTTTCCTTTTTTTCTTTTTTCAACAGTTTTCAAATAAAAATTGAAGCCAACCGCATCGACTCGTTTCTGGAAAACTGCTTTTACTTCATCTTCCTGGAGGTCTCCATAGCAACCGCCAGGGTCCCGCCCCCTCACCCTCCTGGGGCCCGAGTTTGCTCGTGTCCTCTCCATCCTGCGGCTCCTTCTGCTTCCCCAAGGGGAGACTGTCGTCCAAAACATCTTGCACTGTTCTCTACCGCTGTTCTTCGCGTCCGTGGACGGGGAGGGCCTGGTTGCCGCTCCTTGAAAGGTGATGTGCTATCGCCGTCCTCTCAATCTTTCAGGTAGGGCTAAGCCATCGCTCCAGCTGCCTGAGTATCTCCGTCTCTCATCGTTCAGGACATCTGGGAAATTCCTTATTTTTTTTTTTAAAGATTTTTTTATTGGGGCGCCTGGATGGCTCCGTCGGCGAAGCGTCTGCCTTCGGCTCAGGTCATGATCCCTGCTCAGCGGGGCGTCTGCTTCTCCCTCTCCTTCTGCCCCTCCCCCCTGCTCTTGCTCTCTCCCTGTCAAATAAAATCTTTATTAAAAATAAGGATTTATTTATTTATTTTGGGGGTGGGCAGGAAGAGCTGGAGGGAGAGAGAATCTCAAGCAGACTCTTCGCTAAGCACGGAGCCTGACACTGGGCTTAATCCCACAACGCTGAGATCACAACCGGAGCGGAAACCGAGAGTCAACGCTCAACCGACTGCGCCGCACAGGCGCCCCAGGAAATTCCCTATTTTAAGGTCAAGTAAAGGGTTGGCATTTTTTAGCTCTTTATTGTCTTGGGTCTTGGTGTTTCCTTTTTCTAACAAGGAGAAAGTTATTATCCCACGTAACAATGACTCCCAAGAGAGGACTGACCCCATAGCCCATTGGTTCAGTCGCTTAATGACATCATCCAGGACCTATGTCTTTCCATCGGTCACTGCTTTCCTGGTGGCTTCATGCTTCAGCCTAGTGAGCAGGACGGCCACCGCAGGTCCGGAGAAAGAAAGACAGCTTCTTATCCGTTGGCTCTCCGCCAAACCTTCCCCAGAACCCCTCCAGCTGGTTTCTCCTTCCAGGGCATTGGCCTCAATTGGGCGACATACTCATTCTTTTTTTGTTTTGTTTTGTTTTAGATTTTATTTTTGGGAGAGAGAGAGAGAGCGCAAGCGCACATGCGAGCATGAGTGGGGTGGGGGAGGGGCAGAGGGAGACACAGGCTCCCTGCTGAGCAGGGAGCCCACTGGAACTTGATCCCAGGACCCTGGGATCCTGACCTGAGCCAAAGGCAGACGCTTAACCGACTGAGCCACCCAGGCGCCTTCTTTGTTTTTTAATTATGGTAAAACACATAGAACAAAATTTGCCAGTTTTACCATTTTTAAGTATTCAATTCAGTGCTGTTCATTATATTCACAGAGTTGTGCAACCATCAGTTATATCCATATCCAAAACCTTTTCATTATCCCAAACACAAACTCTGCAGGCATCAAGCAACGACTCCCCATTCTCTTCTCTCCACTACTCTCCAGGAACCTTGATTCTATTTCCTGTCTCTATGAATTTACTAATTCTAAGTATTTCAGATAAGTGGAATTACAGACTATGTATCCGTTTGTGTCTGGCTTATTTCATGTAGCATGATTTCAAGGTTCATCCATGTTGTGGCTTCTATCAGAATTTCACTCCTTTTTTTGTGACTGAATAATAAATAGTCCATCGTATGGAGAGACCACATTTGTCTATCCCTGTATGCTGATGGACATTTGGGCTGTGTTCACCTTTTAGCCATTGTGAATAATGCTGCAAAAAACAGCGACACGCAGGATCTCTTCAAGTCCTTGTTTTCAATTTTTTTTTGAGTATATGCCCAGAAGGGAAATTGCTGGATCATATGATAAGTCTCTTTAGCTTTTTGAGACATTGCCAAGCTATTTCCCACAATATCTGTGCCATTTTACATTCCCACAAGCAATGTATAGGCTTCCAATTTCTCCACATCCTTATCAACACGTGTTTATTTTTTTAATGATAGCCATCCCAGTAGATGGTATCTTATTGTGGTTTTGATTGCTTCCCTAATGACAAGTATATTGAGCAACTCCTCCTATGCTTATGGGACATTCGTATATTTTCTTTGGAGAAATGTCTATTCAAGTCCTTTGCCCACTTTCTAATTGGGTTGTTCATCCTGTTATTGCTGAATTTTCTTCATACATTCTGGATATTAATTCCTTATTAGATATGTAATTTGCAAACATTTTCTCCCGTTTTCTGGGCTGTCTTTCCACTCTTTTGATCCTTTGATCCAATATCCTTTGATGCACAGAAGTTCTTAATTTGGTGAGGTTTAGGGGCGCCTGGGTGGCGCAGTCGTTAAGCGTCTGCCTTCGGCTCAGGGCGTGATCCCAGTGTTCTGGGATCGAGCCCCATGTCAGCCTCCTCTGCTGAGAGCCTGCTTCTCCCTCTCCCACTCCCCCTGCTTGTGTTCCCTTTCTCCCTCGCTGTCTCTCTGTCAAATAAATAAATAAAATCTTTAAAAAAAAATTTGGTGAGGTTTAATTTATCCATTTTCTGTTTGTTGCACATGCTTTTGGAATCATATCTAAAACCCCATTGCAAAATCCAAGGTCATGAAAATATATACCTAAGTTTTCTTTTAGGAGTTGTATAGTTCAGTTTTTATATTTTATATTTTTATATCCCCTTGAGTTAATTTTTGTGTACACTGTGAGGTAGCAATCCAACATCACTCTTTTGTAAGTGGAAATTCAGTTGTCCCAGCATCATTTAAGAGACTGCCCCTTCCCTACTGAATGGTCTTGGCATCCTTATCAAATATCAATTAGTCGGGGCACCTGGGTGGCTCAGTAGGTTAAGCATCTGCCTTCGGCTCAGGTCATGATCCTGGGGTCCTGGGATTGAGCCCCAAGTCAGGCTCCCTGCTCAGGGGGGAGTCTGCCTCTTCCTCTTCCTCTGTTGTTCCCCCTGCTTGTACTCTTTCTCTCTGTCAAAGAAATAAGTAAATAAAATCTAAGAAAATATATCAGTTGGTCATAGATACATGGGTTTGTTTCTGGACTTTCAGCTCTATTTGAATTTGGTCTACATGTCTAGCTCTAGGCCAGTAACACACTATTCGATTACTGCAGCTTTGTAGTAAGCTTGAAAATGAGGTAAGTGTGAATCCAATGACTTTGTCCTTCTTTTTCAAGACTGTTTTGGCTACCCAAGGTCCCTTGAAATGCCTTATGAATTTCAGGATAGGCTTTTCCATTTCTGAAGGAAAGACTGCTGGGATTTTGTTAGGGATTGCATTGAATTTGTAGATTTTGGGGGGATGGTTTTGATTTGTTAACAATATTGTCTCCCTACCTCTGAACGTATCTTTCTGCTTATTTAGGTCTTTATCATTCAACAATTTTTTTGTTGTTTTCAGTGTGTAAATTTTTATTCTTCTTTGTTAAATTTATTCCTATTTTATTCTTTTAGGTGCTATTGTAAATAGAATTGTCTTGTTAATATCTTTTGGGGCGGTTGCTTTTGCAAGTGTATAGAACCACAATACGTTTTTGTGTGTTGAGCCTGTACCCTGCAACTTTGCTGAATTCACTTATGAGCTCTAATAGCTTTCTTGTGGAGTTTTGGATTTTCTATAAATGGGATTACATCATCTGCAAATAGCGATGGTTTTACATCTTCCAATTCAATTTGGATGCCTTTCATTTCTTTTTCTTATCTAATTTCCCTGGTAGGATTTTCAGTATGTGCTGGGTAGCAGTAGTGAAATGGGCATCCTTATCTTGTTCCTGATCTCAGAAGGAAATCTTTCAATGTCTTACCATTCAGTACGGTGTTAGCTGTGGTTATTTCTAATATGGCCTTTAACACGCTGGGGCAACTCCCTTGAACTTCTAGTTCTTTGAGTGTTTTTATTGCGAAAGGATGTTAGATTTTGTCAAATGCTTTTCTGTGTTAATGATGATCGTGTTTTTTCCTCTCATTCTATTAATGTGTTGCATTACATTAATTTTTGGGGGGGCTGAACCCTCTTGCACTCCTGGGATAAAACCTGGTCATGGTGTATAATCCTTTAATATGCTGTTGGATTCAGTTGATTAGTATTTTGATGAGGAGTTTTGCATCTGTGTTCATAAAGGATATTGGTCTGTATTTGTCCTTTCTTGTGATATCTTTATCTGGGGAAGGGAGCTCCAAAACTCTGAGCAGGACCAAGAAGGGGGTTTCAGAATATCTGGGGGAAGGACTGTCAGCCTCATCGGGTCAGCATGGCCTCGGGGACCACTTGGGAGGGCATCGGTGGCGTGGAATCTCTGTGCAGACAGGACTGTTGGGGAGGATGCTCACTGCTGTGTCCTGAACACCTAATGGAGAGCCTGGCACATAGTAGATGCTCCCTTGATAACTGTGGAATGAACCGATGAACACGAAGTTGGAGAAGTTCAGAATATATCCAGTATGATTCTACTTAGGTGGGGTTCAAAAGCCAGCAAATCTAGACTCTGCCGTTCGGGGATGCATAGACTGTGTTACCTCTGGGCACGTGGAAGGGGCTGGGAAGGGACCTGGGGGACCAGCTAGGGCTGCCAAAGTTCTAGTTCTCGACTGCGTTGCTGCAGCGCCGCCCTGTGGTCACTGAGGACATCACGGCCCAGTGGTTGCGGCGATTTCCCTGGTTGGGGTAGCCAGCCCACAGGGGCCAGCCTGTCCTGACAGCCCTCTAAGCATCTGTGGGCTTCTGCTCTGCTCCGGGCAACAGCTGCTGTGACTGCTGAGAGGGTCTCTGTGCGGGTCAGTATACTCACCCCAACTTCCAGGCTCTGCAGTCAGATTCAGAGACGCGCAGCAGTGCTGAAGGGGCTGACTTTGGAGCTCATAACCCAAGCCCATCCTCAGATACTTCTTAAGATCTGAAGCCCAGCATCCAGCCTTCAGGAGCAGGGCCGAGCTGGGGGGAAATGAGTGAGGTGCCCAAGTAAAATGTACGGAAGCACCTCCTTGTCAGTTTGTGCAAGGGCTGGGCGGGCACTTCTGCGATCCTAGGAGTAAGCACCTCCTCAAAGGTTGCTGTAGGCACCCCACGCACCTCGCTGTAAACCCAGCCCTGCTCAGAAGTCAGAGAATACTGCGAAACCACGTGCTTTCACTTCTACGCTGAGCAGCAAATGGGTTAGCTTTGAGGGAGTTTCACGGAGGCAGGGCTTTCCTCCCTGCCCCAGGGATGGAACCGGCGGGGAGGGCCAGTCAGACTGAGGCAGCTCTCAGAGGACGGGAAGTGTCAAGGCAGGGGTGAAAGGGCTCAAGACAAAGCCCTCAGCACTGATTGAGAAAGGAGCAAGCAGATGGTTCCAAGGCTCGCTTAAGTGAACCAGGTCTTCCTAAGGACCTGGGCCTGTGTTCTGGTTCTGCTTGAGAGGCCATGGCAGACCCGGGTTCGTATCCTGTGACAAGTGTCCCATCTATGGCCCAGACACACTGCTTACCAACACCCCCAACACACACACACACACCCATCCAGAGTTCGTTAATAGGATACTCACTCCCTGGGGAGGCTGTGGACCGAAGGAGGGAACCTATACATGGGTGAGCGCTGACGCTTCCAGACCAAGTTACTGGAGGGCAAGCATAGTGCTTCCCAGGAAGAGCTCAGAGGCAGGAAGACTAGATCACGTGTCTGGGGAAGTGCAGGTGGGACAGGGTTTCACAGAGCAGGCCAAGCTCACCCTTGAGGCTCTGTGAGACAGCTTTATGTGATTTACAACAGATAGGTCCCTTTTTCTTTTAATAATTGTGTGTATTTTGCTGCACGTTAGCAAAACTATAACCAGCCCGTCACAACTATGATTTACGTTTTAGGACAAGGCTGTGTAAAAGCGAGTTGACAACAATAATGTTAAAGTGAGTTCTAAGTAACACACAGATGTGGCACCACGGCAGCCTGTGAATACAGTGGGTGACAAGTTGTGCTGACGTGCCTGGGACTTTCCTGCCGTTAGCGCTGGAAGTCCCATGGCCCAGGAACCCTCAGTCCCAGGCACACCAGGACAACTGGTGACCTGTGTGTAAATGCCTGAGGTCTGCGATATGCTGATTTCGGGCATTTGAGTCACACAGACCTGTTTCAGCTCCTGGTCCGACCCCCACTGGCAGACAGACTTCCTGGTTCTTGGTAAGACCACAGAAGTTGTAGTAAGAAGTAAACGGGAAACCTAAATTAAGGACCTGGTGGGGTCCGTGGAACACAGTGGGTGATTAATCAGTTCAGCATTCATTCAACAAGTATTTTCTTACACTAAAAAATTTGACACTTTTATGCAGGAACCACCAAAGTGTTAGTGTTTAATAGTTAACGGCATAACTGACCAAGGTCCAAGATGTGAAGTGACCATGTTCAAGACACTGGGCTGGGGGGGGGGCAGTCAGTCTATAAACTAAGTATATAATATGCGATAAGAAGAATGCACGCTTTGTAATAGAAAACCTGTCTACATGTAGTAATTCCTTCAAAAAGCCGTTCAGTCTTCTCTAGGCTTATAAAAACGGTGCTCCAGATTTCAGTGTAAATTAGCAAACTTAGCATACCCTCACTGGTGTGGCAGGTATCTTGTTTTTACCTTCCAGTTCCTCCACCCCAGCCTGTGGTGTGAGGTCTGCAATGCTTTTTCGCCGGGTGGTCAGTGGGACTACTCATGTCCCCAGTTCTTCCAATGATCTGGTCGGACACGGTCTGAACCTTATCTTGCATCTGTTGCAGGAGTGTCTGCACCGCTGAGGTGAGATCCTGCGTGGTTTTGGGGTCGGTCTCGGCCGTCTCCCCTGTTCCCTTCGTTCAACAAATATTTGAGCACTAACCGTACACCAGGAAGCATGCCAGGTGCCCCCAGTGCAGCAAGCGACGAGCTTATATTATCAGGACGGCAGTTAACAAGTAACTCACAAAGGCAGTGACACGGAGAGGGGCCGATACTGGAGTGCACAGGGGGGCATCAGGAGGAAGTAGGATGCAACCTCAACCCTGAACAAGAAGCCTCAAGACACAGAGCCTGGGGCCACCAAGTTCCCAGCAGGAGGAGGGCAGGCCCAGTTGGGAGACCAAGTGTGGGTCACCCAAAGGAGTGGAAGCAGCGTGGCCAAAGACCATGCCACAGAGGCCACTGAAGGAGTTTGGATTTTGTGTTCCGGGCGATGGGGAGCCATTGAGGTTTCAATACAGAGGAGCAGGACTTCACTTCTGGCTACAGTTGGAAGACAGATTCACCCAGCAACGGCGACTGCCCGAGCTCAAGCCAGATGCTGACTTGATCAAGGGGTGTAGCCGCAAAAATGAGGAGTCAGTTCCCAGAGAGACGCAGCGGGACTTAAGGACTGATCAGACATGGGAGGGGAGAGAGAGGAATCAAGGGCAAGGAGCAAGTCACTGCGACCAGGTCCCTGAGCAGCAGCCGTTGGGGCCTGTGTGCGGGTGGGGCATTTGGCAGAACACTTCAAGTCCGCCTTGCGATATGCTGCCCCCAAGGTGCTTGTGTAATATCCATATGGAGCCAGGAGGGGTGCAGCAGAGATCTGGGTCGGAGATAGGGACTTGGGGGGCATCCGCACGCAGACGATTCTGGTATTAACTCATTGAACCTTCCCCACCTTCACCACGCCACGAAGCAGGCACTAGTCTCACCCCCATGCACAAGCAAGCACAAGGCAGAAAGGCCAATGGACAGGGCTCCAGTAGGATATATTTTTGTACTTGTATTTATAATTCAACAGCTGGTAAGTCTTGTGCTCTTGACTACTCCAGGTTGAGAACTTTGTATGTGTTCAGACCTTGGCTGAACAAGCATCTGTTGAGCTTGTACTGTGGGCCAGTGCTGCAGACAGCGGTGAGAGGAGCCAGCAGCTGCCCAGGAGAACCCCTCCTTCTCTCCGCCCCGCTCCACCTCCTCTGGCTAGATATTCCCATCATCCAACCCAGCTCCCAACCTGAGGATCCCTAAGGGATCAATGAGCATGTGGAATTGTATGCAAAACTACCCACGTGTCCAGATGTGTAAGAGAGTCCCTAACCTAAACTGATTAAGAACCAGGAGCATGGTTCACGAGAGCCAAGATATGGAAACTACCTACATGTTCACCAGTGGATGAGTGGCTAAAGAAAATCAGTCATATATACAGTGGAATATTAGCCATGAGAGAGAAGGAAATCCTGCCATTTGTGACAACATGGATGGAACTTGAGGGCATTATGCTAAGTGACATAAGTCAGAGAAGGAAAAACACATATTGAATTATATCACTCACATGTAGAATCTAAAAAAGGCAAACTCAGGAACAGAGAGTAGAATGGTGGTTGCTAAGGGCTGACCAGAGCTCCATGCTGTGGTTTCTTTCCGAGGAGGCTCTGCTTAGAGCCACGGAGGCTTGAAATGGGTCAGCTTCTCCCATGGGAATTCTGGACCCAGGTAGGAAGGGCCTCAGGGGTGCCACAGAAAAAGTGAGACTATGCTCTGTGGCAACCGTGACCTAGGGAGCCAAGACTAGCAGTGCTGAGGGAAGTAGGTGAGAGGGCTGAATTCCTACCCCTGGCCCTATGAACTAGGGCCGGTTCCTTTCCCTTTCTGGACCTCTTTTCTAATCTAGGCACTGAGGAGCTGGGACCAGGTCATCTTGAAATTCTAGTTCCCACGCCCACAACCCAAATTCCTAGCTTGAGTGTGACCCAGCTCTATCGCTGCATGACGCTCTGGAGGTGTGAAGGGCGCACTGCGGAGGGCTACAGAGTGGCCGCCAGGGCCCACGTGGGTATGGGCAACCCTGCTGCGGACAGTGGGGCTGAATGTCTACTGGGACAAATCACCCTAAGCCTACCACACTGACCCCAAACCAACACTGAGCTAATTTTCTTGGACCCTACTGACCTGAGCTCCATTTTTGACCCTGCTGCCTTTTCTTGGCGCTGACCACAAAAGCCATTTCTGGGTGGCATACTGGGTTGATTTTTTTTTAATTTAATATTTTAAGAACAGAAATAACATTAAAATAGATGTTCTATCAACATACCTTTTTTTTAAGTGCAAGCCCTGTCTCCAACGCTTAGAGCGCTATTACCCAGCTGTAATCTACTTTCCTGAATTTTCTCAGTTCTTTTTCTTCAGATTTCAACTGTGATATGTAGTGTCTTCTCCCAAATCTGTGATGGTCTTGGTAGCCGATTCACCATTCCCCTCCTTTTGGGGATCCACAGCCTTTTCAGGTGTCCTGCCCTCTCCAACTCCGAATGCCAGTCAGTGTGAGCAGCAGGGAGCAGCCAGACCTTTCCTGCTGGTACCAGAGGAGGAGTCCACACTTCCACCCATCCCCTTGGTTTAGAGAGCTCCCCATATCTTTCCCACGAGTCACTGTGCTCAAGTGAGAGTGCTTTGGTTGCTTCATGCCGGATCTCTTTGAGGAGAACTTCCAGCACTGGTGGCAGAGCCCAGGTTCCTGCCTCGCCCTGCACATGCATTAGAGCCTAAGAAAAGCTTCTTGGTTGTCCAGGCCCATCGCTATCTGTTCTTTGGGTGGAAGGGGAAGGAGGGGGGCAGGAAAGAGACTGTTCTCAGAGACCTTGCTGGCCTGTGGTGTGTACGACTGTCCAGCAGCAGCGTTCGTTGCTGGGATGGCGTGACGGAGGACAGCTACTCCTCTCTACCAGATGCGGTACCACATAAAATGTACCACACCGGCCCGGACAGAGGAACTGAGGCAGGGGTTTGTGAAGCAATGGTACTGAGTAGCAGAGCTGTGTTTCTACTGTACCACGCTGCTCCTGGGAACAACTGCTGTGCCTTCCAGGATACGCTGCGAGTTGACCAATGAGGTTTCTAACTTTGAAAATGCCTCTACTCCCAAATTTGTACCACACATACCAAAATGGACACTGACAACTGGTGCTGCTTCTGTTCACGACTTCCATTTGGTCCCTCACGTTCCTATGAACAGCAGCTCGGATCTAACAATTGTGTGGAGGACAGAAAACAGGCAGCATGTAGGTATTACACTTCCAAGAATCTGAAAACAGCTCGTAAGAACATAAATGTTTCACAAAAGCTTTATTTGTGGTCACATCTACGGTTCTCATGTCAGTATACAAACAACTCAGTTCAGTGCAGTGCTTCTAATACGAGTCATATAAAACTGTGGAACGCAATGAAAAATAGTGCACTCGATATAAAAATAAATAACACTTTAAAAGCTACTGCAAAGCTTTACACATATAAAAAGTAAACAAAAAATAGTTAGTGAGGTCCTTTTAACTATCATATCCAGAAAAGAAAATTTACTTATGAAAACAAAAAGAGCAAGAGATCTGTGCTAAAATACCTCCTTGATAAAGAGAAATCCTGGGAAGTGACTGAATTATTGTCTCAAGCAACACGTATCCTATCTGAGAACTGGAAATCATTATAGCTCTACCAATACGCTAGCACAGCAGAGTTCGGCTCGGGACAAATTTTTATAATCCAAACAAACTTCCTCATCCTGAAGGCTGATAGGAAAAGCTTCCAACTTTCTTCTGATCATTGAAAAACCAGAGTGTTTACCTTTTTGAGAGGAAAAAAGGACAAATAACATAGAAATGTACATTCTTCAGTCTGCAGAAGACTCCAGGCTTCTCAGCAACTGAAAGGCTGAAGGCAAGATCGATTAGAAACTGGTGAGGCCTCACAAAGACTCTCAGAGCTACGAGACCCATGACTGCACCCTGTCCGTGTGCAGATGAGGGTGCCAATGTCTAGAGATGTCAGGTGCCTCTGCGTGACAGCTGCTGCTGCAGAACCTGTGAGACTATCCGCCTGACTCCCAGGCAGCCACGCTGCCACGCCACCGAGCGTGGAATCGGAGTCGGCGCCTCTTTTGTAAGTGAAACTCGAGTGGAGCATAGCCAGCCCAGGCGTGTACTACTGTCTGTGCTGCTCCTGTGCTCTGGCGGCACGGCTACCTCTGCTCTTCACAGAAAAACTTCGCTCATCCCTGCTCTAAGTGAGAAGACAAGAACTTGGCTTCTCAAGACCCTTACTTATAGGAAAAGATGGAAGATCTTTCTCTATGTAAGTGACTGCCAAATAATTCTAACAAAGTCTCTGAAGTGACACCTGAGCTTTCATTCTGGGGCTTATGCAAGAGAAGATGGGGGTGCTCGTTTTAGCCAGAATTGGGAAGCACAGGAGAACAAGAAGTCAAGATGCAAGAACTACCCAGGGCTTTCGTCCTTAATTGTCCACAGAGCATCTGTGATTGTGCGAAAGCAGATAAAGGTGAAGATAAACAGTAGGCTGTAAGAAATATTTTTAAACAGAATTTTTCTTAAAACAATATAAACATTTTAGGAAAGCTGTTAAGGGTATGTCTAAATTTATCAAGACCAAAGGAACCCAGTCATTCCTTTGTTCACCAGTGTTTCCTGAAGGGCAGGCATGAAAGAACAATGAGCCCTTCCAGTGTATACACAGGTGCTACTACCAACAATCTTAAGAAATAGGATCTCGTTTATCATTTTACAAGTTCAGAAGAAGAGTCGAGGGCAGAAAGCTGAAACCTACCATTCTTATTTTAAACCACCATGCCAACTCTCCCTTCCCCTACATGGGCTGTCCAACGGCCTGACTTGAGGTTCCTCACCTTTCTGCTCCCCCGAGGCCCGCAGCAGACGCCTCCTGCATGCATGGCTCTATACTAAAGTGTTCCTGGGGTGGAGCGCACACTAAGCCATGAGACGGGGGCAGCAGCAGCAACCCGGTCCTCGCAAGCCCCACAGACCCACGAGGCCTGGCAAGACAATAAAAGAAGCCCTGCCACTCTCTCAGCACCAGCCTCAAATCTGCTCCCAGGCACAAGTTCCATCATCACTGATCCTAATGAGTTACCACAGTCAAATCTGGTACTGGAAAATCTGGGAGGAAAGTAACCACAGAGGAGCTGAGCCTGTGGCTAAAAGCCTTCTGTTATCTGTTGCCAATCTGGATCTGTTATCTCAGCTATAAATCACCTCCAAACTACCTTCAAACGGAAGAATGCTAACAGCTTTCTAGCTGGAGCCCTCAAATAAACTGTTGTTCTTGCTCTCTTTTCAAACATGCTCTCATTACTTCTGACTTAATTAAATGTTGCCAATATTTCTTTTTAGCTACATTTACTAAAGTGCATGGGAACCTCATTCTAGAGAAAAACTTCCTGCCCAACCAGCTGTCATTTTGAACAGCCAGTAGGGCTATTCCATCTCATCTGAGGATCAGAGCTTTAGTTCATCAGATGATTCTCGGATATGCAGGTGGGTTGTGATCTTTGTAGGAGAGGACTATGCCCTAAAGGTCAACAGCGGCTCATGCCACCAGAGCCGTCCCTCCTCCCACTTCAGTGTAACCGACCTGCCTTCTTATCCAGTATTATCTCGAATCTCGCTCTGCTCACATTCTTTACTGACTCACATATATCAGCTTTTCTCTCATCACAGAGACAGACTTCTCCCTTCCCTCTCGGACACATTCACAGATATCCTGAGCGCTGCCATTCTCTGCCCTCCGCTCTCAGATGAGCAAGGACAAAAGCAGTGTTACAGCACCTCTGGGGAAGGCACGAGCACCAGTCATGACAGGGAAGTTACACTTGACAGGTATCTAAACTGCCGGTGCTAATTCATCCTTAAAATAGTAATTTCCATGTTCACCACTTCGTGTCAGGACAAAAGGCAAAATTTCCTCCTTTTAGCCCAAGGTTTAAGTAAATTTTAAGAAAGTCCTTTTCAATATGCTAACCAGCAAGAACATAGGAACCAAAAGACACACAGGTTACAGAATATTTTCAACAACTTATTCCTAAATTGTAAAAAGTTTAAAATAAGGATGGTGCTACCTCCTAAACTGGATAGGAAGCTTAGGCCCTCCAAGCTAGTAAGACCTTAGCTGTTCTGTGGTTAGATGCACAACCTTGACCTTTCAGTACATCTGGCATTGTCAGCACATTGGAAATCTGATGTCCACTCCAGCATGCTTCGGGTGAGGCCCCTGGTCAAGCTCTTGGTTAGTCTAGGTGTCACTTACAGCTGCGAGAAAATTTGTTTTACAATTAAGAATTGGCAAGAGCTCCACCAATGAAATTCACAAGCTCAGCATAATGGCTAAGGGGAAGCAGCCAGCAAGAAGTGCCAACTTTCTTTCCTTCAGCAAAGTTGTTCTGTGCAAAAGTGGTTTCCAAACTCTACAGCTCCCTGGGAAACAGCACAAGATTAAAATTCCTGAGCCTTCCAATCAGACACTAGTGTGTGTTTGCCTAGCACATGACTATGCTACAGGGAACCCAGGACAGTCCAAATCATGGTTTTAAAAATCACAAAACCAGATGTTCTCTTGTGCTGAGCAACATAAATTAACACTCAATTATATACATAATACAGGGCAGAAAACTAAACATCAAATTCCAGGAGGTATAGTTTGACATCAATCCTTGATCACAGGGATTAACAACAATAATGCCAACATGGTTTCCACCTCATCCTCGTTTCCAGCAGCAACTGTGGCTTACCTCCTGCATTCTGAATTTTTAAAGCTAAAATAAGAGTGCTTTTCTGGAAGTCAGGATTGCAAGAGGTTATTTTTACACTCTTCTCATTTTCTATATGCACATGTGCTACTTTAACATCCAGAAATTTTTTTTTTAATATCAGAAGTGATTAGGAACTTCTAGAGACTTTCTAAAATTAACATAAAATTCCAAAGATACGAGTTCTTACAGTATGCTAGGTACAATTTCAGACATAGGTGTTTAAGAAACAAAACCCCCTTGACCCCCGATTCCCTATTTCTGTCCTGTTATTTTCATTTCGTTTTGTTTTCTTTAGTTTACAAGTTCTAAATTGATTCAGCTCATATTAAAAGGAAATGGAGCCTGTATCCAAATTGGTACCAGTGTAGAGAAGTGACTGCTGTCCCTGTCCAGCCTGAAAAGTTAGAGAGTATGTGTGTGGTGCATGTGAGGGCTTCCTGTGGGGAAGCAGGGCTGAAAAAAAAAGACACAAAATATACACAATTGATTTCTCTGTATTCTTCTCAAGGTTTAGTTTACCTGGACGTATTAAGATAGCCAGTCCAGTAAGAAGTCAAAAGTATGGGAGATACTTGAAAACCTTCTGTATTCTAAACTTTTCTTTAGTACTGTAATAATTGTAAACAATTAGGCCTCAAATTACCTACATGATATGCTCATTAATTTCCTAAATTCCTGATTTCCAGGTACTGCATGGATAAGGGCAACTTCTCTAACAGGTACTGGGATCAAGGACACTCACCCTAATACTAGAGAAAGAAATAACATTCAAAAGGCTATTACTGATTACCAGCGACGGCCTGGTTATGGAGGAGTTATGAACAATTATAACCACTAGATGGGGCCAAGAGTTTGAAGGGAACAACAGGGAAAAGAATTCCCTTGTCTGAGGAATATACAACTTCGATACAATTATAGAAAGTAAAAGACCAGATACCCTCATCTGGGCAAATATGTAGTGTAATTAAACCCTTCCAGTTGGACGGAAAATGTTTTTTATTGAGTTGAAGTCAAATGTAGGTGAGCTTTTTTACTCACAAGTAAGGACAAGCTCCTGAATCTGAACATTCCAGTGGAAATGGATTCCAGGACGGACAGCTGCAGCGTGCTGGGCATTCCAGTTACAGGTGAGAAGGAGCCAAACCCTCAGAGCTCAGTTGTCAGTAAACACTTCTGCTTCAAGACGGTTTCTTCCGCCAATGTTGGACCAGAGCTGAAAGGAAGAAAGAAGGGGGTTATTATTCAGTGAAACTACTGGGGTGGGAGCAACTGCATTTCTTCACCAGTGCTATATGGAGCAGGTTGAGAGTAAATTACAGACCTCAATGACTATGCTGCAACACCTAATTTAGCAATGAGACATTTACAGAAGGGAATTTTCTAGATAAATGATGCTTATTTCATCTTGAAATGAAATCTGAAGATACCAATTTTCCCTACTGTCTTGAATAAAACATACCAAACACTTAATCATTTCTTAATGAGTCAGGGTTATTATTATGAATGGCAAGAACAGTACTGTGCTGAGCATGACAGCAAACCTGTTGAAGAAATACCAAGGTAAGTGCGCACACTGTTCTGTGCTTTACACAGATATAGTCCCAGATGGCTGTGGCTGAGTTCCCACACCAGTTAATCTGCTTTGTCAGAGTTATGTGAAAAATAAAAGGATGTGGGCTTTGCATGAGTGCCCAAGAGTCTCTGCCATAGCTGAAGAGCATGAACTCAGAAGCAAGGATGTAAAGTCATCTCTCTTGGTTTCATTAAAACTTAACATCAAAATACACAGTGCAAAGGACAGAGTTTAACATGTCGAAACTACTAACAAGCTTGATAGTTGAAACAGCAGTCACATGTACCAGCCTTCTCCATTTCTACTACATAGAGACAAACACTTTCAACAGTTTTCTTTTTTTTTTCTGGCACTTTCCTTCACTTTTCTGTATCTGTTTCTCCAAGTATTCTAACAAATCCTGGGATTTGTTATAAATGCAAATTCCTAGGCACCACCCCAGACATGCTGAATAGGAGGATCTGAGGATGGGGCCCTGTAAACTGTGTTTATTTGTTTTAAAGACTGATTTATTTTAGAAAGAGAGAGAGAGCACATGAGTGGGAGGGGCAGAGGGAGAGGGAGAGAGAATCTCAAACAGACTCTGCCCTGAGTGATGAGTATGGGGCCTGACGCTGGGCTCAATCTCATAACCCTGAGATCACGACCTGAGCTGAAACCAAGAGTCAGCTGCTCAACCAACTGCACCACCCAGGCGCCCCCCTAAGCCATGTTTTAACGAGCCCTCCAGGCGACTGTGATACACAACGAGCAAAAGTCCAAGTGGCCTTTGGACTGTTTTCTACAATGACTTCCTGCCACGGATTACAAAAGCTTACCATTCTTAGAGCCCACTCACCAGCTACCCAATCCTTCCTTCTTACCTTTTCAACACAGTTTAATGAACAATTTTCAGCACGTTTGTTATAATTATGTAAATATTTTCACAACTGATATAAGCATAGTGCATTTTTTTCTTATATAATTTGCTCTTCCTGGACTGAAGAACTGCTTCTTTGTTTCACTGTTTGCTCCATTTTCTGTACTTATTTCTAATTTGTCCTTAAGCTTGCAGCTAGAACCATGGATCTCACCACAGTACATTCAGACATGTCATGTAATTTTTCAAAAACTGGGGGAAGCCATGTTTGTGTTTTTTTCTTGGCAATATCTTTCCTGGAACTCTATATCCCCCTCTTCAAATCTGTACAGAATTTTCCTAGACCAGTGGGGCAGCTGCTGCCTCAGAACTTTCCTCCACCTTTATCCTGGTCAGTTCCTGCACCTGTTTTCTGTGTCCCGTGTCTTCCTCCTTCTTGGATAATCACGTGGTTTTGATGGATTACATCCTCCAGTGAGTAAATGCCTGAATAAGACTGCATGGGAAAGTATACATTTTAGAGAAACTCCATGTCTACTCATCTCATTCTAATCTCACACTTCATTGATATAGTCTGGATATAAACATCTAGGTGAAAAATAATTTTCCTCCAGAATTCTGAAGACATTGCTCCATTACCTTCTTGCTTTCAGTGAAGTGTGCTGTCATTCTGATTACCAATCCTCTCATGTACTCTTTTTTACTTCCCTCTCTGCAGACTTATATCCTCTCTTAAGTCCGATATTCTGAAGTTTCATGATGGTCCCTGGTGTTGTCTATTTTCATTCTCTGTGCTGGGTACTCAGACCTGTTTAATCTAAAAACTCAAGTACTTCTGGTTGCCTGGGTGGCTCAGTCTATTAAGCGTCTGCCTTGGCTCAGGTCATGATCTCAGGGTCCTGGGATCAGGCCCACATTGGACTCCCTGCTCAGTGAAGAGTCTGCTTCTCCCTCTCCTCCTCCCCCGGCTCATGCTCTGTCTCTCAAATAAATAAAATCTTAAAAACAAAATGAAACAAACAAACAAAAAAAACAACAAAAACACCTGAAGTACTTCTGAGAAATCTCAATTCCTTTGACAATTTTCTCTTATTTACTCTGTTCTTTCCGGATCTTCAATGATTTATATATTGGACTGCCTGGACCAATCCTCCAATTTTCTCTTCTGTCCCAGTTTTCATCTTTTTGCTCTCCTTTTTTGGAGTTCCTCAATCTTATCTTCCACACACTCTTTGGATTTTATTTTTAACGTGGTTAATAATTTCTAAGAATACTGCATTTTCTGTTTCCTTTCTTTTTCATATCCTGTTAGTGTGGCATGGATGCGGCACCTCCTCTCTCTTGAAACTATCTATCATTTGTGAAGTTTCTGATGCTCATGTTCCCTTCTTTTCAGTTTACCAGTTCCAGTTTTTCCTCAAACATCTGGAAATCTTTGGCTCTCTTCACACTTACAAGGGAAGCAGCTACTCATATTTAAAAGTGAAGCACTGGAATGCCATTTGGAAACTGTACATACGGGCAAAACGCACTAACTAATGGGCTTCTGGTAGTTGCAGAGGACCCAGCAAAGTTGTGTCCAGACTTCAGACCCACAGAAAATGAGATTACAAATACAGTGTTGTTTTAAGATGCTAAATATGTGGCAATTTGTTACACAACAAACTAATATACATAATTATGTTTACACGATTCATCTGTATTGCTATTTATGTAGCTATTAATGGGCTTTTGGAAAGTTTTCAGCTTGGGCTATTATGAATAGAGCTGCTGTAAACATTCTTGTACATGTCCTCTCATAGACATTTATTTGTATTTCTACTGGGTATGTATGATAGAATCACTGAGTCACTGGGCATGTTCAGCTGTAGTAGATACTGCCAAACCTATTTCCAACGTGGTTATTCCAATTTAAAAAGCTCCAGTTGTCCCATATCTTCACCAACACTCGATACTATGTGTCTTTTTCACTTCAGCGATTCCGGTAGTGTACAGTGGTCACTCCATGGTGGTTTGAATTTGTATTCCTCAATGACTAGTCAAGTTGCACACTGTCTTGTATACTTATTGACCACCTGGATATCCTCTTGTGAACTGCCTTTTCAAGTCTTGCCAATTTTTCCATTTAGCTGTCTTTTTCTTATTGATTTACAAGAGCTCTTTATATATTCTAAAGATTCTTTCTTTTGTCAAAGACAGAGAGATAGAGATCAATGGGGAGAGGAGGGAGGAAGTGCAAGTATTTTCTCTAACTCTCTGGCTTCCCTTTTTGAGATCTTGAAATTATTTCTTTTTATGAACAGAAGTTCTTGATATAATCCAAGTTACCGATTTTTTCCTGTTACTAAAGCATTTTGTGACCTGTTTAAAAAATCTTTCCTGATCTCCAGGATGTTTGCTTATATTTTCTTCTAAAAGCTTTATTATTTGATGTTTCACATTTAGATCTGCAATCCATCTAGGATGGATTTTTGTGTATGGTCTCAGGTTGGGTCAAGATTAATCTTTTCCCACATGGATATTTAATTTGTCCAGCTGATTTACTAAAAAACCATCCTTTCCCCACAGCACCGCACCCTCCCTTTTTCACAAATCAGGTAACTGTATATGTGTGGGTTTGTTTCTAGACCCTATTCTATTCCACTGGCTTTTTTTTTTTTTTTGAGGTATGATTGACATATAACATTATATAAGTTTCAGGTGTACTACCTGTTCTTTTTGATCTCTTTAATTCCTCTATGACTATTTTGTCTTGGGAAGAATGTAGATAATCTCTTCTTTCATCTGTAATTTTTAATTTAGAAGTCCTAAGAACTCATATTTTATTGTGTAAACTCAATTACAAAGCATTATCACCTGGTTTTCTACACATAATCTCTATTTATACAGTGGCAATTTACTAGGCATATAAATGGTTAGAAAAATAACTTATTAAAATTGTATATGGTGCTATTTGACAAGTACATGTCAGTTCCCTACGGCAAGTCCCATGCTTGTTTTGTTCACTGCTATCTTCAGTGCTGCCAAACCAGATAAAATCAATGCCTGGTACATAACAGGCATTCAATAAGTGTTTGCTGAGTGAGTGATTATATTACTTTGAAGACTGTGGAGATAAGAGAACAATTTTAAAATGAAACTATTAATTTCCCAAGTTAATCAGTTCTAATAATTTTTCCAATTAATGAGGAAATTTCTTCTCTAATTAGGATAGCATCTATTTCAACTAACTTAACACTCTCAAGACCAGGAGGATGTGAGAAACAGACATCACCAAGAAGAAGGCTGAAGTGAGAATGAAGGCAATTGTACATCTTTTGCAAAATAGGTACAGTTTTGGTTCTAACAATGAAGAGTTGAAGAACTACATGCCAAACAAAAGGTCTTTCGAGTCCAGCTTCTATTTGTAGCAAGCAATATGTTGAAATGAACTTGTAACAAGTAGTGGTAAAAGGTGTCTCACTCACAGCCCTCGTCTTGGGAATCTCCTACCTCACTCTTATCTATGACTCTTCACCTTATGGATGAACAACATAATAGTAAAGCATTAAAGGAAAAGACATAAGTGAATTCTAAAATAAATATAAATTTTTAAAGATAAGCCTGTTAACATGTTAACATTTATGAGGACTTCATATAAAAAAAAAAGGGCTTCATAATTTTGTAGAAAATTATTACTGACAAGAAAACAGAGAAAAACACTATTCCAAATAATAGAGAAAAAAATTTATCCAGGTTCAGTTAAGTTCAGTTAAAGAAGAACTAACATTACTGCTATAAATATATTAATTTTATTATTTTTTCCTCCTAACAGATGCCTAAGAACTGCAATGGAGAAATAATTTCCTCACCTGGTCACAGCATCCACCAAGAATGGTGCTGGGGGAGAAATCAACGAGATTACTTCTCTGTTACCATGTCCCTCCTTCCCTGCCAAGGACGGTCCACTTCCTGCCAGTCCATTAGAAAGGACACTCCTCTGCTGAGGGAGACAGACACAATACCTGAGCAGAGGTGAAAACACTGGCCTGGGCATCAGCTCCAAGCCATCTTCCCTAATGACTGTGGTAGTAAGTTAGAGGATTTTGATGGTCATGGGCTGCTTTGGTTTGTTTCTTACCATCCTTCACCTCAGATTTTTATTTTTGTTTTTGTCAGCATCCTTAAGCCTTTACAAACAGAAAAGCTAAATCACTAGTTTGAAGCCATTAAGTTAACAGAACTTTGGGAATGACCCCACATCTTTAAGGAAAAACAAGAGTCAGGTAATCCTTTCAGCCTCACTCTAAAAGGGTAACCAAAATAAAAATTGCAAATATCATTAACTTACTGGTACAATCCACCGTGGTGTGATCATGGATGTTGAAGATACCTAAAATAAATTGTATATATGTGTTTACTTTTAGGGAAGACTTATTTTCACAATCATTCTCATAACGTTTTCTACTATGGAATGTACTGCAGAGGGAGAAAGTTCTTAATGGCTCCCCCTGAGCTGACGGGCACTCTGAATCCAGGATCCTTTTCTACAACACAGATGCCGTACTCACCACTTAAGAAACTGTCATAATTTTGAGAATCTCTTTAAAAATGTTCTACTACAAGAATGCTACTACTACTTTCAGGTTCCTTATTAACAGGACTTCCCCCACCCCCCAACCCAGCATCCAGTTTAACATTTTATTTTCTGACATTTCAATTCATTACGAATAATCATAGCTTTCTTGGTAGCATCCTGAACAGTGGATTATGACTAATCCAAATGAAGAAGCACAAAGAAAGTAACACAGGGAAAAAAAATCTGTTCATATATAGGTCATTCTCTAATTTATCATTCATGTATATAGAAACACTCATATTGTCCTGACTCATAGGGGCCTTGTTACGTTAGCTTTTTAACGTTTAATTTTCTAGACCTTACTTCTATGTGTAGAATTATAAGCTAATGGACTCTCCTACTTTATAGAAACTTAGATTAGTCCTTAGACTCGTGGTCTGAGATTCTGATAAGAAAAAAATTTATGTAAGTCCCTGTCTTATTAATAAGTGAGCACCAGAAGAAAAAAGTACAAAGTATGACTTTCCCACCAAAATTAAGAAAATGCACTTTTACCATAGGAAATACAAGGAAGAATGAGAGAGAGAATATATGGTAAAGGTAAATAAAAAATGGTTTGGCAGAAACAAGTCCTATAATAACCATAATTACAGTAAATATAAATGGATTAAACACAATCAGAGGATAGAAATCCTCAAATAAGATTTAAACAACAAGATCCAGCAAACTGTTGTTCACAAAAGGTCCACTTAAGATCAACAGATACAAAAAGGCTGAAAATAGAAGGATAGGAAATTATATATTAGGCCATATAAACTTAAAAGAAAGCTAGGGGGTCAATTTTATATTAGTCAAAAGGGAAATTAAGAGAGAAAAAAGGGTCAAGGAAGGACACTTCAAAGTGCTCAAAGGAGGTGGAGAAAGTATAATTACCATTAATATATATGCACCTCACAGCATATCTTCAAAATACACAAAATGACAGATTTAGCAATAGATGAGAAGTGAATTAATCAATAACTGTTGACAGGTATGAAACATACCCTAGAAACTGAAAGAATATTAAAGAGACTCAGCAGATTGATTAATGAAAGAATTCAGCAAGTATGCTAGACACAAAATCAACTTCTGAGTTCAACAGTAAAAAGTTAAAAACTGTTCATTATTATCAAAAAACTGTAACAAAACTATGAAGTATTTAGCCTAACAATCTAAAGAAGACTTACAGAGAACATTTAGAGACTCTAAGATGAGAGAAAACAGAAATATCTATCATGTTCATGAAAATGAAAAGACATTACAAAAGTGTCCGTTTTCTCCAAAATAATCTCTAAATTTAATATAAACTCCATTAAATGCCAGCAGAATTTTGGGGGAAATCTGACAAACTGATGCTGAAATTTATAAGTAAGAATATACTAGGTATCAGTACAAAGCCAGAGTAATAAACACAAGAGTAGTAGAGCAGAAAAAGAGCCCACTGGAACACAACAGAAAGATTAGTTAACACACCAACAGGGAAAGGATGAGTCATTTAGTAGATAATATTGAGAAAATTGTCTCTTTTTATGGATAAATACAAATTTGTGTCATATCAAAACCATAACTGACATCCTCCCCCAAAACCTCATATTATTCAAATTGGTTAAAATCTAAATGTGAAAGGTAAAATAAAATTAAAGCTAATAGAAACGAACAGAAAAGAATATCTCTGTGACCTCAGGGGTTGGGGTGGCAGACGAGGAAGGATCTTTTCAAACCCCAAACCCCACACTATAAGGAGAAAAAAATGAAGAATGCGTGACATCGGAATAGAAGGTTTTTGTTCGGTGAAGGACATACACCTATTTTACTCATCCACCTCCCCGGTGACAGACATATGTTGTCTCAGTGTCCTTGCTACCTGTCAAAAATGACACGGTGATAAAGATGCCTCAGATGTGTTAGTACACAGATCAGAAGAAAGTATTTTTAGTATCTAAGACTGACATGGAATTAATATCTAGACTATACAAGAATTCCTGAAATCAAGAAGAAGACAGGAAACCTGACAGAAAAAAGGGAAAAAGATACAAATAGGTGATTCAGTCAAAGAGGAAACCTAAAGCGGCATTAAAATAATGGAGGAAATATACCATCTAACCCATGCAAATTGAAACAAGGAGACCAACCCATAAAGACAGAATATATTAGAAAGTCAGATAAAGTTCAGCTTAGGGAAAAACTGTGGGTAGGACTTATAAACTATGGGAGCCATTCTGGAGGCAGTGAGCGATACCTACTATTCATATAACCATGCAACCCAGCAATCCTACTTGTGGGTATCTATCCCCAATTCTCCCACAGTACGTTCAAAGAAATATGAAAGAAGATTTTTTTCTAAGTTATATTAGTTTCAGGTGTACAATACAATGATTCAACAATTCTATAAATTTCTCAGTGTTCATCATAAGTGTACTCTTTACCCTCTTCACCTATTTCATCCATCCAACCACACAACTCCCCTCTGGTGACCACCAATTTGTTCTCTGTATTTAAGTCTGTCTTATTGTTAGTCTCTTTTTTCCTTGTTCGTTTGTTTTGTTTCTTCAATCCCACATATGAGTGAAATCATATGGTATTTGTCATTCTGTTTGCCTTATTTCACTTAACATTATACCCTCCAGCTCCATCCATATTATTGCAAGTGGGAAGATTTCATTCTTTTTATGGCTAAGTAATATTCCATCTTGCACACACGCACATGCACACGCACACACAGAGCCCACATCTTCTTTATCCATTCATCTATCAACGGATATTTGGGTTCCTTCCATATCCTGGCTATCACAAATAATGCTGCAATAAACAGGGATGCATATGTCTTTTCGAATTAGTGTTTTCACTTTCTTTGGGTAAATACCCAGTAATAGAATTGCTGGATCAGATGGTAATTCTATTTTTAATTTTTTGAGGAAACTTAATACTGTTTTTCACAAATGTTTATCTAAATGAATATACGAAAGATGTCCGGAAGTACATATAGCAAACAGAGTAGAATGGGTGCCTTAGGGAAAATGGGGAATGGAGAACAAAGGGAAATAAAATAAGACAAACAAAAGAGAAGCCTTGCATGGACCTAAGAAGATAGTCTGCCATGGACTGAGAGGTATAATTAATTTGGGTATCTGACTTTTTAAAAAAAGATCTCATTAATAATAGCACAAAAAAGCAGGAAAGATCTGAAAATAGTAAAGTATAGAACTTATATTGGGGGGCTATAATGACAAAGTTTAAGAAGAGATACAGGAAGTCTTGAATGAGAAAAACATCGTATTCTTAGCTAAGACACAGATTATCATAAATATATCGATTCTTTCCCCAAATTAATTTATGAATTTAATGCATTTACAAATAAAAATCCAAAGGATTTTGGAGGGGTGGGACTAGAAAAAGTTATTCTAAAAATCTTCTGAAAGAATTAACAAGCAAGAATAACAGAACAGTTACATAATGATGCTTGTCTTGCCTTACTCTATCAAAATCAATTAAAAAGCTAAAGTTGTTAGAAGAGTGTTACAGTTCTAATAACAGAAATCTGTAAGTGTAACAGAACAGAGAGCCCATATGCAGAATCTAAAACGCATGATATTCTAAATCTTGATTTAAAACAAACAAACAAAAAAAGCGTTCTAAATTTGCAGGAAAGGGAAAACATATCAGTGATGTAAAAAAGTTGTTTAATCAGTTTGACTTTCATCCCTGTATCCACTTATGATAGAGTGCACATGGAATATGGTTCTGAGTTAGGCCCCAGGGAGTCCTTCTCTGGGCTTTAGGCCATCTTGCATTAATCTTTGAAGTTACTTCTTTTATCTTTATAAAGGATTATCATGGCTCAATACTGACACTATACCTTTTGTCTTCTGCCTGCTCACTTTTCTACACTTGTGATTAATTCTTATCCTTTGGTAAAGTCTCTGTTCACTGATCTAAGCTAGTGGTTACCAAAGGGTGGTTCTCAGACCACATCTACATCACCTGGAACATGCTAGAAATGCAACTTCTGAGGCCCTAACCCCCACACACCAAATCAGAAACACTGAGGGTGGAGCCCAGCAATCTGTGTTTTAATACACCCTCCAGGTGACAGATACACACCCAAGTTTAAGAATTAATTATCTAAGCAAACATCCAGGTCCAGAGAAAGTACCATTTGTACCTCCAAGCCTTCAGAATGAGATCTAGCTCCCACAGCAATTCTTGTCATATTACTCATAACACACTGAATGAGTTTGTATACTTTTCATCTCAACCATACAGAAGTCTCTAGAGGGAAAGAAATGTTTCTTATTTGTATTATAATTTGGTCACAGTACCCACCACAGTATCTCCTATACTGCAATAACAATCCATCTGTTCAATGCCAACCATTCTTATGCTCTATGTCCTTATTGTTTCAACTCTTTATGTTTATCCCCATATACTTCCTCTCATGTTACTTAATATGGTGTTGAATTACAAATAGGCTTATAGTAACATGTGGTTACTATACAGTGACACATAAATTTAAAGTGGTGAAATTTTAGTAGAAAGGCAAGGCTAAGTGGTTACTGAAATATGACCTCTTATTAAATGAACAGTTTTACTATATGGTTAAAAAGGCAAAAATTGGAATGTAGCAGGAATATGTTTCAAAACAGAAATTCCTTTCCACCTTGCTGTTTTAAAGCATATTTACCTGAGGTGTGACTGTGTGGTCCATTAGATTCTCAGTTAGAGATAAAAGCAAGGCATCCAATTCATCTGTAGCATCCTATGAGAGATAAAATATATATAGCTGTTGAATGACTCATTAATCATCAAACTAAATTTTTTCCATATTCTCTCAACTTACAATTCTGACCCAGCCTTTGTTGGTTTTAACCTTTAAACAAACAGGGATACTCAAGAATCATGGTTATTATAGTGATTCCCCTTTGCTTGGAGGGGAACCTAAACCAAAATCAGAAGTTGAAAAAGCTAAAGTGTTATGTGTGGGCGCCTGGGTGGCTCAGTCAGTTAAGCATTTGCCTTCAGCTCCGGTCATGATCTCAGGGTCCTGGGATGGAGCCCCACATTGGGCTCTCTGCTCAGTGGGGAGTCAGCTTCTTCCTCTCCTGCCTCTCGCCCTGCTCGTACCCTCTCTCTCTCAAATAAACAAATAAAATCTTAAAAAAAAAATAAAGTGTTACGTGAATTTACAGAGAGCTACTCTTTTTGGTGAGATAAAACTTGGGTAGGGTTAAGACTGTTCTGGCTCTTAGCTCTTAGACTGGAAGAGAGAGATAAAAGGTTCAGCACAGGAGACAGTGAATAAAGAAGACGCCTAAATTCCAAAGACTTCTTTATCCAGATGTACTGGTACTTCACTGTTTGAAAAAGAGTACAATATGAACTTCCCCCATAAATGTTAATCAATACTTTTTAATTAGTATTTGAAGCACCTAATGGAAGATGGATCTCTGTACTACAGAGAAAGAGAGAGAGAGAGAGAGACAGAGACAGAGAAGGTAAGTAGGTAGGTAGGAAGAATTTAATAAGAATAAAAGATAAAATTCCAAACTGGAAATAAGAGAAATAAGTATCGAGGGTGTAGTACACATAACAAAAAAAGGCCCTTTATTTATACAATCCTATTTCTATCTATCTGCCTTCAGGCTGTGGTCAATCTATTTATGTCTCAACATTCAACCTAATTTTAATCACACGTAGAGGGGCACCTGGGTGGCTCAGTTGTTAAGCGTCTGCCTTCGGCTCAGGGCATGATCCCAGGGTCCTGGGATTAAGCCCCACATCAGGCTCCATGCTCCGCTGGGAGCCTGCTTCTTCCTCTCCCACTTCCCCTGCTTGTGTCCCCTCTCTCACTGGCTGTCTCTCTCTCTCTGTCCAAATAAATAAATAAAATATTTAAAGGAAAAAATTACATATAGGAAAAAAATTGTTCTAAAAAATTTTCTCTCACTTCTCACATCCCCCTCCTCTTTGGCCACCCCTTCCCAGATAGCCCCCAAACAGTGTGTATGTATCTCTACCACAATGTATTAAAATTCTCTCTCCCAGTGGAATGTAAGCAGTTTGAAAAAAGATGCCATGTTTAACTTTTCAATTTTTGAAACTAGCATGCTGTCTGGTACATATTATAACATGCAATAAATCTTTGGATTAAATGACCTTCTCTGTTCCAAAAAATCATAAGTTTCACTCAATTTTCAATGATCAAAGATGGCACTATATCTTTTTAGAATTTTAATTAGCAGAAAGGAAGCTCCTGATTGAAGATATTTTAGGTTGGATTTTTTAAACCCAAAAGTCTGAAAAATTATACACCTAAATCTTAATTATACACTGTCTTTGGATAGTGGGAATACAAGTGATTCCTAACTTTTTTTTTAATGAAATATTTGGCAAATTTCTATAATTAATGCATCCATGTAGTTAAAAAGCAAAATGGTAAACATTCATTTGCAAGGATAATTTTTCATTTAACTTGCAAATTAAAACATTCAATGGGCAATGAACTGGGTTTCTATGATTTCTGGACTGGTAAGGGTGTGGCAAGGGGCAGAAAAGCAGCGGCTGTAACGAGCTGGTTATACTGCAATACAATGATAGGGTGCTGTTGTTTTAAGCAATCAGTATTTCTTTAGTGCCTACTATGGGCCATCTACTGTTTGAGACACTAGGGAGGTATAGCCAGCATCAAAAAACCAAAAATCCAAAGACCACCTAAAACAAAAGACCAACAAAGTAACAGAAAAACTGAAGAAGCCCTGAGATACTCTTGTGAGAGATTTGGCAATAGGATTCTCTCTAGAGAACTGAGGCTCAATGCTTTTCTCATAGCTTAAGTTCTGGTGTCAATCAGAAATCACCTGATGTCTGTGATTATACCACAGGACTCAAATCAATATAGCCTTTGGAGAAACTTTCAAAAGCAAGTGTTGTTACCTTAAGAACAGAACCATTTGCTGCAGGTGTGGTATGCATCAGAGCAAGAGAATCTTCAGGGAAGGGCACATCATTCTCATTTAATACAGCACTGGAAGAAAAAGATAAATTCACATCATGGAGCACCTATACAGGCATAGGGAACTTGTTCAAAGAAAGGACTTCAGAAAGAAGAGTAATAATTCATGTAGAGGAAGAAGAAATGATAATTTGTGAGGAGCATGACAGCAGTCAGTGTTGCATTCATATGACTTTGTGAGACCCTTCTCCACCCACCAAATAACAGTTTTCATATCCACACCAGACTCATTCACAGATGGATCAAAATGGTAGATTATTTTGCTTCCCTTTTAAATTTCACTGAAAGTTCAGAAAACATTTATCTTAAAAAGAAAGATACAGAAATAAGATAGATCAATTGAATGATTTTTAAAAGCTGTTATCAAATACATGAATGGGAAAGCTCAGTGGACTAGAAACTAACCAGAATACCTGAGATATGGGAGAACGGTCAGAAAACCATAGGGACAAGCCACCATCTAAGGACACAGGTTGGTGAGCTGTGCTGCAGAAGTCAGAAGCTACACCTAGAATGCTTCAGATATTACAACAGGACTAGCCAGGTGACAGGATGCCAGAGAATCTGTTACTAGGCCTGGCAGCAGGAATCACAATGGTGTCTAATCCCAGATAAGAATAACAAGAACAGGAGCAGTCTCACAGAGGCCTCCTGTATACCTGGGAGGAAAGGGGGGAAATCTAGAGCCAAAGACCATCATCCACCAAGATTAACACACGCAGTAGGAAATCCCAGTCCTTCCTAATATTGCTGAAAAGTATGCAAACAGGAGCAGGTCCTGAAGCCTACAAGGAGAATGAGAAAAAATGAGAAATAAATCCTAGATTGAAAAAGTCAGACATAATTAGTGAGGTGGAAGCTAGGACTGTTTCATGCAAAACAGTAAGGCAAAAAGAGACAAAGAGATGAAAAATAAGAAGGGACAGTTATGAGAAACAGAGAAATGATCATGATGTTTCAACTAATGGATACCTGACATTCAAAAAGATAATGGCTTATGATTTTCCAGAACTGAAAAAAGACATATATGGGTCTTCAGATTGAAAGGCCACCCTGAATACTAACAAATTAAAAACAAAACAAAAACCTATTCTTAGACAGTAATGAGAATGCAGAACTTCAAGAATAAGCAGTAAAGTGTAAAAGAGAGAAAAAATAACTTTGTGCTTCAGAAAGAAGCAACAGCTCAGAGGAAAGGACTCAATATAAGAAAAAATGAGCATTAAAAGGAGTGAAATATGTCTTACAATGAATTCTCCCAACCCTTCGAGAAAAGATTAGTCATGTATAATTTACACTGCTACGAAACAGAGGAAGAAAGAGATGAAAAGCTTCTGCAACCATTCTGCTCAGTGCGTGTTATGACCCAGCACTTTCACTCCCAGGTATACACCCTAAAAAAATCCTCACAACACGTGTATGGAAGAACATGTACAACGTCAATTTGGAATAAATACTGGCCCATTAATAAAACAGTGAATAAACTGTGATTGACTTATGTAATGAGAGTTAAAATGAAGGAAATATGGATATTTTTAAAAATTCAGATATGTCAAAACAAAAACCACTGAATTATATACTTTAAATGGGTGAACTGCATAGTATTTAAATTTTATCTCAATAAAGCTGTTAACTACAAAAATAAATGATCTGAATAGCCATTTCTCCAAAGTAGAAAAGACGTTCAACATTAGTTCTTCAGGTAAATGAAAATCAAAACCACAATGAGACATGCTTCATGCTCTCTAGGATGGCTGTAATTTTAAAGATGGAGAATAATGAGCATTGCAAAGGATGTGGAGAAACTGGTACCCACATACATTGCTGGTGGGAACGGAAAACATTGTAGCTGTATTGGAAGAGAGTTAGGCAATTCCTCAAAAAGTTAAACATAGAGTTACTACATAACTAACTCCGCAATAACCCTCCTGAGTATATAGAGAGTTGAAAGTATGTCTACAAAAATTCTTGTATGTGAATATTCATAGCATAGCATAACAGTCAAAAAGTGGGAACAACACAAATGTCTATCAATTCATATATGGATAAACAAAATGTGGAATAGCTAATACAATGGAATATTATTCAGACCTAAAGAGGAATGAAGTACCAATACATGATACAATATGGATCAACCACAAAAACATTATGTTAAATGAAAGAAGCCAGATACAAAAGGCCACATATTATGTGATTCCATTTATATGAACTGTCCAAAGTAGGCAAATCCAGTATGTGGACAGACTGCAATGGGTGTGGTGTTTCTTTTAGAGGTGATGTAAATGTTATGGAATTAGACAGTGGTAATGGTGCAAAACTTTGTCAATGTACTAAAAAGCACAGAATTGTATACTTATAAAGGGAAAACATTATGCTATGGGAATTACAACTCAATAAAAAAAGATAAAAGAAAAATGGTCTAAATGAACTACAGCAAAATGTGAAGATGTTACAAAGCTTGATATGTGGTATACAGATAATATATAATCTCCACAGTTTTCTCTATGCTTGAAATATTTCCTTTTTTAAAAAGGGGGTACAGTAGGGGCAACTGGGTGGCTCAGTCAGTTAAGCAGCTGCCTTCAGCTTGGGGTCATGATCTTGGGGTCCTGGGGTTGAGCCCTGCAATGGTCTCCCTGCCCAGCAGGGAGTCTACTTCTCCCTCTCCCTCTGCCCTTCCCCCTACTCATGCTCTCTCTAGTTCTCTCTCAAATAAATAAATAAAATCTTTTTTTAAAACGGGGGGGTACAGTAATTTCTTTACAGTGTTGTATGGCATGGGAACAAAACAGATTATAGAAAAGGAAAAGGTCCAGAAATAGACCCAAGTTTAAACAAGAACTTAAGGATATCTTAAAGAATACACTTCAAATCCTAGAGGGAAAAATAGATCATTCAAAATATCAATAGCCATTCAGAAAAGCAAATCTAGAAGTTGGAGTACATTCTTGGTTCCTTCCAGCTTTAAGAGTTCAATGCACTGAAGCAGTCCCATCCCCATTATCCTCCTATTGGCAAAAATAAATTTTTTTTTGATGAAGTTCTAAAAGGCTCTAATAAAAATGTTGTGGGCCAACTGACTTACTGCAATTAATTAAAAGGTTAAATTGTAATTCCAGTTTTACCCTGGTTAAAGAAAAGAGAGGCACAGAAGGGACTTGGACAGAACAGCAAATAAATTTACTCGAATAGTGCGAGGGCCCATAAGAAAGTTTGTAAGAATGATGCCACTGTGATAACAGGATGGCACTAGAATTAAGAGAAAAAATATACATTCTTCACCATGTATAAGATTAAAAACACCTTTAAAGATTGCTTTTGCTCTGCAGTTTGATTCAGTAAAAGAATGAGAATGTAGAGAGACAAATTAGAAATACCTCCAGATAATCTAAAACAAGGTAGTAAGCAGCTATGTAATGGATAGAAGAGTGAATTCAAGTTATCTTTCAAATAGATAGCCTGCAATTATGTGGTGATACACTGAAGAAGAGGAAAAGAGACCAAAAACGAGTTAAGATCAAAAAAAGTTAAGAGGAGAAGAACATCAATTTAATTCCGTCTAACCCAGTACTGTACCTGGTTGTGGCAGCATCCTGAACATTGGCATTTTTATGACTTAATAAGCTATCTTCTCTTGTAACCTAAGAAAATGAAATCATAAAAAATTAAATATTTGTTGAGGATATTAAAGTAACAAGAAATTTATACTTCTTTCCAGTAAAAACAGAAATATCACTTTGCTTCAATTCCAGAGGCAATCATACCTTGTCTATGGAAGTATCAGTACTACACCTAGTACGGTCCTATCCCATTCCCAAATAAACAATCCACACTTCCACTTCAATAGTACACAAATTTACACCCTTTACTAGACAGCTCTCACTTATTTAAGACACCATGGTGTGTTAGTCAACATATACAGAATCCCAAAAGATTCAATGCCAGAATTTTTGGAATTTACATGATGAAAAGAAGAAAGAGATGTTAAGCAGTGTATCTGGCTTTTTATTTTTCCCTGAACACAGGAATATGTTAGGAGGAAATTCTAAAATATTTTTCTGAAGGGGTCAGTTTTTTCCTTTAACTTTACTGAGGTGTCATTTACATACAGTAAAATGCACACATTTTTAATGTAGGGTTTGATGAATTCTGAAAAATTTATACAGGTGCATAACCAACACCGAAGTCACCATGGGCAATATTTTCACTACTCCACAACGTGCCTTGAGGCGAATGCAACCCCACCAAAACCCTTACTCATGGCAAACAGTGAGCATTATGTTTTATAGTTTCACATAAATGGAATCACAATACCTATCCTTAGTGTCCATCTCTTTAGAATGGCATGATGTCTTGAGATTCACCCATGGTGCTGCATGTATCACCAATTCATTCCTTTTTATGTGCTGAGTAGCATTCCACTGAATGGACAGTTCACAATTTGTTTTTGTTTACCTGCTGATGGACATCTGGGTTGTTTCTAGTTTTTAGTTATTTCAAATAATGCTGCTAGGAACATCCATGTACTAATATCTGTGTGAATCTATGTTTTCATTTCTCTTGGATAAATACCTCGGAGTGGACCTGTGTGGTCATGTGGGAAGTATATGTTTAATACATTGCCAAATTCTTCTTAAAGTGCTTATAAACATTTTATATTCTTACCAGCAATGTGCACTGCAGGAGCTCCATCACTGCCAACACAGGGATGGTCAGTTTTTAATACTGGCCATTTCAGTGAACGTGTTTTTCAGCATGAAGTGTAATGCTAGTTGTAGATTTTTTCACTGATGCTCTTTATTAGGCTGAAGATGCTCCATTCTGTTTCTAGTTTGCTGTGAGCATTTATCACAAATGGGTACTGATTTCTGTGAAGTGCCTTTTCCATATGAATTGAGATAATTTACTTTTTAATATGGTGAACTATAGTGGTTTTTGAAGGATAAACCAACTTTTTTCCTGAGGTGAATGCTACTTGGTCTATTTTGTTAAGGATTTTTGAGTCTATGTACAAGAGGGATATTGGTCTATAGTTTCTTTTCATATGAAATCTTTTTCTGGCTTTCGTACTAGGGTAATACTAGTATTAGCAAATGAGGTGGGAAGTGCTCCCTCCTTTTCTATTTTCTAAAAGAGTTAGTGTGGGATCTTATTTCTTCCTTAAAAGCTTAGTAGATTTCAACAATGAAGGCATTTGGTCCTGGATTTTTCTTCATGGGAAGGTTTCTAACCATAAAATAAAATCTCTTTATTTTAGGGCTATTCAAGTTATTTTTTTCTTCCTCAAGTCAAGAAAAATCCAAAAGTGTAAATGAAACGTAAGGTAGTGACAACAATTACTATTGCTAATATAATAAGCTTCAACACTGGGGATTCCAACACTTAATTAAATGCTCTTCATGTGCCAGATACTCACTGTTCCGTGTCATTTACATGTATTATTTTATCCTTGTAACCCACCTTAAGGTAGGTACTACCAATATTTTTTCTTAAACATAGTTAAACTGACGCTCAGAGAAACTAACTTGCCAAGTCACAACACTAGTATGTGGTAGACTAGAGATGGGATTCAAACTGAAGCTGTCTGATTCCAGACTGTATTGTCATATTTTACATTTACTTTTATAGGCAAATATTATATGTTTATACTGAGGGGAGAGGATAGATAACGAAGGCAAAAACAATATTCCACAAGTCATCTCAGGTTCTCTTCAAGGCTTGTGCTTGGGGACAGAAGGGGAAAATGCATCTCCTCAACAATAGGATATTTTGAAATTCTAGTTGATAACATGATTTGGTGAGATGGGCTTCTGTCCTGATTTTAGTATGGAGGATAAGTCTGAAAGTTAGGGAGCACCAAGGAAAAACTGACTTTGAGAACATGGATGCCATAAACTTCATGGGGGCTGCTCCCTCCCCACTGCATCTTTCACAATGTCACAGCCAACTCTTTTTCACCTTGTTACTGTCACTCTTGTGACATACAACTCTGTCAAACCGAGGGCAGATGGGTGGTGGGAAATAGCAGACTGCTAAAGAAAGACCTAAAACCACAGACTTAGTGTTAATAGGAACTGCAAAGTCATTAGATTTTCTGGCTATTAAAGGGGCAAAGATTAGGAACTTGCTTCTATAGGAATTTGACTTAAAAAAAACAAAACAAAACTTCTTATGCCCTAGAGGGTCTTTATTTTCAACTTTTTATCCCATGACTGTCCCCTCTTAATCTAGCTTGTACTCAGACTCAGGAAGGCATTCTGCCAGCTTGAGCATGTGTCTGGGTACTACTCTCTATCTCCAATCACTAGCTAGGTCACTCTTCTTTAACACGCATGCACTTTATGTGTCTTTGGATCTCTCAGCCTTAAGTTCCATGTTCTTTTCCCTTCATCAGGACTACCTCCATTAAAGGCAGCTTACCTTATGCACTGCTTCTACTTGAGCCTTCAAAATGTTACTCTTCAAGTCAGGAGGAACTCTCCTGGCATTCAATCCTGGGCTCTCAATGGCATTATTAAGACATTTCTCAGTCAACTTCACCACCTCCTCCTAGATATTAAAAATATACCGTAAGCAACTCTGATGGGCTATAGTTATATGGAAATAGGAAAGGGGCTGACGAAAGTTCATATTCAGACAACCAGGAAATCACGTGTCTTAAATAGTCATATGCTGTTCCAAGAATAGTCACCTCCCACATGCAGTTTCAAACTAAGGCACAATAATCACAATAACGAAATATGAATTGGTAGGGATCTCTAGAAATCATCTAGCTTAATGTCCTGTTTTAAAGCAACTGAATAACTGACTACATCACATTCAGGACAAATGCCTGAATGAAATCACACATGGAAAACATGTGCTGTTTGTTGTAATTCAACTGGATTTTAGGTTAGGCCCTACACAGGCTAATAATCCTTGCAATTCTGGAGCTGTCACCAGGTAGATGATTTTGTTTGGAATTATGGTATATAGCCACAGTCACTCTCAGGTACAGACTATGAAAATGACAGAACAAAGCACAAGTCCAGTTAGTAAAGGTCACAATGAAAACAATATAAATAAACCATTATGAAAAGAAATAAATGGAACAAAGCAAATTAAGAAGTTTAGGGGCGCCTGGATAGCTCAGTTGGTTAAGCATCTGGCTCTTGACCTCGGTTCTGGTCTTGATTTTCAGGGTCGTGAGTTTAAGCCCCACATAAAAAAAAAGTACTTTAAATTATCTACACTACAACTGACACTTAAAATGAATTAAAACAACAAGAACAACAATTATCAATACTATTCTGTGCTTGTATTTAAGGCTGGTCTAAACAACAAACTCACTCTAAACATTTTCTTAGTCTTAGACACAGCTTCTGTTCTATAAAACAGGCTAGCTGGCATGTATGGGATGACACACCACACCATTCTTTCAGATTTGAAAGACTGAATTAATGTGTTTATTCTAATTTGGTGTTTCTCAGTGTGGTTTCCACACATCAGCCTCTGGTTGGGACCCTAAAATCTCAATGTTGGAGGAGCTTCCTTATGTGATTCTAATACACATCCAAGTCTAAGAACCACTGCTTTGGACTAAACTCTAATGCCTGTGACTGCCTCGTCTTCAGAATGATTCCTATTAATTGAAGGAAGTCCCTAGGTCCTTTTTTCAATCATAGTTAGTTCATATGGTGTGACCCAGCAATCCCACTTCTGGGTATATATTCAAAGGAAACAAAATCACTATTTTGAATAGATTTCTGCTCTCCCATGTTCACTGCAGTATTATGCACAGTAGCCAAGATACAGAAACAACTTAAACAACCATCAAAAGATGATGGATTAAAAATGTGGTGAGTTTATATGTATATATGGAATATTATTTACCTTTAAAGACAAGGAAATCTTAGCATAGGGAGCATAGTCAAATACTGTAATAACTTTGTATTGTGACAGATAGTAACTACACTGACGGGGAGCATTTCATAATGCATGTAATTGTAGAATCACTGCTATACATTTGAAACTAATATAAAATTGCAAGTCAACTATACTTCAATTTAAAAAAAAGAAGGAAACTCTGCCATTTACAACAAGATGGATGAAGCTGGAGGGCATTATGCTAAGTGAAACAAGTCAGAGAATGACAAATACTGCATGGTATTACTTACAAGTGGAAATTAACAAACAAAAATCCAACTCAGAAACAGAAAGTAGAATGGTGGTTGCCAGGGGCTTGGGGGTGGGAAAATAGGTAAAGCCTAGTAAAAAGGTACAAACTTTCAGTTATAACACGAATTAAATTCTGAGGATCTAATATAGAGCATGGTGGCTATAGCTAATCATCTGTTCCGTATACTTGAAATTTGCTTAGAGAGTAGATTCTAAGCATTCTCACCAAAACCCAAAACAAAATGGCAACTATATGAGGTGATGGATATATTGATTAATTCAATTGTAGAAATCATTTCACAATGTATATGTGTATCAAATCTTCATGTTGTATTCCTTAAATATATTACAATTTTATTTGTCAATTATATCTCAATAAAGCTGGGGAAAATCATGGCTAATTCAAATACTTTGACATTTTCTTTTCAGAGTCAATTATGTTGCAGAGTTGAAATTACTTGTTAATTATTTATATTTGCACATTATAGGATTCTCAGAGCAACCTGCCTCTGGACATAAGCAGAGATTTCTTTTTCTGTCTATATTACAAACATAAACAAGAATTCAATACACATCATAGGTAAAAGTATATATTGTTACCATCTTTCAATTTCTGCAAAAGTATAAAGGCTTTAAAACTGCCTGTACTTTAACATACTACTTCCTTTCCAGGAAAATAATCAGATGATGGCAGATATTTATTTTGAAGGTTGTTTTTCACAGCATTGATGATGACAGTGAAAATTAGCAATAATATAAATGTCCAACAGGTAACTGAGTAAACATAATGATGACACAATTTAACTACTGTCCGTAATATGTCCTCAAAATAAAGAAAGATGTTTATAATTGATTAGTTTTAAAAAGCACTGTCACTGTACTTTTATTTTTAAAAATACACATTTAAATATTTGGAAATACTTACACATATCACATTTAAATGTTTAGAATATTTATCTTAAAAATGTTTACTGTAGTTATCTCTTAGTAGAGAATAATGGAAGATTTAAAATTTCCTGCTTCTTTAAATCTACTCTCTACAATTATGATGTATGAGTACATAAAAAAATTACTGAAATACAAGTTCAGTGTAACAGCTTTAAAATATTTTCACTTCATTTTATTACAGCACATAATTCCAGTGGCAGCCAGTTACTATGCTGCTGATATGACTGCCTTGGATGGCCAAAATGTGGCAAACGATGACCAAAAGAATTAAAAGGACACCCTGATTCCTAAATACCCCAAATGAGACCGGATCTGAAATGACTGTGGCTACCCCAACTTTACTGTAGAGTACTCCTGGCTGTCAGTCAGCTGATAGGAGAGTTTATGTGAGAGACTAAAGTTGGTCCAGAGTCTGCCTAAATTCCAGGCAGAATGCCACCAGATGCACACTTGAAACCACTCTTAGAACAATCTTGGCTGGGAAATGTGAACATCTTTCAGCAGCGTACTTATACAGTCAAACAACCAAGGTGAAGAAATAGTGTAAACAGTAAAATCTAAAAGAAACATGGTACATTTTTTTAACAAGAGGTCCTAATTCTGAGAGATCCAACACTGAAACGGTTGGATTAAAAAATATATCCACAAAACTTTTAACCAAAGTAAAGTTCTTTTTAGTACCTTGGAGGGATGCAAGGAGTTGTTTCAAGGTTGGTGATGGTTCATTCTTTTTTTAGTCATGGACCGTTTTAAGAATTTAACAAAATGAGAATACACTTTCTAGAAAAAAATATATGAATGAATCAATGACAAGAATACGTATTCAAGGGGCACCTGGGTGGCTCAGTCGGTTAAGTATCTGCCTTCGGCTCAGGTCATCTCAGGGTCCTGGGATCAAGCCCTACATCAGGCTCCCTGCTCAGCAGGGAGTCTGCTTCTCTCTCTTCCTCTGCCTGCTGCTCTGCCTGCTTGTGCTTTCTCTCCGTCAAATAAACAAATTCTTAAAAAAAATATATATATATATAAATAACATATTCAATTTTATAGAGTTTAAGGTCTTCCTCATAATTATTCATAAATAGATTCATTATCTGCAAGTTAGGAATTCTGCTTTAGAAGATTAGACACAGTTTGCCTTATATTTTTACTAAATATACACAAAGGTTTTTGGTTTTTTTTTTTTTAAGATTTTATTTATTTATTAGAGAGAGAGCACAAGCAGGATGAGGGGCAAAGGGAGAAGCAGACTCCCCGATGAGCAGGGAGCCCAATGCAGGGCTTGATCCCAGGACTCCAGGATCATGATCTGAGCCAAAGGCAGATGCCTAACCGACTGAGGCACCCAGGTGCCCCTCATTGGTTTATCTTATAAAAAGTAAACGATAAACACGTTTGTAGACCTGAATCAACAGTGTATTAGAACATCAAGTGACTGCATCAATCCTGGATAACGCAGGACTCACATGGCATGAGATCCCTCTAAAACAGGATCTCAAGACATGAGTGTGAGGTCAACTCTGCTGCCAGTAGTGCTAGTCTAAACCTAACATGGCTTAGAGCTTCTTGGTTATACAATCCTTAAGAGCTAATCATCCAAAACTGATACTTTGCTTTAGAACAATGTATTTTATTTTCAGGTTTTTCATCCTAAGATTACTGCACTTAGTAAAGCTGATTATTAAGATTAATTTGCATTCCCTAAGCAAACATGAACTACTGATGGTAGAGGTAGAGAAATCGAACTGGATTAAAAATGTGTGTCATATAAATAAAACATGAATCAACATTTATACAACACTCTGGTTGTAAAGACATAAGGTAAGGCCGTCAGATGTCTCTTAGTTTTTAGTACAACACTGAGTTCTTTCTTGTTATTCCTGCCTGCCACTGAATAAGCTCTCACTAAATATTAGCTATTATTTTTCCTAGCTATGTGAAGCCCAGAATGTTCCTTGATGGCACACTCTCCTTTACCTAACCCACTCTTACACTCCCTTTCCTATCCTGAACCCACACTCCTCTTTTTTCAAGGCTACAAGAGTAACTGAACAGATTCTCTGCTTTGGAGGCTCAGTTATATTATAACGAGACATGCAGGGAATTTTAGAAAAGAAACACACAGCTGCTCAGTGGATTTCCATGACCTCCCTTCCAGTGTCACAGACAATCACTCCTTTTCCCCCACCTTATGCCCACCAAGATTCACCAGTCATCATTCTCCTTCAAGATCATTCCAGTCCTCCATTAAATTTTTCTCTAATTGTTAACCATCTAAAGCTCTCATCTAAAGTTTTCAATTAACTCTTCTGTCTCTGACCCTGTATTCCTCTACCTACAGAGATAGTAAAACAACTGACAATATGAAAGCAAACACACAAATATAATTGAAAAATATTGAACAGTCATGAAGATGAAAGTCTTAGGATGCCTGGGTGGCTCAGTTGGCTAAGCATCTGCCTTCGGCTCAGGTCACGATCATAGGGTCCTAGAATTGAGTCCCACATCAGGTTCCCTGCTCTGCAGGGAGTCTGCTTCTCCCTCTGCCTGCCACTCCCCCTGCTTGTACTATCTCACTCTCTCTCAATGACAAAAAAATAATCTTTAAAAAAAAAAAAAGGAAAATGAAAGTCTTTCTGGAATTTAATCAGCTTCTAAAAGACATTTCTAAGCAAAAACATATTAGAAAAAGAAAAAAAAAACAACCTGGATTCAAAAGGACAGCTTGAACAATGACAAGAAAGAAGAAAATCACTCTTTACATCGTACTGGTCTCTGAAGAAATCCAGTTAGTTATCCAAGGATGAAACAACACTGCAAATCAGCTGGTTCCTTGTCCTCTTTAAAATCAAAACAAAACTCATCCAATAGATCCTTGTTATCTGTTGTCTATATATAGGGGAAAAGGGTGTCTCTAGATCATTATCTAAAATTTACTCTTCCATTTAGTAGGGACATCTAGTAGTAGATACAATGAATTATTTTTATCTCATTCTACTTTAATTATCCCTCTAAGTTATTTAAGAAAAATTTTGAATTATACTCAAACAATTAACTTAAGTTTAATTGGTTAAATTGGTATGCACCCCCCCACCCCACACCTAAAACTCCAAGGGCACAGGGTGGTGAAAGTTATGAAGGACAAAGCTGAAGCATCTCAAGTTCCATTCTCTTCCCTGTTTATATGACACAGCAGCTCCCTTTCAAACAAATCCTTCTGTAATTTTATTTTTATTTATTTGAGAGAGACAGAGAGAGTGCACTCAGGGTGTGGGGGGGAAGGAACCGAGCGAGAGGAAAGAATCTCAAGCAAACTCCCCACTTACTGCCAGACTTGATCCCAGGACACCGAGATCACGACCTGAGCCGAAACCGAGAGTCAGATGCTCAACCAACGGAGCCACCCAAGTGCCTCAAATCCTTCTATAATTTTGAAATTACAGAATCTACAACTACATCAAGACCTATTGAACAGAATTAGGAAAAGGATGGGCTAAATCAAAATAACAAGTTTAAAGCAGCCACAACACTTTGCATGAATGTTGAAAAACACTCAGGACATGACCTTACAGTTCCTATCACTGCCCGAGTTTCCTCCTTTCCTCCTGAACATCCATGAATTGTGCCTTTGAAATAGGTCTGAAAGAAGTTGGCACACACACATTCCCCAGAAAAAGGAAAGAGAAAGTATCAGCTTTGGAAAGCAGGGATTTCTAGGAGGTCTGGAGATGTGTGCAGGCATACAAAGGAGAAATCTGAATACCTGACTGTTGATGTTGACATCAATGTTGGGACGAGAAGACGGCAATGGACCACTTTCCATCTGGAGGTGTTTGAGCTTCTGTGAGGCATCTTTTAATGCTGGAAAAAAAATGGCAACACGGCCTCTTAGTCTGCCAGGCTGTCACAGCTGTGTGAAGGAATAAACTTAAGTTTTTTTCCCAATACCAGTTACCAAAAATTAAATGGAATAATCCATAAGACCACAGGATAAATATATTTTCTTTCCACAACCAGGTAACTATTAATTTAGGAGTTAACCTAAATTATAGGAACATTGCCTTGTATTTACACCACTAGTAGAAAGCCACTAGATATGGAATCTCAATAGCATGTGTGGTTAAGAAGTCTTACAAGCCAAAATATACCCAAAAAAGGCAGAGAACACCTGTGACAAGATCCTTCCATAACCCCAATGCAAGCTCCTCCCGTCAAACCTCAGTACTTTGCCACTGCCTTTCCTTGGCCCTGACTATACACTGCCTAAAACTACACTTCTGTGGAGCAAATAGGTGAAGGACATACATTTATTCATTCACTGATTAAACAGAGTATGTATTGATAACACAAGATGTAATGCCGGACAAGCCTTTTGTCTTTATAATGTTCTGCCTAGCTGCAAAATAAATTTATTTACAAATAAATTTCTCCAACCATTGAAAAGATAATATATTAAATACAATTCAGCTTTAAATGAACTCTATTTAAATTAACCACTCTAGAGGCGCCTGGGTGGCTCAGTAGGTTAAGTGTATGCCTTTGGCTCAGGTCATGATCCCGGGGTTCTGGGATGGAGCCCTGCATTGGGCTCACTGTTCACTGGGAAGCCTGCTTCTCCCTAGGGAGCCTGCTTCTCCCTCTCCATCTGCCCTTCCCCTCACTTATTCTCTTTCTCAAATAAATATTTTTTAAAAAGATTTTTATTTATTTCTTTGAGAGAGAGAGAGAGAATGAGTGGAGGGAGGGGCAGAGGGAGGGGCAGAGGGAGAAGCAGACTCCCTGCAGAGCAAAGAACGTGATGTGGGACTCAATTCCAGGACCCTATGATCATGACCTGAACTGAAGGCAGATGCTTTAGCTGACTGAGCCACCCAGGCACCCAACAAAAAAAATCTTCAAAAAAAAAAAAAAATTAACCACTCTAATAATCTTATCGTGCATGGATGAATTTGGTATGAGTTTAAATTTTTTTTTTTTTAAAGATTTTATTTATTTATTTGACAGAGATAGAGACAGCCAGCGAGAAAGGGAACACAAGCAGGGGGAGTGGGAGAGGAAGAAGCAGGCTCATAGCAGAGGAGCCTGATGTGGGGCTCGATCCCAGAACACTGAGATCACGCCCTGAGCCGAAGGCAGACGCTTAACCGCTGTGCCACCCAGGCGCCCCGGTAGGAGTTTAAATTTTTACACTGTCACTTGACAAAAAAAAAAAGGTGTTCAATGCCTAGTAATTTCTATTTAATCCAGTAAAAGGGAGGGAAAAACTATGAAATCATTTTCTCCTCGTCAAAGAGTTCTTATAAAACTGTCCATTAATTAACTCCGTGGATCCCTCTCTTGGCTACACATTAGAATCAGACGTGGAGCTTTTAAGGAATACTGATCCTAAAACCATGATAACAGAATTTCCAGAGGTAGTTTTCTGGTACTGGTAGTTCTTAAAACTTTCCAGGTAATTTTAATGTACAAAACTGAGAATCATGAATTCAACACTGATCTTCACAAAATCTTCCATACTCGTTTACATACTTCTTTTTAAGAGGGGGAAAGGGGAAGGGCAGGGAGAGAATATTAAGCAGGCTCCACACCCAGCGTGGAGCTCGATCTCAGGTAAGATCATGACCTGAGCCGAAATCAAGAGTCAGAAACTTGGCGCACCTGGGTGGCTCAGTCATTAAGTTTCTGCCTTTGGCTCAGGTCATGATCCCAGAGTCCTGGGATGGAGCCCTGCATCAGGTTCCCAGTTCAGCGGGAAGCCTGATTCTCCCTCTCCCACTACCCCTGCTGGTGTTCCCTCTCTTGCTGTGTCTCTCTCTGTCCAATAAATGAATAAAATCTTAAAAAAAAAAAAAAAAAAGGTCAGAAATCTAATCAACTGAGCCACCCAGGTGCCTCCATTTACATACTTAATTGCCATCTCCTGGTTTTGTGTTTTTTTTCCCCTTCTGGTTTTCTTAATGCTTCAAATTATGCAATACTAAATTTTAACATAATGATGTTGAGACTACAAATAGCTTATGCCAATAAATACCCCCCAAAAGTAAAACCCCAAAAAGGGTTTTGGGGGGTTTTCTGGTTGAAATAAAGCTTCTGGCATTACTTCCGTTTGGCTGAGGAAAATCCTAAAATAATAGGATAAGCTATTTTTTTTAAAGTTACTAATTATAAATAAACTACTTACCCATGTGAATCAAGATTTTGACATTATAGCCAAAAGAAAATACAGAATAAATTGGATACCAGCATTATAAGACCTTAATTCTTAATATCAGAACACTCTAATTATTTTCACTGAATGACTTTGAACAAATGTTATAAATCTGAACTAAGTCTTATTAATGAAACCTCCACACTACACAATAATTTCTTCTACCACAACTTCCATGTCATTTACGCTCTACTTGAGTAACTTCTGTAATGAGGGGGCTCACTTACTATTAGGTATCTATTTCTGATATATGGCAGAAAGATTCTTAAGTCTCCTCTATACCGATTTTAAATCTGCTTCCCTATCCTTTGAAGTTGCTGGTCCAAGATTCACCAATAAAGCACCATAAAATAATTTCCTTGATATATCAGGCTTTCAAATATTTGGAGAGTTACTACATTTTACTTGCTCCTTTCTTTCCTAGGCATTTTCCTAGTTCATCCTACTATGTTCTCTAAAACCAAAACAATTTCCTGGAAAGTATATGCTAAATAAATGCGGTTTGCTAACACTATGCTATGGCAGCACTGAAAGAGAGGGAACATTTTTTTTGCATTCGTATAATGGATACAAAATGGAACGTATATATAAAATCAATATTACCACCTCTATAAGGAAGACTGTTTTTTTTTAACCCTGGAAATACTCGGTATTAAGCTGGTCCTCCTTCTGGCTAAGAATATTTGCTTCACTGCCTATTTGTAGTGATTACTTAAGGAACAAAGGAATAAATTTTTAAAGCCAGTTACCAGTAGTACTTAAGCATGTTCTGTTAACCAGAAGCCCTGAGTAACTTTTCATTAACACTTTGTATTCTAAATCACTACATACTATTGCTGTATTCTATGCTCTTCAGAGACAGCAGCATACTCACTGGCAGTTCCATATGAGTTGTTTAAAGATGGTGTCTGACTTTAGTGATAGAAATCAAAATTGGCAATAGCCACATAAATATAAGGTGCTTTTAAATGAACACATACTACACTGAGATTCAACAGAAAGCTCCTATTTAAAGGCAGGCTATGCTTTATTATCAAATCAAATTCACAAATCCATAGAAATTTTCAATATGCAACTCATTGTTCCCTTTTAACCTTTCAAAAAACTAAGAAAAGCAGCACTCTTCCTGGATTATGCATTTTTGCAGGTCCAGGCAACAACACCCCTCATTAATAACAAAATACTTTCGAGGAGCCAATGGAATATCCCAACATTTATTAAATCCTGTGCTATAGAAAATCTTTCAGAAACCTTTTTTCTCTTAATTTTCACCCAAGAAACAAAGTAAAAAGCAAGTCTGAAAATTCATGAATGTTTAATGACTTATAAATGTTACAAATGTTTAATCGTCCTAATTATGTGATCTTAACTATTTCAATGGACCCTCAAGCCAAGAAGGCATAACTATTCTTCATTAAATTTTAAAATTCAACTATTGCATAAAATATTCTTGAAGGAACAGATTTAAATAGCTAAGAGTTGTGAAATAAGAAGTTGTCCCTGATGTTACATAGAACATTACTTACTCCCGCATTCCTCTTTAGTTCCTTCCAATCCAGTTTGCCTGGTGACTATGTTAACTTCATCTGGTGGTTGGGGTACTTCCAGAGTATCAGGTGCCCCAATTACATCATCAATGGTTGTTTCCAATAAGTCTGGACTATCTAGCAAATCAATATTCAGAGGCAAGCTGTAAGGGTGAAAGAAAACTAACTTAGACCAAGAAATTTATCATGAATTTAAATACTAACAAAAATATCTGTTGTAAAAAAAAAAAGTCCATGTAAGAGGTCGTGTCCCAACTGGTTTAATCATCTCTCAAAACCTTTTGGGCAGACTTCTTTTCCGCCAAAAATGGTGCAAGAGGGACTGGATTTAGCATCTCCTCCACCCTGAAATAACCTAAGGGGAAAAAAAGAAACTATTTTCAAGATATTTAGACACCAGATAACAGAGATTCAGGAAACAAAAAAGGGAGGCTCTATGACAGCCTTGAGAGAATTTCCATGCAGTGGTGCAGAAAAGATGAAATGAGGCAGAACATGGAGGAGTCCCTTAGATGAGAAGATGAGGCTGAGAGTCTAGAAAGACTAAGGGAGCCAGAGTTCATGGGACAGAGTACCAGAAAGGAGAGAGCAGCACTTCAAGGAGAGAATCCTGAGGATCTGAGGAGGGTCCCCCTCAAGTATTCAGCAGAGCAATGATCAGAGAATACGTGTGAGGAAACTCCCTGAGGCTGGGGAAAGAACCATCCAACAGAATTTCCTCTCTCCGTTTGGCTGGGGAAAGAACTAGTGGCACTCACAGTGGGCCACAATGTCTGCTTCCACACTGTAAAAACACATCATTCACAAGGCACTGAATATTCAGAAAGGTCTTGCCTCAGTAGTGGAGAATAATAACAACAGACCCACCTGACACATCATAAAAGAAAGACCTGAAAGGACCAAACTGTTTCCAAGTAACAATTGCATTTTAATACAAAGCTCAAGATGATTTAGAGGAATATAAAATTATCTAGCATTCAACAAAGCAAATTTCACAATGTCAGGCATCAACTGAAAAATTACCAAGCATGCAAAGAGACAAAGATATCCTATACTGAAGAGAATAATCAATCAATAGAAACTAACATTAGAATTAGCAGAGAAAGACATTAAAACAGTTGTAACTGTATTCCATATGTTCACGAAGTTAAGCAGACACATATAAAAGACCCAAATCAAACTTCTTGAGATAATGGAGATGAAAAATATATTGAATGGGATTGACAGCAGATTTGACATTAGAAAAGGTACTGAATTTGAAAGCACAGCAATACAAATTATACAAAATAAAACAGAGAGAAAAGAATCCCCCCAAAAGGAAAAGAATATCAGTTAGCTGTGAGACAACTTCAAGCAGTGTACTGTATGAATAACTGGAGTCCCAAAGTGGGAATGGGACCAAACAAATTTTTAAAGAAATAATGGCTGAGGTTTTTTCTAAATTTGATGAAAACTGTAAACCCATAGATACTAGAATCTCAACAAACCCTAAACACAAGCAACATGAAGGAAACTCACCAAAGCACATCATAATCAAACTGCTTAAAACAAATGATAAAAAGAAGATCTTAAAAGCAGCCTAAAACATTATATGTTCAAAGGAATAAAGATAAAGATAATAGATTTCTCAACAGAAATAATGCATGCTGGAGGGCAGAAGGGGAACATCTTGAAATCACTGAAAAAAAAGATTATCAACAAAGGAAAAGTTAGGCATTCACCAAAGAAAAACAAAAACATACGTCCACAAAAAAATGTGTACACAAATGTTCACAGCAGCGTTATTCATAACAGCCAAAAAGTGGAAGCAACTCAAATGCCCATCACCTGAGGAATGGAGGAATAAAGTGTGGTATAACCATAGAACGAAATACTAACCAGCAGTAAAAATGTGTGAAATACTGACACATGCTACAACATGGACGATCCTTGAAAACATGATGTTAAGGGGAAAAAGCCAGACACAAAATACCACCTATGAGTCCATTTATGTGAAATACCCAGAATAGGCAAATCCATAGACAGAAAGTAGATCTGTGGCTGCCAGGGGCTGGAGGAAGAGTAGGAGCAGAATGCAGACTGACTGCTGTGGTGTAAGCCTTGAAATTAAGATTCAATATTAAGTGTGGCCTTGACACCTTGGGCATCACAGGGCCCCAAACGCCTAATCAAACATTCCCCTGCTCTTACCAGATATGCCGCCCCTCCCCTTCCAGTGGAAAAGATCCCGGGTGCCTGGCTGGCTCAGTCGGTAGAGCATGTGACTCCTAATCTTGGGGTTTGAGTTTGAGCCCCATGTTGGGTGTAGAGATTGCTTAAAAATAAAATCTTAAAAAAAAAAAAAAAAAAAAGAAAAGAAAAAAGTTGCCCATCTAGTTGTATCAGCTGCATTCTACCTGGTTCTTAACTTAATGAGTTTTACTTCCCTGCCTGCCTGTGAAATTACTCAAACAAGTAATCACATCTTCTGGTGGGAACCAGGGGTCACCTCATCCTCACGTTACTATAAAGCCTGCCTCCCACGGCTCATGCTTATTCACTTTGCTCCCAAGTAGAACCACCACACGGCCCTGTATGTTGTGAGGCTTTCCTCTCCCTTGAGCTATGAGTATATGTGTCCAACAAATTGCTGTCTATCTCATCTGTCCAGTGTTGGGTGTTGTATGTTCAGCCATTTTGTAATATTTAGGGTAGGAGATCCTTCCCCTGTAAGAGTGAATAGGAACTGATCAAAACAGTTGCTTAAGGGTATGGGGTTTTTTCTAGGGGGACAAAATGTCCTAAAATAAAACTGTGATAAAGGCTGCATAATCCTATGAATGTACTAAAAACAGTGAATGTTCACTTTAAATGGTGAATGCTATAGTGTGTGAATTATATCATAATAGAGTAACATTTAGATACTGCCTATCTAAACAATTAAAATATGAACAAAGAGATTAAAAATATAGAAAAGAAATTTAAAAATGAAAATAAAAAATGATAGAGAAAGCTATATCAAGTTAACACTAGTTGAAAGAAAACCTGACTGAATATATTGATATCAGAGTAGAGTTCAGAGCAGAGAACAGCACTTAACATGAAAAGCATAACATGAATCATGGAACTTGACATCAAAAACTAGGGATGTACTGTATGGTGACTAACATAATATAATAAAAAAATATTAAAAAAAAGAAAAGCATAACATATTCAAATTTGTAGGATCCCACTAAAGTAATACTTAAAGGAATTATTTATAGTACAAATTATCTATATTAGAAAAGAAGAAAGTTCTCAAATCAGTGACCTACGCTTATACTTTGATAAACTACAAAGAGATGAACAAATTAAATGCAAAGGAAGAGGAGGGTAGAAAATAATAAAGATCAAAAGAAGAAAACAATAGAGAAAACAAATTAAACCAAGAGCTAGTTCTTTGAGAAGCTCAACATAATTGAAAACCTCTAGTTAAACCGATAAGGAAAAAAAGAACACATATTTACCAATATCAGGAATGAAAAAAGGGGACATCATTACAGACCCTACATATATTAAAATGGTATAAGAGGGACACCTGGTTGGCTTAGTCAATGGAGCATGTAGCTCTTGATCTTGGGTTGTGAGTTCAAGCCCCATGTTGGCAGTAGAGCTTACTTTAAAATAAATAAGTAAAATGGTATAAGGGAACATTAGAAACTTTATGCCAATAAATTCAACAACTTAGATGATATGGAAAAACTCCTTGAAAGATACAAATGACCAACGCTTACTACAGAAGACACAAAATCTGAATAGACACATATAAATAATTGAATCAGTAATTAATAAACTCACAAAGAAAAACTCAAGCCCAAACGACTTCCCTGGTAAATTCTATCAAATATTTAAAAGAACAAATAATGCCAATCTCCAAAAAACTATTCAGAAACAGAGGAAGACGCAACATTCCCTAACTCATTCTAGGAGACCGTTACTACCTTAATACTGTATCATACCAAAGATATAACGAGAAATTAAGTAAGAAATAGAAAGGACTGGCTACCATGACCAAGTGCGACTTACCCAAGGAACACAAAGTTGGTTTAACATTCCAAAATCAATTATGGTAATAAATCATATTATCAGAAGAAAACCACATGATCATCTCAATAGAGGCAGAAAATGCATTTGACAAATTCAACACCATTCATGGTAAAAACTCTTAACAAATGAGGAATAGATAAGAACATCCTTAATCTGACAAGGGAATTTACAAAATACCAACAGCTGAGATCACATTTAATGATGAATTACTGAATGCTTTCTTCCATAAGACAGAAACAAGACAAGGATGTTCACTGTTCCCACTTCTGCTCACCACTGTAATAAAGGTTCTAACTTATGCAGTAATAATAAAAGAAAAAAAAAAGGACTAGAAAAGAAAAGTAAATCAACGGTACCCAGCGGGAAGGGAAAAGGTAAGAAGAAAGAGGTTTTTACATGCAGCTGATAGAATCCTAGATTTCCTAGAATCCTAGAAAGTGATAAATAAATTCAGCAAAGCTGAAGGATACAAGATCAACATACAAAAATCAAGTATATCTATATACTATGCAATGAACAACAGGAAGCTGAAATTAAAACAATTCCATTTATAATATCACAAAGAATAAAAACTTAAGAATAAATTTAATTAAGGACAGGCAGGACTTGTACACTTAAATCTATAATAAATAAATGGTGATCTAAATAAATGAAAAGACATTTCATGTGCATGGATTGGAACACTAATATTGTCAAGATGGCAATTCTTTCCAAACTCATCTACAAACGTAAGGCATTCACAATCTAATTTCCAGCAGGCTTTTTTGTAGAAATTGACAAGCCAATCCTAAAATTTACAGAGAAATTCAAAAAAGCTAGAAGAGCCTTTTGAAAAAAATAATAAGAGTTGGAGGATACATACCATCTGATTTAAAAACTTACTGTAGTTGCAGTAACCAAGACAGAGTAGTACCAACAAAAGATAAACATGTAAATCAACAGAAAAGAATTGAGAGCTCAGAATTTCTTACATTTATGGTTGATTTTTGCCAACACAAATCAATGGAGAAAAGAATAATCTTTTCAAAAAATGGTACCAAGACAACTAAATATAGATGCAAATGAAGTTACACCTTTACCTCACACCATACATAAAAGTTAAATCAAAATGGATAAGAGGGGCGCCTGGGTGGCACAGCGGTTAAGCATCTGCCTTCAGCTCAGGGCGTGATCCCGGCGTTATGAGATCAAGCCCCACATCAGGCTCCTCTGCTCTGAGCCTGCTTCTCCCTCTCCCACTCCCCCTGCTTGTGTTCCCTCTCTCGCTGGCTGTCTCTATCTCTGTCAAATAAATAAAATCTTTAAAAAAAAAATGGATAACAGACCTAAGCATTAAGAGCTAAAACTGCAAATATTTGATAAAAACATAGGGGAAAAATATCTCTGAGTGTGGGTTGGCAAAATATTCTTAGGATATGACACCAAAGGTACAATACATAAAAGAAAAAAACTGAGAAGCTGAACTTTATCACAATAAAATGTTTGAGTTTCAAAAGACACTATATGGGGGGAGGGGTGCGTGGATGGCTCAGCTGGTTGAGCATCCAACTCTTGGTTTCAGCGCAGGTCATGATCTCAGGGTCATGAGATCCAGCCCCACATAGGGCTCTGCACTCAGCAGAGAGTCTGCTTGAGATTCTCTCTCTCTCCCTTCCTCTGCCCCTCCCCCTGCTTTCATGCACATTCTCTTGCTCTCAAATGAAATAAAGAAATTAAATCTTAAAAAAAAGGATAGGCCGGTGATGTGTATTAAGGAGGGCACATATTGCATGGAGGACTGGGTGTTATACTCAAACAATGAATCATGGAACACTACATCAAAAACTAAAGATGTACTGTGTGGTAACTAACATAACATAATAAAAAATTTAAAAAAAGATATGATATGGAAGTGAAAAGAGAAGGCATAGATTAGGAGAAAAATGTTGTAAATCATAAATCTGATAAAGGACAAGAATCCAAAATATACAAAGAACTCTTAAAAGAGTAATAAAAAGACAAGTAACCCATATAAAAATGGGCAAAAGTTTGAATAGACATTTCTCCACAATCTAGAAATAGCTGATAAGCACATGAAAAGATTCTCAATATCACCAGCCCTCAGGAAAATGCAAATCAAAACCAAAATGAGACACCACTATTCACTCACTACAGTGGCTATAATCAAAAAGACAAAATAACAAGTGTTAGAGAAGATGTGGAGACAATGGAATCCTCATGCATTTCCACTCTGGAAAACAGTTTGCCAATTCCTCGAAAAGTTAAAATGTAAATTTATCATACAATCCAGCAATTTTCCTCTTAGGAGTCTATCCAAGAGAAATGATACCTCACATTCACACAAAGACATGTACAAAAATGTTCATAACAGTATTCATAGTAGCCTGAACATGGAAACAATCCAAATTTCCACCAATTTGTGAACAGATAGACAAAATGTGTATATCCGTACAATGGACTATTACTCGGCAATTAAAAGAACAGACCAGGATCCATGGATGAACCTCAAAAACACTGTTAGGCACAGCTCAGTGGCTCAGTCGTTTAAGCATCCAACTCTTGATTTCAGCTTCATCTCAGGGTTGTGAGATTGAGCCCCATCTCGGGCTCTGCGCTGGGCATGGAGCCTGCCTAAGATGCTCTCTCTTCCTTTACCTCTGCCCCTCCCCTCTCTCCCCCTCTTCCTAAAAATAAATAAATAATAATAAAAACAGTATTCTTAAAAAAAAAGACAACACATTATGTTATAGAAGCCAGACATAAATCTCTGCATATTGTATAATTCCATTTATATGAAATGTCTAGAAAAGGCAATTATAGAAATTGAAAGCAGATCAGTGCTTGCCTGAGGGAGTAGGAGGGTAGAAGCATTACCTAAGTGTAGACCAGCACAAGGGAAATTTTTGGGATGATGAAAACATTCTAAAACTGACTTGTGGTGATGATTGTACAATTCCATACATTTCTAAAAAATCATGGGATTGTACACTTAACAAATGAATTTTATAATATATAAAAATGTTTCAATAAAGTTTAAAAAAAAACCATTAGCTAAACTCGGAATTTAGAAACTAGAGATTAGCTAGTTCAGTAGAGTTGCAAGATACAAGATCAATATATAAAAATCACCTGTATATCTGCACACTAGCAATGAACAAGAAACTAAAATGAAGAAAACAATTCTATTTAGAAACCCAATGTATTCTAAATGTATTGTTTTTTTAAAGAACTCTCAACCCAATTCCTCTGCTGTGGGAAAGCTCAAAGCTTAGATCGTTTTGTTGATCTAATACTGAGAGCAAAGCAAAGGAACTGCCATCGTTCAGAACATGCTTTTCCTAGAAGAATGAAGTCCATGTTTCACTTACGTATCTTGTGTCAGGGATCCAAGTAAGCAAAAATTCTTTTGAAAAATGTTAAAAGAGGTAATAAAAACAAAGAGACTTCCTGTGCAAGAGATCTGTATCGCAATTCCTATCTCTGCAACCACCCAGCTGTACAACTTTGGACAAATCACTTTACCCTGACCTTCAAAATGTGTTTGTTCTACAGAGCTCAAAGGATTCCAGACACATGGGACTTACCTACGGGTATGGAAATGGTGGTGCTGTTTTGGTCTCCTCACAACGATCTTCTTATGGACGTTTATTTAGAATTCCAGGTAAATTTAATTCAAAGGATTTCTTGGCTAAAACTAATTTGAAACCACTGGAGCAAAGGCATTTCAGGCACTTTTCATCTTTAACACTAAAACTATAAAAATCTATTAGTGTAAAACCATCTCATTAGCTTGTTTTCAAGCCTTTTTCCATTGTTCCAATTGTTATCTTCCCTAAGAGTGAATCGGTATCATTTGGGTTGCTGTTTTTTATAAATAACATCATCGAAAGAAGAGGTGATAGTGGTGACAGGAAGAACAGACGAAGCAAAAATATTGGAATATTAGAATTTGTTGAAGCTGGTTGTTGAGCATATTTCAATTCATTATATATTCTCTATACTTCATGTAATTTTGAAATTTTCATCATAAATTTTTCAAGATGTGGGTACACCTGGGTACTTCAGTCGGTTAAGTGTCCAACTCTTGGTTTCAGCTCAGGTCATGATCTCAGAGTTGTGAGACTGAGCCCCATGTCAGGCTCTGCACTCAGCGCGGAGTCTACTTGAGATTCTCTCCCTCTCCCTTTGCCCCTCCCCCACTCATGTGCACACATTCTCTCAAATAAAAATCTTTATAAATAAAAAAATAAAAATGTAAAGATGTGGATAGCAATGTTTTTAGACAAAAGATAGTGATAACTGGTGGTAGTTCATCTTCTGTGGTTCCAAAACGAACACATGACAGAAGTTTTTTTAACTACACACTACGTGCCTTAGTCCATTCAGGCTTCTGAAACATAAATAACATAGACTGTATGGCTTATCAACAACAGAAATTTGTTTCTCACAGTTCTAGAAGCTGGGAAATCCAAGAACAGGCACTGGCAGATTTGGTGTCTGGTTCTAGTTCAGAGACCATTTTTTTCAGTGTATCTTCATACAACAAAAGGAGTACATGAGGGATTTCTCTGGAGTCTTTTTTATAAGAGCACTAATCCCATTTATGAGGGCTTCACCTTCATGACCTTATCACCTCCCAAAACCTCACCTCCAAACACCATCACACTGGGGATTAGTTCTCAACATATGGACTTTGGGAGGCACAAATACTCAGTCCGCAACATACAAAACTAAGAAAAAAACATTCATATGAAATTAAATAAAGCCCATATATACAAGAATGTTGGACTGTCTCAGAATTTCTGAAGAACAGAGATTAAAAAGTACCCACATTATGTGTATCCCACCCCCAAATTCTTACGTTAAAGTCCTAACACCCAGTACCTCAGAATGTGATCTTATTTGGAAACAGGATGACTGCAGATGTAATTAGTTAAGTTGGGATGAGATCATACCAGAGAGTAGGGTAAATACTTAGCTGAATACGACTAACATCCTTACAAAAGGGGGAAACGTGGATACAGACACCTACACAAGGAGAGCACCACATGAAGATGAATGCAGAGACTGGGTGATGCTTCTGCAACCCAAAGACTGTCAGCAAACCACCAGAAACTAGTGAGAGGATGGAACAAGTTCTTTCTCATAGCTCTCAGAAGCAAGGAATCTTGTCTACACCTTGATCTCTTGGACTTCTAGCCAAAGAGACAAAATTTCTGGTTGTTACCCAGTTGTAACGGTTGTCCTAGAGAATTAATACATCTCACATTCAAAGATCTGAGCACAACTTACTAAAAAAGAATCTCAGAACGCCACATTATCAAAACCATAAAAAGACAAATCCACAAAAACATTCTGCCAGAAAACTCAAAGGACGCAGGTGGACTCTAACTTCTCTCTTCTCTGCAGGAGAGTAGGGTCTTGCAAAATCATATCAAGTAAATGGAGGTTTCTGAAAGAACCTGTGAAAGGGAAGAATGGCAACTCACTTTGTGGTGGGGGGTTGCTGAATATCAGAAACTACTAGGCTTATGTCAGCGAGCACAGGGCGTTATCTGATACATGAATGTGTAAGTTTAGGAGCATATATAAATATATTTCCCATGCATCCTTTAGCATCGAGACGTCTAAACTCAGTGAGTTGACTAGAGCCAACCTTAATAACATGGAGAAAAAAGACCAGCAGCTGGACAAGGTACAACTGGGTGGCTCAGTCAGTTAAGCATCCAACTCTTGGTTTCAGCTTGGGTCATGATATCAGGGTCATGGGATTGAGCCCTGCTTTGGGCTCCACACTCATCGTGGAGTCTGTCCCTCTCCTTCTGCTCCCCAGTCCCTAAAATAAATAAATAAATAAAATCTTAAAAAAAAAAAAAAAGAATCTTGATTGGATCTTGGATCAGGAAGAAAAACAGCTATAAACAGCTTTTATTGAAACATTTGGGAAAATGTGAATATCACCTATGTATTAGATAATAGTATCATATCATTGTTTAACTTTGAGTGTGATAAATATGTACAAGAATGTCTGATTTTTGGAAATACATGGTGAGGTATTTAGGGATGTACTAATATAACGTCTGCATTATGATCCTCAGTTACTTCAGCCAAGAAAATAAATGTTAGCAAATAAGTAAAATATTAACAAGTAGAAAATCTAGGGGTAGGGCATACGGCTATTCATCCACCATTCTTTCAATTTTTCTGTGGGTATGAAGTTTTCCAAAAATAAAAAGTTGAGGGGAAAAAAAATGCATGTGCTCCCCTGGGCCAAGCAGAAGTCCTGCTTAAAGCCCATTCAATGGAACTCCACCCATGAGAAAAAGGTACTAAGGTAAGATTACCCACACAATACAAGTGTACTCTTGAGCAAGAGCTGAGCCAGGAATAAAGGAAAGAAGAGTGTTGCCAAAGGTGAAATATGAAGTATGCTGCCTATGTGGGGAAGTGATCGATTCTACGGGGGCCTTTGGGGAAAAAAAATGTATGAGTGTAGTACAAAAGAGCTAGCACTTATACACAGGCCATGACACCATGCTAGATTACAACAGCATTATTCAAGTAAAACTGCCCCCTTTCAACTTTCTTCTTCCTCAACCCTAAAAGTAAGCACCACAAGGGTTAGGAGGAGAAAGTAAAGATTAAAAGAACAAACCGGGGTGCCTGAGTGTCAGTTGGTTAAGCATCTGCCTTCGGCTCAGGTCATGATCTCAGGGTCCTGGGATCGAGGCCCACATCAGGCTCCCTGCTGTATGCGGAGTCTGCATCTCCCTCTCCCTCTGCTGCTCCTCCCTGCTTGTGCTGCCTCTCTCTCTCTCAAATAAATTAATAAAATCTTAAAAAAAAAAAAAAAAAGAACAGACCACCACCATCCCTATCAAAATGAGAATGAGGGAAAGGAAACCATTAAATTGGATAGAAGATTAGAACTGGACTTTTTGTAACTTAAAGTATATTTCAATTACTAAAAATAAGACGATTCGAGGGGCTCCTGAGTGGCTCGGTCGGTTCAGTGTCTGCCTTCAGCTCAGGTCACGATCCCAGGACCGAGCCCCGCATTGGGGCGCCATCTCCCTCTCCCTCTGTCTCCTGGCCCGGCTCATGTTCTCGCTCTCACTATCTCAAATAAATAAACAAAATCTTTTAAAAAAAAAGAAGATTCTTAAATGTACAAACGAAGGGCTAGAAAGGGAAAAGAAGAGTTGACCTTGTGCAGATGAATACAATGAATACAGTACTTAAAAGAAAGATAAAGCAGAGAATTCAGGCTTTTCCAAAAACAACTCCCATTAATTAACTGGGGCTCAAGGCAGGAGGAACTCAGGAATCTCTGAAGGCGGAAAGAGGCACTGAGGTAAAAAACCCAACTCTCCCTGGGAGGAATGAAACCGAAGACACCTCAAGTGAGAGAGTAAACAAGAGTCAGACTCACTACTTAAAACAGGGTACTGTGTCTTCTAGATAGGAACAGAGGCTGAAAAAGCTCAATTCACAAGTCCAGTTTCAAATGAAAAGAAAGTGCTTGCCTGCAATAACGGGAAGAATTAGAAATATCAGGGGCGCCTGGGTGGCCCAGTTGGTTGATTGTCTGCCTTCAGCTCAGGTCATGATCCCAGTGTCAGGTCAGGCTCCCTGCTCAGCAGGGAATCTGCCTTTCTGTCCCCCTGCCCTTGCACTCTCTCACTCTCCCTTTCAAATAAACAAAATCTTAAAAAAAAAAAAAAATTAGAAATATCTGTGCAACCAACAATAAGACCACCACATCCTGGCTTAAGGACTGGAGGAATTTCTCCAAAAGACCCTACTGTAAGACTTTCCTCAGAGCTGAGGATTTCAGAAGTTCAGGCTGGGGCAATTTCAAAACTGCCTTACTAGAAAGAATAAGGAAAGAAGGAAAGAAAACAAACCTGTTTATTTTATATTTTTTTAAGATTTTTATTTATTTGACAGAGAGAGACAGCCAGGGAGAGAGGGAACACAAGCAGGGGGAGTGGGAGAGGAAGAAGCAGGCTCCTAGCGGAGGAGCCTGATGTGGGGCTCGATCCCAGAATGCTGGGATCATGCCCTGAGCCAAAGGCAGACGCTTAACAACTATGCCACCCAGGCGCCCCAACAAACCTGTTTAAAACAAGGTAAGTTGAACTCACAAAAAATTACAAAGCATATAAAAAAAAAACAAACAAACAAAAGAGAGGAAATCATTAAATTTCTCATAAAATCACTTTCTCATAAAATCACTCTAAAGTGACTATAACATAAGGACACAAAATCACACTCACTCACAAGAAACAAAAAAGGGGGAAGAGAGAAATCTGAAGGGAGTGGAACAGATGAACAGTTGTCATTGATTAGAAAGACTACAGAAAGCTAAAACCCAATTTCGGAGTAGGGAAAAAACTAAGTCATTCCAGAGAACTCAAGAAAACTTGTAAATATTTTCTCCCTTTTCATGGGTAGTCTTTTCACTTTCTTGACAGCATCCTTGGAAACACAAAAGTTTTAATGTTTGATGAATTCCAATTTATTTTTTCTTTTATCACAAGTGCTTTCGGTGTCATATCTAAAAAACTATTGCTGGGTCCACAAAGATTTACTCCTGTGTTTTCCTCTAAGACTTCTATAGCTCTAGCTATTAATTTTAGGTCTATGACCAATTTGGAGTTCATTTTTTTACATGGTGTGAGGTAGGGGTCCAGTTTCATTCTTTTCTATATGAACATCCAGTTGTTCCAGCAGAATTTTTTAAAAAGTAATGTTGACGTAACAGGAGAATCATTTGGAAACAAACTAGATTCATTATTCATACCTTATACCAAAGTAGTTCTAAGTGGATCTGAGATTACTGATACTACATAGATGCATTACTGACATTACATTATTATGTAAGTTACTGATATTATATAGTTAATATCCCTAATATACATTAAAAATTCTTAAAAATAAAGAAAAAAGTGAATAGCCCTGCTTGAAAAGGCAGAAGATGCTACAAATAAGACTCAATTCACAGAAAAAAATGGCTGTTACACATACAAAAATACACTCATAATAAGAGGAATTAAAAAAAACTACACTGAACATATCCATCATTAACCTTGATTATGGTGTTGATATCACAGGTGTATACATGCCAAAACTTATCAAACACTTTGCATAAATGTACTTCACTGTGCATCAAATGTACCTCAAAAAAGCTGTAAGGGGAAAAAAAAACCCACTTCATTTCCAATGAAGAGGAAACTGGCAATATCTAGAAAAATTAAAATGTATTTATTATCAAACAAATACCATTATTACATGCAAAAAAAAGGAACTAATCCAAATAAATTTTAAGCTCAGTATTTTATTTACTCTCAGTCTAAAGAGAACTGTGGAGAAATACTGAACTTTACTTAGATTTGTTGTTGATAGTGGTATGGGTACAGCAATTCTGAAGCTATTTAAGCATGTCTCAACAAATATGGAATATATTGCTGGTAGTTAGGTTTCCCACTAGGAGAGAAGGGAGACAGAAATAAGGAACTGGGGAGGCAAAGAAGAACCCTAGGTATTAGACTGGGATTAGAGTGTCAGTATGAATTTATGATTTAAACATACCTATTTTTTAACTCTAAGTCTAGAAGCAATGACATTTACAGGAGCAATGAACATATCTAATGCCCAGATCTTGAATGCTAAATACCATTTTAACTAAAAGGAATCAGGCTCTTAAAGAAAAAGGCTGATTTCAGGGCTAAGGCAAGGGAAGTACAAGATGAATGTGGAAGCTCTTATACCTAAAAACTAAAAAAGTTCTCAGACAGTGAGTGGGACATAGGGACCGGTATAGGATGTAGTTTGACAGGGTTCTCATTGGCCAGATTTGGGACACTGTGACTATCAAAGGAATAAAAATAGTCATGAACTACACAACACACTGAATGAGAGAATCCATGAATCCACGTATAAATAGACAGGAAAAAGTTCTTTTTGCAGAATACCAACTAACCAACTACTTAGTGTAGAATGATAGCAAATCACCATTTTGTAACAATCATAGTAACTAATTTTCACCACTAGGTGAAAATTTGCTGGGAGAAAGAATATTTACACAAAACATTCGATAATTTTTTAATTTTAAAAAAGATAACTAATATAGTGGAGAAATCTGATAAACACCACCTAAACCAAGTAATCTAAAACCAACACTATCAGTAATGGACAAAGCAGCATCAAGTACCCTCTGATGTGATGTGCCACAGATATATCACATTTGTATAGATACATTACATTTTTCTTGACAGAAGTGCATAAACTGAATTGAATTATAAAGAAACAATCAATTAAATCCAAATTAGGGACAGTCTATAAAACAAGGAACATGTACTATTTAAGAATGCAAATGCTGTGAAAGAGGGGCTGAGGAATTGTTGCAGATTAAGATACTCAAGAAATAATAAAATGTCAAGGTGTAATTCTGAACTGGATCAAAGGAGTCGCTAGAAAACACAGTTTTAGGACAATCAGGAAACTTGAATACAGACAGCATAGAGTAGGTAAGAGTATACTATATTTGACTCCCTGAATGTGGTAACAGCCTTGGGGACATGTAAGAGAATGTTACTGCTTAGCCAGCCCTCTCTCACTTAAAATCTACCAGACTCCCTATTGCATTTGGAATAAAATTCATTCTTTTCCCTGGCATACAGGGCCCTCCACGACGAGGTACCTGCCTAGCACCATCAGAACTCTTATCATCCCATCCTCTTCTTAATCAAGCTCCATCCACACTGGTTTTCTTTTCTACTCCTCAAAAATCAACTCAAAGGCCTCTATATTAGCTGTTACGTCTGCCTGAGATACTGCTCCTTCTTTGTATGGCTGACTCCTTATACCACTCGTATCTCAACTTAGGTATCTCTTCGAAGGCCTATCCCTCACCCTGCAGTCACTTACTATGACATGACCTTCTTTTCTTCATAGCATCTGCTCCTATTTGAAATCACGGCATCTGTATCTATATATTTATTATCAGACTCCTTTACCAGAATATATGTCATAAGAGTAGGAATTTATGTCTTCGTCACTACTGCATTTCCAGAATGTAAGACAGTGACTGTACACAGCAGATACTTAACAATTAGTCACTCAATTACTGAGTTACTAATTTTGACATGTACCCAGTAGGGAGTCTACCATTTAAGCATGATGAAAATCCTAAGGAAATCTCAACAACTTTATTTTTTTCAAAGATTTTATTTATTTATTTGACAGAGAGAGAGACAGCCAGCGAGAGAGGAAACACAAGCAGGGGGAGTAGGAGAGGAAGAAGGAGGCTCCCAGCAGAGGAGCCTGATGTGGGGCTCGATCCCATAATGCCGGGATCACACCCTGAGCCGAAGGCAGAAGCTTAACGACTGAGCCACCCAGGCGCCCCTCTCAACAACTTTATATGCTTATTACTATTGGGGAGAAAAAAGGAGGGCAATAATTTTTAGTATAAAAATACTATCATCAGGTCAGGAGACACACAAAAACAACTTATTCCATTCATTCTGACTCTCAATATATTTCTTTTCAAACTAAACAAAGCAGGAAGACAGGGGAAAAGAGTTAGTAAAAGGTACTGAGGGGGAAGGAGTGAGGGGCAAGGAGGAAGGGGGAGGAGGACTGGGGGAGAGAGCACACACAAGAGAGGGTGAGCACAGAATGTGTGGGGGGAGAGGTATTAAAAGAACATCTACTGTGGATGATACCAGCAAAGGTTTCTCTTTCAACCTCTTTCTATCTCAAAACAAAGCCAAAAAAAAAACAAAAAATAGGATTCATTAAAACTCATCTTCCAATAGTGCCGTGGCTGATACATTCAAGTAATAAAGACTTGAAGTTAGGTAAACAATCATTTCCTTGCTTACTATCATACCTTTGCATTTTAGAACAAGCTGTAATGTATCTGAAGGTTATTTATGCCTCATTCTTGTGTGCTGCTGTTACTGAAATTTTCATAGGTAACATCAGATAAAATACCTCTCGTGACTGAGAGGTTTGCCAAAGCCACTTCAGGATTTATCTCTGTATTTTCTAGTATTTGTTACACAGGAAGAGAAAATGAAACACCAATGAACCTGGCACACAGTGTTCTCAATAACTGCTTAAATAAACTTACTACACCCACTCTTTATTCCCTAGGGAAATATGTATGTCATTTAAATGGAACATTCTTATTGTGCCTTCATCCAGAAAGATTTAACTGCCCATTGAAAGTTGCAAACAGATATGGGATTACTATAAGTAGCCAAAAATCAAGAGATAATTATAATTAAAAAAGTATAATTTCCAAAAGCAAATAATTGAACCCTGAGTACCCCATCTCATAAAGATATGAACTACAAAACATAAACACTTTTAAGTTAATTTTTTTACTTTATCTCTCTAAAACAGAGAAATAACTCAACATCTTGGTGTTAAGAGCTGTCACTGTAGGTGCGCCTCGGTGGCTCAGTCATTAAGCGTCTGCCTTCGGCTCAGCCTGCATCAGGCTCCCTGCTCGGTGGGAGCCTGCTTCTCCCTCTCCCACTCCCCCTGCTGGTGTTCCCTCTCTCGGCTGTCTCTCTCTCTGACCAATAAATAAATAAAATCTTAAAAAAAAAAAGAGCTATTACTGTAACTTGTTTTCATTCTATACAATTTGCTTCACATAGGTAGGGACAAATAAATAATGTGCCACAAAAGTAAAGTAAAATGTTGTTCTATGAAAAGACTAAATAAAGACATGTCTCTAGAGAAAAAAGAACACAAATAAAAAGAAGACAATTTCAGATGTTACTGATAAAGAAATAAAAGATTACCAAATGGGTCCAGTTAAGATGGCGGAGGAGTAGGAGACACCGTTTTCAGCCGGTCCCCTGAGTCGAGCTGGAGAGGTACCAGAACAGCCTAAACAACCACGGAACCAGCCTGAGACGCAGGAAGATACATCTGGATCTCTACAAATGAACATCTCCAGCGCTGAGTATTGAGGTACGAAGCGGGGAGCCATGAAACCGTGCACAGATATCGGAAGATAAACGGAAGGGGGAGGGAGCCGCCGCGTTCGGGCGCCGGGAAGCGGTAGCCACTTGCACGGGGGAGCGGGCGGGCTCGTGGTCGGCACCCGCAAAACAGCAGACTGAGACCGTGAGCCGGGTGCGCGCCACCAGGCATCTCGCGGAACCCCGGAATCCCGGTGTGCTCACTGGATCCAGACTGAGACCGGGAGATCCGGGAGCGCGCGCGGGGCGGCTGGCGGCTGGCGGCGTTAGAAACACAAAGGACAGAGACGCGCAGGCCCTGGAAGTGAGGGCTGGGACGCCGGGTGTGGGGCGCACATCCCGGGACGCTGCAGGGTTGAGCAGCACCAACAGTAACAGAGTTAAAGTGGCCAGAACATTAGTAGAGAACAGGCCGCAATCCCTCTGTTCTGTGACAGAGGCTGAAATTTGGCCGCTGCTGCTCTGACTCTCAGAAGAGGCACAGCAAACAGCCAGGGAAAGCCGCCAGAGAACAAAAGCCTGGAAATACCGGCTCAGGGAGTGCCCATCCCCATCCCCCCTCACAGGGGACACGGAGACTCTACCCAAACAGGGCTGCCTGAGTATCGGCGCGGCAGGCCCCTCCCCCAGAACACAGAAGGCAGGCTGAGAAATCAAGAAGCCCACAACCCGGGCGCCTGGGTGGCGCAGTCATTGAGCGCCTGTCTTCGGCTTAGGGCGTGATCCCGGCGTTCCGGAAAGGAGTCCCTCATCGGGCTCCTCCGCTGGGAGCCTGCTTCTTCCTCTCCCACTCCCCTGCTTCTGCTCCCTCTCTCGCTGGTTGGCTGCCACATAAATAAATAAATAAATAAAATCTTTAAAGAAGAAGCCCACATCCCTAAGATCCCTATAAAACAAGGGGCACGGCCTGGGACCCAGTCAATAATTTGGGCTCTGGACAACCCCGCAACCTCTCCTCATCAGAATGACAAGAAGGAGAAGTCCCTCCCAGCAAAGAAAAGACAGTGAGTCTGTGGCCTCTGCCTCAGAAATAATGGATATGGATGTAACCAAAGTATCAGAAATGGAATTCAGAGTAACGATGGTCAAAATGATGAGTAGAATTGAAAAAACTATTAACGAAAAGGTTACTGAGAATATAGAATCCCTAAGGACAGAAATGAGAGTGAATCTGACAGAAATTAAAAATTCTATGAGCCAAATGCAGGCAAAACTAGAGGCTCTGACGGCCAGGGTCACAGAAGCAGATGAACGGGTTAGTGATTTGGAGGATGGGTTAATAGAGGAAAAAACGAAAATAGAAGCTGCTCTTAAAAAAATCCAAGCCCACGAATGTAGGTTACAGGAGATTACTGACTCAATGAAACGATCCAATGTTAGAATCATCAGCATCCCCGAGTGGGTGGAGAAAAACAGAGGTCTAGAAGAGATATCTGAACAAACTGTAGCTGAAAACTTCCCTAATCTAGCGAGGGAAACAAACATTCGTGTCCAAGAGGCAGAGAGGACCCCTCCCAAGCTCAACCACGACAAACCTACGTCACGTCACGTCATAGTGCAAATCGCAAATATTAGATCCAAGGATACAGTATTGAAAGTGGCCAGGGCAAAGAAATTTCTCACGTACCAAGGCAAAGGCATCAGAATTACGTCAGACCTGTCTACACAGACCTGGAATGAGAGAAAGGGTTGGGGGAGCATATTTAAAGCTATTTCAGAGAAAAACAAGCAGCCAAGGATCCTTTATCCAGCAAGACTGTCATTCAGAATTGATGGAGAAATAAAGACATTTCAGAATTGCCAGTCACTAACCAATTTCATAACCACGAAACCAGCCCTATAGGAGATATTACGGGGGGTTCTATAAAAGTAAAAAGGCCCCAAGAGTGATACAAAACAGAAAGTCACAGCCAATACAAACAAAGACTTTACTGGCAACATGGCAACATTAAAATCATATCTCTCAGTAATCAGTCTTAATGTAAATGGTTTGAACCATCCCATAAACGCCACAGGGTTGCAGATTGGATAAAAAGAAATGACCCATCCATTTGCTGTCTACAAGAGACTCATTTCGAACCCAAAGATGCATTCAGACTGAGAGTAAGGGGATGGAGTACCATCTTTCACGCAAATGGACCTCAAAAGAAAGCTGGGGTAGCAATTCTCATATCAGATAAATTGGATTTTAAACTACAGACTATAGTTAGAGATGCAGAAGGGCACTATATTATTCTTAAGGGAAGTATTCAACAAGTGGATATGACAATTATAAATATATATGCCCCCAACAGGGGAGCAGCAAGATACACAAGCCAACTCTTAACCAGAATAAAGAGACATATAAATAAAAATACATTAATAGTAGGGGACCTCAACACTCCACTATCAGAAATAGACAGAACACCCTGGCAAAAACTAAGCAAAGAATCAAAGGCTTTGAATGCCATACTCGACGAGTTGGACCTCATAGATATATATAGAACACTACACCCCAGAACCAAAGAATACTCATTCTATTCTAATGCCCATGGAACATTCTCAAGAATAGACCATGTTCTGGGACACAAAACAGGTCTCAACCGATACCAAAAGATTGAAATTATCCCCTGTATATTCTCAGACCACAACGCTCTGAAATTGGAACTCAACCACAAGGAAAAATTTGGAAGAAACTCAAACACTTGGAGACTAAGAACCATCCTGCTCAGGAATGACTCAATAAACCAGGAAATCAAAAATCAAATTAAACAATTTATGGAGACCAATGAGAATGAAAATACAACAGTCCAAAACCTATGGGATACTGCAAAGGCAGTCCTAAGGGGAAAATACATAGCCATCCAAGCCTCACTCAAAAGAATAGAAAAATCTAAAATGCAGTTTTTATATTCTCACCTCAAGAAGCTGGAACAGCAACAGAGGGACAGGCCTAATCCACGCACGAGGAAGCAGTTGACCAAAATTAGAGCTGAAATCAATCAAGCAGAAACCAGAAGTACAGTAGAGCAGATCAACAGGACTAGAAGCTGGTTCTTGGAGAGAATCAATAAAATTGACAGACCACTGGCAAGACTTATCCAAAAGAAAAGAGAAAGGACCCAGATTATTAAAATTATGAATGAAAAAGGAGAGGTCACGACAAACACCATTGAAATTGGAAGGATTATTAGAAATTTTTATCAACAGCTATATGCCAATAAACTAAGCAATCTGGAAGAGATGGAATCCTTCCTGGAAACCTATAAACTACCAAGATTGAAACAGGAAGAAATTGATTTCTTAAACAGGCCAATTAATTATGAAGAAATTGAGTCAGTGATAAACAACCTTCCAAATAACAAAACTCCAGGCCCGGACGGTTTTCCTGGGGAATTCTACCAAACATTCAAAGGAGAAATAATACCTGTTCTCCTAAAGCTATTTCAAAAAATAGAAACAGAAGGAAAGCTACCAAACTCATTCTATGAGGCCAATATTACCTTGATCCCCAAATCAGGCAAAGACCCCCTCAAAAAGGAGAATTACAGACCGATCTCCCTAATGAATATGGACGCCAAAATCCTCAACAAGATACTTGCTAATAGAATCCAACAGTACATTAAAAGGATTATCCATCACGATCAAGTGGGATTCATACCTGGGATGCAAGCGTGGTTCAATAGTCGCAAATCAATCAGCGTGATACATCATATCAACAAGAAAAGACTCAGGAACCATATGATCCTCTCAATCGATGCCGAAAAAGCATTTGACAAAATACAGCATCCTTTCCTGATTAAAACCCTTCAGAGTGTAGGAATAGAAGGTACATTTCTCAATATCATAAAAGCCATCTATGAAAAGCCTACTGCAAATATTATTCTCAATGGGGAAAAGCTGGAAGCCTTTCCCTTAAGATCAGGAACACAACAAGGATGCCCACTCTCACCACTATTATTCAACATAGTACTAGAAGTCCTTGCAACAGCAATCAGACGACAAAAAGGGATCAAAGGTATTCAAATTGGCAAAGAAGAAGTCAAAATGTCTCTCTTCGCAGATGACATGATACTCTATATGGAAAACCCAAAAGAAGCCACTCCCAAACTATTAGAAGTTATAGAGCAATTCAGTAACGTGGCGGGATACAAAATCAATGCTCAGAAATCAGTTGCATTTCTGTACATGAATAACGAGACCGAAGAAAGAGAAATTAGGGAATCCATCCCATTTACAATAGCACCAAAAACCATACGTTACCTTGGAATTAACTTAACCAGAGACGTAAAGGACCTATATTCTAGAAACTATAAATCACTATTGAAAGACATTGAGGAAGACATAAAAAGATGAAAAGATATTCCATGCTCATGGATCGGAAGAATTAACATAGTTAAAATGTCCATGCTACCCAGGGCAATCTACACTTTCAATGCTATCCCGATCAAAATACCGAGGACATTTTTCAAAGAACTGGAACAAATAGTCCTTAAATTTGTATGGAAACAGAAAAGGCCCGGAATCTCCAAGAACTGTTGAAAAGGAAAAACAAAGCTGGGGGCATCACAATGCCGGATTTCGAGCTGTACTACAAAGCTGTGATCACAAAGACAGCATGGTACTGGCACAAAAACAGACACATAGACCAATGGAACAGAATAGAGAGCCCAGAAATGGACCCTCGGCTCTTTGGGCAACTAATATTTGATAAAGCAGGAAAAAACATCCGGTGGGAAAAAGACAGTCTCTTCAATAAATGGTGCTGGGAAAATTGGACAGCTACATGCTAAAGAATGAAACTTGACCACTATCTCACACCATACACAAAAATAAACTCCAAATGGATGAAAGACCTCGATGTGAGACAGGAATCCATCAAAATTCTAGAGGAGAACATAGGCAGCAACCTCTACGACATCGGCCAAAGCAACCTTTTTCATGACACATCCCCAAAGGCAAGAGAAACAAAAGATAAAATGAATTTATGGGACTTCATCAGGATTAAGTTTCTGCACAGCCAAGGAAACAGTCAGAAAAACTAAGAGGCAGCCCACGGAATGGGAGAATATATTTGCAAATGACACTACAGATAAAGGACTGATATCCAAGATCTACAAAGAACTTCTCAAACTCAATACACGAGAAACAAATAAACAAATCAAAAAATGGGCAGAAGATATGAACAGACACTTTTCCAATGAAGACATACAAATGGCTAACAGACACATGAAAAAATGTTCAAAATCATTAGCCATCAAGGAAATTCAAATCAAAACCACACTGAGATACCACCTTACGCCAGTTAGAATGGCAAAAATAGACAAGGCAAGAAACAACAATTGTTGGAGAGGATGTGGAGAAAGGGGATCCCTCCTACATTGTTGGTGGGAATGCAAGTTGGTGCAGCCACTCTGGAAAACAGTGTGGAGGTCCCTTAAAAAGTTAAAAATTGAGCTACCCTATGATCCAGCCATTGCACTACTGGGTGTTTACCCCAAAGATACAGACGTAGTGAAGAGAAGGGCCATATGCACCCCAATGTTCATAGCAGCAATGTCCACAATAGCTAAATCGTGGAAGGAGCCGAGATGCCCTTCAACAGATGACTGGATTAAGAAGTTGTGGTCCATATATACAATGGAATACTACTCAGCTATCAGAAAGAATGAGTTCTCAACATTTGCTACAACATGGACGGCACTGGAGGAGATGATGCTAAGTGAAATAAGTCAAGCAGAGAAAGACAACTATCATATGATTTCTCTCATCTATGGAACATAAGAACTAGGATGATCGGTAGGGGAAGAAAGGGATAAAGAAAGGGGGGTAATCAGAAGGGGGAATGAAACATGAGAGACTATGGACTATGAGAAACAAACTGAGGGCCTCAGAGGGGAGGGGGGGTGGGGGAATGGGATAGGCTGGTGATGAGTAGTAAGGAGGGCACGCACTGCATGGTGCACTGGGTGTTATACACAACTAATGAATCATCGAGCCTTACATCGGAAACCGGGGATGTACTGTATGGTGACTAACATAATATAATAAAAAATCAAAAAAAAAAAAAAAAAGATTACCAAATGGGCAAAGGATGTGAACAGACATTTCTCCAAAAAAGATATGCAAATCGCCAATATGCATATTAAAAAATACCTAACATCATTAGCCCCCTGAAAATGCAACTCAAAGCCACAATGAGCTACCTACCATATCCAACAACCAGGATAACTATAATGAAAAAGGTAAGAAAGTTGCTGGTGAAAATATAAAATGGTGCAGCTACTTTGGAAAACAATTTTAACATTCTTCAAGATGTTAAACACAGTTACCATAAGACCCTGCAATTACATTCCTATCAATATACCCAAAAGAACTGAAAACACGTGTTCATAAAAAACAAAAAAATCCTTCCCTGAATGCTGAGAGCAGTACTGACAATAGCCAAAAAGTAGAAACCCAAGTCCCATCAACTGATGGACAAATAAAAGATTATGTACCATATAAGGGAATATATTAAACCATTAAAAGGAATCAAACACTCATAAATGCTACTATATATATATATATATATATATATGTATATATATATATATATATATATATGTATTTTTTTTTTTTTTTTTAATTTAAGTAAGCTCTACACTCAATATAGTGCTTGAACTCACGACCCAAGATCAGGGCACCTGGCTGGCTCAGTCAGCTAAGCGTCTCTTTGATTTCAGCTCAGGTCATGATCTCAGGGTCCTGGGACTGAGCCCCATGTCAGGCTCCAAGCTCAGTGAGGAGTCTGCTTGTCCCTCTGTCCTTCACCCCCATTCGTGCTCTTTCTCTCTCAAATAAAAATAAAATCGTTACAAAAAAAAGTCACATGCTCTACTGACTGAACTAGCCAGGCACTCCAACATGGATAAATCTTAAAAACACTATGCTAAGTGAAAGAAGGCAGAGGAAAAACATCACATATTATATGATTCTATTTACGGGACATTTCCAGAATGAGCAAATTTATGGAGGCAGAAAGATTAGTGTTTGCTAGGACTTGGTGGGGAGGGGAGAATAGGCAGTAAGTGCTAATGGGTAAGGGGTTTCTTTGGGGGATAATGAAAATGTGCTGGAATTATACTGGTGATGGTTGTACACCTTTGTGAATACACTAAAAACCAATGCGTTGTATACACAAAAAGTTTTTAAAAAATACAGTTAGACACTACATTTTCAATCTGTGGCTTTTGGCAATATCTTAGCACACATCCATTTGTCAAGACTTTATGAAGAAATATATAAGGACATTACCTCTTCTATACATCTTCTTTTTTATGGACACTTACCTGAAGCATTCTGTCTTGTTTCCCACTACATTTTGGGGCATTTTAATTTGTTTTTACATATTTATAGTAGATGCTAGCTAAACAAACAAACAAACAAACAAGCAACAAAAACGTCTCCCTATCCCCACTCTCTGAAAATTCCATTTATCTTTCCAGGTTCACTTCCTGTGCACTTAAAAGAAATATATACATGGTTTGATGATTTTTATAAAAATGAAAACATACCCCAGATACTCTACTTGAGTTTATAACTCAACAATGTATTACTTACATACTCAATAACCAAGCACATGGAGAATATTCCTCATTCTTTATCAATTACAGTATGGATGCAGCATACTTTAATAATCTAGTCTTCCACCAACTGACATTCATTCTTCGCACCTCTTTAGAAAGTTCCTATTACACTCCTTTTTACTCTCCACAATCTAGGCCCCACCAAGCTTTACAATTTATGGAGTTGGTACAGTGGGTGTCATTCTAGGTTCTAGGACCAAGCTTTGAGGCCTAGCCTTACCACGTACTAGCAATGTAACTTTGGAGAAGTTATATCCTTACTGTGCCTCAATTTCTTCACTAGCCTAAATACCTTACAGAGTCCTATAAGGAATAAATGTTTTGCTGGAGTAATATTTACTGCTGTAACTCCAGAACAATGAATGCCAGGCATAGAAATACTCAAATATCAGCTTATCGTTATTACCATGCCTCCCCATGAATTCTGTACTCATTACCCAAACTCATTATCCAGGAATGATTCCCTTTGACTCTGCTACTATTAAAATTTTCTTCTGCTGTAGCTCTCTTAGCCCATAATGATTAATTCATACAATGTTCTTAAGTACTCCTCAAAATCTGATGCAAATGTCAGCAAGCCTTCTTAACTTCAACCTTTTACTCTTCCATGACCTTGCTTGCCTAATGACTTAGCATTTATATCAGTTATTTATAAAACGGCCTATCTCCACAATCTGAATGTAAATTTCAGCATTTTGACTACTTCTGCAACACCAAATATGTCAAGATGTGCCTGGCATTCATTCATTCATTTGATCAACTAATATTTGAGTGCCAAGCCAGGCAATGCTCTGGGGATAGAGGAGTAAAAATAAATGTTCTCCTTTGATGAAGCTTACATTCTACTGACAAACACAGAAATGACATAACAAGTAAACATATAATGTAAGATGAAGTGATGTGAGAAAAAATGAAGCAGAGTAAGGAGGATAGGGAATGACAAGGGGGGGGCATGATTATTTTACAAAAAGGTGAGGTTTCTATGATAAGAAACTTAAGGTGTAAGAATGAACCAGAAGAGATTCAAGGGAAGAATTTTCATGTAGAGGTAAAAATACAATGATCCTGAGAGGGAACACACCTGGGTATATTTGAGCAAGTCTTTGGAGGCAGCAAACAAGGTCAAGGCTGACAGATGATAAAGTACAGGAAAAATCATGTTTTTGTCAATACGGGGATTTGGGGTTTTAGTCTCTGTGACATGAGGACCTCTGGAACACCTAAGTGGAGGAATGACATGATCTAAGTTACAAGCACCATGGCTGCCAAGGGGAATATGAGACAGAAAAGGCCCAAAGGCAATGGCTGGAAGACCAGGTAAGAAATAAGGGATGATAATAAACTGACAAAGGGTAAGACTTCAAGTTATATCCAAAGCTATAGTAATCAAAATAGTATGGTACTGACACAAAAATGGACACACAGTTAATGGAACAGAATAAAAAACCCATAAATAAACCCACACCTATATGGTCAATTAATCTTCGACAAAGCAGGGAAGGAACAAGCAATGGGAAAAGGACAGTCCTTTCAACAAATGGTATGGGGAAAATTGGACAGCAACATGCAAAAGAAAGAATCTGGACTACTTTATTATACCATACACAAAAATAAATTCAAAATGGATTAAAGACCTAAATGTGAGACCTGAAATCATACAAAAACCTAGAAAAGAACAAAGGCAGCACCTCTTTGACACTGGCTGTAGCAACTTTTTTCTAGCTATGTCTCCTGAGACAAGGGATACAAAAGCAAAAATAAACTATTGGCACTACAAAATAAAAAGCTTCCGCATAGCAAAGGAAACAATCAACAAAACTAAATGTCAACCTATGTAATGGGAGAAAATATTTGCAAAGGACATATCTGATAAAGGGTTAATATCCAAAATATATAAAGAACTTACAGTAACTCAGCACCCAAAAAAACAAATAATCCAATTAAAAAATGGGCAAAAGACATGAACAGACGTTTCTCCAAAGAAGACATCCAGATGGCCAACACACATGAAAAGATGTTCATCATCACTTACCATCAGGGAAATTCAAATCAATACTACAATGACAAATCATTTCACACCTGTCAGAATGGCTAAAATCACAACAGGTGCTGGTAAGGACGTGGAGAAAAAGGAACACTCATATACTGTTGGCAGGAATACAACCTGGTGCAGCCACTGTGGAAAATTGTATGGAGGTTCCTCAGAAAGTTAAAAACAGAACTACCCTACGATCATCACACTACTGAGTATTTACCCAAAGAATACAAAAACAGTAATTCAAAGAGATACACACATATTTATGTTTATAGCAGCATTATTTACAATAGCTAAGATATGGAAGCAGCCCAAATGTCCAACAACTGAAGAATGGATAAAGAAGATCTGATATAGGGGTGCCTGGGTGGCTCAGTTGTTAAGCGTCTGCCTTCGGCTCAGGGTGTGATCCCAGGGTTCTGGAATCAAGCCCCACATCGGGCTCCCTGCTCCGCTGGGAGCCTGCTTCTTTCTTTCCCACTCCCCCTGCTTGTGTTCCCTCTCTCGCTATTGCTCTGTCAAATAAATAAATAAATCTTTAAAAAAAAAAAAGATGTTTAAAAAAAAAATGATGTGATATATATACATACACATACATACACACACATACACACACAGAGGAATATTATTCAGCCATAAAAAGAATCAAATCTTGCCATTTGCAACAACACAGATAGAGCTACAGAGAATAAGGCTAAGCAAGATAAGTTAGAGAAAGACAAATACCGTCTCATTCTACTCATATGTCAAATTCAAAAAACAAAACAAAGAGGAAAAAAGAGAGACTAACCAAGAAACAGACAGACTCTTAATTATAGAGAACAAACTGATGGATACCCGAGGGGATGTTGGTGAAACAGGTGATGGGGATTAAATAGTATACTTATCATGATGAGCACCAGGTAATATATGGAAGCATGAATCACTATGTTGTACACCTGAAACTAATATTAATACTGCACAGCTGGGGCGCCTGGGTGGCACAGCGGTTAAGCGCCTGCCTTCGGCTCAGGGCGTGATCTCGGCGTTATGGGATCGAGCCCCACATCAGGCTCTTCAGCTATGAGCCTGCTTCTTCCTCTCCCACTCCCCCTGCTTGTGTTCCCTCTCTCGCTGGCTGTCTCTATCTCTGTCAAATAAATAAATAAAATCTTTAAAAAAAAAAAAAAAACACTGCACAGCTGACTAAATGGAATTAAAAGAAAAACTTAAAAAAAAAAAGAAAGAAATAGGGTGGGAGCAGTAGAGATGGCGACAAGTAGTGGATTCTGGATATACATTTTTTAATATTTTATTTTTTGAGAGAGAGAGAGCACACACATGGTGGAGGTAGAGGGATGAGAGGGAGAAGCAGACTCTCAGCTGAGCAGGGAGTCTGAAGTAGGGCTCGATCCCAGGACCCTAGGAACATGACCTGAGCCAAAGGCACTTAACCAAATGAGCCACCCAGGCACCCCGATTCAGGATACATTTTGAAGAACAGACAGAACTTACTGACTAATGGGTAGAGACAAAGAGGAGTCAAGATAATTATTAGAGGGGCGCCTGGGTGACTCAGTTGTTAAGTGTCTGTCTTAGGCTCAGGGCGTGATACCAGGGTCCTGGGATCAAGCCTTGCATCGGGCTCCCTGATCCACTGGGAGCCTGCTTTTTCCTCTCCCACTCCCCCTGCTTGTGTTCCCTCTCTCGCTGGCTGTCTCTCTCTCTGTCAAATAATTAAAATAAAATCTTTAAAAAAAAAAAAAGATAATTATTAGAGGCTATGATCTAAGCCAGTGCTTCTCAAACTTTACTATGCATCATCTTCTCTAAGAGAGCATATTAAAACAGATTGTCAGACCTCATCTTCAGAGTCTCTGATTCAGTAGTTCTGGAGTGGAGCCTGAGACACACTGGCCTACCAACAGGAAAAACAAATTACTGAGCTAGGAAAAACAGCAGAGATGAGAAAAACTGAACAAGGAGTTCAACTCTGAACATATTAAATTTGAGATGTCCCAATATCACCTCTATGGTATTTTCCCCCAAAACCCATGGCTTCAATCTAATCATGGAAAAGTATCACATATATATAACTCAAATTGGAAGACCATCCTACAAAGTATCTGACCAGTGCTCTTCAAAAAGTCATCAAAGTCTGAAGATCACAGATGGACGGGGACTAGATCAGATCTTGGAACATTTTGAAAAGACTGGTAAAATCTAAATAAAGTCCATAGTTTAGTTAGTGGCACTGTATCAATGTTAATTTCTTTCTTTTGGTAACAGTCCCACTGTACCATGGCTACTAGGATGTTAACATTAGCGAAAGCTAGAGGGAGGGTGTGAGAGCTCTCTGCACGATCTTTGAACTTATAAGCCTAAAATTATTTCAAAATAAAATGATTTTAAAAATTAAGATGCCTTTATTAGATATCTAAGTAGTGATGTCATATAGGCAGTTGGATATTAACTCTGAAAACGAAGCAGTCCAGGCTGAGGATATAAAATGAAAAATTACCAGTGTATAAATGGCATCTAAAACCATAACACTAGTTGAGATTACCAAGGAAACGAGTTATTACAGAAGAGGTCCTAAGACAATCTTTAGGGGGCTAGGGAGATAAGGAGAAACTTAAAAAGGGTCTAAAAATGATGGCTAGCGAGACAGAAGACAAGAGAGAGTGGTGTCCCTACGCTAAGTGAAGGAAGCATTTCATGAAGAAGGAAATGACCAAGTTTTCAATGCTAACTTGACTGAAGATTGATGTGGGATTAGAAATGTGGTCATGTGTGAACTAACAAAAGCTCTTTTGGTGGAGGGATAGCATAACACTACGAGATCATGCAGAACCTTTACACAGATTTAAGCAATGCCCCTCCTGAAGACACTTCCATCTCTTACGAAACTGTCATATATTATGCTTTCATGAGAACAAGAAATTTAGTGCCACCTGCTGGAAAACCAGTCATAAATACGTCATCACTGCCCTCTTGAATGCGGCACTCTTGTGCATACACAACCTTCACAGTCATACACAGCAGCTTAGTTGGCAAAGTCTGATTAGAATGCGTTCAAAATAGAATGAGAAGAAAGAGGAGACAGTATTGACAATTCTTTCATGGCAAGGGGTTTGGTATAAGTGGAACAAGGAAACCGAATAGCCAAAAAGGGAGGTAGATTCAAGAGAGGGTTTCTTTTTTAATGATGTTAGATATCATAGACTGTTTCTGTGCTGATGAGACTATTCCAGTAGAGAGGGAAAAATGATGCTATAGCACAAGGGAGAATTGCTGAAATGACGGTACTGGGCACTCCCTAGGAGTCAAGATCTAGTAGAAGAGTGAAGAGGTAGGCTTTATTTTTATTTTTTTAAGATTTTGAGAGAGAGAGCAAGCAGGAGGGAGGGACAAACAGACTCCCCACTGAGCAGATAGCCCAACGTGGGACTTGATTCCAGGACCCTGGGATCATGACCCAAGCCGAAGGCAGACACTTAACTGACTGAGCCACCCAGGTGTCCCAAGAGGTAGGCTTTAAATAAGAGAATGGATAGTTCACCTAGAGGACAACAGGAAAAGCAGAGTATATATGACCAAATGGAGATAAGTCAATTGAGACGATGATGGAATATACTGAAGATCTCTTCTGGTTGCTTATTTTCTCAATAAAATAGGAAGCAAGGTCATTAATGGACAGTGAGGAGTGAGGAAGTGGTGGAAGTTTGGAAGAGAAATTACCACCAGCATCACGTGAGAATGTATATAGATTAAGGAAATGTGATAGGATTTGAGGCAGCACTGAAGACCTACTTGAGCTCAGGCGCCAAAATTTAAAGTGAGACCATTCAACAATGTTGCATTTTACATTGTCCATCTACACGTAGAGTAAACAGAGCTGGATTTAACCAGGATTGAATCCAGGATTTAACTAGATGTGTGCAACAGGAGAAAGGTCAAGAAATGTGAGAGTACGTACAAAGGAGCAATTATAAATAACTGTGTATAAGGAAGTGAGGAATGACGAGGTGCTCTGGTAGGTATTCAACAAGTAATGAGATGAATTTAAAAAGGAGGTATCATGCGGAGGGGTGCCTGGGTGGCACAGCGGTTAAGCATCTGCCTTCGGCTCAGGGCGTGATCCCAGTGTTCTGGGATCGAGCCCCACATCAGGCTCCTCCGCTATGAGCCTGCTTCTTCCTCTCCCACTCCCCCTGCTTGTGTTCCCTCTCTTGCTGGCTGTCTCTATCTCTGTCGAATAAATAAATAAAATCTTTAAAAAAAAAAAAAAAGGAGGTATCATGGGGACCCTGGGTGGCTCAGTCGTTAAGCATCTGCCTTCGGCTCAGGGCGTGATCCTGGAGTCCTGGGATCGAGCCCCACATCAGGCTCCTCCGCTATGAGCCTGCTTCTTCCTCTCCCACTCCCCCTGCTGTGTTCGCTCTCTCACTGGCTGTCTCTATCTCTGTCAAATAAATGAATTAAAAAAAAAAAAAAAAAAGGAGGTATCAACGCAAGCTTCCCCAATCTTTAACTTAAATATTTGCAATGATTGCCTCAGGCCTCCTTACCACACTGAAACTCCTCAGCACTGATCTTCAATGCCTTTCCATGCCATACAAATACTTTTAACTGCTATTGTTCCAACATACCTGTTAAGCTCCACTTAACGTGATAACCAGGATATTCTAAAGTTCCCAAATCTCCCTAAGTCTTTTTAAAGACTTCCAAAGGTTTTGATATTGGCATTCCCAGAAAGAATTAGTGTAAATTGTTGAATGTAGTTCTTATCTCTGAACTCCTAGAGAGTTTATAATTAAATAATCCCTGAAGCTAACAGCTGGGCTACAAACATAGCTGTTACAGAAAATTATTCTATGTAATGGTACATATTCTAGTAGTATTTTACATCCTGGGATGTTTTCCAAAATTTCTCTAACCAGTTTCACAAGACAAATCAGGCCATCAACTGTCTTCCTATTATCATCTCTACCTTTCTTCTTTTTTTTACCCCACCCACCTTTAAATATTAATATTAACAATAATCAGTCATTAGTCAATAGACCAGACCCTTATTAAGGAATCTCCAACTTCTCACAAATCCTAACCATACACTGGTTATAGTTCGTGTCTTCTTTATTAAAATTACTTAAAAACAAAACAAATGAAAATTCCTTCAAGAATAAAAAATAAGATCTGCAGCTGTTAAACCTGTTTTTAAGAGGAGGAGGTATAGGTTTATTACACCACTAAGGGAGTCTTCAGTCACACTCCTGGAGAATGTTGTTCTCCAAGTCAGATATCTCTTCTCTGTGCCAATATAAACAAAATGTTGGCCAGTTGTCAGGAACAAAATGTAAAAGTTCACTTGAGCACCATCACCTAGAATTAAGGCCACAGCTTGTTGTTAGGCACACAAAAGCTTAGGTAATTATCTAATAATAAAAAACTGTGAGAACAATTCCTTCAGGAAAAACAGGAACACTCATTTTTCTGCTTCAGGATAAAAATAAAAATGTATCATTAAAAAAGCCACAGAAAATTTTTTCCTTGCACCAATTTCTTTTGAAATTTTCTCTTCTCTTCACTAATTCTACAAGAAGGCGAATATTATATTCCCCACCAACCCCACATGCTTAAAGCAGCTAAAATGTACACAATAGCAAGAATTGAAGAAATGAAGTTATATAACATATATTCTAGTGAAAGTGACATGCTTCATTGCCCTACTATTTCTGTCGCCAAAGTTAATGTCAAGTGGGTGAAACAAAATTCTCACAATGATTTCACATGACTAAAGTAAAAAGCTAATTTGTATGAACAGAAGATGAGAAATTTCTATGTTCTTCAAAAAAGGGAGCTGAGCATTCCAACCAGGGCCTGCAAAGAAGGAAGAAGAAGAAAGGCCGTTCTGCCATCAAAAAGGCAGTGATCAGAGAACACACCAACATTCACAAGTGGATCCATGGAGTGGGTTTCAAGAACTGTGGCCCTCAGGCACTCAAACAGATCTGTAAATATGCCATGGAGGAGATGGGAACTCCAGAAGTGTACACTGACACCAGGCTCAACAAAGCTGTCTGGGCCAAAGGAATAAGCAATGTTCCATACCATATCTGTGTGCAGTTGTCCAAAAAAACGTAATGAGGATGAAGACTTCACCAAACAAGCTCTACACATTGGTCACCTCTGTACCTGTCACCATTTTCAAAAACCTACAGACAGTTAATATGGATGAGAACTAATCGCTGACTGTCACAAATAAATGTCACAAATAGGGTATAAAATTGAAAAAAAAGGGGGGGTGGGGAGCTGAGAAAAAATACTATACGATTCATAATAGGCAGAAAGGATCTGACAAATCACATTTTATACTAAGACAAAAGCATAGAGAGAGAGGCACACAGAGAGAGACAGAGAGAGAGACACACACACACAGAGGTTTCCCTCCCCCAGAAGGATCTTCAAATTCTATTCATGTATAAGCATCTCACATGGAAGCACTGACAATTCTGGAATCTGATGATGTGGTATAGTTTATGTTAAAATACAGGAAGGAAGTATGTGGTGGTAAAGAGATTAAGTGCTATTGGATTTTATTTTTGCAAATTCATATGATTAGCCCTATATACCAAGGATATAAAATAAATTACCGCAACTTAATATTACTATTTTCAGACCCAATATTCAAAGCCTAACACACACAAAATAATGGTCTTTCAAGCAATGAACTATGGTTTAGAAATGAAGCATATGCCCCACCAAAACAGTTAAAGTACCATGGTTCAAATGATTACTGCTCCCACCATCAGTACATAGTACATGCTGCACTAATATGGACAACCATCTCCCCACTTTTTCAGTTTACATCTGTGAATACATAATCAAGGGATCAAAGCTGAGGATTACTCTTCTCATTCCTGTGAGCCAGTCATCACAATACTCTTCTTTCCCCTGAAACCCAAGACACTGAAATCCTCCACTCCTTTCCACCACCCTCTTCAGCTATTTTCCTGTTTTGGCAAGATGGAAAGATGAAATGAATGACATCAGGATACATAAAAGTGATAAAGCAAGACTATTAATCAAAATAATTATTAGCATATCAACCAAGTAAATATGTATAAATCTAGTAAATTAAAAAAACTACCATAATTAAGGCCCGGTTCATTGTTTTATCTCATGAAACAAGCTGTCTGCCTGCCCTTCACTCAGAATACACTTCAGTTTTATATTCTGACATGTTTACATGGCATCTTTTACATTCTGGACAATTTTAACAATAAAGATTCACCCAAGGGTTATAAATTATATTTCCTGGATCAGCACTTTAAATAAATTTTAAAAAGTCCCCCTAAAAAAAGATTTGAATTATAGTGATGATATTACAATATTAGAATGTTTGTATAAAGGGCACCTAGGTGGTTCAATTGGTTAAGCGTCTGCCTTTAGCTCAGGTCATAATCCCAGGGTCCTGGGATCCAGCCCAGCAGTGCATCACATCAGGCTCCCTGCTCAGCAGGGAGTCTGCGTCTCCCTCTCCCTTGGCTGTCTGCCCCCCTTGTGCACTCTCTCTCTCTGAAATAAATAAAATCTTAAAAAACAAAACAAGACACACGAATGTTTGTATACTAGTTATTTTTTAAAATACAGACGTATACACGACAGGACAAATAAAGTTTCTGTTTTCTCTGTAAATCCATTTAAAAGTATATATATGATTACCCTATCAAGGTCAAAAGGATTAGACTAAACGCAGAGACAGGTAAAAGCCTTTGAAGTGGTTTTACCATCAAAAGAAATAATTATTACAAGAGCTTGTTTATTTTTATGTGTGAAAGTGTGAAGATCACTACCTTGGTTGTGTTTCTGCAAGTTTCTCCATCTATAAAAGTACAGGTGAAACATAACCAACCTAATTTGAGATGTAATTACGTTAAATAAAATTAACCAAAGTACTGAAGTTGAATCACACGGTCCTAGAGTTCTGTGCTGTTGGCTCCTTCTGATCAAAACGACAGTAACCAAGTAAGGTACTTCTGGAGGATATTAATTCCCTAATCTACAATGTATGACCACTCACCCTTTAGGCATAATAAAATGCAGAATATAAATAAGCTGGTGACGATTTATTTAATTTAGGATGAACTGCCTGTAAATTCTTCATAGCTCTGGAAACATGTATATCTTGAAAATATCAGTAGCAAGAATATTCACAATATTTGATATGAAATCCTAGACCATATAGAAACTTGTATAAAATAAACAAATTTGATTCTACTACCATTCAGTCTTAACCCTTTACGTCCCCCACCCCTGCACTGCCTTTCTCCCTACCATCCCTCCAATCCAGTGTCTATCATCAGGACTTTACAAATGAACTATAATATAACAAGGTTTTCAAAGAAAGAATAATCATGATGTGATTCTTCCGTCATTTAAATGTAACAGTACTGATTCACTCAAATTCTAGTACAGAAATGGCCACTTTCAATATAAACTGAAGAACTTACTCTTCTATTACAATCCTTTCCTATTTCCCAAAGTTAATATTCTGCTAAGGTATATATAAGGCATTGTTCAGCAGTCTAACCTTCAGATTTCAAGATTAATTTTAGAGTACAAAGAGTCAAACCCTGGGACTTCCTAAAAGACCTAAAAAGCTTTATTATTACACTTCTTTGGTTTCTATTATAGAAACAGTTCTTAATCATATTCACACCCATGAAATCTTTTCCTGAATGACACAAACCAGAGTTTCTGTGCTAAAATGTTATGATTCAGATTCCCTGCTTTAAAGAAAAAAATCACCATCAACGATACCTGACAATTATAATCTGAGCTATGTAAAGTCTAAAACAACTATGAAGGATATACATTAGTAGCCATTTTTAATCATGCTTTATGATGATAAGATTTAGGGAGGGAGCTGGGTTATTTAAGATACAGACCTATTCATATTTACAGGCTGTGCTAAAGAATACTTTGAGCTTCTGTCTCCTTAAAATGATTGTGATAGGGGTGCCTGGGGGGCTCAGTCGGTTAAGTGTCTGCCTTCGGCTTACATGATCCCAGCGTCCTGGGATCGAGCCCAGATCCAGCTCTCGGTCAGCAGAGAGCCAGCTTCTCCCTCTCCCTCTGCCGGCAGCTTCCCCTGCTTGTGCATGGCTGCACGCACGTGCTCTCTCTCTGTCAAATAAATAAACCTTTAAAAAAAGATGTTTGTGATAAAATCACAGATTGACACCTGCCTATATATTTCATTCATAGATCTTACTTAATTTTGCTTACTTATATTTTCTTTTGACAAGTTGTATTCTATTTGCAATCAACAGTCCAGTAATAAAGCTGTCTGAAACCTGTATCTAGCAGAGTGATTAGACCAACCTCAGAAGTAAACAGGAGGGTATATGGGTTAGGTCGTTTGTAATAAAGCTTCATTATCTTGAAGTATTATGAATTCTCAGACTATAATTATCTTCAAATTACCATACACATAGTTCTAAGGTTTGGAAATTGTTAAAATTTCTAAAAACTGTAGAAAGGCAAAAGAAATGCTTCCCTTATATCAGTTCCCATTACATTAAAAATGTACTTTTTCCAGATAATCTGCCTTTATGAAGTAAATCAGAGAGCTTGGATGATTACATCTGAAGTTCATAAAGGACCAAAATAGTAATATATCCAATCCATTTGAAAGTGATATGGTTTGGGCTTTAGAATTTTATTTTAAAGGTTGTACAAGGCTAGACTACGAGGCTGCTGCAAACCTGGGGAATCTATCAGATGCATAAGATGAAAAAGAAAAGAGAAAATGAAAAGTCAAAAGTAAATACATTTTCCATTTTGTACAACCATTCAGTAGTAATGTAATTAAATTTAGTTAACCACCAGTTAGCTAGTTAATGATGCATAAGTAACCATTCAGGTTTATCTCTCTACATGAATCACATTATTAATGTGATTTCTTAGCCTTTCGGTAAATTAAAATACTTATTTGTTAAAAAGTAAAAGTGCTTTTAATTAAAAATTACATTAATTATGATTATAGAATCTTAGGCACTTAACTGAAATTAAGGCATGGGTCACTGTAGAAGTATTAAAAATGGTACAGAAAAGCAGCTTTATCAAAGTATCACCAAAGGCTGATACATAATGCCTGGACATGCTTCCTTCTCAGTTGTGATTAGTGTCTGATTCTTTTGACTCAATCTATTTGGATGGCATGGGGTGAGAGCGTAACAGGCAGCTTTTACACAAACACAAACCTTCTCCTGAGACATCTTCTGAGTGATGTACTAACATGTGAAAATCATGAAAAACCTTTCCAAAATTACAATGATATATACATACCCTTTCGATACAAAAGCATTTGTCATTATCATTGATGGCATACAGCTTTCTTCACATTCTTTTCCCTTTCACAGAATTCAATTACAAACAACACTACACAAATAGTGACTCAATATAAAGTAATTTCTCCCAAATTCTAATGTGATCAATCCTCTATGTATAGAAAATGTATACCATCAATTTGCATGACAAAGAGTCCCAGTGTCTAACGGGCTTAACACTCATATCTCAGGCATGGCTGCATGGCCAGGAAAATGAACATCATGATGGACTCCTGCATTCTTCACATTGTGCTCATGGACAAAGTCAGTGTAGTTTCTATGTGCAGGCTGGGGTGGGGACAAGGCCCTTGTGTTCCACTGGTTTCCACCACGTTGACAGCAGTCACTGGCAGCAGAGAGCCTGGATGGTTGGGGAGTGGGAGGGGAGCACAGTTAGTCAACAGGAATAGGAGAAAATGGATGTGTAAGAGTTAATAAAGGAGAAAGGCAGTGTGACCAGCATGCACCACTGCTATGAGTAGTTATTGACATCTACTGCATGCAATGACATTCAAGAATAAAGGGGGGGGGGTTGGAACCGACAAAGTTATATGTAGTGGAAAAGCTCAATATGGAAATATGAATAAGTAATCAGAGTCAGTTAAGTGAATTAAATAAAGAGGAAATTTCACAGAGAACAAACACTCTATCTGTCCCTGATATTGGCCTCAAAATCAAAGTTAAAAATGCTGTTTGAAGTTCTAATGAGAAGGAAAAAATGTTTATTACCTACTTAATTCAAATATTTAAAAGGACACTTCTACATTACGGACAAAGGCACATTTAGAAAAGAGCAACTGTGAAAATTATTCCCCAAATTAAGTGATTTCACAAAACTGAAATCCAGGAAACAAAATTCAGAAAGAACATTAAAAAAACAAAAAACTATCTTCAGAGGCCACGTAATTTTATGTCAATGTTTCCAATTAACAATGGAGAATCATTGCTCCTTCTATAATCAAAGTTCACAGAACCTCAGAATGAAATTCAACAGGTACAGATAATGTGATGAGGTTGTAAGCCCCTCCAAGGAACAGTTTAGTAAGTATATTAAGACACCCTTTATCCCACAGTGCTACAGAATAGCCCTACAGAACTATAAGAGTGAAGCATGCATACAAGCAATTCCTGGTTAGGAATAATTAGAGTCCTCCAGTAGAAAGAAACATTTGTCACCGTTCAGAAAATCAAGGTTTGCAACACAGCAAAAAAGGGCAGCACTTATTTAAGATAATTATAAAGAAAAAAAAACCCATCCCAATTATAAAAGATGTCTAAGGATAAATTTTTAAATACCGTCTTTTTCTAACTCAACTAAAACATGAATCCTCATCTTTTTTTCCTTAAGAAAACTGAAATTAGCTAAAAGGATTTTTCAGAACAAACGTGAGTGCTTTTTTACAATAAAATCATTATCTTTTCTTCAACAGATATACAATTTCTTCATCAGATCTATCCCATAAAATTCATGACCCTCAATATACGGTCTCTGAAAATTTAGGAAATTAAGTTAGGTTTATGTTCTCCCCCATATATGCAAGACTTTCCAAATATTATTGTTTTGTTTTTGTTGTTTATAAATGGTTTAATGGATTTAATACATGAATTGTTTCTCAATTTATGAGATACTCTAAATATCAGATACTCTAAATATCAGATAATTCTATATTACCAAATCGTTCACTGAAATAATGGTGTCATTTAGAAGATATTAGCGAGAGAAAGCTAAAGAACTGAACGTGAAGTAGGTTTAGATTAAAATGGTTAGAAGTTATCTACCTGATAATAGTCTGTTGTTCTGCCCAATTGTTCAATCCTTGGGAGCATTTCCAAATTTTATTAACTGATCACTTTCTAAAGGAGGACTGTTTTATATTCATTTAAGAGCATTAGTAACAATAAAACATGCAGAAACAAAAACTGAAATACAGAATGCACTTTAAATTCAGGCTGGGGATCCATTAGCTCCAAAACAGATCAGTTCTATATTCAGTTCCATGCCACCGCTGACATACACTGAGGCTCATTAGGTTTCCAGGATCACCATTTTACTCCATTTCAGCAAAGGAGGTCTCAGCACAAGTACATAACGGGAGGACACATAGCTCCAAATTTTTCATTTTCCTTAAAATTCAATACTCTCAGATTCAGCATTGTCTCTTTTAAAGGCTGTGTCAAAGGAACTACATAATGCCTAATAAATTAAATTAAATAGATTTAAATATGTGCCCATTAAAATCAGAAAACTCAATAAAGATTTAGTGTCACAATATAGTGTGCAAACCATCCCCCAGGACTCTCATTCCGTATTAATATAAAAGGTAAGCATGTATTAAGGGAGTTCTTTTATTGTTGAAGTCTGGTTTCCTTGCCAATAGGACTTGGTGGTAACATCGAGGCCATAAAACATAGCTGCTTACTGGAGCTGTGTTTTCTTCAGAAACTGAAGAAACTCTTTTTAATGGCTTAAAAAAATAAAGACTAAAATTTGATATTTAGAAGCCTCACTGTTCATACTTTAAGTGTGTGCCCGCATGCACACACACACAAAGTATCCCTCTACCACACTCCCAGGTAAAAGGAAAAGAAAAAATAGATAAAGAAAAAAAATTTCCTCAATTTTAGAAACTAATCAAGTTATTTGGAACTGAAGTAAAAATATGCCCAACCATGAAGAGCAAAGCACCTTGCAAGTTAGTTAAGCCAAAATAACAGTGAAAAACAATTACATAGCAAAGACTGAAAATAATCACCAACCACTGTTGACCCACCACCATGAAGGAAGAACTGGTTGCACAGAAAGCTGACCAAAACCTTGAGATCACCACAGAAACTCATTAGATTTCAGGTATTAAACAAACTAAGAGCAAGAGAAAAAGAGAAAAATCCTATGAATTATCAAACTTCATTTCATAGACACACAACTTGAACAGATGCTACCAACATGACCACTCAACCAAATAATTCCCTAGGAGCTCTCCAAGCCACATACATTTATTCAGGAAATGATGAACCCTACTGATTACGCTCCAATAAGCCACAAAGTATTCATATTTGTGTACTAACTATGAATGTAAAAAAAAGACCCTGGAAATCTAAGCAAATAAAGTATCTTCTCTGTCATCAGATTCTCTCTCCATCCCCCAAAACGGAGTATTTTAATTTTTTGGGTTTTTTTTTCCGATTATAATCATGTTCCCCTTTGGGCTTATCTTCAGTCTTTAATGAAAAAACACATCCAAAGCACCAGCATTATGTTGTATGGAATAACATATAATGAATATATTTTCCTTACTGATCTGAGAAAAGGTTCTACTGACTAACACTGAAGTCCTTTTCAACAGAGGATCACCCACCACTTCCAATCATGCTAACCAAAATAAGGAGGGATGTCTGATGTTCTTCAGTTAAATAATTGCATTCCCTTCTTCATACATATCCCTTATTTTCCCAATCCCAGTATGACTATTCCATAATATGTTTCTGTTCATCTTACAAATATGAATAATTTGCTTTCAATCATATTTAAAGTATTCTAAAGATTATGGCTGGGAATTTAGAATACCATTAAGCAAGCAACATTTTATTCTGGTTTAAGGAGTTAACAAACCATTTCCTGTCATGCTGGTCTAACCCAGGATTCCTTGGAAGATTCTCTATCTCTGCCAGCACAGGACCAGAGGGAACAGAAGGAATCTCAGACACAGTAGATTTCACACCCCAACCCTGTGAATTATAAAATTACAAAAATCATCTATTTTGCCTAGATAAAAGGTTTCATCACCAATAAACAGAACATTAAAATGGAACACTACCTACAAACATAGTGCAAACAAATGCTTGAATGTTATGTACTACCTCAGATAGATAATAATCTAATTAAATATTAATATCTTATTCATTATATAGGATTTACTGGAACAGAAATTGTTCTACAGAGCACCCGTTCTATTTACAACATCTCAGATAATAACAGAGGGTTTCATTATCCACTTTACAGATAAAAAAAGAAAACACACAAAACCTTCCCAAAGTTATACCACTATGAAAATTCAATTAATAATACCACTACTTGTCATAATTAACTAGTGTTCGAGTGTTCAGAAGCTTAATATGATCTCACCTGTTGGGAGCCATTACTCTGAGTTGAAACATTATTGTGAACACTGTAATGGGGAAAAATATCTATTAAAAAGCCATACATAAAATGTGAAGGCTTCACACTATAAGATTATACATACAGTAATGAAAGTAGCTTTATTTTTAAAGGCATTAATTGTTTTGTTGCAAATAAAGAAAAAATTACTGTTGGTACCTATAACTAAGAATGTAAAATGCCCAGAAAACATTTGCTTTTATAGACAAATACTTGTTTTCTATAACCTGCTCATCTGAGGTGTCCATATACCTACATTTTAATTGTGCTTTAAATGTGTAGTTAACTACTAATCTTGCTTATTCATGGACGGTATCTATCAAAGATGGCAAAATGAAGAGCGGCACAAATGATACCTTAAATTCAAGGCATTAAGCACAATTTTCCACATAAACTTATCTGCGTCATTTCTTTTGCATACTTCTACCCTCTCAAGATTTTCCACTGTCAGCAATAGCTCAGTATTTTATAACTCAAAAGGCCTTAGTATAGACTTAAAGTTAGAAACCTCTCTGTATACTTTCCACTCCAAATGATTTATAAATATGTTTTTAAATTTTTAGTTTAGGCTGTATTCATTTCCCTCCTCCATCGCCTTCCCACAAAAAAACACTTAAAAAACTCAATCTAAAACAAAATAAATAAAAACAAACCTCAGAAGAGCTAAAAAAAAAAGAGAACAAATATTCAATGAAATAACTCAAAGATGACATACTATCACAACAAAATGATGGGAAGAAAGAGTTTATGGACTTCAGACCTTCTAACATAAGCATACAAGCATCCTGAGGTAAAGAATTCAACTAAGGCAACTGAAAATATGTTCAAAGTTTTACACACACACACACACACACACACACACACACACACACACACTTCCTTGAAAGTGAGAAAATAATCTACACATTTAATGAGAGAGAGCACTATGTTCCATGAAAAGGAGATAGGGAATTAAATACATTCAATCTCTTATTGTTAAGTTACTGTCTTTCAAGGATAAGAGAAGAATACTTAAGGTACCCCAAGGAGATTAAAAGGAAATCACTGCCAATATCTGGCTGGGACAGATCTCTTCATAGCAATACTCAAGAATATTATACCCAGGGATGCCTGAGTGGCTTAGTCGGTTAAGCATCTGCCTTCAGCTCAGGTCATGAACCCAGGGTCCTGGAATCGAGTCCCACATCAGGTTCCTTGCTCAGCAGGGAGCCTGCTTCTTTCTCTGCCTGCCTCTCCCCCTGCTTGTGCTTTCTCTCTCTGACAAATAAAATCTTAAAAAAAAAAAAAAAAAGAGTATTATACCCAGCCAAGATGTCATTCTAGTAAAAGGAAATGGGCAGGGATGCCTGGGTGGCTCAGTCAGTTAAGTATCTACCTTAGGCTCAGTTCATGATTTCAGGGTCCTGGGATCAAACCCCGTGTCAGGCTCCCTGCTCAGCGGGGAACCTGCTTCTCCCTCTCCCTATGCCTCTCCCCCCGCTTGTGCTTGCTCGCTCTCTCTCTCTCACACATAAATAAAATCTTAAAAAAAGAAAAAAGGAAATGGACAAACTCCGAATACAGCATCTAGGAGCCTTTCTTAGAGGGGTGGGAGCAAAACAAAAACAATCTGATGAAAGACAACCAATTAAGAAAGAACTCAAGAATGAAGAGGCTGGGGCACCTGGGTGGCTCAGTCGTTTAAGCATCTGCCTTCGGCTCAGGTCATGATCCCAAGGTCCTGGGACTGAGCCCCACCATCAGGCTCCCGGCTCAGAGGGGAGCCTACTTCTCCCTCTGACCCTCCCTCCACTCATACTCTCTCTCTCTCATTCTCTCTCTCTCTCAAATAAATGAGTAAAATCTTAAAAAAAAAAAAAAAAAAAGAATGAAGAGGCCTTGCTAAAGGCTAGGTGTTGAGAAGTGTACCCATTTTATGTCTTATTTTTTATTACCTACATCTCTATTACAAGTCGAGTCACCAGAACTTGCAGTAGTATTGCCTGGGTTCAAACCCAAGCTGTGCCACTACCACTAGTTCTACTCTCCAAACCTCAGGTTCTTCATTTGCATGAAACTGTTAGGAGGATTAAATGCATTAATATTAGCAAAACACTAAGAACAGTGATAAATAAAACTGGCCAAAAAAACTGAAAAAAAAAAACAAAAACTGGTTAGTGTACAACTGTTGTCAAGACAATTGCAAAGGATATACCTGCCAGGCATGACTTCTTTTGATTAACGTTGGTGTTCCCAGAACACATTATGCTGGTTTAAGTAACCCATAATCCCAGATTATGAAATCTCATCCAACCCACTTGGCTGGATGATCCCCCTGGTTACTCTTTGAAGCTTTTCCTTTAACTGAGAATAACTCCAGCAAGTGATAAGTAAAAGATGAATAATAACATGAAAAAAAAGTGCTTATAATAAGTGATCTTAATGGGATCATAGCCCCCTGTTTTCAAATAATTTGAAATGTAGAAAGCACTATTTTCTCATAATTACACACATTCCTTCACTTCCACTAACACAAAAGTAGGAATGAATACTTCTCATTACTGACCTAATTCTAGCTTCCCCTTTCAAAGGACCACCTGTAATAACTGACCCCTTTTGCTCTTATACTCTCTGTATTCATCACTTCCTCCTTCATTCCTTCTTTTCCATCTTTAAGATTCTGTCAGCTAAGCCTGTACAAAAAGTCTCTATCCTTTAAAATGTCACCTCTTCTTAGGATACTTTATATTAGTCAAGACTCATGAGGAATAGTTTGGAGATAAAATAGTATAAGGAAAACCACTGACATCAGCCAATTTAAAAACCTGTTACTCACACAGGCACAATACAAGGTCAAGAAGCTTTTTAGGTCAAATAGCTGTGCTTTTTCAAACAGTACTGTTTTCCATGGTTCACTGAAGCAAAACTGTTATTCAAATAGAACTACAAGGGCAAGAATGAAAGGGCATTCATGCCAGTCCAAATTCAGGTTCTTTCAAGCAGCATTATGAAGAGTGGTAAATAAACTTCAGGAGAGCTGGGTCCCCCTCTACATTTTATATCTAAAAGTTTATTGTAAATAATAATAATAATAAAGTATCATTGCTTAAATATCCTATTTCTGTTATGCTTTCCAAAGCCAAAAGCATTTTTCAAGCAAAGATAATAAAAATTAGTTATTAAAATTAAATTAATCTTAATTCTAAGAGAGACTATATAGTCATACTTAAGTTTTTGGTCAGAAATGTGTATCTCAAAAAAAAAATTTTTTTTTAAAGATGTTATTTGTTTGAGACAGAGACATAGAGAGAGAGAGAGAGAGAGAGAGCACGCACAAGCGCATGAGTGGTGGGGAGGGCCAGAGGGAGAGGGAGAAGCAAACTCCCCGCTGAGCAAGGAGCCCGACATGGGGCTCAATCCCAGGACCCTGAGATCATGACCTGAGCCAAAGGCAGACACTTAACCAACTGAGCCACCCAGGTGCCCCTCAAAAAATTATTTTAAAGGACAAATTCTTGCAAATAAAAACCTTAATTTTTCAACTACAATATTATTGCTTGAATACTTTGGTTACATTTCTGGTAAATTCACCAGGTTATCTTCCTTATTTTAAGGTCTAATATTCTGTCCCAGCCTCCCTTTCAGGTAAGCAAGACATAATCCATTACACAAAAATCAAACAAAATAGTTTAAAAACTACAGAATACTTTATCCATCATTTTTCTTAAAAGCATAGCTTATAAACAACTACATTGAAAGTAAAAGTGTACAACTCAGGAAAGGCAGAAAACTTTGTTTTTTACCTAATTAAAAATTCACAATAGAGAGAATACCTCACTTCCTCCCTACTCTATTCATTGACTTTTTAACAGCCTACTAACAAGCTAAAGAAACTTCAGGAGAAGTGCTTTTGTGATGAATCACTAATCACAGCCCGACTTGAATGGTTTTCTAAGTGGGAAAAAAAAAAAAAGAAAAAGAAAAAAACCAGGGCATCTCAAGGAGAGGCTGCCCATACTCAGTATCCCAAATTAAACGATTTCTACTTTTGAAGAAGCTCTAGTCACACATCTGCCATATAAGAGTAGACAAATTCAAGAGTTAAATAGATTTGCAAGTATGTCCTGAATCTGACACTTGGACAGACATTCCAGGAGACTGACACGTACCAACAGTTAAGAAGCATTATATGAAACTATACATTGTAATGTATACTATTAAAAATAATTGAGTCATCAGAAGTAGAACTTCTGGAATGGTGGTTTGAGGACTCTCTCCCTCAACAAACATTTAGCTGGTGAAAACTATCTGAAAAAAAAAATCATTAAAAAGCATACATCAGTGAATAAACATTTATTCAAGAAAACTAAGTCTGGCATTTGAGCCACAATTTGCTCTCATCCCTCATTCCCCCAAGTTCAATGTGGTGAAATCTTCACTCCATGTGGTGATCTATATGGAAATCAAGGAACATATTCCCAAGTAACCAAAGGTCAAGGAAGAAATCAAAAGAGAAACTGGAAAATAATTTGGGATAAATAAAAATGAAAACACAACATACCAAACTTACGGAATTTGATTAAAGCAGTGCTTGGAGGAAAATCTATAGCAACTAATGTTTTATTTTAAAAAAGAATAGGGGGTTCCTGGATGGCTCAGTCGGTTAAGTGACTGCCTTTGGCTCAGGTCATGATCCCAGGGTCCTGGGATCAAACCCCGCATCAGGCTCTCTGCTCAATGGGGGAGTCTGCTTCTCCCTCTGCATCATCCTCCCTGCTCATGCTCGGTCTGTCTCTCTTCCAAATAAATAAATAAATAAATAAATAAATAAATAAATAAAATCTTAAAAAAAAAAAAAAAAAAGAATAGGGGCACCTGGGCGGCTCAATCAGTTAAGTGTCTCACTATTGATTTTGGCTCAGATCATGAGATTGAGCCCTACATTGGGCTCCATGCTCAGTGCAAAGTCTACTTGTCCCTATCCCTAGTCCCCTGCTCCCACCCCCCAAATAACACGCTTTCTCCCTCAAATAAATAATTTAGAAAAAAAAAGGAATAAAGATCTCAAATAAATAACCTAATTTCCCATGTTAAGACACTATAAAAAAGAAAAGCAAATTAAACCTAAAAGTATAAGAAATAAAATAAAATATCAGAGGCACCAGGCTGGCCCGGTAGGTAGAGCATGCAACTCTCAACTCTTGATCTTGGGATCATGAGTTCAAGCCCCACGTTAGCATGGAGCCTACTTAAAATTTAAAAATTTTAAAAGAAAGAAAGAATATATCAGAGCGAAAATTAATAAACTTGAAAAACTGACAAGAATCAATGAAACCAAAAGCTGGTTCTTTGAAAAGGCCCACAAAATGGGCAAACCTTTACCTCAACTGACCAAGGGGGGAAAAAAAAGCCCTCAAAAATCACTAAAATTAGAAATGAATGAGAGGACATACATCACTGCCAACCTTACAGAAATAAAAAGGAAAAGAAATAAACATGAACAACTGCATGCCACTAATTAGGTAAATTAGATGAAATGGGCAAATTCCAGAAAGAAGAGAAATTCCCAAACTGAGTCAAAATAAAAAATAAAATCTGAATGGATCTGTAACAAGAGATTGAAGTAGGAATTTTAAAACTTCACACAAAGAGAAAGTCCAGGCAAGATGGCCTCTATAATGGTAAATTCTACTAACATTTAAAGAAGAATGCCAATTTTTATAAATTCTTCCCCCCAAAATAGGAAGGAAACATTTTCAACTCATTCTGTGAAGCAGAATTATCTTGACACTGAAATCAGATGAATTACAGGAAAACTATAGATCAGTATCTTTGATAAATACACACATACAAATCCACAACAAAATGCTAGCGAATAAAATCCAGCAACATAGGATATAAAGGATTATACACCATGACCAAGTGGGGATTAGGGGATTATCCCAGGAATAAAATTAATTGTTTATCTGCAAACAAATCTTTGTTCTTTGAGCTCCTTGTGGGCAAGAACCCTAATTTATTCATCCTTATATCCTCAGTGACAGGCCAATAACAAATCTATGTCATTCTCATTATAAATAGCATATCCACCCCCACCCCCATCTTTATTTCTTTAAACTGCTTTATTTTTCTTTGTGTCCGTTTTATCTGGGATTATGTATATTTTTGTTCGCTGCTATATTACCAATGCTCAGGGAAACTAAACACATTGACAAGGCTTCAACAAATATTTGTTTAATTAATGACAGCAACTACATAAATTCTAAATTCTGTTCCTAAGTTGTAAGGCATTACTCACCTGAGTTCTTCAGGTTTTGCTGTACTTGCTGACAAGGGAAAAAAAAGAAAATGTCCCATTAGTTTCCACTTACATTGTAAACAGCTTCACTATTCATAAAAGTAAGTCTGGACAGTTTTTAAGCCATATTACCCAATTACAGATTTAAAAGTCGTCATTTCACAAAATGTTCTATGATTCACATCATTAAAATCAATAATGACAATTATTTCCATTTTTAAACTAAACCAATAAAAAAAATATCATCTTCTTTTAAAACAGAACCACCTCCAAGCCTCCTAGAGTGAGGTAAGTGCCAATAAAACACTGTCAGTGGAAAATAAGAGGTAACTCAGGGTTTCAAATCATCAGGAACCAAAATGGTTTCATTAAAAGCTATGTATTATTTAATTCATAGTAATACCAAACAAAAATTATGAATATAAATCAGTTTTTTATGTCAAACATCGGGGTCATGGCAGATGTTTCTGGACAACTGGGATGACCCTAATCAGACATACTTAAAATTCAATCTGTATTTTAATATAAGCTCAGATTCAAACCAAACATAAGTTTTAGTTTCTCAAGTAAATCATGCTTTTTATTACATAATTAAAATAACTTAAATATATATTGATGTTAAAATTTAAACACTGTTCAAAAGAATCCTAATATTATAATACTATATGAAATAATTTTTACTTAAAATTTATTCATTATATACCAATGTTTTTTTTTAAAGTTCCTAAGGGTATTTGAGGGATGATTATTAATGAAATCTGGAAGTCAAAAAAGAGAAGGGAAAGTGTTACTCTACAGAACTAAAGTAGTTAATATGAACAAAAACTGAACACAAACTCAAAATAGTATCTGAATTGGGATTAACATAAAGTTTAATCTAAGTAACAATACAGGCAATTTTTCCTTCTATTTTCTTTTTTAAAGATTTTATTTATTTATTTATTTGAGAGAGAGAGAGATTGATCACGACCCAGAGGGAGGGGTGGAGGGAGAAGCAGACTCCCCGCTGAGTAGGGAGCCTAATGCGGGACTCGATCCCAGGACCCTGAGATCATGACCCAACCTGAAGGCAGACAGAGCTTAACCGAATGAGCCACCCAGGCATCCCCTTCTATTTTCTTATATCGAGTCTGTCATAACCAAAGTTAATAAACAAGGGTTCTTCAGTTGACTGGAATTAACTTAAGGTTCAGATAACTACCTTTCAAGTAAACATTACCAGCACATGATAGACTATCAAGGAAGAACAGTCTTTTGAAATAAGGTTGCATCTCACCTTTCATCTGTAGAGTTCTTCTAGAGTATCGTTTGCTGGGTCTTCTTTCAAAGGATGTTGATCTTCTTGCTTTATTGGTTTTTGTGGTCTGATACTCAGTTTTCCCACTAAAATAAATAAGGCATATTAAGAGGAATAAGAGAATTTAAGGCCTACAGTAATCAGATACCCATGAGAGAAAGTCTACATTGAGTTTGTCCTTAAAAGAACCACCCTGAGCTTCATCCTGAAGGAACTACTATTAACAGACTTGATGTCTCTCTTTACCACATCATTTTTCTACTCCTTAGGCTTGTGTGAAATACGCAATATGCAAATTATATTGTTTTTTCCTAAGCATGAATGTGCCTAGGAATGTGCATACGGAATAACTCTGGAATATCTGTACTTTTATGCAACTCCTTTCCTCTCCCTATTCATTCCCCTCATGCAAAGTATGCAATTAACTAAAGATTTTATTTTTTTTCTAATTGTGTTACACTTTTCAGAGTAATTTTCCAGAAATATTTAGAACTATTTTCCCACTCTTTGATTTTCATTTAAATTTTGTTAAGAAAATGCCTCCTCACTTTTAATATAGGTAGAATAGAACTTACTTTCATGAATCCCACACAATCAACTTGCCACAATACTGTTTATTATCCATTCATTTTTAAATCAGTGACTCTCGAGGCAAAACTCATTATCAATAATCTACTCACAGGTACACCAAAACATTTTAAACTTATGACCAACACACAAGGAGTCTATAAAAATAACATAACTTCGGGTTTATAAAGGACCAGAAATGTTACTCAGATTAATTTTCCCCTCAGTGCACAATAAATACCCTTTTTCTACACGGCATTCAGCTATTGCATGGAGACTCCTTAAAACTCTTATTATATGATTTTAAATTGGGGGTTAATTAATATATAAAGTTAATGTCAAGAGAGAGATAAAATCCATGATACCAGTACAACGCTTTCCTGTCTATTCAGGAAATTACAACCGATAACAATACCACTTTGTCTTTTATTTTGGCCAGTGGAAAACATTGGCAAACCACTTTGTTTCTCTATGCCTTGGTTTCTACATCTGTAAAAGGAGAGGTTAGCCTAAACTTTTTGGCTTTATGAAAGAACACAAGATATAGCAAGCAGCTATTGACATTCACCTATATCTAAATCGTGATCCTAGTCGAATAAATCCTGATCGATGAGAACTCTTTTGGACTGGGCCTCGGAGACGAAAGAATGCATGATGTTCCACAGCACATTTCCATAAATGTTTGCATGCTTTTGGATGATCCAGTCTAAAGACAAATGTATGCTCCTGCTCTTTGCCCTGGAAAAGAAAAGGATGTAAAGAGAGGTAATATTAGGTCAAACAGTTCTGCCCCTTCTTACTCAGCTACAAATACAACCACAGCAATACCAAGAATCCAATAATAAAGCATCTTAGTTTGCTCCCTGAAACTCACTCTCTATAGCTACCTATGTAAAAAGGCAGAGTTGAAATCAAACTGTCCACTTTCACAGCCAATATAAAATTATTCCTAAAAGGGTCCTCTCTACTTATGGGATCTCATTTCTCAGAGAAACAAAAACTGAGGCTTTATTTGCCACACTTTGGGATAATATACAATTATAATATAAAGGATCATACAAGCCTGGCAATATAGATCAATAGACTTAGAAACGTACACATTCTTCGTCAGAGTAACCATACTCGCAGGAATCTAATGATAATAATTAACATTCACAGGCACTTTTCTAAGGATTTTACATGGATTAATTCAATGAGTAGATACTATCATTAGCTCCATTTCACAGATAAGGAAACTGAAGCTCAAGAAATAAAGCCCAGGGGTGCCTGGGTGGCTCAGTCGTTAGATGTCTGCCTTTGGCTCAGGAAATGGTCCCAGGGTCCTGGGATCCAGCCCGGCATCAGGCTCCCTGCTCCGCTGGGAGCCTGCTTCTTCCTCTCCCACTCCCCCTGCTTATGTTCCCTCTCTCGCAGGCTGTCTCTCTCTCTGTCAAATAAATAAATAAAATCTTAAAAAAAAAGAAAGAAAGAAAGAAAGCCCAAGGTCACAAAGAGGAAACTAGAATTTGAACCTATTTATGCTCCAGAGCCTGTTTGTAACAAACAACTAAGCTTTACCATCTCTCTAAAGAAAAAGATTTTAAAACCAAAATTTATACCCAAAGACTTTCTTCACAATCTCATTTGTAATAGTAAAAATTGGCATATAACCTGAAATGTCCAAAACAAGAGAAATTATCAAATAAATAACATCTTTTAAAACTATAAAGATAAATGAATAAAAGATGAATGTACTATTGTTTATTCATATTACAGAATACTATATATAGGTTAAAATGAATGAACTGATCTACATGGTTACACCTGTTTAAGTAAAATAAGGCAACTGCAAAATATATATATATATGTAAATTTTTATGTAAATTTTGTGTGATTTTTTAATGTAAATTTTATATGTAAATTTTTAAAACGATTCCACCACATATTATGATGTATAAGAAAGTATGAGGATACCCTTCAAGAATGATGGTCAGCTACAGGAAAGAAAGGGACAAACTAGAGGGTTAGACCTCAGCTATACTGAATACACTGTTATTAATTTACCTATTTCTAAGAGATAATTCTGAAACAGCAATGACAAAAATGTTAATCTAGATGAGTGACGCGGCTATTACATTTATGACTTTCTGTACTTTCCAGTATACTTTCAATATTTTATAAGTTAAACTATTTTGTCATTTTAAAATATTATATAAACTCTATATGTATTTGCTTCATAACTCTGATATAGGCAAAGATTCTTAAATTTTAAGACTCAGAAAGTACCAACCACAAAGGAAAAAATTTATGAATTCTATTACTTTAAAATTAAAATGCTTTATTAAGGGAGGCAAAAGGCAAGCCAAGGAGAAGATACTTACAACACATATATCTGCAAAGAACTGATGTTCAGAATACATAAAGAACCTCAGTGAGGAAAAAAGCACATGACCCAACAGAAAAATGAGCAAAAGACTTGAAAAGACACTTCATAAAAGAGAATGCCCCAATACTCAATAAATATATAAATAAGTGCTAAACAAACAGTCATTAGGGGAATGCACATAAAACCACAAAATCATTCTACCACCAGAACGGCTAAAATGAAAAAAGGGAATATCAAACATTAGCAAAAAAAAGAACAAATGGAACTCTCTTATACTGCAGGTGAGAATGCTTGCGGGCACCTGGGTGGCACAGTAGGTTAAGCGTCTGCCTTCAGCTCAGGTCATGATCCCAGGGTTCTGGGATCAAGCCCTTCATTGGGTTCCCTGCTCAGTGGGGAGAGCCTGCTTCTCCTTCTCCGTCTGCCTCTCCTGCCAGCCCCCACCTCCCACCCACGTGGGCACGTGCACATGCTCTATTTCTATCTCAAATAAAATAAATAAAATCTTTTTTTAAAAAAAGGAACGTAAATTTGTATAAACACTTTTGAAAACAGTTTGGTAGTATCCACAAAAGCCAAACAGGTGCATATCCTAGTCTTCAAAGCAGCACTCTTAAGCACCGAAAACTAACAACTCAAATGTCCATCAACAGCAGGATGGATAAATAAGTGTGGTCTATACATAAAATGGAATACCATGTAACAGTAAGAATGAGCCAATTATAGCAACCTGCTTGCTACAAGAGGGCTGCGGCTGGAAATACAATGTTTAAATACAGAAGTTAGACACAAAGGGAGCAGTCAGTCAGGTTTCATTTAGATAAAGTTCAAAATATAAACAAAAACCAATGTATAGTGTTCAACTCAGGAGAGCGGTTTTACCCTTTGAGGTCTATACCTGGTGGGAGGCACAAAAGAGAGCATACCATTCTGGCAGTGTTCTATTTATTTTGCCATCTGGGTGCTAGTCATACAGGTGCTTGTGAAAACCAAACAAGCTGCACACTTGCTTTTGCACTTATCTGAATGTATGTTACACTTCAATAAAACTTACGAACAAAAAATATACACAGAAAAAAAATATGGGAAAGCATATACCCTCAAAGTAGGAAAAATCCTTGAAAGATTACCATGAAAGACTGATAAATTTGCCTATTCAAAAAATTTTTAAATACTTGGCAAAAATTACAATAAGTAATGTTAAAAGACAAACAACTATTACATAAAATATTTACAGTTTCTAGGACAAAGGGCAAAACCAGTAAGAAAAAGGCCAAATGACAAAATGGGCAAAGGATATGTACGAATTGAGAATCTGGAGAAAAGGAAATACAAAGAACTCAAATGTATGAAAAGATGTTCAATATCACTCAGAGTAACAAATAAAAATCAAACCTACAATGAAATTCCATTTTTCACCTTTCAGATAAAAATGTGACAACTCCGTCTGAGGAAAGAAGTTTGATCCTTTATAGGATCTCTGTATCCAGGACAAACACGTATTGGAACCAGCATAACCACCTCCAGGAAATTATCCTACAAATACTTGCCAATGTACAAATTCATGCATATATAGTGAATAAATGCTAAGTGAGAATTTATTAAATAAATTAGGGTACATCCATACAGTAGAATACTATGCAGTTTGTTTTTTAAACAAGACCAAAGAAACAGTCTATATAGTCATATGGAAAAGATTCCAAAAGTTATAACATAAAGTTTAAAAAGGATTAGTACAGAAGAGTCTAAAAGCATGGTAACTTCTGTATAAAAAAGAACTGATATACACATTTGTGTGCGTGTGTGCATAAAATACCTTCAAAAAGATATCCAAGAAGCTAATACTATATAAGATCAAATCTAAAATGCCATTGATTGTAAGATGCACAATTATCTTATGGCCCAAATAAGAACAAGTGTCACCAATTAAATTATGACCATATTTCCTTATCACATACAATTATATTTTATTCTTCTTGAAGAACTGCCTTTAGGTTTAGAGAGAAATATCACTGAATCATATATGGGCTTACATAAAAAGGAAAATATTCGTAAAATAAGTTTTTAGGTGCAAAATCTGCCTCTTCTGAATCACTGTCAATTCATTTGTTAATAATATAATGATCATCCTCTGTACCATCAATAGATTTCTTTTTAAAATGCTCTATTGCATCTATGATTTCCTTCTAAGCTGTGTGATAGGGCAATCCTTTGCATATATTGTGGTAATAAAACTCAAAACTTGCAAAATTACTGTTTTGTTTAATTTTCAGAATCTTCTTTTAGGTTCTCTGCTATGTAGTCCTTCTCACACATCATTGTGCATACAAGTCTTTTTGACATTTGCCTAACTTGTTTTTATCTATATCCATCTATATGTATATATGTCTTTCAATTTACTTCTTTGCATGCAAGAGTTACTTTTATTTATTCATGATTCTGTGAGTTTTGCCAAATGCATGCAGTCTAGCAACTACCACCAAAATCCGGTTACAGAATAGTTCTCTCATGCCCCCAGATTCTCTATGCTGTTCCTTTGTAAACAAGCCTCCTCATTCTCCCTAATCCCAAACAATCAGTGATCTATTCTATTACTACGGGTCTGCCCTTCCCAGATCATCATATAAATGAAGCCATACAAGTCATAATCTTCTGAATCTGGCTTCCTTCACCTGGCATAATGCATCTGAGATACATCCATATTGTGTGTATCAATAAGGAACTAGAGTTAACCAACAAAAGAGTAATCCTTATTTTAGAAGGCTTTATTAAAGAATATTAGACTTGAGTTACCACATAACATCATCATTGTTAAAAAAGTAATGCAAAGTTCCTACCTGATCATCATCTTCTACAACCACCAGGGTTAATTTATTCTTCTTAAAATCCAATCTGGTTATTTTGGGCCTATAATAATATCAGAATAAAAGCCAGATTTCAAATAAATGTGCTCTAAGTTAAAAGAAAATGTTTGTTGTTACTTCCAGCACATTAATCATGTAACTGCTAAAATGAAAACTGATAAGAGGGTAAACATAACCTGTACTGCCCACCAACAAAGCCTCCAATCTAAAAAATACTTAGGATAACAGAAAAAAACATTTCAAAAGCAGCATCTCTAATAAAACCAATGCTGTACGTATATCAGACATTAAAAATGTTAAGAAAAAAAGAAAATGAGGAAATCCAAATATATATTTTATAGGCTGCCAGCTATGGTGCAAGAGATTCTCCAGGCCTAGTAAAGCACCAGCATAAGAACTAGATACAGGAAAGAATATAAAGCTTTGTTAAGGGGCGCCTGGGTGGCTCAGTCGTTAAGCATCTGCCTTCAGCTCAGGGCGCGATGCCAGGGTCCTGGGATCGAGCCCTGCATTGGGCTCCCTGCTCTGCTGGGAGCCCGCTTCTTCCTCTCCCACTCCCCCTGCCTGTATTCCCTCTCTCGCTGGCTGTGTCTCTCTCTGTCAAATAAATAAAATCTTTAAAAAAAAAAAAAAAAAAAGCTTTGTTAAAAGGCATAAAGGAAAACAAATTCTTGATTAGGGCCTTCAACTCTATTTTCTTTATCAATTTTGGTTTGAGAAGTACAACTATAATCTTAAAAAAAAAAATTTTTTTTTAAACCTCACTTTATGGCCCCTTTTCCAACTCTATCTCTCACCTGTACTAAAATCCTCAACAACCTACCTCATGTGAACTCTGTACTTTTATGAACTGTGAATGTCAAAACAACACAACTCTCAATCTAATTTTCACATATAACCTATATAAAAAATATAATTGTAAGACATAACTTGTTTACAAGAGTTGTACTAAAACAATAAGTATAATAGGTAGAGGAGGTGGGAAGAGCTAGTACTTTTTTAGGTGTAACAAATACTTACATAATGCCTATGAAGTGTCAGGTACTCTTATTAAGTATTTTACATGTATTAATTCAAGTGATTCTCACAACAACCTTAAGAGATGGTACAAAAGATGCTTTCTTTATCTCACCGCCTACAGCATTCTCTGGCCATGAAGCATGTTTCATCTGCCCACAGGGCAAGCTGGAAGTGTCAGAGAATTAACACTCGAGAACTGGATAAATAAATACCCCAGAGCTCCTTCACCTATCAAGGGACAGTTATGAAGGTGCTCCACTGAAGTCCCTCAGAAAGTCCCTAACGGAGACACCTGGATTCAAAAATAAATGAAATATTATCTTCAACTTTTTGAGGGAAAATAATTTTCAACCTAAAATTCTATTCTCAGCCCAATTATCAAGAAAGCTTAAGAGAAGAATAAACCATTTTAAGGTATCCAAGGATTCAAACAATTTACCTCCTACACCTGCTTTTCTTAGGCAGGTACTTGAGGCTATAGATCAGAATAAACAAAAGGAAAGAAAGGAAAATATGGGAAGAAGACACAAAGGATCCTAGCTGAGAGAACAGATAAAAGCTGCAGAGTAGCCTGAAGAGCAGACAGTTCCAACTGGAACAGAACAATCATTCGATGTAACCCTGAGGATTTGAAAGAACTTAAGGATAAGACAAAGGCAGGTAATTCAAAGGGCTGTGTGGGGTGTGCGGTGTGTGAGAGTTGGGGGGGGTGGTCAAGAACTTTGGGAAAAACAAAAACCTGTACAGGAAAAAATAAATGTAATCCAGTTGTGAGTTCAAGGATTTCCGGACTGATCAAAAGAAAGACAAGATCATGAGACAGCAGTCTTGTGCAACAAACTTTACTAAGATGTTTGGACAGGATTGCATGAGAAGGGAAGTCCTTGACAACAGGACACCTTCCAGAGGCGGCTGCACAAAGTTACCACCAAAGAAGGAGAAGAGGGCAAGAGAACTTGTAGGAGAGAGGAGAATCAGGGAAGGGGCTTAGGTGTCTACTCAAAGGCATTCAGCAGCAAGCGGGGAGTGTCTGGGTCAGAGAGCTCCGAAGGGCAGCAGTCGTTTGGGGTCTTTTAGAGCTACAGGATTTGTCTTATCTAAGACTAGCAGACGTCAGGTATAGCTTACAGTAGGACATCCAAAGCAGGCAGGCTCTAAGTCATTAAAAATATACCAATTGGGCTACAAGCAAAGTAACTGGGTGTATAGAAATTTGAGTTTCATGCTGGTGGGCTTTGAGCTAACAATCCTGGCATGCTGTGAGCAAGTAAACAACACAGGGACCCATCTTCAGCTCCTGTATGTAATACCAGTACACTACGAAGACCTACACCAATTCTGACACAGGGATAACAATATGAACACTATTTCCTGATTTTCAATTCTTAGAACAAACCAGGCAAGACGTGAAGAACTTAACTATGGCTACGAAATCCAAGTAAAATCTGTCCTTGATATAAAACGCAAATATAATTTAAAAATATGAATGATAGAAATTGGGACCTAAAAAGAGAAGCACAGCTTAAAGGGAGGGGTAAATATCTTCCTTTTACACACCAGGGAGTAGGGAATAATCAGACTGTGGAACAAGAAGTACTAAAAAACAGTGATGTAACTACATGACAGCAGAGTGTCCACGTAAACAATACATGTAGAAATATAAAATATATCAAGAGATGTATATATTCTGACATACCTTGAAACTAATGGAAAAATGGATGGAAGAGTTTAAAATTTACTTCTGGGGTGGGACTAAAGATGGGTAAGGAGTATGATGGGAGAAAGCTGCTTTTCACTTACAATCTTTTCAGAATCATCTGATTTTCAAACTCAATTTTATGTGCTAACTTGACAGAGATGTTTTTTACTCATTAGAAAAACAAAACAGTAAGTATCTATAACATTAACTCTGCTTACCAAAAAAATAAGCCAATTTTGGTCTCTCCTTCAAAAACAAGGACTCCTGTTGGAGTTAGTCCCAAGCTATAGTCATTCCCATCTCTAGCCTAATTTAAGGAGAACAAAATGTGTTAGCTTTATTAGCATAAAACAGATTTCACATTTTCATAAACAGTTTATTTTCACATTGAATTATATTAACTATATACAGGCTAATATTAATATGCAAAGTGTTTTCAATAATCAGAATACCCAAAATAACATTCTCAGGAAAATTCATGCATACATTTACTTTACTGTAACACCATAGTCTTAAGATATGTAGTCACTGAAAATACACTGTGGTACAATTCCACTACAAAGAAAGCTCTTTGCAGATTCTGCCCATATTCTATTTACCACTTGAATTACAAATTTTTTAGAAGACTGCCTTTCTGGAAAAATTTAGCTATTTAACCCAGAAATAACTTAAATCACCATACAAGCTGTATTACATCTTATCAAAGTCCTCTCAAGCTATAAATTTTCAACTTTGCTTCCTAAATTATTTTAATTTTTAAACAGTCTACTCAGCTTAAGTGATACAAGATGATATGAATGTGAGGTAGAAGAATAAAAAGTGGTTTAAAAATCTAAAAAATATAATAATAACACCTTAAAAGCACAGATATACCTTTTTGGAGATTTTTATTGTTTCTCTTCTTTCTTACAATGAGCCTTTATGTGAGATTCTCATATTTAATCTCAACCTTTACAACACATCCAACGTACCCAGTGCTATACTATGCCATCTCCATGCATTCCGTCATACTGAAAAATGCCAGTTACCTTGACTCTTGAAGGAACAAACGTTTTAAAAAGCATCACAACACAGTGCTTACCTTGACCACATGCATATCAACTCCATACATTTCTAACCATTTGGCTTTATTCAGGTAATTGGTTTCAGCTTGTGCTGGTGTCTGACCTCTGAAATTTAAAAAATAATAATGTTTAAAATAATAATATAAATTTTATACCAAGAACAAAAATAGAAGAAAACAAATATAAACTTATTGCAGCCATGTTAAAGAAAAGTGTGATCAAATGTCAAGTACCTGTATTCCTTCCATTTCTCAAAAATAGCCAGCTCCATCTCTTCAGTCTGAATGGGCACAAACCTGAACTCAGATACAAGTTCAGGACTATGCTCGGCAAGATCATAGTCACCAAGTTCAGCTATAAACATAAGTTCCACAAAGTTATATTTTGTTAATAAGTTTATTTCCTTTTGAATCTTTCTTCAAAACTCATTTTATTAATAAAAACTGCTAAGATTAGAAAGATTCTTTTCTTAAACTACCAGTAAGTCATAACACCCAGATCATTCCTAAAAATAAATCTAACTCAGACTAACAACCTGTCAATGTCTATACACACAATCACATACTTGTGGTTGGTGGTATATTTTCAAATAAATGTGTTTCTGTTCATTTATTTCATACCTTATAATGTTTAGCTTTTGAAAACTTTTTATTCCTTAGAGAAATACCTTTTGACCTTATAATAAACCGACAAAAATATTTAGCAACCTTTAAAAAAACAATTAGCAGGTATCTATTAAGAATCTAATAGGCAGAGGGGCACCTGGGTGGCTCAGTTGGTTAAGCATCAGACTCTTGATTTTGGCTCAGGTCATGATCTCACGGTCGTGAAATTGAGCCCTATGTCAGGCTCCGCACTAGGCGTGAGCCTGCTTAAGATTCTCTCTCTCCCTCCCTCTCCCCCTTCCCACCGTCGGCTTGTGCACATGCTCTCTACTAAAAAGAAAAAGAAAAAAAGAAAGAAAGAAAGAATCTAATGTGCAGAGAACATGACATCATATACCACTAACAGTCTCGGGCTGGGGTGCCTGGGTGGCTCAACTGGTTAGGCGTCCAACTCTTGATTTCAGCTCAGATCATGACCTCAGGGTCATGGGATCAAGCCCCAGGTCGGGCTCCATGCTCAACACGGAGTCCGCTTCTCCCTCTCCGTCTGCTCCTCCCCCTACTTGCACTCTCTCTTTTCTCTCTCAAATAAATAAATAAAATTAAAAAAAAAAAAAAAGTCTCTGTCCTCCTGGAATTGTAAATTGTTAATTGTAAAGAAATAACTGAAAGAGGGGTGTCTGGGTGGCTCATTAAGTGTCTGCCTTCGGTTCAGGTCCAGGGTCCTGGGATCAAGCCCTGCATCATGCTCCCTGCTCAGCAGGGAGTCTGCTTCTCACTCTCCTTCCCCACCCCCACCCACCCCCACCCCCATTCATGTGCTCACTCTCTCACAAATTAAATCTTTAAAATTTTTTTTTAAAAATTAAAAAGAAACTGCAAGAAAAATTAGTAAAAAAATATTTGGGGAAGGGAGGCAGTAGGAAAAAATCTGGAAAATGCACAAATATTTATGTGCCCATCTGTGGTTATCTCTGAACTGTGGGTTTGGGGAAGCAGGGTAGGTGATTCTAATTTTCTATACTTTAGACATCTTTCATTTAAAAGAATATTTTACTTATTTAAAAATTAAACTATTTCCACTTTTATTTAAAAAAATTCAGCTGTGTAGGAAGAAATACATAGATCTTGAGATAATAAGATAATAACTCATTTATTGAACATTGATTCTACACATTAGACATATTACACATATACTGTCATCTATTTTCTCAACAACCTTGCAGAATATTTATCATCATGCCTACTTTATTACTAAGAAACTGTTTTTTTGTCTGGACTATAATGTTTTTTAAGCACCAAACCAAATTTACTATCTAATGTTGTTCAGGATATACACTAAAATGGCAAGGAGGGGTGCCTGGGTGGCTCAGTCGTTAAGCATCTGCCTTCGACCCAGGGCATGATCCCAGGGTCCTGGGATTGAGCCCTGCATCCGGCTCCCTGCTCTGCTGGGAGCCGGCTTCTTCCTCTCCCATTCCCCTTGCTTGTGTTCCCTCTCTTGCTGGCTGTGTCTCTCTCTGTCAAATAAATAAATAAAATCTTAAAAAAATAAAAAAATAAAATGGCAAGGAAAAACTGAAAGTATGAGGAAAAGTTAATAACAAAAATTATTCTGATAAAATATAAAATCATAAATGAGAAACAAAGAACTCATTTTATGAAGATGGGAGTAGTACTTCAGCAAATTTATTCTTAAGGACCTTAAGACAGGATTTGACAAACTATTAGACACAGGACAAAGAGATCCACAAGATACGACATGAAGTGTGAAGGAATCATGTAAATAATGGTGCCACGGATGAAAGAGAAAGTAGGAAACAGCTTTAACTTAGGGAAAAAATGTGATAAGTAGAGTTAAGAGATAACAAAATAGAGCCACAATGCATGAATCAAACAAGTATTTAGTAAGCACTACTTTTTTGTTTTGTTTTGTTTTTTTAAAGATTTTATTTATTTATTTGATAGAGAGAGAGAGAAAGAGAAAGCACAAGCAGGGGGAGTGGCAGACACAGGGAGAAGCAGGCTTCTGCTGAGCAAGGAGCCCGATGTGGGACTTGATCCCAGGACCCTGGGATCATGACCTGAGCTGAAGGCAGATGCTTAACCAACTAAGCCACCCAGGCGTCCCAGTAAGCACTACTTTGAACAGTGTATTGTTAAATACACAAAAATGTAGAAAGTCACATTTTCAGGAAGCACATACCTTGGCTATCATGACACTTACACAGTGAGACACAGAATATATGAGGCCGGAAGTGGCCGAACACGAACATTGACAAAGACAGCTTTTCAGTAGATAAAAGGTTTAGAACTATCAACCTCATATAGGAATTAATAAAATGTAAAAAGTGTGCTTTCAAGAAAAAATGCATGCAGTTATACACTTCTGAGTATTACAATCATAGAGGCATAGCATTTCCAAGCTAGTATTGGACTTTTTGCCGATGAGAAAACAAATCTTAATTTGTAGACAGACTAGGATAATAGATGGAGGCAGGTAGATAATTTACTCTAGTGACAAATTTTTGAAGTACAGAAATTTCTTCTGGTCACCAATCCCTCTGTCAACAGGAAAATATGCTTTCTTAAACAGTGGAAGCACGAAATAAGCAAAAATATTAGGTTTACCATAAAAACATAAAAATTTAGTCTTACTATTATCCATACAATTGCAAATAAATACTACTGATCCTAGAGGGATTAGGGATAAATATGTAATCACCAAAAAAGTATAAATGCCTTCATAACCATTAAATTTTACTTGTATTCTAGTATATATAAATATTCAAATAGAATATTTATGAACAGAATATTTGTGAATGAGGACCAAAATTATAGTTTTCTTAAAATGTCAATTTTTCAGGAAAAAAAAATACATAAGCTTGCGGCGCCTGGGTGGCACAGCGGTTAAGTGTCTGCCTTCGGCTCAGGGCGTGATCCCAGCATTATAGGATCGAGCTCCATGTCAGGCTCCTCCGCTATGAGCCTGCTTCTTCCTCTCCCACTCCCCCTGCTTGTGTTCCCTCTCTCGCTGGCTGTCTCTATCTCTGTCAAATAAATAAATAAAATCTTTAAAAAAAAATACATAAGCTTAACAGTATTTGGTCGTTATAACAAGGTACATAACAGGGGCGCCTGGGTGGCGCAGTTGTTAAGCGTCTGCCTTCGGCTCAGGGCGTGATCCCAGTGTTCTGGGATAGAGCCCCACATCAGTCTCCTCCACTAAGAGTCTGCTTCTTCCTCTCCCACTCCCCCTGCTTGTGTTCCCTCTCTCGCTGGCTGGCTGTCTCTGTCAAATATATAAATAAATAAAATCTTTAAAAAAAAAAAAGTACATAACAGTGAGTTTTTCATTAATCTCATTTACTGGAAAATCCTTTTTGTATTGTTAAAATAACCATCAGGAAATTTAAAACATACTCTAAGTATTTCTTTCATGGATTCATTTTTAAGAATAAAACTAAAGAAAGCAAAATATGTGACTATTGCAAAAATTTACTCCTATATCCTTGCATTTTTTTCAAGGAAAAAAATAGCAGAAGTTCCCATTATACTTATCAAATTATCAAATCAACTGCAATTTTTGTTTGAAAACAAGGTACAGATGAAAAGGGAGCAAATAAAATCAAAAGGAAGAAAGAGAAGGCAATGTTCTAAAACAAGTAAAAGTACTAGTTAGGGTTGGATATTGACACAAGTTTACACAACAACAGCAGTGTTACTTTTCTTGCACATCACTTTGAATCTTGAAATTCTTAACTAAAAATATACAAAAAAGAATTATGTTATTTTTTTTTTAAGATTTTATTTATTTATTTGAGAGAGAGAGCACAGCAGGGTGAGAAGCAGAGGGAGAAACAGACTCCCCTCTGAACAGGGAGCCCGATGTGGGCTCGATCTGGGGACTCCAGGATCATGACCTCAGCCGAAGGCAGACACCAAACCGACTGAGCCACCCAGGTACCCCAAGAACTATGCTTTATTCTTAACAGGTAAGAACTGCTTACCTTGTAGATTATAAGCTGCCAACTGAACTGCTGTATCAAAGGGACACTCTAATCTGAGACCAAAACACAAATTTGTTAGACAAGTCAACTTTACAAGCTTCATTTTAAGATAAGTGGAAATAATACATACTTTGCGTTGATAATTTCTTTTTCGTAATTAACTATGAATTTATTTTTCAAAATTATTTTCAATTACTTAAAATGTGGTTTACCTTAAACAACTAATACTCACTTTCCACTGAGAATATCCTGTTTTAACTGAAGAACAAATAAATACCTAAGAAAAAAAAAGGCACACATTTAACTAAACAGAACAATCTACTTTGAAAAATAATCTTACCCTTCTAATTTGAGAAGAAACATTCTTAATTACAGAATTTTACCTGCAACAGAATCTATAAAAGAAAAAAATATGGGAAAAAAATGGGGTGATAAGCATCAGGAGGATGGTAGCATGTCCACAAAGCCACAGAGTACAGTACAACCACCTTAAGATTAAAGGTTTTAAGCAAATTATTGAAAATGAGCTCTGTGATCTCATTTAACATTACGCTCACAACAATACAAGTTACTTCATATGTGAAAGGAACAGGGCATGTACGTAAATATGGAGATGAGCTACAATCTCACTGGCAGAGTATTCAAGAGGAAACCCTTCTAAAGGGACTCAGCAACTCAGTTTTTACTTAATAAGCAGTATGTGTGTATGAATCATGGATTTACCACACACAGTCAGTGAATAAATATGAAGGAGGTAGGACAAAATAAAAATAATTGTATATAACCTACTTAAAGTTTGTTTAAAACTATTCAAACCACATCAGGATCTAATATTTTTCATCAGTCAACGGCATTTCAATAGGTAAAGTCAGGAGTCAATTTGAATAAACTCCCAGTGGCCAAAGATAGATCATTTTGAACATCAACAAACATAACACCAATAAATACAATATGGCAATATAGTCAAACACAGCAGTCCTGTTTAAAATCCATGAGCTGATAATGATACTTAAAAAAAAAGAACTCACTAGTTACCTTTAGAGGATGCTAGGGAACCAACTCTTTATTTTGAAAATTGATAAAGGAAAAAAAAAATCCTACTCTTTAAAACACTGTCCCAAAATGAAATTCTATTGTCTGAGCTCTTAACCAAAGGCAAGAGATCCATTTCATTAGCAGTCTACAAGCTGGAAAGAATTATAAAGGCAATCTTCCAACACCTTTAGTTAGCTGACCAAAACTTCACCCTGTACAACTTGTGGTCTTACCGTGTTAGCTCTTCACGAAGATTATTTGGTTCTGAGGAATAAAATTTAACTCGAAGATGCAGACAATAGGGTGAACCAACTGTCATTAAAAAACAAAAACAAACAAAAAAATACTTTAACTTTTTATGTAACTATTCAAAGAGTAAGAATTTTCAGTCAATAAATTTGTCAAAAAGTCTACTGAAGTGGGGACAGAAGATAACAGATTATTGTGGCACACACCAAAATACCGTACGGCTTACACCTAACACAAAAGATCAATAAGTAGATTTTTTAAATGTACCAACTATCATATACTACTATCACAATCTCCAAGAATAGATAGCTCTAAATTAATTCCCACAGTTCTGGGCAAAACGCATCAAATAAAAATCTTGACTGTGCAATCTAACAGCCCTAAAAATCTGGCAAGCTGTATTTCTTGTGAGTACTGAGTAATGCCTAGGTTATTAACTGCTCATGGCAAATTCCCCCCACACTTTCCAATTCATTTCACCTACTTCACTAACTTCTAAATTCTCAGTGGTCCCATTATGTTGTAAAGACAAAAGTTGAGATGCTCTGAAACCTCTTACGACAAAGGACAAACTGGATTACAAACCAGACATTGGTATCTTCCCCTAACTACTGCTAGAAATAATAATAACAATTTATGTGAATTGTTTCACTTCATTACTCTTAAATTTTAAAAGTTACTTCTTTAAAGTCTCAAAACATTTTATAGAGTAGGGCAGATGCCAAACAGGAAAATTTCAACATATATAATTACTAAAAGTTAAGCATCTCATGAGAACTCAATCTCCTTTGCAAACTGCAAGTCTTTCTCCGGGAAATAAACTGTAAAGCACTTGACTTGGGATTACTATTAACCCTATATTAACTTAGGGGGTGGGTCAGTGTATCAAATTGAAATTATCTTTAGAAAGTAGAGATGCTAAGAAATTCATCTGAAATATGATTTCTTTATTAAGTCTGAAATCAGAGCTTCTAATATATAATTACATATAATTAAATTCACTTTTTAGTCACAATTTTTTCAACACTTACTTTTTACTTGCTTTTTGATGCTCTTAGTACCATCTAGCCAGTGCTGAAAACAAAAGCAAAAATCAGATGTGCAGCAGATGACAGAACTAACATTTTCATTTTAATAAAAGTTAATTTTCATCATGCTTCAGTGATAACCACAAGGAAATATTTTCACAAGAGAAAAAAAAAAGTGAGAATGAAAATTGGGGGAGGATTATCTGCCCCAACATCTACAGCAAACTTATGACACACAAGCAAAAACTGACCTAGGCTTTTTTTTTTTTTAAGATTTTATTTAAGAGAGAGCGAGCGAGCAAGCAAGAGCGTGGGGGCAGGGGGAAGAACAGAGGGAGGGGGCAAGCAGACTCCACATTGAGCACAGAGCTCTACGCGGGGCTCAATCCCAGGACCCTGAGATCATGACCTTAGCAGAAATCAAGCAACTCAGCCACCCAGGTTCCTCTCAGATAAAGGACTTCTTAAAACATTTCCTCAGCTCCCTCACAGTAACAAGGATGGTATTTTAAATTCTGCCCTTAGTTTTCCAATTTCCCCCAAAAATGACTCTTTCAAAAATGTTGAAATTAGAAGAAAAGTATCCTCAAATTCCATTGCCTGGTTCATTCTTGTGATAAAAACGTAAGATTTACTAAGAGATCATAACCAAAAATGAGGGGAAATAACAGTGTCACTTAAATTTTACAAAACAGATACTACTCAAAAGTAGTACTCTTTGAAAGAGCCTACACAATAAAATTAATCTAGCTCATAACTAAGGCCCCACCTATTAAATGAAGCAATCTTTGCTCCTTGACTTTACAAACAAAAAATGTTAACACTGTGACTAGCAGACTTCTGGGTTCAAAACTAACAGCCTTTTGATTTCTGTAACCTCCCCACTATGAAATGTCCGTTAACACAAACAGACTTTAAGAGGCAATTCCAGAGGCTTCCAAAGATAAACCATTCCCAGCTCACTTCTCACTATTAATCCCTTTACAACACCAAACCTAACAGCGGCAGGATGCACTCATCCAACTAAGACATGTATGATTGTGTTCTCTCCAGCAATGCTTACAATTCCAAGCACCCTAAAAACGAAAGGAGTGCTCTTGTGCTAACTAGTTCACAGAGCTAAAGAATCCAGTTTCAGAAATCCAGATAGGCAAAGAGTGGGTAAACAAGGCTGCATTGTTAATAGCCTTGTAACCGTTTGTTTTTCTTGCCAATTATTTGCCTAGCCTCTTCTCTCCACTCTCCCCCAAGATCCAAAAGTGAAATTCACAAAATTACCAGTGTGCAAGCAAAGTACCTCTTCATGTTGAAATAAGATGCTCAGTAAACATTTCAAAAGGCAATTAAATACTATGCAATATTTTCTCTGGATTCCACGTGTGTAGGCTACTTGGCCATTTCTCATCTTTTTTTTTTTTTTTTTTTTTTAAGATTTTTAAGTAATCTCTACGTCCAATGTTGTGCTCAAACTCACAACCCCAAGATCAAGAGTTGCATGCTTGGGGCGCCTGGGTGGCTCAGTCAGTCAAGTGTCTGCCTTCGGCTCAGGTCATGATCTCAAGGTCCTAGGCTCAAGCCCAGAGTCAGGCTCCCTCCTCAACGGGGAGTCTGCTTCTCCCTCTCCCTCTGCCTCCTCCCCTCTGCTCAGGCTCTGTGTCTCTGTCCCTCTCTCATATAAATAAATAAAATCTTAAAAAAAAAAAAAAAAAAAAGAGTCGCATGCGCTACTGACTGAGCCAGCCAGGAGCCAGCAGCCATCTCTCATCTTTTAATAAATTCAGCTGGACATCCATTTCTAAGTCTATTTCAAACTAGCAACTGTTCAGTTTTACACATCCCTCCAACAGAATCCTAGGCTAGCCAGTAGAAATGCAATTCAGCCTATTAGCAGAAAAGATTTCAACCTAGTACAGCAAAAAGTCCATCCATCATGGCCAATGCCAGCAACGCAATATCCAAAAATCCCAAACTTAATTATGTTAATACCTACTACAGCCTGATGCCAATCACATATTGGGTATAAGATAAAATTAGTTTCTATACCCCAGATAGTCTTCTACCCACAACAACTTCTACCCAGAAGTTGCTCCATCTTCAGGTTTTATCTACTCTACTGCAATGAATTAACAGGTATCTGCCGGTTATCTGGGCAGTCTTACGTGCCTATGGTTAGGGAGACCCCTACACTATAATGAGTGCAAATGAGCACAACTCTTCCAGGAGGCAATTTAACGATGCCTTAAAAATAACTGTCTTTGACTCAGCAATTCTACACCTAGAAATAATTATGGATGTGCACAGATTTACTTACAATGAATTATGTGAAAGAAAGTTAAGACAATATATATTTTCAACAAGAGTGAACTGGTTAAATAAAGTATTTCAATACAATAGAACTCCATGCAGCAATTAAAAACACGGAAAGCAAGTATTTAAGGATCTGGAAAACTATAACATATTGTTAAATTTTAAAAGGCAGATTATAAAATATAATTGTTTTGTCAAAATGTACAAGTTTATATATAAAAATATGCTTTTTTCTTTTGGACTGAGATAATCTATAACAAAACAGTAACAGATATCTCTAGGGGGTGGATACTGCTGGTGATAATTTTTCTTCTTTGTGCTTTCTTCTATTTTCAACTCACTCTACAATGAGCACGTATTATTTAAAATACAGACCCCTTATTTTAATATGTTATATAAGTAATATATTCAGATGGTTTAATTTTGGGGTAGTATTAAAAGCTATATGGTCAACAGTTCCTCTCCTCCCTGCAATAGGCCACCCCCCATACACCCAATTTCTATCACCACATGCATCCTCCAACAAGACATTATTGGTTTCTGACTCCATCCAGAGTTTCTTCAAACAGGGAAGAAATGTATTGGTAGGGGCGCCTGGGTGGCACAGCAGTTAAGCGTCTGCCTTCGGCTCAGGGCGTGATCCCGGCGTTATGGGATCGAGCCCCACATCAGGCTCCTCTGCTGTGAGCCTGCTTCTTCCTCTCCCACTCCCCCTGCTTGTGTTCCCTCTCTCGCTGGCTGTCTCTATCCCTGTCAAATAAATAAATAAAATCTTAAAAAAAAAAAAAAAAGAAATGTATTGGTAAGACCTAGAGAACATTAACAATAGACTGAACATCAATAGGCTAACTATAAATTTTGACAGAATAAACTTTGAGGAATATAAAGAAGGAAGAAACATCAATGTAAGATCACATGCTATTTCAAGAACAATCTACAATCTTTCTTAGACGGTTATGACTTAAATTTCTTCCTGTTTAAGAACACGTAAGGGCTACTCTCAAAAATACACCTTTAATCTTTAATTTGTACCACACTCTTCTAAGAAGCACATTAAACATAAAATCACCCAGTGAGATAAAGGATCAGAGTTTCCTTCCAAGCAGGCATTTTAATCTCTTCTTTACCTGCATATAATAACGACTTCAATATCTGCACTCCCTTAAAATGACCCAAACTCAGATAATGCATCAAGCACATTTTAAAGTGAAATTTAGGAGCTGGGGAGTTCTGAGTGACGTTTTCTGGGGAAGGTCTGAGTTCATGTTTGCATATTCTCAAGTCTGTTTTCTTTCATCTCCTCCACATTCCAAGCCCAGGGACTGGAAAATTCATAACTCAGAGACAGGCACTGATAGGATTTTCCTTCAGTCAGGGTCTTTAGGAGTTGAATTTAAATTACATTAGAAGATAAAGGTGAGAGCATGCAGATATAGATTCTTGCATGCTTAGCTGTAAAACTAATACAGTCCTCTTTCCCCACCATACCTTAAAAAGGAAACAAACTCCCTCCTAATTTCCTAATTTTAAAGTTTGGTTGATAAACTTAGACATCAAAGGATGGGAGGAGGCACATTTTTTTTCCTTCCTATTGAGCTAGGCATGAAAGAACAATTATTACCTGTGTGTGTCTTAATATATAAATAGTATGTAATCGCAAACACAACAGACATAAATAAATAAATCAAAGAATCACCTAGGAAGCTTCCAAAGCACTAACATGCACCCACACCCTCTCACCCAGTCCCTAAACCAAACAGCCTGTAAACAGCTCTTCAAGTAAATGGTTCCTAACTTCTAACCACCTACACAGCTCTACTAAAGAAACGCCCCACTACTTGTGCTCAAAGAGCAAAGAGTTTAAAACAGAAAAATGTTAACCATCTTTCAAAACAATTGCATTTGCAAAAAAATATTTCTCCTTTGAAGAGTAGACGTTTACGTTCTGAATTAAAAGATGGTTTTAAAGAAAATTTTAAACAATTAACAGAACGCTAAAAAATCTATGCTATAAAAATGGAGAACCAATACAGTGCATTGCTGTAATCTAACTGAAAACACCTCAATTTAGTCTAAATTCATTATAAATTCTTCCTGGGTGATGACTTTCTTGGTGTTAACAGTCTGTGTTATAAGACATATCAAATGAAGAGTTGGATAAGCCATTAAAATATATTTCCCACTGTGCCTTTCTATTATTAGTATGCCCTCTTAAAATTCTTAGAAATGAAATTCATAATGGAAATGTAGGTAAGTAAGGCAGGTTTTATATCCACTCTCCAGAGACAGAGCATGTAATCTATTTTGGAAATACACTTTTTAAGTTCCTCCTTATTTAACAAATATATGTGTGCCTGTGTGTGTGTTACAATATGCACATATGTTTAACATACACTTTATTTATTTCTATTTATTTTTCACTCCCACTACTTTATTGAATCCTATTGTTTGTGTTAGGTTCTTAGTTAATGTACAATCCAATCATCTGCCTACAGTGTTAAATTTACCTCCTCCTTTCCAGCCTTTATAACTTGTGTAACTGCATTTGCTGGCACTTCTATTATGAAATTAAATAGCACTGGTAATAATAGACAAATTATCATCTTGTCTTTAATAGAAATGCTTCTACCATTCCTCTATAACTCTAGGGTTTTGTGGGGCACCTGGGTGGCTCAGTCGTTAAGCGTCTGTCTTCGGCTCAGGTCAGGATCCCAGGGTCCTTGGATCGAGCCCCGCATCGGGCTCTCTGCTCCACTGGGAGCCTGCTTCTGCCTCTCCCACTACCCCTGCTTGTGTTCCCTCTCTCACTAGCTGTATCTCTCTCTGTGAAATAAATAAAATAAAATCTTTTAAAAAAAAACTAGGGTTTTTGGTTGTTATTGTTAATAATCAAGTATCTGTGTAGGAAGAGAGCAGAGCCACTGAGTAATCACCAGGTGTGTTCTCTACAGGTGCCACCTATATAGGTTGTGCCACATGTCCACTCAGCACCTAGAAATGGAAAAAAGTATGCCTTCTTTTTTTTTTTTTAAAGATTTTATTTATTTATTTATTTGACAGAGACAGCCAGCGAGAGAGGGAACACAAGCAGGGGGAGTGGGAGAGGAAGAAGCAGGCTTCCAGCGGAGGAGCCTGATGTGGGGCTCGATCCCAGAACGCTGGGATCACACCCTGAGCCGAAGGCAGACGCTTAACGACTGCGCCACCCAGGCGCCCCGGAAAAAAATATGCCTTCTAAAGTGGATAGAGCTACACAGAAAGAAGGTCAATTCCATACAGGCCAAAGTCCATTATGTTTATTCACGGTATTTTGGGGCTAGAAAAAAAGGGCTTAACAATCCCAAAACACCACTCGATAAGAATTCTAAAGTATTATCTGTACAACCTCAGATAAGTGAAGGTCAGCAAGACAAACACATCTCACACATTATGCCTACAGTACCTGAAATAGCTAAATTCTAAAACTGGAACAAGAATTGCCTCTTCCCTTAACTCAGTGAGCTTGGATCTGCTATCAAGGGAACGGATTGCTGCAGCCTCCAGGTGCGCACCTGTAACACATTTACTCTGTGTTCCACCAGACAATTAAGTGTTTTCTAGCCTTCATCTTTGGATCTAACATCTCCATTTCTTTTTTTTTTATATATAATTTTTGTTATATTAGTTGCCATACAGTACATCCCCAGTTTTTGATGTAGTGTTCCATGATTCATTTGCATATAACACCCAGTGCACCATGCAATATGTGCCCTCCTTAATACCCATCACCAGCCTATCCCAATCTCCCACCCCCTTCCCCTCTAAAGCCCTCAGTTTGTTTCCCAGAGTCCACAGTCTCTCATGGTTCATTCCCCCTTCTGTTTACCCCCCCTTCATTCTTCCCTTCCTTCTCCAACCGATCTTTCCATCTCCATTTCCATTCAGTGTTGTCTTTAAATGCCATAAACTTCAACTAATCAAGTGACTTTATTTTCTTTGTGGTAAAGATTTCAGTTTCAATGTTTTTTGAATGTAGTTTCACTTAAGCAAATGCCAAAGCAAAAACGGCATAAATGAAGGGTTAAGCTGCTCAGAATTGGCACATACCACATCGACTCGGATTCCACTGCCAAAGGGAAGTCACATAGCCAAGCCTGATATCAACTAAGCAAGAAAGCACAATCCTCTTAAAACAAAGGCAGGAAACAAACGGCATGAAAAAACCATATATGACAAATTGTATCAAATGATACTGAATCGTCCTTGCATTTCTGAGAATAAAGTCCACCTGATCATAATGTATTACTTATACTTTTAATAGGCTGCTGAATACTGTGTGCTGACAAGTATTTTTACACAGAGAACAAGGGAAGTTTAAACAATATATATAGAACCAATACAAGCTATCAAATCAACTTTTTAAAAAGGCAAAATAATAATAATAATAATAATTACTACTGACCTGTTAAAGTTCATTTTCCTTCTTTTCCAAGTAAAGGGGAAGTGCCATCTTTGTTTCCCTTTTCTGAAACATGACAGAAGGGTCTACACTCTAGATAACTCATTCTTCTCTAGGAAGTTAATGGACCAGGGACGTGTGGGTGGCTCAGTCAGTTGAGCAACTCTTGATTTAGGCTCAGGTCATGACCTCAGGGTCGTGAGACTGAGCCCTCACTCGGGCTCTGCGCTCAGCACGGAATCTGCTTAAGTAAGATTCTCTCCCTGACCCTCTGTCCCTTCACCCCCCAAAAAATAAACAAAGAACAAAACAAAAAAACTCTTGATGGACCAATTAAAATTCTAAGCTCTAAATATGACGCTTGAGAAACTTCACCAGAGGGCACTAACATAGGCCAGAGGCTTAAATCTTGCCCCTGAGACTTTTGTTTGGCCCAGACTATATTTTCCTTATTCTTTAAAAAAATGTATTATGAAATAGTCACAGGAAGTTACAATGATAATAGTGAGAGGTCCTGTGTACCCATCCCCACCTTCCCCCAATGCTTACATCTAACATTACTACAGTACAATCTTAAAATCAGGAAACTGACCTTGGTGCAATGTTATATGTCATTTTACTACAAGTGTGGATTTCTGTAACTAATTCCACTATCACTATAAAGAAATATACTATTACCAAAAACAATGTTTACATCACTCCTTGATAGTAAATGTAATATAGTAATATACACTTGCCCCCCCACCTCTCATTTCCTTAAACCTTGGCAACCATTAATGTGATCTCCACAATTTTGTCTCTTAAAGAATATTATATAAGTGGAATTATACAGTATGTGAGCTTTTGAGATTGGCTTTTTTCACTCAGCTTAATGCCCTTGAAATCCATCCAAGTTGTTCTGAGTATCCATAGAATAGATACTTCTTTTCTATTGTTGAATAATGTTCACAGCTGATTTAATCATCAACTACAGGACCTTTTGGTTTTCTCAAGTTTTTTTGCTATTACAAATATAGTTGCTATGAATAATCATGCACAGGTTTTTGTGACAAAATAAGTCTTCACTTCTCTGGTATAAATGGCCATGCATACAAATGCTGAATTACATGGTAAATGTATGTTTAGTATTTTAAGAAATTGCCAGACTGTTTTCCATAATGGCTGTACCATTTTTATATTCTCAATACCAATACATGAGAGATCAGTTTTTCCATATCCTCAGTAGCATTTGAGTTGTCACTATTTTTTATTTTAGCTATTCTAACACATGTGTGGTGAGGACGTCTCATCAAGGTCCTAACCTGCATTTCTCTGATACCTAGTGATGGCTAACATCTTTTCACGTATTTGTCAGCCATCTGTATACTCTCTTTGGTGAAATGACTCTTCATATCTTCTGTTTTCTAACGTTGAGTTTAGGAGTTCTTTATATATGCTAGATTGAGATCCTTGTCAGATATGTGGTTTGCAAGGATTTTCTCCCAGTGTGTAACTTGGCCTTTTACCTTAACTGAGTCTTTCTCAGAGAAGGTCTTAATCTTGGGGCACCCAGGTGGCATAGTCAGTTGGGAGGCCAACTCTTGGTTTCAGCTCAGGTCATGATCTTGGGGTCCTGGGATCGAGCCCCAAGTCTGGCTCTGCACTCAATGCAGAGTCTGCTTATCCCTCTCCTTCTGCTCCTCCCCTGGCTTGTGCTCATACTCTAAGTAAATTTTAAAATCTTAAAAAAAAAAAAAAAAAAAAAAGAGGGTTTAATCTTGATAAAATCCATTTTATCAATTTTTTAATGGATCGTACTTTTCGTGTCCCATCAGTAACTTCTCCAAGCCCTAGATCCCAAAGATTTGCTCCTATGTATTTATCTCTAAAGTTTTACTGTCCTATAGTTTATATTTATGTTCATCTATTTTGAGTTAATTTCTGTACAAGTATAAAGCTTAAGTCAAGGTTGATTTTTTTTGTCTGATATCCAATTGCTCCATCACCATTACTGAGATTATCCTTCCATTGGATTATGTTGGCATCTCTATCAAAAATAAGTTGGTCATACTTGTGCAGGACCATTTCTGGGTTCCTGTCTTCTTCTGCTGATCTGTGTGTCTACTGTTGTGCTAATACACACAGTCTTGACTATAGTAGTTTTTTTTTTTTTTAAGATTTTATTTATTTATTCAACAGAGATAGAGACAGCCAGCGAGAGAGGGAACACAAGCAGGGGGAGTGGGAGAGGAAGAAGCAGGCTCATAGTGGAGAAGCCTGATGTGGGGCTCGATCCCATAACGCAGGGATCCTGCCCTGAGCCAAAGGCAGACGCTTAACCACTGTGCCACCCAGGCGCCCCGACTACAGAAGTTTTAAATCTTGAGCACCGGCAGAGTGATTGCTCCCACTTTATTCCTTTTTCAAAATTGTTTTTTAGATATTTTAGTTTTTTTGCCTTTCCAAATAAATGTTTTTAAATGTTGTCTATATCTATAAAAGATTTTGCTGGAATTTTGAAGCAAATTGCATGAAACTTATAGATCAACTATGGAAGAAATGTTACCTTTGCTTTGTTGAGTTTTCTAATCCATGTACATGATATGTCTCTACATTTAGTTTTTTTTTTTCATCAGCTACACCACATTTTAAAAGAAATTTTTTAAATGGAAGATTTAACCTACAAATCCAACCAGCTTCTCTTGAAATACCTAAAGATAAATCCAGCAATGTTATTTAGAAACAAATTGGCTGCAGCTAGGTAGTCCCTGCCCCTCCACCCTCTTTTTGAATAGAAAAGGGATATGCTCCCCAGTTCACCATAATTCGTCTACCGATACTTATTAATCTTCAACAGTCTGTTACATGTTGGTGCCAATTTATCATTATGCTGTATTTCTCTGTATCTCTATCAAATATGGAAAATGAAAACATATCAAATATGTGGCATCATTCAGAAAAAAAAAATGAGAAAAACCACAGTTCTTCTTGGAAGTACATAACACTCCTATGTCTTTTAATATGTACTCTAACTTGCTTCCCTTCTTTTGTTCTACTGCTTGATCCCAGTAGACATCGATTTTAAGACTGAAAATTATTCCTTCAAAATAAATCATACATGTTCTCTAACAAATTATTACAGTTAATGCTCAACTACTTTGCCAAGTCTTATTGCACCAACCTAAAATCAGTTAGTATCAAAAGAATTCTTTCTTGCCTGGCCCAAGACATGGTATTCCTTCCACACTGGAAAGTTCTTTACAAGAGAACTACCCAAAATTATCATTTTTTAAAAACATAATACTGGGAGTTCTGCTGTCATAAGGCAAGTTTTTACACATCCTGTTATTTTTATGACAGGAAGTGTTTCCCTAAATCCTCTTAGTACCAGAAAAATTTGTGTAGTCATGAGATTTAAACAAGGTTTCACCAGTAATACAGAAGAGATTATAAATTTTCAAAAACACTAATTACTATCATAAAGACTTTAAGAAAACATGCAAATACCATCACCGAACTTCCCTTAGCTACATGTTATTTCTGAAAGAAGGGTTATTATATAAGAATCCACAGATGGAGTTCAGGAATACCTTAATTATCTATGTATACACACAGAATATTATGTATATGCACATTTTTCTACAGAAAGCATCCACAGATTTCATCATAATTCAAGTTTTAAGATCATCACTGAACTATATAAAAGGACAGTAAGTCAAACTTAGATTTGAAAACAGAGGATGGGGTAGTATTCTGCAGTCAACAAAAACAAGAGTAGCCATAAATCCTAGTATGCCAGAATAATACTGATTTACACCTACTATTCCAACCCTCATCCAGTAGGTCCTCCTTGGCTCTCTAAAGTGGCTTGGTTTAAAAATGGACTCAAGAAACAAATAGCAAGACTGAATACACCAAGTAAAGAGGTTGACTCAATAATCAAAAAACTTCCCACAAAGAAAAGCCCAGGACCAAGACAGCATCACTGGTGAATTCCACCAAATGCTGAAAGAAGAATTAACACCAACCCTTCGCAAGACCTTCCAAAAAATAGGTGGGAAGACTTCCCAACTCATCCTCTGAGGCCAGTACTGTTCCTATCAAATCAGACAAAGATATCACAAGGAAAAAAAAACCCCACAAAACTATAGACCATTATTCTTTATAAATATAAACACCAAAATCTTCAACAAAATACTAGCAAGTCAAATCAAGCAACATATAAAAGGATTATACACCATGACCAAGTGGGATTTATCCCAGAAGAGCAAGGCCAGTTCAACATACCAACAAACAAAAAAACTATCAACATATTACACCATATTAACAGAATACAAGAGTTAAACCATATGATCCTCTCAATAGATGCAGAAAAAGCATTTGACAAAACCTAACACACTTTTGTGATTAAAAACACTCAATAAATAGAAATAGAAGAGAGCTTCCTTAAAGTGATAAAGGGCCATCCATAAAAATCCCACAAGTAACATACTTAAAGGTGAAATGCTGAACACTTTGCCTGTGAGATCAGGAACAAGACTAAGAATGTCTGCTCTCTCCACTTCTATTCAACATTTTACTAAAGGTTCTAACCAGGGCACTTAGGCAAGAAAGAGAAAAGAAATGAAAGACATTCAGATTGGGGTGGGGGGCGGGGGCGGGGAGTCTGCTGGCTTGGTAGGCGGAGCATGTGACTCTTCACCTCGGGATCTTGAGTTCAAGACAACCGGCATAGAGCTTACTTAAAAAATAAAAATATAATGAAAATACATGAATACTGAATAATATACAGAATTGTTAAATCACTATATTATACAACCAAAACTAATATAACACTGTATATATATACACATATGTAGTGGCAGAGTCAGTTAAGCATCCAACTCTTGGTTTCAGCTCAGGCTGTGATCTCAGGGTAGTGAGATCGAGCCCAGCACTGGGATCCATGCTCAGTGCAGAGTCGGCTTAAGGCTCTCTGTCTCCCTCTCCTTCTGCTCCTCCCCACCCCAGCATGTGTGGATGCTCTCTCTCTCTCAAATAAACAAGTCTTTAAATAAATAAACCTTTAAATAAATACATACATACATAAAATGGCAAAGGATCTGAATAGACATTTCTCCAAAGAAGATATATGAACACCCAATAAGCACATGAAAAGATACTCGACATCACTAGTCTTTAGGGAAGTTCAAGTCAAAACCACATGAGACCACTTCATACCAACTAAGACAGCTAGAATCAAAAAAAAATATATTGTGTTTGTGAGGATATAGAGAAATTAAAACCCTCACACATTGCTGGTAGGAATGTGAAATGGTACAGTCACTATGGAAAACAGTTTGGCAGTTCTTCAAAAAGTTAAAGAATTACCTTAAGACCCAGCAAATCCACTCCTAGACACATACCCAAGAGAACTGAAACTTATATTCATGCAAAAACTTATACACAAACACTAATAGCAGCACTACTCCTAATAGCCAAAATGATTGAACCCAAATGTCTGTCAAGGAATGCATAAACAAAATGTGGTTTATCCATTCAATGAAATATTATTCAGCCATAAAGACCAAGTATAGAGAGATGCTACAATATAAACCTTGAAAATATTATGCTAAGCACATTTCCAGACTCAAAAGGCTGTATATATATTATGTGATTCCATCTACATAAAATTTTCAAAATAGGCACATCCACACAAACAGAAAGATTAGTGTTTGCCAGGGGCGGGGGGGGGGGGGGACGGGGGGAGTGACTGGCAATGTGAATAGCGTTTCTTTTGCAAGTAATGAAAATGTTCTGGAATTAGATAGCGGTGATGGTTGCACAACTCTGAATATACTAAAAACCACTGGTGAATTTTATGATTTGTAAATTATATCTTGATTTTTTTTTAACTGGCCTACTTTAGGCAAAAGACTATATGTTCACCTTCAGTAAAACCAACTCTGTTTTCCTCAAGTGTGTCTTCTCTCTTCCCTCTAATCCTCTTACCCTAAACCATACTTCTAGGGAGATAACTCTTCAAATACTATCTCCAAAGAAGTGCTTTACATACTACTCTGTATTTATAAGGTAATTGGAACATAAGAAGCTTTCTCTTTCCAAGTAATTCAGTCCAGAAGTAAGAAGGTAGTGTGGGCAATGCCAGAATCTGTGCAGGGAGAGGTCAGAGACTGATTCCATCCAGAGTGAGTGATCACTCAAACATACTGATGACAATCAAAGCCTCGTTTCTGTAGAAGATAACTATAAATATGGGAAAGGAAAAAACTACAATAAGCCCTGTGGCATTGGACTGGAATTGGGAGTTACGGATGTGAAGTCATGGTATCAATTTATGTAGACAGACAGAAATAGATGTGAACTTATATTCCCTAAATCTGAACACAAAACCAACTGGAAAACTGGCTAATTCCAGGGCTGGAACAGGGAAATACAACATGAACAAGGAACATACTCTTGGCCCATAAAGAAGTATGGTAATACTCAAAAAATGATGGGTGCGTGTTAAAAGAACATAAAAACCATCTTGAAGCAGCTCCTATTGGCCAAACCTGGGAAACTTTGAGCACCAAAAGAAATGACAAATGTTATAACAAATTATAACACATTGCATAAGACATGAATCCATTGGTTCATAATAAACAGAAAGTTTGATAAGAAAGTCTCAAAGTACCCACAAAAAAAAAAAAAAAGAAAGAAAAGAAAAGGAAAGGAAAGAAAAGAAAAACTTAATTACAAAGAGAAAAAGAATATAATGGAGAGGTCTAGTAGCTATTACCTTAATCAACGGATCAAAGTTAATATCAGGGCACTTTGGGCAGCTCTGCTGGTTAAGTGCCCAACTCTTGATTTCAGCTCAGGTCATCATCTCAGAGTTATGAGATCAAGCCCCACATTGGGCTTTTCATTGGGCATGGAGCCTCCTTAAGATATTCTCTCTCATTCTCTCTCTCTCTCTTTTCCTCTCCCCAACTGCCCCTCCCCATCCTGTCTCTTAAAAAAAAAAAATTCAAAGTTAAAAGTTAATATCACCGGTAATAGGACAAAATGAAATTAAATGTCACTTGATAGAATAAGAACACAGAAGCACTTATTTTCCTGCTGAAGTGTCTAAGATTAACTTACTTCATAACAAAACATGAGACAAACCCAAGCTGAGAGAAAGCCTATAAAATAATTGACCTGTATCTTCAAAACTCTAAGTCAAGGAAAGACTGAGGAACCACAGTATTCCAAGATGTAGGCAACTGAAGAAATCTGACAACTGAACGTAAAACATGATTCTGAACTATACCCTTTGGCTATAAAGGACACTGTACAGACAAATGACAAAATATGAATGGAGTGTGAGGATTAGATGGTGCTAATGTCACAATGTCAATTTCCTGGTTTTGATGGTTGTACTGAGCCATACAGAACATGCTTGTAGGAAACATACACTAAAGAATTCAGGAGTGATGAGACATCTGCAACTCTTTCTCAAATGGTTCCACAAAAATAGTTATTTATAGTGTTCTTGCAACTTTTCTGTAAATTTGACATTATTTCAACTACAAAATTAAATGTGTATGTGAACATAAAATGAGCTGGTATAAGCAAAAGTAAACAACAGCAAACTCAGATTTTACACATTCATAGGAAGAAAAGTAAATGCTTAATTCCAGTCGTACATATCTTGGACTGACCTGAAATGACCAACAAATTAACTTTAACACACTAATTTTACATATATAGGCATACATATGATACATTCAAGATTGAAATGTAACATGTAATTCCTTGATCATTTTTTTAAGATTTTTATTTTAATTACAGTATAGTTAACATACAGTGTTATATTAGTTTCAAGTATACAATATAGTGATTCAACAATTCTGCACATTACTTAGTGCTTATTGTGATAAGTGTACTCAATCCCTATCACTTATTTTGCCCACCCACCTCCCCTCTGGTAACCATCAGTTTGTTCTCTATAATTTTTTTTTTAAGATTTTATTTATTTATTTGAAAGAGAGAGAGAGAGAGAGAGAGAGGAGAGATCACGAGTAGGGGAGAAGGGTAGAGGGAGAAGCAGACTCCTCACTGAGCAGGGAGCCCGATGCGGGACTAAGTCCCAGGACCCTGGAATCATGACCTGAGCCGAAGGCAGACGCTTAACCGACTGAGCCACCCAGGCGCCCTATAATTCTCTATAATTAAGAGTCTGTAGGTTTGTCTTTTTTTCCCTTTGCTCATTTGTTTTGTTTCTTAAATTCCACATATGAGTGAAATCAAATGGTATTTGTCTTTCTCTGACTTATTTTGCTTAGCATTACACTTTCTAGCTCCATCCATGTTGTTGCAAATGGCAAAGTATCATTCTTTTTTATGGCTGAGTAATATTCCACTGGATATATATTCCACCTCTTCTTTGACCATTCATCTATCGCTGGACATTTGGGCTGCTTCCATAATTTGACAATTGTAAACAATGCTGCAAGAAACACAGAGGTGTAAATATCCTCTGAATGTGTTTTTGTATTCTTCCGGTAAATACCCAGTAGTGCCATTTCTGGATCATAGGGTAGTTCTATTTTTATTTTTTTGAGGAACCTCTACACTGTTTTCCACAATGGCTGCACCAGTTTGCATTCCCACCAACAGTGCACAAGTGTTCCTTTTTCTCCACATCCTCACCAACACTTGTTTCATGTTTTTTATTTGAGCCATTCTGACAGGTGTGAGGTGATATTTCATTGTGGTTTTGATTTGCATTTCCCTGATGCTGAGTGATGATGAGCATCTTTTCATGTGTCTGTTGGTTATCTGGATGTCTTCTTTGCAGAAATGTCTGTTCATGTCTTCTGCCCATTTTTTTAATTGGATAATTTGTTTTTAAAGTTTTGAGTTGTATAAGTTCTTTATATATTTTGGATACTATCCTTTTATCAGATATGTCGTCTGCAAATATATTCTTCCATTCAGTAGGTTGCATTTTAGTTTTGTCGATTATTTCCTTCACAATGCAGAAGCTTTTTATTTTCATGTAGTCCCAACAGTTTATTTTTGCTTTTATTTCCCCTGCTTCTGGAACCATATCTAGAAAAATGCTGCTAATGGCTGATGTCAGAAAAGTTACTACTTGTGCCCTCTTCTAGGATTTTTATGGTTTCAGGTCTCACATTTAGGTCTTAAATCCATTCTCTTTAGTTTTGTGTATGATCTAAGAAAGTGATCCAGTTTCACTCTTTTGCATGTAGCTGTCCAATTTTTCCAACACCATTTGTTGAAGAGACTTTTTCCCATTGTGTATTCTTGCCTCTTTTGTCAAAGACAATATAATTGTGGGTTTGTTTCTGGGCTTTTTATCCTGTTCCACTGATCTATGTGTTTTTTCTGCCAGTGCCATGCTGTGTTGATTACTATAGCTTTGTAGTGTAACTTGAAATCTGGAATTGTGATACCTCCAGCTTTGTCTTTCTTTTTCAAGACCGTTTTAGCTATTTGGAGTCTTCTGTGGTTCCATACAAATTCTAGGTTTATTTGTTCTAGTTCTGTAAAAAATGCTGTTAATATTTTGACAGAGATTGCATTAAATCTGCAGATTACTTTGGGTAATATGGACATTTTAACAATATTTGTTCTTCCAATCCATGAACATGGACTGTCTTTCCATTTCTTTGTGTTGTCTTCAATTTCTTTCATCAATGTTTTATAGTTTTAGGTTTTTATAGTGTACAGGTTTTTTCACCCCCTTGGCTAAGTTTATTCCCAGGTATTGGGGCAAATGTAAATGAGACCGCTTTCTTAATTTCTTCTGCTGCTGTTTCATTATTAGTGTACAGAAATGCACCAACAGTTTCTTGGTGGAGTCTTTAAGGCTTTCTATACATAGTATCATGTCATCCGCAAATAGTTGAAGTTTTACTTCCTTCTTACCAATGTGGATGCCTTTGGGCCACCTGGGTGGCTCAGCTGGCTAAGCATCTGCCTTCGGCTCAGATCATGATCTCAAAGTCATGGAACTGACCCTGAATGAGGCTGCCTGCTTATCGGGAATCTGCTTCTCCCTCGCCCTCTCCCCCCTGGCTTGTGCTCTTTCTTTAGCTCTTTCTATCTCAAATAAATAAAATCTTAAAACACACACACACACACACACACACAATTTGGATGCCTTTTATTCCTTTTTCTTATCTGATTGCTAGGACTTCCAGTACTATGTTGAATAACAGTGGTGAGAGTAAACATACTTCTCTTGTTCCTGACTTTAGGGAAAAGCTCTCAAGTTTGTCAACGTTGAGTATAATGTTAGCTGAGAGTTTTTCATATATGGCCTTTATTATGTTGAGGTATGTTCCCTCTAAACCTACTTTGTTGAGGGTTTTTATCATGAATGGATGTTGTACTTTGTCAGATGCTTTTTTTGCATCTACTGAAATGATCAAATGGTTTTTATCCTTTCTCTTACTGCTACATATCATGTTGATTGATATGCCAATATTGAACCACCTTTTGTATCCCGAGAATAAATTCCAAGTGATTATGGTGAATGATGTTGGATTTGGTTTGCTAATACTCTCTTGAGGATTTTGGCATCTCCGTTCATCAGAGATACTGGCCCATAGTTCTCTTTTTATGTAGGGTCTTGATGTGGTTTTGGTCATTTTTCTACCCATTTTCTAACCCAACATTCTTTAGATTCTACACTTACGTCTACTCACTAAATATGACAAATAGCCATGAAAATCATAGGATAACTTAGTTTACACAGATGATCCTGGCCAAAAACTTCACTTAATCATGATCAGTTTACTATCTTTTTTTTTACGTCTACTCACTAAATATGACAAACAGCCATGAAAATCATAGGATAACTTAGTTTACACAGATGATCCTGGCCAAAAACTTCACTTAATCATGATCAGTTTACTATCTTTTTTTTTAATTTTGCATTTTATTTAATTTTAAATTAAGCACAATTTAGGGACACCTGGGTGGCCCACTCTTTCTTTTTTTGAGATTATTTTTATTTTTTTAAATTTTTAAAATTTTTTATTATGTTATGCTAGTGACCATACAGTACGTCATTAGTTTTTGATGTAGTGTTCCATAATTCATTGATTGCGTATAACGTGCAGAGTTCCATGCAATATGTGCCCTCCTTAATACCCTTCACGGGGCTATCCCAATCCCCTACTCCCTCCCCTCTGAAGCCCTCAGTTTGTTTCCCAGAGTTCCTAGTCTCTCATGGTTCATTCCCCCTTCCGTTTACCCCCCCTTCAATCTTCCCTTCCTTCTACCGATCTCCCTGCTATTTCTTATGTTCCATAAATGAGTGAAACCATATGATAATTGTCTTTCTCTGCTTGACTTATTTCACTTAGTATAATCTCCTCCAGTCCCGTCCATGTTGCTGCAAATGTTGGGTAATCACTCTTTCTGATGGTTGAGTAATATTCTACTGTATATATGGACCACATCTTCTTAATCTGTTCATCTGTTGAAGGGCATCTCGGCTCCTTCAATTTAGCTATTGTGGACAATATTGCTATGAACACTGGGGTGCATATGGCCCTTCTCTTCACTATGTCTGTATCTCTGGCGTAAATACTCAGTAGTGCAATTGCTGGGTCATAGGGTAGCTCTATTTCTAACTTTTTGATGGGCTTCCACACTGTTTTCCAAAGTGGCTGTACCAACCTGCATTCCCACCAACAGTGTAAGAGGGTTCCCCTTTCTCCACATCCTCTCCAACATTTGTTATTTCCTGCCTTGTCAATTTTTGCCATTCTAACTGGTGTAAGATGGTATCTCAATCTGGTTTTGATTTGAATTTCCCTGATGGCTAATGATTTTGAACATTTTTTCATGTGTCTGTTAGCCATTTGTATGTCTTCATTGGAAAAGTGTCTGTTCATATCTTCTGCCCATTTTTTGATTTATTTGTTTTTCATGTTCTAGTTTGAGAAGTTCTTTATAGATCTTGGATACCAGCCTTTTATCTGTAGTTTCATTTGCAAATATCTTCTCCCATTCTGTGGATTGCCTCTTTGTTTTGATGACTGTTTCCTTTGCTGTGCAGAAACTTTTTATCTTGATGAAGTCCCACAAGTTCATTTTTTCTTTTGTTTCTCTTGCCTTTGGAGATGTGTCATGAAAGACATTGCTGTGGCCGATGTCAAAGAGGTTACAGTCTATGTTCTCCTCTATGATTTTGATGGATTCCTGTCTCACATCGAGGTCTTTCATCCATTTGAAGTTTATCTTTGTGTATGGTGTGAGAGAGTGGTCAAGTTTCATTCTTTTGCATATAGTTGTCCAATTTTCCCAACACCATTTATTGAAGAGACTGTCCTTTTTTCCACTGGATGTTTTTTCCTGCTTTGTCAAAGATTAGTTGATCATAGAGTCCAGGGTCCATTTCTGGAGTCTCTACTCTATTCCACTGGTCTGTGTGTCTGTTTTTGTGCCAGTACCATGCTGTCTTTGTGACCACAGCTTTGTAGTAAAGCTTGAAATCTGGCAACGTGATGCCCCCAGCTTTGTTTTTCCTTTTCAACAATTCCTTGGCGATTTAGGGCCTTTTCTGGTTCCACACAAATTTAAGGGCTGTTTGTTCCAGTTCTTTGAAAAATGTCATTGGTATTTTGATCGGGATGGCATTGAAAGCATAGATTGCTCTGGGTAGCATAGACATTTTAACTATGTTTATTCTTCTGATCCATGAGCATGGAATATTTTTCCATCTTTTTTTGTGTCTTCTTCAATGTCTTTCAAGAGTGATCTGTAGTTTCTAGAATATAGGTCCTTTACGTCTCTGGTTAAGTTAATTCCGAGATAACATATGATTTTTGGTGCTATTGTAAATGGAATGGATTCCCTAATTTCTCTTTCTTCAGTCTCATTGTTTGTGTATAGAAATGCAACTGATTTCTGAGCATTGATTTTATATCCCACCACATTACTGAATTGCTCTATAAGTTCTAGTAGTTTGGGGGTAGAGTCTTTTGGGTTTTCCATAGAGTATCATGTCATCTACGAAGAGAGACAGTTTGACTTCTTCTTTGCCGATTTGGATACCTTTTATACCTTTTTGTTGTCTGATTGCTGTTGCAAGGACTTCTAGTACTATGCTGAATAATAATGGCGAGAGTGGGCATCCTTGTCGTGTTCCTCATCTTAAGGAAAAGGCTTTCAGCTTTTCCTCATTGAGAATGATATTTGCTGTAGGCTTTTCATAGACAGTTTTTATGAAATTGAGGAATGTACCCTCTATCCCTACACTCTGAAGGGTTTTAATCAGGAAAGGATGTTGTATTTTGTCAAATGCTTTTTTCTGCATCAGTTGAGAGGATCATATGGTTCTTGACTCTTTTCTTGTTGCTATGATCTATCACACTGATCGATTTGCGAGTGTTGAACCACCCTTGCATCCCAGGGATGAATCCCACTTGGTCTTGATGGATAATCCTTTTAATGTACTGTTGGATCCTATTAGCTAGGATCTTGTTGAGAATTTTGGCATCCATATTCATCAGGTATATCGGTCTGTAATTCTCCTTTTTGATGGGGTCTTTGCCTGATTTGGGGATCAAGGTAATACTGTCCTCACAGAATGAGTTTGGTGGTTTTCCTTCTGTTTCTATTTTTTGAAACAGCTTTAGGAGAATAGGTATTATTTCTTCTTTGAATGTTTGGTAGAATTCCCCGGGGAATCCATCAGGCCCTGGACTCTTGTTTTTGGAGAGGTTTTTGATCGCTGCTTCAATCTCTTCATAATTAATCGGTCTGTTTAAATCATCAATTTCTTCCTGTTTCAGTCTTGGTAGTTTATAGGTTTCCAGGAAGGCATCCATTTCTTCCAGGTTGTTTAATTTATTGGCATAAAGCTGTTGACAAAAGTTTCTAATGATCCTTCCTATTTCATTGGTGTTGGTTGTGATCTCTCCCCTTTCATTCATAATTTTATTAATTTGGGTCCTTTCTCTATTCCTTTGAATATGTCTGGCCAGTGGCTTATCAAATTATTTATTTATTCATTCAAAGAACCAGCTTCTAGTTTTGTTGATCTGCTCTACTGTGCTCCTGGTTTCTAATTCATTGACCTCTACTCTAATCTTGATCACCTGCCTTCTCATGCATGGGTTAGGCCTGTTCTTCTGTTCCAGCTCCAGCTTCTTAAGGTGAGACTATAAAAACTGCATTTTAGATTTTTCTATTCCTTTGAGTGAAGCTTCGATGGCTATGTATTCTCCCCTTCGGACCGCCTTTGCAGTGTTCCATAGGTTTTGGACCAATGTGCTTTCGTTCTCATTGGTTTCCATAAATTGCTTAAGTTCTTCTTTAATTCCCTGGTTTACCCAATCATTCTTAAGCAGGATAGTTCTTAGTTTCCAAGTGTTTGAGTTTCTTCCAAATTTTTCCTTGTGATTGAGTTTCAGTTTCAAAGCATTGTGGTTTGAGAATATGCAGGGAATAATCTCAGGCTTTTGGTATCGGTTGAGACCTGTTTTGTGACCCAGTATATGGTCTATTCTGAAGAAAGTTCCATGTGCATTCGAAAAGAATGAGTATTCTGTTGTTCTGGGGTGTAATGTTCTGCATATATTCATGAGGTCCAGCTGGTCCAGTATGTCATTCAAAGCTCTTGTTTCATTGATTTTCTGCTTAGGTGATCTGTCTATTGCTGAGAGCAGAGTGTTGAGGTCCCCTACTATTAACATATTATTATCTATATGTCTCTTTATTCTGTTTAAAAGAGTTGGCTTGTGTATCTAGCTGCTCCCCTGTTGGGGGCATAGATATTTATAATTGTTATATCCACTCGTTGGATACATCCTTTAAGATAATATAGTGTCCTTCTGTACCTCTAACTACAGTCTTTAGTTTAAAATCTAATCTGTCTGATACGAGAATTGCTACCCCAGCTTTCTTTTGAGGTCCATTGGCAGGAAAAATGGTTCTCCATCCCTTCACTTTCAGTCTGGATGTATCTCTAGGTTCAAAATGAGTCTCTTGTAGACAGCAAATGGATGGGTCATGTCTTCTTATTCAATCTCCAACCCTGTGGCTTTTTATGGGAGCATTTATGCCATTCAAACTGAGAGTGATTATCAAGAAAGATGATTTTAATGATGTCATGCTGTCTGTGAAATCTTTGTTTCTATAGATTGTAAATTTCTGTTCTGTATCACTCTTGGGGTCTTTTTACTTTTACAGAACCCCCCTTAATATTTCTTATAGGGCTGGCTTGGTGGTCACATATTCTTTCAGTTTCTGCTGGTCTTGGAAGGTCCTTGTCTCTCCATCAATTCTGAACAACAGCCTTGCTGGATAAAGGATCCTTGGCCGCATGTTCTTCTCACTTAGTTCTCTGAATATGTCTTGCCAGCTTTTTCTGGCTTGCCAGGTCTCTGCACACAGGTCTGACCTTATTCTGATGTTCCTCCCTCTGTAGGTGAGGATTCTCTTCCCCCGGCCACTTTCAAGATTTTATCCTTGGATCTAAGATTTGCAAACTGTACTATTATGTGACTTGGTGTTGGTCTATTCTCACTGATCTTGGGAGGGGTCCCCTCTGCCTCTTGGACATGAATGCTTGTTTCCTTCACCAGATTAGGGAGTTCTCAGCTACAATTTGTTCAAATATCTCTTCTAGACCTCTCTCTTTCTCCACCTCCTCGGGGATGCCGATGATTCTGACACTGGAACGTTTCGTTGAGTCAGTAATCTCCTGTATTCTACATTCTTGAGATTGTCAAATAAATAAAATCTTAAAAAAAAAAAAATCCAGAGAGAGAGAGAGACAGCAAGAGAGGGAACACAAGCAGGGGGAGTGGGAGAGGAAGAAGCAGGCTCCCAGCAGAGGAGCCTGATGTGAGGCTCGATCCCAGAACGCCAGGATCATGCCCTGAGCCGAAGGCAGACGCTTAACAACTGAGCCACCCAGGCACCCCAAGATTGGATTTTTTTAAGCCAAGTTCCCACTTTTTCCTTCTTTTTCTATCACCTCATCTTCCAGTTCACTAATTCGTTCTTCTGCCACATTTACCCTGGCTGTCAGAGCATCCAGTTGATACTGCATTTGATTCATAGCATTTTTAATTTGTCAGATTCGTTCTCATTTCCACCCTTACAGATTCTCTATTCTCGTTAATATTTTCGTTAACATTTTTTTCAAGCCTACACATCATCCTGACCATTGCTACTCTGAACTCCATTTCTGACAATTTAGTTATATCCATATCTATTAGCTCTGTGGCAGAGGCCATAGTCTCTGTTTCTTTCCTTTGTTGGGGGTTCCTCCTTCTTGTCATTCTGATGAGGACTGGTTCCGGGGATGTACAGAGCCCAAATTATTGACCAGGACCCAAGCAAGATGCACCTGTTTTATAGGGACCTTAGGGATGTGGGCTTCTTGTTTTTTCAGCCTGTCTTCTGGGGAAGAGGCCTGCCATGCTGATAATCAGGGAACCCTGTTTGGGTAGAGGTGCCCCGTCCCCTGTGGCGGGGGAGTGGGGATGGGCACAATGTGAACCGGTTTTTCCGGGCTTTTGTTCTCTGGCGGCTTTCCCTGGCGATTCTCTGTGACTCTTCTGAGAGTAAGAGCAGCAGTGTCTGTATCCAAGCCTCTGTCTCAGAACAAAGAGATCACAGTCTGCTCTCCACTGAGCTCTCCTGGCCACTTTAACCGTTTCTGTCAGTGCTGCTAAAAACGCCGCAGTGTCCTAGGTCGTGCGCCCCACAACCACTCTTCCAGTCCTTGCTCCCAGGGCTGGCACGTCTCTGTCCTTTGTGCTTCTAACACTGCCAGCCACCCCCGATTCCCGTGCGCGCACCCGAGCTCCCTGTTTCAGTGTGGTTCGGGTGAGCGCTCCCGAGCTCCAGTTTTCAGTCTGGTTGTGCACGTGCTCCCAAGCTCCCAGTTTCAGTCTAGTTTGAGTGCATGCTCTGGAACTCCCAGTTTTCAGTCTGGTCATGCGCACTCCCTCCCAAGCTCCCGGTCTCAGTCTCTTTTCTCCGCCGGCTACCGGTCTGCAAATCTGGCCCACTCCCCAGTGCAGGTGGCTACTGCTTCCCGGAGCGCGAGCACGGCGACACCCTCCCCCTTCCGTTTATCTTCTGATATTTGTGTGCAGATTCACGGCTGCCCGCTTCGTACCTCAATACTCAGAGCCGGAGATGTTCGTTTGTAGAGATCCAGATGTATCTTCCTACGTCTCGGGCTGATTTCGTGGGTGTTCAAGATGATCTGGTAGATATCCAACTCAATTCAGGGGACCAGCTGAGATAAGGTCCCCTACTCCTCCGCCATCTTTTCTCCTCCTCCCCCTCAAGTTTATTACCTTCACCAATAAACTGAATTGTTTGCAAAGTATCAATTTTGTTTCATTCTGGGGTTAAATCTGGCCACATAACAAATACCTCAGAGTCTTCTCTATATTTACTGATGTCATAAAATTGTAGAATTATGTGAGTTAGCACTTTAAGAATATTTAAAATTTTATCTAGAGGTCATTTTGAATAGCTTTCATCTATCAGCTATTGTTCTTCCAGTTCAAGTCACACAGCGTATTTCAGTGACAGCAAAAACAGAAAGTAAATCTTTTCTTTTTTTTTTGTTAAGATTTTATTTATTTATTTGCCAGAGAGAGAGACAGCGAGAGAGGGAACACAAGCAGGGGCAGAGGGAGAGGGAGAAGCAGGCTTCCCGCTGAGCAGGGAGCCCGATGCGGGGCTCGATCCCAGGCCCCCAGGATCATGACCTGAGCTGAAGGCAGATGCTTAACAACTGAGCCACCCAGGTGCCCCAACAGAAAGTAAATCTTACTAAAATTTAATCTTAATGCCTAGATTTCTGGGCATTGACAAGGATAAACTACAACTAAAAGAGTAGGGATTAGGGGTGCCTGGGTGGCTCAGTTGTTAAGTCTCTGCCTTCGGCTCAGGTCATGATCCCAGGGTCCCGGGATCAAGCCCCACATCAGCAGGAGGGCTGCTTCTCCCTCTCCCACTACCCCACTTGTGTTCCCTCTCTCGCAGTCTTTCTCTGTCAAACGAATAAATAAAATCTTTAAAAAAAAAAAAAAAGAGTAGGGATTAAAAGTTCTAGGGCGCCTGGCTGGCTCAGTTAGAGGAGCATGCAATTGCGTTCTTGATCTTGGGGTCATGAGTTTAAGCCCCATGTACTTAAATAAATAAAACTTTAAAAAAAAGAAAAAAAAAAAGAGTTCTAATACTGGCTTTCCCAAAAACTTGTTATGACCAGAAGAAAGGTATCAAGTGAGGGGAAAAAATATTAATGGATCTAGAAATTCAGTAATTATTGATATTAACCAAGAGCAAATAATACAACTTAGCAATGGCTACATGTCTATTTCTTTCCCCAATTACAATAGTCCCCCCTTATCTGTGGGAGACACATTCCAAGACCCCTAGTGGATGCCTGAAACCACAGATAGTACCAAACCCAATATATACTATATTTTTTCCAATATATACTTAGAATAAAGTTTAATGTATAAATTAGGCACAGTAATATATTAATAACAATAACAAATAATAAAATAGAACAATTATAACAATATACCATAATAAAGTTTTATGAATGTGGTCTCTCTCTGACAGTATCTTATTATACTGTACTCACCCTTTTTTTTGCGATGCTATGAGATGATAAAACGCCTACGTGATGAGATAAAGTGAGGTGAATGGTATAGGCATTGTGATGTAGCTTTAGGCTACCACTGACCTTCTGACAACATGTCAGAAGGAAGATCACCTGCTTCCAGACTGGGGTTGAACACGGGTAACTGAAACCATGGAAAGTGAAATCATGGATAAAGAGAGAATACTGTATTTATGTATCCTAAGGAAAATGGTACCTTAAACTTAATGTTGGCATATTTCTACCTCTTTTCCTTCACAACCCTTCAAAAAACAGGAAGCTATGAATTATTTATCCCTATCATTCATTTTTTCGTTGACTGCGAGTATAATTCCACTATTTGAAAGATGACTGATGAATGATATTAAACTTAACAGTCAACCAGGCCTTTATATCAAACTAAGCAGTGCACCAGAATTCAATTTGATAAATGTTTTATGTGTCTACTAAATGCTGGGCAACAGAGGTAAGACTCATTCCCTGCCCTCAATGGACTTAGTCTAATCAGAGAGAAATAACATTAAAATGAAAAATAAAAGAAACACCTCCTATACAAACTCCATCCAGAGATGAGAACTCTGAAACTATGGGAAATAGCTTAGCTAATTTTTTCATGTATATATGTGTACATTTATCCACTTTTTTTAAAATTAAAAAACTCAAATATACTGTTCTGTAACCCTTTTCTCTACATTATTCTATGTCAATTAGTATACTTTAAAAATCACCACTTTTAATGAGCTGCAGATTATTCCATTGTATGAGTATGCCAAAATTTAACCAGTACTCTGTTGCTAAATGTGCATGCTTAATTTCTTTTAACTCAGAAAGGGGGACTAGGGGTATGGAAATCAGAGAAATAAATTATAGCTAGCATTATTAACAGCTGTAAATTTAGCCAAGATGATCTATAAAGCCAACTAAGGAGTTCATCTCCAAAAGATATGTTTTTTAATAGTATCTTATAGAGGTATTCTAGTTCATTTATTAATCACACCAAATGAATGAGTGAATGAATGCCCCACTCGAAAAGGAACTTGAGAATTCTTATATATTGTTCCTATGAGTCCTAGATACCAGAGTTAAAGTGTCACTAAACACATACACATACATACACACTCCTCCATCACAGACTTCCAAAACACAAAGCTTAATGTCTTGATATCCTTATCTCTACTCCCCCCCCCCCCGCCGCCGCCCCTGCTACTGTGACTATCCTATTCCAGGCCTTAACATTACTTTTATCCCCAGTATTTGCAATGACTCTTTCTGATTTCAATCTCTGCCCATTCCAAATAATCCTACACAATACTCCTACATAATACTTCCTGAAGCAAAATATAACCTCCCTGCTCAAAAAACCCCTAATCTCAATTATTAGAGAATAAATATTGCCCATATATTATTTAATAATTTTGGTATTCAGTTTGGATGATATAGCCACTAATCCACCTTCCAATCTTATCATCTACTACTTTCTCTCAAACACCCTCCAGTCAAATCCTAGTATAGTATTCAGATCTTTGAAAAGCCTCCAACTTCCTACCGTATCACATACACATTTCTCTCATCTGAAATGCACATGGTCAAAGAATATTTATAGAATCACAGATCAGGAAGGATCTTGACGATAACCTAGTCTACTCACCTTATTTGCAAATCGGTAACTTCTATCACTTATGCACAAACCCACAAAACTCCCATTTTAGCACCCTTTCCATTATACACAGTGGTTCTCAAACTTTAGTATGCCCAACAACCAACCCAGTGGTCATTAAAAAGACAGATTTCCTAGCCTCAACTGCAAAGATCATACTCTAGTAATAAGGGTTAGGACCAGGACTCACATTTTTTTAACAAGCACTTCAGGTTGTTTTGAAGGGGTCAGAGCTTCAGACCATAACAAGAAAATCAGAAGAAAAAGAGAATGCAGTAAGAATATGTAGCCTTGCAGCAATTAGCACATCATCTGAAATTTTCCATTTCTGCTCCCACACTGGAAACTCCAAAAAACAGCTACTCACTGCTACTTGTGCAGAATCCATAAATCTCAGTCCAAAATAGTCACTTTCAATAAGGTCCAAATGGTACATTATCTGATCAAAGAGCTCTTGTCCTTTGGCTTTTTTCTGAAATGGTAAGAAAATAAATTAATCAATAAATGACTCACAAGAACAACAAGCCTGAACTGAAGATGGTTTTAGTTATACAAGATCTAGGGGTGCCTGGGTGGCTAAGTCAGTTGAGCATCCGACTCTTAATTTCAGCTCAGGTCATGATCTCAGGGTCCTGAGATCAAGCCCTGCTTTGGACTCCATGCTCAGTGGGGAGTATACTTGAGATTCTCTCCCTCTGCCCCTCCCTGGCTCACACACACACTCTCTCTCTCTCTCAAATAAATAAATAGATCTTTACAAGATCTATTTTAAAAAACATTACTTGCAATACCAAAAATACTACCATAAATCAGGTAATGTGTAAGATACTATAATTTTCCAATCAACTACTTAAGGCCAAAAGAGAATTTGTGATCTATATGCACTTTTGCAGAAAGTGTTACTACCTATCAACCAACAAACATTACCTTGTACTAAACGCTGTAAGGAGAAACTCTTATTTTGTCTTGTCAATTTTTAGAGTCCCTAATTCAAAGGAGCTTTATAATGTAACTGGAAAGAGAAAACACAAGAAAGCTTAGATCACTGAAGTACGAATCACGTGGAACTATATACCTGCTAACAGATTTTAGAGACGAGATAGTCACAGAGACTAGAATCATTAGTGAAAACTTGGAAATCAGCCTTAAAATGGAAAAGAATGTAAGGCAGGAAATAGCAAAAACAAAAATGGAAGGTGAGAGGAAATATGGGACAATAAAAAATAGACATAAACGGAGAAGATACCAAATGGGGAGGGAGGGTCGGTAATAAACAAAGAAACTTGTTTGGAAAAAGGAGTTCTCAAAGTGTGGTCTCAGGACCCAAAGTTTACCCCAGATACTTTCAAAAGATCCACAAGGTCCTAGGATTCTCCTCATGTAACTCAATCAAAACAACATACTGCAAGAGAGTAAATGCAGAAGCAGAAAAGAGAACCTAAGTATGTTCTCTTAGACCTTACATTAACAAGATATGCAAAAGTGCATAATACAATGCTACCCTTCTCACTAAATTGTTTTGTTGTTTAATAAAATAGCTTTTTTTCACAAAAATACCTATATGTTACTAGGGCACCTGGGAGGCTCAGTAGGTTAAGTGTCTGACTTTGGCTCAGGTCATCATCTCAGGGTCCTGGGATGGAGCCCTGCATCAGGGTCCTCACTCAGCGGGGAGTCGCTTCTCCCTCTCTCTGCCCTTCCCCTGTCCTGTGCTCTTGCACGCACGCACGCACTCCCTCTCTCTCTCTCAAATAAAATAAAATAAGTAAAATCTTTAAAAAAAAATGCTTGCATGTTACTTATAACTTACAAGGAGTAGATTGCTGCTGTTTTAAAATTAATCAATAGATAAATGTTTAATTTTTCAGTTTTAATTTCTAACAAGGTAACTATCAATAGATACAACCCACATAAGCAAAAGCATTGTTAGGATCTCAATTTTCAACGATTTTCATACATATCCTATCCATGCCCCTCCTATGTAATTTAAAATTTTGATTTAGGGTATTTACACATATCACAAACACACACACACACACACACACATTTTTTTACTGAAACATCAATCTCTGCCTTTTAATGGACATCTTTATTTCAACTTGTATTTTTGCTTTTCCTGCACTTTTTACAAACTTTCTTTTTGATAAATGAAAGTGTTATCCATATATCCCTTTCCCAAGAGAAGAACTTTACCATGCCTCATGCCCATGATCTCCCCTCCATCCAATCCTCAGGTTTATGAACATACTTTCTCTTATTTTTCTCTTGTTGGGGCTAATTTTTTTAAGACAATAATCTTTATTTTAGCATTTTGAATATTCTTTACACTCTCACATGTATACATCACATATATCTAATAGCATCTGCTAGATTTGTTTCTCCACTCATCTGAGTTCTTTCTACAGAAATGTTCCCCATGTGGAACTTTGTATGGCTAATCTTTAAAGGTCTTCTATGTTTGAGAATATTTTAATCATGCTCTTACACTTGAATGACAATTGTCTCCTTATAAAATTCAAGGTTCAAAGTTATTTTTTTTCAATACTCTCTTCAATATTCCAAATGTATTACTCTTTTTCTTGCAGCTTATGTTGCCATTGAAAAGTACAATGACAATCTGAATTCTGGTCCTTAATAATGTTATTAATTCTCTTGGTAAGCTTTTAGACTTCTCTAACTCTGATAGTATCAAATTTCAATATAATGTGTCTAGGTGTGGTTTTTCCCCTTAACTATATTCGGTATTCTATTGGGCTTTTAAATCTGTAATCTTTCATCTCCCTTTAATTCTGGGAAAACAATCTATTTCCTCAAGTATTTTTCCTGTATTTTTCTCATTTTAAATTTCCTACCTAAGTTCTGGCACTTCAACTTTCTTTTTCTTTAACATATATGTTCATTTAATACTCATAATTACTCTGATTATGGTTTATTTGTCCATTTAACAAATACTTAACACAGAAAAAAGTTCAGAAAGCTTTAGTAATACAACAAAACTGCATAGCTAAAAAATGACAGGCTAGAATTTGAATTTTGTTGTCTCCTAAGTTCCAATTCCCTAAGGGTTACACACCACAACAAGATTTTACCTGGAATGTCACCTCTCAGATCAATAACTAGATACCCCCAACTTCTTATCACAACCTTGTCTCTAACTTGTTGATAAAATTACTCTCAATACTTAGGTTCTCCAACTACATGGAAATTTCCGGTACACTGACCCCACTTATTAACATTCATAAGCCTCCACTTCTTTTTTTTGAACATAACATAAAATTTGCCATCTTAACATATATAATTCAATGCCATTAAATATATTCCCAACATGTACAACCATCACCATATTCATTTCCAAAACTTTTCATCATACCAATCAGAAACTCTGTACCCATTAAACAACCATTCCTCACACTCTTTCCCTTCGATCCCTAGTAACCTCCTTCCTACTTTCTGTGGCTTGTGAATTTGCCTATTCTACATACGTTACATAAGTAGAATCATATGATCTATGTCCTTTTGTGCCTGGCTTATTTCACTTAGCATAATGTTTTTTTCATCCATGTCGAGTAGGCTCCAAAATTTCATTCCTTTTTAAAACTGAATAATATTCCATTGTGTATATATATACCATGTTGTTTATCTGTTCACCTGTTGATGAACATTTGGGTTGTTTCTACTTTTCGGCTATTGTGAATACTGTTATGAACAACAGTATACAAGTATGTTCGAGTCCCTGCTTTCAATTCTTTTGGGTATCTACTTAAGAGTGGAATATAATTCTACGTTTAACTTTTGAGAAACTGTCCAACTGTCTTCCGTAGTAGCTGCACCATTTTGCATTCCCACCAGGAACGCATAAGGTTCCAATTTCTCCATATACTCCCCAATATTTGTTATTTTCTGGGGTTGTTTTGCTTTGTTTTGTTTGATACAACTATCCTAATGCGTGTGAAAGGATATGACATGGCGCTCGATCCCAGGATCCTGAGATCATGACCTGAGAAAAAGGCAGATGCTTAACTGACTGAGACACCCAGGCATCCCAAGCATTTGCATATTTTCTTTGGAGAAGTATCTATTCAAGTCCTTTGCATATTTTAAAGAAAAATTTTATTGAAGTGTAGTTGACATATAATAGTACATTAGTTTCAGATGTACAACATAGTGGTTCAACAATTATATAAAGTACAAAATGCTCACCACAATTAAGTGTAGTTACCATCTGTCACCATACAAAATTATTCCAATACTACTGACTAGATTCCCTATGCTTTAATTTTTATCACCCTAACTTATTTATTTTATAAATGAAGTCTATACCTCTTAATCTCCTTTACCTATTTTAGCCACCCCCCCTTACCCCACTACAAATTCAATTTTCAGCTACATCTAGACCATCACAGGCTGCTTATATTCTTCTTTTCCTTCCACCTAACAAATTATTCCAGGTTACCACCTCTTTCAAACCCGGTCCTCACTTCACATCCCTCATGCACTGTTGGAGGGAATGTAAACTGGTGCAGACACTATGGAAAACAGTAGGAAGGTTCCTCAAAAAATTAAAAACAGAAATACCATACCATCCAGTAATTCCACTGCTGAGTATTTACACAAAGAAAAAAACACTAATTAAAAAAGACACATGCACCCCTATGTTTATTGCAGCATTCAGAATAGCCAAAATATGGAAGCAACCTAAGTGTCCACCGATAAATGAATCAATAAAGAAGATGTGGTATCAATATACAATGGAGTATTACTCAGCCAAAAAAAAAAAAAAAAAGAATGAAATCTTGCCATCTGCAACAACATGGATGGATCTAGAAGGTATTAACTAAGTAAAATGAGTCAGAGAAAGACAAATACCATGTGATTTCACGTATATGCGGAATCTAAAACACAAATGAACAAAACACACAAAAAAACAGATTCATGAATACAGAGAATAAACTGATGATTGCCAGAGGAGAGGCAGGTGGGGGGGATAGGCCAAAGAGATGAAGGGGATTAAGAGGTACAAACTTCCAGTTATAAAATCAATAAGCCACAGTGATGAAAATACAGCATAGGGAATATAGTCAATAATATTGTAACAACTTTGTATGGTACAGATGGTAACTACTTATCACAGTGAGCATTTCCTAATGTATATATAATTGTCCAATCACTGTGTTATACACCTGAAACTAATATAATATTGTAGGTCAACCTATATTTCAATTAAATTTTTTTTAATTTTTAAAAATTTTTAAAAACCAGGTAAGAAAACTACAAGTTTTTTCTAAATTAAAGTGAGCAAAAGATTTGAATAGACATTTTTCCAAAGAAGATGTACAAATGACCAGTACACATACAAAAAGATGCTCGTCAGTAATCATTAGGAAACTACAAATCAAAACCACGAATGAGGTACCACTTCACACCCAGGAGGATGACTACAATTTAATAAATGGAAAATCACAAGTGTTGAGGATGCAGAGAAATTGGAACCCTCCTACATTGCTGGTGGGAATGTAAAATGATACAGTTGCTATGGAAAACAGTTTGTCAGTTCCACAAAAAATTAAACATAGAATTATCATATGACCCAGCAATTCCACTCCTAGGTATCATATCCCAAAGGATTAAAAACATGTATTCTACCAAACACTGTACAGGAATATTCACAGCAGCAGTATTCACAGCTGCTAAAAGACAGACACAACCCAAATGTCCATCAACTGATAAATGGATAAACTAAATATGATTTGTCATACAATGGAATATTATTCAACATAAGAAGAAATGAAGTACTGATGAATGCCACAGTATGGATGAACCTCAAAAACATTAGGCTAAGTGAAAGAAAGGTCACAGATTGGATAATATTCCATTTATATAACACATCCAAAACAGGCAAATCCTTAGAGAAAGAAAGCCAACTAGCAGTTAGCAGGGGCTGATGGGAGTTACAGAGTTTCCATCTGGGATGACAAAAATATCTTAGAACTAAACAGAGGTGACGGTTGCACAACATAGTGATTGTACTAAACGCCAATGAATTATGCACTTTCTAAAGTTTTATTTATTGAAGTAATCTCTACACCCAACATGAGGCTCGAACTCATGACCCCAAGATCAACAGTCACACACCCTCCAACTGAGCTAGCCAAGGCCCCCCGAATTACACATTTTAAAATGGTTAATTTTATGGGGCACTGGGTGGCTCAGTTGGTTAAGCATCTGTCTTCCGCTCAGGTCATGATCCCAGGGTCCTGGGATTGAGCCCTGCCCTGGTGCCCTGGGATAGAGCCCCAGTCCGACTCCCTGCTCAGCGGGAGTCGGCTTCTCTCCCCCCCGCCCCCAAACCCAGTGCTCTCTCACTTGCTCTCTAATAAATAAATAAAATCTTTTTTAAAAATAAATAAATAAATAAAATGGTTAATTTTATTTTACAGGAATTTTTCAATTAAAAAATTATTCATTAAAAAAGATATTAAGAACCACCCCCACAAAGAAACAATTGACCACAGATGTATGGGTTTACATCTTGGTTCTCTATTCTGTTGCAATAATTTATGTTTTAGATTTTATTTTTAAGTAATCTCTACACCCAGTGTGGGGCTCAAACTCACAATCCCGAAATCAAGAGTTACATGCTCCACTGAGCCAGCCAGGCACCCCTATGTGTCTATTATTGTGCCAGTAGCACATCATCTTGATTACTGTTGCTTTACAATAAGGCTTAAAACTAGGAAGTGTGAATCCTACTACTTTGTTCTTTTCATTGTTTTGGCTATTTTAAGTCCCTTGCAATTCTGTATGAATTTTTAAATAAGCTTGTCAATTTCTACAAATAAATCAACTGGTATTCTGGTGGGGATTATGTTGAATCTGTAGATCGATTGGTGTGTACTGCCATCTTAACTATGTTCAGTCTTCATAAACATAGGATAGCTATAAATGTTATTTATCTAAAAGTATAACTACACATGCTATATAACTTAAAGCCTTCAGCGCCTACATCAGCAAAATAGATATATTAAGATTATCATTTTTTTATTAATTTAAAACTTGGGAGATGCAGAACGATAAAAGACAATTTACTAAACAATACTAAGTTATAAATCAAAGTTTCTGTGGCATTTCCAAAGAGCAAATTTAAGAATCAGATAGTTAGAAATTTCTGCCTGATGCTTTTATCATTCACTGAAAGGCATCAGGCATTCTCACTGCAATCAGTTCTTTAAAAGGCGGGGGGGGGGGGGGGGGGGCACAGGTAGAAAGTACTTAAATCCCTCCCCCAGTTTTGAGACGAAGACAGCAGAAGGAAGAAAATGACCATTACTACTGGTATATTTTAATCTGAAGTCCATATAGCTAAACCATCTATTTAATCACCGATAATCACTTACATATTGCCTGGGCAATCATCTTAGTTCCACAGTGGCTTGCTGTGATCACTAGTGATTGAATCCTAGTGGGAAATGAGTATGTGCTTCATCCAATTTCCAAATTCAATTCTAAATCCTCTTTTGGAATCATACTAGACTGGCTGAGAAGCTAAATCAAAAAAAGGGAAAACTTTCTTTTTAGAAATTAATATTCCTCTGGTTTATTTTTTTCTTTTAGTAAAACAGTTTAGCTGGCAGGCCAATGCCCATTTTATATCCATGCAAACATCTAGACTTAGATCCTAACTCTAGGATTTCACCTGCAGAGCTGAAAAGGCAATTGTTCTAGTTCCACGAAAAGTCAAATTTCAAACTCTTGGCGTTTTCACTGCAATTGTCTGCATGAGGTCAGCTAGCATTCTGGCCCTCATCAAGCATCACATGCACCCTACTGAGCATACCAAGCACACGAAACGATTCTATACCAGTCACTAGCCATTTGTTCTACTACTTTAAAACCTCAAGCTGTTTCTCCTCCACACTACACTGCCTCCTTAAAAAGATCCTTTACTAAGTCTACTTTCCTAGTATCAGCCTCTCCATCCGCAATCTTGAGACTTCATACTTCAAACATTAGGTAATAAGAAACTTCTTTCCAGTCTCTTACATAGCAATCTCAAGCTTTTTATAACATATCTAATGATATTTTAATGGAATAGTACACAAAACCCTTAGGATACTCATCAAGAAAGAAATGAATATGAAAACTCCTCAAAAGCATCACATATTAGAATGCTTGACAAACCCTCAAGAAGCGCTTACAGTAGGAAAATGTAAACGCCTTCAAGTCTTCCAGAATCAAAAACCCTAAAGATGTCCTAATGTAAAAAGATAATAAAACATACCCACGGTGATGACTTCAAAACACTTCAAGAAATCCTATGTCTAATTTTATCACATTCCATTATGTTTTAAATGTGTAAGGTATATACCTAGTACATTCTAAATTATCCAATTAATCAGAATATTAATTTAAACAAACGAATTCCTTAATCTCACTCTGTGAGTTAAAGATCACAGTTAAAGGTTAAGTTAAAGGTCTTCCAGAGTATATTCAACTGTGCACTGTAGCAGCACTTAGGCTACCACCCTGCACCTTTTTTATTGCATTTGGGGTATATAGGTGTATACTAAAAAGAATGTGTAGGGAAGGAAGACTGTGAACATCCAATGACACACCAAATCATACATTTTATAGCTTAGTTACATAAATCTTTTTTTAAAGATTTTATTTATTTATTTGAGAGAGAGAGAGAATGTGCACAGGGGAAGGAGCAGAGAGGAAGGGAGAAAGAATCTCAAGCAGACCTCCTGTGCTGAGTGTAGAACCCGATGCAGAACTCAATCCTGCAACCCAGAGGATCATGACCTGAGTGGAAACCAAGAGCCAGAGGCTTAACGGACTGAGCCACTCAGGCACCCCATTACATAAGTCTTTCAATGCAGAACAAAGACATCTGGTATTAGTAAATAGTTCAGAAAGAAACTCAGCTCCAGCCCAAACCATATAGCTACCTCTCTTGCTCCTCAAAAAGGCCTAACTTAACCCCTTTCAAATATATCAGACTGTTTCACATCATGAGCTATAATTATACACTCATAACTGCAAAAAGAAACCACCTACAATTTTAATAAAATCACAACATCCTGTCTTGAAATAAAGATTAAATAAAGATTACAGTACATAAAAAAACCTCCTCTGCGAACTACTTTGGGAGCAAAGAGATAAACCGTCAGAGCTGAGGAGTATGAAGTCCTTTTACTCCATTTCATTAAAATTTCTGCAAGCACACTAAACTGTTGAAGAAGTATTTGTTTTGAGGAAAAGTGAGGAATGTTTTGAAAATTAAAGAAAAATATATAGAATTAAAAGTCTTACAGTATACGTGTATCATTATTCCCAAATATTCTCACTGTTTTAATAACTGCTCAACAAGGATTGTGAGAAATCCACTAGAGTACCCTATGTATTGCCATCATAAAGAACACATATAAAGTCACAAATGATCTGTGCCAATAAATGCCCTATCATTTAAATATTTCAGGTAACTTCCACTAATCCCAGAGAAATACTATAATACTGGGTATCTAAGGTTACCTGATCCATGTACCTAACATTACAATGCCTGATCCATACTAATCCATATTACCTAATTTCCTCACAAAGTTACCAGTAGAAAGTTCAAATGAAGAAAGCGGTTTCATATAGAATCTGCAAATGGTCAGCAGGACCTACATACCGGCAAGTCCACACTAACATCAGTACCATCCAGAAGAGACACCCGACATGTGATGATGGACTTAGAGTCCCCAGCTGCAGGAATGTGTGTGGCAGCTCGTTGAGCTTCTCGGAGTCGTTCCTTCTCGGCATGTTTACGCATTGAGCGACGCCCAAGTGTTCTACGGAAGAAGCTCAGCATTTTTGTCACTACAAAACCAGAGAGAAAAAGGTATTAGCAGACCCCCCACAACGTGCAGTCAAACAAATGGTGTTATTTAGTAAAATCCTATGGCCATTACAGACATACTATTAAAAGGAGAAAGTAAATTTGAAAAACATAATTAAAACTAGCTACTTCAACTCAAAGTTTCTGAAAACTTTTATATAAAATAGAGCTATGACAGCATTTCTAAACTTACTGGTCTATTTTATAAGGAGCTGACAAGAGACAACAAACATTTATGAAGTTTATCAGGTCTTCTAGGTCAATGAATTTTATGTACAGTTGCTGTATAGCTCTACAAATGTTAGGAGACAATCCATACATTAACACACCGTTTCATGATCATAACAATCCTAAAAAGTTCCAGTTCTTTTTTGAGCAATCACAATAAAAATACAAAAACAGGCGCCTGGCTCACTCAATGGGTGAAGCACTCAACTCTTGATCTCAGGGTTGTAGGTTTGAGCTCCACACTGGGTGTGGAGATTACTTAAAAATAAAATCTTAAGGGGTGCCTGGGTGGCTCAGTTGTTAAGCATCTGCCTTCAGCTCAGGTTATGATTCCAGGGTCCTGGGATTGAGCCCCGTGTCGGGCTCCCTGCTCAGCAGGGAGCCTACTTCTCCCTCTCCCCCTGCTTGTGTTCTCTCTCTCACTGTCTCTCTCTCTCTGTCAAATAAATAAAATCTTTTAAAAAAATAATAATAAAATCTTAAAAAATAAACAAATAATCACCTAATTCAGCTAAAATAAAAATATAATTCAAACATGTTTTTATTAAATATTCTATTACTTAAAGATTTTAAATTGCTATTTAATAGAGTCAATTCTTTAAAATGTTAAATTATTTTAAGGCCACTTCTTTTCTTATCTTTATTAATAACACTAAGTTTAGTCAAAATAATTAAGACAGCTTTAGTAATTTTATTTTTTTTAATTTTTTAAAAGATTTTATTTATTTATTTGACAGAGAGAGTGCACACAAGCAGGAGGAGTGGCAGGCAGAGGGAGAGGGAGAAGCAGGCTTCCCACTAAGCAGGGAGCCTGATGTGGGGCTCGATCCCAGGACCCTGGGATCATGACCTGAGCTGAAGGCAAATGCTTAACCGACCGAGCCACCCAGAAGCCCCCAGTTTAGTAATTTTAAAAATACAGCAAACACAAATGGTAACACCATAAAAACTATCTTGCTAACCTAATGTTTAATTTATGCAAATAAGAGAATGAGAAAAATAAGTTAATGATTAATTCCAGAGAAAACAAGAAAAGAATGAGAAAAATAAGTTAATGATTAATTCCAGAGAAAACAAAAAGTTGAGCAGAAAAGGGAAAGTAATCACAGTATACTACATGACTTAGCTAATAATTATTTATTCATAATACTATAAACACTAAATACTGATCTAAGCATAACTACAGAAGTAACTATAAGTGGAGGTACATAACAGAGGTGGATGCAGAAAGCCAATTCCTCATCTTGCCAAGTTGGAATTCAACAGATAATTCCTGAAACCAAATATCAAGAAGTGACAATAAAAGCATGTTACTTAAAATGTGAAAGTGTTAGTCTTCAGGACAGAACTCAGCAGAGCGCTATTTTTCAAAAGAAGCCTTCAGATTAGATGACTCACCTAGACACATTTATAAACTTGATTAAAATAAAAGCTAATTTAAAAATAAATACCAGCACATTAAAAAATAAGTGCCTATAAATTGAAGATTATCATATACATATCACACATATGGATATTCCTACAAAACTGAGTAAACTGGCAAAGCCGTAAGACTTGTCCTTTGTATGTTCATCTACTTAAATCCCAAGAAAATAAAATTCTAGATTGCTTTTCAGTTTACAAAGCACTCATATATAACATCTGGCTGCAGTCTCTTTCTCTTCAGGTTTCTCTTCAGACATTGCTCCTTTTGCACTTTGCTATCCATTCTCATTTCAGCTGCCTAAGAAAGGTACTTGTTATCCTAGACTCCCTATTTCTTAACTCAACTCTATCTATATCTTCCCTGAGAAACGTTCTCTGATAACCAAGGAGTTAGTCACTCCCATCATCACATGTCCACTGAAACTTGAAAACATTTTACCGTTTCACTAATCAGATTTTAATCATTTATTTACATGTCTGTCTCATTTATCATAAGCTCCTAAAGACATAATTGGTATTTTGAAGAGCCAGCCACCCAGAACATTTCATCATCAAGTACAACAAATGGTTAGCAAATAATCTTACTTGCTCCTCAGAAAAACTTCCCAAAATATTGTCTTATTTTGATGAGTAGACTAAGGGTCCAAGAAATGAAACCAACAAAGACAGAGACTCAAACCCCAATTTTTCTGATTCCAAATCTTTTTTTTTTTTTTAAGATTTTATGTATTTATTTGATAGACAGCCAGCCGGAGAGAGAGGGAACAAAGCAGGGGGAATGGGAGAGGAAGAAGCAGGCTCCCAGCAGAGCAGGGAGCCGGATGCGGAGTTCAATCCCAGGACTCTGGGATCATGCCCTGGGCGGAAGACAGACGCTCAGCGACTGAGCCACCCATGTGCCCCTGATTCCAAATCTTGGTCTCTCTAGCTACTACATCACAGAACAATTCATGTAAAACTCGTATTTTAGAGATAAGAAATCATCAAAGATAGTAGCTAAAAAGAGTATGAATGAAAATACAAGCACAAAACATACATGATAAATTTGTTTTTTTTAAAACTTCAGCTTATTCGACAAATTGCAAGGGGGAAAAAGAAATGCAAAGAAAACCACAGATTAAAACAGACTTAAAATACATATCCATCAATCACAATGCACCTACATTAGATCCTAATTCAAATAAACTTTTTTTTTTTTAATTGTCTGATGTTATCATTGGGGGAAGCTAGGTTAAAGGTATACGGGAACTCCACTATTGTAACTTCCATGTAAGTCTAATATTATTTCAAAATATAGGAAATTTTAAAGTCACACATCTGTTGGGGTGTCAGGGTGGTGCAGTCGGTTGAGCATCCGACTACCAGTTTCAGCTCGGGTCATGATCTTGGGGTCCTGGGACTAAGCCCTGTGTCGCTCTGCACTCAGCGCAGAGTCTGCTTGGGATTCTCTCTCTCCCTCTCCTTCTGCCCCTCCTGCTCACGCTGTCTCTCTCATTCATTATGCAAGTAGAATTAACTTGCTAAGGAAAAGCAAAGCTTCATTAAGATTTAATAACTATGTATTCTGAACCATAAAACCCAATGCCACTTCTTTTTACAAAATATAAAAGCAACTTACACGAAAATAAATTTCAGATGGACTAAGAACTTAACATCAAAGAAATGATAAAGTACTAGAAGGAAACAATATATTAAAGAGCTTTTAAAATTTTTAAAGGATTAATATGCAGTTTGATAAAGAACTACCACAACCATTAAGATAATGCAACAGAAAAAAATGGGAAAGATATGAAGAAACAAGTTCTAAAAGATATGAAATGAAAATATGTATAAAAAATGTTTGACCTCAACAATAACAAAGGAAATCTAAATTAAAAAATAAGATACTGTCTGTCATTTAAGACTCAAGAAAGCCCGTGTTGAAAAGGATATGGGAAAAACAATCACCCTCATACACTGTCCTCTTTGGAGGATTTAACCACGCTATCAAAAATGTTAATATGCATACACTTTCACTCAGCAATTATATTTCTGGTAGGATATCCTAAGAAACAGGATGTGATCCAAGCTGTAGAAGTAAGGATTTTCAGGGCATAATTTTAAATTTTAAATATGTCCATCAACATGCCAGTGGTTAAACAAATTACGGTACATCAAATGGTATACAACACAGCTGTTTTTAAAATACAATTGAATTAGACACGGACAAAATTTGTAAGTGAAAAATGAAATCAGAGAAAAGTGGTAAGCTTTATCCCACTCTAAGGTGGGATACCTACATATATACAAAAGGACTAAGACATGCAAACCATTAAGTATCCCTGGAGAGGGTCATGTGGAGATATTGAAGTCTTCTATAATAAGCATATATGAATGTGTCAGAAGAGTTTTTAAAAATTGTTAAGGGACACTTGGATGGCTAGGTCAGTTGAGCATCCAACTCCTGATTTCAGCTCAGGTCTTGATCTCAGGGTCATGAGTTTAAGCCCCGCGTTGGGCTCCATGCTGGATGTGGAGCCTACTTAAAAAAAAAATTTGTTAAAAGAAAAAAAGTTTTCCCATATTCACTCTTTCTCCATCCCCCACTACCACTTTCATTCTAAATGCTACAGCACTGGATTTTTAGCAACCACAAATGTGATCCCAGTTAAAAAATCTTTAATGGTCTTACTCTGAATCCGGCTCCTCCTACCTGCCTGACCCTTCAGACAGCCCACTCCCAGCTGTCCACTCTGCTCTAGTATCCCTTCTGCTCAATCCAACAATCTTTTTAACTGTGGACCTTTTTTTTTTTTTGGCTGTTCCATCTTTCCGGAATGCTCTTTCCACTTCACCTCTCTCCCATTTCCTCAGAAATGCATTCCCTGACTTCTGAGTCTAAATTAGGTGCTTCTTTTAGTACTCTTAGACTCTTTACAACATTTACCAAAACTGTAATTAAATACCCAATTGTTTAATTATTTTTTTTTACTGGGTACTTCCCCACTAAGACTCAAGGATCTGATCTGACTCATTCAGCAAGATGACCTAGCTAGCACAGCAATCAGCATATCAGGCACTCAATAAAGAACTTGTCTGACACTAAAATGATACAGTGGAATTCTCAGAGAGTAGGTTTATGTGGGCTCTTTTTAACACGTTTTTAATCTGTGATTTCTCATTTTTCTCTGTAAAGAAAGGTATCCTTTACAATCGTAAAAATGTAAACTGAAGTAAACCATTAACTGCCTAAATTAACTGAAAGTCTTTTTAAATGTGTACCTAAAACTCAAGTTTGTCATGAAATGTGTATACTCTCACATGTGACCGGTGGCCACATTCTTTGGTAGGCAATTGCTTTTTGATAAAGCAATATACCAATATACAGCAAGTGCCATAGATATTGGTATCTTTTGTCCCACCAATCCCGACACAGAAAACGTCTGCAAGAGAGTTAATTCAACAAAAGTAATATATATCATTTTCTAATGAAGCTTACGTACAAAAAGAAGAAAACCCTGCAAACTAGCTTACGTGTACGAATAACCCACTTTGTTAAGTAGGGTGCAGCTCGTTTTATCAGTCAGAAATAGAGTTAGGGGTAATTTTTCACCTAATTCTTAAAAAAATACTTCTGATACTAATTTAAAATGTTGTCAAAAGGTTTAAAAGACTTGGGTCTTATCGCTTTTACCTAAAATTCGTGAGACTCAGTAACCATTAAGATAGTGACAGGTACAATTAATGTTTACACACGGAAGAACCCCATCCTTAACACTCCCAGAGCCACGGGTGGGGGCGGGGGAGGGCCCTTTGGATCCCGCCATTGCTGGGAACCCACCTGCTTCTCACAATTTCCAAGTGTCTCAAGTTTCAGTCCAACGCAAACCAACCCCAGAAGTCCACTCGGGTTTTAAGACCGTGACACGAACCACGGTGGGTTTTTTCCCTTGACCTGCCACATCCCCCTCGCCAGGCGGACAGCTAAGCCGAGACCTCTCAGTGAAGGGCGGCCCCCGGCTGCTCGGGAGGGAGCCAGGGCCGGGACCGGGCAGGGGTCGGGCAGGCACACATTAACCCGCCTCACCCCCGGCTCCCCGCTCCGGCCGCGCCGCGCAGTATCGCCCGAAACTCATCGGCCCGGCCCCATTGGCCGCCGCCGCCCCTCCCCTCCCGGCAGGTTTAATATTTTGCCGGCCGGCCGCAGCTGGGGCCGGAGCGCCCCGGGGCGAGGCCGCGAGAACAGAGCTCCGGCGCGAGTCAGACTGGGTCCCCGGAGCGGTGAGGGGAAGCGGGGCGTGGACCGAGCCCGATACTTGGGCAGTGCGGCCGGGGCCACTGGGCCTCGCGCTTACCTGGGCTGGGGACGGAGGTGCGGTGGCTAAGGCGGCGCGGAGAGCCGGCGACGCGAATGTAGACGTCCCTAGTGCGACTGAGGAGGGGGCGACTCCTCTGGAGACGCCAAGAAATGGCGGCCTGAGGCGCGCGCCCACCCTCCGCTAATCCTCTGAAGGACCCCAGCGGTCCGCCGGCCCGCCCCTTAAAGCCCCCTCTAAGCTCCGCCCTCCGGGGCGGGGCGCTCTGCTCTTAAATGGGCAATGACACCGCCCCGGAAATCGCCCGTCTGGGTGAAACTCGGGTTAAACCGGCGATGCCAGGCCTTGCCGAATCGGCTTCCAGTACTAGAGGCCCGGCGTCCCGGGCTGGTTTAAAGGGGCGCTGCCGAAATCCAGCCCTATCAAACTCCTCCTTGGGAGGGGGTGCACGCCCGCGGAGAGCCCCCAAATTAGTCCCATCCGAAAGGTAGCTTAGCGCAGTCTGAGCCCAGCGTCAGGTGCTGCTAGATTCATTCATCCATTCGTTCGGGAAATTAATTCATTCAGCAAATCTTTAGTGCCCCGTTGTTAGAGGAACTTTCATTGCAGTGGGGAGAAAGACGGTAACAAATACATATCAAATAGTGGTATCATGAAGGAAAAAAAGGGAACGGGACATAGATTTCTGTTTAACATAGCGTGGGCAAGGAGATCCTCTGTGACCAGGGGACATTTCATCCGTTCTTTCTAGAGATAAATTGTGAAATTGCCTATTATGGGCCAGGCTGTTTTCTAGACACTTAAGATACAGCAGATAATCAAGACAGACAAAAATCCCTCATGCAGTTTAAGTGCTAGCAGGAGAGACAGAAAATAAATGAGATAAATTAGTAAAATTAAATACTATGTTAGGCAGTGCTAAATGATAGAGAAAAACCAAAGTAGGGGACAGAGATAGGGAATAAGGAAGTGGTCATTTTAGATAGACTAGCTAGGTAAGGAGGAAGTTCTCAATAAGAAGGTGACCTTTGAGTGAAAATCAAAAAGAGGTGAAGGAGTGGTTCTGTGGACTCCTGGGGGAAGGGCAGAGGTTAACTCCAAAGGCCCCGTTGGGTGGGTGCTTGGTCTGCTCAAGGAAAGTCAGTGTGCTTAGAGAATAGATAGAGCCATGGGAGGTGACAAACCAGGGAGGAGAGAGCTGTGAGGTGAAGGGTCTTATGAGCCTGCCTCCCAGTCTGAGGAAGTCAGAGAGTCAGTGGCAGGTGTGAGGGTATGAAGTGCATGAAGTCCCTGCTGGCTGAGATGAGAATAGACAAATATTCTGCCCCTTCTGGAGATTTGGCACTGCCTGTCCTCCACCATCCCAAGACTTAACAGTTGGGCTTGGCGGGGACATCTGGTGTCTGCTTCACGTGGTGTTGGCTGGGGCAGCTCAGTGGGAGTTGGAGTTACCAAAATGGCCTCATTCATCTCTGTGGCGTCTCAGCTGGGATGGCTGAAATGAACAGCTGAGTTCTGCCTGGGCCTTTTTCTCTAGCAGGGTAGTTGGGTGGCTCAGACCCGGAAGCCTATTAAGGAAATGCCCAGAAGTCACACCGTGTCACTTCTGTTGCCTATTATGGTCAAAGCAAGTCACAAGGCCAGGCCAGTTTCAACTGGGATGGGAATAAGATCCCATCTCTCTTTTTTCCTTTTATATACATCTTTCTTTACTTTTTAAAAATAACTTCATTGAGATATGTCACATATGATACAATTCACCCATTTAAAGTGTATACTTCAGTGGTGTTTAGTGTATTCACAGAGCTGTGCAACCATCATTACAATCTAATCATAGGACATTTTTATTTCCACTCATGTGAGAGGCAGCATGGGAGTACAGGGATGAGAGGAATTGTTGAGGGTCATCTTTGCATCTTTATCTCAATAAAAAACCAATGGTGATGATTATGATATAGGAGGGAAGGAAGCCATGGATGTACACATGAAACAAAAAAGGGCCATAGTTTGAAGCTGGGTACGTAAGTACATTGAACTATTCTATTTTATGTATAGGTTTAAATTTTTTGCGTAATAAAAAGTTTTTTTAAAAAATACTGTCTGGGCTCTCTACTTCTTGGAAAGTCTTCATGTATCCCCCAGGGGACTGATTACTCCAGTTTGAAAACTACAGTCTTTTTTTTTTTTTTAAGATTTTATTCATTTATTTGAGAGACAGAGAGATAGAGAGCACAAGCGGGAGAAGAGACAGAGGAAGAGAGAGAAGCAGGCTCCCCACTGATCAGGGAGCCAGAGGTGGGGCTCCATCCCAGGACTCTGGGATCATGACCTGGGCCGAAGGTAGCCGCTTAACTAACTGAGCCACCCAGGTGCCCCTGAAAACTACAGTCTTGAGTGCCATCCCCCCAGTATATCAGGGCTGTCTCCCTCCAGGTATTTATCACCCAGCATCTCCACATTTGCAAGCTGTATTGTAATTTATCTGTTTACTGATCAATATCATTTTCTGTCAAGACTTACAAACCTACCTCGTTGTCCTAAACTGTTGCATAGCCCACCAATCTGGAGAAAGTCTCCTCTTGTCCCCTTCTGCTGAATCCTTCTCTCTACCTCCTGTCAAGGGTGGGGTTGAGGGAGGCTGTAGATGAGGGGAGAGAAGTAGGTGAGAAAGATGGTTATAGGCTGAATGAAATATGAAGACTTCGGGAAGAAGAATGGAACCTAAGAACTTAAGTCATGGAAGATTATTCTTAGACATAAATACCCCTGCAGTATCCCTATTTTGTGGCAATTGGTCCCCTAATTGGCTCCCACCAGGGACAGAGAAGTTCCTCTCCTTGAACACAACTGAGTTAAGTAAAAATGGATTTGGCTACAAGTAATACACAGTACAATTAACTACACTTACACAAGTAAGTTTAATGTTTTTCACATAAGTAACCTAGAGGTAAATGGCTGCCTAATATTGGTTCAGGTCCTCAACAATGCAAGGATCCTAAACACTTTTGCTCTTTCTGTTCCGCCATCCTTAGCATGTTGAGTCTGGTTTTTATGCTTCTAGCCTACTGGCCACAGAAGGGCTGCAGTATCTCCACCCCTTCTGAGTTTCATGAATGAAAGGGAAAGGGGGAAAGAACTTCATGAAGCCTTGTCTTTTAATTCAGGGAATGAAGTCCCACCACCCCGTGTCATCAGTCAGAACTAGATTACCTGCCCAGACTTAGACTACTTACTGACCATAAGGTAAGGGAACACAATAACATCTTTACACCAATCCTGGTTCACTTGGGGAAAGGCCTGCTCTCCGATCTGCGCTCTCCATTAACTTCTTGAACAAACCCAAGTTTTATTAGCAGCAAAAGGGGGTGTTGCAAGGAAGAATGACTATAGAGGGTGCTTACCACAATAACCCACTTTTTGGTGGGATTGTCCTAGCTCGTGGAAAGATTTTCCTTATTGAGCCAAGAGGTGTAACAAAAGGACTGTTTAGAATGGAGAGGAGAGGCCAGCAGGGGGAGCTCTCACACTGCTCCACTCAGACCCCACAGGAAAAGATGTACCTTGCAAGTGGATGCTGGGTTAGCTACTTACTTTACTATCCCAGTAGAAAGTAGAAAGGTTTTTCTCCTCCCCAGCCAATGAGAGGCCGTCACAACTCAACCAATGAAAAGCCCCTATACTGGGAACTCCCAGTTTACTTCAATGGACTTTTTGTCTTCAACAGCCCACACCACAACTTCCCACGCTCCTCTATTAAAAAGCCATCCTCTCCTTGGTTTTCTGGACTTGCCTATGGTTTTGCCATAACTTCCTTGTGCTGAATGGCAATTCTCTGCTGTTCCTGAATTTTTGCCAGTGAAATAATTGGCAGTTTTAACAGAACATCCTCACTCTAGATTTCCATTTCTATCTTAGGTCCTGGTTTGCTCTCTGGAGTCACACAAAAAGAGGTAGATGCAATTCTGTGGGTTCTAAAAAATCATACAACCGTGTTAAGTGAAGAAACAAATTTAAGGATTCAATATTAGGTACCGGGGCTTGGAAGGGGCCCACACAAGTTAGGAGACCTAAAGCTTAAACCTAATTATCTTCATCGTAAATCTGCCTCTGCCCACAAAAAGAAACATAATTCCTCTTTCACATCAGAACTCTTTAATCAAGGACATTTGTTCCAAGCCTGCAAATCTCCTTCTCTTGTGCTGATATGCAAGAAAGTAAAGAACTTTCTAAATTGCTTTTTTCTGAATTGGTCCACACTGGTGGGGTCACTCGTGCCAAGGTATTCTGAGCAGAGTGGAGCAGAAGGAAGTCCAATTAAAACTCAGTTCTCTTGGAGACTGAAGGACCCCTGCATTCCAAAAATTCTCCATTGAGAAGAAAATACTCTCAGGGGAGTGGGTATCATAAAGAATTCATTTATCAGACACTGGATCTAGGAGAGCATTACCTATTCAAAAAAATGCACACAAGTAAAATAAATGAAAAACAAACCCAGTCATCAGGAAACACCACAAAGAGAGAGAATGTTGTAAGCAGACTGCGAAGAGTCTAAACTTCAAAAGCTAAAACACCTAAAACAATTTTCAAATCTATTAGGTAAAGATGATACTACGTTCCTCGAAGGGGAGTAATGAGTGTTACAGAACACAAGTTATATGAAAATGTTTTCAAGAGAGTACAACATGACATATAAGAGAATGTAAATACCACAGATGAAGGAACACAGTAACTGGGGAAGCAAATAGAAGATGAGGGTCTGCGAAGTGGAGCCATCACTTGTGCCTAATTTCATGTGATTGGGTAGTTCCCTTTACCCAGCTAAATCTTTCCTGAGCCAGAATCTCATGTTTGAAAGTCCGCATTTTCTCTCTTTGCAAGTATCCCTGGAGGGAGTAAGATCTTAAACAAATTCACACTGAAGTATTAGCCATACAAACGAATTGAAGAACACCTTAAAAGAATGGGGAATGGCTGGGGGAAAGGTATGCAGAGAAGGGCCACAGAAGGGTGAACTGAAGACAAGTCACTTCTTTCTCCAAAGTTCTCAGGCTTTTCCCTACATCTGGAGACTCAGAGCAAAAGACCTAAGTATTCAAGTTCCGTGAATCCGTATTTCAGGCATCACCTTGTTCAGTATTATTTGGAACAGAGTCTACTGATCTGGTGGCCTCTGCTCCTTCTTTATACCGATAAGGAGAAAATTTGAGAAAGCCTTGGATGGCTCCAGGAAAGTTCATAATATTCGTAATAGAGAGGCAGAAATAAAAACATTTTGTCATTAGATTTGCCTAATAGTGAAACTATGATGAGACTAAGAGAGTCAAGGGAAGAAAAAGGAAGGAGCCAAGGCTCAGTATGTCTAAGAGGTGATGTGTATATGTCACCGGAAGATCTTGTTAAAAGGTTTAAGTCTAGGGTGGAGCCTGAGAGTCTGCGTTACCCACAAGCTTGCAATTTGTTGACACTGCTCATGGGTACACTTCGAGTAAGGAGGTCTTTCACTGGCTGCCCCACACCTGTGACTATTGACCCTACATCAGGGCCTGTGAAGGCATTGGAAGACATACAGTAGAAAGATCACTGCCAGTAACTCACTTGAACAACGATTCATTATTTCTGGCATCAGTTTTCTCATCTATAAAATGAGGTAATTAGACAGATGATGGGTTGGATCGTGTCCTACGAAAGACAGGTTGTAGTTCCAATCCCTAATACCTATGAATGTGACCTTAATTTGTCTTTGCATATGAAATCAAGTTAAGATGAGGTCGCTTGAGCAGACCCTAGACCAATATGATGGGTGTCCTTATAAGAAAAAGAAATTTGCCCCCCATGTTTATAGCAACATTATTTACAATAGCCAAGACATGAAAACAATCTAAGCATCCCTCCTGGATGAATGAATAAAGAGGGTGTGCTATAGAGCCTGGGTGGCTCAGTCGTTAAGCATCCAACTCTTGCTTTTGGCTCAGGTCATGATTTCATGGGTCATGGGATGGAGTCCTGTGTCAGGCTCTGTGCTCGGCGGGGAGTCTGCTTGAAGGTTCTGTCCCTCTGCCCCTCCCCCAACTCCCACGAGCACACAAGCATGCTCTCTCTTTCTCTCTTAAATGAATCTTAAAAAGAAAAGGTGTGGTATATATACAATGCAATATCATTCAACCATAAAAACATGAGGAAATTCTACCATTTGCAAAAACATGGATGGAGCTTGAAGGTATTATGCTACATGAAATAAGTCAGAGAAAGACACGTACTGTATTATCTCACTTACTTAGCCATTAATCCATTGATGGACCCTTGGGCTGCTTCTACCTTTTGGTTATTGTGAATAATGCCGCTATGAACAGCATTATTTTATTTATTTATTTATTTATTTATTTATTTATTATTTATTTATTTTTATCTTTGTGATCCAGTTTTCACTGCTTTTGGTTATATATTCAGAAATGGAATTGCTGGATTATTTGGTAACTCTATTTTTAAATTTTTGAGGAACGACTATCCTGCTTCCCATAGTGGCTGCACCATTTTACATTTCCACCAGCTGTGCACAAGGGTTCTAATTTCTCTACGTCCTCACCAACACTTGTTATTCTCTGATTTTTTTTTATTTTATTTATTATTATTTTTTTTTAAAGATTTTATTTATTTATTTGACAGAGATAGAGACAGCCAGCGAGAGAGGGAACACAAGCAGGGGGAGTGGGAGAGGAAGAAGCAGGCTCATAGCAGAGGAGCCTGATGTGGGGCTCGATCCCATAACGCCGGGATCACGCCCTGAGCCGAAGGCAGACGCTTAACCGCTGTGCCACCCAGGCGCCCCTGATTTTTTTTTTAAATCATGGCCATCCTAATGGATGTGAAGTGGTATCTCATCACGGTTTGGACTTGCATTTCCTTAAGGATTAATGATGTTGATCAGATTATTGTCACAGACTACATCTGTATATATCGTATGCTCATTAATAAAGATTCATTATTATTTTATGCATGTGTCTTTATCTCATATAGGAAAAAGAGAAATGTAACCAACTATGCTAAAAGTACAATGTTGTTTTATTTATCTATGTAGATGTAGTTTACCCTCATCAGTGTTACTTAGTTTTTCTTATGACTTTAAGTTTCCATCCAGTTTCCTTTCATTTCAGCCTGAAGTACTGTCTTTAGCACTTATTTTTGGATAAATATACTGGTAATGAACTCTCTCAGCATTTTAATTTAATCTGTAATTGTCCTAGTTTCTCCATTATTCTTAAATCTTTCCCTCTCTCTTTTTTTCAGTAATCTCTACTCCCAACATGGGGCTTGAACTCAACCCTGAGATCAAAAGTCGCACTCTCTACTAACTGAGCCAGTCAGGTGCTCCTCTCCTTTATTCTTGAAGAATTCTTTCCAGATATGAAATTCTTGGCTGATACATTCCCCCCCCCCAGAATCTTAACTGTTATCCCATAGCCTGATAACTTCCATTATTTCTAATTAGCTGTTGATGTTCTTTAAGATCCCTGTACCTCATGAGTTACTTATCTCTTACTGCTTGTCTTTGGGTTTCTTAATTAAAAAAAAAAGATTTATTTATTTGACAGAGAGAGAGAGAGAAAGCGAGAGAGCACAAGCAGGAGGAGCAGCAGAGGAAGAGGGAGAAGAAGACTCTCTGCTGAGCAGGGAGCCTGACGCAGGGCTCGATTCCCAGCCCCTGGGATCATGACCTGAGCTGAAGGCAGACACTTAACCGACTGAGCCACCCAGGCACCCCTGTCTTTGGGTTTCAACAATTCGATTATAATGTATCTCAGTGTGTGTATCTTTTAGTTTTATCCTGCTTCAAGTTCGTTGAACTTTTTGGACATGTGTATTTATCTCTTTCCTCGGATTTGCAAAATGTTCCGCTGTTATGGTAATTCCCCCACCATCTGCAGGGGATATATTCCAAGACTAATTGATGTCTGAAACCAGGTAGTACCAGACCCTCTACACACTACATCTTTTCTTATACATGCGTACTTACGACAAAGTTTAATTTACAAATTAGGCACAGTAAGAGATTAATAGTACCTAATAATAAGATAAAACAATTATAATAATACACTGTCACATAAATGTGGTCTCTCTTGAAATATCTTATTGTACTGTACTCACCCTTCTTCTTGTAATGTTGAGATGAAGTGAGGTGAATAATGTAGGCATCGTGATGTAGCGTCAGGCTACTACTGACCCTCTGATGATACACCGGAAGGAGGATCGTCTGCTTCCAGACCACAGCTGACCACAGGTAACTAAAATTATGGAAAGTGAAACCATGGAGAAGGGGGTTCTACCATATTTCAAATATATTCTCTGCCAATTTTCTCTCTCTTCTCCATCTGAATTCCTTTAATATTTATGTTGGTCTGTTTTATGGTATACCACAGACACCTCAAAAAATTTTTTTAGGTTTTATTTATTCATTTGAGAGAGAGAGAGGCCATGAGTGGGGGAAAGCGGTAGGGAAAGAGGGAGAAGCAGACTCCCCACTGAGCAGGGAGCCCGATGCGGGACTAAGTCCCAGGACCCTGGGATCATGACCTGAGCTGAAGGCAGACGCTTAACTGACTGAGACACCCAGATGTTGCTCCCCTCATTTTTTTTCTTTCTCCTCCTGACACTAAATAATTTCAATCATCTTATCTTCAAGTCACTGATCCTTTCTTCTGGCTACCTATACCTGCTATCGAACACCTCTAGTGGTTTTCAGTTATTTTACTTTGCAATTCCAGAATTAAAAAAAAAAATTTATTTAAGTGATCTCTACACCCAATGAGGGGCTCAAACTCAGGACCCCAAGATCAAGAGTCACATGCTCTGAATGAGCTAGTCAGATGCTCCTGTTTTGCTCCTTTCAATTCCCATTTTGTTCAAACATTGTTTTCCTGGCTTCCTTCAGTTCCTGTCCATGGTTTCCTTTAGTTCATTGAACATATCTAAGACAGTTGGTTTCACATCTTTGACTAATAATTCTGTATGGGCTTCCCTGAAGATGATTTCTGTCAAATTCTTATTATTTTCCCCTGTGATTGGGCCCTATTTTCCTATTTCTTTGTAACTTTGTAATTTTTGTTGAGAAGTGAACATTTTGAGTATTATGTTATGAGAACTCTGAAAACCCTAACTTCCCCACTCCTCAGGAATTACTGAGTCTTGCTTATTGAGATCCGGAGTGGTTCCTTTGTTACTTTTCCAAAACGTTTTCGCCAAGTGTGTATTTCTTTTTGTATGTGGTCACTTACATTTCTATTTTGTTATTCTGTGGCAGCCAGTGACTGACAAATATTGCCTGAAGGGTCTGGCTCTCTAGAGCGGGAAGGGGAACCAAGTACTGTTCTTTAATCCCTTAGAAACAGTGTTAGCCCACTGGGGTTGGGACAATGGATACCGGCCTGTGTCCTGGCCCCTTGCTGAGCAAAAGCAGCAATCCTCAATCAGAACCCACAATCTAGGGGCGCCTGGGAGGCTCAGTCGTTGAGCGTTAAGCGTCTGCCTTTGGCCCAGGGCATGATCCCAGGATCCTAGGATCGAACCCCACATCGGGCTCCCTGCTCCACTGGGGTCCTGCTTCTTCCTCTCCCACTTCCCCTGCTTGTGTTCCCTCTCTTGCTGGCTGTGTCTCTCTCTGTCAAATAAATAAAATAAAAATCTTAAAAAAAAAAAAAAGAACCCACAATCTCAATATTTGGATGATAAGGTCCTTATGGCCCACTCTGGCTCCAGCAAGTCACACCAGAACCACAGGCAGCCATTCTTACGACTGCCCATTGCAGGAATGGGGGATGGTAGTCGCTACCATGTGACAGGCTGAAACTCACCAAATCTTACCAGTCTTGTCATCAGCAATCTCGTGGGTGCTGCAAATATTTCAACTCGATCCAGAATTCCAAAAACAGTTACTCCAGAGAATCTCTGCAAGCTAATTAGTTGTGTAAGTGGAAGGACAGATTCTTGGAACTTCCTACTCCACTATCTTCTAAGACGTTACTCCCATTTGGTTCTTTTAAAAAATATTTCCCTTGTCTCTGTTGTCCTCTACATCCGTGACTTACTTACTAGTTGTTTCACTGTCTTTTTCTTTCTTTCTTTTCTTTTTTTTTTAAGATTTTATTTATTTATGTGACAGAGAGACAGCTGGCGAGAGAGGGAACACAGCAGGGGGAGTGGGAGAGGAAGAAGCAGGCTCCTAGCGGAGCAGCCCGATGTGGGACTCGATCCCCGTACGCCGGGATCACGCCCTGAGCCGAAGGCAGACGCTTTAACGACTGCGCTACCCAGATGCCCTCACTGTCTTTTTTTTCTCCTCTCATCATCTTTGCCATTGCTGAGTCTGTTTCTCTTAAATGATTTTTCTCCACTAGGTCATATTTCCTTGCTTCTTCCTATCTATAGTTTTCTTTGGCTGCTGGACATGATAAATTTACTTTCTTGAATGGTATTCATTATTTTTTTTTAGAGAGGGACGGGGACATAGGAGCAGAGGGAGAGGGAGGGTAAGGGAGAGGGAGAGGGAGAGGACTCCACACCCAGTGCAGAGCTGGATGCAGGGATCCATCTCTTAACCCTGAGATCATGACCTGAGCCAAAATCAAGAGTCAGGTGCTTAAGTGACTGAGCCACCAGTTGCCCTTTGAATGGTATTTTTAAATTATGTTTTTAAAAGATTTTATTTATTTATCAGAGAGAGAGAGAGGCAGACAGAGGGAGAAGCAGGCTCCCTGCCGAGCAGGGAACCCAATGCGGCACTCGATCCCAGGACCCTGGGATCATGATCTGAGCCAAGGGCAGACGCTTAACCAACTGAGCCACCCAGGCATCCCAGAACGGTATTTTTAAAATAGATTTTATCTTCGCGGGGGGGGGGGGGGTTGCCTGGGTCTCAGTCAGTTAAGCTTCTGACTCTTGCTTTTGGCTGGGGTGGAAATCTAGGAGTTGTGATATCAAGCCCAGGAGGGGCTCCATGCTCAGCATGCAGGAGTCTGCTTGAGATTCTTTCCCCATCCCTCTCCTTCTTCTTCTACTCCTCCCCCCACTCGCAGGCTCTCTCTCTAAAATAAATAAAACCTGAAATAAATAAATAAATAAATAAATAAATAAATAAATAAATAAATAAATAAATAAATGGACTTAGTATCTGTTAGGCAGTTAAGTAGCTTGTGACTTAGTTTAATCATTTTGAAGCTTGTTTTAAATCTTCTAAATGAGCCTAGAATAGCTTTGACCCTGCAGCTTGGTTAGCCTCATTTCTAAAGTATGGCCTTTCTTGGGTTTTGGCTGCCTACCTTACATTTTCAAAGATGCTTCTCCACTCTACTTGAAAGAAACTTGAATTATTTTCATCCTTGGGGCCAGCCCTGGAAATATTCATCCTACAACTTGGTAATTGTCTTTCCTTAGAAGTTTGTCCGGCATCATGGGGTTTCACTATATTCGAAGATTATTATTCAGGCTAGGATACAAAGTGACTCCTATGTAAATTTATTGAAATCTTTATGTGGTTTACTCCTCCCTGGAACTTTGCTCCATACCTCTTAACAGCCCCAGCTTCCCAAAACTCTGACACGTCTCTCCCAGGTAGCAAGAATACCAGTCTTGTTTGGGCTCCATATTCCTGCATCCGTTTATAAATTACCTGGACAAAGAAAACCTAGCTTATCGTATGGCTCACCTCACTTATTTATCTTTTCTGAGGAATTACAGTCTTCTTCAACTTTTGTCCAATATTGCAAAAGTTGTTTACTGTATTTGTCCTATTTTCCAGTTGTTTACACCAGGAGGATGACTCTGGACCCTATTACTCCCTCATGGCCCAAATAGCTTTTTTGTTTTTTTGTTTTTTTTAATTTTTATTTTTTAAAGATTTTATTTATTTATTTGACAGAGAGAGACAGCCAGCCAGCAAGAGAGGGAACACAAGCAGGGGGAGTGGGAGAGGAAGAAGCAGGCTTCCAGAGGAGGAGCCTGATGTGGGACTTGATCCCAGGACTCTGGGATCATGCCCTGAGCCAGAAGGCAGACGCTTAAGGACTGAGCCACCCAGGTGCCCCGCAAATAGCTTTTTGTTGTTTAAATAGACCAAGTTGCAAAACACAAAGGACCTGAGTGAGCAGTTCACCAGAAAAGAAATACATGTGGTCAATAAACATATAAAAAGATATTCAATTTTGCAAATCATATTTAATATATCTTATTACATGAGAACATTTTTAAAAGAGTCATAATATCCACTAAGGGTGGAGACACAGATGCATTATTGATGAGATTATAAAAAGATATATATTTTTGGAAGCCAATTTTGACAGTATCAATAAAAACTTAAGATACACTTAATGTACCCAGCAATTCCACTCCTAGATACTTACTCAGAAATGAAAGCATGTGTTCACAAGAAGATTTGTAAAGGAATGTTCATAGCATTTTTAAAAAAAGATTTTATTTACTTATTTGAAAGAGAGAGAGAGTGTGAGCAGGGGGGAGAGGGAGAAGCAGACTCCCCACTGAGCAGGGAGCCTGACATGGGGCTCAATCCCAGGACCCTGGATCATGACCTGAACAGAAGGCAGACACTTAACTGACTGAGCCACCCAGGTGTCCTGTTCATAGCATTTTTATTGATAAAATCCCACAAACTGAGAATGTCTCAAAGTCCAGCTACCATTAAAAGGAGGCTGATAAGCAAACTGTTATATTAATAAAACGGACTACTACTTACAAATAAAAAGAAAACAAGAAACTGATGAATCTCAGAAATTTTGAGTAAAATATGTATATAAATTACATGTATAAAAATTCTAGGACAGACTAATTTATGAGAATTCGGAATACTCACCGCTTCTGGTTATGTTGTAGGTTTTATTGTGTCCATTCCCATAAAAGATATTTTGAAGTCCTAATTGCCAGAATACCTGAGAATATAACTTTATTTGGAAATAGGGTCACTGCAGATGTAACTAGTTAAAAAAATGAGGTGCTACTGGAGGAGCATGGGTCTCTAATCCAATATGGCTGGCTTCCTTACAGAACGATGCCATGTTAAGATGGAAGATTGGAGTATTTGAAAACTAAGGAGGGTCCAAGGCCACCTGAAGCTAGGAAGGACACATGGAAGAGATCCTTCCCTAGCACCCTCAGGGGATGCCTGGACTTGCCAACCTTGAGTTTGGATTCTGGACTCTAGAACTGTGAGACAATCGATTTCTGTCATTTTAAGGCACCCAGTTTGTGGTACTTTGTTATGGTAGCCCCAGGAAACTAATAAAGGGAGTGAAGGTGAAAGGCGGAAAGGGAAACTCCCCCCGGTGATGGAAACGTTCTCTATCAAATCCCTGTGTAGGTTTTTTTTTTTCCCCTTAAGATTTTAAGTAATCTCTACACCTAACGTGGCACTTGAACTTAAAATCCAGAGATCATGAGCCACATTCTCTACTGGCTGAGCCAGCCAGGCTCACCCTCCCCTTTTCTAATTGAAGTATAGTTGACAGACAACACATTAGTTTCAGGTATACAAAATAATGATTTGACATTTGTATACATTGTGAAATGATCACCTCAATGCCTACTTACCATCTGAGACCATATAGAGTTAAATTTTTTTTCCCTGTGATAAGAAGTTTGTAGATTTACTTTCTCACCGACTTTCAAATTTGCAATATTATTGACTAGAGTCACCATGATGTACCTTCACTTACTCATTTTATAACTTAAGTTTGAACCTGTTGATCCCCATAGGGGTTTGAGTTACATAAATGTATACATTTGTTAAAACTTACTGAATGGTAGGGCCGCCTGGGTGGCTCAGTCGGTCAAGCGTCTGCCTTCGGCTCAGGTCATGATCCCAGGGTGCTGGGAATGATCTCTGCATCAGGCTCCCTGCTCAGCAGAGACTGCTTCTCCTTCTCCCTCTGCCTCTTCCCCTTCACTTGTGCTCATGCTCTCTCTCTCAAATAATAAAATCTTAAAAAAAAAAAAAAACACATACTGAATGGTAGACTTAATATTTGTCTTACCAATAAAAATGTTATGTCAAAAAGAGATAATTCTTGACTATTAGTGATATGCAAACTGAAGTGCTCAGGGGTGAAGATACAGATGTGGGCAACATCATTTTATGAAATGCATAAAAGATGTATTGATGGAGAGAGGCTTAGGTAGATGGACAGACAAGTAATAAAGCAAATTTATCAGGATGGTAATTACAGAACCTGGAGGATGGATATATAGGTGTTAACTGTTCAATTCTTTCAACCTTCTCTATGTTTGAACATTTTTATAACACAATGTTGGGGGAAAATTTATATATAGTTGACCCATATGTACAAATATAATTTAAAGGGAATATATAAAAGGTTAAATGTGTAATTTTTAATAGCAAAAATGTAAAAACTGTCTAAGTATTCGAGAGGAATTTTTAAATAATTGGTAGAAACCATATTTGATGGTATCAAAACTAATGACCAGTTGGCTAAATGAAAAACATTTATTTTTTATTTTTATTTTTTAAAGATTTTATTTATTTATTCGACAGAGATAGAGACAGCCAGCGAGAGAGGGAACACAAGCAGGGGGAGTGGGAGAGGAAGAAGCAGGCTCATAGCGGAGGAGCCTGATGTGGGGCTCGATCCCATAACGCCAGGATCACGCCCTGAGCCGAAGGCAGATGCTTAACCGCTGTGCCACCCAGGCGCCCCAAATGAAAAACATTTAAAGGAGAAATAAAAAAACACACGCATTTTGTTTTAGCTTAAGACAGATAAATATATATTCATTTGTAATTCTTTTTATGTAGGACCAGCATCTTTTACTTTGGGTTTGAGCCCAATTATAGTCCCTTAATCTCTGTTGCAAAAAAAACAGACCCCAAGTGCATCATCTATTTTTTTCTCTTAGTTTTTCAAATACATCATTTGTTAGTCTCTCATAGTTGTCTTGCTCATACCTATTTTTAATCAGGTTTAAAGAATTTAATAAAGTTTTAATGACACCATAAGGCTTTTGCAAAAACCCAACCTTCTTGTTTCTCTCACATTTCACTGGCTTATATAACATATAATTAAGTGATATAATGAACATAAATTTGTGTGTATAGGTTAGCAAATAAACACAACTAATTTTAGTAAGCTTACAATTTAATTGGAACCAAAAGAGCTCTGGCATGATTAAGAGCAGTCAGTGGTGGCAAGGAGAGAACAAGACCGAAAAGCAGAGGGACGCCTGGGTGGCTCAGCTGGTTAAGCGTCTGCCTTCAGCTCAGGTCAGGGTCCTGGGATCAAGTCCCACATGGGCTCCTTGCTCAGTGGGGAGCTTGCATCTCCCTCCGCATTCCACTCCCCCTGCTTATTCTCTGACCAAAAAAAAAAAAAAAAAAAAGACTGGAAAGCTGGGTGCCAGTCTGAGTGGGTTACTTGGATGGTGGTTAAGGGAGCTTTCAGTCACAGATTGAATGCTAATAGGGATTAGAGAAAAGCTTTTGCAGGCATACCCCAAACTCTCAAGTCATTAAGGAGAAGACTGATATGTTAATAAAATTATTAAAAAATGTCATGTCTCTGCAACCCCTCAAAAGAATAAAGTCAAACACCGTTAAGAAAAAGGGTTTGCAACATATAAATATATATTATTGTCAAGTGACAATTTAATTTCCAACATCTCATATGAATAAAACATTAAACAACCTGATATAAAAATAAGCAAAGGCCATCAATATGGAATTTAGGAAGGTCCCTTACTGGGACTAGATCTTATGTTAGGAATACCAGAAGAGGGGCTGGTGCTGGGAGAAGAGAGGAGTCAAGCAGTGGTCACAGTGAAGGAGTATTTCCTCATTCTTTAATCCTCTAAATCCCTTTTGGTTCCTTACTTAATAATCCCACCTCCTCCCCACATACAGCCACTAGTGAACTAGGAATTCTAGAGATAAACTTTGCACTTAGCACCTCCCAGGTCCTTCTGATCACCCATTAATGAATATAACCATTGTTAGACAAGCCCAACAACAAAAAATAATCTTCAAAACTCCTACACTTTAAATTACTAAAGCACATCTTTATTTTGCAATTGAACAATTAAAAGTCACAGCTAGTTTCACGTTTGTACCTGAACAACTATTTTTCAATCAAAATGAAATATGGCCAACAAAATATGTGTAATAGCATTTCACGTAACATAAATCGCTCTTAGGACTAAAACAGTTTTAATGCAAATCGGCATTTTTATCCTGTCTGCTGTTAGTATTCATAGATTTTTTTTACATGAATAAACTGCAGGAATTCTAATTTTTCACTGAAATTAAGACAAACACACAAGGCCTTTCAAGCATACAGTAAGCCGCAGTGACAGATGCAGAGTATGACTTCAAATTATCCAGTGTTGACCAAATTCAAGCTTACACATTTTAAATGAAACCTAAGCTTCTCTGCCTCTTATTTATGGAAACAAACCATATGGAAAGAGCTATTTTTGTGAAATGGGGGAAGATAGTTTAAAAAATTAAGGGGCTAATTCCATTTTGCTACTAGTTCAGTACAATCAAACGTGAAATGACAGCAGAAATGCAAAATTATATTTTAATTATGAAATAAACTAGACTTTTAACTAAGTGACTTTTCGCCCTTCATATTTACATATAGCACCTGTTACAAGAAAAAAAAATCCCAAATTAATACACCCTCTACATAGAAATAATTATTTGTAAAACTACTTAAAAATATCACTGATGAGTATATAGTAAATTATCTGTCCTAAAATTAAGCCTACACTGTAGAAAATAAAGACTAGCTTTTCTCATTTGAAAAGATTACAATATGGATCGTAACTGCAATGTCCTGATGCTGTGAGAACACTGGGTGGACAGTTTTTATTTTTTTTAAGCACATATATTCTAATGATAGAAAATGAAACAGCTTAATGTAAACTGTTTTTAGTGTCTTAAATCCTGCCCCTTGACATGTATATAAAGTGTCAGGACTTTGCCCTCTTCAACTTACTTGTGGCGCAGTATTGACTTAACCCCTACCTACGACTTAAAACCAAACAAATGGATTTCCAAGTATTCATGTAATGTACAAAAAATGCAAAGCAGAAATGATAACTGTAAACCAAACCTGGTTGAAGCAAGCTGAGAGAACTTAGAGTCCAGCAAGACAATCAACTGGGTAGTCTTTACTGTACTAAATAAATTACAGAAAAGTGGCAAAGCTACAATCACCCAAGTTACCTTTTAAATATCAAAAGATTAAGAGATCACTGTAAAGCATTTTACTTGGGTCCAATCCAATGAGCTCTACATACTAATAAAGTTTTTCCCATATTTACAAAACTCCTAGATTTTATTTTTAAATGTATAAATTAAGTCAGTAGTAAGCATGAAATAAAGTGCTACTATTTAAAATTCAAGAAATCATTTCAGCATTGAAATTTGACCTATTCTACAGGATACAAGAAAGACTGGATGATTTTGTGAACTCACCAAAGGGTTGGAAAAGATGGGTGCCATAGAATTCCAGAACTGGACTGAAAATTTCCGTGCCAGGGAAGGCAAGAAATTGCAACACAACAACTCAGGAGCAAAAACCAAAAAGCTGCTTTTAAATAAAAGGTAAAATGGGCTCAATTGTGACTACAGTGTATTTGGGGACATCAAACATCAGCACCTATTTGGGTTTAAGATTGTAAACCGGGCTGATCCTCCTTGATGACTTTATGGTGATAACTTCATTTAGCAAGATGGCACAAGTAATACTTACTAAATTTTGGAAACTCTCAGGGTTGAGGGGGCCTGATAGTAATCTCTCAACAACAGTTAAAAAAAAAATCTAGTAAAGAAAAATACCACCTTGTAGTTGTTTGGGGTATTTACTTCACAAAGACTACTATAAAATGAAATTAATGACTTTTAAAAGTTGGAGGGATGGTAGCAGGAGTCAAAATAATGAAGGCCCCATTGAGTCAAGTTTAACAAGTGATAATTAATAAATAAATACTACCCTTTAAAGAGACTGTTGAACAAATTAATCATGCCTAAACAATGGTTAAAAATGTAGGGTTTTTGCTGTTGTTCGGCTGAATAAACCCTGAAGCCTCTAAGACACCACTGTCACAAGTCAAAACTGGGCTCAGTGGTCTTATCCGTCCAAGATACAGATAATAAAAAGGCAAAACTATTTGTCAGGGGCCTCTGCACATATTTACTGTAGTAAATCTGAGGCACAGATTTCTGGCTTCACCAAAGTCACACTCACAGCGATGTCCTCATTTGTGGCTGCCACAGTTGACAATGCCTGAGAACGCTCCCTCATGGTAAACACACGCAGCAGAATGTTTACCCTCACACGAAAACACCCTTCCATACTCCAGAAGTCTACAATTATTTTACACTTAAAAATAGTAAGCACAAATTTTCTTGAAATTTTCTGTTCTAAAGCTAAAACAAAACAAAGTGAAAAAGAATGTACATTATATTTGAAATATGCTTCAGTAATGATTGCTCTTGTTTATAATGAATATTACATTTTTCTTCTAAAATTGCATTTATATAATGAAGTAGAATACACTCTTCCTTTCCTTGTTTTCAATCCCTTGCTGACTTTTTTAAACAAAGAGTATCCTTAGAATCAAGTCATAATTCTAATAACATTTCAAAGATACATTCATTTTTTTTACAGCATGAAAGACATACAAATATCATTTTTTTTACACAATGAAGTAAAAGAAGTTAACAGTTTCAATCTCTTGTCCATAGAAAAATATTTTCTCTATCATTTACACAACAATAAGTAGGAAAATTCTACAGTGCTTAACTGAAACTTCTATGAGCACAAGGCTTTTAAAACACTTTCATTCTTTTACTGGAAATTTTAAAAGGTTTCAGGAAGTTAAACATTAGGACTTCCAACTAAAATTGTAGTCTTTAACTTGCAATATTGCTAATACCTCTTACTTTGCAAATAAAAAAAAATTGGTTTTCTCCTTTATGCATTGAAACACATCTAGTCAATGTTGATGGATTGCACCCCAGTAGATATTACTTCTGGCTGCCCATTTAGCTTGGATTGCTAAAATAAAAATAACAATGACTATAAAACTTCAGAAATCAACAGTAAACTGCAGTAGAAAAACATACAAATAAGTAGCAGCAAATTTAGAAATGGACACAGAAATAACTATTTGGTGTCTACCCAGGACAACTTCACCAAGATTAAAACGTCTAGTTTCTGGCTGATAGAGGACTTGTTTTTGATAACACTCAAAGGCTTACTGTACTAATTGCTACTCAGAAATATTAAGTCAGAAAAAAAAATGAAGTCAAGATATAATAAAAAATTATGTTAATAGTTGTAGATATTGTAAAGTAAGCTGAACCCCAACAATACATTTTAGGGATTAATTTCATGGGCTCTTTATAAAATTGCTGAACTTATCTGTTAGCAGATAGCTCTCAAAAATGTTTTTATTGTTATGTAAATTCCTTAGTAGCTATACAATTCACTAAGAATTTTATAAAACAGTTGCTATAACTTATGTTGTGATCACACTGAGACACCGATAAATCTTGGCCAACAGATCAGTAATTCTGATATTTAAGAAAAATCCAGTGGGTTTTAATAACGTAACTGTTTTACTTGGAGGAAACAACACACACACACACACACACACACACACACACACACACACACACAAATGACTACAGAAATTGTGGTTGGACAGCTAAAGCAAATGCGGGAAGTAAGCAATGATAATATAGTTACTTTGTTGATGTGGCATAAAAGCCAGCTGTGACATAATTCATCTTTTTCATGTCATATTATTAAGAGATGTTTATTCCAACAAATATTTACCATAATGTATTTACTCTAAGTGACTTAAATGTAAATTCACCTAAACTACAAAATAAGAGATGTAAACATATCCCACCTTATTGTGGTATAAATAATTTTTATGAATTCAAAACTACTTTGGCAACCTTACTATCAGAGTATCTTAAATATTCAAACCACAGGTATTAAATAGAACATTGTTAAAAATTCTTGTTTCTTTCTTTCTTGCTGATAAGATTATAAAATAAGTAATGCTTTTAATTCTACTACATGTTCACATTCTGAACATAAATCATTTAAGTGGACATATATTCTAAATTCTAGTTCTATGTTTTAAGTGCTTTTAAAAATTAGTCTTCTAATTTACATTTCAGAATGTTTTCATACTGCATGTGTTATCAGCCTAAATACTTTACAAAAGCTTATGTTCTATCAGGGAAGCATGACTAGCAAACTGAGTCAGGGTCCTAATTAGGATCACCTTTTAAAGCCTACTTATTTTCTAAATTAAGTGACATCTTCTAAGGTCATCGTAGTTATTACATGAAAACACTGCCTGAGTATAATTCTTGAGCTGAAACAGACAAAAATTCACAAGAATTTATGATATTCATATATGTTGCCTAAAATAATAGGAGAAGGTGAGATTAGATAAAATCATTCAAGTTCCTTTCAGCTCTTAAGTTAGAGTATTTCTAGTGGAGACAGGAGACTTTTGCTCAAATACCTGATTAGACCTGATCAGATCTGCCAACAGATTATAAACGACTCTATAGTTAAAATAATCCTTTACCCCTGCTAGCATCAGCCTTTACGAAACACACAAATATATAAACACACAAAAGTGTGTGTCTTAATGGCTTACCATACCTTTGAAAGTTTGAAGTCAGTTTTTATATATAAATTTTCTCTTTACTCTTCATCAAAACGATCAACCCCTTCCCCCTTCCTACTTGTGCTAGCAGGCCACACAAAGGAAGTTTTTCTTACACTGTTTACTCAGCCTCTATTTTGAACGGATGCACTTGTTTAACAAATACTACCAGTTCTTCTTGTGAATGTGAAGTCTACTCTTCATGCTATGTACACAGCGCTGACACAAATCTGATGCTCAATAAAGCATCTGAAATGAACATGGTAAAACCATTTTAAATCAGAGAGGAAAGGTTTTCACAAACATTTCTTAGCATTTACAAAGCCCCTTGATTCACCAGTACCTATTTCCACTTGTAAGAATAACAGTCAGCATTGACTTCTAGAGTGTGTGTGGGGGGGGGGGGGGTGAGCGAACAGGGGAGTTATGGGAGGAGGGGGAGAGTAGTTTAGATACAAGAAGTTTGACATTTTATTACACCATATTACACTGATATGAATGGAATCTAGAACTACTTGGCATATTAAAGCTAGGATTATTCCTAGAACTCTACTTAGATTGATAAACAGGTTAAAAAATTCCTAGGTGTAATGGATAAAGTCTTACCTGTTGGGTGAACAGAGAAGCATAATTAGCATATCCATTTTAAGAAGCTGTGAAGGATAATTTTAAATTTAAGATCCTAATATGTCTTTAAAAAAGCATCTTTTCTGTACATACATATACTGACAGAGGGTAGCTCCCAGATGAAAATTCCTATTATGAGAAATGTAAATGTAATTCTAAACTTCTAATATTTATCATTTAAAGACTGGAATTAATGATTAAAAAAGGCAACAGTGCTCATTGCCAACAAATTACTAGTTTATCTCAGAAGTGTAAACAAAACTGTAAGTTAAAGAACATACCAACCATGACATTTATCTGTTTCTATCTATACAAGTGTTTCATCTTTTTAATTTATGGTTGTCATATTCTTTCCACACAATTAAAACAGATTTTAATTCAGGTAAAAACTGTCAAAACAGTTATTAATTATGTAGACCCCCAACAGGATTTTACTTGTTCACTTTTCAACTTATCATGATGTCATATAGCGGCCTAAATTATACTTATCTATTGGTAGAGAATGGAATGTTCAAATAAGACTATAGTTATTTACTAATTTATACTTTCTTGGCTGTGAAATCCAGGGATAGGAGAATTTCTCTCTGACATAAAGGTTATATTACTTTTCTCTTTAAAAAATCAAAGTATTTGATTATAATAATTTATTTGATATCTTGGCTATTAATGTTTAGGGCTTAACTTCCTAAAATTTATTATTATGGATTCTGAATATTTGAAATAACATCATTTCAATTACACTGAAGATTTTTAAATGTACATTCTCCCCCCCTCATAAATGGCATTCCAAAACTATTCAACTCTAAGTTTTATCAAGACTCCACAGAAGTATTAGGAAACTACTAGGAAATGAATCTGTTTTAACCATAATCCATATAATTGTGTAACATAACATTTCAATAGGTGAGCAAATTTCCACTGATATTAAAACTGGGCAATTTTAAAGTTCTATCTCTCTAGACTTAAAAAAAATCCTGAAGAGGAAAATATACACATCCTTAAAGGGAATCAGATCCTCCATCAGGCTGGACACTCAAAACTCCACATGAACATGCTTATAACTTAGTAAGTATATATAAACTGGATTAATTTAATTGTATGCAAAAAATGACAGCAAAACCCTCATTTCAGTTACTGAGGGATTACATTTAGAAGTAAGTCAATAACATTTCATTCCTTGTTTGAAGTATCCCAACCAACAGACCAGTGTGAACAAAGCTTGAAATGAATGCTTTAGAGTAACAATTTAGACACTGAGAGAAATAAATCACAATGAATTGCTCTAACTTTAGCTGAAAATATGAATATGTTTAACTTTAATGTGCATATTAGGTGCCATTTCTAAAGTCAGGGATAAAATAAATAGAAAATTTGAATAATAAAGCATCTTTCGACTTGAGCTGCTACATTGTAACCCTTGTCCCTCAGGAAAGGCATGAGCAGATTTTTGACAATTTCATAGCAGCAGCGCGCTCACTCAGTAGAACACAAATTATCTTTGCTTCTTGTGGCAAAATACAGGAAAATTGAGTAAGAAATAGAATTTCCATACCCTTTTTTGACTGCATAACTCTTCATACAAGAAGCTATGTTTTAAAATGTGAACTGATTCAAAATGCATAAAAACGTAAATGTACAATATACATACCTCCTAGTGGGGTCAAATGAGTGCCTTTTCATTAGACATACAAAGACGTCTCAAGGCACTTAAGGGGTTAAGACACAATGCATGCATTCCTTTACATCAAGTATGTGAAATCACATGATTTGGAATAAGCCAACCTTATGATAAATATAAGTTACATTATTAAATTCAAGAAAATTTGTAGATTCATATTTATACTTTCTAGAAGATGCTGGTAAATGGACAATGTGCAGCATTTCCTGGGAAAAGCAAATTCCATCTTTCTTCTCATGAACAGCAGGTCTCTACAGGGGGAGTACAGGGAAAGATGTGCTGCATCCATAGGCAGTGTACTGGCTAATATTGAGAATGATATTGCTAAATTTAAAAAATAAAAATCTGGTTAACCAGTATAGTAATAAGTACATGAATCACTGGGTAACACCAGAGCTGACTCCTGATGTTTACTTCTTTTTGCTTTCAAGATACAGGTGTATAACAGAGATGATGAGAATTCAGAGCCTTGTTTGTGGCAATTCTACCAGAAGGGGACTGCATGGCGCCACCACAAATTTCATAAATTACCCTGAACATACTCAGTTATTCACTATTTGTTCGGAGCAAAGCATGAAATAGTCTTCAAACATGTGAATTACAGATTTTGAGAGAGTGACATTTTCTTAAACATAAAGTGCAACAGTGCTGAAGTTTTCAGTTCTTGTTAGTTCTTCATTTGTTTTGTCTAAATGCCATTTCCTGCACGCAGAATTATGGCACAGTGAATATAACAGAAAGCAGTTTTCTGACACATGTCCCAGACTTTTGCTTTCTTATTTATTTGATGATGTCGTTAAGGGTTTAACAAATCCTTCTTCATAAACTTTCAAAATAGCTTCACATACAAATCTGTACTGACTCTGAAAAATAGAAAGAATAGAATTGATCAGAAAACTAGAGAACAACAACAAAAAAAGAAAAACATCTCACTCGGCTTGCTTATAAAAGAAAGGCAAAGTAAAACTGCACAAAGATACCATTTTTCACCAAGAGAATGGCAAAAAATAAAAAAGTCTGACAACATATTTTGTTGGTAACACACTCATACATTGCTAGTAGGGATGTAAAATACTACAATTTGGCAGCATCTAATAAAATTACGCTAATTTACCTTTCACCCAGCAATCCCATCTAGGAATCTATCCAAAGATAAACTAGAAAAAGAAATTGAAAACATACATTCATAAATAAGGCTATTTGTTGCTAGAGTATTTATAACAACGAAGGGTAGGGACAATCCAAATGGCTACCAGAAGGGCCTGGGTGAGTAATAAGTGGCACATTCTCACATGGGAATATGTGGAGGAAGGTTGGGAGGGGAAGGATCACTGTAAAATAATTCCAGAATATCTTGCTGTTTTTTTAAAAAGGATTTTAAAAGGTTTCTTACTTAGAGAGAGAGGGAGAGAGAAGAGAGAGCATGAGCAGGGGGAGGGTAAGAGGGAGAAGCACACTCCCCGCTGAACAGGGAGCCTGATGCAGGGTTCGATCCCAGGACCCTGAGATCATGACCTGAGCCGAAGGCAGACGCTTAACTGACTGATCTACCCAGGCGTCCCCCAGAATATCTTGTTCAGTCAAAACAGCATGGCAGAGAAAAGTGCACACACTATATTCTCTTTATAAAAGAAAAGGGCGGAGGAATACAAATATCTATCTCAATATATAGGTTATAAAAAAGGGAAGGACAAATCATTAAAACATGGTTTCCTATAAAGGGACAGACGGAATAGAGTGCAGGAGAGGGGCAGAGACTAGACTTCATTGAATATATTTCCTTCTCTCATAGATTTTACTTTGGAACCACATAAATATACCCCATAATTAGAACATTAATTTAAAAAATCTCCATAAGTTGAAAATGACATGAAATGAATCAATGTGTCTATCTAGTTGACAGCATAAGCACACAGAGAGGAGCTATTTATATGAGCATCTCGTAGAATATATCCAAAAAGTGGAAAAAACTGAAAATTCTTTTTAGTGACTATTTTGTTCGTGGCATTAGTGTTAGTTTTGTTATTCTGAGACTGTTATGTCATGTGTAATAAAACAAATGAGTATTTGTGATAGTCTAAATCCTCCACTGCTGGTATTGTAGAGAAATATTATTCTTGTTAAAGATGAATGGGCATAACATATATAAAGTAGACCACATTAACTAAAAACACTGTGGTCCTAAATTTGTATTGGAAGCATTAGTATTAACTCATAAGTTTGTTTTCTTAACTCTGGCAATAAGATTTCTAGAGACAAATACTAACACCAACCGAACGGCAATAAAAACACCTACTACTGCTCCGAAGGTGGTCCCTAAAGTAATTTCTCAAAAACCAAAAACCAAAAACCAGTACTTTTTTGGGGAAATTATGGATTCTAAAACTGGTGATGAGGGAGAAAAAGTACAAGCTGAGGCCTGGATATCTTTACTAATAGCAAAGAAGCTATCCATTACTAGGGTCTTGACAAAAAAAGCTTAGGAGCAAGCCTGAATAGGTTCCTGCTGGCCCAAAGTGGGACAGTTTAGGCATCGTTAAAAAAAATAACTAGAGTGGATTGAAACATATCACATATGTTTAAATCCATAATTTCAGAATAATATCAAAACAAACAAAAGTATGAGGTCACCAATGGAAGAGGCAAGTGAACCAACTCCTTATATTGAAAAATTATAAAGGGAAAGCATTAAGTGTTTATCTTGCTTTTCCTATACTGCCTTATGTACCACTGCCTGTTGGTTAACCAACAGCAGATGAAAAGTTTCTCTTTAAAGAAAGAAGTACTACAGGAAAGAAAGAAAGAAAGAAAAGAAAGAAAAGAAAAGAAAGAAAGAAAGAAAGAAAGAAAGAAAGAAAGAAAAGAAAGAAAGAAAGAAAGAAAGAAAGGGAGAGAGAGAAAGAAAGAAAGAAAGAGAGAGAGAGAGAGAGAGAAAGAAAGAAAGAAAGAAAGAAAGAAAGAAAGAAAGGGAGAGAGAGAGAGAGAGAAAGAAAGAAAGAAAGAAAGAAAGAAAGAAAGAAAGAAAGAAAAAAGGGAGAGAGAGAGAGAGAAAGAAAGAAAGAAAGAAAGAAAGAAAGAAAGAAAGAAAGAAAGAAAAAGAAAGGAAGGAAGGAAGGAAGGAAGGAAGGAAGGAAGGAAGGAAGAAAGAATAACAGACTATCACCACGCTTCAAGCCCCATCAGTTAATGATGCAGGCACTCCCACCCAAAGCTACTAACATCATAAAAAGAAAGACAACCAGACATTAAGTGTCTCTTGAAAGAACAGAATATCACCTAATTTGTTGAGGTTTACAGACCCATTTACCACTTTTAGGAAATACAGAGAATACTCAGTTTGTTCATCAAATAAGCTGCAAGAAAAAAAAGAGATGCAGGAAGAAGTGATAGTTTAAAAGAGATTTAGGAGACATAAACCAATCAGTATTTGTGAATTGCATCTGAATCCTAACTTGTTATACAAACAGTAAAAACAAAACCAAAAACTCATTATGTATGATATAATCCAAAATATGACTTCTGGGTATGTATGTATGTATATATATATAAAAGAATTGAAAACAAGATCTCAAAGAGACATTCATACATCAGGGATCATAGCAGAATTATTCACAATAACCAAAGGGTGGCAACAACCCAAATGTCCGTTGGCAGATGAAAGGATAAACAAAATGTGGTCTATACACAACGAAGTATTTTTCAGCCTTAAAGAAAGTAAATTCTTACACATGCTACAACACGGATGAACCTTGAAAATATTATGCTGAGATAAGCCAGTCACAAAAAAACAAAAACTGTATGAATCTACTTATATGAGGCACCTAGAGTAGTCAAATTCATAGAAACAGAAAGTAGAATGCTGGTTGCCGGGGGATGGGAAGAGAGGGATATGGAAAATTATTGTTTAATGGGTAAAGAGTTTTAGTTTTGCAAGATGAAAAAGTGGTGGAGGTAGGTTACCCAACAGTGTGAATATACTTAACACTACTGAACTGTATACTTAAAAATGGCTAAGATGGTACATTTTATGCTGTGTATTTTACTATAATTAAAAATGCATTATGTGTGAATATAGAGACAAAAACCTCAAGAAAATACTAGCGAATCAAATCAAGCATCATATAAAAAAACTGTATACTACGTCCAAGTAAAATTTATCCCAGGAATGCAGGTTAGTCTAACATCGAAATTAATATAATATACAACAACGAAAGACTAAAAGACGAAAACCACAATCATTTCAATAGATATAGAAAAAGCATTTGACAAAACCGAACACCTTTTCATGATAAAAATACTCAACAAACTTGTAACAGAGCGAACTTTCTCAACCTGATAAAAAGCACGCCTAAGAAGATACTTAGTAAGTGAAAAACTGGAAGCTATCTCCCTAAGACCAGGAACAAGACAAGATGTTTGGCTTACCACTTTATTTAACATCATACTGGAGGTTTTATTTAACATCATACTGGAGGTTCATCCAAAAATGAAATTAAGAAAACATTTTCCCTTAAAACAGCACCAAAAAGACTAAAAAACTTAAGAATAAATTTGATAAAAAAACTGCAAGACTTGCACACTGAAAACTGTAACACATCACTCAAAAAAATTTAAGAAGACATAAGTAAATGGAAAGACATTTTGTATTCTTGGTTTGGAAGACGAAATTCATTAAGATAGCAACACTCTCCAAAAAGGATAGATAGATTTAATGCAATCCATATCTTGCTTTTTTTGCAGAGAGAACAAACTAATTCTACAATTCATATGGAAATGCAAGGGACTCTGAATAGCCAGAATAGTCTTGAAAAAGAGGAAAAGAGTTGGGAGAATCATACTTCCTGACTTCAAATTTTATTACAAAACTACAGTAATCAAGACAATATGGTACTAGTATAAGAAAAAGCATACACATCAATGGAAGAGTTGCAAGTCCAGAAATAAACCCTTATATTTGTGGTCAACTGATTTTTGACAAGCGGCACAGAGACACAACAGAATGGTCTTTTCAACAAATGGAGTCGAGACAACTGGATGTCCACATGGAGAAGAATAAAACTGGAACCCTACCTCAAACTATATGTAAAAATTAACTCAAAATAAACCGGACGTATGAAGTGACACCAAGGCTATGAAACTCTTGGAAGAAAACAAAGGAATAAGCCTTTGCGACCTTGTGTTTAGGCAATGATTTCTTAGATATGACACCAAAAATACATGTGATTAAAAAAATATATAAACTAGACTTCATCACAATTAAAAACTTCTGTGCTACAAATGACCTAAGAAAGTGAAAGAACAGCATGGAAGAAAACATTTGCAAAACAGAGATCTACAAGACACTTGTATTCAGAGAATATAAAGAAGTCAACATAAAGAAGTCTTACAAGTCAACAATAAAATGACAAAAAAAACCAAAAACCAAAAAAACAAATTGGAAAAAGGTCAAGGAGCACCTGGCTGGCTCAGTTGGTAGAGCATGTGACTCTTGATCTTGGAGTTTTTAAGTTTGAGCCCCACATTGGATATAGAGATTACTTAAAAATAACATCTTTTTTTTTTTTTTAAGATTTTACTTATTTATAGAGAGAGAGAGAGAGAGCACAAACAGGAGGAGCAGCAGGGAGAGGAAGAAGCAGGCTCCCCACTGAGCAGGGAGCCCGATGCAGGACTTGATCCCAGGACCCTGGGATCATGACCTAAGCCAAAGGCAGAAGCTTCACCAACTGAGCCACCCAAGTATCCCAAAAATAAAATCTTCCAAAAAAAGAGGCAAAAGATTTGGACAGTTTCCAAGATACACAGATGAATGGCCAATAAACACATGAAAAAATGCTTGATATCATTAGTTATTAAGGAAATGCAAATCAAAACCATAACAAGATACAATTTTATGTTCAGTAGGATGGCTAAAATAGAATAGGGGTGCCTGGCTGGCTCAGTCAGTGGAACATGTGACTCTTGATCTCTGGGTTATGAGTTCAAGCCCCATGGTGACATAGAGATTAAAGTTCAAAAAAAAAAAAGACATAATAACACATGTTGACAACAACATGGAGAAAATGGAACCTACACGCACTGTCAGCGGAACTGTAAAATGGTATAGACACTTTGGAAACAGTCTGGCAGTTCCTCAAAAGTTTTAACAGGGTTACCATATGACCCAGCAATTCCTTTTCTGGGTATATACCCAAGAAAAATGAAAACATATTCACATAAAAACATATACACAAATGTTTATGGTACCATTATTCATAATACCAAAGAAGTTGAAATGATTTAAATGCCCATAAATAGATGAATGGATAAATAAAATACAATGGAATATTATTCAGCAACACCCCAAAAAAAGAGAGAGAGAGAAATGAAGTACTGATACAAGCTACAGAATGGATAAATTGTTAATATTATGTTAATTAAAGAAGCCAATTACATAGAATACCAAATTGTATGATTTCATGTATATGAAAGGTCCAGAACAGGTAAGCCTGAGACAGAAAGTAGATTAGTGGTTGCCTTATTAGGACTGGGTGGAGGGGAGGTTGGAGACTGTATGAGGGAAAATAGGTATGGGGTTTCTTTTTGAAGTGATGAAATGTTCTAAAATTAGATAGTGATGGCTGCAAAACTCCGCGATATACTAAAAACCACTGAATTGTACACTTTAAAAGAGTGAATTTTGTGGTATGTGAATTATATTTCAATAAAGCTGTTCTAAAATAAAAAAAGATACAATTTATATGAGACAAATGGAAATCTGACTATAGATTATTTGATAACATTAAGAAATTGTTAATTATACTTACATGTGATAATGGCTTATGATTTTTTTTTAGAAGAAAAACCACTTCTTATCTTTTAGAGATACACACTGAGATATTTATAGACAAAATGATCTGATGTTTAGGATTTGCTTCAAATACCAGGAGAGTAGGTGACAGTATAGATGAAACAATATGGCACATGTTGTTGGGTCTCAGTACCCAACATAGTGTTCGTTTTATTGTATTGTCTACTTTTGTGTATGTTTGAAATTTTCTATAATTAAAAGCTAAAAAAAAAATGACAGGCATTTATTAGGTCATATAGGTTAATTCACTTCAGTAACCTCAATGACACCAACACTGCTAACATTTCACCATGCCTTAATATAAAAAATAATCTTAACATCAAATTTCCATGATTCCTCTTTTGATTCCTGGAATATAATTCAGAGTCTGTGTAGAATACAATAAGCTAGTAGCTTGATTTCCATGACTTTTGTTGTTGTTGTTGCAATTCAAATTCTTATGTTAAAAAGAAGGTGATTTCACCACAGCTGTTTCATCAAGAACAGGTCTACCAAGATTCTCCAGTTCAGGGATGCTATTGTTCTTGGCGTCCCACCTGACTAACAGAGGGAAAGTTCTCCTCTGTACTTGTTTAAGCACTCAAGAATTAATATAAGGTGGTACTAGCAAACAGTTTCTGTAAAAGACCAGTTAGTAAATATTTTAGGTTTTGCAAATCCTATGGTGCCTGTTACAACTTCTCAACTCTGGTATTTTAGTTTGAGAGCAGTCACAGACAATATATAAACAAATGGGCATGGCTGTATTCCAATAAAACTTTATTTACAAAAACAAGTACAGGCCAGATTTGGCGTATAGGCAATATTCGCCAACCACAGTGCTAGGGATTATTGGCTCCTGTCACGGAATTAAAAAGACAAAAATATGGTTTGCCATATACATGGATAACAGAAATCATCATATTGAGAATACACATATGAAACATGAAGTGCAATACTTACAGGTGTTTGGATCATCATGGCTCGCTGATCTCTCATTGTTCTTACAATGTCTAGTGGATAAACTGGTTGATTGCATTCAATGAGACACATGGCTGTTTCCATAGTAATAAGAACCCCAGTTCTTCCAATTCCAGCACTAAAAAAGACAAGGGACAGTTTCATTGATACTATTCTGTTAAACTTCTTGTGGCTTTTGTGCAGTAAATTAGAGTACTGAGATATAATACAGTAGAAGAATAATTTGATTTTAATTAAAAGTTTTATATTACAAAAGTAAAAAACCAACTAAAAAATACTTTGAAAATTGAAAAACATTTTACACTTAATACAGATTAAATGGTTTGTATCTACCCCTTACTTTAAAAGAATTACACTTCAGTTTTTAAAATCTGAACAAGGTATATAAGCTTATTGGAGCAGCCTCCCTTTAAAATGCAAAATTAGGGGCGCCTGGGTGGCACAGCAGTTAAGCGTCTGCCTTCGGCTCAGGGCGTGATCCTGGCCGTTATGGGATCGAGCCCCACATCAGGCTCCTCCTCCTGCTTCTTCCTCTCCCACTCCCCCTGCTTGTGTTCCCTCTCTCCCTGGCTGTCTCTATCTCTGTCGAATAAATAAATAAAATCTTAAAAAATAAATAAATAAATAAAATGCAAAATTAATGGGGCACCTGGGTGGCTCAGTCATAAGTGGCTGACTTGCACTCCAGTTATGATCTCAGTGACCTGGGATGGAGTACCACATCAGGCTCCCCACTCAGTGGGGAGTCTGCTTGTCCCTTTGGCCCTCCCCCTACTTCTACTCTCTCTCTCTCAAATAATGAAAATCTTAAATAAATAAATAAATAAATAAATAAATAAATAAATAAATAAATAAATAAATAAATAAATAAATAAAATAAAAATAAAAATAAAAATTCGGGTCGCCGGGTGGCTCAGTTGGTTAAGCATTTGCCTTTGGCTCAGGTCATGCATGATTCCAGGGTCCTGGGATCGAGTCCCACACTGGGCTCCTTGTTCAGGAGCCTGCTTCTCCCTCTGCCTGCTGCTCACCCTGCTTGTGCTCTCTCTCCCTCTGATAAATAAATAAAATCTTTAAAAAAAAAAAAAGAAAGAAAATGCAAAATAACAAAATTACAATAATAAATCATTAACAAATGCACAAAAGACGACAATATTTTCCACACTCATTTTGGTTTTTAAAAGTAAATTTAATTTTGACTGAATTTTAGAACTAGGATAGTCAAGAACAACTTTTTGAAGTATTCTTTGTGAACAAAATAGCTATAGCAGCTGTTGGGGACTTAGGATATGAAATGGCCAAATGTGTTCATCGATCCTGCCACGTTGCCTCTCAGACATTTGGTCTACAATCTGTTTTGATGATTTGAAAGTCTGCTCTTAAAAAAGTGCTGGAAAGTTTAAGGATGAGGAGATACCTTTATTTATTTATTCAGAGGATTCGATGCAGCTTCTGAATAAATCACTTTAATAACAGAAGTGGCTAGGATAAGGAGAAGATAATTTCAGTTTCCTAATCTGGGTCTATGGCAGTGAAGGCTGGAGTCATTTTATTTGGCCCTTCAGAAGGCAGAACAGGCCTGAGTACGAAAGGAAGAAAGGGTAGACTACATGTTCACCTGGAGCTCCTGGGAGTGGCATATCCTGTGGTGGTATTGGGTAGGGCACTTGGAGAGAGGGAGTACACTGCTGGGAGGAGGAAATCTAAACCTTAGGCTGCAACTGAATGCCTGCGATATTGGATTTCATCAAATCTAAGATACCATCCATTGTAAGACACCCAATGTCTGAGATGTTAAACTATGAAAAAGATAAGTTTCTAAGAGTCAGTCAATGAAGTATTATTTTTACTTCCTATGATAAAGAATCTGACAATCCTATGTTAACATACCCTTTGCCTTCCAGCTTCAGATCAGAGCTTTGGATTCCCTCTAATTACCACAGTGATGATCACAACTTAAGGACAAAATAAAATACACATTCCCTTTTAAAAGTGACTTATCAGGTCAACTATTCAATCATAAAAGACAGAAAATAGAATACCTGCAATGAACAACAATAGGTTCTTCCTTGCCAGCCCTCTTATTTCGTACATGACCAACAAAATCCAGAAAGTCACTTGAATCATCAGGAACTCCATGGTCAGGCCAGGCTATGTACTGGATCTGAGTGAGTTGACGACTCTCATTTTTCTAAGTGTAAATGAAAAATTATACACCTTAACTTAGGAATTATCTTTAAAATATAAACATAAATATTTGTGTCTTTTTTTATATAATAATTTTTTATTATATTATGTTAGTCACCATACAGTACATTCCTAGTTTTTGATGTAAAGTTCCATGATTCATTACTTGCATATAACACCCAGTGCACCATGCAATACGTGCACTTCTTATGTGTCTTTTTAATTTTAGAAGAAAAGCAAAAGAAACTACTCCCGCTACCCCCCCAAAATAATGTATAAATTCAATAAACCCAAAATTTCAATGAAAAAGAAAGAAACCATTTTATAGAAACAGTTGTATCCATTAAGTGTCGGCTACTTGGATCACTACTCTTCTTGTAACTAAATTTCTGCATTTGTATTTTTCAGATGACAATCATATAAATAGGCAAAAACAAAGATACAGAGAAATGTTTAAAGAAAACTAAAAAAGTGTTTGGTGAGCAAAAATGGTAGAGAAAAAATTTGAATATTCAAGCAAAGTTGGGCTAATTCTGAAAAACACAGTGAAATCATGGAAATTAGGAAAATGAAATTTCAAAATAAATGTAGATTAAAAACCGGAGATCACAAAACATAAAGTCAAATCAAGGCTTAATTCTTTTTTGGGAGCCAAGAGTCAGTAAAATAGAGAAAGGTATTATTACTGGATTTATACATCTTGGTTTAAATATTGCCTCTGCTGGTTAAGGCACTTAATATTTTTTTTGAGCCTTATTTTCTTCAACTGAAAAATAAAAATAAAATAACATCTATACCTCAAAAGGATAGTCTTGTGTTGAAAGGATTCATCTAAATCACCCAATCAGCTATTAAGAATCATATTTTCAAAAACTGGTAGCTATGGTCATTCAACACTATGAAATCTGGTTATTGTCATTTACATTAAAGGGGACTTCCAGAAAAGACCATTAAAGTACAAGGTAATTAAGAAAAGGACTAATGAACGAATTCCCAAAGAGATCTCAGTATAACTAATTTTTAAGAACCCTGTGAAATGAATTGAAGGTATCTAATACAGACTACCTTTGATTATTATTGTTGAAAGAATTTAATGGTATCAATAATTACAAGAATGGGTAATGTTAAATGGATATTTATTACATTCTGGGGTATGTCTGTCTGTCCATCCATGTATATATGTATTTGGTATGTAAGCAAATGTATTTTCCCAATTATATTTGTCTCAAACTTTAAAAACTAATTTGTGTCTTGGCATAGTTCTAAGGTGCTCAGGGTTTGCAAAGAAAAGCCACTGTAAGTTTATAAACTGCCACAGGTAACCTATAGGTGGAGCATAAAGAGATTATGCTGAAGAGATAAATATTATTTTATATGGCCAATATACAGTCTTTCATACCCATTTGGGAAAATGAAGAAATATCTTTCTAACTTACCTTGTTACACTGGACCATGAGCTACACAAGCCCTAAATCCATTCTGATGGAATCTCTAGTCCAGAAGATTTTGAAAATTTAATTTTTTATGTCTTGTAACTTAGCTTTATTCAGTACCAGATACTTTTACTATAAATCCCCTTGGGTCAGTAAAGCTTCTTCCCTTTAGGTCAGTAAAGCTCTGTCTTGTTGGGCTCCTTTATTCATACACAGGGAGGTGGAGTGGGATGGGGAGGGGGATATGAAGCTTTCATTTCCAAAGGCTCAACCACTGATGGGATAGGCATGGGTACTCAAAGCATGTGGTATCTGCTCTTCTCTAGCAATTACTTTTTTCTTCTTCAAGCCCCCTTCAAAACCAAAGGTGGCTACAGGGGAATATCTAGCTGTAGGCAGTGAAAGTGGGGTGTACTATCTTTAACAGCTTGACAAGACTGGCAACATGCCACGCTCTACACACATCTTCCAACTGAGTTACTGAGCCATCATTTACTAATCAGTTTCCACTTCTGGCTCTCGATTTGGAAGCCAAAGAGGAGTGACCCAGGTAGCAGAAGGAACTAGCAATTACAAAGCTATAATCTGTCTGCTGTCAGAGGATCCTGCCTACAATCTTTTCCTTCTTAATACTGGGGAGACTGTGAAATTGTACTCCTTTACCCTTTTACAAAAAGGAAAATAATTTGATAGCTCTCAATTATTCTTTGTATTTCCACAGATGTACTCAAATACTTTATTGATATTACTAGCAGGAAGAAATCAAACACAACCCTGGCATAATTTTTGTGACTAGGCAAAATATTAAGAGTAGTATTATTTACTACAATCTTTTTTTTTACTGACCATATTTACCTAGAGAAATTGAAAATACATTTAATATAGTAGGAGAATATACTTCATAAGATTCCAAAGCATTCCAATGAAGCAAATTCAGCATTTTTAAAATATTATTTCCTAGTAACCAGGACTCAAAACATTTTCAGCTTTCAAAGTTTTTACCTTGAACATAACCATTCTACTGAATGGATGGATATACTGCCTTCCTACCTCTTGGTTAAATAGTGTCATCTTCCTGAAGATATATGCTGTATTTCCTTCTTCTGAGTGGCAAGTGACTTGATAGCATCCATAGGATGAACTTCCTGTGGGTTCTGGCCAATACTGGTGACACTTAACCTGACATCAATAGATTTAAGAAAAATATATAACTTAGGGTCTCCAATTTTAAAACGTCTCAGTTTTTAAAAACTTTCAAGCCTACAGAAGTTACAAGAATAATTTGATGAACCCTCATATATCCTTCACCTGGATCTGCCAACTATTAAAATTTCTTCATCATTTTTTTTCTCTTTGTAATAATAATCTGTTTGGATATATTTAGAGACTGCAAATATCCTGTTTATTACAAGTTTTCACCCAATGTTTTACCATTGTTGATTAATTCTTGCCCGAATCATTTACTACTATGAGAGTGGCAAAAAGGTGCACTAAATTCAATATATTTTTAGATTTAAGTTAACAACGAGAAAGAATCTCTAACTAAAATGCCAATCTATTTATTCATAATTAGGATATTTAAAAAAAACAGCTTTAGTGTCATACAATTCATACACCATACAATTTACCCATTTAGAGCACACAATTGTCTTCAGAACTGTACAACTCTCAGCACAATCACTTTAAGAACATTTTTTCACTCCCCAAAGAAGTTCCATACCCATTAATAATCACTGTGTGTTCCTCTATCCCAACCTCTTCTCTCACTCTGGACCTAGGCAAGCATTAATCCGCTTCCTGTCCTCTATGAATTTGCCTACTCTGGACACTTCAGATAATGGAATCACATAGTATGTGGTCTCTGGTGACTGCCTTTGTTCACTCAGCATAATGGTTTCTAAGGTTGTAGCATGGACCATTTCCTCATTTCTTTTTACTGCCAAATGATATACAACTATATGATTACCCCACATTTTTTTGTTGTATTTCAGTTGTTTCCACCTTTTGGCGATTACGACTAATGTTGTTATGAACATTTGTGTACAAGTTTTTGTGTCGACATATGTTTTCATTTTTCCTGGGTCCACCAAGGAGTGAAACTACTGAGTTATTAACTCTATGGTTAGCCTTTTGAAGAACTGACAGTTTCCTAAAGTGGCTGCATCATTTTACAAATCTATCAGCAGTATAGGAGCGTTCCATTTTTCCCACATCACTGTCAACACTTAGTATTATCTGTCATTTTTATTTTAGCCATCCTACTGGATATGAAGTGCCATCTCTTTGTGTGTGTTTTTTAAAAATTTTATTTATTTATTTATTTGTCAGAGAGACAGAGAGTGAGCACAAGCAGGGGGAGCAGCAGGCAGAGGGAGAGGGAGAAGCAGGCTCCCTACTGAGCAAGGAGCCTGACGAGGGACTTGATCCCAGGACCCTGGGATCATGACCTAAGTGGAAGGCAGATGACTGACTAACTGAGCCAACCAGGTATCCCTCTCTTTGTGGTTTTGACTTTGCATTTCTCTGGTGACAAAATGATGCTGAGCATCTTTACATGATATTGCTGGCCATTTAAATGTCTTCTCTTGAGAAACATGTACTCAGAACGTTCGGCCATTTTTAAATTGGGTATTTAGCATTTCATTGTTGAGTTGTAGGAGTTCTTTATATATTCTACATACAAATCCTTTATCAAATACATTTTAATTCACTTAGATAGTAACTGATAATAATAGTAGCTAACACATATCACATTTATTATGTGTTAGTCACTATGATTTTAATAACACCACAAGAAAGTTAAAGGTTACAAAAAAGACTAAATCAATGTGAATTTTTTTTTTTTAAGATTTTATTTATTTATTTGACAGAGATAGAGACAGCCAGCGAGAGAGGGAATACAAGCAGGGGGAGTGGGAGAGGAAGAAGCAGGCTCACAGCGGAGGAGCCTGATGTTGGGCTCGATCCCACAATGCCGGGATCACGCCCTGAGCTGAAGGCAGACGCTTAACCACTGTGCCACCCAGGCACCCCCAATGTGAATATTTTGACCATATATGCAATGTAAGTTGAAAAAAGCCCAAGGGGGGGGAGGAAGAAAGAAAAAAGCCCAAGCAATGTGTAAGATTCAAGTATGACTTACTCTGCCACGTTCAACTTGTGTGGTCAACATTACAACCATAGAGGAGCCTTGTTCCCAAGTCATTTGCCAGAAATCTGTACAAGTGTGTGGTAATGGCCCTTGACAAGCAATATACTGATTTATAATGCTAGAAGAAGGTATTTCCATCTAAAAAAGCAAAGGACACAAAATTCAAGTGTTTTACATTATTATTTTTTGCTATGATCAAGTATATGAAAATCATCCACCAAATAATAACTGAATACAACTAATCTAAATAAACTGCAAAATCAGTAAAATAAGCCTTTACCAATGATATCTTTAAAAAGGGAAAAGAGAGAGGGAAACGAACCGTAAGAGACTTTTAATGATAGAGAATTGAGGGTCCATGGAGGGAGGGAAGTGGGGGAGGGGCTAAATGAGTGACGCGTATTAAGGAGGGCACTCATTACGATGAGGACAGGGTGTTGTATGTAAGTGATGAATTGCTAAATTCTACTCCTGAAACCAATATTATACTATATGTTAACTAACTAGAATTTAAATAAAAATTTGAAAAAGAAAAAAAAAACCCCTATCTTTAATAATTTCTTTATCTGTAGAAGAAATTTCTCAGTAGTTATACATATTTATCTTTTAATTATTGGAAACAGAAAGTTAAATATTTTCCAAAGCACTCTTACAGATTTAAGAGCAGCTTTACAGGAAACCCTGTTTTACATGCAGAGAGTTGGTATAGAAATAAAAATACTTGTCTCTAAACACCTTATTGGTAAAATTTGCAAGGAGCAAAAATACTGCCATTTGTTTTAGTTCAGACTTTACAAATTCTGTATACATACATATACATATAAAAAGATAGTAAAAAATATTTTAAATACATTATTTTCAGGAAGAGTAAGATCATGAGAATTTGGGGAAGATGAGTCATCATCTTACTACATTTTGAGACTTAATGAGAAGAAGAAAAGGTGACACATGTACCATGGCACTGGAAGAATACCAACGGTGAATAGAGAAAAAGGTCTCCCTTCCTATCCCAGCCTCCAAGTCATACCCAAGAAAGCAATCCTTTTTTCCAATTTCTAATATATCCTTTCAAAGATACTCTATATACAACACACAAATGTAGATGCAAAACTCTGTTTTCTGTAAAATATAAAAGGTAGCTTATAATGTTGTTCTGCACCTTGTTTCTCTTTTTCTGCTTTATCTTTGAGATGTCAGATTAGTACATAAAGTTTTATTTTTTTTAATGGCTCTGTGTATACCATAATTTATTTAACGAACACTTAAGTTGCTGGTAATCTATTTGCTATCATAAACAAAGCTGTACGGAATACTTTTTGTGAACTTAACACTTTTCTTAGTTACCTCTCTGAAGAGGGTATACCCATTTATACTTCTACCAACAATGTATGAGGAATGCTTGTTCCCTGACAGTCTCCTTAATATATGATAATCCCTCATCCACAATTCTGAAACTCCCAGTGCTGTGAAGTGTAAATTTGTCCTTTTTTGGGTACACCTGACCTAATCTGGACTCATCTGACAGCAATATCTGACTAATCTAAGACTACTTATAGTCTTTACAAGTCCCACTCAGTGGGAGTACCAATGGTTTGCTATTGAGTATCAATACACTGATTACAGGGTAATGTCTCATAGTCTGCTAGGGATATTACGTATTACAGTCTATGAAACAGGCACTGAATAATCTTTAAAAAAATCCAAAAAAATTCTGAATCCTAAAGTATATTTGACCCCAAGATTTCAACTTGTAAATGATATTATCACACTCTTTGATATTTCAAATCTAATAGGTGCAAAACAGTAATTCCTTCCAGTTTTGATTTGCACTTTTCTTTTTGTGAGTTTAGACAAGATTCTAAACTTAGAAAAGTCTTTTCCTTTCTGAGATTTTAAGCCATTCTCATAGATTTCCTCCAAGTATTTTCATGATTCCATTTTTTAACATTTATATTTTGACACATCTAAAATACGCTACATTAAGAGTGAGTAGGTGAAGTCTTTATAGATAAATGATATGAAACATAGATCTGTTTCAAACAATCTGGATGTGTGGGGGCATGAGTAGGCGACAACTGTTGAGCTGAGTGATGTATATATGAAGGTTCATTTTACTTTTCTTCTACTTTTATATGTTTGAAATTTTCTACATTACAGAGTTAAGAAGAGAAGTTAGTAATCCCTTTATCCCACTAGAAGGGAAGGAAAACCTCCTTACAATGATATATTCTAGATTATATCTAGATATATTACTCAACCCATTCACTAGATAATCTATTTTTATCTTCAATGATTTAAAAGGTCATCTCTACCATAAATAAAAGTCTAAAAATTATTTCAGCCTATTTCTGGACTATTCTATTCCACTGCTCTATGTATATGCTAATATGCCAGTACCAACTATTTCTTTAACATTAATTTTATAACTAAATTTCAATATCTGAAAGTGTTAATATTCTCAAGGTTAAAAGGAACCTCAAAGTTTATAGTGGTCCCTCTTATTCCCAATGACAAAGGTATAATAAAAATAAACTTACATTTATGTAATTTGCATTGATATAGTCTTCATTACCCTTTAAAATGACCCGTGTAGCATCATCTGAAAAAAATTTAAAAGAATGTTTTGATAAAGCTATACTAAAAAAATTAAACTGAACAAAACAGAGATGGTAGATACTTACAAGGCGAAATATCTCTGTATCTATTTTTGGAAATATTTTGAGGTAATTTGGCACAAGACATTGTCATTCCAGGTTTTTTCCGATACAGTTGCTTAAAAAAAAAAAAAGGAGGAGGGATATAAGATGAGTCCAGCAAGCCACTAAGAGATTCTGTTTTGTTTTTCAGAATTAATTCTACGCTAACAACAAACAGGTTTTTTCCTTGGGGTACCTAATCCATACAATAATGTACCTTAGGCTAGTAGGGCATTGAACCACATTTGCGAACTGAATTCTGCACAATTTCTGAAATGAATTATATATTGTATTTTTTTAAATGATAAAACAATTGAAAATAATTTTGCTTACAGAAACGTATCTGAAGTTATGAATAGCAAGTGTGCAGAGAACATTTAGCTCTCATTTAATTTGGAGAGGTTTACACAGTATATGAACCAAGAACTTTTTTTTCTTTTTAAAGATTTTATTTATTTACTAGAGAGAGAGAGAGCACAAGTAGGGGGAGCGGCAGGCACAGGGAGAGGGAGAAACAGGCTCCCTGCTGAGCAGAGCCCAACTTGGGGCTCTATCTCAGACCCTGGGATCATGACCCGAGCTGAAGGCAAATGCCTAACCGACTGAGCCACCCAGATGCCCGGGAAGAAGAACTTCTTAAAAGAAAACTGACATGCCCTAAATGATTTACAGTCACAAATGTTTTATAGTCACTTATCAATAGCACATACTTTAGAGCAATAACTATTAATGATGATCAACCAGAAAAAAATTAGAGGAGGATGAAACATGATGAGGTACAAAAGTTATTTTCCTTTAACTAAGGATTTTTAGCTCTGCCATAGCCTATCTTCATCTAACACCTTTCATTAAAATAGCTATTAAATTATAGAAAAAAATTTAGTTTGATGACATATATATAAAATCTCCTTATTCCTCTCTTTTAAATAACTATCTATTTATGTAACTATAGCTAGTATTTTGGGAGCAATGTTTAAAATTATGTATTTTAGAACATTTTTTATGTCAAATATTTCACAGAATATCATTGTAGTTTATAAATTATAAAACATAGATTAGGCAGTTAAGAGACCATGAAATTAATTAGAAAATATGGCCCAACACCCTTTCCTTTCCAATATTACTTACATCAAATTGTGTCAGGACTGTTCCAGTGATAAGCCCCTCAGCTAGCTGGATCATCGACTCCCGCAGGGAATGGTCATCCTGATGGACACTATCTAGTGGGGCTTTCTCAGGAATGTACTGGAAGTCTGGCTCATTTTCTAGCTTTTCTTCCACTACATCATATACAGCTAAAAAAACAAAAACAAAAAAGCCAAATGGAAATCTCAATCAATTGGCAAAAAGAAACTACCAGATGTGTTCTTTAATTCTGTGTCAGGAAAAAGAATTCATCAGATCTGAGTCTGGTGTCACTGTGTAAGAGACAAAGTGGCTGTGAAGTTGAACTTTGCTATATCTTTTACGGAAAAGAAAACGTCCTTGGCCATATTGCTGAAAATGTCTGTAACTTGAAGAAACAGAAAAAGAGGAGCTGCCAAGAAGCAGCTCAGAACAGACCTGCCCTTAAATTGTTAGACCTAGAACAAAAGTGGAAACAGGGACCTATATACCATATATACAGATATGAAAAGGCACAAATAACTTGAATAGAGTGTTAAACAAAATCTGTTCTATCCTCTTTCCTCAACACATCTACAAAACCTGGGAGGCCAGAATCCATGGTCACGGTAGTATGAAGAGAGCCAGACCCCAGACTCTGGCCTGCAGCCCGTCTTACTTCTTTTCCCACCCTAAACTCCATTCTTTAATATGGGAGCCTCTGAACATATGTGCGAACATACCAGTACATATGTAAGCCTGTTCTCCACTCCTCTACAAACTGCTGCCTCTGAGCTACCCTGCTGGCCTAGGGGTATGTATACTGTGTGATCCACCCCTGGGAGAATGGACCTAGGGAAAATAGCCACACAGGCCCAGGAAATGGAATCAGAGCTATCTGGACAGAGAACTCAGGGTTGAAATGAGGTGGTCAAGAAAAGAAGTGCTCACAACTGATAGCTTGGCATGCCCCCCTCGGTCCCACAAAATCCTGATCCCCACAAATAAGGGCAAATACTGAAAGAGTAGAGCCAAGCTTGGGGCCTCTTTTGCCCATGCTTAAGAGGTCTGGTTCCTGTTCAGATGTGTGCACTTCTGAGAAGAATAAACTTCTGAAAAGAAGAATGAAAAGAAAAAAAAAATGTGTGAATGCATTTTGTGTAAGAAGGAGATTTAAAGGGAAAAACCCCAGAAAAACAAGCTGTTTGTTTTTTTGATACTTTTTGTAAACACAGTTTTAAAGTTTGATTATATGTTGTTTTAAATAAAAAGGGACACGATAGACTCATACTAAAAGTAAATACAGGTCCCAGTCTAGATATTTTCTTTTTTAGAGAAAGCACACACACATGCAAGTGGCGGAGGGACAGAGAGAGAGAGAGAGAGAGAGAGCGCAAGAATCTTAAGCAGGCTCCATCCCTAGCATGGAACCACACACAGGGCTCCATCTCACAGCCCTGAGATCATGACCTGAGCGGATGTTGCCACCCAGGCGCCCCCCCCCCCCAGTCCAGTTTTTGACAACAAAACAACAGAAAGATCTTTTGCAAAGAAACAAGCCCTAGGTGGTTTCCTCTCCTAATTTAAAAGTATTAAAGTGATTTGGAATTGCAAAAAGACACGCCTTTTCCATTATATGGGATTTTGTTCATATTCTGGTTCTGTATAAGTCATGAATTTGTGAGCAGATAACTGAATGTCTTGGTGCTAAAGTGCCTTCAACTATAAAATGGGGATAATTCATCTATCTCATTGGATAAAGATTAAATGAGAATACACAAAATAGCCCAGGTGCAGAACTTACTATTAAGTTCCTTAGGACCTGTTATCAAGAGAAAACGGAACAAATAAGATTGAGAGAATATTATTCTTAGTATAAAATTTAAGTTGCATTATGTGACAGAAAATGCCTAATAATGAATCACCTAAATACCAGGCCTAAATGAATGAGTTCCTTGAAAAGTCAAAATAGAATGTTCTGTTGAAGTCCTGTGACTTTTCACAGAAAATTCTAGACCACGCATGCAGAAAAACACAAAGTAGAGAAGATAAAATGAAAATGCCTGTTTGTACCCAAGAGACAAAATGAGAGTTCTGTATTATTCTTTTAAAGGAACTCTCTTGGAAAACTCTGCAGGGTTGGGTGGGCTGGGGAATGGGTCGATTCTAACTACATTCTACTTCCTTATGGTATATATTCAACAACTGGTAGCGAGGCATTAACCGACAATTACTTTTGTGGCTAAAACTATGATTAATGGCATACTGTTCAGAACGAAACTAGAAGAATGTGTCTAATGTTAGGATATAGGCATATGAGAGCTTCTCAGAGGAGGTAAAGTGTTGTGGGAACTTGAACATAAGAACACTGAGGGATGTGGGATTGTTAAACTGGAGAAAAGGGAAGGTTTCTGGTAAAATTAGCTATTGGCAAAAAACTGAAGGAAGGGGGATTTAACTTATTCTGCACAGTACAAAGGGACAGAATTTGGAACAAAGAGACTGAAAAAAGATGAATTTTTAGTTCAATTAAGTGGTCAAGCTATCCAAAGGGAAAATGACCTGCTTCAGGAGCCACTGAATGCTGCACACTGCAGGATGATCCTGAGGCTGTTGAGAGGAAACTCGAGCAATCGGCAAAGGAGCTAGAATGTATGGTATTAAGGCTTCGCTAAACCTGGAACTCTGGCTCTGAATTAACAAGTCAGCTGTCCAGAGAAGGACGTGACATGATTAGGCTACTGGCATTGTCTACTGCCAACAAAGACGGGATTTTTAAAAATGCTTTAACTATAGCTTGTTACGGAGTTTTCTAAAAGCGGTTTAAAATGTATCATCTATTTAACAAGTATTTACTGCATACGTACCACTAGAGCAACTGAGGGAAGTGGGAGCCATTTTAGCTATGGTAGTCAGAGGAGAAGGACTTTCTGGGGATGACATTTGAGCAGAGACCTGAATGAAGTGAGGGTGTAAGTCATACCAAAATCAAGGAGATTTAGGGAGAAGGAACAGAACAAACAAAACAAAACAAAACAAAAAAACGCCAGCACAGAATTGAGTGAGCAAGGCTGTCTGGCAGGAAAGGGGCCAAGAACTGAATTTTAATCCAAGTGTGAATGGAAGCCACTGTGCTTTGAGCAGGAAACTGAATGACATGATGTATGTTTTAAAAAGCCCACTCTGGTTGCTGTGTCTAGTAACAAATATTAACAGATCATAAAAATATCCAGTGTTGCATAGAGTACTTACCATTAGGTCGAACCAGGAGTACGAGTTCCCCAGAATGTCTCTCACAGCTAGCTTTAATAAACAGGACAACTTGATCGTGGGTATGTTCTGCAATGTCCCGACCATTGATCAGTACAACTTGGTCCCCTTCATTCAATCGAGGGACACAGAGGTCGGCCTGTAATGCAACATAAATAAAGTTTCAGATGTGCACATGGCTTTCTGAAAGTAAACCACAGGAATTTATTTTTATAGATTCTACAGTAGGAGAAGGAAAAGTACATAAAGAAAAGCATCCATCCATTTATTCATCTGTTTGTAAAAAGCAGAAATCTAACTTTCCCATGAAGCTACTTTTTTCCTTTTTCTTTCAACAACTTTTCCCCTGATGCCCTATTATATGCCTAGATACACAGATAAGATTAATGACCTCAAGGTGCGTACACAGTGGCAGCCCTTACTCTGCACTGTCCAGATAGGTACAGATTCCATACCACAGTTCAGTTAAATAACACCAGTCTCCCAACAAGGTTCAAATTACAGTTACCACAATATATTAAGTGTGAATGACTGCATAAAGTACAAGCTTTGCTACTAGCTCGTGAGTCCACAATCACTACAGAAATAACAGACACACATCACTATCAGTGACCAATCACATCACTTCCTTCAAAGTCTGCGGGTGATGTGTTGTGCATCTGTTACTCAGTGCGCACAGACAGCGCAAAGCAGGTACTGTGTCACCTCCTCGTCTCCCTAAATCTAAAGAGGCAACTGGCCAGAAAAGCTAAAAACGCAGCGAAGAAACAAAAGGGTGATAGTGACGGAGGTAAAATTCAGTCGGACATAAACCGCTGACAGTGGAAATACTGACACTACTACTGTTAAAGAGCTCCAGACAAGCAGTGAAAGGAATTCAGTAAAGGTAGACTTATTAACATAAATGATGAAAGCGGTTCTGATGAGAAGGATGAAGGTGTCCTAGAGGAAGTGATGCTGGCAAAAAAGTTCTCACTGAAGGTCACATTTCCCAACACTGAAAATGCACCGATAAAATGCTGGAAGTGAATTCAAATTTAGAAATGATTAGGACAATTTGCCAATGCAAGAAAAACACTCCCTCTGTATTTTAAGTTATACAACAAGAAAGGGCAACAAGCTACTTGTTCAAAGTACCCGTGATAAGTTTCCACAAGGACATAGAACCTTTATTTCTCAGTATTTCTAGTGGTTTGAATTACAGGATACTAAACCGGTATTCGTTTTACTATTTTTTTACCTCCCTATACACTTTTAAGAGAAACAGAGATTTCAATTATTTGACAAAAAATGTAAAGGTCATAGAAACTACTATAACTTTCTCCACTGACTATCAAGATGGCTTTGACAGTTTCAGCCTAAACAAACATTTTTACTGTCCTGCATGACCGTGCAAAGTGAGGACTGCCTGCATTTTATTGAGAAAACAAAGACATAATTAAGCTAAAAGAGGTAAGCAGAAATACGGATTGCATGCTCCAGAAACACAGCAATGAGAACATACGGAAGTCAAGTCTGAAGGCTGATAGGTTAGACAGAGAAGGAAATGATTGGGTTGGACCTTACAACAAAGGAAGCTTGAAGAAATGAAAGCACAACTACTCAAATTCGTAACGAACAGAAAGTTAATAAAATCCAACAAGGTATTGTCACTAGTGGAAAGAGCACTGGTCTAGGAGCCAAGTTCTTTTTGCTGCTTATGAAGTGTGTGTTTTTAAACACCTGAAACTCTGAAAACGGAGCAGATATCTGCACAAATTATTTCACAGAGTTGCAAAGACAAAAATGAGATAATTCAATGCAGAGCATTAAAATCTGGAAAATTCAATTCAGAGGTTATGACAATTCTCTCTAGTTGTTTCTCTCTCTACTTCTCGTAGTGCAGCAGGTGACATTCATATACTCCCTCTGTATATGAGGAGTGCAGTAGTAATGTGATACTTTTGTATATCAATTTAGTCCCAAGTTTTTGAAGTGCCTTTGTAGGACCCAAAGAGTAGTGACCTGGGAGGTGTCAATGGTACTAGGAGGTATGTAATGGCCAGAGCAAAGAGTTACCCTCTCACCTTATTTTGTGGATGGTACAGTTGGCAGAAAAGAGGAGGCAATCCATGTGATAGGGAGAGGCTAGCTATGCATCTCTCCTACTGTACCGTACACATCCACTGGTATTTCCAGTTCAGAGACTGAGGCTAATGGGCCACTATAATAACCAATATGCTAAAACAGGCAGGTAATTTTTTTTTTAACTTTATCACTGATGGGAACTCTTATACTTAATCTGCTTTTCATCAGGTTATGTTCATAGATTTCTATTTGCATTCTGACCTGGAAAGTCTAGATAAGCTGTTTGTTTAAGCAGATTTTGTTGAAGCAACAGCTACTGGCTCAGAGATAATCAGACAGAAAGAAAAAAAGGAATTCAATTGGAAATTGAAGAATTGGGAATTATTTCATCCATTTCAGAAGATGTCCAATATAAAAAATAACATTAAAATATTTGAAATCCTGTTCTTTTCCCCCAATCACCTAAAATGAGGTTTCCAACTGGAACACTGTGATGGTCTCCATATTAATAAGATAATATAAAAATGATAAATTTCTATTGTTCTAATTTGTTCTAAATTCAGCCAATATTTAAAAAAATTATTTGACAGAGAGAGAGAGAGAGAGAGCAAGCACGCAAGTGGGGAGGGGGCAGAGGGAGAGAACCTCAAGCAAACTCCCCGCTGTCACAGAGCCTGATACAGGGCTCTATCCCACAACCCAGGAGATCACGAACTGAGCTGAAACCAAGCACCGGACCTTAAACAACTGAGCCACACAGGAGCCCCCAGCCAATGTATTTTTCTTTTTGAAGAATTTTTTTTTTTTCCTTCTGGAATCCTCATTCTTCCTCCCTTATGCTTCACTGTTTTTTCTTTTCTTTTCTTTACCCATCCACCTTTCTTGTCTCTCATTCTCTGACTTTTAGGAACTTTTGTGTCTTCTCTTATCTCTTAAATATGGATCTGTTTTCTAGCCTCTCCTTATTTTAGGTAGACTCTCCACCCAATGTGGGGCTTGAACTCATGACCCCAAGATCAAGAGTTGCATGCTCTACCAAATGAGCCAGTGAGGCACCCATTAGCCAATATTTATGGAACATAGTTCTACATGACAGAAAGGAAGAATTACCAAGAATTTGTATAGCCTAAAAAGAAAATTAATAGTCACAGCATTCTGTTTGGAAATGAACCTGTCTATACAAAGTTCCCTGAACATCTCTGACTTAATTGAAAATGATACACATTCACTGCTCAGGAAAATTAATATTTCTTTTGTGTCATTCACTGACTACTGCAACTGGCATATAAGTAAATAACACCCAGTGCTCATTGCATCACGTGCCCTCCTTAATGTCCATCACCCAGTTACTCCATTCCCCCACAACTCCCCCCTCCAGCAACCCTCAGTTTGTTTTGTATGATTAAGAGCTTCTTATGGTTTGTTTCCCTCTCTGATTTCCTCTTGTTGCATTTTCTATAACACCATCTTACACGGACGTATCTCCATACTTACATGGAGCTACATCATCCATCATTTCAACAGCTGCAAAGCAGCATATAATTTATTTCACCAACTCTAATGATGTACATTTTTGTCACCCCATCTTTATTATAAACAATATTACAATGAACATCCTTGTGTACCCTTTGTTCCCTAGTCCAACTGCTTCATTAGAGGCAATTGCTAAAAGTGGAATCAAAGGGTCAAAAGATATGTATTTGATTTAAAAAAATTGTAGTTTAAGTTTCTGTTTTTAGTACAGTTATATAACACACAGGTCAAAGAAATGACTAGGTCTATAAGATTACTAAGACAAGAAACAATTTCTTGTGTTCCTCTCTACCACCTCCCCACCCCAGGCAACTTCTTTCAACATTTTACCTATATCTTTTGTATCTACTTCAGTATCTCTAAATAACATCCTCATTTTTTTTTCTTTAGTTTTCTATTTTATTTTATTCTTATTTTACTTTTTTTCTTTAAGATTGTATTTATTCATTTGAGAGAGAGAGAGAGAGACAGAGTGAGCACAAGAAGAGGGAGGGGGAGAGGGAGAAGGACAAGAAGACTCCCCACTCAGCCAGCAGCCCAGACGTAGGGCTTGATCCCAGGACCTGGAGATCATGACTCGAGCTGACAGCAGATGCTTAACCATCTGAGCCATACAGGCGCCCCTTTTGTTTTCTTCTCTCTCTCTCTTTTTTAAAAGATTTAATTTATTTATTTGACAGAGAGAGAGACAGCCAGTGAGAGAGGGAACACAAGCAGGGGGAGTGGGAGAGGAAGAAGCAGGCTCCCAGCGGAGGAGCCCAATGTGGGGCTCAATCCCAGGACCCCCAGGATCATGCCCTGAGCCGAAGGCAGATGCTTAACGACTGAGCCACCCAGGCGCCCCTAGTTTTCTGTTTTAGACATTGTCCACAGGTGAGAATTTAGCAATCTTTCACCTTCTCATCTGTGGTCTGTCCCAAACACCTATTTCCCATTACTTATGTACTAATAAATAATTTGGCTACTTCCCTCATCTCTGTCCCCATCCTTCACATGCAGAATAGGTTCAGGAGGCATTTTATACATCATATCCCTGTCCTGTCCCCCTGCCCACAAGTGATTTGTTGAAAAATGGACATCTGATACAAGCTGGATCTATGAAGGACTTACTAAATTGGACTGAGGTTTAATGCCTCTGGATGGCTGAGCTGATAATATACGAATCTGGAAGTTACCATTAGCCCATCATATCAACTGAGAATAGTGGTAGCCATACAATTTCTCTTTAGTAGAGATGCAGGGGTCAAAATCATATCTGAAAGTAGAGAGTGTGTGGTGTTATAGTTATAGGACTAACCTGAAACTTACTAGGTATACTCTTTTTATTTAGACTATATTTTATTTAGAGGAGCTAGAGAGATAAGGCTGATTCCCTACACAAACTGGTTTACAGAGAGAGAAAAGTGGAATATAAAAAGAAAATAGAGATGAAAAATAGAGAGTCCTGATGTTCATTTTAAAGGTTTTTTTTTCTAGAGGTCTAATTGCATCCCTATCCTTGGGTTTTGTGAGAAACCTCTATAGCTATATGATTATGTGTATGATTTTGTATTTATGCTTAAGCCAGGGGTATTCCAGAGCACCCTGTTATTTGCAACCAATAAAGTCCTTAACAACCAGAACCAAAACTATGTATCATGAAATCCCTGATCAGTCTTAATTGTCATCTTCAAACTAACTTTAAGGTTGCTGCAAAGCACCAAAAAACAGCATAACTGGCTTTTTTCTCTCAGGCTGCTGGTGTGTACCTGCCCTAGGACAGGGAGAGGGAAATGATAAAAGGTGCTGATTGAAAAGCCCCTGAAGACCAGGTAAAGTAGGCAAAGACATAAATGGGAATTTGAAAGCAGTATTTGTTACATATAAGAGCAATAAAGATAACACATCCATAATTAAGAATTATCCTTCTGAGGAACAGAAAGTTCATGAGTGCTGAAGGTGAATGAAGGGTACAGGTGGGTTTATCATAATGGGTACATAGAGTGTTTACTTTTGTTAAAATGTTTAATATACTGTAATACTTTATTTTTAATATGTTTCAATAAAAAGTTTAAAAACTGTCCCTATAGGGAAAACACTGGTATCATTTCCTTTTTTTTTTTAAGATTTTAGTTTTTATATGACAGAGGGAGAGCACAAGCAGGCAGAGTGGCAGGCAGAAGGAGAAGAAGAAGCAGACTGCCCAACGAGCAGGGAGCCCCATGACTGGAAGGACTCCAACCCTGGACCCTGGGATCATGACCTGAGCCAAAGGCAGCCACTTAACCAACTGAGCCACCGAGGAGTCCCACACTGCTATCATTTCTATTTAAAGTAAATTTCTTAAACACAAAGTAGGCAAATAGACTGTAGATAAACAATTCTAAATGAAAAAAAAAAAAAAAAAAAGCAAACAAAAAAGAAAAACAAATTTTGCTGTTTAAAGGCGGTCTTTTCATAGAATCTTTTAACACTTTAGAAACACTGGAAGTTATATACAGCTTCTTTACAAAAACAGGGATTTAAAAAAACTCTTATAGACTGGAAATAAAAACTAACTTCCCAACAATATAAGAGAGTTAGTCAACATTTGATACTTGATGAATTAAAAGAAATTATTAATTTATTCCTTTATTTAAATTAATAAAAATAAAATGAGTACATTTTCTTGAAAACAGGATTTACTTGCAAGATTTAGATAACTCACAGGTGTTCCTGGTGCTACTCGGGACACAATCACAGGCATCTTCTGATCATACCCTCCCTGAACAACAGAGCAAGTCAGATGTCAGTCAAATATTACCAAAACAGACACGCCTTAATTTAAAAACTGAGTACAGTGCAAATTCTAGATTACCTTTACATTGAATCCAAACCTTCCATTTTCATCAGGTTTCATTCTGATTAGAACAAGATTATCTTGTGGAATACCACCATTAGGCTTAAAAAGACAAAAACAAATAACTTGTAATTTCCCCATTTATAATCTCTCCTTCAAAGATATACATGGTGTATGCTTTTTGTATGTTGATACTATCTACAGTGTATTAAAAAAATCATAATTTAAATTCAAATGTTAATTCAGGAAAGTAAATTCTAATAACTTGCAGTTACACCAACTAGATACACTCTCCTTGCCCCTGCATGCTAGGCTAAATGCAAGGAGGAACAGGCATTATGAATTAAGTTACCAACTGCAATATCCCTGGAACCCAGCTCAAAGCTCTGCACAAATGTGTTCCTAAGTGTTAAAAGAACTCACATTTCTCCCTCTGCTTTTTCAAAACAGCTTTATTGGGATATAATTCACATGCCATCCACTTCACCCAAAGTGTATAATTCAGTAATTTTTACTATAGTCACACAGTTGTAGAAACATCACTACAATTTAATTTAAAAATATTTTCATCATGTCCCAAAGAGACCCTGTACCCATTACCAGTCATTTCCCACCCCTCACCCTCACTCCTTAAGTCCTACTCAACCACTACCTATTTTCTGTCTCTATACATTTGACTACTGTCAAATCTCACATACATGGTCATTTGTTACTGGCTTCTTTCACTGAACATGTTTCATGTGTGCTCTTTCAGGGGAAGTATCTGGCTAATTCTTGCTTATCTTTCAAGACACAGGTCAGAGATGCTCACTTTGGGAAGTCTTCCCATAACCCTACATCTGTATTAGTTATTTGTATATTCTTCCCTATAATCACATCTAAATGTATTGCCTTCAAACTGTCTTCCTCCTTGCTCTAGACCCAGGCCCTCTTCCAAACTCAAGGATATTGCTATGTCAATTCTCTACTCCTCTATATTATCCATTTCCTCCACCCTTCTGAGAAATACTCTTATTTCTCCCCTTAAAAAAAAAAATAATAAAAGAACTTTCACTGGTCTCTGCTTCCCCACCTATCTACTGCCCTGTCTCCTTCCTCTTGCTGCTAAACTTCTTTAAAGAGTTGGCCACATTTACTGTCTCTATTTCCCCTGATCCCAACCTCCCAGAGTCATGTTTTTATCTCCAGTGCTCCATCAGCTATTCTAATTAAGATCACCAAAGAGTTTCACATTGCTATATCCAGTGTCCAACTGTCAACCCTCATCCTACTTGACTTACCAGTAACACATGACAAAGTTGGTTCTTCTGTGACTTTCTTCCCGTCAGCCAGTTAGCCAGTGGACTAGTTTCCTTCCTACCTCACTGTCTGCATCTTCTCGGTCTCCTTTGCTGGTTTCGTCATCTCCCTAATGTTTACATTTAGGAGGGCCAAAGGCTCACTTTCTAGAACCTCTTACTTAGTTATCTGCACACACCACACTTCCTTGGCGTTGTCTTCCTGTCTTGTGGTTTTACATACTGTCCACGTGCGCCACCAAACCTCAGTGTAACCTCTGGCTTGGACCTTTCCCTTCAACTCCAGAACCGTACTGTAAATGGATTTCCAGCAGACATCTCAAACGTGGCATGTCCCAAGCCGTGCTCCTGATATCCACCTATACCTGGCTCCACCTTTCACATCTCAGAAAACGGCAACTTCATTCTCTTAGTTGTTCACGCCAAAAACTTGGCTGTTACCTTGGATCGCTCTCTTTCTCTAGTACTCCACACCCAATCTCTCAGCATATGATGTTAGGTTTGTTCTCAAACTATCCAGAATACAGCCACGTTGTCCTCCTTCCACTGTTACCATCCGGATCCGAATCACCCCCACATCCCTGGAATGCTGTACGACCTCACACCCACTATCTTTACTTCTGCCCTGCTTTCGTCTGTTTTCAATACAACAGTCAGACTGACACTGTTACAACTTAAGTGACATCATGCTGCTTTTCTCCTCAGATACGTCCCACCTCTTTTGCTTCCTATCTCACTCAGGGTTAAAAAACAGAATCTTTAAATTTGGCCCTCTCCTCCTCTTTATTAGCTTATTTTACTCTGGCCACACTGACTCCCTTGGTGCTCCTTGACCGTATCAAGCACACTCCTTCCTTTGCACCTCTACCCCCCAGCTCACCGGTTCTTCCACTAGATAGCTCTATGACTCATCACTGAGTTCATCCCTGGCTTCCACTATTCAAAGTTGTGGCACTCCACTCTTGAAATTCTCTGGCCTCTTCCGGCTTTACTTTTCTCCTTAATCTAATATGCTATATATTTAAATTACTTACCTCGTTTACTGTTTGTCTTGCCCTTATCCCCAGAATGTAAGTTCCTTGAAGATAGAGTTTTTTTGTTTTTTCCCCCTATTTTATTCTGATATATCCCTGGTGCCTCTAATAATGCATGGCACACAGCAGGTACTCAACAATTTTTGCATGAATGGACAAACAAATTAGATTGCAGATTATTTAACAGCAGGGACCAGGTCTTATTTGTCTTTATATTCCCACTACCCTGCAAAGAACCCAATACACAGAAGGACCTCAATGATTATGAATGAATAAATGATACATGAGAATCACCACACAGGTAACACCACAGTTGTCGTTCATTTTTTCTTTTAAGATTTTATTTATTTATTTGACAGAGAGAGAGACAGCCAGTGAGAGAGGGAACACAAGCAGGGGGAGTGGGAGAGGAAGAAGCAGGCTCCCAGCAGAGGAGCCTGATGTGGGGCTCGATCCCATAACGCCAGGATCACGCCCTGAGCCAAAGGCAGATGCTTAACAACTGAGGCACCCAGGCGCCCCTCACTTTTCGTTTATTTACATCTACTTGAGAAAGCAATGAAAATTCATAAATCTAAATTTAAAGAGGATTCTAAAAATTCATAAATCTAAATTTAAAGAGGATTCTAAAAATTTACCATTTTGTTGTGGTAAAAGCACGTTCTCTAAGGGAAAAGTACCAACATAATTCATAAATATATTTTACAGAACAGAGAGTGATCATATACTCCAGGGACCTGTACTCAATTTCAAAAGGTTGATGAAAATGATAGTCTCTGCATTCAGCAAATTATATAATAAAGTTAGTTGTATTTAATGCATTATTAGCGTTTGTTCTGAAAATGTATGCTTTGCAAGACTAAAATCAACATAAATTTGTCAAGAATGAACTTTTAGAGCAATGATAAAAGGAAATTCCACAATTGGGTTGTATCATGGCAAAATTCATGAGCAACATATGATGAAAAAGAGAAAGTACAGTAATATAAATTACAGACAAAACATACCACAGTATAAAAAAATTTCACTTCTGATTAAAAAATTTTGAAGAAATATGAGAATATCTGAAAGCTACTTACAGTAGATTTTTCAGAAGAAGATGGAATATCAAATGTTTCATTAATATGGTTTTCCAGATCTTGTTGAGAATGTGAATAATGAATTTGGTTCCAACTGTTTTTCTTTGATTGTTTGGGTGGTAAAGCTGGAGGCTGCCCATCTCCAGGGGTCTCCTGTGACCTGGACAGAAAAAAGGGGAAAAAAAAAATGAGTATTTTGGAAGCTGTCTTCTAGAATTGTTATTTTAAAAGCTAGGGTCGTGGCGCCTGGGTGGCTCATTTGGTTAAGTGTCTGCCCTCGGCTCAGGTTGTGGTCCTAGGGTCCTGGGATCGAGCCCCGCATCCGCATCCTGCTCTGGCTCCCTGCCTAGTGGGGAGCCTGCTTCTCCCTTTCCCTCTGCCCCTCCCCCTGCTGCTTTTCCTGCTTGTGCTCTTCTGTCAAATAAATAAATATAATCTTAAAAAAAAAATAAAAGCTAGGCTCAATCAACTCGGATATTTACAATGTCTAGTAAGAGACAAGCTTTAAATATTCTATTTACAAGTGCTACTGTTTAATGAAACCTTTCTTAACTTTGACATTTAAGTAGTACATCAAATTCCCTACTTTATCAAATCTGTAAACAATTCTACATAATAATTAAATATACTTTATGGGTATCACAATGAAGATATCTATTAATCTACTATAACAGTATATACACCTTTCCAAAACACTTTAAAAATAATGTTATCAGTGGAGTCACATGGGTAGCCAGGGAAAAAGGCAGACAAAGAGAAATCAGAATTGAGAGTTGAGCTGTTCCACAGATAAAACAACTGGTACAATCTAGAGAACTTGTGATCGGCCCAATTTACTTAGAAATAAAACACAAGGGATGCCTGGGTGGCTCAGTCAGTTAAGCGTCTGCCTTTAGCTCAGGTCATGATCACAGGGTCCTGGGATAGAGTCCCACATTGGGCTCTTTGGTCAGGGGGGAGCCTGCTTCTTCCTCTGCCTGCCACTCCCTCTGCTTGTGTTCTCTCTCTGACGAATAATAAAATCTTACAAAAACAAGACAAAACATACAATTCATGAAAGTAATGAACTCAATGCTCACAAAGATTAGAATCTGAGTAAAAGTGTTGAGCTCACTGAGGAGATAAAAATGGACAAGACATTGTTGGAGTATGTAATTTAAAGAAACAAAATCCAATTAACATTAGGAAGAATAAGCCTCAATTTGTGACAGCAAGAATTAATAAAAAGAGCTAAGTAGGAGAAGCTTCAAGGTATAAACAGTAGCTTTTTTAAGATCCAGCACAGTATATGTAATAACACTACTTGTGAGTTTTTCACAAGGCCAGAAGGGGGAACCAGTGGTTCAATTTGCATCCTAGGAAGCATTCATCCATGGAGGTTGTGGAAGTGAGGAAAATAAGGCAAGGGGAAATAGTTCTTGGTAGGAGCAGTGACCATTTCAGAGGTTATTATTAATCTCTGTGATGCCAGGAGGTCTTTGAGAAAATAAAAGAATTACTGTCCCATTGCCTAAGGTCTCTTAAGAGAGTCGATAGCTGCTGTATCAAGTTGCACGGCGGCTGCTGTACTATCCAGACACAGATTTCATTCAGTTTCTGCTTTTTTGAGTGACAACAGATGCCCAAGATACAAATTGTAAGGTCTTGAGGAAGTGGAACTGCATTAGATTGTATTATTGTTCAAAAATCATTCTCCACTCTCTCTGGCCGACATTAGGCTTGGCCATAGGCCTTGCTCTGTCCAATGAAATGTAAGTAGAAGGGGTCACTTTTGAAAGGACACCTGAAGAAACAGCTCATGATTCATCATGCGTCTCTTTTTCCTTGGCCATCAGACTAGCCATGCCCCAAACAAGAGTATGGGTCCTGCAATGGACATGACATGGAGTAGAGCCACAGATGATCCATGATGTACATATAATGTAAGAAAGAAATAACCTTTATTGTTATAAGTCACTATAAGTTGGGGTAATTTGCTACCACAGCATAGTTTATCCCAAGAAAACAGATACAGAAATTAGTGTCAGAGCGGCTCTTCGGTACATATGCTCTCCCCTGGCAGAGAAGGTGTGAACCTTACTTAGAGGCTCACTGCTTGCTAAATACCTGGTAGATACAGGTGATGAAGATAAAAGTTTTATTAGTGCCAAGGAAGTCAGCCAGGATTAATAATAAATGGTTTAACTGTATAGCCCTCCAGGGAAGTTTCTCTTAAGAGAAAATAGTCATTCCAAATTTCATAATGTAATATAAAACTTAATCATGAAATAAGTAGGTAAACCATAATGCCCACTCAGTCTAACTTTCTACATAGAAGTCTTTAGGGAACACAATGCTCTGAATTCTGAGAAGTCTGTAAGGACTGCATCAAAGAACATACCTCTCTTTTTCAGCAAAGCCTTCTTTGAGGTCTACCTTGATGGTCAGAGACTCCAGGTACCAAATGTAATAGTTTTTATTCTACCAGTTTTAACTGCCAAGAGCCCAAGCCTTTAAGATCCAATATATTCAAGTGTTGCTAATCCAGGAAATTGTTCCCACAGATGAGAATAGAGACATGGACCTCAAACATGGCCTGCTGGAAGGGATTAGGACACAAAGACGGACACATCCCCTGGCACAGCCTCACAGATGTGACATTTCTAAAAAGCAGTTGATCAGGGGTGCCTGGGTGGCGCAGTCGTTAAGCGTCTGCCTTCGGCTCAGGGCGTGATCCCAGGGTTCTGTGATCGAGCCCCACATCAGGCTCCTCTGCTGGGAGCCTGCTTCTTCCTCTCCCACTGCCCCTGCTTGTGTTCCCTCTCTCGCTGGCTGTCTCTCTGTGTCAAATAAATAAATAAAATCTTAAAAAAAAAAAAAAATAAAACATAAAAAGCAGTTGATCAAAAGCAGTTGATCAAAAGATTAGGTATATATAGTCAAAAAAGCTCCAGAAGTGATTTTTATTATGCATTGCTAATTAGAAATCATTGTCCTGAAACACTGGTTGCAAATTCATGGCTTGTGGGCCAATTTTGGCCAACATACATTTGGCCCATTATTTTTTCTTTATAAAATGTGAGTTAATTGGCTACATTTAAAAAATTACATATGTATCTGGATTTTCAGAATGGAAAATTTGGACGCTCTGGAAAGAATGAAACTGCATTACCACTGGTCAAAGCCAAGAATGAGCTGCTGCCTTTAGATGGGCCATGGGCATCCCAGTCCACATAAATCCCACCCAGGGTTACTTGTGAGATTCCAGTACGTATTTGAGTATAACCTCTCTTAAATATTCAAGTCCGCAGGAAAACACAGGAAGGAAGAGAGCCAAGCACACAGGCTTGGGTTGGGATTTAAGCCAAGTTCTAAAGACAAGGTGAGGAGAATGCAGCATGCACTGAGAGGATTAGACAGGAAAGAACACTGTAATTTCAGATTTCAGGAAAAGGGCTATCTGCCTTCTCTCATTGCTTTATGTAACTTTCTTGTTAGAATAAACCTTCTTGTTAGAATAACTTCTCAGAGAGTGATGGTCAGGCTCTTCAGATGTCAGATTGTTGCAGAGGGATAGGTTGGTCCGGGAGCTTTTACAAACTAATTATGTGCTCTCCCAGTAATCCCAGTAACTACCCTTTCTATGTCTCCATGTCCAATAACCAAACTCCATCTACATATCTATTTTTGTCTCTAATACAGTCTATCAAAGTAATCAAGGATGTCACAGCACAGACTCCTGAAAATTCTTATTCTGAACAAAGGTTATCAATTACATTTTAAGACATATTCCAAGTGTATTAACTCAATTTATTATAACAAATAACCTCCTACTTCATATTTAATGTAGAGATCATGAGTATAGTTAATTACTTACTCACTTTTTAATTTAATTCTCAGTAAGGCTTCTGGTCAACAACAGGTTATTAGCAGTTAAGTTTTTGGGGAGTCAAAAGTTATATGTGAATTTTCAACTATTCAGGGGTTGGCATCCCTAACGCCCACGTTGTTCAAGGGTCAACTGCATGTTGCTAGACTTGATAAACTGGTCAACTTGATCAACTTGATCCCATGCAAGACTGGCATGGGAATTGGGTTAAGCTGAGTGAGGACATAAAGTTTTCAGTGGTAGTAGCTCAGAGGAGCAAAGTGAAGACAAATCTTTAAAGACTAAGTGAAAGGAATTGATGAAGTGAGGATGAAGCTGTGGTGACTCACTAGAAAAGACTAGAATGGGACAGTCCAAGCAAAAATGGCTCCGGAAAATGAATTCGATCCTTCAGGATTGTGAAATCTGTGAAGAGTCTCTTGTGATTAGGGCCTAAGGATAAAGTTAAGAGTTTGGAGAATTCCTCATCTCCGTACTTCAAACAAGTAGACAGATAAATGGCTGATTAATATTCTTAAAGGCTGCCAGTATATCCCCGCAAATTAACTAGAATTATACAATTATTATAGTTAACATCTACTAAGCACTTTTTCTCTGCTTAACTATTATACATCTCATTTACTGTTCAGAGCAACCCTATGAGGTAGATATTATCATCCTGTTTTTTTAAAGGTGAGGAAATTGAGGCTTACAGAGATAAAATGACTCATCCAAGGTCATATAATTAGAAGTGGTGGAACCAAGTCTTAAACCCAGCCTGAATCCAGAACTTCTGCTCTGAACATTATGCTATAGCTGCACTTTAAACAAAACTATAAAAGGCAGGAGCAAAGTTATTTTAAATCAGAGGTTTCCATACTTTATGTAGCAGTAGACTCCTCTCCAAATAAGATGCTTCTCAGATGCCAATATATAAAATATACAAAAGCTAAGCAACCCACCTGACAGTATCTGAGGCCTCAACAGAACTTCTCAGAGCATACCCTGAACATGACTATTTTCTATCATGCCATTTGGTTATAAGTGGTAATACTGCTCTATATTTTAAGTTCTAATAAAAACAACTTATATTTAAATGCAGAGAATGCAAGATCAGTAGAGATCTGTGCTTTAATAACATGCATTTTTACTTTAATGGAGAACGTATTTCTAACTCAATGATTTTAATATACTTAAAACCAATAATTTGTACATGATGGGGGGGAGGTTTGAATGGGACCAGAGCTTGAAACATAATGTTCAAAATTCACCCACAAAAAAATTTTGTGGACAAATTACTACCTGTGTTAACTTTTGGACATTAAGAAAGGAGAAGGGGACATGGGAATATAATTCTGAGAGTGTTCCAATGCCCAACTCTCATATTGGGATTTTTCAATACAAATAACTTGCTTATCTTCAACTTTGACATTTTAAAAAGTGTTAAGTGAAGAGCAAATAATGAAAATGTTAAAGTGCACTTTGTTGTCAACAGAGCAATATATTGTAACATAGCAGCAAAAGATTTGCTAAAACTGTCAATGAAGCCAGGTAGGCAAAAACTTTGCTGATTTGAGTCCACTCAGCTTTAAATTTCCTCATGAATGCTTCAACAGCAGCAGTGAAAGCAGCTTATTCTGCAGTCAAAGCAGCTCTCTGTTGCTGTCTTTAGCAATCTGTATGAAAATAAAAAAATCTTAACCACCCAACTCACTTGTTTTGTGATGATTTTGTAGAAACGTCCAAGCTTCCCTATTACATACTAATAGGAATATATTAACATTTGTGGTGTGAATTTACTAAAATAAACACCTGTTAAGTATTTTCAAATTAATTGAGGGTTATTGTTTTTCTCAGAAAATCACAAACCAAAACAGTCTAATCTTCTGCGAAACATTTAAAGAAAGGAAGGAAATGGTAGACTGTAGTCTCAATCACCCCCGCCTAAAAACGGTAACTTTATTCTAAGCAGTACAAACAACCTATTTGTTTCCATAATAAACACACCAATGAGTTAATAGTGTTTCCTCCTTGTGAAGCAGGTGACCTTACCCAGTGACTGAAGTTTGGACCCAGGTTTCACCTCAAAGGCCCTGTACTCACTCAAAAAAAAAAAAAGGAACTGGTGAGATTGATCTCAAGATTTGTTTCAATACACGTTGAAATGCTCTGTGTTTCATCCAACACATTGTCCGAATTCTTTCCACATTTGGCCAGAACTAAAACCTATGGATTCCAAGTTGTAAAATGTTTTCTCCGGATTTCAAATATCAGCCAGCCAAGCAATCAACCAACCAACTGGTCAATCAATCAACAAAGCCTTGTCTAAGACACAAAGTTCTGCTGATTGGCTCAGGTAGGGAAGACCTGAATTTTAGTTCTGTAAATTGGGACAAGTCCTGTTAAGTGTGGCTTTCTCATCTACAAAATGGGGATTACATGTCTTTCCTATTTCATTGAGTTGTCTTGAACAGTGAGATAATTTCTGAAGCTGATTGTAAGCAACTAATGTAAGTTATTCGTTTACCATTAAGCTTATCTTTTCAGACCTCTCTCATTATTCTTAAGGTTAAAACTGGCTGAATTTTAAATGCAGTGTTAAGAGAGTCAAAACTGAATACAAACACATAAGCCGCACTAAATACATGTCTAGAGAAAGGTCCAAGCATTTGAAATTCTTGTGGATCAGGATGGGGAAGCAACACCTACACAATGCCAATGTGTCCTGAACTTGCATCTCCATTCAAGGTCAGGAAACCAGAACAAAGGTTTTAATGGGTTGATGAACCTATAAAATATATATATATGGAGATACTCAATTGTATGTATATGTGTATGTGTATGTGAGTCTGTATGAAAAGGGCTCTTCAAAAAATGGACTGAGATAATTTGGTTAGGTCCTGGGAGTTATATTGTTTTGTTCTGCAGTAAGATGGGGTTTTGAGATTCCTCTATATGGTTTATTTCTATGTGCTGAAAGTATAGCATTTTTAAATGTAACCAATTAACATCTCGATCATGTGCTTAATTACTGTACTTTTTAAAGTTTCAGAATTAGAAAATATATGATTATTAAAAAATCAAAGTATACAAGGATAATTTTTTTTTAAAGACTTTATTTATTTAATTGACAGAGATAGAGACAGCCAGCGAGAGAGGGAACACAAGCAGGGGGAGTGGGAGAGGAAGAAGCAGGCCCACAGCGGAGGAGCCTGACGTGGGGCCCGATCCCATAACGCCAGGATCACGCCCTGAGCCGAAGGCAGACACCTAACCGCTGTGCCACCCAAGCGACCCTACAAGGATAATTTTTAAAGTAATAAAAAATTAGCCTGGGTGGCTCAGTTGGTTAAGCATCTGCCTTTGGCTCAGATCATGATCTCAGGGTCCTAGGATCGAATCCCACTTCCAGCTCCTTGCTCAGTTAGGAGCCTACCTCTCCTTCTGTCTGCCACTCCCCCTGCTTGCAAGCGCACGCTCTCTGACAAATAAATGAATAAATCTTTAAAAAAAATTAAATTTCCACCAGCCTTGTCTCCTGTCAACTCATTCTCCACATGTGTCACTGTGTATCCTTCCTACTCTTCCATCCTCTGTACACACACAATCAAAATGTTTTACCAAGCTTTGTTACCAAGACTAAAATTCCACTTGTCTTAATAGCTTAGCCAGTCCTCCTTTGTCTGGCCCCATAGTGAGGACAACCACACCTCCTCCATATCTTGTCACGTGTTCCCGAGCTCCTACACCTACCTGCTTTGCTTATCAGTCCATCTACTCTTCTACCCATCACTCTCAGACCCCTTTTTTCTTCAGCCCTGATCACAGTCACTACATCCTACACCCTTCCTTCTTCTCAACAATTAATCTTTCTACTTATCTATGTGCCTTATAAAGAATTTTACTTTTTTCCCAAAATTCTCACACTGTTTTTACTTGCATATGGACTAACTGCATTATATAAACCAATAAATCAAGATATTGCATATTATTGTGAGGGTAAGCATGTTGTGTATTAAACTAATGGGGTATAAATGCTGAATTATGAAGCTGGATTTATATACCAGTATGTCATAGGAGATAGGAATGAATTTTTAAAAAGATGGGTGCATACTTTCTTTTTTTTTTTTTTAAAGATTTTATTTATTTGACAGAGAGAGAGGCAGCGAGAGAGGGAACACAAGCAGGGGGAGCAGGAGAGGGAGAAGCAGGCTTCCAGCTGAGCAGGAAGCCCAATGTGGGTCTCGATCCCAGAACGGTGGGATCATGACCTGAGCTGAAGGCAGATGCTTAATGACTGAGCCACCCAGGCGCCCTGGGTGCATACTTTCTACAGCTTATTTTCAGAATGATGGTCATCTTATTTAGTTCTCCTTTGCTATTTAATTTTTCCCACATTGTCTATTCATTCTTATGGTTCCCTTCCTGAAAAAATATTAACTCTACCTTTTAGTATTTTATTGCCTGACCACAGTGCAACATTATCTGCAGAAACTAAAGGTTTAAGAACATACTGTCAATGAAACAGTAAGAGGGATTTTTGGGGGTGGGGTAGGGGGAGGGGAATACAAAGAACTCTCAGGAACAAATAAGCACATTTACAAATACATAAAAATTTCAAAACACTGAATAAATAAATGCTTGTATCAAATACCCTAATTTCCCAGATTATTTCAAATGAAACAATCTGGGGCATTATTATTTATAAGAGGGAAGCTAAATGAAAAAGGTCTTACGGTGAAGATTCCAGAACGATGCTATTAGCTTGTGTTGAAGACGGAGATCTATGATTCACAAATACTTCGCTTGGGGAAGTGTGAACCACATGGTCTACCAGATGACCAACTGAAGATGGTCGTAACCGGGTTCCCTCTTGTGTGAATGCAGAATTTCGACTATATAAAGAAGAAGAAAAATTGAGTGAAAATGTGCTTTAGTTCAACTTTTTCCAGTTTCTTACTTACATGATTACATTAGAAAGTGGGTACATGTTTTGACACTAACCACAGTGACTAATCAAAATCTCTGACAAAGATAGTATGATGTAAACAGAAAGAATACCAAATAGGAAGTCTAAGATCAGAACTACAGTCAGCGATCTGCCACAAGGGTTTTACCTGTTCAATCTATTATCTCTACCAACCTTAGCTTTAGTCACTACAACTTAGTGTCTTAATCAGCATTTACAGTATTATAGCATTTATTCCTCATTTTATTGCACTTTGCTTTATTGCCTCATCTTCTTCTTTTTAAAAGGTTTACTTCTTTTAGAGAGACAGAGAAAGAGAGAGGGAGTTCATGAGCAAGGGAGGGGCAGAGGGAAAGAATCTCAAGCAGACTCCCCACAGAGTGCAGAGCCTGATGCGGGGCTTGATCCTACAACCCCGAGATCATGACCTGGGCCAAAATCAAGAATCAGACACCCAACTGACTGAGCCACCCAGGTGCCCCTCTTCTTTAAAAAAAAAAACAAACAAAAAACGTATTGAAGGTTTGCAGTAACTCTGCATGGAATAAGTCTATTGGGTGCCTTTCTCCAACAGCATTTGTTCACTTCATGCCTCTGTCACACTTTGGTAATCCTTGCATTATTTCTGACTTTATCATTATTGTTTTTGTTACAGTAATCTGTGATCAGTGATTATGACTCGCTGAAAGCTTAGATACAGTTAGCATTTTTTAGTAATAAAGTGTTTTTAATTAAAGTATGCACATTGATTTTTTACACATTGCTACTGCACATTTAATTGAATACAGTAGAGTGTAAATATAACTTCTATATGTACTAAGAAACAAAAAAATTCAGTGACTTGCTTCTTTGCAGTGGTCTGGAACCAAATCTGCAACATCTCCAAGGTATGTCTGTATAAAATAAAGGGAGAGAATAAATAATTCAGAAATATCTCTGGTCTGTGTTCTTTTTTAATCCGTATAAAAGTTTTTATTTATGGGACTTTTTAAAATTCCTAAAAATAAATAATGAATAACATATTTCCATCCTCGTGACAGTCACATGAATTATTATCATTATTACTATTAATTATGACAGCTAACATTTTAACACTTATTATGTGCTAGGCATTGTTCTAAGGATTTTACATATATCACCTCATTGAATCCTTATAACAATACTATAAGAAAGACACTGTTATTATAATTTGTAAATGAGGAAAATGGGACAAAGAGATTAATTAACTTGCTCAAAGTTCAAACTTTCAGTGATTCCAGGGCCCATGCTCTTAACCATCACACTATACTGTCTCTTTAGAATTAAGAAAAAAAAATTTTCAGATTATATCTAAAACTGTTTCATTATCTAGGAAATTTAATCAGAGCTACTGTTAATTAATTAACTCAATCATCTTTCCTCTGTCTTCTGTAATTTGCTCTAATTATTTAGTGCTACTAGTAACAAATGGAGAAATGGGTGGCTGGAAAACGGACCAAAAAAGATGGTTCTGGACTTTCCTCAAATAGTTGATGAGCCTCTGAATATATGCAGTATTTTATAAAGAAAGATGATATAGCAATCTGCAATTAGTAAGAGAAAAACTTGTGAGTCTATCTTTTTTAGCAGCTTAGCAGCTAGGAAGACACATAGGTATGAGGTAATGATCTCTAAATCAAACTTTACTTTTGTTATGTAGAAGTTTATTCTTGGGCTGAAAAACACCCACTGGTGACACAATTTTTAGAATTTAGTACAGGGGCACCTGGGTGGGTCAGCTGGTTGGATATCCAACTCTGCATTTCAGCTCAGGTTATGATCTCAGGGTCATGGGATCAAGCCTCATGTCAGGCTCTGCGCTCAGCGCTGAGTCTACTTGTCCCTCTCCCTCTGCTCCTCTCCCTGCTTGTGCTCTCTAAAATAAAAAATTAAATCTTTCATAAAAGTACAACGTAGTACACACTTACTGGATATTAATGTGTTTAAAATATTTCTGAAGTTAGACTACTTCAAATATATTCCATACCAAAACTCAAATATTTTGATTTTAACCTTTTGGGTGAACAAAGTCTATGAATACACTGACATCTATTTATCATTATTTAATTACATACATATATTACACACAATACATTTGTTAAGACATTATAAAATTAACATCTTCAGCCAGTACAAGTTGATTATCTTATTATTATCTATACCAAAGCCTACAGTTTTTGTGAGAAATACTAGAATGAAGTATATAAACAGTAAGTGGTGAGTAATACAGGCTTCTTAGTGCAGACATGGCTAAGCTTGTGAGAATTTATATTGGAAACCCCTTTTTCCAGACCAAAGAAAGTGGTGGAACAGTTGGGGTAGGAGGTTAGGTAAGATGATCACAATCATTTAGCATTTTCAAAAAATATATGCTTCCCTAGAATTCTGGAGAGCCACATGAAAAAGGATTATGTCAATAACAACCACATTTCCAGATTTTAATTCTACTAATAGATCTTGATTTATTGGCTAGAGCTCCATACCGTACAGGAAAGCGAGCATCCTTGTTCAATGTTCTACTCCCTGATTGATGAGACTTTTCTTGCCACTTGTGCAGTAAGCTGCAGGCTATGAGAAAATAATGCTCTGGAGCAACAAAAATCATGTTTGACTAGATATTTAAATGCAAATATTTACATATTTTGATCTTCAGGCCAGTCTACAGTAAGTCTGTACTTACTGGTTAGGAGTTCCAGGTGGAGATCGTGATGGAAGGCTTTGTGTTTCTAACCTGTCATCAGATATTGAATTTCTGCTTACTACTTCCCAATCCATTAATTTCCGTGCCAAAGGCTTACTTGGGGATCTGCAGAAATAATTTGATATGTAAAAATTTTTATTTTTATATCTCCAACTATTAACCAAATCTTAGAATCTATCTTAATAGATCATATTCTAGATGAGTAAACATAATTTACTTAAAAGAAATTAATGCATTTAGTGACACATCTACCCCATAATTTCCTAAGAAATTAAATCTGCTTTGTATGGAGAAGGAGGGAAAGACATGCTAAGAGTAGAAGAGAGAACAGGAAGAGGAGAAAAAGAGAAGAAAGGAAAAAAGCAAAGGAGTAGTTGGCTATCAAGTTATCTCAGATAGCAACATTATAAATGTTGCCTATTCCAGAGTTTCTGAAACTTTAGCTCATCTTGCGATGTATTAAACAATTGCTAGCCTATTATCTCCTAAATATCCTTAAATCTACACCCTGATCCTCTACCTTAATAGAGGACGGGGTGAAAATGGTAATTATGTATATTATAACTTTTCACATCTTATATATAGTAGTAGGCTAGTGGATTGGTTTGTTTTTTAAAAAACATTTAAAAGGTTAACATTCTGTCTGGTGGTAGGGAGCAGAAGACTACGTTTCACCTATCTATATATTGTCAGCTACCACACTGAGAAAGATGAGAACTAAGTAATCATTTCAGAAAAGATATGGACCTTTGCAGAATATAAAAAAATATTCAAATTCTGACAGTGGCCAAAATTCATGGAAAACGTATGACATCTACTTTTTGACATGCAGAGTTAATATGAAGGTTAATATAAGGAATTATGCTACTTACATAAAAACACATAATAAATCATCTTGTAAGCTGATAGTCTTATATTTCATTAATAAATTCACTGAAGCACATATAAACAGACTGGACTAAAAAGCATGGTAACACTTACTAAGAATACTCAAAAATATTTATAGACATGGTAGGAAGCATTAAAATAACGATTAGTAGAGTGTACTAGTTTTGACCTTCCATGAGACAAAGCATGTAAGTATCTATGTCTAAATATCTAAATTTACTGGTACAATGTATGACCCTAGGGCCTTCCCTTCTTCCTACATTTTATGATTTAGGAGTATCTGAATTTTCAGTGCAATGTTTTAGTCTATTACTTTTATTAAACCACAAGTATCTTAAATTCCTTATGAATCCAAATCAAACAAATACCCCATCATTTTGGGTATTCATAGCCAAAACCTTTTTTAGTTTGGTAGAATGACATCTCCTTAATTTAAGAACATATAACATTTCCTAAAAGAGATATAATGTTACTGATTTTAAAAAAAAAGGCACTGGCTCAGATTTCATTTTTCACAAATAAATTCAAAGTAATAGAAGCATGAATATTTCCCATTATCGTAAGTCCAAATTACAGGGTTTTCCTACTTGAAGACAATCAGGACACCATTTAGCCCAACATCCTAATACTGCTATGCAAACTCATATTCCTTTACTCACAATAAGATGGAAAACAAGTATATTTTTTCATGCATTTGATTTTTAAAATGAAGATTACTAAAGAAACCTTAGCATTTACTGCTCTCCTATTAGCCAATTCTCGACGTTAATAAGCTATTCTTTCTCATATATTAGACTACTAAATATAAACTGTTAGGAGTTCATATCATAATTAGATCAACTACTTTCGTTTTCAAACAGAGGGAAAAAAATCATTTGAAGGAGGAAAAATTCTAGTTATACTCACCCAGCACAGAGCATCAGAACACTTTACTGTTGTTAATAAACTAAACATGGTTGGAAATGCTCTGCGTTTAAAACTAAATTTCAAGTGTTTTATTAACAGCTTTAACCTCAGAGACCCACCCACTCAAGTCTGCTGTCTATGTTTCCTGTTGAATGTGGAAATTTCAGAGAAAAAAATACCACACTTCATCAGTGTGTTTGCAATGTGGTAAATATATTTTCTGACCATGGCACTTTATTTTTCTGTTGCATGTAAACATTCTTTTGCTTTCTTCTTAGATTTTATACGACAATTGAAAAAGTGTGAAAGCAATTCAAAGAGTAGATATACTGGGGGAAAAAAGTAACTTATTAATTATTGCTGAAGAAACAACCTTACATGGAAACTTTAAGGAGAAATCTTTTCTAGCTATATACCACCAACTAAAATTCTAAGAAGTGGACAAGAACTCTAGAATTCTCTAATAATTTAACAGAATAACTCAACAATTGCTAAAACCATGAGAATATTTTGGTAGATATCCATCAGGTCATCACAATAAGATTGTGATATATTAACAAAAACAAGGCCAGAGAAGCTTAAATCTTTTGGAGATGGCAGGATCGTTAACACAGTACCATTAAAAACAACTTTATCCCTGCTGATGACTTCTTATTCAAAGGAGGATTCATGGAATTCCATATAACAGAAGAATTGGAACAGTTACTTGAGGGCTCTCGTATTGGAATTTTAGCCTACTATTCATTAAGCAATGCATATTTGTTTTATAAAATAACCTATTAAATAATTTCTCATTTTAATAATGCATATACAAAATGAAGAACTAAGATGCAGGTTTAATTGTGTATATTTCTCAAGGTCACATATGATCAAAATATTAAAACACTATAACTTATAAAGTAATTTGCATGTGATATTAAATTAATAAATACATCTACAATTTGGCGTTTGTACTAAAATATCATACTACAGAACTAATTATCAAATCATGTTCACTATTTTTATAAATAGCAAGCAAGAAAAAAATTTAAGTTAGGAAAAGAAAAAAGCTAAGTATTTTGTTAGATGCATTTTTAACAGAAAACAATCAGAAAAATATTGATTTTGATTTTATAAGTCTGCAAGAAATGATGCAAATAAAGTACAGTACTTAGAACTTGAATACCTTGTATATTAAAACAAAATTAAGAGGAAGTAAATTATTTCATTCTTGAGAAGTTTCAAGAAAAAGAATTTCAAAAACATTTTCTGTACATTTTACCTTCCTACAGGAGCTGAGCACTTTGTAACTGGAAACAAGGGTATCTAAGACTGTAAGAGGGAAGGTTCTGAATAATTTCAGTAGCCAAGTCTATTAGAGTAGGCATCTCTGTTCTTACTTTCTTCTTTTCTCCCTTCCCTAACAAGCAAGTAACCAAATAACCGTTAATATGATGCTAATATTTATATTTAGTAGAGAAATGACAATATTTCCTTCATAAATCTAAAAACAAGACATAAAAATAAATCATATTCAGAATTTTGAACAAATGTTGAATGATTTACATCATTCAAATTCAAGTAAATTTTTCACAGCCAAATGCTATCTAGCCCTGACCAGCTAAATCCTTCAAGGCATTTTCACTGACAGTCTTCCTCTCGGGGAGGTTATTCATAGACAAATGAGGATGAGGATAAGCCAGGAATGAAGAAAAACAATGCAGGTTAATTTTATTAATTCAAACACATAAAAATCATGCTTGAATAATTTTTAGTTTCAAATGTCCTTACTCCAAGGAACTTACAATAGCATTTGTTATTTATCTTTACAAGCATTCAAGACATACAGTACTGGCAAAGAGTCACATAGTTTTAGCAGTGACTCCAACTCCAGAGGCAGGGAAGTGACAGGTTAAAAGGAGGAATCATGAAGTTAAATCTACTGTTTCGGATAAAAGGATTTCACTGCTTAAAGATTTACTGACATAAATGACTAGATTTTTCAACATAAAAGAAAATGCCTATGATACATGAAGTGATAAAAATAAGCAATAAAAAGTATGAAATAATTTTTAAATGAAATACACACACACACACACACACACATCTCTGTAAGGATATACATGGCAAATTCTTGAATAGTAAGTACCAATTTTTTAAGGGGGGGAGGGGTAGAGGGAGAGAGAGACTCTTAAGCAGGCTCCACGCCCAGCGCAGAGCCCAAAGTGGGGCTCCATCTCAGGACCTTGAGATCATTACCTGAGACGAAATCAAGAGCCAGATGCTTAACCAACTGAGCCACCCGGGCGCCCCCCCTCCAATTTTTAAAAAATAATCATGTTGGGTCATGATTTTTCTTTATATTATTTGGCATGTTAGACTTTATTTCCTTTTCTTTACTTTTTTTTTTTTCTTTTTTAAAAAGGGGAAACCTTGAACCCAGTTGAGTTTCCCACATTTGGGGAAATCACAGGGGTCAGAATGGCCCGAATACAATTTACAAGCCTCTAACCGTCTCTGTGATCATGGCTCTCTTCCCTGCCACATAAGTATTGGCATGTTGGAATTTTAAAAAAAATAATGAAGTATTACTTATATAAGTAGAACAAAAAATAAAGCAATTTCTACTTTTGGAGAGAGAAAAAACAAAAACTCCTTTTACTCAACAAACACAAAACAAGAAGGTCTTTTTGATGAAGACTAAGAGCAAAATTAAAGTAAAATCAAAAGCAAAATTCTATAATTAAAATTCTTATGTCTCCAATGGCAGTAGACCCCAAGCAGATGAACTTTTTTTTTTTAAAGATTTTATTTATTTATTTGACAGAGAGACAGACATCAAGAGGGGGAACACAAGCAGGGGGAGTGGGAGAGGAAGAAGCAGGCTCCCAGAGGAGCACGGAGCCTGATGCGGGGCTCAATGCTAGGACCCTGGGATCACACCCTGAGCCGAAGGCAGATGCTTAATGACTGAGCCACCCAGGCGCCCCAGATGAACTCTTTAATTTAACGACTTACCCTCTGTAAGCCATTTCTACTGAAAAACCACTGCTTCATTTAAAACACATCTACCATACCACATACATTACAACAAGAGCTGGGGCTAACGCAGTGAATAAAACAGACAAAACTCCCACCCTCATAGAGCCTACATTCTAGTGGGGGAGATGGACAATAAAGGAGGTCATCTCTCAAGGCTCTGAGACAGGAAAGGAGCCAAGCGTTCAGTATCTCAGGCAGAACAGTAAGAACTATTCTGCAGATGTTAAAAGTGTGGGTTAGAACTGGGAGGCCTGCATGAGAATCCTGCTACATCCTTGACTATCTCAGTTAAATCATTCAGACATGCTATGCTCAGTTTTCTCACCTGTAATGGAATTTACCTAACTGAATTATGGGGATTGTGAGATCATACACAAAAACTGCCTGGCACAGATAAATATAAAATAAATGTTAGCCACTATTAGATTCACTGACTATCTTCTGTCCACTCACATCACCATACAGTTGATTCCACCACAGCAGCCAGAGTGATTCCCCCTCTTCTACTCCCGTATTTTTATTATGGAACATTTCAAACATAAACAAAAGTATAAAGAATAGTTTAATAAACACTGCACTCAGGACCCAGATTCAACAATCATCATCACGGTCAATCTTGTTCCCTCCCTACCATTTACTTGAACCCTCTCACCCCAATTATTTTGAAGCAAATCCGAGAAATCACGATATTTGTAAATATTTCAGTTTACCACTGTAAAACACGGCAACTCTGCCAGATGGTTAAAATGGAAGTCAGTTTTTATCCCTTCCAGTGGGGGATCTCAGCCCTTAAATCCAAAGTCCTTACCATTTCTAACATGGGGCCATATAAGTTCTGGCTGCTTCCTATCTTCCTCTCTAACCACTTTCTCTAGCACTGCCTTGCTCTTTCTGGTCCATCACTGGCCTGCCTACTCTTCTTCCAACATGACAAGTGGGCTCCAGCTCCATGGCCTTGTGCTGGCTCAATCCTTTTCTTACATTAGATACCTGTTGCACCAATCAGAATTTAAGCTCCATGGGACTAAGCTGTGTATTTGTTTTTCACTGTATTCCCAGGGCCTGAAACAATGCTCAGTAGAGTAGTTCTTAGATAAACATTTGCTGCCACCAATTTGGTCATTCTTCCTCCTTTCATTTGTTGGATAATCCTGTTAGATTGTTGTTCACGCATCTCAAAGTAGACCTGTGCCAGTTTAACTCCTTTTTCCAATACAAATTTGTTCTCTTTCCTGTAACCCCTTGTCCATTTTATGTCACCCAAATCTGATGGTCTTTCTGGATACTCCTGTCTCTAACACACCTCCACCTAATTGATTAACAACTTCTTCTAGTTCTACATAGAAAATGCTCCCCAAATTTGTTCCCTAGTCTCCATTTCATCACCACTGTTTTAGTTCAGGCCTTCATTATTTTCACTTGGAATATGGTAATAACCTTCTAATTGGTCTCTTGGTACCAAGTCCTTACTTCTTTTTCTTTTTTAAAGATTTTATTTATTTATTTGACAGAGATAGAGACAGCCAGCGAGAGAGGGAACACAAGCAGGGGGAGTGGGAGAGGAAGAAGCAGGCCCATAGCGGAGAAGCCTGATGTGGGGCTCGATCCCACAACGCCAGGATCACGCCCTGAGCTGAAGGCAGACGCTTAACTGCTATGCCACCCAGGCGCCCCCAAGTCCTTACTTCTAACCCATTCTCCATCAACTGCTCATATACCTGTTTTCTAAAACATAAACCCATGTCATTTCACTTGTTAAAAAGCAAACTGGTTATAAATAGCTCCTAAAAATATGAAGATAACTAAATGGCACCCGAAAAAATAAACTTATTTCTTAACAATGTCATTTAAAGAAATATGGAAATGGACTGAATAATATATGGAATTAATTATTATGTTATTAAAAAATGTTTAAAATAATGAAGGAAATGAACTTTCTAACAAAATGTTACAATCGTAATATAATACTTGATGCAGCCTGCTCAGAACTACAATGCTTGGCACAGGGTTAATTTCACTCACATAAAAAACAACAAAAAAAGGGAATGAATAAACTAGACAAATTATTTCATTACTCCCTCAACATAACTTGTTGTTTAATTAAATAAAGGATCATGTGATAATTCTGTAATCACATTTGGAAAAAGAGTTTTTAGTAATTTTAATCTTTTTTTTTTTTAAAGATTTTATTTATTTATTTGACAGAGATAGAGACAGCCAGCAAGAGAGGGAACACAAGCAGGGGGAGTGGGAGAGGAAGAAGCAGGCTCATAGCGGAGGAGCCTGATGTGGGGCTCGATCCCATAATGCCGGGATCACGCCCTGAGCCGAAGGCAGACACTTAACCGCTGTGCCACCCAGGCACCCCAGTAATTTTAATCTTTTAAAAACAATTCAGACACTGAAATAGAGGTGGCTTACCTTGCAAATATCCTGTCTTTATTTGCTTTTTCTTTGCCATACTGAACAGACTGGACTTCAGTTCTCCCACTGAAATACATAAACATGCACAATAATAAAGTCTTAGAGAGAACTCTAAGATAAAGTAACAACATACGACATGATTATACTATGACTTCCTAAGAGACAAATTTCTAGCAGAGGATAAGAAGAAAAGACTGGACTAAATTTCAGTTCTACCTGAATGGATGAAGCTTATTTATGGCTCTTGCATTAATGAACAACAACGTGTTCCACAGACACTCCATTTTCAGGTACTTTATTTGAGAATGACTATCACCGGTTTAGTCTGTGGTTTAGCTAGTGTCTGTATTACTCCTTGATGAAGGACCTGAAACATGGGCAATCTTGAAGATTCTTGCTCTTTCCTTGGGCTTTTCCTTCTTGTCTACTGATAATTATCGCAGATTCGAAGACTGGTTATATCCTCAAATCCTTCCTTGCCCAGACATAGGCAACTCCAGACTTTTGCATACAGGAAGAAACTAAGGACAGAAATATGGTTGCGAACTGGGTACTATAGACAATTTGTCCTGAAGTCGATCCGTCTAGCAAGCACATAGCTTATGCATGGAAACTAAGCCTCCTCTGTGGTAAACCAATGTGTTCAGACCAAATCTGTTACTAAAAACTTGGTTCTCAGAGAATTTGCTACTTGACACATCACATTATTTAAGTGTGAATAGACATAAATGTCTAGTATACCAAATATAACCATTTATGTATGTAGATATCTAATTCAAATAAAAACAGCCAAATATAGGTTTCTAAAGCAAAGCAAGCAATTTTAAGATCATCTTCCATGGGTAAGTATAGATACATGTGAACAGAATGGTCTATCTGTTGAAGTTTTAATGGAAAAGTCAGAAACCTAACCATGATTTTTAAACTTTTCTTAAGAAAATATATTTCCTCTAAGAAGGATAAAGTATACCTGCAATTGTGAACAAGGTAATAAATTGAGGTTTACTATTGTTTTGTACTTCCACATTAGGACAATGACTTTAATCCCCTGGATATTTTGGAAGAGAGATAATAAAGGTGCGTATTTGAGTAGGCTGGTGGAGGAATTAATAGATTCTCTGATATCTGAATTCCATCTCTCAGTTTAAATAATATATCAACATTTTAAGTCTTACAAAGTTCTAGTACTTCCAACCATTGCTTATTATGAGGGAAAAAATATTCATTTAATGCATACCTATTAGGGATAGGTCCATGTCCAGATAACATCTGTCGTGCTGCCATTCCTACCTCAATTACAAGATTATTAATCACTTTGATGATTAAAAGGTGTTTTGGATATGTTTTAAAAGTTCGTAAGGACTACAAACATAAAACTTAACTTTCACAACTATAAACAAACATGGTTTACTTATATACACTAATTTAATGTTAACTGAGCTCTCATGGGCCTCAATTCTCCTCCTGTGCTCAGCTAAGTTTTGTAGGAGGCTTGCTAGCCAACAACCTCTATTTTCTAGGTTCCTTCCTAGCCAACTCACAATTTTTTCTACTTTACTTTTTTTCTGATGGGAGATTAAAAAGTAGGGGAAGTCAAAAGCAGAAGACTGACAGACGCTGGTGGCTGTTGTAGTAATAGTGGGAATAGGATGCTGGGAGAAACAGCACCTTATAGATGGTATGTACCATCGCTGATCAAAGCAGCACCTCTTGGGCAGATCCAGAACCGCCTATGACAGCGGCTCTAATGATGGAGCAGCAGATTAGGCTTATGGACTCCAGCCTAGACGTAACACACGTTTCTGATCCTTAAGCATTGCCCAGTCGTCCTGTTTACTTCTCTAAAGCCTTCCTCCTCCCTTTTGTTTTGCCAGCCTCTCTAATACCTGTGTAACCAGTTCCCTCAAGTGGCTTTTACTTGAAAAATCAAAAGGACTTTTTGTGTCTCTGGTAATTTACCAGTGAAGAGGATTCAAATGGAACACTATTACTCAAAAGGCTGGATTAACAAGCTGAATTTTGTAACAAAAACATAAAGGTAAAATTGAAATACGAGAGAGCATTAAAGGTTTATATTTCATATTATCCATAATACTTTCTTTAGGGGTTTAATATTACTATTACTAGAATAAAATGCAAAACTGTACCATAATCTGAGAACACCAAATTCTGACAGTAAGATATTTATTTTTAGAACAATGAGAAAATGACAATTGGTAAAAGAACACAGGCTCATTATAAGTAATTTCAGCAATACAGAAAACCAAAGAAAAAGTTTTAAAACCCCAAGTTAAGAAAATAATAAAATAAAATTAAAAAATAAACCCCCCAAATTTAGCCAGTCTTATCCTGAAGAAATAATCTCAACTATCAGCAGGTATAAATCATTCTAAAACACATCTCTCTAATTCTCTTCACAGAACAATTATGCTACATATCCCACTTTTAATGAAAACAGTATTAAACTGATTTCCCTTGAACTAAAAGAAAGAAAAAGACTGCCATTCATATATAAAGAAAGATTAGGAAAACCTTAAGGAGCTGGTGTTATTAATACTTAATTTTTGTTAATATGGATTCTCATACTTCCACTAGTCCCTTGCTTCCTCATTTTTTTATATTGTTTTTACTTTATCAAAGTTTATAACACTTCAATTCTGTTCTATAGTCATAATTCTGATAGTTGTCAAGGATTAGTTCTATGTTTAAAGGACCTACCCTTCATTCTTAGTTCTTTTACCAGGATTCTTCTTAAGTCATGTTGACTTATCTCTCGGATGGCTTACTTTTCTTAAAAAAGTTTTTTTTCTGGGTGGCTGGCAGCCTCAGTCAGTAAAGCATGTGACTCAATCTCAGGGTTGTGAGTTAGAGCCCCACACTGGCTGGAGATCACCTACATATAAAATCTTAAAAAAAAAATTTTTTTTCCCCAGATGGGCTCAGAGGTGTTATATTCCCTGAGGTTTTGTTTATTTGATAATGTTTACTGGCTTCAGACTTGAATGGCAAACTGGGTAAGTTTAATATTTTTCAGTCACTTTTTTCCTTAGGATGTGGTAGACAAAGAGTGGCTCACGTTATTATTAAAAAGAATACCATAAACTTAACGCCAAAAAATTCATTAACTTAGAGGAAAGAGATGAATTCCTTGAAATAAATGAACTACCAAAGCTCACTGAGAAGAAAATCTGAACTGCTTTATAGCTTTAAAGAATATGAATGTGTTGCTCAAAAGCTTCCTATAAACAAAACTTCTGCCCTAGATGGATTAATTGGTAAATTCTGCCAAACATTTTTTTTTAAAAGATTTTATTTATTTGAGAGAGAGCAAGCGTGAGAGAGAGCATGAGCATGGGGAGCAGCAGCAGAACAGGGAGAAGCAGACTCCCCGCTGGGCAGGGAGCCCGACGCAGGGCTCAATCCCAGGACCCTGGGATCATGACCTGAGCCAAAGGCAGACACCTAACCAACTGAGCCACCCAGGTGTCCCCTGACAAACATTTTAAAAGGAAATAATACCATTACTACAGAAACTTGTCTGAAAATTGAAAATGAGGGAACACTTCCCAACTCATTCAGTGAGGCTGAAATTACCCTGACACCAAAACCTGACACTGATATTACAAGAAATGAAAACTACAGAGCAATATCCTTCATGAACACAGATGTAAAAATTCTAAACAAAAATTTGGCAAACTGAATAAAACAGCACAGAAAAAGGATAACAGATCATGACCAAATGGGGTTTATCCTAGGAATGTAGGGTGGGGTTCGCACTTGAAACTCAATGTAATTCATCATACAAACAAATTAAAAACCATATAATCTTTGTAATAGCTGCAGAAAAAGCATTTGACAAAAACCAATATCCAAACCTAACAAAAACTTCCAGGATATAAGATGTAGAGGGAACTTCCTCCACATGCATTATCTACAGCATCTATGAAGAGCCTACAACTAACATACTTAATAGCGAAAGACTGAATATCTTCCCCCGCCCCCAAGACAAGGAAAAGACAAGGGTATTTATTCTCACCACTTCTATTCAGCACTGTACTGGAGGTTCTAGCTGGGGGAATAAGGAAAGAAAAGGAAATAAAAAGGATCAGAATGGAGAGGAAGAATTGAAACTGTCTTTATCCTCTAGGTAGAAAATCTGTTGGAAGCTACAAAAAAGCTCCTAGAGTAAGTGAGGTAAGCAAGGTCTCACTATTGAAATCAGATCAACATTTAAACAAATCAATTGCATTTCTGCTTAATAGTGAACAATATGAAATTAAAATTTAAAAAAAGACCTCAAGAAATTAAGGATAAATTTAGCATAGACCTGTGAAACTTGTAAATTTGTGAAAGACCTGTACACTGAGAAACACTGAGAGAAGTAAAAGACAAATAAAGATATACCATGTTTCATGAGTTTGAAAACCCAGTATTTTTAAGATGTCAATTCTCCTGAAATTGATCTACAGTTTTAGCACAATCCCAATTAAAATCCAAGAAGCGGGGTTTTTTTGGTTTTTGTTTTGTTTTGTTTTGTTTTGTTTTGAGAAAGAGAGAGAGTGTGCATGAGCGGGACTGGGTGGTAGGCAGAGGGAGAGAGAGAATCTCAAGCAGGTTCTATGCCCAGTACAGAGCCCCATGTGGGGCTCCATCCCACAACCCGGAGATCATGGCCTGAGCCAAAATCAAGAGTTGGACACTCAACCGACTGAGCCACCCAGGCCCCCCCCCCAAGAAGTCTTTTTTGTAGCAACCGATCAGCTAGTTCTAAAGTTCAGATGAAAATGCAAAGGACCTAAAAAATTTGAAACAACTTTTAAAAAGAACAAAGTTGGAGGACTAAAACTACTATAAAACTTAATTATAAATAAATCCAAATATAACTCCACACAAATACTGAAAACTGATTTTCAACAAAGGGGCAAAGGCAATTCAGTGAAGAAAGAAAGAGTAATCTTTGCAAAAAATGGTGCTGGAACAACTGGCTATCCATAAGCAAAAAAATGAACTTTATATATTTTTTTTGTATAAACTTCACACCACATACAAAAATTATTTCCAAATGGATCACAGATCTCAGTGTAAGAACTAAAACTATAAAACTCTTAAAAGAATACAGCGGAATAAATCTTTTCAGCCTTGGGTTAGGCAAAGATTTCTTAGATATGATGCCAAAAGAAAGATCCATGAAAGAACACAATGGTAAATTAAATTTCATCAAAATTTTGTACTATTCAGAAGAGCTAACAACAGGCACTGATGAAAATGTAATGGAACTCTCACAGCTAGTGGGTACATAAAATGCTAAGAACTGCTTTGAAAAAATGATTGGCAGTTTCTTGCGAAGTTAAACATACATCTACCTTGTAATCTAGCCATTCCACTCTCAGGTATTTAACCAAGGGAAGTTAAACCATATAAATACTTCTGCATGAATGCTCACAGCAGCTTTATTTGTAATAGCTCAAACCTGGAAACAACCCAAATAGGGAAACAATAATCACTTAATATCCATAAGCAAGTGATGGATTAACATATTGTGATATATCTATACAGTGGAATAATACTCCACAATAAAAAGAAATTAATCACCAATACAGACAACGACACGGATGAATTTCAGAATAATTATGCTGAGTCAAAGAGGCTGGACTAAAAAGACTATGCAACATATATGTTTCAACTTCTATAAAATGCAAACCAATTTATAGAGACAGAAAGCAGATCAGTGGTTGCATGGGGACAAAGAAGAGAGGAAGAAAGAGGTTACAGAGGAGCATAAGGGAAAAATGGGGGAGGATATGCTTGCTATCTTGATTATGGTGATGGATTCAGGTACGTAAATATATCCCCAAACATCAAATTTTAGATGATAAATACGGTAGCTTATTGTACACCAATTACACCTTAATAAAGCTGTTTAAAAATATAAAATCTGCCAGTACTAGGGCCATATTCCCCCAAGGGCAATAATAACCTGAATGGTAGGTATTGCTCCTCACCCTGCCAATATTTTTTTCTTAGATTGTTCTTTAGCTTGTTTTTATTAATATCTGTGGTTGAAATTTCATTCTGTTTCAGTGATTTTTCTCCGAAACTGGTTTAACTGTCTTTTGTACTTGTCATTGTGACTAGATTTTGTTTGCTGTGGTACAGATTGGGTAAAATCCTTCATTTTTCCCTCATTGTATCTGACACCAGTCTAAGTCACCGTTGAAGGCAGGTTAATACATTCTATGCACTTCTTTGTTGCCTAAGAGAAATGGTGTGTGTACATTTATGTGTATGTCACATTTTCAAGGACAGAGGGAAGGAAGAATTCTGCTAAAGATAAGTGTAGTCCTTAGATAATAACCCTGATGATCACTTAATTAATTATTAAGTTTATTGAGGGCCTACTGTTATGGTCTACGCTATTTTCTCAATGGAGATTTCTTTTACCCTTCCAGAGATTTAGATAAGGCTTTTTTATTTTCTTTTCGACTTTCACCAATGATCTAATACTTGCTCTCTCAGTCTGTCCGTCCATCCATCCACCCATCCATCCATCCAAGTAGGCTCCACACCCAGCATGGAGCCCCAGTGTGGGGCTTGAACTCATGACCCTGAGATTGAGACCTGAGCTGAGATCAAGAGTTAGACGCTTAACGGATGGAGCCACCCAGATGCCCCATCAGTCTATTTATTTTTACATTTACGAGTAGCATCACCTTACTTTTCTCAAAATTGCTTTTAGTAGGTTACAGAACAGTTAAACATGACACCATTTAAGAATCTGCTGTGCCATTTTTGTAGTCAGAAGTTTCCTAATTCTGTTTAAGTGCTGCCACTGAATTTGGGGACTGCTTTTGGGGGGGGGCATATATTTTTAATAGTACATTAAAAGCTTTATGTTGTTATTTTTTCTGAGATTACAAACTGGGCATTTATAAATGTTTGTGATTTACAATATATATCTTTTCTGGGCCACATCTCAACATTTTCCACATGAATACATAACATGAACTAATTTAACACATAATGATAAAAGGTTTTATTTACTGAAGATGGAAAATCTTTTGTGAAGCAAAGAAACAGAAATGGATAACATTTGTTTTAGTAGAAGATTATGAATGACTTTGCTCTGTGATTCTTACCAGGTTGCACTTAAAAAACTAGCTTTCATGGATCTTTTAAGAACTCCAGAGGCAAAATTAACCAGAACTTCTCCAAATTTAGAATTATCCCTCAAAGACTGTTCCTTCAGGAAAAAGTAAAAGCTATCAAGAATAAATAAGACAGTTTTAGGAAAAGGAATCTGGTGTTACTGTTCAATGACTAAATGTGATTTTTGCATAATAGCTGTCTGAACTCTTCATAACAAAGGGTTTAACAAATACATAAAAAAGCAAAGTACAGTTATCCCCCACTTTTTCAAAGTTTGTGTTATGCCACTCTGCTTTTACAAAAAAAGGGAGAAAACAGCATTCAGCATTTGTTTTGTAGCAAGCCACTGTACAGGCTGCGCACACCGCAAGTAGTGAGAGTACCCCACCAAGCTCCTTCCAATGAAGTACACTCAACATGTCAGCATTAAGCCGCCAGAGCTTTGAATTGTGTCTTTGAGCAGCTGTGCTTTATCTCGATTTATTTTGTGCATTTGTTAGCAAGATGTGTCCTAAGGTATCAGAAAAAAGCCTATGAGAGGGGATTCTTGGGGTCTGGAAATGCTAAATAATTTTTCCATATAAATTAATGGTAATGGCTTTATTTTATGTCATTTGGCTTACAAAAGGTTTGATAGGAACATTCTTCTTCTGGATGGTGAGGGAAACTGGCAATTATATGCTCATGCAGAGGGTACTTTCGCTTTTACAAATAAAGATGTCTTAGAACAAAGAAAAGTTTTCTTATAAATATTTAACAAAGACACAATGGAATATATAACACATCTAGAACGTAAATAATATGATTAATTTGCTTTAGAAAATAATGATTGGAAATATAGTCAACGGAAGAGGTTTCTCCATCTCGTTAGATCACAAGAACCTTTAGAATTTTTTGCTGATCTATAGGGTCCACGCTCCAGAGATTTTGACTCAGTAGGTGTGTATGAATTACAAACATTCTGTGATTGATTAAAACAGACCTTTATTTTAAAGTGAGGAAAAATCCAATGACAAAGCATTAATGCATAAGCAATACTCACCAGTACCGAAATTTTGAACCTAAAGTAAAATAATGTGCAAAAAAATTCTTTTGAGGTGGAAGTGGTCTGTCCAAACGGAAGAACGTGTGATGTTCTACACATGCTTTCCACAAATTTTTGCATGCTCTGTAATTCACCATATTAAATCCCAATAATGTTTCTCTAGATTCATGCTGTAATAAATGACAAAATGCAGAGAAACCAGGAAAACATCAGGATCTAATGCTCCATTTAGTTTTCTTTCTACAGATAAATATTCTAGCCTTACAAACAACTAAACCTTGTAGCACAGTACCTTTTTTCTTAACCAATAAAAAAGAAGTAAAATAAACGGAAAGGTTTGTAAAATGTGGATCTCACCTAATTCTGTAATATTATGACTCTTAGGGCTTTTATTTTAGAACATAGTTAGAAATATGTTTAAAAATTGATATATATGTTTTCAAAACTTACTAGCTATAATTCTATTTCAAAATATAATCCTGGCCCATAAATTTTTTTTTAAGATATACTATCACACCTTTTAAAAATATTTTGAAATTTATAAATCTAGATTGTCAGTACATAGGAATATTCATTCAGTACTTCTGAACAATATTATGCAACTCAGATGTTAAAGTAAGCAGCAACATAACAGAATCATTTCTTTAATTTTTCTCTAAAACCTTGGCACAATTACTATTTAAATGGTTTCACTGAAGTAAACTAAATATAGTAAGGCACACATGTTTTAAGTGTACGGTTCTGGTTTCCACACAATGAATGCAACCATTTAACACCCAACCAGAACAAGAAATGGATTATTACCAGCAACTCAGAAGTATTCTTTGTGCCCCCTTTCTACGAGATTATCTTTGCAAAGGTAATCACTCTTCTGACTTTTATCACCATAGATTATTTATACCTGTTTTTGAACTTTATATAAATGGAATCATATATACATGTCTATAGGTCTGATTTTTTTTGTTCAGTATTATGTTTCTAAATTCATCCATATGGTTGTTAAAGTCACTTTCATTCTATGTAATATTCTACCATATAAATATACCAGTTTATCCATTTGTTATTGATAGACATTTGATGTTTCCAGTTTGAGGATAAAAAAATTCTGCTATGTGTGTGCATTTCTGCTGTTGGATCGTAAGATATTTGTGTTCATCTTCAACAGATAATGCCCAATATATATACTTCCTCCCACAAGGAGTGTATCCTCCACACATTCACCAACCACTCGCTTACTAATCTTTTCATTAACTATTCTGGTGGATGTATAGAAGCATCACATTTTGGTTATAATTTATACTTCCCTGATGATTAATGAGGTTCAACACCTTCTCATGTTACTGGCCATGTGGATGTTCTCGTTTCTGAAGTATCTGTTCAAGTTAGTAGCATATTTTTGGATTGGGTTGGATATTTAACCAGGGATGTGGTGTATTATATACATGTTCTGCGCTACTTCACTCCCTTAATGATGTCTTTTGATAATACAGTTTTTAATTTTAACACAGTCCAAGTTATTGATCTTTTCTTTTAAGGTTAGTTTTCCTTCTACGTCCTGTTAAATGTTTGCCTATCAAAAGATACAAAGATATTTCCGTAACTAAAATACAGTAAGATGCCCATGTATAAACATTAAATTACTATGTTAGAAGAGAACATGCTTAATATACCACTTCTTGATCACCAAAGAATTCTAAATTATGCTTAACAGTGGCTTGGTAGGCCCTAACTAATAGTTTACATGTTGTACCACACTCCATAAATAACGCAAAATGATAGAGAAGGTCTTACACAGAGCAGTATGCAGTAATGCCTTTCAGTAGAAGCAACATCAAAGAATCGTATACGTTCTTTTGACACCTCGCATAGTTCAAAAATTCTGTGTGATTTTGACTTCCTACTAATTGTATTTGGATAATTTGTAACAAATTTGCAATAAAATCCACCCTCCACATTTTGTATAAAATAGACACAAAATGTGGTATTGAGAGATAAGTAGTTCTATAAAGTTTGGGTATTTAAAAGTAAAGAGATATTTCAGAGAGAAACATTAACAAGGCATCATTCTGTAGACTATGACTATATACAGTCTTTAATCAGTTGTTAGATGACTTTTGTTGATGTTATCTGTGGCTAAATATATTTCTAATGATATACTACCTCGGAGAATGGTTGTGAGGATTAAATGATGTGAAAATAGCTGTGTAATTATCAGACACATAGTAAGACCTCAATAAATGTTAAATACCACAACTATTACTGCTAATAATGATAGTACTATTAATAGGAAAAAAATTAGAAAAATTGACTTCTACATTGCCTTCTACCAATATAATAATTAAAAGTAAAATATTTGTTCTCTAGTTTCCAGATAAGATGTTCCGAAACATGTACAAAAATTTTCATTCGCAGCATTAGTCATAATAGCCACAACCTGGAAATGCCAACTGTGCACTAATGTAAGAATAAATAACTTATGGTATAATCACTCAATATGATGCCATTCAGCAATAGAAAAATTATTGCTATGTGCAAAAATATGGATGAACTCACAATGTTACGGGTAGAAAGTAGACAAAAAGAGAACATTATGTATGATTTCATTTTTTAAAGTTCAAAAAAAAGCAAATTAATCCATGGTGATACAAATGAGAATAGTATTTACCTCTCAGGAAGGTTAATAACACAAATGGGCATCAGCTCCATTAGCAATAATACCAAGCTGTTAGTTCTACATATTAACATTATATATTTATTATATACTTACCAAACACTACCCTTAATATTTGTATACTTTTCTGTGTAACTCAATAAAACTATAGAAAAAATTTTAATATTTTTGAGTATAAATGATAAATCATAGTCACTTAGATCATTACCCTCTGATAAAATGCAGCTGACTCAAATATTTTTAAGGTTTCAAATACATTTTACACATATAAGCACACACAACCATCTTGAAATCCGCATTAAACTTAATAAGAAATAATTTAAAAATAAATTATTTTGATTAAATAAATAAAATCATTAACAAGGTGAAGTTCTTTCCAGCACTGTACTTTCCACGATAACTCTATGTGTTGTATTTAATATATAAAAAGGACATCACCATTCCCACAAAGGGAGGAAACATACTACACATTCATGAACTAGAAACAAAACTAAACACTCAGTCTCCCTAAAATAAAATGAGCTACACATGATAAGAAGTGCTGCAGATTAGTAGGGAAATACATATATACACATGCACACATATATATATACACATACATAAATATATAAATATATATAAAATACTGTTACCACCCTCATGAATAGACCTTGGCAACTGACAATGAACATCATGATTGGGATCAGTTTCAAAGTTCGAAAGAGAGCAAAATGGATATATACAGAAGAACTTTGAATCAGAACCACAGTGACACTATGGAAATAAATAAACATTGTCATAAAATGTGAATTAACTAACTCAGTAGGCAGTTACCAACAATATTAGTAACACTTTCATTCATACTAAAAGTTCGGCCATGAATGACTTCATTTCTTAAGACTTCATTTATATAAATATATTCATTTATACTAATCATTATTAGATCACTACTCACCACTTCTTTTCTAAGTTGAACAAAAAATTGTTTGCACTTAAAAGAAATTTTTACAATCTTCAACCTGGATAAAAAGAGAATGAATTGGAGTATTTAAAATACTGAATAAAAATAAAAACATTAACTTAAGAAAATAATGTAAAAAACAATCTTTTAACAGTATATTCAGTAAAATCTAACCAATCATATATACACACATTACATAAGAAATCTTCAAGATTTCTTAGAAAGACATTACAAAATCTTAATGAATATGAACCTAACAACAGAGCATCAAACTACAAACTACATTTTCATGAAAAAATAATTAGAATCTATATACTCAATTGAAGAAAGTCTTATCAGCATATTTGCTGTGAACTATACCTTTCCCAATTTTATATCTAGAGAAATACATAAAAACACAAGTCACAAATTAAAATTTCAAGATATGCCAATAAGATATACCAAAAACTACAAGTAGTTTTCTGATTCTATAAGGATCCTAGAAATCACCACTCTGTTGTAACAAGTAAAAAGCTCAACTGATTGAGAAATCAACACCTCTTCTTGGATTCAGAAGAGAAGGGAGGGTGCAGGATCTGAGAGACTAACAGGTGAATACAGAGAAGGGCAGCTTACCAGAGCAGAGACTCATCGAGCAGAAACTGCCAGAGGTACCAGTGCCAGAGGAACCTGAACTGTAATTTAAGAATTGTTGGAGGTTCCGTGTGGACAAATTCAAGAGTGAAAAACTCCAGAGGGACCCAGTTATGGGCTGGGGGGGCCTCCTGCAATATTGTGAAATTTATCTCTAGGAGCCCAACCAGAAACCCACGGTAAACATCAGAGAAAAATACCCTTGGGTTTCCAGCAAGGGAAGGGGGAAAGGAACCATCTTGAAACAAACGGGAGTACTCTGTTCTTAATAAGGTCTGCCTACAGGGGAAAGTAGTTAACCAAAGCCTCACTTGCTTGGGTATTACTAGAGCTTAACCAACCTGGGGAAGCCTAATCAGTTCACTCTAGCCATCCTATCCCACCTAGCAGGGAGGGAAAAAAACAGAGAAATACTTGGGAAGCTCACAGTCTAAAGGCATGGGCTCACTAAAACACTGAGAGCTAATCATAGGATACAGAACACTTGCCATCCCCCTCCATCTCAAAGCAACATTACTAAGGGCCTATTTATAGAAACTTCCTTTTACTGGAATATCATGTCTGGCTATCAAAAAATTACAAGGCATACCAAAAGGCAAAAACACGATCAAAGAGACGGAACAGAACCAGACATGGAAGAGATGCTGGAATGATCAGACTGGGAATTTAAAACATCTATGATTAATATGCTAAGGGCTCTAATGGATAAAGTAAAAAGCATGTAAGAACAGATGGGCAATGTAAGCACAGAGATGGAAATCATTAGATTTCATTAGAAAGACTACCCCCACCCCCAAATGCTATGGGTAAAAAACACTATCACAGAAACAATACTTTTCATGAACTTATTGGTACACTGGAAACAGCTGAGGAAATAATCTCTAAGGCAGAAGATACGTCAATAAAATCCTACAAACCCCAAAAGCAAAGAGAACAAAGACTAAAAAAGAACGGAACAGACTATCCAAGAACTGTGGAACAACTACAAAAGATGTGACATACAGTAACATATGGTAATGGAAATACCAGAAGGAGAAGAGAAAGTAACAGAAGAAATGTTTGAAACAAAAATGACTAAGGAATTTCCCCACATTAACATCAAATGCCAAACCACAGATCAAAGAAGCTCAGAGAACATGAGCAGGATAAATGCCTTAAAAACCACACCTAGGTAAATCACTTTTAAATTACAGAAAACTACAGATAAAGAAAAAATCCTGAAAGAAGCCAGAAGAAAAAAACATCTTAAGTACAGAGGAACAAAGGTAAGAAGAGTTAAATCCAACTTCTCAGAAATCATGAAGCAGGAAGAAAATAGAGTGGGTAAAGTGTTGAGAGGAAAAAAAAAAAAAACCGTCAACCCCAAATTTCATATTCTGTGAAATTATCCTTCAAAAATGAATGAGAAATAAAGACTTCCTCAAATAAAAATTGAGGGAATTTGTTGGAATGAGACAGGCCTTGCAAGAAATGTTAAAAGAAAAAAATATATAATATAGGCCAGAAACTTGAATCTATATAAAGAAAGGAAAAGCACTAAAGAAGGACTAAGTGATGGTAAAATAAAAACTTCATTTTTCTTATTCTTAACTGATCTAACATAACAGTTTGTTCAAAACAATAAAAGCAAAAATGTATGCAATTACATATGTTTATGCACCTATCACATATACACAATTATATACTTATATATACTTATATATAAGTGAAATGATTGACAGCAATGATACAAGGGACAGGAGGAAGAAATTAGTATTATCTCATTATTATAAGGTACTCACAGTACCTGTGACATGGCATACTATTATTTGAAAGTAGACTTGGATTAATGTAAATATAATTGCAAACTCTAGAGCAACCACTAAAAAAAATGAAACAAGAAGTAAAACTAATAAGCTAGGAAAGAAGAGAAAATGAAATCATATAAAATGCTCAGTGAAAACAAGAATGGCAGAAAAAGAATGAAACACAAAAATAGAAACAAAGAACAAGGGCAACAAATAGAAAACAGTAATGAATATGGCAGATATTAATACAAATATAACAAAAATCCTTTAAAATGTTAACAGACTAAATACAGCAATTAAAAGACATTGTCAGAGTGGGTTAAAACACAAGGCACAACAACATTTTGTTTAAATATAAAAACATATAGGTTCAATGCAAACAAATGTATAAAAATATACCATGCCAAGACTAATTAAAAAAAAGCAGGGGTACTAGGGAGGTAATGTACATCATGATGACTGTAGTTAATAATACTGTATTGTATATTTCAAAGTTGTTAAGACAAATCTTAAAAGTTCTCATCACAAGGAAAAAGAACTGTAACTATGTGTAATGATGAATATTGACCAGATATACAGTGATAAACATTGTGCAATATATACAAATATTGAATCATTGTACACCTGAAACTAATATGTCAATTATATCTCAAAAAAAGAATGAAAGAAAAAAAGAGTAGCTCTAATAATTTCAAAATGCAAGACTCTAAAGCAAATAGTTATTGAGGATAAAGCAGGGCATTGCACAATGATAAAGGGGTAAATTCTCCTAAAAGACATTACAAAATCTTAATGAATATGAACCTAACAACAGAGCATCAAACTACAAGAAGCAAAAACTGACAAAATACATGAATACACTATCACAGTTGGAGACTTCAACACCTCTTTATCCGAAATGGACAAATTCAGCACACAGAAAATCATTAAGGACATAGCTGAACTCAACAATATTATCAAATGGTTATAATTAACCTTTATAAGCTACTTCTTACAATATGAAAACATACATTTTTCCCAAGCTCATTTGAAACATTCACCAAGATAGATCATGTTTTCAGCCATAAAACACACCTTAACAAATTTCAAAGAATAGAAATCACATAATACCTACTTTCAAAGCACAACAAATTAATCTAGAAATCAGTAACAAAAGAACTACTGGAAAATCCTAAAATGCCTGGAGATTAAATAACATACCCATAAATAAAACATGATTCAAACAAGAAATCTCAAGAGAAATGAAAAATTATTTGAATTAAATGAAAACACAACCCATCAAAATATGTGAAATGTGGCAAAAGCAGTGCTTAGAAGAAAGACCAAAAATGAATAAGCTAAGTTTCAATTTTTAAAAAAAGAAGAGTAGAGGGGTGCCTGGGTGGCTCAGTTAGTTGAGTGGCTGACTCCGGATTTTGGCTCAGGTCATGATCCCAGCATCCAGCTCTGCACTCATCGGGGAGTCTGCTTGAGGATTCTCTCCTCCCTCTGCCCCTCATCCCTGCTTGCACACACTCTCTCTCTTTCTCATCAATCAATCAATCAATCTTTAAGCAGATTAAATCTAAAGTAAGAAAAAAAATAAAGAAAAATAGTAGAGCAGAAACCAATGAAATTGAAAACAGCAGACCAATTAGAGATTATCAATGAAACCAAAAGGTAGTTCTTTGAAAAATTAATAAAATCAATAAGCCTCTAGCCAGACTAAGAAAAAAAAAGTACACAAATTACTAATATCAGAAGTGAAAGAGTAGACATCAATACAATTAAAAGCATAATAAAAGAATACCATGAATAAGTCTATGCCCAGAAGTTTTGGTAATCTCAATGAAATGGGCCAATTCTTTGAAAGAGATGATCAACCAAAACTCACAAAGAAATACATGATCTGAATAGACCTGTATATATTAAAGAGATTTAATTAACAATTAGGAAACTTCAAAAAAAGAAAGCACCAGGCCCAGATGTGTTCACTAGTAAACCACCAAGCATTTACGAAATCATACCAATTCTCTACAATCTCTTTCAGAAGACAGAGCAGGAGGAATACTACTAAAGTCATTCTATGAAGCTAGCATTTCCTTAATACCAAAACCAGACAAAGACATTACAAGAAAACTATAGGACAATCTCTCTCAAGACCAAAGATTCAAAATCCTCAAAATATTAGCAAATCAAATTCAACAATGTATAAAAAGAATTAAAGGAGAATTTTTTTTTTAAGATTTTATTTATTTATTTGACAGAGAGAGAGACAGCAAGAGAGGGAACACAAGCAGGGGGAGTGGGAGAGGAAGAAGCAGGCTCCCAGCAGAGGAGTCCAATGCGGGGCTCGATCCCAGGACCCCGGGATCACACCCTGAGCCTGAGGCAGATGCTTAATGACTGAGCCACCCACGTGCCACTGTATAAAAAGAATTATACAACAAAAGAAGGTGGGACGTATCCCAGGAATGCATGGCTGGTTCAACATTCAAAAATCAATAAAAACCAACACATTAAAAGACTAAAAAAGAAAAACTCACATAGTTATATATGCAGAATAAGTACTTGACAGAATCTAAAAACCATTTATGATGAAAACTCTCGCTATAGTAGGAAGACAGTGAAACTTTCTCAACTTGATAAAAGACTTTCTTAAAAAACCCTACAATTTAACATTATACCAATGGTGCGAAACTACAAGTTTTCCTACTAAGATCAAGTAAAGAAAGGATGTCTCAGTTCACCACTCCTTTTCAACATCATATGGGAATCCCATGTTAATGCAATTAAGGCATGAAAAGGGAATGAAAGCTACAGACTGGAAGGAAGACATAAAACGTTGTTCACAGATGACACGATCATTTACGTAGAAGATCCACGAGAACTGACAAAGAAATTCCTGGAACTAATAAGCAATTATAGCAAGGTGCAGGATACATGGTTAATAAAAAAGTCAATTTCTTTCCTGTATGTCAATAATGAATAAAATTTGAAATTAAAAACACAGTAACATTTACATTAGCACCCTCAAAAATGAAATACTTAAACATAAACCTAAAAAATATGTATTCAGGGCTCTTGGGTGGCTCAGCCGGTAAAGCAGCTGCCTTCGGCTAGGGTTGTGATCTCAGGGTCCTGAAATCAAGCCCCAAGTCGGGCTCCCTGCTTGGTGGGAAGTTTGCTTCTCCCTCTCCCTCTACTGTTCCCCCTGCTTGTGCTCTCTCACTCATGCACTCCCTCTCAAATAAATAAAATCCTTTAAAAAAATAAACAATATATATTAGAACTATATGAGGAAAATTACAAAACTCGAATGAATGAAATCAAAGAACTAAGTAAATACAAAGACACTCCGTATTTATGGATAGAAAGAATAAGTACTGTGAAGATGTCAATTCTTTCCACTTTCAGATTCAATGCAATCTCAGTCAAAATTCCACCATTATTTTATGGATATTGATGAACTGATTTTAAAGTTTATATGGAAAGGAAAAAGGTCCACAACAGCCAACATGAGACTGAAAGAGAACACCAAAGTTGGAAGACTGACACCATCCAACCTCAAGACGTACTTTAAAGCTATAGTAATGAAGACAGTATGCTACTGGTACAAGAACAGACAAAGGAGATCAGTGAAACAGAACAAAGAACCCAGGAATAAACCCCATAAATACATTCAGGCCATTTTTTTTTTTTTAAAGATTGTATTTATTTGAGAGAATGAGCGAGAGAAAGAGAGAAGAAGCAGGGGAAGGGGCAGAGGGAGAGGAAGAAGCAGACTCCCTGCTGAGCTGGGAGCCTGACGTGGGGCTTGATCCCAGGACCCCGGGATCATGACCTGAGCTGAAGGCAGACCCTTCACTGACTGAACCACCCAGGCGCCCTCAAGTGATCTTTGAAAAAGGTGCTAAGGTAAAACAATGGAGCAGACAGTCTCTTCAACAAATGGTGCTGGAATAACTCGACATTCAAGAGCACAAATACGAATCTAAACAAAGACCTTACATTCGTCACAAAAAATAACTAAAGTTAGATCAGAGACCTAACTGTAAAATCAAAACTGTAAAACTCCTAGAAGATAACACAGGAGAAAACTTCGATGACCTAGGTATGATAATGCTTTTTTAGATAGAACACCAAAAAACATGATCCATGAAAGAAATAATAAATAAGGTGGATTTCATTAAAATTAAAAATTTTTGCTCTGTGAAAGACAATATTAAGGAAAGAAAAAAAGACAAAGACTAGAACAAAATATTTGTAGAAGACACATCTGATAAAGGACTGTTATTCAAAATATACAAAGAACTCTTAAAAATCAATAAAAGTTTAAAAACCCAATAAAAAATTAGCCAAAGACATTAAGAGACACCTCACTACAGAAGATATAGAGAGCAAATAAGCATGGGAAAAGATACTGCACATCATGTCAACAGGAAAATGCAAATTAAACCAATGAGATACCACCATGCAACTACAGATTGGCCAAAATCCAGAACACTAACAACATTAAATGTTGGCAGGGATGTGGAGCAACAGGAGCTCTCATTCATTTTGATGGGAATGAAAAATTGTATAGCTGTTTTGGTAGACAATTTGTCAGTTTCTTACGAAACTAAACATACTTGTACCATACCACCCAGCAATTGCACTCCTTGGTATTTACTCAAAGGAAATAGGAATTTATATATACATAAAAACCTGCACATGAGTACAAACAGCAGTTTTATTAATAATAACTGCCAAAACTTGAAAACAACCAAGATGTCCTTCAGTAGGCAGATACATGAATTAACTGTGGTACGTCCAGATAATGGAAAATTATTCAGCTCTACGAAGAAATGACATATCAAGAAAGCTGAAAAGATGGGGAAGGAACTTAACTCCATATAACTAAGCAAAAGAAGCCAATCTGAAAAGGCTACAAAATGTATGATTCCAACTATATGACATTTTGAAAAAAGCGAAACTATGTACAAAGAGAACAGTGCATGACAGAGGTCAGTGGAGGAGATGATTATGTGGGGCACAGAGAATTTTTAAGGCAGAAAAATTATTCTGAAATGTATTATAATGATGGATATACATACATCATTATATATTTGTTCAAACTCATAGAATGTACAATACCAAGAGTGAAGCCCAATGTAAACTATGGACTCTGGGTGATTATGATATGTCAATATAAGCTCATCCTTAGTAAAAAAAATATACCATTATAATGAATGATGTTAATGGGGGGAGCTATGCATGTGTGGGGTTAGAAAATATATGGAAATCTCTGTACATTCCTCTCAATTTTGTTGTGAATCTAAAACTGCCTCCCAAAAAACAAAATCTTAAAAAAATTAAATAAATAAACAAACCTATAAGCAATATTTGGAGAAAAAGATGTTAAGATTTCAAGATCTTATGGAATGACCCTAAAAATATTTTTATCTTTTTTAAAGCATACTGATTTTTTATTTTTCCTTTCTACATTGCCTTTCTTCTTATATCCAAGTTATATAATCCTAGAAGAGGGGAGTTCTCAAAGTTCCATTAGTATAATCAATACCAGCAAAACAGATCTGCCTCATTTTTTTAACCTTTTAATAAGTAATACTCAGATCTTGTTTTAACCTTCACACCTAAGAGGCCAAAGATTCAACCTTACTTTGTAAAACTTGCTTTGGGGTCCTGGGCCAATCATCTAAGTAAATATTTTCATGGTAACGCAAAGTTTGGATATTTATGACCTATGGTACTAACAATCAGAAGCTCTTAGCAGAAGATAGAACAAAGATTTAAAAGGAAGCAATGAAAGTATGAGCTCAAGGATTACAGAAAAAAAAAAAAAATTAAATAATTAGGGTTCCAGAAAGAAAAAAGGAAGAAGAGGTCAGAGAGTTTACATAAAGACATAACAGTGAACATCCCAAACCTGGGAAAGACTTGGACACACAAGTCCATGGAAGTAACAGAACACCCTAGTATCTCAATGCAAAAAGGCCTTTTCCTAGACATATTATAATGAAACTATCAAAAATCAATAATAAAGAATCTTAAAGGCAGCCAGGAAAAAAAGAATATAACCAATAAAGGAGCCCCCATCATACTGTCAGTGGATTTCCCAGAAGAAATCTTAACAGGCCAGGACAGAGTAAAAAGACATATTAAAAGGACTGAAAGATACAAACTGCTAGACAAGAATCCTTTATCTGGCAAAGTTATCCTTCAAATATGAAGGATAAATAAAGGCTTTCATACACAAACAAAAGATGACAGAGTTCACCAACTCTAAAGCTGGTGAAAGTTGTTCTTCAAGCTGAAAAGAGGCTAATCAGTGACATAAAATATACAAAAAGTATACAACACGCTGGGAAAGGTGAAAAGTGAACTACTAAAATGAACTACTTTATTTATAAGATAAACTCCACTGTAATCACAAAACAAAAACTTATAGTAGATGCACAAAAGACAAAAAGGAAACGTGAACAAAAGACAGAAAAGGGAAACAGACAGTAAATAACTTATACAAAGGCATGAAGAAACAGAGGGAAAGAAACTATGGAAATACAAGAAAACTAGAAAGCAATAAAAAAATGGCATTTTATATAAAGTTCTTACATATCAATGATTACTTTAAATGGAAAGAACTGAATTCACCAATAAAAAGGCAGAGTGGCATGACAGATAAAAAAAAAACAAAATTCAACTGCAGGCTTCCTACAAGAGATTCATTTCAGCTTTAAGGATGCACATCCCCTGAAAAAGAAGGGATGGAAAAAAGATACTCCACGCAAGTGGAAAGCAAGATGTATATACTTTTATCAGACAAAACAGCCTTCAAGCCAAAAACAGGAACAAAAAACAAGAAAAGTCATTCATTATATAATGATAAAGGGATCAATTCATCAAGAAGATATAGCAACTGTAAATATGTACGCACCCAACATCAGAGCACGTAAACATATTATGCAAATACTAACAGATACGGAGAAATAGTAAAATACAATAATAGCAAGGAATATTAATAACCCACTCTCAAAAATGGAAAGAGCATCCAGATAGAAATTCAATAAAGAAACAATGGACTTGAACCATACATTACATGAAATAGATCTAAAGGCATCTATAGAACATTCAATCTAACAGCAGCAGAACACACATTCTTCTCAAGTACACATGGAACATTCTCAAGGAAAAGATCATATGGTAGGACACAAAACAAGTCTTAGCAAATTTAAGAAGACTAAAATCAAACCAACTATCTTTTTCAACCACAATGGTATGAAAACAAAAATCAACAACATGAGGAAAGGTAGAAAAACTACATACATGTAGAAACTAAACAACATGCTCCTGAACTACAAATGGGTCAAAGAAGAAATGAAAAAGATAACCAAAGAATATCTTAAAAAATATGAAACACAAAATAACAAAACATATGGAATGAAAGCTATAAAAGCAGTTCTGAGAGGGGCGTTTATAGCAATAAATGCATATACTGTTGACCCTTGAACAACATGGGGTTTAGAGGCACCAACTTTGCACACAGTTGAAAATCCACATAACTACTAGTAGCCTACTGTTTACCAAAAGCCTTACCAATAATATATAGTCAAACAACAAATATTTTGTATGTATGCTTTATGTATGACATACTGTATTCTTACAATAAAGTAAGCTAGAGGGAAAAATGTTAATAGAATTCTAAGAGAAAATACTGTTTACAGTACTAAACTGTATTTATTGAAAAAATTCACATCTAAGTGAACCTACGCAGCTCAAATCCATGTTATTCTAGGGTTTCCTCTATTAAGAAATTCGAAAGATCATAAATGAAGAACCTAACTTTACACCTCAAGGAACTACAAAAAGAACAAATTAAGCCCAAAGTTAGCAGAAGAAAAAATAATAAAAAAGATCAGAGCAGAAACAAATGAAATGGAGACCAGAAAAGACAAAGGAAAGATCAAAACTAAGAGCTGGTTTTTTTCCCAAAAGATACACAAAATTGACAAATCTTTAGCAAGACTAAGAAAAAAATGACTCAAATAAAATCAGAAATGAAAGAGGAAAAATTACAACTGATACTATAGAAATAAAGGATCATGAGACTACTGTGAACAAATTAGATAACCTAGAAGAAATGGATAATTTCCTAGAATCATACAACTTTCCAAGACTGAGTAAAGAAGTAAAGTCTGAATAGACCAATATTAAGAAAGGAGTTTGAATCAGTAATCAAAAATCTCCCAACACAGAATGCCTCAGGACCAGATTTCTTCACTAGAAAATTATACCAAATATTTAAAGAATATTTGGTAGAATATTTGGTATAATATTTGCCAAGCCTTCTCAAACTCTTCCAAAAACATAAAAAGGAAAGAAGATTCCCAAATTCATTCTACAAGGCCAGCAACACCCTGATACCTAAGCCAGATGAGGACACTAACAACAAAACCACAGATCAATATCCCTATTGAACACAGATGCAAAAATTCTCAACAAAATTCTACCAAACCAAATTCAAGAACTCATTAAAAAGATTAGACACCATGACCAAGAACAATTTATCCCTGAGATGCAAGGCTAGTTCAACACATGCAAATCAATAAATGTGACATACTACATTAACAAAATAAAAGATAAAAATCATATGATCTTCTCAACAGATGTTGAAAAAGTAGTTAACAAAATATACCCTTTCATGATAAAACCTCAACAGACTGTGTATGGAGGGAACATACCTCAAAATACTAAAGGGCATATACAACCAACCCATGGCTAACATTACACTCAATAGAGAAAACCCAAAAGTTTATCCCCTAAAATCAGGAAAAATACAACTCTCACCACTCCTATTCAGCACAGTACTGGAAGTCCTGGCTACAGCAATCAGGCAAGACAAAGAAATAAAAGGCATCTAAATAGGAAAGGAAGAAGTAAAATTGTTATTTGTGGATGATATGATATATGTATTAAAAATCAAAAAGATTCAACTAATAAACAGTTGAATCTGATTAACGAATTCAATAAAATTGCAGGATATGAAATCAAAACACAAGAATCATTTGTTTCTATATGCTACCAATGAAAATCTGTAAAAAGAAAGAAAACTATCCCATTAACAATAGCATCAAAAACAAAGAAATACTAGAAATAAATTTAACCAAGGAAATGATCAACCCCATGAAAACCACATGACTTTGTTGAAAGAAATCAAAGAAGAAACAAACAAATGGAAAGACATTCCATTCCACGTTTAATAGACTGGGAGAGTTAATATTGTTAAAAGGCCCATGCTACCCAAAGCCATCTATAGATTCAAGGCAATCTCTATCAAAATTCCAATGGCATTTTCCACAGAAACAGAAAAATCAATCCTAAAATTTGTATGGAATCACAAAAGACCCTGAATAGCCAATCATAAGAAAGAAGAACAAAAATGGAGGCACACAACACTAATTTCAAACTATATATAATGTTACAGTAAATAAAACACTATAGTATTACCATAAAAATAAACACAGACCAACAGAGAGAGTGAACCCAGAATTAAACTCCAACAAACATGGTCAACTAATATTTATAAGGGCGTCAAGAACACCTGATGAAGGAAGGATAGTCTCTTTAACAAATGGTGTTGGGAAAACTAGATAGCCACATGCAGAAACATAAAAATTGGACCCTTACCATATACCATTCATAAAAATTAACTTGAAATAGATCAAAGACTTAAACATAAGACCTAATTCCATAAATACTCCCAGAAGAAAACATAGGGAAGAAGTTCAACATTGGTCTAGGCAATGATGTTTTTGGACATGACACCAAAAGCACAAATAACAAAAGAAAAAACATAAAACCTTGTGCACTGCAAACAAAATTAACAAAGTGAAAAGGCAACTTACAGAATGGGAGAAGATATTTGCAAACCATGTACTACATAATGGGTTCAATGTCCAAAATTTATAAAGAACTCATACGACTCAATAACAAAGAAGCAAATTTATTAAAAAATGGACAGAGAATCTGAACAGCTATTTTTCCAAAGAAGACATACAAATGGCCAACAGACACACAGAAAGATGCTCAACATCACTCATCCTCAGGGAAATGCAAATCAAAACCACAACATCCCTTTATACCTGTCAGAATGGCTAAAATCAAAAATACAAGAAATAAATGTTGGTGAGAATGTGGAAAAAGGAACCGTTGTGCACTGTTGGTGGGAATGCAAACTGGCGCTGCCACTGTGGAAAACAGTATGGAGGTTCCTCAAAAAATTAAAGATAGAAATACCATATGATCCAATAATTCCACTACTGGATATTTACCCACAGAAAACAGAAACGCTAATTCAAAAAGATATATGCAACCCTGCCCCCAGCTTGTTATTGTTATTTGCTGCATTATTTTCATGAAATCCACCCACACCACCCCCTAATCCCCAGTGTTAAATTTCTGCTGTTGCTCTTCAGGAAGGCACGCCTTTAGGTATGCCCACAGTAATCCCGAGACGACAGTGGTACCAGTCATCCCATTCGTTCAATAAACACACCCAGCTGTAAAACTCCCCTAATTACCAACACATTGCTCTACTGTTTTCCACAATGCCCCAGGACATGAATCCTTTAGAAACTAAACCAATCAAATTATGGCATCTTCAAAGGAACAATTTGTGTGGTAGGTGTTTGAGGCTACTATTTCCTCTAGTTTCCTTGTTTTTGTCTCCTCTGTTGTCTTTAGGTTTCCCTAGAGACTCCTTCTTAAATAATCCGAGCCTTGTAGTTAATTTAAATTGTAAACTCCTGTTATTATATATGAGCCACGTTGATGTGGCAGTAAGGTAAGGGGTTGGGGAGGAATTGTTCTTCAACTTATGTTTAGGACTCAGTGGTCTGTGTTACTTAGTTATGACCTCCAGTGCTTTTCAGCTCACTCTCTCCTTGGGTGACACAAGAAGTATAAAGTAGGCTGGAAATGGTATTTCCTTCCCCCACTTTGGTTATTCCCTGGTAAAATCCATGTTGGGTAAGTACAGGTAAAATAGATTTCCTTGAGGGCAAACCTTTGTTAAGGAGAACAGGAAGCTCTGAGCACATTTCAAAATGGTTACTTCCCTGCTCACCCCACCCTGCCATCCAGAGCATGAGTGGATTTTTCTTCAGTCTTCAATTTGGGAACACAGTGGGGTGTCTGGTGGTAGTAAAACTAATGAAACTGTGGGGACCTTTGTAAGGCCGGGCCTTCAGGAATTTTTATCTCTCAAGCCAGTCTTTGCTCAGACTCTGGCAATTAGTCAATTACCCTTTAAGTATTCCTACCAGTGTGGTAGTATGTACTGCCATGAGTAGTTAGGATCAGAAGACACCCTTATGTTCCATGATGATGCAAATATAGTGGCTTTACCAACTTTAAATCCCATCTCTTCAGTTTAATTCTTGAATATAAAATTTAAAATAAACAATATATACTTTCCAATCAATATCTTAAACATTCACATCCTTTCTTTTTTTAACCTAACTTGTATGATAAAGACTTGGAAGTGTGAGTTTTATTTCTCAACATTAAACTAGTTCTAAGCATAGTTACCAATAAGTAATATGCCAACTCCTTAGCATACAGAATATGTAGGATCCTTCACAATCTGAATCTAATTTCCCTTCTAGTCACACCATCTTCCTAAATTCTCATTCCTTTGCTTCTGTCTTCAGTAAAGACAACTGAAGGAGAAGCCAAATCAAACAGCTCATCATTTCCTCAACTTGCCATACCCTTTTCTTACTATTATTTCTATACAAATGTTTGCTACCTCTACCTGAATGCCCTAAATCCACACACACCTCTTCCACACTTCCTTTTTCACTGAGGAAATTTCCATTCATCCTTTTAAAACAATGTCAAATATCACGGAGCCATTAAAATTTTCCCTAGAGAGATTGTATCCTTTGTGTTTCCAAAACAATTTGTCAAAAACTCTTCTAGAATCCTTGTAACAATAAAAAAGGGATACACACACACACACACACACACACACACACAATATAGGGTTTTGAAAATACAGAAAAATTTATATTATCACTGTTATTTTATTATTTTATTTTTTTTAAGATTTTATTTTTATTTATTTGACAGAGAGACAGCCAGCGAGAGAGGAAACACAAGCAGGGGGAGTGGGAGAAGAAGAAGCAGGCTCCCAGCGTAGGAGCCCGACGTGGGGCTTGATCCCAGAATGCCAGGATCACGCCCTGAGCCAAAGGCAGATGCTTAACGACTGAGCCACCCAGGCGCCCCCACTGTTATTTTAATACACATCATCCGAAAAGAATTTTTTCAGATTTTGACATTTATATAAAATATAAAATACAACATAAAATATTTTTTAAAATTGTCTTTAGTAAAATCAGAAATGTATTAAAATCAAAGATGTGCATTTATCATTTTGTAAAAACTGACAATTATCTTCTCTGAAGATTTTAATTAATTTTCTTATTGATATTAATTTTACAATTATTAATTCTTGTGTGTCCACTAACAGGTAGGGGCTATGTCTTGAATTGTTTTATATCCTCTGAATACACCAGGGTTTGAAACTATACAGTAAGCATTTAAAAGATGTGAGATAAAACACTAAGTGATACTTAAGTTTTCTTTTATGGGCTTTACAGTGGTGTTATTTACATATACAATGAAATACACCAACTTTAATGAACAATTCAAAAGAGTTTTGACAAATGTATTCAGTTATGTAACTACCAGCCACCAAAATCATCTTATAATATCTGATCACCTCAAAATGATCCCTTGGTGTGCCTCTGCAGTCAACTGCCTCCTCCCATTTTCAGTTCCTAGCAACCACTGGTCTACTGTCTCCGTAATTTGGGTTTTCTAGAATTTCATATAAATAGGAACAAAGAGTATGTGGTCTTTTGTGTCTGGCTTCTTATACTTAGCATAAAGTTTTGAAAGCAAGGTTATACATATGGTTTAATGTATTAACAGTTCTTTCTTTGTATTGCTTAACAGTATTCCATTGTGGAAATATACCATAATTTTCTTATCCTTTCACCAACTGATATTTGTAGGTCTGTTTTGTGCTGCTATAAATAATGTAGCTATGAACATCACTGTAAAAATCTCTTTATGAACTTAGGTTTTCATTTCGCTTGGGTAAGTATCCAGGAATAGAAATGCTAGATTATATGGTAAATCTAGGTTTTACTTTAAAGAAACTGCCAAACTGTTTTCCAAAGTTGGTATACTAGTTTTCACTCCCACCAAGAATGTATGAGATTTCAGGTGCTCTGCTTCTTGCCATCATTTGGTATTGTCATTTTTTTTTTTTTTTAAACTGGAGCTATTCTGTGGGTGAATAGTAGTTCACTGTGGTTTAATTTGCATTTCACTGATGACTGAACATCTTTTCATGTGCTCATTTGCCATCTGTATATGTCCTTTGGTGGAAATGTGTATTCAAATATTTTGCCTATTCTTTTTAATCAGATTGTCTTCTTATTACTTAGCTATGAAAGTTCTTTATATATTGTTGACAGGTCCTTTATCAAATATATATTTTACAAAAGACTGCGTCTCGCTTTTTCATCTTCTTTAAAGTGTCTTTTGAAGAGCAAAAGTATTTAATTGTCATGAAGGTTATTTCAATTTTTGTATTTTCTGGTTCATATGTTTTTGTGACCTATCTAGGAAATGTATCTTTATTTTTTAAACAAAGTTGTGGGTATTTTCTAAAATAATTGCTTCTGTCACTTATCATATTTCTATTAAAGTGTTATTAAAGTGACTAACTACAAAAACCTACTAAATAAAAATCAGATAGTGAAAAATCACGACCAAATCTTTTAAAAGGAGATATAAAGAGAAACAGATTAATACAGTGTATTTCTTTTGAATTTTTCTGCTAAAGAAAATCATTCCATTTATTTTAAAAAACCAGAGCTACTCATATAAGACATATGACTCATGTGATTTTTATGATTTTCAATTTATCCCCTAAAGGAAAGTGGCAGATGCTACTTTTCCTTTTTCCTCATTCTGGGACACAGGAGTAATGGTAGATGGGTCATCCTGGACAACGATGACAACATGCTAAGGATAGTAGAGCAATAAAACTAAAGAAAGATGAGTATTAAGCCCCAGGAGCCACCATGTTTTCCTAGCACCAATATAAACCAGTGTGATATTGGATCTTAGATGCAGCAACCATGCCCATGTTCCAACTAATAAACTAGCACCCCACTGAATGCACTTAGATGAAATATTGATTTAAAGCAATCAACATGGTGAAACAGAGTAAACATGACAGTATTAGCTAGCATACTATAGTAAAAATTAAGAGATTCTCTAAGAGGAAAATTCATGAAGTAGTATTCTCTATAAATACTGCCCTGTCTGGATTATGTACATTTTAAAATAAATAATTAAATTATTTTGGTATTCTCTGGTAGATTTCAAGGGGGTAAGCTGCATGACAACATTAATATAGTTTAACAACCACATTTTTTTTTTTTAAGTTTTATTTAAGTGATCTCTATACCCCACGTGGGGCTTGAACTCACAACCCTGACCAAGGTCAAGGGTGCCACACTCCTCTGATTGAGCCAGCCAGGCACCCCAACAATCACTTTCTCTAATTTGGATTATTATATTTGGTAATATACTGGTAAAAGCAAAAGTATTGATGGAAGTTCTTACCATGGAAAGGTATTCATTCGTACCCTGTTCTTATAAATCAGAATTCCTCCTGACATCACTCCAATCATAATTTCATTGTTACTTTGATCCTTCAAAAAAAGAAAATGACAAATCTAAAATACTGGGCTTTTCTTGTTAAATATATATTTTAAAAATAGGATAAGTTTTTTTTTTTTAACACAATATAACATTTTCAAAGTCAGCACATAATTGCACAATATTTACCAACCAATATGGTAATTGTTACCTCATAAAAACAGAACGTATTTCAGATCAAGCTTAAACGTTGCATTATTAAAATTCATTAATCCAAAGTAAAAATGATCTCAGGATTTTCCACAGTTCTTAACTGGAACTGAGATTTGAGATAAGGAATCAAAAGGCTTTTCAACTTGTAGAATGAAGAGTTAATATCCATTTTTCCATTTCTAAAACTATTCTGACCCAACTATTGCATAAATATAGTGCCAGGATTGCAAAAGCGAATAAAACATGGAGAAGTTAAGAGTGTGGTAAAGTGTAACCTGTAATAAAACAAGGCTCCCAATATAACGATAAATCATATAACAAATATAATACAACAAAAACATATAGGCAGTATAAAGTAGGGAACAACTATTGGAGAGTCTGAAAGATTCCAGAGAAGAAAATTTGACTATGCTTTGAGGAAAGGGAGAGTTTTCATGCTAACTGATCCAACTTGAATAGCTAACCTGCACTACTGACAAAATGAGTAGAATTAAATTCTTTTCACAGATGCTAATCAACGTTGAAATGGTTTTGCTACTGACCTGAAACATTCTCCAGGTAAGCTAATAGAGCAATAATGCTTTTACCCCCTACCTATTCATATGCTCACAAGATAAAACTAATTGATGAAATTATAATTAAGATTTTTATAATTGTGTCCCTCAGAAAAAAACCCTTTAAAATGTAGTTTCAATACTTTCTACTTAAATAAAATCTTACTAAATTAACCTGTTCGAGAGGATAATATATAACAAATGGCCAAAGTAACACATCAGTGTATATGTATGACCACACAATTTATTTAGTAATAACCACCATTATTGTACACTATTATAAGGAGAGTCCTAAATAATTTTTTAAAGAACATCAATTAGAAGTTTAGGCCAAAATGGCAGGCTTAATATATGCTCCTATTGCTTGTTCAGCTCCCAATCTCATAAAACACTGGAGAAGATACATGAAAACAACGTGTAACACTTGAAGGCATATAATCAATGGACCAGACATTTTGAGGAATTTATAAAGACGTAAAGAGGGTAAAATCAGATTTAAGGAAAGAAAAAATTATAGAAGACCACAGCCTAAACTACACACAGAAGAGAAAGTTCTATTTGGAGGCAGAAGGAAAGTATAGTCAACAGATACAATTTCACAGACAACAAATAAAAAAAAATAAAGGGAGCCCTCAAATTACTATCAGGATGATCAGCAGAGAGCAGCTAAGGTAATTAGCTCCTACCAACCCTGCAATCCTGCTCTGTCTGGATTGAACTATGGGACATAGAAGTAGGTGCAGCCTATCTAAAATAGTGAGTGTGGATACTGGGGACAGAAATCAGAGGGATCTTCAGTGTATCTATTAAGGACATAACACTTGTTTTGTTTGATCTTGCCCACTTCTGGCATCACCTTGGGAACTGCCACTTCAAATCTAGATAACTAGAATTTAAGAATTTGAGTTCCTAGATATCATGAACATGTTTCTTTCTTTCTTTTTTTTAAACATGTTTTTCTACCAACCTACCAGCTTGATTGGTTTATCTATTTGCTGAGTTCTCCCTGGCAATATATTCCTTCCCTCTTCCACCATCACCTAAGGCAGGTCACAGCAAAGACAACATCCACAAGCAAGTGAACTAGGAATCACAAATACAAAAGGAAGTATCAACCAACCATCACCAAGCACTTGAGAAGAACCAGTAACATTAAAGAGATACAGAAAACTCAACAAATTTCAAAAAACTTGCAGACAAACCACATAGCCTAGAAATATCAAAAATTTTTTTTAAAAGTTAGGTATGTCAAGACTGCATAAAATATATGTATATACTAGTCTACTTTATCATTTATTACCATAAAATACACATGAATCTATTATAAGAAGATTTAGCAAAACTTCTACACACTTACAGACCACACATGGCACCATTACAGTTGAGAGAAATGTACACAAATGTAAAGATACGATATGAAATCATAACTGTATAACATTTACTGTAGTACATACTGTATTACTGTAATAATTTCATAGCCACCTCCTGCTGCCATAGTGGTGAGCACAAGTGTTGACAGTATCTGCTTAAAACAAGGTGTGACACTAATCATCTCTGTGTGAGAAGTTCAGTCTCTCCAAAAAATTGGAGTAGCAGTAAAAATGATCTCTCACAGTTGTTGCTTATTTTTCAATGTGTTTAGTGTAATACTGTAAACCTCCAATAACATCATGGGACTCATACAAAGTGCTACTTAGTCATGCTGGAAGTGCTCCCAAGAAGCAAAGAAAATCATGACATTACAAGAAAAAGCCGAACCGCTTGATATATACCATAGATTAAGGTCTGCAGCTGTGGTTGCCTGCTGTTTGAAGATAAATGAATCCAGAGACAGGACCATTGTAAAAAAAGGAACAAGAAATTCATGAAGCCATTGCTGCAACTACACCAGCATGCACAAAAACCTGGTACTTTGTGTGAAATACTGTACCTTTTCATCTCGTATTGAAAATGTTTTATGTGGGTACTAGAGTGCTATAGGAAAAGTACGCCTATACCTACAGACTCTGGTATGATTTGAGAAAAAGCGAAGTCATTATACAACAACTTAAAGCAAAGGGAAGGTGTAGGATCTAAAGCTGAGGAATCTAATGCAAGCAAAGGATGGTTTGATAATTTTAGAAAGAAGTTTGGCTTAAAAGATGACAAGATAACAGGAAAAGCAGCTTCTGCTGAACAAGAAGCTGGAACCATGTTCCCAGATGCTATTAAGAAAATCACTGAGGAAAAAGGGTATCTACCTGAACAGGTTTTTATTGTAGATTAAAATGCCATATTCTGGGGGGGGGGGGATGCCACAAAGGACATTTATTAGTAAGGCAAAGAAGCAAGCCTGTGGATTGAGAGCAGAAAAGACAGGTTAACTCTGTTTTGTGCAAATGCAGTTGGGTTTATGATCAGGACTGCCTATATCTATAAAGCTGCTAACCTTCCACCTTTGAAAGGAAAAGATGAATACCATCTGCCACTCTTTTGTTTGTACAGCAAGGCCTGGACAATGAGAACCTTTTTTCTGGATTGGTTCCATCAATGCTTTGTCCCTAAAGTAAGAAAGTAATCCACCTGTAAGGGACTGCCTTTTGAAGTTCTTTTGATATGGGACAATACCCCTGGCCATCCAGAACCCTATGAGTTCAACACCAAAGACGTCAAAGTAGTCTACTTGCCCCCAAACACATCTCTAATTCAGCCTCTATATCAGGGGGTCATAAGGACCTGTAAGGCTCATTACACGTGGTATCTTTTTTTTTTTTTAAAGATTTTATTTATTTATTTGACAGAGAGAGACAGCCAGCGAGAGAGGGAACACAAGCAGAGGGAGCGGGAGAGGAAGAAGCAGCCTCCCAGCAGAGGAGCCCAATGCAGGGCTCGACCCCAGGACCCTGGGATCACACCCTGGACCAAAGGCAGATGCTTAACAACTGAGCCACCCAGGCACCCCCACAAATGGTATCTATGGAAAGGATTATCCATGCTATAGGCAAGAACCCTGATAGAACATCATACAAGTCTGGAAAGCTCACCTGATTGAGGATGCCATTGTTACAAAAAAGGCTGTGAAAGCCATCAAGCCTGAAACAAAAAATTTCTGCTGGAGAAAACTTTCCAGATGCCGTCTGCACATGACTTTACAGAATTTACAACACAGCCAGTCAAGAAAACCATGAAAGACACTGCAGATATGGCATAAAGATGGAGGGTGAAAGGTTTCATGATATGGACCTATCAAGAAATTCAAGAGCTAACAGACACTATACCAGAAGATTAACAGAAGATGACCTAAGAGAGGTTGAGTGCTTCCAAACCAGTGCCAGATGATGAGGAAGAAGAAGCAGTGCAGCAAATGAACTGACATTTGACAATCCGGTAGAAGAGTTCTGATTATTTAAGACTGCTTTTGACTTCTTTTACAACATGGGCCCTTCTATGATATAAGCACTAAAACTAAAGCAGACAGTGGAAGAAGAATTGGTACCATATAGAAACTTTTTTAGAGAAATGAAAAAGCAAGAGTCAGGCAGAAATTACAATGCATTTTCATAAAGTTACACCAAGTGTGCCGGCCTCTCCTTCCACCTCCTCCACTTCTGCTATCTCTGAAACAGTAAGACCAACCCCTCCCCCTCCCCCTCAGTGTGAAGACAACAGGATGAAGACCTTATGACAATCCACTTCCACTTAATGAATAGTAAATAATCACCATGCCACTCAGTTAGTAAACTTATCTGTTGTATCTGTGTGTGGGTATCTTTGTGTAGAAATCTAACTGTATGGCAAGAACTATATGAGACATTTCTGTGTCACCATCAGCAACAATGTCTAAGTATCTGCCTGTAGAACATCATGTGCAAGACTCGTATGAAAGTGGATAGCTTATCCTTATATAGGAATAAACTCAGCAGTAGTTAACATAAAGTTAATAAGGTGTTAGGTTAATTTTTTTAAAGATGTATTTATTTGAAAAAGAAAGAGAAAGAGAGTACCTGAGGGGGGAGGGGAAGAGTGAGGAGAGGGGGAGAGTCTCAAGCAGACTCCCTGCTGAACACAGAGCCAAATGCAGGGCTTGATCCCACAACCCTGAGATCACGACTGGGACAAAAATCAAGAGTTGGTGGCTTAACCAACTGAGCCACCCAGGCGCATCGGTTTTCTTAATGTTTTATAACTTCGCTTTCAAAGAATTACATTATCATGAAGTACACCTCTTTCTCTCATAATTGGAAAGACTGCATTATCAGCTTGTCATCACAGGTAAGGAGATTTTTTAAAAAATTAACAATGTTTCCAATATTGTATAGGACTACAACTGCAATACTGTATGCCATAAACATTTTATACTGATTCATTCATTAGTATATAGGCTATGCTACCATGAAGCATTCATACTGCTACTTCTTCATTATCAATGTATGAATTATTACACCTGTAAACAAATATGAATTTCTTTTTCACATTAACTTTTCATTTTTGATGTCTAGTGTTAGTAATACATTTAACGTCTACAGTGTTTTGTATCATATAAGATAATATTGACGTAGGTACTGACAGAGCATTCATCTTGTAAAGAGATGGAGTACACTTATCAATACAGTACTGTAAATGTATTTTTTCTTCCTGATGATTTTTTTAGTAACATTTTCTTTTCTCTAGTTTACTTTATTGTAAGAATATAGTACATAAAACATATATATAACATACAAAGTATGTTAACCATTTAGGTTTTGGGTCAACAGTTGACTATTAGTAATTAAGTTTTTGGGGAACCAGAAGTTACATGAAGATTTCCGAATGTACAAGTGGGAAGAGTAAGGGGGTGATGCCCCTAAACTCTGCGTTGTACAAGGGTCAACTGTACTCATATGTTAAATGAACAGATCTAGGGACGTCTGAGTAGCTCAGTCCGTTCAGTGGCTGCCTTCGGCTCAGGTCATCACCCCAGGGTGCTGGGATCAAGTCCCACATCCGCTCCTTGCTCGGCGGGGAGCCTGCTTCTCCCTCTGCCTGCCCCTCCCCCTGCTTGTGGTCTCTCTCTCTGACAAATAAATAAAATCTTAAAAAAAAAAAAAAAAAAGATTGGATCTCTATCATCAGTAGAAAGGTGTCTTAGCTGTTTAGCTTGGCACTGAAGGTCTTTAAAACAACTATCTCATCCCATTTTATCTCCCCCTTCTAACTAGTTACAAACTACCTTTTCCTATCAGGCCAGTTCCATGATGTTTTGTGTACCCATAATTACATGTTTCATCTCATGACTTCTTCATGTCTCTCTGACGAATCAAACCAAAACAAAGTCTAGATGGAGTCCATCCTCTCTGTGAAAATTTCATTAGCTCACATCTACAAGTTTCTCACCTGGATATTTATGTCTCTTAAACCACTCATCTGAAATGCATAATTACTGCCAGCTATGTGACAACGGCTAGGATTGTGCATTTATACAGGGACCACCTGTGGTAAACTACCTGTGGTGAAGGACCAGTTAAGTTCTCATTCCTCACAGAGCCTGGTTCTCAAATAAGTGTTTCTCAATTGATTATTGATGATAATATCCTTATACTTAGTCACAATACTAGAGAATATGCTTCATGTAATCTCTGATTACAAATACTTGTAATGAGCTTTAAATATATAGTTACCTATGGAACTAAATAAATGATTAAATAATGATTAAAAGGGAGAGATTATATGGCTATATGATTTGACAAAGTAAATTTAAAGCAATCATAAAAAATTGGGGAAAATTTTTAACCATTTTGGTAATAATTGATATGGTGATATTATAATTATAGTTTTAAGTATAATGTGTGATAAAAACATAATTAATTGTGGAATATTCTAATTCTGGAATCCCTTGAGTCCTCCAAGAATTAAAATATTCTGTGTATCTCAATATAGATATGAAGAAACAAAGATTCCAACTCTGTACACTTAAACAGCACAGAAATAATGACAAACCAGTAGGAATGAACATTCTGAACAGATTGAGATTTTGAAATATCACTTCGCATTAAAAGAAACAAGGACTTCCTGAAGAAATAGCTAATTCCTGGTCTATGGCAGTAAATAGATAAGATGACAGCATGGAAGCTGACTACAAAGGACACGTCCAAAGGACTGAAGGATCAAAAGAAAAGATTAAGTTGTCAGAAGGGACAATTTGAGCTTCGATAAGGAAAAAAAAGGGTAATATATTGAAACCTGTCAAAAATATTTAATCCATGAATTAGTAATGATATTATTTAAAAACTATATTTGTATTTCTCTTAGGATGGCAGGGAACCAATTCATTACCCTGAAAACTGGGTAAATAAGAAGAAAGAATCAAATAACACTTTCCTTGCTTTTCTTATATGAATTGTGCTACTGGGTAATCAAATAGTAAAAGAAGGGAAGGGGCTCCCTATAAAATTATCCCAACGAATAAATAAAAACAAAAATAGAATTAAGATATATCTATTTTGCAGCCTCCAGTGAATGAATGGATCCAGGCACTGAACATCAATAGCTGCTAACATTAAAAAAAAGAAGTGAAAACCAGACATTATGTGCCTCTTGATAAAATAACACAAAAAGGGGATCAATCTAACTCTGAACATGCCTCTTGATCAAGCTGCCAATCTACAAGAAATACACAGAATAGCTGAACATGTTGAATTACACCATGAATATGTGATCAGTAAAGTCCAGACCATGAGAAACTAAAGGTGAAATGATCAAGTTCTTTCTCAAAAAATTTTAAGGGGGGATTAACAGATTTAAAGCTATCTAGTTAAAAAAAGCAAACAAACAAAAAGCAAAACCAAGCTGTAGTATCTAAGAAGACACACTTGGGTAATAAAACCTTAAAAAAAAAAAATTCAATGTAGGAAGAGGCTGTTACTGGGACAGGGCACAAAGAGTGTTTCTGGAATGACCGGCTAAAATCTATGGCTTAGGGTGCCTGGGTGGCTCAGTCAGTTAAGCGTCTGCCTTCGGCTAAGGTCATGATCCACCAGGGTCCTAGGATCAAGTCCCACATTGTGCTCCCTGCTCAGCAAGGAGTCTGCTTCTCCCTCTGCTCCTCTCCCCTGCTCATGCTCTCTCTCCTGCTCTCAAATAAATTAAAAAAAAAAAAAATCTACTACTTTAACTGAAGGTAACTGCAGATGTTCACTAAAATATAGTACATACGTGTATCCCTGTTTTATTTTATAATAGGTTAAAAAATAGCAACGTAAAAGGATGAGATTTAAGATGAATATGAATAGATGTTCTAATATTTTCCACCCATCCTCAACTGTTCATTTCATGTTCCCCCATAGTGGCCTTCCCTCCTTTCCTTTGGAGACTACTGTTCTAAACATAAACAGCTAGGACTATTTAATATTCCAGCCTGTCCATTGTCACATGTTAAGAGTAAAGTAACTCAGTCCCACTAAAATTTCATGTATTTTGGATGGGAGCAACATTAATTTTAAGTGTTGTGGGGTAGCTATTAAAATAATTCCCTTAATTATTTGTAATTATTAAAATATTTCAAAATGATAGGGAAATATCAAGTAAGAAGTCAGTGAGCATCCCTCACCTTCTCTGTCTCATTCCCCAGAGAGAGCCACTATTAATACTTTGAGATGTATACTCTTCTAGATATTTATGTTATAAAAAATACAAATACATATTATACATAACTACACAATTTCTTTAATCAACAAAAACTAGGCTATATTATTCTGCAATTTTTTTTTGCACTTAGCATTTTGGAGACATCTTTTCATATCAACATATATATCTCTAACTGATCAATTTTAATTGTTGCATATTATTCCAAAATATCAATTTGTTGTAATTTCTTAACCATTTCTGTTCATTCATTTAGCGTTTCTAGTTTTTTAGTATTACAAACAATACTATAATAAAAATCCTTGAACACCTATATAAATATTCTAAAGGATGGAATCTGAGAAATGGAAGTAATCAAAGATTATATTCACATTAATATTTGCATTCCAAAAGGGTTAAACCAAGTTATTCTTCAACAATGTTTCAGAATGTCCACTTTGCATGCTCTGACCAATAATGGATATTTTAAATTCTTTGAATTTTTGCAAATCTGATGAAATTGGTATCTCATTGTTACTTTCATGGTTATATTTTATTTTATTTTTTAGATTTCTGATTTAAGTTTCTTTTCCGTTTTTTAGTAATCTCTACACCCAACATGGGGCTTGAACTGATGACCCAGAGATCAGGAGTTGCATGTTCTACTGAGTCAGCCAGGTAGGTGCCCTTCATGGTTATATTTTAGATGATTAGGGAAAACAAGCAATTTTTCACAATATCAATCATCTGCATTTATCTTGTTAAATGCCCATCTCTTTTTCCTATATTTCTAACTACATGTCTAAAAGAATCCTTGGAATAAATATGAAATACAAATATAAAATAAGAATATTATGAATAAAATAAAAATATTAAATTTTTCTGTAATACATATTGAAATTATTTTCTATTTAACCTTTTAGTTTCATGTTTTCCCCATAAGATTAATTTAAAATGTTTACATTTGTGTATTTTCAATGTATTTAGACATAATATTCACTAATTCAAAAAAATGTGTGCTTTACGTAGGCTTAACAGTGTATGTAAATTCAGGGGCGCCTGGGTGGCTCAGTCATTAAGCATCTGCCTTTGGCTCAAGGCGTGATCCTGGGATCGAGCCCCACATCAGGCTCCTTCGCTGGGAGCCTGCTTCTTCCTCTCCCATTCCCCCTGCTTGTGTTCCCTCTCTCGCTGGCTGTCTCTCTCTCTGTCAAATAAATAAATAAAATCTTAAAAAAAAAAAACAGTGTATGTAAGTTCAAATTATTCAGTGAAAATGAATACAAGTAGTTTCATAAAGATGCTTTCATAAAGATGCCTAATATAAAACACACAGATACACACACATAAAAGCTATGTCTAGACAGGTTGTGATGAGTGAAAGCACATAGCAGAATTATGGAAAGTCATTGGGTGGGGGTGCCTGGGTGGCTCAGTTGTTTGGGTGGCTGCCTTTGGCTTGGGTCCTGATTCCGGGGTCCTGGGATAGAGCCCCAAGTTAGGCTCCCTGCTCAGAGGGGAGCCTGCTTCTCCCTCTCCCTCTACCCTCACCCCCGCTTGTGCTCTCTCTCACTCTCAAATAAATAAAATAAAATCTAAAAAAAAAAAGTTAAAAAAGAAAGAAAGTCATTGGGTTATCTGAATACTGTAGGGTGACACAGATGAAGTCATATATATAGCTCCACTCTGACAGAAGAGATTCTTTTCTCCATTTCAAGGGAATATATATTTACAGATTTTATTTATTTGAGAGAGAGGGAAAGCACACACATGCAAGGGGCAGAGGGAGATGGAGAGAGAGAATCCCAAGCAGACACCCCACTGAGCACAGAGCCTAACACAGGGCTTGATCCCAGGACCCTGAGATCATGACCTAAGCTGAAATCAGGAGTTTGACACTCAACTGACTGAGCCACCCAGGTGCCCCTCAAGGGATTATATTTTTTAATTGTTCGATTATTCTAACCAATCTGTCAAAAAGTTTTCAAATACATGCAAATTAAAAACAAGGTTTTAAAAGAAGCTATAAACTGGTTCTTCAATATAGAAATAGCTATCATATAGCTAAATTACTTAATATCTCTGTGTCTTGCCTTCCTCATCTGTAAAGTGGAGATGATAATACTCTTACCTCACTGGGATGCTTTAAGGATGAAATAAGATTAACAGACATAAAGTCCTACCTAAAAAGGTGTTGGGCCCTTAGTAAATGCTATTTAGGTACTGACTATTATAATTACCTGTGTCCGGTTCAGCAAAATCTCTCAAAATTACTATCCTCACAGTCTTTCTTGAATACTCTGTAATCAGCCTCTGGCCATCATAATACCCTAAAACTGTTCTTACAAGGTCACTGATGACATCCACGTTTCTAATCCAGTTCTTATCTGACATAGCTGATCACTCCTAACTCAACTTGGCTTCAAAGACACGCGTGTCTGAAAGAAAGAAAGGCTTTCTTTCTGTCGAAAGGGCTGCTTCCTCCTGGTCTCCTCTCCTGGTTCTTCCTCATCTTTCTAACCTCTAATCTCTGAAGTATTCCAGCTCTGAGGATCTTTCTCTGCAGTATCCTCTAGATTTTCCTTCAATGCTCTCATTTCATGGCTTTAAATATTAGCTGTAAGTGGACAATTCCCAGATTCCTATCTTCAGTCCACACCTCCCTTCTGAGTTCCAGTACTGTACACTGTATTGCCCACCCTCCCTCCTGTGGATCTGCAAAAGTCTTCTAAATTTAACTTGTCATAAGACTAATTCCTGACCCACCCTCCTACACCTGCTTCTCTCTGGTCGTTCCCAACATCCTGAATAGTTACTCCATTTTTCTAGTTGCTCAGGCCAAAAACTTTGAAATCATTCCTGAATACTTTTTCTCTCACATCCTATAGCCAACACAGTAAATGCTGTCACTTCCATATTCAAAATATATATAAAATCAGATTACTCTCACCATCCAACTGCTACAAACACCATTATTTCTCACCTTGTCCATGGTAACAGTCCGCTAGTTGGGCTCTTCTCTCAAAACGGCAGCCACTGTTATCTTTTCAAAATGTAAATCACACTATGTCTTTTACCTGTTCAAACTCTCTAATGGCCTTGCTTAGAATTAAAAGCGGAAGTCTTTAAAATGTCTTATAAAACCCTAGTCCACAGTAACCTCATCAATACTCTCCTCTCCTAGCTTACACTGTACCAGCCATACTGGTCTCTCTGCTGTTCCTTGAACTGATAAGCAACCTATTTCATGGCCTTTCGTTGATGTTTCCTCTCTCCTAGGTATATGAATAACGCCTTCTGTTTATCTTCTCAGTGAGAGCTTCCCTGATACCCTACTTCTGGTTGTGTCAATCCCCCCTCTCTGGTAATTTTTCTCCATAGCATCTATTACCATATATTTCTTATTCGGTTAATTAAAGAAAATTGAATATCATGTATATATAGTAAAATGTACAAATCTTAAATGTGCAACCCAAAATTTTACATGTATACATATACATACATATATACACATCTTTGTAACCACTACAAACCAATATACGTATCTTCAAAATCCAAGAGGGCTCGTGAGCCTCCCAGCTAATAAAACCCTTCCAGGGGTGACTGCTATTCTCACTTCTATCAGTATAGATTGGTATTTTGCCTGTTACTGAACTTTACTTCCATGGAACACCTGCTATGTATTCTGATGTACTCAATTATTTGTTTATGATCTGTCTTGCCCAACAGAATGCAAGCTTCATGAGAGTTTGGTTTTATCTGCCTCATTCACTACTATATCAATGGTGTCTATTAACAGGACTTGCAACTTAGAAGGTGCTCAATAAATATGCACTGAATGAATGAATGAATAATCAAAATAGCATCATTAAGCTTTCCTTTTCTTAAAACTCTGACGGGCAAAATTTACTTTTCGGTAGAATTACCTTCATCATTATTACAAATATGTATGGAAATAAGATATTCACAACGAAGCCTAAAACTTGGGTAGACCATCTGTTCTATCAGTGATTGAATAAGGAATATTAGAATCTATCACTTTCTTTTGCTCTGTGAAAGACACTGTTAAGAGAATAAAAGGGCAAACCAAAGAGTGGGGGAAAAATATTTGCAAATGACATATTCATCAAAAAAGTTTATATAGGGGCACCTGGGTGGCTCAGTCATTTAAGTTGTCTGCCTTTGGCTCAGGTCATGATCCCAGGGTCCTGGGATCAAGCCCCATGTTGGACTCCACACTGAGCATGGAGCCTGCTTCTCCCTCTCTTCCCTGCTCATGCTCTCTCTCATTGTCTCTTGTCAGTCTCTCTCTTAAATAAATAATAAATAAAAATCTTTTTAAAAAAGTGTATCTAGAATATATAGAGTTCTTTAAAAAAAAAAGAGCAAGAAACGAAACAATGGAATTAAATAATGGGCAAAACATCTGAATAGACATTCATCAAAGAAGACATGGTGCTCAACATCATTAGTCACAGAGAAATGCAAAGTAAATCCGTGCTAAGATAAAACACACCTATTAGAAAAGCTTAAAAAGAAACAAAACAAAATGGACAGCACCACACGCCAAAAAGGATGTGAATGACTGGATCTTGCACATATTGTTAGCAGGGATACAAAATGGTTCAAACACTCTGGAAAACAATTCGGCAGTTTCATATAAAGCTAAATACACACTTACTACATGATCCAGCAATCCCACTCTGGGGTTTTTACCCTACAGAAATGAGAACTTAAATACACACAAAAAAAATGTGTAAATGAATTTTTCCAGTAGTCTATTAACAAAAACAAAACAAAACAAAACAAAACTACTAGAAACAATCCAGATGTTCTTCAATGGGTGAATGAATAAACAAACAAAAAGAATGAATTATTGAAATACATAATAAGTTGGATAAATCTCAAATGTATTACTGTAAAAAACCAGTCTCAGAAGGTTACATAACATAGGATTCCATTTATGAGACATTTTGGAAAGGATAGAACTATAGAGTCAGAAAATAGACCGGTGGTTGCCAGGGATTAGGGGGAAGCAGAAGGTTAGATTATAAAGTATCAGGAGCAAGATTTTATGGGGTAATGGACTGTCCTTATTCTGATTGTGGTGGTGGTTACATGAATCTATACATGTGCTAAAACTTACAGAACTGAACACACACACACACACACACCAAAAAAAAAAAAAAAAAAAAAAAAATCCATTTACTATGTTATCTTAAAAAACAAAATATCCCTGTGCTTTCTCCCCCGCAAATCTCTCTCCTTTTTACACAGAAGTTTTCATTCTTTCTTTTCTCGGCATTTTCCTTTTCCCTTATCCATATAATCTCCTAGACATACAAAATGTTTTTTATTTTCTCAAATATGCATGTTCTCTCTGGATTTCAGGTCTTTACTCAGGCCAATGGGCCATGGTGAAAACTACTCTTTTGGTTAATTCTTATTCATTCTTCTGGCTTTAGTAAATTACTTCTTCTAAGAAGCCTTCCCTACCCTTTGCTCCCAGGCTGGATTAGATATGTTGTCATATAATCCCATAGCATTCTGCACTTTCTGTTCATGCCTTCACATATGTAATTGTCAATACATGCTCCATTTCTTTCTCCCCCACCATCCAGCAAGCTCCATGAGGGCAGGGATAATTGATGTTTTGCTCACTAAGTTAGCACTAACACTGTGCAAGGCACCTATCAGAACCACCTCAATGAATGCTGTAAACCTTATTTGTATTTTGCAGATTGCTATAAATATGTTCTACTCTCTGATTTTTTCAATCTACATATTGACGGCAGACAGAAAACATCTTACTTCGTTTTTCCAAATAAAATATTATTTCGAACATACTTTTGCTTGTGAGAGTGAGTTAAAACTTAAGTATTCTCTTTATGTATTCTCTCCCCTCCACTTTTTTCCCCTTTCTGTTCAGGATGCTGTAAAATTCCCCTTCACATTCACTAAACATCTGCATGTTTTCTTCTTGAGTTCTCTGTATCCACACACAACAGAAACATCCTTTCCTGGTATTTTTTATTGGTACAAATACGTTTCTAAATAACTCTGATCACTTAAAATTTAATTTAATCTGTAACTCTACATTTATGGCTTAGAAAGGGTTTTATAATCTAATAAATAACAAAAAATCCTACCTTAATCAAATCAATAAATAACAATATGGTTAATTATGTATGAGATCTAGCACTTCACTTAAATCACTCTTTGCACTTCGCTGATAGCAGTCGGTGAGATCACATACCAACATACACTACCCTTACAAAACTGCTAAGGGCTAAAATGACTGAATTTAGTGTTCTTTTTATTGTTAACCATAGTTTACTTCACATATGTAAAGTTTCATTAGTTTTAAACTGTATTATGATAAAAAACAAAATCTAGTTGCAAAATATTGACCACTATGTTACATTTTAGAGAATCGTGTTAAAATGTAACCACTCCAAATAACAAGAGGGGGATGGGGCACATTTTAAATGGAATCAGACAAATAGATTTCCAAGTTACAAGCACTCAGAATTACCAGATATAGTCATGTGAGGAAAGCAAGTCATTTGGTTTTTTTAAAGGAGAGACTAACATAAGCTTTGTGAAATATAAGAACTAACACTCCTCTCTAGAAGAACATGGCCAGGTGAGGCCCTCAACAATAAAACCACTACATGGAACAGAACTTTGAATATGTATATTAAAATAAATTCAAAATATCTATCTAAGAAAAACTTAACTCCCTTTTAGGCTGTTATCTTTATTAGGCTTGGCAATTTGTCACAAGAGACTATAAAATCTATCACCACCTCAACCAGTGATTACTTATAATTCCACTTATGTAGAAAAGCTGTACTCCAGGTACTTCTAAAGGACTATAACCTCTTGATAAAGAGATCATGACAAGGAATCTAGGTAGAGACACACAAATGAAGGATAGCCACTTAGAAATATGCCTACAGCAGGGGAAAAGGGTCTTTTGGAAGCAGCAAAGTTTGACACAATGAAAAATGTTGTTACAGAGCTCCATAGAGAAGAAGCCAGTGACTGTAAATTCCATCTAAATAAACGGATTTGTGGCAGAGGAGAAACACAACCAAAGTATGTTAATATACTTCATTCTGTGCTTTAAAAATAAACATTTATAATGTCACTAAATGATGAAAACAATACAAGTCTCACTGAGGTGAAAGCATCTTTTAGAATAATAATGATGAAGGCAACAAACCCTACTTTTCCTATATAATTTTTTATTATCTCTTATGGTCTGCAAAAATTATCTTTGTAACACAGAACACTAACCAACTTGAAGAAAAATAACACAAAAAATCCACTTCAAACATTCTTCTCTTCAGGTATTAAATCTTAAGTGATTGTGAAAATACTTCTAATTTTCAGTGCAACTATGCTGGCAGCACTCACTAGTTATTCCATTTGTTGCTTAATCTTAACAGGACATTAAATAAAAACTTTGATACTGACTAAATGGAGCCTAACTCAACAAAATCAAATTAGTTCTCTTCACTTACCCTTGCATAGTGGAATTCAACTCCATAGAGTTCTAAGGTACGTGCTGTGTTCAGGTAATTAAATTCTGCTTCTGCAGGAGATAAACCTCTGTAAAGACATTATGTTAAAAATGAAACCAATCACAAATAAGGCCAAATTAGAAAAAAAGCTTATTTATCTGGAAAAATTTTAGCATTCTGGTTGAACCTTTTATAATACACTTTGCATGACTATTCCTCTTGGTTCTGTACAGTAATGTCTAACTTACCTGGAGGGTACACTTTCAGGAACACAAATTTTTATTTTGTAGAATATTTTATTTTCCAGAAATACAAGAATGCACCAGGGGATGCAGAGAAAAAGGAACCCTTGTGCACTGTTGGTGGGAATGCAAACTGGTGTAGCTACTGTGGAAAACAGTATGGAGGTTCCTCAAAAAATTAAAAATACCGTATGATCTAGTAATTCCACTACTGGGTATTCACCCAAAGAAAATGAAAACACTAATTCAAAAAAATATATGTACCCCTATCTTTATTGCAGCATTATTTACAACAGCCAAGATATGGAAGCAAGTCAGTGTCCACTGATACGACATGGTTTATATATACAATGGAGTATTACACAACCATAAAAAAAGAATGAGATCTTGCCATTTGTGACAAAATGAATGGACCTAGGGAATATTATTCTAAGTGAATAAGTCAGACTAAGAAAGACAAACACAATATGATTTCACTTATATGTGGAATCTAAAAAAATTAAGAAACAAAAAGCATAAAGAGACCCATAAATGCAGAGAACAAAATGATGGTTGCCAAAGGGGATGGGCAAAATGGGTGAAAGGGAGTGGGAGATACAGGCTTCTAGTTATAGAATGAGTTAATCGTGAGGAATCATGAGACACAGTATAGGGAATATAGTCAATGGTACTGTAATAGCATTGTATGGTATCAGATTGTAGCTACATTTTTGAGCGTAGCATAAGGAACAGACTTGCCGAATTACTATGTTGCCTACCAAAGCATGATCATAAAAATGGGATTCCTAAAAAAAGCACACATACCCCAATTTTCTGTAACATTCAATTAAGTTAAATAAATACCCTACCTCCTCACCCCACCCCCTACTCCTCAGTTAAACTGGATGATTCTATTTTTTTCTGTTTAAAGATCTGAGGAATCATGGGGCTCCTGGGTGGCTCAGTCGTTAAGCGTCTGCCTTCGGCTCAGGTCATGATCCCAGGGTCCTGGGATCGAGCCCCGCATCGGGCTCCCTGCTCAGCGGGAAGCCTGCTTCCCCCTCTTCCACTCCCCCTGTTTGTGTTCCCTCTCTTGCTGTGTCTCTGTCAAATAAATTTTAAAAATCTTTAAAAAAATAAATAAATAAAAAATGAAGATCTGAAGAATCATTTCTTTAAACCAAATACAAATATATAACCAATACCTTGTCAAACTTTTTCCTTAACGGATTTCTCCATTACTGGCAAATTTTTAAAAATCTGGTTTATCGTTAAATGCTTGATTCAGATATGGTATGTGTAAAACTTTTATTACAAATGGCATTTCTACTGTTAGACCAAAACAGCCCCCTCACTGGCATTAGGCCAGTCTATTGAAATTCTCATTTTATTAGTCTTATTTTAGATCAGAGGTCAGCAAACTTTTATTGAAAAGAGCTAGACAGTAAATACTTCAGGCTTTCAGGTCACATGGTCTCTGCTGTAACTACTCAACTCTGCTGTTATATGAAAGCAGTCACACACATGAGGACAAATAAGGGAATCTATGCTCTGATAAATGTTCATTTATGGAAAACGGAATTTCTCAAAATTTCACACGCCATGAAATATTATTCTTCTTTTTGTATTTTTCTCAAACACATTTAAAATGTACAAATCATTCTTAGCTCATGGGCCATACAAAAATAGGCAGTAGGCCAGTTTGCCAACCTGTTTTAGATACATGGGCCATTACCAAATGAAAGTAAGTTTCCTTAATATTAAGAGCTAATATTTCTTTAGTGCTTACCATGTGCCGGGCACTGTTCTCAGTACTTTGTATATATAAACTCACTTAATCCTTACATTAACTCCAAAGGTAGATACTTTTATTATCCCCAGATAATATATAATGAAACAGAGAAGCAGAGATAGAAAGCAATTTGGCCAAGATTATAAGAGAGTTAAGTTGTCTTAACCAGAATTTCAGACCAGGCAGTCTGGCTCCCTAGTTCAAACTTTGCCTAGCCAATAAGCAATACTGCCTTAGTTCCACCGTTGAGCATTCTGAATTGCATGTTAAAGCAAAAGTAAACCAATAAACACTATTATTTTCTATTCAAAGTAATAAATCTCTTCTTGAAACAAATTATGTCATCACAAAATATCAAAGTTGAATATTGCTATGAATGAAAAAAACGCTACTTTATAAAGGACTTTTAAAAATTAATTTAATATTACAGAAGGTTCCTTTTCTCCTCTTGGCTCATTACCAAACAAATGATTCGTTTCAAACAGCTAAAAACTAAGGAAGAATTGCTAAGCAGACTGATCCGTAACAACTGATCTGTGAACATACTATTAATATTCTAAAATTCCTTCTTAAAGAACTGTCAACTTTACATAAGAGCAAATTTTTTCCTTCCTTCCTTCCTTCCTTCCTTCCTTCCTTCCCTCCCTCCCTCCCTCCCCTCCTTCCTTCTGCCCTTGCGTCCTTCTTCCCTCCCTCCCTCCCCCTCCCCCTCTCTCTCTTTCAGTAGGCTCCATGTCCACCATGGAGCCCAACGTGGGGCCTGAACTCACAACCCTGAGATCAAGACCTGAGCTGAGATCAAGAGTCGGAGGTTCAACCAACCGAGTCACCCAGGCGCCCCAATAGCAAATTTCTGTTTACATACAGTTTTATGGTTCTCACTAGAAATGAAAGAAAGCTTCATATATTCTACGAAATTAGCAATGATTTTTTTTTAGTATAGACAACCCACATTTCCTTACATCAATCCTACTATTTTACATAACAGTAACTGTTCTGTATTAAGTAAATATCACAATCACATTAGAAATAATTTTAAACATTTCTCTAGAAAAGATGCCATTAAGAAGTTTATGAAATAAGCTTGGAAAAGTAAATAAGTCCTTACGTATGTTGCTGATGTAACTTTGCAATTTCTTTTTCAAAATCTTGAGGTTGATTAGGAATGAAAGAATAATCTGAGAGGTAGCCTGGCAAGTTTTCTGACTGATTGTAGTCTCCAAGTTCAGCTATTACATGGAAGGAAAGCAGTCACAACTTAATAAACACATTTTGTAATTCTGATAGCCAAATCATCCATGTTGTGAATTCCATTATATTTCCGGAAGTAAAATATTTGTTTAACTGCTAGCTACCATGTAAGCAAGTTATAACAACACACTTAACATTCTTCTAGGTTTCAAACAACTTCAGAAAAACTTTTTTTCAGGAATCTAAGTAATTGCTAACTAATGAATGCTCCATTATATTTCCTTTGCAATCACTTTTTTCTGTATAGTAACATATGTCTAAGAACTCCTGCATTAAAGGCACTGTACTATCAACACAGACCACTCAATCACATGCTATGTGACTCCAGAGTGGGTTGATACTTACACTGAACAGCAAATGAAGCCAAAAGGGCAGCAGTATTATAAGGACAGGGCAATCTAATAAAACAAAACAGAAAATACATAACCCATGGTTAAACACAATAATTTCAAAAGCACTGTAATTTATATAATACTAGTCACATATGAAGTTCCCGTGACTTAAACATTTTAACTATTAAGTAATGAACTTAAGTGATGAAAAAAATTCATGCTGTATGTAACCATCTTTCAATAGATAATTCATTTGCAATGATCATGAGTTACTTAAATAATACAAAATTAAAAGTACTTTTAAAGCCCGTTTTTAAAAATTTAAAATAGCCCACCTTCCAGTGAGAATGTCTTGTTTAATTTGCAAAAAATACTGGTACCTTAAAAAAAAGAGCAAGAGATAACATTTAGCAAGGACTGGAATTACAACATTTAGGGTTTAAAAATTGTATACTTACATTAACTAATAAAAGTGAAATATTTAAATATTTGCTTTTATAATCTACATATTAGCACAAGTTAAGATATTTTTTAAATAAGCTTTCATAAATTCATGAATCCCAATCTTTAAAATTCTTTGATAAATGAAATTCTGTACTTCAAATAACTTGTTTCCACTAGCTTCTATTATAAAAACTCAAGATCTTTAAGAGTTATGTGACTAAGGGAGATTAGGGAGAATACTCTGAAGACTGGTGTTTGTAAAAATTAGAACCGGGAAACACAGAAATCTTGAGTCAGAGACATAGGAGAGCTGACAGTAGCAATGCACTAGAGATCAAGTGGAGAAAGTCATCCTTTCTGCTGAGATAGAAAGCCAGCTGCAAAGACAGGCTTATGGTCATCTTCTCATCACGCTCCGGAAGCTGCTAAATGTAGAAAAGCACCTTTCCATTTTCATTTGAGTTAAGAAAGCCCTCTTTGTTCAGAAACAAAACAAAACAAAACAAAACAAAACAAAACAAAACAAAAAACAAAACAAAACAAAACACCTAAGCTCCCTTCCCTACTATTAGAATTGCCAAGTACCCAACTTCCTTTAAAACCAACAAAAATATAAATTTCTATTAAAAAGTATGCTGAGGGGCGCCTAGGTGGCTCAGTCGTTAAGCGTCTGCCTTCAGCTCAGGGCGTGATCCCAGAGTTCTAGGATCGAGCCCCACATCAGGCTCCTCCGCTATGAGCCTGCTTCTTCCTCTCCCACTCCCCCTGCTTGTGTTCCCTCTCTCGCTGGCTGTCTCTCTGTCAAATAAATAAAATAAAATCTTAAAAAAAAAAATGCTGAGATTGCTTGTAAGATATCACTGTCTTTCTATCCCCACTAGTGGGGTAAGTCATTCCCTCATAGATGTGTCAATGCTTGTAGTAAGTCACCTGTGCTGTGTAATGTTGGCAGAAGACCAAATTTTGTGGCTTTAAATGCTTAAACAGGGAATTTTAAGACTTTATTTTACCCCACTGAAAAAAGTATACATACTCCAAGAATCAAAAATCATGTTTAACAATTTTAGTTGTTTGGCTGATTAAAATTATTAAAGAGCTCCATGACAATATTCAAATTACCAAAAAATGTAATTAAGTATTTCAGAGAATCAGATATTCGCTAATTTTTTTAAAGTTGATACAAATATTTAGCTTCATATATTAATGAAGTATATAAACTCCTTGTGAGAATATGTAATATTGTAAATATTACCTACTTATTCAATGTAAGACAATATTTTTCTACCTAGCTTACTTGGTTTCATAATTAAAATTTAGAGGTTCCTGGTAGGAACCAATCTTATAATTAAGATTGAAAAGGCATATATATTCTTGACATAATATTGTAAATCTTACACAAATAATACCTAAGCCTGCTGAATTTTACTTATATACCACCCTGTAAGGACTGACAGAGTGGAAACCAGAATTCAAGTCCTTAAGCTAAACCAGCCAGTGCTCTTTAGCAAACTACTTAAAATTTGGCTGAGCCTTCATTTCTATATTTGTAAAAAAGGAAGTAGTATCACTTGTCTAGTATATGTATCCCATGGGCCCTAAATAAGGTGATAAAAACCCAATTTTTAAAGACAATTAACACTTTTAAGATAGATTAATCATGTTTGAGATAAATATAGAAACAACATGTTTAATCTGTAAAAATAATACAACTTTTCTAATCCAGACGATAACCAACACCATGAGCACTTATGTATTCAGTATACCTAAGCATGAAAAAGGTACCAAAGAAAGGTCATCTGTAGTGTCATGACTCCTGAGAAAATTCCAATTCTAAGGATGCCAGCACCTGCTAATACCAAATGACCTGTAAGCTCTATAGGTCCACTCCTTCCTACGACTTATCTAGAATGGAATCTCAAGGTAAGGAGGTATGGCATGTTTCCTGTTTTGTGGGTTTAAACTAGTCCTAAAAATTTAGCAACTGTGGCTGAAGGTGTCATATTATTAATCATGACCACTGCATTAAGGCTACCCAAGCACTAAAGTTTTAAAGGGGTATTTCTTAACCCTGGCTGCATTTTAGAATCACCTGGGAAGTTTGTAATAATGTCTATGTGCAGGTCCCATCTGAGACCTAATTAAATCAGAGTATCTCAGGGGGTATGACCAAGGCATCAACATGTTTTAAAGCTCCCCTAAGTGACTCTAAGTTGTAGTGAGGGTAGAGATTCACTGATATATTCTTTGGTAATATAATAAGAACTAGCTACTTACCTCATTTCACCAAATACCACCAGTTACAAGATTCTAGGACATTCTATTATAAAGGACTTTTGAAAGAATACATTATTTTTCGTGAAAACAAAGATAATCCTCTAGACAACAGATTGAGCACAAAGTAATTGCTTGATTACTGACAAACTTGGCTTTTTACCTTCTTCTACTTCAGGAAGATATTATGACTTAATTATCACTGAGATACATTTATTGCTTGATTATGTTTTAAACACAGGCTATAAAAGAATCAACACATTCAAGTGTCATTAAGAAATTTAAAGACATTATTTTGAGTGAAGTTATGACTATGGCTGCAAATGACAATATTTTAATTGCTATACTAACAAACCTTTCATAAATATTAAAAACATTAGAAATCCAATTTCAAATTATTGGTCTTTTAATTACAAATATTTCTTACACATTTAAAACTCTGATTACATATACATATTACATATACATAATACATATTAAAATATGGATTATGGAATACTCTGCTACTTGATTTCAGGTTACATTTACCAGGAAACAGTAAAATGCACTTAAAAATGTTTTATAATTCATAATTTTCATTAATTCAGAGTAGTTTCCTTGAAGTTAAGCCAGAATTAGGGAAAGTTTTACAATACTAAGAATTATTTATTAAGATAAAAGATTTTATTTTAATTATTTAACAACAAAACTTGACTGATTAAGAGCTATGATATTAAACTGAAGGTTATTTCATATAACACAATTTTGCTTTTCAAGATAAATTACCTTGGAAATATTATTAGTTTTGAATGTTAGGACTGCCTAATCCAGGGCTTACATTCCTAAATTCTGTTATAAAAAAGGTAACACCCTGACCTCAACAAACACACAGAAAAGGACTCTCAAGAATGTCAATCTAACTTTTCTTACCCAGTCTACTGAAAACTATTTTATAAACACCTGAGGATTGGCAGATACAGCTAAATATTTTTAATTTATTCTTTTGTTGCTCCAATCACCACAGTATTCTAAACAATGGCCAACATGGTAATATCTCAAAGCCTATCTACAGGTAGCTTTAGCTACAGAATGTTAATTTAGCACCTATCTTTTAAAGTAATTCTGAATATAATCACTGACCTATATTCTTATATGAGACTTTTATGGAAGGTCTTATATTTTTATTTAGTCTTTAAAAAAAAAAACTAATTACTACTTCTGTCTTTCAAAAGTAATACACAAGATTCGGGTACAGATACCACACTGTGATTATTCCCATTTCTACTTTAAACAGCTCACCTAACATTCATATACTCTCAAAATGCTCATCTGGGTCATTCTTGTGTACACTTTGTCAAGTAGAAGTGACAACAAAATTAGATCGTGACTCAAGAGCAGACCTAAAATGGCCAATAAAGTGGGCACTCACAGACCTAAGTCTGCTAGTGCACTCTCTGCCAACATCCTTTATAAAAAGGTACCTGCTCACCTGAACCAACAACAATGTATGTTAATTATACTTTTAAGGAAAATGGTAGGGGTGGAGGAAAAAAATAAAAGACTCTGAATCTTATTAGCAAAAGGGAACAGATTCTATTTTCAGAGGAAAAAAAAGGAACCTGTTGACCATTACTCCTGCACATAATGGTTATATATTTTTCTAGATTCTATGTTCTCCTCAATGGAAATAAAAATATATATATAGAATATGCTTTTACATGAAAAAAAAAAGCAGTCACAATTCTCACTACGCAGCATCACTGGGGTAAAATTATAACATCATCTGATTACCTCAATTAGTTACAGCAGTGCTTCTTAACCGTTTTTTTTTTTACAAAGAGAAAAATCTAATTTCATATGGTTCAGGAGGCTGCCTGTGGCTGGATGGGGTGGTCATGGGTTCCAATCTCCTAAAGCCCTCCCAGCCATCCAAGAGGGGAGGAAACATGAAAGATCTATAACCCATTCTGTGTGATGGCTGGGAATTTCAGAATTACACACTATGACAATCTATTTCTGCCTAAATAACTTCAAAATTTCATAATAGTTCTGACAATGTTTTCAGGAAAAATATGCTCCATAAACCCACCTTGTGTATTCTTCTTGTAACTTGTTGGGGTCACTTACAAAAAATTTGACTCTAAAGTTCAAACTGTAAGGAGATCCTCCTAGAATTAATAAAAGCAGTTCTAATTAATCAGACTATATTAACCCTTTATCTTCATAAAGTATACTTGTAAAATGTCAAGTAAATATGTATGCTCACTCTTTAGCTGCTTCCTTATTGGTTTGTTTGGATCCAGCCACCTCTGAAAAACAAACAAATAAGACTGATTTCTTTTTCCTTGAGGAACTAATATATCAATTCTTGCAAATCTGTAACATTTGAAGATCAATGCTAAACACTGCATTTTGAAAACAGTCTGGAAAAAAATAATCAATTTACAGATATTCATCTCAAGTATAACAAAATTATACTAGAAAGTACTGAATGTATTTGTGGTACCTCTAAGTTTTTTATTTGAATTTCCCCTGAAATTATACAGTGTGCAATAACCTCTATTCCAAAAAGAAAAATGCTTAGTAATAGCAATCTGAAGTGATTTCTGTTAATTTAACTATATTATGTAACAGTGTGGCAAGTTTTTAAAATTCTTGATATCTTTCATAAAAATCTAGTTGACTTTATATATACTCCCATTCAGACAAAATCTAACTACACATCATGAAAATATACTGTTGAGAAAAATTTCCCTTTCCTTTTTTTAAGTAGGCTCCACACCCAGCATGGAGCCCAATACAAGGCTTGAACTCACGACCCTGAGATTAAGACCTGAGCTGAGATCAAGAGTCAGACATTCAACCAACCAAGCCACCCACACACCCCAACTCTTACGAAAAACTTTCTAACTTCCACTCTATTCCTTCAAAAATAAAACTATCTCCCCTTACCCCCTCCCCAAATAACTACCTCTTTGTAAGAGATAGTGTTTAGTTAGGGGAAGGACTGATTTTTTTGGTGTGAGATTTTTAAGTAGCCTCAACACTTCTGAATGCCAGTTAAGCACTACTTCAGGAAAACTATAACTAAATTCAGATTGCCAACATGTTTCAGTTAAAAAAAATTAAAGAACCCCAAATCAGTATTAGATGTGGCAGTATTTTCAAAGCACTACATAAATATCAACTTATGTATCATTATGTATAAAACATACTCCTAACACCCATACTTGATTCCACACAGAGTACATAGATTTTAATAACAAATGGCTGAGAGTAATTCGGAAATCTTCCCTTTCCACTATCCACAGCATCCAACACATCAAATCCAGCTGATTCTACCTTCCAACTATACCTTGAATTTAGCAGTTCTTCTCCATCCACTCTGCCACCATCCTTATGTCTGGGATAGCTCTGGCCATAGCCTCTCTTTTTTTTTTTTTTTTTAAGATTTATTTATCTTACATAGTGTGTGCATGAGCACCCAGCAGGGAGAAGAGGAAGGAGGGAGGGTGGGAGGGGGAGAGAGAGAGCGTCCCAAACAGGCTTGGAGCTGAGCGCGGAGCCTTACAAGGCGCTGGATCCCATGACCCAAGATCACAACCTGAGCCGAAACCAAGAGTCAGAAACTTAACCGACTGAGCCACCCAGGTGCCCCTCACCATAGCCTCTTAGCTGCTGTCCCTGCTTTTTTTCTTACCATGTTGTTCTTCATTCTCCATCCCAAAGCTAGAAAAGTCTTTCAGAACATATCACTTCTTTGCTTAATAGCTCTTGATAATTTCTCAACGCAAGATCCAAAGTCCCTACTAGGGCTTACAGGATCACTTCTTACCTCAATTTACTAAGCTCCAGCCATTATGGCTTTTTGTCTGTTTCTCACAGATGCCATCCTAGGGTCTTCAAATAAAGGTTTCATTATGCATAGAATGTCCTACTCCAAATTTCCCATGGCTGACTCCTTCCATTACCTTTTAAGTCTCAGCTTAAATGCTACCTCTTCGGAAAGGCCTTCACTGGCCATCACTGATCACCCTACCAAAAGTATATCACAAAGCTCCTATTTCCCCCAGTTATTTTCTATAAACAGGCAAGGAATATTAATTTCTTTCATAACATTTTCTTAATCATAATGTTTGTTTTGCCTTTTTATTGCCCATCTCCTTCATTAGATTATGAACTCCATGAGGTAAGGGATAAAATCTGATTCATTCAAAGCAGACAATCAGCACGCAGGCATAGAGCTTGGCATATAATTTGTACTAAAAAAATTTGATGAATGAATGACTAAACCTGCTGAATGACTCAACAATCGGCACATGGTGGGGGGATCTGTTTCTGTGCCAATAATCAGCTGGTTTTCATCACCCTACTTAACACATTTGTTTTCCCTTGTATATCCACCCATTTATCCATCTTTCAACCCACTTATATTATAGTGATTTCATTCTTCATGTTTTCTAGAAAAAGTCATATAATATATTCATTTTAATGCTTGTCTATAATCAAAATTCAGGCTTGGGGAATCTATTCAAAGCCTGTCTTCCATATTCAGTACTCCTTTAAAATATTCTAAAATAGTATCAGAGATACAAATGCATTTATATACACAAATAGATGTATTAAGCTGAGAAAGCTTAGAAGGAGTACAATAATAAGTATTGGGAAATTTAACAGACCTCATCAATGACATTAGTGAGATAGGATTTAGGTTCTTGGCTTAACACGTGAAGATGCAATAACCCTACAGTGAGCACTACTGGACGGTACAGATACTGTTCCTAGTGAAAACACATCATTAAGTCAAAAGAAAAAGTGGAAAAACAGGCAACATGTAGCCAAGTTCTACAAATCATTATAAGAAAAAAACCCAATCTAATAGAAATAAAGATAATGGGTAAGAATAGAAAGTTCACAGGAAATATATATAACATTCAAGAAAAAATATTCAATCTTGATCATAATTAGAGAAATATAAAGGTAATCTACATTAGGTTTTCATTTTTCAGCAATAACACACTGGCAAAGATTAAAACTTTTAAAGCCATACCACAATGGCTTCAAGAATGCGGAAACAGGTACATATACATACCTTGTGAGAATAAAAATGACACCATCTCAATGTAGGACATCTTGGCAATATTTATCAAAATATAAAATGTAAAGGACCAACAGATCCAGCATTATTTTATACAGCATTATTTACTGAGATATATTTCACACAATATCTAATTTACCATTGTAAAATGTATACTTCAGTGTACATGAATGCATTCACTATGTTGTATAACCATCAATACTAAAATTCAGAATACTTGCATCACCCCCAAAAAGAAATCCCATACCTATTAGCAGTCTCAGTACCCCCCCACCCACCCATAGCCCCTAGCAACTACTAATCTACTTACTCTATGGATTTTATTATTTTGGACATTTCATACGAACGCAATTATACAACAGGTGGTCTTTTGCATCTAGCTTCTTTCATTTAATGTAATGTTTTCAAGGTTAATCCATGTTGTGGCACTTAACAGTACCTCATTCCATTTTATAACTGCCATTTAGGCCTTTTCTATCATTTGGCTCTCATGAATTACACTACTACAAACATTCATGAACAAGTTTTGTGTGAACATGTGACTCAATTCTCTCCAGTGTATGTCTAGGGCTGGTATTATTTGCTCATATGATAACTATATATTTAACTTTTTAAGGAACTGCCAAATTTATTTCCATAGTGGGCTGTAGTATTTTACATTACCACCATCTGTGTAAAAGGGTTCGATTTCCTTGTAGCCTCATCAATACTTGCTGTTGTATTTTTAATGATACCCATCCTACTAGGTATGAAGTGGTATGTCATTCCTTTTAATTGATAAATTATATTCTACTGTAATAGATAAATCATGCTCTACTGTATAGATATACAACTTGGTTTATTCATTCATCAGATGGTGGACATGAGTGTTTCCACTTTTTAGCTATTACAAATAATGCTGCTATGAACATCTGAATACTAACTTTTGTGTGTGGACATGTTTTCATGTACATATTGGGAGTGAAAATGCTTACAGTACCTTTTTTTTATTACATCTTGGAAACAAGTATTGTAAGCCCTCTAATTTTGTTCCTATATAAACGGGTGCTGAGATTATATCATTACCTATATCTAATCATCTATCATAATCTGCTGTGCCCAAAATTGCTCTACCAATTCAAATACTGTGCTGTATTTAAGAGTCCTCATTGTTTGCAATGTAATATGTATGAATTTAAAATGTGGTATCTTACTAAAAGTGATTAATACCTGTCAAGTATTAATAGCTAATATGGAGGTTCTGGTTCAAGATAGCAATGTAGGAGAATCCTAAACTTACTTCCTCCCATGGACACACTGAATCTAAAAGCCACATATGGAACTATTTCCTCTGAAAAAAACCCCAAAACTAGATGAATGACTTCCTTCCACTGGGTGAAAGAAAAAATCCACATCAAAGTAGGAAGGACAGGCCAAGACACACTCTCCCCATAGACCCCACCCCCACCATGGTAATCCACAATCAGGAGGGAACTCACAACCCCACACTTCTCCCTGAAGAGCAAAGGGTTTGAACCACACATCTGGCACCCCAACTTTTAAGTCCTGCACCTGACAGTTGAGCGCCCAAAACCTCCCTCTTTGAAAGCCAACTAGAGCCTGTGACCACAAGACTAGAGTAAACTGAGAAACAGTTCTTAAAGGGTTAGTGCAAACTCACCTACCCCAGGGCAGAGCAGAGGCAGCTGACTGAAAAGTGCCCAGACTTTCTGCAAGAGAGACTTACTTGCTTATCTTAAAGCATGGGCCTAAGGGGAAGACATCTAATTTAACGCACATCTGGGGGTGCCTACTGAAACAGTCTCTGAAGATGGAGGCTAGCAAGTACCATCTTTGCACTCCCCCTCTGCCTCACTCCAGGCCACTCACATCTCTTGTATATTACTTGTCTGGCACCTTGATTTTTTCAACTGCTGCCCAGGAGATACTCTAGATTGTTTGGCTCTGGTGACCAGTGGGGCAAAAGACTGCAGGTCCCACAGGACTCTAACAAATGGAGAAAGTTCTTAACCACCTACAACCCATAGGAGGTACAGCAGAGAGACAACAAATTGAGGCACCCAGTTTTTCTGTGAAGGTGGCCTATTAGCTTTTCTTATAGCTGTGGTCAGAGTAGCAGGCTTCCAATTAAACACACATCTAGGGGCACGTGGGTGGCTCAGGTGGTTAAGCGTCTGACTCCTAGTTTTAACTCAGGTCATGATCTCTCAGTCATGGGACCAAGCCCAGCATCGGATCTGTGCTCAGCATAGAGTCTTTTTCAGATTCTCTCTCCCTCCCGCTCTGCTTCTCCCCCCACCCCCAATTTGTGCACGCACGTGCGCGCTCTCTCTCAAATAAATAAATAAAATCTTAAAAACAAACAAACAAACAAACAAACCCACACATCTCAGAACTGACTGTAATCCTCTCAAGAGACCTCAGAGGGCAGGTACTATCCTCAAGAGCTCCCTCTGCTGTGCTCCAGATCACCAGTGTCTCCCAGTGGAGAGCCTGTATATATGCCTGGTGACCTAGGTTTTATGTCTGCTGCCCAAGGAATCCCCCTTGATCATCTGGTTCTATTGCCCCTCATGGCTTGTGTTCATGGGTCCAGCGGGACTAATAACAAATGGAAAAACAGTTCTTGGTTGGCCGCCACTCCCAGGGCAGAATGCAGAGACAGGAGAATAAAACACATCCCTAGTCTTTATGTGAAAGAGGCCTATTTGCTTGTATTGAAGATTTGGCCTTAGGGGCAGGCTTACAGTTTGGCACACCTATTAAGAACTTACTTAGGCACTCTCCAAGGAAAGAAGATAGTGGGTGCCATCTTTGTACTCTCTTGCCCCACCCAAGTTGTTGTTGTTGCTAAGAAAGGAGCTTGTGTCTGCTGCCCGGAGAACACACCCTTTGATGGCTCAGCTGTGAGGGCCTGCAGGGCTTCTGCAGGGCTTGTGTTCGCAGGTGAAAGGGGGACAGCAGCAAACAAAAAACAGTTCTTAACTGACTATCACCGCAGGGCTCAGCATGGAGGGAGCAGACAGAAAAGCCCAGTATTCCCCTAAAAGAGGGGTATCTGCATACTTTAAAAGCTGCTGTGGAGGGTCTGGCTTCCCAATCAGCCTGAATCCAGGTGCTGACTGAGACACTCCCCTTTGAGACACTGACAGGTCTTGGCACACCTTTAACTACTGGGAGCCACTAAAAATAAAACAGGCTGCTTGGGAAATTATGAGCTAGGGCAGTGGTGAATGATAAGGTTCAATATAAGGCCATTTCTTCGACACTGGGAGAGGTGACTGATTTATCTAATGCACAGAAACCAATATAGAAAGAAAAGCAACCCCCCCCAAACAGAGAAATACTTCCAAACAAAAGAACAAGAGAAAATATCAGAAAAAGACTTTAATGAAATGAAGTAAGTGATTTACTTGACAAAGAGTTCAAAGTAATAGTCATAAAGTTGTTCACCAAGCTCAGAAGAACTGATGAACACAGTGATAATTTCAACAGATAGAAAATACAAGAAAGTACCAAAGTCACAGAACTGAAGAACACAATAGATGAACTGAAACATACATTAGAAGGGTTCAATAGCCGACTTAAATGAAGCAGATAAAAAGTCAGTAAACTCAAAGATAAGATAGAACTCACCCATCAGAGCAGCAAAAAGAAAAAAACAATGAAAATGAGTACAGACAGCTTAAAGGACTTGTGGGACAATAGCTAGCCGTTCAGTATTCATATCATAGGGATCCCAGGAGTAGAAAAGAGATAGAAAGGAGCAGAAAACTTATTTGAAGAAATAATGGCTGAGAGCTATCTTAACCTGGGGAAGGAAACAGACAACCAGATCCAAAAATCTCAGGGAGTTCCAAATAAGAGGAATCCAAAGAGACCCACTTAAGACACATTTTTTTTTTCAAGGAGAGAATTTTAAAAGCAGCAAGAAGGAAACAACGTGTCACCTAAAAGGGAAATCCCATAAGACCGTCAGATTTTTCAGCAGAATCTTTGCAGGCCAGAAGACAATGGCATATTCGAAGTGCTGAATGAAACGAAAAACTGACAACCAAGAATACTCTACCTGGCAGAACCACACTTCAGGATTGAAGGAGTGATCAAGAGTTTTCCAGATAAGCAAAAGCTAAGGAAGTTCATCACCACTGGATAAATGTTAAAGGTATTTCTTTAAACTGAAAGGGTACTAATTAGTAACAAAAAACCAGAAAAGTATAAATCTCACTGGTAAAAGTAAATATATAGTAAAATTCAGATTAATTAGGTATTAAGCCAGTATGAAGGTTAAAAGATAAAACTGGTAAAAATAACTATAACCACAATAACTTGCTAATGGACGCACAAAGTAAAAAGATGTAAATTGTGACATCAAAACATAAAATGGGGGGGTAAAAATGTAGAGGTTTAGGATGTTTGAAATTTGTTACCAACTTAAAATAGACTTAAAAATATAAGTTGCTTTATGTAACCTGCATGGTAACTACAAAGCAAAAACCTACAGTAAATACACAGAAAATAAAGAGAAAGGACTCTAACTATACCACTATAAAACATCATCAAATTGCAAAGAAAGAAAATTGCAAAGAAAGACCTATCTATCTATATGCTCCCTACAAGAGACTTGCTTCATATGTAAGGATACAAAAGGTGAAGGGATGGTAAAAGATATTCCATGTGATGTGGGGAACAAAGGCAGAAGGAAATGCACATAAAATTAAATTTTCTTATAACTTGCAGCCCACTGACAAATACTTGAGGCAGACAGAGTATGAATTCCTTCAGGAAGCTCCAAACTGTCTTAACGGTACAGCTTTGCTAGAGGGAAAACCAATCTTAGCTTGACTAGGCCTCTGGGATCCCGTCAGTCTTCTTTAGCATATGAAAGTCCTCTCAGAAACTTCCCTTTGTCTTAACTTCCACCAACTCTAAAGTATATAATCAGTTGTTCCTTACAATCCCAGGGTAGCAGCTATTTCTGCCAGCGGTCCTGTCCCCGTGCTTCAATAAAAACCACCTTTTTGTACCAATGACGTCTCAAAAATTCTTCCTTGGGAAACCTCACCTTCAAACCACATCACATGCAAATGGAAACCTAAAGAAAGCTCGGTAGCTATACCAAGACAAAATAGACCTTAACACAAAGACTACAATAAGAGACAAAGTTATTATATAATGATAAATGGGTCAATCCAACAAAATATAAAATTTGTAAATATTTATGCACCTAACAGACCACATAAATATATAAAGCAAGTTTTAACAGACTTAACGGAATAAAAAGACAGCAATAAAGCGATAACAGAGGACTTTTTTTTTTTTTTTTTTAAGATTTTACTTATTTGAGACAGAGATAGTGAGAGACAAGCAGGGAGAGCAGGGAGGAGAGGGAGAAGCAGGCTCCCCGCTGAGCAGGAAGACTGATGTGGGACTTAATCCCAGGACCCTGGGATCAAGACCTGAGCCGAAGGCAGACGACTTAACCAAATGAGTCACTGAGGTGTCCAATAGTAGAGGACTTTAATATCCCACTTTCATCAGTGAGCAGATCATCCAGAGACAGAAAATAAGAAAATATTGGCCTTGAACAAGACAGAGCAAGTGTTGGTGAGGATGTAGAGAAAAAGGAACCTTTGTGCACTGATGGTGGGAATATAAACCGCTGCATCCATTGTGGAAAACAGTATGGAGGTTTCTCAAAAAATTAAAAATAGAACTTCTATATGATCCAGCAATTCCACTCTGGTATTTATCCAAAGGAAACAAAGACACTAACTTGAAAAGTTATCTGCATCCTTGTGCTCACTGAGCATTATTTTACAATAGTCAAGATATGGAAGCAACCTAAGTGTTCACTGATGGAAGAATGGATTAAAAAGATAGGTTGTGTATACACACACACACAGAAATATTACTGAACCATAAAAAAGAAGGGGATCCTGCCATTTATGACAACTTGTATGGAATAAATCAGACAGGAAAAACAATTACCATTATGATCTCACTTACAAGTGGAACATAAAAACACAAAACCAAAACCAAAACCAAAACGAAAATCCAAATCCTACCAAAATGCTGAACTCTTAGGTACAGAGAACAGGTAAGTGGCTGCCAGAGGTGGTGCGTAGGGCAGGCATGAAATGGTAAAGGGAGGCAAACAGTACAAATGTCCAGTTATTTTATAACTGGAAGTCCTAGGATTTAATGCATAGCATGGTAAGTATAGTTAGCATTTTGTATTAATGATAGTTATTATATTGTACATTTGAAAGTTGCTAAGAGAACAGATCTTAAAAGTTCATCACAAGGAAAAAAAATTGTAACCATATGGTGATGGATGTTCACTATACTTATTGTGGTGATCATTTCATAATATATACAAATATCAAATCATTATGTTTTACACCTGAAACTAATAAAATGTTACATGTCAATTATATTTAAATTAAAAAAAGCAGAATTATCTGTTAGGGATGAGTACTTCATCAACTCTATCAAATCCTGAAGGAATTTCAATTTAGGCCTGGAGTTCTGTTTATAGTCTTCTCAAAATTAACTGCTCATTCTTTTCCCTTTGTAGAGTCTATTGTTAAATCTTCAAAATGTCTCATATCTGCAAGTTAATTTTGTATCTCCCAAAATATAGTATTTAAAAAAACAAGGAGGTTATGTGATTGCCTGATAAAACCTGTTTTATTATTAAAATATTCTGTGTTTGTATTATTTATGTGTTGCTTCTATTAATATTGAGGCATTAAGTCTTCTCCAGCATCTACTCTATTTATCTTAACCAGTGATCTTTTTATTGTGACAATTATATTTTCATTTCCAAAATCTTTCATTGTTCCTTTTGCATGGATACAATATCCTCTCTAATCACGCCAATGTAAATTAGAGTCCTTTTCATTTGTTTGTTGATAAATTAATATTTATCAAGTATTTACTTTGTTTCAATCATGTTCTAAGTGCTTTCCATGTAAAAATTCACATCTCCACATTAACCCCAAGAGTGATACTATTTTCATTTTTATAAATTTTTACAAAATATTTTATAAATATTTCCATTATTTCTATTTTATACATTTCCCATTTCCATAAGTGTAAAATTTGCTGACTATAATCTGGAATACTACCCAAACTTCATTTTAGGCCCACATTCTCCCCTTGCTCTATATTTCATTGATTAAAATTTTCTTTCAGTTCCTCAAATATAACATTCCTCATTCCTCATTCTGGAACATTACACATGATGCTGATTCTCTCTGAAACACTTTTCTGCACCCAAATCTGTCACTCCCTCCCAAAATGGAACAGGGTTAAAAGAGACCAGGAACAAAAATCCAACATTTGGCAGACTACCAAAGACGTTTATACAATAGGTAGTAAAAGCCTAACTAAGATATTACAGTAAAACAGATGAAATATAAAATATGAGAGATCTACCGAAATATGTGAAATAAAAGCAAGCATTTTAGCAATCATATTGTCCTAAAATGAGGCTTGTGGATATGAGTCATCCTCTATGTGACCTTTCCTATAGTTTCTCAAACATGAATGAATTCAAGAATGAATTCAAGAATTTTGAGGGTATAAAAACAATCTCCAAAAACCAGACCAAGCTATTCGGTAAGAATTATTTCTTACTTCAGTAACCTTAGTTAGACTATTAGGTTAGAGCAGTGATTTTCAAAACATGGTTCCTTGGACTAACGGCATTAGTATAAGTGGAACTTATTTGCAGTGCAAATTCCTGAGCTTCACACCAGACTTTCTGAATCAAAGACTCCAGGCATAAGGCCCAGAAATCTGTACTTTAAGAAGTATCCAGGTGATTCTGATATAAGTTAGGTTTGAAAGCCACAAGGATAGGGAATACAGAAATAGTAGTAAAGAGTAAAAGATCATAACCACAACACAAAGTATTAGAAGGATGAAACTGTAGAAAGAACAAGTCAACAACAGTTGATAATCTACTCTTCATCCCACACTAACTGACACAAAGTCACTTTAGGGACAAAAACCCAAAAAACAAAAAAATTAATATACATGAATAATATAATTGGAGAGTTCAATGAATATCGTACTGATAAAGGCCAATAAGGAAGAGCCACCTTTACCTGCTTATAAAGAAATTATGCATAATGAATTGTAACCACATTACTCATTATTTTGCTCATTCAATAAACATTCGCTAAATACTATATTAAACCATACATTATGCTAAGACCTAAAGCTGTGATAAACAAGTTTTAATGAAAACAGAAGAAATTTTGAAGAGTCAAAGCTTTTAAGCAATTTTGCTTGTTGTACTAGAACTCATTACCCAGGAAGATTTTTTTTTTTTTTTAAGATTTTATTTATTTATTCGACAGAGATAGAGACAGCCAGCAAGAGAGGGAACACAAGCAGGGGGAGTGGGAGAGGAAGAAGCAGGAGGAGAAGCCTGATGTGGGGCTCGATCCCATAACGCCGGGATCACGCCCTGAGCCAAAGGCAGACGCTTAACCGCTGTGCCACCCAGGCACCCCCCCAGGAAGATTTTAAAGAAAAGGATAACCTACTAAGTACGTATCTGTTATGTACAAGATCACAATAAAACATCTGGTGTTTTTTTTAGTTTATCAATTTTAAGTCCAATTAAATTAATTTCAATGTTTATGTGCCTACGGGAGTATTAGCTCTGATCCTCTAAAACCATTATACACACACGCGCAGACACACAACACATACACATATACCTAACATACATACACACACACACACACACACACACACACACACACACACACACACACACCACATATACATATACATATATACAGGGGCACTTGGGTGGCTCGGTCGGTTAAGTGTCTGCCTTCAGCTCAGATCATGACCTAAGGGTCCTAGGACTGAGTTCCACATCAGGCTCTCTGCTTGGCGGGGAGTCTGTTTCTCCCTCTAGTTCTCTCTGTGCTCTTTCTCCCTCTCCTGTTCTCTCTCAAATAAAACCTAAAATCTTTAAAAATATATATATTTATATACACCTATATACAGGTATATATTAACTAAACAAACTGTGGAATGAAAAAACTCTGAACTAAGGACTGACAAGGATTAATTCTTATAGAATATAACCCAATTTCTTTTGATCTATGCTGGCAATTTGATTGCATGAATACCTCCTCTTCTCAACATGTTCATTTTTATAAGTTCTGTGCATCTATATATCATAATCTCTTGAGAAGCAGTATTTTGTAGTAGGAAGAGTATATGCTTTTGAGTCAGAATCAAGTTCAAATCCTTTCTCAGCTACTTAACTATCTATGTCATTAGACAAGTTTTGTAAGCCTCAGTTTTTCATCCTAAAAATATTTTAATTATACATCCATAAAATTGAGAATTAGGTTTACAAACAAGTCCACATTAGATGTTTTATAAACGTTAGCCCCTTACTCCTTTCTCTTTTTCAGAATGGCATCCCTCTGTCAGTCCATTAATTATCCTCAAAGTGTTGATGTATTTTCATATTGACAATCAGAAACAGGACATTACTTACAACATTTGTGCTGTCTACAGGCCCCCCCTTGGCATTTTGGCATTTCACAGATTCTTCTCAATACTTAAATAGTGAAACTGTAGTACCGTGGAAAAGACCCACATGGGGAGCTGTGAGACCCAAGACTAGTTCCATTAATGCCAGCAAGTAACTTGGGCTTTATCCCATTGGATTAGGATAATTTCTCACGAAAAATAGGGTGTTAGATGAGATAATTTCTAAGGCTTCTTCTGGGTCTTTGAAATTCTAATTCTAAATTTTGGGGAAGAATTATTTTAGGTCATTAGCAACTGGACCCTTGGACCTAGGAATATATCTTATTTGGGAAGGAAAGCTCAAGACAGAAAAGTAAGACAAAATAAGAAAAAGCAGGGGACTGCAAAAAGATCAACCCAGCTAAAAATACTTCAGCTTCTCCATATTCTTCCTGCTGTAACTGCCTTAGAATAAAAATGTCTTACGTATACAAACTTATGTAACAGGATTTCTTATCTTTTATAATATATGTGATCTCAGTATTAGCCCTTCTAGAATACTGTGTCACAAGTGATGGTTTTTCACACTCCTGGCAGAAACAATCGTGGTAAGTAGTTGCTCTTTCTCCTTTGTTGTCTTATCACTTCTCTGATCAATCTACAGACAGGCTTCCGGCTAGAGGGTTGGAACTAGAACTGTCAGCAACATAATTTAAGAATTATTAGTATTTTTGTTTAAAGCTCAACGTTGCACAAAGTGAGGTATAGCAGACACCTTCGGGGAATTTGCCTAGCTCACAATTTATCTTTCTGGGAAAGGTTACATTACTGACATTTCTACTCACTTCCATTTTCACATCTGTTTATTTATCAAGAAATAATACTCCCCCCCTCTAGGCCCACGTAGAAGCTCCAGTCTCTGGTGAAAGCATCAACTTATAGGGAAAGTTTGTTTTTATTTCAGTTCGGTACAAAAGGATTTCTTTGCACTACGACTAGCTGGCTCTTGCTTTCTTTTATCCACATCATCCTCAGTTTTTCATACAAAATCAGTAAATGATGCCAAGAAAAAGTAACATTTAACATCTCATATTTACTTCCCGTTAACCACTCATTCAGAAACCTAGGATTCTGGGGCGCCTGGGTGGCGCAGTCATTAAGCGTCTGCCTTTGGCTCAGGGCGTGATCCCAGCATTCTGGGATCGAGCCCCACATCAGGCTTCTCCGCTATGAGCCTGCTTCTTCCTCTCCCACTCCCCCTGCTTGTGTTCCCTCTCTCGCTGGCTGTCTCTCTCTGTCAAATAAATAAATAAAATCTTAAAAAAAAAAAAAGAAAGAAAGAAACCTAGGATTCTGACTATGAGAGAGAGAGAACGAGACAGAAACTCTACTTTTCACATAAGAGTTATTTTATTTTCTACAGCCATTTTATTAATATGCCCTTACAAACTGATTTCTAAAGAAATGATTCTAATTTTCTAAACTATATATACAAAAGGTCTCCTTCAAAATAGTCACTCTCCTGTACTAATCAAAAGAATATCATATTCTTTTGTAAAAGACCCTATCAGTATAAGCATATAAATTTTCAAAGAATTCAACATTTCTGTTATTCATCACATGCGATCTTCTATTTCTATAATGTGATTTTTTTTCCAACAAAAAGAATCATTATTGCAACTATTAAAGAATTAGTAATAACCTAAGTAACTTAATGCCTAAGAAATGTAGAGCTGTGAAATTTAATCTCCATCTCATATGGGAGGGTATCCTTTGAATCTTCCTACTTGGAAAATTTACATTTAACAAATTAAGAATTTTAGTTAGAAACAGATTGCCATGAATGCCACAAAAAACTGATTTCATTTTAATGAAAGCTAATTTATGTAAGACTAAGATACATTAATACTTTAAAATATTTTACTTCAATATTTTAATATTGCATTAATATTTTAACCTTCATGCCCATTTTTCTCTTTCAGTCAAGTATCATGAGTTAGATTTACGTCTCAGTTGTCTGAGACACATAAAGAAAATGGTACTAGATTTACAGACTGACTTATAATTATGAAAACCTTAAGGAAAAAACTTTACAATTCAAAACATCAAGAAAATGAGGAACAAAGGCAAAAGAATTACCTCTAATCGTTCTAATTAAATTCTTTAAAAAAAAAACAACTCTCACTAATCAGATTAGTAAACATTATAAATCGGAAAGGACTTTATATTATGAACAGAGAGAAAAAGTGAAATGAAACAAAATACAACAGCTTAAACTTACTGGGTTGTCTGTGGAATCGTCAGCCAACTGCAAACCAAAATAGTCACGCTCAGTCAAATCAAGATGCTTGAAGACTATATCCAACAGAACTTGCCCCTGATCATGTTTCTAGAAGAGAAATAAAAGGAAATCAACACTGGTAGGCAATACACTTTCAGATGTTTGAGCTCCTGAACTTTTGTCCTCTTCTATTAAATTGGCAACTGTTTCCACAACGACTTGATTCGGGATAAAGAGTTTACGTGTTACACACTACTTAAAAATCAGTCTGACTTGGGAAGCCTGGCCCGCTCAGTTGGTAGAGTATGCAACTCCTGATCTCAGGGTCGTAAGTTTGAGCCTCACACTGGGTGTAGAGATTACTAAAAAATAAACTTTAAAACAAACAAACAAACAAAACCAGAGTCTAACTTTAGTTCAGATGGTTCAAAGGGTAATATAATAAATATGATGACATTGGGGTGCCTGCCTGGTTGGCTTAGTCGGTTAAGCATCTGATTCTTGATTTTGGCTCAGGTCATGATCTCTGAAGCCCCTCTTCAGACTCTGTGCTGGGTGTGGAGCCTGCTTCTTCTGCCCCTTTCCCCACCTCTCTCTCTCTCTCATTCTCTCTCTCTCCCCCACTCTGTAAAATAATAATAATAAAAAAGATAAATAAATAAGATGACATTAAGGAAAACCTATGATTGAAATGCTTCTGCTTTCAGGCTAAAATCACGGTATTTTTGTAATTGTATATTGTTGCCACATTAACTCATGCATATATCTTTATCATTTGTCTTATTGTTTTTATTCTTCCATTTAAATTATGACTGGAAAGTGATGCATTCCTGGTATTAACTGTCTTTGTAGACTGTTAACAAGATGGTTGTAGCAATTTCAAAATTCATACCAATACATGACAATGTACAAAAGAACAACCTCCTTTGTAAGGTTACCTTACAAAGTACTTTCCTTCGTGTCTTATTGGCCAGACTGGGTCAAAAAGCTACTTGCAAAACTCATCAGTGGCAGAAAATATGTTCTTCAAAGAGTGCTTCACAATGGTGGCTGCCATTCGAATGACATGTAAATATTTTTTATATTGATGCAACTTACCTCCCCCACCCCTCTCCCATTCTCATTAAATTAGTCCAGGATGAAGATCAAGCATTAGTCTTTTAAAAAGCTACTAAGGTGAGTCTAAGGTATTCTTCTAGAGACAAGATGGAATAGATGTACTTCTCCCTGTACCTCCAGCTAAGTGAAACAAAGAAACAAAACAAAACAAAACAAAACAAAACAGATTAAAAACAAGAAAACTCTGAAAGGTGAAAACAAAGTGGCAGCCTGGCTAGGGGACTCCTTTTTTCTTTCCATTTTTTTTCATTGAGGTAAAATTCACATCATCTAAAACCAACCATTTTGTACAAATTAGTGGCATTTATTACACTGACAATACTGTGCGATCATCACTTCTATCTAGTTCCAAAACATTTTCATCACGCCAAAAAAAGTATCATACCCATTAAACAATACCCCCCCCCCAGCAACCACTAATGTGCTTCCTGTCTTTATTCATATATCTACTATGGACATTTCACATAAACAGAACCAAACATTTGTAACCTTTTGTGTCTGGCTTTTTTTCATTTAGCATACCGTTTTCAAGGTTTATCCATGTTGTATCATGTATCCACCCTTAGTTTCCCTTTTGTAATGGTTAAATAATAGTCCATTATGTGGATATATCACAATTTGTCAGTTGATGGCATGGATTGTTTCCACTTTTCAGTACTGTGAATCATCTTACCAAGAACACTGCTTTCAATTCTTTTGGGTAAGTACAAAGAGGAATTGATGGATCATATGGAAATTATGTTTAGCTTTTTGAGGTACCACCAAACTCCTGTCTACAGCAGCTATAGCAATTTACATTCCCACCAGCAATGCATGAGGGTTCCAATTTCTCTAAAACCTTGCCAACATTTGTTATTTTCTATTCTTTTGATTAAAGCCATCCCAGTAGGTATGAAGTAGTACTTCAATGTGGTCTTCATTTGCACTTCCATAAAAACTGATGATATTGAGGATTTTTTTCATGTGCTTATTGGTCATTTGTACATCTTTGGAGAAATGTCTAATCAAGATCTTTGCTTATTTTATTTTATTTTTGGAGGGGAGGGGCAGAGGGAGAGAGAATCTTAAGCAGGCTCCATGCCTACTGCAGAGCCTGATGCACAGGGCTCGATATCATACCGCTGAGATCATGACCTGAACAGAAATCAAGATGCAGATGCTTAACCGACTGAGCCACCCAGGTGCCTTTCTGCCCTTTTAAAAAACTCAGCTGTTAATCATTTTGTTGTTGAGTTCTGTAAGTTCTTTTTATAATCGGGATGCAAATATTTTCTCCCATTTGTAGGTGTCTTGATCATATACTTGGATACACAAAAGTTTTAAATTTTTGTGAAGCCAAATTTATTCATTTATTTCTTTTGATGTCATTTCTATGAATTAATTGCCAAATCCAAGGTCATCTATCAAACAGAAAGGAGGAGGATGATTTGGGAAAGGAGTTAACTAGGAAAAGGAACAGTTAAGTCTTGAAATAGTAGATACCAATGATCAATTGCATGTAAAACTGACCAAAATTAAAAGCGCAAAAGGTTTTAAAACTCAACTACAGTGTGGATTACATGCATGGCCTTCAGTAAAGTCTCTGGATAACATACACAGAAAATAGAACAAAATAATTATACAAAGATTCTGGAAACCAAGCTACCATTAGAACCACAACCCACAAAAGCTGGCCAGGACCTGTATGCTACCAAGGTGACTTCCTGCAAAAAAGAAGACTGAATATGATTCAGTCTCACAAAATATTGCCCCAAAACGTCTAGAATACTACCTAAAAGCATTCTTCATACAAAGAACCAGAGAAATCTCAACTAGAGTGAGAAAAAGCAATCAACGGATGCCAACACTGACAGGACTCAGATGTTGGAATTATCTGACAAGGATTTTGAAGCAGCCATCCTAGGAACATTTCAAAGAGCCATTAATGAAAGCTGTTTAAAAAAAACAAAAAAAATTAATTAGAATATTTCTGCAAATAAATATAAGATGAAGGAACCAAAAGGAAATTAAATAACTGAAAAATATAATATAAAAATAAAAACTAACTTGATGTGCTCAATAGAATGAAGATGAGAAAGAAAAGAATCAATAAATTTCAAGACAGATGAACAGAAATTACCCAATCTAAACAACAAAAAGAAAACAGACTGAAAAAAAAAAGAAAATAACCAGACCTTCAGAGACATAAGAGACAATGAAAAAAGATGTAACAGTCTTGTCCCTAGAGTCCCTAAAAGAGAAAAGAAAGAGTTTCAGGATAATCAAATATGTGAGGAAATACTAGCTGAAATTGTCACAAATTCAGCAAGAAGTAAAAACACAAATTCAAGAATCCAAGTGAATCCCAAAGAAAATGAAACCAGACAAATATACCCCAAGACACATCATAATCAAACTACTGAAAACAAAAGAAAAAGGATGGATGCCTGGGGGGCTCAATCAGTTGGGTGTCCGGCTCTTGGTTTCTGCTCTGGTTGTTATCTCAGGGTCCTGGGCCTGAGCCCTGCGTGGGGTTCTGTGCTCAGCAGAGTCTGCCTGTCCCTCTCCCTCTCCTCCTCTCTCCACTTGCATGCATGCTATCTCTCTCTCTCACTCTCAAATAAACACATAAATAAAATCTTTTAAAGAATAAAAAAAAAAAGAAAAAGGAAAAAATCGTGAAAGCAGCTACAAGAAGAATTAAACATTTACCTATAGGGAGTGACAATTCAAATTAGAATAGATAGTAGGAAGTTGTACATAGTATTTTCCACGTGCTAAAAGAACTATCAACACAGAATTCTCTATTAAGAGAAAATATGGTATAGGAATGAAGGTAAATAATAACATTCTCAGAAAAAGAAAAATTTAAGAGAATTTATCACGAATAGACCATCACTTAAGGAATACCTAAAAGAAGTTCTCCAGTCAGAAAGGAAACAATAACATGAAGAAACTTAGAAAAACAGAAAAGAAGAAAGAGCTACAGAGTGGGAGAAATTAGGAAAAATACAAAAACCTATGCTTCTCTGTAGGATTAATTTATATTTGACAGTTAAAAGTAAACATTTTAACTTTATTGACATGCTGCCCAATGTATGTAGAGAAAAAAATTAAGACAATTATAAAGTGGGGGCAAAGGTAAAGATCCCTAAAGGCAGGTAAGATTTCTATACTTCACTCAAGGTAGTAAAATGTTGTTACCAATATACAGTTGACTCTTGAACACAGGGATTAGGCATGCCAACTTCCACCCCCTGCCCCACAGTTGAAACCTGCATATAACTCTTGACTCCCCAAAAACTCAACTAGTAACAGCCTCCGGTGACTAGAAGCCTTACTGATAACAAAAAACAGTCAATTAACACACATTTTATATGTTGTATGTACTATATACAGAATTCTTACAATAAAGTAAGCTAGAGAAAAGAAGATACTAAGTTGTTAAGAAAATCATAAGGAAAAAAATACATTTATGGTCCTGTACTGCATTTATCTAAAAAATTCTACACACAAATTGACCCACGCAGTTCAAACCCATGTTGTTCAAACATCAACTATGCTACTTTAATTTGTATATATAAAACATAATAACAAGAGCAACCACCAAAAAGAGCTATGCAAAAACATACTCTCAAAAACACTACAATAAAAATGAGATTCTAAAAAATGTTCACATAATCTATTAGAAAGGGAAGAAAAAAAAACAAATTAAAAAATATAACAGACAGAAAGCAAGTAATAAAATAGCACACCAAAGCTCTAACATACAAATAATTACATGAAAATACATGGTCTAAATAGATGAATGAAAAGGCAGAGACTGACAGAACAGGAAAAAACCATGATCTAACTACCTACTATTTACAACAAACTTAAAACTTCAAATATAATAATATATGTAAATTGAAAGCAAAGGGATAGGAAAAGATATATCATGCTACCATCAATTTTAAAAAGTACACTTGAGAGCAAATAATTTTACCAGACAGAAAAAAGGACATTAGAAAATATTTATGCACAAAGAACATAGCTGGAAAGCAAATGAAATAAAAATAGAGTGGAAAGAAAATTAGAAAATAGAAAAAGCACAAATGTAACTGGCAATGTCAAATATCTAGCAATTGCTAGAATTATTAAATAGAAAATTAGCAAGAATATAGAAGAATTCTACAATACATCAACTAACAGGATCCAAATGACATGTATAGGACACTCTCTAGTTAACATCAAAATACTCATTCTTTTCAATTGTCTATGGAACATTCATAAGACAGGCCATATCCTGGGTCATTAAATAAACCTTACCAAATTGAAAACTAAACTCAGTGCTCTATAATCATAATGAAATCAAGCAGAAAACAGTAACAGAAATTTAAGAAAAAATTAGAAAGGAAAACACTTGGAAATAAAAGAACACATTTTTCAATACTCCACAGGATAAAGAACACTCAAGAAAATAACAAAGAACAACAAACTGGAAAAAAGAAAATGACGTATCAAAATTTGACTGTGGGATATGGCTAAAGTAGTGGTGAAAAGATAATTTATGACCTAAATGTTTACATTAGAAAAAAGGAAAGGTCTCAAGTAAATAGCCTGAGCGCCCTCCTAAAGAAAACTAGAAAAAGAGCAAAATAAACAGAAAGGAGGAGTAAAATACAGGTAAGAGCAGAAATCTATGTAGTGGCACCTGGGTGGCTCAGTCGGTTAAGTGTCTGCCTTCTGCTCAGGTCATAATCCCTGGGGGTCCTGGGATTGAGCCTCTAGTCAGTCTCCCTGCTAAGTGGAGAGTCTGCATATCACTCTCCCTCTGCCCTTCCCCCCTGCTTGTGGGCATGCCCTCTCCCCTCCTCCAATAAATAAATAATATCTTTTAAAAAAAAAAAAAAAGGAAATCTATGAAAATCTGATTCTTTGAAAAGATTAATAAAATTGAGAAACTTCTAGCAAGACCAGTAGAGGAAAAAAAGAATACACAAATTACCAATTATAGAATTAAAAGTAAGGATGTCAAAGGATGTCACTACACACTCCAAAAACATTTACAAGGTTAGTAAATAGAGAAACATACCTATACACATACATCTGACAATTTGGATGAAATAAACTAATTCCTCAAAATGCAAAAACCTACTAAGCTAAAGGAAGACACTTAACCAACTGAGCGACCCAGGTGCCCTGCATAATTATTTTTTAATGATACTATACTTTTAAAAAAACTCTTAACAAACAAACAACACACACACACACACACACACACACACACACACACCACCTCAAAACTGAAGTCTCCTGGGCCTAATGATTTAACTGAAGAATTCTAAGAAACATTTAAATAAGAATTAAGAACAATTCTACTCAGGGTGCCTGGGTGCTCAGTCAGTTGGGTGTCCCACTCTTGATTTCAGCTCAGGTCATGATCTCAGGGTCATGGGATTGAGCCCCGCATCTGGCTCCACACTCAACGTAGAGTCTGCTTGTCTTTCTCCCTCCCCCTGTTTGCACTCTCTCTGTCTCTCTTTCCAATAAATAAATAAAAGTTTTTTAAAAATTATTTTAAAAAAGAACAATTCTACTCAACCCACCGCCAGAAAATCAACTTGCTCCATGAAACCAGTATACGCAAACATCAAAGCCAAAGTACAAAAAAAGAAAACTGTAAGCAAATATTCCTCATGAACATAAACACAAAATTCCTCAATAAAATATGAATAGATGGACTTAAGCAATCCTCAAAGGATTATACACAATGACTAAGTGAGGTTTTCCAGAGATGCAAGGCTGGTTCGATGCTCAAAACCAACCAGGTAATGATACCCTGAAAGCAGTTCCATTGACCTAGTACCCAGCAAAACAACTATTGCTAAGGAAAATAATTAAAAAACAAACAAAAACACACACAAACCCCAACAATGTAAACTCTCAGGGAATTGTAGTAAGAGGATAAAACAAATAAAACAGGATTTATTCAAAAAACTGTACTAAATCTTGGTAAGAATAGGAAGAGTCTGTGGCACTTGAGCCATGATCCACTTTTTCTCTCTTCCTCCCAGGCCAATACTATATAAGCTCCATTCCAGTGTGGCCAACAAGATGGGAATCCCTCTATTCTTAGATGCTAGTCAAGTGATACAGAATCTCCACAGAAGGGGCAGGCCACCAGCATTTCTCATGCATCTCAACTCTGTGTTAGAGATTTTTTTTTTTTAAAGATTTTATTTATTTATTCGACAGAGATAGAGACAGCCAGCGAGAGAGGGAACACAAGCAGGGGGAGTGGGAGAGGAAGAAGCAGGCTCATAACAGAGGAGCCTGATGTGGGGCTCGATCCCATAAAGCTGGGATCACGCCCTGAGCCGAAGGCAGACGCTTAACCGCTGTGCCACCCAGGCGCCCCTGTGTTAGAGATTTTTAAACAGAGGATGGTGTGGCCAAGAAGCTGGAGGCCTCCACACAGCCCTCACTCCTAGGGCAGAAACTAGACTCAATTGCAGAAAGTAAAAAATACTGAAGCCATAAAGCAAATGTCTTTGCCTAGGGTCAGAAAAAGAGTAAGGAAACAGTTGAGGAAGAACCATGGCATGTACCAAAATCCCCAGTAGGTCGAACAATGACTGCCAAAGAAGGCAATAAAATATATTGGGTAATTGAATAAGTGAATGACAAATCGGCCTACACAAAAAAATTTAAGTTTATAGGGCTTTTAAGTCCCTTTGCAAGCATTCCTGATTCCTCAGTTTTTCTGACTTCATAAGAGGACCAGTTAAACAAGGCATTTGAGAAAATCTCTAAAGCACAAGGGATAGTGCATCTGCACAGAAACTAACTCACTAGAAACAGTTGCTTTAAAGATGAAGAAATTGCTCCTAACAGAACTTATCTAGGTTTACCACTAGAACTTTAAGTCAGTAACAACTGCCATGCGAAACTGAGATTCCTATTGGCAGACCAAGCACAAGGACAGATGTGTTAGACAAGTTTATAAGAAAATACCAAGCAGCAGCACTACAAAACCTATGGCAGAGAAAAATCCTTTGAAGGGTAGTACAGTAAAATGGAAATACTAAATGGGCCACATTCTTATTTGGCCAGTTAGTATGTAGCCAGTTCATCAACTCTAACCTATGGGAATAGACTAGTTCATCTGTGTATTGAGGGAGGAAAGGCCAAATTTAGGCTTCCTGCTTCAACCATAGTGGGTGTAATGGATCCACCAGACCCACCCACCTCCCCACACAAACATGTTGTGTATGTGTATCTTCATGGCAGAAAAAAAAAAAGGATTCCACACTTTAAAATGTCTGAAAACAACTAAATTAGATGATCTCTGAGGTCCCTTACTTCTAAAGATGCTCTCCTGAAGATGAAAAAAGGGATGTTTTCACGTAAGAAAAAGACAATTATGTAACAGGTAAGCAGGCTGGAACACTTAAGGGCTGCCGGAAAGAGTTATTTTCATAATGTTTAGGTCAAACGCATACTGCTCTTAGAGGATGGACTTTGATTATACCTGGATGAAGCATACACGATGAAAAAGGATTTTCATTAGGAGCCTGAAGTGAGGAGAGATTCTTAAGAGACAACATAAACTTTAAGAGATAACATATAAACACACACTGATTTTGACAAGAAATGGAGGTAACTTATTGATGGACAATGTAAAATTTAGTAGGGGGCTTAAGGTTTCTTGTTTTTTTTAACCTTTTTCTTTTCTTTTTTAAAGATTTTATTTATTTATCAGAGAGAGAGAGCATGCACACAAGCAGGGGGAGCAGCAGACAGAAGGAGGAGAGTCTCCCCACTGAGCAAGGAACCCGACGGGGGACTTAATCCCAGGACCCTGGGATCATGACCTGACCCAAAGGCAGATGCTTAACCAACAGAGCCACCCAGGTGTCTCAACAGCTTCTTTATTCTGCCCGGAATGAATTTATAAAACAAAAGGAGGGAAACAAATGTTATGGTACTCCATTTAAACTATGTCTTCTACAGCTAAAAAACTGCTTTTTTTTTCCTATACAGAAGTTAGAGAAAAGGTTTTGCATAAAGAGGAAGGAACCTCAAGAAGTAAATATTATGGGGGCGCCTGGGTGACTCAGTTATTAAGTGTCTGCCTTCGGCTCAGGTCACGATCCCGGTGTCCTGGGATCGAGCCCCACATCTGGCTCCCTGCCCGGCGGGGAGCCTGCTTCTCCCTCTCCAACGCCCCCCCCCCCGCTTGTGTTCCCTCTCTCACTGTCTCTCGCTGTCAAATAAATAAATAAAATCTTTAAAAAAAAGTAGTAAATATTATGGCTAGCAAAATGAGTAATAATTAACAACAGAGACAGACAACACCTTCTGAATACTTGCTATGTCAGACACTATTGTGAGTGAACATGTATTGATTCATTTAATTATCATAAAAATCCTATGAGGTAGGACCTATTAAGACTCTTAATAGATAAGGAAACTGAGATACAGAAAATAAACACATACTTCTAAAGATCACACAGGTAGTAGCAGAACTTACATTCTACCAAGATTATCTGGCCCAAGAGCCTATGCTTACAGCCACCACAAATTATTTTGTCATTATCAACAACGGAAGACTACTTATACTTAGTTTTCCTTAACTGAAAGGAAAAATTTTTAAGCTGAAAATACACAACTGCTTTGTACAACCCATTTAAAACTACCAACTTTCCTTTCCAGCAATATGGCAGAGCAGATAATCTAAGAACTTTCTGCAACAAAATCCCTAGAGATGCTGGATAAAATGTAATAAACATTCTTTTAATTGTATATCTGGGCTGAAAAGAAGTCTACAGCATGGAGAAAGGAGGAAACAGAAAACTTAAAACCTGTGCTAGAACTGTCATGGAAAGAATTGTTAAAGAATGAGGAGTTGTGGCGGCTGGTAGGCTCAGTCAGTTGAGCACCCAGCTCTTCAGTTCGACTTGGGTTGTGATTTTGGGGTTGTGGGATTTAGCCCCAGGTCGGGCTCCTCAATCAGCAGGGAGGAAGATTCACTGTTCGGAGTGATGAAAAAGTTTTGGAAACAGACAGTGGTAATGGCTGCAAAACAATGTGACTGTAATCAATGCAAATGAATTGTACTCAAAAATGTAACTCAAAAATGGTTAAAGTGGTACTCAAATGTACTCAAATGTACTCAAAAATGGTTAAAGTGGTAAATTTTGTTACATATATTAAAATATTCAAAAATTAATATTGCAATATACCAAAAACCACTGAACTGTACAATAAAAAGGATGAACTATACACTTTAAATGTGAAAATATATCTCAATAAAGCTGTTAAAGCATACACAGTACATAGTTGACAGGTCCTACAAAGAGGAATTGACAAATATTTCCCACGCAGGAGATTTTTAGCAAAAGTCAACAAACTGGCAAACCATATAAAGAGTGAGATTAAAAACTGGAAATGTAAGTGATCAATAATTATATGGGAAACACCACCACCAAAGCACAATAAAGTTGCAGATAGTGGACATTCTTGTCTTGTTTCCAGTGTTAGGGGAAAACTTTCAGTAGTTCATTTTTAGGTATGATGTATGCCTTAGGTATCTGTAAATATCTTTTAGCAGTTTACGGAAAATCTTTCCTATTCCTAGTACACTAAGTTTTTGTTTTTTAATACGTTGGGGAATTGATCATATGGATTTTTTCCTTTATACTTTACATTCTTGAAATTAACCTAAATTGGCATAAACATTTAAGAGTATTTTTGTATATGCATATATTAGTTTTAATTTATTAATAATTTATGTGGAAAATTGCAAATTTTGTTCATATTAGTCTATAATACTCCTTTATTATATAATGTAGCTGTTAATATCAAAGTTACACCAGTTTTGCAAAATGAGTTGTGAACTGTTCCTTCTCTTTTTATTCATTGGAAGAGTGAGATTGGTGTTATTTTTTTAAATGCTGAAAAAATTAATTAGCAGAAGGTAAAACCACAATATTACAACTCAAGCATCAAAATGGCTGAAATGTAAAAATACCAAGTGTTGTGATGTAATGAGCACTGGGTGTTATATAAGATTGATGAATCACTGAACTCTACCACTGGAGCCTGTAATACACTATATGTTAATTAATTGAATTTAAATTTAAAACATTGTAAAAAAATAAAAATACCAAGTATTGGTGAGGATGTAGAACACATGTAACTCTCATAAACTGCTGGAGGAAGTTTGACCCAGCCTTTCCACTCTTAGATATTTGCCCAACAGAAGTATGTATATATATTCATGAATATATACATGTATAAGAATTGTTCAGAGCTACAGTATTCATAGGAGCCCCACAGTGTAAACACACCAAGGGTCCACAAACAATGGATCGGATCACTTTTGGTATACTTGTACAGTGATATCTCACTATCTATTGCTTTAGGGCGAACACACCGAAATATTGTTTCAAGAAGTATTAGTATCGGGGCGCCTGGGTGGCACCGCGGTTGAGCGTCTGCCTTCGGCTCAGGGCGTGGTCCCGGCGTTATGGGATCGAGCCCCACATCAGGCTCCTCCGCTATGAGCCTGCTTCTTCCTCTCCCACTCCCCCTGCTTGTGTTCCCTCTCTCGCTGGCTGTCTCTCTGTCAAATAAATAAATAAAATCTTTAAAAAAAAAAAAAAAGAAGTATTAGTATCTCTCATGCTTCTGTGGGGTGATGGGCCCAGCTTTGGTTCTTACTTGTGGTTGCAGTTAGATGGCAGCTAATAAATTCATCTGAAGTTTGACAGTACCATAATGTACAAGATGGTTCATTCACATTGTTGGCAACTGGTACTGACTGTTGGCTAAAATATCACCTGGGGCTATTAACTAGAGAGCCTACATATATGGCCTCTCCATATGGTATAGACTTCTCACAGCATGACAGCTGGATTTTGAGACTGTTCCAAGAGTGTGAGTTCTAAGTGACCCAACTAGAAGGGGGAAGGCTTCATGTTACTGGTAGTCACAAAGAGTCTCTTTGCTGCCATGGACAAAAGTGAATCACAAAGGCCAGGCAAAATTCAGGGGTGAGGAATTCTGCAATAGCATGAATACTAAGAGGTACAGTTCTTTGGGGGGACATTTTTGGGGACTGGTTACCAGAAATGGAATATTATACAGAAAGGGGGGGGATATTTAGGTTGAACCATATATGAAACTGCTGACACTGACTTACAAAAACAGCAATTTCAAATGATTTATTCTAATAACAGTAAAAACAAAACTAATCTATGTCAGTCTGGTGACTGCTTTGGACAAGGAGTGAAAAGTAACAAGGAAGTACAAGGGATACTTCTAACATATTGGTAATATTCTATATCTTGATCCAATGGTGGTTTCACAGATTTCACTTTGTAATTCTTATCAATCTTACATTTAAGATTTTTTTTTAAGTAGGCTCCATGCCCAACGTGGGGCTTTGAACTCACAACCCCAAGATCAAGAGTTGCATGCTCTACTGACTGAGCCAGCTAGGCGTCCCAAAGATTTGATTTTTATTGTATGTATGTTATACTTCAAATAAAAAGTTACTTCTGCTCCTCATGACTACCAAGACCCTCAATGAAACACCAATTCATACTCGTTTAAACTGGGAAAATTTTCTGTTTTACCAAGGAAAATTAGCAAGTGAGTGGCCCAGTGGGGACTCTAATGTATTTTTTTTTTCTTTTAAAGATTTTTTATTTATTTGTCAGAGAGAGAGAGAAAGAGAGAGAGTACATGCGCTCAAGCTGCAGGAGCAGCAGGCAGAGGGAGAAGCAGGCTCCCCGCTGAGCCCGACGCAGAACTTGATCCCAGGACCCTAGGATCATGACCTGAGCCAAAGGCAGACGTTTAACTGACTGAGCCACCCAGGTATCCCATCTAATGTGTTTCTTACCGATGCACACAAAACTTGCAAATTTTATCCTTTGCATAGTAGAAACCCCCTATTTCAAAATTAGTCCCTAAAACATCTTACTTTCCTTCTTTGCTTTCCTTTAAAGGTGAACTAAAACAGATTTTTTTCGCAGGGAGATGAAAAATCTGTGCACTGATCTGTCTTAATTCAGTCATTCTCATTTATCCAATGTTATTAATATGCAAATGCACAATGCAAACTACCAACTTAAGAAGAAATGTTTGTGTATGGGGGTGTGCTAAGGGGCAAAACAAAATCTCTTGACTCTTAACTTTCAAAAGTAAGAACACCCAACTGATGAAAAACTGCAACTAAAAGAAAGTTCTTTCAAAAATGAATGTATAAATCAAAAAAATTTCATTTACACTAACTTTAGAGCAGTTTCTCAACCAACCTGGCACTGATGACATTTTATGTCAGATAATTCCTGGGGCAGGGGTCTGTCCTATGTATTATGGAATGTTTAGCTGCATTCCTGGTTTCTACCCACTAGATGCCAGTAATTCCTATCCAACTGTGACAACCAGAATGTTTTGACATTGCCAAATGTCCCTTGGGGGAGGGAGCAGGTACAAAATCAGCCCCATTTGAAAATTATCACCATAGATGTACAAGGGCTCAAAACCTCTTGCTAAAGACAACACCTGTAAGACTATAGATTAGTTTTTCATTCACTTTTAGAAAAATACTAAACAGAAAACCTATTCTATGTAAGTGAGAACATTAAATATAATACAGCTGGGATCTAACATAGATTTTGATTATGTCCCACTTAGTATATGCAATGAACAAATAGGAAAATGTGCTCTATAAATAATGGCTAATTATAGAATGTTAATGAGGTCAAGGCAGTCTTCAATCCCTCCTTTTTCTATAAGGACAGAGACCAGAGACTACATACAACCAAATCATCATGTGTACTCTTGTAAAATATAGATTTCCGAGCCCCAAAACAGACCTAGGAAATTGAGGTGTGGAAATAGCAATCTGAACTTCTAATAAGCCTTCCCTAAGAGCCCACCATTAAATTCCTATGCATACAAAAATATAAGAAAAACAGCACCATGGGGCACCTGGGTGGCACAGCGGTTAAGCGTCTGCCTTCAGCTCAGGGCGTGATCCCGGCGTGATGGGATCGAGCCCCACATCAGGCTCTTCTGCTAGGAGCCTGCTTCTTCCTCTCCCACTCCCCCTGCTTGTGTTCCCTCTCTCGCTGGCTGTCTCTATCTCTGTCAAATAAATAAATAAAATCTTTAAAAAAAAAAAGAAAAGAAAAGAAAAACAGCACCATGGACTATCTCTCATCTTTCGTGACCACAACTTTTAACATATTTTTAATCTGTGTCACTGATCAGAAGAAGATACAGAGAAGGAACAGACCAGTCAACTGATAGCAGATGGTGAGGAAGATAAAAGCATCAGTTTGAAGAGTCAGAGGGCCAGGATTTTGGTCTCCGTCTACCACTTACTTGGCCTTGTAGCTATGAGCAAAGCACAAACTCCCTGGGTTTGAATTCTCTGTGAAAAAGAGGTAATTGTCATACTACATTGTTATTGACAAAAAGAACCAAAAACAGATGTGAAAGGTCTAAGGAAATAATACAGCATGATTATGAAAGTTTACTATTATCTGACAGATATTTAGTACTAAGCTACATCTAAGAACAGAGCCATATTCAGTAAAATTATCCAATAAAATATTAATTTGGATATATAAAAAAAGCTGTTTCTAAAGAAACATATCCTAAATATTATTCAAACAATAGAAAATAAAAGTATATCCATGAGGTATCTAGGTTAAACAAGAGAACATACAGAGAAGCAGGAAAATTTGTACAGATGAGAAGCTGAGAGTCAGGCAAGTGTCACTTTATAGAAACAAGTATGAAAGTAGGAAAGATCTTATACAACTACCAAAGAAAAACTTGCTCTAGTATAATATAGCTAAGAAAAGATTTATATTCAATTTCTGGTGCAGACCAACATAAAATAAGCACACTAGAAGCTACTTTTCTCATTGACTACAACTAAAGACTCAAGATAAAAATATATAAAGCAATTATATGAGTAATCCAAAAAGTAAATTACAGCACGCAGAGTGGAGAGGCAAAAATCACAATCTGAGGTACGGTGAACTTTCCAGGTTTTCTTTTGTTCTCCTTTCCTTAATTTTCTTTACTTAAACCTTTGACTCAAAGATGGGTTGAATTAGGGAACTACACAGTAGGCATGGGCAGCAAAACAGACAAGGGAAGCCCAATTTTCTGGTAAGAGAACCAGAGAAGGAGCCCTATGAACTGAATGAAGTGTTGGGGGAGGGCACATTTCTCCTCTCTACTAGCTTTGCCCCAGGGACAGCCCGTCATGTAATGACATGGCCATGGTGCTGATACTGTGGGGACTAAAACTCCGAAGAGAACACCCATGTCTGCATAGAAGAACCAGAAAAAAGGGTTTTTTGAAGAGTAGGGGAGTAATCTCTGCTTGTTTTTTATACTTCACTTTTCTCTCACCACTACACTCTATGGCAATCCTACAGGACTGCCCAACACAGAAGGACTGCACTACACAGAAAAGAATCTCATCCTTCTGACTAATTATGAAAAGTGGCCACCAGAAGCCAGAAAATGTGCAGAAAAGCCTGCAAAATATAGGAGAATATAAATCCACATAAGTCTTGGGCTCGTGCCAAAGCTGTGCGTGCGCTGAATACACCCAAAGAACCACAGCAGTGACTGAGAACTAAGCTATAGCGTCAGCCTCAAAGTAGCCCTCCAATGCCGCATGCAACGTCAGACCCAAAGATCACAGCAAAGGATTTAGAACTGAATTCATGTTGGAACCACTACCCCCAAAAATGAGAAGAATTTGAGTACTGGGTTAATCTCCCACTAAAATAACAACAAAATTACTATTATATAATGGATTTTAACAGGACACAGAGTCTCATAAGATTCCAAAATGTCCAGGATACAGTAAAAAATTACTTGGTACACTAAGAACCAGAAAACTCTAAACAACTTTCAAGATAAAAGATAGTCAATTAATGAATACTTTGAGATGATTCAGATATTGGAATTATCAGGCAAAGACTTTAAACATACATAGTACAACCATCCTTCATGAGTAAGGAAAGTGAACATTCTTAAAATGAAAGAATATCCTCTAGAAAAAATATATACATACACACATACATATATATATATATATATATATAACTGGAAAGTCAACCTGAAGGTTATAAGTAACATACCTAATCTGAAAGAAAAAGTTTTTATAAAAAAATGAACAGACTCAGGACAAAACTTAAAATTCACATTACCAGGATTCCTGAAGATGACAAGAAAAATATTTGAAAAAGTAACAACTGAAAAGTATCCTAATTTGTTCAAAGAAATGGATTTAAAGATTAGAAAATCTCAATTAAATAAAACCAAGGCCAGACCCATCAAAATCAAACTGCTAAAAGTTAAACTCAATTTTTTTTAAATTTTAAAGGAGGGCATATTTTAAAAATATTCGTTTCATATAGGGAAATAGTAATTTGTATGACTGCAGAGTTTGGATCAAAAACTATGGAAGTGGGGGGGCGCCTGGGTGGCGCAGTCCTTAAGCGTCTGCCTTCGGCTCAGGGCGTGATCCCAGCGTTCTGGGATCGAGCCCCACATCAGGCTCATCCACTAGGAGCCTGCTTCTTCCTCTCCCACTGCCCCTGCTTGTGTTCCCTCTCTTGCTGGCTGTCTCTCTCTGTCAAATAAATAAATAAAATCTTTAAAAAAAAAAAACAAACTATGGAAGTGGGGCACCTGGGTGGCTCAGTTGGTTAAACGTCTGCCTTAGGCTCAGGGCATGATCCTGGGGTCCTAGGATCAAGCCCCACTCAGGCTCTCTGCTCAGAGGTGAGCCTGCTTCTCCTTCTTCCTCTGCCACTTCCCCGCTCGTGCTCTCCTCTCTGTGAAATAAATAAGATCTTAAAAAACAAAACAAAACAAAACTATGGAAGTCACAAAACAGCTGAACTACATATTGAAAGTACTGAGAAAAAAGAGCTATCAACCTAGATATCTATATCCACTGAAAATATCCTTCAAGTATAAGACAACTCAAAACATAGTCACACAAAGGAAAATTAAGAGAACTTAAGAAATTCTTCACCAACTGAAATGAAACCACAGGGAAATCTGAAACTTCAAGCAAAAGGAATGGTAAATATCTGGGTAAATATAGGGGTGCCTGGGTGGCTCAGTCATTAAGCATATGCCTTCGGCTCAGGGGGTGATCCCAGGGTCCTGGGATTGAGCCCACATCGGGCTCCCTGCTCTGCTGGGAGCCTGCTTCTTCCTCTCCCACTCCCCCTGTTTGTGTTCCCTCTCTCACTGGCTGTCTCTCTCTGTCAAATAAATAAATAAAATCTTAAAAAAAAAAATCTGGGTAAATATAAAAAACTATTTCCTCCTACTAAATTATGGGGCACCTGGATGGCTCAGTCGGTTAAGCATCTGCCTTCGGCTCAAGTCGTGATCATGGGGGTCTGGGATCAAGCCCGTCATCGGGCTCCCTGCTCAGCAGAAGTCTCCTTCTCCCTCTCCCTCTGCCACTCCCCCTGCTTGTGCTCTCCCTCTTTCTCTCTCTCAAATTAAAAATAAAATAAAATAAATTATGTAAAATATACATTAGTTGAAAGTAAAACTTAAGCATGTTTGGGGAGATTTCATTCTATGTAAAATTAATATATATGACAACCATAACCAAAAACGAGGGAGGGAATAGGGAACTGTATGCATGGAACTATACAGTTTTACTTGAAGTGGTAAAACGTGAAATCTAAGTACACTGCAAAAAGTAGGTATATATATTATAATCCATACAGCAGCCTTGAAAAAACAAATGAAAAAAAAAGATACACCAAAACGGAACACTAAAAATATTCAAATAATCCAAAGACAGCAAGAAAGGAAGAAGAAACAAAAAACAGAAGGAACAAACAAAACTTAAAAATGGAAGGACTAAATTAAATGAATTCAATAATTTCATTACATTTAAATTGAAAGACATTGTCAGATTATATTTTTAAAGAAGACCTAATTATACACTGCCTACTAGATTTCCACTTTAACATAAAAATGTACACACATTAATATAATAATAAAAAATGAAAAGAGATACAGGATACAAACACTACTCAAATGGAAAATGAAATACACTACCTGACAGAGTAGATGTCAGAATGAAGAAAATGACCAGGGATAAAGACGGACATTACATAAAAATAAAAGAGTCAACTCAGCAAGAAGAAATAACAATCATAAATGGGTAATACGATAACAGAGGTAATACAAATACATGAGGTGAAACTAACATAACTGATACACAAATGTTCAATTATACATTTATAGTTGAAGACTTTAACATTCCTCCTTGAAAAACTGATAGAGCAAAGCAAAGAGAGAAATCAGCAAGGATGTAAACACTATGAATCAATTATCTAATTGACATTTATAGGCCTCTCCATGCAAAAAGAGCAAGATGTACATTTTTTTCAAGGGCTATACCATTCACCAAAAAAAATGCCATAAAACTTACCAATTTAAAATAAACCTTACAAAAGCAAACCTTAGCAAATTTAAAATAACTGAAATCATACCAAGCACATTCACTAGACATAATGGAATTAAAATAGAAATTAAAAAGAGAGAGGGGATTGAAAAATCCTCTGAAAAAATCCTCAAATATCTGTAATTCAACATACATGTAAATAACCCATAGGACAAAGAAGTATCAATACAAATTTAAAAATATTTGGAACTGAATGAATATGAAAAGACAACATATGATACTTTGTAGGATGTACAGCTAGATCAGTGCTTGAAGAGATAGTTATAGCATTAAATGCTTATATTAGAAAACAAAATATTTCAAAATAATAATCTACATGCTTGTTCCTTGAAAAATTAAGAGCGTAAATAAAACCAACGTGAAAGAAGGAAGAAAATATTAGAAATCAATGAAATTTAAGAGATAAACACTGACCGAATTCAATGTAACCCAGAACTAGTTAATTTTTAAAAATCAATAAATTTGATAAACTTTTAGCCAGAGTGAAAGAGGAAGAGAACACCCAAATTACCAATATCAGAAATAAAAGATAGGCAATCAATACAGCTCCTACAGAGAATAAAGAAACAAAACAATTTTATGCCATAAAGTTGACAACTTAAATGAAATGAACCAATTTCTTTCTTTTTTTTTTTTTTAAGATTGTATTTATTTATTTGACAGAGAAAGAGACAGCCAGTGAGAGAGGGAACACAAGCAGGGGGAGTGGGAGAGGAAGAAGCAGGCTCCCAGCAGAGGAGCCTGATGTGGGGCTCGATCCCAGGACTCTGGGATCATGCCCTGAGCCGAAGGCAGACGCTTAACGACTGAGCCACCCAGGCACCCCCAATTTCTAAAAAGACACAAACTGTTAAAACTCAACAAGAAAAAACTATATAATTTGAACAGTCCTAAATCTATTAAAATGTACTTTAATTTATAGTTTAAAACATTTCAACACGGAAAACTACCAGGAAAAGATGATTTCAGTGACAAATTACACCAAACATTTAAGAAAGAAATAACAATTCTACACCATCTTTTCCAGAAAGAGAAGAGGAAGAAACATTTTCCAATTCATTTTGTGAGACTAGCATTAACCTGATACCAAAAACACATACAAAAAATACATCAAAACGTAACTACAATGTAGGAATACATACCAACATCTCCCTCAGCACAGACATAAAAATTCTCAACAACATATTAGCAAACCAAATCCAGCAATATGTAAAAAAAATCATGCACCATAACCAAGTAGTGTTTAGATCATGAATTTAAGGTTGATTCAACAATCAAAATTCATCACTGAAACTCGCCATGTTAACAAACTAAAGAAAAACCAATGATCACAAAGAAGAAAACATTTGACAAAACTCAATATCCAGTCATGATATACACTTTTGGTAAGCTAGGCATAGACAAGAAATTCCTTAAGCTGATAAAGAGCACCTATAAAGTAACTATAGCCATCAACATACTTATTGGTAAAAGACTAAATGCTCTACTTCTAAATCAGAAAAATGACAAAAATTTCCACTCTTACCACTCCTATTCATTTATTACAGTCACTGCAGTAAGGTAAGAAAATTAAATAAAAGGCATACAGATTGAAAAGACAATTTTAATTCACACATGTAAAAAATTTCATGCCATCTACAAAAAATATCTCTTAGAACTAACAAAGGAGTTCAGTTGCAGGTTATGAGCTAAATATACAGCATCAATTCTAGATCTATATACTAGCAATGAATTAGAAATCTTAATTTAAGAAAAGATTACAATATAGGACAGCACAAAAAAAATTAATCACTTACGTATAAGTCTAACAGAGTTTCTGTTTGGGATGATAAAAAAGTTCTGGAAATGGATAGTGGTGATGGTTATACAACAGTATGAATATATTTAATATACTAAATTGTACCCTTAAAAATGTTAAATTAGTAAACTTCATGTTATCTATTTTTATCACAGTAAAGAAATCTTTTTTTTTTAAATGACTTTATTTGAGAGAGAGAGAGAGAGAGAGCACAAGCTGGGGGAGATGGAGAAGTAGGCTCCTAGCTGAGCAGGAAGCCAGACTCAGAGCACAATCCCAGGACCAGGGGGATCACGACCTGAGCCAAAGACAGACGTTTAACCAACTGAGCCATCCAGGCACCCCACACCAAGGAAATCTTTAAAAAGATTTTTTTAAATGGGCAAAAGTTTTCAACAGAATTTAGAATGGACCCAAAATGTTATGTAGTAGGTGATGAGGACACTAATCAAGGAGAAACAATATGATTAGATGGGGAGATGACAATTAACTGTTGAATACGCTGAATGTAAAATAATATTCTGGTTATGTACTGATGACTAACAAATCACATCAAAACAGTGGGTTAAAACAATAACAATAATTTATTTTATTAAGGATTCTGGGATTTCACTGGGCTCAGCTAGGTAGCTCCCACTCAATAGTGAATCTCATGTGGCTACGGTAACATGAAAGTTGAAACTCATGTCATCTCAGAGCCTCTTCACTCACGTGGCTAAAGTCTTGCCTTGGAAGACAAACCGGAATTCCCTAGGCATCTATGTGTTCTCTCCATGTGGTCTCTTCACAGAATCTCCACAAGGTGGTTCAGGATAACTGGACTTCTTACATGGTATCTGAAAGCTCTCCTAGAATGAACGTACTATAAAACACCAGCAGAAGCTGAATGGTCTTTTCTAACCTCAACTGAGAAATCCTACAACACTTTTTCAAACGGTTTCTATGGTGCAGTGGGTCACTAAGGCCCAGCAAGTTTCAACTGGAGGGAATTATCGACCCCTTCTTATGGTGGGAGAAATTTCAAGGATTTTCTGAACATGGTTTTAAAACATCATGAATACCTCTAGAATCTTTAGCAGACAGTTTGAATTGAGAAAAGGTATTAGGACTGGAGATAATAAGTATCAGAGTCTTCCGAAACCAGGAAAGAATGAAAGACACAAAAAACAATACTAAATCCTAAAGGAACATCAATATGAACAAAACTGATTAAGATACAGAATGTGATCAGAGATACGAGAGCTTTCCTTAAAAGAAGAAGGTAACAGTTCTAACTGTTAGAAGTCAAACACAGTAAAAGCCTCAAGAAGCTAGTTAATTTCTTAACTACATGATAAGCTGTGAGGAAGCAGTTTAAGTAGAAGAATGAGGGCTGAGGCAAGGCTGTGGTATCTATTTTTTATTTTTCAACCTTTATTAAACTATAATTGACAAATAAAATTGTATATATTTAAGGAGTACAATGAGATGCTTTGATATACATACACATTATGGAATGATCAGACTGCAATATTAGATGCTTGATGACAAAGTAAGATGACTCGTTACGGTCTGCCAAAAAGCACATAAAACAGAAATGGGAAGGGGAGGTAAAATGAAAAAATAAACACTTGATTTGAATGCAAATTCAAGGACGTAATTTCAAATTTCATTGTAAACAATCATCCATTTTTCTTATTCTTATTAAGGGAAAAGAATTAGCAACTTACACTGCTTACTATGTTAAGGCAAATTAGTAACCTTCCAAAACAGAGAACATCAGATCCAGATGGGTTCACTGGTGAATTATACCAAACACGTAAGAAAATTATATCAATTTTCTACAATTCCTTTCAGAGGGTAGAAGCAGAAGGAATACTTCCAAACTCACTCTATGAAGCCAGCATTACATCTCCATCAGAGCTCTGCATGACCAGGCACGTTGTCAGTGAGCAGTAATTTTGAAAGACATCTTTTTCTCTGAGCAGGTCTCAATAATGGGCTTAAAATGTTCACTAAACCATGTTGTAAACAAGTGTGCTATAATCCAGGCTTTGTTTTTCCATTTATGGATCACAGGCAGCGTAGATTTAGCATAGTTCTTAAGGGCCTGAGGATTTTTTGAATGACCAATGAGCACTGGCTTCAACTTAAAGTCATGAGCTGCATTAGCCCCTAATAAGAGACTCAGCCTGTCCATTGAAACTTTGAAGCCAGGCACCGACTTCTCTCAAGCTGTAAAGTCCTAGATGGCATCTTCTTCCAAAAGAAGGCTGTTTTGTCTACCTTGAAAATTTGTTGTTTAGTGTAGCTATATTTTCATTGAGTAGCTAGATCTTCTGGAACAACTGGCTGCAGCTTCTATATCAGCAATGGCTGCTTCACCTTACACCTTTACATCATGGAAACAGCCTCCTTCCTTAAATCTCATGAAACTACCTCTAAGCTTCAAACTCTTCTTCCACAGCTTCCTCATCTCTCTGAGCCTTCACAGAATTGAAAAGAGTTCAGGCTTTGCTCCGGATTAGGCTTTGGTTTAAGGGAATGTTGAGCCCGGTTTGATCTTCAACTTTCTCCTTATCAGCAATAAGGGCATTTCACTTTCTTATCATTTGTGTGTTTACTAGAGTAGCACTTTTACTTTCCTTAACGAATTTTCCTTTGCATTCACAACCTGACTAACTGGTGCAGAAGACCCAGCTTTCAGCCTACCTCAGCTTATTACATACCTTCCTCACTAAGCTTAATCAGTTCCAACTTCTGATTTAAAGTGAGAAACATGGGCGCATGGGTTGGTTTAAGCGTCCAATCTGGATTTCTGCTCAGGTCATGATCTCAGGGTCATGAGATCGAGCCCCATTCCCTTTCCCTGTGCCCCTCCCTCCACTCCCACACACACACATGCACAGTCTCTCTCTAAAAAAAATAAATGAATAACATGAGAAACATGCAACTCTCCCTTTCACTTGAACATGCAGAGGCCATGGTAGGGTAATTAACTGTCCTAACTTCAGTATTCCTACATTTCAGGCAATAGTGAGGCCCAAGGAGAGGGAGAAAGAAAAAAGGTAACAACTGGTCAGTGGAACAGTTAGAACACACACATTCAATGAATTAAGTTCACCATCTTACATAGGTGTAGTTCATGGCACCCCAAAACAATTACAATAGTGACATCAAAGATCACCATAACAAATATAATAATAATGAAAAGGTTTGAAATATTTCAAGAATTACCAAATGTGACACAAAGTCAGCAAATGCTGTCGGAAATATGGGGCCAACAGACTTGCTCAACTAAGAGTTGCAACAAACCTTCAATTTGTAAAAAAAATAGTATCAGCAAAGAGCAACAAATCAAAGTGCGATAAAATGAGGTATGCCTATAATTTGAAAACACAGATAAAAAAGCTACAGGAAGAAAACTAAGCATATTTTTAAAAAGAGGCAATGAATTATTCTAAGAAAAACAAAATACAATAAAAATATACTTGGCTTGGCTTTCCAGTAAATTAACCTGAATAATCATAAAGATGTAAAAAATGACACGAATTATGGCAAAAATTGCTAATTGCCCACATCATACCCATTTTCTCTCATTTCTTTAAAATAAAATTCCAATATTGTTTGGGGTAGCAACAATATCTAAAACACCCAGCACGGGGGTGCCTGGCTGGCTTAGTCAGAAGAGCATGTGACTCTCAATCTCAGGGTCGTGAGTTCAAGCCCTTGAAAAAAATAAATAAAGTAAAATACCCTGCCCTTGCAGCTCCAATGAGGGCATGTGACTAAATTTTGGCCATTAAGATGTAACTAGAAGCTACAGGATAGAATTTATAAGCAGCCCTCCTTAAGATTGGGGAAGAAAACTGGGATGTGCCCTTTCTGCTTCTCCATTTTCCCCTACTATAAGCAGAAAGAATTAGGGGTTCCTGGAAAAATAAAGAGAAACAAACTTTCTTGACATAAGAAAAGTCATTTTAGGCTCCCAGCCATCTTGTGAAAAGATTTAAGAGCAAAGAGCCACTATCAGGACAGGATATAACCTAATCATATCAGGGGAAATAAATCAATGGTAAAATTCCCAGTGCCACTTCAAAAGTTAAGATTGACCTGATACACATCCTTGAGTTATCTTTGCAGGATCTAAACCTCTCTGAGCATTCAGACATGGACCAACTGGAGCCAGAGAACTGATGATTGCTGGCCCTCATGACTTTGACCTGGACTCAGACCCTTGGATGACTTCTTCCCCTCTTCCATACTGTACTCCCTATTGTGCAAGCCTCTTCAGGAATATGTGCACACCCTTAGCTTAAAACTCCTCAATTTTGTTGTTCAGGAAAAACTGCTTTGGGAATGTCCCCCAGTGTTCTCCTCCACTTATTTCAAGTAAAACCCTTTCTTTTCCTATTCTTTGGCTTAATTATGTCTTTTGGTTTAATAATCACCAAGAGGCAAACCCAGTGTTGGGTAACACTGCCACCTACCTAAAAAGCTGACAGTGTGTTCGAGCTCTAAAAGCTCTCTTGGATCATTAAGTGATCTTAGGTACACAGCCATGCTCTCGGGGAAGCAAAGGACAAACAGGGAGCCTGACTCCTTGGTAACTATGAAGTTGCTATCCCATTCCTGGACCGTCAATCTCTAGGATTCTTTTATGTGAAAGAAAAATGAACTTTTAGCTCCTTTACGTTACTGTTATTTCCAGTTTCTTTTATTAGAAATGTAATTCTGACAAATATAAAATAGAAAGATAAATAGCAGAGGGATAGACAGAAAGATAAATAGATACACAGATTTAACTAAAAATTATGACAAAAGAATTTGGGGGGGCCTGAAGATGTAAAATGGACTAAATATTAAATCCTCATCTTGCATAATAGGAAGTCAACATAAATAATGTCCAAAAGAGACTGGGGAAAAGAGTGGTAAAAAATAATAATTATGTCCAAAATAAAAAACATAAGCCAGCACAGAAAAATGGGAGTACATGCCTAAAATACAACTCCAAAGGTATTTGGAAACTAGTACTAAAAGAGTGGGAGTGGATTCCAGCCCCACCAAGCAAGGAGCACACAGCCAGCATCCTGGCCATCGCCGATCAGGAACATACAGTTATTGCCATCAAGCTGGATGGTGTGTAGTGCGCCCTGGTGAGTGAGATCATCAAGCACTTCGAGCACAAGAGGTTCCACCTCGTGGCCATGAAGCTCCTACGGGCCTCTGAGGAACTCCTGAAGCAGCACTCTATTGACCTGAAGGACCACCCATTCTTCCCAGGGCTGGTGAAGTACATGAGCTCCAGGCCAGGTGTGGCCATGGTCTGGGAGGGATTGAACGTGGTGAAGACAAGGCGAGCAATGCTTGGGGAGACCAACTCAGCAGATTCTAAGCCAGGCACCAATTGAGACTTCTGCATTCAAGTTGGAAGGAACAACATTCATGGCAGCAATTCAGTAAAAAGTACAGAGAAAGAAATCAGCCTATGGTTTATACCTGAAGAACTGGATGACTACAAGTCGTGTGCTTCTGACTGTATCTATGAATAAAAGGTGATCAAAGCATCAGTCTCCTGGGGCACTACTTGATGTGTCCCTAGACACAGCTCTTCAGTCCACTGACTTGAAAGTAACAGAATCAATCTTTCTTTTCTAAAACATACTTACCAATAAAGCCTTGGGAAACTGGATAAATAAATAAATAAATAAATAAGTGGGTGGGAGCATGACATTAAGCTTTCATTATATACGCTTTGTCCTGTCTGGCTTTGAAAAACTATTTAAAATTGGATGTTACTACTTAGATAAAAATTAATAACTGAAATATTAACTACTGAATAATTTGATCAGCTACCACAAAAATGTAGCACTAACATGAAGAAATGACCTTTTCCGGGTGCCTGGGTGGCTCAGTCAGTTAGGCGTCTGCCTTCAGCTTGGGTCATGATCCCAGGGTCCTAGGATCAAGTCCCGCATTGGGCTCCCTGCTCAGCGGAGAGTCTGCTTCTCCCTCTCCCTCTGCCCCACCCCCTGCTCATGCTCTCTCTCACACTCTCTCTTAAATAAATAAAAACCTTAAAGGGGAAAAAAAAAAGAAATGACCTTTTCCAAACATAAGTCTGGCCTTTACCCTTCACTAATGGGAGGTGATCTCTAGACCCTTGGAATGTTCTACTTGACAGGAATGTCTTTATTTGCCCGGGGCCTTGGTCACGTGACAAGCCATATCGCATCAGTTCTAACGTCCAGAGAACTGGAGACTAAGAATATTAGCATGGACCTCTGGAAGAGGTTAAACATTAGGTCATTTAGGCAGGGAGTATGTGATCAAGTCCCAGTAAAAATACAAAAAGCTTGGGGAGGACTCCCTGGTTCGAAACAGTCTGTAAGTATTGTCACACATGGTGGCCAGGAGAAGGTAACATCTTTTATGACTCCGTGGCAGAAGAGGTCTTGAAGTTCTTGGTTTTTTTTTTTTTTTTTTTTTAAAGATTTTATTTATTTATTTAACAGAGAGACAGCCAGCGAGAGAGGGAACACAGCAGGGGGAGTGGGAGAGGCAGAAGCAGGCTCATAGCGGAGGAGCCCGATGTGGGACTCGATCCCGGTACGCCGGGATCACGCCCTGAGCCGAAGGCAGACGCTTTAACGACTGCGCTACCCAGGCGCCCCGAAGTTCTTGGTTTTGACTCCTCCTAGACTCTGCCCAATCCATCTCTTCCCCTGGATGATCTTAATCTGTATCCTTTCCCTGTAACAAACTATAACCATGAGTATAAGAGCTTTCAATGAGTTCTGTGAATCCTTCTAACAAATTACTGAAACTCAGGGTGGTTTTAGAAATCTCCCGAACGTGCAACTGACGTCAGAAGTAAGGGCAGTTGGGTGGACACTGTGCCCCTTAACTTTGCACTTTGGCTGACTCTGGGTAACTAAAAAGGAAGGTTGGGAAAAGAAGATAAACATTTCTAAAGTGCCTTAACAGAATCCAATAAGGCTGCTTTTTATATTCATTCATTTAATCCTGATAACCTTAATAGATGATATTACTTCCACCTTATATATAAGGAAATTATATATATAAAGGTCAAGTAAGTGGGACAGAGAGTGCCACAGAGCAAGTATTTGATAGGTTCAGGATACAAATCTAGCCTTTTGAATTCCAAGGCTCATGCACTTCTCATTATACTATGCTACCTCCCTACATCACAAGTTCCTTCATCAATTATTCATGGTGCTAATCTTAATTTTGACATCATCATATGTTTAAATAATCTGTGTGGGGTAGTCTAATAGCAACAATCCAGGATCAGATCTATGTAGTTCTTTGTAGAACCAGCACAGTTCAAGTTACTCTTTTTCTTTTTTAAAAGATTTATTTATTTGAGAGAGATCGAGCACATCTGCTTCCCCAAACAGACATGGGGAAGGAGAGAAAGAGATAATCTCAAGCAGACTCCACATTGAGTGCAGAGGCCGACACAAAGCTCGATCTCATAACCCTGAAGTCATGACCTGAGCCAAAACCAAGAGTCAGACGCTTAACGGACTGACCACCCAGGTGCCCCTGAAGTTATTCCTGATGAGGGAAAATTAAAGTCAGTTCATAGTAATTCAAAGTTAAGTGATGTAAAAAAATATGCAGTGAATCCAACATTGTAAATTAACGTACTACAAAAGTGCCTATATACTTGCAGATTTAACATGGGAAAAAATTAAATAACTGCAAAAGAAACAGTGAAAAGCACTATAAGCACTGAAGTTTATTATAAACAAATCAAAGGAAGCATCAAAAGTAAGTGTCTGCACATTCAGAAAAGGTATTACTGATTCATCACATATTACAGCTATTGTTTTTCTTTGTGGAAACTAAACAAGTTACATTAAAAATTATGTGTAGAATTCAGAAGGTGAATGAAAAAAGTCATAAAACCAGTTACAAGAAAAATATTTAACAGGAAGACATATTACTATACTAAATTCACAAGCAGGAGGAGAAAAGAGTTTCAGGATAAGTAAAGATCTCTGAAAGTGAGCAATTTGCTATACTGTACATGCAATGCATGCATATATGCAAGTCCAGGGTTGTTTTATTTTGGAAGCATAATTAAGTTTTACTTTAGAAAAGAATGTTAAATAAGGACAAAGACTCAAATAAGACTAAATGGATGCTACATTTAATACATAACCAAATTTCTAATATATAGATACTAAACTATCTCATTTTCAATTAGGAGTAACATTCAAAATGGGTACACAGATGAGAAGCAAGTTCTTTTCTACAGTATTGTGATCAGCAAAGTCTACCCACCAACAACAACCCACACCACCCGCCCTGGGCAGAACAATCATACTGGGCACCAAGGATTCCTCCAGGGGATTCTTGGTTCCACAGGAGACTTAGAACAAAGAATTACCCGGGGGAATGGGATAGGCAGTGGTGCACCAGAGAGGGAGTCACGGAGCTTACTTACACGGCAACAACTACATCTCTATGGTCACCAACATCATCCCAATGAGTATTGTGCAAGTTTTAGCATAGAAACAGAGCTATGACATATATCCTTTCTCAAAGAACAGGACTCAAGTAACTGAGAAGGCATGCTATTCAACTTCAGGAAAGAAACACAGAGCAAAATGGAGACCACATGCTAACCACCTAGTTTCATCAAATTATTCATGCTAACCTGTGGCCTAGACAAACAGCCTTTACATTCAGTACAATACAAAAAAACAGTATGATGGCAAAAACATTTAAATGATTATTCCCTCAAAGAATATGAGATAAGGTTAAAAAAAAAAAAATAGTGTGTAACCAGGTCTGTACTCCATATATACTGTTAGTATGGTAGTTAAGAGATGAACAGTGTGGGCTAAAATATTTAAGAACTGTTTTGAAGATGCTGGATACGTAAATGACAAACACAAGACAGTTAAATAATTAAGAACTGATCAGCCGAACAAAGTTTCTCTGATAATAGGTGAGCCCAGACCAAGTAGGATTAAGGTGCATCACAAATGTGGCAGATGACTTGAGTTGAAATCTTCTAAAATAACAAACCCAATGGCCCACATGCCTAAGGCTTCATCTTTGGAAAGCAAGTGCCATTTTATCCCCATCACCAAATCAATATATCCCAGACTAACTTGATTTTTGAGGGTGCATACATTCAGCATTATTATTATACCTGAGATCTGAGTTTTTCTATTTCACTCAACTGAATATTGGACAAAGAACACAGCCAGCAACACGTTAAATATTTCCAATCAAAATCCACTATTATATAATGAGATATATTTTCACATTTTAAAGCAATCAGGATTTTCAGTTCTTGTCATGATGGAGTAGCTAATGTTGGGATACCGTCCTGCTATAAACATCTATAAAAGCTGGACCAGATATAGAAAAAACAAAACAAAAACAAACAAAAAAGCCTAGTTGCAGGCCTTAGACAATAACTGACACAGCACTATGATCCTTGGTAGAAGAGAATCAGATAAATTAAATCCCATATTCACACTGGCTTTCTCCGTAAGGGCATTTTCTAAATCATAGTGTAGAGAAATAGAACCCAAGCAGTGTGGCAATCCTGCTGGAAGAGATTAATGTTTGGGACTGCTAAGGTAGCTGGACCGGGGGGGGGGGGGGGTGTTATTAGAGAGGAAAGAGCCAAAGAGGAAAGTTACAAGAATCTATATAAAAATTCCCCTCTGGGGGGGTGCCTGGGTGGTGCAAGTCAGTTAAGTGCCAGACTCTTGGTTTCAGCTTAAGACGTGATCTCAGGGTTGTGAGATGGAGACCCATGTTGGGCTTTGTGCTGAGCATGGAGTCTGCTTAGTTTCTCTCTTCCTCTCTCTCTCAGATAAATAAAAAAATCTTTAAAAAAAAAGAAATCCCCTCTGGTTCTCATCTGCCTCCTAGGCTGTGCATGCACTGAGTTAGACTCCTAGAAGTCTAGAATAGAATAGCTATTGGGAGGCTATAAGCTAAACAAAGATTTCAAAGCTTGCACAGTTCTGAATAAATGAAGTGCAGACTAGTCAGAAGACAGAGACCTTGATGAATACCACAGGTGTTTACAAGAGACCCTGGATAATCCAAGCCCTAAGAATAAAAACAAAGTCAAAACAGACGTACCTTAACAAAGCCTAAAACTAAACTTCATAGACTCAAAGTGACCCACTGGCAATTTAACTGCCTGCCAGAATAAAATGCAATTTTACTTAGAGGAAGGTAACAATTCAGAGCTTCTACAATAAGGGTCAGTAAATCTTTACAGTAAAGAGTCAGAAAGTAAATATTTTTTAGGTTTTGAGGGTCACGGTCTCCACTGCACATTCTCTTAAAACAACAACAAAACCTTTAAAAAAGTAAAAACCATTCTTAGCTCATGGGCCATACAACAGCCACAAGGCTGGATTTGGCCCATGGGCCAGTCTGCTGTCCACTACTCCACATTACACTCACAATATCCATCACACAATGCAAAATTAATAGATATGTGAAGGAGGAAAAGTGTTTGATAATAAAGAAACCCAACAGTCAACAAAAACAGACTTAGGGGTGATCTACATATTGGTCTTATGTAGAGCTTTAAAATAACTATGACAACATATTAAAGACAACAAAGTCAGAATACAGAAAATAGATTAAAATAGGATATATTTCACCAGAGAATTAGAATCTATGAAAATGATCACACAGATATTCTAGAACTGCAAAATATGTGAAATAGAGGAACTCTTTGAATAGGTTTAATAGCAGAATAAGTACAGGGGAAAAAAAACCCACAGAATTTGCACGTGCAAAGACAGATTAATAGCTATTCAAAGGATGGAAAAAATTATAAGCAAAAGAGAACATATGTTAGATGTGGGATGTAGTCAAACAATATATATACATACATATATATAACTGGAGCACAAAAGGAAGAAGAGAAAATGGGTCAGAAGCAATATCTGAAACAGTGAAAGATGAGAACTTTTCAAATATCATTAAGACATCAACCTACAGATTCAAGAATGTCAGTAAGTACCAAGCAGGATAAACACACACATACAAAACCATATATACCTATATTACAGACAGGTGACTAAAAATCAAAGAAAGAGAAAAATCTTAAAAACAAAGGAGGAAAGGACTTCTCTCTTGTTCTTCAGGAGAACACAGTAAAAGTGAAAGATGACTTCTCAAGAGAAATATGAAAGCCAATGAAGTGGCAGCTTTAAACTACCGAAAGAAAAACCTATCAACACAGAATTCTATACTCTGCAAAAATATCCCCCAGAACATGAGGAGTAATGAAAGACAAAAAGTTGAAAGAATCTGTCATAAAGAGACCTTATTTAAAAAATAATAAAAGTAGTTCTTTAGGATGAAGAAGATGATTCTAGATGGACGCATGGACATATAAGAAATGAATAACTGCAGAGAATATAGATATAAAGGCAAATATAACAGACTACTGATTGTTTAAAGCAATAATAACAACGTCTTACAAGGTTTATAACATATGAGGGGGATGTTAAAATACATAATAATAGCAAATAATAGCAATAAAGCAGGAGGCAGGTAAATGGATTTAAAACCTTCTAAGGTTTTTGTATTGGGGGGGGGGACATGCTAAAAGTATTAAAGGCAGACTTTGAAAAGTAAAGACACATTTTGTAATTTCTAAGGTAATCACTAAATGTCCGATATTAAAAGATTAACCCAAAAAAGCTAGCAGACGAAATATAATGCAGTAGGAAATACTTAGAGGGGCACAAGAGAATCTTTTTTTTTTTTGGTCAGGGAAGTATTCAATGACTTAATCCTGTGGTAGTTCCACAGAAGTATACACGTGCAAACATTCCCTGAGTTTTATACTGAAGATCTAAGCACTGTACAATATATATCATGCGTACTATAACAACAAAAAAAAATCTATATATAACTTCCAGGGCATAGGGAGACTGATCCACAGTACCTTTCTAAAAAGAATCCAACATATCTCCCCAAAACTTAATGGTTTACAGCTACTTTCACAATTATTTTTTCCCATAATATATACTGGGCACTCAATAATTACTATCATTAAATGGGGATATGAACAACCCACAATTTTATTTACAACTGCCAAGATAAAAAATACCTAATTCTCAAAACTACAAACTTAATTGTTTTCTTCTTTACTTTTTAAGAATAAACTGGCATTTTTACAATTTCTGTGTATACGTATTTTCAATCAATATTGCTAGGAAACACACTAGGTGTTGGAAACAGTACACAGACCCAGTACATAAATGAAAATATATATAAAGCAATTAGCATATTGCTATTTTATGGAATTTTAATTATAATATTCTTCTAAGAAAACATCTGGAACTACCGAATAGATTAAGTCTATTAAATCATAAGCAATAGAAGAAAGAAGAATCAACCATTCTAAATATATGAGTCAGACACATCATTACTTCACAAATACTCTCATTTTATTGAGCACTCTATGCAAGGCAAATATTATTCTCTCTTAACAAATGAAGAATCTAAAACACAAAAAGGTAGAGCAATGTGTATAATCACAAAGCTAGTAAGTCTTCAAACTAAAGACTTAGAAATTCATCACTGGATAACTGTCCAGGAAATCTCTCAGAAGTAAATGTCATTATCAGTAACAAACTTACACATGAGAAATGTGACACAAGACCTAAGAACTATATATACACCTCATAAAACATTACAGGATTAAAGAAAAAAAACCAAGAAATAAGATAACCTTAACTGTGCATAATTATAAACCTGATTAATAAAGAGTCTTCTAGTGCTTAATATAATATAGTTTAGGGGAAAAAATTTTAAAGAAAAGCTTTAAAGATCTATGACATACTACAATATCTGAATTTTCAAACACTATGGTAATTGGCAAATTATCACATATTTTTGCACTAAAGAGGACCAGCTGCATTTTAACATGTGATTTTACTAAAAAGTCTTGGTAAATAGTAAATTCTCCTTCAGGGGAGATATTGTTGAAAACCAATCTGAGAGATGTCAAGGTTAAACGAGGCAGACTGGACACAAACGTTTGCTTAAGGCACACTAAAGTAACAGCAAAGACAGTAATCAAAGTGAGTCTATACAAGTGACAGTCCCCTCCATGACCATCTCTCACGCCCCCTTCCAATTACCCATCACTGTAAGAACCAGAAATTTAAAGAAAATGACCCAGGAAGACTCTGGACTCAAAGACAGTTGTTGATTCATCTTTACTGAGCTGAAAACAGCGACATCTACATAAGTGCAAGTCTACATACTCAAGAGTTGAGAGCTCTCCAGTTCCTTTCTCTCACTCAGTTCTAAGAAGACCCAGCAAGGCTCCACAATCTCCACGCAGATGATAGGAGGATTTCTCTTCAGGGAAAAGAAATACTGAACTAACCAAATATTATTACATAACTATTTTGTTTACTGAAAAGATAACAGAAAGGAAGTATCTATGCATGGAGCGGGGAAAAGAAGTGTTAGAGATCTAAAGTCGCATCCTTCAAAGTAAATACAGAATATGAAAACAAAAAAGGCAGGAAAAAAACCAGAAATAATATAAGCATGTTTCTTACAACCATAATAATAAATATGAGAGAGAAACTAAATGTGTTGAATGTGGTTTTTTTCTAAGGCAGGAATCTGCTAGTTTTTGTTATAACATTTTAAAAACCATTTGGTTTTTTAAATTATATACATGAGGGGCGCCTGGGTGGCTCAGTCGGTTGAGTGCTCAACCCTTGGTTTTGCCTGAGGTCATGATCTCACGGGTCATGGCATCAAGCCCCGCATTGGGCTCTGTGCTCAGCAGGGAATCAGCTTGAAAGATTCTCTTCCTCTGCCCCTTCCCTCACTCACTCACTCACTCACTCTTTCTCCCTCCAAAATAAATTTTTAAAAAATCTTGGGGTGCCTGGGTGGTTAGTTGGTTAAGCCTCCAACACTTGGTTTCAGTTGGAGTCATGATCTCAGTGTCGGTCATGAGATCAAGCCCCGTGTCAGGTTCAGCATGGAGTCTGCTTGAGATTCTCTCTCCCTCTCCCTCTCCCTCTCCCTCTGTCCCTCCTTGCTTGTGCTCTCTCTCTCTAAAATAAATAAATCTTTAAAAAAATCTTAAATTGTATACATGAATAAATCAATATATGTAAAACAAAACACTTCTGATGGAATTTGGGTGACATATAAATGATAGTATTTTTAAAGGAACTAAAATATCAAATTTAAGTAGGGCTGGAAAATGACACTTAATAAAATAATAGTTAAAATGTTGACAAGAGGTGCTAACAGACTCTCTCTCTCTCACACACACACACACACACACACTCTCTCTCTCTCACACACACACACACACACACACACACACACACTCTCTCTCTCTCTCTCTCTCTCTCTCTCTCTCTCTCTCTCTCCTGGCTCTGCAATTACCTTGGTAAGTAACCTAATGACTCTAAACTTATTTTCTCACATACACAATTTGTAAAGTCAATGGAACAATAACCAGGGGGAAAAAATATCCCTAAAATTCTATCTTCTTTTACAGATATATGACTATAGATTACAAATAAGTAAGGGTGCCTGGATGGCTCAGTCGGTTGGATGTCTGACTCTTGATTTCAGCTCAGGTCATGATTCAGGGTCATGAGATCCTGTGCTGGGCATGGAGCCTGCTTAAGATTCTCTCTCAGGGCACCTGTGTGGCTCAGTCTGTTGGGCGTCAGACTCTTGGTTTGGGCTCAGGTCCTGATCTTGGGGTCGTAAGATCAGTCCTGTGTTGGGCTCCACCTGGGCATGAAGCCTGCTTGGGATTCTCTCTCCCACCCTCTGCCCCTACCCCCTCACTCATGCTCTCTCTAAGACAAAACAAAAACAAATACGTACGTTTAGCTAAATTCACCATTCTTATATTCTTTAGTTTCCCATCTCAATCCACATCCACCTGCTAACCCTACCTTTGTAACTTGGTTTATACTACTAAATTGGTTAACATATTATTTAACAGACAAAAAAAAAAAAGCATAAGGTTCAGCCAACTAAATATTTATCAACTGAAATTATCACATAACTAAAGTATGTATTAATTGAATTTCACCTTATTTCAAGAGAAAACAAAATCTCTGATTTATGGTATCTTTGGTTAACAACTGAGGTACTGGTATCATTAAAAAATTATCAGTTATTCTTAAGTACATAAAGATAGATAACAAAGAAAATACTTTAGAGAACAGCTTTGGTACTTTTAAGATAATTTTATTTCCAAAAAGTAAACTGAGGGAGGAGCCCCTGGCAAGCTCAACTGGTAGAGCACGTGTGACTCTTGATCTCAGGGTCGTGAGTTCAAGCCCCATGTTAGGCATGGAGTCTACTTACCATAAAAATTTTTTTAAATAAAATAAAAAAGTAAACTGAGGGAAAATTCAAGGTGGACAAAAATAAAAGCCAAAAAAAAAAAAAAAAAAGAAAGAAAGAAAGAAAGAAATTCCTGAACGGGTAAGTTTTGTTCCCTGTGTTTGAACAGTGCTATCTATGAAGCACCTTAGAACTGTACACTGAATAATGTGTGCTGAATAAATTTTCCTCCCACTGATCCTGAGTGTGACCTTGTGGTACCACTGACAAACAGAATATGGTGGAAGTGGTATTATGTGATTTCCAAAGCCAGATCACAAAAGGCAATATGGCTACAGCCTGGCTCCCACTCTATGGATGCTCACCTTTGGAATACAGCCACCGTGCTGTGAAGAAGCCCAGGGCACACAGATACATCACATACGTGTTTAAGCCTCAGCTAAGGTCTTAGGTAATAGTCATATGAGTGAATAAACCTTCAGATGATTCTAACTGCCAGCCTTTGAGTCTTCTAGCTGAGGTCCCATACATCGAAGAAAGTACTATATATTTTAAAGTATTTATTGGAAACATGTTTTTAGTGATTGACAAGGGCACGAGACAGAAAATACATTCTATAGGCTGGCTACAGTAAAAATAAATGGTTGTGCCAAAACCACAGTGAAAATGGAACTTCAAACTAAAGCAATGCTAACAGGCTTATCTCAATCCTGTGTCTACAACGAAGAAAAAAAAGAACTAAAGAGGTTATATCAACTTCTTCATTAAATCATTTTCTCCCAGGAAAATATATAGAAAAGGTTTTGATCAGATGAATACCTAATGGGAAAAAACAGACTCTAGCAACAATGAACATTTCATTTGTGGTATAGAAATCTTTCAGGGAAGGGAATAATTCCAACAGCTAAGATGTTACAAATCACTGCTTGGCAGACTCTAGCAACAATGAACATTTCATTTGTGGTATAGAAATCTTTCAGGGAAGGGAATAATTCCAACAGCTAAGATGTTACAAATCACTGCTTGGTAATCTCCAGAGGAAACTGAGCAGTTCTCCTTCCCAGTGAATACAGAGATGCTGGTGAAACTAGCAGCTGCCCACAGTGGGTATTTCTGAGACCTAATGGTAGTTAGTGGACACAAAGAACAAATACCAGAGGTTCGAACTCCCCTCTTAATGCACAGACTAGATTATTAATGCTGTACAGATTATAAATGGCATAACTAGAGAGCCATTCAAACAGATTAAAATATGCAGCATCTGCACAAAAGTACAAAGCAACTCAGACATTCTGAATGACTTGGGTTCAAATACCCAGAGGAATAAATATACCACATATCCAACAATCAATTTCTCATATTGTTCCTCGTAAGTTTGTTGATGACCTGAAGTAATGGTAGAGAAAGTTTCTAGTACCACATAATATTTATCATTCTAGTAGTAATGCACTCAATTATATTAGAACTGATACTTAAATACATAATATATAATAAAAACCCATAAATATATTAAATATATATCTCTCTAAAGGAGCAATTAGTACACTATTTACTATATTGAAAAATACAACATTCCACTATTAACTAAAGTGTCCAACAGAAAATATTTTGCTGGATGGGAAACACAGCAAATCCATCTGCAATATTTTGAAACAAATACAAAACTAAGTTAAAATAAAAAGTAAATATTAACTAATATTACGAGTTATTATTTAAAGCCCCCCAAAAGAATTGTAATGAGTCAATAACAGAAAAAGGGGCTTATTTTCTTGTATCGATTCCTAAGACATGAGTTTCCATTAACTAAAAATTTTTATGAAGAATTCCCTTCATGAATATTATCCCTTGTTGGCAACCTATACTATCTACTAACAGATCACAGAATACAAAAAAAAATTAAAGCTTAACATTTTGGAAAAGCATATTAGTTGGGTATGTTAGATAATACCCTTAAAGGTACTACTCTACAGTCCCTTTTCCAATGTGAACTGGCCCGGAGTTTTGGTAAAAAAAGATAAATTAGCAATCACGTTATATAGTAATACAGAAAACTTGAAGCTTAAGAAACTGTTAAAGAAAGACGATTAATATTTTATTTTCCCCAACTTTATGGACATATAATTTATAAATGACTTTGTGTAAGTGTAAGGTGTACGACCAGATGATCTGATACACATACAACTGTGAAACAATTACCATGATAAAGTTAGTACATTCGTCACCTCACACATTACCTTTCTTGCGTGTTCTGAAAACATTTAAGATTTACTCCCTTAGCGACTTTCAAGAGTATAGTACAGTACTACTGACTACAGTCACCATATTAGATCCCCAGAATTTACTCATAAATGGAAGTTTGTACCGTTTGACCAATTTCTCCATTTCCCCCACATCCCAACCCTTAGAAAGTATCATTTTACTTTGTTTCTATGAGGTCAGATTTTATTCTATGAGTAAAATCAGACAGTATTTATTTTTCTCTGACTTATTTCACTTAGCATAAGCCTATATCCGTCCAGACTGTCATAAATGGCAGGACTTCAGCAGATTAGTATTTTATATCACTACCCAGGTAACACAGCAGGAATCAGATGGAAGGTGCTATCTTGGAGATATAGAAATGAGAAATGAGGAATCCAGTTTGAATATGGACTATATACCAGCTACTATCATTTTCATAATGTTTGATTTTTGAGGGTGATAGTGGTTCTGTGGTAATATATGAGGTTCCTAAGCTGCTGAAGTACTTACCAGTGAAGTGTACCACTAACTTTCAGAAGGTTCAGAGGAAACACACAGAAAAAGGAAAATAAAGCAAATGTGCAAAATGTTAACAACGGATCAGTCTAGCTAAAAGGTATGTCGGTATTTGGTTTTGTTTTGTTTTTTTTTTTAAGATTTTATTTATTTATTTGAGAGAAAGCACACATGGGGAGAGCGGCAGAGGGAGAAAGAAAGGGAGAAAGACTCCCCTGCTGAGCAGAGAGCCTGGAATGGGGCTCGATCTGAGAACTCTGGGATCATGACCTGAGCTAAAGGCAGACACTTACCCAACTGAGCCACCTACGTGCCACTGTGGGTATTCATTATACTATTCTTCCAACTCTTTTGCAGGTTTGAAATTTTTTAAATAAAAAAAAAAAAGGAACACACCCTTGTATATAGCAAGACAGACACAAGAATGTTCATAGTAATGTTACTGACCAGAGCCCAAAGTAGAAAAAAACCCAAATATACACCAATAGTAAACTGGACAAGTAAATGGTGACAAAAAAATGAATAAGTAAATTGTGGTGTATTCATGCACTAGAGTACTATACAGCAATGAAAATGAACCAAAAAATGTTAGCATACCACATGGGTGAAACTCGCAATAATGTTAAGCAAATAAAGATAGATACAAATAGGATGAACAAATATTTGTTGAGTAAGTATTTCAGACAAGACTCAGATAAGATCAGGACTGTCCTTTATCTTTGTTTAGCAAGTTTTATTCACAGACAATACAAGAAAGATTACAAACAAGATGTATGAATTATTTAGAACAAATTCCTTTCAAGCACCTCAAGCACGTTTATAAAAACCACCCACATACTATTAATCTACTCCACTACTCATACTGCACTATTCGTTTGTCAACTTCTTGAAAGACCCACTTTAAATCAGAACTTATACTAGAAGCTTACAAACCCATACTAAAGACTTTCTTCATTGAATAAGGCTTTTCAAACTGTACTACAATTAAACAGTTTTAGTTTTAAAATATAATCGAAACTCAGATTTATAACCAGAAATTATTAAAAGAAAAAAGATATAAAATACTTACATTAACTTTGAAAGCTTGTACAGTGTTATCCAGAAGAAGAATGTTGCAAACCACCTCCGTATGCTGTCTGTCTCGGGCCAACTCTGATGCTCGTACATTGTAGGTTCTGCCAGCAGGCAATCGGAAACGTGAGGTCATTACTGTCCACACTCGGTCTAAGTTGAAAAAAAAAAATTCACTAAACAAAAGAATAGCTGAAAATACGAAGTAGTTTAAAACACCAAGGTTATTATATAATTTTCAACTAACACTTAAGTAAAAAGCAGTTATAACTTTTGAAACACCAATAAAAATTATAGGTATAAAAAAAAAGATACTGTATATAATTCATCATTTAAACTAAAATTCAAACTGCCCGGAAGAGCTTTATTTTGAACTGTTCCATTGAGAAAACAATACACAAATTGTTCCGGAAGTCATAATCCAATTCAAAATATATAAATTTGGGAGTAGCCAAAAAAGGGGCAGGAGAATATGTTACCTTAGGACGTTGGACATTTACTCACTGATGCAAACATTTAAAAACACTGTAGAATAGCAACAGGAGGGAAGACTGTTTCCCTCTAAAGGACCCTTACCTTTACTAAACTTAAGATTTGGGGGAAACATGGGAGTTTGTTCAATTTTTTTAAATACAAGAATACCCTTCATTTTAACTGTCCTCAAATTTAAACTAATTCTAATAGGATTATTCTTATTATTCTCAAGAAAACAAAAACAAAATAGAAAACATAAGGCTACAGATCTTTGCTTCTCAATTTTTAACCTAAGAGGGGAAAAAATGACATTGCCTGTAAAAGAACAGATAACACATTGGTATCAGCAATACTTGATGTTAAAAGGCAATGAAGAGGGGGGATGGGGGGGAAGGCAATGCATATGAGCTTTCAAGTTCTGAAAATTATATGAAACACAGAATTACATACCAAAAAAATGAGCATTCATGTGGGAGAATAAAGCTAAAGATATTTTCAGACATTCAAGGATTCAAAGTTTAAAATCCACAAAACTTCCCTCTTAAAGACAATTAGAGAAAGGAAATAAACACAAGTATGCGGAATTTTTAAATATGGGTAAGTAACAAGTAGTAAGAAATCTGAATAATAAGTAAGCAAAAAATAATTTAAAAAACACCAATTCAAATCAGTGGTATTCAATAACCGCAGCTGACATCACAGACTGTTCATGTCAAAAGGATTAAAGCTAAAAGTAAGTGTTACACGATATGAGAATTGTATAAGGAAAACAGCTTTACGGAAGCCTGGGTGGCTCAGTCAGTTAAGCATCTGCCTTTGGCTCAGGTCATGATCCCAGGGTCCCAGGATCGAGTCCCACATTGGGCTCCTTGCTCAGTGGGGAGCCTGCTTCTCCCTCTGCCTGCTGTTCCCCCTGCTTGTGCTCTCTCTCCCTCTTTCTGACATAATAAATAAATAAAATATTTTTTAAAAAAAGAAAACAGCTTTAGCAGTTGACTAAAGGGCTAGCCAAGTAAGATTCACCAATTGAAAGACAGAGATTGGTGGTTTCTGGTTCCACATGTTAAGAGCTTGCAAGTCTCCACCCCACTTTAACAAGTAAAAAGTAGAACAGACTGGAAAATCACCAAGGCTGCTTGGATTCACGAGAGAGAGAAGACACAGGGCAAACTGCTGCCCCCCAAGACCAAAGAGACAGGCAAATACAAAGGGTCTCAAGTAGAGACTCATAAGCAGAAACCACCAGGGGAGCCAGTACACGAGTAGGAAAATCTGAACTATAACTGGCAAATTGCAGGAGGCCCAATGTGGACAATTCTGAAAGTTAAAACTCCAGGGGGCCCAATCATAGGAGGACTCCCACAATATTGTGAGATTTACTTCCAGGAATCCAACTAGATTCCCATAGTAAGCATGGAGAAAAGTAGCCTTAAGCTTTCTGCCAGGGGTGAACACAGATGCACATACACACACATACACCAAGACTTTATTAAATACACCAGAGCACTCTGTTCTTCTTAACAACACCTGCCCTTGGGAGAAATTAGTAAACTAAAACCTAAATGACCTGAGGCAAAGAAAAAACTCAACTGCAGCTGACTCTAACCTTCCAGTGGGAGAATGGAAATAACGAACTCGAGTCCACTTTAAGCCATCCTGTCCCATCTAAAAGGGGAAAAAAACCCTGAGAAACCCTGTGACATTCATAGTCCAGAGGCATAGGCTCACTAAAATATTAAGACTTAACCAGAGGATTACAGAATGCTTTTCCTCCCTATACTACTAAAGGCCTACTTACATCAGTTCCTCTTACCATGACATCATGCCTAACTATCAAAAATTTACAGGGGTGCCTGGCTGGCTGTCAGTAGAGCATGTAACTCTTGATCTCGGTGTTGTAAGTTCGAGCTCCACGTTGGGTGTAGAGGTTACTTAAAAATAAAATCTTAAAAAATTTCAAAGGCATACTAAAAGGCAAAAAAAACACAATTTGAAAGGACAAAGCAAGCATCAGAAACAGACATGAAAGGGATGTTGGAATTATCACAGAGAATTTAAAACAACTATGATTAATATATTAAAGATTCTAATGGATATTGTAGATACCATGCAGGAACAGATGGGCAATGTGAGCACAGAAATGGAAATCTTAAGAAAAGAACCAAAAAGAAATGTTACAGGTAAACACATGTTACATGTATGAAGAATGCTTTCTGATAGACATGTATTGGGCACAACAGAGGAAACAATCTCTGAGCTAGAGGATATATCAATAGAATCCTCAAAAATCGAAAAGCAAAAGGAAAAAAGATTGAAAAAAAAAACAAAAAAACCAGAACACCTAAACTGTGGGACAAAAAAAGGTGTGACATAGATATATGAAGAGAGGGGAAGAAAAGAAAACATATTTGAAACAATAATGACGGAGAGTTTCCCCAAATTAATGTCAAACATCAAACCACATATTCAAAAAGCTCTGAGAACACCAAGAAGGAAAAATGTCGAAAAACCTACCTATACCTAAGCATATCATTTAAAAACTACAAATCAAAGATTTAAAAATCCTGAAAGAAGTCAGAGGAAAAAAACAGCTTACTTATTGAGGAGCAAATATAAGAATACATCTAACTACATAAGCATGCAAACAAGAAAGTAGAGTGAAATATTTAAAATGTTGAGGGAAAAAAACCCTACAGACCTAGAATTCTATATCCTGCAAAATCGTCTTTCAAAAGAGAAAGAGAAATAAACAGTTTCTCAGACAAAAAACAGGGAGAAGGATTTGTTGCCAGTGGACCAGCCTTACAAGATATTTTAAAAGAAGTTCTTTAGAGGGAAGTAAAATAATAGAGGTCAAAACTCAGATCTACATAAAGAAAAGTATCAAAGGAATAGACGTGATGTGATGAGCATTGGGTGTTATACGTAACTACTGAATCATTGAACACTACATCAAAAACTAATGATGTACTGTATGTTGGCTAAATGAACTTAGTAAAAAATTTTAAAAAGGAATAAGTGAATGTTATTTTAAAACTTTTAATTTTCTTATTCTTAACTAATCAAACAGATAACAGTACAATACCCTCTACTTGAGTGTGGCAAAGACTTAAGAAATTTGATGAGATTTTTCCTTTCACAATTAGGTGAAGGGTAAGGATTTTGCAGATGTGATTAAAGTTCCAAGTCAACTGAGTAAATCAAAAGAAAGGGTACCCTTGGTGGGCCTGACTTAGGTGGAAGCCCTTAAAAAATTGGGAACTTCCTGAAGTAAAAGAAATTCTACTGCTGGCTTAAAAGACATGGTCTGCCCCGTTGTGAGATGATGACCTGTGAAAGGGGCCTCTAGGAGCTGACAGCCAGCAAGAAACTAGAGACCTCAGCCCTCTATTTGACTGTATTCATAATCAATCACATGAGCTTGGAAAAGAACCCAGGCTCCCAAAGTTTGGTCAACATCTAGATTGCAACTATGTGAAATACAACCAAGTTGCACCCATCCTCCTGACCCACAGAAACTGGGGGAAAATAAATGTGTTGTTTTAAACTGCCAAATTTGAGGTAATTCATTACACATCAATAGAAAACTAATACACGTTTCACGATGGTCCTACTCAATCAACAAACAGTCACCAGAGATAGAAAATATGAAACAATAAGGCACCAGGGTTAAGCATCTGACTCTTGATCTCAGCTCAGGTCTTGATCACAGGGTCCTGAGTTCAAGCCCTGCACTGAGCTCCACACTGGATGTGGAGCTTACTTAAAAAAACAAAAAAACAAAGAGAACCTTCAAACAGAACTATTATAAAGACTATAAACTTTAAGCATTAAAAATATAAATGGATTTCCTCTAATACAAAGACTTATTGTAAAGCTAAAAAGAAAAAATAAAATATGAAGCAACACACACAATCATCTCTTTGTGCGTGTTCCAGTCTTGTCTGTAATGGATATACATATTTCTCTTCTCCCCGGTCCTGCTCTCCCTTCACCTGGGGTGAGTGGTCCAGACAAAGAAAGTGGGCAAAGACTAAGAAATTCCTAAGTAACAGCAGAATCAGCAAATTAGTTTTAACAGTAGGGGGAGCTACCAAAAAAAGAACACTGGTTGATGTTACAAAGGTATCCCAATGTCAAAGGATGGTACAGGAATGACAAGATCAAAAGATACCAATGTATTCTGCCAAAACCAGTCTTCCCCATTTACTGGCACATTTACTTTTGACATTTGCACTTGAACCTAGATTAATGGTTTCAATGAAATTTTTCTTTTTTTTTTTGTCTCAATGAAATGTCTATGTAACTCACCCAGATACTTTCATATGAGATTCTTTCATAGTCTTGAAAAGTATCTCCCTTTAAGATACATACCACTTGACAAATGGCAAAATTATGCCAGTGACAACCTATCTGCCCATAAGAGATAAGAAATAAGATAACAATAAGGCAAATAAGTCTAGTCAGAATTTCCATTACATCTTGAAAACACGCTCCTGAAAGGTTATACATGACATCCGGCTGGCAGGTAAGTGTCTGCTTTTCTCAGAAGAGACACCTTTTCCTAGAGCACTTCCAACTTTTTCTATTCACTTATAAGAGCAAAATGTTCTTTTAAAGACACGAAGAGAACATAACTGTTTAAAGTCCCAGTTGAGAAAAATATCAAATGTTTCTAGGGGGCTCTTCTGATCATCCTCCATGCTACACACAAACTTTCAAAAACTCAAAGAAAGACTATCCATTTTTAAAAACTCTTTACTTTTCTCCTTGGTGGCAACTCACCATAGTCTAGTTTATGTTATCTCACACAACTCTCAAATTGCGGGGAATGCTAATATGCTTTATTTTTTTTAAGTTTATTTATTTATGTAAGTCATCTTTACAGCCAACATGGGACTCGAACTCACAATTCCACGATTAAGAGTTGCATGCTCTTCTGACTGAGCCAGCCAGGTGCCCTTTATGCTTTAAATATTATAACTTTATTGTGAATATTATTTACAAAGTCATGTGCAAACAGCACTTTTCAATATTCTTTTTTTTTTTTAAAGATTTTATTTATTTATTCGACAGAGACAGAGACAGCCAGCGAGAGAGGAAACACAAGCAGGGGGAGTGGGAGAGGAAGAAGCAGGCTCATAGCGGAGGAGCCTGATGTGGGGCTCGATCCCGGATCGCCAGGATCACACCCTGAGCCAAAGGCAGACACTTAACCGCTGTGCCACCCAGGTGCCCCGCACTTTTCAATATTCTGAAAACCAATTATTAACATTAAGCAAATACTGTACTGGGTATTACTTCCATTTTTGGCAAAAACAAACAAACAGAACACTCAGTAGCCTTTCTGCAGATATGCAGTTTTTTAGAAAACTAAGTCACATGTTTTTAGAGGCTACCCAAATCTACTCTCGGACAACATACTTAGATAAACATATCCTGAAAGTAACCCATCTATTGGTTCCATGTTTAAACAAGTGAAGTGGATTATAAGTAAGGTTAAAAGCCATTGTTCTTTACAGACCAGAGAAACCTAAACTTGGCTACCCTAAGTAGGAAATAATCAAACGAAAGTACTCATAATAAGACCGTAGAAAATCATAATTAACATATGTAAATGTTTTATAATAGAACAAAATGTACCTACCCTCTATCCTCAAAATCTCAAGTTCCTTATATTTATGTTCATGAATAAAAATGTTTTTCAGATTTACATGTTTTTTATTTTTAAAGATATTTTATTTATTTTAGAGAGAGAGAGAGAGATAGAGAGGGCACACAACTGGGGGGAGGGACAGAGAGAGAGGGAGAGAATCTCAAGCAGACTCTCCCTCCCTCCCCCCCCAAGCACACAGCCCAACTTGGGGCTCAATCTCACAACCCTGAGAACATGATCTGAGTGGAAATAAAGAGTCAGATGCTTAACAGACTGAGCCACCCAGGCGCCCCCAGACTTACATATTTTTTAAATTATACAATAAGGGGCGCCTGGGTGGTGCAGTCGTTAAGCATCTGCCTTCCGCTCAGGAGTGATCCCGGCATTCTGAGATCAAGCCCCACATCAGGCTCCTCTGCTAGGAGCCTGCTTCTTCCTCTCCCACTCCCCCTGCTTGTGTTCCCTCTCTCGCTGGCTGTCTCTGTCAAATAAATAAATAAAATCTTAAAATAAATAAATTATACAATAAAGCTTTACATACAAACTCAAGTAGCTATTAATACCAAAATGTTCTTCTCAACCTCAAGTCACTAACAATAATGGGCAGAAAGTATTTAAGATAATGTTAACTAGGGGCGCCTGGGTGGCACAGCGGTTAAAGCGTCTGCCTTCGGCTCAGGGCGTGATCTCAGTGTTCTGGGATCGAGCCCCACATCAGGCTCCTCCGCTATGAGCCTGCTTCTTCCTCTCCCACTCCCCCTGCTTGTGTTCCCTCTCTCACTGGCTGTCTCTATCTCTGTCAAATAAATAAATAAAATCTTAAAAAAAAAAAAAAAGATAATGTTAACTAACTTTAAAAGAATAAATTTGCTTTGCTAAGACCAACTACAGAGATGCACTATCTATTCTAAATATTCAACACTCTTAAATGTGGATTGTCACAAGATGTTGGCCTCCCATAACTTACCATAAAACCTTACTAGTTAACACCCTGCTAATTAAGAGCCTTAAATAACTTTGACTATTTAATGTTACGCTCTAACCTTTGAGAAAAAATTCATTAATAGTGATCTTTAAATTTTTTAAAATATTTGACGAGAACAGACACTTCTTCAAAGAAGACATATATAGAGGGTCAACAGACGCATGAAAAGATGCTCATCATCACTTTCCATAAGAGAAATGCAAATCAAAACTACAGTAAGGTATCAGCACACATCTGTCAGAGTGGCTAAAATCAACAACACAAGAAACAACAGGTATTGGTGAGAATGTGGAGAAAAAGGAACACTCATATACTGTTGGTGGGAATGCAAACTGCTATAGCCACTGTGGAAAAGAGTACAGAGTTTCCTCAAAAAGTTAAAAATAGAACTGGCCTACAGTCCAGCAATCACACTACCGGGTATTTACCCAAAGAATAGAAAAACACTAATTCAAAGGGATACATGCACCCCCATGTTTATAGGAGCTTTACACTAGCCAAATTATGAAAGTAGCTCAGGTGTCCATAGACTGACGAATGGAAGAAGAGGTAACACACACACACACACACACACAGAGGAATATTATTCAGCTATTAAAAACAATGAAATCTTGCCATTTGCAACAACATGGATGAAGCTACAGAGTATAATGCTAAGCAAAATAAGTCAGAGAAAAGACAAATACTGTATGATTTCACTCATATGTAGGATTTAAAAAAAACAACAAAGGAGCGAAGGGAAAAAAAGAGAAAGACAAACCAAGAAACAGACTCTTAATTATAGAGAACAAACTGATGATTATCAGAGGGGAGTAAGATGAGGAGATGGGGGAAATAGGTGGTAGGGATTAAAGAGTGTACTTGTTGTGATGAGCACTAGGTGAAGTATGGAATTGTTAAATCACTATACTGTACACCTGCAACTAATATGCACTGTATGTTAACTAACTGGAATTAAAATTAAAACTTAATAAAAAAATATTTCTGGAAGGAAAAAAAAAACTTAAAAGAATAAACTGAGTTTTATATTCACATACCTGAAAAATATCCTTCCCATTAAAAAACATTAGGAATAATTTTTTTAAATAAACAGTATTTTATTTTTTTAAGGTAATCTCTCTGCCCAATGTGGGGCTCAAACTCCCAACCCTGAGATCAAGATTTGCAGGCTCTACCAACTGCGTGTGCCACCCAGGCACTCCAGAAATAATTTCTAAGTACATTACCAGTAGATTCAGTCATACGTTCACATTCAGTCATTCAGCAAATATTCGTTAAATTGTGCCAGGCACTGATATAGGCCCTTGGCATACATCAATGAGGGAAAAAAATCACAAATCCTTATTCTTATGGAACTTGCATTCTAGAATAAAATATTTTATTTTTGTAGCCCTCCTGCAAGCATCCTTCATAAGAAGCCATAAATGCCAAGTAGGCGGAGACTGGTTCTAACATAATTAACATTATATCTCCCTCCAAAACCTTCAACCCCATACCTTATAGGATGCTGGGCACTGAATAAGTATTCCTTAAAGTGACCAAATGAAAAGTATAAGAAATTAAATATATATTCTGGGGTATTCTGATCTTGTATATCTTAGAATCTTAGGTCTGAAATACTTAACTCAGAATCTCAGCATTGTTCCCGCTACTCAGTTTCTTTAGTACTGAGTTACTTTCTTGGGAGACTTATACTTAAACACTTCAGACCTAAGGCATAAATGAACTATCTAATCAGGTCTTGAGACTTCTCCATAAAATGGTATTTTCAGTTACAAGATTTAGTTACCAAAAGACTAAAATATATTCACACTTCTTGCCACATTTACTTTCATTTCATAAAGCAATAATTCTGTTTGATTCTGGAGAATTTTATTACTTGAAAATTCTAACTTTGTGAAAAAAAATATATGCTGAACCTTCCATGATGTTTTAGAAAAAGAAGTTCAAATAAAATTCTCCATTACAGCTTTCTTTTTTCATCTGAAAAGTGTTTCAGTAAAATTAATATACATATATATATAACTGCTTTCAGTGGAAATGAGCCCATCTCTTTTAAAAAAAGATTATGAACTGTGATCTACAAAAATGTTCAGTCCTTTATACTCAATGTACTAATACAAATTTAAACATTCTGAAAGACCTAAAATTATGATAAATCTTTTTATGTCTACACACATTAAAAATCTGTACACATTAAGTCAAAAGAGCTGAATATATATGGTGATATTCAAACTATAAAAGTTACGGACACATATAATTAAGAGACAGAAAAAGCACTTGGGCATATTCACATAATGAGTAGTGAATTAAAACTGTGGGATAAAATATTTTCTATTTAAAATTCTATTAATGTTAATACAATGTTTTCTGTTCAGCAAAAGTAACCACATTCTTTCTGACTTTTAACTTCAAAGGACAAAATGGCAAACAGTTTATTTTTCAATCATCATAAATATAGATTAAAGGGTTTAGGCTGTCACAAAAAGAAACAAATGACATGGCTCAGCAGTAGCCAGAAAGTAACAAGAAAGATGAAATGGGTGGTAGAGAATCAAAGCAAAGGACAAACAAATCTTCCTTGACCTGATAAAGGACATCTGTGGAAAACACAGTTAACATCATACTTAACGCTGAAAAATGGAATGCTTTATGGCTAAAATTACAAACAAAACAAGGATATCGGAGCGCCTGGGTGGCTCAGTCAGTTAAGCGGCTACCTTTAGCTCAGTTCGTGATCTCAGGGTCCTGGGATCGAGCCCCACATTGGGCTACCTACTCTGCAGGCAGTCTACTTCTCTCTCCCTCTGCCCCTCCCTCCTACTTCCTCTCCCCACCCCCACTCTTTCTCAAATAAATAAATAAAATATTTAAAAAATTTAAGAACAGAAACAAGGAGGGGTGCCTGAGAGGCTAGTCATTTAGCGTCTGCCTTCAGCTCAGGTCATGATCCCAGGGTCTGGGATCAAGCCCCGAGTTGGGCTCCCGGCTCAACAGGGAGTCTGCTTCTCCCTCTACCCTTCCCCACTGCTTGTGATCTCTCTCTCTCTCACTCTCTCTCAAATAAATAAATAAAATCTTTATTAAAAAAAGAAAACAGAAACAAGGATATCTATCAGCTCTCATCACTGCTATTCAGACTTGTACTGGAAGTGTGAGCCAGAACAATTAGACAAAAAAAAACAAAAAAATGAATACAAGTCATTGAGATTAGAAGGGAAGAAGGAAAACTATCAATATTTGCAGATGACATAACCTTCTACGTAGAGAATCTGAAGAAATCTACAAAAAAAGCTGCTAGAATAAGAGAGTTTAGCAAAGCAAAATGTAACATCAATATGTAAAAATTAATTGTATTTCCACAAACTAGCAACAACCAAAAATTATAATTTAAAAACAATATAATTTACAACAGCACTGAAACTGAAAACTTCAAAACACTGCTTAGAGAAATTAAAGAAGAAAATATGTGAAGAGATATGCAGTCTTCACAGGTTAGATGATCTGTAGATTCAAGGCAATCTCAATAAAAACCACAGCAGGCTTGCTTGTAGAAACTGACAAACCAATTCTAAAACTTATATGAAAATGAGAGACTTGAATAGAAAATGAAAAGATCGGAAATGAAAATAGTTGAGGGGCACCTGGGTGGCTCAGTTGGTTAAGTGTCCAACTCTTGGTTTTGGCTCAGGTCATGATATCAGGGTCATGAGATCAAGCCCAGCATCAGGCTCCACACTCAGTGAGGAGACTGCTTGAAATTCTCTCTCTCGCTCTCCTTCTGCCCCTCCCCCCACTAGCACACACGCACACTCTCTAAGGTAAATAAATAAATCTTTAAAAAAAAAGTTGAAGACAACTTTGAAAAAGAAACACAAAATGGGAGACTAAATCTACTGATTTTAAGATTCATTATAAGCTACAGAAACCAAGACATTATATTGGCATCAAGATAGAGGAATGAAACAAAATAGAGGCCAGAATAAGACCCACACATATATGGGCAACTAAATTTTGACAAAGATATACAGGCACACATCATTTTATCGTGCTTGGCAGATACCGAATTTTTACAAATTGAAGGTTTGTGGCAATCCTGCATCCAGCAAGTTTATGGTACCACTCTTCTAACAGCGTTTGCTCACTTCATGTCTTTGTGTCACGTTTTGGTTAGTTCTTTCAATATTTCACATTTTTCTTTATTATTATATTTGTTGTAATGATCTGTGATCAGTAACTACAACTCACAGAAAGCTCAGTAATTACAACTCCCAGCATTTTTTAGCAATGAAGTATATTTTAATTATGTATTTTTTTAAAATATTTTATTTATTTTATGAGAGAGAGAGGGGCAGAGAGAGAGAGGGAGAAGTAAATTCCCTGCTGAAGAGGGAGCATGATGTAGGACTCAATCCCAGGAGTCTGGGATCATGACCTGAGCCAAAGGCAGACACTTAACCACCTAAGCCACGCAGGCACCCCAAGATATGTATTTTTTTTTTAGAAATAATGCTACTGCACACTTAACAGAACACAGCACAGTGTAACCATAATTTTAATATGCACTAGGAAAGCAAAAAATTTATCTGATTTGCTTTATTACACTATTTGCTTAATTGTGGTGGTCTGGAATGCAACCCACAATATCTCTGAGGTATGCCTGCAAAAATTCAGTAGAGAGGGTGCCTGGGTGGCTCAGTCGGTTGAGCGACTGCCTTCGGCTCAGGTCACGATCTTGGAGACCCAGGATCAAGTCCCACGTCGGGCTCCCTGCTCGGCGGGGAGTCTGCTTCTCCCTCTGACTCTCCCCCCTCTCCTGCCTTCCCTCGCTCTCTCAAATAAATAAAATCTTAAAAAAAAAAAATTCAGTAGAGAAAGGCTAGTCATGTCAAAAGATGGCTGAAAATAGGCAAAAAAAAAAAAAAATGCACTTCCATCCATACCTTGTACTGTATGCAAAAATTAACTCAAAATGGATCAAAGATCTCTGCAGAACCTAACACAATAAAATTTCTTGAAGAAAACACAGAAGAAATCCCTGGTGACTTAGATTGGGCAAATATTTCTTAGAAAAACCACCATAAGCATGACTCTTAAAAGAATAAATTGATATTTTCTAATTCATCAAAACTAAAACATATGCTTTTCAAAAGACACTGTTAAGAGAATGAAAAGACCGGCCAGAGAGTGGGAGCATATATCAGATTAAGGAGCTGTATCCAGAATATATAAAGAATTCTCAGAACTCAGTATTAAGAAAACAAAGCAACCTAATTTAAAGACAAACAAAAGATTTAAAGAGATACTTCATCAAAGAAGATACGCAGATTGCAAACAGCCACACAAAAAGATGCTCAACATCATTAAACATTAGGCATGTGCAAATTAAAACCAGAACACAATTTCACTACACACTCATCAGGACAGATACAAAACAACAGAACACCACCAACTGTTGCCAAAGACAAGGAAAAAATGGATCTCTCATTCATTGCTGGTGGGAATATAAAGTGTTACAACAACACAGGAAAACAGTTTGGCACTTTCTTACAAATTTGAACCTACTCCAACTCTATGAGCTATCCAGGTAACAAATGCAAATGTCCATATAAAGACTTGTATTTGTTATAGCTAACCACTGGAAACAACATAAATGTCTATTAATAGGTAAAGATATATTCACATGTGGTCCATGTTTATCCACCTGTGGCATACTAATAAAGTGGAATACTAGTACATAATAAAATAGAAGTACTGATATATACAACAGTATGGACAAGTCTCAAAATGATTATGCTCAAAGAAGCTAGATCAAAAAGAGTACATACGATATAAAATTCTAAAAAACATAAAGTAATCTGTGGTGACAGACAGCAGAGCAGCAGTTGCCTAGGATGCAGCGGTGTGGTGGAAGGGACTGCACCAGGGCACAAGGAAACTTTGGAGTAATGAGTATGTTCATTATATTGAGTGTGGTGATGGTTTTATGGATGTATAAATATGTCAAAACTGATCAAATACTGTACTTTAAATACATATACAGTTTCACTATTTCACTTCAATAGAACTGTTAAAAACATACAGTCAAACCACTTAAGAGGCAAAATATGTAGAGAATTTTGACATTCTGATTCATAATCTCCTGGTTATATGACAAAATTTAATTTAACAATGCATATTTAGGCCAGTTTTCTTCATCATGTTAACATGGCTGATTTCTTCTAATAGTGGCAAATGCCAATAATGCAAATTAAAATTTTTAGTATTCAGTTTGAACCTTAGATGTCACAAAATTCAGATAAAGAAGTTGTTCTATACACTACAACCTTAAGACCTGTTATTAACAAAATAAAGATGATGGAGCACCTGGGTGGCTCAGTTGGTTAAGTGTGTGCCTTTGGCTCAGGTCATGATCCCAGGGTTCTGGGATCAAGCCCTGCACTGGGCTCTCGGCTCAGTGGGGAGCCTGCTTCTCCCTCTCCCTCTGCCACTCCCCCACTTGTGCTCTCTCTCTCTCTCAAATAAATAAAATCTTTAAAATAGAAAAGAAAGATGATCACCAGATGTTTATTCTCTTTAACCTGTTTCTGCCTCATTTCCTTCATTTACAAAAATGTCAAAGTAATAGCATTCACCTCAACAGGTTATTTTAGGGACCATGATATAACACAGGTAGTAGTACACTCTAAGCTGAAATACAAACTGACTAATCTTCAAGTGGTTAATTTACTCCCAAAGAATAATTTATATAATTATATTAAATGGTTCTACACAGGATAGCCCAAATATAAAGGAAACAACTTTTTGTTTTCAATTTAGAAATTCTGTGAAATAAAAGGGCGCAGCTTAAAACTACAACACAATTTTCACAATCATAAATCAAACCTTCCATTAATGTCGTAATTCATGCTTGCAGGAACAAAATGTCACTGAAAATAAAATACACTTATATGATCAAAGCAACAAAAGGAAATAGGGAGGAAAAATTAACTGGAAACTAGTCCCATGGCTCAGTATCAGTTTCTAGAAAAGATGAACATGTTTCATGTTACTATTTCATAAACTTTACTTATAGTGGCCCTGGTTACACTATTTGCTACATAAAATGTTCATCCAACTAAGAAAGCAATGAACTGGGTTCAGACTCACATTAACTATAAACCAGAGCATGGTGAAATCTTGGGTATCAATTAATTGAAAGTAATTCAATTTAACTACTTTGTTGGATTCAAATTTCTGTATTTCCACCCATCTGAAGTTTTCAAAGCAGTTAACTATCTTTTAAAAGTAACTTTCTAATTAAAAAAAGAAGAAGAAAATGGAGGAAGCACTTCCAGAATGGCAGCGTAAAGACTTCTGAAAATCCACTCCTTCATAAAAGCAGAAAGAATACTGGCAAACTCTTGGTTTCGGCTCAGGTCATGAGATGGAGCCCCATAATGGGCTCCGTGCTTAGCGTGGAGCCTACTTAAGACTCCCTCTCCTTTGTGCCTCCCCCACTCTCTTTCTCTCTCAAATAATTTTTTTTAAAAAGAATTCTGTAGTTTAAAGTAAAATAATTAAAATAAAAAAATTCAATAAGAGAGCTCAAAAGACTTGAGCTAATACAAAAAAGAATTTGTGAAGTTGAAAATAAGTCAGTTGAGAATATTCAGTTTAAGGACCAGAGGAATAAAGAATGAAGAAAAATAAAGTCTGACCTGAGAGACACCATCAAGTATACCAACATATTCATAATGTTAGTCTCAGAAACAGTCAACTAAAAAGGGGACAGAGAAAATATCTGAAGAAATAATGGCAGATAAATCCCCAAATTTGATGTTTAAAATTTAATCTACACATCAAAAAAACCAAATGACTTCCAAAAAAGATAAACTCAACCAGATCCTAGATACATCATAGTCAAACTATTAAAGCACACACAAAAAAGAAAATCTTGGAAGTAGTGATCTTCGGTAAAATTAAGAGACATTATCTAATCAGGAAACAGGTAGGTCAGAGGGCAGTAAATGACACATTCGAAGTAATAATAGAAAAAGACTATCAACAAGGTTTCAATATGTGGCAAAATAACACATCAAAAATTAAGAATTAAAGATCATTCCAAAGAAACAGAAGCTAAAAGAATTTGTAACTAGCAGATCTGTCCTAGACAAAAACACTAAAAGACGAAATGAAAGAACATCTATATAGTAACTTAAAAAAAAGGAAGAAATGAAAACCACCAGTAAGGGTAACTATGTGGCTAAACATAAATAACACAATAAATGTATTTTGTATTTGTAACTGTTTTTCTCCTGTCTGATTTAAAAGACAATTGCATAAAGCAATACTTAATGTGTTGATGGGATTATACTCTTTAAAGATGTAATCTGAATGACAAAAAGAGAAGGGAAGGTGAGCTATATAGGAGCAAAATTCCTATATACTATTTAAATTAAGCTGCTACTATCCCCAACTGAACGGTTATAAGTAAACCCCCAGGGAAACCACTAAGAAAGAAACTCGAAATAATACAGTAAAGCAAACAACAAAATGGTTAGAAAATATCTACTCAAAAGAAGGCTATAATAAGAAATAGAAGGAGAAAGGGACAAAAGACTAAGAAAACTAATAAAACAGCAGTACCTTATCACTAATAACATTAAATGTAAATGAAATAAACACTCAAATCAAAAGGCGAAGATTCACACAAATCTTTTGTTAAGCCCTGCTCCAATTATATGCTCTCTACAAAAGACACAATCAGATTAAAAGACACAAACTAAACGTAAAAGTATGTAAAAAGATACATCAGAAAAACAGTAACCACAAGAGAGCTCATGTAACTGTACTAATATAAGACTAGTTGAAACTAATAAACAAATTTAACAAAGTTGCATGATACAAACTCAACCTGCAAAAACCAGTTGGGTTTCTATACCTTGACAAGGAATGATCCAAAAAGGAAATGAAGAAAACAAATCTTAGAGCAATAACATCAAAATTAGTAAAATACTTAGAAATCAATTAGACTAAGGAGGCAAAAGACTTGTATACGGAAAAAAGACAAACACAGATGGAAATCCTCTGTTCGTGGACTGGAAGACAATATTACTAAGATGTCAAAACTACCCAAAGCAATCTACAGATTTAATGTAAAATTATCAAGACAACATTGGCATGTTTTACAGAAACAGAAAAATCCATCCTAAAACTCATATGGAATCTCAAAGGATTCTGAATAGCCAAAACAAATCTTAGAAAGAAGAACAAAGTTAGAGATGTCATATTTCCTCAATTCAAAACTTATTACAAAGCTGCAGTAACCAAACAATGTAGTACTGGCATAAAGACCAAGGGAACAGAATGGAGACCCCAAAAATAAACCCCTGCATACATGTTCAGATGATTTTCTATAAGAGTGCCAAGACCATTCAATATGGAAAGGACAGCCTTTTCCCAAACAGTGATGGGAAAAATGGATATCCACATGCAAAGGTAGGAAACTGGGCCAATCAGCACATGAAAAGCTGCTCAATATCACTGCTTAGGGAATTGCATATTAAATTTACAATGAGATACCACATCACATTCATTAGGATGGCTACTGTCAAAAACAAACAAACAAACAAACAAAAAACCCAGAAAATAACAAGAATGGGAACATCCCAGAAACCTTGAAAAGAAGAACAAACTTAGAGAGGTCACAATTCCTCAATTCGAAACTTACTACAAAGCTACAGTAATCAAAACAATGTACTGTTGCTGGAAAGTAAAATGGTGTGCTGCTATGGAAAACAGTATGTGGTTCCCCAAAACACTAGAAACAGAATGATCACATGATCTGATAATTCCACTTCTGGGTATATAACCAAAAGAATTGAAAACTAGGTCTTGAAGAGATATTTATACCCCCAAGTTCACAGCAGCTTTATTCGCAATAGCCGAAAAGGCGGAAGGAAGCAAGGCAAGTGTCCATCAGTGGATGACCGGGTAAACAAATATGACATATCCATACAATGGAATATTATTTAGCCTTAAAAAGGAAATTCTGACACCTGCTATCTTGTGATGAACCCTGACTTCATGCGAAGTGAAATAAGCCAGTCACAGAATAGCCAATACTAGTTGATTCCACTTAATAAGGTATCTACAGTGGTCAAATCCATAGACAGTAGAATGGTGGTTTCCAAGGAATAGTAGGGGGGAATGAGGAGTTGTTTAATGTGTACAGAGTTTCAGTTTCAAAAGATGAAAAGCATTTTGGGGATGAATGACAGTGATGGTTCCACAAAAATATGAATATACTTAACACCACTGGACTATATACTTTTTTTTTTTTAAGATTTTATTTATTCATTTGGCAGAGAGAGAGACAGCCAGCCAGAGAGGGAACATAAGCAGGGGGAGTGGGAGAGGAAGAAGCAGACTCCCAGCAGAGCAGGGAGCCCGTTGCAGGGCTCGATCCCAGGACCCTGGGATCACGCCTTGAGCCGAAGGCAGCCAGCCGCTTAATGACTGAGCCACCCAGGCACCCCTGGACTATATACTTAAAAACGTTAAGATGGTAAATTTTGGGATGTATATTTTATACAATTTAAAAAAATGTTTTACAAACAGTTATATGAAGAGGTGATCTAAGTTTCTGTAGTCAACAAATGTTACAGGTGTGACAGGACATTAATTAGTGAAAATACTGTATTTTTGAATTTCATGAAATTTGTGTTATGTCAGCTTTTCATCATCTGTGATCTCTTTTCTTATTCTAAATAAACAAGTTCAATTGGGATTCTTATTCCACCATTAAAAAAAAAACAAAAAAGAATATGCAACTACTTTTAAGAGTCCTGGCAAACTTTGAAAAGGAAAGTGAAGAGTAATATTAAGGCTCAACAAGTTAATTTGGGAGAAAAAAAGGAGATCCTAAATTTTCCTATGAGTTCATGCAAATAAAAGCACAATAACAAAAGGGTGAAAATTAAAACAAGCCAAATTAAACCTATGTTGTGCTTAATATATCAGGTTCATTCCAAATATAAATTTATGTTGCATAAAGAAATATTTTTTTAAAATTCAACAGTTAATCTAATATTGTACTGCCTCTAAGGGTATACTATTTTTAAAACTTAAGTATCTAAAATTTCTAATATTAGTTTTTAGCACCAGCAATTTTTTACTTATCATCACATACACTGGGCTTTAAAACTACACACGCAGAAAACATACACCATCCTAGAAGCTCATACCCAATGCTCTCAACCTATTTTTACATGGTACATAAAGAGATATTAACTTTATTTCTAAAGATGAAGAAACAGGCTTATCGAGATTATACACTCTCAATGTTACACTGCTACAAAGTACAAGACCTCCTGTCCTAGACGCCTGTGACTACAATCATTATATTATACCTCAAAGATCCATTTGTTTACTTAATCAAATATTTATTAAACGTCCACTATGTTCCAGGCACCATGCTAAGAACCAAGAACTAGAGCTCAAATATTACTAAGATTGTAGAAATTACTTAAAAAATAATTTGTAATTTTTGAAGTGCTACATAAATACCAGACTATATTACTTCTAGTAGTAGTATTACTATTAGTAGTAATAAAAAGATCTTGAATATTAACAATGCTACAACTTAAGCATTCAAGTCTACCAAATGTATATTTTCCTTTACAAGACTGAAGGTCCTTAAAGGCAGAAGTTCTTGTTTACCTTTGTATTTCTCTTAGCACCTAGGACTGAACTTTGTACTCCACCGTATTCAAAAAGTATGTTAATGATACAGAAGCACCAGTATCACTCGGGCCCCTCTTTCCCTTGCTCTCTCCCTACATTAGGTTCCAGAACACTAGCTGACAGATATTTTGCCCAGGCATGACACTGGGAATCCCTTTTGGAAAACTATCCACCAGGTCAGGAAAAAGACATAAATCCTAGAGTCTACAGGCCAACAAAACCACCAAATACGCACAAACTCATGCACTAAGAGTTTCCTGTCAGGCTTTGGGAGTCTCTCATATTTAAAAAGGATGACTTAAACTTTGTGGAGAAAGAAAGATTTAAATGACCATCAACACCTAGCTGGGGTCGTTATGGAGGATAAGGCCAAACTAACTCACCAATGCACCATACTACATCTATCACATTGTTATAAGAAGGTATCTCTCAAATATGTATGCATTAAACTAGTATGTTGATAAGACTGCCAAATAGAATTGTCATCTAGGACTAGGTTAGTGATGCTTCTCAATCAAAGCTGTCTTCGTAGACGGCTTGGTGAAGAGCCAGTTTTTTAATTTCCAATCCATCATGGATTGTGACAGATTGCATTTTCCAAAAACAGCAGCAAAAGTTTCTAGAATTTTACCACTCCATCAAGAGATGGAGTCTATGTCCCCTACCCCACAAGTCTGGAAACACCTCTGTGGCTACCTCAATGAGTAACAGTACAGCAGAAAAGACATACTGACTACTGAGACCAGGTCATAAAAGGAGACAGAGCTTTCACCTGACTTTGTCTAAGGACACATACCCTGTAAACCTAGCCACCAATATCTGAGGAAGCCCAGGCCACGTGTGAAAAGGAGCCCAGGCCACACGGGGACAGAAAGCCAGGCCCCCAACCCGCAGACCTGGTGGATCTCCCAGCTGACAGCCCCAACTTGCCAGCTAAGCAAGTGAACCAACTTCAGTCAAGCCACCACAGCTGCCTCAGCATAGAGCAGAGACCAGGCTTCCCTGCCAAGCCCTGACCAAATTAGATTTGTGAGTGAAATAAGTGACTATTGTTTCAAAATACTAAGTTTTGAGATGGCATGTTTCTCAGCAGTAGGTACCACCAGAACATAGACCAATATAGTCCTTTTGTAAATACAATAAAAGTGACTAGAAAATAGAATTCTTAAAGATACACAAAATATAAGCTCCAATGTTTCTTACTAGATTTAACAGAAATCAAATTCTCTGCCAATGATTATGAAAGTTTCTAAACACTTACTCTCAGTTACTCTACTTACCTCCTCCCAGGCCATGAACCAATCCACAGACAGTCACTTAAGTAGCACTGCTCTAAATTATGTTAAGGGGAAAGAAACATAATGTAACTAGAGTAATGGTAAAACAGGTAAGAAATATGGCAAGGAAAGAAAGTGCTCAATTAAGTAAATATTTTAAAAGCTTTGAAATCCATTATACTACATTAATTTCCCTAAGAGTAAAGGTGTCCTGATTAAATACCAGGGAGGTAGATGGACTAGTCTATCAAAATGGGAGTCATTATAGTTCAGAATACTACATCTAGTCCTCCCTTACTTTGATATCATACTCACATGAAAGCTTCTGATCTCATTCTCTCTCCCTGTCTTGTGTGTATGTGCACACACGCACACATGCATACAGAATATGACAAAATTGTAACAACTTTTTCCCCAGCTTTATTGAAATATAATTAACATATAACATTCTGTAAGCTTAAGGCATATAACCATGATGACTTTATACATGTATATACTGTGAAATGATTACCATAAGGTTAGTTAATACATGCATCACTTCACATAATTATAATTTTTTGTGTGTGGTATGAACATTTAAGATCTACTCTTAGCAACTTTCAAGTATATAATACAGTACTATTAACTATAATCACCATACTGAATATTAGAACACCCAAACTTATTCATCCTATAACTGTAAGTTTATACTCTTTGACCAACCTCTCCCAATTTCCCCACCCACCCCCAACTCCTGGCAACCACAACTCTATTTTCTGTTTCTATGACTTTGGCTTTTTTTTTTTTAAAGATATTATTTATTTATTTGACAGAGAGAGAGAGACAGCCAGCGAGAGAGGGAACACAAACAGGGGGAGTGGGAGAGGAAGAAGCAGGCTCCCAGCAGAGGAGCCCGACGTGGGGCTCAATCCCAGAATGCCGGGATCACGCCCTGAGCCGAAGGCAGACGCTTAACGACTGAGCCACCCAGGCGCCCCATATGACTTTGGCTTTTTAAAGATTCTGCACTTAAGGAAAATCAAAAGTTACGCGTTTTTCTTGTCTCACTTATTTCTCTTAGCATAACGCCTTCAAGGTCCATCCATGTTTTGTTTGTTTGTTTTAAAGATTTCATTTATTTATTTATTTATTTATTTATTTGAGAGAGAGAGAGAAAGAGACCGTGCAAGAGAGAGAGAGCACAAGCAGGGGAAGGGGCAGAGGAGGGAGAAGCAGACTCCCCGCTGAGGGGAAGGGGCAGAGGAAGAGGGAGATACAGACTCCCCGCTGAAGAGGGAGCCCGGGGTGGGACTCAATCCCAGGACCCTGGCATCATGACCTGAGACGAAGGCAGACACTTAACCAACTGAGCCACCCAGGTGCCCCAAGGTCCATTCATGTTATCACAAACAGAAGGATTACTTTCTTTCCGATGGCTGAATAATACTCCATTGTGTGTATACACACACACACACACACACACACACACACATCTACTTTATCCATTCATCATGGACACATAGGTTGTTTCCATTTCTTGGATATTGTGAATAATGCTGCAATGAACATGGCAGTACAGATATCTCTTTGAAACAGTAATTTCATTTCCTTCAGATATGTAACCAAAAGTGGGACTGGTGGCTCATACGATACCTCTATTTTTAATTTTTTGAAAAACCTCTATTCTGTACACTCCCAATAGTGTACTAGGGTTCCCTTTTCTCCACATTCCTGCCAATACTTGTTATCTCTTCTCTTTTTGGAAACAGCCATTCTAACACATGTGAGGTGATACCTGTTGTGGCTTTGATTTCTACTTCCCTGATCACTGGTGATGTTGAGCGTCTCTTCATATAGCTGCTCATTTGTATGTCTCCTTGGGAAAAATGTCTATTCAGGCCTTCTGTCCATTTTTAAATTGGAAAGTTTTTTGCTATTGAGTTCCTTACAGATTTTGAATATGAAGCCCTTATCTGATCATTTGTAAATATTTTCTCCCATGCTGTAGGTTAACTCCTCATTCTGTTGATGGTTTCTTGCTGTGTAGAAACTTTTTAGTTTGATGTAGTCTCTTCTTGTTTATTTTTGCTTTCACTGCTTGAACTTTTGGTGTCAAAAACCAAAGAATTATTGCCAAGACAAACATCAAAGGTTTTTCCCTGTTTTCTCCTAAAAGTTATAGCTTCAATCTTTACAATTAAGTCCTTAAGCCATTTAAAGTTAATTTTTGAGGGTGGTATAAAACAGGGTTCAAGTTCATTCTTTTGCATGTGAATATCCAGTTTGCCCAACACCATTTATTGAAAAAACTATCTTTTCCCCACTGAGTATTCTTGACTTGCCTGTCAAATATTAGCTAACTGTATATCCATGGGTTTATTTCTGGACTCTTAATTCTATTATATTGGCCTATGTGTTTGTTTCTATGCCAGGACCATACTGTTTTGATCACTACAGCTTTGCAGTACAGTTTGAAATCAGGAAGTGTAATATCTCCAACTTCGTTCTTTCTCAAGATTGTTTTGGCTATTTGGGGTCTTTTGTGATTCCATAAAAATTTTAAGATTATTTTTGCTATTTCTGTGAAAAATGACATTGGAATTTTGATAGGGATTACACTATATCCATAGATGGCTTTGGCCATATGGACATTTTAACAACGTTAATTCTTCTGATCCATGAACACAAAATATTTTTCCATTTATTTGTGTCCTCTTCAATTTCTTTCATCAATGTCTTCAAGTTTTCAGTGGACAGATCCTTAACCTTCTGGATTAAATTTATTCCTAAATATTTTATTTATTCCTAAGTTTTTGATGCTATTATAAATAGGAATTTTTATTTCTTCTTCAAATATTTTAAGTGTAGAGAAATGCCAATAATTGTTGCATATTGATTTTATATCCTAAATTACAAGTGGACTGAAAATCAACAGAATTTTATTGCTTTATTTTGTTTAGCATAGACTATTCTTTCTAACCTCTCCCAACAGCTTCCCAAGTCAAGTTTATAAATCAATATTCAAATGAAATACTACTGCAAAAAATGAATGAATGGAAATGAGTGCAAATGAGGGGCAAAGCAGCAAAAATCAAGCACCCATTTAGCCAATTATTAAGCTCTCAAAATGCAAATATTTCCGTTACTCTGCTGCACTCGTAAGGAATTTTGCAAGAAAAGGCTTCACAGCCTAAGGCAAAGGTCTCGTTCTTTTCTATCAACAACTGCTGTTACACTAGTAAACCTGATAAACCACAGTTTCACTATAAACTTTAACATTCTAATTCTGCTACTTGCTAGCTCTGATCTACCTTGGAATAGTCAATATATTTTTCTGAGCTCCAATTTCTTCATCTGTAAAAAGATAAAAACCTTGTGTGATCTACAATCTGCATTGTCCTATACAGCAGCCACACTACATAAAACAATTAAACACTTGAAACGTGGATCATCTAACAATTTTTTAAATTAAGTTAAATTTATTTTTTTTTTAAAGATTTTATTTATTTATTTATTTGACAGAGAGAGACAGCCAGCGAGAGAGGGAACACAGCAGGGGGAGTGTGAGAGGAAGAAGCAGGCTCCCAGCAGAGGAGCCCGATGTGGGGCTCGATCCCAGAACGCCGGGATCACGCCCTGAGCCGAAGGCAGACACCCAACGACTGCGCCACCCAGGCGCCCCTTAAATTAAGTTAAATTTAAATGCCACATTTAGCTAGTAGCTGACCTACTCGGCAGTGCGGGACTAAATGATCTTTAAGTTCCCTCCTAGTTCTAAAATTCAAACATTTTTTAAAATTGCCTTTCTCCTTAAAATGGAATAAACGAACTGTAAGTTAAGTAGACACCACAACCACACAAGGGGCGGGGGGAAGATCCTAGTAACTACCAAACACAATATTCTTGACTAGGGTTGACAAAATCTTTTTCTTTCCCTTTTTTTTTTTTTTTAAACATTTTATTTATTTGGGATGTCTGGGTGGCTCAGTCAGTTAAGCGTCTGCTTTTCTGCTCAGGTCATGATCCCAGAGTCCTCGGATGGAGCCTCACATCGGGCTCCTTGCTCAGCGGGGAGCCTGTTTCTCCTTCTGCCTGCCACTCCCCCTGCTTGTGCTTCCTCTCTCTGACAAATAAATAAATAAAATCTTTTTTAAAAAATTATTTACTTGACAGGGGGAAAAAGAGAGAGAGAGAGAGGACAAGCAGGGGGAGTGTCAGGCAGAGGGAGAGGGAGAAGCAGGCCCCCAGCTGAGCAGGGAGCCCCACGCGCTGGACTGAATCCCAGGACTCTGCAACAAAATTTTTCTGTAAGGAACTAGACAGAAAACATTTTCGGTGTTACAGGCCATACAATTTGGGTCACAATTACTCAACTCTACCTTTGTAGCATAAAAGCAGCCATAAACTATGTAAACAAATGAGTGTGGCTGTGTTCCGATAAAACTATGGATACTGGGGTGTCTGGGTGACTCAGATAGTTAAGCGTCTGCCTCTGGCTCAGGTCATGATCCCAGGGTCCTGGGATCAAGTGCTGCATCAGGCTCCCTGATCAGCGGGGAGTCTGCTTCTCCCTCTACCCCTCCACACCCCTCCCCCCCACACTTGTGCTCTGTCTCTCTCTCTCTCTCAAGTGAATAAATAAAATATTTTAAAAAGAAAAACTATGAGGGCGCCTGAGTGGCTCAGTTAAGCATCTGCCTGTGGCTGGGATCATGATCCCAGGGTCCTGGGATGGAGCCCTGCATCAGGCTCTTGCTCAGTGGGAAGTCTGCTTCTCCCTCTCCCCCCTTTCCACCGCTTGTGCTCCTTCTCTTTCTTGATCTCTCTCAACCAAATAAATAAAATCTTAAAAAAAAACCCAAAAACCTATGGATACTAAAGTTAAAATTTCATATAATTTTCAAAACTCAATAATGTTATGAAATATTCTTTTAACTTTTTCCCAACTATTTAAAAATGTAAAAATCAGCCGTGGTTCATGGGCTATACAAAAACAGGTGGCAGGTTAGACATGACCAGCAGACCATAGTTTGCTGACACCAGCTCATAACACTATACCTACAACAGCATTTAATCTGAGGATAAATCAAAGAAATGTAAAAAATAAACTTGAATTTTACTTAGTAAGTTTGTTGTCTGCAAGTTGGTCTTGTTGCAGCATTCTGAAACTATTTTGGGTGTACAAATGAACAAATACATTAATGTTACTGGGAGCCAGAGGTCCCACTATAGGAGACAGGAGGTCAGACATGGCATGGAAGAAGGTCCTACTGCTGGGACTGGAATGAGAGATACTGATAGGATTTCATTTTAAATATATACATATTTGCATCTCCATCCACTATTAGAACCTAGAAGCAAAAATACTTCAGTAACAATGAACATATGTAATGCCCTATATACTTTTCACACTAAAAAGAAATTTTAAGGACTCCTTGGGAAAAATATATATAATATATATAAAACTGAAAGGGCCAGATTCTCTTTGGACAGAGCTATGAAAACTATGAACTATAAAACTGATACCTCATGGAAGGAAAAAAAAATCAAATACAGCAACAGTTTTGCTCTAAAATTTAGCCCACAAACAATATTTACATAGTAATTACTATGCAATAATTTATACGAGAAGCTTCTTATTTGAGAAACCATATACAACAACAAAACTGTATCCCAGATAATCACATACAAATCAATCACTTGAAACATGAATGCATAGCACTGGGGCCTGCACATTGATTTACTGATGGACAGGCAACATTTTCCAAATGTCCTCTATTCAACTGTTACTGACCCACTAATAATGCTGAATTACAATGTCAAAATAAATTTGAAATTCACTCTAAACTATAAACACTGGAATATAATTTGAACCATTTCTTGTAGCAAATTTATTTGAGGCTTTTCCTTTCTCTCTCTCTTTTTTTTTGCTATTGAATCTTTTACATCTCATTATTTCCTATTTATATATTACAATATTTAAAGTACCATGTGACTCCGTGTGTGTGTGTGTGTGTGTGTGTGCGAGAGAGAGAGAGATACAGACACCTAGACCTGCTTAGGCCCAGAAACAGGTCCCTAATCCTGTGCCTTCAATACACCTGTTTATTCATGTAAACATGTCAACAGCTCCCAGTTGCCAGATACAGTACTAGATGCTAGAGATATAAATATATATTCACCCAGATCTCCTCCCTCAGTAAGCTCACAGTCTACTTGGGGAAAGACACTTTAAACAGTCCAGTAAAATAATATACTAAAATAGATATAAACAAATGGTTTTAGTGAGTCAAAAAACTACTATCTCTTTCTCCTGTCTGTAGCTTATGACCTAAGCACTAGAAACAACTTGGCAGCACTAGTTCTTTCCCACGCTCTCCCTCCTCACTTTCTAAATGTGTCTGTTCTTTAGTCCCCTACACATGACACACCAACAATAAAGTTAACCTTTTATACAATAAACAACAATAAAGTAGATCTTTCATAATGAAAAATTTTTTTTTTCTTTGTCCAAAAGGTCCAGCCATGTAGTGTATGAAGTCATCATCTTTCAGGTTTTGGTGCTCCGTTTTTCTTCAACAAAAATTATTTATTAAGTTAGGGGTTTAGTGTAGAGCATTTTTAGACGGAAAAAACATAACCTCTAGAATTTTCACCCTTTGTTTAGAAAGCAACTGTTTCCTATAAGCAGAGTTTTCTTTGTAACTGAACACAAACCATAGTGCTTATAGCACCTAAATGTTTAACTAAATGTTTCAAACTGTTGGTTGCGACTCACTGGCTATGAAATCAACTTAGTGAGTCAAAAGCAATATTTTTTTCAACAAAAGAGAACACAGCTGACTCTTGAACAACAAGGGTTGGACTGCACAGGTCCACTCACATGCAGCTTTTTTTCGATAAACACAGTACAATTCTGTAAATGTATTTTCTCTTCCTTATGATTTTGTTAATAACATCTTCTTTTCTCTAGCTTACTTTATTGTAGGAATACAGTACATAAGACATAGAACATACAAAATATGTGTTAAGTGACTTTATTGGTAAAGCTTCTCGACAACAGTAGGCTACAAGCAGTTAAGTTTTTAGAGTCAAAAGCTATACATGGATTTTTGACTACACAGGGGTCAGCACTTCCTAACCCCCATGCTGTTCAAGGGTCAACTGTAGAATAGGAGCTATCAAGGGGTGCCTGGGTAGCTCAGTGGATTAGGCGTCTGCCTTCGGCTCAGGTCATGATCCCAGAGTCCTGGGATCAGGCCCCACATCAGGCTCCCTGCTCAGTGGGGAGGTTTAAGGTTCAAATCCTCACTACCTTTACGACCCTGGACAGTTACTAAACCACTCTGTGCCTCAGTTTCTTAATATGGGTTGCTAAGATCATTAAATGAAATAATACATAAGAAGTCCTTAGCACAGTTCCTGACACTTAAAAGCACCTAATAAATGTTGGCCATTATTATCATCATCACTGGGTACAACCTCTCTAAATATTCAAAACTGACTTTAGGAAAAATTTGGAAATACTTATTATACTTTTATTGAAATATTCTAGTTACACCAGAATTAAAACAGAATACTGGTTATTAAAAGCCTCAGAAACCAGAGAATGTCCAAGGAACACCAGTAACGCAGCTGGATGGAAGACAATTCATCAGAACAATAACAATTAAACCTGTAAAGATATTTGGGACTGTAATGTGAAGGAGTTTGCACTAATTTGGGCAATAGGGGTATAGGCCAGGGATCAGCAAGCTATGGCCCACAGGCCACATCTGTTCACTGTTTGCCTATGGGCCATGAATGAAGAATGGTTTTTACAGGGGCACCTGGCTGGCTCGATCAGCAGAGAATGTGACTCTTGATCTCGGGGTTGTGAATTCGAGCCCAATGTTGGGTGTAGAGATTACCCCACTTAAGTGAAATGTTATCCCATAAAAAAAGGAATTCTATTCTTTCCATTAGTAAACCAGTATGACAAAAAGAAAAAAAAAATTCTATCATTACTGTTATATTTTGATTTCATTAATAAAAGCCTGTGAAAAAAATTTTAAAAGCCTCATTCATTTGTCTATATGTTAGACAATTAGATAAATGTTCCTCCTTATTTTCCTCTAACCCTTTCCTTGTTCAATGTTATCTACCAACTGTCTCAAAATGTGCCAGGGTAAGGAGAAGCAACACAAACATATCGACAAATTAAAGAAGACAGAGGCCCCTGTCCTTATGGAGCGTCCATTCTAGTAAGTAAAGAAAAAAAATTATAAAGTAAGGTGGTGAGCAGGGAATGTGGAAATAGGGATGCAACTTTAAAGAGGATATTCAGGAAAAGCATGACTGAGAATTTCACTTTTGGGCACACTTGAAAGGAAGTAAGAGTAAGCCATGGAGATAATACTCTGCCTGGAACACTTGGGAGAAAGGTATTCTAGGCAGAGGGAAGAACAATCAGAAAAGACTGAAGTGTGAGCATACCTGGGGTGTTCCAGGAACAGCAAAGAGGCCAGTGCACCTTGAGAAAAGTGAACAAGAGTGGTCAGAGATGAAGTCAGAGACAGCAGCACCCGCAGATCATGTAGGGCCTTGTTGGCGACGGTAAAAACTTCAAGCTTTTAAAATAAGAGAGGAAGCCATCAAGGCACTTCGGGCATAGGAGCATGGTCATCTCCCTTATACTATAAGGAGATGAGCTTTCAAATCACAGCATTTCCTACTGATACGTTAGATACAAAAAACTTAGAATATGTCACAAGTGGCTACTGTGCTAACAGAACCAATTAGTATCTACAATATTGTAAACTAGTAAGAAAAAAAAATCAAGACCCTAGCAGATTAATGAACAAATTTGAAGAATGTATGCAACAAGAAATTAGTAAAATACACATGAAAAAAGGTTCAACTACATTATTGCTAAAAAGAAATACAAAATAAAACAAAGTACCATTCCCAATGCTAGGGAAGGAAATTGGTGGTAGTGCAAATTGGTTCAGGTCTACAATCCTGTTATCTGAAACCACTGGTTTGAAAACAGTTATGAATTTCAGAATATTTGGATGATAGAGAGGGGATACTGTATAAATGCCTCGTATTAAGTAAGATTCATGGTTGGGTCTAGGATAACACCCTCTATTATTCATAAAGCTATTTAAAATGTCCTTAGAGTACCTTAGAAATGTTTGATATAAGTGGAACATAAAGTCTCAGCAGCCTCACATCAGTTTAGGTCAAGTTTAGCTGTCAAATTAGTTATAAAAAGTTTTATTTCTTAGGGCCTTGGGGGTCTCAGAATTGCATATAACTATTGACCTAACTGTTTTGTAAATAATTATGTGAACACAGATCAAAACCCATAAAAATAGCTACATGCAAGGTGGGTCACAATATCATAGTCACCTAAAAACTTTTCCAAATCACAAAACCCTTCCCAATGAAGATTCCCCATTTCCCTAGCAGTTTCTATAGTAAGCACAGTAACTGACCACAGAATATATTAGGCTGGAAAAGGTAAGTTGGAAATGTAAATAAACCAAGTACAGAGATTTTTTAAATTCCAATGTAAATAGAACAATTTGGAAATCCTTGAAGTTTGTAAAAATATTTTACTTCAATTCACTAAGAAATAACTAAAAAAGAAAAAGAACATCAACATTACTATAAAAATATTTCCTAAATAATTTTCACTCCTTGGAAAACTCATTCATTCTACTCAAAGAATACTCTGTATTAAATTAGCACCTATTACATACAAGGCACTGTGAATACCATGAAATATGGAAGTGAGGCTTGAAGAGGCAGACAGGCTGACCATGAGTTTAGATTTTATCTGACAGGCAGATGGAGAGGCAATAAAAAAATTCTGAGCAGGGTGTATGTAATGGGACGCATGTGAATGTCAGATCACTCTGGCTACAGTGCAGAGGACGATTAAAAAGGGCAAAGCCAATGGCAGAATGCACTTTAAGAAGACATTTTAAAAGTCCAAACAAGACATGATAAGTTTTAAAAGATCATCCCCCAAAATTTCAGAAGTTTTGCCCAAGCTTCATATTGCCAAACTGAAGCTCAAGTGGAACAAGGATGCAGCAGGAAAAATCAGAGAAAGCGAAACTCAGCAATAACAAGAGGTAATCTAGACAGTTAAAAAAACAGTATCCACAGCTATAGTAACAAGCAATAGGCAGCGATCCCAGCAAGTGGGGCCTATGTGGTCGAGGTCAGATAGGCAGATACCCCAGCAATCAGGAAAAACATAATAGGGAAACATGCCTAATTTCATGGTTCTTGATGAAAGGCGTATAGCAGATAGCAAAGAGCTCCAGCTATAAGACTAGAATTCAGGAATTCAAAAATAGGAGACAGAAAATAGGACAGCAGCAGAAAAGATACAGATTCTGGACTCAAATTAACCTACTTTCAAAACCTAAATCTGCCATTTTCTAGCTGTGAAAGTCTGAACAACTCAGCTTTTTGAGCCTCAACTTCATCTATATATAGAAAGGGGATAACACTATCTATTCTACAGGGTTGCTGAGGTAATTAAATGAGATATTATATTTTAAAACACCCAGTAGAGTTCAACAAATACTAGTTTTACCCCTTTCTCTTTTCCTTCCATTATTCATCTAAGCTACTACAATAAGGAAGTCTTTTGCTTGGCCACAAAGTAGGAAAGGCTTCTCTGACTAAGCATTAGAGGACTTCAGGCACAGAAAGACAGATCACTGATGCAAAATGCCTCATAGAAGCACTAATTCATACAGAAAAGTTGAAACAGAATGAGTTGCACAAGTAAAAGGGCCTAAAAAACTGAAATAGAGTAAAAGTTTAAATAATTAGAATCTGTTAGCCTTAATAGCATATCCACAAAGAGAACATGTCATAATATAAAAAAAGAAAAAAGGGGAGAGCTCCCTGTATATTGAAGTCAAAGGATCACCAACATATATTTTAAATGAAAAAGCTGTAATATAAAATATTAATACAATATGTTGCCTTCTACATAGAAAGTAAGGGAAATAGTGATCTATATTTATATTTTGTTTCTATTTGCAAAAATACTGGTAAAATATAGAAAAAATGAAAGTGGTTACCTATAGAGAGCAGACAAGGCAGGGAAAGAGGAGTATGAGACTCTCAGAACATGACTTTTTATATTATTTTGAAACTGAATCAAATAACTTTATTACCAATAAAAAAAGAAAATTTAAACAAATTTTTAAATACTTGAGAAGTCTGAGTTTTGTAATATGTTCTGCTATACTTATTAATTAGGACTTACCTGTATACCTTAGCTGTATACTAAGAAAGTTAACCATGACTTATCTGTATACATTCCTAGCAGTATAATAGATTTTAGGTTCCTCCCAAGAAAGAAGTATAATCTCCTTGAAGATAAAGATCACGTCTTATTCATTCTGCAACCCCACTTCCAAGCACAGTGCCTGATGTCCGCTGCCAAGCACAGTGGTTCAAATAACGACTACACAGTTTCTTTCTCTTAATCTCTCAAATGTTAAGGTGTATGTAACCCTTAAAAAAAAAAAGGATTTTTCTTGATTCTGTCCCCTATTCCACCATGAGCCAAGAGATCTTCCTTCCTCCCTTTATGGCCAAATTTCTAGGAGTTGTCTAGTCTACATTCATTGTACGTCTAATTTCCTCAATTTAGTTTTTCACTATACCCCTCTATTATAACTCCTCTGCTAAGACAATGAATCTCAAACTTTAGTATATCTCAGAATAACTACAGCAGCATTTAAACAGATTTCCGATGCAGCCAGCTCCCCATTCCTCACTTCGCCTTTTAATAATCTATAAGGTCTAGGGGCACCTGGGTGGCTCAGTCAGTTAAGTGTTTGCCTTCAGCTCAGGTCAGGATCCCAGGGTCCTGGGATCCAGCCCCGCATCCGGCATCTGGCATCCGGCTCCCTGCTCTGTGGGGAGCCTGCTTTTCCCTCTCCCTCTGCTTGCTGCTCCCCCTGCTTGTACTCTCTCTCTGTCAAATAAACGAATAAAATCTTTTAAAAATAATAATAATCTATAAGGTCTGAAATGAAACCTGGGGAACTGATTTTTTTAAAGATTTATTTATTTATAAGAGTCTAATGCGGGACTTGATCTCAGGCCACCAAGATCATGACGAGCCAAAATCAAGAGTCAGACACTCAACCGACTGAGCCACCAAGGCGCCCCAGGAATTGATATTTTAATCAGTATCTCATTTAATTCTTTTTTTTTTTAAAGATTTTATTTATTTATTTGACAGAGATAGAGACAGCCAGCGAGAGAGGGAACACAAGCAGGGGAAGTGGGAGAGGAAGAAGCAGGCCCATAGCAGAAGAGCCTGATGTGGGGCTCGATCCCATAACGCCGGGATCACGCCCTGAGCCGAAGGCAGACGCTTAACCGCTGTGCCACCCAGGCGCCCCGTATCTCATTTAATTCTGATACAGGTAGCCTGCCTAAACACATCTGAAAACCAATCAGCTAAGGTCATCAATAACTTTCCAACAGCCAAATCAAAGCACCTTTGTTCCTCTCTCTCTTTCAGCATTTGATACGCCCCTGAAACTCCTTCCTTCATGACCCTCTACCACAAAACCAGACTCTCCTCTCTCACCACCGTTTAGGCTTCTTCACTTCTAAGGGCCCTTAACCTTTAAATGATAATGCTTGGGGGCTCTGTCAGTGACCCAATTCCTAACTTTATACATACTTCGTAAGTAGTAACATCATACCCACTGCTTCAACCACCACTGATATAACCCTAAATCCTGAACTTTAAATTCCAGAGGCTACAAAGTAGAGGAGGACAAAAAAATGCTTTAGCATCACACAAATCTGAATTCAAAATATTTGCTCTGCTATTTACACAGTAACATGCTTAAAGTCACACACTTTTCTGAATTTCCACTTTGTTCTCCTTTAAAACTGAGAATACCTAGCATGTTTTTGTTCAGATTGAATGAAAAAAATAAGATGATTAAATGAGAGTTCTTTTCCCTTTCTAGCACGCCCAGAGGACCCCATGCCATGGGCCTCAGAGGTGGCAGGCAAGGGACAACTAGCCTAAGGTTAGGAGACTGGCAGATACAAGGAGAGTGAGCATATAAATAAATATATTGAGGATAATGAAAGCCAATTTCTTACTGTGGAAAAGGATGTATAAATACAGAAAGGGGAAGACTAGAAAGAACCCTGGGGTGTTGGACTGGAATTGGATGTATCAGTGTAAACTTTTGAAATATATATAACTAGATATAGAAACAGATTCAGGGGCGCCTGGGTGGCACAGCGGTTAATCGTCTGCCTTTGGCTCAGGGCGTGATCCCGGCGTTACGGGATCGAGTCCCACATCGGGCTCTTCCGCTGTGAGCCTGCTTCTTCCTCTCCCACTCCCCCTGCTTGTGTTCCCTCTCTCGCTGGCTGTCTCTCTCTGTCGAATAAATAAATAAAATCTTTAAAAAAAAAAAAAAAAAGAAACAGATTCAGATGTGAAAATACACACACATTCTCTCTCTCTCTCCTCCTAGTTGTGTCCACTCTAGAAGTGATTATACCCCAGCAAAAAGGAGTACATTAAGCATACGTATCTTGGTTTCTAGATACCACCACTACTAAAAGAAATGAGAATTCCTTGGGAAAATGCATGATTCCAGAGCTGGGATAGAAAAAGTACAAAATGAGTCTGGAATATCTCATGCCAAAAAGTAAGGAACAATTCAAAGGATGGGGACATATCAAAAAGATTCAGGAGCCCTCTTGAAGGGGGTCCCACTAGCCAAATCTAGGACAATTTGAACATCAAAAAAAAAAGTTAAAAATAACAATAAAACCCACTGAATAGGAACAGAAATCCATGAGTACATACTGATATAAATAAATGAATGAGTAAATAAATGCATGAGGAAGAAGGGAGACGTGTTTTCAGTAGAAAATCAAGATGGCAATCTTCATAGTAGTGACTGATTCAGGCAGAAGTCATCAGTGGTCCCAAAGACTGGTGGATGGAGGTCTGATGAGGAAAAGACTACTTGGAGCCTTAGAGCTCTTTCCACAAAAGTTACCAATTACAGACGTAAAAAGGATGGCTTTACAGTATAGAAACCTAACAGACATGAACATAACTACGTGTTCAGGGTAAACATCATAGTGGTGGGATAATACTGTATGCATCCTAGTGATGCAGTAAGAACAGCACATCATTTCTATGGTGTTCCTGCCAACAACGCAGTTAGTCTGCACATGAGCAAACCACTGGATGAACTGCAGTTAAGGAACATCTTACAGAATAAAAAAGTCAAGGTCATAAAAGACAGAAATACTGAGGAACTGTTTCAGACTGAGGAGACTAAAGAGACATTATATTTAAATGTGATGTGTGATCCTGAACTGGATCTTAGACCAAAAAGAAAAGAGAGAAACTGCTGGGATAACTAGAAAATTCTGAATGGCATCTGGGGATTTGAAGGTACTGTAGCGTCAGTGTTGATTTTCTCATTTTGTGATTATGTAAAAGACCATCCATGTTTTGGTAAAGACACACTAGATTACTTAGGAGTGATGGGCATCATGTGTGCTACTTGCTCTCAAATGGTTCTGAAACAGTCTAATGAGATAAAAAATAGTACATTCCTCTGAAATGGCTGGAAGTAGGGATTAAAATGAGAGACCAGAAATGAGATAATTAGGTAGTTTCACTAAAATTTGAGAATCCAGTAAGATATAGCAGAAAGAGAGAAAGGGTCAAAGGCAATGTTAAAGTTCTTTCTTTGCGCATCTGGAAGAAAATGCCTCACTGATCCCACTACAGTGAGTCACATACATGGTGCTGCACACTTATCTTGTGTACACACACACAATACATATGCAATATACATATATATTTTAATAAAATTATTCAAGGAAAATTTTTTAATTAAAATAATTCAAGGGAAAAACTGGTTGAAGGAGCTTCAAGAGCTCTTTGTGCTGTATTTGCCAACTTTTCTGTAGGCTTGAAATTATTTCAAAATAAATTAATTTTTAAAATTCAGTAAGAACTCATGACAGCCTTGGTGCCTAGCAAAATGCTTGGCTCATTATATGTACTCAAAAAAAATTATCTGGTCTTCCCTTTCCAGCTGCCCAAAGAAGAAATCATACTATCACCATCAACTCTTTTCCTCTTTCTATTATATCCCAACGGACTCTCCATTCCAGTGAAACTACCTAATTAGTTTCCACTTCTAGTCCCACATCCTTATTTTCATTTCCCCATTTCCAGCTATAATTTCTCACCTGGACCACTGCAAGAGCATCCTAACCAGTCTATGCCATTTCTAACTTCATCTTTGCACATCCTTATATCCTTGCAATGAAATCATTATCTAGAAGTCAAGAGTTACCTTTCAAAATTCATATCTAATCTATTCCATTATTTAAATACCTACAATTGCTCCCCAATGTAAATTCTGATTTCCCATGAGGCAGACCAAACACTTATGCCGGGCACTAGGAATGCAGGAGCACCGAAAAAATATTTCACATACACACACAAAACACTGAAGTAAATACTGGGGGGAAGAGGGAGAGAAGAAAGGCAGGTTAAAAGAGGGACTTTGATTTGACCTCCTTTGTGTTTATTTTAGGATCTGGTATTGGTTATACTTTTTATCACATGTGGGAATGCTAACGGTGAGTAGGTACCATAAACTTGTCAATACTTAGAGCCTCTAAAACAGTGTTTTTCCCAATCTTTTTCCCACCTTGGCACCAAAGAAAATATTTTTTTAGCACACTGGGATAAGCCAAGACTATTTAATTAAGGTCAAAAGAAACCATCTGGGGGTTCCAATATGCCCAGGTTCAATAGGTTGATGGGTACTTGCTCTCTGGCACACAGGTGAGCCATTCATGACACACCAGTTGGGAAGGTCTAAAGTTCTTACCGTAATTCCACACATAGCCCAAACAAGGACCCTCAGAAGGTTTCATCTCCTAAGTAATCAACATCCACATACAGGAACACAGACATCAAGACCCATCCCACAGAGACGGACATATGCAAGACAACTTGCATTTCTCCAAACACACCATGCATTCTGACATTTTGTACATGCTGTTCTCTCTACCCAGATCAATTCCAACGCATCCTCCAAGACACTGCTCAAATGCCACTTCTCATTTCCCCCAGATCTTATTACACTTGTCACTCTGAACTGTAATTGTTTGTTGACATGTGTTACCATCCTAGAATTAGAGCTCAAGGACAACAATCTTGTCTTATTTACCTGTATACCACTGATCCCTATAATAGACATTCAAATATTTAATTCACATATAAATGAGTGTTCACTACATCATTTCCCAATAAACCAAATTTTCCAAAATACATTAATTAAAACCATTTAGGTAAAATTAAATGAAAATTAAATTAAAACCAGGTAAAATCTTACAATCAATTAGCATTTTTTCCCCAAAACAAGAATGCTCATTGTTCTTTAAAAGAGAAATCTGGCACAGAAATATTCATACCATTGGACCATTATCCTAGTCTTGGGATTTTAAGCTGAGGAAACAAACTGTAAGCACAGAGATATTTATTGCATATTATTATAAGAGTGGAAACTTTAGTAACAACCAATGGTTAACAAAAGGTAAATGACTAAATCAATCAGCTGATTGATGAATCATCTGAATTGCTATGCAGTTGTTTAAATTATATTCATTGTTATGGGAATGGAAAAATGAGAAAAATAATATCAGCTACCATTTATTGACCATCTCTTCTATTTAAAAAGTACTAGATGCTTTATACATATTATCCTAATCCTCATGAAAATTCAAGGCCAAGCATTATCCTAATTTTATAGACAAGGAAGTAGGCTTTAAGGTTATATAATTTGCCCAAAGTTTTTGAGACCAGATTCCAACCTACATCAGTGTGACTCCAAAATCTATCATCTTTTTCCTCCATTGCAATGCTTTTACTACACAATGCCTCCAATATATTAAACTCAAAATTGTATCTCCACCATACATCTATATTTATAAAAATATGGACAACTGCCTGGAAAGAAACAAAAGAATCTATTAGAGTGGTGATTAAGGGCGAATGTTGAGACAGTATTATTTTTTAAAATTAGCAACTTTTTAAAGCAGAACTGCTGAGCAATGAACTGAACTCCTGCATCAATATAAAAGAACTCCCATTTTCAATTTTTTAATATTTTTATTAAGGACGCAGAATAGGTAACATGTAAAAACTTAAGAAGGATGTACTCAACTAACTATATTTAAACAATCATATATTAACCCCAACGTGCTTATTACTAGGATTCAAAACTCACGATTACAAACTGGATTAAGCAGCATTCTTCCAGAATAAAAAGGTGAATTTTGAGGAAGACTTAAGGAGACACATGGATTGGAGACAGGAATGTTTAAACTAAGGAAAGAAGGGCAGAGGAAAAAACAAGAATATTTTCTTTTTAAGCAAGAATGAGAAACAAGGTTAGTGAGATGAAGTTGATGGAAAGCCTTCAGGGCCAAGGCGATAAGTCTGAAATGAATTTGATAAGTAACAGGGAATTGTAACAGACACGGTCTTAAATGGGAAGGCAGCAGACTGAAGTATGGTCTTTAAATACTCAAACTTTGTTACAAGAGTACTGTGTTTGGTTAAACAATGTTTAATAACAGGGGCAAGGGGAATATTCCATCATCCTTTATGTGTGCTTTATACATCCTCTTCTGAAAAAGAAAACTGACTACACAAAAATCTTTACATAAGGGGTGAGTATTTTGGGAAGTGGGGCCCTTTCAGATATATTAAATACCACTGTACATTTTAAAAGAATCCCAGAACTCTAGAGCAAGAGGGGAGGCTGGAGATAATCTTATAGTGACAACCTCTTCATTTTCACAATGGATTAAATTAAGGCTCAAGAACTAAATAATTTGCCTAAATGTCATATACAAACTAGTGGAAGATTCAATACTAAAACTCAGATTTTCCAGACAGCAAGATCTAAAGCTGTACGATCCAATATTATAGCTACTAGCAACATCTGGTTATTTAAATTTAAACTGGTTAAAATTAAATACAATTTTAAATGCAGCTCCTCAGGCATAATAGTCACATTCAAGTGATCCATGCCACATATGATTAATGACTACCTACCTGACAGTGCAGAAAAAGAGTATTTCCATCATTGTAGAAAGTTTAATTGGACAGCATAATCTACAGAATAAGGTTCAGAGTCAGACAGACCTAGTTTTAATTCTACTTATTAGCAGTGTGATCCTAGACTAGTTATTTAATTTCTCGTTGACCCCATTTGGGGGTGGGGGGAGGCAGGGGATTAATAATACCTACCTCACAAAGTGTACTTGATGATTATGCGAGATAACATGAAAAGCCCCTTTACACTGTCTGGCAGGTAACAGACAATTAACGCTTCCTTTTTGGATACTTTTTTCTTTCTACTCCTCTGTATGACATCTTTGTTAAAAGATACAAACACAAGAACACCCAAATTAATATCTTCCCCTCAAGATAATCCACAGTACATAATTTTCAATTTGTTCCTACCAATTTTTTCAAATACTTGCAAATACTGCCAGTGTTGCTACTTAGGACTAATGAAATGAAGAATAAAGGTAGGGGGAAATGCCTCTAGTGAAGTGGAAGAGAATGTAATAAATTTCCCCTCTTATTTCCTATCCTATTTTAAATATGACTATACTGACTGATCATGCAAAGGAAAAGAAATAAATTACACTGTCCCTAGATACTGCACTTCCACACCAATAAAGAAGATTCTACAGTACTTCTACATTACATTCCTTCTCACCATCTGTACTACTAATTGAATACTAAATGAAGAAATAACACCTTCCTCTTACGATACTTTTCTGGTAAACAGTAATAAAAAGGATTTCCAGAATGTTAAACTAATCTTCAAGGTTTCACAGCTTAACCTAGTAAATTGTCAAACTTAACAAATCTAGACTACAGCACGTAAAAAACTTCGTGACATGGATGCTATTACACAGAAAAACAACAAAATTCAACTCAGTTTGTAGCCAGCGATTTTCTAGCAACACTAAATTTTATGTAGGAGCAACAACTCATATTTAGCCACATCAAGTTGCCATTTCTCATGAGGTCACCAATTTTACACTCCTAAAAAGTAACATAAAGAATTAAAGAACTTCTAAACATTCATGTTTAGACATCTACCAAAGAAGGCTTCTACACTTTTTTAAAGCTTTCTTGTTACTTAAAACTGACCATATCAACTCCCAAAGGGCGTTAATGTCTCTCAATGTCTCCTTGAAATTTAGCTGGCATTCTCTTACCTTGGTCCTTAAAGATAATTTAAACAAAAACATGACCAACGATCCCCCTTAAAGAGTTCAGAACAAGTCAAATAAATGCTAAAGAGATAGCACTGCCTATTATACTGTCATTCTACAACTCCAGTTAATTTTATTAGAAAAATCTAAAATATTTTGAATATACAAATCAGAGATTAACAATATTCTATGGGGGGAGTCACATAAATTTTAAGTGAAAAAAGTAAAAAAAAAAAAAAAAGGGTCTTCATTACTATCCTACATCAAGTACTTTATACATTAAAAAAAGTTAGGCTTGTATGCCTGAACTGATGAAAGCTCATTTGAAAGTCTATAATTTTTTAAAGTCCTTCAATAATAATGAAGTGTACACTGGTCACATTAGAATAGGTCAAATGAATTTTCCTGAGGCTGCATTCTAAGTACATCTGACCCAGAAAGTATTTTTAGCAAGTGTGTTCAATCAATGCTGGTTTTATGCCTAGCCTAAATTAGAAATTGGGTGTCACAAATTTAAAGTAACTAAGTTAGTAGGGACGTTTTAAAAGATACTCAGTTAAAACATAAGAAAAAAACACGAGTTTGAAACAATTCGATACTCACTGCCCAAAAGCAAAGCAGGTTAGGAAACAGGCAATAAGAAAGTCATATCCTCTTCATTACTACTTTTCGGTAACATGTGATTTTCTAACTTAATAAACTTTAATCTACTATTAATAAAAACTATGAAATAGTGATGGTGTTTTTTTTAATCTCTTGCCAAATGTTTAAAACAGATTAGCTAAATCATAAATAGTCTATGTACTAAAAGACCATGTTTTTCTTATTAAACCAAACCACTCAGGAACATACTATTGGACCATGAGCATGTTTCAGTGAAAAACAGTAACAAAGATATGTGTGTCATTAAAATAAAACAAAACAAAAAACAAAAAGAGACATAAAAATAGCTTCTGTGGTAACTGGAGCATAAATTTATTCTGACAAAAAATGGTGGGGTCCACAAAAGATTACACTCTTTTATTGTGAGTCAGCCAGTAAAGAAGTGCTATACAAACTTTTGCTTACGAGGAATCTCTTTTGAAAAAAATCTATAGGTTGAATTTATATTCATCAAATTCAAGATCTAACTGATATATCTAGCTCTATTCCAATGAGCAAATTCAGGACTCTGAACAACCATTTATTTTAAGGTCAGTTCCTTCTCCCTTTAAAAAAATGAAAAGTAATTGTTCTCTCTGGCATGTTAAGGTTCGAAAATCAGGATAAAAAAATGTCCGGGATTTTACTGTTCCATAGTCTTTTTACTCAAATCATCTTTTACAAGTCGGATATACTAGCTTTTGAGTGTTGTTGTTGTTTTTTCCTCCATAAACATGTGTTAAGCTGTACTGTTTGAACCAGACCCAAGATCTGGTCACATAAACCTAGTATTACTCCAACTCTGATTTAAAAGCAGTTGGAATATTGCAGATATACAGGATCCCCTGGAACAAACACCTGAAAATCCTACAAAATCGTTCTTGTCCATAGTGGTGTCACTATATAAGGCAACCCTAGACATAAAAGCCTCCCATTCCAACTTTCGCAGAGACACCGATATATTTATCTGTGCAATTGTAAACTGTTCCGTTTTAAGGAAACCCTGGGAAATGCATCGGTACGTCTACTTAGCTACATCTCAACTTTTTTTGGCCCAACTACAGATTCCTAAATACAAGTATATACCGGTAGATTCACACTAGGCTTAAAACTTCAATGAACGGACAATCTGCCCAGGCAGCATATGCAAGAAGCACTCATACGAGCCAATTAAAAAAAAAAAAAAAAAAAGGAATCCTACCAACAATGGAAAACTCAGACGATTTTAAAAACCATACCTAGAGTTTAGGTCTTGTGGAACATTCCATCTCCGCACCGATTCCATCCCTTCTCCCTTCGCTCACCCATAACATATTCCAACTATAACCCCCAGGAGCTGCGAGAGCTGAGGTCCCGGAAAGAAAGGGGGGGCGGGGGGAACAAGCATCATTTTTCTCCTTCTCTTAAATCAACCTTGTGCCTCCCGCTAGCCCCCACCTGGCCCGCCTCCCACACCCAGGTAACAGCCCCGCGCACCGCGCAGGGCCGAGAGGCCGGCCGGGACCCCGGAGCCTCTTACCTTCGTAGCACAGCCGCGTCCCCTCGGCTGGAGAAGAAAAGCCTCGAGGCCCGGGCGCGCCGGGGGGAAGCGCGTCCGCCGCGCCTCTCCCGGGGGCTCCCTCAGCGCCCCCCCAGCAACCGCCGCCGCAGCAGCGGCCGCGCCACGGCCCCGAGCCGCCAGCACCACCTCATACTGCGGGGTTGCCGCGGGCCAGCGCCGCCGGGGAGGCGGGAGGGAGGCGGGCGGCCGGCGCGCTCTCCCACCTCCCTGCGGGGATGAGATAATCCACACCCCCCAAAGTGCCGTGGGGGGAGGGGAGCCCCGGGGCGGGGGGGCCTGGCCCCAAACCTCCGACCCTCGGGCCAAGCCTGTCCCCGGCTCAGGCCCCGAATTCAGCCCCTGGGGACCCAGGAGTCCTGAGAGAACAATGTGGGGGGGCCGCGAGGAGCGGAAAAGCGCGCAGCGCTGCTTGAGCAGGCGGGTAATCCTGGGCAGCGTTTGTGTGTGAGAGTGCAAGAGGAGCTCAATCTACCCACTCCTTGTCCTCCTCCTCCTCCTCTTCCTCCTCCTCCTCCTCCTCCTCCTCCGTCTCCTCCTCCTCCCTCAAGCACACCCCGTCTCCCAGGCCACAGCATAGCAACCGAACATGGCGGCTGCGCAGACGCCGCCACTCAGCGGCCAGGAGCGGCGGCGGCCGCAACTGGAGGCGATCTCGCGAGAGGCGAGGCCAAAATCCTCCCAGCTAGCGCCGGCAGGAGAGGTTGCACCAGCGCGGGCGCGGGGGGACACGCAGGTGCGATGGAGGCCGGACCTGGGTACGTTGGGCAGGGAGGGCTGGGAGGAGGGGCGGAGCACTGTGGCCCCGCCCCATGGCCCAGCAGCGATTGGTTACTTGAACTGCGACCCCTGCTGGACCTACTGACCTAAGGGACTCGATGGAGGGGCAGAAACCTAAGTTTTAAAGGGGAAAACCAGACCTCATGGCCCCAAGTCGTCTCAACTTCAATGCTAATAGAGGATACAGGTTTTAGGATGCAGTTTTGAATCATTTCCTCTCCTAAATATAGACACTAAAACAAAGAACAATGTTCTTTCATAAAACAAATGTCTGGGTCCCTTCTGTGTGCCAAGAAGGGTGTGCTTCCAAAAATTGAATTAATTCATTCTAAAAATGCATATGAATTTGGTGTTATCACGCCAGGGTTTTTAGACAGGTGCATTCATATTTTACTGATGGTACAAACTCATTGTGATAAGACTGATGCCTACAGGCTGGGTGATCTCAGCTGAAATGATGAGAGGAAGGATTTGGGGACCGGCACACCTCTATTTGCAATCATTTTTGTCAGTGCCCTCTCCGGTAGCCTGGTGCCTTCTTGCTCTTCCTTGCTTTTAGCTTCAGTACCCCACCAGGGCCGAATTCATACAAGCGTTCTTTCAAGTATCACTTTTTCTCCAAGCCAACAAAATGCCTATTTAATTAATCAGGGCTGGTTTTTACAAAATGAAATCTTGCAAATTTATACAAATCTGTGAAAGACAGAGATTTTTACTGACTCTGTTCCCCTTCGCATAACCGCTCAATTTTTCCGTTTTAAAAAGACAACTTGTCAGTCCATATTTTTCCTGCTTTACCTCTTCGACTTACTTTCCTTCCTAGAGCTTAGTTCCAGCCAGTGCTCATTCATCCTTTCCTAAATATGCTTTCTGGCCTCCAGCTCTCCATTTTCCATACCTTTGTTCATACAATTTCCCCTACTAAAATGCTCTTCACTCCATCTCCACCTAAGTCATCCTCCGACCAAAGATCATGTGGGACTTCCACCAGAAGTAAGAATTCCTTCCTCCTTTGACATTTATAGTTCTTGGTTTATATACCTCCCTTTCTTTTTTTTATTTTTTATGTTTTATATACGACACTTAGCCCTGTGTGGGTCTTATCACCACTACTACCTGGAAAACGGTTGAGGGCAATCATCTTTGTATCTTACTTGTAATGTAAATACAGCTGGAGTCTCAACATTGGAGAGGCTGGAAGGGATACCCTTTGCTTTGGGAAACTCCACAGGATGAGCCCTTTAGATAAACAAATATAAGCCTCATATCCATCTACTGTTCTTTAGGAAAACTATGAAGTCACTTTTTAAAAATTGGCATAAAAAAATTCATGGCCATCATTTATCTGGGGGGAGAAATAAACGCTCCCAACCACCCCCCCCCAAAAATTGATATATAATTCACATACAAATTCATCTTTTTAAAATGTACAGTTCAGTGCTTTTTAGTATATTTGCAAAGTTGTGCAGCCATAACCACTATCTACTTCCAGAACATTCTTACCTCAAAAAATTCTCCTACCCATTAGCAGTCACTCTCGACTCCCTCCTCCCCTAGCCCAACAACCACTAAATCTACATTCTGTCTTTATAGATTTGCCTACTCTGGACGTTTCATATAAATGGAATCAAACTGCAGATTCACTACAAAAATATGAAAATTTTGCTCTTCTTTAAATTATAATCTTTCCAAACTAATATATGCCTATTCTAGATCATTTTGATGATCATCTTGTAACCAAACACTGCCACTTGATTTTGTATTTGGCACCAAGAATGGTAACTTTAATTTTCTTGGGTAAATGAGAAAAAAATAGAATACTTCTTGTGGAAATGACAGCATTCTGGCTAAGTGAAGATCAAGCATCCTCATGGCACGCGGTACAGAAGTTTCACAGAAGTTCAAACAGAAGAATGTCGGATAATTAAGTTGATTATAAGCATGCCCTTAAAAGCCCGTACCATAGAAATGAGTTCCATAGTCTCATCAGATGGGACACTTTAATTTCAGCAAAACAACATCATCTACTACATTACATACGTAGTATTAATTGAATTTTTAATTTTGTTAATTTAATTTGCAAAATTGTTTTAATTTATAAGTGTAGAAAAGCTGTGAGAGTAAGGACTTTATGCCTAAGCTTATGTTTACACATGATTAAGAAACATAATTTAAATAATTTGACATTTGAGAGTTAGCAAGATTTTTCTTTTCAAAGTGGCCCCCCAAAAAATAAAAATAAAAAAAATGGCCCCAAACATTGTTGGCAGCTGCTATTGACTGTGATTTTTTTTTTCCTTTGCAGCCTGCCCTTGGCTGTACTTTGCGAGACTAAGAGCAAGGGTTGTGTCCACACTTGAAGGGTGTTGGCAGGAGAGAACTGGCCTTTTTTCACTGTGTGGTTAACATCAGGACCTCTTCTAACCCTGGGTAGCCACAGCCAAGAAGGAATAAGCATTTATTCTAGCCTGCACAGCCAAGCCATGCCGCTTGGGCCTTGGCAGTGACCTCTGGAAGCCACAAGGCAACAGAGAATGAGGCTTGACCAGGCACTGTGGTTGACTGGCCCTGCCATCAGCAACTTGAGAGGATCCCTTTAGAAAAAATGAGGGACCCTTACGTCAATGGAGATATCTAGAGAGGAGAACCCCAAGGGAAACCTGGACTCAGCTTGCTAGGTAGACCTGAGAGTACCATGAAATTTAACATTAAAAAATATGTGACTTGGGGACGCCTGGGTGGGTCAGTCGGTTAAATGTCAGCCTTCAGCTCAGGTCATGATCCCAAGGTCCTGGGATGAGCACGCCGCCCCCTCCCACCAAATTGGGCTCCTTGCTCAGTGGGGAGCCTGCTTCTCCCTCTGCCCCTCCCCCTGCTCATGCTCGCTCACGCTCTCTCTCTCTCTCTGATGAACAAATAAAATCTTAAAAAAAGAAATGTGACTTGAAGTGACTTGATTTTGTTGCCTAAAATGGTGAGGTGGAACGTACAAGGCACACAGGGTTTCAAATATCTGATCTCTGACGTGATCTTAATTGGGTATCAAATTGCCTTAGATTGACAACAAAGGGGCAAAGGGAGATTTTCATCTTTTTACCTATCTGGAAGCTTAAGTAATAACTTAAAGCAAAACAAAATAATTTATAGAGATTAAACCTTTTAAAAAGCGTCATACATTTTCCCAACAAGTTCAGAATTCTGTGGCTTGGGCTTCTTTTAATCATGAAGCTGCTTTCAATTTGGTTTTTTTTTTTTAGTTACTTTTTTTTTTTTAATTAGATAGCATGTATCTCTGAAGCAGTTGGCCCAGATTTGGTCACTCTGTCATCATGGCCCTCTCCTCTTCACTTGCCAGCAATTCTTCCACCTTTCCTTCCTTCTTTCCTTTCTAAAGCAGCAGAAGACCCAAATTAGCAATCCCTGGGAGCAAGAACTCTATAGAAAAATGTAAAACTTTAAAAATCAAAGACTTCCTACTCCTAGTCCCACTCTCTAAAGATAAGCACTATTAACAGCTTCTTGTGTATACTTTTAGAATTTTCTCTGCAGCTTACATTTACAGATGTGTAGATTCTTACACAAAAGGGATTATACTATACATACTATATTTCACGTACAAATGTCCCTAATAGAACAGAGAGATATATGTCAATCTTTCTAAGGGCTGTTCCATAGTATATTTAATCTTGTCTAATAAATTGGCACTTAGGCCATTCCAGTTCTTTGCTATTGCATACAATGCTACAAAGAACATTTTCACCATAAAGCTTTGTACGTACAACAAAGTGTTTCTTTAAGATGAATTCCTGGAAATGCAATTGCTGGGTTGAAGTGTATGGGCATGTTTAATTTTGAGAAATGTTGCCAAGTTGCACCCACCAACTATGTGCGAGTTACTATTATCCACCTCTTATTGTTTCTGGGTTTTGTATTTTCCTCAATCAAAAATAAAAACATATTTTCTTCTAATACTTCCAGTTGTTTTTCTTTTTTTTGTAATACTTAAATCTATGACCATCTGGAAATAATTCTGGTGAAAGGAGATAGAGATCCAGCTTTATTTTTTTTAATAGCTATCCACTTGTCCCAGTATCAATCTTATTGAATAATCCATTAACAAATTACCACAGCTTTAGTGACTTACAACAACACACACCTGCTATATTACACTTCCAGACATATGAAGTCCAAAATGGATTGCTAGGCTATGTTCTTTCTGGAGGAGAATCTCTTATCTTTTCCAGCTCCTCAGGGCCATGGTGTTCCTTGACTCGTGGCCCCTTCCTCCATCTTTGAACCCAGGAGCCTGTGTCTTCACATCTCTGTCTCATCACTTCTGTACGTTCCATGACCCTCAGACAAGGACCCTTGTGATTATATTGGACACACCCAGACAATCCGGGATAATCTCCCCATTTCAAGATCCTTATTTTTAATCACATCTACAAAGTTCCTTTTGCCATGCAAGCTACCATATTCACGTTATCATTCTGTCCCCGACAGTGTGAACATCTCTGGAGGCCATTATTCTGTGTGCCATGATGTGGAGAACACAGACGAAAGAAATGCAGAAAAAATTAAACTTCCTTACAACTTGGAGCTCATTGACAAGTACCTGAGACAGGCAGAGTGACCTTCCTCAAGGAGCTCAGCTGCTTCAATGTTAATACTTTGCTAGAGGCAAAAGACAACCTTAGCTTGACGCTAGCCCAACTTCCAGGGTACTGTAAGTCTTCTTTACTATATAAAACCCCTTTGGAAACTTCCTTTATCTCTACCTCCCCTGAAGATACATGTTAGCAATCATCCTGCAAGCATATGGCCCACTGATACACATCTGAAGGGTCTCATGACTAATGTTTTACTAAACAGTAGAAAATGACCTTATCTTAACAGCAGCTAGCCCCTCAAGGTCCTGAAAACCTTGCTTCCAAATTCCTTCGAGACTTACGCTATCCCTAACTTCCTCCCAACTTGAAAATATTTCAGTCACTCCTCACAACCCCAGTGCAGCTCTTTCTGCCCTCAGGTCCTGTCCCCGTGCTTTAACAAAACCATCTTTTTTTGCACGGAAGACTCCTAAGAATTCTTTCCTGACTGATCACTCCTGGACCCCCAAACACGTCACATCATGCCACAGTCTCTGATGCAAGCTTTTTAGCCATTAGAATTCCTAATCAGTTTTAATATCTGAAAAAAAAAGTTCATTTCTCCTCATGTCTTCTTTTTCCAAGATGAATATGTTTTTAACTATATGAATTTAAAATGTGTGAGCCCTAGATTGTGACTAAAATATTAAATTACATTTGTATATGATGTTCCTAGTGTATAATCTGTATATTATCTGAAAAAAAATATTATTTGTAGATATATATGAATATAATCTCTATATATGAATACATTCTTCGGACTTATCCATATAATCCATATTACAGGCACTTAACCTACATCTAAATTTTCTTAATTTACTTAATATTAATGTGAATTAGTTCTCATAATATTCATTCATTTAAAAAACATTAAAACATTCATTCATTTAAAAAAAGCACTGCCCACTTACTATTCACTAGGCATCTAGAATACAGGTAAGAGGTGGCTCTTGCCTTCGAGGAGAGTATTTTTCATTCTTAGGTTGTGACTTATTAATGCATTGCGAAATCAGTGTGGTAGATCATAACTAGAATCTTGAAAAAAGAAATGAATTAGACCAGTTTAGAAAATAGAGCACATCACACAAAGTGAAGGTAAACCTTTTAACTGTAGTTACATGCTTGTGTGTTTTGTGCGTATATGGGTTGTGATGTAAAATGTCTTTCTTGGGGCGTCTGGGTGGCTCAGTTGTTAAGTGTCTGCTTTGGCTCAGGTCATGATCCCGGGGTGCTGGGATCGAGCCCCGCATTGGGCTCCCTGCTCCGTGGGGAGCCTGCTTCTCCCTCTCCTGCTCCCCCTGCTTGTGTTCCTCTCACTGTTTCTCTGTCAAATAAATAAATAAAAATCTTTTTAAAATAATAATAATAATAAAATAAAATGTCTTTCTTCCTTTGGGTGTGGTGGCCAAAAACGTTTGAGAGCCTCTGGTCTGAGGGAGAATTAGTTAAGTAAATAGACAATACGGATTAGTATAAGTGCTTTCATAGACCGAACTCCAGGAGGGCAGGACCCATGGCTCACCATTATCTCATCATAGCTTAACATAATGTCTGGTCTTAACATGAGCCCTCAGTTCCTGTTCTCGGATAAATGAAGGAATGAGGTGGGCCTGGGATGCTAGGGAAAGCAGTGGAAGGAGACCAGACCACCCGCACATCGTGTGCCTTAGATTTTGCCTGGCTTCCACGGGAAGTGTGGACTTCAGGGACAAGGTTTGGAGACAACAATCATCTGAGAGAGAATTGATGGCTGGGCAGAGCCTTGAGAGGGAAGCCTGAGGGACCTTGAGTGACATCTAGTGGCTTCTTTGACCAAATGGGAGGCACCAGCCTGAGGAATCTCCCATCAGGTGGAATATTACTGGATGTGCTGTTTGCTTAAAAAAAGAAAAGAAAAAGAGAAAGAGAAAGATGGGCTCCATTCCTGCATAGTGTATAAATGTTCTTTATTTGTAGATGAATTCTGTGTTTTTTAATGGTCTGTACTCTTCTTTATGTGTTGGCTTTGTCTGTAGGAGCTTTAACATCAGATGAGGACATCTTGATTAGGGGCGCCTGGGTGACTCAGTCAGTCGAGCTACTGTCTTCAGTTCAGGTCATGGGATAGGATCAAGCCATTCATAGGACTCCTTGCTCAAGGTGGAGCCTGCTTCTCCCTCTCCCTCTGCCTACCGTTCCCCCTACTTGTGCTCTCTCTCTAACAAATAAAATCTTAAAAAAGAAAAGAAGAAAAGAAAAAAAGAAAGTCTTGATTAGGGGCACCTAGGCAGCACAGTCAGTTAAGCCACTGACTCTTGGTTTCAGCTCAGGTCATGATCTCAGGCTCGTGAGATGGAGTGACGAGCCCCCCTTTGAGCCAACTCTGAGCCCCACTTCGAGCCTGGAGTCAGGCTCCACGCTCAGCCTGGAATATGCTTAAGACTCTTTCTCACTCTCCCTCTGCTCCCCACCCCCGCACACATGCATGCTTGCTCCCTCCCCTCTCTCTCTCTCTCTCTCTCAAATAAATTTTAAAAATCCTTAAAAAAATCTTGATTAATTGTCACGCCTTTGTAGCATGTTACTCAGCACCTGGTACAGCATTGTAATAAACACCTGCTGTTGGCTAGCTGACATGTTTTGGTCATTCATTCAACTTGTGGTCATCAATTGGCTACTGCCCACATTAATATTCTCATCCCTGGCCACACATTAGAAACCACAAGGGAGCTTTTAGTAAGTGCAGAAGACTTTGCCGCACTCTGCTCCCACCTTCTAGTCTCACTTAATTGGCCAGGGTGGAGCCCAGTCTTCTCTTACAGGTGTGGATATAGATAAAGATTTTCTCAGCTCCCAAGGCGATTCTACTGTACAACAGAGTTGAGACCCACAGCTCCCATTTGGACAGGCACTGAATATAATACAGCGTCTGTGCAAAATGGGGATCTCTGCCCTCTCGATCAGCGCTTCTCAAAATGCCTGGAGTGAAGGACCAATCTGTTATGGCCCAGTTGTTTTTGTAAAATATAAATAAAAATAAATTACTAGGAAGTTAAACGAGAAGACAAACATATGAATAGAATACAAACACCATTTTTTATTAGATTCAATGGAAATCAATTTCTCTGTTAAATTTCTCTAAAGGGTTCTACCTGTTTAATCTACATTTTTGTATGTATCTCACTGTGAACTGGTGACAGACCATCTGTGGGGAGGCACTCTGAGTCATACCATTCTAGGGTATATTCTGGATGGAGGTGGGGGCAAGGAGAAGACAGTGGACATACAAAACATGCCATAGTAGCAGGACACACAAGTTGTTCTTGCTCCTTTTGAGGAGGTGGCCTCGTGGGGCCACCAGGTCCGAGGGCCCTGTCCTCAGCTTTGCAGCGCCAAGCTTTACTCTTACCAGGATACTCACATGACAGGGGCACTTAGCACTATACAGATGCTCAAAATTTTTTAGAAACTGATTATAAACCAAGGTCACTCTTTTTAAAGCAAATATGCTTTTCCAAGGACCAGACACTGATGTTTGCTATAAGGATACCTTCTTTCCACTAGGAAGGTCTGCAGCCACGAGCAAATTATTTAGGGAACAGAGAATGAAGATCTCTTCCTACACCAGAGCACTCCTCTCTAGTGATGCAATACTCATGCCCAATCCATGCATTTGTCTCCCCCTTGGATAATGCTTAATACATACTGACAGCCTTTGACAGCCTCTTACACTTCTAGGCTTCCCCTCTGTCCATCACCGCCTCCAGCAGGCAGGTTCAATATGCCAGATTAAGTTACCACTTTCTCTGTTTTTACATCACTTCTGACAATACCCCATCACCTTGATTGGACTTGAGTAACTCCTGGTTTTTATCGGCAGTATGTTTATCCACTGTCCCCAGCACATGTTTCATCCACAGATGAGTCATCTATCATAAGACATTTTCTCCTCCTCATCTCATTACGTGCAGTCTTTCCCTTCTGCCTATACTGCCCTGCCTCTCCTTTCTTTGCCAAACCCTTACTCATCTTTCAGATTTCATCTCTCAGGTTGACCCCTCTGAGAAGCCTTCCTTGACCTTCCCCTCACCCAGGGCTCAACTTTTTGCATCCCCAGAAAAGCACATATCCCATGATGCTGCAATGGGCCAGCTCCTCTCTTCTCTCCAGTTGACTTTTAAGCTTCTGAGAACATCGATCCTGGCTCTCATTTATTTTTAGATCCCGAAAAGTCATACACAGTAAAGAAACACTTGGTGAAATAAAGTGATTTTCTAGTTCTGTTCTTGGAGGGTGGTGTTATGGCAAGGGGCGATAGGATATATGATTAACTTCTAATCTTATAAAGCCTTGGTGGTGGAGGTGGGGGTGGGAGGAATTGTTTCTTGAAAGTCAAGCTGGAGAGTATGAACATTAAGTAGCAGATGATAAAAGTGGGTAAGGAGTATGATGATATAATCAGTGTTTTAGAAAAAATTAATTTCATGTTGCTGAGGAAGGAGAGAATAGGCTTGGGCAGACTGAATTTGGAAGACCAGTGAAAACAGTAACAATTATGTCCCCATGATGGCCATGTCAGAATCACCTGATCCACTGTGTCAGTACTGTGTCTCATCCTCCCCCCCCAATTCTGATATGTCACCCACACCCTCCCTAGGCCCCATCCTTGATCAACAATCACAGCCGTGGGGAAGCTTGATGTTATGGGGAGTCTATCCTATGCTTCAGGTGCAAGGGAAGGAAATTCAAAAGTCTGCTTTAATAGTCTAGGTGTGAAGTACTAGAAACTTGATGTATGATTGTTACATATTTAATCAGTTTAATGATGATTCCAATGTTTTATCTAAACTTTCGTTGGAGGCAAAGCAAAACATCTAATGGAAGGCAAGGAACGGTTTTCTTAAAGCTCATTACGAGTCACCTAAATCTGATTAATTTCTTTTTTTTTTTAATGATTTTTTATTATATTATGTTAGTCACCATACAGTACATCCCCGGTTTCCAATGTAAGGCTCGATGAATCTGATTAATTTCTAGTAAGAGCAGTGAGCCCCTGGATTGGATCTGGTGTATACAGTGATCTTTGATGGAATGTTTGATAAATAACACAGTATGTTACTAATGGTTTGGTAATTTTCATTGGGAAAACTGTCTATATTGTTCTTACAGGAATTCAATAAGTTATACTTCTTTTCCCCTTCAAGCTCAACATCCAGTGATATATTAAACCCAAAATTAAGGTCATGCTTTATTCTCTTCAACTCTCTTTAAGCTGATCTCAGAAATGAAAACAACTACCTGCCATGAGTGAGACAAAGAATGTTTCTTTGACCAAAATCAATTAATTATAAAGTCCTATAATTGCCAATCCAGGTGTGCCATTCCTAGTCTTCTTCTTTAAAAAAAAAATATTTTATTTTTAAACTTTACACCCAACATAGAGCTCAAACTCACAACCTGGAAAACAAGAGTCACACACTCCACCAACTGAGCCAGCCAGGAGGCTCTTTAGATGATGATGATTCTTTTTCTTCTTCTTCTTCTTCTTCTTCTTCTTCTTCTTCTTCTTCTTCTTCTTCTTCTTCTTCCTCTTCTTCTTCTTCTTTTAAAGATTTCATTTATTTATTTGACAGAGAGAGAGCAAGCACAAGTCGGGGGGAACAACAGGCAGAGGGAGAGGGAGAAGCAGGCTCCCCATGGAGCAGGGAGCCTGATGTGGGGCTTGATCCCAGGACCCTGAGATCATGACCTGAGCCAAAGGCTGACACTTAACAACTGAGCCACCACGGCGCCCCTCTTTAGATTCTTCTAATACCAGTAGGTGTTCTGAGGATCATCAAAGTCACACAATCTAGAACATGCTCCTTCTTACCTGGGCATCAGGCTTGAGAGAGAGAGAGACAGAGGCAGGTGGAGGGCAGGGAAAGCCTTATACCTGAAGTTTAAATTTGTGTGTGCTGTTCCTTCTTTTGAAAGGCAGTCTGACTAATGGACCAGTCCAAGAGGGTCTGTGTATCTTCCTTAAATACAGACTCAGGTGTCCCCTGGTGTGTAAAAAAGACACTCTAATAAGAAGAAAGTCACATGTAAAGAGGAATTTCAAAGTTGTAATGAGGCTTAAAGATTAATTCAATAGGAATCGATAGTCTATTAAAATCAAATTTAAAATTAAATGAAAGAGGGGCTCCTGGGTGGCTCAGTCGTTAAGCGTCTGCCTTCGGCTCAGGGCGTGATCCCGGCGTTATGGGATCGAGCCCCACATCAGGCTCCTCCACTGGAAGCCTGCTTCTTCCTCTCCCACTCCCCCTGCTTGTGTTCCCCCTCTCGCTGGCTATCTCTCTCTGTCGAATAAATAAATAAAATCTTTAAAAAAATTAAATTAAATTAAATTAAGGAATTTGGAAATTAAAAAAAGAAATACAGACTATTTGACAAATCAGTCTCAGGGGGTATCATTTGCCTTGAGTGGGCCTCTGGAAAAGCATCAGTGGTATCAGCCTGTGTCTGATGCGGGAAGTAAGGTGGGAAGAAAAGTTTGTGGGCATTTTCTATTTTCAATGATTCGTTTTTTGAGAACAGAGGAAAGCTTAGTCTAAAAGCCAAACTGGGGGTTGGGGTTGGGGAGAAGAACACAGGTGGGGAGGAGGGTAGAACAAGTGTACTCACAGGCTAGAAATAACTTACAGAATCAAGAGTTTCCAAGTTTTTAACAGAGAATGTTAAAAATCACAGCAGTTGCACCTGCTTGTGGAAGCTGACACACTTCCTTGGATAAATGCACCCTTAAATTAAGGATGCTGGGTGAGTTTCAGGAGTCCCTTACCCCCCCACCCCAGGACTTAAAAAAACCAATCTTCATGCCCGACGACAGGGGATAGATTAGTTACAGTTCATCTGTGCACACATACAATATTATCCAAGCATTAAAAACCGTGTTTATTTTTAAAAAATTGTGTTTATAAAGAAATTTTACTGACATGGAAAAATGCTCATTATGTAATATTAATTAAAGAAAAGCAGGATGCAAAATTAATATATGTAGTATGAGTTCTGCTAAAGAATGACGCCTGGGTGGCTAGTCAGTTAAGTGGCCGCCTTCGGCTCAGGTCATGATCTCAGCATCCTGGGATCAAGCCCTGCATGGGCACGGGCCCCCTGGTCAGTGGGGAGTCTGCTTCTCCCTCGACCTCTGCCCCTCCCCCAACTTGTCTCTCTCTCTGACAAATAAATAAATAAAATCTTTAAAAAAAAAAAGAATGATATGCATCAAGGAGGGATGAGTAGATGGTGCACAGGGGCTTTGTAGGGCCAGTGAAACTATTCTGTATGATATTGTAATGGTGGATACATGTCAGTATAGATTTGTCAAAACCCATAGGACATAACTATATTTTTATAGAATGTACTATATTTCTCTGTAAACCTAAAACTTCTCTAGAAAACAAAGTCTATTAATTAAAGAAATGCATGCATAGAAAAAAGACTGGAGGGAAATACAAGAAAGTATCAGCCAGACTGTGTAACCCTATAAGATAATGATCAAATAAATACTCAGGTTGTAGACTCAGCTTGCCTGGAATCAAATTCTGCCTCCTCGGCTTATTGCTTAGGCAAGTTTCTTCGGTTCCCCGTCCTTCAGCTTCCCCATCCGTTAGAACAGAGATTAGAGCATCACTTACCCCTTAAGATTTGTTGTGAGCATTAAACCAGTGAACACACATATCGCGCTTCGAACATAGCGTTCTCATCTCTGCAGGGGGGAACTGTGGTGATCTTAATTTACTATCTATATTTACCAACATTTCTCCAATGAATATATATTATTTTGATACTATGGAATATGATACATTTTGTGTATAAGATCTATCCATGGAAAAACATCTATGTATTTTGTATTAGTTATCTGTTGTTGCTGGACATAAAATGACTGCAAGCATTTATGATCTCACAGCTCCTGTGGGTCAGGCATCTGAGAGTGGGCTGCAGTCATGTGAAGCTGAAGGCTCGAGTGGGGTGGGGGATCTATTTCCAAGATGGCTCATTTGTATGACTGGCTGCCTGGTGCAAGCTGTTGGCAGGAGGTCTCAGCTCCTCACTGAGTGTGAAACTCTCCACAGTATGCTTGAGCGTCTTCATGACATGAGAGCTGGCTTCCCCCAGAATGAGTGATCTCAGAGAAAGCAATGCAGAAGTCTCCATGATTTTTATGGCCCAGTTTTAGAAGTCACTCACCATCATTTATGCATATCCTATTGGCTGCACGGGTCAGCTCTATTCGGTGTAGGAGGGAACGATGTATGGGTGTAAACAACCAAGGGGCAAGGATTGGGGCCCATCCTTGGAGGCTGGCTATCCCATATATGTATATGTGTATGTGTACATATGTATGCATGTCTGTATGTGTGTGTGTGTGTTTCTGTCAGCTGAAGTATTACCCCAGTGTTCCTGCATGCACATTCTTGTCTTGTTTATTTTATTGAAGCAACACGTGGTTCTCAACTTTTTTGGCTGCCTATTACTTGGAGTTACCAACTCTTCCTTTCCTTTCCTCCCTCCCTCCCTCCCTCCCTCCCTCCCTCCCTCCCTCTCTCCTTCTCTTCTTTTTTTCCTCCCTCCCTTCCTCCCTCCCTTCCTCCTTCCTTCCTTCCTTCCTTCCTTCCTTCCTTCCTTCCTTCCTTCCTGCCTGCCTGCCTGCCTTCCACACCCCTCCTGCTCTTTCCTTCCTTCTGCCCTGTCTCCCTCCACCCTTTGTTTCTTCAGGAGATACTTATTGTATACCTATTAAGTGCCAGTGAATCACCTCTGTCCACCCCTCTGACTCTATATTCCTCTCTTGCTCCCTGGTCTCCTTTAGGGTCCCCAACACCAGACCCTGTGGACCAGGCCAGCTCAGCTTTCACAAGAGCACCTAAATCTTCCATCTCTAGGTCTGCCTACTTCGAGATGTCCCCAGGCTCTGGCCCCTGTCACGCTCTCCTCCCATCATCAAATCCACCTCGCTTCTGGGCTGGCCTGCGTAGCCCTGGTTAAAGGCTAGGCTTGCTGCGGATTCCTTGTCATGCTAATGATAGTCCTCCCTGTCCCACTTAACAGGCAGCTGCGTCTGAGGTGGTGCTCACCATAATAGCTGGGAAATCAGAGAAAAACACACACAAAACAGTTCAAGAGGGACCCATTAGCTTCCTGAAAATCCAATATAGAGCAAAAAGCCTCATATTTTATTCTGAGATTTTCATTTCCCTGTAACTATAAACCTCTAAAGATTAATACAAACTCAGCTTAGATAGCTTACCACGGTCATTAACAATAGACCACTAATAAATACATGGTCTGTGAGACACCTAGGGGCTCATAAAGAGGAACAACCAAGACTGTGGCTCAGCTTCAGCCCGCTTGGCTTAGCAGAGGGGCTCCTAAGAGACCTTGTGCATTGGCAAAGAGGAAGTGGAAATAAACAGAAAAACCAAGAGAGGCTGAGATTCTCCTTCGCTGTGCTCCCATGACCCATGTAGCTATCCCTCTCGTGGTCATTTTTACACCGTATTGCAGTTGCCAGCTAACTTGTCCCTGCTCCCACCCCCTGGATTGGCAGCAGCCTGTGCATGAGAGTATAGTTTGGGTACTGTTGATATCCAGGCATGCTCAGCACGGAGTTGTAGGTTCTGGAAGGGGTCCCCAGGGCTGCTGTTTTTTTATTTGGGGATAATGTGCATGGTCATTGTTCGGTGGAGGGGAGAGGCAGGAAAGAGTAAATGGCTGCTGCTTTAAAAATATTTGAAGCCAGTGATGTGGATGTTGGCTTAGGTAGCTTCTAAACATAACCTAGAATCTACAGGTGGGAGATAAGTTCGAGAGGGTTGGATGGCACAGACACGTGAGGGTGCCTGGTAAGATGTTCGGCACACAGTAGGCCCTCAGGAGGGTGAACCTGGACCGAAAAGGGAGAAATAAAAGGGATACATTTGACAGAAAAATCAAAATACAGTGGCTCATATAAGGAGGGGTTCATTTCCCTCTCCTGTGAAAGACTGGAAAGAGTCTGGCAGTCCTGGGATGGCATGGTAGCCCTGTCCTGTTAGGTCCTTGGGGACCCAGGCTCTTTCCAGCTCCCTGGTCAGCCATCCCTAGGAGGTGGCTCTCATCTTTATGGTCTAAATTGGTGACTAGAGCTCCAACATATCTGTAGTTCAGGCAGCCACTGGAGAAAGGGACAAGGAAAATGGGGCAAAGCCCGTTGTCTGCCATTTGAAGAAGGTTTCCTGAAGCTGGCACACATCCCTTCATCACGGGCTGGTGCTTAGTTTTGTGTCCACACCTGGATGCAAAGGAGCCTGGGAAATGGGGTCTTTATTCCGCGGCTGCCATGTTCCCAGCTCAAATGTGGTGCTCCTCCCACGCTAATACCGAGGGAGACGGGGAGACTGGGACCTGGAAGATAAGCAGCAGCATCTGCCACTATGGAGAATGACAGATTGCCTGTGACACAGACTTCGGGGCCACTCTCTCTCCTGTGCTTCTCTTTCTCTGTCAAGTGTAGTTACACTGTGTGTTAAAATTGATGAGAAACTTTTACATACATGGTCCGTGTTTAATCTATTGCATTCTGGTTATACCAGCATTAAAAGAATATATGCTCCTTCTTAAAAAAGAAATGATAATGCATAGAGGGCATGTATGTCCATCAAAGGCCAGGCCCAAGCTTTGGCCCTCCCCATCTCTCAAGACTTGACTACTGTCTTCAGTTTGGCTTGCATTCTGCCAAGAGTCCTTCCATCAGGGATACCTTGAAGAGCTGCTGTTAGCCTTGGGAAGATTCCTGAAGATTCCTATAAAAGGGGCTCTATATCCTGTGTCTGGCACTCAGAGACAGTTACTGAAACCGTCAGACAACATTCCCCCTACCTGTGCTCCTTGCTGCCTTCCCCCAACCCTCCTGGTCTTCATGGAATCTCCACGTGGCCCCACCAGTCTCCACTGGCCCAGCTTGCTCAGAGCTTTGGCCCAGTCGCTCCTGTTGAAACAGGTTTTTACTTTGGTTTTTGTTTCTTCTTCCTGGAACAGGTGTTTGAGCAGATAACTGTCAGGACAGCACATGCCCCACGGCCCCACGTTAACTAGTGCTCTGAGCATCCTCTTCTGAGCCCTGCGCTCACTCCGGGACACACTGAGCTGTTTTCCTCCTTGAGAAGAGCGTCTGCAAAGAGCAGCAACAGTTCTCAAGTGTTTGCCACACACTGTGCAAGCACTGCCCTCTGCTCTTCAAAAGTCTTAAGTCCCTTGCTCTTCTCAACCCTGTAGCTTTCCTGACAATGCCAAACCCTTGCCCTGTCTGGGAAATACGGGTCCTGGCAGACCTATCTGTTGTACGTGCTTAGGCAAATGTCTGGACCTCTAGGAGGACTGCAGACACCTACAGAGCTGTGGACACGAAAAGAGGTAGTGCGTACAATAAGTACTTAGCTCAAAGCCTGGCACAGAGCGCTACCAAGTGATGGTAAGACTCCCTCTGTAGATGAGAAGGAATTCAGTCCTGCCTGATGGAGAGTAGGTTATTTTGAGGCCCTGCCCAAGGCTCAGCCAAGCAGTGGCAAAGCGACCAGGGTGGGGAGGACCTACCCCCTCCAGGCGATCTCATTTCAACTGCCAGTTTTACCGGGTTGTTTCTACAACTGGGTCTTTGCCCTAAGCTTGCTTGCTTGTTTGTTTATTTGTTTGTTTGTTTTTATGCTATAAGATAGTCCCGATTTAATTATGGCAGTACACTGAGAATTTTTCCAAGGCTGTGCCTTGTTTCTGTTTTGGGCTTGTGACATTTGGAGTGATCGTACATATCAGAATCTTTCCATATGTGGATGTTTTCTGTGTTTAGGTAGTAAGGAAGGATGTTACGGAGTCACGGATCTAGTCTTCATGGGAAAAGAGTAGGGGAAACATCAGCCAAAAGAGGAGACAATTGGAACCGTACCTCCATTTGGTTTATAGGGAAGAGGGAGCCTGTGTTATTATAAACTGTATGTGTGATAACTATAAAACGTATCTTTTTTTCTTCAAATGAGCATATCAGCAACATCTACACATTGAATTTCCAGTCCTCCAGCTTAGTCATTTTGGGAAGTTAGATGTTTTCCCAACAAACTGACTCTTTCTCAAATACTGTCAAACCCCATCTAATTTCATTTCTACCACTCAGGTTCCTGTGTGGGAGGATGCTTTCCGTCCCTTACAAGTGCTCTGCGAATCCCAGTAGAAGCAGGAGGTTAACTAGGACCTCTAACCCCAGCAGCAGGACTGAGCATCTGGCTTGATGGAATGCCATCTCTGTGCCCAGCGCCATACTAGGATCTGGGTTTGCAGGGATACATGCAACACAGCACCTGCCCCAAAGGACTTTGTAGACCAGTGGAGAAGGGGTTGATCTAAATGACTGAACCAATATTCTCCCTCTCTCTACAAGGGATATCATTGCTAAGTGTTCATGGAGTTGAGGCCAAACATGGGGAGACCTGTTTGTATTAACGTAAGGCACATACTCCAGGTCCTGGGATACACCATTAAAGTTGTCCTGGAGCACCGCTGTTCAAAGTTTGGCTAAAATCCAATGCAAGAGAAACTAGGTAAATATTGTGAGCATGAAGCATTTTGCTCCGGCTAAAAGTCAAGTTAACCCCAATGGATAGGCACAAGTGCCCTTGTTTTAGCTCTCCTGCGAAATGAAAATGTGAAATGGCAATTTGGAAAAGAGCTAAAATGACAGAGTCTCTTTGAAGCAATTTCCAAAGGACTTTATTTACAGAATAATAGATTTAACTTTGGTCTGAATTATTTTGGTATCAATGACATCAAACCAATTAGTTGCTGGATCGGTTCAATGGACAAGAAGAGCTTCCAAATGATTGAGAAGTTGTTGTTTTTTTGTGTGCCTGAGGACATCCTATTGGCTTTATACTAACATTTCAGAAATTAGTCCTCAATTTGTGTGTTTCTCCCAGATAATTTATAACACATTCATTAGGAACTCCAGTGCGTATAGCTAAAGCCAACGGATGAATTTAAGTGGTCTCCAGTCACAAAGAGGTAGAGCTGCAGGGTGTTTAAGGACACAGGGCCCCGTGCTGTTCTGCCAGGATTCACATCCTTTCTCTGAAATTCACTATTGTGTGATATTGAACAAGCTACTCGTTATGGGCTGAATTATGTTCCCCCTCCAAATTCATATGTTGAAGTTCTGATCCACAGTATCTTAGACATGGCATCTTTAAAGAAATAATTAAGTTCAATTGAGATCATTAAGGACTTAATCGAGTATGACTGGTAAATTTAAATACAGACACACACACACACACACACACACACACACACACACAGAGGGCCATGTGAACACACAGCAAGAAGAGAGATCTCAGGAGAAAACAAACTGCCGACACCTTGATCATGGCCTTCCAGCCTCCGGAACTGTGAGGAAATACATTTCTGTTGTTTAAGCACCCAGTCTGTGGTGCTTTGTTATGGTGGCCCTCGCAAACGAATTCACTACTCAAATTCTCTGTGCTTGTTTTCCATCCATAAAGTGGGAATACTACTATGCAGATCAAGGGAACCAACAAACATAAAGCAGCCAGAGCTGTCCTGGCACAGAGTAGGACTGCTCCATGAGTAGTAGCTGTTATCACTGATTGGGCACTGGCTATGTGCCATGCCTACTATACACACTGCTGAATTTATGCCTCCAGCTCTTCTCTGGGTGAGTATTAGTGGCCCCATTTTACAGGTAAGGAAACTCTAATGTGGAGGTTTCAAGAAGCCTAATCACATTTAATGTTGACCTCCCACAATGGAGCTGTAAAACCCAGAAAGTTCTATACATAAATGCAAGCAGCTCAAGTCATTAAAGGTCTAACAGTGTGATGTCAGCAGCCAGCATAGAGAAAGCATAGGCCAAGAAGAGGAAAGGACAGGAATAAGGCTGGAGATGTGCACAGCCTTTGTAAGCCATAAACCTTGTGTTGGTAGCAGTGAAGAGACATACAAGGAGATGTGATCCTCTGAATATTTTATAAAGATCACTAGGAAGATAGTGAAGCATAGACTTGGGGGTGGGTAGGGTAAGCATAAAGTTAGGGACATCAGCTTCATAACCTCATAATAACCCAGTGGGTTATGATAAATGTTGGACCAGGATGGAAATTGTGTATATAAAAGAGAACAGAGATACTTAGAGATATTAACTAAGTAGAAACAAGATGACTTGATCATTTATTATATGATCCAGGTGGGATTCAGGTTCCTGGCTTGGCCAAGCGGCTGGGTGGATAGTAGTGCCAATCGCCAGGCTCAGGAGCACAGGATGAAAGAGAGTAGGTTTAAAAGACAAAATGATGATGAGGCCAACTTGGAAGACATTGAACTCGAGGTACTTATGCGATTCTAGGTAGAACCATCCAAAAGTCAGTTAAACTTACAGGTCTGCAGCTCGGGTCTCCAGCCTGCATGGGAGCTAGATATTGGAGATGGTAGTGCATGTCATAAAGGGGGTGGCTAAAGAAAGAAGAGAAGGAAAGGAAAGAATCCTGGGGCGTGAGCCCCAACATTTGAGAATAGGCCCCCATAGTAGACCAGTCAGGGTGAGGACAAAGTAGGGTGACAGGCCTCAAGGGAGGAGAGCTTGTCAAGGCTGTTGGAAGGGTTAGCTGTGCCATGTGCCACGGAGCTGGAGCTGCGTAAACCGTGGGTGGGAAAGCGTGCTGGGGATTGGGAGTTGAATATTCATTCACGACCTTTGCTAGACAGTTTCAAGAAAGAGGTGGGAGTGGAAGGCAGATGACAATGAGTTGAAGAGGGAGTGGGAAGTAGAGCCAGAATGAAGATAGGTCACAAGGAGTTTAGTTGATTAAGGAAAGTGAAAGAAATAGAGGCTGTGGTGGAGGGAAGCTTTCAACAGAATACGATACTAACTATATACTATGTCGTGGGATTCACGTCTCTGTAAGAGCCCATGAATGCTCTCTTTTTAAAAATGATAGTTAATAAACTCGAACCCAAGGCGACCACTTGGTACATGAGTGGTCCATCCTTCACTAGCTCCCCAGTGATGCAGGAGAGTCCTCAGGTGTTGTGATAGCTCCATTGATTGCATACTCAACAGCCATTGTCCCCTTCCTCTGGCTGACAGAATCCAATTTTACAGTGTGGCAATTTGCCCAGCCTCATAGTATAGGTTGTGATTATTCTAAGACAATTAATGCAATGCTGGTTCCCTTGCCAGTAACTGAGCCGGAGGTATATATGTGTGACCCTGTCCTAGCCAAAAGGATGTTGGAGGAAATTTGGTGAGAGCTTCCAGAAAAGGCTTCCTTCTCTCCCCTCACCCCCTAAAATGGAGAGGAAAACGGGAAGAAAGCCATTTTTCCACCCTCCCCCTTCCATTCCATTTAAGACATCAAAATAATTGTAAGGAAGTCCAACAAAGTTCTGATTTTTCCAACAATGATTGCTTTGATGCACTCTTAGAAAATTCAAATTGACAATTATTTTTAAAAAAGGTTTTAAATATTCATGCTTTGCAAATCTCCTAAGCAGACATTGCGTTAGTTTATTTGTGATCTAACACTGACCTTGAGCGTTATTATTTGACTTGTATGAGCCTCAGTTTCCTCACTGGTATCCTGGAGATGGGACTCACTACTACATGAGCACGTGGTGAGAATGAAGATAGCATGTGTAAGGTGCCTAGGGTGAAAGTGATAGTGCTTAGCTCCTATTTTCATGTGAGTTCTTTACACATGCCCTTACCTCCCACTCCTACACCCTCACTAGGAGTGACTAGGAATGGCCAGAGCCATGGGTAAATTACTGCGAGTCAGACCCCTCCCCAGGACTCCCCAGATCCCATCCTTCCTGGCTCCAGGTCACCCATTGGCTGCCAGGTCTATGGGTTTTCTTTCAGGTCAACCATAGCCTACTGACTGGGACACATCCCCCTGCAGCCTGCCTGCCTGACCCCATAGTCCAGACTGTTCTGGACTGCTAGCCTGTTGAGCCCACAAACACAGTGCCTTGGCCTTGTACCCACCCCTGCACCAGGCCTGTGGTATGCCAGTTGCCCTAGCCCTTGCCAGCCTATTGCCAGCTTCCAGCCCTGCCCACTGCCCAGTCAGCCAAATTTTCTGAGCATCACAGCAGATTCCAGAGAGCCAGCCCCACTTTCTGACTAATAAGTCACAAAACCAACCAACCAATCAATCAATCAATCTGTGGTATGTGACCAAATCCATACCCTTAGACACCTTGATTCCCCTTGAGGGGAGAAGGATGGGTGTCTTTGTCTTTCTGTCTTTCATCCTCAGCTTAGAAAGAGTGCTGAGTAATGAGGAGAATGTACTTGGACTAAGACGGTGATGGAAATCCAGCATCAGCACTTAATAATGATATTATTATTATTATTATTTTTAAAGATTTTATTTATTTATTTGAGAGAGAGAGAGAGCACGAGTGAAAGGGGGGAGTTGGAGAGGCAGAGGGAGGGGGAGAAGCAGAGCCCCCACTGAGCAGGGAGCCCAATGCGGGGCTCGAAACCAGGACCCCAAGATCATCCTCTGAGCCGAAGGCTGATGCTTAACCACCTGAGCCACCCAGGGGCCCCTTAAAAGCAATTTTAATTTGAGCAAGCTACTTAACTTATTTAACTATAACAATAATAACAATACTTAATAGTTATTGATCACTTCTTCCTCTGCTAAGCACTTTGCAATGTATTCTCAGGGGGATTTTCTTATTCTTCCCATTTTACAGCTGAAGAGCTCAGAACATAGAGTTAAGTAAATTGCCAAAAGTCACAGTTAGTGGGTGGAGGAGCTAGATCCTCTTGATTTGTTGTCTAGACTCTCTAGGACTCAGCTCCCTTATCTGTGAGATGTGCACAATCACAGCCTCAAAGAACTGATCGAGAATAAGTGACATAACTTCTATAAGGCACTTAATAGACGCCCAGCCATGTCAGTTCCTTTCTACTATCTTCCCTTCTAAAGGAGTCAACACAGACCATTAGGATGGTGGGCTTTCAGCAAAGATTTGTCCCCAAGGCAGATATTCCCAGAGATGAACTGATTTGCAATGAGGAATTGCTATTGTCATTTTGGGGGCCCTTCATCAGCCCTTTTGAAAGAGTTCTGGCAGGGGCGCCTGGGTGGCTCAGTTGTTAAGCATCTGCCTTTGGCTCAGGGTGTGATCCCGGCGTTCTGGGATCAAGCCCCACATCAGGCTCCTCCGCTATGAGCCTGCTTCTTCCTCTCCCACTCCCCCTGCTTGTGTTCCCTCTCTCGCTGGCTGTCTCTCTCTCTCTGTCAAATAAATAAATAACATCTAAAAAAAAAAAAGAGTTCTGGCAGATGTCAGTCCCTTTTCAACTCAGTATGTTGGACACACAGAAACATAGGCTGTTTTTACATTCCAACACTTCTGACAGTAAATGTGTGAATTTTCCCTCCCAACAGCACTTTATTATCCACCTCTCTGGATACCAACTGCCCAGGAGATTCCAAGGGTTTCAGAAGCTCTTTGTGACAGGAACCAGGGACAAAGACCAGACAGATATTCCTGATTATATCACAACATCACACAGGATCACTGCTTTTGAAAATGGTGTCTGTCAGAAACACACTTACTCTTAGAGGACAACCCACAGTAGTGGGGACAGGACACAGACTGTTTAGCCAGGTCTGTGGAGAGGAGGGGAATTTAGATACTAATCTTGTGGGAAGTTCCTCAGAGTTGACTCGAGTCTGTAATTTAGAACCACACATAAAAATTACTTTTTTGAAAAAGACTCAAAATTACTTCGGTGAAATTTCTTCCTTTTCATAATGTGAGAGCAAAGTGCTTACAGACCCACCCACACTCTGGTTTCCTCTACTTTCTCTTACGGTCATTTAGGAGTTTGTTCCCCTCCCTGCTCATTCATGTCTTTCCCGGCACCGTTCAGAATAGTATAATTTGGAGTGGGGTTTTTTTCCCTTTCTCTTTTGGTCTATGTAAATTGTCTGTAGAAGTATTTCATTCCAGATGTTTTTCCCCAACCTGCCTTTCATAAAAAACCCAAAATTATTTTTAAACATAATTTTGGGGCTTCCAAATAAAACAAATATCCTAATTGCCTGTAGGTTCCTGAGTCACAAGTCCTCGCCTGGTGGTGGGGAGAACAGAACATGGGGGCCAACAGGACAAAGTGTGGCCTCTGAGGCTTACTCTGGGGGCTGGCCTGCCTTCCCCTTCTCTCTTTTCCACTTCTTGGGCTCTGTCATGGACTGAATGTTTGCGCCCCTCCCCCATTTCATTTGTTGAAGCCCTAAGCCCCCCGTGACGATATTTGGAGATAGGGCCTTTAAGGAGGTAATAAAGGCAAAATTAGTTCATAAGAATGGGGCCCTGATCCCATAGGATTAGTGTCCTTAAAGGAGAGACACCAGAGAGCTCACTCTCTCTCCATGCACACTCAGAGGAAAGGCCATGTGAGGACAGAATGGTCAAGTCAGAAAAGGCGCTCTCTCAGAAATGGAACCCAGCTGGACCTTGGTCTGAGACTTCCCGCTTCCAGAACTGGGAGAAAATAAGTTTCGTTGGTTTAAGCCACACAATCTGTGGTATGTTGTTATGGCGGCTTGAGCTGACTGAGACAGGTCAGTGCCCTCTGGCTACCCCCAGCGTGCCTTCATGGAGTAACTCGCTTCTGTCCCACGAAACACACTACATAGTCTTCCGCTGAATTTCATCAGCAACTCTTGTCCCCAGGAGCTAATCGGAAAGAGTGATTCATACTCACATAACACCAAATCACCACCTCTCCCAGGTAGTACATTATCGGGGACCCTTAATGCCTCAACCCAGTGGTTCTCAACTCTGGCTGCATGTGGGAATTATCCAAAGAACTCAATAAAATACAGATTTGTAAGTAGCCCCACTCACTCTGGATCTGTGGGTATGCCCTGGAAACTGGATTTTTAAAAAAAAGTTTCATTTTTTATTATAAAGGCAACACACACTCATAATTTCTGTTGTGATTTTATCAACATCACATTTTTTTAAAAAGATTTTATTTATTTATTTGACAGAGAGAGACAGTGAGAGAGGGAACACAAGCAAGGGGCGTGGGAGAGGGAGAAGCAGGCTTCCCGCTGAGCAGGGAGCCCGATGCGGGGCTCAACTCGATCCCAGGACCCTGGGATCATGACTGGAGCCAAAGGCAGACACTTAACGGTCGAGCTACCCAGGCTCCACACAGACATGTTTTAAGAAAAAAAGTAAAAAATCTCCCTCCTCGCCATCTCAGTCCCACTCCTTGGGAGCAAATGCTGCTAACTTTTACATGTCTCTTTTCAGAAGTTATCTCTGCATGTTTTGCTAAATCATACACGTTTATTCTTTACAAAACATATTTTTTACAAAATGTATTTTTTACAAGATTTTCACATTTTTTACAAAACTGTGATCAAATTGTCACACTTGCTGATTTCATTTCCGGTAAATCTTGGAGAACTTTCACATCACCACAAACTAAGTGACCTCATTCTTCCTAAGATTTTCACCACATTTTTTCATTATTTTTTTTTATTTTTATTTTTTTTAAGATTTTTTATTTATTTATTTGACAGAGATAGAGACAGCCAGTGAGAGAGGGAACACAAGCAGGGGGAGTGGGAGAGGAAGAAGCAGGCTCATAGTGGAGGAGCCTGATGTGGGGCTCGATCCCACAACGTCGGGATCACGCCCTGAGCTGAAGGCAGACGCTTAACCGCTGTGCCACCCAGGCGCCCCTCACCACATTTTTTTAAAGGATATTATCTATTTATTTGAAAGAGAGCGAGAGAGCACAAAGGGGGGATGTGTGGGAGGGGCGGAGGGAGAGGGAGAAGCAGACTCCCTGCTGAGTAGGGACCCTGATACTCAATCCTAGGACCCTGGGATCATGACCTCAGCCGAAAGCAGATGCTTAACCGACTGAGCCACCCAGGTGTGCCAGATTTTCACCACATCGTCCCACGTGGATGGGCCTTGCACTTCATTGCAGGGTGAAGCTCGGGTGGTTGAGGCGGGCCTGTGGAGAGCGTGGGAGCTGGGTCAGTGCTGCCTGGGACGTCCTCTAACTTCAAGATCCTCTTAAGGAAATTTATCATTTGGAAGGGAAGCTTTTCCTTAAATTGTACTGTGAATGGCTGCCTGCTTGTGTGAAAATGCCTCAGGAGACACCTTAGGTTTTCTCTCTTTTTAAAAAATTTTAAATTAATCTCTACACCCATTGTGGGACTCGAAGTCACGACCCCAAGATCAAACATGGCATGCTCCACCGGCTGAGCCAGCCGGGCTGCCCAAGACCTTAGGTTTTCTGCTGCATTTTTGGAGCATCTTTCTTCCTTCGAAGCTAACCTAAACGATTGTCTCAAAGGTAACAGCACAGCACCGACAGCACGAGAGAGTAGTACTGCTCCCAGGCGATACGTCCAAGAGAGTCCGCGTAAATCGGCGGAAAACATACACAGCTGACCCTTGAACAACACGGGTTTGAACTGTGTGAGCCCACTTCTTTTTTTTTTTAATAAAAATTTTTTTTATTTGTTTGTTTGTTTATTTAGAGAGCATGAGAGCAGGGGGCAGGGCAGAGGGAGAGAAAGAAAGAGAATCCCAAGCCAACCCCACACTGAGTGCAGAGCCCAATGCAGGGCTCGATCCTAGGACTCTGAGATCATGACCTGAGCCAAAATCAAGACTTGGACACTTAACCGACTGAGCCACCCAGGTGCCCCTATGTGGGTCCAGTTCCACGTGAATTTTTTTTTTTTTTTTGATACAGTAAGAGTACTGTAAATGTATTTTCTCCTCCTTAGGAATTTCTTAATAACATTTTCTTTTCTCTGGCTTACCGTATTGTAAGAATGCGGTATAGAATACACAGAACATACAAAATATGTGTTAATCGACTGTTCATGTTACCGGTAAGGCTTCTGGCCTATAATAGGCTATTAGTAATTAAGTTTAGGAGGAGTTAAAAGTTATACAGGGATTTTGGACTGCATAAGGGGTTGGGGCCCCTAACCCCCACATTGTTCAAAGGTCAGCTACACTTCGCAGAACTTCAGCTACTCCCTGGCTCTGTGCAATGCTTTGTTCACTTGAGAACAGGCCTCAGGACATGGCAGTGGACTGTGGGAGGTGAGGTTTACCTGGATGGTTCCTCTGTACAAACAGGGAAGAGTGGGTGCATCTCAGGGGGACCATCTTGAGAACGAACCTGTGACCTCACAGAGACAAAAAGACTAGAGAAGTGTGGGATTTCATGTCTTAGATAATTAAACTAATACTGCAGCTCCCCATTGGGTAAGTCGGATTACCCTCAGATTTTGGACTCTTTCATCGTCTTTTCCCCTGGAAGAGAAAAGGTCCCTCTACCTCTGGTTCTGTCACTACCTCGGTGTGTGATGTTAAATAAGTCTTTTAACCTAACTAGGTACCAGTTTCCTTATCTATGAAATGAGGTGAAAAAATTAGATGATTTATTTTATTATCATTTTCTTAAGTAGACTCCAGACCCAGCGTGGAGCCCAACACAGGGCTCGAACTCATGACCCTGAGATTAAGACCTGAGCTGAGATCGAGAGTCAGAAGCTTAACCAACGAAGCCACCCAGGAGCCCCAAAAAGTTAGATGATTTTAATTAGGTCCTTTCTGGCTTCAAAATTCTGGGTTCCAGAATTATGACCATACCCAAACAATATAGGAATCTTTAAAACATTGCAACTGAATTCAGTTATTTGGGAAACAGGTGGTGGAATCCCATTACCCAGATTGTGCTTCCTATTTACATTGTTGTGTTCCTGACTCACACTTTTCTTTTCAAAACCTTTCTGTAAGTATGGAGATTTAGAGCATTTGACCTTGATGGCTCGAGCTTGCTTTCTTCCGGAATTGCCACCACTCTGTCACTTATTCCATGAGGATGTTGTCCAATTTAATGTGTTGTCATAATAATTATGTCTTCTATGCACATAAGCTTTCACCGTGCACTGCGAATGGTAATGTTGGAAAGCACATGGGTGTTTCTGGAAGAGACACCTGGGTTTGAATTCTGCTTGTGGCAGCCAGGGATTGGTTTGCAAATAGAAACTGTTTCTGCTTAACTTAAGCAGAAGAGAAATTTATTTGAGGAACAGTGGTGAATTAATAGAATTACTGGGTGATGGGAGGCCCTGGCTGGGGCAGGACCCAAAGGAAGTGAGGCACAGTCGAGAGGCTGCCTGGGGAGACACCAGCCTGGTGAGGTGCGGGGAGCTCTTGTCACTGCACTTCAGGGCCACCTCAAATAATCCCAAACTGCCCTATGCCTTGGCTTGTCTTCCTCAAGAGTTAAGGTTTTGAGCAACTGGAGAATGGAAAAGAGGGAACACCTTCCCCTTTAGCTTGGTTTCCGTAGTGGCCAGCAGAACCCTCCTCCCACTTATCTTGACGTTCCTCCCAAATAAAAATGACTTCCTCAATTGGACGTCCATAAGCAAAAGAAAAGAACCTTGATTCTCACCTTTATGACATACAAAAATTAAGTCAAGTTGGACCATCGACCTAAATATAAGTTTCAAAATGACAAAACTTCTAGAAGAAAGCATAGAAGAAGGATATCCGGACGCTAAGCAGCCCAAATGACCAAGTTTCACCATTTGGCTCTACCACTTGCTACTACTCATTGATTGACCTGGGTGAAATGAGCAAGGGGACAGTGCCCACCTCTGGGGCAGCCATGTGGAGTCAATGGCAACTTGGCTCAGACCTCAGCACAGGGCCTGACACTGTGCCCCCACCCCTCTGTGTAGTGGTGTTCTCCTGAGCCTACCCCGAAGCATGGGCATTCCTGGATTCCTGGGCATGTCTGGTGTGTTAGCTACACTGCCAGCCACCAGGTATCATTCTGACACGAAGAGGTTGCGAGGGGTCTAAGAGAGAACAAATCATTTTGACACCTCTTGGTTTTTGCAGCTTTGAGAGCCCTGAAATTCACCTTCCCTGGGTGTATGGGTCGGTGTAGGGAGGGCCTCTTGGGCACTTGAAAAGCTAATGTGGGATTCTCCTGAGACACCCCCAGGAGCTCCCAAAAATATCTCTGGTGAAACTTCTGTGGGGGAGTGCTGGATGCCCTGTGTCAGCAGGTGGGAGGCAGGAGCCGTGACATCTGTTCATGCAGATTCATCTGTCCTTCTGGCTCCTAGGGCCTGAGAGAATGTGGGATACACAAACACTCTCTCCTTGGAGTCTCATTACAACCTTTCGAGGTCATCAGAGCAAGTACTAGTAGGCTCAGTGTTTTCCCCGGAAGAATTCGAGGCTAACAAAGTAAAAGGTACTTGTTGAGGCCGCTCAGCTCGGGCCATGGGGCTTGTTTTCCTGATCCTGAGCTCAGCATCCTTTCTACCATTCGAAACTTTTTCCTGTGTTGGTACCTCCGTTATTAGAACACCTGGATATTCTTAGCTAACAATGGGTGACATAAATAAACGCTCGGCCATTTCCCCACATTTCCGCACAGATCCACGCAGATGGCAGAGCCCTTTCAATGAGCGCACTGCATGAAAAGGCATTTCACAGAGTCGAAAGAGAGCTACCGCATTAATCATCACGGAGCAGCGGAAACCGGCTTTGCGGGGGACGGAACGGACTTCAGGAAAGATGGGCATCCCGTGCTTGTGATGACAAGTCCGGGCTGCCATTTCAGGGCCTGGGTGGAGGGCTTCTGCGAGACCCGAGAACAGGCCTTTGCACTCAGTCCCCCAGGGAGAGCGCTGTCTGCTGCTGTCCCCTGCAGACCCTGGGCTGAAGCTCTGAGTGCTTCATTAGTAGACCAGGATCCTGCCCTGGCCCTGAGGCCAAGCACGGGGCTGGGGGGGTTAGGGGAGAGGCAGGAAAGGACTGCCTGGAATTCTCCATGCATTTACTGACCCAAGGAGGAGGATGAAAAATAAGACCCTGGAAGAAAGCAGAGGTCAGAGGCTGAGAGAGTCCCCTTTTTGTGTCGGGCTGGAAGGTTGTAGTAGAATTGGGGTACAGAGGGATGGTGTCAAGAGCCGCTAAAGCTGCAGATTAAAGTGAAGAGCCCCTCTTTCCTAGGACTCTTGTGTCTAGCACACACTGGATGATTGATGACTGTTGAAGTAATGACTTTCATGTTCAGCAACCAGAGTCTTTGGGGGTGAAGGCAGTTCCTAAAAGGGCTGCAGGAGACAGGATGGGGCAGGAATGTCTATGTGGCTGAGGCCCTTTGGGGCCCTTAAACTCCAGTGTGGAGGCCTCTCCGCCTCGCAGCCCCAGTGACCTCCCTGTCTACTGGTTTTCATTCTGCCGTAGGGGAAATCAGGCCTCCCCCATGCTGCATAACTGCGTGGATGAGGGGACCTGAGCAAGCCTTCGTTTGTCAGCCAAAAAGGGAAAGTAGGCCTTGATCCAATGCTGTGAAATTTTAACTCACAGCCTAGAAAGCATGTTTTAGATGGAGAGAGGAGAAAGACAGTTGCCTTTGCTCAATCGCTCAGGAAATTAGCAGCTTGACCTTAATTGATGTGTTTCGATATTAACCTTTAGAGAACAATCCGTACCCGCAGAAACGGTGTGTGCATGTAGTAACTCTGAACACGTGTTTGAGATCGTGGAAGTTGGTGGCTATTTTGGCAGAATAATGTGCGCTCAGTTTGAGGTCCAGGCGGCTCTGTTTATCTGGTGTGTGACCTTAGTCATCTGGTCCCTTTGCAGGTGTGTGTGTGTGTGTGTGTGTGTGTGTGTGTGTGTGTGTAATTCATCTGTCTGCAGACTGCAGGACCTGGCTGCTTGGCCCTCAGGCACCCATCTCAGACCCCTGATGGATACTGCGTGCTGATGGCTTTATTAGCCCTTAGGGACGCCCTCTTGGCTGACTGCGCCCAGTGTCCTTTAGCTCACGACTCCTGTTGTCCCCTTAATTCCACTGTCACACCAACCTTTGGAATCCTGTTGGCCAAGCCCCCTGGAAGACAGGTCCTCTGGCAGTTGACCCCAGCTTCCTTCTTTCCCTTCTTCCATGTAAAATGGCTTTAACCACCCCACGGGGCCAGGAAGGGGCCACTGAGATATCTGGGCAGGGCCCCTCTCGGAAGCCACTGAGGCAGGTGTGTGGTGCGGCCCCATGCTATGTCCATCCAGCTTTTCTCTAGAGTTGAGATGGCTTTCTGGATAAAGTCAGAACGCCAAATGAGCCAGCCAGGGAGCCATGGAAAAGAAAGGCAGGACAGAAGGCGAGTATTCAAGGACCAACTTGCCATCAGAAAGCATGCCCATCTGACTCGGGGCTGTTTGCAAAGCGGATTTGTCATCCTATTCTCTCAGGCTGACAAGTAACTCATTGTTCTCAGAAAACAGCAGCTGCTTCTGGGGAGCGCCCAGCATTTGGGTGTGACCACCTAGGGAGGCCAGCTTTCGGCATCGAGCTTCAGCCCTTCTTCTGACGAGGAAGGGGGAGCTCCTTCTTGGCAGGTTCTTTGTTTTCTGTTGCTGCTGTAACGAATCATTACAGATAGAGCAGCTTGAAACAATGCCATTTATTATCACCCAGTCCTGCAGGTCAAAAGTCCCACATGGGTCCCCCACACGGCTACAGGGTCATGTATCTCTCTGGAGACTCTGGGGGAGGAAACTTTTTCTTGTTCACATGGTTGGCAGAACTCCGTTCCGTGCAGCCTGGACCAATGTCTCTATCTCCTTGCTGGCTGTTAGCTGAGGGGCTCTCTCTGGGCCGTGGACAGAGCCCCCCACATCTCTGAACCAGCAACAGGACTTCTCACGCTGCCATCTCTCTGACCTTTCTTCCACAGTCACATCGCTCCATCTGACCACAGCCAGGAATGGTGGGTCCGTACTCATGTGGTTACCCAGATAACCCAGGATAATCTCCTCATCTCAGACTCCTTGACTTAATCCCATGGGCAAGGTCCCTTTTGCCATGTGAGGTCATATTCATAGACTCTGGGGATTAGGGTGTTGACATCTTTAGGGGGCCATTATTCTGCCTCCCACGTTCCAGGTTAGGCTATGTGAGTTGCTGACCGTCAGCTCGGTGTCACACCGGGCCAACAGACCTTTATCATGTGACTCACACCTTTTATGCGTGTTGAGAGACAGAGTTGTGTGACCAGCAGCAAGGCAGTGCCAGCTGGGCACTGTGCAAAGTAAGACTTGAATGTATCCGTCCCAGGCACTTTGTGGTCAAGCCATCAGATTCACTCAGTAATTAACGTTCACAGGGCTTTGTGAAATGCAATTATATAGGCTGGCTCATAAAGTGTTTTTTTTACAAGATCTGACACAAATGCAGCCCACTCAGCCTGCTTTTCCTGTTCTTGCTTTGCAGTCATAGTCAGGACCCTTCTGGAACTTCTCCTGCCAACTCCCCATCCCCCTTCCACCAGCGTAGTTTGGTCCCTTTTAGCCTCTGACCTCCAGGCTGAAGCCACAAAGGCAGCATTGACAGGACCCGAACTCCTCTGCGTTCACACTTGCTGCTCCCTTGCTTGCAAGGCCCAACCCTTCCCGTCTCCCCCAAGGGCCTTAGCAACTCCTCCTACGCGTCTTTTAGCCCCTCACTGTTCAAAGTGTATGTGAGGACATCATCTGAGAGCTGTGGGAAATGCAGAACCTCAGGCCCCACCCCAGACACGCGAAAGCCAAATCTGCTGTTTAATGCAATCCCAGGGGGTCGCGGGCGCTTTACAGTTTGAGCAGCACCGGCTGAGGGCAGGCTGGGCGGCTCCTCTTCCGTGCGGCCCTTTCGGACTGCCCCAGACCCTGCTAAGAAGGCTCTTGCCACAGCTCCCGTGGGGCCCCACTCGGACTTCTTTCATAAGAAAGGAGTGTGGATGGATGTTAAAAGGGACTTTTCCTATATCCAGAAATTTCAGCAGAGGCCTCAAAGGCAGGGAACAAAATAGTTGGTGCCAAGAAACTCCCCATCTACACAAAGTACTGAGACCCCACATTGCACAAGCTCAGAGAATGTGAACCATCCGCTGTCAGCCTTATTAACCCTTCCCCATTTTCCGCCTATGAATGACAGGCAGGAGGGTTTCTATGGAGAAGGCTGACTGAGGGCTGTGTGTTCCCACCCCCCACCCAATGCCCTTCCGTGGGGCAGGGGAGACAGGCGCTGCCTTCTCATCTCAGGGTAAGTGAGAAGGGCATCAGGGGGAGCTTTCCTTATACTTTTAAGGGTTTGGGGGGTGAGGAAGACTGGTCCCAGAAGGCAGGATGGCACTGGACAGAGTTGCCCAGCTCCGGAGGGCAATGAGGCAAAGGTGCACAGTTGCCGTGGACTAGATGTGGCTCATGAAGTGGGGAGACTGCCTGGAACCTCCTTGGAAGGAACCTCACCCAGGGCACCTGGCTGGCTCAGTCGGTAGAGCATGTGACTCTTGAGCTCAGGGTTGTGAGTTTGAGCCCCACCTTGGGTGCAGAGATTATTTTTTAAAAATTTTTAAAAGATTTTATTTATTTATTTGAAAGAGAGAGAGAGAGCACAAGTAGGGAGCCGGGAAAGGGCAGAGGGAGAAGGAGAAGCAGACTCCCCACGGAGCAGGGAGCCCAACGCAGTGCTCCATCCCAGGACCCGGGGATCATGACCTGAGCTAAAGGCAGACACTTAACCTACTGAGCCACCCAGGTGGCCCTAAAAAAAATTTTTTTTAAATAAATGAAGCAGAAAGGGACCTCACCCAAGGGAGCTGCCTGGGGTGGGGGTGGGGACAAAAGGACCCAGCAGAGAGATAGACCACTGGAAAATCAGAGGCTGAAGGGTCACCACAATCTCTGTCCCCAACAGACACACACCCCAACCTCATAATGAAAGCTGTAGTTGGGATAGAGTTGCCAGATTTAACGAACGAAAATACAAGATGGCCATTTAAACTCAAATTTCAAATAAGCAAAGGATGAGTTTTTAGTATACCATGTGCAATATTGGATATATACTAAAAACTTACGTATTGTTTATCTGAGCTTCTAATTAGCTGGGCATTTTGTATTTTATCTGGCAACCCTAAGCTGGAAGCTTTGCTGCAGAAGCTCTTGTGGCTTCTCCAAGAAATCCACAGAAATGCCCTAAATAGATGTTAGTTATCAAACCCCTGACGTCAGGTCACTATTGACACCATCAAGTAAGAGCCTTTCTGCTCCTTTATCCTTGTTCCTTTCCCCTTCTCCCCCCTCCCCCACCCCTCACCAATAACCCCGGTTAGTGAATGCGAGATGGAAGAAGGGAAGGGGCCTGGGGGAGGTGGCCACACTCACACCTTTCTTTCCACCACTGCCAGCTCCCCAGCTGGAAGAGAGAGACACTTGACGTTTGGGTGGAATTGAGCATTTTGGTTCTTACCTGAACCAGACTACTGAACAACTATCGTTCTTGTGACTTAAACGGACCTATGCACGATGCCTGCCTAAGACGTCATGCTGGGATGGAAGGAAGGAACCCGGGAGCCAGATTGAAAGACAGGGTGGAAATAGAGCTGCTTTACGACTGCACCCTGCTGAGTGTCCCTGGCTCACAAACTGACCTCTTGTTTGCGTATCCATCTCTCTCACTGGAGTCCGATTACTCATCATTATTCAGCACAGTGCCTGGTGTATGGAGAGGATGCTCAGTAAATGTCCGAGCGTTGAATGTCAAAAGCTGAGTGACCCTTTCGTACTCCTATAGAACCTTTGGAGACGTATTTCTGGCATTGTCCAGTCCTTCCCAGAGGCACTTTGGCTGTGGTAGGTCTTGTTACGAAACACGCCAGGTATGATGACCAAAGTAACGGAAACTGGATTTGGAATCTTCTCTACGTACTTGTGTGGGCCCTATGTTCACAGAGGGGCACAGCTAGGTTTTTGAGGACCTGAGACCTGGGACCCTTTCTAAGAAAAAGAAGGTCAAATGATGAAGATAAAATTAGGCATAAATGTGAATATTCAATTTAGGGGAAATCAAAACAAATTTTGAAAAGCTGACAAATACCACAAATACCATAAAATCCAGAAAAAATAGCATAATATTTGTAGTGGTTAACTATTGGACAAATCGCTATAATACACTTTTCTACATTTTTTTTTTGGCTGCATTTTTTCCTACATTTTTTTGTTCAGTGTCCTTGTAGTGGTGGCCTATTATGAGTCTCTGCTATCCTTGTTGATGTCAGTTTTTGTGGTCAAATCACTGAGAATGCCAATTTTTAAAATACATTCCTATGATTCACTCTTCTTCATTAAATTGGGTGATTCAAAGAATTTATGCTCAAAATGGATTTCTTGCTCTTAATGAAGTACTGCTTTTGGCATGTTCCAATTTTTTTTAAAGATTTTATTTATTTATTTATTTATTTATTTATTTATTTATTTATTTATCTGGGGGGGACACGCACAAGAATGGGGGATGAGCAGAGGGAGAGGGAAGGGAAAGAATCTTCAGTAGACTCCCCGGTTGATCACAGAGCCAACATGGGGCTCCATCTCACCTCCCTGAGATCATGACCTGAGCCAAAACCAAGAGTCCGAGGCTTAACTGACTGAGCCACCCAGGCACCCCCGGCATGTTATAATTCTTATCATCTTTCTCTCTTCTCTCATCATTTTCATTATTTGTTTTTATCTTGGTTGTGATTCTTTCATGTGATGCTTTTTCTCAACTTCATGCTTTTATCCGTCAGACTTTTTAGACTGCTATTAGGATAGAACAAGAGAGTGTTTGACATTTTGAAGTTTCTCTTGGTCTTTCATCTGTCAGTTTTTGTCTGAGGCTTCCACTGAGATGTTTCTTTCTTAATATGTTCGAATTTTATATAATCTATAATTCTGAATAAAATATACAAAATTAATCAGAAATAAGATATGCTTAAGAACAATCATTCAAATGCACTTAGAAATCGCCGGAATCCTGCACTGAGTTACATATTGCATAATCAAATTAACCCTCTGCCCTATAAACTGATCTATTGGTGAGTATGGATAGGGGGTTGGTAACTGTGGAATATTTTTCTCCTCTCTGTCTCTTTTTTAAAAAAGATTTTATTTTCAGGGCACCTGGGTGGCTCAGTCGGTTAAACGACTGCCTTTGGCTCAGGTCATGATCCCAGGGTCCTGGGATGGAGCCCCACATCGCATCAGGCTCTCCCGGCTCATCGAGGAGCCTGCTTCTCCCTCTCCCTCTGCCGCTCCCCCTGCTTGTACTCTCCTGCTCTCTCTCTGTCAAATAAATAAATAACATCTTAAAAAAAAAAAAAAGACTTTATGTTTAAGTACTCTCTACACCCAACATGGGACTTGAACTCACAACCCCGAGATCAAGAGTCGTGTACTCACTCCACTGACTGAGCCAGCCAGGCGCCCCTCCCCACCTCTTTTTGTCCTGTATCTGTGGTAATTTGTGCAGTCTTACCTGGAACCAGCAGAGTTCATCATAATAGGAGGATAAGAGACTCTCAAAATGATCTGTTCATCTAGGACAGAAAACCTAGGAAAAATATCACATGAGAAGTAAGATCTCCTTTCTTTGCAGAGGAAAGTGGACAAGGGTAGACTCCAGACTGAGCCGTGGTGTGTATGGCTATAAACTTGTGGCAAAGTAGTATGTGCCGAAAGCCTTGAAAACATTTATATCCCCCTCAAACGTACACGTACACTTCTATACTTTGATGTAGTAATTTGACTTTTGGGCATTAATTTTAAGGAAATACTCCCCAAATGAAAAAATATATATATTATGTACAAAGATGTTAACGCTATATTCCTAGCAAAAGTGGCTCCTGGGTGGCACAGCGGTTAAGCGTCTGCCTTCGGCTCAGGGCGTGATCCCGGCATTATGGGATCGAGCCCCACATCAGGCTCCTCCGCTATGAGCCTGCTTCTTCCTCTCCCACTCCCCCTGACTGTGTTCCCTGTCTCGCTGGCTGTCTCTATCTCTGTCAAATAAATAAATAAAATCTTTAAAAAAAACACTATATTCCTAGCAAAAAAACCCTTGGAATAACCTGTTCCAACAAAAATGATTGCTTATCTAAATCATGAAACATCAAGTTGATGGGTATTATTAGTACTGTAGTTTACAGAAGATTTATTGGGTGGTACAAAATAGTTCTTACATAATGTTAAGCAAAAAAGAAAAAAGCAAGATACAAAATTATACATATATATTTTTTGACTTCAACTAGATTGTAATAATCTCTATGCTCAGAAAAATCCTGGAATATACATGATTTTAAAATGTACACTTCCTCGGGGTGCCTGGGTGGCTCAGTCAGTTAAGCGTCTGCCTTCGGCTCGGGTCGTGATCCCAGTCCCATGTCCGGCTCCCTGCTCAGCATGAAGTCTGTTTCTCCCTTTCCCTCTGCCCCTCCCCCGCTTGTGCTCTCACATGATTTCCCTCTCTCTTTCAAATAAATAAATAAAATCTTGAAAAAATATATATACTTTCTAAATATGTACACCATTCATAACACGAACAACCTCTCATCCCAACAAAGACAGATTTAAGATTTTGTTCTTAATTAGTTGCATGTTATTCCATTATATATATGAACCAAAATTTAACCAATTTCCTATTTTAAGATCTTTAGATTATTTCCTATTTTTTTCTGTTTTCAGGGTATTGCAATGAATAATCTTGCACACTAGCCGGTTCTCTAGTTATTTCCTCAGGACAAATTCCTAGAAGTGGAATTGCTGGGTCAAAGGCATCTTTAGGGCTTTTGAAACTTATTGCTAAATGACCTTCCAGAGAGACTATAAATTTACATTCCCACCAGCAGTGTATGAGTGTCTGACTTTTCCCTGGCGCCTTTGCAACACTGTCTCATTAATTTGCTTTAAAATTGAGAAAATAACTTGAGAAAATATGCCTGCAACAGATCTGAAACTTATTAACGTTTTTGTTACACCATCCCTGCTTGCTATACTCATGTTGATAGCAGCCAGCATTTCTTGTGCCCTTACTGGATGGCAGACACTGTTACATGCGTTAACTTTGACAATCCTTGGATAATTCTATGCAGTAGGTTCCATTATCAACCCATTTCACATGTGAAGACATTGAGGCACAGAGATGCTCAATAACACAGCCCCAGGTTATGAAAGGATGAGCCAAGATTTGATCCCAGGCCACGGCCTACACCACGATGCCCAGTTTCTCTCTTGAGGATCCCTGCTGAGATGTTCTTAACACCCAGGGGGACCACTGAGTTCGGGGTTCACCACGGCACTGGAAATTCCTCCAGTTCATATTTGAGGATGGGTTTCAGCTTAGACAGAGGTCTCAAAGAGAACTACTTAGGAGATGCTAGGAATCTACATCTTAGAGCCAGGTGGACCCTCTAAGCAGGACCTGCTAAGAAAGCATACAGCTGGTCTACCAGTTCTCCCCACTGTTCCAGGCTGAAGAGTCTCCAGAAAATTATTGCTTTGGAGGGAGCTAGGGAGTCCGATGTGCCTGGGTAAGGTGACCAACTCCTCCTGGTTTGCCTGGGGTTGCCCCAGTTTTAGCACTGAAAGCCCTGCATCCTGGAAAATCCCCCAGTTCCGGGCAAACTGGGACAGCTCCACTCTGGAGCCAGAGGCCTGGATAGAGGTAACTGTCGTGCGTCAGACACCCAGAGGACCCCATGCCAGGTCACGGGGCTCTGCTCTCCTTCATCCTCTCTCCCTATGAGTCTGACCTCAGACCTTCGAAGTCCAGCTAGTGAGCACAGGGGGCGTTGGAGCCAAGCTGGGAGAGAGAAGCACAGACCCCCACCCTTCCCCTCCACCGCTTCTAAGCCTGAAGTAGGCCTCAGCATGCGGGAGGAGGGAGCAGGAGCTTAAAATCTAACACAGTTTAGAGTTTGATTGTTACCCTGGCTTGGATATTTTAGTCACTGCAATGAGACTTGAAAGGGCCCAGAAGCATGATGGGAGGTTGGGGAGATGGTCCCCGGGGATGGGTAAAGATGATTGCAGCGGGCAGTCAGCTTCATGATTGCATGCTGCTGAGTCCGGCCCTTTCAATAACAGGGTTACATGGTGTAGCGCTGTGGGCCCCGCCCAGGGTCTCCCTCCAGTCCTCCAGGGGCAGAAGGAGAGCTGCTGCCACTTCTGCCTGAGGGCCAGGGGTGGGGGCCAAGAATCCAGGTCCCCTCACTCTCTCCTGTCCGTCAGGCCGGGGCAGGAGCCTTCCTCCTCCCCAGAGTCAGCCTTCCCAAACACAGCATCCCAGCTCTCTAAACTGCCAGAGCCCATCCTTCCACTCCCCGGAGCAGCAGCAGGAATAAGGGATAGCTTGTGACAGACGCAGGGCACTTTAACAGATCCTCCTAACGCATTGTCTTCTTTGGTCCTGATAACTTACCTGTGAGGTAGGGTAATCATCCTGACTTGTCAGAGGCTCTGAGAGGTTAAGGAACCAGCTCAGCTCCTCACTCGAAACTATTCCATCTGCATGCAAAGCCCATGGCCAGTTCAGGGTTCTGTTGGGACCCCCCCTAGCTCAGCCGGGAGGCCCAGCTTCCTGCTGGGGCTGTGGGGCACTAGCTGTTTCCACTCTCCCCTCCCGGAACTCGAAACATGCTCTTGCTGGGAAATGCTGGGATGAAGGGTTGCTCGACTCCGGTGTGGTTGCTTACTGGCTCAGTCGGCCTCTGTGACCTGGCCTGGGGTTCTACCCACACTTGATCATGTGACTTCCCGGGAAGAACACACATCCTGCGTTCTAAATAGCAAATCCCAAACACACTGTTAGAACGCAGCTTATCTGTGACTTAGGGAATGTCTGCCTCTAAACTATTTTGTTCAGGATGGCAAGATAAATAAGCCGGACTTTGGGTTTTACTATTTGGGTTGTTGGTCTAAAATAACACAGAAGCAGTGGGGCTTTTCCGCAGTTTGGCCTTCCTGCAAGGGCATTGTCTATCTGAATTATTAAATCTCTTACACGGCTTTGTGGAAGTGGTCTGGTGAAAAGGTCTATTGTGTAGTGAGCAAAGACTGAATTAGGATCCGGAGATGTGTGTCTGGTCCTGCCCTTGGCCCTTACCTAGTTGCGTGATCTTGGGGGAGTGAGTCCCTTTACCTCTCCAGGCCACTGCTTCCCAATCTGTGAAACATGGGGGTTTCCATTACAGTATTCCCGAGTTCCCTCTCTGCTCTCGGATTCCATGAGATACAGCCCCTCAGGTGCAGAATTACAAATGAGGGCTCTGCTCCCAAATCTTGTTTCTTTCTTTTATTTCCCTTTGTAATTTTTTTTAATCTCTTAGTGGTGGTGTTCTCCTCAAGCCATGGCAGAAGAGAAAAAGGGAAAGTCAGGTTCTTTTGTGTTAAATGGAGCATTTAATGATGGATAAGCAAAAAGATGCATGATGGGTCTTTTTCTCACGTTGGGTGTTTGGCTAATAGATCAGAAGATCCTGGCATCCGAGTGACAACCTGCATTGAAAAGGGCAGAACTTGGCTCTCCTGCCCTTCCAGCTGTGAGAGCTTGAAAGGGAAGCTATAGGGGGAATGCTTTTCATTTCCCCCTGGAAGCTGAGAGACGCACAGCTTCGCATTGCCAACTGTGTAATGCGGGCTCGCCTCTAAATGAAGCCTTTTTCCTTGACCGTCTTCCGCGCCGTAGCATTCCCTTTGGCGCTCCCACCCCCTTGGAACAAAGCCTGGTATAAAGCCTGGGTGCTACTCAGACCAGCCTTGGACAGAATTCACTTAATAACAGCAGAAAGTCCTCGATGTCCTCAGTGGCTTTTTTTCAAAGCTAGGATTTGGTCTGTCTGCTTGTTTGGTTTTGCCCTATCTCATGAGAATGGCTTAGGGCAAGGATGCTTACAACAAAATGCTTCTGGGAAAAGAAATAAAAACAGAGGGAAACATTCAAGCCCAAGGGAAATAGAAATAGAAACTCAAGATCAGGTCAAAGAGCTCAGATGTGTGGACTACGAGGGCCAACTAGTTGTTACAGCCGCAGTTCAAATTTAGCCAGCTGAAATTTCTTCCTGTCAAAGCAAGAATGGGCTCCACAGTTAGTTGCCAAATTCTTCATATTAGGGAAGAGAAGAAGGTTCCAGTTACTCAGAGGAATGTTCTTTTGTCCTTTCGTTTAGCAAACATCTATTAAATGCCTGCCTTGTGCCCGGCACTCTTCGAGGGAAGCAAAGATGGGAGGTTGCACTCAGCCCCCGGAGCCCAGTGGCTAAAACAGGCTGGAAGAAGGAAAGATATCCGTGCGCCTATAACAGGTCAGTTATTGCGCATGTAATTAGGCACGTACTACATGCCAGGTGCCATGCAATTAATTATGCACTACTCTGTGTTACACACTATGCATTTCTATTTAATGTAATGCTCATTTGCAAACACTCATTCAAGTAGATATTATGTTTCCTTTTTACAGATAAGAATACAGACTCTCAGGGCAGCTGAGTGGCTCAGTCTGTTAAGTGGTTAAGCTTCTGCCTTCGGCTCAGGTCAGGATCCCAGGGTCCTGGGATCGAGCCCCACATCCAGTTCCCCGCTCAGCGGGGAGCCTGCTTCTCCCTCTCCCATTCCCTCTGCTTGTGCTTGCTTGCTCTCTGTCAAATAAATAAATAAAATCTTAAAAAGAAAAAGAAAGAAGGAAAGAAAGAAAGAAAGAAAGAAAGAAAGAAAGAAAGAAAGAAAGAAAGACAGTCTCTCGAAGTCAGTTCCCAGAACTGGTAAAGATTGGAGTTGGGATTCAAACAAAGGCCATTCTCTTTTTTATATGGCACTATACTATTGGCGGTCTCCCTGACATCCATTATTCACTGCCTCCTCTCTTACCTAACAGAACCTCAACTTTGTTTAATTATCACTCCTGAAAAAATAGCTTATGTGGGCTAAGGGATGATGACCCCATTTCGATTCTTCTTTTTTCTTAAAGATTTTATTTTTACGTAATCTCTACACCCAATGTGGGGCTTGAACCTACAATCCTGAAATCAAGAGTCACAGGCTCCACCAGCTGCGCCAGGCAGGTGTCCCACCCCATTTCTTTTTTTCTTTTCTTTTCTTTTCTTTTCTTTTATCTTCTCTTCTTTTCCTTTCTTTCTTTCTTTCTTTCTTTCTTTCTTTCTTTCTTTCTTTCTTCTTTTTTTAGATTTTTATTTATTTATTTGAGGGAGAGGGTGAGAGAGCACACACAGGAGAATGGCAGAGGAAGAGGGAGAAGCAGACTCCCCACTGAGCAGGGAGCCCGATGTGGGGCTCAATTCCAGGACCCTGGTATCATGACCTGAGCCAAAGGCAAACACTTAACCGACTGAGCCACTCAGGTGCCCCACACACCATTTTCAATTCTTAGTGGCAGAGTGAGAAGATAGATTAACCTAAACCAATCCCAGCAAACCCCTATGCGTGCCAGTGATTGCTTTAAGAAGTTGGGCTTAGGGGCACCTGAGTGGCTCAGTTGGTTAACTGTGCGACTCAATTTAGGCTCAGGCCATGGTCTCGGGATCCTAGGATTGAGACCTGCCTTGGGCTCCATGATCAGCATGGGGTCTGCTTGAGATTCTCTCTCTCCCTCTGCCCTTTGTCCCCACTTTCGCTCTCTCTCAAAATAAATAAATAAAATCTTAAAAAAAAAAAAAAAGAAGAAGAAGAAGTTGGACTTAGACCAATCCATCTGTGACATTTTCCTGGTGACTGTCTCCGGTCTAGTGTGATATAAGTGGGCACAGTAAGATTGAAGGAAAGATGATCTCTTCTATGTCTGGGGGATAAATTTTTCCCTCCTTGCTAGAAATAAACGAGTACGTATATTGCCATCGGCAGCTTGTTTGTGACTCTGCGGGGAGGCTGACTATCCTGATACTAAGTGCTCTGACGTCAGCTGGTGTACTGCAGTACAATCCCCCAGAGAGAAATATAAATCCCACCTGGAGTCAGTGTGGACCCCACAAGTTAAAAAGCACAGTTCCTGGCAAGACATTCCCCACTTCAGATGCCAGCTGCAACTGGGGTCCCAGCCACTTGCACCGCTGACCAATTGGCTATCAATCCGGGGGTTCCCATGACACCCCTCAGTTTTAATAATTTGCTAGAATGACTCAGAGAAGTTAGGAGAGCACTATCCTTATGATTACAGTTTTATTATATAAAGGATAAAAATCAGGAACATGGGGTAAGTTCTGGGAGGGTTCCGAATACAGAGGACCTGTTCCCCATCCCCCTGTGGAATCAGAGTGCATCACTCTCCCTGCATGTCAGTGTGTTCACCAACCGGGCAGTTCCACTGAACTTGAACTTCAGCATCTGGAGTTTTTACTGGAGTTTCATTCCATAGATAAGATTTATTAAACACTGGCCACATGCTTGAACTCAGTCTCCAACTCCCTTCCCCTCCTTGGAGGTGGGCTGATTCAAAACCCTAACTCTCTTATCACCAGGTGGTCTTCCTGGTGACCAGCCCCCATCTTGGGCCACCTTGTTAGCGTAAACCCAGGTGTGACCCCAGGGGCTTATGAAAGACACAGACAGTCCTATCACCCAAGAAATCACAAGAGTTTCAGAAGCTCTGGGCCAGGAACCTAGGACAAAGATCCGATACATTCTTCATTATATGATACTCACCTTCGGACAAACCTCTTGGAGGAGAGCATTGATAGGAGAACAGGAGAGACACAAAGCTGGAACTCTGGTTAAACTACATCTGGGGGTGGGGGGGTGCCTGGGAGGCCCACTTGGTTAAGTGTCTGCCTTCGGCTCAGGTCATGATTCCAGGGTCCTGGGATTGAGCCCCACACCAGGCTCCCTGCTCAACGGGGATTCTACTTCTCCCCCTCCCTCCGCTCATGTTCTCTCTCTCACACACTCTCTCTTTTTCAAATAAATAAATAAAATCTTAAAAAAAATAAAAAAATAAACGACATCTGGATTCCACCGTAATGTGGATTCTATGAAATATGAGACAGTGCCTTTCTCACTGTTTCAGGCAGGATCCGTTGTTTTTGTCACTTGCAGCTAATTGATCTTGTATTTGTCATTACACTCTGCGCTGCAGCAAACAGGAAACCCATCTAAAAATAACACCTGCAATACAACTTTTATTATTCCACGTAATGAAAAGTCTGCAGGTAAAACACTGTGAGAGTTTTCTTTTAAAGTTTATTTATTTATTTAAGTCATCTCTACACCCAACATGGGGCTCAAACTCACAACCCTGAGATCAAGAGTCCCGTGCTCTTCCAACTGAGCCAGCCAGAGGCCCCTCAAGTTTTCATTTTAACTCTGGACTGCTATTAGGTGAGATGAGCAAGGTACTTGCCCTGGGTGTAAAATTTAAGGGGATGGGGAACATTCAGTAATAAAAATAAGTAGTATTTAATGTAATATTTTTAAAAATGAAAATTAACACACACATCCATGATGGACAAAATATCAAAACTTTTAAATAAAAGCAGGATCAGCATTACTGATTTTTCCTCTGCCTCAGGCTTCCCTGTTGCTTAGCATGGTATTGTTACTTTCCTGTCTGTTTCACATTTTGGTATTTTGTTCACTGTGAATTTTTTAAAAAGATTTTATTTATTTGAGAGAAAGAGACACAGAGAAAGACAGAGCACAAGCAGGAGAGAGGGGCAAGGGAGAAGCAGACTTCCTGCTGAGCTTGGAGCCCAACTCGGGACTGGATCCCAGGACCCGGAGACCATGACCTGAGCTGAAGGCAGATGCTTAACTGACTGAGCCATCCAGGTGCCCCCTCGTTGGGGATTTTTTGCATTAACTTTCATTTTCAAAATATTGCATTAAACATTGTTTATCTTGATTACTGAGATTTTTTACATCCCCTTAACTTTGCACCTCAGGTAAATGCTTCGCTCACCTCACCCTTGTCCCAGCCCTATTTTCACTATTTCAACCTTGAAAGTTGACTTTAGACCTCAGATATTCCCCTTCATTGTTATAAAGCCGCTGCTCCAATTCCAAGAACAGCAACATCAAACGGAAACAAAGGAATGTGTTTGTCTGTGCATCTTTTTCAGAAAAAAGATTTTCCCAGAAGCCCCCAGCAGTCTTTCCTTATTGACCAGGATGGTACCACATGTCCACGTCCAAACCAATCACTAACAGGGCTGTGGAAAGCCCGTGCCTGGCTTAGAGCAATGGCCGTCTGGGCCTGCGGGCAGAGCCATGGTCCCTGACCACACGGCCTTGTGGAGGTTGGATGCCTAATCAAGCTCAGAGCTTGACCTCAATGAACACATGCTGTGTCAGTTAGTCAGCTCGGGCTGCCAGAACAAAATCCCACAGACCGGCTGGCTTAAACAACAGAAGTTAATTTTCTCACAGTTCTGGAAACTGGAAGTCCAATATCAAGGTTCTGGCTGATTTGGTTTCTCGAGGAGACTCTGTAGCTTTCAGAAGGCCACCTTCTCTCTACAGCGTCACATGGTCTTTCCTAAGTATGCTGCTGGAGGGGGAGAGGGAAATCTCTCGAGTGTCTCCTTACAAGGACACTAATCCTATGGGACCAGAGCCCCACCCTTATGATGTCATCTAACCTTAATTACTTCCCTGGAGACTCCATCTCCAAATACAGCCACACTGGGGGTTAGCGTTGCAACATACTAATTTGAGGGAGCCACGTTCCAGTCCATAACACATGCTATATAAAGTTCAAACACAAGCCTCACTAACCTATGGTGTTAGAAGTCAGGACGGGTGTCACCTTTGTTATTATCATGGGGGTGAGGACAGTATAGATCGGAAGGAGGCACAGGGCGGCTTCTGGGACACAAGTTACGTTCCATTTCTTAATCTGGGCTTTGGTTACACGGGCGTGCTCGCCATCAAGCTGTAGGCTGTGGTTTGTGCCTTTTTCTGCATGGAGATTACAGCCGTGCTGCTTGTGGTCCCCCAGCCAAGCAGCCTGCACATCACCTGGAGGCTTGTGAGAGCTACAGAATCTCAGGTTCCATTTATTGAATCAGAAACTGCATTTTAATATGACTGCTGGGTGATGCACTCTCACGCATTAAAGTTTGGGAGACATGATATTAAATGTCAGTTTTAAAAGTGCTTTTACAGGGGCACCCGAATGGCTCAGTCGGTTGAGCATCTGACTCTTGGTTTCAGCTCAGGTCATGGTCTCGTGGGTTGCGGGATCAAGCCCCATGTCGTGCTCCTTGGTTAGTGGGGAGTCTGCATGAAAGATTCTCTCCCTCTGCCCGGCTCCCGCTCACTCTCTCTCTCTAAAAATGAATGCATAAATCCTAAAAAACAACACCACCAACAACAAAAAAAAACAAAGCTGCTTTTACAGAAAATACCAGAGCTTTGCCAGCAGTGAAGGAGGTGGGGGAGAAAGGGTTTGGGGAGAAAACAAACAACAACGGCTTTCTGTCTAATACACGTGCTGACTCTCTAAATGATACACTTTTTTTCTTTTTCAAAGATTTTATTTATTTATTTGACAGAGAGAGAGGGAACACAAGCAGAGGGAATAGGAGAGGGAGAAGCAGGCTCCCGCTGAGCAGGGAGCCTGATGCAGGACTCGATTCCAGGTCTCTGGGATCATGACCTGAGCCGAAAGCAGACACTTAACCGACCGAGCCACTCAGGTGCCCCTAAATGATAAACTCTTTACAACAAAGAGCTGTTCCTGGTTCCTTTTAAACTCTCCGGGGGGCTCACAAAGTGGTACTTACCGGGTCCCTATTCAGTGGCAATCATTCCTACTATTTCTCTCCCTATCTGTATCTATTCTTCACTTCCCTTCTGTCTTAGTCCACTCAGGGCTGCTAAAACGAAAAGACCTCAGATGAGATAATGTAACAGCCAACATTTATTCCTCACGGTTCTGAAGTCCAAGATCAAGGGGCTGGCAGACGCGGTGTCTAATGAGCACCTGCTTCCTGATTCATAAAGGGCCGTTCTCCCCCTGTGTCCTCACGTGGTGGAAGGGGCAAGCTAGCTCTATGGGGTCCCTTTTATAAGGGCACTAATCCCATTCTTGAGGGCCCTGCCCTCATGACCTAATCACTGCCAAAGGCCCCCCACTCTTAATACCATCACACTGGGGATTAGGCTTCAATGTGTGGATTTTGCGTGGGGGGGGGGGGGACACAAACACTCAGTCTATAGTACCTTCCCCTTCCCTTCACAATCAGTTTTTCTGTACCCTTTTGGGGGCTCAGACAGCAACTGGAGACTCAAGACATCCTGGATGCTGACCTGTTCTTCTGGCAAAGACAGCGTGGGAGTGGGGAGTCAGAGGGCAATTCCTTTGAACCATGACCCCCATTTCCTTCAATAACAGCAAAGAATTCTCCAGAGACTTTGGGGGAACTGGTAAGAAAATCTTACCTCCGAGAGAAACATCGAAGCCGAAGGCCCCAGGTAACCTGTCCCGTTGGCTGTAACCAAGCCCTCGCCCAGCTCAGCTGAGGCCATCAGATTGAAAACAGAGCCCCGGCCCCTGGTGAAATTGCTACGCTCAGGGCCAGTTGCGGGGGAGAGGATGTCTCTGGAGGTGGGTGTGTGGTGCCACACGTGGCTAAATCTTTCACCCCCATGAATGGGGGGTGGGTGGTAACAACTTAAAATCTACATCCCCCAAACTGGTTCCAGAAACGCTACTTTGTGAGGGATGTTGGTTCTGCAAAAATACATGTTTTGCCAGAAGGAACATCACCCGGGATTCTAAACTCCAGAAACATGGGCATTTTAAGAACTGTACCATTTATTCCTTTTGCTCTGATTTCCATTAAAAATTCTGCGTATGACTCCTGCCTACAATTTGAGCTCTCTGAGAACCATGTAGGACACTCCCCCCCTTCCCCCATGTTGGTGCTGAAGAGTCCCTAGCAACAAGAGAAGGAAAGACTCAGATGTAGGAGCACAGAGAGAGGCTTCTAGAAATAAGCATCAGGCACATCCTCCTTGTAAAGTCTTAGGTCAGGGGCAAAAGTCAGCAATGGGGCCACTTGGAGAGGCTCCAGACAAAAAGGAGTATGACCAGTCGGGGCCCGCGTAAAGGTTCCTGAGTAACTCAGGGCTCCTTCAGGGAGGTGACAGGGGCCCCCCACACCCCGATAATGATAAGCAGCAGTGTCTCCACGGGCATGGGACCTGTGTTGTCACACAGCACTCCAGGCTCAGAGGAGCCCTGTCACTGTCTCAAAACCCTTCATAAACTTGAACGAGGGGCCCCATGTTTTCCCCTCGCACTGGGCTGCACACATATGCAGCCAGTCCTGAATACGGCAGCGGCCAGGAAGGGGAGCCGTCTTATTAAGCCTCCTCACCCCGAAGTCCACGGCGTCCCATAAAGAACCCAATTCAACTTGTCCTGTGTCTTCCTGTCCCCAGGACCAACTGCCTCCTTGTTGTCCAGCTCGCTGCTTCATGCCGTCTCCGGGTCTTGTTGCCAGTGTTCTGCTTCACATCCCTCCGTGTTCATTTCCTACTGGTGCTGTAACAAATTACCATACACCTGGCCGCGTAAACCATGCGGATTTATTACCTTTTAGTTCTGCGGTTAGAAATCCCCTATGGGTCTCCCTGGGTTAAAATCCAAGTGTTTTCTTGATCCTGTGAAAGGAGACTCCACCCATTTCTTGTCTTTTCCAATCAACTTCTTGAGGCCCCTTTTTTTCTGGCTGGTAGAGCCTCTCTCCATCTTCAAAGCCAGCACAGGTGACTGGAGTACCTCTCTCATTGCAACACCCGGGCCTCCCTTCTCTGCTTTCAAGGACCCTTGGGATTCCAGTGGGCCCTCCTGCATTATCCCCCCATTTTAAGGTCAGCTGATGAGTGACCTTAGTTCCCCTTTGCCGTGCAAACTAATGCACTCACAGTTCTGGGTATTGGGATGTGGACATCTGGTCACTAGTCTGCCCACATCACTATTCTTATCCTTCTTTCTCCAACCCGGGGTCCCAGTTTATCTTGTCCCTTTGGCATGCTTTTTGCCCAGGGTGCTTTTTTTTTTTTAAAGCTCCTTCGTGCTAGCCATAAAGAGATACAGATGCAATAAGGAAGGAGAGAGAAAGAAAGGGGGCACGGAGGGGAAGGATAACATTCGGGTAGCCCCTCAAATTGTGATTTTGTATTTTACAATCATTTCACCATCTCCGTTCTTTTTGTTTTTTTTTTCTTTCCCAAGTGAGCTCCGTATCCAAGGTGGGGCTTGAACTCACAATCCTGAAAGTGAGAGTCACGAGCCCCACTGACTGAGCCAGCCAGGGACTCACACCACCTCCATTTTCTCAAGCAGTGCCATCCATGCCTGATATATTGGAAGATCAGCACAATTTACAGGTTTGAGGGAAAAATTACTTTGAGAAAGTGGTAGGAATTGTACCCATTGAGCTGGCACAGTTAAGCCCCTAAAAAGGCCTTTTATTTTATTTGTAGTTTTTTAGAAGATTTTATTTATGTATTTATTTATTTGAGAGAGAGCACGGGCAGGGTGAGGGGAAGAGGGAGAAGCAGACTTGATGTGGGACACGATCCCGGGACTCTGGGATCAGGACCCAGGTGCTGAAGGCAGATGTTCAACCGACTGAGCCACCCAGGCGTCCCTAAAAAAAAAGCTCTTTTAGACGGAAGCTGTAAGAGAGAACTTGGATTCACTGCATTGCCCTCTTCCTCTTCTGGGTGTGAAATCTATGCTCTGGACCAGATGAATGGCCCAAGACCCTCACATTTCCCTGGAAAATCTTTATCCCATCCCTCCTTTCAGGGTCAGGACCTCATTCCTTTGGGGGGCAGTGGGGGGGTTCCAGGGTAAGTGTGAATTGGCCCCTGTGCCTTCCTTACACGGCATCCTCCCCCAGCCGGGTTTCAAGCGTTGCAAACGAGAACTCTCGGGCAGATTGCAGAGAGAGGATCCTGGCTTGGAAAGTGTTGCCAGCTGGTCTCGTACCCACATCTTTTCAGTAAATTTCTCTCAAGCATATGTACACATACAAATACGCCTTCTGTTGAAGGCAATGAAATAATCTCTCACCATGGAGGCTGGAGAAAATATGCTGAACCATGAAATTGAAGCCGTGTTTTTTGGTCTGGGCATGTTTTTTCATAGAGTAAAGACTGTTGCCACCGTCTCCAAGCAGTGCAAGACGTGGATATTGGGCAGGATGGCATGGTTCCTGGAAGCGTGATTCTGAGTGTGGATGTCCCCCTGGGCCGCGCTCATCTCCTTCCCTGCCCCCGCCCCTGCTTAAGAGGGCCCCACAGTCAGCCCTGGCACCATCCCCTTTCCCTACCTTCACAGCACAGACCACTCTTGGAAATCACCTTACAGTTGTGTTTATGTGTCTGTCTCCCCATAGGAATGCATGCGCCATGATCTGTTTTGTTCACAAATGAATCCCCAGCACGGAGACCTAGATGTTCAGTCCATACTGTCTTTGTCCTGCCCACAGGGAGAACGCCTGCTGGTCCACTTGGATCACCCTGGCCCTCCGGCCCTGGGCAGTGGCTTCTGACCTGCCAGCTTCTCTTGGGAATCTGACCTAAGACATAGGGAAGAGCTCTGCCAGTTAGAGGTCACCCCACAGGAGATCTGGGGTGAGCCTAAGTCCCAGGGGAGCAGGCGAAGTTGGTGCTGCCAGGGGTGGGAGCCAGCAAGGAGGAAGCCGAGAGTCTGCCCCGAGGGCGTGTGCAGTCCAGACAGAGACAGCAAGCAACGAGCCTCCAAGAACTCTGTTCCAGCCGTGCTCTCAAAGGAGTCAGCTCTGGGCTGCAAGCAAACACAGAGGAGCAAACCAAACTGCTCTTCTTTCTGGGGCAGTCCAGGCAGGCTGCCGGAGGAGAGGCACTTGAGTAGAAACTTGAAGAATGAGTGGGAGTTTGCCCGGAGCAAGGGGATTTGTGTAAAGGGATCTGGGTTCAAATCCTGTCACTGACCCTGCATGAGACCCTCGCTCTTGGTTTCTTCCTCTATGGAAGGGTGATAACAGTCTCCATGCTGTAGGCTTGTAGAATTTACAACAGCGGAGGCAAAGGGCCTGTTCCGGGCATTCAGTTGCAGGTAGCTCTCATTGAAGTGTAAGAGGCACACACTTCCTATCTTCTCTCTGTCCTCATTCTCTCCCTATTGTCTTGTCTGGGTCCAAACCCTCCCCCTGCCCCACACTTGCACCTGTCCCAATGCCTGGGACCTCAGCCAGGGCCTTACCTGGACCCTCAACCAGCATGACCCTTGACCAGCAGCCTAGGCTTTCCTTTATCACCTAGACCTGGATCTTAAAACTTTTTTTTTTTTGTAAGATTTTATTTATTTATTTGCCAGAGAGAGAGAGCACGCGCACAAGCAGGGGTGAGCATTGGGCAGAGGGAGAAGCAGACTCCCCACTGAGCAAGGAGCCTGATGCAGGATTCGATCCCAGGACCCCAGGATCATGACCTGAGCCAAAGGCAGACGCTTAACTGACTGAGCCAGCCAGGTGCCCCGGACCTGGATCTTAGCTTGCAGTGACCCACCCGGCTGCTGGCATGATTTGTGCAGCTCTGCCTGTGTCCTGGCTGCCCCCTACGCCCACCCCTTTGCCGCTGTGCTTTCAAGTCCCTGAGCATCCCGGGTGTGAGGAACAGAGTGGAGAAGCAGACTGAAGAAGGGAACATTCGAGCGGCATCCCATGATAAAACCTTCAGCTGCCGGTTGTGCTACTTTGGGGAAGTCACCCACACTTCGTCCCCACCTTCCTTCTTCCCTCTATTTCTCTCAGGGCTCTGGAAGGAGGAGGATTCATGACCTCATGTCTCAGAAATGCTTTGAAGATGAGAAGCACTGAGCATTTTCCCAACAGCCCTCAATTTACTTTTTCAGCATTCTCTCTGGGTTGTCAAGCCTTTGTAGTTATTTTTATAAATAGCGATCGCTGGCTGCTTCCATTTTTACCCAGGAAACTCCACCTCCCGCTGGAACCGGCTACCATCTTACAGCCGACCAGCCATGGAGCTGGATTTGCCCCCATTTCTCCTGCCAACCCCTTCTTCCACATCCCGTCCACTGCCTCAGACCCCCCCCTTCTCTGTCTCTTGTGTGCTTCCAACCTCACCTGTCTCCCTGTGGCTAAGCTACTGATCTATCCCAATTACTCCCCTCCCCACAAAGCTCAAGGTCTCCAGTACGGCACCGAACATCCTCCACGATCAACATCCTCCACGTGGCTCCCCTGCTCGGCCACACCTCTTGCCTTGTCCCCTACCTCGCCCTGGGCTCAAACATCCTGAGCTCCCCTGCTCTTCACGAAAGCTCCAGGCTCAGTCACGCCCTCGGTGAGGACAGAAGCCAGTTCACAGAGAAGAGAAAACAGTCTGGTGGCAGGCAGGCCTACCCCACCATGGAAGGACAGTGGGCTTCTTGATGGATCGATTGCGTTCTGTAATAAAATATTTAAACCCTACAAAAATATATGGACGATAAAAGAATGAGCCGCCTGGCTTATGAAATGAAATGCTCCCTTCGTGTCTAGCAACCTCTTTTTTTTATTCTTTCCAGCTCTCCCACCAGAGAAAACTTCTATCTTAAGCTTGGTGGCCGGTGTTTCTAGGAAAACCTTTATGCTTTGGTTATATATCTGTGTATAAACACACCTAAATAATATATAGTATTGTTTTGTTGCTTTCAGACTTTATATAAATGTTAACTTACCGTACGTACCCTTATGAGATTTACCTACCAACATTTTGGTCACATATCCCACAAACTAACCCTTGCTTTCTTGCTGATTCAAGTTCATCACCATCCTAACAAGAGTCATGTCAACCAGCAATGGACCAAGGAGGGGAGTGGTCAGAGCAGCCTCAGCCGCAGAGGACGATTTTATCACTGACATTCCTCAGAATTGCCAGCATATGCTGGAAATAAAAAGCTCACTGACTTTTACTGGTGTCTTAGTTCAGCTCAGGCTGTGGCAACAAAATACCATAGACCGGGTGGCTTACGCAACAGAAATTTATTTCTCACAGTGCTGGAGGCTGGAAGTCCAAGATCAGGGTGCTGGCAGACGGAGTTCCTGGTGAGAGCCCTCCACTGTCTTGCAGATGCCCGTGCCCTCACATGGAAGACAGAGAGAGAGAGAGAAGGAGATAGGGGACAGCTCTCTAATGTTTCTTCTTATAAGGGCACTAATCCCATCCTGGGGGGCCCATCAAAACCTAATTACGTCTGGGGTGTCTGGGTGGCTCAGTCGGTGAAGCGTCTGCCTTCGGCTCAGGTCATGGTCCCAGGGTCCTGGAATCAAGCCCTGCATCCGGCTCCCTGCTCAGCGGGGAGTCTGCTTCTCTCTCTCCCTCTGCTCCCCATGCTCTCTCTCTCTCTCTCAAATGAAGACATAAAATCTTTAAAACAAACAGACACACTGAACTACCTCCCAAAGACCCCACCTCCAAATCTCCAATACCAGCACCCTGGGAATTAGGACTTCAACATTGGAATCTGGGGAGGGGGACACAATTCAGTCCATAGCAAATGGTTGTATTGTTTGTTTCACAATTCTCTATAGACAACATGCCCCTTCTTGTGTGCAGCAGGGCAGATCATTGCTTCTACCCCTGCCCTTTGGCACGCCACTGATACCAACACATGCCCATTTAAAAACCTGTAGAAAAGGGACACTTTCAAAGAACATGTTCAGAAAGCACACGACACCTCTGCTCTACCCCCATCATCCGCCCCCCCCCCCCCCGTCAGATTTGCCCCTGCGTGGGCCTTTGCTTCCAAGGCTCTTTTGTCCTTGAGCACTGTCTGAGTTTCCTCCTCCTTCCTCAGGATCTGGGGAACACCTCTTGGTCTTTCAAAACCCAGCTCCAGCTTCCCCTTCTCTGCGATGTCTTTCCATGTGTCTCCAGCACAAAGGATCCCTGCCCTTGTTAGACCAGCTCCTGGGAGTGTGCCCCGGACTCCATCTCCAGGAGGCACACATGTTTTGGAGTCAGACAAGCCTGGTTCCCAAACCCGGGTTGGCTGATGATGAGCAAATGACTTCTCTGATCCTCAGCTCCCTGACCTGTAAAATGAGGGAGGATGAGAGCCATCTCAGGAGAGTGGTGAGGATTTAATTAAATGAGATACCATATTGTTTAGTGCTAAAATTGGGAGGCAGGTTGAGGGAAGCAGGAAGGCATGATAAGAACGTCAAAAGCCCTATTTGTAATCAGTCTGGGCCCCAATAATATGAAAGCTGGTAAAACTCAGATAGGAACCAGGTGAGGGATTTCCTTTGCAGATCGAAATGAAGTGGTCATGGGGTGTCAAGAGAGCAGTGGGGACACCAGCTTCTTGTAGGGTCTAGACCACACCTAGAGCACAGACACACGGTGACTGAACTTTATGACTGTCAGCCCATCATTTCTGTATGTATGTAACTCAAAAGTGAGACAGCTGTTTCTTTGAAAAATCATTGATAATCCAGATTGCTCACTGCCATCCTCCTCAGTGAACGCTCATTCCATAGCCACTGTTCAAAGAATGCCCCAGTTACCTCCGCAGTTTGACTGCATAAGGCTTGAGCTCCTCGCTGAAAAATAATATGAATGTCTTACCTTTGCACAGTCTTTTGATATATTACGTATGTTATTCTCACAGCAGATCCACTGGGGGTTTCTTTGTCATAGCTTCTTCATTAGACCTGGACGGTGTAGGACAGGGAGCGCGCACTTCTTTCTGATGGGCTTGCGGTTGGCTGTCAGGTGTCTGGACCAGGCAGACTCAGGTGTGCACTCAGGGCCTACGCTGCCACTTTGGTTGACGTCTGCTCCACATCTCTTGGCTCCTCCTTGGGCCCATGGGTATCCGGGGCCAGTTCTTCTCACGGTGAACATCAGGAGCACAAGAGCAACGGCAGAAGTGTGTGATGCCTCTTCAGGGCTTGGCCGGTGGCTGTCATTCTGTCGCTGCGATCTGCATTCCGTGGGACAAACAAGTCTAAGACTCTGTCCATCAGCTCGGGCCACCCTAACAAAACACCACACGTCGGTGGCTTAAACAACAGAAATTCATTTTCTCGCGGTTCTAGAGGCTGGACTCCCAAGATCAAAGCGTCGGCAGGGTTGGTTTCTCCTGAGGCCCCTCTCCGTGGCTTGCAGATGGCCTCCGTCTCTCTCTGTCCTCACGCGGTCTTTCCTCTCTGCAGCTTTTCAATTGGGGAAGGAGGCTGCCCTCAGGGGAAACAAAATGTCTAGCCATATTTCAGATCCCGGGGGACGAGAAAATCTGAGCCTTGGTCGGGAGCGTCAATATCCCCAGGATTACGTGTTTCTGCCCAGAGCTGCTGCTTGCTTTCTGAGAGCTGCTGTCCCTTTCCACATCTTACGGACTCCCCGTGCGGCGGGTGCTTTAGGAATATTAGCCCATCAACCATTTGCAACCACCTAGCACAAAGGACCATTACCCTCATCTTACGGAGGAGAAAACAGACTCAGATGAAGGAACCGACTTCACAGTTGCAACTCCATGGGGCACAAACATGAAATGGTTTTTTTTTTCCCCTCCAAATCTTTTAAAGATGTCTATCAAATCTCCTTTCATAATCTTCAGTAAAATCTTGGGCTGATCCCATACTCATAGCTTTCGGGTTGCTTTCAGGTGTTAAAAATATCCTCCTGTCCTGTCTCATTCCCTTTTAAAAATGTTAAATTGTGGATCTGATGTAATGCTCCCTGCCTGCCCCTTCTCCCAGCACTAGCCTGCCTGCAGCGGGGAGCCTGGGAGTGCAGGGGTGCGGGGTGGGGGGCTGCTCTTCATACCTCTGCTCACTCCACCCCCACCTTGGGGACTTGGAGAAGGGGTGGGGGCAAGGATAGGAGTCTTTTTGCTTAACTGGGCCTCAAGTGCAACCTCTTCTTCTGTGGATTTTGTGGTTTCTCTATTGCTGTTCTCAGGATGGCAGGTGTCCAAAAGCCATCTCCCAAGACGGGTAACTGTGGGCCCCTCCCTCTGCCTGTCCTCAGCTCTCTGACAGCTGGAGTCCCTCTGCCTGGGGTTGGCTTTCTTAGGGAAAGTGCTGGTAGGACAGCCCAAGGAATCCACCCCCCTCAGCGGAACTCATGGACCCTACTTGGGTACATAGGCCACTGCACTGTGGCCTCTCCATCTTGCCCCCAAGCCTCTCTCCAACCCAGGAATATGCTTCCTGCAGGCACCCCAGATTTCAAAGGGCAATTCTCTCGCAGTGCCTCCCTTGACTGAGGAGCTGAGAGCAAAATATTCCCCAGCACAGAGCTGCCTGCAACTCAAATCTTGTCTTCACTTAAACAGTCTGAGGTTGTAGGTGACACTGGGTCCAGCCTAGGGCTGAGTTGTGACGTTTAATCCCATTAAGTGTTGTGTATTTATTTTTATTGTGGTGAAATTCACATAACATTGACCATTTTAAAAGTGAACAATTCAGTGGCATTTACTCCCCATTCCTCCCTCTCCCAGCCCCTGGCAACCACCAATTGGCCTTCGGTCACTATGGTTTTACAGGTACAGTGTAATTTTTTAAAAAGATTTTATTTATTATTTTTGCGAGACACAGAGAGAGTGAGAGAGAGCATGAGTGGCGGGGAGAGGCAGAGGAAGAAAGAGACTCCCCGCTGAGCAGGGAGCCCGATGCAGGGCTCAATCCCAGGACCCTGGGACCATGACCCAAGCCAAAGGCAGACGCTTAACCGACTGAGACACCCAGGGGCCCAGGTATAGTGTATTTTGACATTTTCTTCTGGTGACTGCTTTCCCTAAGTTTAGCTGGCCGACTCTAGAGCCACCGCTAGGAGGCTCCTGGCACCCAGTGGATCAAAGACGCCCTGAACATTCAAAGGGATGGTGGTATGGGGTGCGATTTCTAGCCAATCGTTTGCTTTCAACAACCATCTCTAAGTGGTCACAGCTGCGCTCACCTCAACCTGTAGTTAAAAAGCAGATCCATAGCTGTAAAGACCTGTTAGACAACAGCCATTTGGCGAGCATTTCCTGTGTTTTACACATGGTGTTCGATGCCATCGGAAAATGGAAAGGCAGGGGTGTGTGGTCCAGTGGAAAACCCACAAGGGGATGCCTGTCTGTTGCCAACTTGCTGTATGTCCTCACATAAATTATTTAGCTTCCCCGAGCCTCAGTTTCCTCCCCTGTGAAATGGGTGGTGACACACTGATGACGCGAGTTGTAAAGCTATAAAAGAGGAAAGCCAAGGCTGGGAGGAGATGACCTTTAAGATCCCTATGTGGTTGAAAGTCATTAAGAGGTTTAGGTTTTGCCTCCATCTGGGTTTATACACTATTAGGGAAACCAAACAAACAAATGTAGAGGCCACTAAAACGAGTCAAGTGCCAGGCTGAGTCACAGGGACGCCGACTCTGTGGTGGGCCAGAGAAGGGAGGAGAGGGTCTGTCCCTGGGAGAGAGGGGGGTGGGCCGAAGCCGAAGAAGCAGTTTGTGTAGGGGGCTCTGTGAGAAGCAGGCACAAGCAGGGTGCGTCAGGGGTTCAGTGCGGCTGCGCTGGCCATCACGAGCGCGCGCGTGCGTGTGCGTGCGCGTGCGTGTGTGTGTGCGTGTGCGTGTGTGTGCGTAGGTGTGACACCTTGTCTGAGGACTGCTCAAGATTAAAAGACACTCGGGAAACATATCTACCAAATGCAATGCGGGGATCTTGCTTAAATCCTAATTCCAACAAACTAACTGTAAAAGAGACACCGTTGGAACAACTGGGAGAATTTGAATATGAATTGGGTGTTAGATGACCATAAGGAACTTTGGCTCAGTTTGTTAGGTATGCTAATGTGTGAACATAGGTGGGAACGATTTAAAGATGCTTGTTACGTCCTTAATTTTTTTGAGATACATACTGAGATCATTAGCAACATCAAGATGTCTGGGTTTACATAACCCACATAAAAATAGGTGACGGCAGTATGGCAGAATGGTAATCATTGTGAGATGTAAGTGATGGGTGTTTGGTGTTTACTGCACAGCTTCTCTAAGTTGGGATCTAACCAGGAGGCAACAGCACCTGAGCCTGTAACGCACAGGGACTTGAGGCAGACCATTGGTTACACGGGAGCTGGGAGACTGGGGAGCCCAGTTGAGAACCCAGAGGTTAGAGTCAGCCACTGCCAGCCCTGGGTTGGAGGGACAAGGCAAGAAGGTGCTCTCCCTGGAGCTGCTTAGCAAAGTGGGGTCACTTAGCTCAGCAGATGCTCCAGCAGGCCTTTTGTGGGGGAAGGGTACGGAACCCAGGGGGCAGCTATACCTGCTATGGGGACAGTCCCCAAGGCAGAAAGGGAGAGAAAAACCCTGCTTCCCTCTTCCACCTGCATTCCAGTCTCCTGGGGGGGCTCCCTCTCAGTCAAGCCCACTGTGCAATCAAAATAAAGCCCCTGGGGTCAGCCCCCTGCAACACAGGGAAGCGTAGGGTAAGGACAAGGGGCATGGATCTGAGGGCAGACAGGTTCAGGGCCTGTACGTTATTCTCTCTCCATCTGTGCACATTTTTAAAAACAGAAGTAAAAGAGACCTCTAGCCAAAAACACTGTTTGCAGTGACGTGTCATCAAGGCTCGCAGTTGAACACATACCTTGACGCAAAGCAAAGAAATATGCTTTTACTCAACAAAAGTAAGTTGGTTACCAAGGCAGAGGCTAGTAGCATTATCTCTAGGAATTGCCTTAGGCACACAGCAGGTGCTCAAAAAATATATGCTGGTAAGTGCCATATAGTGTCACTTTATCAAAGGGGTCGCAGTCCATCACCTATGCCATATCCTGTTGATGTCAATAAATGGATGCGTCTATGTGGACAAGTGAGTGGCTGCCTGAGTAGTGATTCTAAAGAATGTAAAGGCTTCTAGAGGTCAAGCACCTCTTCCATCACCTCAAAGGAAGCCAGCAGCAAACATGCCAGGACACCTGATGTTACAACAATGATCTGGGGATAAGGAATTGCTTCCTGAATGTTCTAGAGGAAATGCAAATAGTGTGTATGTAAGGAAAATATATGTGCATTCATCGCCCAACAGATAACAGGACTCTGAGAGGATAGGTGTGGTACACATACCCTAACGTGACCTCCAACAAATCACACCCCATATAGTCCCCACCCTCTCCCAGTGAGTGTGGGGGAAGCTGGGACTTGCTTCTAAACAACAGGGATATGGCAAAGGTTGGGGACAGTCACTCCTTTGACAAAGTTGTATTATATGGCAAAGGTAAGCACACACACACACACACACATACACACACACACACGGCTCTGAGCACACTGGAGTGAGAGATTCTTCCATGCTGACTTTGAAGAAGGAGGAAGAGGGCCACTTGGCGAGGAACTGTGGACAGCCTCCAAGAGCTGAGAGGGGCTCTTCCCAACAGCCCTCCAGAAAACAAGGACCTAAATCTACGTCTAGGGAGATGAATTCTGCCAACAACCTGAATGAGCCTGTGAGATCTCCAGGTTGGGCGACCGTGCATGCCCAGGCTCTGAGGCCAGCCCCAGTCAAGGCTCCAGATAAGAATGCAGCCCACCAGCACCTTGGGCGTAACCTGTGAGTCCCCAACCAGCAGACCCAGCTAGTCTGTGCCCAGATCCTCTGAGGTAATAAATGTGCACAGTTTTAGGCCACTAAGTTTTGGGGGATTTCTTACACAGAAATAAACAACTAACATGCTGGGATAGAGAATAAAGATCCTTCAGCGAAAGCGAGGAGACTGTGAAGAGTCTTCCCGGGACCCAGCTTGGGGAGGGTAGATCCCCGCAGAGGGCTCATTTGTTCGTTTACTGGTTTGTCGACCACTCATTAAGCGCCACTGCTGTGCTCCGGGCACTAGGTACGCAAGCTGTTGAGTCTCACGTCCCATTTCTTCCTCACCACACAGACACAGCGTAACTGCCCACTCTAGACATGGCGGAAGGGATAAAACGGGGACTCACATGTGTTCGGTTCCCATGACGACCTGGGCACAGGGCCAGACCCTTTACATATACTGACTCATCGGTCATCACAGCGGCTCTTAAGATAAGCATTAATATCATCATTTTACAGATGAAAAAACCTGAGGTCACACCGTGCTGCGCTGGGAGTCTAAGAACGTAGGTCGGCTCCTCCCACCCTAAATTGGCTTGGAATTTGCCGGAGGGAAAAATCAGGTCATCTGAGCGCCTGTGGCCTACTTTATCAAGCGGCCTCCTCCTCTTCCTCCTCCTCCAGCTCATCTTCTCAGAAGCACATTCTTAATGAGTTCGAGTATTCTGCATTAAAAAACTACAATCTGGGAGTTGCTTTCTGGAAATAAGCTTAAACGGAATAAATATCTAGTGGGCCCTCTTCACTTTTTCTTTGTCAGCATATTCCATAAAGACATTATTGGAACGTTCCTTCAAATGCTTTCTAAATTTGAATCTGGTGTCCACCCATCTCTCCACTGCATTCCACCGCATTGCTGTGAGTGCTCCGGGAAATAAAAGGATAAAGCACGGGGCCTTTTTTTTTTTTCTATACAGAGCTTTGTACTCTTCTCTTTTCACTTAAGGCGTGTATTAGTCAGGAAGGATGCTGGCAGGACACAGCATTCACGCTGATGGTTCAAATGAAAAGCCATTTAGGGAGGGATGATTTACAGAGACGCAGGTCAGTGTAAGGGAAGCGGCACAAGATGCAGAGACATCCAGGAGCCGGCCAGCGCAGGAAGCTCTTACAGAGCCCAAAGGGCGAGGGGAGAAACTGGTGGGAAGAGAGCCCACAGAGGGCTGCGGGCTTAGAGGGGACCGCCCAGCAGGAGCTGGGGCGCAGAGGCGAGGAGAACAGGAGAAGACACACGCCAGCCTGTCTCTCCCCCTGCCCTTCCATCTCCTGCTGGTGTCCTCCCATTGGCTGAACCCAACCTGCAGCCAGAGGGCAAGGGAATGGGGACAAAGCAGCGTACAGGGCTCTACTTCCTGGGGTGCAGAGCAGGGCAGAAAATGATTTTGGAAGGACAAATGGAGAAGAATTAGCATATTATATTATAAGCACTATCCCATGTCATTAAATATCCCTTGAAGACAGTGGGTTTTTTGTTTTGTTTTGCTTTTTTTAAGCAGGCTCCAGGCCCAGTGTGGAGCCCAACACGGGGCTCAAACTCATGACCCTGAGATCATGACCTGAGCTGAAATCAAGAGTCGGACCTGGTGCCCCTGGGTGGCTCAGTCAGTGAAGCGTCTGCCTTCAGCTCAGGTCATGATGATTCCAGGGTCCTCAGATCAGCCCCGTATCATTGCATCACTGGGCTCCCTGCTCAGTGGGGAGTCTGCTTCTCTCTCTGCCCCTCCCCCTGCTCACTCTCTCTCTCAAATAAATAAATAAAATCTTAAAAAAAAAAAAAAAGAGTCCGTCGCTTAACCCACTGAGCCACCCAGGTGCCCCAGAAGACAGGGTTCTTAATGGTCACATGATATTTCATCATTTGGTGAGTCTGTAATTCATTAGTAGTAGTATTAATAGTAGTAGGGGCGCCTGGCTGGCTCTGTCTGTAGAGCTTGTGACTCTTGATCTCGGGGTCGTGAGTTCAAGCCCCGTGTTGGACATAGAGCCTACTTTAAAAAAATATTAGTAGTGGAAGTCATAGCAGTAGTAAATCAGAGGGTACGAAGATTGGTGTCTGTCCAATTACTGCAATGGTGTCTTTGCACATAATTAAGTCTCCATACCTGCCATTTTAAGTGACAGAATTCGCGGAGGCGTCCCCACCGTTGCAAGGCTTGCAGAGTCCAGGTGAGAAACACCAGTCCAGCCTCCCTCCCCCAAAACCACCTTGGGCCAGCAGCTCTGACCTTTCTTTGCCCAGTTGTGTGCACGTCAGAAGGCTCCGGCGGCACCTGAAAGCACTGTTCTTCAAGGGAGGGCGGCTGGACGCCCAGGGGTGGGTCGGCCGCTCACAAAGGAGCCCAGTCCCTAGAAGACAATTAAACGCCGAGACACTCTCAGCATTTGGCTTCCACCCACCCTTCTCCTCCTGGGCTCCGGGGCCTTGGGCTGTGGCGAGCTTGCTCCCCCTGCTGGTCAGCCGGGGCCTCGACAAGAAACGGTGCCCGGCCGGGTTCCTGCAGGTTCTGTGCGTTAGCCGCCCGGGGCATAGTCACCAGTTTGTACCCAGGCTCTGGGACTAGCCCCCTGAAAAGTTCCCGTGGGGGTTTGAGCATCTGCTGGGTGCTTGGACTCACCTTCCTGGAATAGAGAATTGTCTTGGCTACAACAGGATCTCTTGGATCCTGGTGGAAATTTAAATCAGCACACATACCGAGAAGCTTCAGTTTTTTGATTGAACCTCCCCTCCACCATGAAGCCTTCCATGACCACAGCCACCAGTCCCCCAGTGTAATCAATACGCCTCTTTTCCCCTCCTCCTGTAGCATTTCTGTTTGCTTCTGACTCAGGTAAACAAGAAAAATAATTTTACTTTACTCTGATTTTTTACATTTCTCTTGAAGTCCGGCTCCTCCAAGAGATTGCAGTAACTTAATTTCAATCATTTCAGCGTGTTGAAAAGAAAACCACAGGCCCAAAATTGTGTCACCTGGGCTAGGCCGAGTCACCAAACCAGGATTCATACCAAACCCGATTGCAGTTTCGTCCTCCCCCGGAAACGAAGCCCGAGCCTTTCAAACAGGAATTTTCTAATGAGGTGATCCACACAGGACCACCCCCCGTCCTTCCCCCTAAGGGAAAATGACCTTGCCTGAAGAAATCCTTTCTTTTGCTAAGAACTTTCTGGCCCCACCCTCCTTCCTATAAAAACCCCCCATTTTGTATAGCTTCTGGGATGATGCCTGTTTATTTAACAAAGCCAATTAGAACTCCAAATTTACTTGATTGAGCTTTGGTTTTTTTTGCTTTTTAAAATTTTATTTATTTATTTATTTATTTGTTTATTTGAGAGAGACAGAGACGGAGAGCACGAGTTTAGGGGAGGGGCAGAGCGAGAAGCAGGCTCCCACTTGTCGCTTCTCAGGGGCACTGGATTTTCTGAAAGAACAGCTAAGGAAAAGATAAAGCTAAGCTCTTTTCAGTTTATCCCCTCCCCCACCTGGTGCCTCCCAGGGAAATGACGGCCAGGCCCCCCCTGCTCTCACATCCTGTCGCCCCACCTGGTCCTGCCACACCCCAGGGGCTCCGCTCAGGAAGCAGAGCTCCACACGCCTACGTCTTACCTCCTCCCCTGCAACTCGTCCCCTTGACCCCTCTGCCCAGCCCAGGGGATCTTAGCTGGGGCAGGAAACCTTGCTCTCTTTCCCGGTGGTTTACTCCCTGGTCTTTTGTCCGAGCTCGTCGTGACTCTCTGCCCTTAATGGTCTGGGAGGGCTTTTGAAAAACAAAAGCCAGGAAGTGACTGCTTTTATTCGGCTCTCTGCTCTCACACATCTTCCTCTTCCCCGAGGCGAGGCGCTGGGCTCAAATGGGGGGGGGGGTTGAAAGGAAGATGGGAAAAGGGGCTGGGGAATGTTGGAGAAATCATCTAATGTTTCAAAAATGTCATGCCACCACGCCTTCTGGCACTCGATCTTGCCTCACCTGTCCTCACCCAGCCTGTCCCCCAGGAGGGAGAAGTGGGGGGGCAGTCAGGACCTGCCCTCTCAGGTAGAGGAGACCAGGAGCCCTTTTATCTCCAGCACAGGCCTGGCCTGCAGACCCTCCACTGATGCCCGTCATCAGTGAAGATCTTAAGGAGGCCAGAAACAGTGACGTAGGGAAGCTGAAGGGACTCCGCGTTAGAAACGCTCTGTCTCTGCTGCGTTTCTGCGGGGCCCCACTGACTCATGTTCCACAGTTTGCCTCTGAATAAGCCAAAGAGTTATGTTCCCACTTCGACGTGCAAGCAAGAAAGTGAATCACTCTCTGAGTGTTGTCCTAGGCCTCAAACACCTGATAACACTCAGGAAGAACCAGATCCCAAACATGGCCCGGGACGTTAGCTTCAAACAAATCTCGGCTGATGCTGGCATCAACACCCCCACAAAACGGACTTCATGGAGGTAATTTTTTTTTGTTGTTTTTTTAAAGAGAGAGAGCTAGTGAGAGAGCCTGCATGTGCAAGCGGGGGGCGGGGGGTGGTGGAGGGGCAGAGGCAGAGGGAGAAAGAGAATCTCAAGCAGGCTCCAGGCCCAGTGTGGAACCCTAACGTGGGGCTCGATCTCATGACCCTGAGATCATAACCTGAGTCAAAATCAAGAGTCAGATGCTTAATTTAACCCACTGAGCCACCCAGGCACCCCCCCCCCCACTTTTGGTAATTTGTGGAGTAACACCTTACTCGCCTTTGACTGGACCCAGCCTGCATTCCTAGAGGAACACGTACCCCAGACCTTTTCTCATACAAATCCCTAGCCCCACGCAGTGACAAGACTCATTCTTCCGTCCTTTCCAAGTCTCCCAGACACTCCGTCTGCTCTTCTCTACCTGTATTCAATAAACCCTGTTTTCTGCTTTGGTTTCTATTCTGCGTGAAGCCAGGGACCCTCCCCGGGGTTCTCGACCAAGCCTGACTGCATCGGTTTAAACGTCTGGGAAAGGCACACCTGGGTGGCTCAGTTGTTAAGTGTCTGCCTTGGGCTCAGGGCGTGATCCCAGGGTCCTGGGATCGAGCCCCACATCAGGCTCCTCTGCTGGGAGACTGCTTCTTCGTCTCCCACTCCCCCTGCCTGTGCTCCCTCTCTCGCTTGCTGTCTCTTGTCTCTCTCTGTCGAGTAAATAAATAAAATCTTTTAAAAAAATAAAAAATAAATAAATGTCCGGGAAAGCCAGGGACAGGGTACCGGGAAGTCTCGGGCTCCCAACGCAAGTAAACTGAAGACTCCATGCTTCACACCTTGGAAGTCTGCAAACTCTCACCATGTCTAGCTCCCTCTTTTCCTGCCCTCCTCCCATGGCCAGATGATGATGAGAGAAAAATGCTCTAAAGGCCTGATATACAAGGGAAGCCATCTTAGCTTTCTTTCTAAGTTCACATGACTGTACCTAAACTCTGTTCAAACCCAAAGCCTGATTTATGGCCCGCCCCGCACCCATCGTGCATCTGCTCTGGGAATGAGTAGCTTCAAGGACAACCATCTCGTCCTTGAGATATCCACCAAGGCTCCTACCCCCTGCATTGCGTTGTGACCAAACCCGCGGTCCCTGCCTATCTGTGCCTCTGTACTCTCCTGCGCTTTTGCAAGATGGACGAGTATACACCCCTGTAATAACTGTTCATTCTCTGGGGGCTTTCTTCCCTGGTGAAGAGCCTGTTTCCTGGGGCAGCTGTCCTAACTTGGCTTCCATAAAACTCTCTTTCTTACTTTTAGAGATTCTAAAAGGTTTGTTCGTTTTGCATCTGCAATGCGCATGGGCTTCCCGTCCCCATCTCCTGTTTCACTTCCACCCCTGGCTCCTCTCCACCCTGAAGTCCGGTTTCCCCTTGCTGTTTGAGCAGAATTTCCTGAGATCTTTGCACGTGGCGGCAATCACGCTGGGTGCTTGCAGACAGGGCAATGAGGTAGACAGGTCGGAAGGAGAAAGAAAGGAACCAGGAAATCACCTGACAGATGATTCAACAAAATGACAGAAGAAACGGGGGTGGGGAGGATGGGGATGGGGGATGGGGGAGCTGCAGGTGCACGGACAGGGGAGGGGAAAGGAGCCAGCGTGAGGAGTCAGGCTGGGTTTTCCAGGGTGGGTGGGGCCTGTAGGAGCCACACAGAGAGGGCTGCGGAGGGGAGAAAGAATAGACTCTAGTTCCAGATAGCTGGGTCCCTAAAGCGAGGCGTTTGGGGAGGCGGGGAGCCGAGGCAGAGGCACACCCTGATTCCTTAAAGGGCTTGGTTCTGTTTTGTGGTAGCACCATTCACAGGAAGGCTGGGTGTGACCTGCACGGCCCGAGGGGAAGATTCAGGGGGAGCCCGAGGTGCCCCGAACGGGCAGCAGCAACCTGTACAAGGTCCATATAGACCTGTGTCTGGCCACAGACAACCATGAGAAGGCTTCTCCAGGCCCGCTGCTGCCCCTGGGCAGAGGGCAAATGATGTCCACAGAGGAGTGAAGGCAAACAAAGGTTTCCAGTCAAAGGCAGGGGAAACCTCAGTCCTTCCTTCACAAGACCCCACACAATCTAACCCCTTCCCCCTCCTCTCTAATTTCTCTCCTGCTTCTCCCTCCTCCCTGCTCCTGCTCCCACCCCAAATGTGCAGGGCATGCCCCTGCCCCTGGGCCTTTGCCCTGGTCCTTCCTCCCCTGGGAATGATCAATCCCACATTTTTTTTTTAATTTTTTAAAGATTTTATTTATTTATTTGACAGAGATAGAGATGGCCAGCGAGAGAGGGAACACAAGCAAGGGGAGTGGGAGAGGAAGAAGCAGGCTCATAGCGGAGGAGCCTGATGTGGGGCTCAATCCCACAACGCCGGGATCACGCCCTGAGCCGAAGGCAGACGCTTAACCGCTGTGCCACCCAGGCGCCCCCAATCCCACATTTCTACTCCCTCACTTTGTTCGGGCCTTTGCTCCAAGGTCACCTTGTCAGTGTAGGCCTTCCTGGGCCATCCTATTTGGGAAAGTACCGGTTCCCCCCCAACCCAGCCTATCTGATCCCTGGTCCCACAGCAGCCCTGGTCACCATCTTATATGCTCTATAATTACTTCTTTCTTGTTTCTTGTCCGTGCCCCTCAGTAGAACATAAAGGCAGGATTGTGTCCATTACTGTGTTTCCAGGGCCTAGAACAGAGCCTGGCACATCGTAGGTGCTCAATAAATGTGTGCTGATGAATAGTTGATGGTAACGGTATGCCCCTCCCCCACCTCCGTGGTCACCATGAGGTCAGTGACGATGCTGGCCATCTATGGTTTCCCCAGGTCCCGTCCTGTTGGGATAGGTAGTACTCTCCACACTGACCTCCACAGCTGTCTGCCCAGCCGCTCTTCCCAGGACTTGGTCCCTCTGGTTGCACGTAATCTCTGAGCACTCGCTTCTACTCACATGCTCTCGAACAGCTGGGGTTTCTGGACAACGCCTCATCCCCAGCCCCGCCCCGGCTGCCCCGCCCCGACTCTGGCATACATTCACTCCACGCTTCCTTCACTGGGCCCTGTAGGATGCTCTGTGGCCACAGAAAGGGGGTGCTCCAGGCCTCCAGCTGCTCTCCCTGATCCCGCTCTGGCCTCCAGACCTGAGCCTGCCTCCAGCCTCAGGGCACCCGAACACCTCTTGTTCGCAACATGGAACAGTCCTAGGTTTCAGGCCCAGCCCGGGCCCTGCAGGAAGGCTGTGGCTGCAGAGCCGGTCCTTCCCTTTCATAAACCAGGAGGCTGAAGCTTCCCAAGGTAGGTTGGGGGCAAAGCCAAGACTCCAAACAACATGCATGGCCCACGGTTTCTGCTTATTGTTATACCACCTGTAAACCCTGCAAACCCTCATTCTTCTCAAAGAAGACAGGATAACTTATGTCTAACTGACCTCACCACCACGCCGTGAAGTTCAAAAAAATAATGTATATGGAAGTTTGTAGACTGATTCATGTACCTTAGGAATCTAGACTTGTCCCCAGAGCCTTACCTGGTGACTGTGCATACAGTGGTGCTCACTAGATGCATTTAGACTGCGTAGCTGCTGTCAGGCTCACAGGGTCTCCCCTCCCGTTGTTTCCTCCCTGCCCACCCCCACCCTCCACCCCTAGAGGTGTTCGGTCAGGTGGCCAGGATGCAGGGTGGGAGGCACCGCCCCGCCCGCCAGGCATTCACAGCGCAGTTGGGCAAGCCTGACAAGGAAGCAGACGTGTCGCCCCGCGTGAACAGTGCGCGGCGGAGAGCGCCAGGCTGCCATGGGAACAGAGGGGGGCTTGTAAGCACAAGAATGAAAACAGCTCCTCGCATCTGTGCATTGCTTTCAGCTTTTCAAAGAGCTGGGTGTGAAGGGAAGGGGGGAATGAAGACAGGGAGCTCCCCCCGCCCCGTCCTGCTTTGTTCGAGCCGAGCCGCGGGGCTGTCACCTGGGTTGAGCTTCTGTGCTTTCGATGGGGAGAAAAAAGCAGACAGACACACAGACGCTGGCTCAACCCCATACACAAGGCAGCTCTGTGTTAGCAAGATCATTCCTTCTCTTTTTCACACGATCCTTTCTCAACGCTTGTTTCTCAGCAAGGCACCCCTGCGTCAGCGGACACCAGGCTGGAAAGGCCTGAGCAGGAAGGATTTGCAGGACCGCTTCCAGCAAGCAGAATTCTCACCTCCTACTAATGAGCCACTCCACAACCGGCTTCTAGTTGAGGGCCCAAATGATGTGGCTTGTCTAAGCAGAGTGGTTCGTCGGTTCAGGGTAGTACAGCGGCAGGAAGGGGGTAAGTCGTGTGGTGGGAACAGATAACCCCAAATCTGTGCCTGAAACCCGCACAGGTTTGCTTTTTGCTCTCACCACATGTCCGTCCCGGGTTGGTGGGGTCTCTGTTCCATGCTGTACTCACTTGGGGACCCAACATCTGGAGGCCCGTTGGGGGAAGGAAAGATGGAGACACCCTGGCTCTCCAATGCTTTCATGTGTGAGTGACCCCTATCGCCTATCGAATCCACTGGCCAGAGCGGGTCACGTGGCCAGGGAGACCTTCAACGTGGAAGTGGGGACAGAACCCGGTGGACCCGGCAGAGCCTAACCCGCTGACAGCGTGGAGTCCATCACTGCTAATCTCCTAGTGTCTCCATGCACCCCGGTTCACTCTCCGAGAGAGAATGTGATGGGGCCAGTGAATTGACATCACCTTTTTTTTTTTTAAAGATTTTATTTATTTATTTGACAGAGAGAGTGAGAGAGCACAAGCAAGGCGAGTGGGAGAGGAGAAACAGACTTCCCGCCAAGCACGGAGCCGGACGCGGGGCTCCATCCCAGGACCCTGGGATCATGACCTGAGCTGAAGGCAGACGCTTAACCATCTGAGCCACCCAGACGTCCCTGACATCACCTTTATTTGGGCTGGACTTTCAAATGTTTCCTGGGGCATGGTGTGTGTGTGTGTGTGTGTGTGTGTGTGTGTGTGTGTGTGTGGTGTGTTGGGGTGGGTATGGTATGTCTGTGTGTGATGTGTGTGTGGGTATGTGGTGTGTGATGGGTGAGGGTTTGGCGTGTGTGGTGTCGTGCGTGTGTCTGGGTATATGTGTGTGGTGTGTGAAGATTTGGGGGGGTGTGTGTCTGGGTGTAGGTGTGGGTGAGGGTTTGGTGTGTATGGTGTGGTGTATTTGTCTGGGTGTGTATGTGTGTGGTGGGTTGAGGATTTGGGGTATGTGTGTGGTATGTGGTGAGGTGGGTATGGTAGGTGTCTGTGTGTGTGGTGTGTGTGTGTGTCCTCTGGGGCTCCAGCCACTGGAGCAGAGGTCAGGTGAGGGGGCACTTGGTTCCTGCAGGACCCCTTTGCTTCAGGTATGGCTGAGGCCTTTTTCCTCAGAAGGGGCTGCAAGCACTTGAGTCCACTTCTCAGGGATTTAAAGAACATTAACCTAAATATTGGCTTATCCAGAGCAGTCATCCTCACACTTCAGGGTACCCACCCCCCCGGGCCTGGGGAGCCGCAGGAGTGAGTGCCCAGGGCCTGAGAAGCTGCCTTTCTGAAAGCGGATTTAATTTCACTCTACTGGGAGGAAGTTTTACCAAGAGCCCACTTTTCAGAAGAGGCCTCGGGCCAGCATCAGATCCCCCCCCAGGACAAAGCAGTGAGTCGTGGGGTCTCCCGGAGGCTTTGCCGCTTCACAAGCGGGTGCTGCTGTCCCCAACGCAGAAACCACCGGTGATCCCTGCTTCCCCAGTGAGGCTGCGGCCTTGGTAGAGGGCCCTGCACAGGCTTTGCCTTCGCGCTCCAGGGGTCCCCTCCTGGCCCCACCAGCAACAGCTGTGTGTCCCTGGGCAAGTTTCACAACCTCTCTGAGCCGCCGCTTCCCAGCGGGGCCTGGGTACTCATACCTGCCTTTCTCTAAGGGGTTTTGTGGTGATTACATGAGATGATGTGAGGAAACGGCGTGGCACAGAGCCTCTCCGCACGTGGGAGCTCCACTACTCTTCCACCGAGGCGGTTCCATGCGGGGCTGGGCGGAACAAGCTGACGAGAAGGCTCCTTTTGCGGGCCTGGGGTCACCCTCTGCTGAGGCGGCCCAGGGTCGGGCCAGTCAGGGGGACGTGGGCCTCTCTCGTGAGGGGCCACAAGCCCATGGCTAGGATACCACAGTGGCTTCCTCCTGAGGCCCCAGGGCCTCCTGCCTGCTGGGCCTCCTTGGCTGTCTCTAGCCTTCCCGCTCCCGCCCTTCCCCTGGGCTGTCAGTTCTGCCTTCCTCAGGTTAATGGAACCACTGAATAATTTCGCGAACCTTCCCTTGCTCAACTGAAGATCTCATCGTGAGGCAAAACAAAATTGACTTACATGTATGCAAGCATTTTCCCCGGCAGCTGCCGCTGGCTTAGGCAACAGATGGCTCCTGACATTCATTTGGCTGACAGGAGAGCCTTAGGTACGGGATCCAAAATGGGTCAGACGGGAGTTCGGAGGTGGAAGAAGCTGTGGGTCTGCAGTTAGAAGGAGGCCCCCATAGGCCAGGGCCAGGGAGGGGCAGCTGTGGCCCGACCTCCTGAGGGGCCTCCACGAGCCTGTGCTCGTCCGCAGCCTGGGACAGCCACTCAAGCTTCCTCTGTCAGCCCTCCAGGCTGGGACACCTTTCCTCACCAGGCTGGGTGGCACAGGATAGCCGGTGTGCCAGCCAGGCAGATCAGGATCTGGGGATGGAGGCCTGAGGGTAGCCCCAGCTGCTGCTGGGAGCCATGTCAGAAGGTGCCGGGGGCCCCTCTTGAGGTGACTTACCCAGGGGGCCAGGGGACAGGACTGGGGTGTAGAGGCCTTGCTGCCCCAGCCTCTCCACCATCAGCCCCTGAGAAGTTTGGGCTGAGCAGAGGTTCACAGGCCAGAGCCTCCGGGGCCTGCCCGCTCATCAGGCTCCTTCCTTCCCTTCACACCTCAGTCGTGTACCCGGCAAACCCTGCCTGAACACCGACTCTCAGATACTAGGAATAAGGGGGTGGGGATGGCCCTGCCGTCACGCTTAGAGAGGTCCCAGGCTGATGGGGGCGTCAGACACATGAGTAAGACAGGGCCGGAGGTTGGGGGACGCTGTGGAGGGCGGTGCTGCCCACCCCGACCCAGGCACTGTGAAAAGTGCTTTATAAATATCCACTTAAGTTCTTAAGACAACCCTGGAAGGCAGACGTTGTCATATTTCCCATTTACAGAAGGGAGAAACTGAGGTACGGAGACGGTAAATGACGCGCCCAGGGCAGGAAGTTGTAGAGCCAGGATCTTTTTTTTTTTTTTTTTTAGATTTTATTTATTTGAGAGTGAGAGAGAGAGAGCACAAGCCGGGGGAGAGGGAGAGTGAGAGGGAGGAGCAGGTTCCCAGCTGAGAGCCCGATGCAGGGCTAGATCGCAGGACCCCGGGATCATGACCTGAGCCGAAGGCAGATGCTTAACCGACAGAGCCACCCACGTGCCCCAGAGCCAGAATTTTAACCCAGGTTCTGAAGCCAAAGGCTGCCTGGAGAGGTACCCACAGATTTGCCTCCTGGCCAAGAGCCTCCCACTGGACCCCGGTCTCCTGGGACCCTGATTCCAAGTCTTTCCTGCCAATCAACAAAGACATGCGTGCCTCAGGACTGCAGGGCTGCCCCCAACCAGTGGGGGCCGGAAGGAGCCTCGAAGTCAGCCGAGGTTAGCTCTGAAGGGGAGCAGCTCGTTGGACTGAAGCTCGGGGGCCCAGGGAAGTGGGGGAGACCCTCTGTGGTGAAGAGAGCTGGGACCTTGGTCTTTTCACGTGTGGATGACCTTAGGGAAAACTCAACCCTGACATTGATTTGAGGTCTTGGCAGCTGGAGCTGGTGAGCAGACAGCGCCCACCCGATTGTGCCAAGCACAGCTCCAGTCGAGCTGTGAACTGTTCATTCCTAACTAGCTGCTCAGCGTCCAGGTGTCAGACTCTGGCAGGACTTGTTTGACAACAACAGTAAAGTCTAGAAACAGAGAGCGTGTGCTTATAAAGCAATGAGGTGCTGTCATGTGGTGTGTGGATGCCCGTCCCCTCCCTCCTTCCACGTGGGCTCTGACTCCATAGTTTGTTCCTTTGGCCAGGGCCCCAGCTGATGGCCCTCTAGCCCCTGGCAAAGCCTGCAGGGCCCAGCAGTAGCAGCCTGCTCTCTCAACCATCCCGTGCAGCAGGCAGGGGCAGGGGGGTAGAGGTGGGTGATGGCATGAGTTTGGATCTGTTGATACGATTTACCCTTGACTTGTAGCAGGGAGCAAGGCCCTCTAGGGAATGGAGGCTCCAGGGGCCTGGATTGGAAGAAGTCCAGAGCTGGGGGGCTCTGAGTCTAGGTGACTCCAGGCAGTGCAACAGCTAAGTGTGTGTTCCCCAAGCCCGCCAGAGCCAAGCGTGGCTGAGGGTGCAAGAAGGAGAGGGCGGAGGCATTGCCGAGGAAGGAGTGGGCAGCATCCCGCCTGCGGACACCAGCTACTTACCTCCGTTGGCCTTTGCACTGAACAATGCTTCAGAGAACATTGTTCGGGTCTCCTTACGCATGCTGCCTCAATCTGGGCACTCTCGAGCATCCCGTGGGTTGAAAGGCTTCAATCACCACCACCACCAAAACTGTCTTTCCAGGGAGGCATAAGTCAGTAAGGGAGGAGGGACATCCCAGGAGACAGAAAGAGAATGGGACTTAGCATCTGCGAGCCCTGCAGCAGAGAGAGAAAAAGCAGAGGGTATACCGCAGACACCCAGCTGCCAAGCTGGAACCGGGGGACATTCCCCACCCTTGACCTCTGACGTTCCTCTCCTATACCCCCAGACCCAGCCTGCCACCAAATCGCATCAATATTCCCTCCTAAAGGTAGCCTGAGTCCTGCTTCTTTCCATCCCCATGGCCACTGCCCAGTTCAGGCCACTACCATCTCTCCTCGTTACTAAATGGCCCCTCCGCTGCCAACTGCTCTCTCTGCCTCCTGTCTGGCCCCCTCAACCCACTGTCCCCACTGAAGTCACTTTCTAAGATCCAAGCATGATCACTTCCCCTTCTGCTGTAACATTATCAAAAGCTCCCCACTGCTGTTAGAATAAAGTATAAACACCTCCCATGACCCACAAGGCCCTGCGTACTCTGGTTCCCACCAGGCCCTTCAGCCTCCTCTCCCCCAACACCCTTGCTTGCACTCGGTGCCAGCCATGCTGGGTTTTGCTCTTTAACCATTGGATCAGTTATCTGTTTATTGACTCTAAGACACCCTTCCCTGCCTGCTTTGAGAAAATAGAGAGGGACCCTTTAAATACTTCTCCCCAGTGGGCCCCATCTTTGAGTCCTGCCAGCAGGGGGCGCTGGAGGGTCACCAGAGTTGGAGAGCAGGAAGGGATTCTTCTCTGCCAGCTCTGCAGTGCCAGGGGGGTTTCCCTAACGGCGGGCTCCTCCAGAGCACAGCCTCCCCAGGGTCCAGCTCCCGCAGCGAGCCCCGCCTTGGCCGCTGACAGCCCTTCACCAGCTCTGCGGCGGACAGCAGTGATTAAGGTCACAGAGATCACTAGGTAAAGGGAGACCAGTGATGAGGTCTGTGTAACTTTCTTGGGATAAAGTGAGGCGATGGGAAGAAGGAATTAGGTTACTTACCAGCGTGTGTGTGCACGCATGTTCGTGCAGCACGCACATCCATGTAATCCACTCCTTTTGCTTTGAAACTCAGAGATTAAAATAGGGAAGAAGTCCTTTATGTTGCAATGATAGATTTTTTTTTTAATATTTAGGTAATCAAAAATTCTCTAAGCTTTCCATCTTTTTTTTTTAAAAGTTTGTGTATTTATTTGTTCATTTATGTATTTTAAGTAATCTCTACACCCAACATGGGGCCTGAACTCATGACCCTGAGATCAATAGACTCATACTCTTCAACAGAGCCAGCCAGGTGTCCCCGGGCCCTCCATCATCGTTTACGTTTGAGATATTATGTGCCGTATTTGCTTTGAAATCTCTGATTATCAGAAAATTGGCTAACAGGGGTGCCTGGGAGGCACAGCGGTTAAGCGTCTGCCTTAGGCTCAGGGCGTGATCCCAGCGTTATGGGATCGAGCCCCACATCAGGTTCCTCTGCTATGAGCCTGCTTCTTCCTCTCCCACTCCCCCTGCTTGTGTTCCCTCTCTCGCTGGCTGTCTCTATCTCTGTCAAATAAATAAATAAATAATCTTAAAAAAAAAAAAAAAGAAATTTGGCTAACATTCGGAAGGAAACGTCCATTTTCTTCTGCTCTCTAGATGTCTTCCTCTCAGTTCCTAAGACAGAGTTGACAGCATAGCTGTCTAAATGCTGCAAATTTGCAGCCATTACCACTTCAAAGGGGTTCGAATGAGGGATTTTTTTTCCATGTTCAAATAGTTCCTGCTTCTGTAGAAACTTCATTTTTAGATTAAACTCTGAGGGATGAGCTATCATAATTCAAGTTAACAGTTCTTTGTTCTATCAACTGCCCATTGCCAGGCAATAATACTGGAGGCATTCAAGATGCAGCAAGCTCATGAAGTGCTATTTTCTAAAAGAAACAGGAGGCGTTTTCATCTTTATGATTGTACTTTAAAAAAAAGATTTTATTTATTTGACACACAGAGAGAGCACAAGCAGGGGGAGTGGCAGGCAGAGGGAGAAGCAGGCTCCCTGCTGAGCAAGGAGCCCGATGCGGGACTTGATCCCAGGACCCTGAGATCATAACCTGAGCTGAAGGCAGACACTTAACCAACGGAGCCACCCAGGCAACCCTATTCTTGTACTTTCGATTATGAAGTTTGATGATATAAGAGTTTCTGTCTCCTGTAAATCAAGTCAGAAATCATTTTTGATTTGTTGATTAAGTGAAATAGCCTCTAGTAGGGTAGAGTACTGGGTACAAAGTAAGATAAAAGACTAAAATAAAATGCTGGCTCTTAACAGAAAAGTGGTTAGGGACGCCTGGGTGGCTCAGTCAGTTAAGCGTCTGCCTTCGGCTCAGGTCAGACACTCAGGGTCCTGGGATCGAGCCCTGCATCAGGCTCCTTTCTCGGTGGGGAGCCTGTTTCTCCCTCTGCCTTCTGCTCCCCCTGCTTGTGCTCTTGCTCTCTCTTTCTCTCTGATGGATAAATAAATAAAATCTTAAAAAAAAAAAAAAAGAAAGAAAGAAAACTGGTTTATGTGCTAAACATTTTATGCCTCGGTCTGACATTAACATGATGTGTCTGTAAAATGACAAAAAGAACCGGGTGGAATCGCATCACATTTTTCCATCATTTCCCGTTACGTCAGATTGCTAATTGTGTTCTAAGATGTCTGATTGAATGACTGTCTACATTTACTGCCACAGGTGACAGTTTGTCATTGTTAGAGATTTCAGTAATTAAAATAGGAAACAGAAGCTTACATTTGTTTTTTGTTTCTTTTAAGTAGGCTCCAGCGCGGGGCTTGAACTCACGACCCTGAGGTCAAGATCTGAGCTGAGATCAAGAGTCTGACGCTTAACGGACTGAGCCACCCAGGCGCCCCAAGTCATTTTCTTTATAAAAATTATGTTCCTTGGAACCACATTGTGACAGTTTTGGGGCCCTTTATACACTGGCGGTCTTAACCTGAGTGTGATTCAGGGGGCCCTTTCTAATTACAGGAAGATACTTCTTTCCTCAACGCTGTGACCTGACCTGGAACAAGTCTGTAGAACACGCTACGTGAGTCACGAACAAGTGAACTGCAAGCCACCTGAATCTACGGATCTTACGCTGGTGCTGAGATCGCTTCTGAAGAGTCATCATGACTTCAAAGTGTGTTTTGAAATCTGCAAGCATTGAGTGTCAATCAGAACCGAAGATGAAACATTAATGAATGTGGAATTCTCATGCTTTATGCCTACTTCCTTTTTAGATTTTTTGATTCTCTGCTATTTTTACCATACTGTTGCATTTAAATTTCCTACATAGTAACTTGGCACAATTAAAATAAAATTGCGCTGCCCATATGAAAAACTGAGGGGTCAACAAGCGGGTCCTCAGGCCTTCGCTGCATGGATCTCCCCATGACTTGTCCTACAGTCTCTTCTGCAGGACTGCAAGCTCCCCAGGACCTCACAGTGCACCTGACCAAGCGAGGACTAACCTTGGTAGTTCAGGTCCTCTGGGAAATAGACACGGAGACAGGATTGCGTGTGTCCAAGGAAACGCCTGTGAAGGACAAAGGGGTTGGGCATAGAAGCTGGGGAGAGGCTTCGGATCACTTCATGGGTCTAATACCTGGAAAGGAGTGGGGAATGGAGGAGGACTGGCAAGGCAGGGTGTCAGACTTCAGAGCAGCTCTGAGAAAGACCTGCCCAGGCCACGGGGTAGTCCTGGAGCCACAGTCACCTACTGGAGGAGTCCCCCAGTCCTTGGGCTGGGCCTGCCTTAGTACCGCCACCAGACCAGGCACTGGCTGAAAGCAGCCCGCGAGAAGCATGGCCTCAGTGAGAACGGGGTGGTGGATCTGGAGAAACAACAGCTGCGGCCGTCAGTCAGTTCTGCTCCCCGCAGATCTGAGCGGCACATTTTCATGACGGCCCCGGCAACTGACAGACAGAAGGTTGGCCACACCACAAGCATACAGAGCCAAAAGTAGTGATGCCAGGATCTGTCACCTTGATGCAGGGAGAGGGAGTGGGCCTGTGGGCTCCTCTGAGTAAGCCTTCATACATATGTATAAATACATTCAGCAGTCAGTCCTTACATATACCGAATGCATAGTCTTTCAAAATTCCACCAGAACAGATTAACTTTCTTTTTTATTTATTTTATTTTATTTAAAAAAATTTTTTTAAAGATTTTATTTATTTATTTGACAGGATAGAGACAGCCAGCGAGAGAGGGAACACAAGCAGGGGGAGTGGGAGAGGAAGAAGCAGGCTCCCAGCGGAGAAGCCTGATGTGGGGCTCTATCCCAGAACGCTGGGATCACGCCATGAGCCGAAGGCAGATGCTTAACAACTGAGCCACCCAGGTGCCCCTATTTTATTTTATTTTTTTGAAGATTTTATTTGTTTGAGATATTGAGAGAGACAGAGAGAGAGAGCGCACAAGCAGGGGTGAGGGGCAGAGGCAGAGGGAGAAGCAGACTCCTTGCTAAGCAGGGACCCTGACGTGGGACTCGATCCCAGGACCCTGGGATCATGACCTGAGCCAAAGGCAGATGCTTAACTGACTGAGCCACCCAGATTTACTTTCAAGTGTGTGAATTTCCCTACAGGTCTTACCATGGTGTCAGTCTTGCAATCACCATGCACGTCGTACTTCATATTTTCTAAAGATTTGATATGTATAACTAATATTTCTACATTTCTCTCTGAATTACACTTTTTGGTGACCAAACAATATTCAGCAGATGAATGTACCACAATTTCCTAAGTCATTGCTGTTCAACATTTCCCTTCTTTTGATTTTTTTAAAAAAATTACCACAGTGAATGCTCTTATGTCTTTGGGCGTATACTATTTGGTTTCTGTTGGGTTATTGCTCTAGGATACGTTTCTAGGTTTCAAGTTACTGGACCAAAAGATAAAGTTTTGTGCTTAGATCAAGTATTGCCAAATTGCTTTCTAAAAACATTATGTCAGGGGTGCCTGGGTGGCTCAGTCGTTAAGCGTCTGCCTTCGGCTCAGGGCGTGATCCCGGCATTATGGGATCGGGCCCCACGTCAGGCTCCTCCGCTGGGAGCCTGCTTCTTCCTCTCCCACTCCCCCTGCTTGTGTTCCCTCTCTCGCTGGCTGTCTCTCTGTGTCAAATAAATAAATAAAATCTTTAAAATAAATAAATAAAAATAAAAACATTATGTCAATTAATCATGTACATTAGTTATCTATTGCTGCACAAAGAATGACCATAAAACTGTGTGATTAACACAACCCACATTTATTGTCTCACTGCTTCTGTGTGGGTCACGATCCAAGAACAGCTTAGCTGTGTCCTTTGTTTCAGCGTCTGTCACAGGTTACAGTGAAGGCGTCGGCTCTGAGGTTGTGGTCTCTTCTGAAAGCTTGACCGGGGATGGATCATCTTCCAAGCTCACTCGGTTGTTGTCAGGTTTCAGTTCCTCATGTGCTGTTGGACTGAGGGCCTCAGTTCTTAGCCAGCTGTTGGTCAGGCTGCCCTTCGTTCCTTGCTATGTGGGCCTCTCCAACATGGCAACTTGCTTTATCAAAGCATGCATCTGAGAAAACAAGAGTCTGCTAGCGAGACGGAAGTTTGTAACTTAATCACAGAGGTGATACCCCCTTAACGTTGCTGTATTCTATTGTTTTGAACCAGGGGAGCAAGGGGAGAGGCTGACATAAGGTCAAGAGCGCCAGGAGTGGGGATCGTCGGGGGCCATCTTGGAGGCTGTCCACTACAAATGTCAGCAAGCACATATGCTTGTACCAATTTTACCACAACCACCCTAACACTGGCGGTCTTAATATTTTAAAATTACCAGTAGGTAGGTATAAACGACTATCTCCCATTTTCATGCGCTCTTCTCTGGCCTGGTATCTACCCCTAGGCTCACTTGGGTGCTCTGCTCTCAGGTGCTGCCAAGGAATTTCCCAAAAGTTGTCAACTGATAGCAACTAAGACAGCTAAGGACCTGCCCTAATTGGGACTTTGAAAAGCTATGAACACAGACCTGTATTAGGCAGCAGTGAGTTCCCTGGGAGGTTTGCAGTCTCAAGGAATTGCTGGTATTTGGGCAGCAGCTCCAAGACCTTGAACACCCTGGTACCTGTCCCATTTAAAAGCACAGAAATTTAGGAAACCAAGCTTGTTTTAAAGCTTACTGTATTGGGGCACCTGAGTGCCTCAGTTGGTTGGCTGTCCAACTCTTGAGTTTGGCTGGGGTCATGACCTCAGCATTGTGGGATCTGTGGGATTGGGCCCCCCTTGGGCTCTGCACAAGCCTGCTTGTCCCTCTCCCTCCACCTCTGCTACTCCCCTGGCTCATACTCTTGCTCTCGGATAAACAAACAAACAAATAAATAAATAAATAAAATCTTTATTTAAAAAAATGCTTACTATATAGGCTGGGCTCCAGCTTCCCATCGGTGGAGAGCAAGGCAGTGTGGACAGCAGCCCCGGCACACTGTGCCCTGACCACCCGCCTGCCATGGCCCGATGAGTGGGCCCCATGCAGGTCATCACGTGTGTGGTGGTGGGAGACCGAGCTGTAGGTAAAACTTGCCTATTGATCAGTTTCATAACCAATGCATTTCCTGGGGAATACATCCCCACTGTCTTTGACAACTACTCTGCCAATGTTATAGAAGATGGAAAACCGGTGAATCTGGGCTTATGGGATAGAGCTGGACAAGATTGTGACAGATGAAGTCCCTTACCCTATCTGCAAACAGATGTATTATTCATTTGCTTTTCTCTTGGGAATCCTGCATCATTCAAAAAATGTTTGAGCACAGTGGTGCCCTTTAGTGTGACACCACTGTCCCAACACCCACATCATCTTAGTGGGGACTAAACTTGATCTCGGGGCGGACAAAGACACGATTGAGAATCTGCAGAAGAAGCCGACTCCTATCACCTACCGCGGGGTTTGGCCATGGCTAAGGAGATCGGTGCTGTAAAACACCGGGAGGGCCCCCAGCGCGAGGTCTCAGACAGTGTTTGATAAAGCTATGCAAGTGGTTCTCTACCCCACTCCTGTCAAGAAGAGAAAGAGAAAATGCCTGCTGCTGTAAATATCTGGGCCCCTCTCCCGCCCTGTCGCCGTTGGGACCTTTCTTTGTAGGCTTTGCTCAAAAATGGTGGAGCCTTTGCCCTCAGCGGCATGTTTTGATTACAGATTTTGTTACTTTTTCCATAAAACCATTTTGAACCAATCAGTAATTTGGGGGTTTTATTTGTTTAAATTGTAAGACTTCAAACTTTCACATTATATTAAAATTTAGCCCCAAACCACTAAGTTTTCTTAAAGCCTTATTTTTCAAAAGCCCCTATTCTTGCCCAGATTAACAGCTGCTAAAATACGTTGTGAACTAAGATTGCATTGTTGTGCTGAGAATACTACGCACTAAACTGTTCAAGACCTTTGTCTTCAAGAAGAGATTACAGTAGAGGCGCCTGGGCGGCTCAGTCGGTTAAGCCTCTCCCTTCGGCTCAGGTCATGATCCCAGGGTCCTGGGATTGAGCCCCGCATTAGGCTCCCTGCTCAGCGGGGAGTCTGCTTCTCCCTCTCCCTCTGCTGCCGCTACACCTGCTTCTGCGCTCTGACAAATCTTTTTTTCTTTAAAGAATTTATTTATTTGCCAGAGAGAGAGAGAACCCAACCAGGGGGAGTGGCAGGCACAGGGAGAAGCAGGCTCCCCGCTGAGCAAGAAGCCTGATGTGGGGCTCGACCCCACAACCCTGGGACCATAACCTGAGCCGAAGGCGGACACTTAATCGACTGAACCACCCAGGTGTCCCAAATAAATAAAATCTTTAAAAAAATAGTTAGTATATTACTTTTTGCTGGGATTTTGAACAGACGTCTACTCCCGGGTCCCACTGCTGGAATATCTGCTCTAGGTGTGCGTGCACGGGAGGGGGTGTGTGACATGATCAAAGAACGAAGACAGTATTTTGACAAAATATGGAGGTTAATTTATACTACACGGTACATGTCACAATTGAACTAAGTAAAAGTGTCACAGGTAAAATTTTAAAAGGTTAATTTCTGTCAAACGCAGTAAATGATAAAGAAAGGTCAGTATTACCAAAAATAAAGTAAAATAAAGCTTACTATATACTCTTGTGCTTCTCATTTTGCAAACTTTATTTTGCTTTATGAAAACAATTCTGTAAGCTACATGTTCATATCCCCATTTAATAGAAAACTTGAGGGCAGAAATGTGAAATCACTTGTTCAAGGTCACTCTGCTAAAGTGGTAGGACCAGCATTTGACCCCACAGCTGGCCGCCCAGTCTGTGACCTCTCTTTGGTTCCTAAGATAACTTTGTCCTCAGTTGGGGCCTGAGGGCTCTGTAACTCTTGGCCCTTCCATCCCATTCCCACCTCAGCACCGAATCTGGTAAGACTCTTCAGTTAGCTGAAGGCGTTTCCCCTGGACGTTCCAGAAAGATCTGCTCAGTGACCATTTTTTCCTAATGAGAGGTGAGGCCGGAAAGTCACCTCTAACCAGCCGGGGAGAAAGGCCGTAGAGGCCACAGTACACGTTTCCGCGACGAAACCCTCGGGATTAACAGGACAGTGTAAATGAAAGCCTCACAAAGGCGATCTGGAACCAGGGTGCTGGCTTCAAATCCTTGTTCTGTCACTTTCAAAGCTTTCTGGTTTGAGGCCCGTTTCTTCACCTTTCTGTGCTATTTCCTTGCCTGTAAAATTGAAATAACCAACAACCTGTTCCAATTTGGGGGGAAGTGAATAAAGAGTCTAGGAACCTAGCAGTGTCTGGTGCACGATAAAGGCCCTCTGGACATTACTGTAGGGCTGCGGTGGGTAGGAGGCCTCACTGGGTGAGGACCCACACGTTTCAGCCCTGGCCTGGGATATATGCCTGCCTGGGGACGCGGGTTCCATGTGTACGCGCCAGCTACAGGCACGCCGCAGGGGGCACAGCGCTGTGGCTCCCGCATGAGGCAGTGGGGCCTGCTAGGCTCAGCAATGGGCAGAGCCAACGATGGCATGACGACTTGGGGAGCCCCTTTCCTGTATTCTGGCTGTGTTTGTGTGTGCGTGTGCGTGCACGGGGAAGGGGTAGGGAAGGGATCTGTATGTGATGACATAGCCCTCGGTCCGTTAGCCTAGTTTGGAGCCCGTGCAGGATTGTTCTGGGGTGAGAGAACCATGAACATGGTGGGAAGGGGGCGCACACGACACTGAACGTTCTCCTGGGACACAGGGCAGAGTGCTGACCACTGAGGCACACAGCAAGCATCGGAGAAAAGACACAGCGCATACAGGCTGCCTGCCCCCTGGCCCGTCCTTGAAGTCCCTGGAGTGCGTTTTTGAATCTTTCTGGGATCAACCCCCAAATCCACGTGTGGGGGCACCACGTATCCTAGAACTTGGGGGGGCCCTGGTGGCCTGAACAGTAATTTGTGCTCTGCAGGAAGTGACCAGAAATGTCCAGTTTCCCCCACGGGAACAGAAATCCCAGATCCGGGCCAGGCCCTGCCCTTGCAAAGTCCCAAGTTGGGAAGACAGGCCAGGGTCACATAGGATTTGGACGGCCTCACCCACGTGCGCAGCCAGCGGGGCTGTCATGGCTCAGACTCTAGGGAGCCGGGCCTGCGCTGTAGCTTCGGGCGGAGCCTTGTTTGTTTCTTCAAGAACGGGATGGAAAGCCTCAGTCCACGGCACCATGCCCTTGCAGCCAGTACGTTCCAGCAGAGGGGAGGCTAAGCACTAACTGCCTGGTAACCTACTTACTTAGCACTGAGGGCTGGGGAGACGTACAGGGTGCGAGACAGGTGTGACTGGGGAACGTTCGGGACTCAGGTCGCTGGGTGCTCCTGCAGGAGGAGCTCTAATACCTGAGATGAGGGCAGGGAGGGAGAGACCACCCCAGATGGAGGTACTGTGTGGGGAAGGAGGGGGACAGCAGTGAAGGAACCGAAGTGCTCCTGAGGTTAGGAACCATACAGCTGGGGGGGCGCGCCAGACGGCTGGAGAGGCCGTTAGGCGGAGGCTCAGAGGGGCGGCTCTAGCCGCAAAGCTAGGGGATGACCGCAAAGGGTTTTAAGCAGGACGGAACCCAGTCAGACCTGCACTTCCAAGAGCTGGGAGAGGTGGGGACAGTGGCCAGGAGGACCCACTTGGGGATGGCAAGGCCCGAACTGAGGGTTGCCTGGGCCTGGGGGATGTGCACAATGCAGCAGAGAGAAGGGGAGCGGCAGCTCTGAGCCAAGGTTTGGAGGTGGAGCCCCTGCCATTGCAGGCGTGGGGACTGGGAGCGGCTCAGGGGTACAGTCTGTGGCATGGAGGAGAGGCAGCCAACCACTGGGGCTCCCATTCCTTACCTTCCGGGCAGGTCAGCGGGAATGCCAGAAGCCACTGCCTTGCTCCTGTGGTACTGAAAGTAGTTGGGGTGGGGAGTGGTGAGCAAGTGGGGCTCACCGAATCCACACCCCAAACTACGCTTCTCCAGCCCACAGCAGACCCCCACACCTGGCAGCAGCACTTAGGTGTCCAGCCGAGGGGCCCCCTGAAGTGGTACTTCCTGGAGTGGAGACGTATTCACCCACTAACTCCTCCAGCCACCCCTGCATTCCTCAAGCATGTGCCCACTGCCATCCGGGACCCGAAAGGTGGGGTGTCTGCCCAGGCCTGCCGCTGGGACCCACGGGCTGGTGGAATGGCGCCAGAGCACTGATCTCCAGCCATGGGCCCAGCAGGAAGACGTGCCACCCCACCCTGCCCTCTCCCCATCAGTCTCCTGCAGGAACCGTCCGCCGCCGCTGCTGAGTGGGCTTCCTGGCACGGCTCTGTGCCCTCCCCTGGGTGTGGCCCCGTCTCTTTGCCCTGAAATATGCTGGCGCCAGGCCTGAATTCTTCCATTCTTCCTCCTCAAGCTCCCATTTCCCAGCCTTTCAGGGTCAGACCATCAGGTGAACTACAGGGTCGTTCTTCACTGCAGGGACGGGTTCGTGTCCTGTAAGCCCCTCTGGTGGGGAGAAGTGGCCTGACTCCCCCAGCCTGCTGGAATTCAAAGACCAAGGAGGGACATCCCATTTATTTACAGCGTGTCCTCTTGGCCAGACCCTTTTGTTCACAGCTCACGCCCCCCCCCCCCCAAATCCTGCCAGGTAACTTACAACACCATTCTACAGCTGAGGAACCCAAGACTCAGATTCAAAAGGGAACTGCCCAAGGTCACTGGGATCATAGACTGCGGTAGAATCTAGGCTGTTTCATTCCAGAGTCTATGATTCATCGGACATTGGGCCGTGGGTCCAGAGGCACCGAGAGTCCCCAGAGTCAACGGCAGGGTAGTGCCTGCGTGAGCCGCGTCTGTCCTTGCGACGAGTCCCTCAGGAGCGGCTCGGGAGGAGTGCCGCCCGCCACACCTGCAGCACAGAGTCCCGGCGGGTCGTGTAGGGCAAATGTTTGATGCGGAACAAGTGTCTGGGGACGATGTTCCCGCTGGGCGTATACAGCTTCTCTCCGTGACTGCCCAAGAGACTGCGCAGGGCTACGTTGCCCGACAAAATCTTCTCATAGAACTCCACTCCCCCACGGGCATAGGCTGTAGACAGGGCAGCTGTGCGGCGGTCCAGCCAGGCTTCCAGGGCATGAGAGAGAGAGTCCGTGGACAAGGCGTAGGCCACAAAGCCCGCCACTGCTGCCACCAGGTTGAAGACAGCCCGTAAATTCATGGGGCCTCCGTAGAGCCCCAGTGTGTGCTTGGCACCCACGCCCAGAGCCCAGGTTCCCACGAGGCAAGCTGGGGCCAGCATGGCCTGGAGGGCAGCTGCACTGCTCTCCAGGTACACCACTTCCTTGGCCAAGGCAAACTTCTGGGCATCACGGGACAGGGTCAGGGCATCTCTCAGTCGGGTGCCTGCTGGGCTCTGCCAGTTCACTCTTTGCCCATGTACAACCACAGCGTGATCGGTGTTGCTCAGTGTGCCACCCAGGAAGGTGGCTGGGATGCCTACCACGGCCCCCGCGGGGAGTCGTGGGAAGCCAGCACTCACGGGTTGGAAGGTGAACGTGGTGAAAGCCTCGTAGCTGTGGCCTGAGGGGACACCAATGTCCTGTAGCACCTCTTCGAAGAGCCCCTGCAGCTCTGCGGGGAGAGGGGCTGGCTGGCCCTGAGGCCAGTACTGGTAAAGCCATGGGATCACGGGATCTGGGAAGAGGTGGTATGAGATCTGGGCCCCAATCAGGCCTGCACAGGAACCCACCAACAGGCCTTTCCTGTGTCTCTGCACAAAGGCTGCGGCCCACGACAGGGGACCGGCCATGAGTGCCGCCACCGCTGTAAACCTGGGCCAAGAAAGAGAGAATCAGCCAACAGTTCCCGGGGTCGGCCTGCAGACTGAACATACCCCAGAGCCACATGTTTTTGAACGGAGGCAATACAGCGTGTGGTTAAGAGCATGAGCTCTAGAGCCAGAGTTCAAATGCAACCTCCGTCTCTGTGCTTCACCTTCCCCGTCTGCCAAACAGGCGTCTGACAGTGGCATCCCTAGGGTGGCTGTGATGGGTATATGAATGAACACACACAAAACAAGTCTGGCACAGCAGCAGACACCCTTGTGATAACGCTGTGATCATTACTTTTATTCCCATGGCTAGGCACAACGGAGTACCCAGCGGCCTCACTCCACTCTTCATCCCACAGGAAGCCTTATGATCATGAATTTATAGTTCGACTTATTACTTCCTATACGCTAGACACAATTCTGAGAGCTTTATATATATTGTCCAATGACTGAATCCTCACAACTCCATGACCGAATTACTACCATTGCTCCTATTTTAGAGCATTGGAAACTGAGGCAGAGTAATTGGTCAAAACCCAAAACTAGCAAAGGGGCAGTGTTACAGGTTGAGTTGTGTGTCCCCTCCAAATTCATACGCTGAAGTCTTAACCCCCAGGCTCTTGGAATGGAACTGTATGTAGACATGGGGTCTTTAAAGTGAGGTCATTAGGGTAGGTCCTAATCTCATCTGACTGGTGTCCTTAAGAGAACAGATCAGGACACAGACACTTAAAGAGGAAAGACTATGCGAGGACACAAGCCAGAAAGCGATCATGTTCAAGCCAGTGAGAGTGGTCTCAGAAGAAGCGTCATGCTGACACAGTAATCTTGGACTTGGAGCCTCATGACCCTGAGAAAATAAATTTCTGCCACCCAGTACTTGTCCCGGCAGTCCTAGCTAACACAGGCACAGTATTTGAACACAGGCTATCAGGCCACAGCAAGCTTTTCATTTCAGAAAAAATGTTAATGCTAAATTACAAATATCTACAAAAGTAGACAAAATAGCACATTAGCCAATTTCAACCAACTCATGGCCAATCTTGTTTCCTCTCTTCTCCCACCCACATTCCTCCTTCAACTGGCTTATTTTGAAACACATCCCGGGCGTCCTATTTCATCCGTAAATATTTCAGCAAGAATTCATAATTATTTTACTTTGGTTGAAGCTTACTGTCTTCCTGCCTGCCTGTGATAGCTGTTTAATTATCAAGTACTTTGCTGCAAACAAGAACGTGGGGTACCGCCTGGCCTATTTTAACGAAAATTCCTAAAGGCGCACCAACGAAGGGGCTAAGGCTAGGAAAGCAAGGGTCCTGGACAAAGTCCCAAGGCCCCCAGGCCCACCAGCGCCAAGGCCGCACGCTCCGGATGGGCGAGAAGGGGCTGCGGAACCCCCGCAGAGGTCTCCCCGCTGGGCGTCCATTCCGGGGGAAGGGGGGTGGCCCTAAGCTGCGCCCTGCGGCTCAACCACGAAAGTGGAGGGGATCCTGGGAAGGGGGCCCGTCTCGGCTCGGCTAACCGCCCGCCCACCGGGGGCTCACCTACTCCGCCGCAGCGCGCGCTTCCGCGACACTTGCGCGGGGCGGGCCTGGCGCAGAGCACGCCGGCCCGCGCTCTGGGGGCGGGGACTACAGGGGGCGGACCGGGCGCAGAGCACGCCGGCCCGCGCTCTGGGGGCGGGGACTACAGGGGGCGGACCGGGCGCGGAGCACGCCGGCCCGCGCTCTGGGGGCGGGGACCACAGGGCGCGGCTCCGGGGGGCGCGGCTCCGGGGGGCGCGGCTCCGGGGGGCGCGGCTCCGGGGGGCGCGGCTCCGGGGGGCGCGGCTCCGGGGGCGCCACTCCGGGGGGCGGGACTCCGGGGGGCGTGACCGGGGCGCGGGACTCGGGCCGGAGCGCCTTGGGGTGGGGCTGCGACCTGCGACGTCCTCGCCTCCGCATAAGCAAAGCGGGCTGAGCAACCCGGACTAGCGCTTCCTTCTCTGCACTCGAAAGGCCGCCTTGGTCGCCCGTTGAGCCCTCTAGGGAACAGCGGCCCTGCATGGGTCAGGAGGTGGCTGGCCATCGGAGTTGGTGCCCACCTGGCTGCCGGGTCCGTGGCCTTTCCTGTCTGGAAGCGTTCACCGCCAGTGAGCTGCGCTGGGCTTTATTTTATTACCGTAGCAGCGGCCCCTCCAATGCCTCTCCAATGATCCACACTGTACAGCCCACACAGCAGCGTCGCACCTGTCATCTCATCTTCCCAGAAGCGCTACAAGTAGGTCAGGGATCATCAGCTTGCGGGTGGACCAAGTCCAGTTTGCTACCTGTTTTTGTAAATAAAAGTTTTATTAGAAGACAGCCATGCCCGTTTCTTTGAAGTTGCCTATGGCTGCTTTCTCCTGGAAGGGAAGAGCTGATCCAGGACAGAGACAGTCTGACCCAGAAAGCCTAAAATTTTGACTATCTGGCCCTTACAGAAAAATTCTGTGGACACATGAAGTACATTATTCCCATTTTACAGATGAAGAAGCGGAGGCATCCCTCTTGAGCAGGGTGCCCAGCTCATATGCATCTAGCATGCACCGGAATAGCACAGGACTCCTGTCCCTGAACATTTCCCATTCCATCTCCTGCCTCCATACAAATTCAACCTAGTGCGCCTTGCCAGTTCTCCCAGGTGGGGCTGTCCTCTGTGTCTGACTCTCTCTTCCGTCCAAGCCCTGGAATAAGGGGAGAGGAGAACCTACCTCCCGGGTGGAAAGGTGAGGCCGCAAAGGAAGGTGAGGGGTAAGGAGACCCAGAAGCTTGTGGGGCTTCGGCCGGTTAGCAGGCTGTGGACCCTTGTGTCTCCAGACAAGCCACCAGCTCAGCCTTCTCTGCAGGGCTCTTGACCGCGAAAGGACCGCTGCAATGGTCAGTCAGACCATACCTAATACCTAGCTAACCTAGAAAGGTCAAGACTATGACTGTAGGAGTCAACGGCTATGGTGCGGTGGCAGAGATTACTGAGAACTGAGGAAGTGTATGAGTCATGTTTTTAAAATTTTCCATATTTTATGATGTGTTACAATTTTGGAGCCTTGCTAATCCTGGAAAGACTGCCCCTCCTGGGACTAGCTAATTCCTAGAGATAACAAATGACTCCCCCCACTTTCACCACAAACAGACCTTTCATAGGACAAACCAACCAATCCAGAGCCCTTACCCCTGACAACCTCCTTCAACTCTCACACACCAACCCAATATTTCCCCTGTTCTAAATGATCCCAGGGTCAGGTGCTGGACAACTGGAGGCCACACCTATAAGCCCAGAGCCTGCCAAAATTATTGAAACTATCCAATCCTAAACTTTGTCAAACTTCCCCCCGCCTCACCGTTCCTTCCCATGGAAACCTCAATAGAGAGGCTCTGGGCCATGCATTCTACTGGCTCCTTCTGCTTTCCGACTGACCCCGGGACCTCCCATGCGGCCCCACATGGCATGATGTGCTCTCCTCTCAGGAAACGTAAATAATAAGTACTTCTCTCAGTGGCATTGACCTTCCTGTGTTGTCCCTCAGTCACCTCCAGAAATTATATCTCAGGTACCATCAAACCCGGAGGCTCAGTTACAAGAGGCCAAGCGGTTGGGTGGATTGTCTCTGCCAATATGGAAGTCGGCAAGCACGGTGAAAGGGAGAGTGGTAAAGAATGCAAAGGCCCAGGTGCTGAAGTAATTCAGAAAGGAGAGAGAGTGACCAGGGGGTGGGGGGATCACAGAAGCAAGGCTGGTAGTGTACTGGAATGGTCTGATGGCGCGCATTTCACAGGAGCTGGGGTTTGTGAAGGTCGTGGCCATGGGGGCAAAACACCGATTTTATTCTGATTTCCTGAGACCATGGGGAAGAAGAAAGGAAAGAAGAAGAAAGAAAGAAAAGAAAGAAGAGAAGAAGAAAATGACTTTACTTGAGGGAGCTATGGTATCCTCACAGAAGAGAGCCAGGCTTTGGTGAAAGCGAGCAAGAGAAGCAAACGTTCAGACAAAGAGGTGAACGTATGTGGAATTCGTTGACGGTGGACCGAGCATCCTAAAGGTTACGGTGAAGTTTGGGAGGCCCACAAGGGGTGCGCGATTGGGACTCCATTAGGGTATACACAGGAAATAAATATAGGGATGAGGACCCAGGGAATGACGGATTACGGGGCATGTGGTGGTTGGTTTTTTTCCCATTGTGGTAAAACACATATTTCTCATCCTGACTATTTTTAAGTGTAGAGCTGAGTGGTCTTTGTACAATACATTCGTAATGTCGTACAACCATCGCTACCATACATCTCTCTCCTTCTTTTCAAATTGCAAAACCGAGGCTCTCTCCCTCGCAACTCCCCACGTCCCCTGCCCCCTGGCGCATGACAGCCACCACTGTATTTTCTGTCTCTATAACTTTGACTACTCTAAGTATCTCATATAAGTGGAAACACACAGCTTTTGTCTCTTTGTGAAGGGGTAATTTAACTTAGCATAATGTCCTCAAGTTTTGCCCATGTTAAAGCAGGGACACCGCGATCACTAGGGATCTCCTTTCTTTTTAAGGCTGAAAAATATTCCATTGAATGTATGTACTACATTGTGTTTATCCATTCATCAGTTAATAGACATTGAGTTACTTCCACCTTTTGGCTATTGTGAATAGTGCTGTTAGGGGTACGGGCGTACAGATACCTCTTCAAGACCCCCGCTTTCGAGTCTTTTATATAGACCCGGAAGTGAATAGCTGGATGAATGGCAGTTCTTTTTTTTTTTTTTTTTTTAAGGAACAGCCATACTGTTTCCCACAAAGGCTATACAATCTACATTCCCATCGACAATGTGCCAGAGCTCCGATGTCTCCACATCCTCACCAACACCTGCTGTTCTCTGGGAATTTTGATAGCAGCCATCCTAATGGGTGTGAGATAGTATCTCATAGTTTCGATTTGCACTTTCCTAATGCTTAGTGATATCGAGCATCTTTTCACGTGCTTATTGGTCATTTGCAAATATTTTCTCTCATTCTATTGGTTACCTTTTTACTCTGTGGACATTGTCATTTGATGTTCTTTGTGAAGTTTTAAATTTTTCACGAAGTCCAATTTGTCTCTTTTCTCTTGTTGCCTATGCCTTTGGTGTCATAGCCAAAAAATCATTGCCAAATCCAGCATCGTGAAGCCCTATCACCATACGGCAACTCTGTTTTCTTCCAAGAGTTTTATCGTTTTAGGTCTTGCATTTAGGTCTTTGATCCATGTTGAGTTAATTTTTTTGTATACAGTTTTAGGTAAGGGCCCGATTTCATTCTTTTGCGTGTGGATATCCAGTTTGCCCAGCACCAGTTGTTGAAAAGACTGTCCTGTCCTCATGGAACGGTCTTGGCACCCGTGTCAAACATCATTTGACTGTATATACGAAGCTTTACGTCTGCATCTGTATTCCGTTCTGTTCGTCTGTCATTACGTTAGTACCATACTGTTTTGGTACACGTAGCTTTGCAGTAAGTTTTGAAATCAGGTTGTGTGAGTCCTTCAACGTTTTCTTCTTTTGCAAGATTGTTTTGGCTAATCAGGGTCTCTTGAGATTCCCTATGAATTTTAGAATGGGTTTTTATATTTCTGCAAAAAAATGTCATTGGAATTTCGATAGGGATTGCATGTAATCTGTAGATTGCTTTAGATAGTACTGACATCTTAATGCGAAATCTTTCAGTTCATGAACATGGGATGTGTTCCCATTTATTTATGTCTCCTTGAATTTCTTTCAGCAGTGTTTTGTAGTTTTCATTATATTTCACCTTTTTAGTTAATTCCTAAGTATTTTGTTCTTTTTGTTGCTATTGTAAATGGAAGTATTTTCATAATTTCCTTTTCAGATAGCGTATAGCAACTGACTTTTGTGTGTTGACTTTGTTTCCTGCTACTTTGCTAAATTCCTTGATTAACTCTGACAGTTTTTTGGTGTGGAATCTTTAGGGCTTTCTACATATAAGATCATATCATCTATGAGCAGAGAGAATTTTACTTCTTCCTTCCCAATCAGGTGCCTTTTCTTTCTTTTCCTTGCCTAACTGAATTGCTCTGGCCAGAACTCCTAGTACTATGTTAAATAGAACCGGTGAAAGCAGGCATTCTTGTCTTTTTCTGGATCTTAGAGGAAAAGCTTTCAGTCTCTCACCATTGAGTATGATGGTTGTGGTGGGTTTTTCATATGGCTTTTTATTCTGTGAAGGCAGTTTACTTCTATTCCTAGTTCATTGAGTGTAGGAGTGCTGGCAACACTGACTCCATCTTTGGCCCTCGTCTTGGCACAGATGATAACTAGTAGAAAGCCAGTCAGGCACACAGGCGGCACCATTTCAGATAACTACCCTGGGGCCTCCCCACCATGCCCCTCACCTAATAAAAGCTGTGGGTTGCAGTCAGAGCCTAGCAGAGAATGGGTGGAGAATAAAAGCTTAGTACCACCTGGATTGGTCTCGCGGCCAGCCCTCCAGATTGCCCCTGTCAGGAGATTACTGGCAGGGTAAGTGGTATGGAGTGACTTACTTTGTGCTTCTGTATTAAAGTGCCTTTTCAGTCTGGAGGATACATTACTGACTCTCCTCCACCTTCTAATAATTGAGTGGTTTTTTTTCACGTAAGGGTGTTGAATCTTGTCAAATTTCGCATCGGTTGAGAGGATCAATTGGCTTTTTTGCTTTATTTTGCTAATGTGGTGTATTATGTCGATCTATTTTCCTATGTCGAGCCGTCCTTGCACTGCAGGAATAGATCCCGCTCACTCGTGGTGTAGAATCCTTTTAATGCGCTGCTGAATTCAGTTTACTGGTATTTTGTTGAGGGCTTTTGCATCAGTGTTCATAAGGGACATTTGCTGAATTTTCCTTGTAGTATCTTTGGCTGGCTTTGGTGTCAAGGTAAGACTGACCCACAGAATGAGTTAGGAAGTAAGTGTTCCTCCTTTTCAATTTTTTGGCTAAAGTTTGAGAAAGATTGGTATTATCTCTTCTTTAAATATTTGGTAGGATTCACCCGTGAAACCGTCAGCTCTGGAACTTTTCTTTGTGGGGAGATGTTAAATCACTGATTCAATGTCCTTACTTGGTACTGGTCTACTCAGCTTCTCTATTTCTTCATGAAAAAAATTTCTGAGGGAACTTTTGGGCATGATAGGAATACTTAAAAGTGACTTGTGTTTCAATTATTATTTAGTTGGTTAAAATGGCAAGCTTAAATATCCCATGTCTCCTAAGCCTAGAACTTCAATTTACAAATATTATCTTATTAATGAACCCAGTACTTTTTTTTATATAAAATAAGACTTTTTTCTACTTGTTCTTTGATTAACTTTGAATTAACCATGGGCTTTGCAGATTAAATCTTCCTTAATTATACCACACCACTCCTGCACTTAATCAAATTCCCTTAGACATTTCAAACCGCATTTTCAAATTTAATTTAGCTGATTCTTTTCAATGTACTACACCCAAAATGTAACCTTTCAAATCTAATAAGCAAAATCTTTCTAAACCCTTAAGCAACTCTTGTGAATCTAATAAAACAGTCACATAAATGTAACAGATTCTCTGATGTGTTTTAAACCTCTTAAGTTGAAGTATGAATGAAACTGTGGAATGAAACTTGTTATTACAGATAACCTAACCAGCACCAAAGTATCAGTTCGGGTAGAATCTTTTATTCATCCTGACATGACAAATGTAGTCTCCCAACCCAGGGGCGTAGAACAATCCTGTCGAGGCATTCCACACTGCCACGTTCTGGGTTGAACTCTGAGTGGTATATTCTTGCCAAGGTTGGGGGTCCAGAATGATTTCCAGAATGATCCATCATGAGTTTGTGTTTAGTAGGTGGAGTCTATGTGGGGATAATAGGACTTTCCAAATCTATGTGTGTGTGTTCCTTTTTAAAGATTTATTTATTTGGGGGCACCTGGGTGGCTTAGTAAGTTAAGAGCCTGCCTTCTGCTCAGGTCATGATCCCAGGGTCCTGGGTCAAGTCTTGAGGCATCGGGCTCCCTGCTCAGTGGGGAGTCTGCTTCTCCCTCTCCCTCTGCCCCTCACCTCCCACTCGTGCCCTTTCTCTCTCTCTCTCAAATAAGTAAATAAATAAAATCTTTAAAAAAGATTTATGTATTTGAGAGAGAGGAGGGGCAGAGGGAGAGAGAGAGAGAATCTCAAGCAGACTCTGTGCTGAGCTGGGAGCCCAGCATGGGGCCTGATCCCACGACCCTGAGATGATGACGCGAGCTGAAACCAAGAGTCAGATGCTCAACCATGTGCCCCTGTGGTTTGGTTTTGTTTTTATATCATAAATCTTCCGTAATTTTTCATTGCTTGAGTAGAATTGGTGAGATTCTATGCCCACTGCCAAGACTGCAATGAATCTTTCAGCGGTGTGATTTGCAATGATGAAATTTTGACGTTGACCAAAACTTGGATATAGTATACACATAGTCTGGCTTTGTCCACATACTGTAAACAGCATTAAAAAGTTGTACATGCCGGGGCGCCTGGGTGGTACAGCGGTTAAGCGTCTGCCTTCGGCTCAGGGCATGATCCTAGCGTTATGGGATCGAGCCCCACGTCAGGCTCCTCCGCTATGAGCCTGCTTCTTCCTCTCCTGCTCCCCCTGCTTGTGTTCCCTCTCTAGCTGGCTGTCTCTCTCTGTCAAATAAATAAATAAAATCTTTAAAAAAAAAAAAAAAGTTGTACATGCCTTTTCTTTTCCTTTTTTTTTTAGTATGCTTCATAGGGCTGTGCAGAGAACTACTGCTTTCTTTCTAATGACGTAATTGTCACAATTTGCTCAGTGGGAGCCCTTTTAACTGGCTCCTTTATCCCTTAATTGCCCTGGATCATTTTGGAGGCACACTTTCGGGCAACAAAGTGATGTTCCAGACCCATCTGAATTATCCTTGCTCCGGGATATAGAATCAGACACTTTCCAGGCCTCCTCGGCACTTGCTGGGGAATTGTATTTGAGACCAAAAGTAGGTGCCTTGGGCACATGCTCCTCTTCCCTCCTTGATATTGGGGGCGGCTACAGCACCGCAGACTACTTTAGAGGCAGACCCAGAAAAAATACCAGGGAATCATATTATTTTCAACTTTACTCCAACCTGAATATTTAAATATTGGTTTTTTTTAAAGATTTTTTGTTTATTCATTAGAGTGAGAGAGAGCACATTAGAGTGAGAGAGGGGCAGTGGGAGAGGGAGAAGCAGGCTCCCTGCCTAACAAGGAGCCCAATGTGGGGCTCGATCTCGGGACCCTGGGGCCATGACCCGAGCAGAAGGCAGATGCCCAAACGACTGAGCCACCCAGATGCTCCTTAAATACTGTTTTAATATAAAATATTTTCTTTTCAGAGGTACCAGCTTCCCTTACTGCCACACCACCACCCCGAATCAAGCTAGGTTAGCAGAGAGGCTAACAGAAGGGCCACAGGAACTTGGTGATGACCAGCATCAGCTGTCCACGTTACTACCCACAAGCAGGAGGACCACTAGTGAGCAGACATGTAAGCAAACACCTTTGCTTCTCTTTCCATCCTTCCTATGGAAAGAGTAAGCCCAAGGAAAAGAGCTATGGGAGAAACACCCATCTCCACTCCCAGGCTCTACCTCTCGCAAGTATCTAGTTGTGCAGATACTGGCAGCCGGACCTGGGGCAGGGTATGTGTGCGAATGTAAGGACTTGCGCTGTTGGTTACTGGGGGAGTAAGCATCATCTGACAGCCTTCTGTAGACGTCGCAAGGTCTTTGTTTTGCATTGCTTCCTCCAAAGTCTTCCCATAATGCCTTTGACACACTTCCTGCAAACAGAGTATCTGAAATTTCCTTTGTTTTTGAAGACCACGCTGTTGGAGAATGTGACACCAGACCTCTGTGTCCGTGCCTTGGCCATGTCTTGAGATCTCATTAGACTCTTTGGTGTTAGGGAACAGTCTCTCTTCTTAAGTCAAACAAGGGCTGTTGCAGGGCAGGGCCCCACTACTGGGGCTGCCTGGGATCGGGTAGCTCAGGGAGAGGCATGCTTGGGTTCCAGCCTGATTTGCCTCTTGTCTCTGCTTTATTTCTTCTCTTTTCTAAATACCATAAACCCACGTCTTCCCTGCTTCCTAAGTTCAGTTGCTCAGGGCCTATCTCTGCTGCCCCCTGCCCCATTCTCTGTTTTATAACTATCCAGCTTCTGTCCCTGTCACTAAGTTGTTCAATCTGTTTTTAACTTCCTGGTTCAGATTCCTGAGAAAAGTGATCAGATTAGCTCGTTGTGTGTGTGTGTGTTGTTTTTTTTTTTTTTTAAGTAGGTTGCATGCCCAGCATGGAGCCCGATGCAGGGCTTGAACTCACGACCCCGAGGTCAAGACCTGAGCTGAGATCAAGAGTTGGACACTTAACTGACTGAGCCACCCAGGCACCCTAAATATCATTATGTGACACTTAGAAACCCGAATCTGAACATTTAAATAAAAAGTAAAGAAATATAAAACTGTAACATTTCCATTGCCATTGATTTTCATGTGGTAGAGAGAAGAGTGGATTCGGAATTGGGCAGCCTGGGTTCTGCCCAAACCTGGCTCTTCTGTTAATTGGGCAAGTCCATGAACCTCTCTGGGCCTGTTTCCCCATATATGTCACGATAATAACAGCCAGTCTGTGTGTCTCAGCACATCGTGAGGATCATTGAGAAAATACTTCACAAACTTAACGTCCTAAAGAAGGAAGCAATTAGAATTACTTGTAAAACGAAGCAATGGTAGTAAAGTGTCCTGAGGTTCTGTGGTTTTATATTTCTCTGGCTTTAGAGAGAGCGAGCTGAGATAATCCAAGTAAACACAAGAGAGAAGGAGCTGGCAGGTGTTGAGAGACCACTGTTAAACCCTGAGCTCCTCATTGAGGCAGCCAACCCTTGACTATATCCACAATCCCTAAAGAACCGGGCTAACCGATCCCATCAGGAAGCCCCCAAACTTCACGTGGTCAGTGATTCCACTGAAGAAACTTTTTCTATGGGATTGATCATGGAAGACAATACACAGACGGTTTCCTTGCCTTTTCCCCTCTAAAGGTGGTCTGAAAAAAGGAAGAAAAGCACAGACAGCATTCAGCCTTTGAAGCTGGTTTGTTTCCTCGTGGAAATCCTAGGCTACCGTGTATTTGAGAGGCAGATGCGGCCTTTCTTGTGGTATCCACCAGGTGGCGCCAGATCCCCAACCCTGTCGCACAATCCCTCCGAGGCCTGTAAAATGACCCTTGGGAGGCAAGGAGAGCAATAAAAGAAATTGGCCCTTGTGTGTAGGTGGGGAAACGGAGACGGAGGTAGATAGATGCACTGACGGGAGCCCAGGGTCAAAGCCGTGTAACAAGCCCTGAGCAGCAGGAAAGTTCGCACTAATAACGCAGTGCTGGGCGCCCAGGAAGGAAGTGGGAAGGAGTAGGTGGAGTTAGCCGGGGGCTCACTAGTGGCAGGCTGGACTGCTCAACAAAGCCAAGTTGACAAAGTGGTGTTGAATCTGGGTGTTGAGGGCAGCAATCCCCTGGGGCAGCAAGGCCGGGCCCCTCCCTCCTCCGTAGTGTCAGGGACTAGGTGCCAGGATGAAAGACTTAGAGGGGTGCAGCGCGGGAGAACCAGAACCGCAGGCCTGGGGGCCAGGGGAAGTCTGAACTGGGAACGGAGGCCCAGAAGAGGGGAACAGCACCTTAAAAAACAGCAACGGCCAAGGCGCAGGGTGTGCGTGAGTGGGCTGTGTTCGGGAAACTTCTGAGGCTGAGTGTGGAGGAGGAATGCAGAGCGGAGAGTGGGGTTCTCAGTCCTAGAGAGATTTATGAAAATTACCCATTCAGAGGATAAACCAGAAACTGAAGACCCTGGTTACCTACAGGCTGGGTATGAACAGGTTATGAACGGGGGAGGGACAGACCCTTCCCTGAGCATGACTTTTTGTGTGGCTCTGGCTCTCCGAACCACAGTAATGTTCCGCAAACCCTGCCCATACCCTAAATATAAACACATAATTAAACCCAACGAGGATGTGGGGGAACCACGGATGGAATATAAAACAGGAACAAACGAGCCTAACTGCATCCCAAATGCATGGTGTAACCACATGGACAAGAGTGGAGGAAAAAAAAAATAAAACACTAACTTTGGAAAACTGTATTTTTTAAAAAAGATTTTATTTATTAATTTGAGAGAGAGAGAGAGAGCACGCGTGCAAGCAGGGGGAGCAGCAGGCAGAGGGAGAAGCAGGCTCCCCACTGAGCAAGGAGCCAGACATCGGACTCAACCCAGAACCCTGAGATCAGTGACCTGATCCGAAGGCAGATGCTTAACTGACTGAGCCACCCAGGTGTCCCCAGAAAACTGTATTTTAATTGGACTCTGTAATGCTAATGACAAAAAGAAGGCAAATACTGTAATCCAGTTAAAACATGTGTTTCTCACAGGGAGATAGGTGAGCAATTCGGACATTCCTTCTCGGATGTGCTAGAAGGAACAAATAAACACTCTGTAGATAATGAGAGCGGGGTTACTCACGGTGGGAGTAGGAACGTTACAAAGAGGTTAAAAGGAAGGCTGAAATGAGCTCTCGATGCCGAATTAGAATCAGAAGTATCCGTATCAATTCGTGTTCTTGATATACATGGCGAGAGCGATGGGGAGACATGGATGTGTGTATATGTGTGCGTTGGTAAAAATACGTAGATTTCCCAGCTCTGTCCACCCAGGGAGCCTAGAAGCAGAGACCCCAGGAGCAACGAGCACCCAGGTATTAACGACATCATTAAAAGGAACCAGGGCTTTTGGAGAAATAGTTGACTCCAGGGCTGAGGCAGAGAAAATACAAGGTGAACCTGGAATATCTTTTTTTTTTTTTGAAGATTTATTTATTTAGAGAGAGAGAGAGAGAGAGAGAGAGCATGGGGGAGGGCAGGAGTAGAGGAAAAGGGAGAGAGAATATTTTTTTTTTAAAGATTTTATTTATTTATTCGACAGAGACAGAGACAGCCAGCTAGAGAGGGAACACAAGCAGGGGGAGTGGGAGAGGAAGAAGCAGGCTCATAGCGGAGGAGCCTGATGTGGGGTTCGATCCCATAACGCCGGGATCACGCCCTGAGCCGAAAGCAGACGCTTAACCGCTGTGCCACCCAGGCGCCCCAAGGGAGAGAGAATCTTAAGCGGACTCCACACTGAGCAGGGAGCCCCATGCCCGACTGGATCCCGGGACCCTGGGATCATGACCTGAGCTGAAGGCTGATGCTTAACCGACTGAGCCACCCAGGCGTCCCTGGCGTATCTTTTAATGCCAGAAAGTAAGGAAGTGCTTTGGAAAGGATGGGGGCTTGCTGACCGGGCACCGAGTGAAGCTGAAGGAGCTCCCGTTGGCCAAAGCTGGAACAATTTGAGCAACAGAATAAACGATAGTGTTGTATTATATCACATATAATAAAATAAACCTCCATTATTCTACTCTGATAGAAATAAATACTGAATACTAACTAACTAAACAAGTAAATGAGGGAGCAGGGCACTCACGGACATCATTGATAGATGATTACCATCCATAGGCAGTCAGCGGACTGTGCCAATTTTAATTTCCAGTTTGTGATAATTGTGCCATGGTAGATGGTAACATTAGGGAAAGCTGGGTAAAATATCTCCGGGACTCTCTGTACACATTTTGCAGTTTCTTTAAGTCTAAATTGATTTCAAAATAATTTTAAAAAATTACTGATGCCTAGGTCCCACCCTGTGAGGTAAGGGGAACTCCTATTTTTGAGCTCTTGTTAATGGCTGGTATACTTTTCACACTTTTTTTTTTTTTTAAAGATTTTATTTATTGGACAGAGAGAGACACAGCGAGAGAGGGAACACAAGCAGGGGAGTGGGAGAGGGAGAAGCAGGCTTCCCGCTGAGCAGGGAGCCCGATGCGGGGGCTCGATCCCAGGACCCTGGGATTATGACCTGAGCTGGAGACAGACACTTAACGACTGAGCCACCCAGACGCCCCTTCACACTTCTTCATTTAATCCCCATAGTCCACGGTGAAGGGAGTACCGGAGACGGTCTTTGCGCTCCAGAAAACGGAAGTTCGGACGTGTTGAGAGAGCCACACAGTCAGAGGGGAACTGAGATTCATCTGCACCCGATTGACACCAAGGCCAGGCTCTCCCTACTTCCCCGCAGGGAGAGAAGCGGGTGCCGAAGAGAACTGGAGACGGAACTTGGAGAAGCAATGGCCTGGAGGCCGGTGGTAAGGAATTTGGACTTCACCCTAGAGGCCAGGCCTTCTCAACCCCGGCTGCACGCTAGATCTGTCCAGGGAGCCTGAAAAACTATTATTGCCCGGGTCCTACCCCAGCTGGTCTGAGCTAGGTCTGAGCTGGGGCTCAGGCATCGTTTAGGAAGGTCTCCAAGCACTTCTGACGCACGGCCGGGTTGAGATCTCTCTCCCCAAGAAGAGCAGCGGCATCATTTCCCGGAATAAAGCCTGGCCTAGGGGCGCCTGGGTGGCTCAGTCGGTTAAGCGTCTGCCCTCGGTTCAGGTCGTTATCCCAGGGTCCCGGGATCAAGCCCTGCATAGGGCTCCTCCCTCAGCAGCGAGTCTGCTGCTCCCTCTCCCTCCGTGATCTCTCGCTTTCACTCTCTCCCAAATAAATAAATAAGTAAAAGAATAAAGCCTGGCCAACCGTCCACCCCATGTCCGAGCCGTAGAGCATGGCCCTTACCCTGCAGATGCCCGGCTGCAGGTGGAGGGCAGGGGAGAGGTGTCCTAGGGCCCCTCTTTCCACCTCTCTTCCCCGACCCCAGCAGGAGCCCCCACATTTGTTGTCCTCTGTTGGTGTAACGAAATGTCTGACTCTGAGATGAGCCCCACCAGCCCACCCTCACAAAAGGCCCTGGTGCCAGACGGCAGGAGTTCCCACTGGGACATGCTGGTCTCCTTTGCAGCCCTGCTTCCTACGGCCAGTTCTCCATACAGGCACATAAAGTGTGTTTAAAACACACAGCTCCTGTTACTTCCCTGCTCAAAACCCTCCGAGGACTCGCTATCTGACCTAGGATGAAACCCCAAATCCGAAGTCCATGTCCTGGCGGCAAGATCCCACGTGACCAGCCTCCTGGCCACCGCTGTATTCCCTCCCTGCCCCTTCCCTGCAGCTCCCTCTGCTTTAGCTACCTGGGCCTTCTCCCCGGTCCTCCCGCAGGCCACGCACACTTCCTCTGAGGGCCTCTGAACACGACGTCCCAGCTGCCTGGCCGGCTCTGTCCCCAAACGACAGCCAGCTTGCTCCTTCCTATAGTCACTCAGGTCTCTGCTCATGACGTCTCCTCTGAGTGGCTCTTGAGGCCACTCCCTTTCTCAGTGTGCCATACATTAGTCTTTTTTTATTTTTTTAAAAGATTTTATTTATTTATTTGACAGAGAGAGACAGCCAGCGAGAGAGGGAACACAGGCAGGGGGAGTGGGAGAGGAAGAAGCAGGCTCTCAGCAGGGGAGCCTGATGTGGGGCTCGATCCCAGGACGCCGGGATCACGCCCTGAGCCGAAGGCGGACACTTAAAGACTGAGCCACCCAGGCACCCCCCTTTCTTTTTTAAGATTTTATTTTTACTTGTTTTTTAGAGAAAGAGAGAGAGAGAGCAGGAGTGGGGAGAGGGGCAGAGGCAGAGAGAGAAGCAGGCTCCCTGCTGAGCAAGGAGCCCGATGCAGGACTCCATCTCGGGTTCCTGGGATCGTGACCTGAGCCGGAGGCAGATGCTTAACCAATTGAGCCACCCAGGTGCCCTCCGTTAGTCTTTGTTGCGCTTCCTGGGCTAGTATCTCTTGCTGGGTCTGGTTCCAGGCCCAGCTCTTGGATGGGCCTCAGCAACTCTTCTGAATTTTGTGTGGATGTGTGTACATCTTTGTGTGTGTGTGTGTGTGTGTGTGTGTGTGTGTGTGTGTACCATACCCCAGGCCGCTCTTCCCTTCTCCACCTGGAGAACCCGTTTGTCCAGCCATGGTGGTGCGAGCCTCTGGCCCTGCAGCAGATGGGCATCCATCCGACGGCAGCCTGCACGGACACCGGGCTGGGGCAGTCAAAGGCCTTGGCTCCTTAGTGGTCATCAGGACCAGCCTCTTGGGCGGAGTAGGACTCCCCAGGTTGCTTGGCCTTGTCCTGGGAGGAAAAAGGAACCCCTGGAAGGCGAGTGTGACATTCTTGTTAGAGGGGGGATGGGAGATACAAATTGTGAACTTCGAACTATAAAAGTAATGTGACCTCTGTCCCTTAAGCAGGTGAGGTAGGACAAATAGAAAGGAGGACGAGGCGGTGGTTCTGTTGTGGGTCTGTTGTGGGTGACTCTGGCATGAAGACGCTGGTGTCCCCAGGCAGAGGCAGGCAGTGTCCCTGTCTCCCACTGCCCCTCTTGCCCAGCCCAGCGGACCGAGCTGGACTTCTGGGCACCTGAAGAGTCCCTCCCTGGTTCTGCCTGGCCTTGAAGTCACACGGGCCTTGTGGGTCTTCACCAGTTTGAAGAGCCCCTTGGCTTCTAGAATCCTCAGGATTCTCTGCCCTCAAAGAGCCAGCCCATACCGGGGGGGGGGGGCAGGCACGTGGCAGACTCCAGGGAAAAGGAACTGTCGCCCTCGTTCAGGAAGCCTGCCCACACCTCGCACACGACTCCCACGCTAACCACCGCCTCTCCGTCAGGCGGCCAGTCCATCAGTCATTCGCACAGCGTCTCTCACAAGACTGGGTGTTGAATACTGTTGGCAGAGCCAGCAAATACAAGTGTAGAACGCCCAGTTAAATATGAATTTCAGAAAAACAATGCATGTTTTTAATGTAGTATGTCTCAAATAGTGCAGACATACCCTACTGGGATAGGTTTACAGTAAATATTATTTGTCGTATATCTGAAATTCAGCTTCAGTTCAGATACAACACGGTCGTATCTGCCAGCCCTAGTTTGGAGGAGAGCCCTGGCCTCTCCCTTGTGCTGTATCTCCGTCCCTCTCTCCCCGCAGGGCATTACCCACGGGGACTTGGCCTATAACTGAGTGATGACAACTTTTGCACGTGGACTGGGTTGGTCTTTAAGAACACCGAAGAAATGGGTTTCACAGACCCAAGCTCACTTGTGTACCTATTATACTGACAACGAGGCAATGGTCATTAACAACATTTAATTGTCTGGTGCACGTGAATTGCCTCAGACACATTGTAGCTAGGGTCCTGTCCCTAAAGAGTTTTGGTTTCATGATGAAAAAAAACCCACCAATCCCAGTAAAAAGGCCAGAATCAATGAGTTAAGAGCCTTTTCAAAACTGTGCATATAGTCTGATACCAGCTGCTTAAACGCATGCACAGAAAAAGAGATGGAAGGAATACATCCAAATATGCTTGGATAATTACGGGTTGTTTTCCTATAACCCAAACGCCATCAGTCTCCCCAGCTTGTGCAATGAATGGAGGCCTGTTAACAAACACAATCACAATGCCACGTTTTCGCCGATGTGTCTGATGTGTCCGTGGAGACTCCTGACCCCGTGGCAATGACCTTCCACCTCTGGTGTTTCTGAGAGCTTCCAGAGGGCTATTTTCCAGTTGCTTCCAAACCAGTCTGCAAGCTCGGGTCCCCCATAGCACCCCCCTCCATTTCCAGTCCCTGCTGGCGAGGGTGTGCCATGACACAGGTGCTTGGGGAGGCCGTGTCCTCACCGGGGCTGCGTGGCTCAGGGGCGAGGGCTGCGTGCATGCAGAGGTGGCCGCCAGCACCACACCAGCTACAGAAGGCTCTGGAGCTCTGGGAGCAGGGGTGGCTCCCAGCTTGCTCTACAGTCTTGGGGCCAGCAGCGAATCTCGTGCCAAGGAGTTTCCAACACTGCCATCCCGCTGGTGACATTGTAATTTTTCAAAAGAAAAATGACTTACAAATATTATACATCATCCATATTTCAATTTTATTCTCTAGAAAGTTTAATTCCAAAAACGGCTGGGACGTATATGGACACAGCAGCCGGCAGAAAGCCAGCGAGAGGGGCTGACCTCCTGGTGGTTTTTATCCTAGAATCAGGTACGAGTTGAGAGCTTTGCTCCGCAGGACCTTCATCTCCTCCAGCACCTTTTCTCCCGGCTTCTCGGTTGGCTGTGCTTGCTCTTTGACCTCTCTGCATATCAAACACCCGACAGGGACACATTAGCGCACTTGGTGACAGCTCGGGTCACCCACCGGCCCGGATGCTGGCTCTGGATTGTGGGGATAGCTCAATGAAGCCTGGAGGACTTGTTTTTGTTTGTAAAGATTTCATTTATTTGAGATAGCGAGAGAGAGAGAGCACAAGCAGGGGAAGGGCAAAGGCAGAGGGAGAAGCAGACTCCTCACTGAGCAGGGAGCCCGACGCGGGACTCGATCCCACGACCCTGGGATCATGACCTGAGCCGAAGGCAGACGCCTAACCGACTGAGCCACCCAGGCGCCCCTGGAGGACTTGCTTTATACTTTTTTATATAGGATTGATATCACATATATCTATTTCAAACTATATTTAGTGATAATTTAGTTACCAGTGAAAACACTTGGCTGGTAAGTGATTCAAACCTGGCTTCTGATCTCAGCTACATGAGTTTCTTACCATGGCCAAGTTCCCTAACTCAGGCTCCGTTTCCAGATGGGCAGACAGTGGTAATTCCCATCTCCTGGTGTTGTCGAGAAGGGGAAACGAGAAATTACTCATAGACGTCTTAGCATGATGTCTTCTAAGTGTTCAGACGCATTAACTGCTTCTTCATGTTTATGAATAAGGCAGACTTGTAACATCTGACTCTGACACTGGCTCTAGAAGTGGGGGAATCAGGGCGAGGGTTCTGCACCGACCGGGTGGTGGCTGGTGCTGAGCCCGGGGGTGTGGCAAGGGGGTTTCTGGGTAGAACTTTCCAAATATCTGGGAAGGAATTGATGAGTGCATTTGGTTGAAAGGACAGATGTCTGAAGATTGGGAGCTCGGCTCTATGATCTGCCTAGATAGGAGAATACAGTATAAACTCAAGTGCTTCTGATTGAGGAAGACATAAAAAGATGGAAAGATATTCCATGCTCATGGATCGGAAGAATTAACATAGTTAAAATGTCCATGCTACCCAGAGCAATCTACACTTTCAATGCTATCCCGATCAAAATACCAAGGACATTTTTCAAAGAACTGGAACAAACAGTCCTTAAATTTGTATGGAAACAGAAAAGGCCCCGAATCTCCAAGGAACTGTTGAAAAGGAAAAACAAAGCTGGGGGCATCACAATGCCGGATTTCGAGCTGTACTACAAAGCTGTGATCACAAAGACAGCATGGTACTGGCACAAAAACAGACACATAGACCAATGGAACAGAATAGAGAGCCCAGAAATGGACCCTCGGCTCTTTGGGCAACTAATATTTGATAAAGCAGGAAAAAACATCCGGTGGGAAAAAGACAGTCTCTTCAATAAATGGTGCTGGGAAAATTGGACAGCTACATGCAAGAGAATGAAACTTGACCACTATCTCACACCATACACAAAAATAAACTCCAAATGGATGAAAGACCTCGATGTGAGACAGGAATCCATCAAAATTCTAGAGGAGAACATAGGCAACAACCTCTACGACATCGGCCAAAGCAACCTTTTTCATGACACATCCCCAAAGGCAAGAGAAACAAAAGATAAAATGAATTTATGGGACTTCATCAAGATTAAAAGTTTCTGCACATCCAAGGAAACAGTCAGAAAAACTAAGAGGCAGCCCATGGAATGGGAGAATATATTTGCAAATGACACTACAGATAAAGGACTGGTATCCAAGATCTACAAAGAACTTCTCAAACTCAATACACGAGAAACAAATAAACAAATCAAAAAATGGGCAGAAGAAATGAACAGACACTTTTCCAATGAAGACATACAAATGGCTAACAGACACATGAAAAAATGTTCAAAATCATTAGCCATCAAGGAAATTCAAATCAAAACCACACTGAGATACCACCTTACGCCAGTTAGAATGGCAAAAATAGACAAGGCAAGAAACAACAATTGTTGGAGAGGATGTGGAGAAAGGGGATCCCTCCTACATTGTTGGTGGGAATGCAAGTTGGTACAGCCACTCTGGAAAACAGTGTGGAGGTCCCTTAAAAAGTTAAAAATTGAGCTACCCTATGATCCAGCCATTGCACTACTGGGTATTTACCCCAAAGATACAGACGTAGTGAAGAGAAGGGCCATATGCACCCCAATGTTCATAGCAGCAATGTCCACAATAGCTAAATTGTGGAAGGAGCCGAGATGCCCTTCAACAGATGACTGGATTAAGAAGTTGTGGTCCATATATACAATGGAATATTACTCAGCTATCAGAAAGAATGAGTTCTCAACATTTGCTACAACATGGACAGCACTGGAGGAGATAATGCTAAGTGAAATAAGTCAAGCAGAGAAAGACAATTATCATATGATTTCTCTCATCTATGGAACATAAGAACTAGGAAGATCAGTAGGGGAAGAAAGGGATAAAGAAAGGGGGGGTAATCAGAAGGGGGAATGAAACATGAGAGACTATGGACTATGAGAAACAAACTGAGGGCTTCAGAGGGGAGGGGGGTGGGGGATGGGATAGACCGGTGATGGGTAGTAAGGAGGGCACGTATTGCATGGTGCACTGGGTGTTATACACAACTAATGAATCATCGAGCCTTACATCGGAAACCGGGGTGTACTGTATGGTGACTAACATAATATAATAAAAAATCATTTAAAAAAAAAAAAAAGAAACTAAAAAAAATAAAATAAAATAAAATAAAATAAGACTGTAAAAAAAAAAAAAAACTCAAGTGCTTCTGGAACATTTTCTAAACGGGGTGAAATGTAAAGTACTGGCAAATGCCTGGCAGTATTGAAAAAGCAGAAAAATCTGAAAATAAAGAATTATAATGTTCCCTGGGGGCACCCTGGTGGCTCAGTCATTTAAGTGTCTGCCTTCGGCTCAGGTCATGATCCCAGAGTCCTGGGATCGAGCCCCGCATCGGGTTCCCTGCGGTGTTTGCTTCTCCCTCCCTCTCCCTCTGCCTGCCACTCTGCCTACTTGGGATCTCTCTCTCTGTCAAATAAATAAATACATAAAATCTTAAAAAAATAAAAAATAAAAAATAAAATGTTCCCTGATGAGTGTCATAAAACTATTAATGGGCATCATTTACTGGAAGCGATTTTAAATATATATAGGTCATGTCTCCCTTTAAAGATACTAATGGTTGAGTGATACTGTGGAAATCGAAGAAGTGTTGAATGATGTGTCAGCAACTAAAGCCACTCTCGTAGTTTCTTGGACATTGTACACAATTCCCTTTAGTGGGTCTTGAGGGGGCTGAGATCCCCACCAGGCAGCAAAGAATCTCCCGGGTTATTCAGCTGTCGGGGGAGAATGTATGATTCTCTGCGTCTATGAAAACAGAATTTTCCAAAGACCAAATAGATAGTGTTCATGGGGAATGAAACACCACTGATGTGTTCTTTTTGCTCTGTCCGAGCTCGGGTTGCGTGTGTGTGTGTGTGTGTGTGTGTGTGTGTGTGTGTGTCTGACAGTGAGGATGCTGGCAGCTTCTGGCGGAGGCTGATGGAGCTGAGGAAGGGAACGAGTAGGGACGGAGAAGGCAAAACTGAGCATCGGATGATGCTTGATATGCGCTGAAGAGAATTTCTGAACCAGTTAACTTTCCAAAACCATCTCGGGCTATCAACCTGTTGGAATACTCCCCAGCCAAGAAAATGATAATTATGTTGATAACTTTGACATGTGAAAAAATGTACATAAAAGAATTTAAACTGCAAAATGGGTGAATTAAAAATGCCATGATATGTCTCTTGAAAGTGGGTCAAGTGTATATGTAGTTTTGAAAAAATTAGAAGCAAATTTGACGTGTAGGAAATGCTTAGAGTTCACTGTTAGTTTATTTTTGCGGTAAAGTAAGGGAAATACATTAAAAAATACCACTTTGGGTGAATAGATAAAGTAGTGACTTCCGTTTCATTTAATAATAATTTTCCAGTCAAGTGGCATTCAACATTTGCTGTGTAGCATAGGGGGCGAAAGGCCACATCTGAGAGCACGTGAGCCGAGAGCGTATTGGATATTGTCCCCATTCATGTGGCAAGCCGTTGTTTCTCCAGGGGCAAGCTTTGACATTGAAAAACACAGGGTTTTATTTAAAAGTCTCAGTGTATTGTTTGAAAACTGAAACAAAATGCAGTGCGGAACGCAGCTGTTTGTTGAGGTATGTGAGAATTTACGTGGTAGGAGCACAACTTGTTTTCTATGGGTAATCCCCTGAGCAGAACAGAGGCTCACTGAAATTCTATTTAACATTTTTATTTCCTAAATTTTCTTTCCCTAGAAACCGCTGATCAGTTTTCTGAGAAGTGTTGGTGGCCGTAGGCTTCTGAAACCATCACCAACAAGCCAAAGGAAACCCACACGACTTTAAGCCATGTGGGGGGAGTTCCTTTCAGAAAAGGTAGGGCCTCCCCAAAACCACTCCAAACGAAGTGACAAGACAAACGGAGATATTTCTAACATATCTGAGGTAATTATCCTTAGTGTATGAGAGAGTCGGAAATAGATAAGAAACAGATAAATGCTTCCTACAGAAAAGGCAAAGCAAGCCCCTCATGAAAGAAGAAAAATAGTTGGTAACATAGGAAAATTTATAATACCACTTGTCAACACAGAAGTGAAAATTAAGACAATGACAAGGTCCTTTTTAAATCTCTCCTGTCGCTAAGGAAGGAGGAAAAAATGAGAGCCTTCCGTGTTACTCAGGGCATTTGCACGTGGGCAGTCGTGGCCTCTGCTGGTAGGAGGTGCGCTGAGGTACTCGGAAGGGCTACTAAACCATATGACAGCCTTAACAAGCACACTGATCCCGCACCGATGGTCCCAGGAGTTTGTCCTGAAGAAACAGTCCCTGATAAGTTTGCAAGGAATTATGGCGCTAGGAGGTTTATTACAGCGCTACCGGTAACAACCAAACTCTGGAAAGGGTTTATATGATCATCAGAAAAAGGTTGGTTAAATAAGTTATGGTGAAATATAAGGGTGTATTCCTATATTTATAAATATATGTTTATAGTATACTGCCAAATAAAAGTGCAGAAGATAAAACAATACAAATAATGTGATTAAATATTGTTAAAACATATATAATAATAATCAATATAATTATATTAACATTAATATATATTAACATATTATATGTGTTAAATTATATATATATATATATATAACAAATAAGTAAATATTTGGAAGACCAAACATCAGAATGTACAAATTACTGCCTCTGGGTGGTATTGTTTTTATATTTTTATCTTTAATTAAAAAATTTTTTTTAAAGATTTTTTTCTTAAGTAATCTTTACACCCAACGTGGGGCTCAAACTTACAACCCCAAGATCAAGAGTCTCGTGCTCTACCGACTGAGCCAGCCAGGTGCCCCTATTGTTTTGATTTTTTATATTTTTCCGTATTTTCTGATTTTTTTAATAATAAAAAAGGCATTTTTTAAAAGAAAAAGAAGTTTTAAAAGCATACCTGGAATTTCAAACTTATAAGCCATATGAACTATATGTGGTTACTTCCATTACAAACATATTCATCAAAACCAAGTTTTTGGGGTGCCTGGGTGGCTCAGTCAGTTAAGCGTCTGCCTTCGACTCAGGTCGTGATCCCGGAGGCCAGGGTCGAGCCCCGCATCGGGCTCCCTGCTCAGCAGAGAGCCTGCTTTTCCCTCTGCCCCTCACCCCACTCATGCTCTTCTCTCTCTCTCAAATAAATAAATTTTTAAAAAAAGAAACCAATTTTTTGAGGGATGATGATGATGTATTTGCTTAGCTCTTTGGCCCCGGGGGGAAAGCAACTGGCGGGACGTCCTCACGCTGGTGTCTCATTTCCTCCTCACACGGCCTGTGAGGGAGACTTTATTTTCTGCTTGGTGTACGTGAGGAGACCACAGCTCAGTTACTGCGGTGGGAAGCAACTAGGCTGGAGGTCTCACATGTCATAAATGGTGGGGCTGCGACTTGGCTGCAGGTCTCCTCCCGCTGCAGAGCCCGGGTTCCTGATACCGGATGAAACTCATTCAGTTATCAGTAACAAACACACACACCTCTGAAATTAGATGATAAGTAAATGGAAAAACTGGGTTCAGTTTTTTTTTTTTTAAAGATTTTATTTATTTATTTGACAGAGAGAGAGACAGCCAGCGAGAGAGGGAACACAAGCAGGGGGAGTGGGAGAGGAAGAAGCAGGCTCATAGCGGAGGAGCCTGATGTGGGGCTCGACCCCATAACTCCGGGATCACGCCCTGAGCTGAAGGCAGACGCTTAACCGCTGTGCCACCCAGGCGCCCCTGGGTTCAGTTTTTAAATGTTCACCTGCCAACCACACTTGAGAGAATGTAATTGTGCATAAAATAAGATAGACACACACCTCTCTCTTTTTAAAGCCTAAGATACTTAGATTTGGACGACATGACAATTCTATACTCCATGTAGGACGAATTCTACCAGAAAGCTGCCTCTTCCCAAGGCATAAAGCATCCACTTACTTCTCCTTTTTGGTGTCCTTGTGGTCCAACATAGGGAATTCTGCTTCAATCATTTCTGGAGTCAATATAACTTCTATGTTCTGTTCGCAGAGCTCACTGAAAAGGAAGAAGATGCTTAGCTGGAATGGGTTTTCCTTCCCGAAATAAAATAGAGAAATATTGTGATCGTTTAAGAATTATGCAATCCTCGTGGCTTTCAATGTTACTTCTACCCACTTTCGTTGAGTCTATGTTAAGAGAAGCACAAGGCTGATAAACTGCTTTCCACCAGCAACGGGAGGAATCATTATAACCAGAGAGTAAAAGCAATTTTTAAAGTGGGATTATAGAATTCATATTCTTTTCAAGTGCACACGGTATATTTAATACTGACCATATCTTGGACTGTAAAGAAAGCCTGAATGATTTCCAAAGATTCTGGCCCCAGTGGAATTTAAATTGAAATCGATAGTGAGGAAGATAACTTACAAAAAGTCCACAACTGCTTTAATATAATTTAAACATATTTAAATAATATATTTCTAAATAAACTATTGGTAAAAGAAGAAATTAAAGGGACCGAGGTGATTTTTTTTCGAGGTGATTTTTATCTTGTGGTCTGCTATCTGCTGGAGCAGGTGGTCAGCAAACTTTTCAGTAAAGGGCTTTGCAAGTCATACAGTCTCTTCTGCAACTACTCAACTCTGCTTTTGTAGCATGAAAGGAATCAAAAGAAATACATACATCAATGGGTGTGGTTATGTCACAATAGATCTTTATTTATAAAAATAAGTGGCAGGCCAGAGTTGGCCATGGGCCATAGTTTGCTGACCCCTGGCCTACAGCTTTGTTGTCTGATGGTTAAAGCTTGGTGGCTGCATGTATGGGTTCCAGCTGGAAGAAAGTAGAGAGAGACAGACCATGGAGGAGATATACTCACTCCTTCAAGGGTCCTGATCAGAAGTGGAGTATCTCCCATCTCCCGTTCCCTGGACCAGGGCCTTGCCAAATGGATGACCTTCTGGCAAGGGAGGCTGGGAAATGTCACTACTACTTTCAACAACCCTATTACTTTAGAAGAAGAGAATGGATTTTTTGATAGTGGCTCAGTTAAGAGAAATGCTTCCATTCAACAAAGTCTTCAAAGTTTGGAATTAAAAGCAGGAGCACAGGGGCGCCTGGGTGGCCTGGTTAGTTGAGTGTCTGCCTTCCGGCTCAGGTCATGATCCCGGGGTTCTAGGATCAAGCCCCTCGGGTCCTGGGATCGAGCCTGCTTCTCCTTTACCTTCTGCAGCTCCCCCTGCTTGCGCTTTCTCTCTCTCGGTCAAATAAATAAAATCTTAAAAAAAAAAAAAAAAAAAGCAGGAACACCGTTCAGCCGTGATACCCAGAAGTGGCACAGCAAGGTTCCAGTACGGAAAGTACCCTTGGAAGCCACGAAAGCTGTTCCAGCCCCAACCAACTGAACACTAATGACTGCCCAGCAGCCGCACGCTGGTGCTTTGCAAGCATCAATTTCCCGAGAGTGGTTTCCTGTCTCTAAGGTGGGGATAACAGCGATCTCATCCCCGGGAGTAAATGAGGCCGTGTGCAAAGCCCCGTGCCGGACACACGGGCAGTGCCTGGTCAATGTCTGTTACGATTACTACCCTCGTCGTCAGCGTCAGCTTTATCTCCTGTGAACTCTGACAACTCGCAGGAAATAGGTTCTATTATTCTCATTTCGAAGACGGGGAAACTGGGTCACGATAGTCCCCCCATCAGTGCTGAGTGGAGGAGGGGTCAGCTAAGCTTCGGCCTGCTGGGCACCTCCCACGGCCCCACCAGACAGGACTTGCTCCTCTGAACCTCATGCAGACGCGTACCATCCGGCCCGGCTCCCCCGTCTCGCCACGGTCCTCATGCAGTGGTTTCCATGGAAGGTGCTCCAACCTTCCCCGGGGAGGATTCGGAGCTTCGAACGCCCAGGTATTGCCAAGTGTCACTGCGCGTGGCCAAGTCTTAGAACTGGATAGACACCTCAGATACTTAGGATTTCACTAATTGATTATTTACGTGGATGGATGTTGAAATGGGCACAGCGACGGGAGATTGAGGCTTTGGACGCTCAGTAGAATGAAACGTAAGCACCTTGGTTTGGGGCCTAGGGTTTCTATGCCTCTCCACATCCCACCCCCTTTCAAGTACTAACCCAAGTCCACGTGACCACCGACGCCTTCCCAGCCCACTGAGCACCACCTCTGCTCCCCCTGCCCTTGAGCTCCTGGAGCACCGAACGATCTGCGAATGTGAGGCACAGAGATCGTCTACACCCCACCACGAATTCAGCCTGCTATCCCCTAGCTAGGGCTCTGGGCGGGTGTTAGCCTTAACTCGTTTGGGTTGCGGACCTGGGCACCGTGAACTCTTCTGAAGTCTCTCCCAGCGCCTAGCGCGTTTTTGTGGAACAGACCACATTAGAAACCAAAGGTTCGAGAAAGTACCGTTCAGCTGTTTCCAGTCTGTCTTCTTCCGGTAGGGCGCCCAGAACGGCAGGGACAGTTTCAGGAAGCATGACTGAATTGAAGGAACCATAGCTGTGGAGGAATCACACAGGCAGCCGAGGATAAACGCTCACATTTGCTAAAATGCTTCTACTTTCCCACGGGGGAGGACGTTCCCCTTCTGTCCCTCACTCCTGAAAACCCACTCGTGCTTCCCTACGGACAAAGGCAGGGGGTGTGATAGGTACCGGTCAAATCCTAGAGGATGTGGCCAAATAAGCCATTTTCTGGAGTTTAGAAACAGAGCTTTCAAGCTGGTAGTGTCTAATGCTATTTCTAGGGGGCACAGGGCGGTATTTGGATAGTTGGCTTTTCTTAACATTCCCATCTTTACAGTCTTCCTTAGTTGTTCCATATGCAATTTCAAAACTTCCTCCCCGCCCCCGATATATTATTCGGTATTATGTATTTAGAGCTTTATATAAAAATTCCTGGGACTCGAGCACATTAAAAGAATTAAAATAGGGTGAAAAAATATTTTTAGTTTAGAAATTGGCAGCAGACTTCTGTTTCAAGATGGTAGAACAAGCATTTGCTTTTTTTTGGTCCCAACTACTTAAAAACTTATATTTTTAAAAATGTTTATTTATTTATTTATTTTAAATTTTCTAGAGAGAGAGAGAGCATGAGCCAGGAGGGGCAGAGGGAGAGCGAGACAGAATCAATAGCAGACTCCATGCTCAGTGCACAGCCCGACTCGGGGCTCCATCTCATGACCTTGAGATCATGACTTGAGCCGGAATCAAGAGTTGGACGCTTAACCGACTGAGCCACCCAGGCACCCCTACTTATAAACCTTTTAAAGGAATAAGACTTGAACACACAACAAAAAAGGAGAAAAAACATACATGGATAAAAGTTTTCAGCAGTTTTGGGGTGCCTCGGTGGCTCATTTGTTAAGCGTCTGCCTTCGGCTCAGGTCATGATCCCGGGGTCCTGGGATCAAGCCCTGCATTGGGCTCCCTGCTCAGCACGAAGCCTGATTCTCCCTCTCCCACTCCCCCTGCTCGTGCTCCCTCTCTCGCTGTGTCTCTCTCTGTCAAATAAATAAATAATATCTTAAAAAAAAAGTTTTCAGCAGTTTTCTGGAATAAATTTTGGAATCTGGGAAGAGTGCTTTCTCATGAAGAAGAGTACATGGTGACAGAGCGTAGAATACACAGGAAGGAAACGGACCTCCCCCCAGATCCCAGAAAGATTGTGAGCTGAGGGTAAGGCAGGAGGCAGATGTGGAAACACAGGGGAATTAATTGAAGCTTCCTTGGCCATGTGCACGTGTATCTTCGATGGGGCGCCTGGGTGGCTGAGTTGGTTAAGCACTGGCCTTCGGCTCAGGTCATGGTCACAGGGTCCTGGGTAGAGTCTTGTGGGGGAGGGGTCGGGCTCCCTGCTCAGTGGAGAGTCTGCTTGTCCCTCTTCCCTCTGCCCCCCCCCCCAGCTCGGGCTCTCTCTCATTTTCTCTCTCAAAAAAACAAACAAAACTTTTTCTTAAAAGAGCATGATATTGTTCTACCTATTCAAAAAAATATTAAACCAATAACAGAAGGGAAGGGAAAACCCCCAGACTGAAAGCAAACTGAAGCAAATACTATTTCACATGGATTTCATAATCATGGTGAAGGGAAAGAAAGAAAAAGAAGGAGAGAAGGAAAAAGAAGGAAAGAAAGGAAGGGAGGGAGGAAAGAAAAAGGAAAAGAAAGCACTAATCCACGAAACTCATAAATACAGTATTTGACTAGTCGTAGTTTTGGTGGGATGTGGGTACGGGGGAAACTGCTAATGAACCTGAACTCTATTTATCATGCTTGTTTATTAACATGGTTGTAGGCGAAGCAATTGTGAAACTACTTTGGACATTCTATGAAACCGAGTAATGAGTAAATGCGTTAGGAGCCAGGGGTCTCACACTGGAAGAAGGGACATGCAAATACAGATTGGGGGGGAAAGCAGGCAATAGTTTGATGGATGTGGGCTGTAATTATAAGCATTAGTATGAATTCGTCGTTTCTGAAATGTGCGTATGTGTATGTATGCTTGTGTGTGTGTGTGTGTGTGTGTGTGTGTGTGTGTGTGTGTGTCTGGCTTGTCTGCTGAGGAGGCCAAGAAACAAAGTTTCTCAGTAGCAATGTGCCCACCTAGCAGCCAGGTTTTGGTGTTAATACCATTCCTCACTAAGGGGAACCTGGGCGCCACCGCCCTGGGACTTGTCCTACTTATTGACTTCCTGACGAAGCACGCAGGTCCTACCTGACGAGCCCAATGCCACTTTGGAGCGCGGTGGGCAGAGGGGATTCCTGCCGAGCGGGGGTACTGAGACGTGGAGAGCCCGGCCCACTCTCCAGAGAGCAGGGTGGTCTGGGGAGACAGCCTGGCAGCAACCATGCGTTCTTCACGAGACCAAACTTATCCAAGTTTTAAATTCAGAGACCGTGTTCCTCTTACTTTTGCATGTGCGTTGATGTTCTTCTGACATTGAAATGGGGGACATGGTAGATGGTGGTTGGGTCCTTTGTTTTGATGCTTTTCTTGGCAAAGCAAAACTCTGACAGCCCTAAAACAGTTCTTAAAATTCTTCTGGACAACACTATATGTTAATTAATTGAATTTAAATAAAATAAAATAAATTCTACTGGACATTTTGCTAGTCTATAAAATCCAAAAGTCGGGAGTGCTGCTGGATTGGATAATTCCTTCCATGGCTGCTGACTTGCGAGATTTCTTGGAAGTCCTAGAGAGACTCAGCAAGCTCTCATTGAATTTATTAAAGAGCAAAGAAGCCAAGTGAGCTGTTTTGATTATTATGACTACAAAAATGACTTGGAATAAGTAAATAGTAAATAACTACATCGCATGGTTTGACAACAAACAGATAATTCTCAGGGGCAAAGGAAATGTCTCATAAGTAATAGGTAATTTATTCAAGCAAAATGACTGCAAGGCTGATGTATCATTAATGGATTTGTAGGAACCTAAAAAGAATACATTGTCTGTAACTGCTTTTTAAAAATAAAAACAGGGTCTAGAATCTTACATCATGGAAATCTCTGATACGGAAATGTAGACTCCTCTCTTGATTTTATCATCCGTTATGCAATTATGGTTTATTTTGAAATGAATTGGCCCAACAGAGCACTCAGGCACAGAAGTTGAAAGTAACAACTCAGAGTTGGAGAGTTTTCTTTAATTCATGCAGAATTCATGTTTAATTCATGGTTAATTCAAGCCCAAGGTAACTGCAAAAAGCTGACTGCTTTTTGAAAGAACAGCCTCAGGAGATTTTCCCAAGGACACTGCTTTGGGAAAAAAAATAGGAATTCTTTCCTCCTTAATTCTTGAGACTTGTGCGTGCCGACAGCTGCTGGCCACTTTTTGCCATTTATCCATTTGTCATTTTGCTTATTTAGTCTCCTGACTGTACCCCACAGCCAGCCACGTCTGGTTTATTGGGGGGGGGGTGAAGCTTCCTCACCCCCCAGCGAAGGCAGGCAGAGTGGCAGACTATCGCCATCTGGTGGCAGCAGAGCCACCGCAAGGCTTAGTGACAGCCCAGTGGGGACGCCATCGCTGTCCCTGCTCCGCAGACCAGAAAGGTATCGTTCAACAGGCTTCAGTAATAAGAACTCACCCAAGGACTCAGAGCAGGTGACTCAGCCCACGAGGAACAGAGGCAGGCTCGAAGGCCCTCTAAGGTGTCCGTTCCCTCTACAGTGCCACTGTCTCCCCTGATTCTAGAGCTTTCGGACTTTAGGAATGTGTGCAAGGGAAGAACAAAGACGGTGAGCTTATTCTAGATGGCTCCAGGACGGCTGAAGCCTGGAGGAACCCATAGAAAAGGAACCCCTATTTTTTGAGCTCCTTTCAGGTCCCAGACCCCAGGCTGGGTGCTTTTTGCTTGTCTGCCGTTCATCTCCAAGCAGAGGACAGTAGCTAAGAAGTGCTAAGAAAATAACCCGAAAGGGATGGCCTGTGGCAACGCCTAGGGAAGGGAGGCTGAATGTTGCTTAGTTCATCCCCTGGCAATGAAGGAAGCAGTTCAATTCAGCATAAGTCATACACTGGCTTTCAGTGAGCCCCTCAGGTACCTGGGGAGGGTGGGTAGACAGCGCACAGAGGGTCACGGCACAACCAGTGAGCTCTCTTACCCCTACTGACATGAAAATGTCCATCCCCTTGTTTTTGTTTTTTGTTTTGTTTTTTTTTTTTAGATTTTATTTATTTATTTGAGAGAGCGCACACAAGCAAGGAGAGGGGGAAGCAGATTCCCCACTGAGTAAGGATCCTGATGTGGGGCTCGATCCCAGGACCCTGGGATCATGACCTGAGCTGAAGGCAGATGCTTCACTGACTGAGCCACCCAGGCGCCCTTGTTTTAATGGGCAAGAGGACTGGGAGAAGAGGCCGAGGAGTGTGGCTGATGTCACAGGGGACACTCTGGGGAGGGAGAGGCTTGAGTTCCTGCCTCAGAGGATCCAGGAGATGCTGGTGGGGGTGGGGGGGGTGGTACAGTGATCACCTACTGATCCCACATAGTGGCAGAGCTCAGGTTTCCTCGGGGTGGGCCTCATTCTGGATCAAAGGACTTGAGGGAAAGGTGACTGCCGATGGCCACCATTTTGAGTACGAGTCACATCCACTTGCCAAGAAGCTATTTAACTATGTTTGTAAGGACAAAGGACTGAAGCAAATTCAGAGGCTCAGGAGTGGGTGACTGCCCAGCCAGAGTCCTAAAGAAAAGTCATCAGACTCCTTGTTTGCGATCTTAGGGCTTTGAAGAGGTGTTAAATGAGCAAACTAGCAAACATGTGTTGACTCTAGGTGCCTTCTTTCTTGGTCCAACGATATGCTCATCTTCCTGTTCCGTTTCTGCAGCTGAGCTCCGTCTGTGTGTGACGGCAGCTGTGGGGCCTCACAGGCTGCGGCACAGAGAGAAGCAGATCCTCGGGAGTTGGGTGCGGACGGTGTAGAAGGCTAATTCTGACAATTCAAGAATGTTAAACATTGACCACGAATATTTCAGCTGAATTATATGGATTGGTTGTCCACGTTTATTGAAATAGGGGCGATCAGCCACTTGTGACATTAAGTTTTTTTAAGAAGTATATCTCAATGAAGATAATTCAAAATATGGGGCACCTGCGTGGCTCAGTTGGTTAAGCGTCTGCCTTCGGCTCATGTCACCATCCTGGGGTCCTGGGATCGAGCCCCGCATCAGGCTCCCTGCTCAGCGGGGAGCCCGCTACTCCCTCTTCCTCTACCCCTTCCCCCTGCTCATACTCTCTCTCGTGCACTCTCTCTCTCTCTCAAATAAATGAAATCTTAAAAAAAAGATAATTCAGAATATGTGAGTCAGTGATACATCATCATATTTCTCTAACTAGCAAACTTCCCTAAAACCCTAAAAGTAGGATTTGACACAGTATTGGCGGTTAACTTTGAGGTTCACAGCCTCTGTCATCTGTGGGGCAAACATACCTCTGGGAGATGAACAGATAGCTGCGGCTTACCTCTGTGTTGTCTCTGTCTTCGAGGTTTCGGGTAAGGATGAGAGAGCCAGCGGCTGGAACTTCTTCCAGTGCATTATCCCAGGAATAATGTCCTGTAGCGAAAGCCAGGCACAGGGTCCCACACGTAAGGGATCTGTTTGGTGAGGTCAAGCCTAGGAAGGACTTCCATCTCATTCAGCTGGCTTTTTGGCAGTCTTAAAAGTTTAGCTCCAAAATGTATAATTTCATTAAGTTCAACTGAATTCTTCTGAGGCTAAAAGACAACCTCTCTAGCAGAAGACATTAAACAATGGCACGGGGAGCTAAAGTAGGGGCGAAGGGGAGATTTTCTTGCCCCTGATTCATCAGGCACACAAGGAACTGGGCCTGGTGATGGAGGACAGATCGGGCCTTACCATCTGTTTTGTGAATGTGACACTAAAGCGATGTTCGTCATCGGACGGCATTCCTGGCAGGGCAACATGCCTGCAAACGCACAGACATGCGAAGGAGGGCGCTGTCGGGGGGCCACCAGCTTGGCTGAGTGCGGCGCCGGACGGGACTAGTGGAAAGTGAGTCTGGACAGGAAGGCTGGTCACAAAGGACCTGTGGGCCAAGCTAATGAGCTTGGAGCCGCTCCCTTGGGCAGCAGGGACCACCGAGGGTTTTTAAACTGGAAAACGAGACCCATTTGTGTCGAGGGAAGGTTTCTAGGGAGGGCTCTCCGCACAGGGGTGGCCCATGAGGTGAAGCAGAAGATTCGCCTGCTGTGTGGGGCAGACTGGGGGATCCGGTGATGGGCAGTTATGGGGAATGAAGGAGAGGGAGGGATCCCAGGGACATGGGTCCCTGCACAGGAACATGTAGATCAGAAAGGCAAGCGGGTAGCCCAGGAAGAGGAGGCGGGGTGAGGTGCGGTGGGCAGAAACAGGCAGAGATAATGATCTGTTAGTGACTTAGGGACTTTGCAGGGCCTGAGGACCACCTCTAAGAGGTGACTCTGGCCATTTAGGTCATCTAAGGGGAGAAGGAATTCTCTGGAACCTCTCCCGTACTGTGCATTGGTCACCTCACCACCTCGTCCATTCTGATGTTACACTTGTTGGAGCCGAAGAGAGAGGAGGTGAGACCATGGGGTTTCACCTGGCACGTGACCTTCGTTTTACATGGTTGCAATGGGACTAAAACGAGTATTAGGCACAGCTTTCAAGTGCAAAAGAGAATAATAAGGCTGCACATGCAGCCCGCGAGGTGGGTACAGACAGGACAAGCGCAGAGCCGAGGCCGGCGATATGAGAGGGTACCATTCTTGTTCTGCAAGCTCTGACTGCAGACCTCAACTCCAGGGGGCCCCTCCATGCCTGTCCCCCTGCCCTTCCCCGCAGCCCAGCGCCAGCTCTGCCCGAGAGCCTGCCGCTGCCATTACCGTGTGATGGAGAAACTGCTTTTGGGTGAGAGGAATGCTGGATCCCCTGTGGGACTCCCTGATGAACTTGTACTTGGGGTGAGGGCACAGATGGTAATCTATCAGGGTTTCTGCGTAGGTCAGAGGGTGCTTCACAGCAAATAATCCTGGGCTGGGATTCTGCAGGAGAGAGAGAGAGAGAAAAAAAAAATTCTCATTTGTTTACCGGTTTCTAAGTCAGGCCACGACAAGTGGGCGACAGCAAATGTCGTCCATGGCTCCTGCTAGCACTAACACTCTGGGTCCCTGTCAGCTTGTCTGGGAAAGAGAAGCCTCTGAAGACAGCGTTCTTCAACCGGGGCAGTCACAGTCATTCATAAATGTCACTCTGCTGGTTTAAGAGTTTCGGTCCATGCCATGTAGGTTTACTAAGTTCTCGTGGAAACAAGTACCACTGAAAGCGGGGCTGAAAACTGCTTCAAGTTCTGTATTTATTTCTAAATTTGATGAACTGGGGGCATTTATTAAATAAGCAAACTAGTTTTAAAAAGCAAAGAACCTTCTGGTTTTGAAAACAAAAATAGCTTCTTAAAAACTACTTTACAGACAAGACAAAGAAGAGGATGACATCTGATAGATCAGGAAATGCCAACATTTAATATTGTTTCGGTAATGTTTTTAATTCAGGAAGGCTCCATTCGGATGCAGTATCTGGTTTTAAGGGAGAGCCTGTTTTTTCTTAATTTTCCAACAAAACTGATGGAGGCCCAGAGCGATTATATCAAAATACAAAAATAGAGAGCCTTTTAATGTCGCTTCTGGGGTTAGTCCAGGAAACCCCACTCTTGTCCCACACAAAACGGAGCTCTGCCCCTCACCGCTGTTTCCTATCAGACGTTTAAGAGCCACTAAGTTGGCATTTTGTTCTTTTTGTTCATTCGTATGATTTTTAAAGGCTTCCCCCCCGCCCCCCCACCAAACAACAAAACTCCACATGGCTTATAGAAACCCCATCTCACTGCCAAGAAACAAATGTCTCCCACAATGAAGAAAATGTAGCTAGACTGGGGGTGGGAGGTGGGGAGGAATACAGCACCTAGATTCCAGGGGTGGGAATCAAGTGTGGCCCCGTCGAGAACGCTGCGAGAGTGACCGCTGTTGGTGCCAGAGGCTGACCTGAGGCTAAAAGCAGGGAGGAAGATGGGGAGAGGGCCTTTGCCGGAACTCGAGGATACAGAGGAAGGCAAGGTCAGGGAGAGGAGGATGCCCACTGACCAAGTCTGCATCGCCCACAGCAAAGGAGAAGCAAGCAAAGCCCCCAGGGGGTACTTGGAGTTGGAGGAAGAGTTAGGGTACATATCTACATATATATGTCTGGCAGCAGCAGATTCTTTTCGGGTTCCTCTGAGCACTGTGTGGGGTGGGGACAGAGACAGAAGAGAATGAAAACATTGCATTCCACCCCCTGGAGCTCAAGGGAGGACCCCTTGCCCAGATGGGGGCTGGAGGGTGGGAACCAGGTGAAAGGTGGGGGCCCTAGTGGGACAAAGCAGGGGAGGTCTGAGAACATACAGGAAGGTAGATGAGGAGGAAGGAGGGCAAGGAGGGTGGTGTTGGGGGAAGTAGGGGACATTTCCCGCTCCAGTGTATCACAGAAGGAGAACCCAAGGACAGAAGACAGAGCGAGCCCCCCCCATCCTCCCTGGGCGGACCAGGTCCTCTGCATAATTACACCAGAGAGACGCCCAGAAGTTGAGCAAGGAGAACTTTGGCCAACCCCAGGCAGGAAGTAGGGGAGACGGGCAGGGTTGAAGAAGGGAAAAAGGAGCACAACTCCACTTCCCGGGTAAGGGGCGTGACTGGACTGTAACAGTCTGATAACTGCTGACTCCCACAGCCAGAAGATCCCCCCTGCCCCCCGCACCCCCACCACACCGCCACCAAGTGATGAAAGGCCAATCAGGAACGTGCCTGGGAAGGGACTCCAGAGGGAACTGGGGCAGGAGTGACTGAGACCCCAGCTGGGTAGAGTCACTGTGAGACTAGGAGACAGTGTGATGGGGGAGGGGCTAGCTGTACCTTAGCTGGGTGGTGATGGGGGCAAGATACACAACACCGGGGACGGGAAGTTAGCTGTGTGGCCTTCAGGAGTATCCCCTATACTGAGGGTGTGTGAAGTTGCTGTGTGGCCAACTCTCTCAAACTGCCTCAGGCCAAGTGTACTGAATGAAATATTTTTGGAAATGGCGAGATCACTGTCCTTAGTAGTTGTCATACCTCAGATTCCCCCACGTGGCCATTGCTACCAGGGTAAGTGGTCTGAGTGGTCATCCCATAATGATTTTAATTTTCCTCAAACTAATGCATGCATGTGGTAGCAACTCACCCAGGATGGAAGGATTTGTGATAAAAAGCCATGGGGCTCCTGAGGACACTCCCTGGCCCTGGCCCTGTCCCCAGGCCCATATCCCAGAGGCTGTTTCTTTCCATTATTTCTGAGTTTTGTGTCTCTAATGGTCACTACTCTAAACACTATGCTTATTCTTCCATTTCTCTATTATCAACCTCAGACAGTATCCACTGACTCATTCCTATGCAAGATAAGGATTTTGCTCATGTACACAAACGCTCCTTCCAAACTTCCTCCTTCCAATTTTGAAAATCACATTGTTATTTTTGGTTCCGTGGTGAGTTAGCTTTGTGACGTGAAAGGATGCACTACTACCCCTATTTCTTGTTTCATCATCTTTAGTCGAGTATTTCAACTCCCCCCTCATGTGAAATGAAAACATGACCATTCCTACGCTTTCTTGTACCTTTCTTCCTCTCTTTCACAATTTTGCTTTTCTGTTATGGAGATTATTAACATTTGCATTCTGGAACCACAACCAAGACCTCATGCTTTGTTCATAAGTTGTCTTTGAAAGTTGGAGACTATTAAACAGCTTTTATTTTGTCTTAACTGTGTAAATATTTTTCTCTGCCAGGCCAAGTAGAGGCTCAGATTATAGTTTTTTGTGAAGGTTCCATATCAGGTCACTGATAGAGAAAAGTTTTAGTAGCAAGGCTAAATGAATTCTATTTTTTCTTCTATTTGCCATTAACTCTTTTTGTTTGTTTGCTTAGAGAGGGAGAGAGAAGGAGTGGGGCGGAGGGAGACGGAGAGAGAGAATTTTAGGCAGGCTCCGTGCCCAGCACGGAGCCCAATGTGAGGCTCGATCTTATAATCATGACCTGAGCTGAAATCAAGAGTTGGACACTTAACCAACTGAGCCACCCAGGTGCCCCTGCCATTAACTCTTAAAAATCACATCAAACTTTAGTTTGGTTTGCTATTTGGAACACATACTGATTTATAGTTGATTTCCCCTCCTAGAGTTCATAATGGCCTTTTCTTTTGCTGAATGATGTACCTTTATATAAAGTCCTTGAATGCTTCCATCCTCTCAACTGCACTGGTAGTGTGTGGAGTCCACCCTTCCCTCTATAACTCTCTCCCAGAGCCTTTTACCTTTCCTCCTGCAGGCTTAATGCATGAATATCATTCCAAGACTTTGTTATAATGCTTTACCAGTTGTGACAGGTATTTATTTCCTTTTTTCTTTCTTTTCTTTTTCTTTTCTTTTCTTTTCTTTTCTTTTCTTTTCTTTTCTTTTCTTTTCCTTTTCTTTTCTTTTCTTTTCTTTTCTTTTCTTTTTTCTTTTCTTTTCTTTTCTTTTCTTTGGGTTTCCAAATTCCTCCTTTTCTATATAGACAATATTTTGCTTGTGAATAAAGATAGTCTTGCTTCTTCCTTTCAAATCTAGATGCCTATTATTTCTTTTTCTTGCCTTGTTACATTGGCTATAGTTACAATCTTAACAGAATAGTAAGAGCAAATATCCTTGCCTTATTCCTGATTTTAGGGGCAAAGCATTCAGTCGATTACCATTCACTATGATGCTAGCTCCAGGTTTGTTTGTTTGGTGTTAAACAAATTTATTATGAACTAAAAATATGGAATGCGGGATGCCTGGGTGGCTCAGTCAGTTAAATGGCTTCCCTTGGCTCAGGTCATGATCCCAGGGTCCTGGGATTGAGCCCTGTGCCAGGCTCCCTGCTCAGTGGGGAGCCTGCTTCTCCCTCTGCTCTTCCCCCTGCTTGTGTGCTCTCTCTCTCTTTTTCTCTCTGACACATAAATAAAGTCTTTAAAAAAATAAAAATAAATAAAAATATGGAATGCTTCACAAATTTGTGTGTCACCCTTGTGCAGGGGCCATGCAATCATCTCTGTATTATTCCACTTTTAGTATGTGTGCTGGTGAAGTGAGCACAGCTCCAGGTTTTTAATAGATGCTCTTTATCCGGTTGAGAACTTTCCCTTCTGTATCTCAATTGCTGAGAGCATTTATCAGGAATGACAGGTTACTTCTCTGCACCTATTGAGATGATCATCTGGTTTTTCTTTTTTAGTCTGTTAATGTGGTGAAGTACACTGAATTTTGAATGTTAAACTAATCTTGTGTTCCTGGCATAAGGTCTTATTTGTTCATGATGAATATGATTTGTTAATATCTATCTATGTATCTATGTATCTATGTATCTATCTATGTATCTATCTATGTATCTATGTATCTATGTATCTATGTATCTATCTATGTATCTATCTATCTATCTATCTATCTATCTACTCATGAATCATGAAGGATACTGGTCTATCCCTTTCTTTTCCTGTAATGTCTCTCTCTGGCTTTGGCATCAGAATAATACTGACCACCAGAATGAGTCGGGAAGTAATCTTTTCCATCTTCTGGAAGATTTTTTGTGGATTTGGTATTATTTCTTCCTTAAATGGATTGCAGAATTCCCCAGTAAAGGCATCTGTACCTGGAGTTTTCTTTGTGGGAAGTTTTTTAACCACAAATTCTATTTTTAAAATAGATATGGAGCTAATAGAATTATCTACCTCTTCTTGAATAAGATTAATAGTTTGTGCCTTTTAAGGAATTTGTCCATTTAACTTGTTGAACTTATTGGCATAAAGTTTTTCATAATATTAACTTACTATCTTTTAAAAATTATTTATTTATTTAAGAGAGAGAGAGCATAAGCCAGGGGGAAGGGCAGAGGGAGAGGGAGAAGCAGGCTCTCCACTGAGCAGGGAGCCCAATGTGGGGCTCAATCCCGGGACTCTGGGATCATGACCTGAGCCAAAGGCAGACACTTACTAACTGACTGAGCCACCCAGCCACCCACCTATTATCTTTTTGATATCTGTAGAATCTGTAGTGATGGTACCTCTCTCAGTCCCGTTATTGGTAATTCATGTCTTTTGCCTTTTTTCCCCTAGATTAGGTTTATTCATTTTATTGATTTTTCTCAAAGAACCAGTTTTTCTCTATTGTTTTTCCTTTTTCTATTTCATCGGTTTCCAATCTAATCTTTATTATTTCTCTTTTCTGCTTAGTCTGGATTTTATCTGCTCTTCCTTTTTGAGTTTAAAGGGGTAGCTGAGGGGCGCCTAGGTGGCACAGCGGTTAAGCGTCTGCCTTCGGCTCAGGGCGTGATCCCGGCGTTATGGGATCGAGCCCCACATCAGGCTCCTCCGCTATGAGCCTGCTTCTTCCTCTCCCACTCCCCCTGCTTATGTTCCCTCTCTCGCTGGCTGTCTCTATCTCTGTCGAATAAATAAATAAAATTTAAAAAAATAAAATAAAAAAATAAAGGGGTAGCTGAGGACAGTAAGTCCCACCCTTACTTTCTAATGTAGGTGTATAGCATTATAAATTTCCCACATTTTTTTTGTGCTTTCATTTTCATTAAGTTAAAAATACTTTCCAATTTTTCTTTTGATTTCTTCCTTGGACTATAGGCTGTTTTAAAGTATTTAATTCAGCTTCCAAATTCTTTGGGGGGAGGGATTTTCTAGATATCTTTATGCTATTCATTCTGATTAAATTTCTTCAAAGTCAGAAAAAAATACTTCTATGATCTGAATACTTTCAATTTTATTAAGGCTGTTTTATGGCCCCAAATATGCTCTATCTTGACAAACCTGTGTATATTTGAAGAGAATCCGCATTCTGTTGTTTTTGGTAGAGTGTTCTAGCAATGCCAATTAGGTCAAGTTGATTGATAATGGTATTTAAATCTTTTATATCCTTACTGATTTTCTATTTACTTGTTCTATCAATTATTGAGAGGGAGGTGTTGAAATCACCAACTATTATTGTGGATTTGTCTGGGTTTTTTTTTTTTCCTTTGCAATTCAATTAGTTTTCGTTTCATGTATTTTGAAACTATTAGGTGGATAAATAATTGGAACTGTTGTGTGCCTTTGATGAACTGCCCTAACCTTAGGTTCCTAACCTAAGGCATGTTCTAAGTGTTTGTGGAATTAATGAATTAATAAATAACTACTGATATTTTCCCAAGGAAGTATGAGTGTGACTCTGGAAAATTCCTGTAATTCCTCTACACCAGTTTCCTCACTTTGAGAATGGGAAGGGGATGGTAATGGTGAATCTGGGGGGTTAAGAGATTGAAGAGTGTTTTTCAAACCTTGCTGTGGGGGACCCCACAGTTTGCAGGGACACCCTCCCACCCACTGCCATCCCAGCAAGTAAGTAAGACTCTAGGTATTTTACATGTTGACTTTCTGTGTCAAGTTTCAGCTGATTCGAGGGCTCTGGCACTAAATGAAGTTTGAAAAGCATGGAGTTAAACATCCTGTGAGGTTATCCCAGCTCCAAGATTCTGAGTCTCCATGGACCACTCCTCTCAGCCAAGGAGACTATGAGAAAATGCCCCATAATGGTCAAAGCAAACATCACAGATCTCAGGAGGAAAGCAGCACAAGTCAGAGGAAGAGCCACTGAGGCAAACAGCCAGGAAACAGGCAGCTTTCTGTCCATAGCTCGTCGCTCTCCCACTGACTGGCCGAGAGACCTTGGGGGTGACTATCAGCATCTCTGCCCATGTTACGGATACAGATTCTCATTTGGAGATTCTCAAAAGGAGCCTTTCTCAACTCATATCTAAGATTCTTCTTAATTATGTGTATGTGTGTGTCCGTCTTTAAATGCAGACCATAACTTGGGCAACAGCCGTGGCATTTCACTGATGGTCCCGCTGTTACTTAGAACCACATCAGATGTCCTGTCTGGGTTTCACTCGTTCAGGACTTGAGTAGCAGGGAATAGAAGGGTAGGAGTGGGGACCCCACGAGGGCAGGCTGGCATAAGTGAGGGCCTGGGGAAGGAGGCAAGTGCACGAGGTTTGGCAGAAACTTATGCAGGGGCACAGAGCAGGGGGCCGGTTTTGTTGTTGGCCCCGCACAGGCTTGAACTTAATCTGGAAGAAAATGGGGAGTCGGTGAAGAATGTGGGGCAGGACGGTGGCATGGTTAGGATGTGCTTCAGGGAAGTGACTTCGGTGTGGCTACAGAAACAAAGCGAACAGAGAAATCTGGGAGGCGGAGGCCTAGGTATGGAAGGGACGTGCTGCCCAAGGATGAAGAACGAATCAATAGAGCTCTGACTGATGAGGTCTGGGCTGATGTACTTTCTCTTTCCGTTGTGTTTTTGTTTCTTTCTTCTTTTTTTAACACATATCCTCTCTATGTATATATACACACACATAAAAATTTATATAATTATTATATATTATATAAAAATATAAATATACATTATATAAAATTATAATAAAATTAATATATATTCAAGTTTCTAACATGTGGTTCAGATAGCTTCGGATATACACACACACATGTGTATATATACACACACACACATCATATATATAATATTATGAAATTAGAAAAGACCATAAAGCTATTGCCATAAACATAAATCAATGCTGAAATTGTCAAAAAGACAGAAACACTGATAGTCCCCAAACGATAAATGCTGGCACAGGCAACTTCAAAGGTGAGATACCATTTAACGCTTGCAACTCAAAAGACAGAGAAAGATTCCTAACTAACGCTTCTGTTTTCTTATAAAGTAAGCCTTGAGGTAGAGGCACATAGAACACGAGACTTAGGCCAGTTGTCACTTACAAAAATATAAAGCGGGTCATAATTTGGAGACGTGGCTAAGGCCTCGGGTGGCTTCATGCCCAAGACTGAGGTATCGCCAGGGAGCTGAGGTGTGGCATCCTGCTTGGGCAGAGTTATGATGGTGGCTTCATCCTGTGAAGGGACCAAGCGGTGTGTTAGCCTTGATGCCAGGACAAGAGGGGAAACGTGAGAGCAGTTCTTAAAGGTGGGGATGGGTTACCTCGGCCCCTTGCTTCAGAGCTCGGGCAAGCTTTTGAGGTTTGTAGCTTGTTGACGACTTCTGGACACAGAATGGCTGATACCCTTTAATTTTGTACAGTTGAGGAACCTGAGGTCAAAGAAGACAACTGAGTGGGTGTTCTTGAACATCCGTCCCCCACTAATGGGATCTAATTCTCAACAGGCGCACTTTAGAGTAGCCTGATGGTAAAAGGAGAACGAGCGCCATGTTGTGAACATCCCACTGCGGCAACTGTGAGTTCCGGAGGGACCTCAGTGCAGGTCCCAGCCCTGCTCCAGGTCCCTGCTCTGGGTCCCAGCACACACGTTAGGCATTTGCAATTACTCTTCTCTACCGCAGGGTCTACCTGTAGAAATACTGAGCACTGGTGTGTGGATTTGAAATATTTATATTTTCACAACCAGGAGTGGCTATCTACGTCAAGGAAGGACGACTAACTTCTGGTCACTTCATCTTGTGCTTTTTCTTAAAGTTTCTAAAGTTTCTAACATATGTAGTTCAGATAGCTTCGTGTATGAATAATATATTGTATATCCACAGAGTAGAGATCCTGGTTTCCATAAACCACATATGTTATACCTTGTGCATACCATAAAATAACAGCAGAAAAATACACACAGTGTGCCACGGTGTATAATGTACAACAGAACAAAACTAATAAAATGGTACAATTCAAGTTCAAGAACATTTTGTTCACTTGATAAGAAACCCATTAACTAATACCATACAATGGGTCTGACCTGCAGACTGAAGAAGGAAAAGCTCTGCTTGATTTGAGTTTCTGAAGGTTTAATTGGAACCAGTCCAAGGCCATCAGGAGCCTGAAATGTGGAAATCAAAAACATTGACACAGGATCAATGCTGAGTAAAAGTCGCCTGCTTCTGCTATCATACAGTCCGTAACCTTCCTGTGACCTCAGTTCTACCTGATGTGTGGGGCATGGAGACTGCGCCGACCAACCTCTTCTCCTTGTCTCGCAGTGCATGGGATCCTTTCTATTTTCTACTGCTGTGGGTGCTGCCACGTGCCACCCAGAATCCCCTGCGGGCTTAAAGGATTCAGTCCCCCTACCTCGAGGAGTCCTGTTGACAGAAACAACTCTCTGGGGTCAGCCCTCTTAAGGAGCTATCTCACTCAAGGTCGTGTGCCCCCCCCCTCCAGGGCAGTCTGCTTCCAACCACAAGTTGAAACAAAGGTAGAAGTGCCGGGTCCTCTCACCCCACCCAAGCTTCAGAGCTCCTCACAAGTCCAGCTTAGGCCTTTGTCCAGGATGGCCGCTCCCCCTCTCCCCGTCCACCCCAGCTGCCGCTGCTTCCCTTCCACAGGGGCTCATCTCCAAAGCACTACTTTCCCGCATGCTGTCTGCCTCGGTCACTCAGAGAACCTGTAACAGTGTCTGACATGTTATGGACTCTCAATAAATACTGCATTTTGCCTAATCTAAGATACCATCATTAAATTAATATGATGCATGGCTAATACACCATTGCTTATATGACATTTACCGATTTCAAAGAGGCTGAATATGAAAAGAATTGATGAAATAAAGTATCCATGTAATGAATTACAAAATTCATTATAGACAGGAGTGCTGAGCATTCTTTCATCAACCCTGAGCAGCAGAGAAGTCTCTGGAGAACTAACTAAGGCACCAAAGGAATGTGTAAGATGGGCACTATCCAAAAATAATGAGATGGGCTGCACGACACAGTGATCTCTTCATCACCATCACACTTTCTGTGCCATTAGTAGTAGTTGTTGTTGTTATTATTATTTAGAGAGAGAGAGAGGGAGAGTGTGCTTGTGAGTGGGGAAGAAGAGCGGCAGAAGGAGAGGGAGAGGGAAAGAAGCAGACTCCCGCTGAGCACAGAGCCCCATGCAGTCCTCGATCTCATGACCCTGAGATCATGACCTGAGCCAAAACCAAGAGTCAGGATGCTTAACCGACTGAGCCACCCAGGCGCCCTCCACCCCATTAATTATTAAGTGTGTTTATCAATGCTCGAAAATCACAGATTTATTATTCCCTAGGAACAGCTTAGTCTGATCTTTTAAGTCATTTGATGATCTAATGCAGAAAACACATGGAATTTCTAAAGTTGGTCCTGCAATTCTTGAGTAGATTAACGTGCGATGTGTAACATATAATGCAGGATGTGCATGGCAAGTTTATTCTCTGGAACTAAAAAATTAATTTGCATGTGTGCTTTCAACACCAATTTAAACACGCTTTTTATTGCTAAGTACATGGGCTTAGGCAACCTTTTATTACCAGCCATATGACCCTGTGTCTCAGTTTCTTCCTCGCCCGCCCGTAAGATAATAAACCTATCACGTAGACTTGCCGAAGAGTAAATACACCGATAAAAGTGAAACGCTTCAGGCACTGCCTGACTCATGGTAAGAGTTAGCTGTTATTTTTATAGAGAAAGAGAGAGAGAACGGGAGTGTGAGCCAGGGGGGGGGGAAGGGCAGAGGGAGAGAGAGAATCCTAAGCCGGCTCCACGCCTAGTATGGAGCCCAACATGGAGCTCGATCTCACCACCCTGAGATCACAACCCAAACCAAAATCAAGAGTCGGACGCTTAACCGACTGAGCCACCCAGGTGCCCCTTATTTGTATTTCAATGCATCACTGTGCCCAGAAGGCAAGAAAATGAACTGTCACACCTCTTGCCAGAGAGAGAGAGAACTGTGAGTCTCATGGGTTAGAGTATTAGATCCTGGGGCCACCCTTCTCCAGCCTCCCCATTTGCCCATGAAGCAGAAGGGCCCAGCTGAGCAGAGCCCACCTCCCTAGGCCAGGCCCTCTCGGATTCTCCATGTGCCCCTTTGCTCTCAGGCCCCCTTCCTGGGCTGCCAGGAGGGGCTCTTGTTGGGTTCCAGGCTGGAAAGCACCCAGGCCACATGACCAGGGAGCTCCACACAGCTGAATCAGGGGACAGGCAGGTGGCCGTAGACGATCTCCGGTTTCCCGGTGATCACAAGTGTCTGGGCACAGGTGTCCCCAGGGAGCCTCTCAGGAGGAAGCAAAGGGACAGAGACTGAGGTAGGTCTTGCCATGGCTTCTGCCTAAGAATCATCTGATCGTGCCCGCTCCCCACCCCACAGCCTAACAGTACCCACCAACTCGTTGGAGCTCTGAGGAGGACTGTAGGACGGGAAGGCGAAGGGCAGCACTTTCTCGGGCGATACAGAGAACCGGCCGGAATAATCATCTTGACTGATCCGAGCCAGGAAGTATCTGGAGGCATTCTTGTCTGTGGGTGAAAAATAAAAGAGCACTGTTGGGGAGTTCTGCGGTATTTTCACGAGAAACTACCATCTTTAGTCTCGTATTTGCCATCCGCCGATCAGCGGGCCCTTGCCACATGCCATTTCGGAAAGAATATATATGTGTGTACGCATCCGGTCCCATTTCTGGTTTTCGTTTGTTCTTTACCCCACCCTTTCTCCAGTTTTGAAAGACTGATTTTTTACTTCCGGAAAAACTACAATTCCTAATGAAAGGATCTCTAATGAATATTCTTTGTCCTTGTCCGTAAAGAAACAGAGCACGTTAAAAAAAGCACATGAAGACATTGCTTCCAGGGGTCCATACAGAATTCACAGGTAAATTTTACAATATTTTAGACAAGAGTTTCTTCATTAGAAACATCACTACCAGATATAAAAACAACACAGGAGGGCTTTTTAAAAAGCATAATTGAAGAGCAAAAAATACCCATCTGGATCTTGAAGGGGAGGAAGAGGAGAAGCAGATACTTGGTGCCTGAGCTCGGGGCACCAGAGCTCTTTCTTCCCTTGGGGCTGTGTGGGTCTTGTGCCCCAGCCCCGGTTTGGGGGCGCTGTCTGTGAGGAGGGACAGGGTCCTGCTGGATGTCCTGCCCAGCGGCTGTTAGGTGTGTCCATGGCGAGTTCTGCACAGACAGCTTGTCCCCCCAAGCCCCACACCCGCTGCCCCCCAGCTGGCCCCTTTCTGTGATGAAAGGCAAGTCTTCTCTTGCCTCTGATGATGAACTCAGGAAACAGCACTGGATCAGGCCACAAAGAAAAGGATTAAAATGCAATAAAATGTTTTGAAAAAAAATATCCATCTAGATCTTGAAGGAGAGGAAGCATGAAGAGCCAGGCTTGGGGCTCAGGCTAGGGAGGGCAGGCAGCGTTTGGAAGGATTGGGGCCTGCCCGTGGGTCTGCATATGAGCTGTGGGGTAGAGAAGATAGTGATGGGAGCCCGAAAGCCACTGAGAACGTGCCTCCGACAGCCCAGTCAACCCAGGCATCTGAGGACTGGAATTCCTTTAAGATCACATGAGATAAAAAGCTTGATGTGTGGGGTGCCTGGGTGGCTCAGTCGGCTGAGCAGCCAACTCTTGATCTCAGGGTCATGAGTTCAAGCCCTGTGTTGGGCTCCATGCTGGGTATGGAGTCTACTTAAAAAAAAAAAAGAAAGAAAGAAAAGAAAGCTTTTTGTGCAAATGCTAGGTTGTGACAACGCTAGATGCAGCCAGTGCGTCGACAAGCATGAATGTCGACCACCCCGGTCTCTGGTGATGAGAGAACCGAGGGCACAAAACAAGTGGTCAAACCATGGCCAAACTCCACAGATGTCACAACTTGACTGGGTTGGCCGGCTGAACTATCAGTTGGGCAGGCATTTCAGCCAAATCTGGCCTGGAGGTCTGATTTATGTCCTGGGTAGGCCTGATGGCGGCCCCCCCAAAGATGTCCGCATTCTGCCCCTGGCAGCTGTGCCTCTGTTACCTTCCATGATTAAAGGGACTTTGCCCGTATGGTTCAGTTAAGGATCTTGAGATGGGGAGAGTGTCCTGGGTAGTCCAGGTGGGCCCAACGTTGTCACAGGAGCCACGTGAGGGGAGGCAGGAGGGTCAAAGTCAGAGGAGGCGAGGTGACAACTGAAGCAGGGGGCAGAGTGGCGTGAGGAAGGGGCCTCCTGAAGCCGGAAAGGCCCGGAACAGCCTCTCTGCAGGAGCCTCGAGAAGAAGACAGCCCTGCTGACACCTTGATTTTCAGACTTCTGACCTCCAGCAATGTGAGATTATACATTTGTGTTGTTTAAAGCTGTTAACTGTGTGGTGATTCATTACAGTGGCCATAAAAAACCCCAAAACCTAATGGATGTGACTTACGAAAATATTTTACCCCTACACAGCTAACCTCCTTATACAGGAAAATCATGCTCAGACGACTTAGGATCGAAGCTTCGATGCACTTGGCACCTGTGCTCTACCTGTTATTACTGACTGTCTTCCTTGGCTCAGCTTTCTGTTTATGGCCTCTTTGTCCATGTTATGAATAGCATTCAGCATACTGATTAACCTTCGATGAACCATGATCTGGAATTAGAAGGGATGATTTCAAAGTGTTAATTGGTATGTGCTCATTTTGGCATTCAGCCGGATTCCCTGTCCCCACCCACAGCTAAGGGCTGAGGCCCCTCTGCTCTAAGTCAGAATTCACAGGGACCACGGCACGTTGCCCTAGACAGAGGCCACGGGGACTGCAAGGTCTTGGCCATGTTGACTTGCCTGAATATAAAAAAAGACCAAGCTGTCATCTGGCCTTGTCCTGCTCAATTTATGAGCCCCGTTTTTCTATTTCCAGAGTGGAAAGAATGACTAGTTCCACGTTCCTTCTTTTCAGTGTCTCTGAAGAGCAATGCTCCTGCCGTGTTATTTTCGGAGTGGAGGGACCAAATAAACGGATGTTCTGTAGGAATCAGGCTGTGGATTATGGGCACTGCTAACTGTATATCACTGTGCTTGGCGCTCAGAGTGTGTGCTACCAGGGGGGCCTGGTACCTGTGCTCAGAGCTGTGGCTCAAGGGACCGTTCCTCCCACGATGCATACCCCTTCCCATCCCTTAAGGGACTCTCATTTAACAAATAGACAGTACGGAGTGCCAACGCTGTGGCCAGTTCTGCTCAAGACATAACAGATACAGTTGTTCCTGCCTGCACCAAACTGACGTTCTAACTCTGTGTGTGTGTGTGTGTGTGTGTGTGTTGGGGGTTATAATAAACATTTAAATGAGTCAACAAGATACATATCGTGAAGAAAATAAAGAGAGTAAATGCACGAGGGTATATCGGGGTGGGGGCTGGGAAGGGGGCTGGTCTGGCCACTGCTGCAAGGGTAACGATGGAAGACCTCACTGAGGAGGTGAGGTTTGATCTAAAACTTGAATAATGAGGACAGACTGATCTGGGGAAGAGAATTCAGAGCACAGGTGCCAGCAAGGATGAAGATCTTGCTTCAGGAACAAATGACACATGTTTAAGGGACAGAGAGAAATCCGGAGTGGCCTTGAAAAAAGGTGTGCACTTCATTCCAGTCGCAATGGGAAGCCTTCGGAGGGTTTTACCAGGGGAGGGGTGTCATCACCTTTCGGCTTTGGGAATACTACTCTAGCTGCCGTGGGGGGACTAGAAGCAGGGAGAGCAGGGAGAGTCATGCTAATCCAGGCTGGGGATGACGGGGCTGGGGCTGAGCTGGGGAGATGACAGGAAGTCATCAGGCTGGGGACGTATCTGCACCTTGATCTGACAGTCTTGCTGGGGAGTGAGGGAAAGACTGAGCCATCGCTCAGAGCAAAGCCCCGAATGGCTGACAAGAACTTTTTCACACTGGAGGGCTCAGTCCAGAAAGGCCGGGTGGTCACACTCGCGGGGAAGCCAGCCTGGCCAGTCTCACCGCTGTTTGCCCATTGTCAACAGCTGTGCCCTCCTCCCTTGGAGCACAGCTTCGTGCTGCCTCTTTCCACCACTTTCTTCCCCACGGGGAGCCTCTTGGGTCACCTCTGTTCTGCACATAGCAGCCCACCCACACAGAGCCTCGGCAGGGACAGGGTCCCCCAGGGCCCTGGAGGTTGGCGCGCAGGCCACTGATCAGTGAGCTCTGCCCCTGTACCCCCAGACTGTCCTTAGTCCAGACTGGAAACACTGCTTGATGGACAACCTGTAACATAAACTTCTGGAGTCCCTTATGCATATTCGCCCGGTTACTCTTCACGACAACTCCGAGACAGGTCTACTGTGATCCTCAGTTACAGACGAGGAAACTAACAGAGGTTTTGTAACTTGTCCAAGATCAGAACGCTCATAAATGGCATCAAGAATTAGGGGTAGGAGGGCACCTCGATGGCTCAGTTGGTGAAGCATCTGCCTTCAGCTCAGGTCATGATCCCAGGGTCCTGGGATCGAGCCCCATGTTGGGCTCCCTGCTCAGCGGGGAGTCTGCTTCTTTCTCTCCCTTTGTTCCTCCCCACTGCTCACACGCGCTCTCGCTATCTCTCTCTCTCTCTCTCATAAATAAAACAAAAGAATTAGGGGCAGGCAGCCTGGCTCCAGAGTCCAGGTCTCAACCACTGCTCTCCCCTGCTTGAGGTACGGCTCTCCTCCGCCAGGGGGCCAGACTGCAGTGGCTGGGACAAGAGATCTACAGGCAGCATAAGACCCAAGAGGCACCAGAGAGATGGCTCGATGCTAATGCTTACAAGGGCTATTTCTTGGGGGAAAAGTAGACTTGCGCTGGCCCAAAGGACAAGTACGCCCAGGTGGAGGGGACATAGAATGGCTTCTCAGCTGAAGGGTGAGGAGGTTTGTAGAAGGCAACGGGTTGGTGTGTTTGCGAGATGAGGACTGGGACAACACAGAGGAGGGAGGTGGGGAGGAGTTGGGGGGGGTGGCACGCAGCTAGACCAGGGAGTCACTTGACACCCTTTATCTTTTTATCCCGATTACAGGAAGCCATTGGAGGCTCTAACAGGCTGGGTGGAAAGTAGATGACACGTCTGGAGGGGAAAGCCATAAGCCCGGATGAGACAGGATCCCACAGGAATTCTCAATTGTATCTCTAGAAGCAACTGATCAGAATCCAATTGTTCTAGAGTTACCACACGACCCAGCACTTCTACTCTTAGGTATATACCCAAGAGAATTGAAAACACAAGTCCACAACCGTGTACACGAATATTTCTAACATTATTGTTCATAATGGCCAGAAAAGAGAGAACACCACGAACGTTTCAGCAGACGAGCAGGTACAATATGGCGTATCTACAGGATGGAATGATGGGAGAGTATCCATCCATAAAAAGAAAGGAAGTACTAGTACAGGTTACCATACGGATGAACCCTGAAAACCAGCTGAGTGAAAGAGCCAATCACAAAAGGCCATGTGCCCTATGATTCCATGTTTATGAAATGTCCAGAAGGGGTGAATCCATAGAGATGGAAAGCCGATCAGTGGTTGCCAGGGACTGGGGGATGGAGAGGGACATTAATGGGAACCAGGTTTCTCTTGGCGGTGATAAAAAATGTTCTAAAATTAATGGTCGAATTGTTATGCCTTACACCTGAAACTACTATTACATTGTATACTAACTACACTTCAATAAATTTTTTCCAAATGTTCTAAAGTTAGATCGTGGTGATGGCTGTAGAACTCTGTAAATACATTAAAAACCACCAAACTGTATACTTTACAAGAGTGAATTTTATGGTAGGTGAATTATATCTCAATAAAACTGTTTAAAAAACAGCCTCATTGTTCGACTTTCTTGTGCTGAGGACTAAACAAATTAAAATTTCTGTTTGGTGCTGGGACTTACCTTGCGTGCGGCTTGTTGAAAGCGCTTGTGCGCCCTGAACCTGTTGACCCAGGTATTATTAATGAGTGGATCAAAATTAGGATGGAATTCCTTGATTTTCTGTGAAAATAAAACACAGGCACATCTTAGATTTAAATTTTAACTCCAGGTAGGAGCATTTGATAAAAATGTTTGATCCTAATCAAGGTATGATTCCTTTGTTCCGCTACGGAACGAGCATTTATCCTACACTGTAAGTGTCCATAGCAGGATAGGGAATTCTTCTTGGGTTGGGGCCAAAAGTGGGATTTGAGATTTGGGTTTTAATAAATTGACGGTGTAGGGGCGCCTGGGTGGCTCAGTCAGTTAAGTGTCTGCCTTCGGCTCAGGTCGTGATCCTGGGGTCCTGAGATCGAGCCCTGCATCAGGCTCCCCACTCAACGGGGAATCTATTTCTCCCTCTGCCCTTCACCCCATTCTTGTGCTCTCTCTCACTCTTTCTCAAATTTTCTCATTGTGAGAATTAAAAACTGGGGTTTTCACCAGACACCATCACATGACAGAGGACGCTCAGCTGAAGGGGCTACTGTCCCCATTTTATGTTTGAGGAGACTGAGGCACAGAGACTAAGAAGGCTTTTCCCAGGTCCCAAATCTGAGAGAGAGCTGGGACCAGGACTCTGGCTTCTGGCCTCCTGTCGTGTATCCTTCCCATCAAAGGCAGGGGGCAAGGAACAGAGGTCCAGGGACCCACCAGCAGGACCTACAGACAGAGGCTTGGAGAGCAAAGGGAAACAGAACAGGAGACCAAGAAGGAGAAAGTAGAGGGGCATAAAGGAGGAGCCAAAGAATGTAATGCTGTTGATTTCAAGGAAACATTATGATTTTTGATGCTTCACTTGTAAAGACATAGTAAAAAAACACTCTGAAAATAGAAATTAAAATTAAATATAAATTAAAACTTAGTAAATATCTCTTTGTAAAAGCATTTCTATAAAATTGTTTAGTGTTTTAAAAATAAAAATATAAAGGGCTGCTGATAATTAGCTCCCAAATAATGTAAAGTTACCTACTTCTTCTAGACTGTGAACAACCCGTTTCCGGTTGACTTCTGTCTTGATGCGCTGAAATTCTTCATCCAAAACAGGATCTCCTCTATCTAGCTGGGTTTTTTAATCATCAAAAATATTAGAATTGAATACAAGTACATGCAACTATATATCTCTTCAAAACTGATAGGAACCCATCAAAGGATCAGTCACACCCGGACATGAGGTCTGGTTGGCAGTGGGTGACAGAGGGTTCAAGTGACCATTATAATTACACTCACTGTTTAAACATGGGGGGGTCGTAACGGCTGAGTGCAAATTATTTCCAAAGCATTTAAAACTCACAAGAAGGATTTTAAGAAACCGTATAACCATGGAAACGCAAAGAGTTCATTTAAAAAGAAACTTAAGTTTCCAGTTCCTTGCGGCTGATTATGCCAGTATGGGGTTTAACAAAGGTACATAATTCCTCCCCTCTCCTGGGTGGTGAACGTGGATCGGGATCTGCCCCTTCCCTGGAGTAAGTGTCCTCCTCCAGGCTGCACCCCTTCCCCACCTCCTGCTTCCCTGGGGCCCTGGCGCTCTCGGTCCTATTCCCCAGGAGACACGGGACACTCCCCCGGAAGACTGGCTGGCTGGGCCTGGATTGGTGTCTGCATACACCTGCCTCCATGGAAAAAGGGACGGTGTCCACTGCAAAAGCTTGTTAGTTTTTACCTATCTGTGGTTTTTATTACTTGTTAAATTACTTCCAAATTTAGCTTGGCTTGTATGTACGCTGTTCGCAATCATTTTTACAGGCGTAACTAGAGGCGATCTATTCTGATCACCACATTAACAAGAGAGACAAGAGAGTTGTATAGCTGTCACCAGGTGGTGAGCTGTCTAGCTCTGATTTACACATGTCAGAGAGCTGAGTCTGAGACTGTGGACCTTAGCTTCAAAAGACAGATTTTGTGGGGAGAGACCCAGACTCTACCACCACTAAAAATAAAATAAAATGAAATAAAATAAAATAAGCACCTTAAAGAGAGGATTGGCAAATAGGTTGTTAGCTAGAAGAGAGAGGAGGTTGAGGTCTAACATGTTTATCAAGACTCTACTTATTTATGATGAATGTTTTGAAATTTATTATCATCGACCATCTCCTGAGTAGAAGCCCATCATCCTGCTATAACTCCCCCCCCCCGCCCCACCCCCCAGCCCAGCTCTCTTTTCTCAGCTTTCTGCCACATGGCCTGTGCCTCTAGGTGTTCCTTGCCACTGGGTCACCTGCCAGGATTCAGCTGCCCGATGAGATTTTGCAGACGCAGAGAATAGGGTCTCTGCAACACTTGCAGTCCAACTGCACTGGGGCTCAGGGGCCGAGTGAGTGATGTTAAGGATGAGACCGCTCCCTTCCTGCTGCCTTTGGGTACCTTTGAGAATGCTCGCTCCTCTCTGCAGAACTCTCTCCAGCAGCTGCTCATGGCTATCTCTGCAGCTGGCCTGGCCTCCTTCAATGGCCCCCTCTCCCCATGCAAGCCTGATGACACCATGGTCCTTCCTCCCGTTCAAGGCCAATCTTCCCTCAGACCATGGCCTCTTCCCAAACTTCTTCAGCCCTTTCCTCTGCGATTGCTCTTTGCCTTCAGTGAACAAACACTCTTGAGTTTTCCAACTTAGAAACCCCTCCTTGACGCCTCATCCCCCTCGAATGGTCCATGCCCTGACTCTTTGCCCCTGGTCATCTCAACTTCTCAAGAAATGGGCTACTCACTTCCCTGCATTCCTCGAGCCGCGGCCACGTGGCGCTTTACCTCCACTTCTCTCCCGGGATTGCTATCGCTAAGGCAGACAAGGGCTTCCAAGTGGCCAAACGTGCTGCGTCCTTTTCAGGCCCTGCCATCCTGGATCCCTCCCCATCTGCTTTTTCAGTGTTGTCCAGTTCTCCTGACCTCCCTGACCATTTCCCCTCCTGTCTCCTTCGTTGTCTGCTTCTCTCCCCTCAAATCATGAGACTCTCTGGCTTTCCCACCTTGAGCTACGGGCTTCTCACGCCTTCACTGTCCCCAGGCCACGGCGCTGTTCTGTGCTCTACTCTCTGCCGAGGTACACTTGTTCCAGCAGCCGCCACCTGGATGCCCTCCGGTGTCCCCAGATGTAACATGTCCCAAATTGAACTTTTCTTCGTCTTCCCTCTTCCTTGGTATTTGGGATCTCATTTAAAATTGCCAGCATGCACCAAAGTTGGACCCCTAGGAACCATTCTATCCTCCCCCTTCCTTTACCCCTCAGTCACTACACTCGGCACATTTTAAGTCATCTCTTAATGTTTCTGTGCCCCTTCTGGACTGTGTCCTTCTGGAGGACAGGGACGGTGGCTCATTCGCTAGCAGAGAGCCTTACAGACAAAGAGCGCTTGTTAAATACGCTTGCAAAATAAATACACAGTTGGCTTTGCCTGGTGACTAAATGCTGGCAATTCCAGGTTTCACTGTCACGCTGACTTACGTGGTCGTGCCATGTCTGTGTCACCTTCATCTTTAAAACAGAAAATATCATCCCATTGTGGGGTGGACAGAAAACTCAATATTTTGTTTTTAAAATCCAATGCGGAGAAACGGAACTACAATCAAATTAATTTCAACGCCAATCTAGTATGTGCCTTCCCTAGATGCTAAGGTTTACTAATGTAATCATTTTACATTCTTTTGTCTCTCTTATACAAAATAAAGAAAGACAAGACAAATTCATTCAAATATCTGAATTGGACTCTAATCGGATGATCTAGGAAGAAAAATGTATTCTATATGAGAAACAGATTCATATCTGACAAGATACATGTTTTTCGTCAATCTCTCCTACCCAGTGCTAACACTGAGCACGGGAAGCTTACACTCCCAAGCTTAAATACATGTGTTATGGCTGAATTATGTCCCTCCAAAATTCATATGCTGAAATCTTAACCCCTCAGAATGTGACTGTTTGAACACAGAGTTTTTGAAGATGCAATCAAGTTAAAATGAGGTCATAGGGTGGGCCCTACTCCAATGTGACCGGTGTCTTTTGTAAGAGGAAGTTTGGACAGAGGAAAAAAACATGAAAGTACAGGGAAAAGATGGTCTAATAAGTCGAGAAGAGCTCATCCCCTCATGTTGCTTAGATCATGCACCTTGACCTATGGCTTCCAGAACGGTGAGAAAATACGTTTCTGTTGCTTACACCACCCGGCCTGGTGCTGTATTATGGCAGCCCGAGCAGACTAATATGACATGGGACGATTCTGCAAGTCCTACCAACAAAGTCCGAGCCCCTGAGAAGCCCCAGGAAGCCCAAGCCAAGCCCTATCTCCTCTGGCCCATGTGTGTCCTGCACTTCAGTGACTACGAGCCTGTCCCCAGTGTCCCCTGCACCTGCTCTCAGGGAACAAGGTCTCGCATGCCATGCTGAGCCCAGGGGCATGGCACAGTCCCACCAATTCCACCTCTCTCCTCCCCTCCGTGAACCCACAGGTGCTTCCCTGGCAACCCCACTGTGGCCCCCTCCCCTCAACCAGTTTGCTCCCCTCTCCGCCCAGCCCCCTTGAGCATCTCTGACTTGGAACTTTTGTCTGGCTCTGGCTCTGGCGTTGCTCCTGGTCACTGTCTTTGTGTCCCTCTTACTCTCATGCTCTGCAGATCATGTGACAGGTGTATCTCATGCCCAGAACTCCAGTGTGAATTTGAGGTATCCCCCTCCCTCTGAATTTACTACCTTTCAAAATCATACCATGTCATCCAGGAAGCTTTCCCATTAGATGAGCTCTCTCTCCTCTGTGGCCTTTGACTCCCCACAATATTTAGTAGAGGTTTCTTGTGACATCTACAGGCAGCCTTGATTTATGCTTAACAACTAACTTGTCATCAGCCTCTTCCCCTCCCAACGGAGCAATGTGTTCTCTCTTCTGATGAGGCATCGTGCATAGAACAGGAACTCAAATTATTTAGTGCCATCAATATCATCGGGTTAGTGGTGATTCTGACCTTATATTTGGTGTTCTCTCTTTGTCGCTCTTCAATAAGTTCTTTTCTAAATTTAAAAGACATATGATCTCTGCCAAGGTGCACCTGCCTGGGGAGAAAAAAAAAAAACCAGCTTCCAGAACCCATCAGAACACCATGGCCAATTGGGAGATGGAGTGGCTTAGCTATTCTCTACAACTGGAGGGGCTGCTGAGATACTGGAGGAGGGCCACGGGGGAGAGAAGTTGTAGAGACTACGGCAACACAGATGAAGACTGTATCCCACAAAATGAACTTCTCTTCCAGCCTCACACGCTGGATATTTATGAGTAAAAAATTTTGGTTGCTCAACATCACTAGTCATTAGGGATATGCGAATCAAAACCACAATGACCGATACACTACATTATGCCCACTAGGATGGTGATGATGGTGATGACAATGATAAGAAGGAAGGAAAATAACAGGCATTACCAAGGATGTGGACAAATTGGAACCCATGTACATTGCTGATGGTGCATCTGTTGTGAAAACAGTCTGGCAGTTTCTCAAAGAGTTAAACAGAGAGCTACCATCTGACCCAGCAATTCCCCTCCTAGATATGTACCCAAGAGAACTGAAAAGATGCGTTCACACAGAAGCTTGTATGTAAATGTTCACAGCAGCCTTCTTCAAAGTAGCCCCAAAGTGAACACCACCCAAAACGCCCATCAACTGATAAATGGGTAAGGAAGATATAGTAGGTCTGTACAATGGAATATTACGCAGCCATAAAAAGGAATAAAAGGAAGTCCTGACAGATCCTATGATGTAGATGAAACTTCAACCCATGTTAAATGAAAGAAGACAGTTACAAAAGGCCACATACATATGTATGATTTCATATATTTGAAATGTCCAGCATCAGCAAATCTATAGAGCTATAAAGTAGATTGGCAGTCGCCGAGGGCTGGAAGGGGAGACGGAATGGGCAGTGACTGCTTAATGGGAATGGGGTTTCCTTCTGGGGTGATGCAAAATGTCTTGGAGTCGAGTGGTGGTGACGGTCCCACCACCCTGTGAATACACTAAAAACACTAAATTGTATACTTTAAAATGTTTAACATGGTGAATTTTGTGTTTTGTGAATTTGAGCACAGTTTAGAAAACTCTGCGTATGGAACAAATCGATCACAGAGCCTGGCACATATTCAAAATAAATAGTATCTCTGATTTTAAAAGGGGAGAGGATGTTTGGAGAACTGTTTGGCTGAAGGAGCCTGGAGAGACCTGGAAGCTAAATACAAATGGTCTGACCTTTGTTTGGATGCTGGATTCTTCCTCTCTGAAAACAAACCAACCAAAAGGCCAGATAGAAAGGACATTATTGAGACAACCTGGTAAATTCACAGATGGGCTGGTAATTCTAATATTATGGTGTCAATGTCCTTGTTCTTCAGAGCGAAGTGCTCATGTCTCTAAGAGCAAAGCTTCGTGATGTCTGTAACTTAATTTCAAATCTTCAAAAGCAGGTGTAAGTGTGTGTGTGTGTGTGTGTGTGTGTGTGTGTGTGTGTAGACAGGGGAAATATATGTGGCATAATGTCAACAACTAGTGAACCAATGTCAAATGTATATGGGTGTTACCGGCAGGTTTAAAAATCTTTCGACAAAAAAAGGCAGGAGAAAGTATTCAGTGAACGACAGAGCCTTCAAAGCTGGATCAAGGATGTGATTTCAGGCGTGTTACAGAGAAGCACAGAAGGAAGGGAAAACCCCAGTGCTGGTAGTGGTCACTGACATTATAGCGGATTTTCTCTCCCTTCTCTCCACTTAAAAAAAAATATTTTTTCAGGTTTTCTACAATGACAGTGTGGCCATTTTTTATAATAGGGACACAGTATTTTAAAAAATGATCTGCAGTGACTTGGCGTATTTCCCATTTAACCGGGGCCAGACCATGAACAGAGGCTGCTGTGGAAGGAGAAGGTGCTTCTGTGAGACATGAAGGGTACCGCCCTGGGCAAGCGGGGTGGCGGGCTGGGGGACATCTGTGAAGGCCCAGGAGGTTGGCGTGTGTTCTCTTTGTCCAGGAAGTGTGGCCATGGGGCATGGGCAAGGGGCCTCTCTGAGATTCTTTCTAAGAGTCTCTTTTTTAGCTCAGTTCAAGAGTTTCTAAAGTTTACTTTAGTGGAGTCTGTGCACATGGATATTTCTGGTATGATCCAGGAAAAACCTGTGGACAAGGGCTGCATTTTGACTATAGGAGCACAAGACAGAGGTCTCACAGCTGAGCTCTGGAACCTCCACCGGGAGCCTCGCCCACCCCAGTCTGCACTGCTGGGCTCCCCAGAGTTGCCTGGGGCAGAGAGCCCAGGGCACAGGGGGCTGAGGTGGGGGTGGGGTGGGGAGTGAGATTCGGGGCCCCTAGGGAGATATGGGGTGCTGGCAGCAGTGGCCAGCAGGGAGCAGTGTCCTGGCGTCTCCCACAGTTCACTCTGGTTCTGCCACAGTCTGGTCACACTTAGGAAAGACCATGGTTTGGTCACAGTGATTTATGCCTAATGGAAACTTCTAAGGTCCAGTGGAGGAGAGGGAATAATCAAACTTTCCAAAGGGCACACAAAGCAATTGCATTTCGTCATGTCTCATGTATAAAAAGCCATTACAAAAAACACTGAACTGTCACTTGATATAAATAATCGCTCAATATTTACCACTTAAGGTGATTTTCAATCTCTTCGTAAGTGTCCTGTCTGACTTTCTGTTCAAAGAGTGCTTCCTTCATCTGTCTTGTTTTTGAAATCTCATCGCCTTGGTCCAAAACTGAGGGCAAGAGCAAACAATGATTATGCCACTAATCAAATCAGAATCATTTGCCGAGAGAAAAACACATTTCTAATGGTAAAACACAGCAGCGATCTAACTGAGTTTTGCTGCTGTTACTCATAAATAGTAAATGTGACAAGCGATAGTTCTTCCCTATTCTGCCAGCGGCGGACTTCTAATGGATCAACAAGTTACCTTCTCTTAATTCTTTAATCTTCAATTTTCCTGGTTCCTGGTTTAAAACAGTTGCCACAGCAAATGGATTCGATAAATCTACCGGAAATCTCAAGTTCTGATATTCAATTTCCTGAGAACAAAATCAGGAGGGAAAATTCATTATTTTGCTTCTCTATCATTCCTTCCATCATGTTGAGAATAATGCCCAGGTTACCTTAATCTTTGGAGGCTTTAATTTCGGTGGCAGTCGCTGGAAATGTACGTGTGGCGCTGCCTTTTCTGGAGGAACGTCCACTTTCTTAGAAAGAGCATTTAATCTTTCAAATTCTTCTAATCTAGTTTAAAACAGATATAAAATTACTACATAATCCAACAACTCAAGGTTCCCATTTTTTTAAAAGATTTTATTTATTTGACAGAAGGAGAGAGAGCACGAGCAGGGGGAGCAGGAGAAGGAGGACCAGGCTCCCCACAGAGCAGGGAGTCAGATACGAGGCTCAATCGCAGGACCCCAGGATCATGACCTGAGCCAAAGGCAGAGGTTTAACTGACTGAGCCACCCAGGCACCCCAAGTTTCCTATATTTTTTAAGACTTTTTAAGTAGCCTCTACACCCAACATGGGGCTTGAACTTACAACCTCGAAATCAAGAGTCACATGCTCTACTGACTGAGCCAGCCAGATGTCCCACAAGGTTCCTATTTTCATGTTTCTTCTGATAATATCATGACTTCCGGTCCATCAATGACTCTATCTACACTGAAGATAAATCTGTGTGCTAAAACAGTGGTCTACTAAAATAAACCGTCTACCAATGGCTGTTCTTCCTTACCTTCCCAAAGAACATAACAAGTGGACAACATGACAGGCTGAAAAATGCTCTCCTGGTCCTAGTGTGATTCATTTCTCGGCTGTTGGTTCTCAATAGCTAAATCTACTACATTAAAGAAAAAATCCTCCATTGATTTATGTTCCTAGCAAAAGAATGATTATGCCCAAGTGACTCAGACTAATGTTTGAGATCTTTTCTGCAACTGAAAACTGTCTTTGGACAGGGGTAGGTACAGACAGGGCTATTGCCCTGTCAGCGAAGCTCCTGGAGTCATTTACGGTGGGATGTGGTAGAACTACGTCCAGGTCAATGCTGCGAAGCATTTCCTTAAGTGAGAATATACGAACACTTGTTTTGCCCATGATATTACGGTAATAAGAACATAGTAACATTCACTCATTCTGATGGTCACAAACCCTTTCCCGAACACCTACTGAACGGACCCCACTGCACAACACAGGGGACGTGCCAGCAATCTCAAACTTAACATCGCCTAAGGAAGGGTCTCCTGAAAGGTCAGCGGCTTGAGAGAACATGTCCTTTGGGGAGATACGCACTCACTGACAGGCTGCGGTGTGCGGGGCGGAGGCACTGGGTTAGGGAGCCAGTGGTGGCCCCGCACCCACGTCTCATCCGAGCTTTGACATCACCTCTGCTATAAATATTGGGGAACAACAAAAAATCTTTGAAGGTGTTAAAAAGAAAAAACAGGTCCCTTAAGGGATCTAATTGCTGACAATGGAAATGAAGGGGTCTAAGAACGTGATACATTTTAATAAGGAGTTACTCGTGGAACTTGAGTAAGTCCCTCACACACCATGTTCTGAAATAACAACGTTGAAAAGCTACCTGGGGCACTTTCAGAGAATGCCGTGGCCAGGATCATTTTTTTCCTTCACAGTGGAACTCATATGTTCTAGTACTATCTGCAGTCTGGGGAGACGTGCAGGTCTTGAGACGGAGGCCTTGAAAACATCAAGAGTGCACTAAATAAGACATTAAACTCCGGCTGGGACACCAAAACATAATAGTTTAGAAAGAGCGGATGTCTGCCTTTTCGTGGTGCTTCTCCCACACAACGCTCTTGTCCATGGGAAGCCAAAATCCCACTTAAGTGATGTCTTTAAGAAAGTCCTTTGTACCTCGCAGCACATGATGTGACATGGCAAACCGCATTTTCTTGGTCAGAGAACACCAGGAAATTACTACTGTCTTTTATTTATAGCCAATGCTATTAGTTTGTTGCCAGAATGATTTTATTTCTCCTCTGGTTACCTGGGGGATTGGGGTTCAGCAGACCACACTAACAGCCCATAGTTGATTTGGGCTGCTTTGAATTTTTAGGAAGAGATCATGATACAAATATATAACAAGTCAGGGAGTTAGTTCATATTTTGATATAAAGATGTTACTCTACTTTTAATACACCTAATGAGGTTAATATGTAATGTGTATCTATGTGTGAGGGGAGAGAAGGAAGAGCCGGTTATTTCTTTATCATTTTCAAAAATCTGTGAGGATTTTCCAAGATTAGGATTGATACTGTGACAAGTTTTCCTTTAGCTTTTATAGGACTCATGCATATTGGGACAAACTTACCATTTTAACCAGGTGTGTTGGGATATAAAATATAAAAATACAAGCTCACATTCAAATAGAAATAGAAGTTTGGAAAAAATTTATTATGAAGTAAAACTTAATCCCATTTCACACCTTTACTCGGACTTGAATGCTGAGGATTCTTACAAAACAAAAGCCAACAAAACCTCCCATGTGGCACGTTCTCACTTTTGCCTTACTTTGAAGTCACTCGTGATCCATGACTTATTTGCGCTCCTCTGCTGTGAGTGTGGACTGTGTCCCATGGGGCTTTGCAATGGACACGGCATACAGCAGGCACTCAGTTAATTATAATTATAATGTTATATCGAAATTCTGAAAATGGTTATGCTGTTCTTGTTTTATGATTTACATTTGAAAGAGTGGGGGCGCCTGGCTGGCACAGTCGGTTAAGCATTTGACTCTTGATTTTGGCTCAGGTCGTGATCTCGGGATTGTGGGAAGGAGCCCTGTGTCTGGCTCTGTGCTCAGTGTGGAGTCTGCTTAAGATTCTCTCTCCCTCTCCTTCTGCCCCTCCCACTTGTGCATGTGCTCTCTCTCTCTCTCTCAAACAAATAAATCTTTAAAAAAATAAATTTGAAAGAGTGTAATACATATGGTCATATATATACGTGTATGTAATATACGTATATATAATACATACATATGGTCAAAGCTCAACCAGCACAGCAGCAGTAATCAGTGAAGGCAAGTATCCCTCCATCTACCTATTCTTGGTCATCTCTTCCCCTCTTGGCAGGAAAAACACACTGCAACTAGCCTGGAGCTATTCTATGCACTATTGTTAGATTTTAAAGAGTATTTTCTGGAAGTTCATCATTTTAAGTACGGTTTTGATGCCATGCTGTTACAAGAAAGAAAGACAGAATGGAAGACATGGAGACTGGGATCTTTTTTAGAAAGTTTTAGGAAGAAACGAAGACATTCCAAAGCAGCCATACGGTAACGCCACGCTGGGAGAGCACGTTCCGGTGAAGACACACTCATACGGCTGAGAGTTGAACTGTGAGACCCACAGCTGCAGTTTTATCTGCGCAATCCCATACTGGAATGGCGTGAACTGGACAGTCACGTTCATCTTCCCATTAGCTGGAATTATGCCTGAGGGGAAGGAAATGAGACAACACGATTCTTTCTCCTGCAAAGCCCCACCAAAAAGGCTGACATGCACACACACACATTCTTCCCCTGGTAAGCCCGAGTATTTCTATTATCTTTATATAGTCTTTTCATTATATCCATGCGAATCAACTTCGGCATGTTTACATTAATCTTATTTGCCAACTGCTATGTTAATCCTTTATAATAATCATTTGACTCTCAATTATATAAATAGATACACATCCATCAGCATTAGTGAATCAGACACGAACTCCTAGAACTATAATCTTTGAGCCAATTACCGGATGTCAGTGTTAATGCTGTAAGCAACAAGAAAAGCTAGGAACACACACATATGAGTTTCTGTCCAAATAATTCAGTTTCCCTACATTTTGGTGTTATTTGAATCTCTCCTTCCAAATCTTTGGGAGCAGTGAGATGGACCACTGCTCTCTCTGAAGTCAAATATCCCACCATGCCTTGTTCCTCTTTTGTATCTCTGGGGCCAACGGGGCTTGGAACATAATAAGTGCTCAACAAACGTGGAAAGAGAAATAAAAGGAAGAATGGAAAGGAGGCGGAGAGGGAGGAAAAGAGGAAGGATCAATGTATAGGTACAAGAAAGGCTAATGTTCTCTCTGATTTCCACTGAAGGCTCTGGGGTTTGCCCTCTAGATGATTTCTTATGCCCCTGTGCATCTTGTCTTTGCACGGTCCCTGCAGAGGCCTTACACAATTCCCTCATAAATGCTTGGCATGCCCTCCTTCCCATCTACGCCTTCCTCTGAGTCTTGTACCACTGTCTCCCTTGTTCTCTATGCCCAACCACATGAACCTTCATTCGGCCATCCCAGTATTCACTAAGCACTTTCTCTGTGCCAGGCAACATTTTAGGCACCTGAGGAAGAGGAACCAACAGAACGAAGTCGCAGATCTCACAGAATTTACTTTCTAGCTGGGGACAGCAAGCAAACAAAAAATGAATATAAAATATAAAATCATTTCATGAATACCAACAAGAAAAATAAAGCAGGGTATGGGGGAGGCAAGTGAAATGTGATGTGCTATTTGAGAGAGGATGAACTGAAGGCTTCTTGGGTGAGGAGATGTTGCAGCTGAGACCTGAAGGTGGAGAGGGGCCCTCGCGCTAACCCTCCCACATTGGGCTCCTGCTGCCTCAGGGCCTTGGCACTTGCTATTCCCTCGGCCTGGAAAGCCTTTCTCCAGATCTCCTTTTAGTTTTTTAATCCTACTTTCTGAAATCACCGTCTTGCCATCTGCCCTTCCCTAGACTCAAAGGCAGTTTTACGAAAAGTCCATCACGATGTTCCCAGCTCAATAAATACTTGTCGAATGAGTGAATAAAACTCCTTCTGACTCTCCAGCCCTAGCAGCCTTCATTCCCCTACACTTTGGTCAGCCCCGCAGCACCCATGTGCCCCCTGAACTGATGGCTTCCCAACTTTAGAGCTCTCCTATTCGGCTGCAAGCCCCTGATGCTAACACGGGGCCCCAAAGCTCATTTACCTTCCCGGCTCCCTAGTGCAGTCTTCAGAAATAGGTATTTGTCAACTTCCTGAGAGCAGAAGTCCAAATCTTTTTTTAAAAAAGATTTTATTTATTTATTTGAGAGAGTGACAGCAATCCGGAGAGCAGGAAGAGCAGCAGAGGGAGAGGGAGAAGCAGACTCCCCGATGAGCAGGGAGCCAGATGTGGGGCTCGATACCAGGACCCTGGGATCAGGACCTGAGCCGAAGGCAGACGCTTAAGCTATTGAGCCACCCAGGCACCCGCATTAGTCCAAATCTTTAAATGACGCCACTAGTGACCCAAGAGCTCACCGCAGGGGAGAGCGAATCAACAGAAAAGCTCGGTTCTATTGGCCAACCCAGGATCAGCGGAACAGAAACTCCAAGAATGGCTGCATGCAGTTTGGTACCTCAACCACCCACGAGGTCAGAAAATATACCATCTGACCTACAGCTCACTGGGGGCTTTAGACTATGAACATTCTATTGCTTCTGTGCCAGCCTCATTAACTTAAAAAAATAACAAGTTCCGGAGCGAGGATTAATGTTTGTCCTGACCTGGGTGATTTATTTTTGAGTGCTCCCAGCCTGCACCTAATACCTAAAGCACGCTGGAGGCGTAGCCCGGGCAACCAGGGAACACTGCTTTTTTCCATTAGCCGGGACAGCAGTTAGCATGGCTCTGTTACGGGAACTCGGGAACTCGGCGGCAGCTGATCGTCCGACGCTAACAGCTCTTAGAGGTGTGCCTCGCAGAGGCAGCTTACTGCTTGGCAAAAGCTCATGGTGGGAGAAGGGAGAGCAAGTCTCATGTTTGAAAATCGAGAAAGGCTCCCCCACCCCCAAATTACAACTTTGTTTTGAAAAAATCCCAAACCACGATTTTATGGCTTTAGTCCAATTTTGTCTGGGGCCAATTTCGCATCACCACCGTTAACATCAGCAGGGAGCCTGTAAAATTACAGGGGCAGGGAGGCTGGTGAGGCAGAGGGAGAGAGGAGAGAAAAACTGAGAAATGAACTAAAGGCTAAGAAAATCCTAGTCTGTCAATAAAATGGGTATAATGAAGAAAATGTAGCAACACTGAAAAACGCTATAATGATTAATGAAGTGACTGGAAAATACCACTGGATCTTTGCCTTGATGATAATGATATAAAGTATGCATAACTATGGCCAGTCACCAAAAGGAGATGGAAAAATAAAAGTACGTTATTTGTTAGGGCCCTTAGGCTCAGGAGGGGGATCATTTTTTAAACATTTCTTCTTGCATGTCCTTACGGCATCATTACAATACTGTCAATACTTTTAAAATAACTTTTTCTTCGAAATCCTCAGAAAGCACGGATCATCCTCCCTAAATTATCGCAGAGCCATATAAGCCACATGCTTGAAGTGTTAGTAACTATTGGTCTTAATCTTCCAGGATTTAGGGTTTTACGAGCTGTGAGATGTTGGGTAAACTTCTTAATCTCTCTAAGCTTTGCGGGGAGGGGGAATTTAATAGCTGCGTAGTTTAACAATTGTCCATGAACAAGCTGTTGATGAACTCAGTGTTTTGGATTCACTGGATTACAGAAGGGGGGTGCTTCAAGAGTGGTCCTCCCATCCGACTCACCACCATGAGTCACACACCACTCACTGGGACACTCGAGGGCCACCACCACTGCCCAGGGTGTGTGGACAACACAGACCCTGATTCACTGGGCCCTGTAAGAGCTCTGTGACTTGGTTTGTTACTTTGCCGGAGGCTCCGTTTTCTCATCTGTAAAATGGGACAAGGCTTAAAGGAGAAAAGAGCATACAAGGTCTGGGAGAATGCTTACTTATTACAGAGTGTGTGTGTCCTTCCCAGTGTTTGTGTCAAATCAAATGAGTAATAATTCAGTGTATTAAAGTATCATTAAGCTGTCAGGAAGAGGGGGTTCCTGGCTGGCTCAGTTGGTGGAGAGTGTGACTCTTGATCTCAGGGTTGTGAACTGGAGCTCCACATTGGGTGTGGAGCCTATCAAAGAAAAAAAAGTTTAAAAAAGATAAAATTTCAGGGGGGACCTGGGTGGCTCAGTCGCTTAAGCAGCTGGCTCTTGATTTTGGCTCAGGTTGTGATCTCAGGATCCTGGGATTGGGCCCCTCTTCAAACCCCACATCGGCCTCTGCCTCAGTGGGGAGTCTGCTAGAGATCCTCTCCCTCTTCCTCTGCCCCCCCACTCTCTTTCTAAAATAAATAAATCTTGAAAAAAATAAAATAAAATGTCAGGAAGACGAAATATTTCTTGGGAAAACTTATACAGTTGACTATGAAACAACATGAGGGTTAGGGGCACTGACCCCCTGTGAAGTTGAACACCTATATATAACTTCTGTCTCCCCAAAAACTTAACAACTGATAGCCTACTGTTGATCCAAAGTTGTATGAACAACAATTAAATATTTGTATGTACATTCTATGTATTATAGGCTATATTCTTACCATAAAGCAAGTCGGAGAAAAGAAAATATAAAGAAAATCATAAGGAAGAGAAAATACATTTACAGTTGTGCGGCACCTATTGAAAAAAAGTCTGCGTAGAAGTGGACCCGCACAGTTCAAACCTGTGTCATCAAGGGTTAACTGTACCTGACCCTTTGAGTTCTAAAGAAGGAAGACGCAATTGTATCACAATGCCAAGCCACTGGGATGCGTTTCCCAAATGTGGGTAATTCTACCAGACAAGGACTACGCTGTCTCTGGGAAGGTCTACTTTAAAATTCAGGCCATGGGGGGCCTGGGTGGCTCAATCATTTAAGCCTCTCCTTCCATCCCCCAACACCCCTAATCCCCTCTCCCAAACACCCCACCCCCCCACCCGGCTCATTAGTGCACACATGCGTGCTTTCTCTCGCTCCCTCTCTCTCAAAAAAAAAAAAAATTTAGACCTTGGACTTTCTGTAAAGGGGTGAACTATGAGCACTGAGACATTTGGTTACCAGTTCATTTCTAAGTTTCCCTGGGGAAACTTGCTCAGCCACAACAGATACTGACTGCTAATTACCCCAGCACTTAGTTTATTAATGAATGTATTTATTTGAGAGAGAGAGAGAGAGAGAGAGAGCAAACTTGCACATGCACAAGAGTGGGGGGAGGGGCGGAGAATCTCCAGCAGACTCCCTGCTGAGTGCAGAGCCAACAGGGGGTTGGATCTTAGGACCTTGAGATGGTGACCTGAGCTGAAACCAAGAGCCAGATGCTTAACCGACTGAGCCACCCAGGTGCTCCTCCCAGCGCTTATTTTATTATAATCTTTAATTCCCTTCTCCCTCCAGCAAGCCTTGCTGACTGAAGCCAGAAATCATCAGTAAAATGGAGTCTTTGGGGATCTTCCTTTTCCTCCTGGTCCACCAAATACCCAAAATGCAGACACTGGGAGCAGGAGCAGAACAGCCTGGGGGCCCTACCTATGCTAATGGGAAGCTGAGCAGCAGTCTGAGTAGAAGGATGCTGGGGAGAGCCAAGCCAGGCCAGCAACTCATTCTCCGTCAAGCCTGTGGCCCACTGGCTGGGAGCAGTGAGTGCCGCACACGTGTATTCCGTGCCCCTCTCCTGGGCGCTGTCCAGCACATAAAGATAGCTCAGGGAGGCCAGAGAGACTGCACGGGAATGCTTATTGCTGAATCCAAGAGCCGCATGAAGCATCCCCACAGCACCTGCATTCTCCCAGCGCCCATAGGGACACCAGGAGCCACTCCCTGACCATGCCCCCAGCCTCACCAACCCTTCAGCAGAGCCTGTCCATGCCATTTGCCATTTCCATGGCCAGCACCCATCCAGGCCAACCTGAGCTTCCTTCCTAAGGGGACAGGCTGCTCCCCGTTTGTGCTCTCCAACCCACTCTCCCCTCAGGAGCGTAATGAGGCTGAGCCACCACCCTCTGCTGAGAACCCTCTACTGAACACCCTCCCAGCTCAGAACCAAACCCTAACTCCTACCCTCCTCAGGTCCCCGAGGCCTCTCCAACTTGGTCTCCCTTTGGGCACACCCTCTTCCCCTTGGCATACCGTCCAGACACTCTGGGCTTTGGGACTTCCCTCAAACGTGACCCTGCCCAGCCTGTTCCAACCTGACAGCTTTGGGGGCTTCCTCCGCTTGAAACTGTCTTCCCTAGCTCCTGACCACCAGATGAGAGCAGGCATGTCTGCCCCGGGCAATGTCCTCTCTGTGTGCCTGCCTCTCTCCCACAGACTGGGACATCAGAGCAGAGAGCAGGTCTGTCTTGCTCCCTGGGGCAGCCCAGCGCCTATCACAACACCTAACACGTGGCAGAGGCTGAGTGCTTAGTTCTAGAATGAATGTAGACGTGGGGCCACAGGGCAGGATTCAACGCAGCAGCAGGACAAACAAGCCCGGAAGCATTTCTGGTAAAAGATGGTCAAGTGAAGCTATTCTAACTTGACTACCCTCCTGTCAAACTCACCAAAACAAGAAAAAAAAATGTGTAGAACAGAAGACAAGGAAAATCTTCTGTTAAACAAGGGAAATGACTATACTTCTGAAGCCCGAAAAATCAGCATGTTTCCCAAATAGTGTAGAGTAAGGCGTGGGACTGAGTGGAAAGCCGGGAAGGCAATAGATTTCCCCAAGGGTAAGGGAAACGGCCCTAAAAAAATACATCTATCTACTCTTTGATTAAAGGGACAAAATGGGGAATGCGGCCGGCCTCTGGAGAGGTGGGGATGAGGATCAAAGAGACCCAACCTCAGCATCCTAGAATAGAAGGGAGGCAGCTGAAGTAGTAATTACATTGCCCTGACTTTTCTATTGTCTTAGACCCAGGACCTGGAAGCTGGAGGTGACTTGATGGAGACAGAGGGGGCAGGTGACCGTGCAGTAGCAGCACACAGCACAGATGACTCACCTGGCCTTTGTGAGCCCGGGGCAGCGATGGGCGATATTCTCCCAGGATGCAGGAGCCCATGGACTGTGGCCAGACCCTGGCTTCTGATCCCAGATCTGCCCTTGGACAACCTACCTAAACACTCCATGCCTCGGGTTCCTCACCGGCAAAGTGGACATACTAATAGCATCTCCTCATGAGTGTCCTTGGGAGTATGAAACGAGCGGTGTTGGTGTATGGCACAGGGTAAGTGCCACATAAGCCTCAGCTACTATTATAATTATTTTCACCATCATCGTGACTTTCACACTGTATTCATCTGCTGGCAGCAGGCCCTACTCAAAGCTGAGTAAAATGCTGAGTAGAACCAACACAGGTATTATGCACGAAAACCGCAAATTCAAAGATTAATACACTTGGAAGGAGGAAAAGGAACATAAGCAAAAGCAGGTGAAGAACACACATCACAAGAGTGATGACCTCAGGGGATACTCCTACACTGTTGGTGGGAATGCAAGCTGGTGCAGTCACTCTGGAAAACAGGATGGAGCTTCCTCAAGACGTTAAAAATAGAGCTGCCCTATGACCCAGCAATTGCACTACTAGGTATTTACCCCAAAGATACAGACGTAGTGAAAAGAAGGGCCACGTGCACCCCAATGTTCATAGCAGCCATGTCCACAACTGCCAAACTGTGGAAGGGGCCAAGATGTCCATCAATAGATGAATGGGTAAAGAAGATGTGGTCCATATATACAGTGGAATATTATTCAACCATCAGAAAGGATGATTACCCAACATTTGCATCAGTATGGATGGAACTGGAGGGGATTATGCTAAGTTAAATGAGTCAAGCAGAGAAAGACAATTATCATATGGTTTCACTCATATGTGGAACATAGGAATAGCGCAGAGGACCATCAGGGAAGGGAGGGGAAACTGAATGGGAAGAAATCAGAGAGGGAGACAAACCCTGAGAGACTATGGACTTCAGGAAACAAACTGGGGGTTACAGAGGGGAGGGGGCAGGGGGATGGGGTAACCAGGTGATATGTATTAAGTCTTAAAGAAAAGACAGACAGCCTGACCTTGCCACAGTGAGAGTCACCAGATTCAAGGAAGCAATAGAACACACTAGAAGGAGATGAAGAGAGAGCTGGTGGTGCTCGGGAGACACACAGAAAAAGAAAAAGGAGGGGTCACTGAGGTAGACACTGTATTAGAAGGAACGACAAAACACATACACACACACATGCATGCACACACACGCATGCATGCACACACGCACGTGCGTGTACACACAGGTAGAGCCATGGCAGGCAGGAATGAGGAATCCACATTCACCAAATGAAATTATTTTAAGGAACATAACAGATGCCAAGGGCAAAGGATAGCCAACACATACAAATAATTTATGTTCCTGAGCAAGAGAACAAAGCAAACAGAAGATTAAAATACTCAGTTTTAATAGTTGAAAATTTTCCTAAAATAACAAAAGTCCTTTTTCTCCAGATCAAAAGGACATGCCACGTTCGAACAAAACAATGATACAGAGCAATGCCAATACCTATCCTGGTACATTACTTAGCCTCAGGACCGAAACAAAAACAAAAGAATTCTAAGGGCATCCAGAATTCACCTTGGGCAGGTAAAGATTCCAACCAGACTCTGAATTCCTAGCAAATTCAAAGCAAGGGGCAGTCGAGCAATGTCTACAAAGTTCTGAGGTGAACAGAGTTGTAAACCAAGACTTTTAGACCCAGTCAAGTTGTCCTTCAAGATGACAGGCAGCAGAGACAGGGTCAAACATGCAGGTATCCTCGGTATGTAGCCTCCAGGAACGTCTGGTCAACAAGGTGCTGGCTTTCACATTCCAGACAAGCCAGGGAAAGAACGGACGGAGGTAAAGAACTTAGAATGGAGAAAATGTGGAGCAAAGAATAGAGGTGACACTCAGGTTCCACTGACATAGAAACTAAGTAACTGTGGCATTTCTGGTCACAAGACAGAATGCAAATGCTATAAACCCAGATAAGGTTAAGATAATATCACAGAAGGCGAAGCTATTAAGGAGGGAGGGAGAGATAGAGCATGGACACTACCTCCCGCTATCTGCACCACCAAGGTTCTAGAAGAAGTTGAAGTGTGCAAGACAGTGGCTCTGACCTCTTAGTTTTTATATTCTCTTTTCTTAATATAGCGGTAAATTTTAAGAATATCACTTATATCAATGTAGTTCATCAATTCCTTTGGCTTCACCTGTTTTTTTTTTCAATCAATATCAAGCAATGAAACATATTTTTATAACATACTTCATTTTCATAAAGTCACTTCTTAAAGAAATATTTATGTTTGCTCAACCCCCTAGCTCCCACACTTACTTACACCCAGAGCTTTTCTTTTTTTAACTCTGTTGTTGCTGTCCCCGGACCAGCCCTGTGGGATCCACAGAAAGGCCTGATCTCCTGCAAACAAAGCTGGCAAGACAGGATTTTCCAGCAGGAGAAAGGGTTGGGTCAAACCATCCCTGGCCTCTCCATGGGCCTCTCTAGGACTGGCACTTCTGGGTGGGCAGGAGAGATACAGAGCTTGGTCAAGGTATAGGAATCGGTCTCTGGGCAAAGTTCACTGAATGCTGTTGGTCAACTGAGCTCAAACCAGCCCAGACTGACAAGCCACCAAATGGTCATCTTGAACAAGAGATACCTAGGGATCCCGAAGGCAAGAAGAATACACAAGGCCTGGTTGAGAGCTATTATTAATCTCCCTAGCTTTTCTCTCACAAAATAAAATTTTCGTAAAGTCTTAGTCTGTGATACAATTCTATTTGTCTTCCTCTCCTCTATTGCAAGGTGTCCTCATATCGTTACTCTTCCAGCTTAGGGGAGGCGCTGAGAGTTCAAGTCTGGAGTCAGACAGACCCTGTTGCCTTGGGCATGTTGTCTGGCCTTCCTGAGTCTTGGTGGTTGGTGTTGGCTGTAAAAAGGTGAGGCTACTCGTTCTCTCCTCATAGGGTTGTGGGATGCAATGGGGCAGTGCATGCAATGGGCTTAGCGCAGCGCCTGTCATGTGGTTAACAATTAGTAAATGGGAATGACTATAGGGAATGGGAATGACCACTGCCATCCATCAAGGAGATCCCGAACATCAGACAAAATGTAGCATTGCTACCAATGTGATAGAGCTGCTTCAGGGTCTGTGCATGAAGAATTGCCACCTGCCTGTCTAGCTTTTCCTGCTTTCTTCAGCATGCTACTATCAATTAAATAAGGGTCATAAGGAACTCATGTGCATTTGATGTATTAACTGTCCCTCATTGTTCTCACTTCCTCACTATTAAGTTTGGTGCTTTAGAAAGTCATAAAAACATCCGATCTCGATTTTACTTCTCAAAAGCATTCTATTCCAACCTGACACATGGCCTCTGGCTTTTCTTAAATTTGCTGAACTGGAAGGTGATCAGAAGCACTTCGCTCGTATATCTCACTCACTTCTATCACTCGCCAAAAGACATATCTGTATGTCTCCATTTCTCCATATAGCCATATAATCAGCATTATTCTCTGGGATGAGGCTATCCATGATGGTCCTAGCCACCAACCCGAAACATTTTATGGGGGCCTCTTTTGTGTGCTGAAGATCCAAAGCTCATACCATCCTCTTGACAATCCTGACCTGACCCCTGCACAGTTTGTGCTGGGGACTGGGGGTCTTCTGTCTCACCCATCCACAGGTGTATAGTGAGGTGGGGAGGAGAAGCAGGGGCAACCTTCCCTATTCATATTCTTGTCTGGAAGGAATGGGTCTGCTCATGGATTTCCAAAGGCATCTGACCCTGTTGGTGAGGCTTATTATATGATAAGATACCCCAGTCGGGGGGTGGGGGGCTTTGAAGAAGAAAGAGGAAAAAAAAATGTGTTAACACTCACTTCCTTTAGAAACCTAAACAGGTAAATGCTGGGGTATGGGCACGACTTTGGCAGGTGTTGCAGGAGTATGAGTGAATCCAACTGAGATCACGTGATTGGACTAGGGATCAAGTGCCTATGGCCCCCCAGAGTAGGAGGTGCACAGAGGTGCCTTGGACTAGGACAGGTAGGGTGCTGTGTTTATGATGTCCTATGCTCATCCCAGGGAACGGAAACTGTTCTTTGCCAGGATGTGCTGCCTGAAGGGTTGGTGGACCTGGGCCCACAGGTAATGCTTATAACCAAAAAGTAGTCTGGGTCCAAAGCAAGGGCAGAGGTTCTGGGATTACTCCCAAATCAATATAAAATCGTCATAAATTTGCATTTCATAAGAAAATGCAAAACATCATTTATAATGGCTGATATATTCCTCATAATTGGGGGAAAAAGAGAACAAAAGTATTAAAGACTTTCTCTAAGAACTTTAGGCAATAGTCCTCAGGAACTCTTAACTAGCCATTTTATGCTACAATTCGCTATTTTATGCTACAATTTGCTATTGCTATGAATTGCATGCATTCTTCCTGGTGTATGTGACACCAAGTGAATGTCCAGGATCTCAAAGTGGTCAAAAGTAAATAAGTTCTACAATTTTTGTGGCATTTGGCTGTTCTCCAACACTAATAAGAACTTGGCCAAAGTCATGTATTGCTGGCTCTTCCAAAATTATCAACAGAGTGTTCTTGATGTTTTAATTGTATATGATTTCTTGTCAGCAATAGGCAGAAGTTCACAAAATCCTTTACTTCTTTTCCCCAATTTCGGGAAGATCTTGGCACCATCCACTGACCCAGTTTCTGACAGCTCTAGGGCACACATGCATCCTAAGGATGCCCAGTGGGCAAATGGCCAGTTGCGTTAAAGTTGGGGGCCTTATGTCAGAGCCATATCTTGTAAGTCGAATTAGCTTTATTCAAATTTTTTCATTTGGCAAGCCTGAGCACAAAATGCCTGGAAGGCATGGATAAATGATGCTTCTAGCTCCTGGAGAAGATGTTGTTTTATAATCCTGTGGACCACGGATGTCTCCACAGCCTTTAGATAATCAGTTACTAAGATTTGCCCAAAAAAGTGTCTACCATTATACATTCTCATGTAAAACTTGCCCATGGTTCTTAGCCTATCGGGGCCCAATTTGTAAAATGGGGGCAGTAGGGACTTACTGGCCAAAAAGCAATCCGCAACTATCCAACTGTAGAAGACGTATGAGTCAAGTCAGATGCCCGGCAAGTCAGAAGAGCCCACGGCCTGCCTGGGCTACGTGTCACCCGAAGCGCATTCACTCTCCACGCAACCAGAGCTCTTTAGTGCAGGTGAGTAGAAGTCATCGTAAATTCCATAGCCTCAAAGATGTATAACAGATGCATGCAAAACAAGGGCAAAGGGAGGCCAAAGCAAGAAAATGCCTGAGAGACCAGTGGACTAGGACTGCACTAAGCCTCATAAAACAGCTCCTGAGGAGGCCGAGGGGTCCAGCCTAGGAGGAGACCAGTTTGTAAAGCAAATGCCATCCACACGTGGCAGAACATTTCAAAACATAAGGTGGGGTACCTAAAGTTCAAGAGACCTGGCTTGTTCTCATTCGTTCGTTCATTCATTCACTCCCTCCCTCCCTTATGACTTCGCTTGCATCAAACTCTCTTGATTTTCCGCCCAGATCTCTGTCCTGGGCCCACTTTCCCCTCGGTGTCCTGTGAGCACCCGTCCACCTCTCTTGTCTAGACACACCCCCTCTCTGGGCCACCTCCTCTCCGTCCCACGGCTGTACATTTCATCAGTACCTACGTGACGTGGAAATTTCTGTCCCTAGCTTGCAAGCGGGTATATTCAACTTAATTTCACTTAAAGGAGAAATTTAAAAAAAGACAAGCAACAAACAAAGCGCTGAAACAACCAGAAAGCTCATCAGATGGATCAGACAAAGTGTTCACAGATCACCCATTTGTCCGAATTATGTGGCTGTGCAATTTACAATCTGAGGGTACGGAGACACGCCTGCATAATTTTTAAGTGTTTCGCCTATAGTGATATCCATCTATGCTCAACACTGTATTTGCTTACGTATGTAGTCCTCGGGTTTTGAATAGGCTGTGTTTCAAAACCCTTTTGGTAGGGGCACCTGGGTGGCTCAATCGTTAAGCGTCCGCCTTTGGCTCAGGGTATGATCCTAGCGTTCTGGGATTGAGCCCCGCATCGGGCTCCTCCGCTGGGAGCCTGCTTCTTCCTCCCCCACTCCCCCTGCTTGTATTCCTTCTCTCACTGGCTGTGTCTCTCTGTCAAATAAATAAATAAAATCCTTAAAAAAAAACCCTTTTGGTAGATTAATATTCCATATCTCAGGACATAGTTCTTTGCAGAAGTTCGGCTTGGCCATAAGAGCCTCTTGCTGTCTTCCCAATTCCCCCTGCCTTTGCCTTGCTACTGACACCAGCTTAGTTCGGGCTCTCAAGGCCTACATGATTTCATTCCCAACACAATGATTTCCTGGTCTCCTGCCTCTACCCACCTCAGTCACCCCTGCACACGGGAGCTGTACTGACCTTTCTAAAAAAAGAGCTCCTATCACAATTGCTCAGAAATCTTGGTGGTTCCCTTCTGTCTACAGAGCTTCATGGAATTCTAGACCATCAAGTGGGGCAGGATCATAGAGATGAACCTAGTCCAGTGATTGCCAAACACCACTCTGAGGAATGTCCACATCAAGATCACGGGGAGCTGCTCATTACCAGTGCGGAAAACCAGACCCTTCCCAGAGCAAATCACCAGGGATGGGTCCCTTGGTCCTGCCCTACTCTAAGCCCCATCTGCTAACTCCCTTCAGCAATATTCCTACCAGTCCTCAGTGATGATAAACTAGGTATTTGGTAAGAGACCGATTTCATATTTGGGCATCTCTGACAATGCACCAGGAGCTGCCGGGCCCAAGGTCATTCCTTTTTATACCATCGTGATTCTTTTTTTTTTAAATAAATTTTTAGAAGATTTTATTCATTTATTTGAGAACGAGAGAGTAAGAGAGAGAAAGCATGAGCAGGGTGAGGAGCAGAAGGAGAAGCAGATTCCCTGCTGAGCAGGGAGCCAGATGTGGGGCTTGATCCTGGGACTCCAGGATCATGACCTAAGCTTAACCGACTGAGCCACCCAGACGTCCCTACACCATAGTGGTTTTTGTTACTGACACAGCTGGCCTGCCTCCAGTGTCTTTCTCTTCTCCCCGTTCCCACACTGACCTGACGCTCTTTCACTGGGGTTTATCTGGATCTGTCTTAGCACCTGGCTTTCAGGGAGAGTCCCAGAGGTCCAGTGTGGTCTGATGGCCCAGGGCAGGACAGGAGTCCCTCTGTCTTGCCATCATCTTTCAAGTAGAGTCTAGACTAAGATGACAGGAGCTAGCTCACTTTACCAACTTACCTCGAAGGTCAAATTCTTATAACCTCTTCAGACTTAAGGTGAAAATTCAATTTGTATTTTATGAGGCAGTGCACAGACTTTGGAACCAGGATGACTGGTTTCAAGTCCCACCTCTGCCACTTACTCCTGAGTGTCCCTGGACAAGTTACTTAACCCCTTGGTGCTTCATTTCTATGTTCATAAAATGGAAATAATAATAATTACACCAATCTTACATGGTTGTGGTATAGATTAAATATATATGTACTTATACATATATAAAATATATCTATATCTATCACCTGGAATAGTGCCTGGCCCATAATAATCACTAAGTAAGTGCTACTATTACTATTCTACCAAAAGGCTTACAGTGAGAACATCGACTATAATTAAAAGCAGAAATATAATCTTGTATAGTATAATTTTGGTAACCACTTATTCTCTCTTCTCTTTAAAGCCTAAAAGTAATAAAGCTTCTCTCTAGAAAGAGAATCAAGTACTGTTTTGTTTTGTTTTGGTTTTGCAATATAAATAGTAAGCTACATTGTATTTCAAAAATCTCAGAATGTCTCCTGGTTCTCTAGGACATAATCTATATACATCTCACAATTTAGAAGTCATTCAAAATTTGAACACTCATATATGCACTCGCAATCAGGAGATTAATGGATACCTACCCAGACATTCAAAAACAAAACTCTTTTCGTGTTCACAGCAGAAGACTGTGGACGGATATTTAAAGCCCAAACCCAAATATCAAGAGACAGAAACTGGGAAGCAGAAATCACTTCAGATGGAAATTTCACTTTCAAACCTTCTGAGCAGCATTAGAATCTATGCCCTTTGGGGCAGGCAAAGGCAGACCGTCCACACAACGCGTGCAATAAATTCATGACAGCCTCCAAAAATATCCCAAAAGCTTGGTAAGAGATAATATTCCCATTTCATTGGAAACTGAGTGAAAAGGATACACCAAAAGCCAAAACTAGAAGAGGAATGGATTAACTTCCGATTTCAAGTTTTGATTTTGGAAGACATTTACCTGGACACTGTTATAAACTATCTGCATGATACAAATGATCCCAAAGTGTCCTCATTCCCAAGTGTCCGATCCCAATTTACAATATGTCAGACACATCACATTTGTTATTGTTACATATGTGAAAATACCATATTCGAATGTAGTTTATTCTCTTTTGTATCTTGAGACCTGCTCTCCAAATTGTCTTTGATCTGAGAACCCTAAAGGAAATTGGAAACTTGAAATCTGACTCTTCTTACCTGATACTGGGTCAACAGTAAAGGCTTCATGAGACTGAATCAAAGTGATATGAAACTCAAAGTCTACAGGACAGCTGCACTGCAAAGGGATAACGTGTTTTTTGCTGAAAAAAAAAGGAAAAAATTTTATTCTTGATAACTACTTCTTTTGATATCAAGGAATAGAGACTCAAGTCACATAATAAACAACCGCAACAGTGACGATAGTCGACGGAGCTGGAGTAACTCCTGGGTGCCACCTGTCACATACATGTCCCGGATATGATCTCTTCTAATCCCATGAGGTGGTACTGTGATCATCCCCACTTGCAGACAAGACACACGAAGCACCAGAGAGGGTAAGTATCCCGCCCAAGGTGACACAGCCAGTTAGTGGCAGAAGTGGGATTCAAGGCAGGTCCACGGGGCCCAGTTTCCGCACTCCAAATACCTCTGTCCACACTGCTTCTCAAGTACTGTCAAGTTTATTCCGTGAACCCTCACGGTCACAGGGAAAGGGCTTCTCTGCCACACAACGGGCCCCAGGGAGCTAGGGAACACTGAATGAGCAGGCTTTACACAGAGAAGCCTGGGAAGCCCCTGGCCTTTATGGAGCTTGGACCTAGACGGTGTTGAAGAAACCACACCTCCGGTTGTGTTTGACTAAAACGTGCCAGAGACTCCTTATTTGGTAAGAAGGCCAACAACAGTAGAAGACCCAGGGAGCATCTGTGAATTCAGAAATGCTCCACCAGACAAGTCTGACTTCTGAGTGTGCTTGAGGTTGTCCCTTACGGTACTGCGGGTGTTGCTACAGCTGTGGGGTTGCTCACAGAGCCCTGAGCTTCTCCTCACGTCCTCTCCTTCTATCCGGCCAAGCCCACGTGGGCCAGAGTTTGCGGGATGAGCAAGGCATGGAGAGGCTGAGTTCTCTAGCTGTCACTTGGCATCCCCACAGACGCAGCGCTGGGGTGGGAGGTTATCTGGGCCCCTTTCAGCAGCTGGACATTGAGCTCCTCCCCTATGAGACTCAGCCCTGCCCTCCATCCCTGCATTTCCTTCTGCCTCCTCCCTTCTCTACCTCATAATTCCTGAGCCCTCATGGCCCATCTTGCCCTCCTGCCCAGGGATTGGTCTCTACCTCTTAACCTTTCAGTGAGAGCCTTCCTGCCAACTGCACTTCCCTCCCATTTCCCAGTCTGTGTAGGAGAATGTGACTGTAATCGGGTTGAGCAGAGCTGCCAGGCCAACTAGCATGCTGCCTTCTGTGTGGTGCCCATCCTGACCTCGTCAGCTTGGGGACTTTTCCCATCAGGACCCGCTTCCTTACCTGCCCAGTGCCTGTCTACCTGGGAGACACTAAGTCCTATGAAAGCAGAGCTGAGTCTACTAGCACGTAGATCAGCATCTCCAGCATAACCTCAACAAAATTCCAGAGTCCTGCACAAGCCAAACACTCAACAAATATTTGTTGGAGCAAAGTAAAATAACTCTTTTTCCGTAGTAATTCTGGGGATACAGTATAGTCCAAATGTGGTTTTTAAAAATTCTGCCAAGAGCATTTTTATTTGCCTTTAAATTCATTACCTTTTAAAAATTTCTGGAATATTCTAAATGTTAAGAAAGTTATAGAGAATAATATAATAGAGATCCTTTTATCCACTACCAATCTCTCAAATCTTCTGCTTTGGGTAAGCCGGTGTTTTATTTTTTAAGAAATAAAACATTGCAGAACACTTGAAACTCCCTGTACACCTCTCCTCTTCCTCCACTTTGTCCCTCCCCAGGGCTGATCCCTACCCCCGCCTCCACTGTCCATCATTCCCATGCATTTTTATAATACCTACATACAGAGGTATTCACACAATCTATAATATTGTACTATTTTTCAACAATATTGCTCTAAAACTTGCTAATAATGTTGCTCAACGCTATCTTTCTGAGATTTGTCCATGCTATACGATTTTTATGCATGATACATGAAGTACTGTTCGTTCATCTCACTAGTGATGAGTACTCCGTTCCATGACTACGTCATCCTCACTTACCTACTCCCTTAATGAAGGGCATTTAGGTTGTTTGCATTTTTTCATTATTGCAACGTGGCAGTGACAATCCTTGGGTGTGACTCCTGATACCTCTGTAAGCGGAGCTACTCTAGGAATACCCAAGGAATGGGATTGCTGGGTAGTACTAAAGTCAAATTTCAACTTCACTAGATCTGGCCAGAACGCTCTCCAATGCCTTTTACCACTGTATATTTCCATTAGCAGCCTCCGAGAGTTCCAGGATTTTCAGGCATTTTAACTTTTTCCGACCTGATGGGGGTGAAACGGTATCTCACTTTATTTTCATATTCACTGCTTTGAGGTTGAGCTTCTTGTATTCATATGTATCCATTTGGGTTCTGTCTTCTATGAATCGCCCAGACAGAACCTTTGCCTCTTTTTCTACAAAGTTGTTCTGTTCTCTTATTAATTTGTAAATTCTAGATATTAATTTTGTCAGTTATATTTGGTGATATAAATTCAAGATAAGGATCATTATACAGAGAAATCTCTTCAGCCAACACAGATTTGAGCCCTTCATAGGTTTTTTTTTTACCAAGCTCATAAACCCTGTCCTCAGTCAGGCTCTCTGGAAGTACCCAGTCCATTGTAACTTTCTGAGATGCTTCCTAATTCTGAAACACAGGGCACATAAAGGTCATTATATTTTCAAGGCAATTTACCCTAATGGACACTCAGGCTCCACTGGACATCAGTCACGCCGCAGCACTGGGGAGATAAAACTAAGAGTACAAGTTACATACGCCTCTCAAGAAGTGAGTAGCCTTGGGTGATGGTCAATGTCAAGTCTAAACTGCTCAGACCTGGTCTCTGAGGATCAGGCCAGTGACTCCCACCATCACATGAGCTGGATGGTGCTTGGGTTGGCAATCCCAGGGATTTGCTCAGGGCTGCCCAGCGAGGCAAAGCCGCTGCCCAAGAATGTTCTGCTAAGAGCTGCGTGTTTGCATTTTCCTGAACTGAAAGCAAAAAAGACTCCTGGGCCTTTTTATATATGCCCAAATTTAAACGAATTTTAGCGCTCTGATAATTCCCATAGAAAAGGTGTCAGGGTATTTGCTTAGCGATGATTACGTGAAGCCAAGTTCCTGATGCATGAACCAGTCTGGAAAAACAAACAATTCCTTAAGGGCACAAAATTCCAAGTAACCTGATTCAGAAGGAGACACAGCAGTGCAGGTAACACAGATTTGCTTCCATCACTGCAGCTCACATTATGGGTGTCAAATCCACAAGGATGACTACCATAATCACGAATCCAGCACAATCTAGATGAATTCGGGTCACAAGGAATTTTGACAAATATAAAGGTTATTTAGAAATTTTTCATATTTGAAAAAACCAGAATCCCATTAGATTCTAAGGGGACTTAGAGATTCTAAACTGAACACCCACGTTAAATACCATTAAAAGTGACCTACATGATTCCTGAGGCATCAACAGGACTCTGAGTTCTTCTAACTTAGAGGAAGCAGCCAGTTAAAGTATCAAAGCAGATAGAAGCTAGTACTTCAGAAGTTAACCACAACTTTTATCCCCGTTACTTTATTATTCAAACATTTTATCAGTTATGCTAAGGCTATGTATAAAGTACTTTAAAATGATGTATAAAAATACACCAAGTACTTTAAAAGAATTATTCCCTATTTTGAATAAAATCTAACCCAAGCCTTTTTATTTCTTTATTTAGTTTTTTAATTTAAATTCAATTGATTAACATATAGTGTATTATCAGTTTCAGAGGTAAAGTTCAGTGATTCATCAGTCTTATATAACACCAGTGCTTGTTATATCACATTTATTTTTTTCTTATGATTTTCAAAAATTAACATATATTGTGTTATTTATTTCAAGAGTACAGGTCTATGACTCATCAGTCTTACGCAACACCCAGAACTCTCTTAAGAATTTTTTTAGGTAATCTCTACACCCAATGTGGGGCTTGAACGCGCAACTCTGAGGTCAAGAGTCGCACATTCCACTGAATTAGCCAGCCAAGTGCCTCCCAACCCAAACCCTTTAAATATATTTTTAAAAGATTTTATTTATTTATTTGACAGAGAGAGAGTGCACGTGCGCACTAGCAGGGGGAATGGCAGGCAGAGGGAGAGGGAGAAGCGGGTTCTCCGCTGAGCGGAGATCCCGATGTGGGGCTTGATCCCACGACCCTGGGATTATGACCTGAGCCAAAGGCAGATGCTTAACCCACTGAGCCAACCAGGTGCTCCAAACCTTTTAAATACTAGACTTATACCATGATTACGTACAAGTTGTATGCCTATTAGAAGAAGAGAGTACAAATTTGCTTATGGAAATTAGATATTATAAAATAATATAAATTCAAATTTCTTCCTTCTCCCTTCTCTAAATAAATGCTAGTAGAGGGCCAAACATCCCATTGATATTCAGTTAATTATATAAAATTTGTTTTTACCTTAGTCTGATGTTTTTATCATTTACCCTAAAATTTAACATTATATTTGTCGAGGAAGTAACCAAAGCTTTTCTGAGAGAAGGAATGATGTTGTGAATTTGTAGATAACTTAAAATCAAATTTCCTCCCTAATTCCAAAATCTCAGTTTGCAGAGAGCGGAATAAGCACATTGCCATACATAGGATTCGACTCCTTCTGGGAGAATGAAGGTTAACTGACAACAGCATGGCAATTGTTAACTTATGGCAAGATGCTGGACTCAGATGGCACAATAAATGAACCATTAGCTCTGAGGCCTGTATAAAATCTGAGGGACACACCCTCGAAATAAAGGGAGGCCTCCCCCCAGACATGTATGGATAATTTAAACTATAACACTGACTGTCACATGTCAATTCTGTAGGACTTTTCCTTTGTCAACTGCTCATTGATGAAGGATCATTGGATAGATCGAAAGATGTGGGCAGCATGCCACAGTCTTTCCCTTGCAAATGTACAGAAGGCTTGTGAAAAAATCGCACCTGGGCACGCTTTGGGGTCACACGCGGTAGCAACTTTAAAACAACTCTGTGACCTCTTTCCACGCTCCTTCCATCGACAGGGGGAGTCCAGGTCTTCTTCCCTGAAATCTGGGCTCTAGGACGACTTAATTGCCAGAATGCCATGGAAAGGATGCTGTACGCCTTTCCTGAGCCCAAGCCTAAGAAACGGGCACCTCGTGCTGCTCTTGACATACTCACTCGGCAACCTACTCACCATGTTGTAAGAAAGCCCTAGCAGCCTGGGGAGCGAACCAAGGCTCCCAGCCCTCGGCCCGGCTGAGGACCCAGAGAACAGCCCGTGCGAGTGCCGAATCTTGAAAAATGGATCTTTCAGCCCCCCGCTGAGCAGCCCCCACTGACTCCACAGGGACTGAGGACCTTCTCCACTGGGTCTGTCCACGTGGTCCCCCCACGAACAAAACGAGGGATTGCTGTTCTTTGAAAGCACCGCTTCTAGGGTGATTTGTTACAAAGCAATAGAAATGGCCCCAAACAGCATTCTCTCTTTCTTGCTTCTTCTTTAGTGAATGATGACCTTATCCCCCATTTCTGGTTGCAATTCTAACTGGGCAATTTTAAAGTCTTTTTTTTTTTTTTTTTTTTGGTACTAGCCCTTCATATGTACCAGCACTAGGCTTGTATTTTGGTTAGCCCCCCTGACAACTTGATATGTACTATTATTATGCCCATTTTATGGATAAATGAGCTGACCTACAGGGTAGTCCAAGGACACGCAGTTCATAAGAGATGAAAGGAAATTAAAGGCAGGATCCCAGATCCTGAGCTGGTTACTGCTATACTTTATTACCTCTCTTTGGTCTCTAATATCAAGGAATAGCTAATGACATCCATTGCATTCTCTTTGAAACCGAGCCTTTTGTGCCTTATTTGTTGAGTTTTTTAGAAGGTGTTTCCTTTAATTATCCCATCAGTGGGAAAAGCCCAGAAAAATCCCAAGATCTTTTCTCAAATGTTACTAACTTCCTCTCAAGCACTGCTATGCACATAGAGACAGGGGAAGAAATCTGGGGGCTGGGTAGTTATTTTCCTGTAAGCTTTAGATGTAAATTGTTGCATTCAGCATGTGACCCCAAAACCAGAAAGAAATCAGACAAAATGATTAGTCGCCTGATAAGCCAGACCCCCAACCCCTCAAATAGGCAATGATTTGAAAAGATATAAAGAGTTGAGGGTAAATTATGTTTCAAATTTCAAAGTATGCCCTTTTATCTAAGATAATTTATGTTCTTATAAACTTTCATGTGCTGCCTATCTTATTTTCAAAGACACAATTAATCTCACCGGGATTGGAACCTCAAACGAGAAGCAGAGTGGACCCATGATCCTTAATGATATAGTCAAATAAAGACAAACACAGGTTTACACAAAGAAATGTTCAAGTAGCAGGCATTTAATTATTTTTTACACCTAGAGAATTAAACACCACCCTCATTTTAGCCTAAGCTTAGACCAGTATTGCAGGCACACAGCAAGAAGAAAGCAAAGATTCAGGGAGGTTCGATGCCCTTCTCTTGCTGGGCTGGCCTTTGAGCTCCTTTCTTGCCTTTGGTTCAACGCTTTCCTCAACATAATTGCTTAGTCCTCCCTGTTGGTAAAACCCCCCACTCCCTGCCTTCACTCACACTCTGTAGTTTAGGAAAAGGTGGAACCCTAGGGAACAACCAGAATTAAATGAGGTCACCTCTGCATTCTGGTAAAAGAAGCTAAGGCATTTCCCTAGGGGCTGGAATGGAACTGAATTCGGAAAAAGTTAGAAGTGACCATGACATGTTATCTACCATCTGCAGAGATAATACGTGCCCTATTCATGTTTTTTTTAAACCACTGTAACAAAATATGGTAACACAGACATAAAATTTAGCATTTTAACTATTTTTCAGCCTACAGTTCAGTGGCATCAAGCACATTCATATTGCTGTACAACTATCACCACCATCCTTCTCCAGAGCTCTTTTCATCTCGGAAAACTGAAACTCTGTCCCCAGTAAACATGAACTCCCCTTCCCCATTCCCTCCGCCCCTGGCAACCCCCACTCCTTCTATTTTTTGTCTCTGAATTTGACTACTCCAAAGGACCTCCTATAAGTGTTTTTTTCATACAATATAAAATAGCTTTGAAAAATTAAACATTAACTTCACTTAAAAATGAAAGTATTCATATAAATGATACACATTAGAGAAAACAGCACCTTACAACTCACTCGAGTTGCAGATAATGTGCGGTAAGATGGGGTAAGGAGTGAAATTGGGGGGTGGCTCCTTTGAGTCAGAGCAGGGCCTGTGGCCAAGACCAGAGAACAGGGACATCTGGCATCAGGACGAAAGTCACATTCAAGAGAAAGGAAGCAACTGAAGTGTGATGTGAAGGGAGATGAAAAGCCTCCTGCAGTTGACTTCTTCTTTTATTGAGAAAAATACAGCATTTATTCAGAGAAGATAAGAGGATATGCTAAAAACTACTTCGAGGCCTTTTCTTCTTTTAGAATAGAGGGCACAAGGAACCACATGCTGACTGCATTCAAAACATACCTCCTCAGAGCTAAGACACCTGTGATGTTCAGCCTGACAAGGCCAGCAGGGCACCCAGCTGCTGGCTTATGGGCTTGCGGCTTACCCACCAGCAATTATTAGAACAAAAAGCTCACTCGGAAGAGGAGTAAGAAATGAATTTTTAAAGCAAAGCAATTTACATTCCAAAAATTTCGATCTTGAAATGGTGGTAGATGAGGAATTTTTGTGATAAATGTTGGGCATATTGAAGAGAAAGCAACTCTTTAAGAAAAAAGAGTCACAATTCAGTTGACTGGTTGCTAGTTACTCTTTTCAAGTATCCTGACAAGCATTAAATAATCACATTCTAGAAACCATGTTTTGTTTTTTTAAAAAAGATTTATTTATTTATTTGAGAGAGAGAGTGTGAGTGCGGGGGCAGAGAGACACTATGCAAGCAGACTCCTGCTGAGCGTGGAACTGACACGGGGCTTGATCTCATGACCCTGAGATCAGGACCTGAGCTGAAACCGAGCTGCACACTTAACTGACTGAGCCACCCAGGCACCCCTCTAGAAACTATGTGAAAAGCACACATGTATGTGCGTGTGTGTATGTGTGTGCGCACACACGCACGCACGCGCATGCACACAGGTACCACCGACCTGGATGCTGGGCATGGAGAACAGCAGCAGTGGTGACCAGATGTGGCTACTTGGACAGAGCTTGGTGTGAGATCTGACCGCTGTATAAGCCAAGCAAGCAGGAGAGGTGCCCAGAAAACACTTTCCATTTAGGGGTATCTCTCCAGCACCAAAAACAATCCACAGTGTTTGTCTCTGCTGCTTCCAGGAATGTGCTTTGGGTAGACACGGAAACTCTTTGTGTTGTATTCTTAAATATCAGAATTGGGACCCGACCTCTGAATATTTTTTGTAGAATTTAAAATGTCAAACACTTTAAAGTTCTTACTACTTAGTCCATGATGCCAGCTTGGTAGTTTCATGTAAGTCACAAAGGTATACGCTGTGGAGTTTAAGGAATCATTCCAAGAATGTATACAAAGACTAGAGCACCCTAAGCTACAGAAATACCCCACTTTTCATTACTGCCTCTGATACACACATTCATTTGCTCTAGGTGCTGGCCAAACACTGGTGCCGCTCCGTCCCTGAGCCCCATGCGAACCAAGTGAGCAATTTTCCAAATCAAATTTGTACAAAATCTAAGGGAGAAAAGCAGACTATTACAATATTCAAGCCAGGCTTTAATGAGGTCAATATTGCTTTCCCCATTTTCAGTTTTCTAACCTTTCATCCCTTTCCCCAGGAGTCAAAAATCTAGAACTCAGCATTTTGTAAGAAAAAAAAAATTAAGGCCTTCCATTGAAAGTTCCCTTTGTTGACTGTCTCAAGTTGGCACCCACTTCTACTGACTGAAAGGAGGAAGCATTTATGCCCTTTCATCATCATTATTATTATTATCCTTAAGGTTTAGGAGTGGGATGATTTTCTTTTCCTGCTAAAATTCATAAAAAGAGACTGGGTCAAAATATTAGGTCAGCAAAGGGATATTAAATCAAAGCAATTTTGACTGTAAAATATGGTAGAATTTTTCACATAGTAAAAATTCAGGCTGTTGTTAAGTGACAGTGATTTTTTTCCCTCCGAGTATCAATTCTGAAATATAAGTTCACTGCTGCTCGATAAACTCAAGTAGGAGTTGAAATAAAGCACAAGTGTGTCGATGAGCTCAAGTCACCCTCATCAGAATATTTCCCTTAAAATGCTGCTGCTCCTTCAAGTCAGCTTTGACTTTGGGACATAAAAAATAAGTCCATAGTATAAGGAGTGTGTTTCCCCGGATGAGCTGAAAAATGTGAATTTATTCTCTTTGAGTAGGGAGGGCTTCAAAAAATCCTTTTGAAGATCAATGTTGTAGTCATTCTGACCCCTTCATTCTAACCCAGTTATAGCTGGTTTGTGAGCCTTCACACAGAGGCTCTTTACTGGCACGATTCGAAACAGGACCCGGTTGCTGTCTATGCTGGTCATCCTCACTGTTGATCTTTCACTCCCAGTGCTCCCTGGAGGATGCACATTCTCCTGTGGTCCATGTGTTTTCAACCGTAGGGCAGTGAGAGAACTAGGTTTCATTTGGACATCCTATTCTGACCTTGGCTATTCCCACACTTTCTGAAATGAGCCATGAGGTTCACTGCCTAAAGAAAAGCATTTTTTGGTAAATTGTTAAACTTATGATGTAAAAGTTCCAGAGACTAAAATATCCTGGCTTTGGATGGCATAGCTAGGGACTTGCTCTGCTGGTGTTGTTAATGAGACCCTGTGGTCTATACAGCATCTGCGGCTCTGAGATGATCTCTTAGTTCCACTTGCTTTGGAGCAACATGACTGCCTTGCCCATGGGGCCAACCAGGTCCAGGGTGGAAAATGGGGAAGCAACAGAGAATCCGGGAGAGGACCCAGGTGACTTTCATGTAAGGTAGTCTAGAGCACACTAACCAACTGGTCAACAGGCAGCTTGGTGCAAGGAAGATCAGTTGACACCCCATGGTGGGAACTGGTCAACTGACTGGGTTTGTTACAGATTTCAACCAGTTATTGGGTACCAGGTAGACACTGCTAGAGAAACTACAGAGCTAGATGAATCTATACAAATCTTTTTAGAACCACAGGAATGGAAAGATACTAAATTTCAGCACCTAATAGAAGCATGTTCTTATTTACTTGTATCTATAAGAAGGGGAAAATTGTATTTTTAAAAAGATTTTAATTATTTATTTGAAAGAAAGAGAGAGAGAGCACGAGCAGAGGGGCAGAGGGATAGGGGGAAGCAGACTCCCCACTGAGCAAGGAGCCCACCGTGAGGCTTGATCCCAGGACCCTGAGATCATGACCTGAGCTGAAGGCAGATGTTTAACTGACTGAGCTACCCAGGTGCTCCAGGGGAAAATTGTATTTTATCTATAGTACTCCCTAAGATATAAAGTGATTATGAAATTTAATCAGCCGTGGTGGTTAGACTAGTTATAAAGCAGAATTTCAACCTACAAAAGGGAAAGAGAGCTGAAAGTCCTCTGCACCCACAGTGTTTGGTTTAGAGATGTTGGACAGAAAGTGGAATGCAACTTTTTGTTACTTACAGAAGCTGTCAAAATACATTTTACCAGATCTTAAGCCTCCATGGATGCTTATAGGTAGCTGGCAAATGTCCACATGGAATTTTATTTCAGCAAGGAAAATTTACAACTATCAAATCCAGCCAATTGAAAATGTGGTTGATGAATATATACAAGTCCACTTCACGATCTTGTGGGAAAGGAACCAAAGGCTAGCCAGTCTTCTGAGAAGGGCTACACAGACCACAGTTGCTTCTCCCCAGAGGCAACCTCAAAGTAAGAAAGCAGGCTTGGTGGTACTCAGTGCAGATCTTACAACTTGTGGCAATTTTGTCTGAATGGATTCTACATGCACAGAGAAAACACATTCTCTGAATCTACCTTCTGTTAGATTTGTGTTTTCCCACAACCTTTGTCTTTCTCCATAATATACAGTAATTTTTCTTTAGCTGTAGACGTGATTGCTTTCCTCTGACATTTACAAATGTAAGTGCTGTTGGAACTCACACACTGCTGGTAGAAATTAAAAATGGTGCAGTCACTTTGGAAAGTAGTCTGGCAGTTCCTCACAATGTGACATAGAGAGTTCCCATATAACCTAGCGGCTCCACTCCCAGGTATATACCCCATGCAAATGAACACATATATCCGAATAAAAATGTACACACAAATGTTCACAGTGGTATTATTCAAAGTAGCCAAAAAGTGGAAACCACCTGATGTCCATCGACTGGTGGATAAACAAAATGTGGTAAAGGCACACAATGGAGTATTAAATGGCGATAAAAAGGAACAAAGTACTGACACGTGCTGTAAGTTACACGAACCTGGAAAACATTACGCTAAATAAAAGAAGTCAGTCACAAAAGACCTCCTACTACATGCTTCCATGTATCTGAATGTCCAGAATAGGCAAATTTATAGAGACAGAAAGTAAATTAGAGTTTGCTTGAGACTAGAAGTTTGAAGGAGAAATGAGAAATGGGTAATGGGTTTCCTTTTGGCAAAGTTCTAAAATTGATTGTGAGGATGGCTGCCTATACTGAAACCATCCAACTGTATGTTTTAAATTAGTGAATTTTGGGGCACCTGGGTGGCACAGCGGTTAAGCGTCTGCCTTCGGCTCAGGGAGTGATCCCGGCGTTCTGGGATCAAGCCCCACATCAGGCTCCTCCGCTATGAGCCTGCTTCTTCCTCTCCCATCCCCCTGCTTGTGTTCCCTCTCTCGCTGGCTGTCTCTATCTCTGTCAAGTAAATAAATAAATCTTTAAAAAATAAAAAAAATAAAAATAAATTTAAAAAAATAAATTAGTGAATTTTATGATACGTGAATCATATCTCAGTAAAGCTTTTTTTTGTAAGTATAAAGGCCAAGAGAAAAGAGCTCATCCTCCCGGCCCCGCCCCACCCTGCCGCACACCTGCCAGTGGGCCGCTCTCCCCAGCTGGGGCACAGTCCCTGAACTGGCTCTTCTGGAGCTTCCCACTTGCCCCTCAGCTGTTAGCCCCATCACTCACTGTTGGAAGCCGGCCTTCCCATTCCAACCTTCTCATCGCAGTTTCTCCATATGTTGTCTACCTCTGCTAAAGTGTGCGTCAACCTGTCTGGGTCTCACTTGTAGGTAAAAATCTCTTTGGTGGTGATGATGATGATGGCCAATAGTTAATTTAAATCAGTAGTAGCTACATGCAAAGAACTGCTCTTAACTACTATCAAGTATTAAAAAGTTTCAAATATTGTTAACTATTGAGAAGTTCTACTTGAACCTGTTTTATCTTCAGAACAATTCTACCAGGTAGGTACTCCTTTTTTTAAAAAACATTTATTTATTTGAGAGAGAGAGCACGAGTGGGGAGGAAAGGGAGGAGGAGAGGGAGAGAGAGAGTCTCAAGCAGAATCCACACTGAGCACGGAGCCCGACACGGGGCTCGATTTCACGACCCTGAGATCATGACCTGAGACAAAATCAAGAGTTGACTCTTAACCGGCTGAGCCACCCAGGCGCCCCTACCAGGTAAGTATGCTTATGAACTGCATTTTACAGATGAGGATTCTAGGAGGCACAGAGAGGTTGTCCCTTTTCAGGGTCACACAGCCATCATGAAGCAGAGCCTGGACTGGAATCCAGACAGTATGTCTCCAGAGACTTAGTGGTCTATACTGTCCAACATGACACTTCATTGCCTTGTCTCCTTGTCAGTGTCTTTATTGAAAGTCCTTGCAGGCCAGTCAGGTAATAGAAATAAGAGAAGAGGGCTGCGTGTGAGGCGATAGGGAGTGGAGCTGTGGAGCACTGGCAAAGGCACTGCCCCGTAAAGAGGCACCTTCAGTTTCATCTCTACTGAACTGACCGTGGCCATGCAGGATGTGGGCCCAGCATGGCTGAATCTTCCTCTTCTTTTTTTTTTTTTTTTTTTAATCTTTTGGTTTTTAAATGTTGGCAGCAAATTCAAGGTTAAAAAAACAAACAAACAAACAGTGTGGGCCACCACCATCTGGATGAAACCAAACAGGTCGGCAGTTTCATTACATCAGAAGCCACAAATTGGGGATCACAGGGCAGATTCAGAGGTCACAAATAAATGAATGAATGAAGCAATGAGTTGGGGACTAGAAACAGTCTTTGACAGACAAGATTTGGTTGTCTTCTTCGTTGTCTTCCAACAATCTAAAACTTCCTTAGAACACCATGCTGGGCTTTAGGTTTTCCAAGAGGAGGTTCAAATGGAAAGACTGAGCTTGAGGAGCTAAGATGGGAGCGGAAAGAGGTAGAGGCAAGACAGCAAGCAGCCAGGTGTCTCATCTCTAAAAGACACAGTGACACATGGACGACAGAGCTGGAGTTGCCCCGGGTGGGGTGGGGTGGCCAGGATTAACAGGTGAGGTGGGGCCTAGAAGCTTCCAGGCAGCTGGGACAAGTGTAGAGTGCAGCACAGGAGCTGCCTGCACTTCTGGTCCCCCCACCCAGCCTGACCTCACAAGCAGCCCCTGCAGAAACGAACGGAGCCACGTGGGGGGGTGTTCGTGTGCATAGGGGTGAGGGGCCTCATACTGTGGCACAGCAAGAGCAGCCGCCCACTGCAATTCAGCACCACCAGAGATGGTCCAATGGGCCTCCCAGGGGAGGGCACACTGCGATAGGAACAAAAATGAGGCCTGGGGGAGACCGGAGATCACCAGTGAGGTGACCGCATCTTCCCCTGCATCTGAGCAGCGGCTGGGAGCAAGTCCGCCCTTGTAGGGAGGAGTCTTTCATCACCGGTAATATTTAGAGTTGTTGGTGCATGGTGAGAGTCAACAGCAGATTGGCTTCTAGAAGGTTCTGTTGTCTTGAAAAATATTCATGCAGACAATGAACTCATGTTATGGCTTGTATGTGGGGAGACCACTCCCACTACCCAGGTCTTGCTATGCCACTGAGCGGAGCCTCCTTGCTAGGCCCTGTCCTGTCCTGGGGAGGGAAGGCGGCCCAGAGACAGCTGACCTGTGTACTCTCCAGTTCTGGCACAGTCCACCAGGAGACTGTCACCTGTCCCAGGCGACAGCTCATATCAGCTCAACTGCTCATGGAATCCATACCCCCGTCCGGAAGCACAACTCCAGAGCCACATGAGGCCGGACAGAGTGTTGACAAGTGGACGTATAAATCAAGGGCCAGGGTGCCTGCCGCAGGTTTCTGTTGGCACTCTCCTCCCCCCGCCGGTACATCCAGCACCCAGCTCTGGGACTGCTGTTGCTTGGCCTTTCGCCAGGAAAGTGCCCTTGGTGGGAGGGCTGGGCACCCTCCCATCCCCATCCTTCACTCCTTTATAGGTTATGCCTATGTCATATGCAATGAATCCTTGTTTCTGCTTCGAGGACACCTGGCCAGAGACCCTCCTGCTACATTTACATTTTGCCACCACCGCCTCTGTTCCAACTGTCCCCGGGGCCCTGGCTCACCTGTGGTCCTGGCCATGCCTCCTGCAATTCTCTCCCTGGGCCCAGTCCCCAGAGTGAGCTTTCTGAAAGGCAGATCTGACCGTGCCGTTTGTCTGCTTCAATATTTCAGTAGTAAAATCTGCATTGCTCAGCAAAGCCTATGAGGCCCTTCTCACTCAGCCCCTGCCCCGCTTCCCCTGCCACAGCTCTTGCAACCTACGTCCAGTCACACGAACATTCTAGACAGGCTAAAGGTGCTGTGCCATTTCACATCGTTGACTTTGCCCTAGCTACTGCCCTGCCTGGAACACCCCTCTTCTCTCCTATTCCACTCTCTTCTTTTGCCAGTTGATTTCTGGTTATTCTTCAAAAACTAAGTTCAGACGTGTTCTCCTCTAGGAAGTCATGTCTGAGCTCCCTCATCCCAACTGCCCCCAGCCCACTTCCCACTGCATTGGGTTAGGTGTCCTTCCTTCGAATACACCGCATTAGACATGAGGATCGTCTGCTTAGTCATGATATCAGCTCTGAGGCATCTCTGTGTCCTCAGCAGTGCCCGGTACGTACTGGCTTTCAGTAAACGTCTGATGAATGAGTGAATGCTGAACAAGGAACCCACTCAAATGATACCTTCAACCTTCAAGGTAGCCTCGGACGAACGGAAGAATATTTCAGGTGAAAGCCCTTTCAAGGGCTTCCCTCCTGTCCTGCTGCTACCCGACATTTTGAGAGTGAATGTAGCATAAGACAGTTTGGATGGTTAAGATTTGGTCAAAAGCCATTAAGCAAAGTGCATTAAGTCTTGGGAAGACATTGCCTGCTGTCAGGATGTTTGGAGGAAAAGAGGAGCATGCTTATCTTTTGAAGGATTTTTAAAAATTGCACACCCTTATACACAATAACTCAGTTTAATAAACTGTTTATCTGAGATTTTCATTCTGATTATAAATGAAGGGCTTTATGTACAAAATAGCTTGGGAGAAGTTTCTAGGGAAGTTGGTAAATGTCTGCATTATAAACCACATCGTTTCCACCAGTTTATTAAACCACTGTTCTCAACTCCTAAGCTGACTTATGATCCAAACAAAAAGTCATTTGAAATTTGTGGAGGGAAAAAAGGAAGAAAGGAAGAAGGAAGGGAGGGAAGGGGGAGGGAGGAAGTAAGGAATCATGAACTAGGAAGTTAGCTGTTTCTTGCCACTTCTGTTTTTGTAAAAGTTGCTATATTCACCCATTTAAAAGAAATAGCTATGTTTGGCCTCAAAATGCATAGAGTGAGGGGGTCCAGCCAGGAAGGACTCACCTTTGCAGACCACTTAGTACTGACAAGGCCTGGATGAAAACAGGAAGGTTGAGGAGGGGGGAGGGAGAAGGCAAAATAAATAGAGGAATGGGACAGCAAGGGGCCAAGAATATATGTCAGTGAAAGTGGCAAAGTCTGAGAATACCCATTGTTGGCAGTGATGTAGGAAAACAGGAATTCTCAGGCACTGAAGGTGGGTGTGTGAATGGGTACCACCACTCTGGAAAACAATTCGGCATTACATAGTAACACTGAGTTTGTGCTAGACCTACATTCCACTTCTAGATGTCTACCCCGGACAAAGTCTAGAATATGTGCCCCAGACCACGAACAGGAATATACAACAGCAGTCAGTGCTGGTCACAGCCAAAAAAAAAGTGTTAACAACCCATAGGTCCATCAGCACTAAAGCAGAAAAAAAAATTATGGTCAGTCCATTCAGCGGACACCACAGTAGCAGTGAGTTAACATGGTGAAACCACAAAACCATAACGTTGAATCAAAAAAGCAAGTTACGAAAGAACTTACATACAGTGTGAGTCCATTTATATAAAGAGCACACACTGGCAAAGTGAAACAATGTGTTATTTAGGGGTGCGCCCTAGGTATGTGTCAAAACTATTAAAATAAAGAAAAGATATCACAAAATCCCAAACAGTAGCTGCAAAGTTACTGATCATGTTTTATGTGTTGAAGCCAGTGTTCATTATATTATTACTGTTTAAACCTTACAGATGATTAGATATCCTTTTACATGTATTATTTATTTACAGTTCTTAAAGCGTTGTTGAAGAAAAATAAGTGAAGAGAGATGAAGGGTCAGAAGGTCATGGGAAGGGATGTGTGTGGCAGGGGGGAGGGTCACACATCAGCTGAACTAAGGCAATTGTTCCAGAATAAATTTGGGGGTTTCACTTTAGATAAAACTAAAAAGGAAGGGCCCTAAAGCTCATACACCTTAGTCCATAGGCACAAACCCCCCTGCCCCGCCCCAGTCCCAAAGGGTTCAGTCGGCCCTCTCTCCATCGAACCCTGCTGTCTGGTCACTAGTAACTTGTATCCCCCCGCTCAGTGCTGCGGGAGGCACTTGAACTTGCCCTCAGCCCCAAAGCACGCTGAAGCCCAGTCTTTGCTCACCATCTGGACCTGTATCAAGAGACGTCTAGTATTCGCCAGCTCCTGGGTGGATTAAAATCCTCTGGTGGCCGTATCACCTACAAGGAACAGTCCATGCCTCTGCTCTTACTAAGCCTTCATACGATTTCCCTGCCTCGGATGCCATCCTCATATTCCACCACTCTATGGAGTCCTCTTAGGATAACCAGATGTCACCGCCAGAGGAGTGAGGAGTGATCACCCCCATCTCTCCAGTCAGCTCCATCTTCTGGGCCCATATAGGACCCCATTTGTGCGTCTAGCTCATACAGCACTTAGCGACTGGTGTGACTAACTGAGGCCATGGTTCTGTCCCCATTAGACTCGAAGACATCCAGAATCAGAACCTTTGTCTATTTATCTTTTTGCTACGGGTGATACTCAAAGTATTAATCAACTGGGACTTCTAGGCAGTACTCAATTAGAGTGCCAAAAGGCTGGGACCGTGTCCTGCAGGTGCCTCCCCCAACCCCCAAATCTCTAGGTGTTAACAACTTAGTTGCTGAATCATTGAGAGGTGGCAGGGAAGGCAGGACAGGGGCCGGGCAGCTGGGACGGAGGGAGAGGAGTTCAGGACAGTATATATTTCCCAACCAGTACAGAAGTATTAACAACGGCATGGCCATTATATATCTCTAACAGCTCAATATCCACTTTTTCCCATCTCTAGGGACAGGTAGTAGGTATTTAATAATATTTACTGACAACAAACCAAGACAGATCTTAGATTACAACTGGCATCTTTAACTATTTTTCCAATAAGATAGAGGTGAGGAATCTGAGATCTGGCTTGGATACTGACTTTCTAGTCTCTCTGCTTTCTCATCCAAAACGGAGATTGGTTAATGGATGGGCATGAGATCCAAGTTGGTCCAACGAGACTCAATCCTGGGACTTTTGCTTGAACATCCCCAATCCCTCCAGTCCCTCCAAACCCCTGTTGCCAATAGTATTTGAAGCTTCCGGCAGCTTTCTTACCCCCATGATGGGGAAGGCTTTTGTGAAAGAAGCCTGAGCAGAGAGAAGAAGAACCAAGAAATGGAGAGAGTCAAGTTCCTGCAAGCTGATTTAAACCCTTAGACCCAGCCATGCCTAAAGATCCACCTTGCACCTCTCAGTTAAATGGCCCAATAAATTCACTTTCTTGCTCATGATATTTTGACAGGGGCTTTTGTTTTTGTGTTGCCTTTTTAAAAAAAAAATTTTTAAGGATTTTATTTATTTATTTATTTGAGAGAGAGGAAGAGAGAGAGAGTACAAGCAGGAGGAGCAGCAGAGGAAGAGGGAGAAGCAGACTCCTCAATGAGCAGGGAGCTTAATGCAGGGCTCGATCCCAGGACCCTGGGATCGTGACCTTAGCTGAAGGCAGACGCTTAAACGACTGAGCCACCCAGGCGCCCCTTGTTTTGCCTTTTCAACTATAAGTCCAGTCTAACTCAGCTACAAGCATAACCTGCCATTAGGGAAAATAGAAATCTAAGTTTCTATGTGCATATCCCTTAACTTTTCACAACCGAGGACATTTTGGTAGTTCATCTTGGTAACTCACCTTTCACCCAGGACAACGTTGGATAGATTTATAAATGAGGGAAAGTCCAGTGTGTTCACGACAGGATAGGCATGGATGGGAATAAGCAAAGTATCATCTCCCTAAAATTAATGGGGAAAAGAAAGTCAAGTTCACCATACAAGAGGCTATAATTTTCAAAGATGAACTTGTAGCTACTTTATTTCTTATGTGGTTTTCTATCACTAAAAAATATTTCCTTAAGAAACCCGAATGCTTCCATTTAACATTAGAAATATTGAGATTTCCTAGCTATAAACAAAGTGTAAGAAATTTTAAGTACATTTCCTTGAAGCGATATTCACTATTATCCAGGAAAGCTAAAGATAATGATGCTTTTGTGTAGATACAAAGGCAGTAATCTACCTGCTTCTATTTGAGAAAATTATAAGCAAACACAATATGTAGTAGCCCGAGAGAAACAGAACCAATCAGAGTCAGCTGATCCAGACAGCACCGAATAGTAAACAATGAACTGACATCAGGCACAGAGGCTGCTGGCCGTCCTGCTTAATGGATGACCTCGAACAAGACCTCTCCAGGCCTCGTTTCTTCCTTTGCAAAATGGGGATACGTCTGCTTTCACTTTAAAGGTATTTTTAAGGGGCACCTGGGTGGCTCAGGTGGTTAAGCATGTGTCTTCAGCTAAGTTCATGATCTAGGGACCTGAGATTGAGCCCCGCATCAGGCTCCCTGCTCAGCACGGAGTCTACTTCTCCCTCTCCCTCTACCCCACCCCCTGCTCATGCACTCTCTCTCACTCTCTCTCAAATAAATAAAATCCTTTTAAAAATTTAAAAATTAAAAAAAAATAAAGGTATTTTTAAGAATTAGGGCAGATGATGGCCTGAAAGAGACAAGAGCACTACATATGTGCAAGGTATTGTTAGCATTATTGAGTAGCAGGAGACAGGCCCTGGCACTCGGTACCATGCCTGCCCTCGAGATTCATCTTCTCCATGCAGATACTCCTTTTTATTTTTTTAAGATTTTATTTATTTGACAGAGAGAGATACAGAGAGAGAGAGAACACAAGCGGGCAGGTGGGAGAGGGAGAAGCAGGCTTCCCGCTGAGCAGGGAGCCCGATGCGGGGACCCTGGGATCATGACCTGAGCCAAAGGCAGACGCTTAACGACTGAGCCACCCAGGTGCCCCGCAGACACTCCTTCTGAAAGCCATACTCTACTTTTGTTTTTAGTTTAGCTTTTCAATTTTTTTTAAAGATTGAAACTCATTGGTTACTAAAACATACTCTTCCATTTTAGTTTTGAAAAATTAAACTTAGTTCCCCTTAAGGCCTCTTGACTTGCAAGAACTGGACCTAGGAGAGCAAAGGGAAGCGTGGCAGAGACCATGTGAAGAGAGGAATTGACAGCACGTGGAGCTGGCCCTGCCTGGAGGCCACAGGATGAATTCGGTGACCTAGAAAAGGCTCACAGGGACTTACCCGGCCCAACCATCTGGGGTCAGGCCATCCAGGCTCCTACCTCCCCGCAGACCCCCAGGGCTGCCATTGAGGACATCCCCACACAACATCATCCAGTCCCTGGGGTTTATAATCACAATCCGGGGGTCCTGCTAATTTGGTAGCCTAGCACTTAAAGGAGTTTATTTAAGCTATTTGAAAAGACTTTATCAACTCCTAGCACTACATGATAAGTAAGATTTCCGGGCCGGGGCAGGCAGAAAACCTAAAGCAAATGATGTCTCATGGCTCTGCCCTGGGTCTTGATGGCTCCACACCCAGGACCCAAGTCACCAGACAAGGACCCTCCATACCACTCACACTGGCTGCCCAAGGAACATGCCCGCTGGGTGAGAAACTTCACACTTATCACTCCATTTCCCTTTGTTCTTCCCTCAGGATATAAATTTTGACGTCCTCCCATCCCTTACCCTTAAAAAACCAATTTTAAGCAAACTTACCTTACAGTGAACCCGGATGCAGTCGTAATAGTACCGCCACTCATCTGGAGAGAATGTGACGGTGATGGTGAGGGACAAGCCGGGGACAAGGAGGTGTTCCTAGAAGACAAGTGGGCCCAGAGTACACAGCAGGGCTGTAGTGGCAGCACCCTCCACACCCGTCCCCAGCAGCACCCCACACGGAAAGCCACAACCCAACAGAGAGCACCACGGAGAACAGGCAACAAGACCAGACTTACCTTCTTCACATACTTGATCTGAAAGTATTTGGTTTGAGGGGGTAAAATGTGCACGTGTATGTCTTCATTGGAAATATTGACCAGGTGCTGCGAGAGAAAGAGAAGCACTCAGAGAAAACACCGTTTTAGCTATCTGCGTAGTCACCTCATTTATTTATCTCTACTCTTGTTCCTAAAGGGATTTGAGGAGATAGAATTTATTACTTAACTTTTTCTTTTTTTTTTTTTTTTAAGATTTTATTTATTTATTCGACAGAGATAGAGACAACCAGCGAGAGAGGGAACACAGGCAGGGGGAGTGGGAGAGGAAGAAGCAGGCTCATAGCAGAAGAGCCTGATGTGGGGCTCGATCCCAGATCGCCGGGATCACGCCCTGAGCCGAAGGCAGACGCTTAACCGCTATGCCACCCAGGCACCCCTACTTAACTTTTTCGAAGATTTGAAAGGCATCATACACCATTGAAAGAATAATAAAATAAACACAGCACCACTTTAAAATTTCTTTTTAAGTAGGTTCCATACCCAACGTGGGGCTTGAACTCACAGCCCTGAGCTCAAGAGTCACACGGTCTACCAACTGAGCCAGCCGGGTGCCCTGAAAACAACATCCTTTAAAGGATGGTAAAGTATACCCAAGTGCCTTCTGCCCAGATTAGGGACTTTACCAGAGCCTGCAGCCCCAAACTGTACCCTCATCTACACACCCCTCGTCCCCAATCCTGACCTGTTAGCATGTGCGTCTTTTTGTTGAGCTCTGTTAACCTCAAAAATAAAAATACTGGCAGTTATTCTGCCCGCAAAAAGTGGGTTTATTCAGGAATAGAAGAGAATTGCAAGCTAGGACAAGCAGGCTGCTGCCTAACCATAGTCCCAGACCAAGGGAGGCGCCAGGGGGAGGGGGTGGGGACTATTATAAACAAAAAGTCCATTGGAGTAAACTGGGAGTTTGAAGTATAGGGACTTTTCACTGGCTGAGTCGTGACGGTCTCTTATTGGCTGGGCTGTTGCTGGGGAAGAAAGAAAACCTTCCTTCCTCCTGCTGGGGTAGTAAAGTAGTACCTAAAGTATGGACTTACATCTCTTCCTATTATCTGCAATCACAGAAGAGTGGTGGGCTGTAACAGCTCCCCTGCTAGCCTCCCAACTCTGCTATGAACCAGGTTTCCTTTCATCAATGAATTTTCACAACTCCATTTCATCCTGTGATTCAACTAAGAATCCTGAGTCAACCCCCACAATTCCTCAAATTACATGCCACTGATCCCGGGGGCCCAGCAACACTAGAGTGGTCAAAAAAATTAGGAAAAAGAGTATGGCTAGGGCAGCCTCCAATCTACCCTTGGGGCAAATGGAAAAGAAGTCGGAAGTCAGGAGTTCTCTGATGGTGACAAGGCCACCCCTGTGAGGCAGGACAACCTGCTACAGAAATTAACTGGGTCTCTAAATAGAGGTGTTTCCCCCCTCTGCTTGAGATGGGACCAAGAACCTCAGGATCTGGGCATCTGGGCTTCAACTGGGCCAGGGGATAGTTAAGAGGCCTTTGGGTTCCAAAGTCCAGGCCAGAGGCTGGGCCTGTCACAGGGCCTATTGCCCAAGGCCTCGTGGTCATTGAAGCCTAAGTTAAAATTCAGACATTATTTTCTGATGAGGTTACAGTGGTGTCTGCATTTGTTAAAAGTTCTTATTTGTCACCTGTGAACATTCCTAAAGTGACCCTGTTTTTTGCCCTGTTTTGGCATACCTTTCTTTTTTCTATATGTTAAAAGCCTTAAAAAAAAAAAGTTTTCCAGGCAGCTCTGGACCACCAAAGGGCCCTGCACAGGGGCAGTCTTGGTGAAGGTGTGGTCTCCTGGGGCTCTACCCACAAGATGGTCCTTCCAAGAGAAATTGGGGGGGGGACAGTTATGCTGGGACCGGATGCCTGGGGCCTGTGCCCATCACACCCAGAATCCTGGGGTGGTGGGACCTGCCTGGGGATGGGAAGGTAGCCATACAGCCCCAGAGCCTGGAAGCCTTGACAGAGAACTCTGTCCCCATGCTTGTCATCAAGGGGGGGTCCTGGAGTTGGAGTCCAGGAAGAACTGGGAGTAGAGGTGGTTATATTTGCTGTTATTAAAAAAAAAAATCCAGTAAGGACAGCAACAAACAAGGGTATAGGGGGACTGCTTTTAATATGTATCCCAAGGGTGGTTAACCTTAGAAGAAATCAACACTGCACTCCCGGAGTGCTTAGTAGACACTGCGAGATCCTAATCCAGAGTCCATACTCCAGAGGCAGTGACTCAGAGCCTTTCAGTACTGCTCACCTGAGCTGGCACTGGGGGGTCTACAATATTAGCACACGGGATGTTAGAACTTTCATACAGCCATTCCTGCTCTTAAACAAAAGCGATCCGAGAATCTGGTGAGCCCGGAGCCCAGTATCCCTTAGAGTGACCTTCAAAGACTCAGGACTCCCTTTGGTCTTGCGTTTTGCACAGCACAAAAAAATTCTGTCAGCCGGTTGGAAGGGTGGCCAATCCTACCAACGGATGCTACTGTATCTGCTGCCAGCAAAGCTTCTGGCAAGGAGTATGGCTGGGCCTTCCTGGAGGTCGCAAGTATGGTCATTCTTTTTTGCCTGCTTGCTAGTAAGTGTCATACGCACAGCAGGATTTCTTCTCGGACCTGTTTGCATTGCCGCAGATACACCTGGTAGCAAGGCTGCTGGGAGCTGACCTTTGGCTCCCACCTCCCGTCAGGATCAGATACTCAATATCTACCTGACAATGAGAAAGCACTTCATGGGTTTAGGTCAATTTGCACAAGCAGCGTCATGGGCTGAAGACCAGAGGTCTGTGCTCAAAGCAGCCGTTCCTGTATTCCTGAATGGTCCCCAGGGGGGAGACAGGCACTGACTCTCCGGAGACCGGAGATGCAGCCAGCACCTGTGGGTGAGGGCTGGGCCACAACCTGATTAAAAAAAAAAAAAAATATATATATATATATATATATATAGAGAGAGAGAGAGAGAGAGAGAGAGAGAGAGAGAAAGAGAGAAAGAGAAACCTGATGCTTTCCCCAACCTGAGTGTGGCAGAGCAAATTCAAACATGCCTACTACTCATGTGTCTGTGAAGGATGAGCACTGGAATTCAGTAGATAATATCTACATTGTAAAATGAATAAAAAATTACCAATAAGAAAATACTGAATTAATTTCTTAAAGAGTTAAACAACATGGGGGGGTGCCTGAGTGGCTCAGTCAGTTGAACATCTGACTCTTGATTTCAGCTCAGGTCATGATCTTGGGGTTGTGAGATCGAAAGCCCCGTGTTGGGCTCCACACTGGGCATGGAGCCTGCTCAAGATTCTCGCTCTCCCTCTCCCTCTGCCTCCTCCCCACCCCCTACCCCACACTTGTGCACTCTAAATAAATAAATATAAATATAAATATATTAAAGGGGTGCCTGGGCAGCTCAGTTGGTTGAGCTTCCGACTCTCGATCGTGGCTCAGGTCATGACCTCGGAGTCCTGGGATCAAGCCACACATCTGGCCCCGCATTCAGCGGGGAGTCTGCTTGGGGGTTCTCTTCTCCTCTCCTTCTGTCCCTCCCCCCAACCAGACTGTATTGTGTGAATACACACTCTCTCTAAAATGCATAGATTAATCATCAGAAAAAAATTTTTAAAAAGAATTAAACAACATAGATCCCACTTATGATAATAAAAGATATATTATTTGGCTATATGGGGGGGTGTTAAAGGCTGCAATAGGGAACTGAAAACTAATATCATTATTTCAGAAAGCCTAAAGGAACTGTTAATTTATGTGAGCTGAGGCTGTATGGGCTAACAGCTTTGTTTTGGGCTGGCAACATCAACACTGGTTGTCTCATGAGAAACCTGACTAATTATTTACTTAAAAAGTATAGTTTTCCAGACAAACAAAATCTTTCTGCAGAGGGAAAAAAAGAATTTAAGAGGTCTTTGTTTTGAGAAACCTGGGAACCATTCTCTCAAATTTTAAAGTAAGTCAAAGCATTGATCTCACTATGAAACCAAGTAAAATGCTTTAAATCCTTTAACCAGATCGAGATCAATCTCAAATGTTAATGAACAATTTATTGTGGTTTTAAACCCACATTCAATCATTCCATTCTTGGGCAATTTGCATAGTTTCCTGTAGCAAAACCAAGATAAAAGCAGAGTTGGTTTTTCCCCCTTGTTTGGCAATATCTCAAGGTAATTGCCTTCGTCTTCCGCTTAACTTTGCTGGTGGAAACAGAAGGCTGGCCCTCCCAAGATCTCCCAGAATGTTATTAAGATGAGATCATTTTGTATTTTTATCTATGCCTGTTTGTTTTAATGTCTGATAGAAGCAGTATGATTATTTAGACTTTACACTGTATTTACTTGGAGTGAGTGAGTCTTCACCAAGTCACTCTCTTCCAATGAATTGAATTCGATGTCATTCAAAGTGTTTATTGAGTGCCTTCTATGTGTTAGGCATTGTGCTGTACCAAAGAGATGGTCTCTGTTCTTCAAAAGAATGAAGCTTTTATCTCCCTCCCCAAACCCTACAATCCAGGTAAATCAGATTGTACACCTGTGTCCAAATATGCAGCATGCACCCTGGACCTCTCTCGATGTCTTCCTTTATGCCCTGAATATCTTCTTCCCATTTCTCTCTCCTTTTGGGCTATCTCAAGTGGCTTCTCCTCCACAAGCTATTTTTTTTTAAGATTTTATTTTTAAGTAAATAAAAATTTTTGTGGGGCTCGAACCTACAACCCCAAGATCAAGAGTCACATGCCCTACTGACTGAGCCAGCCAGAAGCCCCCATAAGCTTTTTTTAATATCATGACCAGTAAGCTCCTGGTCTAAAGATGTTCAACATCATTACTTATTAGGGAAATGCAAATAAAACATGCAAATAAAAAAATACAAATAAAATCATGATAAAATAAAACAGCCTCTCCTCTGCTGTCCTGCCTGCCACTCCTTTGTGGTGTATTCAATAAGCTTCTATCTCCTTTAAAACAAAACAAAACAAAACAAAAAAACCCAGTGAGTTGAATGGTGGCCTCAAGAAGGTATGTTCACATTCTAATACCTGGAACCTGTGAATGTGACCTTATTTGGGAAAAGGATCATTGCAGATGTTATTAAGCTAAGGACCTTGAGATGGGGTGTTCCTGAATTACCCAGGTTGGCCTTAGTCCAGTGATGTATCCTTTTAAGAGAAGAGGAGAAGACATAGAGTCAGAGAAGGCCATGTGAAGGTAGAGGTAGAGATGGGAGTTATGTAGCCACAAGCCAAGAAATACCTGCCAAAAGCTGCCAGAGGCGAAACAAGATTCTCCCCCAAGAGCCTCCGGAGGGACCACAGCTCTGCCGACACCTTAATTTTGGACTCTGTCCTCCAGAATAAATTTCTGTTTTTTTAAGATCCTCAATTTGTGGTTACTTGTTATAGCAGCCACAGAAAACTAACATACCATACAACCCAACATTTCTACTCCTTGGTTATATCCGAGGGAACTGAAAATATATCCACACAAAAAAACACACACGAATATTCATAACGGTGTTATTCATAATAGCCTCAGAGTTGACACCCAAATGTCCATCAACTGATGAATGGATAAACAAAACGTGGTAGAACCATACAATGGAATGGTATTCAGTCCCAAAAAGGAATGAAGTACTGATAGATGCTACAAGGGGGATGAGTCCGGAAAACATTATGCTAAATGAAAGAAGCCAGTCTCAAAAGACTACATGTTATAGGATTCTATTTACATGAACTGTCCAGAACAGTTCCATCTATACCAACAGAAAGCAGACGAGAGGTTGTCCAGGGTAGGAGTAGACTGGGTGGGAGAACAAGGACAGCAAAGGAGCTAGGGAGTGGGAAGTGAATTGTTTATTCATTATATTCATTATTTATTATAAACAATGAGCAATCATGAAAGATAATTATTTTAGATCTATCCTATTACCACCGAGACAGCAAACCTAATACCAGGAAAAGTAAGCTCCAAAACCACTTATTAACCTTGGTCTTTGACACCGTGTTCTAAGAAATGCAATCTTTGTAGGTTGATGGGTGGATTTCCTAATCACCATTTTATTTTTTTATTTTTTTTAATTTTTTAAATTATATTATGTTAGTCACCATACAGTACATCCCTGGTTTTTGATGTAAAGTTCGATGATTCATTAGTTGCGTATAACACCCAGTGCACCATGCAATATGTGCCCTCCTTACTACCCATCACCAGTCTATCCCATTCCCCCACCCCCCTCCCCTCTGAAGCCCTCAGTTTGTTTCTCAGAGTCCATAGTCTCCCATGCTTCACTCCCCCTTCTGATTACCCCCCTTTCTTTATCCCTTTCTTCCCCTACCGATCTTCCTAGTTCTTATGTTCCATAGATGAGAGAAATCATATGATAATTGTCTTTCTCTCCTTGACTTATTTCACTTAGCATTATCTCCTCCAGTGCCGTCCATGTTGCAGCAAATGTTGAGAACTCGTTCTTTTTGATAGCTGAGTAATATTCCATTGCATATATGGACCACAACTTCTTAATCCGGTCACATCTGTTGAAGGGCATCTCGGTTCCTTCCACGATTTAGCTATTGTGGACATTGCTGCTATGAACATTGGGGTGCATATGGCCCTTCTCTTCACTATGTCTGTATCTTTGGGGTAAACACCCAGTAGTGCAATGGCTGGATCATAGGGTAGCTCAATTTTTAACTTTTTAAGGGACCTCCACACTGTTTTCCAGAGTGGCTGTACCAACTTGCATTCCCACCAACAATGTAGGAGGGATCCCCTTTCTCCACATTCTCTCCAGGAATTGTTGTTTCTTGCCTTGTCAATTTTTGCCACTCTAACTGGCCTAAGGTGGTATCTCAGTGTGGTTTTGATTTGAATTTCCATGATGGCTAATGCTAATCACCATTTTAAATCCTAATCCTTTTCCTGAGGGGAAACCCTTGGCACCTAACAGGTTTCTCTCTGGGTTTATTCTCGCTCTACCAACTTCGATGCACTAGAACGCAGGGAAACGGCGTCCTCTGTTTGTTGGAGACTGCCTGACAGAAACCTAACTTCACTTCCTGACAGCTTCAACATTTGCCAGCTGCTTCCCCTTGCTCTGAGCCATCTAACACAATAGTTGCAATTCTTTCTTAAAATGATCCACTTTGAGACATGGCTTCTAAGAATGCATTACATCTAAAAGTAGAGACTCTTGTGGTGGCTGGCGACAGAGCCAGAGGTGGGGAACGTCGTGTACAATGCCAGAGGCTCAGAGGGCTCACGGGAAGGGCTCAGAGGGCTCTTCCTCTGCCCCACTCCAACCATGCACAGAGGTCATTTTGCTCAGATCCAAAGCCCAGGGGGAGTAGTTCTGAGATGTCCTGCTCAGTTTTGACTCAAGGGGATCGATGTGAGATCACTGAGGTTGTAGAGCCGACTTAAATGTTTAGGTCCCAGGGCGCCTGGATGGCTCAGTCGATTAAGTGTCTGACTCTTGATTTCAGCTCAGGTCATGATCTCAGGGTTGTGAGGTCGAGCCCTGTGTCAGGCTATGGGCTGGGTGTGGAGCCTGCTTAAGATTCTCTCTCTCTCTCCGTCCCTCCGCACTTCCTCTCTTTAAAAAAAAAACTTGTTCAGGTCCCTATAAGCATAGGAGTTAGGAATGCTGTAGTCACCCCAAGCCCACCCAGTCTGAACATGCAGGTCAATGAAGGGGACCCAGGAGACTCTGTGCTGGACTGCAATCCATCCTTTCAACTGTGCCTTTTGGCGCCTGTCCAGTGGAACTGACCCTTGCCACCCAGACCTGGCTAGAATCTCTCTGGCCAGAATGGCTGATTTAGGCATGGGCATCAGACCCGAGCAGGTGAAATGGAACGCTCACTGAAGCCTTATAGGAAAGGGATACCCCCCTCCCTTTGTGTAGGCGTGGAGCAAGTGGGCACTGATTTGGAAGAAGGCAGCTTAAGAGTCCAAGCCGGTCTCTATCACTTACTAGCTGTGTGTTCTTGAGCCATTATTGAACCTTCTGGAATCCTGGTTTCCTCATCTACATAATAAGAATAACAGTACAACTTCCACAGAGCTAGTATAAGGACAAAATTGAGTCACGTGAGACACGATCACTGTGAGACAGCAAGCATGGTTGTTAGCCCCCAAAAGTCAGTCCGCAATGACACCTGTTTGGAAAGAATGCCAGGAGGAGCGTTTGGCAGGGGGCGAGTAGCTTGTCCAAGGACACTGGTGCAGCTTTAAAATTTCTCATCCTAGAACCACCTTTCTGACCCAACTCACATCTGTGCTTCTGCCGATGCTGCTGCTCTTTAAATGAATGAGTAATATAAATGCAGAACATTCGTGTCATTTCATTACTGTGATTAATTATCCCACTTAAAAAACACCTACCAGAATCTGTTGGTGTTGTTTTTCTACTTCATAGCCTCCAAAATGCAATATGCCAGGTTTTGCCTGTATGACCTTATTATTCAGGACTGCTGCATAAACCTCTATAAAAACAATGTAGAGAAGTACACCATGAGAGGAGACATAAAAGAAAATATTAAATAAATGAAGATCCTATTAATGTGGGCTCTCTTTAATTTAGGATATTTTAAGCCTATGAAAGCTTCAGACAGAGGATACGGCTGTCAACAAGATTAATGATCTACTCCAATGAACTGTACTGCTTCGCCCTCTATTTTTACACATCGTTTGGGAGATATTATCATCACAATACAAATTCACATGTATTGTTTATTACCCACTAAAATAATCTGCTCTTCACGTTTTGTCCAAGTCTTCATAATAAAACACGAGCTTGCGAGAGCATGCACCCTACCTTTGTGGCTCTGTATAACACCGAGATGACTTATTACGTAATGAACACACAGTTCAAAGAATCCAAACACCGAGCGTTTAGTTTCATTACTGGGTATTAACCTGTTATCACTGGATTTCCTCCGAATAGAATTACAACGTGATAGAATAATCGTAAAGCTCTGAATAATTATCGCTCTGGACAGTAAAGTCTCAAACGGCTATTAGCATAATGTGAATGTCTTTTTTTCTTCTTCTTCTTCCAGTTTTGAGAACAAGGTTGAAACAGCTGATCTCACAAAAGTGTCCAGGTCTACAAAACTCTTCCCAGCTCTTTAGGAGGCAGGAGCTGAGACATGTAGAGGAGGCACCGAGAACCCACCACACAACTGTCTCTGTGCCGTTGGCGCTTACACTCGGCCTTCGTTCGTCATCCTCACTCCAGCCCTACGCAGTGGGTATTATTTCCATTGTGCAGGTGAGACTCAACAAGATTGAACAACTTGCCCACAGCTGGTAGTTAAAAATCAAACCCAGGTCTGTCTGATTCCAACCACTAAACTGCCTCCCTCAATACGAATGCACTGTTCAGTTTCTTACAAATGGTGGCTTTCACCTTTGGCTCTTCCCCAAGCCTGGGAGCCACAGACACCCTCCCCCATTGCTTAGCTCACTGTGATTCTTGTAAACACCTGGAGCGCATAGGAAACGACTGGGCTCTTGCTCCTTACCAGGTGAGCTGACACTATCATCAGCTTTGGGCTGAACCAAAGGGCTGGAATGGGGTCAGGGTGGTGTTTGGGGGGGGGGATGGGCGATCTCTGTAGGTTATTTTGTAAGTACTGAACATTACTTGGTAAATTTTTTAAATGCTGAACATTTTACTTTTGTTTCTAGAGCCGCACAACTGACCTAAAACAGGTATTTTTCTGTTAATGCTCAGAAATAGTTGAGTACACTAATTTGCACTTAGTAAGTTCTACAGGGACGAAAAAGCCACACCAAAATACTACATTCCCAGCATTTGCGAGGGGCCTTGAATGATGAAGGAACAGCCTCACTAGTGTGATGGTAGAGAGCTGGAGACTGGGCTACCATGACTGAACACCACCTCTCCACCCAGCTGGGCCAGGTTGGGGAATTCCTTTGACCTCTCTGAGCCTCAACTTCCCCACCAGTAAGATAAAAACAGAACGTTGATGTTGTGTGGATTAAGTGAGAATAATGTAGGCAAAATGATTAGCCTCTTACATACTAGCTACAGGATTTTACTAGGCTTTCCACGTGCAGGGCAGGGAAGGGACAGGCATGGAAAAAGGCAAGAAGATATAAAGTGCATGTGGTCTTAAAGGAGCAGGAGTAACGGTGTGGTTGGAGCTGGGGATGAGGGGTGCGCAGCGTGGGGATGGAGCTGGGTGGGCAGGCTGGCATCCACAGCAGAGGGGGCCAAGTGCCAAGTGAAGGAACTGCAGCTCTCGCAAGGGAACTGCTGAGAGTGTCTGAGCAGGATAGGGACAGGGCCAGCCATGACTGCACAAAGGAAACTGACGGGGTGTGAAGGGTGGTCAGGCACGGGGAGGGTGGGGGGGGGGAGACGACAGACAGGTAATCAAGGAAGTAGAAGCAACAGAACTTGGTGACTCATTTACACCACAAGAATCTATCACGTGAGTGGATGGACCTAAATAGAACCATTGTTCTTAATAATAAAAGCTATTGTGAGCCTATAAAACAATATAGAGAAATCAGCACCAAAAATCCCATTATGCTTTCTGGACCTTGGATCCTGTGGCAAGATGTAAATTGTAAAGCAGATCTCTTTTCTACTCACTTACTTGATTCTAGAAGGTGATTAGGTACTGCTCTTCTTTTCTTGGGCTCCTCCACAAGGCTCTTCAAAAGGAGGGGGGATGTGTCCGTAAATGGTTCTTCGGCATTGCTTAGTTCTCTGCTGGGGGTTTTCACCACTGCCATTTTATCATGAAAAATCGAGTCTTCTTTTTAGAGCCAAAGGTCATTTCCTGGGAAAAAACCAGTAGTAGTATGAGAAACCACACACATATCTTTTTCTCAATCTTTGACAACGTACCTCTGTGTGTGGTTTCCTGTGGACCAGGCCCTCCCTGCCTCCCAGCCTCTCCTAGCCACTCCATTCCCACACAGGGACGTCCCATTAATCTTGTGTCACACATCACAACCCAGTATCATGCCATTGCTCAAAACCCTTCCGTGGTCCTTAATTTTCTCTTCTCAAGAGCTTTCCCCAAAATGTGGTGCTTGAGATGCTTTTGAGCTATTAGGAGGGGCACCTGAATGGGGAAATAAAGGTGCTCACAATCAAAATTGGAAAAAGTTGAAGTAAAGAGTTAAACAGGCCTCTTCTGAGATTTCTCCAAATCGGTCTCTTAGTTGCATGAGACCATGAAACCCTTTAACATTTGGAGACACTGGCATTCTTGGGCCACCTTCCTGGGCCCGTCTCTGGGGTGATGAGGAGGTGGAGTAAACAGTGGACCTCCTCCAGCACCCAGAGGGCATTCCTAGGAGCTCTGCTGTAGGATCTAGGGTCCTGGTTCCTGGGGACCCTTTGTCACACTTGCTTTTCCTTTACATTCATGTTAAGTTCCACCCTCTTCATATAAAGTCCACACTGACCCCAACACCCTTCAACGGTCTTTAGCAATTAGGGCCCCTACTACCCATTGGGTATTAATGATTTATAGCCTTGTACACAGCACTTTACAAAGCCTATGCATCTTACTATCTTCTACAGCTAAGTCTCTAAATTTGGGATCCTTGTACATGCTTGGGGGGCTGCTCTGCGATGCCTCTGAGATTGAATGCAAAATCATATGTGGATCTTTATGTGCTTGTTTTTTGTTTTTTTCTGGAGAAGGCTCATAGCTTTAGATTTCCCACAATCCACAACGTAAGCAAAATACACTGACTACACTGAAGAAAATGTTTAATAATCATTTTCTGAAAGTTTCTCCTTTCCCCTTACCTCCCCCCTCCTCTCACTGGCGGCTCTGAAGACTCCCCACGCCTCAGCACAGCCTCCACCACCCCCTTCCCCCCCATCCCTTCAACTCCTGCCTCAAGTTCACTTTCCAGCTCCCTCTCCTCGGCTCCCTCAAGTTTCCTGCCAAACGAGGGCGAAGCCATTTTCACGAGAGCTCCTACTCCAGTTCACTCACTCCGGGGTGAACCTTGTCTCTTTTCACACACCCCCATCCTTGGTCCCCTCGCCCCATCCTCACCCTAGCCAAACGCCTGCTCCCCTCGGCGCCCCTTGACTCCCTCTCCTGCTAGAGTCAGGGGTGGACCCCAGACCCACGCACCACCCCCAATCCTCACTTAACCCTTTAGGTCCGACCTCTCCTCTGACCCCAGCCCAGGCTGACTTGCGGCGGGACACCCACCCGGGGTTCAGGCTGCCTTAGCAGCTCCGCGGCGGCCCACGGGGGCCACGCCTGGCCCCAGGTCCTAGGCGGCTCACACAGGAGATGGTTCCGGGATCGGGATTCGGCCGGCGCCTGCGCCGGCTTCTGCTCGGAACGTCGCCATGACGACGCGGACGCGCTCCCGGGGAGGGGGGGCGGTCTGCGGCCGGACGCTACCAAACTCCCCAGGGACGTGGGGCGGGGGGAGCCGGGCAGCGGCTCGAGGTGAGTTCTGGGGACTCGGAGCAGTCTATAGGGCCTGGGGAAGAACAGAGAGAGTGACTTATGAGGTGCGAGGGCCATGGATTCCCGAGGGGAAGTGAGAAAGTTCGGGAGACACTATACACTGGAACCTGCCGAGAGCAGAAGGCGGGAAAGCGGCAGGCGGAAAGGGGCGGGGCCTCCCCAGCTCAGTGGGCGGAACTTCCCGACCTTGATTCAAGGAATTACTTAATACTTCAGTATAGTTTGTTTTACGTTTTCTGTTGTGGTAAATTTCAAACATATACGAAGGTAGGCGGAATAGTATGATGAACCTTCAACACCTATCTGTAACCGTGTTCAAATCACGGGCAGTCTTGTTTCGTCTATACATTTCCCCTACTCCCTGTATTATTTTGAAGAAAATCCCAGGCATCATTTCATCCATAAATATTTCAGAATATACCTCCAAAAGATAAAAACTCTTTAAAAACATAACATCAGTGCCAGTGCCTTAAAAAATTAAAGTAATTTAATATCTTCAAATACCCAATACTCAATTGCCCCACAAATGTCATGTTTAGAGTTGCCAGTGCGAAACAGAATTCAGATAAAACTCACACATTACAATAGACTGATATTTAGGTGTCTTTTAATGACAGATGCTCCCTCCATATCTTTTTGTTGTTGTTGCAAGTTATGCACTGAAGAAATTGTTTCTGTTCTGATATTTAGGAGTTATAAACCATAAACCTGGACTTGCTCCCCAGACTTCCTGCCCTGTGGATTCCACCCTGCTCATGCATGGGCATTATTCCTTACACAGATGGTTCAAGCTTCTCTCTTCCCAGGAGTTGTCTCTGTCTCATTTTTTCATTGTATGCCTTGACACTCGCTAGATATTATTTATGGCTTCATGTTGATAAGAAATTATAGTAGGAATCCCCACACCCACATCATTTGTGCTGTATGTGGTTCCCCCCCCCACACACACACACTGGGAATATTCATTTTTCCCATCTTCCTAGTCTCCAATCCTTCCTCGCTGCCATGATTACTGATTAAAAATCTCCCCATCTTTCAAGGCCAGTCTGGAGATATCTTCTACCCTCCCCATAGCCCTTGGAGTCAGAAGGACTGTTTCCCTACTCTGGGTTCCATACACTTTGTTCTAGCATCTTTTTTGGCACTTATCTTTTTATATGTGGCACCCATCATTACTTGTGCTTCTTAAACTGTGAAATTCTTATCAGGAGGAGACTGTGCCTTATCTTTGGATCTCCCACAGCTCTTGACACAGATCTTTGTTTCTAGTGATTACCCAGTAACTGTTGGCCATGTGGGTGAAAAAAAAAATCTATTTGCTTATATAGTAGGTTGTTTTAGTTCTTTCTGTTTTGTTGCCCCAACAAGGTTGTAGATTTTAGTACAAGTACTTTGTTTCCCACAGCCCCAGACCTTTCCACTCCAGCTTAAATCATCAAATGCTTTCTTTTGTACACTTGTGGACGAGTATTGGGTAACACTTTTTAATTTGTCTTAAAATTTTTTCCTTAGAAACAGTGCCGAATTCCCTACTTTTATATGTAAAGATAGACATAAAATAGATACATAGATAAGAATATAGATATAATATGTAGGTCTCTGTACAATTCACCAAATTGCATATTACAGTGTAGTGGACACTGCTGGTTTTCTACTCCCATCTTCCAGCTTTGCTCAGGCTCCTCCCCAGTCCCAGTTCCCCAGATCCCCACTTCTAGCAGTCGATGCTGATTAGTCTACGCCAGTCACAGAACCCCCATCCTTTTGCCAACAGAGACATTAGGGAAAGACTTCTGGGGGAACTCTGGAAAAGGCTTCCTCTCTCCTAAGAAAGAGACACACATAAATACAGTATCTGTCTTTTTTTGGACATTGCAGTGATTCCTTGGAAGTCCAGCAGTCATCAGAGGCCAGCACGAGCCTGAGCATGAAAGCGAAGCTGGTGAGCAGAATTAGCAGAGCCAGGAGACAGGAAGAAGGTTCTGGACCTGGATGACATCATCTCACCTCTGCTTGCCTGGTACCTGCATCCCATTATCTCTTTCTTTCCACTGAGAGCATTTTGACATACAATGATTTCTTTTTTTTTATTTTAAGATTTTATTTATTTATTTGAGAGAGAGAGAGTGAGCTGGGGGAAGGGACGGTGAGGGGCAGAGGGAAGGGGTAGGGCAGAGGGAGAAGCAGGCTCCCCCCTGAGCAGGGAGCCTAATGCAGGGCTCCATCCCAGGACCCTGGGATCCTGACCTGAGCCAAAGGCAGACACTCAACCAACTGAGCCACCCAGGCGCCGCTGACATATGATGATTTCTAAACACTCACTATTCCAAGTGGGAACTGTAGCACAGGAGTTTGCCAGAAATGCAGAATTTCAGGTCACCCCAGACCTACTGAATCAGAACCTACATATTAATAAGATCCCCCAGAGATTCACAGACACAGTAAAGTTTGAGAATCACTAAACCGATGATGCCCTACAATTACAGCTGTTTCCCATGATCAATTATTTAACGAATTCATTTATGTATGTCCCATTTATTTTGCTGAGGGTTTGCAGTAAGCGGAATAGAAAGGTGTCCCAGCCTCTGCCAAACTAAGTCAATGAAATAGGTATGAAAACAGGCATAGAAGCTATAAATTATAAGCGTCAGCTTCAGAAGCACAGGAGAATGCTTAATTTCCTTGCTTAAAACTCGTCGGTGTCTTCGCATTGTACAGGAAAGAAAATGTAAAATCCTTAACACAACTTGCAAGGCTCTACAGGACGTTACTTATGGCCTCCTCTCTCCACCTGCTCCTTACTGCACCCCTCCCTGTGCTCCAGCTCACCACATCCCCGTTGCCTGGTGTGGTGGGTTAAGGCTGGCTGAAAATCCTGACGCTCCTCTCATGAGGTCCCTGTGCCCTCCCGTTGAATGCGGGTGGGTCTGTGACTGCTTTAACTGCCCAGTTCAGTCCGGCCTGAATTTCTGACCCCAACAGTCAAGAGAAATAATAAAATGGTTGTTGTTTCCAGCCTGCAAGCTTTGGAATAGATACAGCACGGTGATAAATAACCGGAATCTTGGCTAATTTCTACTCAGCCTAAGGATCTCTTCTTTAGAGGGGCTTTCCCTGGCTTCCTTTTCTACATCAGATCCTACCCCACCACCTTCTCTCCCAGCATTGGGTGCTGTCCCTTCAATGCACTTACTGCAGAATGTGGTTCTAGACCAATGGGCTTACCTCTCCATGTCTGTCTTCCTGGACTATCAGTTCAGTAAAGGCTGACTTGTTCCCCGCTGTATACTCAACAATTTACACACTGCCTGGTACATGGTAGGACTTCCAAGATATTTGTAGGATAAAGTCATTTAAAAAAAAAGGATAAAGTCATTAATGAGTTGTACCAAGTGAGATCTAAATTTATATATATATAGATACATATATATATGTATCTATATATATGTTTGGAATGTGGCAATTTATTCATATGGTTCAAAATCTGAGAAGTAAAAAATCTCCCTCCTACCCCTGTCCTTAAGTCATCAGGTTTCCTTTCCCAGAGGTAACCCATGTTACCAGATTCTTTTTTTTAAAGATTTATTTATTTATTTTGAAAGAGAGAGAGAGTGTGCACACACATGTGAGCAGGGCGAGGGGCAGAGGGAGAGAGAGAACCTCAAGCAGACCCCCGCTGAGTGTGGAGCCCAACCAAATGTTGGACTCTTGACCAAATGAGCCCCTCAGGCGCCCACCGGATTCTTATTTATCTTTATACGTTATACACACACAAGCAATTATATGTATGCTTGCATTTATAAGTTCAGCCCCTGTTTAAAAGCCCAAATAGGGGCACTTGGGTGGCTCCATTTGTTAAGTGCCTGACTCTTGATTTTGGCTCAGGTCATGATCTCAGGGTCATAAGATCGAGTCCCATGTTGGGCTCCATGCTCAGCAGGGAGTCTGCCTGAGATTCTCTCTCTCTCTCTCTCTCTCCCTCTGCCCCCCAACCTCTAAAAATAAATAAATAATTTTTTAAAAATAACTAAATAAAAAATAAAAGCCCAAATAGCTCACCCTTCTCTTTCCTCTTCTTCTACTTAGAAATACATCTGGGTGATCATTCCATATCTGTGCATGAAGTACCTCCTCATTCTTTTTTTTTTTAAAGATTTTATTTTATTTTTTAAAGTAATCTCTACATCCGGCATGGGGCTTGGACTTACAACCCCGAGATCAAGAGTTACATGCTGTACCGACTGAGCCCGCCAGGCATTCCCCTCCTCGTTGTTTTTTTCTGGATGCAGAAATTCCATAACTTCTTTTTTTTTAAGATTTTATTTATTTATTTGACAGAGAGAGAGACAGCCAGCAAGAGAGGGAACACAAGCAGGGGGAGTGGGAGAGGAAGAAGCAGGCTCCCTGCTCCGCAGGGATGTGGGGCTCAATCCCAGGATCCCGGGATCACGCCCTGAGCCGAAGGCAGACGCTCAACAACTGAGCCACCCAGGTGCCCTGAAATTCTGTAACTTCTGTAATCAGTTTGCTATTATTGAATATTTAGGTTGTTCCTGATCTTCTGCCATATAAACAATGTTGTAATGATTTATATAAGTGCACATGCCATTTCTACAAACTTGTACATACATTCATTCATATGCATGTGAGTGTATCTATAGGAAAAGTCCCCAAAGTAGAAGTGTTAGGTCAGAGGGTCTGTGCATTTGTAATATTGATAACTATTGTCAGGTTGCCCTCAATAGCCTTTTCTTAATTTTTACTCCTATTTATAATGTATCAAAGTGCTGGTTTCCTTATGACCTCACTAACAGAATATATTATAAAACCTTTATGTTTTTGCCAAACCAGTGGGTGAAAAGTAGCATTTCATTGTGGTTTTATTTTGTATTTCTCTAATGATAAGTAAAAGTAAGTATGCTTTCATATGTTTATAAGACATTTATGTTGTCTCTTCTGTACATTTATGTCCTTTACTCATTTTCCATTTGGTTCTTGATTTTTTTCTTATTGGGTCACTGGAGCTCTTTCTATATTACGGACTTTCAATATTACAGTCTTTTGTTGCAAAAAGTTTCCTTAGCTTGTCATTTGACTTTGCTGTTAATGGTTTTTGTCTTGTAGGATTTTTAAGAAATTTTATGTTGTATTCATTATATATTGCTCCATAACAAATTACCTAAAACATTGTAGCTTAGAACTCTAATCCTTTACTCGTTCATGGTTTTTGTGGGAAGGACATTCAGACAGGGCACAGCAGAGATGGCTTGTAGACCCAAAAGCTGGGAGGTGGAATTGTCGGAAGGCATCATTTGGCGATTGATGCTAAAGCTTCCAGCTAGGAGCCTAGATGAAGCTCTAGGCCAAAATACCCACACATGGTCTGGACTTCCTCCCAAAATGGTCACTAGATTCCAAAGACAAGTGTCCCAGGAGAGAGTCAAGCACAAGCTAGCCTTATGACCTAGCCTTGAAAGTTGTTCAGGACCACTTCCAACCTCATTCTATTGGTTGAGGTCATTCACAGATCCACTCAGGTAGGGGCGCCTGGGTGGCTCAGTTGGTTAAGCATCCAACTCTTGATCTCAGCTCAGGTCTTGATCTCAGGGTTGAAGCGGCCTGCCCTTGGCCCTTACTTAGACTTGTAGGGGCGGGCCACTCCAAGATGGGCCACTTTGGCATGAAGATTATTTTGATTTAAAAAGCAATCAATCAATACCCAGCAGATCTAGGAAAAGCTCTTTATCCCCCTTCCGCCCCCCCCCCCAACTGCCTGAAAAGAATGTAGATAGACGAATTGGCCCAGGAAGGGAGCTATCACCATCAACAACTACATTATACTATGAACTAGGTATGGCATGCAGGGAGGGACCCAGCAAGGCCTGTTTGATCAAAGTCCTCTATGTCTCCTTATTTTGGGGGGCCCAGCAAACATTTGTTTACCGAATATTGATTCCTTTTCATCTTCCTGTGAATTGTTCTTCTTCCCTTTGAAGTCCTAGACTCCTACCCCCTCCTCCTTAGTTCAGAATGACATATATCACTTATTTCACCTGTCTTAGGAATTTCTTGTCTATGTGGATTCCCCCAAATGTATGACATTAAATTTGACTTTCTCCCATTCATGTGTCTCATGTCCACTAGATTTCTAGTCCAGCTAGAAGGACCTCGACAGGCAGAGTAAATTCTTCTTCCCCAACAGACTCTACCTCTCAATGGAGAAGTGTCAACATCTTAAGGGAGTACCACATTCTCTGTTCTCTGGCATTGACGGTGGACGGGAGGGCACAGAACTGCTGTAGCCCTCTTGCTACCAGCCTGAGCTTACGCACTCAGGGGAGGGCCCAGCCAAGAGAACCATGCGCAAACAGAACCTGAAACATGCGTGAGTCCACCCTGAATAATGCTGTCTCTGGACTCTCAGTCACGTGAGCCAGTACTCATCCCTATCATTACTTCAGCCAATTTGAGGTGGTTTGTCTGTTATCGGGAGCCAAATGCATCTTAATTTGTATGTGCAGGCCATTTAATTGCACTGTTTTTTTTTCAACCTCGTGATAATGCTGAAAGATCGGTATTATTTGCCCCATTACACAGATGAGGATATTAGCCCTGGAGGACTAAAGTAACTGCCCAAGGTCACATGGAGAATTGATGCCTAAGTCAGGATTTGAATCCAGGTTTGTTTGTTGCCTACATTCTTTTCTGTATGCCAAGCCACCTGCCTAATCAGGCAGAAATGTGGGGAGCCTCTGGGAGGTTGGGGTGCACCTGATCTTTCTTTGTTCCCTCCAGTGGAGATAAGGCCTTGGGAACACTGGCAGCATTGTCTTTCAGATATGGTTTTATTTGCTCTCTTTTATTTGATCTGCTTAAATGATAATATTTCATATAAATATTTAAAAGGATGCTGACAAATGGAGGAGGAAAATAAGAAAAGTAAAGGAAAAACTGCTTTCCTGAGAAAGCCAGCCCCCATTTCCAGAGTGTAAACAGTGAGCCTGGACCATAAAAACCTCATTAAAATGTCAGTGTTATACCTTTGTACTTCAGCACTGAATAGGAAATCATGCTTGCCCCATTATTTATGGCTCATCAATAATACATTAGCTCGGCTCCAGAAAAGCTCACATTCAAGAAAGGACAGACCTCTTTGTTTGGTTTATTGAACAGCTGAAGGGGCAAAGCAAGTGTGTGTCATTGGTGTGGTCATTTGGTGAAGGCCTTAAACCCAGACACCCGGGATCAGCCAACTCCTCACTCCTTCCCAATGCTCTCCTCATCCCCTACCCCCAAACCAGTCCCTGCTGCTCAAATGTCACTTTCCCAGGAAACCTTCCTTACGTGTATGCCAGGGGAAATTGTTACGGGTGACAGAAATGGATTTAAGTGACAGAAATAGATTACAAGTGACGGAATGAATTCAAAAGTAAAAAAGGTTTAAATTTTATCCATCTACCTATCTATCTTCTGTCAAGAGAGGCTTCCGTCACAGCTGCATCTAGGTGCCAGAGGATGGTGTTAGGATCTTGTCTTTCTTCGTCTCTCGGTTCTCCACTCCGTGTGGGTTTCATCCCAACCAGGACTCTCCATGATGTGGGAGGACTGCCATCTTGCTACTAGCTTGAGTATAATGCTAAGGCATAGGTTTTGGTGGTGCCACTCTTATTGGTCCAGCATCAGTCATGTGCCCACCCCTGAACCAATTACCTTGTTTAGCTGGTGGTGCGGCCTCTCCTCGCCTAGGTCTGGGTCATGTGCTCACCCCTGGGCTGCTGTTGGTGAAAGCCCCACCCAAGCCACAAGGTCTGAGAGTGGGGGAGGGGAAGGGAAATCCTTGTACCAGAAGAAGGGGGAATGGAGGCCGGCCAGACACACCAACAGATGTCTACTAGATTGAACCGTACAAAATTATTGATATTCAAATATATGTTACCTATGAGAATGGTGACTGATACGGCTCAGCCTCACACATTAACCCACAAGGTTTGGTCTGCTCCCTTGGTACGAGCTCCCGTAAGTGTATCCTAGTTTACAATCTCATCCACCGTACATTCCGTAGTTGCTCACGTCAGCCCACCAATTGGTTTGTTAACTATGTGGTTACACAAGCCTCTAAAGTCTTGACTACCAGCCTCCATCACCTTGCTGGGCCTCCTGGGAATGGGGTGCGATTAAAGCACCACAGGCTTTGTGCACGGGGCTGAGATTGCCACGGGCAATTTCCCCAGGCCTCTATCATTCTCGCACAACCATCTGGAACAGAGTAGGTACTCAATGAATATTCATTGAATGATTGTGCTTAATTAGTTCTTTAACAAGTGTTTACTGCTCCTGGAAAAATGCAAAAAACCAACCTAATTTCTTGCTGGGGAAGTAATTTAAAATAAAATCTCTAGTCAACCAGGTGAACCCTCCCCACAAAATCAAGAAAAGAATGAATCAGTTTTATTATTAAGCACTAAACCAGACTGAGAGGCACATCACTGACAAGCCGCAAAAGAAAGGCAAAGACAAATGGAAATCTCATCCTTTTTGGGCGCCTGGGTGGTTTAGTCGTTAACCGTCTGCCTGCGGCTCAGGGCGTGATCCCGGCCTTCCAGGATCGAGTCCCAAGTCAAGCTCCTCCCCTGGGAGCCTGCTTCTTCCTCTCCTACTCCCCTGCTGTGTTCCCTCTCTTGCTGGCTATCTCTCTGTCAAATAAATAAATAAAATCTTTAAAAAAAAATCTCACCCTTTTATAGAGCCAGGCACATGCAATCCCTTACACACAAGTTAAGAGTCTTTATCCATAGGGAAAATAAAACTTCTCATATCTTTTTGACAAGCAGGAAATGATGACTTGGAGCCAAATGTCTGCGCTAACCTCCCACAGTGACAGAGAGCTGGGGCACCGCCATGCCTCGATATCCCCATTTCATGGAGATGGATCCGTCACCTTCAAGAAAAACATTTCCGGATGCAAAACTGGCCATAGGCTTATTTCGCTTTTAAAAAGATTTGCATACGTCTCAAAGAAACGGAGATTTCTAATTACAAGTTTTCTAAAGGAAATTCTAACAGAGAAGGAAGAGGAGAAAAGATCTCTTTCCCTTTGGGCACCGGGATTTTTAAAATTTAGCTTTTGGGGGATTGTATCGTAGGGGAGGAGCAATCTTTTAGCCCCACCCTCCTGGGTTCAATGGCTGAAGCTTGCAAATCCGTCTGGTAGAAGTCAGATTGACAAGAGCAAAAGCAGTGGTAATGACCTGCAGGTGCGCTGGAGTTCCACAGGGAAATGAGACTCAAGGAGGTGGTCGGATGGTTGACGTGTATACACCATTTTAGGCTACACAAATGGAAAGGGGGTTTGGGGGGCTTCTGGGCTAGGGAGGCAAGTTATGGCAAGGGGAGGAGAGAATAGATAAGGTTTATCTTGTTATGCGGATAAGTGTCTCACAGGTGATAGGAGTTGTCTTGGGAGTTACTCTCTTCCTAGTACAGACTTTTTTTTTAACAAATGGAAATTTCCTTTATACATGTAAATTTCCTTTACAAAAAGGCATATTTATGCTTTTTCATTAGGCCATCGGGGTGGGGTGGGTAGAGAGCTTTTCCTCTGGCTCCTAGTTCTCAACCACTTTTGGCTCAAGATAATCCTTATGCCGAAGTGGCATGTTTGGAGTCACACGTTCTGGTGCCCTTCAGAATTCTGCCTCCCTGGGGTGTTGAGACTATCTATATGAAACCAATGGAGAACAAGTTACCCTGGAACCAAATAGAGGGTCTTCCATCCTCAGGGTAACTTCTAAACTACTGTCATGAGAACGTGAACTTCTGGCGTTTGGGGTGGTCATGACTTGGGTTTGTATGCCCCACTCTACCTGCAGGGGTACCAGGAGAAAACGATTAGAATCAAGACCCAGATAGAAAGTTATCAAAATCAAAGAGATGGCGTGCTTGGGTGGTTCAGTGGGTTAAGTGTCTGATTCTTGATTTCAGCTCAGGTCATGATCTCAGGATCATGGGATCGAGGCCTGCGTTGGGCTCCACAATGAGCAGGGAGTCTGCCTGAGATTCTCTCTCTCCCTCTGCCCCCCCCCCCCAAATTTGTAAATAAATCTTAAAAAGAGAGAGAGAGAGATAGCCCTCTCCGTCACTCATGGGGTTATAATGAAGTTTGCAGGGTGCGTAGTATGGTATTTCCCCACAATGGCCATAATGGTATTTAAGGTTTCATATGGTCTTCCAGAATCTGTTAATTCTCTCATCAAGAGGTTGAGTCTATGCTGCCGTCCCTTGAACCTGGGCAGGCTTCAGTGAGCCCTCTTGCTCAACTATAGACCCCAACAGTTATAACCAAAAACGGTCAAGACCCCTTAACTCAGCTCTAACTTAAAACCATTGTGCTTATTTCTTATCGAACTTTCTTGAGGCATTGACAAGACATTTTGCAATGACCGGAATATTCCAACCACCAGAGCAGAAAAGCCCTCACAGCAATGGAACGCCTAGAAGATCGCACCCCACACATCCCCTTCCCCACCATGATGGTGTGCTGAACACATATCAACCCCCACCCATGACCACCTGCTCTCTGCCAGCTCTCCTGCACATATCCCCCTCCCCCCCGCCAACCTCTCTCTATAAGACTCTAGATGTCCATCTTGATGTGGAGAACAAAGGCAAAATAATTGTAGATGAAATTAAATTTCCTTATAACCTGCAGCCCATTGACAAATACTTGAGACAAGCAGAGTAGGACGTTCCCCCAGGAACTCCAGACGGTCTTAATGTTAATGCCTTGCTAGAGGAAAAAAACCTTAGCTTGACAAGAGCCAGGCCTCCAGGATCCGGTAAAGTCTTCTTTAACATATGAAAGTCCTTTTGGAAACTTTCTTTGTCTCCCAACTTAAAAGTACATAATGGATCGCTGCTCACAATCCCAGAGCAGCTCTTTCTGCCCACGGGTCTGGTCCCTGTGCTTTAATAAAACCACCTCCTTTGCCCTGAAAACATCTCAAGAATTCTTTCTTGACCGTTTCCTCCTGGGCTCAAACAAATCACAACACATCGTGGGGGCCGGGAAGATCGGTTGTGGAGGCTCGAGCCCGCCACCTCCCCGCCGCGGCAGGGGCCCCAAAGAAATTTCTCCCTTTCTCTTTTCCAGACCCTCGTCTCTTGAGTTACTGGCTTCTCTCTTGCCACGAGTTTATCTGAGTTTGTTGAGCAACAGTGTGGGCAAATTCAGCCAGGAGCTCTTCTTTCAGTTTGTCTGCCCATCTTGGGATCCCCCATCCCACCCCCCAACCAGTTGGCTGTGGGAGTGTCAGGGCTCACCAGTTCCTTTCCTGAGTTAGCGACTATGATAGATGGACTGGTAATAAGGCAATACAAAGCAACAGAAGCAGCCCTGGGTCATTTCCAGGGCTGGGTCATCAATCACAATACAGTTTCCACCTGCTCTTTCTTGGGGTGCACACCTTTGGGATCATGAGCCACCATGGGAGCTGCCTGTCACTGCGACCACGTGGAGAAAGCACACAGAGACAGCGGGGGACAGCTGAGGAGCCCCAGCTGCTCCAGCCCCAGCCATTTGAACAAGCGCATCTTAGGATCACTCTGGTCCTAGCCACAGTCTGACTGCAACCCTGGGAGAGACTTTTTTTTATTTAGATTTATTTATGTATTTGAGAGGGGGTGGAGGAAGGGGCAGAGGGAGAGGGAGAGAGTTCTAAGAAGACTCCCCGCTGAGCATGAAGCTGGACTGGGGCTCATTCCCATGATCCTGAGATCATGACCTGAGCCGAAATCAAGACTCGGCTGCTTCCTGCTTTAGCAACTGAGCCCCCTAGGTGCCCCTGGGAGAGACTTTGAATGAGAACTGCCTGGCTGAGGAGGAGAGTCAACCCCCAGAACCGTGAAATGATAATAAATACTTGCTGTGGTTTTCCATCACTAGAGTTGGGGGTGATGCGTGTGGGACAGAAACAATTCAGGGCTGGGGACCCAAAGTCCAGAGTTCCGGTTCCAGCAAGACTACCTCCCAAATGTGGGATTTTGAGCTACAACCTCATGATATCTCTGTTTCTTCATCTGTTCAGTGGGTATAACATTTCCAAGTGGGGTTGTTCTCCTTTTGCCTCCTCCCTCCCAAACCCATTTTCTCCCTTCTCCATCCAGCAGGTAAGCTGTATGGATAGTGTCTCTTGTCTGTCTGCCTTGTCTCTGGCATTGGGCCGTGTTCAGCCAGTGGAAGACACCACCAGGAGCTCAGCAGACAGGAGAAGAGAGGTCAGGGTATTTATCTGACCACCTGACCCCTTGCCAGGGCCATAGCTTTGACAGTGACTTCCACCCTCTAAAGTGACTCCAGGACAGCTCTTACCAACTTCTGGAACACTGCTGTCTCTCCTTGCCCCTTGTTAAAGAAAACATTATCCTGACACTTGTTAAAATGGTACGGAAGACTTTATTCAAGGCTGTTACTATACGGTTATTGCAACAGGGGAGAGAGAGCCAGCTCATCTTGGAACACAACAAGGACAGGTGGGGATTTATGGCCAAGGAGCAGGGTGAGGGGGGCAGTGGATGGAAGATCATTAAGAGAAGACATCAAAGGTGGGGGATTCTTGCTTGCAAGACTTAGCTTGAAGGCAGGCCAGGATAGAGACATCAGAGGTGGGGGATGAGGAACTTGATCAGATATCAAGGATGGTCAGCTATCCAGAGTTGGAGGGGGAAAAAAAGAGCTGGAGGGATTCTCACTAAGCTGAAGATGGTGGGACTCTTGCTGAGACTGGCCTGGGCAGGCCAGAGACAGAGGGGTCAAGGTCCAGGCCTAGACAGAAGAGGGCTCAGAGGAGTTGAGCTCAAGTTTCGTCAAGGAGAGAGTCTTTGCCATCCTTTTTAGGCCCACCGTTGCTAGTCCCTGGCACCTCACTGTTCCTTGTTGGTTCCCTTAACCTTGCCCACACCCCTGCACCTCAGTGGTCCTTTCATTAAACACTCTTCAGTGAAACCATCCGCTCGGCGGGTTCTCCCTCTCCTGCCAGTGGTCCTCCTCCCATTGGCTATGGTAACACACAAATGCCTAAAAGGTTCTCTAGCACACGGCAGGTATTAAATGCATTGTTAATTCCCTACCTCTGCCCTCCCACCCCATCATGAAATTGTTTTCTCAAACAGGTTTTATAAAGCCACTAACTGCATCCATGGCTTGTAAATGGGCTTCTCACGGAGCACTTCGGACCCTTTTCTCAATGCTCAGAGAAGCAGAGCCTCCCATTTAAGGAAGAATGGCTTGCCACAGGCCAGAAATTTATTAAATTGTCCAGAACAAATGTGGTTCTGCTATTTTACCGGAGACCATGAGACTCTGGTATCAGCACAGATTCCGTTTTTGTGTTGTTTTCTTGAAATTTCTTCCCATCAGAAAAGCAATAGACACAGTGGTTACAGAAAATATTCGAGGGGCACCTGGGTGGCTCAGTCGTTAAGCGTCTGCCTTCAGGTCGGGCCATAGTCCCAGAGTCCTGGGATCGAGCCCCGCATCGGGTTCCCTGCTCAGCGGGAAGCCTGCTTCTTCCTCTCCCACTCCCCCCTGCTTGTGTTCCCTCTCTCGCTGCCTCTCTCTCTGTCAAATAAATAAATAAAATCTTTAAAAAAAGAAAATATTCAAGCAGGGGCGCCTGGGTGGCTCAGTCGGTGAAGCGTCTGCCTTTGGCTCACGTCATGATCCCAGGGTCCTGGGATTGAGCCCCACATCGGGAGCCTGCTTCTCCCTCTCCCTCTGCCTGCCCCTCTGCCTAGCTGTGATCTCTCTCTCTTTCTCTGTCAAATAAATAAATAAAATATTTTAAAAATATATTCGAGCAACACGGAAGTCTATACAATAAAAATGGCAAGTCCTTACGGCATGTACTTTCTGATGTATATTTAGAGCGTTGGGGTTTAAGGGGCCCAGGAAGCAACATTCTTTGCAGCCTGAATCTTAAACCATTTAAGAAATAAGATTAAGACAGATGAGCTCAAATATCACTTTCATGAGCAATAAAGGTCATCTTGGAGAATGCGTCTATACCTGTGGGCAAGCGGGTTTTCTAAAACTGAACTGCAGAATTACTTAGACCACCCCGTCACTGGTGATACTGGATGAACACAGGCAGAGCCTTGAGCTGCAGTGACAGCCTGGCAAGGGCAATACACCTAACAGGATCTCTGCAGGTGGGGGAGCTGTCAAAGGAAGGGGGGGGTGCAGAACCTCATGTCAGTCCTTACCCCAAATGCGTGAATCACATAGAGCTCTCCCCACCTCTGCATTTGTGTGTGTGTGTGTGTGTGTGTGTGTGTTGGGGGGGGTTGAATGAGGGGTAGAGAAAGGTCAGGAGGATTATACTGATGGCTGCACTCAGGGAGGAAGGAAGCATCAAGGGTGGGGCTGAGTGTTCCTCTTCCACACGCATTATCTCCTGTTCTCCGCTACGGTACTAGTGCTTCCACAAACATCCTTGCACATATTTCATGGAGTCTTTGGGTGAGTATTTCCGTAGCAAAAGTTCTTACAAATGAGATCATGTTCATATATACTTTATGCTGATATATCCGTGGCATTGACCGTAGACCTGAGAGCTGAAAGCATTTTTTTCCTTTTTATTTTTGCTGTGATCTACCAACCTTGCCTTATCAATAGCCTCTTCAGGTAAGGAGGGCTGCTAAGGGCTACAATATGTTGCTTTAAATGGCAGGTTAGCTTAAAGGGGGGGGGGGGCAGATTAGGCATCTGACCAGAGGTCAGTCACAGAGAATCAGGGTATCAATGTTAGCCAGGCTTTCCCATCGGACCTTCTGAGTCAGGGGGACCCAGCAACATCATTGATCCTCCTGCACCCTCATGCCCTTTCTCTGTCAAATGGGCATAATATCACCAAGGGGCTTGGGGGGGGGGGGAATTCAAGGAGCTGGTGTGTATTTAAAGTGCCAGGAGAAAGCTCAAGATGGGAGAGCCAAGAGGAAAGGAGTGGGCACAAAAACAGAGAAAGAAAAAATTGGGTAAGAGCCATTTGAGGGGACCTTGTACTGAGAGGCTAAAAGCCAGCCTCCGGGTCATCTGGGCACTCAAACCCAGGTGGAGCAGGCTACTGGGGGGACCCGCCTGATGCTTAAATAGCTTCTCAGGGACACCAGGAGTACAAAGCCTCCAGGGGTTCGTCTTCAGCGCAGCCCCCAAAATGCCTGGGTGTACCACACCATCCACCCGGGGCTCACCCGAGCATCCAGACTTCCTCGTGTGATGGTGCCCATGGGAATGAAATTTTCTAGAAGGAGCGCTTATGACTTCAATAATGAAGAAACACAAAATGAAAATCAGAAACGCAGCGCCAAGTAGCTGACCCACCCAATAGATGCCATAGGCATTTACAGAGCACCCGCTATGTCCGCAGGACACTGGCACAACCTTTTTTTCACCCGAACGTGGTTATCAGTAGATGCGAGACTCCAGAAGGGGTCATAGGCCAGCCATCCGCGCGGGCAGCCAGGTTGCGGCAGGGCCGCCCCAGAACTTAAGCGCGCGCTCTTTCCGGACTCGGGGGGCGTTGCAGCGTCGAAGGCTCAGGCAGCGTGCCCTCGCCCGGTCTCCTCCGCCCCCGGGCTGAGCCTGCGGGAGCCGGCTGCGGCCCCCCGCGCCCTCCCTCCGCCTCCTCCCCTGCCAGCCGGCACGCCGGCCCCCTGCCAGTCGGGGCTGGGTGGAGGAGCGCCGGCAGCGCCGCGTCCTTATCAATGGGCTGGGCGGCTTAACACGCGGCCACCTCTTCCGAGGAGAAGCAGTCCTGCCGCTCGCCGCGGGTTGGGTGGCCCGGCCATGGCTCCTCGGGACGCGGCGGCCGGCCGGGGCGCGGGCCCCCGCGGACGGCGCTGAGCTCCCGGGCCGGGGGTTGCGCACAGGTGGGCGGCCGTCGAGGCGCCCCCCGGGGAGCGCGCCGGGCACCATGCGTCCCCGCTTGCTGCTGTGGCCGCCGCCGCCGTCGCTGCTGCTGCTGCTCGCCTGCGCAGCGCACACGGTGAGTACCGCTCCCCTCCGCGGGCCCCACGCGAGGTGGGCGTGGAGGGGTCCCCAGATCTTCCGCGGAGGAGGGCGACTTCTTACACCCCGTTCCCCCCAAGGATCATTTCTATCAGCTCCTCGCCAGATAGCCTCCTCCCCCAGAATAAAAACAGCAAGTGCGTCGGGCGAAGGCAGCCCTAAGCTAACCTCCCTCTGCCCGCCTCGCCACCCCTCCCTCCAGGCTGTGCCTCGACGGAAACTCTGGAGGCGCCCCTGGCAGTGCCTATTGAGCCCTGGGCATTCTGCCTCCATTATTTCGTTGAAACCTCACGAGGCTTTCCAGGTTGATATTGTCACCCTCTCTTTATGGACGAGGACACAGAGACTCTAAGAGGCCAAAAATCTTGCCTAAGGAAAAGTTGATTGGAACCCACATCCGTCGGACCCAAAGCCTTGACATTTTCACACACACACACACACACACATACACACACACACACACACACACACACACACACACACACACACACACACACACACACTGGCTGTAGAAGGGGAAACCTCAGAAAGCTCTAGCTGGAGCTCCCGGGTCTGTCTGTGGCGGGACCCTTCCCTCCCTCTCCTTTGGGATTTGGCACCCTAAAGTCTGCATGTCTGGGGGGGTGCTGGGAGGAGCTGGCCTATGAAAACCCAGTGCAGGGAGAAGAAGAGGAGAAAGGCAGAGTGGGTGGCTTGTTTTCCTTTCCCACAGGAACTCCTTGGAATCCAGGGCCTCTCCCACTGGGATGTGTGAATGAGTGGCTGCACCCAGACAGCCAGGATGGAAGGAATGGGGAGGGGGTAGTAGGGTGGGGAATGATTCCAGAACCACTTCTTCCCACCAGCATTCCAAACTGGCCCTCAAATCCTCTGTCCCAAGAAACTCCCCAGGAAAAGTGCTCGGGGACCCAATTCTGAGTCTCCAGTCTCTGTCCTGGGTGAGTCCTTCCTGGTGTCCAATGACCTTGCCTTCCTGTAATCCTCTCCTGTTTGATTATAAGAAAAACCTTCAATCCCAGAGCTGATGGGAATGTTGACCCTTAGGAGCTCCCCATGCAGCAGCTCCGTGACATTCCAGCAGCAGTAGTTTGGAAAAGTGGAATTTGGGACTCTCGTGCCCAGCTCTCTTATAACCCTGGAGTCTCTTCTCTCCAGTGGCAGTGCTGGGGATTGGAAGGTGCTAGAGCAATAGTACCCATTCACTAATCTGAACTCCCAGTTTGGGGAAATGCCACCCAGGACACCGGAGACAATTCAAAGCCTCTAGCTATGTTGTTATTTGGTGCCCAGGGATGGGAGGGGCAATATCTTCTTCCTTACCCCCTTCCCCACCTCCTTCCTAGGGATTTGCAGTAACCCTGAGGTTGTCAGAAGAAATCAACAGGTGGCTGGGCTTCAGGACTGAGGTTCAACCTACATTTTTAGTCTCCAGGGGACCCCCAGGTTATGTCAAGAATAAGCATGGGGGGGGGGGGAATGAGAGCTTTCACTTGGTTGGAGCCTTCAGCGTGCCTTGGAAAGCTGCTTCATGATGCTCTGAGCCAATTTCCTTATTTTACAGATGAGAAAACTGAGACCCACAGAGAAAAGGGACCTGCCCCAAATCAACAACTTAGTGGTGGAGCTGGGACTAGCACCCAGATCTCTCGATCCCAGCCACCCAGGGCACTCTCCCTTATGTCCTTTGTCTTTACGTGTCATTTTCCTACGCTCATGTCCCGCCTTGTTTTACCACAAGATGGTTTCCTGTGTATAAGTCTTGGTCCTCTGGGTGTTTTATGGGCTTTTCCAGACCTGAGGTCTCATACTTCTTGGCAAGAACTCCTTTAATAAATAAGAATGGAACTGACCTCCTTTGGTTGGAGTGTTTCCCAGCCTTTGAAACACTGCTTACCTTCTGTTTCTTTGACTCTGAGTGGTCGGACATTTGATTTGGGAATTTAAGGGCATTCAAACAATTTTTTATATTCATTTCCCCATTGAGTGAGATCATAGGCATCTTCCTAATAAGGCATCATTAGGCCAAATTGCTTATTACTGCTATGCACCCTCCCCCCTTGCCTTTCCATACAGGGAAGTGTCAGGAGGGTCCCTTGCAAACGGAAACCAGAAAGTGATGATGGCTGAAGGGGCCAGTTTTCTGAGACCTCCATGGGAAACACGGACCACACCTCCTTTTGCTATCCTACCCCCTTGAATCTCATGAGGACTTTTACCTGGAGCGATATTGAGATCTTTCACTAGCATGTCTGTCCTCTTCCTCCTCCCCAATACACACACTTTGAAATGTTGTCTTATTCATCTTCTATCCCTAGAGCCTGTCACAGTGTAAGATGGAGCTCAATGAGTGTGTGTTGGTTGAGTGAATGAGTGAATGAATGAAGTGATGACAGCCAAAGGGAGTGTCATAAGCTGTGACACTTTCATGTAGCAACAAGTCATAAACAATGACATCTCGAAGGCGATCCTTGCTTACAAAATTGTACATAACCGCATCAAGCCAATGCGTAACAGTGACTCAAGGCAGGGCCTTTTAATCTGTAGCGTCTGGCAACCTCGATAACCTTAGTGAGTTAAATGGGGTGGAGAGGGCTGCCTTTTCCTTCAAGTGGGGTTTCTTAACTCTGACACTGTAACCCGGATATTAAATCTGGGCTTTCAGCAAGGAGTGCTAGGAAGGGAGCTAGGCCCTCCCTCAGTGTGGAGGAAGCCATGGGGTAGGAATAATGGGAACATGGGGGAGAAAGGGGAGTCACAGGATTCTTTGTCATGGGGGACTGTCCTGTGCCTTGCGGACCATCTAGCACCATCCCTGGGCTTTACCCACTAGAAGCCAGGAGCACCTCTCCATGTTGCACCCACAGAAAAATGTCTCCAGACATTGCCCAATGTCTTCTAGGAGGCGGGGAGGGCAGAACTCCCCCTGGTCGAGAACCAGTGCCTTAAAGTTTGTCCTGTTTTAGGGGAAATGCATGAGCAGAACTAACAATAAGGGTTTATTGAATGTTGGATTCAGGACAGTGGGTTTGGTGACAGGGAATCGGAGCCAAGGTACCCGATAAACACCCACTTGCAGACAAAATGACTTGTGCCGACAACGGGCTTGATCTTCTCCAGCCTCCCTCCTGCCCTCCCTCCTCTCTCCGGCCCCTCTCAATGGATGGCTCAGAAACAGAAAAGGTCCCGGCTTGGGGGTCTGGCACATGGTGCTACTTCCACCAGGGACTGACAAGCTCGGTGGCAACCGGGCAGGCAGAATTTCAGGGAGACCGCAAGGGTCATCCAAGAAGCTGGTTATTGACAACTCTTCAGAGGAAGCTCTCTGGGATTTGTTTTTTAAAGACTTTATTTATTTATTTATTTATTTATTTATTTATTTATTTATTTATTTATTTGACAGAGGGAGAGAGAGAGCACAAGCAGGGGGAACAGCAGGCAGAGGGAGAGGGAGAAGCAGGCTCCCCGCTGAGCAGGGAGCCCTACATGGGACTCGATCCCAGGACCCCGGGATCATGACCTGAGCCGAAGGCAGACGCTTCACCAACTGAGCCACCCAGGTGCCCCCGGGATTTTTTATATCCCTGAAAATCACCTTCTCATTTTCCCGGGAAGTATTTGTGGATTTCTTTTAAAGTTGTTACTATCTCTAAAATGAATGTAAATGATGATGATGGCGATAAAGTCTTCCTTTATCGAGGCTCACCTCACACCTGATACTCTGCCAAGTCCTTGCCGCATATCCGACTTGATTCTCGTAACCCTCATTGTGCGGAGGGAGAAGCAGAGGCTCAGAGAGAGGTGAAGCCATCAGTCAAGGCCATCCACCCAGACATGGTGTGAGGACCCAGACCCGGATTCCTAACCAGTAAATCCAGCACACGCCTGCTCCCAGAAAGAGGCTGCGCTGGTTTCTGGTGCCCAAGGGGCTGTCACAAAATTCTCTCCCAAGCCTCAAAGTGACATTAATTTCAGTTTAATCTAATCGCTTTCTAAAACATAAAACAAATACTGAATTACACACAGCACTTTATTAAGGAGGCCAGAGATGAGCGCAGGGTCACAAAATCAATCAACTAGGAGGTACACTTCCCAAATTCTTTAGGGGGGGGGTCCTTCTCTTAGCTTTGGCATCATCTTTCTGCACTCCCATGGAGCCCACCTCTCCACCCTGTCCCCACTATCCCAGCCCTCTGGCTTCCTCTATGCCCAGGGAGGAGAGAGGGTGTAGCTCTCTTCCTGGCACCCATCTTTGAAAGCCCAGACTTCATAACCAGGGTTGGAGCTCCACCACCACCCTCCAATGTCCCCTGACTTGTTCCTCGCTTCCCCGCCTTTAGCAAGCTGAGGTTTCTCACCACTGACCTTCACTCAGGCATTGGGACAACCTGCAGCCCAAGGTAAAACCCACAACACTCAGATCCTATCTACTTGCTTACATTACAAACAGAGGGCTACTCAGTGTTCCTGTGGACTCCAGAAAATAATAATATCCTGGGGCCCAGCCAGCCTCAACATTCCGTGTGTGGCAGATTCCAAGGGGCATTCGGGGAAGGGACATCCCTGCTTGGCCATGTCCTGAAGTCCCAGCCCACCATGCTGCCTGTGTTCCTAAGTTTTCCTGCCTTCTCCAGAATCTCCATATGTCCCACATCGGTCCCTCAGCCGTGGGCTCTCCCACATCGGTCCCTCAGCCGTGGGCTCTCCTTGTTGTCTATGATCCTGACCTTACCAACCCCCTTTCCATTTTCAATAGACAGGCTTGCCTCCTATTGGAGCAGGAACTAAGTCCCATTCACCTTCGTGTCCCTAGTGATGAATCAATTGCTTGGCATAGAGTAGGTGTTCAATAAATATTTGGTGAAGTTTTGCATTTTGAGCTGGTTGTTTGATAATATGTTTCCTCTTCTTAGTTCTCACTGTATAAACTAGCTAGTATCACATCTCCTTTTATTTCCCCCTTGAAAAAATTTCCTTCCAGTCTAAGTGGGCAGGCCAGTAATTGTATCATAAAGTGTGATTGGCAGAGTGATGTTGAGTGTCTTCACCTTCTTCAGAATTCAATAGATTTTGACTTTATATCCTCCCAGATTTTACCTTTTCAGATTCAAGAGTCCCAAGTTTAACTAGCAGAACTCTCTCTTGACATCTTTCTTCTCTTATTTTGCTTAATTATTCTCTCTCTCTGCAGACTGAAGTTTTCTGTTGCTTTCTGCAGGATAGAATATGGCTGCCCCATAGCTGTCCCACAGTACATGCTTTAGGAATGGGAGAGATTGACCTTACTCCTCCTTACAAGGCTAAGTATCCAAGAGAAGAAAGCCCATTGTTCCAAACTGGGTTAGGTTTTCTCCAAACGTATGATTATTGAGATGGGACCTCACAGCACACCTCATTGTGAAGGGGTCTTCTCAAAGAGGAGTTGTTGGCTAATAGTTTGAGTAGACACCTCAAAATATGCCTACCGTCTGAGAAAGAAAAGGACAGTGGAAGCTAATCGCACAATCATGAAGCAACAGATATGAACTTGTACACTGTAGTGGGCCAGCCATGACTGGGGACCAAGGTCAGTGCTGAAGTATCAAGAGTGATACTTGTACAGAGACACTACTAGGTACATAGTCTTAGAAAGTTTACAACTTAAGTGCCTTTCCTTAAAAAAAAAAATTACTATATGTTATGCCCCCTAAAGCCAAAACTGAGTCTAAAATATGGGATACAGGGGTACCTGGCTGGCTCAGTCCATAGAGCATGTGACTCTTGATCTCAGGTTTATATGAGTTCAAGACCTACATTGGGAATGGAGCCTACTTTAAAGAATTAAAATAAAATAAAATAAAATAAAATAAAGGACACAAAAAAGTGGAATTTACCCAGGATGGCAATGGGCAGATCAATTGCACGGCTCTGAAACAGAGGATTTGCCCAGAAAGTCAAAGGACTCCTCGAAGTCAGTTCCAGAGAGGCTCCTTGCAGAGCTACTCTACTCAGAACCGTGGAGTGCAGCTACGCTAGGTAATTGCCTAGGAATTTTGTGATGAACAAGAAAAAAGAAAGTTAATTTAAAATTCCAGCAAAAGACAGCAGTTATATGAAAAACTTCACCGTGCAAGTGTTCTTTTTAAAGTTTGACATGATTGCAGCAATATTTTTAAAACTCCAGAAGTAAAGATGGCCTGGACTCAAAATCTGAAACTGAAGAAGAAAGTCATGTAATGTGTGTTTTTGTTTATTAATTAAAATAATAAAGAAAAGTACTATTGAGTAAAATTCTTTTTTCTTACAATCCCTTAGTGAATTTATGAGGAATACATATTTTTAAGTATACTTTGGTCCGAGGGGCCGTTTTGACTACCAAGCAGCATCTCATTCTTGGTAGCAACTATTTTGGTATTTTCTGCTCAGAATAATTCACTTATGGTGCTAAATATATGTTTGTTTGTTTTGTTTCTCTCACATTGACAACCAGTTTTCCAACTCTCCAGACACTAGCTGGGTGTTCTAAAGTTCAGTTCAGTTCTGGGGCGCCTGGATGGCTCAGTCGGTTAAGCATCTGCCGTCGGCCCAGGTCATGATTCCAGGGTCCTGGGATCGAGTCCCGGGGTCGGGATCGAGCCCTGCGTTGGGCTCCCTGTTCAGTGGGGAATCTGCTTCTCCCTCTCCCTCTGCACCTCCCCTGGCTCATGTGCTGTCTCTCAAATAAATAAATAAAATCTTTTAAAAAAATCAATTTCAATTCAGTTCTGACTCTAACCACCTGGAATCAGACCCTGTGGGTTAAGGACACAGTCAGACTGCTCCTACTTTAGACGCCAGTCAGGAGCCCGGGCCACCCGTACTTCTGGCTGATCAGCTGTACATCGGGGGTTCCCATGACCTCCTCCTTTGATCAGGTAATTTGCTAGAAGGGCTCAGAGAACTCAGGAAAGTACTTTACTTGCCATTACTAATTAATTATAAAGGATACAACTCAGGGACAGCCAAGTGGAAGAAATGCAGAGGGTGCGGAAGGGGGAGTATGGACACTCTCCAAACCCTCTCGTGTAGGGTATTTATGTAGGTTTCATTACACAGGCATGATGGACGAGATCACTGACCATTGGTGACTTACTCAGTCTCTGCCCTCTCTGCGGTGGTCAGCAGGACAGCTGGAAGTTCCAATCTCTCACCACACGGTTGGTCTTTCTGGTGACCAGCCCCCATACTGCAGATCTCCAGAGGCCCCCACCCGCCAGTCCCCTTAGCAGCATATACAAAGTCACTCATCACTTTGGAGATCCCCAGGATCTTAGAAGCTCTTGTATTAGGAACTGAGAAGTAAGACCCAATATCTTACAACCCGGGTCCATCCGGATTGTCCATTATTCAAATAATATAGATTCTAGGAAGACAGAATAGAGAAGATGAAGGGAGGAAATAGTAAAATAAATCAACTAACATTTTAAAAATTCCCAGACATGAAGAACACAAATCTTCAGATAGAAATGTCCCCTGAGTATCTAATCAATGAATAAAAAAAGAAGCATTTCCACAAGGAATTTAGAAGCTATTAAAAACAAGAAAAATCCTGAGTATTTCTACGGAGAAAACAAAAGTCACATGCAAAAGGTTTGGAAGCACAATTGGATTTCTTATCGATACTGGAAGAGAGAAGGAGAAATGCCTTCAAATTCTGGAAGGAAATTTCTTTTCAACCCAGAATTCTCTGCCCAAATTTGATTAATTATCAAATTAATAAAAGCTTTTCATTCCTGCAGAGATTACAAAGTTTATCTCCTACATATGCTTTCATAGGAAGTGACTAGAGAATGTGCTTCTGCAAAACAAGGAGGTGAAGCAAGGAAAAAGACGTGGAATCTATGAAAGTGAAGTCTAGTCAGAAGACTTGGGGAGAGGGTACCCCAAGCCACAGCCAGGCACCTGACCCAGATTGGAGCAAGAGGAACGAGGACCAGCAGATAGGTCTCCGGAGGTAAAACAAATACAACCGTTGATAGATGTCTCTCGGAGCTGTTGGAGCACTTGGAAAAATTAGCCATAGGTACATAGAACACTAATCAAATGAAAAAAACAAAGTAATTATTGACCTCAGGAAAAACAAAATGTACAAGAAGAGACATAATCATTTTACATGGCTAGACTTAGCGGTGAACAATATACTTCATAGTCAAAACAAGGCATTATAAATAGAGACCATTCATTTAACTGAAAATTGAATCAAGATAAGTATATGTAATATATGGGGGACAGAAGCATATGTAGGGAGATTTAAAAACATCTAAATCTTTGTCTTCCATAACAGAGAGTTTTAAATAGAGTCTCAGATTAATAAACCAAGAAATAGCAGTATAAGAATATAATCTTAAAATCTGGAGGGGTGCCGGGCTGGCTCAGTCAGAGAAGCATGAGACTCTTGATCTCAGGGTCATGAGTTTGAACCCCATGTCGGGTGTAGAGATTACTTTTAAAAAATCTTAAGAACGGGGCGCCTGGGTGGCTCAGTCATTGAGCGTCTGCCTTTGGCTCAAGGCGTGATCCCGGCGTTCTGGGATGGAGACCCGCATCAGGCTCCTCCACTGTGAGCCTGCTTCTTCTTCTCCCACTCCCCCTGCTTGTGTTCCCTCTCACTCTGGCTGTCTCTCTCTCTGCCAAATAAATAAATAAAATCTTTTTAAAAATCTTAAAAACAATATGGAGATTAAAAACAATATGGAGATTAAAAACAAAAATGAACAGTTAAAAAGAGTTGAAATGGTTGCCTCTGGAAAGTAGGTAAAGGTTAGGGAAGGAAACTGCTATTTTTCATGACAAACTCCTTGGCACTAGTACAAGTAAAAGATAAAAAAAACACATATACACAGATTCCAATTTTTTAACTGTTTGAAGATATCTTTAAGGACTAATAGCTCTTGTTTTGAGGACAATGTTAGCAGTCCTTTCATCTTCATTTGTCTGTTTCTCCTGTGAATTTTATTTATTTATTTACTCATTTATTCATTTACTTATTTATTTATAAAGATTTTATTTATTTATTTTAGAGAGGGACAGAGAAAGCACAGCGGGGAAGGGTAGAGGAAGAGGAAGAGAGAATACCAAGCAGACTCTGTGAAGAGTACGGAGCCCAACTTTGAACTCGATCTCATGATCCTGAGATCATGACCTGAGCCAAAACGAAGAGTCAGACACTTAACCGACTGAGACACCCAGGCTCCCCTCTCCTGTGAATTTTAAGTAAAATTATATTTAATAATTATTTAGAAATATACATAGAAATATACATGCAGCCTCTCCTTCCCTTCTCTAGGTTAATTTAGATAAGAAGGGGGCTCGTTTCCCATTTATTCTCCCTCCAATGTCTCTTCCGGGTGGTTGCTCCATCAAACACACTCCTCCCAGCCCCTCCCAGCAACCCAAAGGGCCCCTTTTCTTAACTACTGGTCACCATCTGGAGCCGTGGGCTCAGTCCTTTCAGCAGGATGCTGCTGCCAGCATGCCACCACAACACAAAATTACATTTTATGGAAAGATCAAGGGTGAAAGAAATGTGGAACGAGCCACTTCATACCCATCAGGATGGCTGTTATTAAAACAAAATACAGAAACAGGGGCTCCTGGATGGCTCAGTTGGTAGAACGTGCGACTCTTGATTTCAGGGTCCTGAGTTTGAGCCCCATGGTGTAGAGCCTACTTTAAAAAAATACAAAGAAAATAGGGGTGCCTGGGTGGCTTAGTTGGCCAAGCCTCTGACTCTTGATTTAGGCTCAGGTCATGATCTCAGGGTCATGAGATCGAGCCCAGTGTTGGGCTCCGCACTCAGTGTGAAGTAGGCTTCAGATTCTTTCCCTTCCGTCTTCCTCCCCCTGTGCTCCTCCTCATCTCTCTCTCAAATAAATAAATAAATAAAATTTTCAAAAAACATAAAGTAAAATAAAAATAGCAGGGGTTGATGAAGATGTGGAGATAACGGAACCCCTGTGCATTGCCAGTGGGAATGTAAAAAGGATGCAGAGGCTGTGGGAAACCATTTGGTGGCTCCTACAAAAGTAAACATAGAATTACCACATGATTCAGCAGTTCTGTCTCTGGATATACACCCACAAGAATTGAAAGAAGGGACTCAGATATTTGCACACCCATGTTCATAGCGGCATTATTTACAGTAGCCAAGAAGTGGAAGCTACGTGAGCGTCCATCAACAGATGAATGGAAGAACAAGACGTGGTGTGTACACACAATGAAATATTATTCAGACTGACAAAGGCATGAAATTCTGATAGATGCTACAACCTGGATGAATCTTGAAAACATACTAAGTGAAGTAAGCCAGACATAGAGCAAATACCATACGATTCCATTTACATGAAATACCTACAATAGGCAAATTTGTAGAGTCAGAGAGTAGACTGGAAGTCATCAGAGGCTGCGGAAGGAGGGAAATGGGTAGTTATTGCTAAGGGTACAGAGTTTCTGGCGCGATGTTGAGGAAGTTCTGGAAATAGTGGCGATGGTTGTACAACACTGTCAACGTACTTAATGCCACTGTATTGTACACTTAAACGTGTTTAAAGCCCTAAATTTTGTGTTATGTACATTTTACTACAATTTAAAAAAAAAGAGAAAGGTAGGATAAGAAGAAAAAGTTAAACTGTCTTCTGATTAATATTTTTTTCTGTAGTCGCAGGGGAAAACACCAAGGAAGTTGAACTTTTCTTGGAGAGATGTTCCTAGTGCATGTGTCCTCTCATTTCTAACCTTGCTCCATTTTTCTCAAGAGTCCTCTCTGTGGGTGTACCCCTTTCTTGAATTGCAGAGTGCAAATCACCACCTCTTGGGGGAAACTTCACTGCCTAAATGACACACATTGGAGCTGCCCTAGAATCTCTTTCCTACCTTGTGTCGGTCAGCTATGCTGCATAACAATCACAAACAACTCAGTGGTATACAGCAACAAGTGTTTATTTCTCTCTTTGTTTGCAAGTGAGCTAGGGTTTGATTGATCCAGGCCAGGCTCAGCTGGCTTGGCTCCAGCCGCCGGGGTCAGGTTCAAGTCTGCGCATGTGTGTTATTCATTCCTCCAAGACCAGCAGGATACCCCAGGTGGCAGAAATGCAAGAGAGCAAGCACAACTGTGCAAACATATTTCAAGTCTCTCTTCATATCAGATCTACCTAATATCCTAGTGACCAGTCACATGGCCAAGCCCAACCGAGGAAGGATACTCCACCCACCATGAGGTCATATGTATAAACTCCTATAGGCAATTGAGACCAATAATTCTAATTATAATAACGCTTCTTTCCCTGTCCTTGGCAGTAAGTCTTCTAAGTCTGTGATGAGTTACTGTGTCTGTATTAATACCAAAAGGATGCTATGGAATGTGGAAGTTCACCAGTGCAGTCCAGGATGGATTTTGTCCTCTGAATCTGGCAGCAGAGTCAAGCCTGAAGTGTTGCCCTCATCCCCGTGATTGGATATGGCTCATCACCATATCCACACGTGAAAGAGGGAGGTGTGTTTCTTTCCTTTTAAGGGCATAAGATAGCATTTGCACATGTGTCTTTCACTCTAATCCATTGCTAGAACTCAGTCATGTGAGCGTGTGTTAGTTGCAGGGAAATTGGAAACTGTAGTGTCCAGATGGGCAACCATATGCTCAGTTAAATTCTGATTGCGGTAGAGGAAAGGAAGAATAATTATTAAGGAGACAAAGAGCAGTTTCTGCCAGAGAGGTTATAACTAGAGGTGGGAATGGGAACAGAGACATGGAATGAATTCTCTACCTTCCTCTTTATATTTACATTTTATTTTAAAAGTTTCATATAATTTTCTTAATACTTTCATGTATTCTCTTCCAGATTTTCCTCTGAAAATATGGTACATTATATATCCTTACAATCACACTGTATATACAACTTTGTGTCATGCTCTTCTCATTTAATATCATGGTGTCACCATTAATAGTGTGTATTGCTGAATAGTCTTCTGAATTATCACGGATAATGGCTAACACTATCGCATTGAATGTAATTTCAAGATTATAGTATTATAATTTATGTTGAATGTTAGTTGAGTGTACCCTCAGATATTTAAATTGTCTCTTTTTAAGATTTAAACTTTTAATTTTGAGATAATTGTAGACCTTAAGAAATAATACAGAAAGATCCACATCCCCCTCCCCCCTCCCCCCAGCAAAAGCCTTTTGTCAGTTTCTCCCAGTGATAAAATCTTGCAAAACTAGGGGCACCCGGGTGGCTCAGTACGTTAAACGTCTGCCTTCGGCTCAGGTCGTAATCCCAGGGTACTGGGATCGAGCCCCATGTTGGACTCTCTGCTCAACAGGGAGCCTGCTTCTCCCTCTCCCTCTCCCTCTGCCTGCTGCTCTCCCTGCCTGTACTCTCTCTCTCTCTGTCAAATAAATAAATAAAATAGTACAGTATTACAACCCCAGCATCGGTATTGATACAGTCAAGGTACAGAACATTTTTATGACCCCAAGGAACTTTCAGTGTGCCCTGTCACAGTCACGGCCACTTCCCTCGAACTCCTACTACTTCCTTAATTCCTGACAACCACTCACCTGCTCTCTATTTCTATAACTTTGTCATTTCAAGAGTTACCTAGGTAGAATCATACAGTATGGTATGTAACCCTTGGGGATTGGCTTTTTTCATTCAGCGTACTTCTCTGGAGATTCGCCTAGGTTGGCCCATGTATCAGTAGTTCGTTCCTTTTTAGCGCTGAGTGGAGTTTCATAGGATGGATGTACCATCATTTGTTTAACCATTCACCCATTGGAAGATACCTGGATTGTTTCAGTCTGGGGCTGTTATGAATAAAGCTGCTATAAATATTCACGTACAGGTTTTTGCATGAATATAAGTTCTCATTTCTCTGGGATAAGGCCTAGGAGTGCAATTGCTGGGTCATGTAAGAGTTGCATGTTTAGCTTTTGTAAAAACGCTGCCAACCTGTTTTCCAGAGTGGCTATACCATTTTCATTCCCACCAGCAATGTATGAGTGATCTAGTTTCTCCACTACCTCGCCAACATCTATTGTTACGATTTTTAAAATGTTAACTATTATGATAGGAGTGTAGTGATAACACATTTTGGTTTCAATTTGCGTTCACTTAATAGCCAATGATTTTGGTGAAAACCATTTTACATGCTTATTTGCCATCTGTGTATCTCCTGTGAAATGTCTCTTCACGTCTTTTACCTATGTTCTAACTAGATTTTTGTTTGTTTACTGTTGAGTCTTGAATGTTCTTTATAAATTCTAGATACTAGTCCTTTCTTAAATATGTGACTGCAACTATTTTCTCCCACTCTGTAACTTGTCTTTTCATCCTCTTAATATGGTTTTTCATGAAGCAAAAGTATTTTTAATTTTAATTTAGTCCAATTTATCTGGCTTTCCTTTTATGGATTGTGCTTCTGTTGTCACGTATAACCCTGAAAGTCTGTTCATTTTTTTGTTTTTATGTATCTATCTATCTATCATCATCTATCTATCTATGGATTATTTATTTTTTTATTTTACTTTTTTTTAAATAAAAAAAATATTGTAAGCTCCGATGTGGGGCTTGAACTCACAACCCCAAGATCAAGAATCACATGCTTTACTGACTGAACCAGCCAGGCGCCACAAAGTTTGTTCATTTTTATTTTTGGTTTATTTTTTCTCTATATTGTTCAGATTGAGTGATTTCTACTGTCCTGTCTTCTAGCTCAGTGACCCTTTCCTCTGTCCACCCTCCACTACCACCCCTGCCACACACCACCACCATTCTCCTGTTGAGCCCTTCCACTAAGCTTTTTACTTCAGTTATTGTCTTTTTCAGTTGTACCATTTACATTGGATTTTTTTATATCTTCTATTTCTTTGCTGAGACTTTCTCTTTTTGCTGAGGTTGAAAGCTCTACATTTGTTTCAAATATCCTTATAACTGCTCACTGAAGCATTTTTATGATGGCTGCTTTACAATCTTTATCACATTGTTCCAGATCCCTGTCACCTCAGTGTTGGCATCAATGGATCACCTCTTTTCATTCAGTTTGATGTCTTCCTGGTTCTTAATATGATGAGTGATCTTTGATTGAAAGCAGGACATTTTGTATTGCTGTACGACTGTGTCTTATTTAAATCTCTCTTAGTTGGCTTTTCCCGATGGGGGAAGGGGGTGGGTGCTAGGTGTAAGTAAATGTGCAGCTTCCCCACTCTGCCTTACTTGACACTGGCAAAAAAGAGAGGCTCTCCCCTTACTGCTGAATGAGGGGTGGGAGTATCAGCTCCCCACATGGTCTTATAACACTGCAGTGGGTGGGGTCTGATCACCACTGGTGATGGTGAAAGTCATGAGTGTCCACTAGCCCCCCTCTGTGTTTAGAGAAACTTCTTTTAGCCATTCTTGGAGGGTAGGGTGCTGGCAATGAATTCTTTTAGTTTTTCTTATCATTTGAGAATGTCTTGATTTCCCTCTCATTTCTGGAGATATCTTTTACTGAGTATAGGATTCTGGGTTGACTGCTCTTTTCCTTCAGCACCTGTGGCACCAGCCCAGTGGGGAGATGGAGAAGCACCTCATTACTTCTGGATTGGGGTGGAAGTCCAGTCTCCACTGACATCATGGGCTGGGGGGAATCTTTGTTAGCACATAGTAGGGATGAAAGTGCCAGCTCCCTACTTGGCTGTCTCTGACACCACCCTGGCAGGGAGACTGGGGACCCAGTTACAGCCCGGGGAAGGTGGAAGTCCTGGCTCCCCAGTTTTTTCTGTGGTATTTGGCTGTTGCAGGGCAGTTGTTGTCTATACATTTTCTGTCTTGCTAGACTCCCTCTTTCCTAGCCCTTGGCTTGAGAGAGCGGGCTTTTATTGGAGCTTTTTTTTTTTTTTTTTTTTTTTGTCTACATCTGGCTGCATTTCCTTATGGCTAACTTCTTCAGTTCCAGTAATGGGATATTCAAGGTGAAGAGAAACTTCAGGGAACTCGCCACTTCCTTGAGCCATGAGGTCTTTAGCCACTTTGCCTTCTCTCCACCTTCCAGAATCTTCTGAGGCTTTTTTTGTATATAATGTCCAGGGTTTCTTGTTGTACTTAACAGGAGTAATAGGGAAAACGTACGTGCACTACATCTTCCTGAGAGCAGAAGTCCATCTCTTTGTCTCCATTAGATGTAAAGCTGCAACAGAATCCTTCATATAAAGCTTTTCCCACATATGGGATGGTTCCTAGAAGTAAGTCAGTTGGCCAAAGGGTATGAACATTTTTGTGACACTTAATATATGATGACATCCCTTCGAAGATTGTACCTGCTCACACTTCCTCCAGCAGTTTCTCACCTTTCTAAGAGTAATGTTCGTTTCAAAGAGGCACTGAACAGAATGTGTGCCTGCTTGAGATCCTTGCTGAACTAAAGGCAGCTTGCCAACCTGTAGGTGAATTTTTCCACTAAAGTTGTTCTACTGCCTCCGCTGAAAAGCCAGAGGGCGCTGGTGATGATGGACTTCAGTAAGCAGGCGGGAGCCCCACAAGAGGACAGGGACCTGAATATATGGGGCCGCATGCTGGTTCTCCTAACAATGACTATACTCTTAGGAAGCTGCTTGTTTCAATATGAGAGTCTGAATATAAGAGTCATCACAAGCCATGTGATGAAGTCGTTTGCTATATTGTCAGGTGTGAGATGGAAACTTAAGTGAGATGAATGGGGAAGGAATGAGCATAGTATGATTTGAATGCTGGGAGGGCACAGGCATCCCTGCAGCTGCTCTGTTGCCGCTGATCATAGGCTCTGGGCCAAGGGGTGTGAGGTGTGTACTTCGTGGGGATCACAGACCCAGTTGCTTGGTATCAGGGAGTAGCTGGAGAAGAGCAGTTGCTGACAGCTGATAGATACTTTTTTTTTTTTTTGAGAGAGAAAGAGGGAGAAAGAGTGCAAGTGGGGGAGGGCAGAGGGGCAGAGGGAGAGAGAGAGAGAATCTCATGCAGACTCCATGCTCAGCATGGAGCCTGACGCAGGGCTCCATCTCACGACCCAGAGATCATGACCTGAGTCAAAATCAAGTGTTGAATGCTTAACTGACTGAGCCACCCAGGTGCCCTGCAGAGAGATACCTTCTGACTACATTAGTGAAGGTTGTGGAAGATCCAAAATAAGAAATAATCAGATAATTTATGTTTGCCTTTGGGATCACTGAATACAGTGCTACCTTAGCTGCCCTTCTCTGGCCCAGAGCTTTTGTTGATTTACACCATTTTGGAACATGGCCTTGTCCCCAGGGACTTCTCCCCCTGCTCCATTATGTTGACATTTCCATCTACAAAGCATTAGTGCAGGGTCAACAGGAGGGTCTAAAACCTGGCCCTTGACCTTTTGGAAGGCTGGTCTCTGAAATCAGGAACCCTGGGTGTTGGACCTTGGCACATGCCTTAACCGCTGTGGGCTTCAGTTTCCTTTCCTAGGTCTCTTTACAGGGTTATTTTGAAGATTAAATAAGGTAATAATCGATGTGAAAAGATCCTAATATTAAAATTCCACAATCTATAGGAAGTAAAGTAGGAGTCCAATTCATTGATCTTTCAGTTGTTCATTCACTCATTCATTCATTCATTCATTCACCCAATCACTCACATATTTATCAAGTGTCAGACACAAATAAAAGAAGCGAGCCATGGTCTGGAAATCTACTCTAGGAAGAGCTAGGAAGCCAGGACTGTGTGCTAATCCTTCTTGTCCAACTCCTCCCTCAGCCACCGTTTGCCTGGGGTGGACATAGACTCTCTTCTGGGGAACTGGGAGATGGTTAAGCGTAGCTTTCAAAGACCTTCAGATCAAAACCAAGCTTGCCAAACCTGAGAAATAAACACTGTTAGAATAAATGAAGTCCTACAGACTAATAATAGTAAGGTGCTCAGAAAGCAAGTAACTCACTGGTCTCGGAAGTCTTGGTAAACTTAAGAGCAAGATTTGCAGCGGACAAACTACATTTTGTTTGAGCGTCCTTGCTGTCCAGCCCTGGTCTGAATTCTCTCCCAGGTGTGGCTGCCTCCACCTCGCTGTGAGGAGCTCCTTGCTGGTGCGGATTTTGCCTTCCTCATTTTGAATCCCCACTGTCTGGCCCCACTCTTGCTCATAGAAATTCTTTTTTGTGGTACACTGGAGTTAGGGGCTGTGATGAGCATTCTGGGTTTTGGACTTGCAGGTGGGCGCCCTCCCCGGACTGTGCGATGTGCTGCGGGTGCTGCGGGAGGAACGGGACCAGTGCCTACAAGAACTCTCCAAAGAGAAGCCAGAAGACCTGGGCACTGAGCAGCCAGCCCCAGGTATGTGGCCCACATAGGTCCACACTTGGACGTAGATAATGTCCAGTCCCACTGGCATAAGGGAGGCTGGACTAGCTGTATTCATTCAGATAATCACCTGGGTGGTGGAGGGTCTGCAATGATCCCAAGGAGCCATTGACATACACCCAAAAAGCCAGATCATCATCTTTCACTGTTTCTCTGGGCTTGTGGATACAGTCTGTGTTTTTATACCACCAACTTCTGCATAATGACTTCACCAAGGTAAGAGTTTGGTGAGAATTACTAGTCAAGGCAGTGTACCTCCTATCCATTCTCTCACCTCCTCTGCCAGTTTGATGAGTGAGGTAGTCAGAGAGACAGCGAGGGGTCAGAAGAACCTGAGGTCCAACGTTGGCTCGCACTCACGAGTAACCATGGACAAGTTATTTAAGACTTTTTAAGACTGCTGAGACTCAGTTTCTTGATCTACACAATGGAGGTGATAATGTCTACTTCGGGTTTATAATGATAAATGAGATAAATTATGTTAAATACTGGTGATTCTTAGATATTATTCATTTAAACATTATTATTAATCATTTAAAAATATCATTAATTTGATATTTAAATGTTAATTTTATTTCTAGTTTGCTTTTTAACTTCCCCGCATCTAAGGATAAGGAGGCGTGTAGCATTAAGAAAAGAATCCGTTACAGGTATTCAAAGACTTGTACGCACATATTCATAATGCCACTAGTCTTAATAGCCAAGAGGAAGAAATAGCCCAAGTGTCCATCGACTGATGTATGGATAAGGAAATGTGGTCTGTACACACAATGGAATATTATTCATTCTTAAAAAAAAACGAAGTACTGATATATGCTACAATATGGACGAATCTTAAAAACATGTTAAGTGAAGAAAGCCAGTTACAAAAGGCCGTGTATTGTATGATCCCATGTATATGAAATGTCCAGATCAGGCAAATCCATACAGACAGAAATTAGATTGAGAGCTGCCAGGGGCCAAGGGGAGGGAGAATGGGGAGTAATTCTTAGCGGTTCCCTTTGGGTGGCGGTGAAAATATCTTAGATCCAGATAGAGGTGATGGTTGAAAGATACTGTGATTGTACCAAATTCCACTGAATCGCACACTTTAGAATGGATAACGGTTAATTGTATGCTATATGAATTTATAGGTATGTTATATGAATTTTTAAATAGACTTTTTTTAAGCAATTTACTGCAAAATGGAGCAGAAAGTTCAGAATTCCCATGTACTCTCTGCTCTCTACCCAAACACAACCTCCTCCTCCATGAACATCCTATAACTTGTTATAATTGATGAACCTGCATTGATACAACGTTACCACCCAAAATCCATGGTTTACATTAGGGTTCACTCTTGGTGTACGTTCTGTGGGTTTTGACAAATGTGTAATGACACATGTTCACCATTAAAGTATCATACAGAGTGCTTTCTGTGCTCTCCCTATTCATCCCTTTCTCTCCCCTAACCCTTGAACCACTGATCTTTTTACTGTCTCCATAGTTTTGCCTTTTCTAGAACCTCATGTAGGTGGACTCATACAATACGTACCCTTTTCAGATTGGCTTCCTTCACTTAGTAATATGCATTTAGGGCTTTCTCCTTTTTTTTTTTTTTTATGGCTTGATAGCACATTTCTTCTTAGAGAAGAATAACGTTCCATTGTCTGGATGAACCACAGTTTACCCATTCACTTACTGAAGGACATCTTGGTTGCTTCCACATTTTGATAATTATAAACAAAGCTGCTATGTGTGGACAGATGTTTTCAATTCATTTGGATAAAATACCAAAGAGCTTGATTGCTGGATCATATGGTAAGAGCATGTTCATAAGTTTTGTGAGAAACTAACAAACCGTCTTCCAAAGTGGCCACACAATCGTGCATTCCACAAGCAATGAATGAGAGTTCTTGGTGCTCCACATCCTTGCCAGCATTTGATGTTGTCAGTGTTTATTTTTCTTTTTAATTCTGGTAAATTATGTATAACATAAAATGTGCTATCTTAATCATTTTTAAATTTAAAAACTTTTAAATTTTAGTAAAAATCACATAACGTAAGATTTACCATCTTAACCATTCTCAATGTATAGTGCAGTAGGGTTAAGGACATTCACCTAGTTGGGTATCCAGTCTCCAAAACTCTTTTCATCTTGAAAAACTGAAACTCTGTATTCGTTAAAACAACAACTCCCTTGGGGCACCTGGGTGGGTCAGTAGGTTAAGCATCCCAATCTTGATCTCAGCTCAGGTCTTGATCTCAGGGTCATGAGTTCAAGCTCAGCATGCAACCAACTAAAAAACGAACAAACAAAAAGCCAACAAGTCCCTTTTTCTCCCTTCCCCTATCCCCTGGCAACCACCATGCTACTTCCTATGAATTTGACTATTCTACATACAACGTATAAGTGAAATCATACAGTGTTTGTCTTTTTGTGATTGGCTTATCTCACTTAGCATAATGTCCAAGATCCATCAGAGTTGTAGCATAGAGCAGAACTCCCACATTTTGTTTATCCATTCACTCACAAAAGAACACTTGAGTTGTTTCCACCTTTTATCTATTGGGAATAATGCTGCTATGAACATGGGTGTGCAAATGTCTTCTCTTCAAGTCTCTGCTTCCAATTCTTTTGGCTATATACCTACAAGTGAAATTGCGGGGTTATAAGGTAATTCTATTTTTTATTTTCTCAGGGTCTGGCATACTGTTTTTTTCCGTAGTGGCTGTCCTATTTCACATTCTCACCAGCAGTGTACATGAATTCCAGTTTCTCCACATCTTCACCAGCACTTGGTACTTTGTTGGTTTTTTTAATAGTAGCCATCCTAATGGGTGTGAAGTGATATCCATTGTGGTTTTGATCTGCGTTTCCCTGACAATGAGTGATGTTGAGCATCTTTTCATGTGCTTGTTGGTCATTTGCAGGTCTTCTTTGGAGAAGTTTCTATTCAAGTCCTTTGCCCATTTTAAAATAGGGTTGTTTGGAATTTTGCTGTTAAGTTGTAGTAGTTCTCTATATATTCTGGGTCTTAACCCCTTTTCACCTCTATGATTTGTAAATAATCTCTCCCGTTGTTTAGGTTGCCTTTTCACTCTGTTGATTGTTTCCTTTGTTGAACAGAGCTTTTAAGTTTGATATAGTTCAATGCATCTATTTTTTACTTTTGTTGTCTGTGCTTTTGATGTCATATCCAATCAATCATTGCTAAATTGAATCTCACAGAGCTCTTCCCGTATGTTTTATCCTCAGAATTTTATAGTTTTAGCTCTTACATTTAGGTCCTTGGTCCATTTTGAGTTAGTTTTTGTATATGGTGTCCATTTTCATTCTTTCACATGTGGATATCCTGTTTTTTCAATACCATAGGTTGAAAACCTTTTTTCCATTGAATGGTTTTGACACCCTTGTCAAAAATCAGTTGACCACATATGTGAGGGTTTATTTCTGGGTTCTCTATTCTATTCCATTGGTCTATATGTCTTTCTGCCAGTGCCACACTGTTTTGATTACTGTAGTTTTGTAGTCAGTTTTGAAATCAGAAAGTATGAGACTTCCAACTTTGTCCTTTTAAGATTGATTTGGCTGTTTCCAGGTCCCTTGAGATGCCAAATGAATTTTAGGAGGGATTTTTTTATTTCTGCAAATAATGCCTTTGGGATTTTGATAGGGATTGCATTGAATCTATAGATTACTTTGGGTTGTATCGGCATCTTAACAATATTAAGTTATCTGATCCGTGAACACAAGATGTCTTTCCATTTATTTGTGCCTTTAATTTCTTTTAGCAACATTCTGTCATTTTCAGCATAAAAGTCTTTAACATCATTGGTTGGGTCTATTCCTAAATGCTTTATTTTTTTATACTATTGTAAATTGATTCATTTCTTAATTTCCTTTTCAGGTTGCTCCTCATTAGTGTATAGGAATACAACTGATTTTTGTGTGTTGACTTCGTATCTATCCTGCAACTTTGCTGAGTCCATTTATTAGTTCAACAGGTTTTTTTGTGGAATATTAAGGATTTTCTACGTACAAGATTATGTTATCTGTGAACAGAGATCATTTTACTTCCTCCTTTCCAATTTGGATGCCTTTTATTTCTTTTTCTTGCCTAATTGCTAAGGCTAGGACTTCCCTACTACTCTGAATACACATGGTGATAAGAGGCATCCTTGTCTTGTTCTAGATCCTACAAGAAAAGCTTTCTGTCTTTCAACAATGAGTGAGATATTCACTGTGGGCTTTTCACATATTGCTTTTGTTATGTTGAGCTAGTTTCCTTCTAGTCCTAATTTGTTAAGTGTTTTTATCATGAAAAGGGGCTGAACGTTGTCCATGCTTTTTCTGCATCAATTGAGATGATCATGTGGTTTTTGTTCTCTATTCTGTGAATGTAGTATATTACATTGACTGATTTTCATATGTTGAGCCATCCTTGCCTTACAGGGATAGATTCCACTTGGTCATGGTATATAGTCCTTTTAATGGATTATGCTGTTCAATTCAGTTTCTTGGTATTTTGTTTAAGATTTTTGCATTAATGTTCATCAGGGATATTGGTCTGTAGTTACCTTGTAATGTCTTTGGCTTTGGTAGCAAGATAATAAGGGTCTCATAGGATGATTTTGAAGATGTCCCCCTTTTTCCTTTTTTTGCAAGTGTTTGAGGAGGACCCATGTTAATTCTTCTCTAAATGCTTGGCAGAATTCATCAGCAAAGCCATCTGGGCTTTTCTTTGTGGGGAAATGGAAACTTTTTATTATTGACTCAGTCTCTTTACTAGTTAGAGGTCTGCTCAGATTTTCTATCTATTCATGATTGTCTCAGTACATTGTGCGTTCCTAGGATCTTATCCATTTCATCTAGGTTATGCCATTTGCTGGTGTATAGGCCACATATATCCTTTTGCAATAGCCTTCCCTCCAAGTCAAGGCCTTTGTTTTTGAAATTCTTGATCTGTTGGTTATTTAGTTTCTCACCGCACAGCATAGCTTGGTCTGGGACTCCTTCCCCTGCTCTAGCACCACGCAGCACAGACATCCCTGGATCTCAGCTGCTGCCCCAGCGGCTCTGTGGCTGCACAGTGCTTTTTCCCTCCTCTCACTTCTTCCGCCTCAGCCTCCTCCTCTCTCTGCCTTTCCCACTTCACATGGTGCCTGAATACCAGTGGCAGTGGCTGTAGAATGTGCCGTGAGCTAAAAGAGGAGGCAGCCTCTGTCTCTGTTATGTGACTTTTACCTCACTTTTTAAAAAAGAAAGAGGAAGAGGAGGGGAGTGGAGGAGAGAGGCCCAGACTTTTAAATTAGACAGACCGGGGGCACCTGGGTGGCTCAGTCAGTTAAGCATCTGACTCTTGATTTTAGCTCAGGTAATGATCTCAGGGTTGTGAGATCAAGCCCTGCATCAAGCCCCACACCTCTTGCTCATCCTGGGGCCTGCTTAAGATTCTCTCCCATTCCCTCTGCCCCTCCCCCTGCTCACTCTCTCTCTCTAAAAAAATAAAAATAAGTAAATAAATCAGACAGGTGTAACCTTGAACAAGTTACTTAATGTTTCTGGGTCTTAATTTCCAAATGTTTTTTATGGAGTTGGTGTGAAATTACAAGCGTTCATTCACAAATATAGCACTTACTGTTATGAGGTGGGAATGATGAGGACAAAGGATACAATGGTGAAAAAAAAGGACCACAGACTCCTCTCTAATCACCAAGGGATGTATTTTTCCACATGTAACAGAAGCTTGGTAGGCTAGCTTCATCAAATAGGAGTTGGCTTTTTTTGCACATTACAGAAAGTCCAGAATGGGTGCAAAGTTCCAGGGTGTCACCAGATCCCAGATTCCATCTGTCTTTTGGCTTAGTGTGTGCTGTTTGCCTCATGGTCATAAAAAGGCTGCCACACCTCCAGGCAGGAAGGGAGAGTACCTGTTTCTGGCAGGAAGAAGAGAGTCACCAGAAGAAAGGGTGAGATGTACTGAGAAGTCCTAAAGCTCTCCAGGTGACTTCTGCTCATACTTCCCCCAGCCAGAACTGGACTGCATGACCACCTCTGGCTGCAACTGAGGCTGGAGATTGAGATTTTTAAACTGTGCGTGTGGCCACCTTGAACAAAATCACGCTCTGTCAATGAGCAAGATAGACAGTCTCTGCTACAACCGTTATGACTGGCTGATAAGGGAGACGTTGATCAAATAATCACAAATTATTGTAAAATGGGAAGGAGATGAGTTGAGTGTGGTGTGCGGCTCTGTGTAAGTATCAGCGAGGGACCCCGACCTGGTCTGCGACTCTGGGAAGCCATGTTTGAGCCCAGACCTAAGGATGAGTCATCTTTCTTATGCAAAATAAAGGAGAAAGAGCACTGGGCTGGGGGAATGGCGGAGCACACCTGTGGTGGGAAGAAGGCCAAGGGCCAGAACACAGCGTAGGGATGAGAGCGAGCTTGTTACAAAATGAGCTTGAGAGGCAGCAGGGCCACGGCATACACGAGCACATTGGCCACGTAGAGGATTTTCATCCTGAGCTTATGAGCAGTGGAAAGCCTGGAGAGTCTTGAGAGGGGACCGATGAGATCTCTGCATTATGCAAAGATCACCTTTGCTGCAGCATGGAAGGTGGTTTGGAGAAAGGCAGGAGGACACTCTGAGACACCCCCTGAAGAGCTAGTGGTCCTGGCAATGGATAATGGTTATCTGGACTAGCAGGTCTCCCCGAAGCAGGTGCTGGGAAGAGGATTCAAATGCAAGTAGCTACTTTGGCAGCTATCCCAGGAACCACCAGTAGGAGTGTGGGGAGCTGAGACAGAGAAGGGAAGGAGGCCCCTGAACATGGCATTATCACTGTGAGCAAAGGCATTCTTTTCATTTCGTTCTCTATTTTTTGCATTCAGGACAGCTAGAACCTTAACAGATACTTAGTGACCACTGCTCAACTGAAGACGTTTTCCATCTTTTCCCAAGGGGGTCAAGTTGGCAGCGTTTGCCACCCCACTGGATACTGAGGGACAGGGGAGAACAGGGTAAGAAAGGGGTGTAGTGCCTTCCCAACAGGGCAAGGAATCTGAACGCTGTCGAATGGTGCTAACTGGCCGTGCATTCTGGGGCCGGCTGGTGGCATTAGGGGCCAGCCCAGGACACATGCCTCGGAGGGGCAGACGAGCTGGGATATTTACCCACCAATTCCCCATCAGTCAAAACCTGGGCTGCTTCTAGGGAGGGAGCATTGATTCCCCTGCACTCCCAGCGTGCTGTACTTGGGGGGAAAGTGGGCTCCAGTGGCTGGAGAAAGCCTTCAGACAACAGGATTGGGGGGCTAGCAATTTGAAAATGAGGTTGGTGTGTGCAGAAAAGGTAAAGACCAAGGCGATACGAGCAAGATCTGCTCCTGAGAGGGGGTAGAGGTGGAGAGGAGCGGACACACGGAAGCCAGGCCTAGAGAGGGCGTGTCCAGGATGACCCCCAAGTGTCCCACCTGAGCAATAGGAAGATGGGGCCGAAGGTATTCTGGGGGAGGAGAGACAAAGATCAGGAGGTGAGTGTCAGCCATGCAGAGCTTAGACTACCGAGGAGGGGTCAGGGCTGGGGAACCCCTCTGTACAGGTGACAAAGGGGCTGAGGCCACACAAGGTGAGGCGGGGGAAGCCGGCCTCGAGATCCCCCGCGTACATCGTCAGGAGCAGCCAGAGGCAGGAGGAAAATCGGGGAGTGGTGGGCAGCGGGGGCCAAGCAGTCTGGATGTTGCAACGTGCTTTAACCGATTCGCCCATCCTCTGCATGAGGGATGGGGACAGGATGACCTTGCTCTCTGCTGGCTGTGAAAGCTGCTGGTAAGGAGGCAGACTACGGTCTTGCGGTGCTCACTGGGGGGCGCCACTGAGCCTGAGCCTCCTGATTTCCTGAGCCCTCCTGCTACCCTACGTACTGTGTCTGGAACAGCGGAAGACGAGGTACCGACAAGGCCAGCCCCGGGCGCTGCAGAGTTGGCACTGGCCTCCGCCTGCATGTCTCCCACATGAATGCCTAAAATTCCAGTGACAAGGCATGGGCCTTTCATTCAGCCCTGACAGAGAAGGCCTAGAATGCCAAGCCTCTGGCAGAGATACAGTGAACCTCAGCTCCTACTGAGAAGTAAGGGACGCTTATTTTAAGAATGAGCATCGGATGTGTTTGAAATGTCCCATTGCTCTTCAGTGATTCCAGGGTGAGTTCCAGCACCTGACTTGGCCCTTATCCATGCCTTCATCCCAACCATTTCCCTTTGGCTCAACCAAATTGCTTACAGTTTCATGATGATGTCGGTTTCTCTGTGCCTCCAGGCTTTGTGCATGCTGATCCCTCTGCTACAACACCCTTCCATCTTCCTCACTCTGCCAATGACTCTGCCTTTTTGGCTCTTCCGGGGACAATTTCCTGAATGCCCGCAGCTCTGGTTTAGTTGGCCTCTGCCATCGATGGGTAGGCTCTGCTTGGGCCCTCTGTCCACCTGCACTCTCAGCCCTGCCCTGGGAGGCTCGTCTATCTGTGAACCACTAGCCAGGCACCCTGTGGATGCCGGCCTCCCATTCACAGAGCTAGGGGTGGTCGTGAACATGTCCACACCCAGGTTCTGGGTTGACTGATCTGAAGCAGGTCTGGTCATCCTTTTTCCTTAAGGCTCCCACGTGGTCCTCATTGTGCATCCAGGTCTGAGAAAGTTCACGATGGACTCCTGCCCTGGTTCTGCCTCTAACTCCCTAGGGGAGATGTGGGGAAGGCCCTGAGCACACCCCGTCTTCTGGACCTCACTCTCCTCAGGTGGGAAAAGGACTGTGCTGGATTTGCAGTATTTAAGAACATTTGGCAAGGCGCGGGCAGGTGAGTGAGAAGGTGGCCAGGCTCCTGCCCCCACCCCTCTCCCTCCCATCACCACACAGGACTCGGCCTCTTGGATCTGTTTGGCATGTTGGCCTTCTGCAATGTTCTTTTGGGAAAGGGAAATCTGTTGCTTTGAAAGCCTAGTTTAAAAGCCCTCAAGGCAGAGGATATCGGAGCACCTGGAGTGCTGGAAAAGTCTGTAGGCTTTCTCTGCTGAGAGGTCGAGAATGCAGAGCAGAACACCCATCTCAGAGTTTGGAATGAATGTGTGGCCGAGGGGCGGGGGGTGGGGGGAGACTCCCTCAGAGATGGAGGGAGAGGAGAAACAGCAAAGGGTGTGAGCCTTTGGCGTGGCTGTCCACACCAGAACCAGGCCGGCGGAGGGCTAGGGCTAGGCTGCCTGCATGCCGGCCCGGGCCCTGCTCTCCAGATGGCCCCGGTCCCCCAGCCACCCGGGCGCACGGGCCCACGAGGATCTGTCCTGGTGCCTGAAGCAGGAGGGGCTGGCGGGACTCTCGGTTGGGGGCACGGGGTTAATGGTTAAGCTGCCCAGTCCTCCCGGGGGAGGAGGTTAATGTTTGATCGCCACCAGTCACAGGAAATGCCACTCACGGAGCTGTCACCGAGCCCAGCACACTTATCACAAATAAAAAATTAACTCTTCAGCTATTCCGGGTTAGGTGGCCAAGGCCTTCCCAGCATTTTGTGGGAACGTTTCAGGGTCACCCTAATAGCTGTGTGGACTGATCTACCAGGCTATTTATTGCTCTGTTTACAGAAGCTGATACCCCCTCAGAGCTGCCTGGTGGAAGGGTTTTGGCTCTCCATAGGGAAGAATGTTCCAGAGAGTTGGTGTGGTGGCAGGAAAGGTGTGGGCTCGGAAATCACAAAGGCACGGGCGTTCCTCCGTCTCTTATGGGCTGTGTGACCTTGAGCAAGACACTAATCCTCTCTGGGCCTTAGTATTCTTACCTTCAAAGTGGGGACATGCCATGCCCCTTCTTTTCTTGTCTCTACTAGCTGGCTGCCCGGTCCTGAAGAACATGGGCAGGAGGGGACAGGCTGACTTCTTTTGCTGGGGGGGTGGGGGTGAAGAGGGACGGGGTGAATGAGGTGAGATTCACGTAGTCACTTAACCATTGAGGAGTGAACAATTCAATGGCTTTCAGGACATTCACAACACTGTGCAGCCAGCACCCCTCCAGTTCCAAAGCATTTTCATTGTCCCAAAAGAAAACCCCATACCCAGTAAGTAATCCCTCCTCACTGCCCCCCTCCCCTGACCACGAATCTGCTTTCTGTCTCTATGGGTTTGCTGACCCTGGATTTCTACACAGAATCCTACTGGAGGTGACCTTCTGTATCTGCCTTCTTCCGCTAAGCGTGTTTTCGAAGTTCATTCGCGTTGTAGCCTGCACCAGTATTTCAGACGTGCTGGCTTTCCACGCAATTTTTTCTAGCAAACGTTCCAGCTCCTTTTCTGGATTCCCCTCGGGCTCCGCCCCCAGCGCCTGACACGCCCACCCTGCCCCGCCCCCAGCTCACCTCCCCTCTTCTTTCCTGGGTGCAAGGATCTTGGCTCGTTTTTCAGGAACAAGTAACGTATGTTTGTATACCATTTCAGACTTTTTGTTTTGTTTTGTTTTTAACCTGTATAGTAAGTACCATTATTAACCCCAGTTCACAGATAAGGAAAAGAGAGGCTCCGAAAGGCTCAGGATCACCCAGAGCTGAAACAGGACTCTCAGCCCACATCTTTTGACTCTAAATCCTGAGGATTTTGTAGTTTGCAACCCCGACTGAGCTGTGAACGACTGATATCCGCACTCTCCCAAGAAGGGATTTAAAAATTGGAAATTAAAAAAAAAAGGGGGGGGACTCCTGGGTGACTCAGTCAGTCGGCTATGCGTCTGCCTTTGGCTCAGGTCATGATCCCAGGGGCCTGGAATCGAGCCCCACCTGAGGCTCCCTGCTCAATGGGGAGTCTGCTTCTCCCTCTGCCTGCCACACCCCCTGCTTGTGCTCTCTCTGTCTCTCTCTCTGACAAATAAAACCTGAAAAAAAAAAAAAGAAATCAGAAAACAAAAGACAGACTGTTGATGCCAATTAATCTTTAATTAAAGTGAGAGATGGCATGAAATGAGGAGCTTTAGGCCAGGTGAGGAAGAGCCATTGGGGTGGGTGAGGGGGATTCTGTGGGTGAAGGGTACAGTTTGCCCAGGGCCTGGGAGGGGAAGGGCTCAGCACACTCAGGAAAAGCAGCCTTCAGGCTCAGGCTCGAAGGGTCCTTCCTCCTAACTTCCACAGCCTCCATGCAACGTGTGAAGTATTTCCCAGCCTGCTAATTCCGTGCCCCTCTCCACTTGAATACTTCTAGTGGTGGGGAGCTCACTACTCCCAACACAGTTTATCCCGTGGAACGGCTTGTGCTTTGTGGTTTAAAGAGAACCCCGCCCCCCAGACTGTTTAGCTGCCTCCCCCCCCCCCCCGTGCTGTGCTTTGAAATGTCTTTGCCGCCTGGGACTTCAGTTCCCTTGACCCCATCCTGACCACTTCTGTGTGTGGTCCAGCCGTCACCAGGAGGGGAATGCCTTTCTTGACCTAAATGCCGTAGATCAGCTCATTAGCAAAGCCCAGGAAACCTCACCAGCTTGCCCCTTGGATGGCCGAGGGATGGGGCTGAGGGATGGTAGCTGAGAAAGGCAAAGGGAGACAGGGTGAAACCAGGGAGCAGACAGCTGTGGGAGCCCCTGAACTCCTGAGGGGTCTCGGGGAGGAGACAGGTGAATGGCGGCATGCGGGGGCAGGAGGCAGCTGGGAGACGGATGTGGGAGCTCTAGCTAGCTAGGAGGAGAGGGTCAACACTGACAGAAGCGGAAGCTAGGGGAGGACCAGAAGGGCAAGGCGAGGGGGACTTGGTTCCCTGGAGACCTCTGCTAGCCGGCACAGTGAGCAGTGGGGGGTCTGCAAGGGGCTTGGGGGGAGGACCCACTGCCCAACCCCGTCCGGCCCTGGAGGCCTGGCTTGGGCCTGCAGCTTGACACGTGGCTCCGGAAATACTCCCAGGTTATCGTCAGGCCATCTGAGCTCATTTATAAATAAATCAAGGACTGGAAGATGGATGCTTCTCCGTGGGTGGACGCAGGGCAGACACAGTTGGCAGAGGGCTGGCTGTGTGCCAGGCCCCAGGCTGGGTGGGGATGCAGAGATGCCCCAGACCCTGTCCTGCCCTCTCCGATCGCCTTCACCTGTATTCCAGCCCCCGCTCCATCGCCAGACCTGCCTCTGGGGCCATGTCTCTATGGGGATAGGGGGTGGCGCAGGACAGCAGGACTGCAGGACAGAGGAGCAGATGTCACTGAGCCTTTACTCGGGGCCTGGCCCAGTGCCAGGGGCTTCACGAGTGTAAAGGAGACCGATCTTTGCCCATCAATCCCAGTAGGCAAAAACAGAACTTTCTCAGTTTTCTGTACCTTTCGCTCTGACTCCTCTCTCCTGGGGTGGAGGAACCTAAGTCTTGGTATTTTCTGGACCTTCCCCACCACTTGCCCAGGCCGTCAGAGACTCACATGGCACTGTGGTAGCTGGGGGAGCCCATGAGCTTCTGAGCTTCGCGGGGAGGCATGGGCTCTGTGAGGCTGTCTGTGGTCCTGCTCCTCTAGACAGGTCCCTGCAGCCATTATCTCCCCTGGTTACCCCACTGTCCAGGGATGGCTCATGCCTCTTTCTGGAACCTTGTACATCCTGCTCATTACTTTACTTCCTTGTCTCTCCAGTCTGAGGGAAGTCTTGCTTCTTTTCTGTTTTCTCCCAAGCATTTTGTTGACACCAGAATTCTTGTCCCTGTCCCCGCCCCCCGCCCCCTGCCCCCCACACAGCCTCTGGAAACCAAGCCAGGAAGATTCTAAGTTTTTCTTCCCACCTCTGAGAACATGAACCAGTAGGCTGAGGAGGAAAGACACAAAAAAAGGCAGGGAGAGGGGAGAAGAATGGAGATTAACAGATCAGAAAATATTCTCCTGCACACACAAATCATTTATGTAATCCTCATCAAAATCCTGGGGGATGTTACTATGCCCATTTTGTAGATAAGGACACTGAGGCCCATGTGGTAAAGAGCACGCACAAGCCAGATTTGGGTCCAATACTCAGGATGCCGTGCTGTCCTCTGCAGCCACGGGCACTCGGCAGGCACCCCCAGATGGCATTTGTGGTCCAACATTGTCTTCTCTTGTCGCCGCACTTAAACATCCCCAGGCTTCCATCCCCACCCTCCCACCAGGCAGTCAGTGGCGACGGTGCCCATCAGGGATGGTGGAGAGCTGCCCCTCACGCTGCCCTGTGCTCTGCTTGCCCACGCAGCGGCTGCTCTGTATGCATTTCGGCCCTGCCTTTCTGGAGGCGGTGAGCCTCCCTACTGGCTCAGTTACCAGGAGACCCATTTACAAAACTCCTCCATCCCTTATCTCATTGGATACCCCTTCACCCCCAACTCAGGCAGCGAGCTCTGGGGCTCAGGAGCTAAACCTACCAGGAACCCACAGCGACCCGAGTTCGGAGCTTTGTCCCTTTCCCGCCAGAGCCCCAGAAGGAGGCTGGTGCCAGGACGCACCCCTCTCCCATCCCTGCTCCACTGGCGCAGGCCTTCCCTGTACTCAGCGCGGGAGCCTGGTGGGAAGTGGGTTCTGAGGCCCTCCGCTCACCCTGAACAGTGCAAAGAGGGTCCCTGCAAGCAGCCAGGAGCCACGCGGAACCACCCGGCTGCCCTGGAGACAGTCCCTCCAGCCCCGCGCCCCACCTGTGCTGATCGCCTGAATGTTTTCTCTTTAAATCAATTGACTTTTTTCTTCATCCTGCTGCACATTAGATCTTAGACTTATTCCTCCTTCATAACACAGCTTTGTGCCCTTTGGCCAGCCTCTCCCTGTCCCCCCCCTTGACCCCAGCCCCCGGTGACCGTTCTACTGTCTGATGAGTTTGAGTCTTTCACACCCCACATGGGAGTGAGATCACGTAGCATTTGTCTTTCTGTGTCTGGCTTAGCCCATTTAGCTTAGTGTCCTCCAGGTTTATCCATGTTGTCACCAGGGGCGGGATTTCTTTCTTTGTTAAGGCTGAGTAGTATTGCATTGTAACCCTCCTTATCGGTTCATTGTTCAATGGACACGTAGGCTGTTTCCACACCTTGGCTATTGTGAACGATGTTGCAGTGGATAAGCGAGTGCAGGGATCTCTTTGAGGTCCCGGTTTCCTTTCCTTTTGGTATATACCCAAAAGTGGGATTGCTGGATCACATCGTAGTTCTATTTTTATTTTTTGAGGAGCGTCCGTACTGTGTTCCATGGCGGCTGCCCCAGTTTGCATTCCCACCAACAGTTTACGAGGGTTCTCCCCCACCCTTTTTTTTTAAGATTTATTTAATTTTTTCAGAGAGAGACAGAGAATATGAGCGGCGGGGAGGGGGAGGGGGGCACAGAGGGAGAGAGAATCTCAGGCAGACTCCGTTCTGAGTGTGGAACCCGACGTGGGGCTTGATCTCTGGACCCTGAGATCATGACCTGAGCCGCAATCAGGAGTCGGACTCTTCACGGACTGAGCCCCCGGACGCCCTGAGGGCTCCCTTTTCTTCAGCTGACTTTGAGTTTTTAACTTAGCTTCCCCTAAACACTAATAGCTATAAACTCACAGATGTGATATGCTCATTCTATAACTGCTTCCTACATATTAAATTCTCTTTTTTGAAAAGTGTGTCACTATTAAAATTAAAAGCTTTCAGCCACGTCCCAGCTAGACGAGCATGCTGCTGGGGATGGTCCCCTCGCACTGGGAGCACTAGGTCTGTTCCCGATGCCACGGCGGGTGGGAGCGTGGCCCTGTGAACCAGCTGTCAGGGAACCTCACTCTCCTTGAGGGAAGCCTGCTCCGCTCTTACCTCCAGCCCCTCCACCGCCACCTTCTGCCAGCCCCAGGGCAGTGTCCCCGTGGGCCCAGCCTGACACGACCCAGGTCAGGAAGCCTGCCAGATGCCCTGACACCCTCCCCATCTGTCTGGCCAGCTGGATGGCGGCTATCCAGCCTCACGGGCAGGAGCCCTGGGCCCATGCCCTGGCTGACCTGGCCTGGCCCTGAGTTCATTTCTCCCAAAGTGAGGAAAGAGGCCCCTGAATTCTTCCACAGCTGGGAAGTGCCCCAGCTGCTTCTAACACAAGACATGTGGCTCCTTGTAAATGAGGCACCCTGCTGTCATGCAGGGACTTCTGCAGAAGGCGGAAGGACATGGGTCAGCCTCATCCGCCAGGCTCCAGCCGCTGGAATGGCTCAAGTAGACAGACACAATGGGTCATCTGTTTCAGGCCTTCCCAGCACGGTGTCGCCGTCCCAGGGGCATCTGCGGAGACCAGAGTCACCGGGAGCTTGCAAGCTCTGGCAGACCCTGCTCAGGTCTGGCGAGCAGCATCCAGGCTGGAAAGTGGGTGACCAGGTGCCTGGACCGTGGCAGAACTCTGCCTGGGTTCTCTGGGGGGAGCTCAGACGGACAGCTCCAGCCCCTCCTCTTTCAGGGCTCACTGTGAGAGTCAGGGTGAGGGTTCAGGGACATCCAAGGGCTTGCTCATTGCCCACATTCCTCGAGTGACACAGACCTTGGTCTTGAGTCCCAGGATGCTTCCACTGTCCTGTGCAAGCTCCATCCAAGCCTTGCCTCTGTGTCTAAGCTCTGTCTCATTCCTACGGGCAACTTTGCCCCAGGCCACAGTCTGTCTGTCACTCCGGGGCAGCTCTGCCTCCAAAGCCCCCAGCCGGGCATTCCGACTTCCCGCTTCCTCTCTTCCCCCATCCTGAACCCCCTGCAAGAGGAGAGACCCACCTGCCTTCGGCCCAGCTCTCTGCATCCTTCCTCTTTCCCTCCTGGGCCAGCGCCACACCCTGCCTCCCTGCCACCTCCTAGCCCCTCTCCAGCTCTATGCGGAAGGCTCTTGGAAACTGGGGTTGGTGCCCAAGGAGACAGGGCAGGTGGGTGGAGCCTGGCAGGTGGCACCAAGCAGTGTGGCTGGACAGCCACTTTCCAGCCCCTGCATTTACCGGCTGTGCGACTCCAGGAACCCGCTTCTCTTCTCTGCGTTATCACTTCATCCATAAAACAAGGACAGGGCCAGGTGCCTTGGAGCACTGCCATGGGTTCGATGAGCTCATATGTGTGAAAGCACAGGGTGACGGACTCCCGGTAGCACCAAACCAGAGCTGACAGGCAGAGGACTGGAAGGCCAGGACCTTAACATGGAATTCAGAAGTCAGCGCTCAGACCAAAGCCCGTTGCCAATGGATCTACGCTGGGAACGGCCCAGGAGCCTGTTTTAACACAGTAGCACACCTGGGCCCCTCCCGACACCAATTAAATCAGGATCGCTGGGTGGAGGGCCCAGTTCTGTATGTTTTTAAAGCTCCCCAGATGGGGACACCTGGGCGGCTCAGTCGGGGAAACGGCTGCCTTCAGCTCAGGTCTTGTCCCGCATCCAGCTCCTGGCGCAGCGGGAAGACTGCTTCTCCCTCCACCTGCTGCTCTCCCTGCTGGTGCTCTCTCTGACAAATAAATACATAAAATCTTTTAAAAAACAATAATAAAGCTCCCTAGATAGATACACTGTGTAGCCAGGCTGGAGGCCCCCTGCCGTGGGGTCTAAGGCGAGCTGAGGCCAAGAGGTGCTCCGTCTTCTGCTCTAGAGAAATCCAGACCCACCCTGGTGAGGCTTATACGAGATAAGTGTGTCCTCTCCTTCCTTCAGGCCTTCAACACGAGCACTTACTGTGTAGACGGCAGAGTCGGAGGCCCCAAAGATAAAAGGGCACATTAGACACCACGGGTTCCTGATCTCGAAGAGTCAATGCCTAATGGGAACTCCTAGCAGGCCGGAGTGTTGGGAGTGGTGACAGGCGGTGTGGGGGGGCCCTTGGCCTGCGTTTGCTCCCTGTCTAATGCTGCTGTTCGTCTTGGCAGGTTGTGAGGGGCTCTGGGACAACATGAGCTGCTGGCCCTCCTCTGCGCTGGGACTGACTGTGGAAGTGGGGTGCCCCCAGTTCCTGCAGATGCTCACCGGTAGAAACGGTAACCACTCAGCCCGTGGGTCTTGGCTGCGAGGCAGTGGGTGGCCCTCTGGGTGGGGCCTTGGCCTGGGGGCCGAAGAACCTCTGGGGACAGGTGGTGAATGGCACGGTGGGAGGTGGTCCTTGTTGGGGACTGGAGCCCTTGTTTGGGGGTGTGGGGCGGGCTTGATTCACAGGGTCCCAAGGAAGAGGGCCAGGAGGCAATGTACTAAGAAGTGATAAAGGAGACTGGGCTTGCTTCTCTCTGTCCCACATCCCCATGTGGGCCCCCCCACTTCCTTCCATGTTTCTGCCCCCTTAGCAACCAGACCCCTTGCTCCAGCCCCTGGGTCTTGGTCCCACGGTGGCAGAACCTAGCTTTCCAGAACACTTACTTTCTGTGTGTCCATTTTGCCAGGGTCTGCTGATAAACTATGCCCTCCGTCAAAGCCCCTTGCGTCCTGGGTGATCTCTTGCCTGAGGAAGACTGCAGTTTACAAGGATTTTCTTAATATGAGGCAGGGAGGTGGGGAGACTGTCTCAGATGGGATGTTCAGGGACTAACATGGGCTAAAACCCCACCTGCCAGGCATTTTATAAGAACACAGACTCATTTTAACCATCACAACTCTCCTGCCAATCACAGACCTCGTCTCCTCCACTTGACCCTGGAAAGAGCAAAAATAACAGGGAGTTAAGAGGGGTTTAGCACTTTGCCTAAGGTGCACGGCTAGAAGATGGAGAAACTAAGATTCAAACCTAGATTTCTCCGACTTCAAAACCAGTGCCCTGTGCTTGATGCCAGGGTCAAGGTGGGACTACAGCCTTATGGTGGGGGGGGTGCTGATGCTGGGTGGAGGCAAGGTAGTTTCATGGTCTTTGGCCCCTGTCCTCCATGAGGTCATTTAAAGTCTAAATGACCTGACCTGGCCCTGCTGCCCTCTCCCCTTGTTTATGTGGGGCAGAAAACGCTGGCCAATGAGGCCCTTCACAAGAACAAACCAGAAACGATGACTTTACACTAAAACCCACCAGCAACCCAAAGCCAGGTAAGGAAAGGATGACCAATGAGGAAGCCAAGACCATGCAGTGTGGGAGAGGAGTGTAAATTCCTCACTCCATAATTCTCTAGTATGCATGTGCACGCACACACAAACACACACACACACACACAGATCTGGGGAGCACACTGTCCCGCTCAGCCTCCTTGATGCCCAGCATACAGGAACTGCAGGGGACCGGGGAGACGGGTTTGAGTCCCCCTCCTCCACTTACTGCTTGGATAATGCCCACTGCCGAAACAGACAGATGTCCCAAATCTCAAAGCCTTCGTACGTGCAGAGCCTGCCCGCCTGAACTCCAAACCGGGTGCTCCTGATTACCACCAGGCCTGAATACGATCCCGCTTCGCCCACGTTGCCTCTGCCAGAACTCAGTCATGTGGCGACACTGACCTGCAAGGGACGTGGGAGAGTGTGGTCCAGCCAGGTGTCCGTCTCTGAGGCCTGAGAGCCCAAGTAACTCATTCTCAGCCTTGATTTTCTCATCTGGAAAAAGGGGGGAATAAACAGGACCCGTCTATAAGACTGTGCTTGGAAATGAATTTTAAAAATCTCCATTTGTCCTTTCTTTCCCTCTCTTCTCCCTTCTTGCCTCCCGCCCCCCAACACACGCCTGCACACATGTGCCAGCAAACTTACCAACAGTCTTTTTCTCCCAGCGTGACCCTTCTGTGTCTATGTCTGGGGTCCACGGAGCTCCCGACACATGAAATTAATCCACACGTAGTTGACCTGCAGCAACAGGCTGGTCAGGTGCAAGGCCAGGACCAGATCCTGGACTCCCGGTCCAGTGCTCCTCCCTTGTTGACCAAGCTCTTCTGTTGGAGGGACTTGAAGCTCCCCTCCTTTCCCAGCCTTCCCTCCGCAGCCCAGAGTGCAGGGCCTCGGCCTCCCCCATCTCCTCCTACCTTTCTTTAGAGGGGCCAGGCAGAGCCATGCTCCTGGCCAAATCCATTCCAATCAATTGCTAGAACGCCTTCATGCCTCATTAACTAGTAGCCTACTGCCTCCTTTTTGAGGATCCGCAACCCTTTAATTGCTCAAGAACCCCCGGAGTTCACCCAGGAGTGCAGTTCCAGGTCTACACGCTGTGGTCGAGTAGGCTGGGGTGGTACGCCTACCTCTGCTGCCACATGGTGTCGCTGTGGGGCTGCAGGAGCCACCCGTCTACCAGTCCACTGGGGGACCCTGCTGGCTAGTGCTCATGGCTTGTTGGGGGGCAGTGTCACCCCCCTCCCCACCCAAGGGCCACTCTGTTCATACCCAGCCCCAGACCCGGGCACCAGCCAGTCCAGGAGGACGGGTCAGGACCAGTCCAGCCTCAGTTAGCCACCAAGAACCATCTTCCTACCACCTTTTGCTTCCCCAAAGATCCCAGCCCCCTGGTCTCCTCTCAGGAAGGAGGGCTTCTCTCAGTGATATCTCACAGGATTCCAGCCCAACCCAGGGAGGAGTGCCCGGCAAGGACAGTCTGGTGTTTTGCACTGACCCTTCCTTCTGAGAGAAGAAAACAATAATAATAAATTATTTCCCAGGGCACCCACTACACGGGCCCACACAGGATGGTCATGCATGTGACCGGAGAAACTGCAGGCTGGAATCTGCCCCCAGATATTTTTCTGTGTGTGCCAAGGTCTAGAATGTTCCCTCCAGGACGCATTCCTTTGATTCTTAATGGGTCACTGGTCTTCCAGAGTTCCTTGTTAGAAAACACACTTCCCAGGCAGGGTCAGGCCTTGGCCTTGCCCTTCTATCTTGGGATTGGAGCCTTAACGCAGCAGAGGGTCCTAACCTGATGAGGGTCCTGGAGCCTTTTGAGAACTGGAGAAAAGCTTTGGACTGGCTCTTCCCCAAACTGTACATATTTATGCACAGAGGCCCTCGAGGCGTACATGGACCTGAACCCGGGTAAGGAAGGACCCCTGTCCTGTTAGGAATTAACCGCAGGGGAAGTGGGGGGGTTGACGGGACTCCAGAGAGAGCCAGCCCTTGTCCCCTCTGCGGTTCTGCCAAGGGCCCGGTCAGCACAGGGCCCCGCCTTGTTAGCACACCGGGCGCCTGTAGAAATCTTGCCCCCCCTCCTGAATGCCATGCCTCCGAGCCCCACCACCGCTGGTCAGTTTTGGAAAGGCTGAGAGGAGGAGGGACTCACCCTGTGGTGCTCGCTGGGCCGGGCACCAGGCTGGGCACTTCCTGGTGCTGTCTGTTCCCTGCTCCGTCCCTCGGTGTGGGTGGTTCTTGTCACTGGGCACAGAGAAGTGATGTACGTAAGCTCACACCCAGATGACCAAGAGGCAGGGCTGGGTTTCCCACTCAGATCCGGCTACTTGGAAACCTGTGCTCCAGGTCTCAGGAGCCTTCAGGGGCCGGGCATATCTCGATCCGGAAGGCAGAGATCTCCTGGGGCTAGAAGCTGCCCCTGGACCACAGGGAGAGGGCCAGGCGGGAGGGAGGCACAGAGAAGGGTGGCATCCTGGCTGGGCCCTGTTGCCCAATCGTGGGCCTTGGTTTTCTTATCTGGAAAATCAGCTAGCAGGATCTCCCTCACGGAGTGCTATGAGGATTGGATCAAAATCTGGAAATTAGCCTAGTGGCTGGTTCTAGAAATGCCAGCCACAGTTCTCGCTCGAGTTCAGCGGAACCCGTTTGACCCTGAACGCTGTGCACCAGTGGTCCAGACCCGAGGCCTGTACGAGAGGAGCATGCGAGGCCCAGCCGGGTGGCTACGGCCGCTGGAGAGGGTACAAATTAGAGCAGAGGGGGTGTCAGAGCTCCTAACTCCAGGGCTGTCCCCTGAGCCCCCGCCACACCCGCCGCAGTCAGATCCTGGGGCCAGCCCTTGGCCCTCCTCTGCTGCCTGGAGTAAAGGATGCCGCTGGGCCAGGCAGGCTGCGGACTCCTCCTGGGGGCTTCCTAAGATTTCCTTCTTGGCGGCAGCTCCCCTTCCCCAGTCTTCGGGTTCCTGCTGTAAAAGCTCCTTGTGGGCAAACTTCCCTGTTCCTTTACAGAAGCGTTTACAGCGGGCTCTTGATCTCCACTCAGTTGCTTTTCTAGCCCACCAGCCAGCAAACAGAGGTGCTAGGGCTCTGGGTAGGCACGGAGCCCTGGGGAGCTCATCGCTGCTAGGGGAGGCGGGGAAGCCAGCCACCTCTGTGCGAGGGGCGTGGGACTTGACCTTGCCCTTGTGCTGGAGGCGAATGCACACAAACGCGGGGGGGTGTGGCCAGAGGGCTGCGAACTCCTTCCGCTCCGGAAGGGGCAGCCCCCTGGAAACCAGACCACAGTGCTGCCGGCTGCCCTGGTGGTGGTTTTCAGGGACTCAGGTGAGATTTGAAACAGAACTTCCTTGGTGCGGCAGTGGCACCGAGAGCCTGAGGACATTTCACTATGGGAACCATAGTGAATCTCGCCAACCATGCCAGGTTCTTGGGGAGCCCAGCCATTAAATGGCAGCGGGACCTGGGATCGGGATAAGCAGGAGAAAGAAAGGGGATCAGTACGTAGTGTGTGGCTGAGAGCGAGGGTCCGAGACCCCGGGGTTCAAATCCCATTTCTTCCATTTCCTGTGCTGTGATCTTAAGCAGATTATTTAACTGCAGTGTGCCTCAGTTTCCCCAACTGTAAAATGGATGCAGTATTTACATGTTATAATGTATTTTCCTCTAAAAGTAACTGCCTAGTTCATAGTCTTGTTAGGGTTAGAGGAGTTGCTACTTGTCGCAGGCTTAGAGCAGTGTCTGGACATAGTAATCCCCAGGTGTTACCATAGTAGAGCACAGGATTTTGTAATGGAGCAGATACACGATCCTTCGAGAGTGAGATCAGTGGTTTTTTGTTGGGGGTGTACAATCAAAATCGCTCGGGACTGCTGTCCTTGAGCACGACATTTGGCATCATATGAGACACTGTAATCCCTTGAAAGAGTACTGGTGTCCTACCAGGGCGAAGGTTTATATTTATCTCCTGTGAACACCCAGGGGGTCAGGGAGCAGCCCCTGTTTTGGGAAAACCCACAAAAAGCCAGAAGTGGCCCCTCAGCCAGTGGGGGGTGGAGGATGGGCAGGGGAAGTCCCCCCTGGAGTGCCAGGGACCTTGATGCTGAGATTGGAGCCCAGGAAGGAAAGGTGGGGGGTGGGGTGGGGTGGCAATGGACAGACCCAGGGTGAGGCCATAGTGCCACGGGGTGGGACCCCTGGAGTGGGGCTGGGCCTGGGGACAGCCAGCTGGGCTGGGGAGCAGTGACCGGAAGCTCTGCAGGGGCGTGGGTCCAGTGGAGGAGAGCTGCTCGGACCATAGGGTTCTGTGATGTGTGCAGCGCCGGCCCCGTCTGTGGAGGCCTGTGTCTGGCACAGAGGGACGTGGGGTTGGGCAAGGCTGTGGGACCCCGAGAGGAAGGAAAGTAGTGCTTGGAGGCTGAGCGGGGTATTAGTTCAGAGCCGGCCTGCTTCATAGACCGAGGCCTCGGGGTCCTCGGGTCTGTCTCTCTCTCACCTGTGCACACAGGTCTTCATCTTTGGCCTTTCTAGGGCTATCTCCCTACGTTCCCTTCCCGGCCACTTCTTTTTTTTTTTTTCCTAAGATTTTTATTTATTTACTTAAGAGACAGCGAAAGTGAGAGAGATCACAGAGGGAGAGGGAGAAGTAGGCTCCCCGCTGAGTGGAGAGCCTGATGCAGGGCTCGATCCCAGCACACTGAGGCCATGACCTGAGCTGAAGGCAGACGCTTAACCAACTGAGCCACCCAGGTGTCCCTTTCCCGCCCGTTTTTACTGACCATTAACGTATTCTTCAGGGATTGGCTGGGCCAATTGGGAGCTGACTGTGTGGTTCAGAGGAAGGGAGCTGGAGCGAGCGACAGGGAAGTGGCAGGCGGCCCCTAAGGTGTGGCTGAGGGTTCGGGACCCCAGGCCATCCGTCCCCGGTCCCCACTGCTCACCTGCAGGATGCTTGGCCCCCACAGGTTCCATGTTTCGAAACTGCACACAGGACGGCTGGTCGGAAACCTTCCCCAGGGCTGACCTGGCCTGTGGAGTTAACGTGAACGACTCATCCAATGAGAAGCGGGTAAGCCTGTCTGCCCCTCTTTCTGGGCTGGGGGTCTGCTGGGTGAGAAGATGGAGTAGAGCCAGCCCCAGGTCAAGATCAGGGGACCGGGAGCTGCTCCTGTCACCCACCCCACCTGACTCATCATCCAGGGTTCGGGGGGCCTGCCTCACTGCCCTGGTTGTCAGCCCGGAGGGGGTGTTCTAAGGACCCCAGGCACAGTGAGAGCTGCCCTCTGTCGCCACGAGACTGGGGGTGACTTAGTCATGAAAGCGAAAGAGAAGCACCGTGGTGGCTAGATGCCTGGAGCCGGGCTGGTGAGTCTGAACCCTGACTGTGACCTTGGTGGGGGTGGGAGGACTTAATTTCTCTGTGCCTCAGTTTCTCCATCAGGCAAATGGGGCTGGTCATGGTTCTGACCTCACAGACTTGCCAAGAGAACCAAACGAAGTAATCTGGGGGAGTGCTGAGAAGGGGGACCAAGGTGGAGACTCAAGTTTCTTCCCTCCTGGGGCTTGTCACCCAGCTGGGGACACACATGAGGTCTTCAGGTCTGGCCAGAGCAGGGTACTTTTATTTTATTTTATTTTATTTTATTTTATTTTATTTTATTTTATTTTATTTTATTATTTTATTTTATTTATTTTTGAAGATTTTATTTATTTTTTGAACAGAGAGAGACAGCCAGTGAGAAAGGGAACACAAGCAGGGGGAGTGGGAGAGGGAGAGGCAGGCCCCCCGTGGAGCAGGGAGCCCAATGTGGGGCTCGATCCCAGAACCCTGGGATCATGACCTGAGCCAATGGCAGACACTTAATGGCTGAGCCATCCAGGCGCCCCAGAGCAGGGTACTTTAATAACGAGACCCAGCAAGGATTGATCAGTGGGTACAGATGGTTTTGGAGGAGTGGATGGGCTCTGACCCCTGCAGGTGACCATTTCTATCACTGACTTATATGAGGACAGGAAGTTCATGTGATCACATGGCAAAGTCCATAAAATTAAGAGAGAACGTTCTTATGGTGGGTGGCAGCACAGCGGTTCGAAAGGATACTCTGGGCTGCAAGGAACAGAAATTTCCAACTTGCCTAATAAACAGACGTGGCTCATGTAACTGGGGGTGCAGAGAACAGGCTTCAGAACTCTTTCATAAAGCAGCACTAACAAACTGCGAAAGGACCGGGTTCTTTCCATTTCTCCTCCTGCTATCCTGTGGGCTTCTTCTCGAGGCTGCCACCTCTCTCGATGTAGGATGGCTTCCATTAGTGATGACAGCCACAGACTCCCCCGTGCCTGCTTGTCTGACTTCCTATGGCTTCTTCCCAAAAGCAAGAAACCTTCTTCACCCAAACCCCAGCAAGCTTGTCCTCGCAACTCACTGGCCCAAAGTGACTTGAGCCTCCCCCCTCCCTGAACCATCCCTGGCAGAGGGATGGGGTACAGGATTTGCCTTGGCCAGTGGTTCTCAAACCTTTTGGCCTTGGGACCTTTTATACTCTTTTTTTTTTTTTTTATTAATAATGATTTTTTATTATATTATGTTAGTCACCATACAGTACATCCCCGGTTTTCGATGTAAGGCTCGATGATTCATTAGTTGTGTATAACACCCAGTGCACCATGCAATATGTGCCCTCCTTACTACCCATCACCGGTCTATCCCATTCCCCCACCCCCTCCCCTCTGTAGCCCTCAGTTTGTTTCTCATAGTCCATAGTCTTTCATGTTTCATTCCCCCTTCTGATTACCCCCCCTTTCTTTATCCCTTTCTTCCCCTACTGATCATTCTAGTTCTTATGTTCCATAGATGAGAGAAATCATATGATAGTTGTCTTTCTCTGCTTGACTTATTTCACTAAGCATTATCTCCTCCAGTGCCGTCCATGTTGTAGCAAATGTTGAGAACTCATTCTTTCTGATTGCTGAGTAATATTCCATTGTATATATGGACCACAACTTCTTAATCCAGTCATCTGTTGCAGGGCATCTCGGCTCCTTCCACGATTTAGCTATTGTGGACATTGCTGCTATGAACATTGGGGTGCATATGGCCCTTCTCTTCACTACGTCTGTATCTTTGGGGTAAACACCCAGTAGTGCAATGGCTGGATCATAGGGTAGCTCAATTTTTAACTTTTTAAGGGACCTCCACACTGTTTTCCAGAGTGGCTGTACCAACTTGCATTCCCACCAACAATGTAGGAGGGATCCCCTTTCTCCACATCCTCTCCAACAATTGTTGTTTCTTGCCTTGTCTATTTTTGCCATTCTAACTGGCGTAAGGTGGTATCTCAGTGTGGTTTTGATTTGAATTTCCTTGATGGCTAATGATTTTGAACATTTTTTCATGTGTCTGTTAGCCATTTGTATGTCTTCATTGGAAAAGTGTCTGTTCATATCTTCTGCCCATTTTTTGATTTGTTTATTTGTTTCTCGTGTATTGAGTTTGAGAAGTTCTTTGTAGATCTTGGATACCAGTCCTTTATCTGTAGTGTCCTTTGCAAATATATTCTCCCATTCCGTGGGCTGCCTCTTAGTTTTTCTGACTGTTTCCTTGGATGTGCAGAAACTTTTAATCTTGATGAAGTCCCATAAATTCATTTTATCTTTTGTTTCTCTTGCCTTTGGGGATGTGTCATGAAAAAGGTTGCTTTGGCTGATGTCGTAGAGGTTGCTGCCTATGTTCTCCTCTAGAATTTTGATGGATTCCTGTCTCACATCGAGGTCTTTCATCCATTTGGAGTTTATTTTTGTGTATGGTGTGAGATAGTGGTCAAGTTTCATTCTTTTGCATGTAGCTGTCCAATTTTCCCAGCACCATTTATTGAAGAGACTGTCTTTTTCCCACCGGATGTTTTTTCCTGCTTTATCAAATATTAGTTGCCCAAAGAGCTGAGGGTCCATTTCTGGGCTCTCTATTCTGTTCCATTGGTCTATGTGTCTGTTTTTGTGCCAGTACCATGCTGTCTTTGTGATCACAGCTTTGTAGTACAGCTCGAAATCCGGCATTGTGATGCCCCCAGCTTTGTTTTTCCTTTTCAACAGTTCCTTGGAGATTCGGGGTCTTTTCTGGTTCCATACAAATTTTTCTGGTTCCATACAAATGGACCTTTTATACTCTTAAGAATTATTGAGGATTCCAAGGAGCTTTTGGTTTTGTGAGTTACGTCTATTGAAACCACATCAGAGACACTGTTGGCTTAGACACATCAGCCGGGGAAGGACAGAGCCCAGGACCTTAACCATGATATTCGTCCAAGGTTGAAACTGTAAAATCCCAAAACAAGGAGCTGAAATTTAACAAAGGTAAATGCAAAGTGTGGACTTAACTCAGAATATGAATTGGCCAAAAATAGTGGGAAGGAGACCTACTTTGGTGTCAGCTCACATAAAAAATTTAAAAAATTACAATCCCTAAGATCAGAAAGGTTTGCAGGCTGTGTGATTTACTGTTGCCTAGATGCTGGTCCACAAGCTTCGTCTTCTACTTTGAGATTTGAATCCTCCTGTCTCTGATTGTTGAAATGTCTTTTCTCTTCTAATCAACTGATGATGGAAACGAGCACTTGTTGGCTGTCTTTTTTCAATGTCCTTACTTCATACATGCTGCTCTCTTCACCAACAAAAGCCCACAGTGGACTCAGATTAGCAGAAAGGACCAGGCTGCTGCTTGGGTAAATAAAATGGGGTTTGCTTACCTCGAGCAGAGGTTGGCACACTATGGCCCTTGAGCCAAATCCAGCCCACCACCTGCTTTTGCAAATAAAGTTTTATTGAGACATGGCTACGGCCATTTGTGCTACAAGAGCAGAGCTAAGTAATGGCAAGAGCCCAAATGGCACTCAAAGTCTAACACATTTATTACCTGTCCCTTTACAGAAAAAGTCTGCTGACCCCTCATCTAGAGGATGCAGAAGGAAGGTGGCCCAGTCAGGACACACAGCAGAGAGACAGGCAGCTTGACCCAGGACAGACAGCAGTGAGGCTACGGGACCCCGAGCTTCCTGGGCGGGTGACGCCATTGCAGATGGGGAGAGCAGGTGCATTGAGGGCACATCAGGCCTCCTGGGAGCAGGGCTGTTTCTGGATCAGAACTTACACACGTAATGCAGGGACAAGTGCAGCTGGCTGGCGTCCTGAGGGTTCCCTGGCAGACAATCAAACCAGCCGCAGGACAGTGCAGAGATTCAGCCCGAACGCCCCATACTTGTCACCCCGTGCCTCCCCATGCTGTCACCGACTATCCCAAATCTGCTTCTGAACTGTCACCTGCAACACCAGGTGGTCCTAGGAGTGAGGCTCACGCCCTCAGGTCTGGGGCTCTAATTTCCTGACAGTTGACTGCTCTTCAATGTCTCAAAGTCTAGGCACCATGAATCTAAGGCAACCTACTGTCCTTTCGGCTCTCTCCTTCATTCCTGAGAGGCGGCTCCTGGCTTCTGGGATCACAGTCACACCAGTGGGGAAGCTCAATGTCACATGGCAGCCATCCTATCAAAGGCCGCCTCTTGCTCTCAGAAAATTTGTGGTCACTCTGAGTCACATTTCTTTCTGGTAGCTTCCTCCCCCCAGAGCTCACACGCTGGGTCTTATGCCTCTACCTGTCAATTGTTCTAATACTTTTCTTCCCTAGGTTTGCTTGTTTGTTTCCTCGGGGTGTAATGTGCCCAGTTTTTTCATGCACTCTTCCCTTCTGCGGAAACATTCCGGTGTATTAATGTGCCTCTTAAAATAGCATGCCCAGAACTGGACGAAACACTCCGAATGTTCCGATGTTGCCTGCTGTCCCACAGCACTCCATTATTGTAACTGAGAATAGGCCTAATTTTTTTTTAGCAGCTCCTTTATACCTCATACTTTATACCGCGATCTTGGACCCATGATTTGTGTTGAAGGGAGGATGATGGGGGGTGGGGGTGGGGGGTGGAGGTGGGAAAAAATTAACATCCTCTGAGTGTCTTGTAAGCGCCAGGCATTGTCTAGATACACGACCTGATACTTTATCTGTTCTTCCGACAAGCCTGCAAGGTAGATATTATCCCCATTTTGCAGATGAGGAATCTGAGGCTCAGAGAAGTTAAGTAATTTGCCCAAGGTCACACAGCTGGTGAGTAACAGTCCTGGGTTTGGAAACCTTGTCTCTCGGCTCTGAAGCCTGCATTCTTTCCCTGCAGTACACTTCTTAACACCACGGAGCTGGGGCCATTTGAACCTCAAGGTCATTTTCATATGAACAGCTGTCAGCAAGTTTTCCCCAAATACTATTCTTGTGCCTGTTTTTTTTTTTTTTAATTAATTACCTTTTTCTTCTGGTTGTAAAATAGTACTTACCCACTGGAGAGAAATGAAAAGTGTAGAAAAAATACAAATGAAAATAACAACTTTGTCCACAAACTTATCACCCAAAGTTAACCATTATTAACCTCTAACACATCTTTTTACAGTCATGAGGTCTATGCATGTATGAGATTGAATCACATGAAATGGCCGGTATTCAATCATTTGACCTACAAAAAAGGACAATTTCATGTAATTCAACCTAATACAGACAGCAGGAATCATACTGTACATGTAAAATTTGTATTTTGCTTTTTCGCTTAACATTACATTCTTAGCACCTGCTGACATCTTTTAAAACTCCTGGTAAGCAGCATTTTAATGGTGGCAAACATGAAACTAACGATTTAAAGTAATTTAGTTGATCGTTCTATTGTTGGGCATTTGAGTGTTTTCCATCACAAATCATCTGTGATAAACATCTTGATGTATAAATATGCTTTTCCTTTTGCGCTTCTTTATTCGTGTGTGTGTACATATGTGCTTTTTTCTTAGAATTAATTCCTAGAGGTAGAAGGGAGGTCAAAAGGAATGCATATTTCAAAGGTTCTTGATACATGCTACTTTCAGGAGAGATCGAAGCAATTTTTGCTCCCACTCTACCCTCAGCTGCATAGAATATTATTGCCTTTAAATATTTGTTCATTTGGTTGGGAACAGATGGTATAGCATTATTGGTTTAATTCTTTGATTTCTTTGATTTGACTCTTTTTAAGGCTGTCGCACAATTTGATTTTTTGAACCTAGAAGATGCAAGTTTTACATTTATCTTTGTATGTCACCTTCTTCCATCCCACTGAGATCTTTCTGAATCAAAGACGAGGCAGCACTGTGAAGTGGCTGTTGGTTGCATTAATGTGAGTGCAGAGTAGAGAGCAGGGCAGGCGATGCTGACTCTACTCCCGGGTCAGAGAATACACTGGAGCTTTCCAGCTAGCGGTTCTGGGTGCCTTATTTAGGAAGGACGTTGACAAACCAGAGCATGTAACTTGAGCAGAAGGGTGAAGAACTGTGGAAAGAGATTGAAGGCAGGAAAAATATAATGCTGAGGCTATATTTGAGAGACAAGCAGGTAGAATAGCTGTATTAGGAAATGACAGATCTCTCTGTACGATATTTGCAGCTCTTCTAGAAGTCCAAAACTATTCCAAAATGAAAGATTTATTTTAAAAAATAACAATAGGCCTTAGATATGGACAAATTCTATTTATTTCAAGTGGCTCCAGAAGAAGGTCCAATAGGTGTAATTTAAAAGTAATAGATTTTATGATTTCTCTCATCTATGGAACATAAGAACTAGGATGATCGGTAGGGGAAGAAAGGGATAAAGAAAGGGGGGGTAATCAGAAGGCGGAATAAAACATGAGAGACTATGGACTCTGAGAAACAAACTGAGGGCTTCAGAGGGGAGGCGGGTGGGGGAATGGGATAGACCGGTGATGGGTAGTAAGGAGGGCACGTATTGCATGGTGCACTGGGTGTTATATGCAACTAATGAATCATCGAACTTTATATCAGAAACCGGGGATGTACTGTTTGGTGACTAGCATAATATAATAAAAAATCATTTAAAAAATGTAATAGATTTTAGCTTCACATGAGAAAAAATTATCTAGTCTTTTGCTCCGTTGTCTACCAGATGACTTCCTCAAAAGGCGGTGAGCCTGTATCCCTTGGGGGTACTCAAGCAAAGGCTCGAATTCAGGGTGATGGTAAGGGGCGCTACGCATGGGGTCGTAGTTTGAGTTGGCGTAAGATGACCCCCGAGATCTTTTCCAAAGCCAAGGTGTTCCGAGTCTAGGAACGGAGGTGCGTGGAGCACAGCACTCGGTATCGAAAGATCGAGCTGCCCGAGCAGGTCCGCTCGAGGCAGAAAAAAGCCCAGCCAGCCGGTGGGAGGGGCTGAGACACGCCTGTCTCTGCAGCACGAGTACCTGCTGAAGCTGAAGGTCATGTACACCGTGGGCTACAGCTCCTCCCTGGTGATGCTCCTGGTGGCCCTCAGCGTCCTCTGTGCTTTCCGGTGAGAACACATTGCCAGCTCTCTGTCTCCCCAGCCTTCCGCAGGCACAGAAGTTAGGTCTCTTTAAATTACTCGGGCCAGAGAAAGGAAGGTCTGGGTGGGCCACTCGGTGACCTCTTGATCTACCCCTTCCCTGTGGCCCAAACACTGATGTTCCTGTGACCTTGTTCATACTTTTATTCATGCCAGTCACTGAGCGTAACTAGGAACTTACCGCAGCCGTCGCACATGCGCTATTTGTAATTTTCACACAGTGCTCTAAGATAAGTATCGTTACCCCCGTTTTACAAGTGTGTTAGCCAGACTCTTGCTTGCAAGAAACAGAAATCCACTTTAAAACAGTTTAAGTAAACAAAGGCGACCCGATCCCCATAATTGACAAGGTCGGGGGTACCTGGCTTTAGGAATGTCTGGATCTAGGTGCTCGAAGGTGTCAGCAGAACTAGGTCTGTCTCTCTCTCTTTCTTCAGTCTGCATCGGCCTCATCCTCAGGCAGGCTCTGTGCAGGGGTGGCAGAGACAACCGGCAGCAGCCGCAGGGGTACATTCCACCTGCTCGGCCACACCAGGACAAAGAGAGCCTCTTCCCCATTAATTGCAATCAAAGTCCTGGGGTGGGGGGTGGGGGGGATCTCATAGGCGGGGCTTGGGTCACATGCTCAACCTGAGCGTGTCACGGCAGCCAAGGGTGGAGTGCTCTGATTGGTCAGGCCTTTCGGCAGGGTGGGAGGATGGAGTCACGCCCTCCCGGAGCTGAAATGCCCTGTAAGAAAGCCTGTTTCTAGCACCAGATGACAGACAATGAGTAACAGACTTCTGACCTCTCCCGCAAATGAGGAGATTAGGTCTCTGAGGCTTGCCAGAGGTCCCGGTCGTCTAGCCCCCCGTGGCCCCGCATTCTCTCCCTCCAGGAGGCTCCACTGCACTCGCAACTACATCCACATGCACCTTTTTGTGTCCTTCATCCTGCGTGCCCTGTCCAACTTCATCAAGGACGCTGTGCTCTTCTCCTCGGACGACGTCGCTCACTGTGATGCCCACAGGGTAACATGCCTGCGTGCCCCAGAGTGTGGCCAGGCCTGCCCACCTTCCCCAGCCCAACTCGGGAGATGGTGGTGGCCCCCTCGCTCTTCCCCCAAGTCCCAGCTGAGGCTGCACTTGATGCCTAGAGGAGAGGGGCCAGTGCTGGGGCTGAGCCAGGGAGTCTGGAGAGAGTCCCATGTCTCCACGTGCACAGTCTGGGTCATGTATGAGAGCAGCTTGTCAGGAAGCCCCTGGGGGCCTCCCTTCAACTCCCAGCGTCCAGGAGTGGCTTAGCCACTCTGTCAGTTAGATACATAGCGACGCTCGTCTTTTCCCTCCACCTGCCAAGTCCCAGCTGTGGACAGATGGCCAGGCCTAAAGAGGGTTGAGGTTGGGTGTAGAAAGAAAAGTGAGAGCATATGCCCGTGTGTCTGCGAACACAGGTCTGTAGTAAAACAATTGTTTGGTTAAATCTAACCCCCTTCCTCCTTCTGAATGCTCAGATGACTCTTAATTCTTTGCTTTATTGTTCTGTGTATCAGTTGGGAACCCCTTTTGCTGCATATACCAGAAAACCGTACATCAGTGGCTTAAACAAATGGGGGTTGTTTCCCACATAAGCAGTCCACAGATGGGCAATCCAGAGGTGGCACAGTGGCTCCATGATGCCCTGGTGGACACAATCATTTTCCCTCTTTCTGCTCCAGCGTGCTTGATGCCATGCTTTGCACCGCTTGTTTACAACATGGCTGCTGCAGCCCCAGGCCTCACATCCATGTTCCAGTCAAGAAAGAGAGTCAGGGTTAAACAGTTTTTGTCTTTGGGCAGCTTTGCCTTTTTAGGGTAGGAAAGAATGGCTGCCCCAAGACACCTATCTATATCTCATTGTCTAGAACTGTGTCATGTGACCACACCGAACTGCAAAGGAAGCTGGGAGATGGAGTTTTTACCATCACAGTGTCCGTAGCAGAGGCAAACAAGGGAGAAAGGGATTGGAGATTGAGTTTGGTTCGGTCAACCTCCCTGTCACTTCCCACCACTCACTCACATCTATAATTCCTTACAGCTCTGTTAAGTTTATTGTTTATAGTTGTGTGTGTGTGTGTGTGTGTGTGTGTGTGTGTGTGTGTTTTCTGACTCAAACTGAATCTCCCTTCGGGATACTGGCAGGATGAAGTGAGAGCACCAGAGTGAGAGTCAGAAGGCTTAAATTCAGGCCCCCCACCTCACTGTCCGGCAGCGTCCCGCAGGGAACCTTCTTGGGTTCCACTAAACATCAGACTCCCGAGCCAGCCACGGGCCCTGCCCAGAATCCAAGTCTGTGGGCAGCCGTAGGGCAGGAACCACAGCTGGCCAGCAGGGCAGCACTGGGCCCTCCTCCTCTGTGGGAGTGACCTCCACGTACCCATGTAGCAGCCCTCAGGCCATCCCAGAAGCTGTCCTCTCCCCAGGGGACAGCTCGGTGAAAGGAAAGGCGACCCTTGTCACATGGGAATGGTTGCCTTGCTGGCATGGAAGCCTTGTGCCCCACAAGTCTCCAGGCACAGCCTCTGGTGATCCCTGCAAGAAACATGCCTCTACCAAGTCACCACGTCAGGCGAGGCCAGCACTGGCATCTGCATCTGGTAGTTAGAGGCCTCCAGAACAGACACAGTGTGCCAGTCAGGGGCCATTTTCACTATAATCAATGTTGCCTCCTAACATAATTGGTATGTCCCTTCTTCATCTGTTTCCGGGGAAATAGCTTGGAAAGGATTTTGTTAATCCTTTGCTCAGAAATCCCTTTCCTTCTCCTGGCCCGTGCGCTCATGCGCAAAGGAGGAACTCGGGCGCTGGGCCCTACCCGACACCGCTTTGTAGCTGGCAGTCGGTTCCAGGGTTTGCATGCACTGCCCGCTTCTCTGATGGCCCATCAGCCTTCTTGGCTGAGCCTGCTGGCAGGTGGACTTCCACCCTCTAGAGAACTCTGCAGGCCTGGGTTCTGAGGGTGGACGGCCACAGGGGATGGCCAGGAGCCCCCAGAGACTCGCTCTGCGACCTGACCCCTACCACGTCCTGTCACATCCTTCCGGGGAGGCCGCGGGAGGGAAGCCCGCTGTCGCCCAGCCTGGGGCTCACCTGCCTCTCTCTGTCCAGGTGGGCTGTAAGCTGGTCATGGCTTTCTTCCAGTACTGCATCATGGCCAACTACGCCTGGCTGCTGGTGGAAGGCCTCTACCTTCACACGCTCCTCGTCATCTCCTTCTTCTCTGAAAGGAAGTGCCTCCAGGGATTTGTTGCCCTCGGATGGGGTATGTTTCTCCGTGGGTGTAACGGCTGGGGTACGTGGGAAAAGGCACTGAGCCAGAGGATTTGGTTTCTAGCTCCAGCCCCACACTCAGTTAAGTTAGTTAACCTGTCAAATCTTAGGCAAGATACTTCAACTTCCTTAGACATTCCATTCATAGATTTTCATTCTCGCTTCCTTTCTAAATCAGTTAGGGTACTTTTGACTGTAGGTATGAGAAAATCTGGCTTGATCAGCTTTAAACATAAAAGAAAGCAATTGGCTCATATATCTGAAAAGTCCAGGGATCACCAGCTTCAGGTGAGGCTGGATCCAGCAGCTCAACACCGTTTCTTTGTGCCTTTCTACTTCGCCTTCTGTAACATCAGCTTTCTCATTAGACTGGTGCTCCCAGTGTAACTGCCAGCAGATTCTGGGCTACCAGCTTCCTTGTTGTATCTAATGAGAGAAAAAGTCACGTCCCAGCATTCCCAACAAATACTCTGAGGTTCACTCTGATCAGACCAGCTTGTCTCAGACACATCTTGAACCAATCACAGAGGCCTGTGTGAATGGAATACACTGATTGGCTTAAGCTACTCAGACCACACAGCTTCCCAAAGGAATTTCAGGGTTCATTTGTAGAAAGGAGGGGAAATGGTAGTAAGATAGCCAGCTGCAAGCCCTATTCCATCTCTTCCCCCTTTCCATTCTGATCAGTGGAGATGATAACTCCATTTCTTGAGCCCTTACTATGAGCACAGCACTCTACCTGCATTATTTAATTGCCTCCACAGCCTCCAGAGGCCCTTCAAAGAAACCTGCTCAAAGACAGGATGTGATATGCTCGTCTCACACTGTAGACAAGGGCAGACCCAGCATTCAAACCAAGACTTGTCTGTTTCCAAAGGCCCCTTAACTCTTATTCTGCCATTAACAAACATCCATCCATCCATCCATCCATCCATCCATCCATCCATCCATCCATTGTTCATTTGATAAACATACGTAAGTTACCCACTGGGTTCTAGAAAGATAGCCAGGTTCCTCTGAGTGACTCATATGCCTACAGGGATAGTCATGTGTACCAGCCATTAATTTCATTTGCTTTCTTCTTAGTGCCTTTAATTAAGAAATGCCCCTGCCAGGAAAGCCCTGTCTTTTCTGCTTGTCTAAATCCTTCCGCGCAAGGGCCCTATCTTCTCACATCAGGGAAGTCACCTGAGCTGCCGGAGCTGACCGAGCCCTCCTATAGACCTTGGCAGCCTGATTAGCACATGACCCTTGGCCCGCGGGAGCTGTGGGGCTCTGCAGATCTTAGGATTTCTGCAGGGGACAGTAGTCCCAGAGTACTGGGGGACCAGGGACCTGCCTTATTCAGTTGACCTCCAAAAAAGGACCCAGTTTGGAACCTTGTTCACTAACCACTCCCAGATCTGCCAGGATCTTGTCATATGAATATAGGCAGTTTCATTATCTCTAATATCAGGATCACAATTTATTCAACTTTCTTCGAGCATTTCTTTGTGCTCAGTGGGGCTTCTAGAGATTACAGAAACAAAAACAGTTCCATCATTCAAAGGGGTCGTTGTCTAGTGGGGAGACAAAATTGCATTGCGACTCTCCGTCAAGGATTTTTTGGAGGGCTTATTTTATTTTAATTTAATTTTAAAGATTTTATTTATTCATTTGAGAGAAGAGAGAGCACAAGCTGGCGGGGAGGAGCAGAGGGAGAAGCAGGCTTCCTGCTGAGCAGGGAGCCCAACACTAGGCCGATCCCAGGACCCTGGGATCATCACCTGAGCCGAAGGCAGACGCTTAACCGACTCAGGAGCCCCTCGGATTGTTAGGAAGCGTTTAAGTGAGATCATGAGAGCCTTCCTTTCTTTCTCAAATATTTATTGAGCATCTGCTATATGCCAGGCCCTGGGGGTGGAACAGCGCAGAAAACAGTGGTTTCTCCCCTCCTGGTCTCTCCACCTGCACAGCCCCAAGGACTCCATGAAGGAACTCAGGAAGGCGTAAATTTTTCCGTCTGGGAGAAGCCTTTCTCTTGCAAAAGCAGGGGCCCCTCCTCAATTTGGCAACTTGTTTCCCCAGAGATAGGTTGCATGCTTACTATAAGACTGAAAAAAAAAAAAAAGGTAGAAAAAAAATTACTCTGGTCTCATCTAATGAACATTTTTGGGGGGTTCCTTCCAGACTATTTATCCTACTCAGTTTTTCTCCACATTGTTGTGGTCATTTTTTTTTTTTAAGATTGTATTTATTTATTTGTTAGAGAGAGAGCGAGCACACATAAGCAGGGGGAGTGGGAGGCTCCCCGCTGAGCAGGGAGTCCGATGCGGGGATTTGGGGACTTGACCCCGGGACCCTGGGATCACGACCAAGCCAAAGGCAGACGCTTAACTGAGCCACCCAGGCGCCCCTGTTGTGGTCATTCTATATGTAGAATTCTGAATCTTGTTTCTTTCTGTTAATACACAGGTGTGCTCTGTAATCTTCCACTTCTGCCATAAACATTTTTAACTAGTCTGTGGACGTATTTAACCAAATATCTATTATATGAACATTTAGGTCGTTTCTAATTTTCCACTCTTATAAATAACACAGTGATAAATACTTTGATGGACAAAAGCTTATTTGCGTGTGTAATACGGAATCCTAGACTTGGGATCACTGACTCAGAAGGAGTGGACACTTCTAAGGTTTTCAGTGCTTACCCAACACTTGTACTTCTTCAAGGTGGCTGGGCTGTCAGTCTGTACGCAGAAAAGGGTGACACCTCTGGCTTTTGCGGGAAGGAACTAAGCTCCCACTCACGAAGCTGGTGGTTCTCCAGTTGGAGCCTGCGTCCGAGTCACAAGGAGGGTGTGTCAAGCCCAGCTGGCTGGACCCCACGCCCTGTGCCTCGGAGCCAGTTGGCCTTGGGTGCAGCCAGAGACTCTTCATGTCTAACAAGGCCCCAAGTGACTCTGACACTGATAGTCTGGGGACCACACTATGAAACCGTAACTCCAGCCATTATTGGTTTTCCCACTTTCCGCCAACTCTGTTAAAGATAGACGACAATGAACAGGGGGCCCTTCAGAACCCAAGTTCTTTGCCCAAAGCACCCAAAACTGAGACAGGGAATTTAAAATATGTATCTTATTTTTATGAAAGTCATGCACATCCTCGGTTTAAAGAATTAAGTAGGGGGGCCCCTGGGTGGCTCAGTCGGTTAAGCATCTTCCTTTGGCTCAGGTTATGATCTTCGGGGCCTGGGATCAAGCCCCGCATTGGGCTCCCGGCTCAAGGGGTGAGCCTGCTTCTCCCTCTCCCTCTGCCGCCACTTCCCCTGCTTGGGCACATACTCTCTCTGTCAAATGAATAAATAAAATCTTTTTTAAAGAAGTCCTATTCAGTGTATGTATCATTATATCTATGTAAATGTTTACTGCTGGCCTGAGTGGTGTGCGATGATTTTACTTCCAATAGTTAACCTTTTGTTTTTTATGGAGTCACTTTTAATCGACTTCTTTGTTTTATGTTGCTGTCCTTAATTCCCCCCCACACCCCCGTTCTCCCACAGAACTGGAAAACCATCTGATGTGTTTCCCAAATCCTCCCATGCCAACAGGAAATCTATCAGTTCCCATTTGTTTGGTTTCTTCCTGCTCTATTCCTTTCCTACGGGCTGCCGTAAACAAATTGCCACATACTCGGGGGCTTAAAACAATAGAAATTTATTCTCTCATAGTTCTAGTGGCCAGAAGTTCAAAATCAAAGTTCTGGCAGGGTTGATTCCTTCTGAAATGCTCCATGCCTCTCTTCCAGCTTCTGGTCGTTGCTGGCAGTCCTTGGCGGATTTTGGCTTGTGATGGCATCCTTGTGATTTCCCCCTCCGTCTTGACGTGGCCTTTCTCCCTCTGTGTATCCTTTCACTCTGTGTCTTTCATGGCCTTCTCATAAGGGTGCCAGTCTTATGGGATTAGGGCCCCCATATGACTGGCATCCTTATAAGTATGACCTCTTCTTAACTAATTCCACCTGCAAAGACCTTATTTCCAAATAAGGTCACACTCGAAGGTTCTAGATAGATATGAATTTAGGGAGGATGCTTTTCAACCCGATAGAGTCACCAATGTTCTTTCTAGAGCCTTCTGACTTCCTGCTCTATTTGGGCTGGTTGTTCTCTAGACTTGCTCAATTCCCTTACCCTTCATGCTGAGAATTTCCTTCATTTTCCTCTGTAAATCCTACTCCTTTATTTCTTTTCTTTAAAAGATTTTATTTATTTATTTGGCAGAAAGAGAGAGAGAGAGCATAAGCAGGGGGAGGGGCAGAGGGAGAAGCAGAGTCCCCGCTGAGTGGGGAGCCTGATGGGAGACTCGATCCCAAGACTCCGGGATCATAACCTGAGCCGAAGGCAAATGCTTAACCGGCTGAGCCAGCCAGGTGCCCTTCCTTAATTTCTTATTTCCTCCGTGGTTTGCTCCCTGGTGGTGCTGGAGCACACGCTTCAGTACCTGTCTAGCAAAGAGTGCAGGGAATGTACATGTTTTTGAGCTGCATATCTGAAAATATCTTTTTCAACTTTCACACCTAATTTATAGTTTTCCTGGCCATACAAATTAGATTGAAAAAAATCATTTTCTCATAGAATTTTGGAGGCTTTCTCTTTGGGCATCTGATGTTACAGGATGTGCTGTGTTTTTTTGTGTTTTTTAAGATTGTATTTATTTATTTGAGTGAGAGAGAGAGCGAGAGAGCATGTGCACAAGCGGGGGCAGAGGGCAAGAGGCAGAGGGAGAAGCAGGCTCCCCACTGAGCAGGGAGACTGATGTGGGACTTAATTTCAGGACCCTGAGATCATGACCTGAGCCGAAGGCAGATGCTTAACCGACTGAGCCACCCAGGCGCCCCTGCAGTGTTACTCTTCTTCCCCAAGCATTTTTAACAATCTTTTTCTGCATAAGCTTCAGGGTCTTCTCTCTGTCCCCTGTGTTTTGAAATGCCCTAGGGATGTGCCCCCATGCGAGCTGATTTCATCCTTTTTGCTGACATCCGGTGGTCCCTTCATCTGGAAACTCACATCCTTCATTTCTTGGACCATGTTCTTACATCACCTATTTGATTTCTTTCCCTTTGGGTTTATCCTCTCTCTGAAACTTTTAATCAGATAGTGCACATCCTGGAATTGACCTCTGATGTTTTCATGTCTTTCCTCTTACTTTTCATTCCACTCTTTGTGTTCTGCTTTCCGGGCGACTCCTGGTTTTTACCTTCCAACCCATCTTTGGAGTCTTTTATCTTGGTTATCATATATTCAATTTCTAAGCCCTCTTCCTTGCTCTCGGACTGCTCCTATTTTCGGCATCCTGTTTGGGTCTTGCAGATATAATCTTTCCTCTTATCTCTGATGATATTCCTTAGAGTTGCTTTTGTCCAAGTTCCTCCTACAGCCTGCATGGTCTGTTTCCTTTGAGTTCCTTCTCTCTGATTGTTTTGGTCCTTGTCTTTTATGTAATCAGCTTTCCTCAGATGTCCCTGACCTTGACTGTCTGTTCATGTTGAAGAATGAGTCACTCAGAGCGGACTGAAGGGCCCATGCGTGGGGTGGAGGGTGTGCGTGTGGGTGTGGGTGTGGGTCTGTGTGTGCGCACACGGCATGACTGGGCTGGAAGTGGCCACTGTCTCGGGGGGTCCCCAGCATCACCATCTATATGCCCTTTGTCTGGGGCTGTTGGATTCCTCCAGAGAAAAATCCTTGAATCTCCCGCCTGGGTGAAAACCTGCTTGCTGGAGGTCTCCAACCCGAACAGCCCAGGGACAGGGCTGTTACCATTCAGGTGTGGACGAGCACGTCCATTAGAAATAGAATGAGCCATATACATATATCCTAAAATTTTCTAGTAGCCCCAGTAGACACAGTAAAGAGAAGCGGGTAAAATTAATCTCAATAATCTATTTTATTTAACCCGGTATAAAAATATTTTTATGTCAACATATAATTAATATAAAAACTAGCATATGTCACCTTCTCTTATTCCTACTAAGTCTTCAAAATCAGTTGTCTTGCACTTACAAGCACATCTCCAGTGGGACCAGCCACATATCAAGTACTCCATAGCTACATGTGCCTGCTGCCCAGGACAACACGGGTGTAGACCATCACTTCTCCCTTCTCTTCCCTGCAGAGGGCCTCCTGAGTCTTCCCCAGGCTCCCAGGACATCCTGAGCCCCTGAAGAACTGGCTGATTCTGCCTCAGTTCCCAGGGCATGCCTGGGACCCCAGAAGCAGGAGGCTGCCCATTTGCACAGGATTGACTAGGGGGTCTCTGTGGCACCTGCTTGCTCCCGGGCTGGGCAAACTGCCCAGTTCTTGTACAGGGGTTGAAAACTGAGTCCCCTCTCCTCCCTCCCTTTATTTTCAATCTTCAGGTTCCCCGGCCATTTTTGTTGCTTCGTGGGCTATCAGCAGGCTCTTTCTGGAAGATGTGGGGTAAGCTGTTTGAAGGAGAGGTAACGAGAGTGTATTTGATATTGTCTAGTTCTTCAAGCAGGGTGGCCACTTCTTTGGCGCTATCTAGGAGAGGCCTGTTTTTCAAGCGGGGGGCCATAGCGAGTACTCCAGAGCGCTGGGCTGGTCCGCACCCTCCTGGGCCTGCCTCCCTTCCCACCCACGCCGGCAGCTCCGTGGGAAGAGCAGGTCCTGGGCAGGAGCCGTGCAACTCCAGGCAGGTGCCGCTCAGTGAGGCAGCTCTGCGCCAACCCCGCTTTTCCTTCCTCCTGGGGTCTCTCCCTCCTCTGCTCCTCCCTACTCCCCCTCTCCCCCCGGGTGTTTGAGAGTCCAGCAGAGGTGGGAGCAGGAAAGGGGCAGCACATTCCCAGCGACTCCTGATGGGCACAGAGCGATCTAGCCTTGTTCTCTAAGGCTGCTGGTCGCTGGGAATGGAGGTCAGCCCGGGGGCCCTGCTGGGACGTGGCACGCGGAAAGCAGCCGGGGAGGAAGTGAGACAGCGGGACAGAGCAGAGGCAGTTTCTCATCGGCACACTGACGCAAGCAGGCCAGGATGTGGATTAGGTCAGAGGAGGCTTGCCAGTGTCTTGCCGTCCAAATAGGACCCCAAATAATCGTTTCAAAATAATGCATTTAATTGGGTGAATTCGATTTTTTTAAAAATCTGGATTTTTAGCTTCTCCAGAGAACATGGGAAGTTCTACCAACATCTCTCATTTTCCCTTTTGGAAAAAATCAGCTGGAGCAGAATTGCGGCTGTCTTAGGCCACGCGCAGGCTCTCCAGCTTGCCAAGTAACCCCCCCACGCCTGATGTCCCAGGGTCCTGCGGCCACACGTCAGTCACCCAGCCACTTCACTCACTGATGTCCCCTGCCTGGCCATTGTTGGCAGTCAAGTTTGTCACGGTGCTTGCTTTGAGGTTCTGGGATCTTCTGGCTGTCAGGTGCCACAAACGTCTGCTGCCCCAGACACTCACTGGGCAAGCACGGAGGGGGGGGGGGGGCTGCTCCAGCGGCCCCTGAAGCGCTCCCGGGCAGCAGGAGAGGGTCAGTTCTAACGGCGCTGGGCACACAGTCCCAGTCCAGTGCTCAGGGCCACCAGCACAGGCCCTTCATCTGAAGAGCAGTTGAGGGAACTGGTCTTTCCTGGTCACCTCAGCTCTCCACTCCTAACGCTGCCTGGCTGGCCCTCCGCAGGTGCTGGGACATCAACGCCAACGCATCCATCTGGTGGGTCATTCGGGGGCCCGTGATCCTCTCCATCCTGGTGAGTGGCCATTTACGTTCTCAAGTGCTTCTGCTCTGTGGTCAGGGTTGGGAGGCCTGGAGCTGAGCCTGTGGGTACAGACAGGAAATAGGGGGACAGAGGACGGGGGCGGGGGGGGGGTAGGACACACTGGGGTTGTCTCCTGGAAAGAATCAGCCCCTCAGCTGTGCACAAGGCTCCGAGGGACACCACGGCTGCAAGACCATTTGATAGGAAATGGGCTCACTGGAGGCAGAGAGGGTGCAGCACAGGGTAGCAACCCCCTCCCCTCCCCCCCCGCCCCCCCTTCCCGTCTTCCCCAGGCTGGCTGATGACTTTCCAGGGACAAGTGGGAGGAGGGGGCCATTCCAGGGCCTCCTTCTTTTTTTCTTTTTTTTTTTTTTTAAGATTTTATTTATTTATGTGACAGCCAGCGAAAGAGAGAACACAGCAGGGGAGTGGGAGAGGAAGAAGCAGGCTCCCAGCGGAGGAGCCCGATGTGGGACTCGACCCCGGAATGCCGGGATCACGCCCTGAGCCGAAGGCAGACGCTTAACGACTGCGCTACCCAGGCGCCCCTCTTTTTTTCTTTTCTTTTCTTTTTTTTTAGTAATAGAATTTATGTAAAAAAAAAAAAGTTGGAAAATACAAAATGTGTTTTCCAAAAGGGAATAAAATCACACATACTTTTAGGACCTAGACACACACTGTGAATACACATGTGCATTTCCTTCCTGTCTTTTTCTTTGAGCACACACACTGTTTTCAAAATGCTTAGTATAGTTTTATATACTAGTTCGTTTTTCACTTAGCAATAGATGTGCGCTGGCCCTGGCCTTTGCACTGTTGTGCAAAGACCCCCAGGACGGTCTTTCCTCATTGAGTTAGGCCAGTTTCCTTGCCATCATTCTGGGGATCTGACTGCCCAGCCCGGGAGAGCCTTGGCTGAGGGACGATGGGCCCCAGGGTCTGGGCGGATTTCACCAGACTGTGGTCTATCTAGTGATGTTTGGTGGGCACTCCTGATGCAGAATATCTCCCAACAGGGGCCCCTGGCTGGTTCAATCAGAAAAGCATGCGACTCTTGACGTCAGGGTCATGAGTTCGAGCCCCATGTTGGGGGTAGAGATGACTTAAATAAATACATAAGAACTTAAAAAAAAAAATCTCCCAACCAGTAGGTCACAGGGCCTAGAATTCCACTATTTAGGATTCATTCTGGAGATCTTAAGTATTTTTTTTTTTGCCTTCAAGTGCTCCCTATAAAATTAAATGCATCTCTAAGACAAAAAAAAAAATAGATGAAAGTAAAATAGCCTTTATTCATTTATACCGTGCCTAGCCAGCTCCGAGCAAGATGCGTAAACAAAGGACAAGCTGAGAAGCAATGTTCCCAAAAAGGCAGCTGGGCTAGGAGTCCCGGACAGGCCACTAATCCTTGTCTTTTGGCCAGCATTCCCAGGCCCCAGGCTGGTTGTGTGAACAATGAGGGTGCTTCTCTAAATGCTGCTGGAGCTGGTAGGTGGGTGAGAGAGGAGGAGAGGTACCAGCCGGCACGTGGGCACCTTTATAACGTTCTGGCACTGGGCTTGGGCACAGAGGTGGGGGGTGGACAGCAAAAGAAATAATGAGACTGCGTTCCTGTCCTTTAGGAAGTTATGATTGAACTGGCAAATAAGTAGACACACACAAGTTTGACAGATGCATGTGTTTGGCCTCTTTCCAATATTTCAAGTGCTTACACAGTAACACGATCCCGAACTGCAGCTTATCAGGAAAGAGAGGTAATCAAGGGTGGCTGCCTGGAGTTGGTGATTAAACTGCAAAGTGACTCCATAAGGCTTTGAAGCAGTGGTTCTCAAAGTGTGGTCCCCAGACCAGCAGCTTCAGCAGCACCTGGAAGCTTGTTAAAAAATGCAAAGTCGGGGGCCCCACCCCAGATTTACTGACCTGGAACCTCTGGGGGAGGGAGCCCCCCATTCTGCACCCAAAATTTTAAGAACCTCTGTGGGACGAAAGCCTTGCCACTCAAAGTGTAGTCAAGGACCGGCTTTAGCATTATCTGGAGCTCGGTAGAAATGCAGACTCTTGGGGCGCCTGGGTGGTCGGTGAAGTGTCTGCCTTCGCTCAGGTCATGATCCCAGAGTCCTGGGATCAAGCCCCACATGGGGCTCCCTGCTCAGCTGGGAGCCTGCTTCACCCTCTGCCTGCTGCTCCCCCTGCTTGTGCTCTCTCTCTGACAAATAAATAAGTAAAATCTTTAAAAAAAAAAAAAAAAAGGAAAAGAAAGAAATGCCGACTCTCAGGTCACCAGTCACCTGCCTTTTAACAAGGTCCAGCGCATTCCGGTGTGAGTAATTCTTGCCACAACTGAGCGGGACTTAGAGCTCCTGCAGCCAGGGACAGGCACGGCTGCTGTGTCAGCCATCACCTCCAGACACCTTGTTCCAACAGGAGTCTGAGCGGCCGGGCGGGGTGGCTCAGCGATGTGCAATCCCAGGCGTGGTCTGCAATGCCTTCTCTGGCCTCGGGGCCCGGGGTCAAGGCCAGGAGAGGTGGCGATCACCTTCAACCCCACCTCCGTCTTGTGTTTTACAGATTAACTTCATCCTTTTTATAAACATTCTAAGAATCCTGATGAGAAAACTTAGAACCCAAGAAACAAGAGGGAATGAAGTAAACCATTATAAGTAAGTGGAGGGCAAAGACCCAGGCACCCACAGTCAGCCAGCAGGTATTTAGAGCGCCTATGGTTTACCCACCTGGTCTGGTTCCAAGGAGGTTATGATGCAACTGGGAATGGGGGTGGGGAGGAGTGGGTCCATTGGAAAGCCTTAGACACAGCCCTGGCGGTGGGAAGATAAAAATCTCTCCGGATCCCAGGGAGCAGAAATCTGTGTTTGAGGCAACGCTAGGGAGACTGCCGATGGGCTTCAGGGACCCCAATTCAGAGAAATTTGTGTAGGTCTGTGTATTTTTCAGGGGAGAAAGGCTCGAGCTTTCATCAGATCTTCAAGATGTGTGATCCAAAAATACTTGAAAACCTTTAAGATGTTGAAGGGAGATGCTGTATTTGTTTGGTAGGGCCCCCATAGCAAAGAACCACATGTGGGATGGCATTAAGAAGAGAAATTTATTTGCTCAGTGTTCTGGAGGCTGGAAACCCAAGATCCAGGTACCCATAGGTTTGGTCTCCTCTGAGGCCTTGCTCCTGGCCTTGTAGACGGCTGCCTTCCCCCTGTGTCCTTACTCGGCCTTTTGTCTGTGTGCGGGAATCCGGGGTGTCTCCTCCTCTCCTTAATAAGGACACAGTTGATTGGACTAAGGTCCCATCTTAACGACCTCATTTGAACTTAATCACCTTTTTACAGGCCCTACCTGCAAGCACAGAGAGCTATTTCAGTAGGGCTTCACTTGGTGAATTTGGGTGGGGGAGACCTAATTCAAAACAGACCCCTTAAAGGCAAATCAGTGTCCACCGCAGACTTTCTCTGTGATGTTCTGAGCTTTGAGAATCTGGCAGTGACCTGGATTGCTTGGTGACAGATTCTCCAGGACATCTTTAGGGCAGTGGGCTCCACAGTAGGGTGGAGCTGGGGATCCAGGATAAAGTTGCCAGATAAAACAGAGGACACCTGGTTCAGTTTGAATGTGGGATAAACAATGAAGAGTGTTTCAGCACTTACTCCAAAAAAATATTATCTGTTGTTTATCTGAAATTCAGATTGAACTGTGCATCCTGTATTTTTATTTGCTAATTTTAGCAACCCTAATCTGAGATCTGGGAAGAAAATGAAAGAACTTCTTATAGATATTTATTATCCAAAAAAATAAGAACCCTGGCTTTGTGAATAATAGATTCAATGACCCATGCACATAATCTATAAATAATAAAGTGATTTGGGTGGATACCTGTTCACATTTTTTTTCCTGATGGGGTGCATGATCAGAAAGTTTAGGGGACTGGCCCTGGGTGATGGGTATGCGGGAGGTGGAAATTCTCCAAAATAAAAGGTAAAACCACAAAGGCGTGGGGGCACCACTGCAGGCGTCCTGCGATCGGACCGGGTGGGGCGTGCGGAGCTGTGCCCGTGGGGAGGCGCAGGACGCCACAGCCGCTCTGTGTCTGCAGGCGCCTGGCCAAGTCCACTCTCCTGCTGATCCCGCTCTTTGGAGTCCACTACATCGTCTTCGCCTTCTCCCCAGAGGACGCCATCGAGGTCCAGTGGTTCTTTGAATTGGCCCTTGGCTCTTTCCAGGTAAGTTTCAGGGACCGTGCTTCTCCAGAGCTCTCTCTCCTTCTAGAGAAACGGAGGCCATAGCGACAGCACGCCAGGTCTCCCCAGGTCCAGCCGTGTGCGGTGTGGGATGCCTCATTTGGCACAACACCCGACAGAGGAGGTGGACAGGACCTCGCTGTGCCGTGGGACCCCGAGGGGGACCCAAGCCCCCCACCAGTCAGATGGGGGTGGGAGATAAAACTAAGGACACAGACGGACTCCAGGGAAGAGAAAAGGGACAAGCAACGCCACACACTAGATTGCACAGCTCACAAGAAGAGATACGTAATCAGCGCTGAGGCTGCGGCTGAGCCATCAAAGAGCAGGGCAGGAAGAGGAGCATTATGGGAATGGGGGAGGGAGGGCGCCTGAAAGAGAGTCAAGTCCTCCTCTTCGTTCTGGGAAGCCCATGAAAGTGCCCCCAAACCGAAACATCCAGAAGGCCCCGCATCAGCATGTTGTTCAGAAGCAGTGAAGAGAATTCCAAGTCGCTGCCTCTGAGGAACAGGAAATGGGGGCAGGGGTGTGCAGAGGCTACCCGTGTTTTGTGAGGACAATCACTGGACTCTCTGAGGCGATGTGCACGCACAATGTGTCAAAAATCCAAACCAACTTTAAAAACAAGAAGGAGAGTGAGGGGAGAATCACTTATCTCCTAATTCAATAAGATGTTGTGACGCTTAAGAAAAATGCATAGTAAAAACAACAACAAAACAGATAGTAAACATGTTTGGACAGAAGGACTCTTCACATGAATCCCAAACTCCACAGTGTTATTTGTTTACCCTCTCATAGCTCTCTCCTCCTAAAAATAATATGACAGAGCTTTCAGGAAGCCCATACAGAGGACAAAAAAAGAAAAAAAACGTAGATGAAGGATCAGCGAAAAAATAAAATAAAAGCCAAAATTGAGTGCCGTGAAGGTGGAGAGATGGGTCATACATTGGTTCGGAGCTTCCCAGTAGCCAAAGCAAAAACAGAAGTGCAGTCTGTTCCGAGATTTACAATATCTATAGATGGGAACAAGCTAATTCTCGGGAAAAGCCTAGACGTTATAGGCTTTGGGGCCTGAGAGAATTTTCTCCCAGGGGATTTTCCTCAAGAAGCCTGCCAAGTCCTCCTCACGGGGGAAGCTTTGGCCTCAGGGTGGGGCTCAGAGTCTCCCTCAGTCCCTGAGTTAGGTTCAGGGTGGGGGGTCAGGGTCACCCTCCTGTCACTTTCAGGTTTCAGGGAGGACACATCACTGGGAACACATTCTTGAACAGAATCAGGTCTTGTCCTAACCCTGCCTTCAGACCCCACCCCAGGGCTGTCCCTTCTGCCCTCCCTGGGCCTCTTCTCTGCCCAGAGCTCCCTGCCAGCGCCCCAGGCCTCCAGAGAACCCAGCCTCATGCGTAATCCATATTCTTTGTGTCTGGACCAGGGAGCTTCGTGGCCACCTGCTCTTGCAACTTGTGGGGAGGCTGGGCTCACAATGGCCCATTTAGCAGGGGTCGGGTTCCGGGTCCACAAGGGTGGAAGACCCCCACCTGGCTTCCAGAAATGGGTAGTGACCTCACTGGGAGCACGGAGGCCCAGGTCTGCCTCCCCGCATGGAAAGGGAACTTCCTGTCCCCTGGAGCTGGGGTTTGGGTTGGGGCCCAGGCCTGCCACTGAAGGCTGCTCAGCTTCTGAGGAATGGCTTGTCAAGAGAAAATCAAAAAGCGCTTTCCTAATTTTTTTTTTTTGATGAAAGAACAGAGTAACATTATTTACTACTTTTTATCAGTAAAGGTAATTGATACACAACAGGTGATTTGTTTTAAGACCCAAAGGGAACTAGCAGCAAAATTAAAAATGGAAGATATTAGGGGCGCCTGGATGGCGCAGTCGTTAAGCGTCTGCCTTCGGCTCAGGGCGTGATCCCAGCGTTCTGGGATCGAGCCCCACATCAGGCTCCTCTGCTAGGAGCCTGCTTCTTCCTCTCCCACTCCCCCTGCTTGTGTTCCCTCTCTCGCTGGCTGTCTCTGTCAAATAAATAAATAAAATCTTTAAAAAAAAATTAAAAATAAAAATGGAAGATATTAAATAGGTATATATATAATTCCAGTCACTGGCAACCTCCTTCAAGATCAGAACCAATCTTACTCCGTACATATCGTTTCTTTTTTTTTTTTTCAAGATTTATTTTATTTTATTTATTTATTTGACAGAGATAGAGACAGCCAGCAAGAGAGGGAACACAAGCAGGGGGAGTGGGAGAGGAAGAAGCAGGCTCATAGCGGAGGAGCCTGATGTGGGGCTCGATCCCATAACGCCGGGATCACGCCCTGAGCCGAAGGCAGACGCTTAACCTCTGTGCCACCCAGGCGCCCCCGTACATATCGTTTCTGTAACTGCACTTTCATCATTACCACATGCTACCTGTTCTGTAGTGAACCTTGACTGTGTGCTGTTCATGTACCAAATATGCTCCAAAATGAGGTGGTCCTCCTTCAAAAGTGCTCCCATACAAATGTTTACGCAGAACACGGATCTCTGAGGGTTTTTTTAACCTTTGTTCACATACAAACATTTATCATTTTATTACGTATTACACATGTATATTTTATATAATGTATATATTTAAAAAATTCTGTGCTCTAGAAAACGTCTCCTGTTAAAGTGAAGAGAATAGTAGATAGTGAACCCCCAGGTGACCACTGCCCACTCAAGGCCTGGCTGGTTCCATCTCTCTCCCCTTCTGCTCCCTTCACCCCATCCCCCATCATTTTAAGCACATCAAAGGGATGGCTTTCCTCAAATGTAAATATTCTAGTTCCCCATCTCTAGAAGACAGGGGCTTAAAGAAGACCGCACACAGAACCACAATTCATTGTCATTGTCAGAGGCTTCTAGAAACGGAAGTTGATTTGCTTTTTCCGATTGCAGAAATAATACTTATTGTAGAAAATCTGGAAAATAAGCAATAGTTTAAAAAGAAAAAAGATAATCTATAATCTCATGACCCCAGAAATAACCTGTTAAAGTGATGGTGGGTTTACTTCTAAGTCTCTCTCCTTTTTCTTTTTAAATCCAGGAAGACACACATGTACACACAGCCCATATAACCGAGGTCATGTGTGTGTGGTTTTCTATCTTGCTTTTTCTGATTCTCCGTCTTACCTGTTGTGAACGTTTCTCTGTGCCTTGACAACCCTTCCGAGACTTCATTTTTAACGATTGTATAAAAACTGTGGCATTTCTTAAACTTGCTGGCTGTGGGAGGCCTTCCCTATCGAACCTTGGGGCACAACTAACTTTCCATCCCTCGGGGCTCCTGCCCGCACCTGAACTGTGAAAACGTGCCCCGGGATCTTGGAGGCCCAGGCACCGTGGGGTCCAGTGAGTAAGGTGGTCCCCGCAGCCAGCAGCCTGACCACCAGCTCTGGGCCACGCACACACAGCGCCGGTCCTGCCGAAACCCCCTGTGACTCAGTTCCTTCCCGCGTGAGGCAGGGGTCCTCCCCGCTAGGGCTTTGGCAAGGATTAAATGGAGCACCTGGAACCCAGAACCCACAAGTATGCAGGCCAGGCGGCACTCCGCACGCCGTCCCGTTTCATCTCAAAACCTTTCACATCCTGACAGCGGGTCCCAATTGGGAATGGCCATTAGAACCATCTGGGATGTTTCAAAGCTGCTGGTGCTCCTTCCGTCATCCTCAGATGTTTGGACTTGGGGTGCGGAGTATAACACAGGCAAATGCTCCCAGGTGATTCTGACGTGCTACACAATTTGGACACCGTGTCCTCGAGTAAGTGTTCCCGCCGCCCACCTCCCCCAAATAGTCCCCATTCTATGTAGCGGTCCTCGATGCCCAATATTCTAGAACAAATCCTTCGAGGTCTGTCGCTCACTCTTGTTAAAATGACAGCAGCCCTGAGCAATTCTACGTATTAAGCCCACCAGAGCCGGGCTGGTTCATCCATCTTTTCCAACGTAGTGGGTAGGTAAGGGCAGGCCTGGATGGGACTAGGGAGGGGGGTTAGGGCCCCCTGAGGTCAGAACTAGGACGCCCAGGCCTCTGAGGGGTCAGGGGCTCACCAGCCGGAGAAGCCTCAGGGCAGAAGGAAGGACAAGCTGGCCTGAGGCGGGTCCCTGAGGAGATAAGCAGGCCCTAAGCCCTGCAGAGACCCTGCCTGTAGCTTATGTCCCAAGCAGGCCTCTTGGCCTCCAATCCTCCATCTCCAGACTGGAGTCCCTGCCTTGGCAGAGCTCCGTGCTGGGACTGGGGGGCAGGCGAAGGCATCCCTGGGAGAACAGGAGCTCCAGATACTAGGGAGGGAGGGTCCTAAGGGGCACCGACCCCCATCCCACCAGGGAACATGATTTGTATATAGCCTCATGGCCCCTAGCCAAGGTGATAAGCAGGGAAGTCACACCCCACTGCTGGCTGGTCACCACCTACACGTGGGCTTTGTCCTGCCCTCACGCTCACACATTCGTGTTTCAGTTTGAATAGTTGCCCATGTTGGAACATCTCCAGATTTCCCGCTTATCTTGAAAATGAGCCCACCCACACAGGGCACAGGGTCTCCCACGGGCTGGCCCCACCCCCTACCTGAGGGACAGGTGCACTTCAGGGGCCCTCACTTCCTGCTTCTCCCAGATGGCCCCCCTGACTAGTTCAGGTGACTTGCCTGGTCCCCAAGGGCCCCAATTTAACAGCTTCTACTCTGAAATCCCATGTGCACCGTGCCCCACGCTGGACCCTGCCCCTGCCCCAAGGAGCTCAGTCTGTGCCAGGTGATGCCAGCACAGCCAGGGGCACTGTGGGGACCCCAGGTCACCCCAGTCCCACCACCACCACTCCCCCAGGGCTGAGAGGTGTGGGAAGGCTCTGGAGTGCTTCAGCGAGCCTGGGGTGGCAATATAAGGGCATGGGGAAGTTGGAGGAAGGAGCCCCGTGCTGGAGCACCTGCACTGACCCCCTGCTGCTTCTGCCCCCTCTGCAGGGCCTGGTGGTGGCGGTCCTCTACTGCTTCCTCAACGGGGAGGTGAGTGTTCTGCGGCTGCCGGGATGGAGGAGCCCTCTAGCCCCGAGATTCCTGCTCAGAAGCCCCCTGGAAAGGGTGGTTGGGAGACATGGATGGTGTGGGTGGGAGGCCTGGGTCTCCTGAGCTTACTTCCTAGGAGCACTGAAGCACCAGGAGGCCTAGCTAAAATAACTGCTGGGCCCTCCCCCCCTCCCCCATGTCTCATGCAGCAAAAGGATTCTGCATGTGTGGTTTGGAGCCTGAAAATGTTTAACAAGCATTCCAGGCGATTCTTATCCTTGAGCAAGTCCAGGAAATAGAGGAAGGTGCAGGCACCCCACAAACACCCAGGCTCCTGACTGCTCTGCTGCTTGCCTGATGGGCGATCCTGCTCACTGCCCTTCTCTGGGCCTGTCTTCCCCTCTGGTAAATGACTTGATGAAGAAATCTCTGAAACTCAACTGCTCACTGACCTCCACGAGTGTTGACTCCCCGGAGGCCTGCACACTTACCTTGAGGTCTCTGCTCCTGCCCAGAGCATTTGCACAAGCTGTGTCCAACCCGCATTAGTTAAATACAGTGTTTTGTACAGTAAGGCCTTTCTGTAACTGTTGACCATCTATCTGGTTTACCACCCTTGAATAGGAATAAGCTCTGTTTCCAAAACTTCAAGCCTGAAGCCTGGCTTCAAAGGTTTGGGCTGCTACCTCTGAGAACCGTGAAGGAAATTTCCAAAGAGCAACTCCGGGGTCCCCAGATAAGGTCTGAGCTAGGGTGGCCTTATAGGAAAGGATCCTATTGCCCTGGGTGATGATCTGGACGTTGGAGTTCTAGAATTCGTGAACAACCGCAAGCCCCTTCCTCAGGGCACATGCAGTAAGGTGGCAGGTGAAAAGTGTCCAGGCAAGAGGGGACTCTCGATCCCTACTGGACATCGGGGCTGGAAACGGCGCATCAGTGGCCTGCGGGAGAGGGGAAGGCATGACCCCTGGGCAGCAGAGGCAGGGCCCGTGCGGAGGTCCCAGAGGGAGTGAATGGGCCTATGGGCACCAGGTGCCTGTCTCCCTGGCTGACAGCTGGTCTCTGGGCCAGGTGCAGCTGGAGGTTCAGAAGAAGTGGCGGCAGTGGCACCTCCGTGAGTCCCTACTGCGCCCCGTGGCCCTCAGCTCCTCCTCCTTCAGCAACGGCACCAGCGGCCTCACCCACAGCACCAAGGCCAGCACGTCGGAGCCCAGCCGGGCCACCTGCAGGGCCAGTGTCATCTGAGTTTGAAGCGGGGCCACCCACGGGACAGACACCGGGACGGGTCATGAGAAGGCCAGACACTGCTGCGGGACAGTCCCAGATCCGCCTTCTCAGCAGACATCATCTGCTTTCTCCTGAGACCAACCATCCCCCCTCCTCTGAGCCTTGGGTTGGGAGGGGGCTCTGGTGATGTTTCTCGGGACTGAAAATAATGAGGGGAGCATGGGGCAGGAAGAGGGCCTGGGTCAGGGGCTCCTGAAGAGGACAGAGAAATAACGTTAGCTGGGATGGGTTTGCCCACTCTTTTGACCCCTTGAGACACAAGGTGAAGGACGCTCCTTCTCGCTTCCCTACTCCTTCCTGGAGTTTTCAGGGCTATGTCTGAAGCCCAGGAAATAGGAGGAACGGGAGACCCTTGGCCCTGGGTGGACCCTCCCCATGCCTCATTACAGCTCACGCGTCTAGTAGCTCTGATCTGACAGCCTCAAGACAACAGAATTCATCTGACCAAGTCAGCGAGGCCAAGAGAGCCCCAAGACCCCCAGCTTCCTTAGTAACCCTAGCGTGGTACAAGGCACCCCTCTGTTCCTCCTGCTTTCAGTTATCTGCAGCCCCGGGGGCAGAATAGCTGGCCATGGGGCATGATTTCATCGGACAGAAACGGAGAAACAGGTTCACCAAGGTCCCATGACTTGCCCGAGATTCTCAGCAAGAAGGGGCAGTCAGTCCAGGGCTTTTGGTTTCAAATCCCCATGCTTCAAGGCTGCACCTGTTTCTTTACTCCTGGGTAGGGGACAAGGGACAGGGGCCTGCCTCCCTGTCTTATGGGACTCTGTCTCCCCTTTAATCTCTGGATCTCAGTTCCCTTGACTGTGAGCATTCCCTCACTACCAGCCATGTGAGGATTGAAGTGAACTGAACATTCGAACCCTTTTCTAAAACAAAGCCTACCAATGTTCAGGGAGGAAAGCATTCCAACAGAGAAAAGGCATCTTGCTGGTGGGTGACCCTGGACAAAGGCTGTCCCCCTCTGGGCCCTGGTTTCCCACCTCTACTCCTCCCCACTGCAGAAACAATGAGGTCACCCCTCGCCCCAGGTGAATGGCTCCTGGAATGAAAGGTCAGGTGCTTATTTCCCAGGGCTGAGAACCCAGCGTGTCTGGTTGATGAGCTCTGCTCTCTGAAAAACAGATTGGCCCATGACACCTTTCTTCAGTGATCTCCATGGACTCCATCTACGTTCTGGAGTCCAAGTTTTGTAAAACCCACAAGAGATAGATAGAAGCACCCTGCCCAGCCCAGGAGGGGGAACCTGCAGTGATCAGGGTGGGGCAGAGACCAAAAACCCGCGCCGGGAGCAGCAGCCAGAGTGGACCCAGTGAGGAGAGAAGGCACTCGTGTGGAATAAATGGCTGAGGGCGAAAACCCCAGCTCCGGATCAGAAGAGGCACTGGAAAGGGGGCAGATAGTTACCCAGAAAGGCACATCTGCTGGCCAGGACGGAAATCTCCACTGGTGCCTGGTTCCCTTCACTTACACTCATCCCCAGGACGCTGTTAATCCTTACTCCAGGCCCAGCAAGGCCCCTTTACCCCCTGGATTTCCGCAGGGCCAGATACATGCTCTTTGGAAGTGTGCTCTAGGATCGAAAATGGTACCTGAGGCCATCTTGACCCTTATCAAAGCTGGACACGCACACACACTTGCCTCGGGAGAACTGTGTATTGGAAGGCTGGCAGGCGTCATGGGAAGCTTGCTGGAAGGGCTGGGGCAGGACTCCCACAGACAGGACAGCCGGCTGCTGGAAGCTGCAGTTATTCAAGGATTATGCTCCCCCCCCCGCCAAGAGCAGGGTTCACATCGAGTCAAATGGTTTGAAAACGCAGCATGTGCAAGAAACTGAGGGAATCCTGAATTCTGCGTCCCGAGCATGACCGAAGCTAGAGCAGGGAAATGTGCCCAAAGGCCCTTTGAGCTGGTGAAAGAAAAATCCAAGGCACTGGCTGGCTATGCTTCCATGGAGGAATGATCCACTCTGGGCAACCCCAGGAGACCCCAGGGACCTTACAGTCCCTATCCTGGCGCACAGCCAATAAAGCAAGTGCGAGCCGCGCTTTGCTGCGCAGCCAGCCCAGGCACCCGTTACCCACGCTGCCGCCAAATCTATTCCCATCCTGGGAAGGAGGATTCAAGAAAAGAGTTTTACAACATGTTACTACTCCTAAAATCAATATCCTAATAACTTGGCTAAGCCGTGCAGCTGGTGGCACTGAGCCACCCTTGTGGCCTCTGGCCCTGCAGGCCAGCTGCAAAGGCCGCTGAGCTGCTTCTGGCCAACCACTCAAAGGTTATCGGCTGAGAGGCAGCAGTTTCAAGGTCATTGTCCCCCCCACCCACCCACCAGAGGTCACGTGTTGGAAAAGTCCCATCTTGACCACACTTGCTTGTAGAACCTGATGTCCTCAGATTTAGGAGGGGGGCCTAAAATTTCCTTGGTTGGCCCCAGGGCTGGGTGATGCTGTTGATGTGAAGGCCACTGATGGCATTGAGAAAGAAGAGGAAGGAGGCCGTGAACTCGCACCAGAACATCAGGGTAAAGCCAGTGAGCGTGACATGGTTCCAGAGGAGAATCACAAAACTCAGGAGCCCCCCGGAGGAGAGGACGAAGGAGATGAGGAGGACCACAGAGCCCATGGCCCACTTGCGCCGTGAGTGGAGGTCCTCACACACCTGGGACACCATGAGGAGCTCTAGGCCCAAAATGGCAGCCACCACGGCCAAGGCATCCACGCTACGGGCCAGGACCATGCCCACGGCCAGCCCAGGCACTTGGGCCCGACTCAGGTCTCTGAGACAGTGTGTCCCCGTCTGGTTGGAGGAAGTGCAGAAGTGCCAGAGCCCGAAGAGGCGGTCCTCAGCCAGCAGCCAGTGGCCATCGCAGATGGAGACAGAGGAGAGGACCAAGGCCAGGGCAGCACACACAATGATGAGGGCCCGGATGAAGGATTCCAAGAAGGGCCGCTGGGGCCTCCTCTGGGCCAGCAGCCTCTGGGCCTGGAAGACACCACGGAGGGCATGTCAGGGAGGGCCCTGCTCCACCCCTCCAACCTCTTCAGGGAAAACCCTTGTCCCTGTCCCCAGCTTCCCCAAGCCTTATTTTCTGCAGCAGTCTCCTTCGAGACCCAGAACGCCCACCTTTGCAAGTCGCTTCCTTCCTAACTCCTCCTTGGTTTTCAGCACAGGCCCACCTGCTGAGGGAGCCTTTCCCCCCCCATTCCACCTGCTCCCTGTCCTCGACTGAAGACCTAGAAGCACCGACTGCCCAACTATTCACCAGGCATGGAAGGTTCCCTGACCTTTCTTTCTTCAATGATCTTCACGAATAAGAAATCCAAATTCTATTGACCAGCAGGCTGGCAGGTCCTAGTCTGTTCTGAATTCAGGAAACTTGTCAGGCCAGGCTGGTGTGACCTTGAACTTGCAGTACCCCTGGGTTTCTTTGTACACAAAGCAAGAATCTGGGCACCAGATTATTAGTATTTTTCTTTATTAGCACGCTAATACAAGGCTATCTTCCCCCCTCCCAGGACTTCCCAGTACACTTCAGTTTTACCCTCATCTCCACCCAGCTGGTTCTGCACATACCGGACTCCATGTTATTACCCTGTTTTCCTCGGTACTGAAAATGATGTTTGCACTTTGCCCTCCAGTCTTGCTCAGCCTCAACCTGAACCCCACCCAGATTTTGCCAATCGTTATGTCTGTCTAGCAGCTTCTGGGCATAGATAGGCTACTACAGACTCTCCTTCAGCCTCTAGTTTCAGGCCTGAAGGGTGAGCCCAACCCTCTCTTCGGGTGAACTGGGCCAGGTGTCCAGTGAGGTGTCCCTTATCTCACAGCCCCGGGATACCAGCCAGGCAAGGGCTCCATCCCCAACTAGAAAGCAAAAAAGGAAAAATACTTCATTCAAAGAGTCAAACTCCTTACCACTGCCCACAAGCCCTCCACCTCTACCCTGCCTCCCTCTCCCACTTCACCCCCCAGCACACTCTTCCTGCGCCCCCCTTGCTCGGACACAGCAGCACTCTTTGCAGACCCAAAGACAAGCCTAGAATGTTCTTCCTCAGACCTACTGGCCCCTCGGCCTAAAAGGCTCTTCTCCAGGCTACCTCCTTTTTTCCATTCTTCGTGTTTCCGTGGAAATGTCGCTTCCTCACAGAGATCTTTCCTGCCTCCCCAATCCCACACCCAAACCAGGTCTCCTGTCAGGCGCCCTGTTTTCTTCACTGTTCTGACCACGAGTTACCCATTCCCTTTTGACTTGGACTTATATAGCCATGCTCCTGGAGACTCCCGCCGTCAGAGCCCCAGCAGGAACATCAGGCCGACTGCTAACCTGAGCAAGAGACACCACTCAGTTCCAGCCCCGAGGGACACAGGAGTAAGGACCTGGTTTGCTTTCAGCGCTTCGCTGAAGCAGGGCCCTCTTTTACTCCAATCTGTGAGGTTGGTAGAGTAGGAGCTCCCCCGGGGGTGTGTAAAGAGAGTAACTATGTCATGCAGAGGTCAGATGACTTCCCCAAGATCACTCAACCTAAATCACAATAAAGCCTGTACTGGCTGCCTGGACAATTACATAATGTGCAGGGCGTGGGATGCACTCAGCCAATACATACCGATGGGGGCCTTCCAAGTACCGGGCCTTTGTGCTAGGGGCTCAGTATTACTGGTGAGGAAAAGGAGTAGGGAGTGCAGTGGGATGCCCGAGGTGGGGTCAGGGCCTCGACTCACATCCCCAGACAAAGGTAGCCTGTGGTGTTATAAAGAACACCCCAGTGGAGTCGGCTGTGGTTCTCAAATCGTGACCCCTTGCTTCCCAAGCGGCGTCCAGGTGCTGAAGCAGGGGGAGTAGAGGCCACTGAGCTGGCCAGCTAGGACTGCTCCCGCACTTCAACCACAGTGGGTCCTTCTTCCCTGCTGGAGACACTGGGAGCCTAAGGAGTGTGTGTTGGATTTCATCAGGGGGAAAAAAAAAAAGGCTCTCCTGCTAAGAAACAGACTAAAGAAATCTTGAAACCTCTGTGTCTACAAACCATTAAAGGCGTTTTTCCTTGGGTGCCTTCTGAACCTCTTTGGCCCTTGGTGTCTCATCTACACAATGGAATTGGCGACCCCTGCAGGAGAGCAGGTGTCATGAAGTTACCTGGCCAGGTGACGAGGCCCCTAGAAGTTGGTTGGTAAGGTCCTGGGCTGGGAGAGTGCCAGATGCAAGGCCTTAAGTGACGAAACACGGGACCCAGAAACTAGAGAACAGGTATGTCCCGTCCCCTGCTCAGCCCCACCTGCCCTGGGCATGGACTGGACTTTAGTCTCCAGCCCTTCAGACATCACACTGGGATCAAAGAGAAGACAGCTCATTTCTTCCCCCTCCCGCCTCAACGCAGGGCTTCGTTAAACTCCCTGATCACCAAGAAAACTCCCAAGGGTTAAACGAGATGGTGTATGTAAAGGTGCTTGGGGGGCTACTGATGATATGAGCAACAGGATCAACGCGTATTGGGGTCTTCATTCCTAACCACCTGGCACCACACGCAGCTCTGCTGACTTACAGTGACCCAGAGCCTAAAACCTTCTCCTGGAGAGCAGCTCGCAGCAGTGCGGTCAGCGGAGGGCCAGTGGACAAGAGGGAATCAAGGCTGTCTAGTCCTGCCCCTGCCCTGCCCGCCTCCAGCTGTGGGACCTTGGCCAAGGCACTTTAATCTCTTTTCCTCCATGAAAAAATGTGTTTCTCTTTTCCATCTCTAAACCCGAATGATTTCTATGATCTAGGACAGGGTCACTCGGCACTCCTGGGCCACTGAGTTCAATGCCAAGGTCTTCTTTTCCTCTATATCCCAGGACCCCACCGGCTCCCCTCAACCCCAGAGGCCCTGCTCACTATTCCATCCTCACATCCCCAACACTCCCCTCCAGCCTCTCCCCACTCTGCGCAGGCCCAGGTCAGGCCCCCATCATTATTAACCAGAGATTTCTTGGCCAGCTTCCTAAAGAGCGGGCCTGCACAGCCCCAGCCAGTCTGCTTTTTGCTGTCGTCTAGCACGCAGGCTGCCGCTTTCTCCGGGTTTTCTCACCTACGAAGGAAGACACGGCATCTTCCTCCCAGTGGTTGTGGGTGGGGCTGGAATGAGTTATCCCAAGAGCTTAGAAGAGCCCCTGGCTGGGCTTTAAGGGGCTCCTAAACAGCAGCGACTAGTGGCAGACCTGGACAGCGCCCACCCCGCAGGGCAGGCTGCGCCGCGCCCCACCCTCCGGACAGAGCCTCGGGGCTTGAGCTCCTCTCGCGCACGCGCTCCCCACAGCCCTCCCCCTCCTCTCCCTACGCTAACGAGGTCCCTCACCTGCTGCCAGTCTTCCCGCCCCTGGCCGCTCCGGGCGCGCACACAAGGCCCCAGCCCCGTTAATCCAGCCTGCCGATGTTGCACCTCTTAATTTAGCACTCACTTCCCCACACGTCTTCTAAATCCTTGTTTACAAGGCCCTCTCCGCAGCTGGACCGCGGGGCTTCAGGAGGGGAGAAACCACACCCAGTCCCACCCATTTCACTGCGGGGCCCCTTCTTCCCAGGGCCTGTCCCGGACGCTCCCCCTTCAAGACCCAAGGTTCTGATCCAGAACAAAGAGGAGGGGCTCGCTGCAAACCGTCCCTCCTACCCCCCGCCCCCGCCCCGGCGGTTGTGTCCCGGCTAGATGGGGTTTGGGGGGTGACCGGCGGTAAGGTTTCTCCTGTTAGTAAAAAGTAGAAAGGGCAAGTAGGATTCGTAGCCAAGAAATCCTGCTTTGAATCTCGATTATGTCGCTTAGCCGGCTGCCGTGGGCTGGCTCCTTCACCTCCGAGCCTCAGTGACTTTGTCCATAAACTGGGCGAACAGCACCTACCAGAGTCAGTGTCGGGGTGGGGGGGGGGTGGGCATCTGCATGCAAAGTCAACGAGCCTCTCTAATCGTTGGGACCGTCCGGCCAGAAGACTCGGGACAAGGCGAGCTGGCCGCGGAGAAGCTCGCTCGCAGGGTAGCTAGCGGTCCCGCCACTGAGTTGCTTTTGGACAACAGTGCACCCGAGGGGAGGGGGGCAGGAACGGGTAGGTTCTCAGCCAACAAAAACATCCTTCGCCAGTCTGAGAATCATACCTTTGGGGCATGCGGGTCCCTCCCCTCGCTACAGCCTTCTCTATTAAGTCAACTCGCGGTCCAGCGAGTGCGTCCCCGCCCCAGCACCGAGACGCGTTTGGGAGATGGTCTTTCTAGCCCCTGACCAAGAAAGTTCTGGCTTCCCCGGAGACGCATTCTCACGTTACATAAGACATGCCTCACTTTGCAAGCCGAGTGTGTCCATCCCTCCACCCCAGACACGCCTCTCCGTTTTTAAAAAGGAGGCACCCCTCTGGTGAGCCTAACCACGGTTCCTGGTGACCCCGAAGAGAAGGAGAAAAATCCACCCAAGCAGCTTGGGAGCCACGGGTGCTTGCAGGGCAGCAGGAGACCGCGCGCAGGAGCAGCCCTGGGCGGGCGGGGGGCGCCCCCAGGTTGCTTCCGGCCCACCTTCCTCCGAACCCCTCAAGCTTGCAACAGAGGGCAGGCACGACGGGGCACTCCCGGCACCCCCGTCCCCCCGCGGCCGGATCTGTTGCTCCGCGCAAAGTCCCCTCCCGCCTCCGGGTGGGGCAGAGCCCCGGGCCGCTCGGGGGCAGCCGGCTCGGCGCCCCGCGGGGTCCCCGGGGTTACCTGCACGGCGATGGCAGTCATGCTGCGCCCGGGCTCGGCCGCGCGCTCTTCCTCGCGCCCTCCAGCCACTCGGCAGCCGCTGCCTGCTCCCGGCCCGGACCTCTCCCCGGGGGCGGAGCAGGGCGGCTGGAGGGCGGGGGGAGAGGGACAGGGCAATCAAAGCCGAGCACTGGAGCCCGGGGCGGGCGCGTCTGGCCTCGCCGCCCTCCGCGGCTCGGTTTACGCTGAGTCAGCGCTGGCGGCCTGGAGGAGCCCCCGGGCAGGGGCGGGGAGGGAGGGCTCGCGACCAGGGGGCGCGGACCAGGCCTGAGCTGGCCAGGGTCCCCCACAGTCTGAGGGAGGAGGATCTGACATTCGCGGGAGGGCTGACCCGGCTGACTTCGGCGCCGGGAGTTAACTTCCTTGCTCCCGAACCAGGGTGCACGACTTCTCCTGGGGCTCTTATTCCTCAAGCGAGGGCCAGGCCGGCGCCAGAGGAGTCCGTTCCAGTCCCAGCTTGTCTGGAGCAGGCGGTAAGGTCCAGAGAGATGAGGCGCGCGCCCGGCTCTGCTGCCTTCCTCGCCCGCTGTGTGGCCTTGGGCTGCTTGTTTAACGTCTCTGAGCCAGGGTCAGTAAATAAAACATTTGTGAAAAGTCGGGGTCTTGGGAGGCCCTCAGCAAGTATAAACGGAGTGGAACTTTCTGGGGCAATCCTTCCATCGGTTTCTCTCCCCCAGAGGGGGATGTACAAACCCGCTCCCTTCCTGTTCTCAGGGACCACTGAAAAGGCAAACGGGACAAAACAAGTCATTGTTCTTCATTGACTTTGGATAGGGCCTGAGTTCTAGAGGAGGCAGCCCATAAAGTCCCAACACCAAAAGGAGTGGGAGTGAGGAGAGGGTCCAAGGGCAATGGATTCCAACTAAGACCCTCCTTTCCCTCCTCAGCTGTAGGGAAGTGTGTGTTGCCGGGGGGGGGGGGGGGGGGGGGGGGGGGGGGGGATGTCTGCTTAAAATAAAGCAAGATCCTCTCTCTCCATAATGAAGTGGGATAAATTAAATAATTTGGCTCACTTAGGCAGGCAGGCAGCTTCCCTGTGACTTTACCCAAGGACATTTAAAATAACTACACTTCTCCTGGACCAGAGAATTTCCAGATGCTAAGAATGAAACAAAACAAAATAAAACACAAAACAACAACAAAACCAGGGCACTTGTCTCTTTTCCAAGAGCCGTGTGAGCTAGGGGAGAGTAACAGTAGGTAGTCTCCATCTCCCGGTTAGAAGTTCATCTGATTCTATCACTGCCAGAGAGACTGTAAAATCCCTGAGCCCAGTCCCGGGGCGCAGACGCAGGAGGGCCTCACTCACAGCCTCGCACATGGAAAATCCAGTGGAGAGCCAGGACTGGACTTAACTGCCCATCCTAGTCCAGGTTTTGCCTCTTCCCACCATTCTGCACCAAAATCACCTGGGGGGACTTATAAAAACAGATTGCTGGGCACCATCCCCAAATTTCTGATGGAGTAGATGGAAGGCAGGGCCCCACTGTGTGTGTGTTTCCAGCAGAGGGCTGCTGCTGCTCCTGGTCTGGGAGCCATGCTGGGAGACCCACTGAGCTAAGGCAAAGGGCAGCTGGCCAGTGCCAGCCCGGTCAGCCCCTCCCTGCTGGAGGCCTTCCCTCCATGGCTCTCACCTGCTTTCTCCTCCACTTGGGGCTCCCAGAAACAGGGTTCTCCTTCCTCCACAGCGCTGGGCTCTAGAGGAGGGGCTCACGCAGGAAAAGAGGACTTGGCCCTGTGGGGGTTCCCTTTCCAGGGCCCTAGGATGCTCTGTGGGAGGGACCTTCTGGATTTCTGGGGCCTGAAGAATTTCACATGACTCGGAGGGGAGTGCCTGGACTAAAAATCAGGAAGCTGTCAGGTTGGGTGATCCGTCCCCACCGTGTGCTTCTCCATGCCTTCTAAGATTCCATGTGTGGCCAGGCGTATTTGTGGATACATTGCCTGTTATGCTTCCTTGGTAAGAATAGAAAGTCTTGAATCAGTGGAATTTAGAACATGTCTCGTCAGCAGGATTGCTGGAGAAGCAGAAATGGCTTAGAAATCATAAGGAGGAAGTGACTGTCATTTTACTGTCATAGGAAGGCCCGGGGAACAGCCAAGAGTCTGGGTGGAGTCCGTGGTGAGAACCAGGCATCAAGTCTGAGAGCTGGTACCTGGGCTGATCTTCTGCTTTCTGGAATCACCGAGTTTCCCAGATGCCTTGGTGCCTAGGGCTTGGGGCCCAGTGGGGGCACCGCACCCCCATGGTGTACCCTTAATCCCTGGTGAGATGGTGAGAGAGGCAAATAACTCGCCAGGAGATGACTTATCTGGAGGGGCGGGGGGTTCCCCATGCCATGGGGGCCATGGCAGGGCCAGAGGTGAGGGGCGGGATGATGGGGTGGAACCCCAGGAATTAAAAGCAGAAATAGCAGGGGGGTGAGTGATGGCCTCTGGGACAGCACAGAACCGGCCCTATTCTCTGACTTTCTCTGCCTTTCCTCCAGGCATGTGACAGCTTCAAAATCTGTCCATCCCACTACCCTGCTTCTAGGCCTGGCCGGTGTTGGGAAAAGAGGGATGGCATAAAGAAAGGAAGGAATTGGCTCCCATTCCATCCTTCTGACCACTCTTGTTTGGCGGCAAAGACCCAGGCATTTTTCTCAGAGACTTCCAAGGCAGAGACACAGGTACTGATTAATGAAGCAAGTATTAGATCTACTGGTAGGTCAACAAGCACTCCCCTACCTCTGGGCCTTTGTACTTGTTGCTTTCTGTCTGAAATGTACTTCCTCAGGATACTCACATGTAAGGCTCCCTACCTTACTCTTTTGAGTACCTCATCAGGGAAGCCTACTGTGACCACCACATGTAGACCAACCCCCTCTAGTCACCAATCACACACACACACACACACACACACACGCACGCACGCACGCACCTCTGCCTCTATAGTGTAAGCTCCAAGGGGCCAAGGACATTGCTGTGCTCACTAGTATATCCCCAGTGCCTAGGACAAAGCCAGGCACATAGGAGGTGCTCAATAAATACTCACTGAATGCATGAATGAGTTGATTGAATACCTACTATGTACCTACCACTTTCCTGGCCAATGAGAGACAAGGAAGAAAAAGACAAAGTCTCTGTCAGTGGTAAAATGCTTGGGTTTTACCATCAAAATCTGCTTCCCCTCAATTTCTGCTCCCTCCCTGGCCTCCCTGACTCAGGCCACATCCTCCGTCTCTACAGTCCATCACACCCTGGGTCCAATCCATTCTCCCTACCATAGGCCCCATTGTCTCTGAGCCCAATGCCTGTGGACTAGCCTCCTGCCTGGCCTCCCTGCCTCCACTCCCACCTCCTCTATTCCTTCTTGCAGCTTCCCATCTCCTTTCGCCAAAGCCATGAGGCTGGAGTTATCTGATCCCTGCCCACCCCTTCGTGCTCAGGTCCAGCTCCCGTTGCCTGCTTGCCACTCAGGCCCAGGGCAGGAAGCTCCAGCTGGTCTCAGGGCTTCCGTGCTCACTGTTGTCTCTGTGCTGGAGGCCCTCCCACTTCCCTACTTCTAGGGTGTCTGCTGGGCAGGGGTGTCTGCTGGACCAGGACCTCCCTTGACTTCCCAGCCTGAGTCGTGGCGCCCCCCCCCCCCACTTGCCCTTCTCTGTGACCTTTGTATGTTCTTCAACATTAGCTCACCTTCTCTGTTTGCTTCTTGGATTTTCTGTCCTCCCCTCTAAAATACCAGAAGCCCCCTGAGAGCTGGGACTGTCTCTCACTGCTGCATGCCCAATCCTAAAAATAGGGACCCTCCGTAAATGGACCAGGCTTCAGATGAGTTCTGGGCCAATTACTTCCCCTCTGGAAGCCTCTCTTTGATGTCAGATGGGGAAACTACCCCTCCTGGTGTCATGAGGGTCCCATGAGGGTCCCATGAGGCCGCTGATGTGAAGTGCCCTGCAGACTGCCTGGCATGTGAGTGCCTGAAGTTCTGTGGTCTGGACCATCCAGTGTCCTCGAGCCCAGGGAAGCTTAGGTGGGAGAAGGGGTTCCAGCCCTGCTGTTTGGGAGCTCCAGCCTGCAGAGGGAGATCCCTCCCCTGGAGTTTTCTGCCTAGAGGGATTGGGGTTGGGGGGCAGGCGCTCCTGCTCTAAGGGGCAAGGCAGGCAGACACTGCGGAGACCCGAAGGCACTAAGGGAGTCTGCCAGGAGCGCCACAGTTCACTGAGCAGCTTGAAAGCTGATGACTAACCCTGCCTGCCCCTCGCCTTGTACTTCGGACCTCTCCAACTCTTGCCTGCTTTCTGGCCTTGGAGACAGAACAGCACCGCCCCGCTGCCTCTCCCCTCTCCCCTCTCCCCTCTCCCCTCTCCTCTCCGTGCCTCCTCCCCACTGTCCTGCTTTCACCCACCGGGTCTTCCTCTTCTCCCAGCTCCCTCTTCCGGGCCAGGCCCACTCCCTTCCACACCAGGCCTCCTCCTGCCCGTTGCCTCCTCCGCTCTGCACTCTAGCCCTGCATTCTGACCTCCCTGTCTCAGGCGCCACGATTGCGACACACACCTTGTTTACCGCATTCTGGAGCGGCTGGGGGCCAAGGGGCTCGCCTCTGTCCCTCCTTCCTTCCAGGCAGGCTGCAGGTGTAACGTTCACTCTGCAGCCTTAGTAAGTCCCATGGCACCGGCTTCTGCTGGGGGAGGTAGGGAGAACTGGCTGTGGTCCAAGCCACCATGAGCGAATGAAGCAGGAACCACACACACACACACACACACACACACACACACACACGCACACGCACACACACACATGTGTTTTGAAGGTGGTGGGGAGTGATGTTGATGGGACCTCTGAGGGCGACCTTTCTGTGGGGTCTCTGCTTTCTAAAGCAAGTCCTTCCGTGAGATGGGAGGCCTCCGGGGCACCGGGACCCAAAGATTTCCAGGCAGACCTCATACCTGTGCTGGGGACACTTCTAGCACCTTCTTTTCAGACTGGGATGCTGGACTTGTTAGCATACTCCGTGGCAGCCAGTCTCTTGGGGACGGTCCCCTATTAACCAAGTCCACTCAGAGGTGGTATAGAACAGACTGCTAGCCCAGCCCTGAGAAAAGGGCAGTGTTCTTCCCTAATCAGGGCACCCCATTGAGATCAAAGTGCCCAGAAATCAAGATTAGGCAGCAGGAATGGTTGGTGAGCACAAACTGATGACAGGGGGAATTAAATGGTTTAGACAGCCTAAGCTCTGGGGAAACCCAGGAAATACCCCTCCACCCAGGTTATTAGATTTGATGTTTACAAGAAAAACTGGCTGGGTCAAAGGATCTGGGAGGAGTGATAAGGGAGACAAAAGTCTCTAGGGAATTCACTGGGCAAGGATCGTCTCCCCAGGACAGGGGCAGCGCCTCTGTGCGCTCGCTGCTAACACGTTTTGCCCACAGTGTTTTCTAATTAAAAGCAAAAAATGTCAATTCCAAAATTGGGAGGCTTTCTACTGAATCCTTGATTTCTGGCTTTTCTAGAAAATGCAACACCTTGGAACCCTGAGGGTCCTTTTCCCATGTGGGCATGATGGCCACTTTGGGTGGATGTTCTTTGGACAGACGGTGCTCTGCGGGCCCCACCGATCTTACCCCGGGCTCTGTCCATTCCTATGTGTTGCCCACCTGGCTGACGTAAGACTTCAGCGTGGAAGCCCAGCTCTGTGTTGCGCTCAGAAAGTAACCCAGCCGCGTTTGCAGTGTCTGCATATTTCTACCTCACCACCACTGCCTTCTCTTGCTTGGTCCTGGTTTTGGTTCCCTGTCATCCTGGCTTGCCTGAGACCCGCCCCAGTCTGTCCTGCCCAAACTCATGACCAGCCTGCAGCAGCTGTCACTCCTATGGTGGTGATATCTCCCTTTCGTGTTCAGGGTCTGGAGACAGAACCCCCTTAGGCCAGGACAGCAAGCTGCTCAGTTTAAAGGGAACTGACAGCCTCGTGCTGGTTACTCTGGGACCAGGGGTCAACCCCATCCAGAAAAACTGTGACCGAGGGCTGGGGACAGGGTCACATGGTGTAAGATATGGCCTCCTGGGCAGCAGAGGCTATGGGCAAGAAAGGGATGGGAGCAAGGCGGGGTATATATACTGACCAATCATGCCTCCAGTTCTCCTCTTTGCAAGCTTCCAAGCCCACCCTCTCCTTTTCAGAGGGCATCTCCTTGTCGCTGGTGAAGGGACCCTTCTTCCTCTCTTCAAAGTGTGCCCTGGATGATATTTTGTCTCTGGCCCTTATAAACTGATTTTATTAATGCATCTCAAGAATTCTAAGTGTGGCATTCTCCAGCTTCTTCGTATTGCTGGAGAGTTATGTGATTCTCCAACTTTTCCAGCAAGAGACAGGTCCGTCTCTGTTTTGTCAGACCCCGGTTGAGGGCACAGTCAACCATTCTGCTCTGAGCATGGCACAGTGGCATGATCCTTGCACTCAAGATCCTCCTGGCATTCACCTTCTTTTTGTTCATTTCCCTACTGGCACCCACTTTAACGTGTTTGCTACGTATCCTTAACGATGTGCAGATCCGTGTGCACACGCACAGAGGTGTGCTTTTGGCTTTCCTAAGTGTCATTGGGCTATAAATCTTGTTCTGTTTCCTTTTTTTTTTCTTTTAAGATTTTATTTATTTATTTGAGAGAGAGAGAGCACAAGTAGGGGGAGCGGCAGAGGGAGAGGGAGACGCAGACTCCTGTTGAGCAAGGAGCCCAATGTGGGACTTGATCCGAGAGTCCTGGGATCATGACCTGAGCTCCAGGCAGATATTTAACCGACTGAGGCACCCAGGTGCCCCTGTTTCCTATTTTTTTTTCACCCAGCAGCTTGACTGAAGACCATCCCTGTTAATGTAGATCTAATTCTAATTCAGTGTTTTCCAGATGGTGCGTTAGGTTCCAGTAGTGGCTACTGGAAACAGTTTGGCGGAAGTAGCTAGTTAGTTATGAATTATGATGGGAAAAATACTTCTCACTGTGGGTTCCAGTAAAAAAAGCTTGAAAGCCCCTGGTTGAGCTCCTTACTGCTGCAGAGAGCCGTATTCTATCCCTTCACTGCATTGTCTCTACCTCTGTGATGAGCAGTAGGTCACTTTGCAGCCCCCACCCCCTGCTAACCACATTAATGAATATCTTTTTTTTTTTTTTAAGATTTTATTTATTTATTTGACAGAGAGAGACAGCCAGCGAGAGAGGGAACACAAGCAGGGGGAGTGGGAGAGGAAGAAGCAGGCTCCCAGCGGAGGAGCCTGATGTGGGGCTTGATCCCATAACGCCGGGATCACGCCCTGAGCTGAAGGCAGACACTTAACCACTCTGCCACCCAGGCGCCCCACACACTAATGAATATCTTGATTCACGTTCTGTCGTGTGGGGAATTACATTTATGCTATGAAAACCTCCAAGTTGTTGATCCAAAGATCACAACATAGAAAGGTTCACAGATCAAATCAGGATGTCTGAATCACAGGGAGTATTCAATCAATTCATAGCACACAGAGAGAAGACGGGAAGAGATGGAGTGGGTGAACATACCTAGGGCAGGGCTCAAGAAGGCTGGAAGGCATGTACTACCTGGGTCCCGAGCATGCAATGCTCTTTTGTCTTATCTCTCTCTCTCTCCTTTTCTACTGAAGGTGAATTATACCGGCTAGAGTTGACGTTTGAGCAAGGCGCCCGGCAGACAGAAGGTGCCTCGGGGCAAACACACACCCTTGCTCTATTAGAGTCAAAGGAATAGTGGGCCTGACCCAGCCGTAACTCACCAAAAGTCTAAGGATCAGCCCTGGGCTTTCTCTGGCAGAGGACCTCTGGGGCAGAATGGGAGACCAGTGAGTGGGAAGCCCCATCAACATCAGGAGTATCAAGTGCCCTGTATGCTTTGTGTGTATCTAATTTTATAAGTAGTCTGTGCCCCTCCCTCCCTGGGGAAATGTAACATACCAGGAGTAGTTAGCATCTTCTGCTCCTTCAACCCCTTTCTGTCTATATTCACAGTACCATCGTTTGGTCTGTCTGTTATGTCCTACTGATCTATCCTCAACACCTTCTGAGTTTCATCCTTCCCATTTTTTTGGCAGAATTGAATTTCTCAAACAGCTTAGCAAATGCGCGTGACCTGGTCCCAAGATGCCGGGGCACGAAGCCCATGTATGTACTTGAATTTGCTGAATGTGCCTGCCACTCCCCGGAACGAGTCCTCGGCGCATTCCAGCACCAGCAGCTGCGTCAGCTTCCGTGTCCCCACATCCTTGTCGACATCTGATTTTATCCTCTTTGTTAAAATTTGCTATTTCGGTGGGTATAAACCAGGGCATTTTTATAACTCCAAAAATTTTTCAGAGTCCTACATGATAGTTTCTTGACTGAGAAAAGTACACGTTTGCATGTGGACTCCTAGACATTCATGGCAACGGGTTCCTCCAATTCTGCCTCTCATGATGAATGGTGACCACTGGTCTAAACTACTGACCCAATCAAAGAACCACTGTTCCCAATTTTTATCAGTCTGAACACCTGCTGATGTGCTCTGTGGGGGTGGTGGGGTGACAAGTACATGGTAGGGACGGAGAAGACCCCAAACTCCAACTTCCTAATGGACTATAATTCATGATAGAGGTGTATATTACACATTTACGTATTTATTTGTAGGTATAAAAAGGTTTTCCTCACCCTGGAGGTAATATGTTCCAAAATTTCTCCCCTTTTGTTTTTTAAGCTTTTTGGAGGGGGGGACAGGGGGAGTTTCCTGCTTTGACTCTGGTGTGCCTCTCCTAGAAACTGGTTGTACCTGGTGGCCCACTAGAGCTGTCTTATGGCCCCAGGGCTGCCATCTTGGAGAACTGGGGTACAGGGGGCAAGGAAGAAATTTTCCATCATTTTCCCAGAACACAGGCCCAGGTCTCAAAGAGGTGAAGGGTTTCATATTGAGGGATCCAGAATTCACCCCTGGAACATCAAACCCCTTTGGAGCTGAAGCTGTTTGAGACTAGGTTGTTCTGTTTGTTTTTCTGGACTGCCTTATCCACCGAAAAGCAGAGCCTCAAAAGAACTTAAGGGAAGGAAAAACTGTTTTCCCGCTATGATCTTTGGTTCATTGTCTGGGGCCCTGTTGATTGGACTGACAAAAGACTGATAAACAAGAGAAAAACAAATGGAAGTTTGTGAGCATAAGGGGGGAGCACTCGGTGGTTAGTAACTCAAAGGGGTAGCTTAGAACTTGGCTATGCAGCATTTTAATAAAAGAACAATGCATTTATTTTATTTTATTATTTTTATTTATTATTAAAGTATAATTGATATATAATGTTAGATTAGTTTCGGGTGTACCACTTAGAGACTGGACAGTTCCACGCACTGCCCAGTGCTCACCGTGATGTCCCATACAACATTATTATAATCTCGCTGACTCTTATCTATTCCCTAAGCTGTGCTTTTTATCTTCGTGACTTATTAATTTCACCACTGGAAGTTGGTACCCCTTCATCCCCTTCACCTAGTCCATTCATTTCCCCTCCCCCAACCACCAGTTTGTTCTCTGTATTGGAGTCCGTTTTTGTTTGTTCCTTTTTTTTTCTTTTGAGAGTCCACATACAAGGGAAATAAAAAATGACAAGACAAAAGAAAAAGGCTGAGTTTCCAGGGCAGCGAGTTGTGGGAAGGCAAGTCCACGGGGGAGATCAGTGGAAGGTGAGGGCTAGTCTGTAAGCTTGGAAGGTAGCTTCCTCTGGGGCTGTGTCTGGGCTGCTAAGCGTCTACAGTTGTCCCCTGGGAGGAAGCTTTGTCTTTCCTGGTAGAGAGGGGAGGACGGACACCTTTGTAAATGGATGTTCTGCTTTTAGGGAAGTAGGGGGAGGGCAGAGAACTTTTCTTGTCTCTGCTTCTTCTCAGTTGCCTTCTGCTTAAAATAATTCTTATGACAAAGTGGCATATGATGGGGTGGCGTCTTCTGCTACCCTTCTAACCCTATCGTCATAAATCCCCTCCCCGAGAGCAACAAGGGTGGATGGACTCTTATCGCTAGAGACTAAAAATCGGCCTCCCACCTAAACAGACATTGTCACAGTATCACATCTCCCATCTGCTCTCCTGAGAGCCTGTTTATCTTTCCCAAAGTCGTTTGTTTTCCCGTAAGTGCCCTTTCTCTCCTACTTCCCCTGTTAAGAAGTCATTTGTTTTTTCCAAGAGCACCTTCTTCCCCTCTCCGTTCTCTATTTAGGTGGCATAGAAGCACCAAATTCCGACTACCTCTTTCAGTCATGGGGTGTGTGTGTGTGTGTGTGTGTGTGTGTGTGTGTGTGAACTTGTGTTTGTACCCAATTAAATTCTGTCTTTGCTCTTGCTAAGCTGGCATTTGTCTGTTTCTTTCACAGGCCCCCATGACTTAACATAAGAGGGTAGGGGAAAACTTTTTGTCCTCCAACAATATCTTCTTTCTTGTACCAGTCTGCTTCCTGGTGACTTTTTCCTCCTAAACCAGTGGTCCCCAGCTATGGCTGCTCAATGGATGGAAGTTGAGATTTAGTGGTCGGGGCTGGCCAGTTAACAACATTGTCCTAGACTCTAGAGTTGTGGCTGGGGCACACCCTGCCCAGGTCCCCTCCCCAGCATTCTCTAACTTCCCCTTTCCCCAGCTTCCTTCCTTTATTGACCTGAAACTCAACTGGATGTGAGGAACTAAATAACGTTAAGTGGTAAATGACCAATTTACTTCCCTGAAGGAAGTAAACTTTTCAACATGCGGATAATCGTTCATGGAGACAGATCCCTGATTTGAGCCCTACCAGGCTGTGTAGAAAAGTGGAACTACAGAAAGTTTTTAGGCTGACGCTAAACTCTAAACCACGATTGTCAACCCTACCTGCATATTAGCATTTCCTGGGGGACTTTTAAAAAGACACCCAAGGCCAACCCCCACCCCAGACCAATCAACTCAGGGTCTCTGTGCGGCCAGGCGTGGGCATTCTTTCTTAAGGCTCCCCAGACGATCTTAATATGCAGTTGAGATTGAAAATCTCTGTCCTAAGTCTTTCTCCTTTTCTTAGTTTCTCGCCTACCTTCTCTTCTGGGTTCAGAGAAGATGTTTTGATGAAGGATAATTGGAAGGCAGGCAGGCAGGGACAAGCGGGCCCCCGCCCTAAGAGGAAACCACCTTTTTTTTTTCCCCCAAGATTTTAAAAATTTAGTCATTTGAGAGAGAGAGAGAGAGAGAGAAATAGCATGAGCAGGGTTGAGAGGCAGAGGGAGAAGCAGACTCCCCACTGGGCCAGGAGCCCAACAAGGGGCTTGATCCCAGGAACTAGAGATCAGGACCTGAGCCAAAGGCAGACGCTTAACCATCTGAGTCACCCAGGTGCCCACAACAGGAAACCACCCTTAAAAAGGATTTTACACCACCCTGGAAGGAGCCTTCCCCCCTTTTCCATGTGACAAAAACCTTATTGGATGCCAGGCACAGGGAGGGTTAATCAGATAAAACAGCCCACAAACAAGCCCATAAAACCCCCTAGACTTAAAAACTCTGGCGGCAACCGTGTGGGGTCCCCTCCCTCCTCAGGAGCTCTGTACTATTGTCTTGCTTTCGCTCAATAAACCTTGCTTTGCTGCCCACCGCTCTGTCTGGTCGACCTCTTCATTCTTTGAAGTGGCGTGACCAAAAACCGCAGGCTGCCTCGGAGAAAAAAATCCTATAACATTTTGACCTTAGAGTTTTGCTTGTGTGTCTGCTTACCACTGCTTACAGACCAGTGTGGGTTTAGACGTGCAGGGTGGGAGTTGGCTCTTCATTTTGGTAAATGTTCTAAGTCAGAGACCACGTGTGTACGTATGTACGGTGTGGACCGATATGACTACATCCGTTTGCATATCTCTTGGGAGAAACTTGCTTATCCATTTACTTGGCAGTGTTCCAAGTCTCAAACACAAGTGAGAAGCGGAAAATAAGCCCTCCAAAATTTCCCCACCAGTCAGAGGCCCTGCAGTCATTATGGAATTCACTTCTTACACTGCTTGGCATTCCTACGTCCTCAGGTCAACGGGAAAAGTTGCTTAAGAGGACAGGGAGCCCACGAGGGACTTAATGGCACTGGTGCTTGACGGGGCCAGCTGCAAATATTTGGAAGACTGATTTATGTGCAGTCAGCTAAATAAGGTATTAATGTGTGGTTTGTGTTAGAGGCCCAATAATATAGTAATATTTGGGGAGCGCTTATGTCCTAGGTACTGTGCCAAGCATGCTACAATGTATTGTTTGATTTATTCCTCATCTCACCCTTTTAAGGCAGGTACTACTCGTATATCCATTTGGAGAGAGGAAACAAGCACAGAGAGGTTAAGCAACAGACCCAAGCACACACAGACGGTCATGGCACTGGGGGGTTTAACTCCAGGCCTCTCTGTAAGGTCGGCACTCGGCACCTCAGCAGGACCCTCATGACCCGGACTCACAGCTCACATCCTGAGGGCTCTGAAAAGAGTGCTTGTTTAAAGAGTCTCCTAAGTCTACCATAGTATTTTCTAGAGCTATTCCGGAATGCCCGGCTGCCAACATGGCGAACAGAGAACCAGGAAATACCTCTCTCTGGGCAAAATGTCATTGGAAAGTGGACCAGGCAGGAGAATTGTGGGTGTGCGGCTCTCAGTCTGCCCACCCACACCCTCCTGGGCAGGGGGGCTGGACTGGGCTGTTCTGCCACTTACCCCAGGTCACCACTGTAGGGGTTTAAAACGAGTGGCCCCAAGATGTACCACTTTGCCTTACAAATTATTTCAGGCTGAAAATGATCAAGGCACAGAAGACTCAGGAAGAAATTTGGGCCTTCTCCTTAACTGCCTAAAAGTATGCAGGTAGAGGACGAGCTCTGGGAAGGGAGCTGTCGCCACAGAGAACCACAGTAGGATATGAACTGGGGGTGGGGGGTGGGGAGGAATTATGCCAAGTCTGTCTATGTCTCATTGTTCCTGAGGGGGCCCAGCAAACATTTGTTTAACAAACCTTTACTCTTTTTCATCTTCCTGTGAATTGTCTTCTCTTTGAAGCCCCAGACCCCTAGTTCTTAGTTCAGGATGACGTGATTCCTCATTCTGCCTGACTGTCTTCGGAATCTTGTGTTTCTGTCAACTCTCCACATGTCCATGACTGTATCTGATTTTCTCCTGTTAATCTGTCAGCTTAATTCTTGGACCACTAGAACCTTGAAGGGTAGATGAAAATGTTTCCTTCCTCATACCACCAACAGAATCGTCCCAGCCAGGCAGAGATTTGGCTTCCCAAGTCTTGCCTCTGGGCAGAGGACCCCACAAAACCCAGAAAATCACAACATCTCCCTCTGCTGGGCTGTGCCTGCGATTACAGTCAAAGGGTCAATGTTTCATTTCCCCACCAAAGCATGGCACCCAACTGCCTCCCATACACACATCCCCCTCCTGGTGACAGATCTTTGGGGGGAGACTGGCTCTCTACCACTGTCCATGTCTCTCCATTCCAACAGAGCCACAGTCACAGAATCCCATGCCCCCTGGCCATGGCAGTGGGCGTGTAGTCCAACGCAGTGACAGCAATGTGCCTGAGGGGTGGGCACATAACCCAAACAGGACAGTCCTGGGGCATTATAGGTGTATGCTGTGGAAGACCCTTTCTCCTGGGGTCTCCCTGGGAGGAGCTGAGAGCCTGGGCTCCCTGTGGGCGTGGCCCTCTTCCCACATAAGCAAGCCTGCACACCGCTTTAAGGCCAATGCACAGAGAAACTCACTGGGGATGGAGCAGGAGTTTCATAGGAGTTCCTAGGGCCAAAGAGGAGTTCCTAGACCCAGAGAGGGAGTTCCCAGACCCAGAGAGGAATTCCTAGACCCAGAGAGTTCTTAGACCCAGAGAGGAATTCCTAGACCTGGAGAGGTGTTCCTAGACCCAGAGGGGAATTCCTAGACCCAGAGAGTTCTTAGACCCACAGAGGGTGTTCCTAGACTCAGAGAGGTGTTCCTAGACCCAGAGGGGAATTCCTAGACCCAGAGAGTTCTTAGACCCAGAGAGGGGTTCCTAGACCCAGAGAGGGAGTTCCTTAATGGTATGCAGGCTTTGCTGTGCGAATTGAAACCAGTGGAGGAAAAGGCCCCAAAAGAGGAAGTTGGGGGTTCCTTGGAGGGTTTCCCATCGTCAAACTTCCCAGAAGTGTGGCTGAACCGACTGGCCACGTGTTTGTGGGAGGACCCTTGGACAGTGAGCACACTGCTTGTTAGCATTCATTGAGTTTGGGTTTTTCAAACATTTCTTTTGTATGGCCTTCTGTGCACCACTCACTGAAAACGCCAAGTTCTCTCACTCTCCTGAGCTGGGGAAGATGCTTTCCTTGCTTCCAGTGGTTCTGGTCCTGTGGCTTTAAAGTGGGAGGGTCTCAAGTGAAGTCTTGATTTACGCTGTGATGTGACTGAGGGTCCTGTGGGAGGAGCACGTCTCCCCTCCTCATGTCCACACAGCTGCTGGCCGCAATGACACGGAAGCCCACAGAAGCAGGGTGTCCCACAAAGGACAAAGATTTGGCTTTCATTGCCCTCAGAGCTGGGGTCCCAGATGCAGCCAGGCCAAACAGATTTCAAGGCCTGCATCATTTCTGCATTCTAGGGATGGTGGCAAAATTCTTCTACAGGAAAAGATTTCTTTCTCTCCCTCCCTCCCTTCCACCTCCCTTCTTCCACCTTTCTTTCTTTCTTTCTTCCTTTCTTTCTTTCTTTCTTTCTTTCTTTCTTTCTTTCTTTCTTCTTTCTTTCTTTCTTTCTTTCTTTCTTTCTTTCTTTCTTTCTTTCTTTCTTTTCTTTTCTCTTCTTTTCTTTTCTTTCTTTTTCTTCCTTCCTTCTTTCCTTCTTTCTCTCTCTCTCCACTTAAAAATAAATGATCTTTTACTGCAGAGGTTGACCCAATGATAGGCCGCCGAATTTCTGCAAAGCCATCTAATGTTAACCTTTGTGTTTCTCTCTCCTACTATTCTCTGAAAGGTTTGGAACAAGGATTCTTGAGTCAAGACACATCAGGGCAGGACCAAAATGGAAACTCCCATTGGTGGGCCTAACAGCAATTTCTACAATGGAATGTGGAAATATGGTGTGGTTTTTTTCTTTTTCTTTTTTTTTTCTTTTCTTTTTTTTAATAATCAGAAACCTAATTTTTTTCTCACACATCAAAAAAGCTGGTGTCGGGTATCCCAGTGTGACACAGCAGCTCCGCGTTGCCACTGCGGGGACTCAAACTCCATCTCCCTGCTTGGCCAGCTTTAGCAAGTGTGTTTTGGTCTCAAGCTTGTCCCTTTGTGGGTCCACAGTAGCTGCTCCACCCCCAACATGGTATTTCCATTCTGCACAGAAAGAGGGGCTGAGCTAAGAGCAGAAGGCACATGCCAGCCCCTTCTCAGAGGATTTTCCCAGATGCCTCATCTAGCCTCGGCTTTTCCATAGCCAGAACTGGCCGTTTCTCGCGTGAACGAGACTGGAATTTGTAGTTTTTCACTGGCACACTGCTTTCCCAAACAAAATCGGTGTCCTATAGTAAGAAGGAAAGGGGGGAATGGCTATCAGGTGGGTGATAGGCAGTGTCTTCCACGGGATCACACTTGGTTGGTGCTGGAATGTTCTGAGAGATGCATGGCTCCTGAGTTTCCACTTAGTGGCTCCTCCTAGTACTAGCATTTATTTCCATACTCTGTGCAGGTCCCAAACAAATGCAGGTGGCTGGATGGCATTACGGATCTGAGTATCTTATGCAAGGGAGACATGAGTACAGCCTGTTCCTCTGGATCTCATACCCCCTAGGATGGCTGCTATCAAACATGCAGTGAGTAACAAGTGTCGGTGAGGATGTGGAGAAATTGCAACCCTCGTGCATTGTTACCAGCAATGTAAAGTGGTGGCGCCACCATGGAAAACAGTATGGTGGCTCTTACAACGATTAAGAATAGAATTGCCATATGATCCAGTGATCCCACTTCTGGATATGCACCCCAAACAATTGAAAGCAGGGTCTCGAAGAGATATCTGCACCCCTGTGTTCACAGAAGCATTATTCACAATCATGAAAAGGCGGAAGCAGCCCAGGTATCCATCCGTAGACGGACAGCTACACAAAGTGTGGTGTATGCATACAATAGACTATTACCCAGCCTTTAAAAGGAAGGACATTCTGACACACGCCGCAACATGGATGAAAGCTGAGGACATTGTGCTACGTGAAATAAGCTCGGCATAGACAAATACTGCATGATTCCACTTACGGGAGGTATCTAAAATTGTAAAATTCCTAGAATCCAAGAGTGGACTTCCGGTTGCCAGGGGCTGGGAGGGGAGGTGAAATGGGGAATTAGTGTTTCATGGATATAGTTTAGCAAGATGGAAAGATCCAGAGATGGATGGTGGTGGCGCTTGCACAATGCTGGGAATATACTTACACTGAACTGTATACTTAAACATGGTTAAGGTGGTAAATTTCGTGTCCTGTAGATCTTACTACAGTTGATCTGATTTGAGGAAATCTCGGGAGTGTTCAGGCATGCCTTGGTAACTGGTTACTCACATGTGTCCCTGGCACTCCAGCCACCTTGGGACTGCCCAAATGGGGTGGGACTCCAGAGGAAAAAGATTAGTTCCTTTGCTTACTAGGCTCAGACACCGAGTCAGTGATCTGATTGGGGACAGAAACTAATCACCCACCGTTCCTGGTAAGAACTTTCCAGTCAAAACATTGTACTGGGGGCGCCTGGGTGGCTCAGTGGGTTAGACGTCTGCCTCAGCTCAGGTCATGATCCCGGGGTCCTGGGATCGAGTTCCGCATCGGGCTCCCCTCTCCGCGGGAAGCCTGCTTCTCCCTCTTCCCCGCTCGTGCTCTCTCTCGCTATCTCTGTCTCTCTCTCAAATAAATAAATAAATAAATAAATAAATAAATAAATAAAGTCTTTAAAAACAAAAATGAAAACATTGTACCGAACGTTTGTCAAAGCAAGGGTTCTGTTCTGTCGAGGGAACATTTTGGGACCAGTTCCTTGGCAGTCTGCTCCATGAGCCCTTCTTGGGTGAATGAATTAATCTGCTTTCAGATTCTTGGAAGAGGCTGTCGTTCTCGGTGCACCCCATCCTCGGTCACCCACACCACGACGTCTGTACCGCTGTCACGAGCGCGCCGCCAAGGCGCACCCCAGAGCCGTGTCCTACAATGTCAGCTTCATGCAGTCATAAAGCAAAGTTAACACAGTTATAAAGCAGATCCAGGATTCCAAAGTCGATGACATTTCACTATGCATTTAACCCGGCTTCCTAGAGGTCGCGCAAAGCAAACACAAGACAAAGTCACACGACAAACAAGATACGATAAGGGGTAAGAAGTTAACGATCCAAACGTGCAGAGAGTCCACGAGCGCGGTAGAGGTGAGGCCGGCCTGGATCAGGTGCAGTCCAGCTCAGCTCTCGGTGGGCAGCGCGGTGGAGGAGTTCTGTTCTGTTCAGAGGTCAATGGGGCACAGCCTTCAGGGCAGCTGCCTTTCAAATGCAGTCATATGGGGACAGGTCAGCGCCTGGAGAGTCTGACAGTTGGCTGCCAAAGTGCTCCCTTTTTAAAGGAGTTCAATCAGTCTTGGGCCTTTGCAGACCTCCTCTGGTTGTTGTCATTATCAGCTCTCTGTTCTTCCAGGCTTTCTTGGCCTTCCTGGTTGTCAGCTGAGGGTGCTGCCAACCTGTGCTGATTTTGCTGATAGCTGGTCTTAACTGCAACGCCCTTGGCTGCTGACATCACTGCTTGACATGAGTCACTCTTTGATGTGAGTGATTCCATCTTGCTCTCTACAACCATCTTGCAGGAATCTTCCCTGACGCTTTGGTGGCTGCAGCACCTGGCTTGAAATAGCTTCCTGAACCTGCCTTCCAACCCCAGAAATATGTTGAAAGAACCTCCAGCCTAGGAGAAAACTGCAAGAATTTGGCAGGTTTTAAGGAGCTGGCAAGATTTGAGTAACTCAGGAACATCCATTCTTGACCTCTTGCAAATCAGAGCCCTGTGGGAATCTCAAGAAATCCGTTGTGACATTATGATTTATAATAAGAAATATAGATTTGATCTTTGTTCCCATTCTGGCACAGAGCTCCTGAAACTCTTGGAATTTCCTAAGTGAGGAGAGTGATAAAGGTGGCTTTTGTTAGATTAATAAGTGAATTTTGGGGGCACCTGGGTGGCTCAGTCGTTGGGCATCTGCCTTTGGCTCAGGGCGTGATCCCGGCGTTCTGGGATCGAGCCCCACATCAGGCTCCTCCGCTGGGAGCCTGCTTCTTCCTCTCCCACTCCCCCTGCTTGTGTTCCCTCTCTTGCTGGCTGGCTCTCTCTGTCAAATAAATAAATAAAATCTTAAAAAAAAATAAGGGAATTTTGGATGCAACTAAGGATGGGGGCTGGTTGTCTGGAGAACCAACTATGTGACTGGAGGGTTGGAACTTTCAGTCCCACCCCCCAGCCTCCCGCCTGGATGGGGGGAGAAGGGCTGGAGGTTGAACCAGTTGCCGATGGCCAGTGACTTAATCAGTCATGCCTATGTAATAAAACCTCCGTAAAAACCCAAAAGGAAGGCTCAGAGACCTTCTGTGTTGGTGCACAGGGAGGGAGGTATTGGGAGAAGGGCGTGGCTGGAGAGTGTATGCAGCCCCCTGACTTTTCCCCATCTTGCCCTATGCATCTCCTCCCCTTGGCTGCTGACTTACATCCTTTCATGTAGACCTGGTAAGTAACATGTTTCTCTGAGTTCTGTGAGCAGCTCTAGCAAATTAATTGAACCCAAGGAGGAGGTTGTGGGAACATCTGATTTACAGCGAGGGGCAGAAGCCTAGGTGATAACCCGTCTGTGACTGGCATCTGAAGTGGGGGGTAATGGGGGGCAGTCTTGTGGGACTGAGCCCTTAAGCTCTGGAATCTGACGCTGTCTCTGGGTAGATAGTGTCAGAACTGACTTGAATTGTAGGACTCCCAGCTGGTGTCAGAGAATTACTTTGGATGTGAACCTCCCCCGCCCTTCCACACATTGGAATTGGATGCAGAATCCAAAAAACCTGTGTGCCCTCTGGTCAGAAGAAGACTTAAGTGCACTGGTTGTCCATTTTAACATGCTCTTCTGGGGTCGTCCTGGGTCCAGTTAAACCCAGGTTAAGGGCTTGGGGTCCAACTTCTAAACAAGTCTTGCACAGACAGAAAGTGTCTTTGTTTCTCCTCTATATCAGGGAGTGAGCTTAAGGAAGACAAGCAGAGGGAGGGCAGGAAAGGGTGAGCAAGAGATTCGGGAGAGTGGGGGAGGGTACCCCCCCAGTGACTGGCTGGTCTGCTGGCCCTTGAAGACCTCTCACCTTCAAAGCTAGGGCCACTCTACCCTCTTCTTGGACCAGCCCCGTCTCACCTGTGAGGATTAGAGCCAGAGGCTGCCATGTTGCTCCGTGGCCCTGTGTCACAGGAACGTGTCCGAGGTAGGGCCCCCACCCCTGCTGCTCTTGGCGTGGTGGTGACCTAGCTCTCTTAGTCAAGGGTCATTCCAGACCCCTCCCCCTCCAGCTCATATTCTGCCTTTGAGGGACTGGAATAGCGCAGTTGAAAGATGGCCAGTGATACAAAGAAAACCACAGGTCCAAATGGTGTCACTTAGGCCAAGTTACCACATCCGGCTAATACCTAACCTAAATGCAGCTTCAACCTTTCCCAATAATGGAAACCTTAAGTTGTCCATTAGAAATTTTCTGATACGCGCCCGGGAGGTAATCTGTCACTTGGGCCCTCTCCATCCCCTGACAGAAGGTGTAGATGAGAGAATCCTCCTAAGACCCCCTTGCCCTTCCCCCTAAGAGGCAGAGTGCCTGGCATCTTTGCTAACACCAATTTTAAGCTCGCCCTATTTCTACATTAGAAATGCTTTCCGATCATAAGGTTTGTGGCCCATTCAAATCCAAGACTGGTCTGGAGAAGGCGGTGGGGGGGGGGGGGAACCACCTCGGGTCCCCAAGTGGGACAAAGCAGAAGGTACCAGAGAAGCCCACAGTAGCTTAAAGAGGGGTTATGAGGATCAGAGAAGGTGAAATGTCTCCCACGAACCCCAGGAGAACACAGGGCCACACGAGAGTCCCATGTTTGGTGTAGGCCAACTGTGATTCCTCTCCTGGGCCTGGGCACCCACCAGCAAGCACGGGGTAAGGAATGGCTCTTAACTTGGCTGCAGTCTGTCAGGTTCCACTGGACTGGAGCTGGGCCATGCAGTCACAAAGCACCCCATGCTCTGGAAGGCCCGTGTTTGGTTCAATGCTGTGCTGTCACCACCTGGAAATTCTTAATAGTGTCTGAACGAGGGGCTCTGCATTTTAGTTTGCTCTGGGCCTATAGCCTAGCCAGCGGGTCCTGTTCAGGTAAGAGGTTGCAGATACATGGGCAGAGCAGGACCAGAGCCGGCACTGGAGAGCTGGGGAATCCGAATCTTTCCTACCCCTTCATTTTGCAGAGGAGAAAACAGAGGCTCTTGGGCAAAGAGGAGCGGGGGAGTTTGGTTAGGCACCAAAGCAAGGCTCCTCATTTCCACACCAGACTGCTCAGAGCAGGGCCGGGGGCAGAAAGAGCTGCAAGGGGGTGTTGAGGAGCAGTTGATATATACTAGGGGGTTGGGGGAGGTAAGGAAAAAGGGTGGTTTTCAAAAGAACTTTCATATGCTAAAGAGAACCTACTAGATTCGGGAGGCCTGGCCATTGTCAAGTTAAGGTTGTTTTTTCCTCTAGCAAGGCATTAACATTAAGATAGTTGGGAGCTTCCTGGAAGAATGTCACAGGTATCCCACCCAGGAGTGGGGGAGGAGGGAGGTTGCTGGGCGTCAGCTCTTGCTTTGTCTTCAGCTAGCCTTCTGCTCCCTCTTGTGAGGCCTGGAAGGGGCTGATCACACCCTATAATCCATTTTATGTTAGTTCACCTTGCTCGTTCCTCCTCCTGGGAACAAGCTGCTGCATATAGAGCCTGGATGGCTGCCGGGCCCAGAACATTCAGCGGGACTCTTGGACTTCCAGGGTCTGGGCTGGGTGGCCTCCACCAGGGGCTAGCCCTGTCCCTGCACCGTAAGGTCTGTTTGCTTGTGTCTTCCCCCAACACCTCATGTCCAACAACTGGGACAGCTGTACCGAGCGGGCATCCTGGAGCCGGGCCCTGGAGGTTCCTCACTGGGCCAGCCTGGCCTTTACCCTTTGTCACTGGCTGTTGAGGACTCTTCAGGAGGGAGGCTACAGGGCTGGGGGCCAGGGGCTCACTAAGGGGATGGAGGAAGCTTCCATTTACCAGCGGGTCCAAAAAGCAGCGGATCCATCTGGGCTCAGCGGGCAGGCACCCAGCAGCAATCAGCAAATGCCCGAAGAGCTGAGTGAATGAAGGGAGAACTGAATACTGCCTGCAAGGAGGAAGAAACATATTCCAAATGCCTTCAGGCTGTGGTTTGGGGGCTTGGGTCTGTATTTCAAATGCTGAGCAGAAATTCCCTTGAGGCTATGTAGCTGGAGGGGTCAGGACCCTGGAATCTTTGCCCAGCACTGTGGGTGTTCTCCAGACGCTGCAGCGCTTAGGAAAGCCCAAGCTTATCCTTCCGGCCCTCCTTGCCCCTTGCCACCGGGGAGTTCCAGCTCTAGGCCGGCTTGCGTTCCTCCTTCCTACTGGGCGGTGGCTGCGGGACCGGTCAGAAAGAGGCAGCAGTGTCGAGCGGCGATTTCCAAACTAGTAGAAAATCTGGCTCCACGAGGTAAAGACAGATGAATCTATGAAGGGGCCACGCGTCTATGCAGCCCACATGGAAAAACAAGCCGTCGAGCTAACGTTCATCATATGTTCTCAGTTTTCCACTAATATTAACTTTCTCATTTATTTTTAATTGGTTGCCATGAAAAAAAAGTGTGTGGGAGAAGCCCTTCACATGGAGAACATTCTACTCAGCCACTTGGGAGAGCCATGTTACATGGTGGAAAGACTATGGGCCCCTCAGGAGTAGACTCAGGGCGTCCAGGTTTGCCCAGGGCTGAGAGTTTTTCTTTTTCTTAGGACAGGGGACTCTCAGTGCTAATACCAGGGCCGTTCTGAGCCAACTGGATGAAGGCCTTGCTCTCTCCAAGCCGCTTCTGTCCTCCAAGCCGGTTGTGCTCACCTGCCGAATGGCTGTGAGTGTTCAGTGAACACAGGTAGGGAGGGAACGCTCAGCAAGTGCGGGCAGCACGCGGGTTTGGCCTCCACGGTGCCCAGCCATTGTCACTGTTCAGTGTAGTCAACGAATGACTGGATTACTTACAGAACTCTACAATTCTGGCTCCTCCGGAAGTCAGGGAGCCAGCCTAGGGTGTGAGGAGACGCAGAAGCTCTCTGGCTTCCCCAAGAGAGACAGGAATTGCGGGAAAAGTCAGCTCCTGAGGGTGGGAGAGGCCTAGTTCCACAGACCAGGGATTCAAGCCTGAGGGCAGGGCTGCAAATAGGGTCATTGACTCTTTACATGCCTATGCCCTAAGACTTCAATTTCACATGGTAGTTTTTGAAATTTCTACCCAACGGCAGAGATATAAAACCCCATGTACCCATCGCCTCCCTTCAGCAACTGTTAACTCACGGCCGCATTTGTTTTGCCTATATGTTACTACCTACTCTCCTTCCCCAGTGGTTTTTAAGCAAATACATCATATTTCGTATACAAATACTTCTGTGTGTATTGTTAAATGTAAACATAAGAGTTCTTATTTAAAAAAAACATAACCACTATCATTATCACACCTCCCCCAAATAGTCATTCCTTAGTATCATCCAATGTCCATCAGTATTCATATTTCCTAATTATCTCATCACTTTTTTAAAAAAAAAAGATTTTATTTATTTGAGAGAGAGAGAGAGCACAGGTGTGAGGAGGGGCAGAGGGAGAGGGAGAAACAGGGAGCCCGATGCGGGACTGGATCCCAGGACCCTGAGATCATGACCTGAGCCGAAGGCAGATGCTTAACCGACTGAGCCACCCTAGCACCCCACATCACCTTTAAAAAAAGAGTTATTTCGTCCACATCAGGATCCAAACACAGTCCACACATTACACTTGGTCGGTTTGTCTCGTGGGTGTGATGTGGTTTCGGAATCTAGGTGAGGTTCAGTGGGGTGGAGTCTGGAGCCGACGACCAAGAAAGAATTCTTGAGGCGTCTTTGGTGCAAAATGGTGGTTTATTAAAGCACGGGGACAGGACCCGTGGGCAGAAAGAGCTGCTGCCCCGGGGTGTGAGGGGGGCTGATTATATACTATGGGGTTGGGGGAGGTAAGGAAACAGGGAGGTTGAGGAAGTACTTTCATATGTTAAAGAAGACTCGCAGGATACCGGAGGCCTTGCCATTGTCAAGGTGAGGTTGTTTTTCCCTCTAGCAAGGCTTTATCATGAAGATAGTTGGGAGCTTGCTGGAGGAACGTTACATTTTGCCCGTTTCAAGTATCTGTCAATGGGCTGCAGACTATAAGGCCATTTAATTGTGTCTAAGTTTCCCTCTGGACTCTAGGCCTTTGATAGAAGTGCTTTGTTCTTGTAAATTGCTAAGACATTTGTAAACTGAGGGAGACTCGTGTCTTGCCGGGATTGTGAGCTCTAAAAGTTAACTATTTTTCCTTTCCTTAGCTTTTGGGCAGCCAGGAGAGCCTGAGGAATGTCACATATAACCCATGGGGGGGGGGTTGTGGGGTGTCAGATTCTGCTTTGTCCTCAGCTTGCTTTCTGTTCCCTCATCAGGGGTCCTCCCTCCCTCCCCATTTCCCCCCGCATTTTTTTTGGACAGAGCTGGGTTTTGCGGGTTGCATCCCTCTGGATTTGTTTAACGGGTTCCTCCTCTGTCTCCCGCACTTCCTGTAAGCTGATAGTTGGGTCTTGGTCAGATTGAGGGGAGATTGCGGGCAAGAAGAACCAGAGGTGGTGCCGTGGTTCCATTTGCACGTCCTCCGGTGACTGAGAAGTCTTGAAAACAGGGACAAGTCAGATTTATGGGTGTGTGGCAGGATCTCTGCACACCTCTGCGTCCAAAGACCTGGCACCTTAGCAGCTGCCCCTCACTAGGTAAGAGCCTGGCTTTCTTGGGCTTTAGGCCCCTGTGCCCATCACCGGCTGAGGGTACTTGAATCTGCTCTCCTGGTCAATGTGATGCTTGAGTCGGTTCCAGGGCAGCTCTTTCCCAGACACCCTGCCCCCTGGACCGACATTGTAGAGGCACCATCTCGATCTCTTGCCCGGGGGGAGGTCAGGTGGAGAATTAGGGGGAGGGCTCTGGGACCAGACACCTGGGTCACGGCCACTCCGCCCCTTACTGTGCACCTTGTACAACTTACCGAACTTTCTGGATCCCAGTTTCTGGACCTGTCAGGTGGGGATAATAATATCTCCTCCGTGTAAAGACTCAGAGTAGCCTTCCTGGGACACAGCTGCTAAATGCCCCCAACGTTGGTGATCGTTCTCTTGATCAGCTATTCCATCTCCCTGAACACCCAGGTGAACCCGCTCAGACGGTGCAGGTGGGCGAGCCAGTGGCCTAGGTTGGGAGGGGGCCCGGGAAGGTGACATCACCGAGATGCAGCTTCCCTGGCTCTCTGATACTTGCACCAGCAAGCGAGCAAGGAGTGAGTCGCCTCTTCATTGCTTTGTTCCTCATTTCTCCTTTTGAAAAGCTAATGTTCCTAGGCAGCATTAAATCCCAAGTAATTTCTGGAAAAGGGTTGAGAGGAGAGGGAAAAGTCCAGAGAATGGAGACGTGGCAGGGAGTGTCTATAAAGGGAGTTCCCCTATCATCCTTGGGGCAGTAGCTAGCTCGCAGGCCAGAGGCTCTGGGCAGACTGAGCTCACAAATGACTGGGGCTGTCCCAAGCTGTCCCAGGCTGTCCCAGGACGTGTTGGAGAATGGCCACGTGGGGAAACAGGCCTTTCAGAGTCACTCTCAAAGGCCTGTGTGTGTAGCGTTATGAAAATCTCCAGGGTCGGATGGGATACGAGTATTTAGAAACTACATCGAATTATAACTTATGTTTGAAAGAGGGAAAAAGCCCTACCGAATTGCAACGCAGCCTACGAAAGCAAGGACGTATCGGTGAAGCTGGGGTAAGCTGGTAAGAACGAAGAACACTTCTGGGGGTGGGGCTGGGGGTGGCGGCGGAGACCAGGAACACGGATTTCCAGGAGACTGGAAAAATGTGTGGCCGGTTTGGCGAGTGGAGGCGTCGGCGCGCCCTCTAGAGGCCAGGAGCCCAAAGTACAGCGGCCCCAGTCCCCTCATCACTTTTTTAAAAAAAGACTATTTATTTGCGAGAGAGCACAAGTTGGGTGGGGAGGGGCAGAGGGAGAGGGAGAAGCAGACTCCTCATTGAGCAGGGAGCCGGATGCGAGGCTCCATCCCAGCACCCTGAAATCATGACCTGAACCGAAGGCCGCTGCTTAACAGACTGAGCCACCCAAACGTCTCCAGGTTTGGTACTTTAATATAATTCTGCACTAAAGGGAACCAGGACTTCATTAGAAGGTAACAAATTCCATGTCCAGGGAGGAAAAAAAGATAGGAATGGGCCTAAATTATCCTGCCGTTGGCCTCTAACAATGGAAGGTTGCAGAGATGTGGGGTGGGCCAGGGGGCAGGCAGTGTTAACAGAACAAAGGTCGGCTTGGCCCAGCGGCAACAGTTGGCAACCACGTATCACAATTTGAGTGTCAAAAGTTGAATAATAATTGTAGTTATTCAGAGCAAGCCTGATCTAAAAAGACCTGAGACCGTAATGGTAGTTGGAGATGTTTATATGAAGTATAGAAAAAGACAGTAATTTAAATGCATTTCAATAGTAAGAGTGTTACGTATGGCTCTATTATTTCTTCAGGTTCTGTCTGTTTATAAAACTATGTCCTGGGGCGCCTGGGTTGCTCAATCGGTTAGCTGTCAGCCTTTGGCTCAGCTCATGATCCTGGGGTTCTGGGATTGAGCCCTGCCTTGTCCTCGGGGCTCCCTGCTCAGTGGGGACTCTGCTTCTCCCTCTGCCCCTACCCACCCCCCGCCCGTTCCCTCTCTCTTGCAAGTAAATAAACAAAATCTTAAAAAAAAAAAGTGTCCAACGTGTTCTTTATGTTTGTAAGTGGGAATGGGTGAATACAGGATGTGTGCAGGCGGGAGGCGACCAGGAAGAGTAGCCTTGACAGTCACACAAAGTCACAAAGTAGAAAGAAGCCCAAGAGTGCGTTTGCAGGTTGAAGGATGAGGTAAGTCTCCAAAAGGAGAGAATTAACTGCCTAGATGTTATTCCTTGAGTTCTGGGAGATGAAACCTCTAGTTGTCCCACTTAATTAAAAGGAGTCCTCAGAAAGCAAGAGTGTGTCCTCCCCTCCCTCCTTTCCCCCCTTCTCTGGTTCTTCCCCTTTCCATCCCCTCCCCCTCATTTTTCAAGCTCTTTTGCTGTATTCCTAGGAGGTATCAAAATAAGCACTACCGTCATTGTAGAAACATAAGAGAACAAGTGTAAGGGTGATGGTTATAAGATGAATCCCATGGTGCTGATATTTCAAAACACATTCCAACACACATGTATTAGATAGTTTGGTGGTCATTGGATTTGTGGATGTTTTATACCAGTCTGGATCTTTTTTCTTTTTTTGAATATTTTCTTTTTAAGTAATCTCTACACCCAACATGAGGCTAGAACTTACAACCCCAAGATGAAGAGTTGCATGCTGTACCGACCGAGCCAGCCAGGTGCCCCTAGGTCTTCTAGCAAGTGAGCTGGGGGAGGGGCAAGGGAGAGTGTGAGGGCTAAGCAGACTGTGCAGTGAGCGTAGAGCCAAGTGCAGGCCAATCCCATGACCCCAAGATCATGACCTGAGCCAAATCCAAGACTTAGATGTTCAACTGACTGGGCCACCCAGGCACCCCTATCCCTGGATCTTTTTCTTAAAGGGCCAGATGGTAATTATTTTTGGCTTTGTGGGCCACATGGTCTGTGTTGCAACTACTCAACTCTTGTTGTAAGCAAAAGAAGTCATAGACAACTTCCGAATGAAGGGCATGGCTGTTGGCCATGAGAACCATGTTGTGCGCAAATAAAACTTTATTTATAAAAGTAGACAGTGGGCCATAGTTTGATGACTCCTGGACTAGAGTATATATTTTTTATTTATTTTTATTTTTTAATTTTAAAAAAAGATTGATTTATTTTAGAGAGGGGGGAAGGGCAGAGGGAGAAGGAGAAAAATCGTCAAGCAGACTCCCTGCTAGGGGAGTCTGATGAAGGGAGTCTGACGCAGGGAGTCTGACGTGGGACTCCATTCCAGGAACCCCGAGATCATGACCTGAGCCGAAATCAAGAGTCGGACCTTAACCAACTGAGCCACCCAGGAGCCTCTGGCCTAGAGTATTTAAAGCTTCAAATAATTAGCTTGTGATATAAGACTGTCATTTTAGTATAAACCATTTACGATATTTATTGAATTGAGTTTGTAATCACTGTTCAAATGTTTGTGAAAAATTATTCTCCAAATGTGGTTTATTAAAATAGTCTTGTGTTTAGTAAAAGCATGAATTCCTATACAAGTGATGGGAAGTGTTCCTCTCTACTTAAAAAAATGCTTCTGATACTATAATTTTCCACCCATGTAAATGACGGAATCTAAATTCCCTCATCTTTCCATTAGTAAAAGAATTCCCATCAAGGTGGTGAGGCCCATTTCCTCTTCTCCCTGAGCGCACACAGCCGGACTCCATTTCCCCACCCCCACGGTTCGGGTACCGTGAGACTGCATCCTAGTCAACGGACTGTCAGCACCAGTGATGCACGTCAGTTCCAGAGCTGGCCCACAAAAGCCTCCACCTTTTCTCCCAGTCCACACACCGACTCTGGACAACTCTAAGGCTGGGGAAGGGAGGGCAGAGCCAGGAGCCGGAGGGCACCATCCGCTGAGTGGGAAATCTGCTTTGGGCTTCCCATGAGTGAGCAATGAAATTCTATTGTATTGAGCCATTAAGATTTTTGGCTTAGCTGTCACAGCCAATAATGTTATCTTAATTATGGTAATGGTGGAAAGCAATGGAGATTTATTAATTTCTTTTGGAATATCTTGGAAGGGGAAGGGTGGAGGAAGGCAAGAAGAAGGTGGAATTTTTACATCAAATATTTATTGAGGATTTACGTCCCTAAGCTCTTGAGGATATAGAGACAGAGAAGACACAGCTTCTGTCTTCCAGGACCTCATCCAGGAGGGAGCAGGCACTTGTCCTAACAAATAGTTGTAATACAGCACTTAAGAGTGTCCTGGGATAGAAATATATCCATGTGAGTGGCTGGAATAGAGGAGGGAGTTCCTGTTTTGGGGGAAGGAGGGAAGAACTTCTTTGAAGGGCATACAAGGTTGCCACAGGCTGGGGCCAGCTGCATCTGTAGTTGGGCAGGGGGAGGTTAGAGAGGGCAGAGTACCAGGAGGTGGGCTAGAGAAAGCAGACATCCCTCAGATCCCACCAAGCAGGTGGCAAGAGGCAGGCGGTGGGGTCCAGGATGGAGCTCTGCGTAAAAACCTCAGGATTTAGCAGAAATCTACTCTCACAGTGCTACCATACGAAGAGGCTGCCCAGTGAGCTGAGCGATGGGCTTGGGTGAGTTTGGAGGGACTCTTAGAAAAACGGTCGGCACCGTCATAGTTCTTCCCTTGGCCTCCAGAGGGCGCGCCAGTGCTTCCTATAAAGGTTCACTCTTGAGATTCAGTAGTTTCCACTTAGACCAGGTTTTTCTGCGGTTTCAGTGACCCGCCGTCAACCGCCCAGCGGAAGGAGATGATCCTCTTTCTGACGTATAATCAGAAGGTCAAGAGTAGCCTGAAGCTACGTCACTATGGCTGCGTCATTCCCCTCAATTCATCTCATCGCGTAGGCATTTTATCATCTGGAAGCATCACAAGAAGAAGGGTGAGTACAGGACAGTAAGATATCGAGAGAGGGAGTCACCACATTCACATAACTTTTATTACAGTATATTGTTCTAACTGTTCTATTTTATTATTAGTTATTGTTGTGAATCTCTTATTGTGCCTAACTGATAAATTACACTTTATCATGGGTATGAATGTATGTGTACAAGAAAACGTAGTCTACATGGGGTTTTCAGGCATCCACTGGGCATCTTGGGATGTATCCCCCGTGGATAAGGAGGGACTACTGTATACACAGAATGTGTACTGTGTCAGGTACAGGTCCAATCCCACAGTCTAGTAGGCAGTGGTGGCGACAGACAAACAGATCCTTTACACGCCATGCCTATGATTCATCTTCCAAGAGACATACATGTAGGATATCATAAGCTCAGAGAAGGGGTTGGCTATGTGTCCATGATAAGTAAGGACTTCTTGTCCTCACCTTCTGGAATTTGTATACCAAATCCTTGTTCCCTCCACACAAGAAAAATTGCCTGATTTATTGAGCAAATGCTGGATGCCAAGCACTGCATACATCTAAACACATCTGATTTCCTTGAATTCTAATAACAACCCCCTTTCCAGATGAGTAAATGGAATCATGGAGAGGTTAACTAGCAAGTGGCAGAGCCAGGATTTGAATCCAAACCTGCTGGTGCTGAAATAAATCTCATGCTTTGGGCCTTCTGTTCTAGGGCTCCCTGGGATTTGCACATTTTGCTCATCAGGCTCCCAGGCCTTCTTTCCTCCAGATCGGGGCCCATTCCGCCCCAGAGATCAGTGATACCATCTCTCAGCAAGTCCCTTTGAGAACCGTAGTTGGCTTTCTCTGGACTGTCGCCATCACTAACCCACCTTCCTATGTCAGTGGCAAGATCTGGCCGGCCTTTGCTTGGGACGCTGGGCGATCAGGAGAGCTGACTGCCCAGCTTCTCCTCCTGCAGGTGTATCACGGCCATGGTCACCTGCATAGCTTCAGGCTTGACTTTGCCTCCTGCTCCAATGCCGTCTTCTACTTCTCACACAGATTCTACTCAATGTAATGTCTGCCTCAAATTCTGCCTTCTCCAGGGTGATAACTTGCTGGCCCACCAGGACCTCTGCCTATTATCTTCGTTTCTGAAACACTAATTAAATTGATTTATCAGATGTTGCCTTAAGACGTGTTTCTCCTATGATAATTTATTTTAGTATAGTTATCATATATGTGGTAACCTTTCCTAATATAGAAAGACTGGAATTGTATCCAAATTTTAATAGGCTTAAAACATAAAATGTAATTTAAGTGTAACTTTATATTTGCCTCTAATGCACATTTTTGTTACTTTAAAAATATTAATTTTATTGAGATATACTTTAGTACTATAAAATATACCCATTTTAAGTGCATATTTTGATGAATTTTGGCAAATTTATATAACCATGTTAGATTGTCATAATCAGGATAGAAGACATTTACATCATCCAAAAGAATTTCCATGTGCTCCTTCTCAGTCAGCCGTTCCCAGCTTCCATCTTTTTTTTTTTAAGATTTTATTTATTTATTCGACAGAGATAGAGACAGCCAGTGAGAGAGGGAACACAAGCAGGGGGAGTGGGAGAGGAAGAAGCAGGCCCATAGCAGAAGAGCCTGATGTGGGGATCGATCCCATAATGCCAGGATCACGCCCTGAGCCGAAGGCAGACGCTTAACCTCTGTGCCACCCAGGCGCCCCCCCCAGCTTCCATCTTGGCCCAAGGCAATCACTGACCTGGCTTCTGACCCTATAGATTAGATCTGTCTTTTCTAGAGGTTCATATAATGAAATATAAAGTATGTACTCTTGTGTCTGACTTTTTCCACTCAGCATAATGTACTGGATATTCATCTGTGGACCAGTATTTCCATACCATTGTTGAATAGTAGTTTTATTGTATTAATACACCATAATTTGCTTTTCCAGTCTCCCATTATGGACAGTGGAGTTCTTTCTTGGTCATTGAGAATAAAACTGCTATAAACATTTGTGTACCACGTTTTGTGTGGACATATGTTTTCATTTGTTCTGTCGTCAATACCAAAGAGAAGAATTGCTCAATCATCTGGTAAGGTTTTGTTTAACTTTATAAGAAACTACTAAATTATTAAGTGGTTGCGCCATTTTTCATTCCCATTAGCAATGTATGAGAATTCCAGTTGCTCCATATCTTCAACACTTAGTACTGTTTATCTTTTATAATCTGAGCCATTTTAGTGGATATGTAATGTTATCTAATTGTGGCTTCAACAAACTACAATGACCAATTATGTTAAGCATCTTTTCTTGTGTTCATTGGCCTTTTGCATATTTCCTTTTGTGAAGTGACTAGTCAAATCTTTTGCCAATTATTAGAAATTGGTTTTTTTGTCTTCTTTTTAGTGTAAGAACTTCTTTTTTGTAAGAACTTTTTATATATTCGAGATACAATTTCTTTGTCAGGTAAATGTATTTCTAATATCTTTACCAAGTTTAGGCTTCCCCTTTTATTTTCTCAACTATGTTTTTTGAAAGGGTAAAGGTTTTATTTATTTATTTATTTATAAAAAGATTTTATTTATTTATTTATTTATTTGACACAGAGAGAGAGAGACAGCCAGCTAAAGAGGGAACACAAGCAGGGGGAGTGGGAGAGGAAGAAGCAGGCTCCCAGTGGAGGAGCCTGATGAGGGGCTCGATCCCAGAATGCTGGGATCATGCCCTGAGCCGAAGGCAGACGCTTAACGACTGAGCCACCCAGGTGCCCCTGAAAGGGTAAAGGTTTTAATATTGATGAGGTGCAATTTATCAATTTTTCTCTTTAATGGTTTGTGCTTTTTTGTCCTAAGAAATCTCTGCTTACCCCAGTTTTCAAATATTGTCTCTTATATTTTCCTCTAGTCGTTTTGTAGTTTTATTTTTCATACTTGGGTCTCCAATCTATTTTGAGTTAACTTTTTGTACATGGTATGAAATAAGGGATGGATTTATTCATTTTTTTCCCCCTAAGGACATACAGCTGTTTCAGCTTCATTTGTTAAAACTCTATTTTTTCCTCACTGATTATTTTGGAACTATTGTTAAAGATCGATTGACTAATGAAACTACAGTAATCCAGAGAGTGTGGTATTAGGGAAAGAATAGGCAAGTAGAACAATGGAAGAGTAGAGTCCAGAAATAAGCCCATGTTAATATGGTCCATTTTTGATCTTTTGATCTTTGACAAAGGAACATGCATTTATGATAAAAGTCTCAACAAAGTACGTACAGAGGGAATATACCTCAACATAATAAAGCCCATATATGACAAGCCCACGGCTAACATTGTAATTAACAGTGAAAAGCTAAAGGCTTTTCTTATAAGATTAAGAACAAGACAAGGATACCCATTCTTACATTCTTACCACCTTTATTATAATGTTGGAATAGTATTGGAAGTCCTTGCCTGAGCAATGAGGCAAGAAAAAGAAATAAAAGACATCAATATTGGAAAGGAACAACTAAAACTGCCATTATTTGCAGTTGGCGTGATAATGTATGTAGAAAACCTGAACTACTGTTAGAATTAATAAAAAAATTCTTTAAAGTTGCAGGATACAAAATCAACATACAAAAATCAGTTGCATTTCTATATACTAATAATAAACTATCAGAAAAAGAACTAAGAACACAATCTAATTTGTGTCAAAAAGAACAAAATACCTAGGAACAAATTTAACCGAGGAGGTGAAAAGCCTGTACACTGACTATAATGCATTGATGAAAGAAATTAAATATGACACAAATAAACAAAGATATTCTGTGCTCATGAATTGGAAGAATTATAACTGTTAAAATGTCTGTATTACACAAGAAATCTACAGATTCCCTATCAAAATTATTATTTTCAAGTAAACTGTACACCCAATGTGGGGCTCCAATTAACAACCCCGAGATCAAGAATTGTATGAGCCATCTAGGAGCCCCCCTATCAAAATTCTAATGGCATTTTTCACAGAAATAGAATAAATGATCTTAAAATTTGTATGGAAGCACAGAGGACCCCAATTAGCCAAAACAATCTTGGGCAAGAAGAACAAAGCTGGGGGCAATATTCACCTGGATTTCAAACTATTTTACAAAGCTATAGTGATTAAAACGGTATGGCATTGGCGTAAAAACAGACACATAGACTAATGGAACAGAATAGAGTCTAGAAATAAACTTACACATAGAATATACAACAAGTAAAGGATAGTCTCTTCAACAAATGGTACTGGGAAAACTGGACTGTCACATGCAAAAGAATGGAACTGAACTACTGTTTTACATCATACATAAGAATTAACTCAAAATGGATCATCTATTTGAATGTGAGACTTAAAACCATAAAATTGCCAGAAGGTGGTAAGCTCCTTGATATCAGTCTTGGTTGATGATTTTATGGATTTTGTATCAAAAGCAAAGGCAACAAGAGCAGAAATAAACAACTGGGACTGCATCAAACTAAAAAACTCTGCACAGCAAAGGAAACCATCAATGAAATGGGAGAAAATATTTTCAAAACATATATCTGATAAGGGGTTTAATATCCAAAATACACACAGAATTCATGCAACCCAATAGCAAAAACAAAAACAAAAACACCCACAAAGCTCCCAAGCCCCCGAATCCAATTAAAAAATTGGTGGTGGGGGGCGCCTGGGTGGCACAGCGGTTAAGCTTCTGCCTTCGGCTCAGGGCGTGATCCCGGCGTTATGGGATCGAGCCCCACGTCAGGCTCTTCTGCTATGAGCCTGCTTCTTCCTCTCCCACTCCCCCTGCTTGTGTTCCCTCTCTCGCTGGCTGTCTCTATCTCTGTCGAATAAATAAATAAAATCTTAAAAAAAATAAAAATAAAAAAAATAAAAAATTGGTGGTGGATCTGAATAGACATTTTCCAAAGATGACATATAAATGGGCAACAGATAAATGAAAAGGTGCTTACTGTCACTAATCATCAGAGAAATGCAAATCAAAACAATGAGATATTTCCTCACACTTGTTAGAATGGCTAGTATCAAAAGACGAGAAATAACAAGTGTTGGAAGGATGTGGAGAAAAAGGAACCCTTGTGCATGGTTGGTGGGAGTGTAAATTGGTGCAGCCACTACGGAAAACAGTGTGTAGATTTCTCACAAAAATAAAAAATCAAAGGACATATGATCTAACATTCCACATCAAAGTATTTATTCAAAGGAAATAAAACACTAACCTGAAAAGATATATGCACCCTATGTTCATTGTAGCATTATTTATGATAGCCAAGAAATGGAAGCAAGAAGTGGATAAAGAAACTGTGGTACGTAAGTATAATGGAATATTATTCAGCCATAAAAAAGAAGGAAATCTTGCCATTTGTGATATGGATGGACCTCGAGGGCATTATGATAAGTGATTTAAGTCAGAAAGAGAAGAACAAATACCATATGATCTCTCTTATATTTGGAATCTAAGAAACAAAAACAAAAACTCATGGTTACAGAGAACAGATTGGTAGTTGCCAGAAGGGGTGGAGGTGGATGAAATGAATGAAGATAGTCAAAGGGTACAAACTTCCAACTGTAAAATAAAGAAGTCCTGGGGATATAACATACAGCACGGTGACTGTAATTAAAAAATACTGTTTTGTATATTTGAAAGTTGCTGGTTGCCAGAAGCAGGGGGTAGTGGGTGGGTGAAATAAGTCAAGGGGGTCAAAAAGTACAAACTTCTAGTTATAAAATAAAAAAAGGTATGGGGATGTAATATACATCACAGTGACTGTAGTTAATAATGCTATGTTGTAAATTGAAAAGCAATAAAAGAGTAAATCTTAAAAGATCTCATCACCACTAACAAAATTTTGCATCAGTCTAGGTGAAGGATGTTAACTAGACTTATTGTGGTGATCAATTTGCATTCTATACAAATACCAAATCATGTTGCACACCTGAAACTAATATAATGTCATATGTCAATTATATCTCAATGAAAAAGATTTTAGAAAGTTAATTGATCATGTAAGTGTAGGTCAATTTCTGGACTCTTCTCTTCCATTGGTACATCTGTCTATCCTGATGCTAACACTGCTCACTACTGTAACTTTACGGTAAGTCTTGAAGTAAGTAGTACAAGTCCTCTAACTTATTTTTCTCCAAGATTTGAATTTCCATGTGCATTTTATTTAATTTATTTTGTGTTATTTTTCTACCCAGCGCCCCCCTCCCCCAACCCATGTAAATTTTAAACTGAGCTGGCAAAGCCTGATGAGATTTTGTTTGGGGTTGTGTTGATTCTATAGATTAATTTGGGAAAAACTAATATTTTAACATTTGAGTTTTCTGATCCATTAGTATTGTTTTCTTTTAATTTTTAATTTAAATTCAATTAATTAACATATAATGTATAATTGGTTTCAGAGGTAGAGGTCAGTGATTCAGTCTTATATAATACCCAGTGCTCATTGTATCACATGCTTTCCTTGATGTCTATCACCCAGTTACCCCATCTTCCACTCCCTCCCCACTCCCTCCAGCAACCCTTAGTTTGTTTCCTATGATTAAGAGTCTCTTATGGTTTGTCTCCCTCTCTGGTTTCGTCCTGTTTTATTTTTTCCTCTCTTCCCCACATGATCCTCCCTTCTGTTTCTTAAATTCCACATATGAGTGAGATCATATGATAATTTTCTTTCTCTGGTTGACTTATTTCGCTTAGCATAATACACTCTAATTCCATCCATGTCATTGCAAATGGCAAGATTTCACTTTTGATGACTGCATAATATTCCACTGTGTGTGTGTGTGTGTGTGTGTGTGTGTGTGTGTGTGTGTATAAATACACCTCTTCTTTATCCATTCATTTGTTGATGGTCATCTGGGCTTTTTCCATAGTTCGGCTATCGTGGACATTGCTCTTATAAACATTGCGGTGCAGGTGCCCCTTTGGATCACTACATTTGTATCTTTGGGGTAAATACCCAGTAGCGCAATTGCTGGGTTGTAGAGTAGCTCTATTTTCAACTTTTTGAGGAACTTCCATACTGTTTTCCAGAGTGGCTGCACCAGCTTGCATTCCCACCAACAGTGTAAGAGGGTTCCACTTTCTCCTCATCCTTACCAACATCTGTCATTTTCTGACTTGTTATTTTAGTCATTCTGACTGATGTAAGGTGGTATCTCATTGTGGTTTTGATTTGTATTTCCCTGATGCTGAGTGATATTGAGCATTTTTCCATGTGTCTGTTGGCCATTTGGATGTCTTCTTTGAAGAAATGTCCGTTCATGTGCTCTGCCCATTTCTTGATTGGATTATTTGTTCTTAGGGGCTTGAATTTGATAAGTTCTTTATAGATTTTGGATACTAACCGTTTATCTAAAATGTCATTTGCAAATGTCTTCTCCCATTCTGTAGGTTGTCTTTGGTTTTGTCCACTGATTCCTTTGTGTGCAAAAGCTTTTTATCTTGATGAAATCCCAATAGTTCATTTTTGCCTTTGTTTCCCTTGCTTTTGGGGACATATCTAGCAAGAAGTTGCTGTGGCCGAGGTCAAAGAGGTTGCTGTCTGTATTCTCCTCCAGGATTTTGATGGGTTCCTGTCTCACATTTAGGTCTTTCATCCATTTGGAGTCTGTTTTTTTGGTATGGTGTAAGGAAATGGTCCAGTTTCATTCTGCATGTAGCTGTCCAATTTTCCCAACACCATTTGTTGAAGAGACTGTCTTTTTTCCATTGGATATTCTTTCCTGCTTTGTCGAAGATTAGTTGACCACAGAGTTCAGGGCCCATTTCTGGGTTCTGTATTCTGTTCTATTAATCTATGTGTCTGTTTTTGTGCCAGTCGCATACTGTCTTGATGATTACAGCTTTGTAATAGAGCTTGAAGTCTGGAATTATGAGGCCACCCGTTTTGGTTTTCTTTTTCAACATTCCTTTGGCTATTCAGGGTCTTTTCCGTTTCCATACAAATTTTAGGATTATTTGTTCCAGCTCTGTGAAAGAAGTTGATGGTATTTTGATAGGGACTGCACTGAATGTATAGATTGCTCTAGGTAGCATAGACGTTTTAACAATATTTTTCTTCTAATCCATGAGCAAGGAACATTTTTCCATATCTTTGTGTCTTCCTCAACTTCTTTTATGAGTGTTTTATAGTTTTCTGAGTATAGATCCCTTGCCTCTTTGGTTAGGTTTATTCCTAGGTATCTTATGGTTTTGGGTGCAGTTGTAAATGAGATTGACTCCTTAATTTCTCTTTCTTCTGTCTCATTGTTAGTGTATAAAAATGCAACTGATTTGTGTGCATTGATTTTTATATCCTGCCACTTTGCTAAATTCCTGTATGAGTTCTAGCAATTTTGGGGTGGAGTCTTTTGGATTTTCTACATAGAATTTCATGTCATCTGCAGAGTGTGAGTTTGACTTCTTTGCCAATTCGGATGCCTTTTATTTCTTTTTGTTGTCTGATTCCTGAGGCTAGGACTGCTAGTACTATGTTGAACAACAGTGATAGTGGACATCTCTGCCATGTTCCTAACCTTAGGGGAAAAGCCCTCAGGTTTTCCCCATTGAGAATGATATTGGCTGTGGGCTTTTCATATATGGCTTTTATGATATTGAGGTATATTCCCACTGTCCTTACACTGTGAAGAGTTTTAATCAAGAGAGGATGCTGTACTTTGTCAAATGCTTTTTCTGCATCTATTGAGAGGATCATATGGTTCTTGTCCTTTCTTTTATTTATGTAGTGTATCACATCGATTGATTTGCACATGTTAAACTACCTTGCACCCAGGAATAAATCCCACTTGGTTGTAGTGAATAATCCTTTTAATGTACTGTTGGAGTCTATTGGCTAGTATTTTGGTGAGAATTTTTGCGTCCATGTTCATCAGGGATATTGGTCTGTAATTCACCTTTTTGGTGGGGTTTTTGTCTGGTTTTGGGATCAAGGTAATGCTGGCCTCATAAAGTAATTTTGGAATTTTTCCCTCCATTTCTATTTTTTGAAACAGCCTCAAAAGAATAGGTATTAAGTCTTCTTTATATGTTTGGTAGAATACCCCTGAGAAGCTATCTGGCCCTGGGCTCTTGTTTGTTGGGAGATTTTTGATTACTGCTTCAATTTCCTTGCTGGTTATGGGTCTGTTCAGGTTTTCTATTTCTTCCTGTTTCAGTTTTGGTAGTTTGTACATCTCTAGGAACGCATTCATTTCTTCCAGATTGCCTAATTTGTTGGCATATAGTTGCTCATAATATGTTTTTATAATTGTTTGTATTTCTTTGGTGTTGGTTGTGATCTCTCCTCTTTCATTCATGATTTTATTTATTTGGGTCCTTTCTCTTTTCTTTTTGATAAGTCTGGCCAGGGGTTAATCGATCATATTAATTCTTTCAAAGAATGACCTTCTGGTTTCATTGTCATTGATCTGTTCTACTGTTCTTTTGCTTTCTAATTCATTGATTCCTGCTCTAATCTTTATTATTTCTCTTCTCCTGCTGGGTTTAGGCTTTACTTGTGGTTCTTTATCCAGCTCTTTTAGGTGTAAGGTTAGCTTGTGTACTTGAGACCTTTTTGCTTCTTGAGAAAGTCTTGTCTCACTATAAACTTCCCTCTTAGGACCACCTTTGCTACATTCCAAAGGTTTTGAACAGTTGTGTTTTCATTTTCAATTGTTTCCATGAATTTTTAAAATTCTTCTTTAATTTCCTGGTTGACCCATTCATTCTTTAGCAGGAATCTATTTAGCCTCCATGTATTTGAGTTCTTTCCCAATATCCTCTTGTGATTGAGTTCCAGTTTCAAAGCAGTGTGGTCTGCAAATATGTAGGGAATGATCCCAAGCTTTTGGTACCAGTTGAGAGCTAATTTGTGACCCAGTATGTGATCTATTCTGGAGAAAGTTCCATGTGCAGTCAAGAAGAATGTGTATTCTGTTGCTTTAGGATGGAATGCTCTGAATATATCTGTGAAGTCCATCTGGCCCAGTGTGTCATTCAAAGCCCTTGTTTCCTTGTGGATCTTCTGCTTAGGTGATCTGTTCATTGCAGTGAGTGGGGTCTTAAAGTTCCTTACTATTATTGTATTTTTATCAATGTGTTTCTTTAACTTTGTTATTAATTGGCTTATATAACTGCTGCTCCCCTGTTAGGGGCATAAATATTTACAATTGTTAGGTCTTTTTGTTGGATAGACCCTTTAATTATGATATAGTGTCCTTCCTCATCTCTTATTATACTCTTTGGTTTAAAATCTCATTTGTCTGATATAAGGATTGCCACCCCAGCTTTCTTTTGATATCCATTAGCATAATAAGTGGTTTTCCACCCCTCACTTTCAATCTGGAGGTATCTTTGGATCTAAAATGAATCTCTTGCAGACAGCATATCAATGGGTCTTGTTTTTGTATCCAATCTGATACTCTGTCTTTTGATTGGTGCATTTAGCCCATTTACATTCAGAGTAACTATTGAACGGTATGAATTAATGCCATTGCATTACCTGTAAAGTCACTGTTTCTGTAGATTGTCTTTGTTCCTTTCTGGTCTATGTTACTTTTGGGCTCTCTCTTCACTTAAAAGATCCTTTTTAATATTTCTTACAGGGCTGATTTAGTGATCACAAATTCTTTTAGTTTCTGTATGTCCTGGAAGCTTTTTAAATCTCTCTTATTTTGAATGACATGCTTGGTGGATAATGTATTCTTGGCTGCATATTTTTCTCATTTAGCACCCTGAATATATCATGCCAAGGTCTCTGTGGATAGATCTTCTGCCAGTCTAATGTTTCTGCCGTTGTAGGTTATGGACCTCATGTCCCAAACTGCTTTCAGGATTTTCTCTTTATCTCTGAGATTTGCGAGTTTCACTATTATATGTTGGGGTGTTGACCTATTTTTATTGATTTTGAGGGGGATTTTCTGTGTCTCCTGGACTTGGATGCCTGTTTCCTTCCCCAGATTAGGGAAGTTTTCTGCAATTTGCTCCAATATACCTTCTGCTGCCCTCTCTCTTTCCTCTTCTTCTGGAATCCCAATTATTCTAATATTGTTTCACTTTACGGTGTCACTCATCTCTTGAATTTTACCCTCATGATCCAGTAGTTGTTTATCTCTCTTTTTCTCAGCTTCTTTATTGTCCATCATATTGTCTTCTATATCACTAATTCTTTCTTTTACCTCATTTTTAAAAAAAGATTTTATTTTTATTTATTTGACAAAGAGAGACAGCCAGTGAGAGAGGGAACACAAGCAGGGGGAGTGGGAGAGGAAGAAGCAGGCTTCCAGAGGAGCAGGAGCACAATGCAGGGCTCGATCCCAGGACTCCAGGATCACACCCTGAGCTGAAGGCAGATGCTTAATGACTGAGCCACCCAGGCACCCCTCTCTTCTACCTCATTTATCCTAGCAGTTAGAGCCCCCATTTTTTTAGAGCCTCCATTTTTTATTGCATCTCATTAATAGCCTTTTTGATTCTGACTTGATTAGATTTTAGTTATTTTATTTCTCCAGAAAGGGATTCTCTAGTGTCTTCTATGCTTTTTTCAAGGCCAGCTAGTATCTTTATAATCATTATTCTGAACTCTAGTTCTAACATCTTACTTATGTCCATACTGATTAGGTCCTTGCCAGTCAGTACTGCCTCTTGTTCTCTTCTTTGAGGTGAGTGTTTCTGTCCTATCATTGTCCAGAGAAGAATAGATGAATGAGAGAACAAAATAATAAAATGGCAACAACAACCTCAGAGAAATATACACTACACAAATGAGAAGAGACCCAAAACCAAAAAAAATAATTTTTAAAAAAGAGAATATAGGTGTGCCTGGGTGGCTCAGTTGGTTAAGCATCTGCCTTTGGCTCGGGTCATGATCCCAGGGTCATGGGATTGAGCCCCACGTCAGGTGCCCTTCTCAGTAGGGAGTCTGCCTCTCCCTCTAAACCCCCCCCTTTTTGTGATTTGTCTCTCTCACTCTCTCAAATAAATAAATAAAATCTTAAAAAAAAAGAGAGAGAGAATATAATCAGACAGATGAACAGAATAGAGCAATACACTGGATCCTGTGTGTATTTTGGTCCGTTTGTTAGAAAATTAGATCCCAAAATTGTAAAAAAAGAAAAAAACTTATATATGTACAAAAATAAAATTAAATACAATGAAGGGATAGAATGTAACTGTAAAAATGAAAATTAAAAGAAAAAAAGAGAAAGGAAAGAAGGAATATAAATAGACAGGTGTACAGAACACAGCAATACACTCTATCCTGAGTGTATTTTTGTCGGTTTGTTAGAAGAAACGACATCTCAAAATTATAAAGAAAGAAAAACTTATATATATACAAAAATAAAATTAAATACATTGAAAGGATAGAATATAACCATAAAAATGAAAATTAAAAAAGACTTTAACCAAAAAAACCCAAAAAAACAAAAACGAAACAAAAAAGAAAAAAGAAGAAGAAGAAGAAAAAAAAACAAGAGAATATGACCATACAGGTGAAAAGAACAGAGCCGTAATTTGGTCTATTAGAAGAAACTGTATCCCAGAATTGTAAAGAAAGAAAAACTTTGCATATATATGTATATATCTATACGCACAAAAATAAAATCAAATACAATGAAAGGATAGAGTGTAATTGTAAAAATAAAAATTAAAAAATATTTAAAAATAGTTGATAAAATAACAATTGGTTGAAAAAGGAAAGAGAAAAAAAAATTAAAATTGAAGGAATAAAGAACCGGGGGTGGGGGGGGAACCCATGAATTCTGTGTGCTGTATTCCCCCAGTGCTGGAGTTTTGCAGTTCTCATTGATCAGTAAACTTGGTCTTGGCTGGATGTTCTTGCTGATCTTCTGGGGGAGGGGCCTTTTGCATTGATTCTGAAATGTCTTTGCCCCAGGCGGAATTACACCCCCTTGCCAGGGGCCAGGCTAAGTAATCTGCTCCAGTTTGCTCTGTGGAACTTTTTGTTCCTTGAAGGCTTTCCACAGAGTTTTAGAGGATGCGAAAGAATGGCAGCCTTCCCATCTTTGGCCCTGGGGGCCCCACTCTTCAGCGTGCCCTCAGGGAAAAGCAATCAATCACTCCTGTCTCCCTGGGCTCTGTCTGCCCTCCGTGCACACCTGGCCTGTGACCCTGAGCATTTCTATTTCAGGCACACAGCCCTGTTTGGAGTCTTCAAACCCTGCAGACTCCTTCGGCGTGCTCCCCCACCGCTCCTCCTGGGGGAGGAAAGGGGGTCTCACCGGGTCTGCAGCTCGCTGGGCCCCCACTCGGGGAGCCTGCCATGTTGAGGTTCAGGAGAGAGGCTGAGAGCCCACTCCTCAGTTCACTCTTTGCAGCCAGCTTCCCCACTCTGATACCTGAGAGCTCGGCTGCATTCAGGCACCCCCACTCTTCCCATGCCCCCGAGGATCCTGAGACCACACTGTCCCACCTAGGATTCCCACCCACTTCACCACCTGAACACCTTTCAGGTGGGGACATCCCTCACCAGAGCCGACTTCTAAAAAGTTCTGATTTTGTGCTCCGCTGCTATATCACTTTCCAGTAGCTGGCTGATGGAGGTTCCTCCCATGACCTTCCCCCCCACCTCGAAGTTTATCTTCCCATATATCACCTTGGGTTCACTTCTCCACACCTCCTATCTTGCAGAAAGTGGCCACTTTTCTATTTGTAGAGTTGCAGTTATTCTTTTCTTAGGTCTCTGGTTGAGTTCGTAGGTGTTCAGAATGATTTGATAGCTATCTAGCTGAATTGCTGGGACCAGACGAAACTAAGGTCTCCTACTTCTCTGCCATCTTGAAATCTCTCCGCCGGATCCATTAGTATTGTATACCTCTTTATTTGAGTTTTCTTTAATTTTACTCACAATGTTTTGATGTTTTCATGGTACAAGTCTTGCAAATATTTTGTTAAATTCATCCCTAATTATTTCATGTTTTTGGATGCTAAAGTTTTTTTTTTTAATTTTGATTTTCAGTTGTTCATTGCTAATCCATAGAAATAGAATTGATTTTTTAATAATGACCTTGTATCCTATGATATTGCTTTTTCTCTTTCCAATCTAGATGCCTTTTATTTCTTTTTCCTTACCTCATGGCCTTGCTAGAAGCTCCAGGATGCTGTTGAATAGAAATGGTAAGAGTGGACATCTGTGCTGTGTCCGTGTTCTCAGAGGGAGAGCATTGAGTCCTTTTCCATTAAGTATGATGTTAGTTTGAGTTTTAACATCGTGCCCTTCATCAAGTTAGAGAAGTTTCCTTACAGTGTTAGTTTGTTCAGAGTTCGTATCGTGGATGGGGAATGACATTTGTTAAATGCTTTTTCTGCATCTACTGAGGTGATCACATTTTGTTTTTTCAGTCTTTCAATATGGTGAATTGCAGTGATTTGTTTCTGAATGTTGGGCCAAGCTTGTATTCCTGTAATAAATCTCACTTTATCCTTTTTATATATTGCTGGATTTGATTTGCTAGTATTTTATTAAGGATTTTTGCATCTGTGTTATGTTTTGTGTCTTTTTTTCCCCACTCATTGTAATATTTGTGAGATTCATCTGTTTTGTTGCATAAGGTTGTAGTTTGTTCATTCGTTACTATATATTATTCCATTGCACGAATATTCCATATTATTTCTCTTGTTCTCCTGTTGATGGACATGTGGGTTATTTTTAGTTTTGGGCTGTAAAGAATAGTGCTGTTATGAACATTTTTGTATAAGTCTTTTCGTGATGCATTTCAGTTGGGTGTCTACCCAGGAATTGAATTGCTGGGCCCCATGGCATACATATGTTTATCAAACAGTTATACAAGATATTTGAGCTGAAATATTTGTGCTGATGGAATATCAACAGTATATGAGAGTTCTGATCACTCTACCGTTTTACCAACACTTGAAGTTTCTTTTTCTTTTTCATTTTTGCTATTCTGGTGACTGTATTTGTATCATATTGTGGTTTTAAATTTCTCTGATGACTAGCAGGGTCGAGCACCTTTTCCTATGTTTATTGGCTGTTTGCATAGCCTCTTTTGAGAAGCTCTAGTCCTTTGCTCTTTTTTCTGTTGGATTATCTGTCTTTTTATTATTGATTTGTGGGAATTCTTTATATATTCTGGATACAACTATTTTGTAGGATAGACGTATTGCAAACATTTTTTTTCCCCACTCTGGTTTACCTTTGGATTCTCTGAACGGTGTTTTGCACTTTTTTTTTAAAAATATTTGTTTGTTTATTTATTTATTTATTTATTTGGGAGGGAGATACAGCAAAGGGAGGGGCAGAGGGAGAGGGAGAGAGAATCTCAAGCAGATTCTATGCTGAGCACGGAACCCGATCCAGGGCTTGCTCTCACGACCTTGAGATCATGACCTGAGCCAAAACCAAGAGTCGGACGCTTAACCGACTGCACCACCCAGGTGCCCCTCCACTGTCATTTTAAATTCTATTTAATGGGAAACCTTTTTCCCTGTTTGTCCCACATGAATGCTGGGCTGCCAATAGGCCCTATAGTTTGCTAGTTTTTTCCTACATCAGAAAGTGTTCTTAGTTAAGGTGGAAGAAACCTCCCACAAAGAAAACAAATGTATAAATTCACCTATATGAAGTTGTAGAACAGGCAAAACTAATCTAGGGCAGAAAAAAATGAGAACAGCATTTGCCTCCAGGAGTATGGTGACAGATAATCACCAGGAAGGAGCATGAAGGAACTTTCTGGATTATAGCAGTGCTCTATATTTTGACAGGGATCTGGTTTGTACAAGCCTGTGCATTTGTTAAAACATATCAAGTGGTATGTTTAAGATGTTTGCATTCTTTTTTTAAAGATTTTATTTTTTATGTGACAGAGAGACAGCCAGCGAGAGAGGGAACACAGCAGGGGAGTGGGAGAGGAAGAAGCAGGCTCCCAGCAGAGGAGCCCGATGTGGGACTTGATCCCCGAACGCCGGGATCACGCCCTGAGCCGAAGGCAGACGCTTAACCACTGTGCCACCCAGGAGCCCCAAGATGCTTGCATTTTATCATAGATGAATTTGACCCCAAAGAAATAAAACTGTAAAGAAATTTTGAACTCAAGTTAATAATATACCCATTTAAGTATTTAGGGGGAAGCATATTAATATCTGCAAGTTACTTTGAAATGCATCAAAAAGAATTCAGGTTGCAGAATTAGGGGGTGGATGTGTCGCTGTATGAGAAAGCGACGAGTAAAATGCTGTGGTAAAAATCTAGGCAGCAGCTACCTGGGTGTTCATTGTAAAAGTCTTTCAACTTTTCTTTTTTATTTCTTCTTCTTCTTCTTCTTCTTCTTCTTCTTCTTCTTCTTCTTCTCCTTCTCCTTCTCCTTCTCCTTCTCCTTCTCCTTCTCCTCCTCCTTTTTCTTTTTTGGTAGGCAGCAAAGGAAAGTTTATTGAGCGAGAGTCCAAAGCTCCCGAAGAGGGAGGGGACCTGCGAGGGTTGCCCTCAACTTTTCTGTGTTGGAAAAGTTTCCTAACAAAATGGAGAGAAATAAATAATTAAGATGAAAAGTTTCCTAACAAAATGGAGAGAAATAAATAATTAAGGACACGAAGTCCTTTAAAGTTCGGTGAGGCTGAAAGGAGGCCAGCTTTTCTTGCTCCCTGTCACGAGCTCCTGCAGCCCCTCCCTCCGTCTGTGTGTCACGCTGTTAATATCTGCAAGTTCTGTTCCCTGGCTGTCTGTGCTGGAAAGCGGCTTCCTCCCTCAGAGCCCTCAGCACATTTCCCTCTGTCCACGCAGGAGCTCAGGCTCCTCTGTGAGCATTTGAGTCTTGATCACGTGCACAATTCAGCACAGTGGCTTTGTCACTGCAGTGACACCAAAAAAGGCTCTGCGTGTGGTGCCCCCTGCGTGTGGCATCTGGCCTGAGAGGCAGGGCAGGGACACCTCAGTCCCGCTCTGCTTCCTGGGCACCTCAGCCTCCCTGGTTAACCCTTTAACACACACGACCTTGGTTCATGGAAACCGTTCTGGCCTTCTGCTCCCTGGCAGAACTAGACTCTGGGGAGTGGAGCTGGAACTGAGAAAGAGCCTCAAAGTGCAAGACACCATTTTGCCCTCCAAAGTATAAACACAAAACAATTTTTAAAGTGATCATGCTCCATGCTGGCAAGGATGTGATGATGACAGGGCACTTGTGCACATGACCAGTAAGAGCTTTCTTATGGAAATAATTTACATATGTATAAAAAGATTCTATGTGTTGAATCCATAAGTTATATCCAAGGATTTATCTATAAGTAAAAATTCAAAATGTTTTCAAAGATCTAGATAAGAAGATTTTTTTTAAAAGATTTTATTTATTTATTTGGCAGAGACAGCCCGAGAGAGAGGGAACACAAGCAGGGGGAGTGGGACAGGAAGAAGCAGGCTCATAGCGGAGGAGCCTGATGTGGGGCTTGATCCCAGAACACCGGGATCACGCCCTGAGCCGAAGGCAGACGCTTAACGACTGCGCCACCCAGGCGCCCCATAGATAAGAAGATATTTTATAAGTTATCATAATATTAGCAAAAATTGGATATTGCCTATCAGGATACTAACTCAATGGCAGTTGAACGATGTGATACAAATATTACCCAAGTTTCTGGTATTTTCCAAGTTAGCTGTAATACATGCACATTGTTTTTCAAATTAGAAAAAAATTTTCAATGCAGCAGTCTGGAGCTGAGATATGAAGAAGTCTACTGGGGATTCACGGTATGATGCATTTAAAGAGACTGTACCTTAAAAGATTTGTTTAAAAACTCATAAAATCAGGGGCACTTGGGTGGTTCAGTCATTAGGCGTCTACCTTTGGCTCAGGGCGTGATCCCAGTGTTCTGGGATCGAGCCCCGCATCAGGCTCCTCTGCTGGGAGCCTGCTTCTTCCTCTCCCACTCCCCCTGCCTGTGTTCCCTCTCTCGCTGGCTGTCTCTCTCTCCATCAAATAAATAAATAAAGTCTTAAAAAAAAAAACTCGTAAAATCAATTTGCAAAATCTTTTGCTTATGATATGAAGATAGTTCAGGACCCTGTTTAGGATCAAATTGATGGAAATGTGAAGTCAGTGGATAGAAGGAATGAAGACTACCGCGGAACTTTGTCTGCATTGGGCTGGAGCAAATGCCTGACAAAATTCCCAAGAGTATAACTGCAAGCAAGGGGTGTGAACTGTCCATCGTGGTAAAGGTTGCTGTTATTGCTGTCTTGCAGCATAGATAGCATTAGCTGCCAGTTCCCACCATCCACAGGGGAGGTGAAGGGTTACTGGAAGGGATAGAGCAGGGGGAAGGGAACTTTCGCTTCGGGAGTCCCTTGAGTTTGCACTGTGATGTGAATTTTGCAAGCATCTTATCCCGAGAGTAGCCCTGAGACGAGCGTTATACTGTTGTAACCAGGAAGTGATGGAAACCCGCATCAGACTTGCTCAAGCAAAAAGGGGATGTAATGGTTCAGTTATCTAGAAAGGACAGCTTGATGGAGGCCTCATGTGATAAGGTCATGAATCTCTGACAGGTTATACCCGCCCCCCCGCTGCCCCCCTCCAGCCTCAAATGGCTGCAACAACATCTTCCATCCCACAGGGCTTTCCAACGATGGGACCTGACACTTTTCCTATTAAGAAATGGGCCTGTGTTCTCTGTCCTTGAATTTGGGTGAACTCATGACGATGGCAGAGGTGATGCTATGTGGCTTGGGAGGCGAGGTGAAACAGATTCTGCCTGGGTCTCTTGGGAGGGGTGCTGGCTGACAGCCAGCATCAACTGCCAGCCGCCAGCATGAGTCATGAGGCTCTGAGAGGACTCCGTCCTTGTCATCATCTAGTGGCAACCACGTGAGCCATTCTGAACAACAGCCATCCAGTGGAGCCCAGTTGAGTCCAAAACCATGAGAATGATAATGAAATTGTTGTTGTTTTAAGCCACCAAATTTGGGGTGCCTTCTTACACAGCAACAGATAACTTTTTTCTTCCAGTGTCCAAATAAAATCTGAGGTAAGAGCTAGTCTGTTGAGTCATGACCATGCTGGATCATTACTGTGGCCCAAGGAATGGAGTTCTGTGACTTAGGTTGCCATCTGTATACTCTCCCCTTCCCCTGTTAATGACATCCTAGTTCTGTTTGGGTTGACAAGGTGCCCAGTCTGTCTTGTAGTGAAGCATGTGGTTAAATTCTGGCCAATGAGACAGAAGCAGAGATGTATACGGTTCTTTAGGGACAGATCCTATATTGTTTCCTACAATCCTGCCTAGTGTCCTGTTGCTGTAACAAATTATTACAAATTTGGTAGCTTAAAACAACACAGATTTATTGCCTTATAGTTCTGGAGGTCGGAAGTCTGATACGGATCTCACGAGGCTAAAGTCAGGGTGTCAGGAGGGCTGCATTCCCTCTGTAGGGGATGTCTCTCTTTCCTTGTCTCTTTGAGTTTCTAGAGGCTGCTGCATGCCCTGGCTCGTGACCTCTTCCATCTTCAAAGCCAGCGATATCACATCACTCTGACATTGACTGTTCTCCTTGTTTCTTCCACATTTAAGGACCCTCGTGAATACATTGGGCCAGCTGGATAACGCAGGCTCATCTCTCTATTTTAAGGTCAGCTAATTAACAACCTTACTTCCATCTGCAACCTTAATTGCCCTTTGCTGTGTAATCTAACATATTCACAGGTTCTGGGGATCAGAATGTGGACATCCTTGGGACATCATTATTCTGCCTACCCGAGATCCTCAGATGGGATTGGGGGTGTCCTTTTGTCCTTTCCTCCTTCTTCCCCCGTCTTTGTTTTTTAAAAGATTTATTTATTTATTAGAGAGAGAAAGAGAGAGAACATGGGGGGGAGGGGCAAAGGGAGAGGGAGAGAGAAAATCTCTAACAGACTCCACCGTGAGCATGGAGCCCAATGCGGGGCTCGATCTCATGGCCCTGAGCTCATGACCTGAGCTGAAATCAGGAGTCGGATGCTCAACCAACTGAGCCACCCAGGCGCCCCATTCCCACTGTCTAGAATGGACTCAGATATGTCCACTTCTGAGGTACTGTGGTTTGCAGCCTACCAGAACCACCTCTTGGGAGTTGCTCAAATGAGAGGAGGGGATGCTGGACAAAATCAACAACCCCCGAGACTGAGGACCTTACAACATTTACCATCAGTATGTACAGCTCACAAGTCTCCAGTTGACGATGGTTCTGCCAAGCTTCTCTGAGACCAACTGGACTTAACTTTCAGGCTGTGGGTTAGGTTCAGGTGTGCTCTACCTGTCTCTCACATCTACCTGTCTCTCACATCTACCTGGGACAGCTGCTTCTCAGGAATATTCTCATGGCAGATGGCAAAGTATATGAGGTCAAAACAAGCCACGTAAGCACATTCACAGCTCTTGCTTGCATCGTGTCTGATCACATTTCATTGGCCAAAGCAAGTCGTATGACCATAACCAGTGTTAGTGGAGTGGAAATGGAAATTCTGCTCATTCTTGTGGGAGGGTCTTCAGAGTGATGCACGAAGTTGCATAGATATAGAATTCTATTACATGAAGGATGGAAAGTTTTGGGAGCCATCATCCACTTTGCCACAATGGTGTAAACCAAATCATTTCTCTCACCAATGGGGGAGTTTTGGAGGGCTTTTTCTTTATGCCCACTTGAGCTGGGGGTGATTACTAAATTACTAAAATTACTAAAGTGATTTTCTTTTCCTCACACTATTTAAAAAATACTTAAAACATATAGAAAAATACAGAGACTAATATATCACTGAATATACTGAAATATGTACTCACAACCCAAATTTAAGAAATGTTTTTTACTTAAAAGAACCCCCAGATTCGTATTCTATTCTTTATATATGTAATTTAGGATATATATTTTTATATACATTATTTATAAATTATATATATATATATATATATATATATATATATATATATATTTATTTATTTATTTATTTAAAGTAGGCTCCACACCCAACGTGTTGCTTGAGCTCACGACCCTGAGATCAAGAGTTGCGTGCTCTACTGACTGAGCCAGTCAGGTGCCCCTATTCTTTTTCTGCTCTTGGAACATCAAATTTTTGAGACCCCCCCCCCCAGATAAACTATAAATGCGTTAGTTCGTGTTCCAGAATCCTGGGTCCCATACACTAGGTTATTACCATACTTAGCTTATATGGACACAGTCCTGACTATTTACAGTAGCTGTATCACTTAGGAATTGCATTTGTCTGCGAGTAATAGTGCACTGAAAAAAAGGTGGTTTGAACACACAAGGGATTATTCTTTGACAGAGGAAGTCTTCAGGTAAGCAGCTCAAGGATAATCTAGTACTTCTTCAGAGTCGTCAGGAATCAGGATCCTTCTATCTTTCTTTATCCACTCTCAAGTTTTCCTCATGGTTCAATATGGCCGCTGGAGTTCCCTCTATCATGTCTGCTTGTGTGTCCTTTTCCTCCCTCATCACTCCATGTGTATCTTCTAAAATTAGGTACTTGGTGGAAGAAGTTGATCTTCATGGACTCAGGAGAATGAGCTTTGGTCAAGTCCATTAGCGGTGGAGTATGTTTGTGAACTAGGACTTCCCAGCTCCTAAACCTATTCTCTTCTAGCTTATTGTTCGCAATTTTTCTCTTCTTCCCTATAACAGAATTATATATCCATGTTCTTCGCTATGAAACTCTGTAGTGCCTCTCACTGGCGTAAGCAGAGTGAACATCCCTGCCCTGTTGACTTTGGGCTTGGCCATGGGACTTGTTTTGATTAATGAAATGTGAGCAGCTGTGACCCAAGCAGAGCCTTTGAATGTGCTTGCACAACCGGGTTCAGTCTCTTGAAATTTCTGCAATGTTCCAGGACAAGAACATGCTCCTAGATACCTGCTAGTTCAAGAATAAGGAGATAAGTGGAACAGACCAAACCTAAATGTCAACCTGGATTCAGGTTCATCTGATCTCAGGGAAGTCCTTCAGGTCATAGCTGAACTGCAGACCCATGAGTGTGAAGTATATGCTTATTCTTAAAAGGAAGAGTTTTGGGAATTATTTGTTACAGAGCATTATCATAGCAAAAAAAAGTTGACTAATACACCCACCAGGCTGGTCAACTCAGGAGAAAGAGTTAAGGATACGATTTTATACTCTTTCTGTTGAAAATGACAAGAAGTCAGTTCATGTCAGAACGAAAAAGGAATGTATGGCTCACATTTCTGAAAAGCTCAGGGGTAGATCTGGTATCTCGTACAGCTGAATACAGAACCCAGATATTACACAGCTTTGTGTTTCTTTCTACCTATCCCTTGCCCCCTCTTCTCTTTGAAATATTAACTTCATGCTTTGCTATGGTAATTAACTTCTTCTGTGCTGCTGGGAAAGGTGGCAGCAAGCAGCTCAAGTTTATAATGTCTCCGCAACTAGGGATTCCCAAGGATGGGTGACCCTTCCATTGTGGCCTGGCCAATCAAGATGCTCCATGCTCCCGGCCATGGGATTGGTTCAGTCATGGCCAGGTAGCCCAAGCAATCATTCTTCCCAGAATTTTCAAGCTGGGATCATCAGGAAAAAGTATCCCTCTGATATTCTAGGGTTCTGATGGGCTAATTCCTCAGGAATAGGGGAGCAGAGATATTTCCTTAAAAGAAGGGATGATGGTCCAAGTTCGCATGAGCGCAAAAGATATACAATTTAAGACTGGGGAAGAGTCTGGGTTACTTCAGCCAGAATCTCCCAAAACTTAAAATTCTAAAAAACATTAATTCATTTTTTATTTAAACTCTTTTGTTGACTAATAATACCTAGGGTATATTAATTTTTTTCTGTGTATTAGGCATTTATTCAATCCTCCTTCATAGAGATTATCCTATTATATCCACAAAAAAATCTCAGGCTCAAGGAAGATAAGAAACTTGCTCAAGGTCATGAAGAACAAAAGTGGTCATGGCATGATTCAGATTAAAATCTATCTGCAAAGCCCATGCTCTTTCCACCCCAGTGTATCACCTGATGAACTGGCAGCATCCCTTAGGGCCACACTCGGGCAAAACTGTGCTAAGGGTGGGGTAATCGCCTCTCCAAAACCCCTCCTACTTTGCAGTCCCCCTTTCTTCTGGCACCTCTCCTAGTTGATGGTGATGCCCTGCGGTTGGTGTGTGATTTCTAGGTGTGGTCCCATTGGTGGCAACCCGGGCTCTAGCTTGTTCATGACGTCCATCAAAACTGCTAACTCCCATGCTTTTAAGGCCCCAGGTCTCCAACACAGAGGAACCCAATCAAGTTCACAAGAGAGTCCTCCAGGTCATGGAGTCACATTTGTACTTGACAAAGACCTTCAGGGTCTTACCTCTAAAGGAGGGCTGCCGGTGGAAGGGAACAGCCCACAGGCAGCCACATGGGAGTCAGCAGGCACATGAGTTTCCTGGGGTTCCTGCAACAAATCACAAAAACTGGGTAACTTCAAACAATACAAATTTATTCTCCCACAATTCTGCATGCCAAAAGTTCAGATTTAAGGTATTGGCAAGGTCAGTCCCTTCTGGGGACTATGAGGGAGAATCCGTTCTATGCCTCTCTCTTAGCTTCTGGTGTTGCTGGCAGCCCTTGGCATTCCTTGGCTTATGGCTGCATCACTCCAGTCTTGCCCCCATAGTCACATGGCCTTTTTCTCTGTGGATCTCTGTGTTTCAAATTTCTCTCTGTTGAAAGGATGCTAGTCATTAAAAGGATACCCAGGATGATCTTATCTTGAGATTCTTTTTATTTCCCCTCCAAGGGCCAGAATGTCTTTATTGAAGTGGGATGCTAGGACATGAGTGAGGGAGATTCTCAAAGGCCTAGGGCTCTCCCAGTACCTGGCTACGTGTTCCACTGTAGCTGGTGGGTCCAAGTGGCTGAGATAGCCCGGGGCCAGCATCCAGCATCAACGGCCCAAGAGATTGCCCTTCCCCCAAATGCCTCGGCCTGTGCTTGGTACCTCACCAGTTTCCCTGGAAAGGCTTTACGGGCTTTAAAGCTCCTAAAAAAGGAGACTATCTACAATCTAGAATTATGTTCATTCATTACTTAGAGAAATCATAAAATGTAAGAAAAATCCAAGGGTTGAGTTGTATCCAAGGCAGGGGGGATTGCTTCTCTGTTTGGATGAATGCAGAGAGGGCATCCCAGGGCATTCTGTTGCCCTACGGTTTATGGTTTACAGATCTTTCAGGGCAAAGATGGTGTCTGAATTATCTTCAAATCCTAGGTTCCTGAAAGAGCTTTGCTTATTTTATGGTCTGTTCTTAGCTACTCCATGTTCTTTCGAAAGAGAGGTCATGTGCAATCACACAAATAAATAAGCGAGGAAACATTCTGATGTCTTCCTTGGGAGCTGCCAAGGGTGGAGGAATTGTCTTGTCTTGACCCAGGCCCACAAGGCACAGCTCAGCTAATGCCCGCCTTTGCTGGATATTTTTCCTGGCCCGTCCTCAACTCCAGACAACCATAATTTAATTTAATTTAAACACCTTTAATCATCTGGCTACTTAAACCACCCCCTCACAACTTCCCAAGCCAGCCATTTCTGGGGCCTTGAATTTCCCCTCCTCTGGCTTTCCTTCCTATCTACACTGGACAATGACCTTCTGCTCAACCCCATTTTATTGATGAAGAAACTGAGGCTTACAGAGGTGACCTGACTTGCCCCATGTCTATGTAACTCAGGCAGTGGCTGACCAAGTCCCCGACTGACCCCTGACCTACAGCACAGGTTCCCAGGCTTTTGTCTCTTGGAGTAACTCTTGTGTGGGGAGAACATTCTGGAACGACCCACACTTATTTGAGCGGTTGACTTCCCACCTATTGGAGCATGGCCAGGATGGGGAGCAGCACTTTGTGACTCTAGGCCAGGACCTGTCTGGATGGTGGGGAAGGAAGCATCGAGGGTGAGGATGTACACTAGCTAAGGTCCCTGGGCTGCTGGGAAGTTGTGTTTGCCCAGCATTGTGTGAGGCTCTCTACCTGTTTTATCAGCCCATTCTCTAGATGAAGAACATGTGGCTCCAAGGAGATCCATGATCCAGCACCCGGGAGACCGCAGTGGGATTCACAGGTAAGTCTGTCACCGAAGGCAGATCAGAGGTAAGAAAGTACCACAGGGGTGCCGTGGATGCCTCACAGGGGAGAGCGTGAAGACTGGTGCCCTGCTCCCCACTGCCGATCCCATTTGTTCCCAAATGACAGCCTGTGAACCATCCCTGGGCTGTACGTGCATTTCCACAGGAGCCATGGGGCAGGCGTGGCCCCTGAAGCCACTGGTCACGTGTCCTCAGAACACCACAGCTTGTGGGACGCCTGGGGGGCTCCGTCGGTGAAGCGTCTGCCTTCGGCTCAGGCCATGATCCCAGAGTCCTGGGATTGAGTGCCGTGTGAGGCCCCTTGCTCGGCAGGGAGCCTGCTTCTCCCTCTGCCTGCTGCTCCCTCTGCTTGTGCTCTCTCTCTCTCTCTGGCAAGTAAATAAATAAAATATTAAAAAAAAAAAAAAAAGAATACCACAGCTTGTCACTTTTGGAGAAACCAGTACCACTACTTTATAGTGTGTGTGTGGGGGGGGCGGCAGGGGGCTGCTCCCAAACCTGGGAGAACCTCAGAATCCTGTGAGATGCTTACAAAAGTATGGCGCACCGGGGCCCCCGCTCCAGCCTGGGAGACGTGGTCTGCTTCCCGGAGCTGCTTCTCAGGAAGACGTGCACAGTAGGCGGGGGCTTTCACAGCACCTTCTGCTAGGCCAGTGGGGCAAGGGTCACCTTTGTCCTCGGCCGGCCAGGGACACTGCAAACCTGAGTGGCAGCTGGTGGTCACGAGAGAGAATGTGACAGAAGGGCCCAAGCGAGGCCTTCCTGGACAGAGAGCCCTGGGTTTGGATCCATTCACATCACCCGAGCCTTAACCCCCTCATCTGAATAATGGGTCCAGTCATTCCCAACACAGAGCATCGAGGCGTAGTAGCCCCTTCAAAGCCCTGCAGGACTAAATTCACCAACCGAAGTGGGAGGCTCGCCCTGCAGGTTCTCAGCAAATGACAGCCAGTAGCCGGGGGGCTACGCCAGCTGCGCGCAGATGGGCCTTTCCACTCCTGCGGTGGTTTTCTCCCATCTGCATCCACACCCGCCTCCGGGGGAGGAGAAACACGGAGGAGCCCTAACACAGTCCTAGCAGACGTCACTGCCGATGGCCAGGCTGTGCTCTCTCCATCAGCGCTTCCCTAGGCTGAGGCCCGTTTTCTGATGCTGGCCGGCCACTGGGCAGCAGCATGCGCCCAACACCTGCCTGGTTCCGGTTTCCTTTCGTGAGCTCGAGTGCGGGGCAGGCTCTTCTGCCCGCACCCCTCCAGTGCTGCCACGGGGACTGATCCTTCTGGGCTAGGTCCTTGACGCCAACAGCCATTGCAAAGGATGTTGCCAGGGACAAGGGTTGGTTGAAAACTGGTGGGAGAAGAATTCCTGATGAAGGGTCACACACTGGGCACTCCCTCTACGGCAGGAGTTTCTCACACAATTTCATTTCACACTGATTGCCACCCTCCAGGTAAGTGGGCTAGGCCTGACCCCGGAGCAGGTCTGTGTGGACAAGAACCATGCCCTGGACTCATTTAAGGTGGTTTTTCCTTTGGTTTATCCCTGAAGCAGCCAAAAACTGGTCAAAGGAGAGACTGCGATATGGGTAGAGTTGAGTGGCTCTGGCTCCCTACGGCCTCTGGGCTCAGAGATGCCTAGGAGTTCTGTGGCCTTGGCAGGCTGGGTGCCCTGGAGCCGGGTGGGGGGAGGGCCGAACAGAGAGAAGGGGGGCCCTCAGTCACGTTAGCGCCCAGGGAAGGCTAACTCCCATATAAATGACATTGCCACTCAAGAAGTCACTTCACTTAGGTCGCAGGTCTAGGTTATGAACCTTGACCCCATTGGGAGCACTTCCCCCCTATCTACACCTGAGCTTTTCAGGGCTCGTTTTCCATGTGCAGGCTGGGCTGGCATGGGACAATCACCATTCTCAGAATCCAAGGATGCCGTCGGGTCCACAGTCTGAATGCCTCTGACCACCTCTCCTTCCCAGCAGCTGCCTAGCACCTTTGCTGGCAAATTCTGTACTACTGAACTTCGTTATCAAGACTTCTATCTGGTGTCACTTCACGCTGTAGGTATGCTGTACACCAGGCATTCGAGAGCTGCCCTCCCTGCTGTTGCGGTTTCTCCTGTTCCAGCACAGGGCACACCTGTGAGGCTACCTTGTGTGGTGCACGTATCTGAGCCAGGGACAGGTGTGAGTGAATGCTGGCTCTTAGATTATTCAACAGCTGAGCAAGTTGAAGCAAGTTGAGCAAGCTTGGGCAAGTCGCAACTCTGATGCCTCCCTGTTCTGCTGGCTCAACTAGGTCTAAGACTGGGGGACGGGCTCCAGAGGGAACGGACAGCTGTCTGGCCTCAAGGAGCTTCTCCCTTGACCCCTATCAGCCTCAGCATCCTCACCTGCACAATGGGAAAATCACGACCTTCCTCGAAAGGCAAGACTGTGGGAGTGAATGGAGTAGAGCATCTGGCAAGGAGGGCCTGACGGCTGTCTTTTTTTTTTTTTTTTTTTTTACTTTTCAACAACCTGCAACCCCCCAGAGAAGCTCTAGCCTTTTTTCTCTGTAACCTTAACCCCTTGCCTCCTGGGTCCTGATCTCCCTTCTCCCTGCTGAGCACCCACTTCTCCAATTGGTTTTGCCTGCCCAGCTGCCCACGGCCCAGCTGCCCGTGGGCCTGCGACTCTGGGAATGCCCTGTGGCACGTGCACAGTTCATTCATTCCTGACCGGGGCTTCTAGCCTTGCTCCTTTGCTCTGGAACCACAGACGGGAGGGACTTCAGACAAACCTCAAATACTTGTCAACCCTGCTTTCCTCAGAGCTTGAGGCCAGCAATGTCCCCAGCAGGTGGCTGGCAGTCCTGTGGCCTGAAGTCTCACTCAGCCCACCCCGTCAGTGTGGCTGGAAGGGGGAGGAAGAAGGAGGTAGGAAAGGCTATGTCTGTAACCCTTTCCCTCCCCACCAGGGGCGTGTCGCCTCCCTCGCACCCCACCAGAGTGGAGGAGGGTGAGCGCGAACACTTCCAGACAAAATCTTTAGAAGAAGGAAATGAGGAAGAGCGATCGGAACAGAGTAAACTATTTCAAGAACCCAGATTACCTCAGACTTAAAGTAACAAATGCATTTTTAATTGATCTACGGATAAAAACTACTTAGCACAGGTCAGCAACCAGGGCAGCCCCTGCTCTGTTGGAGCCATGTCCCGTATGGTCTTCAGGACCTAGGTTAACAGGCTATATGCATTATTACATGTCATCCACAGTATTAGAAAAACAAGGCATTAGACCAGTTTAGATGAAATGCACTGCTGGCGGCCAAATCCAGTCCATTATATTCCGTATTTTTTCTTTAGTTCTTCTACTTTGTTGACGTAAGCTTTCATGGCATCTTCCTTGGAAGTCCCTGTAAGGAATCAACAGGATTATCTGTCAGAGAGGCAGCACGGTGGAAAAAGCAGCAGACTTAAAGCCCTAGAGGCCCCAGTTTCATGCTCGGAGACTCAGTTTCTCACCTGTAAAGTGGGGTTTCTACTTCCTGCACCTCACAGACGAGGCCAGGACTCAACTTGAAATCCTTGAGGAGGTCGGCCCCTTAAGGGCCAGGATGCTCCGTGAGGCACTGAACCCCTAACATGCGTGCAGCTGTCCTGAGGCCCATCGTGGGCCTGCTGGCCACGTGAGTCCCCTACTGTTGTGGGCGCGTGATCAACCTGAGGCTTGGGAGGAAGGCTGGACGCTCCACACAGGTCAGAAAGCCTGACACAAGGAGCCGCAGTGACTTTCCTGGCCCTGCTGACTCTCTCTGACTCTCATGGTTGCCTTTGACCCATCAAGTATCTCTCTCCGTTGGGCTCTTTGCTGGAGCTGCGAAGCTGCCAGCAAGAAAGCAAAGCCAGGCACCATCTTCTCCCCAGAGAGAAGCGGTGAGAAAAGTTTCGAGAACTCTGAGTAAACGCAGCTGACTCGTGGAGGGGAATGAGGCAGAGCTCTGCCTACGTGCTGCAGTCCAAAGAGCACGGACCAACCATATCCCTCAGAGATGGCGAAGCCCGGCTTCCTGGAGTCTGCGATGAGGGAGAGACACTGGAGTCGGAGTGCTCTCTGAAACACTGCAGAGTGCCGGGACACTGGTCTACAAACGGCCAGTGACGATGGGCAGTCAGACGGGCATTCCTGTTCCAGTTACTTGCAAATCCTAGGAGGATACTTATTGTATTCTAGCCCTTTTTGAATCCGAGGGTTTTTCATTCGCGGGAAGACAGAGGGCTTATTCAGAAACTAGCTAGCGAGAACACAAAAGCTGGCAGGCACTTCAGTGCCAACTTGTGGGTCCTGCTGCAGCAGGTGGCACGTGATGAAGGCGGAGCTGGGATACTTCTTGGCTGCTGTTGCTTAGCACAGAATAGCTCCATTCATGGGGCTTACGATGTGCCAGCAGCTTGCCATGCATTAGCTCATTCCTTTCCTTTATGTGCCTTTCTGGCTGGAAGGGAGCTGGGGAGGGCTGCTTGGGTTAGGGGATTGCCGCTCGGCCTTGCGAGGAAGAGGAAAGTGTGGGCAGGAAATCACTCCTTGTGAATACATATAAAGCCCAGCCCAACTCTTCACCACCCCCCAGCCTGTTTTTCAGTAACTTGGTCCCCAGCCCCTCCTCTCCAGAGGATACCACTGCTCAGAGACGGTGCTCTTGGAGAAGGCATACATGGTATTAGGAGAAAAAGTAGGTGGCCCAGTTTTTTTCCATTCTGGCCAGGCCAGGCTGGTTTCTAGCATGTGTCTCATCCACTGTTTGCTCTCTTCACCCCTTACGCTCCATACCGAAGAGGATTTCGTTACCGGGCTTCACAGACCAGGGAAACTGATTACAAACAATTACCTTTCAGCTGATTCCAGGCATCCCACTTGGCCTTGCCTTTGAGATCCAACAGCCCAGGCCGTTCTGAAACAAGGGAAGGAAAGACGTTAGATCTGCCTCAAGTTCTAAGGGAGAATGTCATCGACTCTCTTGTCCTGAAAGCCATCTTGCCTTTCATTGGTTCCTTCCAGGCTCTGTTATGGAGTTAAATGGGTCTAGCATAGTGGGTTCTGTCTTCAGGAACCCAGATGTACAGAAATCCAAATTTAAGATGTAGAGAAAATAGGACGAAAACTGTTCTCATTACTAGGCAGTCTTTGTCTTAAAAGTTAAATAACTTCAAAACTTCTCCTTTTAAAAGCCACACTTAAAAAAAAATTTTTTTTAAACAAGTACTACATTCATTCATACGGCTTAAAATTCAAATGCTATTTAGGAGAATACTATAAAGTCTCCCTCCCACCCCTGCTCTCATTCACCCAATGTCTCTCCTTCATGTTATTATTACTATCAGTTTTCTGGGCACCTCTTTCTGTGAACAGTCTGTTCATATCCTTGCCCCATTTTTCTACCAAGTTGTTAGTCTAATTCTTGTTAATTTGTGGGCATTTTCTCCCCCAAAGGCAAAGCATTCTTTAACTCATACCATGATTTTGTGCTTTCAGACCCATCATCAGCTGCACTTGGGAAACACACTGGCTACTTCCCTGCTGACCTATTTTACGGCCACGCTGAGAACAAAGGCAAGAGAAGCAATCCCAGTGCCCATGGCCCAGACCACTGTGCCTAAGAAACACCAGATCTCCTCAGATGTTTCCAGAGAAGCATTCCCAGTGATGCCAGAAAGGGCACCTGCAGAGTTGTCATCTAGGAAGAGTAAGCACGCTCCAAAAGCCCTTTTTGTGATGATGGACGTTTTACATTTGCACTAACTCAGGGCCACTGGCCACTTGTGGCATTTGATACGTGGCTTGTGTGACTGATGACTAGGCTCTGCATTTTATTTAACTATTTTCAATTTAAAATTGAACGTGGCTAGTAGTGACAATCTACTGGACAGTGCAGCCCTACAATGAGCTGACTCCTCCCCAGTCAGGAAGCGACAGACTCCCAAGCCAGTCTACATACTCATGTAAAGCAGCACAGAGGCCAGGGTCCAGGAAAATCCTGTTTGGCGGAAAAGCATCTCAGCCCCTCTGATCACCCCCACTTCATCTCTCCTTCCCCTCCTTGGAAGAATATAAAGTTTATAAACCCAGTGCAGAACTCAACTTTGCCCTAAGACCTTTTTCAGCTAAGCCCTTCCTGGGAACTTTGATTTGGCACTGCTCTGGGCACCATTTCTGGCTTCCAGATGGCTGGCAGCCACCCACTTGCTCCACTGCCCACCCCAAGCGCAGTGGAACTGGCCGTGCTTAGCCTCCTGAACAGGGGAGGTGGAGACCTCCTTCTATGCTGCCATGGCCACTGCCTCGGAGTCCCTGCATACATTGCACTGTGCTGTTGCCGCAGTACACACCTGAGCTGCAGGGACTTAGGGCAGAATAAAAACTGTCCAAAGCAGGAAAGACTGTATTCAGAATATGGTAGTCTAAACTACCACCTCAAAATCTCTACCAAGATTTTTTTCAATAGGGAAGAAACAGCAGGAACCGCTCTCAGCAAAAATGCTTCTGAACGGCCACAGGAAGCCAGCTGTTTCTCTGCTCCTGATATCGGGTGTGGCCCAGCTGCCAAGTGCTCTGACTTTGGTTCTGCCTGTCTGGGGTGGAAGTAGTATGGTTCAACAAAGCTACTACTGAGCCGAGAGCTTGGACTAACTCTCTTCCAGGCTGGGGTTTCTGCTTCCTCCCAAGTAGATGGAAAATGCTGGTGATAACCAGTAAAGTCCTTCTAAAAATGAGGATTTGAATTCTGCTACCTGGGCCACCAAGAACAGTGCAGGGTCTGTGAGCCCCATTCAGGAGCTTGGTCTTGGCGGGGGGCGGGGGGGGGTAGTGACACGACCACTCCATGAGCCATTACTGTGTTCCACCTGCAGGGCTTTGGGTGGTTTTGAGTGTGCAGTTCCCACTGATTGAGTTCTAGCACCCATCAAGGCTGCTGAGCCTGCCTTGGGGAGTAGGGGCCTTCCCAAGCTCATCTCAGCATACCTGTGTTTATGTCACCCACAGTTGCTTGTTTGAAGTGGCTGTAGATGAACAACATCTCATCATCTGCTGGCTTGGTCTTGAGGTGCTTAACATCCTCAGCAGCTTTGTCGAACTCAGCCTAAACATGAGGGAGAGAAGAGGCCTAAATAGAGCTCAGTAATGGGGAGAGACAGGTTGGAAAGGCAGCACTCCTCTGATGCCCGCGAGGAAAAGCAGTGTGTCTTCTGAGCTCTCCAAGAGGGCAGCCAGAAAGATTCAGCAAAACCAGGGGGAGCACATCGGTTCACTTGTTTGATGGACAACTGTATGCTCTCACCATAGTAGGTACCAGGTGCTGGAAACACAGTGATGAAGGAAGCAGGCTAGGAGTACCTGCAGTTCACTGAAAAAGCGTGGTCAACTCTCTCACCACCCCTGGGTCAGGCCGGGTCCCAGTAAAGCCCCGACCTGTCGATAGGGATAGCACAGCGTGTTTAAAACAGGTGAGAAGGGGACAGGGTTTGAGGGCGGCGGTGTCAGCGGCTAGAGCCTGTTGGACCCCTGCCCCCTGGGACTGGGTGCCCAGAGCTGACCTCTATTTCAGTGCTCTGATTGGAGAGAGGTGAGATGAGTCAGAGGTCATCTCACACAGCTCAGTCTCCAGAAAGCGGCTACACTGTAAAGAGGGAAAAGGCCTCTGGGTCACCTCTCCCCAAGCCCTCCCCTTCCCGCACGTTGGACACTCAGCCCCTCTGTCCCCTGACCTCCAAGCAGTCAGCCACGGCTTCCTTGCTTCCCCACTCTGCATGGCGTCCCTACTCCTGCCCTGACCTTCGGGATGGGGAACTCAGTCTCCTTGCTCCTTCAATCCACGGATCTTCAATCCCTCTACCTTTCATCCTACCTAGGACCCTCGCCTCCGACCCCTGTTCCTGCTTCATCGCAAAGTCAACCCCATGGGCAACTTTCTAGAAGTTGCGGGTGGGTAACAGTGTCCAAACCCTGTAAGTTCCGCTCACAAGGCTCTGTGCAAAGAAAGCTGGGCACTGGTCCATGAGGCGCAACGGGGGCCGGAGAAGGAAAGACCCTGAGGGAGTTCTGCCTGGGAGATACCCACCCCCCCCAGCCTAGTCGCACCTCCGCAGCCAGACTAGGCACGCTTTATACCTGAGACATGCTGGCGGGGTTGCGAGGATTCCAGAGAGCCCGCGGAGGCGGCGAAGAGCAGGAAACAGTAGCACACCACTCGACTGGCAGCGCCTTTAGAGGCGCAGCCGCAGGCGGCTCCAGCCCCGCCAGGCAGGCGACAGGCAGCCAATCAGAAGCCAGCTCTACGCTGGGGGGCGTGTCCAGCCTCCGCGGCGCGGCCAAACCTGCCGGAACCCACGTGGGTTTGCTCGCACACGCGCGTTGAGAAGCCGAAGGGGACGCCGGGAACAGGTGGGGCCCGCGGAGGTCGGGCGTGCTTTTTGGAGAGGGTTCGCAGGTTCCAGTCGGGGTCAGAGCTCGGCCGCTGTGGGGAGTGGACCGCGGGGCAGAGGGGTGGGGGAGGTAGCTAAAGAGCAGAGACTTTAAAATTGTTTCATTCAGTCTTGTGTCTGGAGTGCAGAGCCTGGAAGTTGCGCCCCTATACAAGTAACCTCTCAGGCCTGGGGAGGACGAGTGGTCTCCGCCCCTCACGGGGAACTAGAGGAGACCCTGCGGGACAGGTCCGTGGAGAACTGCGCGATGGTGGGAAGCTGGACTGGTTCCCAGAAAAGCGAAGCCAAGGCCTCTTCCTCTGAGCTTTTGGCACGTTCTGTGATCTAGTATGTTAGTTTGCAGTCCTACGCTGCACATTTTTCTGTGCATTCCTCCACCTGGTGCTTTAAAGGCAGTGCTGGTGTCTTATTTGTCTTTAACAAACTTGGCCCGGACCCGGTAGCCAGCAAATGTTTGTTAAGTAAATGACTCTTCATTCATAAATGTTTACTGAATTCTTTGCTACCTAACTTGGCGCTCCTTTAGACCTTGATACAACAGTGGAGGAAACAGATAAATTCCTGCTACTTATATTGGGGATAATAGTTGATAAAATAAGTAGAAAATTTGTTGGGGGTTAGGGAGTTGGAAGTTTACAGTTTTACACGGGAGGTGGAGGGTAAGGGAAGGTAACATTTGAGAAAGCCCCTCAAGGAGAGGAAGGAGCATTCCAGGCAGAAAATAAAGTGTATAGGTGTGAGCAAAGAGTGGAGAGAAAGGGGGGAAAGAGGTGTCAGAGTGGCTCGCTAATGCCGAGCTTGGCCTTTTATAGGAACTAGAGGGATTTGGACTTTTCCCATTTTGAGATGGGAAGCCAGAGGCTTTTAAGCAGAGGATGATGAGACTGACGGGAGGCACATTTTTGCAAAGTTGTTGTAGAGGCTGATGCTCTCCATGGGAACAGAAGGGAGCAGCACAGGTGGCTGGCAGAATTTGAAGATGATGAGAATTTTCTGGTGGTTACAAAGCTGGGTGAAGGGAGGGAATTGATGGAAAATTCCTTGGAGATCATTTACAAAGAACATTCCTCTCCAATTCCTAATTTGTGTCAACAGGACTAGACTACAAATCCTCACACACGTCCCTAGCCCCCCCCCCCCCTCACCGTTTACAGCCGCAAGTGTTTAGAAAGCAAGGCCAGGTGGAAGCTTTCAGATGTAACTTCTAACTAGTGTTAGGCCACCCTTTATAAAGATGCAGTAGCAGGGAACAAATCTAGAGGCTTAAGTCTATGAATAATTTTGGTAGAGAAAGCAAAGCCAAACAAATTAACAAAAAGTTTGGAGTTAAACTTGGGGAGATAACATTTGAATCTTAAGAAATATAGGTTTTTCCCCCAAAGTGGCAGTTCAGAGCTGTTCTTCCCCCCCCCCCCCCTCCTAGGCACAGATGAAGCCTGGATTCATTTTTGTTCCATCCTTTAGTGCTTATGGATTCCTTGATGGGAATTTAGATGATTGGCTATGTGGGTCAGATTTATAGTTACATGTATCTTAAAGTCATTAGGTTTTAACATTAGGTTATTGTGTTTAGCACAATAGCACAATTAGGTAAGTCTGACAATGTAACTTTATATTCCTCAAAGATTGGTTGATGTCATTGAGTTTTGTTTGGACACTGTGGAAAGCAAAGCTAGTGTTTTAACTTGGCAATCACCAGTTTAAGTGAAGTTGAGTTGTTGCTTGCTTGTTTGGAATATACTCCACTTTCCTAAAAAAACAAACAAAAACCCCCAATTTTCCACATGGTAGTTTTGTGCCCAAGTGAGTGCACAAAAATTGCTTAATGCAACTGAAGTATAGAACTAGTAAGGATTGTGGGACCCAGGGAGCAGGGTGCTAAGTGGTTTTCCTTGTTTCAGGACCCACCCTAGGCCAGGTTTTGAGATAGCTGAAGGCAATGCTCTTCAGCCTGCGTCCTACTTCCTTCCCTCATTCCTTAGGGACACATTTTGTGTGATTTCCACCTGTGGAAATGCTGCCTTAAGGCCTCCATTTACTGTTTCTCTTCTAGGCAATTGGAATGGCATTTAACTTTTAAAATAAAGAGATGATAACAAGCCAGCATCTGAGATTTAATTTTTTAAGGTAAATTTTTTAGAGTATATTTGGGGGTCGATAACTTGTATGAATTTTAAATTCTATATTTTGATAGCATTGGAAAGGAAATTGCTCTTCATATTCCCAGAAAATGCAGGTTCCTCAGCTATGTTTATATCCTTGCTAACAACTAGCACACTTCGTAATAATTTTATTTACGATCATTTTTATTTATTCTGTCTGATTTCTCTCCCCTATGTAAGCCAGGGAAAATAGGGATCACCTTGTATTGGTCAGTGCTCTATCTCCAAGTGCCAGGAACTTCTTAGGCACTGAGCAAATGACAGGTGATGAACAGAGTCCTTTGCTCTCTATGAAATGTAGTCATTCTGATTAGCCGTGAACTTGGTAACTAAGTTTATGGCACCGAATGTGCGACTGTAGGTTATGGTAGAGTAGATGAATTCTGGTGCAAGGACCATGTAATCTCTTTTTATCACTCCTAGCTGGAAACAGAAGACAAAACAAATATTAAGGGAAGTTGGGGACCCTGATGAGCCACCTAATCAGCCTAATTGACCCTCCCCATTAGTAGAGAGGCTCATGTCATTGCTGCAGGCTGCCCTCACTTCCTTAGAGTGCCAATTTCAATTACTCACAGGCTACACTTGCTGGGTCTCAGTGTAGAGTCAGACAGGCAAGATACATGAACAGGTGAAAGCAGTTCTTGCTCAGTGGGTGTGAATAGTAGTTTTGTAATATTAGGTTTCTTGATGTAAACTGAACCTCTAATTTCTAAAAGCAACCTAATCATTAAAAAAAAAAAGGACTACAGTTACAGTAAAGCTTTACTAGAAGGCTAGGGGTAGAGTACTCACAAATGATGAATTATATCCCTTCGGTATTTATTTTCCCTTCTTGGAATGTGATTCTTGAGGCATGGCTCAAGCAAAGGTGGGAGGAGATTAGTGTGTTTTAAAGGGAAGGAAGGAAGCACTTGGGAAATGCGTCTGGGATAGGAGGTGGGCAGAGTTGGGGGCGTTTGTCTTGTGAAGGCAGAGGGAGGTAAGAGCTGAGATGGGATAAGAATGCAGCATGGCTTTTCTCCCCCGCCTCCCCCCTCCCCCCATTCTTTTCGATTCCTCTGTCTCTTTAACTTTTCTGATGGCATAACTCCTCTTCTGGAGGCCAAGCACCTGCAAGTCTTAACCAGCCCTTCCCATCTTCCATTCTCTTGTTCCTTTGGGTATTTATATTCAGAGGAATTGTAGCAAGCTGGGTGTGAGAGAAAGTGTGTGTGTGACTCACATATGTGTGATTCGCTCCTTTCCCAAGTCCTGTTTCTGTCCAAGCTGACATGGTGGGGTGGTGGTTTGGGCTGAGGTGAGGCTTGGATACCAGGGCTTGAGAGCAGGGGGTTGTGGGGAAGTGTCCTACACTGGCTGGGAGTAAGGAAGGAGAGAAGAATTTTTTTTTTCTTTTTTCTTTTTTTAAAGATTTTATGTATTTGACAGAGAGCACAAGCAGGGAGAGTGGCAGGCAGAGAGGGAGAGGGAGAAGCAGATTCCCTGCTGAGCAAGGAGCCGGATGTGGTGTGGGGGCTCATTCCAGGACCCTGGGATCATGACCTGAACCCAAGGCAGATGTGTAACCGGCTGGGCTACCCAGGTGCCCTGGAGACAATGCCGTTTTAAAAAACTTTATTTTTGAGATGATGCACTAAAAACAAGAACAACAAAAACACAAAAAAAAACACTAATTTTTATTTTGAGGCAATTGTAGTTTCACATGCAATTGTTAGGTAACACACAGATCCCTTACACCCTTTACACATTTTCTCCCAATGGTAACATCTTGCAAAACTGTAATGCATACTACAATCAGTGCATTAACATTGAAATACAGAACATTTCTATTATCAAGGAGCCCTTGTATTATCCTATGATAAATCTGTGTGATTTAAAAAGTTAGAGCTTTTGCAACTATATTACTGGTTACATAAATTTGGCCATTATAATGTGCAAGCAATTGTAAAAAAAAAAAAAAAGTCAAGTAAATGCTTGTTTTTATAACAGTTCTCATTAAAAATATTCATATGATAATGTCTATAAACAGCACCACTTTTATTACAGTAGATGTAGTGTTGTGATAAATTGTTTAATGGGGGAAAAAGCTTTTCATTATGATGTTAGCTGTGGGTTTGTTATATGTGGTCTTATGTCTACCCTCTTCATTGAGAGTTTTTGTTATAAACAGATGCTGAATTTTGTTAAATGCTTTTTTTACATCTATCAAGATGATCATGGTTTTTATCCTTCAGTTTGTTAATTTGGTGTATCACATTGATTGATTGTGGATGTTAAACTGTACTTGCATGCCTGGAGTAAATCCCACTTGATTGTGGTGTATGGTCTTTTAACGTATTGTTGAGTTGGGTTTGTTAATATTTTGTTTGGGATTTTTGCATGTGTGTTCATCAGGGCTATTGGCCTATAATTTTCTGGTTTTGTTTTTGTTTTTTTTGTTTTTTTTTTAAAGATTTTATTTATTTATTTGACAGAGATAGAGACAGCCAGCGAGAGAGGGAACACAAGCAGGGGGAGTGGGAGAGGAAGAAGCAGGCTCACAGCAGAGGAGCCTGATGTGGGGCTCAATCCCATAACCCCGGGATCATGCCCTGAGCCGAAGGCAGACGCTTAACCGCTGTGCCACCCAGGCGCCCCTGTTTTGTTTTTTAAGATTTTATTTATTTATTTGACAGAGAGAGAGAGACAGCAAGCGAGAGAGGAAACACAAGCAGGGTGAGTGGGAGAGGAAGAAGCAGGCTTCCAGTGGAGCAGGGAGCCCCATGTGGGGCTCGATCCCAGGACCCTGGGATCACGCCCTGGGCTAAAGGCAGACGCTTAACAACTGAGCCACCCAGGCGCCCCCAGTTTTCTGGTTTTGGTATCAGGGTGATGCTGGCTTTCTAAAATGATTTTGGAAATATTCCATCCTTTTCATTTTTTCAGAATAATTTGAGAAGGATGGGTACTAACTCTTTAAATGTTTGGTGGAATTCATCTGTGAAGCCATCTGTCCCCAGACTTTTGTTTTTTGGGAGTTTTAAAATTACTGGGTCAATTTCATTACTTGTAATCAGTCTATTCATATTTTCTATTTCTTTGTGATTCAGTCTTGGAGGGTTGTGTGTTTCTAGGAATTTATCCATTCTGGGTTTTCCAATTTGTTGGCATATTATTGTTCAAAGTACTCTCTTTGATTCTTTGTATTTCTTTGGTGTCAGTTTTAAGTTCTCTTTCATTTCTGAGTTTATTTGGATCGTCTGTTTTTATTTTGTTTTGTTTTTGATGAGTTAGTCTAGCTAAAAGTTTGATTTTTGTTCATTTTTTCGAAGAGCCAGCTTTTAGTTTTGTTGGTCTTTTCTATTTTTTTTTTTTTGGTTGCTATTTATTTATTTCTGCTCTGATTTTTGTTATGTTCTACTGAATTTGGGCTTTGTTTATTCTTTTTCTGGTTCCCTTAGGTTTAAAGGTAGACTGTTTATTTGGGATTTTTCTTGTGTCCTGAGATAGGCGTGCATTGCTATGAAGTTCCCTTTTAGAACTGCCTTTGCTGCATCCCATAGGTTTTGGAAGGTTATGTTTCCATTTTCATGTGTTTCAGGTATTTTTTGATTTCCTTTTGATTTCTTTGTTTGAACCATTGGTTAGTCTCCATGTGTCTGTGTTTTTCCCAGTTTTCTTCTTGTAATTGATTTCTAGTTTCATACTGTTGTGGTCAGAAAAGATGCTTGATTTGATTTTGGTCTTCTTGAATTTATGGAGACTTGTTTTGTGGGCCAACATGTGATCTGTCCTAGAGAATGTTTCATATGCACTTGAAGAGAATGTATATTCTGCCTTTGGTTGAAATGTTCTCTGTATATCTGTTCAGTCCATCTGGCCTAATGTGTTGTTTAAAGCCAATGTTTTCTTATTGATTTTTCTCTCTGGATGATATGTTCATTAATGTAAGTGGGGTATTAAAGTCTCCTACTTTTATGGTGTTATTGTCAGTTTCTCCCTTTATGTCTATTAATACTTGCTTTATGTATTTAGGGGCTCCTATGTTGGGTGCATAAATACTTATGAATGTTATATCCTCCTGTTGGATTGACCCCTTCATCATTATGTAATATTCCTCTTTGTCTTTTGTTACAGTCTTTGTTTTAAATTCTTTTGTCTCATATGTGTATTGCTACTCCAGCTTTCTTTTCACTTCTGTTTGCATGGAATATCCCTTGCTATTCCTTCACTTTCATTCTGTGTGTCTTTAGAACTGAAGTGAGTCAGTTGTAGTTCACATATAGATGGGTCTAGTCGTTGTTATTGTTTTTTTTTTTAAATTCCCTTATTTTTTTTTAAGATTTTATTTATTTCTGTGACAGAGAGACAGCCAGTGAGACAGGGAACACAGCAGGGGGAGTGGGAGAGGAAGAAGCAGGCTTCTAGCGGAGGAGCCCGATGTGGGACTCGATCCCGATCCCGGAACGCCGGGATCACGCCCTGAGCCAAAGGCAGCCGCTTAACGACTGCGCCACCCAGGCGCCCCCGGTTGTTGTTTTTTTTTAATCTGGTCACCCTGTCTTGATTTTTGCATTTAGTCCATTTACATTTAAAGTAATTATTGATATGTATGTATTTATTGCTATTTTTGTTGTTTTTTGGTTGTTTTCGAAGTTCTCTATGCCTTTTTTCTTCTCTTGATCTCTTCCCTTGTGGTTTGATGATTTTCTTTAGTGTTATATTTGGTTTCTTTTCTTTTTTTTTGTATGTGTGTATCTGTTGTGGATTGTTGGTTTGTTGTTACTGTTAGGTTCATATTTGAGATATGTTTGTTTTAACCTGATAGTGCTTACGTTTGAGTGCATTTTATAAATTTGTTCCTTTTTATTGTCAAGTAATATTCTATCATATGGATGAGCTAGTTTAATGATGCATTTGCTGAAGGACATCTGTATTGCTCCACGTTTTGGCCATTACCAATAAAGCTGCCACTGGTCACTTACGTACAGATTTTTGTGTGAACGTGTTTTTATTTTTCTGAGATAAATGTCCAGGAGTGCAATTCTGGGCCATATTGCCATTTCATGTTTGGTTTTGTAAGAAACTGCCATTGTGGCCCTACCATTTTACATTCTTATTAGCAAAGAATGAGAGATCCAGTTTTTCCACATCCTTGCCAGCCTTTGGTGTTATCACTCTTTTCTGTTTTAGGTATTTTGATGGATTTGTAGCAGTATCTTATTGTGATTTTAATTTACTTTTCCTAATGGCTAATGCAGTTGAACATCTTTTCATGTGCTTATTTACCATCTATGTATCTCTTCTGTGAAATATCTTTGTGTCTTTGTACATGTTTTAATTGTATTTTTTCAGTGTTGGCTTTTGAGGGTGTTTTATGTATTCCGGGTACTAGTCCTTTGCTGGATATGTGGTTGGCAAATATTTTCGTACTGCTTTTAGCTCGTCTTTTCATCCTTTTACAGAGTCTTTCATAGAGCATAAGTTTTTAATTTTTTCTGAAATCCAGCTTACCAATTTTCCCTTTTATGGATTGGACTTCTGGCATCTAATAACTCTTTGCCTAGTTCTATATCCTGAAGATTTTCTCCGATTTTTTAAAAGTTTTATAGTTTTGCATTTAATAAATGCAAATAATACAAATAACATAATTTTTGTATATGGTGTAGGATTTGGGTTGAGGTTCTTTTTTTTTTTCTTCAGGTTTTTATTTAAATCCCAGTTAACACACAGTGTGATATTAGTTTCAGATGTAGAATTTAGTGATTCATCACTTACATATAATACCCAGTGCTCATCACAGCAAGTCCACCCCTTAACCCATCCCCCTACCCACTTGAGGTTCTTTTTTTCCTCTTGATGTCTAATTGCTTCAGCACCACGTTGAAAAAATATCTTTTCTCTATTGAACTGTTTTTCGTCTTTATCAGTAATCTGTTGGGCATATTTATGTGGTCTTTTATTGGGTTTTCTGTCTGTTCTATTGACATATGCATCTATGCCTCCATCAATACCATGCAGAACTGATTACTGTAGGTATGTAATAAGTCTTGAAATTGGGTAAACAGATTCCTCCAACTTTATTTCTGTTTTTCAAAAGTGTTCTAGCTATTCTAGTTCCTTTATTTTTCCATATAGATTTTGCAACAAGGTCTTATGTCTACAAAAAAAAATCTTTTTGTGATTTTGGTAGGAATTGCATTAAATTTGTATATCGGTATGGGGAGAATTGATGTGTTTACTCTCAGGTCTTCTAATACATGAACTCCGTATGTTTTAACTTTTATTTTGATCTTCTTTAATGTATTCGATCAGCACTTTGTACTTTTTAGCATATAAGTCCTGTGCATGTTCTGTTAGACTTATGCTTATTTGTTTTTGAGTGATTTGCAAATGGAATAGTATATATATTTTTTAAAGATTTTATTTATTTATTGGACAGAGAGAGACACAGTGAGAGAGGGAACACCAGCAGCGGCAGTGGGAGAGGGAGAAGCAGGCTTCCTGCTGAGCAGGGAGCCTGATGCGGGGCTCCATCCCAGGACCCTGGGATCATGACCTGAGCTGAAGGCAGATGCTTAACGACTGAGCCACCCACGTGCGCCAGAATAGTATTTTTAATTGTGTGCATGTGTTCATTGCTGGTATGTAGAAATACAATTGGTTTTTATATTTATTTTGTATCTGTGACTTTGCTGAATTCACTTATTCTAGAAGGTTTTTTTTTTTTTCTTGTAGATTCCTTTGGGTTTTCTCTGTAGATAATCATGTCATCTGCAAATAGGTACAGTTTTATTTCTGATTTATGTATCTTTTATTTCCTCTTTTTGTCTTACTGCACTGGCTAGAACTTCCAGTATTGTGTCGAGTAAGAGTGATGAGAGAGAACAAAGAGTATTGAGACTAGATGTTCTTGCCTGTTCCTCATCTTAAGAGGAAGGTATTTAGTCTTTCACCATTAAGTAGAATGTTAGCTGTGTATTTTATGTAGATATGCTTTATCAAGTTGAGATAGTTCCCCTCTATTCCTGTTTTCTGAGAGTTCTTATCATGACTGGATGTAGAAATTTGTAATATGCTTTTTTTGTTTTTGCACTGATTGATATGATTATGTGATTTTTTTCTTCTTTAGCCTTTTAATGTGACAGATTACATTGATTACTTTTTGAATATTGAGCTAGCATTGTTTCCTTGGAATGAACACCACTTGGTCATGACGTATAATTGTCTATATTGCTGAACTCTGTTTGCCAATATTTTAAGGATGTTTATATCTGTATTCATAAGGTGTATAGGTCTGTAGTCTAGAAGGATTCTGTCACCCATAACAAGCCTGGCCGGGTGACTGATCCTGACCTGAATGCCGTGCACTGCGAGGTGGTGTACTGATCACTGTAGCTAAAACTGGGGACAGATTTCATACCACCTTTTCTAATTGGAGGACTCGTTGTAGGGAGAACTACCCATAGGGTACACTTGAAGTAATGAGCCAGTTAATCTTCCTGGACGCTCCCCCTGCATAATTAATTTTAGTTTTGGGGTGATTGCACGGTTGGTCTGCTTGTTCGTTACCTGAGAGCTTGCGCATGGTGTTTTTAGAAACACCTGCAGGTCTAAGATGCAAATAACAGTGTTTTTGGGAGGGAGGCAAGTTAATACTGCCTTCCAGAACAAAATGCCAGGCCTAAGGGTGCACATGGTATCCTTGGAAAGAAATTGCTTTACAGTTTATGACTGGGATCCACTTGGCCCAGAGGGCACAAGGCGTCAAGGCCTCCAGTGTGACCTTTGGCCAGCTGGTAGGCATTAGGGTTTTCACTTGAGTACACATTATTGCATTTGGAAATTATTTTTGGAGGGACTGCCTGAGGACAGTCAGTCTGGTCTGTCTTGTTTGTCTGTGCCACTAGCTGAGTGGCATTTGTCTGTCTCATGGGGTGGCTGTGAGAAGGCGGGGGCACGGTGGTAAAGAAACCACCTGGAGATGTTGACGTGGGAGCCATAGGAGCTGGGATATGTGTTTCTGATAGACTGTTCTGGTAATGGTGAGCCTACTGTGGTCAGAGCCATCTTTCAGGAGTTGGCAGATGCAGGTATCTGTAAATTGGAGGCACTTAGGATAGTTTGGGAGAAATTCAGCAGGGTGTTTTGCTTCATTAGGATTTTTGCAGGGAGTTTTCAAGACAGAAGATCGCTAATGAGCGACCCCCCCCCCCCCCGCATCTCCTGGGGGTATACGTTGTTCTCTGGGTGGACGCCATAGATGCTGACGTTATTTCTCTTCCTCTACCGCTACCAAAAATCTGTGTGTCTCATTCCAGTAGCTGTAACTTTACCTTCTAATCAGCTCCCAGTCCCTGAAGGGATTATTTTTTTTTTCTTAAAGATTTTATTTTTAGGTAATCTCTGCACCCAACATGGGGCTCGAACTCACGACCCCAAGATCAAGAGTCGCACAGTCCACCGACTGAGCTGGCCAGGCGCCCTCCTGAAGGGAATTTTTATAAAACTCACAGAGACCCTTTATGTCCCCCACTTGGGCCTGCAGTGTATTTGAGTGGTCATTATGCCTGTGGTCTGCGGCCTGGTCAGTTCAACAAGGGAATCCAGAATTCAAATCCCCTAAGCCCCTTTTGGCTCCTTGTCATATGGAACGTGTAGCAATTAGGCTGGCAGGGGGATTTCTGTAGAGAAAAGAAAGAAGCATTATACAAAGGAATGGCCAGGGTGGAATTCCAGGATTTCACATTGGTCGGTATAAGCCCCCCTGCCCTGCCCCCATCCTGTTTGTTCGGATCATTACCCGGGAAATGGCTGCAAGAGGACGGTCCTTTTCTGGGGGCAGCCACATTCAGTGCACAGACTGCTGCCCCACGTTATGTGCTCCCAGAGGTCGGGCAGGTAGGCTGAGAAATCTTCTCGAGTTAATTTTTCAGCAGGCTTTTTCAATGCGTCGTGATGCCAGATGGCTGTGGATGGTAGAGAGGAGTGGAAAGTCTACGGACTACCTCGACTTTTAGCCCATTGTTCCTTAGATAAAAGATGAACCATGGTCAGACTGCAAATAGGATGGAAAAGCAAACACATGGTGCGGATTCATTTCAAGGGTCACAGTGGCGCGACCGGAGTCAGGTGATTTGGAACATGAACACTGAACCTGGAAAAGACTGCCATTGGGAGTGTGGAGTTCTGAGAGGAGGTCAAAGGTCGAATGTCGTATATCAGCCGGAGCAGGCAGGGGCAGCAGTCTGTGCCATGTGGCCTCCCTCACTAGGGGACCAACTCGTCAGCTTCTGGCTGGAGTCACAAGGCTGGTGGTGGCGCTGCCTCAGAGGTGAAGTTCTTTCTGTTGTGCCCATGCATGAGGACAGACCGAGGCGGCAGTGGTGGCGGTCTGGGCGGTGTGGGCTCCAGCAGGAGCTGGAGGCCAGGGGTTCTCACTGGAGAGCAGGCCCTTGTGTGGGCATCTAGGTGAGTTACCCAGGTGGTTCAGTCAGCAGCTGAGAATTGTCACAGTTCACAGCCTAGGGGATAGTTTTCCAAGAGGCAGATCAAACCACTAGGCCTTTGGTGACATCTCAAACGTCAGTAAAAAATATAAGCTCCATCTGTGGGAACATTAGCCAGGGTTGTGGGAACGGCCTTGAGTTCTGCCCACTGAGCAGAGTGACCCTGTCCATTTTTGGTTCTTCACAGGGAGGGGAGGCAGGGGAGCTTGTCGTGGTGGCATTTCTCTACCTGTAGCTCTTCCCGATGGGGGGAGAATCCCCTCTGGCACCACATACAGGGAAGTGTAAGTAAATGGAACATACCATTCATACATTCATGTGTAAAAACAACAGTACTTTGGATTGGCCTGAAGGGTCCCATCCACTGGGTCGTGTCAGTCTCTTTCCCACTATGAATCCTGTCCAAACCCCATTGGCTGAATCTGAGTACTTCCTCCTAGCACAGGACCAGGTAGGATGGTACGTGGGTGCCTGTATCCACAGAGCCATGAAAGTTTGAGCCCTTCCCCTCCCTGAAGTTCCCCAGCATACTTGGGTGCATAAGGCCTTCAGTCTGTCTTAGGGATAGGGAGACAGACCCCAGCCTACCCATAATCCTCCTCCTCAAAGCAGATGTCAGGATAGAGGGTGAGGGGAGGGATTGGGGGTGCACAGCAGGAGAGCAGCTCTGTGCCAGTAAGCAAGGCACGCTTTTAGTTCCAAGTGGCTTGGTGGCTATTCATGGCTCAACTTAATGCACTTTTCAGTCACCCGAAGCTCTAGATCCTCGTTGCTGACATCATTTGTTTTGGCTCCGGGCATTCCTTCACTGTTCAGCCGCCACAGTCACATTGCCTCTCATCAGAGAGGTGGGTGATATGCAGCATCGTCAGGGAGAGTGACCCATGGACAGCCAGAGCACCCCTGGGCAGCTCCTTGCAGTCCTACCCTTTGCTGCTCATGCTCTAGAAGTGAATTAACACTTTCTCCTCCGCCCCCACCGCTTGCACAGGAGCATTTGCTGCCAGATCCCAGGGGATCTTCTTATATCCCTTAAGCCCACGAGACCTTTGCCTGGTCCAAAAAGCCATGTCTGTGGCAGCATCCATTCTTGTCAGCAGCGGCTGCCAAGAACTGCGAAGAACGGGATTTTACCCGACTTGAAAGCCGACAGTCAGCCTGTCACCGTTTGCCAGACACTGTCTCTGGGGTCAGAGACAAAGGACTGCCTCTATACAGCACAGCCAGAAGCATGAGTTGCATGTTTGTGTCTGTGCTTCTTGCCCCACAGATCCCATGGGGGCAATGGGAAGGGCCCAGAAGGATGCCATCCCTTCAGTGGGTTTGAGTCAGGTTGGAGAGCCCTGAGTTCGGGTCATCCCGATCTCATGCTGGCCGAGGATGGTCGTACCGCACAGCCCACAGCCCACAGCATGAGCATCGTGTGTGTGTGTCTTTTCTTGCCCCATGAGTGTGCAGCCATAGAACGCTGAGTTTAGGTAATCCTAACCTTTTTGTAAAGTGCTGTGAGCCAGCCTGCCCAACCTCAGCCCAGAGGGAGACACTCCTTTTATTGTACTGGACAGTACCAAACCTGCCTTCTCCTCTGCAGGGAGAGGATATCTCAGTGTTTGCTAGACACACACCTGTGCATAGATCGTTCAGAACTCAAGCAGCCAGTTCCTCATAAGAGATACAAAAGTGTGAGATCTGTGGAGAATCGCCTCCCAACACACAGTGCAAGGACCAACATCCTCGCTGATCATTGTGAATCAAGAAAAATAGAATTTGTATGCAGTGTACCTTGTTTAAGAAGGGAAGTGTGCGAAATATTCTTTCCGAAGAGTTAAGTGTCTAGCCCCTTTGGAAAACTCAGCTGTCCAGGATAGGCTGTTCTTTGAGAGTCTTACTTGCCTTGAGTCCAGGACACAAACTGTGATTTTGTGTATTTGCCCCAACTTGAGGGTCACAAAGGCAGATCTGTGGAATTATAGGTGTTGATTTTTCAGGGGGTAATATACGCAGAGTGAACAGCATTCAACAGTGTGTTGATTAGAATTGCTTATGACCCTTCCTCAGGAAAGGGCAGCTGCTAATGGCATTATGCAATGAAGTACTTGTAACACTGAGAGGCATTTGGTAGCCATCAGATCTAGCTAATATTCTAATATTTATTTTGTGCATACTGTTATGTGAACACCTAAGAAGGAAGATTGTTTTTCTTAACCTACCTAAAAAAAGAAGAAAAAAAAAAGGTTGAGGTTAAAGACTTTAAAATCATTCATAAGTTAATACATTGAAAATGATTTTCTCAAAAGTTTTATGTCCATGAAAGATGGGTAAACTGAATTTTCTTTTTTTTTTTTTTTTAAGATTTTATTTATTGGACAGAGAGACAGCCAGCGAGAGAGGGAACACAAGCAGGGGGAGCGGGAGAGGAAGAAGCAGGCTCATAGCGGAGGAGCCTGACGTGGGGCTCGATCCCAGAACTCCGGGATCACGCCCTGAGCCGAAGGCAGACGCTTAACGACTGCGCCACCCAGGCGCCCCCTGAATTTTCTTTTCTTTTTTTTAAGATTTTATTTATTTGATAGAGCGAGAGAGCACATGCAGGGGGAGCAGCAGAGGGAGAGGGAGAAGCAGGCTCCCTACTGAGCAGGGAGCCTGATTCGGGGCTCCATTCCAGGACTGGGATCATGACCTGCGCTGAAGGCAGACGCAGCGGCCCCCTGAATTTTCTAATAGTGCTTTGATTTGAATTTTACAACTAAATATTTAGAAAAAGGCCAAGCGGCTTTCAAATGCTTATTTAATCCTTGCATGGCCTTAGTCTATAAATGTATACTTAATTTCATATTTTAAAAATGATGCTTTTGAAAAAATTTAAAACAAATTCCTGTTCATTTTTTCCCATTTGTATTATAATGACCAGCTTTTACTATTTCATTGTCACCAAGATCTATTTTTATTTTTTAATTTAATATTTTAAAAGATTTTATTCATTCGAGAGAGAGAAAGAGAAAGCATGAGAGGGGGAGGGTCAGAGGGAGAAGCAGACTCCCCACTGACAGGTAGCCTGATGCATGGGACTCAATCCTGGGACTCTGGGATCATGACCTGAGCTGAAGGCAGACACTTAACTGACTGAGCCACCCAGATGCCCCTGAGATCTATTTTTAGAATAAAATTTTGTTCTCCCTCTAAGAGTTAAAAAAATAAAAGAAACGCTTTTGAAGTAGGCCAGAAGAGATTAAATTAACATTTCACTTTTAGTCATAATCTTCAAAGTGATGTGATTTTAATTTATGAACTTCATAATTATTCTTATGAACTTTAGTTATATAGAAATATAAAGTTATTAATTGACCAAGGCTGAGTTCTTAAAAGGTGAACATTTATCATTCACCGACTTAGGATGCTAGATGCTCATTTAAGAGTAATAAAAAGAGCGGTTTTTTTCCCCTCTCCTTCCCCAGTCTTAAACAACTTTTTTTTTGGGGGGGTGCGCTAAATGACCTATGGATGATATTTAGCAATACGTATGATTATTTACTCCACAATCAGTAAGGTGCAACTGTACAATCATTTGCATTTCAGTGATTGTCATCTTAGCAGAATTTCTTTTTCACCCTACTTTTATACCTGACCATCTGTGCCACTTTAGTTCCCTCACATAAAGGAACAAGGAACTGTATTTCTTATCCTCTTTTTATTGACTTGTTTCAAAAAGAAAGGCGAATGGACTTTTTGCCCTGTGATGTTAGTTCCTAACTCTACAGGCAAGCTAGGCATTTAGTGCAATATACATATATATTCTTCTTATTTGGTTAGAACAATACTTTTTTGAAAGTTGTACTTTTTTCATGTGGGCAACACAAGCCTTTTTTTTTTTTTTGTAATTTTTAAAATTTTTTTATTTTACTTTTAAGTAATCTCTACAGCTAACATGGAGCTTGAACTTACAACCCTGATATCAAGAGTCGCACGCTCTACTGACTGAGCCAGCTAGGGTCCCATATAGTAAGATAGACTTTGAAGCAAACTTGCTATATGGCAGTTTTGGTTTTATAATATTTACATTTAGGAAGTAGATACAACTTTACCAAGATTTTTAGTTTTTCCAAAATGATTCACCCTAGGAGTCTGTTAAAATTCAAGTCCTATCCACCACTTCTCGGAAACCTGCGGGTTGCAGGAAGGAAGGTCACCCAGTGCCCTCTTCTGTCTGGTGGTTATAAAATCTCCTCCATGTTAACTGCTTGAATGTTGAGTGCTTTCGTACTGTCAAAGCTTCTAATACTTAACTCATTTTGGATTCCATTCTCTCATAAAAAGGTCAAGAGCATGCTTCAAATGCTTTCAAAGGCACATCTCCTTTTTTGGGGGGGAGGGTAGTAAAGTCAGTCTTCATTATTTGCATATTCGTTGTGAATTCACCTACTCACTAACTCACTAAAATTTATTTGTAACCCGGAAAGCAAGACTCAGAGTTTTTTGGTTGAAATGTGCAGAATAGTGAAAACTTTGAGTTACCAATATTTACATTCCCAGCTGAGGTCAAACCAGCGGACCTTCTTGTTTCAGCTCTCATATTGTAAACAAGGGTCTGGTTTGCGTTCTCTTTAGTGCCATGCTTTTCACATTTGTGTGCTTTTTTGGCGATCTCGCTATTTAAAACAACCCCCACCTGAAGTGCTGAAGTGTCCAGGAAGGTTATGATGTGCCTGAAGGAGAAGAATACGTGCCTTAGATAAACTTTTTTCCAGACCTGAGTTATGGTGCTGTTGGCTGTGAGTTGAATGTTAAGAAATCAAGAATATAAAATAAGGCATCTTTAAACATAAATACACACAAAACAAGATTACGTATTGATCCGTTGATGAAAACGTTGTGACCAGATGCACCAGAAACTCAGGGGAACCTAAACCTAACGCTGTATCTCCCTAGGAGCAGTGGTTCAGTATTCACTAATTCAGTGTTCGCGACCACTTGGTAGACCTTACCCACTGCTAATAACCAGAATTGGCTGCAGTTAGTTGTTTCATTTATTTGGGCTGATAGAGATCAGCCTAATGTCAACAACTGAGTGTTCTGCGAGAATGCATATTTTGTACTTATCATCACGGGAGGTCCTGAGCCTTTTTACCTACGGTGCTCGATTTTTTTTCACCTCAGGAGCCTGTGCCAACTGGTTGACAGTCCTTCAACTCAGAATTTTGCAATGAGGAGAGGAGCCAGCTTGGAATGAGAACAGCTGGGTCTTTAGGGAGGCTGGCATGCAGCTTGGCTTGGCTTTCCCTTGACCATTCCATGCTGAATTTCCACCTTCACCGTTCACGCTGCTAGAGCCTAGGCCATAAAAAAACAGCGCCGACCTGTCCTGTAAGGACCAGGGAATTCTAGGCCAGAAGGGGAGGCTGCTGGGCTGCATCTGTTCTTGGCTCTGATGAAACACTGGTTACCTGTCGGGGACCTGGGAACTCCCTGTGAGAGGGTTCCGACACAGGTTGTGTGTTTCTTTTGTTTGTTTCTTTGTTTTCAAGAGTTGAGTGTGCTTTGGATATGGTGACTTCTTCATTATCCCAATCCAGTTGGGTAAGTATCAGCCAGAACGGGTTCTTGTTTTTTTGTTTTTGTTTTTTTAGGCGGGGAGGTTTAAAGACGTTCCTAACCCCAGGCACTGTCGCTGTCTCTCTCGCTCTCTCTTTTTTTTTTTTTACAACCTCACCCATATTCTATGTTAACCTAACATGTAATTACGGATAGAGTTGAGCTGCTGCTGAAATGTCATATGGCGTAGGTATTTGATTAAACGTTAATTCTGATTTTTAAAAGTTTTCATATTCTGGAGCAATAAGGCTTTTCTTTAAGGTCTCAAATATTTTCTTTTTTTTAAAAAAGATTTTATTTATTTTTGTGACAGCTCGCATGCATGCGCACAAGCCGGGGGCGGGGTGGGGGGTGGGTAGGGGCAGAGGGAGAAGCAGGCTCCCCACTGAGCAGGGAACCTGACGTGGGGTTCCATCCCAGGACCCCGGGATCATGACCTGAGCCGAAGGCAGACGCTTCACTGACTGAGCCCCCCAGGCGCCCTAAGGTCTCAAATATTTTCATGGGCAGTGGAAAAGCTCATAGGCCCGAGGTACTATGACTGCAGTGCAGGGAAGGATTCAGGTTTTCCTCAGCCCCTTAGCTGCACTTGGTTTTGCTGACATTGTTGGGGGCTCTGGTGTGCCTCAGGCCACACATGTTGCTGGGTATCCCAAAGAATCTGTATAACATTCTTTCCCCCAAGGGGCTGTTGGGCCAGACCCTTTCAACAGCTGTCTTCCCTGCGGCACCACCAGGTGCTGTGGGCAGCCAGCAGGGCTGGCAGCTGAGGCCGGGGCAGAGGAGGAGCTGGAGCAAGGGTGAGCTGGAGCAGGTGGTCCTGCCTGAGTTTTGAAGGCTGCCTGCGTGGTGACGCAAAGAGGCTTGGGACAGAGGAAGTGTGGGGGAAGCCAGAGCGGAAGGGTATGGCCGAGGCTTGGAAGCAGCGTGATATGTGCGGGAGACTGTGGGCTGCCTTGGCTGCTGGAGTGCTATATGGAAGGTGGATTGTGGTGGTGACAGATAGCATCAGAGAGGAGGGAGGGGCTGGGTGCGGAGGGCCTTGGTGCCATCTTAGACAAGATGAGACTCGTCCTGGGTGTGTGACCTACTTCAGGGAGCTCTGCTGCATGCATTTGAGATTTATTGGTACCCCTTAACTGCATGTCAGTTATGAAGTTTCTCACCCTCTCTATCCTTGACAGTATCGATAAATTCTGTTGTTTACTTTTGTTCTGTTCTCTCTTCTTAAAAGGAAATGGCTTAGTTCTAAAAATACCTTTTTGTCGATGGAAAACCCAGCAAAGAAGCACAAATGTAAGTGTACAGTGAAACAGCATAACTTAGGGGCGCCTGGGTGGCGCAGTCGTTGTGTCTGCCTTCAGCTCAGGGCATGATCCCGGCGTTCTGGGATCAAGCCCCACATCAGGCTCCTCCGCTATGAGCCTGCTTCTTCCTCTCCCACTCCCCCTGCTTGTGTTCCCTCTCTCGCTGGCTGTCTCTATCTCTGTCAAATAAATAAATAAAATCTTAAAAAAAAAAAAAAGAAACAGCATAACTTAAAAACACATAATAATTATTAAAACATCAAGCAATATTAAACATACATAAAACAGAAGTCTCTTATATTTCTCCCATTCGGAGATAGCCGCTGTCCACGTTTTGGTAAATGCCGCTCTGGACGTCTCTGTGTGCTTATGGAGACACCACATACCCGTGGCTTTCTAGCTTCTGTTTTCACTCCCTAATCTGTCATAGCGTCTTTCAAAGTAGTGTCCATGGATCCGTATCGCCCTTTAGTGGCTGCAGGGGATTTTATCTTACGGAGTTTACTTAGGCAGTTCTCCATTGATGGGCATGTAGATGGATTCTAATTTTTGTTAACTGTTAGAAGCACTTCACTGAAAAACAAGTTCCTTGAATGTACATCTTTGTGTACTTTCCTTAAAATGTTCTTATTGTGAGAAATTTTACACGTATAAAACAGTAGAATAGCATGACAAGGTCTCATATATACCCAGCTGGAGCAGTTAACAATATTCTGCCATTCTTTCTTTTCATCTGTATTCTACTGGTTTTTGCTCTGCCAGCTATTTGAAAGCAAATCATTCATACCATTTCACCTATATCTACCTTACTCTTTTAAGATAAGAACTGAAAAATACTATCAAATAAAGAGAATTAACATTAATTTCTAATATCATCGTCATTGTGTCTTTTTTATATGTTTAAAATTTCTCGCAGTAAAAACATTTATGTAAATCAGAAGCGATCTAAAGTTTTGCATTGGTTGATCTCTTTAAGTCTCTTTTAATTTATAATCATCTTCGCCTTATTTCTTGTGGTATTTATTTACTGAAGAAACCAAGTCAGGGGCGCCTGGGTGGCTCAGTCAGTTAAATGTCTGCCTTCAGCTCAGGTCATGGCCCCAGAGTCCTGGGACTGAGCTCCATATTGGGCTCGTTGCTCAGTCGGGAGCCTGCTTCTCCCTCTGCCTGCTGCTCCCCCTGCCTGTGCTCTCTCTCTCTCTCTGACAAATAAATTGAAAAAAGAAAAGAAAAGAAAAAAAGAAACCAGATCATTTATTGAACAGAATTTCCTAGTCTGAACTTGGATGGTTTTTTTTTTTTTTTTTTGAGATTTTATTTATTTGACAGAGAGAGCACAAATAGGCAGAGTGGGAGGCAGAGGGAGAGGGAGAAGCAGGCTCCCCGCTGAGCAGGGAGCCTGATGACAGCTTCGTCTGAGGACTCTGAGATCATGACCTGAGCGGAGGGCCGGTGCTTAACTGACTGAGCCACCTGGGTGGCTTTACCCATGTTTCTACGAAGGTGTCGGTCTTTTCTTGCATATTTCTGTTTTTATACGTATCAGTCTCTTTCTGGGTGGTTGCTGATTTTTATTCACTTAGGAAGGCCTTTCTTACCTTAAGTTTATAAAAATATGTGCCCATTTTTCTGGTGCCTCTCTGTGATTTTACAGTTAAACGTAAATATTTGTTCCATGTCGGATTTATTTTTGTATAAGGGATGAGGTAAGAATCTAGCATTACTTTTCTCTGAATATCTGACCAGTTTTTCCCAATGCCATTTATTAAATAAACTATCTTTTCCCCACTAATGTCAAACACCACTTTTATACTAAATTCTCTAATCTTGAATCTGTTTCTGAATTTTCGGTTGTGTTCCACTGATTTGCCAGTTTTCCCTGCTTCATCATTACAACTTAAATTACTACGGCTTAATTGTCCTTTAAAATTTTTATTACTGACTTCTGTGAATATATGAATCATACCAGCTTCTTCATGTACGATTATATGTCTGACTATTGCTTAATAATGTGTTTTGATAATTGGTGCTGCCTTTTTTTTTTATGACTTTGCTGACTAAGCTCATAAATGTATTCTTCCGGATAGATTTTAGACATATTTGTGACAGGTCCCCCAAGGCATCCTTTTATATTTTGGTTGAGATTTTATTCAGTTTCTAAGTGAATTTAGGGGAGAATTGATTTCTTTACAACTTTGAGTCTTCATAATTAACAACTTGGTCATTTCATTTATTCAAATCTTTGATCTGTCCTTGAATATTTTTTATTAATTTGTTCCAAAGTTTTTATTTGTTTTGGTTTCTCTGTCGCTTCAGTGGGATGCCTTTTAAATTTGACCAGATTTTTTTTTTTTAAGTAAGTTGAACCTCTGGGAAAATATCACGTTTTATAATCTGTAATATTAGCTTTCTAAACTGTCTCTTCAGTATGCCTGCCTTCCTAAACTAACAAGCTGTAGTGTTTTTTTTTTTAAAGATTTAATTTATTTATTTGATAGAGCGAGCATGCAAGGAGTGAGCACGAGTGGGAGTGGGAGGGCAGGGGGTGGGGGGAAGGGTAAAGGGAGAAGGGCAGAGAGAGAAACCACCCCCCACCCCCCACCCCCCACCAAGAGGGGCTGGATCCCAGGACCCTGGGATCATGACCTGAGCCAAAAGCAGACCCTTAACAGACTGAGCCACCCAGGTGCCCCCACAAGCTGTAATTCCTGCAGTCCTTAAGACAAATCAGGTAATGGTTGCCTCCTTATTATAGGTAGCTATTATTCTTTAGTGACTGAGTATAAAGTATAACAAATTTCTGATGAAGGTGACAGTGCATTGCTGACCAAAATTAGATATTAATGCAAATTCAAAATTTCAACTATTTAAGTATGACATTTGGGCAGCTTTTTATTAAGTGGAAGGAACAAACCTCTAATTATAAAAGTTTCATTAAGGCACGCATGTGCCAGTCTGCCCAGCCTCCTTAGACCATTTATATGATTTATTTATTGCACCTGGGAGTCTAGATCTTCTGCCTACGTTAGCTGTCCTTATGCCCAAACCTATTTTATCCCAAACTGACTGTTGCTAAAAGCGGCTACTATTCATTGAGTCTATCACGTGAGATCCAACTATGTGTTGCAACAAAAAGATGGAGTTGATTTTTAGTTAGATCTGTCCACGTCTAAACTCTTTGGGGACTTTGGACTACACTATAGGGCTTTCTAGCATGTGTGCCTGGATGTGTGTGCGTGTGTCTTGGAGGGCTGCTTTGTTGTTGTGGGAGCTGCATGACAGGAGGAAGAAGTGGTCATGGTTTCAGCAAACCTGTAACACTGCTTCTAAAATCTTTTACAGAAATCTTTTACAGTATCCCTTTTTCAAGAAGTATACTTTATCAAGTACTTCAGTATATCTTACATTGTAATTTCGTAAATGTCTGCTGAACTGCTAATACTTGATAGATTCTAGGATCAGAATTTGGGGGCAACATCGTAATCCAGATTTAAGAAGAAATAGAGTCATCGCTAATATTGGAATTATCCATTCCAATTGTTAATTTGAAGTCATTAAGTACTAAGCAAGATTATAAGGTGAGCCCTTACCTTATTTTAGAGGGGAAAAAATAATTCAGTTCATTAAGAACCATTCATTTAAGTATAAACAATATAAATTCTAATTATAAATTTATGTATTAAAACAGCTTGAACCTTTGCTTTTCACACATAATGTGCTATATATCCTCTCAACCTTGGTAAAATACTTGTTTAAGCATTGTATGATACAGAGAGACTTTCTAGGCCAAATGAGTATGGCTTGTTTGTGTATATTATGAAATAGTCCAGACACACTAAAAGGCATAAAGAGTAATACACTATCCATGTACCTGAAATCCTGCTTAAGATATGAAGTTTTACCCATATAATTGGCCCATGTACTTCTCTCTCATTGCATAATCCTTCCTCTGCCTCAGAAATAACAGTTATCTCCTTTTAAACATAATAAAAGCTATGTTTTTGAACTTTAGTACAAATGGTGGGGTACCGTGACTCTTCTGCAACCTGCTTTTTTTTTTTCATTTGCCATAATATTTTTGAGATTCATTTATGCTGATGCATAGGTCCATTCATTTTTGCTGCTTGTACTCTTCCACTGTATGCCATAATTTCCTTATCTCTTCTGTTGGTGGACATGTTTCCAGTCTTCGCAATTAATAAAGTGTTCTTCTTGTGCACATATTTCGCAGATTCCCTAGGGTACCTTTGAATGAAATTGCTGCATCAAAAGATACCTGTTGGGGATGCCCACCTTCCCTGATTAAATTCTCACTGCTCTACACCCCTCCTTGCCAACACTAGGTATTATCAGATTTTGTTTGTTTGTTTGTTAGTCCTGTGAGTGATAGGTCTCATTATCTTGAATTTCTCTGATTCCTAGTGAGGTTAGACATCCTTTCTTATGTGTAGTATTATGGGTATTTTTTCCTAGTAAAATTGTATATTATGGCTGAAAATTATATGTAAAGTTGAAAGTACCATGAAGCAGTTACTACCAGAGAGAAATATACCATAACTGTATCTTTAGAATATTGGCAACTTTGCAAATTTTTGGAGAGGAAATAATTTGGCATGATTTTCCAATAGTATGTTAGAGCATGGACTTGGGAATTAAACTGATGCTTGAATCCTGGCTGCATTGTTTTTTGTTTGTTGTTGTTTTTAAGAGAGGAAGGGAGGGGCAGAGGAAGAGAGAGAGAGATTTATCATTTTGTGCCAATCAGGACATTAGCAACGGTGACCAAGCTGTCCAGGGTCACAGTGGATAGGTGGGAGTAAGCTTGGGACCCGGGATCTGCTTGGGTTTGGAGACTGTGAGTAACCATACAATGCGGGAGAGATGGCTGGGCCCCGTGGGGCTCATGGTGGGAGTGCAGGCTTGTAGATCATTGTGAATTGATGTAGATTATTGTGATTTGACGTTATTTAGACTGTTCTCATGTCCCTTGTCACAGGAATTTCTCCGCATGGCTTCGAAAGAAGTGACCATTACAGTTCGCCTCATTCGTTCATTTGAGCATCGCAATTTCAGGCCTGTAGTATACCATGGAGTTAATTTGGACCAAACTACAAAGGAATTTATATTATTTCTAAAGCAAGGTATGAGATGTCTTAGTCATTTTGCTTTATTAGTATTTTGAAAAAATAGTTGACTCTTACATGGATGGTAATTTTTTAAAAATACTTTGAAAGATCTTAATCTCGGTTCTCAGCCAGGTACCAGGTCAGCTCCTGCTCTGCGCAGCTAGAAGTACCTTCCCGAGGCCCATTTAGCACTGTGTGCGCCCACCTCAGGAGTTCGTATCCCCGTGTGTGGCTTCTCCCTTTTTTCCCTCCTTTTTTATTATTTATTATTTATTATTTATTTTTTTAACTTTTTAAAAGATTTTATTTATTAGAGATTTTATTTATGAGAGAGAGAGAGAGGGAGTGAGAGAGCATGAGCAGGGGGGATGGGTAGAGGGAGAAGCAGGCTCCCCACCGAGCAGGGAGCCCAATGAAGGACTGAGGACCCTGGGATCATGACCTGAGCTGAAGGCAGACATTTAACCATCTGAGCCACCCAGGTGCCCACTTTTTTTTTTTTTAAATTAAATAAAAATTAAGATCTAGGTTTTCTTATAAAGGGTTTATGTATTTGGAGGTTGATTAACAAGGGAATGCAATGTAGCTAATTGTGTCACCTGGCTGAGCACAGAGACGGCCTCTGTACGGCCGGAAAACCATGAGAGCTGTTGTTCACTGAGATCACAGAAATGACAGCCAGACCAGCTGATGCTACTTTATCATTTTGAGCGTAAAATTCAATAGGCAGAAAGTGAGCAAAGCCTTTTTTTCCCTTTCCAAAGATTTTATTTATTTATTTATTTGTTTATTTATTATTTATTTATCAGAGAGAGAGAGAGAGTGAGCGCACAAGCAGGGGGAGCAGCAGGCAGAAGGAGAAGCAGGCTCCCCACTGAGCAGGGAGCCTGATGTGGGACTTGATCCTGGAACCCTGGGATCATGACCTGAGCCAAAGGCAGACGCTTAAGCGACCAAGCCACCCGGGCGTCCCAAGTGAAGACTTTTGATAGGACCTCAATGGATTCCTAACCCGTTTTTAATTATCAAAGTGTTCTAGTCATCAACATTTGATAAAACATCTAGAATGAACTTTTATTATTTTAATTGAAATGTCATTTACATATGGTGTACAGATTATAATTCCATGAGTTTTGACAAATGTCTTACTTTATATTATCTTAATTTTTTTTTTTTTTTTACTTTGACAAAATTTCAGACACAGAAAAGTTGCAAAAATAGGGCAAAAAATTCCCACTTTGGGTAGTTTTACTTCTCAGTGTTACCTAGGTAAGGAGTAGGCAGGGTAGGTGACCTATACAGACGACAGACCAGTTAGTCTCCTTTGCAGTAGCTGTAAAAGATTTCATAAAGAGAACATAATTACTCCTTAAAGTAACTGTAGGCTGACCTATGGAGCATTTGTTGATACTAAGGTATTGCCAATTACAGTGTCTTGCTTTTGAAAAGAGAACACCAGAAGTGTATTTGGATTTTGAAAGAAAAACAAATCCCTGTATTTCTTGTTTTGAAATCTTTATGCGTATTATGGATTACAGTGTTTCTTAGGATTGTCATAGTAAGTACTGTGATGTTCTTGGTACAGTGCAGGGTAAGTTCTTCTCGAAGTCCTTGAGAATGAGGTGTAACCTTCAGGCTACTGCAGTGGCAGAAGATGCAGCCCCCACCCCCCGTCACTGTGCTCTTCTCTTCCCAGGTACCATATAGGTGCCTTCCCCATCAGAGCAGTGGTATGGGTCACAGCGTGATGTGCAACCCTACCTGCCCACGTCTCTCACCTGTGTTTGTAATAACATAACTGCTCCTTGTTTCAGTTGTACCTGTGGGAAATTTGTCCCACTGACTAAAAGGTGAACTTTTGGGTGTGGGCTCTTGAGCTGTGGGCTCTGTGCCCAAGTCTGTCTGATTGGAGGCACTGTGGAGCTGCTCTGAAAGGTTGGTGGTCCACATATCTGCCTTTTCTAATTTTGTGCATAACAAAGACCAAAGAGTTTATTTCTGGGGAATTTTTCAAGTAATAATAACAGCAAACATTACTATGTGCTTGGTACTGTGCTGAGAACTTAAACTAGATGATCTTATTTCATCCTTTTTTTTTTTTTTTAAGATTTTATCTATTTATTAGGGAGGGAGAATGTGGGAGCACAAGCAGGGGAAGTGTTAGAGGGAGAGGGAGAAGCAGGCTCCCCACTGAGCAGGGAACCCCATGTGGGACTCGATCCCAGGACCCTGGGATCATGACCCGAGCTGAATGCAGACGCTTAATCAGCTGAGCCCCCCAGGTGCCCCTTATTTCATCCTTCTAGAGTAGAAACTGTTCTATCCCATTTTATAGGTGAAGAAACTAAGGAACAGAGAGGTTAAGAAACTTGCCTGAGCTTACACGGCTGATAAAAGGCGAAGCCGCAAGTCATCCTAGGCAGTTGAACTGTACCACATGTACTCTTCAAAAAATTTTTTTTAAATTTAAACTCAATTAATTAACATAGCGTATTATTAGTTTCAGGGGTAGAATTTAGTGGTTCATCAGTTGCATATAACACCCAGTGCTCATTTCATCAAGTGCCCTCCTTAATGCCCATCACCGACCTCCCCTCCAGCAACTCTTAGTTTGTTTCCTATAGTTAAGAGTCTCTTATGGTTTGTCTCCCTCTCTGGTTTTATCTTATTTTAGGTTTCCTTCCTTTCCCCTAGGTTCATTTGTTTTGTTTCTTAAATTCCATGTATGTGTGAAATCATACAGTATTTGTCTTTCTGACTGACTTCGCTTAGCATATGTACTTCTTTTAAAATGTAGACTCAATTAGCCAACAGACAGTACATCATTAGTTTCAGATGTAGTGTTCAGTCATTCATCAGTTGCATGTAATGCCCAGTGCTCATCATATCACGTGCCCTTCTCAATGCCTGTCTCCCAGTTGCCCCCTCCTCCCACCCACCTCCCCTCCAGTAGCATATGTACTCTTACGCACCACACTAAGTTGCTTCTATTCTGTTCTACTGCTTTACTTGCTAAGTGGGATCTCCAACATAAACGGATTCACTCAGTGTCAAGAGTCTTTGCCTTGAGTGCCCCTTGCTCTAGTGTTTTGAACCCCGAAAGCTAGAAGAGTGGTTTGACACCGTGGCATAGTGAATTTTGCATACAGCCAGAAATGGTCATGGTGATGGATGATCTTTTGGGGTTATTTTATTTTTTTGAGGGGGAGGGGTTATTTTAGATGCCTTCTTGCCTTTCTAACTGTTCACCTTTTGCATCCTTATTCTAGCTCGTTTCCTGTCATAACTGTCTGTTTCTCCCTCCGCAAAGGAACCTGAGTTAAACTGGATTCATACTTATTGAGAATCACTGTTTCCCAACATCATGCTATTAAAACCTAAAGTTGAATAAATATAATAAATATAAACACCTCTATTTATAAATAAGTATAAATTAAACACATAAGTATATTTATGTATTAGTATGTAAGTAAGAAAATAAATCTGACGTTAACATACAGGGAATGGACATTAATCAGATGTTCTGATCAAAGATGTACTGTATACTACCTTATATGGACGACTAATTTTCTAGATTCAGAACAGTGTAGAAACCAATTGTCTAGATAATATAACACCTTTTAATTATTCTTTGATTTGGAAGCATTTGAATATTTTGTAATCGATTCTTCAAGTCTTGATTCTGAAAAGTAAAATCAGTCCACCCATGAAACAGAAAAAAGCTGTAGAGGATTTGCCTAACCTTCTAGTTCAAAACTCCTTCCCTATCCCTCCTTACTCCTGGTGGTATGTTACTCTGTAAAGCAGCTGTTCTATTGGCTGAATACTAGAAGAGTTAGTTAGTTTGTATGTTTCTTTGTATCTGATGTTCCTGACCACACTTTGCCCTGTCATTAATGTCTTACCTAGTCGGCTACATTTGTTGCATTGAATGAGCCAATATTGAGGCATCATTAATTAATGTCCATGGTTTCTCTTGGTTTCCATAGTTTTTACCTAATATCTTTATTCTGTTCCAGGATCTCTTCTAGAACTCCACACTACATTTAATTGTCACGTCTCCCAAGGTTCCTCTGGGCCATTTGGGTTCCTCAGATGTCTTCCCTGCTTGATGGCTTTCACCGTTTTGAGGAGCACTGGTCAAGCCTATTGTAGGACAGCTCTCTAGTGGAATTTGCTTGGGGAGTTCCATTCCCCCTCCTTTGAGGTGGGGATTAGCTACATCATTTATTTGGAATTCTTCTGCAGGGAAGTTTTTGTTTTGTTGTGCAAACTCTTCTGGCTCTGGCCACTGGGGACTTTTCAGTTGTCTTCTGTGCCCCTCTGATGTGTGCCTTGTGTGTGTGTTGAGTACTTTCTCACTTTCTGGTGCTATAAAATGCTTCAGGCTCATCGTGTGCGTACGCCGCCCCAATCCCAGGATCAGCCAGTTCTCAAAGGAGTCCCGGTTCCTGAGAGCCAGATCTGGGTGCTAGGTTCTCTCTCCTCCTGAGTATTGTTCTTTAAAAATCTCTCAGCTGAAAGGGCAAAGAAATAGATCCACCTGTGTGCATACACATATCTATGAGTATTTTCATGTCACCATCTGTATCTGTATGTTAAACATGAGTCCTTCCTGATGTTTTACAGTCCATTCCAATGTGTATCCTTCTGGCTTCCTTCCCTTGCGTATATTCCCACTCGAAGAGTGAGAAGTCTGGCTCCCATCATTTGCCCTCCATTTATTTAATTCTTTAATTCCAGTGTACAGAGTCGTTAATCCATACCCTCTGGGAAGCAATTTGATGTTAACTTAGAGGTCAGCGCTTTTGTGCAGTTTCTTTTGCCTTAGACTTAAAAAAAACTCTTCATTGCCACAGTTACTGACGTCAGCAGCTTTTCCTCCACCATCCCCAGGAAAGTTGTTTCATACATTTACAGTACGTCTTGATTCCCTTGTCACCGTCTGCATTCTTCCCTGGGATCCTCTGTCCTCCTAAATGGTGTAGGTTTTTTTTACTTTGCGTATATTAAAGTTCACTTTTGATGCTATAAAGTTCCGTGGGTTTCAACAAATGAGTAATGTTGTGTCACATTACACTGACGTACAGAACAGTTTCACTGCCATAAAAATCCTCCATGTTTCACCTAGTCATCCTCCCCTGCAAGTCCCAGGCAACCGCTAATCTCTTTACTGTCTCTAGTTTTGCTTCTTCCAGGATATCACGTGCTTGGATTTGCACAATATGTAGCCTTTATAGACTGGTTTCCTTCACTTAGAAACATGTATTTAGGGTTCCACTGTATCTTTTCATGGCACATCCTGTCTTCTTAATTTCCTTTAATCTGGAACAGCCCCCCACCTTTTGTCTGTCATTGTATTGTATTTTTTTTTTTTAGATTTTATTTATTTATTCGACAGAGATAGAGACAGACAGCGAGAGAGGGAACACAAGCAGGGGGAGTGGGAGAGGAAGAAGCAGGCTCATAGCAGAAGAGCCTGATATGGGGCTCGATCCCATCACGCCAGGATCACGCCCTGAGCCGAAGGCAGACGCTTAACCGCTATGCCACCCAGGCGCCCCTGGTGTTTTTTTTTTTTAAATCTAGGTCCGTGTTTTTACAGAATGTCCTACAATCTGGATTTATTTGATTGTTTTCTCATGCTTAGAGTCAGGTTAAACATTTTTGGCTGGATTACTCTGTAGGTTGCAGACTATGACAAGGTAAGACTGACCTGCCACCTGTTTCTATAAATGAAGTTTCTTGGACCGTAGCCACAATTGTGGCCCAGACTGTATGTCACACAAAACCTGAAGTGTTGATTAGCAGGCCTTTACATAAATAGTTTGTTGAAATGGGTGGAGGTGATTCCTTCCTGTTGCATCATTTCAGAAAGCACTTGATGTTGCTTTGCCCTGTTACTGGTTGTACATATTTCAGTCATTTGGTTAAGGCACTGTCTACCAGATTTCTCTGTTGTGAAAGGACCTTTCTGATTAATAAGTAGCGTACGGAGTGATAAACATTGAGACCATTCACCTATCCTGTTTCCGGTAGTTTTAGTATCTCTCGATGATCCCTACCTGAATCATTGATGTTTACAAAAATCAGGATTTTTCTTACTCTGTGATTCTTTTTATGTTTATTATTTCTCATTCTGCTGTAAAGAAGCAGTTGTCCGGTGCCCCTCTTTTTTAGAAAGGAACAGGGTAATATGCAGTAGCAAAGTCATGGTACATTATCACCGTGTCACAAAGGGACTCTTCCTTCAACGTTATGTTGAGGAATGTTCTCTTGTTTGTACTATAAAATATACTGTAGATTCTTTAGTTTAAATATTTAATTCTATAAACTTAAAATAGCACAAAATATTTTCTGTGGTTGTGACTTATGGAATGAGAGTTTAACAATAAAGGGGACGTGTTAAGTGAGGGGCGGTCAGTGGTTATCTCTAGGAAGTAGGGAATAAGGACACTAGGGTAAAACAGAAGATTTCACCCGTATCATGTTGTTTTATTTAGTAAAAAATAGTAAAGGATCTGAAGCAGTCATGACAATATATTAAATATGGTTGGTGGGTTAAATGAGTTTTCACACTTTTTTTTTTAAGATTTATTTATTTATTAGAGAGAGAGCAAGCAGGGGCACTAGGGGCAGAAGGAGAGGGAGAGAGAATTTTAAGCAGGCTCTGCATGTGCCCAGTGTGGAACCTGACATGGGGCTCGATCCCACGACCCTGAGATTACAACCTGAGCTGAAACCAAGAGTCCGACACTTGAAACGACTGAGCCCCCCAGGTGCCCCTATTCTCCACACTTTTTATGTTTAGATTATTTCATAATTAAAGTGAAAAGCATCTTGATAGATCTTACTATAAAATCAGACAGGACCCCTTATTAGGTTATAATGTTGGTTCATTGTTCTGATTAATGGTTGATATTTGGTATTCTTGCTCATACAGATTAGTCATTAAATTAGTCAATTTCTTTTTTTTCTGGAGGTGGTCATGCTTTCTTAAAAGTCTTCAAATGTATATCTAGCATCTAAAACTAAGTTACAAATTATATCCCTTTTATTTTTAAAGGCTTTACTGTGAGGTAAAGAATTATTTTATTGTCCATCGATATTTTAATAATGTTCAAAACTTTATTGATTTTTACATTGAAATGTGTGTTTTAACATTTCAGATTTTTTTTTTTTTTGGCATCCTAACAGCCAGCAGTATATTTATTAAGTTGCCTTATTTTACTAAATAATTTTTCTATAGATGCCTGTTATGGTGACCTAAATGAATGAGTAAAGTTAATGGTTACCTTCTTGTGAACTTTGCAATAATGAAATATTAAATTGGTTTTTTGCAGAATTCATCCTGTAATCCCAAAATCTTCTAGAAAAGTTCATTAGGTCTCAAAGTTAAGTTCAAAGGTGGGGAAAGATAAAATGAAAAGAAAACTCTGTGCAAAGTGGAAAATACTTTTCAGAATGTAATAGATATGCCACAGACTTTTGCTTTCAGCCAAGGTGAACAACAGGGACTGAACTTACTCTTCCATCTGAGACAACTGAAAAAACTATGCAAAATTCATGAAACAGTGGTTTTCAGAAATTGGACATCAGGCCCACAAGACAGTGGTCCCTGGGGTAGGAGAAACAAACAAGGTGGCCCCTATGACTGTGCCACCTTACTGCCTGGAGAGAGTCTTTAGGCTACAGAGCAGGGCAGGGGAATGCAGGTAAAACTGAGTTCAGGAGTCAGAGCTGGCAGTCTGGAGTGGAGCCTGGAGAGTTCTCTGGCGTGGAGAGGGCTGAACAAAGAGAACACTCTGAACATTTGCAGTGTCTTAGAAGATTTGCAGAGCATGTATCTTCAGTTGAATACAGTTGGCACAAGTGTGTGAGGAAACTAACAGACACCAGGTAAGGAACAACCTGAAGGTAGCAGAAGGCAAAACGCTCAGAGCCCATATAGGCCTGGGAATAGTCGTTTGTTTGAACACTGGCCAGAGTGGAAGACCTTGTAATTTACAGGTTATCAGGCAGAGTATCTAGAGGGGTATTGCTGAAATTGTAAGGCAGAATTAACCCTTGAGTAAATTCCACCCTACTCTCACCTAACAAATCTCAAAAGCAATACTCAAAAGGATCTAACAGTTTCTAAGTAATTTAGCAAAGCTCGGGATGTTTACAGAAATACACAAATATCCAGCACTCAAACAAGGTGAGATTCACAATGACCTGCATCAAATCAGAACTTACCAGGCATGCAAAGAAGCAGGAAAATATGAACCATAATTCAGAGAGAAATCAGTCAGCCCAGAAAAGTTACAGATGACAGAATTAGTACACAAGGACAATTGAAAGTTTTTATAACTATATTGCAAATGCTCAAGAAGGTAGAGGGACAATTGAACCTGTTAGAGATGGAGGATATGAAAAAAAGACCCAAATGGAGCTAGAGATGAAAAAAATGAATTTGAGATGGAGATTAACGTGTAGATCAGATGGGGCAGAGGAAAAGATCGGTAAAATGGAAAACAAAGCAACAAAAGCCATCTAAAAGCATAGACAAAAGACTGAAGGAGAGATAAATAGAGCAGTAGAGAGGGGTAGGGCAACTTCCACTAGCCAGATATATATGTAATTGGAGGCCATGAGGATGGGAGCTGGAACAGGGGAACGGAAGACATATTTGAAGAAATGATGGTTGAAAATTTTACAAATGTGATAGAAACTATAAACCCACATAGTGGAGCAGTCCAACAAATCCCCAAGCAAAAGAAACACCGAGGCATATATAATCAAATTGCCTATAGCTGGTGATAAAGAGAAGATCTTAAAAGCAGCTGGAAAAAAACCCAAAAAACCACATTACATAAGGAGCAACAAGGATGAAAGACATCAGACTTCTCATCAGAATCAATCCATGTCAGAAGATAGTGGAGTGACATCTTTAAAGTATTGAAAGAAAGTCAGTCTAGAATTCTATTCCCATCTTTCAGAAATGGAGGCATAATAAAGACTTTAGACATATAAAAACAGAGAGTCCATCACCAGGAGACCTAATCTATAGGAAATGCTAAAGGGCCTTCTTCCAACAGAAGGGAAATGATACCAGATGGAAATCTGGAGGCACACAAAGAAACGAAGACTACAGGAAATGGTAAACATGGGTAAATATGAAAGCCTTTTTTTCCTTATAATTTTTCTTCAAATATATTTCATCACGTAAAGAAAAACGGTAATAATGTGTTGTGGGGTTTGTGGAAAATACATGCCCTAGCACAAAGGCTGGGAGGGGAGAAATGGAAGCATAAGATTCTTTCACTATAAAGTGTTACAGTATTGCTTGGAGGTAGATTGATAAATTAAAGATGTTTACTACAGACTTTAAAGCAACTGTGTGTGCACGCACACACACATCACCTAAAAGTTATAGATAATATGCCACCAAAAGGGTTAAAATGGAATCATAAAAAATTGTGAAATAGGACAATCCAAAAGAAGGTAGAAGAAGAAATAACATGTGGACAGAACAAAACAAAATCCAAATAGCAAAGTGGTAGATTTAAATCCAGTCATATTAATAATCACATTAAACGTAAGTGGTCTGAACACCCTAATTAAAAGACAGACATATAGCAGAAAGTCCTAAATTATATGTTGCCTATAGGAAATGCACTTTAAAGATAAAAATCAGTTAAAGGTAAAAGGATGAAAAAATTATACCATGCTGAACCAGTACCAATGAAAAGAAAGCTGGAGTGGCTATAGTGAAATCAGGTAAAGTAGATTCCAGAGTAGAGTATATTACTAGGGATAAAGACTGTCATTTTACAATGGTAAGGCATCAATTAATCAAGATGACGTAATGATTCTAAATGCTTATGCACCCGACACAACAGAACTTCAAAAATATGAGGTCAAAACTAACAGAACTGCAAAGAAAAATAAGTGAATCTCCAATCACTGGGATATTTCAGCACTGCTCCCTCAACAATTGATGGAACAAGTAGATAGAAAGTCAGTAAGTTTACAAAAAACTTGAACAACACTATTAGACTAACTTGACCAAAGTGACACTTATACAACACTCCACCGAACAGCAGAATACACATTCCTCTCAAGTGCACGCAGAACATTTACCAAGAGACTATATTTCAAGCCATAAAACAGGTCATGACAAATGGAAAAGGATTAAAGTCCTACAGTGTATATTGTCTGACTACAGTGGGGTTAGATTAGAAATCAGTGACAGAAGACTCTGGAAAATTCTGAAATATTTGGAAACTAAATAGCATACTGCTAAATAACCTGTGTGTAAAAGCAGAGATCAAAAGACAGAGTATTATGAACTGAATAAAAATGAATACACAGCTTTTCAAAATTTGTGGCAAACAGGTAAAACAGTACTTAGAAGAATATTTATAGGACTAGAAATGTCTAAATTAAAAAAAGAGAAGAGGTCTCAAATTACTGATTTCAGCTTCTGTGTTAAGAAAGTTAAAGTAAATTAAATCCAGAGTGAGCAGAATAAAAGAAATCATAAAGATTATAGAAGAAAATGGAAAACCAGAGAGAAAACCAATAATCAGCCAAAACTGATTCTTTGAAATACATGAAATTGATAAAGCTGTAGCTGGACTGATTGGGAAAAAAAAAAAGAGAGAGAGAAGACACAAGTTATCAGTATCAGCGGTGAGAGTCGGATAACAAAGGAATACATTAAACAATTTTATGCTGTAAATATGTTATCCCAGGACAGTGGACAAGTTCCTTGAAAAACCCAAACTACCGAAGCTCACTAACAAACAGACAACCTGAATAATTCTGTATTTTAAAATGAACGGTAGTTAAAACACATTTCTCATAGAAAACTCCAGTGCCAGTTCCAGTCACGGGTAAATTCTACCATACATTTAAGGAAGAAATAATCCCAATTCTACAGAAACTCTTCTATAAAACTCAAGACGAGGAAATACTTATCACCTGATTTTCTGAGGCCATCCTTACCCTGATATCAAAACCAAAGAGTATGGGGTGCCTGGGTAGCACAGTCATTAAGCATCTGCCTTCGGCTCAGGGCGTGATCCTGGCGTTATGGGATCAAGCCCCACATCAGGCTCCTCTGCTAGGAGCCTGCTTCTTCCTCTCCCACTCCCCCTGCTTGTGTTCCCTCTCTCGCTGGCTGTCTCTCTGTCACGTAAATAAATAAAAAAATCTAAAAAAAAAAAAAAAAGAACAGCTACCAACCAACATTTTGAACACAAAGAGATATAAAAATTCATAACCAAATTTTAGCAAATCAAATCCAACAGTATTTAAAGAAGAAGAATATATCATGACAGACACTTGAGGAAAGAAGATACGTGGTACCCACCATTGTTAGTGTAGTGAAGTGCTAGTTAAAGTCACCGTGAGAACACAACACTCCCGCTGAAATGGATAGAATGAAAAAGGTCTATTACTGAAAACCCCAGTTTTGGCTAGGATGTGGAAGGATCAGATATGCTGCGAGTAGGAATGTGAGGAGGAACCATTTAGAAGATGACTTGGCAGTTTTTTAAAAATGGTAAACCAACCGCCAGCGTCAGATCCAGCCATTCCACTTCTGGGTGAAATGTAAGCGCGGGTCCTCATAGGACTGCCCACAGCCTTCTTCGTTGTAGTGCAAAATGAGAAGCCCCCCGTTCGGTAAGGAAGTTGTTTGTTCTTTTTCTGTTCCTCCTCAGGCCTTTTTATATGTATATGCCCCAAAGCTCTTATCTCACCGTCACGGGTTGAATGGCTGGTCACTTTGTGCCCCTGCAGAAGAGACCCCTTCTCCTTGCTGCCCAATGGGAGGATTGGATTCTAGCCCTAGCTCTGACGCCCTGGGCCCACCAGGACCTCGGCGTTCTTAACTGCCAAATGGAGGGTTTAAGTTCTATTTATTCATTCACGAATATTTTTAAGCACCTGACATGGGCCCGGCACCCTTTTAGGTACCGGTAACACAATGAGGAAAATCAACTGTGGTTTCTGCCTACATGGAACACGTGATCTATTAACCTGTGATGTGCCGGACACGGGCTTCAGTTTCAAGAGCTGGGGCCTAGCGTCTTAGTCTCAAGGGTTATTTATGAATCAGTAGGGAAGGGAGACCAATAATTGAACAGACAGAACTGTGGTTGTGAGGAATGTTATGGAGAAAACCGTTAGAGGGGAGACCCCGCCCTTAGCAGGGCCGGCAAGGGAGGCCTTTTCGTGGAGTGGCACTTGAGCTGACACCTCGAGGAGGAAAGAGAAAGCGCTTTCATTTGCCTGTCACTGTCTCCTCTCTCAGAAGTCCAGACTGAACAGAAGACAGTGATTTGATTTCTCCGAATGTAGACACCTCTAAACATGAGCGGTTTCACAGAGCCCTCTGTTCCTTCTCTCCCGCCTTCACAGGGTTTCTTTGTCTTATTCAGGAACTGTAAGTGCTAATAAATTAAACAGATTTAATTCCTCTTTCTGATGTTTAATTAACACTTCTTCGGCCCAGAATTCATAAGTGAGACACAAAAAGGAGAAAGTGAAGCTTCTGTTCTCTGGCAAGCCTAAGCCAGAGGTTTTGAGTGTCGGGCAGGTGGATCCGGGCTCCAGACAGGTTTGTTTGGGCCTACAGTGTTTTAAAAGTCGGAAAATTTCACCTAAAACCCCAGACTTTTTTTTTTTTTTTTAGTGTTTTCATTTAAATCTTTAGGGAACCAATTCCAATGGAATGGCAGCAGTCTACTTTAATGGGGTGCATGCTCCCAGATCTCACAGCCCCTCCTGTTTGACCCGTGCACTCACTCAGGCCATCTAGCTGGCCCGCACACGAATGTGTTTGGCTAAGAATCGTTTTAGTTTTCTGTTTTGTGTTTGAACATCTATGCCTGGGACCAGACTGCTGAGTCGGTTCCGCTCGTGCTGGGCTTGGTGGTTCTAATGTGTAGCAGGGGAGCACCCCATGTGTGAGACCAAGCCCTGTTACAGGTGTGACACGGACTATGTGCTCTCAAAGGTGGGGACTTGTCTTGGTAACTTCTTATTTACTTTGTCTCCGGAATGCCTGGTAGTAGGCATTTTAAATGCATTTGACATAAATGAATAAATTATATTTTAATTTTTGTGTGTATTCGACCTCTAAAAGGTAAATGTGCCTAGAAAAACACGTTTCCTAATTCAGATGTGTGGGTTTTTAAGAAAGTTTTCTTTATAGATAACACATGCATGTAGTTTTAAGGTCAGAATGTAAAAGGAAATCAGTAAGAACTCTCCTTCCCGCTTCTGTTCTCCGACCAGTGCACTGTGCTCTCCCCCACCCCACGGACATATAAGCAAATACAAATATATTCTTTCTTTTCCCCCATTTTACTCAAAAGTTGGCCGGCTTTAAAAATGATGGTCTGCCTTATGCTTTCCTTTAACGTATCTTGAAGATCTTATTAGTAGAGTACTTCCTCTGCCTTTTTTTTTTTTTTATAGTTGAAAAATGTGTTTCATTTTTGGGGCACATTAATTATTAAGTCCTACCCACTGGAGGGCATTTGGATTTTTCTGAGCATTTGCTCCTGTAAACAGTGCTACAGTTAGTACCCTTGTATGTATGTCCTAGTACACACATGTGTGAGAATGTATCTCTGTGATCAGTTCTTGAAGTGGAATTGCTAGGTCAAAGGGTATATGCATATGTAATTTTGGTACATTTCCAATTGCCCTCTGACATACATGCCCTCTCAGACATTTGAAATTCTGTTTTAAAAAGAATATTCAATTTGTTTTTGTTTTGTTTTCTTTGCTGAATTAGAGTTATATTGTAGGTTATCTGAGTTTTGGTAAGAGTAGTAACACTCGTCTAGAACATTGGTTTCCACTACTGGCCTGAACGAGTTCTCAGGTTCATATGCTAAATAAATGTCACCACTACAGAAAATAATATCTCACACATGAATGCTATGTATTTCAAATGTACATAGATGCTATTGTATTTAGTAAAATGGCAGTTCATTTAATAACGTTACCAAATTCTTAGTTCAGCTGATAACAGCTCAACATTTCTTCAGTGGTTCCATTGTTTTAGATGAACTTTGGGTTTTGATGGCATGTTAGCTTCATTTTGGGTTCTATCAAATTTTTCAAAGTAGCTTACTCCGGAGATCTAGGAGAACGTAGCAAAAAATTATGCATATACTTAAAGTGTCTGCTTGAATATAATAAAAATAATATTTCTCTTATAGATATTCCTTTAAGAACCAGCCTGCCACCACCATTCAGAAATTATAAATATGGTAAGTAATTTTACTTATTCTTTAAAATTGTGTATTAATATAATTTCACGTTAGTTTTATGTTGATAGTAGTTCAAATTTGGTTTTCAAAAATGAGTTTACTATCTGTAAACAAAAACCAGTATAGAAGTTTATTTAGAAATATAAGAATCCTGGTGTATCACTGAAGTAAATTGAAATAGCGTTTGAAAGTGACCTATTTGTGAGGAACAAATAACATGTCTGGCAAACGATGTCTAGAATGAATTTCTTGTCAGGTAACCAGGAAAGAAAAATGATTTCAGACTAGGAATTAAAAGAAGAGATTGAACATTTTATTTTTATTTTTATTTTTTTTGAAGATTTTATTTATTTATTCGACAGAGATAGAGACAGCCAGCGAGAGAGGGAACACAAGCAGGGGGAGTGGGAGAGGAAGAAGCAGGCTCATAGCGGAGGAGCCTGATGTGGGGCTCGATCCCATAACGCCGGGATCACGCCCTGAGCCGAAGGCGGACGCTCAACCGCTGTGCCACCGAGGTGCCCCGAGATTGAACATTTTAAATGCCAGTAACTTGAGCATAGTATATAGTAAATTTGTATGTTGCAGTGGTCGATTAAGCAATGCAATAATGAGGGAAGAAATTGGGTTTCATTATTTGGTGTAAAGATGGTACGGTTATTAACCTTCAGCATAGTGACACTCTCCAAACTTTGAGACCTCACTTGAAAATTATGATGCATCTAATAAATATTTCTGTTAATTGGTACAGACATTTTTTGAAGCATAAATTTTTTATTACCTTAGATCATTTTTTGGAGTGGCTTTTAATTCTGTTCCCATTTGGTAGAGCAACTTATGACCTAAAATACTTTGAAATTACAATCTTCACCGTGTGTATACATTTTAATATCCAGAGACTAATTGTGAGGTCATAAGGGGTAGTCAAGCAGAAGTTGAAGGCACTGAGTGGAAAGTACTTTGATTTATTGGGCTTAAAGAATTTACATACTAAATATTGAATAAGAGAAAGGAATAAAAAGCACGATTAAGTAAATATGAAGCTGCTCAATTCTGGCTTTCGTAGCTTTCAGGGTATAATGACTTGCAATATAACCTTAAACTTGAATCAATCTACAGATGCCATTTCCTTTTTGGCATGGTGTGTGTGTGCATGCGTGTGCATACATATTCAACCCTGTGTTCCACGTAAGTCATTTTGAAAGGTAAGCTTTAGATACTGAAAGCATTAGAATATCTGTTAATCATCATGGTGGTAGATAACGTACCTCTTACATTTTCCCACCTTATTAACACGGTTTTGTCCTAGGATTTGTATACTATTCAGGTGAATTGGCAGACAAAGTGAATACATTTATCTGTGAAATGAGAAATTAGAGAACCACTAGGGTTTTGATAGACATTCAGTGACTCAGTCTGGGTTTGGCTCCGTAACAATATGCCGCTTTGTGTTCAAAGAAGTAAGGCCACACGTTACTTTCTCATCTGTCCTTGTCCTTCAGTATTGCTCCCTGCTCTGTGGGAATAGAACACACTGGGTCGGGGAGTGGAAAGGGTGCAGAGTCTGATACCAGCTTTGCTGGTGGCTGTCTCCAACGCCCTTGGGCAAAGGGCTGGCTCGCTGGCCAGGCCACAGAGAGTCTGAGATTTCTCAGGGCCCCTCCTCCTATTTAATTGGCATCTACATCTATGATTGATTTATCCCGACCAGACTGTGCTCTAAAGCACATTGGATGTGGTCTTATTTTTAAATCCTTATCACCTAGACGCTGTGCGTGTGTGCAGTAAATATTGGTGGCTGTGCGGTGTGGGGCTGCTGATACTTTTTGCTCCATAAGGCCGTGTGAGATTAAACCACACTTGTGTGAACACGTCAAATGCCCCACAAATATATTCTTTTTATTTTTTTAAAGATTTTATTTATTCATTTGAGAGAGAGAGAGTGAGAGCCAGAGAGCACAAGCAGGGGGAGTGGCAGGCAGAGGGAGAAGCAGGCTGCCCGTTGATCAACGAGTCTGACATGGGGTTCAATTGGGGATCATGACCTGAGCCGAAGGCAGACGCTTAACCGACTGAGCCACCCAGGCGCCCCTATTCTTTTTATTTTTATGAGGTTACTTTCCTCAAGTAATTTGCACTTAGGGTACAATACCCACAAATGTTGTTTCTGTTAATAATGAAAATATTTTTTAAAAAAGAAGTAAAAACAAGTGAAAGAGATTATTCAACAAGAAAAAGGACATTATTAGTACAATATCTTTTGCTAGCTTGTTTCCGAGACTCTTACCAAGTCTTACTAGTTTCTGTTGGAGGAAAAAATCTGAAAATTTCTGTTCAAATCATTTCTTCTGAAAAAAAAAAAAATGTGGCCTTCCTGTTGTGGGCTTGCAGGATCCATTAGAGCAAGGGTATTTCTAATAAAGGCTCATTAACAAAATATGTAGAACATGACTAATATTTGGTAAGGCCAAACCACAGTTTTGCTTGTTGGTTGTAACAGACTTTAAGCAGGATCCTTTTACTTAAAAAACTGTTACTGGCTTTTCTAACTTGTCTCTAATAATAAACCCATATCTATCTATAATGAGAAAAAGATAATAGGTAACTCGGAATAATAGATAACCCAAAAGCCAATTTGTTTATTTTCTTGTGTACCTTCTGAGCTTATTTTTAGCAGTTGTGGTATATTTACGTTCCTAATATGCATTTTTTCACCAGGATTAGGTTTATTTTTAGTTCTTTGCAGTACATGGTTGCAGTGCCAGGCTTAGGCTGACCTTGTGTTAAAAATTGCAATAGATAACTGAAAGTTGACTATTTAAAATCGTGGGTAATTCAGAGTGCTAGGTCTTAACTGGATGTCTACCCTATTCTTTTGTATTATTAGAACAGAGTTAAATCAGGCCTATTTTTAAAGTAGATCCTTTCATTTCATTTTACAGTTCAAATTCTTTGTTGAATCGAATGGCATGATGGATAGAAATGAATTTTAGTTTAAGGTTAAGAGTTTGTCCAGATACAATAATACGTGTAATCGTAATACGTTAATTAGGTGGTTAAACAAAACTGAGTGAAGAATTGGAAACTTTTTGACTTGAAACCCGTTGAATGGTGAGCCTCTGCTATAATTAAGAGCTCACTGTTGCAAAGTCGGACTTCACCCAATGTGGAGAAATGACTTATTGGAAAAGCACAGCGTAGCCTGACATCAAGATAAACAGATTAAGGAGCGAAGGAGGATTGAATAAAGCAGATTAGATGGCGTGAGCTTGTGCAGCGTTTGAAAACCAAGAGGCAAATACTGATGATATTCTTTGGGCATTAGCAGCCCTGCTCACATTACCAGTGAGCCTGAGCGTGGAGAGTGGTAACAACTTGTCAGGATGATCGTTTGACCTCCTGTCACTGGATGTATTCTGAGAGATTACTAGGTTTTTTGAATTGCTTATGTTAACGTCTGACATTTTTTACATTATTTGCTACTTAGAGCCTTTTGCAACTCCTAAAAACAGGATTGAGTAATAGCCACCTGTCTTCTCTTCTAAGGAAAAAGGGGCCAAGTTCATTGCAGATTATGGCACCCAGCCGTGTGTGTCAAAGGCCAAGGCTTTCAAATATCTTTATACAGCAGCGGCCTTTAAGGTGATGATATATAAAAGTATTTTATTTTTTTATTTTTAATTTATTTATTTTTTTTTTTTACCATATACTAGGTTTTTAAGTGAATGGATCATAAGGCAAGGCTTAAGTTTCTCAGTTTCAGATGAAGTTTTAAAATAATCTTTCACAGAGACTTTTTTTTTTTCTTTCAGATAAACTGAAGATTGTTCATCAAGCACATAAAGCAAAGGTACGTTTCCTACGTACAGTGGTATCGGCTCATAGCAAGTAATCACTGTCAGCTGTCTCAGTGAATAAAGGAATGAACACCCAACTTCTAAATTATTTCCCATTATAATAGCATTTTTTATTTCGTAAGTACCCTTTCTACAGCCATTAAGGGAAAAAACCCCACTAAGCCTCTGTTAGTAGTAGATCCTTTAAAGAAGTGTTAATTTTTTAAAAAGCATGCCTGTTCTAGATCAAGCACATATTTAACATAAAAAGTAAATTTGCAAAAAAAATGTTTTTTGAAGTTACTAATTCACAGGCAGCAGCCATACCCTCCTCATGCCATTTTCTTTGTAATCTCTGGTATACAGTTATTTGAAAGCTGATTAAGTTTATGGTGGGTATCTAGGACTAGAGAAGACAATGAATTTAGGTGAATTCAAAAATAAATACTTGGGACTCCCGCGTGGCTCAGTCGGTTAAGCATCTGCCTTCAGCTCAGGTCATGATCTCAGGGTCCTAAGATTGACCCCCGCATCGGGCTCCCTGCTCACAGGGGAGTCTTCAGAATGCTAGTGAGGGTTATTCAGTTGTCCACACTCCTTGAACTGAACTCCCCTTAAGATCTGAGCATTTTATTTGTGTGAAATTCTACCTCAATTTCACAAAACAACGGACATGGCAAAAGGGATCCAACATAAGACTTAAATGGAAATGCTTAGGATATTTGGATGGGAAGATGCATGAGCATGAAGATGTCCGTTTTTTCTTCGTGTACGAATTTAATGCCACCCCATATATAGATGAATGAAAGAAGCTGATTATAAAACTAATATGCAAAAAATAAATAAGAATAGGTAGGAAAAGGAAGAGAAAGGAGAGTGACTAGCCCTGACATATATTAGCCATATTATTAAACTCTAATAATTAAAACAGTGTGGTGCCACCATATGGACTGTTAGGTCAATGGCACAGAATTAGAAGTCCAAAAATTGACCCAAATATATGTCAGAATTTAGTGTATAGTAAATATGATGTTTTAAAGCTATGGAGAAAATATGAGGATTCAGTAAATGTTACTGGGACAATTGGGAGACATCTAGAAAATAGTGAGGTTGAATCCGCATCCTTTACTTTATTCCAAAATAAATACTCACTGGATTAATGACTTAAGTGTGAAAATAAAGCCGACAGGTGAGGACAGAGATGAAACTGATTGAACATGAGTAGATCATTTGTTCAAGCTGGGTGATGGGTGTGTAGAGGGTCTGTATGTTTGAAATTTTCCCTAATTAAAAGCTTTAACAAAAATGAAATTGACAAAAACATTTGAAGAGAATGTAGAATTTTAAAAGTAATCTTAGAGTGAAGGTCTTCCTAAGTATGGTAGAAAACCCAGAAACGGTCAAAAATTGATAATTTTACTTTATTCAAACATTCAGCACCTTTTTCTAGAAAAAAATAACACTAAGAAAAATTGAGGAACGAGTGAAAACAAAATTTTCTAACTTATATTACAGAAAAGGCCTGATTTTCTTAGTATGTGATGCTATTTTACAATTGCATTTAAAAACTTATCCTTTGAGTCCGTTAACAAACAAAATATTTACAACTTGACTCAAAATAAATGCAAAGTCGGACTACAGTTAATCTCCATCTATTAGGTTGGCAAGGATCAGATGGTTTTGATAATACACGGTGTCAGCGACGCTGTGGGAAACAGGTTCTCTCAGCAATTAGTAGCGTTCCTATAAAGTGAGACGGCTACTCTGGAGAGTCATTTGGCAATACCTGCCAGAATAAAATTGCACGTGCTCTCTGACCTCATGATTCTCCTTCTAGGAACTTATCTTACACATAAAACTGGTACAAAGGCAAAATGACACATGTTATGAGGATATTTGTTGCAGTGTAGTTTATGGTAGCGAGAGATGGAAACAACCTGAATGTCCATCCATGGGAACAGAGTGTGTGTGTGTGTGTGTGTGTGTGTGTGTGTGTGTGTATGTATAACCCTTCGGTGGAATAGCCCACGGCCTTGATAAATGGAGGCAGCTCGTGTACTGATTTGGAATGATTTTAAGCTATGTTTTAGGAGGAAAGAGTCAAGTGTTAGAATATAGCATACAATATGCTGTTACGTGTTTGAAAAAGTTTACCTGTACATTTCTGCCTCCATGAGCGTGTGCAGAGACAGCCTCTGGAAGGATATGCCAGAATTCGTGTTAGTTCTCTGGAAGAGAACTAGGCCACCTGGTAGATAGGGGTTGGGAGGAGACTTACTTTTCACTCCTTCCCTATGTGCTTGGGGAATTTTGTGTCATGAATATGTGCTACCTATTCTAAAATGATTTTTTAAAAAAGATTTTACTTATTAATTTGACAGAGCACAAGAGAGCACAAGCAGGGGGAGCAGCAGGCAGAGGGAGAGGGAGAAGCAGACTCCCTGAGGGAGCCCCCACGTGGGGCTCAATCCCAGGACCCTGGGATCATGACCTGAGCCGAAGGCAGACGCTCAACTGACTGTGCCCCCAAAATGATTTTTTTAAGTAACATTTCCCCCCCCTTTAATCTGTGTGCTCTTGGAGGTCAAGCCCCTGCACTCTCTAGTGGGTGAAGTTGTGGACTGTGGAGCATGGCTTCTGGGCCTTCTATTTTAGCTGCTGGAGTGGCCTTTCTGTTCCCTTTAGCCATATTCTAGAAATAGACTGTTGCTAAGCAGCTGCATTCTGATTGACAGGTGGTGCTCTGTGTCCAACTAATGGTCACCTCTGTGTGCTTTTTAGGGGCGGATATTAACTCAAAATCTTCTCCTATAGTTATAATGTTTAACTGGATTTGTAAATTTCATTGGAGGGCCAACTCCTCCAACCCCACCCCAGACCTCATAGAGAAAGGTTATATGACATGGGATCAAGTGTTTACTAGGCAGGGCAAGGTTTTCGGATACATGGACTTTGGGCCATCCAGGTAAACTTGCTTCTCTCTGAAGTCAGGCTGGTCAGAGCTCAGGCCTCAGTTCCGTGTACTCTGGGGTCTGTTTGTTTGTTTGCTTTTTTTTTTTTTTTTTTTTTTTTTAAAGATTTTACTTATGTATTTGAGATAGAGCACAAGCGGGGGTGGGGGTGTAAGTAGAGGGGGAGGGGCAGAGGGAGAAGCAGACTCCTGGCCGAGCAGGGAGCTCGCCATGGGGCTGGATCCTAGGACCCTAGGATCATGACCTGAGCTGAAGGCAAACGCTTAACGACTGAGCCACCCAGGTGCCCCCTCTGGGTCTGTTCTTAACCTCTCTGACTGCTGGAATATTGTGAGGATGCCATGACGACGACGACAATGATGACGACAACAGCTACAGAACAGCAGCAGCTAACATGGAGAGGCCTTGCGCTGTGACTGACACTGCCTTATGGTTTCCTCTACTTCATCTAATTTCATCCTCACCACGGGGCCAAAGAGAAAATTCATTCCTCCCTCCCCCCATTTTTTTAGAGCGAGAGATTGAGGGAGCAGGGTGTGGGGAGGGGGACAGGGAGAGGGAGAGAAAGAATCTTAAGCAGGCTCCACACACAGTGCAGGGCCTGACACGGGGCTCCATCTCATGACCCTGAGATCATGACCTGAGCCGAAATCAGGAGTTGGACGCTTAACCGACTGAGCCACCCAGGTGCCCCTCCCTTTTTTTTTATAGAGGAGGAAACTGAGTCTCGGAGAGGCTGTGTGGTTTGTGGAGAACACACAGCGGGGCATCAGTGGAACCCAAATTCTCATCCGGACCTGGCCCCAAAGCTCCGTGCTAAGGTGCTGTCTCCCCAGTGCTTACGGAGTGTGCACACATAGTAGGTGCTCATATCCATTCGCTTCTGCCCTGATGGTGACGGAAGCAGCGTGTGACTTTGGTTATTGCTGTGACCCAGAGTAACAATCCTGTGTCTTCGAGAAGTCTTACCAAATAGGAAGCACATAGGAGGACTAGTAAGATGCAGGTTTTCTTTCTTCTTAGTCGAACGAGCTTGTGTTGAGTCTGGAAGACGATGATACGCTCATGCTGGAAGAAGACAGCACACTGCGCACCGCTGGAATCGGTGAGAAAGAGCGCCTCGTGGTGCTGGAGGGGCACTCACTTCCCCAGCCTCTCTGCTGACGCCTGGATGATGATGTTTGGATAATTCACTGCAAAGTAAATGCTACCCTGGGTGCTCTTTACACTCCCTGATAATTATTCAGAGGAGGACGAGAATGATGTACATTCAGATCATTTGACTGAGGGCAAGAGATATCTGCTCTCCAAATGTGCAGAATGCAAATAGTTCTTTTCTGCAGGTATGCTCAGAATTCTGCTGAGGGTTGTTTTAAGTGATTGACAGGTTATTACTCACTTAATAACCTACTTACTCTTATCGGCATCATTTGAACTGATGGTTCGAGAGAAATGGACCTAGTAGAACTAATGTGGAATAATGAAGTGAGATGTTGTTTGTATAACCGTGTAGCGCGGTTTCTAATAGTCCTCCACATCACTCGGGACCCGCCGAGTCGTGGAATTTCAAACAGGAGCCTAGCTGTGCGCTCGAAAGGGGGCCCGAGTTGGCTTTTCGGCCTAGAATGTGCATGTAGTTCTATTTTAAAGAAACGCCATGTGACATGTTTTGTGACCATTAGATGTCACTCTAATTCTGTGTATGTACACCTGAAGATTATCTGGTGATGGGAGTGGAGATTTTCAGAGAGCTGTGAGCTGTGGAGGGTGCTGTGCCTCTGACGTACCTTTGTGGTCCGTGACTGCAGGGAAACAGCACAAATCACACTTACTTTATAATTATCTGGACACCCTGCTTAAGGGGCAGTCTAAGTGAGGTCCATGTTAGGAAGTCTTACTTTTTCTTTTTTTTCTTTGACAGATGTTCTTTTGAGTTATTTTAGGGACGTATGTCAGGAATTCAGTTTTGAGTGACATGTGTGGGCTAAAGTGAGTTCCTGACAGGTCTTCTAATTTAAATAGGAATCTAAATAACATGTTACAAAATCTTAGACTTACTCTCCTTGTTTGTCTACACTTTTGGCTACATTTAGTGTCTTCATATTATAAATATGTAAGGTTGCTATTATTTGAAAACAGCTTTTATTTTGGCATTTATTTCTTCAAATGCTGTTGTCTTATTATAGCAAGTGGCACCTTTGTTATTGAGCCATGGGGCATGCTAGAAGCTAGCCCCCCTTTAAAACGTAAAGCTATAATTATTATAACAGACTGGTTTGGTATTGATGTAGAGATCGAAACCTCCTTGGAAAAGATCAGAAACAAACTTAAAAAAAGTAAGATCTCACAATATGATAAAGTTTTGATCTCTCAAATAAGTGGGGTGAGAATGAATTAGCCAGAAAATGATGTTGGGCCTGTTGCCAAAGCATTCAGGAAAATAAAATTTAAATCCTATTTCAACCTTTATTACAAAATAATTGTAGATTGATTATATGTCATAATGTAAAAAAAATTTTTTTAAATAAAATGTGGCTTAGTAGTTTCATAATCTTGGGGAGAAGAGCTCTCCAAGCGTGACCTTGAAGGCAGAGCCATAGAGCGGGGAGAAATGATAGATTTGACCACATAAAAACTAAAAAATATAAACAGAGTTAAAGGAGAAGCACTGAACTATGAAAAAATACTTCATGTATGACAAAACGTTATTAACCTGAATTTATAAAAAGCTCTTATAATTAGCTTGGAAAAAGATAAGAAATCCTACTAATAGAAGAAATAGCTAACATATGAAAAATAGTTCAGCCTTACGAGTCCAGAGAGAGAAATGTACATGAAGATAGATGCTATTTTATGTAGTATAGTGGTCCAACGGTTAAGAATTAGAGACTGGAGCCAAAGTGCATGGGTTTACAACCTGATTCTGCCACTTAATGACTGGGTGACCTTGGACAAGCAGTAATTTCAAGACTAACAGACGTGAAGAAAAGTGGTAGTATCCAAGAGAGTGTTGGGAAGTGGATACTCTCTGGTACTACTATTGGGAATGTGTGTTACCTCTAACTTCCGTAGGTCAATTTGACCAATAAGACTTTGTCACTCTTAACTTCCTGTCGCATCTGTTACCAGACCAGCAGGAGTACACTTCCTCAAGCTCCGTAACTCCCCCGAGGGTGAGATGTGTCTTCAAAGGGGTGGTGGGGTTCTCTCACCTTCCCCGTTCATGAGTCACTGATATAAGAGCTTTCTTTATTGAATGGAAATAGAATATATTGTGTGATACCGTCATTGTTTATAAATGTATACATTTACATGTCTATATGAAGAAAAGATCATGTAACAAAATTATAGAAATGGTTCTCTGGCTGGTGGCACTGCAAGCAGTTGATTGCTTTTTTCCTTCTTGGTATTATCTAATTGTTCTTATAATTGAAATTTTTTCTACAGTTCTCATGTACCGTATGTAAATTAAGGAACCTATTTTATTTTATTTATTTTATTTTATTTTTATTTTATTTTATTATTTTTTTCAAAGATTTTATTTATTTATTCGACAGAGACAGAGACAGCCAGCGAGAGAGGGAACACAAGCAGGGGGAGTGGGAGAGGAAGAAGCAGGCTCATAGCGGAGGAGCCTGATGTGGGGCTCAATCCCAGAACGCCGGGATCACGCCCTGAGCCGAAGGCAGACGCTTAACCGCTGTGCCACCCAGGCGCCCCGAGGAACCAGTTTTAAAGAATAGACTCCTAAAGTTGGAGAAAATGGGTTTGAGTGAGGGCTCTGCATTTTACTCATTTTTGTGACCTTTCATAAGCCATTTAGTATTTTTGAACTTCTGTTTTGATTTCTGTAAAACAAAACAGAAACCACTAAACCTGTTTCAGAGCGTTGTCCTAAGAGTTGAGTGAAAAAAAAAAAGTATGAAAACATCTGGAACGATGCATGTGGAGACCGTCAGAAATACGTCTTTGGAAACCGTTTTAGAGAAGCCGATTGGCAAATGTTTTGAATTTATTAAAATACTGAGTTGTTGGCTTAACTGTCATGAATTTTGGGCTCGTGTAATGAACCACCTATAAAGGTAAAAATCAAATCCATCTTTCGGTCATTCTTGTTGTAAGGCCATGGGTCTTTGATGAGAATCAGATTCTTGTCACGAGTTCCGTGCTAGTTTCAGGGTGGTCCCAGAACCTCACACCGCACCCCCCCCCCCGGCCCTGATGAGCTCACAGCCCTGGACAGGGGTGACTCCTGGCCTGGCTGGAGTGGCTTCCTCTCCGTGTCACCTGGAGCCACCATGCCGTGCCCTGGAGAAGCTTCACTTACACATGGGGAAGGAGGCAGTGGTCTCTGGGGAGCCACAAAATTCTGAGTGGGAGTAGAGTTGTAAAAGTGATGCCTGAAGTGTGTGATTTTTCTGGGGAGTTTCCCCTCCCTCGCTGCTGTGTCTGGTTAGGTTTTTAAGTGGTTGAAGAGAAGAATTCTGAGTCCTCACTCTCCCTTTTTCCCACTTGATCTTGCTAGAGGGCCGTCACTCTGCCATCACAGCCAGTTGCCATGGGAATAATGCCAATGTAACAAATTTATCATTATGACTTTTCTGCAGAATTCATGAAAGGAAGAGAAGGACTGTGAGGGGGGGAAATTAGGGGAACAAACTTGTTTGAAGATCTCTTTTCTCACGGAGAAATTCTCCAGTTCCTGGCCCGGCCTTGTAACTGCATTGCGGATCCCAATCGTATATTCTGTGCCCGACGTCAGGGCACATTTTCACTTGTGGACTCAGAGCTAAAAGACCTGAGTAAAAAGATGTGCTTTTTTGGAAGGAAGAAGAGAGCTTTACTTAGAATTGTTATTTGTAAATGTAAAGATTTTTACCTTGTCATTAATGATGGTAGTTTTATGGGTTCATTCCCCTAAGTGGTGAATTTGCATGTCAGTATTTTTGGGGTGGTGTTTTATCTCTTTCCTTTGGCTACATTCTACTATTATCTTTTGAATCCTCCTTCTTTAGGAAAGAAATAGTGGCAGGGTAACTCTTTTCAAGCCCGGTGTGTGTTTTGCTGGAAATATTTTAAAACAAGATACAGTGGGCCAAACCCTAAGTGCTGACCTGAGGGAAGAGTTTGCGTCAAACCAGATCCTGTAATCATTCCAAAGCTCCCTTGTGGTCGGTTTTCATTTTGCGTGTCAACTGTTGTTGTCTGCCCGCAACCAGAATCCTGACTTTGTGCCCAGCGTCTTTTGATTATCTCCGATGCACAGCTAATATTGCAGGATTCTTTGGCTCTCACTTCTTTATCAGGATCGTGTTTGATTTGTGTTTCCTGAACGTTCCAGGTGCCTTTCCCATTCTGAGTAGTAATATCTTAGGGCATACATGCTTTCCTCCCTTAACGGCGTGTTATGGGTGCTGTTCTTTACCTTAAACTTCAAAACAGTGGTAGTCTGGTATTCAGGAAGGTAGGTGGTGGGCTCAGGGAATTTGGGATTCCAGAGCAAGGGGTCTGGATTGTTCTTCCGTTCTTACCCTCCCCTCGCCACTGTGGGAATCACAGGCCAGTCTCTCAAAGGTCAGATTTATTTTGCTGTTTGTTCTCTTTAAACTGTAGCTTGAAATCCTCTCTGCCAGTTGATCTAAAAAACAGATGCTTGAAGCAAATATGAAATAGAGCACTGTGTTTGGGAACTCTTGGCTGAATCACTTCGGTGCAAACTTAGAAACAGAACTCAGCTGTAAAAAAATAAGTATAAATGTAACTCACCTGTGAGCACAGTTTTGAATGATTCGTAGATTTGGATTTTTATGAAACTTGGAAGGATAGGATATACACCTGGACCAGGAGAGAAGGTGAAACTTTGTCCTTTTGGTCTCAAATTGCTGCAGAAACCAGACCTCACTCTTCCTATATGTACTTTTTTTTTTTTTCTTTTTGGCCAATAATCTGTACTTAATATCACACTACAGCTTGCCTGATCGTTAATTATGTGTACCACAGAGTCCGTGCACATGTCTCTGTCTCTCTTTTCAGACAACAGTTGCTGTGCCTTATACTTCTTTGGTGCCGACTAGTACAGGCTAGGGAGTTCTAAACTGTAATAAATCCTCGTCAATAGGTGACTTTTTTGGAGTAAATTAGTTAGGAGCTTACGTATACTACCTTGAATTTTTCTTGAGCTTTTACATTTAAAATTGGTTTTTCTTACCTTTTTTTATTTAAAGTCATTATTATTTTCCTATTGAAGGTGTATATATATGGAGCTGACCTGTTTGGACACATTATAAAATTATTAATTTCAGGGGCACCTGGGTGGCTTAGTCGGTTAAGCATCTGCCTTGGGCTCAGGTCATGATCTCGGGGTTCTGGAATCCAGCCCTGCGTCAGGCTCCCTGCTCAGTGGGAATCTGCTTCTCCCTCTCACTCTGCCCCTGACTCTTGCTCACTCGCGCGTCCTCTCTCTCTCAAATAAATAAAATCTTAAAAATATTTATTAATTTAATTTTCAAAGTTTGTCCTGGCTTGTGTTCATTTCATTAAACTTGAAAGTCAGTATTAAAATGGTGCACAGAGGCGCCTGGGTGGCACAGCGGTTAAGCGTCTGCCTTCGGCTCAGGGCGTGATCCCGGCGTTATGGGATCGAGCCCCACATCAGGCTCCTCCGCTATGAGCCTGCTTCTTCCTCTCCCACTCCCCCTGCTGTGTTCCCTCTCTCGCTGGCTGTCTCTATCTCTGTTGAATAAATAAATAAAATCTTTAAAATAAAATAAAATAAAATGGTGCACAGTGTTTGGAGGGTTCTTACTTGATTTCATTTGATAGTAAGACAAAGAGATGAACTGGCAATGTATTTATTGGATTTTAGATTTTACATTCATTTCAGATTCACACGCCAAGGCACTCTGCTCCTGAGTGCACTGCGCCTGCAGCACATTTAATTTAAAATCAGGTGCCCTAGGGGACTGGCACACTGTAGACTTCCTCGGGGTTCTTCTGGAGCCATTTTAAATAGAATCGGGGCAGCAAGAATTTAAGGGATCATGGTTGAAAGGGTGATGATACAGAGGTCTTGAAAATCTTCTGTAATTTGTTTTCACTCTAATTGATAAATAAATGCGTGGCATAAATACAGGAAATCATTCTCAAACATTTTCAAGAGAATTTTACAGATTTTAAAAAGCATTCTATTCGGTTTGAGGACCACATTACTCAAGTTTAAAATACATTTTATGTCTTACTCTCGAATATTCAGAGTAACCCACTTTGAACTTGTGTGCTCTTTTCCGATTTTTGAAGGCCGTAAATTTTATCAGCCATCATGAAGTGTTGGGAGTTTAACCCATTTGTGAGTCTTGTTTTGTTGTTCTTGTTTTTGAAAAAAAAGTATTCATCTGAAAATCTTTATCTTAGGGGCTCTCATCATGAGTGTGTATTGTGAGAGATGGCATATAAATACTTTAGATAAGTAATGAATTTATCTATAAGTTAATTAGACCCAAGGAAACCTATGTGGCAAAACAAAAACGCTTTGTCAGTCCTTTCTTTACTTTAGCTTATTCTGAACCTGTTATTACCATACTGAGGAACTATACGACGTATCCGTTTCTCAAAAGGGGTACAGATAAATGTCAACAGCAGTAAGTGAAAATTGTAATTACAGTTAGTGTGTATTGAGCAAAGTGCTGCGTGGGCAAAGCGCTGTGTAAAGTTCTGTATGTAAATAGCACATGGTGGAGAAAACCTTGCATTGTGATTCCGAGGAACAGGGTGCTTTTAGCTCCTTCTTCATTTGGAGGATGATTAGAATCCCTTGCAAATGATAGAGGTCTACCTCTGGGCTTCCTTCCCTTCAAAATAGGAAACCCCAGGAGCTTTTTATTTTATTTATTTATTTATTTATTTAAAGATTTTATTTATTTATTCAACAGAGATAGAGACAGCCAGTGAGAGAGGGAACACAAGCAGGGGGAGTGGGAGAGGAAGAAGCAGGCTCATAGCGGAGGAACCTGATGTGGGGCTTGATCCCATAACGCTGGGATCACGCCCTGAGCCGAAGGCAGATGCTTAACCGCTGTGCCACCCAGGCGCCCCTCCAGGAGCTTTTTATATAAAGAAATAGATCTCAAAATACCTTCTCTCTGAATATTGAGTTTTCTGAAGCCCCCCTTTCAATATTTTACTGATTCCACGTGTGGGGCCTCTTAGCCATTCTTTTAAATGCTATTTTCATGTAAAATTCAGCTGTATGTAAACTTCCTGTTTGCCCAGGGTTCGTTTGTTTCCAGACCCTCCTCATTGATTCTCAGTTTGTCGCAGCCCTGTCTCCCCCTTACCCCCAGGCTCGTTGTGCTGAGAGTTTGCAATCTGATTTTCATCAAGATTAATCTTCATTTAATCTTGAAGATGCACTGGGACTGGAATGAGGATCTGAGACTATGGGTAACTTTATTTTCTTCTTTCAACATTTCTGTATTTTCTGTAATGAGCACGGGTAACTCATGATTGAGAAACAATAAATTTGATATTCTTAAAACCAGCAAAAACATTTTTTTTAACTGAAATGTCATGCTAAGCTCCTTAATTTCATTCTTTTGTGATAAATTCTAGTGATGAGATGAGTTTGGTAAACTAAGAGACCAGTGATAATCCTTGGCATCTTTCCCTATTATCCTATTTATTTGGCTTGAAGAGTTTTACTTGTCTGTTTTTAGAGGATATGTTAATTGAGTGATCGGTATTCATTACAAATAATCTCGTCTGTTTTCTTGTCAAGAGTCTTCAGGCCCTTTTGCTCTTTCTGTAAAAGCTAAGCAGACTGTATTAACTTCTGATTTAATTTTTAAAAAAACGAACGTGGAACTTGTTGGCGCACACCTTAAAGAATTGCATGTTTAATAATTGGAAGGCTCTCCATCAGATTTGTCTCCGGTCTGAATTAATAATGTTGCTGACTTATTGTTTTAGAAGACGGAGTCCTTGACCTGCTAGGTTGAAAGAATTGTGACTGCTCTGCTCCTTTGTGGGTCCTTTAGCTGTGCCATATCCCCTGTGAATAATTAGAGGTGTTTGAAGGTATTGCGGGAGAAGCCAATTTGTGTCTTTCACTTTGCATATTGTTGAAGCCTCATGAATTAGTCATAAGCAGGCAAAAAATTAACTTCTTCAGACACATATTTTGATGGGTCATGAGGGAGAATGTAAAGTGATCTGTAAGGTATTCTACTGATCCTCTAAGTATTAAATTATACCTACAGGCTAATTTCAGAGAGAAAAAAAAGCATTTTTCCCTCCTCCTTCAGTAACTGAGCAGCACATTTGGTAAAAAATAAACGTTTATTTTCTGGGATTGTTAAGAGGACTATAACATGAGTAATTTTATGGTTTCCTGGAAGCCAGTCTTATTCTTGTTTTTAATTTTTTTTGGTTATTTTTCTTTTTACTTTTAAATTATTTGAATTCTAAATTCTTATAACAACAGCTGGTACTTACTTCTTGTTGATTTGGTGAAATGTGAAACCCAACAAATAGCTCATCTTTCCCACTTTAGGCATCTGAAACACTGAATCAGAGTAATATGGATTTCAATGCTTGCTTAAAATCTAGTTTTACATTAAAATTTTTTTCCATTGTCTTTTTTTTTTTTTCCAGCTCACGAAACTGAAATTGCATTCTTCTGTGAAGAAGATTATAAGAACTACAAAGCTAATCCCATTTCATCCTGGTGAAAACCTCTTGGGGGCTCCCTTTTTGCATACCTGTATTAAGCTCTTTATTCCACTAGTGAGTTTTGGAAATTGACAAATAAACTTAAAAATTAATCTCAGGCTCTGCTATTTGAGCTGAAGTCTGTGGTGCTTTCTCTCTCTGCAGGTCTGCCCTTTTTCTTTCTTTCTTGTTGTAAAATAATTTATTTATTTATGAGAAAAACTTTTTTTTTTCAAAGTGAAAGGAACAGTTAATTCAGAAATCACCATGGAAAGGTGCTTGGGTGGCTCAGTCGGTTAGGTGTCTGTCTTTGGCTCAGGTCATGATCCCAGGGTCCTGGGATCAAGCCCCATGTTGGGCTCCCTGCCCAGTGAGGAGTCAGCTCATCTCCCTCTCCCTCTGCCCCCCCCCCATTTGTGCACGCTCTCTCTCTCTCTCAAATAAAATCTTTTAAAAAAATCATCATGGAATATTGGTTCTTTAGTCATAACTTAGTTTTCTGAAATTAGGGGCTATTTGGGTGGCTTGCATATTGGGTTCTTTAAAAAGATTATAAGACCGAGGTCATTCTGTTCATTTTGTATGTTTTTCACAGTTTCTATTAGAGCCACTATGCACTCTCACTGTCTGTGGTTAGCAGAGATTATGAGTCTCTGATGACCACCAGTGCCATCTTTCTGCTCATGATGGTACACCGCCATGCATGAATTGAATTGTGTATCTTTTAGGGAGGTTTTCTGATGTAAGAGAGTTCCTTCTTCTTTTCATATTTCAGCCCACACAAATAACATGGCTGAATATTTTTTGTTGTTGTTCTGAGCTGTGTTTCCTTACTTCAGGAACAGACTATAATAGAACCAAACTCATTTCTTTGAAGACAGAAGGTAGCAGGATGTTTGCACTTGTGGAAGAAAATTGTTCATTGAGAACAAGTCTACGTCATGGAAGATACTTTCTTTCAAAGTAATATAATACTCTCGATTCCTGATAATGGCTACTACCAGTACCTGAAGACTAGTGACTTCAAAGGGGCCTCTCATCTAATCAGAACTCCCACAAGGTTAGTTGGCTCCAGAATTATTCTAAGAACCCTGAGAGCTGCTGGTAGGGCAAATTGGTTTCATTGTGGTAGAGGCTAACTTAAGGGAAAAAAGTCAGCTTTGAAAGTCTGGTTAACATAATCAGAATATGCTTTTTTGCTTTGTTGAAGGATGTAGTGGAGCCTTATTTAAAACAGAAAATTTATTTTATTCATCATTTCATTCATTTAAAAAGGACCAATGACCCAGGCTTCTGGGGAGGTGATAAAGAATTAAATAAGACACAGTTTTTGCCCCAGTGAGTGGGCAAAGATATTTAAGCGAGTAATCTTAATAATGGCAGTGAGAACTGCTACAGGAGCATTGATGATGGGGTAGTTAATTCTGTGTGGGATTAATTTTTATTTTAAAAGAAGCATCAGTTGAACTTTTTCTTAAAAGGTTGAATAGGAATTTCTGCTTAGTAGAAAATAAGGGAAAGGCTTTTAGGAAAAGGGACCAGCATATGCAAAGGCAGAGTGCTGTGAGAGAGCTTGTAGAAAGTACAGATTTCAATGTACTGGTGTGGAAAGCCCTGAGACCAGAGTGGAGGAAGACAAGGCCAGGAGGGAGTTTGAGGTGGGCCTTATCCCTCAGGCTAAGAAGTTGGACCTTTATCGAGTAGGTAGTGGGGAGCCAGTGGATTTGTATTTTAGAAAGGGGGTTTTAGCAGCTGTGTCCTGATGGCAGAAAGAGAGTTGTCATGGACAGGGTGAAGACTGGAGGGCCTGACCTAGGCAGGGCACAGGGGAAGGGGAGGGGAGGAGACTTTCACGAGACAGTGTTAACATTTGCTTGTGCCTTACACGGCAAGCATCGTGTTAGGTACTTTACAAATACTATCTCATTTAATTTTGACCACGGCTCTTCAGTGTTGATAGTATCCAGTCTATTTATAGATAAAAAAAATTGGGGCCCAGAGAGGTAAAGTAGTTCACTCAAAGCAGGGCAGTCGTGTGCAGTGGGATTGGAGCTGGGTGTGTCTTGAAGGCCTGACCTTGCTCTTTCTGCCCTGTGGCCTCCCATTAGAGGCATGGGGTAGAGTGACTGGTGGGACCCTGGGACTTGTGCAGAAGGAGGAGTGGGGACTTCGGTGATTCTTGCTTGCGTGAGTGGCCTGATGGTGACGACATTAACCCAAATAGGGAATTTAGTGAGTAGAGCAGGTTAAAGCACACACCGTTCGCTCATTTTGCACACATTTCGTTTACACACACGTTTTTCTTTTCTAAGAAAAATTAAATCTATCTTTACCTGTGTATTTTCTTTAACAAAAATGCAAAAACATGTATATATAACCCTTTGTTCTGATGTCTGTTTTTCTTATTAGACAGTTACATAGTTATTAAACACAGGTGTGAAAATCAAACAGACCTACATTATGACTAAAAAGGGCTATTATCAGGAATGGAAGATTGGTTCAAAACTACAGAAAACTGACCAAAGTAATTCACAAAACCCACAGATTTAAGAAGAAAGAAATTATGCTTATCTCAATAGATGCCAAAAAAGCATTTGATGATCTGCAACCCCGAGCATGAATAAAAACTAAGACTAGAATAGGATGCCCTTCACTTGACGAAAGTTACCCACAAAACCTGCTTCATGGAGAAGTGTTTTAAGCAGACCTATTAGAGGAGATACAGGAACAAGGTGACCACTGTTGCCGGGACTATGCAGAATTGTTCCGCAGGCCTTTTTGTAGCCAATACATTAAGAAAAGTCGTAAGAAGCACAGAAACTGGAAAGGAGGAGGCAAACCATTCATTTGCAGACAATAGGATTGAAAGAGGATCAACTGACACGTTATGAGGAGTAATGAGAGACTTCCAGAGGGCTTGATAACGAACGCACAGTAACATGTGCATAAGAGCTACAGAAACGTATACTAGAGGATATGAGACCTAAATAAAGAGACCTCACTTGTTTATAGATGGAAGCTGTGGTATAGTAAAGACATAGATTTATACCAAATCTGTAATTTAGTGTGACCTCCATCAAGATCCCAAATGATTTATACTGGAATTTGACAAACTGATTGAAAGATTAATTTGGAAAAGTAAATGTACAAAAGAAGCCAAAATCACTTGGAAAAGCAAGAAGGAAAGGGGATTGCCTACCAGATGTTAAAATATATCTTAAAAGTATAGTAATTGAAACAGCTGGGAAGTGATACAGAAATAGACCAAGAAAAAAAAAATCGAAGGAAAAGAATAGCAAAGTAAGCTGACTAATGTATATGGAAACTTATTATATAATAAAGGTATTTGTAAGAAAAGATATTTAGCACGTGACTAGGCATTAAAAAAATGATTCCTACCATTCACTAAAATTTCAGATGGATTAAATAACTTGACATGAAAAATGAGATGATGGGCTTATTTAAAAAAATATAGATTATATTTATGACCATGGGATAAAGAAGTCCTCCCTAAAACACAAAATGCAAATACTCTAATTTGCTAAATTTGATGTATCTGTATGAAAAACTAGCTCCCCCCCCCCGCAAAAAAATCAAAGGTTGAAGGACAAACTTAGGGAGAAACTACTTGCACTTATAAAGGAGACAAAGGATTAGTTTCCAGAATTCGTGAATGACTTTTATAATAAGTCTGAGAAAAGGAAGGACAAACATGCAGCAGAAAAATAGACACATTTTGTAGAGAAGGAGTTCATAAAAAAGGAAATCTATGTGGCTTATAAGCATGTGAAAAGATGCACACCCTGTTATTCAAGGAAATTCAAAACAACAGGATACATTTTCATTTGTGAAGTTGGCAAAGAGTAAAAAGGGTTTGGTAATAAGTATTGGCAGTGATGTGTGCCCACGCTACCAGTGGGAATATAAATTTGTGTACAGTCACTTAGGCAAGCAATTTGGTGTGCTATCTATTAAAATAACAAATGTGCAGATTCCATTGACCCAGAAGTTCCACGTCTTAGAATCTGTCCCAAGGAAACCCTCTCACACCTGCAGAAGGAGGCATTTATAAGGGAATCCACCAGTGTTATTTGCAGTAGAAAAACAATGTAAACGTCCTAGTTGAAGTCAGTAGCAGAGTAGTCAAACAAGCTACTATGTATCTATGTTCTCAACTACTTAATATGAAACAAGGAGGGACGTCCATTATTTGTGGACATGGGACCATCTTTGGGACATCCTGATGGATGGAATTGCAGAGACTCAAACTGTGATGTCATTTGTTTAAAAGCACAAAATATCCATAGGGGAGCCTGGGTGGCTCAGTAGGTTAAGCATCTGACTCTTCATCTCAGCTCAGGTCTTGATCTCAGGGATTCTAAGTTCAAGCCGCATGTTGGGCTTCATGCTGGGCATGGAGCCTACTTAAAAAAAAATCTTTTGATGTGTATATATGTGCACATGTATATGAATAAACACATTGTATACACATCTATACACATGCACAGAAGCATGTACACCAAATCGATCACCTCTGGGGAGGGGACTAGTACTGGGAGCTGACGCTGGGAAAACCTTCATCTTTTTATAAGGAGAATGTATTTGTGTTAAGAATTAGTGAAAACTAATATCTGTTAGAAGTTAAAAGAAGTAAGAAAAAAAAACCCTGTTAGGCAATGGCCATTACCATTTTGGCATATTCTATCTAGGTTATTTCTTCTATATACGTTTTTCAGTGTTTCTGATCTTTTTGGTGTGTTTTAAGTTACATAGGTTAACCTCTGATTTTAAAAACAACCAATTCTAAGGTAACATGAATGTCCCTTTCTTCAGAGGTCACGGCTTTGCATAGCCTGATGCTCCATACTTTTTTCTGCACATATGTCATTATTTAAATGTGTGTTCTAAAGCGCTATCCTTTGATATTTAAAACATTATCATTCTCTTAAATACAGTTGAAGTGTCTCATTTTCCTTTTGAATCCTCACTCTGTGCCGGACACTGCATGTGTTTTACATATTATCTCATTTAAGTTCTCTCGTTGGAAAGAACTGTGAGCAGCCCCATCTGTAAAATGGAGAAGACAGTGCCCACTGCCCAGAGTTTTGGGGATCAAGCGAGACATTACCTCTGGGGCACTTAGTAGACAGAGCCTAGCGTGAAGTCACGTGCTCAGTAAGTATCTTATGATGCTTATTATGAACAGTGTAGTAGCATCAGCTTTATTTTGGAGCCAAGAACCTTGATGCTGTCAGACATTAAGGCACTGATTAAGTCCGAGAGCAACTTTCTTCTGACTTCAAATCCCACATTCTGCCACTCTTTGAAAACAAGGGGTATTAGGCCCTTGGAGAAACAAAGTAGGAAGGGTGTCAACCGCAGGCTGAGAGGCAGTGTCCCACCGTCGGTGGTTGGCACTCCTATGTGATTTTTTTGCCCTTTTCATTTGAAGAGAACGTACTTTCTCTTCTTGTGCCACAAGAACATATAGGCCCTAGTCCCACTCACTAGCCAAGCCTAGCTGTATGTGAATTTGAGGAGCTTTTTCCATAGCAAAGGTGTTTTATTTGCCTTGTCTTTCTTCCTGTTCCAGATGCAAGCAGGAGAGGTGATGATGTTCCTGCCTCCTTGGGACAGCCCGAGAGGTGGCCTTGCCGGGGCCCCTTTGGAAAACTCGCTGCACGTGGGGGCAAGGAGGGTGCATCTGAGGTGGTAGAACCACCTCCCCAGTGGGAAGTCCGAGTGTGACAGTGCCCGAGGACCCAAGTCTTGTCATCTTTTCCTCGTGTGTGCGTGCGTGCGTGTGTGTTGGGGGCAGGGCTCTGATTATTGGTTGCTGGCAGTTGCCCTTCGTTTTACTTAAAACTCTTCTGATTCATCAGATTAGCAAAGGTAATTGAAGTCAGAATAGTTCCTTAATTGGTTGGAGGTCAATATCTTGAACTCCACCATCAAGATAGTGGGACTTGGGTTCTGCAGGCCTGGGCAGCTCCCATCTCTCACGGTGGACCCACAGCCTAAAACTCATTGCCGCTCTCCACCTTTCACTTGGCGCAGCCAGCACTTATGTATGGGAGGGGGGCTGGTGGTAGACGAGAGCACAGCTTTTGTCATTTCTTTCCATCTAAGGAGATCTATTTATTCAATGAATCAGACCTGAGACCATCCCCACCCCCATTCCCAAAGGTGCATTTTGGGTTATAATACTAACGTTGACCTTAGATAATGGCCTTTGGAGACTCGTTTTTTGATCATTCATCAGTGAGAGGATGCTATCATGCGTAATGATCTAAAGGAAACACACAGGATGTGTGTCATGCTGCTCTCTTTGCCGTGTGGTTTTTCGAGAGCAGTGACCCTGCTCTGCTGGGTGTTTCTGGCCCTTCACAGGAGTATTCAGTAAGTAATGTCATTCATTGGGTAGTGAGATTTATGAGGGAGCAAATCCATTTCAGGTGCCAGATAATGTCATAGGACTCCTGAAATAAATGTAGGCAGACTGTTTTGGGAATGCTGCCTTAGAGACTCAAGCTTTTGGGTTTAGCCTCATTCCTGTTAAGTCCAATATATAGGGAAAGGTGCCGCCACCAGTGACGATGTTCTTGGGGTCAGAGCAGTGACCAGAGTATTCTGAAGCTGCCATTTCTTCAACAGGACTAAGGCAAGTGGTGAGGATGAGGATCATGAGGTGGGAAATGAGAGCCAGAAAGATCAAGAGCTGTCTCCTATTCTTTCAGTGTTCAATTCTCTTTAGCAAAAACCAACTCATTTAATTTCCTGATCACTGCCCTTCCTCCTCCTTATACCCCCCAGCTTTGCTCCTTATGCCATCAGACTATGCACTGCTACCTCCCGACCCCCTGTTGCAGACACCTGCAGGCCTCCAGGCCACTCCCCTGCATTCCTTCACCATGTTAGCTCCTGGCTCCCCATCACCTCTCCAGTCCTGCTCCTGTTGTAGTTCAGTATAGACAAGCCTCTGCGTACCATGGGGCTCTCAGGCCACTGGCCAGCTTGACTGTGGTGCTGTGATCATGTACTTGGTCTCAGCCATCTGCTCCAGCAGTCACACCTTAGCCCTAGTCACTACCAGTAACCACACCCCAGCCTATAACAGGGTCTTCATACCATGCCTCCTGCCTTCCCTCTCTCTCGGTCTAGTGCCCCCCCCCCCCCCGCCAGCAGTTCTTCAGCCTTGCCAGACCTGGAGTTTACAGCCCCTACTACCTTTTCACAGCCCCTCCCCCAACCTGAGATTCGCTGTCCTCCTCCTCATCCCCTCACCTCCCCCGTGCCCCGGGGTTTCATCCCACTCTGTGCCTGGAGGAACTGCACATGGCCGGGTAAAAGCATGTGGACTGACGGAGCTCTGGTTCATGACTGCTGGGCTTGAGGAAGTTCCTGACCTTGCCCTGCGGCTCTGCACTTCCGGGTGCCTTCGTCCTCCAGCTTCTCTTTGGCCGTCGACCCTGACACCTCCCCTCTTCCTCATTCTGGGCTGCCGCCCTCACTTCCTACTTCACCGAGAAAACAGGCCATTGGCAGATGGCTTGCTCCTGCTCCACTCCCGTGTCCCCCTGCTTGTGACAGTGGTGAGCCAGCAGTGCTCCTTTCCAAGTCCGTCCTCCGTCTGGGCATGGCGCCCAGAGCATCACTGCAGGGCTGTCCTCCCCATCTTTTCCGGGTCATTCCCAGCGGCATGTGAATGTGCTGTGGTGTCTCCCATCTTGACCCCTGCACCAGTTGCCCCATCTTCCCTTTACAGCAAACCCTTGAGTTATCCAAACCCTCCTTTTCCTGCTTTCTTCTCATTTTCTCTTGAACTGTCTCCAGTTGGGCTTCCGTTCCCATCAGTAGACTGAAACAGCTCTGGTCCCAGTCACCAATGGTTCCCCTGTTGCCAAAAGAGTATGATTCTCCATCTTCAAATTAACCTGTCAGAAACATTTGACGTGAACCAGTGGACACCTTCCTTCTTGCAAACACATTTTCTTTTCTTTTTTTTTCTTTTCCTTTCTTTTTTTTAAAGATTTATTAGAGAGAGAGCACGAGAATGAGTGGGAACAGCAGTGGGAGAGGGAGAGAGAATCCCAAGCAGACTCTGTGCTGAACGCAGAGCCCAACGTGGGGCTCAATCTCATGACCCTGAGGGCAAACACTTTCTTTGTGTGGCTTCGTCATGCTCCACTGGCCACTCATCCTCATTTCCTTTGCTGGTCCTTCCTTATCTGCTCCAACATTGGAATGCCCAGGGCTCAGTCCTCTGGCTTCTCTAATTGCATCGAACCCCCTTGATGAGCTCATGCATCTCTCAGCTTTAAATATCAACGACATGCTGCGAACTCCTGATTTTATCCCACAGCCCGGATCTGCCCCCTGAACCCAGCACTATTACATCTAACTGGCCACTCTCCATCTCCATTAAGGTGCCTAATCGACTAATAGATATCTCAGACTTTAACATGTCAGAAAACGAGCTTCAGAGCTGTCTTCCCTACCCTCGTCACTCCTCAGTCTTCTCCACCAAAGGAAAGAACTCTCATCCATTTGTGTAGGCCAAAAATTTTGGACTCTTTTCTCTTTCACATCTTATACCGCTCATCCAGTCCATGAGCTAGTCCTGTTCATTACACCCTTGAAGTATATCCAGCATTCAGCCTCAACTCACTTTCTTCACTGCCACCACCTGGTCTGAGGCACCACCACCCCCCACCGGGATTAATGCAATAGCCTAACTGGGCTCCCTGCGCCTACTCCTGCCCTGCCACCGTTTTCCACCCAGCAGTCAGAGTGATTATTCTAGAACGTAAATTCTGTCATGCTTTACTCAGGAGAAAAGCCAGTCTCTTGCCGAGGCTTGCAGGGTGCTCTGTGATCAGCCTCTACCACCTCTGTGACTTCATCCAGCATCTCTCCTCCCTTATATAGCCACCTTGGTCTGACTTCCCTTCCTGGTGCATGCCAAACACATTCATACCCCAGGGCCTTTGCACTTGCTCTTCCCTCCGCCTGCAGTGCCTTTTCTCCTAGTTATTTTTGTGAGTTTCCCTCATTTCCATCAGGTGTCTGCATAAATGCCATTAAGAAGACTTCCCTGGTCACACTATATAAAATGGCAAATGCCTGCCCTTTGCAGCACTCCCTGCCCCTCTAACTCTAAAAAAAATTCTTTCTCTGGTCTCCTGCTATTAGAATGCCCCCAGTGTGTAGAGCAGTCTTTGGCACTTAGTAGGCCAGCATAGATCCTTCTTGAACGAATGAATGACTTTGAGATTGTATTTGAATCTTAAAGCAAAACTTACAGATTCTCAAAGCTCATTGCATGGCACAGTAGACCCATGTAGATTGGATGAACTCTAGAAGCTTCTACACTTGAAGAACGGTCGTCCGGATTTATACAGGGTTGTAGACTGGGCTCTGGAGTCATTGGTCAGCGTACGTGTTTCAGATGGAATTGAGGAAGGAGATTAAAGATCTCATCCACAGTTCGTTTCCATGGGTCTGAAACTGGTTGCGCCGCACCTGTGTATGCCTGCAGCCGACAGCCCTTTCGTGTGGTGCAGTTGCTGTGCATGCCTGGAGGCGATCCTGCGCTTCATGTGAGGCCTTTTTACCAGGTGGGAAAAGCGCCGTGGTGGTTATTCACAATAGGCAAGCCAAGTGTCCTAGGTTGTCATTTGTTTCTGTTTGAACTGTCCCTGGAAAGCCGAGCAGAAAACCGAACAGCGGATTCTACAACTGTACAAATTACAGCAGGATTCTTTTCCCCCACGTGCCTTAAAGCAAAGTTGCTTGTTTTAAAAGTGACCTAGAAGCGAACTTGTGGTGACATTTAAAATGACACAAATTGAAAAAGGCAAATGGTGCACTTTTGCATGTATTGGCATTCTCTCTCCCTCGGTGTTTGGTTTCGGCGAGTGTGAGGAGGAGGAAAGGGGGTGAGTTTTGAAGTCAGACAGCCCTGGGTTGGAAAAATGCACACACTGTTATTAGTTTGGAAGTGTGACCTTGGGCCAGCCACCCGGTCTCTCTGCGTCTTAGCTTCTTTCCCCGTTAAATGGGGATAACAACACCGACTTCACAGACGTGCTCTGAGGTTTTGGTCAGACAACCGGGCTCGGTGCCTGGCACGCGCATATTCTATTTTGGGGAGAACTGCCATGTTGCTGTTGCACAAAGGAGATGCCTTCTGTCGCACAGAGGGGAGGTTTAGGCACAGAATGAGACATTGGGAAGGCACGTCAAACCCTGGGGAGCAAAGCCAGGCCTTTTCCTACAAGTCAGGTATTTCCCACTGCTTGTCAGCGCTCTCCCATCCTCCTGCAGCTGTCAGCCCGCACACCACCACCCAGCAGTGCTCCTGGGACCCAGGGAAGGACTCACTTCTCATTTTTTAAAAATATTTTTTTATTATATTATGTTAGTCACCATACAGTACAACCCTGGTTTTTGATGTAAAGTTCGATGATTCATTAGTTGCATATAACACCCAGTGCACCATGCAATACATGCCCTCTCCACCACCCATCACCAGCCTATCCCATTCCCCCACCGCCCTCCCCTCTGAAGCCCTCAGTTTGTTTCTCAGATTGCTCTTTTATTTTAGAAAATATCAAAGACCGCGAGATGATATTTTTATGGTGACAGTTCTTAACAATCCATTCAGGTCTTCAATAGAAGCCTTTATTAGAATAATGGTATTTGAAAGAATTAAGTGTAACAGACCAACTTTATGGAATTGACTCAGAGTGCATTAGAGAAGGAATTTATAAAGGACTTTTATTTATTTATTTTATTTTATTTTATTTATTTATTTTTAATTTTCAAAGCTCTTTTTTTTTTTAAAGATTTTATTTATTTATTTGACAGAGATAGAGACATCCAGCGAGAGAGGGAACACAAGCAGGGGGAGTGGGAGAGGAAGAAGCAGGCTCATAGCGGAGGAGCCTGATGTGGGGCTCGATCCCATAACGCCGGGATCACGCCCTGAGCTGAAGGCAGACGCTTAACCGCTGTGCCACCCAGGCGCCCCTATTTTATTTTTTTTAGGTAATATTTATTGCAGTATGGTTTACATGCAGTAGAACTTACCTTTTTTTTTTATTATATTATGTTAGTCACCATACAGTACATCCCTGGTTTTTGATGTAAAGTTCGATGACTCATTAGTTGCGTATAACACCCAGTGCACCATGCAATACGTGCCCTCCTTACTAACCATCACCAATCTATCCCATTCCCCCACCCCCTCCCCTCTGAAGCCCTCAGTTTGTTTCTCAGAGTCCATAGTCTCTCACGTTTCATTCCCCCTTCTGATTACCCCCCCTTTCTTTATCCCTTTCTTCCCCTACCGATCTTCCTAGTTCTTATGTTCCATAGATGAGAGAAATCATATGATAATTGTCTTTCTCTGCTTGACTTATTTCACTTAGCATTATCTCCTCCAGTGCTGTCCATGTTGCAGCAAATGTTGAGAACTCGTTCTTTTTGATAGCTGAGTAATATTCCATTGTATATATGGACCACAACTTCTTAATCCAGTCATCTGTTGAAGGGCATCTCAGTTCCTTCCACGCTTTGGCTATTGTAGACAATGCTGCTATGAACATTGGGGTGCATATGGCCCTTCTCTTCACTACGTCTGTATCTTTGGGGTAAATACCCAGTAGTGCAATGGCTGGGTCATAGAGTAGCTCAATTTTTAACTTTTTAAGGGACTTCCACACTGTTTTCCATAGTGGCTGTACCAACTTGCATTCCCACCAACAATGTAGGAGGGATCCCCTTTCTCCACATCCTCTCCAGCAATTGTTGTTTCTTGCCTTGTCAATTTTTGCCATTCTAACTGGCGTAAGGTGGTATCTTAGTGTGGTTTTGATTTGAATTTCCCTGATGGCTAATGATTTTGAACATTTTTTCATGTGTCTGTTAGCCATTTGTACGTCATCATTGGAAAAGTGTCTGTTCATATCTTCTGCCCATTTTATGATTTGTTTATTTGTTTCTCACGTATTGAGTTTGAGAAGTTCTTTGTAGATCTTGGATACCAGTCCTTTATCTGTAGTATCATTTGCAAATATCTTCTCCCATTCCGTGGGCTGCCTCTTAGTTTTTTTGACTGTTTCCTTGGCTGTGAAGAAGCTTTTTATCTTGATGAAGTCCCACAAGTTCATTTTATCTTTTGTTTCTCTTGCCTTTGGAGATGTGTCATGAAAAAGGTTGCTTTGGCCGATGTGATAGAGGTTGCTGCCTATGTTCTCCTCTAGGATTTTGATGGATTCCTGTCTCACATCGAGGTCTTTCATCCATTTGGAGTTTATCTTTGTGTATGGTGTGAGAGAGTGGTCAAGTTTCATTCTTTTGCATGTAGCTGTCCAATTTTCCCAGCACCATTTATTGAAGAGACTGTTTTTTTCCACCGGATATTTTTTCCTGCTTTGTCAAAGATTAGTTGCCCAAAGAGCCGAGGGTCCATTTCTGGGTTCTCTATTCTGTTCCATTGGTCTATGTGTCTGTTTTTGTGCCAGTACCATGCTGTCTTTGTGATCACAGCTTTGTAGTACAGCTCGAAATCCGGCATTGTGATGCCCCCAGCTTTGTTTTTCCTTTTCAACAGTTCCTTGGCGATTCGGGGCCTTTTCTGGTTCCATACAAATTTAAGGACTATTTGTTCCAGTTCTTTGAAAAATGTCATTGGTATTTTGATCGGGATAGCATTGAAAGTGTATATTGCTCTGGGTAGCATGGACATTTTAACTATGTTAATTCTTCCGATGCATAAGCATGGAATATTTTTCCATCTTTTTGTGTCTTCTTCAAAGTCTTTCAAGAGTGATTTATAGTTTCTAGAATATAGATCCTTTACGGACTCACTTCTCATTTTCCAAGAAATCTTCCTTCCCCATTCCCTTGCTTTGGGTGCCTTGTCTTTGGATGCAGCTCACTCTCTGCACGTTACCTCTCAGATGTTTCCTGTACATGACCTCTTTCTCCTGGTTGGAATTTTTCCCAATTAGGGCCGAGTTCATTAACAACAGCAGAATAATTCAAATTTCCTTTTCATAAGAGTAAGGCCATCCCTTTCTCTATTTTCTGGGCATAACTTGCTTAACAGGAGTGTGGTAGGGGTGGTAGAATGATTGGATATAGAGATGGATTCAGAGGTTATTCAAACAAATGCAATCTTGGGGAAGAACAATCTTGCAAAGTCAGGCTTTGCAGTGTGAATATCTTCAACATCTGCCCAGACTTCTTCAGTGTGCATTAATCTTTAGATCTTGTAGAACAGTGCTTCCTCCAATCTAACACCTTTCCTGCTGTTTTAGCCAGTATTCGTTACACAGACTAGAAATCCAGGCAGCAGTTCAGGTGGAGGGAAATCTGCTTTGGACTCAGCCCTGTCTGCCTGCTGTCTGCCACCAGGTGTCAGCAGAGTCTGCCTGGGCCTCAAAGTCTCAAGGGCGAGAGGGCTGGGCATGTCAGTGACTGCTTAGTGGGTATGTTTGTCCACCCGTCAAATCAGCCTTTAGCCAGACTCCTTTAGCTGAAAGTCAAAGCCTTCAGCCTGTAAAGGGTATGGAGTTTTATACTTTTGTTCAAAAGTGATCATATGGTTGCTCCTGCCTAAAATTCAGGTTTATTTCAAAAGTCAGTGCCTAATTATTTCAAAGCCAATACCTACCTTTAATCAGACCTCAATAATCGTACTTATTCCTAAAAAGAATACCATAATGCGTTTACGCTTTGCAAAATGCCCCTGCTTATTTGTCAAGCATTATTTTTTGAAGCTAAAGATTGAAAAGTGACAAGTTTTAATAGGTCCTTTGTTAAAGCTTCCAAGGAGACTGCGTTATGTGCAACTTCTTTTGTTTAGCTGAGCTTAGATGCTTAAACAAATCCCTTTCCAAACCAGTGATGTTAGACAAGACACTCTGCTCAGTGGAAGGGCCTGGAAACGATCCTTCTGCACGTGAAAAGGGAGTTTACGGCAGAGCCCAGAGCTTTGGAAGCAGGGTGACTCCCACTCGAGGGACATGGATAGCAGTTGTTTGCACGAGGTGCTGTCTCCTCCCTTCTGAAGGCTGAAAGTGCTCACATGCGACACCCCATTAACTCTTCGAATAGTTTACAAAAAGCCTTGTGTGTTTATTTCTAGGTTATTTAATAAGTGAAGAAGTACAGCTTTAAGGTCATGAGCAGAATAAAAAAAAAAACCAACCTACCAGAGTGCAGAACTGCCTCTGTGGGCTTTCTTCATGATTCAGCTCAAGTCTGGCCGATGGAAGCAAACCCCAGGGCGGAAGGCTGGATTGGCCCAGGAGCAGAACCCGAGATGGCAGGATCTCTGTACAGCTTTGGGGACTCTGTTGGGGTCGAATTTCGGTCCCCAGTCCTATCAGTGCCACTTAGCTCTTTAATGCACACATTGTAGCTCGTAGACTCTTGCTCGTAGGCTAAGATGCTGGGGAGAGACTTGGTCACACTTGGGATGAAACATGGGAGCTGCAAAGGAGAGAGGACAATGCTAGGAAGGCCTGCATCAGGTGGGAGCGCCCCAACTCCTCCCCAGCTCTCGCTTATCCAAACTGTTACAGCCCTGGGCGGAGTGGGGCTCCCCCAACCCGAGAGCAATCTATGATCTTAGGTCTCCTCTGTGATGGAAACACATTGAGACCTGTGTGCACAGGTTCTGCTAACTGGCCTTCCTCAGGTCTCCAGACCAAGGGAACAGAGTAATTTATTGAGATAGGAATTTGCATGTGATTCTCTGTATTCTTTTCTCCAAGGCAGTCAAGGCTCTTTGGTGTTTTAACCCAGGGATGCTTGAAGCCTGAAAGCAGAAGCAGCTTAAAGACAGATTTTTTCAGTCTTTCCTGGAGCCTTAGCTGGTCAGGCAGATTTTGCTACAAGGCTTGAGGTGGAGGGGAAGGAGGAGCGAACTAGAGGGCACTGGAATGATTCCACAAGGCAGGTTCTACTCCTGGCAGGTGTCTGTGTTCTGGGGAGGAAATAGCTACCCCTAAGGGGGCAAGCCCTCCCACTCTACCCAAGACTTTGTACCTCCACTCCACATAGGAACAGGTTGCTCAGCTTCCAGGGATCACATGGATAGAGACAGCAGGCATCTCTGGGAATGCCAGTGTGAACTGAAGACTGAAAGAGTTTCCTGGAATACTTTGCCCCAGGACCTTTGCATAGCCTAGAGGTAGAGGATAAGGAAGCTCAATAATGAGTGAGATTGAATTTCAAGCCAGATGGGGACCTGGAATTCGATTTAAGAAAAGAAAGAGAGAGGATGTATATGTGAATCTAATAATACACTGTACGTTAACTAACTGAAATTTAAATAAAGACAAAAATAAATAAATAGGAAATTTCTTTCACACATATTTGTAATCACAAATTCCTATACAATATACTAGAGTTGGCCCAACTTAATATTTAAGGAAGGACAATGTAGCCTCTTAGTTTCTATTACCAACCAAAAGGATAATTTGATAAAAGTGGAGAACAGAATGAAATTCTACTTCCAAATTATCAAAAGAACCCTCTCTTCTTTTTTAGAATTAAAAAATATGTGTAACTTTTTACCAAGGTAAAAAAAAAATCAATCATACTAAAAGACTTCTACCAGTTTCCTGACCTAACTCCTCTGTCTTTGGTGAAGGATGTGTTTTAAATTTGATGTGGACACTTTTAACTTAGAAACTCCTGTCTTTCAGTTTGGGGAAGTTTTCTTGTATCGGTTCTCTGATGATTTCTTTCTTCTCTGTTTCCCCTGTTTTCTCTGGCATTTCTAGTAGCCAGATATTGCACTCCTGCGATTGTTCCTCTGGGCCTTTAACTTTTATCTTTTGGTTTCTCTTCCTGGGAAGTGTACTATGTTTTATCTTCCTATTTTTTTTTCTATTTTTAAATTTCTATCATATTTTCAACTTCTTTTTCTAATTCTCTATTTCTTTTCTATAGTGTCCTTTCCTTCTTTTATGGGTGTGATATCTTCTCTTTTCTCTCTAAAGATATTATTAATTGCCATTTTATCTAAATGTTTTAGTCTGCTGCCCATATTGTCTCTGTTTCCTCTGGGTTCGTTTTCCGAGTGGTTTGCTTTGGGTTCTTTCTTACATGGTAGAGGCATTCCCTAAGTGTCTGTCCATTTATATTTAAGCTTGAGGTGCTAAAAAGCTCCGTAGTAGTGCTCCACGTCTGAGTGGGACCTGTTTCTCCATGGCGTTCCAGGTCTCAGAGCCCAGAGAGTAAACTCCCGAGTGGACCAGGGCTCCCAGGATTTGGAAGGGTGAGCCAGCTTCTTAGCTGCTTCTCTCTCTCTCTCTCACTTTCTCACTCTATCTCAAATAAATAAAATCTTTTTTAAAAATTGAAGTATAAAACAAACTGAGGGCTTCAGAGGGGAGGGGGGTGGGGGATTGGGATAGGCCGGTGATGGGTATTAAGGAGGGCATGTATTGTATGGAGCACTGGGTGTTATATGCAAATAATGAATCATGGAACCTACATCAAAAACTAAGGATGTACTATATGGTGACTAATATAACATAATAAAAATTTATTTAAAAAATAAAATAAAATAAAAAAATAAAAATTGAAGTATAATTGACATGCATTAATATGCAAAGATCTTAAGTGTATAGTTCAAGAATTGTGACAAATGTGTAACCTGCAGCCCAATCTGTATCTTTACAAAGGATGCCCATCACCTCAGACATTTCCTTCTCCCCTTGCAGTCCCCTCCCTGACTCTCTGCCACCAGCAGCTGCTGTTCTGATTTCTGTCACCACAGATTAGTTTTGGGGCCTCATTTTTGGATGTTTGAGGGAAATATGTACACAGTCTAAATTACTCCCCCAACTTAACTCACTGAAGAACAGCTCTATTACAAGAAATTGGAATTGAAGAGAGAACAATGCCATTTTATTTTTTAAAAAGTACAAGATTTGGCCAACTCTAACCTGGTTTTCCAAGAGCGAAGAGAGATTTATTCTCCCCCAAATGGGCTTTTGGGGAAATCTGGTTCTTCCATAACCAACAGAACTTCATATCTCATATTTAGTTAAAAACTCAGTCATCAAGAAAGATCCTTAATGTCTTTGAACAAACTTTACAGTTTGCCCCCTTTACAGATCTTCAAGGTCCTATTCTTCTTTGTTCTTCTGAACAAAAAAATGATATTTCCCTTGTTTTCAAATGTGTATCTGACCTCTATCAAAAAACATATGACTAGCCATCCTTCTGGTACCTTCTGAAGTATGTGCACTCATGGGCACAGGGCTCTCACGGCGGGGATGGCGGTGAGGGGTGGGTCTTGGGGGGTGCCATGTGCCTAGAGGGAGCCTGTGGTGTCGCTGTGTTGAGAACTGGAGTGCGCCAGCTGCTTGGCTTCTGGTTGGTGGTTGCTCGCTTCATGTCGACCTCCCGTGAATGACAGGAGCCATATTTAAAAATGCCATGTCTGAGTATCTTTCCTACAACCGGTTCAGCAACCTCTGCAGGATAAGCCAAGCCATGGGAAGGGAGACCTCATGCAGTAGTGCAGTAACGGCTAGCGTTTAGTGAGTGTGTAGTCTGTGCGGGGCCTCCCCAGAGCACTTCACGTAGGTTTACTCCCTCAGTTGCCCTGCTAGTAAATGATGGATGGGGGCAAATTTTTAGATCCCGCGTATAACCAACTATCGCGCTATTTTTGTAAGGAAAGCAGGAGGGACTCTAGGGGTAAAAGGGAAGCTCCTTATACTCACTGGATGTGCTAGAAAAAAATTCCTAGTTAGGTAGCTACCATGAGTGATGTCTTCTTTGCTTCTCAGTACTTTCTGATGCCTCCTCAGGATGAGTCAGCTCAGAATTCCCAGAATTAACACTGCAAAAGAATGCCCTTCCTTCTCTTTCCACCGCTCCTGCCCCGGTTTGGGCCCTCATCATTTCTCATCTTGACCATCGAGACACTGTCCTGTCTGGTGTCCTTACCTGCAGACTCTCATCCATCGGGTCCGTCTGTCACAATTGCTGCCAGAATGATCCTTTAAAAATACAAGTCCGACTATGGCCCTCCCTGTTTAAAACCCACCTAATTGTCCCCATTTCCTTCAGGATAAAGTGCAGACTCTAGCATGGCACTGGGGACTTCTTGGCTTAATCGCAAGGCACATCTCCAACTGTTGCTGGTGATTTGGCAACCTCCTCCTCTCTCCCATAGCCATCTTCTGTCCCTACCACTTATTCTCTCTGGACTCACCAGGCTTCCACGTACCTCAGATTTCTCACACTGTTCTCTGGAATGTTCTGCCCCCTCTACCAGACTACTTTCATCTTGGGAGATAGTCAAGGACTGCCTGTCTCTAAGATCTTTTCTGACCCACCTCTCCTACCACCTCACAGCCAGTAGACTCGGTTATGCTCTCCTTTGGGTCCTCACCATGTCCTGGCCAGGCTTTTATAGCCATTACAATACACTGTTGCCTTGTGTTTTTATATGTTGATCTTTCCCACAAGATGGGTCTCTCCAAGTTTGGGGATCAAGTCTTATTCATGGTTGTAGCTGCACTGCTTAGCACATATCAGGACTTAATAAATGTACAGGCCTATTTATTTACATATGAATGAATGGGTTCACTTTCCCTATTGCATCTATATTCTTCTAAAAGCTACTGGGCTTTCTGGAACTTATATTAAGGAATTCACATACCAGCAATAACAACCAGATAACTCAGCCTGTGCCCAAATTGCCTGACGAGATTATCTGTGTCTCACAGCGAGGACCACAATTTCTGCTTCTTTTATATTCTCTCCATGTCCTGACACAGTGTTGGATATGCACTGTCTGTTTAAAATGTATTTGTTGATTTGAGTTGGCTAGCTTAGGGGATAGAAAAGACAGGTAAAATGTGGTCCCCGCCACTGAGGACCTGGCATATAAAAAGGGAGACAGGACAGGTCCTGTGGGGGGAAGAAGCCTCATTAAAACCAGTTACTGAGACTTTCTTCCAAAGTCCCCAAAGATGCCTGCACATATCCCCAGAGAAGCCCTTCTGAATTATGTGACCCTGATGAAGGTCTTCCTTCACCATATGATTTGTTGCAGGAAAAATAAGGAAGGAATTTCGAAGCGGTTAAGGTCACTTTGTACTAAGACAGTGGCACTCTATCATGTTAAATAAAATGTCAGTTGATAGTTACTGTGTCATTCTTTTCACATGATTTTATGCACAGTAGATAATTTTATTATATATAGGTGTCTATATGCATGAACTGGATTTGACTAAATTATCGATTTTTAAGAATTTAGTAAGGATATGCAAACAAATGTGTTCCTTATTTAAGGAACCTGAGGAGGAAAGGACAAGATACTGATGTGCTGTGAGGACTGCGGTGGGCTTCTTGTATATGGATGTCTTTATCTGATCTTGTGCACAACCCTGGGACATAGATATTGCGTCCCCTCCTTACGGATGAGAAGACGGAGGCTCAGACACACTAATTTGCCTCAGATCTCTACAACCAATATCACAGAGCGTAGGCTCAGAATTTTAGAGGTTTTCACATTATGCTACCTATAGATACTCAAATCTAAATTCATTCACATGAAATTCTGGGTTAATTGTCAGCCATAAGATTCTATTGGCGAATACCTAAAATCTTTTTTTTAAAGATTTATTTATTGAGAGAAAGTGCACATGTGTGCACACACACACATGCACCCATGACAGACGGGGGGGGGACGGGGGGGGAAGGGCAGAGGAGGAGGGACAGTGAATCCTCATGCAGACTCCCTGCTGAGCACAGAGCCCGACTCGGGGTTCGATCCCATGACCTGAGATCATGACTTGAACCGAAGTCAAGAGTCCAACGCTTAACTAACTGAGCCACCCAAGCATCCCTGTATATTTATTTCTTATATGTGTACATGTATTTTAAGTTTTAAACACGAGAAATAGCTGTTAGATTGCCAAAAAAAAAAAAAAAAAAGATGTGTAGTATACGAAATGAACACAGGCTGATATTACCTCAGTATTTCCGTGTAGCAACAGCATGAGGAAACCCAGGATAGTATTTTCAGGGTGGAGGTAATTTGACAATATACCTCAATCAGTATCACACAAACCCAATGATTCATTGAAATCTCTTTGGGAATTCTCTGGGCACAGCGACACAGTAGTTGAGAGCACAGCTTCCGGGGTCTGTAGGACTCTGGGCAGTTTACTTTGAGCTCCGTTTTCCTCTCCCGTAAAATTAGGCCAACAGTCCCTACTGCAAGGGCTGTCATCAGGATTCACCATCAGGATGTCTGTCAGGTGCTTAGCGGTGCCTGTTCACAGTGTGGCCCAGTGACAGGTAAGTAGCTCTAGTCATTGGCTAGATACACTCCCTAGCTACCACCTGAAATCACCCCCTGGTGTATACAGTAGGAGCGGGCTGTACATACTCTGGAAAGTTCTGGAAAGGTCCACAAGATATTAGCGAGACGTGCTCTCCTGGTCATGAAGACTGAAGAGGGCAGGGGGAAGCTGACGTTGGGTCCTGGCTAATCATGGGAAGCTTCTAGGAAGCCCCGTGTTTGCAGGGAGAAAAGGATGTGGCACAGAGGAGTCAGAACAATGTCTGAAACCGTTTTCCTATCACGGTGAGCAGGGTGAACGAAGCCGGATACTACCACGTAGCTAAGTTTGACTGTCTCAGCCATGCTCTTGAATGTCTGTGGGCATTTCATCGTGCAGGCGCAGAGAGCTCATATTCTGGGCTTTCTGGGCAGTCTCACTTTCCAAGATTCAGTCCCACTGTCAAAGCCCAGTTTCTGATTTTTGGATTTGGCAGTAGGGAACCTAGAAATCGGAAAACCGTCCAGTCTCAGTCTTTAAACACTAAAATAGAAACGAGGCATGGGGGTGCCTGAGTGGCTTAGTCGGTTAAGCGTCTGCCTTCAGCTCAGGTATGATCCTGGAGTCCTGGGAACAAGCCCTGTGTTGGGCTCCCTGCTCAGCGGGGAGTCTGCTTCTCCCTCTGCCTCTCCTCCTGGGTTGTGCTCTCTCTTTCTCTCTCTAATAAATAAATAAAATCTTAAAAAGAAAAAGAAAAGAAATGGGGCATGGAGAAGAGACAGGGGAGCAAGAGGAAGAGGAGGGAGGCATGTAAGGAGAGAGGGAGGAGAGAACCAATGCAAACCTGGGGGGCTTGCAATGCAAACCAGGCAGCGGGCCTGGGCAAGCATATTACATAGAGCAGAACACGGGAGGGCTGGGAGGATGCTGGGCGTGAAACCCGTGTGCACGCCCGACCCCCACATGCCCATGCTGCCCCTTGGTGCCACCACTGGCACTCCACCTGAAGCCTGGAGGGAGATGGTTGCCTGGGCCTCCCGCCAAGGACCCTGTGGACAGATTTCCTGGGTTGGGAGAGGGGCCGTCACTCCTCGCTCCATTGTGAATGGCCCACTGAATTGTTTCTGACACTCACCTCAAGTGGCCAGGCTCCGCAGGTGTCTCCACAAAGAGAGAACCTCAGCAGTGGGCACTCTTTCAGAGGGACTTAAGGTAATTCTCCCAAGGGCAAGAATGTTGTTTCCTCCCTTAGCCTCGAGGTTTTAAAAGACTCAGATGAGAGTGTTTTGTGATTCTGGGCTTAATGCTTTCACCCTATTTCCCATTCCATCACACCCCTCAGGGCTATGAAATTTGGATTATTTTTTAATCTTCCCTTCCCATTTCCGTTGTTCTGGTGTTGAACTGATTATGCAAAACTGTGTGTTGATGGCTCTGTGGCACCTTTCCTCCGGGGATGGAGCTCTGCTTTCTAAACATGGGGGGCGTGGTGGCTGCACCGGGGTGCTCACCCCGTCCATCAGGGCCCACAGAGACTGAGCTTGACAGGTGCTGGGAACACACGCCACACCGAACAGGAGGTCCCGAGGTGCCAGGACCCCACGTCTCCCGCCCTCCCCTCCAGCCACCCTCTCAGGTGACACTGGTGGCTAAAAGAATACATACATGGCAATTGAGCCAGGTCTGCCCGTGGAAGAGAATAGAAGGCAGGCTGGCTGGGAGCTGTCACCTGGAATCACCTACTGGGAAGTGCTGAGTCACCCCCAGACGAAGGACAGCCCGGGGATAGGTGAGTGACAGGCCCACCCGCAGCGCCCTGTACAGCCACACTTCAAAGTGAAAACAGAGTCTCTGCTTCGGAGCCGGCCTGGCAGTGTAAGATATTTTGCTCTCAACTCAGGGATGTGTGTGATCAACAGATCGACTCGTGGGTTCCTGCTTTCATTGTTCATTTATATGCGCTACTTGGGACACCTCCCGCTTTCCCAACTTGTTACCTCTGATTGGCCTTTCCAGAACTTTCCAGAGTTGGTATAGCCTACTCCTAGCGCACCAGGGGATGATTTCAGGGCGTAGTACAGCGAGAAAGTTAGTCTTGCTTCGCTCCTCCTCCAGGTCCTCTGGTTGGGTGGAGGCGACGTGGCCATGGGCAAGTCTTGAAGATTTCCTTAGCCTCTTGCCTTCCTCTGTTTTACATTTTAAAGAAGAGACCAGGGCTACTCTGCTAAGCATTTTAGCAGGCAACCATCTCACTAGAATTTAAGAGCACCATTTTGTTTTATCTTTAACGTTCTATTTAAGATGCAAGTGATCCTGGTTTCACACTGATGTTAGAGGTCTCATTTAGCAAACACTCTGTGGAAGTTTTGGTTTAAATGCTTAGAAAGAGAGATCCCTGATTCTCATAACCTAATTACAAACCTCCGAGATAAGAACTATAATTGCCCTCCTTTTGTAGTTGGGGAAACTGAGGCACCAGGGGGTTAAATCAGGTTCAGCGTGGAACCCCTGCCAGCTTGGCTCTGGACTCTGTGTTCTTAACCTCTGCACTATGCTGCTTCTCCACAGGAGTGCTTTAAAAATTAATGTAGCCAAGGAGAAAAAGTAAGTCGATTTGAAGGAAACGTTGATAAAAAGACAAGAAGGCTCCTGCGCTCTCTGGAATGGCAGAAATGGTGAAGGCGAGCTAAGGTGAGTGCAGTTGCTGGCTACCCTGGCCGACAGAATCATGAGGTGCCTGGCCGATGAGGCATATGACCTGGGGCACAGCACAGCCCACCCAAAGGATCCTGGGAGCTTCGGATACAGCTTCTGGCAGGCTGATTCTGTAATGGAGACATCTGGCAGGACTGGCTGTGTGTGTGATAACATGCGCATGCGTACGTGTGTGTGTGTGTGTGTGTGTGTACACTCACGTGTGAGTACACACACTGGTGCTCTTAGGCGCCAGGAATCGAGCCAACTCGTGCTCTCAGTTCATGCATTCTCTTCTTTATCATCCATGTAAGTATCCCCTGAAATTGTCACAACAACCCGACTGGTGGCTTTCATCCCCACTGCTGGGTGCGGGAGCTAAGCCGCTTGAACTTGTCCACGCTGATGGGCTGTGCTGGAAGGTCAGCCCAGTCCGCTCCTGAACGCAGGCCGGGTCTCTCCCACCACAAGACACTGCCGGTTACTGGTGATGAAAGAGTGAGCCCACTTTCCCCACATTCTCTTTCAAAAAAGAAAGTGTGGGGTTCAAATACAACTCCGGACGATTCTCAGGCTCTGAGATTTAAATAATACATACTTTAAATCTTAGAGATTGGTTTGGATTCACCAGCTCTCTATTCTACCAGGTAAGGACATTTAAGATGAAACAGTACTTCCCTAAAGTACTGCCACCATCCATTGTCACTGTGAATCCGTAACTGAAAGGAGATCCTAACCCAGCAATAGTGAAGGGATATAAACTCGGAATAACCTGGGTGTGTGTGTGTGTGTGTGTATGCAGGCATGTGTGTGTATGTGTATTCTGTTTTTAAGAAAATTAAAATTTCTTCACAGAACCGAACCGGCAGTGTTGGGGGAACTGTGGTTTTGGAGTGCCGGTCTGCCTTTCTGCTGTTTCCTGTTGACTGTTTAATTGCCTTAATTTTAAAATCACCTCCCTCGGGGGATACCGAGAGGGGATCCCCCACTCATCCTGACACTGATCGTGCTGACTGTGGATTCTCCTAGCTCTTACCTTCTGTGGACGTTGAAAAGTCGCTTCCCATCCGGCACCATCTCCGGTCCTCGGAGCTTGTGCACTCGCAGAGGGTAGCAGTGGGGTCTGTTCTGTTCACTGCTCTGCCCTAGAGCCTCGCCCAGTGCCTGGCATAACAGTGGGCACCCATCAACTGTCTGTGGAGCCCCTGAGTATAGGAGCGGATGGCTGATAAAAGGGAGAATTCCATTGTCATTTCTTCCCCTCTTTGTGTGCAGATCTGATAAGCTCTTCATGAAGAACGTGTTTGTAAATTATGAGACAGTAATGGGAAGTACAGGGCCAGCCCAGCACACCACCTAAGAAGAAAGTTCATGAGGGGCGCCTGGGTGGCACAGCGGTTAAGCGTCTGCCTTCGGCTCAGGGCGTGATCCCGGCGATCTGGGATCGAGCCCCACATCGGGCTCCTCTGCTGGGAGCCTGCTTCTTCCTCTCCCACTCCCCCTGCTTGTGTTCCCTCTCTCGCTGGCTGTCTCTATCTCTGTCAAATAAATAAATAAAATCTTAAAAAAAAAAAAAAGAAAGTTCATGAGCACCTTCCTTATCTCATTCTCGATGCTTCCCTGGAAAGGAAAACCATCCTGAATTTTGGGGTTCTCATTCCCTTCCCTTTAGCATGTAGTTTTAAAAATCCCATATGTATGTATTCCATCCTAAATTTTGTATTTTCCACCCTTGCTTCCCTAAAATAGTTTTAAAAATCACATGTCTGTGTCGACTACTCCCAACAATGTATTATATAGCCTATGCTTGGTTTCTGAGGTTTATAAAAATGGTATCCTACAGCTTTTTCTTGATTTCTTTCTTCTTCTTCTTTTTTTTTTTTTTTTTTTTTGCTATTGGCTTTTTTCAGTCTCTGTTTTGTTTCTAAGATTCACTGGAGCAATGAGCAATGGGTGGTTTGTTTTCATTGCTGGGTAATTGGCCATCATCTGAATAGTTCAGTTTATTCATGCGTTTCCCTGTCAGTGGGATTGGGGCTGTTTCCGTTTTGGAGCAATTACGAATAATACTTCTGTGAACATTCTTGTTTAAAACTTTCGTTGTTGGGGTGCCTGGGTAGCGCAGTCGTTAAGCGTCTGCCTTTGGCTCAGGGCGTGATCCCGGCATTCCAGGATCGAGTCCCACATCAGGCTCCTCGGCTGGAAGCCTGCTTCCTCCTCTCCCACTCCCCTGCTGTGTTCCCTCTCTCGCTGGCTGTCTCTCTGTCACATAAATAAATAAAATCTTTAAAAAAAACAAACAAACAAAAAACTTTCGTTGTTAACATAGCATTATATGCTCACACATGTACATGTATATAGAGCATAAAACTAAATCAAGTTAATGAATTAACAAGGGAATGCATTTAAACACCCCTGTGGCAAGGAGACTGATTCTGACCCCATCAGCCCAAAATGCTCCCTCTTCCAAACACAGTGCTCTCCCTCCTGCAGCCTGATTTTTGTGCTGACACCTGTTTTTGCTCATTTGTCACCAGTCCAAAACGCTACATTTCAGCTTTGCCTGTGTTTTCTTTTTTAAAATGTCTTTTAAACTCCTGTAACCTGTAGGTTCCCCTTCCATCTCCTCTCTTTCTTCTTGACATTTTGAAGTCTTAGGCTACAGGGGCTCCCAGGTGGCTCAGTTGGTGAAGCGTCTGCCTTCGGCTCAGGTCATGATCTCCGGGATCCTGGGATCGAGTCCCGCGTGGCATTGGGCTCCCTACTCAGCAGGGAGTCTGCTTCTCCCCCTGCTCCTCCCCTTCTCGTGCTCTCTCTCAAATAAATAAATCAAACCTTTGACGTATTAGGCTACGGTTTGCTTCTATGCGTTTCTCTGGCATGCTTCCATTATCCACAGGGATGTTACTCTGCTGCTTACTTTTTCCTTGAGTGACGGTATGGGATTGGACTTTATTTTGTTTACTGTGACTTACATTTACATAATATTAGATTTCCTGAACTTTAGGAGTTGTTCTTATTTCACAACTAGAGAGCTCTTCTTCTGTCATTTTTGTTAAGTACCAAAGAACTGTGGCACCTCCCTTCCAAAGTTTGCTTCCCCTGCTTTTATCTGGGTCCTTTTATTTTTTCTTTCTTTTCTCTATTTCTTTCTTTTCTCTGACTTGCTCCCTTTGGATTTTGTTCTGGGCAGTTCCTCCTCGGCTGGCATTTGTCCTGCTTGGGAGCCTGGCCTGGTCAGTTCTGAGTGTTTCTTGGGCCCAGTCTTCCCCGGTCCCTTCAGACTTTGCCCCTTGAACTCACCAGCGGATCCCTGCCCGGGTCAGGTGCCCCTCTCCAGTTGGCCCACTGGCTTTCCCGTGGTTACCTGTTGGTTATTTTGAAGTTCTTAGGTCTTGTCACCCACTCCGTCGCTTCCTCTGACTCAGCTGCTGTGCCGCCAAGGTCTTGTAGGTACGTCTCCTCCCATTCAGTTTTAGGGTTCGCAGGATCTGTGGGATAGTCTGTCATAGTTACTGCCCATGGGATTTTAGTTTTGCAATCCTGGCTGCTCTGTATCTTGGTGGGGGATCTGGAGAGATCACACTCCTGCAACACCAAGCATGTTGTCTTCCCAGAATGTCCAGAAATGCTTGTATAGACGTTTACTGTTGTACACCTACAGGAATGTTTCTCAGTATCCCTGGGGGGGAAATGACACATTCGTAGGAAAAATACTTGGCATTACAGGATCGTGCTAAATCATTTTCTAAAGTTGTTGCATCTTGGGGCCCCTGGGTGGCTGAGTTGGGTAAGCGTCTGCCTTCGGCTTGGGTCATGATCCCACGGTCCTGGCATCGAGCCCCACGCTGGGCTCCCAGCTCCGCGGGGAGACTGCTTCTCCCCTGCCTCTGCCCCGGCCCCCTCTTGTGTGCTCTCTCTCACAATCTCTGTCACTATCTGTTTCTCTCTTTCAAGTGAGTAAATAAAATCTTTAGACATAAATAAAGTTGTTGCATCAGTTTATGCTGTCACCGGTAGAATATGAAAGCCCTCATGGATCCACAGGTGTGCCGATACTTGTCGGACTTCTTAATTTTCCACATCTGCTTGGTGGAAATAGTTTGCTCTTGGTGGTCTTCATTTGCATTTTCCTTCATTTTCATTTTCTCTTCGTTGGCTTACCTTTCCCCCCGTATATCCTTTTCCATGAATTGCCTGTTTCTTTTCTCTAGTTTTCTTTCAGGGTATCATTTTTTAAAAAATTGATTCTAGTTCTTGCAAATTATTTTTCTCTGTTTTTTTTGTAAGAAGACTTTAATTAATTAATTATTTTATTTATGTTACATTTTTATTTTAATTCCAGTATACTTACTATTTCATATTATTTAGGGTGTCTTTCAATAAAGAGTTTTTAATATTTTTACTGAGGTGAAATTCATATAATATCAGGTTTACCATTTTAACATGTACCATTCAGTGTCTTTAGAAATCTTAATATAGTTGAATGTATTTTTTTTTTGCTTAGTGCCTTTTGTGTCTTGTTAAAGAATCTTTCTCTTACCCTTTGTCATAATGATGTTCTCTACTTTCTCCTATAAGTGTTAACGTTTTACCTTTGACATTTGAGTCTTTATCTGGATTTATTTTTAATAAATGATGTGAGGTGGGATTTGATTTTTTCCCACATATGTAATTGATTATCCAAGAACCATTTATTGATTATTACCTCCTTTTCCCCATAACCTGCAATGCCACATCTGTCATGCCATATTTCATTGACTCTAAGAAACCCATCTATGTCAGATGTAACATTATTTTGATGCAACAATAAAAGAAAAATTACTGTCAATGAAAAAATGACATAGTGCTTTCTTATGACTTAACATTTTATATTTCTTTGAAATGTCTTTTCATCATAAGTCACTCTTCTGGGAGAATATATGTGAATTAAATTGGTTAAGGTATTTTTAAAGTTTCTTCACATTTACTTCTGAATCACTTTCTTTCTTTTAATTAGGATATAGTTCACGTACCATAAAACTTGCCTATGAAAAATATGATCTGCTGGTCTTTATCATATAATCAGGTGTCTTTTTATTGTTGGATTGTAAGAGCTCTTTATATATTCTAGATATAAGTTCCTCATTACATAAAAGATTTCAAATATTTTCTCCCATTCTGTGGGTTGTCTTTTCACTTCTTGGTGGTGTCCTTTAAAGCACAAAAGATTTTGGTTTTGATGAAGTCCTGTCATCTATTTCATCTTTTGTTTCCTGTGCTTTACATGCCATGTCTAAGAAACCACTGCCTAATCTATAGTCATGACGATTCACATCTATGTTTTGTTGTACAAGTTTTATAGTTTTAGCTCCTACATTTAAGTTGTATATCCATCTGGGTTAATTTTTATATGTGGTGGAGGTTGAGGTCCAGCTGCTTTCTTTTGTGTGAGACTACCAGTTGCGTCAGCACCGTTTGTTGAAAAGACCATTCTTTCACTGTTTAGTCAGTACCCTTGTTGAAAATCAATGGACCATAGTTGTATGGGTTTATTTCTAGACTCTGAAGTCTATTTCATTGATATATATGGCTATCCTTATGCCAGTCTTATTTATTTATAGCTTTAAGTTTTGAAATTGGGAAGTGTGAGTCCTCCAACTTTGTTCTTTTTCAAAATCATTTTGGCTATTCTCCGTCCTTTGCATTTCCATATGAATTTTAGGATCTCCTTATCAATTTCTGAAAAAAAAAAAAAGGCCGATGGAATTTTGATAGAGCTTGCACTGACCTGTAGATCAATTTGGGGAATGCTGTCATCTTAACAATATTAAATCTTCCAATCTAAGAAGATGGAGTGTCTTTCTGGTTGTTTAAGTCTTCTTTGATTTTTTCAATGATGTTATATAGTTTTCAGTGTATTTACATCTTCTTGTTAAATTTATTCTTTTTGTTTTACTTATTTTTACAATTTTTTTCATTTGAGTAGAATTGACACGTACTGTTACATTAGTTTCAGGCACGCAACATAGTGATTCAGCCTCTCTATACATTATCCTGTGCTCACCACAAGTGTAGCTACCATCTGTCACCATACAATGCTATTATATCATTGACTATATTCCCTGTGCTCTACCTTTTATTCCCATGCCTTCTTCATTCCATAACTGGTAGCCTGAATGTCCCACTCTCCTTCATCCATTTTGCCCATCCCCCTACCACCTTTTGGCATCAGCTTGTTTGCTATATTTATAGGTCTGATTCTGCTTTTTGTTTGTTTTTTAGATTGTACATATCAATGAAATCATATGGTATTTGTCTTTCTCAACTTGACATATTTCATTTAGCATAATATTCTTTAGGTCCATCCCTATTGTTGCAAATGGTAAGATCTCATCATTTTTTAGGACTGCATAATATTCCCGTGTGTGTGTGTGTGTGTGTGTGTGTGTGTGTGTGTGTGTGTGTTTGTACACCACATCTTCCTTATCCATTTTTCTGTTGATGGACACTTAAGTTGCTTCCATATCTTGGCTATTATAAATAATGCTGCAGTAAGCATAGGGGTGCGGTTATCTTTTCAAGTTAGTGTTTTCGTTTTCTTTGGGTAATAACCCAGTAGTGTATTTACTAAATCAAACGGTATTTCTATTTTTAGTTTTTTAAGGAACTTCCATACTGTTTTCCACAGTGGCTGCACCAATTTACATTCCCCCTAAAGTGTATGAGGTTTCCTTTTTCTCCATGTCGTCTCAAATAGTTATTTCTTGTCTTTAATTTTAGCCATTCTGATAGGTGTAAGACGGTATCCCATTGTGCTTTTGATTTGCATTTCCATGATGATGAGTGATGTTGAGCATCTTTCCATGTGTCTGTTGGCCATCTGGATGTCTTCTTTGGGAAAATGTCTATTCAGAACCCTTGTCTTTAATTGGATTTTTTTTTCTTTTTTTTTTTTTTTTTGGTGTTGACTTATATAAGTGCTTTATATATTTTGTATATTAACCCCCTATCAGGTATATCATTTGCAAATATCTTTTCCCATTCACTAGATTGCCTTTTTGTTTTGTTCATTTCCTCGGGTCTTTAATCCATTTTGGGTTTATGTTTGCGTATGGTGTTAGAAAGTGGTCCAGTTTCATTCTTTTACATGTAACTACCCAGTTTTCCTAGCACCATTTATTGAAGAGAGTGTCTTTCCCCCATCTTAAATTCTTGCCTTCTTTCTCATACATTAATTAACTGCATAAGTGTGGGTTTATTTCTGGGCTTTCTGTTCCGTTCCATTGATTTATATGTCTGTTTTGTTGTTGTTTTGTTTTGTTTGTTTTTGTGCCAGGATTATCCTGTTTTGATTACTGCAGCTTTGTAATATATCTTGAAATCTGGAATTGTGATAACTCTTTGTTTTTCTGTCTCAAGATTGCTTTGTTATTCAGAGTCTTTTGTGTTTCCGTACCAATTTTAGTATTATTTGTTCTAGTTCTGTTAAAAATTCTGTTGATATTTTGTTAGGGATTATGTACAATCTGTAGATTGCTTTGGGTAGAATGGTCACTTTAACAGTATTAATTCTTTTAATTCATGAGCATAGAATATCTTTCCATTCAGTTGTCTTCAATTTTTTTCATCAATGTTTTATAATTTTTAGAGTACAGGTCTTCCACTGCTTGGTTAAATTTATTCCTAGGTATTTTATTATTTTTGTTACAATTGTAAATGGGTTTGTTTTCTTAATTTCCCTTTCTGCTACTTCATTGTTAGTATGTAAAAACACTATTGATTTCAGGGTATTTTGTATCCTGCAATTTTACTGAATTCATTTATTACTTGTAGTAGTATTTTGGTGGAGTCTTCAGGATTTTCTACTTTAAAGTATCATGCCATCTCCAAACAGGGTCAGTTTAATTTCTTCCTTACCAATTTGGATGCCTTTAATTCCTTTTTTCTTGCCTGATTGCCATGGCTAGGACTTCCAGTACTAGTTGAACAAAAACAGGAAGAGTGAGCATCCTTGTCTTGTTCCTGACCTTAGAGAAAAAGCTCTCAATTTATTAACATTTTTACCATCATATTTTTTGAATATGATGTTAGCTGTGTTTCATAGATGGCCTTTATTATGTTGAGGTACGTTCCCTCTAAACCTGCTTGTTGAGAGCTTTTATCATGAATGGTGTTGAATTTTGTCAAGTGCTTTTTCTGCATCTATTGAGATGATCGTATGATTTTTTTTAATCCTTCATTTTGTAGATGTGATGTATCACATTGATTGATTCCAAATATCGAAGTGTCTTTGCAATCCTGGAATAAATCCCACTTAATTGTGGTGAATGATCCTTTTAATGTATTGTTGAATGCAGTTTACTAGCATTTTGTTGAGAATTTTTTGTGACACTATGTTCATCAGGGATATTGGCCTGTAGTTCTCTTTTTTTGCGGTGTCTTTGGTTTAGGTATGAGGGTCTCATAGAATATATTTCAGAGCTTTCCTTCCTCTTTATTGGAATAGTTTGAGGAGAATAGGTATTAACTCTTCTTTAACTGTTTGGTAGAATTCACTTGTGAATACATCTGGTCCTAGACTTAATTTTTTAGTACTTTTGATTACCAATTTAATTTTGTTAGTAGTAATTGGTCTGTGCAAATTTTCTATTTCTTCCTGATTCAATTTTGAAAGATTACACATTTCTACGAATTTATCCATTGCTTGCAGGTTGTCCAAACTGTTGGCAGATAATTTTTTTGTAGTATTTTCTTATAATCTTTTGTATTTCTGTGGTGTCAATTGCTACTTCTCTTTCATTTCTGATTTTATTTATTTGGGTCCTTTCTCTTTTTTTCTGGATGAGTCTGGCTAAGGATTTATCAATTTCATTTATCTTTTCAAAGAACCAAATCCCAGTTTCATTGATTTTTTTCTTTTTTCTTTAGTTTCTATGTCATTTATTTCTGCTCTGATCTTTGTTGTCTATCGTTACGAGTCTCTTATGGTTTGCTTACCCCCGCCCCCATCTTTTCCCTCCTCCAGTACCATACTGTCTTGATGATTACAGCTTTGTAATATAGCTTGAAGTCCAGAATTGTGATTCTCCAGCTTTTCTTTTCTTTTCAGGATTGCTTTGGCTATTTGGAGTTTTTTGTGGTTCCATACAAATTTTAGGATTGTTCTCTGTGAAAAAATGTGAAGCTTGCTTTGGATAGTAGAGACATTTTAACCATGTTTGTTTTTCCAATCCATGTCTTCACAGATCTTTATTACTTCTTTCCTTCTTCTCACCTTGGGCTTTCTTTGTTCTTCTTTTTCTACTTCCTTTAGGTGTAATGTTAGATTGTTTATTTGAGATTTTTCTTGCTTTTTGAGTTAAATTTATTCTTTTTAAAAAAGATTTATTTATTATTTTAGAGAGAGAAAGAGAGCATGAGTGGAGGGGCAGAGGAAAAGAGAGAGGGAGAGAGAATCTCAAGCAGACTTCGTGCTGAGCACAAAGCCCAATGTGGGGCTTGATCTCATGACCCTGAGGTCACGACCTGAGCCGAAACCAAGAGTCAGATGGCTAATCAACTGCACCACCCAGGCACCCTGAGTTAAATTTATTCTTAAGTATTTTAGTATTTTTAATGGTATTATTAATGGAATTGTTTTGTTTTTAAAGATTTTATTTATTTATTTGAGAGAGAGTGAGAGAGAGTACAAGTGGTGGGAAAGAGAGGCATCGGGAGAGGGAGAAGCAGACTCCCTGCTGAGCAGTGAGTCTGATGCGGGGCTCGATCCGAGGACCCTGGGATTATGACTTGAGCCTAAGGCAGACACTTCACAGACTGAGCCACCCAGGCACTCCATGGAATTTTTTTCTTGATTCATTTTTGTATTGTTCGTTGCTTGGATATAGAAGTATGACTGATTGTTATATATTGATTTTGTATCCTGAAACCTTGCTGAATTCACTTATTAGCTCTAGTCTTTTAGTAGATTCCTTAAGATTTTCTATATACAAGATCATGTCATCTGTATACAGAGATAATTTACTTCTTCCTTTCCAATCTAGCTGCCTTTTATTTCTTTTCTCACCCAATTGCCTGGGGTAGGACTCCAGTGCAGTTTGGTGGGAATGATCACCCTCGTCTTCCTCTTGATCTTAGGAAAAATGCGCCCAGCTTTCATCATTAATTATGATGTTAGCTAGAGGTATTTCATAGAAACCCTTTATCAAGTTGAAGAAGTTTTCTTCTATACTTAATTTATCATATATTTTTATCATGAAAAGGTGTTGGGTTTTTTTCACAGGCTTTTTTTTTTTCACATCTAGTGAGACGGTTATGTGACTTTTGTCCTTTATTATTATTTTTTAAAGATTTTATTTATTTATTTGACACAGAGAGAGACAGCCAGCAAGAGAGAGAACACAAGCTGGGGGAGTGGGAGAGGAAGAAGCAGGCTCATAGCAGAGGAGCCTGATGTGGGGCTCGATCCCAGACCACCGGGATCACGCCCTGACCTGAAGGCAGAGGCTCAATGACTGAGCCACCCAGGCGCCCCTTGTCCTTTATTCTTTTATATAGCATTTTACATTGATTTTCCACTTGGCTATGTTGTGTAACATTTTTTAATATGTTACCGGGTTCAATTTTCTAGTATTTTATTAAGGACTTTTTTTGTGTGTCTATATCTATAAGGGATATTGATCTGTAGTTTTCTTGTGATGTCTTTGTCTGGTTTTATTATGAGGGTGATAATGGCTGTTGGGAAGTATATTTGTTTGCTAGGGCTGCTTTAACAAAGTCCTACAACCTTGGTGGCTTAAACAATAAAAATTTACTGCCTCATAGTTCTTGACTTATATTGTCTCGTAGTTCTCATAGGTCTAGAAGTTTAAAATCAAGGTGGCAGCAGGTTGGTTCCTTCTGAGGCTGCTGGGGAAGGATCTGTTCCAGGCCTGTCTCCTTGGCTTATAGATGACCATCTTCTCCCTGTGAACCTTCACATCATTTTCCTTTTATGTGTACATCTGTCCAAATTTCCCCTTTTTATAAGGACATAGATCATATTAGATTAGGTCCCACCTTAATGACCTCACTTTAACTTACTTCCTCTGTAAAGACCCCATCTCTACATAAGGACACATTCTGAAGTACTGGGTATTAGAACTTCAACATGTGAATTTGGGCGGGGTGGGTGGGTGGGTGGGTGGTGGGAGGTGGAGGAGACCCAAATCAACCCATACTAGGAAATGTCTCATATTTTCTATGTCTTGAAAGTGTTTGTGAAGGACTATCATTGATTGTTTGTTTGTTTTTAATTAGGTAGAATTTACCAATGAAGCCTACTTGTCTAGGGCTTTTCTTTGTAGGAAGTTTTTTCCAACACTAACTCAATCTTTTTTGCTTGTTAAGGGTCTGTTCAGATTTTCTTCTTGACTTGGTGTCAGTAGTTTGTGATTTTCTAGGAATTTGCCCTAGAAATGTATCTAATTTGTTGGCAGACAATTGCTCAGAGTATTCTCTTATAATCCATTTTGTTTCTGGAAGGTCAGTAGTAATGTGCCCTCTTTTTTTTTATTTTATTTTATTTTATTTATTTATTTTACAGAGAGAGAGAGCCAGAGAGCGCAAGTGGGGGTGGGAGAGGAGGGAGAATGCTGAGGGAAATGGAGAAGGAGGCTTCCTGCTGGGCAGGGAGCCTGATGTGGGGCTTGATCTGAGGCCCCTGGGATCATGACCTGAGCCAAAGACAGATCCTTAACCATCTGAGCCACCCAGGAGCCCCAAAGTGCCCACTTTCATTTCTGATTTTATTCATTTAAGGTTTCTGTTTTTCTTTATCAGTTAAGGTTTGTCAATTTTGTTGATATTTTCAAAGAACCAACTTTTTGTTTTGTGAATTCTCTGTATTGTTTTTCTCTTCTGTTTTCCGTATTTCCACTCTAGTCTTCACTCTTTCCTTTATTCTGCTTTTTATAGGTTTCATTTGCCTTTGCCCTTTTAGTTTTTTCAGGTTCTTCATTTGAGAAGTTTCTTCTTTTTAAATATAAGTATTTACAGCTATAATTTTTCTCTAAGCACTGCTTTAGTTGTATCGTACAGGCTTTGGTATATCATGTTTTTGTTTTCATTCATCTTAAAATATCTTCTACTTCCCTTTGTTATTTTTTCTTTGACCAACTGGTGTGTTGTTTAATTTCCACATATTTGTGAATTCCCAAAATGTATTTCTGCTATTGTTTTCCAATTTTATTCCATTGTGGTTGGAGAACATACTTTGTATGATTTCGATCTTTTAAAATGTATTGGGACTGGTTTTATAGCCTACTGTATGGTCTGTCTTAGAGAATGTTCCATGTGTACTTGAGAATGTATATTTTGTTGTTGTTGGATGGAGTATTCTATAGATGTGTGTTTAGTTGTTTTAATGTTGTTCAAATCTTTGATTTATTGATCTTTTGTCAAGCTTTTCTACCTGTCATTGAAAATGGGCTATTGAAATTTCCAACTGTTATTGTTGAGTGGTCTATTTCTCTCTTCAATTCCAAGAGCTCTTACTTCATGTATTTTTGTTGTTAGGTGCATATATGTTTATAACTGTTATATATTCTTGATAGGTTGACACTTTTATTGTTATAAAATATTATCTCCAGTAACAAATATCATCTTAAAGTCTATTAGTCTTTTATCATGTAGTCTTTTATGATATAGTTCTCCTTTGTTACTGTTTGCACAGTATATCTTTTCCCATCCTTTTACTTTCAACCTTTCTGTGACTTTGAATCTACAGTGTGTCTCTGCAGCCAACACATAGTTGGATCTCTAAAAAAACAAAACAAAACAAAACAACAAAACAACCATTCTGCCAATCTCTGCCTTTTAATTGGAGTATTAAATCTTTTTACATTTAATGTAATTACTGATAAGGTAGGATTTATGACTGCCATCTTGCTATTTGTTTTCTATGTCTTTTTCTTTTCTTTCTTTTTGAAGAGAGGAAGGGGGAGGGGCAGAGGGAGATAGAATCTTAAGCAGGCTTCAGGGCAGAACTGCACACGGGTCTTGATCTCACAACCCTGAGATCATGACCTGAGCTGAAATCAAGAGTTGGGTGCTTAACTGACTGAGCCATGTAGGCGTCCCTATATCTTCTTCTTTTTTTTATTCCTCAATTTTGCCATTATTTATTTCTTTTGTGTTAAGTAGACATTTTCTAGTGTGTCATTTCAATTCCCTTGTCATGTTTTTTACTATATATTTTAACTCATATTCTTATTGTTATGTTGGGACTTATAATTGATATATTAACTTACAACAATTTAGTTTGGATTAATACCAACTTAATTTCAGTAGTAACTTAATTTCAGTAACCTGGCTCCTATTCACTCTATTCCATCTTCCCTCCTTTGTGCTGTTATTGTACAAATTACATCATTATACACTGTGCCCATACACACAGATGTGTAATTATTGCTTTGTGTTTTCTTTTCGATTGTAACCGAACTAACATGAGTTTATTCCTTCGTTAGTCACAGATAGAAACTATACCAGGTGAGGTGTTGCACAAAGGAAACATTATTTGCAGCTAATAAGGAGATGATAGGGAGTAATTTCCAAAGCCATGAGTCCCTGAGCAAGGGTGAATGGGTTCCTTTTATTTAGGGTTAGGATGAATATATAGATAGGGGAGCTTGTCCTCATACGTATAGGCAAGCGTAAGTTGTGTGTGCACCTTAAGGCCTATGCATACATTTTATATTATGTAAATGAGGCTTGTGTTCCTCATTGGGTGAAGATTTTAGTATTACAATGAGGTAAAGATGACTGTTGGTCACTCCATGGGTCACTCCCTGGTCCAACTGCACTGGCGTGAGTTGGGGGTTAAGCTCAAACTGGTCTGGACCACTAGGGCTCTTCTTCTGAGCAATCTTTATTGCTTGAGGGATAGTTTTGGTTTCCATCACCGGGATGTTATGTCTTTAGGGTCTTTTGTCTGAGTTAAGAGATAAGCTGGGAAGAAGAGCTTGAGGAAAAATGTGGGACAGAAGTCAGTGGGTACAAGCAGGTGAGCACTAAATCAGGTCTTGCAGTCTGGGTGGTGACAAGATGGGAGAAAGAGTTATAAATAAAAAATACATTTATAGGGGCTCCTGGGTGGCACAGCGGTTAAGCGTCTGCCTTTGGCTCCGGGCATGATGCCGGTGTTATGGGATCGAGCCCCACATCAGGCTCCTCCGCTATGAGCCTGCTTCTTCCTCTCCCACTCCCCCTGCTTGTGTTCCTTCTCTCGCTGGCTGTCTCTATCTCTGTCGAATAAATAAATAAAATCTTAAAAAAAAATACATTTGTATATTTATATATTTACATATTTACCTCTGTAGTTACCTTTACCAATGTTCTTTATTTCTTCATGGGGATTTGAGTTACTGTCTAGTGTCCTATTAATTCAGCCTGGAGAACTCCCTTTCATTTATCCTGTAAGAGCAGGTCTGCTAGTGAGAAATCATCTCTAATTATATTACATATAATTAATATATGTAATTATATATAAACTAATCATATTAGTTTTTGCTTATCTATGAATGTTCTCATTTCTCTTTCATATTTGAACATATCTATAATGCGTATTTGGAAGGCTTTTTCTGTGAAATCTGATAGCTTGTCATTTCCACAGGCAGTTTTTGTTGCCTTTTTTTTTTTCCAGTGTATGGGTTGTATTTTCCTATTTCTTGCATGCCTCAAATATTTTTGTTGGGAAGTAGACATTTTAGATTATATATTGTAGCAACTCTGGGTACTGCCCTCCTTCCCACCAGGGTTTGTTATTTTTATTTGCTTGTTTGTTTTTTAGCAACTGGATTATTTTAATGACATTGATTTCCTCCCTCGTCTACAGTGTTAAGCTTCTGATGTTGCTCCTCAGGGAGAGCTAATTTGGAAATACCCATAGTCCTTGGGACCGCAGTGGTATTGGTAGAGTTCTCTTTCTTTCCCTGACCACACCTAGCTGTTAAACTCCACTAATTGCTAGCTGATTGCCCTGTTGTTTCCAGTAATGCCCTGGGGCATGAGTTGTTCTACAGACTAATCCAATCAAAGTGTGCCCCCCCCCTTTGAAGGAATGGCTTCTTAGGTCTGTGTTTGATATTTGTTCTGATGCTAGGAGGGTTCTTCCCAGCCGTCTTACTCCATGGTTCTCTTGTGAACTATCCTGCTGACACTCTAGGGTTTTTTTTTTTTTAAATCCACGAATCTCCCCATTGCCTTTCTCCAAAACCCCTAGTGTTCTTGACAGTGCCCTTCGGTTTGAACTTCCCCATGCTCTGTTCAAAATGAAGCCAGTTCCTTGGGAAGAGATTAGGAGCTATTTATTTTGTAGCCTCCTTCTCCACTTAGGCTAATCTAAGCGAAGGCTCTAGAGCTGCAGGTGGAAACAGTGACAACCTTCTGAGTCATACCTTCTAGCAGGTGAGGGGTAGAGTAATGGCCGCAGCCTGAAATCCCTTTGTTTGTCTCTCCTGGCATGGAACCACTACCTGATGAGCTGGAACAAGGGTAACTGGGGCCCAGTATTCTTAGCATGCCACACCCAAGGTAGGGCCTCTGTTCTACAAGTTTGGGCTAAGCGGAAGAAGGGAGCCCATACTACTCAACAATACGTGCTTGGAATTAGCTTCAGCAGTAGGAAGCTGGGGGTACAATGAGAAACACTGAAGTTCTGCTTCTTCTAGGAAGAGAGCCCTTCAACCTGTGGCTTGGGGAGAGGGAGCCCTGGGTTGTTGGCTGCAGTGTTCTGGAGTCTTTACCTCATCGAGCTGGAAGAAGGAGGAAAGGAGTGGTCTTAGTTCAAATACAACACACTCTTGCCTTTCTTACCAATTTGGGGGGTAAATTTTCTTAAATATCTGTTTTGTCTTTTGCTATTTGCCATTAATACCATTTTTTGAGGCTTTAAATACTTGTTTTCAAAATTAATTTTCACCAGTTTCACTGGGGAGTGGTCAGTGTCATGTTGAAAGTGGATTTCCCCATCCCTCATTTTGCAAGTATAGTTTTGCTGGATTTAGAGTTCTTGGTTGACTCTCTTTATCTTTCAGCAGCTTAAGTATGTCATCTTTCTTCCTCTGGTGTCCGTGGTTGTCCCAATTGGCTCAGGCTTCCATAACAAATACCATAGACTGGGTGGTGTAACTAACAAATTAATTTCCTCATAGTTCTGGACACTGGAAAGTCCAAGATCAAGGTCCAGCATGGTCAGTTCCTGTCTCTTTGTTGATACTCTATTTGGTAAGGCATCATTCTCATGTTTTCCTGTAGTTATTTAGAGATGGTCTCCTTTAGTTCTTTAAATATGTTTAAGAATAGCTAGACTCTCTTATTACTTACAAAAGTTTCTACATTCTTTTGGGGTTCCAGTATAGGAAATTATTATTACTTGTTTTTTCAAAAAAGATTTTATTTATTTATTTGTCAGAGAGAGAGAGAGCACAAGTAGGGGGAGCAGCAGGCAGAGGAAGAAGCAGGCTCCCTACTGAGCAAGGAGCCTGCTGTAGGACTCAATCCCAGGACCCTGGGATCATACCTGAGCTGAACACAGGTGCTACTAACTGAGCCACCCAAGTGTCCCAAGAAATTATTATTATTTGTAAATAATCAGCTTGGTGTCTTTCTGTCTTGTTCTATACAGATATATAACATTTATTTCATGTGTTATCTTCTTCTTTTGCTTTGGCTAGTAACTCTGGTACAATCTTAAATAGAACTGGTGATCATGGGCATTTTTGTTCTTGATTTTAAGTGAACTGCTGCTAATGTTTCACCATTAAGAGTAATATGTGCTGTGAATTTTTTTCTGTAAATTTTTAAAAGATCATCAGGTTAAGGAAGTTCCCTTCTATTTCTATTTTGTTATGAGATTTTTAAAAAATTAAATCATGACGAGGTATTGAATTTTATCATGTCTTTTTCTGTATCTATTGAGATGATAAAAATTTGGGGGGGTGCCGGGGAGGTGCAGTGGATTAAACATCTGACTCTTGGTTTCAGCTCAGATTGTGATCAGAGTCATGAGATCGAGCCCTGGGTCAGGATTTGCGCTCAGTGCAGAGTCTGCTTGAGAGTCTCTCTCCCTCTCCCCCTTGGGCTCATGCTTGTGCCTGCTCTCTCTCTAAAATAAATAGATAAATCTTCAAAAAAAATTTAATGTAGTGAATATTTATAGAGTTTCTTATGTTAAATTATACTTGTATTCCTGGATATGACAAACTTAGTCATGGTATTCAATCTTTTTATATATCACAAGATTAAATTTGCTGATATCTTTATTTGGGATTTTTGCATTTATGTGCATGAGTGAGATTGGCTTATAATTTTCCTTTCTCATCTAGTTCTTGTCTATTTTTATTATCACTCATTGCCTCCTAGAATAAGTTGGAGAATAGTTTATCTTTTTATAATTTTTGGAAGAGTTTATGTAAGATGGAATGATTTGTTCTTTAAAAGTTCAGTAAAATTTTGCTGCTAAACCATCTGGCCTTGGGTTTTTTGTGGGAATTTTTTTGGGAGGGTGGTGGGAAAATTTTAAACTATTGATAGAATTTCTTTAATGACTGAGGAATATTCAGACTTTCTTTTTCTGAATCAGTTTTCGTAAGTTGTATTTTTGTCCATTCTAAGTTGTCCAATTTAATCACATAAATTCATGTGTAGTATTCTCTTACTATCTTTTAAATTTTTTCATCTGTAGTTTTGTCTTCTTTTTATAACTAAGATTATTCCTCAGAGTCTTTTCTTTTTTTCCCATGACTGGCCTTATCGAAGATTGATCTATTTTCTTCTTCTTACCATAAAACCGGGCTTTGACTTCGTCAGTCCTTTCTACTGACCTTTCTGTTTCATCAATTTTTTAAAAAAATTTTTATTTATTTATTTGACAGAGAGACAGCCAGCGAGAGAGGGAACACAAGCAGGTGGAATGGGAGAGGAAGAAGCAGGCTCATAGCGGAGGAGCCTGATGTGGGGCTCGATCCCATAATGCCGGGATCACGCCCTGAGCCAAAGGCAGACACTTAACAACTGCGCTACCCAGGCACCCCTGTTTCATCGGTTTCTGCTCTTACATTTAGTATGCGTTTTTTTTTTTTAAAGATTTTTATTTATTTATTTATTTGACAGAGATAGAGACAGCCAGTGAGAGAGGGAACACAAGCAGGGGGAGTGGGAGAGGAAGAAGCAGGCTCATAGCAGAAGAGCCTGACGTGGGGCTCGATCCCATAACGCCGGGATCACGCCCTGAGCCGAAGGCAGACGCCTAACCGCTGCACCACCCAGGCGCCCCTAGTATGCGTTTTTTTGTTTGTTTGTTTTACTTTCTCTGGGTTGATTCTTAGTGTGTTAATTCTTAGTGCATAATTGAGACTATTGATTTCCTTCTAAGTAAAATTTTTGCTGCATCTTCAATTTTTGATGAGATATTTAATTCCAGTTTAAATTTCTGAAAAAAATTTAATTTCCTTTTGGATTAGTGATTTATTTGGAAATCTACATTTTAAATTTCAAAATGTATGGGCATTTAAAATGCAGTCTTGTATTCTTGATTTTTAACTTCTTTTGCACCAAGTTTAGAAAGTATATCTGTAGGACACTTATTCTTTGAAATTTTTTGAGATTTGCCCAGGTCTAATATACTTTCATTTTGTTTTCTTGAGAAGAACATAATTTCCTTATTCTTTATGATATCAAGCTTGTTATGTTATTATAAGCATACACACACAATTTTTTGTTTGTTGCAATTTCCCAGTATAACGATGAATTTGAGTACATTTCTTTCTTTTTTTTCTTTATATATTGTGAAGCTGCATTATTAAATGCATACAATTCTAAAGTATTTAAGTCTTCATCATTATATGGTGACTCTATCCCTAATAATGTCCTGTGTCATAAAGTATACTTTATATAATAATCTAGCGACCTCAACTTTCAATTGGTTTGTTTTTGTCTAACACATTTTTACTATTGCTTTATCTTTACTTTTTAAGTATGCCACTTATAAATAGCATATAACTATACTGAAAAATCCAATCTCGTAATCTCTCTTTTTAACTCAAGAGTTTAATCCATTTGTATTTATTGTGATTATTGATATATGTGGATTTGTTTCTAACATCTACTTTTTGTTTTTGATGTCTCCTGCTTTTTCTATGTTATTTTTCTCTTTTCTTGCTTTTTAAGAATTGAAATTTTTGCTTGTTTTCTTATTTCATTTTTTCCTCTCCTAAGGATTTGGATGTTAAATTTTTAGGTTTTTAGTGGTTACCCTTGGCATTTTTCCAGGCTAATTTAACAAAATCTAAATTAGTCCATAATTTCTCCCACTCCCAAACAAATGCAAGAGTCTCCTTACATGACCTTACATGTCATTGTTGTCCAGTCCTTCAGTGTGCCCTTTAAAAAAAAACTCACATAAGTAGACATTAATGTTATTTTATATAGACAAGGCTTGTTTAGATTTATCTTCATGGTCATTATTTCTTTGTTTACCATTCCTTGTTTTTTGGCTCCTCCGTGGGATCATTTTCCTTCTATCCGAAGTATACTTTTTAGAAGTTCTTTAGATAAGAACTGTTGGTAAACTCTCCAATTTTTTATATCTGAAATGTCCTTATTTTGCCTTCTTTCTTAAAAATCAGTTTTGCTAGATTTACAATTCTAAGTTGACAATTATTTCCTCTCTGCACTTTCAAGATATTAGATCACTATTTTCTGATTTCCATTGATTTGTTAAGATTGTTATAATTTCACAATTGTAAATAATCTGTCATTTTTCTCCAGCTGCCTTTTGAGCTTCCTAGTGTGTCTAGGTTTGGTTTCATTTTTCAAATTTGATTTCCTGATCAGAGGTATACATTGTACTTTCTGCTTTTCTAGAGTCTAGTCTTTCATTACTTGGAAAATCCTCAGCCATTATCTCTTTACAATTTGCCTCTCTACCATTTTTTTCTTTCTGGAGCTCCACTTATTTGTATGTTAGACTTTTTCATCTTAAGCTCTATCTTTTTTAACCTCTTTCATATTTTCTGTCCATTTCTCTCTCTCTCTCTCTCTCTTTTTTTTTTTTTTTTTTTTTTGCATTCTGGGCAATTTCTTCAGCTCTGTTTTAGAATTCACTAATTTTCGCCAATCAGCTATTAAATCCATCAAAGTAGGTTTGTTTCCAACAGTCTTTCATTTCCGAATTTTCCATTTTTCATCATACCCGGTCCTTTCATTGTGCCTTAGTTCTTACTTATTTTTGTGACTCTATTTTTTTTTTAAAGATTTTATTTATTTATTTGAAAGAGATAGACAGCCAGCGAGAGAGGGAACACAAGCAGGGGGAGTGGGAGAGGAAGAAGCAGGCTCATAGCAGAGGAGCCTGATGTGGGGCTCGATCCCATAACGCCGGGATCACGCCCTGAGCCGAAGGCAGACGCTTAACTGTTGTGCCACTCAGGTGCCCCTGTGACTCTATTTTTTAATCGTTTAACATATCATTATTTTCTATTTGATAATTCTATTCTATGAAGTCTTTGAGAGTTGTATTTCTGCTGATTCTCACCTGTGGCTTGTTGATCTTAGATACTGAGCTCCCACTTGGTCAGTCTGAATTGAGGCAGGAAGGACTTAAATTTGCCTCTGACAAGAGCCAGGAACAGCACTCTCTGGTTTATTTGTATGTGCATGCATGCTTCCATTTCTTTTCTGCCCTGGTGATTTCTCTTACCTCCTGAGAGTTTAGTAGTACATTAAAAAGTATGTCTTTTGTCCAGGAACCAGTTGCTTTGTAGGAGGAAGACGCCTCAGGAAGTGAAAGCCTTAATGAATTCTCTAGTTAGTGTTGGATAAATTAGATTTTTAATTGTTAGATAATTTTTTTAACTGTTTTAACTGTTGGATAGATTTTTTTAAAAAAAGATTTTATTTTATTTATTTATTCGACAGAGATAGAGACAGCCAGCGAGAGAGGGAACACAAGCAGGGGGAGTGGGAGAGGAAGAAGCAGGCTCATAGCGGAGGAGCCTGACGTGGGGCCCGATCCCATAACGCCGGGATCACGCCCTGAGCCGAAGGCAGACGCTCAACCGCTGTGCCACCCAGGCGCCCCTGTTGGATAGATTTTTAACTGTTGGATAAATTAGATTTTTATGAGTAGGCTCTGGAATATGATAGAAATTATAGAAATAAGCTAGGTTTCTGGTCTGGTAAATGAAATCAACACTCAGTAAACAAGGGGTTGATTATTCACTTTATGGAAGGATTGGCATGGAGGCTTTTGGTTGCTAAGTGCATCAAAAGTTCCATTTGTGACTGTCCATTTCTCAACAGAGAAAACAAAAATGAATACAAAGCATTTTGAGTAACTATTAGAGGTCAAACTGAATAAGATAGAGTACCTGTAATTATTACAGAAATTTGTGGGGGAAAATAGAATGTACCTGAGCAAAAACTCTACTTAGCACACTAAACAAAATTAGTATGTTTCACCTTAGACAAAAAAATGCTATAAACAAGCTGTCTGTTTTTTTGTTTTTTGTTTTTTGTGGCTAACTCTAACAAGGTTCCCTGGACAGCTCCCTTTTCACTTTCTCCAACAATTATTTTTAACCTTTTCCTCCCTCTTCAACTGTCAGAGTCAAATCTTCTTCCCTCACGGTTATGCGTAGCAAATGGCACTGACTTTTCTACAAAGGATACAGACATCATCATTTATTGGTCTTCACCTTCCTTGACGTCTCCATAGCATTCAACACTGTTTCAAACACTCAGTGCACACGTGTACATGCACACACACTCATACACTTCTTTAACCCTTATTTTAAAAATGTCAATTATAAAGAAGGTCAATAATGTTGCGTATCATTGTATTTCTCTTAAAACCAATTACTGTAAGATTATTGCTCATCATAATCACTATTCATTATTAGTATTGTATATATGAGTGTAAATTACTGTATTTCTACTTTATGTTTCAATTAAGACTTTATTGTATTGATTTAAAAAGTGCATGCATAGGTAGGTTCTATCTCTAAATATCATTTTAGGTGAGTAAAAAGGGTTTTCAAATTATTTGTTAGAAAAAGTTGGTGCTGGTCTGGTGGGATTGAGAGTTTCTGCTTTCCTGGTGCCAGCTTCCTCTTTGTACAGAGACCAGGGCAGTGACCCAGTATAGAAGCAGGCGTCTGTACTTCCAAGGGCCCACGTCACTGCTTTTGGAAAAGATTCAGCTTGTCAAATAGCCGAGTGACAACTCTTCTCTTAAACTTCTATGAGTTATTTTGGTTGCTCCTTGGTTCTTGCGTGAACCACCTTAATAATGGACATTCTTTCATCACTTCTTTTTAAAGCTTAACTCTCTCAGCGGTATGCGTGGGAGGACACAGAGTAGAAAAACAAAACTCTAAGCATGAGATGTTTTTTGCTGTTGAAAATGATTTGTAGTGGAGTTGTTTTCTGACCATGGTTCTTTCTTTGGAAGACTCTTCTCATGGGCTCAAGGCCATCTTTTGGTTATTGTTCCCAAGAAATGGGTTTTAGCCACTAGACGGCTTTGTGCACGTGGGTTTCTTTTCTCTTTTTCCCCCTGTACAGTAAGACAGGTGTGCTGTAGAAAAGCTTGACTGCGTACTAGGTTGGTGCTCTGCCTTTCGGAGAACAGGGGTGCAGCCACATCTGCAGTGTGCACGGGCCTGTCTCCAGGGCGGCCAGGGAACCGATGTCCTGGGGAGGGTTAACGGCAGCAGCAGTGCAGCACAGCAGGGACAAAGGAAGCCATCTAAGCCCTTGTTACTTAGAGTGTCCGAGGATCCATGTCACCGGGGAGTTTATTAGAAATGCACAGGCTCAGCCTCAGCCCGGATCAGTGACTCAGAGCCTGTGTTTGAACAAGATCCCTATGTGGCTCCTGTGCACATTCTAGTTTGAGAAGCACCACTGCTCTAACCCACATTCGAAGCTGCAGTCTTCCGACCACAGCCCAGACACTGCGCCCTCCAGGAAGCCTTCCCCTGACTCCACGGGCTTTGGTTAGGGTGCTCCTTTCATACATACAATCGATCCCCGCCACCACCCGCCTCCACCACGTTGTCACCTGGATCTCGTCTGTCCTTCCTTGCCTGTTGCTGTAGGTCTGCCTGCCTGTCCTTCCTCAGAGGTGAGCTGTAGCCCAGATCATTCTGTGCTCACCTTGCATATTGCCTGACTCAGGGCAAGCGCCAATCAGAAGGCTCATTGAGCCAATGAATGAATGAGTGAGTGGGCAGGTGATCGTCAGGACAGAAATCAAAGCCTGAAATTCACAGAACGTTGGGTGTTTATTTTTGCTGCATCTTAGACAAGCTCTACAAGGTAAACACAAAATACACAGACTGTGTCAATGGCATTGATTTGAAACGTCAACTTCAGGCCATGGCATTTAGGATTTCTGGAGCACATTGGTTCAGGCACTTTTGTACCCAGAGGCACACAGGGTTTACCAGGCTGAAAGGGAGTGACTTGCTCTCATGGGGATGCTGTTGCCAGCTGCCGGGTGAGGTAGCAGCAGACACCAGATCAAGCCCAAGCACACAGTGCACCCTGCCTTTCATGAGTTGATTGTCCAGCCGGTCAGTGGCCAGGTCCTCTGCTGCACCTGTTCCCTCCTGCCACCCACCTCAGAACCAGTTCCCTCCCCTAGGAGCACCTGCAGCGGGAGGTGGGCAGGGAAGGGGAGGGAGCATACTGGATTTTGCTGGATATCAGCATCTTTGGTATAAGGAAATGCCCTGGGCCCAGGGAAGGCTGGAGGAAGGCAGCCAATACCGACTGGGCTTGGAGATCCCTGGCGTATCCCGGTTGCCCCTGTTCTCCCGCTTCCAATCAGCAGGAAATGGATGGGCCCTCATTTGGTGAAGCAAACGCTGGAATCTCCTCTTCATCGAGCCTCTCCGAGGATCACAGTGGCCACTCCATCGGGGCCCGTTTGGAAGACAAGCTTCTGCCGCTCAGCCTTGAAGCAGCAGATGGAAAACAACTGCAGGAAGCAGACAGCTTCGCCTGCACCGCCTTCCCTCCATCAGTCACTGGCCTAATGAGATATTCTTGCACTTGGCTTGCCCCGCACCCCTTTTCACTAAAGGACCCTAATGGGCTCTACAGACATGAGCTCGTGAAGCCTCCCTGGGTGGGGGCAGGGGCCTCCTCTTCTTGCAGCACGGTCTTGTCAGCCTTTGCTGGCTCGACTCTCTGTCCCTAAGATCCCTTCTGGCCCGGAAGACCTGAGACATAAGCATGACCGGCGCTCTCCACTCAGAGCAGAGGTCAGCGTTTGCCTCACTTGTGTCTTCCATTGGGACTTCATGGCCTTTGTGGTCAAAGGTGCCTTCTCTGTGGAGGTGACAGATCATCCTCGTTCTAGGGTTGGGGGGGGCTCAGCCAAAAACAGCTGTTTCTCCACAGGGGACATAAAAGCAGTTTCAGTAGGAACGAGCAAGGGATGGCATGGGATTTGAGGACACGTGTCCTATGACCTTGGCTGTGGCCCAGCCTCTTGTGCTTTGGGGCAGCAGCACTTCAAGGTTGTAGCTTTGGTAGAAAAGACCCTCCCAACTATTTTGAAGCATAACTGCCTGGGGTTGGTGATGCCTGGAGGGGGGGTCCCATTGCCCACGTTCTCCCTGTTTCCCTGGAGTAGTGGGGAACTTGGAGCCAGGATGGTTTTCTGGCAGTTTCTCTGGGCGGCAGTAGCAGAGGACATCTGATGAGGTCCCTCGTGTTTTTCCGCGGAACTAATTCAGTGGAGACAATCAGTCCTTCAGTGCCCTGGGTGGGTCCGGGAGAGCCTCAGCTGGGATGCTAAGTGCTGTCTGCCTTGTTTTCCCCTCCCCCTCGAGCTGACTTTTCGAGGGCCTGCTCTGGGGCCTTCCTAAGAGATAGCTGAACTAATGATCTGAAAGGTGAGAAGGCACAGTGGTTTAAAGAACGGTCATCACCAACTTAAAGGAGGGAAAGAAATTACACTTGTTCTCAAGATGGTTCATTAGTGGCTCCCGCACGGAGGAGACTTCACACTCCCATAAGAGATCAGTGTGTAGCCGCTGGGGTGACTTTGTACTTTCAGGAAAAAAAAATCTCCCCAGCTCAGGGAGGACTGGGGAGATCAGCTTGGGCCCTGACCCCCTGCCCCCTCCTACCTGGCAAATGACCCCTCGATAATTGGCTCCGGGTATGGACAGCAGGCTCACCCCCCAGGGGCCCTGGCTCCCACCTGACCTCCTGCTGCTGCCGAAGGTGAATGAGGGAGGAGGCCACCCCCTGCTCTGCTCACCTGCTCGCGACTCTTTAGCCCTGTGCACCCAGTCTGGCTCCAGGCCGAGCTCTTATCTGCCCCCTTAGAGCCCCGGCTCTGCAAAAGCCTCGGGAAAGCAGCAAAAAGGGAGTGGGGACACAAATAGATCGAATCCACCAAGGTACAAGCCTCTCACTGCCGTTTCTGTGCAAAGAGTGTGTGTCCGTCTCTGCAGAGATCCCAACAGGGTGAGCTGCTGTTCTCCTAACATCCGGCACTGGCTTTTAAATCTACAAGTTGAAATCTCAGGGACTCAACTTTTTAGCTAAGTAAGTATAAATGCAAATCCCGTTATATATATGAAATCTACAGGAACACATATATCACACACGCGTGTGTGCCCTTCTGAATATCACCGCATACATGGGGGTCCCAGGAACTCAGACCTCAAACCACCAGCTTGCGCACAATTTCACCGTACCGCACAATCCAGAAAAGCAGCCCTGGCAGGCCCAGGGCGTGGTCCTGCCCGTGTCCGGTGTCTGGGGCCAGAGGCAGGCACCTCACACGTGGCTCGTCTTCTGGGCCAGGGCGTGGTCCATTGGCAGAGTGAACTTGCCGCCGCCATCCTTCTCCCAGCCCCTCCGGATTCTGGAGAGCCTGCGGCTGAAGCAGGGCAGCAGGAACAGGCCTTTGGCCAGGATCACGACACACGGCACCAGCAGCGTGAGCGTGAAGGTGGGAGGCAGGTAGAACTTGTAATGGCTGTCTTCGAAGGCACGGGTCCAGCCGTAGGTGAGTGTGTGCAGGGTACTCAGCAGCAGGGCCACGAAGCCCAGAGTGGACTGCGGGAGAGAGGGAGCTGGAGTTAGGGCCGGGGTCGCGATGCACGGCCATTCCACCGAGGGCTCGTGTGCCCGCCCTGCCGTGGGGGACGGAGGAGGGCTGCTCTGGGGGTTGAGACTCTGGGTTCCAGTCCCAGCCCCGTCACCCCCTCTCTGCAGGCTCTTCGTCCTACCCAAACTCTCTGAGCCTCAGTGTCCCCAACAGAAAAAGAAGAATAGTGCCTCTACCCTGCAGTGTGTCAGGATCGACTGAATCACGCGGATCTCGTAAAGCGATGCTGCTTTTCCCCAAACTGTGTTATGCGTCCCTTCTGGTGGCTGCCAGAGGACTCCAGAGGGAAGGAAGTCCAACGAAGCATAAAAACATTTTCCCAGTTTTGTGCATAGTTTAATGTCGTAGAGGAACAGGTGTCTGCCAGCGTACCAAAGCCATAATTTCACCAATAATATTTGGCCTAAGAGGAGGCTAGATAAAAAAGTGAATTGGTTTCAAGTGGATTTAAACATACACACAAAGTAACAAGCGTCCTTGGTGTGTGGATTTGGCACCGGCAGGGAGGGTGGCTCCGAGGCCTGCGGGCACCCTCGGCTTTACAGTGTCCCATCTATGCTCTGGTGCCAGCTGGTCCCTCCCCTCCCACCCACACCCTGCCTCAGCAACACCTCAGATGGAAACCCTGCCGGGTTCCTCTCTCGCCTGGAGGGGAGTGAGTACTGGGCGGAGACCGGGACAGTCACAAACCCAAACGGAAACAGGTTAAGCCATCTTGCCGGGAAGGTGAGCGTCCCAGCCCTTGAGCCACTGGGGGGGGGGGGGGTTCTGTGCGCCACCTCCAGCCAGGAGCAGCCTTCATCGCCCCGAGGGCTATACAGTCCTGACTTTCTATGGGAGCCGTGGCGTGTAAAGAGCTGGGAAGTACCGATCTGTAGCTCTAGCCTTGGAATGTTTGGCGGTTTCTTGTGGATGACAAACGAGGCATTCTAGAGTCTGCTCGAATGACACTGGGACCCTGGGCAAGCCACTAACGGAGCCTCGGTGACAAGTCAGGGGTCCCCAAAGCGAACGTTGGAGATGTGGGGGAAGCGCTGTATGGATGGGCATTCTGCGGCTGCCAGATGAGCCCGGGATGATGGAGAGCTCGGGACAGCAAGGGGCAGGGCTTTGTGGCAGGCACGGACGAGAGGCACTGGGTCGTTCTGACTGCATTCCGTAAGCACCGAGGAACCACTGAGAGATCTGGGGCAGGAGAGCCCTGTGTTTATTACATAAGGCATGAAAATAGCTGTGATTCATCAAGCCATGAACATATATGCATTTTCTCCAAGGAGACACTGGAAGGGTTGAATTGAAATGTGGCAGTATGACGGCATCTTGGGGTACTCTTTATAGGTTGGCTTGGAGCTTTCCATAGGGAAGCTACAACTGGGCCTCCCGGATTTCCTTCCAGCCCCGCTTGTCAGCATCAATCCAGGGGGCTTGGTTGAGAGACAGTCTTGCTTGCACTCCCCTCAGGCACGGTTCTAAGTGGGTCCGATTCTACTACCATGCCTCCTTATTCTCGCTCCTCCCTACTGTGGGGGACGCCTTGCTTATACCCACTCCAGTACAAACCAGGATGGTCAACCCTGGTATGTGGAAGAACATTGTTCGGAAGAATTGCCTGCGATACTTTTATGAAAAAACAAAACATTTTCTAATGGCTATATACTATATATTCTTAGGTTCCCAAGTATAGCATTTTTGACCCCTAAAAAAATACTAGTTGCCAAATGACCCCCAGTTTCTAACCTTCTTAGCCATCTCTGTGTTTTCTTGGCTTTTAATAACTTCGAAGCTGTTTTTATCCCATCTTTAACAATTTCCTGGCTCCACACAGCCTGTCGAGAAGAGCCATGGGTGGCTCTGTGCTAGGACCCAGTTATGTCAAATGAAAACGGTCGGCCCCCAAATGGAAGGCTCCCGGACCGCGAGTCACAGCCAGATCCTCATCACTTCCAGATGAATCTACCAAGAATTCCAAATCTCCTCGCAACTTCTGACCCACACCAACTTGGTCTAAAAGTTCTCATCTATCGATATTGCGGACTGGGGTTAAGAAGGTCTCCAGCACTGAAGGAATAGTTGGGATTAATATCCAGCCCATACAGAGAACTCCCAAACTCAGCAACAGAAAACCAACACCTCAATTCAAAAATAGGCAAAGTACTTGAATAGAAATTTCCCCAAAGAAGACCTACGGATGGCTAATAAGCACACGAAGAGATGCTCGACATCACTCATCATCAGGGAAATGCAGGTCGAAACCACAATGAGGTGTTGCCTCACACCCACGGGGATGGCTACGGTCAAAAAATCCAGAAAACGAGTGTTGAGAGGATGTGGAGAAATTGGAAGCCTTGCGCACTGTGGGCGGTGCGGCCGCTGTGCATGGCAGGGGGGAGGTTCCTCAATAAATTAAAAATACAATTACCACGCACTCCAGCACTCCCACTTCTGATCTATACCCAAAGGAATGGAAAGCAGGGTCCTGAAGAGATAGGTGCACACCCCATATTCACAGCAGCCAAAACATGGAGGCAGCCCAAGTGCCCAGCAGCAGAAGAATGGGCAAGCAGGGTGGGCTATTTCTAAACAGTGGACTATTATCCAGCCTTAAAGAGGAAGGCAGTTCTGACACCTGGTGTGAACGAAGCTTGAGGACTTGATGCTACGTGAAATCAGCCGGGCACAAGAGAGACAAATACTGTAGGGCTGCACTTATATGAGGTGGAAAAGGCATAGAGACAGGAAGTGGAATGGCGGTCGGCAGGGCCGGGGGGAGGGGACAGTGGGGAGCCAGCGATTCATGGGGACAGAGCGTCGGTGCTGCAAGACAGAAAGAGCTCTGGAGATGGGTGGTGGGGATGATTGCACGACAGTGCGGATGTACTTAGTGTCACTGAACTGTACGCGTAACGGTTAAGAGACTCAATTTAGTGTTATGTTATCTTACTACAATAAAAAAAGAATTGAGGGGGAAGGAAAGGTGCCCAGCACTGACCATCAGGAATAAATCTTGAATAAGCTGGGCAACTGTCCTGATGTCCCTCAACTAGCTGCCCGGCCCCAAACCGTGGCTCCCCTTACTCACGTGGATTTCCTGGGCTTTGCTCAGATGGCTGGGAAGTGCCTTTTACCCCTGAGTCTGAGACTGTGCTTTTCACATCTGGCTCCATGCTAACATCGTGGGGAGCTTGGGAAAAATATGAATGCCCAAGCCCAGCCCGGAATGCAGATGAGATTGGTTTGGGGTGGGGCTCAGGCTAATACGTAGTGAGGACCAAGAACAAGTAATTTGGGAGCCTCTCATTGCCCAAGCCTTTCCAGCGTCAGGATGAGAAGCCCATGTGCTCCTCTGCCTAGGCACTTGATTCGGATGGATCCAATCCTATACGTGCCTTCCACAGAGATCCACTGAGGCCTCGATGGGCCCCCGCTCTGCATCGTGGGGCTTCCCCAGATGCTGAAGCCATGAGAACCCACCCAGGCTGAGGGACCTAGCCCTGGTGGCCCCCGGGAAGGCCTCAGAATTTCCCTTAGGGACATGCCCTGGAGCTCCAGTGTTTGACCCACGTGGGCCACTGTCCGCAGCCCCTAATTTGGAGTGATGGATTGTGCTAGACAATGTGGACGTGCCCTGGGAGGGCACTGAAATGCGGCTCCATTCCTTCATCCCCATCCTTTTGCCATCCAAAATTCCATGGTGACAGATGGCAGGAAGCCCCAGCCTCGGGCTAATGGTTTACAGAGAGGGCTGGCAGCCAAAGGTCGGCCAGTAACAAAGGGCCTTTGGACTTCGCAATCCCAACGGGACGCCTGGATGGTTCCACTGAGTTTGTTTGCCTCAAACTCCCTCTCCTTGGCAACGATCTGAAAATCCCACACTGCCCCCCGACCCCAACACCCCCCCACTCCCCAAGCTAAGGCCATGTATATTGTATGTAAGCTTGTCAGAAACAAGAAACAGCCGGGTTGTTGGGGGCTCCTGCTCCTGGTCAATTACTGTGGCACAGAGGGGCTGTGGACAATCGCCCACGAAACCGGTCGGAGCTGGTCTCTGTCATTATTTCAGGCAGGTGGCTGGAGTGCGCAAGGTCGCAGGAAGTCCCTCTAACTCTGGGGCAGAACTGAGCGGCTGGCACAGAACCCCAGTGTCTCCGAGCGGCCCCGACCTGGTGATTCTGCACCCTAAAAGTGTTTAACTGGCTTATTTCAAGCAGTTAGCACAGCCAAGACCAAACCAAGCCATAAACCCATAACCACAAAACCCCAAATTTAAACCTTTGAAAACAGCCTCAGGAAGAAAAGGATAAACCTAAACACAAGTCACCACTATAGAGTCAACACGCTGTTTTGATGGCTTTGAGCTCCATGAATCACCATAGACCCAGGAGTCAGGCCAAGCCCAACGAGCAGCACAGCTCTCCGCAGCCAGCTGCTCAGCCCTGGGGACCCGCTGTGGTCTTGTGCGGCAGCGGGAGGAGACGGGGTCCCGGCAGCGGCGGTCTCGGGGCTGAAACCCGGATCTGGGTCCGCCACCGCAGTCGTTACCACACACATGCACCTGCCCCCCAAGGAGCTCACAAAAACAGACTTCTTAGGCATCTGAGTCCATAGGTCAGGGGTGGGTCTGGGTACCTGTAATTCTCCAAAAGAGCTCTGTGACTTTGACCTTGGGAGATGGTGGCTCGCGGTAAGCATCACACTTTTCATCGCTGCCCAGGACCCAGCCAGGTATGCCACATATGTAATTAGAACTCCCGAATCAGTATAATTGAAAAAAAAAATCTATCCTTAGAACATGCAAAGCCCTCTGACATTTTTGTAACATTCTGTCCTATTTCATTTTTAAAAAGCCAGTTGCGATCCACCGAATTAATTTCACGACCCACCTGCGAGTTATCAACTGTGGTTTGCAAACCCAGCCCTGGACCATTCTCCCGCCCAGGGCTGGAGTCTCTTGGCCTCTCGTGAACTCTGAAATGGGTGGTTGGGGGGCACCTGGGTGGCTCAGTTGTTAAGCATCTGCCTTCGGGTCGGGTCATGATCCCAGCATTCTGGGATCGAGCCCCGCATCGGGCTCCTTGCTCGCTGGGAAGCCTGCTTCTCCCTCTCCCACTCCCCCTGCTTGTGTTCCCTCTCTCATTGCCTCTCTCTCTGTCAAATAAATAAATAAAATCTTAAAAAAAAAAACACGAAAGAAATGGGTGGTTGGTAGCTTAGTCAGGAATAATGGAAATGTGGCCATATACCCAAAGAATAATAGCAAAATGCTTTTGACTTCCTTCCACCTGTCATCTCTCACGGTGGCTCACGACACCTCTGCAGGCATTAACTCCATCTTACAGGTAAGGTGAGGTTCGGGGGGCATTCGTCACCTGCCCGCGATTCCAGAGCTGGGACAGGGGGAGGCAGAGCTGGACCCCGGGCCCTGGGCGCTGACAGTTCCTCCTCCCTGTTAGCACGCTCGGGAGACAGAGCATTTGTTTTCGGGGACAGAATGTGGGCGTTTGACTTCCCCAAGTAAAACCCTGCCTTTCTACCCATCTCCTGGCCTTGCAACCGCCCCTGCTCTTGCAGTGGCCGAGGGACTTCCATATTTACATTTCAACTCTTCAATATGTAAAGTCGAGCTCGGCTCCTGAGGTTCCAGTCCGCTTTCGCTAACAAAGTCAAATCCTCTGGCTTTCTCCGGCAGCCAGAGCCCGGCCTGTAATCTACAGCTGCTTAAAACAGCAACTTTTCAGTGAGGGGAGCGACCTGCAGTCTGTTTTAATTGTGGATAAACCATGTACCCCAGGATACCCCAAGCAGGAACAGGAAAATCCTAGATTTGGGTGTGCGACACATGGGGCTTAGCGGCAGATAAATAAAATTCTGTTTTTTCCCCTCTCTGCTGCTGGCATGTGTTAGCCCTGAGCACTCCTCCGGAGACCTTCTGAGATAAGCAGAGCCAGTGAGATTCAGAAACAGACATACTAAACAAAAAAAACAAACAAAACGCAAAACAACTGCCACTGTGTTTTGTTCTAGGGTATGTAAACGTCCCCAATCTGGGACAATTAATTTGGATTACATAAGAGCATTCATTGCACGGTCAGTGTCCCTCTAGAATCCCATACTGTGTCCTCAGCACACAGACAAGAGACGTGACAGATTTTTCTTGATCCTGGGGGTGGAGACGAGAGCTGTTTTCTGCCCTGATCCAATATCAATGGCAGAATCCAGTATTAGTCAGCACCTATCCAGAGAGGGGATGAGTTAATCCGCCAACACTTGGGGGCTGACCGCGTCCTTTGTAGAGAGAACAGTGGGAGATGCCAAAGCCGTGTAGAAACTGTCCCTGTCTCAGTCATCCTTGTCACTGAAACGTGGCTGTGCCTGTCTTGCTCGCTATCACATTGGAGCCGTAACGCGATGCCTGGCATACAGTAAGTGCTCAATAAACACTCCCTGCGTGAGTACCTGCGTAAAGACCCCCTGCCCTTAGCAGCATTTCCTAAACCGTGTTTGGTGGCGTGCAGTAGCCGTTCTCTGAAAAACAGAAGCAAAACAAGAAACCAAACCCCCACAGGTGGGGGGGGGAGGGCGCTCGTGCCCAAATAAGTCTGCTTAACAAGGCTGGTTTATGGCAGACGCTACCAGACTCTCTGACGTGCCGAAGTGCATTGTGTTTCTCTTAGGGAAGGCAAATCTCATCTCAAACCGATTTGGCTACAGACGCCCTTTTCTCCGGATGCTTCACAGGAACAGTAGCCTCTGGGACCTGCTATGGTGTGGCCCTATCCAACTGGTGACCCTAGTGCTCACCCCCTCTTTGGCCCTGTATGAATCAAGGGGTGAAAGGGGACCACAGAGCCGGTCGAGAGGGGATTGCTGGGCGGTGGGCAAGGCTCGCTCACCGGCTCGCGGACTCCCAGCTAGCCCAGTGACATAGGCGCCTCATGGGCTTTTGTCTGGGAAGCCCAAGAGCTGTGGGAACGGAGCATGTGTAGTCCAGGGTTCACTGTTCTGATGTCTCGTTTTCTTGCATGCCTACATCTGGCTTCCTCAGATGTCCTGAGGACGAGCTTGTCCCGCAGCCCCTTTATCAGGAGACGTGGGGGAGCCCTCAAGGCTCGGGCAGGCGCCGGCGTGGGACGGAGCGGTCCTGTCGCACAGATTACGAAAGCCAAGGTGGTTCACGGAGGGGAAGCTGCTTGCACAGGCCGGTCAGGGCCCACGCCACGCGAGCTGAGGCTCGCCGGCACAGGCAGAACTACTGTACCTGAACGAAGCTGAACTCCTTCCAGTTGAGCGAGTTCGCAATGGAGGGCAGCGACGTGACGGCCAGCAGGGACAGCGTGCCGAGGGCCAGCACTCCCAGGGACAGGTAGATCTCCATCCGCCACACTTCCTCCTCGATCCACAGGTGACTCTTGTTGGCCAAGACCTGGGGTGGATGGAGGAGATGCCATGAGCACGGCGGCAGAGGCTGGTGCCCCAGGGTGCGGGCGACAGGGTGTTTCAGGCCTGGAGAAACACCGTGATGACTACATTCCCACCACGTCCCACGTGGGCCGGCTCCTGTTCTAAGTGCTTTTCAGGCATCAGCTCATCTAATCCTCAACAACCCCATGAGGTCGGGGGCACTATTATCCCCATTTTACAGATGAGGGAAACGAGGCACGAGGATCAAGTAATTTTCCCAAGGTCACACACAGGGTAGTAGATGGCAGAGCTGGGGCTGAGACCCGGGCAGTCTGGGTCTTGGCTTTCTCGAATCCTCCTGGGGCCGGTCAAGCAGCACAATAAGACATGCAGACCACTCAGGGCGCACAAAGACACACCGAGAGCAAAACCCCTCCACATTTCCTGACTCAAAGCCACCAGCTCCCAACTTCCCACGCAGTTCCCCATTTCCACCTGAGGAATATAGCTTTGGCTCAACCATTGCCAGGCAACAGAGACGGACATCTATCACCATCGCCAAGTCGTGAGCACTTACGGAGCACCTGCTGTGTGCTGCGCCCCGGGCTGCGGGGAGCCAGGGTGCCCGCCCTCCCAGAGCTCTGGGATCCCCCACTGAGCTAGAGGCAGACACAAATCAGGGAGCCCCCGCAGGCCCAGAGATTTCTACCACCCGCCTCCTCACTCCCAGCCCCGCCAGCACTCCCTCGTACGGCGCACACACGAGGAAGCTTCCATGAAGGTCCTTCCATTGCAACCGTCATTTGCCAACCAGACAGGTAGCAGAGTTCCTGGAGGTTAAGGTGTTCTCTGAGAAACACCCTGAAATGCTGGGACTTTCATTCTAGCAGAAGATCAAAGAACAGTATTTTCTATTCGGAAATGTAACCCTGCCTTAGCAGGGAGTTCTCTGCTTTGCAAAACAGAATGACTCACACAAGTTTGTGACAAACTCTTTCAGCAGGAAAAAAAAAATAACTCAGGCCCAGTTACCAGATCCAATATTAAAAATGAGTCTGGTGGGCTGAGCAAAATGGTTGAAAAGCTGATGAGACGAAGTTTAAAGAAACTGAGAAAATGCCATCCACTGGGTACTTTTCCTGCCATTGAGAAACACTGCGGCCTCAGTTCTATTTTAGGTCAACCTGGCTCACACTGGTGTCCTTAAGCCACAAAAGGACCGGGAGTCTGGGGACTCGGGTTCTCATTCTGACCGCAAGTCGTACGTGACTGTGGGCAAGCCGGCTCCGGGCCTCCGCTGCGGGCTGGAAGAGCTGATGTCTGTGATAGCATCACTGGGCCTGTGTACCGAGCATGTGTGGGCATTAGCCGGAAGGCTCTGACCGACACTGCCCTGCAGAGGGCGGAGAGGTCTCCTGCGTAACTTGGCTCCATGTCTTACTCACCCCTTCGCAGTGTTGACAAGTGCCACTAAGTAAGTCATCTCATTGCAAATTGTTTGTTCTTCAGAGAGCCTTCATTAGTCATTCCTCTCTCATTTCGCTAAGATCAGGCAGTTAATGTCACAAGTCAGGCTCTGGATGATTACACACACACCACATTTGCTTGCAAAATGTCTTGGTTTTTTCCTCTAATATTTCCACTCCGCAATGACTCTGGGAAGCGGTGGGGTGAGGTGGGCAGGGGAGCGATGGGTGGGAGGAACCTGTGAGGAATGCAGCCTGGGGCCACCTTCAGCAGCCCGTGGCATTCTCACCACCCGGCCGGCCCACCGTGCCGGACTCGGGGCTCCCCAGTGCCCAGTGTCGCACACGCTCCCTGGACTGTCGATTCGACGGCTCTTCATTCCCCTGGTAGTTCTCCCACGATCGCAGCTAATCCAGTTGGCCACCTTGAGAATGACAAAGATAGCGCTCGCCAGCGGGAGGCGGCAGAGTGGCGTTCGTATGCGGGATTTCCTTCTCCGTGGGTTGCAGGCTACAGCCTGAAGAAGCCAGGGGCGGGAGGACCAGAGAGGCTGGGCCATGAGCCCCTCTCCTTGTCCCAAGGGTGGACAGAGGGAAGGAAGAGGGTGGTGCTGACCCCCAGGCAAGCCCAGAGAAGGGGGGGGACACAGGATGTAGAAGAGGCAGCCCCTGGTCGTGGCACAACGGCTCCGGTCAAGGCTGGGCTCTTTGCCGACGCGGCCACGAGGGGGCAGTCACGAGACCCTGGGCAGTCCCTTCCCTGGCTAATTGCACCACGTGTCTCTTTCTGGCTGTTATCACGGGTTGCAGGGCGGGGCGTGGGGCGGGATCATCAACATCACGGGGCCTCGATGTTTGTGCAACGAGCCGCATGTGACTGGCACACAGAAGGTGATTAGTACAGTACATGGCTGGTGCTGTTTTTAACGGCAGCTAGAAGTTAGACTAGTTCTTGCCCTAAGCTCTGCAGGTACTCCTCCTAAGGGATGCTGGTACTGGCTTTGCGGTGGCCAGTTTAACAGCCGCACCATGAACGTGCGCTGGGAGTCTGTCAGGAGCCATGGACAGAGGGGTGGAAGGAGCAGTCATGGCACTGAATGGGGGCAAAGACAGACCCGTCAACGAGGGATTACAAAGGGCTCCATAATAAAGATCACAGAAGCATGGACAAAATACAGCAGATTACAGAGGTGGCTATGGGGAATGGGCGAGCCAGGCAGGAGGAGCTTAACAGAGGCAGGGTTTTACAAGAGAAATACGGGAGCCCCTGGGTGGCTCAGTCAGTTAAGCGTCTGCCTTTGGCTCAGATCATGATCCCGGGGTCCTGGGATCAAGTCCCTGTGTCGGGCTCCCTGCTCAGCAGGGAGTCTGCTTCTCTCTCTCTCTCTCTCCACTTGTGCCCTCTCTCTCTCAAATAAATAAATAAAAATTTTTTAAAAAAGTAAAAGAGAAATACAAGTTTGTCAGTCTGTCAAGGTGTCCCAGGGTGGGGGGGTCCGGGCCGGGAGGAATGAGCTGTGGCAGCTCAGAGGACAACCCAGGACCCGAGTGTCACAGGAGCGGTGGGGGGAGAGCACAGCTGCACTGTGAAGCGTCTCTCATTACCCTGAGGATGGTGGGGGGATCACTGAGCGCTTCTCAGCGGGGACATGGTAAGATGCAAATTTTAGACTCTCCAACAGCCTAGACAAGGGTGGGGCAAGGGGAAGGAGAAAACACTGTGGGGGTGAAACATTTTCTTTGATCTTGTTTTTGATCTTGGATTTTGATCTTGAAATGCATTTCTAGGGAGCCACGCGAGCCAATCAGAAAGCACTGTACAAACATTAGGTTGTAGATGATACTATCGTCAATACACACCGTCTCAGAGACTCTCTATAGCTGGGATGCAGCTGTGCGGCTCGGGGGATTGAAGGGAACCATGGAGAGTTTCCAGTGCCCGGGCTAATGTGGTCCCTTTCCCCCAAGGCCCAGCAGGGCAGCCAGGGTGGTGAGTGTCTATCTGCCTGGAGGCCCCGTGAGGACGGCCCGAGGGTAGGCTGGAAAAGTCACACGTCAGGCAGGAGGCTGATACTAGGGGCTGAATGCACACCAGCTTCTACCCCCCAGCCTCAGGACCCGAGACAGGACCAGAGACCCCAGCCTCTACCTCCAGGTTCAGGCGACCCACCACGGCCAGGCTGCCCTGCCCTGTGTTAGCCTCCCCTCCCCCATCCCTCTAACCCCTCCCTCTCCCGGACACACTCACGGCAGCCCTAGCTTCAGCCCTGGCTCTACCCTCCAGAACTCTGCAGGACAAGTTAAAGCCCCTTTGCATGACAGGCCTTCACTGTCTCCAAGTGATCCTGTTCTGTGGGAGTGATGGTTGCCTGGCAACGTCCATCCGTGGTGGGGGGGCGCCTGCAGCCCTACAGGGCTTTAGAACTCCGGGAAAATTACCTCGCACTCGCCCCTCTGCGCTCTGAGTATTTGCATCATGGCAAAACTGGGTTAACATCCTATCAAGCAGAGCCTTGGCAGGGTAGAGAACTTAGAGAATGGCAATCAGAGGGTGGATGGGGGAAGGGAGGGCGCAGGGGTCTGCCTTGTGCTCTAGCGGGGAGAAGGCATTACCTTCTTCTCCACCCACGGCCTGAAACACCTGCCTCCCAGATCTGCCACCTCCTGGGCAGCAAACATTGTGCCAGTCCCTGAGGAGCCACGCGGAGCCTCCTGCTGAGCGGGCTGGCTCGTTTCGAGAAGTAAGAAAATATCGTCAAAGAGCATCACAAATGTTGGCAGTGGGAGAGGCCTCACTCTATAACAGGGCCTTCAGGACAAAACCGGGGCTGTGACTTGCTGAAGGTCAAGGTCTTTGTTCTAATCAGTGATGCTGGAGGACAAGAGTTTAGGGCTCTGGCCTTCAGGCGTCCATGCCACCCCTACTCTCACCCCAGAATCAGTGACAGCAAGAGACGAGATGGTCTTATTCCATTCTGGGGCCCCAGGGCGTGGTAGAGTAGGTGCTCAGTGAGTGAGTGAATGACCTGAGTTCTGGGATCATTTACTCAACTGTTAATTTGGACTTAGTTTCCCCCATAGAAAGCAATAAGGATATGAGCATGAATCTGGGGTTGACTGGCCGGATCTGAATCCCAGCTCAGCCACTTACTGGCTGTGTGACTTTGGTCAAGTTACTTAACCTCTCTGTGCCTCCGTTTTCTCATCTGTAAAATAAGGGTAGCACAGCATGTGCCTTAGACGAATGAGGGTTAAATGAATTCACGGGGAGTACGTGAAGCGCTTAGAATGGTACCTGGAACACAGCATGTGATTTTTAAGGGTTTGTACCTATTATTTTCCCCTTCTTCTCATTTCCAGTGGGCGTCTTGCTTCTCCGCCTGAAGTCTGGGGTTCTTCCTTTCTCTTAGGAAAGCCTAAGCCCACAGACACAATGATGCCAGGTGTCCGTGGGTAGGGAAGGACGAGGGCACTTGAGAAGCTGCCAGCAGGGGAGCGGGAGCCCCACGAGTGAATGGGGGCTGAGGTCTGTGGTTCTCTGGAAGCGGCCTGGCCTTGCCTCCAGGTCCTGCTCTGGGAGGTGGCCGGGCTTCTGAGGGGACGGCGGCATGGTGGGTACACGTGGGGAGATTCCTGCTTCCCAAGCAAGAACAGACACTGCAGGGGCCACCTGGACTGGAATGAGGGTCTCTATGGCACCTGGGCCAAACTCTAGTGCGTGACTAGTGTCCTGCGGCGGGAAGGACCCACGTCCTGGCTGGGGACTGGAGTAGGATTCAGCACGTGGGGGTAAAGAAAGGCAGCGTGGCTTATTGACCTGAGCCTGGGACTCAGAATCAGGGCCTGTGAGCTCTGTCAACCAGGAGGGGGCATCAGGGGGCCCTTTTCTGTGGGTACAGGTGCCAGCTGGTGCTGCCTATGTTGCTACCTGGCTTGGCCTCATGGCCTTCGATTCCCCAGGAATCCTGCTGGCAAAAGAGGACCACACGGGTTTCCTAAACCGACAAATCATTAACACCTCCCCCCAACGCCCCACCAGAACAGCTTGCTTCTGCGGCCTTCCCCACCTCAGCTGATGTTATGCCTCCGTCCAGGTGCTCGGGCCCCAAACCCGGAGTCATCCTTGACTACCCGCAGACTCCCTATTGCAAAATTCTGTGTCCTTTGGCTTCAAAATACGCCTGCAATACTTTCTTGCCCTCTGCGGCTCCCACCTCACTCCAGGTCCCTGTGGCCTCTCGTCTGGGTTCCTGTGCACCCCACTCCCCGCCCACTCTCTCGGCACATGCCTTTGACCCCTACTGCCTGTTCTCCCCGCAGCAGCCAGAGTGAGCCAGCTAAAACCTCAGGCAGAGGCTCTCCCCTCCTCAAAAGCCTTCACTGGCTCCCTGTTTCACTCAGAGCCTAAGGCCAAAGCTCTTCCTCCGCCTTCAGGGCCTCCCTGAGTCTGGCTTCAACTTCTCAGGCCTGGCCCACCCCCCCTCCCTGGGCTCCTGCGGCCTCCCACCTGAGAGCCTCTGCTCTTGTGGCTCCCTGGGCTGGCTGCCACTGGCCACTCTCACCTCCTTCCGCCTCTGCCCTGACCTCCTCTTAGACTCTGCTCCACCACACTCCCCTGCTTGGCTTTCCTCCTTCCCACCGGGGACCTCCCGCAGAGCTCTATGACTCGCAGCTGTACCGTGCCTGTCCCCCACGCCTTGGGCTGTGTGCCCGCCAGCACTGGCATTGTCCCGTCTGGAGCACTGCCCCTCCCCCCGGGGGCCCGAAGCGCCGAGAGCCGCTGGTGGGCTGCGCGCGCAGGCCGCACCTGCTTGATGGCGAGGTTGACCACCTCGTAGCGGTTGACGCGGCTCAGGGGCAGGCAGAAGCTGTAGAGCGCGTGCAGCGCGGCGCAGAAGAAGCTGAGCAGGCCTATCTGCTTGCGGTGCTGCAGCCAGTGGTCCAGCCAGTCGGGGAAGCGGCGGTACTTGGTGCCGCGGCGCAGCTGCAGCGCGGCCGCCAGCACGCCGGGCAGGTACACCAGCGATAGCAGCACGTAGGCCACGCACGGCAGCGTCGTGTTGACCACCGACACGGGGAGCTTGTAGAACTTGCTCTTGCCGTCCCGCACGTAGGGCTGCAGGACGTCCCGGATGAAGTTGTAGACATAGAAGAAGACGAAGAGCCCCAGGGCCAGGAGGGCGGGCACCTTCCAGCCCGGGAGGAGGCGCAGTGGCATGGCCTCCACCTCGCGGGCCGAGACCAGGGACCCCATGTCCACGGGCATGAAGCCCATGGCCTGCACCATCTCCGAGACGGCCCGCTTGGCTTCCGGGTGGTCACTGCAGATGGGCACCTGTGCGGAGGAAGGGGGGATCAGATGGGCTCGCGGGCCACGGGGGCGGGCAGGGCCTCAGAGGGCGTCACGGCCAAACTCCTCGCCAAGCGGCTGAGGTCGCTGAGGCCAGGGAGCCACAGCGCGGAAGGTGGCTCTGACTCCCAGGCCAGGGTCGTCCCTCGGCCCCCTAGAGCCTCCCAGCCCCTGGTCCAGCACGCCCACGATGCAAAGAGAGGACCCAGGGCTCACTCGACAGTGAGCGTTTTTGTCCAGTTCACTGCCATCAGCAACCACAAGCAACATGCCACTTGGGCAGCCCCCAGGAACCCCTGGAATAGGTGCTTTGAAAACGGTGGCCTGCTCCGGGGGTCGCTCAGTAATCGGACTTTGCATGTGGCCCAGAACAGGCCATCTTTCAGTCCACAAGTGTCCCCTTCGATGGCGTCCCTCTGCCCCCCATGGCCCTCAGTCAACACACTAGCCAGCCCCAGCCTCAGCCCACGGCTTCCCACCATGAGCTCTGGGCAGCGTCCTCGGATCTCTGAACACAGTAGCCTTGCTCACACTGCTGTGGTCGGTCTGGTCCACCCACACTGACTTAGCACTTACTATGTGCTGGGCTTTACACACGCAGTCCCTCCGCCTTGCCACAAGCCTGCAGGCTGGTACGGCCCCATTTTTCAGGTGAGGAAACTGAGGTCTAGCAGCATCATTTCTCACCTCTGTACCTTTGCAGGTTGTCCCTGCAAACTGGGATGTCCTCCTCGCTCCCTGTACCTGACAACATGAAGTGGGACCAGGCCAAAGCTTGACCTTGAAGTCTTCCCTAGCCAGCTGCTACCTCTGTTTTCTTCTAGGCTCTGCCACCCAGCCCTCACACGCTGTTCCTTACCTGTCCACACACGGGAGTCCTACGGTGCAGGCTACATGTAGGGCCCTCCAGCCAGGGGCGGTGAGACCCCTGTGTGCTCTCCCACAGCCTGGCACAGAGCTGGGCAGAGGAGGCATCTGGGCTGGATGAATTGGTGAAAGTTCTCACACATGTAGAGCCTGACATCCCTCCTCCAGGAAAACGCAGGTGGCCTCTCAGCATTAAAGCCACATCGTCTTCATAGGAGCCCCGACTGCCAAGAACTGTATGCAGCTCTGGCCATTTCCTGGAGCCATTTTCCACCCCCAGGAAAAAAACCACTATTGACTATTCTAGGAAACCAACTTAGTTCTGGGAAGCTCTTGGAATCCAAGTGCTGAAGTTTGGGACCTGCCTGCTTCCTCGGGACCCGGCACATAAATGTGTTACTTTCCTCTTTCTAAGCCCATTCTCCAAGCAGGGTCTCTCCTCTTCTTGACTCCAGGGAGTAAAAAGAAAGGCTCTTCCTCCTCGCCCCCTCGGAAATCAAGTTACCACAGAAGAAAGAACATGGATTTGAGGTTCATATGAACTGGGCTCACATCTCAGCTCTCCAGCTGTGGGACCTGGTGTAAGTAAGTCCCTTAACATCTCTGAGCCTCAGTTTCCTGCTCTGTAAAATGGAGCTCTGCAGTCCTGTGATAAGCCTGGCACACTGAGGGCCCTCCACGAAAATTAGCCATTTATATTTATTGTTTGGGTGGCTGGCATTCCCCCGGCACCTACCTGCCTGTTCCCATCCCTCGGGCCAGACTGCAAGGTCCAGGCGGAGATGACGTTGAAGGCCTTGACCACTGTGCAGGTGGGGAAGAGGGAAGCCAGGTACTCAGCATTGGACTCGCAGTGCCGGAGGTGCTCCTGCTCTGTGGGGTTGCTCACGTCCACGAGGATCTTGCCAGCCAGCTGGTCGCTGAGGCCACACAGTGAGGAGTAGTGCTCCCGGAACATGGCCACAAAGATGACGTCAGGGGAGTCCACTGCCTCCGCCTGGAAAGTCACTTGCGCCCCCGAGGGGAACAGCCCGGCCGTGCGTTTGGGGTTGCGGCTCCCCACCACGACGCTAAAGCCAGAGCCCAGCAGGCGTGTGACCAGGGAGCGGGCGAAGTCCCCGCTGCCCAGGATGCCCACTTTGGGGGCATCACTGGGGGCCTCGGCAAGGCTCCCATCACTGTCCACCAGGCGGCGGCTGATCAGCGGCTTGTCCATCTCTCCTGACATTGGCGTGGCTGGAGAGAAAGCAGGAACTTGATCAGTGGAGTGCTCCCAGACTGTCCTTCACACCACCTTCCTCTTGCTCGTCCACTGTAACCACACGGTGGTCAGACATTTACCCAGCAGACCCCCACGGGTGATAACAGGTGCCAGCACAGCTGGATGACGGGCTGAGCGAGACCTAGCACCTTCCGAAGGAGGGCACAGACTCAGGAAGAGGGGGAAGGACCTCTGCCCTCCACCCTCTGCCCTTTGTCCTGAATTATTTCCTTGGAACAAATGTGCAAATTTGCAAAAGTGCTGAGAAAGAAATGTCTAGAACTCCCATGATGAGGGCGCTTGGGTGGCTCAGTCAGTTAAGCTTCTGCCTTCGGCTCAGGTCATGATCCCAGGGTCTTGGGATTGGGCCTCACGTCGGGCTCCCTGCTCAGTGGGGAGTCTGCTTCTCCCTTGATCCCTCCCTCCGCTCATGCTTTCTCTCTCATGTGCTCTCTCTCTGTGTCAAATAAATAAATAAAATCTTTTTTAAAAATGCTTAAAAAAAAGAAACAACAACTTCCGCTATGAGCGCTATGTGGCGTCATACTTCTCAAAGGAGTATGTGATAGCTGGATGACGGTGTTGCTGTCCAGGAGCGACCCGACCTCACCACCGCTGGGTATTATCTGATTACGAGGAAGGGTGACACGTCACTGTGCTTGTTTACATTTTGCATTTTGGGAAGATACCTCCATGCTCTTGCTTGAGCAGACCATGAGCGGCCTGAAGGCAGGGGCCTTGTCTTATGTGACTTTGGGTCTCACCATTTATCCCAGGGCCCGATACGGAGCTGGTGCTCAACGTCCGCTGAGTGAACGAAGGAACACTGACATCCTGCTCTCTGAGGGTAGGATCGGGGTGGGACATGACAGGGAGTGGGACCCTGAGATTGCGTGGGTGCCGTGGGATCTCCTTTACTGAGCCGGGCATATGAGTGGCCATGTTGGAAAACCTGGGCTTGGGCCGGGAGTTCACAGTAAACTTGGGTGGGAAAAATTCTGCTGGCCTCGTCACCAGCTTCAAACTGAAATGTGCCATGTCCTTCAAAGTATGAATGTAAGCAGAAGACCACAATAGTACGGGTGGTCAGTGCTGACCATATCCCAAGTCTGATTGTGAAAGAGTGCTTCAAAGACGATTTACCCTTAGCACTCACTTAAAATTATGGTAGACAGGATAAATATATAATAAATTTGTAAAGCAAATATCAACAGATGTGAAAAGAGAAATAGATGGAACACAATAATAATAGGGGGCTTCACTACCCCACTCTCAACAATGGATGGATCACCCAGACAGAAAAGCAGCACAGAAACGTGGGACCTGAGCTGTACTTGAGATCAAACCAACCTAACAGACATATACAGAACATTCCATCCAACAGCAGCAGAATACATGTTCTCCTCATGCATCCACAGAACAACATCCGGGACAGATCAGACATTAAGTCATAAAACAAGTCCTAGAAATTTAAGAAGATTGAAATCATAGGAAGTATCTTTTCTGATCACAATGGGATGTAACTAGAAAACGGAAAATTCACAAGGATGTGGAAATTAAGTAATACACTTTTTTTTTCTTTTCACATTTTTGTTTAAATTCTAGTGAGTCATACAGTGCAATACTGGTGTCAGGAGTAGAATTCAGTGATTCATCACTCACAACACCCAGTGCTCATCATAACAAGTGACTTCCTTAATGCCCATCCCCCATCTAGCCCCCCCCCACCTCCCTCCATCACCCCTCAGTCTGTTCTCTATCTTTAAGAGTCTCTTATGGTTTGTTTCCCTCTCTCCATTTCCACTCCCCCATGTGCTGTTCATCTGTTGTTTCTTAAATTCTACATATGAGTGAAATCATACGGTATTTTCTTTCTCTGCCTGACTTATTTTGTTTGACATAATACACTCTAGCTCCTAAAACAGACACATAGATCAATGGAACAGAATAGAAAACCCAGAAATGGACCCACAACATTATGGTCAACTAGTCTTTGACAAAGCGGGAAAGAATATCCAATGGAAAAAAGACAGTCTCTTTAACAAATGGCTTTGGGAAAACTGGACAACAACATGCAGAAGAATGAAACTGGACCACTTTCTCACACCATACACAAAAATGAATTCAACATAGATGAAAGACTTAAATGTGAGACAGGAATCCATCAAAATCCTAGAGGAGAACAGAGGCAGCAACCTCTCTGATCTCATAGCAACTTCTTATTAGACACGTCACTAGAGGCAAGGGAAACAAAAGCAAAAATGAAATATTGGGACTTCATCAAGATAAAAGCTTCTGCACAGCAAAGGAAACAATCAACAAAACTAAAATGCAACCTGCAGAATGGGAGAAGATATTTGCAAATGACACAACTGATAAAGGGTTAGTATCCAAAATCTATAAAGAACTTTTCAAACTCAACACCCAAAAAACTAATACACTCTTGGACAACCAATCAGCCAAAGAAGAAATCAAAAGGGAAATCCAAAAAATCTTGAAACAAATGAAAATGGAAACTCGACATACCAAAACTTATGGGATTCAGCAAAAGCAGCTCTAAGAGGGATGTTTGTAGCTTAATGTGTATCTTACAAAAAAGGAAAGATCTCAAACAAGCTACCTTTACACCTCAAGGAGCTAGGAAAAGAACAATTCCAAAGTTCTAGGAGAAGGAAGGAAATAACAAAGATCAGAGTAGAAATAAATGAAATAGAGGCTAGAAAAACAACAGAAAAGATCAATGAAACTAAGACCTGTTTTTTTGAAAAGATAAACAAAATTGACAAAACTTCAGCTAGAAAAAATAGACTCCAAATAAAAAGTGAAAGGTGCAACTGATACCACAGAAATACCAAAGATCATACGAGATTACTATGTACCACTATATGGCAACAAATTGGACAACCCAGAGGAAATGGATGAAATGAAATTCCTAAAAGCCTACAATCTACCAAGACTGAATCATGAAAAAATAGAAAATCCGAACAAGCCAATAATGAGTAAGGTGACTGAATCAGTAATAAGAAATCTTCCCCCAAGCATTTCAAGATTTAACGCTAGCCCTCCTCCGACTGTTCCAAAGAATCAAAGAGGAGGGATCACTTCCAGGATCATCTTATGAGGTTAGTGTTACCTGATACCAAAGCCAGATAAGGACACTACAAGAAAAGAAAATTACAGGGCCAATATCCTTGATGAACACAGGTGAAAAAATCTTTGATAACCTACTAGCAAACTAAATTCAACAGCACATGAAAAGGATCCTATGCCACGATCATGTGGGATTCATCCCTGAGACACAAAGACAGTTCAACAAATGCAAACCAGTAAATAAATATGAAGCACATCAAAAGAATGAGGGATAAAAATCATGTGATCGGGGCGCCTGGGTAGCTCAGTTGTTAAGCGTCTGCCTTCGGCTCAGGGCGTGATCCCGGCGTTATGGGATCGAGCCCCACATCAGGCTCCTCTGCTGGGAGCCTGCTTCTTCCTCTCCCACTCCCCCTGCTTGTGTTCCCTCTCTCGCTGGCTGTCTCTCTGTCAAATAAATAAATAAAATCTTAAAAAAAAGATCATGTGATCATATCAACACATAAAAAAAAGCATTTGGCAAAATTAAACATCCTTTCATGATAAAAACTCAATATTGGTATTGAAGGAGTACACCTCCACATAAATAAAGATCATATATGACAAGCCCACACCTAACATCATACTCAATGGTAAAAAGCTGAAAGCTTTTCCTCTAAGATCAAGAACAAGACAAGGATGCCCCTCTTTTTTTTTTTTAAAGATTTTATCTATTCATTTGACAGAGAGAGACAGCCAGTGAGAGAGGGAACACAAGCAGGGGGAGTGGGAGAGGAAGAAGCAGGCTCATAGTGGAGGAGCCTGATGCGGGGCTCGATCCCAGAACGCCGGGATCACGCCCTGAGCCGAAGGCAGACGCTTAACCACTGTGCCACCCAGGCGCCCCAAGGATGCCCCTCTTACCACTTCTATTCAACATAGTACAAGAAGTCTTAGCCAGAGCTGTTAGGCAAGAAAAAGAAAGAAAAGGCATCTGGAAAGGAAGAAGTAAAATTTGTCTCTGTCTGCAGATGACATGATCTTACATATAGAAAACTCTAAAGGCCCCACCAAAAAAAACCCTGTTAAAACTAAGAAACTAATTCAGTGAAGTTGCAGGATACCAAATCAGCATACAAAAATCAGTTGTGTTTCTAAGTACTAACAATGAACTAGCCAAGAAAGAAATTAAGAAGACAATCCCATTTACAATACCATTGATAAGAATAAAATACTTAGGAATAAATTTAACCAAAAAGGTGAAATACCTGTATACTGAGAACTATGAAACACTGATGAAAGAAATTCAAGACACAAATAAATAGAAAGATATCCTACGCTCAGGGATCGAAAGAATTAAAGTTGTTAAAATGTCCATAGTACCCAAAGTGATCTATAGATTTAAAGCAATCTCTATAAAAATTCCAATGGCATTTTTCACAGATATACAAAGAACAATCCTAAGATTTGTATGGAACTGCGAAGTCCTCACATAGCTAAAGCAATCTTGAGCAAGAAGAACAAAGCTGGAGGCATCACTTCCTGATTTCAAATTAGATTACAGAGCTATAGTACTCAAAACAGCGTAGTACTGGCATAAAAAGAGACACACAGATCAATGGAATGAAACAGAGTCCAGAAAGAAACCCATGCATACAAGAGCAACTCATCTTCAAGAGTGGTGCCAAGAATACTCAATGGGGAAAGGTGTCGTCTCTTCAATAAATGGTACTGAGAAAACTGTATATACTCATGCAAAAGAGTGAAATTGGACCCTCACCTGACACCATATGCAAAAATCAACCTAAAACAGATGAAGGACTTACTCAAAAAGGATGTAATACCTGAAACTGTAGAACTCCTAGAAGAAAACATGGGGAAAATCTCCTTGTCATGGATCAAGGCAATGATTTTTTTGTTTGTTTTTTGATTTGACACCAAAAGCACAGGAAACAAAATAAAGACAAAGAAGTGGGATTACATCAAACTAAAAAGCTTGCACACAGCAAAGGAAACAATAAACAAAATGAAAAGGCAACCTATGGAATGGGACAAAATATTTGCAAACCATCTATCCAATAAAGGATTGATTTCCAAAATATGCAAGGAACTCCTACAACTCATACAGCTCCATAGTAAATAAAACAAAACAAGACAACCACCCCAAGCATATAATTCCATTAAAAAATGGGCAAAGGGGGCGCCTGGGTGGCACAGCGGTTAAGCGTCTGCCTTCGGCTCAGGGCGTGATCCTGGCGTTGTGGGATCGAGCCCCACATCAGGCTCCTCCGCTAGGAGCCTGCTTCTTCCTCTCCCAGTCCCCCTGCTTGTGTTCCCTCTCTCGCTGGCTGTCTCTCTCTCTGTCGAATAAATAAAAATAAAATCTTTAAAAAAAAAATGGGCAAAGAACCTGAACAGACATTTTTCTAAAGACAACATACAAATGGCCAACAGACACATGAAAAGATGCTCAACATCAAGGGTCATTAGGGAAACGTAAATTTGAACCATGACGATGTATCTCCTCAAAGCTGTTAACGGTGACTATTATCAAAGAGTCAAGAGATAATAAACGTTGGAGAGGATAAGGAGAAAAGAGAATCCTTGTGCCCCTTTGGTGGGACTATAAGTTGGTGCAACTATTATAGAAAACAGCATGGAGGCTCCTCAAAATACTAGAAATAGAAATACCATATGATCCAGCAATCCACCTTCTGGGTATGTATCCAGAGGAAATAGAATCACTATCTCAAAGAGATAGCTGCAGTCCGTGTTCACTGCATCACTGTTCACAGTAGACAAGATAAGGAATGGACGTGTCCTCTGACGAACGGATAACGGAAATGTGGTATATATACACAAAGGAATATTATTCAGCCTCAAAAAAAAAGAAGGAAATCCTGACATTTGTGTCAACATGGATGAACCTGGAGGACATCATGTTATGTGAAACAAGCCAACACAGAACAACAAATCCTGCATGACCTCCCTTGTGTATCAAAACATCCCACTGTACATCTTAAATATATTCAGTTTTGTCAATCATACCTCAGTAAGGGTGGGCGAAAATAAAAAAATAAGATTATAGTAAATATTAGACCAGCCCCCAGATGTTGTTATTAATGTATTCATAAAGAAACATTTAAAAACATATTTTGGGAACTGTTTCACTATAATCGGTCTCCTTTGTAACCCCATATTATTTTGTGCATGTAAGAGCATTATTCTTTTTATTTTCAACTCACATCTTCTTTCTTGACATTAGAAGTGTTTATTATTACTACTAGTTTCAGGGGTAGAATTTAGTGATTCATCAGTTGCATATAACACCCAGTGCTCATTACATCACGTGCCCTCCCTAATGCCCATCACCCAGTTACCCCTTCCCCTCTAGCAGCCCTCAGTTTGTTTCCTAGGGTTAAGAGCCTCTAATGGTTTGCCTCCCTCTCTGTTTTCATCTCATTTTTCCTTCCCTTCCTCTATGTTCATCTGTTTTGTTTCTTCAATTCCACATATGAGTGAAATATGGCATTTGTCTTTCTCTCACTAATTTTCCTTAGCATAACACCCTCTAGTTCCACCCGTGTTGTTACGAATGGCAAGATTTCATTCTTTTTAATGTCTGAGTAGTATTCCATCATATATATATATATATATACCACTTCTTTACCCATTCATCTGTCGATGGACATCTGGGCTCTTTCCATAGTTTGGCTGTTATGGACATCGCTGCTATAAACTTTGGGGTGCAGGTGCCCCTTCGAATCTCTATGTTTGTATCCTTTGGATAAATACCTAGTAGGGCAATTGCTGGGTCCTACAGTAGTTCTATTTTTAACTTTTCGAGGACCCTCCATTCTGTTTTCCAGACTGGCTGCACCAGTCTGCATTCCCACCAACAGGGTAAGAGGGTCCCCTTTCTGTAAGAGCATTATTCTGAGAAGTCCAGAGGCCTCACCAGCCTATGGGGCCATGGGAATCCTACGCAGATAAGGGGTAAGACCCACTACCATAACCAAAGGAGAAGCAGGCATGGCTTTTAACCCCCTCTTCCCACTTTCCACAGCAGCCTCTTGGGTGAGGGCTGTGTGTGTGTGTGTGTGTGTGTGTGTGTGTGTGTGGTGGGTTCAGGGTCTAATGCAAGGGGGAGCAGGAGGACCAGGAGGCTGTGCCCCGGCTCTGTCGTGGACCAGCTGTGTGTCCTTGGACAAGCCCCTGTGCCTCTCTGGGCCCCAGCTTCCACCCTTGCAAATGCAGGTCTTGATCTCAGCTCCAAGGTGACAAATCATGCAATCTTAAAAGGTTTTGAAAACTGTGACCTGGACATTTGACAAGGCGGCGGCATGCCTACCATGTGCTGGACACTCCCCAACTTAAAGGGGGAGGAAACTGAGCTCAGAGAGGTTGAGGAACTTGCTGCAGGCAGCGCAGAGGGTAATGGGGAAAGGAAAACAGGACACAGGTCTGCCAGCCTCTACAGTGAGCCTCACCAGACGACCTGTTCAGAGATCCCCTCGTGAGTGGCAGAGCTGGGACCCTGTGGCTGATAAGAGGGGGTCAAGGTAGAAGGGGACGCCCTGACTGTCCATTCCAAGAGTCAGGGGACATGCATCGTGGCCGGTACCCCATCCTGCTCCCGTGGGACTCGACTGTACGCTCTGATGGGGACAGTCCCTCCCTGCAAAATGGGAGAGGGTTTTCTGCTTGGTTCTGGGGACAAGGATGTTTTTCCGAATGGTGATGCGCTAGCCTTTGCAAATGCAACTGGGGCTCCTGATGATGCCTTGAGAGCAGACCTGGAGTCGTATGTCCATGGCAGGCCACCCTCGGTGCCCAGCTCTGCCTGGGTTCTAATTCTGACTCAGCCACTCGCTAGCTGTAGCTATGAGCCTGTCAGTGCCTCCGTCTCCCCAGCGATCAAGGGGAGACAATCACAGCACCTTCCTCAAGGGGAGGTTGTGGGAATAAATAAGTCAATATATATGAAGCACTTAAAGCAGCTCAGCACTTGGTGGGGGTCGGTCGGTCATCGTAAGCAGATATTGGTGCCAGCATGTACCAGTAGCAGGGACAAGGCAAAGGAAGGAAGCAGAAGCCCCTGGGAAAGTGGGGAGAGTCATGACAGGGGCTTTGCCAGTGGCCTCGGGCTCCTGCGTGGCCTGCGTGGCGGATTTGGGCCGAGTTGAATATAAACTCCTCCACGGGGACTCCAGCATTCCCTGCGGTCAGTCAAGGCTGGGACAGATGCACGGGGGCCTTCCCCCATCCCTGAATCAGTCACCTGAAGACACCAGCCCTGGGGTGAGGCTTGCCTTTACAGGGAGGGGGAGTAACCACCCTGGAGCTCCCAGACCCTCTTCTCCATGTCTGCTAGCAATTCAGAGGGTCCCAAGGAGGTCCCTCCTGGCCAGAAGCATCTCCCTTGCTCTCTACTCCCAACGCTGGAGTAACTACCGTGTGCTGAACAGTGTAAAGAGAATAAAGATGAGAAAGACGTGGCCCCCACTCTTGGATGGTTTACAACTGTGTGTGTGCGCAAGTGTGCAGTGGCGGACAAGTTTGATAAGACGTGTTCACCCATGACTGGACACAGAGCGACAGGGGATGGAGACACCATATCCCAAGGGGAAGCCAGGGAGGGCTTCGGGGCACGTGTGGCATTGGCTTGCTCTTGGAGAACCCCCCATGGTTTACAGCCTCACGGCAAACTGAACCAAAGGGAGGAAGTCGGGGACACCCAGACTTTGAATCTTGTCCACGTTGAACCCCAGACTGAGCATCCCAAGGTGGAGGTGAGCAGGACTTACGTGGGGCTGGCTCCTGAGGCTCTTTGCTCAGAACCTGACTCGGGGGGCCGGGGTGGAGGCAGCTGCTACATAGGGAAGCCGCGGGCAGGGGCTGCAGGGACCTGGGGCTGGTCCTGGCTGTGCCTGCACCTGGCAGTGGGACGTCGGAGTGTCGTTGAGCCTCCGTGGGTGGCTTCTCTAACCCAGCCCTGCACCAGATCACCTGCGAGCCCCTCCCAGTGTATTCATGGTCCCACACTTAGGGGCCTGCTTTCTGTCGTAGGCCGCATGGAAACTACACAAAGCACCCCTAAGTGCTTCTTGCCACCAAGATTGGGTCCTCGGGACAGGAAAATGCCAGTTGTAATGCTGCCTTGTGAGGCTTCCCACCCCAGGGGCGGCTCCCGCCTCTACAAGTTCTGATGCAGGGACAGAGCCACCAGCCGGCCAGGGGAGGGTGGAGGGTGGTGGTGGGGCCTGGGGTCAAATCAGGGCCCTGCATCACTTACTAGGGGGGATCCCTTTGGGCCTCAGAGCCCCTCCTTTAAATGGGGGTGCTACTTGTACTTTCCTCCAAGGGTTGCTCTGAGGATGAAATGAGTTAATGGGTGCAAGAGCTCCGAGCCAGGTTTTCTGACCGCCGCGTGTGCGTGCGTGTGCACATGCGTGTACTTGTACGTGTCTACGTACTGTTCTCTGAGGGGCTTCACGGGCCGCGGCAGCCTCTCAAAATTCTGCCCTCCCAGTGCCCAGCACAAGGTCTGCCGTGGGCATGAAGGCCAGAGAAGGGAGGTCAGGTGGTCCAAGTCCTGGAGGCCCGGGGGGGGAGGGGAGGTGGGGCCAGAGAAGTTCCTGTCGCCTGTCTACGTGGCCCTAAGGTGAGACAGTGACTGATCCTGGCTGGGCTCTGGCTCCCTGGTGGTTCTATTTACAGAGCTGACGGAGGGAGGAGGGAAGGGATCAAATGACAGCTGGAGTGGGGGTGGCAGGCTCGGGTCTGCTGGCTGCGCACGGACCTGCCCACCTGCCTGCCCCCACCCTCCCACCCCCGGACCAAGCTGCAGACAAAACAGCATAGACGCTCCGTTGTGCGGGAACTGGCACAAACCACAGGTCCCAGTCCTCTCTGGGTGTTTGCCCAGGCTTGCCTGGTCCCTCCCACTTCCTGGCAAGGTCATGACACGGGCTGTGTTTGTGGCTGGGAGCCATGTGGGGCCCACTGGCCGGCCTGCCCGCTCCTGCCCGCTCCCGCCCGCTCTCAGGCAGGCCACTAATGGTGGCCAGTCACGCCACGGACAGCCTTACAGCCTCTTCTGGGATGGCAGTGGACAATCCTTCAGTCTCACGTGGCTAGGGCAGTCCCCGTCCACAAAGGGGGTCAGAGTGGGGTCACATGTGGTGGCGGGGTGGGGTGGCTGGCTGTGGCACCTTGCAGCTGGGTGGAGGAGGGGTGGCTTGTGGATCAGCTGGGGTGCCTTCCACCCCCTCCCATGCAGAGGTCGACTGGTGCTAACATTTCTGGCCCCAGGGACTGAGAGGGGACTACGGTACAGCTCTTACTCTCGAGGCCCACCGTTATCTTCTAACTTTGTTTAAGTTTCATCTGGTCAGTAAAATTAAATTTGGGGGGGCAGGGGCGCCTGGGTAGCGCAGTCGTTAAAGCGTCTGCCTTCGGCTCAGGGCGTGGTCCCGGCGTGCCGGGATCGAGTCCCACGTCGGGCTCCTCCGCTATGAGCCTGCTTCTTCCTCTCCCACTCCCCTGCTGTGTTCCCTCTCTCACTGGCTGTCTATCTCTGTCAAATAAATAAATAAAATCTTTAAAAAATAAATAAATAAATAAATAAATTTGGGGGGGCACATTCCTATTACCACTATTTTTACTTATAAGTTAAATATATTTAAAACATTGTAATTTGTGCTGTATAATGTTATACACAGAATAAGCCATATATTAACATGTATGTCAACGTAGATAAATGTAAAAGGATAAGGCTAAACTTTTTAAAGTTCTAAGTGTTCTTCCTGGCCCCAGGGAATGATCCTTTACAGTCCCTGGGAGGTCCATACCCATCCTGGAGACCTGAGCCCAAACGGGCCAATTATCTGCCCAGTTTCCCTCCTGGGGCAGTTGGGGGCCACAGGCACCCGTGGCATTGCTCGGTGTTTGGGGACGTCTCAGAGTCCTCGCCTGGTGGCGCCTGTGTTCATTGCGCTGCTTTACCCTCCTGTCAGCTTTGACAAGGCAGAGACTGCCACGTTCGGTTGCACGGCTGTTAACTCTGCAACCCAGCTCTGTGCGGGGCACATCGGAGGGGTTTCATGCATACTCCTGAACGAAGGCAAACATCCTGGATCTTATAGCTTCAAAACTTACACTGCTAGGGTGCCTGGGTGGCTCAGTCGTTAAGCGTCTGCCCTGGGCTCGGGTCATGGTCCCGGCGTTCTGGGATCGAGCCCCACATGGGGCTCCCTGCTCAGCGGGAGGCCTGCTTCTCCCTCTCCCACTCCCCCTGCTTGTGTTCCCTCTCTCGCTGCCTCTCTCTCTGTCAAATAGATAAATAAAATCTTAAAAAACAAAAAAATAAAAAAACCAACAACTTACTCTGCTTACCCTTGGGGACCAAAAATCCTTCCAAAATGCAGTGCATATTTCAAGAGAAGCAGTCAGATCCTCCCTGAGAACCCTGGCATCACCCCGAACTGCAAGAGGGGATGTCCTTGGGTCTTGTCCTTATTTTTATAAAACCCTTTTATAAGTTCATAGGTTTGACTCCTCCCTCATGGTCAGGACATTTATCACAGCTCTCTGCCTGCTTGCCTCTGAAAGCCCTCCCAGGTCCTGCTGTGGACAAGAAATACAGGCCACACACCACTGAGAAAGCCCAAGGACAGCCCACAGAATGGGAGAAAAATTTTGTAAATCATTTATCTGATAAGGGGCTTGCTCTCAAATATATAAAGAACTCTTACAACCGAGTATTAAAAAGACAAATAACCTATATAAACATGGGCAAAGGATTTGAGTCGACGTTTCTCCCAAGATACACAAATCACCAGGAAGACCACACAAAGATGCTCAACGTCCCGAGCCCCCAGGGAAACACAGAACAAAACCATGACATGCCACAGCACACTTGGATGGCTTAATCGACAAAGGCAGACACAGTAAGTGTTGGTGAGGGTGTAGACACATTGATTGGAACCCACACCCAGCATTGGCATAACAACAACGTAAAATGTGTACCCACTGTGGAAGAGTCTGGAAGTTCCTCAAAAGGTGGAAGAGAGAGTTTCTATAGGACGCAGCGATCCCACTCCTGGGAGTATATCCAGGAGAACTGAAAACACATTGTCCACACAAGAATGTGTACACCCACGTTCCTGTTAGCATTATTCGTAATACTCCGAATGCAGAGACAACCCAGTGTCCGCCACTGGAGAACGAACCCAAACATAGTCCAGCCACACAACAGAGTATCATTCAGCCACAAAGAGCAAGGAGCACGGCTACAGGGCCACAGCACCCTGAGTCTTGGAACCACTGTGCTAAATGAAAGAAGCCAGTCACGAAAGGCCACACGCTGTATGACTCCATTTATATGAAATGCCTACGAGAGGCAAGTCTACAAAGACAGAAAGTTGATCAGTGGTTGCCTTGAAGGGGGCTGGGGTGGGGGGGATGGAATGTGCTCGTTGGTACGGGGTTTCTTTTTGGAGGTGATGACATGGTCCTAAATTGGATTGTGGGGATGGCTGCACAACTCCAGGAATATACTAAAAACCACTGGGTTGTATACTTGAAATGCGGGGGTTGTATGGTATGTGAATTACAGCTTAACGAAGTTGCTATTTAAAAAAAGAAGAAATTGAAGGATGCCTGGGTGGCCCAGTGGGTTAAGCGTCTGCCTTCGGCTTAGGTCATGGTCCCAGGGTACTGGGATGGAGTCCCACGTCAGGTTCCCTGCTCAGCGGGGAGCCTGCTTCTCCCTCTGCCTGCTGCTCCCCCTGCTTGTGCTCTCTCTCTCTGACAAATAAATAAGTAAAATTTAAAAAAAAAAAGAAAAGAAAATGGAGATAGCACAGCCTGATGCGTGTTACTGATGTGCGTGAACGAAGAGTAAAGTTGCTTCGGGTGGGAGTCCAAGGCCTCCTCATGAGCTTAAAGCCCGGCTTCTGTGACATCAGTGCTGGTGGCTGTCAGTTACTCCCTGGCTGTTTCTCATATATCTGAGTTTCTAAGCCCCATGGCCTCTAGAAGTGAGTGTGTAGTCAGCACTAGTAACAACTGTCGTAGGGGACATGGTACCATGGGCTAGTCCTCTTGGCTTCTGAGTGGACCCTGCAGCGTTTGCTCACGGAGCTCCTGGTCTGTGCTCCCTCCCATGCAAGCAGTCAGCCATCGAGGGCCACGGTGCATGCAAGGAAGGTGCTGAGGTCGGAGGCCCACCCTTCCGGCTCCTGGGATGAGTCAATGAACAGGCAGATGCGTTCCAACGAGAGGGGGAAAGGAAGCATCGTCTGCTACTCTCGCAAATGGCAGGGGGTTTATAAAAGGACACACAGCTGGAAACCAGCCCACAGCCACGAATCTGCTGGCATCAGCCCGGAGTCGTTCCCCTTTCCCCACCAAACGCATCCCCTCCTTAATGAGGCAGAGGGTCAGACCCTGAGAGCCATCATGGTCACTGGGAGCTTGTCCTGCCAGGCTAGGCTGCCTCCCCTGAGTTCAGCCATCCAAACACGGGCTCAGGAAACATCCGGATATTCCGGACTTACTCAGGTTCAGTCGCCTTGGTAAACTACAAGGCAGGCCAGCGAGAACACAGGCTTGGAGGCAGCTGGGGTCAGATTTCAGCCCTACCACTTATTAGCGGGGTGGCCTCGGCAAGTCACTTTACCTCTCTGAGCCTCGGTTTCCTTTGCTGTACTACAGAGTAATGTTCCCTACTTAAAGGAAACGTAGTAAGGATTATATGGGATCAGCAAAGTGCCACGATCTGAGCCTGAATTCCCTCCCTTTTCATTTTCTTCCTCTCTGTCTAGGATTTTTAAAAACCTTTTGTCTGTGTAAAGCAGAAATAGATGAACCTAAATCAATACATGGTATTCTCTGCTCAACGGAAAAATTTACTCTGAAATTTTCTAAAAATGTGCTCTGAGATAATGGCCTGGATGCATGCACACATTTCGCACCAAGGCAATTGCGGGGAGGGACCTGCGGCTCTTTGGGGTTCAGGGAGTGGGAAGAAGAGGGGGGCGACGGAAGAGGGACGGTGGGGGGATAGGAGGGAGAGGCTGGTGGTCAGGAGTGGAGCGCCAGGGTGGTCTGGGACTGGGCAGTGGGCCCCCTGAGCTCTCTAAGGACTGCTAGTCCCAACATCTGGCTCCCTACAAGGGACGGTCCTCATGCCACTGGTGTCCCCAGGCCACCCTTCCTCACCAGGACGCCCAGCTCTCGCTTCACACCGGCACCAGCTGCCTCTCTGCCTCCACAGCCCCGAGAGCAGCCCCTTTCCCACTGACAGCATTGCTGTCTCTCCCGTCTGCCTTCTCCCCGGACTCTAAGCTCCTCAGGCATGGGAACTGAGTCAAACTCACTTTTGTTAGCCCAGCACTTAGCTTAGCACCAGACACGTATCAGGTCAGACCTGAGCCTCACCGGGGTCATCTGGAGGGCTTGTTAAAACATATTGTTGGGGGGCGCCTGGGTAGCTCAGTTGTTAAGCGTCTGCTTTCAGCTCAGGGCATGATCCCAGGGTCCTGGGATGGAGCCCCACATCGGGCTCCCTGCTCCCCTGGGTGCCTGCTTCTTCCTCTCTCACTCCCCTTGCTTGTGTTCCCTCTCTCGCTGGCTATCTCTCTCTCTCTCTCTCTGTCAAATAAACAAATAAAATCTTTAAAAAAAAAAAACATATTGTTGAGCTCCATCCCCGCGATTTCTGATGCTGCTATTCCCAGGACCAACTTTGAAAACCACTGCAAGAGATGCTTGCAAAAGGTGCTGTGCGAGGGGTGAACCACTCCAGATTCAACTTTTTTTTTGATAGCTGAATTTTTTTTTTAAAGATTTTATTTATTTATTTGACAGAGACACAGCGAGAACGCTGGGATCATGACCTGAGCCGAAGGCAGACGCTTAACGACTGAGCCACCCAGGCGCCCCACAGATTTGACTTTTTTTCCTGGGTTTTTACAGTCAGGCCCAGCTCCTCGCCTGCCTCCTCCCTGCCTTCCCTGCCCTCCAGGGCCCCTAGTATCAGTGCTCTCTCCCTATGCTCCTCTCAGTCCTGGGGATCAGGTGCATGTGCCCCATCCCTGCATACCCCTTGGCCGGCCAGAGCTGGGTCCTTCTGGGGAGAAGGGGGTCAGGGCCACGGCAACATTAATCCCTGAGCTGGTGAGGCAAACTCTCCACTAGGTGCTCCCATGCCCCCCCCCCCCCACAAAGGTCACCAGACCCACTGCAGCCTGAGGGAAAAGAGAGGGGCAGCACTGGGCTGTCCCCATACAGATACTGGGAACCCGGGAGCCCCCAACCCCCTGACTGGGGTCATCTTCCAGGAGGACTGAGTTTCCTGGATGGCCAAGAATTCAGATGGCCTGACTCGGCATCTGGGGCTCTTCCACTACCACAAGGTGACAGCAAGTGCTCACGGGACCAATTCATTACCACCCACGGCCAGCACAGAGGCAGGATGGTGGTCAGTGCTGGTTAGGAGGGGGAAAAGGGAAGTCCCCACGGTCAGCACCAAGGCCAGCAGCTTGAAGCAAGGAAGATGCTGGAGCCCTTAGGGTCCTCACGCTGCACAATCCCAGGGGGCACCATCCACATTGTAATCCACGTGAATAGTAACCTCTGGAGTTGTGCCGTTCACACCCTGTGCAATGTTATGCAACAGTTGGTCCTACCAATCCTGAAATATTTCCTCATTTGCTATTCCCTGAATACCTACTATGTACCCAGTAGGTGTTCTGGCGGGTAGCCAGAAGATGGTCTATCCTCTGGGGGCTCTTTGGGGAAAGGCCAGCTACAGCCTGCGGTGAGAAGAGTGCTTGCACAAGGGCATGCCCAGGCGCTGTGGGAGCCAGGGAGTGGCTTATCTCTACCCAGCGAGGTCAGGGCGCTGGCATGTGGGGGCAGCCAGCTCCCTATGGGCTGGTTAATCCAGCCAGGCTGGAGGCTATCAGGCGGCGGCTGCTGAATCTGCAGTCTCAGCGTCTGTGCTTGGGTGCCTTCTTGCTTTCCAGGGACACCTGCAGCCACAAAGCCCAGGGCCAGATGGGTCTCATGGGCTGTGGCGGCCTCTGACCCCCCTCCCCTCGCCATGGTGTAGGATTGCAGAATCAGGGGTCAGAGCCCCCTATTCCTGGGCAGAAGGTATGGAGGCAGAGAAAGGGGCAGAAGCAGCCAAGACAAACCAGGGCAGCACCAGGGGCTTTTGCCAAGGAACTCAGCCTGCCTCACTGGCCTGGTTCCTGGGCCTGGTTGGGGATGCATGCTTCCCCTGCCTTGCCCAGCCGATGGGCCGCTTTTCCAAAGAAGCCTCTGAGAGGCCCTCCCGGGCCCTCCGTAGCATCTTCCTCTGGCCTCCGAGGGACACTGGAAGTCATCCTCTACTCTCCAAATGATCTGTGTGGGTAGGGTCATGTACTGACTTCCCACCCACACGCCATGGGCTAGCTCCATGCAGACCTCTCTGACTTTTGCAAGAATCCCTTAGAGTTCAAAAGGCTGGTCCCGGCAGCCCTGGGAGACCTCCTGACTTCCTCCCAGACCCTTAAAACAGAGGGGATCTTACACTCCTGGCCTCACTTTGCATTTGGCATGTGACCATTGACAGCACACGCTGGATTGCTCTTCTGTCTACACGGGCCACTTAGTACTCATTTCTGTGTTGGAAGCACCTAGCCTGGGGCCTGGCACTGACTAGGTGCTCAGTGAATGGTTGTGGCTTGAACGACTTAATGGCTAGTTTCTGTGCCTAAGGGCAGAGCGTACTTAGGAGTCCTGGCTGTTCTCCTCAGAACCTAATGGGCCCTCTTACACTCGGTGGTGATTAAACACTACTAGGACTTTCTAAACCCTACCCCACAGCCTGATTGTGTTGTTAGACCTGGCCAGGCATTTCACTATTTGATACACTTAATCACACAGAAGATTTATGCACAGATGAGTTTAAACACTGAAAATAAACAGAAAAACACAGAGACTCATGCAGCTCTGGCCAAAGTGGAAAATCAAACACCAGCTGTGATACCTATCAGGGTACAGCCTGCTATGCGGGTACCCACGGAGGAGGGCTTCAGGGATGCTGGGTCAATGGCTCCAGGGCTTGTGGTCTTCTGAACTCGGGGGGGGGGGTTGGGGGGGGGGACAACCATCTGAAATGGTCCATGAGGCCCCGTTGTGGCCATAACACCCAGACCGCATGCTTTTTTCTGCTCTGGACACAGAATTAATCTTTTTGCCTGGAAGGCCCCTTCCCCCCAAATGATAAAATTCAAGGTCCCGCAGAAAGGCTACCTTTTCTGTGAAGCCCTCACAGTACTTCTTCGAGACAGACTTAACCCCACCACCCCCACCCCGGTCCTCTGGACTCGGCGGCACAGGTACCAGGATGGGACCAGCATACAATGGTGGGTACTTTCTCTTAGAGGTCCAAGGGGTGGATGGTGGTGAGGTCCCTGATCCCCCCTAGTCTCCATCACCCCGCCCCAGGTGCTACTGTTGACATTAAAACCAATACTCTTTGATATAAATAATTCACATTTCCCAGGCCGATAAAAGGAATAACAGCTTCTGTAAAACCTTTCCCGTTGTATGAATCTGAAAGAAACAATTCAAGTAAAAAGCTGGCTACTGGCTATGCAAAGAGAAGCAGCTTAAAGGAAGTCCCCTGGTTCCCCCTTCCCTCCACATGACTGCCCCTAAAGCCACATCATGTAGAAATTCTGGGCCTCCCCGGGGCTGTGAGGTCCGCCCTCCTACAGGGGCAGCTGGGCGGCCACATCCCAGCACCTAGACAGTGCCTGACCGGTGGCACATGCGCAGTCTTCGAAGAGCAGTGACTGGGAGGCGTGGCCAGACTCACACTATGGAGATCCTGACCGTGGACTTGCACGCTCGGGATGTGGCCTGGGGAAGGCTATCGTTACTTCCATTTTACAGATGAGAAAACTGAGGTCCAGTTAGGACTTCCGTAAGGTCCCCAAGTTGGCTCTGGCCCTAGTCCCATCCAGTTCCAGCATTCCAGCTGCCTCCAGGGTGCTGAGGGCGGGCAGCTCGTTGCTGTGGGTATGAGTAATAGCCGGTCACCTGGTCACATGCGGCTCTGGGGTGGTCTGCTCCCCTCTGCCCCGCTTTCCCTCGGCCCTGCTGAGCCGCCCAAACTCAAACTTTCCAGCCTCTCATTCTCAGCTATTTCTGCAAATCCGGGGCCGCCCTCTATCCTAGATTCCAAACCACAGCAGCACGGGTCCCAGGCCCGCCCTATCTCCAGCTGAGGGTTCAGGGGGCAAGAGGAAGGTTCCATTAGAGTCCATGCACCCAGCCCTCTGATCCCTCACAGGCTGACCTGACGGGGGACAGGATAGAGGATGCTAGTCTCAAATCTGGGTTTAAAAGCTGGGTTACAGCCACACACATCTTAATTGGTGCATTTCTATTTTCTCTGTGGGCATTTTCCCTTTCTGATGGACTCTTACAAACATTTTACTGTTATATTTCTTGTAATACTGCCTGGAATCGTTATTTAGACATCATAAAAAAATCATTATGTTTTTAAAAGAAAGGAAGAATTCCTACAAAAGAGAACACAAAAAGCTTGGGCAAACACACAAACACACACAAGCCGACGCACACACAAGTACCCACACATGCAAGTGTAGCGGGACAGAAAAGAGAGGTCTAGCACTACACCACTTTGCAAAATACAGTGAATGAATAATTTATAGGGCTCTTTACAAACATCTACATTTTTTAATCATTCTAGAAAAATCCGGTTCGATTACTTACAGCAGCAGGTCTGTGCTACACCAACCCAGAAATGGTGACCAATAAGTAAAATTTACAATTCCCAATGGTCAAGCCTTCCACAGACCTGCATCGTAAACATTAACATCTTTTTTTTTAATACACCAGAACCCACAAAGCCGTTGCTCTCACTCACCGAAAGCACCGTGTGCCATAAATCCTCGAACCCTTTACTTTGCAAAAGGTTCCCGACTTAATGTACAGATGATCATATTTCCCACTTTACTTTGGCAAGCACTCCATTACACCGCGCTCTTTGCTGCCAGTTCCAAAGTAGGGGTGCCTGCACCCCAGCCACGATGCTCTAGTTCTTCGGACTCCCCAAGATGCTGGGGCGCACGGAAGCAGGCCAGGGGATGGCGGCATTGGTGGGAGAGGCTCACATGCCCCCCCACCGGGGCTGTCGTGGATCTGTGCCCTCCCCAGACTTACCGACGGCGGGCTGCTGTGACATCTGGCCGACACCAGCGTCTGAAGCATGAGTCCCCTCGACAACCCCAATGTGATCCCGGCCTCTGTGTCTTGCTCGGGGCTCCCTCTGATGTGTGGGCAGCCTGACTCTGTCTTTGAAGTCAGGGCTCAGGCTGACCCTCAGGAGCGAGGGACCCGCCAGGCGTGGGTAGCTGGGCTGCTGCCCCCTCAGCCTACACTCTAGCTTCTGGCCCCAGGGACCAGCTGCTGGACCGGGAGCGGTGACTGATGCTCGGTTACAGAGAGCCGTTCTGGTTGACACTTCCTGTTTGGGGAGGAAACCTCACTGGTGCTAATGAGTGGCTCAGACTCCCAGGAACGGAGGCAGGACAGCCAGCAAAACCCAGGACGCATAAAGTGAATAAATGTCATCCAGGGCAGGGCGGAGGCTGCCTCCCCACGTGTGTGTGTGTGTGTGTGTGTGTGTGTGTGTGTGTGAGAGAGAGAGAGAGAGAGAGAGAGAGAGAGAGAGAAAGGGAGAGAGAGAGAGAGAGGTGTGTTTACTCTTCGGGTTACAAAACCAAACATAATGGCTGCAGAAAGTGGCAATTTATCAATGGCTGTGGGGGCGATTTATTGCAATCACCGTGGCTGTCATCGGCTTCGTGATCATTTGCCCGGCATTTTTGTGCCAACAAAGGCTTTGTGGTCGTCTTTATTTGCTAGTCGGTGCCCACAGTAAGGAGAAAGACAGACAGGAGGACCCACAGACAGAAGACAACCCTGTCACGAGGGCGAAGCCTGGATGGGCGTGTGCCTGCCTGCTGCCGACAGCTTTTCTAGTGACCCTGGAGGCCACGCTGGCAGCCCAAAGGGAGGCCAGAGGTTTGGAGGCTTTTTTTAAACCACTGAAGTTAATTATACCATGTCCAGTCTTAGGACAAGTATATTCAACTGTTTTCAGCTTGTTTGAAAACCGGTGATCTCGGAAAATGGTAGTTTTGAGTAACCCTGTGCATTTCGAGAACCAGAATACACCGCACGGGGCTCTGGGCAGGTTCACTCTGTTGTTACAAGGGGCAGAACAGGGCCTGCATGGTCGTCTGACCGCTGAGCCCATGTCCTGTCTCTTCTGCCGGAGAGAGACCTCCCGTGGGCAGGGGTACTCTTGAATCCCCTGAGGCCGGCAGAGGCCACTGCACATAGAGGGCAGTGTGACCTCGAGCAGATGCCTTTCCTTCTCTGTTCTGATGACCCAGTTAAACAGGGAACTTGAAAGCCGCCAAAAGCACATCTTTGGACCGCTTTGGTTCACACAGTGCTGCGCTTTGCTGTGGACACCTCACTGCCTGCTGTCCTGGTATCTTCTCCCTCTGCTACCGGCTGGTACTTTGTATCATCACTCAGCTTCCCAGTGGGACTACAGGCTCCCCAAAGGCAGGGACCTGGTGCCCTGCACCCCTAGGCATCTCCACAGCCCTGCTCATGGTATTCAGCTCACTGGGACACCCGTAGGTGCCTCTGGGGCCCACGGGCACTCAGACAGTGCCCTCAAACAGTAACAGACATGGGATCCCGGCGGAGCTTAGGCTGCAGGTTTCCAGGCAGCCCCAGAGCCCCCCAGAGCCTCTGATTCAGTAGCTGGGATGGACTCAGCATTCTCTGTCCCTATCAAAGCTTCTGGGTGGTCTCCCATCCCCTTGGAGAAGCTGTCCTGTCAGGACCTCTTTCTCTTTCTTTCTTTCTTTCTTTCTTTCTTTCTTTCTTTCTTTCTTTCTTTCTTTCTTTCTTTCTTCCTTCCTTCCTTCCTTCCTTCCTTCCTTCCTTCTTTCCTTCCTTTCTTTCTTTTCTCTTTCTTTCAAGATTTTATTTATTCATTTGTCAGTGAGAATGTGCACAAGCAGGGGGAGTGGCAGGCAGAGAGAGAGGGAGAAGCAGGCTCCCAGCTGAGCAGGGAGCCCTGGGGCTCGATCCCAGGACCCTGAGATCATGATCTGAGCTGAAGGCAGCCGCTTAACTGACTGAGCCACCCAGGCGTCCCAGGACTTCACCCTTTCTCATGAAAGCGAACCCTCCAGGTATGAGTGGACAGGGGTGCGCCCATGTCCAGGTCGGCTGTGATCCCCCGTGTTCTGGGGTTTTCAATGAGCCCTCAGCTGTGCACTGAGCTCCTCCTCTCCCTTCGCCACACACAGCCATGCTAGATCAGAACATTCAAGAAGAACTGTAGCAAAGGTTATAGGAGGACAGGCGGGCCCAACAGGCGACACACAACAGATTATTGTCAGCCCTCCAATCCAGGAACACCGGGAGGGCAGGGCTTTCCTGGATAGAAGTCCCCAACTCCTAACACAATCCTTGGCTGCCCCGCCCAGCACAAGTTCTCTTCCTTCCCTTCCAGTTCTGGGCACCGCCTTATTCCTGGCCAGCCTGAAGCCACCTGCAGCGACTAACCACCGGGGGGGCCTTGTTCCACCTCTTGGCCCACCTCTCGTCGGGGCTGATTCACTGGACAGTGGTGACCAGCTTCCCCACCCTGGCCCACCATGGCCCATGTACAGGCCTGGCTGGTCACCGTGCCCTAGCTCAGGCCCCTCGCATTCCAAAAGGCCACCTTAGCGATGCGGTGGGTCACCCTATCTTGGCGCACGCTGCATCCGTAGGGCCCATGTCACACCCAACCCCTCCCGCTGTGTTCCCTGAATGATTCCCCTTCAGAGAGACCCTCACCCCGGCTGCCGGGCAAGCTGGCACCTCCCGACCCCACCCTCCCCACAGCCTGACGGCCATACCACAAACAGCAGATGTTACAGTCAGGGGTCATCCAGCACAGACACCCCGCACACCAGCTTTCGGAGACCTGCTGTCCCCCAGGAACGGAGACCACCCGTCCACCAGTCCCCAAATGCCTTTACATTTCCCTGGGACTGCATTTATCATCTTGGGGCTGTATCTTGTAATTTCCTCATCTGATAGATCTGGAAGGCTTAAGAATGTGTTTGCTTACATCCCACCTGGCTCCCAGGAAGAGGGACAGAGAGGTAGGAAGGAGTTACTGTCTGACTGCAGGACAGTTAGCGCCTACCTGTTACACTGGACAGCTGGCGGGCCCAGCTGCAGACGGCAGGAGGAGGAAGTGAGAATTCTGTAGTTGAATGGTTGAAAACCACCTAGAGTGGCCCATCCCCACCCCTTAATTCCCCTCTCCAACTTCCGTAACTCCGCGGTCTCCTGGATTGGGGCTGGGCTGGCAAGGACAGAATATGAGTGGAAAAAAGAGGCACACACCCCTCCAACCCCCAGGAGGGAAGAAAAGAGACAGCTTGAACTTCAGTTTTAACAACGGCTTAAAATGGGGCACCTGGGTGGCACAGCGGTTAAGCGTCTGCCTTCAGCTCAGGGCGTGATCCCGGCGTTCTGGGATCGAGCCCCACATCAGGCTCCTCCGCTATGAGCCTGTTTCTTCCTCTCCCACTCCCCCTGCTTGTGATCCCTCTCTCGCTGGCTGTCTCTATCTCTGTCGAATAAATAAATAAAATCTTTTTTAAAAAAAAAAACGGCTTAAAAAGGCAAGCTTCCTTGTTTTGAATCAAGAGGCGCATTCTCGGTCCAGATGCTAGAAAGCAATTTCATGGAGTGCTCGTCTGACCCAGCCTGGCCCACCCCGCCAAGGAAGTCGTAGCCACTACACTGGTGGGGAGGGTAAGAAGGGGTAGATCTAGCCTCAGGGGGCCCGGACATCACTGCGTCGCCTGCTTCCCTGGCCCTTCCCAATGCACCTGAAAAATCACCCTGGCCACTGAGGTCTTCTTTTGCAGGCTGGCCAGGGAACGCAGCAGGAGCACAGACTTTTCTCCCAGTCTGGAAGGCATTGGCCAGGAAAACAAGCAGGGAGCCCCGAGGCCTGGGCCCACGGCCAGCTCTGCAACGGAGAAGAAGCCACTCTCTGCCTTAGCTACCTTCTCTAGGGAACTGAGGGGCTTAGACTAGAAGAGCCATGAGCCTAGAAGGTCCCCAGCTGATTAGCACTCAAATCCCGGGGGAAGAGGGAGGGCTCTGATATTTAATTTATTGCACTCCTAAAACTCAGCCCTTCACACAGCTAATCCCCCCAGCGGGCGTTACTGTCACTGTTTTATAGAGATTTCAGGTGCAGCGTCCTTAGCAAGGTTTTACAGATGAAGAAGTGAGTGCAGAGTTGAGGACTTGGTCAAGGTCACATGGGAAAGAGCTGAGGTTCCGACCCGGTTCCATCGGACTGCGAAGCCAGGGGCCCTCACCTCCTCAGGCAGCTCCCTGCAGCTTTGCACTATCGTCATGAACTCTCACTTTTTAACTATCTGGAGCCCTGCCCAATACTCTGATGAGCACAAGGAGGGAAGGGCCACGGGGCAAGGACAGGAAACATGAACTGGAGAGCAATGTCCCTGTTTGGCATCTCTAGGCTGGAGAGGGCACACCTGTGGTCCTAGAGTGCCCGCAGGTCCTGGGGAACTCAGCAGGCTTGGGACTGGCTGTCTGACCCTCTAGTGAACAGATGGCCTGGCCTGAGCTCCTGGCCGGCTCTGAGGCCTTCCTTCCAGGTTGCCTGGCTGAGGCCACCAGCCCATCATTCAAGGCCTCCTCCAGGAAATCTTCTGTACCCTAGTGATGCCCCCTGACCCACTACGGCCATTTATCCATCAGACGATGACCAAGCACTTGCTCCAAGCTGTCCTCGCACCCCCCCTCCCCCCATCCCTGTGGGCCTAGGAGGGATAGCGACAGGCACAGAGATGAGTAAGACGGTCTTAGCCCTCCAAGTGCTCCTGGCTGGTGTGGGGGGTGGGCGGCGCGGCGGGTGGGGGAAGGCTCACGGAGACTCAGATTCAGCCAGCCATGGGTAGGATCTAGGCATCTGTATTTTTAACAAACCATGCAGGTGACAGAAGGGACACCCATGTGAGATTCTTTGGTCTTGTGGATATCCTGGACCCCCACATTGCATTCTCTGGGCTACCACCTCTGAGAACATGTCCTGTCTGTCCCACCAGCAGGCTCCTCTGGGCTCCCAAGTCTCATGAATCTGGGCACAACTCCCTAGTTCGGCAACTTGCTACCTGTGTATCTTTGCCAAATACCCAGGCTTTCTGAGGCTCAGTTTCCCCATCTGTAACGAGACGATAGCGGTGCCTTCCTGCCCTGAGGATTAACTGGGACAGTGTGTGCAAAGCAAGCTGCCTGGCACAGATAAATGCACAATAAATGTCTGCTATTAATTATATCATCACTGCACTCCGATGGACAGAAATACTTCCCTGGGGCTATTTCCAGAACCCCACTTCTGGAGCCTGTTTCAGACGCGGCCCTGGACACCTGGGAGGCCTTTCGGTGCCCTCTGCCAGGGCTCCAGCAGGACCTGCCCGCATTTTCTCCCTGGTTTCGGCCTCTTGGCCCCTAAAACGACATTCGCTCAGCTCCTTCCCCTTCATCTACCCTGACTGCCCAAAGTTCCAACCACACCCCTGTGGGCAACCTTGACCCCAAATTTCGGGGAAATGGTCAGGAGGGTTAAGTTTGCCAGGCAAGAGTTCGGGGGGCTGGGGCGGGCAATGGTCAGCCTGGCCTCTTCCAGTTCAAGGTCGGGCGCCCCCGCCCTTGTCGCGGGCTCTGCTGGGGCTGCCAAGCGGCTGGGAGGCCTGACGGTAAGGTCCCGCCCCCCCCTCCACCCCGCTCCCCGCCCTCCCCGGAGACGGGCGTGCCGTGCCGGAGCCTCGGGGACCCGGGACCCGTGCCCTCGGCGGGTCGGCAAGGCTGCAGCCTCGGTCCGAGACGCCCGCTCTCCCTGGTCCCGCCCCGCGCAGGGCGCCCCCGGCCCTGCCTCCCGGCACCGCGCACGCGGCCGGCGTCCCCGGGGAAGGCAGGCGCGCAGAGTGGGCGACCGGGGATCCGGGTTCTCTGCCGCTGGGCGCACGTGGCTCGATCCCCGCGGCCCCGGTCGCCTGCAGACGCGTGGCGGCGCCGGGCCTCGGAGCGGCGGTGGCGTGGGGGCACAGCGGGGTAGCCGCCGGGGCGGGGGTCCCGGGCGGGGCGCAGCCCATAGCCCCACGGCGACGCGGCGGAGGGGTCACTCACCAGTCCGGCCCGCCGCTCAGAGCCGCGGCGGCGGCTGAAGGTCCGCGTTGGAGGCGGTGGCCGGGTCCCGAGGCTCCTCCTCTCCCAGCGCCCCGCCCGCCCGCCCGCGGGGACGGACCTGCGGGGGAGGTGGCCGCCCGCCAGCCCGCCGCAGCTTATCCGCCTCGGCCACCTCCCCCCGGACTGCAATCGGGGAGCTGCAGGGTCCCCCATCCCCGCCTGGCCCTGCAGCCCCGGCGGCGGCGACCGACGACCCTCCGCCCCAGGCCCGACGTTCAGAGCCAGCCCGCCCACTTCCTGATCCGCGTCCCCTCCTCCAACCCGGGTTGAAGTGTGCAGAACTCTGGGCCCGCCACTTAGCTGGGACAATGAGGGCGTGGAGGCCAGGGTGACTTCCTTAATCTGAGGGACAACCTCAAATCCACTGCCATTTTATCACCAAGGGTAAGCGGTAGGTCCGGTTTGCACGGATGGTTAAGAGGCCAAGGTGTCAGACTGGATACTGCTTCCTTCTTTTCTGCGGCAGGAGCAGCAGGCAACAGAGGCCCCTTCTCAACAAGGCAGCATCCCTGGCACTATGGTCCTGCTACTTTCTGTCCCTTGTCCACGCATCGGGTAAACCTTTGATCCTTGCCCATAATTCTCAGGTTGGAGGCCTGGGAGCTGGTGGAGGGCTCTTGGGAAGAGCTGCTGGGGACAATGGAGCTTGCCTTCCTGTCTAGATTTCCTAGGCCCCCAACACTGCCTGCTGCCCTTCCTTGCCCCATGCGGGTGGCATCACAGCACAGCAGTGAGGTGAGAATATGTTTGGGGTGTCTTTCTAGAAGTGTGTGTGCCCATCTGAAGCCCTTTCTCACCTACAACCTCACAGCAAGTGCTGCTGAGTTTTTCCCCTCCCTTTACAGGTGAGGAGGGGCTCTGGTTCGGTGGGCCACCGTTGGCATTAAGGTCCCTCATCTTCTGGGAGACTGACTGGAAGTTTCCAGACCCTTGGACTCCATCTAGGAAATGCCTGGGGGGCATATTCCACCAGCCCCCGATGAGGAGTTTCAGACTATTCTAGGGAGCCCAGCTGGGCAGGGGAGATAAACCCTAGGGAGGGGTTAGCTGAGCCCTGAGGCCAGACTCAGGGGACTGGGCCCTACAAATGGACCCCAAAGAGCACAATAGGGGGTGAGGAGGCAGAGTTCTGACCTTGTCCCGTGGTGGTGGGGTTGCTGCTGTGGAGGGTCTCTTCTCCCCACTCCTACCCTGCCCCCCTGAGATCCACCCATGAACCCTATGCTTGCTCACCTCCACAGGTTTCCTCCTGCCTAGAATACCCTCTGTCCCCAGCTCTCTGCTGCCAGGCCCCAAGGCCCAGCTCCTCTCCTACTTCCTTTTGTTCCATTCTGCCCCAGGGCAACACCCTCTCTGAGCTCCCCACTCAGGGAATCCTGCCATACCACACAACGTTCCACGGGTCAGGGTCCCAGGTGCCCAATGCCTGGTCCCTGCCCTTGGATGATGGGTTGCTGCCGCAGTGGGTTGTAAATTTTAGGAAGACAAGAACTAGTTGCTAGCACCCTTGGGTGCCCCCCACCACACTGGGTGCTCTTTAAATATCTCTGGCTGATGGTGATCTCTGAGCATCCTTCCTGCAATGCTAGCGAGCAGCACAAGGAGACTGAGCTTGAGAAATGGAGGCACTGAGAGGTCTTCCAGCCTTCTTGAAAGGACCCTTGGATCCATCTAGCATCCTTCCAGAGAGACCTGCTGGGCCTCTTCGTGGGGCTCCCCATGAGATGCAGAGAGAGAGATGAAGGCTGGCCTGACTATAGAGGGAGGAACGTCCTAAGGGGAGCATGAACTTCTGCAAGAGAACATCCAGGGGCCCGAAGGAGACAGGGAGGGAGATCGCTGAATGCCCTGCTGAAGGCCAAGAACTTAAGTGGACAGAGCACCACGTACTGCATTGGCCTTGTCGCTTTGCTGGTCTGTTGTCCCCCAGGATTGGGAGAAGCCTATCTGGCATGGGGTCTGGTGTGGGTGAGGGCTCAGGAAATGTTTCCTGAATCCTTTGAGGGCCAGGCTTTTGGAAGCAGAGGAGCTCTGTCCTGATCTAGGGGGGAGGACAGTGCATTGACATTGGCTAAACAGCATCTGTGTGCCAGCCTCATGTCTGATCGGGCCAAGGGCAGGGCAGTCAGAGGCATCCTCTCAAGATGTTTGGTAGATCGTGTTACTTCTCCTCTCCAACCCCCTCCCGCCCCATCCTCCCCTGCTGGCCTCCTCTCTTTCCCTCATATAGATTAGGCAGGGTCCTCAGGCCACAGCCCTTGCTGTTTCCCTCTGCCTGGGCCCTCGGCGTCCCTGTGGCCTTCCCTTCTCCTTCGGGTCCTTGCTGAAATATCGTCATCTCTGGGAGACCCACCCCATCATCCCCCATCCCTCATCCAGGTACCTATGTCCTATTTCTTTTCTGCTTTTTAAAGGCGTTTCTTTCCTACCATGCCATAAAACACACTTTTCCCTTTTGTTGCATATTAACTGTCGGCTCCCCCAGGGCTGGGAGTTAGCTCTGCGTCGTTCGCTTCTGTATTCCCAGTGCCCAGAGCAGGGCCTGGCACACAGTTGAGTGAATGTACCCCATACTTACCCTACCTCCTTCAGCATCTCTGGGAAGCTTCCCCCATGGCTCTTCACCACCTCTGCTACCCTTGCTCACCTGCCCCAGAGCCAGCGTGGTGCTGGGACAGAGGAAGTGCCCGGTACACGCTCTGCTGGCTGTCTGGGCCTAGAGATGCTGAATATTCTGTTTACAAAGCCCCTGGTGTCAGCCTCCTGAGATTGCCCTTTTCTCTGAAGACAGGGCAGCCCTTTGGCTAGGAAGACAAGAGCGTCCTGGAAGAGAATCTGGGTTCACCTCCTTCTTGGGCCAGAGAGGAGAAGAACGTTGTGCACTCTCAGCTTCTTGGATCGATCCGGCATTTATAGGCTAAGACAGAGCACATCATTTCACAGAATAAACCCCTAATTGACCATGAGGAGACGGCCCCGAGAAGCCACGTGTGCTGTGTACACTGGTGGCTGGGAGCCAGGCCTCCTGGATCCGGTGCTGCTGGGCTGGCCTTCCAGCCCCAGGGAAGGGGCTCCAGGCCTCTGGGCCCCCAGGAGCTGCTCCCTCTCGTGAGGGAGGGAACGAGGCTGCAATTCAGGGTGGTGATCTGGGCAAATGGAGGAATTTCTCGGCCACAGTGTGACCCACCGGGTAAAACCATGTAGGAACCACCCAGAGCTGAGGTAGCGACGGACGGTGGGAACAGTTTGTGAGGAAGAGCCACCGAATGGGGAGACAAGCTGGCAAAAGTGTGCTTGGGGCCTGGGATTGAAGTTTACAAACTGTCTCCACTTGGCACCTCACCTCGAGCCAGTATTGTATGACATGATAAGGGGTGGCTTCCAGGGCACTGGGACCCCCACCCCCGCACCTCAGAGCTCAGCACTCGGGCATAAGGCTGCCGTTCTTCTAGTCCTCTGTGGAAACATGAGCCCTCCCGAGAGGAAAAGCTCTGTGAGCTTGGTGGAATGAACTGTGCCTCCCCAGGAGATTTAACTGCGGCCGGCACGAGAGTGTGGAGAAGGTTCTAAAGGCAAGCCCTAAAAGGGGAGTGTGGGTAATGGACGGGGGATGGGGTGGGTAGGAGCAACCACTCCTCTAAGGGCTCTCACTAGCACATAGTAGGTGCTTAACTCTTTGTGTAACATCAAGTGTCCTGGCTTGTGACTAGACCGCCGGTGGCCGATGAGAATGTAGGAAGCTGGCCCAGTACGTCCAGGGAACATTCAGTGAGCCCAGAAGCGGGTCCTCCCTGTTGGGCTATGGTAGCATTACGTTCCCTTTCAGCTGGGGGCGTTTGCCAAGGCACACGACTGGAGAAGCCTGGGTTTTAATCTCTTGCTCCAAAGGCGGTGCTTGTGGTGGCCTCAGGGAGGGTTTAGAATCACAGAGTCTTGGCCCCGCCCCAGGTGTCCTGGATCAGAGGCGCATTTTCACAAGATCCGCCAGAGATTCTGTGCACGTTCAAGTTTGAGAAGCCCTGGTCTACCGTACACATGAAAGCAGCGACCCCTTGAACACCTGGGCCACGGCTGACGATGGGGAGTCTATACCAGGCCACACACAGCCTCCCTGGGTGGCACTTTAATACTGTGCCCCTTGCTTTCTCAGGGTTCTTATGAGCCAACGGGCCTGACCTAGTCTGCTTCCGAATCTTTATAAATAGGGAGTAAGTGACTCTGTCCTTCCCAACACTCAATGCCTATTATACAAAGCTCCAAGAAGAAAGATGGAATATTAGTATGCTTCCTCCTTTCCAGTCACTGATCTTGTTTCTCTTTTTACCCTGGTGACTAGGATACTCAGCCCCATAGTCGTGATTCTGTGATCCTTATTGAAGATATTTAAGTTCTACTTTATTTTCCCCTAGCGCATGATTCTTTTTGGTGTCAAGTTTACCATAAGCCTTGTCGTTAAACTTTCACCATAAGCTATCGTAAGTTGCTTTTGGAAAAACCAGTTGTGTAAGCAAACTAAATAGGAAACGTCTGCGTGCGACCGTGGCCAGTCCTCTCTTCCCCCTCGGCGGCCATCACCCTTTCCTGGCAAGAGCAGGGTCGTGGCACGTCCTCTGCTGGAATTTGGAGAAGGATGTGCCTTGCACTTCAGCCAGGCCTCCCTGAGGAAAGGAAATCCAGCCAGCTAGGGGGTCACATGGGGGGAGATAGTGATAAGGTGCTCACACCGTGCCCCTCCCTGCTTCTTCTCCGTCCATCCGCACGTCCGTCTCACCTGATGGGGAGTGCGAGGTACTGTCCTTCATGCCAGGGGACTCCCTGCAGCCTGGGGTGGAGGGATCCCATTCACCGGAGGCCTCCGCCATCTCTCCACGTGCTCCCCCTTCTGCCGGGTGCTGTGCGCCCGGCTCTCTCCGGGCAGGGGGCGGGTGGAGAACAGAGTCAGCTGAGGCTGCTCACGCCTCCTGACTCCTCGGGACGGACAGATGGCAGTCACAGCTCTGCGGGGCAGAGGTGGGGTCACTGACCTCGGGCTCATCTACAAACACACTGTGGTAAGCACTGAGATAAGCCCTCCCCCTCCCCCTCCCCCCACCCACCCTGGGTTTCAACCTGCTCCCTTCTGTTTCAGGAGTCTTGGCTCTCCAGGGAAGGTGAGGGAAGGCAAGTGACATTTGTTGAGGGCCCACCTTGAGGCCAGCACTGTGCCACGTTTCAATCACCCCACATAAGCCTCACTGGCCCCCGCCAGGTGAATGGGATCGGCTCCATTCTTCAGATGGGGACAGTGACCTGCTTGGCCTCGTGCACTGAGGAAATGACAGAGGCCTGACTCCTGGATCTTTCCACTACCTTTGCCTCACTAAGTGGAAGGCTCCTGTGGACAGTGGCCAGCACATCCTTGGTGACCCCCATTAGCGCCCAAGACTGGGGCCAATGTGGTGGGGGGTCAGAACAGGGACAGTCTGTGTGGTGTGACCAGAGGGGACATGAGCCACGGAGTGGGGTTCTGTCCCCAACACTCCTCCCGGTGTGCCTAGGTGAGTTTCCAGCAGTTTCCTGCAGCTGTCCCCAGCCTCCACGGAGCCTCCTCCGTGCAGCTCCACGACTCTGTCCCCCTGAGGTTTGCAGAGCCTGGAGCAGGTCTGTGGAGGGCCAGGTAGGCCGCCCAGAGCCTGCTTCTCTCTGGTGTGCCGCTGGTTTCACTGGCATGCACGCGAGTTCTGTCATCATCCTCAGAGCCACCTTCGAATGTTCGCTGGGCCCTGGCAAGAAAGGATAAGGTGGATGATGGCCCAGGAGTGGCGATCTGTGCCAAAGGCCAGGAGCCCCAGTCAGCCGGGCACGGGGTCTCCTAGGAGGAGGAGGGGCCTGGGCTTGGTCTCCGGAGGCATCTGTAGGGTGAAGAAACACACTGCCCTGGGTTCAAATGTGGTCTCCCCACAGAACCTCAATCCCCTCCGCTGTAGTCTGAGAGAATAAACCAACTCAGGTGGCGTGAGAATTAAGTGAGAAACTGCCAGGAAAGTGCCCGGCCCTTAGTGGGTATTCATGAAAATGCCGCCGGCCAATCTGAGAGCCAAAGAAAGTGTGTTCAGGGACGAAAGGCAGCCCACCGAAAAAGCCAGTTATGAGAAATATACTTGCTGGCAGGCCCCTTCTTCCCGCTTGGAAAAGTCTTCTTCCTTTGTCCTGCACCCTGATCTCCATCCTCTTCTCCTCGGAGAAGTGCTCGGGGAACTCTTTCTCCTCTGACTTCATGGCAAGGAACCAGTAAGCAATGAATGCCTACCATCCCTCCCGTATCCCCTGTCCCAGAAGATTTGACCATCAAATCTCCCCTTGCTGGGCCTCCCACTCCTGTCGGTCAACATATCGGTGAAATGGGGAGGATGAGGCAGAAGCAGTAAGCTAAGTACAGATGGTACTCATGTTAAGTCCTTACATCCCCTCACCTAGATTCCCTCGGCTGCTTGTCCTCTGCCACAGTCAATCCCCTGGGCCTAGGCCAAAGGTGGGACTGCAGACTGTAGGCCCTACCTACCCCCCTGGGTACACTCTGTCCCTTGGGCTGGCCTGGGCTGGAGGGCCTGATTTGGTGGCAGCAAGGTCCAGTCTCCCCTCCACTCTCCCATTCAGGGTCATAGTCTTTCCTGAAGTTCCAGAAACCCTTATTCCCCCAGGGTACAAGGGAGGATGAACCCCTGTCTTCCCACTTCTGCTCCAGACCCATCTGGCTGCTCTGATTCTGGAAGTTGTTCCGTGAGGCCTGCTGGCTCCTGGGCATGGTCTCCACTTTTGCTGGGTGCATGAGGGTGTCAGCCCCCCTGGGTTCTGGTTCCAGCTCTGCTGCAGCCACCATGACCTTGGCCAAGACCCTTCCCCTCCTCAGACCATTCCCCCAGAGGTAAAATCCAGTGGGTCGCAAAGGCCCCAAGGAGCCTGAGGTCTCTGCGGATGCCTTTGTGTGGTGAGGGCTTAGATCAAGGGTGGGGGTGTGTCCCACCCCTTATCTAGAGCAGGGGCCCTCTTGCCTATCTGTAGGTGGGATCAGGTTGACCATCCCTGTGTTAGACACCCCAAAAGTCCCCTTCACCTCTAGGACTCTCATTTGGTTGGATTAGAGCTCCTGAAGAGTAGGAGAGGACTGGAGGCGTCAAGACTGCCTTCCCCAGGAAACTGGAATTTCTGGTGGTGGCAGCCAAAGGCAGTAGGCAGTAGCTCCTGAGAAGGGTTCAGGGTCAGCAGGTGCTAGGGGAGGGGAGGTGCAGGCCCAGGGGAGACGGTGTGTGCGGGAAGAGGGGGGGATGGGGCAGGGGCTCTGGGTGCCCTTTTGACACTGAAGCCCCTGGGGCCATATCTCTCCTGGTGCCCTTTCCTGGAATGCAGTGATGCCTGAATGAAATAATTGGCTACAAGATACACGTATACAGTGCTTATGCAAATTTATGCAAACAACATGCAAATGTAGCTGGCCTTAGGCTGGGTGCCCTGGGATGGCGGCTGGTGGGGGATGGGGTGCCCCTGTCACTTCTGACTTTGCCTAAGGCCTCTGAGGACTTCACAGGGAGAGGCCCACCACTTTCCTTTTGCTCTGCACAGTCCCTTCTCAGCCGGCTTAGGCAGGAGACCAGCAACTATGGATCTGCTGCCACCCCCCCATGCCTAGGCCCTGCTGTGCAGAAGACACCAGGGGTACTGAAGGGACACCAGAGAGGTCGATTCCAGGCACAGATGGTCTGGTTTGGGTCAACGTCCTCATTCCATAGGAAAGGACAGTGAGTGTGTTTGGATAGTGCGGTGAATTTCCCTGGCACGTAGCTGGCTGTAGGAGAACCAGAATTCAGCCTGAGGCTGCCCCATGCTGACTCCGCGCCCTTTCCCCACGACTGCCAGCTCCAACACTGTGCCCCCCCGTAATTAAATGCCCTGCCGTGTGTGTGTGTGTGTGTGTGTGTGTGTGTGTGTGTGTGGTGTGGGCATGGGGCCGCATAGAGCCTGGGCCCCCTGCAGTGGGGCTCACGTCCACTTCACCTGTGAGCCCCGGGCCATCCCTCCATTCCCAGACCCAGGGCCTGGTGCTTGGCTGGTGCTCTGGAACTGTTCACACGAAGGACGGAAAGCGTGCCTTTAAGGTGCATACTTGTCACTCTTAAGTCAGCTAGCGTGCAGGCCAGACCATACACCTGGGTGGTTTTCTTGCTGTTGAGAATGGATGTTGTTATTAGCCGGTCATTCCCCTGGGGTGGGAAATGAGGGGACCTCAGCATTGGGCAAGGAGCTCCCTTCTGGGCCTGGAGAGCATTGGCCTGAAAACTCAGAGTTCCTACTGATCGAGCTGCAGCTCTCCCCCACCCCCTGGTCCACCCTTACATTCCAGGGAATCACGCTGGCACGGGCATGACGAGTGGAGTGGCAAGGTCCTCCCGAGGCTTGTGTGAGCCCAGAGTGCTGGACTTGGGTTAACTCCAAGCTTTGCAGGACATTTTGCCCAGAGACACTTGGGCCTGGTTGTGCTATGGGCCCCCGGGGATCCTGTTTCCCCTCAAGGGGGGGCATCAGTGGTTTCTGTGGACAGAGCCAGGCCTGCACAAGTGGGCTCATGGCCATCTCATGTGGTCATTGGCAGCGTGATGGCAAGACCAGATGCTGGAGGAAGGGCCTCACTCGGAAGCCCTTGCAGGTGGTCTTCTTCTGGGAAACACTCTAAAGAAATGGTGGTGGGGGTGGGGCAGGTAACTTTGGATAGACGGTGGTAGGGACTTACCATGATTTCAGCCTTGAAAGCAAGGGTGCTTTCTTTTGGGGGTCACAGGCCAATGGGCTTGGAGACCCACATACTCCAGCCCGGTCTCTGGCCTGGGGCCTGGCGAGGCAGAGCGTGGTGAAGACCCCCTGAGGCCAGTGTAGTGGTGGCAGAAGGAATAGACAGAGCTGCCTAGGGCCGGGCATCCTGACTGCGGCCCTGGTGACAGCGCAGAGTCTCCAGGCCCGGAAGGCCAGTTTCCTGTTCCCATCAACTTTGGAGCCCTGGGATGTCTTCCCAAGCCGCGTTTACTTCGGAATGTGACTGGTTCTCCAGGTGAAATAAGACACAACTTCTCACTTCCTCGGGCTTATCACGCAAGGACCAGGTACAATTACGGGTAAAATACGATGCCAGGCGCCACGGCAGAGGCCCAAGTCCTTGGCAGAGGACACTCGGGAGCCGATGGCCGTGTGGTGGGCCTGGCTGCGGGGCAGTGCCGGGCTTTCTGCCCAAGTAGGGCTGGGGCGGGGGAGGCCTGGGCACTTAGGCAGGGGTGGAGGCCCAGCACTGGTTTCCCAGACCATTAGCAAGACAAGCAGCTACTGAAAAATTCACCACAGGCCTCCGTAATGCACTTTGGAGGACAGCATCCCCTCAGGTGCTCAAATCAAGCTGTTGACCCGGGGCGGGGAGGGGGGCGGCGCAGAGGCAGTCAGGGCGTTTTGGAAAAGAGGAGAAGAAAAACAGAAGGAGTGTGCCCCACACCTCCCTCCTCGAGTATATTTGAGGCACTGACCCTGAGGGGCGTCTCTTGCATGGTCCCCACTTGAGTGTCCCCACCTTTGACCCTACTCCAAGGCTCTGCCCTCTCTCCTTGAGGGCGTCCCACTGTGGCGCATGCTCCGAAGACACGACCGTATTTCCTGCTCAGCCCCCAAAGGCGCTTTCTTGAGGCAGAAGCCTGGTCTTAAACACTCCTGCCCAGAGGTCCTACTTGGCCTGGGCAGGGGAGGATCCTGGGCAGCCCAGAAGACCCTGGAGTTCCTTCTGCCTGACCCTGGGCCCCCTCACCCGCCAGCGGCCCTCCAGATGTTGAATGCTCACTGGCTGGGGCGGGGCTCTCCGCCTTCATTGCCTCTGACGTCTTTGGCACCCTTCCGGGAAGGTCCTCCATCTGCCCATTTCTCAGGCAAGAACACTGATCCTCTAACAGTGGGAATCAAACCAAGTCATGTGGCGGACGGTGCTTTAGGGGCTGCCGAGCTCAGTGCGGTGTGAGTGGGAATCTGGCTTCCACCCTTTCTTGCTACGGGGAGGGCCCTTGAGGAGACTTCTTCCTGGCTCAAGGCATCGATTTCGGTTGGCGAATACTCATTTTCGAAAGCTTTTATTGGGTGGCTGACTTGTCACGTGGGTCTAAGGCAATAGCTTTCCGGCTTTTTCGCAGGGTTGTACAATCTGACCCAGTAGAGACCCACTTAAATATAGATTATAGATCCATAACTGAAACAAAAGCATTTAGAGACAAGGCTTACCTTTACAACATGGGATGATATCTGATATTTTGAATTTAATTCCATTCCATTTCATTAAAGAAAAAGCTTGTTGACCCAACCCTCTCAGAAAGGCATGCACTGAAATTGGCAAATGCTGGCTGGTGGCTATGTGCGCGGGGTCAGGACGTGGTGCCCCCAGCGAAAGGTGGTGGCTGTGTGGTGCGTGGTAGCCTTTCGGGATCCGTAAACTGGGGCCCCTGTACGTGAGAAGCAGATGGAGGGTGGTCTCCGCCACACACCCTCTTGAGCAGGTAGGTACTCGAGGCCGTGGCTGGGGTCGGAGGTAAGCTCTGCATCCTGCGGGGACCCCGGGGTCCCTAAAGGGCCCATACGCCTTTGACTTAATCATCATCATGCCCTCTCTGCTCCCATTTCCTGCTGCGAGCACTGAGGTTACAGCTGAAGACATTCACAGGCCTTCACAGCTTGGACATTCTGGGATGGCCCCAATTTAAACTTGGCTTCCTAGTCTATAAAATCCCGCTTCTTAAAGGCCAGAGCCATGGAGGGATGAGCCACCAGAGGCCGAGTGGGGGTAGCAGTACTGCAGGGGGAGCTGGGCGGCAGAGGAGGATAGGGAAAGGGGATGGTGGGAAAGGAGAGGGGCCTCTGGCTTCCCTTTATGGCTCTGAGCACTCTGGGAAGCTTTGCAGGTATAAAACCTGGGGGCTCAGGATGGGTCTCCATGATGCCTGCGATGCTCCTTTTTGCCAGGCCTTTTCCAACCCTTTGGATGTCAGCCTCCAGGATATAGGAACGCAGAAGCCACAGTTAAACACCCGTAAGCCGTAAGCTGGGGCCTGAGCTCTGCTCTTCTGAAAGCTCTTCACCACTTAGAGATTCCATTTCTTTCCTATTGGTACATGATGATGTTTCTTTAATGAGGAGAAGAAATACATTATTTTTGAAAACAGGCTATAATTTGAGCCACCTGGGCTAGGAGGAAGGCAGAACTTCTCTCAAAGAGACAGAGAGATCTGCTCCTTTGGGATGCCACCTTTAAGGCCCCAGTTCGCCACAAAAGGCAAACTCCCCTCTAATCCCTCACCTCACTGCGGGGGACAGAGGGACCAGACTCATGGGAGATAAATTGTCCTGCATTTTAAGTAACAGGGATTTTTGAATTTCAGGCAACCTGGAAGGGAAGAGTGTGAAGTCAGAGCTCCAGGCTGGATAGGAGGAAGATCTGGAAAGAAAGGGGTCCCTGAAACGGGGTGGGATCTAGGAGCTTCTTTCTAGAAACTGCACTGTGGGACATCCTGCTATAAGTTGTTCCAGCCCCACCCACATGTCAGTTATGCACCAGTGTTTCCAGACCTCAGTGAGTGCCTGTCTGGAACGCCTGCCTTGTCACTACTTTGAGGGGCATGCTTTTCGGAGGCTCAGAAAAGAGAGCAGGCTATGTTTGTCCCGGGGGCCAGACGACACACAAGCTGAGCTGAATAAGCCCCAGTAATGGCTGGGGGCAAGCTGCTGTGTGGACTGGCCAGGAAAACATGAGCCCCTGAACATTCAGGAAGCTCTGGTTCCAGAACATTCAGACAGCCCACCTCCGGCTTTGTGGCTGTCTCTCCAGTCAGACTTTCAGAAGCGGCCATATGCCTCTTGCTGCCTCCCACAGACTAGCCTGCCATTGTTCTTTGCTGAGTGTTTGCTAACTCTGCCTACGTCTTTTCTTTTTTAAAAAGATTTATTTATTTGAGAGAGAGAGAGAAAGCGCACACACATAGCATGAGGGGCAGAGGGAAAAGGAGAAAGAATCCCAAGCAGACTCTCCACTGAGTGTGAAGCCCGACATGGGGCCGATCTCGTGACCCTGAGATCACAACCTGAGCTGAAACCAAGAGTTGGGCACTTAACCGACTGTGCCACCCCGGCGCCCCTGCCTACGTATTTTCTTTAGACAGAGAAATCAGTAAGGAGAAACCAAGGTCCCCCTAAAGAAAGCTCCCACTCCTGTTTTGCCTTAGGGTCCTTTTCCTTGAAAGACAAGTAATGAAATGTCACACTTCCATGGCCTTTACGTGTACCAAGCTCTGTCGTGCGTGTCCTGACATGTATTAACGATCTTATCAAGGCCTTCTGGTCAACCCATGAGCTAGGTCCATAACCATCACCACCATTTTATAATTGAAGAAACCGTGGCACTCCAGAGTCCACAGGCTTACCTACTCTTTCTAGTGAATAGCCCTCAAACTGCCCCCCTGGGGTGTGTTTCTTGAATCATTTCCGATTTATCCAGTGGCTCTCATTTGGGCCAGTTTCACTGCTCCCCCCACCCCAGACCCCGGGGAATATCTGGCAATGTCTGGAGACGATTTTGGTCATCTTGACTGGGAGGGTGCTGTTAACATCTCGTGGGTAGAGGCCAGAGATGTTCAGTGCGCGGGACAGCCCTTCCTTAACAAGGAACTGTCCAGTTACAGACATCTACGGACTGAGAAACCCTGATGAACCGAAGCCCCTCTGTGGCTGGCTGAGAGAAATCTGTGTTCGAGTGTTTCTGCTTCAGAGTTTCTCCTCCTTGCTCCACACCAGGTTCCCTCTCTCCTGCCTGAGATTCTACGGCACCCCAGAAGCCCTCCTGGGGGCAGCCCACCGCCCTCCTGCCTTCTCTTGGCTCCGGGTCAGATCCCCCGGGCCTGTGCCTCAGTCTGGAGTCCCACTGAGGACAGAGCTTCAGGCCGGCTGTGTGTGCATGTGTTTATTTGGCGGGGGAGCTCAGGGAGCTCAGTGAGGGGGAGGAGGAAAAGCCAAATCAGGGGTACATCGTTGATTTGGTCTCCCGTCTGCTGGAAGCTTCTGGGATGTGCATCTGCTTGTGCCCGGCCACCCTCGTGCCATGGCCCTGGGCTGCTCTGACGATCCCTAACTGCCCTTTACCTCTGGAGCGTGCACGCCTGCTAGTGGGACAGGCTGTCCACGTGACTCGTATCACGGTGTCAGAGAAGCCTTGCGACAGGAGAGGGGGTGAAAGCCTGCAGGGGGTAGGCCGGCCCAGTTTCGGTCAGCGGGGAAGCTGAGGGGGTGTGAGATGGGCACTAGAGGTAACAGCAAGGGGCAGACCCCGCGGGCCAGCCCTGAGATGCCCACCACACAATCCACAGACACGGAAGCAGGCCTGCACCCACTCCCTGACCTCAGGCACATCATTATCTCGCTGGGGAAAAAGATAAGATTGTTCAAAACAGTTGATAATCCAGTTTCACAGCCACTTATCAATGGTGATGATGTCAGAGCTGGAAGGAATTTCAAGAAGTCTTAATCTAGTCTAACCTTCTCACTTAGAGATGAAACGATTCAGGTTCATTTATTCATTCGGTCAACAACTGTGCCTGCTCTGTTACAGAGAAGTGAAGTGACCTCTGAAGCGGGCCTCTGTGTTTAGTGATTCACCATGAGGTCCTGGACGGGTACGGTAAGGGGTCCCAGAGAACCGGATGGGGGAGTGACAGCCCCTCTGCTGTCTTACAGAACACCCGGACAGCGATTCCCTGCTATTTTGGACACACGCAGGGAGACCTGGGGCCCTTGCTAGAGTCTTTGCCCATCTCCCCCAATTGTTAATGGGTATTGATCTGCAAACAAATGCTTAAGTGCAAGAGAAGAGGGCTCTGTTTACAGAACGGGCATCAATTTTTATAGAATTCAGAGTCCTAAAGTAATACGAATACTCCTCTGATCTGCACTTCTGGTTCTGTTTAACCTTGGACGAGTCCTCTTTCCTCTTTCTGGGCTTTAAGGTTCCCCAAGTTTTTCACCCAGCCAGAGTCTTCCAGGAGGGCTGATTGGGCTAATTGGTTGAATGCGTGAACCAACTCGTAAAATGATCAGTGGGACAGCCTTGGAGGTGATGCTATCTGATTTCCTGTTCAGAGATGGGAAAACTAAGGCCCAGGGAGAGGAAAAATGAACTGCCCTCCAAACACCCACAAGCAAATGAAGGGGGGCGACGTGTAACCAATACAAGGTGACCGGTGTTATGGCAGACACGTATGCCAGGAGCACACGCACAGTGAGAGGGGCGTGATACCATCTGTCCAGGCTGCTTGGGATGGTGGGAACTGGGTGGAAAACAGCCTTGAATCCCCCCAGATGCCACAGAAGGATCTACCCCCTCATATTTCCTTCTTCCCTCCCTTCCCCCTCCCACATCAGGGTTCTGCACTGCTCACGATGGACCTGGGCCCTGACTGTCTGGAGCAGAACATGGGTCCTCACAGACTCTAGGGAGGCTGAAGAAAAAGGCATGAACTGCAGGCTGCCAGGAAGATGGCTGAGGTCATGTGACAGGACGCTGTGGTCATCAGTGAGGACACCAGATGCCACCACGGGCCCCCTTCTGCTGCCAGGGACAGCGATGTCACCTCAGGCAGCAGGACTTCTGCCCTGCCCTGCTACTAGCTGGCATTCACTCTAGACCTAAATCGCTGGTGGGAGCATCCATCATCTGAACTTTGGGCACCTGCTGCCATCCAGCTGCTTAGGCTAAGGAGAACAAATTCAGGCCTTTGAAGCTCTTCCGGAGGAGGTAGGGCTGCCCCTCCCCAAGGCTCAGCCGGTGGCCCATTCTTGACACATGGGGAGGTGGTCCAGGTACCAGGTCCATCCTACTGTGTGTTCTGTACATTCCTGGCCTCCCTGTGGCCACCTGTGTAGGACATGGTCCAGGTCTTAGAGAGCTCATAGCCCATGACAAGGCAGCTTGAGACTGAGTCCCTAGGAAATAGCAGCCTGGTCATCAGGGCTGGCCTCTTTCATCCTGGGAGTACTGGAGAAGGGAGGCTGGCTCAGCGCCGCCGAGGATCTCCAGAGAGTGTCTCGGTGGGCATTCTGACCTTGGTGCTCAGAGGCATCTCAAAGAGGCCAGGACCACAAAGAACTTCATTAGGACAGAAGGACCTGCTGCAAAGTAGGGGGGTGCTCCCTCCACCCACAGACTGCAGTGAACCACTGAGGAACCCTAGATCGCTGGAGGGCCTGAAAAATAACACAGTCCCTTCTCTTCCCTCTGTGCTAAATAAGACCATCACAAACGGTGGCAAATGATGTGCGCAGGTCTACACACCTTGCTTTCCCCCTCTGCTCAGCTTTAAGTCCTGGAGATTGCTCCGTATCAGGGCAGTAGAACTCTCATGCTTTGTGATGGCTGCAAAATATGCCTTATTTATTTATCTCCTTTTTGATTAAAAGTCCAGTGGTTTCCATGCTTTGTTTTACAAACAATGTTTATAGGTTCTTAGTTTTTGGTTTTTATGTACATTTATGACTGTATTTGCAGGATGAATTCCTAGGAATAGAAAGCATGGATCAAATGGTATGCGCATTTAAAATGTTGCTAGATATGGTCAGATTGCTCTTGAGTGGAGGTTGTGTTGGTGTGCCCTCCCAAGAGCAACGTACAGGAATGAGAGCCCTTGTCCCACACCAGGGGGATCTGCAACATGGGGGAGATAGGGAAGGTGGAGTAAGCTTGCCACTGGCCCTCAGACACCACCAAAATGGCATTGTTCCGTGCTTGGCTGGGGAAATATTTCCTAGTTCTCTGGCTGCGTTATAAATGTTAATTTTCTGAATGCAAAGTGTTTTCTTAGGGCTTTTCCTTCCTGGTGGCAGAATTGGTCTGGAGGGCCTCTGTTAGCCCTCAAGGTGATGGCTGTCAGGGTGAAGGAGAGACAGCAGAACTTTCCTCTGGCCATATACTTCTTTGCATTTAAACTTGATTGGCCCTGTGGCAAGCTCACTGCTCAGCCAACAGGAAATACCAGTGGCCCAAATAGGCAGGGGACGCCACAGCAAGCATTCTCTCACTTGCTCACTAGCTCCATCTGTCTGTCCATGTATCCACATATGTATGCATAAACCCACACACGCCTCCAGCCATGCACGCCTGCACCCACACATGCATCCACGCGACACCTGCCTCGGGTTTGGCATTCTTCTATGTGCTTGGAGAGCCGTAGGGTGAGAGGAAGGGAGGGGATATAGAAATGCGAATGAACAACAACTCTGTGATGCCTTCTGTGCCAACGTAGAGGAAGGTTGGTTATAATAGATCCCACTTATTGAAGACCTCCACTACTGGGCCCTTGCTAGGTCCATGGGATGCAGAAATGATGAAAAAAGTTGCCATCTCTCCCCAAAGGAGAGGTGGACAGTCTCCTCGGAAGAAGGACAGTCATATGAAGAACCGTTATCAGGGAAATGTACTCCATGCTGTAGGAGCACTGAAGAAAGGGATTCATTCTTGCTGCAAACCCCTATTTGTCAAGATAGATGCAAAGTCCTATCTGTCGTGTTTGGGGCAATCTCACCCAGGGTGGAGATTCAGGAGAAAGCCCCCAGCCTTCTGCTCTCATTGGTTACTCCAGTAAGTTCCATTCCAGCAGTGTGGTCCCTCTGCTTCCATGCAGGCTCAAGCTAGTGGTCTTTACCAAGCGGGACCCTCAGGATTTAAGGTCAGCCTCCCTATGTGAGGCTTGCCAGTCTTACTTGCCATGTGACCTTGGTCATTTTGACTTCTCTGAGCCTTCTTCTGTCTCTGTAAGATGAAGGCAATAACCATGCTTCATTCCTAGGGTATCATAAAGATTAAGTAAGCTATGCAAGCAAAGAGCTTAGCATAGGAGCTGACGCATGATAAACGCAGAGGAAACACTAGCCGTAATTGTTATATTTATATGAGGAGGGGCGGAAGGAACTGAAAATGTTTGAATTATCTACTTTACAAAGACCTAATGTGAATTTCAAGATCCAGACCAAAGGGGAAGATCTCCTATTGATCCGTTATTTCTTTTCCCTCAGCTTAGAATCGGCCAGCCCCTGGGTAGGCATCCTGGAGTGGACACTGGGATGGGCCGCACCTTCTGAACGGAGCCACTTGCTTCTCAGCAGCTGTGAGTAGGGGCCGTGATGGTCCATGGAGCGGCTCTCTCCGGTAATTGCCTTCAGGGGGAGGCAGATGCCCTGGCCAAGCCCATGCCCTTGCTGGGAGCAGCCCGCATTCTATGGGATGGGAGTGGGGAAAGGCCAGTCCTCTTGCCTCAGTTTGAGAAAACTCTGAAGGGCCATCGAGCTCAGAGCTCATCCCAGGGCTAGCTGAGGATTCTGTTGTGAGAGCACCTCAGTTTAACGCCGTCCTCGGCCCAGTCTTGCTTCCGTCATTCTCTTGCCAGCATCAACCTCTGGCATGGAGACCTGACTGAAGACACACTTAGTGCATTTTCCCCATGGCTCTTAGTTTCCTCCAGTAACACCAGGGAACTTCCTGAGGACAGGAACTAACTCTATGTTCTCCTCACCACTGTCCACGGCACGTAGCACAGAACCCAGCGCATTAAGCTTCATCCAGGTGCTGTTAGAACGCAGTGGACAACATGCCCACATAAGAGGACTGGCTTCCAGAGGGCAGTGGCTTCTGGCCAAGCTGAGCGCTAGCCTTGTGTGCACAAACTTGACTAGCCAGCTAAGTACAGAGGACTCAGCTTGGGTGAGGGGTTCCAGGAATGGTACCCATCAGGGGCTACAGGTTTCTGAAGAGGGTGGTGATTCTGAGCTCCCAGTGCCTTCCAAGCTGCAACATGGTGGATGAGAATTCATAGGCCGAGAAGCATGGATGGCTGAGTCTACAGTGAAAATCACGGCCACGCAGAAGGAGGCCGAGCTGACCGTGGGGTGGCCCACCTGAAGATCAGGAAGATTGGTGCCTGCTTAGCTCCAATGCATCTTCTGGTAGAGGGTGTGTGGGAGGGTGGGCGAGTCTTTGCAAACACACAGTTTGCGGAGAGCTGGACACATAGATTGGACGTGCATGGGGGTGGAGATAAGACCCAAAACTCAGGAAGCCAACTGGATAAAGTTGAGTGAGAGGAGAAGGCTGAAGATCCAACCCAGGGTGGGGAGATGGGGGAGGAGGGCAATGTTGGCCAAGAGGGGAGGGTCGAGGGGAAGAGAGACAGAGGAGGAGAGCCAAGGGGGTCTCCAAAGTCAGAGGGCCTAAACATTGCTTGGATGCCAAGGAGAGCCAGGGGCTTGATCCGGGGAGACCCCAGTGGCTTTCGGAAGACTGGCTAGGGCATTCATTTGGAGCACGGGTTTCAGAATCGGAGCTGGGTTCAACTTGTAGCTCTTTTCCTTGCTGCCTGTGTGACCTTGAGTGAATCACTTAACCTCTCTGCTCTCCATATCCTGACCTATATAAATGCGGGCGTCGCCAAGACTAAAGGACACATAGTTGGGAGAGCACTTGGCACGGGGCCTTGCTGTAGGGAGTGGCAGTCACTGGCAGTTGGCATTACTGCCAGGTAGAGCCACAGGAGTGGGGAGGGGAGGATACTTAAAAGGGGACCAGGGTGAGAAGGGCTTTATGGGACTGGAGCCCGGGTTTACTGCTGAGGGGAGGGGCCCAGGTGAGGGCAGAGCTGGAGGTTCACAGGTGGGAAGGGGTAGCTGATCCTGGAGGCATGGCAGCGGCACAGGTGCGGAGAAGGGAGAGCCTCGAAGCCTCCCTGGGACCCGCCAGGCTTGGAAGAAGCAGGGACCCTTGTTGGCAGTGGCATGAAGACATTTCCCCTCATCATGGGTCTGCTCATAGCCATAAAATATGGGATGACACTGGATTTGGTCATTAAGTAAATGGGATAAAGAAATAATTGGAAAATGGATCCCTGCCCGGAAGGAATGGAATTGCTCCCTGTGCTATTGTTGTCTACGCCCTCCGAGTAATCTGCAAAGCCAGGCAAGTAAGGACGTCAGGCTTAGGTGTGATGAGAAACTCCACCTTGAAAAGAGCCTGAAATTACCCATGACAGTGGGAGAGCCTTTGTCTCCTGCACAGAATGAAGGGGAAAAATAAACCCGAGTGTTTCCTGGAGTGGGAAAAAAGGGAAGAAAGGGAGGACGGTGACAAAGAGTGCTTGAGTGTGAAACCAAAACCCCAGTGCTTTTCCCAGTCGGGGCCAGGCAATACTCACCACCCCACCTGGGGAGCGGCCAGGGGGCTGGGATGAGGGGGGCACTCAGGCCATCAAGGCGGGGGTGGGGCTGGAGGATGTGGCACCTGCTTCTACCCCCAAGTCAATTTACTTGTCTCTTGGCCCCTTCAATTTACATCCCCATACTCGGCCCTCAGCACATGCCCCAAACCAGAGCTGCTCCTTGGGCACTGTGGACAGGAAGTTGGGGTTATGATTATCCATGACACAGCCCTGGGAAGGAAGAACTGGTTTCCTTGCGGAGGGGGAGCTGGGGAGGTAGATGGGAACTCTTCCCTTTCCGGTACCCCAAATCCTATATGAGCAACCCATACTGTTGTACCAGAATGCCACTGTGGGGTGCCTCTCTGCTGCCTCGGACCCGGCCTAAGACTCTAGCCGCACGCCCCATGCAGGGGCTTACAGCCTGGACCCCATTCCACAGCCCTCCCACCTTCTATTGTTAAAGGTCCGTTGTGCCTTCAAGTCAGCAAGCACTGAATTAGGCACCTGCTGGCATTTAAAATGTTTTCTGTTCCTCCCTATAGATGAAGTCAGGGGCTGCCTCCAACAGAGCCTTCCAACTTCAATCAAACGCGCGGACTGTACCTCGCTTTTCCATCTCTAGATTAGACCAGCGCGTCACACGGGCTCGTGGGCATCTGTGGCATCAGGCCACTTCGTGCACTTGTTCAAAATGCAGATTCCTAGGCCTCCCCCCAGGGCCCCAGAACCAGAACTGTAGTTAAATAACAGTATTTCTGACTCAAGGGAAGTCTCTGCTTAGAGCGCTGAGTCCCCTCCTAAAGACAGATGGTTCTACACGAAACAGCCGCGTGCACAAAAAGTGGCGAAACGGTCCCCGGCTTTACGAAAAACATGAAAAGCTTTGGAATTCTCCAAAGAAGATATGCAAGGATCGGTTGTTGGTAACCAGAGAGAGTAAAAACACTTTACTGAAAGGTTAAGATAAAAGTGGGATGAGCCAGCCAGTAACAGAGAAAGGGGGAGATTTTACAAAATCGGGTTTCCTTCCCCGTGTCCATTTGATGTCCAGCCAAACAAATCACTGGTCCTGTAGCAAACAGGAAAGTGTGGTATGTTTGTGTGCATGCCTTACTGGCTTTCCATACCATAAAGCGAGTGGAAGGATGGAGAAAATATGGTAGGGTCATCGGGATGTGGTCAACCCCTCCTGCCTGCTGCTGAGACATAGCAATTCTTTTTTTTTTTTTTTTTAAGATTTTATTTATGTTTGCGAGAGAGAGAGGGAGAGAGAGAGGGGAGAGAATGAGCGGCAGGCAGAGGGAGAAGCAGACTACCCGCTGAGCAGGGAGCCCGCTGCGGGGCTTGATCCCAGGACTGCTGAGATCCTGACCTGAGCTGAAGGCAGACGCTCAACCAACGGAGCCTCCCAGGTGCCCCCGGATGTAGCAATTCTGTTCACACCCTCCCCGGGCAGCTGTGTGAGCTGCGCCTCTTCTACTGCCTTTGTCAGAGCCTGAATCTGGGCTCACTCAAGCTCCTATGGAGAAGCTCGGGCCTCTTCACTGAAAACCTCACTGTATACCCTCTCGCCCGGCCCCTTTCACACGTATATGGGAGGTGTTCTCAGGTCTGCCCCGTCCCTGTTCTCAGGGCCCATGGCCCGTGCTGGATCTGCCTCAGGTGTCCACAAGAGAGGTACCAGCTCAGCACTGGGGGAGCACTTGAGCGGCATGCCTTGCTTCTGGCTTTCTAATGCATTCTCCAAGTGGTTCTGAGACACATCGAGTTGGGGAAGCAGTGGACATGGTGCTTGAGATCCGTCTCAGGCTTTTATGTCACTGTTGTCTGCCAGTGGAGCCCTGATGCGTCCTTCCGCCCAGTCCTCGCCCACCCTGACCCCTCCTGCTATGGCCTCTCCGTATCTTTGGCCTGAGCTGTCCCCCTAATCCTCCTAAGTCTGGCTGCAGCCCTGACCCATCTCCTGCCCCTTTGCTCCCAGTTTCCGCGTTCCTTTTATTTACTCTTAAACATTTATCTGCATACAGGAAAATCCACACTTTCATGGTGCAGGAATTTTGACAAACACATGTAGTGTTGTAATTACTCCCATCATCAATTTACAGAACAGCCCCAGTCCTCACCATGACCTCTTGCGGTCCCTTTTGTGTCATTTCCTCCTCTAGCCTCTAGCCCCTAGCCCCTGACAACTACTGATTTGTCCCTATAATTTTGCCTTTTCCAGAATGTCATAAAACATCCATGACATTTACCAGAATGTCATGGAATCATACAGTATGCAGCCCTCCGAGTCTGGCTTCTTTTACTCAGTGTAATGTGTTTGAGATTCATCATGTTGCCCGTGTATCAGTAGTTCATTTCTTTCTTCCTTTTTTAAAAAATTAAGATTGTATTTATTTATTTGAGAGAGAGAGTGAATGAGAGACAAAGGGCAAAGGAGAAGGGGAGGGACAAAGGCAGAGGGAGAAGCAGACTCCCTGCTCAGCAGGGAGCCTGACATGGGATTCGATCCCGGGATTCTAGGATCGTGACCCGAGCTGAAGGCAGATGCTTAACTGACTGACCACCCAGGTGCCCCAGTAGCTCCTTGCTTTATATTGCTGAGCAGGGATTCTTTGTCTGCGAGCACTACAATTCGCTATCCATCTACCACTTGAAGGATATGGCGAGCTGTTTCCAGTTTCGGGTGATTATGAATACAGCCACTATAAACACTTGTATACAGGTTTCTGTGTGAACATATGTTTTATTGCTCTTGGATACGTCCCAAGGAGTGGGATTGCTGGGCCATGTGATAAGTTATGCCTAACACTGTAAGAAACCGCCAAGCTCTTTTCCAAAGTGGCGGAACCATTTTGTATGTGTGTACACACAAAAAATGGGTGAGAGTTTGTATGTATGTATATATATAGACACACACGTATTTATTTGTATTTGTATGCGTGTACGCACAATGTGTGAGACTACATATGCATACACATACACACACACATCTGTATTTATTTATTTATTAATGATTTTATTTATTTATTTGAGTGAGTGAGAGAGAGCATGAGAGGGGGAAGGGTCAGAGGGAGAAGCAGATTCCCCGCTGAGCAGCAAGTCTGATGCAGGACTCGATCCCAGGACTCCGGGAACATGACCTGAGCCGAAGGCAGTGGCTTAACCAACTGAGCCACCCAGGCGCCCCACATTTGTATTTATACATATGTATATACAAGCAGTGTATATTTGCATTGGTATGTCTGTATATACAACCAACGTGTGAGAGTGTGTACGTACGTAGACTCACACACGTTTGTATTTGTATGTCTGCATACACAAGCATTGCACTGGCTAGGGCTGCCAAAAAAGGTTAAATGGGAGTGGTGAGTGGACCTCCTCTCCTTGCTTTCAGTCTTTCACTGTTAGGCATGATGTTTGTTGTATGTTTTTTTGCAGATGCCCTTAGTCAGGTTAAGGATGTCCCTTTCTGTTCCTAGTTGGCTGAGAGTTTTCTTTTTATCATGAATGGGTATTGAAATTTGTTACATGCTTGTCCTGTATCTATTTTGATTAACATACATATTTTCTTCTTTAGTCTTTTATTTGGTAGATTACTTTGATTGATTCTGAAGGTCGAACAAACCTTGAGTTCCTGTGATACGTGCCAAGAGGTCATGATGGATTATCCTTTTTATATTGTGTTGGATTCAATTTGCTAACATTTCATAGATTTTTCCATCTATGTTCATTTTTTCATTCCTGATATTAGAAATTTTTGTTTTCTCTCTTTTTTTCTTGGTCAACTTGGCTATAGATCTATCAATTTTATTCATCTTCCAAAGAAACAGTTTTTGGTTTCACTGATTCTATTGTTTTTAACGTATTGTCTCAGTGAAAGAATTTGTTCTCTGATCTTATCTTTATCTTTCCTTCCTTCTGCTTGCTTTCAGTTTAATTTGTTCTAATTTTTCTAGGCTTAAGTTGGAAGCTCATATTATTGATTTGAGATCTTTTTTCCTCTAATATAAGCGCTTAATGCTATGAACTTCCCTAGAAGTGTTAATTTAGCTATATCTCATAAATTTTGATGTATTGTTTTCATTCAATTCAAAATATTTTCAAATTTCCCGAGTGCTATCATCTACAACCTATGAGAAACTTCAGAAGTCTGTTGTTTAATTTCCAAATATTTGGGGTGCTTCCTAGATCTTTTTTGTTACTGGTTTCTCATTCGATTTTGTTAGGTCAAAGAAGATACTTTGTATGTTTTCAATTCCTTTAAATTGTTTAAGCTTTTTTTCCCTCCCAAATGGTCCAGAATATGTTTTATTGTGGTGAGTCTTCTGTGTGCACATGTAGAGAATGTATTCTGCTGTTCTTGGTTCAATTGGATCAGGTTTGCTAATAATGCTATTCACTCCTTCTATGTCCTTACTAATTGTCTACTTTTTTTCTTAATTACTGTCAAGTCTCCTAATATAATTGTGCATTTATGTATTTCTGTGTTTAGTCCAATCAGTTTTCCTTGCATGTGTTTTAAAACTTTGTTGTTAGGTGCATACATATTCAGGATTGAATTGACCCTTTTATCACTATACAATGTGATTTTTTTTTTTTACAATGTGATGTTTTGTGCATGATAATATTCCTTGTTCTGAAGATTACTTTGATATGAATATAGTCACTCCAGTTTCTTCTGATTAACATTTGCATGGCATATCTTTTTCCATCTTTTTGCTTTTAACTTATTTATATCTTTATATCTAAATTTTCTTTTTTTCTTTTTTTTTTAAAGATTTTATTTATTTATTTGACAGAGATAGGAACAGCCAGCGAGAGAGGGAACACAAGCAGGGGGAGTGGGAGAAGAAGCAGGCTCATGGTGGAGGAGCCTGATGTGGGGCTCGATCCCATAATGCTGGGATCACGCCCTGATCCGAAGGCAGACGCTTAACCACTGTGCCACCCAGGCGCCCCTATATCTAAATTTTCTTTTTTGAAGACAGTATATGACTGGGTCTTTAAACAAATCCAATCTGACAATCTCTGTTATTTGATTTGGGATTTAGGTGACTTACATACGACTTACAGTCGTATTGGATTATGGCCCATCCTAATGACCTTATTTTAATGTGATTACTTCTGTAAATACCCTATCTCCAAAAAAGGTCACTTTCTGATGTCTTCAGGTACAAATTTTAGGGGAGGCACTATTCAACCCATAACAATCATTAACTTTTATAGTCTATTTAGAGTTAATCATTTACCACTTCATTTTATTTTATTTTAGATTATTTATTTATTTGTCAGAGAGAGAGAGTGAGAGAGAGTGCATGCACAAGCAGGGGGAGCAACAGGCAGAGGGAGAAGCAGGCTTCCTCCTGAGCGAGGAGCCCAATGTGGGACTCGATCCTAGAACCCTGGGATCATGACCTGAGCTGAAGGCAGATACTTAACTTACTGAACCACCTAGGTGTCCCTACCACTTCATTTTTTTAAAGATTTTTTGATTTTTAAGTAATCTCTACACCCAAAATGGGGCTCAAACTCACAACCCCGAGATCAAGAGTTGTATGCTCTACCGACTGAGCCAGCCAGGTGCCCCAATGTTTCACCACTTCAGATCAAAAGTGGAAGTAACTATATAGGTCCCTTTACCCTCCCCCATTGGACTTCATCTTATAGTGGTCATGTGTATTACATGTAATACATGTCTTACATGAAAACTGCTCCAGATACCATTAAAATTTTTGCTTTGAATAGTTATAAATATCTTAAGAAAACTATTTTATATTTACATAGATATTTGCATTTTTATTGTTTTTCCTTCGTTTTTGACATTTCCAGTTTTCCTTTGGCATCATTTACTTCAGCCTGTAGAACTTCCTTTATCATTTTTTCAAAGCAGGTCTGCTAATGATGAACTCTCTTAGACTTTTTATTTTCTGCACCCTGGATTTGTTCTCCATAGTTTGTCAGGAAAGAGAGACCTAGATCTCCTGGACTGGGTGTGCAGAGAAGATAAGGCAGTTAGTTCAGGCCAATAGCAGTTTTGTGATTCAGCTAGTTAGAGAGTCTCAATCTTCCTTCTTGTCTCAAACTCACCCCCTTAAGTGTGGACATCCCAGGGCATCTGGATCCAAGTTCTCCTGCATAATTTGGGTGTTGAGAATCCAGGCGAGGAGAATGAATGGTGGTGGGAAGGGATTGTGAGAAGGAAGATGAGGGACGGAGTTACATGTAGGAACAGGTTACAGTCACTTGGCCAGTCCCCACTAGCACCATCTCAGGCTATGTGGATATTCTGGCTTTGAGGATCAGAGAGCAGGTTAAGGTGAAGTCAGATGGAATCTGGAGTCCAGAGCCTGCCAGAGAGTCCCAGTGGCTTAGTGCATGCCTGGCTGCTGTCTTGAAGAAACATAGGCAGCCGAAAGGCAGCTTGTAAGGGTAGAATGCACAAGAGCCTAGTCACCTATGCAGAAGCTGGGAGCTGTGCTTGGACTCTGATTCAAATACAGCCAATCAGGGCTTCTGGCCATCATTATATAGCTGGTATTACCTCCCAGAATCAATACCTTACCAGACAACAACAAAGAACTCACCTCCGATTAACTTTGATGTTTTATTGTGGGCAAGGTTTCCATTTCGCTTCCTGAAATGTTGAAAATAATTTGTGGATACTCCCTCACTGCCATGTTGGAGCTTTAGCATTGGGAACTACTACAGTAAGGGATGAGTCAAGTATGACTCCAAGATTCATAGTCTGGAAGAAGGAATGGTTCTCCTGAGAGACTGGCATATCACAAGCAGGACTGGGGAAGAGTTGAGATTAGCCTTAGACACGGAAAGATTGAGATGAAGAGGGAAGCTTCAGAATGAAGCATGTAGGAGGCGACTGGGTAAGATTTTTATCTTCCAAATTTTAAGAAGCTAGATTTGCAAATAAGGTCAGGCCTGGAAATAGAGGTTGGGGAGCCATTGCTCACAGGTGGAGACCTTAAAAAAAAAAAAGAGTGAATTCCCAAGGGAGTTTGGGAAGCCTTCCAAGAATTTGTGATGCTGGCAAGGGATGGCAATGTCTGAAAAGAAAGAGTTGTTAATGTTCTCAGTCCAGGCCTCCATCCAAATTCACCTGATTGTAACAACCTGGGTGCCAAGATGATAAATATTAAAAAATTGGTGGGTATTACAGGTTGAGTTGTGTCCCCCCAAAAGTTATGTTGAAGATCTAAACCCTGGTATCTGTTAGTGTGACCTTATTTGGAAATAGGGTCTTTGCAGATGTAATCAAGTTAAGATGAGATCATTAGGATGGGTCCTAATCCAATATGTCCTTATAGGAAGAGAGAAATTTGGACATAGATGCACAGAGAGAATGCCGTGTGACAACAGAGGCAGAGATGGGAGAGGTGCTGCCACATTGAAGGCTACAACCAGAAACTAGGTAGAAGCAAGGCAGTATTCTCCCCTATCGAGTTCAGAAGGAGCATGTTTTTGCCCACACTTTGATTTTGTAATTCTAGCCTTTAGAATTGTGAGACAATAAATTTCTGATGGCTTAAACCATTTAGATCATGGTACTTTGTTATGACAGCCCTAGAAAACTAATCCAGAGTGGGAGACTTCCTTTTTCTGAGAAGTGTTCTGGTCTCCTCCTGTGCAGAGTGAAATAACAATGACCAACATTTATTGGTCACTTACGATGTACCAGGCACTGTTCTGAGCACTTCACATGATTAACTCAATCCTGTAATGAGATTATTCTTATTATCCGCACTTTATAAATGCTAAATTTGCTGGTAAGTGGTTTGCCTACAGTCTCCCAGCTAGTACCTGGCAGAGCTGGAACTTGAACCCAGTTCCCTGTGGTTCCAAAATCCTGGCTATTTTTAGACCACCCTGGCTTTCCCTCAGTCCCAGGTTGCTTTTAATCCCTGGACCTTCTGCTTGACCCCTCAGCTCAGCCCTGCTCTGTGGACACCCCTGGGCAGATAGGATAGTAAAAGCCAGAGGGGAAATGGGGCAAGATAGCAGTGAGGGGAAGATGAAGAAGAAGAAGAGGGGAAACAGAATCTTACACCCAGCTTCCTTAGAATCATGAAAATAAACATCGAGGAGTGGTTGGAGACTGAATTGGGGAAACAAAACTTCAAGGGGGCATGGTGGTGAATGCCTGAGAATCCTGCAGCAGGGGCAGGAAAAAGGGCTAAGCAGAGAAGGAGCTCAGCAGGGGAGGGCATAGGAAGAAGAAAGGTCTAAGGTGATGCAGAAAGGGGCAAAGATGGTGCCCAGATCTTCATCCTCTCTGGATATTTTGAAATGTCTCCTAGTCTTCATGAGCAGCCAGTCATCTTCTCCATAAAATCCAGTGACCATTCACTGATTTACTCAACAAATATCTGCCTTTGTTGTTCCTGAGACCTCAGACTGGTCCATGAAGTAAGAACAGATTTCACGTTGGTCCCCTCAGGTCTCTCCAAGGTAGGAGACTTCAAGGAGTGAACTGTGTGCTATTTACTTCCTTCCTCTTTAGCTGCAGGCTCCTGAGCCAGTGGCCCCAGTGTTGCTAATGCTTGGAGTGGATATCTGCTTCTTAGTTCACTGAAGGCGCCTCCTGATGAAGAGCACTAGGGACCTAGTGACCAAGTTGAAGGCACTCATTCTCCACTGCCTCCTACCACCACTTCACTTTTTTTAAGATTGTATTTATTTATTTGTCAGAGAGAAAGAGAGAGAGAGAGCGTGCAAGCAAGGGGAGCAGCAGGCAGAAGGAGAAGCAGGCTCCCTGCTGAGCAAGGAGCTGGATGCAGGACTCGATCCCAGGACCCTGGGATCACGACCTGAGCTGATGGCAGACACTTCACCGACTGAGCCACCGAGGCGTCCCCTATCACCACTTTACAAATTGAAGTTCTGCCATCCTTTCTGCCCTTCTGAGCTACTGTCACCTTTTCATCCCTTACCTGCCCCTCCAGGTGTGCCCTGCAATTGACTGCCACCCTCCATCCTCTACATGGGGGACCTGCCTCCCCCAAGTGGTTGTTAGAGCAGAGAGGCTGGGACAGTGGCAGGCACAAACTTCTCCGTGACAACTGGACATAGCAGAAGAGCTTTATCCTTGAGCTAGAGAGTCTGAAAATCAATTGTTTCAAGATGGTAGAGTGAGCATGGGCAGACATCTTCCTTTTGGGGCCATAAGCAGAAGAAAAATGACAGAAAAATATAAAAGATGATGACTACATAAGTAGATTTGAAAAGAAGAGTCTCCTTGGTTCAGAGCATGTTCAGTGTCTCCATCAAAAGAAGTACATGGGAGGCCTCAGAGACAAGCTGGATAGTATTTATAATTCCCTCTGCTTTGGGAGAATGTGTGTGGAAAAGATGTGCATTTTTTCAGACACATATGGAATAGTTATTAACATTGTACACAAGGTTCTAAATCCCCAGTTACCCCAAACATGCAAATAAACTCAACACCAGTAACATACAGACCATGTTTACTGACCACATGTAAACCGGAAAGTAGACATTAATAACAAAAATTTCATTATCCCCATACCTCCATATACAAGTAAAAGCACACTTCTAATCTCAACTGGAAAAAACTCCAGAATTTTAGAGCTAAAGAAGAAAAATATAATTTTGGAGTTGAAGAGCAATAAAAGCTTTGCATTCTAAAATCTGTGGGTTGTAGGGGCATCTGGGTGGCTCAGTGGGTTAAAATCTGTGGGTTGTACCCAAATAAATATTTATAGACTTAAAAACATTTATTAGGAACAAGAAAAATTGAACACTGACTTCAACTTTCAAATGAAGAATCTAGAATTGCACCATTCAGTATAGTAAGTTACTAGCTGCATGTGGCCTTTTAAATTAAAATGAATTAGAGGCTCCTGGGTGGCTCAGTTGTTAAGCATCTGCCTTCATGCTCAGAGCATGATCCCAGAGTCCTGGGATCGAGCCCCACATTAGGCTCCTCCGCTGGGAGCCTGCTTCTTCCTCTCCCACTCCCCCTGCCTGTGTTCCCTCTCTCGCTGGCTGTCTCTCTGTCTGTTAAATAAATAAATAAATAAATAAATAAATAAATCTTAAAAAAAACTAAAATGAATTAAAATTAAATAAAATTAAAAATTCCATTCTTTGGTCACACTAGCCAGACTTTGAGGGCTCAATAAACACATGTGTCTAGTGGCAGATACAGAACTTTTTTTCCATTATGGCAGAAAGTTCTTTTGGAGAGTACTGATCTAGAGAAATGGAAAAAGTGATGGAGAGAAGAGGAAAGTAACAGAGATAAAAAGTAAAATTCAACATAAAAACAAAACAATGCAGTTGCTGGATAAATCCAAAAGTTTGATCCTTAAAAGATACCTGTATAGAAAAGCCTGGAGAAAATACTATTAATAAAAAAAGAAAGAAGACACAGACAAATGAAAGGAATGGAAAAGGAGGCATAACAAATACAGAAGACATTTGAATACCAGAATAGTATGAATTACTTGATGCCAATAGAATTGAAGCCTAAATAAAATGATTTTGAGAAGAATAAAAATTATCAGTATTGTCCTAAAAGAAAAGAAAAGCTAAAAACATACCAATAACAGTGAAAAGAATTGGGATTAGATTCATCCCTACCCCGCAAAAGGCACTAAGTTGATATCATGTATGGATAAATTCTATTAAATGTTCAAGGAATGATCAGTTTCCCTGAGTATTCAGAATCTATGGGAAGCTACCTAACTCATCTCAGCCTGTTAATACGCCAGACTTGATTAGGATAGAACAAGAAGAGAAAATTACAGATTAAGTTATGATCATTGATGTAAACATTAAAAACCAAAATATTTCTGCACTGAAACAAGCAGCTTATTAACATTTTACTCCATCACAATCAAGTAGGGTTTATCCCAGCAATAGCCCAATATTAGACTATCCATCAAAGAAATTCACCACATTACAGATTTAAAGTCAGGAAAATGATATCCTCTATCCCTACTACTACTGAATACTGTGCTAAATGGTGCAATAAGACAAGAAAAAGAAATACAGGAATAAAGAAATAAAAAGAAAAATACAATGCGTCACAATTATAGGTTACATCATCATCTACATGGAATTCACAACAAATGAACTGACAAACTGTTAAATACAGGGTTTAAGATTGAAAGAGTAACCAGATATAAAATCAACATATAAAGGGACACCTGGGTGGCTCATTTGGCTAAGAGTCTACTCTTGATCTCAGCTCAGGTCTTGATCTCATGGTTGTGAATTCGAGCCCTGCATCAGGCTCCATGCTGGGCATGGAGTTTGCCTTAAAAAAAAAAAAAAAAAATATATATATATATATATATATATATATATATATATATATATATATATACCAATAGCATATATATATGTACATATGTATGTTCCAACTATAATCAATTAGTAATACAATAGGAAAAAAGACAAGAAAAACTATAATGAAAAAAATAATAGTAAAAGTAACAGCAATAAAAAAACAAAAAACTTCTAGTGTATCTTGGAATTAACCTAGCCAAAAATGTATAATAATCTTATGTAAAATATTATGCATTTTTTTGAAGAAATTGAAAGAAGACTCAGATAAATGAATTAGAAAGCTTAATATTATAAAAAATAATTTTTCTTTAATTAATCTGTAAATTTAATGTAATCCTAATGAGATAGCCAAAAAAATTTTTTAATGAAAACTGGCAAATTGATTTAAAATTAAACCAGAAAACTAAAAGGGCAAGAACCATTAAGATAATTCTGAAAAAGAATAATAATAAGGAAAAATAACTCTCATGTAAGAAGACACGCTTTAAAGCTACAGTAATTCCTACAGTGAGGTACTGAACAGGTTTAAGTAAATAGAGAGATGGAGAGCCTATGTCTACATGGGTACTTGTTAGATGTTGGAACTTGGTGTCATAAATCAATGAGGTAAAGAAAGACTATTTAATAGATAGCATTGGGATAATTGGCTAGCCATCTGGAAAAACTAAATTAGATCTTTACTTCATATTGTAAACAAACAAAAATTCCAAATAGATTAAAAACTTAATTGCAGAATAGTAACACTAAAAAGTATTAGAAGATAATACAAGGAAATATTTTTGTGATTTGGGAGTAGAAAAGATTTTTAAACAAAACACATGAAGAAAAAATATACAGGAATAAATTGACAAATCTGACATCAAAGGAACAACTTGGACACGACGATAATGTGAAATGAAAAGACGTGTAATAGAATGAAAGAGCATGTTGGCCTTAGATATAACAGAGGTTTAATATACAGAGTATATGAAGGGCTCCCACAAATCAAAAAAAAAAAAAAAAGGCATGATCCAGTAGGAAAAAAAAGGGCATAGGATATGAACAAGGAATTCATAAAATAGAAGGTACAAATGGCCAATAATCCTGTAAAAAGATGACCAGCCTCACTAGTAATCAGGGAAATCCAAAGACAAATAGTGGGCAGAGAATTCCATTGCAACTATCACGTTGGTTAAAATCAAAGTTGGCCAATATAAAGTGTTGGTGAGACAGGGTATGAATAAATAAGTACTTTGTGTCCTGATACAGGAAACGTAAATTGTATAGGCAAATACAGAGGACAGTTTTACTTTTATAACTAAAAATGCTTATGCCCAGTGACCCAGCATTCCATTTCCAGTAATGGACCATAAGAAGCACCTGCACCCATGTACAAGCAGCAGCTCCAGGAATATTTATGCAACATTCTTTATGACTAAAGAAAACTGAAATAGCCTAAATGTTCATCAAGAAAACAGATAAAGTCAATAGGGCACATACACGGATAGAATGAACTCATTGGACTTAGAAGTCAAAACAATGAAACAGATCAGTGACTCTCAAATTTTTTGATCTTAGTTGCCATCCTAAAAATTATGGAGGCCCTCAAAAAACTTTTTTTTTAAATGTGGGTTATATCTGCTGATATTTACAGCGTTAGAAATTACAAGGCTGGGGAATTTTAAAAGTATTTATTAATTCATTAAAAAAATCCATTATAGTCACCCTTCAACAGTACAGGGGTTGGGGCACCAGCCCCCTGCACATTTGAAAATCCCCATATAACTTGTGACTCCCAGAAACTTAACTACTAATAGTCTGCTGTTGATGGAAAGTTTAACTGCTAAAATAAACAGCCAATTAACACATATTTTGTATGCCATATGTATTTTATACTGTATTCTTACAGTAAAGTGAGCTAGAAAAGAAAAACATTATTAAGAAAATCATAAAGTGGGGGCGCCTGGGTGGCTCAGTTGTTAAGCATCTGCCTTCGGCTCAGGGCGTGATCCCAGCGTTCTGGGATCGAGCCCCACATCCGGCTCCTCTGCTGGAAGCCTGCTTCTTCCTCTCCCACTCCCTCTGCTTGTGTTCCCTCTCTCGCTGGCTGTCTCTATCTCTGTCAAATAAATAAAAAAAATCTTTAAAACAAAAAGAAAAGAAAAAAAAGAAAATCATAAAGTGGGGCACCTGGGTGGCTCAGCCGGTTAAGCGTCTGACTCTTGATTTTGGCTTAGGTCATAATCTCAGGGTCGTGAGATCAAGCCCTGCGTGGGGCTGGGCGCTGGGCGTAGAGCCTGCTTAAGATTTTCTCTCTCTCCTTCCCTCTGCCCCTCCCCACCGCTTGTGCGTGCTCACACACGCTCGCTCTCTCTCACTAAAAAAAGAAGAAAATGAAAAAGAAAATCATAAAGATGAGAAAATACGTTTATAGCAACCTATGGTATTTATTGGAAAAAAAGTCTGCGTGTAAATAGATCCACGCGATCCATGGTGTTCAAAGGTCAACTGTATTACATATTAACATAATATTTATATTAATACAAATAATATTTAATGAAAAAATACCTCCATTTGCCAAAACAAAAATATTTTAGTGAAAAGAACAGTACTTTGCATGTTTTTGCAAATCTCTTTAACTTCTGGCTTTCTAGAAGACAGTTGGATTCTCACATCGGCTTCTGCATTCAGACTATCGCACTCCCACATAGAATGTAGTTTCTTGAAAACCCACTGTAGATGCTTGCGAGAGTAAGAGTGAAAAAGACAAACAACTTCACTGTGATTATGGAAATGGTTTGACCCCAGAAACAGTCTCAGGCACTAAGTCCCCAGGTCACATTTTTAAGAAGCACTCAAATAGATCAATATAGATTTGTTTTTTATGATATTTTTTATCTAGTGTTTGAACTTGGGTTCCACCAAAGGCCTGAGACAAGGGATTGCGTTCAGATAATGTGTTTTGGGAAGTGATTTCTGGGATCAGGCGTTGGAGGACTGAGAAGAATAAAATGGGGCAGCGGGAAAAGCCAGTTGGGGGGGGTTTTATTAAGGCGATAACTGCTGTGGGCAACTGGGACTTAGTTTAATCAGGGACCCTGAGAATCCACGTAGAATATGCCATAGGACTGTGGGCCTGAGACCTGGAAGTGTGGCATATATTGATTCATGGGTTCCCATCTCCCACTGGTCAAGGATGGCCCCAAGGAGGGTGAACTCCTTGGCACTTCTGGGTTTAACAATGCCCCAGAATGCCTGGGGCGGGAAGGAAGACACAGGAGGAGCAGCTGAGGTGAAGCTGTCAGTCGCCACCCGGGAGCAGTTGGTTGCCACAGCAACTGTGTGCAAAAGACGGGACAGGAGAATGTGAGATGGGGGTCTATAAAATGTCCAAGACATGATGTGGGGGGGTGACCAAGTTGCAGAATAATACATACAGCAAGATGTCATCTATGGAAATAACAAAACCACCCATGTAAGTGTGTGTGTGTGTGTGTGTGTGTGTATAAAGATTTTATTTATTTTTATTTGAGAGAGAAAAGAGAGAGAGAGAGAGGGTGCGAGCACACACGCAGGGGGGAGGAGAGGAGCAGAGGGAGAGGGATAAGAAGACTCCATGCTGAGTGTGGAGCCTGACGTGGGGCTTGATCTCAGGACCCTGAGATCATGACCTGAACCCAAATCAAGAGTCAGATGCTTAACCGAGAGCCACCCAGGCGCCCCTATATTTTCTAAGCACACACATGTAAATTGATTAAAAAGTGTTGGATTTATACATACCAGATTGCAAGGGAAGAGATCTGGGGTGCGAGTGGGGGTCATCTAAGAGAATGGTAGGTTTTTCTGTAATTTTCTAACTTTTCTTTCTTCACCGAGCTTTAAAAACAACAGATTAGAAACTCAAAAAGAGATTCACTAATGTTAATTTATAGAGTTTGTTCATTTGCCCCCTTTCTTCATGCAGGACAAACTTGGGGGCTCACGCCTAAGCCAAGAAAAGAAGCTCCAAGAGAAAATCTCGTGGACTGTGAGGATCTTACAGGAGGGAGAGAATGGCATTTCTCCCTTAGCCGAACCCTTGCCCTGGGGTGCCTGAGTGGCTGGCTGGTGAGGAAATTTGGGGTACTGTATGGCAAGGGTCCGTGACAGTTTGGGACTGAAGATGAGCAGAGCAGGGCTTTTGCTTCCTCTCTGAAGAACTCTCAAGGTGGGAGTCAGGACTGGAGCTGTGATGTCAGGTAAGGAGGGAGAGTCATTTGCTGGGGAGATGAGCTTCCCCTCTTGGGCAAGGCAAAGATGCACATGTTTTCTGGGAACCAAAGGGACCTCTACCCCCAGAAGTTGGGTTTAAGCTATCATGAAAGAAGCCCACCCAAGAGAACTGCCTGCTATGGGGGAGAAAGTCCCCGGGGAAAAGGTTGTAAAGGGTGAACCACTGGGGGCTGGAGAGGGGGTGTCGCAAAAGATGAGCGCATCACTCATACTGAGGAACTTCTTGTGGGGGGAGGTGGAGAGGGAGCAAGGGAACAGGTCCACTCCTCCTTCTATGTCAGGGTAGGTCCCAGCCAGAGGAAGGAAGCAGCTTGTGGCAGACGGAGTCTCGCTGATGTAGACAAGACTAGGCTGTGCTTTCTTTGCTCGAAAAGACCCCTGGAGTTAGGAAAGCTCAAAGTGGCTGAAAAGCTACAGGACAGCCGGAGATGGATGGCATCTGGGACGAATACTGGAAGAGCCAAACCCAAGAATAGCGAGGCGATTAAAAACAGAGCCATTTCTCATGTATTCCCAATGAGTTCTGCCCATTCAATCAGTGAGATGTTGTTATTTGTATTTTAAAATATGTATACTGTAGGAAACTCTAGAAGCAAATATGTCCAAACGTTACCTGTGATTAGCAGACTGCCGATTCTGCATTTAATCAGTTGCCTTGTGCGTTTCCTATAAAAACCCAGTTTTGTTCAGGCACCCAGCTCTGTGAAGTCACGTGGGTCAGCCGCACTGGGTGGTCTAAGCCTGCGGTTCTCAAAGGGGCTGGTGTCCTTTCCTAAGTGTGTTCTGGAAAGGTGGAGGCTTTGCAGGGAGGGCCCCTGCTCTACGCTCTGAATGAGAGGGTCTAGGAATGCTAAATATCCCGCAGTGTGGGACGGTCCTTCTTGAGAACATGGTCCCATGTCCCATGAGACCTTTTTGATGTCCCATGAGACATTCACACAGGTTAAAAAAAACAAAACAAAACAAGAACAAACTCCATTTCTTTTTTTTTTTTTAAGATTTTATTTATTTATTTATTTGACAGAGAGAGAGACACATCCAGGGAGAGAGGGAACACAAGCAGGGGGAATGGGAGAGGAAGAAGCAGGACCCCAGTGGAGCAGGGAGCCCGATGTGGGGCTCGATCCCAGGATCCTGGGATCACGCCCTGAGCCGAAGGCAGACACTTAACAACTGTGCCACCCAGGTGCCCCCAAACTCCATTTCTAAGCCTAGAACTTCATTGCATTTGACCTTAAACTCCGAGTATCTTTTTGTATGTTTTTCGTACACTCTGACTTCCCCAGGAATGTAACTGCCGTATAAATCAAGGGAAGATTGCATAGTGTTTTGCCTGAAACTTTCTCAAGAGTTCTTCACCATTCTGGAAAATCGTGCTGTTCTGTGGCAACGGCCTTGTGCTCGTTGAGTCATCTCTGCATCTGTCTGCATTTGTGGCTGTCACAGCCTTGGCATTTCCGTGCTTAGCCGCAAGCATCTCATGACTCCATCCCATCCTGTAGGCTATGCTGCTTGGGCATTCGCTTATTCAAAGGTATATTCATTTATGATAAGTTACTTTTCATTTCTATTTTATGTTACAGTTAAAGCATACTTTGAGGCTTTTTTGAAATGTGTATTTATAGGTAAATTATGTCATCTATGAATTTTGTTTCTGGATCAAAGGGGAGTTGTTTTAAGAATAATTGTTTTCAAGAGGGCTAGTTGGGTCTGATGGGTTGAGGTGCGCTGCTGGCTTTAAGATGGTCAGAACGGTCCCTTCCCCTGCCGGTGCCTGGCTCAGGCACAGACCTGTCACATCATTCTGGCCAGGGGAGATATGTGGGCTACATGTGGCGAAGGGCTTTGGGGAAAGGTTTCTTTACTCCTAAAAATAGACCCAAGGAAGAAATGGCCTCTTTCCCACCTCTGGGCACTGTCCTATTTGATCATTTGCCTGACTCTTGTCGCCATGAGTTTAGAAATCCTGAGGACCAAGTCCACATACTGAGACGACAGAGTGGAGGGATGGAGAGGTCTTTAGTCATACTGTTGAGCTGCTCAATAACCCTTGGGCCCTGGGGCCACCCCCTCCCCCATTTGCATTTAATCCGAGTGTAAATCAGTTGATATGAGGTGGCACTGTGACTGAATGTCATTGTCATTTTTTTAATTGATAAAATTTGCTTCCGCAGACAAAACAAAACAAACAGAAAGCAAGCTCCCTTCCAGAGGAAGAAAGTAATAATACACAAGATAGAAAACGAAAACACAAAGAAAGTATTTATAATGAACTGTCAGCCTCCTTGTGCCCAGCTCCCCCTGCCTCCATCAGTCTGCTCAGCTCTTTCCCGGGGGCAACACATTACCACTTCTTGCATATCCTTCCAGAAACATTCTGTGCATATACAAGCACACTTCATTTTCAAATGTATCATCATATATTGTAGGTTCTTCCCTTCTTTTTCTTTTTCTTGTCAAATGATTACAGAATTAAGCAAGCAAGTATCTGATATTTTCCTACAAGGAAGCTAATTAGGGAAGTGTTCTTCTTGGCATGGGAAAGTGATAAACTCTGTGTAAATAATTCCTTCAACCCATTTTGACTTGTATGTATTTTCTTATGCTGTCATCTTACTTCCAAAATTAAGTACGTAATGCCCTTTATAAAAATATAATTCAGAGCTTTTAAGAATATAAAGTTAAACTTCTTGGCAGAGGGGGGCAGGGGCAATGCTGTGGTTGGAGCACCAGGCAGCCTGGAACAAACGTTCTCCTGTGGGGGCCTCTACCCTAACCTGAGGCACCCCGAGGGTCTGTAGGGGATAGGTGGGTGTGGGGAGAGCTCTGGGGGAGGAGTTGCTTCACCTGTCAGAGCCTCAGTGTCACCCTCTGTGGATCTCTATAGCCTCCTCCCTCTCACCCTCTACCCTCCTATTTTGAATAAAATCAAGCTTGGCTTACTGCCCTTGCTCTCTGTCCTCCCCTAACCCACCAAGTCTCTCAAAACATCTATCTCCATTTTCTCTCTTGCCAACCATTTGAACCCTCTGTTAGGAGACTGCCCTGGCCTCCTCTCCCGGGCTCTGGCGGATGGGGCCAGCCACATGGGGGGGGGGGTTTACAGCTGGGCTGCTGAGGCTGGCCGCCGGAGACTCTACAGACCTGCTTAGAACCCAGGCAGCATTAGTCCGGGAAGGCCCAGGGCTCAGCTGGTGATGGGACAGTGGTCCTGGTCTGAACCAGCACTGGGATGGATCCCAGGGGCGGGAGGAACTGTCATAGTAACCACCCGAGAGACACAGTGACAGGATCCCAGGGGAAGGGTGCGGTCCCCAGAGAATTCACAGGGCATTACGGTGCCAGAGAGTGTTGAGCTTTTGTGGTTGTTGTCGTTGTTGTGGTGACACACACACATAACATGAAGATTACCATCTTGACTATTTTTAAGTGTACAATTCAGTGGTGTTAAGTACATTCACCTTGTTACGCAGCAGATCTCCAGAACTCTTCATCTTGCAACACTGAGACTCGGTACCCATTAAATAATAACTCTCCATTCCCCGTCCCCCAGCCCCTGGCAACCACCCTTCTACTTTCTGCTTCCAGGATTTCGACCACTCAAGGTGCCATAGGTAAGTGGAATCATACAATATTTCTCTTTTTGTGTCTAGCTTATTTCACTTAGCCCAAATGTCTTCCCCTTTCATCCACGTTGTCACAAATGGTGATCTCTTTCTTTTTTTAAAGGCAGAATAATATTCTATCTATCTATCTATCTATCTATCTATCTATCTATCTATCTATCATCTATCTATCTATCTATAGATCTATCTATCCACTTATCTATCTACCTATCTCACATTTTCTTTATCCATTTCCGTTTTACCCATTTTTTCCTTGACAGACCCTATATCTTGGCTATTGCGAATAATGCTGCAGTGAGTATGGGAGTGCAGATATCTCTCCAAGGGACTGATTTCATTTTCTTTAAATACATACTGAGACGAGGCATTGCTGGATCATGTGGTAGTGCTATTTTTCATTTTTTGAGGAACCTCCATACTATTTTCCAGAGTGGCTGCACCAATTTCCATTCCCACCAACAGTGCGCAAGAGCTCCCTTTCCTCTACATCCTTGCCAACTCTTGTTATCTCTTGTCTTTTTGATAGTAGGCATCCTAACAGGTGTGAGGGGATGTCTCATTGTGGTTTGGATTTGCATTTCCCTGATGATTAATGATGTGGAGCATCTTTTCATGTACCTGTTGGACGGCTGTCTGTCTCCTTTGGAAAAATGCCTTTTCAGTTTCTCTGCCAATTTTTTAATCAGATTGTTTATAATTTTGGTATTTAATTGTATGTGTTCTTTATATATTTTGGATATTAACACCTTACCAGATACATGGTTTACAAATACTTTCCCCTACAGTGTAGGTTATCTTTTCATTTTGTTGATTGTTCCCTTTTCGGTGCAGAAGCTTTTATTTTTTTTAATTTTTTTATATTTTTAAAAGATTTTATTTATTTATTTGACAGAGAGATAGAGAGAGAGCACAAGTTGGCAGAGCAGCCGGCAGAGGGAGAAGCAGGCTCTCTGCTAAGCAGGGAGCCCCATGCGGGACTCGATCCCAGGACCCTGATATCATGACCTGAGCCTAAAGTAGACGCTTAACTGACTGAGCCACCCAGGCACCGCTGTGCAGAAGCTTTTAACTTTGATGCAGGTCTGCTTGTCTATTTTTGTTTTTGTTTGCCTCTGCTTTATTTTTTTTTTGAAGTAGGCTCCATGCCCAGTGTGGAACCCGGTGTGGGGCTTGAACTTATGACCCCGAGATCAAAACCTGAGCTGAGATCAAGAGTCCGACGCTTAACCGACTGACCCACCCAGGCTCCACCTGATTTTTGTGTCATAGCCAAGAAATCATTGCCAAACCCAGTCTCCTGGAACTTTTTTTCTGTGTTTTCACCTATGCGTTTTATGGTTTTTGGTGTAACATTTAGGTCTTTAATCCAGTTTGAGTTCATTTTTGTATAGGTATGGGTAAAGGTCCAACTTCGTTCTTTTGCATGTGGATATCCAGTTTTCCCAGCACCTTTTGTTAAAGAGACTGTCTTTTTTCTTTTTTTAAAAGATTTTTTTTATTTATTTGACAGAGAAAGACAGCCAGCGAGAGAGGGAACACAAGCAGGGTGAGTGGGAGAGGAAGAAGCAGGCTCTTAGCAGAGGAGCCTGATGTGGGGCTCGATCCCAGAGCACCAGGATCACACCCTGAGCCGAAGGCAGGCACTTAACGACTGCACCACCCAGGCGCCCCAAGACTGTCTTTTCTTCATTGTCTGGTCTTGGCACCCTTGTTGAAGATGATCTGATCACATATGGCAAGGGCTTATTTCTGGGCTTTCTATTCTGTTTCATTGGTACTTATGTCTGTCTTGATGCCAGTACCACACCTGCTTTGCCGTAGGAAGTATGAGGTCTACAGGGATGTTTTGACTATTTAGTGTCCCTTTAGATTCCATCTGAATCTTAGGATTTTAAAAAATTTCTGTAAAAAATGCCATTGGGATTTTGGTAGGGATTACACTGAATCTGTGGATCACTTTGGTTGTTTGAGCCTTTTATAATATTATAATCTAATATTAATATTAGTGCTACTATTAAGGCTAGTACTAAATAACATTAATATTAAGTCTTCTAATCCAGGGGAGGGTGTTCAGCTTTTCAACCTAGTCTTTCAAGGCTGGCGTGATGGGTGGTATTGTGGGTTGCTGGTCCCCCCGCATGGGTGCCCATGGTGATGTGCCTTTGCTCAAAAGCGGTCTTGGAGGGAGTGGGCAACCCAACTGGTGGGACTAGGAAGGTACCACCATGCTGCCTGTGATCTCCAAATGGACCAAAAAAGGGACAGATGATGGGTGTGGGATTCTAGTCCAGTTCTATGGAGTGCCAGGGAACTGCCCCAACAAAGGATGCCTGTCTCCCTACAATAGGCTTACTTGTCCTGCTTCAAGGTTCTCCTATGATCCAGGAGCTGGTGGGGAGTAAGAATAGGATCATCTGTATGGGTGCCCCCACTCTCCACTGCCCAGGAGTGTCCCCAGTACAGAGCAGAGCGCCTGCTACGTGGGAGGTGCTCAGAATGTTTTTGACCTACTGGCTGGGGATGGGAGCCTGCTGCTGGGGATGGGCAGCTGCTGCTGGGGGTAGGAATTTTGGTGGTGTGCTGACCCACAGACCCCTCCTTACCCCCTGCCAAAGTGGGAACGTCAGATGTTGGTCACATCCTCGCAGGCAGAGCCACCTGATCTAACTTTTCTCAGGCCTGGAGAATGCTCATAAGTCACGTGAGCAGTTTACCTGCTGCCTTAGCCCTCCTATCCTCCAGCACTTCCCTTGGCAGCCTTGAGGGGAGGAATGGCTTTGCTCAGTTTCCTCCCCAGAACAGTGGCTCAGCCTTCTCTGGGTGCATTCCTGCCCTAGTAGAGAGCTGGGCAGGCCAGTGGGTCCCCTGCAGAGGAGCAGGACAAGAGAAAGAAAGATGAAAGTTAGGTGTAGTCAAGGTCTGAAGACATCATCTGGGTGACGGTGGCCAGAGACCAGGCTTAAGGGTGTCAAAGGCCAAGGTCAGTGATCATACCACTGAGCGAGAGCATAGTTCCCAGAGAGACAAGAACTAGACCCAACAAATAAAGGGGTGGTAAGGTGGAGGGCCCAGAGGCTAGTAGACAGGGAGACCCCAGTGGGGGCAGCCACAGAGAGAGCAGAGCCCCCAAAGCGGGATCAAGCATGGGGGTCACTGCTGAACACCCTCTCACTGGATGGGCCAGAAGATATATCAGCAGCTTAGGGGATGGTGGAGTTGGTATTTGTGTGAGGAGTGGATGGAGGCTGATGGTGGCTCAAAGAGATGGTGAGATGGGCAGCTCCATAACACGGGCCAGAACTGGGAAGAAGAGAAGAGTGGAGATCCTGCCACTTGGCTTGTGGGGCCCAATAATCCAGTGGGCTTAGGAAATCTCTGTTCTAGGTGTGGCAGATAGAGGTGTACTGTGGGTGTGCAGGAGGGGGCTCGGAGGCATGGAAGGGTGGTCTCTGCCTCTGAGAAAGTCTGAGCAGTCCCAATCCCAATGCATGACTCTCCCCAATGCTCTGCAATGAGGTGAACAACAGTGATGTACCAGATATTTAGATTTCCAGAGAGATAGGTGGGCATCATCACCGGTCTTTGTATGTAGGCGTTACAAGAGACGACTGGGGGCCTGGAACATCTTGTCATATCACAAAACAAGGACATTTTCAAACACTACTGAACCCTGTCCCAAGGGCTCGGGAACCAGCTCTACCTTAGAGGCTCCCCTGGCCAAGGATAGGATTAAATTGAGCATAATTAATCCTAATAACTACAATGAATTGAAAATCACCAGATATAGTTAAATCCACGTGTTCAAAATGATACTTCATGGGCTCCTGGGTGGCTCAGTCGGATAAGCGTCTGCCTTTGGCTCAGGTTATGATCCCAGGGTCCCCGGATCAAGTCCTGCATTGGGCTCCCTGCTCCACAGGGAGTCTGCTTCTCCCTTTGCCCCTCTTCCCACTCATTCTTTCAATGTCTCTCTCTCTCTCTAATAAATAAATAAAATCTTTTTTAAAAAGAAATAAAAACAAAAACCAAACCAAAACAAATGATATTTCACCAAATTCCCAGGAAATCCAGATCTATGTGATCACTGCTGAGGACGCCAGTAAATGAATACATCGTATTGGAAACTGGTAAATAAAGGGAAAGAATGAACCATCGGGCCTCCCCCATACAAATCATAGCACTTGGTGACCAAATACTGGACTAGAGAAAGTGTCTATAGAGAAAGTGTCTCTCTATAAAAGCATGTGAGGAAAAAACATAAAATTGGAATATCACCATATTGCAGCCTCTGGTGAATTAGGGATCTGAGCTCTGAGCATCAACCACTCCTATCACCATAGTTAGGTGCAACGTGACTCCCTGTGGGAGAATGCCGCGCCACCTTTGCAGGAGTCTTGCCAAGAATCCCCACCCCAACCTGATTAAGGTCCAACTGGTAATTTACAGAAATACAGAACACAGAGGAATGAGTAATCTTCACCAGGGGGTTGCAATCAACAAAAATCCAGACTGTGGGAAATTTAAGAGGAAAATCAATCCAGTTTTTTCAGCAGTTAAATCACAGTACTGAGAAAGGGAGACAGAGACAGAGAGACAGAGAGAATTGAGAGTTGGGGGAGCCCATAGACTAAACGAAGCTTAAAAAATACAGATCCGGCAGCCTTGCATAGATCTGATTTCTATTTTGATTCAAACACACTGTGATGATAATACGGCATTTGTGAGACAACTGGGAATTTGAACAGTGACTAAATATTTGATGACATTTAGTAATTATGGTTAATTTTTTAAGGCAAGATACTGGTATCCTGGCTATATATATATTTTTAAAAGAGTTCTTATCTTTCAGGAAATGTTCCTGAAGTATTCACAAATGAAATAACACAATGTCTGCAATTTACTTCAAAATAATACAGGAGGGATAAAATTGGTGTCCGTATATGTGAAAAAAAATTGGCCAAGCTGAATGAAGGGTATAGGAGGTTTTATTATATTGTTCCATTTTTGTATATATTTGAATTTTTTTCCCTTAGAAAGGTTAAGAAATATAAAAAGGGTGAGCTTGGGAACCAAACTCATGCCCTGGTTCATCTCCTGCTTCTGCCATACCGCTCATGTGACTTTGGGCACCTTTCTGAAGCTTTCTGAACTTTGGTTTTCTCATCCAGAAGATGGGGATGTATTATTGGTGAAAATTCAATAAGTTAACATTTAGAAAGCATGTGGAAGTGTGTGGAACATAGCCGCACTTAACCAATGTTAGCGGTGTTGTTATTTTGTTTCTCTGGGAGCTCTCAGTGGAGACTTACTTGAAGGCTCAATGCCCAGCCTGACTTAACTGTGTCAGCGGTACGGGAAGGTGGCGACATCCCAGCTTGGGTCACTGTGTCAGAGGAAAGCACCCCCCCCACCCCTTGGCCAAGTGATCTTGCCAGCAGGAGTCTTGGGGAGGGGCAGCGGGGAAGGAAGAGTCAACTACAGCTTGGGGTGAACAGGTCCAGCTGCCCCTCCTCAGCAAGAGCCTCCCCTCTACCCATCAGCAGAATCAATCCCTCTTTCTCACAACACAGTGGGCCTGTGCTCGCTCTGTGTTTCCATCATCCCACTGCGTGTCTCTGGCTAACCGGGAGCTCCTTGAGGCAGGGGCCAAATGTTCTCTGTGGTCCTGCGCCTGCTGCCTCCCCTGTAGCTGTGCTTAAGTCTTCAGGGGAGCAGGGGCGCCTGGGTGGTGCAGTCATTAAGCGTCTGCCTTCGGCTCAGGGTGTGATCCCGGTGTTCTGGGATCGAGCCCCACATCAGGCTCCTCCGCTGGGAGCCTGCTTCTTCCTCTCCCACTCCCCCTGCTTGTGTTCCCTTTCTCGCTGGCTGTCTCTCTGTCAAATAAATAAATAAAATCTTTAAAAAAAAAAAGTCTTCAGGGGAGCAGAGGAGGCGACCCTAGGGACTGACGGTTGCAGGGGCAACGTGGGGAAGGCACGGAGGCGTGCTCTGCTCAGAAGGGACAGCGTGAGCCGGGCAGCTCCTGTGGCTGGAGGGCAGTGGGTGTGCAAGTGTCTCGCATGGAGGGGAGGAGGGGGGAGCACGCTCTGGAAGAGAGCACTGTTGCCTGAGCCACGGGCCTGAGCCACGGACCCAGGCAAACCACAGCGCAGGGTGGGCAGCAGGCTCAGACTCACAGGCAGTCGGGAGCCAGGACTGGGGTGCTCTCTGAACCCCTGGGGAGAGGCTTGCTCCACGAACTCCATGCAGCTGTACTCACAACAGGGTTGTGCTCCAGGAGGGGGACCCCAACCCCATGGGTCCCCCCTTTGTAGGGTGATTTGTATCCAGACCCGGGAGGTCATTGAGACCACACGCTGGGGTGGAGGCACCTGCAGTCCTTGCTGGGTGACCCGGAGAGCCGTTAGGGTCCTCGCTGGCTGACCTGTGCTCTGCCTTCACACGGAGGCCCCTGAGGTCCCTCCCTAGCAGTTGGCACTTAACCTGAGATGTGCCATTTTAAACACAAGTGTGGCAGGGTCAGATTTCCTTTTCGTAAAGTCATTCTGGAAGGCAGATGGGAGACGAGAATCAGTGAGTGAGGGTGTGGACAGAGAGAGTTGACACCTGTGTATGGAGAGGGAAGGGTGCAAAGGCCCTGGGGACAGTGAAATCAAGCGGTCACAGGGCGAGGAGAGCTTCCTCCACTGATCCTTCATACCAGGACCCAGGGATAGGCAGGCAGCATTAGGCAGTGGGACTCGCCCCATCACCCCAGAAATGGGATTCCTGTGAATAGAAGCTGAGGACAGAGGGCTACTGAGTGCTCTACTCTGCAGAGAGCGGAAAACCATGGGGAACCAGGGGCGCCTGGGTGACTCAGTTGGTTAAGCATCCGACTGTTGATTTCAGCTCAGGTCGTGATCTCAGAGTCATGAGATCGAGCCCCACACGGGGCTCCATGCTTAGCAGCATCTGCTTCTCTCATTCTCCCCCTGCCCCTCCCTGTGCTCTCTCTCTCTCTCTCTCTCAAATAAATAAATAAATAAATCTTAAAAACAACAACAACAAAAATACCAATGGGGGAACCAGAACCGATCCAGGGTTTATTAACAAGATGACAGACTTATCAAACAGACTTTCTCAGAGTCTGCAAGCAGAGATGGAGCTGGAGACAGGACAGGTGGTGAGTGGCTGGCCTGGGGACAAAGCATGGCAGCTGTCCCTGCTCTCCTCCTGCAGTAGGGAAGAGGGTCCTGGCCTCTCTGAAGCCAAGGAGGGATCCAGGAGAAGGCCTCTCAGCCAGTGAGGTGCCTGCAAGTAGGGCCGGCTGGCACCTCATTCCGGGTGGGAGACGGGTGGGTGGAAAGGAGCTGGCTGAGGGGTGGCCTGTCCAGGGTGCTGTGGAAAGGAGTAGGCTGGTGTCCTTTCTGGGATGGAGTGTGGGAGGGGCGGCAGAAGGGGGTCCACGGAGGGGATCACCCATGTTAGAGGACGTTGCAACCACAAAGCTCTTAGAAAACCCGTCAAAGGATCGGCTCATGCCCCAGATAATGGCATTAGGGTATCAGCCACACAGATGGGCTTGCCCTACGGGCAGGACCTGGTCAGAAGGTGACAATCACTCCTCTGCCACCCCCTCCTCCCAGTCCAACCCCCTGAAGGAGAAAGGAACTTAGCAGAAGGGAGCTCACGGAGTGACAGGCAGATCCAATGTCCCCACCTTGTTGCAGGGCCCAGATTCCTGGCCTGGCCAATGGCAGAGGAAACAAGTGATTGGCTGGAGATGAGAGTAAAGTTATGAAGAGGACTGGACTGGATGCTGGCGTCAAATGTCCTTCAGGGACAGCGTCCAGGTGACAAGAGACAGGGAGGGAGAAAATAAGGCCAGTTTATGCTTTAGCGCAGTGTAGTCTGTTCAATAAACTCGTACTAGGTTTCATCTTCATTTTGTAGACAAGGCAACAGAGCACAGAGCCGCACAGACGCCTCCCTGAGCTCACACAGCCGGTGAGGGCTGCCGTAGGCTCCGAGAAGACCCCACCCACCCTCGCCTCCCAGTCTCGGCCACACCTGGGTCTCTTCCCAGAGCTGGCCTGTGTGGCCAACAGAATGTGGCATAAGTGATGGTGTGTGACCTCCCAGCCTAGGTCAGGACAGGCCCTATCCTCTTGCATCACCTGCTCTGGGGGAACCCATCACCGTGCTGGAAGTTCTCTCAAACGGCCCGAGGTAAGGAAACAAGACCCCTCCCCAAGCCCACAGCCAGCACCCGCTTGCCAGCCATATCATATATACATGCAATGTTTTTGACTTGAGTGTAGTTGGCACACAATGTTACATTAGTTTCAGGTGCACAACATGGTGATTCAACTTCTCTATACGTTACGCTGTGCTCACCACGAGTGTAGCTACCATCTGTCACCATACAACACTATTACAATACCATTGACTATATTCCCTATGCTTGCCTTTTATTCCCATGACTTATTCATTTCATAACCAGACACAAAAATAAACTCAAAATGGATTAAAGACCTAAATGTGAGACCTGAAACCATAAAAATCCTAGAAGAGAGCATAGGCAGTAATTTCTCTGACATCGGCCATAGCAACATTTTTCTAGATGTGTCTCCTGAGGCAAGGGAAACAAAAGCAAAAATAAACTATTAGGGCTACATCAAAATAAAAAGCTTTTGCACAGAGAAAGGAACCATCTGCAAAACAAAAAGGCAACCTATGGAATGGGAGATGTTTGCAAATGACATATCTGATAAAGCGTTAGTACCCAAAATACATAAATACATACAACTCAACTCCAAAAAACCCCAAACAATCTGATTAAAAAATGGACAGGAGAACCGAATAGACATTTGCCTGAAGAAGGCATCCAGATGGCCAGCAGACATATGAGAAGATGCTCAACATCACTCATCATCAGAGTAAAACAAATCAAAACCACAATGAGATATCACCTCACACCCGTCAGAATGGCTAAAATCAACAACACCAGAAGCAACAGGTGTTGGCGAGGATGTGGAGAAAGGGGAATCTTCGTGCACTCTTGGTGGGAATGCAAACTGGTGCAGCCACTGTGGAAAACAGTATGCAGGAGCTTCAAACAATTAAAAATAGAATTACCATATGATCCAACAATTCCACTACTGGGTATTGACCCAAAGAACACAAAAAACACTAATTCAAAAAGATATACACACCCTTATGTTAATTGCAGTATTATTTACAATAGCCAAGATATGGAAACAGCCCAAGTATCTAGAGATAGATAGAGAAAGAAGATGTGGTATGTTGTTCACAGAATAGAATATTATACAGCCATAAAAAAGGATGAGCTCTTGCTATTTGTGACAACATGGATGGACCTAGAGGGTATTATGCTGAATGAAATAAATCTCTATGTTTCTTAACTGAAATAAGAAAACCCTTTCTAGCCATTTGGAACGCACGCAGTTTCACGCACTCAGGTGGGTCCGTTCACCACACCTCCCAACATAAGCACAAACTTAGAAAGATATCTGCAAAGTGGCCAAGGACCGACCAAGGTACTGATCAGGAGAGCACACGTGAACAAAAACAAGGTGGCAGAGCTGACATCCTGCTCCTGAGAGGAACTCTGTCAGACACAGAAGGGGAAAAAGACGTGACCCTCTAATCCGATCTGACATTTTCAATCACTTTGCTCTCACAGTGTTATTACTAATACCTTTAGTGAGAACATGAAAGGGCTTTTACTGAGTACTCTTAATGGGTAAAATGAAAACATTTTCTTGGAAATATTTATTTTATCAACATATCTTCCTCTTTAATGTATAATTTTGCATGTGCTTTATAATGTATCTATGTATTTATTAATGATCTCGTTCCTATATAGAAAAATACGTAAGTATGCGTATCTTGGGGGTGACTGGAAACGTGCGTAATCATGAAAGGCAAGGGCTCATGACATCGCTCTGCCTCCCCGGAACAAGGCGGAAGCACAAGGCTGCCACCATCCCAAAGAGAAGCACTTCAAGGGTAGAGGTGGGTACCTGGAATGCCACAGAGCAGAGCTTCCCACCTGATAGACCCTGATGGGTGGGCTGTCAGTCCCCTGTGACCTTGGGGGGGGGTGCTGGGTCAGGTCACCTCCATCATTTGATCCTGGTGTGCCATGACAGAGGACAGGTGGGTGTGGTGTCCCCAGAACTTGAGAGTCTGGATGTGTCCCCTGGGCTTGCTTTACCTGCAAGGCTGACAACCTTGGTGGGAGCCATCGCTCTATGCCATGGGGCAGGAGCCACATGATGGGCTGAGGCCAGAGCAGGGAGGTGAAGAGGAGGCCAGCCCTCACGCTCTGTGAGTCTGAGGTGAGTGCCAACTGGGGGAGGCAGCAGGGAAGGGCTGGGCTGGGGGTGGCGGAAGGGCAGCCCACCAGGAGCCTCACAGAGGGCCCTTGTCCCCAGTCCAACAGGAGAAAACAGCAGTCACAGATTTCGATGTCCAACCTCCCCGAGATGGCTGGACACTTAGCGGGGTCCGGTTTCTCATAACTGTGTACCAGGTTGCAAGGAACTGCTTTAACAAATGTGTCCTTAAAAGCATTTTAACCTGTTTTAAGATAATTATTTGCAGGCCTTCTTACTGTTCAATCCTTTCTCCCCCATCCCCAATTTACTTTGCCTCTTTTCTTGAACCTTCCTCCCCTTCTCCCCTCTCCTACAGGTGGGATTTGCCACATCCTAGTTGCTCAGCTCTTGGGCGAGTCACTTATCTTCCAGGGTCTTGTTTTATTTCTATCTTTAAAAATAAGAAAAATGGGGGCACCCGGGTGGCTCAGTCAGTTAAGCGTCTGCCTTCAGCTCAGGTCATGATCCCAGGGTCCTGGGATCGAGCCCTGCATCCGGCTCCCTGCTCGGCGGGGAGCCTGCTTCTCCCTCTGCCCCCTGCTCATGCTCTCTATCTCTCTTGTTATGCTCTCTCTCTCAAATAAATAAAGTCTTAAAAAAATAAAAATAAGAAAAATATAGTCAGAACATGGAGGATTTTTAGGGCAATGAAAATACTCCGTATAATACTATAACAATGGATACAGGTCATTAAACATCTGTCCAAACCCATAGAATGTATGACACCCACAGTAAACCCCTAACGTAAACTCTAGACTTTGGGTGACAATGATGTGTCAATGTAGGTTCATTGATTGTAGCAAATGTACGACTCTGGTGGGGGGTGTTGATAATGGGGGAGGCTGTGCATGTGCGTGGATAGGGAACACATGGGAAATCTCTGTACCTTCCTCTCAATTTTGCGGTGAACTTAAAAATGCTTTAGCAAATACAGTCTTTAAAAAGAAGCAAGAAAAATAATACCAGCCCTAACTATCTCCACAGCTTTATTTACAAGAGTCGAATTTTAGAAGTAAGCCCCAAATCTATCAATAGAAGATTACATAAATTAAGTGGTAAATATAAATAAACACGTATAAACCAATTCATACGCTGGAGTACCGCGCCTCTGCTCAAAACGATAAGGGTGGAAAGACGCTACGTGACGGCGTGCGGAACTGAGAGTGAGCACGTAAGTTGCCAAACCACACGCACGGTACCATCCCCCTTTTAAAATAATCGCAGCCCTGACTATTGATGCACTGAAGAAGGATACACAATATGGGGCGCTTGGGTGGCACAATTAAGCCTCTGACTCTTGGCTTCAGCTCAGGCTTGGGTGGTGAGCTCAGGGTCCTGAGATCGAGCCCTGCGTGCGGCTGTGTACTCAGTGGGAAGTCGGCTGGAGTTTCTCTCTCCCTCTGCCCCTCCCCCTGCTCACACACATATGTGCGCGCTCTCTCTCTCTAATAAATAAATAAATCTTAAAAAAACAAAAGGGTACACAATAAAAGGATAAACTATTAACTCCCCCTGGGGACTGAGGGGGAGAAATATTTTTTTTTTTTTACTCCATCTTCTCACTTAAATGTTTTTAAACCAACATGTGATACAAATAATTTTGGGAAGAAAAAAACCCCCTGTTTGTCCTTTTCCCAGAGTGCCGAAAATCTGGTGATAGGCTATACATGACAGCTCTTGGCATAGTATATACCATATTTATTATACATAAATATGGTAGTATAGTTTTCATTTTCTCATTTTCATTTTTCGTAGTTTTTCCTGTGTGTGTAGTTTTTAATTCTACCCCTGCCATTATTTCTCTCTGCCTCTGAGCCCCCTGTGCTTTCTTGTTTCCTTCCCCTCCAGTTCCCGTTACCCTTTCCAGCCAGTCTCGTCTTGTAGGTAAGACATGGCAGAGATGACAGTTTAAAGGAGGATGGGTCTTAGACCCGTTGCAGTTCTCTGCTCCCCGTTGCCCCAGCTTCACGTTCTGCCCGGAGAGGGACACAGCTGGAAGACCCGAATGCAGATTTCTGGTCGCTGCCTTGATCACCCCTCGCCACCCCCGGGGGCCACATCGGCAGGTCTCTGGGTGCTGCCAGCCTGCGGTGCATGTACTCCAGAGCCTTCTGCTCGCCAGGATGCCCAGGACCAGAGCCCCCCGGCTCCCTACAGCTGCCATAGGGAGCCTGCTTCCCCAGAGCAGGGCAGGAGCGGTGCCTGGCACGGCCAAAGTGGCCGAAGCCCTCAGGATTTGCTTTGTGGCGTTGCGCTCAGAGCTGACAGATGGAGTCATATGGGCAAACTAATTATATTTTTCATTTTTTTTTCCTGGGCATTTGTGAGTCTGCAGGAGCTTAATTTATGTATTAATTACACCTCAGAGCTAAATGAGGGGGCTGGAGTGCCTCAGACAGCCTTTGCATTCATTAGGAAGCATGGCACATACACTTGGCTTCATTTGGAAACAGCTGCTAAAGCTTCCTTCTGGGGGAGCTTGGGGGGCCTTGGGGGAGCAGAACTCTCCGGGGAGCGCAGGAGGGTGGCCCAGGTGGGGAATTTTTAGGCTTCCATTCAGCTTCGTGGAACCATCTGATTAACCTTGCTCACCTCCCGGCTGCGCCTTCTCCACTGAAGGGAGACGGCCCCTGACTGCACCCCGCGGCCCAGCTCCCTCCGCTGCTGTGTGGTTTCCTCTGATTGGGTCTGGGGCTGTTGTGTTGCACTGAGACGCTGTCTCTGTTGTGGCCCAGTAGTAAGGCTATGGACCTGTTGATAGAAGCTGGGGCTTCTGGAAGGGAGCTGTTCCCCACAGGGTTCCCTGCCAGTGAGCCATCCCTGTGAGGTTGGGCCTCGCATAGTGAGAGGAGAAGGCACTGGCTTTCTCTTCTGGAGTCTGCACTTGGTGGCGTCTGATAGACGCAGTGTGGGGGCTCCGCCAGTGCCCCGGGGTGGCGCTGGGTGAGGCAGGGTCCTTGCAGCGGTCAAGAAGGTGGCAGAAAGCAAGCCACATTTTTGTAGCTGGATTATAAGGGTTCAGTGTTCCTTAACCCCCTTTCTAGGCCGCCAGTTCTTTCTCAGATCTTACTGCAAGCTCCCTGGGTTGCTGTCTCCTATTATGGGGGTGGAGATTTCGGGAAAATGTCCTGAACCCACTCTTTGGCCAGTTTTCATGGAGGAAGCAGCACTTGAGGCCTCATGGGGCAGGGGTGGGGGTTGCTGATATTAAAGTAAGCAACCAGAGGAAAGGATGGAAGGCCTTGGGATGGGGGGACCCCAGCCCCCCACCTCTGAGCCACTTGCAGGACCAACTTTGGAGGGTCTACATCTGGAGGAAGCATTTCTTAAAAGGGCTCAAGTCCGCAGGCCTCTCCAGTGCCGACGGGCTCATGGCAGGTGCGGGCCCTTACCATACAGCTAAGTGGTGTGACTGGAGTGTCCTGCCAATGGTCTGAGGGGTGGGCCTGCCATCTGCAGCCCCCTCCAGTGCCTTTCATACTGCCTGGCTCTGTCACGAGTCACTGCAGGGCTGGCCTGCTTTACGCAGCATGCGCGTGCTTGCGGGAGAGGAAGAGTTCCGACGTTCGTGAGCGCCTTATGATGAGGAAGGCGCGTTTGCGACACCTCCACTCCCTATGCGACCTCTCTGAGGACAGGAACTTCTGCCTGCCTTGTTCGGTGTATTCCAAGAACCTAGAAAAACGCCACGCCCAGGGCCGGTGATCATTACATAAGCACCTAGGAGATGCTGTTAGAAGGTTCATGACAATTGCTCCCCAATTACCTTTTGGGCAAAACAGCCAAATAGGAGGCAGATGAGTCTCAGAGAGGCTCCAGCACCTGCCCAAAGTCACATGGCCGGTTAGAGGCCAGGCCACGAATCATGGCCAGGAATGACTCTTATTTTTTTTTAAAGATTTTATTTATTTATTTGTCAGAGAGAGAGAGGGAACACACAGCAGGCAGAGCAGCAGGCAGAGGGAGAAGGAGAAGCAGACTTCCCGCTAAGCAAACAGCCGGATGCAGGACTCGATCCCAGGATCCCGGGATCGTGACCAGAGCTGAAGGCAGACTTTCAACCGACTGAGCCCTCAGGCGCCCCCCAGGAATGATTCTAATGATAGTCTAATTTTCCTGCTCTAACCTGCTGTCCTAGCTCAGGCTACAATAACAAAACACCTCAAACTGGGTGGGTTATAAGCAGCAAAATGTATTTTTCACAGCTTTGGAGATGGCAAGGTCAAGGTGCTGGCAGATCTGGTGTCTGGCCAGAGCTCTTCTGGGTTGTAAATGGCCAATCTCTCCTTGACCGTCACGTGGCAGAGAGGAAGCGCGCTCTCCTGTGACTCTTCTAAGGGCTCACTCATCCCATTCCTGGGGCTCCACCCAGTCACCTCCCAAAGGCCCCGCCTCCTAATCCCAGTCACCTCCCAAAGGCCCCGCCTCCTAATCCCACCACGCTGGGGTAGCAGACCGACACATGAACTTGGGGGGACACATTCAGCTCACAACACCTGCCCATGTTACTCAGACCCTGATGCCGCCACGTTCCCGGCTGCAGCCTCCAACGAGCTGAACTAGTTGACCCCGATCTGCTTTGCCCAAGGCTGTGGGGCGATGCTCAGACTTTCTGTGCCCTCAAGATGACCCAACGCGTGGAAATTCCCATTAGCGGGACTCCATCACCTCCGTGAAGCTTTAGGTTCTTGCATTTATCGGGGAAGGCTGTGGAAGGTCCGGGATGAGGGAGGAGCTATCCATGGGGCCACTGACAGGCCGAGGGCTCACGAGGGGCTCAGCTTTGGGGAATGGGCCACTGCAAGCTTACCCTGGGGAGGGGCTCAGAGGCTTGTGGACTTCATTCGTGCTTACTCCATCCAGCGTGCTTGCTCCCCCTGCCACACCAGCTGGTCTGTGCAGGAAGCATGTGGGGGTCTGCAAGGGGGGTGGGTAGGAGTCTCCTCAGGAAGCAAGCTGGAGCCCCCTCACAGCGAGGCCTGTCGTGTTCACCCCATCCTCAGCTCCTGTCATCATCCACCCAATCAGGGGCAGCATGTCAGGTGGGGCAAAAGCCCAGGAGGGGCTCATGCCACTATAACCACATCCTGGAATCAGGTGCCCATCAGTGTCCACCCGGGGCAGAGAGAAGGTGCTGGCTTTTGGCCTCTCCACTGGGGCCTAGACACAGACATGCTGACACCTTGCCCACAAAGATCCTCGGCTTGGAGGCACCTGCTTCCTCCTGTCTCCTCCCTGGAACCTCAGGCCCTGACATCAGCCTTCTCAAGACAGGACGGACGGCAGTCTGCGTGATCATCCTGGGGAGCGTGCTGCCTGCCGGAGAGGTGGCCAGCATGTTTGACAGATAACACTCTGGATCCAGGCTGTCCAGATGCATTTGTCTCATCCCCCCAAATCCAGCCAGCCCGGGAGACAAGTCTAACCCTTCCTGACAGAATCAGTTCAGCTTTGTCCTCTGAGCAGGGCCCAGGGGGGGCAGGGGGCTGGCTGGGGCTGGCTGGACTCTGACCTCTGGGGCCTGCTGGCCAGGGCAGGACACAGGGGAGCCCTGGTGGGCCCAGCAGAACAGGATCCAGCCCTGGGGACAGAGCTAGAGCCAGTAGACGGAGAGACGGGTCCCTGCCTCTGTGGCTTCTCCCAACCCCAAGACAAAAGTCGGGGGTGGTTAGGGAGAGAGGCCTGCATTGTTTTCTTCCACCCTCATCCCTGTCCCTATTCTGGGGAAAAGCTCGTGGTTTTTGGACTCAAACTAGCCTGGGTTTGAATCTGGGCAGTAATAGTCTGGAGGAGAGGGGTTGTCTGGAATTGGAGAGCATGTGGACTCTCCACTGAAAGTCTGACCACCCACCCACAGGCCTTGCTTCAGGCAGAACACTGTCCCTTCTGCATTTGAATGACACTCTGTGGTGTCCTGTGGCCCATGCCAGGAAGCCCACCGTTTGCGGCTCGCCCCCTTTGCTTAAGCTTTGCTGCCTCTCCAGCCTCTTCAAGAAATCGTGAATTCTCAGTATCTGTGAAAGCTCATCTTTTCTGGGCAGGAACCACAGACTGTGGATGTCACTTGGGGCATGGGTTGGGGTGAACAGGGGTCTGGGTGGAAAGTAGGGAGCGGGGTCCTGCAGCTGCAGACCAGGCTGTCGGGAAAGGAAGGCAAGCTTGTGCCCAGCATTGCCAGCATTGTCACTGCATCTGGTTTCTAGATTGCTGAAAGGGGGATAAAGGGCCATGGAAGATCTCATCTCTGGGGCTTTCCAGATGTCAGACGGCAGGGCCAGGCAGCTGAGATGTGAACAGAAGCCAGGTCAGGAGTCAGGCCCAGGTATTTCTCCTGCCCCCAGCCTCACAGCGGCCAGTGACAGACTGGATTGCTGGGCGAGGGCCGGGGTTCTGCTCCTGGTCATTCAGCAGAGGAACAGAAGCCCTGCCAGGGGCGGGGGGTGGGGGGGGAGGGGGGGCTCCAGAGCCTGAGACGATTCTGAGGGCTTCAAGAGAGGCAAGAAGAAGCCAGGGACCTGCCATACTCTTGGGGATCGGAAGACAGAGGAGATACAAGTATTCTTGTATCTTAGAGTATTCTCAATTTAATGTTCCCCTTTCCATGAACCAAGCGGCAAGCCGCCAGTGCGCATGCGCCGTCTCGTGGGCGGTCCTACGAGGCTGCAAGGGAGCAGAACCCGAGACCAGAGCGCAAGTGCCAGGTTCATGTTGGAGGTGAGGCCAGGTGAGGCCAGGAGACACCAGGAGGGAGTGGAGAAGCAGGTGGGGCTGGGCTGGGCTGGGAGAGCTCTGTCACATGCGTCTCGGAGTTATCCCTCTAGAAAGATATACCAGCTCCCACAGCCTGCTGGCTGCGGGCTGCTCCAATTCTAGACTTCTTCTCTCCTTCTGGGAAAAGGAGCAGAGTGGGTCTCCAGCCCCTCAGCATTTTCTGCACCTTGGGCACGGAGATGCAGGTGCTGGCAGTTGGAAGGGTGGCCCTGCGTGCACAGAGGTGGCATGGACCTGAGGTATACGCTGCATACTCTTAGTCCCATGGTCCAGGTGATGAACCCGAGACTCACAGAGGTCCCTCGTCCAGGACCCCCGGCTGGTGACAGCTGTGCTGGGATCTGACTCTGTCTGAGGCCCCCATCTTACCATGTGTCAAATAGAGCTCCTGATACTTGGGATCATAGCCCTGAGGGCAGTGCCCTCCACCTGCCAGGGGGCTTGTGAGAATGGACCATGATGGCCTTTGCAAACCTGCTTCTAATGTCCAAAGCTTCGTGGAAGGCAGCAAAAAAGATGTGAAGCCTCCATGTAGAACTGGGTTCAAATGCCACTTGTGCTACCTAATTGCAGGGTGACCTTGGGGAAGTTGCTTAACCTCTCTGAGCTTCAGCTTCCTCATCTGTAAAATGGGGCTAGTGACGTATTTCTGGAGGAGCTGGTATGAGGATTACATGAGAACACAGGTGACCAGGGGCTGTATGCGTGCGTCCCTTGCAACCTGCTCCCCTTCTCACCTTCCAATGTTGTAATTTTGTAGAAAGGTGTGGCGTTTAAGCTCTCTGGTTCTTCTCTAGGTGGTAGAGCTAGTGAGGTGGAGGCCTCCTCATTGCTGGGATTAGGCCTGTGGGTGGTGGTTCCCTGCCCGGTTCCTTTCTGGTTCCTGTTACTGGTGAGCTGTTTCTTTCTGCCGGCAGGCCACTTTATGAGTCACACAAATGGGAATTGACAGGAGATCTTTAGAACAAAAATTTCCACTATCTTTAGAGGATCTGACTCTCCAGTTTCCAAATTAATGAGAGCCCAGATTGACCCAGGATCTGGCAAAGGTTGGTTCCTGCTTTCAGCCTTACCGACAGACTCTCTCCTACTTTATTTCTACCAACTGGAAGTAACCCCCTCCTCTCTCGGCCTGCCCAAATTCTACCAGGCTGTGGGGTTCAAGATCCCCTCTCGTTAATGCCTCCTGCCTTTGCATGTGGAACTGAAAGCTCTTCTTTTCTTACCCTCTGGTTTCTAAAACCCAGATCAGCTGTCCCCCTTCCTCTGAGAACCCTTCTCTAGCCTCCCCAGACAGAACCAACCCGCCCTTCGTGCTTCTGCTGCCTAACCTAGATGAACCTGAGCAGGGAACTGGACGATAATAACTGCCCATTGCCACCAGGGGGCGTCCACACAGAAACAGCCAAGGGGCTGCACAGCTCTGGTGGCGGGGCGGGGCGCGGGGGGGGGGTCTCCTTCCAGTTTGGGCGCCCAGCAGGACGTGACCCTTGCTTCAGTGTGCATAGGACACCAGACCACGGGGACAAGGATGTCTAGAGGCACTGTCCTCAGAGAGACAGGGGCCGTGTCCCCACCTGCATCTGCCGCTGTTCCTGGAATAACTGATAAAGACTTCCCACCGCCCTTCCCTGAAGGAAGGCTGAGGCAGAAACGCACCCCATCAGGAGCTCATCTACGATTCTCAGCAGAGAGGTTGGATCAGTGATGCTTAAAATACATTTTGCTTCTTCATAAAGCCCCTGGCTATGGGGCCGAGAGTAAAGTCTCCCTGGCGGTTAGAATCAAGATTCCGCTCTAGAGTGAGTCAAACCAGCCCGGGAGACCCCTTCCCCAGATTCCACCCCATGGAGGTTCTTATCTCTCTGGGTGAAGCCTGCCCCTGACATGTACCTCTAAGGGGCTCTTATCCCCTACCTGTCTGTTGTCCCCTCCAGGCGGGGTTCTCAAAACCATGTCTGGTTCAAACTGGTGTCTGGGCTGAGGCCTGGCCCAGGTTCTCATCCTATAAAAGCCTCGTGGGACCTCTCAGGGCCCCCCACATCTTCTGTGGACACACTGGGTGTCCCACACAAAAAGAGGTGAGCTGGGGGCGGGGGCAGCAAGGATCCAGATGAAAAGCCTCATGGAGTCCTGATGAGTTAAGGGAGTGGGTCCACCTTTACCCCCCACCCCCACCAAGTTCCCTCCCTCCACGTGAACCTCTCCAGGACCTCCCCGTCTTCTCCTTGGGTGGTGTGATGGTCAGTCTCGTGTGTCGTCTTGGGGAGGCTACGGTTCCCAGTTCATCAGACACTAATCTAGGGTTGCTGTGAAAGTATTTGGTAGATGTGATTAGTGTCTCTAATCAATTGACTTGAAATAGAGATTACGTCCATAATCTGGGTGGGCCTGACTCAATCAGTTGAAAGACTTCAAGAGCAGATCTAAGGCTTCCCTGAGAGGAAATTCCACTGTGAACAGACAGCAGCTTCAGTCCCTGTGCCAGAAAGTTCCAGCCTGCTCTTCCTGGTGGCCTACCCTATAAATTTCAGATTTGCCTAGCTGCCTCCACAGTCACTTAAGCCAATTCCTTGCAACAAATCCCATAATATATATGTCCTGTTGGTTCTATTTCCCCGATGGAATCCTACCTGTTGCAGATGGGCTGGGCAGGCTCCCGGTGCCTCGGAAGGGGCGATAAATCAGGGTGATAGGCTCTCGGTATCAGGACACTCACTGTATAGCAGGTAGTATGCTAAGACTTCTATCACACTGACCCCTCCGAGCACCATATATCACAAGTATAGTATTATCCCCTATCCATAAAATGAGGGAGTGATGGGCTCATGGTCACACAGCATGGAGCAGGCCAGGAGTGGAGATTCCTGGCTCCAGAGGACAGGTTCCTAACCATTTTTGTACTAACCACCCCTTTTGCAGCCTGGTGAGGACGTCGATCCCTCCTCTGAAAGATACTTTCCTATGCATAAAGCAAAATGCACAAGTTAAAAAGGAGACAGTTTTTAAAAATTATTAAACTATGTTGAGACACAAATTTATGATGTGATGCTAGGTGTGTTTTTCTATTAACACGTTCCATTAACTAGACTGGGGGAGGGTTTACGTGTCCTTCGAGCCCATGTCATCACATCTGTAATTTCTGTTCTTTGCCATGAGAATGTCTGTGTTTCTTCTTGGTGACAAAGTCACAATTACTGCGAACTCTCCTTGTGGTTCCTTGCTTACCTTCTGAATGGAAGAAAGTGCTACATTTCTAGTTGAGTGATAATAAGGATGTATTTCTTCCCCGTCAAAATTCCCAGATGCCCTTCAGAAGATATGAACAGACACTTTTCCAATGAAGACATACAAATGGCTAACAGACACATGAAAAAATGTTCAAAATCATTAGCCATCAGGGAAATTCAAATCAAAACCACACTGAGATACCACCTTACACCAGTTAGAATGGCAAAAATAGACAAGGCAAGAAACAACAATTGTTGGAGAGGTTGTGGAGAAAGGGGATCCCTCCTACATTGTTGGTGGGAATGCAAGTTGGTACAGCCACTCTGGAAAACAGTGTGGAGGTCCCTTAAAAAGTTAAAAATGGAGCTACCCTATGATCCAGCCATTGCACTACTGGGTGTTTACCCCAAAGATACGGACGTAGTGAAGAGAAGGGCCATATGCACCCCAATGTTCATAGCAGCAATGTCCACAATAGCTAAATTGTGGAAGGAGCTGAGATGCCCTTCAACAGATGACTGGATTAAGAAGTTGTGGTCCATATATACAATGGAATATTACTCAGCTATCAGAAAGAACGAATTCTCAACATTTTCTGCAACATGGACGGCACTGGAGGAGATAATGCTAAGTGAAATAAGTCAAGCAGAGAAAGACAACTATCATATGATTTCTCTCATCTATGGAACATAAGAACTAGGAAGATCGGTAGGGGAAGAAAGGGATAAAGAAAGGGGGGTAATCAGAAGGGGGAATGAAACATGAGAGACTATGGACTATGAGAAACAAACTGAGGGCCTCAGAGGGGAGGGGGGTGGGGGAATGGGATAGACCGGTGATGGGTAGTAAAGAGGGCACATATTGCATGGTGCACTGGGTGTTATATGCAACTAATGAATCATCGAGCTTTACATCAGAAACCGGGGATGTACTGTATGGTGACTAACATAATATAATAAAAAATTATTAATTAAAAAAAAAGTAAAAAAAAATTCCCAGATGCCCTTAATCATCTCAGATTGGGGGGCAGCCTTTACCACCACCTGGGTCCCTGTTTGGCACAGATTTTAATGGAACAAGTTCATGGAAACAAGTGAAGCCTGGGCAGACAGCAGGCACACAGCAGAGACACCTTCCCCTTTCTCCACTCTGGGACTCAGGTAGGCACGAGCAGCAAGCGTCCCATCAGAGGACAGTCAGCTGCAATGACGCCTGTGCCAAGCTCAGCCCCTGTAAGCCCGGAGGGCCGGGTCACCCTTGCTATGGTGCTGGTGGCCCCCTCCCCCGGGCCTGCTTGCATTCCCCACACATCCGTGGTGTCACAGGGATGCCTGGCCCTGAAGCTCCCTCGCTGTTCCTCTTGGAGACAGAGGCCGTGGCCACCCATGTTTGTGTCAACATGGGCCACACTCAGCCAGCTGGCTTAGCCTCTTGCATGCAGAGTAGCTTGGCCGACTGGTGGCTGAGAAGGGCCAGGGAGAGTGTTTCCAGGTGGAGAGCGAGGAGAGGACCAAGGGCGAGAGGTAGGCTAGCCCACCTTCCCTCCCCCTGCTGGAGAGGGAGCCTCAGGAATAGCAGGCAGAGAGGCCCTTTGTACCCCACATCTACCTCCCTCCCCCTGAAAACACCAGGCCAGTGCTGATGAAAAATAAATCTCCCAGCATGACCACATGATTTTGGCCTCAGTCTGGCTCCCACCTCTACCCCGTCCCCTGCTTCGTGTCGCTTCTCTCACTGGGAGAAGGCCAGGGGTAACAGAACTAAAATGCCCTGAGTGCTCCTTACATGCCAGGCACTTTGAATACATGATCTCATCTGCTCCTCTTCACACCTGTGAAGTGCTGCTGTGACACAGATTTGACAGGTGAGGAAGTTCTGCTCGGAGAGGGCGTCACCCTGCAGTAAGAGGCCAGAATCTAAACCCAGCACCACCACCAGGATCCATTCTTTTTCACCTCAAATGCTGCTCTCCTCTGGCCAGCCTTTCCCATTCCTGACACCCAGATCTCAGGCTGCAAAGGTGTTTCCTCATGCAGAAATTCTCTATCATACTAATTCAGACTAAAGTGTGAGTGACACAATAGGTTACTCTCCTCTAGGGTGTATGTATTTTCAGGTAGCTGTGCTCACTCTCAGAGAATGACTTTGTTGCATGGTACAGGGGCTGAATGGGATTATTTGGGGTCTTGGAGGATAGGAAAGATGTGAGGCCTGGGTTGGGGTGGGTTGGAGCTAAGAGCTTGGAGACCAGTGTTGGCAGCTGCGGTGGGGGAGACCACCATGCCCAACTCCACTTGAAACACTGTTTTCACTGAGCTGTCCTCACTGATCCCACCCTTCTAGCCATAGGTCCTTGTGAATGAACTGCACTGGCCTCTGGGGGAGCCGCCTTTTCCTGGGAGGGGCCAGTGAACTCCAGCCTAGCGCTATGATTCCATTTTTGCTCTCACAGAAGGAAGAGGAGGGAAGAGCAGGGGAGGCACCTCTACTCCGTGACTTGGGGACTGGCTGAGTGGCTGGGGGACAGGAGCTATGGCCCAGAGAGAATGTCCCCGCTCCTGGTCTGCCTCCCAGAGCCTGTCCAGGGAGATGCTCACTCCATTACTCACCTTCTCCCCTCTCTGAGTTAAACAGGGCTCGAGTGATTACAGCATCTGACAGAGGGGGGAATGTGAGGCTGGGAGAGAGAGTGACTGTAGACTCTTGGTAGGGCCTGGACTTGCAGGAGGGAGGACAGTGGCAGGGAGGGGGCTTCCTTTGGTGACATTAATTCCTTGCCCTCACTTTTTTTTTTTTAATTGAAGTGTAGTTACCATACAGTGTTATGTTAGTTTTAGGTGCCCAGCATATTGATTTGACAGTTCTATAGATTATGCAATGCTCGCCATGATAAGTGTACTCACCATCTGTCACCAGACAACATTATTACAGTATTATTGACTCTATTCCCTATGCTGTACTTTTCATCCCCGTGACTTATTTATTTTATAACTGCAAATTTGTATCTCTTAGTCCCCTTCACCTATTTTGCCCATGCCCCCACCCACTGCCCCTCTGGCAATTACTAGTTTGTTCTCCATATTTATGAGTCTGTTTCTGGTCTTGTTTGTTTGTTCATTTTGTTTTTTAGATTCCACACATAAGTGAATTCAGATGGAATTTGTCTTTCCTGAATTATTTCACTTAGCATAAGTGAAGGTCCAGCTATGACATTGTGAATTCTTGCCCTCATTTTTGTGAGGCACAGGCTTCTGGAAGGTTCCCTCCCCTCAATGCATGCTCCAGAATCTTGCATGAAGTCAGCAGACTAGTCAGGTTAGGTGCACTTAAGGGGAAGCTATCAGGACACTTGAAATTGAACTGTTACCATCCCACCCCTCCCCACACCTCCTCATGCACATCCCTTGATCCTGCTTTCCTTTTCCTCTCTTTTCTTCACCCAGAAAAGCCCAAGATATGTGTGTGTATGTGTGTGTGGAGAGGAAGAGGATGGGCAGGGTTGACATTTTCCTCCAATCCTCCCTCAAACCCAAGAGGTAAGGAGCATTGCTAACCTTTTAAGATGAGGAATATGTTCAGGGAAGAGAAGTGACTTGCTCAGGGTCACACAGCTGGTTAGTGGAAGGAGGAGGCATGAGCCATTCATGATGGTAGTGAATGGTAGAGGACTTCATGGGTCACTCTCCCTGGCAACGTGCAAGCGTGCACAATGAATTAGTTCATTAATTATGCCCTTGATGAGCACCATGGGTATCCCAGGTGTTATGCTATGCACTGGGGTGCTAGGAATAAATAGACTCTAGTTCTTTTTTTTTTTTTTTTTTTTTTTTTTTTTTTTTTTTTTTTTTTTTTTAGACTCTAGTTCCTGCTCTCAAAGAGTTCATAGTATATTGGGATAGAGAGGCATGTAGAGTAATGGTTGCAACTGACTGTGGCAAATTCCCTAATCAAAGGTGATCACAAGCCAAGATGTCACTCCAAGATTTTAGAGCAACTACCTTCCGTTTCAGAGATTCACAGAAGCCTACTTCTAGGAGGAGACTTTTGAATTGGGTTTTGAAGGCTAAAAGGAATTCATCAGGAGTTTGAAGTAGTAAGAGGAACGTTCCACGTGGTAAAAATGAAACAGCTTGTGCAAAGGCTCTGTGGCATTTCTGCGGGATCCTCCTGGAGACAGTGCCTTAATCCAGCACTTCCCAGATTGGGTTTCACAAATATTAGGGCCCCTGCAAATAATAAAGTCAGGTAACAGTAGGGCTTACTCCATGCCAAGCACTCTTCTAAGAGCTCTCAATGTATTAACTCATTGAATTTTCACAGTGACCCTCTGAGGTAGGCACTACTGTTATCCCCATTTCACCGAGGAGGAGACAGTAGCACAGAGAGGCTTGCTCAAGGCAAGACAGCTAGTCAACAGCAGAGCCAAGATTGGAACTCAAGCAAGAATGTTCTAGAATCCAAGCTCCAGGTAGTACATAAAATCTGGCCAAATATGTCAGAGAAAATAGCACAATGACTATTGGCCTAGTAAAGGTTCCAAAAAATATAGCAGCAAAACAAACACACACATGCACATTTTTTGGACAAAAGTTTTCCATACCCATTTTATTTAACAATACATTTTTTTTCTTTCAAGAATGAACATATGGAAAACCCTTTGGGAATTGCAGTCTTGTCCCTGAGAGTGACTCCAATAGAGGCTGGACCCTTTGTTTGGGGGCTGGAGGACTTCTCTAGTCCCTGATGATCTCTAATCAATCCTGATGGGTGCCATCTTCTCCCAGAGCTGCAGCCCTCCCTAACAGAATCTGCCAAGACCATGCACTCCTTCGCACACTTTAAATGCAGGGAAACAAAAACCATCAGAATTTGATGGAAGCCCTTTTGGTGTTGTCACAGCTGCACCTTTAGCCTTGTGCTTGATTTCTCTCTTTCCTGACTGGGAGGAGAAGTGGCTGTTGGAGAAGGTTAGTGGTTGCCTCATTATAGCTGAGTTTCATGGTGTGTGTGTGTGTGTGTGTGTGTGTGTGTGTGTGTGTGTGTGTCAGGGTGGGTACAACACAGAGCAAGAAGCCAAGAGAAAGGAAATGGACAGGCAGAGGGGGAAGAACAGTTTTTCCAAGCTACCCAACCTCTGGTCCAGCCAGCAGGGGAAGTCTCCTGTGCAAGGGTGAGGCTGGGAGAGGGAGGGTATATGTAGAGTGTCCAGTGTTTCCACGAAGAGCTGTGGCTTCACATTAAAGCCTGGGAACATGAGTTAGTTCTTGGATTTCTGAAACCCGATTCCTTCCTGCCAAAGGAAGTCTGGCAGCCACAGCCATTAGCACCACGGACAGCGCCAGCCTGCCAGGTGAGCCCTGGGGAAGGCCTGGACTTCGTGCTCAAGAAGCAGACAGACGCTGCACTGGTAAGACCGGGTTTTGAGAGAATCACAGGATATTTTTGCACTGCACAGATGGGATCTTAGCTGGACTCACTGTCTTCTATATCCCCCTCTGCTCATATCTCATCAAATGGACACAGGGTCCCAAAGGGGAAAAAATGCTGGCTAGGGACCCAGAAAACGGTACCAAAGGAGGGTGATGGAACCAGAAGATATATCCGGGTGCTCCAAGGGTGCACAGAGATAGCTGAGGTCCCAGGAGCACTGTGGCACTCTATTGGATTCCCTGACTTGTCTGTATCTTCAGGGCTTAGCCTAAAGTAACTGCCCATTAATGGTGCAGGGGTAGAGGGCCCTGCTCCAGGGCTAAGTTCCACATCTGCCTGAAAAAGGGCTGAGTCTCCCTCTAGGGGAAATCCTTATGGTCTCAGATGAACTTTTGAATCAAATGCCTGCTTCCCTCCACAAACAATACGTGTTTTCAGGACATGGAAACTTTATTAACAGCACAAGAGAAGCACAAGCCTGCAAGGAAAAAAACAAATAAGAAGGTTCTCTGGTGGCCTCTGGAGCTCCTGGCAGCTTGCTGTGCTGCCCAGGGGTAAAAAACACCCACCACTGGGCTCCCCTGTCTCATTCTGCTCCATCTCATAAATGCATGTTGAGTGTTCAGTCCCAGGGCCAGCCCTGTGGAGATGAGGAGAACAAATGGCAGGGTCTTTGCTGAAGAACATACAGCCTCCTAAAGAGGAAAAGTCACTCAGAGAAAACAGGATAATGCAAGGGCCATCTGAGATTGTCACGTGTCACATGTGTCACCCCAGCCCTGGATCATAAGTGGCTCGGGTGAGGCAGGTCCATGTTGGTGGATGTTATCAGGGAGGCAAAAGAGGAAGATGGAAAGGTAATCTGTATAGGCTTACTTCAACCAGCAAGGAGCAGAATGTTTCTGCTTTTGGCTGGATTTCCCCCTTATCTTGTGCACAGTAGGCACTCAATAAATATTTGCTTCATGGAGGAGTGGTTAAACGGCACCACCTTGCCTGCTAGAGGACCGGCTGGCCCATGGTGGGAACAAAGCTGGCTCAGTGGGGGAGCCCCAGCTTGACTCACGATCACCTGGGGTTTCTGTCTGAGACAGAGCTGTCTTTGGAAGCTGGGGACCTTATAGGGCACTTGGGCTCTGGAGAAGGCAGACCAGGGACAGCTACAGATCCACAGCTCTGTAAAGACCCAGCCGGGGCGAACTCCGCAGATAATTAAAGCCCCAGTCAGTCTCTGAGAGGGCCAGGTGAGGGCTTTCAGGGGCTGGCTGATCCTCTTGACTCAAACGTGTTGCTGCTGCTTCTGGGCTAATGGGCCTGGCAGGTGCTTCCTCATTGGTCCCTGAGTAGGGCTGTCTGGATATCTTCAGGGGCTGAAGCTGGAGGGTTCTTCCCCCACCCCCTTCAGCTGTGAGCATCTCAGGAGCCAAAGCTGGAAATGAGAAGGAGCCCTCGGGTCACGGTGGCCCAGCCTCTGAGAACAGAGGGAGCTTGTGTAGCAGCCTCACTCCTCCTCTGGCCCGCGACTGCGGGGCACTTGTCCCTGCTTGAAAGGACTGGGTATTGGTATCCATACCCCCAAAGAATGCCTGCTATAGTGCCCAGCATTTTCCTTTCAAAGCAATCACTCAGTAAACACACTGGAAGACTGAGGAGCTGGGGGCTGAATATACAGGGCAAGGGCTACTATAGTATCTCCAGAAAGTCCACAAGTGGTGCATAAAGAAAATAGAGGGGCGCCTGGCTGGCCCCATTGATTAAGCACCTGACTTCGCTCAAATCATAATCTCAGGGTCCTGGGATCAAGCCCCACATGAGCTTCATGCTTAGCAGGGAGTCTGCTTCTCCCTCTCCTTCTGCCCCCCACACCCCTGCTCATGCGTGCTCTGTCTCTCTTGAATAAATAAATAAAATCTTTTTTAAAAAATGAAGCTGAAGTGCACAGTGATCAATGTTTGTGGGGACTGGAGACTTGATAGGAAAGGAAAGATAGGAAAGGATACATGCAACTTATTGTCTACGCCAGTCCTACACAGATCCCTTCGCTCTATAGACCAGTCTCTTCACTGTGCCCCAGTCACCCCTTGAAGGGCTCCACCTCCTTTCTGCACCCAGGTCTTCTATCAGTTCAAATCTTACTTGTCCTTTAAGGTTATGCTTTGTCTCTTTATCTTTGGACAAGCTTTCTAAATGCTGTGGCCATAGTGACTTGATTTTGGCAGCCTCTTCCTGTCTATACCCCTTGTCTACACCACCTAATAGATATCTTACATGGCTGTTCGGCTGCTTTCTATTTTTTAGTCTTGTCCCTCCAACTGGACTATAAGCTCTTTAACTCTTTTTCTTTTTTTTAAAGATTTTATTCATTTATTTGAGAAAGAGAGTGACAGAGAGATCATGAGCAGAGGGTAGGGGTAGAGAGAGAAGCAGACTCCCCGCTGAGGCGGGTCCCCAATGCAGGACTCCATCCCAGGACCCTGGGATCATGACCTGAGCTGAAGGCAGAAGCTAAACGAACTGAGCCACCCAGGTGCCCAGCAAGGTCATCATTCTTGAATCCTCACTCTCCAGCTCCTACCCACCTCACCCGATCCCACCCCTGCACGGCAGTGTCCTGAATATCGTAGGTGCTCAATAAAATTCTTACTGAGAGAATGAATGAGCAAATAAATGAATGCATAAGGAAGGAAAAAAAGATGAGAGGGGAGGGGGGAGGAGGGAGGGAGAGAACCAAAACCATTTTGGTTTTTGCAAAGGCTGGCAGGAACCTGCATGGCTGGTAAAGTTAGTGCCCCCTCCTTGCTCTCCTTTCTTACTCTTCCACCATAAAAAGTGTCTTTTTGAGCAAACCATGACATGAGATAAGGGAAATTTTCAAACAATATACCATAGTAAAGAACTATAGATATTTATTAAACACTTACCATATTCTTATTTTTTTTAAGATTCTCTTATTTATTTGAGATGGAGAGAGAGCCCACGAGAGGGGGGAGAGGCAGAGGGAGAGACAGAATCCTTAAGTACACTCCCCACTGAGTGCAGAGCCAGATGTGGGGCTCGATCCCAGGACCCTGAGACCCTGAGACCATGACCTGAGCCAAAACCAAGAGTCTGACACTTAACCAACAGAGCCACTCTGGAGCCCCTTACCATGTTCTTATGATAGTTCCTGCCCTTACAAGGCTTACATTTAGCTGAGAGAGAAAAGTAGCACACACGAAACCTTCAGGCAGAATGGCCTAGTGGCTGGGATCCCAACAGGATATGGAGCAACTATTGGGAAATTACATACAACAATGATATTTGTAAATATATAAATTTATCTCCACTTCTTCATCTGTAAAGCAGGGCACACATCCCACAGAACATTAAAAGAATGAATGTATTTAAAACTCTTGGTGTAGTCCCTGGTGGTAGTGAGTGTTCAGTAAACATTATCTATTGTTATTATTACTAAAGATATCAAACTTCTAATGCATTTCTGTTCTGAGTTGGTTACTAAGAACTTCAGGCATTGGGTTATCCTGGTTCCCTCTTGATTGTTGATTTCCCCCTTCATATTATATCATTTTCACTAGCAAATAAACATGCCCATCTTTCTCCCACCATTAACCTCACTTCCTGGATCCCACAGCAGCATTTGGCTGCCACCCCAGTTCTCTGTCCCCTTCCTTCTCAAGCTTCTCAAGAGTTGTCTGTGCACACTGTTTCCCTTTCTTCATCTAACACACATCTTGAGTTCATTGCAAACCAGTGCTTTCCCCAGCCTCCTGACTAGGAAGGGTCTTATTAAAGTCCTTTATTAGTCAGGCAAGGCCAACTGCTGTGACAGATAAGCCCCGAATTTTAGTAACTTAATACAATCCAGATTTATTTCTCACTCAGTTCATGGTTCAGTGTGGGTTGGTGTGGGCAAGAGGGGAGAGGGCCTCTGCTCCACGCAGTCACTCAGAGACTCAGGGTCCGTTCATCAAGTGGCTCTGCACCCCCTGGGACGTCAGGAGCCTCTGGGTCTAGCTGCCAGATAAAGGAAAAGAGAGCTTGGAAGATTACATGGGAAATTGTAGGGGCCAGGCCTGAAAATGGCTTATATCACTTCTGCTCACGTTCTCTTGGCCAGAGTTCAAGCATATGTCCTCACCAGTCTGCTGGGGAAGCTGGGAAATGCAGTTTGGCTGTGCCCAAGAGGAAAAGGAGATGGTTTTGTGAGCACATGCCATTATCCTTCCCACAGTCCCCAATAACTTCTATGCTGCCACATCCACTGGATACTTTTTGTCCTCACCTTACTCTCTTAGCAGCTTTCCAAATATCTTGAAATGCTCTTTTCTGTAAGTCATCCTTTTAGTTTTCTTCCTTGCTCTGGCTACTTCTTTTCAATCTCTGTTGCAGATTTCCTGTTCTCTCCCCAGCTTCAGAATGACTGGGGTGGAGAGCTCGTTCATCATGAGACTGGGTTCTCCCTCTCTCTCTCTCTCTCTCTCTCCCATTCTCCATTCTTCACTCTCAAAGCTACACATAATCTGTATTGCGAAGCCTTTGTGGTCTGTATCTCCATTTTTTACCTCACCTCTGAGTACTAGACTCATATATACCACCCAGGTGCTGTCTTCGTCAAATATTTCACTGATAACTCAAACTTAACATTACCATACTGGGCTCACAATTCCTTCCACTTCCTACCTCCCATCTCCCACAATAGATTATTCTTCCTCAAATATCCCCCTGCCATGTCCATTCACTCAGCTGCTGACGCCATATCAGGAGGTGACCTTGATTTCTCATCCTCTTCCTCCTCTCTTAACTTCCATCTTGAATCCATCAGCAAGACCCATGGATTCCATGTTCAAAATGCATCTGGAATTCACCTACTTCTCTTCTACTATCCCACACCAAGCCACCATTACCTTTTGCCTGGATAACATAATAGCTGCCAAACTCGTTTCCTTATTTCTATTCCCTCCCTCACACCATTCACCGCAGAGCAATCAGGCTGTAGTTTGCAAAATGGAGATGGAACTTAAACTCCTTCAGGGGCTCTCAACTACACTCAGCGTAAAATCCAGACCTTTTAACAGGACCCCAGGACCCTGTGTAATGTGGCCCCTCCCTAACTCTGATCTTATCTCATGCTGCCCTTCCCCTTGGGGATGGAGGTAGGAGATCAGCCAATGTATTCAAGATGATGTCTCTAAAGAGCTTACAGTCCATTTGGGGGCACAGATCTAATTCAAAGAAAGCATGCTAACAAACAGCTATGCCAGGTAGTAGCTATTTAAATATAAACCCAAGTGACACAAGTGGAAAGAGGTATAGGGAGCCCTGCAGTATAGCTAGAATGGACAGGACCTGTGCTGTTTACCACTGTGCTGAGTGCATGTAGCACAGTGCCTGGCATACAGTAGGGGTGAATAAATATTTGTGGAACAAATGAATGATATGATTCCTCACCTACTGGAGCTCACGGCCTGGTGGAGGAGGCTAATAAGTAAACAAATACTTGGTCATATGATATACGATGGCAGGGGCATGTATATTCAAGGGACTTTTTTTTTTCTTTTGAGAGCGAGAGAGAGAGAGCAGTGTGAGGGAAGGCAGAGGGAGAAGGAGAGAGAGAATCTTAAGCAGGCTCCACGTCCAGCACAGAGCTGATTTGGGTTTCGATCTCACGACTCTGAGATTGTGACCTGAGCAAAAATCAAGAGTGGGACCCTTAACCTACTGAGCCACTCAGGTATACTCATTCAAGGTGCTTTAAGGGTACATTGGAAGGAATTGTCAACTCTGCTTAGAGATGGGTCAGAAAGACTTCAGACAAGGAAGTGACACTTAGCTGGAACTTGAAGGATACTTAGGGCTGAGTCCAGAGATATGAGCAGGGACTGGTGTCCCACACTGAAGACGCTAGGGTACAGATGAATGAAAAGTGGGGCTCATTCCTGGTGGGGGCCATTAGAATGTCAGATAAGACAATGTGTGACCAACTATTCAACTGTACGTCACAGCCCACAAGAGCTTTGTGAGAAGGTGCAGGTGTTGGTGCAAGAAGTGCAGGCTGGCTTACTGGTGGCAATTTGAGGCAGATTTGAGTTACTACTGGGCCTTAAAATGTAAAACCATGGTCTAAATGGAAGGCAATATGCTAAGAAAGGTCATAATTAATATTAATGAGAAGACAGTCACTGATGACTCGAATCACTCAGGGAGAGCAGAAGCCAGGCTGATGCGGAGGGGCGTCAAATGCTCCAGCAGGACACTCTGTCTGACTCTGCCATGGTGAGGGAGGGAGAGGGACAGGGGAAGGACCTGATGACTCATGTGGTCTGGGGCAGAAGGCTGCCTGCTCTCCACCAGTTCTAGCTGCCACCGTCCCTGCTCCCGGTGGAGTGCTGGCCTTGAGAAGAAGCCCTCCTCCCTGTAAGCCATCAGTGCTCCCAGGAATGCTGATCCCCAGGAAAGGTTGCTTTGCTTGAGTCTGAGAGGGTGAAAGCCTAGGTCTCAAACATTTGCCCCTCCTTACTTCTTTCCTGCCCAGATTCTGCAGGGGTGAAAACACGGGGATTTGGGGATGGTGGTCTACAGGGCTGGGGAATTCAAACTGAGTGATTATCTGCCTGGAAAACGTTTTTGCAGGTGGAATTGTGGGACAGGAAACACTTTGGACACTTTTGGTGGAGGGAAGGCAGCCAGAGCAGAGCAGCCTGAGGGGAGTGTGGGAGGGGTTGTCCAGTCCCCCTTCTCTCCTTTGGGGAAGGATAGAGCATGTGGGTGAGCTTGGGTCTCTCGCTTTCTTAATTCACAAATCTACCCCCCACCCTACTTACTACCCACATGTCTCATCTCAGTGGCCTCGATCATGGTGGTGGGGGTCTAAGGTATCAATAGTTAATAATAATAAAGCTAACCTTTACTGAGCAGCTATTAGTCTAAGGCCTTTACATTAATTCACTCATTTAGACTCTTAATAACTCCGAGACAGGTACTTTTGGCATTCCCATTCTTCACACTTGGAGACTGAGGCTCAGAGAGGTGAAGCAATTGCCCAAAGTCACATAGATACGAAGTTGCAGACCTGGGATGGCGTGGCTCCTGGAATCACCATGGCTCACGAGTTTTAGGGGTGACTCTAGGGAGGGGAATGGAGGGCTCCCAGGACTCAGCAAACCAATGAAGAATGTATCCAGGAGCTAGCTGACAATAGAGTTCACTGCCAGGTTCTCAGAGCCCCTGGTCAGGGAATGAGGAGTTGAGCTCTGTCATGTGGGCGGGGGACACTGGGAAGCACTATACACTTTCAAAACCTCTGTTTTCTTATCTCTACAGTGGGAGAGTAATTGCTAATCCATAGGGATGTTGGGAGGAGAAAGTGAAAGAGCACGTGCAAAGCGCCTGATGCATCAAAGTGGGTGCCCAATAAATGAGTTCCTCCTCCCCCTTCTCCCCTGGGTAAAGTCGGCTTCAGACTGGGTCCAGTCATCTTCTCCACAGATATGTACTGAAGGCCTGTATGCACCAGGTGACAGATCTTATGCTCTGCCCTGGGAAACACACCCATGAAGAAAGAGGCTGGAGCATCATGGGGTGGGGTGGGGAAACAAAATGGGTTTTTAAGCGACCCACAAGAACACAATACCTAATAAATGTACGTTCTTCTCAAAGCAATAGCCTCAGGAGGGCGCACGGTTCTTCCAGAGATGCTGATGCCTTGCCAAGCACTGATAGCAGAACTTGGACTTTCTTCCCAGGCCTGGCCAGGTGCATGCCCACGGCAGGGATGGGGGACAGCAGGCGCTTTAGGAAGGTAGTTTCAGAGAAGAGAATGCCCAAAGTCACACAGCTGCTAGCTGCTCAGGGTGTCAGAAGACCGGGGCTGTGCATTTCTGGTCTTCCCAGGACACAGGAGCATTTCCCATCCTTCCTTTATCCTCACATGCTGCACTGGAGATGGATAATTCTTCTCTAAATCTGGCGTCACCGCTTATTCAAAACTTTGGCTCAGAATGGCTTTGGACTTTTTTTTTTTTTTAAATGTATAACTAAACCCACCTCAGTAGGAGGGAGCCGGGGATGTTCAAAGGAACCTGTGTGTGGATCTGCCTGGTAGCGGTGGGCGGGGAGTGGGAGCTGGGTATCCCAAGGTTACCACCAAGCGCTGGGTGTCAAGGATTTGCATTTAAATGATCTTTATACAGAGGATAAGGGCCAATGATTTTCTTGGTGGCAGAAAGGGGCCAAGGCTCATAAACTCTTGTATCGGGGCTTTGAGCTTTTCAAAGAATCACTCAAAGAGTTGCTGGAGCCCGTTTAACAGCTTGGAGTTCTCGGGCTAGGTGTGCGGAAGACCTTCCAGAAGCAAGATTTTTTTCATTCTGAAGAAGTCAGGAGGGTTTTCAGAGAGTCCTTCGTTCCAGGGCCTCAAGAGACTGAGCTCCTTGACTTGGTGGGTTGACGTCTGGTCCCGCTTGCAGGAAGGGGGGGGGGGGATGGATTAGGTGACCCCTCCCCAAACGACCGTGCTGGCACCGGGATTCCGGGAACCTTAGAGACAGGGCGGCGGTGCCGGTCCGCCGGTGAGTGCGCGCGTGGGCGTGGGTGTGCGGTGGGTGGGAGGCGCGCGAGGGGGGCCGCGGGTGGGTGTGTCAGAGGCGCGGGGGCCGGGGATGCGCCCGCTGCGCCCACTTGTGGCTCGCGGGCGCCGCAGGAGGAACCAAGCCTTCGCCGCCTCTGCTGAGGACGCCGCGGGATAGGAGGAGGACCGAAGGCTGATGACATGAGGGCGCCGTCTCCCGAGTGATGGCAGCGCGCGCTGCCTCGCCGCCTCCGCCGCTCAGCCCCGGACTCCTTACGTCAGGGTAGCTGGGTCCCCCCTCCGCGCGGGAGCCAGCGAGCAGCGGGAGAGCAGAGCAGAGCGCGCCGTGGAGCCGGGGCGCCCTCACTGCGCGCCGAGCCCCGGCAAGCTGGGTTGAGGAGGCAGCGCCGCCGAGCCCGCGCGGGACGCCGCCGCTGCACCCGGCGCTCCGCAGCCGCCGCCGCCGCCGCCGCCCGGACCCGTGGGGCGCCGGGCTCAGCCTGGGCGCCCCCCGCCATGCGCGCCGGGCTCCGCGGCTTCCCCGAGCAGCCCCAGCGCGGCTGGCACTGGCACCTGGGCCGAGACGCCTCTCGCTAGAAGTGGTCGGGCGCCCGGAGCAGGGGGTCGCCACGTCGGGGACGCGGCCGGGATCCGCGGAGTCGGCCCCCGAGCGCGGGGAGCGGGGCCGCCCGCGCCGCCCCACCATTACCTCCCCGGGCGGCAAGGAGGAGCTGGTGGCGGTCGCCTCCCGGCTGTGGCAGCGGCGGCGGCGCGCCTGCCTGGCGGCCGTCGGCGTGCTCCTGGCCATGGCGCTGGGGCTGCTCATCGCCGTGCCGTTGCTGCTGCAGGCGGCGCCCCCCGGCGCGGCGCACTACGAGATGATGGGCACCTGCCGCATGATCTGCGACCCGTACAGCGCCGCACCCGGCGGGGGGCCCGCTGGCGCCAAGGCGCCGCCGCCCGGACCCAGCACGGCCGCCCTGGAAGTCATGCAGGACCTGAGCGCCAACCCTCCGCCTCCTTTCATCCAGGGACCCAAGGGCGACCCGGGGCGACCCGGCAAGCCGGGGCCGCGGGGGCCCCCTGGAGAGCCGGGCCCGCCTGGACCCAGGGGTCCCCCGGGGGAGAAGGGCGATTCGGGGCGGCCCGGGCTGCCCGGCCTGCAGCTGACGGCGGGCGCGACAGGCGGTGTTGGGGTGGTAGGTGGCGGAACCGGGGGCGGCGGCGACTCCGAAGGCGAAGTGACCGGCGCGCTGAGTGCCGCCTTCAGCGGCCCCAAGATCGCCTTCTACGTGGGTCTTAAGAGCCCGCACGAAGGCTACGAGGTGCTCAAGTTCGACGACGTGGTCACCAATCTCGGCAATCACTACGACCCCACTACCGGCAAGTTCAGCTGCCAGGTGCGCGGCATCTACTTCTTCACCTACCACATCCTCATGCGCGGCGGCGACGGCACCAGCATGTGGGCGGACCTCTGCAAGAACGGGCAGGTCAGTCACCCTTCACCGCCGCCGGCCCCCGCGAATCCCCGCAGCCTCTCCTCCCCACCCCGCGCCCCAAACCGCCTGGGAAACCAGACTCCTTTCTCCCCACTCGCGAGCGTCCGGGCGAGCCCCGGGAGGGAGCGCGCCGCCGCATCCAGCTTCCGGGTGCGCCCTGGTGGCGTTTGCCCCCGTGTGGCGCGGCAGGCTGTGCCCCGAGCGCCCAGAGACCCCGCCACCTGCACTTTCCAGCTACTAGCGTCCCCGCCAGCAGCCCCGCGGGCACCTCGGAAACCTCATTCTTCTTTAGTTCTCCCTTTTCGCTCCCGTCGCCCCTTTGCCCTCCAGTCTTCTTTCTTCTCCGCCTGGTCCCCTGGTTCTCCCCCTTCCCCGCTGGGTCAGGGTTTATGAAGCCCCCTCTGTCCTTTCTTCCGGGACTTGACTTGCCGGCTGCCTAGAGGAGGGGACCGGAAAGGAGCTGGCCAAGTTGGGGAGAGGGAGAGGAGAGAGAGAGAAGCCCGGGTGGGAGCGTGGACCCTGGAGCCGCGGGCAGAAGGCCGGCGAGGGTTGGGGGGCGCCATGTGGGGGTTGGGCAAGGCCCAGGCAGGGGTGCCCTGGCCCACCCGCTCTGGCGGCTCGCCCCCAGGTCCGGGCCAGTGCCATCGCTCAGGACGCCGACCAGAACTACGACTACGCCAGTAACAGCGTAGTGCTGCACCTCGATTCAGGGGACGAGGTGTACGTGAAGCTGGACGGCGGGAAGGCGCACGGAGGCAACAACAACAAATACAGCACGTTCTCGGGTTTTCTTCTGTACCCGGATTAGGAGCGCAAGGAGCGCGGGGCGGAGTGGCTTCAGGCCGCCCTGTGCCCGTGTCGGAGAGCTGATATTCCTGGCTGGAGAGGACCACTCTCCCTTCATGACACTTCCTGACATCTACGGAAAAGACGCGTCCCTGCTGTCCTCCCTGCCCCGCTCCGACCTCAGTGTGTCTGCAACTCACCACGCCCCGCTCTGGGCTGTCCTCCCGGTCCCGGTCCCCAACCTGGGGAGGGAGAAGGGAATGCCCAAGTGGCAAGGTGAGCCTGAACCCGATCCCCGGAGGCGGAGGCAGCTCCGTTGAGACTTTGCAAACCTGATTGGACTGGACAGGCCTGGCGGGAGGCCTGCCCTTCCAGTCCCCCTCCTTCTCCGAGTGCCCTGAGACGGACAGCTCTCAGCCCTGGCCAGCGAGGTAGGCCAAAGTGAGCAGGAACTCCCTGGGGCTATCCTTCTTTGTGACCCAAAATACCTGTGCAAATTTCCCTGTCCATCAGCAAAAAACCACCCCCGCGGCAGAACCCCCGCAAATGGAAAATGCACCTCTCCACCGCACTCCTGAGTCAGACCCACCTTGACACATTAAATTATGTTTTTAGACCATGGGCTCCGACTCTCTCTCAGTGTGGCCCCAGGATGGGGGGCCTCCAGACATCCACCTTGGTGTAAAGACCTTAACTAGGCCCTGAGTAGCCTCATCTCCTGCTTGCCAGCCGCTGCCTTGGCCCTGCCACCTGGGGTGGGTGAAGAGACGTGGGGAGATGGGGTGGCAGCCTCCCTCCCTTTGGGGATGTGCTCCCCTGGGCTGTAGCCCTGAACTGTAAGAGCCCAGAGGAGGGTGGGGGGAAGTTAGAAGCCCCTGGAGAGAATAGCCTTGTGGGAGGAGGTCAAAGGGCAAGAGTTTCTGGAGAAGGGAGGGGAAAAGAAGTCAGGGTCATCGGTCATCTGCAAATGGGAGGCATGAATGAGGCACCTGCCAGCAGGTGATCTCTGGGACGTTTGCTCCTAAAAGGAAGTGCAGAAGTCCTCCGCAGAAATCCACCCACTCAGGCACATACTAGACTCAGCCCAGGTCCATTTGCTCACACACCAGCTAGACTCACATCTCTCAAAGGAGCTGGTAAACCGAGACAATTCTGTGGACCGTCAGCTCCCTGAATTCATTCAGAACCCTGTGGTGAGATAGACACTTCAGGGAGGGACATCCTTTTTCTGGAGCCTTCCCTTCCATTTGCACGGTGGTGTGGGGCACCCGCTCCGAACCCCTATGTCCTTATTTGGTCTCCCTTCTTTACTTCCTTTCACCATTCCACACTCAGGAGTTCGGAAAACCCCCACATGGCTTTGGTTTTTTTTTTCTTTTTGCTTTTTTGTTTCATTTTTAAATCACTGAGTTCCAATAAACAGTAAGTTATCTACAAAACAACCCGCTTGCAACCTGCTCTGCTTACTGAGCTCGTTTGACCAGTTGTCTGAGGAGAAATGCGAGTGCGTGCTCAGAGGCGACTCCAGAGTGCGTGTACCTGAGAAAAGCTGGAAATATGTGTGCACACACGCACGCCGCATATAGATCTAATGTTACGGCTGTCATCACCAGTCCAAGTGACACTCGGGCACACACACACACATTCGTGGGTCCATGTCCATGTGGTGTGTGACCGTGTTCACCGCTGGATGTCTGCCCCCAGATCGCATTGTGCTGGACTTTAATTCTCGGAGGATGCTGAAAGCTGTTGAGTCCCATCTGAGAGACAGTTACACCCCTGCCTTGAGTCCTGTCACTGTCCCTATTCCTCTTTATGCTCTTATTTTATTTGAATAAGGGATTATTGTCATTCACTTGAATATTAGTGGTGATTACATCTATTTTGAGTCCAGGGATAAAGTGCTCCAAGAAAGCTGGGGGAAAACAAACACACACACACACACCATCATCTCTCCAGTTCCAGACCCAAACGGAACCCCAGTTCCCCACCCCGCCCCACCCCACCGCCCTGATTGTGGAGCCCAAGCCCAGCTGAGCCCAGGAATTGGGGAGGGCAGAGTCGGGCCCATCTACAGTTGCACCCGTATCAATTTCTGATGCCTCGTCGATTGTATCATCCAGAAATGCGATTAAAACCAAATGTCTGAGACCCAAATGAAGTCTAATTGCTATGGATCCGCAATCCCCAGCGGGCCCCTAATCCTTTTTGACTTATTCCTCCCCTTCCTCCGATGAGATGGAGCTTAGACACAAAGCCCTCGGTTTAAATTTCAAAAATTAAAATTGACATGCAGCCGTGGCTTTCCTGGGAGCTGGAGGAATTTCTAAGGAGGTGCCCGAGCCCAGCTTTATCCTCTGCATTAAGAAGCAATTTGTACTTCTAACAAAACCCCACCACTCCCCTTTGGTGGCAGGGCAGCAGACATGCCTTGCCTGGGTCTAGCTGTTCACGATACTTAGACAAATTTGAATCTGAGATTCCTCCATCTGTATTCCCTGATGCAACTGGGCTTGTTGCAATTCTAATGCCCGGGCAGCCAGGAGCTGCCAGGTGTCAGTTGCTAAGAGGATGATAGATTGATGAGGTGGCAGGCTGGAGGCAGGAGCTCACCCGCCCAGGACAACCTCTCTGTGTGTCCGCACCCTCTCCATGTCCCAGGCCGGCCCCTCCGGACTCATTGAAGTCCATGATCCCATGATCTCTGGAGGACGCCCTGAGATGGGGGCAGGGAGGGATGGGGACACCAGGCTTCCCCCCACTGCGACCTTGGTGTACTATCCGTTTTGGGGTGCTTGTGGAATGCAAGAAACCATTTGCCCCAGACCCTTACCCTTCTCGTCTCTAGTTGAGTTGAGAATTATTTTTTTTTTAAAGATTTTATTTATTTATTTGACAGAGATAGAGACAGCCAGTGAGAGAGGGAACACAAGCAGGGGCAGTGGGAGAGGAAGAAGCAGGCTCCCAGCGGAGGAGCCTGATGTGGGGCTCGATCCCACAACGCCGGGATCACGCCCTGAGCCGAAGGCAGACGCTTAACCGCTGTGCCACCCAGGCGCCCCTGAGTTGAGAATTATTACCAATCATACTTAGAAAGTATTGTCTTAATTTCCTAATTGTTCTTGGGTCCATTTTCTAACTGTGTTCTTAGGGTGGGAATGGTATACTGGCATCTCCCAGGAAATAGGAAAGTTTTTATTCTGTTCATTTGGGAGGTGGGGGAAATGAGGGCTCCAAGAGGTCTAGTGACTTGCCCAAGTTCACAAAGCTAAAAGGCTGAACCAGGACTTGACCTCTAGAGGAGCCTCGGCCCGAATGCACAGACCGTGTACATCTGTACCCTGGAGTTCACAGGCCTTTGAGAAGAGATCAAATGGGTGGGACACGCTTCCTACCCTTTCTTACATCCTCTGATGTAGGGAGTCTCAGCACCCTCCAAAAGGGTCAGGCAAGAAGAACCAGCCTGGCTTCTTTGGCCCAAGCTGCCCACAGAGAGCACCCCAAACAGAGGTTCCCACTCCTGAGGATCGGCTGAATGTCCTGGCCTTGGGGTCAGTGTTGATGGTCCAGTAGAAGCCTTGGGTCACCAACTCCAAATGTTCCATTTGGACCTAAGTCTGTCCATCAGCATCCTCCTATACCCCTTCTCCTTGGGGTCTCCTCACCACCTTCTCTTAGAATAGCTCTCCCTTCTCCCTTTTGGTGGTGGGGAGGGGGGCACCTTGCAGGGACAGTGAGCATGACTGTCCCTGATTGGCGAGAGACCCCTGTCTTTATTCCCAGAGTTTACATCTATGTGATGAATTATTTGCAGGACTGCCTGAGTACGTGAGATACACACCTGGCCCTGGAAATTTGGATAGAAGTTACGTCTCCTACATTTTCCTCCTATCTGTGTGAGCAGCTGGCTTTCTTGGGCACCCGAGACAAAAGCATCTAGGTCCCCTTCTGCATGGAGCTCTGAGGACACCGTGGAGGGGCCATGTTACGGAGACCAGTTCCTCCAGACTTCACTGATCATGCAGTCCTATTGGACAAACATTTTTGAGCACTCACACCCAATCTATGTGTTTGACTTGTGAATAATTTACATATACTACTGTCAATCCATACTTTAAAAAAAATTTCTATTTTTTTGTATTCATATGCATCAACGGATCTCCACATTCAAGTCAGTAACTTTCTTCCAGCTGGCTAACCAAGTTTGGAGAAAGGTCTCCTCTCACTGGAACAAAAAGAAACACAGGTTAATCCATGTGTTTCCCTTCGAGCTGCCATTTTCCCAGAATCTTAGGCAAGAAAATATGTTCTTTTATGTGTCACAAGTGAGGCTGCACGCTTTAATTCTTCGCGTGCACAGTTTCAATCCATATTTTAAGTATTAGGAATGCTTGATTTTTCTCTCTTTTTTTTAGATAAAAAATAAATAAAACTCAAGTTTCAATATTTCCTTTTTACACCCGTTTTGAAGCTCTGATATTGGCATCAGAACAAAGCCACGGGATCAGGATGGGCGGGGGGGAGCAGGGTCTCTCTCAGGCCCCTCTGAATATTGGGGAGAATGACCTTGGCAGATGGGCGTGAAGAATTTTGGAGGGAGGTTCTTGTCTCCTGTAATCGTCATATTCTGATTCCCTTCAATGAACAGGAACACTCCCCAGAGGAGCATGGATCCTAGCAGCAATTGCAGAAATAATTCGAGCAGTAGTTTTTAAAAATACATTTTACCATAATAATCTCAAAAATATTCAGAAGAAAACAGAATAGTCCAATGAGCTCTCCTGTGCCCGTCATTGAGCTTTGATACTAACCAAATCATGGCCAATCCAGGCAGAATGACAGTTTTCATTTACACACCTTATGATGTGCCAGGAATGGGTGCTAGGGCCCGGGTGTTTCCTCACAAGGCCCCTGTGAAGCAAGTATTGCTATTAACCCCACTTTACAGATGGGGAAACTGAGGCTCACAGAGGTTTTGTTTTGTTTGTTTGTTTGTTTGTTTGTTTTGAGAGTTGCCTAAGGGAAAGGCCAGGACTGCCACTAAATTCTGTTTGACCCCAGAGCCCAAACTCTTTGGGGAATACGGGGCAGGGCAAGGAAGTGAGATCTTACAGACAAACACACTCTGGGCGCATTGATAAAAACAAGTCTCCCCATCAAACACTCTGAGGGAGATGCTGCGTCAGAGCGTTTCTGGGGAGTCTCCCTGCGTGTCCGCTCTCCCCTGGAATTGCCATCAGCTTGTTTCCAGAACTTCTCATTCTCTCCCTTCTCACTGTTCCCCCTGGGTTGGCTTCCACCCCTCCTCATTCCTTCAGGGCTCAGCCGGCTGGTCACATCAGCTAGCCTTACCCTGTGCCCGAGGGCTTCCTCTCCTCCCCTTCCCTGAAGGTCCACAGAACCCTGACCTCCCCCACCCTGGTGCTGGCCACACTGCTGTAATCACATGTTCATTTGTCTGTCTTCCCCATGGACCGCAGGCTTTGCAAGGGTAGAGCCAGCATCTGTGTGGGTCACCACTGAACCTCCCCCCTCTCCCCAGTATTTAGAATGGTGCTCAGTACACAGTAGGCGCTCAGTAAAAATTTGCAAGATGGATGGATGAGCATGCATGCATGCATGGATGGATGGGGGAATCCTGGGGGATCCCCAGAGGGTAGATTTTGGAAAAACTTCCACTGGGGTGTCTGACTTTATAGTGGGATCGAGGGTATTTTCCCAGCAAGCTGGATACTACTCTTGACCAATTGGTCCCCATCGGCCTCCACTCACGGGCTCTGGGTTTCTAGGCTTTGGATGAATGGGAAAGACTGCAAAGGAGCACTGACAGCAATGTTCAAGGCCATGGTTACACCTGTGGAAATCAGCAGAACCTTCCAGTTGACGTGAATTGATGACCACTGCCACACTGTGGCTTCTGGCCTGATTTAAGTTCCCTCCCCAGGGTTAGCCTTCTGGGACTGCTGGGGCAGCAGCCTGGCTTCCACTGGGATCCGTCGCTGGGTGCTTTTCTGTCAGGATTCTTCTATTCTCTCCAAATGAAAAACACCATTTGAGAAATTGTTGATGTAAGACGCGCTTGCAAAGAATGCACACAGTATAGAGAAATAGGAGACAGAAAGTAAAAATTCCCCGTTTCCTGAGGCCATCTCCTTCCCCAGAGGTAATTTCTGCTAACAGCTCGATTTGTATTCTTCCCGACTTTGCAAATGCACATATGTGTGGTTTTGTTCCTGAAGAATATAGAACTCTAAACACTGTTCTGCACCTGCTCTTTCCCTTAATGATCGCTCCAGAGAAGCTGGGGGTGGGGGGGCAGCGTGTGCACCTTTTCTCTTTTGACCAAGGTGCGTGCAGTTTTTCCACAGACAATGAACTCGGGCTGCGAAAACAAATCTGCCTCCACTAGACCTGTCAGCCATTCCTGGCATTCCCGCTTGGGTGGAGGAACAGCCTCTGCTAACTGGATTGCTCTTCCGGGCTCTACCCTCCCGTGGGAAAATCCCACCTCGTGTCTGAAGCAGTATAAACAATGTCTTTATCCAGTTTGTAGATTATTCAAGCACTTCGCTTCCCATTCTCCCAGTCTACCTCCTGGCCCTTGATCTCCCCTGGGACTGGGTGAATGGAGGAAAGAGATGGGCTCCAGCCAGCCCTGGTTGGCTTCTGCTGGCACAGGGGGGGAGGGGGACTCAGGGCTGTGTGTGAGCAGGGGCGGGGGGGGGGGGAGGGGGGAGACGCCCCGCTCCAGGCATCCTGGCCTCCAGTTAAGACGGTCCTTGGCTGCCGCCTGTGTTGCTTCCAACTTTGGCAACTTGTTCAAGATGGAATGTACGGGAGGGAGGGAGAAGGTTCCCCGAGGCAGGGTTCCTGGAGCCCGGGGCCCTAATGGTGCTGGAGGGTTTTCCTAGAGAGAACGCCACTCCTGGTTTTGACTCATGGGCCGCTGTTTGGCGGAGCTGTGATTTTTTAATGGTGTGGTCTTCTTGCCCACATGGGCTTTTGGGGGAATTAGTAAAGGACATCTCTTATTCCAGGGGGATGTAGCTTTTTTGCAGTTTCTGAGTGCAGTTTTGTGAGTGAGAAGCAGGCAGGCACTCGACACCCATTTGGCTACTCAGCTGTGTCCCCAGGCCTGAGGTTTGGAGAATGGTCCCCTTCACTTTCCCTTTCCTCCCTTACAGTTCCCCTGTCCAGGCCTGGGTGCTGCTGCCTCTCCCTTATTCCCTGCACCCAGGGTGGGGGAACGAGGCAGGGCAGATGGGGCATTGTCCTGTGATACATGGTGACGCCAGGCCAGCCGAAGAGACTGACCCTCGCAGAGGGATGCCAGGGCGCACTGGGCATCTGACGTGTGCTCTGGAACCAGCCAGAGCAGTGGGCAGCAACTGTGAGCACTAAAATAGCTCAACCCTTTAAAAGCAACCAGGTCATGGATATAGAGTCTGTGGAAAGGAAAAAAAAAAAAGTAGTTTTAACTGGTTTTTTTTTTTAACTTTTTTTTTTTTATTGAGCGCTGAGCCCTTTATCTGTGTTATCTTGCTTAATCTAGATAAGGAAGAAGGTGAGGCTCAGCAAGTGAAATAGCTCAAAAGTTCTCCCCACAGCTCTGGGAGAGGGGCGCAACCGAGGCACAGAGAGGGCTGGTGATTTGCTCAAGATCACACAGCAAGGCCATGCGTCGAATTCGAAGCTCAGGTCTGTCTGATTCAAAGGCTCTACAATTTATAATCCAATGCCCTGTCTCTCATACTGGCCCATTGGTAATCTGAGGCTTGCGTATAACCTCTCTGGGCTATGGTTTCATCTTCCATAAAATGCCACCTGTTTCAGAAGGCTAATGGGGGAATGAACGAGCTAATGGATGTCACCTACGTTAATGGGAAGTGCTCCATAACAGTTAGTTATTATCTGCATTCCAACATGTGTTTTGAAAGAGTCATTTTCTACCTGTACCACTGGCCACTTTTCTAAGCTACTGATATTCAGTGGAACTCAGCAACAGTCTTTGAACTTGGATTCCAATTCACCTGCACCATAAACTGCCTCTGCTATACTTTGACAGATATTTCACTGGCGAAGCCTCACTTTTCCCATCTGTAAAATGGGGCCAATTCTCTTACCACATGGATGGTTGGGAGGAGTGAATGAGATGTTATAACATAGTATGAGGCACAGAGTTAAGTGCTTGAGACGTGGAGAGGGTAGGAGCTGTTAGGGACTGTTCTCGTCTGTCCTGAGCCGACACATTTCAGGAAACGCCAAATCAAGGCTGCTTGGCGTGAGAAGGGGCAGGATTTCAGTGTCAACGGCTGATATTTACATCTTAGGGGCCACCAAGGGCATTTCCCAAACGCATCTGCAATACTTTCACTAAGCTTGTGAGGTAAAGATAATTGCACCCATTTCACAGATGAGGAGGTGCGAGGCCGTTTTCAACAGTTGCAATGTCAAAGCCAGAAATCAGACCAGTGCCTTTTCCACTGTTCACATCTTGGCCTCCCAGAGAGGATGAACCACGTGGTAAACGGTGCCTGGCCTGGTCCCTATATGTTGGTTATGTATGCTACGATCCTATGCAGATCCTGGTGGGGCTCCCTTGCTGACTCTCAGGCTCATAAGCCCCTGCATAAGTGGGCCTGGGGCCATGACTAAATCTCAAGGCCCTGCTACATGAATATGCAAACTCCCATTGACCGCCCAGCTCTATCACAGCCTGATTTCAAATTGATGAGCACAGCCCAGTGGCTCAGGGCCTCTTGCCATGCATAGTAAGAACACCCACTAATCCCCGTGAAGGCTCCCAGGGCTGGGTGGGGGGAGGCTCATTATAGCCCATTCAAGAGGGTACGTTGAGGGCATCCAGCCCAGGCCTTGGACTCCTTCAAGGCTTGCCTTGACTCCATGAAATTGATATGCATCTTACAACTCTTCAAAAGGCTGGTTTCTTCTTTCTTTCCCCAATTCCAGGATGCGCATCCTGGAGACCAGACCCTGCTGGAGGGCATAGAGTCCGATGGGAGAAGTCCGATGGGAGAAGTCTGCTGTCCTCCAGACTTTGAAAACCAGTTTTGCTGCCTGTTCCATTCAAAATCTGCCCAATCGGTCTTCCCTGTGTGCCCAGCACTGTGGCAGGGGACCTGGTTGCTACCCTCTTTCAATCTGGCTGGTGACAGGAATAATAATTACCAATGATAACAGCAATAGTACTTCCTCCATTGTCCAGTACCCTCTGGGAGGTACCAGTGACTAGTGTGACCTCATTTAAAACTCTGCGGCTCGGGGGTGCCTGGGTAGCACAGCGGTTAAGCGTCTGCCTTCGGCTCAGGGCGTGATCCCGGCGTTGTGGGATCGAGCCCCACATCAGGCTCTTCCGCTGTGAGCCTGCTTCTTCCTCTCCCACTCCCCCTGCTTGTGTTCCCTCTCTCGCTGGCTGTCTCTATCTCTGTCGAATAAATAAATAAAATCTTTAAAAAAAAATAAAATAAAACTCTGCGGCCCTGCAAGATGGGTGTTATTCTCTTCATCTCACAGCAGAGGGTACTAAGACTAGAGAACTTAGCTTACCTGTAACGCAGACCCACAGCTAAAAAGTCATGGAGTCTGAGTTCAAGCCCAGATCTCTCTAGCAACAGAGCCCCTCCTCTGCCCCACAGAGGTGCTGAGGTGTGCGGTGAAGACCATGCCCACATGCGGAAGGGCTGCTCAGATGGCTGCTCTAGGTACAGGGGATTTCTATCTGGAAATGAAAGGGCCTGGGAAGGGCTGGAGTGATTAGGAGGGCTTCCTGGAGGTGGTGACCTCTGCGTTGGGGTTTGCCATCTAAATAATAGTCATCATCCTTATGAGGCTGCAATGGGTTTGAGCAGAAAAGACTCACACTGAAGATTTGCTGGTTATGTATTCATTCTCCAAAGATATATTGATTTATCTACATTGAGCTCTGTGGTGGGCTCTGGGGTCCAAAATGTCCTGAGACTTGACCCAGTCCTGCAGAAACTCTCAGGGGAGGAAAGGAATGAGAGCAGGGTCCAGGGCAGGGAACCTGTCACCTGGAGCAGGGAGGAGAGCTCAACGAGGAGGGAGTCACTGAGTCCAGAGTGGGGCCAGGAGAGGAGAAACAAAGAGGTATGGAATCTCCATCTCTTGGAAGGCCATACTGAGGTGGGGATTGGAGAGAGCTATTCTGATGCGGAGGCATCAGCATGGGCAAAGATATGGAAGTGGGGCTTGCTTCTGGGAGGGGTCTCATGGAGCCTTTCTGCCGTGTGCACGCCCGTGCGCCTATGGAATGTGTACGTGTTGAAGTAGTTGTGATTTATGTGTGTGTGTTGGGGGATAGTGTGTTGCAGGTTTATTGTGGCCAGGATGCTTGTGTGTGGGATGGGTGTGTGTGTGTATGTGGGTGTTTGTGTATATGGGGGGGCAACAGCATCAATTGCAATGGTGCCGTATCTGGCCCAGAACGCCTCATTTATTGGGCCCTTCTTCCCCCGCACTGGAAAGATGAAAGAGTTGTATGCCATTGGTTCATTCCCCTTCCCCCCAACATACAGAGTAAAAGTTGTGGCTGCCTCTCTTGGAAATGTGTTTGGAGTTTATATTTGGGGGTGGGCTGGAGAGTGGGGTGGGGTCCAAGCCTGAGGACTGCATGATGGAGGAGGTTTGGAGAAGCAGTATCCCAGAGCAGGGGCTGGAAGTGCCTAAGGGACCCAAAATCCCAATGTCCTGGAAAGGGAAACGCCGTTGCCGATACGTGGGCATGACCCAGCGGCAAATTAACACTTGCACTTTACTTGATACTCTCGGAAGCCCACTGGCCGCTCTCTCATCTATTATTTCTTACCCAGCCTGGTGAGATTACAGAAAGCTCCTTCCCATTTTCTCTCTGTAATGACCCTGGGTGCTGGGTGGGCCAGCTCTTACATTTCCATTGGCTGGTAAAAGATAAGATATGATTATGAAGATAGGTTAAGATGAATGAAGTGATTCTCCAAGGCCACACAGCTGGTAAACAGTTGTACTAGAAATGGCCCCCCGTCAGTCCTTGTTGGATTCGAAGAGCTTTTGTTGGCTTAAAGTGAGAGGTCCGGATGTGGTAATCCCGAGGGGGGAGGCAGTAAAAAGGTAGATTCCCACCCCGATTCCAGGCTATTTAGAGCAGATCACTTTCTTTTACCCCAAACCTCACATAACTTTCTTGGTGTAACTGCTAGGTCATCCATCCATCCATCCATCCATCCATCCATCCATCCATCCATTCACCTATCTATCTATCCACCCCATCCATCTATCTATCCGTCCATCTATCCATCATCATTCATCCATCCACCCACCCACTCATCTATCCATCATCCATCCATCCATCATTCCTATATTCAATGCATACCTGTGTGCTAGGCCCTGTGTAGGTGAGATGACCTCTATCCAAAACAACTCCCAGTCAGGTGGCAGAGCTTCCAGAAGCCTCCATCCACTCTTTTCTCACTTCTTTTAAATGGCTCCTTACTGAGAGAGATGGGGGTAGAGCCCTTACCCAGCTCATCCATCGGTGAGCCAGCCCAGCAGGAAGCATGAAAGCCTCTGATGGGTCTACTTCCAAGCAACTGGCATTGAAGAATGTCCTCTTGGCTTAGCTGGCCCCCTTTGCCCAGTGGGATGTGGATGCCCGTAGTCAGCAGGTGCCCCCCATTTCTGGAGGAGCATGTCACGAGTCCTACACTGTGGTCAGGACTGTGTTGGGAGGTCTGGCTGCTGAAGGAGAAACTTGGGACTGTGTCTTATTCTACTTCTGCTGTTAAGTTACTGATTGAAGAGGGGAGCTTCTTGAGGAAATAAAGAAGCCAGCCCATCACCTTGCCTGGTACACATGAGGCTGGGGTCCCGAAGGAGGCACTTTCACAGCTGGGCTCCAGGACTGAGGAACATAAAAGCCTCTCTCTAACATGTGTGTTTTGGGCAGCTGGCTAACCAAGTCCCCCTGCCTGCTGCTAGCTGCCTCTTTTCTATTACTGGAATAATGGGGCTGCAAAGTTAGGGACCCTGTAGCTCCCGCCCTTAAACAGCAAATCATCGTTCTCACTGTGTGAGCCGACACCAGCTCATGACTGTTTGTTGGAGGCTGCTAGGGGCCGGGGGCCCAGCCGGGGTTTCCTAATTAATTCTCCATTATTCCCACTCCAGGAGATGGGGCAAAGGGAGTCCAAGCATGATCAAATGGCAGTCAATCACGCTCAGCTCCTTGTTTGGTAAACCTCCCATGTCTTCTGGCATTTACAGGGGAACCTCCAGGTCCCAAAGCTGGTGGGCTGGAGGAGCACGATCCGGCCCTGCCACCTTGCAGCCCACCTCTCCCCATCCACCGTACCCACACACTCTTTCTTGCCTCTGTGCAGGCCAAGGGACTAGGGCGAGCCACGAATGTAAGGGGGTGCCGAGAAACCTCAGTAATTCAGATAAATACTTTTAATGCAATATTTAAAATCTCAAAATCATTGCAACCCACAGTAAATAAAATATCAAAATTTTAAATAAAGGTGCCATCAGTTCAAGACATTGAGCATGTCTTTTTCCTTCAGGGTGGATTCTTTTTTTTTTTTAAGATTTTATTTATTTTTTTGACAGAGATAGAGACAGCCAGTGAGAGAGGGAACACAAGCAGGCGGAGTGGGAGAGAAAGAGCAGGCTCCCAGCAGAGGAGCCTGATGTGGGGCTCGATCCCATAACGCCGGGATCACGCCCTGAGCCGAAGGCAGGCGCTTAACCGCTGTGCCACCCAGGTGCCCCTCCTTCAGGGTGGATTCTTGATTCTCATTTTATCCCGGATGAGTACCAGGTTGTGGATAGGGGAGAGCAAGAAGAGGAAAAGCGGAGCCCTGAGAATTCAGGAATGGGATGATTGACTGCATTAGTCCTGTTACTAACCATCCATTGCTTACTGAGCACTTCCTCTGGGCCACATACCATGTTGGATACTTTCTATTTCTGATGTCATTCCCCCCCCCCCATAGGTGGTCTGATGATGCTCTTGTCGTGGATTTGGAATCCGAGGAACAGAAAGGGCAAGCAGCTTACCCACCCAGGGTGACAATGCTGGGTGGGGGTGGAGCTGGAGCTGGAGCTGGAATCCAGATCCAACTCCAAGGGCTCCTCTAAAACATCATGTGACTCCCCCTTGAGGGATTCTTGTGTCTCTGCTTTTCTCCCTGTCCCAGCAACGATGGTGACTGTACCGGTAAGTGCAGTTTCCTGGGCTCTTGCTAGGCACCAGGCCCTCTTCTAAGTGCTTTGCACCTGTGACTTCATTTAATCTCCTCAACCACCCAATAAGGAGGTAGGAATCATCCCCATTTTCTGCACGAGGAAACTGAGGCACAGAAAGGCTAAGTAACTTGCCCCAAGCTTCCAGAGACAGTAAGCGGCACGGGCTGGTCTCAGAGCCCCAGCCTGCATCCTTCCTGGCTAGCGAGGGGATACTCCAGGCGCTGAGGCTAGACTGGGACTGCCCCTGCTCTGCAGCCCCGGGGTGGAAGGACATGGCCAAGGCCTTGAGCCTCACAGAGCTCACAGGCCCCAGGCTGGTGCCTCTAACACCCACTGTCCCACTAGACCAGCCCTCCCTTGGTGGCCCCTTCGGTCCCCCCTTCTGCGCTCAGCAGCGCCCGTCATCCTGGTGGAAACCTGCCAGGGGGACAATGAAGGCATTCAAGGGCCGTTATTTATTTATTTCTCAATAAAGAAACTTCATGAATAGATGGATATTTATTCACCTAATTCACTTTTGCAAATGCAGTGTCCTTCAAAGGATGATTTGTTTGCTGAGCGGGGCTGAGGCGGGAGGTTAAAAATAGCTCCCGGCAGTACCGTATTTCTCAGTAAATCAGTGTTGATAATTTAATAATAAAATTAGTCTTACATCAGGTACCAGATAACGTTCCTCTGACATGCAAATCGAATTCAGCTTCCTACTCAACATGGGTCATTTGTGAGGCTACAAATTCACCAGCATCTGTGTTTTGGGCACTAAATTTAGAGCCTTTCTCACCTGGATCAATACTAGTGCCTCTAAAATGCCTGTCTCACTAATGTGGTCATTCGTAATATTCACTAAATTTGGAATGTAGATGACTGGGCTTCCCCTCACTTTGGAGCTGCCACATAGGGCAGGAAGGAAAAGACCACCCAGGGCATACCTGTACAGTTTGGGGGAGATCACTCTAAATCGCTTTGAGTTTCAGGGCAGAGGGGCTGTCTCCCCCAGATGAAGCCCCTAGGTGCATTTCATGTCTTCTCAATCAAAGTTTCATGACCATCTACTATCTGTCAAGCCCAGTAACAGGTGCTGAGGCAAGCAGGGATGTCCCGGATGCTGTCTCCATGGAGCTCATGCATGGTCAGGTGTAGGGGCAGGACAGGCACGTCAAAGGGCATCGTGATATAAGGACAATGAGAGAAATGTGGCCAAGGTCTAGAGGAGCACAACAGAAGGAAGGGCTGACATCTGTGAAAGAAAGAAGAGGTTCCAGAAGGCTTGCCTTCAAAGAGACATCTTTATGGGTTTTGCAGGATGCATAGGAGTTCTCCAGGCATTTTGGGTAAGAGTTGGCAGCACGGGAGAAGACATCCCAGGCAAAAAAAATGATATACACTGTCTAGAGAAATTAAAACTGGTTCTGTGTGGCCAAAGACTAGCAAGAGGCCTAAGTGACATGAGATGGAGCTGAGATGTTTGGGAACCAGGGAAGGCTTGGAAGCAGGGCTTAGATGGGGTCTGATGTCCGTGTTGAGAGATCTTTCAGGAACAGTGTAGATGGAGGAGAGCAAGATGGTTCCTTTTTCCCCCAAGGACAGGGCACCCCATTTTCTTTAGGGCAAGTGGGGTACTCTGTGCTGGATACAGAGGCTGAAGAAAAACAGGAGCTAAAGAGCACTGAGGGTGAGGATGGCAGAGGAAGAGCATCCCAGAAAGAGCCGAGGGGAGAGTGAGGGGTCCACCTAGGCCCTTGGGGTGGGAAAGTCAGGTTTCACCGGCCCAAAAGTGTTCAGCAAACCCCTCTATTTGCATGACAGCTGTGGCGTACAAACCATTCCCACATGGAGATGACGTTTGACTACAGACTACAGCCCTCTGAGTTGGCAGGGCAGGCACCATGGTTCCCATTTTACGAATGAAGAGACCGAGGGTCAGAGAGGTGAAATGATCTGTCTAAGGTTACTCAGCTAGAAAAATGACAGCATTGTGACTCCAGACCATGTTCTCTTAATCCCTAGTCCTGGCTCTTTCAGGAGTGTAATTCTCATTGCAATGAGTTGGGCTCCCATGATTTTTTTTTTCTTATATGTGGGGGATGGGAGACAGAGAGTTAGAGTGACTTGCTCCCCATCACGTAGGTGACCCATGGCCTGAATTTAGATTCCCTTCTTCTGAGTTCCCCTTCCTTCCTTCATTCAGTCATGGGGTCATCACTGCTATCCGGCACTGCCCCCCTGTGGCCTCCCATCCTCACTCAGCCCGCTGGCCAGGGCAGGCTGGCCTCCCTGATGCTCTGTAGCGGGCCAAGCACTCTCCGGCTCATGGCCTTCGCCTTGCTGCTCCTCTGCCTGGAATACTGTTCCTCCGGGTATTATCATAGTTGCTTCCCTTACTTCGTTCAGGTGTCCACTGAAATGCCACTTCCTCAGAGAGGCCTTCCTGGACCTCCCCACCTGTCCCCTCTCTGGCTGTAGCTTTCTTAAAAGCACTTAGCCCTACACCTGCCACTTCTTTATTTGTCCCTGCCTTTCTCCACCACTAGAAAGTACGTTCCAGAAGGGACTTATGCATTGCTTCTGCTTTTTATCTCCTGTCTTATGGCGAAGAGGCACTTGATAAATGCTTGTTGAGTGAATATATGTGGAGTGCTCCCTGGATGCAGGGCCCTGTCCCAGGATCTAAGATGACCTCTCTCCATAGGAGCTGGTTCACCATGTGATGGCGACACAGGCTTGCAGGCCCTCACCCCGTGCCAAGCGCGACAAAGGCCATATCAACGTACCTAGGAGCTCTACTCACAGATCATCAACAGTCTGGGGCTCTCTTCAGGGCGGCCAGAGCCAAGAGTAAAGGAAGGGACAAAGGACATGTGTGAGCTGGGGCTCTGGAGGGCAGGCAGACTCGCACGTGCTCAGATGTATTCTAGAAGGAATGCAAGGCACAAACAAATGTGGAGAGGACATCCAGGTTGTACCTCAAATGGTCCAGAACATCACCCTTCATTACAAACTTTGTAGGATTTGGTCACGTCCATAGCTCTTGGTCTCAGGTTACGGAGCAACAAAGTGGGTGGAAACTTCCAGAATGGATGGTTTTGCTTAGCTCATAAAGCCTGACCTATCTGTCATTCTTTCCAGGGGAATTCAGTCTGGAATTTCCATCCCTATCTTCCCTCCCCCCCACCCCGCATCTTTATCACCCACTGAATCTTCCTCTCTATGCTGAATGGGAGATACTGGAAACCTGTCCCACCTCCCTCCCCCCAAAATGTCTGGGCCCCCTTCCAGCCCCCTTTGTCCCACAGTGGAGGGACAAACGGGCTGGTTTAGGAGTAGGCAGATTTGCAGTCCTGAGAGCTGGCTCCGGCAAAATGCAGTTAGATGACAGGTACATTTTATTCTATAATAAAAGGGCTTTTAAGAAAAATACAGAGTGCTTAGGGGAAAGTTAAGGGGGGGAAGAGGAAGGCAATGAAACTGTTCACACTCCATCAATGCCTAAGAAAAACCAGTTTCAATGACGCACTCTTCCAGGTATTAGGAGGGCTATGGGGTGGGGGCTGGGTGTGGGATGCCAGCCTCTCCGCTGTGCACGCTTCCCCCCTCCCCCCCAGTGCTAGAAACCTCTGGTCCCAGCCTCCTGCCCAGCTCCAACCAGCTGCTCAACTGCCACCTCGGTTCCAACAAGCGTGAAGCAAACGTGTGAATCCCCCCAACGCAGAGCTGATAGCCAGTTGGGAGATACCGGGAAGGCCATTGTTGGTGGGTTAGGATATTTACATTTTTACTTAGGTATTTAAATATGTAGATACTTTCATACTTGTTGGTGGATATCCACTGCCCCGAGCCACCCCACCTGCTCTGGCCTCTTCCGCAGGACCCCTAAACGCCCCATGCTGCGGCAACTAGAGGGTTAACCCCGGCACACTTGGGTCCAGCTCCAAGTCTCTTCGGGCTGGTCAATGTCAATGCCCGCAGGTCTCCAAGTGAGCTGAATATGTCCTCCTACTCGCAGTCCCTCACTCACACTCACACACTACTCTTCCTTCCCCGCACCGGGGAACCGCTCACCACCGACACAGGTGCCCAAGGAAACGTCTAGAGGAGTGTGTCATGGACATACCGCACTCCTACGCGCAAGGCTGAGCTAGGACCCTGCCTCAGCTCCGTGACTCCATGAGAGCTGGCACTCTTCTTCCTGTTCATTGTTGAATCCCGCCGGAGCCTGGTGCGCGATGGGTCTCTGAAAAATGGCACACTATGGTTGGCTGAATGATGCATGAAAGCTGTCCACATCCTGATCTTTGGAGAGCCTGAACCTGTGAAAGTGACTTTAAAAAGGGACTTTGGAGATGGGATTAAGTTAAGGACCGAGAGATGGAGAGATGATCCTGGACTGTCTGGGTGGGTCCAGGGTAATGACAAGTGTTCTTACAAGAGAAGGGCAGAGGGAGATGTGACTTGGCAGAGGAGAAGTCCAGGGGATCATGGAGGCAGAGACTGGAGGGAGGCAGCCACAAGCCCAGGAACACAGATGGCCACTGGAAGCTGGGAGAACCAGGGAGCAGACTCCCTGAAGCGGCCGGAGAAAACCAGCCCCGCCAACACCTTGATGTAAGCACCACCATTCCCCCTCCTTGGGCAAGACACCTGGCCTCCAAAACTGGGTGAGAGTGATTATCTATTGTTTTAAGCCACTGATTGTGCGGTAAGTTCTTACAGCAGCGATAAGAAACTAGTGCACATACCCTTTTCATATATATATATATATATGTATATATATATATTTTTTTTTTGAGAGAGAGAGAATGTGTGAGCAGGGGGAGGGGCAGAGGGAGAGAGAATCTTAAGCAGGCTCCACAGTTAGCACAGAGCCTGACATGGGTCTTGATCACACGACCCTGAACTCATGACGTGAGTTGAAATCACGAGTCGGACGCTTAACCAGGTGCCCCTCACAACCAACCATCTTGGCACCCAACATGGCAGTCAAGCCAAACCACTGACATTTGCGTTTGCCTGAGTCCCCTGCCACACACTCTCGCTCCTCAGTGCCCTTGTCCCCATCCAGGCACTGTGGCCTGGAAAGCACCGCCCCTCTTCATTCAGTCACCTTCCACTTGTCCCCCAAGTCAGCCTGGGAGTCCTCTCCTCCAGGAAGCCTTCTCTGCTAGCCCCAGGACTGGGGTCCATCCCTGCTCTCACCGCTCCTGGTGTGGCTCCAGGACATGGTCCGTGGCTCCTGCTCTCCAGGAGGGGGAGCCCCGATGTTGGAGCAGCATGAAGCCATGACTCCATCCGTGTCTCTGGCCACTTTGGTGGAGCTCATGTCCAGCTGGCCACAGCTGGGACTCGTGACTCAGGCTCTGTGAGCATAGCTCGATGGCTTCTATCCAGGGCAGCCAAGCAGCTGTGGACACTTGAGGTCTGCTGACCCTACTGGGGGACCCACTGTGGGGAAGAGAGAGTCTCCCCAGTTCTGCTTTCTATCCCTATAGGTGTTTACAAATTAGTCCAAACACATTTTCATCTTGCCTTTTTCTTCCCTAAGTCCGTAGGGACTTTTTATTTTTGCTAAGTATTAGACATTCTGTAGATAATATATGTAAGCAAATAAGGGTCAAGGATGTTCCTTTTCTTTTTCTTTACTAGAAAATGGCTTTTGTTATTTTTTTTCCCGGGTCATGAAAGTCCTACATGTTCTCAGGAAAATGTTCGGACACTATGGAAATATGTTGCTTTGGGGGAAGTATGGGGGTTCAGCACTACTTACTTCTTCCTGCAAACCAGCTCCCGCCTCCACCTCTGGGGTGCCCACTTCCCCTGCCCTTCCCCCAATGCTGGACCACTGCTGCTGAGCACCGTCAACTCCCACGTCCTCGGTTCTGTGGTCCTTCTTGCAGACTTCCTCAGACCTATCTCTCTCCAGCCCCACAGACATCACCGTCCTCCAGGCCTCCAGTCTTCTCTCACTCAGATGTCTGCAGTGGCTCCCGTGTTCTTTTCCTTTGGTTTCTCCCTCCTCACATGTGTGGCTCACGGCACAGGGAGGCCCCCTGACACTTCCCCCTGTCTATCCTCCCTCCTTCCCCCATCACTTACTTCATGAAGGCACATTCTTGGGGCCCATCTGGACACCAGCTCAGGCCTCACTGTGTCCAACGGCAGTGGCTTTCCCTGGTCTCTGCCATGGGCCCCCATGGGCTCTGCTTCTTCCTCAAAGATTTTATTTATTTATTTTAGAGATAGAGGGGACAGGGAGGAGCAGAGGGAGAGTCAAGCAGACTCCATGCCCAACATGGAGCCTGATGTGGGGCTTGATCCCATGACGCTGAGATCATGACCAGAGCTGAGATCAAGAGCTGGATGCTTCACCAACTGAATCACCCAGGGGCTCCCGGGCCCTGCTGCTTCTGAACTGTACTTCCTCGAGATGGCTTTTGGATTTACAAATAATATTCGCCCTACTTCTGGCCACAGGGCTAGAGGGAGGCTGGTCCTTGACTGGGAGGCAGGGAAGGGCTGCGGGTAAGGGGTTACAGAAGCACTGGGGAGGGATGAGGGCCCAGGATGTGGGGCAGGCCTGCACTGGAGAAGAGCAAAGGTCCTGCAGTCTCCTCATGATGCAAAGCTGAGGGAGCAGGGGCAGGGGCAGAGCTGAGCCCTGAAAGCTGGTGGGGCATGGGAGAGGAGAATGCAGGGACCACCAGGCTGCCAGAGGCCCAGGGAGGAGGCGATGCTCTCCTGTCTGCCCCAGGGGCTCCGGTGGGCAGGAAGAGTCCCAGGGAACAGGTCAGGGAGGGCGGTGTTCTTAGGAAGCATCTGCCTGAAGCCTGTGGAGTGCTCCTCCGCCAGCCAGCTGGGCTGGGCCACTCAGTCACCAGCACGGAGCATCTGCTGTATGTCAAGGTCTGTGTGAGGCCTGTGGGCCATGTACGGGGTGGGCAGAGAAAATAACCCACGTGATCTGAGCACGTGGCATGTACCAGGCCCGGTGCTGAGTGCTTTACGTGGATTGTGTTATTTAATGCCCACCACAACCCGGTAAGGTAACTATTGTCTCATTTTACAGCGCCCAAAGCTATCAAGGGCAGAGTGGGAGTTCAAATGTGTGTCTTTCTTTCTCCTACTCCATGGAGACGCTGGAGTCCCAGGGTCTGATGGAGCTGACAGTAGACCAAGGAGGCAGGCCCCGGGTGCTCCTGTTAGGAAACCCCTCCAGGGCTGTGTCTGCCACCCTTGAGTCACCCAGTGCGGGTTCCCAGCTCAGGGACTTGGAGGAACTTAAACCTGGCTGTGTGGGGGATGTTGACAGTTTCAGCCAGGGCCACAGCGAAACTGCCTTGGGTGGGGGTGGGGACAGGGAGAGAGGGAGTGTCCCCTGGGATAAAGGGAAAGGCCCAAGGTTAGTCAGCAGGAGGGGCCTGGTGCTGTCATTAACTCTGTGGGGAGGGGGAGGGACTAGAGGGTTCTGGTCCAAGTCTCAGGTGGGGGTCTCTAGCCATGGGGGGGTGGGGGGCAGCCTTGTCCCCACAGCCTCTGTAAAATGACAGTTGAACCATGTCAGCTGGAGGGGCCCACGGGGCTCTGGCAGCCGTGGTCCTGGGATTCTTTCTGAGGTTCTGGCCAGCGTGGTCACAGAGCAGAACCGGGAGCTCCTCAATGGCACAGGCCATGCCTGTCTGGTTCATCACTGCTTCCTCGGGGCCTGGCATCTCACAGGAGGTGCTCAGGAGGGAGTGAATGAATGAGTGAGTGCCCCCCACAGGGTGGAGCTTCCGGGATCTGAACAGGAAGTGGGAAGGGCGAGAGAATCTGGGGGTCACACATGGGACCTTTGTACCACTGTGCAGGGGACCAAGGCCAATGCCTGCACTTGGCGGGGATAGAAAGGGAGGAGGAATCGTTTCACCTCTAAGTCTTAATCCTGTAAATCCAGGCAGGGAGGTTTTAATTACTTAGCTTTGAGTGTTTTTATTTTTCAATTAAAGTCATCAAGCAAACAGTCAGAAATTAGTGCCCTTGTTAGAAATTAGCAGCACAAGTGGACCCTCTCAAGATGCTGAACTAGAGCTATTCAGGGAGGGAAGAACTTCACCAGCCCATCGCCTCCATCCAGGGGCTGAGGGGGGATGAGACCTGGGGGGTTCTGGGGTACGTGTGCCTCCAAGCATTTGCCTCTCCTCATCCACTTCCCCAGTGATAGTCACTCCAGGCTCAGATGGGGAGGGCATCAGCTCAAACCAGGGCCAGGGACCAGGAATCATGGAGCCTGTGCCAGGTCTGCGTATACAGCAGGTACTCAGCTGTCATTTGGTGTTTGGAGTGCAGGCGAGGACGACTCAGGACCTGGGGTGAGGGCTGTGATCTGGGCGCTGACCCAGGCAAGAGTGCTTGGTGAAGGACTCTGGCTTGTCTCCTGTTTCCCTTCCTTGGGACTAAGCTGGGAGGGAGGGTGGTGGGGGAGAAGGGAATTCGCGGTGCCAGTCTGGGCCACCATGGGTGATCTTTGGCTATGAAGCAACCACTTTTGGGCAAATCCTAGCTAGAGAACTAGTAACCTTACCTGGGCCCATAAAGAAGAATTCAGGAGGCCACTGGCTGCATCTGGAGAAAGATGCTGGCCCTCCCAGAGACTGAGGTGTCAGAGAAATCCCCGGGATTCTTTCATCAGTGCTATGGACTGAATTGTGACCCCTAGAAATTCATAAGTTGAAGCCCTAATCCCCAGTGACTATACTGGAGTAGGGCCTTATATGAAGGTAATAAAGATTAAATGAGACCATCAGGGTGCGGACCAGATCCTATAGGATTAGTGTCCTTATAAGAAGAGACACAAGACAGCTTGCTCTCTTGCTCTCCACCAGGTGAGGATTTAGCAAGGAGGCAGCCGTCTGCAAGCTAGGAAAGGGGGCCTCGCCAGAAACAAGATTCTTCTGGGACCTCCAGCCTCTGACACTATGAGAGATGGATTTCTGTTGTTTAAGCCACCTTGTCTATGGTAATTCTGTTCTGGCAATCTGAGATGACTAATACAATCAGTGACATGAATTATGGTGCTATGAGCTTCCAACAGCTCTGGGAGGAGGCTGAGCAGTAACGGGAGATGGTCACGATGTAGCAAGGAAGGGATGGTCGGGGCCAGAGCCAGGCAGGCCCAGCAGCTCCTAAGACCATGATGCCACTGAAGATGCTGATGATGGCAATGATGGTGGCAGCATTCTCATGGAACATCATAGAACAAAAGCAATGGAAATGGCTTCCAATTAAGGAGGTAACCAAAGGTCAAAACCAAAACAGACTCAAAAGGCTCAGAAGCATTTGTCAATGGTTGTGTCTCAGAGGTTCTAAGGGGGACAATCCACCCTTTCCAGTCAGGACTCACCTAGGGATACACCCTATTTCCTTATACTCTCTCCCGGGCCTGATTCCAGGGTTTAGAGTCAATGCTTGTGATTGGATCCGGAGGGAGAGGACCAGACCCAAAGTAGAGACCCAGGATACTATTCATTCTGAACTCTGCTTCAGCTGGGAATCAGAGGTGGCCTGGGACCCTCCACCCAACCAACCCACAAACACCCACACCAAGTAGGCTCTGTCTTCCCAGGCTGGATGCCTTCCTGTGGACAGAGGGGCCACAGGGATTTGTTTCCAGTATCCCACAGACACCTAGTTGGGACCACAGGGTTCCATGCCTGTCCCAAAGATGGGGAACTCACCGTGAGGAGGTCAAAGTGAACAGAAACATGTCCAAATGGTTCTGGGTTTCATGACAGCATATAAATAGCATAGCACCAGGATATTTTTTAAAAGAGATTATCCGAAAAAGTTTACAGTAATTCAACATGTCAGCTTTTCCGGGAGCCATCTTTGAGATCAGAAGCCTCGGCTGGACACCCGCCCCACACCACAAGGGTGATTAAGCAAAATGTAAAGAAGTGAGATGATGTTATTAGGCAAGTGGGGACTCCCAGTTTGGGCTAATGAGGGGAGATCTGGGTGAGGGAGAAGGGAGCCCCCCCGATCACTCTCAGGCAGTCTAGCATTGTGCAAGAATTCCCCAAGCAGTTTGGAGGCCCGGCTCCAATGCTGGGTCAGCGACTCTCTTGCTGTGTGGTTTGGACTAAACAATTGCCCTCTTTGAGCCCGATCTCCTCATCTACAAGGAGGTGAATGTCGCTTAGGTGGCTTCGTGGTCTGTGTTTCTCTGGATGACTAATATTTAACATGATTATGTTGTACGGAGCTTTGCAGTTTGCTTTTTCTTAAATTATATTTTTTGAAATATGTATCTCTACTTTCCACACATGCTAGTGAGCAATTATTCGCTGGTGTTTGGGGAGGATTTGGGACTTTGTTCTTGTTCCTTTAATTATCCCATTGACAGCTGTGTTCCATCCACCGAGGGAGGGGGTGGCCCTGGTCTTCCAAGCTATGTGTGCTGACCAGCTACTAGTTAAGGGTCACAGAATAATCTTTGTAAAGAGAATGGGCTCTGGCCTCCCACAGAGCTGGTTGGAATCCAGGTCCCTGTTCCTGATGGCTGCGTGACCAGGATGCTAGCTAGTATCCTGTGTGGGCAGGACCCTAAACCTTATTGAGCCCCGATTTCCTCATGTATAAAACAGAATAGCAGCTGGGGAGCCTGGGTGGCTCAGTCGGTTAAGCATCTGCCTTTGGCTCAGGTCATGATGCCAGGGTCCTGGGATGGAGCCCCGCATCAGCCTCCCTACTCAGCGGGGAGTCTGCTTCTCCCTCTACCTCTGTGTGCTCTCAATCTCCTTCAAATAAATAAATCTTAAAAAAAAAAAACCAGAATAGCAGTTACCTTGTGGGATTGTTAGAGGGGTTCATAAAGTGACACAGGAGATGCACCTGTCTCAGGGGGGACTCTCAGTAAATGGTAATCAGGTGACTGGAGTGCACCTGCCATTCTTGGGCTTCTCTGTCTTCTATTAATGGGTTTCCTTCCCTCATCATGTCCTCCCAAATAGTCTCAGGTCCTTGCAGGCAGGAACTGTGCGTAAGCCCCTGTAACTTCCCACATAGCCAGGGCACAGCTTGTGGGTAGCGTTGATTGGCTCTTTGTCTGTGAAATGGCACAATGGTACCCTCTTGGGAAACTGGCCTACCCCGGGACCATATTCCCATCGTTACCCATCCATGGTTGGGGGGGGCTTCTCAGCAGCCACCTTTCTACTGACAAATACAATAGATCTTGAGTTCTAAGACATCCATTTTCAAAACATTAAACAATTAATGAGTGCCGACTTGTGCCTTTCCTTCCTTGTTTGTTTGTTTATTGAAAGTAATGCCTGGCACTATCAAAAAACTCAAATACAGATGTACATAGAATAAAAGATGAAAGCCTTCTTTACTGTTGGCCCTTCCTAGCCCCAAGAGGTAACCACAGTCAATAAATACGGCTTTAATTTTTCCTGACCTTTTCTCTCCATATTGCAAATGGTCTACACAACATATGCAAACTTCCACCACATAAAAGTTTTCTAGAAACATAAATGGGTCATTTCCTCAGACTTACTTTGTTTTTTACTAAATGAAATCTTTCTCATGTCAGACATATTGCTCTTTTTAAAATTAACTATATTTTTAAAAATTGTCATACAGTGAAATTGGCTTTTGGGTGGACAGTCTGTGAATTTCAGTGCACGTATCGATGCGTGTTTCACCGTCACAATCAGCTCCGTCACCCCCGAAGATTCCCTTGCACTTTCCATTCCTCGTCATGCTCTACCCCCACCCGAGACCTCTGCCACCACTGATCTGCTTCTCCATCGGCAGGCTCTTGCTTCATAAATGGACGCCTACTGCTTGTCATCTTTTGTCACACTGGTTTCTTTCAGGTCGCATTATGCCTCTGAGATCCATCCAAATTGTTGTATAGTTTTAGCTTTGAGTAGGATCTCACCGTGTGGATCGATCACATTTTATTTATGCATTCATCAGTTGATGGATTGATGGACACAGGTTGTTTTCAGTCCTTGGTGATTATGAACAATCGTGTACAGATCTTGATGTGGACACGTGTTCATTTCCATGGAATCAATTCCCAGGAGTGAGATTTTTGCTGAGGCTCATGGTAATATATGCCTAACTTCAGAAGAAACGGCTGGACTATTTCCAGAGTGGCTACAGCGTTCCCCCCAGTCACGTGTGAGAGTTCCTGTTGCTCCATTCCTCACCAGCACTTGGTACCGTTGGTATTTTAATCTTGCTCTTTCTGGTAGTTGTGTGGTGGTCTCCCACACTTTAAACAGCTTTGATCTACAGTTCCTGAATGGCAAATGATGTGGATAAGATGTTCATTTTTATCTTTATTTATTTTTATTTTTTTAAAGATTTTATTTATTTATTTGACAGAGAGAGCACACAAGCAGGGTGAGTGGCAGGCAGAGGGAGAAGCAGGCTCCCTGCTGAGCAGAGAGCCTGGCGCGGGACTCGATCCCAGGACCCTGGGACCCTGACCTGAACCCAAGGCAGACGCTTAACCACCTGAGTCACCCAGGTGCCCCAAGATGTACATTTTTATTTTTTTTATTTTTATTTTTTTTAAAGATTTTATTTATTTATTCGACAGAGACAGCCAGCGAGAGAGGGAACACAAGCAGGGGGAGTGGGAAAGGAAGAAGCAGGCTCATAACGGAAGAGCCTGATGTGGGGCTCGATCCCATAACGCCGGGATCACGCCCTGAGCCGAAGGCAGACGCTTAATTGCTGTGCCACCCAGGCGCCCCAAGATGTACATTTTTAAATCAAACATTGGGATGTCTCTGTCATTGGGCCCTGTGGTTGAATCGATGTGAACTTGTTGTTGTTAGCTGATGCTGAGTCTAGCATCCTGTGGGAGTCAGGAACCCAGGTGTTTTTGATCTGCTCCGGCCCTTGGCTGGTCCCTCCCCTCCCCAGTAGGTATTTGACATAGGTCGTCATCACTGTGAATTATGAGTGGAATATTTGGTGCATAACAAATGCCCAGGAAATTGTAACAAACAGGATTGAATGGAAGTAGGAGCTCTTTCTGAAGTCAGAGTCCTGGGGATACGGTAGGTCTTTGAGGGTAGGTGCCCTGACTGATGCTTCCCAGAGAGCCCTGCACTTGGCCCTTCTCAACCAGCGAGCTCAGGTGCGGACAGGAGACCAGGCACTTAGGACAGCTGGAACCAGGGACCCTGGTTGGGACATCCTGGTGTCTCTCCTTGCACACCTGGATGCCTTTGTCGCGTGGCAGCCCAGGACTCAGGTGTTGGACTAGGACGCATCCAGGACTTTCTCATAGCAACGGATTCTGTCCTCTGGGGCCAATGGAGCAGTTCATGTGTCCCTGCACCCTGGGGCGTCTGAGCAGCAGGTCGCCTCGCTTTGGAGCAGCATGGCAGAAGGAGTGGCCTCTTAAATATTGAATCACCCCTCCCTGGCTCCACTCTTGCTGATTTGACTAAGGGCTCCAAGCCTTAAGTTTGTTTAATAACCTCCTGACACTAAACAAACAACCTTGCAGAAGGAGTAATTTGCGAGGCAGAAAGAAAACAAATAAGTTGCAAGGACACGGCACCGAAGCGGCCAGGCTGATTACATTCTGGGGGGCCGCCTGCGTCCGACAGCCACCGAGAGCATAGAGATCTTGGCTCCTCTCCGCTCTGAGAAGTCTTCAGAAACACGGGCAGGGGAAACTTTGCATTAGGCCTATGGAGATGGCCGTCATTAGAATTCTGGGGGCATATTAAATGCCATCTAGTTGCTAACACGATGCATCATTTTCTGCTAAATAATTGATCACGGTGCAGAGATTGTGTTTGTGGAGTTTAAAAAAGTGATTAGAGCAGGGAACATTTCTGGGAAGCAAGTTGCATCTGTAACCTGGAGCCTGCTCTGGGCACCTTCCTGGGGGGCCGTCGGGCATTGGGGATTCTCGCAACACGGGAGCTGGGGTGCGGCAGGGGAATGCTGACGCAGCAGGCGGGGGGTGGTGGTGGTGGTGGTGGCAGTGGGCAGTGGGGGCGGGAAGACTGACAAGGATGGGGGTGGGAGCAGAGCCTTTGTAGTGGCCCAAGGGTCTGTGCCAACCTTCGACCCTGCTGGAGGCATGGGAGGAAGGGGAAAGCCGGCCCAGGGAGAATATGCAAGACATGTCCCTCCCTCTCTCCCCTTTTTTCCCTTTTCTGCCCTACTCTCCCCCAAAGGTAATCTCTTCCTCCTTCCCCTTCTCCTGGGAAAGAATGTGGGACTCTTCTCTCTCATCCCTGAGTCAGGGTGCGCTGCTGGTTTAAGGATGCGCACGAAAACACTTTGGTTTTAGAAGATGGGAAGGCATTGCAGGAGCTTTTGGGGGGGAGAGGTGTTAGGAGTGAGCTGTGGGGGCACTTGGGAGGTGGAGATGGGGTTTCAGCAGGTCATTAAACTAGCTGGGAAGTGGGAAGATCAGGGACGTGGCAAAGCACAATAGTACTTTTCAAATGAATGACGCAGCCCTGAATAGAGTCTAAGTTCACACATTACTGACTGACTGTGTGCCCTGAGCAAATCTCTGAGCCTCAGTTTCCCTACTTGACAAGCACATGCCTGTGTGGATGTGTGTGGGCGGTGGTAATTTTTAAGGGCCCTCTGACCCTGACTCTGTGCTCTGAAATCTGCTGCTGTTATCCCTGGCTGCACGTAAGGATGTCCCACAGACCTTTAAAAATACAGATGCTGGGGCCCGACACCCAGAGGTGCTGATTTCATAGGTCTGGAGCAGGGTCTGGGCGTCTATCCCTTTAAGATCATCCCCAGTGACTCTGACAAGCAGCCAGGGACAAGAACTCTCAGCTGGAGAAGGGAGTGAGTGGTGTGGGGAAGGCAGGCACAGATCTGGGCCAGCCTCCTCTGGCCATGTGTGGAGGTCCCCAACTCTGGACCAAGAAGGGGAAGGTTGGCTGTTGTAGAAACAGCTTCAAATATCCAGCTGCTATGGGGTGTTGGACAGATGGAAACCACTACCCCTCAGGGCTCGGGGGGCAGCCTCCCCTGGGTTAAGTTGAGGGCCCTGGGGAAGGGGAGACACCATTTCCCTGCCTCACATCCTGCATGGTCTTAGAATGGTTCGTTCTCTCTCCTAATGGCACAGAGCATACGCAGAAGGCTTTGAGACGGTCCCAGCAATCACATGTTTGTCCCTGGCCCTGTTTCCTCCACCCTGAGTGACCCCTCCTCCCACAAGCTGCCCAAGTCTGCTCCAGCCCCGGGGCCCCAAACACCCACTGTGCTGAGTTCTCAGCACACAGGTCCAGGGAAGGCCCCCTCTGAAACTGTTGGGGAGCTCCCTGAAGGCCCAGACCAGTTTTCCCCCCTTCTTGGCATAACAAAGTATTAGATGCTCTCAAGACTTCATTCAGACACACGGCTCACGGTACTGGCCTCCGTTCCTGCTCGGCCACCGTGTAGCCTGAGCAAGTTTCCTTCCCTGCTTCTAACCTCTCCTCATCTGAAAACAGAGTGGGCCAGGCCCCTACAGACTGATGGCAGTGGCTTCTGCGGCTCTGAGGGGTGGGGGAGACAGAGAGGACCACTCCTAGTTTCATTTTATAGACGGGATAACTGAGGCTCAGAGATGACCCGACTTCCTCACGGGCATTCAGCCAGTAGACGGGGGAGCCGCGGCCCCTGAATCCCAGTCCAAGACAGTCTGCAACTGTAGAACGAAACATAGTTCCAGATCATGGGGACCTTCTCAAATCCCTCCCGTCTGAGGAGAAAATTAGTTTCTCTTAGAAGACAAGCACCTACTTTGAAATGAGCCTTGTCATTCTCTCTCTTGACACAATCTGATTCATTCCCTGCCACCATCTGGATGTTTCTGGGCTTTGTCTGGGCCTTTGGCCTGTCAGCTGCCTCGTGCCCCTGAGGGGCAATGACCTGAGGCCCCACCTCCCGTCCTGCTTTGCCCTGTCATACGTTGCCCTTGTCAGGGGGGCTGAGCCCCCCACAGAGTGTCTGAGGGAGAATGGTTTTCAGCTAAAGGTCACTGCAAATTGCCTAGGGATCCCTGGGGAGGTTCCTGTGGTTGCTTGTGCCCGCCATGGCCACCAGGGGGCGAGCGAGGCCCTGCGTCCTGGGCTCCAAGGTCAGAACTAGGGGTGAGGGTTGGGGAGGAGACAGGGTCAGAGTCCATGCCCAGGATGCCCAGGCGCGGAGGGTGCCTCTGATACCTTCCAGCTGCCACCCCAATTTGCTCCCACAGGGTGGGGTGTTGGAAAATCATCCAAGACCGGGCCTGCGGAGCACAGCAGGGTGACTGGGGGAAAGTTATCCTCTGGAGTGTATCAGTTTGAGATGCAGAATCTTGGGCTAGTCGAAGGGATGTGGGGACTCCTCTCCTTTCCCCTCTGCTGCCCATAGAAGCCAAAGTGCTCTAACTGGTCTTCCCCATGTCTGTTATGTTCTAGTCTCTTCCTCAAAGACAAGGGGTTCAACCCAGCACACCAACTTCTACGAGCCGCAGAATCACTAGGGACTTGTTGAAGCACAGATTCGTGGGTCCCAGCCCCAGAGTTTTGATACAGGACCTCTGGGGACCACAGTTAAAGGACCATGGGTCCATCCTCTTCCCACCTCAGTTCCTAGCCTTGCCGGAGGGATTTCTTGGAAGGGAGGACATTAACTATAGATGCAGACAGACCTAGGCTCCTGGCTCTGCTATTGTCTAGCTGTGTGACTTTGGGCAAATCTCTCGCCCTCTCTGAGCCAAGATTTCTTGACATGTAGGGAAGGCAATACCCACCTCACAGGCCCCGGGTGAAGTCTGAACGGGATGTCTGAACATTTGTGAAGCCTCTGGTGTGGGCAGGTGCTCCAAAATATTCCTTTCTAGAAGGGAGTCGTGGCAGAAGTGGGAAGGGCAGAGACTATCCTTGTGAAGACAGGGCAAGTGAGGGCAAGAGCCCAGTCCACGTCCCCCTTGGAGCCGAGATGGGCAAATCTGCTAGTGTTCGTCCTCCCTCGGGCTGGGAGGCCAGAGCCCACAGCCCAGCGGGCGGAGACAGCACTGCTCCCCAGCTGCCTGAGCAAATGTTGGTGTTAAAAGCAGCCTCATCCCCCACCCCCAGCACCCTCTGCAGGCTGTCACTCACCACGGGCCGCTGAGTCACCACCTCACTGAATGGCCACCTCCTCCCTACTCCCTCCTGACAACCTCCCGCCTTCACTGGTTCGTTCTGCTGGGGCTAGGAGCAGGTGTGATGCGGGGTGCAGGGCTTACGCCCCACTTTCTGTAGGTACACAGAGGCTAGGCAGAGAAGTTCAGCCAAGAGCGGGCCCCCAGTGTCTCTGTTCACACCTCTCTGTAGCTCTCTCTTGCCTCTGGCCACATTTCCTGTACGTCTTAGACATGGCTCTTCCCCTCATGTCTCCGCCTACCTCCAGCATCTAGAGAGCCCGGTTTGGGCTCACCCCAAGGTGCCCCAGGAGCAGGCCACTGGCTGCCTCTCTGTATTTCCCACAGCAGCCTGTCAGGCCCTGGTCTCTGAGAACGAGAAGTCTTTGTGTATCTTCTAACCTCAATTTGCTTGTCTGTGAAATGGGAACCCACAGGCGCGCTCACCCATCTCTCCTCCTCAGAAAGCCTATCCTGAGCACCGGTTGGACCCATGCTTGGAGAGAAGACCCATGCTTGTTTACGTCTTTGGGGCCTGACTTTCTTCTCCTGATAGAAATCAGAATAGCCTGACTGGCAAAACAGTCCTCCCAACCTTCCTCTGTGCCTTTGTTCAGGGACCCCCTCCTCCTGGCTCCCACTCACCTTGGAGGGTTCCCACTCCCATCCCCAGACCGAGCGGGTCTCCTCTCTGAAGTGTTTCTCTGACCCTCCCACCTGGCATTGCCTGTCATTTATTTACTTGTCTGTCTGTCTGTCTCTCTCTACTAAACCAGGCACCCGAGGGCAGGGCCTGTGGCTCAGGGCTCATAATGTTCCCCAGAGCTTCGTCATGGGTAGGACCAGGGCTGGTGTCCAGCACAGGCGTTTAGTGAGCCTGTGCCCCGGGAAAGGATTTCTGCCTTTCTTCCCCCCAGAACTTTCCATGGAGAAGGAGCTCAGCAGGCGTGAATCTGTGTGTTCCATGCAGGTAGTATCGGTCTCAGGGGCCTCTTACATTTTCCCTCTAGCATCATTGATTAAGGTGGAGGTAGGTTGGGGGGGCAACGGACCCAGATATCTAACTTTTGGAGATAAGGCTTTCTGTTTGAGGAGTGAGCCAAGGTGAAAGGAGGACATCATACCACCTACCCCAAGTGCTTAGCACCCACCCACTCATGCTCCTTGCCCTGTCCCCGGACACCTCCCACTGACACCCCTCCATCTACACACACATATACAAGGGAGGGTGTGTGAAGAGTCTTTCGAGGGTGTCCCCATTCGTCCCCTGCGGGGAAGGACCCTGGGTTATGCCTTTGCCAGTCACCGCCATCCCTATTCTTGGCATGTGGGGCTCCTTCAGCTCTTCCAATCCTCCAAAGACCCTCCAGTGTTTAGCTCAAAAGAATCCTTTGATGTCCTAAATGACAAAGCCAGGCATCACGGAGGCTGCGTGGCGACAGCTCCCTGCAGACACCCGGGAGGGCCAGCCTCCCGCTGTCAGCGCTTCTGGCTGCTTCTGGCCGTCTGAAGTGTTTTGTTTCAGCTCTACTCGGGCGTCTTTGTTGTCAGAGCTGCCTCTGCCCGATCCTCTTGGGCTTCCTTGGGGAAGCATCGAGCAGGCGGCCTAGCCCAGCTGTGCATGGGGGTGGGGTGGGGAGCCAGGGCTGGGTCTGCCCCTGGAAGTGGGAGCCCTGCTTTGCCCAAGGCTGCCCGGGCTCCCTGTCCCCCTGTCCCCCTGTCTGCCTTCTCTGCTACTCAGCCATCTGATTACCGCGGTGGGTGGGGGCTTTTGCATCCAGGACCTCTGCACACCCTGGTTCTGATTTTGCCCTTTGGATAAGTCTCAGTTTTCTCATTTGTAAAATGGGGATGATGATGATGATAATAATAATACCTCCCCCAGAAGATCGTCTGCCAAAACATACCCTGGCAAAAAGCCCCTGGCACATGCAGGCTCTCAATAAATACAGACCCCCACCCCCTTTCGTCTCCCTTCTTTTTATAACTTAGTGGTTCTCCTAGCTATTCATTAAAAATCCCACGAAGGGTATTTACAATGTACCAATGCCCAAACTCCACCCAGACTAATGACAGGGGAGCTCCGAGAGTGAGGTTTGCTTCTTTACTTTTTAAGAACTACCCAGATGATTCTAAAAATCAGCCAAGGGACGGAACTCCACACCCCACTTCTAACCAGAGCCCAACCCTCCTGATGTGCATATCCAAGAGGGTAGTCGCCAGACATATGCACCTATTTAAATGGGAATTCATTAAACTGACATAAAATTAAATCTTCATTTCCTCCATCACACTAACCACTTTTCAAGCGCTCAGGTCCCATGGGTGGCCAGTGGCTGCCATATTGGACAGCACAGGTCTAGAACATTTCCAGCATTTCAGAGAACTCTTGGAGAGAGCTGCAGGACCAGAGCTGTCCAGTGGAAATACAGTGCAAGCCACATGTGTAATTAATGTAATTAAAGTTAATCTTGTGGCCACATTAAGTAAAAGGAAACAGGTGAACTTAATTCAAATAATATATTTTATTTAATCCTAGGCATCCAAAAGAGTTTTTTGCAGCGTGTAATCCAAATGAAGAAAAATAATTCTTTGGGGCTCCTGGGTGGCACAGTCGTTAAGCATCTGCCTTCGGCTCAGGGTGTGATCCCGGTGTTCTGGGATCGAGCCCCACATCAGGCTTCTCTGCTGGGAGCCTGCTTCTTCCTCTCCCACTCGCCCTGCTTGTGTTCCCTCTCTCGCTGGCTGTCTCTCTCTGTCAAATAAATAAATAAAATCTTTAAAAAAAAAAGAAAAATAATTCTTTGTACTTAGTCTTCAAAACATGGTGTGCATATTACACTTTTAGCACATCTCACTTCAGATGGGCAGCTTTTGAGTGCTCAACACGACGTATCCTGTGAAATGTGGGCACATATTGTGAAACTATTATGTGTGAACATCTCCTCTTGACAGAATGACACTGCTGTGCCTACACGTAGTGCTTTAGGACTTAGGAGGTACCTTGATACATGTCTTCCGATGCCCCCAGAACCTTCTGACTGAATACTCCAACCTTAGGGTGCCTAGAGGCATTGCCAGGGCACATGCTTGTAGGGCAAGGAGACAGTACCACAGTGCAGGTGTGTACCTGGTGTGCCCTTGTTGTAGTCCCCACCTCAGTGAGTGTCCAGTCCTGGACAAGTGCACTTTGTGTTGGCCAAACAGATCGATCATCAGCTGGGGGCATCCCTATTCCTGCTTTGCCCACCTTACCTGTGGCATTCCCTCCACCAGCCCACCCGTCCACGGAGAAGACATAACTTGAGTGGGGCTGGAAGGTCTCTCCCTCTAGAAGACACAGGGCCAGAGGTTTCCATCATCACTCACTCCTTACCGCTAAAGTATCTATCCACCATGGCTCCAAATATATGGTAACATGTTTCCAGGGAAGATTCACGCAGCCACCTGTGTTGACTGGTCATGTTGGTCCATAGTAGAGCCTGGCCAGTCATGAATGGAAGGATGACAGCTCAACTGTGATAGAAGAATGTGGAACGAAGGACCCAGAACACAGAGCTCTGTCGAGGATGAGAGAAGGAGTCCTCTGTGGGTCAGGCAAGGAAGTCAGGGGCACGTGAGGACACAGGGGTCCAGGCAGAGAGCTCAGGCAGCTGGAGATGGGCAGAGGCAGAAAGCCATGCCCACCTGGACATGGGGGTAGGGGGGCCACCTCAGCTCCTGGTGCCGCCCTGAAGGGTGGTGCTGAAGGGGACTGGATGTATGAGACATCAGAGCCTTGAGAAGGTGTGCAAGGTGGAGTCTTGCTCTCTTCAAATTTTTATCTCATAGGTTTTAGCTTCCTGGGGGAGCCAGGCAGACGGTGCAGCTCTCAGGGCTTTGGGGGTCCAGCCCCTGGCCTCGAGGGAGCCAATTAGGCTGGGCAGGGGCATCAACTCTTGCTGGCTCCTGGAAGCGGTAAGACCACCCCTGAGGTATACAGCTGGCAACACATAGGAGCAGTTCTTTAATGCCCTCATTTCCCGGCCTTTCCTCTGATCTGTTCTCCCAACCCCTCCCCCCAATGGACCCCTGATTATCCTGGGTTCCACAGACTTATTTCCAAATCACTTCCCCACCCCAGGGTCCCATACTAACCCTTGGAGAGGTGCACCCTGCTAGGTCTCTGGTCTCTAACCTTTTCTTCCTTTGTGACTTATACTCAGGATCCCTCCCTCCCCACACCACAACCCCCAGCTCTGGCTTCTCTGTGTCACCACCCTCCCAGTGCAGACCTTGGCCCAGCCCACGTGGATGTCCGCCCCTTCAGCTTCTCCCAGAGTCCACTGGTGGGACAAGAAGACTGGACTGCAGGTCTCCTCTCTAATTACTTTAGCAGAGTGATACCGGCAGGGAAAGTGATGTATTGTGGGCATACGGCAGCTATTCAAACCCAGAGACAGCTGGCCCGGGCTGAGCTGTTCTTTCTCATTCATCCGACAAATGCACGCTGCACACCAAATCCGGACCCCGTCCCACCCGAGGGCCTCCAATCTCACTGGCTGTGCCTGCATGGATTGGTTTTGGATAATGGACTAATGAATCAGGATCATCCAAATGGTTTTCTTTTGCACCGCAGTGTCCGAATGCCAGGAAGCTCTGTTCATGGACTCAGCGTGTAATGATCCCTCCCAGAAAATCATAATCCATCAATCTCTCCTCTCAAGACCATCAATCAATGTTCCAGAATCCACGGCTGCGTTCTCATTCCAGGAGTTTTCAATCACTTCCCTTTTCCCTCGTGTGTGCAGAACAATGCAGTGACACTAGGAAATTGTGTTTTGACATGAAATCATTATGTGTTTTAAAACCTTTCCTTCAATGTTGGTCTTTTCCTGCCTTCTGCTCTCCCCTGGCACATCTCCTGCTGTGAACTGCAGCGTGAGCCCCGTTCTTTTGTTCAGCTCTCAGGCACAGGTGAGGGATGCACAGTCCAAAAGGAAGGAACATGGAAAATAGAAGCTGCCCATTTTATTCCAGCACCATCACACTGTAATTAATTTGTCTCCTCCAATCAGTGCCCTCCTAGTCTATTTCCTGCAGGAGGGTTTGAGGGGCTGGTGCGTGCATGTGCTGGGCGGGGAGGGGGATGCCGGGGACAGGTGTGTGTACAGTGAAGTAACATCATAATCAGGTGTATTTCATGTGAAATTTAACTATATGCATTCAGCACTCAGTCCATCTGTCAGGGGGTGCAGTAGGTTTAGGGATTAAGCTGCTTGTTCATGGCATCGACCACCCTCACGCAGCCCAGAGCATGGGTGAGACAGGAGGTGGGTGCTGGCTGCTGCCTGTGTCCCTCTGTCCCTTCACGTCTCCCGCTGTAGGAACATCTCTCTTTGGTGATGCTGATTCTAGTGTTTAGAAACGTGTACTTTTTGTACAATGAGCCCCTAAAGGCATGCCAATTACTGATCTGGTTCTCAGCCAAAGACAGCGCTGGAGGAGAAATGGGCAGAGTCGGACTTCCAGGAAAGCGTGGTGCGTCTATCCCCTCTCTTTCCCAGTGTCTTCTCACGGGAAATTTTGATTCTAGGAGATTCTCAATAGACCTGCCGGCTCTGGATCTTAAGCCCCCTGAGCTCAGGCCTGAGCCATATTTGGGAGGCTCAGCACAGCAGAAAGACATATGTCAGCTTGTGGGGATGCAGGCTTAATCAACGTGGACCCACTTCGCAGTGTCTTCCCTGGCAAGTTACTTAACGGGTCTGAGACTCGGTTTTCTTGTCTGGAAATGGGGGCCAGGCATACCTTCGTTGGAGGGTTTGACATGAGAGTTAAAGATAAAATATGCTTCTCCGCGACCGAGTGGGTGTGGAGCAAATGGTGGGTCTTGTTATCGTTAGGGATAAATGAGTCCTTGCTGAGAAACGCTGGGCTGCCAGTGTCGCCGAGGTGCTTCATTTAAAAAAGAAACGACGTTGTTAAGTTAGTTTCTACAGAGCGACAATAACTTACACCGTAAATAATTGATGTTGTGAGCTGACTTCAGTGTTCACGACCAGGTGAGGTTTAGAATGATAGGTCCACTTTCTAAATCGCCTCGTCTCCCCTTTCTTGAATAAATGGAGACTCTGTTGGAGGTCAGAATAAAAGTCACACAAGTGTGAGTTCCGAAGAAAGTGCCACTGGCAAAGAGTGCAGTTAGCTCCCACGTGGCTGGGCCAGAAAATGCCCGGCTGCCCCTCTGTGCAATTCGGAGGCTGGCGCAATGTGTATCCAGCACCCAAAGCCAAAAGGCCCTCCCCTCCTTTCGGCATTCAAGGGTGTTCAAACTGTTTCTCAGTGTCGCTGAGAGGTTCCTTTCTAGCCTGCTCTTCGTTGAAGAGCTCTCCCTTAAAAGCCGCGGTCCTGGGTCCCCATCCCGCGGTGGCCTAACTTTGGCTAGGCCCACCACAGTGGTCTTTCATCCATTTCAGGAGTATTTGGCCCTGCACGTTGTTAGATCTGGAAGCTGGCTCCCTGAAGGCTGTCCCACCCCCATATTTCAGCCCAGCTCGTTGAGGATCCCAGCCAGGCAGCAGCTTGCCAAGGGCTTACAACAACTTTGACCCTGATGCATCCATACGCAGCTCTGAGATGTGCTGGGACCTCCGTGCCAGGCTGGGGAGGAGCTGGGACTCAGAAACTGACCGTGGCACTGGGCTGATGGTTGGAGGTGGCACAAGCCGGGGGAGCTGTGGACCGATTCTCCATCTTAGGAGCTGGGCTTTCTCTGTACTGGTCTGATCTGGGGGGCAGGGTGGCAACAGGTGCCTGTCGGGGGAGGTGATAGGCTTAGTCAGGTGGAAGGTCAGTCCTTGCACAGGATATAGGGATGGGCTGGTACCAGCAGGAGCTGGCAGGAAAGCGGGAAAGATTTAGGGCACCCCAAGCATAAGTAAGCCCCTTCAGATACTGAACACCAACGATGTGTCAGGCACTGTTCTAAGGATTTTTCTATGTTAACTTTTCAGACCCCACAAGGGCCCTTACAGGCAGGTACTGATGTTTACAGATAAGGGAGCGAAATCCTGGAGGTGCCATCAGTTGTCCAAGATCACACATCAAGCAGGGAACAGCCTAGACTCCACCCCAGCTCTGCTGCTCTTGGAGTTCCTCCTCTTCCTCCTACTACTCGTGGCCTCTCCAGGGCTTACTGCATGGCTCCCGCAGGAACAGAGAGGACAGTGGGTGGGGGGCGGAATGAGGCAGAACCCTCACTGAGAAGATAAGATCAAGATGGGCTGCAGGGAGGGATGGCCCAAATGTGCTAGATGAGGGGCGCTATGCAGGTGGGGGAGGCTAGCAGATTTCCCGTGCGTGCAGCCAGGTTAGCTCAAGGGCAGATGCCATGCCAGGTGCTTGCTTCCCAAAGTCAGGAACGTTGACTTTGACTTAAGTTAAACAAGGGGCTCCCGGAGACGCAGAGAAGGGAGCACTTAAGTTAAATAAGGGGCTCCCGGAGATGCAGAGAAGGGAGCTCACGGGTGAGTTCCAGGCACGGAGAAGGCTCTGGCGGTGGCGCGTTCTCAGTGGGGTCCTCTGACTTACACCTCCCCCCACTGGCTGACTTGAAAGACCAGCCTGCAGGTGCCTGAGGGAGGCCCCGCCGCCTCTGTGTTATAGGAACTGCCTGCCCCTGCATTTTAGTCAAACCGCCTGTAGGGCCACCTGCTTTCTAGTTCAATGAGGCCCCCTGGGGAAGGAACTTGAAAAAGATTTCAAATCATAACAATGCTCTCCTCGGCTCAAATCGACAAATGTTTTCCTCCCCTCCATCACAGCAAGGGCACACACAGAGAAGGATAACATTGAGAAAATGCTCTTCCGGCTGTCAGACTGAGCAGGGACAATTAACCCTTCCTTAGTCCATATCTTCCTGGCAGAGGAGGCGTCCTTTGATAAGTGCGCGTGGGGACCATTTCCCTCTCCTCTTGCCTGGCAACACCACGTCCACCACCGCAGCGGCCTACTTATCTCCTCTCCATGGTGTCTGTTACATCCACCCCCGGCTTTGTGATCCCAAGGCGATGACCTTGGCCGCTCATCCTCCCTGCTGCATTCCTGCAATGGCCTTGAAAAGGGATTTCCCTTCCTACGCTATGTTTCCACGCTGTCAACTCCACTCTGCCTCAGAGTGGTCTTCCTGAAGCTAAGGGTCACGCAGGCTGCCGTTTGCCTTTGCTGGGCACCCTTTCCCACTGAGTGGGGCGGTTAATCACCGTGCCCTCCCTCAGGGTGGGCACTAGGGCCCATACAATTACAGCACCTCATTCCTCGTAGCCATGGTGCTGGACCCAGGAAGCAGATTGGTGACAGCCTTCCCTTGGAACTGGAGCCGTGTGCAGGGACATGGGAGCTTCTAAGAAAGAAGGTGCTGCAGACATCTGCTTTTCTGGGGTAACTGTGGCGGTGCTCTGACCTCCGGGCCGAGTACCACGTAAGCTGAGCGACAAACAGCCCTAGGAGTGTGTCCCCAGAACAGTCTTATGTGGCTGAGTGTTTATCCTGTCCTCTCTGTTCTTGCTTGAATAGTGTCCCAGTTCCGTTCTGAGACTCTGTTGAAGATGCTGAGACTACCTGATCTATTTTATTTTGTTTAAAGATTTTGTTTATTTGAGAGAGAGAGAGCACAAGCACACGAGTTGGGGGAGGGGGGCAGGGGGGCAGGAGGAGGGGGGCAGGGGGAGGGGAAGAGGGAGAGGGAAGGGGAAGAGGGAGAGAGAGGGGGAAGAGGGAGGGGGAGGGGGAAGGGGGGCAGGGGGAAGCAGGCTCTCCACTGGGCAGGGAGCCCGATGCAGGACTTGATCCCAGGACCCTGAGATCATGACCTGAGCTGAAGGCAGATGCTTAACCGACTGAGCCAACCAGGTGCCCCTGTATTTTAGCAAACTCCTTTCTACTAAACCAGCTGGAGGGGAGTCTACTGACTGCCCACTTAGAATCCTAACTAGCACAGCAGGTGACAAAGAGAAACCCCAGTGGCAGTGCTCTGGATGCAGCCAGGTTTGACAGTAGACAGCCCCCAATCCTTCCCACTCAGCTCCTGCATTTCTTCTGTGGTAGACCGAGGTGGGTTTCTGAAACTTGTAACCGAATGCATCCTTAATAATCTCACAGTCCCGCTCAAGCACAGTGACTCCCACAGCGCCACTAACTGTCCACTCTGGGTCCTGGCCAGTTCCCACGATGCTCTCTTCTATGCGGCACTCTCCTCACCCATCCCCAGACCCTCCTTTCATTCCCTCCTCTTGCTTCTGCTCCGTGGTGCCCTCCCCTGGAAGGCATTCACTCCTGGCTCTGGGCCCGAAGCAAGCCTGTGCGTTATCCTAGCAGGCTGCAGGAAGACCCCTGTTTTCTGAAACTCTACAGGAGCGTGCTCATTCATTCCCTTGTCAATATTCAGGGTCGTATTCCAGCTGGGGGGGGGGGCATGACAAGGTGTAAGTGAGCGGGGAGAATAGTTGTTGGACCCTTCCATGACAGGTGCTTGCCAGCTGAGGACTTTGCGCACGCCTTCTCATTCAATTCTTATAACTCACAGGAAGAGGTATTAGTAAGGTCATTTGTGACTGTGGATGCTGAGGTAACTTCCCCCAAGGTCACAGAGCTCTTTCAGGGCATCCTCTCTGGAGGGCTCTGGTCCCTGAGGCTTGGCCTTTGTTCTTAAAGGGGCAATGTTCAGGGCTGAGAGCCAGGGTACTCTCTTCAATACGAAAAGGGCTACTGTACTCAACTTAGCAAACACCACTGGTGTCCACTATATGCAACTGCTGGGCTGTTTCTGCAAGAGTGAGAGAATCAAAATAAGGTTCAGTCCCTGACCTCGGACAGTGTGGTGTAGAAAGGAGGACCGGCAGGTGTTCAAGGTAATTCAGGTTGTCGAGAACAAACGGGAGCCAGAGGAGAGAAAGACAATGACTTTGAACTGGGGGGCCTTTTAGCTGGGCCCTGAAGGCCACTCAAGGTCAGACAAACAGTGAAGACAATCCAAGCTACAGGACTGGATTGTATCTCCCCACATAGGGAGCTACAATAACCATGGGCTGGGTAGTCCCGGAGAGCTTCCTGAGGGAGGTGAGCCTCCCCTTGAGCCTCCAAAACTAGGGAAGATTGCAATAATTATACATGTTGCCCCATTCCTTCTCCCTCACAGATATAAAAACTTCTTGATAAGGACTTGATACAAGTTGAGAAAGTTCTATATGAAAACTCACTCCCATTTAATGAGTCCCTTCCATAAGCTAAACATGGTTCCCGGGGTGTGTGTGTGGGGGGATTCTTCGCAAGCCTCAATTTTCTTGTCTGTAAAATGAGGGTGCTAACAGGAGCCAGACTGGTGGGGGGGGGTTAACAGTAAGGCATGAAGACCACTTGGCCTATAAGCAGTTGCTCAGTGGACGCAGATGTTGTGACCCCATGTGGAAGGAAAAGAGGAACTTTCAGCTACCGGTGAGAAAACGGAGGCGCAGGGAGGTGACCTGACTTTCTGGGCCCCTTGGCTTCTCACCTGCAGGAGAGGGCCCTTGCGCTGGCACTCCCCATGCTCTTCTCTCCAGATCAGGCTCTCACTTCAGCAGTCAGTCTCTGTTTGAGCCAAGAAGATTCTGTTGAGGTCAGTGGCCTGGTGACAGGGAGCATGCCTTGTTGACCCCTTCCCTGAGAAGGTCCTCAGCCCAGTGGCCTGGCAGCCTTCATGTGGGTCTAGCCGACTGTGACCTTGCTGGTGTCATCCCTTCAGAAACTCAAGCCTTGAGTCAGATGTCTGAGGTCAATGCTCCAGGGGTGCACATGTGGGTGGCAGGGGGCCTGCTGGGGGCGATGGGGAGGGCCGAGGGGACAGTAGTCCTTTGTCCCTTCCCTGGATGCATGTCTGAGTCCTGCAAACAGAATGGCATGGTGGGGGGAGAGGTGTATCCACACTAGGGTCACAAGGGGGGTGATGTGTGTGCAAAGGTGGACAACATTCTTCTCAAATCAGAAGGGTCACTTTGTCCTGGGGTGCACACCATGGTGCCCAGGGCGGCAGGGGGGAGGGACAGGAAGCAAGAGCAACAAACTTTAATTTGGACCCCTGTCCAAAGGAAGCCAGATCTGGAAGGGAGACAAATGATGGGCACCCCAGGGACGCTAAGAGACCTTGTCGTGGGGACACTCCTGTGGACCCTCTGGTGACTTCCACCAGAGATAAATAGGAAGACTCCAGGGGTAGGTTGGAGACCTTGGAGTAGTGGCTAAGATCAGCTCAAGAAAACCTAATCACAAGGTCTGCCTAGCACGATGCTGGGCACACGGTGTGTCCCCAGCAGCGCTTTCCGATTACTGTGTTAAGTGGGCCTCTCTCATTAGCTGGAATGCACACGCTGACTGTTCCCTGCATCCCAGTCAAATGGAAACCTGCGTGGAATGACAACCCGGGCTTCCGAGGAGGTGATACAGGTGGCTGTGCCTCGGAGCCTCCTGGAGGAGCTGCGGCACCTGCTTCCTCAGCTACCTGCCCCAGGCTTTCTGCCCATCCAGTGGGGCACCCTCCCAGCCCCAGCAAGAGCGCTCAGCGCCCAGAGGGGAGATCAAGTCTACAGCCATGTCTGCGGGCTCTTTTGAGTGAATCTCTTGTTTGGTCTCCCTGAATAAAAACTTAGAGCAAATCCTTGCTTGGCCTCGCCTTCCCAATGCACCTGGTCCCTGCACAGATGGGGCGGGGGACAGAGGAGCACAGGAGGACAAAGGGACAGAGAGGAGCTGTGGGTGCTGATGGGTGAGCAGGTCCTGTCCCCCTGGCTGGGCAGGACTGCTTTTCCATCCACTGGATTCCAGCACATTTGATTCAGAGCCACAAGTGGCTTGTTCCTCTCCAAAGAAGCATTTGAATTTTAAAAGAGAACCCCAGAGAGGAAACGTTTAACCCAAAGGAATGAATATTTAATGCTGGCATTTCAGGTTCTGTGGAGGAGAGGTCTTGGAGGGGCCGGTCCCAATGTTCCACAGAGCAGCCTCCAGCTGCCTGCCTCTTCGGCTCAGGCACGAGGCCAGCCTGCCAGGAGACCCTCCGGAGAGGCTGGGGACAGGAGAAGGCACTGGGCTGGCCTCAGCTTCCAGCTAACTCCGTGTGTCTCTGGGCCGGCTGTGGCAGTGCTCGCCAGGCGCGCTCCAGGGTTGGGGCTCTCAAAAGGGAGGCCCCTGGCTAATATCAGGCCTGCATTTTTTTTTAATAGGGCCCACAGGGTGCTTTGGGTGGGGCTTGTGATTCTCTGCTCACAGCAGTCCCGACTTCTATCCTAGTCCTGTACCCAACCCCGCCTGACTCATTTCCTTTGTCTCCCGGGCTCTGGGTGTATTTGACTGTCCTATGTACCCCTGCATTCCTAAGTTTGTCAGAAGGACTTGGGGCAAGAGGTAAGGTAACTCGGAAGCTGTGCACGAGGCCTCGGTGAGACAGATGCACGGGATGCTGGCGCCATTCTGGTTTCCGTCTCCTGATCCTAAAACCCGGCCGGCCACCTGACATAGACCGTCTCACTTCATCTATCCACAGCTAAGAGGACCCAGAGTCCTCACACGAAGGCCTGAATGTCACCCCCAAGCCCACACTCTTCCCCTTCACATGCAGCCACAGCACCTTCCCTAAGACAACGACTCAGGCCTGTTGGCGAGTCGTCGGACACGGTGGTGGGGGGGTTCCCTGGGTGACGCCGCTGTGGGGAGCACCATCAGATGCGCAGCATGGCTGGACATGATCTCCCCACGGGATGGAGAAGGGCAAGAGGGGTCTGGATTTTTCTTAGTCCTCAATATAGAATTCCAAGTTCAGGGAAGGAATGCTCCAAGGGTCTCCGGGCAGTGGGGCTACCATTCAGTGTGCTCCTGGGGTCCTTCCTGTTGGGGGCTTGGGAGGGGAAATCAGGGTCATTTTTGTCTGTTACTGTCTACTGCAGCAAGAGGACCCCTTTACAGGTGGCCAGCTTGCCTCCACGTCCCAGCAGTGGCTACAGCCACATAGGGTCCCCAGGCTTGCAGGACTGCCCCTTTGGGTAGAAACCCCTGACCCCACCTCCCTCAAGCCTGAGGAAGTGGCAAATATGAGAGCAGAGAGTATGGCCCTGTGGGGTCTCTTCCTTCTCACTGTCCAGCCTTGGTCCCCCTCTCTCCTCGGAGGAGGGGAGGGTCTGGCTCTGCCCCTCAAACGCCCTCCCCCTGCCTCAGACCCTGATGCCCACAACTCAATCTACTCTGCGGATGGCCTAATTGGATGGAGCTCACGGCCAGCCTGGGCTCTGTAGTCAGCCGGGTAGGATGAATTCTGGTTCTCTGCTTTGCGTTGTGAAACCCATCCAATGACTTCATCTCTCTGAGATGTCGTTTTCTTTTCTTCTTTTTCAAAAAAGATTTTATTTATTTATTTTAGAGAGAGTGCAAGCAGGGACAGGGGCAGAGGGAGAGAGGGAACCTCAAGCAGACTCCCCAGAGCGTGAAGCAGAATGTGGGACTCAGTCTCATGACCCTGAGATCATGACCTGAGCCAGAATCAAGAGCCCGAATCAAAAGCCTGAAGCTCAACCGACTGAGTCACCCAGGTGTCCTGACATGTTGTTTTCTTATCTGCAAAATGGAGTGATGTGTCACAATGGGTTTAGGCAGATTAAGATATTTTAATATATGTATTTATATGAATATATTTTAATATATTACATGTATAAAATATATATAAAATATATAATATATATATAGTTGCTCTACAATTGGCGATTTTTCTGCACCTTGTTTTTTTTCCTACCCTAACAGTGTATCTTGGGCTGTTCCATATTAGTCCATAAAGAGCCTCATCAATATTTTTATGTTTGCCTGGTATTCCTTTGTAAGGGTAGACCATAATTTATTTAACAGTTCTCTTCTGATGGACATTCAGGTTGTTTGCAATATTTTTCTATTATAAATAAGGTTGGGATAACAGTTTGTATATTCATCATTTTGTACGTATGCCTCTGTGGTTATGAACAGGCTGTTCCTTTTCTTAGGCATTTCCTCTCCTTGTCCTATCTCCCTGGTCAGGGCATTGCACTCGTCCTTGGGGACGAGTCCATTGGGCCAGCACCAATGCTGCCTCCCCGGGAAGTTCTCCCTGACTTTCTCCGGACAATCACGTTGCCTTCCGCAGGTGCCTGGCTGTTCCCTCTTACATCTCTGTGACAGACTCCCATTCCCCACATTGTAATCATTTATTTGGTTGTCTGTTTCCCCTAAATTGTGAACTTCTCACTGGCAAGGACTGTCTCCCTCCGAGAGCAGAGGCTGCAGACATACCCCTAGTGCTCAGCCCAGTGTTTTGCACACAGTAGGGGCTTGATGACTTCGTGTTGCATAAATGAATAAATGAACTTCAGTCTCTGCCCTCAGGGAACTTATGGTCCAATGAAGGAGATAAAGTCATGCACAAAGATAATTATAATTACAATGCAAGGCAGAAAGCATTAAATGCCACCAGAGGTACAGATGAGCTATTCTATTCAGTGGTCCTCAGCCATGACTACAAATGAGAGTCACCTGGGAGGTGACAAACATAATATAATAAAAAAACATTAAAAAAAAAAGTACTATGCCTGGGCCCCGTCCTTAGAGAGTCTGGCTTATTTGTTCTCATGTGGAGCCCAGCAACTGGCAATTTAGAGAACTCTCCGAGTGATGCTACTGGTAGCCAGGGTGAGGACAACCACAATACGGCTCTAGCCAGTGACTCTCCTGGGGAGCTTGCTAACATGCAAATTCTGATTCAGCAGATGGGGGGGGGGCTGAGGCTCTACGTTTCCAACAAGAGCCCAGGTGATGCCCGGGCTGCTGGTCCCAGGACCATACTCCGAGTCACAGTGTGCATTAGCATCCGTATTCCCGCCTGGTCTCCGGACCACTTAAGTCAGTGTCCCAGGGAACTCCGGTACTGTAACAGAGCACTACAGACTGGGGGGCTCACACAACAGGCAGTTATTTCTCACAGCTTTGGAGGCTGGAAGTTCAAGTTCAGGGTGCCAGCATGGTGAGCTTGGTGGAGTACTTGGTGAGGGACCTCCTCCTGGTTATGTCCTCACCTGGCTTTTCTTGATCCACGGTTGTGAAAGAGCTGAGAGAGAGAGAGACAGAGAGAGACAGAGACAGAGAGGCATGGAGGAAAGGAGACAGAGCTCTAGTGTCCCTTCTTACCAGGGCACCAATCCCACCACGAGGGCTCCACCCACATGAACTCATCTAAATTTAATTACCTCCCAAAGGCCCCGCCTCCAAATATCATCACACTGGGGATTAGGGCTTCAACATATGAATTTGGGGGATAATAACATTCAGTCCACAGTAGTCTGAATCTCTGAGGTTTAGAACTTGGCATTAGTATTTTTTAAAGCTTCTAGGTGGTTCCAACGTGGATGACGCCGTTCTTTCTAGCTGTGTAGAAAGACACATTTCCTGGAAGAGATGTCACTTGTGGAAGTGGGGAAGAGGGCATCTCAGGGGAGGGAACCTGCTGAGATGACTTCGCATTGCTCTTCTAGTTCGAATATCCTATGAAAAACATGGTTAGAGTAGAGGACAGGCATCGTGGGATCCAGTTCCGGTTCTGACAGGAATCGTCACCATGACCTCAGGGAATACATTCATTCATTCGTGCACTCACACAAATATTTGTTGAATGTCAAATATTGTGCTAGGTTAAGGAGCAATAGTAATAAATGAGGCAGGACTGCTCCCTACTGTCATGGAGCTCAGTGGATAGCAGTGAATTCAAGGAATTAAATTAGTAATTATCATAGAGCATGATTAATGTTATGATAGGGAAAGCACAGGACAATGCTCAAGGTTCCTAGGTGATCAGATAGATGGAGATAATGAGGCCTTCCGTTTCTACTTCATGGGGTGTGATGAGTGTCAAATGGGACAATGGGTTTGGGAAAGCTGTTTTGAAGGAACATGACACATGGGAGCTCAGAAAGTGTGTCTACTGGGACAGAACTGATCCACTTGATGGGCAGACATACCAACAAGGCCTCAGCCAGCAGCACATGTTTTTCTGGATTGCTTTGGGTTTTTGTCAGGCAACCTGGCTTTGACCACAGTACTCTCCATGGCCACCAACACCCACACAGGAACTTAGTGGAGTGTGGTTTTCAATGGGTTGGTTTTATATAGAATCTGCATTTATCACAGCCCTCGAGATGACACAGCTCTTCTGGAAGGGGTGTGCAGAGCGACCCTGGAAGAGCAGCAGAGAAGGTTGTGGGCCGCCCACCGGCTGCTGGGACCCTCTACCCACCTTCGGCTCTGTCTCTGAGTCAGCTGGAGGTGCAGCTGAAATCCCAGGTGGTCCTAGGCCCAAGATGCTATGTGAAATGGCACACAGATGACAGCCTTAATGTGCAGGTGAAAGGATGAGCTCTTTCATTTTTCTTCATCTTTCAAAGCATCTGACCTCCCTCACAGCTAGAATGCCCTACTGGAGATCATGAAGTGCTGTGGGAAATGGGATGAGAAAAATGTTGCCTTCCTCAGGGAGTCTTTTGGCTTCTTGGTCTCTGTTATTTTCCATTTGCACAACTTAACTGGACTATGGCATCAGTCTGCCCACTGTGGATGTTTCTCATCTCTTCTCCCCTGCCACCTTCTGAACCTAGAACCCCACCCCCCCATCTCTGACTCCTACAAGGAGCCTTCTGACCTGTGCACCTGCCTCCAGGATTAGCGTCTCCCATTGCCCTTACATGCTGCTGATAGATTGTTTCTAATGCACACACTGTAATTCCATGCATCTTGGTAGTTCTCTATTTCCTACCGTGTCAAGCCCAGACTGCTCTGCCTGCTTCTGAAACCATCCACCATCTCTTCTCCCTTAAACCTTAGCTCCAAATGTCTGACAAAATACATCTCTGTTTCAGACTGTCAGCACCTTCATTTTCCCATCCACCTTCTCTACCTGCAACCACACATGCACACACACAATCACAAACACAATCTGGCACACAATCACACATGCCAAGCCTATACCTGGATGTGGAGAATGCTATTGCCTTACTCAGAATGTTTTACTGTCCAATCTCCTTATCTAAATTTTATTCATTCTTCAAGGATCACTTTCCTCTAGCCATATACACATTTACTGTGTTTAGATTGCCCACATAAAGTATGGTATCACTTGTTCATTATATGTGTCATATGTCCTAATTAGTTCTTCCCAGCAGACTGTGCATGCTTTGAGTGCAGAAGGCATGCTAGTTATATTTGGGTCTGCTTCCATTTAGCATAGCACTGGACATACAGGTGACTCAATGAATTGACTGATTGGTAAATTCCTATTAACAAACCAATGAAATCAGCCTTTTAAAAGGGCCAGTACTCCAAGTGTCATGCAGGGATGACAGAAACCCAGATGGGTGAAAAGAGAATACCTATCGAAGTCAAGCAATAGCAGGGTGAGACAAGCTGCTAGCATGTTATTAAAGTGAAAAGAAAAATTAACCCATTTAGCAGTCATTTAATGAGCACCTGCTACATAGTCAGCATAAATGTGAGCTATCCCCAGCTCCAAAGAACGCAAAGCTTAGCTAGAGAGGGAAACCCACATGCAGCCAAGTATAACACACTGCGATACCCTCATAATATGACCCAGGGCTATAGGGGCATCAAATAGCAAGCACAATAAACAATCCTTACCTGGCTGGCCTTGGTGGTTGATTAGGTCAAATAAGTCACTAGCAGGAGCAGGTGGCCTATGTCAGAAATTAGGGAGTTGGAAGTAGGATGAGGACACAAGGGACAACATGACATTATAAGAGATGACAGAGTGTCACAGAAAGAGCATGGAAATCAACAAGACTTGGGTTTAAACTCCAGCTCCAACTCAGCAAGCATCATTTCCCTCATATATACAAGGGAGATAATATCTATTTTCCAGATAGCAAGGAAAGGTGAGATGATGTAGGCAATGCACTTAGCACAGTTCTTGATATACAGTGAAAGCTCTTGGATTTGAGCTGCCATTTCCAAAGACAAAGCCTGAAGATTTGGGGGCTGGAAGGCTGGAGTCCAGGTTTTCAGTACCAGGGACAGCATCAACGGAAGCCTGTCACCTCCTGGTGAAATTTGGGTCTGCTTCAGAAAAATAATAGTAGCTAACAATTATGTGGCATTTCTGTGCTAGAAACCTTACATATATTAATTCAATTAACCCTCACGACAAATATAGATAAAAATATTGCTTCTGTTCTCATTTTAACACATGAAGAGACTAAGGCACAGTAGTTAGTCAATTGTCCAAAGTCACACAGGTAGTAAATGGTGGAGGCAAGACTTGACCTCAGACAGATTGGCTCCATAGGTCATGCTCTTTGACACTAGGCTATACAGTATCAGGCTTTCAAGATGTTGTGCTCTGAGATAGGCTGGGTGAGAGTGGAGGACATTCATGACCTCATAGCTTATTCTCCAGAGCCCTTCTTTATTTGGTTTGGTCCTAGAGGCAGAACCTCAGACAAGTAGTATTCTGTTCCTATCACTACCATCCCAGAATATCTGTGCAAATTTCTCCTCCCCTTTTCCCCCAGGTCTCTGTTCTTATGTATTCCTCCCCACCCCCACTCAGTCTCCCATTTCTCCCATCTCTTCCCTAAGGGCTAAGGTTAAAAGAGGAAGGGAAGAGGGAGGGAGAGGGAGAGGGAGGGATGGAGAGAAGAAAGAGAGAGACAGAAAGAGAGACTGAGGAAGAGTGAGCAAGATAGTGAGTGTTCTGGTGATAGGAAAACAGTATGCTAGGAGTGATGAGGAAGCTGAAGAAAAGAGTAAGGGAGAGAATGGGTGGGAATGAAGAGGCAGAAATGAATTGGAAGGGAGCAAACATAGAAGGTGGAAGGAAAAAGATAGGAGGTTAGGTATCAGTGGAAAGAAATAAGTGGGGAGAACATATGAGTAGAAGAAGAGAATATAAAAACTCTGGAAGAGACACATGGTGACTGGAGAGAGAGAGCATGAGGAAGGGAAACTGGGGAACTGGACAGGAAAAGGTGTCAAAGAAGGTCCAAATTTTTTGAAGCAGCAAGCTGACAACATTTCTCTCCCAAGTGAAGCTGAAATATTCCCCCTATCTTGCACTCTCCTTCCCTCAGGTCTTGAGATCCTACAAGGTCAGGGGAAAGAGTGGGAAACAGTAAGCCTACTGCAGAATTATGAATTCCTGCAAGTTCAAAGGAGCCCCCAGTCCTCCTTTCTGTGGTTAGGTACGTTCTTCTCTGCTCAGCCATACCCACTCTTTTTCACCCTCCATTTGGTCAGCTGATGACTTGGCATAGGCAGGACTGCCCTGTGGAGGAGGGAAGTGTAAAACATTGATGCCGCTTTATCTGAAGTTTGTCTTCGTGGGTCATGAGGTGAGGAGTATGCATGGTATCATCCAAGTCCTCACTTCTTTCAAACTAGCTGCAACACATTTGGCCGTTATCAAGGATCAGAGAACATTTATGGGACATTATTTGTGCTTGACACTGTGCCAAGTGCTTTTACATGCAGCGTCTTGTGTAATCCTCACAAAGACCCTAAGAAGTAGGCATTACTAATCCCAACTTTGCAGATAAGAAGCTGTGGCTGGGAGAGGTTAAATAACTTATGCAAGACCATGCAGCTAGTAAGTGGTAGAGCAGGAAACCTATTTATTCAGTCTCCAAGGCCTGTATTCTTTCTATAATGAGCTAAAATCATGTTATAATATTGTTTTCAAAAGGGAGGATAACTTTTGCCATGAAATTGGAAGCTTGAATGTAAAGTGGCTGAGATTAGAAAGGACTTGCCTATAAAAAATGCCTCATTGCCTTAATGGAGGCATAAATATCCTCCTGGTTTCTTGTGTGACACTTTGGGGCCCTGGACAAGTGTCCTGTTGTGTACCTTAGTTCCCTCCCTCCCCTCACCCTGCCCCAAGAAACAATGTTCAACAGGTTTATAGAACATAGATGTCTAATCTATGCTGAGCTCAATGAGGGTTTAAGTTTCCCAGACTAAACATTCAGATGCCCCTACACTTATGCTCTTTTTCACAACTCATTCTTTGGGGACCCTCCCTAAGTCCCCTAGAATAATATTTTAAATTTGGCAATGCACATGCACTATACACTCATAACTTATAAATAACAATGGTCTGTCACCAAGAGAAAGAGTCAAAGTGAAGCGTACTTTGATAGACCACCTGCCTTGGGCAAGGCACAACAGTCAGGAATGGTCTTTCCTTGAGGGCTACTAATTACTCTCACGTGGGTTGTAAACTACACAAAATTGTCAGACCCAAAAGTTCTGAGTGAGTTTTGAGACCCAGCCTGGACTCTATTCTCCAATCTATGTATTCTGGCATGGGGTGTCAGCCCTGAGGAAGAGGAATCTATTGTTAATTGCTCTTCCCAGAGGAGGATCCCTTTTGTATTCTGCCATGCAGGGGTGAAAATTTTTCTATTTTTCACAAAGGCCCCCAACAATGTTTTAACTCTAGTCCTATTCTTTCTCTCGTCCTCTTTATTTTCAAAGTTCATTTCGGAGACTTTAATTTCCAGAAATAGTTCTAGCCATGACAAAGCAACTGGCTTTGGATTTACCTTACCACAAAAAGCAACTATAGAACAGGACAAAATGTACGAGGCAACTCTTCAGACATTGGACAAATCAAACAGGATTATGAATTTTGAGAAAAAGAAAACACATAAAGTGTGCCCCATGGTTTGCCTTGATTTTCTGCCTTGCATCACTCTTCTGACTTTGGTATAAGGGGGGGGGAGCCCATGGGAAGAATGAAAGGTTGGTCTCACTGAGCTGAGAAGGCAGAGATTGGAGTTTGGGGTCATTGATATATCTGAAATTTGCAGTGAAGGTTATCAGAGGGGAGGAAGCTGAATGGGAATAGGTGTGGCAGAAGTCTACATGGGTGTTTCCCTCAGGTTTTGACTGAGGTCTGAGGTCTGTGTTGCATATATGCAAGATGAGATGCTACAGTATAGGCCTATGAGGGAGTTGCTGCTAAAGAAAGCTGAATGGAAGTATCTGGGTTTATGCAGTGCTGGGAAATGTTGAAAGTGCATTTGAAACCAAAGTGGAGACAGTTCACTGAGAACACTGAGCCATGCTTTAGGAGGAAGGAACATGCTCTTTAGTAAGGTCCATACCCTAAGACTAAGGTCAAAATAGAACTAGACCTATTTGAAAAGCATAATAAGCCTGACAATATAAAGAGAATTCACCAGTTAAACTGCCTGCAGGGACCCTTAAAAGAAGACAACATAATCCAAGATGCCCTATAATATAGTATCATAATGTCCAGCATACAACAAAAATCACTAAACATTCAAAGAAGCAAAAAAAATGTGACCCATAATTAAAAGAAAAAGCTGTCAATAAAAACATACCTTCAAATGCCCCAGATTTTGTAGTTACCAGACAACTCTTTAAAATAGCTATAATCAATTTAGTCAAGGATTTAACAGAAAATATAATAAGCAAACAAATTGGGAATATCAATAGGGCAAAAAAATTCTTTTTAAAGAACAAATGGAAACTCTTTAAAGAACAATATTTGGAATAAAATATTCACTTGAGATTATATACTGCAAATAGAAAAATTCCAGGGAAATTGAAGATGAGTGAATAACAATTAGCCTAATTGGTAAAAGATAAGAAAAAGAACCCCAGTGGCCTATAGGACAATATTAAGGAATCTAAAATAAATGTCATTGGAATTCCAGAAAGACAAATGAGAGAATGAAGAAGAAAACATATTTGAATAAATACTAATCAAAAATTCCTCAATTTAGTAAAAACATCCATCTACAAGAAGCTCAAAGACCCACAAATGACAAAAATTTTTAAAAACACACCCATACCTAAGCCCATCATAATCAAACTGCTGAAAATCAAAGATAAAGAAAAAGCACTGAAAGCAGCCATAGGAAAAAAGACGTATTACGTATAAGGCAACAATGATAACAATTAGATCTGTCTTCTTATCAGAAAGGCAATGGAAACCAGAAGATAATGTAATAGCTTTAAAGAATTGAAAGAAAAGAAGCTGAACAAACACTGGACGATTGGCCATATGTAATTTTTTAATTTAACTTTTACATTGTAGTAAAATATATATAACATAATATAGCCATTTAGCCATTTTACATTTAAGTGTGCAGTTCAGCAACATTAAGTACATACACATTCTTGTGCAACCATCACTATTCATCTCTAGAACTTTTTCATCATTCCACACTGAAACTGTACTCATTAAAAAGTAGCTCTCTATCTCCCCTCTCATATTTGCAAATATTTGCAAATATTTTTTTCTCATTCCATGGATGCCCTTTTTCCTCTGTTGATAGTGTCCTTTGAAGCACAAAAGTTTTAAATTTTGATGAAGTCCACTTTATCTATTTTTGTTGTTGTTGTCTGTACATTTGGTGTCGTATCCAAGGAATCATTGCCAAATCCAATTTCATGAAGTTTTCCTCCACATTTTCTTTTCTGAGTTTTATAGTTTTAGTCTTACCTTAGGTCTTTGATTCATTTTTGAGTTAATTTGTATATATGGTGTCGGGTAAGGGTCTTTATTCTTTTGCATGTGAACATCAAGTTTTCCAGCACCATTTGTGAAAAAGACTGTCCTTTCCCCCACTGAGAGGTCTTGGTACACTTGTCAAAAAAATGTTTGATCATATACATGAGGGTTTATTTCTGGGCTCTCTGTTCCATTCTTTATGCCAACATCATACTGTTTTTATTACTTTCACTACAAAGTGAAAGTAGTGAAATTTGAATGAGGAAATATGAGTTCTCAAATTTTGTTCTTTTTCAACATTGTTTCAGCTGTTTGTTTGACGTTAGCTGTGAGTTTTTTGTATATGGCCTTTATTAAATTGAGATACTTTCCTTCTAGTCATAGTGTGTTGAGTGTTTTTTATCATAAAAGGGTGTTGAATTTTGTCAAATGCTTTTTCTGCATCGATTGAGATAATCATGTGCTTTCTTTACCTATATTCTGCTAATGTGGCACATTGCATTGATTAATGTTCATATGTCAAACCACCCTTGGATTCTAGGAACAAACTCCAATTGGTCATAGTATATAATCCTTTGAATACACTGCTGAATTCAATTTCCTAGCATTTTATTGAGGATTTTTGCATCAATGTTTATATGGGATATTGGTCTGCAGTTTCCTTATAGTGTGTTTGGACAAGGATCCTTGTATTCAAAGAAAACTCCCCTTAAACATGAAAATGAGATAAACAAATGTTAAGATAATCCATTGCCAAAATACTTGCACTACATCAAATTTTAAAGTAAATTCTTTATATTGAAAGGAAGTACTGTCAGGCGAAAACTAAAATCTATACCAAGATATAAAAGCATTGGAAATGATAAAAATGTAAATAAATACAAAAGCCTATCATGTTATTTTTCTTAATTTCTTTAAGCAAGTTGAGTTTTAACTCCAATAGCAATGCAGAGATTTTTAGACCAGATTTTAAAAAGACCCAATTACATGATAGCTGCAAAAGCTTCTATATTTTAAATATAAAGACACACATATATTGAAAGCAGATTATAAAATTATATAACTGAAATGTAAGCAAAAGAAAGCTGTGTGTGGCTATTTTAATATCAGACAAAGTAAATTATAAGATAAGTGTTAGCTACAGATGAAGAGAAACTTTCCTAATGATTAAAATAAGAGTCTAGGGGCACCTGGGTGGCACAGCGGTTAAGCGTCTGCCTTCGGCTCAGGGCGTGATCCCAGCGTTATGGGATCGAGCCCCACATCAGGCTCCTCCTCTATGAGCCTGCTTCTTCCTCTCCCACTCCCCCTGCTTGTGTTCCCTCTCTCGCTGGCTGTCTCTGTCGAATAAATAAATAAAATCTTTAAAAAATAAATAAATAAAATAAAATTAAAAAAAAGAGTCTAATCCAGCAGTCAAACACATTAAAGCACTTAATAATAGAACTATAATATATACAAAGCAAAAGCCAATGGAAATAAAAAGAGAAATATTCAAACCAACAACCATATTAGGAGATTTTAACATCCTCCCCTCAGTAATTGACAGAACAGGCAGACAAATGAATCAGCATGAAAATAAGATTTGAACACTAGTAACCAGCTTGACCAAATTGACATTGATGGAGCACTCACCTGAGCAACGATAAAATACTCATTCTTTTCATGTGCACGGAGAACACTGACCAAGACAGATCTCACCTTGACCATGAAACGAGTAGCAAAAAATTTCAGAACATATGTAAAATTGAAGTTTTACATATGTTTTCTCATCTTGAAAAAGAATTATATCTGAAATCACTAGAAATAAGATCTCTAGCTATATTCTAGCAAGGCATTCGAAAAATCAAACAATAATCCATGGAAGAAAGAGGAAATCACACAAAAATTAGAAAACATTTCATACGGAACAATAGCAAAGATCACAGCATTTCAAAAATGTGTGGGATATAGCCAAAGAGGTGCTTAGAGGAAATTTACACCTTTAAATACTTATACTAGAAAAGAAAGAAAAATCAAGGATGAATTTTCCACCTTAAGGACAAAAAAAAAAGTAAATAAATAAATATAAGAACAGAAAACAATGAAATACAGAACAAACAATAGAGAACAGTAATAAACACCAAAGTTGGTTCTTGAGAAGATTAATAAAATTGATAAGCCCTCAGAAATGTTGATAAAGAGAAAGGAGAAAACATAAGGTACCAACATCAGGAATGAAAAGGGAGATATCACCACAGATCTGACAACTACTAACAGAATAATGAGACAATATTATTGGCAAGTTTATGCCAATAAATTAAACAACTTAGATGGAAAAGATGAGTTGCTTGGAAAAAGCAACTTAAAAAAAAATGACACAAGATGGAAAAGCGTGTCCGAGTAGCCCTGTATCTATCAAACCGAATTTGTTTTCAAAATCCTTTCCAAGGAAAAAAACCTCCGGACTCAGGTAAATTCACAGGTCACTTCAAGCAAACACTTAGGAAATAGTGTCAATCTTACACAAACTCTTTCAGAAAGTGCAGGAATAGGCTTCACTTTCCAATTTATTTTCTGAGGCCAGTGTTACTCTGCATTACCAAAAGCAGACCGAGCTATTGGAAGAAAAGAAAACTGCAGCCCAGCATCCCTCATGAACATACAGATAGAAATCCTTGACAGTAATAGTTTAGCAAGTTGAATCTGGCTGTATGTATAAAATACCGAGTGGAATCGAAACTCAAGAATTACAATACCAAGTGGAATTGAAACTCAAGAATTACAAAAATTGTTTAACGTTTAAAAATCCATCAATGTCATTTATTATTTCGACAGGAGTAAAAGGAAAAAAATTTGATTATCTCAAATGCAGAAAAAAATGGATAATATTCAACATCCATTCAGGTTAAAACCTCTCAATGAATTAGGAATAAAAGGGAACTTTCCCATCTGATGAAGAGTTTTTCAAAAATCCTACAGCTAACATTGTCCTCACTGGGGAAAAACTGAAGCCGTTCCCCCCCAAACTGGGACCAAAACAAGCATGTCTGCTCTCAGTATGCATATTCAGTATTTTACTGGAGGTCACAACCAGTACAATAGGCAAGATAATGATATGAAAAGATATAGTGATTGAAAAGGAAAAAGTAAATTGGTCTTTATTAGCAGACAACATGACTATGTTCTGTGTTCATGGATCAAGAGAATCAATATTGTTCAGATATCAGTTCTCCTCAAAGTAGTATGTAGATTCAAAGCTATCTAATCAAATTCCCATCAAGTTCTGTAGAAATTGACAAGCTGATTAAAAAACTTATAAGGGAGTGCAAAGAACCTAGGATAGCCGAAAGAATCTTGAAAATAAAGCTGAGGAATACAGTTGGAAGACTTACACTAATCAATTTCAAGACTTACCATAAAACTACAGTATCAAGACAATGTAGTACTGGCATTAGAATGTACTAAAAATGATGAAAATCAATGAAAGAGAAAGAAGTATCCGGAATCAAACCCACCTACATAAAACCAATTGATTTTCAGTAAAGACGCCAAGCAATTTAATGAATGGAAAGAAAAGTTTTTTTGACAAATAATGTTGGGGTAAGAAACCAGTATAAAATATATTTTTAAAAAATCTTACCCTTCCCTTTTCACACCATATTTTAAAATAATGTTAATGAGGTTGATTATAGACTGAGACATCAAAACAAACTTTAAAAAGTTTCTAGGAAAAAAACCCAATGAAACAACAACAAACAACAAAAGCAAAATTTTGACATCTGGTGGTAGACAGTGAGTTTTTAGAAAGGACACAAAAAGTACTACCCGTAAAAGAAAAGAATTGATAAAATCAGATTTCATCAACATTAGTAACTCCTGTTGATCAAGAGATACTGTTAAGAAAAGGAAGAGCAAACTGTGGACTGGGAGAACAATGTCAACACACATTATATGACAATTGTCTTGTATCCAGAATATAGAAATAATTCCCAAATATCGAGATTAAAAACACAAGTATTTCCAAAAAAATTGAAAATACTTGGATAGACACTTTATGAAAGTGTAGGATGTACAGGGTTCAAATCTAGATCTTTCTTTTCCCCCAAGGCTCATGTCCTTAAACTCTTCATTCTATATTTGGAGCTGGGCAGAACTTTGAACAAAGTCGGGCCCCTGGGTGGCTTAGTCGGTTAAGTGTCTGCCTTCAGCTCAGGTCATGATCCCAGGGTCCAGGAACAGAGCCTTGCGTCAGGCTCCCTGCTCAGCGGAGAGTCTGCTTCTGCTTCTCCCTCTCCCTCTGCCCCCTCCCCCTGCTCATGCTCTCTCTCTCTTTCTCACAAAAATAAAAATAAATAAAATCTCAAAAAAAAAAGAATTTTGCACAAAGTCTAATGCCCATCATTCCATCCATCCATTCACCTGCCCTTCCATCCATATCCAATCAACATTCAAACACCACTGGTGAGGTCCATTTCCTGCCCTCAAGTTGGAAGCAGGAATGGAAGGTCAGCAAGGGGAATCCCAGGGATGCCTTCTAGAATAAAGGCCAGTGTGGGGTGAGGGGCAGTTGGAGGGCACAGAGGAGGGCTCTCACCTAGTTGGTCATTCCTGAGAAGCTTTCAGAAGAGGTGTTCTCCCTTGAGATTGTTCCCCTCTATCGTCTTGGGTCCCCATCAGTTCAGGGCTCGGCACAGTGATCTACCCAGAGGATGGAAGTGTTAAACAATTTCTGGGTAGGAAGGTGGACCAGACAGGACAAATCTGGGCTGCTCTCCTCCTTCTCCCTCTACCACCCATTCCCTCATCCTGGACCAGCCACTGTGTATTCACCAGAGGGCACTGCCTTTCCTTTCCACTGAACTGTGAGGGGAAGAACTGAGAAAATGATCCCAGAGAGATACCTCAAGAACAATCCGTTAGTCTCTCTACCTCTCCTGCCTGCTCTGTGTGCAGCTGAGCTGCGTGGGGACGTACAGAAGGAAGCACCGGGGCCCACCTAGAGCCTCTGCTCCAGCGCAGCGTATGCTCCTGAATGCTATTTAGGAGGAACAGTGTTGGGTGAGAATTCATCAAAGCAAACAGGGAGGAAGGGGGATTCGAGGGAGACAGATGCAGTTTGGAGGGTGTCCGGAGGAGGTGGGGCTTGAAAAGAAGAATGGGGAGGATGTGGATGGGAGGGGGGAATGGGGGCATTTTGGGTAATAATAATGTCACAGATTGCTGCATATATTTACTAATAACAAATTATTGCTAACATTTGTGGAGCACTTCTGATTTTTCCCCCAGTCATTGCCAGAGGTAGGTGCCTTACATGATGTCCATATTATCTTGGCCAGAGTCCAAGGCCAAGGCCAAGTCTCCCGCCGCTCCTTAGTGCTGGTCTTGTTCATCAGTGTAAATTGGTAAGTATGCTGGCCTGTTGGGCAGCATCCATTTATTTGAATCTATGAAGGAAAGGGTGCAGTCTGGGCAAACTGGTGGAGAAGGACGGCCACCTCTCTAGCATCTGCTAGCACCATCCTTGCAAAATACCTAGAAGGGCTGACCCACTGCCCGTAGCCTTGCTCGGAGGCAGAGCTCACACGGGTGAAGCACTTGAACAGCTAGCATGGGTCCCCAGAGCATGTCGCTGTGATACAATACTAAACATGTGGTGTGGACCTCGTGTTTCTCAGGCTGTGTGCTGGGAGCCCTGGGCTGCTGGGGAGGAGCTGGAGGGCCACTTCGGGGGTGTGGCAGGATAATAGGACAGGTGGGGCTCCAGCCCTCTGCCCTGCTTCAACCAGATCTGTTTCACATATAATGGACTTCAGGTAAGATTTCATTCAAAATCACCCTAATGTTTAAGAAAATATTGCTGGTATAGTCCATTTGAAGTGCTAGTGTAGATCGATGTTACTGGCTGTGGGGCTCCAGCAGGTGCTGAAGGACTTGGGGGACTGAACGTAGCACTGTGGGGAGGTGTCATTGCAGATGGTACCCCAGAGGACAGGGGCTCGGTTAGGTGAGCCAGCAACTCCCCTGGAAATGTTCCCAGAACCATAGGTCTCACCTTTTTCTCGAGAAGGGAACCAAGGTAACAGGGCCTGGATGGAGGGCCAGCCTGGATCAAGACAGAAATCCCCCTGCTCTGTGAGGCCAGGGCTCCTTAGTCAGGAACCCCCCTGCCCGCACTGAGCCCTGGTCCCTGCTTCCCCCAAGGGGGCTGTCGGAAGCACCTGCTGCCTCACTCCCTGTCACTTGTCAACTTCGGAGCAATCAGTCTGCTACTTAACACTTAACAGGCAAAGCACTCCAGCGGCTGCCTCCGATTTGTCTTTGTTAGTGCTAACAGGAGGTGGGTGTAGAGGTCTCATTGTGCCAGGCTCCCCCACCGCTGCCGCACCTGGGGCCATGGCGCAATCACTCAGGTCCTCGGCAATCACCAGGCAAATTCTCACCTGGCAACGACAGTCAGCTCCGAGGAGCCAGCATTCCAGGGAACCTCTGGGGAGAACCTCCCCCCCCCCCCCCGCTGCTGTCTCCCCACGTGCAGGTCGGGAGCACACGCAGAGATTAGTGAGTTCGCTTAATAGACACTGGCTGTGCTCAGAGCTGGGGATGCAGTGGGCAACAGACCGTGACCCTGCTCTCACCGCCTAGTAGACCAGAGGTAGACCCATCCACAGATTATTTCCAGCAATGTTGGATGTGCTGGAATAGAAGTGGGCACTCAGCCTTGTTACAGAGGGGGTCTCATCTCACCCTGCCTAGGGTGGTCAGAAAAGACCTCCCGGATTGGGACGTGTGGGGGTAAACCCAGGCCGTCAAAGGACAGGAGGTGGGGCACGAAGGCTGCAGAGGGACGCTAGCTAAGGAAGCAGACTGTGCAAAGGCCCAGGAGTGAGTAAGAGCAGACTGAGCTGGGGCAACTGTGGGTGGATTGGCCTGGCTGGAATATCATTGAATGTATCATGTAGCCATTATTTAGTTCATTACCTACTTGCCTTGCTCTCTTACGGCTCACCCACACTTTCTTTGCCATCCATCCAATGGTCTGTTATTTATGTATCGTCCATCCATCCATCTCTAAAAGTCTTCATGTCATGTTGCAAAGCTGAGCTGCCTCCATAGAACTCTCTTAGCTCACACAGTGCCTGGCGCTTCACTGTTAGGAACGTGCTCCTGCCTTGGGGACTAATGTCGCAGCATTTTTCTTTTTTTAAGAGAGAGCATGCCAGCAGGGAGGGGCAGAGGGAGAAGGAGAGAGAGAATCCCAAGCAGGCTCCACGCTCAGTGCAGAGCCAGACATGGGGCTCGATCTCATGTCCTTGAGATTATGACCTGAGCATAAATCAAGAGTCAGAAGCTTAACAGTCTGGACTGAGCCAGCCAGGCACCCCCCTTTCAGCATTTTAACAAGCATACGGCACAGGGAGAGGCCACAGAAATCACAAACATTGAAGCCTGTGTGAATTTTGCTAAATCACAGATCTCTTTCAGACTCAGTTGCTGGGACTGGACATGGAAAGGGCAGGGGAGGCACTGGGACCAACTTCAGAGGGCCGGGCCCACTACTGAGGATTTGCTGTTGATATGACCATGACCGTGGAATTAGCCTTCTCCTAACTGTAAGCTCCATGGAGGCAGAGGGGGTCTGTCTGTTTATCCATTACAATTATGGTCCCGATTAACAAGCTCAATAAATGCTTTAGGATGAATGAATGTATGGGGAGCCTTGAGCAAGCTAGTGAGCTCCTTTGTGCCAGGCCAGCCACCTGCCTGGGACTCTGACGCTGCCCTTAGAAACCATGCAGGGCCTGGGCCTCACTGACAGGTCACATGCATTCATACCAGTCCTGCCTTGAAGAAGAGTTTAGCCACTTATAGGCTGCATGATGTGGGAAGGATCTGTAACCTCTCGGGGGCTCAGTTTTTTCAACTGTAAAATGGGTCCAATGGTACGTGACTGTGGGATCAAATGATATTGTGGCACTTTGGGAGCTACAAAGCACCGCCTTAACAACAGTGATTGTTAGTATATTTTTTATGTGGCTACAAGGCAAGACAAATGGAAGGACCTTTGGCTTTTCTCAAGGAGGAGGAAAAACTTCAGAAAATATCAGACACTTTTAGGCCTGTGACCTAACTTCTTTCAGAGTTGCCCTCTTAGAATACTGGAAAAATCTGTGTTTTCTATATAAAGAGCATTTCCTTTATAGCCCTCAGTGCAAAATATTTCCAGGATAGTGCCTGGAATCTCACCATTAGAGATTCACTTTTTAGGCAAAACCCTTAAGAAAGGTGTTTCAGTCTGATACAGGTATCCTTCCTGGAGGGCTGTATGTTGGGGTTCAGAAGCTGACAACCGGGTGTGTGTATGTGTTGTAAGAGGCAGGAGAAAATGCAAAGGAAATATAGCCAAAAGTCAGCTAAAAGAACAGTGTCCTATGAGAATGGGTTCATTCCACCACTAAAATAAATCGTCTTGATGAGCGAAGCAGATTAAGTAGTTCAAACACCTTGAGTGGATTCTTTATCACCCCTTCCCCATGTCCCACTTTGATATCTAAAGAATTCCCATAAGGAAACTCGGGCAGGCAGAGGCCTTCAAAGGAGCTGGTATGAGTGAATCTAGTCTGGGACACTTGGATTAAATCAGGAGGTCCATGGGTGTTTGGAGTTTAGAGGAGGTTCCTGCATTAACTCCCCAGAGAAGCAGCCAGAAGTGGAAAGGACAGAGCTGGCCCTCCCCTCTGGTGTGGGAGGACCCCATGCAAATTGCAGGATCCCCAGTGAGGGCCAGCCCTGTGTGCCAGAGGCCATCTGAACTCCCTTGGCCATGGAGGTCTTCCCACACATTCTGGCACCCCCAAGCACAAAGCAAGTGTCCCCTGTGCAACCTCTCAGAAGCCGTCATTTCCTGTCTGGTTCCTCTTTGATGCCCTGGCCACTTCATCTCAGTGGTATGGAGAATGACATTGTTGGTCACTGTCACTGACGGGGGCCAGGCACACCCCCAACATAATGGCCGTTGTCTCAATAAAACCCAGTAACCCCAACCTTCTTAAACAAATGGGATGAACCATGTCCTTTTTTTAACCCCTTATTCAATTAGTCTGGTGGTCTGAAATACAATCTGCTTTCTAGAATCATGGTGAAGGGGCATCCGAATTAGCGTGCCTAAACACCCCAGTCCCCCACACAGCGATTCTGATTTAATGTCCCCAGAGAGGCCAGAAGCTTCAAAAACTTCCCAGATAATTCTTATGTGCAGCCCGGGCTGAGAACCACTGAGTTAGCCCAACACCTAATTTGATTGTCTTATTTCCCAGTCTCCTCATCAACACACACACACACACACACACACACACACACACACACACACACACACACACAGTTCTGCTGCTTACAAAGCTTCAGACACACATGCTGTTTGGCTGGAATGGCTGTTCCTCTCTCTTTATTTCTTTCCTCTTTCTTGACTCCCTAAAACTGAAAAGTATTTGATTTTTTTTAACGTCCGTTATCTTACTTGCCCCCCACAAGTGAGCTAAGACGTAGATGCATTTTAGCAGTGGAATGGACCCGCCCTCAGTGGACCTTGGACTTTCAGACCTTGGACTTTTGAGAGTGAGCACCTTGGCCTGGCTCAGGGGAAAAGCAGGGTAAGCCCAGGAGCCCCGTGCACCCCACTCCACTCCCCCAACGCCCCACCACTGACAGTTTAAATTGGGCGACTCATACCACTGTCAAACTTCAAGATATCTTTGTGCCCAGCTCATCAAAAAGCAAACACTCAGGCACTTGAATAAGATAAGCAATTTGTGGCTTTGTAAAAAGTCAATGCAATTCAATTTAGACCTCTTTAGGAGTGCGACTGCCTCTCACATTTATTGTTTCCTTGTCTAACCTGCTGCGGCGAAAGGGACTGCAGATTTGTCTTCTGTTTGCGAAGTGGGATGAAGTCCCTGGAATGAGTGACCTTCAAGAACCACACGAAACTTATAAATGAAGCTGTCGCTGAGAAACCTCATTCTTGCCTCAGCTCACAGCTTTCTTTCTTTATATAGATTTGATTTTCCAAATGGCAGATTATAAAATTAGCTATTTTTTCCCTCCTAAACACAAATGCTTTAATTTCTTGTCTTTTTTCCCCCTTCTTAACCAAGAGTGATGTTTTTAAAATGCAGTCCCCACTCTAATCTTTACCACTCCTGAAAGGGTCCATTTTTTTTTTAACCCACAAAAGCATCTTTGGTGCCAAAGGTGGGGACCCTGGAATGTGCTTCTGTCCTCTCAGGCCGGAGGTGGATTTCTTTTTCTGGTTTTGTTTTTTTCATGTTGTCACAGAACAAATTGCTCTTAGCATCTCTGTTTTGCTCCTTTGTTGGTTTACTTAGAAAACAGGACCAATTAATTTAGTCCCACCTTGTCAGACAAATCCAAGGAAAGTGTGAAGAATAATAATAACGTTAATGATGGAGTATCTATCTATCTTATCTATCCATCCATCTACAGCCAAGCACTGTACTTGACATTCTGTATATGTTTTTTTATTTAACCCTTGCAACAATCCTATGAGGTAGTTATTACCAGCCTCATTTTATTGATGAGGCTCAGAGAGATTATGTAACTTTCCCAAGGTTGCACAGCTAGTAGATGTCAAAGAGATCAAACCTATGCCTGGCTGAATCCTAAGCAAGACCCCATGGCTTCCAGGCGCCTGGTGTTTCACATTACTTCCTCCTTCAGTTCCTCATGCCTCAACTGGGAGAGCTTCTCAAGCAGGACTTTCTCATATTAGAGTCTCTTTCTGGCCCATAGCCCTGGGTCTTCAAAGCCGCCCTGTCTTGAAGGACTCATGGGAGCAGAAGGTGACAATTTTGTAGCTTTCCCTTGGATTGCATTGTCATTTCTAGCTTAATTCTAGGCTTCTGCAGGATTCTTAGTATCAGAATTTAACTGAGATGTTTTCACCCATGTTAAAAGCTTCCTTTCCTTTCTTTCATCACCTGGGTGGAAACCCATCAACTGCCCCCTTGCCCCCAGGCACTCCGGCTCACTCTCACTCTTGGTCCTAAAGAAACCACGGGGCTTGCAGTCACACTCAACTGCAGCCCCTGGGGATCGGATGAGGTTGTGGCCATACATTTCTTCCTCTTCTTTTTGACCCAAGCATCCTGGAATTGTCTCTAAAGTGAACAGAGACAGGCACTTCTTCCTCCCAGAGTCAAAATGGTCCCCCCATCCTCCCAGAACATCAAGATATTCAAAGACGGAGGCACCAGGCATCACAAGGAATCCAGTGCATTAGAATAGAATGCCAGTGAGAAGGACCAAAAATGCTGAATTGTGACTTTTTGTCTGATCCTTCTTGTTGTGTCTTTTGTTTGGACCAAACAGAGACCCAGGGACTTCTACCTGAGCTGCACAACTGAACCTCAGTCTTTCTCCACATCCTCACTCATGGGTGCCACTGCTCCCCACCCTGTCAGGGGGCTGATGCCTCCTTCCATTTTCTTCACAGCTTTCCCGCACCCCTCTCCAAATCCTGTTTTTCACGCAGCATCAGGTTGCCACTGTTCTGTTTTCATTACATTTATCTTCAAGGTTACTTTCTGTTTAGGTAAGATAATGTTTGTTTTCCATAAAGGATAGTGATCTTAAGTTTTAATTTTTAAAAATTGTGTTTAAGCAAGAACAGGCAGTCCTATTAAAACTATGAAGATATTATTATGCAGGTATGAGAAGGAAGTGAAAAGAGTAGTGCAGATGGTACAGAAATGACTGAAGGTGGGGGATATTCACGTGTGTAATCCTGACGGTGAAACTGACGATAGCAGAAACAGTTTGAATAATGGCGCATGGTTATGGAAGTAAGCGTGGTGGCAATAGGGGCTGGGTGGGCGTGCTTGGGCTGGATGAGCAGGGAGTTATAGGGAGGAATCTTGGGGATAAGTTCTTTCCCTGGGAGCCTGGCTGGCTTGCATGAGACTCCCGCTCAGCCCTGGGCACAGATGTGGGAAATTTTAATGCATGAAGCACCCGTGAATTCTGGAACCAGGATAGCTCCTGGCCATTTGGACAGCTCCTCCTCATGACAGTCATCAGACTTGGTGCTTTCCCTGGTGTTTACAATGACTGGAACCCTGGGGCGCCTGGGTGGTTCAGTCAGTTAAGTGTCTGACTCTGACTCAGGTCATGATCCCAGGGTCCTGGGACTGAGCCCCTCATCGGGCTCCCTGCTCAGCAGGGAGTCTTATTCTCTGTCTTCCTCTCTGTCTGCCCCTCTCCCCACTCGTGCTCACTCTCTCAAATAAATAAATAAAATAAAAAACAAAACCAAAACCAAAAACAAAATACAATGACTGGAGCCCTGGCTAGGAGTTGTATGGAGCTCTAGGAAGCCAGAGTAATCTCTGTCCTGTCGCCTTTCTGAGCCCATGACTGAACTGCAAGGGGGCTCATTGATTTGGGGTCTGTGATGACTGTCACACAGGGGAACAGGCCATGGCAAGAAGGAAGGCAAGACTAGGCTGTCTTCCTGCACCTCACACTTGAAAGGCTCACATATTCAGCTGATGAACTGGAAGGAGAAATCTCAAGAAGGACAAGTAAATAAATGTCAGAAGAGCCTTCAAAGCAGAGACAGGATACAAACAGAGGAGCATGCAGAGGCTGTGTTTATCACATGCGGCTCCATAACAATGTGTCAGTTTTTGCCCAATCAAAATACTAGTCACACTGGGAAAATCAGTTTGCCTGATGTTGGTAAAGTAGTTGTTTTCTGCATGTGCCAAGTGAGGAAGGAAGAGGAGTTGGCAGCAAGTGGGTGAGAGGACAACTGAGCAGAGTAGCTGGAGAAGGTGGGAGGGGCAGTGCAGGAGATGAGAGCTCATAGACTGTGGGCTTTAGGACGGGCCTTGTCCCACTCCCTGGGTCAGATACCATCAACAGTCTTCCTAATGCCTGTTGCTCCCTCTTCCTGGCTACCAGCATTCTAATTTAATTGTGATCAGCAGTTTGCTCAGGCAATGGAACATGATTGGTCTAAGCCAGTCCTGACGATTCTGTGTGTCACGTTCCTAAATGCTTCTCTAGCTGGGTGAGGGACATGTGACTTAGTTGTGCCCAGGGAAACATAATGGGTATGTCCTGGAAGACTCTGAAGAAGATTTACTCTCCTGGTAAAAAAGTTCAGATGGGGCTGGTATTCTTCTAACCTTCTGCCTGTTTTCTGCCTTGAGCACAGATGTGGTTCTTAGAGCCACAGCAGACATTGTGTGGCCCCGAGGGGGCAAGGTGACACATCAGTGATGCCAGGGCAGAACTGTAGAAAGAGATTCGAACCTCTGTTGATGTTACTGGGCAGTTGCACCAAACCCAGAGCAGCCTACCTCTGGATTTCTCCTTATGTGAGATAGTTGTTATCTTTACTGCTGGAGCCACTGCTTGTCAAGTGTTTTATTACTTGCAGAAGAGGATGCCAGGGGCCCACAGAGGGGCCAGAACCTGCCCAAGGTCACGAAGTTGATTAGAGGCCTCCTTCCACAGATTTCAGGCTGTTTCTTGAAATCTCCCACCCCTCACTGCAACCACCCTGGTCTAGCCTCATTCCACCAGCCCCCTTCTCAATCTCAGTGCTCTCCCTCCATGGGTTCGGTTCTATCTTGGCGTATCTTTCTCAAATCCAATTTTCTGCACGTCGGCTCCCCACCCCCATACTATCATGGATGACAGTGAAGGTAGATTTAAATACAAGGTCCCCTGCTTGGCACCACCATCCTCTTCCTGACTGGGAGTACCCAGCTTGTGTCCTCACTACACCAACCCCCGTAATGATTACCCTTCTATCAGATTTGAGCACCTCTGTCCTTGATTCTTCCCTGCCTCTTCTGTTCCCACTGCTACTCATTATATGAGGCCTACCTCCTCCATGAGGCCCACTCTGATGGCCTGTGGTACTAACTGTCAGGATTATACTTCTCGGCACGAATTCTTTCTGTCTTAGCACTTCATCTTATATTGTCTCCTAAATGTCTTATTAGCACTTCTTTGGGAGGAAGGACTGGTCTTCTTCATCTTTTGACTACTTCACAGTTTCTAAGTCATGGCATGTAGTTGGTGCTCAGAAATACTTGGAAATTATACAATTTTATAGCATGTTTTTAAAGTAACACATTAGTTAATTTGTAAAATTTGGGAAAGTTAAAAAAAAAAACCCTGTAATATCAACACCCATGGAAATCTCTATTGCCATTTGGCCCTATTTCCTCTTGGTTGTTTATCTTCCAGAAATTGAAATAATATTAACACACCAATTTATTGATAAATCTCTTTTGTGGGAAGAAGTAAAACTATGTGCAGATGACACAATCTTGTACATAGAAAATACTAAGGAATCCACAATATGACTCTGAGAACAGATGAACAAGTCCAGCAAGGTTGTAGGATATGAGATCGATACACAAAAACCAATTATAATTCTATACACCAGCAATAAACAATCTGCAAGTGAAATTAAGAAACAATTCCATGTATAGGGGTGCCTGGGTGGCACAGCGATTAAGCGTCTGCCTTCGGCTCAGGGCGTGATCCCGGCGTTCCATGTATAAAAGCATCAAGAATAAAATACTTTGGAATAAATTTAACAAAGTGCAAGACTTGTACTCTGAAAACTACAAAACACTTTGTAAAGAAATTAAATAAATGGAAAGACATCCCATGTTTATGGATAGGAAGGCTTCATATTTCTTAGATAGCTGTATTCTCTAAGCTGCTCTATAGATTGAATGTAACTCTGATGAGAATCCTGACTGGCTTTGTTTTTTTTTTTTTGGAGAAGTTAAAATGTTGATTCTAAAATTCACATGTGAATATAAGAAAGCCAGACTCGCTAAAACCATCTTGAAAAAGAACAGATTGAGAGGACTCAACACTTCTTGATTTCAAAACCTATGACAAAGCTACATAATCAAAAGAATGTGGTATTGGCATAAATACAGACATATAGAGCAGTGGACTTAAACTGAGATACCAAAACAAACCTTCACATATATTTGCTTTTCACCAAGGGCACCAAGATAATTCAATGGGAAAAGAATTTTCAACAAATGGTGCTGGGACAACTGGAAAGCTACATGCAAAAGAAAGAATGAAGTCAGTTTCCTTCCTTATACCCAAACTCAAGATGGATCAGATATCTCAATTTATGAGCTAAAAGGATAAAACTCTTTGAAGAAAAAGCATAGGAGTAAGTCTTCATGACCTGGAATTAGAGAGAGCCTTCTTAGATACAACCTGAAAAGCACAAGTGAGAAAAGAAAAAATAGAGAATTTGACCTAATCATACTAAGGACTTTTGTGCTGCAAATGATAGCATTAAAAAAAAAAAGGCAACCCATAGAATGGGAGATTTGCATGTCACATATCTGATAGGTGGCTTGTATTCAGAATGTATAAAGAACTCTTAAAACTCAATAATGTAAAAATAATAAACCAATTTGAAATGGGCAAAGGATCTGAATAGACATTCCTCCAAAGAAAATATACAAGTGGCCAAGAAGCACATAAAAACATTTTGATATCATTACCATTAGAAAAATGCAAATCAAAACCACAAGAAGATACCACTTCACACCCACTAGGTTGGCTATAATCAAAAACACAAAGAGTAACACGTGTTGACAAGGGTGTGGGGAAATTGGAGCCCTCCGGTACTGCTGGTGGGAATGTCAAATGATGCATCTGAGTTAGAAAACACTGTGGCAGTTTTTCAAACAGCGAAGCATAGAGTTACCGTATGATCTAACAATTCTACTTCTACTTTGATACCCAAGAGAAATGAACACTTACGGCCACATGAAAATGTGAATATCAACATTACTCACAATAGCCAAAGAGTTGAAACAACTCAAGCGTCCATTACAGATGAATGAATGACTAAAATGTGGCATATCTGTGTAATAGAATATTATTCAGCAGTAAAATGTCCTGATGCAACAACATGGATGAACCTTGAAGACATCATGCTAAGTGAAAGATAGTAGTTGTTAAAAGACTGAATCTTGTATGATTCCACTCATAGGGACTGTTTAGAATAGGCAAACCTATAGAGACAGAAAATACGAGTGGGGGCCCAGAACTGGGGGTTAGGAAGGGGAATGAGAAGTGACTCCTGATGAGTTTAGGGTTTCTCTTTGAAGTTATAAAAATATCCCAAATTGATAGTTGCATAACTCTGCTGACATGTTAAAAAAAAATCTTTGAATTGTAGATTTCAAACAGGTGAATTAGATCGAATGTGAATTATATCTCAGTACACTGCTAAAAGTGTGTTGTGCATAAATCTCTTTGGTCAGTAAACATTCATTCAAAATGTACTTTTGATGGCCACATAATATGTCCTTATGCAAGTAAACCATACTTTGTTTAGTCAGAACTGTATCGACAGGCATTTAAATTGTTTTACTCCAGTGGTCAAGACACAGATGAACACTCTTACATACAAACAGCGTGTGCATTGATGATAATTTCCTTAGGATAGATTCCTGACAGAGTTAAAGCTCTTCTTATAAATTGCCAAATTATCCCACAAATGGTTTACCAACCCGAGTGTCTTGTTCATCAGACCTCCTTCAACACGGAATATTACCAGACAGACATGCCTGCCCCGGCCCCCTGCAGGGAAATGATAAGTTACTGACGTGGATGTTTCACTCACTTACTCATTAGTGAGGTTCACCATTTTCTCAAACACATACTGGTTAAATTTTTCTATTTTTTCCTTTGCGAATTGACTGATCATGTCCTCTGCTCGCTCGCTCGCTCGCTTGTTTATTTATTTATTTATTTATTTATTTATTTATTTATTTATTTAAGGAGGGCCTTGATGTAATGAGCACTGGGTGTTATATGCAACCGATGAATCACTAAATTCTACCCCTGAAATTAATAATACACTGTAGTTTAACTAGCTTGAATTTAAATAAAATCTAAAAAAATGAAATAAATATTTCTTGTTAATTTATAAGGACATTTTATGGCTTAAGTATTCAAACTTTGTCACCATCATGAAAGTATTCCTCTCAATTTGTTCATTTCCATCTTAATTCTATTTTGCTATTTCTTTTAAAGTGCAGAGGCTCTTCATTTTATGTAGTGAAATGTATACTGATTTTATTTTGAGATTTCTTGCTTTCTCTTATCCTTAGGAAGTCCTCACAGCCTCTATATTTTCTTCTATTTTTGTGGGTTTGTGTTTATAATTAACTTTATATTGATCTGGAATTTGTTTTGATTTCCGATGTTCAGTTAAGATCTACCTTCTCTCCCTGATTGTTACTAAATTATGCCAAGTTTTTTAAAAATTAAATTCTCTTTCTTTTCCTCTATAAGTTTGCAACAATACTCATATTACAAATACATATGTATGTTTCTAGCCTTTGCAGACATTTGGGTAATTTATAAATACAGCCCCTAATTGGAGTGCTTTGCTAGTCTCTTGCTGTATTAGTATTAATCTGTTACACTTCTGATAGTTTTATAGTGTGTTTAATACATGGTGAGGCAAATTCATCCCCATGTACTTCTTTATCAAATTTGTTTGGCTATCCTTACCCTTTTAATCTTCTCAGTGAGATTTAGAGGGACTTCTCCAATTCCCTGATCCCCATCCCTTACCTACCAACTGCCTAAAGCATCCTTTGTGACTAAGTGAAATATTTCACACATGATCTATATAATATGAACAAATGTGATCTTTTTCATCACATCTTGAGTAGACACATTTTGGGGTGCCTTAGCAGCCTATGTATTATTTCTCTGATAACTGCACCCCCCCCATGGAATGAGTCATGACAATCATGTCATAATATGTGACCCCAACTGTCCCTCCTCATGGCCAGTTGAGCCGGGGTGGACACCTGACCCAAGCTGGACAAATAGAATCCATCTTTTCTGGGAACTTACATTTGGAACCCTGGAACAGGGGGATTGGGTGGCCATTTCTGCCAGGACCTGCAGTGAGCAAAAGCTGGTCTTCAGGAAGGGAGAATGTTGAAGCAGCATTAGGGGCAGCCCTCTAGACAGGCAGATGTTCCACCTTTGCTATGAAGGTTCTCAGTTCCTGCTGCCACAACTCCCCAGATTTTCTGAGGTATCTCCACCTCTTTCTGGTAAGGTTACCTTCTTTGCTGAACACTGATTTGAACTGTGGAGCTGTAGTTAGGAAACTACAGATCCCAGATCAACACACTAGTTGATGGCCCCGTTGGGATCAGGACAGAATGAATTCTTTGCAGGAACTGCGCTCTACACTAAGCACACTCATGTGTGTTGATGCATTTAATCCTCAAAGTCCTGCAAAGTGGTTACTATCTTGCCTCAGGACCAGGTGGCGAAAGAGGCTTCCAGAACCATCCTGGACCATATAGGTACAGAGTTCTCTCATCACCAAGATAAAGAAAGCTCTGAATTTACTCCTAAGGAGGCTAATACCTGGTCTTCCACTTCTTGACCAAGGACATTGTTTTTCTCTGTCTCCCTAGAAACCTTCCAAGACCTGGTACAACCAGCAACTACTGTCATCCTCTAGAGGTTCACGAACAACTAAAATCAAAGCTGTGATCACTGTGGGCCAGCAGTGGTTTCTGAGTAACACACCGTGGATTAGCCAACCGACCCTCTTCCATTTTGGAGATTACAACCTGTGCGCACTTCCAAGGGAATGCTGCTGACCTCTGGCTCTTAAAATTGTTTGGGTCATTCCTTTTGAGAACTGGAAGAAATCTGATGAAATTTGAGAATCTGAAAAAAATCAATAAATGAATACCACACACATGTACATATACACATATTTGCATTCGATTTTGGGAGAGAAGTTCACAAACTTCCTAACATCCAGATATGTGGATCCCAAATTAAGGACCCCCTTTCCCAGGTAAAGTTGGACTTTGTCCGGTCATGCAAAAAATCTCTAATTTCATTTTCTGAAGGCAGGACCTGGATGGGTTCAGAGCTGGTGGAAAAACCATTTTCAAAGAAATTGGATTAACAAGTGGCTGTTGTTATGGTGAGAAGTCTAAGTGGGGAATACACGGTTCCGCTCTTGGTCCTGTCCTATGCAACATATTTTTTATATCAGGGATTTAACATGAGGCAGATTTCATCAACCTGAAATTGACACAAAATTTATAGGGACAGCTAATATTCTATACGACAAGATCGAGATTCAAAATCTCTCAGCAGATTGGATGGCAGGAAATTAAAGCAAAGTGAAAATTATAGCAAATATGTCACAGAATGTAGGTTTTAAGTCAATCGCCTGAGTACAAATTGGGGAATCTTGTTTTTCTGGAAAAGGTGGAGGGAGTTGTGTGGACAGTGATCTCAGTGCACTGTGATCTCCGTGTGAGCTGTCTGAGACAGAGGCCTACCGCAGCAGGGACCTCAGGCTGGTGGTTGGAGTGGGGTCTTCGTTATCCCACAGGGGAACACAGCCCCTCGCACACCAGGCGACCATCTCAAGTATTCTCATTAGGTCTCAGAGCTGCATATGGCAATGGAGGCTGGGATTGCAGGCACACCTTGTTTAATGGGCTTTGCAGATATTGATTTTTTTTTTTAAATAGATTGAAAGTTTGTGGCCACCCTGCATTGAACAAGTCTATCGGCACCATTTTTCCAACAGCAGTTTGTCACTTCATGTCTCTGTGCCACATTTTGGTGATTCTAACAATATTTAATTTTTTTCATCATTGTTCTATTTGATATGGTGGTCTGTGATCAGTGATCCGAAGATCACTGGAGGATCACAGTAGTTGCTGGCTGTACCAGGTCTTGGAAGCCCACTGTCACTATTGTCATTGTTTTGGGGGTGTCACAGATCATGCCAAATAAGATGGCAAACTCACTGGTTAACGTGTGTGTTCTGATTGTTCTGACCAGTAGTTCCCCATCTCTCCCTCTCCCCAGGCTTCCCTATTCCCTGAGACACAATATTGGAATTAGGCCAATGGATAACCCACCATGGCCGCTAAGTGTTCAAGTGAAAGGAAGAGTCGCACATCTCTCCCTTTAAATCAAAAGCTAGAAACGTTTAAGTTTAGGGAGGAAGGAATGTCAAAAGTCAAGACAGGCTGAAAGCTAGGCCTCTTGCACCTGTTAGCCAAGGTGTGAATGCAGAGAAAAAGTTCTTCCTATCTGTTTTTTTGTTTGTTTGTTTTTACTGAAGTATAGGTGACACACAATGTTACATTAGTTTCAGGTGTGTGACATAGTGATTCAATCAGTGTATATGTTATGCTGTGCTCACCACAAGGGGAGCTACTGTCTGTCACCATACAACGCTATTGCAATACCACTGACTGTATTCCCTACACTGTGCCTTTTATTCCCATGACTTATTCATTCCGTAACTAGAATCCTGTACCGCCTACTCCCTAGGAAAAGTTCTTGAAGGAAATTAAAAGTGCTACCCCTCCCCAGTGAACACACAAATGATAAGAAAGTGAAATACCTTTGTTTTAATTTTTTTTTATTTATTTAATGAAATAGCCTTATTGTTGATACAGAGAAAGTTTGAGTAATCTGGACAGAAGATCAAACGAGCCACAATATTCCCTTAACCAAAGCCTAATTCAGAGCAAGTTCGTAACCTTCCTCAATTCTGTGAAGAGTGAGAGAGATGAGGAAGCTACAGAAGAAGAATTTGAAGCCAGCAGAGGTGGGTTCATGAGGTTTAAGAAAAGAAACCATCTCCATAATCTGAAAGTGCAAAGTGAAGAAGCTGGTGCTGATATAGAAATTGCCAAGTTATCCAGAAGATCCAGCAAGATAATTAATTCAAGTGGCTCCACTAAGCAACAGATTTTCGATGTGGATGGAAAAGTCTTCTATTGGAAGCAGATGTCATCTAGGACTTTCATAGCTAGAGAGGAGAAGTCAATGCCTGGCTTGAAAGCTTCAAAGGACAGATTGACTTTCCTCTTAGGGGAGAATGCAGCTGGTGACTTTCCATTGAAGCCAATGCTCATTTACCATTCTGCAAATCCTAGGGCCCTTAAGAATTATGCTCAATGTACTCTGCCTGTGTTCTATAAATAAAACAACAAGGTCTGGATGAGAGCAAATGGTTTACTGACTATTTTAAGCCCACTCTGAGACTTATTGCTCGAAGAAAAAAAAAAGGATTCCTTTCAAAACATTACTGCTCATTAACAACACACCTGGTCACCCAAGAGCTCTGATGAAAATGGACAATGAGATAAATGTTGTTTTCATGCCTGCTAACAGCCCACAGATCAAAGAGTCATTTTGACTTTCAAGTCTTATGATTAAGAAATACGTTTTGAAAGGCAATAGTTGCCCTAGATAATGATTTCTCTGATGGATCTGGGCAAAGGAAATTGAAAACGTTCTGGAAAGGATTCACCTTTCTAGATGCCATTAAGAACATTTGGGATTCATGGAAAGAGGTCAAAATACAAATATTCACAGGAGTTTGAAAAAAGTTGATTCCAACCCCAATGGATGACTTTGAGGGTTCCAGACTTCAGTGGAGGAAGTAAGTGCAGCTGTCATGGAAATAGCAAGAGAACTAGAATTAGAAGTGGCGCCTGAAGATGTCACTGAATTGCTACAATCTCATGATCAAACAGATGAGGAGTTGCTTCTCATGGATGAACAAAGAAAGTTGTTTCTTGAGACAGAATCTGGTTGGTAAAGATGCTGTGAAGACTGTTGAAATGACAAGGATAGAAAGTATCACAAAGGATAGAAAATATCACAAACTTAGTTGATAAAGCAGTGGCAGGGTTTGAGAGGGTGGACTCCAAGTTTGAAAGAAGTTCTACTGTGGGTAAAATGCTTTCAAACAGCATCACGTGCTGCAGAGAATTTGTTTGTGAAAAGAAGAGTCAATTGATGTGGCAAACGTCACTGTTTTCTTATTTTAAGAAGTGGCCACATCTACCCAGCCTTCAGCAACCACCACTCTGACCAGTCAGCAGCCATCAGTATCAAGGCAAGAACCTCCGCCAGCAGGAGGATTACAAATCACTGAAAACTCAGATGATGGTTAGCACGTTTTTAGCAAAGTGTTTTTTGTTTGAACTCACGACCCTGAGATTAAGACCTGATCTGAAATCGAGAGTCAGATTCTTTTTTTTTTTTTGAAGATTTTATTTTTATTTATTTGACAGAAAGAGTGAGCACAAGCAGATGGAGCAACAGGCAGAGGGAGAAGGAGAAGAAGGCTCCCCGGTGAGCAGGGAGCCCAGTGTGGGGCTCGATTCCAGGACCCTGGGATCATGACCTGAGCCGAAGGCAGACACTTAACGACTGAGCCACCCAGGCACCCCAAAGACTCTTGACCAACTGAGCCACCCAGGTGCCCTGCAAAATATTTTTAAATTAAGGTATGCACATTCTTTTTTATTTTTAGAGATAATGCTATTGCACTCTTAATAGACTACAGCATAGAGTAAACATAACTTTTATATTTCTGGGAAACAAAAAAAAATGATTTGACTTGTTTTATTGTGATATCCACTTTACTGTGGTGGTCTGGTACTGAAACAACAATAACTCTGAGGTATGCCTGTATATCCAGAGAAGGGAAACTAGGAGGTCTAGGGGTCATGGATCCATATGGTTTGAGGAAAGTTGGAAAGAATCAGGATTCTTTACCCTGGAGAAGAGTGCATGGGGAGAAGGGTAGGGGCTGATAACAGCCATCAATTATCTGCTAAGCTTCATATGGAAGAATGACTAGATCATTTAGTGGCTCTAGGAATCTTCTGATAATGAGAATTTCTCACCAATAGCATGGGTTGTCCTATGGAAGGATGATTCCCTAATCACTGGAAATATTTGAGGAAAGACTTCCTGGTCTCCTGTTGGGAGATGTAACTCAGGAAACACAGGTCTCTGCCCTGAATAGGGGTGGAATTTGATCTGGGAAAACAACTCTAGTAGACTGGCAGTGGCTGTCTAGACATGGTAATGAGTAAGTTTAGGAGGCCACCTTTGGGTTCAGCAAGTCAGTGAGTAATATCTGTGGGTGCAGGGGTGGGAGGCAATGGTATTCATACTGTTTATTGGTCAAACCTTGACCAAGATATTCCTTATTGCTCTAAAATTCTGCAATCCTCCTTTCTGTACCTTGGCAAACTTCTTTTGGTGCACCTGTCTGTGCAGATATGTGTGTATCTTTCTCACAGGGACTTGGTCAGCTGTTAATGTGGGAGTAGAGCCCATAGCAAGCCCTGTATATTCAGCTCTCATTCCTCTATCTAAACTTACCCTCCACTCTGGACGACTCTGGACCCCACTCCAGCCTAGGGGCTCCACATGGTCCTATGCACAAGCAACACCTACCTCTGCAAATTCACTCAGGGTTCTCTCTCCTGAAATGGTCTTCCTCTTCCCCGCTTAGTCCTCCACACAAGTCCAGGCCCAAGCAATCACCTTTCCCTCCATGAAGGTGCCCTAATGGTCCCAGACCTGGCCAGCCCAGTTGCTGTTAGAGCCACAACACTCAAGGCTGTGCTCAGTGGTACATCACTTAGCTATGAGCTGCGCCTCTAAGGAGATAAGGACACACTTCCTGAATGGTTTATGGGAATTAGCTTCTTTAGGTGTCTAGATTGGTTGTCCCCAAATTATAGCCAAAGACGACTTGGGTGCAGGAAGTTTATTTGGGAGGTGATCCCAGAGGAAACTGGAGTAAGGGAGTTGGGGAATGGGGATGGAAGAAAAGTCAAAGGAAAGGTGGGTCATTGAGGCACCAGGGCTTGGTTCACTGGGGTCTCTGGGAACTGTACAAAGCACCTCCCAGAACTCCCCATTGAGGATAGAGATTGGGGCATCTATCCATTTGCTCCTCACCCCACTGATTGGGAGTTGCCATGGGAGCTTTAACTCTCTGCATTTCTGGGCTGCACTTGCTTGTAGGCTGAGTAGAGCAGGCTCTGAGGCAAAAAGAGGGAGAGCAGAGCCTTTGGCATGAGCCTTGTCTGCTTGAGCCCGGGTCCACTGTGACCAGCCCCCCAGATACAGCAGACATCAGAGGTGAGCTGAGGGGAATGACACTGGACACTGAAACCATGAGCTATTGTGGTAGGTCGAGCTGGTCCTGTGCCACCTCGTATTTTCCACTCTATGTTTACCTAGCCATCATTTTTTGAGCACCACTGTATACCCAGTTTCAGGCACCAAAAGTTATAAAAAGTTCCAAGTCTGTTTCTTGTCTTCTCCCATTTAGATTGAAGGCTGCTTGGTGCAGGGAACATGATACCCTAGACATACAGTGGGCACCCAAACAGGTCTGTTGATGGATTGATTAATTAGTTGACTGTACAATTTACTAAACTAAACCCTCACGGTTTCTATATTAAAAGTCATTCCTTATCATAGGAGAAATCAAAAGTTTACTTCCAGTTCTCTGGGGCATTGTAACCTGCGGTGTATGCAGTACACATTCCAATGATAAAGTCCTTAATAACTACAGGATGAGTTGGCAGAATGATTTATATCTAAAGTCCAGAGCAAGGCAATTACATCTGGATCCCAGCTTTAAAAAATTGAAATAATCTTTATCTGAATTTTTAAAGTATGTTAAAATTATAACATCAAATGTCAAGTATGGTGACGACTTATCCTGCCCATGTGAGAGGTGGCACAGGGGAGGCAGAACCTTAATATGCATGTTGCCACCACCTAAAGGTTAAAAACATCTGATGCGATCTGGCGCACTAATTGTACTTTTATCGATCACATTGGGAATCTGAATAGCATAAGGGAAATGAAATTCTTGAGGCCAGCCTTTCTGCCATAGACTTTCCTCATCTTCTCCAGACAAATGAGACATTTGGAGAAGGAATTTGTCTCCAGGGGCTTGCTGTCCTGCTAAATTATTTTCTATTTCTCATTAATTCTTGTCTTCCTCTTGTCCACACCATCCACCCCCTCCTGCCCTCCCTTGACCATCCAAGCCACATCAAGCTGTCAGACTCACCTGCTCGGGGCTCTCCCTCGTTGCACCACTGGGCTCCCTTCCCTCAGAACCAGAGCCAATCAGGGCTTAATGATGTCCTTCCCATGTTCCTTGCTAGTTGCCTCATCTAGGATTCGTGGCTCTGTGAGAGATAGCGCCTTTTGATATAAAGGGCATGTTTTAAGTAATGTTAAGAAAATACAAGATGATGCTTGCTAGAACTGTTTTGAAATTGCCAAAGGAACATTAAGAAAATCAATTAAAAAACCTGGAGCCCAGGTGGAGAATCTCGGGCTCCTTTCTCTGAGGGCAGGCAGGCCAGGCACTAATATGGGTATTCCAGATGGGAGCCAAGGTACAGCAGAGCAGGGCAGGAAAAGTCACAGAAGCACATCACAAGCTACACAGACACATGGTGAGTCTCACAGACCTAATGTGAGCGAAAGAAGCAAGACACAGGGGAATACACACTGCATGATTCCATTGACGTGAAGTTCAAAGAAGAGGCCAAGCTAATCTCGGGGCAGGAGATCAGGATAGGAGCTACCTCTCGGTGTGTGAGTTGGGGGGAATGGTCTATACCCTGATGTAGGTGGTGCACACACAGGTAAGAATCCACCAAATTGTACACTCTACCAAATGTACAAAATACTTTAATACAAACAGCAACAACAATAATAAAAGTCATCGTATGACAGTGGACATTTGTGGATTCTGTCCTATGGTTCCTGGGCTCAGCACTGTACTCACTACTTTGCATGGGTGCTATTTCACTCCTCACAAACACTCCTCAAGGCAGGCATCTCCAGCTTCATTTTCTAGGTGGAGAAACAAGGGTATGGAGGAGATTAACATGTCCAAGCACACCTGAGTTACAAACCGCTCCACTTGTAAATCCAGCCACAATGGCAGGATCGTGAAAAGTCCAAGGACCGATCTTCAGCCAACCCAGGACTGGACAAGTGTTGGTTATATCCAAGTGACACACATGCCCCCTCCTATGCCTGCTGCTTTTCCATTCGGAAGTCTGGGAATTGTCTCTGAGGATTGGGAGAGGACAGGGGTCAGAGGTCATAGTGCAAATACTCCCAAATACTTTGGGAGCTGGCAGTGAGCAGGGGGAGAAGCCACTATCCAGGGAAGAAGGCTGGGTGCCCAGAGCTCAGACCCTTTAGACTCTGAACTTCTATATCTCTCCAGCTGAACAGTGAGAGGAACCACCCTGATTCCCCTTGGGTCCCCACACACTACAAATGTTTGTTGATTATTTATTGGGGGCAGGGTGGTTGCCCTCACATTTGGTGTAAAAGGGAAGCCTTTCTTTCTCCTTCCCTCCCTCCTTTCCCCTTTCCTTTCTTTCAAAACATAATCACAGAGCATTAATCTTGTGCCAGGCACTAGGGATCCTGCAGTGAATACAATAGGGAGTACCTGCCATCAGGGAGCTTGTAGTCTGTAGGAGAGACTGACAATGAGAAACCAAACAATAAGCATGCAAAGCGTATATGGTATGTCACAAGATGGGGGGACAATATAGCAGCTAAAAGCAGTGGATGCAGGAGCAGTAGTGCAAGAAGGGTGGGATGTGGAATGACCTCTTCGAGGGGGCCTGAAGTGGGCAGGCTGACCATGCATCGGGAGAACAGTGTGCCAGGCAGGGGACCAGCAGGTGCAAAGGCCCTGAGGTGGGAAGGAAGCACTTGTGTTTGAGGGGCAACAGAAGGCCGGGTTGGTCGGGTGAGGGAAAGAGAGTTGTAGGTGAAATCAGAGGAACAGATGGGGACTTATGGTGGAAAGTTTCATTTCTATTCTGGAAAACTTTTGAAAGTTTTTGAATAGGGACATGGCTTAATCTGAATTTCCTTGGGAAGATCACTCTGGCGAGTGGAGAACTGATTTGTCCAGACTGGACAGGGAGGCAAGGATACCATGAGGAGGCTCCTGCAGATTCAAGACGAGAGACTGGAACCATGGAAGCCTGGACCACAGGGGAGTGTGTGCTGAGCCTGTCAGTGAAGCAGCCACCCAGTGAGGTATCACAAACATAGCATCCGAAGTGCCCCCAGAAATGCTGTTTGTGGGCCTGACTCAGGCCCTTCAGGTCCCCTGGCTAAGGGCCCCACTGGTGAAATGACAGTCAGTTCAGAGACATGACATTAATAAACACTGAATCAAATACAAAATTTTTCTTTTTCAGTTTTCTTTCATCCTTCCCTGAAGGGAACCAGATTTCCCAAAACTTGTAACAGGGGTTCCCCAAGTGGGATGCATTTGTCCCAAGAATATAAGCTGTGAAAGTTTTGAAACTTGTATTTATAGCTACTTCTTATCTCCTTGATCTCTAGATTATTCAATCTGTGCTTATAACGTGCGTAGTACATTAGTAAGACTGTACATGTACTCACTTTATAAATACGTGTTTTGGGGAAGGTCCATAAAATACTTTGGGATGGAGAGAGCAACAAGAAAATATTTGGCCTACAGGGTAAGTCCCAAACTCCACAACAGGGCCTACGACTGCCCCACATGACTTCCTGTTTTCTTCTCTTCCCTTATCCCCACATCCTCATGTCACAGAACTCTCTCCCCATCGCCTGGTGTTCATTGGTGGAGATGAATGAGAAATTGTTCATTGCCTTTCAAAACTCAGCCTTTCCCAAACCATCTCCCTGACAACACATGCTGCCATCAGGCCCTGGACATATTTTTAGCACAGCACCTAAAATGCTTTATTACTCCTATTTATTTTCAGCTTGTATGCCTTGTTTGGCTGTGAACACCTTGGGATAGGTGTGGTGATTTTTTTGGTCTTTGGATCTCAGGATCGCCAGAATTAGCAAATAAAAATGTAAGGTGTCCAACTAATACATTTTTTAGTTTAAGTATGTCTTCTAGGACATACTTACTTGGGACATAGTTACACTTTGAAATTATTTGTTGTGTATATGAAACTCAAATTTAACTGGGATTCTGCATTTTAATTGGCAACCCTATTGCATCACCCGGTGCTCAGGTGCTGTCATGGTGGAGATGTTTAATAATTATCTTTTGAATGAATGTATGAATAAATAGGTCAGGCAGCAGTTATAAAGATTCCCCCCTCCCACCAAAACAGAGAAATGTAAAGACTGATTTTTTATCTTTTTAATAAATATGATGCTATTAAGGGGAAACTTGGCACCATTAAGTGTGTGTGTGTGTGTGTGTGTGTGTGTGTGTGTGTGTGTGTGTGTGTGTTTCCAGCTCTGTCCACTGACTGGGCCTAGAAGCAATCAGCAGTGACTCTCTAGAGGCCATGAACACCCTAGCACCCATATCTTGGTTTCTAAATACCATTCCTCTCTAAAAGTTCTATGGAGAAATAGCTGGAAAGCACAAAGACAGCCTGGAACATCTTGCTTTGTCAAAAAAAAACAAAGGAGAGCTTAAAGATTAATTGGGTCATGTATCAAGGGCACAGGACTCCCCTGGAAGGGGCTTCACTGCACCAGTGTGACAATTTGAACATCAAAAAGTATAATGTCAGTAATGAATATTAACACACTGAAAAAAATGAACACATTTATAAGGATGTGTGTGTGCGTGTGTGTGTGAGAGAGAGAAAGTTGCCGGCACCCTCTCTTTCCAGGAGAATGCAAGCTAATAAATATGGAAGGAATAGTAGAATGAGAAAATCACCATTTTGTAACCAGCAACATAGCAACTGATTGGGGCAAATATATTCCAAGATGAAGAAGGATTTGATTAAAAATCATCAGACAACAGGATATTCACCAAAGCCTAAATGATCACCCCACGGACTGTTTATAATTCCAAGGGGAGTGTGTACGATTTCAATGGCAGGGTCTGGAAGCCCTCCTCTAACCAAGCAATCAAACATCATCCGGGAGGATCCTGAAAATATGTATCTTCTGATGTGAAACAATTAGAAATACCAGTAATTCTTAGGTAATATTCTTGGCAAAGATGCCTAACCAGAATCTAATCATGAGAAACAATCAGGCAAATCCAGATGTGGGAAATGTTCTAGAACAGCTGGCTTGAAATCTTTACAAATATCAGGGCCACAAAAGACAAAGACCAGTAGGAGACTCGTTCCAGGGTAAATGATGTTAAAGTGGGCATAGGCACAAAAGGATGTGGCGCGGGGTGGTGCAGGGGGGAGAAAAGCTACAAAGATATTTTGGGAATGTTGAAAAAAATTGAAACGATGTTATTGAATTCGTGTGCATTTTCTTTCTTTCTTTCTTTCTTTCTTTCTTTCTTTCTTTCTTTCTTTCTTTCTTTCTTTCTTTCTTTCTTTCTTTCTTTTCTTCTTCTTCCTTCCTTCCTTCCTTCCTTCCTTCCTTCCTTCCTTCCTTCCTTCCTTCCTTCTTCTTTCTTTCTTTCTTTCTTTCTTTCTTTCTTTCTTTCTTTCTTTCTTTCTTTCTTTCTTTCAAGATTTTATTTATTTATTTGGCAGAGAGCCAGGGAGCACAAGCAGGGGGGAGCAGTAGAGGGAGAAGGAGAAGCAGGCTCAGCAGGCAGCCTGATGCGCAGTGATACCAGGACCCTGGGATCATGACCTGAGCCAAAGGCAGACGTTTAACCCACTGAGCCACCCAGGTGCCCCTAATGTGCATTTTCTTACATGTGATTGCTGTGTGGGGGTTCTGTAGAAGAATATTCTTACTCATGCCTAGGGACTAGGGCTGCATGTGGTGATGTCTGTGACTTAATTTCAAATGGTTCAGAGAGAGAGAGAATGAATCTAGGTAAAGGGTTTTAAAACATTAAAAATCAACAAGGCCCACAAAAAAGGTGGGGCATGGGGATATTTGGAGACAAAAAGATCCAGAAACTGAAGAAAGGCAGGGATGGAGAAAGGGAAGGCAGAGCATTTATGAACTGGCGACCAGTCTATGGGGAGGGAATGGTCCTACACTCTCTCTCCCTCCTTCTCCAGAACATCCCCCCACTTCCATTCTGGCAAAGCCCTCACTTCTGGCTTTGGGGTATGTTATGACCTATCCCTGGCCAGAGCAGAGCTAAACAATTGATTGATGAAGATAAAGCTCCTGTGATAAATTTGCCCTTCCAAGCAGACCTCAGTATCTCCAAGCATCACATTGCCCTTTAATGTCTTTATTAAAACATGTATAACACACACAAACATGCAAATATAATCCAACATCCTTCTGTACCCTCCCCTCTAGAAACTGCCAGGCCCATCAGATGATGGAATGCACCATCTGAGCAATGATTTCTTTCAAGACAATAATTACAAAACACTTAGTGGTATTTCCAAATGATTATACATTTTATTTAAATATTTATCTTTTTGAAATTTGACTTATAATCTATAAGTAATTAGTTATCAGCCCAGCTACCAGGGTGACAGGCGGGTTCCTTAATTTTCTATGCAGTCGACAGGTTTTAACTCTGAAATTATTCTAGTCACAGCACACTTCAAAGGTCTAAATGAAAAAAAAAGTTAAATGCCTTAATATCTTTGAGATTTGCAAAGATATTTGAGGATTTGCTGAGGGATTCAGTGTAGGATGAAGAAAGTGTTTTGTTAGCAGGGAGACTAACTTGCATCTCCAATTTGAAAGAAAATGTGAAATCCAAATGCACGAAGATTATTTAGATGAGAGCGCACTGAACGATCATTGTTCTCACTCTGCATTCTGAGCGGCTGAGTCCTATGTTACACTGGTTCAGAGGAAAGAGGGGTGGGCGTGATTTCCCCCTTCTGCAAGGGTAACCACGTTTCCACAAGTATAAAATGCAAACTGGCAAACCCTCATTATAAGGTGTATAAACTATAATTGAAGCTCAAACTCCCTCCTGGACAAACACACCCTCCAGGTACATTTGCAAGCCAGCTGGTGTGCTGGGCTGGGTCACCCTTTGACCTTCCTGCCCAGCCTGGGCCACGTGAGGCTTCCAGGGTCTGTCCCCTCTCCCACCCCATCAATGCTTTCCCCTGCCACCCTGGGCATATCTTCCGTGCTCCTCTGTCTCACACTTCTGCTCCTCTTGGCACAAAGCTCACGTTTCTCCCTGGAGCCCCATGACACTGTCCCAGAGGGCCTGGCCCAATGCCAAAGGCACAGGAAGTCCTGAATGCAGATTTAACTTATTGACTGCATTCAATTTGGCTGATGGTCTTTGGAAATTACTTTTTGGCCAATATCCAATTGTTGGCTGCCATTGGTCGCCATCTTATAAAAGCCAAATATAGTTGACCCTTGAGTAACACTGGTTTCAACTGCATGAATCCACTTATAAGTGGATTTTTAAAATAAACACAGTATGGTACTGTCAATATATTTTCTCCTATGACTCTTTTTAAAGATTTTATTTATTTATTTGACAGAGAGGGACAGTGAGAGAGGGAACACAAGCAGGGGGAGTGGGAGTGGGAGAAGCAGACTCCCCGCTGAGCAGGGAGCCCCTTGCAGGGCTCGATCCCAGGACCCTGGGATCATGACCTGAGCTGAAGGCAGACGCTTAATGACTGAGCCACCCAGATGCCCCCCAAATATGTACTAATTAACTATTTATTGGTAAGGTTTCCGGTCACTAGTAGGCTACTCATAGTCAAGTTTTGGGGAGTCAAAGTTATATGGGGATTTTTGACTACATAAGGGGTCAGTGCCCTAACCCCTGTGTTGTTCAGGGGTCAACTGTACAAAGAGCGGCTCCAGGTAATTTGGAATGACAGTCAGCCAGCCCTGAGCACCTGACAGGGCACCTGGCTGCAGGGACTCTGTTGTCCCCTACAGACAGGTGGTGCCTGGAAGGAGCTAGGGCCTCACATGAGCTGGCTCTCCTGGTCAACCCCGGCTGCACCGTTCTGTTCCACAGCGAGGACATGGGGATAGGATTTTCTGGCTGTTAACTCATGGCCAGCCCACAGCACTCACATTACAGTTCTAACACGCTCTTTAGAAGAAAACTTCCATGTGGTTTCCTATGAATCAAACTACCACAAGAGGATTCTTTTAAAGTCCCAGTTGAGTTGGGAGCAGGAAACAGCTTCATGGGCCCAGGATTCAGCACCTTTCATCACCATGCCTGCCCTTCAATACCCATCCGTCTTTCTTCCACTTCTCTTACCAAAAGGACAAGTCCAAATGCCTCTGAGAAATGCACTTTGTTTTCTGTTATTTCAGCCAGAAGCCCAGGTCCTTAACGTCAGAGAGTGGGAGGAAATGAAGGGACTCAAGCTATGTGGTTTGGTGTCCATGAATCAGAGGGTACAAACGGCCCCTGAACCAATCCAGGGACATAGAGACAGAAGTTTAGTTCCCCTGAGCCCTTTTTGCCCCCTGGCTTGGTCAAACACAGCCCCGTCACTCAGGATGCTCAGAGCTAGCACTGAACAGTCCTTTCTCCCCTCTTTTCTAGAGTGGGGCTGCTGCAGCCACCCCATAACATCAGCCCCTCACCCTCAGCCTACCAACCTCTTCCTCCTGCTTTTGAACATACTGGCAATTATTAACGTGCAGCATCGGCTCCCTGTGACCCGGCCTCCTGCTTTCATTTCAGCTCTGTGGTCCTGCTCACTGTCCTTCAGGACATGATTTTCCATCTGTGTTTTCCAGACTGGGTAGAATGAGCACTTGATACCTCAGACTAGTCCAGGCCTCAGCAAAGCTGTGACCTCAGGGGTGTGCTTCTTCCCTCAGTCAGATCTTCCTTTTCTGCCCAGAGCTCTTCCCCTACCCTACTCTGCCTTCCTATCCCACTTAACTCAAACCCTCCTTATCTCCTTACCAGAACAGCTCTCTGGAGAGACCCAGATACCCTCATCTATATTCTGATGCAAGCCAGTGTCACCTGTCCCAGGGATTGACTCTAAGTCTCGTCTCTAGCTGCAGAATAGAACTGTAAATCCCAAGGAGCGGGACGGGGGCTGGCTGTGCTATGGCCGGTCACCTTCTGGTTGGGTGGGCCTCAGGCAGTCAAAGCAGGAGTGAAATTAAAAGCACTTAACAGCTAAGCACATGCTTGGCCTTCCTGAGCATCAGCAGGCAGATTAGAGACAGGACTCCCTAGTGTCTGCCATTAGCTGTCTGATTTGCAAGGTTGACTGAGCTATGATATTTGTTAATCCATTTAACAATTATCTGTAGAGAGCCAACTATGTACCATGCAGGGTCTAGCCTAAGGGAATGTGGAGGTGAGCAAGCACACGAAATCCCTGCCATCATAGAGCTTGTATTCTAGTGAGGTAGACAGTCAATAAACAAGGAAAACAATTAAAAATATGGTTCATGACAAAGAGATGAAGGGGAAAGAGCAGTTAGGAGGCTATTGCCATGACCAGGGGGAAGATGGTGATACCTTGGACCAAGGTGGGCAGTGGCAAAGGTGACAAGTGCTTGCTTATATTCTGGACATGTGGTAAAGGTAGATCACATAGGATTGGCTGGTGGACCAGATACAGGGTATGAGAGAAAGAAAGGATTCAAGAAGGACTCCAGAGCTCTGGCTTGGGAACCAGAACAATAGAGTCCTGCTGACTGAGATGAGGAAGGCTGCAGGAGGAGCAGATTTGGGGATAACTGTGGGTGAGGAGGGAGTAACATTCAATTATTTATTCATCCATTCAGCCACTACTTATGGACTTGGCAGTGCGCTAGGGCTGGTAGTAGAAGGCATGTGATGAGTGACATTGTCCTTAAACTCATAACCCTAACAGCCCATTGGGATGAGGAGCCTTAATCCAGTAATTATATAACAATTGCATAAATATCAGCTATTGAGAGGTCTACACTGGAGAAGAATGCAGATTTTGGGAGATACGTTGCAGGAAATCTAACTTCATCGGGAAGGGGATGCTGGTTAGGGGAGGTGGAGATCAAGGAGTGATATGAAGGATGAGTAAGAGTTAACCTGGGGATAGGGCCGATGTGGGAAGAATATTCCAGTAAGAACAGTGTGTACAAAGGCCCTGTGATTAAAGGAAGTGTGGGGCACAGGACATTTGGGTAAGAGTAGAATATACATAGTGTCTGGAGCATAGCAGGTGAGAGAGAGCATGGTGGGAGAAGGTGCTGGAGAGGTTGATGGGGCCAGGTCATGCAAGGGTTTGCAGGACACATGCAGGTAATTTGTTATTATTTTAAAAGTAATGAGAGGCCATTAAAGTGCTTTAAACAGAGGGAGAGGCTGGTCCAATTTGCATTTTGGAAGATCACTCTGGCTGCAGAGTGGAGAATAGATCAGGGAGGACCCTGGAAATGGAGAGCCAGGAGGAGAGGATCATGAAACCCAGGAGAGGGGTGGTGGAAGAGTGGAGGGAAATGGAAAGATTGGCAAGATATTTAGAAGATATGAAAATCCACAGTACTTTTCAATGCCTGGTATAGGGGATGAAGACAAAAAATAGCAGAGCTGTATTTTTAAATTATGAATATAAAAAGAATGCAGGAGATGACATTCAGGGTCCTTTACTATTATTAAACAAATAGTTGCATGTTCTTAGTGAGATATGGAGCACATTTCCTTATCTGTGTTGCCTGATACTGTTTCCTGGAATAAAATCCCTGAGCCTGAAATTCTGTATATCGTGCTTGGGATATCTTGGGTACAGTCATCTAAATCCAGTGTCAGAGCCATGGAAAGGGGTGGAAAGAGGGAGGAGGTATGAAAAGTACAACATGTAGAGGCAGACAAGCCTGGGTGTGCATCTCAGTACTGCCACCTGCTAATTGTATGATGTTGGCAATATTCATCCAGTCTGAGTCTCAGTGCCCTTGCCTATATAATGACAATAATAGCATAGCACTAACCTTATAAGGCTCTTGGTGATGATTACATGAACTAGCACATACAAACTGAATACCCAGGACTTGACACATAATAAATAAATAAAGGAGTAAATGTTATTATTATTCATAAATAAGCTACTGTTTATGAGAGCACTTTAGCACTTTGGTTTATAATCTACTTGTATCAGTTAGCTAATGCTGTGTAACAAACTGCCCCAAAACTCAGTGGCTTAAAGCAACAATCATTCACTCTCACTCTTGCTTCTGTGGATTAGCTGGGATTCTGCTGATCCAAGTTGGGCTCAACAGGGTGACTGTAAGATCTGGGTCCAGCTCTGCTCCACAGGGCCTGGGCCTGTGATTCTCACTGCAGCTGCAGAAGCACAGGAGGACAAGCCCAAATGTGCAAGCATATTTTAAGCCTCTGTGCACATGATGCTTACTAATTAATGTCTCTTTGGAGATGCAAGTCACATGGTCAAAACCAAATTCTGGAAGTAGAGAAATCTACCTCACCTCTAATGGGAGCAAAACCACATGACAAAAGGTGTGGATATAGGGAAGATGAAGAATTAGACACACCAATTACTCGGTGTGTCACATCACTCTTCAGTGTCTCCTGCCTTTCCACGAAGAATCATTTGGGATCATCAAGGCATAGAAAAATGGCTGCTGAGAACCAACTCCCTTTTCCATTCTAGTTTCTTCCATCTCTATCTTCCTCCTACTTAATCTTTTTCAGGGCTGTGACTTCGTATTCCTTTGAAGAAGTATCAGTCAAGCTTCTTTGATGGCAAGCTACGGAAAACAACTCTGGCCAGTTGTATCAAAAAGGCAATTGAATGAAGGGTTATCATGTAGCTCACAAAAACTGGCAGGTAGTTGGAGAACCAGGTTAGGAACAGAATAGATTACAGGACAGCTCTGGGGACCGAGGAAGTAGAACCTGATCAATTCTCTTCTCTAGGCACTGATGCTGGGGTGAGGGAGCTCTAGGGGGGCTTTCCATCACTGAGTCTTTGTGCTCAGAAGTCAAAGTCCTGGCAGAGAAAGGCCCACCTGTTGGTTAGGGCAGGGAGGGCATCATGGTTTACAGCTCATCAAGACTATCCATGATGAGGAAAGAGGAGGTTGGGAGAATGGAATGGGATGACCCAAAACAATCAGTGTCCTCTATGTCAGGCTTTGTTGTCAGTGGTTTTGTAGCAAAAGGAGCCCTGGAGTACAGACAGCAGCCCAGATTCTATCCCCTGCTCTGCCCCCAACTTGCTTAGAATACAGAATCCAAGGTGGATTCGTTCTTCTTTAGCAAACACTTATATGGTGCTTACAGTGTCCCAGACACTGTTCTGAGAACTTGGCAAGTATTAACTCAGCAGTCCTTGACTTCAAGGAGTTGTTAGAGAGGGTGACAGCATACCTGAACTCAAAGCTTAGTTCTAGGGATTAAATGAACAACATGTGTGAAACATCTAGCACAACTCTGGCATGCAGAAAATGCTCAGCGTATGTGAATTCCCTTACCTGAGCCATCTCCCACTTCCATCCTTCCAGAGAGCTCTGTGAGAGGGGAGAATGCCTGAGGTTTCAGGTATCACTCTAAGCTTTTGATCTTGACAGTAGGAACAGCACCCCCTTCAACATCACAGCTTAACTGCACCAGAGCCCAAGAGGAGGTATGGGATGTTGTAAGACACTGGGACATCTTCAGAGTGGACTGGCATGTGACCTCAGGATGCCTTGTTATAGCTGTCTTAGGTATTTCTGATGCCAGGGAAATGTTGGCTCCATTTTCTATGCTCTTAGGAGTACTGTATTCCATTGTGATGATGGAAATGTTCTCTATCTGTGCTGTCCAATATGGTAGCCAGTAGCCACCTGTGGCTATTGAGCACCTGAAATGTGGTTAGTTTTAACAGGAGAACTGAATTTATATTTAACTTTAATCATTTAAATTTGTGGCTAGTGGCTATCAAATGGAGAGTGCAGCTAAAGTTTTCAATGCTATGGAGCTCCCTGAGGGTCCCTGACAGCTGGAGTGGGGTGGCAGGCTGGTATTTTAAAGAAGGACTTCATGTCTCACTTTTCATCCCTATGAGGCAGCTCTGGAAGGGTCCCTGCCCTGACAATCTCTGAGCCCTGGCTTCTGCTCACCTCTCCAACCAGCTTTTCTTACTCCCCAGTGACAAACCCAGGTAGCTGACTGATACTTTGGGCAGGAATCATCCTGCTTCCATCCTACTCAGGCTTCTCACAATAAACAGACCCAAAGGTTAATGGAGGTGAGATAAATAGGAGACAGTTGGAGAAGAATTAATTAATCTGGGGTTTCAGTTGCCCCAGAGTGACTCATCCCTTCAGAACCACCTGTGTCCTGGCTGATTTCACAGGTTGCATCCTACAAAAGAAGAACAACAAAAATTCTGTATGTATCAATAATAGTATTTAGAATCACAGAATGTCAAAGCTTGAGGGAACCTTCCAGAACATCTGCCTCAACACCCTTATTTTATGAGGGAGGAAACTGAGGTCTAGGATGGGCAGCCTGTGAGGCTGGCTGTAGTCCTACAGGATGGGGTGTGGCAAAGGAGGCTGTTTCACTCTTGCATCCAAGCTGATGAAGCCAAAGGGTGGGTCCAACAGGATCCCAAAGAACCTGATATAACCTGGGAACGGATATAACCTGAGAAGTGTGTCCAAGGTGGGTCATCTGAGCAGGGTGTGGAGAGCGGATTTGGGAAGCCCAGGGAAACAGAGCTGGGGAGGAAGAGGTAAGCCAAAAAAGTATGGACCCACATTCTGGACAATTAGCAGAGCCATCTCCAGGGCCTTCTTGATTTATTCAGGCTGCTATAACAAAAATACCACACGCTGGGTGGCTTAACCAATGGACATCTGTTTCTCACAGTTCTGGAGACTGGGAAGTCCAAGATGAAGACAGCAGCAGACAGGGTGACTGGTGAAGACTCATTCCCTGGCTCTCAGAAGGCAATCTTTTCTCTGTGTCTCCACACGGTGGAAGGAGGTGAGGGAACTCTCTGGGTCCCTTTTATAAGGACAGTATCCAATTTATGAGGCTCTATGCTCATGACTGAATTCCCTCCCCCAGGTCCCCCTTCTGAACACCATCCCCTTCGATGGGGGGTGGTTTTCTCCATATGAATGTCGGAAGGCGCACACATTCAATCTGTAAGAAGGACCCACAGTGAGAATTTTCTGGGTGACTAAGGGTCCATTTCTTGAGCAATCGGGACCCATTTTGAGAACCCAAGATGGGACACAAGATAAAACATAGTAGGACTTTGTCCCACTTGCCAGTGGTAGCGCCCCAAGGCTCATTCCCAACTCTTCTGCTTCTCTGTAGTGCTTCCGAGACCTTGTCACCCTAGCAAAATAGACCACATATTTTGAAATTGCTTCCCCATCTAGAGCCGTATTTGACAGTATATATAATTAAAATAATAGGTGTTATTTATTGAGCACTTCTTTAGGTGCCAAGCATAACGCTAATGGCTTCACAAGCCATTATGCCACTTGATTCCCATGACAACCTTGTCAAGTAGACTTTCTTCTACCCATGTTACAGGTGAGCAAGCAGACTTAGGAAGACTGAACAACTTATCCCAGGTTACACAGCTCATAGGTGCCAGAGATAAAATTTGAGCTCAGGTCTGTCTGACTTCAGAAGCCTGTCCTCTTGTAAGCCCTTGAGTGTAGCAGGACAGGCTCACTGGCCCCTTTCAACAGACTTGGAAATGGAAAGATCACATGGCAGCCTGGGGACACAGCGCTGGGTAGCAGCACAGAGGACTCTCAGTGTTGAGTTTTCTGTGCTTCCTTCAAAGACCGCGTTTTCCCTGGTCAGGGGTCATTTTTCTCTTGTGACCAGGTGACTTCACAATTTATTTCATTTGGCAGGCAGGGAGGGGATCTCCCCCACAGCAGTCTCAAGTGCCACCTGGACAGTGAATATTGATTTTGGAAGTCAGGAGCGTGGTCTCATGCCTGAGTCATTTCTGAAGGCACACCACTTCCTGAGTGGCACCCCCAGTTAAATTACGGTGCCTTGTCCTTTTGGCCAGCTCCTTGTGTGTGAAGGGAGGCGGGGCTCCCAGCAGACTTCAGGGAAAGGTTAAGAGCTCCACACAGCATCCTCGATGAATGTTGGGGGCCTGCTCCACCAAACGCGTGTCTGAGCAAAGAGCACTCCTGCCTGATTAATAGGCGCACACTTTGCCTTGATGGGGGCTGGGCCCACGGAAGGGACTGTTAATCATCTCTCCTCAGTGTCCTGCATGGGAGCACAAGCTCCCAGGGGCGGGGCTGCCAAGTCTTAGAGGCTCAGGGGGGCCATGTCACACCTCCTGTCCAGGATGCTCCCCAGTGCCCCTGGGAGGACTAGGAGAACCTTAACTGGTGGCTTGTTCCCCACTCTGTCACTGCGTGGCTCTTTTCTGGTCCCTTCGGAGATAGCAGCTCAGCTGTCACCCTGGGTGGTGTCTTCTGCCCTTGGGGTGGGGGAAGGAAGCAGCAAGAGGCTGAGTATGCCTTGGGGGCTGGAGTTCCACTGAGGCCAGAGGACTTCACCCCCTTTCCCAACGGAATAATAAGAGATAATACCATCTCTGCTTTGTTTTCATTTTGTTTTGCTTTATTGTGGTAAAATACATATAATGTAAAATTTACCATTAGTGACATTTAGTACAGTCACAATGCTAGGCAGCCATGACCACTAGGTGTAAAACATTTTCATCAGCCCAAAAGGAAAAACATCAACGGTCACTCTCCATTCCTTCCCATGTGCCCCAGGCCCCGGCTGCCATTAATCTGCTTCCTGTCTCTATGGGTTTGTCTAGTCTGAATATTTCCTATGAACAGAATCATACAATATATGGCCTTATTGTGTCTGGCCTCCTTCACTTAACGTAATGTTTTCCAGGTTCATCCATGTCAGTAGTTCCTTCCTTTTTTATGGTTGAATACTATTCCATTGTGTGGATAAAGCAAATTTTACTTATCCATTAAGCTGTTAATGAAGCTTGGGTTGTTTCTACCTTGTGGCTTTTATAAATAACACTGCTATGAACATTTGTATAAAGAAATAATACCGTTTTATCTGTTTGAAACCAATCCAGTTAGTTCTGTGCTGCAGCCGCTAGACACATGTGGGTATTTAAATTTAAGTTAATTAAAGTTAAATTAAATTAAAACTTCAGTTCCCCAGTTGGACTGATCACGTTTCAACCACTCAAAGCCACGTGCAGCCAGCAGTTACCATATTGATTAGCACAAATGCAGGGCATTTTCACCATCACAGAAACAGAAAGTTCTACTGGTAAACTTCTATCTAAAATGTATAATTGAGGGGCACCTGGGTGGCTCAGTCAAGCGTCTGCCTTCGGCTCAGGGCGTGATCCCAGAGTCCTGGGATAGAGCCCCGCATCGGGCTCCTCCGCTGGGAGCCTGCTTCTTTTGCTCCCACTCCCTCTGCTTGTGTTCCGTCTCTCGCTGGCTGTCTGTCTCTCTGTCAAATAAATAAATAAAATCTTTAAAAAAATAAGTAAGTAAAATCAAATGTATAATTGAAAATGACCAAAAAAGATCAGTGAGTACAAATTTCCAGTTATAAAATAAACAAATCATGGGGATGTGTGTACAGCCCGGTGACTAGAGTTGCTAATACTATATTTCCTATTTGAAAGTAGCTCTACTCCAACAATTCCCCCTGGATGGAACTACTGTCAGGGAGCAGGCCCCCACAATTGCCCACTGTCATCAAACCTGGGGTCCTTCTCAGTGTCTGAGGCTGTCCACTTCCTGAAGTGCAGGGAGACAATGCAGTGGTTGAGACAGAGCTGGTGATGTTTCTCAGTGGCTTGAGGGGAGAGGGCCTGCCTGGGTCACCAGGCCAGCCTCCTGGAGGGAGGGAAAGGGGGTGAATGGCACTGACCCAGCCCTGCTTAGTCAAGCAGGCACAGGCAGGAAAGCAACCAAGAAGCAACTCACCCGATTCCTGGTGTGGGGCAGTCTCAGGCACCCCACAGGGGGCCCCAAATGGACTTTTAAGCATCTGGGGGGAGCATGGCCTTCTGGAAAAGTGGATGCACTCAGAGAAAGATTGACAGACCCCTGATGGCAAGCCCCTGACCCTCCCCCAGAGGACGGACAGAAAAAAGCAGCCATGTGGGTAATAGGAGTGGTGATTGGGCAAGTCTGGGCCGAGGAGGGGAGAGGTAGCGGCCCTGTGGATGTTTCCACCTGAAAACAGCCCCCACCCCCATCTTCCACCCAGGGGGGGCACAGGAGAAACCCAGGCTGCTGGTGGTCTGGGGCCAGCCCTGGCTGGGCCTCGATAATTCAAACAATTTGCTCTCTTCTTGGAATTCCATTTGTCTCTTGTATGTAATCAAGATCAACCCAGGGATGTGTGAGATCATTGGTTTTAAGCTCTTTTTTTTCCCCTTCCAGTCAGGGAATTCTTTATTCAAATGGAATCTTACAAAGAATAAAACAACAATTCTCATGAAGTACAAAGCAAAAAAGAATAAAGCAAAGCTGGTCTGGTTAAAGATGGCGGTGGTGGTGGCAGCGAGTAGCTGAGTGGTACCCAGAGCTCAAGCACCTCCCCCCAGCTGCACCCTGACTTCTCGCCCCCATGATTTCCCACCTCTAAGTGCCCATGATTTTAAAATAACATTTGCTCTCCTACCAGTTTTGGGGGGGGAGATTTTGAAATCAGGCAAACCTGGGGTTCAAATCCCCGTTTTTCCTTTTTAGTACTTTGTAATTTGGGACAAGTAACATAACTAGTTTACCCTTAACTTTCTAATCTGTAAAGTGTATCAATATTACTCACTCTCCAGGGATCTTAGGAGGTTAAAATGCGCCCGCGTGGAGTCTGACAACAGCAGGTGCCCCTCGTGTGTGTCCTGCCTTCCCCCTGTGCAGGGTAGCCTCATATCTCATCTCCCCGGGCTCCCCAGACCCTACCCAGGCTCTGTCCTGTGCAGTTATGGGGCAGGCACTATGCTGGGTAGTCAGTAGTGGGGACTTGAAGATAAATAAGACAGAGTCAATGACTTCATGGAACTCATAGACCAGAAACTGATAATTACCACACCGAGAGTTTAAGGAAATGGATATAGTCAAACCCAGATACAGGACTTCATATTTACCATGATTAATGTTCATTTTATAGCTCTGGGCTAAATCCTCTGGCTTGTTTTGAATCTTATTTCTGTCATCAAACATAATAGCTATCTCATCTTTCTTTCCTTTATCTGCAAGTGTAACCAACATAGTTTCTGTATCTTTCCAATGTCATGACCAAGATGGTGACAAGAACTAGAACCAGAGCAAGAGCACAGTTCTCGATCTTCCTCCCAAAATAATTCTAATATGTGCATCAACCCTTGGTTGTTCAGCCAGTTCAAAAGTCATCTTTCGCTCCCATGCACACTCCTACACCTTTATATTTTATAATACTTGGTGATAAATTTTTTATATGCACACTGATAATTTTACATGCATGCATAAATATAATGGTTTCATAGACACATATATCACCATATATATACATTATTGGGTTTTTTGGTCAATGTTCTACACTAATCTTACATACTTTATCTTATTTTTTTTGTCAATAGTAACTCAAGAATCCCTTTCACAAAGATGGCACCAGAGGTGAAGAAGGAAGCCCCTGCTCCTCCCAAAGCCAAAGCCAAAGCAAAGGCTTCGAAGGCCAAGAAAGCGGTGCTGAAAGGCATCCACGGTCACAAAAAAAAAAAAGATCTGCACGTCACCTACATTCCAACGACCCAAGACACTGCGTCTTTGAAGGCAGCCCAAATATCCTTGGAAGAGCGCCCCCAGGAGAAACAAGCTTGATCCCTATATCATCATTGTCAAGTTCCCCTCATGACTGAGTCAGCCAGGAAGAAGATAGAAGACAACAGCACACTTGTGTTCATTGTGGAGGCCAAGGCCAACAAGCACCAGATCAAACAGGTTGTGAAGAGGCTCTACGACATTGACATGGCCACGGTCAACACCTCGATCAGGCCTGATGGGGAGAAGAAGGTAAACGTTCGACTGGCTTCTGACTATGATGCATTGGATGTTGCCAACAAAATTGGGATCATCTAAACTGAGTCCAGCTGGCTAACTCTAAATATAAATTTTTTCACCAAAAGAAAAAAATGATTTTCACTCATGAAAATCACTCCAACTTGGAGCTCCAACTCATAGGTCACCTGTCATAGCTCTAATGCACCCTGTTAAATGCTTGCATAATAGGCTGTCATATGAAAAATGTGCCATAATTTATTCATCTATTCCTAATTGATAGGAATTTTTTTTTCTGTCAAGCAATAAATATTCTTATATATATGTCCATACATACAGGTGCTTTTATTTTTATGAGATAAACACTGAGAAATGAGAGTGCTCTTAAATTTAATATCTTAATTTTAATAGATGCTGCCAGATCACTTTCCAAAATGGCTGTCATAAATTATATTTCCATATAGAAACCAGCAGACGGCATTTCCAGTGTTCTAATTTTTGCATACCTGATAGTTATAAAGTGACTGCTCATTTTTACTTCTTTAACTGAAGTATAATTGACATATAACATTATATTAGTCTCAAGTGTACAACATAATGATTTAATATTTGTATATATTGCAAAATGATCACCACAATAAGTCTAGTTAACATTGGTCATCATATACAGTTACAAAATTTTGTATGTGTGATGAGAACTTGTACGATTTACTCTTTAAGCAACTTTCAAATATGCAGTATGATCTTATTATCTATAGTCACCATGCTATACATCACCATTGTTACTTTAATTTACATTTCCCTGACTACTTCAGAATTTACATATTTTTAATGTTTGTTGATTATTTAAATCTGCTCTCTTGCAGATTATTATCTTCTTAGTTTCTTTACCTATTTTTCTATCAGTTGTTTGTCCAATTCTTGTCAATTTGTGTAAACTCTTTATATATTATAGATTTAACCCTATCTATTGCATTGCAAATATTTTCCCAAATCCATTTGTGTGTACTGACTTAATTTTTAGTATCTCTTGCTATACGTAAGTTCTTAATTGCTCTGCTCTGCTTTTAAAACTTCTGGTTTTCTAGGGGCACCTGGGTGGTGCAGTCAGTTGAGTCTTCAACTCTTGGTTTCAGCTCAGGTAGTGATCTCAGGGTTGTGAGATTGAGCCCCACGTCCAGCTGTGTTCTCAGCATGGAGCCTACTTGAGATTCTCTCTCCCTCTCCCTCTGCTCTTCCTGCTCCTGCTCTCTTTCTCTCTAAAATAAGTAAATAAATCTTTAAAAAAACTTCTGGTTTTCTAGCATCAATTTGGATGGTGTCCTTGTCTCTAGATTAAAGATGTAGGCTCTTGGATGTAATTTTTATTTTTTCCACATTTTAAATCATTAAGTCATCTGAAATTAATGTTTTTGTTTCTCACGAATTGAAATACCAGATTTACTGTTTTATTTCTCACTTATTTTATAATCTATTTCTGGATTTTCTATTCTGTTTCACAGACCTATTTATTTACATTTATGGGAAGAACATATTATTTGTTAATAGGGACTTTATAGCATATTGTGATACTTGGCAAGGTAAATGCTCACTCTTTTTTTAAAAAATATATTAAATATATATATTTTCTAGTCTCAGACATATTTATTTATTTATTTATTTATTTATTTATTTATTTATTTATTATTTTTAAAAAGATTTTATTTATTGATTTGAGACAGAAAGATACAGAGAGAGAGCATGAGCAGGGGAAGAGGCAGAGGGAGAGGGAGAAGCAGACTCCCTGCTGAGCCGGGAGCCTGATGCAGGGCTCAATCCGAGGCAGGACCTGAAGATCATGACCTGAGCTGAAGGTAGATGCTTAACCATCTGAGCCACTCAGGCACCCCACAGACATTTTTTAAAAATATAAAGCATAAGATCATTTTATCAAGTTCAAATAATCCTATTAGGATTCAAATGGAAATCACACTATATTTACAGATACCAATTCTGGAAAAATCAAGTTGGCATGATACCAAGTCTCTCCATCTGAAAGTAATTTATCTGTTTCCATTTGTCCAGATCTTACTTTATATTTTTTGATAAAATCTTATAATTTGCTTCATGTGAGTCTTGTGCCTTTCTTACTACCTTCATTCCTTAGCATTTTCTAGTTTGTGTATGGGACACTTTATTTCATTTTCATTTGTCATATACATTGCTGGAATAGAAGTCATTGAGTTTTGTATATTTACCTTACATCCTGCTACCTTGCCAAATTCTCTTATACGCTTTGGTGTATAAGTTTTTCTAATTAGAGTCTCTTGAATTTTCTAGAAATTCAATAATCCCCTCAGCATAAAAAAAGGGCATTTTATCTTATCTTTTCTAATGTTTATAGCACTTCTTGGCTCATCTCATTTACCAGAACGAAATACTTGAGTAATTATCTCTGTCTAGTTACTGACTTCTAATCTAAATATTTTTAGGCGTTTGGCATTTGGAGTAATAATTGCTTCTATTTTTTGTTATATTTGTGTAACCTAATATTTAATTCTTTGTTACATTTATTATAATTAAGTCATTATTATATTCATATTTCAGTAATTTCTTTTACTATTTTACTTACGTTTTAATTAGAAATGGCCACAGACTTCATTTCAAGTGTTCTTTAATCATTTACTGATGGGATCACATAATTTCTCTGTTGATGTATTGATACACTGGATAATGTTAATAAATTTCCATATGTGGAGCTAGTCTGCATTCCCTGAATAAACCCTACTTCAATTTAGCCTATTTTTCTTTTGAAGCATCATTAGAAGCTACTCACTAACAGTTTAGATTGGTTGTTCCCATCTGTAGACATATGTGAGATTGGCCTATGCCTTTTAAAAAATAATCTCCTGTTTGGTTTTTGATATTAAAATTATGCTGTCTTCATAAAATAAATCAAGAGAGCTCTCCATCTTTTCATAGGGCCAGGTTATCTGACACGGACCTGGTGTGTCAGTATCAGATAAAAATCAGCTGTGACCTTATTGGGTCCTGATTATTTACTAAGTCATGGTTCTCACGTTTGTGATTCTTCTACCATAATTGCTGTTCAAGTGTTTTGCTTCCTCTGGTGTCAATTTTGGTAATTTGCAATTTCTAGAAAATCATCCCATTTCTTCTAAATTTTTAAATCATTGCCAAAAAGTTGCATATATTAATTTCTCGTATTTTAATTTCTCTTGCATTTGTGTTTTTGCTTACTTTCACGTTACTAATCTCTTTCTTCCTTAATCAAATTTGTGAAGACATATTTCATGTTATTGTTGTTTTCCAAGTATTTGACTTTAGATTTATTTTCATTCTCATTTGAAATGTTTTCCTATTTCTTTGGTTTCAACTTTTGTCTTGGCAGGTTTCCTATTCTAGTTTTTTAAAAATGTCTTTTGTTTATCGGTTTTAATTTCTTGAATTCTGAACTGTCTGGATGTTGATTTTAAGTTATTAAGCCATTTAAGACTATTAATTTGTATTAATATGTTTTTTTCTGACCCATGTGTTATGTATAAAGTGTTCTTTTAATTGACTTCTTCAGAAGTTGTAGTATACCTTTCGATTTCTCTCTCAATCCAAGGATTTTCTAAGATTATATATTTTAATTTCTAAGTAGTTAAGATTTTGGCCATTTTTTATTATATACTCTAATTTTATTAGGATATGATTAAAGAATGTGGCTTCTATTTTACAGCTGTATAATCTCTACTTGTTAGAATATTCAAAACTTTTCTTTTGGGGAAAGAACATGATCAATATTTTATATAGTTTGTGGACATAGAATAAGTATATTCTTTATTCAAAGCAATTATAAATTTTATATAGTCAAGATTATTGAGTTTTTAAAAGTATCCATGTCCATATTTAATTTAATTTGTTAGGTATGAAATACTCTAATGGGATTGTACTGAAATCTTTGTGTATAATTTTATCTTTTTAAAGATTTTATTTATGTATTTATTTATTTATTTGAGAGCGAGAGAAAGAGAAAGAGTGAGTGGGTGCATGCAGAGGGGTGGAGGGAGGCAGATGGGGAGGGACAAACAGACTCCAGGCCTGCACAGAACCTCACATGGGGCTTGATCTCATGATCTCACCTCCCTGAGATCACTACCTGAGCCAAAACCAAGAGCCTGCTGCTTAACTGACTGAGCCACACAGCCGTCCCTGTGTATAATTTTAAAAATCAAGTCCTTATAACATTTCTAATAGCTTAGCTTTATATGGTTATATGACACATTATTTTACTCATACAATATATGAAATATCTTCATATTCACCACTTGTGTTGAAGTAGGGTTTATTCAGGGATTGCAGACTAGCTCCATATCTGGAAATTTATTAACATTATCCAGTGTATCAATACATGAATAGAAAAATTATGTGATCCCATCAATACATGCTTAAAGAACACTTGATATTAAGTCTGTAGCCATTTCTAATGCAGCATCCCTTTTTTTGTCCCGTTTAGTGTTTAACTTTAAATTCTACTTTGTCTAATATTGAATATTGTTGCCACTCTTGCCTTTTATTCGTTTGCATTTGTCTGGCATTCTTCTTCCCATTCCTTTCATTTGAATCTTGAATTGTCCATTTCTTTTAACTGTATTTATTTAAGCAGTGTATAAATATTTTTGGCTCTTAACCCTCTCTGATAAGCTCTGTCTTCTAAGGACATAATTCAGTTTATTCCCAAATGATTTAAAAGCTTATATTCCTGCTTTTTCTTCCCTTTCATATTGTTTTATAGTTGTGATTTATCTTACATTGTTTTTTCTTTTTCTATATTTAATGGTTTGATCAAATTGTTACTCATCTTATTTTTCCCCTTGTTAATTTATACATCCTAATAAAACTGTTACATTCTATTAACATTTTCTGAAACTTTCCTTGTACTCATAATCACTTATTTTTGTATTATTATTATTATTAGCAAGATACTATTTTACCAAGCCAGACATTCTATTTTCACATTGCCTTCCCCTTTTTGTTACCCTATGAGATAAAACCGTTAGAATACCTTCACTTACCACTGACCCATTTATCCTTCCCCTTCAGCTTCCCCTCTCCCAGTCCTGGAAGAGATATTTGGAATGTCTCTCACTTCTGTCCCCACCCACTGCCCCTGCTGACCTAGTGTAGCTCAGATAGTTAAATGTTTTTAGGTCTAGATGTTGTAAGAATTTCCCTTGAAATGTCTCCCTTCAGTTTACAGATTCTGAATTTAAGATTTATATGTTTCACATTTCCAGAGAACCCAGTATTCTCCATCCAGGAATTTTCTCCTGTTTTTTATTTAATGATTATTTTTTTGCTACGTGATCCCTTTTTGTTTTTTTCTAGGTCCCCAACACTTGCATGTCAGGCTTCCTAGTTCCATCCTCCAGCTCTTTAGTTTTTTCCTTAATGATTTTCATCTTTTAATAGTTTGCTCTGTGCATTACTGTATAATATTTCCCCTTGGCTCTCAAGGCCACTAATTCATGTTTCAACAGTGCTATCTTTTCCCTTCTTTTCTTGCCACATTGGAAAGTTGGAAAAACCACATTTCAGCTTCAGAAAGTCTTTTTGTGTGCATTTGCTGCTTTTGATTGCCAAGAAGTGCTCTGTTTTTCTGTTTAGTCTCAGAGATAAGGAATTTGAAAGCTGACATAGCCAAGAGAAATTAAAATACAAGAGAAATAATATGTGTAACTTTTGAGCAATGATTTGTAAAATCTAGAAGAAATGAATCATTTCATGGCAAATAAATTTTCAAAATTGACCACAGAAGAAATGGAACACTTGAAAAGAGCAATTATCGTAGAAGAAAGTGATTAGATTATACACCTGAAATTAATATTACACTTTATGTTAACTAACTGGAATTTAAATAAAAACTTAAAAAAATGTTTTTTTCAGGCAACATCTTCTGTTAAGTTATCAGTCTTTTCAACAACAAAAAAAAAAGGAAAAGAAAAGTAAAAAGAAAAGGAAAGGAAAAAAAACAGAAAATGATTAGAGATATACCATTTAGTAAATAACCAAGGAACAATGAGACTACAGCTGGGTTTTTATCCAACATTTAGGGATCAAGAAAGGAGCTCTCCTTGGGTGGGTATGCATTTTTTTTTCTGATAGGCCATCCTCTCTGGGACCCCTTAATGGAGGCACAGGAGGGATTCCTCAGCAAGGACACCAAGATGGAGAGCAGCCTGCAGGTCTATTAGGGGAGTTCTCTTGGGCTCATCCCCAGAGAAGAGGGAAGAAAGCAGGATTGGGAAGAGGAGAAGCTGAATTTTGATGGGCAGTCTCCACAAAGCTTGATTTAATGAAGAGCTCTGAAGTATGGCCCTTCAGGGTTGTCCAGAGCTGAGGCGAGGGGGTGAAATTTTATACATCTGTACCCCATCAGGTATTCAGTGTTATCTGTCCTGGGAAGTGCGTATGACCTTGGATATGCCAAGGCAATTCCTGAAGAGGGCCGTCTCGCAGTTGAGTGTTGTCTGCCTACATGTCTCTCAGAAGTTCAAGAAGGAAGAGGGAGGGAGGGCAGAAGATCTTCATTCTTATAGGGGAGTCTAGGTGACACACTATAGCATCTACTACCGATGCGCCATTATTTTTCTTTGTGTCCCCCCCCCCCCCCGCCCAGTTTCTATCTTTTACTGGAATATCACAAGTTCTAAATTGGTGGCTGGTGAGTAGTCCCCTCACTGTGGGTGACAGTTGCTGCAGCAAGCAAGGTGACCATCCCTTTGAGGTGCATGGAAGACATCTCCTGATCCCTCCTTTTCTCTCAGCCACCAGAGAATGGAGAACTCAGTCCACTTATTCAGCTCTCTCTTTTTTTTTTTAAGATTTTATTTATTTATTTAACACAGATAGAGACAGCCAGCGAGAGAGGGAACACAAGCAGGGGGAGTGGGAGAGGAAGAAGCAGGCTCATAGTGGAGGAGCCTGATGCGGGGCTCGATCCCATAACGCTGGGATCACACCCTGAGCCGAAGGCAGACGCCCAACCGCTGTGCCACCCAGGCGCCTCTATTCAGCTCTCTCTTGACCAGGAAGATGGGAGCAAGGGGAAGGGAGGGGTGGCATACCCCCTGGTCCCCTGGGGGATGGATTTCTGTAGCTCCTGTCATGGCCTGCTGCTTTATGATGCCTGCCGTCCTCATCATCCTTTATCCTGGAGGAGAAAGTCCTATACCAGTTTCCTTGACCATGATCCCCACAGTGCCCAGGGCTTTTCACAGGCCACCACAGGTCTCAGCTGCTTTTTGACCTGGGAGAGTAAAATTGATGAGAGCTGATAGTGGAGAGGAAGGGGGCTACCTTACAGACAGGCTACCTTTTCCTTGAAGTCCCTTCCTCCCTGCCTTTCTCACCTCGCCCATGAGAACCACGTAAAATATTTTGTTCGTTGAGTAGCTGAAATCAACACGCTAACTCAGCAGCCAGTGAACCCAGTAGGTACTGGGCTGGAGGCAAAAGAGAAATGAATGTACTCCTTTTAGAGGTGAAGAAAAAGTTTAATGAGTCACCAGACTGGTCCTTAATTGCATGCTCATCCCTAGGCTAGGACCCCTGGGGATCTCTGAAAGGAAAAATTAGCAAGCTCCCAGAGACAGTGTTCTCTGTATATACTTTCATCCAAAGAGATCAGTGTTTATGTATTTAAGTAAAGCCTTATGTCTTATACATGAGTGTGAGCAGGTGGAAATGTTTACTCAGCCTGAATCCCTGGTTGCAGATCTCTCTATGATCCAGGCCCTTTGAAATTCAAACATATTCATGAGGCTGAAACATAGATGCTCTTTACTGAGATCAAAAAAGCTGTCTAAAAAAATAACTCACAAGCCTATATATATATATATATATATATATATATATATATATATATATAGGCTTGTGAGTTATTTTATGGAAATTGACGTGTTAATTGAAGTATCCCTATTGTGGGGAGCCAGGAGTTGGTAACCCCCTGGGAAGGGCTGGTCTAGCACCTACAGCTGGGGCAAGTGCTCAACCCTGCCAACAATCCCAACTGTGCCATCTCCACCGAGAGGAAGGAAGAAGGACCACAAGAGGTGTGGAAGGCAGAGCCTGTGGGTGCATGGGGAGCTCTGTCTGAGCGCAGATGTTGGAAGGAGACAGACAAAAGGCAGGGTCGCAGCCAAGGACAAATGCTAAAGCACGGTCTGGGGCGGTAGGAGTAGTGTCAGGGAAGCTCGAATACCAAATGAGCTGAGGTTCGGAAGAAAAAAAGTCAAGGACAAGAGAAAATTAATTCCTTTTTTCATTTCTCTTAGACCTGGGAAGAAATGAGTTGGGTGCTGTTTCAGGGGACTGCTGGGGTTCTCTGCCGCAGGTGTCAGGTTTCCCGAGCTGGCAGGGGAGGCAGGTATGTGACAGGCTGCGCTGGTCACAGGGCGCAGAGGGAATGCACCATCACCCATGCCTCTTTCACTGTTTTCCTGGGGGTTTTCACAGGAGTTGGAAGGATGGAGGGCTTGATGCAGGAGCGGAAGCCTAGGGAAAGTGGAGAGATGGAGAGGGTACAGCCAGCTATGAGGGGGTGGAGAGGTGGGGAGGAGCTCACCTGCAGGCCAGCCCTGCCAGAGCCTTCCAGACATTGAAATCATTCAAGTCCTGGGCTCACAAAACTGTATTTCAAACAGAAAAGAACTTGATAATATGACCTCAAAGAATCCACTGTCTGGAATCTCTCAAGACAGAAAGGATAAGAGAAAGGGAGAGGGAGAGAGGGAGACAGAGAGAGAGAGAGAGTGCTCCCACTAACAAGGACAGTGCTGATGTGCAGAACGAAGTCCATTTCCAAATATGAAGCTGAAGGCCATTGACCTTAGTGTTAATGCCTGGAAAACCCACCAAGTCCAGTGTTGAGCAAGCAGTCTGTTTGTAAGTGCTTAAGGAAGAAAGCACTTACGGAAGAGCCCAGTGAGGGCTCACGAAGTACGCTAGATACAGGTAATTGTGTTTGCAAAGAGTCTGGCTGATGAGGGTGCCTGAACTTCTGGAAAGCATTTCTCAGTCTCTCAGGAGAGCCTAGTCCATAACACAGAAGCATGTGGGCTGCACGGCAGGAGGAAGATTTGTGGGGGTGCCGAAGACATGCCCCCAAAGAGTGTTGATGAGTGGAAAGGTCTCCTGCGGTCTACCACAAGGATCTGTTTTTAGCCAGGCTCTGCTTTACTTACTAGGGAGAGAGGTAAGCACAGTGATTATAGCAGTTTTTAACTTAAATGAACTTTCCACACCTGGCTCAGTCACTTAGCAGGTAGGTGACCAAAAAAATTTACTTCATTATTGTGAACCTCGATTTCCCCATCTGCCAAGTGGGAGATAATTCTGCCTCTACCTACAAAATGATACACACACACATATATGCATATAAATGCAAATGTATGGATGTGTGTATATATAGAGATAAATATATGTTCTATATATATATGAACATTAAAATGTCTATAGATGTATATAACACACGTGCTTAGCACAGATGAGGGATGTTGTGCGCCCTGGACCCATGATTATTGGGTGGTGGCTGTTTATCGGGACACACTAACCCCTCTGCCTCCAGGAGCCAAGGGCAGGAGCTTATGTCCTTGAAGGGCAGCTTTGGGTGGCCCCAGGGCACGGATGTAGGAGAACAATAAGGACTTTATGAAAGGGGAAAATTTAAGGTTGGAGTAAGTCTAAAAGAAAATAATAAATCCCGAGCAGATTTGCTAAATGAGAATGGATTGCGGCACTCTGGCCAGAGGGAAATTTAGGAGTTAGTGCAGCAATTACAGCCCTCCCAGAATTATAGGGCACACCACAGGGTCTTTAACCAATGCCCTGTAGCCGGAAGAGTAATTCACCAGGCTGGGCCGTACATCTACAGAGAACCCTGCTCGAGACCAAACTGTTTTTTCTTCCAAATTAAAAAGCAATTTACATCCCTAAATCACAAGCTGCTGAGCTCTCCCTAACACCACTGTGCAAATCTTATTCTATAGGCAGATAGATTGAGACAGCAGTAAAAAAAAAAAAAAAAAAAAAAAAAAAAATCACTGCTCCATACACTTAAACCTTTTCTGCTTTTCTGCTCGCTCTCTCTCTGCCTAGGGCAAAGCAGAGTGCACGCCCCCACCTCCACGGTTCCTGGAGTCTGGCCCTTGCCCTCAGTCCATTCATTGGCTGAGCATCTGCCGAGTGTGGGACAAAGTCCTGGCCCCCATCTGAACTGTCAGCTTAATATGGGAAGCAGAGAGCTAAGCAAGTCCCAGGCGTCCAGCTGGATCCCAAGGAAGAATTAGATGATATTAAAATAAAATGGGGGAAATGAATAGCTATATAGCATCCATTATGCATGATGGGCTCTCAAGTGGCAACTCTTACAAAAGGAAGCCCACTCAGTGTCAATATCCCCACATTATCAGTGCAGATACTCAGTATCAGTGCGGTGAGAATTGCCACTTGAGATTTGGCTCTGATTTGTGCGAAGTGGATTATGTGCCCATCCTCTGGACCTTTCGTGGTGGTACGTGATTGGCAAGCCGGTGGTGAGCTGGAACTCCAAGGGAGTGTGTGTGTTTGTATGCCTACGTGTGTGTGTGTGTATGTGTGTGTGTGTGTGTGTGTGTGTGTTGGGGTGGTGGGGTATGATCAGAAGAGAGGAAAGCTAGGCTGACAAAAGCCATCAAGGTCATTACATGTGACATTGTGAAAAGGAGGCAAAGGTGTCCATATGGACCACTGGGGTTGGATTTGGGTTGGGCCATTCTGTTGTTTTCAGATGTGTGATCTAATGACCGCCAGCATAAGAATCAACCCGGAAAGCTTGCTAAAATGCAGCTTCCTAGGCTTGACCTCAACATTAGACAGTCAGACTCCCTGGGGTGGGTCCCAGGGATCTGCCTGTTTAGCAAGCCTCAGAAAGAGCAGATGGATATCTCAACAGTTCAGGGATAAAGGGGCTGAGACACGTCTCACCCACATCTCTCCTGTCACCCTAGGTGGTCTTTATGTGGAACAGAGCCCAGTGGCTTTCGAACCAAGACATCTTGCAGGTGCCACTCTAAGAATATTCCTTCATTCACTCTACATCAATTGTCCACCTACTACCTGCCAGGCACTGTGCTAGGTGCCTTGAGATACATGAGACATAATTCCCGACTTCGGAGAATCTACCGAGGGCAGGAATTAAGTGTGTTAATTTTTGAACCTTCCCAGAGAGCCTCAGTATATGTTATTCACAGATCAAACTCTCAGTAATTGAGAATGAATGAATGAATGAATGAATGAATGAATGAAGCTTGTAGGACCACCAAGCTTTCCTTAACGACCCACAAAACACAGGCATGCCATAAAGAATTTAAAGAAAAACCTACGAAATTGTAAAGACCGACACACAATTGAAATATGTGTAGGGTGACTTATTAGTTGGGTGAGGTTATTGTCTCCACATGTGAGTGTCTAGAGCTCACCTGAGGCCAGTCAGGTACTGCTGATCCGGGGCTGGCCGGCTGCTGGGTCTGGAGGGGGCCAGAGCGATGCACCCATCACAGATCTTACTCCAGGGCTCTGGTCTCTATGACCAATGAAACCCATCTGTTAGGAGCCAGTTGCCCGTTAAACAGGATATTTAACCCCCTCCCTCTTGTTCACTCACAGCCTACAGCTCGTCAGGAGGTAGAAGAGAGAGGGCTTTTAAAACTAGTGCATTTTAGGGGCCCCTGGGTGGCTCAGTCGGTTAAGTGTCTGCCTTCTGCTCAGGTCATGATCTCAGGGTCCTGGGATCGAGTCCCATGTGGGGCTCCCTGCTCAATGGGGAGTCTGCTTCTTCCTCTCCTTCTGCGACCCCACCACCCCACTCATGGTGTCTCTCCTTTTCTCTCTCTCAAATAAATAAATAAATAAACCCAACACGTTTTATTATCCTCTTTGGCCAAGAGAAGCCAAGAGGGAACAAGCTGGAGGGGAGGAGGGGAGGCAGTGGTCTTCCGCAGAAGCAGGGTGTGAGCCACCCGGGGGTGGGACACAGCGACTTCATGTTCAGCTCTGCACGCAGTCATTCAGCTCTGCACCCCAGAAATACTGGCTGAATATGTGGCTGGCAGTCCTGCCAGCTGAGCCCTGATGGGACAGCCAACCTGCCCAGCCAGTCCGGACCTCTTCACCTGAAAGCAGACACAGGCAACCCAACGCCCCCCCCCACCACCATGGGTGCCCTGAAACACCCAACACCGTGTCCTCCTTTTCTTCTGTCTTCCCATCGCCCACCCCTTGCTATGCTCCAGGGATCTGCCAGCTGCTGGTGAGAAGGTTAAAGACCCCGCAGCCATGGGCTCTCCCTTAGGTGGCCCCTCTGGAGCACCCAGGCTTCCTGCTTGCTTTGGGGCCTTTTGCTTTGCATCCCGGTCTCTGCCATTCTCCCTCCCCCCGGTGGGAGATGGTCCTCACTGATTATCTGGGACCTGGTGTCTTAGCCACCCCCCGCCCCCCACCAGTCCCCTCAAGCATAAGGGCGCAGCCACTCTGGCATCTTGGAAGGTGCTGCCCGGGTCCAGGTTGCATCTGGGACCTTGTGCTTTCTCTGCGGCCTGATGAGCACAGCCTGCCCATCCACCACTGGCCAGAAGTCTCCCACCTGCCTGGGCCCCGGCCTGGGCCAGGGGCTGCCGAGTTTCTGGAGAACAAGATGATGGAGATGAGCTTCCTCGGGAAGATGGGAATGTCTTTGGGAGACCAAGTTGAGGCACAGCCACACCACCGGACGACCGTGCAGAGCAATTAGGACAGCAGGTGGCTGAGGGCTAGAGCAACAGGCCCGCAAGGGCCCTGTGGGAGCCTGGGTGAGAGTGGGTGCCAGCCGAAGACGGGATGGTGGTGTTGGAGCTGGGGGAAGGGGCGTTTGCAGGCTCTGGAGGCTGGTGGCAGGTCATATACTCCACCGCCCACATCTTACACTCAGACCACTCCTACCGCCCCTGGTGCTGCAGGTGCCGGTGCCCACTGCCAAGCCTTTGCACATTTGTCTTCCCCCCAGCTGTGCCTTTCCTCCTGGAATTCCTTCAGGAGCCTGCAGGGGGGCCTTCTCTGCAAAGCCAGAGGGCCAGGAGCGCCTATCACCCCTTCCTGGGATCGCACCCCGCCCCCCGCCCTCCTCATGCCTCTGCCATTGCTGCCCAGACTTCACCCAGCTTCTCCATCCCTCCACTGGGCCTTCTCTGAACCCAGGCCACATCTTACTTATTCATGTGTGACCCCCAGTGCCCAGCACGAGGCTGGCGCACAGGAGGGGCCAACAAAGGCCTGCTAGATAAACGGAGCTGCTGGCCCCATCCCGCCCACAGTCCCTCCCGGCTGCAGATGTCCCCTTGCCGTTCCTCTCCCCTCGCCGCCCTGCTTCTGTGCTCCTCCCTTGCCCTCCTGGGACCCTGCCTGGGGCACAGCGACCTTCAGTACTGGGCCTGGCTCTGCTACATACAGCCAGTGACACTGCAGCATTTGGGCCTTGGGTTCCTCCATGTCCGTCGGTCAGAGTGAGATCCCTGCAGCGTTGATATGACACCGGGTACCTCCCAGGCCCTCAACAAACACCTGTTTCTCCGCCAGTGCCTGGATCCCCTCCCTGGCCCCTGTCCTGCTCCTACAGCCCCCACCCAACTCTGTCCAGTCTATCTGTGCATCACTCACACCTCTCTGGGGCCCAGGTGAGCCATCTGGGGCCTGGCGGGGCTGGCCCAGACTGAAGAAGCTTTCTTAACAGAGTGCTTTGGCATATTTGGTGAGTAGGAGGCAATCGCCCCGTGTTTGTTGTGGCTGGAGGAAGAGGGTCTGCCCAGCTGCAGACACTCCAACCCCGCGGATACATGACAGACCTGTCCCGCTGAGGATGGGGGAGTGTGACAGTGGCCGCACAGGTCCTGGGTCATGCTTAGGCTACCTCCTCAGCTGTGTGACTTCCAGCAAGTTAGTCTACGTCTCTGAGCCTCAGACTCCCCAGGTAGAAAATGAAAACTGATGTGAGAAGCGTCCTCAAAGAGGGTGATGTGAAGATGAAATGAAATGAATGCTAACAATGTGTTTAGCATGGTGCAGGGAACATGGGAAGCATGAAATGAATTATAGAAATTAGTAAATATGTGCATTTTCACAGCTGGGCCGAGCCCAAAGAACAGAACGATCCTTAGGGTGTATGGGACCCCAGGAAAATATTTGATTAAAAATGTGTTATCAAATCCATGTGGAGTCTAATGATTTATTGATGACGTCTTAGAATAATGGGCAGAGACGAGGAACTTAATTGTTTGTTGGCCTATCAGCGCTCGCGAAGATTCTTCAGAGAGCCCCGGCACTGCCTCTCCCCGTTCAGGTCCAGGAAGCATCGCTTTGTATTCTTTATTGACGAGAGCACATTCCTGGCTAATTTCATATTTCCCACTGCAAGAAACAGGTGGCAACACCATTTTAACTCACAATGCAGTGGCTTTCCAGAGCCTGTGAGTCACCGAAGCTGTGTTTGCCTCTCTGGCTGTGCCATTCCCCAGCGTCGTCTCTTTACCGCTGGTGGCCAGCAGGGCTCACGAAGCCGCATCAGCCAGGTGCTGTCCGTGAGAACCGATTTCACGGACCTCCGGTCACTGTTGTGTTTTGTTACCGAGGACCACGCGTGTACAAGACGTGCCCCGGGACTGCGGGGAAATGGGACCAGTGATTCATTTTCCGGTCATGTTTAATTTGCCCCTTGGAATGTTGTCGCACAAACCTACAACACGACTTCCACCCACGTCTTCTCTTGAACTCATCAGGCTGTAAGGACTGTACCCCTAGAATGCGATGGCTCTCACACCACCATAGGCAAGGGGGCGGGGGGGGGGGTTTGGGAGCCGGCAGACAGGTGCATCTGCACAAAGAATGTCCCCTCTCTAACCTGTCTTTAGAGGGCCAGGGGGAGCATGCTGTCCCCACTGCCATTAGCCACAAGAGACTGTGTCACAGCATTCTGCAAAGCCCTCTGAGGAGATAGGCATGGCCACCCCCTGGGAACGGCCTGATTTGGAGCCGGGGAGGAGGTGTGGTGCCAGTGGTGGGAGGCAAGCAGGGTAAAGATGGTCCACCACCGCCCCCACCCCCACTCCGCCCTTGGGTGTCACAGAGCTGAGGCCACGCCATGGTGGAAGAGAACCAGCTCATGGGCCCACAATGGTGGCTCAAAACCAAGGCTCTGTGGTGGACTGTGGGTAGCTCAGGGCCCCCAGATTTATCCTGTCTGGCATGAATGAGAGTCACCCCACATCAGCATGCCAGTACATTCTAGGGGCCCCAGCTCATGCATCCAGTGAAAGGAATAACATACCGGCCAGTGGTGGCCATCTGCTCCTCAGACCACTCTCCCAGAACTATGGCCTGGCAGCAGGGCCTGGGATGATCCCTTGGGCATGGGTCCTGAAGCTCCTTCAGCTGCTTTGCAGACCCCATGCAAAGAGTAGAGGGTCTGAGAGCATCTGTGGGGGAGGGGGAGAAACAGAGCCGGAGGCTCCTGCCAGTCTAGGTCTAGAATACGGGTGCCCCACACAGGGGCTCTGCCAGCCCTGAGGGTCTCAGGTACTAAAGGGGACTTAAGAACATTTCAAGGAGGGGGTTTGTGGAAGCTGGAACCTATGCAGGCCCTGGCTTGGGCCTGGAGTGCCTGCCTGAGCAGAACTCCCAGCCCCAGCTGGTCCCAGGTACCCAAAAGAGATTCAGAGCATTTCAAGGCACACCAAATGGGCCCCCCGAGGCACAGGGCCAGGGCAGGGGTCTGCTTGCCTAGGCCTAAGGAAGCTACTTCCCCACAGCCCCAAATTAATAATAACCAATGAATGAGATTTTAAGTCTAAGGGTCATGAAAAACTGAACCACATAAAAGATTCTGTGCTCTGTCCAGTGTTCACCCTGACTGCTGTGGGCCTGGTTGGGCTGCAGTGGGACGGATGGACTTGACTGGGGTGGTGGGCGATGGCTCAGGTCCCCCAGGGAGGCTGCTGTTTGCAGATCAGCATTCAACAGGTTGGTGCTTCTCCCGCAGCCTTGCCTTCCTGTCCTAGGGTGGGGGTACCCAACCTATTTGCACACTGGGGTATCTCAGTGATGTTCCCAGACCCGTGCCAGACTAGTTAAATCCAAATCTCTGGGGGCTTCTGCACTCAGGGGTTGGATAAAGGGAGGGAATGAGAACAGCAAGGTGTTTGGGCACAGCAGGCTTGAGTTCAAATCCTAATTCCTCTACCTATATGCTGTGTGACTTTGAGCAAGTTAATTAACCTCTCCGAGATTTCGTTCCCTCTTGTGTAAATGGGATACTTAAGCCTCACAGGACTGTCCTGAGTTCAGTGACCGAGATCATGGACTTCAGGCAGATATGTTCCGTACTTTACTGGCTATGTGAACGTGGGTGATTATCTAACCTCTCTTAAACCTTCATTTCTCGTTTTTAAACGGGCATAATAATGTTCCCCACCACCACCACCCAGGGCTGTGGAGATAGAATAGGATCAAGTATTTTAAATACCTAACATAGTACCTGGCACCCTATAAAGAATTAAAAAAAAAAAAAGATTATTCTCTTGCCTATGGAAACTGCCTATAGAAAGTGGATTCTCCCAATCCCCCATCCAGCTTCTGGCTGTCTTCACCTCCCCGTCGCTTTCCTGTCCGCCTCCCCCGCCCCCAGCCCCCACCCTGGCACCACACACCTCATCAATCCTCTCTCCCCTAACTGCTCCAGTCATATTAATCTTCCTTGTTCCTTCTTATCTCTGAGCCTTTGCTCCTGTCAGGTGCAACGGAATGATCTCCCCTCTCCTCTCTGCCAAACTAAGATGAGCACCTCATTCACGCCTTTGTCAAATTAAAATGTTCTCCATGGCAAAAAAAAAAAAAGAGGAACGAAGGAAAAGGACAAACCAAGGGAATATATTTACATATTCATAGCCAGGCAATAGGAAGAGCTCTTAGAAATTAGTGAAAAAGAATAATAACTCAATTAGAAAAAAAAAGAGGGACTGAACCCATAGGCAGCGTACAAAGAAGGAAGTGCAAATGGTCAATAAACACATGAAAAGAAGCTCGCACTCCCTCCTTATTAAAAAATGCACATCAAAACAATGAGAAGCCATTTTTCACAATTATCTCAGCAAAATAATGATGACAATCCAGTCAGGCAAGGGGATGGGGAGGAAGACACAGCCGGGGACTTGTAGCGGGAATGGAAGTTGGTGTGGCCTGTTTGCCTGGCAGTTTGATGACTTTATCAAGATCTTCAAGGCTTATCCTCACTGAGAGCGCGATGCCGCTGCCCAGAGCTGTTTTATGGTTGTAATTGCTCATGCCGCTCTGTTCATTCAACAACTCTGTAGTAAAGTCCGCCTGTCTGCAGGCATGCTCCTCAGCATTGGATGCATTGGGAGGAGAGCAAAACAGCGACGCCTCCATTCATTTCTTCCTGCTGCTGTAACTTCAAGCAGAGCGGATTGGGCACCTTACAGTTAGTTCTGCTGGTCAGATGCCTCCCAGTCCAGGTGTGGGCAGGACTGCGCTCCTCCTGGAGGCTCTAGGGGAGAACGCATTTCCTCTCTTGTCCAGTTTCTAGATGCCACCCGCGCTCCTTCGCTCATGGCCCCTCATCCTTTCCCTGACTCTGACCTTCCTGCCTTCTCCTTACAAGGACACTGTGATTACATTTAGGGCCCACCTGGAGAATGCAAAATGATCTCCCCATCTCCAGATCATTAACATAACTGCATCTGCAGAGTCCCTTTGGCCACCTAAGGTAGCATATTCACAGGTCCTGGGGCTTAGGATGTGGATGTCTTTAGGGGTCCTTGATCTGCCAACCACACGGCCTCATGGAGTTAATATTCTAGTGCTGAAACACAAAGATATTCATGGCAGCATTATTTGTAACAGCAGAGAACTTGAAAAGCCTAACTGATCATTAATAGCAGACTCGTTAAATTGGTTATGATGCCTCCATTTAGTGGAATCCCAGGCTGCCAAAGATCTGAACGAGCTAGAGCCGTTTGTAGTTGCAGGGATCTGTCTCGCAGACACTTTGCTGAGTGAAAAAGTGACTGCAGGGCACGATGAAGAGTTAGCTGACAATTGTGTGAAAAGAAAAGTACATATGCTTTGATATGCATAGAGTGTATTTGGAAAGATACGCAAGAAACTGTTAAAGCAGACCAGATCGTGATCGGGGGTTTGAGTCGGGGTGAGACTCTAAATATGTCTTGTGGTATTGCTTTCCTTTTTCACCATTTGTAAAAATAACTTTTCAATTAAAAAAGGAATCTAGCTAAGGAAAGGATAGAAATGAGACCATCAGTATCTTAGTGGCAACCCCCATCACTTCCCAAAAGATCTGCCCCCAATTCTCTTCCAACATGCCTTGCCCTCCAGGGCATCCTAGAGCAGCCAGGGATTGGTCTGCCCAAACTTGAAGCAGCAGACGCACCTGTCCCGGGAGGACTGGCTACAGGGCCCAGGCAGCTGGTACAGCACAGAGGTGGGACCAGAAGGGAAGTGAAGGGAGGGCCGGCAAACAACCAGGTGTTCATTCATTCGTTCATTCATTCATTCATTCATTCATTCATTCAACAAATATGGGCAGGAAGCCACTGTGTGCAGGGCTGGGAGGTAGAGCTTGGACTCATCCCTGGGGGATGAGGGGCACTCACCGGAGCCTCAGCTTTTAAAGTGCCCATCTCACTTCAGACCCATGAATTTTGTCCAGTGCCCTGGTACTGGGAAGTTTGGGTACCTGGGTACTCTGGGTACTCCTGGGTACTGGAGTTTTGCCCCAGGCAATGATGAAGTCAGATGCAAATTTTATTTTATTTTATTTTATTTTATTTTATTTTATTTTATTTTATTTTATTTTATTTTATTGGATTTTATTTTATTTTATTGGATTTTATTTATTTATTTGTCAGTGAGCAAGAAAGAGAGAGCGCACAAGCAGGCAGAGCTGCAGGCAGAGGGAGAAACAGGCTCCTTGCTGAGCAGGGAGCCCGACGTGGGACTTGATCCCAGGATCCTGGGATCATGACCTGAGCCGAAGGCAGCCGCTTAACCGAATGAGCCACCCAGGCATCCCCAGATGTGAATTTTAGAAAATGCTTTGGGCTGCAGGGAGACACAGAAACCATAAGGGGCAAGACCTGAGACAGGGGACAAGCTGGAGGCTGGTTCAGGGAAAGGAAGACAAAGATCAGGATTAAGACAGTGGCTGCTGTGAAGAGGGAAAGGGTCTGAGGGAAGTGTCCGACTTGGTGACAGACTGAAAAGACTGGGGGAGCTGGAGGGAGCCCCTTTGTCTCCTTTCTGAGAGACTGCACAGAGAGCAGCATATTCACTGGGAGAAGGAGCCTGAAGGGGCCAATGGTCCTACTGTGAGGCTGTGTGGGCGAAGGCACTTGTGGGGCACCCAGAAGATGCTGACACTGCTGGGGTGGGCGAGTGGCCAGCAGCAGGGTTGACACCAGAGGGACAGAGCAGCAGCAGTGCAGGGAGGAGAGGGGAGCACACTGGCTCGGGCTGCTGGTCATGTACAGAGCCCTATTCCTGCTCACCTTACATCCGTGGGAATAGCGAAGTCTTCTAAGATGTTTTCATTCAAGCTTTCCTGAAGAATGAGAAAACACATACGTCACTTGCTTTTTTTCCTCTCCTCTTTTTCATCTGCTTTCGAGGTGGCTTTGGGAGCAAGCAGATGGAGTTGAAGTAACCACCCCCAGCCACCCATTGGCAATGCTCCTACCAGGGAATATATGGACAGTGAAGCAGAAAGAGGGTTAATTTTTGAAGGGGCAAACAGAAGAGAAAGGAGTTGGGGAGGAAGGCTGAAGGGGGTCAGGGAGACAGTGGGATGAGGCTCCAAAAAAGGTTAAGAAAATGAAGGGGAGACAATGTTTCAAAAAGCACATAATGCATTTTGAATTTAAAAAACATTTTTTTTAAAAGGAAGCAATGGTTAACACTGTCAGATACCTCTCCTATCTCTCTCTCTCTTTCTCTCATCTATCTATCCATCCACCTATCTAATCCATGGATACTTAAGACATTCCTACAAAGCACAAGGAATTGTGGTAGAATCTTCAGGCAACACTGTTAAAGTACCTATACTCTAGTTGGGTGAAAACTGAAACTAGCCATAAAATATTTAAATAACAGCTTAACCCTGAAGCACAACACACAAATATTAAAAGCTTTAGTACGAAAAAAAATTCTTCAGTACAAACTGTATAAGTATTTGCAGTGCGTATGACAGACAACTCATTTCTCTAATTTCCATTGAAAGAACCATTGAAAGACCCTAGATGAGCAGATGTCAACAGGAAGTTCTTAAAAATGAAAGCCGATATGAAAGTATTCTCAACGTATAATTAAAAGAATGTAATTTAAAACAGCAAGGAGATTTCAATAATCACATCTCAGATTGGCAAATATTAAAATGCTCATTACCGTCAAGTGCCATCCAGGGTTTGGGGAAATCGGCACCCTCTTACTCCCGATGGTGGTCAACTGGTAAACCTTTCTGGAAGTTTATTTAGGACCCTGTCAGCATTTTAAAACACATACCACATTTAACTCAGCAATTCCACCACTAAGTATGCAAGGTGTACTCATAGAAATGCTCAGAGAAACACTGTCTTAAGATTACAAACTACTTACTATCCATCGGCTGGGGATGGAGTAGATAAGTTATGTGTTATCTGTACTGTGGAATATCATGTAGCCATTAGGAAGGATGAGGTATAAGTGAAAGCAGCTCAGTAGAAAACAGTGTGTCTAGAATTATGCCATTATGTTGATAAAAAGCATATGCAGTGTACTGTATATGGATGACTCTAACAAATTTTTTTTTGGAAAGACACATATGAAACTATTAACCATGTCTGCCTTAAAACAGGATATGAATGGTTACTCCATCAAGGGAGATAAGAAATGCAGGAGGAGGGACGCCTGGGTGTCTCAGTTGGTTGAGTGTCTGTCTTAGGCCCAGGTCATGATCCTGGGTCCTGGGATCGAGTCCCACATCAGGCTCCCTGGTCAGTGGGGAGCCTGCTTCTCCCTCTGCCTGCCATTCCCCCGGCTTGTGCGCGCGCTTTCTCTGTCTCTCTGTTTCTCTCTCGGCTCTCTGACAAATAAATAAAATCTGAAAAAAAAAAAAGAAGAAAAAACAGAATGTCAAAAAAAAAAAGAAAGAAAAGAAAAGAAATGCAGGAGGAGGTCTTTGGATGGAAATCATGAGTCTGGCTTTTGACTGTTGAGTTTAAAGCACATTTGGGAAGAAGACAGAGAGGGGCTCCATGTAGACAGAAAGGCGCTGCTATTATCGATTTTATGTTCTCAAGTACTATTTGAACTTTTTATTATGTGCATGTACTACTTTTGTGTTATAATAGATTTTAAATAAAATTACATTAAGGCAATAATTGAGAAGCTGGCCCAGGGCCACACGTGAGAAACATTGAATTGCTCGGCCAACAAGGGCTAGGCTAGGAGGTGTCCCTGGTCACATTGTTTCTCTGTTTTGTGAACTCCTTATGTCACTGCATATTGTTCATGAATGCCCTTAGGAAAATCCTCTGCAAGGCACCCACGATGTTCCCCCAGCACCACTAGCAGCCTCTGCAATCTTGCCCGAATGTACAGCCATGGCAAGAGTATGTTCTGAGCAACTTCCATTTCAGGCGATCCTCAAACATCCAAGTATTGTCTTGGCTAAAAACAAAATGAATCACTAATTTGGGCAACTGTGTGTGTGTGTGTGTGTGTGTGTGTGTGTGTGTGTGTGTGTGTCCCAAGGTGAGTGGCACAGCTTGATGATCGGAAGGAGCCCTGACCTGGGGACAAGGACACTTGGGCTCTTAACCCAGCACAGCAGTCACCCCAGCTGTGTCTCCACGCCGATCTCATGGCCTCTCTGGATCTCCCTCACTTGCCTCTAACATGAAGGAATCCAATTCAAATCACGCCCTTCAAAGATCCTCGCAGGTTAGACATTCTGGTTTTTCTACATTTCTTTCTAGACCCCAATGCTAGCCTTGGTCACATATTCTTCCATTTCTCTACTTTACCGCAGAGCCTCTGTAGGGCTGAGCAAACAGAGGGCTGGAGTGGATGGCACCCTGGGGTGGAGAGTTTGGGCTCAGAGTCAGTCCCATATCCTTGGGTTTGAACACCATTGCTGCTTCTCACCCACTGTGTGGCCTGGAATGAGCGAATTATCTTTTCTGAGCCTTGGTTTCTCCCTGTATAGAGTCCCTTCAAGGTGGTGATACAGATGAGGGATACTTCATCTCAGGGGCCTAGCACGTAATAGGTGCCGAATAAAAAGGGAAATTCTTATCATTGCACCAGAAAGTAATGGTAGGAGAGCACAGAGGCTATTCCCTCACCTCCTTCAAGGTTCTTCAAATGCCCTTCCTCCAGGCACCTGTGTTGCCACACCTTTGACTGTATGAGTCATGCTCTGTTGAAGTTGCCCATTGGTATCCCTAGCTCCCTCACTAATCTCTGAACTCCTTGGGGTCCTGGATTATGACTTGCACCCCCTAATCCCCAGGACTTGGCATGGTGCCTGGCCCTGAGAACTGCTCTCCATATCTTTGTCAAGTGAGTGTACCCACGTATAAGTCTGTGAGGACTGCAAGCTTTGGAGGGTAGTTTGGTCTCTGGCCCAAACTTTTGTCTGGCCCACCTGTCCTAGCTCTGATTGAGCTAACCTGTCTTGTACAGATGGGGGCAAGGAGGGCTCTCTGGGCAAACCGATAGAAGCACCAGGAAGAAGGCTCGTTTTTAATTCATTGCAGCCTCTTTTATCAGTGACAGCAGGGGCCACAGTCAGCATCACAGAATTACTCTAATTGCCTCTGAGAACTCTCCGCACTTCACATGTTCTAGGAGGGCCCTCTCAGCAGGCCCCAGAAGCCCTGATGACTCCCTCCCGTCCTCGCCAATGAGCTCCTCTGGGGCTCCCATCAGTCAAATTCAAGCACCTCTTTCCCACAGCCTGCCCTGCTCCTGAATTTTCTGTTTTGGTGAATAGTACAGCTACATTCCTGGACACCCCAGCCAGGAATGAGCCTGGAGTCTACCCTCCACCCTGGGTATCAAGGGCCCATCCTGTGCCCCAGGCCCCTGCTCCAGCCCTGTCCTCTCTTAGCTGGGCTGCTGTGGCCTTGTCTGCTAAATGTGCAGCCCCTACAGCCCACTTCTCCAGCTCCCTCTTCCTAGAGCTCCTTTGCCCCTGGCCTCGCTCCTCTGGCCAACTTCAATCATCCTTCCAGCTTAGGCGGGACTTCCGCAGGAAGCCTTCCATGCACTCCATCATCCCCCTTGGGTTCACCGTCCCACTCTGTGTCCCTGGACCCCCATATTGGATCATCTTGTTGTGTGCTGCTGGTTCTCTCTCTCTAGCTTGGACTGAGAGGTCTTTGAAGTCCTAGCTGCTGTGGGCCATCTCCCTCCCCCTGCCCAGCACCTGCTACAGGGCCTAACCCTTAGAATAAGCCTGGTCAGGGTTTGTTGGAATGGAATTAAACCCAGCACACTCATGGAGAAAGAGCCTAAGGAGAGAGACAGCTTTCTACAAAGAAAGGGGGGCTGTCAAATGCTGGGGGCATCTCCCGATGCCGGAGAGCATGAGACATAACCAGAGGCTACAGCCCCACTCAGACCATGGGTGAGCACCTGCTTGTGAGGACATTTGCTCCTCTGCTCCCCTGCTTTCTCACACCGACTGGCCACATCAAGCAGGCCTTGGATGGGGGCACTTTTCAGGGGCGTTGGCTCTCTGGGACCCAGACCCCACTTCCCAGATGGCATAACCATAACATAGGTTGCATGAGCCCCTCTTGGGTCTTCTCTGTCCTCACTGGCCAGTCCTTGGATGAAGCCCCTAGCTGGGGAGTCCTGCAGACACACACTGTCGGAGATGCTGGGGGGCTTGGCAATGACCCAGTCTCACCCTTCCTTGTCTAGACAAGGAACGAGCCCTGGAAAAGGACATGGCTGGAGGTCACAATCCAGAAGCTGACTGAGTAGAGACTAGACCTCAGGTCGCCTGACTACTTTGGTGCTTTTTCTGCTATAGTGCTGTCATTCCCTCCCCCCCAACTCTTCAGAAGTCCCTCCATCCCACCCTCTGGAGTACCCACCTCTGCCTGCCCACATTCTTTACCCTGGGGTGTAGGCATGGGAAGGGGATGGCAGGTATAGGAGAAGAACAGCTTGTGCATAGACCATCAGCTCCCCTGCATACCAGATTGCTGTGCAGCCCTGGGCACATAACCTAACCTCTCTGAGCTTCAGTTGTCTTCTCAGTAAAATGGGAGGTATAGACTCTCATGGGATTGTTCTGAGGAATCAGTGCATATGAAGAACGTCATTTGGTACCGGCTCAAAGTCAGTGCTTAATAAATGGAGTTTCCCTACACCCTAAGGGTCCTGACCCCTAGTTCATGCCCTTTTGAAAGCGTTCCGTCCAGGGCCAGCTGTAGATTGTTTATTCCTGGGGATGAGGAAGGAAGAAGGAAGAAGGAAGGAGGAAGGAGTTTAGCGGAGACCCGAGCTGGGCACAGATGAAAGGCGTGTATTTCTCTCGAGGCAGGAGGGCTGAGACCGGGCAGCGCCGCTGGCCGGGGAACCTTGGTGGGACCCGCAGCTTCTGGATTTTCGGACACTGGCGGAGTGAGACAGCCTGGCAAGCTGAGTACGGCCTGCAGCGCCCCCGCGTGCCCACAGCGAGAAGGCAACCTCCCAAACCACCACCGATGGTGTGCAGATGCGTGCCGCCAGGCTTCGTGCCCTGAAGGGAAAGCCGGGTCCAGCCAGCAGGCCCTGAGCCAGAGGCAGCCAGGTTCTGTATGAGGCAAGGGAGAGGCCTGAGACCCAGCCCTTTCCAGACTGTTCCTCAACAGCAGTCCTGCCACCACCTGCAATGGTCAGTCGCCGCCCAGCGTCTACCAAATTCTCGCCCGGATACCAGCGCGCACCAAGCCCCTGCTTGGCTCCTGCTCTGTTTTTCCCAGGCCTGACCAACAGGGCCAGAGAGCCAGAGAAGAGCTTTCACCGGCTTATCACAGCACCGCAGTGTGAACATCCAGAGCAAAAATGCCATTTTAATGTGTATCTTAATAAACTTGCAAATTGCTTGTGTTACCTTTTGTATGATTTTGAGTGCTGTTAGTGGGGAGACACTAGACAGCTGTTTCACATGTGTTAAGGTTTTACTGTAGAGATTTGGGGAGTGGGACCGAAGGATGGAATCCCAATTGGACCCCAGGCCTGACTGGGGTTCAGAGCAAAGACGCCCCACACTCCTGGGCCAGCCCAGCCCATCACTCTGTACCGAGGATATATTCACTGGTGGCTTTCCCCATGGACCCTGACCGCAGGGGACAGGAACCGGATCATTAATCTTTGTGTCGGTGACTCCCTCCTAGAAGGCACAGGTGAATGTCTGGCAAATCACAGGGGAAAATGCAAATGAGATCTGGTGAGGTTGGGACCAGGGTGGCAGCACGGGGAAAGGCAAGCAGAGGTGCGGCTCAGTAGTAAGCCCAGAGGGGCCCTCGTCGAAAACACCTCTGAGCTCTCCTGGTAGGACACTAAAGCTCTGTAGCCATCGATACACGAGGGCCCTGGATTTGCTGGTTTCTCAGGAAACAGCACTTGACTGGGAGGCTGAGCGCGGCATGGGGTGCCCGGCAGGACAGAAGGGAGGGCGGGGGCATGAGGTTCCGCAAAGGTGTCTTCCACAGAAGATGTGATGACTTAGCTCTGTCATCAGACACGCCTGGGGTCCCATCCACCCTCTGCCTCTACTGGCAGTGACCTTGAACCCACAGATTCTCAATTGGACGATGGTTTCAGGAGTCTTTCTCTTGCAGGCTTTTTTTTTTTTTTTAAATTCAAGTATGGTTGACACAAAATGTCTCGTTAGTTTCATGGGTACAACATAACGATTGGACTAGTCTATAACACTATGCTATGATCACAAGTGTGGCTACCATCTGTCACCATACAACTCTATCCCAGTGCTACGGACTGTGTTCCTAATGCTGTACCATTCATCTCCGTGACTTTGTCTTTCGGTAAGCGGAAGCCTGTACCTCCTATCCCCCTTCACCCATTTTGCCCTTCTCATCCCCCCACTACAACCATTAACTTGTTTTGTGTATTTAGGGTCTGTCTCTTGCAGTAAGAATGAGACAATGGGTGCGTGGCGCAGGGTAAGCCCTCAGTGGGTGGCTGCTTGACTACCCCAAACATTTCCAATAGAGGCACTACTGCAGCCCTTCCCTCCCCACCCCAGAGTCGAATCCTTCCCCGTTCCTTCCCCCGCCGCTCAGGTGGTGACCTTGGTTCCTGCCTTTTGAGAACACAAAAATAATCAAATGAGAACTCCACCTATCCTTCATCTTCCTACCACCAAATGCACCGGCGTCTGCATATTCATAGTTTCACCTTTCTTCCTGTTACCATGGAGGAGCTATTCTGCTCCCACCAATTGCTCAGAACCCCTCTGACCTCTAGCCCTTGTAAGGACTTCGCTGCTGAAATTATGCCCTCTCTCCTGACTTATGAATTTCCCCCTCCCTCCTCGGCCATTCCCATGAACATACAAACAGGACTGACTATCTCCTGTTATGAAATATGAAGTCCTCCCTTGCACCCCCCATCTCCCTCCAGCTGCAGCCCCATTTCTCTTCACAGCCCGTGCAGCATACACGTTTTCTGGACCCCATGCTTCTCGTCCTCCAAGGGGCCTGTGCTCCTGGACACACAACACACGGCGGCACACAGAGGGACCAGGACTGAAAGTCTGAGCCCAGGACGGGGAAGATTCTGGATTCTTTGATGATACATATTGTACTTTTATTTTTACTTTAAATAACAACCTCTTTTCTGCTTATAAATATATACTCATGGTAAACACCCCCCAACTCACGGAAAAATATAAAAAAATGAAATAAAGGCCAATGATAAAATCAATAAAAAATAAAATGAAATCAAGCATAATCCTGCTAAATAGAGGCATTTTGGTGTGTTTCTTTCCATTTTTTTTCCTCGAAACATATACATTTAAAAATTATATATTACATGTATATATATCTTACATACATGAACATACATGATATATATACGTGTGTCTCATGCACTGTGCAGAATAATGGCAGTCCACCAAGACAAACACAGTTCCTGCCCACAGAGCAGAGAAAGGCAATGAACAGTTCGAAACTATGTTGAGCCCCATCTTGCTGGCCGGATCCAGGCGTGTGGGACTCAGAGGAAAGGAGGTGAGAGGAAAGGCGCAGGGGAAGGAGGGATGAATGGCCATAGCTCTTCTGACCAACACCAAGGATTTTTTTTAATTGCCAATTTGACATGCAAATAAATGATCTCACTTTTTTTGCATTTCTTTTATTGAAGGTAAAGATGAACTCAAAAAACAAATGTTTATGGGCTTATGGTCTCTCTTTCGTGAATTGATGGTTTATATTCCTGAACTTGATCTTATTCACCTCTGATTACTCTGCCACAAGGGGAACTGAAGAATGTTTAAATGAACAAATGAGTTCTGATCCTCTCCTCAGCCCCAAAGACTTAGAGCATCTCTATCAGGGGAGTGTTTGCATATGATTTTGATACAGATTCCTATGTTGCAACAATACACATTTTCTGAAAGCTTTTTGAGTCCAGCATGGTGCCAAGGAAAAAGTATTCGGAGCTAGAAGACCTGGAGGTGAGTTTTAACGAACAAAGAAAAGTTATTTTACTTCTCCCAGCCTCAGTTTTTCCATCTATAAAAAGGAGATAATAAGGAAACATTCCACTCAGTACTGTTGCAAAGAATAAATAAAGTCATGGGTAACCAGCACAAAAACAGAATGCATCTGGCATGGCTCATACCACACAGCCAGCCCTCAGAAGATCTTGGATTCTGTGCTGATTTTTCTTTCCTTACATGGATGGGCTATCAGGAGGAAGAGAAAGTAAAGCGTTCTCTGGAGTGAGAACCCTCAGAAGAGGTTTCCTACAGGAAGTACAATGTGAACTGGGCCATAAAGGGTGGAAAGAATTCTGGCGTGGTGGATGGAAGAAGGGAAGATATTCTGGGTGTGGAGACATGGTTAAAATGGAAGCTTGGACTCAAGCTGTCCTACTAAATGCTGCTGTAATTCAGTTCCCAGTATGTGCCAAGAGCACAGCAGTTAATCCGTACGAAGCAGTGTATTATTTCTATTTTTATCATCATTGTCCTCCCCCCCCCCTTTCCCGATGGGGAAGCAGAAACTCAGAGAGGTTATGTGACTTCCCCAAAGCCACACAATTGGTCATTGGTGCTGGAATTTGAATCTTATCCCAAATCCCATACTCTTTTCCCCAAAACATCTCCAGCAGGCACAGAGGGGCTCCTAGGTCTCCAACTTCAAGAAAGAGCCTGCCCTTGAGCTGCGGAAGCACAAAGGCACCTCTGCTTCTGGGTCAAGGCCACACACTTCCAGGGCAGCCCAACCAGGGACTGAATGGGGCCAGGGGAGGATCTAGGGCCTGGCCATTGCCTTCCAGCACCCGGCGGCTCTGGGGGGCAGTCTTCACTCCACATCTCCCCGTAGAGTCGTGAGGGCATGCCTGTCTGAGGCTCTTGTGTCCCATCCTGCTCCTGCCACCTTTTGTCTTTCACAGGCCTGAGCCCCAGTAAACCTCTCCACTGCCAGCTCCATCTGTGTGTGGCCCTGAATGCCCATCCTAGTGTGTCCTCCCCCGCAGCCTGGTGCGGATGGGACATCCCTGAGAAAACCTACCTGTGGGGGCAAGGAGAAGACCGTGGAGGGTCTTGAAGGATCGTAGTAATGAACACTGAGCTTCCACCAAGTGCCAGGCACCATGTTAAGTGATTTCTTTTGACTTAAGATTTCAATTAACCCTCATAAGAACTCTGAGAGGGAGCAATTGTTACTGTATTTTATAGACAAGGAACCCAGAGAGTTTCAACACCTCGATTGTCCAGGTAAAAGCCTGTTATGGGGTAATCTGGCTCCAAACCCTGTGCTCTCAGCCGCATCTCTCTGGCTGGATGCCAGAGGCTCTCTGGGCTTGCCCTGCTGGGCAGGAAGTGATAGGGGGTTTGTGCCCAGCAGGTTCTTGGAGGGCCTGCCATCTCTGTCCTACTCAGCCAGGCTTGGCCCCTGCTGGTGTCTGTCCTGCAGGCCACAGCCAGGGGAAGGGGAAGCAGGAGGAAGGAGAACTACTTCAAGTGAACACCAGGGTCTCACAGAGGTTAAGAGGTCATGTGGAACATTCCTCTGCGCCAGCCCCACCCCAGTCTGCTCTCCAGCAGTTGAATATGCTGTCATGCTAATTTTTACCCAGTTCCTCTTCAGCCCCATAATCAGCCCCAGAACCAGTGTGCCCACACTGTGGCCACATGCTGTGCCCATCCCCCTTCTGCCTGTGGTTCTGGAAGGGGAGTTTTCTCAGCTTAGCTTGGCCTGAGAGCTTATGAGAGGAGCTGCCTGGCAGAGGTGCGGGGTCAGCAACTCTCCTCTGTCTCTTAATCTTACTGGTGTCAGACAGACCTGGGTTCAAACCCCTCTCTGCCTCTTACCAGCTGTGTGTCCTTAGTCAAGTTAATTTTTTAGGTGGTTATTGCTATATAACAAACCACACCCCAAACTTAGTGGCTTTAAGCCACAACCCACTGTGATTGCTCATGAGTTCATGGGTTGGTTGGACAGTTAGTTCCTCCTCTGTGGGCCAGGCTTGACCAGCCTTCGCCGAACTCCCTACTGGGACTGTGGCCAGCTGGAAGCTGGCTGATGAAGGATGGCCTCAGCTGGGGTAACTAGACCCTGCTGCACAGGCTTACTCATCCCCCAGTGGGCTAGCATGGACTAGTGTTCATAATGTGCCAGGAATGCCCAGAGAGTGAACGAGCAGCACGCCCAGCCTCCGATGATAGGCTGCGAAGTCACATTGCAAAGGCCACGGATATAAGGATGATGAACTGGAGCCACATACCTCATCACTGAACCTCACTGCAACTCTGGTGGCCCATTTATAGGATGGGAATACTACCACGTATCATGTGATGCTCCAGTGTTCCCTGTCCTTTTAGGGGATGGCCACTCAGGGGCTGCCACAAGAGCAGGCACAGGAGAGGTGCAGGAAAACAAAGTTCATTAAACTCACAGGTCCTAGAGAGACAGAGTCACTGTAGGCCGAGAGGGGGGGACCACGTGGGAAGAGCACCAAGGGACCAGCCTCAGCCATGCACGTGGGGAGCCGAGAGACAGCGAGGAACCTGTGGGTGAGGGCCTTTACTGTGGGGCAGGGCGGATACACAGGCACAGGGCATGAAGGGACTTCCTTGGTGCCCTTCGGTGTTTGACCAGCACTAGGTCACAGTCATGGGAGGAAAGAGGGGGAGCTGGTGGCAGGGGCCCACCTTACCACCCTGATACACCTGGTTCCTTGGACTGGGTGCCCACAGCGTGTTTGTGGGGGGTGTTGAGGCAGCAGGAAGAGACGAACTTTTAAAATTTATGATACACCTAGTACACCATGGGCTCCATGAATTTGTTTTGAGAGTTAACCTTATAAAATATAAAAAACAGAGGAGATTCACCGTTGGAGGAAACCATCCCTTCGTATCTGGGAAACTGATACTGAGTTACAATAATTAGAGTGATGCACCAGAACGTGCCCTCCAGCTGCGGGAAGATTATGACCGTCCCAGTGCAGAAAAGTGGAGGGCTCTGCTTGGCATTCCTTCCTTCCTTCCTTCATTTATTCAGGGAATCAATCAGAAAACAGCACGAGCCCGTTGTGTGATGTGTGGGAGATACTGGATGTAAAATAGAGAGGAAACGGAGCATCAAGATCATGGGAGGGGTGTGTGGGGACTTCCTTGCAAGTTAGGTGATGAGTGTGGCCCACTGCCTTGGGGAACGAGGAGCCATTGAAGGCTTTAGGCAGGGATCAGTATGGTGGTTTCCTTGTCATTTCTCAACATCTCTCAGGCAGCTGCCTGGAGAATGAAGAGGTGGTTGGTGCTGTACAGTGCAGGGAAGAGACTAATTAGAAGATGTTCAGAGAGAGGGAGAGCGAGACACAAAGACAGAGCATGCACACGAGTGTGCACTCAGAAAGTACAGAACACAGGGGAAGCCTGAAAAGGGAGGGGGGAGCCAAGTTGCTCAGAACATGAGCTGCTCTACCTTCTTGGTTTAATTCGGTCATTCATTAAATACATGTTTATTGAGCCTCTACGTGGGTGAATAAAACAGACAACACTCCTTTCATTTATGGAGCTCACATCCTAAGAAAACGAATTTTCATGCTTAAAGGCATAGTTCCTATTTCCCATGCAACATGGTGTCAACTACGCGCCCACCTCCCCATTTGTTGGCCAACAACTCCAGTGCCGGGCTCAAGGGGAAGGGATGGTCACACCCGCCCCGTTTTGACTACAGGCACTCTTCACTTTCCACATCGCATTTGGGCCCCCCTCTAGCCCACCCTCCCCCTTAAGTTGAGAGGGGGACAGTGGAACTGTCCCCCTGTGAGAACTCAGTGAAATGTGCCCATCGAGTGGGCTCATCAATAAGGGACGGGACGTATGAACAACGGATTTCAGCCACAGCCAAAGACATTACCAGGTAGTGCTTTGAGCTTTATTAGTGACCCTGCCCCAGAGGGACCCCTCAGAGAGTGCTGGCCCTCCCCAGGGGAGTTGAGCCGCCTTGTCTGCACTTTGGGCACAGCGCCACAGACGGGCTGTGGGGGGTTCATCTGCATTCCACACCCGCGTCCTCACTGTGGTTGCAGTTGTGAGAGCCCCAGCTGCTCTTTTGGCAGTACCAGAGGCTCAACTCTGTCCCTCGACAGGCAACATCGTCCAGCCAGATCTCCCCTTGGCCTGGATATAGGGAAAGCAGGGAGAAAGAGGAGAGCAGGGTTAGGGCCAAACTTGCATTTGGGGTAGACTGCCAATTTCCCTCGCCTCCACCGGGGCCCAAGGTGCTGATGGCCAGTCTACTCTCCTGCCATGATTCTGCCTCCCTTCTTCTTTCTGCCCTTTAACAAAAGTCTCATCCAAAGATTAGATGAGGTAGGTTAAGATATATAATCTATTTTATATTATTAATACTTAATCTGTGCACTGTTTGAAATTTCCTCCTGGGGGCCTCCCAGTGTTTGTCTTTCCTGCTTATTCCCTGCTGCTGTACCCACCTTCCTCAAATGCCCTTTGAACCAGGCCGTCCTCTGGCTCGAAAGCATTCCCACATTCCTCCAAATCCCTTCCTTCTGTTATAATTGATTTCAGATCAACAGCACAGGGGAAAACAGCAGGATGACAGATCGTCCCGACTTACGATGGTTTGATTTATGATATTCCAAGTTTACGATGGTGCAATCATACTTGGAATTTTGAATTGTGATCTTTTCCCAGGCTAGGGATATGTGGGACGATGCTCTCTTGTGATGCTGGGCAGAAGAAGCTCCCAGTCAGCCAGGTGATCACAAGAGCAAACAACCCGTACACGGTACACGTACAACCATTCTGTACCCAGACCGCCATGCTGTTTGTCACTTTCAGTACAGTATTGAGTCAATGACATGGGCTGGTTGACACTTTATTATAAGTAGGTTTCGTGTTAGGTGATTTTGCTTAACTGTGGGCTAGTGTCGATGTTCTGAGCACCCTTAAGGTAGAGGAGGCTAAGCTGGGATGTTTGGTAGGTGAGGGGTATTAGATGCATTTTCAACACAATGTTTTCAAATTACTACACGGTTATTGAGATGTAAACTCATAGTAAATCCAGAAAGACCTGTATTTGGCTACAGTAATTTATACTTTTACACACAGTTTACAGTGTAGCAATCTATGTAAGTGTAATCTATATGAGGAAAATATATACTTTAAAGGAGTTTTACAATCCAACTGGAACTCAGGTTAAAAAAACAGGTAGGCACTGTAAGGTGGAGTAAAGGCAGAGAGTGCTTAGGGGTGGGGGCAGGAGAAGGCGGCCTAGTGTCCCTGCCAGGTCAGCTCTTGTGGCCAAAGAAACAGTCTCAACCCGGGGATTTAACTACTTTTTTGAAAGTTTGAACCTTTTGCTGAAAGATATAGGCCGTCCTGGTGTCTAGTTTCCAGATAGCTCAGATGAGCACCTGTGTTTGCCTACCCTGCAACTTTTCTGTTCTTCCAGGATTGGCACCTCGCTGTCTTTCAGAGAGCCACGGCTCACAGATACCCTTGGCCAATGGAGCAGAATGGCTTCGCAAGCTGCACAGTGACCCATGCCAGGTCAGCCAGAGCCCCAGCCCAGCCTTTGCTGTCCAGGTCTTTTTTGTCCTGGGACGGCCAGCCTGGAAGGATGGCAGCCCGGGGCACTGAGCAACAGGACTTTTCAGTTTCTTAAACCAATCCTTTGTTTTTAACCCAAACTCACTGAGTCCTTGCAACCAAAGGGAAAGCCTCCAGGAAAGTGGCTGAGGACCCACTCACCAGGTATCATTCCGGTAAGGGCGGTTCCCCTGGAGTAGCCCAGCATGCGGCAGAAGACAGTGGCATCTGAATCGTCCCAGCTGTCATCACAGATTGTCCCCCAGACACCGTTATAGTAAACCTCAGCCCGGCCTCGGTTCCTAGTGCCGATAATCCGGACGCTCTCCATCGAAGCCCTTTCACCTGGGTGACAGACATCCGTGGGACAGGTGAAGAGAGCAGTCTAGGGCTTTGTGTGCATGCAGGCTCTGCCTTTTCACTGTTGGAAGTTCTCTTATTCCAGGGCAGGGGGAGTCCCCCTGCTTGGCTGTCACCAGAGCCAGGAACATTCTGCGTGTGGCAGCAATGCAACCCAGTGAGTAGCCTCCATCCAGCTGCGGCTGGTCCCGCATAGCCAGCCTGCCGCATCTTGCCTTGTCTTGTGGGGAGAAGAAGAGGAAAAGCAGAAGGGAAAATGGAGGGAGGGAAAGAAAGGAGGGAGGGAGAAGGGGAAGGAGGGCAGGGAGGGAGGGCGGGAGGGAACAAGAGAGAAAGAGAAGGAAGGGGGGAGGGGAGAGGGGATGGGAGCTAAACAGTTGTGCTGTGGCTCTCTGTCGTCAGTCCTGGGCAGGCTTAGTCAAAGGATGAGTCTGTTAGCTTTTCCCAAAATGAGGGATTTCTCTGACAACCAGGGTCTCTCCCCCGCCACACCTACAGTTTTCAAGTACAGAGTTCCCTTGAAGGCACACATTAAAGAGAATAGAAATAATAATTACCTTTTTGACCTTTTTCTCCCTGTAGTCCCTTCGCTCCAGAAGATCCTGTCACAAGGGGAAAAAACAAAAAAAGAACCCTCACAATTTAAAGGAAACCAAGCCAGGCTGCCTTCACCCTTCTTTGCCAGCAGTGGGGAGGTGGGTGGGGGTGGGGAGGTCAGATTCTCCCCTCCAGCTTTGCCCGTGACCTGGCAGGATGGGGACTGGATGTACCATGAGCACTACTGGTTGAGCAGGACGAATGAGGCCAGCCCTAGAGCAGGAAGGCTTTAAGCTAGATCAGTGAGGAGCAGTGAACAGGTGAGAGACGGGGAGAGGGAAGCATCTCGTTTGTGGAAAGCTCTGGTGGCCAGGGCACAGCTGGGCTTCACACAAGCACACGTTCGCATGTCTGCCCCTCTGGATGCCCAGGCCGTGCCTCGCTCACTTCCGTGTGCTCGGGGCTGAGGGCAATCCCAGCACAGAACTTGTCCGGGGAGCCAATAAACCTCAACCCCTCTGGTTCCGCAAACTCCCAAACCCCTTACCACAGGGCCACTTCTTAGAACCAACAAATCACAGCCTGAGGCCTTACCTTTCACTCCTGGCTCTCCCTTTTGGCCTTTCAGTCCAGGCGCACCCGAGAGGCCTACCAGGCCCTGTGTCCCCTTTTCTCCCTTCATGCCCGCAGGGCCTGGAGAGGAGAGAGACCGCTTTCGTCCGATGTTCTGCTCTGTTTTCCAAGGGGGACCAAGGGCCTTGGTCTTTAATGACTGGCTTGTCCTTGACCAGCACGTTCCCCACCCTCATGAATGGGCTGCTTGGACATTCAGCCTGTGCCCTTGGTCCACCCGTGCAAGGTGGTGAGGGTGGGGGTGCTGGGTACTGCTCTGATCTCCCCACTGACTCTCACATGAATGCTGGTTGACAACACACAGGTAAAAACAGCTCACAGGATTCCGGAGGTTGTTGGTCCTCATCAGACCATGTAATTGTGTGGAAGTTCTGGCCTTTTGTGGGAGAACTTGCTAGAATGTTTCTAGGCCTCGAGATCTCCTTTAGGAAGTTCAAATAGGAACCGGATATCCGACTCAGGAGGAAGAAAGACAGTTCAAGAAATGTGTCTGAGAAGTTTCACGCTGGCACACATCAGGGCAGGGCTGTGGAGACTAGAAGTGCTCTGTGGGAACCACTGCCCTCGGAGATGGACCCCAGGCAGGGGCTTGGAAAACTGAAGTGATCATAACAGGCCAGCGGCAAGCAGCAGGAGGAGGACGGGAGGAGTTTCAGGGGATGGAGGACGGAGATGGACCAATGCAGGCATGGGGAGGCAGATCGAGGCCTTGCAGCCTGGGACCTGGGACCTGGAGGGGAAGGCTGCCCAGCTCCACGGAAGCTGCACGGCCTGAAGCCACCAGCTGACCGCTGGCTCTCCAGCCCCTTCTTCCCCCTTCTCCACCCTCAGCTCGGCCCCTCCCTCTACTGCCTCAGGTCTCTGAGTTCTGTCCCTCTCCAGGCTTTCAGGGATGACTCTGAGGCTTGAGGGACAGAGGCCTGGAGTCTTAGCCTCACACAGGCGTGGGCCCCGACCGCGTTGGGGGAAGGTTACTGCCGCATGTTCCAAGTCAACAAGATCTGCCCTCCGAGCACGAGCCTTTCCAGACATCATTCTGAGAAATTAAAATGAAGCCGGCCCTTTACCTGGAACTCCCGATTCTCCCTTTGTTCCTTTCTGTCCTTGAAGTCCTAAGATCGAAATACAAGAAGGGGGGGGAAGATAATAAAACTTAGATATTAGACACTTTTAATCCTAGACAACCTCTACCTTTTGTCTGATTAATGCAGACGGAAAGATACATTGGTTCTCCACGATTGTTTAAAGCCTCCTTAGCAGAGCATAAAAGGAGACAGACCGCAGATAAATGGGGACATGTGTTGGGGCGAAGTAGAAAGGTAGCGGATGAAAGTCGGAGTTAGACAGACAGACGGACTCTGGATTTACTGGCTGGCCTTCTTTGTCCGATGATAGCCTGACTCGGTATATAAATTGAATCCCATTCCTTCCTGCCTGCATTTTATTGGAAAAGAAGTGAGATATTGAAAATAAAGTCATCTTTATTTCCAGAAGACTGTGGAGGGGACCCCTTGGCCCCCAGGAGTGTCGGGCGGCCCTCACCCACAGCAGAGGCTCCATAGCATCTGTTGGCTCAGGATTTGTGTGGCTAGGCCAGAAGCCCCAGGAGCTCAGAGCCGCTACTGCAGACCTGGTCACCAGAAAAGCAGGACGCCCTGAAAGGATCTGAGAGGGCAACTAGTTCAGCCCCTCATGTGAGGCATGGGACAGAACTGAGCCTCAGTGTGCTGCTTCCAAGAACGGAAGGCACCTCAGAGGTCAGACCCTGGCAGGCAAACCCCAGCCCACCGCGGGCCGTTTGCACCTGCTCCGGTCCCTCTTTTAGAATGCCTCACACCTTCTGTCCCCTGGAGAACTCAGATCTAGCCTGGAAGACCTGCTAAGATGTCCCAGGTCACTTGACTGCGAAGCCTTCTCTGGCCTCGCCTGTGGGTGGCGTCCTCCAGCAAGGTGGCCGGAGTCAGCGGGCCTGGGCTGGCATCTGCCTCTGTGACCTTGAGCAAGGTGCTGCCCTCCGGGGGCCTCACTTTCCTGCTCTGAGTCTCCTGGCCGCCTCGGGAGTGGTCGTGGGACTGAAATGTCTTCTGCGTCATGCACCGAGCCTCGTGTCTGGCCCGTGCTCAGTAAATGCTGCCACAGAGACCCCACGGCCCCCATGTGCGTGCGTCTGTCTCCCCTCCAGGCGGAGCACCTCGGACCCTGGCCCACACGAGCTCCAGGTTCGATGCCCAACAAGCCCCCTAATTGTTTGCTGGTGACCTGAGGTGGCCCAGCAGAGACAGCACAAGTTTCCTCTGCTGATCGTCCTCTGAATTGCATGTATCAAGACCAGAGAGCAGCAACCACACTCAGAAATCTGTCTTTGGCTGTTAGTAAATAGAGAAACGGTCCGTACCTTGACCCTTGGCCCTCTGTCTGCTGCCTAGAGAGCACCATATTGCAGAAATCTCTACCTTAAGAGTCTGTCCCTGGAAACCAGGTTCAGGGACCCCAAACCCTGTGACCTCCCTTTATTGTCCCCTCCCAAAGCGGTGCCCATCTCCAGCTGTCCCCAAAGCACCAAATGACAGGCACAGCCTGTTCAGACAGGAATCATAGGGACTCCCCTATTCGCTAGGTGCATGGTCCCCATGGTCTGATCTTCACCCCCAACTCTTTTTCACAGCCTCCTTCCCAGCCCCTCCCTCCCGGGGAATCAGCTGAGCCAGGCACGCTGCTAGGGGCTTTATACACACCCTCATTCCACCTTTCAGCTGCCCTGCAAGGTAGTGCCATTTCCCTTTATACACAAGAGCAGGAAGTCCACAGTCACAGATGCTATGTGATTTATACAAAGTCACACAGGGGCGGAGTGATGAAGTTGGGTTGTAATCCAGGTTTGGCCTCCCACCGAGTGCTATAGCTCCCTATGTCCCATTAGCATGGCAGCTCACACCCTCCTGGAGTTTCCATTCGGGCTGTTTCCACCTGGTTCCAAAGACACTCCCAGCCCCCCTTGGGCCAACCCTCTCCCCTAAATGAATAGTGGAACTAGGGGTGCATCAGAATCTCCTGCACTGGGCTAGTGGCTTGTCAGTCTCCACCCCAGAGTTTCCGAGTCAGTGGATCTGAGATGCTGCATTTCTGACAGGTTCCCAGGTGATGTTGATGCTGCTGGTCCGCAGACCAGGTTTTGAGTAGCCCTGCCCTAAACAAACCTCACTGACGCTTTAAGGACCAGCTCCCAGCTCACCTTCTTCCAGCAGCTTCCTGTCTCTGAGGCAAACAAACGCTGGTTTCTCCTCTAAACCACAGCTAACTGGGTTTTTTTGGGTATCGCACACATATCAAGCTGAAGGGACCCAAAATATTTATTTGCAAGGTATTTATTTAGAGAAATTATTTTCTGCCGAGGAAACTGTTTCGTTAGAAATCACATGTCTCCTTATTGTTTAGTGTTCAGCTGGTGTTTTGCCTAAAATCTTAGAATGTTCCTGCTCTGAGGGGAAATTGCCAGTTTCAAACCCAGAGTGCTGTCAAGCTAGTAGGGACCTGGATATTATTCTAGACTATTCCTCACATTCCACAGAGGAGGAAACTCAGGCCCGGGGCAAGTTGGGGAGCAGGTCTTCCAGCTCTGATTGAACGTAGAAATTTCCAGTACGTTAGGAAACTCCTTAAGTAGCATCTTGACATACAGGCTAAGTGCAGCCTGACAAAGTAAGGATGCGTTTAATAACTGACAGACCGCTATGTGGCAAGAAGTAAGATGGCGGGTTGGGGACCAAAACTGGGACGGGTGTAAACTTTTGCAGATATCTCTGAGACATTTAGAGGAAAATCAGGACAGGTTTTATAAATGGCAACTTCGAAATGTAAGTTGGTAGAACTTCATAAATTCTTGGACGAACTCAGTATTTCGATATGGGGACTGGAATGAACTGAGAAATTATATTCACAATATAGGGCTTAACTGCTATTATGAATTACTCACTGTTGCTTACCTTCAAAGTAAAATGTCTTCAAATACAGATGAGAAAATGGATTTCAGGTTATTTGCATTTTGGCTTTGCCTCAAGAGGAAAATAAAAGGACATAGAAAATGCAGATTCTTGTCGTATTTTAGACAGGAAGGCTGCCGAGATGCAGACCTTCTGATCAGATCGGTGCTTCGGAGCTTAAATGTTTTGGCTTCTTCTAACGTCACTTCCTGAGGTGGGATGGTAGAAAGCGAAATGCCAAGACCACAGAAGGAAGTGAGCCCTTCCTCATTGCCCAATAAGCTTTGAAATAGCTAAGGGATTTAGAGCTAAAATTAATTTTTGTGGGGTTTCTTGTTTCTTGCAGTCTTCCCCCCCTCCCAAATCAAGTACTTTTGTAATCCTTTGAAAAATCAAAGGTTAGAAAAAAACTAAGTTTTGGGGGGTTGATAAAATGCTGTTTTGTGAATGGTGAAGGAAATGACCCCTGGGGAAAGTTCTGCTGAGTGATAGTGCCCTACGTAATACGTCGCAGTTTGTCTTCCCAACAGAACGAAAAAATTTTCCTTGTCACCATCTTTAATCTGAGATGGCTGCTTTCTCTCAGGAGGTGTCAGCACAGGGAGACGTTCCACCTGAATGGGCTGGGGTATGGTAAGTGACCGTCCACAACAGAAGGATTTGGTGACTAAGCCAGGATTAACCCGTCTGCTGTGGAACGGGAAATGCAGGCGATTCTGACTTCTCTAGAATAACTTCTCTATGTTATTCTATACAACACAATCTGGAGAAGCAAACTTTGGGATCTGATTTTGGGATTAAGATTCAGAGTATATTAACTGTGAGACCCTGAGGACAGGGTTCACCTTCGGGGAGTGTTTGCTGCCTCAGCTGTGAGGTAGTGGTGATGAAACTCAGGGGTGCAGACAGATGAGCTAAGATCATAGGAATAAATCCCAAACTCAGCGCCTGACCCAGAGGCATTGTTAATCATAAACAGACTTCTTTTTTTTTTTAATAATTAATGCATGATAATGGGATCTGGCTGTTAACCTAGGTCAAGCCAAGGCACTATAATTTCTCTGTTTTCATCCAGGGAGGCTAGATAATCTCTTGAGAGATTAACGATTTTATTTACAAAATAGGAAATACATTGGTTTGAAAAACTGGCTTAATACAATCAAATCTGGATAAACACCATGCTACCTCTAGTTTGGGGAATACCAATGTCCTGACATGGAAAAGTATGCATTATCTTCCATGATCACCACCCATCCTTCCTTTTCCCACTTGAGAAATCTAGCCTCTCCAAGAGTTCATAAACCTCTGACTTCGGGATGATATCTAAACCTGCCTGTGTGCAGCCAGATTATGGACCTGTGGGAATTCCCTCTTGTGAGGGGACCATTAGCTACGAGATCGAGACAAGCATTTGGATTTGTGTGGGAAAGCTATGCAATTTTACAGAAGTTGTAATCATCACATGCTCCAAATTCAAAATGTAATCACCATGTTTACTTGGGTAGCCGGAATTAAGGCATAACCATTAGAATTTACCTGGTTGGTATTCACTACTAGGCCTGATTGATGGAGATTCCCCCAAAAAGGTGCTCAACAAATATATGGGAACTTGATAATGGGGTTAAAACGATCCCTGGGCTGTGGGCCAAAGGTCCCTGTGCTATAAGGGAGGTGGGTTTTGGGGTAAATAATGAAGAGCCATAACTGGGCCTGAGAACATCATGTTTCCTTCCCGGAATGGAAGGACCTGCTGTAGCCTCAGCTCAAATCCTTCCTGACTTGGGATGGAGAGAGAAGGTATCGTTCGTCAGAATGCCTGATGGGGGTAGGGGGTACTTTCAGGCTGCCTGGGGAGGGAGACAGCATGACAGATTGTAATGGATAAGGCCCCAGGCTTTGGGCCCGCCAGGCTAGTATTCCAGCCCTGGCTGTGCCTCCTCCTGGCTCCTGAAGTGTGGGCAAGTCACTGTGAAATAGCACTAACGAGAGTGCTTAGCCCACTGGGTTGTCATGGAAATGCTCATTATCAGGAGAGGCTCTAAGCATGGAGTACAGGGCAAAATCCCCTACCCTCTGACAGTGGGAGACACAGGCTGGGGGCCTGGGGAGTAGGCACAGTGTTCCTTGTGGATAAAATCATGTTTACCCCGATATCCTTGCTTAGTTAAGAACCATTAGTCTGGCAATGAGGGGAGGGTGGGGAAGGGTGGGGAGAGAGACTCATTGTTTATAACTGAGGGATGAAAGCTGTCATCACTATGAAGTCAAGCAGAAAACTCAGGGGTAGGGCAGCCTTGGGCCCTAAAGTCAGACCCTCTAAGATCTGGGACCAAGGAAGGTGAAAATATTTAAGATCAGGAGGCAGCCAACAAGTCAGGGACATCTGACCACCACACCCAGAAGGTGAAACCATGCTGGGTGCCTTCAGGGGGCATCTACATGGCATCAGGTAGCAGATCCCCGGCCTGCACTGACACACAGTCCATGAAAAAGAAATCCGCTCCGAGACTGGATGGGCTGGAAGGACAGCGGGTACTACAGTTCCTGTGCCATAGTTCCCAATAATCTTCAGGAAAACCCCAACGGCTGAAGGCCCAGAGTTCAGGGCCAGCCAGGACGTGGCCCCCACCCATCCCTCCAGCCAGAGCTCCTGACCCTCTCTCACATCCCAACCCTGGACACCAGGGACAGCAGCCTACAGAGCCATCCCTCATTCCTCCATGACTTTGCCTGCTCTGTTCCCTCTCTCTGGATTTCCCTCCCCCTCCTCCCCATGGCCAGGCTCCACTCATTTCACCAGACACAGCTCAAGCTGAGTCACTCCTGTGCTGCTCTGCCTTTTGCCACCCCTACCAGACAGGGCACACTGTGAGACTGAAGCATTTAGCTGAGTTAAGTCACATTGGTTTAAGGAACCAATCCATCCATCAGTCAACTGCTTGATCAATGAGGCCTGAGAGGACTTGCCCCTGGTGTGGGTCAGCACACAGCTCTGCATGAGGCCATCAGGCTGTCTAACACCTCATGACCTTCTGCTCTGGCAGACGAGGGGCTGCGGCAGACTGTTCACACCATCCTAGGCAGCTGCACAGCCCACTCCCCCGACCTTGCACTGTTACAACACCTCTGGGCTGCACTTGGATTTCTAAAGGGCATTCGGCCCTTCTCCATGCAACAGCCCATGACAGAGTGTGCCTGGCACAGTCCGGCAACCGTCTGTCTACCTGTCTCCTGCACTGATCTGTATGCGTGAGGGCAGGAAGCAGGTCTTATGCATCATGGTGCCCAGCACCCAACGCAGTGGTTCAGACTTTCTAGACCACTGCTCAGACTTACTTAGTGACTAGACAAAATTGGCGTAGAGGTTTATAAAGTAGACCACATTGGTTTGCTGGTTTATAACCTAGACTAAGTTGGCACAATGGTTTATAATGTAGACCAAGTTGACAGGAAGGTTTATACAGTAGGCCCAGTGAGTTTGGTTACTGTGGGTCCTCCCAGCCTGAGCCCCTTTGCGAGAATGTGCAAGAGGGGGTTTCTTGACCCCCTTGCCCAAATCCAGAGCCCTGACCCTTGGGGCCCCATTGCAGGTTAGCTGGAGAGAACAGAAACTACGTACACATCTGGGAGGCAGGCCAGGAGAAAATGTGAGCCAACTGCCCTTCTCTTCCCTTTAATGTGGTGGTTTGGTCGTAGCATTGGGGCCTTTCAGGGACCCTGGGCAGAGAGAGGACAGCCGTAGGGCTTTGAACTTGAAGAGCCAGCAGGCCTGGCAGAGGAAAGTGTCCTCCTTAATCAGGGTGCCTCGGGGACCAGAGCACAGGAGACCCTCTGCCTCCTTCTGGTGGGCCCACTGGGAGGCAGTCCTCCTCCCTGTATATCCCTGACACCCAGCACCCCGCCCACTCCCTACCCACACCCTCTGTTACCTGGGTCCCCCTTGCTTCCTTTCACGCCGTCGGCTCCGGGGCTCCCGGGTATCCCTGGTGGTCCTGTACAACAGATGCCCAGATGGCATGAGGGCTGGGCTCTGTGGATCTTCAGACATCACTCCCCATGCCCAGCGCAGCACCGGGGACCTCACCTGCTAGTCCAGGGGAACCAGTGCTGCCAGGCTCACCCTTGGCACCTGGGGATCCTGCTGCGCCAGGAGAGCCGGGAAGACCCTTCGCTCCAGGTTGTCCTGCAAGTGACAACTGCAAGGTTGGGTATGGTTGCCAGAGAGCCTGGCTGCCCCCCCATCAACACACCTCTCTTCTCAGCAGTGGCACGTGTACTTCCTACCACCGTATATCTTCCCTGGGCAGCTTTAATCATCTCCCTTTAGAAGCCATGAACAAGCTTAATCAGCAGGAGAAAAGTTACAGCCTGAGCAATTTGTTCATCTTGGCCATCACTCTGTAGTATCTGGGGCTTAGGGACCCGCCAGGCACCCTGGGTCATGAACGTGTACTCCACACCCCTGGGTGGCAGAGTGCCTCGAAACTTAACAGAATGCCAATCAAGCCCATTCCTCTCAGGCATGTCTGGGTTTTAGGAGACCCCAAGTGCTCTGCATTAACACTACAATGAAATAAAAGACATGCTCTGGACTTGACTTTGCCCAGGGACAGGGCAGCTCCAATGATATCTGGATTCCCAGCATTCTTACCTTGATCTCCTTTCATTCCAGGAATTCCAGCCACACCTGAAATGAAGAAGGACTTTTAGGGATTTTGTTCCCTTATAGCTCAGTCTGCCAGGGGGTAAGGGGATACCTACAGGCCAACAGACAGCCTCTTACCTGGGGGCCCTGGCTTCCCTGAGTCACCTTTACTCCCCTGGACTCCGGGAGGTCCCATGACCCCTGTGTCTCCTTTCATGCCCATGTCCCCCTTGCTTCCTGAAAAACGAAAGAGTCATGGTCAGGCACAGAAGGAGGGCAAACCCAGCTGCCAGGTCCCACTGACACGTGTCCTACCCAAATTCCAAACTCGAACTCCTTGAACTCCTCCTACCTGGTGCCCAGAAGTGGAAGATACAATAGCTGCCCTCAAGGAGCACACCACCTTGCCCCAGAGACAAGACGTGAACTTGTGAAAAATAGCCAGGGTCCCCCGTCCTGGCTGATGGGCAGACCCAGGCAGCCAGGCTTTCCGGACCCTGGTCAGCACACTGATCCCCTTGGGAGGGACCACAGCCCAGGCTTAGCCAGCACCTGCCTGGCTCATTTTTGTGTCTGCATTTGGGGAATTATCTTTCAAGCCTTCCAAACCGAAATCTGAATATTCCAGAAAGTCGATCCCAGATGCTGAGAAGGTGCGGCTGGGGGGAAGAACATTGCAGCAGCTCGGATTCCTGCCCGTGCTGCAGCCACAGCCTCTCCTGTGCCCAAGGTTTCAAATTTTCCACTTGTCATCAGCATTCCAGGCTCATCCCAGCCTGTCCTCTCCTCGGTCCTCCACTGGTCCCTCCTACTTTCTGCCACTGCTCGGCGCATATCAATCAAGGGAGTCTTGTGGCAGAGTAGGGCCTGGCAACCCCTTCCCAATCCATGGGTTTGGTTTTGGACCCGGCTACGCACCCCTGCTAGCCATGCCAGGCTGGGTCTGCTCAGGAGCAACCTGATGGCTTGCCTGCTGTTCTGGGAGCTAGTCGAAGCCCCACCCCAAGCAGCCCCTTCTGACCTGGGACAGGCTTAGCGTGGTGGAATTTGGTTAAAAGGCTCCATTCCATTATTTTTTTGATTGAGAAGGGGAGGACTCAAAGGGATACCAGCCTTTTCTCCAGTGAATCAGGAAAGGAGACAGAATGGTCTGAAGCAGAGGGAAAGAATCACCAGTCATGCAAAGCTTTCTGGGTCTAAGCTGGGGTTGATGTTAGGGGCAAGGTTTAGGAAGTAGATTCTTTCTGGTTTAGATACTTGAAGGATGATTATTCCTTGATGGGAAACAAAAGACCAAGAGAACTTGGTTACAGTCGAAATCTCTTATAGCCTCAGGGGCAAGCACCAACGAAGGTTGTTCTTGGTCATTCAGGGTGTCTGCTTTGGCAGAAAGGACAAATGGCATTTGTTAGAAGGGACTAGGAATTACTTCCCTAGAGGAATTTGTCAGAGCCGGATTGCTCCGGGCTGGCCAGTACCATCACATTATAGGAATTGCTCAGCTATACGAGGATTCTGGAGCATGGTCTGGGCCGGAGTCTGTGTGGCTGTGTGTGGCTGTGACTGCCATGTCTCCATCAGAGTGGACAGCCCTGGGAAGCCGGGCATTCTTAGTGAAACGACTATAGTCTGGCACCCAGAGAGGAACTCCAGCTGTGGCTGATGTCCGAACCTTCCCATCACAGCTAAAGGCGAAGTGAGGCAAACAGATGTGTCCCTGGGTCTTCACCAGCGGCATTACCCGTCCGCTACAAAGAGCACCAAACCTCAGTACTACCAGAGCAAGGCCCTCTTGGTTCGCAGTCCCTTCTGCCGGCCGGGGATCGGGGAACAGTGGGTGAAAGAGATCTTGTGATCTTGGAAGAGGAAATTTGGGGAAATGAGAAGTGGAAACCACTGCAGTTCCCCTTGCAGACTTGGCCACAGCGTTTCCAGGCCCGAGTGGGACTCGGAGTGTGGGCGCCATGCCCTGGTGCAGAGTCGCCCTGTGTCTGTGGCAGTGGGCGAGCGTGGGATGGGAAACAGGAGGGCGCAGACTCCACGGGCAAAGTCCCGGCTGTCATCCCCTCCTCTGGGGCTGGCAGGGCCACTTTGAGAAAGTCTGGGCCCCCCTTTTCTGTTGCAGAGAGAACTGCAGAAGGCCGCCTTTGGCAGCACCCTCAGAGGTCAACTGTCTAACCATCTGCTTGGTGCAAAGGTTTCCCTCAGTCCCGCCAAGGAGAATTTGGCAGCCCCTCCTCCGCCCCGCCCCCGCGGCAGCCGCTCCTGAGACCCGCGCATGCGTGCCCAGTTCAACTCTGTGCAGCCCTAATCCTAATGCCTTCTTTCTTCCTTACCTCGGCACAATTGGCTCTGCCGAAACCCTTGCTCATCGCTCCTCATTCTATTGCTGGGCACCCAGAGCGAGTCTGTTTTCTCTTCCACAAGTGCCTTTCTAGTGTTTGAGCATGGCTGACACATCCCCGTGAGGCCCTCTTCCTGAAGACAAGCACCCCAGGCTCTTATCATGTAAATATTCGTGTTTGCAGGCACAGAGCCACGCATCTTATGCCTTCCTTATTGGAGGTTGCTCCTATTATCCCCCTTTTACAGGTGAGTAAATTGAGGGTCAGAAAGGTGGAGTCATTTGCCGCAGGTCCCTGAGCCATATTAGGACCCTAGAACCGAAGTCCTTCCCTTTCTAACTTAAAGGATCACTAATACTACTGATACTAATGGTTATCATTTGTTTAGTGTTTAGCCATGTGGCACATAATTTGCAAACATGATCTCTAGCCTTTGTGACTGTCCTACAAGATATGCGTCATTTAATTATTATTATTTTAATTGCCATTCTTTTCTGAAATGAAGACACTGAATCTCAGCTGGCTAAGCAATGTGCCTAGAGATGCAAGTGAACAGGTGCAGAGCAGGGACGGCATATAAGCCCACTAGCTGGGTGCCTGGGTGGCTCAGCTGGTTGAGCGTCCAACTCTTGGTTTCGGCTCAGGGCAGAATCTCAGGATCGTGGGATTGAGCCCCACATCTGGCTCCGTGCTCAGAAGGGAGTCTGTTTGAGATTCTCTCTCTTCCTTCCCCCTCCCCCGCCGCATGTGCTCTCTCTCTCTTTTTCTCTCTCTAAAATAAATAAATCTTAAAAAACAAAAACAAAATAAGCCCACTAGCTGCACAGCCCTCATTCTCCCTACTACACCCCAGAACCACCCAAGGGGGCCTCAAGAGGACAAGAGACAAGGGGCACAATGGGACTCAGTCATGGCCAGAGCCCCCAAATAGTTCTGAGGTAGCACCTGCTTCTGGAATCAACCCCTTTTCCCTCCCTGCCAGCCAGTCTTCCCTCCTCCCCTGTGCCCACCTCAGGTCCCACTGCTGTCTTTTGCCTTCCCCTCCTCTGAGCTCCTAGCATGGCCTGTGTCCCCATTCGTCACAGGTCATGCCTGGCATGAGATTTTACCGCCCCCCTCACCACACACACACACTGCTCTCAGTTTTCACGTTCCTGGCCTCTGCTCACCTGGAGAAAAGGGACCTCCTGTGTGCTCCTGGGAGGCTGGTAGCCAGAGCCAGCTTTGTCTGCTTTGTCCTCAGTGGGACAGGGTCAGGGTCCAGCCCTTAGGTCCCTCCCCCAACAAGCACCGACACCCCCACAGGGCCCTTACCTGGGAGACCCAGATCTCCTTTGTCTCCCTTAGCTCCAGGTTCCCCTTTCGGGCCAACGAGACCCCCATCGCCTTTGCTGCCCTTCTCTCCCTGTTGTCCTGGGGTGCCTGGGCAGAGAATGACCAACGAGGTGGGCTCCCACCATCCTCCTGGGATGGGCTTCTAGGCAATGGGCAGGGGGCATTCAGGGAAAAGAGGAAGTCTGGGGGATGTGAGGTCATCTCTTGGGTGTCTCAATGAGTAAGACTCCAGAGCAGAGGGCTGGGGGAGGGGCTGTGGGGAGCAGGTACCGGGGCGACTGGCTCAGCACCTCGGCCAAGGCATCGCTGAGCCCAAGCCGAGAAAGCACACGTTACCAGGGGCTCCTTGTTTCCCTGGAGCACCGTTGGGTCCTTGGAGGCCTGCGAGGAAGGAAAGAACTAGTCACAATGCTCTCAGCTCCTCAGTCAGCAGATGTTCCAGGTTCCAGAGCCCAGCAGGAGGACAAAATGCCCAGCACGAGGGGAGGGGCCTCTCTCTGTCTCATCCCCGTCCCCTCCCCCCACTAACAGTGACAACATTTCACTCTTCAGAACAAGAAGAAAAAGACAGCGAGAGAAAGGAAATAAAAGGCCAAGTTTCTTAGGCATAGGGGCATAAAAGAGCTGAGGCCCCTGCCTCCTGCCCCTCTGCCCACACCCGGCCCCTACTCACCTGCCTTTCCCTTGATTCCAGGCGGGCCTTGGAGTCCTGGGGGGCCTGGAAAGGAAAAGGGATTCAGAACGAAGCCTGGACAAGGAGGAGAAAAAGGATTACGGGGCCAGCAGACAGAAGCCACTATCCATGGCTCCGTAGCATGCCTCGGCCCCCTTGTCCCCCTTCTCAACCCGTGGCCTTGGTGGACCTGGGATGCCAGGCATGCCCCGGGCCCCTTTGACCTGGAAGACCTGAAGCAGAGGAGCAGAGACACCCAGGAGCCGACCTACAAGGGGGGGTGACAGGGCCCCTTCTCACACCATTATTCAGCGAACTGTCACTGAGCCCAAGAATGAGCCATACTGTGTGGAAGGAAGGAAAGAGAAGACAGAGCTCCTTCCTCAAGAGCTCACGGCCTAACAGGTGACCCGCAGTGGTGCAGGTGCCATGTTCTGAGGGCGGCCACGTCGGATGGACCTGGGTTCCAGGAGCAGCAGCACCCCTTCAGCTGGGTGACCTGGTGCAAGTTACTTCTTTGTTTTGAGCCTCAGTTTCCTCATCAGTAAGATGGGGTCAATATACCAGCTCCATGGGGTGGTCCCGGCGGCCGGCTCTGGACACATGGCACCCATTTCTGCTGTCACTCACATAGAGTTCTCTCCCTTTCCAAGAGCTGCTTTGCAGACTCAAGACTCACAGCAGCCCCAGACAGGACAGGACTCCTTGTCCTGTCCCTGTCCATTTGGGCTGCGATACCAAAACGCCGCAGAGCAGGCGGCTTGTAAACAACAGAGATGCATTTCTCACAGTTCTCGAGGCTGAAAGTCCAAGATTCGGGTGGTCAAGTTCTTCTGGGTTGCAGACCGCTGGCTTCTTGCCGTGTCCTCACTCAATGGAGGGCAGGGGAGGGAGCTCATTGGGGTCTCTTTTATACGGGCACTAATCCCATTCAAGAGGGCCCTGTTCTCGTGGCCAAATCACCTCCCAAAAGCTCCACCTCCTAATACAGTCACCTTGGGGGTTAGGTTCTCAAGATGGCAATATGGGGGAGACACAAACAGACCAGAGCGCGTTCCCACAACACCAAAGAGGAGAATGACTTCCTGAGAGGCATGGCTTTGCCTGAGGTCACACATTTGGAGAGAGGCATGCAGATTCAAGGTTTCCCAATGGCAAGGCCTTTACCCATGTCAGGGCACCACGATGACAAAGCCTGTGACATGCTTTCTATTTTGGAGTAGAACCCCAGTCCAGTTTGTGGAACCCACAATGCCATACCCATCCCATCTACACAAGACTGGGGTCCCGAGGGATGGAAGCAGAACGCGGGACTAGAGTCCCTCTCAGACAAGCCTCAGGAAAGGGCACTGTTGAAAATCAGTTCAGAGGCTGACAGCTGGCCCCCACTGACCGAGGAGGGGACTCAGGCCCCCACTGACCGAGGAGGGGACTCAGGCCCCCTCCAGAGTCTGACTCTGCTCCTCCAGCCTCGCCAGAGTTAGCTTGAGCAAGTCAGCAACCCTCTGAGCCCGTTTCCTCATCTGCAGAATGGGGATAATCACAGCAGCCACTTGGGGTTAGTGTGAGGAGTCAACAAAGTGCCTTGCACATAGCTAAGGGCACCGCCTTCACCTCCCCGACCCAGGCCTGCCTAGTCCCTGCTGCTCCCAGCCTGTCTCCCACCTCCACTCCTCTCATTCTTGCACTCCAGCACATGGGTCTTCTTTCTTTGCCTTCCTAGGCTCACCAACCCCCCTTCCTACCTCAGGTCCTTTGCACGTATGGGTGTCTGCCTAGGATCCATATTTCCTGCCACCTTCCACTCACACTCAGGACAAGGCTAAAAGTTCTCTCTGGGAACCTTCTGTGACCCATAAGGTTAGGTCCCCTGATGCTCTCCTTACCTAGGGAGCTGCCCCATCCTCTCAGAGTAAAAGCCAGGGCTGTAACCAAATCATGTTTCCCTGAGGGCAGGGGTTCTGTCTTTTTATGTCTGCATTCTGAGTGCCTGGTGAGGTGTCAGCCTTAAGAGGCTTTCAGTAAATGTTGAGAAGTCCAGAACACATAGGGGAGGGGAAGAGAGGTATGGGTGTGTTCCACATTATCCTTCCCCAAAACTTGACTTAGGTGCAGGCCCTTGCCCCCACCTGCACTGTTCTGGAAGCCTGGGCCAGAGTGCAGTTTCAGGGCAGGCTGTGTTGGGACCAAACCCATTACCTCTGGGCCGTGCACTCAACCATCCTCTGGGACCCACCTATTGGTCTTCAGGTGCTGGTGCAGGAAAATGTGCCTTTGGGGGGCCCTGACCAGGCAAGGCAGGCCATGGGGGAGGGGAGAGAGACTGCCTGGGTAGTCCAGGGTGGTGGGGGAAGCTGGGGAGGTGTCGGGGGTGTTGCTGAGCCCCAGCTGTTAGAATCAGTATCCTGACTCTGGTTTCTGGGCTCCAGGGGAGAGAAAAAGAGGCAGAGACAAAGAGGCAGTCAGAGACAGAGAGAGACTGAGAGAGACACGGAGACGAAGCTGGACAGTATACACACACACACACACACACACACACACACACACGCACGCATACAGATCTTTGACTTACAATGGAGTTATATCTCAATAGACAGAACAGAAATTGAAAATATTTTAAATCAAAAAGCATTTAATACACCTAACCTACCACACATCGTGGCTCAGCCTTGCCTACCTTGAAGATGCTTGGAACACCGACATTAGCCTGCAGTTGTGCAAAATGATCTAACGCAAAGCCTATCTTATAATACGGTGCTGACTCTGTCCTGTAACTTACTGACTCCTGTACTAAAAGTGAGAACAGCATGGCTGTCTGTGGACAGTAGTTGTCAGCATATCCGTTATTTGCTCTTGTGAATGCCTGGCTGAGTGGGAGCGGCCCCGCCCAGCATCACGAGAGAGCATCGTCCCCCCCCATGTCGCTAGCCTGGGAAAAGATCCAAATTCAAAATTTAAGGGCGCCTGGGTGGCTCAGTCGGTTCAGCGTCTGCCTTTGGCTCAGGTCATGATCCCAGGGTCCTGGGATTGAGTCCGGTGTCGGGCTTCCTGTTCAGCAGGGAGTCTGCTTCTCCCTCTCCCTCTGCCGCTCCCCCTGCTTGTGCTCTCTCTCTGTCAAATAAATAAAATCTTTAAAAAAATAAAAACCTATTCAAAACTTGAAGTACACTCTCTGCTGAATGAGTATCACTTTCACACCATTGTGAAGTTGAAAAACTGTAACTGGAGCCGTTGGAAGTTGGGGACCACATGTACATTCACACAGAGAAAGAGACAGAGAGACAGAGACAGAGGGACCGAAGGGAGGCTGATCCCCACCCGGGGGTGAGCTGGGCACTACGTCTGGTCCTGGAGCACTGGGCCTGGGGCAGGTGCTGGAGCAGGCTTCAAACGTCGGCTAGGTGGGTGATGGATGCTAAAGAGGGTACTTGCTGTGAGGAGCCCTGGGTGCTCTCCAGAAACCAATATTGCACTGTGTGTTAACTAAAATTAACAAACAAACAAAAACAACGTCAGACTAAACCCACTGGGTTGAGAAGAGGTGTCAGCCCTGATTGTGTCGGCTACAGCAGTAGAAGCTGTTAGAACAGCCTCTCCTTGGAGGGGAGGAGCCAGCATTCATCAGGCTGGAGCTGCCCAAGCATTGGCTCCTCTACTCTTCCCGACAAAATACCAAGCAAATAACAACAACGACACGATTGAATACTTACTCTGAGCCGGGCAGTGGACCACACATGTTTACGTTCATCGGTTTATCCTCACACCAATCCCAGGAGGTCCTGGCATTATCCCCATCTCATAGGGGAAGACAAAGAGCTCAGAAGTGTGAAGTGACTTGTTCAAAGCCACCTGTCTCCGGAGAGAACCAGGGTCTGTCCACAGGAGTGCCAGTGGTGCAAATGGACACTTGTGCCACTGTGCAAGGCCACCTGTAAACTCTCCCCCTCCCAGCGACATAGTCTGGGCCATTCATGAAAAATTATGAGGCCAAAGAGTTCTGTCCCAAGAATGCTGTGCAGAATTATTTTCAAGATGACATTCCAGCCACTCCGGGGTTAGGGTAGAGTAGGGGTGGAGTGAAGTGTGTGTGCATGTGTGTACACATGTGGAGCCAAAGCTGTGTGTGTTCAGGTAGAAAGAAACAGCAACGAAGGCACAGGTGTTTTCCTCAGAGAACACTTGCTATTGTCGGGCAACTTTTGCACATTGCTTCACTTGCATCTTACAGCAACCCCGGGAGGTGAGTAAAATTATCTCCATTGGTTTTTACACAGTGGAGTGGCTGAGGTTCCAGAAAAGTGATGTCACTGGCCCAAAGTCACACGGCCAGGAAGCAGCAGAGCTAGGATTAGAACTCAGGTCCCAGAGGCTGCCCTTCCCATTATGTGCTCTAGGAAACATGAGCCGTGCACCCCTGGAAATGATCACAGCCAGATGGGGGGACAAGTTAGGTGTTGGGTAAGAAGCATCTGGAAACAGTGCTTATGGGAGACAGAGGGGGAGTCTCACACTTGCAGCTGGGGTGTCAGGGGGAGAGGGCACCGGAGGGGGATGCACTTGGGCTGACCTTGGAAGGCGGCTTAGACTTGGTGGGGTGGGGTGGATGGGAAGCCATTTCCCACTTCAGGAGAGGAGAGGATAAAGGCCCAGAGGCCGGGAGTCCCAGCATGGTCAGGAACAGAGAGCTGACCCAACGGAAGACCAGTGAGTTTGTGGGGAGCTGTGGGGGCCCATGGACAGTAAGCTGGGGTCGAGGCCCAGAAAGCCACAAGCCCAGGAGCCCATGGCGGAAGTCTGTGGTGAGCGGGCAGCATGGGTCAGAGGGGAAATGAACGTACCTGGAGCGCCTCGTTCCCCTTTGACCCGGAACAGCTCTGCAAGGGGAGGAGAGAGGGTTGTAGGCGGGGCTGATGCACCCAGAGCACCCAGCTGTAAGTCAGGAGCCTGTACCCTCCAGGCTGAGAAGCAAGGCCTTCAGGCAGATGGAGGATTCAAACAACAGGAGCCAAACTTCTGAGCAATTTCCAGGACTGAGTTTTTGGTAAAAGCCAGATGTTTTGTTGCAGCTAGTGGTCTGCATCAGGGAGATATAGATCCCTGGGGCTGCAGAAGTGTGGAAAGAAGGTTGAGACCCCCAGAGTCTACTCTATATTGTCAGAAGACTTGGGAGCCACACGCTTTCAGGAAGAGCCTCGGGTCAAAGGCAGGCCCCTCGTGCTGATCACAACCAGCTCTGTCGTATCTCAAGGAAGGGAGTGATGGTCCCTGTGTCATCTGAGCCTGGACTCTCCCCATCTGCCACAGTTGTCCCCTGTCCCTGCATCCTGGCTTGGCCTTCACCTGTGCTCACTGGGAAGACCACAGCCTCTGGGGGATTCACCCACCTGGACCCTCTGCCCATTCAGCACATGCTCCCAGGGGCACAGAACCCCTTTAGCCTTAGCTCACCCCTGACATAGAGGCCGGAGCTCCATGCAACAGTGAGGTCACACCTAGCAGCTGCTTTTGCCCAAATCAGCCCTTCCTGTTCTGGCACAGCCTGAGAGAATGGTGGGAGTAATGGTAGGACAGCCTCACATGGCCCAGCCTCAGGCCCAAAAAAACCAAGGGGAGGGGAGCCCTGGCATCTCCACCTTGGGCTCCATTTTCTTTTGCCTATCTTCTAAGCTGCCACACTTTCCCAGCAGTCCCACCGCCCTGTCCCTCCAAGGTCCCCACGTGGCCCAGACTTCTTGGTGCCTGCCATTACTCTCTCTCTAGACATGGGCCAGTATTCGTCGGCTACATGGCAGTGGTCCTGGGACTTGCCCCAGGCTCTGTGTTTTACCCATCCTCCCAAACATTCTAGATCCATCTTCTGCCTACTCCATATGGTTCTCACCCTTTTCCTTGGGCCCCAGGGTTCTAGAATGTTCTCCTTGCCAGGGAAGGGGATTCAGGTCCAAGGAGTCCCTTGCCCATGAACCAGCAGCCCCTCCTTTCCATCCCCTGAGGAGTCCCAGCACAGACAGGAGAGGGCCAAACCTGGGCTCCGAGTGAAGTTGTCCACCTTCCGTAGCAGGTGCTCCTGCCTGGTGCGGACTTGGGTGATCTGGGCGTGCAGGACCTGCAGCCCCAGCATGCCTCCAGGGAGGTGTGGGATGGGCATTGACTGGAGCAAAGAGAAGGACGGGCTGTCCTCGGCAGCCAGCGTTACATTGATGACGTGAGTCTCCAACGCCCAGAGCCGCTCCTGCAGATTCAAAACTGGACACCCCACCCCCACCCCACAGCCTTCTTTTAGAGACCTCATTAAAGCCCCAGGCCTTTGAGTTCTTGTGTCATATGCACATAACTTCTGTGGGTCCTGGATACTGAACACACATTTCATGTGCCGTGAGGACCTGGTGTGAGCACAGAGCTCTTTCTATATCCTGCACATGGGCACTCCACACTTAGGCATGACATTACATGTTCATAGAATATTCCTGCATGGCCTAGGAATGTACCCACAACATCATGATCAACCTTCAGCCTTCCTGCATGCTCTGGGCATGAACATACGATGACCAATATGCTGGTGTGATGTAATCACACGTGGCCTGAATAAACGTGTGACCTATGTTTATGACAGCTGGGCACACGATGTTCTTGGGTGACTTCAGTGTCTGCAGATGGAATTGCTTCATGACCTTAGCATTTGGACTGGGAACACTTTGCAAGTAAAATCATGTTAACATGAACAGTCTGATCAATAAAGCCCCTTCCTGCTCAGACGTTGGGGAGTCTTGATGGAAGACCCACACAGCAGAGCCATGTGAAATTATTGCGTTGGTTACTGCTCAGACACACAGAGGCTCGCAGATGTTTTCTCTGTCTCTCTCTCAATCTGTCTCTATGTCTTTCTCTCTCTCTCTCTCTCTATCACACACACACACACACACACACACACCACACACTCCCCTGTCCACTTCCCCCCACCAACCCCCATCAATGTGGATCCCCGGCTACCCAGGGACTAAGAACTCACTCTCGGCAGGTGGGCAGCGGTGACCCCAGGGCTCTCCACTCAACCTGAGCCCTGTGTCACCCGAGGAGGCACCAGATGGGACCAGACCTCTTTACCTTTCACCACCAGCAACCCAGCACCTGCGGTGAGCAGAATCAGGTAGATGGCCACCAGGACCATGAAGCAGTTCACCCCTCTTCTCTTCTTGGGGTTCGGATCTGAAACACAACCCCGGTGTAAGGCAGCTACTGTGGAAGGCAGAGACCAGGGAGCCCCACCCTGAGTCAGAATCCCCCCTCTGTGTGAGCAGGCGGCTCCCCAGGAGATTGAGGGTAAAGACGCAAAGTCCCACTACCCTCAAATCCTCCCCCTTATCCTCCTCTTCCCACAAGCCAGCAAGTGCCATTGTGGGTCACTCGTCAGTGTGGCTGGGCAAACGCCCATGCCCCCATCATTAGCTGGCAGAGTGCAGTCCTTAGACCAGGTGCACTGGCAAAGCCCCAGCACAGCGCCTGGTGATAGAGGGCTCTCGAGAGTTGTTTATCAAGTGAATTAATGCATGAACATACTTAAGGTTTAAAACTTTGGGAGGAGCAGGATTGTTGCCACTTTATCAACTCTGAGTGAGGTTTGAAGAAGTTGAAATATCTATTAGGTGATGAGACACAGATCTGGAATTCAGATTCGGGCTTCTGCTTTCTTTTTTCTTTAGATTATTTAATTATACAAATAAAATATGCTTCATATAATTTATCAAACCATATAGAAAATTTACAAGGGTTAATAATCTTATAATCGGGGACTTCGGAGGACCTCAATTCCCTGACGTCCTAACCTGCTGACATAAGCTTTGCTGGCATTCTGGGGTGTGGCCTTCCTCCTAGCCTGCTTGCTCATGGAAACTGGTAAGCCCATACACTGCTAGACAGACATGCTTTTTTTCTTTTGATTTTACAGAAATGATATATTACATATAATACAGCGCATTGCTTTCTGCAATGAATGATTTCCCATGGACATTCCTCTAGTTTTTTTTTTTGTTTTGTAGAGAAAGATTTAGCTCTTCTTTTAATAACTGCCTAATATCCCTTAAAGACAAGAGCCACAATTCATGCGGATATTTCCCTGTTGGCAAGCTGTTTCCAGTTGGGGCATTACAAAAGGGGCCACCGTGGTTCCAATACCATTCTTCCCCCCACACCAGCTGTCTCCCCATTTGGGGGGGCATCCAAAGGCAGGGAGGCAGCCCACAGAAGGCCCTGTGTTTCCCACCACTCATACTGACAGAGCACCTACTCTGTGCAAGGCATTGTCTGATATCGTCTCTGATGCTTCTGGCAATCCTGCAAGGTAGGTGTGATCACCCTCTTACATGGGGTTCAGAGAAGTTAGGGCAACACAACAGGCACATGCCCCTGGGTCCATCTAACCCTAGGGCCTGAGCTTGCCTCATTAACCTACACAGACAATTGCCCTTGGAAAAATGCAGTTGAAATGAGCCCCAAGGGCAGGTGTGAAGGGCAAAGGGATCATAGGTGGGCATCCCAGGGGAGGGAATAGAGACTTATGAACACATTTTTTGCTTTGTGGTAGATGATGGTGGGTTTTCAGTTGACTCTTATCATAGATGAGTATGAACCTTGAGTCTGTTTTCTGTGACCTATGGAACCTTCATTATTCTGCTGATATTGCTTCCAGGCACCTGCAGAACAGAGACCCCTACTTAAGCATCTTCTGATGCCTGGTGGTCTCCAGATGGCTTTGGCAGCAGCAAGAGGAATGATTTCTTGGCTAGGTGGTTTTTTAGTTAGTGGCACTTGGGTATGCTTGGTCTAGCACAGTATCCCTCTAGCACAGTATCTGCACGTCCCAGATGGTGGCCCACACAGCAGCCCGAGTGAACTCTCTCACACACAACCTGGCCAAGTCACTTCCCTGCCTTCAGCCTTTCCATGGCTGTTCACTGTCCTTGGGACAATCAGGAAGACCTGCTGCCTGGTTCTCCTATGGCTGTACCCACACACCACACCCCATGTGGACTCTGACCCACAGGCAGGCTGGACCACTCGTCGTTACACCCTTCTCACTCCAGGCCGTGTATCTTCTCTGAGTATAAACCCTGCCTCCTCCCTCCTGCATGAATAATTCCTCTTCATCCTCTGGGAGCACAGTGGAGCTTCTCCTGCTCCAAGATACGTTCTCTGACTCCCTTGGCTTAGGTGGGACCCTGCTCTGCTTCCCCACGTCACTCCGTCTTTCCACCTGATATGGCATCCATCATCCTGAACTATGTCTGTTTATGTCTCAGTTTCCCTCCCCACTCCCCAATATTCTGGAAGCTTCTAGGGCTGCCTTCCAGCACCAACATGGTATCTACCACGCAAGATGAGCCAGAAAGATGACGAATGAATGGATGAATAATTGGTTGCTGAGGTCTGGGTCCTGAACATGTGCAGAGTGGAACAGTGCCAGTTCAAAAGTGTTGGAAAAGCATCAGGAATGCAACTTCAGACCTCAAGCAAGCGTACAATCAGGGCGAGGATGGGTAACATACAAGGGAAGCCTCATATTGAAGAGTAGATGGTGGACAATGAATATGACCTTGTAGACAGCACTAAACTTGAGGAAACAATAGGAATAGAAGGATAGTGTGCTTCAGAGGCACAGGTGTCATAGGGGTTGGAGGTGGCAGTGAGGGCCAGCATGGAAAATACAGATATTTTCAAACCAGATGGTAGGAAGGGTGGAAGGCATTTGAGTGAAGATAGTGAGAGGACAAACAAACATGGTCCTATGGATGGGAATAGTTCAAGGGTGTCCACTCAGGCCCAGAATGCTTTTTTTTTTTAAGATTTTATTTTATTTATTTGACAGAGAGAGAGACAGCCAGCGAGAGAGGCAACACAAGCAGGGGGAGTGGGAGAGGAAGAAGCAGGCTCCCAGCAGAAGAGCCTGACATGGGGCTCGATCCCAGAACGCTGGGATCACGCCCTGAGCCGAAGGCAGACACTTAACAACTGAGCCACCCAGGCGCCCCCCAGAATGCTCTTTTAAGTCAGAGCTCTCATGTAGCATAGAGGCAAGGTATCTTAGAAACTGGGAATTTTGAATCTGTGGGCATTTATCTAACTCACTTACAAAGCAGAAAATCTGATAAATGCTTTACCCTCGATGCTGATTTCTAAGAGGGTAGAAGAAACTGCAAAGGAACATCTATTCCAAAGTGATTTCACCAACAAGGAAGGGTTGTCTGAGATGAGAGAATGAATGAAGCCTCCAGTAAACTAGAATGAGCATCCCTGGAGTAAACTATGGTGAGTCCAGGTGAAGATTTTAGGAAAGCAGTTTTCAGAAATATGACAGCTCTATTGACTGACTCACAGTGAAAATGTGGCTCCAGAGGGAAATAAAATTTTAATTCCATAAAAAATCTCAATGAAGATAAACAGTCTGTGTATAAACTCTAGGGTCCCCAGGCCTGTCATCTCCCAGCCCCTCACCCAGTGACAGAAGGTGGCTTGGTGTGGGCAGAAGACCCCTCTCCTTGCCCCCGGTACTGGGCTGCTGGCGAGTAGGCCCAGCAAAGTGGTCGCTGCCCTGTTGGCTTGATGTCTCCCACCCCTGACCCAGGATCACTGGGCAGTCTGAAAAGTATCTTCTGTCCCTGCAGACAACATCAGCAGGGAGCAAAGAAGAGTACTAGTAGCATCATGTAAACAAAGCAGACCAGAATAGAACAGTCAAGGTTCTGAAAACAAAGTTGTTATTGGAACCACAGCTCACAAAAGTGAGCCAGAATTTATGTGATAAACCTAAACAGTATGATTTAAAATAGAAAATTTTAAACAGGATCTAGAGTGTCCTAACATACTACACAAAATGTCCACAATACAATGGAAAATCACTCATCATACCAAGAACAGAGAAAATTACAACTTGAACGAAAAAAAGACAATCAACAGAACACCTGGGTGGCTCAGTAAGTTAAGTGGCTGGTTCTTGATTTTGGCTCAGGTCATGATCTCAGTGTTCTGGGATTGAACCCCGCATTGGACTCCATGTTCAGCAGGGAGTTTGCTTGAGAATTCTCTTTCCCTCTCCCTCTGCCCCTCCTTGCACTCTCTCAAATAAATAAATAAATAAATCTTAAAAAAAAAAGATCATCAACAGGTGTCAGTATGGAGATGATACAAACATTGGAATTAGTAAGGATTTTAAGGCATGCATAACAAAAATGCTTTAATAAGCAATTACAAATATTTTGAACAAAAAATTTTTTTTCGTCTACTGAAAAATAGAGAATATAAAGAAAAACCAAATGGAAATTGTGGGATGTAAAAGCTCCAATTAAAAAAAATCTCACTAGATGGGCTCAATAGGGCAATAGAAGTAATAAGGGAGAGAAACAATGAACTAAAGGATAAAACAATAGAAATTACCCTTCTTGAAAAACAGAGAAAAATGACTTAAAAAAAATGAACAGAGGCTCAGAGATCTACGTATCAATAACAAAACACATAATATTCATATCCTTAAAGTCCCAGAAAGAGTGTGAAGCTGAAAAAAAAATTTAAAGAAATAATGGTGGCTGAAAACTTCTCAACCTTGGTGAAAGTCACAAACCCACAAATTCAAGAACTTGAGCAAGCCCCAAACATGATAAATTCAAGCAATCAATAGCAAGACACATCATGAGTTAAAAATCTGGGGGGAAAAAAACCCTACATAGCAAGAAAATTAAAAATCCAAAGAAAAAGAAAAATATCTTGAAAGCAGCCAAGAGAAAAATAACCCATTACCTATACAGATACCAATTTGAATGACAGCAGATTTCTCATCTGAAATTGGAAGTGACAAGACATTTTTCATGTGCTCGAAGAAACGAATTATCAACAGTATCTAGTGAAAATATTCCTTAAGAATGAATGGGAAGTAAAGAGATTCTCAGATGAAGGAAAACTAAGGGAAGTTATTGCTAGTAGATCTACCTTGGAAGAATGGCTAAAGGGGGGCACCTGGCTGGCTCAGCCAATAGACATGCAAGTCTTGATCTCAGGGTTCAAGCCACAGGTTGGGTGTAGAGATTACTTAAAAATAAAATCTTCAAGAAAAAAAATAGCTAAAGGAATTTCTTCAAACAGAAAGGAAAAAATAATAGCAGAAGGCATGGCACTTCCAAAAGGAAAGAAGAATAAGAAAAAAGAATGGGTAAACCTAGAGATATGTTTAGACCATCCCCTTCATGACTTTTTAAAATCACATTTTTTTAAAGATTTTATGTATTTATTTGAGAGAGAGGGAGAGAGAGAGCACAAACAGGGGGAGGGGCAGAGGTAGAAGCAGACTTCCTGCTAAGCAGGGAGCCCAACATGGGGCTCAATCCTAGGACCCTGAGATCATGACCTGAGCCGAAGGCAGACGCTTAACCGACTGAGCCACCTAGGCACCCCTAAAATCACATTTGATGGTTGAAATGAAAAATTATAATTAAGTGATAATTACTGCATGTAGAGGAAATGCTTAAGACAATTGCATTTCAAAAATGGAAAGACTCAAAATACATAAATGGAAATAAGTTTTCAAAACTTGACTCCAAGTGGTAGAATGTTGACGTTGGTAGACTGTGATAAATTATACATGTTTATTGTAATGCCCAGAAAAAAAGTAAGAAAACTATTTCCAATGATGAACTAAAAAACAAACAAACAAAAAACTATAAATAAATCAAAATGGAATTCTAAAACATGTTCAAGTAACCCATAGGAAAGTAATAAAAGAAAAGCTGATAATGGGAAACAAAGGGACAAAGAGAAAATGCACAATAATGGGGCAGATTTAAGCCCAAACACATCAATTACTTTAATGTAAATGGTTTAAATATACCAATTAGAAGGCAGATAGTGTGGCAAAAGTAGATTAAAAAGCATGACTCCTCTGTATGCTGGAGTTGCTATCTCCAAGAAATCAACAACAGAGCTTCTATTTTATGAAGCAAAAACTGATGTAACTGAAAGGAGGAATCAATATAGACACAATCATATTGGGGACTTTTTTTTTTTAAGATTTTATTTATTTATTTGACAGAAATAGAGACAGCCAGTGAGAGAAGGAACACAAGCAAGGGGAGTGGGAGAGGAAGAAGCAGGCTCCTAGCGGAGGAGCCTGATGTGGGGCTTGATCCCATAATGCCAGGATCACGCCCTGAGCCGAAGGCAGACGCTTAACCGCTGTGCCACCCAGGCACCCCCATATTGGGGACTTTAACACCCCACTCTCAGAAATTGAGAGACAATCAGCAAAGATATAGAAGAAATGAACAATGCCATAAACCAACAGGATCTAATGAACAATTATAGAACACTCCATGTAACAACAGCAGAATACACATTCTTTCCATTCACATTGGGATATTCACCAAGACAGAGCATAGCATGGGTCATAAAACAAACCCCAACAAAATGGAAATGAAATGAAGTTGCACAGAGTATGTTTTTTGACAATGGAATCAAAATAGAAGTCAATAACACATAGACAACAGGAAAACCTCTCAACACTTGGAAAGTTTTTCAAAAATTAAATAATGCATGGGCTATGAAGTCTTAAATAAAAAATTTTAAAAATAAAACTGATCGAAAGTCAGAATACAACATACCAAATTACTGAATTCATCCAAAGTAGTACTGGAAGGGAAATTTATAGCAGCACTCAAGGCTCACGTTACACATGAGAAATGGTCTGAAGCCAATAAACTAGGTTCCTAGCTCAAAGAACTGGGAGAGAAGAGCAAAATAAACCCTCAGCAACCAGAAAAAAAATAAAATAAAAAATAATAGAGATCAGAGAAGAAATCGATGAGATTTAAAATAGGAAAACAAAAGAGAAGACTGGTAGGAAATAAGTCAAGCAGAGAAAGACAACTATCATATGATTTCTCTCATCTATGGAACATAAGAACTAGGATGATCAGTAGGGAAAGAAAGGGATAAAGAAAGGGGGGGTAATCAGAAGGGGGAATGAAACATGAGAGACTATGGACTGTGAGAAACAAACTGAGGACTTCAGAGGGGAGGGGGGTGGGGGAATGGGATAGACCGGTGATGGGTAGTAAAGAGGGCACGTATTGCATGGTGCACTGGGTGTTATACAGAACTAATGAATCATTGAGCCTTACATTGGAAACCGGGGATGTACTGTATGGTGACTAACATAATATAATAAAAATCATTAAAAAAAAAAAAAAAAAAGAGAAGACTGGTAGAACAAAATGCTGATTCCTTGAATAAAATCAATTAAATTGATAAAGTTCTGGAAATACTGATGAAGAGAAAAAGAGAGAAAGACACAAATCACCAATATCAGGAATGAAACGCGTGCCATTACCACAGATCCTGCAGCCCTTACCAAGAAAATAAGAAGATCCTATCACTGACTTCATGCTCACACCTTAGAAGAAATGAACCGATTTCTCCAAAATTACGAACTACCATGTCTTAACCAACATTAAATAGATAACATGAATATCTACATCTATTAAATAAACTTAATTCGTACTTAAAAAATCTCCTGAAAAAGAAATATCCAGGCCCAGATAATTTTAATGGAGTTTTTTATCAAACCTCTAAGAGAATTAACACCAGTTTTACACACTCTCTTATAGATAATGAAGAGTAAAGAACACTTCCTAACTCATTTTAGGTCAGGATTACCTTGAAATGAAAATCAAAGACAGTGCAAAAGAAAACTGAAGATCAGTATCTCTCATGAAATTTGACACAAAAATCGTTAACAAAATATTAGTAAACCATATCAAGCAATGTATAAAAAGAATTTATATACCATGACTAAATGGGTATAATACAAGGCTGGTTCGATACCAGAAATCAATCAATATGATCCACCGTATCAATGAGGCAAAGAAGAAAAATCAAATAACCATATAACTGATGAAGAAAAAGCATTTGACAAAATCAAATTCATAATAAAACTCTCATAATTAAAATTCATAATTCTAACTCTCATAATAATAAATTCAAAATAAAAACGCTCAGCAAACTAGAAATAAAAGAGAATTGTCCTTAACTTAAAAAAAAGGAGCATTGGGGTGCCTGGGTAGCTCAGTCGGTTAAGCGCCTGACTCTTAATTTCGGCTAGGGTCATGGGATCATGCCCTGTGTGGGGTTCCATGCTCAGCATGGAGTCTGCTTGTCCCTCTCCCTCTGCTCCTTCTCCCACTCTCTCTCTTTCTCTTGAGTAAATAAATGAATAAAATTTTTTAAAAAAAAGGAGCATCTAAGAAATATCTAAAGCTAACGTGATAGATCATGGTGACCCAGAACCATTTCCTCTGAAGATTGGGAACGAGGCAAGGATGTCTGTTCTCACTCTCTTATTCAGTCACATGTTGATACACTACTGGCAAATAAGTGGAAATTGCAATTACAATGTAATGGAATTTACAGTCAATCCGAAGGAAATGAAATATGTAGATATAAAGGTAACAAAATGTATAGAGGATCTGTATGCTGAAAATTGTAAAACCCTAATTAAAAAACAAAACCAAAAAACACAGAGACCTAAATCAATGTGGAGGCACCCTGAGTTCACAGGACTAAGCAAAGTAAGATGTCGATTCTCCGAAACTGATCTGGAGGTATAACACAGCTCCTTGACAAAATCCCAGCAAGGTTTTTTTGTGGGTATTGATAAGCTCAAATTAAAATTTACTTGGAAAGGTACAAGCCACAAAATGGCGAAAATCATCTTGAAAAAGACAAATAAAATGTGAGGAATAATGACTTGACGTTTAGGCTCACAATAAACCCGCAGTGATCAGGACAGTGTGGGATGGGTGGAGGGATGGACATATGGGTTTACAGAACAGAATAAAGAACACAGAATTGTCCTTACACAAATATAAACAACTGGTTTTTTTTTTTTTTGACAAGTTACAAAAGTAATTTAATGGAGGAAGCAGAGCCTTTTCAGCAAATGGTGTTGGAGCAACTGGACACCCATAGGCGAAAAACAAAACAAAACAAAAACAAAACAAATCTTGACCTAAGTGAAATTTAGGTCATTAGGTCAAGATTTGTTTATTTATATATATAAATAAATATATATAAATATAAATATATATATTTAATATATAAGTATATATACACATTATATATATATTACATATATACTACATATACACATCACATGTATATTATATATACATTACATATATAATACATATATAATATATATACATATATAATACATATTACATACATATGCAATGTTATATATACAAATATACATATGTATTACATGTATACATTATATATGTATATATACATATGTATATGTATGTGTATATTACATATATATACATTACATATATTATATACATATATGCAAGTATATGTATATAATACATATGTTACATGAACCATGGACTTAATTGTAAAATGTGAAATTATAAAATTTTTAGAATTAAACTTAAGAGAAAAATATTTATAATTAAACACAAGAGAAAAATTGGGGGACCTATGGCCAGGTGAAGAGTTCTTAGACTTGACATCAAAAGCACAATCCATAAAAGGGAAAATTGCTAGGTAGGGCCTCCACAGGATTACATGATTTTGCTTTGCAAAAGATTGTTAAAAGGATGAAAAGACCTGTTACAGACTGGGAGAGAATATTTGCAAACCACCTATCCAGCAAAGGACTTGTATTTTGAATAGATAAAGTGCTCTCAAAACTAAATAGTCAGAAAGACAAACAATCCCATTAAAACATTGGCAAAAGACATGAAGAGGCATTTCATATACAAATGGGGAAAAAAGCACGTGACAAGATATCCAACATTATTAGCCATTAGGAAAATGCAAATCAAAATTACAATAAGATATCACAATCGTACACTCATCAGAATGGCTAAAATAAAAATAGTAATAATACCAACTGTGGGCAAGAATTCAGAGCAACTGAATCTATTGTATATCGCTGGTGGGAATGTAAATGACACAACCACACTGGAAAAATAGATCAGCTGTTTCTTATAAAACCAAACATACACTTAGAATCCAGCAATTGCACTTTGGGGCATTCATTCCTAGAGAAATGAAAACTTAGGCTTATACAAAAACTTGTACATAAATGATCATAGTGGCTTTATTTGTAATAGCCCCAAGCTGGCAACAACCCATACATCTTTCAATGGGTGCGTGCTTAAACAAAGTGTGGTACATTCATATCATGGACTAATACTCACGAAAAATACTCATAAATAAAAAGAACTGTTGATAGAACAACTTGGATGGATCTCAAGGGAACCATGCTATGTGAAAAAAAAGCCAATCTTTAAAAAGTTACATACTTTTTCCATTTAGATAACATTCTTTCCGTAACAAAATTATAGAAATGGGGGACTGATTGGGGGTTGTTGGGGGGCAGTGATAGCTGGTGGGGGAGTGAGGGGCCTGTGTGGCTATAAAGGCAGCACGAGAGAGTTGTGTGGTGAAGGAACAGTTTGATATTTTGATATTGGTGATGGTTACACAAATATATGCATATGGTAAAATTGTAGAGTACTGTATTCACGCACACAAATGAGTGCCTATAAAACTAATGAAATCGAAATAAGCTCTGTAAGCTGTAGCAATATCAGTTTCCTGGTTGTGATAGTGTCCTATAGCTATGCAAGATGTTCTCACTGGGAGAAACTAGGTGGGGCTCACAGACACTTCCCTAGACATTTTTTTGCAAGTTTCTGTGAATCTGTAATTATTTCATAATAAAAGGCTGGAAAAAAAAAATCCGGGGTAAAGCCGGACGTCTAAAAGGTGCTGAGAAATAGTGACATGACAAAAAACAAAGTCAGAACAAGGACCTGAAGTGACAGTGAGCACGTCAACAAGGGTGACCTTGAATAGATTCCAGGGTTAAGGTCTATTAGGAGAATGCTTGAAATTATCTTTCGAGCAGGAAGAGGAGACAGCTAGACCCACAGCTGGGAGCCAGGGCTTAATGTTAAATCAAAACAAACAACATCTTCTCTATCTGTACTTTTGGGGGTTCTCTCTGCCAAGAAGAATGTTCTTTGGACCGAAATTGGTGGGAAGACATATCAAGAAGCGAGATGTGAAGCCTGAAATAGTTGAGAGGTCCAGATAGATTACATCCCACAGACCTGCAAGAGCTTCCTGATGTGCTAACAGATCTCCTTCTGGAGAAACCAGAAACATTGGGAGAGAGACAGGAAGGCTCAAGACAGAAAAATGTTCATAATTTTCAAAAAGATGGACAGGAGTACATGCCAGAAGGATATTGTCATCGGGGACAAATGGAGAGTCTCTTGTTTGAGCCCAAATGCTCCGCCTGAGGGGGAAGATGGAGCTGATACTAGTCCATGAGGAAAGACATGGAGTTTTGTTGGACATTCAGGGCAGCAAGAGCACCGGTCTGTTGAGACTCTTCAGAAAATAATCTTCAACAGACTTAAGAGAAAGAAGGGAGGAAGGAGGGAGGGGGAAAGGAAGATGCTTGAAGCCATTTAGTGCTGAAGCAAGTAGCTTCATTTCAGTAAGCCGTGAGGGGGTCACTATGTTACAGAGCCTCACAGTGATTACTGTCCCTATGGCATTCATCTAGAAACTTCCATATGTTCCAAGATCTTTGTATGAGAAGACAGGAGGTTGTGAATGTGTTTAGAGAAATGTTCCTTCCAGGGCACCTGGGTGGTTCAGTCAGTTGAGCATCTGCCTTTTGCTCAGGTCGTGACCTCAGGGTCCTGGGATCCAGCCAAGACCCACGTCAGGCTCCCTGCTCAGCGGGGAGTCTACTTCTCCCTCCCCCCATCCCCCACCCCGCTTGTGCTCTCTCTGTCTCTCTCAAATAAAATAAAATCTGAAAGAAAGAAAAGAAAGAAAGAAAGAAAGAAAGAAAGAAAGAAAGAAAGAAAGAAAAAAAAAGAAAAAGAAAGAAAGAAAGAAAGAAAGAAAGAAAGAAAGAAAGAAAAATATTCCTTCTAACCGAGCTGTTTTGTTTTTTTAGTTAGATTTTTAATTAATAGTATCCATAACTGAAGTCAGAAATCTGGAATTTCCCCCTTAAGGCTGGCCTCCCCCTCACTTGCCTTGTCCCCACCGTTATAGTCCTACTGACTTGAATTCTAATATCTGTCCAGAACATTCTCTCTTTTCCTTCCTTATAACCACCGCCTCTTATTGTCTCTTACTGCCATGCTTCTGTCTATCCCCAGAGTTACTCTTTCTAGCTTGTTCCACATCTATGATAGCGAGTAATCTCAAATGCAAACCAATGTCTCTTAGCCCAACATCAGACTTTCAAAGCTCCCCATTGTCTTCAGGACAAAGTCTAAATTAATTGGCCCTAGTCTCAATCCCCACTGAACTTTCCCCACTCAATGTTGGCCCCACCGCATGCAACTTTTTGTATTTTTCTAAATACTCCCTATGAATATATCATAAACCCACGGTCTTCTATTCCTGCCCCAGCCAGCATCTTATTTCATGAATTCCCTTTATCCTTTACACTTTAGAAGAGGTCTCACCTCTGACCTCCAGGTCAGACCAGGTTAGATCTGTCCATAGATCTGTCCTAGGATTGTATAAAAATCATCTGTTTACAGGTGGCCTGATCCCTACTAACCTCCTGCCACCACTGACATGACTGAAGACTCCCCGTTAATTCTTGTGTGTCCTCTCGGTGCCAAGGGCTGTGCCTAGTAGGTGCTGAATATGTTTGATTCCCTGACTTTGCTTGCACATTTTCAGTATCTTAAAAAGTCATATATCCAGAATGCTACATTCCCCAAAGTTCTGAATAACCAACAACTAGTAAAGTCATTTGCACCCATGCATTCTCTGTTACCGCACTGTGAATTCCTAAAGACAGAACACTCAACTGTGCATCTTTGTACCCCCCTTCAATTCCAGCCAGTGACCAAATACTGGGTGAGAGGGACAGGTCAGGCTGGGGGACAGAGCTGCAATTGCTCTGAACATACGACTTCCAGGAAAGACTGGAGTGGGAATGACTCATCAACTTGGAAGGCAATTCCTAGAGGATATTCTAGCATGGGAAATCAGAGATCCCCTGTGGCAAACACTCACTGGTGACTTTAAATTCTAGAAGATTTAAAAAATGCATCACCTGTATAAGGATGAGGGAGAAAAATAAAGATGACAGAGTTCCCTGAATTTTTAAAACCTGCACTGAATCTAAGACAAACTAATTATGAAGCTATGAACATATCCTAGCCAGCACGAAATGGAGAAAGCACTCCCCGATCAACACATCAGTTATAACGGAAGTCACCTTAAAGAATTTTAAAGGAATTACATTAAATAAATATGTAGCCCTTGGCTCTCATTTTTGCAGAACTTTTTCATCCCTCTTGTGTTGCTTTGCCATTTTGTCACAACCCCCATGTGTCAAAATAAGACCCTAATAAAAAAGAAGGGATGTACAGTACGTATTAGCAAGGGCAAATATTTTAATACACTCTATTGTGAAGCTGAAAAAAACCCCAACTATATGCTACAGATACAACATCTATTACTAACATCCCATGAATCCCAGACTGAAGCATTCCAGAAAGGTATTAGTGAGCGTCTATGGCACAAACCTAGGCTTCCTATCGCCTTGTCTATTCTTATGTTGCCAACCGAAAAAGTACATCACCAAGCAAAGTCATTACTGGGAAGCGGTACTTTACCATTGATTTCAAAGACCTCCATTGCAGGGAACATGGTTTGGTTGATGGCTGTTCCTTCTCCAGTGCTAGCCAAGAACTCTTCCTCCTTGAGAATTTCCTTATTTTCCATTGTGAAGCTTTATAGATGGCCAAAAGTCCTGGAGCCAGCAGAAATGCTGTCCTCAAGAGGAACCACTTGGGGAAAGATTGTTCTTATTTAACTACTGCAGCTAGCTGTAGACCACACAGCACTTCCCTTTGGCTCTGACTTCTGAATTTGCAAAATGTTTCCTGACATGATCAGAAATGGGCATGTCGCAAATACAGGCCATTCACATGTGGAGCTCCTATTCGGCACCGCTGCTTGTTAAGGGGAGTGGGGTTTGAGGTGGCTTTGGAGCAAAAGTCCCTGGTCCTTGGAACCACCCCTCACTCCCAGGCCCCTGAGAGCAGGGAGTTGGGTGACCCCAGGGAGGGTGTTTCTCTCCCTGCCCTCTGCCCATCCCAGGGCCGCTCTCATCCCAGTCCCAGGGCACTATCCCAGGACCTTTGCAGTTCACACTGAAATCTCCCTCCTTTGACCTACTTTGGCCTTAGGGTTCATCTTTTCTCCTGAAAGTGTGGACCTTGGACAGCAGCACCTGCATCACCGGAGATCTTGTTAGAAATGCAGAGTCTCGGGTCCCATCCCACGTGAATCCATATCTACAGTTTAACTAGCTTTCCAAGCGATGAATGTATGCGATGGAGAAGCACTGCCCTATACCACGCATGGTAGCATCTATTACCCTTGCGTGTGTATCTTCCCATGCTCCGCGTGTGGGGGCACATGCGTGCTTGCTCTGGCCCCAGCAAGACCTGAGCTCCATGAGAGGACAAACCCCCTCCCTAGCTCCTTCTTTTTTTTTTTTTAAAGATTTTTATTTATTTATTTGACAGAGATAGAGATAGCCAGCGAGAGAGGGAACACAGCAGGGGGAGTGGGAGAGGAAGAAGCAGGCTCATAGTGGAGGAGCCTGATGTGGGGCTTGATCCCGTAACGCCGGGATCACGCCCTGAGCCGAAGGTGGACGCTTAACCGCTATGCCACCCAGGCGCCCCTCCCTAGCTCCTTCTTGTCAGGCATTCCCTACCAGAAAGGACGCATAGCATGCTGGGGTCACGCAGACCCTACAAGCTCAGATGCTTGGGTTCAAATTCCACCTGCTCCACATAGCAGCTGTATGACTGTGGAAACATCACGCGAGCTCTGGGTGCCTCAGTTTCCTCGTTTGTCAAATAAGGGAGATGGGGTTATTTGTTGCATTGGCCGAATGAATTAGATCACCTCCCATGGTGGTTAGGATGGCGCCTGGTGAGCTGCGGGCACTGAGGTCATGTGGCTACTATCACTAGAGATGTTGTGAGCATCCGGGTTTCCGGGGAGAGGAAGGCAAGGGCTTTTGCCTTAAAGGAGCTCACAGTCTGGTATGTGGGCTGGAAGTGGATACAACTGAATTCTAGAAACTTGCTGTCACCTAAGAGGCTGGAAGTGACCTGGAGGCAGCGGTGCCAGAGGTGGGAACACCCCCAGAAAGTCTGCTGATCAGCTCTGGGTTCAAGGGAGGACCAGGGGGTTCGCCTGGAGAGTGTGATGGGGGGGCCTTTGAGGCAGGAAAGGTGGCTAGTGCAGCCTCCCAGGCAGGACACCTTCAGGGTGCAGAAGCCACGAGACTTTGGGGCTGTTTGGAACCTGAGAGGGGAGGAGGAGAGGTGGCCAGAGAAGAGGCTGAGCCCCACTCACTCACTTTGGTTGGCCTGTGGCGGGGCAGAAAGCAAAAAGGGCGAGAAACTCAGGAAAATGAGTGACTGGCTGTGTCCCCAAGGGAGAGGTCCCCTGTGATGCCCGCAGTTTCAACATTCGGGAAGTCCCTGCGGTGGGCTGAGGTGCCAGGAGCAGAAGGCAGCACAGAAAAGGTTAAAGGAACTGGAGCTGAGGAAATGAAAGCAGCTGGCAGCTCCAGTCGGAAGTGTGGGACATTCAAGGTAATAGAGGCGGCCGGGGGCTTCCCCTGTGGGCGGGGAATCTCCCCGCAGTGCCTCCACTCTCCGCCTGGGCAGCTCGGCTGGCTCTGGCCAAGGGCAATCCTCATCCATGACGGCGGGGACAGAGGGCTCATTGGAAACGTTGTGGGCTAATGACCAAGGGCTGCCGGCCTTCGAGGGAGCGTTTAGTGGACATCAAATGTGGTTGTTTTGGCTCTAGATATCGGGCCAGACAGACCTGGGGCACAAACCCAACTCTTGCAGGAACTTGCTGGGTGACCTGGGGTGTCTTACTCTCGGGGCGTCAGGACAAAGTAATAGCTCGTAGAACCATTACCCAGTATCCAGGATTTAGTAGGTCTCAAGCACTGTGCTGGTCACTTACATACATTACTCACCACTCGCAACAACGTGTAACCAGCCTCAGAACTTGTGGTTAAAAAGTGATGCCGGCAGAATTTGAATCCAGGATACTCTGCCTCTCCAGCCTGGTTTAAACCTCGTTTGATCCAGAGGCTGTAATCCAGAGGTTCTCACTGGAGGAGTTTTTTGAAAACACACATACCATTTCTCCACCCCCAGCCTGAAATTCTGGCTTTCATAAAAGCCCCAAGGCTGGTTTTAAAATGTGCAACCCGGCTGAGGACCTCTGCACAGAAGAATGAGGCAGTCACATGTAGTGCAGAGACCCGTGCAAGCCCTCAGGACTCCCTTCTGGAAGGATCCATCAGGTTGAACTATACGCAATTACTGATATTCATCCCTTCTTGACATGCAGTGAATGGATACTTCATAGGATCCAGGCTAATACGTCTAGCCTAGAGGGCTGGGACTAGAATAAGACAATTAAGGCACTAGCTTTGGGTGCAAAAGATTCAGTAATCAAGGTAGGTAACATTTTAACACAATATTTTAAAAATCAAAGTTAATGCCAAAAGCCCATGATGAACAAAATCTCAACATCTCAAAAAAAGACAGGATCCCACAGTGCACTTGGAATGACCCATCTCTTGCTCTCCCCCATCCTGGCCCTGCTCTTTACTCCCTGTTTCAGCAACCCCACTTGCAAAATGGAATACCAGTAGTTGACCTGTTTGCGCATAGGGTGGGTGTGGGGTCAAACAAAATAATAAAAGCATAAGCGTGTTTATAAATGAAAGGGCTCTCGGTAGAATGACATCTTCCATCAAGGTGACGCATAACATGAAACTCCTGCGTTGGCAATGTCACCCTTAAAAATCCCTTAAATCTCCCATTAAGTACAAAACACACAATTTGGGGGAATATTGTACAGTCTCTTCCTAAGTGTCTTCCACTCAGACACTTTTATCTCCAGGAATAAGGATCTAGATGTTTCTTCTCTCGAGCACCAGATGAAGTGGTCAACTTGCCTTTGGGATCATGCTGTTCAAGAAATGCAGGGTTTGGCTTTATTTTTCTAGCAAAGTGCCTATCACTGGGTTGGAGAATTTAAATGTGTGTTCAGAGTGGCTCTGATGTAGTTACATCAAGTTCCATTGTCCTCCGAGGGACAACCAAGTGGCTCACGGTGCTCTTTTAGACAGGGGGAATGGGGCTGGGGTCCCAGGCCGAGGCGACCCCAAGCCTGATGGTCTCAGTAGAGCTGGGCTTTCTCTGAACCACTGGACCCCAATCTAGTTTAGTCAATGGGCCACCTGGTAGATCAAGAATTCCTGAGCAGCCCCGTTCCAGCTGAACACTGGGGCAACTGCAGTAATGCACGATGTAAAAATCACCAGCACAAACTCAAGTGTTCAAAACAAATCAACAGAACCCCACAGCGAGCAGGCAAGCCGGTGAAACTTAACAACTGCTGGTTAATTTTAAAAATGAAAAAGCCCCATCAATACCAATGACCATAGGCAGGTGAATAGATAAATAAATGGCGGTACATTCATTCAATGAGATATGAATCAGTCATAAGAAAAACACAAGCAAATCTCCTAGAGCACCCCAACGTCCTTTCTCAATACTACCTCTTCCCTATTGTCATTCAGTCCACTGCAGTTAAAATCAGGAACCCGCAGCAAATCTGCCAGGGGGAGGCAAGCAAACAGAGCTAAGTCAATGGCGTGATCCCTTACTGGTATTTAAATCCTAGGCAGAGAGAAAATAGCCTAAAAATAGTTGAGGCTTCGCTCCTTCCTAGCAGTGTTGTCCTGAACAGCTCATTTCCTGCTACCCGATCTTAGCCCTGCCCTGTTTCCTACCCTGCCCCCCAAACTACGTTGGTTTCTCTCTTTTCTAAACCCAGTTCCTCCTGTCCAATCTCGAAGTCCTCTACATTCTTCCGCTAAATTTCCTCTTGCCAAGTGGGCTAGATTTGGTTCCTACTGCAGAGAGCTAAAGAACCCAGACTCCCCCAGCTCTGCACAAAGGATTTCCAGGGCCTTCTTCTGACCCTCTTTCTGCTTGCCTGTCAGGTCTGTGTGCCCTGTGGTTCTGGATTCCCACTGCCTTGGGGAGGGTACCTCCTTTATCAGCCTGAGCTTTGTGGGGCCCAACTAGCTCGAACTCAATCCAAGGGGAGGGTAGCCTCGCAGCTTTCAGAAATGAGGCGGGTGATTCATTCCCCAGTAACCTAATTCACTCCCTGATTTTTTCTTTCTTTTTTCAAGTTTTTATTTAAATTCCACTTGGTTAACATACAGTGTTATATTAGTCTCAGGTGTACAACATAGTGATTCAACGCTTCCATACAGCACCCGTGCTCATCACAGGTGCCCTCCTTAGGAATCCCCAACACCCATTTCCCCCCTCCCCTCACCCCTCCCTCTGGTAACCAGCAGTGTGTTCTCTAGAGTTAAGAGTCTGTTTTCTGGTTTGCCTCTCTTCCCCCCGCCTCCGCCCCCACTATGTTCAGATTTAAATCCAATAAGTATAGATCCTTTTTTGGCAGTTCTCAATTACCTATTTCTGGAAGAAACAGTATTTTCAAAAGCAAAATAACAGATTTTTTTGAACAACAACAACCCAGAAACAATCAACTGGCAGTGAGTTCTCCCTCTCGTAGCTCACGACTTGGTATCGAGTTAAGGCTTCATCGAGGCCCGGATGAAGCATTTTCTGAGGCATTTTGTTATGACTGACCTGCGTGTGAGCCCCTTTCAATGTCTGAGGTCCTGCCCACCTTTGGAGATTTAATGGGAGAAACCATGTCCACTAGGGAGGACGCAGAGTCACATTCCCAGGCTTGCTTGCAGCCAGGCGTAGGCATGTGGCCAACCAGACATCCTTCCACACCCCTTCAAAGGAGAAGCCGGGATCCCTGCCCAGCAGGGAAGGGCAGCAGCTCCAGCAATGCCAAGAGACCAGCAGAGGCAGCGGGAGGGTGGCAGCAACTGGTGGGTCCTCCCGGGATGGGTTCTATGGCATGATTTGGGCTATGGCCTGGTATCCCTGTACCTGACCTTTGCCCGGGACTGATTCTACAGTCTCATCAGGAATTCTGGGAGCTCCCAGTAGCCTTCCAGTGATTTCCTTCTCAGCTTAAAGCCGTCAGATTTTCACTTCGGTTGCTTGCCATGGATACTGCAGACTGGTACAGAGAGCAAAAGATGGGATTGGCAATCCAGACCTTCAGGAGGCCCAAGTGTGAAGATTTTTGGAAAGTAATCAAGTCCAAGTGCCTTATTGCTTGGCAAATAAGAGCCTCTGTGATTGTGCCAGTGCCACCCCCCCCCCCAGCTCTTCCTGCCCTCTCTGCCACCCCCCATCTTTCTCTGGTCATCTTGAATTACTACAGGTTATCAAGGCTGTTCCTTCAGTTTAAAGAGATGTTCCCACTCCCAGATCCCTTCTGGTGAATGACAACCACTCACCCTAAGGGCACCTTTTCTATGAATCCCACTGCCAAGTAGAACGGACCCCTCACCCTCCCAACCCACCTTTTCAATGCATATTCTGCACAGAGATTCCTCAATAGACAATAACCCTGCCGCTCGTCCTTTTTATTGGTCTCCCCCCTCCACCCCCGCCGAGTTCCCCAAGAGCAGGAACCACACATTACATTGCTTGAACCTCAGTTCAAGCAGGAATAAAGAAGTGAAAGGATGCTTGAGAAGTATCCAGACGTTGAGGAGCAACCCCCACGCAGCGTTTGTGGGAAAAGGGGAGAAAAGAGCAGACCAGAGCCCCTCTTCTTTTCTCGTGGACTTTGTTCCATCGGATCTCAAAGGATGGTGATGGGGAAAGGCTTGGTGGGGATCAATGGCTGTTTTAAGCTGGCACAAAGCTTATCTTGCAAAGACTGTAAGAAACTTTATGGCCAATCCCATCTAAGATTTATTCTTCAGGGTCCTTAACCTCAGCCCCTAGATGTTAACGACTGACCTGGATGTTCATCTTCCCCAGCATGGGACGCCTTAACGAGGGACCTACACTATCAATGGGCTAAATTTCTGCAGAGGGGAGAGTGGAGCTGAGGGCTTTTGCTGAGGCTGTCCCTCCTCTCTGCCCCATCCTGGTCGGGAAACAAAGTGTACACACAAGGGCATTTTTAGCCAAATTCTGCCCCTACCTCCTTTTAACCATTTTTTTACTGGGAAGATTGACAATAAGCAACACAATGCTGACTCCATCATCATTTGGTCTGACTCTGCCCTTTCCCCTAGAAGAAGCTGCCATCTGGGTACTTGGAGTCTAAGCGCTCTACTGGGTATGGTGAAACCATCTAAAACACAAAGGCAAGGAGTTCACTATTCGGTTACAAAATTCCCAAGCTAGCATTACTTCTCTCGTGTCATTTCTGATTACCAAAAGAAGTTAACTAGGGGTGATTGTACAAACGGGGTACAAATAGGAAGGGAAGCAAAGTCCTGATGCAGAGGTTTTAAGGGCTGGGTGGACAGGAGCTGCATCGATTGCATTTCCGTCAACTCACTTCCAGAATGGTCGATTTCATAGAATCACTTCCCCAGGGTGTACCCAGAAAGTTTACATGTGAGTTCCCACTCCGGGCCTGGCACAGCTAGGCGTTTACATAGGCTCATTCTTCACAACCATCCTTTTTCAGGATAAATGTCATTTTTCTTTTTCTGTAGATGAAGAAACTGAGGCCTGGGACCGAGAAAAGTGTGTACTGAAGGTCACACAACCAGATCCATCAGACTCCAGAGCCCAAAGCGGCCACTACTCAACCCCTGAATCCAGGACTCCCAGCGCACTGAAGGGGGCCAGAGTCATTTAAATGAGGCATTCATAAGAGGATTTTTGCCTGAGCCGGTGGAGTTGATGCCATTCACTGCAAACAACACAAGGAATCGAAAGCTGGGGGAGCCCACAGGAAAATCGGGCAGGAGGCCCTTTCCCGGGCTTGAGGTCCTGGCGGTCCCTCTAAAAGACACTGTGTTCTCAGCTGAAACTCACCCTAAGGACACGCTCACTGCAGTCTGTCACAGCAAAGAGCCAGAAGTCGTCTGAATGGTCCTCAGCAGGGGACACGAGAATATTATGCAGCCATCGACAAGAACAACATAGATCGGATTGCCTGGATGAGGAGAGAATTTCAAGAGCTGTTATTAAGGAGGGAAAAAAGGGGGCGGAACCAATGAACAGTTTGATTCCAGGGATACAAATTAAAAAGCGTATGCATGGGCACACGACATGATGGGTCATTTACAAAAGTTTTTAGAGGTAGCATAGTGCACAGAGAGCTTTCAGCAGCGGCTCTTTGTGATAAGGGACTAGAAGTGGGAGGGCTATGATTTTTAAAATTATTGTTAGTCACCATTTCATAATAAAAATTCTTAACATTTATGCTAGCATTATATCATCCTTGCACGGTCCTAAGCTTTTCGTCTTTTAATGTACTTGATCCACATGATAATATCGCAATGAAATCGGTATCACGAGGTCTATTCTGTACCTAGGGAAATCGAGTCCAGAGAAGTTAAGTAACCTGCCTAAAGCCTCCTAGCTGTTAACTGACAGAGTAGGGGTTTGAGCTCAGGCAGTCAGCCTCCAGAGTTTAGGCTTATAACCACTGCACTACACAGCCTTCCAGAATAGTGTAATAGAGACACATAAATTACGAAGGAAATATTGATAAATGGTTAATATCTGAGAAGAAGCAGTCCACTGACCCACATGACCTCTTCAGGGGCAAAACGTTCAATTTTTTCTAGCTATCTCTTTTGATTATTATCTCCCTATTTTTATATGTGTATGCTGCTATTTTTGAGGTACCAACTCTAGAATAATCTATTGACTTCATGTTATGGAAGATAAGGACTTAGCTCTCTTCTACTGCTATTCCTTACTTCCCCCAGTCCTGCTTTCCCCAGATTTAAATGACTCTATAGTCAATGCTTGAGTCTCCATGGTCACGTGTGAAGGTATACGAGTTAGCCAAGTCATCAGCTAGAAATTGCCTTCTCTTTTTTTTTTTTTTTTTGGTCTTTTTCAAGTTAATAGTTGGCTTATTTTTTTTCCTTAACTAAATTGCCTATGAATCCATTCTTAAATTTTTCTAAATGTCCTATGAGATCTGTTTAAAAACAATAATTATCAGTTTTCAAGCAATCAAATATATTTGATATTCTATGAATTCCATTTTTCTGAGAGAACTCTCCCCTGAAGTTTCTAATCAAATAATTTTCTACACTGTTTGAATTTTTTTATCATGTGCTTCTACTGCATTAAAAATACTCAGTGAGGGTTTAAAGCCATTTTATTGAGGTGTAATGGGCATGTGATATATAAAGTATGCAATCTGAGCCATTTGGCATATTATGTATACATCTGTGAAACAATGACCACAGTCAAGATGTCCGTTAGCCCAGAAAGTCTCCTTGGGCCCCTTTGAGACATCGGCCTGTCTTCTTAGACCACATCCCCAAACAACCACTGATCTATTTTCTATCGCTATAGATTAGTTTGTATTTTCTAGAGTTTCTATAAATGGAATCATAGAGCATGTCCTCCATGTGTTTGACTTCTTTCATTTAGCATAACTACTCTGAAACTCATCCACATTGTTGCATGTATCAGAAATTTATTCTTTTTTTTTTCTTCATAGTTTTCCGTTGTATAGATATACCACAATTTGTTTATCTGTTCACCTTCTGACAGTCATTCGGGTTGTTTTCAGTTTGGGGCTATTACAAATAAAGCTGTTAGAAACATTGGATGCGAGTCTCAGTATGAACACACTTTCCTTTTCTCTGGGTAAATACCTAGGAGTGGAGAGGCTGGATCGTAGGGTAGGTGCATGTTTAACTTGTTTAAAAAACGCCAAACTGTGTTCCAAAATAATCATACCACTCTATGTTCCCATCAGCAATGTACGAGAGTTTCAGTTCCTCCATGTCCTTGCCAACTGTGATGGCTAATTTGGTGTCGACCTGACGGGGCTAAGAGTTGCCCAGATAGCTGGTAAAAATTAGTTCTGGGTGTGTCTGTGAGGGTGTTTCCAGAAGAGAGTAGTATTTGATTCTAGACCAAGTAAAGAAGATCTGCCCTCACCTCACCGAAGTGGACAGGCATCTTCCAATCCACTGAGGATGGGGATGGACAAAAGGCGAAGGAAGGGCAAATTCCCTCTCTCTTCTTGAGCTGGGACATGCATCTTTTGTTTTTTAAATAATAATTTTTCGTTATGTTATGCTAGTCATCATACAGTATATCCTTAGTTTTTGATGTAATGTTCCATGATTCATTACTTGCGTATAACACCCAGTGTCATGCAATATGTACCCTCCTTAATACCCATCACCGGCCTATCCCAGTCCCCCACACACCTCCCTTCTGAAGCCCTCAATTTGTTTCCCAGAGTCCATAGTCTCTCATGGTTCATTCCCCCTTCTGTTTACCCCCCTTCATTCTTTCCTTCCTTCTCCTACCAATCTTCCTGCTATTTCTTATGTTCCATAAATGAGTGAAACCATATGATAATTGTCTTTCTCTGCTTGACTTATTTCAGTTAGCATAATCTTCTCCAGTCCCATCCATGTTGCTGCAAATGTTGGGTAATCATTCTTTCTAATGGCTGAGTAGTATTCCATAACAGAGCCCTTGGATGTCGGAATTCCTGGTTCTCTGGCCTTTGGACTTGGACTGAATTAGACCACAGACTTTCCTCCTTCTCCAGCTTGCAGATGGCAGATTGTGGAACTTTCCAGCTTCCAGAACTGCACGAGCCAATTCCTATAATAAATATCCTCACATATGTAATATATATAGCCCATTGGTCCTGTTTCTCTGGGGAACCCTAACTAATACACCAACATACTTGTTATGGTCATTCATTAATTTTAGCCATTCTCATAGGTATATAATAATATTTCATTGTAGTATAAATTTGAATTTCCTGGGGCACTTGAGTGGCTCAGATGGTTAGGCAACTGCCTTCAGCTCAGGTCATGATCTCTGGGTCCTGGGAACAAGCTCCGAGTCAGGCTCCTGGCTCAGTGGGGAGTCTGCTTCTCCCTCTCCTTCTGCCGCTCACCCTGCTTGTGCTGTCTCTCTCTTTCTCTCTCTGTCTCTGTCTCTCTGTCTCAAATGAATAAATAAAATCTTTAAAAACAAATAAATTAATAAAAATAAATGTCCATTCCCTAATGACTAATAATATTGAGTGTCTTTTTAAGTGCTTATACACTATCCAGAGATCTTCTTCTGTAAAGAGTCTGTTCAGGGGCACCTGGGTGGCTCAGTCAGTTACGTGGCTGCCTTCAGCTCAGGTCTTGATCCTGGAGTCCCCCCGGCTCAGCAGGGAGTCTGCTTCTCCCTCTGCCCCTTCCCCCACTCATGCACACACACACTCTCTCTCTCTAATAAATAAATAAAATCTTTAAAAAAAAGTCTGTTAGAACTTTTGTACAGTTTAAATTGAGCGGTTGTTTTCTTACTGTTGAGTTTTGAGAGTTCTTTATATTTTACTACCACAAGTTATTTATCAGATAACTGGTTTGCAAAGATTTTCTCCCAGACTTGGCTTGTTTTTCATTCTTTCAAGAGTTAAAAAAAAAGGAAAACTATAAAAGAAAAGCCACATGGTTTTCTCAGATGGGAAAAAAAAAAGCATTTCAAACAATCCAACATCAATTACTGATAACGCCCCCAACCAATTTGGAATGTAAGGGAACTTTTTTAACCTGATGGAAAGAATATTACATTTAGGATTTTATACTGAGTGCTTTCCTCCTAACACCAGGAACAAGGCATGTGTGTCTATCCTCGCTGCTCCCATCTAACACTGTACTGGAGGGTCTAGCCAATTAATAAGACAAGAATAAAGTTAAAAGGAATCTCGATCGGAAAGGAAAAAGTAATACTGTCTTTATTCACAAGCAACATGATCATTTATATAGAAAACCCAATAGTATCTACATAAATATTATTAGAACTAAAAAATGAATTTAGCAAGGGTGCAGATTACAAGATAAATATGCAATTAAACTTCTGTATGCTGGAAATAAACAATCAGTAACTAAAATTTTTAAAATTATACAATGGGTAATAGCATCCTATCTGACAGATATAGAAGACCTACAGATTAAAACCTTTAAATATTGTTGAGAGAAATTAAATAAGACCTAAGTAAGTAGAAAGATACAGGATGGCCATGTGTCAGAAAACTCATAGTTAAGATATTATATCTTCCTAAATTTGAAGAAATTTCTTCTTAACTTCTTAAATTTGATCTACAGATTCTGTGAAATCTCAATCAAAATTGATAGGCTGATTCTGAAATGCATATGAAAATGTGAAGGACCTAAATTAGCCAAAAATACTGGAGAAGAAAAATGGAGTTGGAGGATTTATACTATCTGACTTTGACTCATCTTTTTTTTTCTTTTAAAGATTTTATTTATTTATTCGACAGAGATAGAGACAGCCAGTGAGAGAGGGAACACAAGCAGGGGGAGTGGGAGAGGGAGAAGCAGGCTCCCAGCAGAGAAGCCTGATGTGGGGCTCGATCCCATAACGCCGGGATCACGCACTGAGCCAAAGGTTAACCGCTGTGCCACCCAGGCGCCCCTGACTTTGACTCATCTTAATCTGAAAGTTACAGCAATCAAGACAGCACTGGGTTTGCAATTTAACGAAATGCTTTTTTCAAATCTTTTGCTTATTTTATTATTGAGTTTTGAGAGTTCTTTTATACCCTGGATACAAGCCCTTTATCAGATACTTGATGTCCGAATTTTTTTCCCTAGTCTACAACTTATCTTTTCATTTTCTTGAGAATGTCTTTTGATTAGCACAAAGTTTAGTTTTGACAAAGACCAATTTATACATTTTTTTCTTTTATAGACAGTCCTTGTGGCATCATATCTAAGACATTTTTGCCAAACCTAAGGTCACAAAGATTTTCTCCTATGTTTTCTTCTAAAAGTTTTATAGCTTTAAGATCTTGAATAAAAGTGTATAATCCATTTGGAGAAACTGAGAAGCCCAAGGCCTTTTCAAGGGATCCTGACCTCACAGCCAAGACAATCTTTAAGCTCAATGAGCTTGAGTGATTGTTGATAGTCATGTGTAAACTGTGATGTGTTCAGTAGTTGCAAGTATCAGAATAACTTCTTAAATTGGCTTAAACAATAAGAGTGATGACTGGCTCATCAACTGCGAGTTTAAAGTGAGGGTGGGCTACAGGTTCGGTTTAGTTCAGCTGCTCGATGATGCCACCAAGTTCAGTTTCTCCACTGTCAGCTGCTTCCTGATTTGAGTCCTTTTGGCTCACAGGAAGGTTGCCTACACCTCCTCAGAGCTCAGCGAGAAAGGGGGACTGCTGGCTGGACGCCCCCATCTCGTCCCAAATCAGACTACGTGTGTAGCTCTGAGTGTAGAGAGGTAGCCAGCAGTAAGGATGGGATTATCATGATTATTCTAAGTGTGAGCGGCATGCCTCACCACCAGAGACAAGGGACAACCACTTCCCTAAAAGCACATGGACTGTGCAGGCATGGTGAAGGAGAAATTGAGGTAACATTTAGAAGAAGGAATGGATGTTGAAGAAACAGCCTCAGTGTCCATTACAGATGGATTTGGGGGCAGGGGACAAAACAGTTTGGGTGATGCCCTATATCTGAAAAAATTAAAAATTTCCATAGAAATTACTATTATTTGCAGATTTGTGATTATATACCTGGAAAACTCAAAACAATGAAACAAAATAATGAAAACATTAAGAAAATCCAGTAACATGGCTGATGGCAAAATTAACATGCAACCATAGCTTCCCTTATATAAACTACTATTATTAGAAAATATAACAAACATAATATAAGAAAATACCTCATACATATGGCAAACAAGGGGATGAAATGCCTTGGAATAAATATTTTTTTAAAATGTTAAGGCTGTATGTGAAAAACACTTTCAAATTCTACTGAAGTACATTTTTAAGAGACTTGAATAAATGTCTTGGATAAGAAGATTCAATGTTATAGCAATGCCAATTGTCCCTAAATGAATCTATAAATCTAATGCAAGCTCAATAAAAATTTTACTAACAGGATTTTTTTAAGCGTGGGAAATTAAGACAAGTTCTTTCTAAAGTTTATGTGGAAAATAAATAGGCAAAAGTAGCCAGAAAAATGAAAATTAAGAGTTACAAGGGAAGACTCATCTTTGTCACAAAATATTATAAAGGTGCAATAATTGAGTTTGTCCTTGTCTCCCTATGACTAAGCAATAGCTGTGGAAGAAAAAAGAGAGTCCACAAATATTGAAAATAGACCTTGAAATTCAGGGCATAAAAAAGGAGTATATTTCATATCAGAAAAAAGGTGGGCTATTTGACAAGTTATGTTGAGGCAACCAGTTAGCAACTCCTTACCAAAAAATTAAATGCTGATAAATGAAAGATGTAAGTATAAAAAATATTCTGAAAACTGGCAGTCCCAGAAGGCACCCTGATCTGTTTCAGTCTATTTTGAACATTCTTAGGATAGAGAAGAACTTTCCAAGCAAAGTCAAACCACGGGGACTATAAATTTCACCCCGTCAAAGTTACAACCAGCTATAGGGGGAGAAAATACTGTAAAAAAAAAAAAATCATTTTAAAAGGATAAAAGTCAAGAAAAAATATTTAAGACACATTTCACAAAGAGCTAATTTCCTGAATAGGTAAAGAATCAACAAACAAAAAATACCAGGAGGCAGGGCGCCTGGGTGGCGCAGTCCTTAAGCGGCTGCCTTCGGGCTCAGGGCGTCGTGATCCCGGCGTTCTGGGATCGAGCCCCACATCAGGCTCCTCCGCTGTGAGCCTGCTTCTTCCTCTCCCACTCCCCCTGCTGTGTTCCGTCTCTCGCTGGCTGTCTCTCTCTGTTAAATAAATAAAATATTAAAAAAAAAAAATACCGGGAGGCGAACGGACAAAGCACATGAACAAGCACTTCGTAGGGTGCAAAATGAGTCATAAATGATAATGCGAGTCATGGTTCCATTTTTTTAATGTCAGATTGGAAAATATCAATAAATCTGACAACACATTATTGTCAAAGTATTGTCATAATTGTCACTCTCATGCAAAATGGGAGTGTAAATCGTTGCACCTTCTCTGAGGAACAAATTGGCAGTTTGTCAAGTCACCTCTGTTTTGACTCAGTGATTCCACTTCTAAGTATTTGTTTTACAGAGGCTTGTTTTACAGATACTCTTGCACAAGGATATTCACAGAAACAGTGTTTGTAAGCAACAGACTGAAAACAACCTGAACGTCCCTCATTGGGAGCCAGTTAAATAAATTATGATCCCTTCATACAGTGGAACCCTACTGTAGCACACTAATGATTTTGAAATATCACCCAGTGTATTTATTTTCCTGCTTGCTAATTTTTTTCTTCTTCTTCTGTTTTCCTCGTCTGTGCCTGGGCGGTGAAGGTGAGACCTGGAGGCCCAGGCTTGGGAGGGGCGCTCGCACTGCCTCCAGGTAGGGAAGGTTGGTGCAGCCTAGAGCACAGAAGTCATTTTTTGGCTTTGATTCCTGGACCTTAACAAGGATCAGAGCGAAGCCAGGATCTCAAAGGTTTACCATCTCCTGAAATAGAAAAGGGACTTCTCCAAACTCCCCGAACTGGATTTTTCAATTTCCGAGACCGAAGTTGGGGGGATAGGCCCCAGAGTAAAAGACAATAAAATGACATATAAGGAAGGACTGCAGGGTGCCACCTGCCTAGTGCAAGAGGCAGTCAGCAAGGAGACATTGGGGAGGCGAGGGGAGCAGCTGGGTAGGGTGAATATTCAGAGAGGCAAGTCTGGCTCCCCTTCCAGGGAGCATGAAGATAAGATGGGGGAATCAGACCATCTTGGGGCTCTTGATTTGCTTTTCCAGCATAGTCCAAAGGAGATGGCAAGCCATTAGCATAATGTCGTGTCCCCCCTGGCTTGCAGCGACCAGGAGCCCTATGTGAAGGAGTAGGTAAACCTGAGAGCAGTCCTCAGACACCACAGATCCCAGTGTGATGTGGAGAAAACACCCAGGAGACCCCCAAGGAGCTATGGAGGCACCCATAGACCAGACCTGGACACTGAGAAACGCTTGGGCTTAAGAGGAAAAGCCAGAGGGTGGAATCTTGAATCTGAAGGCGTTGGCAATCTCTGAGCACAGTGATAGAGGGTGCCAGCTTGGTGGGGCCAGCCAGTCTCCGTGGACACCAGTGCGGGTGCTCGGGGCCAGCAGCTGATTACAGTGCAGGAGATTCCACCAAAAAAAGAAAAAGCATGGAACTGGGTAACCTTGTGTTTGCAATGCCTACTGATAGAGGCATGAGAAAGTTTCCAGTGGTTATACCTAGGGAAGGGGCTGACAGGATTGAAGGTCTGTCAGGGTCTATGCAGACTCAGGGCAAATGCGAACTCCCCAAGGCAAGGGTCAGTGTTGTCCCTGTTAGACTAGAGACTCACTAAGCTCAAGGTCATCATCTCCCCTATCAGACTGGGGCTCTGTGAAGGCAAGAAATATGCCTTCCTCAGCAGGTGCTGGGTCTGGGGGCTTCCTGACTGTGTCTGTCAAGACCTTGGTGATGACCTCATTGAGTCCTACCCCTCTGGCCACTAGCCACCCCCTCCCAGACCTTAGCAAACCTAGTTTGAGGATGATGGTAAGTCATGGCTGGATGGGGACTGAGTGACGGCTGAAGAGGTGGGTCCACAAGTGAGCCTCACAAGCCTTGTAGAACGAGAGTCTTGCCTATGCCTGTTGTTTCAGTGTAATTATTAGTAGCATCCCCCTTTACTCTTAAAAGTGTCCTGGTTTTGATGATTAATCATATGGTCACAATTTCTAAATAATTTGCACAGTGTCCCCTGAAACTTCTGGAAGGGAGAGTCAAGGCCATTTTCCCTTTGGTCTCCCCAGTGCCTCAGCTCTGGTTCCACAAGCACTCACCCATCATCTCCTGCGAGAGAGATAGGGATGCATGCCACGCGGTCCTTGGCCTCAGGGGCTTTTAGTCCCACCAGGGAGGAGGCAGGGAGGCAGGCAGAGAAGTAACAGCACCTGATGGGGTTCTGCCGAGTGCTCAGCAAATGTTACCAGAGCTCTAGAATTCCTAGTCAGTGTCCTCCAGGCTTTTCTCTCAGATGGAGCTATGGTAATTACAACAATGATAAAAACATAGCAAGAGCTATCCTTTGTGTGGTGCTCTCAGAAGGTAAGCACCTCCCCTCAAGAGTTCCTAGACCAAGTGGGGAAGTGACGAGAAAGCTGAGATTCAGAGAGGTGATGTAATTTGGCAAGGTCGTACAGGGATTGAGTGTCATGGCTGGCATTCAAACTCCAAATCCCATCACGATGCACTTCGGTGACAGAGTTTAGGGAACCACTGTACCTTTTAAACCTATTTCCATTCAGAAAGACATGGGTTCTTCCATGCCTCGAGCACTGCGGGCGTTCCCATGCCCGGATACATGGTGGCAGCTCACCGGGCAGGTGTCCTGCCCACACAGCTGCTATGTCCAGAGAGGCACCAAGAACCAGCTCCCAAGCATCCTCACCCGGCACCCGGAGCAGAGGCGAGACTGTCAGCACACCAAGAACCAGGCTCCCTCCACGCAGTTCTGCTGACAAGGGTTCCTTTTAGAATGATGGTCAGATTTCCTTGTCTTGTTAATTTTTAAATCTTGTTAAATTATCTGCGTGTTTCTATGAAGACTCAAATACTCTTCTGGAACAAGTTGAGAGAGAAAGATACCGAAAGAGAAATAAATAGTGAGCCAGGTAGTTGGGGGAAGGGTCCATCTTGGGTCTGCCTGTTTACACAAGCCCCCTCCCTGCGCCTCTGACCAGCATCCACGCTGTAAGAGCCCTGGTTACTAATCAATATCCTCTAACGCTCTGGTCATGCCTGCGTGAGCCAACGAACACCACCATCCTCAAGCATTTGCTCAGTCTAGAGTGCTAGGTACAGAAAAAACTAACAACATCATTCCCCAACTCAAGGAACTTGTAATCTTGTTAGACGAGAACCTAGGCTCTGAAAACCTCGAGGTGATGTAGAAGGTGATATGTTTTGGAGCAGTTGGTGGTGGTGATGTGGTCCGGAGCCGAGAAAAGAATTCTTGAGATGTCTTCGGTGCAAAAAGGTGGTTTTATTAAAGCATGGGGACAGGACCCATGGGCAGAAAGAGGGGTGGCTGCATGCTGCCAGCTAACTGGGGGGGGGGGGTGTTTGGGAGGAGCAAGGGATTATATACTTTGGGGTTTGGGGGTAGTAAAGATAAGGGAAATTCCAAAGGACTTTCATATGCTAAAGAAGACTCACAGGATCCTGGCAGCCTGGCTATTGTCAAGCTAAGGTTTTTTTTCCTCTAGCAAAGCAATCAAAACCACAGTGAGATACCACCTTACAGCCAGTTAGAATGGCAAATATTGACAAGGCAAGAAACAACAAATGTTGGAGAGATTGTGGAGAAAGGGGATCCCTCTTACACTGTTGGTGGGAATGCAAGCTGGTGCAGTCACTCTGGAAAACAGTGTGGAGGTCCCTCAAAAAGTTGAAAACAGAGCTACCCTATGACCCAGCCATTGCACTACTGGGTATTTACTCTGAAGATACAGATGTAGTGAAAAGAAGGGCCACATGCACCCCAATGTTCATAGCAGCATTGTCCACAATAGCCAAACTGTGGAAGGAGACAAGATGCCCTTCAATAGACGACTGGATAAAGAAGATGTGGTCCATATATACAATGGAATATTACTCAGCCATCAGAAAGGATGCTTACCCAACATTTGCATCAACATGGACGGGACTGGAGGAGATTATGCTAAGCGAAATAAGTCAAGCAGAGAAAGACAACTATCATATGGTTTCACTTATTTGTGGAACATAAGGAATAGCACAGAGGACATAAGGAGAAGGAAGGGAAGAGTGAAGGTGGGGAAATCAGAGGGGGAGACGAACCATGACAGACTATGGACTCTGGGAAACAAACTGAGGGTTTTAGAGGGGAGGGGGTGGGGGGATGGGCTAGCCCAGTGATGGGTATTAAGAGGGCACATATTGCATGGAGCACTGGGTGTTATAAGCAAACAATGAATCATGGAACACTACATCAAAAACGAATGACGTACTGTATGGTGACTAACATAACACTAAAAAAAAAAAGCATTAACGTTAAGACAGTTGGGAGTTTCCTGGGGGAAGGTTATAATCTGCCTACCTCAAGTATTTGTCAATGTGCTGCAGGTTATAAGGACATTTAATTTTATCTACATTTCCTTCTGCCTTTGTTTCCTACGTCATAAGGGACAACAAAGTTGCAAATAAAAGCTATTTGCCTTTTGAGAAGAACTTTCTTTACTCCAGAAAGTAGCTGGTGATGATGGAGGCAGAACGTCAGGCCACGTACCCCTGGGGGATCAAGGATGCTGTTTTATCTCTCTGGAGACCCACCTGGAGTGTGCATCCACACTGATCTAATGACTCGAGTGATTCAAAATTCCTCTCCTTGAACCAGGCTTGGAGGCTTCTACAAACCCTCACATATTATATTGTATTGAATGGGCAGAGTATCCAGCTGTCTGGCTGAACTTTCCTTACTCCAGCAGATGTTCTAGACAGTGGATGGGGTACCTTGGAATGCTTCAAAGGCCTTCAGTCTCTATAGGAGCTAGATGCTTTCCAAGTCAGGATGCAGTAATATCTGCTCTTGTCTTCTTCCTAGGTCAGTGGGGCATTGAGCGCTCAGCCCCCTTGATTTTGTTGGAGCCATCAGACTGGTTCTGGCTAATGGCCTAGGAGTACAAGTTCTGTGTAGTTCAAAGCTGGTGCGAGTGTTTCCTTTTCTCTCTTACAGGAAGGCACATGTGGAGAGAGTAGAGCTCTAGGACAGAAAAAGTATGAACTGCTGAGTCATTGCCTGGAGGACAGCTACCCGCAAGAATTCTAGGAACAAGAAACAAACTTTGCTTGGGTTAAGCCATTGAGATTTCGTGATCAATTTGTTGCTGGAGCATGATCTGACCTCTCCGGACTCTGAAACATCCCAGAGTACTGATGGGGAGCAGAGGCTGGGAGAAGGGAGAGTCCTGAAATCCTTCAGTCTTTTAGACTTCTGTCTCTGCATTCAATGCTCTTGTGTACCCTCTCCCTGCCCTTCCCCCACACCCTCCACCTCCCCTCAGTTATCCTAAGCTCTACCATAGCGTTTCCCCATTAGTCTGCCACTATAGACTAGGGGACTTGCCTGAGCCCCTTGCTTCAAATCTATTGTGATTCAGGAAACATCAAGCCCAAAGGGGATCCTGGAGCCTACCCAGTTCAACATTTTCATTGAATAGAGAGAATCATGGTTTTAGGAGGTAATGCAACTTACCCAAGGTCATATAACACCTAGGTGATAGGACTGATTGCAGGCCTCCTGGTTCCTAGGCCCAAACTTTCTCCTCTGCTCTTCCCATTGACCTGGGTCCCAGTCACCCAAGGGGTGATAGGCATGTTATTCTACATGTCTCGTATTAAGAAAAAATTATCAAAATCTTGAAATCAAAGGAAAGTACACCATGTCCTTCAATGCTATACCAGGGCATTGTTTAACAAGACCACTAAAGGGTTATTAATTTTCTGGGAGAATGTACCCATGCTTCATACTATTTGATTAGAGCCTGGACACTGTGAAATTATATGTGCAGCTGTAGATTTCTGTCTGGCAAAAGAAGATGAACTCAGTGGTCATTAACCGGTTTTCATCTAGTCTAATAATATTTTTCTTCCCCTCTGCCTGACTGCCTTCCTTCCTTTTCATTTTTTTTAAAGCTTTTATTTTTTTATTTGCAAGAGAGAGAGAGAGAGAGAATGAATGGTGGGGAGGGGCAGAGGGAGAGAGAGACAGACTCCCCGCTGAGCAGGGAGCCCAACGGTAGGCTTGATCCCAAGACCCTGAGATCACGACCGAGCTGAAGGCAGATGCTTAACCCATGAGCCACCCAGTCATCCCCCTTTCTTTTGTTTTTAAAAATACCCTTCCCGATGGACCATACCAGTCTAAGTTCCACACATGCTGTTGGAACCAGTTCCACCAACTTGCCAGTTCTCTCATTCATTAATGAATATGTTGTTTAAAATCGGTAACACATATATATTCTATATTGATAAGGAAAGTCCTGTTTATAACTTCATTAGAATTATACATTGACACTGGAGAGAGGTGTCCACTGGTTCTCAGTTTTGTCCTTTGGTGACATAGTGTTTGACCCAGAACCGGAAGTGTAAGTGTCCACCTCGTGAACTAAATTGAGAGCCTGTCCGCCACCATCATAGCTCATAGATCTGCATTTTATCAGGATCACTGAAGACTTAACTCCAAAGAGAAGCTCTGGTGTAGGCATCTCAGGGACTAGGAGAATGTGTAGGGGAGATGCCTGGGCTTTTACGAGCCTTGCCTCATCATCCTCAGAAGTGCTCCCTCCATTTTGACACAGAAACAAGGTACTTCTGTCCTGATCCACTCGGGGCCATGCCTCCTAGCTCAGCAGAAGCTGGGATAGGCAGATTCCTCTGAGTCCCCTCAGACAGACCCAGCAGTGACATGCACATGGCCCCCGAAGTTAGGAGTGGGAGTCAGGTTGCAATTCCACTCACTTATCCTTCCCTACTATATCGCGTCAGCTTAGCCGGTCATCCCTGGTTTTCAGTGAACCCCCCTCCCCCCCAGGCAGCCAGGAGCCAGAACAGTCTACCCTGCCCCTCTCCTATCTGCTCTAATTATAGCCTTTGTAGCAAGAGCCCTGTCCTTCAGAAAGACAAGGCTTAGAATGGTGCCGTTCCCCAGAAACTTCCATAGGGGTTTCTGGGTTAGTTTTCCTTTCCACCTACAGTCACTGCCGGGTCCTCAAACACTTCAGGCCAGTTAGCTTTCCACTGTCCAGTAAGCAGACCCTGATACCCAGAGGAAGGTCCTCTGACTGCGGCTGAACAGAGTTTCTTCATAAAGAGCAGTGTCCTTCCCTTGTCCAGGAACTTCGCTTGAGCTGAAGGAAACAATTCGTTTGCCTGTCATGATTTATCCTTCCCGGCAGCAGCCCAGTGTTTATCATTCAGCACAAGGCTTGGGTAGGACTGAGTGGATCGGAACTAAAGCAGCTGATTTATATTCAGAGAGGAGTTTAAATTAACTGCGCAGAAGTCAAATCTCGCCTTGCCCGTGTTTGCTTTTTCTGAGCAGTGCCGAGGACTTATGCTTTGGTCCATCCAAATTCCTAATGGGCCAAGTGCCCCAATTACAGACGATTCTGCATCTGTAGCTTCTGAGAGCTGAACCAAGGATGATTCAGGTGAAGGCTCCGTGTCCTTCAGCTGGTGGTGGGCAGATGACCCCGAGGGAAGCATGGCTGCTGTAGGCTTGGCAGAGCTCTGCCTGGGTTGAGTGACTGTCACCGTCCTCCATGGCCCTTTCCCAGTGGGGGCTTCAGAGCACAGCAGACCTCCAAAGGGACTTGTGTGCTGGGTGGTGCTTTTTAATGGGATGGATGCTGGGCAGGGGGAGTGGGTCGTGCTCTAGATGAAACAGGACTGGCTTGTTTGGATCACTGTATTGATAATGTTGACGCTCTGGGAGATGAGTACCTGGGGGGCTATTATTCCATTCTCTCTACTTTGAACATGCTTGAAATTTCCATCGTTAAAAGTTGTTTTTGTTTCAATGGAAGGGAATTTTGCAGGCCGGAGACCTGAGAGAGAAACAGAAGAGGTGAGAGCTTGAGAGTTCATACTTAGATAAGCCCCCGAAATCCAGATAGACCCTCCTGGTTCCCTCTGCTCTGCCCTGTGGGTTAGTAACCTGCTGGAGGAACCAGGTGTCTGGAGCCAGACTCAGCTGCTGATGTCGAGGGGCAAATTGCTTGAATGGGAAGTTTCAGGGGGGCTGACACTTTTGCTTGCCTCCCTAACAGTCATTCCCCCTTTGCCCTTGGCCGCAGACGGTCACTGTTCAGCACCATGCTTGGGGAAGGTGGGCCCAGACCCTGGGAATGAGTCACGTTGGTGAGTGGTTTAGGGGTGGCCATGAGACCTAGTTCTGACCAGCAAGGTGCAAGGAAAAGTCTTTAGGGTGGGGCTGAACGCAAGGAAATATTTTCCTCTCTGATGAACAAAAGAGTTGTGTGAGAAGAAATCTTTCTTTCCTTGGTGTTTTTGCATGCTGGTGTGGCCTTGCAAGGATCTGAGGCCTCCTTTCTCCTTCTCACCTCACCTCCTGTGAAGTTACTTCTCCATCACACCTCTCCAGCCACACCAGCCTCCTTGCTTTCCTAGAACATGACCAGCACGCTCCTGCCTCAGGGCCTTTGCACTGGCTGTTCCCTCTACCTAGAACACTCTTCCTCTAGATCCTCACTGCCTCCTTCTTTCACCTCCTTTAGGTCTGTTCTCAAATATCAGCTTCTCGGTGAGCTCTTTCCTTGTCACCGTTAAAAAGATATCCTTATCTTTTTCTTCTTTCCCCTTTATCTTCATTCTTCTGTTGTTGTTGTTCTCCACAGCACATACTCCGTTGCTTTGTAGTTTTCCTATTTCTTTTATTCTTCATCTCCCCTTTGCCCATGAGAATGGAAGCTCCTTGAGAACGGGGATTTCTGTCACTTGTATTCATTGCTGTATCCTCAATACTGAGAAATGCGCCTCACACATAGTAGTTGTTCAATATTTGTTGAATGAATAAATGAACAGACTCTGTACTTCAAGCTCCGACAGCCATCTTGTGACCATGAGAGAACAGACCCACAGCTGCATCATCATCGAGCTGCTGATTTAACAACTCTACCTGAGGAATGATTGTGATTGAAGTAATGATATTGTAATAGTTGAAGCCCCTGTTGGCTGGGGAATTTTTTTACTTGTGCCTGAAATCATCCTGGATGATATACCCTTCAAATATGCTGGGGTGAAAGACAAAGCAAACTTCATCACGCCATGCTAAGGGGTTTTAGGCACAGACTCTCCGGGGGAGGAACAGGGTGTCTGGTCTCTGGAGTGTCTGGAGCATTGTCCGCTGAGAAGGAAGGTAGCCTGACCACCAAGGGCTCCTGGGTACACGCATCCCCTCAGTGTTCCCACCAAGGCCATGGACATTCCAATACCCACTTTCATTCCAGATACCAGGTCTGGAGGCTTCAAAGGGATTTCCAGCCGTGGTGTTCAAGAAATAACCTGTCAGCATGCCCGTGCTGTAAATGAAGTAACAGAGGTTGGGTGGTGCTGGGCTGGGTCCCCTCTAGCCACACAGCTCCTGCAGCAGGGCTGAACAAGCAGCAAGGACTCTTGTCTTCTCTGCTCATCTTCTTCCTTCCTATTTTCAGGAGTTCCAGAATCCACTGTATAGCTGGCAGGCTGAGGATTCTCACACCACTTCCCTCTTACAATAAGGGGAGGTGGGGTGTTGCTAATTAGCTGGTCATCTGAACTTGCCTAGGCAGGTAAAAACAAGTCACTGGCTAGGACTCTGAGACAACCGCCAATGAGGTTAGGAAGACAGGGTTCAATCTGTTCTTCCTGAAGTAACCAGAGGGCTCTTTTGCAATGTAGATCACGTCATGTCAGTCTCCTGCTCAAGAACCTTCCATGGACTTTCATTGCTCTGAAATGAGAATCCAAACTTAGCAAGACCTACAGGTCCTTGCTGGCTCTGGCCCCGTACCCCTCAGACTCACCTCCTGCCATCTCCTCATCCCCATCTCACCTAGCGCCAAGCACAAGCTTCTCCTTGTTCCTGCCCCAGGACCTTTGCAACCACTGCTCTCTCTCCCTGGGATGCTCTCCCTGCTCTTTGCATGACTGAGTTGTTCTTGACCTTGAGGTCCCAATCTCTGTATTTCTTTAGAGAAATAATCTGACTTCCCTCCTTACCTGAAGTGGGAGTATCCTCCACATATCCACCTGGTATTTCATTCAGAGCTCTTACCAGAGCCTGCGATCGTCCTGGTTGCTTATTTACTTATTTATTGAATGTCTCTCCAACTAGACTGTCCTTCCTTCTTAGCTGCATCTGCAGGGCCTTACTCAATGCCCAGCACGGAATAACGCTCGGTAGCTGTGTTGAGTAAATAAATAAAAAGACAAATGAATGCTTCTATTCACCTCCGCCACAACATTGGACCACCAGTCCTCCACGGTACCCTGGCCCAGAGACCCTGTGATGGCCCTAGACAAGCCACAGGTATCATAGCCACAAGAGGGGGATAGCACAAGCCAGCCCACCCTCCAGGGTGTACCCCCACTTCCGGCCATCACCCCAATCCTGACCCTAAGCAATCCTCAACTTTCTGACCACAGGTGAGCTGTGTCTCCCCAGGTTTTCCCCACCACTGGTTGGAGGAAGTAAGGCCTGGTCTCCTTGCAACCAACGGAGCAGTCCAGCAATGATTAAGGGGCGGCTGCTGAGATGCTGGGGCAGCACCAAGCAGTGGTCCTCCCAGGAGTCGGCCTGGGTCTTCCCTGTGGTGGTTTGTTTCATGGGAATGTAGTTAGAAAAGTGTCCCCTAGGCGCACCTGGGTGGCGCAGTCGTTAAGCGTCCGCCTTTGGCTCAGGGCGTGATCCCAGTGTTCTGGGATCGAGCCCCACATCAGGCTCCTCCGCTAGGAGCCTGCTTCTTCCTCTCCCACTCCCCCTGCTTGTGTTCCCTCTCTCGCTGGCTGTCTCTCTCTGTCAAATAAATAAATAAAATCTTAAAAAAAAAAAAAGAAAAAAGAAAAGTGTCCCCTAAATCAAGTATGTTTGGGGAATTCCCAGGAGGAGGGAAGTGGAAACCCTCACCTTGTATAAAGGGTAGAGTTCGCAGTATTAGAAAGATAACAGGTAAGGGCACAGGCACCCTTGCTCCTCATGCCCAACCCCAGTGAGGAAATGGCTCACACACGCACACACACACACCCATACACACAATACACACATGAGCATGTGCAATATACACACATACGCATACATACACAAACACACAGTTACTCTCACAAAAAGATGTTTTCCCTCTCTTTAGAAGTCTTTAATGTTTCAGGGAAAGTAATTCTCATATCAGAAACTCCCTGGCCTGTATGCTGATGATTAAAGAGGTCAGAATGGCCATACCAGGTCGGCCTCTTGGCTGACACAGGCCCAAACTCTGTCTCTGCTGCAGATCTCCGAGAAATGGTTAATGCAATGATAGGGATGTTTTTCCTGATATCAGATTCCGAGTGTTCCCGATGTCCCCAAACATCCAGTTTTCCCTAATATGTTCCAATCTAGGTCTGTCATCCTTGTCTTAAATCCAGTTATAATTTCAGCTGTCAGTTTATTTCCCAAAGTGAGAGTAGTAAACAAGACTTTAATGAATCCATCAGCAAGTGCTGTTGTGCAAACGGGAGCTGGGGAAGGATGGATATTGCACCGAGAAGCAGAAGTCCTGGGGCTCGGGCCTTTGCACCACTCACTGGCTGAGAACCTGGGAAGTTACGACCTCAGGGGGTCTCAATGTCGGCATCTGCACATGTGAGCGATATTAATACCACCTTGCTGGAGTGGGACCTCAGGTTCTTTGTGGTGTTCAATTGTCTCCATAGCACTGCTTCTGATGGGGAAGAGCAGGCCAAAGACACAGCTCCTGCCCTCCGGGAATTTTCTGGTGGGTCAGAGAAGTTCTGAATCTCTCTGTGCTCATCTACCACGTGTCAAGGTTGAGCACCATCAGCCCTTTCTCCGAACTGTTGGAAAGGAAGATTGGTATAGGAGACACGGTTTCCAGGATCACCTTTCTAGCAAACACTATTGGGTATCCTCGTGCTTCAGGGGAGGATGGGCCCCACGTCTGGCCCCAGGGATAGAGTTTATTTAGTCTAATAAATTAATGTTGATCCTTGTCCCGTTGACAGTTTAGTGGACATGTGTCACAGCTCTGGCTAAGGTGGCTTGCAGGAAAATTCACTGGGGGAAGGAAGGGAACTTCTAGAGAACTTATGTTAATTCTTAAGGAGAGAGATTCTCTCTTCTGACCCTTGGATATTACTGAGAGAGGAAGTGATGGCTGGCGCTGCAGACACTACTTTGCCCCACTGAGGGGAGGATTGAATGTGCTGAGGATGGCAGGTGGAAAAACACGTGGGTCCTTGAGGATATCACTGAGATGTATAAATTGCCCAAACTGGGAGCTACAGACTTTATGTTACAGGAGATAATAAATGTCCTTATTGTTAAGCCATTTTCTGATGGATATTCTTTTTTTCCTGCAGCTGAAAGAGGCTTAACTGCATTAGTCAGGATAAGTTAGGTTATGCATGATAACAAATGACACTCGCCTCTCAATGGTCTTGATACCTGTTAGTTTCTCACTGAGGCCAGATGCCCTTTGGGGTTGGCAGGGAGCTCTACCCATCATAGCCCCTCAGGGACCTGACTATTGGGGGCTGGGAAAAGAATCCTCTTAATGGCATTCTGGCCCTAAAAGCTTCTGCCTTGAAGTGACCTATAGCTTCCCCTCACATGTCATTGGTTAAAGCAAGTTGCATGGATATGCTTTCCTTCAAAAAGCCACTGGGAAGTACAATCCTGCCATCTGTCCCAAAAATGGGAAGGCAAAACTATCCAGCGAATGACACTAACGTCCACCACATTCATCCTCAGAAACTCCATTGACAGGGAGCCATGTGGCCTCAGACCAACAATCTTACATCTTTGAAACTTGCTTTCTTCATTTATAAAATTCCATTACTTTGAATGTTTTCTTCCTCCTGTTGTGAGGATACAGTGAGTAATAGACATGAGGATACTTTTTAAAGCACAGCAAAGCCTGCTTGAGTAGGCGGCTGAGGGGGCTGCCTTGTCAGCAAAGGTCACTGGCTGGTTCCAGCGACTGTCTGCTTTAGGCATACAACTTTCCTCCTCCCTGCCGTGTCTGCAGTCAGTTCACTCGGTAGTGAAGACATGGGCTGTTTTCTAGTTCAGAATAAAATAGACAAAGAATGTTGGGTTTGGAGGTGGAAGTGGGAGGTGGTGGAAGAAAAGGAATGAGGCTGGAGACGGTTCTCCCCGTGGCACTTTGAGGAAGGTGCCTCAGTCAGCTTAGCTGCCATAATAAGACGGTACGGCTCAAACAACAGAAATTTATTTTCTCACAGTTTCGGAAGCTGGAAGTCCAAGAGCAAGGTGTCAGCAGGGTTGGTTTCTCTTGAGGTCTCTCTCTCCTTGGCCTACAGACAGCCACCTTCTCTCTGTGGTCTTCCTCCACACGTGTCTCTGGTCTAATGTTCTCTTCTTATAAGGACATGTTGGATCTAGAAACGTCCCTGCCGATGGCCTCATTTTAACTTAAGTACCTCCTTTATTTTTTCTTTTAAGATTTATTTATTTATTTGACAGCGAGACCACAGGCAGAGGGAGCAGGACAGGGAGAAGCAGGCTCCCCGCTGAGCAGAGCGCCTGACACGGGACTTGATCCCAGGACCCTAAGATCATGACCCGAGCCAAAGGCAGACGCCTAACCAACTGAGCCACGCAGGCGTCCCTAACTTAAGTACCTCTTCAAAGACACTGTCTTCAAATAGGTTCACACTCTGAAATGCTGGGGGCTAGGGCTTCCATGTATGAATTTTGAGGCCAGACTTCTCCTTCCAGTGAGAAGCAGTCCACAGGGGAAACACATACTAATTTCCACTGCAAGTGAGAAAAGAGGGAGAAGATAAAGGAGAAGGAAGAAGCGAATAAGAAGGAGAAAGAAGAGAAGGAGAAAGAGACAAGGGAAAATGAAGAAGAACAGGGGTATGTGGGTGCAGAGGAGTCCGCAGATGGATTCGGCGTGCGGACGCCACCCAGCTCTGAGGGTCTGCCCACCTGGACATCTGGGTCAAGTCTGCAAATGACAACAGACTCGAAGAGCAAGGGAAGCCAGCTCAAGCCACTTCTGGCCAGTGAATGTTGCCAACTCGCTGTGTGCACAGGGATTGGTGGTCTAAATGAAACCCAGCACGGCGGAGTTTACTTACAGATAGAGTCGTAGAAGATATTCATAATTAATTGTGTAGGTTTAAATGCTTGTGAAAGTTTATTTATCATCTTAACTGGAGTCTCTGCATGAAGTTCATCTTAAACAGAATCCTAATTTAGGAAACTCAGGAAGATACGAGTCATAATTAATATATTGAAATCTGGGTGAATTCTACTCTTCAGCAGAGCTCCTACAAATCCTACGTCCTGAGCAAAGAACAGGGTTAGAGAGAAAGAACCACGCAGGTATAAACTTACTGTGATGTGCTCCAGGCGAATGCTAAATGGGCTGCCTGCCTTTGCTTTTCGTCCTCCCTGCTATGGACTCAGTTCCAACACCTAGAAGAGATGACAGCGAGCAGCCAAAGGCACACGTTCAGGACAAGGCACCTGGAGCGCCCATCATTTCCACAGTGCTCAGCCAGTCCTGAGCGAAAGACAGAGCACAGCCTCGGGCAAAAGCAACATAGATCAAAAAAATTATCTTGAGGGCGCCTGGGTGGCTCAGTCAGTTAAGCGTCTGCCTTCGGCTCAGGTCATGATCTCAGGGTCCTGGGATCGAGTCCACATCAGGCTCCCTGCTCATCGGGGACTCTGCTTCTCCTTCTCCGTCTGCCCCTCCTCCCTGCTTGCACCGCGAGAGCACACACGCGCTCTCTCTTTCTCTCTCATATAAATAAATAAAATCTTTTAAAAAAATTGTCTTGAAAGCACTTGATTTTCCATCTTTTCCCCCCAAAAGAATTCAAGAGGCCATCCAGGGGCAAGGGGGATTTTGTTGGACCTTCTTGCAGTTATTTTATAGCTTAGTTTGGGGCTAGGGACATCTTAATCACCATGAAAGCTTCCAGAAGGGTGTCCTCTGAAACGAGGCAGCTGAGTCCATACAGATCCCGTGAAGTGAAGAACTGGGGGGATGATTCAGTCAAATCAGGCCTCAAACGTTCAATTCTGCAGAACATCCAAAGGGATAGGTATTTTCGGCACGGTCCCTCTGCGTCTCCAAGGGCAGCCTCAGCCTGGTGCTGACTCACGAAGCGCTTTGTCTGACTGCAGACACAAAGTGAGGAGGAAGCGATTTTTATTGTTATTGTCATCATTAATCCTTTAATTAAGGTCTCTTTTATTCATGTCAATATCCTGCCCCTCTCTTCCCTCCCTCTCCAACTCTCATTCGTTGGGCTGGTTCCTCCAAGCTCTCTTAGCTCAAATTTTAATTAAAGTGAGCCACAAGCCTTGAATCTCTAATGAGCCCCTCTTCCAGATTCCATTAGAAATCAGCGTTGCCACACTCTCCGTGGTGTCGTTTATTAGCACGGTATTATTTCTCAAATACAGACGGCCCCTGTTGTGCAACTTTTTGCTTTAAGCTGACGTTCAGACGTGAAACTGACCCTTTCTCACGTTTTTGCATAGGCCTCGGTAGCCATGTCATTGAGGATATCGAAGTGAAACAAGCAAAAGATGTATGAGAGGGGCCAAGCTCATCTCCAGAGAGGAGTCACCATTTATCCTGCCTCATCAGAGACTGGGGGCAGGGGGTTCCTTACTGGGGGGCTTTTCAGATGATATCAAGACTTCCTTTGTTTTACTCGTTAATATATGCTTTCTCTTCTTAACAGGGACCGGTGTTTTCTTGATGCGCCAGTCTCATCATTATGATGCGTGGTCAGCCAGACTTTGGGTCTAGGCACCCTGCAGTCACATGCTAGGTTGCAGCCCTGCTCTGAAAAGTGGAGTTTCCCCAAACTGGACTTCCAGAAATGTCAGCAGGAGTGGGGTGCTAGCAAGGAGAAAGCAGGTTGATACAATTGCTCTTTATCGTATTGTTGAAGGTGAACGCCGGAGGGAACCTCACCCATCAACGACTCCAATGCCATAATTTTACAGATTAGGAAGGGGCAGGCAGAGGTTCGCTCAAGGTCACAATGGAGCTTTGGCCAATGGGGGCGCTGCGTTTTTCCAGATCCAGAGTAGCGAGCCTGCCACACAGGCATCTTCTGCCATACACAGTGGTGGCCAATCCTTTTTCTGAGCAGGTGCAAAAAAGTGGATCATCGTGGAGGGTCTGTCAGCACAGAGGCAAGTGAATGGACTATATGACCTTGACCAGATGATCCTGGAGGAGAATCACATTCTTCTTGGTGCTCTCATCTAAATACGTGCTTCCTTGTCTTCTGTTCCTCTTCACACATTTACCGCTATGATTGTAGTCCTTTAATCCAAGTTCATTTAAATTTTTTTTAGCATTTATAATACAGATTGTCCAGCACGTATAAATGTGAAAAAATAGTGTAAGGTATTCCCACGTAGCATCCCACACAAGGCCCATCTTCCATCTATTTTCCTGCCCACTTTCCAGCCCAGGACAGACGCCAGGGTACCACTCCATCCAAAAACAGTTCAGTGAACATGTCTAAAATCCCCTTGTTTCTGTTGTCTTGTCTTCCAACAATGATTTCCTTTTTTAAAAGATAAATACAGTCATTCTTTCTTCTGCCTTATTTTGGTTTATTTTTCCCCCTTTTCCAGGTTTTTTAGTCTGTCTTCAATTTATTTTCATGTTTACATTTCCATCAATAGAGATATGTAATAGCGTAAATTTCCTTGTGATAATGCTTTGCCTGATTTTATAGAGAACTCTAATATCTACTCCACAGACTGTAGAGAATCTGATATGTGACATTTTCATTATTTTCAATACATTCTATAACTTTGTTTTGTATTTCTCTTTTCACTCAAAAATTACTTGAGGGCAATTTGTTTTTCTTTTTAAATTTCCAGGTGTAAAAACCTTTGAATCATTATAAATTCCTAGTTTTATTGCATTATGATTGAAGAATGTTGTTTTTATAAGATATCCGTTTCTTCAGATATATGGAGGTCTCCCTTGAAGTCCTAGACATGGTCAATTACCATGAAAGTTACATGTGTACTCCCTCTTGTCAGGCTTCAGAATTTGATACATTTCTTTAGCTGTATCTTATTAATTATGTTGTATAATCCTTTCCAATTTTTGTCCATTTGATCTTTCTTATACTGAGAGTGATATATTAAAGTCCCCCTGGTAATATGTCTACTTGGTTGCTCTTATCTCTGGCTGCTTGTGCTTTATAAACACTGTTGATGTGTAATTGGACATGTAGATATTAACGCCGCTCATCAGCATTGTGAATTGTAGACTTCAACACAGTAAATAGTCCTCCTTTCTTTTGATGTGTTGTGGTATGATTTCTACTTTGTTAGGTATCAAATTGCAATTCTTAATTTCTTTGATTTGCAGTTCTCAACATAATAGTCGCCTGTTCTATTTTAAAATGTCCCAACTTTAGCTTTTAACCTTTCTGAACTTCTGTTTTAAGTGCATCTCTCTAATAAAGCATGGCATTGCATGTTGCTTTATTACACAATCTGAAATCTTATGGTCCATATATCTGGCCTCTGCTCTGTTTCATTGAGTGTGAGTTTCATTGTAAGAATGGTTTACTATGTGGTCTATTTTATTTGCTCTCTTTTGTTAGCATATGTTTTTGTTTTTAGGATAGTTGGAACTTTTGTTCTACAGGTTACTATATTTGACTAATATCTTCATATAATACTGCTAGTCCCCCCCTCTCCTTTTTTATCACTTCGTCTATGTTGGTTACTCCTATAAACAATATTGAAATTGTCTAGTTTGGTGTTTTCCCCCTTCTCTTTATCCTCCTGCACTGATCTGGGGGATGGAAATATTTTTGTACTCTCACTTAATAACTCCAAGACAATTAGCAAGTTTATTTTAGTTTTCACATATTCTTCCCATCCCCTTTTAATAGTTGTATTTATACTGTCAGGGCTGACAGGCATTGCGCACTGTCTCCTGCAGAAACCTCATTTCCTTTAGATTCAGGTATACATATGTTTGAATATACATATATATTATTTTTTTATTTTAATGTTTTTTATTATATTATGTTAGTCACCATACAGTACATCCCTAGTTTCTGATGTAAAGTTCGATGATTCATTAGTTGCATATAACACCCAGTGCACCATGCAATACGTGTCCTCCTTACTACCCATCAGCAGTCTATCCCATTCCCCCACCCCCCTCCCCTCTGAGGCCCTCAGTTTGTTTCTCATAGTCCATAGTCTCCCATGCTTCATTCCCCCTTCTGATTACCCCCCCCCTTTCTTTATCCCTTTCTTCCCCTACTGATCTTCCTAGTTCTTATGTTCCATAGATGAGAGAAATCATATGATAGTTGTCTTTCTCTGCTTGACTTATTTCACTTAGCATTATCTCCTCCAGTGCCGTCCGTGTTACAGCAAATGTTGAGAACTTGTTCTTTCTGATAGCTGAGTAATATTCCATTGTATATATGGACCATAGCTTCTTAATCCAGTCATCTGTTGAAGGGCATCTCGGTTCCTTCCACGATTTGGCTCTTGTGGACAATGCTGCTATGAACATTGGGGTGCATATGGCCCTTCTCTTCACTACGTCTGTATCTTTGGGGTAAATACCCAGTAGTGCAATGGCTGGATCATAGGGTAGCTCAATTTTTAACTTTTTAAGGGACTTCCACACTGTTTTCTAATATACATATATATTAATACCACACATCCTTGCATTGATGTCTCTGCATGCAACAATTTTAGTTGTTTAATGTTTCTTTCTAAACCACTCCTGAAAAATGGACCATGAGAACAATATCATCCCTATTTGCTACACGGTGAAAATAATGGGTTCTGGTCTCTTACTCAAAGGTCAGTTTGGCTGAATATAGAAACCTACAGTGTTGATGTCGAAACGTCCAATGACAATCCGATTTCTTTTCCCCTTATGTAAGGTACTGTGTTTTTTTCCCCCCTGGGTTCCCAATGGATTATTTTTCCTTTAAAATCCAGTAGTTTTTCTAGACTAGGTCTCAGTGTTGCCATTTTGGGTCACTTTTCCCAGCTTTTGTGCTGTGGCCTTTCGATACATAGTTTCGAGTCGTTTTGTTTTCTTTACTTAAAGAATGTTTGTTGATTCGTAGATTACAGATTTGTTCTGTCCTGTGGCTTTTGTCCTCTCTGTGAACTCCTCTTACGCATAGGTTGGATTTTCCTTCTATTATCTTCTGTATCTTTAGGGTTTTTTTCTTGGATACTCTGAACAATTTTTTTCTTGTTTTCTTCTTTGTATTTAAAATCTCCTACTTTCTATCCTTTTTTTTTTTAAGATTTTATTTATTTATTTGTCAGAGAGAGAGAGAGCACACACACAGGCAGGCAGAGCTGCAGGCAGAGGGAGAAGCAGGCTCCCCGCTGAGCAAGGAGCCCAACATGGGACTCGATCCCAGGACCTCAGGATCATGACCTGAGCCAAAGGCAGACGCTTAACCAACTGAGCCACCCAGGTGCCCCTACTTTCTATCTTCTTTTTGTCCTAAGGCACTATCCACTGTTATTTGCCATTCTGGTGCTCACTTTAATTCATTTATAATTTATTTCTGTATTTTGAATTCTTTTCTGAATGTTAACTTCTCTTTCCAAAACTTCTTTACCTCTAATGACCTCATTTCTGAGCTTTCCTACTTCATTTTTATGTGGTCTTTTCTACCACTTTATTTATTTTTAAAGATTTTATTTATTTATTTGAGAGATGTGTGTGCATGAGTGGAGCAGGGGGCAGAGGGAGAGGGAGAAGCAGGCTCCCCGATGAGTAGGGAGCCCAATGCAGGACTCAATCCCAGGACCCCGAGATCACAACCTGAGCCAAAGGCAGACGCCTAACCGACTGAGCCCCAAGCGCTCCTTTTCTACCACTTTAAAAATTATTTTAGCTCATTTGGAATATTAGGGTATAGTTTGCATGGTTTGTGGGCATGCGTGGTAGACAGCTTTCATCATTTCTGAGGGGACATTATTTTGTTCCTTTTTTTTTTTAAATAATTACTTTGTAAGGTTTTTTCGTCTTTCCTCTTGTGTTATTTTTAAGAGGGAATAAAAAAAGTTTCTATTTTTCAGTATCTGCCTCCTCTACTTCCTTCCCCTTGGACATTTGTTTCCTTTTCTTCTAGTGCCCATGTCTTGCTCAATTTGAATTCCGCCCTCAGCAGCTTGTCCTCAGGGGCAGGCTTTTTCCTAGAACCCATACCTTTCTCACTTCTGATGAGTTCACAGCGCCCACACTACTCCAATACGTTCAGAACTTACTGAGGTCTCTGGGTGCTCACCCAAAAATTGGATTCTGAAGAACCCCCTTCCAGGTTCAGCTGCTATTCTCAGATTGGCCCACTGTGTTTTCCTGGGAGTGCCTGTGTTCCGTCCTCAGGACCATCAGAGGCCTTTTGTCTTCATTCTGAATAGATGCTGATCAAAGCCAACTTGGCTGTCCTTGACTTTTTTCCACCTGCTCATGCTTTGGGGTTTGTGAGTATATCTTTTCACTCAGCTTTTTTGGTTTTTTTCCAATGAAGATTTTTTTTTTTTAATTTAAATTCACTTAATTAACATGCAATGTTTTATTAGTTTCAGAGGTAGAGGTCAGTGATTCATCAGTCTTATATAATACCCATTACTTCACGTGCCCTCCTTAATACCCATTACCCAGTTACTCCATCCCCTCACCCCCCCTCTCCTCCAGCAGCCCTCAGTTATATCTTTTCACTCAGTTTTGTTATAGACATGGTCTACGTGTTTTAAATTTTGCTATCCTGGCTGTCATACTGTCATATATGCATTAACGAGGAACTTCCAGAAATTTTAAAACTACGCTGCTACAACATCTTGCCAGAAGCCATCCCAAGTCACTTCGAACAGATTTAGGCTGCTGGTTCTTGATCACAAATTCCTTGAAGACAGGGAGAATGATCTGTGTCCAAGAGCAAGACAGAGAGTGCCATACATGGATTGGTTTATGTTCTTGTTAACAGCATGTAAAGGTAACATCTAGAACATCTACTCATTCTCCCAAATGTGGAATCTACAGAATAGTATATAGGAAGAAAATATCAATAGTCACACTCCCACCATAGACATACCCACTGTAGGCAACCTGGTATTTTCTCTTCCAGTCTCTTCTCCAAGCAATTTTTTTTAATACACATTTTAATTGAGATCATAGGGTACACTGACATGTTTTTGCCACAACAACTAGAGATCACTTAATTTGTCTTAGGGAGAGGAGATTATTGTCAAGTTATTTCAAACTGAACTGAGAAATTTCATGGAGCGCTACCAGCAACTTTGGCTGCTTGAGGGACTGGTGGTTCCATGGTTTCCCTCCTGGGCCACATACTCTTCTCTCTGACTTCTCCATTTCTCTTGTGCTTACTCCACTACAACTCTCAGATTGTCTGTGGTCTGTCTTGGTTCTCTCTACATCACAGTCTATCAGCCTTAGCTCCTACTAGTAATGGACTCATTTTATAAATGTTTCTTAGGCCAGATTCCTCAGGGAGGAGATCTGATTATCTCAGATTTTCTTTTCCTCCAGAGGCCCATGTTAAACAACCAATAGATCAGAAAAGAAATCACAAGTGAAGTTAGAAAATATCTTGAGATAAACGAATTTTAAAAGATGATATACTAAAATTTATGAGATGCAGTGAAAGCAGTGCTCAGAGGACACTTCTAGCCATAGAGGCTTACATTTAAAAAAAAGAAAAAGAAAGAACTCAAAAATCAGCAACCTGACTTTATAGCTTAAGACCTAGGAAACGAACAAACTAAACCCAAAGCTAGCAAAAGGAAGGAAACAGTAAAACATTAAAACAGAGATAAATGAAATAGAGAATAGAGAAACAATAGAGAAACCCAAGAATGGATTCTTAGAACAGATCAAGAAAGTTGACAAACCTGTAGCTCAAATGACTAAGAAAAAAGAAAAAGATCAACTCAATTGATAAGGAAAAGCATTTGACAACATTCAACACCATTTTGTGATAAAAACACTCAACAAACTAGGAATAGAAGATACTATCTCAACATAACAATATGTGGGCCATTTGTGAAAAGCCCATAGCTAACATCATATAGATGGTGAAAGACTGAAAGCTTTTCCTCTGAGGTCAGGAAGAAGATGAGGATGCCCACTTTTGCCACTTCTATTCAACATAGTAATGCAAGTTGTAGCCAGAGCAATTAGGCAAGAAAAAAGAAATAAAAGGAACTCAAATAGAAAAAGAAGAAGCAGAACTATTCTTGCTTGCAGATGATGTGATTTTATGTGTAGAAAATCCTAAAAATTCCATACACACACATACAAAATCTGTTCGAACTAGTACATGAATTTTGTGGGAAAAGTTGCAGGAAACAAAATCAACACATAAAAATCAGTTGCATTTCTACACACTAACAGTGAACAATCTGAAAAGGAAATTAAGAAAATAATTCCATTTACAATAGCATTCAAAAAAAGGAGAATAAAACACTACCAATAAACATAGCCAAGGAGGTGAAAGATCCGCACACTAAAAGCTATAAATTATCGATCAAATAAATTGAAGAAGAAACAAATAAACGGAAAGACATTCTGTGTTCATGGATTGGAAGACTTAATATTGTTAAAATGTCCATTCTACCCAAAGCAGTCTACAGATTCAGAGCAATCCCTAAAAGGATCTTAACGGCATTTTTTTTTGGCAGAAATGGAAAATTCCAACCTAGAATTCATACGGAGTCTCAGGGAACCCCAAATAGCTAAGGCAAGAAAAAATAACAAAGTTGGACGTCTCACTTCCTGATTTCAAAACTTATTACAGAGCTACAGTAGCCAAAACACTGTTGTATCACCATAAAGAAAGACATATAGACCAATGGAATGTACTAGAGAGCCCAGAAATAATCCCTCACATGTAGGGACATGATTTTCACCAAGGTGCCATGATCATTCATTGGGGAAAGGAGAATAGTTTCAACAAAAGGCACCGGGAAACTGAATATCCACGTGCAAAAGAATGAAGTTGGACCCTTACCTTGCACCATATAACTAACTCAGAATGGATCAAAGACCTAAACGTAAGGGTTAAAACTATAAAGCTTTTAGGAGAAAACAGAGGAAAAGCTTCGTGGTATTGAATTTAACAATAATTTCTTGGCTATGACACCAAAAGCATGGGCAACAAAAGTAAAAATGTATTAATTGAACTACATCAAAATTAAAAACTCCTGTGTATCAAGGGACACAATTAACTAAGTAAAAATTCGACTTACAGAATGGGAAAAAATATTTACAAATCATATACCTGATAAGGAATTAATATCCAGAATACATAAAGAGCCACAATTCAATGAAAGAAAGAACGACCTAATTACAAAATGGACAAAGGACTTGAAAAAAAAGATAAACAAATGGTCAAAAAAAAAAAAAAAACCCACATGAAAAGATAGCCAACATCACTAATCATTATGGAAATAGAAAGCAAAACCACAATGAGAAACTATCTCGTGCCCATTAGGATGGCTACTATCAGCTCTGTGTTTCCATGATTTTAAGAAACATGTTTGATTAGATCGGTTTCTCAACCTTGGCACTACTGACATTCGGCTCAGATAATCCTTTGTATGGGGGGGGGGCTGTCCTGTGCATTTTAGGATGTTTAGCAGTTTCTCTGGCCTCTACCCACTGAATGCCAGTAGTGTGTCCTCCATTAAGTGTGACAATCAAAAATGTCTCTAGGCATTGTCATATGTCCCTTGGGGGACAAATCTGTTCCCAGTTGAGTGACTAGATTAGATTATGCATAAATAAATGAAGAGCCTGCTTAGTCCATCAGATTTTTGAGAGATTCAGCCTTAATCAAAGTGTCCTTAATGGGCACCTGGGTGGCTTAGTTGGTTGAGCATCTGACTCGATTTCTGTTCAGGTCATGATCTCAGGGATGTGGGATCAAGCCCCATATTCAGTAGGGAGTATGCTTGAGATTCTCTTTCTCCCTCTGCTCCTCCCCAGCTTGCTCACATGCTCTCTCTTTCAAATAAATAAATAAATCTTTGAAATAAATAAATAAATAAATGTATGTATGTGTCCTTAAAATACTTTGGCTTAAGTAACTGCATGAAGCTATTTTGCATTCATCATCAGCAAGAGGCAGTTTGCCTTCAGAATTCCCTTACCTTCCCGTTCAGAATCTCCTGGTATTTTTCTCCAATAAATTATGACCTCCCACCTAGTTACCCTAGGAATATGACAATTTTTCTTCCCACTGCCATTCAAACATGACCTCAAGAAAAGAACTGATCAGGGATTTAAAAGATGGTACAAGAGCAGTATGATTCAAGAAACAACTGGGCGTCAGGCGACCTCGGTTCTAGTCCTAGCTTTGTCACAACCAATCCCACAGCCCTGAGCAAGTCCATTAATCATTGTGGGCCTCCATCATCTCCTCTACAAAGGTGAGTATTGGATTAGATGATCTTTCTGCACTTATTCTTACTAAAAGGTAAATGACTAATACAGCAAACTTCATTGATTACACATCCGTTGCAACAAAACAATAATACGCACTAAGGTGGCTGCACATTTATTGGTAATGACGCTTTTACTTTTGGGGACAAAAAAGAAAAGAAAGCTAACTTTGAATGCCAGACTGAAGATTCTTTATCTGTGTGAGAAAGTATAGAAGGTTCTAGAATATACATTCAGTCATGGACTTTAAGACTTTCATAGCCTGAAGGTATGTTAGAGAATACCTTATCCTACCCTGTCATTTCATAAAAGGAGATCTTGAGGCCTCATAGGAGAGATGACTTGTCTACTTATTACCAAGTGGTGTAATCAACACTGTTTTAAATACTGGAAACCTGAAAGCAGAGGGAGAATTGCTTTTTGGAGGCTATATGTACTTTCAGGGTCGCTCATCTGAAACCACTCAGCACACTCACTCGTGTCTCCTGCCCTTGTTGCAATGAAAGAATTTATTTCTGGATATATTTCTATAAACAAGTCCATGGATACACAGGGCAAACACCAAAAGAATATCAAGAGCAGATAGATACTGAAAGACAAAGAACTTTCCCTGGTTGGGACAAGGGACCAAAAATACATAGGATTTTAAACAGGGAAAGTTAAGTAAAAAAATGATGAATTAGTTAACAGCAGAACGTAGTAATAGGGCATTGACTGCTAAGGGTAAGGAGAACTCTGAAGAATCCAGATTGGCAGGCCTACCTGAGGGCTAAGGCAGAGTATCCCAGGCAAAGACAACTTGGGAGCAGCCCCCTCCCAACACACACACGCACACACACGGCTGAGATCAGAGCTTGTTGGAGAGGGCGGGGCTGTGACCCGCTGGATGGTGCAGTGTGCTGAGGTTGCCGCATGTAGAAACAGCCAAGCGGGAAACGGACCCCTGGGGTGACAACAAAACTGTCAGGAAGTTGCTGAAGGAAATGCTGTTGAATTTTCTGGAAAGCTAGCTGGAGCACTGGTGAGATTCACCAGGAAACTTCTGGGAATCTGCCGTCGGGGGTTGCTCTTGTACTCACTGGAAGTCAGATGAGCTGCCTGCAGAACTCACCGGAAAGCCACACACAGGGGTGGAAAAGGCTCCACAGGTGTCCTGCCCGGATAAGGAGCAAGAGGGAAACAAAGCGCGGGGAACGGGGAGGAGAAGCCCTTCCTCCTGCAGCGTAGCTCTGGCGCCCTCTACTGGCAAAGCATAGTATCGTCCCCGTTGGCAACGGAGACACACTTGCAAGATTCAGTTCCAGCATCACAAACAGGGCAAGCAAGCATTGCGAGACGTGAGGCAATAAACTGACAGGGGCACATTCACAATCAGGAGCACAATCACTGAGATGGTGCACACACACATCACACACACATATCGAAGTAACGCCACACGCTTGCAGCTGTCCAGGTAAAAAGCATGAAAGAAGCACTCCTCTTCTTTAGATCACAGTCTCCCTCAGATGCACAGAATCCCCACCTGCCCGGAATCACAGGTAAGGCACACCATGCCTGCTTGGTCCCGGGCAGTACTCCAAGGTCCAGCCTTTCTAGTTTTCTTGCTCTCCTTCCCCCAGATCTTCAGTTAGGGCTGCACTGGATGATTTCCCAAACTCATGAAAGCTGGAAAAAAAAAAAAGAAAAAGAAAAAAGATCTTGCTTAGGTGTCAGAAGCCTGGGGTATAAGAGAGGAAAGATAACTTAGCTAGGGTGCCCTGGTGTGGGTTTGCACCTGTTGTCCCAGCTACTGTCCAGTTAGTGCCCCTCCTCACTCATCGAAGTACCCTGCTTTAGGCAATAAATTAGATAGCCCCCCCCCAATGTAGCCAGCAGTCAATCCACTCCCCTGATTTACAGGTGATGAACTCTCCCACATTGATGATAAGAGGCTTCTTGGGGTCATGGGTCATGGAGAGGAATGGACTTGGATCCACAGTGTGACTTTGGCCACTTACTCCACATCCCTTTAAAATGGCTCAACAGGGCAGGTGCCGGTATGGTCAAAGGAGAGAAGGTGTGCAGAGCGTCAGGCACGAGTTGTGGCCCGAGGGATGTGCCATCCCCCACCACCCAGCTCCTCTGCCTGCCCACCTCCCATTTCCTATCACACGGTACCCCAACTGTCTTTCAGACCAGGATGACAAGATGTATTTTTATAACAGTGGAGCACAGTAACTATTCAGAATAATCACTGCCAACAGGGAGTTGTTGAAGTGCGATCAGCGCCGTAGGTGCCCCAGACTTGCTAAACAAGAAACGGATATTGAGCCCTTTCTCTAGTTTATGCCTCCTTACCCCACAAATTCCCTCTACCTGTGCTTAGAACAGTGGACCAAGAGCAAACGCCCCCCTCCGGGGAGGCTGGTCTACTCAAGTGCAAGTATAGCGGGGAGAGAGCATCCCAAGATCGCCATCTGGTGGCCGCACTGTAGAAGGCATAGCCTGGCCAATTTAATGACCAATCAGGTGGGCCCTTACCCTGAGGCCATTTATAAGAGAAGCCCCACAGGCTGGGACTCCTGGTGTGGGACACCTGGTGATGTCTGCTAATGGGGAGCTGCTTGGGAGCAGGTGTCTGTGAGGTACATCCCTCAGGCCACACTTTGACACAGAGTCAGAGACTGTTCTGCCAGGCTTGCTGCCCTGGATTCAGGATAGGTTACTCCAGGGTTTCTCTACCTCAACTCTATGGACATTTCGGGCTGGACAGTTTTTTGTTGGGGGGCTGTCCTCTGCACTGTAGGAAGTTTAGCAGTATCCCTGGCCTCTGCCCATTAGAAGCCAGTAGTGACCCCAGCCCAGTTCCCAGTCGTGTCAACTAAAAGTGTTCCCACATGTTGCCACATGTCCTCTGGAGGAGGGGGGAGAAGTCATCCCTGGTTGAAAACCACTGGGCTACTCAATCAGTTCTCTGTTCATTTAACAGACATTCCATTTCTTAGCAAAATGGCAGAGGGCGGTGGTGACTGACTCTGTCCAAGTAGATGGGGCAGCGTCCCCAGTCCCCCACAGTGTGTGAGGTTCAGAGAGCTGAGATAAGCCAGCCCCAAGTCCCAGTTTCCTGGAGCACCCCTCCATAAAGCTTTGTCCATGGGGTCTCCCGTCCGCCATATACAGGCATGGGTACTGTGAAGCTCACCCCTAGTTTAGGTCTTAGGTCTTTCCTCTAAACCTCAAAGGAAAACACAGTCTGTTCACACAAGGATTAGGTGTGTTCATCTCATGATCCGCAGAATCAGGAAGAGTCTGCAGTCATAAGAACAGCTACTGTGTTTTTTGTTTGGTTGTTTTTATCAGCACAAAAGAAATGCCAAGCCCCCTGGTCAGCATTTTGCTGCCATCATTCCTCACTCTACCTCTGTGAGGTGGGTGCCATCTTACAGGTGAGAACTGGGCCACAGCTAGGTTACGTCACTTGTCCAAGACCATGGAGTTTGTACTTTGTAGAGCTGAACTTTGAACTTGAGTTCCACATAGCCTTCTGCAAGTCCCTGCCATCTCCAGGGAGCTGACGTCTCACAAGCCATTTGGAACTTGTCATCAGTACATCACGCCGTAGACTTGATGAAGTCCTTTTCCTCTGCCTTGGGCATGCTTACTTTGCCTCCTTGAGCAGCTGGACACACCTCAAGGAAAGGGACCATGCCTTTTGCTTTCTTTGGGCTGCTTTCAGAGCCAGCACGGTGTTTGGCACAGAGGTGCTCAAATGCACCCAACAGGCCCACCAAGGCAGCCCCCCCTTCCATGCAGAGTGGGCCCTGCCCGGAAGCCCCCAGAGTTCCCCAGAATTCCTATTGGCTCCTCTTTCCTTAGAGCCATACCTAATGAAGAGATCCGTCTCATCTCCACCTACGTCTCCCTCCGGTGGCACTCTAATTAGGTTCTCTCTACAATTAACCATTCGTAATTAAAAAGGAGCAAAGCCCATGTGTCATTCTTAAACTTCATCCATTAAACAACAATGTCCAATTTTGAAATCCCTCTTCAGACAAGGAGAAGCAGTACATGTGTGGGATAAGTATTCTCCAGATACGCTAACCTAAATTTAATTATGCAAGGAGAACAGAGGTTTAACTTCATTCTTCCTGGAAGTGCTATAATTAAAACTCAATTAGGGGCAGTGCTGGCCAACATCATTATTTCAGTGTCACCCTATTGAGGAGACAAACAGCTCAGTGCTGTTCACGAGGGTGCTGGAGTGAAGCCTTTTCCAGGGAAGGGGTCATTTGGCCCTTCCTCGGTCTTTCAACAGTCTTCTAGAAGCACCACTGGTTCACTTGCTTCCTCTTCATTTGTAACTTTGGAAGACTCTTCCATCCGAGCATCTAGATCAAAGGAAGAAGCAGCCATTCGGACGTCTGGTCTATGAATAATTCACTTATGATGGGCTTAGTGTTTCACATACAGTATCTTCTCTAAACTTTACCTCAACCATAGAAAGTAGGTATTGTCCTTATTTAAAGACAAGAGCGTCAAGGTTCAGAGAAGTGAAAGAACTTGCCAGTCACACTGTTGTGAAATGGAGGGACCAACCCTCTTTCAGAGTCTATGCTCATTATGTTATAATGAGCATTTTGAAATGGTTTCCCAAATATCTGATGTTTGACACTAGAGGCCACCTTACTCTGGTCTTTAATGTAAAACAAACATGGGAAAAGCAAAAATGGGGGTTCTGAAACTCTTTTTTCATGCACTGTGTTAGCAAGACCAGTGAGCTTCCCTTCCTAAACCCTTGCCAGGAATCTGCGCTATTTTATGTGGTTTGGGATCAGTCATAACGGAACTATGGTGTTTCCACTGGCTACGAGGGGACAGGACCCAGACCCCACACCATGGTTAGAGAAACACATCCCAGATACAATCCATGTCTTGGGTGGAGTTATATGCACAGACCACCCATGTCAGCAGAGAATTCTTGGGATTGCCCCCAAGAGTACATGTCAGCCAGGCCAGGCACCTCACCCAGGGCCACCAGTGACAGGACAAGCGGGCCTGAGATCCAGCTCCCATTCCGCTCCAGACAAAGACAAGGTACCTCTTCTCATCTGCTCAGAAGTGCGGATAACGGTGGTGTGATCTTGCTGGTTTCGGAATGCCCAGGTCCACAGCCCACTGGACACGCTGCCTCTGGCTCTTGCCACACAGAAAACAGAATACATATGAAACCTCTGGAGGTAAGCCTGAAGATCTACCCCAATTTCTCTTCTTTTCCTGGAGATCCAAGATCCTCTCCACTCACATCTCTAATTATTTCATTCTACCACCCATGGACCTCTGCCTCCTGCCCCCCTAGTGAATGGAATTTTGTTTCTTTAGGGTTAGCTTGGCTGGGTTTTTTGCCAAAGCATCTGCAATAGGAATGTGGTTGAAAACCCAGGAGGAGCTAAGGAGGTAGCCCAGGGGTGCCTGGGGCTGTTTGCTACCCAAATGGAACAGCCACTAGTTGGAGAAAGGCAGTGGGATGAGGCCAGTGAGCTGGGGGCTTCCATTCAGCTCCATGTTAGGTTGGAGGGTGAGTGGTTTATTGGGTCATCCATCCATCTATTCATTGAAAACCCACGTACTCTCAAAAAGTACTTGAGATGATTTATAACGTATGTAATATCGAAGGTCAAACCAAAAAGAACGTGATACGACCACTTTCGAAAACTGTAGGGAAGTTTTTAACAAATGTAGACATGTACCTACCCTTGGACTGAGCAATTTTATTCCTAGGTCTTTATCCAAGAAAAAGTAAGTCTATGTGTGTCCATGGAAGACTTGACAAGAATATTTGTAGCATCTTTATTCAGAATAGCCAAAAAGTAAAAATGCCCATGTATCTATCAAAGGACAATGAAGAAACAAACTATGGTATATTCCACACAATGCATTTCTATTCAGTAATAAAAGGGAATAAATTTCAGATAGGTATGGATGAGTCACCCAAAAATTACGCTGAGTGAGAGGAGATAGACACTAAAGTATTTGCATTGATGAATCCACTTACGTGATTGGGGTCAAGAAGCAGCAGAATTCATCTGTGACAACAGCAGTCAGAATAATGATTTTCCCGGTGTGGGCTGGGGGAGCAGGCAGGAGACTGAGTGAAGAGGGCATGAGGGAACTTTCTGGGATGCAGGAGATGCCGTATACCTTGGAATGAGTGTGAGTTACACAGTATATGCATTTGTCAAAACTTATCAGACTGTACTCTTAAGACCTGTGCATTTCATTTCATGTAGAATATACCCTAAGACAAAGCAGAGCGAGCAGCAAAAACCTCCATGAATTGCATAAGAAACAACAAACAGAGAAACAGTCTAGAGCCGGATGGGCTGCATTCAAACGGTCCAGCCCTTCCCGGCGGTAGGACTTGAGTCCCACTGAGTGGATGGTAACTCTCAATGCTATTTAAAGGAGATATTAAGGGACACCTGGGAGGGTCAGTTGGTTAAGTAACTGCCTTGGGCTCAACTCATGATCCCGGGGTCCTGGGCTCGAGCCCCACGAGCCTCATGTCGGACTCCCTGCTCAGTGGGGAGTCTGCTTCTCCCTCTCCCTCTGCTGCTTCCCCTGCTTGTGCTCTCTCTCTGTCAAATAAATAAATAAATTTAAAAAAATAAAGGAGATACTAATCTTTCAGGAAACTTACCCTTTCCCTTGGACCATACATGGAGATTTCCAAGATGGGGCTCTAGGAAGGGGCTCACAAACCTCTCAAAAATGTACTGAGCATAATGTATGTTTGTGTTGGGAATGGGTTCATGGTTTTCCATGAGATGCCCAAGATAACTTTTCAAGAACCCCAGGGTCAGGTGACTCTCACAAATGAGCCACAAGGTCAAACACCGAGCCTTCTAGTTCTTAGAAGTGAGTCACTAAATCCAGCTCCCCTTAAGGGAAGGGATTACACAGAACCTGGCCATGAGAGGGGCCTCCCAACCAGGGGGAAGGACTACAAACATGGCTTCTTGGGGCTCAACTGGAAAGGAAGCCAAGCACTGTGCTTTCCCAACCTTGGGAGGGCAATGATGCTCATCTGCGTGGACCACTGAACGAGGGACACAAGGGGCAGTGGGGGCAGGGCTGGGCCATGGGAAATGCAGGTGACAGAAAGCCTCCAATGTGTGGAGAAGCCGTGGGAAGCTGTGATTCAGACTTTCTGGAAGGAGCGAAGGGTGCTTGGAAAGCAGAGTGAACTATGGGGTGGGAAGCCAAGCCCAGGAACGGGCAGCTCCTCCTTCCTCTCCCCACCTTCCCGTTCTCCCCAGCATCTCCTCCAGCCCTACCTCCTGGCTTCCTGCTCCAAGAGAAAGCTGTTGGAGTCTCTCTTCAAGGCCTTAGAAGCTGCTTCCCCCCCCACCCCGAAAATGAAGAAAGGTAGGCAGTGGAGCTTGGTCCAGCCCGACCATGAGGTGGGGGACGAATGGCTGTTCTTGAGAGGCCGAGCAGGACAGAAAGGACAGACTTTGGAGCCAGGCAGACTGAGATTTGAGGGCACCTCACTGGGTGACCTTTAGAAAGACTCTTCACTTCTCGGTGCCTCAAGTCATCATCATCATTCACTCGGTGTCATCAAGTCTGAACTGGACAGAGCCTGATGCTTAGCGGGGCTCTGTACACAGTAGGCATCACATGAAAGCTCCCACAGCTACTACTGGGAGCTTCCGACTTCCTTCCATCTGATGAGTTCAGTGAGTGCCTTTTGGATTTATTTCTTCATTCAACTAATAAGCCATGAGCCCCTACTGAATACAGCCAGGTGCTGTACTAGTACCCTGGAACACGGTGGAGAAGCAAATGGGCATGGCCCTATCCTCTTGGGGCCGATGGGCATTTCTGGGTCACAGCAGCTTCTGTTGCCATCCAAGCCCTCCTCGGGAGAGGCTCTGGCGCTCTGCCTTCTCAGCCTGCTTGACACAGCGGGGCCCAGGGGTGGGGGACGGCAGGCTCGCAAGCACCAGCAGGTTCCCGTGAGTTCTGGCTGACGGCACCTCTGATGAAGATGCCAGAGATAATCTCCTCGTTATCTGACTCCTTGTGATTCATCCCTTCTGGGTGCTGACAGCCACCCTGGCGTCTCCCCTGCTCTGCCTGGGGCCTGGAACCACGGTACACCCTGCAAACCCAGGGGGAAAAGCCACCACATGCATGTGGGCTGGGAAAACTGGCACAGTTCTAGGGGCTCCCGCCCGTGGAGTCGGTCCTGGTTGTGGCTTTGAGCACCGGCAGTGGTCTGTCCTAAGCTGGAGCCAGTGTAGCCGGCCCAGGCCATCCAGCAGCTGGGTAACAGCGGTGTCCGAGAACCAGCAATTCCCAGGACCTCCCCCAGGGGGAGGGGGCCAGTTGGGGTCTGCAGGGGGCACACCCCCACCACTCCTAAATAACAACAGCACCGACAATCATTCTTGTCACGGGGCCCGTGATCCCCTGTCCAAAATGCTGGGAGCCAGATGCATTTGGAAATTCAGAATTTAGGGAGTGGTTTAGGAAGGTAAATGGTATGAATACTAGATCTTTTTTTTTTAAGATTTTATTTATTTATTAACAGAGAAAGAGACGGCCAGTGAGAGAGGGAACACAAGCAGGGGGAGTGGGAGAGGAAGAAGCAGGCTCTTAGCGGAGGAGCCTGATGTGGGGCTCTATCCCATAACGCCGGGATCACACCCTGAGCTGAAGGCAGACGCTTAACGACTGAGCCACCCATGTGTCCCAATACTAGGTCTTATCTGATGTCCCCAAGGGGTCTGGGGCAGCACACCGTAAGCAAACACACTAAATGGATAAGTATGCAAAACAAGGCAGAAAAATAAAGACTATAAATGATTTCACATTCATTTAGGAAGGATTACTGGCAAACAAGTTATGCAAAAACATGGTTTTCTGAGCCCTTTTTCGATTCATGATCACAAAGAAAGGATTGTGGGGAAGTGCTAATTACAAGAAGAGTTATAACAACAATAATATAGTCTCTACAGTTGTGTTCTTGATCCAATCCCAGTGGGGGGGAAACACCTCTAGAAAATTACATTTGTACTAATCGAACACATACACTTTAAATAAAAACAGCATTTTGCTAGGTCAAGGCCCTGCCCTCCCATTGCCATACCTAGTACCCCCAGTATGGAAATTCTGGACCTGCCCCTGCAGAAATGCCCACAGGAAGGCCTCTGTGAGGAGATGCCTGGAAGGACTTCAGGCATTGAGCACCTGCTCCCAGAGGTGAACGGGGACCACTGGCAGTCTCAATGAAACTCTAAGGGCCAGCCTGGTGCTTCTGCCCGAAATGGAGAAAGAAGATGTGTGAGGGTTATTTCTCCCCAGCTTAAGGAAATTCCAGGTATATGTGAGTGCAAAAGGTGTGGACATGGCCTCTTGGAGTGGACATGGGCTCAGGGTTGGGTAGCGATCCTGCAGGAGGCCTCTGTTCTGTTTTTTTTTTTCCCCAAGATTTTATTTATTATTTGACAGAGAGAGAGACAGCCAACGAGAGAGGGAACACAAGCAGGGGGAGTGGGAGAGGAAGAAACAGGCTTCCAGCAGAGCAGGGAGCCCGATGCGGGGCTTGATCCCAGGGACCTGGAATCAGGCCCTGAGCTGAAGGCAGATGCTTAACTACTGAGCCACCCAGGTATCCCTGCAGGAGGCCTCTTGACTCCAGGGGCAACATCTCGTAGAGCAGCCGGCTGGATGGGAAAAACTGCACGTTCCTGTCTACGTAACTCCTTTCCATTATCCCTGACCTTGAACAAGGGCACTCAGAGCAGAGGCAGAGTCCCTATTCCTGCAAGAGCCTCAAAGGGCGATCAGTGCCCTGGAGGCCTCAGCACTGGCCACCAGTCACAGGGAGGCACTAATGGGGTGTTAAATGTACATCTCAATTGCCTGGGGGCCAGTCCACAGCCTTAATTTTTAACCTCGATCCCAGAAAACATTTACACACTAAAGATTAGGAGCTTGTGACAAAAGAGAAGAGGTACGTCTGAGATGCAGGGAGCTGAGAACGGCAGGCCAGCCTACCGTGGGGGTCTTCCACTATTGCCAGTCTCGGAAGGGCTCCCTTAGAGAGAACGATGACTTCAGGAACGTACGCATTGCTCCCATGATTATTGTATTTTATCATCAAACAAACCTTCAAACAGGGTGCTGTTGTTTGTTTCATATTTACATCCAGAAAAAGAGTGAGCCAGTGGTGGAGTTGGGATTTGAACTCCTGTCTACTGAGTCTGAAGGCTTTCGCTCTCCTGTTGCTGTAATACACTAACATAAGAGCAGTGTGGAGTTACAACTGCGCTTGAACAAGGGCGTTTATGATACAACCAAAACAACCCTGGGAACCTGCTCTACCTCCTGTTTTTAAAATAGTCAGTCCAAGGGCTGCTAATGCAACTAACACTGCCAAGCATTTGTACATAACTTACAGTTCACAAACCTACAGCTTGTAACTTACAAACTTACATAACTTACAGTTGTCCATGTTGCATCTCATTTTGATACTAGCAATGCAAAGGCAAGAGCTGTAGAGGAAGACTTTGTTTCTGTTTGATGAGTCTGGGAACCCATTGAGGCAGAGGCTTGCTGAGAAATGTGCACCCTCCCCAGCTAGTAGGCAGACCCCAAGGACTTGAATACCAGGTTCCTTTATGCTATATGTGGTGCCCATCGACCCCCCTCGTTCTACTTTGAACTTCCTTCCTAGGCTTCCTGACATGGTCAGCCTCTACCCAGTTCGTGCAGGTTTACTGCTTTCTCTTCCAAGAACCTAAAGATTTATATTGCCATGATTGATTTATAATGTCATAAATAATTCCACTCTAAGAGTTAATTTCAAGAAAGTTGACATCAAAGGATCACTGAGCGTAAAAGTAATGTTTCCTGACTCCAGGGACAAAGAAACACCCTCTGGGGGATTGTGCCTCCATCAAACCAACTTCACTTTCACTATCTTTAAAAGAAAATCTTATTAGGGAAAAATGAGCTCACATGAAATTTAGCAGTCGGGTGCCTTCCCATATGTTTATACCTGTTTACTAGTTGATGACTTCATTTGGGAGCTCATTGTGAACATTTTCTTTTTTTTTTTCCAGTTGAACCTCCCTACCTTAACCTAATAAGGGGCACAAATACTGATTTCAGTACATGGAGTGGAGTCGCTTCTGTGCATGTTTGCGCTCAGCTTGGAGGCAAGCTGCAGCTGGACATGGGATACATTTCCATCATGCTGCTGGGGGCCCATAACTCATGTCCAGCCTACTATGTAAGCTCATCTCCATCACTTCATTAACCTCCCAACAGTGTGATCTCACATGCTATGCCACTGATTAAAAAAACTTTTTTGATCCAGGGGCTCCTGGGTGGCTCAGTCAGTTAAGCGTCTGCCTTTGGCTTAGGTCATGATCTCAGAGTCCTGGGTTTGAGCCCCGAGTCGTGCTCCCTGTTCAGTGGAGAGTCTGCTTCTCCCTCTGCCCCTTCCCCCCGCTTGCACTCACTCTGTCAGGTAAATAAGTAAAATCTTTAAAAAAAATTATTTTGATCCGCTTAGCACCTACGGTAGAGTTTTATTCATATATAATCAAAACCAAAAGTTTCATGAACCAACTCTTACCCTTAATTATGAATGCACTCTGAAAGTTTTCTTCTCTTATTTCTTTGTTTTTAATGCTGGACATCTTCCGCTGAAATTGATTTTATAATCTACTAATGGGTTCAGAGCTACAGTTTGAAAAACACTGGCCTAGGTGTCCTCACTCACTCTCTTGTGTCTGATCACCACCTCTGTATGAGATGAGCCACTCCTGAATCTCTCCTTTCAGTTTTGATCTCACTCCTGAGCTACAGACTACTCCCCACCTGTCTACCTGAGTGTAGACAGAACTCAAGCGGAAACCGACACCTTCTCCCTCCACCCCACCAAAGTTTCTTTCCCTTGTGTTCACTGGGTGGGATCATTCTTGATCCAGGGGGCCAAGCCCGGTTGGTGTCTCCCTCTGCCCCCTCCCACTGCCCACATCCAATCAAACATCAAGTCCTGTCCAATATCCTCACTTGGGTTCACCCGCTCTTTCCAACACCACACCCTGTCCCCCACCTGAGGCCATCACTGTCCCTGAATTAATTCCCCAGTCTCTAACTGCTCTTCTAACTTTCCAGCATGGGCCCCTGCAACCCACTCACCATACCAGGAGAGGAGTCCCTCTCCAGTGTGAATCTGATCAGTTCACTCTTTGGCTTAAAAGCTTTCTCCTGAAACTTGTGGTAGCATGGTTCCCTTTGCCCAGAACCCTCTTCCATCCCCTCACCCCAACCCCACACCTGCCTCTGCTTAGCCCGCACCCAGCCTTCAGGGCTCTGCTAAGATCTCACTTGCTGTGGGACCCCCTACTCCACATAGACAGGGAATGCAGGTGAAATCTGATCCAGTCACCGCCGTCTGTGTTTCTTTAGCACCTTCCCTCACCTATCCCAGCACTCACCACCCTGTACTACACCTGCATTTTTTCTTTCTGGAAGCCTCATAAAGACAGAGACCATGCCCACCTACTTCTCCACTGTAGCACCAGTACCCAACCCAGTGCTGGGCAACAAATATTTGCTGAATGGAAAAATGAATTCTGGTATGTAATCCATTCTCTTCATTCAATACCTTGTAAGACATTCTTCCACTACATCATTTTAAAGAAAGGGTCTAGTATATTACTGCATGAAGGTACAGTGATTTACTTAACTATGTGTCAGGTGTTTAGATAGTTACACATTTTTCTGATTATATGCATTATTACAGTGAGCATCTTTGCACACCTTTCTCAACCCATAATCTTCATTATCTTCTTGGGCTGAAATTCTTAAAAAGTGGGTTGCTAGGTCACAATTCATGCATGTTTTAACAAGTCTTGTTTTATATTGCCAGACTGCCCTGCAGGAAATCTGGGCTAATTTGCAGTATAACCAACAATATAAAAGAGTGCTTATGCTCCCTCATCTTCAACGGCACTGGGTTTCATCTTAAAAAAAAAAAAAAAAACTTGCCCAATTTAAAAGACAAAAAATAACTCCCTGTTGTTTCATATGAAATATTAGCATTTACAGTTTTATAACATCCTTTCACGTGTTGCTCCTCCTATGACAGCTTACAGCATTACACATAATAACAGCTGTTGTTTAAAGAGTGTCTACTTGGGAGCACCTGGGTGGCTCGGTGGGTTAAGCATCCAGCTTTTGCTTTCAGCTCAGGTCATGGTCTCAATGGTCGTGGGGTGGAGCCCTACATGAGGTTCCATGCTTAGCACAGAGTCTGCTCAAGATTCTCACCCCCTGCCTCTCCCCTGACTTGCATGCTCTCGCTCTCTCTCTCTCAAATAAATAAATAAATAAATCTGAAACAAAAAGAGTGTCCACTTGTAGGAGCTGTCATACAGAGAACATAAAGGACACTGTTGAGAACTTTCCACATGTAGACATTGTTAGAAAGTTCTATTTACATGACTCCTCCCCAGATCCTCACAAAGCTCTGCAAGGTGCATGGCACTGCATCTGTTTTACAGGAAAGACAACTAAAACAATGGTAAATTATAAATTAATAATGATAATTATTTTTAATAATTAATAATGACATTAATTAATAATGACAAATGATTATAAATGTGAAAATATTTATTGTGCAATTACTATGTGCCAGTTATAGATGCTTAGTGCTTTCAAAGTTTCATTCAATTCTTGAAACAACCCTGTCATATATACACATATATAATTTTTTGACAAAGATGCCAAGGTAATTCAATGGGGAAAGGATAGCCTTTTTAACACATGTGCTGGACCAACTGGAATTCCATATGAAAAAAAGTATTTTTCAACTCTCATCCGAAGCTATAGACAAGATTTAACTTGTAATGAATCATAGACCTATATGTAATAGCTAAAACTATGACAATTACAGAAGAAAATATGAGAATAAACTCTGTGGTCTTGGGGTAGGCAAGAATTTCTTAGATAAAACACAAAATACATAAACTATAAAAGAAAGAGAGTAACAAGTTGGACTTGAGCAGAAAAAAAATCAGTCTGTGCTCTTCAAAGACACTATTAAGAAAATGAAAAGACAAGCCACAGCCTGGAAGAAAATATACCCAAAGTACATATCTGATAAAAGACTTATATCCTGAATACATAAAGAATTATTACAACTTAATGAGAAGACAACCCAATTTGTAAAAGAGTAAAAGATGTGAAAAGCACTTAAGTAAAGAAGATATTCAAATGGCCTATAGGCCTAAGACAGATAATTAAAACCAAAATGAGATACTACTATACATTTCTACAGTTGGCTAACATTTACAAGATTGACAATACCAAGTGTAGGTGAGGACATGGAGGAACTGGAACGTTCATACATTGCTGGTGGGAAAGCAAGATGGTACGACCACTTTGGAAAACAGCTTGGCAATTTCCTATAAAGTTACATTATACTTACCATGTGACCCAATAACCCTGTTTCTAGGTATTTATCCCAAAGAAACTAAAACACATTTCTATGCAAAGAACTGTAGCAAATATTGATAGCAGCTTTATTAATGAGAGCCCCCATAGAGGAAAAAAAAAATCCCAAATATCTATCAAGAGGTAAATGGGAAAATAAAATGTTGTTTATCACAATGAAATATGGATCACTGTGTAAAAAGAAAGAATTGAACTACTCACATACGCAATAACACAGATGAACCTCAAAATAATCATGCTGAGTGAAAGGAATGAGACACAAAAGACTATAAAATGTCTGGTTCCATTTATAGGAAATTCTAGACAAGGCAAAACTAGAGTGATAGAAATCAGATGAGTGGTTGCCGGGATCTGAGGATGGGAAAGTGATTGCTGAGGGGCACGAGGGAACTTTTGGAGTAAAGGAACGGTTGTTTTATATCTTGATGATAGTTGTGTACCCACAACCATGGACATTGGTCAAAAAGCATTTTGTCGTACAGTTCAAATTGGTGGGTTTGACTGCATGTAAATTGGACCTCAATAACACTGATTTTAAAAAGAAAGAAAGAAAAAAATATTCAGTGCCTATTGTAATGCAGGAATTTGACTTCTGGGTTCATACCAACCTCAGGGTACACACAGATGCACTAAAAGGTCTGCTCAATGATGTTCACAGCTGTCTTATCTGTAATAGCCACAAACTGGAAACACCCAAAATGTCCACCAGTGGTAAAATGATTTGTGGCATATCACATGATGTGTTCCTACACAGCAGTTGGAATAAGCAAACTACAGCGACATGTACTATCCCAGACAACTCCCACAGAGGTAACGTTGAGCTAAAGAAGACAGATGCCAAATAAATAAATAAATAAATAAATAAATAAATAAATAAATATAAAAATCACACGTGATATAATTCAATTTACAGGAATTTCAGAACCAGGCAAACGAATCTGTAGTGACTAAAGTCAGAATAGTGGCCGCCTCTATAAGGGAACGTGACTGTGAGGGGTATGAGGGAATCTTCTGGGGGTGGGAAATGTTGAATCATGAGCTCTGGGTGGGGATTGCACAGGTGTGTACAGGCGTAAACATTTAGGAAGCTGGATACTCCAGATTCGTAAACTTACTGAATTTAAGTTATACCTCAATAAACAAAAATTTAAAGACATACCTTAAAAATATTAAATGCCAGTTCATTTCAATGCTTTGCTCTTAGACTTGGCAGACATACAGACCCACTGGATTGTGGTTTTTAACTGTTGTCAATGAAAACAAGGAAATTGGTAGTATGTACAATGAACATGTTGAGCCTCCTTATGAGTGAAGACTTGTCTGAGAATTATCTTGACGATTGGGAAGATTACTGTATGTGCAATCACTATGTTCACATTGAATGTGCTAATTAGACGTATGTCTTATCTGTTCATCGGATCAGATTTCCCAACCATTGCTTCAAGGGGCCCTGGAGCCTTGTGAAGTCCTGATTGCCGTCTCCCTGAGAACCTGTTAAAAAGAACTGTGAGCAAATGCTTGAGCTGCAGGAGGTGTGGTGTGAACTTCAGAGGAGCAGGGCCCCCTCTGCGCCTGCCCTGTCACTCTGGTGGATCTGCAAGCTTGCTGTAGTCAGGACCCCTCTTTATGGTCTTTCTGTCCACTAAAGTTTTTTTTTTAAAGATTTTATTTTTAAATAATCTCTACACCCAATGTGGGACTTGAACTCACAACCTCCAGATGAAGAGTCACGGGCTCTACTGACTGAGCCAGCCAGGTGCCCCGTCCATGAAAATCTTTATCACAAGTGGGTGAGCTGTGAGTCCAGAGCTCATGAGCTAATCACAGTATCACTGGATGGATACTGGGTACTGGGCCAAGAATGATACATGCATTATCTAATTTAATCCCCACAGTGGCCTTATCTGGGAGAAGTAGTAGGTATTCCTCCTTAGAGATGAGACAGCGGTGTCTCAGAAAAGTTAAGTGACTTGCCAAAGGTCATAGAGCTAGGAAGTAGCAGAGCTGGGACTCAAACTCAAGCCTTCTGACGTGTGGGTTTGACTCATCTAAATCCTAAACCAATCCCTTTCCTCAACCTTCTTCCCTTGGTGCACGGCCCCAGCTCCTCCCACAAAGATCTTGTGCTGAGAGAAAAACTAGAACCATTCATCCATGTGCCACAGATCAACCAAGGGCATAGAGATTCTCCCTTCAGCAGGCATTCTCCTCTCCTGGGAAATGCTCACATGCTCGTTTTGGCGGCTGGTCAGTGAGTCTTGAGAACTTCCTCTCAGGCCCATTCCTGACACCCTGCCATCAAGGGCAATCAAAGTACCTGTCTACAAGGGATAAATGTCCAGGAGAAAGGCCTCCCCAAAACAAACTGATGGTGCACTCTGGCTGTTTATAGAAAGGACTTCTGGGTAAAAATGGCCCTGGGTAACAATGGTGGCTCTTCCGCTGAAGTAGCTGTTTGACCTGGGGAAAGCCACCTAGCCTCTCTGAATTCCATTTGTTTCCACTTCTGTAAAACAAAGATATTAGGATATTCCTATCTATGTTCATAGATAGCAAAATGCAGTAATTTGAACATACCAATTTTTCCTAAGCCAGTCTATGCATTCAGTGTAGTCCCAATAGGTTCTCAGGAGGACTGTTTTTCATAAAACTTGACAAGATGATTTTAAAGAATATGTGGAAGTCCAAAGGATTAAAAATAGTCAAGACATTCCTGAAAGTAGACTAGGTTGGGAGTAATTTGATACCAAGACTTATCATAATGCTATAGATAACATGATAAATAAAACAAATGAGATGTTATCACTAGACTCACCCCTGTATGGAACTGTGACAAGAGATGGGGACATCACAGACAGCAGGGGGCAGGCACTGGGGCTGGGACTCCTGGTTATCCAAAGAGAAAACAATAAAACGGATATATTCTAGACTTTGTGTAACTTCCAGATGTACTGAGCACTTACAGGTGAAAGGCACGACTTCAAAACTTTTCAAAGAAAATACAGGAAGTATCTTTCTGGCTGAGAGCAAGAGAATTTCTTCGCCAAGACCAAAGAAAAGCTCTAACTACCAAAAGGACTTTGGCTCTCTTTGTCAAAGACATCAAAAAGGAAGTGAAAAGACAGGCCATAGACTGGGAGAAGATGTTTGGAACATCTGTAACTGGTAAAAGATCAGTATCCAGACTATATAAAAAGCTCTTGTTAAAGCATAAAAAAAAAAAAAAGACAACACAACAGAAAATGAGCAAAAGCTGTGAATAGGCATTTCTCAGAAGAGAGACTGAAATAAACAAGTGCATTAGAATTAGGGAAACACAAAATAAGAACGCAGTGAGATGCCACTTTAGAAAAAATGCTAAATTCCGGACAAGACATCAATCAACAGGAACTTCTTTGTTAATACATTTCTGATGGGTGTTTGTTTGATGCAGTATCTCAGGAAAACAATTGAGCCTCTGGATATAGCAGCATTCTGTTTCCAAGTATATATGCTAGGGCTGGGTCAGCAAACTGGCTCTGTTTTGTTTTTGCTAATAAAATCTTGTTGGAACCCTGCCAGCTCACCTGTTTACATCTCACCTGTGGCTGCTCTTACTCTATGTCGGCAGAGCTGAGGAACTGCAACAGAGATCATAGGCCCACAAAGCCTAAATATTTCCTAAACGGCCTTTTACGAAGTCTGCCAACCTTCATCTAGAGACGTTTTTTAAAGTCTCATTTTGGTTTTGCCTATCACTTTTCTTTAAGCCACAACCTTTTTAATAGGCTTTATTTCTTGCAATGGTTTTAAATTTACAGGGAAATAAAAAAAAAAAAAAACCACACACACAGTACCGCATGTTCCTGCATGCCCCCTCACCTAGTTTCCCTTGTTATTAACATCTGGCATTAGCCTGGTACATTTGTTACAACTCCATATATTGTTACAAACTACAGTCCCTGGTTTATGTTTTCTTAGCTTTTCTCCATTGTCTTCTGTTTCAGGATCTCATTCAGGATGCCACATCACGTTCACTCGTCATATCTCCTTCGGCTCCTCTGGGCTGGGGCAGTTTCTCAGACTTCCCTTGTTTTTGATGACATTGACAGTTCTAAGGAGTACTGGTCAAATATTTTGTAGGATGTCCCTCAGTAGGAATTTATTTGATGTATTTCTCATAACTAGACTGGGTTTATGGGCTTTAGGGAAGAAGATCAGAGAGGCAAAGGGCTATTTCCATCACTTTATCAAGGGTACATACTAACGTGATTTACCTACTGACCTTGGTCACCTAGCTGAGGAAGTGTTTGTCAGGCTTTGCCACCATCAGGTGATTCTTCCCCTTACCCCCCCGCCCCTGCATGCTGCATTCTTTGGAAGGAAGTCGCTGTGCAGAGCCTACACTTATAGGTGGGGATATATGGTTCTATTCCTTGAGGGTGAAATATAAATAGAAATTATTTGGAATTTTTCTGCAAGGGAGATTTGCCTCGTTTCTCCTATTCATGTATTGATTCAATCATTCAATCATTTATATCAGTATGGACTCATCAGTATTTATTTTATACTTTGGGTTCAGGATCCAATACAACCTTATTTTGTAACTTAAATTGTTTCAGCTTTACTCGGGGAGTTCTTTCGTTGGCTCGTGGGTCCCTTTGACAGATCTCTATCAATGCAGGTTTTTAAAATTCTTTGAGCACTTCATTACTTTCTAGCACCATAAGATGCTCCAGATTCATCTTGTATATGTTCTGCCAGGTTCCAGAATCAGTCACTTCTCCAAGGAGCTCTGGTTCCTTATAGGAGAATGGTATTAGGACCCAAGATGTGGGCACCAGTGTGCTTATTGTTACTGGGGTGTCATTGCTACTGGGATCTCCCAGCTAATAGAATAGGAAACATCTGTGTGTACTAACCTGTATATAGACACATCCCTATATCTATTTCTCTATATCACCATCTGAATTTACATTAAGCTAAAGATGAGTTCATACCAGTGTCTCCAAGTCTGACCCTTTATCACATGGATCATTCTGGCTTCCTCCCTTTGATTATATGTAAAGTCCCACTCCAACAATGAGACACCAGTCTCCCACCCACTGCCATCCATTTATTCAATTGTTCGATTCCAGCATAGGTGCTTAGCAATATCAGAATAATTATTGCGTGCCCCACGGGAAACAACTTCACTAACCAGAGTATGGTGCTTTTGTGCACTTCCCTTTGTCCTTAGTCTTAACTTATTTCCAAAGTTGCTTGAATCAGCGCCTTTCCCCCATCTCTCCGGGGGGATTGTTCATTCATTTGCGATACAGTTAAATTCTCTCCTCACCATCAACATTCTTTCATAGGATCCCCTGTCCTCCTAATTTTTTTTTATGGGGGTGGAAGGGGCAGAGGGAGAGAAAGAGAGAGAGAATCTAAGCAGGCTCCCTGCTTAGCGTGGAGCCCAACATGGGGCTCCATCTCACTACCCTAAAATCTTGACCCAAGCTGAAATCAAGAGTCGGACACGTAACCAGCTGAGCCACTCTGGTGCCCCCGTCCTTCTAAATGGTTTTTAAAAATTTATATATATTAAGGTTCATTCTTTGTGCTGTGAAGTTCTGTGGATTCATTAGATGCATAAGGTCGTGTATCCATCATCACGGTATCCCACTTTGAGGTGGCAAAACTCTTTAGTGATAGTTCTGCCACTTATTCAAGGATAGTTTCACCACTCTAAAAAACACCCTCTCCACTTCACCAATCCACCTCTCCCTCCACCGGTCTTTTTATTGTCTTCTAGAGACATTGTTACATATGTATAGAAGAGACAGGTTCTCTTCTATACATATGCTCCCAGAAAGAACTAGAAGCAACCCAAATGTCCACGGACCGGAGGATGGATAAGTACACTGAAGTATATATTCCAATAATGAAGTCTCATACAGCTGTGACCATGACATGAATCTTGTTACAGGTAACATGGGTGAATCTTGGAAAAGTAAGAGTACGTGAACAAACAAGTCCCACAGGACCTCAAATGCAAGCAAAACTAAACAATATAAAATAATAACCAGTGTTTTAAAACACAAACAAAAACACAGAATTTGGGATAATAATTACTCGGGGCAGAGGCAGAAGAAGGAGATGGGGGAGGGGGACAAAGGCGTAGAGGAAAGTAAGCCATGATGCTCTAGTTCTCGGGGGGGGCGGTTCACAGCTATTCATCGTCGTATTATGATTTAAATTTGCACACTTGTGTACACACATATAGTATATGATTATACCATTAGTAAACATTTTTGAACTGACATGATAACACCTAATTCGTGGGATGCTGTGAGGCTTCAAAGAGAGAATGTCTGTGAAGAACTCATTTCCACAAATGATAACAATTGTGCTTATGATAAGCATTGTCACCTCCTCAGAAATCACTGTCAGTCACGTCAGCTCTCTGTTCGGGTCACCCCCCTGACCTTGAGTTAAGCCCAAGCCTGCGCCTTTCTTGGAGGTCACCAGCAGTGAGACGCTCAGTACTCGAAGCTCTCCACCGATGCCTCAAAAGCCAGACTCACGGATTTGGGGAGCCAGCAGTGAGGTTAGAGGTCATCTGCTATCACCTTTTATTTTGCACTTGAGGGAGAAGGGGTCTTAGAGAGGTTGAATGGCCTTCCTAAGACTACTCGAATCTTTTGTGAAGTAAGGTTAGTACGTCTGACCCAATACTGCAGATGTGGCAGAGCTGAATGGAGGTGGAGAGTAAAAAGAGGACAGATTAAGAGGGAAAGACCTCCATCTCCAAGTTTAGGATTTCTGATTTATTGGCTCATTCAGTGTGGGTCACTACAGCGGGGGACCGGGGACTTGCACGCAGCCTGTGGCTGGTGTAGTACGCAGGAGCGGCCACACGATGTCGCGAGAAGCCAGTATTTGGAGACGGGTCCTCTAGGGCTCCCGACCTCGCCAGCCCTCCAGTTCCCATCCCGCAGAAAGGATTTTACTGAGGCTCTGAGCCGCCTCCATTCAGGTCGCTAACAAAAGAAACTAAGGAGCAAATCCCCAAGATAGCTTCAGGAGGGAACGTATTTCCTAGACCAGGACTGCCGGATAGAAATTAAATGTGAGCCCTGTATGCCAGATATAGTCATATCATTTTAAATGTTTTCATAGCCACATTAAAAGAAAATTAAAAAGAAAAAAATGATATGAATTGTAATACTATATTTTATTTAGGCCAATATTCAAAATATTATTATGTCAACATATAATCAATACTTAAAAAGTTAATAAGATACTTTAAGTCTTTGAGACCTGGTGTGTGTCTTACTATGACACCACATCTTGGGTTGGACCAGCCATTTTTCCAGGGGTCAATGGCTACTCTAGGGCAGAGCACAAAGTCACGTGCACCAGCTCTAGAAGCCCTTTACATATAATGAGGGGATATTGGGACCAAGTGCGAGGATGATTTATCAGCTAGTGCTGAGACAGCCTGGACTCCCCCAGAATCCTTGTCACCTGCTGGATAATGCCTGAAATTCCACCATCAGCTCCCTTTAAGCTTCAGATCCTTTAAACCCTAAATGTGACACACTCTTCTCCTTTTTCACTCACAGGGCAAAGACCTGGGATATGAGTTTACAGAAGGATGTGGGCTACAAGATCCTTCCTCCATGGGAAAGACTAAGAGAACAGAGGAAAAGTTTCTCTGGCCCAACAGAGATTTGTCATAGCAAAGAGAGTTCAAAGCCCTGTAACCCTCTCCCACCTCCCCACCCCCATTAGCCGCCCTGACTCCGCACTGGGAATGCTCAGGACAGCTGAATTTGCCAGGCTTCCCATCAAACTAGCTTCCCTGGGAGACATGCTGGAGGAAGGCCAGTCTACCTGTTCTCCCAGCCCTGGTGCCCTCAGCCCTTGTGTCACCCTGGACCCTCACACCCGGCCGGAGCATCTCATCTAGACATCCTGGAACAGTGTCCCCTGGACAGAAATAGGAATGTCTCCTGGAGCTATTGCCGCCCCCCCACCCCCCACCCCCAGACCCTGCAGGCTTGGAAGCATTTCTGTTTGGTGGTTTCTACAGATCTTTGACCCACTCCACTCTGTGGACTCCTGTGGAGAGGGGGAAGGTGAACCCAAACTCCCAGGCTATTGTGGGACCTGCTAACATGCTATTATCTGGAGAAAATGCTGAACATTTCAGATCTCAGAGCCAAATAGCCTACAGTGTGGAAACATCCGAATTTCTGGAGGGATTGGTTTTCAATGCCTGGCACTGTGTTGACAGCCCATGGAGAAGGTCAGGGAGAAGGTCTTGCCACCTCAGAAGAGAAGCCCCGTTTCCTGAATGGTCTGCTCAAGGCAGAGTGTTTTTGAAACTTAACCAAAATGATGAAATAAAATGCGTGGGGACCCACAGCTCACAACGAGCACAGCACCCCGCATAGAATTCCAGATGTCAAATAAAGACTGGGAGTCCCGTGTGTGGTGTGTAGTGGTGGAAAGCGCCAGTACAGCTGGCCAAAGCTGCCATGCTCTGGGCAGCCTCCTGGGGCTGGAGCCGGGGGTGTCTTGCCACAGAGCCCCATCCTCTCCTTGCTTCTTCCCTGTAATCTAGAAGGGAGTGGGGGGCCCCCCTTGGTGTCCTCGGCTCCACCCCACACTCCCCTACCACCATCCCAGGGGAGTCAAAATGTCAAAAAAGTAAAACACAAATGTTGGCTATGAGATTCCTGGAGGATGGAATGTTTTCCGGTGAACAATATCTTCATAAAAACACACAGGCTGACTCCACAGCTGTTGTAAAAACTTATCTGCAACATCCAGTGTGTCTCACGGGGTGACTTAATCTGATTTGGAAACAGATTCAAACAGCTTCTTCATGAGGCAGCAGGAATCTCGGGCGGGGCCAAGTCTACCACCACCACCAAAACAAACTTGTTAACACGTTCCAAAGTGACGGTATGCATCTTAACTCAGCCCTTCTCCCCAAAGGTTCTCCCACCACCCAGCTCCCACTCCTGTGCAGGGATGACTGGGGGTGCAACCTCAACCCAGGAAATAAGCCAGGGGGTGGGGAAGGGACGCGGCTGCTCACTGTCCCACTGTCCTGGACGGTAGCTGTACCATCTAGCCTGGAAAGTGCCGCAGGCCTTGGGGGTTGCCTGAGAGGCTGGGAGTGTTCGTGGGAGAATCCTATTTTTGAATTGCCGGAATTGCCCATTCCCAAGGTCACATTTGGGAACCCGAGAGGGGTTTTGCATGCAGATTTTCCTCCTTATCCTAAGAAGCAGCCGGCAAGCTGGCGTGGCAGACGGAGCATTGACCGGAGATCAGTCTGCCTGCCTTGAACCTGAGGTGTGAATCTGCATGTCACACACTCACCATTTCTAGAACATGTATGAGGAAGCTGGGTCCCGTGGCACCAGGCTTCTCATGACACAGAGAAATAAAAAGCAAAGCTGTATTGGGACAGGAAAGAGCAAAATGCAAACTACAGAGTTTCTTTCGACTGTGCGTGTGTGTGTGTGTGTGCGCGCGCGCGTCTGACCTCATAAACCTCCTCAAAGTTTGACTGCCTCTCACGTAGCCTAAACCCCAAAGCCTAAGGCTGCCACAGTTGAAAACCATTCCTATGTGAGTGCCTTTTTAAAAAAGGGATTAGCTGGGAAACCACCTGTTTCTATATGATACTTAAAAAGGGTTACTTTTAAAGGCAAGGTGTTTTTGAGTCACTGAAGCCAAACTTAAACAAAACAAAGCATTTTGTTTTTAAAGGCAGACAAGAGGGGCTCCTGGGTGGCTCAGTCAGTTAAGTGTCTGACTCTTGATTTCTGCTCAGGTCCTGATCACAGGACTGTGAGATCGAGCCCCGGGTTAGGCTCATACGCTGCGCTTGGAGCCTGCTTAAGATTCTCTCTCTCCCTCTGCCCCTCTCTAAAAAAATGTAGACAAGAATTTGCTTCTTTTGAATAATAAATTTCAAAAGTCAGCCATACACTTCCCAAATGGGAAGGGGTGTGTCATCATGGAGCAGTAAAAGCCAAACCTCACACCAAATTGAGGAAGACCAGAAAAGGCAGCTGGAGAAACCCTAATTTGTAAGTACTGTCCCAGTCACGAAGAAATGAAATTAGGGCAAGTTCAAGGGTGAGGAGTGTCATTAAAGTATCTAGGTGATTGTACAAAACCCCTAAAAGGCCCAGTGATTTCTGGGGTGGAAATTCCCAAAAGCCTCCATCGTGACTCACTATAATTTGCTGCCCTCAAAGCCCCCACTGGTTTTGGCAAACATCAGGGCCCCAGAGTTCCAGGCCAGCGGTAGTGGTATCGGGGAAGCTTCCGTTGGGAGAAAATGGGGGTGAGGGATGGGTGGTGGCAAAATTGCCTTATAAGGAAACTGTAACTCCTGGGAAGGCCTGGTGTTTCATCAAACTAGAAAAATGTTGAAGGGAAGATCCGAGAGCCCCAGGCACCTCCCACCCAGAGTTCAGGGAAAGAGGAGAGTGAGGGATGTGCGTCCCTAAGAGAACATTCTTCTCTTTAAATCCACCTAAAGGCTCCGCAGTGATGTCTTCACCAAGCTCTGGAAAACAGAGCACCCAGCTCACAAAGGTCAGACCTGGACATGAATGCAGGGTGGAGCCTCCTGGGGGTGGCCACTAACCCCCCCCCCGCCCGCCCCGGGAATCTCAAATTCCCCACTTTAAAGGGGAGATGGGGGCTCCCGTGTCCGAGAGCGCAGTAACTTAAGGACTCCCGCAGGCATTAACCCTGGTTTACCTCCCAGGTGATGGGGGCGTGGCCTGGAGTTCCCAGCTTCCACCTGGCCTTCTGAGCTGGGGCTCCACAACAGAAAGGATGGGCGTTCCCTGGGATTCTCGTAGACATGCACATTGGGGCTCAGAGCTGGGCTGTCTGGGATGTGCTTCCTGGCACATAATTACCACCATCAAGATTATTATTAGCATTAGGCATTTACATGACACTTAATATTTTCAAAGCATTGTACTGCCGTTTAATTAGTTTTTCCCTGCAACATTCCTGTCGAGTCCGCACTTGATAGCTGGGAGACTGACAGGGGGAAGAGAGAAATGCTGAAGGTTGATGAAGAAGAGGGGATGCTGCATAGTCACTTGCCTTTTATCCTCTCTGGTGACCCAGCCAGAATCGCCACCCCCTACTCCCTGCAAATTCTGCACCCCCACTCCCCAGGGCCCCACTATGAAGGTACCTGTACCCCCCAGGAGTGTGGTGGGGGTGGAATCTCTTGTATTTTGACTCAAGGTCCAGACATCTTTCAAAAAAAAATGCGTCAAGTTCAAGTTCACTCTTACTCAAAACTGCTGACACCCTTAGTCTCATTCCAAACCTCTCCATTAAAGCAAGTATAAAATCCCAAGGTGGTGATTCCCAACCCTAAGGCAGCCCTGATAGGAAGGCTTTTAGTATTTGACAAATCCGAATTCTAATTCGGTCTGTTAAAACAGAGGAGGGGCGCAGGCCGGCAAAGGCTGCCTCTTGATGGCATGGAGGCTTCTTTCCTGGCCCTGAGAGCCCCAGCAGGGCCTTGAGAAGCCATAGGTTCTACTTCAGAGACAATAAGTCCTTTTTTGGTACAAGGCCTCTCGTTCTGCTCTCCTGGTTAAAGGCAAAAGCTCAGGGGAAGTGAAAGGGGAGGGATGCAGCCAGGGTCAACCAAGGAAGGAGGACTGAAATCTCTGGTGCTTAGCTGGGGTTCCCACCACCCTGGGGGTAAGGTCAGCCCCTCCTCTCCGCACACCTGTGCTTTCCTAAAGCAAGCCAGGCATATGTTTCCAGAAGTTGGCCAGCGGGTGACCTGGGGTCAAGATCGGGGTGGAAACATTTATGTCTCCTGGCAATGCTGGTCCTACGTCCCCTCCTTCCTTCCCTAGCCCCACTCCCATCCTGGTCAAAGGTGCTCCATGGGACCTAGTGACGACCCATCCATGGACCGCCAGGACCTGGGAGTGAAGCCATCTCGATGGGTGACCACCCCGGCATGGTTGGGAAGCACTGGGTCCTCGAGGTTTTGCCACGGGCCTCAACCACCCCTGGGGCCCCCCTCTTATCCTCCCAGGACAGTGGAAGCTCGAGTCTGTGGAAGCTCGGAGACTTGTCTTTGTGGGACCCGAGTTCCATGCACATCCCAGCCAGGTCCTCGCCTGCTGCCCAGGGGCAAGTCTGAAAAAGTCTGGGCTTTGGCGACCCCCTAGTAGACGCCTAGACCAGCCCCTGAGCCTGGAAGCCGGCTCCTGGAGGCAGTAGCTGGGGCCTGGGGGCCTACCCAGACCAGCATTTCTGTCCCCGTTGCCCAGCGCAGGCAACCAAGGCCAAGCGGGCTTCTCCGCACTTTCCGCGGTCCCTGCCTTTGGGAGCACGTAGAAAGAATGCGGACAATACCAGCCAGGAGAGGCTGCGGCCTCCACATCGCTCTCCTACCGGGCCTTTCGGCCCGACGGAAGCCAAAGATCGTCTTCCCGAAGAAAGCCGAGGCTTTGGGATTCCAGTTCTATGTCCAGGACTGGGGCCCGCATGCAAGGCATGGGCTGGGGGCTCACCAGACGCAGTCAAACCCCCGCGGCTGGGGAGAGCTCGGCCGACTTCAGGGCTTGGGAGCGCTGTGGCCTCGCGTCTGTGAGATGGAAATTTGAATCCTTGTCCTCCTTGGTGCCTGCAGGGCAACTTTGAGAGGCCCCTGAGCCCCCCTTTCCTCTAGAGCTGGGGACAGATTGGGTTCTCCATTTCCAGCTTGCTAGCCCTTGGGCTAGTTTAGGACGATCTGTGCCTCAGTTTCCTCCTTTGTAAGCTGGAGAAGGTGGTATTACATACCCCAGTAGGTTACAGTAAAGACTGAATGAGCTAACCCAGATGGAGAGCTGACAGCCATGCCCAGAGCAAACCCGATAAATACTGGTTATCTGTTCTATCATCCTTCCCTTGCCTTTTGGAGGAAGTGCTCTTGCTTGCATTCTCTCTCTCTCTCTCTCCTTCCCTCTTCCCTCTTCCCATCCCTAACTTTTCCCCTCTCCCTCTCTCTCCCCATCTCCCCCCACCTTCCCACAGCTCTCCCCTTTGTAGACCCGTTCCATCGGAATGAAATGTTAGAAATGTTTAAAATAAATCCATTCATTTTCCTATGTCAGTCCCACCACTGAAATTGGTCAGAGCAGTGCAAATTGGAGCTGACATTCGCCGGCCACTTTGCAGTTGGCTCTGGAAGTTTCCAGCCTCTTGGTCAGCTCCTGGCAACACATTTGCCCCCTGGGGTCTTGACCTTGATTCCTGAAGTCAGGGTTCCCTGGCCACCTGGGAGATTCTGGAGGAGCTGCAGGATACATACAGAGTCCGCGCTGTTTCCCGGTCCCCACCGAGACAGTGTCCTCGCGCCCACCCCCGCTCAGCCCAGCTTCCCCCCAGGGCTCGCCACAGGCGGGTGTCCCGACTGTGCTAGGCCCGGCCCGCAGCTCCCGATTTCTGATTTCCGAGGCTGGCCTGGCTTAGTGGGGAGGCAGTTGACCCCAGGACAGCTACACGGAGGCCAGAAGGCGCCAAGTTCGGAATTCCAGGAGTCAAGGCTGAGGGGCTGGGAAAGTGCCGTCACAAACTGTGTGAGTCCCCCAGGCACCAGGAACCAGAATCTCCAAACCCCTGGCCACCAGTGGGACTGCAACTTCCCCGAGAGCGGGCGAAAAATCCCGAATCACACAGACCATTGGGACGTCAGGGACAGACCACCAACTAAGGCTTCAGAGCTCGGTTTGCATTCAGACTGCTGGTCATAGGACACATGATCGGACCTCCCGACCTCGATTTTTCCATCTTTAAAGAGGAACACTGACCCCAAGCCTGAATCCCAGTTGTGCAGGGGTTGTCAAGACGCTGAAATTCACCACCTCGAGGAGCCGGCAGTCCCAGAACGATTCCTGGACTCACCGACGGAAAGACCAGAAACGTCCTCTCCACTCGGAAAGCACAGGGTCCAGGGTTCAAAGTGGCAGCTCCTCTGATCGTCCCCGGGCGAGGGGGGGGGGGAGGACGGTGTTCTTATTCCCAGGGGAAGGGATGCGCGGCCTCCGCCCAGCTGCGGAACTGCTTCGGGAGCTGAAGACCGGGTTAGCGGCCCGTCTGCTGCTCTGTCAGGCGCGGACCGGTTGGGACTGCCCAACCCGCCTAACTCGGCCCGGCGGCCCCACGCTTGGGCGCCAGGCCTTGCGGAAAGGACCCACCGCACGGAACCCGCGCTTTCCGCCAGCTGCGAAAACGTGAAACTCCGAGCGGAAGTTAGACGCGATCTCCCGGTAACTCGAGCAAAATATTGTCCCCCCCCCTCCGGTTTCCGCGCTTTATTAATTTCATGGAGAGTTCAAGGAGAAGTGATTTGAGGTTTTAGCTATCCTACATTGGTCGTAACGCTTGTCTTTTCTGCTCTCTGGGTACAGTCCATGAGGGAGCCTCTGGTTAGGGTCCAGTCCACTCGCGGCGGTGGGGGAGGGCTCAAGAGTGCCCGTGGCCTCAGCCTTGTTTCCAGCCTCGGTTTTTCTTCGGTCCTCTCTTCTACACCGACCCAGATCCGGGGCCTGGGTCTTCTCTTCTAAGCCTTCCACATCAGCATCCATTACGTTCTCACTGGCCCCATGACACCGGTCCTCCTCATGGGTCCTCCCCAAGGCATTCACACTGCAAAGTGAACAAAGTTTTCTTGTTTTGTTGATTCTTTTTTAAAAAGGATTTTAGTAAATGGGCACTTCTCAAGATAATTCGGGCCAAGAAACATCCCGACCCCCATCAAATGAAATCCTTGGACAACAGAGAAAATAGTAATATAATCAAAGCAGCTATACATGAAATATGTATAAGAGATTAGGGTATAAATGGCGTATAAAGGTCCAGGATCTATTAAGAGTTAGAAATTGAAAGAAGATAAGACACAGGTATCTATCTACATTTACGGCTGAAATTCGATGCTAGACTCAGGGTCAGAGTTGAGAGGGGGTCAATCTAATCTAATTCCCTCAGTTTAGAATAAAGAAACAGGCTCAGAGAGGACCAGGGGCTGCTCAAGGTCACCTAGAAGACAGAGGGGCGAAGGAACCCAGTCCCTGACTCCCAATGCAGAGCCCACCCTACTGTGTGTGTCTCAGGCATTTTCTGCTTGCCGAATCACAGAGCAAAGAGCCCCTCGTGGGTTTTTTCTCTCCAGCTTTGACTTTCAGGAGGCGAAGCGATCCCAAGAAGGATCCCTTCCCGGAATCCCGTTGTCTTTCCTCGGTCAGGCATCGGCTGACAGCAAAGAAGCCAAGTTTCTTCCCCTCGGGTGGGGTACTGCAATCACAAACGTCTCTCTTGAGCACCACACAGCTGCAATTCTCCGAAAGCACCGACAGGTGGCGCGTTCCTCACAGGAAAACTGGCCGGGAATTCGCCAGCGCCTCTTCGACCCTGCTCCTAGCCCTAACCCCTCGCTGGCCTAGGGTCCCTGTCCCTAGAAAGGGGACAGCAAGGGGTGTAGCAGGGGGAGCTCAGGCTGGGTGCCGAGTGGTTTGAAAAGAAAATCCCTAGAAACCGTGATTCTAGCCTTGCGGCTCAGAGAGGCCTCACGCCCTGTCTAGGGGTCAATGAGCATTGGGTACAGAGGGCAAGGCTCTGCCCGCTCCGCCAGAGAAAACACCGGGACCCACTAGGGTCACCTCTAGGGGGCGTCATCCCCCCTCAACAAACTCGTCCATGCACCCGCTCATTCACGCATACTAGGCTGCCGCCTTTCTCAACCACCATCCCCGACTCCTGTCCTTCACCTATTTTTTTCTTTTATATTTGGAGGGTGGTGGGAGAATAGGGGGAAGAGGGGCGCTTTTTCGATTGCGACCATAATTGTCTGGGAGATGGGTTTCTTAATCTGCTCATCCATTATTAACTTCTCTAATATTTGGCTTTGCCCCTTTGATCACCAGAAGATCACATACTTGACTCCTTTGCATAACAATTTTGGGACGGGCGTCCTTAGCGCGGAGGGGAGGGACATGCATGGAATGGCTTTGGGTTAGGTTTTCTACCACCACGCCTCATTCCCCCCCTCCCCCGCAGGAAGTGAGGCCTGCCGAGCCCCCATCCCTAACAGTACCATTCAAGCCTGGAAAGTTCTGAAGGTGAGTGGGGGGAAGAGGAAGCTGCTCACTCCTGCGTAGGGGGGTGGGGGGAACCATACGGCCTGGAGTGAGACCCTACCAAAGGAGGGACTGTGATCCTCCCCTTGCGTCCCACTGCATTCTCAACCCCAAGATATCCTGTCTTAGGCCCCCATTCTCCACCCCCCTCAACACACACATATTGGGGAGAGAGTGAACCTTACTTAGAGGTGAATGGAATGGGTTGGCAGCCAGGGAAAGGAGACCACTCTCCCTCATCTCATCCCTGCGCTCTCATCTGGGGTTTAGGCCACAGAACAAAAGTCAAACTTCCATGGCTCTGAGCTGGAATTGTCGAGCTCTGGGACAAGTGACAGCCTCTGCGGGACCTGACCTAGTCTATTCTTTCCTCTGGTTCTCAGTCGCAGCATCTGTGGAGTGGGATTTGCGTCTATGCACTTCCTGAGGTCCCTTTGATCTTGACTTTGCCACGTGGTACCCACCTCCCCCCAGTCAGGATTTAGGGCTTAGGACCTGCATAGGTGGGTCTTGGAGGGGAAGAGAAAACCAGTGGCTGTTTTAATCTATGTTTAAACAACAGCTTCCTCTGCCTTTGCATAGTTCCAATATGGGGGGGGGCTGCAGCGGGTGGGGAAGGGGGGTGGAAGGTGAACAGTTGGTTTGGGGTCAGAGCTCTCTGGTCCTTGCGACTTAATACACTGCACTTCCAAAGCCTCAGTAAAGGGAGTTGCTCTCATTCCCAGCTCGCACAAAAAACGCACACACGGAGACTATACGCATGGCCACGTATAGGCACGTACACCGGTGCAGAACCCATGCACACAACACTTGCACACATGAACATAGCGCAAGCACACACATGAGGATTAGCGGGACACTGAAAATGCACACAATCCTTCCGTACACACCCAGACACACATGCACACGCACTCACCTGGAGCCTCACGCACACAGAGTCACGTACAAACACACGCGCGAGCGGCGCACACTCTTCCCTCTCCCCTGTTTCTGCAGGAGCTAGCGGACAGGGAAGGTGGCCCGGGAAGGCCGCGGCATGGCAGTGACCCCTCCCTTCCCGCCTCACCCGCAAGGGATCGGGTCTGGGAAAGAAGGAGGTGGGGTGGGGTGGAGGTGGGGGGAGACACAAGGTTCTCGCCCCATTCCCTCTCCACTCCAGGCTCTTGAGACTTCCCTTCCCCGCCCGCTCCCCTTCCGGACTAAACTTTACCCTCCCTCGCCACCCTGCCAGCCTCCCGAAGAGCCGACCTCGGCTGGAGCCCGGAGCAAGTCCCGCATCCTCCCCGGGATGAGGGTCGGGAGGCTACGTCTCCGAGGACGAAAGGGGGGCGCGGCCTGGCTCGCGCCCTGGGGCCCACGGGAAGGGAGGCAGGAAGGCGCGATCCAGGAGCCAGAGCAGCGAGAGCTGGGTGCGCGGACTTCTGCTTCCTTTACCCGGGTCGGTGGGAGAAGATTCCAGGGACACCTCTCACCCCTATGGGAGTCAAGGGAAGGAGAAGGAGGACAGTGTACTCGGGCAAACAGAAAGAACACGGTTTTTGGAGCTGCAGGGGTATTCATATGCAAAGGACTTGGATGCTGTGGTTTTTCCTCTTTTTTTCGAATTACTATCATTTTTTTGTCCCCAACTTTGAAGTTGGGTCTGGACCTCCCGGGGAGCATGGACTGAGCCAAGGGAGGGGGGCAGCAGAACCCAGAAGCCGCGCTGGCCCCTCCTCACTCGCTCCCACACTGGTACCCACCGGCGTGCACACGCTCGAGGCCAGTCGGTGTGGACTCCGACCGGCGCCGAGCAGGATCGAGGCGGGAGCCGCCACTTGGAAAGGTGGGGACTGGGGTGGGCTAGGGTCCCCCTCGGCCTGAGGGTGCCTGGGCTCAAGGGAACCTCTTAGGGAGGGGGAGGGGTGAGAGAAGATGAAAAGCAAAATAAAGGAGAGAAGAAAATTCCAGCGTAGACGCTGATTTCACTCCGGGTCTTATTATTTTTGTGGGGGAGGATAAACCATTAGCGTTTCAGTTTTGGTGTTTGGGTGGAATTCGGTGTAAGGAGAAAAGCCGCATGTCCGATTAAAGTGCAGAAAAAATATAGAGAGTGTGTGTGTGGTTGCCTTGTTTTGGGGAGACGTGAGCTCTAAAATCCTCAGCTCCAGGGACCTGGTTAGCTGTGTGGGACAGCTCCTGAGTGGTTTGGGGATACAGAGGAGAAGGGGAAGGCTTTCCCCATAGTTGGAGCCTGGGGGTCCTGCAACTCCTTCTCCAACATCGCCGCTCAGCCCTAACCCGGCTCATCAACCCTCCAGCAGCAACCAGTCTGGGGTTTGCGCGCTGGTGTCCAGGATGCCCGGCGCCGGCCCCGCAGGCAGTCGGCAGGGCTCAATAAGGAAACCAGGGCCCGGCGAGCCCTTTCTGAATCCTGACTACCGGGTGCAGTTTACGAAATCACCGAAATGTTTCCCCCATTTCCCACAGTCAAGTGAAGAAAGGGCTTAATTTTTTCTTAATTTGATCAGGCTTGAGAGAAAAAAAAAAATCCCCTAACAAAAACCCAAACCGTTTCTAGAACAAAAACGGTCTGTCCTGTGAACTGCTTCCTCGGATAAAAGGGAGAAAACCCTGTGGGAAGGCAGAATGGTGGGGACATAAATCCAAATATTGAAATCCCCAAAGGGGACAACCTTCAACAGCAGGCACCTACCTTCCTCTCTTCTTTCCTTTTCCCTCCTTCCTTCCTTCCTTCCTTCCTTCCTTCCTTCCTTCCTTCCTTCCTTCCTTCCTAATTTCTAGGAACCTGGACATTTATGGGTGTATTTCATGCACATAGAAAAAAAATTCTCCCTGATTCCTCCCCCCTCCCCATCTTCTGGGCCATCTACAAACAAAGCTACCACCCCAATTTCGAGAGTCAACAGAGCATTTTTATATTCCATGGTTTGCCTCCCACGCACCCCCCATCTCAGCTTTTGCCCTTCCCCCGCTTCCCCCAGTCCCACTCCAAGCTTCAGGCAGAACTGCTTAGGATCCCTAACCAATACCCAAGGAATCCCCCTGCACCCCCACCCCCCCCACATTATTATCGCTTCCAAATGAAGACCAAAACCAAGAGCGCTAATTGAATTAGTCTATTGAAAGGACTGTCAGGTACAATGACGTGGCTCGAGGCCCCACATTTCCCAAGGTCTATAGGCTTTGGGGACCTGCGATGTATAGTCTGACCTTCTGGCTCATAATAATACCGCGGCACTTGTAGCAGAAATCTCCTCGCATTCACTCCCAACAAAACCGCTGGTCACCCAGTCCCCGTAGGAAGGCTGCATGCTATTGTGTTGCGACAACTCATTCATGTCCCGCGCCACGAGGCCCCACCGCCATCTGATCTACACTCGAAATGCGATTACCACCGTGTGCATGCAACACGCTCGCACTCTCGGCCCATCGCGCACACGCCTGGCCAAGCTGCAAGGGTTTCTTTCACAATTCTCCTCACACCCATCCTCAAAAGAGAGGTGGAAGCAGGCAAGACCATGACATTTGTCTCTTCCTAAACGAAATCCAAAATTCTGCGGAAATGCAGGTTGGCGGGAGATCTCTGTTTTCGGAACAGCATGCACCCAAGCCCTCAGCAAACACATTTCTCCGAGCCCAGCCAGCTGGTGGGGCAGACTCGGGCGCACACGCTCAAGTGTGCATATACCAGCCTCCTTCCAAGCACACAAGCACACAGACACACAATCAGCGCTTTTATAGACTCCCTTTGTGGTTCTCACGTACACAAGCAAATAGACTCAAATACAGGCTTTGGCCCCCACAGCCATGGGCCACTCTGTGAATAGATAAGTGGTTTTGTAAGAATGGGAAGAGGAGGAACAAAGGTATAATTTCTCAGCCTTCACCTTGAAAAGCACTCATCAGTCTTCCTGCTTTAGGACCCTCAGACTTCTCTAGTACCCCCAAACACACAAACCTACTTTCTGTCTGTGTGGCCAGGTGCCTTTTGCTCAGTGGAAGCCTCTGTTAGCCTCGGAGAATGCAGAAAATGGAGGAAATAGACTGGGACTGGGAGAAAGGCAATAGGATTGGGGTCTCTCTCTATCCTGTTTCCCCCACCCCCCCACACCACCACCAGTGAAAGCCTCTTTGGGCCCCTACCTTCCCTCAAGTGGGGAAATAAACCATAGGGAATTCCCCCTCTTCGACATTTAAAACAAAAAAAAACCTTTTTCCCTATTCTCCACTTGAACGTGGGCTAGGAATGGAAGCGGAGCTTGGGGACGATCTATTGCACAGATGTGGCTAGGTCAGGGGCCTTCTGTGGAGCCTCTTGCCCTGGGGAAACTGCACAACTCAGAACTTCAAGGCAATGGAAAGGGGCACTGGGTGTCTCCAAACTTCCATACCTTTGGCCCAGAAGCTGAGGGCGTTTGGAGAAAGGGACTCCATTCACTTCCTTGTAGATTTCCCCACCTGCTTCCGGTCAGTCTACCTCCTTGCCATCCCCACCTGGATATCTAACAAGTTGGAAGAAATTCCTTAATTCTCAAAAGCAGAAAGGAGTACCCCCAAACCCACAGCTGCACCAAGGTATTCAGACGTGCACACACATAGCTACATCCACAACCAACCCCTTTACCCACATACTCACAACTCACCCTGCCGGTACTTCCTCACCCACACGCCCCCGTCCTGAGCCCACTCCGAGTCCTCTGGACCCCCTCACACACCTATCTCGGCCAACATTTTCTCACTCTCAGCATACACACACCTCAGTTCCAGGCATGCTAGGACACCAACCCACTAGCATAGTATGTGCATTTTCAGGATGGAGAGGAGGGCGTGGGCCCGGGTGGGGGTCGTGGAGAGCTGACGGTGCTGGGTGCGGAGCATCCGGGGCGCAGGCCTGGCCTGGGGGGGGGGGGGACCAGGCAGCGCGCGGGAGCGCCGCCTAATCCAGCCGGAGCTCGTGGGCCGCGGGTGCATTTATCATCCCATTACTGTAACAAATCCGGGCTCCACTACATGAAAGGTAAAATGAATTACCGACGTTAAGCCGTCAATAAAGTCATTTCTGTAAATGGTGTCTCCAAAGGGCCGCCGCATTATTCAGCTGGCTTTATCAGCTGGCTGGAAATTACGTGGAAGAGCCGGGCCGCGCGGCGCGCGGGGCCGCTCACTTTGATTAAGCGTCTTGCCAGCGCGATGTGACAGAGCTTTTGACCAGGGTTTTATTCACAGGCCTGTGATGAACGCCAAGCTGATCAGGCGGAATGAAGAGTAATTAAAACCTATAAATTATCTTCCGCAGCCCTTCTCGAGGCGTCTCCTGCAGGCGAGATAAGGCGTCGAGACCCTATTTACGGCGCTGAAAGGGACCGCGGCGCACAAAAGCTACGCGGCTAAATAGGATATTGATAGTGTCCTAATTAGAATTTAATTAAGTACCCACGCTCGCTTGCGGGATAAAGATTTCAATTTTGCGAACTTAAATATAAATAAAATCCCACCCCCATTTCGGGGAGAAACGGTGGGGGCACCGGGAGATTTCGGGGAGCCCTTGGGTGTGGAACTGAAGAGGACCCGGTAGACTCCAAGGTGGGGTTGGGGGGCAGCTTGGGAGGGTTGAGGAAATCACGGTGGGCCTGCTTAGCTCAGCTCTCCCGAAAATGGTTCGGGCAGCCCCCAGGCCGCCGGGCAGGTCTAACCAGGATCTGTGAGAACCCGGGTATAGGAAGACACTCGGCTGACCCGAAGATGCAGCCCGGAATCCGAACTCTCGCTCTCCACCAGCCCCTCTGAGAAACTTCGGCTTCTGCGGTGGTTTTGCCTTTTGCGGTTTTCGTTTTATTTTCCTCCTAATCCTCTGTGACTTTTCGGGGCACAAGGGAATTTTTTTGTATTGTCCTATAAGGCAATATCCCCGGAGACCCTTTCTCCGCCGTCCCAGTTAAGGATGGCGGTCAGGGAGAACAGGTTCGTTGGAGCTCCAAGCTAACACCCCTAAGAAGGCCTACGTTGCCGGAGCCTTTCTAGCCACTCTCCGGTACCCCAGGCTTCAGGACACAGTCTCAGCCTGGTCCTCCCCAACAGCTGGTTAGACAAATCCTGCTGGTGTCCAGCATCTCACCTCCCCTCACCCCATCCTTGGAGACGGGAAAACTTTCAAGGTGCCTCGTCCAGGAAACAGCGAAAAAGAGCCCAGCGGAATGGAGACGGGTCTCCGTGAGCGTGGAATTGGCATGTGCCTCCGCGCTCCCCCAAAGCTTGGGAAGAACATGCAGGGCTAGAGCCAGAGGCCTCCAGGGAGTCGGGAGCAATTCCAGAGAGATCCGGGCAACCGGGATAAACTCGTTATCCACATCGTCAGCTGGCTAGGGCAAACACTTAGGGTGCAGTATTCTCATTTGTTTGATTTCACTTTGCAGGAAAATCTAACCGGGGGTTACCCCGAACCCAAAAGCCGTGCCTCGCGCACATCCGCACTCGGACTTGCTTAGCCCAGGGGCCCGCCCAGGACAACTCTACGATGCCCTGATGGCTTCGACTCTGGCGGCCAGGGAAAGAACAAGCGCCTGGCGCGACCGGCGCTCGGCTCTCTCGCGCCCTCTGGGCTTGGCTTAATGGCGCCAGGACAGCTCCCGGGGGTTGTCGAAGGTCCGGACAGGGTAGGACAGGAATATGGATACTCCGGAAAGGACATGCAATGCAGCTGGCCGGTATGCAATGCAAAACCTACAAACAGACGGTGCTAGCTAGGCGCAGCTGGCCTCCGGAGTTTGCTGTTTATGAAAAAATAAACCGCTTCTCTGAAAGTAACCAACTCTAGGCTCTAGGTCTATTTCACATCTCTGACCCTCTTCGTCTCATCCCTCTCCCTACACACACACACACACACACACACACACACAGAGACACACACAGTGACATTTCACCCTTCATAGCAACAAGAAAAAGAAAATAAAAGGCTGTTTCTTAGGCATAGGGATGTAAAAGAGTCGAGGACCCTGCCTCCTGACCCTGTGCCCGGCGCGCACGCACCCATAATCCTGCATTTCTCCAACAAGTTGTTTATGGAGTTGCTTCTCTATTTGCCAACACCCCGAAATCCACCCCTCCCTGGTCTCCTTTGCCCCTTCCTCGGTCCTGGCTTGAAAGAGGGGGAGGGGCACGGGCGCGGGTGGGGGAGGGCGGGCCGGACGCGCGGGGCCCTTGCCGCGGCGCCCCCTCTCCGCCAGCGGCCGCCGCCCCCGGATTATTTATCCGCAAAGTCCCGCGCGCGCCCATTGGGCCGAGGCCCGGGTGTCAGCGCGAGTCCTGGCTCGCCATTGGCCCCGCACACGTGCGGCCTGACTCACGTGCTTCCGGTTTGAAGGCAAAAAGTGTGCCTGGGTGATTTTTTTTTTAAGCGAGAGAGTTTGTGCAAAGATCCGAGCTGTCAGAGATTTGAAAAAAAAAAAAAAAAAAAAGGCAGCCCCGGCGCTGGCGGAGACGCGCTCTCCCTGCAAAAAAAGCAAAGGCGATTAAAGGCGCTGCCAGCCTCGCGCTCTGGGCACAGCTGAGCGTGACACTCGGGGAAGTCAAACCCCTCACTACTGCCTAGGAAGATGGCTAGACTTTAAAGACTATTTTTTCCCTTTAAGAAAAAAAATTCTTGGAGCTTTTTTTCTTTTTTCTTGCTTTTTTTCTTTTCTTTTTCTTTTTTTTTTCTTTTTGGCGTGGCTTATTCCCCATTTAAAACAAATCATTGAATCTGGTTGCAGAAAGAAAAAAAGAAATAGCCAAGTGTCTCCATATCTGGATGTCTACAAATTAGAGAGAGGGAGAGACAGCGAGATCTATCTGCTCGATAAGAGCGAGCGATCCAGGCCAGACGCCTGGGCTTTTTCTCCCGCACCCGCCCCGTGCCTTCGCTGGGGCTTCGCCGGCCTCCTTCCTCCGCACACCCCCACGGGCCGCTGGCAAAGTGGGGTGGGGAGCGAGGCGGGGGGGGCGGGGGCCGGCGCGGCGGCCGGGGCGGCGGGGCGGCCGAGCATGGAAGAACAGCAGCCGGAACCTAAAAGTCAGCGCGACTCGGGCCTCGGCGCGGCGGCGGTGGCGGCGGCCCCGGGCAGCCTGAGCCTGAGCCTGAGCCCCGGCGCCAGCGGCAGCAGCGGCAGCGATGGAGACAGCGTGCCGGTGTCCCCGCAGCCCGCGCCCCCCTCGCCGCCCGCGGCGCCCTGCCTGCCGCCCCTGGCCCACCACCCGCACCTCCCCCCGCACCCCCCGCCCCCGCCGCCGCCGCCGCCGCCGCAGCATCTCGCGGCGCCTGCTCACCAGCCTCAGCCCGCGGCCCAGCTTCACCGCACCACCAACTTTTTCATCGACAACATCCTGAGGCCGGACTTCGGCTGCAAAAAGGAGCAGCCGCCGCCGCAGCTGCTGGTGGCGGCGGCGGCCGGAGGAGGCGCAGGAGGAGGCCGGGTGGAGCGTGACAGAGGCCAGACCGGCGCAGGTAGAGACCCTGTCCTCCCGCTGGGCACGCGGGCGCCGGGCGCCTCCTCGCTCCTGTGCGCTCCGGACGTGAACTGTGGCCCACCCGACGGCTCTCCGCCAGCCGCGGGCGGCGGTGCCGGTGCGTCTAAAGCCGGGAACCCGGCGGCGGCGGCGGCGGCCGTGGCAGCGGCGGCTGCGGCGGCAGCAGCCAAGCCTTCGGACAGCGGCGGCGGCAGCGGAGGCGGCGTGGGGAGCCCTAGTGCGCAGGGTGCCAAGTACCCGGAGCACGGCAACCCCGCCATCCTGCTTATGGGCTCAGCCAACGGCGGGCCCGTGGTCAAAACTGACTCGCAGCAGCCCCTCGTATGGCCCGCCTGGGTGTACTGCACGCGCTACTCGGATCGTCCGTCCTCCGGTGAGTACCCAACCCCGGGCTGCGCCATGTCTTTCGGCCCCGCGGACGCCCCCAGAACGCTCAGCCGCCGCCGTGCTGGGGAGAGCGGACCCGGCCTCGGATGCACTCTTCTCTCACGCCGGCTTCCTCGTCCTCCTCCTCACCCCCGTCCCAGTCACAGCCGGGTGGGTCCCCAGTTCTGCGCTCCTGGCCTCCGTGGCTACCACACGAGAGGCTACAGCTCCTGGCACGGGAACCTAGAGTCTGGATCCTTCGGTTTTGAACTCCGAGGCCCTCGGGCCTTCTTTGTGTTTTACCTTTATTATCCTTAGAAAACACACAATCAGCCATTGATTTTTCTTCCAGGGAGAGGGGTGTTTAGAGCCGGGGGGAAGGTGGGCCTAGTGATATGGGTCTGAAATCCCGCCAGCCAGGTCCTGCGGAGGCCGAAATGGAACAAGGCTCCGATCAGAGAAATAATCGTCACCTTATGTTCTTACAAACACAAACACCACCTCGATATTTTCTGAGGAGAGTTCATTTACAGAGAGATAGATTGGAGGGCACACAGAGAGAAAAGCCTTTGATCGCTGTGCCTCTTCCCCAGGCCGGGTAAGCTAGAGAGTCTGACCCGGGTGGGTAGAATCCAGGGAAAGATGGTAGCCAAAACTGTCGGTGCCCAGAGCCCCCGGCTCCTGGTTCTCAAGAGCTCACAGACAGTGGGAGTGGAGAGGAGACCGGTCCGGCTCGGGCCAGATCGCGGGGGCACAGGGTATGATCGGCAGCCTCCTCGGCAGCGTCTCCGTCGCAGGGCTTGCACATCCTCCCGGCCCTGCCCCTTCCTTTTCTCGCTCCTTTCTTCCCCGTATCTGCCAGTTAGCAGATTTCTGCCAGCTGTAGATTGTTTTTCTCGACTTCCTTCGGCCCTTTTCCCGCCTGTCCCTCGCGCTTGGAAACCCGGAGGCCGAGAGACCCTCGCTGGGACAGCCCTAGGCCTCAGGAGAGGAGGCTGGGGCCTGCCCTCCTCCCGGGGCGGCAGCGCCAGAGAGGCCGGTGGGCGCGGCGAGGAGGGCGGCAGGGGTTCTGGCCTACAATTGGTGTTCCGGGCACCCGGGTCCGATAGGAGGCCGGGCACAGCGTAGCCATGCGCCGCTCTACTCCGGCTGGTGTCTATCCTCCCCACGGTTGCAGGCCGGGCGCGGATCGATGCGCGCTATCAGCCCCCGCCATCTCGAGCCCCGTTATTGACACGTCGGGCTCCCTGAACCTCCGAAAAGCTGCTTTGATTGACTCGCCTGATGGATAGAGTGATTGAGCTGTCAGGCTGTGCGGCTCAGGCTGGCCAGGAGGCTACGATTTTATTACAAGTGTCCGTGCCTCTGCACACACATACACAACAACACTCTCACCACGTCCCAGATGCACAACGTACAGCGGGGCCTTTTTGGAGATGTGCACATTTCCTGGGCCATCTCTACCCGCTCAGCTAGTTACTAATCTAAACCAAGGCCGTCCTTCCTCCCCACCCCACCTCTCAGTCCTCTCTGCACCGAGCTTAGGAGTGGGCCTTGCCTTTGTTCTTGGCCAATTTCCCTCTTATGTGCCTGGGGAGGCAGCGTACTGGCTCCTCCTGCATGGGCAGTTCAGGGAGTTGAACCTCAACCCAGACCTGAGTCGCTGCAGTCAGCCAGGCCTGGACTCTTTTGTCACAGGACAGCTGGTGACCCCAGGCGCTGGCCTGCCCCTGGAGCCAGCAGCCCAGCTTGTCACCTCTGTTCCTAGGTTTGGAGATGCTGGTGAAGACCCTTCTTTCTAGACAGTTTCAGATATTAAAAGGCCCGACAGGGACTTAACTTAGCTCAGGAATCTCCCATAACCACGACAGGGCCCACCAAGTAAATGCCGGAAGACTTGGGTGTGAGGCTTACCGACAGAGCTGCAGGCTTTAAAGGCTGCCTCCTTTTTCCCCCTCCTCACCCCAGGGCTGGGCTCCATAGCTGCTCTCTTCCCAGACTAGGTTTTGGGAGAGACTTCACTTTCCTGGGGAGGTTTGCTGGGGCCTCTTCCCATATCCATCCTAGAGGCAAAGCACAGATTTCTGTCAGTATTGTCCCTCTGTCTCTCTCCCTCTGCTCATATTTTGCTCATGAATGGGGGAAGGATGGATGTAGTCTCCTTGCAAATGTCATAGATGGGCAGGGGAAGCAGGATCTGGCCTGTTTTTGTTATACAGGACTTTTCAATCCTGAAACTGTGGGTGATGTGTTCAAAAGAGAGAGAAGGGAGACCTTGCCTGTACAGCTGGGTGGAGGAATGGGAAGGGTCCTCTCTTTCTTACTGGCACCATCCAAGGAGCAAAGCAGAGAACCCTGGGGGCCAGGGTTATGCGGGTAAGGTGTGCGACTGGGTGAAAGCCTTGTTCCCCCTTCAGAGAAGGGGGTGGTCATTGTTTCCCTGGGACTCTAAAAAGGGCTTCGTGAAGCCAAAGAGAAGGGAGGAACAGAGAGAACATACACCAAAGACTTTGGATCTAGGCAAGCCCCTCACCATCCTCTCCCTATCCCCTTGTTTTCTGGGGTCAATAGCTACAAGCAGATGGGGTCTTATCGTAAGTGCTGGGCGTAGGAGCGCTTCTTGGGGTGGAAGGGAGGATGAGTTTGCGGCTGGCAATTCCCTCAGGGCAGTTCCGCCCGGTGTCTTCACTGGGCCAGTCCTGAGCCTCTTTTTATTCCAGGGCCCTGAAGACAGCAGGCCCCTGACCTCCAACTCTGGGATCCACCGGATGGGGCTCCAAATGTCTCTCCATCTTGGATTATGGGATTTAAGCGTGGCACGCGGCTCTCTGGTTCCGAATTGGTGTGTGGGGTGCACGGACAACCTCGGCCAGTTTTCCTCCGCGGTCCTTCTGGCCCCCCAGAAGGGAAGTCTGCGACCCCAGCAGCCAGGCGATTGATCTCGGGGCTAGCCGGTGGGAGGGAGCCAGGGGCGCAGCAGGGCCTCCGCTATTGCCCCCGAAGCTCGGGGCGCGATCCCCGCTCGGCTCTGCAATTCTCACGGCTTCCTCTGCCCTCTCCCCCCGCCCCTCTGCCCTCCGTCCCCACCCCCACCCGGCCCTCTCCGCCGCTGCAGGTCCGCGCACCAGGAAGCTGAAGAAGAAGAAGAACGAGAAGGAGGACAAGCGGCCGCGGACGGCGTTCACGGCGGAGCAGCTGCAGAGACTCAAGGCGGAGTTCCAGGCGAACCGCTACATCACGGAGCAGCGGCGGCAGACCCTGGCCCAGGAGCTCAGCCTCAACGAGTCCCAGATCAAGATCTGGTTCCAGAACAAGCGCGCCAAGATCAAGAAAGCCACGGGCATCAAGAACGGCCTGGCGCTGCACCTCATGGCGCAGGGACTGTACAACCACTCCACCACCACGGTCCAGGACAAAGACGAGAGCGAGTAGCCGCCCGCCGGCTGGGGCCGCGCGGTCCGGCCGCCGCGCCCGCGCCCCCTCCTGGCATCGCCACCGCCGCCGCCGCCTGGCCGGCCCCACGCCAGGGGAGAAAGAATCCGCGCACAGGAGGGAGGGAGCAACAGGGAAGAGAGAGAGAGATTCTCAGAATGGAGAGTCACGTTTGAAGGAAACATTTTTAAAAAGGGAGAAAGACTCGGACAGGTGCTATCGAAAAATAAGATCTATTCTCTATTCACAGTATAAGGGGCGAAACTGCGAACTCCTTAAAGCTCTATCTAGCCAAACCGCTTACGACCTTGTATATATTTAATTTCAGGTAAGGAAAAGAAATATGTGTAGCGATCTCTATTTGCTGGACTTTTTATTAATCTCCTTTATTATTATTGTTATAATTATTATAATTATTATAATTATTTTATCCCCCACCTCCGCCTCGCTGCCCCCGGCCCAGTTTCGTTTTCGTTGCCTTTTTCTTTTGAATGTTGTTGCTTCTCCGGTGCCTCCCGCCCCGCATTGCTGGCCCTCCTTTCTCTGGGACTTTTCTTTGTGTGCGTGAGAGTGTGTTTCCTCGCGTGTCTGCCCTTTGCCTCTCCCCCACCTCCCAAGCCCCTTCTGTCGGTCTGTCTGTCCTGCTCCCCTTTCGTTTTCCGGAGACTTGTTGAGAAATACGACCCCACAGACTGCGAGACTGAACCGCCGCTACAAGCCAAAGATTTTATTATGTTCAGAAACCTGTAGTCTGAAATAAAGTGTACACTGTGCTCACGAGCCGCTGGCGGCCCTCCTCCTTGCGGGCTCGGGAAGGGCGTGGGCGCAGGGCACACGAGGGCCCCGCGCGCACCGCGCACGCACCGGGCGGCGAGCCCCGGGCTGCCCGGCCGGCCTTCCGATCACCGCACAACGAATACCCGGGGCAAGACGAGCGCGCGGCGGTAGAGGCGGCCCAGAGCCGGCTAGGCCTGGCTTTGGAGCGTGCGGAGGCCCACGCCTGGTCTCCGGTGGCGTCCCAAGGAGCCCAAAGGCAAAGAAAAAAAACAAAACAAAACCCCGTCCTGACTTCGGAAACACTGCCGGGGCTGTCCGGCTGCTCCCTGTGCCCGGCCAGGCCCAGCCTGGCTTTGGCCTCCTCTGGTTCAACCTGCTTCGCTCCTCGCTTCGGCCTGCACCTTTCCCTTTTCTTTCCTTCCTCCTCTCACAACCCAGTGCGGGGTTTGCTTGCGGTTTTCCCCTCCAGAAGCGGAAGGCCTTCCCAAGGCCGGGCGGAGGTGAGGGGCTGCCTCCAGTTCAGAGCTGCCCACTCCGGCGAGGGCGCTCTACGGCGGGCCTCTGGGCCTGGCCCCTCGGCCGCCTGGACTTCACCGCTCTTGGTTCGGAGAAGTGATTCCGTTGGCGAAGCGCAGGTGGAGGGTGGCACGGGGAGCCTCTCCCGGCCGGGATCTCCTGGTTCCACATAAGGGAGAAGAGGCCCGGATGCTGGGAAGCGATGCAAAGCGGCAGCTCGGTCTGCTGCTGGGATCATTTGGGGGCCGGAATTCCCACGTGGGCGCAGGCCTGCCTCATCCAGAACCTAAACCTAAGCGGGGTCACTCTCGGAATGCCAACAAAGCCTTGCTTCCTGATTGAGGGGGGAGGGGGCACAGACACAAGTCTTCGGAACCCTCAGGACACGTGGACTTCCCCGAGGGAAATGTATGCACTCTAGCCCCTGACCCTGAGGCCTTCCCCCTCCTGGGCAGGCCCTGGGCCCCCTACTTTCAGGGACTAGGAGGAGGAACGGGAGGTCCCTCCTCAAGAGGTATCACCTCCCTTTTGTTCAGGTTTTGTTTTTTCATGGTAAATCCTCCTTTCCTCCTTTCTTCCTGTCTTCTGAAAAATGTGTGTATGTTCCTGTCCGTGTGTGGCTAGATATGTAGGTGTCCTTGCACACTTGTGTGCATATGTGATCACGTGCAAATGTACATGCATCTGAGGAGCTACCTGGTTTTGTGTGTCCCTGCATGTGTGAGTATTGTGCTCACTGGGTGTTCCTTTCTCTGTAATTAGATGCACACTTGGATGTTTGTGAGCTCGCGGTGTGTGTACATGTGTTCATTGGTGTTTGCACACCAGAATGCTTGCAGGTGTGTTTGTGGGGCTCACGCATGCATGGGAACTGTTTCTGTGTTCTTCCCTTGAGCTTCTCTCCTGTTGTTTTTGCAGGATTGACTTTGTGAGAAGTGAGAATGGTCATTCTGCCTCTTTCCTAGAAAAAACTTCTGGCTGATTTGGGGCCTCTATCTGGGGAAGTGACAGGGCTAGTACGCTCTGAGTCCCTGCTCAAAAGTTTGGGGGGCTGAGGTTCAATGGCCTGGAGTTGGAGAGTGTATTTGAGATTGCCATGGGTTCCCAACTTCATTGCAGTAAATCTTTTTCCTCCCCTTCACGCTTTCTTGGGGTGCATAGACTAACCTCTGCACACGATGGGTGCTTAACCACTCTGAGTGAAGAGTGGGAAGCAGAGGCCAGGGCTCTTCCCTGGGTTGGCCCCAATGAATGGTTTTCTTGTGGTTGGAAGTACATCCTTTGCCTTCCTTGGTGGGGGAAGGGGGGCCGGGATCTTCAAGCTCTCCAGGGCTTCAAGTTAGAGGGTTTGATACTTGGAGCCCAGAGTTCTCTTCTCCTCATCCACTTAGCTCAGAACATCAGGAAGGGTCCTGGCCACATCCAGATGTGGTGTTGGGGGCACTCTGCTCTACAGAGAACCTGATCATTTGAGTGCCTGGAAATGGGGCTACCCTTTCTTTGCCCTTCTTCACTGTGGCCCTTAGGGTCCCTAAGCCCCTCAAGACCACCAGATCTAGAGGCTGGGGCAGGGGCCAAGGCGAGCAGCGACTCCAGGAGCCATCCTGTTCCTTAAAGCTCTTCTTCACCACTCTCAGGAGGTCAAAGCAAGAGCTCTTCCCCTCAACCCTGGGGGAGAAAGAGGAGGTGATTACCCATCCCCAAGATTCTATTAGTGAAGCTTATAGATGTATCATTACTATGTAATTTGATTTCTTCCCCATATCTCCGTTTATCTTCCAACCACTACGGGCGAAGAGAATTTTCTTCTTTGTTCAGAGGAGGAAACTGAAGCTCGAAGACTTACGTATTTGGTCCACGCCTCTTCTGTGGCCGCGTGTCGTCTTCTATGTCATCTCTACTCTTAACAACTGCCTCGACCTCAGGAATCTGGCCCAGGCCCTGACTTTCCTACCTTCTTGCTTTCATCCCCATTTTCCCTTCTTCCTGATTGGGGCTGAGGAGAGAGGAAGAGGACTCTGGTCAAACCTCTTTCTTGTTCCCCCTCTAAAAAAAGAAAGTAGTAATAATCATACACAGGCATTGATTTCTCTGATTTATGGGGCTGGCTTAGTGAGCCGCCTGTGTATTAAAAAGTCTGAGGTTGCACTGAAATAAATAGTGGAGTGTGCTATCCCAACTTCCTCATTTTCTACCTTTAAAAGAAAAAAAAAAAAAGGTCGGATTGAACCATAAACTTAAATCTTCCTCAGCCCAGAAGGAAATACACACTAGCTGAGTCTAAACAGTATCGATCCCTGGCTCTTTCTGAGGGCAAAGGTCTCTGTTTCCTTGCTCAAAATTCTTGCTCCTTCAGTAGGGTCAGGGGGAGGCTGCAGATGGAGGAGGAGATATTGGGGTGTGTGGGGCTGCCTGGTATGTCTGTACAAGCTTCTGTGTTTGTGGGTTGTACTGTGAGGGAGCATTTATATAGGGGTGGCATTAAGCCCTTTCCCACCAGGCTTGGGAGGTGGAAGTGTGTGCTCGGTGTGTGTGGATGCCAATAGTGACTGGTGTTTGTGTGTGCACATATGGCCAATCCTCAGGCCCCCTAGGCTGGGCTGCCCCGGGCACACAGAGGGAGTGGCCTGCTAGCCTGCCCCCTACCTGGCTCCCACTGCCCCTGGTGACCTATGGCAGGATTTTCAGAGATGATCTCACCAGGGAGGTCGCTGTGTCCCAGTCTCCCCCTACCCTAACTCCCCCATCCAATGCCCTCAGTAAAAGGCCTACTTGCAGGGGCAGGGGTGAGCCTTGGCTGACTCCTAGAGGCCAGAGGCCATGGCCAGGGGTGGAGAGGCCCTGGCCAGACTCCTTACCCCGGATGAAGGTGTCCGCTGTGGTTCTCTAGAGGGGTCATCAGCTCCTTCAATGGTTAGCCCAGATTTTCCTTTTTGTGCTGGAGAAAACCCATTCCTCTGGCACTTGAGGCTGCCTTCCGCTAAGCACAGACACAGGCAGGGGGCGGGGAGGGGCAGGGAGGCCTGGCAGCCGCCCTCTCTTAGCCTCTCCTCACCTCAGGGTGGGTTCAGAATGGAGTGTTCCCTCTGGGGGAGGCAGCAGTGTATGCTCCATCCCTCTGCACCCCGCCAGGACTTTGCTCTTCTCCCACTTTGAGCTCAGGTGAGAGGGCTACTCTCCTGTGGCAACTTGTGGAAAGGGACAGGGCTGGAGACTCTTCCAACCCCCACTCCTCCCCCAAATGCTTTAGGCCAGTCTTTTAATGAAGTCCCATTGTTGGAGGGGGTCCTCAGGGATTCTGGAATAAAAAGGTTTCATTTCACAGGCGGGTTGGGGGGGTTGGGGGAGGGTGCGGGGGGGGGGGAGAGTCCAGAGAGAGCAAGTACCTCATTCAAAAGCACACAGCAAGTGAGAGGCCACCCCCACCCCCAGCTTTCCTAGGAGTCCAGTGTCCTGCCTAGTGAGCCGCTGAGTGGGTAGAGTTACTGCACAGCTGGCCACGCAGCACACGTGCACATGCTTCGCACATCAGAGAGCACAAGCGTGCATTCACCCGTGTGTGTGCATGTACACTCACGTAGAATCTGTGACCATATACAAATAAATGTGCATGAGCTGATGCATGGAGGTGTGTTCCCAGTGAGCACAGGGACATTGCCTGTGTAGAAGCTTCTGGCACACATTTATGCATGGTCCAGGAATACACATACTGGTATCCAACACATATCTTCCTGCCCCTTCCATGGAGGCCACCAGGGAGAACTGGGATGGAGGTGGGTGGGTTGTTTGGGTCAGGGCCAGGAAGGCTGGAATCAGGGCAGCCAGGGGAGTGATGGGGTAGCCCCTTCTCTCTCCCAGGAGGCAGTTGGGTCCAGGTGACTCTAAGCTCAGACACAAGACACACAGGTCCAGCTCTCTCCGGCTTTACAGTGTACCCTGCACCTTCCCAGGTTCACCTCCTGGGGGAATAGCAGGCCTGGAGCAGGAGGGGCCAAAGTTCCTAAAAACTGATTTCTCAGAGAGCTTGGTAAGTCCTGGGCCATTACAATTTGCTCCTTGGATTTGCTTCTAAATGCAGTCCAGGCTGAGGTGTCACTGGAGGTGGAACTCTGGAATTCTCGCCACAGATAGGCGGGTGGGTTGCTTTGGGGACATTTGCGAAGATTTCAGGCCACAGTAATGGAAGACTCTGGGTATAGGTGGGTCTGAAGAAAAGCTGGGATTTTCTGCGGGTGTGTAGGCACACACATCTTATCCTGAAAACAGAACTAGTATCAATCACTCCAGACTGGGCTCTTGGTGGTAGGAAGGAGGTGGGTACTAGGAAGGAGGGAGAGTGGGGGTGGGATGGGAGGAGGGGGTAGGAGTGCTGTGTAGAGTTGGTGGTGAGCACAAGCATCCCCCCTCCTCCACTTTGCTGGGGGATGGGGTAAAACTCAGGAAGGCTTTTAGGGACTAACCAGCACCGGCAGATTTCTCCCTGTGCCCCTGCCAGCACGCAAGCTCACTGGAGAGTGTTTGGAAGCGGCCTCAGGGGTGCACTCATCCTCCCCAGGCCTGAGGACCCTACAGCCAGCGCCAGAGGAACACAATTACAGCGCAGAGGGAGAGGGAGACCCCTGCAGGCAAGACGGAAGGAGTCCCAGGAAGAGAGGGACCCACAAGTATTTAAAATTTGGCCACAAGGGCTGCAAGAGTGGGTAGGGCCCTGACGGAGACCAACCAAGTCAGGCAGAAAGACTCCCAGTTCTGCCATCTGATAAGGCTGACACAATGGGAAACTTGACTGATAAAGCTCTGCAGCTGCTTGGCAGCCTGGACAGCCTGGGGAGAAGCCACCATGAGTAGTCCCCATGTCTCCAAGCTGAAGGTAATTAGATGCTGAAGAAAACAAAGCAAGTCCCAGAAGCCACCTCAGCAGATCTCTCCCTGTCCGCTCCCCTTCACTTCCAATGAGCAGGACTTGTCCATTGGACAGGATGGAGACAGTTCAGAAGGGACTTCCAGAAATGTAAAACTAATAATAACATAATCATTATTTATTGCTAGCTCACACTGAGAGCTATTTGGCATAATTTACCTCATTCGACCTCATACGTTTTTTTGAGTCGGATAGTATCACTCCCATTTTACAGATAAGAAAAGTGAGGTCCAGGGTCGTCTTGCCAAGGTCACACCAAACCGCATTAAAACTTACACTGTAATAATGCATCGTGAGACTACCAGACTGATTCGCCTTGGCACCTGGCAGTATCAAGTCTCCACCATACGGAGACTTTGGCACAGGGTAGGGAGACGTAGAGGCTTGGGTTCAGGGATAGTGTCTGTCTTTTGAAATCTCAAGTAGGAGTGGTCCTCAACCCCCACCTCCCCACCCTGCACTCCTCCCCACTCCAAGCTGGTAAGTCAGGGCTGAACTCTTGCTCTCGCACCCCACTCCACCCAGGGCTGAGATTAGGTTCCCGGCGGTTCTGTCTTCTCCCCATTCAGAGGACCCCCTCCCTCCACAGTCGGCAGTGTCTGCCTGCCTCCTTCCTTTCCCACCTGCGCCCGGGCGGGTGGGGGCGGAAGCAGCCCGCCCCAGCCAGGCGTCTCCGACTTTGGCCTTGCTCCCCCCGGGCGGAGCGGCCTGCGCCCTGAGCGCAGGGCGCCTCGCAGATGCACTTCCGGTCAGCGCGGCCCAGGCCACAGGCCCCGAACGCCCCGAGCCCCCTCTGTCGAGTGGCGTGTTGGAGGTGGGAACGTATCTGGGGCTCGCCTTCCCTCCAGGCACTGCGAAACCCTAATTCTGCTCTCCCGGCTCGGACCGCGGCTCCTGAACCTCCGCTCGTTGGAGACGCGAAGGGAAGGGTCACTCCGGCCACGTCCTCGCCTCCGACCTCCGTGCAGGCGACAGGGACCCGCGCTCCTGCCGCGGCCTCTCCCCCGCCCCACTGGGTTCCCCCAAGCGACTGTTCTTTGTGCAGTTTCGATTTGCGTCTAGGCCGGGTTCGCGTTCCTTTCTGTCGTTTTCTATGGGCTTCCCAGCCCGAGTTCCTCCGCGTCCTTTGCTCCAAGGTTTCCGTTTTCCGCTCCGGAGGCCACCCTCTTGCGGCCACCCTCTCCGGCCTCCGCTGCGGGTGTGCCCGGGCGTCCCCGGGCTCCCCGCCTTCATTCTCCTCTCTCTCGCCCTGCTCAGCTTCCAAGTTCGCTCCCCACTGCTGCGAGGGAGGCCGGCGCATTCCGACCTTCCTGTCCTCCTCCCCCGGCCGGCGCGAGGGACCAGCACTGACCTTGCAGGCGGCCACGCTGCCCCCCCCATATTCTCCTGTCACCCTCGCCCCTCCCTGACTCGATGGCTCCCAAGTCGTGGCCACTGGTGGCAGGGGAGTGGGGATGACGCCCTTCCCCCGGCAGTAACGCGCAACGGCTAGCAATCTTGGCTGCACACGCCGTGGCTCCGAGCGGCCGGGCCTGGGGTCAAACCAGGGAGGAGGAGGGGTGGACCTCCAGGCTGGGAGATCCGACTTTATTTTTGTTGCTTCAACTTGTCCTGAACGGTTAGACGAGGCGCGCTCGCGCGCACACACACCGCGGGGAGTCCAAACCTCGCTGGCTCCACTAGCTGGCTGGACCCGCCCGCTCAGCGCCTTGCGCGCCCTTGGCCCGCCAGAAGGCCCCGGCGTCAGAGGGCTCCGGCGCCTGCCTCCGCCGTGCGTACTCGGGGTGGCCCTGGCCCCAGAAGGGCCGCCAGCTGAATTTTCCTGGACTAGGTGAGCGCCTTCCGAAATCCGCCAGGCGGGATCCTTTTTAGGGCCGAGAAAAAGTTGCAAGTAGCAGCCCAATTCCCTGCTGCCTCTTTCTTCAGTAAAGCTAGCACCTTCAGGGCCCAGACATTTGCCCACCTTCCCTCTCCTCTTCTGGAGATAATTTGGCCAAGTCACTTCCCTATGCACAGCTGCGGTTTCCCGCTCGGGTTCACTGTTTATTTGGAATTTCTTTAAAACCAGCGGCGCCAAATTGCCCTCGCTCTGCGTCTTCTCTGGGCGGGCCTCCGCCCAGGCCTTTCGGAGCTTCCAGAAGGGCGCGGTCGGGCAAGGAAGGCGCGCGCGAGAGGCCTGGGCCTAGCTGGGACGCGTCCTTCGATCCTTCGCTCGATTTCCCACGCCTGGTTCCCCCCACTGATTGAGCTCCGGCCTTCACCGCGGGCCACCTCACTTCGGGCTCCGACCCAGTGGCGTCTCATTAGGCGGAAGCCAGGGGGAATCGGGATGTAGATCCCCCGGAGAGGACGTCTGGACCCATTTCCACCCTCATCAGACCTCGAGTTCCTTATCTATTGTCTGAAATGCCCTCACAGGCCCGAGCTCATTGGCGGTGCGTATCTAGTGTGTCGTGGTTTGGCAATGGCAGGGAAGTGAGGGGCCCAGGGTGCTGGGTGAGTGTTGGGGGAGGGGAGAATTTGAAGGCTATAGTTTCCCCGAGGCCAGTTTCATTCAGTTAAAGTAAAGGAAGTTCCCTTTGCGGAATAAAACTTTTGGGGCTCTCCAACCCGGCAGGACCTGGGGGTGCGGTATGGGGAAAGGAGGCACTGTGTGTTGTGCACCCTGCGTGCAAACTTTGGCCCCAAACAGAAGCAGCCACCAAGTGAAAGTAGGCAGAGATGTCCGGGGCCAGAGAAGGCACCACCACGGCTGACGTTCCGGCGTCCAGTGCGGGGGAAGAAGCCACCGCTGCTCGCAACCGTGACCTGGGCGAGGCGGAGGTCTCATCGAATCTGCTCATTTGCCTTTGTCCGGGACAAGCCTCGATCTCTTCCTCCCTGGACTCCCGCAGCCCCTCAGTTACCCCGGGGAGCGTTGTTTGTACCACTGCCCTCCTCTTCGGAGAGCTGCCCGCGTTTGGATTTGGCCCACCAATCCGAGCAGTTCAAGGCCCGCCTGGCGAGGCGCTGCGCGCGGTCCTCCCTCTAGCTTCCTGGGCTGGGGTGGGGGACCCCCTTCTCCCCTAGAGACCCTCTAGAGCCAGAGTGTTGATGATCATTACTTTAAATTAAAAGTCCCTTTTTTCCTTCCCGTCTAAGCCTCAACTTAGTTTCAGAGAATGAAGCGTGAAAGCTCTTTTATGGAGATTACCGATGCTTCATTTATTCCCGCAAATGGCAAACACGGCCCGGGAAAAACCGAGCGAGCGAGCTCCTTGTCTCGGATCCCCAGCCGTCTCCGTGTTCACAAGCTCACTTGGCTGTGAGACGGGCTTCGGGGAAAGCCCCTGCAGTGGGCTTACCTGGGGAAGGGAAGAGCTCCTCTGCTGGGTCTGTGGCAGCCGTCTCCCGCTGATGGGATAAGGACCTAGCTACAAACCCCTGACTTGAGAGCTGAGGGATTTGGGACCAGGGAAAGTGTGTGTGTGTGTGTGTGTGTGTGTGTGTGTGTGTGTGTGTGTGAGGTGTCCAGTGTGTTACCCCTGAGGATCCCTGAGGTATGGAATTTATGCCTGATCCGGAGGTGCTGCTTGTCCTGCCTGCCTGGATTTCTCTTCCATTTCCTTTTGACAGTAGGATTGGGGGTGCATTGCAGGAGAGAACCAGGAGACCCATGTGCTGCTTCCTGACCTCATTTCTCGTTCCCATTCCAACCCTACACCAGCCTTTGTGACCTTCTCCATGCTGGGCCAAGTGGTTGTGTCCATAGTGACAGCTCTCTGGCCACAGTTTTATTTTGGTACATATGCACAGCCCCAAGGGCAGGCAGTCCCTTCTGGAAAGGGTGGGTCATTGTGGAAATGGATCCAGAGCCTTTTAACCTTTGATTATACAAAACTCACCTAGTGACCTGGTGGTTGTGTCCTCCCTAATCAGGAGTCCTTTGGTCATTTCACAAAGGACAGTTGGAAAGAAGGAAGGAGAAAGCCTCCAGGAGAAAAACGACAGCGAGTTCTTATTTTGAGACAGAACAGGAAAGTTTGAAGAGGGAAAAGTATATGCTCCTGGAAGGAGAATTTCCCGAGTTCAGGCTGAAATTCCGTTGTGACACAGTGTTATTAACTCCAGCACAGTGGCGTCTCCACATTCCGGCTAGCCCATGCTGGGAGCCCCTCTGACACAAAAGCTATTGTTTGTGGGGGGGGGTGTGGACAACCAGGAGGGGCCATCAGCCCTTCCTCCTCTCACCTTACCCAGCTCACAGGTTGCAAGGAAAGTGACAGTGCTGCTTTTGTTTTAGAAGGGCTTGGTTTTTTGTTTTTTGTTTTTGTTTTTTCAAGAAGGTAGCCTATGGAAGTGGGAGAGTGGGAGCTGCCCTTCAGTGTCAGTGGACCAGGCTGAAAAAAAAATGCACTTTTCCTTAGCTCGTAACTTGTCTATAGCTTGCCTGGGAGTCAGGCCTATGTAGGTGCCTTTTCTGCGCTTAGTGGATGATGGCTTTTATACCACAGAGGTCCTCAGTGGCCGAGAGGGGCAGTCTAAATGGGTTTTGAGAGCAAGGTCACCCCACAGAGCCTACGGAGTTTCCATGCAGAGGGGGAAGGCGAGGCTCCCTAGGTGGGGCCGAGGTGCCACATGAAATGTATGTGAACACACCACACTGAGGCGGGAAAGGAGGAAAGAGGGCTTGCTGCTTGCATGAACAGTTGCCAACTTTCATTAATTGCTCAGTCACTTTAATGTGAAAGCACATACCAAAATGCTCTAGTGCCCATTCTGGATTAATGGCCTGCAAAATTAGACGAGGAGGGGGCCAAAGTGAAAGTGGAGGTGTTCAGGACTATTCAACCCTTCTTTCACATCCAGAGGGCTTTTTGGGTGGTTTTGGTTTTTCTCCCCCCTGCAGAAAAAAGCCTGAGGTGGTGGTCAGTAAATTGAAAACTTAAAACAAAAGGTATTCCTTCGTGAACAGAGGTGGAAGTCTAATGATGACAAGCATCAGAGGGAAAACCTTCTGTTGTGTCCTGATCAATTATTCAGTCACTCAGCCTGGCCTCCACCGAGTGCCCGTGATACACAGAAGTGGGCACCAGTAGGGACGGCTTCCTTATGTTCTAGGTGCTAGTTTTGGTGTGCAATAGCCCAGGTTTTCCCGTTAGCCAAATGGGTTCCGGAAGGCTATGCCTGGGTGTTTGGAATATTGTAAACAGAATCGGAGCCCATCTCTTAACTTCAGGAATGTCAGAGACAATACCTCTGGGATCGTTTTTAAACTTACAACCTGTGAAATAGAAAACAAAGTCAAGGGGAGCCTACCTTAGTTTTCGATGTCCGTAGCTTCAGGGGGAAAAAAATGCTTCCCTACTTCTCCCACATCGAATCTGTTCAGGATAGTAGAATATACCACAGATTTACAGAATTGAGAAGTTATGTTTGCTTTTCCTTGATACTTTTTCTTCTTATCCTTGTATTTGTTCGTGGGTGCTGTCGATACATGTGTCGGCATTTTGGATGGGTTTGCCTGGGAATTGTGTTTGCATGGAGCAGTGTCAACGAGCCTTTTAGGCTTTGGGTTTGGAATGGGGTAGTTAGGGCTGGAATGCAGGGTGACTCTGCATTCTGGTTGTCAAATGAAGTAGAGAAACCCGGAGGGGCATCCCTGAAACGGCTCCGGGTCTATTTTGGAGTACTGTTCCTCAGAGTGATTACCAAGGCACATATTTTCATCATCATAAACATCACATTTCCAAATGGGCAAAACTGGGGCAGAAATTTGAAACATCTTGCTGGGGCCATTCTATGCTTAAGAGCTTGCCGTGAGTTCACTGTTGCAGGCCTAGCCCTTGAAGTATACATTCTTGGGATTCTAGGGCTCTTTCTGGGATTCTTTTAGGCACAGTCTATACATGTAAACCAGTTTGAGTAAAAATGACACAGTGAAATAGGAGTTGGTTGAACAAACAGCAGTGGGGTTCTTTAAACTGCTTCCCCTGCCCCCTTGCCCAGGCTGAGCTGTGGGTGAAGAGCAGGCCTGTGGCCAGTCTTCCTACCAAGTGTACCGTGTGCCCCCAACTTCCCGGGGTTTAATAGGGTGTAGGTAGGGGATAGACTGGGGGGACTACACCCAGAATTAATTCCCTTTTGAAATCAAGTGAATTTACCCCAAGTAAATACCTTTCATACAATCAGAGGATGATGAACCCAGGGGCAGGAATTCAGAGCTGGCCTTTGAGTCAAAAGATGACGCACGTCTCCTTGGTGTTCAGGTTTGGAACTCAAATCCTAGGCCCTTGAAAAGTGTGTGTGTGTTTCCTCCAAGAGGTTGTGGGACCTACACAGAGGCTGCCCTTGAGTACTTCCATGTCAAGGAAGGTCCCTTTTTTTTCTTATTAATTTCTATAGTTAAGGACCTTAGAAAAGAGATGGCTCTGTGTACTTTTCCTCGGGAACACTAGACAGTGAGCTGTCAGCCTCTCTGTGGGGCAAAGGATTTAATATGCACCGAGGTGGGACGCCAACGATCAAACAGAGTGAGTTCCAGAACCACCCAGGATCAAGACGCAAAAAGGCTCCCTTGGATGTCTGACTCCTTATCTTTGGCGTCAGGACGAACGAGTCATCCCAAGTTTTCCCAAACTTACCTGGAGTCTCATCTCTGACATTGTGACAGGCAGATGCCAGAGTGGAAATGGAAGTTGAGGCCACTGTTTGACCATCTCAGCTGTTGTTTATTTATTTTCCTGTGTGGGAGGGAGTGAAGAGATTACAAGAGGAGAGGATTTCTGGAAATCTTTAACGGTAGACATAAGGCTGATCTTTTTTTAAAAAATGGAGTTTGCCGTTTAATAAATAAAACTGCACGTGTCAATCTGGGAAATGTGACGTGTGTTTGAGTGGATAAAAGATTCATGAGGCGTCAAATCATGGGATGTGCTGGCTGCAGCTTCGTTCCGTGTCTTGAGTCACATTCCGAAGAAGGCAGGTCTCTCCCCTCAGGTAACTCCGGGGCAGGCCTCAGCCTCCTGGGCCTTCGTGAGGGGGAGGAGCCGGCCAGACTCCTGGGTCCACGGTCACGTTTGTCTACCAAGTGCCTGTCCTTACTCCCCAGTCCAAGTAGTAGGAAACGCAGCCTAATGACTTCATGGGGAAAAGAGTGGAGGGGTGCCCTTGGGCTTTTGGCACTCGATTTTCTTTCTATCGCGACGTGTGTCTGAATGGTGGGAACTTTCTATCTGGAAGAGAATTATTTCCGTGCACAATTGTCCGTCCTGCTAGGAAAGTTATGGCTGCCCTATAAAAGGGGACTGCCGGTCTTCCTTTGTCCTAGGTTGGGAAGGCCTCCTGGTCAATAAATACATATTAATCATGTAAAAGGATTGACATGCAAATGAAGGGCACCATTGACAGGCCCTGGATGGAAGAGGGGAAGCCCTTCCGCAGCTGTGGTCCTGGCCGAGGAAGCCAGGGCTGCACCAGGCTCTTTGCTGGGCGTTTTCTAGAGGGTGAAACACCCTTTGCTAATAGTTACGTGAAAGAGTTAATTGAGCTGGAGATTGCTTTAGGATCTTTTGCTCGCATCCTTCTTAGTTTTGCCAAATCTCCAGGTTTGTGTTTTTTATTGTTTTGTTTTGTGCGTGGTTTTTTGTTTTGTTTTGTTTTGTAATTTAAGTCTGGCAGTGGGCAGGCCACCCTTTGGATCGCTGTGTCTCTGGGCCCAACTGGAAGTCTCCAAAGGTACTTTGTTCTTCTGATCAAAGAAAAGTTCAACCCAACAGAGAAGCGGTTAAAAGCTTAGCTGATTTTTTTGAGGAATGCTTGATATTGCAGGAATAATTATTAGTTGTCATTATGAATTACGGCTTATAAAATAGCATGTTGTACATTGTGTAGGTTTCTTCACAGAGCACAAAAGACAGTACAAAATAACCTTGCTACAGGCAGGACTAAGCTTTGATTCAGATTTTCCTACGTGCATGACACCTGTGGGCATGTTCAGTTCACAGCGATGATTTTCAGGATACATATGACCACTAAAGAATATGATTTGGTGTCAGGATAGGTACAGAAAATCTTTTGCTCTAAAGACAAAACAAAAGGCAGTATGATATACTAGCAAGTCTTTGAGGTGCATATAATTGCTTTATCCCTTATGAATTATTAGAATATAAGAAAATATCTTAACTCCTCTGAAAGACTCAGTTATTCTATACACTGAAAGCGAAGTGAAGAGTATTCGAACAAATGGATGGTCTCACTTTGATTTTCCTCCTTTAAGGGTGCGGGATGTTTAAGGAGTGGGCAATTGAAATTTATATGATTTAGGCTCAGAGTTATGCCTAGAAGCACTTGTCAGCCAAAATGTACGTGTTCAGTAACTTTGGAATTGGACCACAAAGCAGATTTTGCTGATATTCCTGCTCAGGCCATAGGTGTCAAAATGGGCCTTAGTTTGGTAAAGACAGTGGATGTCTGCGGGTTTTGGCAAGTCAGGGCCTGGGAATCGTTCCCGGGGAGCCATGTGCATGGGCCTGCTTGCTGTCTTTCTTTTGTGGTCTGTGTCTAGTCTTATCTGGCGCTCTGCAACGGAGTAACAGGTCTCGCCACACCAACTGGAGGAAACAAGTGGGAATTAGATGGTCTTCCTCTCCTGGTGGGAAGCACTCGCCTCCCTGTCTTGTGGATTACATGTATCTGAAGATGACCGGGGGACCCAGCTCCTTCTGTGTTTTGGGGCTTTATGAGTACTCAGACTAGGATACTGACTTGTCAAAAACATTTGCGTTTTCTTCTTTAAATAAATTCACGAAACTGTTTTGTAGGGGGCTTGTCAGCTCTGAAAATCCACACCCAGTTTAAAATCAAGCACCAAGTCTCCACAATTCTCACTATGGACATAATATGCTCTAGTGTGCCCTGCTAATGTTTATCTAGATTCTGGAAGAATCGAACGTTACCTAGAATTCGAACCTGGCGAACATGTTGTCTGTTGAATTACTGCGTGCGTGCGTGTTTGCGTGTGTGTAAAAAAAGTAGCTACCGCCAGAGATAAATTATTTAACATGATTTTCCTGTATTGTGGAGAGGCAGGCTGAGCCTCCGTTTTTGGATTATGATTTGTATTATGAAATGCTTATCAAATGTTTTCCAAAGATTAGTTTAATTTTAATTAAATAAACCTTTCTCAAGAGGAGGCTCCCAACTATTTCTTGTACCCAGAGGCTAACGTACTTGTTGGTTTTAATTATTTTCTGCTGTTACCCAAACTGCTTTGGGTACTCCCGCCCAATTAAATCAAAGGCGCAGGTTCCTTATACACAATATGTTTAATATTTAATTTTAATTAAATTAATTAAATTGTTTATTTAATTTTATGTGCATTATTGTGCATAGAATGATGCAAAATTCATGATAGGAAGAGTTAGGGTGGGGAGGTGAATCAGAGAGCTTTCAAACAAGCTAATTACGGAGCTTAAAGGAAACTTCCCTTCATTTCCAGGGAAACATCCTTCCCAGAACCTGAACTCTCTCTCCCAACGGTCCATGACTGCGGCCACGGTGGATGCGGGTCTGTTGGCCTCTTTTATCCCTTGGAGCTCGCCTTGCAATTTGCAGCTGCGGCAGCTGCTCGGCAGAGGACAGGGTATGTGCGGGCATGGACACGCTGCTGTCTCACGGCTCATGCTCGAGTGACATTTCTTCCTTTGCTCAATAAGGGGCCACCAGCACCGTGCTCCTGGAAAGGACCATTTTCTCCCAAAGACACAGGCAAAACTTCCAGAAATGTCTTCCCACTCAGGAAGGGCCCGTTCGCATGGCTTGAGCTGCCGGATCCAGGCCAGTGCTTCCAAGCGTGGAGGCCTGCGAGGGGGCTCACCTTAAGCTTGGGAGCAGTTCCTTTAAGGGAGGGGGCCGTTGGGGCTTGGCTCAGTTGCATCTTTAGGGCATGGTTTTTCAGGAATGTTTCCGCCTGCACTGTGCTAGGCTTAACTGTCTCTCGCTGGAGTGCTTAGTTCCCAGGAAATCTGATTTAACAGACGGAGAAAATAGAGACCCCGAAGCCCCCAGATTTCTCTCTCGTCTGAGTCGTTTCTAAAACAAGGGGTTCTGGAATAAAAAGTTTGAAGTGCCGGAGTTAAAGGAGCCCGCTGAATTTTGAGGCATTTTATTATCTCTTTTTCCTATTTCGCCGACTTAACAAATAATGACATTATCACCATCGTGGCCTGGCCCTTGGGGCACCTGAGCCAAATTTTCCAAACTTGACCTCACGAGGTGACGCATTCACTGAACGTCTTTTCACTTTGGGATTTTGCACATCTGGGCCACGGTTGACTATATTTACAGAATTCCTCACTCTATAGTTTTTTTTTTTTTTTTTTGGGTGGAAGGGGATGGTTTCTTTTTTTGGAGCCTTCTGTTCATTGAGACTCATTAGCGGTATGTAGTGAAATATAACCTTTAACGTAATTTGCTCAGCCACTGGGAGAAAAAAAGGAGAGGAAAAAATAAATGGAAAGAAGGAAGAAAGTGAGAAAGGAGAAAGAGAGAACTAGTCCTCATAGGTGAAGCTGTTTCGATTCTAACTAACCACCTTACTTGAGAGCGGGGTGCTAAAAATAAACTCTCTTTCTCTTCTTTGCTATTGTTTGTTTGCCCCCCCCCCCCGCAAGGCTGGTTTTGTTTCAGCAGATTAAATATTATCATAAAAGTAGCTGATGATGCAGGAAATTAAAAATCAGGTTGTGGAATATTTCGCAGAAGCCTTTTTATATCTACGGCACCTACCCAGATGGGGCAAACATTCGTTTTAAAGCGAAAGCATTTGTCAGGATGAATTTTTGCTTCAAATTCGGGAACTACTGAGGAGCGCAGTTAGCCTGAATGGAAAATAAAAGTGGAAAAAAGAGTAAAAAAAAAAAAGTAAAATGTGAGTTTAGAGGGAAACTAACATCGGCTCCCTGGGCATAGAAAAAAGAACGTCCTCACTCTCCATTTATGCTGCACATCTGTAAGCTTCAAGACATGTTTAGTGTAAAGCACAAACCTGTGTGGTTACAAGGCTGGTATCCGAGGGCAGACGCCATCGAATTTGTGGGACGCTGCCGTGTCACCACGTTTCGCATCAAACTATGAATTAAACAAGAAGAATGAATAACAAATTAGGATTCGCCTAAGCTTAGCTTTGTGCAGTGGGACAATGAAAATTTATTTGAATTCTATTCCTTGATGAGGTTACAGATTTTCTCCCAACAGAAGATACCCATTAATGCTGTGGAGACAATTATTGGAAGTTCATTTTCTGCGCCCATCTTAGAAACCTCTTCATGCAGGCAGGAAAGTCCTGTGCAGATTTCGATTTTGGACAAGCCCCTGCCCTGTGGAACTTTTCCTTTGCACCTCTTGATGAGGAAGCATTTGTTAGAAGTATTTTGGAGGCGATAGCAGAATGAACAGCGCTGTGTTGTGTGTCTGTGTGGGAACGCCAGCGTGTAGGGAAACAATTGTTAAAGACGTTGGCTTTTAAGAGCCCTACGCCAGGCTAAGAAATGATAGGCTTCTGACAGCTGGACCGTTTGTGAAAAAAGAAAGAAAGAAAGAGAGACCATAATTTCCAAAGCTGACTGCGCTTTTAAAAGTACAGTCAACTCTCTTCCTCCTCACCTAACTGGAACGGGGAAATAATGTGTTGTGACCCTGGCTAATGCCTTCACCACATGCTGAAATTGGGGCGAAGAAAGGGAAGGTGGCTGGAATGCTCACGAGGGAGCAGACACGCAGACAAGTGAGATATAGTGGGAGCAATGTCTTGTGTTGCTGGATGTGAGAAAACTTTTCAAGCCCTTAATGGAACCCATATGCATCATCATTCCAAGCTGATTAAAGAGGCTAAATAGATAGACATATAAGATAGACATAAAAATATCAGCTGCTCACATACCGAGGGTATTTGGGGTGACCGCTGGTTCTTTGCTGCCTGAGTGGATGTTACACCTAAGGGATGTTGCCTTATTATTATTATTATTATTTTTATTTTTTTATTTTTTTATTTTTAAGCAACTTTTTTTACCTTTGAAGAGTTTTGGGTTCGCAGGAAAGGGATTAGAGACTATTGCCTCTTTGTATGGTTCCTGTAATCATTACAAGTTTGCCTCTTACTGAGTTCATTCTCAAGAGCCAGGTTTCTTGCTGAGGTTAGAGCTGATGCGGTTTGTGCAGCTCCGTTACAGCTCCCGTCTCCCTTGAAGAAGGTGCACCGGGCTTCTTTGCACGCAACATGTGTGTAGAAAATAAAATGACAGTGAAGCGTGTGCAAATAGCCGGTGGCTTAAAACAATAGCCAGGTTTCATCAAAGGAACAGCTTTGCCTGGACTGTTTTCAAGGAAGTGCCCCTGTGGTCTCACCTCTCCTCCCTTCCAGCCCGTCTGCTTCTGTAGACACGGTCCCTGCTAGCTTGCTGTGTCTTTCTCTGTGTCACCTTTGAGATCTGACCATAACTGGGGCAGAAGCTGACGGCTCCCCTCTTCCCCCCGCCGCCCGCTACCTTCCCTTCCAAGTCCAAGGCCTATCTGATGCCCCTACCCTCGTATTTCTGCTCTGGGGCCTCGAGCAGTAAGCAGGTAATTTATTATGTTAGGTTTTGTCTCTTAATTTCAAAAGTGGGGGGCCAGGGAGGTAGGGAGTGAGTGAGTGGTGTGTAACCCCTCTTGGAAATCAATCACCAAAGTCCCACCTCAGAGGTCTTAAAAATCTCCTATTGACTCCCTCCTCCCGCTGACTGCCTCACTCTCTCCCTGCTGCCATCCCAACGTGCTAATCACATTCAGGCCAAAGGCAGGACTGGGCTACCTGGCCGCAGCCCAGAGGACATTTTATTTTATTTACAGATGAGCTGTTAACCCCTGAAATATGGATTCATCTGGAAGCCGTGTCACAAGGAAGGCTAGCCCGCTAGGGCAGCTCCAGCCCATAGCTGCGGCCGTACTCACCGTAATTAGCTGTGTCATTCAGAACAGAGCCCACAAGCCAGCAGGCCAGGAGGGCTGGGGGGCGCCTGGACCCCTCCCAGCCTTGCCACCTGAGGCAACATGGAAACATGTGTGCAGCCCAAGGCCTGGCCTCGGAGTGGGTTCCACTCAGGCTCTGGTGGGATCTCTGCTTTCGTTCACCAAGTGGGTTCCAAGGTGATGATCTCACCCCTGGGTTTATATGCTTCCGTGTATTTATAAATAACAGTTGACGTCTCTGAAGCACGACTTTGAACGGATATGCCCTTCTCCCCACAATACTGTGACCGCTCATAATCTTTGAAGAGCATCTCTTTCAGAATGACCTTTATGAGTTAGTGTACAAATCACATATTCACACACATGCCCTGTCACAGACAAATACAAACAGTTTTGTGATTTTTATATCCAGACCTCACTCTTGCTCAAAATGGCTTTTCCCAGCCTGATCACTCACCTTATTCATCAGACTTGGCTCAACAGGACTTTTGACTCTTTCCCAAACTCACATCTTCCTCGAAGCAAGAAACTTCTCTATCACTGGGGATTTTCGAAAGAGTGTGCCACGTGCCCTGACACACTTCTAGAAGAGTTCTTAGGGGTTTTAAGCATGGCAGTTGTAATTGGAATAAACTTACGAGTCCCTGGGTGTCTCTTGGAAGGTGGCAAAATACACACTGGATGTGAACGTTTTGGGTTGGTGACAATTCCATTCCCAAAACTATGTAACCAGCAGAACGGCCATACTTCAACCCACCCCACCCCACCCCACCAAGCCAGCCTGGACCTTGCTCCACTGGTCGCTGGAGAACTATTAAATATTTGTTTGAATTTCAAGCAGGGTAGGACTGGTTCTTCAGATCTGAGGCCTAGTTTTAAAGACACGGTAAAATGTTTGGTGTGGGAGAACCTGGTAATGGTATGTCTTTAGCAAACTCTATTTGCATCTTTAAGACTTTTCTCCGGTAATATAGATGTGCGGATAACAATGACGTATAAAAATTCATTAGCCATGAAGCATGTTCTGAGACTGCGTTGTTGGTGAGGGAAGACCTAATCTTTAGCAAGTATGTTTCTTTGTTTCCATTCATTTCTTTTTTTTTTTTAAAGATTTTATTTATTTATTTGACACAGAGAGAGACAGCCAGCGAGAGAGGGAACACAAGCAGGGGGAGTGGGAGAGGAAGAAGCAGGCTCCCAGCGGAGGAGCCTGATGTGGGGCTCGATCCCATAACGCCGGGATCACGCCCTGAGCCGAAGGCAGACGCCCAACCGCTGTGCCACCCAGGCGCCCCTGTTTCCATTCATTTCTTACATATATATGTTATATGCCAATGTTTTGTATGTAATACGTATCTATTGTACGCAGCCCTGGGATGCCCCACCCTTTCTCCTAGGACACCGGAAGAGGGCTAATTAGGAGGGCATCTACGCTGGTAGATCTGAGCCTGTGGCATAGATAAAGCAAAGGCTCCTAAAACAATTTGAGAGGAGGTAATTTGATATTTGACATTTCCTGATACCTAAATTCCCGCTTAGGCCATTTTATTTTGGATTATGTTTGTGGGCACTCTAACCCAGCCAGCGCATGATGGAGCCCGATGCTCAGCGCCTATAGGGGGGGCATCCGGAGTCAAAGAGAGCCCCAGGGGCCGAGGGGAAGGGCGGGAGTGCCTGCCTAGAAAGGCTGAGGCTTGGCGTCAAGGACTCCCTGCAGGAGGCGTGGAGCATGGGGCAACTTCTCTGGCAGTCTTGACCACTACCCCCAGGAGGCCAGGCTGTGCTTTCCAGCACAGAACAGAGTGCTGGAGTCAGGAGGCCAGCTTCGGCCTCCAGCTGTGTGATCTTAAGTAGGACTCTTGTCATCTCTGGATGGGAGCCTAGCATTTGCAAGATAAAATGATCTGATTAGCTCAGCAGCTCCCTACTTGAGGTCTTTGACAGGTGTATCCTGGGGTAGTGGGACCTATAGTAAGTCCCGGTGTTTTCGGTGTTTTCAGGCAGCTGCTGGAAGAACTTCCGTCCTCCACTTGCTAAGGCTGCTTTGGCCAACCACACTTGACATTTCCTAGCTTTGGGCTGGAGGTAGGGCAGCTCCTTCTGCTCACAGATGCTGTTTCATGCTGACCTGGAGCTCTGGCTGCCAGTTACATGTGTCTTTGGTTAATAAAAATGGGAAAATAAATGTGTGGTTATTCAATAAATATTCAAAAATCAATAACACTTATACCTGGGATATTGTTGGCTCTTAATAAATGGTAGTCATCATCATTATTAATATTATTCTAGCTTACCTGGTTGGCAAGAGCTTTTAAAATGCAGACCCTAACAGGGACATTCATGGGGAGACAGTTGGGAGCCCAGGGGGCTGGCTTCCAGACCTTTCCAGGAAATAATATGGGCTCAGGTTCTGCTGGCTGCAGGCTCCTGGTGTAGGAGGGTAGGGTGAGCACACGAGGCCTGGCGATCCCAAGGCACCGAATCCCAAGGAACAAAGTCTCCAGCCCTGTTTCACATAGAACCCACCCTTTTCCCCAGCTCCTTCTTAGTCCTGAGCTGACCCCGACTGCTGCGTGGACCGGCAGTCCAGCTCCGGAGGGCAGAGTCTCGAGACTGAACCTCAACAGTCTTTGAGGCTGGCTGCCTGACCATTTGCTAACTACGGGTTACATGCTCTGATGAGAATAGGGATGGGGTCAGGGAGAGACAAGATTTACAAGGGGCGGTTTTCTTCCTCAGCGAGTTTCACATCTCCTTCTTGTCGAGGTGATGCAATTCAGAGTACAATTGCTAAACTGCTTTCATAGAATTTTATGCCACACATTATAATAACTACAATTTATTGACTGCTTCCTATTTGCCCAAGCCTCTCTGGGATATTTGCATATATATTATCTCACTGACTTTTTAGACCAGCCCTTAAGGTGTATCAGTATTTCCATTTGACAATTTCAGAAACTGAGGCTCGGAGAGGTTAAGTGATTTGCCCAAGATTACACAGCTTGACAGTGGCAGGGCTGGGACTTAAAGCCCAAGCTCTTTCCAAATATTAGACATTTGCTGCAATTTGATGAAATATCCCACAGTGTGAAGGAGACAAACATTAGCAAGTTTCTGAAGAGTCACAGAGTGGGAGGTAATCCAGAAATGCTTCCGGGGTGAAGAGAGTTGCTTTTGTTTTTGTTTTTTAGAAGAGAGTTTTGAGTTGGCTCTTGAAGGAGAAAGGGAACAGGGAACAGGGAATGGAAGGGTAGACTGAGCTGGGGGCCGCGTGTGTGTAGGAGAGACGGGGGAGCTGGGATGCTGGTTTTGAGGTGATGGCAGAAGGCTGAGCCTCTCTGAGGGTCAGGTTGAGAGTGATGCCACCATGGTTGCCGATTTGGGGACAGGTGACATGGTTGGACACCTGTCTCTTTCCCACAACTTTGGCTCTGCCTCTCTCTCTGGCGACCAGGGACCTCTCTGCCCACTGGTGGCAAGGGCTTCTCTGGCACTCCTGCTCTGCGGACAGCAGGCAGATTCCAGGGAAAATTGGCCAGGGATTTACTTTTCTGCCCCCTTCCCTTCTCCCTTCCACCCTTCCTCCTCTTCTCCCTCTCTTTTCTCCTCCCTCCTTCCGTCCCTTCCTTCCCTCCTCCCTTCCTCTCTCCCTCCCTTTTTTTTCTCTTTCCCTCTTAATATTTACTTTTTAAGACCAGCATTTAAGCAAGAATAAAACTTAATGAGAACGACCACTCATAGCGTAGCTCTACCACCCCACCACTCCAAACTGCAATTTTTTACTTTTCTCCAGCGCTTTCTAGCTCCTCTCCATTTGTTCCCATCATACTGACAGTAGTAAACACTGGGTAGATACAAGCTTTTATTTCGTTTGACGTTGATATCAGAATCTTTTTTTCCCTATATTGTCTTTGTGATCACAAAATTATCAATGGTTGCCTGTATCCCACAGACCCAGGGGTGCCCTGATGGACGGAAGCCTCTCACCATGGCTGCATTTCTAGTTGTTTCTTTTTTGGGGGGGCTCCTTTATTGCTGCTCTTGTCACCGAGGGACCCATGAGGTGGGCAGGGACTGTGGGAGCAGAACACAGAGGGGTTGGGCTGCCAGCAGGGGTGGGGGGGCAGGACAGGCAATAAGTCAACTGACAGAGATTCCTTGGGGGTACATGTGGCTGGGGGAAGGCAGGAGAATGGGGTGGCTCTGCCAGGGTGGCTGATGTTTATTTCTTGCAACTACTATGAGGATTGAACGTATGCATGTTTGCAAAGTGTTTAGCATTCAGTAAACATTAGTTCCCTTACTGCTTTTTCCTTCCCTTCTCCTTCAGATGGTTTTGAACAACTCGGTGGTGTTGATGATGGACAACTGTCTCTGTATAAGGAGGCTTTGGCTGTGGGCCTGGCAAAATGATGGTCAACCCATTCATTCAACAGATGTTTGCAGAGCACCTGCTATGCTCCAGAATGTGGGCCTGAATGAGACGGGCAAGACCTCTGCCAACATGGACCTTACAGCCTCTTCGGAGAGACAACCAATGAACAGGTAAACACAAAGATAAGCATTTCCCAGAATGTTTAAATTCGAAGGTCAGTGGTGGCAGCTGAATTTTATATGGAAGGGTCTGGAGGGCTATTTGGTTGGAAAGCAGGGCTAGAGGGTCTGCCTCAAAATGGTTTATTCTTAAGTTGGGAGTTTATTTGGATGCGTCTTTGGGAGTGAGCCATTTAGGATTTTACGGGAGGAAGAAGCTGGTGTAGGCTTTCCCCAAAGCCCATCCTCTTGTGCCAACACTGTTGAGGGGATAATTAATGTTTGAGCCAAATTCTGCACAATGAGAAGGAATCAGCACATGAAGTTCTGGGGGAAGAGGTGTGTGGCCCAGGCCAGCACTCAGGGAGGTGTGGGAAGAGGGGGCAGGGTGTGCGGGGTGGGGGGACGGCTCCAGGAGGCTGAGCAGGCAGGGCCTGTGGACCAGGGCACAGGTTGCTAGGGTTTGATTTCCAGTTCCGGAAGTCACTGCAAGGCTCTCAGCAGGGCTGGGGTGCCCTGGTCGGACGCAGGGAGTAGACATTTAGACATTAAAAAATATTGTAGATGAAGTGGTAAGTATGAACGGCAGACCCAGGCGTGATCAGGCCTATCTGGGCATGTGACACGTGCTGGGTCCTGCCGGCTGAAATAGAAGGTGAACTGGGTGCTGTGGCCAACGAGACGCTCAGAAGAGCCGCCACAGTTGCGATGTTTCTGTGACTGTGAGGCCAAGGGGAGGCCTGGGGAGGAATCTGGAAGAAGCCTGGGTGGGGGACAGTGTCCACGGTGTGGGGGATAGGAAGGCTGGGGCCATGGTGTGTGGGGGGTCTGCTGGGTATCGGATGCCTCCCCTTTTCCTCCTGATGTGGCTCCCCCGATCAATGACTGTGTCCATGGACCCGCCAGGCCTCAGGCTGGCTCAGCTTTTCCCCGGGCATTCGTGAGCTTCCTTGGGTTCCGAGGGCCTGGCCGCGGTTGCTTCTCTCAGGAGTCCTCTCTATCCCCTGCTGCCGCCAAGTGTAGACCCATGTCTACGGGGAACACGGATCGTTGTGATTCTCATGATTTTTCTGGAGCGAGTGCATATCTATCAGCTCCCCTGTGTACACGTATCCAGACATTTCTGATCACACCCACTTGTGTGGCTTCTTGCCGCCACACAGATCCTCTGACGTGTATCACCCCACACGTGGGCCCGATCCGCCAGGCCCTGGCAACCCACAGATGTTTGTGGACATTCGTGGACCTGCCACACAGCAACCCACCTCATCTGTTGGATTCACACCCAAACTCCCAGCACAAAAGCTGCACCAGCAGAAGATTCTTGGTAGGAGCAGGTCTGGGTATCACGCGCTGTCCGCGAGGCTCAAAATGCAAATTCCGTAGACAGGTGACTCTGAAACTGCTTCAGGACCCCTTAGTGAGTCATGAAATCAATTCACAGGGTTGCAACTAACTTTCAGAAAAAGTGCAGTAGATAAATTTGAGTGGAATAGGATGGGAAATAGGTGTCGGTCTGTCCTACGTAGTGTAATGTAATGTGAGCTTTTTTTCAAATGTGTATTAGGTGCATGGATTGCAGTGTAATTTTTTGTTTGTACTGTGACTTGTGGCAGAAAACAGTTGAAAGGCTCTACGAAACTTTCTTTCTTCGTCTAGCACTGTGATGGGCAGTACAAGAAGCCCTTTCCCCTCCCCTGCCCTCCGGAGATGCTGGCTAGTGGGATCCTGAGCCCCCGCAGGGCTCGGTGATGTGGCCTAGTTGTGCCCTGACCCAGCGTGGGTAGAGGGGTGAGGCTGGGAGCTGAGACGTTGTCTGGTGGGTTGGCTGAGAAAGAAGCCAGGAGATGCTTAGAAACCTGAATGGGCAGGACCAGTGGAGGGGTTGGTGGTGGCAGAGGGGTCAGCAGTGACAGAGGCTGAGGCTCCAGCCAGGTGTGGGTGTGGGGTGGTTGGGGTTGGGAATGCAGGTGGAGGACAGACTTGTCTTCTGTGAAGGTGGGTAGTGAGATTTGTCACCATTCTATTGAGTATGGGTGGCAAGGGAGACTTTCAGTCGGCCACAGCCATGGCGGTCCTGGGTAGGGCCTGGGAGACAGTATGGGTCAGAGGTGCAGGTTTGGGGTCTGTTGCACGGGTGGGAGCAAAAGTGGGCTCCAGGGGTGCAGGGGGTCAAGAAGAGGCCCAGGAGAGAGCCCTGAGAACCACTTCCATGCAAGGAAGGACCAGAGGCAGGGACACTTTGATGGGGGTGGGGTAGGGAGAGGCCATTCTAGAAGCCACGGGGCAAGTTCCAGGGAAGAGGCACGGCCCGCTGTGTCCCAGGCATCACTGAGCAGAGGATCTAACCAGAGTGGAGACCTGAAACAACCAGAGAGCTGCTGGGGGCTGAACTTCATGCTGCCAGCTCAGTGAGCCAGTGGTCCCTGAGGCCTGCCAGAACTTCTCTCAATGTGTCGTCATGAAGAGCCGGAGAGGAAGAGAGTGAGGTTGGGACAGGGTGCAGGTAGAGCTGCACTGTCAAGCTGGCCACGCCACTGGCCTCCCTTCCTCTTGGCCGCTGAGTGACACAGTCTCCTACAGCAGCAAGGGACTTGGGGAGACATGAGTTCTAACTCTGGCCATCAGGAGCTCCCCTCACTCTCCATAGGCCTCATTTCTTTTTTTTTTTTTTAAAGATTTTATTTATTTATTCGACAGAGATAGAGACAGCCAGCGAGAGAGGGAACACAAGCAGGGGGAGTGGGAGAGGAAGAAGCAGGCTCACAGCGGAGGAGCCTGATGTGGGGCTCGATCCCAGATCGCCGGGATCACGCCCTGAGCTGAAGGCAGACGCTTAACCGCTGTGCCACCCAAGCGCCCCTATAGGCCTCATTTCTTGACTGAAAAATGAATGGGATATCACCAGAATCAGCTCTGACTTCTCTAAAATTCTTTAAGGCCATCTGTGCAATGGGGTCGATCATCCTTGCCCTTCCTCCTTCACAGGAGGAATGCTTTTGAGAATCGTCAAGAACCACCAGAGCAAGGGTGTTAAGACTATAGTCATCATTCTGGATATTTACCCAAAGAAAATGCATACACTAATTTGAAAAGATACACGCACCTCTGTGTTTTCAGCAGCATTATGTATAATAGACAAGATACGGAAGCAGCCCAAGTATCCATCACTAGGTGAATGGATTAAGAAAGATGTGGTATATATACACAATGGAATATTACTCAGCCATAAAAAAGAATGAAATCTTGCCATTTGCAAAACACGGACAGATCTACAGAGTATTATGGTAAGAGAAGTAAGTCAGACGGGGTGCCTGGGTGGCACAGTCAGGTGAGCATCCGACTCTTGGTTTCAGCTCGGGTCGTGATCTTGGGGTCATGGGATTAAGTCAGGCTCTGTGCTCAGCCTGGAGTCTGCTTGCGACTCTCTCTCTCTCTCCCTCTCTGCCCTGCCCCCTGCACGCATGCTCTCTCTCTCTCTCCCAAATAAATAAATCTTTAAAAAAAAGGAAATAAGTCAGACAGAGAAAGACAAACATCATATGATTTCACTTATAGTGAAGCCTAAAAAGCAAAACAAATGAATAAGTACACAAACAAACAACGAAAATAGAAACAGACTCGTAACTATAGAGAACACACCGATGGTTGCCGGAGGGGAGGGGTGTTGGGCATGCGGAAAATAGGTGAAGAGGATTAACAGATCCAGACTTTTAATTATGAAATAAATAAGCCACAATGATGAGAAGCACAGCGTAGGGAATACCGCCTATAATATTGTTGTAACTTTGTGTGGTGACGGATGGTAACTAGACTTACGGTGCTGAGCATTTCATAACATATGTAAGTATTGAATCAGTATGTGGTATGCCTGTATATTTGATATCATATATCAACTATACTTCAATTAGAGATTTTGAAAAGGGTTACGGTTGTTAACAATTAGATTTAAAAGGGCCCTCAGCGGCCTGAGGTCGCCAAGTAACTGTCAGATCCCTCAATTTCTTTCTCCTTCCTCTCCATCTCCCTACCTGTTTGACACTGTATTCTCAAAATTGTGCACAGTGGTTGGTAAAAATGGGGGGATAGGAGGAACTGAGGCAGAAACTTATTAACCTAGTGAGTAATTGTTGGGCATGGACTGGGTGCAGGTCTCTGTTAGATGCTGGGGTTACCATGGAGACCAGGATACAGGACTGGCCGCGAAGGCTTCCCGCTGCTTGCACTGTAGCTTTTCAAACCCGGATTCCATGCGTCCCGTGCTAGACCCACCTCTCTCAAAGCTTCACGGAGGCCACCTGGGCATGTGTCTGTTCAAAAAACTCCATAGGGGATTTAGTTGCACTTGGAAAGGTGAAGACCAACCACTGAGTTGGGAAGTCGCGAAGCAGCTCCCTGAGATGGAGTGGTAAGTGCTAGAAGAGAGTGGGGTCGTGAGTGCTGGGACAGAGTGCTAAGGAACCCCAGAGCAGGGGTATGTGAACATAGTTGTAGTCAGGGAAGACTCCCTGAAGGAGATGCTGCCAGGAAGAGGGAATAGCAGGCGCAAAGGCACGGAAGCTTTAAATGGATGGCCATATGCTGCCTTAAAGGTTTCTTCACATAAACGGCACAGTCTAGCTTACAGGTATACCTCATAGGCGAGCCCACCTGTGACCCTGAGAAAGTCCCATTGCAGACCCTTTCCTTTTCACAACTCGGGCTGGCTTCCGTCGTGAGGCTGGATGTGTTCGCTGGGGGAGCCAGTTCCTGTTAATAATGGGTTTATGCAAATAAGGGTAGCAGCCATATTAAACCCCACTAGGGTGAGAGGCTTTGCTCAGATTTCACCAGGATCAGGCAGGAACAAATGGGTGGATTTACCAAGGCCTCATTATGCGTAGGTCTGTTCTCCATTGTTGCTAGCTATGGTAAAGAAAGCATTATTCCCGCCATCTTAACAGTTCAGAGAGATGGAGTGACTTGCCCAAGGTCACACAGCAAGCGAGTGCAGCATGAGGATTTGGGTCTAATCCTATTTGGGCACACAGTGAGGTGGCTAAGAGTGTGGTAGCTAGATTGCCTGGGCTTGAATCCTCATCCGTGTTTCTGTGGGATCTCAGGGCAATTTCCTTCAGCTCTGGGCTCAGTTTCCTCATCTTTAAGAAGGCGAGGCTGACAGAGCCTTCTGGTAGGGCTGTGGTGAGGACCGAATGAGCAGCCCCTGCACATAGCGGGTGCCCAGTCAGTGGTACTGAGAATGCCCCAATGCTGGTGGCGGTCACGCCCACTCTCAAGTCTGGGCTCCTGTCCCATCACACCCAGGGAACAGGTACGAGGGACTCAGATTTGGCAGTGCCCAGACTGCCTACCAGATCTGACATTCCGGAATGGGTTGTGAGGCTCAGTTTCTGGAAACCCAGCTGAAGTCCTTGGATAACGTGCCTGGAGGCAGGTGGATTGCCCCTTTCGACCTTCCTGAGCACCCAGTTTGCTCGACTTGGCAGAGGCCGGTGCAGGGACAGAAGCCTCCCTGTCTCGTCTGGGATGGTGTTGGTCAGCTCCTGTCGGGAGGCTGGGCTGCCTTTTAGGGCTCTGGGGCAAACTATGCATGTCAGAGTAAAATGGGTTGTTCTGGAGAGGGCTCTGGCCTACCTGCGCCAGCAGCAGCCAGGAGAGAGAGAGAGCAAGAGAAAACTCTGGAAGTAGCCGATTTTCCGCAAGTACTCGGCTTTAATGCCCTTTGGATGAAATTTCTAAAGGGCCTATGTGCAGGGGCAGGCACCATGGCAGGGCGCAGGGCTGTCAGAGGCTGCCAGGGCATGGCTGCGGGGCAGGTGGAGGCCTGCCAAGCAGGACTGCAGCCCAGGCCAGGGCGGGGGGGGGGTGCTGGGGAGGAATTTCTATGCAAATGAGCCTGACAGATGCAGATGCAGGTGGGGTGTGTGTGTGTGTGTGTGTGCACGCACCATGATGGTGACCACACTCAGAAGGGCGCATCCTGGAAGCCTCGTGAAGCTGTGCGAGAAGAAAGCCAGAGACAAAGGGCTGGGAGGAACAATGCCAGTGCAGATGGGCAAGAGTCCGAGCCCAGGCCTGGGGCCTGCTGCTTCCAAGACCCCCAGCTCGGGGCCCACTGGAGGTGGGAGGGGGCGGTGGCCCCAGGGCAGGATGGCCATCAGGGTTGGGACACTCCTGTCAGGGCTTCTATGCCGTGGCAGAAGCGAAAGACGCCGCCTGCATCTCTCCTGTTGGTCGACTGAGGTGGAGAGTTGGGGCAGTTATCTAGAAAATGTTATCTGAATCCATTGTGAAAGTCAAGGGGCTTCCCAAGTAGGCCCAAGTCATCCTGGCGGTGTGGCCGCAATGATTATTTTCCTCAGCGAATTCAAAATAGTAATGGTTTGCCGCCAGGCCCTGTGGGGGCCTTGAGTATCTTCAGGACCTGCTGACGTAGGGGAGGCGCTCAGGGAGAGGATATTGAAGAGACAAAAGAGGAACTTGAGTGCCAAGCGGGCTGAAGAACCTTCCACGTGCTATGAGGAACACCAAGCCACATAGCAGATGAGGGCCTCACGGCCAGAGAGCCAGAGCTCACCCAAGCACCCCAACACAGCCGTGATGATTTTCCATGATCAATAAGGACGATGGCCACCGTTAATAGTTGTGAGCATCTGCTATGTGCAAGACTGTCCTCGGTTCCTTACACAGATTAAGTCATTTAACTCCTGTGAGAATATGAGGTAGGTGGAATTGTGAAGCCCCTTTGACTAACCTGACAACCGAGGCACGGGAGTTCAAATTATGAGCGTGAGATCCCAGAGTGAGGGTTGATCCTGTCGGGAAGATATGATGGGCGCCATTTTGTAGCTGAGGAAAATGAAGCCCAGAGAGGCCAAGGTATCCAGGATCACTCAGATATATGCAGGACCCCACACTTGGCTGGCCGGTACCTGCACGGGCAGAGGCCTGCCTGTGGCATGTGTAGACCTTTGGCTGCATTCATGCTGTGTGCGAGCTGTTGCCCCAACCCAGGCCTTTTGACCTGAAACAGGCATTTTCTTCTGGTCCTTCATGCCTGGGGACCCTCAGATACCCTGAATGCCCCCAGGTCCTCCGGACCTCCTGGGCTGCTGGCAGGCTGGGGCCTGCCCTGCCTGCACAGGAGCACATTTGCCCAGCCATTCAACTTTCTCAAGTGCTCCCGGGCTGAGGGTGGAGCTGGACTTCAGGGCTTCCCGGGAGAGACCTGGGGTCTGCACTCAGCACAGCACAAGCCTCCACAGCTAGAGCAGCTGGACTGTCTGATATCCTCTTGCTGGACCCTGTTGAGGGCCTCAGACATCATCAGTGGCTTGTAAACATTTGGGGCCGAGATCCCTTTGTTTAAATAACACTTATTCAAAAGTTTCATAAGACAACGGCGGCGCTGGGCTGGCTGAGGATGGTGAGCCCCCTGCAGCCTGGAGGCTGGCCTTGTCTGGACGCTGTGCAGGCCATGCCTCAGGGCCCCCTGGGTTCCTTGGAGCACATGGGAACCCCCGTGAAACAAGTGCTTTCTGACGTCCCGTCTAGTCCTAACTCTGCCCTTGTGGAGAAGCTTGAACGTGCAGCAAGACCATCTCTTTGGGGTCCAGGCCTGTTTCTGGTCTGTGTTGGTGAGTGGACAAGGCAGGAAGCAGAGAGAAAGGACAAAGGCTTCTGGGTCCCTCTGGCCTTCATCCCACTCAGCTAGTGCAGTTGTGGGTTTGGGGTGAACACACTCGCGTTTTCATCTCATCGCTTCCAGTTCCTAGCTGGGTGACCTCGGATAAATCATTCCATGCATGCAAGCCTGTTTCCTCTCCCTCGAATGGGTGCTGGGTTTGAGTCACGCAACGCCCGCGATCCCTTGGCCTGGCTTGCGTGGCTACAGCGCGGCTCTCCAGGGGTGTTTGGGTCCGGCTCTGGCAGGCACGCGATGTCAAGCCTGGATCCAGGTTTTACTTCTGGCAAAACTGGGAGGTGCTCTGGGCTCCTCCCTTCTTTCAGCTGCCCCTCTTCTTCCTGCTCCCCTTTGATGCCACCAGCAAAGCTGTCTTGGTTGTGACATTCCCTGGCCCGACAGCTTGTCTTGTCAAGGTCACGCACTCTTTGGGTCTCCCAAGGTGAACATCAGCAAGCCTGCTACACCGGGCTCTTCTCCCAGGCAGCACCGTGAATTTTGTCCACTAGAACTTGGCTGTGTTCTCCTGGCTGCCTGCCTGGGGGCACGGGCCTGCTCATTTCTCTGCCCTCAGCACCCAGCCCCAGCCCAGGGCATTTCAAACAGTCCATTTTAATGGAGTATTGGGCTAGAATGGTCTTCCTTCTTTCTGATCCAAAAGCGTGATCCTAAAGATAGAAATGACTGGCCAGCTCTGGGGGTGTAAAAGAAGGTTCCCTTTTGCAAAGACCCTAACGCCCTTTAAATTATGTAAAAGGTCTATGTGACAGGCCTTTGCTGTGAGGCCCGAGGGGGAGGATTTGCTGTTTTGTTGGGGAGGCACGTTTTCGACCTCAGAAAATGTCAGTCGAAGCTGTGGATTAGGGCAGGAGGGAGAAAAGGACTTGTTAGACCCAGACCAGGACCTTCTTTGAGAGGCTGGAGAGGAATTCTTTGACTAAAACAAGCCCTTCTCAGTGCCAGGGAAGGAGTTCTTTGTCTCCGTGGTAGCCAGAGAAGATGTAGGATGGATGCCAGGAAGAAATACAAATTTCCCAGGGGAGGACACAGACCAGCTGAAGGAAATCAGCATTTGTCCAGAAAGCCATGCTGGCAGTACCCAAGGCCAGCACGGCTGCCACCGTCCGGATCCTTCGGAGCCTCTTACCTGGCCCAACCCCCCTGAGTCTGGGGTGCTTGTATTATCCCGGTAGTGGAACATAAACGTGTGTGTTTTCCTGCACAATGACAGTTCTCGCAGTGTGGGTCTAAATAGTGGCTCCAAAGGCAGAGCCAGGGGGCTTTGGGGATATCCATGTGGAAGGTGATGTTTCGGAGGCTTTGGCAGGAAGGCTGAAGTTAAATGCTGCTTGCGGTAACCCAGACTCCCGTCTGCTTTGTGCTGTCAAGGCCACAGGGTGTTGGGTCTGAATTCGTCCCCCTGCCTGGTTGCCGTGTGGAGGTGGTGGGAGAGGCTCGCCCAAAAGGTGGGGGACAAGAATCTGTGGCTCGGGGCAGTCAAGACCCTTGTGCCAAGGGGAAGCTTCTCACATCTGCTTCCAGAAGCAGTGCCCGCTAGGAGAGTGGACAGCAAGACCCTTGGCCCAGGGGCATCTCTGATTCAGAAGCCAGAGCTGAACAGAGTTTATACAGCAACTAGTCTAACCCCTTCATCCTACAGGCCAGGAAAGCGATCTGGAGGTGCTGAATGACTGGCCATTGGAATTTCAGTGGGCGTTGTGAACCTCTCCCATCCCTTAGAATAGCACCAGCATCCCCACGCATCACCGTGTTTATTAAATAACCATAGTTTGGGACAGGGTTGAAACGAGAATCCAGGCCATAAAGAAAAGGCCACTAAGGAAAAACAAACAAACAAACATCAACAAAACTAATGCCATAAGCAAAATGAAATGAAAAACTGGGGGGATGGGGCGCCTGGGTGGCACAGTCCTTGGGCGTCTGCCTTCGGCTCAGGGCGTGATCCCGGCGCTCTGGGATCGAGCCCCACATCAGGCTCCTCCGCTGGGAGCCTGCTTCTTCCTCTCCCACTCCCCCTGTTTGTGTTCCCTCTCTCGCTGGCTGTCTCTCTCTCTGTCAAATAAATAAATAAAATATTAAAAAAAAAAGAAAGAAAAACTGGGGGGAATGTTTGCAACTCATCATACGGGGAAAGAGTGAGTTTCTTTATTATGTAAGGAGCCATTCTAAATTAGTAAGAAAAGAACCAACAACTCAACAGAAAATTTATCTGGGCATAGACATCATTTACAGTAAGGAGGTTCAAATGGCTCTTAAAACATTTGCAGAGTTGCTCTACTTGGTGCATAATAGCAGAAAGGTACATTTAAAATATGAGATACTGCTTTTTTACCCATCCAGTTGGCAAAGATCGAAAAGGTCCGCATCACCTAGTGCCGGCCTGGGCTGTGGGGAAAGAGACAACTGTTGTATGATGTTGTTGGCAGTATAAATTGATAAAATCTCTGTGAGCAGTAATTTGATAATAACTCTCAAAATGAAAAATGCACTGTCCCTTTCACCTCCAGGGGTCTTTCCTAGAAATGCGTTAGCACACGTGCAAAGTGAACAGACACAAGGCCTATCGGTGAAATGCTGGCAACAGCTCTAACAAAGGAGTTAGAGTCAAATAATTAAGAACCACAGAGGACTTCTTAGATACATTACGGTATATCCAGATAACAAAATATTACACAGCCATTTAAAAAAAATGGACCAGTGCTCTGGTTGGAGATGGAATAATCCCAAATGCATATTGTTATGTGGAAAAAGTAATGCTGGAATACGTGCAACCATTGCATGAATGGTAATATGTGTATACGTGTGCGCGTGCCCACGTAGGTGCCTACGTATTTGAAACTACTGTGTGAATCACAGATTCTCTTTGGAAGGATACACACACAAAACAGCAGTGGTGGCCTCTGGGAAGGGCAAGTGCCTGGCTCTCAGCACAGGTCTTGGCTGAGCACGAGTCTGGAATAGGGTGGAGGGATATTTTACGCTCTTTTGTCTCTTTTGAATTTCATATCACGTGAGTCTATTCCTGGTTTAAAAAACCACGACAAACATTTAATTCAGCTATGGAAGATTCAGAAAGGAGGGTCTCGGGGCCAGTGTTACCTATCATGGCAATTGCACCTGGCTGACTGTGGCCTTGGCGAGGCACAGGCTGGAGAATGAGGCTGTGTCGGGGACAGATTCAGCTGTGGGCCAGAGGAGGCCTGGGGTGGGGCGGAACGAGACTCTCTCAGAAGGTCTGGGGACCCCCCCAATACACTGGAATCAAAATGGAGTGTTTGAAATGCCAGTGATCTTGCAAACAAATGGCTAGTTGGGTCAAATGGCAGGCCCATTTCCAAGTGTCTGTCTGACTTTTGTTCCTCCCCGTCCCGGCAGGGTAAGGTCTGCGAGGATAGGGACGGTTGGGTAGCCTTTTGCAGGGCCTAGGGTGACCTGCAGGGACCTGCCTGAGTAGTGTTGAGTGCCAGTCTGCAGATACGAGACCGGTGATGAAGTCAGCAGGCTTTTGAGCTCAGTGGGTATTATCTGTATTCTCTGAGGTAAGATCTGCCCTGGGAACAGGTGGCAGAGCAGAAAGAACACGGCATTTGGAATCACGCTGACCTGGCTTTGGGTGTGGACTCTACGAACATGAGGATTATAGTGTTAACTTAATTAAACAAGGGGACTCTAATGGCATTGCGACCTACAGAAGGAAACGAACATCTAAGCCTGTAAATGTCTCAAGGTTACGAAATCAAAACGCGAAGGACAACCAATCAGAGACGGCCAACGAGGTGTTTGGCTCTAGCCAATCAAAGAGTTTCCTTTCTTTGTTCTGGCGTTTTCTCTTAATCAATATTTCTCCGAGCTCCTGGAGACAGAGCACTCCTAACCACTTTTGGTTTTGGTGCTGCCCCATGTGAATCCATTGTCGCTCTAATCATCTGTTAGACATTTTAATGTGCCTTGGTTTATCTTCTAACAATAGATCAGAGCATGAGCCTGAAGCTTTCTGGGTCTCCGCTGCTCGTCAGCAAAGTGGGGATGACCTCCCCTCCGCAGGGCTGTCATTAAGTCTGATGTGAGTGAGAATGCAGCACGGAGTCTCAACGCCTCCCAGAGCCCCACGTGACCCTAGTGCAGGTGACACTCTCAGACCATGGCAGATGGCTACATTAATTCATGGGCTCTAGGCAGGTGGCCTAGGTTTAGATCCTGGTTGTGCAAATTATAAGCTGTGAGATTTCGGATAAATTACTTAACCTCTCTGTGTTGCATAACCTGTAAAATTGGGATAATAATCGTACCTAGTTCATCTAGAGTTGTTGTCAGCATAAAAAGTGAGAGATAACTTGTGCCATAAAGCACATAACACCGAGCCTGACTTGGAGTCAACAGTCAAGACTAGTAGCTATCATTCTTATTATTAGTGTTATTTAGGAACAACTGGATACATCTAGTCAGTCAATGACTGATCTTAAAAGTTTAGCTATCAGGGGAGCCTGGGTGGCTCAGTCAGTTAGGCATCTGACTCTTGATTTCGGCTCAGGTTAAGATTTCATGGGTTGGATTATCAGGTTGAACTTTCTCTGTTTTTGAACACACAGTGGGGATGCTGGAATTGGCATCTCCAGTGTGGGCAGCTTACATTTTCCAGAGAGATACAGATCAGGCAAATGGACAAAACACACCCAGTTAGACTCACCATGAAACTGCTTCCCATCTGGCAGGGCCCATGTGGGACCAGGTCAGGGAGGAGTCACGAAGGGGCTTATTTCAAAGAAATAAAAAATGCGGAGCCCAGCCATGTAGTTCCGGGACAAACGGGAGCGTTTGGAGGGGTCTTTGGAAACGGAAGTGAAATTCACAAGACCTTGGTGGAGGGTAGAGGCAGTGTCTGCATCATGGGGGAAGCCGGATTTTTTCTGAGGTTCTGAATACAAGGAAAAGGGTGGCCATGTTTGGGAAGCTGCAGTGTTTCTGTCTGTCTTTCCAGGAAAGAAACCTTATGGGGGCGGTGGTGGTGAGGGAAGGCTAGTAGAGGCAGGAAACCACTAGACAGAACGAGAAGGCTAGTAGAGGCAGGAAACCACTAGCCTACACTGGAAAGATGTAGGCTATCGCACAGGTTCGAGAAACTGGCTTTGAGGGGGCTTAGCATAGTGAGGGACTCCAAAGCGGTACAAGGACACAGTGGAACCGATTATTGAAGTCATGTCAGAATGGAGATTTGTTAGAGGGATTTAATAGCAACAATAATTCATGAAGCGCCTCCTCCCACATTAGATGACACATCCCAGCAGCACCAGTAATGAGAAGCACCAGTGATCGGGAGGTGAGGCTAGTGGGAGGGAAGAGGGCTCAATGCAGGGTACACGTATTAACTTATAAAATAAGCCAAGCAACACATCCTACAGAAAGGATACCTGGACCTCGCTAGGGCCTCCTGCTTCCCCAACATTTTATTAGAAGTTTGTGTAATTGATTGCTTTTTGATTCAGGAGTTTAAGGAAGTGTTTTTCCATCCTATGATTGGGCCAAGCTGAAACTCAAGGTGGGGGGAGACTGCTGCTCTCCACTGCTTCGAATGGAATGTTTTTGAGAGAGAAGCATGCCCCCCGCCCCCCGTCGGGTTTTACGCAGATCTCACTTAGGAGATCACTTCCACCATGATGTGTTTGCTAGGATAGCATATGGGGCTCTGAAACAGGCTTATCCCAGCGTCTGATTGCTCCCTGGCTACGCTCTACTGAATGAGAGTATAATCCCAGGCCACTTTGGGGGAGCTGCGCTGGGCCCCACCTCCGGTCCACAGGAAAACCTAGGACAGGGGATATCCCGCCAAAGCCCTCCCTGGCCACCTTCAATCATTCCAGAAGCACCATGGAATCTCAGCGCCCTTAGCACAACGAGAGAAGAAATCGAAACAGGATCTAGGTCCAAGCTGTTACTTAATTACGATTATTATTTTTCATTTCACCACCAGGAAATTTCAACCCCAGGATGGCCGAAAGCAGAAGGCCGCACACCCTGGAGTCGGAAACCTATTTTGTAAGCACTTCCTCACAGCCTCCCAAAGTTTAAATATTAATTTGCCTGTAATTGGCGGAGAAAACAAACAGGCAAATTAAAAACGCGACAAAGCTGACTTTCTCCTTCCTCTGAGCTCCCTCCCTTTTCATTTCACTGCCGCCTAGAACGGGATATAAGACAATGGGACCCCGAGCTGGGTGGAATTCTAAGCCCGGGCTTGCCTTAAAGCTACAATATGGATTTAATTTATATGCAAATGCAAGCAATAAAAAGGCAGACACTGTAGAAATTATAGGGTTCCCCCCCTCCTTTTCTTAGGAGATGCTCAAACCCTTTCTCTCCTCTTCCCACTAAGACCTAATTATTATTGGTTCCTGCTCCCTTCCCCTCTCCTCCTGCCCACTCTGGGTAAACTGGGCCTTTTAAGAAAAGCAATGGAAGATTGGGAATAAGAGAAGGAGCATCAGGATAATTTCACAGTCTGATTCCCCACCCCCACTTGGGTTTTTTTTTTTTTTTTTTTTGGCCTGCCGGGCCCTCCTGTTGGCCAGTAGGACGCAAAACTGATCAAAGCCAGCCGGAAGCCTTAAGTAGGCCAAAATGGGGCTAAAGTATGCTAATAGAGGAGCTAAATATACTTTAATCCTGTTATAATACAAGGTAACTTGGAGGCAGGGAAAGGCCCCGGTGGCTTTGGCAGGGGGCGGAGGGGGGCTGGGGACCCCTGTGAACCCTGAATAGAAGTTGCTTCCTATTCTTTCTCTGGCTGGGGGTGGGGCGGGGGCCTTCTTCCTCAGATGCCCACAGCAGCCCCGCCTGTCCCGTTTACTGAGTGTCAACAGTTGGGTGAGCAAGACTTCCCAGCCCTTAGATCAGTACTCTGTGACCCTCCACATGGAGACCGCACCATTCAGCCAAGCCTTCCAGCTGTTGCCTGAAGGATGAAGGGTTTTGTTTTGTTTTTTTTTTTTCAAAGTAGGGCATGGCTTAGGAGAACACTAGGCAACAGTTTTAAATTATGTCCTTACCACCACCCAGCTTGCCCTGCAGATCCTGGGGCGGGGGGTGGGTCGGTGCAAGGCCCGGCGTGTTTAGCCTGGTGAAGAGCGACACCGACACCCAAATACAGTTTGGGCAGCGCGGAGCAGGCCTGGGACGGGAACCAGGCTCTCTGGCCACCTTCAGAGCCGGCTTCCACCAGACTAGCCTTGATTTTACAGAGGAGACCGGGCGTGGAAGTTGCTTTGGTAACACTCGCTGCAGAGCGAGCTTGTGGTACTCTGTTTCCCATCTCTCCCTGGGCTCTGGGCCTTGGGGGCTCATTCCAGAATCAGGGATGCATTTCCTGGGCCGGGTCTCCCTTTGGAAGAAATGGGGTCCAGGGCCCCCCCACTCCCAAGGATCTCAGAGGACACCGATGCAGTTTTGTGGCCTCTAACTGCCGCCTGGTATCAGAAGATTGAAAACAAAGGTCGCATTGAGGCCTACCTCCCACCGTGCGGCTGGGAGCCTGAAGGGTGGGCTGGGGAGGAGGCCAACGGTCCCAGATACCTCTCTGTTAAGTACAAATTACCTAGTGGATATATTAAGTCGTAATGGTGTATTTTGTGTCTGACTTAGTTTCTTGAGACCGCCAGGGCATCCTCCCAAATGCTGAGTGCGTGACACGTGTAGACAAAAAGAATTCAGTCCCGACAGAGTATGTTTGGTTTGAATTCAGGCCCAGCTTCCCCTTTTCTTTTTCTTTCTTTCTTTCTTTCTTTCTTTCTTTCTTTCTTTCTTTCTTTCTTTCTTTCTTTCTTTCTTTCTTTCTTTCTTTCTCCATTCCTTCTTTCCTTCCTTCCTCCCTTCCTCCCTCTCTCTTCCTCTCTCTCCCTCCCTCCTTTCTTCCTTCCTTCTTCTTTCTTTTCTTTTTATTCCTTCTCTTTTTCACTCAGTCGCTCTTAGTCTCTGCCTTCCTCCCTGCTCCCCGCCCCTCCTCAAGTCCCCACCTCCATGCTGTAAGCGGCAGAACGCTTCTGACACACTGTGCCTTGGGAGCATTGGCTTATGAAGTCGGCCAGGACATGTATGAATGATTCTGTCCTGAAAACCTGGCCCTGAACAAAGAGATCATTTCTATACCCGCCCCTCCCCCAACCCTGCCCCCACCAGGACTCCATATCCTGGTCTGTAAGGTGAGGGGTTGTACCAGGTGTTCCCTGAGCTTCCTGAAGCCTCTGACAGTCCAGGAGGCTATGGGTCCCCAATCCCTGCTGCACGTGTACCAGAGTCTGGAATGGCTGGTGACACAGGAGGTGCAGAGTGTGCGTGCAGGGTTGACACTTCGAATGCATCAGCCGGATGTTGCAGGAAGGGCCTTGTGCACCAGGGTCGCCCAGTGCAAAGAGAACCCACAGACAACTTAAGAGAGACTAATTTTTGATCCTGGCTGAACCACTTCCTGGCATTGAGATTTGGGGCAAATTCTTAAACTCTCTACACTTGAGTTTCTTAATCTTCAAAATGTGGGTAAGACTCTCTATTTCTTGGGGTTTTGAGGATCTCATGAGCTGATACCTGTGACATGATAAATAGGGGCCTTAGAACATGGTAAGTACCTCTTGAAAGTTACCTCTTACTACTCCAAGACGTAGAATGTCGCTACTCCCGTGTTACCAGAGGAAAAGTCCCTTTTTGCCCTTTTAAGGTTTCAGCAAGGGTCAAATGCATAATCTGCCTGGAGCTAGTTCGGTTGTGCTCCCATCGTGTTTTCCTGCCAAGTGCAAGGGCTTCGGTGTTGCTCAGATCTGGCTTCAGGGTGCACGCTGAGGTCCTTGGTCCTGAGGTGGGTCTAAGGCTCTCCTCTCACATTCTCCTTCTCTTTGGTTCTGCTTTTCCTCTCACATATCTTCCTGGAGTCCTGGCGTATGGCCTCGATGAGCATACAGAGAAAATACAAACTATTTGCAAATGTCCCATCTGGCCAATACTTTCTATTTCTCGCTTGAGTAGAACCCCCGCCCCCACCCCCAACAACGAATTTTGAGGCCTGAGTCATCACTTCTGTTTTTGCAACAACTCATACACTGGTTTTAATTATACGGTGCTTGTCCAAATAAACAACCCTGCCGAAAGAGAAAACAACCTCTGATTTTTGTTGAATTAAGTGAGTCCAATCCCAGCACCATGATCGCTGACGAGTCAGTGACCGGAGGCTTCTAGTGCTGTCCTTGTGCTCCTACCTGCCCTCCCTGCACGGTAGCAACCAGGACATAGGGAACCAGCCCAGGGGGATGACAAGAAAAACCCCAAAACGGAACTTCAAGACGGGGCTCCAGATGCCAGCTGAAATTCAGGAGTTATTTTGGTAGCAGTTTTGCCAGGGGAAAAATATGCAAAGATCTCTGTCTCCATCATAAACAAGCACAATATTATTCTGACTACAGTATGACCCACGAAACGTCCTCCTTTCGACTTCCAGATGGAACGCTGTCGCCCGTGTACGAATAGTGGCAGCCGATTTCTGAGCAATTCCTCTTCTTCCTTTATTTAAACGCTTTATGTCCCACACATTCATTAACATTTCCCTGCATGTCTCATTATTATCTCATCAAACATTTATTATTACTTCAAGATAGATAATTAAAATTTTATACAGTTATTCTCTCTGTGTGACAATCCCATGGATTTCGGATCTCCCCACCCTCCCCAGAACTCATCTGCACCCTCACAATCGGGTCGTAAAACTCATGAACTTTCAATTCACTGTGCAGAAAGCAGGGGAACAAAATCTAAAATTCATTTTGAATGAGAGTTTCGTTTCCTGAATAATGACTCAGTTACGGCAGTTGTGAAGAAATCAGAGAAAGGTCTCTCAGGACAGTCCTCGCTCTTCATCAAATAAATAACCGGTCTCCATCGATAACAATACGAGGTAGACAAACAATGTCCGTGAGTGATTTTTAAGGCCAGAAGTGGATTTGGTAGAAGCGAGGACTCCCAGACAGCAAATGCAATAAACTCCCAAAGATTAGCAAAGAATTACTGTCTTTCCAGGATGCATATTACATTTAGGATTAAGAAATTTTGGTATGGATTATATATTACACATATTGCCCAGAGCACAGAAGTATCGAATTCATTGCAACCAGGGTGAGATATTTTTTTTCACTGGGATTTAAGAATGTAGGTTGGGTTTTCGGCTACTTACAGCTCGGAAGAGAATTTCCGGGTGGGAGGAACGTCCAGCCTTAACAAGCCCTTGGCCTCTTGCTTTTCATGTGCCGTTTCCCTGCCTAGACCCGAGCCCAGGCAGAAAAGTCATCTGAGACCAAACCCGGCCCTGAGGGGCTTGACATGCAATTTCTGAAATTGCTTGAATTTGGTTTTGGAGCTATAAATCTTACTGTTGTACCGAAAAATAATCAGTGCCAACCTCCAGGAAATTCAAACTGTCTCGCATTTCTTCTTTAAATATGCAATCCGGGAAGATGTCAGTTTAGTCTGTCCAGTTAATTAAACAGGTTTGCACTACTTAATTTGGGAAAAACACGAAGGCTCTTCTTTCATTGCCTATCACCCCGATCCAAAGAAGGAGGACTGAATGGGTTGGGGACCCATCTCTTCTAAACTTTTTAAAAGCGTGGTTTGAAAAGCATCCCTTGGCAAGCAACCATTTTCCCCACTTTGGGGCTTTTCACACATAGCTGCTTCATATTTCAGCATCGCTCACAGGAGATCGTTCGCTCTGCTCTCCTGCGGCTTGGTGGCAGAGCAGACGGGGCAGGGCAACCCAAGGTTCTGAGTTGGGGAGTAAGCCGGAGGGCTCGTCTTTTTAATAGGCACTCAGGCTATTTAGCCCTTGTGTGTGGATACGTAGGTCTGCCCTGGGACGCATGCCCTGGGACACACGGCCAATGCCATTGCTGGCCTCCCATCGATGCCCACGTACTGACGCTAAGTCTCTTCCTTCTCCCCGGCCGTCCACATGTTCCTAGTCAGTGGCAACCGCACAACTCAGCTGCAAGAATTTATTAACGTATAAAACAGGCCTGGCATGTAGAGAAAGAATGGTCCTTGCCTTCAGGGAACTTTAATTCATTAATTTTTGTTGTGCTTTTCCTGTGTGCTGAGCAAATAAAAACAGTTAGTGCACAATACGGACCCTCCCTGACTTATGATGGTTCAGTTTAAGATTTTTAAACTTTCTGATGGTGTGAAAGTGAGACCCATCCAAGCAGAAGCTGTATTTTGAATTTCGATCTTTTCCGGGGTGAGGCGGTGCTCTCTTGTGGGGCTGGGCAGGGCAGCGAGCCTCAGCTCCCGCGCAGCCAGGCGATCCCCAGGACAAACAACAGATACACTTACAACTACTCTGGACCCCGAGATAGCCATTCTGTTTCTCACTTTCAGTAAGGTATCCAATCAATTACGTGGGATGTTCAGGCCTTTTTTAGAAAATAAGCTATGTGTTAGATGATTTTGCCCTGCAGAAGGCTAACATAAGTGTTCCGAGCACACTTAAGCTGGGTGAGACTAAGCTGTGATGTTTGGTAGGTGAGGTATAGAAATATGTTTTTGACTTAACAGTATTTTCAGCTCGGGAGGGGTTTATCGGGATGTAACTACACTGTAAGATCGAGGAAGCTCTGTACAGGCAGAATACAATTTGGTCTCACACTTTGGGTAGCGATGGTGATCCTAAGAGGTCTGAGGAAGGGTTTGGGGTGGCTTCGGGATGGGGTCTTGTGTATTATCTGAGTGTCCCTTGGGTTGCCCAAGGTGTGAGGCTTCTTTGGGTGGGTGGGGGGGAGGCACAAGGGAGGTATCTGCCCTCAAAAGCTTGATTTTTGATTAGGAAGGTAAGCACGAAAATTCGTTAGTGTCTCGTGAGGTCATTGTCACAGTGCACCTGTGAGGTTGGATGTTGCCTTGTCACTGTCTCGGAGAGGGGGACAGTGAGTCCCAGGATGGTTTTTAGGCTGTGGCTAAAACTGAGTGACCCAACTCCCTCCTTCAGAGCTTGGGAGGGGCACGCAGAGCACTGTGTTTCGGGTCTGTCTGGGGCAAGGATCATGTTTAGTTGGTCTGCGCACACCTGCACATGACTTCAGTAAGGATGGGTCGACTGGAAGAACAGCTCTCTCATTAGGATGGGGGCTGGCGGAGTAGCGTGCAGCGTCATCTGTGACAAGGACAGACCAGCAAACAGCAGGATAACCTAACACCAGCCCCGTGCGCAGTTTTTATTCTGCGTTTCTCCTTCATTGTCTCCCCGCTGAGGCAGTATTGACCAGTCAGTGAGAAATGCGCTCCTTTGCATGCCCAGACACAACCTAACATCAAGCAAATCTGAGCTCACCCTCACCCCTAGCCCCGTTAAATTGGTTTGATCAGCCTGGTGGCCTGGAATGTCTGAAGTCTTGCAAAAGACACAGGCATGTTTGTTGGTGGGTCTCACATACACTCCCAAATTTGACATGACTCAACAGTTGCAAGCCTATCTCTGTCTGCTTCTTGCGCCGCCCCTGTCCCGCTGCCCAGCCCCCACCATCCTTGCCACCAGCATAGCAGAGGGAATATATCAGATTGACCCTTTTATTTGTTATTTGTTATTTTTAAGGTTTTATTTATTTGAGAGAGAGAGAGAGAGAGAACCCAAGCAGGGAGGAGGGGCAGAGGGTGAGGAGAAGCAGACTCCCCGCTGAGCAGGGAGCCTGACTGGGACAGGGGGTGGGGGGCTCGATCCCAGGATCCTGGGACTGTGACCTGAGCCTAAGGCAGATGCTTAACCAACTGAGCCACCCAGGCGCCCCAGATTGACTCTTTTAAACATCATTTAATCCCGAACAAAATCCTGATTTTAATGGTGGACTGAGCGTCTGCGTCTTAGACAAGTCAAGAGTGCTACAGAAAGGCAAGTTGGGGTCGAGGGGCAGTCTGTCTTAGGAGCAAGTAGGGCTGGTCTGGACTCAAAAACCCAAAGGTGTGACTTTGGACAAGTCATTGAACCGCTCTTGAATTTCTGCGTCCTTTTTGGAAACGAAGGCTAATAGGGGTTGCCATGGGGGCAAAGTGAATTAGTCTGTGCAGAGCAGTTTGCTTGGTGCTTGGGATGGAGGGGGCGCCCCATCGAGGGTAGCTATTACTATTTGGATTTCCAGCTCCTACATACATCCAATGCATGTTCATCCAGCATTCTCGACCAAGAACGCCTCACCGTCCCATTACTTACTAGATCCTGACATCCTCTGGCACCATGACAAAGGTCTGGAAGAGGGGTGAAGGTTGTCTCAAACAAGGCCAGGCAAGTATTTCCAAAGAGTGAAGGGGCCAGGTCAGGAGGCAGTAGAGAGCGGTGGGGTCTGTGGCAAGCCTCAAAGGGTGGTTGTGACTCTGCTCTAGCCAATGCCAGGTATAAATGTGGGCCAAAGCCCCAGAGTTTTCAAAGAAGGCCAGCTTTTTTTTTTTCTTTTAGTGTGAAATTAGTTGGTAACTGCTTAACATCTTTTGAAAATATGGTTCAGGCCAACTCTGCGTGGGCCAAACCAAACAAGCCTGTGGGCCAGATGCAGGCCTGCAGGGTGTGATGTCTGGCTCAGAAAGCCCGCCTTCTTCTGGAGAGGCCTGAGGCAAGGTGGAGCCCAGAAAGGCAGAAGCTACTAGACACTTCATCTTGTGTGAAGTGCTGTGAAAGTCTAGGCCAGCTCTCCTAAGAACGTGGAGACCGTTAAATGAGTGTCTAGCACAGTGCGTGGCAGCTGATAGGATTCCATGTTGTTAGGGTTTTTTGTTCTATGGAGCATATTTCCCCAGGGTCACTTAGATGCGTGATAGCTTTGGGGGCCGTGTCAATTCAATTTTCAGCCCCCGTTTCAGAGTTAATGTCATTTATACGATCTTAGGGGTATCATTATGGTTTTCTGGGTACAATCCATCTCTCTTAATACATTTTGCATTCTTATTTGCTGTTGATATAATTATCCCTGAGGCATTTTAGTACTAGAGGGGCCTTTAGAAATAACCTAGTTCCACCTCCCTATGTCACAGAAAAGGAGCCCCGACATTCCAGAGAAGTTGAGTGGCTTACCCGAGGTCCCACCAGAAGGCTCTTGGATTTCTGCCTTGGTTCTGGATGGATCTGAGATTCCAGTTCTATCTTTGCCTAGTCTGGGGCCAGGCCAAGCGCTTGTCCGACAATGACCAGATGGGAAACATCACCCTGTCTGGGTCTGGGGACCCAGTGGGTGGTTCACACTACTAGTCATGACCTGAGTAATGGGGCCTGACCCATGGGGGGATTAGAAATTGGGGGTGAGAGGGAAGGAAGGGGAGCTGGTAGAAAGGGTATGGAGGGGAATTGCAGCCCTGGAAAGAAAGGGTCTCTGACTCTTGAAAGTCCCCAACTCCCTGACCCAGCTTGATTTTTCTCCACCTCCTCATATTCCACACCGTGTGACGATGTATTATCTGCATTGTCCGTCTCCTTCCAGTAGAATGTAAGGTCCATGAGGGCAGAGTGCTTTATTTTGGTTGCTGCTTATCCTCCATGTTCAGCACAGGGCCTGGAGCAGAGCTGGCACCTACGGTGTTTGTTGAATGAATAATAGTGGCAATGTGCACACACACGAGAGTGGTCATATGTGTCTCCATCCTTCATGCATGGAAGGGAAGGGAGAAGTCACAGCTCCATGTATCCCTGAGGTGGCTTAGGCAACTTGCTCGCAGTGACACTGCTAGGAAGTTCTTGGTAGCCCAGACCCAGAAATCAGTCCCCCGATTTGAAGCTTGGGGTTCCGTCCCCTCATCACTGCGTGTATAAATTCCACAGTCTGGACAATACAACTCTGACCGCCGCTTCTGTGCTTCTGGGTGGAAAGGAAGCTTTGAGCTAAAAGCTTGCAATTTAAGAAAAAAAAATCATCAGAGATTCATGGATAGAGTATCATATTGCTCTGGCTTGGAGTAGTTGATACCGAGACGGAGCTTCTCATGTCGAAATAAAAACGATCCCACTTTTATCCCCAAAACTTTGTCTGAGGTCACGCTCCAGATGGAAGGCAGGAAGTGTTTTCTGAATTGAGGAAATGAGGTGAAAGCCTGAATCCCAAACCTGGCACCCAGACTTGGAGAGCTCCCAGGAAATCAGAGGGCTCATCCCATTCATAGAATTATGGACTCACAGGGCTTAGAACTGAATGGACCTTAGAAATACCATCTGGCCCTATGTTTCCCAAAGAGTGGTGCATATAGTCCTGCTAACAAGAACATAAGCATTTTGAATTTTAATAGTTACATTTTTATTTTAATGTGCAGTAGACAGAAATAACTATTTCATCCGTACCTGATTTCAGAGGACTGTTTAGGATAAAGCTGGTAGAAAAGTGAGTTATTAAAAAAGAAGTATTAGGTTTACTTTTGAAAAAATGGCAAAAATCCTGTTGGCATGTGAATGCCTGAAGCTTGGGAAACTTAATTTTGTAGTGAAGGAACAAAGACCCGGTAATATCCTTCACAAGGTCATTAAACAAACTGGTGGTGAAGCCATGATTTGAGTCCGGCTCCCCGGCCAATGGCATTCTCCGGAGGGGTAGCATCTACCCAGCCTCCCCAACTACCATATTCATCCTTTCCTGTCTACTACGGCTCCGTCATCCTTCCACTCAACAAATGTTTCCTGGGCAGCCACGGCCAGATACTGGGTGTGATAGAGAAGCCGTGGGAGGATTACGTCATTCTCTCTGTCCCCACGGAGCTTTCTGTCTGTCCGTCCATGCAGCGGGGCACTCACGTGAATCAGGAGTGAATGCCATGCACTTTTGATCATACATCCTCAGTCCTCCGTTATGATCACTTATTTATCAACCAGATGCATCTCTTTCTGAACTAGTGTTACATTCAGGATACAACCTACACAAAAGAAACTGTAAGTGTGCTAAAAATAGCACGAGTGGCACTTTAATATTTTAAGTTATTTGATTTATCAGAAGGACAAAAGAAACTAAATATAAAAAAAAGGAATACAAAGGACACCACTATAGAAGCAGAAGTGGATGAGATAAAGGTATATTAAATAAGACTTCTTGTTTTTCAAAAAATTATTTTTATTTGTTAGTGTCAAGGAAGACTTCTGTCTTCACTCAGAATTGTTATTAGCTTTAGCAAAATATATTTGAATATGTTTTAATGTTGGTTTAACCCTTTATAAGGGACCATTGGATTCAAAGTTCTGGTTCGAAGTTCAGTTTTATTTTATTTCTTTATTTTTTTAAGGCTTAGTCTTAATGATTGTCAGGCTGAAAAAAAGAATCTTTACAAAGACGCAGAGATCCAAATGGAAGAAATGCAATGCTGGCTGTGCTTACTAAATCAAGATGCTCATTTTAAAAAAATTCCACCCAGCAATTACACAAAGGTTTTTATCGAAATTCATCTAGTCAGCTAGTCAGTTTCCATCTTCCTTAATGTCAATTCTTGTAAGCTAATCAAAAGTTATATTTTTAACAAATGGGTTCAAGATCCACTGACGCTCCTCTTTGGGAAAATTTTTAAGTAGGTTAGGAATTGTTTCCAAGTTTTTAAAGAGTGCAGATATGAGGGCTTTTTCAAGAAAAGGTATTATGTGTATTATCTCAGAGAAAAAAATCACAAAATGATGGAAACATTTTCAAACATCCGTGCGCACTAGACCTTGACAAAACAGCTATTTATCACTTGTTTAAAAATACTACTTCTACCTGGAAAGGATATGTTTTTAAAAAACTAAGAATATTCCAGCTGTTATACTACAATAGCTAGTTTTATTACGGAAAACTCCAGCGAATTTAGAACATGTATTATTCTGTACAAGAAAAATGCATTACTCGTGTTAAAATTGATGACCTTGTAAAAAAAGATTTACTTATTTATTAGAGAGAGAGAGAGAGCGAGCACAAGCGGGGGAGGGGCACATGGAAAAGGAGAGAGAGAATCTCAAGCAGACTCCTCGCCAAGCACAGAGCCCAACCTGGGGGCTCGATCCCACGACCCTGAGATCATGACTTGAGCCAAAATCAAGAGTCAGAAGCTTAACCGACTTGAGCCACCTAGGTGCCCCCAAATCGATCATCTTTTAAAAAAATAGTTTGCCGTGACAAAACCTACAGTCCTTGTACGGTACAAGAGATTTTCATGGTCACTCCACATCATATTACAAAGTGTTGTAAACATTCTACTACTTAAGTTAATGTAATCCATAGCTCCCACATGAACTGCATGTGTCAGGAGATTCTGAGACAGTCAGAGGAGTGAGAAGGCCACTCTCATCCCTATCATATTGCAGACCAGCCACAGTCCCCTCTAAGTTCCCCACCTACCACGTGACTTATGAGGCTCTGACTTAATGACCCGGCGAGGGGAATGGATGCGAAATTCTGAATTCTGTATTTGTAAATTTGTGCTACTTTTTAGACACATAATAAACACAAGTAGAATTTCTTACTTGTTCTCCACACATCCTACACTGGAGGTGACTAAATTGGAGAAAGATCCAGAATGGTCCGCATTACACAATTACGTGGCATAGACTTTAAGGCAGGCGGGCTGAGATGTCAGGTAGGCATCATCGAGGGGGTTGGCACAGGCTGGGCACTGGATGAGTGAGGTGACTTGGAAGTGGGAGAGGAGCTGATCGGGGTCCACGTGGCAGGCAGGACACCCCGGGCAGCCTTCTGCGAAGGTGTGGGCTCCCCTTTGCGCTTGCCTCTTAGCAGAGACTGACAGGCTGACCCGAAGCCAGGAAGCTGGCCTCCTCTGAACAAGGGTAAGCTGGAGCAGCACGATATGGGGTTGGGGGGTTGGTGGCTGGGGTTGGTGCTCCTCTGATTCCTGGTGGAACCACAGGGTCCAGTCTGTCTGCCCGCCACTGCCCATCCCCATCCATGTTCACTGTATTGTGGCTTCTTGGGAACAGTCCAGCCACCCTGACCAGGCCAATGCATAATTCCTTCAGAAGCCATCGCTCTGAGACTCTTTTGTCCACATTTGGCACCTTAAGGTTGGCCAACCCTGAACACAGCAGCTCCCAAAGATATCAGCCCTTAAAGTGAAGGATCTGAAATGGTAGGGCACAGTAACGTAAAGACATTTCCTGCCATGCTTCCTAAAAACCACGGCCAGATGCTCCGCCGTTGGCCATGGAGGGACTCCCTCCATATGGGTGGCTGTAGAGGGGCCAAGAACTCTGTCCCTTGTCCGGGCCCTGGGACTCAGTGTGCCCTCGAGCCCTCCTGCTAATTTCCATGACCACTTTGGGTTTAGGGGGTACTGCTCCTCCTTCTTTCATTCTTTGACCCAAACTTAGAAAATACCTTCCTTTCCTGATCCCCTAACAAGGTCAGAAGGTTCAAGGTTCAAGGCTCTGTAAGTTTCACGTAGCCAATTTAAATCCCTCCTCTGTTTGCAGGTCTGAGGAATAAACTTCAGAGGACCTGGCTCATAGGTGTAATTATCTTCATGGGTGCATAACTCCTTAGCACTCACCACCCAGGAAATACATCTAGACTCCTCGATTCCTCAAAGTCCAAGTTCAAGGCAGTGAATGAAGCCCTAGATGTTGAGAAAGACACATGGCCAGTCTTGTTGGTCTCATGCCAGCCTTCTGGGTTTTTGTTTTCTCTCTGGGGTTCCTTGTCTTTCTTGAAAGACGATTCCATTTCCCCATGCTGAGCGTGGCCATCCATAAAGATTTTGCTTATCTCTTTGAGCTTGTAGACCATTAACTAATTAATTCAGCTAACAAATATTTATTTTCTACCGTGTGCCTGGCTCTGGGAGAAATGCTGAATATCCCACGGTGGGGGACACTGGCATGGTCTCTGTTCTCCATGAGCTTACAGGCCAGTGGGGCACGGGGTGAGGGGAGCTCATGTGAAACACATGACCATACAAATGAGTGTATGGGGGCGCCTGGGTGGCACAGCGGTTAAGCGTCTGCCTTCAGCTCAGGGCGTAATCCCGGCGTTATGGGATTGAGCCCCACGTCAGGCTCCTTTGCTATGAGCCTGCTTCTTCCTCTCCCACTCCCCCTGCTTCTGTTCCCTCTCTCGCTGGCAGGCTGTCTCTCTCTCTGTCAAATAAATAAATAAAAAATAAAAAAGCCAAAAAAAAAATGAGTGTATGATTACCAGTAGGATCAGAGCTACAAATGAAAAATCTGGGATCTACAGCAGAGGATAATAGCTGTAATGGGTGGGGACTGACATTAGGAGGGCTTTGAGCTGAGGCTGGAAGGAGACAGTGGAGGAGGAAGAAGGTAGCAGACAGAGGGAAAATGTGTGAGAGAATCTGCAGTCAGAGAAGTTTGGCTCAGTCAGAGACTCAGCAGCCGATCAGTGTGGCTGAGCCAGGAGCGGTTCCCCAGGAAGCTGGAGAGGCGGGCAGGGGCAAAATCACAACTGGTCTTGTGGGCGGTGGCAGTGACTCTGGACCTCATCTTAAAAGTGGAGAGCCACTAAAAGTCTTAAACCCAGGGAATGCCATGATCTGACTGTGTTAAGAAGTTCACCCCGGCCAGCTGGATCGAGGGGAAGAAATAAGACAAGGTTAAGAGACCGGAGGCTGTTGAAAGCTATTGATAATGGTAGATAAGATCATGGAGGATCTTAGAATAAGATGAAGACAATGGGAGAAGGGCATCTCAGTGGTATCCTGAAACCAGCTAAGCTGACTGTATTTACACCATAGAAATTAGTGAATGATACGAACCAGGGCTTTCTTTTCCCTGGAGAACTGGTTGTTAAACTTTTACCAGTACACCACTGCTTACGAATAACCTCTGTTTTACTAGCAAGTGGCTAAGGACTCAATCCCTGTGCGTGTCATGTGGCTGCCCGCCAGACACCCTCCTGGCCTCCGCTGGCAATGAGTCAGTCCTTGAGCTGCCATCATCCTGGGCTGCATGTGGCCAGGCAGTGCACATGCATTTTGAATACACTGTGATTCAAATTCAGCCAACATTAATAAGCTCCCCTATCCGCCAGGGATAGTGATTAGCACAGAGGGCCACGGAGATGAACTTCACTCTTTCTTCCCTAAATGAGGAGAGATGATCCTGTCCTTAAGAAACAGAGTGTCAGGCCTGCATGGTAAATTCAGAAATGAAGTGCGAGTAGTATTCTCTGGAAGGTCTGGGAGAAGAAGGATTCATTCCAACTGAGGGGATATAGCAATGAGAGTGAGGCGCTCGGGATGGGCCTTGAAGAATGAGTAGGTTTTCAGCAAGAAGAGGAAGAGAGAGGAGAATTCCTGCCTGGGAATCAGCATAAGCAAAGGCCCAGAAGCAGGGAAGTGTGAGGTATATTTAGGGACTAATAACATGTCAGTATTAAACGGGAACATTCAATGTGTGTGTGTGTGTGTGTGTGTGTGTGTGTGTGTGTGTGTGAGTGTGTTGGTGGGAGGGAGTCTTAAATGTCATGCTGAGGCATTCTGATGTTGTTTGCAGGCAGTGGGGAAGCAGAGAAGGTTCTGGGCATTGACTCAGGCAAGCAGCAGTATGGCTGGGGGGTGAGGGGTGGACCTCCATCAGGGAGACTGTTCCGTAATGCCATTTGGTTCCCGCATCCCCATCTGTGCTCCAGCATTCCACAATGTGCTGGGGACCTTCTGTTCTGCCAGTCTCAATGCCGTTCTGGTCTCCGTTAATGGCCCTGACACACATACCATGCTCAGGCCCACCTGGCTGGCTCCAGTCAACACTGCACCGATGCCAAACTCAGATGGTGGACCTCTGGGTCACAACCTCGGGACCCCCAGAAGGTGGCGCTGTTCAGGCCTTCTGGTGCCTTGGACCACCTTCTGGTGCCATGCCACACCATGACATGCAATGACATAGATCCCTGGTAGGCTGTCCCAAATGACCATTTTTCAATGTCCCTCCTCTCTGATTCCCAGAGAGGCAGAGGACTCAGTGTACCTACCAGCCACACAGACGCAGGAGAAAGAGCTCGGCGAACTGGGCTGGTTATTTCACCTCTGTGAGCATCAGTGTTGTCAACCATGAAAAGGAGGGTAGTAACACCAACCACAGACTTGTGAGGACTGAGGGTCACAGCATCTGGAAATGAGGTCGAGAGTTTATTGTTGGGCCGACCCAGGTGCGAACCCAGCTGTGTGACTTGGCCACACTGTTTTGCACCCTTAGACTCCAGTTTCCTTAAACAATGGCAGTGATCACTTTCTTATAAGATGGTTTTAAAGATCCAATGTGTGGGGCACCTGGGTGGCTCAGTCATTAAGCATCTGCCTTTGGCTCAGGGCGTGATCCTGGAGTCCTGGAATTGAGTCCCACATCGGGCTCCTCTGCTGAGAGCCTGCTTCTTCCTCTCCCACTCCCCCTGCCTGTGTTCCCTCTCTTGCTGGCTGTCTCTCTCTGTCAAATAAATAAATAAAATCTTTAAAAAAATAAAAATAAAATAAAGATCCAATGCGATACTGTTTGTAAGTGCTGGGTACATAGTGGTCAATCAATGGTGGCTGCCATCGTGGTGTTGTTTGTGTTAAAGGGCTTCATCGAGTGGCCTGGCATGGAGCAGGTGCTTAGTGGACAGAAATTCTGGCCTGGCCTATCAGACCACCAGAGTCCAGATCCTTCACTTGGCTAATGTTTGACACTGGTCCCCGCAGATGGGACAGGCCACGTGGAGTGGCAGCAGACGGAAGGGGGAGGCTGGGGTACTGGTGTTGCTTTCCTTGGGAGCTCTGCCTCCTGGAGGCATGGAGAGGGTGTGATGCCTGGGCTAGTTCCTTGAGGCTGGATGGGACTGCGTGCAGCATGGCACATGCGTTTGGCATAGAGAAGGACACTCAGTGCACCCCAGACAATGAAATGCTCCAGAGCATCCTGGGAGCACTGGCCCCACCTTGTCATGTTCCTGCCAACAGTGAGGAAACCGCATGGTCTGTTGGACAGATCCTCCTTCCCATATAATGGCAAAGACCCTCCCCTTGACCAGACTTTAGTCAGGCTCCTTGAGCCATCTTTTTGACTAGGCCTTGTCCTCAGGCCCTGTCTTTGGCCTGCTAAGTGTAATTGTAGCAAGACTCCTTCCAGGTCAGTTGAGAGGGAATACCCCACCCTCGAAATCTGGTCAGACTCCTCATCACCACCCCCAACCCCCCGATATGTGATCCCCGTGGCCTCTGACCAGGCTCTGACCTCACCCATCCACCCAAAGTGATTGCTGAAAGGTGGTTGGCGGGATCTTGGCCCAGCCTGGTTCTCATCATGGCCTGGCCTGGGTTCTGTGGATGGGCCCACATGGCCCTGGTGCAAGCAGCTTCTAGGCTCTCCTGTGGGATCCAGTGTTGTTATGTTCAGTTCCCACTGGCTGGGACTGTGGGATGGTCTTCTCCGGTGTTAACACTCTGACCCCAGACCCTTGAAGATCTAGCTTCTGCCCAACACTCGTCTCCACCAGGCCCCAAACCATCCCCAGGCTCATTGCCCCCCCCCCCATACTGAATAAGACTGCAGTCCCCTACACTTTATGCTTTCATCTGTGCCGTCGGCCTGAATTGTTCTTCCTCCTCTTTGTCTGGCTAAATCCTACCTACCCTTCAATCTTCAACCAAGGGACCACCTCCATTAGGCCTCTCTCCTGACCCCATTCTCTTTCTACCCAGCCCAGGCTAGCACAGGCACACCCTCGCAGGTCCCCAGTACCTGGACTCCCTCTACTGAGACACGGATTTTGTTGTAGTGTCCTCATCTTCACATGAACTATTGCCCAGAGAACACCTAGGACCCTGCCCAGGTGCATAGCTCAGGTCTGTTGAATGAATGGAAGTGCCCAGCTGACCCTGAGATGCCTTCTTTTCTTCCTTCTCTGCTTATGTTTCGTAGTCCCAGACACCTGCCTTTCTATTCTATTTCTGGAGCCTTGAGTCTACCTGTGAACCCATGAGGCTGATTGGCCTTGAACTTAGCAGGAAAGAGGGAGGGAGAGGCAGTGCGCCAAGTCTAACTTCTTGCCTTCATGTTGGCTAATGTCCAAGCCACCCAGGCAGATGGTCCCCTTATCTCATTTTAAACAAGGAGAAGGCACCTCATTCCCTCCTCTGCAATAATCATCCTTGACATAAATCCAAGCCACTATTGCTCTTACTTAACATGCCCACTTACTCTTTTTGTTCCAGCTCCAAACTCCTTCGCCAGGCTCCCAGGACTTCCCAGTCTGCCTAACCCTGGCTAACCCTTCTCTCATCCACCGTGTACTCCCCTGACCCCCAGTTCACCTCTTCCCCCACATTTCCTGGGACTTTGCACATACTGTTCCTTTCACAAGGAATGCCCTTCCCTCTCTTCCCTGACGCGTCCTCCTCCCCAAGACCTGGTTTGTTTGATGCTTCCTCTAGTTCCCACGAAATTAGCCACTCCCTCTTCAGGGTCCCCGTAAAACCCCGAGTCATAGGCTGAAGACCCCAGTGCCCGAATTTTGCTTTAGTTGTCCGCCCCTACTTTACTCTCACTAGAGACTATGACAATGCCTGACTTTTACTTGCTCCCTCTTGCCTCTCCCATCCCTCCAGCCTCGGAGACATGTCTGATCCACAGTAGGTCCTTCATCAGCACTTGGTCTGATGGGAATTTCTTTGCTAGTTCCATCTGGCCACCCAGGTCCTTGTTCCATAACGACGTGCTCCCCAGTGTGCTGCCCACAGCCCAGCAGCATAGACGTCATCCATCACTCAGGATCTGCGTTGAACGAGATCCTCAGGGATGCACCCACACCCTTAAACTTGAGAACCACTAGCCAAACGTTCGGAGTTCCTTGTGTCTGACCCACATCTTCACTGCTTGGAGCTGACCGCCGGGCCAAAACCCCACGGCGTTGGCCCTCTCTCTTCCCAGGGGCTTGAGAATGTTGCCTTGCACCTTTGCATGTCCTCAAGCAGAATAAATGAGAGCAGCACTCCTAATGTGCCAACCAGCAGGTTCCTCTCTTCTAATCCAGTCCAGATGGTTTTGGTGACTCCCTTTCTGGAATGTAAAAATAACACTATTACCAACCCCTCCTCCTAGTAGCCTTTTCTCTGTAGCCAAGTTAATTCCAAATAGAACATCTGGAAATTCTATTTTGTTGCCTAATTTAAACCAGACTAAAACCAATCTGCATAAAAGTTTATGAACTTTCTGGGGCCTCACACCTTATATTTCCCCATCTGCAGAAGCCTGCAATTTGGAGGCCAGAAATAGGAAGGATTTGGGCTATCTCTTTCTCTAGCCCTGGGGGAGAGGGTTTGCGGCTTTGTGTATTAGGGTGGAGAGGCGGGCTGGAGGTGCAGTGGGTGGGGTAGAGGGAGAGGCCGAGGAGGGAAATGGATAGAGCTGTGCTTTCTTGGGCAAAAATAAATCTGCATGTAGATTAAAGGCCCTTTAACTTTATGCTGAGGTGGTGGGTGGCAGGAGGGACTGGGGGAGGAGGGGATGCCAGGTGGGGGAAGAAAAATGGAGTGTCAGGCAATGTGAGAGGGGAACGGGGAAGGAGGCATGCATCACCGAGAATAAACTTCGAGGAGAATTTCAGCAGCTGCCCATTGGAGCCAAAGGCCCAGGACTTGAGACGAGGCTAATAGGGTTCTGGAGTTTGTTATTAGTTTGACTGGGGACCCACAGGCTGACTGACTGGAGGGGGCAGCCCAGAACTGCAGGCAGGGAGGAGCCTTCATCAGTCTGGATAGGGAGTGGGCAATAAAATCAACTCTTGATATTTTAAGCAAGAGTCAATAGAATCCCCACATGCTGGCATACTTTTTTTTTTTTCGGTAGAAATTGACCAGATGACTCTAAAAATTTATGTGGGATAGCAAAGCATCCATACTAGCCCAACAATTTTTATTTATTTATATATTTTTAAAGATTTTATTTATTTAAGAGAGAGAGAACATGAGCAGGGGGGAGGGGCAGTGGGAGAGGGAGCAGCAGACTCCCCATTGAGAAGGGAGCCCATGCAGGGATTGATCCCAGGACACTGGGATCATGATCTGAGCCGAAGGCAGCTGCTTAACCGACTGAGCTCCCCAGGTGCCCCTAGCCTAACAATTTTTAAAAAGCAGAAAGAAGTTAGAGGACTCCTGTAACTCAATTTCAAGATTTACTGTAAATCTACAGGAATCAAGGCAGTGTGGTGTTAAAGAAGGGATAGACGTATTGATGATTTGAGTGGGAAGAAACCTAATGGAGGGAATTAGATGCTTACAAAAGTGTTGCAAGGGCAGGGGGAGTAGGCAGGGTCTAGGCTGGGCATCCAGGATCAAGTCCCAGAATATGGTTCTGCACAACCCATCCCCGGGAAAGTGATGACCTCGGAGGCCACCACGGGGTCCCTGTGATCCAGGAGTCAGGAAGCTGGGCTCAGGGGGCTGCCTCTGCCACCCCACGTTCTCTTGAGACCCAGAAACCTGAAAAGGGGACGCTGGAATGCTGCTGGAGAAATTCCTTGCTCGTCATGATTTTTCTTGTTGGCAGGCGAGACAGGGAAGGGGAGAGAAAAAATACCCAAAGGAGACTCCATTTCATGCCTGCCTTCCAAACCTTGGTGGTGCCCCATCGCATCGAGCACGCCGGCTGTAAAGGACTCTGGGAAATGTATTTCTATGCTTTCCAGTCTCTGTAGTCTTGCGAGTTGCTCAAGAAGTGGGAAGCAAAGGGGATTGAGAAACTAACCCGTAGCAGCCACCTCCCTTCTGGGTGCTAGAGCTCCTGCTGACGCTGTTCACGCGTACGTTCTCCAGCCGTCATCTGATCTTCTGATGGGCAGAGCTTCGTGCTAGTGCCGGAGCTGCAGGATTGTACAGAACAGAGATCCGAGAAACGTCTTAGCTAACACGCACCGGCACGATGATGGAAGCATGCATGGATTACCTGGTCAATCTTTATGAAGCCCTGGTGAGATAGACTCTCTTAATTCTCCTTACCCCCCGCCCGTTATAGATGGAGAAACTGAGGCTAGAACAGACACATGACTCACAAAATGTCACAGAGCTAGTCAGTGGCAGACTAGGGGTTTGAACTCAGCTCATCTAATCCTGAAGCTCTTTCCTTTCTGTACCTTTCCCACTGAGCTGCCTCAAAAATATACATCTGCAAGACCTTACAAAGGTTGGAAGGAAAAGAATGCCCAGCACCCATGGGTGAGACCTGTTGTGGGTGAGACCTGTTGTAGGTGAGACCTGTCCCAACAGTTCTCACCCTGACTGAAGTTCCAAAGGATGGAATGGGGAGGCCACAGGAATTGCCCTTCACGTCCTGCTTCCCACTGAGGAGGAGGAGGAAGAGGAGGTCCCTGCCCTCCTCTGTGAGGTCATTAACCCTTCCTGAAACTGCTTTATAGGTCTGGTTGCTATACAGTCACTTGGGTGTTACGGGTGCAATTAACTGTTCAACATGGCGGGTGCACTGAGTTAAACTGCATTTCCCCCAATGATGTGTCCGAGTCCTAAACCCTGGTAGCTGTGAACGTCATGTGTTTGGAAACAGGGTCTTTGCAGATGTACTTAAGGTACGATCTCAGGATGAGATCATCCTGGGTTAGAGTGGGTCCTAAATCCAATGACCAGTGTCCTGATAAGAGACCGTTTGTGAGGAGACACAGGAAGAAGGCCACGTGAAGATGGAAGCAGAGGTTGGAGGGATATGGCCACAAGCCTTGGATACCAGCAGCCACTGGAAGCTAGAGGAGGCTGGGAAGGATTGTGCCCTGAGCCTTTGGACGGGGTGTGGCCCTGCGGACACCTTGACTTCAGATTCCACCCTCCAGAGCCATGAGAAAATAAATTTGTTGTTTTAACCCCTCAGTTGTGATTATTTGTTACGACAGTCTGAGGATGTTAATACGACAGGTAAAGTAAAGCTCCCTTTCATGGGAGAAATTCCCGACCTTCAATTGGGTCTTCCTTCTAGAATTTACAGTTGGTTTGCAGACACTCTGACTTTCATCTTTACAGACTGAGCATTCATTTGCTTTTCAAGTGTGTATGTGTCTATGTTTTTTTAACAATCTTTTCTCTCTGTCTTTGAACTTCTTTCTAAATCTCTCTTGTTATGCCAGGTCCTATACTTTCTAGGGGCTGCAAGGAAGAATGGCAAAGCATGGGCTTTCGAGTCAGACAGCTGTGGGTTTAAGTGCTGACTTTGCTGGGGGACCTTGGGCAAGGTGCTTAACCTCTCTGGGCTTTATTTACCTCACTGTAAAATATCACACCTCACCTCATAAGATGGGCGGATGAGGTCATGTGCCTGACATGGTGTTCTGCAAATAGAAGTTCTCATTCTTTTCCCTTTTCCTTTAAGACCAAAGAAAGTCAAGACCCTCTTTGAGGCAGCTTTCTCTGAGAAACCTTAGCCCCAGAGTCCTAGCCCAGCCATGAGGTGCGGCGTCCTTGCTGACTGTATCATCAATCCGGCCTCGTGTATATACCGCGTGTGCTCTCCCCTCAGGTACACAGACCTCCCCCCCCACCCCTCCTGTCCCTGGGCGAGCCGTCCTAGGGCTTCCACCTCTGCCTCCTCTCTCGTGGCTTCCGTCAGCATCTCGCACAGGGCAGGCCACACAGAAGGAGCCACGTGGAAGTTTTACCCCGGAGTGGATGCCGGGGAACCTCTGCCCAGCCATTGGGAATGCTGTATCTTTATCCTCCTGAACCCCGTTTCCTGAGAGTGACCGTGTGAAAACTCCACCTGGAAATAATTAAGTAGAAACGGGGTGCCCTGGGGAGTGGCACAGCATCGAAATGGGGAAGGTCGTCTCTAAATGGAGTAGAAGCTCATTAGTTCTTCTCTCTCTTGCAAACACAATAATTCTTAAAAAAAAAAAAAGGGCAAAAGAAAAAACCTGTCACTTTTGCCCCATTTCTCAGTGGCTTCTGCACAGCCTCACTGAAGGGAAGCCTCATTACGAAGACTTTATTAAGCTTGCAAAACAGACGAGGAAGTGCAGCGAGAAGCATACAGAGCTAAACTTGCCAAAATAAATGAACAAAGCACATCCTGATGCCTGGGCCCCTCGGGAACGTAAGCCCAGGAGACCTCACAGACTATTAGGATGCAACTTTATTAACTTCACTCGGGCATGTGGCAGTTAGCCCGGGGGCAGCTCCAGCAGCTCGTGGCCGCAGTGCTGGCTCCAAGTTCACGTCCTCCTAGGTCCTGGCCGGCCACTGGCTGCCCGTTCTTGAGACTGGTGGGCCGCTGCAGCCCTCTTGCTCCTCTTGCTGCGAGGCCCCGGGGTCAGCGGCTCTGTCCTGGGGCATCCTTTGCTAAGAGAAGCTTCTCAGTAGCCAGTGCATCTCTAGCCAAGGAGATAAGAAGGAGGAGAGTGGCTGGGAGAAGCGGGAGGAGGGAAGCTGGCCAGGGATGACCATAGTTTGCCCAGTTACAATGGGCATATTCCTGTCACACCAGATTGCTCACCCATTACGCCACCCCACCCCAAACTTCTCCCTCTTTGCAAACAGATGGACAGGTGTGTGACCCTAGGACCCCTTTCCCTGTGGGAGAGTCCCTGGGGAAGTCACTTCAGCTCTGAGCCCCAAGGTTCTCATCTGTGAAATGGGGTTGAGAGCACCACCCACCTGGCGGGATGGTCCTAACTTCGAGGATGTGCATGAATGCCAGCCCCGCAGCTAGTAAGTAGTGGGCACCTGCCTGTCCCTTCTCCTCCCCTCCTCCTGTCCCATAAGGATGACAGAAGTGCTCTTCCAGGAGCTGCTTTGGGCAGGGGGAACATGGTGCACAGATGGGGATCTGGCTGGATGAGGCACTGTTGGCCTTGACCTCTCTCTATAGGCTGGCCAGCCCTGAGTTCATCTAAACCCTTTTCAAAGCATCTTCTAGCTTTAGCTTGTGTTTCTTGGGAGGATTGTGTGGTCCCTGTTGTCCTGAAACACACTTGTTCTTGCCTTTAGGATTCCCTCCTTTGTGGGAAGATGCCAGTGTGGGAAGAGGACTAGAAGGTCCTGAAACTTCCAGCCCCTGAAGCCTCCTGTGTCTCTCTGGAACCCTTGGATTTGGGCTGCAATGGACCAAAGACAGTCGAAAGAGGGCCATAGATCAATCCCACCAGGGCAAGCTGGCAGGAGGAGGTTCCCCACAACCACCCATCTGGGTGGGCAGAGTTAGGGGGTCCATAGAGGTAGCTAACATGGAGGTTAAGAGGGGCTTTTGCTCTCCAAATGGTGGAGGGTCAGCTCCCAGCTTCAATTATTTCTTTTGGGAGATTCATGGCAAGTCCCTTCATTCTCTAAGCTTCAGTTGCTCCATTGGTAACATGGAAATAGTGATGCAGTCCAATGAGATAGAGTGCCCAGCGCTACACACTTTGCTGTTTTAGTTTTAGTGTTTATTTTTTAATCAGGAGGAAGACATAGTGGTTTGCTGATGTGATCTTGCTCTGGTTGGCTCTGCCGACTGGGGGGCAGTTGACACGCATAAGAGATTTCTACGACAGGAAGGCTAGTAGGGAGAGAGACAGATCATTAGTAACATACACTGGGTGATGCGTGAGTAAGGAAGCACGATTAACGTGCCGGGGGAGGGGGTGTGTGATTCTGTCTTATGGACGAGGGTTTGGAGATGGCTTGACAAAGGGGGCAGCAGGTGTGTTGAGCCCAGCCGGGTGGTGGCAGACCAGACAGGGGAAGCACATTCCATGATATCTTGCCACTGTTTGCACAATGCCCCCTGCCCGTGGGAGCCTCCAGTCTAGGCGAGGAGAGAGTAAGGCAGGGATGGGGCTGGGGGATCATGGAGAGGGAACACTACGTCTGGCCTTGCCTGGGTGCTCAGTGACTTGGCTCCAGTCTCAGGTTCCTGGGAGAAGTCTCGTTCTGCCTAAGGTCTTGTTTCCTTATCTAAGGGAAGGGCTGAGCTTCATTCTAGTTCTGAAGTTCTAGGTCCAAGGGGTCATTAGTTCCCAGAAATAAATTCAGGGAGTGGTCACAATCTCAGAACGAAGAGGGGGCAGGTGAGGACATCACCACCAGGGGTGGAAAAGTGAGGGCTTTGGGTCCTCCAGAGGACAGGGGTGCCTGGAAGCTGCAGGCAGATGGCAAATCTGGGGCTGCTGTCCAGGACTCCTGATTCAATGGCTCATTTCTCTTTATGACACATTAGCTACCTTTAGGCATATGATATGGCTTCGTCACTCCAGATTTTCTGAAAAAAATATTTCAACTCCTATTCACCTCTTTGATGGGTGTCATCTCACACCATATAAAACCACAGAGTGAGATGTGTGCTGGGGCGTGGGACAATCAGGGCAGGCCTGGGCAAGGCATTTTAGAGCAAGCGATTGGAGATGGGGGAGGGGTGGGTAGTTAAAGCTCGAAGAACCGTCAGGTCAGTCTAAAAACGGGAGGATGATTTCTCGCTGGGTCCTGACAAAGGCTTCACAGAATGCTACATTGGTGGGATGTAAACTTGGGAGGCCCTGAACTCATTCACCTCAAGGATGGCAAATCCGTGGCACCCAATTCACAACTGCTATTTGCACCCATGGCAGGCATCATTAATCGATCACAGCACTCTTTCCTAGTGAGCCAGGATGCAACCTCAGAATCCCTTTCCACGTAGTGTCTGGGTAGCCACTGTCAGCCTTTAAGTTGGTTCATGGCAGTCCTGGGGTTAGAACTCTGTTCTCTGATCTCATCACCTGCCAGCTGTCACCTGGCAGTGAGTACCAGCCGTGTATTCTTTCCCATGTCATTCGTTCTTGTTCTGCCTTCATGGACGGCTGGTTTCACTGATGGCTTCCCAAGCGCCTTTAAGCCCAATTTTGGGGAATTTGCTCTCACCCCCACGCTTTTCTGCTACCAAGTCTGGGGGACCGAGCAGGCCAAAGGGGGTTCTCAGGGAGGATGATGGAAGAAGGGAAAGAACATTTTCTAGTACCATTTCCATAGATGGGAAATCTAAAACTAGAAGGGTCCTGAGAGGGCATTTTCATAAATCATCATCATCATCATCATCATCATCATCATCATCATCATCATCACATGACCTCCAGCACAGCTGCACATCCTCATGAAGAAGTGATCTTTTTGTCTCATGGAAAATCGGGTCATTAACCCATCTTATTGTTACCTCTGCTCAGGTTCCTTCCAGAAATCATTTTCTTTTAGAAGACATCAGCCGATTGCTGAACAGGGGAGGGTCTTTAAATGGACCTTCTATCTGAATGGTGTGAGTGTGTGCCTCTGAGAGAGCGCTGTGACTCCCAGTTCCCCTGAGATCGGCTGGTCCCCAGAGAGCAGGCTGCATTTGGGAAACCAAGGACTCACCGTGTCTTTCCTCCAGCCAGGTTCAAACCAGCAGCTCTGTCCAACTCCGCAGCCTCTTACTGAGCAGAGAGTGCCTTCAGGGAAGCCTACTTCCACGGTAATGACTCCCCATGTTGCCTTAGAGTTCTGTTATTTTCCAGCGTCATATCTGACCCTAACTTACGACAGTTCTTGTGGGCAGCCCATTTGGCCAGTGGATCTGTCTGGTGCCACCTCGCAGGTTGGGGTCAGACACAAGACAAGGGCCTGGGTCTCCTGGCTGCGAGCACAGGGCACACCCACCACCCAAGATTGCCCATGTCACCAGACATAGGCAGGCTCAGCCCAGCGTGGACCGCTTGTCCCTGCCAAGTTTAATACGTGCTAAATTGAACAGAAGGCGACCGACCTTTCCAATGGCTGCAGAACATCATGGCCGTGCTTGTTGAGCTTGGTTAATCAGGACTTTGTTCCTAAAGATGTTATGTCGGCGGTAGTTGGTGCTGCTAGATCCACTTCAAGCAGCATGGCAGGGAGAAGTATGCACTGAGGCAGAGTATAATTTTCTAAGCGTGTGGCAGTTCTTTCTGGAATAGTCCCCGCTCCCCAGACGCATGTAAAATGACACACACATATATATGTGGATGTGAGGGTTCAAAGGCCGTCTGTTATATCCCTCCGCTGCAAGGCAGTGTTCACCTAAGTTGTTCAAGACAGAAGTGTCTCTTTCATTCATTTTCCCTCTCAAAGAGTGTCAGCGAAGGAGAGTCCCTAACATCTGTGGCTCAACCACTTTAACATTTACCGACTCTCATGGTCAGGAAATTAATCCTGACATTTAACCTAAATTCTTCTTGTTGACTGTTTCCTCCATTCCAGACTCAGTGGGGCGAAAGCACAGCTGCTCACCAGTCTTCTCTGCCCTACTTGCTCACAGAGGACAAGTCCCACAATGCCACTCTCTATCCGTCTCTTCAGGTTCAAGAGGAGCAATTCACTTGAGGGTTTTACCTTTTTTCAGAGAACCTGTTTGCAAATGTATTCTAAATCCTTTCCGTCTTTCCCACATCGCTCTTGAGTTGTGGTAGTTCGGGGCAATTCTGATTAAGTGGTTCTGTTTTATGTCAGACCATGCGTGCTGTGTACCTTTCTCTTCCCCTCCCATGCAACCCTCTCCGTTAAAAACATGCCACACAGGGGCGCCTGGGTGGCTCAGTCAGTTAAGTGTCTGACTCTTGATGTTGGCTCAGGTCATGATCTCAGGGCTGTGAGATCAAGCTGCTTGAGATTTCCTCTCTGTCTCTCTCTCTCTCTCTCCAAAATAAACCACAAAAAACTAAGTCACACAACAACCACAGCCCTACCTAAATGACTTGTTTATACTTTTATACTTGTGGTCTACTATGGTTCTCCACTTTTTTTTTTTTTTGTGCTCTTAGTATATATTCTCTACCTATTATTCCTTTATCCTGAGTTTGGATCATTTTTATTTTTAGAAGAATCCTGCTTAACACATTTCCTTGTTGAATCAGATCTTGAAGATGACGGCTGTGCCTTCAATATGGCCTACTGATGTGGGGTGTTACAGAGGGTTCTCTTATACTTTCTTCTTATAGATAACTTGCATGCGTATACTCTTGTGTCTTCAAAATTGAAAAACAAAAATCAAAAAAAAAATAATATTGAGCATTTGATGTCTACCCAGAGGGGGCACAGATCTAAGTTCTTGTTCTCGAAGGTCAGGACTGTTTTGATAATACAAGATGTTTACACGTGATCTTTGAAGAGCACAGTTTAAGACAGAATACATTCAGGGATGGAATGTGTGGTAACAATGATAACACCGGGCCCAAGCATATCCTAAGCACATTATGTAAATCATTTGAAATGGGTCATTAATGAAAGAAAAATGCCAAGAAAGGGTAGTTTAGTGAGCGATAGAGAAGTCAGAACAGTATTCTGGAAGAGGAAGGACTTGGGTTGGGCCTAGGTTTCTTTGCTCCTTGTCCTTTGCCTTTTCAATACACAGTGCTTGCAAGGTTTATGAAGGCTAACATTTTTGGGGACAAGAAAGTTGATAGACATTCTTAGGTTGAGAAGTCTCGTTCATTTTATAATGGAATGTTATTTTACAGATGATCCTGTCTTTAGGAGGGGCCATTAGCCCCGGTAAATTTGAGGCAAGCGGTGGTTTAACAAGGATGTGGGCCAGATTTTGCAAAAATGATTTGCCATTGACAAGAAGGTTAACAGGCAAGTGGTCGTAGATAAAAGTCTGTTCTCTGAAGACTGCACATACCTGGATCTGTAGCCATCTGTGCCTGTACTCCCAGCCGAGTTAAGAGTGAGAATGTCTGTATTTTTATTGAAAATTAGAAAGTGATACTTGAAGGAATCAAATGTCAGGTCTCCAGATTCAGCCTCCGGCTCTGAGAGCAGAATTGGAGCAAAAACCCTCCAACTAATTCGGTGGGAAAAAGAGGACCTGCACTGAGTGGGCGCTGTTCCCTGATTTACTCCCCTTCTAAAAGGGAGACGTTCGCACACATTTCCTCCAGCAAGTCAGACGTGCTCTGCCAGCAATAACCGCATTCTGGAACATCATCTATTTAAGCCACTTTTCTGTGCAAGGCAGGGAAGTAAGGTGGACCCTCAACGTACAGCGAGGGACCCCAAAGAGGAGGGGGTGACTCTGCTGCTGCTGAGTTTGGGGCCAGTGGAAGACTTGGGTGTGGAAATCAGGAACCAGCTGTGCTGGGGGAAGGGTGTTAAAATCAGGGTCCTCCATTTGATAATGTTCTTTCCATCTCATGGTCCCAGCAGAAGTCAACTTTTCTCTCCTCTGAACAACTCCTGAGCCACATGACGACCCCTACCTGGCATTGTTATGGTTATACATGCATATATAGTACATGTCTGATGCCCTCTGACTGACTGCAGAGTCCTAGAGGGCAGGTCTGTCTCCCTGGCCTTTTTAGCATTTCCCACAGTTCCTTGCACCACGGGCAGACCATATTTGTTGACAGACGAGAGAATGAATGAATGGCATCAGTGTGACGAGGGCTGTAGATGCCAGAGAGGGGAAAGCTTAATTAATTTAAATTTATTTATCAAACTGGTATTAATTGAGCACCTACTGTATGTAGGCACTCTCCCAAGGGCTGGGGATATAGCCATGAATAAGATGGACAAAAACTCTGCCCCCAGGGTGTTTCCATTCACATTGGGAACATCGCATCCCACTTGAAAATATGAGCAGGTTTCACAGTAGAGCCGGCTGTGACCTTGGCCTTGGAATACAGAAGCAATTTTGGTGGGTGGAAAAAGAGTAGGGAGGTCATTCCAGATGCAGGGTGTGAGCAAAAACCTCAAGTAAACCAGGTACCAGATTCTATTTTCTCCCCCTGAGTACACCTTGCTAGCAGAAAACATTTGTGGGGTCTGCTGCACTGATTCCAAATTGAGAGAGAGGTGAAAAAGGAAGAGAACTATTTATCAGGCGGGACATTATTCCATTTACTCTGCACAGCGGTGCTACAAGCTGGTTGCCATCTCTGTTTTGCAGAGGATACTGTTCCCCTGGAAGGATGCATGACTCGCTCCAGGTCACACAGGAGGATTTAAACCCAGTCTATCTGACTCCCAAACCCAACCTCTTGACACTTTACCACCAAAGCGAGGGTGCAAACAAACAAACAAGCAAGTCAGCTAACAAGCCAGGTGTTCCCTGGTGAATCTCTTTGCTCCTGTTGTGTACACGGGTCCTCCCAACATTTCAGTTCTGGCCATGCCATGCTGAAAGCATCATGACTCTTTTGGGGTCTCAGGCTTGTTCTTGAATGTCATGGCAGTGAGGCTCATGGGAGCACTTCCACATTGGTGGGGGGTGGGGGCATGGGGGGAGGGTCCCTCACCTGATAATGGCTGTAGGGGATATTAAGTGGGAGAGACAGGAAATAAGACACGAGACCCACAGCAAAGTCAAGGGGCAGTGGGAAGAGTTCTGTTCAAGTTTCTTGGAACGTTTGGATGAAATCACAGGTCTTCCCTTGGATTTCCCCATGGCCAAGCCTCATGAGATGCTTCTTGTTTTCCTCTGACCCTTGATTTGCTCTGGTTTTCTGTTCTCTTTCTAGAAGCCTTGACCCGCTCCATCTCTTTAATTTCATTACGCTCAAGACTGGCCGAAAAGTTGGACACTGTTTACCTAGCCCCAAGGTTTTTAGCCTTCCTGGAAATAAGCATTCAGCCTCTTTTTAAAATAGGCTGAATTTAATCATTGGGGATGGATCACTAGCTGTCCTCCAGCTGCACCATGTTTCCCATCCCCCATTGCAGCTACACAGATTGTAAGACAAAATGAGGGGTAAGGTTGGTATACAGAAATCCCACCATAAATCCTGTGCCGTTTTAGAGGTCTTCTTGAGCATCCGGGTAGCCGAAGCAAAAAGTAAGCAAGGCAAGTGATTGATTATGAAAATGAGCAGGTTATTCTTTAAGAGAAGCCTGGCTTTCCTGGCAAGGAGGCCTGAACCTTGTATCTCCTAAGATCCTCAATGAAATTCATATACAAAATATAGCAGTGATTGTACAGCGTGACTTTTAACATAGGCAAATTCCATTTTTACTTATTTCCTTTTACTTCGTTATTTGACATGATGCATATGATACTCATTATCAGATGTCATTAGGAATTGCAAATTACAACAACAACAAGATTCCACCACATACCTATGGCCAAAATCCAAAATACTGACCTCACCAAATGCTGGTGAGGACGTGGAAGAACAGGAACTCTCATTCGTTGCTGGTGGAAATAGAAAATGGTAAAGCTACTTTGGAAGACAACCCGACAGTTTCTTACAAGGTTAAACATACGTTTGTCATATGATCTAGCAGTCGTGTTCTTTGGTGTTTACCCAAATGAGGTGAAAACTTACATCCATAGAAAAACCTGCACACAAACGTCGATAGTAGCCTTACCCATAATCGCCAGAACTTAGAAGCAACCAAGATACCTTTAAACGAATGACGAGATAAATGGACTCTAGCACATTCCGACCATGGAATATCATTCAACAATAAAAAGAAATGAACTTTCAAGTCACAAAAGCACATGAAGGAACCTTCAATGAACATTCCTAAGTGAAAGAGGCCAATCTGAAAAAGCTACACCCTATGTGCTTCTAACTATATAACGTTCCAGAAAAGGTGAAACAATGGAGATGGTACAAAGATCAATGGTTGTCAGGGGTCAGGTGCACGGAGGAGGGAGAGGAAGGGAGGGATGAATAGATGGACATGGGATTTTTAGGACAGTGGAGTTATTTTTCTGTATGATAGTGTAAGGGTGGATACATGTCATTATACCTTTGTCAAAACCCCTAGAATGTGCAACACAAAAAGGGAGTCCTAATGTAAACTACAGAGTTTAGTTAATAATAATGTTTCAAGATCGGCTCATCAATTGTAACACATGTACCTCTCTAGTCTAAGGTGTTAAATAGTATGGGATATCGGGGTTTGTGCAGGTGGATATGGGAACTCATATTTTTCACCCAATTATTTTCTGTAAATCCTAAAACTGTTCAATAAACAGACCATTACTAATAAATAAATAAATAAATAATAAATAAATAAAAGTGATGCACGTCTAGGTGCTCCTGGAATTGCCAGCCACTAGGAACGGACTCAGCACCCCCAGGCAGTGCCAAAGTCTTCCCTTCCTTACACCCTTCTCATAGAGCCTGCAGGCTTCCAGAAAAGCCTTCTTCACTTACCTCCAGCAAGGGAGCCAGATTCCCTGAGGAGGGCAAGCCTGGGGGTGGGGGACCTAGCAGAGAGGAAAGCGGTCCTCTTACCCCCTTCTCACCACCGCACATGGGTTTATTCTCAGGTAGGTCCCTTTAACTGCTTCTCAGCTGGGGCGTAGTCATTGTCAAGCCAACGTGTTACCTAAAATGTATTGAAAAGGCACCGCTTTTAGAGAAAGCATTGAAGGCAAACCTCTTCTCGCATTGTCTAGATGTCTACTCTGACTTCTATTCGGTATATCGGTAAACTGAGGCTCAGAGGCCAAGTCCCACAGCACTAGATGGCAGAGGGAGGATCGATTCCAGTGCTACGGATGAGCCCTCATCAGCATACCCATCTGCTCCGCCGGGTAGAGAGGCCTCCCGCCCACCCTGCCCCCCCAACACCCCCCCCCCCGACTCCGTGTGCGCATGTCCAGCCCTCTGTCCCCGGAAGCCCAGCCCAGTGGTCAGCTCCACCTGCACCTCGCCCCGCCCCTGGCCCGTGTCTGCTGTCTGGACTTTCCCACCCTCCTGCGCAAAGCCACGTGTTTGAGAGGTAGGAGTTCCCATTTACGTCGCAGCAGAAAAATGAGGGAAAAAATTTCATCTTAGATGTTTATTTAAAAAAAAAGAGATCCAAAGACTTGTCTCTGAAAGTGTACGTACAATAGCAGATGTTGTTTAACAGGCTTGTAGGACATTCCCAGAAAGTTATAAACATATCTTTCAGTGGTTACTTAAGATAAACAGATACAAGTCACATATTTTTTGGTACAAGAGACAGCTTGCTGTTTGGAAGCCAAATAAAGATTCCTGAGTGTGAGATGCACCTGAAAAAGATTAGGAGATCGTATCAAGGACATTAAACTGGGGCCAAATCTAACATGCTTTTCCTGGAGTTGTGTCTCTGAAAAAAAAAAAAAAAGAAAAGAAAAGAAAAAAGGGTTCCATCTCCATGCAGGAAACTTAGGGCTGAAAGGGGCTTAGGGGACCTTTCTCTGCACTTCTGCTGTGTTTCCCTTCTCTGACCTCTGGCGCCAGGCCACAGCCACCCAGACAGCCGGCACGGCTCACTAACAGCCAATGTTAGCTGAGCGCTTCCTGGGTGCTGGGCGCTGACCAGGTGCCAGGCACACAGACTTGACATGAACAGCCGATGTATAAATGGATACTTTAATCCAATGCAATCACTTGTGGAAGCATCCTGTGATGCTTAATCTTTGGGCTCTGGGAGCCAGACTCCCTGGGTTCAAATCCTGACTCTGACCCTTTCTTGCCCTATGTCCTGAGGTAAGTTAATTTATCTCTCTGTGCTTCAGTTTTATCATCTATGGAATGGAAGTAATAGTAGTACCTGCCTGTATAATGCATTGCCTTTTTTTTTTTTTTAAAGATTTTATTTATTTATTTGCCAGAGAGAGAGCAAGAGGGGGGCAAGGGGGCAGAGGAAGAGGGAGAAGCCGACTCCCCACTGAGCGGAGAGCCCGATGTGGGGCTTGATCCCAGGATCCCAAGATCATGACCAGAGCCAAAGGCAGACCCTTAACCAACTGAGCCGCTCAGGCACCCCAATGTATTGACTTCTGTGTAAAAAATTACCCAAAGCTTAGTAGCTTAAAAATCAACTTTTCTGGGGCGCCTGGGTGGCACAGCGGTTAAGCGTCTACCTTCGGCTCAGGGCGTGATCCCGGTGTTATGGGATCGAGCCCCACATCAGGCTCCTCCGCTGGGAGCCTGCTTCTTCCTCTCCCACTCCCCCTGCTTGTGTTCCCTCTCTCGCTGGCTGTCTCTATCTCTGTCAAATAAATAAATAAAATCTTTAAAAAAATCAACTTTTCGAGTGTCACAGTTTCTGTGGGTCAGGAACACTGGGTGTTATACTTAACTAATGAATCATTGAACATTATATCAAAAACTAATGATATGTAGGCTAATCGAATTTAAATTGAAAAAAAAAAAAGGAATATGAGTGTTGCTATTGGGTACCTGGGACTCTGACTCTCTCACAAGAATGTAACCAAGGTGCAGGCTGGGCTGTGGTCTTCTTGGGGCTCCACTGGGGGAGAGTCTGCCTCCAAATTCATTCACACTCACGAAGGTGCTGGTGGCCTCAGGTTCTCGCTGGCTGGTGGCTTGCCACACAGATTTATAGGGCTGCTCACAACCTGCAGTTTGCTCCTCCCAGAGTGCAGCCAAAGACGGAGGGAGAGAATGGGAGACAATATTGTTGCTATCTAGTTTCTGATATATATAATATATATAAATATACATATATTTTAAAGATTTTATTTATTTGACAGAGAGAGAGAGAGAGCACAAGCAGGGGGAGCAGCAGGCAGCGGGAGAGGGAGAAGCAGGCTCCCCGCTGAACAAGGAGCCCGACACAGGACTCGATCCGAGGACCCCAGGATCATGACCCGAGCCAAAGGCAGTCATTCAACAAACTGAGCCATTCAGCCTCCCTTGTCATATATATTTTTAAAGACTTTATTTATTTATTTATTTGAAAGGGAGAGAGCATGAGCCAGGGGCGGGGAGAGGGAGAAGAAGGCTCCCTGGTGAGCAGGGAGCCCGATGTGGGGCTTGATCCCAGGACCCCAGGATCCTGACCGGAGCTGAAGGCAGATGCTTAACTGACTGAGCCACCCAGGCACCTCCCTTTTGCCATATTTTTTTTCTAAAGATTTTATTTATTTGACAGAGAGAGACACAGCGAGAGAGGGAACACAAGCAGAGGGAGAGGGAGAGGGAGAAGCAGGCTTCCCACTGAGCAGGGAGTCCGACACGGGGCTTGATCCCAGGACCCTGGGATCATGACCTGAGCTGAAGGCAGACACTTAACGACTGAGCCACCCAGGCGCCCCCCTTTTGTTTACTAGAAGCCAGTAACCAGGTGCAGCTCCCACTGAAGGGGAGGGGTTTGCACAGGGCCCTGAACTGGGGGTCACTGGGGCCACCCTCGGGGCCACCCGACCTCATAGGATTGTTGTGAGGATCGGAAGAGTTAATCTGTGCAAAATGCTTAGCCCAGAACTGAGTTCTCCTCTCTCCTGTTTTAAGATGTAACTGCTCAGATGATTAGAATTCTCACCTCAAAACACACAGGCACATGTGCACGCACCATTTCCTATCCTCCCATCCTCTTTTTGCTTGTTTCCCTGTCTGTTTCCCTACCCTCGTCGATAAGCCTCATGGCGGTGTGGGTTTTGTCTGTTGTCTCACACCTAGAGTCAGTGGCTGGTGTATAGCATTTTCTCTGATGAATCATTATCGGATTGATTGGCGGTTTCAAGCTGTGCCCCCTTGGGGGAGGCAGAGCTGCATTGCTGTGATCCCAGTACCGCAATGGGGATGGCCCCACGTCCTGTTGAGCTTTCTCACTCTTCTCTGTAGCACACACCGTCCTTTGTGTTGGACCATCTCCAGCACCCCAGAGGGTCCCTGAGTGCCTCTCGGAGCTCAGGACCATCTTTGATGTCAGAATGCTTCCCGCCACGGCTAACTCGCCCCCCTCCCACTGCGGCTGAGCCGGGCTGTGATGCGGCCCCTGGATGGCACTTCGTGTGGAGGGCGGTCGTGCCTTCACTCCCAGGACCCTGAGCCCTTCTTTGCTCTGACCTCTTCAGAGAGTGGCCCCTGGCTGAATCGTTCATGCCATGGGAGAAGCTGAGCAGTCTGGGGAAGGGACCGGAGGGTGGGCTTAGGGGTGAGTCCCTGATCTGCCATTGAGCCTAGCTTTGACTTGCAATTCCTCAACTTGGCCATGGCCTCTCAAACTCTAAAGTGAGACTGTTCACCTGGGAGATCTTGTTAAAATAAAAATCGGATTAAGCAGTGTGGGGTGGGGTCAGAGATTATGCCTTTCTACCAAACTCCCAGGCAGTGCCAAAGTGGCTGATTTGTGGGCCCCACCATGGTTGGCAGCAAGGAACCAGGCAACAGGTCTTTCTGCAGCAGCTCCTCTGTGCAGAGATGCAAAAAAGCCAGGGTTTCCACTCCTTTTGTGTGGATTCCAACTGGGCGGTAAAGCCATAAGCAAGGGAGGGGGGAAAGATGCAGAATCAGATGTGACTAGAGGTGTGGGGAGACAGGGAACACTCTTTGGATGATGTATAATTAATACGAGTCTGCAGGGTAGGTCCACTCTAGAAGGATAGAGAGCAGGGACTTGAGGTTGGCTGGAAAGAGAAACTGGGGGTCAGTTTGCAGAAGGCTTTGAATGCTAAGCTCACATCTCTGGATTTGGTTCTGAGGTCTAGAGTTGCCAAATGCAAAATCCCAGCAAACATTCTTACGAGACAGTAAGGAGTGGTAGGGCCTGTGGTCAACCGGCGAGAGCATGTCTGTCCAAGGGGGCCGTTCCTACTCAGCTCCAGCTGACAGTTGCCGCGGGAGATTGTAGTCGGATCTTCCGATTTTTCAAGCAAAGTCACATATTTGGAATTTTATGTAAAGCCTTCCAATTTTTAGAAGTTGTGAGGCCGGATGAAATCTATTTGCGATCATATCTGGCTTGAGAGCCTGCAATTCATGGCCCCAGATGGAGGCAAAAGGCAACCAGTAAAGGTTTAGGTCAGGAAGTTGCCTCTTGGAAGGAACAAGGGCCTGGATAAAGTCCACAGCCACTGAGAACCTTGGTCAGGAGAGAGTGCGTTTCCTGCTCCCTGTGATCTTCGAAGTCTTCCTAAACAGTCATGCTTCTGGGTAAGGGGTCTCTCAAGGCCTGAAGGAAGGTGTTACCTGGACTGGAGATAATCACCTGCTTAAACATGAGAACCAAATGTGCCTCCACCTCTTCCATCACGCCCCAAGGCTGGCCACCTCCGGCTTCGTTAGAGGGCGTCATGCAATGTGAGGTCACGTAGCAGAGTAGAGTCAGGGGATGTTGGTTCACACCTCAATCCTGTCACTTCTTAGCTCGTTGACCACTGGCAAGTCAGCTAACCTCTCTTGCCTCTGTTCCATTTATTTATTTATTTATTTATTTATTTATTTATTTATTTATTTATGATTTTATTTATTTATTTGACGGAGAGAGAGACAAGCAGGGGGAGTGGGAGAGGAAGAAGCAGGCTCCCAGCAGAGCAGGGAGCCTGATGCGGGGCTCAATCCCAGGACCCTGGGATCATGCCCTGAGCCAAAGGCAAATGCTTAATGACTGAGCCTCCCAGGCACCCCAACAGTTCCCCTTATTTAGAATCACCTTGCCTTTCTCACAGGGTAGTTGAGGATCAAATGAGCTAATATAGGGAAATACCATAGTGTCTTGTACAGACTAAGTGATCAATTGATAATTGATCAGTTTAGGGGCAATGAAATACATTATCTTTGGAAGGGTTATTAGGGATCACTCAACCTCATCACTTCATAGGGGGAAACTGAGGCTCAGAGCAGGTAGGTGGTTTGGTCAAGGCCCCACGGTAAGGTGGAGTCATCAAGATCCACCAGCTCCCACCCCCTGTGCTACATGTTTCTCCCCAGCAATGAACACAGGGCCTGGCACATGGTGTGTTTGTGGAATGAATGAATGAGCCAAGAATCATGGAAGAACCAGCCATTCCTCTCATTTTCTCTCTGTGTTTGTAGCATTTCATTCTTGATTCACTTGCAGGTACGTGGAGAAGAGAGAAGGGATTTACCTAGGATTCACGGATCCGGGGATGCAGAAACAGTGAAGAATTCACATTGTGTTGGAGCTGGTTGTTATTGTCTCTCCAGCCAGCCAGCCCCTTTTCTCACCCTCCCTCTCATTCTTCCTTCCATCTCTCCTGCTTCCTGCCTGGCAGTCTGTCAATTATTCTTACATTCAGTCCATTTTTATTGAGCACCTACTGCATGCCAGGTTCTTCAGGCAATGGGGATGCAAGATTGAGCAGAGCTGGCCTTGTCCCCTCCCTTAAAGAATTTAGATTCTAGAAGGAAATCCCCATATAATCAAATGATCTCACAAATGGGGCCATGCTTTCAAGGGCACCACGGGGGCTGCTGTAGGGTTATGGACGTGTGTGGAGGTGAGGGCTGAGATCTGATCTGGTCACGAGCTGTCAAGAAGGGCGTTCCTGAGGACATGGCATTGGAGCTGGGAGCTGAAGGGCTAGCAGGAGTTCACAGGGTGACGGCAGGTTGGGGGTGCATGCCCTAAGAAGAGGGAACAGACCCTGAGCAAACGTAGGAAAGCTACTACGGGGCGGGGGAGCCCAGAAAGGGTGGCTCACATGAGCCTAGGGCTCTGTCACCTCATACCTAGAAGGTTCCCGTGGGTGTTTGACCTTGACCCTTAATGCTGTAGGAAGGCACTGCGGGTCTTTAAGCAGATCCACGTCATAAAGAGATTGTTCTAGCTGTTTCTTAAGGAAAGGCCCTGCATAGAGCCAGGTGGGGGTTAGAGGTGCCAGTGGCGTGGAGGCTGCGAGGCATGTATCAAGAGTAATTTGGGAGGTAAAACTGTCAGGATACACGCAGTTAAATGGTTGTAAATACTTACAGGATTTCCTTCACTGAGAAATCCCCAGGCTCAAGGAGGCAGCTGCTCAGTCCACCAAACAGGGCACATCAAACCCCAAGCACGGTCCCCAGGAAGCCACCGTCTATGTGCAAACACCGATTTGCCACAAGCCACTGCATCACCAAGGATTTATTGCGCGCCTACGGTGGGCCAGCGCTGGGCTAGGCACTCTGGAGCTCTGCTTCCCGCTGAAGGGGGTGTGGGATGAGTTCCAAAGCTGCTGCTTCCTGCACGAGCCCTGGATGCTGCCTCGACAGCACCAAATATCTGGGGGACAAGCAGAGCAGAACGTACGCGTCCCGATGTCTCCAGAGATGCTGAGGTTGCTGTTTCCATAAAGATAGCTGGGTTTCCTGTGGATGAAGGAGGCTTCTTCATCCTTTAAGAAGTTTGTTGGTAATATGGCCAGTCAGCATCAGTGAAAATAAAACTGGGCTTTCGTTCGAATGACATGGAACGTCTCTATGCAAGTGGTGAGAATTTCAGATATTTTCAAATAGAAAAAGAGTTGCCTGGAAGTATGTGGAAGTCATGTCGCTTGCAGACTGAATTTTTCAGGTTTTAGCCAGATGGTGGGGTTTGGAGGCCTCTGATTTAGCCCTCTCCACACAGCTATTCTGGAAATCTGGAAAGACAGCTTCTCTTTAGGCAGCCAACCAAGATTGCTGAAATGGTAAAAAATACTTTTTTTCCTTTGCTTCACTGCAGGTGTTTCGGTCCTCATTAGCTGCATCAAGGGTCTGTCTTCTCTGTGGCCTGGGAGCCCAGCTCTCTGGAGAGTGAGGGGACTGACAACTTCTTCCAATTCTGGGCCGAACCCTAGCCTCAACCATCTCACACGGCGCGGCAGACCCACCCACTGGTCGAACAGAAGGCTGTGAGGAGGGAAAAAAGACAATCTGTCGAAGTGCTTCAAGTACAAGTGCTGGACCCCGTGTGTTCTCTTCAAACAAAGGCCGGCAGATAAGAAGTGAAGCTCCCAGTGATTTGTTGGTCTGACTTTACCTATTTGAAAAATGCCTTCCATGCTGCAAACGACACTCTCGGGCGTTTTCTATCCTCGCTACAGACCCCAGAAAATTCACAAAGCTGTGGACATTATTGCCCGAGATAACTGGGAAGTGGTGTATTCGTGGTGGCACAAATAGGGAAAGAAAATGAATTGTTTGTAAAAAAAAAATAATGCATGGGTACATAGGAAGACATTTATGCACAGATTTACAAGTTCCTATAAATGCCACTTCTAGACTATTCATCTCAATCCAGGACTATTTCTTTTTCTGAAAAGTAATTATTTTTTTTAAAAGATTGTATTTATTTATTTGACAGAAAGATACAGCCAGTGAGAGAGGGAACACAAGCAGGGGGAGTGGGAGAGGAAGAAGCAGGCTCCCAGCGGAGGAGCTTGATATGGGGCTCGATCCCAGGACTCTGGGATCACGCCCTGAGCCGAAGGCAGACGCTTAAGGACTAAGCCACCCAGGTGCCCCTGAAAAGTAATTCTTAATAAAGATTCCTGCACCCTCAGTAAACCTTTCCATTCAAGTATTTCTTTCATATCTTACACGAGAGGATGCTTCTTTCTCAGTTCGGACTGCTGGTGTCTTGGTCCCCTGCTGGAGGGATGAAATTTACTGCTTACTCCTTTTGTGTGAAGGGAAAATAAAAGAGGGATTCTCTTTCTTCTGGTTTGTTTTCTTGAGCTTGCAATTTTAAAATATCTTCTTTCAGGGCCCCTTAAACATTGACTACCGCAGCACGGAAGTTAAGCAGAGGGGACTCTGTCACCTGACAAGCCTGCCCCCCGCTGAGACACCAGGCAGGGCTATCTGGGTAAAAATCTCAGGCTCGAACGCAGTTGTGTGATTTCCTATGATAAATAGCTTGGACGAACACTAATCAAAATTACTTTCTGGTTCTACCTTATTCAGCAAGACGAATGCATGACATGGCCCCAGAGGCTGGGATTTGTTAATTTGCAGATGTCTTTGCTCACGTCTGTCTGACCACGGTGGCAGCTCCCCTCCTCTCTGCGCACACAGGGTGGAGCGTGGGCCCCTCTGTCGTGGGCCCCTCGTCTTCTCACCTGCTCTCCGGGTTCTGCCACCCGGGCACCATCCACGCTGCCCACTCAGGGAAGCAACTTTGGATCTTTCACGTGCACAAAATGTACACTGCAGACCGCAAAAGGGATCCTGGGGATTTGAAGACTGAGACACTGATGGCGCGCATTACGGTCCTCCTCTCTAGGACGCACCTCTTCCAGCAGGCTGGTGGACATATGTAATCAAATGGGCAGGAAGGAATGAGAGATTTTCTTTTTCTTTTTTTTTTTTTTCCCAATCGGATATTTGGATTGCAAGATGCAATCTCAAGAGACTAACAGCTTGAGCAACCACTATGCATATGGATTGAAGGGCTTCTGGAAGAGTCCCCAGCAGGGCAACCCGATCAGTGAAGATGATGTCACCGCAGTTTTAAGGCTCCGCTAGTGACGTCAGGGAAAAGCAAAGGCTCATTTCAACTGTGTGAAACGGTGCCTATGTGAATAGAGATCGAAGCGCTCAGACCACCGCAGGCTGCCTTCTGTGTTTGCTGCCTTCGGTTTCTGCAGCTTTGTGGGAAGGACCAGTTAAAACCACCCAAAGACCAACTTTATGAATGTCTATTTGATGGGGCCGAGTTTCTTGGACTCAAGCCTTGCGCCATCCCCACACAGGGACCCCATCTGAGAGGGACGTGTTGGCCTGGTGTGAGAGTGATGCCGTTTCCCTCCCAGGTCTTAACCTTTCCTAGCAAGACGGACAACCAGCAAAGTAGGAAATCGAAACAAGCTATGTTTAGCCGAATCTTACATACCATAATCTCTTTACCATGGTCCAGCAAGGCAGGAATGCTCGGGCCGATCAGTTCTGGTACAAATCCATTCCAGAGAGGAGTGATTTACAACTTAGCACCATTCTCGACTCTTCCCTGAGAGCAGAGTTAAAAGACCCAAGAATAACAGGACTCCGCACCAGAACTAGTGGGAATGGCTTTCTAAAGGGTGGTCTCGGGAGTAGCTTTTCACCTGCAGAAATGCAGGCGCGGGCATCGCTCCGAAGTCCTGGTCAGGGTCAAGTCTCCTTCCTATTTTGAGAGGTCGGCGGTGTGGTGAGTTACGAGGTCTGAGGGAGAAGTGGGCCTGGCCTAGGGGCCTTCTTACTAAGGAATCTTGAGTTGATCCAGGCCAGGGATACATGGCTCCTTCCTCCCTCCTCCTGATGCCAAGCCTGGTCGCTGCTGACCGGCCCCATGGAAAGATGGAAAGGCCCTTCTGCCCCCAGCGGGATGTCAAAAGACCCACCCCAGTGGTGTTGGAAGGCAGGTTGAAGGGGTGGGCCCTGGCGGAGAAAGAAACAAGGGCGAAGGTTTGAAACTCCATCGGTTAGAATACCTCGATGTAAAAACGAGCCCCTCGAACGCGTCTGCGAGGGTCCAAACACCCATCTGACAGGGCTTATAAATAGACAAGTGAGATGTTGAAATTATTTTAAGACAGATGCCTTTTTAAACTGTATTGGGAGCACCTTTCGGGGCTCCTCGTGGCACAGTTCCTCGAGCAGGAGGTATTTCATCTTCGGAACATCTGGAACTGTCAAGGAGGTAGCCCTGCAGACCCCGGCAGATGCAGGCACTTCCACATAAAAGTGCGCCAACAAATCACGCCTGCGACTGCCGAGCGGCACAAGTGGTCCGCAGCAGCGACGGAGGAAGTGGGGCTCGGCCGGGGAGCACAGCTCACTGGAGCCCCCGCCCCCCTCCACTCTTACTGCTGAAATTGACTTCGAAAAAAACCACTCTGCTGCAATTCTTTTTTTTTTTTTTTAGATTTCCTTATTTGAGAAAGAGAGAGTACATGCAAAGTGGGGGAGACGGGCAGAAGGAGGGGGAGAGAATTTCTCTCCACTGAGCATGGAGCCGCCCGACATGGGGGCTCGATCCCATGACCCTAAGATCATGACCGGAGCCGAAACCAAGAGTCGGAGGCTTAACCGACTGAGCCAACCAGGTGCCCCCTTTTCTTGCAGTTCTTTACCAAGTGGCTAACCAGCTGCAAGCCAGTTTGTTGCCTCGGCTTACAGGAAGTGATTGACAAGAAAGTCTTTTTTTTTTTTTCCCTTGGGGATAACATTTTCTCCATCCCATAAATCCATAGGTTTGACCGAGTAGGGTCAATTTGTGCTGTTACGCAAAGGATCCCCATGCTTACCTGTTTTGGGGTTTCCACTGGCCTTGTGGGTGCGTGGGCACGCAGGGCGGACGGTCATGGCCCCTTGCACATGAAGGGGGCCAGTGTGGCCCCACACTGCCTTCTCACGGCAGGTAAAGCCGTGTGGCAAAGTCAGACCTGGCCAGACGCCGAGCACTCGGCCCCGGAAGGGCCTTGTTCCGTTAAACCCCCAGACAGAATGGATGATACTTTATCTTTTTAGGGGCGAAGGCGCACGTGTGCCTTTAAAACCTGTGGCTCGATGCATCACTTGATTTTTTTTTTCTGTTTTCTTTTTTTCTTTTTTTTTTTTCTTTTTTTTTTTTTGTGGCTGCATGCCAAAGTGCTGTAGGAAAAATAAAAGCAGGAGAACCCCACAAAGGACCAAGCTGGAACTTTATACAACTTTTCTATAAATTATAACAATAAAACGAATACTGCTGATAATACTACTAAATAATAATCATAATAAATGCCTTGATCAGTTTTACGAAAGCATTTGGACCTTGCGGGACAGAGGAGGAAATGAAACTGGATGTTGGCAGCTCTGGGATTGATAAGAACCTCTTTGGCCGACGTAATAAAGACAGAACCTTCCAGAGTGAAGGGAACGCTGGTGTTATAATGAAATCTCCACCGCTGTCACTGTTTTCGCTCTGCTATAGTGGCAAACCAGCCACCACCCTGGTCATCAAGAACATCCTTGAAATTAATTTCCTGGCAAATGAAGTGATGCTCTCCGCGACTTAGATGTGGGCTGCCTGGCCCATATTAAACCGAGCCAGGCATGGGGAGGGGTGGTGATGATTTCAGGGTCAAACGTTGCAACATCTGGTACCTCCATAGAGCCAGCGTCGGCTCAGACACCTCCGTTTGGGCGGGAGGGGCAGGAAACCCCTGGCTGCCATTCTGTGCATCGGAGTGCTTGGTTTCTTTCCCCCCCTGCTTCTCAGGGAAGAATGCCCGAGTGAGGACAGGGAGCTGCACAACTTCTACCACCCTGTGGTAACTTCATGCCATGACATACACTCCCCAGATGGGCCTTCGTTGCCATTCTTGTGAGAAGCGGCACCCTGGGTGCCTGGGCACCCCATTTCATCCTGCGGTCCACGGGGGCACCTTTAGCGGAGCCTTGGAGGTCAAGGGCAGCACGTCTTTGCAAATTTTGAAAGCTCTCAGAATCACCAACACTGGCTCTCCGTGGTAGAGGAACGGCCACGAGACGGAACCAGAACCGGCTTCAGCCAGAACCAATGGCCGTGTCCCACGTCTAACACTCTCTCAGGAGCCGGGCATCCAGAAAGGAAAGCGGTCTGCCCACCGAAGCTGCTGAAAGCGCGCTCGGCTTTCGCATTTTCTCCCAGCCTGTACATCTCCCAAATGTTCCTTTTCCACAGCGTGCCCCCACCCCCAATTTTATATGTAGCAGATGGCCTTCAAACAAATCAAGGACAGAAGCTGCAAAAGCCTTAAAGAAAAAAGACAGTGAAACTCATATATTTCTTCAAACGATAAGATGAAGTACAGATGTTTGCTGAAGGGTGATGCTGCCGCCTATAACTTAAGACTCAACTTAAAAGAAGATTCCACTTGTGTTTAGCGTTGGACAAGCCCGGTAGCTGTCAGGGTGTGATTTATGGAGGTTGTTTGTGAGATTTGATGTCACCGGGGACATGGCAATTAAAACGCTCTGCCGTTGGGCCCACCAAGCGGCCGTCTCTGTGGACCCAGGCCCGGAGGACTGGTGGGTAGGCCCGAGGATGGGTGCGGCCATCCCTGGGGTACCCTCTCGCTCCTGAGCCTCCCTCCCTCCCCTTCTGCAGAGTTCTTGGTCCTCTTGGACAAAGTCCCGTTCTTACCTGACACCTGGAGTCAGATGAGTCTCAAAAGAAGCTTGACGAAGTCACTGAAAGAGAACCAGTGGTCTATGGCAGGATAGAGTGGCATGTAGGAGAGCTGCTTGCTAGGCTCGGTTTGTAAAGAAGGCACACGTGTTTAAAAATGCACAGAAAGCATATATTGGAAAGGCCAGGGGAGGCCTGTAATGAACACAACGCGAAGGATCTGTGTTTCTATTAAAAGCTGCCTTTTCCAGGACTTGTTGTAACTTGGACATAAATGTTTATTACGAACTGAAACCGAAGGTACGAGCGAGGCCTTAGCTGGATGCTGTGTCCCCTCAGGTCCCTTGGCTTTCTAAGCAGAGATTCTTAATAATGCAAAGAGAGCGAGGGGTTTTGGAGGCACACGACCACTCCAGGCATCAGCCGCCGTCTGCATCCATGCGGAGGCCGACACCGACGCCCATCACACATGTGCCCCGGGCCCTGCGGCAGCGGCTCGGCCCTGGGTTGATGGCAGAGGCCGCAGAGCCCTGGGTAGCAGCAGCGGGAGGAAGCCCCAGCCCGCCTGTGGCCTCTGGAACAGAAATGTGGGGAGCCTTTGAAGTTCCCACAACTCAGGTGGAAGCCCCTCCGAGCGGCCCTGAGAGGAAGTCATTCGTTTTCACACAAAGGAGAACATTCCTCAGGACCCTGGTGTTTCCACTCAAACAAACCTTTGCAAAGTTGTTCTCCAGAGGATCAAGGACCAGCTGTTCTCCATCTCCGTGAGGTGGTGGAGAGAGGAGCTGGGCTGGCCAGACTACAGCATGAGAGACGCCAGCTAGACAGGAGGAAGCACCGTCAGGCAGGCCCGCTCCTTGGCGCGATAACCGGGAAGCTGGCACGTGGTTTGGCACTGGGAGGGAGGAGGATGCCCGGCTTGAGCGTTTCAAGATCTGTTCTGTGTCCATGAAGAAGAGAGCAGCCCATGGCCTTTTTTACCTGCCACTGAGTTCACTAGGGGGCATGCCGCACACAGGACCCACAGACTGAAATCTGCTGACGGCCCTTGGGCGTACCTCAACTCACACCCAGAAGCTTCCATGGAGATGAGAATGCTGCTTATTTTTAAAAAGACCTCCAATGACTTGGTAGTGGACATTCGTCTTTTTTTTTTTTTCTATTTTTTTGATCACGCCACCTCTTCCTCTCGTTTCTTGTGTGGAAGTCGCATCCTGTGAATCAGAGCTGGAGGCAGAAACTTCCTCTCATTTCGGAGGCTGAGAAGTCAAAGCCTTGCCTTCTCTGCTCCCTTTGCAGGCTGGACCGCCGGTCTCCTGCCGTGGACGAAGCATGTCTCGGCTCTGTGCTGGTTCACCCCACCAAAGGTAAGCTGCAGGAGGCACGTGCATTGTGCAGTTTGACCTGTTAACCACCTCTGCGCAGACAGACCAAGTAATAATGTCCTGAACAAATCCCGCGGGGCAGGGGGCTCTGGTGGAGGGAGGCAGGGCCTGTGCTCTTTTATGAAACCGTGGAGTCTCGTGTCGCAGGGCCGTAGGCTTCACAGTCAGAGCCAGATTCGGATCCTGACTGAGTGAACTTGGGCAAGACTCTCATTTTTCTGAGCCTTGCTTTCCTAACCCTCAAGACACAGGTCCTTATAGGATCGTTGTAAGGATCCCGCGAGGCTCAGGGCTTGGCACATAGTAGGTGCTCAAAGATGGTAAGCTTTCTGCCATCAGAGGGAAATCCTTAGGAAAGAGCAGACGTGGATTAAGGCTTGTGGGGAACATATTACTATACTGGGCTGTTACAGCATAGCCACTACAAAAGACCCTCAAATGGAAAATGTAAATGTCTCAAGTAGCAGATTCCTCCCTAGTTATCTATTTGCTGGACCTGATGGGGAAGCTGGAATGACAGGGTATGCTTTCTTTTCCATTCATGCCCCTACCCCAGATCATTCCCTTCCCTTCCCCGTCCTGTGCTCTGGGGCCACGGAGACTGACCTGCATGCAATGCGTCTCCTGGGCTTCCAGTCCTCTGGTTTCTGCCTGGGTTTGGCCGATTCCAGCCTGCCTCCAGCTCCCACCAGATTCCGAGAACACCATTCCATTGAGGCCAAGGTTTCTCGCCATTGCTAATCTCTAGGGCTTTGCTTTCCCATGGTGCTTCTTTAAGCCATATCCCTATTTCTGTAAATGGTCCCTTTATTAAATTCCCTTTGCAATCTCATCTGAATGTGCTTTTTCTTTCCTGCCAAGAGACTGAAAAGGAGCGTGACTGGACACAGGCAGAGTCAATCTAGGAAGACTTCTTGAAGGAGGGTGTCTCTTCCCCAGATTTTTGGAGGAGAACCACAGTAACTTGATAAGGACATCGAATAGAAGGCTGATGTTCCCGTGAGGGAGGTGGGAGTCAACGAAGACTTAGGAGTTGGACTCTGCATGGACTCTTCATGGACAATGGCGAAGGTCCTTATCAACAGGACATCCCTGCACACTCAGAAAGGGAGAGAATCATGACGCTAAAACTAGAAAACTGTGTCATTTACTTATTGTCTACTGTGTGACAAGCACTCACAACTATGCGATAGGTCTTATTATCATTTTATGGATGAGAAATGGGAGCTCAGAGAGGGTAAGTAACTTGCCCAAGGTAACAGTACATAGTGGATGGAGTTGGAATTCATAAAGCGTGGAATTCATAAAGCCCAGGCAAGGCTGTGCAACGGTCCCTGCTCTGCCTGGGACTGAGGGGTTCCTGAGACATGGAACTCTCAATGCTGGTTTTTTGTTAATGGCAGGATCTGTTGGGTGGTTGTGGAGATAGTGAAAGTGGATACTAATAATCATGCCTATAATAAATAAAGTTAATTTCCTTGCCTCAAAGGACCCCCTAGAGTTGATTGGTAAAAGTGGAAGCACGAAGGGAGAGAAGGAAGGGAGGAAGGAAGGAAGGAAGGAAGGAAGGGAGGAAGGAAGGAAGGGAGGAAGGAAGGAAGGGAGGAAGGAAGGGAGGAAGGAAGGAAGGGAGGAAGGAAGGAAGGGAGGGAGGAAGGAAGGAAGGAAGGAAGGAAGGAAGGAAGGAAGGAAGGGAGGAAGGAAGGGAGGAAGGAAGGAAGGGAGGAAGGAAGGAAGGGAGGGAGGAAGGGAGGGAGGGAGGGAGGGAGGGAGGGAGGGAGGAAGGAAGGAAGGAAGGAAGGAAGGAAGGGAGGAAGGAAGGAAGGAAGGAAGGGAGGAAGGAAGGAAGGAGAGGAAAGGAAGGAAGTAACTATTAGCTCAGAACATTCCACATAGCAGCAGAGAGGTGGTGCCATCAGTCCAAACAGCAAACAACAACATTTCTGTTTGTTTCAGGACTGCGATAGCATTTTTCCCTCCGACAGACTTTCCTTTGCCATTCTTTTTTGGTTCTAATTAATAATAAATGGAGGGTGTGTTCTTTAAGCACAGGGAACCAGAGAAGAGAAAAGGCGGTGTCCAGATTCGGGGAGTATCAAGAGGTAAGCCTCATGACAAGGCAGAGCATAGCCTTAGGGGTCTTTGGAGGTACGAACACTGTCACCCAGTTGACCGGCTGTTAACCCGAATCGGCAGGCGAGTGTGTGACAGGTGATGTTGTCTGTGTGGCTTCAGGATCAGCCCAGGCCCAGCTGGGATTCCCTGAAATAACAACAGCAGCAAAGCTGCCATTGTGGACCTCCTGCTACCTTTGCTCCAGGTGTTTTGTAGACATTATTTTAAATGCCTAGAATAGTCCTTCAGAGCAGGTGTTATTAATCCCATTTTTGAGATGAAGAAACAGGAAGAGCAGTCTCTGGGGACCTCTTGTGTGAAACCAGCAGGTCTGGGCTCCCCAGTGACATTCCTTGGGCATCAAGTCACAAACCAGGGGACAGCTGCATGGTACCTGAGTGCCCAAGGCTCTGGCGATGGCTGGTCCCATTCAATAAACATTCATGGGGGCCTGGCATACACTGCCAGAAGGGGGTGGGTTCATGGAGTTGGCCTTGAGGAACTCGGATGGATCTTTTATGCTCCCCACCACTGTCGTGATAGCTGCCTATGTTCCTCCAACTTCACTCATTTGCACATGCTGTGTCCCCTGCAGGAGTGGTCTTCCGCCGTTTGACCATCTGGAGAGCCTCTAGCCATCCTTCAAGACTCAGTTCAAGCACCACTTCCATGGATAAGTCTTTCCTACCCCCCAGCCATAATCTGGGTGAGGTCCCCTCTTCTGGGGTCTCCTCCCATGCCATATGGATGGTGACCTCAACACTGATTGTTCTGTATATAATCATCTGGTGACTTGCCCGTCACCCTCCTTCTCACTGCCAGCCCCAGACTGTGAGCTCCTTCAGGGGAGTGATAGCAGTTCCTTTGGTTGGTGCAAGGCAGATCCTCAATGCTGTTGAATGAGTAAGGGACGGGCCAGAGCGTCTCGGGAGCTCTGGCTGGGGCACACTGGTTTCCATTGCTTCTGGGAACGGCCGGTGGGCCCTGCTCGGCATCTTTAGTTGCTTCACGCTAGATTTCCCCCACACGTGCTTCTGGGGAGTGTGCCTTGGGGACCCTCAGTGAGCTGCTTTCTCTCCTTGGGTGCGGCTCTTCACCAGTCCATGCAAGACTGGGTGCCACCTGCAGTGTGCTCTTAATTAACAGAGGGGCCACCATAATTTATATCGGAGGGTTGCCTTCTCATTTTCTCAATCTCCTAAGGTTTGATTAACGAGACCTCTAAGGACAAGGACAGATTAGATGCAAGCTTTGCTAGAGAAAGCATTTTTCACAAGACTCTTCTCTGGAGAAGGATCCGAGCTCCATAAATATGCAGCGTGCCAAGTCTGAAGGCAAGAGTTGGTTCACAAATTTCCGCTTGGTCCAAAGAGGGTCATTCGCTTGTTTAGACAGGACTTTCTGCCTGGATCCCTCCTAGCAGTTGGCATCTCTGGTTCAGGGAGGGAGGGATCAGAAGGCCGGGCTTCTATCTATGAAAAGCCTACTGCAAATATTATTCTCAATGGGGAAAAGCTGGAAGCCTTTCCCTTAAGATCAGGAACACGACAAGGATGCCCATTCTCGCCACTATTATTCAACATAGTCCTTGCAACAGCAATCAGACAACAAAAAGGGATCAAAGGTATTCAAATCGGCAAAGAAGAAGTCAAAATGTCTCTCTTCGCAGATGACATGATACTCTATATGGAAAACCCAAAAGAAGCCACTCCCAAACTATTAGAAGTTATAGAGCAATTCAGTAACGTGGCGGGATACAAAATCAATGCTCAGAAATCAGTTGCATTTCTGTACACGAATAATGAGAACGAAGAAAGAGAAATTAGGGAATCCATCCCATTTACAATAGCACCAAAAACCATACGTTACCTTGGAATTAACTTAACCAGAGACGTAAAGGACCTTTATTCTAGAAACTATAAATCACTCTTAAAAGACATTGAGGAAGACATAAAAAGATGGAAAGATATTCCATGCTCATGGATCGGAAGAATTAACATAGTTAAAATGTCCATGCTACCCAGAGCAATCTACACTTTCAATGCTATCCCGATCAAAATACCGAGAACGTTTTTCAAAGAACTGGAACAAATAGTCCTTAAATTTGTATGGAACCAGAAAAGACCCCGAATCTCCAAGGAACTGTTGAAAAGGAAAAACAAAGCTGGGGGCATCACAATGCCGGATTTCGAGCTGTACTACAAAGCTGTGATCACAAAGACAGCATGGTACTGGCACAAAAACAGACACATAGACCAATGGAACAGAATAGAGAGCCCAGAAATGGACCCTCAGCTCTTTGGGCAACTAATATTTGATAAAGCAGGAAAAAACATCCGATGGGAAAAAGACAGTTTCTTCAATAAATGGTGCTGGGAAAATTGGACAGCTACATGCAAAAGAATGAAACTTGACCACTATCTCACACCATACACAAAAATAAACTCCAAATGGATGAAAGACCTCGATGTGAGACAGGAATCCATCAAAATTCTAGAGGAGAACATAGGCAGCAACCTCTACGACATCGGCCAAAGCAACCTTTTTCATGATACATCCCCAAAGGCAAGAGAAACAAAAGATAAAATGAATTTATGGGACTTCATCAAGATTAAAAGTTTCTGCACAGCCAAGGAAACAGTCAGAAAAACTAAGAGGCAGCCCACGGAATGGGAGAAGATATTTGCAAATGACACTACAGATAAAGGACTGGTATCCAAGATCTACAAAGAACTTCTCAAACTCAATACACGAGAAACAAATAAACAAATCAAAAAATGGGCAGAAGATATGAACAGACACTTTTCCAATGAAGACATACAAATGGCTAACAGACACATGAAAAAATGTTCAAAATCATTAGCCATCAAGGAAATTCAAATCAAAACCACACTGAGATACCACCTTACGCCAGTTAGAATGGCAAAAATAGACAAGGCAAGAAACAACAATTGTTGGAGAGGATGTGGAGAAAGGGGATCCCTCCTACATTGTTGGTGGGAATGCAAGTTGGTACAGCCACTCTGGAAAACAGTGTGGAGCTCCCTTAAAAAGTTAAAAATTGAGCTACCCTATGATCCAGCCATTGCGCTACTGGGTGTTTACCCCAAAGATACAGACGTAGTGAAGAGAAGGGCCATATGCACCCCAATGTTCATAGCAGCAATGTCCACAATAGCTAAATCGTGGAAGGAGCCGAGATGCCCTGCAACAGATGACTGGATTAAGAAGTTGTGGTCCATATATACAATGGAATATTACTCAGCAATCAGAAAGAACGAGTTCTCAACATTTGCTACAACATGGACGGCACTGGAAGAGATAATGCTTAGTGAAATAAGTCAAGCAGAGAAAGACAACTATCATATGATTTCTCTCATCTATGGAACATAAGAACTAGAATGATCAGTAGGGGAAGAAAGGGATAAAGAAAGGGGGGGTAATCAGAAGCGGGAATGAAACATGAGAGACTATGGACTATGAGAAACAAACTGAGGGCTACAGAGGGAGGGGGTGGGGGAATGGGATAGACCGGTGATGGGTAGAAGGAGGGCACGTATTGCATGGTGCACTGGGTGTTATACACAACTAATGAATCATCGAGCCTTACATCGAAAACCGGGGATGTACTGTATGGTGACTAACATAATATAATAAAAAATCATTATTAAAAATAAATAAATAAATAAATAAATAAATAAATAAATAAATGAATAAATAAAACCAAAATACTAAAAAAAAAAAAAAAAAAAAAAAGCCCGGCCTCTGGAGTTCTCTACCATTTACCATGGGGGGTTCGGTGAGATCATAATCCTTCTGACGCTGGTATCTCTAAGATGGTGGTGATGGTGATGATGGTGATGGTGATGGTGATGATGATGGTGATGATGGTGATGATGGTGATGGTGATGATGGTGATGATGATGGTAGTAAGTCCTCACCAGCCTTCCTTCTAGAGCTGCCATTTGGGTGGAAAGAGCTCACACCTACTTCTCAAATGTAAACGAACACATTTTCATTTTGCTTCCGTTTTGCATTCTGAGTAAGGTCCAGGGAAACACAGTTCACAGAGATGATCATTGTTCTCTCTGGGCCACAGACACCCCCCAGGTGCTGAGTCCGCACCTTTGAGGGATGTCCCAGAGAAGGACCAAGCCCCAGCCAGGCTGAGGTGAACCACTGCACCCCCCCCGGCAAGCTGCGGGTTCGACTTCAATGACATGAGTTGTGTTAGGTGTTTGTTGGGCTTTGCCTCTCGATCAGGAACATTCCCTTGTGAAAGCACTGCTCGATTTTGGCTGGCTGATGTCGGCAGTGTAAATATGATTTAATTGATTAATAGGCATTGACTGGTAATTAAGGCATAACCTGTTAGCTGGAAAGAGCTCACAAGCATGCCCATAAGCGGGAGGGTGGCCTCGCTTCTGCGTGTTCTCCTTTGCCTGTGGACAGTGGCCCCATCGTGGGGTCCATTGCCTTCTGCCATATGGGTTATACATAAAATAAAATGCATGTATTATTATATTTCGTAGAATCCATTGACTGGACTTTCAGCCACTGAAAAATACCCTTTTTTGTCCATATGAAATGAGTCTTTAATCTCTGATCTGAAGGTCCTGTGTTGAGGAAGCCCTCTGCTGTGGTTGGTGCAGGTGCTCTCCACCAGCAGGTTTCACTCTCTATAAAATCCTGGGCTTCTACCGCATTCATCCCTCTTTGATTACCGCAAACTTTCCTCTGCTGTTAACACTCAGGAACAATGTAATAAGTAACTTCCAATTAAAGTTTTCCATATGTGGCAAAAATTGTAATGAATGAAGAAGTGAAGACCGCATAATGGAAGCCTATTAGCCAAGTGAATATACTCTTTTAAGTCAAATTTCTATAGCACTTTTGTATTATCTCCCATCAGAAGAGAACGTGCAATTACCAATTTTATCTTATCTCGGGCTTATTATTAAAGAGTAGTAAAGGAAACTTCATTCCAGGAGCCATAATGTGATTTTTGATTAATAGAGGGATTCTTATGTGACAAGAATATTTCTCCTAGGCAAAGTACGCACATGGATTTCTGCCTGAGCTGACTCGTAACTGGAGGCTGCGTCTCAGGTGGAGAGGCTTTTCAACAATGGAGCGTATGTTTCTACATGGGCTCGGATTCTTAAGGTACTCTGAAGCGTGAGAAGGGCAGGGCAAAGTTGACATTGGCTTTGCCAGAGACCGGTGTTTATTTAGTCACTTCCAATCAGTGTATCAAACCCAACACTCATTCGTGGGCAAAGGAGTGAGGTGAGAAGCCCACAGCTCGTGGTTTTTCGTCATTCCTCCCCCCGTCCCCCTTGGAAGTTCTGCTACCACCTGCCACAGTCTCTTGTGGGGTCCAGGCATGTTCCGGGCACACAACGGATATCTGAGAGGCGATGTCCCACTGCCTCCCACCTCCAACTGCACGTGGAAATGGTTTGAATTTGAGTGCCAGTCCTCCAAGCCAGCTTTTCACAGAGAACTGTTCTAGGGAAGTTATCTGGAAACTTGCCCTTGGCTCTCAGCGGCCTATATTTCTGCCAGTGACCTGGGGAGCATTTGTTAGGGGACAAGGCGCGGCTGTCCCAGTTGCCCTGCAGCAGCCCTGTTTGAGCAGAAGTCTGAGCCGTCCCCTTCACAGCGTGGGGCAGGGCCCGTCCCTCAGAGCCTGGAAGGTTCCCTTGGATCTGGCTCTGCTCTTGCCAGCTCCATGACACTGAGCAAATGCCCTCAGAGCCTGTTTCCTCAGCTGGCAGCAGGAATCCTACCTATTCAGGGACTTATCGTGAGGGTTGAGGTAGGCAGTATTTTAACACGGAGGCATCACCATAATGAACGAGGCTACCGCCTGTTGACCTAATGGCTTGTGTGCCTAATATGGCTTCATTCCTGTGGCTCTCTGTCTCTCCTTGAGGACGTTCTGCTGGTCATTGTCGTCTCCCATCCCCAGGGTAGGTATGCTCCGTGCAGGGGACCCACACCTTTGACAAGCTGCCGACAGGGGATTTAATCCTGTGGAGAAAATGGATTTTTCTATCATTTGGCAGAATAACACAGATGCCGAAGACGGCACATTTCCTTCTAGAAGTTTATTATAAAGAGAGTGATTGAGCAAGTGTGAAAGTTATAGGCATACAAATGTTCACTGAAGCACTGTCTACATGGGCCAAAATATTGGAATGCAAGAAGAATGGGAGGTGGTGTTGGTTATATCCACTGTGGGGCATCGAAACCTTCAAGTCCTACGTAGCCTAACCGAGATACCGCGGTAGAAGACGATCTAATGTCTTAGAAAGATGGTTATGACTCAGGAAGTAGACAATCAGGTTAAAAAACAAAGTATGCCATATGATTCTATTTCTGAGAAAAAAGATTAAGGAATATAAATCAACAGAATAAATGTCAGTTATTTTAGGATATTCAGGTTGTAGGTTATGTTATAACCCCCCCTCTCTCTTTTGCTTATTTCTATATGCTGATTTAAACATTAATCAACATAGACCACCTATGTAATTTTTTTTTAAAGTGAGAAAATAGTTACCTTGTAAAGTCTTTCTTTTAAATTGAGCCTCTAGAACAGTAAAGCCCCCATCAGCGGGCCAGAGCTGGGGTGTGAGGTGGGATTTTAGGGGTCCCAAGGCCCTTTCTGAATCCCTGCTTCCTCCTCCTTGATGTCCCGGCCGGTGCGCAGGTTCCCTGTGTGGGAGAGAAACACGGCTCACTGATGCTTCCGGTCACTGGCCCCTTGGTGGGGCAGAGCAGACAGGCCATCTGGCTGTCCCAGGCACTCTTGTGGTCAGGGATAATTCATGTCTGGGGCCAGATATGATGGGAAGGGAAGAGCAGACAGAAAATGTGAGAAGAACATTCTGGAAGGAGGGGGAGGAGGGCAAGGAGAGTCTCAGAGCCTGAGGGGTGGGGCTCCTGGACAGCTGGCTACCTTCCAGCCTTGCCACACAATTTAGTGCCTTCCAGAACCAGAAGATGCCTGGGTCACCAAGAGGAAGGGGCCAGAAGGATTGCACACAGCGGGGACTGGCTCAGCCAGGCCCGGCTCATGCCCTGGGGGCGCCACCCAGTGCCCACTGTGGACGGGTGCTTGGAAGGAGGAGGGATAAATACAGCTGTCTCCAAGGGGCAGAGGTAATTGGCTTCTTCCTCAGGAGCATTTCCTTTTTAAGGCAGAATGCTATAACTGGCAGGCCGCAAACACCGGCGTGTGAAGGTAAAGCCACCAAAAGGAGGGCATTTTGGTCCCTGGCGCTTGGGCCTTTTCATTAACCCCCTGGGCTGTGGTTTGGCCAGGCCTGACTTCCTCAAACCCAGCTGAACACAGACCAGGACGCTGCCCTGCCTCAAACCCACCTGTAGCTCCCCATAGCCTGTGGGGTAGGGCCTGAGCTCTTTGTGGTAACCGGGCCCCAGCTGACCTCTCCGGTCCAGCCCCACCCCCTCCGAGCATACGCCTCCTCCCGCTTCTAGGAATTTAGCTCGGTCCATTCACAGTGTGTTTTGATAATGCTGAGGCTTTAGGCACATGCTGTGCCCTTGGCCTGGAAACCCCTCCTCCTTCTCCATACACTGAGCTCTTGTTCGGCTTTCAAGAACCACATGGAATTTTCTATCAAGAAGCCTTCCCTGATTCACTCCATCCCATGGAAGCCATTCCCATGTCTTTTCTTTTCTTTTCTTTTCTTTTCTTTTCTTTTCTTTTCTTTTCTTTTCTTTTCTTTTCTTTTCTTTAAGATTTTATTTATTTATTTGAGAGAGAGAGAGCACAAGCAGGGGGGTGAGGGAGAGGGAGAAGCAGGCTCCTCACTGAACAGGGAGCCCAATGCGGGGCTTGATCCCAGCACCCTGGGATCATGACCTGAGCCTAAGGCAGACGCTTAACCGGCTGAGCCACCCAGGCGCCCCCATTCCCATGTGTTTCTCAAACACTTAGGTCATTAGCCACACGAAGGAAAAGCTGAAGGAATAAATGTGTTGACATATTTTTTCCTTTGAGATTCCAGGCTGTGTATGAACTCTGAATACAAACCTCAGCCCTGCAAATTACTTTTTTTAATAACAATGTTTTTACTTTATTTTCATATAAGTGATAGAGTCACCTGGTTCAAAAGTATAATATGAACATATGCTAATCCAATATGATATTCAGCAGAAAGTCAACCCCTAGACCTACCCGTCCAGTTCTCACCCGGACAGAGAAGCAATGTTACCAATTTCTTGTCAATCCTTCTAGACACATGAGAGCAAACACACACACACCACACTGACATTTCCCCAGGTCTTAAGCAAATGGAGCCATGCTGTATGCCCTCCCCTGCACTTTGCTTTTTCCACTCCACACAGTAGATGGGTTCATGTCAGTCCATAAAGAAGGTTGGCTTTTTTTGTTTTTTGTTTTCTTCATTTTTTCTTATTGTTTCTAGGATTCATTTGAATCCCTGTGTCATACTTTCCTTAACTTGTCCTCCCCTGCTGGGCATTTAGGTGGTTTCCAGTCTCTCACTCTTACAAAGTGCACTGCAATACATGGTCTTCTATGGAGTCATTTCTCAGAACTACCTGCGTCTGAGTATATTCATAGGATAAATTCAGAAGTGGAATTGTTGGGTCAAAATCCAGAGCACTTTGTGGGGTGCTCTTTTAATTTAGATAGGTTAATTTAGATAGTTTCTAATTCTTTAGTTTAGATAGCTATTGCCGCATCACCCTGCGGGAGAGCTGTGTGAATTTACACTCCCCACAGCAATACTTCATGTGGCCAATGAATGTCCATTTCGGAGCACACTGTTAGGAGCAACCCAGAACGCATCCACAGGCGACTTTCTGCAAAGGGTGCCAGTTTGAAAACCCAGTTCCATTTTCTGTTGAAACTTGGAGTTTTGGTCAATGGTTTCAGCCTCAACATCTCTACCTTTAGGAAACCGCCGTTCCTCCTGGGTGGAGCTCCTCCAAGTTCACTCCTTGCTGTTACTCTCTTCCTTCCCACCAAGGGCGGGCATGTGGCCGGTCTTGGCCACAGAGATTATTGATTTAGGGCTGATGTGTGAGCCAAGCTGGACCAACCAGAGACGTTCCCAGGATTGCTATAGGGACCATCACTAGATCAATCACCCTTGCACTACAGGGATCACGAGCAATCAGGACCACGTGGGTTTGGGGCCTCTGGGGGCCAGGGAGGCACTACATGGAGAAAGCCTCTCTGCAAAGGACTACAAGCCAAGGACGACAGAGCTGAGTGGTGGGGAGAAAGCCTGAGGCCTGGTCCTATCTTTGGTGCTCCTAGATCCAGCACTGCCTGAAGCTGGCCTTCTGGGTTATATAACCTAATACATTTCCTTTGGGGCTTACTTTCTGTCATTTGCAATGGAAGGTATTCTGATTAATACAATGCTTTACATGCATGATTTCATTTAATTCTGATAACAGCCTTGTGAAACAGGATTTTCTTCTTCCATTTTAGGGATGAGGGTCTTGACATTCAGTGAATCTAAGAAATTGTCCAAAGCTCACAGAACACACAAATAACAGAAATGGATTTGAATTCAGTTTGTCCAGCTCCAATATATGTGCTAAAATTTTTCTGTACTTACTTCAATAGTACTGACTAGTTTGGTCTATGTGTTCATTCATTCATTCATTCATTCATTCGACAGAGAGAGAGAGCACAAGCAGGGGGAGCGGCAGGCAGAGGGAGAAGGAGAAGCAGGCTCCCCAGTGAGCAGGGAGCCCAATGCGGGACTCGATCCCAGGACCCTAAGATCATGACCTGAGCTGAAGACAGACACTTAACCGACTGAGCCACCCAGGTGCCAGGGCTAATGTGTTCTTTTCGATCCCTTCACGTTTTGACTTCTGTTCATGCCCGTGTATCCAAGCTACGCCTTTGGAACTGCAGCAAGGAGAAGGCTCCAGAAGCCTGCCTACTGGAGTTCACACTTGCTTCTGGGAGGCCAGCTGGGAAGGTGAGGCAGGAGAGGATGCCCAACGGCTCCTTTTGAGGGAGGGGCAGACGAACATGCAGCTGAACAGGGAGCTGTCGAGGAGCCTGTTCTGGTAGTGGTCAACCCTGGACCCAAGCCCTTCCCCTGGCACTACAGTGGAGTCACCCTGAAACCCACGGCATGCCAAAGGGCCTTCCGCCGGCTGGCTCTGTGCCAGTCACAGAGGAGACAGATGGGCAGGCCTGTGTGGCCCCTGCCGTGTGTTTTAAAATAAAGTATATTAATAGAAAATTTGCGGTACAGTAAGGTGAACAGGCGCAGGAGATGACTGCCATTGAAGATTGTTACCCACGGTTTCCAAGAGAAGGGGGCACTCAGGGAAGCATCAATGCTGGTCAGGGGGCAGAGGGACCAAGGGGAAAACGTGTGCAAGAGCCTTTCCTGTGATTTCCCCGGGAAGGAACAGGCGAGGCGGGATTAACGGAATTAGGATTGGCTAGTTGAAATAATCTCAGTGGGCTCTGGGGTGTAGGGACTGTCCCTAGTTGCTGGGAACCTGGCCCTGGGGTATTTAGGGCAGCAAGCCGTGGATCAGAGCGTGAGAGACTCTCGAGGTGGTGTTTGGGGTGTGGGCTCTGAATTGGTTGATTCCTATTTGGAATGGGTGAGTCCTTGACTATCGCTAGAAATTGGTTAACCCTGGGAGGGGCAGTCACTGCAAAGGTGGCAAGACCCCTGACGTCACCAGAATACAGAAAAGAAAAGCCATGGTCAATACTCAGTGTGACTAGGAATTGGGGCTGTCGATAGGGGTTTGGTCAGCCAACCAACAGTGTCCACTTAGTATATACCATCCAACACGTGTACCTTTCTGAGGAAATAATTGGGCAAATGGCAAAGACCTTTATCAGGATGATGTTTACAATAGAAAATGAAAAAAAAAACCCTAACTGTACAACAATTAGTATCCGGCTAAATAGTTTCTCACTCATTCCACACAATGAATCACCTGCGTGGTAATCGAGAGTATCCATGTAGAGACATATTGTCTGATGTCAACACACGATGAGAATATGCTATTGAGCAAAAGCATGAGTTACAATCAATAAATATGTGTAATCCTACTCTTCTTAAAAAGGCATATCATTAAATGTTCACTTATATTTACAGAGTATTTCTACTTCTTTGGAAAAAGATCGGAAGGAAATGTACCAAATTGTTAACAATGGCAGTGTCTCAGGAATGGGATTGCTGGTGATGAAAACGCATCTTTTTCTTTTTTTCCATCTGTGTTTCTGTGTATTACATAATGGGTGTTTATTACTTGTGTAATGAGTGATGGAAGTTTGTAATAAAGATACATAAAATATCATCGCTGTTTGCCCGTGACTCTGTGGAGGTCACTCCCCCGGTTATGAAACATTCACTTGCAGATTTCATCGAATGAAAACAGTTCCACACGGGGAAGAAGTAGCAGCAGTGTGAATACAGGCAGTCCCTCATTTGTCCCTGGGACAATGTGGACGCGTGGAGCACCTCTTCATGGTCCTTTAGGTGCAGTTCTTGTTTGCTCCTTCTATCATGTTCTAGCCATGACCGGGAAACCACCATCCAAACCAAGGCTGGAAATTCATCTGATGCTCACAGAGGGAGGACGGCAGATTCAGTGCAAACTTTTTGCTTCCTTAGGTTTGAAGTAAAAGTGAACAGCGAGGTTGCCAGAGCTGGTAACAATCGAGAGAAATTTATCCTCAGGCATTTCTATTGGATCGAACCATATGGAACTGCCAATAAAATGACAATTTCTATAAGTTAGGCAAGGCCTTTCTGAACTAGATGATGAAGGAAGCCAGAGAACATCTGTTGGGGGCATTTGCATAATATTTTATTTGAAGTTGTTTCATGCAAATCAAAAACTATACTAAAAATCCTGGAGTGGAAGAGCTCTATGGTCCTTTTTAAGTAAAAAGTATTGCCCTCTGGGGTGTGTGGGTGGCTCAGTTGTTAAGTGTCTGCCTTTGGCTCAGGTCACGATCCCAGGGTCCTGGGATCGAGCCCCGCATTGGGCTCCCTGCTCAGCGGGAAGCCTGCTTCTCCCTCTGCCTGCTTCTCCCCTGGCTTGTGTTCCCTCTCTCTCTGTCTCTCTCTGTCAAAAAAAAAAAGAAAAAAAAATATATATTGCCCTCTCCTTCCCCATCCCTCCTAACTCACGCCCTGGCAGCCCATTCACCATTCATATCAGTCCCAAAGAAGATGTGTAAATCCCAGCTAACCTTCCCAGAAATGGCTAAAGGTCTTGCCCACCTGCCTCATCTCTGGAGCTCAACCATTGGCTCCCTGACTTCAGTTTTGACCCTTGCCTCAGACTTCCCAAATTAGTTATCTATCTACATTTCTCTTGGACATCGGGACCAAACTCTCCCTTTTTATAAACTGGATTCAGCCACTCCTATGGTCTAAAGTATGTGGAGCAAGACTGGAATACAAACTCTGTTCCAATATGGCCCCATGGAAAGCCAACCCAGTGGCTACCTGGTGATTCAGTGACCTGGCGGGGAGGCACATGCAGACAGATTCATGGTGCTGGGGCTCTCTGGGAGCTGCACATGCAGACAGATTCATGGTGCTGGGGCTCTCTGGGAGCTGCTATGCAGTCACAGGCCAGCTGGGGCTCAGTGTACATGCTTATGAGGTCCCTAGAGGCTGGGGGTTGGAGGGAGTTTCACACATGGTGGGAGGTCCTGACAGACATCATTTTCATCATCATCACCATCACCATCACCATGATCAAAGCTTCTTGGAGGAGGGACATTGGGGGCTGTCCAAATCTAGAAGGAGGCAACAGACAAAGCTTGGAGGAGCACGATGTGAGGGAGCCCCAGGGTGGAAGCCTACAGCTTACCCACGGATGCAATCATCAACCAAGCGACGTGTTGGTGTACAAAGGAGCCTCCATCGTAAGCAAGTTCAAAGGCTGAGGAGGAAGCACCTGCCACTTGCCTCAACTCAAAGAACCTACTGGGAGAGGAAGAGAGTGAAAGAACACAGAGGATGGGGGTGGCCAGCGGGTGTGACAGGCCAAAACAGAAGGGCCAAGGGTGTGACGGAGAAGAGAATGTGAATCTCAGACAGAAGGAAGATTGTTGGGGTGGGAGGGGGAGGGGCGATGCTAGGAAGGAGGGATGAGATTGGGGAAGGGCGAGCCTTGCCCGGTGGATTTTCAAAGGCACCTGCCGAGGTTGGCGACTCTCTGCCTTGCATGCTCAGCAGGACCCACCATGGACGATCCTGCCGCCTCTTGGAAAGCCCCACGGGAAAAGCTGTGCTGTGATTAAGATCTTTTAATTAAGGAAGCCGTTTGCACAGGAAGCAACAAGAGGCTGATGGAGAGTTTGCTTAAATTGGATTTTTTTTGGTTAACTGGAAAAATAGTAAGAGGACCTCGTCTCTGTATAAGTAAGAGGGATGTGTCATTTTGAAGGTGCCGGCTAGCGATCTGTGAATGAATTCATTGGCTCGTATTGTAACCACTGGAAAATAAACATTTGTTGAATGCTTCCTCTGTGCCAGGCGTTGTGCTAGCGGCTTTCTGTGAACTCTGTCCCTTACCCCACGCGGCCACCCCACGAGGCTCATGCACTCCCTTTCCTGCACCTCTTTGTGTGGAAGACGCCTCCTCTTCCCTTGAGGATAAAGCTAATCACGAGAGGGGAGGCAGGACGGGGGTCATTCTGAGCCCTAGTTTCCTCCTTTCTTACGGTTTCTGGGGCTTTCTCTTTTTGTTTCAAGGCCCCTGGCCACGTCCTTTCTGACCACACCCATCTGTCTCAGGCTCCCTTCTTTCCTGCCTCGACTGTCCCCAGGGACACACTGCAGAATGCCCTGAGGACTTCAGCAGCTGACTTCCAGGTCCTGAACCCAGGCAGGCAACAAGGCGCTCATGCAGGTCACCTGTCTGACCCTTCCTTCAATGGCCCTGCAGCCCTGGACTTGATGACACAGCAGACAGTCCCCGGGCACTGGAGCTGACCTTGAGTCAAAGCTCCTGCCTCCCCCACGGAACCACTGCTGCTGGCTCATTTCTGGGACTGAATTTCTCTTGGTTCTGAGTGGTACAGTAACCTTGTTTTTGGCCTGAGTCACCCAATAGCATCCAGGATTGACTGAAGGACATGTTTGAGCTCTATACTCTTTGGATAAGACCCTCCTTGCCAGGCCTGTCCCGAGAGCCAGTTTCCTGACCTCTGTCCCTCTCTGGTCTGCGGTCAGAAGCCAGGTCCCAGCCCCAAGCCCCATTCCAGTGTCCAGTGTGTGGCCCAGCATCTCTTTCTTTGGGGGAAAACTCCTTCTACGGTTCCACAATATTCCTGCTCAGTTCATAGGCTTTGGATTGGGGAGACTACAGCTGCCACTCAGGCCAGCCAGAGGACTCCACCTTGTTGGCCCCAGTGATTGGTGCCAGAAGGGCATGTGACCCACGCCAGGCCAGAGTCCTCAGGGCTTTCTGACCGTCCTAGCAGGAATGGTAGGGCACATCCCTCTAGGGCCAAGAGAGCCTGCAGCAGCGCAGAGCCCTCCTGAGGGGGAAGCAAGGCCAGCGAAGTGGCTCTGAGAGAGGCCATGGCCTGGAGACCCTGTTTCAATTGCCCTGGATCCCACTGTACCTGAAGGAAGCTTACCTCTTGGATTTTTCAGCTTTGGGAGCCATACATTTTGTTTTGTTCTTCTCTAATGAGTCTAAATTTATGTTTTGACACTTGTCATTGAAAGAGTCCCTCCTATCACACTTCTTTTCCTTGATATGATCTTCATTTCTAAACCTAGCTTCAGGTTCTGGCAGAAGACACAGGAGAGCAGGTGTGGAGCGAGTCTGCGATTTGCCCTGGTAGCTACTCCTGGCTTTTGTTTGCTTGTTTTTTGCTTGAAATGGCTTTATTTTGCTTTTACACCCTAATAGTAGGTTGGCTATGGATGGAATTAAAAAAAAACAAACTGATTTTTTAAGAAAAATTTCAAACACATGTAAAAATAGAATAACATAATAAACTCTCCCTTACCCATGGGTCTTTTAAAGTATTTCTAGCAGCATAGAATTCTAGAATTTGTTTGAGAAATATCGACTGGGCTCTTGCGTGGCGGGGGATGGGGGTGCTGTTCTAGGCCCTGGAGGCCCGGCAGTGACGAGCCCCAGTGTTTCCTCTGCTGGAGCTTGGACATCGGTGGGGAGTGTGGCCACAGCAAGTTCACAAATGCACACACACGGTCATTTCAGAGAACAGGAAATGGTGGGAAGAGGGTAAGTCAGGGCCCGGAGTGAATGGTGAAGGAAAGCTTTCAAGAAAGGCTATCGGAACTGATGTCTGAATGATGAGCTGGAGTCCCTGCCGTGATGACCTGTAGGAAGGTTCTTGGCAGTTTGAGCCGTGTGTCCAAAATACCAGATGAGAAAGGAGGCTTGCAACTGAGGAGGACTGATAGGTATTGGCCTAAGCAGTAGGAGCATAATGTGGCTACCAACCAGGAGCCAGGACTACAATATTGGGCCAAGGCTGCTGTGTTTGGTGGTATAGGTTGTGCACTGCACAATTCTAAGGAGAGCCATTCACACACACCAGGGGTTGGCTGACATTTTCTGTAAAGGGCCAGATTGTAAATATCTCTGCCTTGTGGGCCAGATGGTCTCTGTCACAAGTACTCAATTCTGCCATTGTAACACCAAAGCAACCACAGACAATATATAAATGAATGGGCATGGCTATGTTCCAATAAAATGTTATAGACACTGAATTGCAACTTCAAAATTAAAATGAAAATAATTAAGATGAATCTTTTGATTTTTCCCCCCAACATATAAAAATGTAAAACCCACTCTTCGCTTGTGGGCTGTATGGCAGACAGCAGACTGCATTTGGGCCATGGGTTAGAATCTGCTGACATAAACCTCATAGGCAGTGGCCTGGTCATCTGAACGTCCCTGCGTCCTTCACTCTCTGTGGTCTCACTGTTACTCCCGCCGGGAAGCTCTGCTGTCTCCCACGTCCTGCGCCCACCGGGCAGCAGGTGCAAACCAGGCATGGGAGCTACAGAGATGAGAGAGATGCTTTCCTTGCTTGAAGGAGGCTCCCAGATGGTTCAAGCCTCCAGGATGAAGCAGAGCCCTGCTGGGCGTGAACACACTAGGTGGCCCTGCCCAACCATGCTTCCCCCTCCTCCCACTTCCTCCCCAAAACTCTTGGAGTTTTTCCTGTCTGCTTGGCACTTATTTCCACACTATGCCTTTAGCTGGTTGTGAGTATGCCTCGCTTTCCTCCTGGAGCGGGCTGGTCGTGCTTTTGGAGCAGGAGCCCTGGTAGATTCCCAGCTGGCCCTCGCTGAGTGTGCTGCTGGTCTGTACATGTTGAATTGGTTTAAAAGAGCCTGATCCTATCTGGAAGGGTTGGCCTCCTGTGATGGGTGGGGTTCGGGAAGCAGGAGGAGAGGGGGTGGGGAGTTGGGAGAGGGGTGTGCCCAGCTACTCAGGCTGGATTTAATTGGGATTAATTAGTGCTAATTCTCCTGTCTCATTTGCCTGCACTGGGCTGCCCCGTAAATGGATTTTATAATGTTCTAATGATGAAAGGATGGCCATTTATAGAAATAAGCACCCAGCTACTCTGCTGTCTCCTTCCCGGCTCCCTCTGCAGTTACGTCTCAGTGACCTCTACAGGCTTCCGTCTCTCGGTGACTTCTCACCCATGGCCTTGTCACCCTTCATTCAGTAGTTTCTATTGGAGCTGGGAAAAATAAAAATACCACCCTAAGCTAAGCCCACCATCACCCGTTGCTTGGATGATTGCAGGAGTTTGCTAACTGGTCTCCTTGCTTGGGTTCAGAATATACTCTCAACTTGGGAGTCACTCTGATCCTGTTACCAAATCCATGCCGCCTATCCCTGTGGGGGCCCCTTTCCCAACTGTAATAAAAGTGCCTTTTCTCATGATGACTCAAAAGACCTCATGGCAGGGGTTCTTCAGCTTTATTGTGCCCTGGAACTCTCTGGAAATACAGTGAAGCCCTAGATCCCATCTCAGGATGTTTTGAAACACATGAAATAAAATTCACAGAATTTCAAAGGAAACCAATTGTCTTAGTCTGCTCAGACTGCTGTAAAAGAAATTCCATAGATGGAGAGGTTTGAATTCCCAAAATTTGTTTTCTCACAGTTTTGGTCACTGGACGAACGTTCTGTTGAAGGCTCTCTTCCTGGATTTCAGATTTTGTGTGTTCTCCCATGGTCTTCCCTTGGTGCATGGCCATGGAGAGAGAGAGAGGTGGGGGGGGGGGGAGAGAGGTGGGGGAGGAGAGAAATCTTTCCTTTTGTCTTCTTCTAGAGGCCCTAATTCCAACCTGAGGACCCCACCCTCATGACCTAATCACCTCTCGAAGGTCTCATCTCCAAATACCACCACAGTGGGGGTTAGGGTTCAACATAGGGATTTTAGGAGGACACAAACATTCAGTCCGTAGTGCCACTTAGATCAGGACATAGTTATCAAGCTACTAGAAAACAAAATTGAGATATAGTAATTGATGCACTTCTTTATAATGCCGTATACAGTAAATATAGTTTAAACATATCAACAAGTCAAAGCTTATTTTTGAAAGACCTATTAGGGTGAAGGTTATAGTGGCTTAGCTTAAATGAGAACATTCAACCATGGGGTCGTCTTTGGTGAGACAATACGCATGGAATGTTGGATATGAAAGTGCCGTTATGATTCTTTTCTCAGCCTAGTTCATGGATACACTGAATGCTCTCCATGGACCCTGCCCGATATGATGTAACCCTCTAGTCTTAACCTCTCAGACCTCATTCCTCTCCTGCTCTTCTCTAGCCACAATGGCCTTGTCATTGTTTCTCCAACACTCTGGTCCATTTCTGCCCCAGGACCTTTGAGCCTGCCATTGTCGCTACCTGGACTGGGTTTTTTTTTTGCCAATATCTATATGGCTCTTTCCCTCACTTATTGCAGATCTTTTCTCCAATACCAACTTATCAACAAGTCCTTCTTCGAATATTTCAACCAACACTGTGCTCCCCATTTGCCTTCTGTACTTTATTTTTCATATTTCCCACTAATCTGCTCCATATTTTCCTAACCACCGCCTCTATTTTCTGTGTCCCCCAAATGGAACATAAGACCCATGTGGGTGGTGATGAATCCGTTTTGTTCACTGCTGTGTCCCCAGTGCTGGGCATAGGGCAGGCACTCAATAAGAATTTACTGATCGGATGCACAAACCAGCATTGCTCACATCCTGAGCAAAACACAGTCAGAGTGGCAAGTCTGCCTATTAATTTTCTACCGAATTTTGATACAGAGAATCCCATTTTCTCTTTGGTCTTCACTGTTACGTTGGAAACGTGCTCCTAAGTGCTAATAAAACCAGCTTTAAGAATTCAGTGGATTTAGGGGAAAACACCTATTTAAAGGAAGGAAAGGAAGGAAAAATAAATTAAGATGAAAACAGAGAGGGAGACAAACCAGAAGAGACTCTTATTCACAGGAAACAAACTGAGGGTTGCTGGAGAGGAGGGGTCGTGGGGGGATGGGGTAACTGGATGATGGACATTAAGGAGGGCACGTGATGTAATGAGCACTGGGTGTTATTACAACTGATGGATCACTAAATTCTACCTCTGAAACTAATAATACTCTATATGTTAGTTAAATTAAATTTAAATAAAAAAATTTAAAAATAAAGGTAAAATTTGACTATCGAGATGCTATGTGAGGGGCAGGGGTGGCAAAGGGGGCTAATCCTAGTCCACCTACCAGCTGTGCAAACCTGGGGGGACCCTCACCTTCCCGAACCTCCCTTCCTCATTTGCAAGAGGGGAGAGAATCTGTCTCCTGCTCTCAGAGGGTGGTGCTGAGCTTTTAAATGAGATACTTCACAGGCACTGCAAAACCAGGTTCTAGAAATAAATGACACCTGTCGGCCGCACTTGTGATCAGTCAAAGAAGAAGAAAGCAGATAGTTCTTGGAAGTTTTCTGCTCTGCTGGAGACCTTCAAGATCCTGGGGAAAAGCCACGGTCTTGCTGAAGGGAACATATCATTCTGCCTCTCAGTATGTGCTCCTGCAGCCTTTCCCATCAGGAGAACGTCGTGCTCAGAGCCTGCCCCAGCTCTGGCCGCCTGCGGATGCCTCTGGCCTTGAGAAAAAGTCCTGTAAATCAGAGCTGAAGGGACGGGATGGAGCCACTCAGGCCAGGCCGGGATTCAAAAGGCGGCAGGAAATGAATGCATCTGTTGGAACACATGGCAAAGGGGACCTCAAACGCCTGAGGAGTGAGTCATCAGGTACGTTGAGCTCGCGAGCTGTCCCTGGCTCCCAGACCGATTGTCATTATTGGGGGATCAAGCTACGGATCCTAGGCTACACATTCCAGCCAATGGCAATGATCTTCAGATTAGCTTCTGCTTCAGATTATCTGTTGCCTGCCTCCCATTTATTAATGCAGACGATTGAATATTGACTGACTATAAATTCATTATGCTTGATTTTATTCATTCATTCACTGGATTTATTAATCACCAATTATATGTAAAGTACTGAGGTCAACGCTGGGGGCCTACAAAGATGGTCAACATCTGAAAATGATAAAGAATGTCGGAGTTTACAAAAACAACCTCATGTTATCCTTAGAAGAGCTGGAAGCTGACTTATTTTCATGATTGATTTGTTGAATGATTGATTGATTCATGAAATCATGCAATAAACACTGAGCACCTACCATGTGCCAGGTACGGTGCTAGCTACTAGGGAGTGGACATAAACAAAGCAAAGACCTGTCGCCCTTGAACTTACCTTCGGGAGGAGAGACGGAACAGGAATAAGGAAGCAAAGAAACATGTAATGTCCGGAAGTGCTGGTGCCCTGAAGATCAGTGAGGCTGGGCGGGGCGTGCTTGTTCTGGAAGTCTTGGTAGACGCGAGGTGGCTTTGAGGCTGAGAACTGAAGGAAGCGAGAGTCGGCGGGGCACTCGTGTGAGGGAGGAATGGTGCTTCTGGATTCCTCTGTGGAAAACTGAACCACAGAAAAATGAAGTGCATTTCTCAGGGTCGCACAACCAGATGGTGGCTGAGCTGGGGCACTGTTCTGGCCTCAACACTGTAACCTGTGCCAGCCGGTTTAAAAACACTGCTCCTGCCTTCAAGGAAGCCTGTAGCCCAAGAGTTAAATACAGCCGCCAGCCTGCTCTGACTCCATAAAGAGCACGCAGCGTCCCAGAGCAAAGAGCACATGCGCACACACACCTGAGATGGGTAGGTAGCTATCTTAGGTGGGTAGATATGCACCCCAGAGCAGGGGCAGGAGAGAGAATGAAATCGTGGATTAAGACCCTGTTGGTTTACAGTTTTGTTTTGTTTTTAAAGATTATTTGACAGAGAGAGAGACAGCCAGCGGGAGAGGGAACACAAGCAGGGGGAGTGGGAGAGGAAGAAGCAGGCTCTCAACAGAGCAGGGAGCCTGATGCGGGGCTCGATCCCAGGACTCTAGGATCAGGCCCTGGGCCAAAGGCAGATGCTTAACGACTAAGCCACCCAGGCGCCCCTACAATTCTTTCTTTAAGATGGTTGGCTGTTTCGGCTCTTTCCTCTGGAGATTAGTGTGTGCAAGTGTTTGCTGAATTTTATATCTTGAGGTGAGTGAATGCAAAACTCACCAAAAGAAAATGTGTGTCTTCCACAAATTCTCTATTATGTAAAGGCAGAAGCAGTTTTCAGTCACATTGTCTTCAGAAATGGAACTGAACACTTTTGTCTATTGCAAGAATTTGCTCTCCATTCTTCCTTGCAAGCTCGGGAGCTGGCAATGCATGTGGAAGACCCAGCCTCTAAGGGAGATGGGCATTTAGAAGCTCCCCACCCTGACTCCTACCTGTTGCCTGGTTAAGAGAACTTGGCTGCAATTTCCCCCCAGACCCCCCAGAACCCAGAGAATCAAAGAACCAAAAAGCCAAAAACCAAAACCAAACCCAGCAGAGAGACCCTAAAGACCGGGGAAGGAACTAAACACATTTTTACTTTCCTCTGTACTTTTGAAAGGTTTATTTGATACTTGAGAGTCTGGACGGTTTTTTCCCCTCCCTCTTAAATGTCATTTTTTCTTCTTCTGTGTTTAAAAGTGATGCATATTTATGATAGGAAGTTAGAAAACACAGAAAAATAAAAAGAGTAAACGTTTCATGCATAATCTCACCACCTGGAGAAAACAGCAAAATTGTTTTGTTTTCAGATCTTTTTGTACTGGGCTTGTATTTTTTTTTTCATTATTGATATCCGATTGTATTTATAACTGAGTTTCTTGTGTTTAAATTAGCTAGACGATATTACAAATATATTACTTCATATTATTAAATACTTTTCAGAAACGTCATTTCGAGTTTTTAAAGTTTTCCCCTCTGTTTTGAAAATGCTGCATGCTTATTGTAGCAACTTTGGAATACACACGTACACCACTATTTTGTATGTGCCAAAGCATGTCAACAGCAGGGCAAGAAGTCAACCCTATGAACTGGAGAAAATGTTTGCAAGCTATCTGACAAGGGAGTGATATTCAGAGTACATTTAAGAACTGCTAGAACTCAGAATAATCACAACAAAAACCAAACAACCCCATTAAAAATGGGCAAAAGAAGGGCGCCTGGGTGGCGCCGTCAGTTAAGCATCGGACTCTTGATTTTGGCTCAGGTCATGGTCTTATGGTCGTGACATCGAGCCCTGCATTGGGCTCCGTGCTCAGCATGGAGTCTGTTTGAGATGCTCTCCCTCCCTCTCCCTCTGCCCCTCCCCTGCTAAAATAAAAAAATAAATCTTTTAAAAAATGGGCAAAAGTTTGAATAGGTATTTCTCCAAAGTAGATACTCAGAGGACCCAGAAGTACGTGAACAGATGCTCAACATGAGTAATTTTAGGGAAATGCAAATCAAAGCTACAGGGCGATACTACTTCTCCACAGCCCTTAGCATGGCTCTTATCAAAAAAGGAGACAATAATAATATGAAGTGTTGGGGAGGATGTGGAAAAATTGGGACTCTGGTGCCGTGCTGCTGGGGATGTGCAATAGGGCACATTCCGTCATTTTTCTCTGGAAAAATTCAACACGGAATTCCCATATGATCCAGGAATTGTACTTCTGGGTAGGTACCCACAGGAACTGAAAGCAGGGAGTTGAACAGGTATTTGGCACACCCATCTTCATACCAACATTGCTCCCAAGAGCTGAAAGGTAGGGGCACCTGGGCAGCTCAGTCGGCTGAGCGTCCGACTCCTGGTTTTGGCTCAGGTCTGTGATCTCAGGGTCATGGGACTGATCGTGGAATTGAGATTCTCTCTCTCCCTCTCCCTCTGTCTCTCCCATCCCCCGACCACATACTCTCTTTCTTAAAAAAAAGAGCCAAAGGTAGGAATGGTCCAAATGTCCTTCAATGGATGGAGGCATAAACAAAATGTGATATATATATATATATATACACATATATATGATAGAATATTATTCAGCCTTAAAAAGGAATAAAATTTTGACTGTTAAAAACTTATTCTGACCCTTATTAAAGCAGTACAAGAGACTTTTTCAGGACCATTGCAGTTGGTGTCAAGACTATCCCTAGAGGGGAGAGAAAGTGGACTTGATTCCAAATACAACAAAGACAGCTGGGGATTTGCAGCCAGGGAGCAGAGCAAGGGGGTCAGTGGCTGGGAAAGTACCAAGAGGAGACATCAAGGGTAGGGGGCTTCTTGCTAAACGGACTTAACAGGATTCTTGCTGACAACAGGCCAGTGAGTTGCAGGATACTTGCTAGGATGAGGTGATGTGGGCCCAGCAAGGATGGAGACCAAGGTTGAGGCCTCGTTGAGTAGAGGGCTTGGGAAAAGCCTGAGTCATGTTGGTTAAAAAGACAGCCTTTGCAATAGCACATGCTGCACTGTGGCTTGACCTCGAAGACATCCCGCTGACTGAAATAAGCCAGACCAGAAAGGACAAATACTGCACGATCCCACTCACATGAGGTCCCTAACGTGTCACATTCATAGACACAGAAAATGGAATGATGGTGGCCAGGGGCTGCAGGAGGTGGCAAGGGGAAGTTATCACTAATGTATAGACTGACAATTTGGGAAGTTGGAAAGTTCCGGAAAGCTCTGGAAAGTTCCATCCATGATGGTGGTGATGGTTGAACAACAGTGTGAATTGTACTTGATTCCACTAAACTGTACACTGAAAATGGTTAAATGGTAAATTTTATGTTTTGTTTATTGTACCACAATTAAAAAACAATCTCATTAAAAATGGTGTCTTTCTAGTACCCAAAGATAATCTCCATTAACATAGTGATATGTTCCCTTCTCCTCCTGTTTATATGGATCTCTATCCATATGTAGCTAGCTATTTGCATATAGATATGCATATCTGTAGCATATCTGTACATATATAAGGATGGCATAGTCAAACTTATACTAAATACAGTATTTTATATATTTAATAAGCGTTATCACATTACACATTTACTGGTCCATAAGTAACCTCTTTAAACATCATTTAAAATCGTTCCATTCCATTCCATCATATAACTTTTACGATAGATGTTTTCACCTATAATCTATTGTTGACATTTATGTTACTTCTATTTCTTCATGTTATAAATAATTCTACAATGAACATCTTCATTTATAAGACTCTTTTCCCCTGCGTTTCAGATTCTTTCTTTAGTTCAGCTTCCCTAGCATGAAATCCTCCGTCAGACCGTATGAATATTTGGAAGCCCTACGTCAAATTAGCAGGGGGCCTCCCTCCCTCCTTCCCTCACACCTTCCTTCCATCCTTCCTTCCTTCCTTCCCTCCTTCCTTCCCTTCCCTCCCTCCTTCCCTTCTTCTTTCCTCTTCCTCCTTTTCATCTACTTTTTGAGGAGCGTGGCAGGCAGAATTTTAGACCGGCCCCAAGATCCTTGTCGCCTGGTATACATACGACTTCTCCCAGGTTTTCAACAGAACACTAATCTAGATCCTGCTGTGAAGAGATTTTGCAAGAGTCATTAAGGTCCCAGGTCAGTTGACCTTAAAATAGAGAGATTATTTGGGTGGGCCTGACCTGATCGCATGGCCCTTTCAATGTAGGCCTGAGGTCAGAGCTGGGGGAGCCCAAGAGTACTCAGAAGTACTTCACCGCTGGTTGGAAGATGGAGGGGACAGGTGGCAGAGAATGCAGGCGGCTTCCAGAGCTAGGAGCAGCCCCCAGAGGACAGCCAGCAAGGAAACACAGACTCAGGCTCACAACTGCAGCCACCTGAACTCTGCCAACGACCTGCATGAGCTCGGACAGTCCTCCAGAGCCTCAGATGGGAACTCGGTCCGCTGACACATAGATTTAGCCTTGTGGTGGCACCAGCCGTGCCGTCCCAGTCTGCTGACCCACGAACTGTCATCTAACAAACGCGGGACGATTTAAGCCATCAGATCTGTGGTAATTAGCTATGAAAAATGGAAAACCAATACAGGGATGTAGTTGTATTTGTAAGGTATGTGGCTGTATTTGCCTGTGTGTGTGTGTGTGTGTGTGTGTGTGTGTGTGTGTGAGACAGAGAGAGACAGACATTCGGACAGACAGACAAACTGAGGGAGAGATGCACAGCGGGTTCAATGAAGGGTAGATTTCACACAGCCTACTATGACTTTATGGGCCACTCATCTCTCTGCCAAGCTCTTTCCAGGGGCACTTTACATACAGTTGTTTGTTTAATACCTCTGTCAGGTATAGGATTAGCGCCATTTTACGAATGGGGAAACTGAGGCACAGAGAGGCAAAATGACTTTGCCATGGCGATGCAGTTAGTGAATGCCAGAGATGGTACTGGAAAGCAGACCTCTGTATGCTGACACCCTCACGTTCTTCTGGGCCACACATTTAAGGCAATCTCAAAAGACCTCACTGCTCGATGACAATTTGGGTAGAGGACTTTGCTTACCAATCCAGTGAGGCCAGAGCGGAGGCCACAGATCAAGAAAGGAAGCACGAGGCCTCTAAACACTAGTCTCTTTCAAAGCCCATGTTGTGTCCTGCCTCCTTTGGGGAGTACCGGCCCCTAACCTCAGCCTCCTGTGGGGTCCCTGTCATTCCTTTGCTGTGGGTCCTCCCTCTTGGCTCCAGTTCCTGTTCTCTTGCTCTGTGGGTGTCCTGCTCCCACATGCCTGAGCGGGCCACAAGTTCTTCTGGGGTCTGGACTAGGTCCAGTACTCCTTTGAATCCAAAGCACCCCAGCCCCTCACCAGCACAGCCTAGTGTGGTCCTATGGCAAAGGATGACCAGTAGGATTTTGTTGAAGAAGTAAATAGGGCAATGGATCCTTCTAGAATCCTTAACTCCTGCCCTTGTAAGGAAGTGCCACCCTCCTTAATGAAAACAACCATCACCATTTACAGGGGGCTCAACCTTTGTTTGGGGTCTTGAAGGCCTTGGGGAATGCTGTTACTTACTAGGGACAGGATTCTGTGGCATTGTGTCCCCTTTGCCGTCCCCCTTTGTGTAGGGCAGAGCTGTCTGTCTGTTCCAGCTTCTCTCTTCTAGGCCAGGGGGCAGGAAAGGGGGGACTGGCTTGCTCTTCGTTTGGTCATTCTGCTCTAAGTCATGCGGGACGGCAATGGGGACATAATTCCAGATAGAACCAAGCATCTGGGTCATCTGGTTCACCACTCCTCTGCAACTTGTCATCAAGTCTAGAGATTTCTGCCCACCATCCAGGAGCACATGCAAGGCCCTGCTACACCAGGCCAAGAAAGAGAGGCTGATTCCTAAGTCCTGAGTCTTGCTGACTTAGGGCCTGTTCTTATCATCTGGTTTCCCATCTGAGGACCAATGCCTTTTCCTGCGACCCCAAGAATGCCTTCCCCACCTCCTGGCAGGTTAACGTCCACCCTCCATATGCTGCCCTGCAGCTCTCTTTCCAGCCTGCATGGTGTGTCCCTATATACCCATCAGTCCCACAAAAAGAACCCCATCCAGTAGAGGGGGGTTGCTCCCTGGCTAGCAGCCTCAAGTCCAGTGGAGGGCTTTGTCTTACAGAGTGGTCAGGGCGACATGGAGGGGAGGCCCGGTGACTGGGGTGTCTCCAGGGTCCTCCAGACTGGAGTGACGTCCTGGACAGGGGACCTCTTCAAACAGGAGCAACCAAGACTGGTGAGAAGGGCTGGCACCATGCTCCCCCCACCCCCCGAGCCTCAGGGTCTGTATTGTCTCAGCGGCAGAGCCAGCAGGAGGCTTTGGGGAAAGCAAGAGGAAACCATAGTCTGGCATTTCTGAGGGGGCGAGGAGAAAGAGGCAGAGGGAAGAAGATTTAGCAGCGCAGAGGCAGGACAAAGCGGGTAAGGGGGACTTGCCCAGGGGAGCCGATACGGAATCTTCACTTTGTTTGCGGAGCTAGAGTCCAGGAGAGACACAACCCATGCTGGGGAACCCTGACGTGGGGATGGGTTTGTCTAACATCTTGATCTACTTTCTGAAACTTTCTGGATGGAGAAAACCCCCAAGCCCCTGTGCCAAGCCATTTCTCCCCCTCTATTTGTTAAACCCATCTGTAGTTCAAGAGAAATCAGATTCATGTGTTTTCAATTCATTTACACTTAACTTATTAAAATATTGCTTTGTAAGAGCTATTTGATGTCCAGGAAGCCATTTGTGTCTCTTAAATAAATCTTTAAAGTCCCTTTTTCTTAGAAACAGGAAATTGCATTTTGCCAAATGCAAATTAACTTGCACCTCATAAAGTTCAAGTTGAGCTCAAAACATTCACGGCGCGAGGGTCGGGTGGGTTTCAAACTTGGCAAGCTCTCTCAAAGTTTAATCTAAGCCAAAAGCCAGCAATTGGAGGCTCCAGGCACATTCCAGGGGGTGGGATTACTGCAAGCTGCCAGCAGAAAGTCAAATTCGTATTTTGCTTCTCTCTCGGTTATCCGGCAGTTCTTTATCAGTACTCCCTCCCTGCCCCTTGTTTCTAGGTCAGCCCTCTTTGCCCCATGCCAGATCAAGAAGACAAAATTAAGGTGCAGGTTTCCCCCCACCGCCTTTGTCAAGACACTGGGGGAGGTTGGGGGAAGGTCTAAAGAGCTGAGCCTGTGGCATCAGGTTTTATCTTTCTTTGTTCCATATGAACCCCAGAAGCAAAGGGCATTATCCTCACAGTGCCTGGCCTTGGAATCAGACACACTCATCCTCTCCTCGCATGTGTGGAGTGGTGAGTGTGTTGCACATGTGCACGGGCCCCTAACCCGAAGCTTTTCAGACCCATTATTCCATCTGTCTGCACTGTCAGGGTGGGACAGGGCGGGCGGGACTATTAGCTTCAGGAGAAAGGGAGGGTCATGAGGAGGTGAGCTGATTCACCCAAGGTCATGAGCGGAGCCAGGCTATCTCCCTCCAGAACCCTGAGAAACCATCCCTGGCCCTTTACCTGGGCCAGGCAGAGGGAAGAGTTCCTAGAATGGTGTGGCCAGGCAAGTATGATGTTGAATGCTGACGTGAATGAGCCAATAGCTGGACCAGTGATCTGGGTGGTGTTCCGCTGGATTCCATAAATGTTTCTCGAACACCCATCCTATGCTTGGCCTGGAATGAGATCCAGGAAATGCAGACATGAACAGCATGTGTTCTCTGCCCCCAAGGCACCCCAACCCAGCGGGGAAACAGGTGCATGAATCGATGGCTAGAACAGATTATGGTCAGCATCATCACTAAGGCATGCACAGGGCATTCTAGAAGAACACAGGGGAGGTACTTAGCCCAGTCTGAGCATTCTGGAAGGCTCTCTTTGGGCGACGGGGACTACCTGTACTGAGCCTTTAAGGATGAGCAAGAGGCAGCCAGGAGAAGAAAGGAGGAAGGACATTCCAGCCAGAAAGAGCAGTGGAGTGAGGGGGTGGGGGCGTAGAAACAGCATGGTGGAAGTGGAGAATCCTAAGCACCTGTAGCCTGGAATTGTTAGAGCAAAAAAGTATGAAGAGGGAAGTGGTGGGCGAGCAGCAACCAGCCTTTACTGACTTTTATTTGTCACACTATGGAGCTTGGGCTTTATCTTGACTCCAGGGGTTCTCAACCTTTTCTTGATGGATCCCTTGGAAATCAGATGACGTCTATGGACCCTCTCCTAAGAACACTGCACTTAGTGTCATGCACACAAAATTACAAGTCTCCTCTACCTTCGAAGCTAGGTTAAGGAAACCTTGCTTAGGCAATAGAGAGTCCCCGACAAATGTTAAGCAGGAGAGTCACGTGATCAGACTTGCACTTCAGAGTGATGTTCCGCTGCAACATGGAGAACAGACTGGAAGGAAAGTGGAACTACACGTAGGGAGATTGGCTAGTGATCTAACAGTTGAAGTGGGGGACAGTGAAGACTCAGCAAGGACACATGCCTCCCTGGAGAGAAGCCAGAGCAGTGTATGTGGTCTTGATCGCAGAGCAGACTTCTTGCAGATGGAGACCTTGGTCCTGAGGACAAGTCTGGAATGACATCTGAAGTTACCAGTGGGACCAGTAAGAGCTGGAGGTTCCCAAAGATGCAGGAGGAAAAGGGTAGAAGAGATGAAGAAAAGATAATGTTAATTTCAGATTTGGGTCCTGTTTTTCTCAATGAGTGGTGATATGCTTGGATTTACTCATGGCTCCAAATTCTGGGAGAAATGCTAACTTTATCCATTATTGTGCCAATCAGATGACATCTATAGAACTTCTGTATGCAGTGTGTATATTTTATTATTAAAAGTCAGCTTTTGACTTGGGATTTCAAAACAAATTTAGTAAGGTTAAAATAAACATTTAATTTAAACATAGATTTAAATTTCCAGTAATTTTTAGTGGGGAGGAAGAGTTCTTCCATGGTGCTGTTCGAAGGCTATGGAAACGTGCCATTCAGATCTCCCACTGCCCAGAGCATAATTGACAGCAGGCTCTAAATACTGCCCTTCGAAATCTTCCATCACATTGGTGGAGAGACCATGCTGTGCCCAGCCAATGACAGTGCATGGCAGGCTACCATTCCAGCAGCCCCATTCCAGTGAGACAAGATAGTTTGCCAATTGTCCCAATAATGTTCTTTATGGCAAAAGGACTCAGCACAGAACCACGGTTGCGTTTAATTGTCGCGCGCGTATGTGTGTGTGTGTGTGTGTGTGTGTTTTCTCAGTCTCCTCCAGTTTGGAAAAGTTCCTCAGTCTTTCCTTGATGTTCACAGTCTTGGTACTGTGAAAGAGGATGGTTCATTTATTTAATAGAATGACCAATAATTTGGGTTTGGACGAGTCCTCAACTATGCAACTTTAGCAGCAGTATCCCAGAAGTGATGCTGGGTAATTTTTAGTACATTCTATCAGAGAGTACACAATTTTAATTTTTCCTGTCACCAATGATGTTAATTTTCATCACTTGATCGAGATAGTGTCTGCTAGACTTCTCTACTTTACATTTTTTTCTCTTTGTAATGGATAAACATTTTGTGGCGAGGTACTTTGAGTATATATACCTATTCCATTTCTCATCAACATTTTAATGTATTTATAGATATTTATAGAGTGTGAACTCATAGATTCTTATTTTATTGAATAGGTTATGATTATCTATATGTAATATATAATACATATAATAGGTTTCTATCCTCTCTCTTTCTATCAGCTACCTGATCTACGTTTATCTATGTATCTATCCATCTATCTCTATTGCTAGATCTATCAGTCTATTGATCTATCTATATTGATGACCAAATTACCCTAAGTTTGGCCATTGGGAGCACCTTCAAACTGCTTTCTGTGCCCTTTAGTTATGACTCCATTAATCTTTGAGCAATTCTTTACTTTCTGGGACAAAAAGACATCTCGGGCTCATTTTGTTCTTTCCCACCCCAGTCCTGAAATCAGCCGTTTCTCTAAAGAACTCAGCTTCTTTTTAGTAGAAACTGGTATGTAGAAGCCACAATTGGGTCTTTCAGAGTGCTCACAGTTCTTGAGGTGTTGCTGCCCTCCTGGTCTCAGTGGACAGAACTTGAGAATAGATACATGTTTATTTTTAGAAATCATGAGCTCACCTCTGATTTCAATCTAGCACCTTCTCTGATGTGAGAAATCTCTCTCCCATTATCTTTATACTATTTACTTATTTGACAAATCCCTCTCTGTGTAACCAACCTCCTGTCGCTGTTGCTCCTGCGCCCTAGTGTGGACACTCTCACATCCCCACTTGGGCTCCGTCACCTGCACTGTGTAGCATCCTGCACAGATGCTGACCTTAATCTCTCAGACTCCAACACTTCATGTGGGACCACCAAAACCACCTCCCCTCCCTGAGAATGTTCTCTTCATACTATTCAAGCCCCTCCCTCATGGACATTGTATGAATTTTCCTTTGCTGTTGTAACAAGTCACCATACACTTAGTGACTTAAAAGAACACAAATTTGTTATTGTACAGTTCTGGAGGTCAAAGTATAAAATGGATTCACAAGATTATGTTCCTTCTGGAGACTCTAGGGGAGAATTCTTTTTTTTTTTTTCCCCTAGCTTTTGGAGGTTGCACACATTTCTGGGTTCATGGTCTCTTTCTCCATTTTTGAAATCAACAGTGTAGCATTTTCTCTCCTCTCTGATCTCTGCTGCTGTCCTCACATCCCCTCTTTCTCTATCTCACCCTTCTCCCTCCCTCCCTCTTGTAAGAACCCTTGAGATTACATTGGGCCACCTTGATAATCCACAATAATCTCCCCATGTCATGATCCTTAATTTAATCACATCTGTGAAGTCCTTTTTACCACACAGTAAAGGTAACATATTCAGAGGTTTTGGGGCTTGAGATGTGGACACCTTCAGAGGAGCTATTATTCAGCTAACTTCAGACCTTTTTCAGTCCAACTTAATGGTTTAGGAGCGAATTATTTAAGGAGGGAAGGGAAGAGATAATAAAGGGAAGAGAAAGAGGAAGAGCGGATCACTTCAACCGTATTTATAGGTAACTCTGAGAGGTTTCATATTACCCAAGACCTCATAGTTTATGTCAGGGCTGAGACCCAGATCCAGATGTCTTGATTCCTAAGACACTTGGACTTCTTTTTTCCCTCACTGTGTCCTGGATTGTCACTTTCCAAATTGCATTCCCTCACCTGACACCGCAGACCACCAGGGAGCTGGGCGCTCTCTACCATAATCATAGATCCTGACTGCATTTTTCTAGAAGGTTTATCAGGAGGCGAGGCATAGTTATGCCCCATCATTTGGGTGTTCAGTTGTACTGTGGTGATAGATAATAGTTTTTCTGGAGAAAAAGAGGAAAAAAATCATCTCTAATTATTGACCCTCTTCTGCTCACCTTATCCATCCCCCAACAAGACAAAGAAGTGACATGTGTCACTAACTCAGTAATCAGGCTATGATTTTTTTTTTTAAACCTCTGTGGGAGCAGAAGAGAGGTCAGAGTCTAGAATTAAACAGTTGGTCCATGTTATATACTATTTCCTTGTAGAGATAGTATAAGCAAAATCCACAGTGCCTCACGTATTAGTTAAAATAAACAAAACACCAGCTTCCCTGATGCCTCCATGGGGTCAATGTGGCCCACCCTACTTGCCACATTAGGGAAATCCACATTATCAGAGCACGTCAACTCTTGTATCCTGAGGATACGCACCCCATCTGCTGTCCTGGAATTCTGGGGTGTTTTCAGCATTGAGGGTATCTGTGGCTGGAACAAGACCTTCTGTCATTTGGTTTCACCAGGAAGGACGTGATTGGCTAAGGTAAGGAAGGAGATGTAGGAGGTGAAAAACACTTTCCTGAAACAGTGCAGAAAAAAAATGCCTTTCCTCCTATAACCATATAAGTTCTTGCTTTATTCCCCACCCCCCTTATACAAGTGTCCTTGATATTTTGGGGGATTGCATTTGTAATTTAATCTTTTATCTACTCATCTCACCCACTCATTCAGTGATGTTTATGAAAGATTAACTCTGAGCCAGGCACTGCGCATGGGATCAAGGGCTCTAAGGCGAGCTAGACTCAGACCTTCTTTCCAGGAGCTCACAGAGCTTGGTCAAGGAGGACCTTGGTGAGCCAATCTAAATGTCTGGTGCCACTGCACATTCCGAGCTGAATTCAGAATTCTGGTCACATGGCTGATGCTCCACGAGTGTTTGTTGAACAAAAAGACCCCGTTTTTGCCCCGAGGACCTAGAATCTGCATGGTCACTGTTATGTTCATTTTCACAGATGGTAATAACACAGGCTCAGAGAGGCTATGACTTGCCTAAGGTAGCACCGTCAGTAGATGGCAGAATCAGGATTTGAACCCACATTCCCCAACTCCGGTCCTCTCTGACTCAGAGTGTGTCCCAGGCTCACGCACAACAAGGCTTGTAAAATGAAGCAGGGCAGAGTTCACAGGCATGGTTGCTGACCATGTGGTTTTCAACCCACTAGAAATTTGAATTGCTCTCAACTCACTCTTTTCTGAGCATCCCGGAACTTAGGGAGGTTTCTGCTCCTTCTCCCAACCCAAGCCTCCTGCTCTCACCTTGACACGCTTTCCTGATATCTTGATGAAGGGCTCCCTCCTTCTCCTGGTGGAACACTTCTTCATCCCCCCTTCCCCCCAGGGTAAAGGCCTGGGGAGCAGCCCAGATCCTCTGTCCTTTGTCAACTGAGCCCCTTGGGGCTGGGCCATCTTACTTGTCTGCAGGGACCATCACTGCAGAGCAGAGGTTTTTAAATGTATTGTAAAGCGTGGGTGCGGCCCTTTGTTCAAACCAAAGCTTCCATGGAAGCCCAGAATGTGAAATGGGTCAAATGTAGGAGATGGTCTAGCAGGCATGGAGTTGGGGGCCCCACCCTGCTTTCTTCCTGCTCTCCTCTCCCCTAAACAGCTGCTCCTGGAGGGGTTCGTGGGGCGTTTGGAGTTCTGCCATTCAGCTTGAGGACACTATCTCGGTGACTACAACCCTGTCCCAGGCCAGGACTGGGAACTCAGCATCCCGCTCATGATCTGAGGTTTTTGGGAGCAGCAGACTGGGCTGTAGGAGACCCAGGCCCATGTGTTTGAGGATCCCTGCACCAGTTTTTAAAGAAGACACACACATTTTCCTACTGTCGCATCTTCCCCCTTCCCCATGACCATTCCCCTTAAGGTGCTCAGACCCCTGACATGTCACCGGATTGGTGACCAGTAGAGGCAAATGCAGACAATTCCCTGCCCCATCCTTCTCCTTCTTGATGGACCTGCTTCTGTTTGATGCCACTGTGCTCTGTCCCCAGACCTCTGACCTTGACCACTGAACTTGCTTGTCCTTGGCGCGATTGTGGATACTTGGCGCTTTTTTACTTACGCACTCCCCAAACTTGGCTGCCTCAAATAAGAGACTCTGTTTTATTTCTGGTCACTTGGCTCCAAATCCCACCCCACTCGACACTGCTCAGCAAGAAAAGAAACCCATTGCTTCCCAGCTCAGCTCTGAGGAAGGCTGGAATTGTCAAAGGGAGCTTTACTAAGATGCTACAGCAAACAAAAAGGAAACAAAGAAATCACAGTGGCACAAAATGATTGACTTCTGCAAACTCAAATTCCTTCTTCTAATTCTTCCCACAGAGTAGCTCGGCCGGCGCCAATTCCGGGCATGCTGCCCTGGGCTCCTTCCCCCCTGTTCAATCCTGAGATGGCTTGGGCATTGCTGGGAGGCTTGGTGGCATTCTCTTCTGGAAGTGATTTCTTCATCTTCTTTCTACTCTTGCCCCGGGTCATCATCCCCTGGCTCCGGGCCAAGCTGCGTGTAGGCTCGAAGTTGCCCTGATCGTCCTGGATTCCTCTTCCTGGAAGGCATCTCCCTTCTGGGGCTCCAAGTGTTCTTTTCCCGGCTTCTGCCGACCCGCAGTTGTCCCCTCCACCCTCCCGATGGGCAGGTGGTCTCCCTGCCTCCCCGAGTTCATTCTCCTCCCCACTCCATTTCCTATAAAAGTTTCTCCTTTAAAGAATATTAGCTCCCAAGCTTGATGGGCTGTTTTAACCCACTGGGTCTATAATTATTGCCCTTTCAAACATTAAGAAAATTCATATATACTTTTAGGGGAGCCTGGGTGGCACAGTCATTAAGCATCTGCCTTTGGCTCAGGGTGTGATCCTGGCATTCTAGGATCGAGCCCCACATCAGGCTCCTCCGCTATGAGCCTGCTTCTTCCTCTCCCACTCCCCCTGCTTGTGTTCCCTCTCTCGCTGGCTGTCTCTCTCTGTCAAATAAATAAATAAAATCTTTAAAAAAGAAAAAAGAAAAAAAGAAAATTCATACATACGTTTAGAATTATGTCACACAAAACAAAGTTGAGTACACTTTAAAAATCAGTCAATAAAAAAATAACAAAATTTGACCACCTTGAAGCAAGGGATGGTACTTCCTGGTATCCCCTTTCTCCAGCTCACATGCACGCACACACAAATAAGATTCCTTTTCTAAAAATCTGAGATTATACTCCACATACTCTGTAACTTGCTTCTTTCATTTAGCTTTTCTTGCTTTGTACAGTTGATACATTGGTGGACTTCTGTCCCCTCACTGTGTTCTAAGCCAGAAGTTCCCAGTCATGCTTCTGCAGCACATGGGGTTCCCCTAAGTCGAATCAGGGTGCGGAGCTGTCAAAATCCAGTTATAACCAATTTTTGATTCAGTGTGTAGCAAATTAAATGAATAGGTCCAATTTTCACCATTTTGATGTTCTGCCATGATTTTTATTAGAACATTGGCTCTACTACCACTTGGGCATACTATATTCTTATCCCAAATGATTTCTAGATTGACATAAAGTTATACTTAGTTATCTTCAGTTTAATCTGCCAATATTTCATAAGGTCACACCAAGAACCCTGTGACCTCCAGAGACCCTGCTGTCCGCCCACATCTGGGATGCGCTGTGGGTCTAGAATGCAACTCTGACCTAAAGCCGCAGTTTTAACTTGACCTAGCCATCGGGGAGTGTGTGCCCAGTCAGAGGAGGTAGGGGGATAAAGTGCTGTGTAGAAGCTTGCCTAACTCTGTTGAGGGACGTCTCCAGAAAAGAGGGACACAGAGAAGGGGAGGTATTTCTCTACCTGCAGGACAGACGTAAGTCCAGGAGTCCGGACGAGCAGGGAGCCCTGGGAGAATTGGCAATGCTGAAGTATATCTGCTAGGGGAGTCTCTGAAGGGCAGCCGAGGGCATGGGGCCCAGAAGAGCATTGAGGTTGGTTCCATGGAAGGAGTGATGGTGGAGTTCCAGGCGGGGGCTGGATCAAAGTAGCTACACAACAACATCGGAGTGTTCCTTTCCAGAAAGATCCAGGAGGGGATGAAAACTTTGAGGGGAAGTTGGGATTCTGCAAGGGTGCTATCATGCAGTGACTTATTGGCACCTCTGTGCTATGGGAGAGATTTGCGTCAGGGGCAGAACATCTAACTCAGAGTGGCATAAGCCAAAAGGGAAGAGCAGAGAGGTCTTGGAGCAGCTGCCTGTAGGAGCTCAGGTAAGATCACCAGCACCTGGCCTTCTCTCAGTTCCTCTCCTCTGTGTTGGTTCCATACTCACCTGAGCCAGGCTCTCCTTTGGCTCCAGAGATGTTGGCAGGAGCTCCAGACTTGACATCATCCTGCCTCAAGCCCAGCGTGAGGACACCTGCTGTTCTCCCAGCCAGCCCAGCAGCCTCATCACTGAATCGATCACCCCACCAGCGAGCGGGTCACACTGACTGCCTCAGTTCGGGACCATGTGTTCCTTTCCTGGACCCTGGGCGTGGGCCCACCCATCCCCAAATGCCAGGCCGTTGAGGGGTGAGTCCATGAGAAAAATCAAGAATCCTAAGGAATGTGTGTGGGAAGAGCAGATGCTCGGAGGCCAAAAAACAATGCCCCAAAGTATTAAGTAAGTATTTAAGTTGGATTGTTGCATGTGCGTGAGAAACTCAGGAAGAAGAGAAAACTGAGGGAGGGTAAGGTAAGCATTTTTATGTGCGCAGAGGTCTTCTCAAAGAAGCCCGCAGAGGTTTATTCCAGTGGTTCAGGAGTGCAGTGGCCCCAACGCCCCCCTGAGCCCCCATCTCTGGTAATGGGACTGATATTCTCGACCGTAAGATTCCATATCTCCCCAACAGTCACCGGTTGTGTAAAATATCTTTGCCTAATGCATAATCATGGTTTTCTCACTAAGACAAATATGGTAAAGGGGGTCATGTCTAGCAGGGCTTAGACACAGCAATCCTTTTCAGCCATGAAGATTTATGAGAAACAGAAAACAAGTTGGCTGAGTCTTGTGTGTGTATATGTGTGTGTGCACGTGTGTGTGTGTGTGTACGTGTGTGTGGGCGCGTGCATGCCTGCGCACTAGGGGAGGGTGGGGGGGTGGAATGAAAGTTGCCATGGAGACCTGAAGTGGCTCATCCCCTATCCTGATCATAAAGGGGGGGCTGGTGTTCGGATGAATGATGGATTTGCCTTGAGCCTCTCAGAGCAGAGGAGCGCAGCAGGACCAATCAAGCAGTGTGCTCTCCGTAGAAACAGCTGGGGCAGGGAGGGGACCCGGTCCCTTCTCTCCCAGTCTGGAAGTCCAGCCGGCCTCCTCCTTCTCCTGTTTCTGCAGGAAATCTCTGCTGAGGCTGTGGAAGCTGTCATACACAGCTCCCTCCTGAGTGGGGGAAATGAGACACAGTAACAGGTTAGATATTCATCTTGTCTCCTATCAGGTAACCCTCCTGGTCCTCCCAGGGCTCACTCATGTCTCTCCCTCTCTCTTGGTCTCTCTCTCTGTCTCTCTCTCAATCTCCTCAAATCCCCTGTATTAAATTACTGTTGAAATGTTTCGAACTCTCAGCACCAGGATCATATGACAGAATGCATGGGGGTTTGCTTTTTAATCTTGCCCAAGAGAGAGAAATGAAAATGACTTGCAGGATTTTGACACAACGATCAGACAAAAAAGATTTTTATCCCCCACCCCTCGAATAAATAGGAACTTGTCAGATGCCATTATCAAATCATATAGATCAGAATTCGTCTCAGTTTTTTTTTTTTGTGGGCCTAAAAGCAATAAAGAGTTATAACTGCATTCCAAGTTATGTTTGGATTATTGACGACTCCATGACCAAAGATTTGTCTGTCCTGAAGGCTGATGGAGTTTGAGCTGATTTATCTCCTAGAGCTGGAAGCCCGATCCCTCACTGAGCCATAAAACACGGCCTTGAGCTCTGCCTCTGACCACTTTGTTTCAACCACTGGACTTGGATTTTCTGAGATGACCAGCTCTGAGGCTAAACCCTCCAGATTCAGAGAGGTGGGGGCAGCAGGGGGATGAACTCATTCTCCATTCCTGGTTTTCATTTGCATGGGGAAAAAAAAATCTATTCTAATAAAGAGCTCCGCCTGCACTGAGCGATGTTCAGGAATTATTTCCCGCCGTTGTTCCTCCATTAAATAAATAAAGTGCTGCTGCCTTTGATTTTTCATCGGGGGCTTTGACAGATCTCGGGTGGGCGACTTCAGGTTAAAAGACTTATTTGGGTGAGTTTGGCTTTGGGTGACATGGCCATGAAGATGACGTTAAGTATAAAGTCTAGTTTCTTGGCCCTCAGGTGAAGAAGGCAATCGGGACCACCCAGGGCCCCCTCCCCCTCCCCCAGTCCATCATTTCCTTGGTTCTCTTCTAATGAAGACAGATGCCAGGCAACTCTGGTTTATCCAGCTACTCAAAGGTGTAACTGACTTCCCAATTTATTAACAATGGTGATTCATTACCATGACAATTGGGAAAAACTGATTACCTTTGAATTTCTGATGAGGTAATCCTGCCTCTCTCAAGCCCCAGTAATGAATCACCATTTTCCCTCCCTCCTCTGACCTAATTTTCCAAATCATGTACCTGTATAAAATATTGTGCAGAGGCGTGCATCTATTTATCTTACAGGAGTTCTCTCCTTCTGAATTCAAGGGAGAAGACAACCCCTCCAACTGGGAGGGAAGATTCATGAATGTTCTGGGTACGGAATTCACAAGGGTCCAATCTCTTGGATAATCAATCTGCACTCTGACAAGTCTGGGAACATCCATTCCCGTCCTGCTGGCTGGGACGTTAGAGTCCGTACCTGATGGAAATAGAGAAATCTATAGGGACAATGTGATTCCCCTTCTCTCTGTTGAAAGGCAGTATCTGAACCTTAGTCTTACAAGGCTGGGGTTTCTTGTGATAATTCTTCAAGCTCCATAATGTCTCAGACAAGAAGACTTGATGGTCTCAGAGTTGTTAGCTTAAGTAAATGGTGCCCTTGACTCATGGGTCCCAGGATCAACGGTCGGTTATGAAAATTGATATTTATAAACTAGTTCTCCCTTAATCGTTGAGTCTCCCAGATGCAGGAATCTTCCCCCATGGTCCCGAGGGTGCCTTTGACTAACCAAGTTACGTTGTCAGGAACACGCAGCTGTAGGGTGCAGGAGGAGGACATGTCACCGCTCATTTTCTCCTAATCACTTATTAACTAACTGTCCTTTTATCTTTCTTTCAGCTATGAGAAGCATCCTAACTCTCTCTCTGTTTTTAGATGCCTCGTTAAAAACACTCTACTAGGGGTGCCTGGGTGCCTCAGTTTGTTAGGCATCTGACTCTTGGTTTTGGCTCAGGTCATGATTTTAGGGTTGAGATATTGAGCCCCATATCGGGCTCTGCAATGGGCATGGAGCCTGCTTAAGACTTTCTCCCTCTCCCTCTACCCCTCCCTCCCTTGCTTTCTCTCTCTCTCTCAAAAGCAAAACAAAACAAAACAAAACAAAACAAAAAACAACAACAAAAAAACCCAACCAACCACTCTACTATTTTTCCTGCGTATAGGAGCACCCACATCTTCGCTAATTTTAGTTAGTGCATGGCTATACAGGCAAGGGAGCATATGTCCTGGACACATACACTGGGCAGTTGGATTTCCTTTAATACATAATTGCTGAGTGTCCATTGTGCTAGGCACCGAGGACAACCAAAGATAAATGGGACACACAATGGATGCCTTAAGAAATTCTTTCCCTGAGAAGATCAATGTCAGTGTGGTCCAGACCAGTACATTCCTATTGCATTTTCATATTTTTCTGGGCTCCTAGTCTAACCAGCTTTCTGGGTTTGGAATTTCCCAAAAACAGACCCAGGGATAAAGTCTTGGTTGGTTGACTGTGGCTGTTTAGGAAGCTTAAGTGGGGAAGTAGGAGAAGAGAGCAAGGAAGGGATAGAACCAGTGAAGCATGTGTTGGTGAGGAGGGACTCAAGTCCATGAGGTCACCTCTCCAAAACCATGGGGAACATGCCTCAGAATTGACCCAGGGGACATAGGGAGGCTGGTCATTTATCCACTGAATCTCTTGGTGGAGTGTAGCCCCCTTCTTTTCAGGGCTGGGCTTGAGTCAGTTGAGCAAACTCCGTGGTGCCAGAGAAAGCCCCTGGGGGAAAAGGAAGAGAAGCATGGGCAGGAGAGAGGGCAATTGAGCACCACAGCTGTGGCGGGACTGCGGGGCTGTGGGACAGTGGCTCTACAGTTGCTCAAATAAGAGTCAGTGTGAGCTGCTTATTTTCAAACCAAACAGTCAGCACTCTAGCCTGGGCTCAGTGGGGTCCAGAACTGGGGCTGGTGGAGAGTGAGTGAGTCTTCTCCCCTTGCCTATTCTTCTAAGAGCAATTCTTCTTTTCCTTTTGGGACTGTCCCTTCTCTGACCCGGTAGAAGGCTTTCTATTGTATGACCTTATGTAATGACTCAGGTTAACCAGTCAGAATCCTTTGGGCCTTTACATGGATATGTGAAGAGAGTTTGTCTCTTAAGGGTCATTTAAGACTGGGTGGATGGTGATTTTTTTCTACCATATATGAGAATAAATCCATTATGCTGGACAGTACAGCATTAAGAGGAGGGAAAGAGAGAGATCATGAGAGAGAGTGGGGCACATCATTTGAAAAACATATCTGAAGTATCAAGTCCCCTGAAGGCTCCCCGATCCTTCACTCCCACCTCAAGCTGGTGGAGGCTGCCTTCCTCAGATCAATAGCACCATGTTAATAAGTCTGTGTTGATACCGATCATATTGTATTGTAGTTGCCCAAGTGCCTAGAGCAGTCTATCACTTGGATGTTAATTGCTGTTCCTCGAGTGGATGAGGGGCCATGTTGTCACTTTTCTGGTTAGCCTTGCATTGGATTGGAGGAAAAGCGCCCTTTCTGGAGGTTACTGGACGCTGTGGGGTTCCTCAGTGCTTGTTATGATCCCTCTTCATGGTGGCATTTCACATCACATGGGGCCAGAGAACCATGCTGTAGACCCCAGGGATGGTTAGGTTGAGTCATCAAATGGCAGCTCTTCTGAATGGCTCTTTATAGAATTATGTCATCCAATAGGCCTTTCTAAAGGAGCAGATAAAAGGGAGGCACAACTTCCTATGTCAGCTAGAGGTAGTCTATCCACTGAGAGTTGAGAGACAGGAGGTTCAGACTTTTCTGCTACATTGATCATCTTCAGTTAAGTGACCATTATGGTCACGAATGATGACCCATACAGATTAGTATAAATAGAGAATTAGGAGAGGCTAAGAAGTCAAGTAGTTTCAAGATTCTCTTGAGTACCTACTATGTGCTTAAATATCCTTAGTTGATGTGGGGAGTTTACGAGATATTAGAACACAGTTCTGGAGAAAATGGAAAGCACTGGACTGAATATCAAGGGCTTAGGTGCCAAGCGTGGCCTTGTTACTAAGGATGTCACTATTAAAGAAGTCACTTAACATCTCTATCCTCTAATTTACTCATCCAAATCATATGCATGAGAGTCCAGCCCTTTCTGACAACATGGAGACAACTAACAAGATAATGCATGTGAAAGAACAACTACTAGAAGAATGCCTGGTTAGATCATGTGAACCATTATTAAGGGGATCTCAAATCTGAACTGCAGTTGCTATGTGCAAAGCACCCAGTGTACATGAGCAAAAGTGAATGAGACATAGGCTGTCTTCCTCAACAGGGGTTCTAGTTCTTAAATCCTGGAAGCAGTAGACAGGTTTATGCATTCATTTATTTATTCAACAAACATTTGTTGAACACCTACTATGTGTTGAGTGCTATCCTGAGAGCTGGAGTAGCATAAACAGACAAAATTCTCATCCTCATGGAACTTCTGTTCTCAAGTACACAGGGCAAGGGAGCACAGCAAGAAGAGACAGGGAATGATGCATATGGACTGCAGACCAAAGACCTTAGCCTGTGTTATCATCAGAACACAAGGATCATGAGATGGAGTATCTGCTTCAAAGTTTTAGTTGAGGCAAGAAGTGGGACGATTGCCTTTTTCTTTCTTCTTATTCATGGTCCAGTCATGGTCCCTATTTTCAAAGATCTAATCACTTTGAAAGGACCAGATATGACAAACACATGTCCTCTCAGTGTCCCATATATGAAAAACCATGCCAGAAATTTCTTTTAGATTTAAGTATCAGTGGCATATTTGTTTCTCTTGAAGTGAATTTATTTTCTCTTACACAATGTGAATTTTGTAACTAATCTTATTTCTTATTTCACTTTGCCTGCTTGGAAGCTCAGGGCTGAGGTTGTAGCTCAAAATGCATCACTAGAGATTTCTTTTGAGGAATATACGTATGTATGTTTGACCTATCCACTGGCCTTAGCTTCCTAGTCTATTTATATCTTCCCTAATCATAGCTTACAATACTTTCCTACATTATTGTGTTGTATGTGTTTTCTTATGCTGCCTCTAATCCTGTGTGGAATAGACTGGGGGTATAGATTTTAGATGAAGAAAGAAATACAAGCCAATATCTCTAAGCCTGGAGGCAGTTGTCAGTTCCGACTGGCATGCCCTCTCTTGATGTTTCCCTTCACTTATTTTGAAAGCTGGGATGCTAGAATGAGCCTTTCTTGGTGTGACAGCCTATGCTGGACACCCGTGCAGTGTGATGGGTGTGCACCAGAGAAGTTCTGACGGTGTGTTATACACAGTCAGCTTCTTTCCTCATCATTTAACTTAATTCACATGTATTGTGCTTCTCGGCTTGTTTCTTGCTTTTTCCCTCCATCTTCCCCATCAGAATGTAAGCTCCCAGAGGGGAGGGAGGCTGAAGTCTCTCATGTTCACCGATGTCTATCCAGGACTGTGCACTTTGCTTCACACTCTACTTGTACTCAACAAAAATGTGTCCAAGGAATGAACAGAGTACACACCGATCTGACTGACAGTTAAGCCTCAAAGCCTTAGCTTTAAAAAGTTCATGGGCAGAGGAGAGCAGCCAAAAGAGGCAGAGAGCGGCTTACTACAAGTGATGCCTGAGCTGGAATCTGAGCAGGTGACTTTGCCGGCTAGTGATCGGCCCCTTGCCAAGAGGTCTGATGCGGATGTCACCTCCAGACTCACCCCCACTGCAGGAAAATCAACTGCTCCAGTAGGGCCAATGGATGGTAGCCTGACAGGCTCATCTTCCTGCTAGAAGCATGACTATCTGGGCTCTGATACTTTGAAGGGATTTCCTTCCTTCCCTCCCTCCCTCAATCCTTCCCTTCCTTCTTCCCATCATCCTCCCTCCCTCCCTTCCTAACAAAAATGTCTTAAGCACTCCCAAACCCTGGAACCTTTCCCTCCTGTATTAGTTTCCTATTGCCGTGTAACAAATGACCACAATTACAGTGGCTTAAAACAACACACATTCATTATTTCACAGTTTCTGTAGCTCACATGTCTGTGCACTGCACAGCTGGGTTCTTACTTAGGGTCTCGCCAGACAGAAATCAAGGTGCCAGCTGGAGCTGCGGTCCCATCTGAGGCTCGGGGTTTCCTTCCAAGCTCACTTGTTTTTGGCAGAATTTCACATCTTGTGGTTGTAGGACTGAGAGCCCTGCTTTCTTCCTGGCTGGCAGCCAAGGGCTGTTCTCAGCACCTCGAGGCTGCCTGCTGTCCCCTGCCACGTGGCCCTCTCCAGTGAGGCGGTTTGCCCCTTTAAGGTCAATAGCAGACTCTCTGCCATTTAGAATAACTCTGACCTTTTTGAAGGACTCGACTGATTAGGTGAGAGCCACCTGGGATAATCTCCCTATTGATTAAATCAAAGTCAACTGATTGGGACTTACTTATATCTGCAGAATCTCTTCTGCCGTGTAATATAACATAGTCATGGGAGTCACGTCCCATTTATATCTACAAGCCCCACTCACACTCAAGGGGAGGGGATGATGGCAGGCACGTACACCAGTTGGCTGGAAACTTGGGGGCCATCTTAGAGTTCTGTCTACCACCTCTCCCTTCCCCAGCCTTTCCTTAAGGATCAAAAAGGACTTGGTCATAAAATGGTGTTGTCTGTTTCTTAGGAAAAGAGGAGAGGAGTTGGCATAGGGCAAGTGTTCTTCACCAGGTTTTGGTCCCAGGGGACATTTGGTAATGTCTGGAGATATTTTGGTTGTCACAATGGGGGTGAGGAGGGTAGGTGTTACTGGCATCAGAAGATAGAGGCCAGGGACATTGCTAAATTTCCTACAATGCACAGGACAGCTGCCCTCTCCCAATACTAAGTGATGGATTATCTGGTCCCAAAGGTCACGAGTACTGAGGCTAAGGAACCCTGGCATAGGGGATGAATGAATGAAGCTTCTATGTTGGAATCAGGGAGTGGAGCGGGTAGGGCTACTGCAGCCACAGGAAATGGAAATCAAACCTTTTAGAAATGGGTAAGGTGAATGAACATGAATACCTCCGCGTGTGGGTTGTGATACAGGATCTTTATTCCATCAGACCCGGAACAGGTACAGGAAGGACCAGGAGACCCGAGGGAAGTCAGAAATTCTGAAACCGGCAGTCTCTTAGCATATCTAGGATTTGAGGCTGGAGGGTTTTCTGTAGGTAGCGGCGCGGGGTGGGGAGATTGAAAATCAGCTGTCTTAGTAGGGTTAAACCATCAGGTCAGAAACGAATAAGAACAATTTATTGTGATCAAATGAAAACATACTCTATCCAACGACCTTGCAATTTGCTCAAAACTCTTTTCTAGAAGTTCCTTACTAGATTTTTGGGGTTAGAAGGGACATCTAGGGCTGGGGCTACAAATCCGAATGCCCACAGGCATCAGGCAGGTAGAGTAGAGGAGTCAGGGCCTGATGGGGGCTGTGGCCACCTGCAGAGCACCCACCTGTCCTCTCCTTCACACTGCAAGAATAGTGGCCCAGTAATGCATGTCTGATTCTTCAAATGAAGCTGGAGAGTCTGATTTTTATCTCACATCTCTTAGTTTTCAAATGTTGGCAGTAGATTTCTCCATCATCATCATCAGCATCATCACCATGGTGCAGGCCAGCACCCCAGGTGGCCTCCAGCATGCTGGGCTGCAACTGACCCCCAGACCACTGCTTTGTAGCCTGACTCCTGTCAGCCAACAAAAGCCCGTGGGGCTGATAACAAGAGAGTCCCAGTTATAGGGGCTTCAACAAATTGGGGTTTGATTTCTCACATAAAAAAAGCCCAGGGCTGGGTAGTCCAGGGCTGGTATGGTGGTGTCCCGAATTGGCTCACGAAGTACCCAAAGACCTTGGTTTTACAAGAGAACATGGACTTGAAGTCATTGCTCCAGGGTTAATGACTGCCTCACTGATGACCAAAGTCCACCTGCCTCTGTTCCCCTGCCTTTCTGTGTGCCCTCGAGGCTTTGTTTCAATGCCGAATCCTGACTTTAGGAGGATGTTGTAACAGTAATAAAACTCTGCCTGTAGGGGACCAATAGCGTTCACAGCACAAGGGAAGTGAGACATCTTGAACATCTATGACCGCGTGCATGCACACACGTTCAGGCAGTGACAACTATGACCCGACTGCCACCCGGTTAACACCAACTCCAGGATGCATCCTGCTTTTAGGGAAGTTACATTGTGGGAAAATACTGTGTCTTAGAATCAACAAAATGTGTGGTTTTTATTTGGGGTCAACTCTGGAGATGAAACTACTCAGAGACCGTGGGTGCTGGACCCCATCTTCGCCACCCACCCTGTCTTTTCCTGCATTGGTTTCTCTCTTTCAATTGTATTCTGAGTGGCCCAGTCTCCGTTCCCAGTTTCAGCTGCCCCTGGGGATCTGCAGGGAGGACTCAAGGACAGGACAATGGTTTCCCCAAGGGCTCACACGGCAGCTTTGTCCTGCAGAGCTGTCCTTGCGGAGGCTCGCTTTCCTCGTTTACAAGATGGTAATACTTGTGTCTTCCTCCTGGCATTAGTCTGTGCATTGAGTTAAATAGATATAAATTTCCTAGCACAGTGTTTGACATAATAGCAGCTTAATAAACATTAGCTTCCTTTTCCATTTACAGACTTCACTCACCTACAAGCCATTTTCCATTTCCCTGACTCATTGGGCAAAAGCCCACCTGACAACGTATGGGTTGTAGATTCATTGATCCAGGCTCTTTTGTCCTTTCTAAGTCAGGGTCTCTTCTGCCTGCTTATTAGGGTCTAACTGGAGATTTATTTTTCTATCTTAAGATGTATCTAGTTTGTCTCCCATTAAAATGTCCCTTTTTCCTAGGTAACATTGTAGAATTGCCACCAGGCACGTACTCCTTATGATGAGCAGCTATTAGATCCTTTCTTGGAAGGAGATCTGTAGAGACAGGGGACCTAGAAGATATCGGAAAACTGAAGGTGGAAGGAGGATGGAGGAAGAAGGAGGGTGGGCTTCAGGGAAGCTGAGGAGGTCACCTATTTGCCCAGTGAGTTTCATGGTCAGCTGTTGTGTGTGGTGGCAGATGGTCTCATTGAAGATTTCTGTTTCTTAATTCCTTAAATCCCCCCTCCTCTTCTAGTATTTCCTCCCTCCTGCTATCCTTAGGGATGCATTTTGTTCTTTTTCCAATTTTTTGAAATGACCGCTCTGTTCTTTATTTTTCCGATGCTATGCATGGACCTTTGAGAGCAGCTTTGTTTTGCACCCCACCTGCTGTGACATAGATTATCCTTTTATTTTCATAAAACTGCATAATTGTAGCTTTTAGTTGGTTTCTTTCCTTTCTTTTATTTGTTCCTTCCTTTCTTTCCTCTCTTTGTTCATACCACTATGGTCTCTTTAACTCTCCACACACCCAAGCTCTGCAGATATCACAGAAAACACACAGGCAATATCCTGACCCTACCAGAGACATAAAACCCACGTTCGTGTCCCCAAACAGTCAAGTCACCAGAGGCTGCATATGAGGTAAAGTGAACACTCCATGACCACACACCTCCACCACTGAGCCGAAGTGAGGACCCAGCATGTGTCAGTGGGGTAGCCACAGTTTGTCCTTGTGTTTTTGTGCAAGAATACTCATTTTTCATGATCATTTTCATTTATCAAGTTGGACATGTGTGCCAGGTACTGCATTAGGTAGTGAAGAAGACAGAAACACCCCTCGCTCTTATAGAGCTTTCAGTCCAGTAGGGAAGATGAGCATTAAACAAGAAATGACCCAGGAAAACAGTGGGGAGAAAAAGTGCTGGCTGGGAGGGCCACAGCTGCACAGGAGCTTGGAAAAAAGGAATCCTTTTTGTGGGTGAATAGCAGTGGGAGCGGTGTCCCTGGGGGTGAGCTTGAGCTGGGATGTGAGGACCGAAACTGCAGGGACCCCAAGTGATACAGAGCTGGTAAATGTGAGGGGTGGGTGGGTGGGCAGAGGCAGCATGTGCAAAGGCCCTGGGGCTGGAGCCCAGGATGGGGAGGGAGGGCAGTAGGGTGGAGCTGCAGCGGCAGGCCAGGACCAGGCTCATGGATGGCCTTGATTAGATCTGCGTTTTGAAGACGTTTCCATTTTTTAGAAAGGCTCGGATCAGATCTGTTCCTAGGAATGTTTTCTAGCTGCTGAGATGGAAACACATTAGACAGGGCGCCTGGGTGGCTCAGTCGGTTAACTGCCAACTGTTGATTTTGGCTCAGGTGATGGTCTCAGAGTCGTGAGCTAGAGCTCCATGTCAGGCTGCATGCTCGGTGGGGAGTCTGCTTGAGAGTCTCTCTCCTTCTCCCATTCCCTCTGCTCCCACACCCACCCCCACTGCTCTCTCTCAGATAAATAAATAAATTTTTAAGAAAAAAAGAAAGGGTGAATGTGGGCACAGGAGGCCAGCCGGCAGGGCTATGTGGGTCTGGGGGAGACTGGAGTAGCTTGGAGCGGGTGGCACGGCAAGAGTGAATGGACCCAGGGGCCGGTCCGAGGCAGGACCGAGCAGTTGGAAGCCTCCCAGTGCCGCAGTGGGGCTGGGGTGCCTGCAGTGCCGAGAGGCAGGGCCCACTGCTGCCGGGCCTGGGGGCCGGGCCGGGCCCTGTGGACATGGGTTTCCCTTGGTGGTTATCTCTCTCCATCTCCATCGTCTGGTATCTCCTCACTGTTTTGAAATGCAGGTCAGTGCGATCGGATTCAATGCGTGTTTCTGAGTCGGAGGGTTTGGTTTTAGTTGAGGGAGCAGCACCCCCACGCTTCGCAAGCCCCCCTGCAAAGTCAAGCAGAACCAGATGTCTAACAAGCTCCTGGCACCAAAAGGCTCATTCAAAACTAGATCAAGGGCCAGAGGGATTCGGGTGAGGGGTGGGGGTTTTGAAGTGCCGGCCACATGAGATGATGTTTAGAAAGTCTCTTGTCACACCGTGTTGAACTGCTTAAGAGAAAGGCTTCCCTCCCAGCCTTATCTTTGTTATGACTGCAGCCGCAGCAGGGGGGGCAGGCACCGAACCGGCTGCCTTCGTGGAAACATAATGCGGGATGGGATGGTGGCTGCCACAGGGACGGCCGGGCTCCATTTGTGAGAAGGGGTGGGGGGCAGCCCCTCAAGAGAGAAGCGTCCTGCTGCCTCTGAGGGGGGCGGTGGAGGGCGTTGGGACCTGGACCATGTAGGCTAGACTGGGGTCTACCAACCAGGGCAACATGCATCACGTGACCTGTGGCTTTTAGATCTGTATTCTGATGCTTTGGTGTCTTGGGACCTTGATGACTTTGGGGGGACTGTCCCTCCGGCGTTAGCCAATTCCTAGAGATCTTAAACAACTCACCTTGCACACACTCTTTAAATACAAACCAACCAGTCCCAAGTCCACACCTCCTGCTCCCTCCTTATCAGGCTCTGACACTCAGACCACTATTTACCACCGCTACTCACCCCAGCGCCGGGCACCAGACAGCTAGGGACACCCCTGTCCCGTCCCTCCCGAGCCCCCTGAGATTACTCAGACTAGCTGATCTCAAACGTGCCTACCCTGACTCATCTATGCCTTCTCATGGAAACCACAGTCACGGTGCTCGTCTGCAGTCCCCCCTCCCCCACTCTCTGCCTCCTGACCCACCCTGCTGCTCCTCCGTGTGGTCCTTTTTGCTTGGGAACAGTGAGTAACCAACTGTATTTTCAATGACGGTTGTCTCCTGATCTGTGGGCCTCACTGTACCTGAAAGCTTCTGTTAGCACACTGTATTTTATGTTTATTTTTTAAATTTTATTTTATTTACATTCAATTAATCACCATATAGTGTATTATTAGCTTCAGACGCAGAGTTCCGTGATTCATCAGTTGTATATAACACCCAGAGTTCATTATATCATGTGACCTCCTTAATGTCTATCACCCAGTTACTCCATCCCCCACCCGCCTCCCCAACCCTCCGTTTCTTCCTAAAGAGTCTCTTATCGTTTGTCTCCCTATCTGATTTCATCTTATTTTATTTTTCCATCCCTTCCCCTATGATCCTCTGCCTTGTTTCTTAAATTCCACATATGAGTGAGATCATATGATAATTACCTTTCTCTGATTGACTTATTTCGCTTAGCATAATACCCTCTAGTTCCATCCACGTTGTTGCAAATGGTAGGATTTCTTTTTTTTTGATGGCTGAGTAGTATTCCAGTGTGTGTGTGTGTGTGTGTGTGTGTGTCTTTTATATATATATACACATATATATATACACACCAGTCTTTGTCCATTCATCATCTGTCGATGGACATTGGGCTCTTTCTGTAGTTTGGCTATTGTGGACATTGCTGCTGTAAACACTGGGGTGCAGGTGCCCCTTCGGATCACTATGTTTGTATCCTTTGGGTAAATACCTAGTAGTGCAATTGCTGGGTAGTAGGGTAGCTCTATTTTTAATTTTTTGAGGAACCTCCATACTGTTTTCCCCAGTGGCTGCATCAGTGTGCATTCCCACCAGCAGTGTAAGAGGGTTCCCCTTTCTCCGCATCCTTGCCAAGCACACTATAATTTAGAATGGTGGGAAACCAGAGTTTCACAGCAAATAATAGTGGTTCATACTCTCTTGAGCCCCATGCCTACTTACAGCTGCGACGGGGGGTTGGGTGTGCCATTTATTGGCTCTAGCAGATGAAGATAAGCACTCAGTAGCCCCTCCTCTTTCATGGACTCAGTTACTCACCATCCACTGTGGTCTGAAAGCAGAAGATCCTCCTTCTGACACATCATCAAAAGGTCGATAGTAGCCTAAAGCTACGTCACCGTGTCTATGTCATTCCCCTCACACCACCTCATCACACAGGCATTTTACCCTCTCTCAGCATCGCAAGAAGGGTGAGCACAGAACAGTAAGATACTGTGAGGGAGACAGAGACCACATTCACATAACTTTTATTACGGTATGTTGTATAATTGTTCTATTTTATTATTAGTTATTGTTAATTTCTCACTGTGCCTAATTTATAAATAAAATATTATCATAGATATGTATGTATTGGAAAAATGTAGTAAATGCTGCTTTCAATAATATCCCTGGTTTCAGTGATATGTGTAGGGTATCCAGCATTCAGTAGTATCCAGGGTTCAGTAATGGCCACTGGGGGTCTTGGAATGTATCCCCCATGGATAAGGGGTGGACTAATGTAGTTGTGGTGGTTTTCAACAAGACCTTCAATTCTTTGGCACTCTTTCCATTGAGAAATGGAGTCTATGTCCCCTTTTCTCAAATCTGGGCTGGATCGGGATAGGTTGGACCAATAAAGTTAAGCAGAAGTGATTCTGCTGGCTTTGAAAGGAGATGAGAAATGCCTTGCGACTCCTGCCTGGTTCTTTTGAGATGTTTGCTCTGGGAGATCCCAGATGCCATGGAGCAAGTCTGATTACACTGAGATGGCCATGCTGGAGAGGCCGCGTGTTGGCCAAGCCCTTCTAGAATTCCCAATTCATAAAATCATGAACAAATTAAGGTGGTTATTATTTTAGGTTACTGACTTTGGGGGTTGTTATTCAGTAATAGTAACTGAAACAGTAGAGTGCATTTATTTTGCATTTACGGTGAGCTGGGTGTTGGATGAAGCACTGTATAGACATTACATCATCTGATCCTCTTAATAACACTATGTGGTAGGAATTATGCTCCTCGTTTTACACATGAGGAAGCTGAAGCTCAGAGGTCAAGTGGTTACACCAAGGTCACACAGAACTTGGTGTGTAGTATACCAAAACAGAGATTCAAATCCACAGCTATCTGGGCTCCAAAATATTTCATCAGTTTTGGGAAACAATACCGAGGACTCAGTTCTCTTTAAGGCAAGCCCCCTAGGAATATTGCTATAGACAAACTGCTTCTCTAGGGTCAGTATCCGAAATATATAAAGAACTTACACAACTCAACACCCAAAAAACAAATAATCCAATTAAAAAATGGGCAGGGGCACCTGGGTGGCGGTGGTTAAGCATCTGCCTTCGGCTCAGGGCGTGATCCCGGCGTTCTGGGATCGAGCCCCACATCAGGCTCCTCCGCTGGGAGCCTGCTTCTTCCTCTCCCACTCCCCCTGCTTGTGTTCCCTGTCTCGCTGGCTGTGTCTCTCTCTGTCAAATAAATTAATAAAATCTTTAAAAAAAATGGGCAGGAGACATGAACAGACATTTCTCCAAAGAAGATATCCAGGTGGCCAGTAGACACATGAAAAGATGCTCACCATCACTCATCAAGGAAAGTCAAATCAAAACCACAATGAGCTATCACCTCACACCGGTCAGAATGGCTAAAATCAGCAACACAAGAAATAATAAGTATTAACAAGGATGTGGAGAAAAAGGAACCCACCTACACTGTTGGTGAAAATGCAAACTGGGGAAGCCACTGTGAAAAACCATATGAAGATTCCTTAAAAAGTTAGAAATAGAACTACCAAGTGATCCAGTAATTGAACTACTGGGTATTTACCCAAAGAATATGAAAACACTAATTCAAAGGGATGCGCGTATCTCACACATCCCATTAATTACAATAGCCAAACTATAGAAGTAACCAAGTGTCCATTGAAAAATGGATAAAGAAGATGTGGTGTTTATATACACAATGGAATATTACTCAGCCATAAAAAAGAATGAAATCTTGCCAACTGCAACAACGTGGATGGACCTGGAGTGTATAATGCTAAGTGAAATAGAGAAAGACACATACCTTATGATTTCACACATTGTGTAATTTAAGAAACAAACAAACAAGCAAGCAAAAACAAGCAAAGTAAAAAAAAGAGAGACAAACGAAGAAACAGACTCAGCTACAGAGAACAAACTGCTGGTTACCACAGAGGGGGGAGTGGGAGAGGACGGAAATAGGTGATGGGGATTAAGGAGGGCGCTTGTCGTGACGAGCACAGGGTGATGTATGGGAAGTGTTGAATGATTATATTGTACCCCTGAAATTAATATAACACTGCATGTTGACTATACTGGAATTAAAATAAAAAAATGAATTAAGCAGCATTATATATTTTTAATATGTATTATTTTAAATTGTCTTAGAAATTATTAATTTCCTCATTACTGGTTCCTTTTTTAAATTTGTTTTTTTATTATTTATTTATTTATTTTTTTAAAGATTTTATTTATTTATTTGACAGAGATAGAGACAGCCAGCGAGAGAGGGAACACAAGCAGGGGGAGTGGGAGAGGAAGAAGCAGGCTCATAGCGGAGGAGCCTCATGTGGGGCTCGATCCCATAATGCCGGGATCACGCCCTGAGCCGAAGGCAGATGCTTAACCACTGTGCCACCCAGGCGCCCCTAAATTTGTTTTGTTAAAGATAGGATTTATGACATAGAGAAGTACATAACCCAGTATAAAGACTTAATTTCCAATAACACATACTTTATATATTTCATGTAAAATTAATAATGTACACATATATTTACTTATTATATACATTATTTGAAAATGTTTCCCAGTTGTGTTTTATTGGTATGAATGTGTCCTGGGTTCTCTCTCTACAAAGTTTGTCACCCTCGATAAAGGTCAAGATTCAGACTTCAGCAAGTCTACTTTCCGTGGCTGAACATACTTGAGAGATCAGAGATCAGACTGTAAAAAACAGCAGAATAAAATGAGGAATGCCAAAAAAAAAAAAAAAGAAAAAAAAGAAATGTTGCTTATCTACCAAGGATTATCTAGAAATTTCCAAATATTATCTCTGCATTGTTTCTTTGTCATTTTAACATTTTGTTCTTTCCAACATGCATATTGTAGGCATTGTTTTATTCCTTTAGTTTTTGGGGCCGTAGATAGAATTTTGGGTTTAGGTCACCTGGACTTAGTTTAAATGAACGAACCCTGTGTCCTCTCTTAGGTGAATGTCTTTAGGAGAAGTTTCTGGAGGGTGGAGATGCCTTTGGATGGCTCTGCTTTTCTTTGCCGATGAGGGGCGATGTACCACATCGTTCTGTTAAGGGTGGACCAGGGCCCGGCCCATCATGGGCTCTCCATAAATATTTGTGGATGAATGAGTCATGGAATGCAAGGAGTTTTTAAATTTAGTTGCATTTCTTAGAGACTGTCTAAAAGTAATGGTACTATTTGGATATTGAAATTCCCTAACATACAACCTTCCTTTGGGGTCTCGTTTTGGAGTAGACATTCTCCCAGGCCGTTTAAATCACGGCCTTAATTGAGTTAGCTCCCTTCTCCCCACCATCGCTCTCTGCAGCCCTGCCGGTTCCAGAAGAGAAGCCCACAGTTACACTGGGCCTCTGCCAGCAGCCCCCGCCCCAGGATCTCTCTCCCTCACTGCCCAGAGGGGAGCCTGTTGCACAGGTCTCTCACGGTCACCCCCAGACAGTGGGAAATGGGGGCTCCCAATGCTATGGGCCTGGCAGGGAGCTTGGGGATGCATTTGAAGCAGAGACAGCAGAGGACACTTGTGTGCTCATGGTGAGGTGGGCCATTTGTGATGCTGTGTTTGTTGAGGGAAGGGGGGAGGATGGTTGCAGAGCGGCTCCCAACATGGGATCCTGGCGGGGTGGGGGGGGATGAAAGCCCACGTCTCCGCTCACTGACATCTTTCTAATAACCGACAACACAAGGCCGTCATTTCTAAGGCCAGGCTGGGCAAGTGTGTAGGCACCAACAAGGATAATAAGAGCCAGCATATATTGGGTTTAGGCATATGGTGTGCCAAGTATACTGTTGCCATGGTAACAAATTCCCATGACTTAACTACAAAGTGAGCTCTTCCTATCCCTATTTTACAGCTAAGGTAACTAGGTTCAGAGAGGTTAAGTCACTTAGGTAAGGCCACACAGCTAATAATGGGGGAGCTGGTATGCAGAGCTAAGTTTTTATTTTTATTTTTATTTTTAAAGATTTTATTTATTTATGTGACAGAGAGACAGCCAGTGAGAGAGGGAACACAGCAGGGGGAGTGGGAGAGGAAGAAGCAGGCTCCCAGCGGAGGAGCCCGATGTGGGACTCGATCCCGGAACGCCGGGATCACGCCCTGAGCCGAAGGCAGACGCCCGACGACTGCGCTACCCAGGCGCCCCAGAGCTAAGTTTTTATTCATTCCTTCCTCTAACCAGTCTTCCTAAGTCAGTCCTTAGTGTGATGCTCCCAGCACTGGGGAAGCACTGGGACTACCACCGTGGACAAGGCAAGAAAAGTCTGGTAGGGGAGGAGACAAGATACGGGGAGAATAGCATGAAATCAGATGAGTATTTCTGATGGAGATAAGCCCGGTGGCAGATGTAAGTGGGAGTGAGGTGAAAGGGGGTATTTAGGGACGTGAGGGTGTAGAAGATGAGTCCACCATCACAGCTGTGCCCTTTCTCCTCTGATGCTGAGCTATGTCCAAATGATGTCTCCGGAACCACAGCCCAGGGCGAAATTCCAGCCCGGGCACCTCGGTGTCACAGGACTGTAGGGTCTACTAAAGCTGGGTAGCAGCGCTAGACAGAGGGAGGAGCAGATATTCTGGGAGAATGGAAGATGGATTAAGAGTCCAGAGATCGGGATTGTGGGGCTAACTTTGTGGTCGATTTGCTGTGCCACCTTCGGCAAAATGCTCACCCTCTCTGGACCTCACCGCTACGATGGTGCACAATGACGAGGGTAACATGAGAAAAGCTGCACTGCGCCCCTCAGGTGTCCGAAGATTCTGAGCCCTCTTTCCCCCTCTGCTCTCTTTTTGGATTGACCAGCGTCTCTTTTCATAGCAGGTGAAGGGGAAGCAGGTCACGGAGTGTGGATACCATTTGCTTTTCCCTTAGCTGCCCCGAGCCCCGCTCTTCCCGTCCTCCTGTCCTAGTGGCATGGGGGACGCACTCTCTGCTGCCATTGATAGCAGCTTGATATTAAGCCGCCCCTTTGTCACGGCAGGATTTAGCATACTCTCCATTCTTGGCACTTGGTGGTCTGGGAGTCCCCGGCTGCCTCTTCCTCTATCAGAACCCTCCACGCTCTCCTCTCTTTGTCGCTCCAATTCCTGCTCAAAAGCTCGGAGTTATCCTTTTCAAGCACATGTGTTTCTGCAAATCTGTTTCCCCACTGGCACCTTTTGCTTTGTCGGGAGCAACCTGTTGGTTTTTCCAAGACAGCAGTACATTGTCTCCGATGCCCCACCACCTCCCCCACCCCTTGGGAGCCCCCCTTCCATCTCAGGCTTGCGCGTGGCCAGAATTCCCCGGGTGGGATTTTCATTTTCTATGGCTGGGGCCGGTCCTGCCTGGTGTGTGCCCCAAACCCCGTCCTTGGCGTTCTCTTTCCTTCTACTGACTTCTCCTTTGTTGTGAACTCCATACATTCAGCGGGGTTCGCAGACCTCTGTACTGCAAATTCACATGACTCAGACGTTCTGGGCAGGGGCTTTGTGTGGGGGTGTGTGTCTATAAGAAAGAGATAGATGATAGATAGATACAGAGAATTTATGCAAGAGCAGGTGAATACATGTAAGCATATCTCAGAGTAGACAGAAAGAAGGAGGCCCTGTCACCTGCTTCCCCTAACCCTCCATAATAGAAATAATCACTCCCTCTACCCATCCTCTTAAAATATACACCTCTGTAGTCACACAGCTAACGAGTTGTGGTGTGGTCCTTTACAACTAGATCTCCCCCTTGATCTAGAAATATTTATTGAGCACCTATTAGAGCCCAAGCCTCTTACGCTGCTCTCATAGGAGCCCGTGTGTTGGTGTTGGTGGGAGTGTGCAGGATTCAGTGTGCGGGTAGGGAGGAGTCTGGAGCAAGATCTCAGAGCTTCTCAGGGAGGCGGCTCGCCCCCGCCTCTGGCCTCCCCCGACCGCTCGCAGACTCTTCACTGTCTCTGGTGTCACTGCAGCTTTCTATCGTCTGCACATCGTCTGCGATGGTCACACTGAATCTTATACACGTCTCCCTTCCCGGCTAGATCATCAACGGGCCAAGAGCACGGATGTCCGCAGCCCCGCATCTCACTCTGCTCCTATCATGTAACAAGTGCTTCATACTTGTTCGTGGACTTGATGGTGATAATAAAGAGAACGAGTTTCTTCATCTCTGGGCTGAGCATTACTGTTGAATTCCATGGCAAGAAAAATATTCCAGGTGACTTCTCTGGTCTCTTTAGTGTGAAAAATAGCCTGACGCATAGGGATTTGAAGATTTAAACCAAGTACTTAGAGGTAAACAAGGCAGATTTGAACATCCATTTAAAATGTACTCGTTTAAATATATTCCCTTCCCAAACCCTAACAAACGACGGTGAAGGAATTGAAAAGTAAAAACTCCTAAGGACGAAGAGAACGAGGGAGGAGATGACAACACTTGAGATATGACCAGAAAATGTTTGCAGGTGGAAAGTGGACAGAAAACCAGGAACTTACTTAGCAGAGGAGGAGAGCAGAAAGCCAGCTTACCAGGATGGGGAGAGAGTTGGGGGGGAGGCCAGCAAGAAGCAAGCATCCCACCGCAGAGCCCCAGAAAGGCTCCGATGTTGGAGGCATTGAATAGCTCCAAAGGTGAGGGTCAAGATTGAAGCAGTAAGACAGGTCAAAGTCTTCGAAGAGCAGGTGGACCCCAAGACGTTCACTCCCATTTCATGCAGCAGGCCCTCCCTTCCTGAAGCGGCACAATGGAAAAAAGCTCTGGAAAAAAGAGCGAAAGAACCTCCACCGTCCAGGACAGCAGCTCGGCGGGGAGCGGTTCCAACACTAAGAACCGGGCCTGAAGGCAAGTCTGCATTCTGAACAGCGAGACTCACCCTTCCCTTCCCCTCTCTGTCGCTTGGCTCCCTGAAAACCCGCCTCCGGGCTTTGGGCCGTCTCGCAGGAGACGGAGGAAGCTGACCAGCTCAGAACAGACAGACTAGACCTTTGGAGGATCCGAATGAAAAAGCTGGCTCGCCGTATTCTCACCTGCAGGAAGCTCTCCTCTTACCACGCCGCATCCCTGCACGCAGAGCTTCCAGTCGGCGTCCGGTCCCTGTCACTGAGCACGATCGGGCAGCCAAGGCTCAGCAAACATTGAAGGAAAGCTTCTGTTAGGAATATCGGGTGGAGAAAATGCAGAAACAGAGAAAGACCATAATATATTCATATGATCAGAGAGAGAAAGTCGGTTGTATCTATTAAACATGAACAGGAGGCAATAAAAAAGGACATTCAGAGAATAAGAAGGAGCCATTGGAAATTAAGGATCTAAACATATGAGACGGTTTAATAGAAACTGTGGAAGATACATCCACGAAATTTCTATGACAGGAAAAGAAAAACACAATGAGATGGGAAAGAGGATGAGAAAATTAGAGATCAGCCAGGATGGCCAACGATTTATTAATAAGCCTTCAGAAATAAAGACTAGGGAAACTATAAGTGGGGAATTTTCAAAGAATCAGCACTGGCTGTTTTCCTAGATCTGAAAGTCATGGGTTTCCTGACTGATGGGGTCCTTGCAGCACCCAGCCCCTGCATGCACATGCCTGTACACGCACATGCATATGTGCAACCACACCCATGTGCACACACTCCACACACCACACCCATGTGCACACAGCTCTCAGACCATACACACACATACACGTCACACACACACTTTCGCAAAACACACACACACTACATACACACATCACACACATGCACAAAACACGCACACATCACACACACACACACCATGCACACACACCATGCACACACTGCCCTCAGACCATACACACATACACAAACATGCACATACCATATACACACACATACCATGCACACACACCATGCACACACTGCCCTCAGACCATACACACACATACACAAACATGCACACACCATACACACACTATGCACACACATTATGCACACACTGAGCTCAGACCATACACACACATACACAAACATGCACACACCATACACACACTATGCACACACATTATGCACACACTGAGCTCAGACCATACACACACATACACAAACATGCACACACCATACACACACACACTATGCACACACATTATGCACACACTGAGCTCAGACCATACACACACCATGCACCACACACATAACACACACATACATAAAACATGCACACCACACATGCACACAAACACACACACACTATGCACACACACTGTGCACACACTGCACTCAGATCATATACACACCACACACATGCACACACACCATACATGCACACACATACCACACACCACACTGATGCACACACTGCACTCAGAACATACACATACCACACACCACACACACATACACACACACTATGCACACACACTATACACATCATACACACACACACACCATGCACACACTGCCCTCAGACCATACACACACCACACACACTCCACAACACACATCCTTCACACACTAAACACACGACCACACATACTACAGACCCCACCGCACACACATCCTCACAAAGACACCACGCACATATGGCACACCCGCAACCCTCCAGCCCCATAACGCTCACACACCACACATAAACCACACACCACACGGACGCCATAACAGACACCCCCACGCTGTGCCACACACACCACACACACGGTTAAATCGAGAAACACGGATTTTCAGAACAGAGAACATCAAGGTGGGATCCTGAATTTCTCCAGAGCAGAAGAAACTGAACAGGGGACCCAGCCGGCAAGTCAAGGGGCAGGAAGGCCACAGGATTTTCCTCCAAGTGCGGCCTCCTGGAGATCCCACCCTCTTGAAGGAGAAAAGACGTGACTTACAGATTTTTCAAAGAGAAGAAAATTGGCTGATGATCAGTGCTTCTCAACAGCCTCACTCTGGAGCCCCGCTCGGCGGGGAAGATGCTACCGGGAGTCGCAGCCAGGCATTGGGCGTCTGCGGGGTGTCCCGACAGAAGCCCAGTCCCGAGCCTGGCCCTCGAGGCTCCCAGGGCCTGGCGCTCGGAGCTCACTTGCGCCGTCAGTCACTCACTGCATTAAGGGACGACGTGTGGAGGCAAGGCAGCCCGTAAGGAAGGGTCTGCTGTTGGCCCTGTGGCTCTGTGACTTGCAGTGTCCCTGTCGGTGTGACAAGGTGTGGCTTGGGCTTGCCCGGGGCTCTCCCTGGCGAGAGCAGGGCACGGACGCCTGCCTCCACCCGCTGAGCTGAGGGACCCTGCGCAGGGCAGGTTGTGATGGTCCTGGACGTGTCACCTCTCACCAACAGGGGGTTAGTACTGACCCTGGAGTTCATCCGGTTCCCAGCCTTCGGGCCCATTCTGTCTGGTTGCTAACTGCCCCACCTCTCCCCACACAGAAGATAATGGCGGGCGGCGGAGGGGGGACAGGTGCTGGACTTACAGAGGGATGTAAGTCTGAACCCCAGCGCTGCCTCTTTCCAGGAGTACATTCTAGAACCTCTCTGAGCCTTAGTTTCTCTGGTCACAGACTGATGGGATTGAACAACAAGATTTCTAAGGCTGTTCTCAAATCCAGGCCTCTGTCAGCCCTGGGGATTGATGATGAACAAGAGGCAGGCTTTCTGGAGGGATTGCTAGGCTTATGGCTCAGTCAAGCAAATGGACAGAAATTACAGCACTTGGAGGGTGAGGAGTGGCAAAAGGGAAGTCTGGGGGGATGTGGGTCCCTGGGATAGGGGCACATGACCGATGGGGGTTGGGGGCGGGGGGACAAGGCAGGCATCCCTGAGCTGAATCTCAAGGCAAGTGGAGGACTTTGCCAGGGGCCGACAGGCTGATCTTGCTGGCTTTCAGGTCCACTGGGATATGCCGTAAATGCTGTGCTCTGAGAGTAGCCGATTACCGTGCGGGTGGACAGGTATCCCTCAGCTGTGCTGAAGAGATTTATTCTGCTGAGACAATAAAACATACAGTTCTTTCTTGTCCTTCGGGCCTTTGTACATGCTGTTCCATCTCTCTGGCATGCCTTTCCTGCTGAGCTCCCAACTATCCTTGACAATTCAGCTCCTGCAAAATGTTGTGTGGGAAGGCTCCCTTTGACCCCTCTCACCTCTGGTAGACATGTTGTGAATGAATGAAGGAATGTCTCAATGCGTGAGTGACATATGGGCCTCTGGAACTTTGTATCTGTAGACAGCTGTGCCACACACATGTGCAACGTCATCTTTACCCTATCGGTTAAAGCCCTCTGAAGCTGTCCTTCCCTGGCCCTCACCCCCGGTGTCAGCCTCAGAAAATTGAAAAGGTTAGTTCCCCACCTCCCTCCTCTCAGAGCTGCAACCGTGAGGCCCAAGAGAGCTGTACCAGCTGTGAGTGACTTGTTAGATCAGCAACTGTAAGGGACAGGAACATCTGTTGGCGCCCCGTGTCACTAATCATTGTCATGGTTTCCATCCTGACTGCTGACACCTGCAGCTGAGCCCAGAGTTCTATGATCTGAGGCTGGCGATTGGTAAAATGCCACTTCAAGAGCACGCCTGTCAGAGCCGTCAATGTCGGCCGCGCGGCCTGGCCCCGGGGCAGGCGAGCAGGCAGGCAGCTGACACGGTGACAGTGGTGGAAACTGGGTCCAGCACAGTGAGCTGGCCACCTCACTCTCTGTTTTGAGTGATGCATGAGGCTATCTCCTGACAACATGTGTCCTTGTTGACGGCTTATTCTCTGACAGAATGTGTAAGTGACAAGTTTAAAATTGTCACTGGAAGTGTAGTTATAACTGATTTGTGGACAACTACAGAAAAGAGTTAAGAGGTAGTGATAGGAGATTCTGTCAATCAAAAGCAAATTTCAGTGAAACAAATCTGACAGAGGATTGATGGTCTTCATATATAAAAAGCACTTGGAAATCAATAAGAAAATATTAATACTACATCGGAAAATGAACTACAGACAGAAATATTTTGGGGAGAAGAATCATAAATGGGCAATGAACATAGAAACAGCTTCCGCTTTGCTATTAATAAATATGTGTGTAGAAATGAGAAGATCTTAATTTTTACCAATCAAATGGGCAAAATGTTTTTAATAATTAATCAATTTTGATAAGAGTGGAATAAGACGGTTGCACATTCTTTTGGGAGTGAAAACTGGCGTTACCTTTCTGGAAAACTATTTTTGCTCTGTGTACCTAGAGACATAAAAATGTTCCTAATACTTGACCTGTAATTCCTCTTCTCAAAATGTCTTCCAAGGAGATAGAAACTGGGACAAAGATTTATATGTACAAAGATGTTTATTGCAGTTACTTGGAAGCAACTCAAATGTCCAACCATAGTGGAATGGTTAAATAAACTTTAATATAATAATGCAGTGAAATATCATACAGTGATTAATACAGTTCTTTTGAAGAATTTTAAATGACATGGGAAAATACTCACTATACCATTTAAGTGAAAGAGGCTGGAGAGAAAACTGTCTGTACGTTATAAATTCAATTATGTAAATATCGCTTCCCTTTAAATACTATTTTCAGAAAAAATGTTGGAAGAAAAATAAAAAAAATACAGCAGATAGCTCTGGATCGTGAGATTATGAATAACTTAAATTTTCTTCTATACTATTCCTGAAGTAACCAGACTTCCTACAATGAATGTATTTGTAATGTATAGACTTATTCATTCACTCAATTTCTTGATGGCGCCCTATGACTGGGGCACTATTCTAGGCACCAGTTTACAAAACCTATAAACATTCTCTCTGCCTCTGGTTGCAGGCATCAGAAGCAGACATTGGGGTGTAATCCTGGCTCCGTTGCTCAGATCTCTACTTTCTCTATGCCTCATTGTCCTCAGGAATAAAATAAAGGATGATACTTGCACCTATCTCAGCACACGCTAGTAAGGTTAAACAACAAGACGTATGAAAAGAGTATGGCTTAGGGCCTGGCACAACCTAAGTGTATTTCAAACACTGGGAAAGGCACAGGTAAAGATCTTCTCTTCCCATCAGTCTAAATCCCACCTAAATTATAGAGACGTATAGAGTACAAAAGGGGTTCCCCTTCCCCTATCTCTGGACGTGGCACATGAAATAGTTTTGTTTGTTTGTATGTCAAAAAATGCTTTCTCTTCACTCACGTGTGTATGTAGCTCTGAAGCACCACAGCCCTGCGAGACACACTGGCTCGTGCCCTTTTGTCAAATAAAAAAGCAAAGGCTCGAAGAGAGTAAGCAGACCGATTACTCTCACCCAGATGGTGAGTGCCTGACCAGGAAGTCAGACTCAGACCCATCTAATGCTAGCCTTCTGGAATGATCCTTCCTCGCTGAGGCCCATCTTGGAAGGCGTTCTTTATAAAGAACATTACCCCTAGATTAAGCCAGGACTCAATACAGTGAACATCAAAGCCACCGTATCTTTCTTTCCTACTGCCACGTGTATCTCCATGGGGGTAGCCCTTCTGTTTGCCCTTCAAGCCCAACTTGGGAAGACCTATGATCTTTGTCTTCAACTTTAATTGACCAAGTCCTATATTGCTGTGATCCAGACAGAGTTGAGGCCTTCAGTCTTCTCTTCCCTGATGTTCTGATTCCAGCACAACTTATGGGCAGGAGGGATATGGGGCTGCTTCTCTCCTGTGAAATTTCCTCTACCCCCTAGCTCCTGTCTCCATGGAGCCTTGGTTGAGAGGCAGGGAGGAATGGTAGAGGCTAGGAAATTTCTTATTTGCACAATGCCTGGTCACTTCCGGCTGTCTGCATGTGGCAGATGTTTGCGGCTGCCTCTTGCATTGGTGGGCACTTTTGGGGGTTCCAAGAGACTTTCTTGCTAGGCCTTTCTAAGCACTCCTTCATATTGGGTAGGGTCCTTCAGGGGGCCAGTCCTGAACACCCCACACTCTGCAGTCTCTTACTGGTGGATTCCACTTTCCATGTCAAGCTACATTCTTGGGGGAGGATCCACTTCAATATGACCCCAACGTTCCCTACTTACTGCAGATCTGATCCCCAGGTTCACGAACCATTGATTTCTGCCAAAGCAGGGCAGGGCAGTATACATCTAAACCAGGCATTAACAGGGAATGGAGCCACCATGATTGTTCTGTGTGTGTGGGTGCTCAGGTGTGTTTGTGCACACTGGGTCTCTGACTTATGGATGAAAGCATTGAAACTCAAAAGATGGAGAGCAGAGTGTCTTGGGTAAGATCTTGTGACCACTTGGTTGTAAAGTCAGAACTTTTCAGAAGTCCCAGGTCTTCTGACGCTCGGGGCCAGAGCTCTCTCCCTTAAACGGTTTCACTGTCTGTGAGAATAAGGAGCCAGATTGGATCACTGCAAAGAACCATTCGAGTGTTCCTAGGGCTCTGAGATTTTGTCGGTCCCCTGGCTCCAGAATGGACAATAGTTCCCCATCACAAAGCATGGATGGCACTTGAAGTTATCTGTTCTGAGTGACATGTTCACCAAGGCCCAGGCTCATGAATGGCCTTCACTGAGAGTCAATACCAACTCCTGTTGATTGATCAAGGACCACCTTGGTGCCAAGCCCCAGCCTTGGCACTTTGTGCACATTATCTCTGAACAACAATAAAGGAAAAACTAAGAGTAGTGGGTAAGAAACAACGGTAAATGTTTTAAGCCTGGTTATTTTTCAAAGAGAGGTCAAACAAAAGGAACGCCATCCCCCAAATTATTTTAAAACCCTATATGTAAATAGCTGCATTGTTCATAATCATTTAAAGAGTGGAAATGACCCGGGTGCCTGGGTGGCTCGGTCGGTTAAGCATCCAACTCTTAATTTCAACTCCGGTCATGATCTCAGGGTCATAATTTCGAACCCCACATCAGGCTCTGCGCTGGACGTGGAGCCTGCTTAAGATACTCTCCCTCTAGGGGCGCCTGGGTGGCACAGCGGTTAAGCGTCTGCCTTCCGCTCAGGGCGTGATCCCGGCGTTATGGGATCGAGCCCCACATCAGGCTCCTCCGCTATGAGCCTGCTTCTTCCTCTCCCACTCCCCCTGCTTGTGTTCCCTCTCTCGCTGGCTGTCTCTGTCAAATAAATAAATAAAATCTTTAAAAAAAAAAAAAAGATACTCTCCCTCTCCTTCTGCCCCTCCCCCCACCTGCAACCCCTCCTCCCACCCCGCACCCCCCTCCCCCGCCAAAAAAAGCAGAAATGACCCAAATGTCCATCAAGTGATGCGTGAATAAACAAAGTATGGTACATCCATGCAATGCAATAGTGTTCAGCCCTAGAAAGGGAGGGAGTAGTGACACAGGGAAAACATTCAGCTAAGGGAAAAAGTTGGTCACAGAAAAACAAATATTGTATGATTCTTTTTCTAGGAGATGTCCAGAATAGGCAGAAATAAAGAGATAGAAAGTAGAGGAATGGTCCCCAGGGGCTGGGGAGGGGAGAAGAGTGACGGCTAACAGGTTTCTTTTTGGGGTGATAGAAATGTTTTAAAATTAGATTGTGGTGATGGTTGCACAACTCTGAATATACTAAAAACCATCGAATTGTACACTTTAAATGGGGTGGATTTTATGGTTTGTGAATTATATCTCAATTTTATGGTACATGAATTAAAAAACCAAAAAACCTAAGTGGCTGAGCCATGAGGATTTTTCCTGGCTTGTTTGCTGAGAGACCTAGGAATCCGATCATAAGAATTAATCAATGCATTCACTTTTGAAATAGAATTACAGTTTGTGCTTGTGGTTCCAGAAAGTCATCCTTCCCAGTCTCTGTATTAGGATTGAGCCCTATTAGCTCTGTATTGGAAGTCTGATCTCCTGCTGAAGATGTGAGAATAAGTAATTTACTTTCAGTCAATCAAATGTGTTAAGGGGGAACTCTCAAGGTAGCTGAGGGGAGGAGGGATTGTTCTGTTTTTCTAGTGTTCTTGAAGGCCCAGCCGAGCAACTGGCAGCCTTTCGGCAGCTGGGTGAGGCCCCTTAGCAGGCGGCCCAGTGGGCTGGAATCCTCAGCAAATCATCCAGACAGCCAGGACCATGAAATCCAGCCAGACCCCCAAAAGGTGACCCCCGCAGCCCCAGCGCCCTCTGAAGCCCTCGGAGTAGGCTGGCTTCCATTTCTGGTCCAGCGTGGCCACTGAGGAATGCCAAGCATCTCCATGCCTGGCAGCCACAAGGCTACCAGGTGGTTCTGAGCCGGGGAGGTGTTTCTGCTCCTTCTCCCTGCCCCATGTACAAGCCTTCCCAAACCTCCCTCCTCTGGCCCTCTTCCTATTTCTGCTTCACTGCTGGCTGGAGAACGTGGACAAAGCCACAGCTCTCTCTGTGGGCTGGGGGAGACTGCCGGAGTCCCATCTTCTTGGGGGTATCATTTCGTAGGGAAATGGTCGGGCTAATTGGAGACAGGTGTCCCCAGGTGCTAACATGCAGCCTCCCACTGGAGAAGTGGGTGCAAAGTGAAACCACATGGGCTACTTACAAATAAGTGAGGTGTGAGCTGGCTGGCCCTTTACCTCTCCTTCCTTCTCCTGCCCCTGCCCCATCCCTGCAGTCTGAAGGGGGGAGAAGCCCCCAGACTCACACGTCGGGTGGTATGGTTGTGGTTTCCGCACGGTGCTTTGCTAGGTGCAGGGGAGCACAAGGCACGAGGCTTCTCTGAGCCTGTTCCCAGCCTGGACTTGTAATTGGGGTCACGCAGGGGGATGTGCCTTCTATGTGGCAACAGGAGGGGGATTTGAAGAGGAGCCGAGGGCCATGAGTGGAAGTGGGTCCTTTGAGAAGAGCCTCCAAGAACAGGGACTGTTTGCTTCAGGAAGTCTGGATACGTTAGACCTCCATTTGACCAGCAGGTATGGAACTTTGGGGAAAAGTGCATCCTGACATTTTGAAGCTTAAAGACCCCTGTGGACATTCAGTTCCACTCTCCATTTTCCGGACAAGAGAACTGAGGCTCCAATCTGTCCAACACCGCACGGGCAGAGCCAGGATGAGCACGGATGTCTATGGGCCCCTGAAGCCAGAGCTCATATTTGGACTGTGGATTGAATTTGGGCAGGTTAAAAGACAGGGAGGGAGCCTGGCAGATAAGCTGGAGCCCAGTTTGGGAATTCCTCTGCCTTCTTTCTTTCCATCCGCTGGATCCTTACTTGCTCTCTGGGGCAAAAGCCTGGTAAGAAGGTGACGGGGGGATGGTGAGAATGGGGAGTCCTGGTAGCCCCTGAAATCACACCTAAAACACTTCCAAATTTGTCCTATTGTCTTCTCCCCACAATATTAATGATTTCATTACAGGTGGATCGTGGGCTCGGAGATGCCCTGATTCAAGAGAGTATGTGTGGACAATGTGCCTTGATCAATCCAAACGTCGGGGGTATGAGACCTTGGCGGTGGGGCTCAGTGGAGAGGACATAGTCCCAGGAAACAGGACTCCTGACTCCTAGCCCTGACTCTGCCACCAGCAGTATAGCACCTCCCTTGGCTGGTGTCTCAGCTTCCTCAGCAGTGAAAAAGCCCTTTTCATTCTGTGGATGGCTTCCTTTGCTCTGCAGAAACTTTTCCGTTTGCTCCAGGGCCTCTTGTCTATTTTTGCCTTCATTGCCTTTGGTGTCCAAAACCACAGGAAATCATTGCCAAGACCAATGTCAAGAAGGTTTTCCCCTATGTTTTCTTCTAGGAGTTTACACTTTCAGACCTAACGTTTAAGTCCTTAATCCATTTCAAGTTGATTTTGCATATGGTAGAAGATAGGGGTCCAATGCTGTTCTTCCAACTGGGTATGAATACCCAGTTATCCCAGTACCATTTATAGAAGAGATGTTCTCTCCTCCTTGCACCTTCTTGGCACCCTTGTTGAAGACCAGTTGACTATATATGTGTAGGTTTCTTTCTGGGCTTTCTATTCTGTTCCATTGGTCTGTATGTCTGTCCTGCAACCTATGGAATGAGAAAATATCTGCAAATCATTGATCTGTTAAGGGGTTAATATCCCAAACATGAATTATTCTATTATCTAATAGTAAAATAACAAACTAATTAAAAATGGACTTGAATAGACATTTCTCCAAAGAAAATAACGTATTTTACCAGATATATAAAAAGGGGCTCCACATCACTAATCATCGGGAAATGCAAATCAAAACCACAGTAAGCTGTCACCTTATACCTGTTGGGATGGCTATTATATATAAAAAATAAATAAGTTTTGGTGAGGATGTTGAGAAATTGGAACCCTATTTACCGGGATTCTAATTCTGATTGGTGAGAATGTAAATCAGTGCAGCTGCTATGGAACACACTGGAGGTTCCGAAAAAAATTAAAAATGGAACTACCATAGGATCCAGAAATCTTACTTCTGGGTATATATACAAAAGAATCAAAATCAGGATCTTTTTTTTTTTTAAAGATTTTATTTATTTATTTGACAGAGAGAGAGACAGCCAGCGACAGAGGGAACCCAAACAGGGGGAGTGGGAGAGGAAGAAGCAGGCTCCCAGCGGAGGAGCCTGATGTGGGGCTCGATCCCAGGACTGTGGGATCATGCCCTGAGCCGAAGGCAGACGCTTAACGACTGAGCCACCAGGTGCCCCCAAAATCAGGATCTTGAAGAGATATCAGCACTCCCACGTTCACTGCAGCATTATTTACAATAGCCAAGATATGGGAACAACCCAAAAGTCCAGCAACAGACGAATGGAGAAAGAAAATGTGGTGCATACGTACAATGGGCTATTATTCAGCCTTTAAAAAGAAGGAGATTCTACCATTTACAATAACAGATGAGCCTGGAGGACATGATGCTAAGTGAAGTAAGTCAGTCATAGATGGACAAATACTGTGATTCCACTAATCTGAGCTCTGTAAAAGTCCATCTCATAGAGACAGAGAAGAGAATGCTGGTCCCCAGGGCCCGGAGGGTGGGGAAACGGGGAAATGCTACTCAAGGGGTAGGAAGTTTCAGCTGTACACAGTGAATGAGTTCTAGAGATCTGCTCTGCGATCTGCTCTGTGGTGCCTGTCGTTAATATGGTGTTGTGCGTTTAAAAACTGAACAGGGTAGACCTCCTAATGGTTCTTACCTCTAAAACCAAAGCAAAATACCATAAAAGGACACCAGAAAGCTTTTGGAGGTGACAGATACATTTATTACCATGATTATGGTGTTGGTATCACAAGTGTAAGCGCATGTCTGAGCTCATCAAATTTAATTTACATTTAACAGGTGCTGGGGTTTTTTTTGGGGGGGGTAGGTAAATCAATTATATCTCAGTAAACAAACAAATAAAGATCCTGAAACTTGCTGCTAGACATGATTTGTTGCCTACCTAAGAGCCACCTCAGCTTTTTCCTCCTTGCTTGCCTCCTGAGAAAAGACTGAAAAAGTCAGGACTTCTCTTTCCCAGCCTTTGGTGCGGAGAGGGTGGTCCTATGACCCAGTTCTAGAGCCAGTGAGTGGTAAGAAGAAAGTCTGGAGTACCTGGAAAATGCTATTCCTCTTAGCCAAAGGCCAGAAGGTCCAGAGGAGAAGGCTCTTGTCCACCCACTGCTTCCCTGTAGCCTGGGACAGGACCCAGTGAGTATCCAGTGCATTCCTGGAGCAGGAGCGGCCATCTTGTGGTCATGAGGTGAGGCTGTCTCTTCCCTGCCTAAAGTTTCTGTGGCTCGCACTGCTAGTAGAAGGAAGTCCACACACCTGCACAGGACTTACAAGGCGCCCAGAGCCTGGCTCCTGCCCACATCCCCCGTCTTGTCTTTCCTGCTCCCCTCCCCCCATGGTCTCCTGTAGTCAACTGCAATTACTCTTCCTTCCCTAACAGTGTCCTGTGGGTCTCACTTCTTGGCCTTTGCAAATTCTGTTTCTTCTGTTAGTATTCCTCTTTGTCCTGCAACCTCTTCACCTGGCGTTTCCTATGCTTCCTTCAATGCAGATATTCCTTCCTCCGAGAGACCTCGGCCCTGGCCCCAGGTACTGGGTGGGGTGTCCTTGCTTGGGCCACAGGTCCTTACTCGAGTTGTGCTTTGCGGTTACCTGTGCACCTGCATGTCTTCTTCACTGGACTGTGAGCCCCCAAAGGGCAGGACATGTCTTCCTCATGCATACAGTTTGGTCTCTTACAGTTTTCAGGGGCAAAACCCCATCTCACACTAGGTTAGAGAAAGGGGGAGGGGCTTTTTGAACAACAAGGAGTGTTGCCCAAAATGAAGTGAAGAGTTGAACAGTCAAATCAAGCTGGTGGGCAGAGATGCAGAAAGGCCCCTGGAACACTGGGGATGGAGAGCTGGGCTGCCTCCAATAGTCACTCTCTTCCTTTCTGTTTCTCTTTCTCTGTCATTTTGTTTCCTTCTGCGCCTACTTCCTTGTCCTTCCTTGCCTCCTCCACATGGTGCCAGACACTGCCACTCACGGTTTATGGATCTCTCATCATGAGACGTTTGCCCCCAGAGAGGGACTGACTTCCTCAATTCTGGCTTGAAAAATCCCAGGGGAGTCTCTTCATGAGCCGGGGAGGGGTCACGTGGGCACACGCAGCTCCTGCTGGGATTGAACGTCTGGGGTAAGGAGAAACAAGTTCCCTCCAAGGAGACTGGGTTCCCGGGTGGGACGATGGAGGTAACAGCAGGTAAAGGTGTTGGCTTCCTCTATGATGGTCCCTCAGAGGGAGAACCGGCAGCTGGCACCAAGGTAGCTGTGATCAACAGAACCTTCTGGATGAGGAACAGCCTCTTCCTCTAGGGGAGGGTCTGCTGTGGGGAACCAAAGGAGGCCCCACCTCCACATTGTGCATTAGGATTTCACATACGAATTTTGGGGAGACGCAGACTTTCATTCTATGGGGGTTACTGAGTTGCACGTGGCAGGGAGCTGTATGCTTGTCATAGCCCGTGGGGGCCGCTGGCCCTTCCCAAGGGTGATTGTGTGGGTTGAGGGCCTGCAGGCTCATCAAGGGCAGGCCTGACTCTGGTTGTTCCAATAAGCTGTTGGGGAAACTGTAACTGGGCATGACGGGAATCTTCGTGTTTGTTTTTATTTGTTAGAACGAGGCTTGGGGCGCTGGGGTGGCTCAGTTGGTTAAGTGTCTGCCTTCGGCTCAGGTCATGATCCCAGGGTCCTGGGATCGAGTCCTGCATTGGGCTCCCCGCTCAGCGGGGAGTCTGCTTCTCCCTCCCCCTACTTGTGCTCTCTCTCTCTTCTCTCAAATAAATAAATAAAACTTTTGTTTTTTTTAAAGAACGAGGCATGATTGGCTGAATCCGTAAATCACAGGTTGTCAACAGGAGGCCCACTGGCCACCTGTGGTCCTTGGGCCTTTCTGCTTGGCCTGCACATGTTGGTTCTGACAGTGCTTGGAAAAATTTGGACCAGGTATGCATGAATTTCCTGGCTCTCTTGAAAAATCAGTTAACCTGGCAAATCTGGGCCCCATTCCTGCTTGTCCCTGATTGGCTGGTGCTAAGCAGGGGCTGCCCCTCTAGGTGGGGCACATGCCCCTCCATTCACCTTGGGGTCTATTGATGCACATGCCCCTCCATTCACCTTGGGGCCTATTTCACTAGCGGACCTGGCCAGCCTGGCCTCCACCATCTTTTTGACATGCCTGATTTAAGCCAATTCAGTTTAATTCATTAAAAAATTGAATCAGGTGTCTATTTTGTGGCTGATACTGGGTGATTGTCACTATTTTAAAAAATAAGTACTTTATGTTCTGTGGAGGGTAAAAAAAAAGTTGTGTTTTTTTTTTTGCTTGTTTTAGTTTTTTGTTTTTTTTAGACATGGTCTCTCTTGCAAAGAACGTGTAGCCTCCTCAGGAGGCAGGTTGTCTTAAGCAAGAAGGTATATGGTTGGGGAGCAACAGACACTTCCGAGAAAGGAGCAATTGGTAGTATGATTCCTTATACTGATGTAACACTGCACCTTCTCAAAGCTTTTTCATACACAGTGGTTCCTTTGACAGACCCTGTTGAGATAGGTAGGACAAGAGTTTGTCCTCCTGCTTTACAAAGGAAGGGACAGGGGCCAAGCAGTGACTTGGCCAGGCCTCTGCATTCCACTCCATTGGGCTTTCAACCCCCTAGACAGGGAGCATCCAGAAAGACAAGCCAGGTGTCTGGGGGCAGAGTCTCCTGCAGGCTAGGAGGGCTCATGGAGTCTGGAGACTCTGGTTGAATGATGATTTCAATATGGAAGAATCCTCTCGCCAAGAATAATTCATCAAGGAGTGAATCAGTTCAGAAATGGACGCACCCAAACTGTGTCATCACCTGGGGAATGAGTTCTCATTTTTCAACACAGGGTGCGCCTTAAGGAGTTTGAGAGAAGCCATTTGGCTTGGCCCATTTCCCATGATGTGAGTTTGTAGGTGCCTCCGCTGATTTGGGCTGGAGCCTTTGCTGGAGACATCCCAGGTTCCCGAACTGCAGGGAAGTCCATGGAGTGGTTGCAGTGTGCGCTGAGCACTCCAGAACTCCAGAAGATGCAGAGGGACTCGGTGAGCCAAGTGTTCAAGCCAACCATCTTCTTTCTTTTAGCCCCAATTTTCCAGCTCACGTTGGCTCTCTGAGTCCTGCCTGGAAAGTACCCACTGGGCCTCTACTTCCCCTTGGACAGACAGGAGGGGATGAGGGAATTATGCTCCAGAGATGCTTGTCCCAGCTGAGTGGCAGCAGAGTCGAAGAGGTTGGCAGTCACAATGCTGGAGCATGAGATGATCCACTTAGCAAAAGAGGTACTGCCACAAGCGACTAGAGTCAGGCACTATCTTGGTGTGTGTGGGGGTGGGGATCTTGATTCAATTTCAAAGACATCCATTGTTAATATTCCTATTTTATAGTCAAGGAAATGAAACTTCAGAAACATTAAATATCTTGCCCAAGGAGAGGCACCAGAATATAAATACAGAATAACCTGACTCTGTACTTCCTACCCCCACCCTCCAAACCATCTGGGCCGCCTGACTGATGATAGAGGGCCAAGAACATGTGCTTCCTGACCATCACATTCTTCTACCCAGGTGACATTTGCTTGGAGAGGTAAGTCATGGGCCAATAAACAGATATGCGTTGCACAAAGCCAATTACAAGAATTAGCTTGTAACATCGATCCATTTTTACATCTGTAGCCCTTATGTTTGTGTTTGAAATGGCCTGTAGGATTGAAGATGAGCTCGAAAGGAAATAATTACCAGTTATCTGAATAAAATCTGCAACAAATTACCTATAAAACTATAACTATCCAAACAGGATGACATTTACTTTATAAGTTCATGACTCCCTTTCTTTAAAGTTTGCTAAAAAGAGAGCAAAGTAATTACAGTTCTTCTCTGATTGATTAAACATGACATATATGCTAATATGAAAGTAACTCTCATGCTTTGTTACTCCATCATCTGGCTTACGGTAATTTGGAAGGTAGCAGATATAATCATTTCAGAGCTGCTAGTCTGAACTTTTCTGTACTAAAAATAGAATCGTGGGTCTCCTTTGCTTCAACCAAGAATCCATATTCCCTCTCTGTGTTTCAACTTTCATATAGACGTGAAATGATATCGTAGCTATTAGAACATTTTTTTTCCTCTTGTACATCAGAGCACACATGCTCCCGTGACTGGTTTGGCTCAAAACCCCACCTGCTAAGACTGCTTTAAAGCAATTATGTAGTTAGTGGTCTGTCAGATGGAGTATTTTTTACCCTCTGAATAAAATAAAGTTCGACATGATTTAGAAAAAAAAACCCACAAAATTTGGAACATCAATAAAATATGCCACTTGTCAAATTAGGAGAGAGAGACTTTTCAATTTAAAGAAGCAATTATTTGAAAAATAGGTCATGGCCACATCCATTAAAATTAGCCTGTGTCTTGAGAAGGTTATGATCACTAATGCAGCAATTCACCATTGTTAAAATCCATAACAATGAAAGAACCAGGAACAAAATATCATAATAACAGCACACATATATTGTCCTTACTATGTGGTAAGCATTATTCTGATTACTTTGCAGGTATTAACTAGATGCATTCTTGCAACAGCTCTGTGAGAGAAGTATCATTATGAGCCCCTTTTTACAGACATTGGAAGACAGGCATCAAGAAGTTAAGGAACTTCCCCAAGGTCAAACCATGGTGAAGTTCCAGATATCCAGTTATCTTCAGATCGTGTTGCTGGAATATTCTATGGAAGGAAATTGAATTCTTGGTTAAAGAAGATAAAGAACAGACTCTCAACAGAAAAGTAGTGAAGTAAGGCTCACCCCGGAGCCCTGCTTCATCCTAGAACACAAAGGTCTGTGGGCCCCTGAACCCCTCTGTCTTTGGTAAGCCCCGTGAACCCAGAGACCCCTGGGCCCAAAAACAATGCAGATGTAGGGCAGTGGGCTGTGAGACTGGGTGGGCCACCAGGGTATTGGCCAATGGCCTATGTCTACAAAGCTACCAACAGCTTTAGCCCTGGTCCCTGGGGCTTCTCTCACTGAACTGAAGCTCTCTCCTGACCCCATCTTACCTGACTTTTCAGATTCTGACTACCTGGGCCTATAGGACTTGCTCATAGGTTGCCATCTCAGGAGAGACGGTGTGGCTCAGTGTTTCAGATACACCCTGAAGACAACGTACTGGCATCTGAGTCCTGGCTTGGCCACTTTGGGTGACTTTGAACACATGATCTCAGGGTTTCATGCCTCAGTTGGCTCATCTGCAAAATGGGGACGATCGCATGATATAACATATGTCAAGCATGAATGTAATGTACAGTTACATACAATGGATGGGCGCATGGCATACGCTGGGGGGCTAGTTCCCCCTCCCTCCCTCCCTCCCTCCCTCCCTCCCTTCTTTTTTAAAAGTCCCTCCTCTCTGGCCCTCACATTCTCATTGAAGAAGAGAGAGACTCGATTATTGACATCCCTTCATTTTTATAGTCTGTGGCGGAAAACTGTGGTATTGAATACTCAAGATACATACGGATCAGTTTGTATTCCAAAGACCCAAACACCCATCTGTGGTCACAGTGATGTCTCCTGCTAGGTAGTTGAACAGTGAATTAATTAAACATACAAAAACTGAGTGTGTCCAGAGATGAGGCAGACAAACTTGTTTTGCCCTGTTGGAACTGACAATGCAGTTAGGAAGAGAGAGACAGGGGTAAGTTTAGATTTAACCCATTAGCTGCTAGAACAGCAGCCCACCCTGAGTGTGACTGGAACTTGGGAGGACTCATCAGAGGGCTCATCGGATCCCCTTAGTGCTCTGCTTGCCCCTTGTCTCCTGGCCCTGCATACCTGGAGGCTGGTACTCAGCACCCAGCACCCTTCCCACTTGGAACAATGAGTGACTGCAGACCCCAGGAGGGCAGCAAGCAGAGTGAGTTTGGAAGGAAGTTCCCGAAAGATCATGAAAACAGCACCTGAGTACAAAAGGCCATTAGCAGAAACTGGTGAAGTCCCCAAAGTTGGTAGTATGGAATGACACTCATGTCTGGACATGCCAGACGGGGAATAACCTGACCACAGCATTTAGCTGGAAGGGTAAGATCATGTTCTTGCCCCTGGCAGGGAGGCCAAGTTGGTTTCCCGAAGTTAGTGTGGTGTAGCCCGGCCCTCTGGGAGGGGTGCTCTCCCTTTCTTTGCCTCCCCATTCCCCCGCTTTCTGCCTGAGTTTTAAGAATGCATGCAGCACTCAAGGCCCCCTTAGAAGTCAGGCTTCTGAGCCCAGGCTTCCCACCTTGCTAAGTCACAGAATCCCTGACATACACGATTGTTGGTGAATAGGGCCGAGGTACTAATGGTAGCTGCTACCATTTATGCTTTACCTACGTGATGTCAGCTCCACCTGGCTGGGATCAGGAAGGCTAAGGAGTTTGCCTACACGTCACCCAGTTGGGAAGATGGAATTTGATGTTCTACCTCCATTCACTTATTGAACAAATACCAAATAAGAGTGACGGTGTCCCTACCGGACAAGAGAGGGACACAGCTGCTTTGGTGGTCATAGGCCCACAGAGAAGATGGATGGATGGTAAGTGTTACAACAGGGACCAGCACGGGTTTTAGCAGCAGCAGCAGCAGCAGCAGCAGCAGAAGCAGGGAATCCCAAGAAGGCTGCCTGGAGGAGGTGCCATAAGAGCTTAGTTTCGGAGAATGAACAGGAGTTTGTCAGGTAAGTGCAGGGGGTGGCAAAGGGCACACTGAGTACCAAGGAAGGAGCCACACTGCCTTGTGCCAAGGGTATTGCAGGTGGCAAAGTTTAGTGTAGTGTGGGGCAGACGGGCTGGGGAGGCGGACGAGGCCAGATCCCACACAGGACACACAAGGAGCTGGAACAGAAAAAAAAAAAAAAAAAAAGGAGCCTTCAGAGAGATGTAAGCCCCTCCTTCATCTCTTCCTTCATCAGTGCCTTCTTCCTTCCCAAGTGCTCCCATGATCTATTTCGTGGAAGGAACGACGCCAAAATTCAGTAGAGGAAAACAACCCCATTTCATGCATGTATGTGGGTCCCGTGGATCAGGAACGCAGGAAGGGCCCAGTGGGGACATCTCAGCTGTCTCCAGTGGCCAAGCTGGAGCTGCAGGGCCTGGAGGAGGCACATTGAAGATGGCTTCTGTGTTCCGTGCCGGCACCTGGCCGCCGTGGCTGAAGGAAGCCCATCTGGGAGTGTTGACCAGAAGGCCTGCTTGGGGGCCTCAACATGGCATCTCCCAGTCCCTAGACTTCTTACAGAGGGGCCGGCCTCTTTGAGAAGGAGTGGTCCAGTGAATGAAGAGGCTGCTGGAGGCCTTTTCTGACCCAGCCTGGAAAATCACAGTGCCAGCCAGTCACGGGCCCACTGGGGTTCAAGGGGGGAGGGGATAGACCATGTCTCCATGGGACCAGTGTCGAAGAATTTGTGGCCATCTTTTAAAACCCACAGGTCCTGAGACCTAGTCCCTTCACTCCGGTGCAGACTCTTAAAAACTTATCAATCACGATCTTACCGGTATTTTTTAGGACAGTAATTTCCAAATTCCTCTGCCTCTGGGACACAGATGCAAGAAGAGCCTGGGCCGTGGTTGGGAGAGGGACCCCTGCTCACCCAACATCCCTCTGTTGGCCTCCTCTCCCCCTAAAGGCATTTTCTAGGTCTCCTTGTCAGCATTCTGGAGGATCTGAGGAGAAAGGTTTCTAATTCTGTCTCTTAAAGGGTTGTTTGCCTTTAATCAAGACTCACATGGGGGAAAAACAGTCTCCATTGGAATAAATGCAGACATCTCGAGAAGGACCCACTTTCCAGAGTGTCCCCTCTGTTCCTGCTACTCAGGCCAGGGCACATTCTGCCCACAGATGGGCCCCGTTCTCCCGGAGCAGCAGAAAGACCCAAGACCGTTACTTTCTGCACTTCGTGCTGCTCTTCAACTATTTTTCAGATTTCCAATTTCAGTTCTTAATTTTTTTCCCTCTGTTGCTGCCAGCCTTTCTCACTCTTTTTCCTCCACGCCTCTGCCAATGTAGCCGCGTGAGGGCACAGCAATGACGTTCCTCTGGGGGCCCGGACCTCAGGCCTGCAAAGTCAGGAGAGCTTGCAAATGGAGGTGTGGTCCCCTTGGCCTTGGCCAGAAGGTCAGAGCAGGCAGACGCGTGTCTCCAGTGCCATCTGCTCTCCCTCCCTGAGCCCCTTCTCCCCTGCGAGCTACCTCAGGCCTGCCCTTCCCTTCCATTCCCCAGGCCTGGGAGTGGGGGTCTGCTCCTGGTGTCTGCGGCCTTAGCTGGGCTCTTGCCCAAACAGCCACAGGCATCCACCGCCCATCTCTCCTATCAGCCTGCCCTGAAGAGGAGCCTTGTGGCGTGAGGCATGGTCCTGGCAGGGTGCAAATGGCACCCTCAGTTTGAGATCTTTCGGGGAGAACTTAATTAAGGGACCATTTCACAGCACTGGGCTGGGGGCAGGGGCAGCCACGGCGGGGGCAGGGGCAGCCACAAGGGAAGGGAGCCGTCGTTGCCAGTACACGGAGAGAGAGAAGGCTGCATGGAAAGGGTAGCCCAGCAGGAGCCACGACCTCCTCTAGGGGTGCAATTCATCCGTGGGGTTCCCAGAGGGAGGGAGCCTCAGGGAGATGCATGCCCCAGTCTCGTTCTCTCCCTTGCCTCCCCTCACCTTGCTGCTGCTCGCCCTCAGCCCATTCGGCCGGGAGCCACATGCAGGGGAAGCTGGATCTGTGTCCGGGGAGGCAGGCTGTCGATCTGCGGGGCCAGAGTGTACCCAGCACGCTCACAGGTATGGGGTACCCACTACACACCGGGCCTTTCCCATTTGCCGTGTCATGACCCACCTGCCAGCCAAGACCGGTGCCTCCGTTTTCGGGAGGGATCCTCAGGGCCAGCGAATGCAGGGCAGGCCCTCTCCTTGGAGGCAAAGGTCCGGGCGCACTCACCACCAAGCGCTCTGGCTCTAGGCCTAGAGGACGCCCCACAATTGCCCCACAGCTGCCTCCCCGAAACATTTCCGACACTCATCAGTCATAACAAGCTTCCTGCACCAACTTGCTCTCCCAAATGTGCGATTTCTTATTGCCAAGTGTAATTAACATGATACATTGACTTAGGGCAGAGCTAACAAGCACATATTAATTTTGAAAAGTCAGGTTCTTTCACTGGAAATGAGCTCCTGATGAACACCTACCACAGGAGTTTAAAAGTGCAGGAAAGGGAGTGGGTAATTATGGGCTGGCACAGCCCGTAGGTCTGCGTTTCTGCCCCCCGGAAACACCCTGACAGTGAGTGATTGCCCCCCGCCTCTGGGAGGGGGACGCTCAGGTTGCCCCAGCTCTGCCGCCTGATGCCCAGTCTCTTCCCCCATCCCCAGGGAGCATCTTGGTTCAGCCTGTCTCTCAGTGTAGTTATCTCCCATCAGGACCCCTACCTGTGCTGTTCTTTGCCTAATTGCTTCCCCTGACTTGGATTTACACCCACCCTTGGGAAAAAAAAATCATTCTAGGGACATAGGTCACTGGGCAGCCCTGGGCAAAGGATGGGAAACAAAACAAAGATGCTCAGATCCTTGTCTGCCTTTCATTCAGGGCCTCCCTGACAGTTGGAATTTCCTTTAGAACTCTGGTTTCACGAGCCAGATGTTTCAGCAAATCCCCCCTCTCGATCCCCTCTACCACTGGGGAGAGGGAATTTCTCCACACACCTTTGTCTACCATGGTTGGGCACCAGGAGGAAAACTTGCTTCCATCATTCTGCTGTCTGGACGTGGCATGGCTATTTTGTGGTGAGGATGCTTCTGGTCTATGAACCCCTTTCACACGTAGCACGCCCCATCTCTGTACCAGAAAGCCCACTGGAGTGCCAGGATGGGGTGAGGAACCCTTGTGTCTTGGATAACAGTGAAGAAGCCAGGGTTCAAATCCCGCTCTGGGTCTCTTAACAAGGCACTCTGTCTTGCAAAAGACCAGTTCTCTCAGCAGCAACCTGGGGGGGATGATCCCCGTCTCAGGTGTCCGTGGAATTCAATGCAGAGCGTCGCAAGGCTCCTGCAACATGGAACGTTCTGGGCAAATGCTGATTTCCTTCCTGACTCTGCCCTACTGCACGTGCTTCCAAGGACGCCAGGAGCTGCTGGGGCCGTCAAAGAGTTTGTATTTCTTGGGGGACGTGAGGAAACCACCACATACCTCCATTTAAAAACTTATTTTGTGGTTTCCTTGGTTATTTATAGGACCTTGACTTTCTCTTCCCCCTGCACTTCGTCCCCAATGCATTTCCCCCATTTCTTCCATCTCCCATTACAGACCAGTCTCCTGGAAGGACCTGGATGCTTGTGAGGGCCTTGTTTCAATGCCTGCGGTTTTTAGATGACCCTCTTCATGTTGACAGGACTCTCCTGGCTGAATTTCTGGAAGCAATCCCCCCCCCCCCCCAGCAGTCAGGAAAGCTCTCCTGAGTAAACCTCTCCTTCCACCCTCAGCCCCAACCTCATCCTCAAACTGCCCTGTGCCTTTCGCCCCACAAGGCCAGATCTGACGACAGAGCCTTGCCTCTTCCCAGGAAGATTTCCAATTCTGGGTTTCTGTCTGGAATGTTTTCTTGTTACCAGAGTTGATCCCTCCACTGTCTTCAGCTCCCTCCTGCCTAACGTGGCTGCCGTCTGTTCCTCTCCGCCATACCGACAGCGTCTCTGCTCTTAGTGCCAACTCATGCGATTAGTTAAGTGTCTAGCCTCGTCTTCCAAGCACTTCAAGGATGCGGTCCTCTATCTGGCCCGCTGTGAAGGCCCCCCTCCCTAGGTGGGTGTCATGAACACGCATTCATGTGGGGTCCCAGCTCACAGCATAATCCTCAAACCTCTCAAGCAGGGGCTTGGACCCATTTTCTCCAAATGCAACAACCCTAGATTATTGACAACCTCATCCCAGCAGGAGCCCCCAGATACCCTCCCTCAGAGCAGCCCCTGAGCAGGAGGGAGCAGGAGGAGGCCTCTCAGACCCTGGGGCCTGGGCTGAATCTCTGCGAATACCGGGCACGGATGCTAACACTCGTTCTGCCTTTCGTTCTTGCGCTGGCCCTGAGGACACGTGGACTTCGAAGACGACCAGTAATTCTCTTCACTCCCTTGCTTTAATAGTTATCAGATGGAAATTCTGGTTCCTTTATTAAACTAGGCTGGATGTCACCCAGACAACTACTGTGTGGGGGAATTTCTATCCTGGATGCTCTTTCTCTTGGTTGACTCTTTCTTTCCATCCCTGACCCAGCTTTACAGGGGGCATTCCCCGGAAAGGCAGACTCTCCAGGCTCTCTCCCCACTTCTCCAGCTACTATTTGGATAGAGGAAGCTTCTGTAATCTCGAGTCCAATTCCGAGAGGAGTGCCGGTCAGGCTGCATCTTAGTTGAGCAAAATCGAATCAATTATTTTTAAAAGTGAGTAGCTAGCTGGCTGAACCCTGTGGACTGAGTTTCAAATGGGCAGGCTTCATAGCAGACACTTCTGTGTTCCTGGGTGTTGAGCACATGAGTCCGTCTCTATTCTCTCTGAACAGCACCCCCCCCCATCTCCGGGCCGGAGGGATGGAGGTGGGGTGGTTGCTCCAAAGAGGTGCCACCTGCCTCTTCACTGGTGTCCGGGAAGCATCAGTGGGAGAGGGCGAGGGACAGCCTAACGGTGGAGCTGTTTCTCTCCCCCACTGCACTGGGGGCTTTCAGAAGGGGAAAAAGGGAGGAAACCAACTTTATTTTATTTATTTTTTTTTATTAATAATGATTTTTTATTATATTATGTTAGTCACCATACAGTACATCCCCGGTTTTCGATGTAAGGCTCGATGATTCATTAGTTGTGTATAACACCCAGTGCACCATGCAATATGTGCCCTCCTTACTACCCATCACCGGTCTATCCCATTCCCCCACCCCCGTCCCCTCTGTAGCCCTCAGTTTGTTTCTCATAGTCCATAGTCTCTCATGGGAAACCAACTTTAATAAGCATGCCCCATGCGCTGGCCACGGGGCCGGGAGCTCTACACCCACTAGCTCATTTTCTCTTGACCAGCAGCCCTGCGGAAAACCACGGCTACTCTGACTTCGCAAATGCTCAAACCAGGCTCCGTGAAGCGGGCATGGGAGGGTTCTCCAGCAAGTAGATGCTGGAGTTCAAGGTGCAGGTGTTTATTGCAGATCAACACCCATAAGGGGATGGGGAAGAAACAGAACCAGGCAGAGGGAGAAGGTGAATTTCAGTGGAGGTCCAGCAAATGCTCAGCCAAACAGGAGAGAGTCTGCCCATCAGGACCGTCTCATGGAGGCTGAAATAGCTGGGACTTTCTGCCCATGTTTGGACCAACCTCCAGGCTGGTCACCCCGGGAAGTCCTTCCGTGAAGTGGGATCTGGGCCGTGCACCTCTACGCCTGCCTGAAGGTAGCTGAGCCCAACTTTTAAATGTCAGGGCTGGGTTTTGTACCAAGGTCAGATTGCCGCAAAAGCCACTCTGTCTCGATTACACCACCACACTGACGAGTTGGGAGTTACTGGGTTGGGAGTTATTTGCCAGCATGGACTATAACGCTTCCTCTGTGCCCCCGACGGGGGGCACCATGACTCGCTTTAGGACCTCCTGACAGAGTGGTCAGCGAGAGCCTTATGAGCGCCTGGAGCTATCTGTTAACTCAGGGCCACGGCCAAGGGTAGCCAGTCATTCTGTCTACAAATCTGGCACCTGCCTCTGACTGAGTTTCCAAGCCAGTAGAGCCCAGGGCCCCTTACCCACAGGGGGCATGCTGGGAAATGCCCACCGGCCCTCTCTGCTATCTTCCACTCCCAGTCCACGCCTCCTCCATGTTTCCCCTGTTCTGGCATTTCCAGCTGTCTCCAGCACAGATCGATCCTTCTGTTTCTAAAGGTCAGCCATTTCTTTGGTAGGCGGGGAATGGGGCAGGAGCCATCAGTGTAGCTGCGAGTTTGCTGACCATTTGTCAACAATTTGGAGAGGAGCAGGACAGACTCTGAGGGAGAGGCCTGGAGAGGTTCTTGTCAGATGCTCCAGCTCTGTCCTGTCTAGGGGACATCCTAGGGCCAATTTCTTGTCCTTTAAAGGGAAAATAGGAAAAACGATCATCCTCTTACCTGGGCCTTCGCGGAGCAGCCTCACAGCTATGTGTCCCGGCTGAGCGCAGCAGGGCTGGAGAACACAGTAATGGCCCTCTGGGGTCAGCCCCCAGGATCACCAGCTCCACAGGCAAGGAAGGCCCCTGCTTGTTCTGCCATTAACTTGCTTTGCGACCTCCGGTAAGTCACTTCTCATCTCTGGGCCTCAGTGTCCCCCATTTACTTGCACAGTAAAACAGAGAAGCAGTAATATAAGCAGTATATTCGTTTCCTAGGGATGCAGTAACAAGATACCCCAAACTGGGAGTCTTATGATAACAGAAATGTATTGTCTCACCATCCTGGAGGCTAGAAGTTCCAGATCAAGGTGTCGACAGGGTTGGTTCCTTCGGAGGGCTCTGAGGGAGACTCTGTTGCATGTTCCTCTCCTAGCTTCTGGTGGCTTAGCTGGCTATCTGTGACACTCCGCGGCTTACGGCTGCATCAGCCTGATGTCTACTTTCACCTTTACATGGTGTTCTGTGTGTGTGTGTGTGTGTGTGTGTGTGTGTGTGTGTCCAAATTTCCTCCTTTTAGAAGGACACAGTCGTATTGGATTAGGACCCACCCTAATTACCTCACTTTACTTTGATTACCTCTGTAAGGACCCTACCCTCAAATAAGGTCAGATTCGGAAGTACTGGGGGAAAGGGCTCCAACAGATCTTCTTTTAAAGGGATACAATCCAACTCGTGTTAGGTAGTTAAACCACTGGCGATCTTTGTTTTATTTTTTGTTGTTTTGTTTTATTCTATTCTATTTTATTTTAAATTCCAGTACACTTAACATACAGTGTGATATTAGTTTCAAGTGCACAATATAGAGATTCTGTACTTCCAAACATCACCCGGTGCTCATCAAAAGTGCCCTCCTTAGTCCTCATCACTTATTTCCCCCTCCCCCCACCCCCTCCCTTCTGGTAACCATCCGTGTGTTCTCTACAACTAAGAGTCTGTTTCCTGGTGTACCTCTCTCTCTTTTTTCCCTTTTGCTTGCTTTTTTTTTTTTGGTTTGTGTCTTATATTCCACATATGAGTGAAATCATATGGTATTTGTCTTTCTCTGACTTATTTCACTTAGTGTTGTACTCTCTAGCTCCATCTACGTTTTTGTAAATAGCAAGATTTCATCTTTTTTATGGCTGAATAATATTCCATTGTATACACGTACTGAATCTTCTTTATCCATTCATCAGTCGATGGACACTCGAGATGCTTCCATAATTTGGCTGTTATTGATAATGTTGCTAGAAACACACCGGTGCCTGTATCCCTTTGAATTTTGTATTTTTTGGGTAAATACCTAGTAGGGCGATTCCTGGATGGTAATGTAGTTCTATTTTTAACTTTTTGCGGCACCTCTATGCTGTTTTCCACAGTGGCTGCACCAGTTTGCATTCGGCACTGGCTATCTTCGAAAGGCCCTCACAACGCTCACACTCTGAGTTCCTACCTGAAGGAGGCACCCAAAGGTGGTGTTGAGGGAAGGCAAAATGGTCCTTGGGACCAATGAAGGTTGAGTATCTGTTCCAATTAGCCATGTGGCTCAGTCACCCCGGAACCCATGGGAATCGTCCTGAGGCATCCATCCGTGCCTTTGCTGACCCACCGTGTGGAGACCACACATTGACCTCGGTTTTCCATTGCTGTGAACCATTTCATCAAGGCCCTACCTCATTCCAGGGGGTGGGACACAACCATCAGCTGGTCTTGAGGTTGTCAAGTATTTTGAGCTTTTCTCTCGTACATAATTGCTTCCAGGACCCCAACCTATAAAATAAATCAAACCCAAGCTTCTCTTACCCAGGTCAAGACGAAGTACTTCGGAGGCTGAAGAATGAGCTAGGGTGATTCTGTGGGAGGAGTTCCTGGGAATTTGATTCATGAGCTTGATTAGGGGAAAGTTGTTTGGTGATTGACTTTTCTTCAGGGGACATTGATGACATCGGTTATACCAATCGTTTTGAACTTAAGCACCTGCCAAGTGTTCAGGCGTGTATGCGAGGTTAAAGCTTTGGCTATCAATGAAAAACTACTGTAAAGGTAAAGAATAAGGGAAGACAAAACCATCTGGTATCATATTGTGTTTGTGAATTAATGTGCTTTGCTTCCCTTACTATTGCTGAGTCCTCTAATCAGCCATTTGACACAACATTCTTTTATTCAACCAACTTTGTCCGTGTGGCAATATCTCTATCTTCTCATCTATATATTGGAACCGAGGTAAAAGGAGATCATGTATTTCTCAAGGTATATCAGACACCTTCCATGTATCACTCAGGGCCTCTTGGCCTCACCTGACTCTTGTTCCGGCTCTGGGAGGACTCAATCCAACAGTACCTCACCCCTGGCAGGTTGCGTCTCTGACAGCTGGTCCCCACCTTTTGCCTCCTGCTGAGGCAGTCTTGGGACTCGGGCCTGCATGCGCACAACCCAGAAGCGCAGAGGAGCGCTAATCCCTGTGAGGCAGAAACTGAGGGAGAGGGGAACCAGTGAATATATTTGTCCTCCCTTCCCCAACCAGAGGTAGTTTAGAGAGCAGTGTACCTGGCTTCTGGGGTTCCAGTTCCGTGGAGAGAACGAAGTCTCAACTGGCCCCTTCGTGTCAGTAAGCCACATGACCCTCACATGGGCTGCCCCTCTTTCCCTGATTTCATCTCCATATCCCTCCACTCCTGATTCCTTGGATTGCATTCTTAGTAAAAGGAGAGCCCATGAGAATTCTCCCCGGGCTCACCTTTCTGAGGAGCTCAGGCTAGGATGTAGGGAGGGAGAGTCAGGGCGCTGCCCTGCGATGGTCCCAGGTGTGGGACTTCTTCACCCTCCTCCAGGTGCTTTGGCTAGGTAGGGTTTTGTCAGGTTTCTCTGGCTTGGGAGGCGGTTAGAAAGAGGATTTATAGACACAGTCACTTGTAAAGCTGCGTTAGTAATCTGTCGACATTCTTTTGTGATGTAGCACGGAGACACGGGTTCCTTTTTGCGTGCGCTGGTTTTGGGGGACTCGGGATTCCCACAGAAGTAGAAGGTCAAGTGGTGTGATGGGTTGAGGACCGGGCAGAATGTCAGAAGCCCTGGCTTCTGGGCTTTGCTCTTCCACTAACAAGCTGTGTGACCTCAGCTAAGTCACATTGCCTCCCTGGGAACCAGCTTTCTTATATCTCAACAATGAGGGTTTAGAGTGGGTGATTTCTACAACCACTTCCGACTCCAACATCTCACGATAAACTGTCATTCCTGCCACTCAGGCTGCGTTTGCCTGGAAAGTGCTTCCATTCCTATCCAAAAGGTCAACATGTGAGATTTTTCAGTATGGGAGCTAAAGCAAAAAAAAAAAAAAAAAAAAAAAAAAAAAAAAAAGTATTTTATCAGTATTTTCTTTTCTAAAACAGAAAAAAAAAAAAGGATTTGAGGAGAGCTAGTCTCATCTTGTCCAACATAAGGGAAAAATAGAGGCTCTGACAATCCATGACTTTCAACTCCAACTGTGGGTATTTCTCTCTTGCAATTTAGTACATCGGTGCTGAAGGCTGTTTTGGGGTCAGGAGCCCTGAGGCAGCCCCAAATAAAGGAACAAGGTGGACCCCCCAACCTGGCTCCAGCACACACACCATCCACCTCTTTCTGCATATCCCACCCTCCCTGCTCCCTTGTGCAGGGAGAGAAAGTTCTCCCCATCTGAAGTCAAGGCCATGCCCCCCGACCCCAGCACAGTGACCACACCAGGAGGTGGGGGAAGGGGAACCTCACATCCTTCTCAGCAACTCACAGAGGCCACTGCAGATCGCTCTTGGTCATTGCCCAAACTGGAAAGAACATTTTTCCCCCAGATCTTTATTAAGAATTTTATACAATCACACACTCTCTTGTCTCACATACAGACATACGCTGCCAAAGAGAAAAACTCATCCCTGAGTATTGGGTCATAAATTATATGAGGTACATTTCATTATAAAGTACATTTCTTTAGTCCTTTATGAATGCTCTCCATTTACCCCAGGGGGGTTGTAATGTACTCTGACATCTTACTTTCTTCCAAGAAGCATTCCCTCATATTGTTTAGTATGTGGGGCCTAGCTGGGCAAACAAATCCTTTGCTGGAAAAGGAAGGCATCCGACTCTTGTATAAGTGGGAATACAATCATGGATCTATGACTGGGCTCCGGGGAGGTCACATATAATCTGCAGAAAAACCGGGTAAATAAACATCAGTGAAAGAAATGTCTGGTGGGGGAAGGGGGCTGCGTAAACAGTTCAAATGCATAATTGCCAGGGCCCAGAAAAATTGGAAACCCAGCGATTCTCCAGCCAGAAAGACAGGAATGAGTATTTTATAACAAGGCGGTCCTCGTTACGTCTGGTTTTTAATTTTGATACTTCGTCTGGGTCCCTCTCCTTCCCAGTCCCGCGCTCAATCCTTCTAAGGCCCTTGGTTGTTCCTCGAGTGGAGAACCACAAAAAGGGACAAAGTGGAGCAAATTGCAAACCACGCCAAGGCCTCCCCATCTTCTTCAATTAACAAAGCCAGAGGCAGCGGCGGCAGGAGTTCGAACGCTCAGGTTTTCCCGAACCTAAAATGCTTCAATTTTACCTTGCGGAAGATCATAAACCGAAGCTCGTAAAATTGAACTCAGATGAAGAACACTCCCGTCTTTGGAGTGCTACTAAACAATCTGCAAATTATTTAAATTAAACCAACCCAGCCTTCAACATCTGCACACAAAATGCTTAAGTTCCAAGTGCAACTTTACTGGCATAAGAAAATAATAAGGGGAGTTCAATTTGTGTCAGCATGGCTCAGGAAAATAAGATATCATGTCTTGCTGTCTGCTTGATGTCAACTTCTCAGATGCGAGCCCTAATGCCTCATCCTAGACCGTCCGCACAGAGCCTGCCAAACAGAGCAGTTCAGCCAAAGTTCACCAAGCTACTACCAAATAGCTTTTTCTCCCCTCCTTTTTCAATCATTAGAAACCTTCTGTTTTATATTGTGCACACGTGATTGTATCTACCTCTTAAAACATATATAACTCTATTAGCTTCTCCCATTCTTCGGGACACTGTCAGTGCTGTTCTGCGACGAGTGTGTTCCATGGCTCAGAGCTATTCAGCTTGTTAGCTCCCACGGCATGTGCTCCGTTCCATCGGAAATGTTTGGTCGGGACACACCGACGAAATCTGTAATATTTGAGGTGATTGGAGAGTAATTCCTTAAACAAACAAATTCCTTAAACAAAAAGCACCGCAGGCACACGGGAGGTGGGGGGTGGTGAGAAGGCAGACACAATCAATCAATTCTTCTCCAAGATGGATCCAGAAATGTTTTTCAGCCCTCTTTCCCTCCTTGTCCACATCAGAGGCTCACTCGGGGCGCATCAGAGAAGCTGCCCTTAGACCCCCGTCCAGCTCTGGGAAGAATCCCCAGCCCAGACCTCTGTTCTGCTCCCCCCCTTCAGCTGGAGGTCAAGACGACCAACAGGGCACTATCACAGACCGTTTTTCTCATTTTCCTTGTTTAGTCTTGATTTACTTTAAATGACTGCCTCTCTCATTCCTCCCAGTGAAACTGTGCACTCACACTTTTAACCACACAAAACCAACATTTTAATGCTGCTGGCTGATGTATCAATTTAGGGTCCTGGGATCACTGGAGAGCTAGAATTTCAGTCATCAGCAGAAATGCAGGTTTAGTAGGTGTGTGAAGACAGAAATAAGCACAGTGAAGTCTTTGATCTACTGTGTGCATATTCCATAAAAATACCTTTGCTGTAGTGTAACACGTCACATTTAATCTATGTTTCACCTTCATCATCTTCCTCCCAAGCATCATTTGGTCCTTTGCAAAGACCCGAACACCAGGGTTCGAAGGGATGTTGTGCAAGGAAAGTCCTCTTTGCTTCTATTTGGTGGTGGTGCTTGGGGTGGGGTGGGTGTGGAATCCCCCTCCCCCAAGACAGAAAGAATGGCTTCACGACCTATAACCTTCAACCTTATTCCTGGGCCACTGCCTCTCACTGTTTCAAAGACAGTGAAAATCCTGTTGAAATTCACATTTCAGGTGAGTTACAGCTGATTATGACTATGATTATTGTAAAAAAAAAAAAGCTTCCTTTACATTGAGCGTTAATTTAGAGGGCTTTCAGGCTCATGCTAAATATTGGACCATCGAGGGGCGCCTGGGTGGCTCAGTCGTTAAGTGTCTGCCTTCAGCTCAGGGCGTGATCCTGGGGTCCTAGGATCGAGCCCCGCATTGGGCTCCCTGCTCTGCTGGGAGCCTGCTTCTTCCTCTCCCACTCCCCCTGCTTGTGTTCCCTCTCTCGCTGGCTGTCTCTCTCTCTATCAAAAAAATAAATAAAATCCTACAATAAATAAATAAATATTGGACCATCGATAGCTGAGTATGGTTTAATTAAGCAATTTGATAAACTGTCACAAACGAATCTGGTCTGAATATGAATATTAAAATAAGATAAATCCTAAAATATAACAATATTAAAAACAGTAACCTTGTCACATACTGATCGTTATCATCTTGACGTCTTTTTATCTTTCCTATCATAAAATAATTCAGCTTAAATCTTGCATTTAAAGGAACTTGTCTACTGATTCGTATTTCACTTAATCTGGTATCAATTACTGGCCTAGATTTGGAAATTCAACGTCTGCGTAGACAAAATGCTTTAATACCGTAGATAGTAGCTGGTTTCTGGGTTCAGCCCGAAATGGCATGGTCAGAAAAGTTTAAAATATTTTTGCTAGATGCAAAGATGAGCAAGATTAAAAATTCCCAAATGTGTATTCTGGACTCCCTCCAAAAACATTCCATCTTTATTCATTATTGGATATTGTCTTGATTAAAATTCCTGTTGGTTTGTTCTATGGTTAAGTAGTAAACTTGTATCTTAGCATTTGGAATGTATTGGTATCATGTGACACGCAGAGAGTCCAAATGAATATAGAGAGATCTCTTTCACAAGTCAACAAGGAGGACTCAGCGCGTTCGGATTTCAGCAGTGCTGTTGTAAGGGGGGGGAGGGAGGTTTATCTGTTCAGCACATTCTTTCCAAAAAGTGAGTCAGAAAGAGAGCTGTTCAAAGCAAAATGATTTTTTCCTACAACACCAAGGTCCTGAATCAAGGCAGAGTTCTCTAGAGGAAATAAGACATACATTTTTTTCCTTTTCTTTTCCTGTATCTCTTTCTGTTCTATTTCTAGCATTTGGTGCCCTTTATTGCTAGTTTCACCCAGTAACATGTGAAAAATGTATTCGACAATGCAAAGCAGATGACTCGGTTACCATCTTCTGAGTCACCGTTCTGTTCTCTGCATTCCTGCAGATGCCTTTCAAAACCAGAAAACGATTCTGTTAGGAGCCAGTGAGAAGGGAAATGAAAATGAAAAAAAATGGACCGGCTTATGCAGACACACAAACACTTTGTGGCGTGTCTCCCATTGGCAACCTGCTCGGCGCAGGGTGTTCCCAAGGACCCCAGGATCCTGCGGAAGATCTAGGAGAGCATGGAAGGCTGCAGGACTTTGGCAGACTTGGCTGGCCTTTTGTTCTGTTTTCCAGCTTGAGGGCCACTTGGAAGGAATCTCTGTGGCCGAGAGGAAAGGGGAGGCTGTGGCGAAGGTCTGGCTGGGCTCCTTGAGCTGAGGTAAGTTGTCGCCACCTCTCACATCCTGGAAATGTATCCATCAGTTAGAAAAAGTCAGAGCCAAGCTTTTAGGGACAAACCCAACTTTTCGGTAGGTTGTCAGGGACACCAAGTCACCGCCCCCCCAGCATGGTGGATGGGGGTGTCTCATGGCATCGGACAGGGTTAGGATCCCAGCGACATGATTCTGGAGCAGGGAGTCATCTGACTGCCTTAGTGACTGTGAAAGAGCACACAGCAGACACTCAATACCTTTCTCTGCATCAGGGGCTGGTCTCTGCCTTGGGGGAAGTGAGTAGACCAGATCGTGTTTGGTGAGGCTGACTTACAGGTGAATTTGCTCACTCCGCATACCCCCTCCACGTGCAGAAATACTGACCAAAGTCAAGAAGTTGTCCGGTTTGTTGAACACAAGCTCTAAGAAGAAGGCTTTGTCCGTTTTGTTCCCCACTCTAAGACCAGTGCTGAGAACAGTGACTACACATCAATACGCGTCCATGAATGGATGGCATCATATGAGGGTTCTGACTCAGGAATCAACCGCAATGAGCCCCATGACCCTTGGCGCATGCTCATATTAACGAGCCAAATTTTAGGAAGACTGGACCAAGAAAGGGACAGGTCTAACAATCGTTGGTACTTCCTACGTGTCAGGAAATTTCTCATGTTCTTGATGAGAAGGTACTGTCCCATTTTTCAGATTAGGAAACTAAGGCTTGGCGAGGTGAAATCATTTGCCTATGGTCGCCTAGTTAATGAGTGGTGCCTCTGTGGTTCAGACTCAGGACTCCCACGGCAGAGTGGTTTCAAAGGTCTAATTACCGTAATACTTCATTATTAGAAGCTCACGGCATCAGCATTTAGGGACGTATTTGCCTGCTTACACTCGATGCTGGAAAAAATGTTTTAAATTCTTTTTATGGGAAGTTTTTAGAGTTTTGAGATTCAAACCAGATTAAGTAGGTGAAAGTGCTCTTTTAGACTTCTTGGCTCGACACTAAAAAATTTGTTCTGAATCCAAGTCCAATATAAGTGTCTTAGCTTTTTTCTAGCCAAGAGTTTACAGAAGCAAGAAATAAATCAACATGCCTCCAGCCCCAAGGGGTGATGCGGAGGAGAGAGATGGATGTGTGCTCAGGTCTCGGAGGGCTCGGGCTTTAGTTCCAACTCTGCTGGTGAGCAGCTGTGTGAACTTGGCTGGGTCACTTCACCTCTCAGGATGATAGGTTTATCAACGGGCAAATAGGGACTAATAACCCTTCCTTTGCTTACTGCTTAGAGACGGTTGGAATTGAGAGAAGCCATGGAATTCAAATACTTTCCAAGTTTATGGCATCCAATTGAGAAAACTTATGTTTGTGATGAAAATGTCCTATATTCTGTAATAATGGGGTTTGAGCTTTTTCCCATCTACTTACCTAATTTTACTAATTTAGTTTAATTTGTATCTTAGGTGACAACATATACTTTTCGCAGTTAAAATTTCATTTAGCTTTTTCACAAAGGTAAATGGAACTTTTCCCCCTTTGTTGGGCATTTGTGAATATTTTCCTGATTTTTTTTCTTTTTTAAGTTTAGCTCCATCAAGATTTACTGTTTTTCTCTAAGGCAACGAGTCCAAGTACCCAAACTCACCTCAGAGGGGACAGAGAGTTGAGTCGATGTTTCCCTCCGTACATGTTTCTCAGGTTGGCCCCAGATATGAAATATAATTATGGTGCTTTCTTGCCTGATATTAAGACAAGTCTGAGGAGGCCTGGCGTACATTCCTTGGGCTCATGAGTAATTATGGTGTTGGTGATAATCAGCTACTTTATAAGGTCTTAGGCTGCTGGCATTCTGGTTTGTCTGTAATGCACATACCCCGTGAATCTAATTACCACTGTTTTGGTGCCTAACAAATATGCTTCACTTGTAAACCTTGTATTTATGCTCAGATGGGACTGGGGGGTATGTGTTTGCATACATTGTAACCCCCACAGCCCAGACGTTCACAAAAATATCCCCCAAATTCTGATCAGCTTCATGGTTTAATGACCCACGCATTCGATATTCTTTTCTTGGTTGGAAAACTATTTTTCAAGGTCTCTTTTTCTCCACTACCATTCTCCTTCCCTGTCTCTCTGTAAACTTCATAATACTGCGTTTCCTTTTGAACGATTAGGTAAGAGGGAACACGTGTGTGAAAGTCGTGGCCAACTCCCATGTGCTGGGGGCCGGTGAGATTAAGGCCAAAGGCCAAATGACTTCGGCACCTGACAAGTGTGTGGATCTCATTATGGCCATTGGGTCTGCGGGGGCTTAGAAAAAAAAAATCAATGGATTTGCAGGATGCATGGTCAACATTTGGTGAGAAAGCAAGTCTTCTGCGACTTTGTGTCTAACACGTGGCAGAGGTAGGGCCCTCCCAGATTTTTTTTTTAAATTTTTTGATGTGAAGTTCGATGATTCATTAGTTGCATATAACACCCAGTGCACCATGCAATACGTGCCCTCCTTACTACCCATCACTGGTCTATCCCATTCCCCCACCCCCATCCCCTCTGAAGCCCTCAGTTTGTTTCTCAGAGTCCATAGTCTCTCATGCTTCATTCCCCCTTCTCATTACCCCCCTTTCTTTATCCCTTTCTTCTCCTACCGTTCTTCCTAGTTCTTATGTTCCATAGATGACAGAAACTATATGATAAATGTCTTTCTCTGCTTGACTTATGTCACTTAGCATTATCTCCTCCAATGCCGTCCATGTTGCAACAAATGTTGAGAAATCATCCCAGATTTTTATTTTGTCTCGTAGCGGTGAAGTTCCCATCAACCCCATACGTTTAGGGATTCACAGAGCTTGAAGAAGCATTTGAAGTGATCTCCTCTCATCTCTATTTTATAAATGAGTAGCATGAGTGCAGGAAGGAACAAGAAAGCTTCCCATGGCCTCCTCACAGCCGGATTTCCTGTCTGCCAGCTGGGTGCTCCATCTTTTACACCTGCCGTCATGGCGCTGATGTCCAGGTATCCGTGAGGAGCTTTTGAGCCCCCACTCTGAGCTTGGCAGTAAGCGGCTTGGTTTAGGCTCACCGAGAAGACATTAAGGCATAGTTTTGGCCTTCAAGGAATTTGGTAGCAAATTGGAAAGCCAGGGTGAACATGACACAGCAGCCTCATTATCATTAGGGGAAATGGCAGCTCAGACGTCAGAATTGACATCAGGGGAGCAGTGGGCCAGCTCCTCAGGACGTTGGGGCGCAGGAGGTGGGGAAGACCGGTCTACCCAGAGGAAACTTGGAGGTAGAGCTTGAAGCGGGTTTTGAAGGCTTGGAGTTTTGGAATTCTAGGAAGGCGGCAGGCTTGCGATAGGCTTGGGGGCCTTGAGGAAAGCATGTGAGTGAAGCTTCAGAGTGAGGACAAGGCCAACTTCTCATTCTTGATTCGTGTGTGGGAGGCCTGGGGATGAGGTAATGAACGCTCTGAGCAGGGATGTGGGGAAGGCAACAGCAGGTGTCCAGGAAGCCCCTTCACCTGCAAGGGCTGCCGGGATGAGAGTGACATCCACAATGCCAACTTCTAGAATGACTCATCTCTTTGCCTTCCTCTTTGAGAGGTTTGCTCTGCTCATCCGTATGGCTTTTTCCAGGGGGGCTGGTGCGGGATACGATTGTGGGCCATTCCAAGGGCAAAGCTGGAGGCAGGGAAAGAGGGGCAGTTACCACACAAGACCAGGATGTCTCAGGCTAACACTAAAGGGCCCCGTAGCTGGGGGGGTGAGGGGTCTGCATCCTGGCTTCGTGTCTTCCTGCTTCCAAACTCTGACCAAGAACACAGTCCAAACAGCAGGGTTCTAATCCGTCTTTTCTAGAAAGAATAACGCCTGTCCTAGCTACCACACCCAGTGCTGCAAGAAGCCGGTGAGAGAGGAACTGTGGGCTGTAAACAGACAGCAACTGCCGTCAGGTCCCAGCGCCTTCGCTGCTGAGATGGTGGAGCATTTGGCGCAGGGAGAAACTGCAGGAGGATGACCTCTTTCCTTCTAAGGAAGTCCCCTTCTTTGGCCTTGCCACTTAGAGCATTCTTTGACACTGTCTCTTCACTTTTTTTTTTTCTTTCCCATTTCAGAAGGAATAGAAGTGGAACTAGCTTGAGGATTCTGCTCAGACTGATGGCCGTGAGCAGCCCTAAACCAGAACTGATCGGATGCCGCTGGCAGAGCCGTCACAACTCGGGTGGCCCCACGCAAAGCCGAAAAAATCAAGGAAAGGATGACGGCGCCGGTGGAGGGGGGCGGGGGTGGTGAGATGATTGTCCCTCAAAAAAGAGGAGATGGTTTTCAAACTATATTTTTAATATATTTTCTAAATTTTAATGACAGCTCTGTCTGAAACTATTAGCAGTTTCTAAGGTTCTTTGAGCAGGGTTTTCCTTGGAGATGGGCTTGATTATAGGTTTAGGTCATGACTCCTTTCTAAATGTAAAGAACCCGTTCATCTAGAACTCCACACGTAGCTCCCCTCCCCAGCCCCCCAGGGAGGAAGAGGCTTGAGCTGGAAGCTGTGGCCAGCTGGAAAGAGACACAGAGGGGACCAGTGGGAAGGGGCCTCCTAGGCCAGTGGAAGGAAGAAAGACCTTAGAAACATAAATAATGGGCACCAGCTGGTCTAGAGAATCAGAAGCGTGAAACTGCATGTGGGAAGGGCATTTATTGAGTGCTTGCTGTGTGCCAAAACCTGTTTTTGATTTCAATTTTACAGGATCAGAGTTTAAGGCAATCTGGATTTTTTTCTGGAAGACCATAGGAATTCAGTGAAGGGTTTTCCTTTGCAGAACGGCACAGAGAAAGCCTTAGAGAGCTCATCTGGACTGCCATGCAGAAGGTGGATTTGGGGCGGAGGCTAGGAGCAGGACAGTGGCGGGGGGAAACCAGGAGGAATCCCCTGAGCTTGGGCAGAGGCAGTGGGCAAGGATCAGCTTTGGGAAATAGTTTAGCGGCAAAAGTATAAGGAGCTGGCCTTTGAGAAAATAGTCCCCAGAGTGTTTGCTCCTTGTATCGCCAGCATCCGGCACTTACGAGATGCTTGAGCTCACGATTTTGAAATGCTTGTTGATTAATTGCTTGGTTCTGTATATTTCCTAAAGAAAAATGTCACTGCTTAACCTATCCAGAGGTGTGGACCAAAATTTACCCAAGGACGTTTATCACAGTATCATTTTTAATCGCAAAATTATGTCCAAATAGGGAAAGCCTCCTTTGTTGGATAGAGTATTTGCCATTATTAAAAATCATGTTTTCAATAAATACTTCATGACATAGAAACTTCTAATAAAATGTTAAGTGTACACGTGGTAGAAATTACGTACAAACAGTATGCTCCCGATTCCATGAAAAAAAAAATACAAAGAAAAAAGAAGGGAAAAAATATACCAACATGTTAATCATAATTGTCTTGAGTTGTAAGAACAGAACAACCGTTTATTTTCTTCCTCCTGTATTTTCATACTTTTTCAAGTTTATACTATGGAGGGGTCAAAGTTTTCAAAATCAGAAGAATAAAAATCATTGTGGAAGACAAAAAAACAAGAGGATAGCACTTAAGGATTCAGAAGATTGTGTTCAAGTGTCAGCGCTGCCTTATGACTCAGGTGAGTCACTTACCTTCTACGGTCTATAATTTTCTCATCTGTACAGTGGGCATAATAACATCTGCTTGCTAATTACAGGGCTATTGTAAATGGCAAGCAAAATAAGGGATGTGGAAGTACTTTGTTACTGGCATAAGTTGCTCCAGGAATATATGAGATTCTGGTTATTGTGATGTTCCCTCCCCTCATGGGGACTCGTAAGTGGCTGCCAGGGGGCCCTCCTGGTGGGTAGCTGGCATCCTAATCTGGAGAAGGAGAGGAGGAGCTTTTTCCAGCTGGAAACCATGTTGTCTGAATGGAGACTATCATGTCTAGCCAAAAGTAATTTCATCGTGTTGAAGAGAGAGTGGAGACACTCCTGGAATGTTAGGGAAAGAGGAAGAAGTTGGCCAAAGAGGACCTCCGTCCTGACAAGCCTGTTGGGATCCTATGTCGGCAAAGCTGGGCTCTCCTTCCAGCTCTGGGACTCCAGTCTTGAGTAACATTGAACCAGCCCTTCCTTACTCCCTCTGGGCCTCGGGATCCTCTGGCAAATGGCAGCTGGTAAGGGCTGGACCCTACCCCCCAACCTTTCCCAGCATTTGTTCTCATATTCTGTGGGTCTTATGTGAAATTATCCCTTTTGTCATTGCTGTAAAAAAAGTCACTGTGAACAATTCAAGTGAAGAGGTGAATGAAGAATAGAGTGGAGCACACACAAAGAGGGGTCGGGAGAATGGGCAAGCCAAGAGATGAGATTATGTTGCAACCAACAAATGTATATCGAATGTGTGTGAAGTGTAGGACCTGTGTTTCCTACTGAGGGTTCAGAAACATGGGTCCCAGTCCCTGCCTACGTGGAGAGAGACGACAAAGACGTCATCACATTCTGATTGCCAAGAATACTTCACAGAGAGTGAGCACCCAGGAGATGAGGAGTGGATGACAGGTGGACTGAGGAGGGATCAAAGTGGATAGCAGGTGGCCGGGTGAAGCCTCCCAGCTGGGAGTGAGCACAGAGCACTGGAAAAAAGATAGGTTTAAGGGGCACTCAGTTGACAGCTTCCCTCACGTTGGAAGCTTCTCGTTGAGTTATCTTGGACAAATCACTAAACTCAAATGAACCTCAGTTTCTTCAGTTGTGAAAATGAGGCAAACAATACTTCATGGGCTATAGGGATGGTTAAATGCAAGAAAGGAGATAAAGTTCCGGGCATACGGTAAGTGTTCAAAAAATACTAATTTTCTTTTTCTTTCTTTCTTTCTTTCTTTCTTTCTTTCTTTCTTTCTTTCTTTCTTTCTTTCTTTCTTTCTTTCTTTCTTCTTCTTCTTTCTTTCCTTCCTTTCTTTCTTTCTTTCTTTCTTTCTTTCTTTCTTTCTTTCTTTCTTTCTTTCTTTCTTTTTTTCCTTCCTTCCTTCCTTCCTTCCTTCCTTCCTTCCTTCCTTCCTTCCTTCCTTCCTTCCTTCCTTCCTTTCTTTCTCTTCAAGGTAGATAATGTCTAGCCCTGGACCAGTGATTGAAAACCAGTGGCTTATGAGCTAGACCTAGTCTGTAGATATTGTTTTGTTTGGATCACAGAGTTTTGGCTTTTGCTGTGTTTTTAAAACATTTAAATTAGTTGGAGACACTTGAAATTGGGAGATTTCATAGAAATATCCAGATTTCCGACGTCTCTGGAAAACTCCGATCTGGCCACAGTGGCCCGTGTTAGTACTTGGCACTTACTGGCTGGCAAGGAGTCAGGGCAGCTCCTGTGGGTGGGGCCACATTCCCCACTTCTCCGCAGTCCCCACAACTCCCTACTGAGCCCCAAGCCCGAGGCCAGTGTCAGCTGCAATCTATCATTGTGTTTGCACTGTTTTTTTTTTTTTAATTCTTAAATTGAGTTAAGAGTTGAGTGAAATTCTTTTTATAGCAAAAGCAGAAAAATGTAAGATGGGCCAAGAACATCATATGTTTCAAAAACAAAAACAAAAACAGAACAGGAAGAGAACTTATTTCTCTGGGGAAGTGAAGAAAATTCCTATGTGTTTAATATGCAGAGAAAGCGTGGCTCTATTGAAAGAATACACTTGGCTTGCGTCTCTTGTTTATATTACCTGCCTGGTCCTTGTAGACATTTGAGTTTGTTGCCTTTAGCCTGGACCACTTGCTCCTTTCCGGATGTGCTTGTGGAAAAGGTCAGTCCCTCTTTATAATTTCCTGCTGCTGTGAAACAGAAAATTCAGACGGAGCTGAAAAAGCCACGTGGACACCAATGGTGGTTGCCATGAAGTCCACTGAATTGGCTACTGGACAAGGTCTCTTGACTCCATGAATCTATGTCCATTACTCATGAGAACACACACGTCTTGGGGATATTTTCTCCTCCCAGAGCTTCCTGGTTAGCATCCCCAAGACCAAAGATAACTCTAAGCCAATGGGATGTTGGCTGCGAATGAAGGGAAAACAATGGTTTAGAAAGGCACCATCTCCTAGAAACGTGACGCGAGTCACAAATGTGAGCCATCTGTGTCATTTGAAATTTTCTAGTAGGCACATTGTAAAAAAAGTTTGATGTAAATAGTGTTTTATTTTACCTAATATATCCAAAATAACATCATTCCAACATTTTAACATGGAATTAATATAAAAATAATTCAATGGAATAGTTATACTTTTTTCCCATCTGAATTAAGTCTTTGAAACTTGGTGTTTATTTTGCATTTACAGCACATCTCAGTTTGGGCTGGCCACATTCAAAAAGCTCACTCGTTTCTTACGGCCAATGGCCACTGTCTTGGGTAGTGCAGGTTTCAAAGATAGAGGCGGTTATCCATAGCTCTAGATGCTTTCCTGGCTTCTTGGCTTTGCTGCTAGCTGACCCTGATTGCTCAGACTTTGTTCTATCCCTTCTCGGGTGTCCCTTACCCTCTGTATCTTGTGCCCATACTTACTCCCCTATACTTACGGTAAGTGTGTTCCTCTCCTTGCAAACTCTTCTGGCTGCAGTGTGGTGCGGGACACTGTAAGAGGTGCTCATATGTTTTCTTGACCTGGTATACTCTTTTTCTCAAACGAAGTTTGAGTTCTTCTGTGATGGGCTATTCACAGAGCTGAGGTCTCTGTTCTGAAGCAGGGCATTGACTTCGGCTGCTCCTGTTGAAACCTCCGAGGTTACAGATCCAACTGAAACTTAGACTTTCAGTGTTGACAGATGTTCATTCATTAATTCATGGGCTCATTAACAAAAACATGCCAGGCATAGTGCAGGGCACTAGCAATTCCAAAGATCACAAAAGCACATTTATAACTCAGTAACTGCTCAGTATGAAAACCAAACAAATGTTTTTCAACATGACAGGTACAATTATGGATGTAGAGTGACAGTGAGAGAAAGAGTAAGAGACATAAATGGAGGAGTCGCCCACTGGTTTGGATTAGGAAAGGCTTCACAGAGGAGGTGATGTTGGAGCGGGGTCCCGAGGAATGAATAGACATTCAACAGGCAGGAAGAAGGGCATGAACTTACACTTGTGTGGCCAGCATATGCAGAACTCTGAAAGAGGGCCCCAAGTTGGGGCTGATGGCCAAAGCAGATGGTCCAGCTGTGTCTTTCCATTGTGAGTTTATAGGCAAGATTATGGCCTAGAGACAGCTAGTTTGATATTCACTCAGCCTTCAGTTTTATTGTGACTTTATCAAGATGCCCCAACATGTGAAATGTCTAGCCCTATGACCGTTTCAGAGGACGTCTACTCTGTGCATCTTACAGAAGTTTAGACAACTGTACTTGTTTGTACACAGGGACCTCTTGGGCCCCATATAAAAGCCATTTCTATAGAGTACCTTTAACAGACTTCTGAATAACTCTCGAAATTAAGTACCATTAAACCGTAACCAAAATGTACATGTGGATTTGAGATGTGTCAACATGTGTTTTGCATCTTTCACTTGTGAAATTTATGTATCTTGCATGGCCTTTGGACAGACTCCATGTGTTTCACATATGGTTGGTACATTTCTTATTAGGAATGGTATAAAGAGGGTCAGGAGAATCAGACTACTGTATTGATAAACATAAGGTTTGAGATCCACTGATAAAAAATGGCTCCCGAGACACCCACATTAATGGGAAGAACATTTGTCTTGGGAACGTAGAATTTTATGGCTGGAAGGAATCTTGGAGAGAATCTGGTCTAACCTATTCATTTTACATCTAAAAAACTGAGATCTTGAGAGGTTAAGTGACTCACCCAAGGTCTCAGATATCAGTGGTAGAACAAGGATGAGAACTGAACTTGTCCGATTCCCAGTCCAGTGCTTCTTTCCATTTTCCACACTGCTTTGCTCGTGATTCTTATTAAAAAAGCATTACTGTTTTCCAGCTTAAACTTATTTCTGGATAGCAATTCGAGAGAGTTTTCCAGATTGCAACTGTGAGGACATGGGAAAAGATGGAAATGTGTGGGAGCAGAGTTGTGTATTTGTGACGGGATTGTAGCTCCAGGGCCTAGCAGAATGCTTGGCACGTAGTAGCTTCTCATTAGCGTTTGGGGGAATGAATGAACCATAGCAATAACCAAGATGAAGGCCAATGTGCCACCAGAATCTGTGGGAGTGCTGCAAAGATTACAAGACCTATAAAACTAAAATGGGAACCACAATTAGGGGGCCAGCAAATGTTTTGCCAACAAAACAGGGCAAGCTTGATCTCCTGTAGAATGTGTCTCTACCCAGAGATGACATTCAAAATATTTAATGACCATGACCACACAGGCAGCAGACATCAGAGTAGAGGCTGCTGAGAACAGTTGGAACAGGAGCCGTCCAGCACCGTCTCCTCACATTTTATTGTCCTTTGAGATGCTCCGAATGTGGTTCCCCTCCCTCTCACCCAATAATTGTCTTTTCCATTGTCCCCCGAGAGAATGAAACTCCAATAAAACTAGAGAGAAAAAAAGGAAATAAGGATGATGGGTGTGGATATTATTACCCGGGAGCTGTAGTCTCAGCAAAAATCTGCAGATAAGAAGAACCCTAGTAACATTGCATGCTGGAGTCTGATTTGGGGGTACTTCTTCAGTTTAGAGTCAACAAGCCAGGGAATTAAAGAAAGACATTTATGGACATGTATGCAGTAGGGCTCTACTAGTTGGGCATCTGCTAGGTTCTGCAGTTCTGGATTTCTGTGCCTATCCTTCTGCCTGCTAGCTGAAAACCTGGGAAGGGGTTTATCCCAACCCAAAGCGTCAGCAAGTGGGGTGAAGGGAACTATACAAACTATACCTGCTGGGGAACGCCAAGTCTGCCTGGGTCTTTGGTAATTTTAAGATTGGAAAGCAGGAGAAAGCCAACGTAGAAGATATTAAACAAATGGCATAACAAATGATGGGGAATAAAACATCAAGAAACTTCTTGAAACACTCCAAAGGATGCATGAAGTCTTGTTTCCATCAAATGGGAGCAAAACACTATGAGGAAAAATAGCCTAAAATGATGATAGTGAGGACTGCGAAGAAGCTGTTTTATATATAAAATAATAAAACAATATATAATTGTAGAATGGAAATCCTCACTGAAAACAGAAAAGAGCAAAACTGATGATGCAGAAGACTGAAGCAAAAATACGAAAGACACCCTCACCCCCAAATTGAGAGAAAAATGAACACAATAATGAATAGAACCGCAACATAGAATAGAATCAAGAGTATGGACTCTGCAGCTGTATTCCCTGGGATGAGCCCCGCTATAGTGGCAGTGTCACTTTGGGCTAGATGTACAACCTCTCTGTGCCTCAGTGTTCTTGACTGTGAGGAAATAAAATAACAAGCAAGAGGGGCGCCTGGGTGGCACAGCAGTTGAGCGTCTGCCTTCAGCTCAGGGCGTGATCCCGGCGTTATGGGATCGAGCCCCACATCAGGCTCCTCCGCTATGAGCCTGCTTCTTCCTCTCCCACTCCCCCTGCTTGTGTTCCCTCTCTCGCTGGCTGTCTCTGTCTCTGTCGAATAAATAAATAAAATCTTTAAAAAAAAAATGAAAAAAACAAAAAAAAAAAAACAAAACAAAAAAAACAACAAGCAAGAAGATTACAGACAGAGAGGAGAGGAGATGAGGATTAAACTTAACCATTAATAAGGTTGAAACCTAATTAGATCTTCACCCCCTTCATTCCCCTTTACTGTTATATCACTGCTTAGAATTATATCTCATATATACATATATGAGACAAATATATATATATATATTTATTTATTATCTTTTGCTTCCCCTTGAAGGTGTGTTCCATGAATGCTAACACCTAATCTCTCTTTTTCACCATCGTTGTAGAGCAGCCTTTACAAAAACTATTATGGAGATGCAGATAAGGAAATTTTCCTGCTAGATAAAGAGACCTGGCTGTATATACTAGAGAAGCTTGTCACATCGGGTCATATTAATAAAGAGAGCCACTCGTAAACATGTACTGGCAAGCTTTTAGAAAAGAAGGAGCCCTGGAGGCATCCATGGGGGGGAACAATTCGTTTCCCTGCCTACAAGAGAACACATGTTTTACTGATGTCATCCTGACCCTCTGCTGTACATGACAGAAACAACTGAGCGATGTTCGTGAAACTTCTCAAAGAAAACATCGTAAGTGGAGAATTTTACACTCATGTGCTAGGGGACTTAGATAATAAAACCACAATGTGCCTCTCTTTAAAAAACAGATCAAAAATAAGACATTGATATTGGGGAAGTCATGATATAAAGGGGGTGCGATAGATATTCATGCTCTGCCCCTCTGGCTTTAAAGGCTTTCCAGAGGCAAAGACTCCCACATTTAGATCATTAGCCCTTATACTAGGCTGAATAATGGTCCCCTATAGACATCTACCTCCTCATCCGTGGAGCCTATGCCCGTGTTATCTCACACTGTAAAAAGGACTTGGCAGATGTGACTAAGTTAGGGATTTTAAGATGGATTATTTGTTATCCAGCTGGGCTCAATGTCATCAAGGGACCTTGTAGGAGGAAGGCAGGAGAATCAGAATTGGAGAGAATGGTGAGAGACATGATGAGAAACTAGAGTGTTGTGAGGAAGGGGCCACAAACCAAGAAATGTAGGTAGTGTCCAGAAGCTGAAAATGACAAGGAGCCTCCAGAAAGAACTAGTGCTGCTGATAGATACTTGGACTTTGATCCAGGGAGACTGGTTTTGGTATTTTTTTCTCTAAAACAGTAAAATACTATACTTGTGCATTTTTTAAAAATGGAGGTAAAATTTGCATACCAGTTATCACTCTAAGGGGTACGATTCAGGGGCATTTAGTGCATTCATAGTGCTGTGCAACCAATAGCCCTCTCTAGTTTTAAAACTTTTTCGTTATTCCAGAAGAAAACTCCTACCCATTAAGGTAATCACTCCCCATTCCAGCCTCCCTCCCTGGCAACCACTCATCTGTCTCCATCTCTCCTTCCGGGGCTATTGTCATAGACTCTTAATTCTACTCTTGCTTATGCTCTTGCCGCCATTTTATCAGTGCTTCATGTTGTATTTGAGTCCTTGCTTGTTTTTTCATTTTTAAATGAGTAAATCATATCATGTAGCTCTCCTACCTAAAATCCTTCAATGGCTTGCCATCATATTTAAAATCAAATCTATAACTCTTCTTAGGTCCTTGTGAGAGTGAATTTTATGTGTCAACTTGACTAGGCTGCAAGGTCCCCAGACACTTGTTCAAGCATTATTCTGGCTGTGTCTGTGAGGGTGTTTCTGGATGAGATTCACATTCACATCAGCAGACTGAGTAAAGCAGCTGTCTTCCCTAATGTGGGTGGGTCTCATCCAGTCAGTAGAGGGTCTGAGTAGAACAGAAGACTAACTTCTGGTAGTAAGAGGGAAATCCTGCCTGCGTGCCTTGGGCTAGGTTGTTGTTTGGTTTTTCTATCTCTCTCTCTCTCTCTCTCTCTCTCTCTCTCTCCATATATCTCCATATCTCCATCTCTATCTCTCTCCTATTCATTCTATTTATTTGGAGAACCCTGACTAATACCTGACTAATATAAGACTCTGCCTGTCCCTCTGAGGTCATCTTGAGCCCCCCCTTCCCCCGCTTATCAAGCTTAAGCCTCATTGTTTTTTCTTCTCTTTGAGCTGGGACTCGCTCTTCCTTCTGCCTGGAAGCTCTTCCCCAGATCTACTATGGGTGGTTCCATGTCATCATTCAGGTGATTGCTCAAATACAGTCTCTCCAAAGAGGATTCTTCCCTTAACACCTAAGCTAATGACACCCTACTCCTTCGATTACATTATTCTATTTGGGATTTGTTCTTCATTGCAGTAAACATTAGCTGGAATTACTTTGTTTATTTATTTAACGTTTATTGCATATTTATTCTCTATTTCCTTCATGAGATTTTAAGCTTCATGAATTTAGGAATTTTGTCTTTATCCCTAGTACCTTGTCTGTAGTAAACGTTCAGTGTGTATTTACTGAACACATAAATGAATGAAAGCAACCAGATTTGCATAACTTTTATAAACCTACTTGCAAAATTGGAAGAAAATATCAAGAATAGTTATGTCCAACCCAAGACTACAGTAGAAAAAAGGAAAGCCAGGGACAATTCAAAGCATTAAACACACAATACTTGTCCTCTGAATCAGGGAGTTGAAGGAGTCTAAGTATCAGTAACTAGAAAAACATGGAGTAAAAAATAGAGTGTGTGCCTATGGTCCAAGTCAAGGAGAAGATTACAAAGTACATTCTTGGTAACAAAAGACAGAAAAGAATAAATAAGATTTAAAAAACAGAAGCAGAAATGTACATAAAGACAGAGGACCAAACACATCATTCATGAGACAAACGTAAATGATTTACCTCCTATAAAAAATAAAATATCTTCAAATAGGTTTAAAATATCCAACTAGGAAGTGAGTACCACGAAGTGATGCAAAAATCCTAACAACAAAAAATGGGGAAAGATTTACCAGGGAAGCGTCAACCAAAGGAAATCAGGGTGGCAATATAAATTTCACACACGGAAGATTGCAAGGCAAGCTGTGTTACATGGGAAAGAAAGAGTTCTCTTATAATGATGAAAGGTGAAATGTACAATGAATGTATAAAAGTCACATACGCCACATGACTGTCATGAGCTATAGAAAGCAGAAATAGGAGATGGAGCAAAAGGGCAACACTTTCTACTTGGAGAAATATTCCTTCTAGTATTTAACTGTCATGGGACAGGAGACATAAACACAATAAAGAATCTGAATAATGTAATTTAAAGACAGAATTAATCAAGATACTAAATGTTTTATACCTTACTGATGGAGATCGTATCTTCTTTTCAAATAGGCATGGAACATACACAAAGTTGATCATACAATAGACCCATCAAAACCAAAAATAATTTGAAACCTTCTCAGGGCAAAAATTTCTCAGGTACAGTGGGGTAAAACTAACGACAGAGGGGGTGAGATACACACACACAGGAAGGGATATATAAACCCAAATCCTAAATTAGCCAGCAATTTAAAAGCCACTTTATATATTTCTTATTAAATACTGAGTCAAAATGAAATAAAAACTGTGATTACAGATTATGTAGAAAATGATGAAAATGAGACTATTACGTGCCAAAATGGATGTGACAGGGCCAGTCTTCACAGGTCTATTCGTCACCTTAAGTAATGTAATAATAGCATAATAGTTTGAAAACATAAAATCTGAAGGAACAAATCAATGGTCAATGTGAGGTTCTTTAAAAATTTAACTTAAGTAAAACAAGCAGAGGAAAGAACTAAAGATTAAAGGATTAAAAATAAGAAAATACAAAAGTAATCATAGTAACTTGTTTCTCAAAAAAAGGGCAAATCTCTCATAAGTTAAGTAAGTAAGTAAATAAGAGAAAAAAACGCAAATGAAAATAAGAAGAAAGGGATAAATCAGAGGACGCAGACATTTCTTTAAAGATTAAGCAAATGTTATGTGCATTTCTTTACCAACAAATGAAAGTATCTCATAGGAAATGATAATTTTTCAGAAAAATATGAAGGATCCACTTTGACTCAAGAAAAAACAAAAACCAGAATTCATAACCATGCAAATAAAGAATTTCTTAAAATACTATTTCTTCAACAAGTCTCTGAGACAAGAAACTTTGATGTGATACTTTAACCTTCCAAGAACCATAATTTTCATGCCATATAAAAATTTCCTGAGCAAAGGAAAAAATAGGAAAGCTAACCAATCGTCTTATGGAACTGGAGACACTCCAATATCAAAACCTATTAAGTATAAATATATTTTTAAAAGCTATAAAATAATACCATATATGAATATAAGTTTTAAAATTCTGAATTAAAGTTGAGCAAATTGAACTCAATAATATAATAAAAAAGAACATTTGTTCGTGAGATAGTAAGGCATATTAGGACATCTATCTCAATTCTAAGATGTACCTTTTCCTTTTCATGTTTAAACACCTCTGAAATTACAATGTATTTTATGATCAATGGAATATAATAGTATAATATAACTCATGTCACTCTTACTAGATGCTAAAAGGGCATTAGACATAATTAAACACCATTTCCGCTTTTAAAATATTTAGGAAGCTTTCAATAGTAAGATTCTTCATATGAGGAATACCTAACTCATGCTAACATTTTACATCATAGTAACAAAATACAAGAAGTATTTCCATTGACATCGGGAACAGAACAAGGATGCTTACCTTCATCATGAGAACAATAGAACATACAATAGAAAGTAGTGGAATTATTATTGAAAGAAGGTACATTTATTGAAATTTGCAAATGATATGATTATATGCCTAGAAAACCCAAGATAATTGACAGAAAATCTTTTAGAATTGATAAGAAAGTTCAGCAACATTGCCTGATACAAGATAAATAGGCAACGACACTAGATTTCCCAAATGCCAGCAACATTCAGTTAAAAGGATAATAGGATAAAAAAAATTCCATGCAGCCGCGCAAAACAGAGTAGTTAAGCAAAACAGTAACAGACGTGCCTGGAATCTAGAGGAAGAAAAGTGCATTTCACTGTAAGATACAAAGTTCCCAAATAAACTTCATACTTTTGAAAGGCAAATGGTAACTTGTAAAGATGTTCATTCCTTTCAAAATAGCCGCTAGTTTTAAAATAAACCCCTTCAAACATGATCGAATGATTCTAAATTCATCTGGAAGAACAGTGTGGCCAGGATAGATAAAAGCAAGGAGAAGGGGCTTACTCAACCCAATACTAATATATATTAAAGCTGTAATTCCAATATACAGATTAAAATTTCAAAGTAATCGGCTCTGAAACCTCCCTAGCCAGCTGACCAGGGGCCCAAGAGCAAGACAACACACTGCTCTTTGGGAGAAAACACTCACCCCCACATTCACAATCATACAACAGACTAAATTCCGATGGGACTAAAGACTGCGGCATAAAATAGCAGATTATAAAATGGGAAAAACATAAACATTTCATTGATTTGGGGATCAGGAAGAACTTTTTAAAAAGTAGATGAGAAAAAACAGAAGAAAATGAACTTCATCCCATCAAAAACTTGAAAGTGGCAATTTGAGAAAAATAGAAAAACATTGAAAAAAAATGATGACTATCTTATATATGAAAAAGCTCTTAAAATTAATAAGCGAAGCGTAAGAAATATTTTAAAATCCCTAGCTAAAGAATCTGACTACATAATGAGTGAATGGAATTGAAGAAGCGAAATATACCTGTGAAAATATGTCATTCTTACTGCGAGTCAGTGAGATGAAAATTAGCACAAGAACCAGATACGACTTTGCTCTTTTCATATTGGAAAGAATAAAATGATCTGTTAATACAAATAAGGCAATGATTAAATAGCACTCTGGTTAGAATAGAATTGAGTACGATGTTTCTCAAGTGTAAATTTCTCCGTGTGTATCATGAACCTCAAAATCTTTTATGTGCTCAAGTCATTTCATTGTTAAGAGACATTGTCTCATGAAATACTCAGAGACACAGAGGCTTATGCACAAGTGTTTCTGACAGACATATGCAAATCACGTAGGGAAAGGTACGGATGCCGATGGAATATCACACCCTCAATATTATCACGTTCTCAGAGTGAAAACGTGGGACACAAAATTGCATATACAGATTTTCTCAATTTTGTTAAAAGTACATATATATGTGTATGTATGTATAGATAAGTATGTTCACAGTAATATGGAATACAGTTGAGACCCGAACAATGAGATTAGGGGTGCCAAACCCCTACTCATTGAAAAATATGCATGTAACTTTCTACTCCCCCAAAACTTAACTAATAGCCTGCTGTTGACCAGAAGCCTTACCAATAAGATAAACAGTTGATTAACACATACTTTCCATGTTATATGTATTATATGCTGTATTCTTTTTTCTTATATTCAATTAGCCAACATATTAGTTTTTGATGTAGTGTTCAACAATTCATTAGTTGTGTATAACACCCTGTGCTGTATTCTTACAATAAAGTAACCTGAGAAAAGAAAATGTTGCTAAGAAAATCATAAGGAAGAGAAAATACATTTACAGCACTGTACTACTGTATGGAGAAAAATCCACATATAAGTGGACCCACCCAGTTCAAACCTGTGTTGTTCAAGGGTCAACTGTATATACATATATATACATATATAATATATGCATATGCACACATATTTTTAACAAAATTGAGAACATACTGCCTGTATGTAATATTATATATGTATAAATACAATAAAATTCTGAAAACAAATATACTCAACTATTACATATTATCTTTGGGTGATGGGATTACAAGCAAATTTATTTTCTTTCTGTTTCTTTGTATTTTCCAAAGAGTCCCCCCCAAAAGCAGAATGGTCCTAGGGAACCCATACAACACGGATAATGAAAACCCATAGATAATCTCTGGCTTTATTGCTGCCCATCTTCTTCCTTTGCCTTCCTGCCCATGATGAAAGAAAGAAAGAAAGAAAGAAAGAAAGAAAGAAAGAAAGAAAGAAAGAGAAGAAAGAAAGAAGAAAGAAGAAAGAAAAAGACAAGAAAAGGAAAGAAGAAAGAAAGAAAGAAAGAAAGAAAGAAAGAAAGAAAGAAAGAAAGAAAGAAAGAAAGAAAGAAAGAAAAAAGAAAAATACAAGGTGACCAAAGTGACTTGTTTCCTACAGATCTCTCTCGCTCTGGGGAGATGGGTCATGAAGCCGAAAAAAGAATTTCAGCAGCAGGAAGAAACCGCAGCTCTCATTTATCCCAACCCTTCAATTTCACTGTTTGGTTCTTCCTTGTGCCTTCCGGATTTCTCTTTGGTCTTTATCCCACTCCGCTTCTGGAAAGGACGAAACTTGGTGATTTCCACCTTTATGTTTGCGTGAGTCACTTGATTTCCAAGATGTGCTGCGGAGCTCCTCCTCTAAATGTGGGAATTCATTCACTGGACAGTCTCACGTGATGACTATACGCAGTCCCCGAGGAGGGGATCTTCTATCCACGAATTTGCAGACCTCCGTGCCCCCATGGGGAACTCTCATCTCAGCCCTGGCCTGTGGGATCCCTGGAGCTCATCAAGCGTTTTCCTGGGATGATAGGTGGCTTCCAGGGCACTGGAGACCAGCAGGACCTGGCCCCCACGTGTGTCCCTTCCTGTCAGACGTATGTCAGCAGGGAGGGAGCTCAGCTTAGGGGAGGGTGCCCCCACCCATGCGAGATCCCAGCTGGGGATGGGGAAGAGCAGGTGCCAGGGAGAGCCGCCGTTATGGGTGGGTCCGGCTCCGACTGGCAAGGTGGTAAAGACAATGAACATGGCTCTCCAGAAAGCAGACAGGTATTGGGTGGAGGTTTATTTTTTGCAGTCTGCAAAGTTCCAGGGTGATTTTCCCCTCACTTTTTTCACTTTGGATGGTGTGTTCAGACGCTTAACAAAGACAAGAATTACCCACAGCAGGATGAGGGTGGGATAAGAGAGTCCAATTAGCCAAAAAAGAAGCAGTTAAGGGGGGCACCTGGGTGGCTCAGATGGTTAAGCATCTGCCTTCAGCTCAGGTCATGATCCCAGGGTGCTGGGATCCAGTCCCACATCTGGCTTCTGGCTCAGCGGGGAGTCTGCTTCTCTCTCTGCCTTTCCCCCTGCTCATGCTCTCTCTTTCTGTATCTCTCTGTCTCAAATGAATAAGTAAAATCTTAAAAAAAAAAAAAAAAAAGAGAGAGAGAGAGAAAGAAAGCAGTTAAGGAACCAGGGGAAAAGGAGGGCACTCTTTCCCCAGAGCTTATAGCACCAAAGAAACTTGCAGCCAGGGACTCTATGACCTCGCCATCCCCCCCCCCCATTGCATACTGGAAAAAACCCATTTTGTTTGGAAATCAAAAGATTTTAAGGTTGAAAGCACCATTAAAGATCTTGTGTTTTGTGTAATACTAGTTCTGCAAGATGAAAAAACAAACAAAAAGAACAACCAGCAATTCTATGGTTCAGTAAGTTTGGGAAATTTCGTACGATATTGACTTCTTGGGAGACTCATAATGACCAAGCGTGTTTAAAAGGCTTTGAGAATTCCTGCAGGTAAAACACAAAGGCAAATCTCTGTTAGTTTGTTTCATTTTACAATTTTCCAAATTTCTTTGATCGCTGCGGTAGAAATGATTAGCAACGATCCCTTCCGTCTCTGGTAAACAGAGACCATACTTCCTAGCGGCACAGGCCGTTCGCCCCGCCCTTAAAACTACGCTAGCCCTGTGACTTACACAGTGTGGGAAAAGTGACATTGTGTTAGTTCTGGGCTTAGCCCTGAAGGGGCCTGACTTCTGCTCTTTCGGGAGCCAGCTGCTATGTGTGAGCTTGCGCTGGACTCTGAAATGGTAGGAGGTCAGATGAAGGGAAGCCCGGCTCACCCAGGATCATTCAGCCTAGTAGCTGAGCTGGCGACACTCTGATAAACATTTAGAGACCAAGCCCCACGACAGGCACTGGGCATTTTCTTTCTTTCTTCCCTCCTTTCTTCCTTCCTCCCTTCCTCCCTCCCTCCCTCCTTTCTCTCTTCCTCCCTCTCTCCCTTCCCTCCCCCCTCCCCCCTCCTTCCTTCCTCTCTTTCTCTTCCTTCCTCCCCCCTCCCTCCTTTCTTTCTTTCTTTTTCTCTTTCTTTCTTTTGAGAGAGCAGGTGCATGCCTGTGCAAGTGACCGGGGGATGGGGAAGGAGAGGGAGAGGCAGAGAGAGGATCTTAGGCAGGCTCCACACCCAGTGTGAAGCCCAACTTGGGGCTCCATCTCACGACCCTGAGATCATGACCTAAGTCAAAATCAAGAGTCAGATGCTCAACGGACTGAGCCACCCAGGTGCCCCAATAGAAGTCATTTTAGTTGAAACCTGAGGATGAAGAATATGGTGGGTTTGAAATATGTCCCTAAATTCTTTGACAATCCTCCCCTCCAAAGATGGAGCCCAGTTCCCCTCCCACTGAGTGTGATTTTAGTGACTTGCTTCTGACCACATATGTGCCCAAGTGATGGTGTGTGACTTCATTGCAATTTCCTTTTCTCCCTCCTCCTTCCCCCTCCATCTCTGTCTCTCTGTCTCTCTCTCACTTGGGCTGAATGAAGTCAGCCACCATGCTGTAAAGATACAGAAATAGCCTATGGAGACATCCATCCACATAGTGAAGACCTGAGGCCTCGTGCCAACAGCCATGGGAATGAGCCACGTTTGCAAGGACCGTCTAGCCTAATCACGCCTTCAGATGAATGCAGCTCTAAGTTAACTGCAACTTTACTGAGAGTCCCTGAACCAGAACCACCCAAACAAACCACTCTTTTGGGGCCGATGTCACCTGACTCAATTCCCAGCCCGATTTCCTATAGAAGAGGCTGCCTTTGAACTTGCCACCAGCTCCAGGACCACAAAGCCCAGAAAGAGATGAGAGTCCGCAGTCTGCAGATCTAAGACCTACCTCTACGTTATTGAGATTTCCTGCCTGAAGGCCCATCTCTGTGCAGAAGGATTGTCTGTGGAAATGATAATATCCCCTTCTTACCCTGGGAAAAGTCTACCTCCTATCACCGGCATGTAACTTTACCGTGGATCGGTGGTTTTCAACTGTGGCTGCATATTGGAATCACCTGGGAAGCAGTCAAAGCTTCCAAATGCCCAGGTCCAATCCCAGAACAATTATGCCAGAATCTCTGGGGGTGGGGCCTAGGCATCAGTATTTCTTAAACCCCCCCCCCCCCCCCCGCCAACCCTGCAACCAGGTGATTCTAGTACACAGCCAAGGCTGAAAACCACTGCCCTATGCACTGAACTGGATAAGCAACTCCCAGCAAACAGTGAGGCTGGCGATTTTTCAGTACCACAGACTTTCACAGGGAAGCAAAAAATACACGAGCACTACTGGTCTGTGGCTTAGCGTACTCAGAGTTGGGGGCAGGACGCTGCTGGCCGTGTCCGGTCTCCCAACACGGAGAATCCAGGACTCTGTGGCTCAGGCAGTATCCAACCCTTAGGCATGACCTCTCTTCTGATAGTAACAAAACAGCTAATATTCTTCTAGGATTTACTGTGGCCAAGAACTGTTCTGAGATCTTTGCTGGTCTTAACTAAGTGAAGCTTCATAACAGCGTAGAGATGAAAACATTTAAGCACAGAGAGGTTAAGCAATGCGCCCAAGTTGACACAGCCAGTGAGGGGTAGAGCTGATGTCACCATCCAGGCACCTGGCTCCAGAGCCATTGCTCTTTATAACTTCGGCATTCTGCCCTCCTGGCCCTTAGGTCTCCACTCTGGGGTGACTCCCCATCTGCTGGATTGGGTGGGTGGATTTCGGGGCGGGGGGAGAGGAATGGGGTTAAAATGCCGAGTCCTGAACCCCAGGCCAGGTACTGAGCCTGATTCAGTGGGTGGGTAGAAGGAGGCCAGGAATCTGCATTTTTAACAAGCTCCCTGTGGATTCTGAGGCAGAGCTGTTCAGTTTATACGTGCAAAACTCAGGCCTGAAGTCTAGAAGCAAGCCCAGGCTATCTGAGCGAGAAGGGACGTCTAAGCTCACTGACCGGTCACAGGGCTCTTTTTGCCAGCTGAATCCATTCTGCTTTGTAGTTTATGGAGGCAGCTGAGAAGCAGTGTGTAGACAGAGAGAAGATGACAGTACAGGGTCACAGCCCCCGCATCGCTGTAAGGGCTGTGCTGTGTTAACTCAATGAGCACAACGATAGTATCTACAAATAGTATGCCCATTTCACAGGTGGAGAAACAGAGTCACAGGTAGATTGAAAATGTTGCTCGGGATCACTGATATAAGGAAGATTTGCTCTCAGGCAACGTAACTCTAACATTGGTGCTCTTGACCCCTCCGCAACGTGGCCTCATAGGGGGAGCCTGAGGGAGCAGGGGCTGGGCGACGTGGCAAGGTACCAGGTGGCCCGAGCTTAAGAATCCAACAGGCATTTCTCCGGGGTGGTAATGGCTCAGGGACCTGCAGGAACTTGACTGCCCACTTGAGTTTTGGCTGTTTGCTAGGCTGGGATATGAGGTAAATCCCCTGTGCTCCTTCTTCCGCACAACCCAGCTCTGTGGGTAGATTTGTACGCCAGGTGCTGTGGGTAATCGAGGGAAAAGGCTGGTTCCAGGTTGGATCTAGGTCAGAAAGCCATGGAGGGAAGATTCTAGGTGTGGGAGGTGAGGTATGAAGGAGAGAATTTGGCGGAAGCAGGAAAATTAAGCAAGGTGACTTTCCCCAGGTTTGTGAGCCCCTTGAAGGTACCGGGCAAAGGAAGTGCTGAGTTTCCCATTTTACACAGGATTGGGGGTATTGAGCCATCTTTCTTTTAATACTGAAGTAAGAGTAGTTTCTTGAATTTGAAGAATTTAGGGATTCTTGGAGACAACAGATGCTGGGTTTATACAAATCAGGGCTAATTCTGACCATCCCCCTTCAGTTTAGACAAGGGACCTCACGTGAGTCAGGAGGGATTCTGTGTCACTTAGCAGACAGCCATGGGGTTCCAGGCCCTGGGTAAGGGAAGGAGACGGTTCGGGAAAGCTGTAATTAGAGTGACAGCTTTGAGCAAGTCCCATGTGGGGCTCAGCCTGAGCAGACCGGCAGGTGACAGCAAGCCCTCGCTCTGCTCTGCATGCATCCTGCTGCTCTCAGGCCCCTGCGCCGTGTCGACCCCATCTCCACCCCACGGACCTCTTCAGGCCCTGGAGTCCTTATGGAATCTGACTGATGTCCTGGTGCTGCCTGTGTCCACAGTCCAGGTAATTTGTGATGTCAGGAGTGCTTGAGTTTTCCAGACAAATAAGCCCCTGCCGGAGTCACCTGGGCTGAGACCTCCGGGGCTTTCTCTGCCTCTATGTCTGGCCCCTCCCCCTTCAGCAGGGGGGTTAGGGTTTACAACAGGGCCTCACAATCGCACCTTGTTGTCTTGGTGGTGGCCCTCTGATGCGGGCCAAACCTCGGTGCTTATTTCCATTTTGCAGATGGAGAGGCAGAGGTTTAGAGAGCAGAAAGAACTTGTCAAGGACACGCAGCTGCAGGATGTGAAGGTTAGCAGATAGGTTGGGCTCAGAGTGAGCTTTCTTGTTTCCAGGCTCCGTCTTGTAATTTAGGGGCATCAGTTCAGTGCTCTTTCGAGGACTTGAAGCTTTTCCAGGGCAGGAAGTGTACCTTCTGTTCCAGCAGAACTGCGTGCATGGTCTTCTGGGTCTGCACACATCAGGTGCCTGGTGCATGCTGTTCACCGAGTCTCTGCCTTTCCAGAATCCAGGCTTCCAGGGCCACCGGCTCAGCTGACGTGTCCCCAAGCTGGAATCCTACGTTCACTGATTGGATGAGTTGGATAGATTCTAGACTCCATCATCGGTGTTCTCTCTCACCCATCTGAGCCTTCCGCTTAAAGGGAGAGCATGAAGAAAGGCAGGAAAAGCAGGCTCCTGCGAGACCAGTGTCCAACCGTCACATTGCTTGGCTTTTCAGAACTCTTGCGGAATATCTGCTACATACTGTGCTCAGTGCTTGGCCCTGGGCCACAGGAACAAAGTAGGCACGCCTGACCCCTGTCCTCCTGGAGCTCATGTTCCAGAGTGGGGAGGCACACATTTTAGATCTCTGTGGTGACATCATGATAAAGGAGAAGGAAAATGCAGTGAGGGCAAGAGACCTGGAGACCTGACCTCTTTGGGGGGACCAGGGGACACTGCCCAGAGGTTGTGGCTTCTAAGCTGGAACCTGAGGGATGAGTTGCAGGCTAGAGTGGGGGAGGAACTGGAGGGTCAGGAGGCAGGAAAGACCTTGGTTACATTCAAGAGTGTCTGGAGCAAGGAAAGTGTCTGTGTGTGTTGCTAGGGGTGGGGGAATCTACGGGGGGCAGTTACAAGATGGGGCTGAGGAGGCAGGCAGGGACCAGCCAGTGCAGGGCCTTTGGACTTTATCCCAAGGGCAACAGGATTAAATTAATTGAGGGCTTTTCACTTTAAAAAAGTCTTCCTGACTGTCACCAAGGATGACTTAGTGGCAACAGGGGTGGGGAGGTGTAGGACAGCACTGAGCGGGCCATTGCAGTGGCCCGGGGGGTGGTGGTGGGCTGGTGCAGGGTGCGGGCCATGGAGATGGAGAGAAGCAGGCTGAGGTGAGAAGTGTGTAGGAGGTAGCATGGATGTGACTTGGAGAGGGACATGGTGTCAGGGGCAGTGCCCGGGGTTCTGGTGGAGGCACATGGGAATTGTGGCGTCAGTTCCATGATGGGCATGGATGGAGCAAGAACAGTGTGGGTGGGGGTTCAGGTCAGACTGTGCGGACTTCGAGAGTCCTGTGAACTGCCTGAGGGTAGACCTGCTGGGAAGCCGGATGGAGATCCCCAAGCTTTGGGATGAGACAAGAGACTGGGATGGGGACGCTCATTTGGGAGTGCTGACTCTGTGGTAGGGGTCCTGATTACACAGGGAGGAGGGGAGAGGTGAGAGGTGAGAGGACAGAAGGCTGGGGGTGAGGCTTGAGAAGGACCCTGCTCTAGACAACTGTGAAGCAGCTGCTGGAGAAGCACCTGGAAAACTGGTGGCTAGGATCATGGCAGCCACAGAAGGGATGTTGCAAGAGAAAGGGAGCTATTAAATGTGCCAGATGTTTCCTAGATAGCAAGTAAGGTGGGGGCTTCAAATTGTCCATGGTGGCCTGGAGGTCATTGCAGAGGAAGTCTGGGGCAAGTACCCGGGCTTTCCAGGAATAGCAGGTGAGAAAGTGGAGTTAGTGCATGGAGTCAGGTTCAAGTATAACTCTGGGTCAGCAAAGGTGATTTCTCTTGTCTGGGTGCCAGTGTTCTCACCTGAAAAACAAAGGGGTTGAGCTGTCGGGTCTAAAACACATTCTCTAATCCCAGCAAAACGGGATTATTCCCATTAGCAGCATATAACTGCAAGAGATTTTTAATGACATGAGCTTCCACTAGCTCCTTGGGGCTGTCAAGCCTGGTGTAACAGGCCAACTGGGAAATTTCCTGCTCAGCTCCACATTTCCTCCACTTGATTTCAGGTCATTGCCCCTAGCGACATTCCTCTCTAGACTGTCTCAAATATTCTGATTTCTACACCCATGGAACACTTATACAGTGGTATAATATTTTCCATTGTTCCTTGTCTGAATCTTTTGCTCCATCTCTTTCCTCCTATGACCTTGCTAAGTACACACATGTAAAAGTCAATCCTTGAGAATTTATCAAATTACAATTGTGTCCTAGGTACAGTCCAAGTGTGTGTGTGTGTGTGTGTGTGTGTATGAGTGTGTGTGTGTGCATGTGCACGTGCACACACGCTGTGATGACAGTGATGGGGAACTGGAGTTCAACTACAAGTACAGGTAGTGCACATAATCTGGTGGACTTTTGAAGGCCACTTTTTGGATTGGACCATTTAGAGAAAATTCTGGAAGGGAAGGCACAGAAGAGGATTTCATGATTAAAAATCAATTATAGATGATGTCATCTGCCAGTAGAGTCTGGGAGCAAGTTGTTTACTGGCATCAGGGCATTCAGATGTAGAAGAGACAGCAAAGATCAGCACTTTGGTTTTTATCTCTCTGTCCTGCATAGTTACATGGCGGGGTAAGCTTGGGTCCCAGAGAGGTAAGCAAGTCACACAGCTAGTGGGTGGCACTACAGAAATAAGACTTGTGCATGGGGCTCTTCAGTTCTCCTCCCGGCACAACACCCAGTGGGGTGAGTGGCCAAGAAGAAGACCTCATGGAGGCCCAGGCATGTGTGGAGAGAAACCAGGAGTAGAAGGATGGGATTAGGTTAGGCGAATCAAGAGATATTACAGAACTGTAGTACAGTCATCAATTTTCTATCTGTACCTATGTACACAAAGTAGCAAGCTGAGGGGGTTGCTGGAGTTCTCCCTTCCACTCCTTTATCACAGCATGTGGATGGTGTCTGCTTGGCTGTTTCCTTTTCCCCGGGAAGAGAATGGGGCTCAAAGGTCCACAGCCCCCCGGCTGGGTGAGGGGGAAGAGAAGGGACCCAGGGCAGCCACGATGGTGTGAGCAAGATGGCTGGGGGAAGGGTACTGGGGACTACATACTTGAATCCCCTTAAAGAGTTTGAGAGAGGCAAGGACAACTGAAATTCTGGTACATTTTAAGTGCGTCCCTATTTGGAATCAGGCCACGTTGTGTACCTATCCCTCGCTTAGCCTCTTTAATTTGTCCCCCTAAGCCTTGTCTCTAAGAGAAAAACTGTTGAATGAAGGAAATATTCCATTCTTTTAGTAAGAAAAATTATAGTAAATTGCATCCCAGCAATTTTCACCAAGAGAAAAATACGTTAACTGAACAATGAAAATAAGTTTCTGATATTGTGATTTATAATAAGAAATATATATTTGGGTCTTTGTTCCCGTTTCTGGCGCAGAGTTCCTAAAACCCTTGGAATTTCCTAAATGAGGAGACCCAAAAAAGTCTTTTGTTATGTTAACGAGGTGAGTTTTGGACAGCTCCTAAGAATGGGACTGGTTGCCAGGAAAGCCAACTATGTGATATAGAGGATTAGAACCTTCAGTCCCACCTCTCTGACCACCTGGGGAGGGGAGAAGGGTGGAAGTTGACTCAGTCTTCAATGGCCAGTGATTTCATCAATCATGCCTATATAAAGAAGCTTCCACAAAAACCCAAAAGAATGGGGTTCAGAGAGCTTCTCGGTTGGCTTGTTCTTTCCCCATACCTTGCCTACACATTTATTCCATCTGGTTATTCCTGACTTGCATCCTTTTATAATAAACTGTAATTGAGTAAGTAAAATATTTCTCTGAGTTCCGTGAGCCACTCTAGCAAATTAGCCAAACCCAAGGAGGGGATCCATTGAAACCTCCAATCTATAGCCGATTAGTCAGAAGCTCAGGTGACAACCTGGGCTTCAGACTGGCATCTGAAGTGGGGTGGGAGGGGGCAGTCTTGTAGGACTGAGCCCTTCACCAGTGGGATCTGATGCTGGCTCTGAGTCGATAGTGTCACAATTGAGTCGAACCGTGGGACATCCAGCTGGTGTTGTGAAGAAGCGTTCAGTGGTACGGGAAAAATCTGCCCCCCATCCTGCCCACTGTGATTGTTTTCAGGGCCTTTAATTCATATTAAGTCATAAGAGCAACTTGGAAGTAAATAAATAAACTTTATTTGTAGATAAAGTGAAGAATCATTATATTTACCAAAGGAAGAATTAAAGACTTGATAGTAGATGGTAGCTGGTGGAAACCAAGGAGTCATTCTTTAGAAAATGCTTTCTTTTCTTTTATGTATCATTTTTTAAGGTATATTATAACTTTGGGGGAACTCGTGGTTATCTTGCCCTCAAACTATACTTTAAAAAAGCAATGGGAAAGAAAAAACACCTTTAAACAAAATAAAGGCTAATTATACTAGTTCATTGAAGCACATGGAAATAATGCATGTTCATAACAGACTAAAAAGTCGTAGAAGAGACTATCTCTTCATCTCTCTTGTTTGCTGAATGTAAAGCAAAATGCTTTGGGTTCATTCAAATGTGAATTCAATTTTGTCCCCAATGGTATTCTTTAACCAGAAAATGGGGTGTCAAGGAAATTGTTGAGTGAGTCTTTGCCTGAAACCATAATGTCGAAACTTCACTTTTTATAATGTATTTATTTGCAGTGTTGATGGGTGAGCAACTTGTTATGTTGAATAAAAAGGAGGTGTCATCTGAAAAATGACATACCTTTTCAAGAGCCTTTATGGTGAAGAGTCATTAACAGATACACAGAGAAAGGAGTAAAATAGGCTTTCACTCATCTTCAAACTTTTGCCCAAAATATTTCCACTGCCCGGGACAACTACCTGTCCGCATCCTCTGAGCCTTTTTCGGCCTGGTGCACTCTTACTCAAGTTTTCAGGATTAGCTCAGAGGTCAGCTTCTGTGGGGGAATCTTCTTTGATCTGCCCCTCAGCGCCTTCAGCAACCTCTGTTTTGTCCAGTGCGTTCTCCTTCATGCTCCTAAGGTCCCCGTGCTCCCGACTATCAGAACATTTAGGCAACCACCATATTATGCCTTTTCACGTTTTCATGTTTCTGGTCTACTTTTCTCATTTGACTGTATGTTTCTTGTGAGTAGAGACTGTGGATATATTCTGTGTCAGTAGTGCCTGGTGTATAGGAAACATCCGATAAATGTGAATTAGAGAAGGTGTGTACATCATTCAGGAAAGAATTAAGAAGCCAAACTTGAGTGCTGTGGAACGTGTATTTGGGAAGTGTATTAGTCAGTTTTCAGTGCTGTAAGAAACAATCCCAGTATCCATGTGGCTTCCAGAAACAAACATTTATTTATTGTGACATTAATGTAGATTACGGGTAGACTAAGAATCTGATCTAAGCTGTGTGCAAATTCCTCCATGTGTCTTCTCACTTGGGGCTCTGCCTCAAGGTGGAAGGGAGAAGTGTAACTTGCAAAGCAAAATATGTCATTAATGTGTCTGCTTCCACGTGGATGGGAAAGTACACTCTGCTTACCCAGGGGCATTGTACAAGTCAAGTCTAAATGAGATGGAGACACAGTCATCTTAGAGGGGAGAGATGAATAGTTGTGAATAACAAGACAATCAGATTCAGGGACTTTTTTTTCTTACCTTCATTTTTTTTAATAATAGCTTTATTGAGGTATAATTGACATATAATAAATTGCATATTCAGTACAACTTGATAAATTTGGTATATGTATTCACCTGCGAAACCACTTCTACAGTCTAGATCAGGGGTAGGCAAACTAGAGCTCACAGGCCAAATACAGTTGACTATCTGTTTTGCAAATAAAGTTTTACCGGAAACCAGTTGTGCCCATTTTTTGCATATTATTTATGGCCGCTTTTGTTCTATGCTGGCAGAGTTGAACAGTTGTGACAGAGACGAAATATATAGTTACAAAGCCAAAAATACTCACTATCTGGCTCTTGACAGAAAAAAGTTTGTCAACCCTTGCTCTAAATAATGAACGTATCCATCATCAAATTTCTTCATGCGTCTTTAATTTCTCCCTCTTACCCTTTTCCAAACCCCTCCCATCCAGGTAACCACTGATTTGCTTTCTGTCTGTATACAATGTTTGTCTTTCTTGCAATTTTATATAAACGAAACCATACTGTATGAACTCTTTCTTGCATCTTTCACTCACCATAATTATTTTGAGACTTATCCATGCTGTAGAATAGATCAATATTTATTCTTTTTAATTACTGATCAGTAATCTATTGAATGGCTATACCACAGTTTGTTTTCCCATTTGCTTGGTGGTGGACATTTGGGTCATTTACAGTTTGGAAGCAGAGAAAGACAATTATCATATGATTTCTCTCATCTGTGGAACATAAGACCTAGGAAGATCAGTAGGGGAAGAAAGGGATAAAGAAAGGGGGGTAATCAGAAGGGGGAATGAAGCATGAGAGACTATGGACTCTGAGAAACAAACTGAGGGCTTCAGAGGGGAGAGGGGTGGGGGAATGGGATAGGCTGGTGATGGGTAGTAAGGAGGACACGTATTGCATGGTGCACTGGGTGTTATATGCAACTAATGAATCATCGAACTTTACATCAGAAACCGGGGATGTAGTGTATGGTGACTAACATAATATAATAAAAAACCATTTTAAAAAAATGGAACCATTACCATGAAAGATGCTATGAGATTTATGTATAAATATTTGTTTGGTCATGTGCTTTCATTTCTCTTTAGTAGTTACCTAAAAGTAGAATGTCTGGATTATGTAGTAGATATATATGTAAACTTTTAAGAAACTGTCAAATTGTGGGGCGCCTGGGTGGCTCAGTCATTAAGCGTCTGCCTTTGGCTCGGGGTGTGATCCTGGCGTTCCGGGATCAAGTCCCACATCGGGCACCTCTGCTATGAGCCTGCTTCTTCCTCTCCCACTCCCCCTGCTTGTGTTCCCTCTCTCGCTGGCTGTCTCTATCTCTGTCGAATAAATAAATAAAATCTTTAAAAAAAAAAAAAGAAACTGTCAAATTGTTGTCCAGAATGGTCATACTATTTTATCATCCCACTAGCGGTAATTAGGAGTTCCAGTTCACTCACATTCTTACCAACACTTGGTATGGTCAGTCCTTTTAATTTTAGCATTCTAATAGGGGTATAGTGGTATCTCTGTGGCTTTAAATTGTGTTCCTTAATGTCTACTGATATTGTCTTAATCTACTAGGGCTGCCACAAAAGAGTTCGTAGTCTAGGTGGCTTAAACAACAGACATTTATTTTCTCATACTTCTGAAGCCTAGAAATCAAGATCGGGTTGCTAGAATAGTTGGATTTTGGTGATGAGTCTCTTCCAAGCTTATGGATGTGCACCTTCTCTCTATGTTGTTGTTGTTTTTAAGATTTTATTTATTTATTTGAGAGAGAGAGAGAGGGAGAGGGAGCACGAGCAGGGAGAAGGGCAGAGGGAAAAGCAGACTCCCCACTGATCATGAGGCCCAACTCGGGGCTTGATCCCAGGACCCCGCAGTCATGATCTGAGCCAAATGCAGACACTTAACCAACTGAGCCAGCCAGGCGCTCTCGCTACATTCTCACATGGCCTTATTTCAGTGAGAACATGTGAGAGATGGGAGGGAATAGAGAGAGAGAAAAAGGAGACTGAGGGAGAGATTTCTTCCTCTTCTTTTTTTTTTTTAAGATTTTATTTATTTATTTATTTATTTATTTATTTATTTATTTATTTATTTATCAGAGAGAGAGGCTGAGAGAGAGCACAGAAGCAGGGGGAGACACAGTTGCCCGCTGAGCAACAAGTCTGATGTAGGACTTGATCCCAGCACCCTGAGACTGTGACCTGAGCCTAAGGCAGACACTTAACTGACTGAGCCACCCAGGCGTCCCAAATTCTTCCTCTTCTTATAACGCCACTAATCTGAATTTGAGGGTCCTTCTTTCATGACCTCATCTAGTTCTAATTACCCCTCAAAAACTCCATCTCCAAATATTATCACATTGAGGGGTAGGGATTCAATATATGAATGGGGGGGCAGACACAAACAGTCGTCCATTAGCAGATATTGGGCATCTTTTTCCAAATCAGAAATGAAAATTAATTTTTTTGTATGTGGGTATCCAATTGCTCCAGCATTATTTCTTCTGAATTGCTTTTGCAACATTATTAAAAACCAATCGTCATATGGTTTCACTCATTTATGGAACATAAGAACTAGGAAGATCTGTAGGAGAAGAAAGGGAAGAAGAAAGGGGGGTTAAACAGAAGGGGGAATGAACCATGAGAGACTGTGGATGCTGGGAAACAAACAGGGCTTCAGAGGGGAGGGGGCTGGGGGATTGGGATAGGCTGGTGATGGGTGTTGAGGAGGGCACGTATTGCATGGTGCACTGGGTGTTATATGCAAGTAATGAATCATGGAACTTTACATCAAAAACTAGGGATGTACTGTATGGTGACTAACATAATATAATAAAAAATCATTATAAAAAATATTATTAAAAAAACCCCAATTGTCCACATATGTGTACATCTACTTCTAAACTTTCTACTCTGTTCCAGTGATGTGTTTATACACTTTTGATGTGTATTATATCCCATTGTCTTGATGATTGTAGCTTTGTACTAAGTCTTGAAGTCAGGTCATGTTAGTCTTCCAACTTCGTTCTTCTCTTTGGAAGTCATTTTGGCCATTCTAGGTCTTTGGCATTTCCATAAAAGTTTTAGAATCACATTGTCAATTTCTACCAAAAAATCACCAATAGGCTTTTTATTTTAAAAACTGGCAAGCTGATTTTCTTTATTCAGAAATGTAAGGAACATAGATGAGCTGAAACAACCTTGATAGGGAAGATGACAGAGGACTAACACTGCCTGATTTAAAGCTTATTACAGAGATGTGATAAACAAGACAACATAGTGCTTGTATAAGGGGAGATGTATTGTTCAATAAGACAGAATAGAGAGTTCATAAAGAGATGCACATGTATTTGATTTTTAACAAAGATACTGAGTTAATTCAATGGAGAAAGTATACTCCTTTTAATAAATTGTGCTGTAAGAAATAGACATTCATAAGGAGAAACAAACAAACAAACAAACAAACAAACAAAAAACCACCTCCAACCTCTATCTCATGCCATATAAAGAGGTAAAATTGAGAAGAATCATAGACCTAACTGTAAAAGTTAAAATATGAAAGTTCTAGAAGAAAGTATGGGAGAAGATCTTCACAACTTTAGATGAAAATACACATAATGCATATATATGTCAAAGGACCTGTGTCCAGAATATATAAGGAACTTTTATAACTTTTATTGAGATGACAAATAACCCAAAAAGATGGGCATAATATTTGAACATTTAACAAAAGTATTTGTAAAATGACCAGGACGGATATGAACAAATGGTCAACATTGTTAGTCATCAGGGAAATGAGAACAAAAAGCACAATGAGGTGCCACTATATACCCATTAGAATTGCTAAAACTATACAGATTTATAATCACATTTTGGAAGAACTAAGAATAACTAGAACTCTCGAACATTGCTGATGGGATGGTGACATGTACAAGCACTTTGGAAACGTTTTTGTTTTTTCTCAAGTTAAACAGACATTTACTACGTGAGCCAGCAATTCTGTTCCTAGGTAGATACCTGCGAAATAAAAATAAATGTCCATACTAAGACTTATACAAGATTTATCAGAATTGTTTTGTATTTATAGCCCCAAACTGGAGAGAATCAAAGTCTCCATGCGTGACAGGAGGGATGAGCAAATTATGGTACATCCATACCCTGGAATACTGCTCTCCAGTAAAAAGGGAACAAATTCCTGATGTGTACAACAACATGGAGGAATCGTCAACATGTTTTACTGCGCAAAAGAAGTCAGGCAGAAAAGAACACATACTACCACCTGATTCCATTTATACGAGGCTCTAAAATAGGAAAAAATAATCTATATTGATAGAAATCAGATCAATATTTGCCTGGATGGGAGAAGAAAGACTGACTAGTGTGAGCATGAGGGAATGTTCTGGGGTGGTAGAAATATTCTATACCTTGACTGGGGTGGTGGTTACAGAGATATCCGTATTTGTCAAAACTCATCAAACTGTACACTGAAAAATGGGTACATTCATTTTATTGTATGCAAATTATATCTCAAAATTAAAAATAAGAGCAGTATCTCTACATGTCAAATGAAGATAGGTGCCTATTGATTTTTCAGCAGACCAGGAAGGTACATATCTCTCACTGATTCAACATCTACACTCAGAGTTCAGAAATGGCTAGGATCTGCTGAAGGAATGACCAGTAGATTGAGCGTGCATGGCCCATGTACATCCAAGGTTAAAAGTTATCTGGTATATATGCCCTTTTCATTCCCCTTTGATATTGGCAAATGGATGCTGCCATATTGGACCATGAAAATGATCCTTGCTAAGAATCATAGGTGAGCTGAAAGGAGCCCAGGACCCTAAGCCTTCCATGCAGCATAGATAGATGAATACCTACCTCTGGACTTCTATGTAACAGAAAGGGAGAAATAACCTGCCTTATTTAAGTCCCAATTATTTTGATTCTCTTTTTGAGCTTAATATAGACTCAACTGGTATAATAATTGTTCAACATTGTCTAAAGAAGAATCAAATCATAATTTAGCTTTCAATTTTACTTTTGTTGAGCACTTTCTACGTATTACATGTTTCCATTAATGCTTTCTGTTGACTGGTATTCAACCCAAGAAGTATATGGAATCCTCACACCATAATAAATTCCTCCTCAACTCATCCCACCTGGTATTAAGGTCTAGGACCAACTTGGCCATAGTTACTGGCCAAATGCCTTCAGAGGTCAGACTGCCGAAGTAGGAAACCTCAATCGTTCCTCAAGGCAAAGAGTGCGCTGGATCCTATGGGAACATGTTGTTCAGGACTTAGAGATCTATCTTTGTTGTCTGAAGAGTACTATGAAACTTAAGAACTTGGAAGGAACATGTTAGAAAGGTTGAAATATCAAATGGGACTGAGAAAATTTACAAAGCTCTCCAAGATCATGATTGATCTCTGTACTGGATTGAACAGTGTCTCCCAAAAAATCCACACCTTTCCAGAAACTCAGGATATGATCTTGTTTGGAAATGGGTCTTTACAGGTTTTTGTAATTAGTTTGGATGAGGTCATACTAGATTAGGGTGGGCCCTATATCCAGTGACTAGTGCCTTTATATGGAGAGACATGGAGACTCAAATACACACGGGAAAAAGGCCATGTGATGAAGGAGGCAGAGATTGGAGAGACGCAGCTACAGGCCAAGACACTTCCGGGATTGCCAGTGACCACCAGAAACTGGAAGAAGCAAAGGAAGGATTCTTCCCTAAAACCTTCCGAGGGAGCACAGCCCTGCCGACACCATGGTGTTGGATTTCTAGTCTCCAGAACTGGGACGGTATAAATTTCTGTTGTTTTAAGCCACCCAATTTGCGGCAAGTTACATGGTAGCCTGAGGAAACAAATCCAGTCTCCAACATTTCCAACCATTTCTGTGGCACCCCTCCCCCCCCAGCTTTGGCTTACCCTTGGATTTTTGTTGTTTTTCACACCCAATTCCTTGAGTCAAGCATCGTTCAAAATTCTTGACTGTCCATTTCACTCTGATGCATAAAAATTACAGTATAACTCCATCTTTTGTTCGAACGCTCTTCTCTTCGTCAGTACGATGTGGGGGCAGCAATGTCTTGTGGAACTCATGTGTAAGAGGACGTCAGGGCCCTGTGCTGCTCTGGATGGTGTCGGGCTCTGTTGAAATGACACTTCCCAGTCCAGCCAATCTGTTATGCTTCACGCAACTCTAATTGACAACATTGCAACAGAGGCTTGGAAGCATTTCTCCAAAACCCTTCAAATTTCCTGCGATGCAAATCCCTTTAGCTTCGTAAAGCTATGGTAGAAATGAAGACATCTAAATGGAACCAGAACAAGTCCTCAATGTCCTAAGACAGTGTCAAGATGCTTTTCAAGGCCACTGGTAGTCCTGCAAACATAGGCTGTCCAGTTTTCAACTAAGTAGAGTAAGTGGAAAGCTTTTTCTTTCTTTCTTTTTATTTCTTCTTTCTTTCTTTTTTTTTTTTTTAGATATTCCTCTAGAAGCTTTTTATGTTGCTGATTTTGAAAGCAAGGGAAACTCTGGACCACTTCGCGCTTGGGTTGGGCAACCTACTTGTGAATCAGGACATATCCCCACATGGGTCATTGGAGAAAATTGCTGTAGTCTCCGGAATGTTTCCAGATGTTAAAACAATTGGCGCGATCCTAAAAAACGAACACCAGTTGTTGCATTTGGTTTTAACATTTTTGTTTTATTTTCTGCAGTGGTTGCCTTTCCCCATTGAGCCATTTCCTTTCCTCCAGGACGCGTAATGCTTACCTTTAAAGGCGTGATCTCCCAACACTTCATTCCCTGGATGGGTTTCTTTTTAACAAGCTAAAACAGACATAACTGGGGCACTGTTTCAGGCTGATATGACAAATGTGAAACTGAAGAATATTGAAAGCCACTCAAAAACTGGTTTGGTAAAAGACAGTGCTGTATAATGAAACCAAATGCACAGATCGGAATTTTAAAAGAAATCCTAGTGTGAAGATAAAAGGACATGAAAGATAATAAATGTTGAAATGATACACAATCTAATGGTATCCTGTCAAGGAAGAAAGATAATATGATAACTTACAGAGCATCCCCGAGCCTCTATAGGTACTTGACCTATAGTTTGCAGGGAAACAATCTTTTTGTTTCATCTGGCTCATATTAAAAATAGGAAAAACAAAACCAGCATTTTTTTCCCCACTCTCACACAGATGGTGGAAAAATCCATGCAATTTTTAACTGTCTGAAATTCTTTAAAGCAATATAAGACAGAAAGAATTATTAAATCACTTTTCCATTTCATATAATGAAAAACTGCAGTACCTCGGTGCGGCTGGGGCCATCAATTTTGGAGCAAGTGGGTGCTCCAATTGGTCCTGGAAGCCAATCAATCACCTGGCGTCCTGGGTCCTTATCTCTGAAGTCGTCTTGCTGTAGGAAAAAGAAATATAGAAAATAGCCAAACTAAAGTCAAGCTGCTCGTTAGCATTGATATCATTCATTTTTGAGGTTTACTTCACTTACAACTTAGCATATATGACATCCACGGGGGGCTCTGGGGGCGTATCTACATTCATTCTCCCATGTGTTTCTTTTTTCATTTATTAATTTGTTTGTTTACTCATTCAAAAACTATTTAGCAAGTGACTCTGCCAGACACTGGGGACCCATGCCCCATCCTTGGGTTCATGGCCCACTGGGATGGAGCAATGGGCAAATAAATGACTACAATATATCCTAACAAATTGTGCATTTGACGTTATGTACATTGGTGACGTTAATATGTGTACTTGTCCATTTCCAGGTACTCTGGGACAAAATCAGATCTGTGACAAGGGCAGCTCACTTCTGTTTTATTTACAATTTGAGGGAGTGATAACTGTTCTATTTTTTATTTACTTCTGAATTTGGACTCGCCTCTAATACAAAGGAAATTGGTACAGCTTATAGTGCCACATTTTTAATAGTTGAGTGAATCTGGTTAAGAGAAACCATTTGCTCTGGGAGAGAACCTGGTTAGAGAGACGTACTGAAAGTGATGTGTCTCCCGGATATGCGATATCCCACCATACCAGTCACTAGGGAGAGAAAGCATGGCCTACTGACAAGGGCCCCTCTCCCCTTGGACCTCTTATCTAGATGCCAGACTGTACAGGTACCTAAAGTTACCTAACTCTATACACATCATCCCTTTTATGGTGTCTCAGTTTCCCCATATGTAAAATGGAGTTAACAAAGCTAATTGCCTCATGGGCGATCCGTTGGGAACAAAGAACAGTGTCTGGCATATTGTAAGGCTGTGAAAGTGTCCCTTCCTATCAATATTGCTACCCAAGCCTGACTCGCAAGAGCTGACATGCTAATGAACAGACAACCAGGCAAATGCAGCCTAGATTCCTACTAGGTCCCCCTTCACGTGCACTTGTCCTGCTTTGCTGTGTGGCTTCCACTGGAATTGCAGTTCCCCAGGACAGGAGTGCTTTCCCTTCTGTCTCAGTCCCGGCTCCCCGAATTTGTGTTGATGCCCTCAAACTAGCTGTTCCCTATCTTATAATGAAGAAACAGTCTCTAGAAGGACATCACTGACAGGTGTTCCCGCCATGGGACAGAAAGGAATTGGGTATGAGGGCAGCAGGAGGCTTCAGCAAGGGTGACCCAAGAAGGTGAAGTCAAAGAGGGCTTGGGGGGGAGTTCAGAATGGGAGGGAAGTCTGTTGAGTGCCATGGTGGGGTGAGCTCAGGGGCAGGAGGCTGGGAGCACATGACCTTTCTGGGCTCCTTTTCAAGCTTTTCCTCCATATTGTGGCAGGTGGCACTACGAACGTTTCTGGGTGGAGGCTGTCGATTTCTCCTACCCCAGGTCCCATGTTATAAAGCCACAGATAAAAAGCTGCATCAACAAACAGAGAAGTAACATTTGCTATTTAAAGGATTGGGAGCTAGGGTGCCTGGGTGGCTCAGTCGGTTAAGCATCTGCCTTCAGCTCAGGTCATGATCCCAGGGTCCTGGGATCGAGTCCTGCATCGGGTTTCTTGTGCAATGGGGAGTCTGCTTCTCCCTTTCCCTCTGCCTGCCACTCCCCCTGCTTGTGCTGTCTCTCTGTTAAATAAATAAATAAAATCTTAAAAAAAAAGAATGGGGAGTTGTTTCTGCATTCTAGTTTGGAGAGTGGTGGGGAGCATGCACTGAAGGGCTGTCCTCGGCAAAGGGAAGGCGCGAATTTTGTTTGGAAAATGCTTTTTCGGGCTGTTAGGTGGTGGCAGTATTAGCCCCAGAGCTTCTTCCAGAATGGCGGGAGTGAAGATAAGAACATGAATTGTTCTTTGTGTACAAGTCCGAGCAGCCTGCCTGAACAGACTGATTGTCTTCTGGACTTGAAGGGATTGTAGCGTTCCCTCACAGGCCAGGAAACAGGCCTCCATGATTCTCGAACAGACAAGAGAGAAGGGGAGAAAAGATGTGCAATTAGAAACATACCCTGACAACATGGAGGCCTATGAGGACCAAGAAGAGGGAGGCAGCGCTCAAGGATGCTCTGTGGAAAGATATGGGAAGGAAGCCGTAGAGCCAGGATGCAGTGCCTCCCCTTCACACCCAAGCCTTCAGGAAAGCAGCATTGGACAACATCTTAAGGATGAAGAGCCATAAGAACAGCGGGATATAAATTGGAAACTGGGTCCTTTATTTGGTTATTAAGGAGGAGGGCATTCCAGAAGCCTGGTAACTTGGTGGTCACTTGGGCACTTGTGGCGAGGTCACTGTGAAAAGCGTGTCAGTTCTTTGCGTAGAGAGGAAATGACTCTGGAGGTTATGCTGGAGTCTGGCCAGCACACGGCAGGGGTGTGGAATCGATGGAGGCCCGGCTGCAGGGCCAACAGAGGAGACCCAGGCTGTGTCACTCACACGCATCACAGTTGCTCACTGGTGGCCTGCTTTCCAGGGTGGTGGCAGGGGGAATGTGTCTTAGAAACAACACTTCCTAAAGGGACCTCAGAGACAGATATCTAACTGGGCCCTTTCTTCAGAAACGTAATCACCCCACAGGGGGCTTGGGGAAGGCATACGTGAGGCTCTTTCTCCAAAGAACATTTGCATTGAAAACTGCCAACTGTTGGTCAATTCAAAGCAGTCTGTTCATCCACTGGGCACATTACAAGCACCTCCTGCGGGCGGGCACGTGCCAGGCACTGGGGGTGCATAGGTGACGAGATGTTGTCGTGGTCGTCAAGGAGCTCCAGTCTAGTGGGGAGAGAGGAAGGAGCAGGATGAGATTCTGGCCCCGAAGCTGTAAACTGTACTGGGGGGAAGCCGAGGTACCATGGGGGTGCAGCTGGAGGTGGGGGTGCTGGGGTGCAGGGAAGACTTGTGAAGTCCCCAACAGGGGCAAGAGGGAGCTGGGTAGGGGAAGGTGTGTCGCCTGGGTCAGGTGTAGGGCAAAGGACGCGTGGTGCGGGGAGGAGAAAGCGCTCCCCAGCCCAGCCAGCTCTCTGGACAAAGGGAATAAGGGAGGCACCCTGGCGGCCACCCACGGGAGCCGTTTTCTCATGCTGACTGTCTCAGGTTCCGGGGGAAGCAAGCAGCCTTTCTCTTGGCACCTCCTCCCCTCCTAACCCCCCTCCGCAATAAAGCGACCATGGAATAAACACGTGGTCCCTCCCCACCCTCATCTTGTACTTGTTCCAGGGACAAGGACAAGGGCAAGGTGGAGCTGGGCAGCAAGGAGCCGGCCCTGTGCACAGTGGAGGTTCACTCGTACCCAGCAGCCAGCAGCACAGAACGTCTTTCCGTGTCTATTGTCCCGGGGTGCTGAGGGGACACTAATCCGGGCCGATTGCGTGGGCCGCCTACCTGCCCTCGCGACCGTGTGATCGTGCGCCCGGCGCCCGGGAGCGCCCTTGCACAGGTAGCCGCAGACTATTTCTGCCTCTGCTTGCAGAGAAAGATAATAACCCGCAAGGAGGGGATTTCACAGCTCTTTGAATTGAGTTGCATGTTTGTTCTGGGTTATTTTTTCTGTTTCCTAATATAACACACATTGCTATTGAGTCAATATTGATCCTGTTGCGGTCGGCATTAGTGGCGGGGGAGGCCGAAAAATAATCAGCCAGGTAATCAGGTCTGCTCTGCGGGGTGGAAGGGAACGTGGTGCGGGCCTAGTTAGGATGGGGGCCGTGTTCGCACCACAGACGATTCAATCAACACTTCCGTAATTACTAGGTCCACTGCGGTCCCTTATAAAATACAAATCTTCCTGGAATAACACCATCTTTTGAGCATCTGTAAATCAGTCTGTAATGTAGACCTAGGCCATGTGTATCAGCAAGTAGAAAACGAGCGCGCGCGCGTGTGTGTGTGTGTGTGTGTGTGTGTGTGTGTGTGTGTGTGTGTTTCGGGGAGGGGGCTTAGTGCTGGCTGTAAATTGAATTAAGATTAGATTATTTGGTGATGTGATAAAATCCTCATGAATTAAAACGCTGCTAATGTTGAAGGAATGGTATCTTTCCACCAAGGATGTGCTGTATCTCCACAAAGAATTTGGCAAACAAATTAATAAGTGTAATCAAGTTTACAAGGGTAATGAACCTGTTTTCAAGTTCTCCAGCAGGGTACTAGTTATTTATGTTATTTTTCAGAACCATGGAGCCCAAGGTCATTAAATGTGACTACTCCCATTCAACCCCTTCTACAAAGTCCCTCCAAATGCCCTCCATCCCATCTTGGCTACTCCAGGGCTGGGTGGGGTGGGCAGGTGCTCACTGCCTTACAAGGTAATCCGCTCTATTTGGAGAGCTCCAACAGAAATTGTTTCCTTACTTTTAGCCATGGGCCCTATAAAACAAGCCTAATTATTCTTTTAGGTGTTTGCAGACATAAATATTTGTGTGCTTTTTCTGCACTTGGAATCCTGAGTCAATGATCGCAACCCCTGCTTTCCCTTGTCCTGCTGCAACCTAACGTGTAAACTGCTTTCTGCGCATCCTTTCCAATCTTCATTTAGCCTGTGACTTTGAGCAATGTTGGAAAACTTGCTGCCAAATGATGTTTCCTCAAAAATTTTCTTTAATTTAGACCAGCCTCTAATGCAGACTGATCTTCTTCCTGGATTTACCAGAATTAGTGGGATGGGAGAGCACTGTGATTTCGAAGTGGGAAGATGAGATCAGTCCTACGATGTTCTGTGTTGATGTTTGCCATGTAGACTAAACCTATTTGAAGACTCTCTGGAGGAAAATGGTATCTAAATGCATGAACAAATTAAAGAGCCTATAATAAGCCAAGTAGACTTCTCCATCAGACCCTGGATAGTCCATGAAGGCGGGACTAACACTCCTGTTGCTTTAGGCAATTGCTCTAGACTTCTCCCTCTGCCACATCCTATCCTAACCTCGTTCTCCCATCTGCTTGACCAATTAGGTTTCACCGGCTTTCAATTTCCTGATTCCAGGTGCCAGAGTTTTGTCTCTGATTCTGACTTTGCCCTTGTCTTTGCTGCTGTTCATCTCTGTGGTCGTTGGTACTGCGATCTGGCCCAACTATTCCACTATTCCCAAACCAAGGAGACTCTGTTCAAGCCTGGCACCCCATTAAAGAAGGGATTTGATCATCGCACATATTTCTTCCTACACTATGTCCCCAAGGCTCACATAGGAGGCTGCTCTACCCTCCTCCTGCAGTATCCGGTCTGCTGACAAGTCCACATGCACCATTACCACATTACCAAGCAGAGAAAACATAAGTTCATTTTAATTATGAAAGAACCTTTGGTGGGATGTAGTATGATGTCACTTACAGTGGCTAAAATAATGGGCAAGGGCCTGTGCCCGTGCAGCCAGATCTTCCTGGGCATGGCAGGAAGAGGTTGTTGCTGGACTGTTATCTCATTTTGCAGAAGAGATGGAGGCTGCTAGAACTTAAGAAACCTGCCTGGGATTATACACATGTACTTAACAAAAATAGAAATAAGATAAGTCTTATACATTGTGATTTCCAGTAGTACATAGCATTACTTACTGATTTACTCCCTGTAAAATCATTCAGATTTATACAACAGTTAGGTGGCACCTACTGCTTTTATGTCTTTCCACTAAATAATGGCTAGTTATATATCTATATATTTATATTATACCTTGTTTCAAAAAGATTTTGAAGTGGTTTTAACAATATAATAGTACCTTCAAAAATAAAATTACAATAAGAAGCAGAACATGAAATTTAAGGATATAAAATGTTTTGTTCAATAAAGGGTTGTAATGGACTAATGTGGTGGTAGTGATGGTGGTAGAGGTGGTAGTGGTTCAGAGGGTTAAGGGGGGGGTAGAGCTTGGAGGTGGTGTTTTTGGTGGTGGTGGTAGAGGTAGTGAAGATAGTCCTGGTCCTGATATTGGTGTTGGTGGTGGAGGATATGGTCCTGATGTCGGTGGTGGAGGTGGTGGAGATAGTCCTGGTGTTAGTGTTGTTGGTGGTGGTGGTGGAGGAGATTGTCCTGGTGTTGGTGGTGGAAGTAGTGGAGATGGTCCTGGTATTGTTGTCGATGTCGATGGTGGAGTGTGGAGGAGATGGTCCTGTGTCGGTCTTGGTGGTGGAAGTAGTGGAGATGGTCCTGGTGTTGGTGGTGGTGGAGGTGGAGGAGATGGTCCTGGTGTTGGTGGTGGTGGTAGAGGTAGTCTTGGTAGTGGTGTTGGTGGTAGAGGTGGTCTTGGTGGTGGTCTTGGTGGTGGTCTTGGTGGTAGTGGTGGTGGCACAGTGGTCATATTGGTAATAGTGATGGCAGTATGGGGGTGGCTATTAACCGTAAGCAAAGCAACCACAGCATAAGGAAAAGAAGGGTCAGGAAAATTATGGTTTAGCCAGAAATAAAGTTAGTAGACTGACAGTGAAAAGGGAAAACTGGAGTTAGAAGAAAAGGAAGCGGCAAGTGTTTGTTCTACCTTCTAACATAACTGAGATATAAAGTGGGCTGGGTTTTTAGCGGTCTGGCCAGTGGGAAGAGCTAGAATAGTAATAATGTTGGCTAATGTTTATTGAGTGCTTACTATGTGCCAGATAGTATTGCAAAGTACTTTAAATGAGATCTCATTTGATTGTTAAAGCAACTCATGACATGGGCTTCTATTATTATTCACACTTACCAGATGAAGAAATGGAGCCACAGAAAGGTTTATGCAACTTGATCAGTGTCGTAATGGTAGCAAGTGGTGGAGCCAGGGTTCTGTCTACAGCTCAAGTTCTTCACTGCAGAGCTTTGCGGAATGTGACAGCGAGCGATCCGTGTACACAGGGCTGACCCACATCCAAGGTGGAGGGTAAAGAAGACATGGTACTTGCACTTACTCTTGGATTATAAAGACTCTGTCTTAAATATTGAGGGGAAGAGTCCAGGTAGAATCTGCAGCCACAGTTCAACTCATGAGCCTTTGATGTTCAAGTGCAGAGAGAGCCGGCTCCTCATGCGTGCCTGTTTCTTGTACGTGCAGTGCTGTTGGTATGTGCAGAGCTGGTGCCTGGGTGTAGACATCTGTAATAAGAATGCGGTCTGAGAAAAAGTGTTAGCTGCTTTCCATTTTCACAGATTGTGCAATGGAGCGTTTTTCTAGAAAGAAATTTTGATGTCGCTGTTGATGTCTGTGGTCTGAACTGTCAGCTGTTACCCACATTACTGGCCATCCGTTCTCAGGCCCATTTTGGGGATGTCTGTGTGTGATTTCGTGGCTCTGCCGTTCTTTGCTGCAAACACTTCCTCTGCCCCATCCGAGCAGGCTTGGTGATGGCCCTGACATGTTGGCTTTCACGCATGCTTTTATGATTATCTGCCCTTCCCCCTGCCCTGCCATGAGCACATATGGGCCCGATGTCTATGTTTGCTCCTCATCCCCTAGTTTGTTTGTTTTTTTCTGGTATGTGTGTCTTTTGGTCTGCTGCTTTCATTAATAAACTCTTTCACATTTTTATTTTCTTCTTGTTTTTAGAGAAAGGGCAGAAGAGCAACCGTCTACCTTACCATCCTCGGGAGATACTTCTCACCCGGCCCCAGGGCATCCGTCGGCCCACAAGAAACCGAAGCTGGGTTTCAAGAATGTTGAGTGCCTGTGGCTGGAGTTTAAACAGTATTGTTAGCTTAATCTTCTACCTCACAGAGCATCGATACAAAATCATTTTGTCTCACCCAATATCTCATAGAATGTCACTCCGACATACTCACCATGGAGAGAGAATGTAGATGCATTAATAACTAATGATTTCAGAAGATTAACGTGCCCTGGCATTTACACCGCAGCTCAAGAAAATGGAAAATGTTCTCCGTTTTAAAACTTTGCATTTTTTTAATGTAATGGAGGTAAAGTCATTGACTCCCTTAGCCATTAATAGGAATGAAAGGAAGAAGAATACATAAAAAATAAAAATATGTTTGCACTTACCAGGCTACAGAAGTGATGATCTTTTTGATCTTTTCTTTTGCCAATGTTTATAGGAAAGTCAATATTGAGGCATTATTAGTATTAAAAAAGGCTTAAGATGATAAAGTTGCTAATAAAGTTTTTATGGGGTAACAATGCTATACAACATAGAACTTGTACTGTAACCTCAAATTTAAGCTTTTCAAGGGAAATGGTTGTAGGGGAATGCCCAGAGAAGATTTGTAAAGCCAACAAATGCGGCATTTGTCAGAACTGATTACAGACTGTTACCACTAGCTTGGGAGTTTGGGGGTGGTAGTCACGAAACCCGCTGCTCTGTAGTCCAGAAAGATGTTAATGATGATAACATTCACAATAACTAGCTGATCTTTACATCTGCTGAAGTTTTATATATTGGTTATAATTTCCAACAGCATTGGATAAAATTGCATGATTTATAGAAGTTACCATCACAACAAAAATTAGAGAGACACCTGTTAGAACTTAATAATCCCCATACAGTACTGTATGGTGACTAACATAATATAATAAAAACCATTAAAATAAAATAAAGTAAAAGAAAAGAAAAGAAAAGAAAAGAAAAGAAAAGAAAAGAAAAGAAAAGAAAAAGAAAAAAAAAAGAACTTAATAATCCCATACCAGTGTTCGAGATCAGCCACAGCTTTCTGACTGATTCGGAAGTTGACTGGTGATTGTGCCCATCGACTTGTGCTCAGATTTAAATTATGGAAGATGGGAATGCGTATTTACAGAAACATGTCCATTTGCAAAGAGGTCTTGTTCAAGTTCAGGGAAATGTTTAATTCAGAGTGAACAGAGCGATAAAGTGAATTTTAAAATGACTTTTATTGAATTCAAAAATTGTGAGCTTAAAGCACTTGAGTTAAATTAAAAAGCAGTTTTGTTGAGTTAATGGTGAGCATAAAGAATGAAATCAATAAAAACCCTGCTTGCCATTAAGTTCAAAAACAGTGAAAGCATTTTATTAACTGTGTTGTTTTAAATTCAACAATATATGTTCCCTCAATTTGCCAAGCTTTTTTTGCTCCTGAATGTGGGCTTTAAAAATTGCTGATACACGCAAACACACATGGATCTAATCTAAACCATGAACAACACTGACCTTGGGCGGGCCGTGTAACCACTCTGCTCAGTTACATCATATGCGAATCAAGGACACTTACGTGTGTCTCACCTGTTGCTGCATTTATGAAGATACTGGTGGCCCAACCAGTGAGGTGGACCAACACTAACTGAAAGCTTCCTATGCCCTTTATAATTATAAAGCTATCACAGATAAGTGAAGGTGAATTCTCCATATGGCAAATATTAGGTCAAAACATGAAACTGCTGTTCTTGTAGGTCAAAGACAGTTGAATAACAGCAGTTTCATGTGGTTCAACCTAATATTACCCTTTGGAATTCATCTGTCCGTCCATCATCCATCTGTCCATCCTTCCGTCCATCCATCCATCCCATCAGTGATTCAACAAATCAAGAGACTGTTCTTCCAGGTGCTGAATGATAAGTGATAAGCCAAGAAAACATGAAAATTAAGACAGAGCGAAAGACAGAGAGCCCCAAAGTTTTAAATAAGCATATAAGTAAAAATCATGTTAGGTACTGATGAGGTTGGGGAATATACGTGAGGTTCAGTGGGGTGGGGTCTGGAGCCGACGACCGAGAAAGAACTCTTGAGACGTCTTTGGTGCAAAATGGTGGTTTATTAAAGCACGGGGACAGGACCCATGGGCAGAAAGAGCTGCTGCACCGGGGTTGTGAGGAATGGCCCATTATATGCCCTCAAATTGGGAGGGGGTTAGGGATAGCATAAGTCTCTAAGGAATTTTGGAAGCAAGGTTTCCAGGACCTTGAGGGGCCTAGCTGTTGTTCGGAAAAGGTCATTTATTACCATCTAATAAAGCCTTAGTCATGAGACCCTTCAGATGTATATCCGTGGGCCATATGCTTGGGGGATGATTGCCAATACGTATCTTGGGGGGTTAGAGATAAAGGAAGTTTCCAAAGGAATTTTTATATGTTAAAGTAGACTTACAGGATCTTGGTGGAAGGGAGGGGGTCAGGCTAGGACTGCCTTTTGCCCTTAGCAAAGTATTAACATCGAGGCAGCTGTTCCTAGAGGAATGTCACATGCCTGTTTCAAGGACTTGTCAATGGGCTGTAGGTAGTAAGGACTGTTTCTTTGTCCTTTAGGGCAGCCAGGAGTGCCTGAGGAATGTCACATACATCCCATGGCGGGGGGTGGGGGGTTGCAGGGTTTCAGCTTCTGCTTTGTCCTCAGCTTGCCTTCGTTCCCTCATCATTACCATCAACTAAGAACTTGGGATGACAAGAACAATGGAAGAAACCAAGGAAGGTGGCTCAAAGGCAGTGCCACTTAGCTGCGCCTGAGTGATGAGCTGGAGTGAACCAGGTGAAGCATGGGGAAGTGTGCATAGCAGAGGGAACAGCATGTGTGAAGCATGGGGGTGGGATGTAGGTAACTGTACCTCTAAATGAGTCTAGAAAGTCATGGTGAGAGTGCCGAGTTCCATTGCTCAGCTTTGAACCTGGATGCTCTTTCTTCCCAGCTCCATGGGATTGATGTCCAAATGAGATGCTCTGGCCAGCTTGACCACCCACCTGTGCCCTATGCTGCAAGGGGCTGCCCATGGGGCCAAGCACTACCCACCTCTGGGAAATGATGCTGTTATTCTGATCAGCCCCTATGCAGAGTCTGGACTTGGAGCCTCGGGGCACAGCCTGAAAATGAGGAAGTGACAGATAGCTAAGACCATCCCATCAGTGGGAGCTTTGTATTCAACAGGAAACTGTCCTTTACAGAGCACTGTGAGAATACATCAAGAAGAACACATATTTTTATTTATTGAGTACTTATTATGTGCCAGGCACAAACATATCTACTTTATTTAAACTTTTATTGCTCAATTATATCCAATGAGATAGGCATTATTATTACCCCATTTTATAGGTATGGAAATTAAGGTTCAAGGAGGTTCAGTGACTTGTTCATGGTCTCACAGCAGGTCTCACAGTAGGACTAGACAGTTTGGTCCCAGAGGCTCTGCGCTTAACCTCTCTGCTCTGTTGACCTCCCCACTGCACCCCACCCCATGCTGTTCCTGAGCACGTTGTGCTCTGGTTTTCTTCAAGGAATGTTACCGTCAAGCGTGACCCTGTGCATCAAAGGTGGGGTCTTCCACAATTGATGAAGCTTTGCTTGTTGAACTCATTTAAGAAAGAGGGAAATTCGGGGTGCCTGGGTGGCTCAGTCGTTAAGTGTCTGCCTTCAGCTCAGGGCGTGATACCGGCGTTCTGGGATTGAGCCCCACATTTGGCTCCTCCACTAGGAGCCTGCTTCTTCCTCTCCCACTCCCCCTGCTTGTGTTCCCTCTCTTGCTGGCTGTCTCTCTCTGTCAAATAAATAAATAAAATCTTAAAAAAAAAAGAAAGAAAGAGGGAAATTCTCACATGAAAACTCGGATAATGAAGGCTGTGGGTCCCAGCAGACTGGGAGAGCAAGCTCAGCTTCTTACTTTTGGTAGAGACCCCAAGAATCAAGGGACTCGTGCACATCGTCCTGGCTGATGTGGTTAAGAAGGGTCTGGGGGAGGGCAAGAGCTGAGTAGGGAGCCATCCGCGGAAGCACAGACCTTCTAGCTCCATGTGGGACCCTCCATGTGGGACCCCAGCCCGGTCTCTGCAAGGCACTAGAAGGAGGATTCTTGGGCTAGACTGATGAGGGGGGAGGCCATTGCAACAGGGATAGGCAATTCCAGGGAAAGGTGAATCCCATCTCCCGGGTCCCCTTCTCCACCGAGAGTTTCTCCTTTCCAGTGCCAACCCACAGAACGATGTTTTGGGGCTAACACTCTTCCTTGCCCTGTTACCAGTGACTAAAAGTGTTTCATAATCCCCTGGGCAGAGCTCATAGGCTATGTTATCTCCGCTTCCTAGGGGCTGCCAAGCAGGAAAAGATGCCCGTGAAACCACTGGCGCCACAAGGGAAGAGGAATGCCCTGCCATTGTAATTGTCTCCCGAGTTCCTAGGCACTGGGGAAGCCCGGATCAGGCAGCAGGACTAAGGCACATCCTGCCGAGGCAGTTTTGGATGGGGGCCCTCCTGGGCTCTCCGGTGCATGGATCGATTTCAGGGCCCTGCATGGAATCAGCGCTGGGAAGGGAAGGACTGAAACACTGTGAAATGTGATAAAGCTGGTTGGGTTCAGGGCGCCCATGCTTTGTGACACCTGCCTATCTGTTACACTGATGCCGTTACGCAACTGTCTGGGAATTCATCCGCATCCTCATGTGTGCAACGGTGCCAACCTACCCCAAAGTGGGTGGGCACCAGGAGGGAGGGGTCCGATGGGCCTTTCTTCCCCCTCTTTGGCTGTGCAGAACTCCCACATCCACCAAATGACACGCTGGCGGAAACGATCAGCATGAAGCTAAATTGTTCATTTCAGGGAAGCCATTAGCCTACCATTCCTAAAATCCAGATCACAGGGGATGTTCCGCCCCAGTCATCCTCCCAGAAAACCCACACAAATTTTAAAGCTCAGGAAAGGAAGTTGTCAGATTTCCCCAGAAACTTCTTTTGAAGTTATGAGGAAACAATTCAAGTGTCCATTAACAGCGGGATGGATAAAGAAGCTGCAGGTCCACATGAAGGAATACTACTCAGTCACCAAAAGGAAGCACCCACACTCGGACCAATGTGGATGAGTCTCAGAAGCGTTGTGCGAAGTAAAAGAAGCCAGACTCAGATGACCACATGCCATGTGCTTCCATGTATATGATGTTCTAGAAAAAGCAAAGCAAATGGGAAGTATCACTCCCGTGGCAAGCAGTTTTCAATCTCTGGAGTCTCCATGCAGAATGAGGGTAAAATAGCTTCGGGAAGAATCTGAGCCTCTGCCGCATTCAGAGAAGCTAGACTTTTATCTGTTTTAGGCACTGAGGTTTGGTTCCTCTGAAAAGCTTTTCCTATACTTCAAAAAAAAGTTTGAGTATGCTAAAGCCAGATGAAACAACATCTAGAGTCACAGCAAGGAGGTACAAGTCTCCACTCCTCGTCCAGCCCAAGTAGCTTGGTGGGATTTTTTCCCAGGTGGGAGAATCTGATTAATTTCATCATCTCCTTCCCTTGAGAAATGTGCATATGCCCAGGAATTTACAATTTTGTATGTAGTTTCTGGGAGAGTGGTAGACTCTCTGAAGTCCATCCTCGAAGCCCCTAAAATCCCATGAATCTCCAGTTTGGGACTTCTGCCTTGGAGAGTAGGGACCCTACTATACACAATCTCATATCCAGTTTCTGTATGTCACTTATCTATGATTGCTCACATAACAAGTCATCCCAAGACCTAATGACTTAAAACCATATCAGTCTGTCATTTCTCTCAATTTCGTGTGTCAGCTGGCCTCTGTTGGGTGGTTCTACCATTCCATGTGGCATTGGCTAAGGTTACTCACGTGGCTGCACTCAGCTGGGAGGTCATCTGGGTGCTCTGCTGGGGCTGGAATGTCTGAGATGACCTCAGCCACATGTCTGGCGCCTTGGTCTTGACTGTCCCCTGGGGCACCTTAGTTCTCTTCCATAAGGACTGTCTTTCTCTCTCTCCATGTGTTCTCTCATCGTTCTGTAGTTAAGCCTGAGTGGCTGCCTTCCAAGGAAGAGAAACTGGAAGCTGTCAGCCCTCTGAAAAGCTGAGCCCAGAACTGGCAGGGTCCCCTCCACCACATTCTATTGGTCGAAGCGAAACACAGAACAGCCCAGACTCAAAAGGAAGGAAAACAGATGCTGCCTCTTGATTGGAGGAGCCTTGTGCGCTTACAGTGATGGCTGGTTAGGAGACAATTTCCCTACACCAGGTTCTTGCAAAGTGCAAGAGGACTCATCATTGTAAAGGATACCCCCCTGTACCCGCCAGAGCAATGAGCTCCTATGGCAGCGCCTGAACATTTGCTTCCTGCTTTTCAAGAATTTGGTTTTTAGTGAGCTTCTTCCTTTGCGTTACCACAAAGACCATCAGAAGGTAGATGGAGCCCTGTTCCTCAAAGCTTATATTTTTTCCCTCCAGCCATTGCTCTGCCAGTTTCCCGATGACACACCCACATCACCTACCAACTTGACTACACACTTCGGACTTTGTTATAGAGTGCATTTTTAAAAAAATTTTTCTCTTCCCAGAAATACATGTCTCTTTTTTCTTTTTTCTCTAGACAAACTGGACACTCCCGAAGGAAAGGAGCCACAAGTCCTCTTTCAGGAAGCTAGTGTAGTTCTACTACATGGAAACAACTTTGTGATCTTCTTATAAGAGCAGCAGCTATTTGAAGGCTCCGGACTCTCACTGATGCCCTGTCTCCGTAGATGACAGGGTGGAGGAGGTGGATTGAGTGTTGGCTTCCATGCACACCTGTGATGGATGAGCTATCTTGCTATCTGCCCAGCTGATTTGTGTTTTTAGCATCCCTGTCTGACCCACAACTTGATATGTCATTGGAAAGCATTTCTGATTTATTGGGATAGGATATAATGAAACAGGATCTCACAGCAAACATTCCTGGGAAGCTCTGATCCCACCCTTACCAAACACTGCAGTGCCTACAGTATCTATCCAAACTCTATTTCAACTGGAAAGCCCCTTCTGCTTCTTCAAATTTCTGCTCCTTGCCTAGAATACTTCTTCTCCCTCATTCCTTTGCTTCAGCTTGGCCCACTCTTCAAAGCCCATCCCAACTAGCCCACGGGGGCCTTACCATCCTCCCAAATCCATTGGTTCTCAGGATCATGGTGTCACAGAGCTTGAGAGCTGGAAAGCTTTTCTGAGCTTCTAGTCCAACTATTCTAAACCTCCAAGTATTGAGGTCCAAGGAGGGGCCTCGGCTGCATAAGGGTGATGGGTGGGTCCTATAAGCCAAGCTCTGCAACGGCCACTTCTATTTCAATTTAAAGGCTCCCTTACGTTCTGTTTTAATCTTGCTCTTCCAGGTAAATTATGATATAGTAATAAAAAAAAGATTTCATACTTAAAAATTGAAAACTACAGATCTAATCCAATTCCTTCTTTTTGTAAATAAGAATGACTGGTCTGCGGACCTGGCGTGAGCTGCTCACCTTTAGGTAAGTAGCCAGTGGTGAGTTCAGAACTCAGGTCTTGCCATCTTGGCTGATGACTGTCTACCATTTCTAGATCATTCCAGATGAGGACAGGATCCATTCATTGTGAGAATGAGAAAAGGTCTTGATACTGCTTTGCTTTGTCTTAAGAAATCTTCTATTTGACTGGGATCTGGCCTCCGCTTTGCTGGAATTTTCTGAGCTGCTGAAGAACGATTATTGCAGGATTATCTTGTGCTGCAGGACTGTCTCTAGAGCCTGCTGGGAGCTTGTTTTGCTAGCTCAGCTGTTTCTCGGCTTGGCCTGCCTGGATGATGTCAGCTGTGATGTTGTTTCACTCAAGAATCCTCCCTCCCGCTGTTCACTGCCTTGGAGTCTTTTGGTCCAGCTAGCGATGTCTTCATCTTCCCCCCGTTTTTCCTGTTCTCTCCACTTTTGATATCCTTGAGGCTGATGGTGTTTGTCAGGTCTGTCTTTAACTCTGGGGAAAGAGCTGGTGGAGCCATCTGTGGGTTTTGGAGAGCATCCCTGCTTGTAATTATTTTTCCCGGGGTCATCCTTGATGAGACGAAGGCCCATTGTTGCATCATTACCCGTTGTCGCCTGGGCTTTCCCATCGTAGAGTGTGTCTTGTGGGGCAACAATAGCATGATGGGTCTCAGAAAAACAATAGTTGTTGACTTCTTCACAGACAGTTCAATGAAGAAGTTGGCTCCCAGGACGATGCTCGGTTTCGCCCCTCACATCGTTTGGCTGCAGAGTTCCCTGCGGCAGGAGGAGGATTTTCGTCACTTCTTCTCCTCCCAAATGTCAGGGAGCTGTCAAAAGCTGGGAGAAGATGGGGAACGGCACTTTCTCCACACGAACAGAAAGTCCTTCTCCCAGAATAATGGGCAGAGAAAGATGAAATCATCATAAGCCCTCTTAAAGCTTTAGTAATTTGGGCTAATTGTTGTGAAGGACAGTGAGAATAAAAAAGGGCTAAATCACATTAAATGTAACAGATTTTAACAGAGCCCTAGACAAGGGGTTGCAAAACCAGGGTTTAATCCAAGCTTTGCCATCAACTCGCTGGCTGACTTTCGGTGGAATTCTTCCTCTCTTGGTATCTATACTTCCCCACACACAAAATGTGGAATTTTAAACAAATCATCTCTGAAGACCTATCCACATCTCCTAGTCTAGCATTTGGAATATTTGTTAAGTACCAACCGTGGGCAGGGCAGTGTTCTGGGCCCTGCAGGGCAAGCAAAGGAATTTACGGACCGGGGCCAGTCTACACCATTGGCTTTTGGTGAAGACCTGCCACTGTGTCCAGTTCAAGCAGAAACAGCTGTGCATCAGGCTAACAAATCATTGGCAAAAGGAATTGGCTTCATTCGAATAGAATGTTTGTAATTAGAACATTAATTGTTTAAATGTAAATCTGGCTTATGAAGTGCTCAAAAGGGCGCTTCTCCTAAGTAGGTTGAGCAATCCTCTAGCAATTGTCCTTTGACGTTGTTTAGCGCCTGCTTTTTTTAATCGATTATTCTTATAACTATTCATGATTTATGCTCTGCCTCCTCCAGAAAGGACTTGAGGCAGCTTAAAGCTGAAAACACACACAAACCATGACATTGAAAAGTTTTAAAAGGATTAAAGAAAAGACACAATTATATATGTGTGTGTGTGGGGGGGGATAGGCTTTTCAAATACCTGGAGGACTTTGTTTCTACCCTTGATCCCCAGGTTAACTGCTCTGTTTTGCTCTTAAAGCACAAAGGAGGAATATGGAGTTCAGGGAGTGCAGTCAAGGACCTACTATGTGCGTGGGTCGGTGAGAAGCCGGATTCCTTCCCTTAAGGACAAGTGGGAAGACAGACCTGCAGACAACTTCTCAGGATACAATGTGCTTAGTGTACATTTCTCAGTGATCTCCACATTATTTTTTTTTTAAGATTTTATTTATTTATCCGAGCGAGAGAGTGGGGGTGGAGGAGCAGAGGGAGAGAAACAAGCAGACTCCTCACTGAGTGCAGAGTCCGATGTGGGGCTCGATCTTAGGACCCTGAGATCATGACCTGAGCTGAAACCAAGGGTCCGACGCTTGTCCTACGGAGCCACCCAGGTACCCGATCTCCACATTATTTTGATTGCATACCTCCGTCAGATAAATATGTGGGGGCATGTACCCCCTTATTATTTGTATATTTATTTGTAGCGAACTACGTATTAAGATCTTGTGTACATCATGAGACATACACAGAAAAGAAATAAAAACATTTGAGATCAAAGCAAACATAAGGAATTCTAACATTCCCTTCCCACATTCAAGAGCTGAGGCTTCATTTGGATGCAATGCTTCTAAGTAGAACAATAGTTGCTTAAATGTTAATCAAGGGATGAATGCTTATGAAGTGCTGAAAGGGTATGTAAATCAACTCACTAGCAATTGCATTTATCCTTATAAGTTGTTTAGCAAATGCGGTCTTTTAAACAAATTCTTTTGGGCGGGGCAGCAATTTCAGATTTCTAGCCAAGTTGTAAAAATGTAAAGAGTTTCCATACACCCTTCACCCAGTTTCCCCCACTGCTAACATCTAACAAATGTCTTTTTTTCATAGATTGTTACCACTTTGAGCACCCCCTGGGATATTTGCCTCCAAGCCCCTTGTAGGGACCGCTAGCTTTTTTCCATATTCTATTTTTTAAAGTAAACACTTCAGTGGAGTATAATATACATACAGCAAAATGCAAAAATCTTAAGTACACACACCCCCAAACACACCCAGCAAGGAGTAGATCCCCGGGCAGCGTGCCTCGAGCAGACCCATGACAGCTTGCAATGGCTGTTCCCTGCACCCCATGGTCACCCAGAGGGGCTCCCAGAAGACGAGCCTCCAGCTCTCTTGTTCACCGCTGGACCTTCAGAATCTAGAAAAAAGTCTAGCATGGAAGAGGCACTTAAGAAATACCTGGCTACTGACTGAGTACCTGAGGAAACAAAAATTTCTCCAAGTATCTTAGAGTAGAGAGGGGCTATAAATATCTTATTTTTTCCTGTTACATGTTCAAATGAAAAAAAAAAAAAAACCCAGGGCTTTCTTACTCACAGAATAAGGTGGAGACGAACGAAAGTTTTGCCATTTATGCAAGAAATTGCATGTTAGCTGGCACCATAGTTCCAACTTACTCCAGTGACGGTTTGGAGTTCTAAGTACGTGCCCTGAGCAGGCGCCGGCCTGGCCCACCTCTCAGCCTGCTTAGGTACCGTGTGACCAGCGCGTGTTTTTCCTGTGAAGGCTTAACTCACACGGGGAAGACTTTCCTGGCCCGCACTGGTCTCTCCCTTTCCTGCACTCACATAGAACTTTCCATCTGTACTGACTCCCATAATTGTATTGTCTTCTATCTCTACTCCAGGATCTTGACTGGTTAGTGGGTGAGGCTGAGCTAAATTAATTAGTTTTGTGTATGCAATCCTTGCATCGTCAACTAGATAATGAGCTCCTTGAGTAGAGGCCAGTGCCTTCTCATTTCCTAGGTCTTGCAGATTTTGTAGTGTGGCGATATCAAATTAAGATGGTGGAATTCTCAACTGTCATGCAACTGCCATCCAGGAAGGGTGCCACAGGGAGGCATCATTACCTGGTCATTCAACAACCCTCAACAGGTGTGCATTAAGTGCCTACTGTCTGCAAGGCACCGTTTACTGCCCTTGAGTGTAGTGTGTGTGCGCGTGTGTGTGTCTTAGATGGCATGGATAGGGGCCGCCTTTCTGATAAGTCAACCCGTGAGCAGAGACCTGAATGAAATAAGAGAATGTTCCATGATGATTTCTGAAAAAGAGCAGGAGTGGCCGGTGCAAATGTCCAAGGGGGAGAAAGCTCAGGTTGAGCCGTGAACACCTTCCTTGGATTCCCACATTTAGAAGAGTTTCCATTAGCTCCCTGGGACTTGAGAGGGCCCTTCATCTCGTTGCACTTTGGAGGCCTTGCCAGCCCATGAGGTGAGTCAATTGCACCAGATTTCCAACCTAGCATTCTTGTGACCTTATGGAAAAACTATTATGTGATGGAGAAAACACATTTTCTCTCCTACTAGCTGAGACCTTCTCTCACATACGTCATTTCTCCACCCCTTCCCCACACACTAAACACACACCGACACATTTGCGCACACTTCAGTTGTCTTTTTATTATATGGTCATGCTAAGCAACATATGTGAGAGTGTTCAAGGTTATCACTGACAATTGGTCGGTGATCTAGGATGAATAATACTACTGGCACGCTCCACCCGCTCGGCAATGTGCACAACTCCTGGGAGTGCTGAGGTCTCTAAACTAGAAGATTCCTAATGTGGTCACTTCCCTTGGTGACCTTTCTCATGGACCCCTTTTTCCAGGGTTGCCTGGGTTTTGAGCTAAACAGAGATGCCAGGGGGAGTGGCTCTTACTTCATTGTCCTCTCCCACTGCTTTTGGGGTGCCACCAGGTATCACTGGATTTTTCAAATTCCACATTGAAGTTTGGATCACTCTATCCACAGGCATGAATTCCTTTAATTTAGAACTCTGTTCATTTGGATTAAAATGGAGGATGTGGCTTTGATTTATTTATACTTAGATCATGAAATGATAATTGAGCAGCTAGTGTGCAAACAAGAGGACCTTCTTCCCTCTGCCTTCAGGAAATTTTGGGAGCCTCTGTTTTCCACTACACTAACTTACACTACTCTGACTCTGAGCTGGCCCACATCCCCTAAGGTGTGGTCCTAATGGGACTGGGGAAACCGTAGCTGGTAGAGGTTTTCTGGGATGCTTTCTGGGCACAAACGTCCTTGCTCCCTAGATTCACATCAGAGACTTGCCTCAGGACAAGAGTGGAAGGCAACTGAAGACTGTTGCTGTTTCCTTATCATGCCTGGAAATGCTGGGTATCTGTTACTTTGCATATTGTGGGATGTAGTAAATTCCCATTTTTCAGAATAGAGGGAGCTGAATTTCTGTTCTCTTCTTTATACACCTCTGTTCAATCAGGATCGTATCTTCAATTCCCCACAAGGAACAGGCCACTACCCCTGCACACCCCATCTTCGTATCAGCCTGTGGTCTACCCAATATTCTCTTCCATCTGACTCCTGACATCACTTGTCTCTGTTGACTCTGGAGCTCTTTCTCTGCTCAGATTTTTTCTTCTCTTAAGGTAATAGCTCTTAACCATTCTGAGGTCAACCATGGGGGCATCTCTTCCCTGAAAATTGCCCGCATAGAGAATTTTACAGTTCCAGAGGCTAAGAGGATTTCCCCCATCTTACCTGTCAACTATGGATTCCAAATTAAACACCCTTAAGAGGGGTGCTTTCTCTGTCTGTGTATAGATCTCACTGGGTCACAGGTAGAAGTGGTCCTTCCTTACTTCCTACCTTTCCACAGCTGATGCTATTCCTATGGCCACTATAATAAATTACCACAAACTTGGTGGCTTAAAACAACATAAATATATTATCTTTCAGTTTTGGGCTTATAAATCTTAAAATGATGATGTGAGCAAGGCTGTGGTCCTTCTGGGGTCTCTAAGGGAGAATCTGTTTCCTGGCCCTTTCCAGCTTCTAGAAGCCTGCACTTCTTGGTTTGCAGCCCCTCCCTCCCTCCTCAAAGACAGCAGCACAGCATCTTCAAATCTCTGTCTCTAACCTCTGCTTCCACTGTCATATCTTTTTCTCAGACTCTCCTACCTTTTGATTACATTGGGTTTGCTGGAATAATCCAGGACAATTTCCCCATCTCAGGACCTGTAACTTAATCACATCTGCAAAGTCCCTTTTATCATGCAAGGTAACAAATTCACAAGGATTAGGATGTGGATTTCTTGGGGGCCGTTATTCAATCCACCACACTATTCTTAAGCCTCACCCCCTGGGAACTCTCTCCAGATCACTCAATATCCAGAATAGGAGAGGCTGAGCCACCCTCTTCCCTAGTCAAGTACTATTCTCCCTCTAAGGAATTGCTTCTTTGCCTGGTGAATAACCTCCCCTGCGAGCATCATTGAGCTGGACCAATTGTCAATGACCACATGAGAGTCTAATGATGTACCTTGTGACTTAGTTTCGGGGTACATTTATCGCCATTCAGCAATATGGTATCAGCATTGGCATTGTTGGTTAAGATTCAAATATGTTACGGGAACAACTCTTATAATACTGATATTGATGATCAAATGTATTGGCGACTGAGCTAAATCTTCCTCAGGATGGAATATTAGTGGAAAATGACAGGCCTAAGGAAGAACTGGATTTAGCTAACTATCAGCTAATTTTTATGTAACATAGTTCTAAACAAGTTTATTATAAGGTACAAAGAGTGGTAAAAGAAGCAATCAAATTATTACACATGCAGTGAGTTCTGTGAGTCCCCCTAGGGAACCAAGAGTAGTCTTGGAGACCCCAGAACTTTCAATTGGTGCCAAAGTGAGGGTGGTCTTGGGGACTCCCTAACTTGCAGGTGTACTCTGACTCTGCCCTCTGAAACCCACCAATTCTTAATGCCATTGTTCAGGCCCTGCTCTCAGCCAGGGCTGAACTGATGGTTGATAGATCACCTCCTGTTCCAGGTCAGCCTCTAACATTACACAAAGGCCGTGCTGACTTCAGCCCGAAGGAGAGGCTGTCGTTAGGTCTATTTGGCTATGTTCGGCCATGGGAGAAGCAGCATACTGGGGCTTTATTTATATGACAGGCAGACAGTTGCCAATTTCACCCAAGGCAGGCTGTGTCCAGGCACCCTGCCTATAGGATGAAACATTATCCAATTTCCTTGTTTTGTTTGATTAACTTTTAGAGCATATTTGCACATTGAATAAAGCAAACTGGCTAGCTCAGATACTTGTGGACAATGCTGACCATGTCCTGACAACCAAAATGGCAGCAACAATCATCAAAGAGGACTCACGGTGTGCTGGCCATTGCCAGAGCTCCTCACTTAATCCATGCAACAATCCCACTAATGCCCATTACCCAGCCTTATTTCGTGGAGGAGAAATGAGGCAGAGGGAGCTTTCGTAACTTGCTCAAAGGCTGACTCCTGCGTTGGCACCAAAAGTCACTGTGCCTCTTGTCTTCCTCGCATTGCACTTCCCTGTTGATTGTTTCCTTTGGAGAGATTACAGTTAACTAGGGCAGAAAGAGCACCCAGAAGTCAATAAGGTACTCAATCTATCTACATTAAAATTCAAGAAACAGTAGCTATTGATTGATTGACATGAAGAAGCACAGCCCATGCCCTAAGAGGGAGGGAGGTCAGGGTGGAATGGGGACAGTGGGAAAGGAACTGGTTTTTGGAAAACTTATTTTTTGTCAGGTTCTTGACATAGAGAATTTTGTTTAATCTTTGTAGTCCTAGGAGGGATTATTAACTCATTTTCCAGATGAAGTAACATTAACTTTAGGTTATAAACCCTTGCTCTAATTAAAGGCTAGCGTATAGGCTGAATTGCACCCCCCAAGACTTATATGCTGAAGAGGGAACCTCTAATACCTCAGATATGACTGTATTTGGAGAGTCTTAAAGAGATCACTAAGGTTAAATGAGGTCATGACAGTGGGCCTTAATCTAATATGGCTTGTGTTCTTCTAAGAAGAGGAAATTTAGGTACAGATGCAAAAAGAGGGAAGACCATGGAAGACCCAGGGGCAAGGCTGCCATCGACAAACCAAGGAGAGAGGCCTCAGAAGAAACTGGCCCTGCTGACAACTTGGTCTTGACCTTTCAACCTCTAGAACTGTGAGGAAACCAGTTTCTGTTGTTTAAAGCAGCCAGCCTGGGCTGCTTTGTTGTGGCAGCCCTAGCAAACTCATACAAGGTACAATGGAGATTCATCACCAGGTATGACTAATTCCAAAGCTCTGGCTGGCCCTTTCTCTGTACTATGGAAATGATCAGTCAGCGCTGTGGGAGGCAGCCAGGCAGGAGCTAAATGAGTGATGTGCACAGTGATTAAATGTGGTGGGAGGGAAGGTGGGCAAGGTTGAGGGTCAGGAAAGCCCTCCCAAATGAGGTCAGCACTGAGTCGGGAAGGGAAGTTTGGGAAAGACACAGATGGGCAGAGGGAAAGGAGGAGGGCATTCCAGGCCACAGGGCTGCTGATTTTGCTGGATCCTGGAGCCGCCATCCTTGCTGTCTGGATGGACCTTTGGCCAGCCAAGCACACATGTGGACACAGTGCTGAGGAATGTTGGCCCTGGCTGAACATGAGGAGATGATCTGTAAATCAGGAGTCTCTTTTATGGACAACTCCTTCCTCTGAAACCCCAGAAGATGACCAAGAACAAAAAAAGCCAGCAGCTTCTCATATTTATTAAGAAGAAAGTACAAGAAGAAGGGACCAAGAGGTACTGGCAGAAAAAGGACAGTTAACCCTAGAACTCTGGGCCTTAGAAAAACAAAGCTGATAACAAGCCAGTTGCAGGGTTGAATGCAGAGCATGGGAACGAGTGAGGGGAGGGGTCCCGAGTCTGACACACAATGTATCAAATATAATAAGTCCTGTGAGGCCAATCAAATCCCCTGTCACCCCAACCCCACACTATGCCAAATAGCAAAAGCAGATGTTTTGCAAACTGGTAACAACTCAGAAGTCTTTCCTTGTGATTGGCAAGAGACAAGGGGAGACTGCCAGGAGGGGTGGAGAGACAGGCTTTGGGAAAGGTCCCAATATTAGTGCACCAGCAACCTTACCCTGAGCTCCTCCAAAAACAGAAAAAGAGGGATTCAATTTGGCTTGGGCAAGGAGAGAAGATCTATTGTAACATGGAAGAAATTCAAGCATGATAGAAGAACAAAGAGACATTTCAAATCACTGTGATTTATCTGGCCCCATAGCCCAACCCATTTCTTTCAAATACCAAGCTGACAGGGCCAATTGCAATACTTCATAGTAGGGTGGGGGTAGGGGGTAGAAGGCCTCTGTTATGCCTTTGGAAATTCAGTCTCTCCGTACTTCATCCTGAGCCTTTGGCCTTCCTCTTCCTGGCAAGGTAACACCCCCACCCCCACAGCTTCCAGCACATTCCTGGTGGGAGTAATCACCAGAGGTAGCACAAAGTAGCCACGGCATTGCCTTCAGCCTAAAGGCAGCATCCACAGAGCAGCTCACATCCATCCAGTCTGGTGGCCTTGCAGGGAGATGCTGACACATGTGCATTGCTCAAGGCTGAGCCAGTAGAAGTCTAGAACTGTGCAGGTGGCCAATAGGAGTCAAGTGGTTTGGGTATAGGGTTCAGGAAATTCACTGGTCCCCTCTGCTTTGCTTTCCTGACTTCTCCAATGGGGAGGACATTATATGGAATCTATGTTTTTCATTTTTGGTATGACATGGAAAAAACTCTACATATTTGATGTATAGAACTTAATAAGTTTGGAGAGAAGTATACATTCTTTGCTATTTGGCATTTCATTCTTGAAACCATCATAGCAGTCTATGACATAGACAAATCCATCACCTCTCAAAGTTTCCTCCCACCTTCTTTCTTCTCCTTCTCCTTCTCCTTCTTCCTCTTCTTCTTCTTCTTCTTCCTCTTCTTCTTCTTCTTCTTCTTCTTTTTCTTCTTCTTCTTCTTCTTCTTCTTCTTCTTCTTCTTCTTCTTCTTCTTCTTCTTCTTCTTCATCTTCTTCTCCTCCTCCTCCTCCTCCTCCTCCTCCTCTTCCTCCTCCTCACTATCATTGTTATTTTGTGATAAGAACACTTCACATAAAATCTATCTTCCTAGCAAATTCTTAAGCATACAATACAGTATAACCATTATTAACTCTAGGCACTCTGTAGTAGATCAGCAGGACTTACCCATCTTGCATAACTGAAACTTTGTATCCTTTGATTATCCCTCCCTATTTGCTCCTGCCTGAGCCCCTGGTAACTAGTGTTTTATTCTCTGCTTCCCTGAGATTACTATTTCAGATTCCTCATATAAATGATATCATACAGTATTTGTCCTTCTGTATCTGGCTTATTTCACTTAGCATAATATCTTCCAAGTTCATCCATGCTGTTGCAAATGGCAAGACTGCCTTCTTTTTAAAGGCTGAATGACATTCCCTTGTGTGTACATAACCCATTTTCTTTCTTCATTCATGGGTCAGTGGACATTTAAGCTATTTCCATGTCTTGGCTACTTATTGTGAATGACACTGCAATAAACTGTGATCCTACTTCAATTCTTCTGAATATACAACCCAGAATGGGGATTACTGGATTCTATGGTACTTTTATTTTTAATTTTTTGAGGAACCTCCATACTGCCTTCCATCGCAGCTGTACCAATTTACCTTCCCACCAACAGTGTACCAGGGTTTTCTTTTTTCTCTATCCTTGCCAACACTTCTTTTTTTTTTTTTTAATAATAGTCATCCTAACAGGTGTGACATGATATCTCACTGTGGTTTTGATTAACATTTTCCTGATGTTAAGTATTTTTTCATATACCTCTCAGCCATTTACGTGCCTTTTTTGGAGAAATGTCTATTCAGTTCCTTTACAGTGTTCTGTGAACTTTATAGATTTGCTCATTCCTTCCTTTATTCCACCATATACCCTGTGATGGACACTGGGGGTACAGCAGGGAGCATCATAACATCCTTGCTTACATACGCTTAGCTTTGGAGGGGTAGGCAGTGAGAGACAAATGATGAGTGAACAAATGTATCACCTGGTTATTATGAGGACAGAGGAAGTTGTAACTCTGGAGGGTCTCTGAGCAGATTTGGGGTAAGAGTGTGTCCCTAGACAGAACTGTCCTGTTGTCATTGGAGAGCAGCTGGATGAGGAAACTCTTTGACTCTTGGTGGGCAGAAATGAACTTGATTGAACACTCTCTTCTAAAGGCAAGAAAAATCAGGCACGAATAAGATAACTATGGAAGTTTTCTTAAGGAATCCATTGTGATGATGTTTTATTGAAACAATCTGGGAGTATGAAAGGTGTTTCAGCTTCAATGGCATTATAACCATTCATGTTCTAGTCATATTGTCATGCAGGTCTATCATCCCAATTCTTGCATTGAGAATTGGGCTCAAATCTGTGATTGGAAAGGAACTGACATTTTTTGGTTGTCTTTCAAGCTAATGCAAAACCATAATTAAGGCCTTTTCTTATATAATTTCACCTTATCTTCACCTCAACCCCATGAGTTGTATACAACTTTATAAATGAGTGATATTCAATAATTCATCTGGACTTAGGCAGTTTCTAAGTGGTAAAAGTTGATAATTGAATGCTAAAGCCCTTGGCTACTTGTCTTAATAAAATCCTCACTAATTTGAGGTAATGAGACTGAGAATTGGGCAGTGGCCTAAGGAAAATACATTTTTCATCAATTATCATTTCTGGTATGCTGGTGTCAATTTCGTCATCACTGAAACCATTTTATTTATTGCCCATTGATTTCTGGCTTTCCACCTTGCCAGCTGCCAGAAAGTTGTCTGAAAGTCTCTCTTAGAAAGATCTCAAGACAGACAGAGTGCTTTTGTTCTGTTCAAGCATCACATTAATTATAACAACAATCTCTGTAGGCCAATGTTGACATTAGGGTCCGCAAAATAAGAGCTGGTGAGTTCTCAGAGAGGGGGACACATGGTGAAGGTAAGGGAAAACACCAGAGAGGTCTCATTTCCTTCCTGTGGATTGAAGTTGTGAAATGCATAGGAATCTGTACTCATGGGGACTATTGTAGATGAGATATATCTGAATTTTAGAAGTTGTTTACTAAGTCTCTTAGAATCATACCGAAACATTTACATGCTTTCATGGTCAATGGAAATTTTCACCTGAAAGTGTTAAATGCCTTGCTTCTCATTCTAGTATCTTAAGTCCTTCTTTCCCTTCATTGCCAAATTGCTTAAAAATAGCTAATATTCATTTTATCAAATTTCTCAATGTTTTTCTTGAAATCTAGTACAGTTAGATCTTCGCCTCATAATTTAGCCATTAAGGATCCCAATGGACAAAGCAAGGGGACTATTTCCAGACTCATTCCTTTTACCTCCCTGGAAGTCAGTATTTGACATTAGTGAATCATCCATACTTCCTAAAAGTTTTTCTTTGCTCCCAAAGAACTAAGTACTTCTGTGTCACCTGGATGATTACAAATAGTCCTCTCCTTGCGTGGCTCCAATATACACAAGTTTCAGTTTCCATAGTTTAAATAACACCAGTCCCCAATAAGATGGCTCAAACTTTAGTTACCATAACCTATAAATTATGAATGACTGTGTAAATGTCACTGGCGTAAGTCCAAAAATCATCACATAAATCACAGATATGCATCATGATTAGAAAGGCACGTCATAACTTTTAAAGTGTGCAGTCACTGTGTATCTATTATTCAGGTTAGGCACAGACAGCAAAGCATGTAGTTGTGTTGCCTTCTTGTGTCCCAGTGATAAACCTACACAATATTTTACAAAAATAGATCATCAAAGGTGGAAATTGGCCAGCAAAGATGAAAGTGAAGCAAAAAACTCCAAAATATGATAGTACTGGAGAAAACATGAATGAAATGTAAGTGGACAAAGTAGCTCACCAGAGGAACGTTTCACTGCTACTGACAGGAGACTCAAGGCATGTAGCCTGAGGGACTTATTGAAGATGAACTTACTGACATAAATGAGGAAAATGGTTATCGCAAGAAGGATGACGTCCCAGGGGAGGTGACACCAGCAAGAAGCTTCACACTAAAGGAACTCTCAGAGATATTTCACAGTATTGAAAGCACCAAGGATAAAGTGTTAGAAGCTAATCCAAACTTAGGAAGGAGGATGAACGTCGAACAAGACTCAGAAAAAGACACGACCTCTGTATCAAGTTATATAACTAGAAGAAGGCGGTCACTCTTGATAAGCTCTTTTTTTCCACGAAATAAGATACTTTATTTCTCTTCAAATGTTTTCAATTTATTGAAAATCGTATTTATTTAATACGAGTTTTCTTATTTTTTCATTCCTTAACTTATAGCCTACAGTAAGAGTTTTTAATGGTTTCACAAAAATTTTTAAAAGTCATGGAACAATTGTAATTGACTACTCAGATTGTTAGTAGCTGTGTGAATGCAGCTTGCCCAGTCTTTTTTGCAGCGCTGTACTACCCCACAGAGCAAGGACTGCCAGTATGAGGTGCCTTCAAGTTAACGTGACTATAATTTTACACATTACCTTAACCTCACACCGTCCCCATCTCTTGGCATTCTTGAGTTCAGTTACGGTGTATTCACAGGGGGTAGCCAGTAAATGTGCCTTTCCTTTTCTATTTACCCATTGTCCAAACCATCATAGACTCCTCCACTGCCCACCCCTGCTTTCATTAACCTCAACTTCTGCCCAGTATGTCTCCTAAACTTGGCTTGAATTTGACCCAATTTCCATTCCCACTGTTTGGCTTCGGTTTAAGTTCTTATTGTCGCTCTTCCGCGACCACCTCCTGATTGTTCTTCCATCCACCAGTCTCTGTTTAACTACCTGTACACCTCTCTCACAAATGCCAGAGCCATTGATCTAGAAAAATCATCCAGTCATATTCTGTTACTTTGCAAAACACTATTATGGATTGTCTGGTGGCCTTGATGAGCTGAACTTCTCAACATTTGTCAAAGAAATCCTGCCCCTTTAAGACTCCATGCCTTTCCTTGTGATGTTTTCTCCTTCTGGAAGGTCTCCTCCCCTTTTCTGGGCTGACTCCATTTATACATATTTTAAGATCCATTACAAGTGTTTCCCATCCAAGCAAAAGTCATTTCAGTGTCACCAAGTTATTTCATTACTGTTTTGTCTGTGGTTCTACAACGCTTTATTTATAATTCTATGATGTACCAGTCATAGAATAACATTTATTTGTATACCGGTATTTCCCTAGACTATAACTCCTCAGGATGAAAACCTTGTCTCATTCCCTGCTTCAGGGCAAGAAAAATCCAAAAGCAACAATAACACCAATATCAATATCATATACTCCTTATAATATATATAGGATATATTTCTACCAAGCTGCTACCAATGGTATCCAATCTTTACATGATAAGTTTAGATAAAGTGCGCCAGCACATATATGAAGATGTGCGAAACCCAAAAGTTGAAATAGCTTCTTTTAGACATCCGTAACTCCAATATATGCATTTAAGTCGTAGACGTTTCTACAAAACAATTAAATAGTTCGGTTTTCGGGAAACATGTTGAAGTTTAAACATGCCTTTCAGGCATTAGGCCCTTGGTGGTTAATCCCATCCCCTTGCCAGCGACATCCCCTTCCAGAAGATTCCTTTCTGGGAGCCCCTCTGTGAACGAGTTCTGCCCAGCGGCTCCTGCCTGGGAGTGTCCTGGGACATGTTTATGTTGTACAAGCAAAGGAAAAGCAGAGAAACGCATTCCTGTCTGTTGCTCAGAATATAAATCTGTCACAGGAGCCTTCCAAAGACAGTTTGGCCAAGGAATAATGAAGTGAGGGAATCTGTAGGTGACCAGGGATGACACAGTAAACTCCAAATAATTCAATATGATTAGGGAATTAGCAAGGACCTAGGTGAGCTGGTGAGAAGAGATGCGTAAATTTCCCCTGGCGTAAATGAGCGGGGACTCAGCCTATCCAGGGAAGGGAGGCGACTGTTCTCTAAAGCTGGCTCAGGTTTTAAGGCTCTACATCTCTAAACAAATCCAAGGGATCGGCCTTTGAAGATGAAGTCAGTGTTGACAAGGAAGAGGCGGGTTGACAGAACCGCAAAGGGTTCTGTCTGCAGACTGGCTGGGAACACAGGCGCGGCTGCCGGCCCAGAGTCGGGCGCAGAATGGTGGGTCAGGTCAGCAGAAGCTGGGATTCCCTACGTGGCTCCAGTTCCATTTTTAACCCTGTGCAGGGAATCCGGGAACCCCTGACCACCTTGGACACACCGACCTTTGTGTCATAGGCTTTGTTTCCTCCCCATCCCCACCCCGGAACAGATCTCCAAAAATATTATTGATCGTATTTATAATGTCAATAGCAATGCTTCAAAAACATATTTTAGTTTGCATATTTATCTCATAACCCTATCTAATAACCATAATCTCATTTATTTCACGCATATTTATCTCATTTGCGCCTCATAATAACCTGGTAGATAGGAAGATAGAGTATATGCTGACCTTTTAAAAATTGTACAGTCCTGCCTTAGATTTTCTCTTTCTGCCAAATATCACATGTTCACCGAACAAACTTCAGAAAATATAGGTGTGTATTAAGAAAAAAATTTCAATTACCTGCAACCCCTTCATAAAGCTATGTGTCCTCTTAATTTCATATACCAGTTTATATTCCACTTATATGTACTATTTCACAACTGGTGACATATTTTTCAATTTTTAATAATTTTGAAAATATTTACCTATCAATAAACACACGATTACATAATCTTTTTTTTTAATTGAAGTCTAGTTGGCACACATTGTTACATTAGTTTCAGGTGTACGACATAGTGATTGGACAAGTCTATACATTATGTTACTCTAAAACACAACTGTAGCCAGCCACCATCTGTCCCCATACAACACCATTACAGTATTATTGACTGTATTCCCTGTGCTGTACCTTTCATCCCTTACTTATTCATTCCATTACTGGAGGCCTCTACTTCCCATTCCCTTTCACCCATTTTGCCCATCCCTGCACTCCCCGTTACATAATCTTTTTAAGTTACTGCATATAGGTACCATTCTGTTGTGTCGATGTGCTTTGATTAATTTGACAGATTCCTTTTTGTTGGATACTTGAATCATTTTCAATGTTTACTGCTGAAAATAATGATTAAAATCGTTTTCATGTATGACTAAATCAAATTGGTTATTATTCTATCATTATGTATAAACATACAATAATAATTACATGATTCGCAAAATAGTATGACATTAAATAGATACTTGCTAACATTTGAAATAACAATGACGTTAACATCCTTGCGATATCAGGCATATCAAAGATTATTTCCTGGGTCTTTATTTATTTTTTTTAAAAGATTTTATTTATTTATTTGACAGAGATAGAAACAGCCAGCGAAAGAGGGAACACAAGCAGGGGGAGCGGGAGTGGAAGAAGCAGGCTCATAGCGGAAGAGCCTGATGTGGGGCTCGATCCCATAACGCCGGGATCACGCCCTGAGCCGAAGGCAGGCGCTTAACCACTGTGCCACCCAGGCGCCCCTTCCTGGGTCTTTAAAGTCAGGTTGATTCTGCATTCTTGCAGGTTTTCCAGAGCCTTCGGTCAATGAAAATGAACCTCGGATATCTCTGTCTTCATCCTGGAATTGCAAACTGTCTATCTTTGCACCCACCATTGTGTCTTGTCCTTACTCAGTTTTAGCTGCCATCCAGCTTCTAACATTTTCAACATTCATTCAAAAACCAATTTCCCAATGGTCACATATTCCAGGCAGTATGTTGTATATGAACACATACGGCGCAGTGCCTAAGAACTGGTCCCTGCCCTCAAATTGCATGCAGTTCAGCTGAGAATATGATCGGGAGAAGGATGATTCGAAGTCACATTTATAAACGCTGTGATGGAGAGAAGATGCAGAGGCCGTATCATTCCAGAGAGCAGATTCTAACCTAGATGAGGAGTTTAAGAAGCTGATTGGACAGAGGATAAGGTGTATGTGCTGCATTTGCAGTGATGACTGTGAATTAGCCAGGATATGGAGGGGGCTAGGGCAGGGAGCAGGGGACATTCATAAAAGATTTTATTTATTTATTTGACACAGAGAGAGAGCACAAGTGGGGGGAGCAGCAGGCAGAGGGAGAGGAAGAAGCAGGCTCCCCACTGAGTGGGGAGTCCGACGTGGGGCTTGATCCCTGGACTCTGGGATCATGACTGGAGCCAAAGGCAGATGCCCAACAGACTGAGCCACCCAGGAGCCCCAGAGGAAGCCATTTTTACTCTGTTCCAAAGGAGATGTTAGGATGACTCATTTATTGCTGCTCTCATTCTTTGTGGCTGCTCGAGAAATACAGCTCAAGCATGGAGAGGAAACAGGATGTGGGCACAATGTCAAGTGATGAGTCAGTATGAGAGATTCTAGCCCTTGTAGGTGATTTGGGGTGGCTGGGCCCAATTGAATTGTATCCCAGCATATAAGAAGAAAGTGCAGATGTGACTTATCTCACTGTCAGTAGTGCTTGAAAAAGTTTGAGAATATTCGAGGCAGTCAAATGATACACTTAGTTTTGTGAATGGGGCAAGAATGTTTCAAGAAACTTCGTACTAGTAGAGCGCATTGACTGTTGGTTAATTCCAGAACACACTGTTAAATAAGTGGCTCGTGGGCATTTTGAAAATCAAATGACTTCTAGCCATCTACATAGGTTCACTAGGAATGTGTTCCACCAACTAATCTCATTGCCTTTTCATCCAGGATTGCATGGATGCCTTTTCATCCAGGATTACAACTTCAGCAAAGTTAGAGGATCCTAATTTCAGCAAGGCATATGGGACAAAATGTTACACCTGAAGGGAAGTGTAGAAGAAAGAGATGATGCTATAAAAACAAGCTAGTTGCAAACTTAGGTTGCCTTAATAGATGTTAGTTCGCAGTTCTTGTTAGGGATGACTGATGGTGGTCATGCTGCCTCTGAGGCAGTGGATTTTAGTGTAGATGACAATTTGAGGAGGAATGCAGATGTGCCAGGGCTCAGAGATGAAGAATTGGGATACAGCGCCATCCTGTAGGGAAGACAGTAGGGTATTGTGTGTGGAGAAGAGAAACTTACAGAGAACATGAAGTCAGTCTTCAAATTTTTAAACTTCTTGGGGCACCTCGGTGGCTCAGTTGGTTAAGCATCCAATGCTTGATTTCAGCTCAGGTCTTGATCTCAGGGTCTTGGGATCGAGCCCTACGTTGGACTCTATGCTCAGCGAAGAGTCTGCTTGTCCCTCTGCAACCTCCCCCAGCTCGTGTTCTCTCTCTCAAATAAATAAATAAAATCTTAAAATGCTTTTTTAGTATCTTAAATCTGTCATTTGGTATTTTTTCATCAGTTTTGGAAAATTCTCAATCATTTTTGTCTTTAAATATTGTTCCTGCCCCTTTCTCTCTTTTCTCTTTCTAGGACTCCAGTGAACTATTTGGCTATTAGAGCTATCACTTGGGTTTCTATTATGTGGTTTTGCAGTTACAGAACTCCCATTCCATTTTACATTATTTTGTATATTTTCAGTTCTGTGATGAAATTCTTAATTCTGTTTTTATCTTCCTGAACACCAAAGACATCGTTATTGAAAGGTCTTTATCTGATAAGTTCAATAACTGGACACCCTATGGATCTTTTTTAAAAAATTCTATTTATTTATTAGAGAGAGAGAACAAGAATGGAAGTACTAGTGGGGAGGGGGGAGAGGGAAAAGCAGACTCGCCGCTGAGCAGGGAGCCCCACTCAGGGCTCGATCCCAGGACCCTGGGATCAATGAACTGAGCCGACGGCCAATGCTTAACTGAATGAGCCACCCAGGTGCCCCTGGACACTCAATGGATCTGATTCTATCTTCTGTTATTTCTATTTATTACTGATCATTTTGCCTGACACCTTTGTATACCTACTTTTCTTTTGATTATGTTGTCAACATTGTACTAAAAAATTGTTTGTGGAAGAAGAGGTGAGACCAGAGATGATGTTAACTTTCTCCAGAAAGGGTTTTTCTGATAGTGCTGGCAGAAACCAGGGGGACTAGCAGTCAGTGGTTACCTTAATCCAGCTTTATAGCTTGAGATTTTAAGGGCTATTCAAGTGACAAGAAGCTGTCCATGTCAGGGCTGGTTTATTTCTGATTCGCCTTTATTTCTAGGGTATAGTCCTTTAGGGTTGCAACCTAAAATATGGGGATTTATTACCTCCCCATCATTCCCCCTTGGCTGGCTCTGGATTCAACTCTTGCTCCTTTAGCCCCATGAGGCTAAAAACCAGGGGAGTACTGTTAGCCCCAGTACCCTGCATACAAAGTCAACATCTGCTTTCAGGGGAAATATAACCCCTACCAAAATTATATCTCTAGATTTCCATTTTCTTCTGGATCTTGGCCTGGAACTTCTCCATTACTTCAGTAGCTTTTAAAACACTTTGCTCATCTCTTCTACTTATTTTCTGTAGGAGGATTGGTCCTAATTACCAAGTGTATAATTACTAGAAGCCATTAAGTGAGAGAATAGATTTGTTCTGTTTTGTCCGGTGGTTGGATGAAGTCTGATGGATGGAATTTACAAAGAGACCAATTTCTATTAAACCAAAGGAATAACTTCCTAGCAATTATCCTAACAATAATAAAATGGGTGGCTCATGAAATTGAGAGCTCTCTGTCATGTCTTAGTTAAAATGATGCTTTGCCAACATTTCTTCTGGGAAATCTTTAGTGGCAGAGGGAAGGTAACTTGTATCCCGTGGGACTGTTTAGATATGGAACCCATGAGATTTGAAGGTTTTCTGAACCCAAGACAAATTTCAACCTAACCTAGTCCAAACAGAATTCTGTATTTCTCCTCCATCTTCGTAATGGCACCAGGACCCCACCCCACCACAAATGTTCAGGCTTTAAACCTAGGACTAGCCTTCATTACTCTCTTTCCTTCACACTCCACATTCGATCCATTAATAAGAATAGTCAGTTCTCCTCTAATATGTATCTTGGACTGACCACTTCACTTCTCACCCACAACCCTAACCTAAGTCACTATGTTAGTTTGCTAGGGCTGCCATAACAAAGCACCACAGACTGGGTGGCTTAAGCAACAGAAATGTATTGTCTTACAGTTCTAGGGTATAGAAGTCCAAGATCAAGGTGTCAGCAGGGTTGGTTTCTTCTGAGGCCTCTCTCCTTGGTAGTAGATGGCCATCTTCTCCCTGTGTCTTCACATGGTCTTCTTTCTATACCTATGTCCTCATCTTCTTTCCTTATAAAGTCATCAGCCATGTTGGATTAAGATCTGCCCCCAATGCTCCACTTTACCTTAATCACCTCTTTAAAGACTCTATCTCCACACACAGTCACATTCAGAGGTACTTTAGGTTAGAGCTTTAACATGAGTTTAGGGGGACACAACTCTGCCCATAACAGCCACCATCTTTCCTTGCTCTGACCACAGCAACAGCCTCCTTCCATTTCTTTCAGCCTCATTCCCCCAAGCCCCAAAGCCTACCAACCACTTAGCAGCCAGAGTGATTTTTCTGAAGTGCAAATTATGTCACGTTATTCCTGTGCTGAAAACACCACAACTGAAACCAGAATAAAATTCACATGTAGGTCCACAAACTCTGTTTGATCTCACCTTTACCCACCTCTCTGACCTCACCTCCCTATACAGACTCTATGTTGTCTCTTCAAACATTCAAACTTTGTTCTCAGAAATTTTGGCTGTGATCTCTCTCTCTCTCTCTGTTTTTTGCTTGGAAATTCTTCTAGTCTTGCATGGGTACCTTTTTTTTTTTTTTTTTTGGTCATCTCCTCCACGAGCCTTTATTGATGCTCTAACTAATGCAACAATGTACCCACATCCACCTTCTATGACCTAACCCTCCTTAATTTTATTCATATTACTTCTAAGAGTCTGAAATTGTAAAATGTGCCTAGTGTCTACATGCTGACCTATTAGCTGCTCTGCAGTTTGAATGAAAGTGCCTTGAGGACAGGAGCCTACCTGTCTTGGATACTGTGGTCCCCCATTCTGGATGCAGTGTCTGCCATGGGAGATGCCCAGGAAATGCTTCTTCTGTCATTGATTTCAGGAGCAGAGAGGCTGAGAAATCTCTCCCTTTCCCCTCAACATTTTAGTAAAATTAGTTACTGTGAGCCCTTTTTCTTCCTGTGAGTTCACTTATCCTCTGGCATAGACTGCATATCACTGGGGGGCAAAAAAATTCTTATTCAAAAAGCTTGGAATAGAGAATTACTAAATCTGAAATGGCAAATTGATTTCTTCCTGTGTGGCAACACTGATTACTTGGAGGGGGCTAAGGACTTTGAGGCACCACCTGAGTTCATTGGGAGTGTCATGATTGATTAGTAATGTCTGCCATTGGCACCGTGTGGGAGCATGCCATGTGCTGAACCCCTGCTGTTGTAGGCTCAGTGGTGTCTACCACATCCATGAATGTATTGAGAACTTGTCTTATAGTCAGTGGTGCTTTAGGCAGAATGAAAGACTAAAATGTTCTACAAATCGAGATTCATATAATCATGGGATTTATTTAAAACTATGCTAATCAGAGACTAAACCTTGGGGAAAATTTGACATATCCAGTCCCCTATCTCCATGAAGATAGATAAACTTAAGCATCCATTATTAATGACTAAGAATTCTAAAATATTCTCAAGGATAGAGTTTCTCCAACTTTTCCAGTAAACCTATTTACATTCTCTATCTTCACTTGGCTGTCACTTGGCTGCTCTGGGAATTGTTCCAAATGTACACCAGAAATCACTATTTAGCTAGAGCACGCGCCCTCTTGTTTAGTTTCTAATGAAAATAGAATATAATTTCTTCTGTTCATTCATGAATTCGAGAGTTGGCACACGTCCTCTGAACATCTACTATGCGTAGATGCATCAGGGATGTAGAGGTGAAAGAACACTGCCATGCTTTCCACAGGCTCCCATTCCAATGGCAGAAAGACAAATGCAGGGTCCTGTGGTATGTTCTGTGCTGTGCTCAGGGTTACAGACGCTGTTGAACTTGGAAACAGAAATCTAATTGCTCTTCGGTCTTCTGTTCTTCAGGAGAAATAGTACCATTGCCTTTAAGCTTTCTTCAAAATCACATCAGCATAATTTCCTCAAACAGACCCCATGGCCAACTTCAGTGCCAATAATATTTAACCACACTGCCGGGCATACCCAGCCTCAGAGACACAGAGCCAACCACGGCCCCACGAGTTCTGACCAAGCCTAAGTATTGTTGCCAAAAGAAATTCCTTGGATTGATTGAATGCTCAAATCTCAAGGCAACCCTTCAAGATTTTTGCCACTGAAGATTATGTTTGCAGACCAATCAGCAGAATTTAGAATGAGATTATCCTGCTGGTGGTTTGGATAAGGAAAAGCACATTCTTTACTGTGTAGATGAAAGTTGAGAAAACAGTTGAGTGGAGTGTTGACCATTTGAGTTCCCTGGATCCTATAATTAAGGGTACCTGGGACTTTGGGGATGTTAGACTTAAGCTAACAGATGCAAGCATTTTAGGGAGCGCTGGGGGAGTAGTCCACATTTTCCCAATTATTTAGCAAAACATAGCTCTTTGTCTTTTTGTATGAGGAAGATAATCAAGGTGGCCGCTCTGTGACCTTCAGTGTCATTAGAGCAGTTGTTAATGAGGGCATGCTATTTAGTGACCAGATAGCAGCTGGCTGCTAGTTCCCAAGGATCAAGGTGGAAGCCACCTAATCTGGGCTTCCTGATCAAGACAACCAAGATTCTCATTTCCAAAAACCAGGGGGTCCTCTTCTAAAGGGAAAGCCTATTGATGCATGAATTTGCCTTAAAGTAGGCTGTAGAACGGAAGTGTCCACTCCTAGGGGTGTCATTATTGAATAGGCCCCAAACAAACAAACAAATACTTAAAACCATCTATTTGGATTACAGGATATATACAGGTTGATATTCATTGTATTGATCTCATGTGTCCTATTCCCTCGGTGTATTCGTTTGTACATTGTGTGCTTGTATTTGTATGTATATGCCTGCCCGAATCTATATATCAGATATAAAATGCATTTGCGTACGGAAGAAGAGACAACCTTGGCAAATCAGTAAAGCTGCTGGAGTTGCACAGCCCTTCCTTGCATAGCCCCGAACTCGCTCTCTCTGTCCTGCCTCTACTCCCCGACGCCAAACCTGGTACGAAGTAGCCTCATCCTAACTGTGGGCCTCTGTTGGGATTGCCATGAGAACATCATTTTGTTGGGTCTTCACATCTGTCATTTGAAGGTAAGAAATTGAGATGAGATGAGAAATGAGAAGTTCAGAGACCATCGTAGAGGTTGGGATGCGGACACAGGACTGTGTGTGTGTACACACACATACACACACACATCGTATCTCTGATGGCATCACACTGGACTCTCCCCACACTGGTGGTATCTCTCTTTGGATCCTCTAAGAAGCCAGCCTCTAACGCTCCTCCTCCATCCCAGTGTTCGTGGGGCTCCTTCTCTTCTTCCTGTCCTGAATATCACTATTCAGAAAGGCTTCCATGACCCTATAATTCAGATTCCCTTGTTTGCTTTCTTCAAAACTCTTATAATTTGTAATTACCTTCAGTTTGTCTATTTGGTCATTTGTGTACTGTTTGTATGTCTCTCTGCCATGAGAAGGCGAGCTCGGCAATGTCCGAGGTCCTGTCCCTCATTTCCCACCGTGGCCCCAGCGCCCATGCATGGTGTTTACTGCCCCAGCAGTGTCCCAGATGTCCAGGAAACCCCACTTTGCTATCTCACTCAGTTCTGGGCACTCTATAATTGCTGCCCTGATGGTCCTGTTCCTCTGGAATGGTGGTTTCGTTCATTCGATCACCCCTTCACCGGCCTCTGAAAAAGTACGGAATGCTTCTTCTGAGATAAGTCCTGTGGAGAATACTGAGGACACTAATATGCATAATATATGCTGTATGTCCTCCATAAGGTCGTGGACTAGTGGGAGGGGGGGAATACTGAGCAGACAAAGGGCTCTGAGAGAAGCAACCAGAAGGTACTTTGTGGGCTCAAAGGACGGTGCCCTAGCCCAGTTTGGATGGACAGGGAAGCCTCCTGGAGGAAGGGGCTCAGGAGAATGTTTCAAAAATTAGAAAAAAATTTAAATGCATTATTTTTTCCAGTTTTGTTGGCATATAATTGGCATATGACAGTGTATCATATTATGTTGTATTTTATTTATTGATTTATTTATTTAGATAGGAAATCAAAGGTACAGCACAGGAAATACAGTCAATGGTGTTGTAATAGTGCCGTAGGGTAACAGATGGTGGCTGCGCTGGTGAGCGTAGCATAACACACAGCGATGTGGACTCACCATGTTGCACACCTGAAACTAGTGTCACATGCTGTGTCTACTATCCTCAAATAAAAAAGAATAAATAAAACTGAAATGCTTAGACAAGTCACTAACTTTCAATGACTAAATCATAGGCTATGTGAGGATTTTTCATTCCTATTTAGAGGGTAGGGAATACACAGTTGCAATTCAAGCTGTCTTAAAGGTGAAAGCAGTCATGTATTACTTCTTTGAATGGAGACTGTATTTAGGAGGATCTTGAAGGACCAGTAGGCTGTAGTCATCTAGAGTCGAGCGAGCCTGGTGGGGGAGGGGGGTCGTGGCGGGGAGGGGAATGCAGAACAATCCAAGGAATGAAGCTCCATGTGCAAAGGCAGCAGGGCTGTTTGGGGCCTGCCAGGGGTTCGGTGTGGCGAGCACCTTGTATAAAAACACAGGGGAGGGTAAAGACAGAGATGGTCCTGGGCAGGCAGCGTGCATCTTGAGATGGGCTAAGCATTTTGGAAAACACCCTAATCACTATGGGGGAGCACAGAAGGATTTTAACAGGAGAGTGACGTGATCAGAGTTGTTTTTGAAAAGATCACTCTGGTTGCAGGATGGAGAGGGTACTGGGGGCTGGTACAGTGTTCATTCATTCGTTCACTCATTCCTCCATGATCTTTACCTAATACCTACTCTATGTGGGGCACTGTGCTGGGCGCTGGGGATGAACGGGGATGAGCCGAACAGAGTCTCTGATTCTTTAGTCATCTGGTCTAGTGGAAAAGACGAATCCAGCAGCAGAAGGAAACAGAAAAGCACAAGTTGTGGTGATGGCCACGAAAGGGAAGAAAGAGGACCTGTGGGAGCATTTGACAGGGCCCCGGAGGCCGTGAGGAGGAAGCAATGCCTTTTGACCCACGATGAGGTGTTCACTGGCCCTGCACACTGTCCCAGTGCGAAGTGTTCTGGCTTTGAACCGAGGTGGTGGCAGTGGACCTGTGGGAAGGAGGCAAGCCAGACAGATCTTAGGGAGGTAGGACCAGTAGGACTTGAAGGCATTTGGAGTAGGGGACAGGGGAGACGGAGGCCAGGGGGAGAGAAGCAAGTCAGGAATGGTTCAGGTGACTGGCTCCAGCACTCTGTGAAGGTGATGACCTCACGGGGACTTCAGCACAGCAAGACGCAATGACAAGGGTTCCCGTATCTTCTACTGACCCCGTCTCACCTGTCACGACAGCCTTATTGGCTATCCCCCTCTCTCTCTGTCTGGCACTGTACTAAGTGCTTTGCATGGATTAACCCTTCGGGTCATTGGATGAGGCTCTTAGCATATGGAGGCTCAGAGAGGCCACAGCTTAGCACTTACGGAGCCTGGTCTGGAACCCTCCTCTCCAGAGTGACTGGTTGTACCCACACCGGCAGGGTGAGTTCGGGCTATCTACCAGATACGTTTATCCCTTCATATTCGCGTTTTATTAGAACCGTCAGTCCCCTGACTCAAAAGCCCTCATCCAGGGCTAACACTGAACAGCAGCTGAGCACTGGCGAGCTTTATTTGTCAGCCCTTTACGGCAGTGCTCGATTCAAACCTCAAGTTCTCCCTGAGCGAATAGGACTTGCTAACAGTGCCACGTAACCACGAAGGGACACGAGAGCAGACTGCCCTACAAATTCCCTGGGCACCTTAGGAGCGCCAGGTTCCTTCCGGAGGACCCTGGCCGAACAGGAGGCCCCCAGGTGTGAGCAGAAGAGGGAAAGGGTGGAGGTTGACACGTGCCAAAACTCTCTGAGGTGCTGGAGACATTTCACAGTGAAGGACGCTCCGGCACAGACCAGCTAACGTCTTGATAAAGTTACGCGACTAACAGGTGGCTAGGATGGTCGGATTTGAACCCAGGCCTGTCGGTATCCCCTGCCCCACCAGAAATGACGTGGCAGGAGTAGTGGAAGAAAGTGGGAGGGTTGTGTTTGGAAAGGAAGCTCACGAGGCTTTCAGGTGAAACAGAAAATAGATACCTTCTTCCCGAGGCTCTAACAGGCAGAATTAGACCAAGAGCAGAATTCAGATACAGCCCGCAAACCCTAACCCCGCTGTGCGCCCGGCCCTGTGCCAGGTGCTGGGATATCAGGAGCAAAAACACCATCTTCGACCTCCTGTAGCTCGCAGTCGGGGAGAGCTTCTTACTCGAGCCCCGCGTGCTGACACACGAGCGGACCCAGGAGCGAAGGAACGATTGCCCACAACTGGGCTTACTGGGGCACACTTGACCCACGACTGGGCTTCCTGGGGAACCCTTGGGGTAGACGATGGCCTTTACAAGGGCTTCAGGGTACAAGCAGAGCCCTGACCAGCAGAGAGACGGAGGGAGGACATTCCAGGGAGCAAGGACACAGAGGCAGGCGATCTAACGGGAGCATTTGGGAAGAGTGAATAGCAGGTAGGTTCTCTCTGGAGAAACGCCAGCCATGAGCCTGAAGGTGGACTGTGGGGGGCCTTGAACATCAAGCTTTCTGAAGTAAGCGTTGTCTTGCTTTAGGCCAACTTGAAAGACAAACACCTAGATTTACACAAAGATAGTCGCTGCTGGCTGGAACTCTTTAAGATGCTGCCTATAGGGTGATTGCTGTGGAAGTTCAAGATTTGCTCCTAGGAAAAACCCTCCCCACCCCCATCCATAGCAAAGAACTCATGCTGCTGTCTGAATACACACAGCCCCAGTTATTTCGCTCTTAAACAGGAGCCTGAGATCAGAGCTGGCCCAAAAGGATTTGAAAGTATGTGAGGCCCTGAGGGCTGTCCGGCTGAGGGAGACGACACCTTGGTCGGGATGGAAAGGGAACTTGGGGAATCGGATGCTTCAGGGGTGCCCTGGGAATGCCAGACTGCTTGGCATTCACCAGATGTGAGAGGAACGAAGTGAATGATACCCTGATGTTTCCTTTCTGATGACTCTCTCACCCTGCGTATTTATGGAGAAACAAGCACCAACATGTTTTGGCATTTTTTCAAATATTTGACTCTTGATTGCAAAAAAATCATAGCAGGCCTCTGAACTTCTTAGTTAACTTCCTTAGTCAGGAAAAATGGAGGCTGTTAGAATTATTGTTATTTTTTACCATTCCCCTCCAACCCAACTCTGGTGTTTTTCACATAGTTGAGGAAAGACAAATAGTTGAAGAAAGGCAATTGCTGGTCTTTAAATGGAACAGAGTGGAAGAATGTGTTGGGAGAAGCAGCATTTAAGAGGTGAAAGATTACCATGTATTTAGTGTTTGAGCCCATCCATCTTTGAGGGCAGAAGTCTTTAATCAGGGCCAGTGATTACAGGGATAATGTCAAGATAAAAATCATATGCATTCTAACATTTGAAAAAATTCTCTGCTTTAAGTCGCTAATGGTAGCTTAGATTATTAGCACAGAGATCATTCTAGAGATCTAATGGGCCCTTGCTGGTTCTACTCTTGGCAGGCCTTGGGCTCTGGGTTCACCTTTGTAATTTGGCCTTTGGCTTGAAGTCTGTCTGTGTTTCTACAGGCACATTGATTTGGAAGCTGAATTCATCCTTAGAAGTGACTCTTACTAAGGGATTCCATGCTAGTTGTTCTTAAGATAACCAGTTGGTTGACTGAAGTCAGGAGTTGCAACCAAGTGGGTTGAGTGGGCCGCTGCAATCTCCCTTTCCCTTTTGGGATGATTATTTGGTGGGAGATTGCTCTTATATTTGTATAGCTCGCATTTTAGTGCCTGTGGGCCCTTGCTATCACAGAACGCTTTCCAGTATCTTGCATTTGGTTTTTTTTTTAATTTAAATTCGATTAGCTAAGGTAGAGTACACCATTAGTTTTGATATAATGTTCAATGATTCGTTAGTTGAGTATATCACCCAGTGCTCATCACAACACGTGCCCTCCTTAATACCCATCACCCTGTTACCCCCTCCCCCACCCACCTCCCTTCTGTAACCCTCAGTTTGTTCCCAGGAGTCAAGAGGCTCATTTGGTTTGTCTCCCTCTCTGATTTCTTCCCATCCAGTTTCTCCCCTTCCCCTATGGTCCTCTGCACTATTCCTTACGTTCCACGTATGAGTGGAACCTCATGGTAACTGTGGTTCTCTGATTTGCATTTGTTTCGTGGACATTTGTTAAGAGCTTATTACGTAGAGGCTGCGTGCTAGGTGTTGGGATGCGGAAGTGAGCAAGAAACACAATCCCTTCCTGATGAGGCATATAGAGCAAGCATTCCTTCCTTCATCATTCCTTCTGGCCTTCCACAAATGTTTACAGGGTTTCTATCATGAATGTCATTGATCCAGGTGCTGGGCCTGCAATAGAGCAAGATCTCTGCCCTCAGGCTGCTTGCGTTCTGGAAGGAGAGGTTGAAAACTCAACATCCGTAACATGTCAGGCGTTTTGAGAACTGTGAAGAAAAATAAAACCGGGAATACAGAAAGTGTTCACCAAAGGATCACATTTCTTATCTCCTTTCGGTGGGATTAGTGAACCCATTCTTAGGATGTGAATAACGAGGCCCTGGGTGCACGTAATTGCCGGGGGTGCTGCAGTGAGCTGCCTACAGAGGCAGGATTCGCCCCCGGGGTACGCTCTTCTGGTTCTCAGCTCTCTGCTCGGGCACAGTGCCAGTCACCACACTCTGCTCCCTTCCACTTGGGGTTCTACCAAATGGGCAGATATTTCCCTTAAGCAACCTCCAGTTTCAAGACTATCTCCCACCTTCAGTCGTTCCCCCAGAACTTGACTTTATTTCAGAGGGTTTTATTTATTTGTTTTTCCAGAAGGAATGACTTAAATGTGTCCTTTCTGCTCTTTTAATTTTAAGATCCCCCCCTTTCCCCACTCCCAGGAGGGAAACCAGCGATATGAATAAAGCTCCAAAGAACCAAAATGGATGAATTGGGAATGACCTTAGAGTCAGGGGATCTGGCTCGATGGCCTAGGTTTGTCACTCGCTGTCTGTGTGACTGGTTTTTCTCCCTCCCTCCCTCCCTTCTTTTCTTTTCTAGAATCTCCCATATCTGTGAAGTCAGTTAACAACAGCGCCCCTGCCCTCCCCCAAGGGTTGCCGTGAAGATTACATAGGAGAGCACATAAGAGGCCACCATGAACGTACCCCTGCGGCAGGCGTCCTCAAGGAAGACAAGGGTCATTGAATGTAGCGGGGAGAGCACACACTCTGGGGTTTGGGGAGCTGGGTGTGACCCCAGCACACCAGCTGCTGAACCTGGTCGAGGTCCTTCCTTCTCCAAGCCTATTTGCTCATGTCACCATGGAGCCGGCAAGGGTGACGTCCACCCAGCCAGGGAATGGGAACAGTAATCCCTTCACCAGAAGACAGGAGACTGAACGAAATGCAGCTGGAAAGGCCCAGCTCTGCTCCCAGCCCGTGTTCCCCAAACTGCAGGCATTCGGGAGCACCTTTGCGACATTTGCCACATTTGCACTTGAAACATTTTCATTTACATTTGTGCCTTAGCCATAGCTGAACAATCAAGGCCACACATCACAGGTTGTATTTCATGCATGTCTTTATATTCATTGGACTAAAGAGGTAATCCTGAAAACGTGTCATTCCTGAAATCCTCGTAAGCAGCCCGGTGCCATGTGGGCAGTCGTCAGGAGAGCCCCTCGGAGGGCGCTTTCCCTGGCCGTCTTAATTCTTCAGCACATTCTCATGACGCTTTAAACTCTTACATTGTCCCTTTACAGACGCCATCTCATTCGATCCTTCCGATAGTCGGAGCTGATAGCAAGGCTGAAATTATGATCTCCACTTCATGGCAAAAAGGGCTCGGAGAGAGGAAATAAGTTGCTCAGAGTCATGCCGCTAGTACGGGTGGGAGCCAAAAGGAGAACACAGGGCTCTGGACTCCCAGCCCCAAGTGCTTTCCTCCTTTGGGTGGGATGTCCTCATTCATCCCAGGACACTGGAACATCCATCCACCGCTGGCCCCTCCCCTCCAGACCTGGCTGAGGCCTCCAAAGGCTGTCTGGACTCTCACAGGTCAGTTGTAAATACTGCAGCGGGGTTCTCTTATCTTCGAGTCACTTCTCACTCAGCCAGCTGCCAGCAGCCTGAGTAGCCATTAACTTGCAGATTGCAAATCAGTGCCAAACTGGACAGCAAATCCGTGAGCCTGCATTGGAACCCCAGCAGGCATCACCCCCTGCCTGGGGAATCGCAGAGAGAACTTTAAGACTGAGTGCAGCCAAGAGCCACCCGGTTTAAAGGGATGCTCTGAGCCCAGACACATTATCCTGCCTCCTATGAAGAAAGACTACAAGGAGGGAATCAGGGACTGGAAACCTGGCCACTGAACCCCGGTCTGAGTCACATGGGGGAGAGAAGGGAGGGGAGTCCATTTCCAAGCCTGATGCTGTGTCCTCCTGAATGCACCAGCTCTCATCTGAAGAATCGTGCAAAGGCACAGATAGACGCCAATGCCAAAACTTCGGGGCTGCTTGGGATTCATGCTCAGAGCCGGGAATCCCTGTTTGCCCCCTGCTCCCTCAAACACCAAAACCAATTTGGAAATCCCACCTTCCTGCTGGTATTTGTAAAGACAGGAAATACACTAAATAAAAGCAAAGCAAATATTTCTATATTTCCTGGACGAGGCTAAAATATATAACAAAGCCTGTAAGGCCTTCCAGGATGGGGCCCTTGCCCAGCCCCACAGTCCTGACCCTCGTAGGTCCCACCTGGAATATTCCTCCTATCCAGGCCTGGTCTCCTAGATAGGCCTGATGTTCGCAGCAGCTTCCGCTTAACTCCTACTCACCGTTCAAGAGTCTGCTCCTTCACCCATTCACTGATTAATTCAACCCAAACATACACAAATAGATGAGGTAAAGCACAGCAGTTAGCCTATCCATAGGTCAAGAGTGTCTGTGGCAAATACCCCAGCAGGGCCAGCGAGTGAGGGACGCCAGAATAATCAGGCCTGAGCCCTCACCGGCGCGTCAGCTCGATCCCGCAGCTTGTACCGGGCTGTCTCTTTCTTCCCTCCCCAGCCGGATTTGCAGAGCTTGGGGCCCAGGCCTCCCAGAAGTGTCCCACCTTTGATGAAGCTTGTTGGGGTGCTGACAGTTGAACTTCAAAATGCCCGTTGATACCTTGTAATTGTTGGCTTTTTCATACTTTTTTGTCTCCCCAGATTTGACTTCATCCAATGGGCCTTTGGCTACTTCTCTTTGTTCACCTCCCTCCATCCCATGCCCTGACCCCCAGCATCCAGCCCCAGTGACCCACAAGGCAGGGTCAATGACTGTTTCAGGTGGGCTTTCCTCTCCAGGGGTGACATTTGTTTAATATTCCTGCCCCTGGTACCCATATTTTGTCAAAGAAAGAGATGACTTTCAACAACAATGTTTTGAGCCAGTTAAGATGGCTCAGGTTAGGGGCGCCTGGGTGGCTCAGTGAGTTCAGCATCTGCCTTCGGCTCAGGTCATGATACCAGGGTCCTGGGATGGAGCCCCATGTCGGGCTCCCTGCTCAGTGGGGAGTCTGCTTCTCCCTTTCCCTCTCCTCCTCCCCCTGCTCGTGCTCTCTCTCTCTCTCTCCTAAATAAACAAATAAAATCTTTAAAAAATCAAGTAAGATAAAATAAAATAAAATGGCTCAAGATAATTCTATAATATCTGGGAATATTTCTCCTGGGAGCTCAAAAACAATACAACGGCAAATAGAAATAACTCTTCTCTGTCGCCCTTCTCCTGTTTAATGGCTCCCCTTTGCAGATCGGCCAAGGACACAAAGGGGTTAATTTTCGCTAGGCTGAGAAAGGAATAGCCCACACACAGCATGGAGTGGGTGACAGATAACAAGAATTCTAGAACTCGGGTGGTGTGCGTGGGTGGCTAGGGTGGCAGGTGAATCTCAGAGAGGTCGGTCTCCTTCCCCACCTCTCACTGACACCCGTATCATGACCACGGGTGATTTGGGGTGGCTGAACAATTTAAAATCTTTTTTATCTCACATGGTTCTTCCATTCTTGTCGGCAATTATTGCTGATGGCAGGGCATGCTGGTGTCTTGGCAGGGTGGGGCCTTCCTGCTGGGGAGAGAGGTTTTGAGTTTTATGTCCCAATATGACTTTGATGGATTCAGACAAATTTCTCAGACTTGGTGGACCTTCGCCCAGGCTGGAAATCTTCCCTGGGCAGCAGGAAACATCTGAGACACCCAGACCCCAAATGGGGTGTTTTGCTTTACTAATCCCCAGATCTTGGTGGATGATGGCCAAAAGACCTTGAGGAAGGCAGAGCTGGGGTTCAGTCTCCAAGACCATAAGTAATAGCAGTGCAGTCCCTCAATTTAGAGTTAGAGCATGGTTTCTAAGCCCTTTGCTAGATTGGACCATGCCCAGCCCAAGCTGCCCTGGGATGGGAAAATACAGAGGGTGGGCTAGCCTGGTCTGTATTACTGGGAAAGGCCTATCCCAGGGCTATACCTTTAAAGAAGATCATAAACTGTCTGTGATTACATGGCCTAGAGAGAGAGATAGGTTTGAAAGAAAGATAAGAATGGAAATCATAGGTGGAAACTGGTTATTGGTTGTCAATCGGTAGGACAAATCAGGGAGCAGAAGTGAAGGAATCTAGAAAATGGGCAGTGATTCCAGGGTCAGGTGGAAGCCGGTTGGCCTGGAAGTTAACGCCATGAAGGCTGGTCATCTACTGTTGCTGCCATGTTTGATGTGCCCCTAAAGCGACATAGCGCCACGTGTGGACGGAGACAGACCCAGCTGGGGAACGGGCTCTGCAACCAGGACCTAGCCTGCTCCACAAGGGATGCCATTCGTAATCTCAGAGCTCAGGAATGAGTGTCAGAGAAGCCTTCCAAGTCGCCAGGAGCCAGCCACTGTCCCAGCCTGTCGTCCCCGCAACAATGCCATGCTAAGCCTCTTGGGCCCTAAGTAGAGATGTATGATAGAGAATTTCCCTTCCCCAGTTCCTGGGCCAAACTCCTCAGAAGATTCGTGCCAATGGAATCCTCTTTACAGGCCAAGGATGCAAGCTGTTATTTAGTATGTGTTATGTGTCAGGCACGGTGCCATACTTTGAGTTCCAAATGTTACCATAAGAATAGTCTTTCAGCCTAATGAATGGGAGAGAGACCTCTATGTATGTGGGCTTTGAACTCACAGCTGTACAAAGTTAGGAAGTGATCCAGAGGAAGCATGCCTCAGGGACATGCAAAGAGGAGTTAATAATGCCTGGGTAAGGTTTTGAAGAATGAATAGGAGTTCTCCAGGTAGACTGGGGAAGCGAAGGCATGACAAAAAGAAGGAATAGCTTAGGCAAAAGGAGAGAGACACTGAGTCCCCTGGGATGTCTACGGAATTGGAGGTGGGAGAAAAGGTCACAGAGCACTCATATGTCCTGGTAAGGAGTTTGCACGTGATCATGTAGGTGACGGGGAGCCACTGAAGAGTTGTAATCAGGGTGTCCACGTCATCACACAGATAACAAGACAGCTTGAAGAGGGGAAGCTTTCCTAAGAACACTTGAAGAGAAGGAAAGGCAGACCCTGCGCCCACCTGGCCAACTGATGGCATGACCCACAGGCACTCATTTCTCCACTGGGTCCTTCCTGCCACATTGGCCAAATCCCTTCTCGAATATACTTGCAGCGCTTTTGTAAGCAGAACGTCTTTTGGAAAGGGATGGTTATGAAAGCTCTTTGGAAAAAATGGGCTGTAGACGCAAGATGACGCCATGCTCTTCCTACTTCCTGAGGGCTTAACAAGGATAGCAACCCCACCAGCTCCAAGTGCCCACCCTGCCACCCAGGAAGGCTTAGGCCCACAGCTTCTCAAGATGCACCGTGGAAAATGGGGAGCAACGTCAGCTGCTCGCGGGTGTGCCAAATCGGTTCAGCTAGGGTGTCCGACTGTCTGGTTCCCTCCCCAGCTGGGGGGAGGATTTGTTGGGGCTTCGAGGCCCGCAGTAGCTTCTCCCCTCCCAGAGCCCACCCTCCAGCAAGGCCCCAAGGAGTCACCGCGAATCCTAGCTTGGAAACCAGATCCACCTGCCCCGGGCCAGCTAATCTCCTAAAGGCTCCGGTAACGGTGACAGGCAAATTGATCACTGACTGACAGGTCCCCAGGCCAGCTTGGAACGCCTGCTTGGGGTGAATTGGCAGTGCTTTCTGCTTTCCGGAGTTCATGGGAACACGCCGTTCTAGTACAAACAGGCTGGCATGCGTGCAGGCCGGGGAGGCAGAGGGCTCCGGAGCACACAGAACATAGTGGAAAACCCTCAGAGTGCCTGGAAGAACAAATGGCTGCTCCGGGGCAGTGTCTGCTCCTTCCCGGGCATCCCAGACTCCCACCATCTGCAAACTGTGTCTTATGTTCAATTGCTCCCAAGCGATCAGCTTTGGACAGCTTTGGAGTCTCAATTTTGTCACCGACAAACTGTGGGAACAACAGGTACCCGACGCTCCTTCTCGAGGTCTTGGGCTCCTCATCTGTAAAATAAGCCTAGATAATTCTAAAGATTTCTGGACTGGATAGAGTGGTGGAGGGCTTTGACATCAGCGGCTGGGGATTTAAACCCAGCAATGGGGCCCCCTTGCTGTGTGGTCTTGGGGAAGCTGGTTTCCCTCTCTTTGCACGGTGCCCGGCATTGTGTATCTTCTCCTTTCACAGCAATAGATATTACTACCTTTTACTTCGGTGTAACCGTGTTCTGTACCTCCATAATATTGCTTAACACAAACCCATCTTGGGCCGGCTTCTGGGCAATGTGCTACAAGTAACACATCTTACGATGGTACTGGGTAGTGGTGGCTTGCAGGTTAGTTTTGCCTGCAGAAAGGGCCAGGTGCCTCTTCGCACTAGCTCCCACCCAGGCCCTGTAATATACTACTGAGATCGGCTGTGATTTTCTCTAGAAAGGCAGGAGCAGCCCCTGGGTACTGATGCAAGGGCCAGCGAGCTGGGATAAACCCACTAGGGCACCAGGGGGCAAACCACTCAGATCCTGCTTTGACATGAGACTGAGCAAGACTTTGGAGGGCCCACGGCTGAAAGAGTGGGACCCAAGGGAAGCCGTTGTCTCCGGGCGATGGAGGGCACCTCTGACTTGCAGAAGCCTGACAGATCCCCTCACAGCAGGACCCCAAGAGTCCCCAAGGAGCACCTGTCACTACAGGCCCTGTGCCTAGGCCCAGACCTCAGCTCTATCTAGAGCAGATCCGGGGAACACTGGCTGTCCCCTTGGATGGAGACACCAAGAGCTTCCCTCTGTGCTCTCTGAGCTGCTCCTGTATTAAGAGTGCTGAAGAAGAAATAGTGACAAATTGGAGAAACAGCAATATGAATAATTGACAACAATGAAGTAAGGCAGACACACATCCACTTCACAAGAAGCCTCATAGCTGTTGAAAGTGATGCGCTCAGACTTCTCCTTCAGATCTGAAGGTGTGCGTCCTGAAATGTCAATAAAAACAGATACATTCACCTGATTGCAAATATGCTAACTAGAAGCTTAGGCAAAATAGTCCCCAAAAGAACTCAATCAGTGGACTCTAGGTGGTCCTTGCGGGCTTTCCCTTTGGAGGTATTCACAAACATTCCAGGGTGCGTGTCCTATTTGGAATCGGAAAAAAAAATTAAGCAGAATTTTCTCGCATCACATTGACACAGGCAAGCTGGAGGGCCGTGTCTGCATGCTTAGACCGTGCAGCAGCTCGGTCGTCTCAGCGTGAGGGCGAGAAGATTCTGAACCACGTAAATGCCAGGAGAAGAGCCAAGGGACAGAAATCTCACCGCCACCACCTTCTGCCGCCACCACCACCGAGCACTGAATGTCACACAAATGCCTTTCCTTCCTGGATCCTCCAGCGAGAGGACAAATAACAGCCAGAACAAAAGCACACTAGTTAAGAATATAAATAAACGTGGCTGAAATGTGTGTGTTTGTTTTTACGCACATACAGGAATTTTTATATTCTTTCAAGTGGATGCTGGTGCGGCAGAAAAGTCCCTGAGACAGGCAATAAATACATTTATTCCCTCATGGCTGTTTCGGCTCAGAAGAAAAACCAAAAAACTTTGTCTTCTCTTTGGAATTGTCCCGGGATCCACAATTTAGGCTTACGGATGTGGTCCGTGTGGCCAAACCACTGCCTTTTCAAGATGGATTAAGATTTTCCAAAAGCGTTTTCGGAAACTCTGTCTGTCCTTAACCTGGGCCATTACTTTGGGAAACCTTTTCTGGTAAAAAGTAAAATGGGACTGGAAAGACCAGAGACACACTTCACCTGCCAAGGAGGATGCAAACCGGGCTAGCCGGAAGCTCTCTCGCCTGACTGCTCTGGAATATTCGCACCATCTCGGCAGGGGACTCTTCCAGGGGCCAACACTCATTGTCATGTATTAATTTGCATCTGTTTGCAGGAAAAAGTCGAAACTCTGAATACTTCTGGAGACTTCATCCCCGTGTAGGTTGGAACCAGAAAACGGAGAGAATGAAGTACACCCGTGCCTGTCTTCAAGGAGCTCACCAAACCCACCTTTACGCCAGGCCATCTTGCATGTGTTTATTTTCTGGTCCACCTATTTCAATATCGGGATCCGTCAGAGGATGGGGAAATGGTCCATGCCCAGTGCATCAGCATTTTTATAAGGAGTGGGGCAGGGACTCGAGGGCAAAAGGTCAACTTTTGGACAAGAGGAAGATGAATCTTTTCTTCTTGTCCCTCTGCTGCCTGAATCACCTGAAGGAGACAGACCTGGACTTTGTTACAGGTAAATAATTACAGCTGTATCTGCCATAAATATCTCGCTGAAGGGGCCATTGCAAAAATTGAGATTGTATCTCCAAGCAACTGTCAAATGGCTAGAATAAATTCAGAGGACTTGAAATACTGATGTACATTTTCTATCATAGATATCTCCTGGTCTAGACTTTCAGACTGCATCTTGACAGAACACCTAGGACGGCTGAGAAATTAAGGAGTCAGGAACAAAAAAATTACATAGTGTTGGTGTTCTGTGGTTTGTGTCTTCTTTATCTGTGGTCTCGCAAACAGGAAGTCCTTGTGAATTGGGGGGCTCGAGCAGAAATGTTAAAGGCACAGATCCCCGGGAATTAAAAAAGCCGAGGAGGTAATAAATCTCCGACCAAAATGGAAAGCCTGAAGAGGTCAGTGAGCTACAGCCAACCTAATATCTGTACTTCTCAGGGCCGCAATAAATCTGACACTACTCCTTCTTGGCTCAGCTGGCTTCTGTGCAGCCGGCAGATCAAAGTCTCTCCCAGTACCCTCTGCAATCACCTGTTTCTCATTGGGCCTGGTGGGTGCGGCGGGCAGGAGGGGGCGGGAGGGGTGGGGCTGCTCCCCTCCTTCTCAGAGCCATCTGGGGGCCATATTTAAGCCCCCGCAGCCTGGGGTTTAGGGAGAGGATCCTGGGGGGGGGATTTCCTATCTGAGGACGCTGTCCTGTTTGGGTCGGAAAGGACCAAGGGTGGGGCACCGTTCCTCAGGCTTTCTTGTTTTGATCAGAAGAGGTCTCTCACTTGTCAATTCCAATTCAGTTGCATCTCTGTCTCACACATTCTTGCAAATTATTCACTCCCGTCCCCCAAATACTAATGAATGTGCCCATTTACCTATTATTTGATAATTTATCCCAAATCCCATGCCAGACGTCTTACTCCTCACTAGCTCTCACCTCTCAGCTCTGCAAAGGAGGCACTCCCTTCCTGGCACGGTTAAATAGCCACGAGCGGGTAGCGGAGTCAGGATTTGAATCCGAGGCTCTGTGACTGAAAATTCCACGCCGTTCTTACTCTGCCACAATAAATCTCCTGTGATCAGGGCGCCACTAAATCCTGCAAAGGATGTAAAAATAAAGCAGAAGAGGATCCTACTTTTAAAAAAAATGGTCTGAAAGTTGAGATCTGACATTTCTATAAATAATAGCGATACCGAACAGAGTGTGATAAATGCCTGGAAAGAGGGACAGATAAAATATGAAGGGATTTGGAAGAGGCAGCGAGTGCTTCTGGGCACTTTCTCCCGATCTGGGAGCATCAGTATGATTTGGGGCTCTGGCTCTAAGGGGAGAAGATGTTGCAGCACAGAAAACGGCTGTTCAGGGGCCCCAGATAACAAAGCATGGAGTACATTTGAGGGACTTCTACTAGAGGAGGTTGGCGTGAGCTACCCAAAGAGAACAACTGAGAAATGAAAAGCCTGGTGGTTTAAGCATGTGCATGGCTTCTGATACCTGATAGAGAGTTTGATCTTTTTTTTTTCTATAAGCAACAGAACGTTATTGAAGATTTTCATGGCAGTGCGGACAATAACTTGGAGAAGAGAGAGAGGAGGCAGACAGACAGCAGCGGGGGCGGGGGGGAACTATAGCAATAACCCAGGTTTTGAGGATGTCGACCTTGAAGACTGTTGGATGCCTACTCATTTCTGGCTTCATTGTGGGGGGGAGATAACTTCTCAGTGTCCATCAACAGAACTGTGTGAAGTCCTAAGCATCCAGTGTCTTTTACTTTGAATCATTCTCTGCAGCCGAGCAAGTCCCCAGGGGCTGAGTAAGCATCCAGGTGTTGACAAGGATGTGAGTAAAGTGGCAGATCAGTTTTGGCTTTCTCCAGTGGCTTTTCCAGGGATCCTGCTCTTTCCTGACCAGCACCACCACTGGCTTTCCCTGCTCAGGCATATAGAATCGCTCTCTGAGAAGCGGTCGATGCAATCGAAAGAGGAGCATAGGATGTACGGAGATTGGAGAGGGCTGGGAATCAGGACCCTTGATTCCAGGTTCTGTGCTGGCCCTCAACTTGGTTCCTCTAAGGTCCGATGGGATAATATAGTGCAGATCACACAGGGTATCCCTTTCCAGACTGGGTCCTAAAACCCCAGGGGAACCAGCTGCTATACAAGAAGTCCAGGATCTACTCTAAATAGTTGTGAGATCTTTGGCAAGCCATTTATTTTCACCTTGAGCTTCTGTATCTATCACATGCTTGGTTTGAATAGCTGATCTGTGTCCCTTCCAGGGATGAGGCTATCTTTCTCCCTTGTATGGGGATTAGCGGGATATAAATAACATGTATTGCGACAACATTTTAACTAATACTTAGAAAGTTTCTTAGCACGTGAGCTATGCAGACTATGAGCAGATGCAGGGAGTCAGGCCTTGGGGCCACCAAAATAGGCATGAACCCAAACCAAAATGCATGCGCTTGATTCTCAGGAAAGCCACCTAAGCCTTCACTCGGAGCTTACTAATTCTTAGTTTACGTACAATGCTAACATGCTTGGCTATCTGATGTTACGGCATGCAGCAGAAAACCCTGGAGCAGGAAAGTGACAGCTAGAGGCAGGGATTTATGAAAGCAGTACTAGGCGACGGAAGCCAAGCTAGTAGAAATAAAAAGAGTGAAAAGCGTTGTGGAGCTGGAACGAGAATCCAAAAGTGTTTGAAGGTCGGGATTGTTGATCACGGGAGGACCTATGCTCCCACGATCTAGTTCTAGCCACCTCTGTCTATGGCGGGAGTTAAGCTCATGTGAAATCCAGAGGAATCCAAGTCAGTTAAAAAATGGGCTCCAAGTTAGAATAGATGAGTTGGTAAAGCAGCAGAGCCAGGGATCCATCAGATATTTGTTTAAAAAAAACCAAGCTGTCAAATCTGAGATCCGAGGGAGAAACTGACTTAAGAGCATGAAATAAAAAGCACTCAAGGGGGTAGTGGATCTGGTAGGAAGAAGACGGTTGAAGTGGTTCCATTAGACACACTAATTGATGTTCCGGTAAGGATCCGGAGTCATGTTGGCAAATATAAATGATGGTGTGTTGCCTCTGCGGCAGAAAGCGTGGAAGTGCATAGTTTCCCTGGGAAGCTTTATAACACAGTGAATTGGGAAGGCGGGTGGTTGGAGATTCAAGCTCTGGTTCTTAGAAGGTGAGGGCTCAGTTACCTGGAAATACCCTTATCTAAACTCCATAATGTCAGGTCTTCCCATGGCAGATCTCCTTCCTCTGGGGGGGGGGGGGTGTCCGTGACATTCTGGTCCCCGGGGTTCCAGGGTGGGGATGTTCCCAATAAGCCCCAATGGACACCATGCCCAGAATGGCCAGACATCTGAAGGAAGCTTCAGTGCTGTCAAGGGCTCTGTCCACCTTGATTTTGTGCTGCCCGATGAGACACGAAGAGGGAAAGCCTTACGGAAAACCCCGGCTGCCTCGCGCCACACAGTACCTCCTTCTTCTCTTCCCATCACCTGGCCACAGCCAACAATTGCAACACCGGTTGTAGATTTGGTGACTGGGGGATTGCGGGATGATGGGGGACACATAGGACCCTGGGCCTGGAAACCTTCACGAAAGGCCAAGGAAATCCCAGTTTGGATTCCTGTTCTCTGTGGTTACTCTGCCCTCAGATGAGTACCCATAAAAGCAGGGGAGCCTTCTGGACTTTGGCCAGGAGGAAGCTGGAGATCACTTCACGGGCGCAGCACTGGGTTGGGGCAATGGGAAGACTCTGAGGGGAAAACTTGGCTGCTGTTGCCACGTTAGCTCCGAGGGCACCTGTAAATATCAAATGTGAACAGGCTGTAGATCGGAGGTCTGCCTTGGGCACTGCACTAATATAGGGGGTTTACCCAATATTCCTCCAGACACTTGGGAGGGCGGGATGCCTGCCCCAAGGCAAAGGGGAGAAGGGAACTAAAATGCACCAGGCACTTTGCTAAGTCCTTTACTTGCATTTGCGCCCTGAGTCCTGACAACAACTGTGTGAGGGGAGGCATTGCTGTACCCATTTCATAGATAGTGGCTCTGAGGCTCAGAACGGTTAAGCGGCTTTTCTGAGGTAATATTCCTAGTGTGACAGATGAGGGTTTTAAATCAGGTGTGTCCGATGCCACCAAATCCTCTGCTTTTTTCCCTCTATGGGCTTCCTGGAGGACAGAAGGTGGGTGCTGCTGGGGGAACTTTCTCCAAGATGTTTGAGAACAGCACCCTTCCGTTCTGGACCACTTGGGAACTTGTGAAGAATTCAAATTCTTGGGCCCCACCTCAGACCTACTGAATGAGCAACTCTGGGGGTAGATCCTGTGATTTGTGTTTCATTGAACCTTCCAGGTGATTCTGATTGCAACTAACGTTCCTGAACCACTGTTCTAATGATTCTTTATTATATTATGTTAGTCACCATACAGTACATCCCCGGTTTCCGATGTAAGGCTCGATGATTCATTAGTTGTGTATAACACCCAGTGCACCATGCATTACGTGCCCTTCTTACTACCCATCACCGGTCTATCCCATTCCCCCACCCCCCGCCCCTCTGAAGTCCTCAGCTGAACCACTGTTCTAAGGACGTGCTACTCAAAGTGTGGTCCCAGGACCAGATGCAAGACATCAGCAGAAAGCCCGTTGGAAATGCAGAATTTCACATCCTCTCCCAGTCCCTGAATCTGAGTCTGCATTTCAACAGGATTCCCAGGGATTCAAGAGCACATCAAAGTCGCATAAGGATGTGGCTCTGTTGGTTGAAGGCACTGCTGAGATACCAGGCCTTCTCGAAGTTCCAGGAATGGACTGGTGCCACTCCAGGTGGAGCAGACAGGTAGGCATGGGTGAGCAGGCTGGGCTAGACTGTGAATGGCCAGACTAAGGCCCAGTGCTTTGATGTTTTGCTTACTGGAGTCCAGAGTCCCCAGTGGACCTTGGAAGAGACAGTATCCTCCAAGACTTCCCTTTCGTTCAGTGCTCCCTGGAGGACAGGGATGTAAAAGCTTTCTCCTCTCTTACCAAACTGATGAATACATAGCAGCTGCTAGACGGTCTGGGCTGAGAAGGATACTGTCGTGTCTGGGCTCAGTGGTTATGAGTTCTGGGATCAATTAGCAATGTCTGTCATGGATGTGAAATGGGACAGTAGCGGTATGTGTGGGGACAAGAGTTTGAGCAGATCAAGACAACTAAGAAATTTGGCACACACTTAATTGTAGATACATTTTTCTCCTTGCAGAGTTTTTTTTATAATAATATTTTTTATTATATTATGTTAGTCACCATACAATACATCCCTGGTTTTTGATGTAAAGTTCCATGATTCATTAGTTGCGTGTAACACCCAGTGCTCCATGCGCTACGTGCCCTCCTTACTATCCATCACCAGTCTATCCCATTCCCCCACCCCCCTCCCCTCTGAAGCCCTCAGTCTTTGCAGAGTTTTTAAACAAATTCTTCTATATCCTTTTTACAACTTGGCTACCATTTTCAAAAGATCAAAATGAATATGGTAAAAAGAAATGCAAACAGGAAACGAATATATAACCCCTCTTCTTCTGATAACCACTCTCAACAGTTTCTAAGACATCTTTCTAGGATATTTTTATGTACACACACACACACACACACACACTTCACTTAGCAATTTATTTGGAGCTTGGCTTACACTAAAAATTATTTTCCAAGATTATATAGTATTCCATCACTTGAGTGCACCATAATTTATCAAGCCAGTCCTCCATTAATGGATATTTTGATTGTTTCTGATCTTTTTACTATTGATTACACTTTACACTGCAAAGGATATCCCTGCATACATGTCTGTGTTCTCAAATGAGAGTGTTTCAGTAGAACTGATGGTCCAAGGGAATGTGCCTTTTAAATTTAGATGATTCAGGCCCAGTTGTCTTCTCAAAAGGTTGTGTCAATTTTCACTCCCACCTACAATACATCAGCTGGCATTTTATTTTTAAAATTTTTTAAAGATTTTATTTATTTATTTGAGAGAGAGAGAGGGAGCACAAGAAAACAGGTGGAGGGGGAGAGGCAGAGGGAGAGGGAGAAGCAGACTCCCCGTGGAGCAGGAAGTCGGATGCAGGACTCGATCCCAGGACCCTGAGATACTGGCTGACCTGAGCTGAAGGCAGATGCTGAACTGACTGAGCCACCAGGTGCCCCCATCAGCTGGCAGTTTAAAAAATATCTTTTCATTTTGAAATAATCACACAGTTACAGGAGAATTTCAAGTACGATAGTGCACAAAGAACTTGTTTCTGACCCATCTGAGAGTCAGTTACTGACCTAGTCCCCCCTTGTCTCTGAATACATTGGTGTGCATTCCCTACGAGCAAGCACATTTTCCCGTGGAACCACAATACAACCTTCCAGACCCAATAACGAACAACCCTCGGACCTTTAGAATCTCACCAATTGTCTCAATAATGTCGTCCGTAGCAAACAGGACCAGGCTGGACTGGGCCATTGCTTTCAGTGTGGTGGCTCTCTCTTTTTTTTTATTTAAAGATTTTCTTTATTTATTGAGAGAGAGAGCGCGCAGGCAGGTGGAGAGCAGAGGGAAAGGGAGAGAGAGAAGTGTGGTGTCTCTCAAGCGTCCTATTTGGAAGAGTCCTTCGGTTCTCCCTTGAGTGAGGGTTACAGACCACTTACTTCATGGGGAGCTCCTCAGCTGGGGTTCTCCAGTGATAAGATTCCGAGTACACGCCTTTGGCAGGAATATCACATAAGGGATGCTGGGTCTTCTCGCTGCCTCCTCGCAGGGGCACACGGGTTTCACGTGTCCCATTTCTGCCGATGCTCCCTTTGATCACTCCCCTCAGGTAGCAGCTCTGTGGCTTCAAACTGACTTTCTCTTTATAACTAAGTAGTATTTTGTTAGAAGGGATTTTGAAACAAATTAGTATTTTGTTAGGAGGGATCTGAAACTGCGTAAGTACGCATCAGACCTTCAGCGTACTCATTTATTGATATGTCTTGCTCTATTTTTGGTCTTTTCTTCAATAGGTTATATTCCATGACAATCATTCTATATTTTGGTGCTCACCTTGTCCTGATTTGGCTAATGGGAGTGGTCTCCAGCGGCTTCTGTGTGCCTTTGACCTGGCTGGCTCACTACTCCTTCAGCCTTCTTGCTCTCTGGCACTGCGAATGTTCCCGACTCCTCTTATGCTTTCCCTGTCTTGGTCCTGGATTCAGTCACTTCCCCCAAGAAGCTCTGGTTTCTTTTAGGGAAGAATGATAGTTACACACACATGCACACACACGTACACACATGCACACACACGTACACACACACACATGTTAACACTTCTATTTATTTCTAGATCTGTCCATACATATTGAAAGTGGTGAGTTCACAATGGTGATTTCAATTGCAATCCAACACCACAAGGGTGGGTCTGATTTTCTCTCTTCCTGTATTTTTTTCCTTTTTCCGTATTTCTAACTCCCCTTTCTGACAATAAGAACCTTAGATCCTGTTATCCTAACTATATTGGTTTATTTGTTCAAGCTTCCTGTATATAATATATCTCCGATCTTGACAACCACCTTTCGCCCACACAGATTCCCTCCAAATTCATTCTGGCTTTGACGCCTTATGCCAGCCACCCACATGGGGCTCCTTCACTGCACCCTCTCCCCTCCGAGGAAGTCCCTCCCTGCCTCACTCAGGCCACCCATCCATGCACGGCCCTCCCTGATCTTCCTGGGCTGTGACTCCCCATACAGGGCCACATGCCCTGACGTGGATGTCCTCGTTATGCTGGGCTCTGGCTCCCCCTCTGAGCCACTGTGGCTCTCCCCATGCTCAGCCACAGCATGGACACCTACCTTGTTCTGCCCCACCAAAAAGCTTTGGCACTGAAATGAGCAGATGGGAGGGAGAGGGAGAGGAAGAGGGAAAGGGAGGAAACCAGCTAGTATGTTAATGACCTTCATTGTTCCCTACTGTTGAACTTCATCTTCTACCATCGTGAGGACCTTTCTGCTTCAAAGGAACTTGGAAGCTTTTCCTAAAAAAGAAGAGATGCATGATATTGGGTTCTGGACTTGAGCAAGAGTGTATGTGAGGACGTGTTTCTGAGGCTATGAGCAGGGTCACATCCCTATTTGGAACTCTTCTTTCGGGTGACTTGTGCAAATTTGCAGCAGACATCAAGATGGGATGGGACATGCAAGAAACGTATCAGGGGCAGTGATGGCAAGAGGGAGCGGGGAGGGGGAGTGTGGAAGAGCTGTCAGACTGATGCTGATCTGACCTCCAGTGAAGGAGAGAGGGAAGGAAGGAAAACCAAAAGTCTGGGTGGAAGCATTTCAGGCTGCCAAGCAGTTCTAAGGAAAGTTTGACAAGGCTTTCAAGGAGCGCCACACCACATGTGCCCATCAGAAGGCCCCAGTCTCCCAGGAAGGGGCCTGCCTCAGTATCTTTGGGGCACTGTGGGAAGAGAGGTTGCAACGTGAACATAGCGCTGGGTTCAGAGCACAGCAGCAGGGCCGTGGGTTCATTACGCTTCCTGAGGTCAGAGATCTGACAGGAGCCTTGTCATGGCTGCCACACGAGCAGAAGGGCAAGGCACCTTCCTGGAAGGGAAAGACTGAGTCATGATCTGTTACCAAACAAAAAACCAGCAACCAGAGAGATGTAACCTGCCTCCATGAGCAGAGTCACCCAGCAAAAAAAAGGGAGAAAAGATTACCAGAGAGGAAAACAGGTAAGCTTTCCTGCCAGGTATCTGATGCAATTGGCTTTGCATTTTTAGACTAGTAAGGGGAGCTACCCACTGATGTACCCCTTTGACTGGAACATTTGAAAACGAGCCATTTGCAAAGCCAGACTAGCCTCCCATAGGCCCACTGTACCCATCATTTCCGATTCTTGACTCTTCCATCTTTGATCCCTTGGTTTCTTCTACACTTTAACTCCCCTTACCGTCTTCTTGGTTGGCAACCCATTCTTACTCCTTTCTTGGGTTTAGCAACCTCGGTACCTCCACACCAGTGAGTTTTCAACGTGGTGTGCTTCCTTGGGCTTGGGGGCTCCCACAACTACACGTGGGGTCATTTTCTTTTCCAACTTTTCTCAGCAGGGCCCACTGGCCAAGCCAGGACATTGACCTTTGCTCCCCAGTGTAGGTGGCAAGTCAGGGAAAGTAGGGACAGTGTGCTGGCCGGGGCACTTGGCTCCTACAGGTAACACTGCAGAGAGCAGAGGAATCCATAATCCTAGGCCTTCTGGGTTCAATTGACTATACCCTTCATCTTTGGTCATTGCTCAGAAGCTTTCGATTTTACCTCTAATACTAGGAAATAGGGCCAGTCTTTACATCTGTATAGCCGTTGTGTCTGTTTCTAGCTTTCATGACCGTGCTATGAAGCATGCGATGGCATTTTACAGGTGAGAAAGTGGAAAACCCAGAGAGGGTTAAGTGTATGCCTAAGGTCACATAGCTAGACTAGACAGAAGCCCAGCTCGGACAATGCTTAGTCAACGGTTCTTCTCACAGCACCCTACTTTCCTACCGACCGTGTGCCCCAACTCATGGATTCTCTCTCAACTCTCCTGAGAGCCTGCTACATTAATTCTGATTCCTTCCCCCACATTACACAACCTTATGAGATGACTTGCTCTACTGAATCACCGCTTTACCTACAAGATATAATTTTATTCTACTGCCTCTGATTTCATTATCTTTGTTTTGTCACTCGATCTCGCTTTTTCTAGGGGTTCCAAAGGATTTACAATGAATGATAAGAATGGAATTATAAGCACCAAAAAATAGAGAATAATTAAATGTCAGTCATGGCCGTGATAGAGTGAATGGGATTCCGTATCTCAGTATTTGGGGCACTGACTATGATGATACTCATTAACTGTTTTTTATTCTTAAGGCTGTGAGTTTGGCTGGGAATTCAGCTGTACGTGATGTATCATGCTTACCTCGCCTTCCCCCCACCCACGCGCCTCCCCTTGTGGAAGATAAGCATCTTTGGGAGCGAGGATTTTTAAATGAGATTGTTTATGCATCAAGGAATAAGTATTAATAGCTAAAGTGCATTCATATGGTGATTGTTTTCTGGTGATGAGAATGGGAAATGTTATTTCTCTATTATATTATGGAGGCCACTGGATTATGCACGCCACGCCGATGTGCCAGCTGTTTCTGTCTACTCAAGGTGATGCTGGGAGTCTTATTTTCAAAATTGATGCCTCTGTAAATTGGCCCGAATGTTCTGTGGGTCCCTGGGCATTGGTGCCAAGGGAAAAACCATGGTTGCTAAACCAGCATGTTGAATCTACTACGAAGTCTGCATTATAGGCAGAGAGGGCCACAGTCTCCACTGGGGGCAGTTCTGGAGTCCTGGGCTTTGCCCCGCCCCCTGCAAGGGACATGGTGAGTGCAACCAGGAAGGGTAGGCTGTACAAGGTGGGCCATAAGAAGAGCAACTGAAGAAACCCAGGGTGTTCGGTATGAAGAGGCAGAGGCCAGAACCGATGTGAGGGTTGTCTTCAGACACCTGCAGGGGGAGATTCTGTCCAGAGGGTGACACTTGCTCTCTGTTGTCCTGGAGCACAAACATAGAATTTAAACATAGAAGATTTCCAGGGGCATCTGGGTGGCTTGATCAGTTGAGAAACCAACTCTTGGTTTCGGCTCAGGTCATGATCTCAGAGTCGTGGGACCACCCCCAGTCGGGCTCCACACTCTGCGTGGAGTCTGCTTGAGATTCCCTCTGCCCTGCCCCCCACTCTCTCCTTCTCTCTCTCTCTCTCCAATAAATAAATAAAATATCTAAAGGTGCAAGATTTCTGGTTCCACGAAATGATACTATTTTACATTATTGCAGTACCTAACAACTCACGACGTCCTTTCAAAAACCCTGTCACTAGAAAGTAATCTCCAGGATGATAGGAGTTTTGTGCCAAGTTTTGTTTTTCACGTAGGATCCACAGCTGCTATGATAGCATTTGGACATAGTAAGTGCTCAATAATACTGGCTGAATAAATGAATGAATGAGTCTGTGCATGTCAGACTTGATGTTAGCCCATTTTGCAGATGATAAAAACTGAGGCTCAGATGTGTAAAATGGTTTCCTCAGCTCACATAAGTGAAGTCATCTTGAACTCCTGGCCACTAATAAGAGTCTCCTGGCTTACTTGGGGTTTAATGATGCTGGCTTTCTATAATGAATTGGGTCATCTCCTGTGGTAGGTAGTGAGCCCGGCACGAAAATTCGAACAGGCTATTCATGCTTCTGTTACTATTATTTCCTGCATCGTCTGGATAGTCAACCTTAGAGGGTTGGGTGAGCCACCGAATGGCTGTTTTTCTTTATGTTGAGGTAGTAAGAACATGACTTTTCACACTTCTGTCTTTCCATTCCTCATCTCTCCCCCTTTATCTGTGAATTTTTCATCCCTCCCAGCTCTCTAGAATACCTCTACCGTGTAGCTTCTCTCACTCTCTGCCCCTCCATTGGGGACAGAAGCTATTGTCATTGATCACTAACACCTCGGTGAGCAAGAGGTTAGCACAATACTTCTTTCGGAGCTATTTGCCTTTCTGAAGCATTCACTACAGAGAAAAACCCAAAAGAATAAGTCTGTAATAGTTGAATTGCGGGTACCATAGACCTTGGAGTATGAACTATTCTTGGAGGGGAGGAGAGGTGGGGGACCCTTTCCAGTCACCCTGGAATCGCAGCAATCTGGCAACCTCATGCTCCACTTACAAGAGCCCAAATGTACCCAGCTAGGTCTCCAGCTTTTTTACAAAGCTTAAAAAAAAACCTGCCCTAGCTGGAGTGTCGATAGATGTGTTTCTGTGTGACAAAGGAACCCAGGAAGAGAAATGTTTAAAGAGAAATATTCATTAAAATCGCTAAAGTTTAGGGAACTTTGAAAATCTGAGATTAAAACGGGTCTACAACACTCTAGTTTCCAGCGTCTGCAAACAGCCTTGTTCGCCTATGGATGCCTTTCTAGGACTTCAAATCCCTTTGTCTCTGAAGGAAAGGCACCTGCAACCCTCTCACCTGGCCTTTGTTATTCAGGCTCCAGGCACAGGGGCTCTGGGCTCCCAGGGGCTCCGTGAACCACACCTCACTTCCTCCAGCCGCTGCTATGGACCTTGAAGGATAAGAAACATAAGAAAGGATGGAAATTTCAGAAAGCATCCAGCAACAAGAAAATAGTTAATGGGACCACTAATAAGAAAGCAAACCTTGTACAGAAAATCTGTCTGTTCTACTTTCCTTTTATCAATATTGCTCCGAAAGTCAATTTGTCACCATGTAGTCACAAAGCTCACCCCGGTCTCCTTAAATGTTTCACGCTAGGTTTACCCAACAAGAGTAATAAAAATAATGACACCATTATTCCTCTTCTCTCTTTGTTTTCAGTGCTTCACTTGCAGATTTGAATAATGAATTATACTCACATTATCTGTACTCTCTTGCTCTTGACTTCCTCTACTGGCTAAAAGTGAAGCTATTATCAGATTGTCAAAGACCTAGGAGCCTTTCCTCCTGCAGTCAGTGATCGTGTGATGTAGATACACTCTGGAGTGAAATTATCGAAAGTACAATTTCAAGCTACATAAGAGAAAATTACAGCCAGTGTGGAAATGAATCTGGAACCTGGTGAAATATTAAATATTTCATTAGTAATCCTTTTGGAACAAAAATAAGTAGACAACAGAATTAGTTGTGAGTTGGGCATAAAAGGCTAATTAATGTTATTGTATTCGGCTGATTGACTTCGAGGCTATTAAATCATTATTTTATTGTCGGCATCTCTGCCTTGTTCACGCTAAAGAAGCCATTTCATCAGAAAAACTATGTTTTTCCTCTTCCTCATCTTTTTTTTTTTTTAACTTCTGCGCTTCCAAGGAGACCCACTCGTGTGTCTGAACTTGGTTTTACTTCTTGGAATAGACCTTCCAGTGGATTTTGGAAGACGCAAAGTCCACCTCTGCCATCAAGAACAGATGAAAAGTGGGCATGGCAACCACCCTGGGGAGACCAGAGCCCACATCTGGAAGGTACTGTGGAGCTCATGTTGTCCTTGCCTTTGCATCAACAGGTGGGTATCCTCTCTATTGTTCATCAACTTCTCCATCTTCATTGGCTTTGTCTCCTTCTGTCTCTTGCAGAACCTCAGCTCCATATTCCATTCCACGATCCATCATCTGCAGAACCAAGCGACGTAAATCTCTCTCACACACAAGCTCATGCAAAAACATATGTGAACCTATTTGTGATGACTGTCTCCAAGTCTTTACTCCTAGTTCCACAGGTGCTATTTAGCAAAGACAGATACTGAGGCCCAGCCTTAGTATCCAAAGGGAGCTTCTCACATCTTAGCGTGGGCCTGGTGCATGGTGGTCACTGACATCTCTATCATATGGCATCTCTAAGTGAACTGGAAAAAGGCTGTCTTTGTCTGTGCTATTGCAGCCTCCCACCAAGTCATATAGCTTGGTAAAGTGCGGGGTTGAATTTCAGCGCTACTTCTTCAGTACTACTTGAGCAGTGAACAACCCGAACAACCATACCCAGCAGACCCAGGATGGACTCTTGGCAGAGGTGGCTCTCAACAAAGACATAAAGTGGAAAAAGTCCTTCTCTAGGGCTTTCCATCTTTGCTTTCCTCTCCCTTCCTTTCCTGCCTACCTTTCCAGATGCTAGAACTTATTCTTTAATCAGTAGTTAAGAAGGTGGTCTCTTTTCAGGGGGCCTTGAAATCCCATCTTAATAGGGTTTCCTTAAAGAACAAGAGGATTTTGAGATGCAAAGTAATACATTTTAAAGGTGCAATTCCAGGTACCCCAAAAGACGTCTAATGAAGGCTTTCTGATGTCTTATTAATTGATGGATCTTCTGTTGGCTACTTTGGGGAGAGACGTGTCTATACAACAGGTGAAGTTCTTCTCCCTGGATTCCAGCCTTCAGTTTTGGGGTGTTAAGACCATTCTCAAAATAGCAGAAGCCAGGCCAAGTGGTGCGCCAGACATGGAAATCCCTAGGGGTTGGGCTGTGGTGGTCTAGTTAGAACTTTATCTGGGCTGCTTTTGGCTTCTGCGGAGACCAGGGAAGTGGAGAGGCCCATTACATAAACAATTCAGACCCCAGTTGAGCCAAAATGAGTAACTCAGGCCACGTCATAACATGGGACTCTGACCCCATCAGTCTCACTTGAAAATAACTCAACGTTTTACAAAGTGTAGATATAACCCAATATTCACTTTTTCTTACCACTCCCAGTTTCTTTTTCCTTTTTTTTTTTCCTGAGAGGCAAATGAACACAGCAAATGAAGAAAAAAAGTGAAGTTGAAAGAGATTTTTCCCATGTTAGTGGGCATAGTGGCTTGGAATCAGGTGGAAAGCTTTTATTTTTATATTTTTAAAATCAGTCGCTCTATTTTCTCTGGATAAAAGGGATGGAAATAAAATTGAATCAGTAATTTGGAAAGAAATTATACAGCACCGGATGGATGTCTGGCTGGTTCTGCTTTCTTAATACAGTTTCCTAATGACAGGGATCTGACTGGTGAGGGGATCCCTCTATGGGTCTTGTAGGTAGATGTCATAGAGGGTTGGGAGGAGGAAAGGAGAAGCTAGTGAGGATTTAATGCTTCCCCAGATATGATCCAGAGCCCTGGCTCCCAAATGCAGTGGACTTGTACCAAGGAAAACCACATCACTGTGCTCTGAATACCAGGGTACTCTTAGCAGAGAAGGATGCTTTACAGCAAGCTTCCTTGAAAACCTGCCTGGTCATGGACCCAGAGGTGTGTGAACTCAGTGGGACAGAGCCCGTGAAGGAGGCCACAGTTGCATGTCAACATGGCCATCTTATGTCAGAGGGGCCACACCCTGAGGCCCTTCCTCTGACTTTTGTGAGGGTACTTATGGTACCAGGAGAGATGGCCTGGGTGGAAGATGGAACTTCCAAAAAGCCACCACACACCTGATTAAGCAGGAAGCGTGTTTGTTCCACACCCATTTACTGCACTTCCGGCCCATTCTGGGTACCCAGTGCTAGGCAGGACATTCAAAGACAACGTAGGAACAGCCCTGACTTTAAGGAGATCATCATCTGATGGATTAAGCGAGAATAGAAACAGACAGTGAATGAAGCGAGCTCAGACCTTACAGCTCAGAAGCACGGGGGAGGGCCCCCATTATATTTCTGGAAGCAGCTAAAAAAGTCAGATTCGGTTTGGAGGCAGCAAGGGTGGGGTTCCTTCTAAAATGTCCTTCATCTTGATGGGCCAGCCTGGACTGTTCGAGAACAGGAGATAGAGTAGAAAGATGAACAAAACCTTGGTCTGGCTCTGTTTCTCTTGGGAATCTCTGTCAGCTGTACTTAGAGTACGATAGAAACCACTTCAAGGCAGCAACACCTGCCCACGGTTGCACGCGGTCTAGTAAATGCTGGGATTGGCTCTCTCAACTTCCATTTTTCCTCCCATTTTACGTGAAAAACTTGGAAAACTAACATCTTCATTGTGCAGAAGACCTGGCTGTTAGGAATCTGTATACAAATTAGGTCCTGCAAATCTAATGCACATAGGGGAAATATGGAATACACAGGTAGTGGCCATCTCGGTTGCCGGTAAGGGAGGCGGGGCCGAGATGCGAACTCTCGGGGGTCACGGCAGTATCAGGGCAGTGAGAGTCTGATTCAGTGGCTGCAGTGGACCACCAGCTCCCTGACCCCTGGACCACAGTCAGGGTGGTGTGTGACCTTGAAACCGATGGTTTAGTGGTGGCTCCTGCCATCTGCTCCTCTATCACTTCCAAATGTTTTGCAAGTAACTACTTCATGTGTTAAATATTTTCATTCAAAATACTCAGAGATATTTCTGTTTCCTACACTGAGTCCTGAGAGACAGACATGACCAGCATTCCCCTTTGGTCCAGAAATATTTCCCAAACTAACTGGGCTTCAGACTATCTCTTTGAGTCTACACCGCATTCCACTTCTCTGACCCTTGGGCTCTCTTCTTTGATCATAATCGAAGTTCACCCCTTGGACTCACCTGTTTCTAGTCTCTTAGGCATAACATGTGCTGTTGGTGTCTCATTCCATACCCCCTTGGCCCATAACCTCTTCGTCCACCTACGGCACCTGCTAGAGGAAATTCCCAGCATGGTGCCAGCTTAGAGCTGAAGTAACCCCAAGGGCGAGGAAGTCAGAGCTAGGGAGCAACCTTTAAGCAATGAGGTGTCGAAGTCACTGGGCTAATACACCAGCTCCTGCTCCATCTTCTTACAGGACATTTCTAAGATTACATGGTTTCTCAGAGGGCTTTCAGCAAGATTGAGCTCCTGATGCCCATAATGGAAACCAGCTTTCTGGTTCCCTCCCTTGTCTCTCTTGTCCTCCACATTGCTTCACCTGCGCTTCCTACAATCCCCTCTCAAGCAAACAGCCTGCACCCGAGTCCTTCTCTTGTGGATTTGCTTTTGGGTAACTCCACACTGAGACCAGGATACACCTGCCAGTCAATCCAGCTTGTGTCTTTGTGTTCTTACTGCATCCATCACAGGTAAGCCTGTGACTCTCCTGGCTTTGGCCCTGAAAGTCCCACTTCCTAGGTGACCCCTCAGTCCCAGACAAACTAAGATGGCTGTTCACCCAAGCACAGGGCTAGCAAATGGGAACAGATTATGCTCTATTTTATGGCCTATGTCATAGAAATCTATGAACTCCTGCGCAAATGGGGTTCTAGAAAAAAATCCTGATGGCTTGGAAACCAAAATTGAAATGCTAACACTGTTTGGTGTTATAACAGTTGGTCTTATAATAAACTGCATTAAATTCCACCCTTGATTTTGGTTTCTACTTTAAAGGGCCATGGCCAGGAAAGCTGATAGTTGGAAAGCTGGAGTTTGGGACTCTCCCGGTGCAGGCCCTGGGGTCAGCAGCTCTGCAGCATTCCCTTCAAGGGAGGCTTGGCGGCAACTTTGCAGAACTTCGTGACATGGCTGGAATCCATCTCCTGCCACCTCCCTGACTTTCTGGACTTGCCAGCACCTACTGGGTGTCCAGCTCCATTCTAGACATGGTGACACATGGGCCTAAAGGCACAGCTCTTGCTCAGAAGAACAGTTCACACCCATCCCATCTCCCCTGGGGTTCAGCCAGGTCAACCCAAGTGTCTTTTGAGCACTTACTAAGTGCTGCTTCTTCCCTAGATGTGGGGGGATACAACTGGGCAGGGCAGAGGTCAGTATTTTTTGAAATGTGAACATCAATCAAATAACCACACAGGTAATGCATCAAACTTGGGGTAAGTGCTAACAGAAAAAAATTCTAGGGAGCTCTGAGAATATAAAACAGGCACTGTACCCAGCTAAGGTGTTAGGGAAATCTGTTGCAAGGAAGTGACATTAAAGCCTGGACTTCAAGAAAGGAGTATAAGACAAGGAAAGAAGGAGCAAGATGCAGAGCGTTCCAGGCCCTGAGAGACAAGTGCTTTTCAGAATGAGGACGTATGCAACTCATGCGTAGAGGCGAAGGGGTGTGTTGCATGAAGGTCAGCAGACATGCTGGAGCCAGGTTGGTAGGCCCTTGGAGATTGTTTAGGACCTTTTGTTATATTCTTAGAGCAATGGGTTAAAGGTCAGGCAGTGCAGAGCCCCATTCACCGTGCTGCTGACAAGGTAGCAGGTGTTCAGAGAAGGAAGGGCAGGGAGGACGCATGGGGTGGGGCTGAGACCTGCACTTCCCTTTAGAGGATGGAGACGGGCAGGAGGGATCCTAGCTTAGGAAACTGGTGGAAACCCCATTTCAGAGACAGCCCGGGCCCAGTGTATCCACAGGGATGAATAGCATGTCTGAGGAGCTCTCCTACAGGTGGACAGGCATGGAGGGGGCTACAAACCCTGGTCAGCGTCCAACCCTTTGAATTCCCACTCTATTTTCTAAAGTAACATAGATACGAGCACTTTGGGAACCATGAAAGGCATCACAATGCAAGGTATCATTTTTAATAGTATAAGGTTAAAGTCAGAAGACACTTTGGTGATGTAACACTCACTTTGCTCAAGAAAAATGGAGGCCCAGGATGGTTTGACACATGCCCAGAATCGTTCTACAAGCTAGAAGCAGATAGAACCTGCTGGAGGGGGCAACTGTGCTGACCTCCAGGCTTGTGTCCTTCCATCACGCCACAACCTACTTGATAACTCCACCTGGACCTCCCAGTCTTGGTCTCATAAAATACAAAGCAGACAGGGAGTGCCCAGTTTAGGTCTGAGTCCCCCAGACAAGCATCTAAAACCATGCACTGTAATCTAACTGTTTCTCTTTTCCCGACTTGCAGCCAACACTTCTCGCAAAACCTGGGCAGGCCTCCCTAATTATGAAGAAGGGCTCTGCTGCTCAATGAAACCAAGAGATTTGCTGGTTTTCAAGAAATGCAATTCATTGCTGCCGGTTCATCTAAGGGCTCTGTTGGCGGGGGCAGAGGAGTTCAGCCAGAGTCTAAGGGTAGGGTCTGCACCCTTTGTATAAAGAAAAACCAGTTGTGGAACAAAGGGGAGAAATGTGGGTTTGGAGGTGGGAGAAAAGATCTTTTCATTGTAAATCTGGATGGAGTGGAGTTTCTGGCTTCCTGGCTGCCATTCCCACTTGTGGGGGAAGGTGCTTGGTTGGAGTAACCGAGGTAAGTGTTTGAAATCTGCTAAGGGTTCGTGCTCTAGGTGGGGGTCCCCAACTCAGAGCATCTGGCAAGGGTTTCAGCAAATATGTACAAAAGCAGGTGTAACAAGCAGTTGCAAAGACAATGAGGGTGAAGGGGGAAGCAAGGGCTTTTGGAGGTAGTCAAACCTGTGGTCACATCCTGACTGCACCATTTGATAACGGTGCCATCCCGGGAGAGCTGTTTCATGAAGATAATAGTTGTATATCTTGGAGCAACAGTGAGAATTTAAGTTGACAAACTAACTTGCACATAGTAGGTGCTCATTCTATAAGCAGAATCCATATTTATAATTTTTTAAAGATTTATTTATTTTTGAGAGAGAGCGAGAACGAGCATGAATGGGAGAGGCAGAGGGAGAGGGAAAGAGAATCCCAGGCCGACTCCTCACGGAACGCAGAGCCCCATGCAGGGCTCGATCTCATGACTCCGAGATCACAACCTGAGCTGAAACCAAGAGTCAGATGCTCAACGACTGCACCACCAGGTGCCCCTGTATTTATGATCTCAAAGGTAGTTTCAGGCTAAATGTTTTCCTTGAATGATGTTTATCCACCTGCACCCCCCCTTACACACACACACACACACACACACACACACACACACACACACACACACACAGAGCTACTTTTTCCTTTGAACACCCACTAGGCAGCATCCTAAGAGCCTCACACTGGGATCAGCAGCCCTGATTATGGCGGTTTTGGTGAAAAGGCAGGAACGCTTCCAGCCGACCTGCCACAGCCCGGCACTCCCAGGCAGGTGGCAAGTGCTGTCCCTGGGCACGTGTCTTGTTTTACGTACGTTAGCAAATCCAGGGGTCTGTCCATCCTGCCACATGCCTGCGTGTGTCCCCGTTTGCGTGGTGAAGTTTTCCGCAGAGCACAATGCCGGGTCGGAGGGCTAGTCTGTGCGGCATGAGGCGCATTTGAATTTCATAGGTGGCTGTCTCAAACCAGGCTGGGGCCGCGGACTATAAAATTTACGAAGGCACACTCTGAATTAATCAGCAAATATATACTAATTCACGCTGACCTTTTTTCAAGCTGAGGCCTTTTTATCAGTCACTGTAGGTTTAACATTGGCCTACCGAGTGTTATTACAAAGGACTCCATGGTTGGCCATAATTATATAATGCAAATGACATTTGCTGTTTTGTTTGAGCTTATTCCCTCAGATGTTTCCTTCCTTTATCACGCTCCTCACACATCTGTGTCCCCGCAATGGCTCTGCAAACTCCCCCTCTCCTGGTCCCCAAGTTCCTGGTGCTGTCTGTCCTGACTGTCACGCAGACACGGCCTGCTGTGCGGATGCTGCGGGTGCGACGCGTGCCTCTGACATAGGTTATGTTGACAGCTGGTCCGAACAGGTGTACGCTGATTCTACCATCAAATGGCAACACACATTTGGCTCCCTCCCAACGCACAGGCATGAAAAACCTGTTCTCTTCACATTTCTTTGGAGATTGATTGACTGTTCTCTGACACAGCGCACTGTGACTGTTTGTAAGTTCCCTGGTCCTACGCCGGCTCAGACATGTTCCAGAGAAGTCTCAGAGAAGACCTGCATGTGGGCACCATGAATTATTCATCTGCTTCTCCTGGATGGTGGTGAGGGAGAACAGAGCCTTCCCTCCCCTCCCCTCCCCTCCCCTCTACTCCGAGACCCAGAAGACACACCGCTGTATATGTGGGGAGTTAAGAATAGCAAGGGGATGGCTGTTGGAGGAAAAAAAGAAAAGGCACGGAAGAGGTGTAAGAACATTTTACTTTTGAGATGGTTTAAAACAGGAGCCCCCTTCTCAAAGACCACGTGCATCCAGTTACAGACACGAGGCGCTGTGAAACAATGATGAAAGAAACCACTTTCATAATTTAATGCAACTTAAATTGTTCATCCCTAGAAAGGAGTGGAAGATTGGGTTCTGTCTCAGTGAAAAAAAAAATTAATAAGAAAATTTTAAAAATCCTATAATAAAATGTTTTGGTTAAATGAATAAAAAAAAAAAAGTTTCCATTTAAGAAGGCAGCATTGTGATCGACCAAACCCTCTGACAATTTTATGAGTGGGTAACGTCTGGTTTGAACTCTGAACTCTGTGGGATCTCTTGTCCCCAGTCACAGACAAAAGGGACTTTTTTTTTTAAGGATAGGACAAAAAAAAAAAAAAGCCAAATCCTGTTACCAAGCAGGAAAGAGGTCTGTGAGCATGTCAAAGGTACTTGTGGACCCAGGGACGAGCAAGTCAAAAGCTTCGATGCTTGATTTTTCCATTTCCAGGAGGATCTGGGTCCCCAGGAAAACAGAGGCAGATAGGGAGTGCGGGACCACCACCCTACGTCCGCCACCCCGCCCTTTCCCAAGAGCCTCGCTCTGGCAGTTCCGGTCTGGGCACACTTGCCCTACTGGACTTCCCCCTCTTCGCTCCCTGCATGCTGACGATTATTTTCATTCCTGATTCATTTCCTTCACTCTCTTCAGTGGGTGGAACAAAAGAGCTCCGAAACCAAGATGGCTGTAGCGGGGGCAGCAAATGTACAATTAAATGTGTGCTTTGTGCAACCGGATTTTTATCTCAAACCTCACCCAAGCCCTGAAGCTCAGAGCAGAAATCTGTGAGCTGATTTTGGGGTCTGTTTGGCAAGTATCATATCAACATCGAATGGCATTTCAGGGCTTTCTATGCTCAGAAACTGCCATTGTTATCCGGAATTGATGATGCTATATTAGAACCTCACCAATTCATTTCACACAAAGTACAAATCTAATAAACTCATCTCAAAAATAGCCCTGATGTATTCAACCACTAATGCCTCAGCAGCCTGATATATTTGTATACAGCAGAATTCTAAAGCCAGCGGAGAATTAGAAGACGGGTTTAGGCATTGCATGCTTCTCGTAAAACCTCATGTGAACATTTGATTCCAGTTTATATTTTATTAGCAAAGCTCTCATTTTTCACCCAGGATGAGGAAGCAGAGGGGAGGAGAAGTACATTCCTGCAACTTCAATTCTGTGTCCAAATAACTTACAAGATGGACACGAAATAGACAAGACCATGACTGCCCCGAAGACAATTACAAAAAATACTTAATTAGGATGCAATGCCGGTTATTTTAAGCCATACAAAAGAGTTTGTACATAATAGAGTGGCTGTTTCATGCAGCTCATATGATAAAATTCTCACCAGTCTTAAAATGACAGATGTAATATTACCTTTAATAAGTGTCTACCGATGCATGCAAATTGAATTAGATAGTGGGAGTACAAATTTGTCCGATAATTAAGATAAAATTTCATGTCAGCTTAAACCCTGGTGTATATTAGTAACTCTGTATATTTCTTTTCTCTGTTCTCTACCAATTATTTTTCAGTGTGGCCTCTTGATTACCAGAAGAGTCAGGTGAAGGGGGTAAAAAACATGATCCCCCAAACATATTATTATAAATGGGAACAAATCATGTCTGTGATTACGACTTGGTTTATGCTAAGTTTTAAATACTGGGCACAATTCAAATAACTTTGAATAAATTCGACTATGTATTAACTCAATGTTTCTGGGGTCTCATGAGGTGCTACTATGCCCTTAAGCCTAATGCTGAGCTAGTGCCATTTAGGAGAAATAAAAACACAGAATTTGGAAGTTAATAACCTCAATGATTTAGAAACTCCGAGTTTTGAACTGATTCGGCAGTGCTTTAATGCTGAAAATAAACTGGTTGTTGCATGTGACATTTTGTTTACAAAAATCTCAGAAGGCCTTGAGAATGCACACACACACACACACACACACACACACACACACACAGGCAATCCCTTGTGTGTGCACATGCAAAACGCCATGCCCACATACACACAGCTTAAAGGGTAAGTGCTCTGCGTGGCATTCAGCTCCATTTTAATACCCTCCACTGCTGTGATCGCAGTCCCCCGAGGGAGGCAAATATCCTGAGCATTATTAAAAGTGGGATTATCCAATCTAATACTGAAGATTTGGGAACCAGCCAAGAGGAGTCAGAAGCAGGAGGGTAAAACAAAGAAGACTTATCGGGGCCCAGACCACCGGGTTTGCCTCCCTAAGCTTGCGCCTGGCTGCGTGTGATTGACAGCACCTGACAGGTGACTCTCACTCGCCCGAACAATGAATGAATGATGAGTGCCCTCCGATGCAGGTCAGTGGGGTGTGCCCGCCATACTGCCTGTCCATGGGAGGGAACGCTGGGACAGACTTCCTGAGGTTTGCTCATTGGAGCCTCCCAACAAGCCCTTGAGGGTTTACTATGATGATCATTTCTTTCTTTCCGGTATGGAAAACGAGACTCTGAGATATCAAATGGCATGCCCAATGTTGGAGGGGAAGTGGCAGCGCCGGTCTCTAGATGTTCTCCTTTGTGCTCCAAAGACAGCTCTTCAAGAGACCATGCCGATGTCTGGGCTTGGTTCTGCCACTTATTAGTCATGTCAGCTGCCAAGTCGAGATCCAGCTTCAAGGGTCTGAGACATGAGACCGGGGCAGACTGCCTGTTGAGGGAGAGGAGTGTCTCTGTAGCTCTCCCCCTCGGTTACCACCATGAAGAATGTATCCTTTGCCGCCCTGCACCCCCGTTACTCATTGTAACAATCTGCCTGGCGGTTATAGGCACTTGGATCTGCAATCCCTCTACACGTAGTCATCTTTCTTTCCTCTGCCCCGAGGCGTATTTTTGTTTTATGCTAATCAGATATTATCTATATCACTCTTTAGTAATTTAAGTACCTTTTCACACCACAGCCTGCCCCCCTACAACTCATTCTCATAGCTTTTATGTTACCTCTCAGCCTAGTTATGAAATTTCTCACAAAGGATATTTTTGCAACATCCCTGTGGGCAGTGAGTGTTAGTGGTTTACCCTCACTACACTTTCTCCCCTTTTTCCTTAGTAGCAAAGTCTGATATTTGACCACACCGCTACACAGTAAGTCAACAGACTACATTTCTCAGCCTCCCTTGTATCTCAATGGGGCTACATGATTAAGTTTTGGCCAATCAGATGGAAACAGAGTGCTGTGTGGTACTTTCTTGACAGCTCTTTATGGGGAGGGGAGGTCCTCAATTGACCCCTCCCCCCGTTGGAGACCTTGGACATAAACTGAGCGGAGTTTAAGATCATGAGGTGGCTTTCACATTTAAATTGCTTCCACTTCTGGTACAAGCACCTGGTTTTAGCAGACTAATCTTCCCACTGAGAACAACTAGGCAAGGTGTGTTTTTTATTTTTATTGTTTAACAAAATATCTAGTGGAAGGTCTCAGGAACTGTCGAGGCAGTAGGGATTCAAAAGACCAAACAGTGGAGTGGGAGGGATGCTGTACGCTCTTCTGTCAGTTAGAGAGTCTAAAGACAGAGATACTGGGCTTCCAAAACCTTTCAGAGCCCTTGCCATCCCCAGATATCTTTGGCCTCTCTGCTGGATTCTTCCCAAGGTCAAGAGTAAGAAGCACAAAGGCACCATCTTTAAGCAGGGTGACCTGGTAGCACTGAGGAAGGTCAGGGGAGCTGGGGTATGCTTAGTAAGCTCTACTACTTCCCGCACAGAGAGTGTGAAGCCCATTGAGGAACCCTCTCTTCTATCTGCAAGGCTCACCCACCATACTCATGCAGGTAGGAATTCATGAGATTCTTAGAGAAGGGAAGTCAGGTGAGCCCCGAATTCACTGCCTGTTTCTCCACTAAAGCATTTGTCAATTCCAATATGGTGGTTTAGGGCTGAAACACAGCATAAAGCATTGGCCGAGATACTGAGAGCTGAAGAGAGCTTCCAGCAGTCTCACCAGGCTAAGGGCCAGGGCCAAAAATTGGAGTCCAGGCCCATCAAGCAGGAGAGGCCATGGCAAGCACCCAGGCTTCAACTAGGACCCCGTAATGCCCTATCGAGGAGTGGTGTGATAGGTGAGTCCTTATAAAAATGGAAGTACATCTTCGAATCAGCTCAGTCCTAATTGGAATAAGTAGACTACTCCTACCCTAACTGCCTGCCAGAAATAAAAACAAATCCTCTTTGGAGGAAGAGGTCATCACGTTTGGACCTAAAATTAATTTTATCACTTTCAGCTACAATATCTGACATGCAGTAACAATTTACCAAGCATACCACAGGACAAGGGCAACGTGACTAAAACCAAGAGAAAATACAGTCAATAGAAATGGACCCATAAATGAAAAAGGTATCTGAGTTAGACAAGAATTGTAAAATAAATGTGATCTATATGTTTAAAAAATGAGATAACAAGATGGGAAATTTCAGCAGAGGGACTGGACAACATAAAGAAGTTTTAAAGGGAAATTCTGGAGGTCAACAATAAAGTAATTGAAATTCAGAACTCGGCAGAAGTCTTTGTAATCGTAAGAGAAATTGCGAACCAGAATGTTGGCCAAGAGGAAATATTCAGATGGATGCTCCCGAGGAAAAAAGTGTAGAAAGCAGAGAAAAGAGCGTCTGAAACCTGAGGGGCATGGTGAAAATGTCTAACATATATATAACCAGTGCCCCAGAAGGAGCAGGAAGGGAGAATGAGGAAGAAGAGATATCTGGAGAGAGAATGTCCAGGAATGGAAGCACATACAGAAGACAACAGACAAAGATGCCATCATGCTGCTCCTGGCCTGCGTATTTCCAGATTTCTTTTTCATGGTAGAGAAATAATACCTATCTTGACTTAGCCACTATTTTTCAGGCCCTGTTCCTCATAAATGCTAACTGAAACAGCCCTCTTTGTTAATAGACATCTATGAGTGCAAATGTGGGTGTCCTCTCCCGTGTCATATATTTTTTAAATGTAACACATGTTCATAAGGAAGAAAGACCCTACGCTGTGTGGCTCTGAATACAAGAACAAGACCTATTTGCAGATTGGAGTTAGAGGGAAACATCTTTATGCATTCTTTCTTCCAACAATTATTTTTTTTAAAGATTTTATTTATTTATTTGAGAGAGAGAGACAGCCAGAGAGAGAACACAAGCAGGGGGAGTGGGAGAAGAAGAAGCAGGCTCCCAGCGAAGTAGCCTGATGTGGGACTTGATCCCAGAATACCGGATCACGCCCTGAGCCAAAGGCAGATGCTTAATGATTGAGCCACCCAGGAGCCCCCCAACAACTATTTTTGAGCACCTACTCTGTGTCAGAACCTACTCTGTCCTGGATAGTAAGAACGCAAAGTCAAATAAGACAGCTTAATGTCCAGTTGGGGCAAGATTAACAGAGTCTAAATTAAGAGCCACAAAATCAAATGCTTTTGGGGACCTGATAGGTCAGGTCAGGTTCATGTGAGTGAGGTGGACTGGGAAGGTGTGGGCATGGGGTAAGCCAGAGAGCACAGACATCCCCTGAGTGCACCCTCCAGGCAGGCCCCCTGATTGATGCCACTGGGAAGGCAGTCCCGGGGTGGCCAGATCCTCTGCTTTTTCCAAAGAAGCTGGAAATCCAGATATTGAGGTGGAACGTCCAAATGTGTAAAATGTTATGCAGGAAAGGGCAAACCATTTTGCCACACCTTGTATAATGGGTTGAATGGTGGCACCAAAAAGGTATCCATAGCTTAACCCTTAGAACCGGGGAATGTTACCTTCTTTAAAGAAAGGGTCTTTGCAAATGTATTAAGTAAAGGATTTATCATTCTGGATTATCCTGGTGGGCCCTAAATCCAATGACCAGTGCCTTTAAAAGAGACAAAAGAGAAAAGACGAAAGACAGAAGCAGAGATAGGAGTGATACAGCCAAGGAAGACCAGAAATGCCGACAGCCACAAGAAACTGGAAGAGGTAGGGAAGGACTCTCCCTTCTAGCCTTTCAAGGGAGCACAATTGGCCAACACCTTATTTCAGACATCAAGCTTCCAGAACTGTGAGAGTACATCTCTGTTGCTGTAAGCACAGCAGTTTGTGGTACTGTGTTACGGCAGCCCTGGGAAACTAATAGTCTGTCTAAGTGCATGGTCAAGGGAAGCCAAAGTGCTGGGGAGCACCAGGGAGCATCTCCAATCCTCTAGAGGCCAGAGCGAGAAGAGTCAGGGATGGATTTCGGAAGGAATTGACACCTGAGTGAAATATTAGGCGGTGTGTGTGTGTGTGTGTGTGTGTGTGTGTGTGTGTGGCAGGGGGGAGGTTAAGCACTTCTAGCCAGACATCATAAATCGAGCTGTTCAACAATGAGGGTTATTTCATGAGGTAGTGAGCTTCCTGTCAAGCAAGGGTTTAAGTATACACACTGTACAAGTGCTTGCTGGAGATTATGAAGGGCCATGCGTTCACAAGAGAAGCGCTATACTCATTACTAGACAAATTTGAAATGCCTTTTGAACTTAAGATTCTAATGACCCCTGTCTTTTCCCATCTAATTGTATCTCTCTGTGCTGGCAGGGCTGACTGACGATGGCAGGCTTGTCGGTTGCAATGATTCCAGGACACTGGGCTGAGTTTCAAGGGGCCAGATCCCCGCTGCTCCCTGTCCCTCCATCCCATGGTGTAGGCTGCTGCACCTGCCAGAAAGTAAATGACCAAATACCCTCAACCTGGGAGTTCTACTCCATCTCTTGACCAGTAAAACATAAACCGATCCCCCTTCTTAAAGAGCTTTATGTTGAATTAGGACCATAACATCGGGTGACGAGTAGATCCCATTTGCGCACCAGATCTCAGCAACCAGAAATGATTGTATCTCAATTTGAAAAAGATTAATGGTAAATGAAGAGGGAAAGACTGCCAAAATCCATCCTAGGGGCTGTTTGGGTTAGACTCCTCTTTCAAATTGACAGAACTGATAAATGGAGGTGACAGATGACAGGGCGTAGACCTTCTCCGAGCTATCTTCTGTCTCTCCATTTGCATTGTTCATTTCTCAGTCTCAGGGCTATGCACTCTGTTAGGTGGAGATATGCCAGAGGAAATCTGAAGTCATAGAATAAACAGGCCGTATCTACTCAGACCAACAGTTCCCAAACTTTTTGGTCTTAGAACCTCTTTGAATAACTCTTAAAAATTACTGAGGATCCCAAAGATCTTTTGTTTCTGTGAGTTAAATCTATCAATATTTACTCTATTAGAAACTAAAACAGAAAAATTTGAAACACAAGAATATAGAAGCATACATTCCAATATCCATAAGAACAGTGACATCATGACATGTCATATATCTTCTGGAAACCTCAAGTATATACTCATGAGAAAATTATCTCATATTTGTATTACGGTGTATTAAAATTATTATGAAAATAGTTTTCACCTGAATTAGTCCTGGGGATTCCTAGAACTCCTTAGACTATGCTTCGAGAATCCCTATCCTAAAGCCTTAACTTTCTCAACTGTTTAGAGAAAAACACATTTTTTTAAATGCATAAGAAAAGGGTAAATTATTCAATAAATGGTATAAGGGCAGCTGGGTTTCCACTTGGGAAAAACAAAATTTAATTCTGATTTCACTCTATTAAAAAAATCTATGGGGGTTATAGATATAAACACAAAACTATGAAAGCATCAGATGGCAGTAGAGCTGACTATATCCTAGAGTTCTATGGGGAGGAAGGCTTTTATTAAAAAAAAAAAAAAGACACAAACCTCAAAAGTCACAAAAGAAAGAGAAGCGACAATTTGGCCAGAAAAAAGGTAGAACTTCTGAATGGCAGACATCACCAATTATTTGCAACATATTTAATACGCAAGGGTCAATTTTTTTCTAATATATGATGATCTTCTATAAGAGAAACCAAATAATCCGGTAGAAAAAGTGCCAAAAAATATGACCAGGAAATTCAAACAAGAAATATCAACAGACAATAAATACAAGAAAAAAAACTCATCCTAAATACTATCTTAATGCAACTTAAGCCAATAACGATGGTGCACTTTGCATCTACTAAAGGGTCAAAAAATGTAATTTTCATTGATAATGTATAATACTGGTGACGGTGTGGGAAAATGGCACTCTCATATTCTACTTGTGAAAACATAAATTAGAACACTTTTGGCACAGCACTTTACTATATCTACTACAGATTTAAATATGCATAAGAGACAACAGTGTTTCACATAAGAGTCTGTTCTACAGAAATTACAATAAAATAATGAGGATATGTGTCCAAAGGATGTTTACTGCAGCGTTGTTTGAAGTCACAAAAAACTGACACAAAATTGACCACATTGCAAGTGTCCATAAATAAAGTAATATATAAATACACTGTAGCATATTGATTCCATTGAAAACAATGCAGACATGAGCAAGAGCAAAGTAGACCTCCCTGGCTGACACAGAAAAATATCTGTCATATAAGGTTAAACTTGAAAGCAATTTGGAGAGTGATATGTATGGCATCATCCCATTTTTTAAAGAAGTTTTTATTTAAATTCCAGTTAGTTTTAACATACGGTGTAATATTAGTTTCAGGTGTAGGGTACAGTGATTCAACACTTCCATACATCACCCTGTGCTTATCACAAGTGTACTCCTTAATCCCTGTCTCCTATTTCACCCATCCCCCACCCACCTCCCCTCTGGTAAACCAGCAGTGTGTTCTCTAGAGCTAAGAGTCTGTTTCTTGATTTGCCTTTCTTTTTCCCCCCTCTTTGCTCATTTATTTTGCTTCTTAAATCCCACATAGGGGTGAAATCATAGGGTATTTGTCTTTCTCTGACTGACTTATTTCATTTAGCATTATAATCTCCAGCTCCATCCCCATTGTTGCAAATGGCAAGACTTCACTCTTTTTTATGACTAATATTCCAGTGTGTGTGTGTGTGTGTGTGTGTGTGTGTGTGTGTGTGTGTGTATCTCACATCTTCCTTATCCATTCATCTGTCCGTGGATGCTTGGGCTGTTTCCTTAATTTGGCTATTGTAGACAATGCCGCTATAAATATTGGGGTGCATGTATCCCTTTGAATTAGTATTTTTGTATTCTTTGGGGGGTAAATACCTAGTAGTGCAATTGTGGGATCATAGAGTAGCTCTATCTTTAACTTTTTGAGGAACCGCCATAGTGTCTTCCAGAGTGGCTGCACCTGCATCATCCCATATTTTTTTTTAAGAAAAAGAAGTATGTAAATAAAGAGACGTGCAGAAGTACAGGAAGTGGTTGAGAAAGGTACATAGCAATTATCAATTGTTAACGCTAAGGAGGGTGATGAGGCTTGAGAAGAAATTTCATTTTATTATTTTATTTCTTAATGCAAATAACTTTAAAAGGTATGGAATTGTGAAAGATTATTATTTTTTTTGTCTGCTTTCTTAGTACATTTTCAGGCAAAATTAGAGTTAATGTTTTCTTTTTCTTTTTTTTTTTTTTTGTAAATTGAAATAGGGTTGACACACAATGTTATAGAGTTTCAGGTATACAACAAGGTGACTCAACAATTCTATATACTACACTGTGCTCACCATAACAAGGGTAGTTGCCATCTGACACCATACGAAGTTATCGCGATATTGTTGACTATATTTTCTATGCTGTAGCGTTCATCCTAGAGTTAATTTCTTTTAAAGATTTTATTTATTTGTTCTAGAGAGGGAGAAAGAGCCAGGCGGAGGGACAAGCAGACTTGGTGCTGAGCAGAGCCAAAGTGGGGCTCCATCTCAGGACCCCAAGACCGTGACCCCAGCGGAAACCAAGAGTCAGACACTCAACTGACTGAGCCACGCAGGTGCCCCCATTGAAGAGTTAACTTTTAATAATAAAATTCAATATCTCAGAAAACAATTGCTTTGGGCTCCTCCTGGGGCTCCTTCTCCTCCCCCCTTAGTGAAAAGCCAGTAGAGAAAAATGAGTCACCTGTGCCTGGACCAGGCTGCCTCAGCAAATTACCCAAGGGCTGGAAGGGTCCTGAATTCCACCAGGTGGCTAAGGACACCTGTGACTCGGGGCTGCTAAGTCCGGGTGCAATCGGAGTACCTCATCCCGGTTCTTCCCTCTGCTTGTATCTACCCCACATACCCTCCAAAGCTGTGGAGCTTTCCATGCCTGGAACACGTTTGCGCCATTCGCGCATGCGTGCACAGGGCTAGGCAGCCAGGTGGGGAAGGTGCTCTATGGCAGCACGTGGTAGGAGGTAAGCACTGTGTCATGTGCCCAGTTCCCACTGTTCCCAGGGAGCATCTCAAATTTGAGCTCTTTTCCTCCTCCTCCTCCTCCTCCTCCTCCTCCTCCTCCTCTTCCTCTTCTCTCTCTCTCTCTCTGCTGCTCTGTTTTCAGGATTTGAGAGCTGGAAGGAGCCTGAGAGTTCTGATAAGCTAACACTCTCCATTTACAGAGGTGAGAACAGAGGCCAAATCTGGACATAACCTGCTCGAGGCTTAACAGTGCACTGTGGACACGGGGTAGGGTTGGGGGAGCTGCGCTGCAGCCGGTGTGAAGAGGAGGGTGTCATGCTCTCTATCTCTTCTTAGAGTAGGGTGACTGAGGGAACAGGACTGTGAGGGCCAGCCCCAGGAGGTAGCAAGGTGGGGTCAGTTGTTCGAGAAGGAAGTTCTAAGGATTTGGGACTGAAACCATGTCACTGAAAAAGAAGGTTCGGGAAGCCACTGTGACTCTTCAGTATCTCTAAGAAAAGGCTTTATTTCCTTTTCTTTAAAGAAATGTGATATTCTCTGCCATGTAGGTCTGTCAGGAGAGCTCCCCAAACCAAGACCATGGTTGGCTGAGCATGCCAGTGCCACCATCTGTGTTCTCTCACCTTGAGGTCACCAGCCGCAACTGATCCCAGGGGACAGTCAGAGGTTGCCTCCTCCAGGGGGACTGTGGAGCACAAAGGAGGTGCTGGGCTAGCAGGTGGTGGACAAGTGCTTGTCTGCAGGGTGGGAAGCGAGAACCAGCCCTGTGGTTTGGATCAGCCGCATTCCGCTTGCGCCTCCGTCTTCCCATTTGTAGGATGAGAAGCTTGGACTGGATGATCCCAAGACCCCCTGTGGTACGACCGCAGCTCTGCCCAGAGCCCAGCCCAGGGCGCAGGAGCAAGAGGTGAGGCATGAGCACCAGCACCCAGCTCTCCCACACACTCCTGCCCCACTGAGCCAGGGCTCCAAGTGAGATCTCACCACACCGGAGGCTGCCTTGACTGTCGGGAGCCTACCCTTCTATCCTTTTCTGCATCTCCCTTAGGGACAGGCGCTTCTGACCTTTCTTTCTCAAAGCCCCCACTGAGGATGACCATGACCGGCCATCATCCCTGCAGCTATCAGGTATCGGGACTGAGAGTGGGCTCCGGGCACCATGGTCCCTCTGTTTCAGGGCACCTTGCTCCCTGCATCTGAGTGCCTCTGACCAGCGTGTCCTGAGAAAGGAGGACACACCAAGAGAGGTTCACAAGATAAATTTGGTCAGACTGGCTCATGATCTTAGGTGTTGTACCCAGAAAAGGGGGCTAAAAACCCTGAAGCCCACCAGGAAGGAGTGTGCCCCCCTTTGGAATGCTCCTTCAGTTCTTCTGATGAGCCCAAGGAGAGGCTCTGGTTGTGCTGGTCCTTTTTCCCTCCCTAACTCTGGCTAAAGTTCCTTTTCAACAAAGTGACAGTAAGTTCTGGGCTCAGAGCCTTCATCAGGAAATGTTCAATACTAATGTTTGGTTTTATTATATATACTCTTATGGTTACCATCTCTATGATGAATGAGGCCGGTGTTCCATTTAACAGGAGTGTACAAAGTTTAAAATTTTTATTTTAAATGATTTTACATAGGGGAAAAAAAGGAAGTTGATTTAAGTAAAGATTACTCCAGATGGGGCTTGAATGGGGCTGGAGTTTGGAAAAACCCAACAGAGAGAAGGTGGGAACTTGCCAAAGGCAATAATCCTTGCCCTCAGCAGCTGGACCAAAATGGCCCTCCTGGTACCCATTTTATCGTAGCCCCCATTCCCTCGCCCCAGCCTTCTAGTTCTCAAACTCCGTCTCCCAGGCATCAATATTTGTGTTGGGCCTCCTGCCCTGCTTGGGTGGTCTCTGGTTTACCAGTCCATCAGACTTCTTCAAGAGGCATTTCTTCACTCTAAGCTGGTGCCCATGTGGAGTAATTCTGGTGGTGGGCCATGCCTCCAGATTCAGCTCCATAGAACGCTCCGTCTTCCCCTCACTCCGCCAGTCTTTTTGCCAAGGCAGACCACCACCCAGAAAAACAGAGAAGTTACTCTTGGTGAAGTTGACTTCCCAGTGATAGAGCTGGGGCTCTTCACGGAGGCAACCACAGGGGTTCAGTTACCTCCCTCAGAAATTGTGTTTGTATCATGTATTCTGTGTATCATTTGTTATGTAAATTGCATTAAATATCATATACATGTTGTGAAGATTCTAGGATAAATGTGACAAAATTCTAAGTCAAAAATTTAGCAGGTGAGGGGCGCCTGGGTGGCATAGCGGTTAAGCGTCTGCCTTCGGCTCAGGGCGTGATCCCGGCGTTATGGGATCGAGCCCCACATCGGGCTCCTCTGCTGTGAGCCTGCTTCTTCCTCTCCCACTCCCCCTGCTTGTGTTCCCTCTCTCGCTGGCTATCTCTATCTCTGTCAAATAAATAAATAAAATCTTTAAAAAAAAACAAACATATTTAAAAAAAAATTTAGCAGGTGCTAACATTCATGATTAGATTTACTGCTGTGCCTTGGGTTTATTCTTGCTATAAGCTGGAGTTCTCATACCCCCACCTTCCCTTCCCTTCCCCACCCAGGACCAGGCTCTGTCTCTTTGTTACCACTACCTGCTGTGTTCAGAGCAGTAGCTATAAGCAATCTATCTCATCGGGAGGGTGACTGCGATAAACGAAGGTGCTCCATTAATATTAGCTGAATAAATGATGAATTCCATGCAAGGTTTCAATCATAACTGTTGCTTTAGGCTTTTGCAGAAGATGGAAAGTTCCAGAAGTTATCTGGGACAGAAGGAAGGCTGACCAGACCCAGTTAGATCTTTGGGGTTTAATTTCAGTTTCATCAAATAATTCCACAAGGAAACAGTATAAATTTGAAGGCTTGAGTTGAAGGCCCCTAAAGAAATCATTTCATTATTATATTGCTAGTTAATATTTCCTTTCCATGTGCAGTTTGCCCACATAAGCAAAATTATCATTTGCACTGTTTTTCAAGAAAGAAAAAAAATTTAATATAAGGTACTCAAACTCATAACTGTATTCAAATCGAAGTAAATTAAATTGGCTATTCAGATAAGTCTACCAATGTTTAATTATGTGTATATATTTTTTTCCTCATGCAGATCTATATATTTTCATCCTGTGCAACCTGATTTTATTCCAAAGATATTGTGAATATCTTTCCGTATAAGTAGATCTGAAACTATTGAACTAATAACCCACAATTGAAGTTTTAGGTTGTTTCCACTTTTTTCTTTTCTAATAAGTAAAATGAGTTAAACATTCTTGTTCCCTACTATGGGACAATTAAATTCTTTGCAATTTTTTACAAATGTTCTAAACAGCACTTCATGAAAAATCTATTAAGAACATCTTTACGTATTTATCTAAGTATTCGTTAGGATAAATTTTTAGTAGTTGGGTTGCTCATCAAAGAAGAAATGTACTTTTTAATGATTTTGGTGCCTTATCAAATTGGTTTTCAGTAATACTGTAACAATTTCTCCACCCCCCACAACACATGAATATACCTACTTCACACACTCACTAGCATTGTGTATTATTTCAAAGGGCTTCCAATTTGATAAATGAAAGTGTTTTTTCTTTTTTTTTTTTATTGTTACAAATTCATTGCCCTAATTACTTGTATGGTCTTTGTAGTTATTGGCTATCCATTTTCCTTTTTAGGTAAATACTGTACTCTGTTTGCACTTTGGCCTATCCCCCCCCCCCCCGTTGGGGTAGCCATTCTTTATCTACCCTTTGTCTATGTCATACATTTTTAGTTGTGTTTTGGTTTTAATTGTGATTTTTTTGCCTTGTTTACATAATTATTATGTGATTTAATCTTTCACTTTTATTGCTTTATGGTTTCTGGTTTTGGTGTCATACTCAGAAAGGCCTTCCCTCTCCCTGTTTACTTGCAGGTAAAATGCATATAATCTCATTTTTACTTTCAGCCGTCATTACTTTTGTGGCTTTATATTTCACATTTATATTTTCGAGGAAGTTAAGTTTTCATAATGTATACATTAGGAATGCAATTTCTCCAAAATGTTAATCAGTGTTTTAGAATATTAGTTATCAAGTAATTGATCTCTTCCCTATTATTTGAAATACCATCTTGTTATGTATTGAACTCTTTTGTTTTCTTTTTTTATAGATTTTATTTATTTGAGAGGGAGAGGGGCAGAGAGAGTGAGAGAGCACAAGTGGGGGGAGGGGCAGAGGGAGAGGGAGAAGACTCCCCACTGAGCAAGGAGCCCAACATGGGGCTCAATCCCAGGACCCTGAGATCATGACAGGAGCTGAAGGCAGACGCTTAACCAATGAGCCACCCAGGTGTCCTGTACTGAATTCTTATACCTTAGACTTTCTTTTTCATGATTTTCCACATCTGTTCTGGTTGCTGTTGCCACACTGTCCTGATTATTATAGGTTTGTAATACATTTAAAATCTGGTGGAACAAGGAGTCGTCTCTCACTCTTTAGAAAATGTTCCTGTATAGTTTGACTTGTTCGTTCTTCCGTACAAACTACAGAATCGCTTCCTGATGTTCACATGCACACACAGACGTGTACCATTACGACTGGCATCAAATCACATTACGTGTGTAGATTCACTTGAAGCAGACTGCCGTCTTAGTGGTGCTTAGCCAGCAAGGACTTGATAAGGCTGTTTATTCAGGTGTTTTATAAACACCTCGCAGCATCATTTCAGATTAGATTATCTAAAATGACTCATGGGGTGCTAAAAACCTGCCAACGATCCCTGGCTTAGGAGGACCAAATTTACTTACATGCCCAGGTCACTTTCTTAAGATGAGTACTTGAAGTCCAGATTTTGGAACTGACTTAAGTACAAAGCCAACTTGGGGGCTTACCCTAAAAAACGTAAGAACACTAACCTTGCCAAATATAACAGGAAAAGCCATTTTTCTTTTAATGGGGGGTATCACATTCATGGGAAAACATGATGGTGTTAATTCTTCACCTTGTCTCGTTATCTACATTTCTTTCACCTGCCCTGCCAAAAGTCACCTGTGACCACATTCCGTGGTGATGGAGAAGGACCAAAATGACAGCATTCCGAATGAGAATTCTCAGTAATTCTCTGACAAGCCCCCAGCTGCCCGTCCCCATCCAAACCCCACCATGCACTCTATGATGTCACATAATGTGTCCCCACAGCCGCTGGAATGAGGAGAATTGGTAAGGACACAGGACTCCTTGCTTTTGCCAAACTCTGCAGCGAGTTTCTCAAATTTGAGGGAGAGGGAGAGGTGGCTGCGCTTTGAATTAATCCCCACGGCTGTTCAGGACTCTAAATGACTATTTAATTTCTGACCAGATACAGGAACCAGGCCGTACCCCCAATTGAGGGCACGCCGACAAAATGGCCAAGTGTGATCCTTAATTTGTCAATAATGATTTTAGGCCGTGACCCTTAATAGGACCCTGTCACTGGTGAGGTGATTTATGCCTCCTGCGATGACATCAGTACGAATAGTGCTGATAAAAGAACACTTATATTGGAGCAAACAGGATGATGAATGGAATCCGGGTCTCCTTAGTCATCTCATTACTGCCTCCCCTTCACCACGGAGCTAATGTAGCGAGTCATCGCGCGCCTGGGGAGTAGTTTAGAGGCTGAATTTAATAGCGAAAGTGCGGGAAATGTACTGTAGCCCTGGGTCAGGAGTGGTGGAGGGTACGTTTTAAGTCTGTGTATACAAGAAGAGGCAATTGTGCCGAAAATCGCTACCCTTCTGTGCCACCCAAGATCGTGCCATGCCCACATCTCATTGGATGGCAGAATTTTCTCCGCATGTTTTCAGAATGTGATTCTAAAATCACAGTGTTCTCTTCAAGACCGGAGGGTCTTCCTCTTGAATAAGTGCCCCCCCACCCCCTCTCGCAGATACAGCTGATCCTTCATGCAGATAGGAGACTTTTTCAGAAGCGCAGGAATGGTGGGAAGAGGCCCCTCCCAACATGTGGGGCGCAGGGATGGGGGCTCCAGTACTGGCTGGCTGTGTGACCTTGGGCAAGTCACTTGGCCTCTCAGCAATCTTAGGGACTCCATTTTTGGAAAAGGGAGGGTCTAGGTGTATTTCCAAGTTTTCTTCTTGCTCAGAAACATAAGCCTTCTGAACAGTTCGTGCTATGAGAGCAAGAACACAAACATTTAACCCGATCTTCCCCTGAAAATACCAATTCTGGGTAATATCAATGACAGAGGGGCTTTGCACATAATAAGGAGGGGAAATAACTCCCCAGGGGCTATTCAAAAGATGTGTGTGTCACCCATAATTTGGCCAGCCCTTGAGTGCAGTGACTGCGGTGCAGAGGAGAGTAGATGCAGTTTTATTAGTGCAATTTTATTGCCCTCACCAGCTGCACTCTTTTCTCTATAAAAGGTAATTACTTCCAATAGTAACAAGCTAATTGATTGCTAATTAAATCAATTGGCACACTAACCGCTGTCAGAAAGTGACAGATTAGCGGGTCATGTGATGGCGTGTTAGTAATGAAAAGTGGACATGGTCTGAGGGTGATTGACACATGAGATGAAAAGCGATTTGGGATCTCCGAGGTGGTCAGAGAGAGGGCAGGGAGAACATGATTGATTCAATGGTGACTGTCAGAGAGGAAATGAGAATAGAATGGAATTCAGTGTCTGCCCAAACCCTCACCACATGATGCTCCACGTTTTTTCACATGTAAATCAGGGAGATGGGGACTTCTTGCAAATGAAATGCCAAAATAGAAAGGACAGAAGGGAGGGGGTGCCGAAAGTGAGGGTGTGTAAGCCTTAAAGAACAGAGTTTTTTTCATTTGGAAACTTGCAAAAATATAATAAGAATAATAAATATTGTTCATAATTTGCCCGCAAATCTTGGCAACCTGGCTGCCTGCACGTGCTTCTCATCTTCGAATGCCTTTTAGAAGATGCTTGTCTGCTGTCATTATCAAAGACGGAAAATATTTATTGTCTGCCTTTGCGATGCATCATAGCCTGATGAGGACGGTGGATTAGATGTAAATTTTGGGTACAAGGAACGTGCAAAATGACTCTGCTGCAGTGTTATAAAAATGTCCCAAAGTAAGTGACGTGGTCAGAGTTCACATTCGCAATACCCACTGCCTTGTCTGCAGCCTGCTCTGAGTCCTGAAGTCACCTTGGAAGTTCTGAGCAGCCCTTACGCAGAGATGGAGTAAGAAAGTGCCCACTGTGCACTGTGGTCTGAGGTCAGTGGAAATTCCCTATCTCTATACCCTAAGATCTCCACCCACACCCTACTGAAGGCTGAAATTCTATCATGAGCCCCTTACCACTTTGGCTTTTGAAGTCTCCGAAGTCCTCTACAGCAGAAATGGCAAAAGGAAGATCTGGGGGTAAATCCGACTACATTTACTGGCTGTGGGTCTTCAAGGAGTCAGCCTAATTTTCTGGAGCCTGTCTCCCCATCTGTGAAATGGATAGAATACTACTCCCTTCCTGCAGCTGTGGCAAAAAAGGAGACAGCTTGCACAGAATACCCCATGCACAAAGAATGCTTGAGAAATGGGAGTTAACAGCATTGATGCCAGCAGTAGTTAGAGCATTAAGCCTCAACGTAGACCCTGGGGTAGCCTGATCTGGGGGAAACACTGGATTTTAGAGCCAGAAAGAGGTGGGGTGAACAGGAATTCTGAAATGTCCTCCCTTTTGAGAAATTTAACTAATGTCTGACATCTCCAGTTTTGTGATTTGTAAATGGAGTAAAAATACCTATCTTATGTTTGGGGTTATTTGGGATTAAAATAATTTAAAGCATGTGGAGATTCTAACATAGATGCTAGTAAGTGTTAGTTCCTTTTCCTACACACTCAGACTTGAAAAATTGGCAAAATTGCCCCTGTATTGGAATCTTGAAAGGCTGGTTTTCCTGGGAAGCAGGAGCATGACTACAACAGACTTGAGAGCCCTGAGAAGTCTCTGGACCTTTTTTGTCCTCTACAAGTCCCTGTACTGTGCACCTGTACCATTTTAAACCCTTCTGAATACTCTAGTTGTGATTTCAGTATCCAGTGGGTGGGGTGCGGGTCTGATAATAAGGCAGCTTTATCACAGGATCTCCGTGTGCCCATGCCGGGTCAGGGTCTGCAGAGCCCTCTCGTTGCAATAACGAGCCACAGGGCCTGGTGTCACAGCTTTGCTGGGGATGGGGAGTTCTCAGATTTGAGCATGCCAAGAAGCCGAGAGATGAGCCGTGTGTCTCCTCCTGCAAGGGGCTCTCTCTGGCACACCCACAGCACACCTGCAGCTCTCCTGGAAGTATGTAGGACCAATCTTTTGGGGGCCAGTGATTTCTCAGCAGCACAGCTGTCTCTGATTATCCTGAAGCCTCCGTGACACAGAGCCATGTGTCCACATCCCTTCAGAGCATATGCACACTATCCTACCCGTGCTGCTCTGGTTCTGCTCAGAGGAACCCTGCTCCTTCCCCAAAGGTGAATAACGTCACAGCAGAGAGAAGGGTGTGTTAGTCCACAGGGACTGGTCATGACGCTTAGAACTTTTCTGAGTGATGTGAGGACTCCTGGATGCAGATGATAAAAATTCTCATCACGCCCATGAGGCCTTGGCCCAGTGGCTTTCAACCTGGCTGCACATGGGAATCACTTGGGGAACTGAAAAAACACAGAGACCTGGGTCCTGCTCCTGGGATCTTGATTTAGGGGTCTGGGGTGTAGCATGGGCTTTGGAATGCTTTTAAAGCCCCCAGATGGTTTTATGACAGCCGAAGTTGAGAACGATGGCCTGGCTAGATAAGGCAAATACCCATGTGGAGCAAGGGAGCACCCAGGGAATGATTTTTGCCACACAAAAGTGTTCTTTCTCAATTTCCTCCTGGGTTTCTGAAATCCTGTCATCTGGGACAACGATCTATGGCATCATGGTACGAGGATTAGGCTGCAAATCAACCTGTGTGAGGAAGGTGGGTTATTTATAGTGGGTGCCCTATGGACCTTTCTAGAGAGCACACTTCATGGAAATGAGTAGTGAGCTCAGGCCATGGGTTCCTACAGGGGAGAAATAGTTGCGTAGAGGAGTGTTGGAGAGGCTCCATATTATGCTGAGGTCTGGGCCTGACTGCTAGGCCATAGGCCAGTGTTTGGAGAATATGGGGCTGTTCTCCTCTCTCCTTCCCTCCCTTATCCCCAAAGTCACAAAACCCACAGAGATACCATGGACAGAGCCCAACCCTTTCTCATGGGTCCCTCTACCTTGTGAGCATGCAGGTTCCAGTGGGAATGGTTCTTTGATGAACTCCAGATGTTTAGAATTTTGAGTGACTTCCATCTCAATAATTGAGAGCTGAGCTGTGCTAACTTCTGCAGATAACTTGCTGTGTTTGCAAAAAAAAAAAAAAAAAAGACAGTTTTTAGCAAAATGTCTCGGGAAAATGTACAGAGGCTTTGTTGTTTGAACTCATCCCCCACCTCGACAGAAGGAGGCCAAGCACCAGCAAGGAGTGGATAAGTTCTTCCCAGGCTATCCTGTCCAGGTTTTCCCAGGCAAGTTCCAATCATGTAATATCATTTGCTGATGAACACAGAGAACCCATGCCATCACCCAGGCTTCTGTTTAGCCACAGAACCATTGTCCTTCCAGACCTAATTACTCTTCTTGGCAGATGGCTTAGGCTCAAGAATGAGAAGCGTGCAATAGAACGATCAAGGACACAGACTCTGGAACCACACTGCTGGGATTCGAAGCCTGGCTTTGCCACTGTCTAGTCATGTGATTGTGGACAAGGTCCTTCGGCTGTCTGTGCCTATTCCTTCATCTGTACAGTAGGAGATAATTACATGTATGTACCCCATGAGGTTGTCGTAAAGATGAAATACACAAGTATATTTAAGAGTGGAAGCTCTTATTATAACAGCACAAGAAGCATCAGGCAGAGGACACTTGCAGAAAGAACCCCGCAAATACAGAAGAACGTCCCTCATTTTAAATGATTAGAGGCAAACGTTTTCCAGAAACTATCAGAAGAAAAAAAATCCTCCTAAAAGTAGCAGTTGGATTATTGTTAAAAAGTCTGAATTAGATGCCTTCAGATAAAGACTGTAGCTTTTCTGGTTAATTATGTGTTGTTTGATTCAAGGAAGCAATCAATTCTATCCTGGACCACATGGTAAAGGAATAATACAAGGGAGAGGATAAGTAGATGATATTAGGAGACTCGTTGTAAGGAGCTAGCCTACATTATTGTGAGGTTTGACAAGGCAAGTATGAAGTCCGTAGGGCAGGACATCCAGAAGGGCAGGCTGGAACTGTCAGGCATGAGCTGAAACTACTTTTCCATAGATAGAATATCTTCTTCCTCAGTTTCGCTCTTAAAGTCTTTGACTGATTGAATCAGGCCCACCCAGATTATTTGGGATAATCTACCTTACTTAAAGTCAACTGATAATGGACTTTATTTTTTTTTAAGATTTTATTTATTTATTTGACAGAGAGAGAGACAGCCAGCGAGAGAGGGAACACAAGCAGGGGGAGTGGGAGAGGAAGAAGCAGGCTCCTAGTGCAGAAGCCTGATGTGGGGCTCGATCCCAGAACGCCGGGATCACGCCCTGAGCCAAAGGCAGACGCCTAACAACTGAGCCACCCAGGCGCCCCTGATAATGGACTTTAATCACATCTATAAAATCCCCTCACAGCAATACCTAGATTAGTGCTTGATTAACTCATGACTACAGCCTGATCAAGTTGATAGACGACACTGATAATCACAGTCTACTGCTTGTCAACTTGGCTGCCACATGGTTCCTCTTAAACCAGTATTTATTTCCAAATAAAGGTAATGACAAAGTGATACTTAGACCTAAAGTGAGACAACTATTCCGCATGCAACCAAAAACATGCTAGCCTTTTCCTCAGGAGACCATGCAAAGTCCTTGGATAACATTCATTTTTCTCCTCTGATATTTTGTAACTTAAATACTATGATATAAGGCTAACTATCATCAGTATTATCTTATGTTAGATGATAAGGGGATAACAGGTGAAGAAAACAAAAATTTTTGTTAGTATATATAGACACATATTTATAGGAAAATAAGGAATACTCGTACCTATTACAGTTCTGATTTCTGCCACTGGTCATGAGTATAGCTACCCTCTTTTCCTGTGGAGAAGAGAGGCATGAGAAATCCAAAGTAGCTAGGTGGTAATCTCAACGTCCAGTTTAATGCTGCATTGTTAAATCACTGTTGCATCTCCCGCTAGAGGCATTCCTCCCTTTGGAGCTAAAACCTCTAGACCAGAAGAGTATAAGATCATGGGGATGAGAAGCGAAAGTTGTGCTAGTCAATGACTAGGGGTAATGGGGAGTGAAGCCACGCCCACCTCTACCTCTTAATTCCTGGACCCATGAAATACTGGGTGTGGGAGACACAGCATGACGTATTCGGTGCTGATTTAGAGCATAACCAGCCTCTTGCAGGACATTACCCAAGCTTCACTTATATTGCCACCTACCACTTACCTTGCACTAGGACTGAGTCTTCATAAGGACATTCCTCCAGTCTATCAAGCCACTTGTTTCAGGATGTTGGGGGATGTCTCTGTAAATCAGCCTGCTCTGATGACTGCCTTGACACTGTTGTCCATTACAGTAGCCACACCTACAATGCCTTTGGTAATTAAATACTGCCGCTTGTTCCCTGCCACTCGGGGATCCAATGATCGTCATTGCTTTAAGCATCTCAGTTCAATGGTAGCAATTCTCACTGGATCTGTGAGAAGAACAACCACAAAGTTCTTCAAGGATGCTGGAGATCCCCTCACATATTTACTTTTCACAGTCACGGTAAAGGCGTGTCCTCTGAGCCCTTCCAGCGTGGATGAGGAGGTCTTACATGATGAAATCCACTCTACTATTCCACTTTCCCTAATCCTCTGGATGCCTGCCTCTACAGTATACCAAGACTATTCTGGCACTTCCATTCATTTAATGTAGATTACTTTTAGGTTTGTGTTTCAGCCAACCAAAATATTTTTAGAGCCTTTCTAAACCCTCGAGCTAAAACATGTATGAGTACCAAGCACTCCTACCCTGAAAGCCATCATAAGGATAATAATTAACAGTCAAAATAAAACTGTTTCAAGCCTCTATCACGTTTATTATTAGAGCCAATGTCCTCCTAAAATTTTCATGAATTTTCAGGGGTTTAATTTTTTGTTTTCAGCTTTTGTTGTGCCTTCTTTTTGCTCCTAAGATCTCAATCGTCTTTCCTTCTGGGGCTCTTTTATCCCCTCTAACCTGAGTCACCCAAAATGGGGAAACATAACTCTTGTGTTCCCCCTAAATGTTTCCTGCATAAGGAAATCGTGTGAAACAGGCTACGGAAATGGAAGGAGGTTATTTCACAACTCAAAATGAACCTCAGCTTTAAAGTGGGAAGCTCTCAGCCTTTTCTACCTCTGGGACCTGCTTTCTGCAGTTTCTTCATCTCCTGTCCTTGGCTTCTACCTTGTCTTCCTTGGTTGCAGGTATCCTCTCTTCCCTCTCAGGCTGCCCAGGCACCTTCAAATGTTCTCATTTCATCACGCACCATGCTTTCATATGTGCTTTTCACCTGCTTTCTCCACTCCCTGACCAAATTTTCCCCAGGGAGGAATTTTGTCAAAAGCTTTTAACAATCTCCATAGTTTTCCAACCCTATATAAAGTTTAGTCCTTTACAAACGTCTTTGCACATCTATCACTCCATCTGTTTCTCACAACTTTTCAAGCTGATAGAGCAGGTGAGTTCTTGCCAGTTTGCCAATGAAAGGGTTGAGGTTGGGAGAGATGATGGGGCAGTCTCTGATCACCTCGCCTATGAGCAACCCAAGAAATAGACCAAGAGCTGATAAAGAACCTTTAACATCATTGTATTCAGCCTCCCATTGGGCATGGGGATCTTTTTTTACAATGTCCTGAAGCTTTAGGAATACCTGGATGGTATTTGTTTAATGAAAGAAAAGTAACCACGTCGTCTTAATGAGTGTCTTCAGCGTAGAATGGCCTTAGCACCTGGGCCTTCCCTAAATACTGCCTTTGTCACACTTACATGATGGGGACTGTAACTCATGCCTGCCCCTTCTATGGAATGATTTTGAAGAAGGACTCTCCTTTTCAGCCATCTTGGAGGGTCTTCCTTGGCAGTTCAGAGGGGTGCAGGCCGAGAGTGAGTCTCGATTCTGGATGATGTCCTGCCTGCCCTTCAATCCGACCAGCTTCAGGTTTGACAATGCATCCACCTGGCTTTCAGTTCAAGTTACATTTGCCCATTTGCCCCACCTCTCCCACCAGCATTGCTACTTGATTCTCTATCAAATTGGATATTGGATATCAGCATCTGGGTTCACCCTGGGGCTGGAGTTAGCCATAAGGCAAGATGGCTTTGCCTTCTCCGGGGTCAACTTGAGAAAGGGGTTAAGAATGTCTTGTGGAAGATACATTAATCTGGGACCCAGAGGCTGTGGGAGCTACATGGAGAAGCAAGGCAATGGTCAGGAGATCATGACAGTCTCCAGGGAAGGTAGAAGCCTTGCAGGCCAAACATGAAGAGTGAGAAATTCAGAAAAGCAGCTGCAGGTTGGCAGCCTGCTCAATGCATTGTGCCAGGTGAGAGATTATGCTTGCACCTCTCCACAGACGGGGGCTACAGTGAGCATCCTTTTAGTTTCAGGCCCAAACGGGTCAGGGGGTGGGCTAGAACAAGTTGAAAAAACTCACTGGGCTGGAGCCTTGGATTGGCCTGTGTGTCTCCCCTCCTCCCTGCTCTCCTAAGGCTCTAGTATTCTCCCAGATCACAACTTTTCGTCCCCACCCTGTTTTTGTGACAAATGATCAGAGTGGATCCTTCCTCACTAACCCCACCGTTGCTGTGGCCCCCACCTGGTAATAGAGAAGGATCAGACACTGTTCAGCCCAGTCATAGTCAACCAGTGAGCCCCTGACTCACTGGCTGACTTTACTTACTTACTTGTGCCTTTGAATTTTAGGAAAAGAAACTAGAAGAATAAACCCACTGTTTCTTTTCTATCTTGCCCTCATTCTGGCCTCATGTTTTCTTAAAAACAAAATTCTCAAGCTAGCTAGAGCATCTTTTCGGGGCTCCAAGGCCCTAGATCCTTTCCATGCCTCCTTTATCCATTTCCTCAGCATGTATGTTCCGGTCTGCTGTCTTGTAGGGCTGCATTCTCTCAGGCACATTCTATCTTTTTTTTCTTGCTTCATGTTTCTTGACCTAAGTTGGGTCATTTAACTTCAAGGAGAGCAGCCAAGTGTCAAATTTGGCCTTTCCCAAGTCTTGCTTACAGAAGGCCCAGCAATCCCCTGAAGTGATTGGCAACGCTGTCTTTGGGCCAAATGCAGACGGCAGCTGCAGATGGTGCTATGGAGAGATAGTGTGCAGAAGGCACCTCCTGCCAATCCCGGACGCCCGGGCCCGGCCAGGCCACCAGATTCCTGGCTCCTAGTCAGGATCCCAGCCTTCCCCCACGAAGGCCATGTGGGATTGCATCCAGATACCTTAGGAGACTGTCTGGCAACCTGTTCCCCCAGCAGGAGGTACCTCCCTTCCCTGGCCTTGGAGCCAGCCAGAACTTGAGGGAAGCGTGCCCGACAGGATTCAGGTCTAAGGGCTTGTCTGCATCTTCACAGCCTTCAGGAAAACCTCACTTCTCTTAAGCTTTTTGTTCATATGTCTCGTTTCTGACATTGTGGCTATGTCACCTTACTCTCTGAAACTCAGGCTTGCAAAATAACCATCTGGCATGTTTGTGGTTTGAAAATGTTCAGTCTTCATCACCCTTTCTTTCTGGTAACAACATCTCAAAGTTCCTTTGTCCACTCCTAGCTCAGTCCGTGTAGATCTGGTGAGGATCCTGATTCCAGGTAAGGAGAGCACAACTTAGGACTAGCCAGACAACACTTTATTCTCCAGCTACAGAGATTGGTTCAGGGATGAGCACATGACCCTGCCTAACCCATCAGTGTAATTCCATTGTCTTGACCCATGAGTATTGTTTCAGTGTTGAACACACGACTCAAATTATAATTAGAGTGAATTTTGCAACTGTGGAAGAGTGCTCAGTTTTTAGCTGGATTTGAACCTGGAAAGAAGTAGGACTAGAGCTATTGGCACATTTTACCACTACATGGTGTCTGAGAATAAAACCCATATGGTGACAGAGCCAAGAGAGAGTAACTAGGTCTTAAATGACATCATTTAAGTTCTGGGGTCAAACATTATCTGAAACTATTTCTACCCTTAGATTTTCTTTCCTGTTATATAAAATAAAGACTTATTTTTTTCATACTTAAGCAGTTTGATTTTGATTTTAAAGGTCCTAATATACCCTCTATTACACTCTCGATTGTTAACTTGATGTATCAAGCCTCATTTGAGGCTAGATAAGAAAATATTTCTTGTGACCCAGGACAAGATTCCGGCAGCTGAGCTTTGGCAAGAGAATACAATTGCTAGGTGCAAGGGTATGCAAAACTTCACTTTTAGTAGTTACTGTAAAAGAGTGCCTATTCAAATGTTTTGCCCATTTTTAAATTGGATTCTCTATATTTTGTAATTGATTCATAGGAGTTTTTTGTATATTCTGGTTATTAGTCCTTTATCAGATACATATTTTGCAAATTTCTTCTCTATAGTTTCCTTTTCACTGTTTTAATCATATCTTTTGATGAACATTAGTTCTTAATTTTAACAAAGTTCGGTTTATCAGTGTTTTCCTTTATGATTTTTCTTTATATATTCTGTTTAGGATATCTTTATGTATCTCAGCCGAAGCTATAGAAATATCCTCCTACATTACCTTCTAGAAACTTTATTATTTTACTTTTCACACTGAAGTCTATAATCTATCTGGAATTGATTTCTGCATATGGTGTGTTCTAGAGATGAAGTTCAATTTTTTTCCATAGGAGTAACCAATCGATCAGGCATCAGTTATTGAAAAGGCTATTCCTTCTTCACTGCATTTCAGGGGCACATATGATATTATATACATAAGTCTGATACTGGATTTTCTACTCTGTTCCATTGGCCTGTTTGTCTGTTCTTGCATCAGTTGCACACTGTTTTAATTGCTGTTCTTGTCTAAAAGTCTTGATCAGCCCTCCAGTTCTATTCTCTTTTCTTTAAAACTGTCTTCCTACTATTAACCTTTTGCTTTTCTTGATAAATTTTAAAGTAAGTTTGTCAATGTCCAGAAAAAAACTTGCTGGAAATTTTATTCAGGTTGCCTTGAATAGAGACATCAATGTGGAAAGAGTTGACATTTGTAAAATATTGCCCTGTCAACCTGTGAGCATACTATATCCCTCTATTTACCTGGGTCTTCTTTACTTTTTCTCAGTATATGTAGTTCATATAGGTTCATCTAGTTCTTGTGTAGAGGTCTTGTACAACTTTGGCTAAATTTCTTCCTACATAGTTGGTGAATTTGATGTTATTGTAAATAGTTTCATTTTAAAATTTCATTTTTGAATTATCTATGCCTACATAGAGGAACAGAACTTATTTTTATTGACTCTATATCCAAAATTATTCTTTACTTATTTACTTACGAGTTCTAATAATTTATTTGTATGTGCTTTGGGGTTTTCTATGCACAAAATACATCACCTGAAAATATGGTAAGTTTAATTTCTCCCTTTCTAATATTTATTTATTTTCTTAACTTATTAAATTAGTAAGGACCTCCAGTACAGTCCTGATATAAGTGGTTGGTGATAGACATCCTTAACCTAGATTATTGGCACAAAGTTGCTTATAGCGTTTACATAATCTTGATTTAATATACTGTTTACAACATTTTTGATGCCTGTAGACTCTGTAGTTACATTCCTTTTTTCATTTCTGATATTTGGCCTTCTATTTTTTTTTTTTTTGGTCATCTTGATAGGGATTTATTAGCAAATCATTTTAATTTGACTTTGTTGATGCTCTCCATTATATGCTGGCTTTTGACTTCATTAATTTCTGCTCTTCTTTTATTTTGTCTGCTATAGTTTCTGTGGATTCAATTGCTCTATTTACTAACTTGAACTAAGAAAAATAAGTTTCTTGAGATGGGTACTTAGATCATTGTTTTTCATTCTCATTTGCTAATATATGCATTTAAGGCTATAAATTTCCCTCTAAGCACCACTTCAGCTTCATCCCACAAAACTGATAGGTAATCTTTTGATTAAAACTCACTTCAAAATATATTCTAATATGTATTGTGATTTATTCTCTGATCCATTGATTATTTAGAAACATATTGCTTCATTTAAAAACATCTGGAGGATTTTTTGAGTTATTCTTTGTCTCTGATTTCTTGCTCAGATCCATTGTCAGACAACATACCTGTATGATTTCAATCCTTTGGTATTTGTTAATATTTTCTTTATGGCCCAATGTATAGTCAATTTTGGTAGATATTCACATATATTTAAAGGAATGTTTAATTTTCAGTTATTACATCCAGTGTTCTATATGTTATTGGCACTTATACTCTTTGGTGTTCTCTGAGATTCCTGGATCTGTGGTTTGGTGTCTGATATTAGTATGGGAAATTCTAAGTCATTATTGTTTCAAATATTTCTTCTGTCCCTTTCTCTCTTTCTTCTCCTTCTGGTATTCCCATCACATGTATATCATACCTTTTGTAGTTGTCCCACAGTTGTTGGATATTCTGGCTTTTTTTCCCCTCCAGTCTTTGTTCTCTTTCTTGAATTGTGGGGTTTTGGGGAGAAAGACCACAGAGGTAAAGTGCCATTCTTCTCACATCATGTCAAGGGTACATGTTATCAGCCTGAAATCATTGTTGATGACTTGGTTGAGGAAACATTTGTCAGATTTCTGCACTGTAAAAGTATTCCTTTTTTATTTTGTATTTTTTGGAAGAAAGTCACTAATGGCAGCCCACACGTAAGGAGTGGAGTTAATGCTCCATGCCTTTGAGCTTGGAGCATCTACGTGAATTCTTTGCAATTCTTATCCACAGTAGATTTGTCTATTCTCCCCTATTTATTTATCTATCTATTTATTTAATCATTGATTTTTAAAAAGATTTTATTTATGTATTCAAGAGAGAGAGAGCATCAGCAGGACCAGAAGGAGAAGGAGAGGCAGACTCCTCACTGAGCAGGAAGCCCAATGCGGGACTTGATTCCAGAACCCGGGGACATGACCTGAGCCGAAGTCAGATGCTTAACCAACTGAGCCACCCAGGCACCCTATTTAATCATCTATTCATGTTAGTATGAACTCTCAGATATTTTATACTCCATGTTATAATCCAATACTAATTATTTTTTGCTTAACTTGTTCTACTTTGGCTATTGGTTGCCCTTTCAGTAGTCTCTTGTGTCCCTATGTTCCTTTGCCATCATTTATGTGAGCTTGTTTTCTTTAGCACTTCCTTACTTTCTTGCCTACAAGATACTCCAGGTTCATCTTGAATATTCCCAACCACAGTCCCAAGAATCAGCCATTTCTCCAAGGATACATCGTTCCTTATATTGGTGAATTTTATCAGAAATCAAGATCTGGGTGCTAGCTGTGCTCATTGTTAATGGAGTTTTGCTTCTCTCAGCTGACAGAGCAAGAAAATATATGTATGCATATTAACCTGTGTCTATACACACACATCTATAAATATTTCTATGTATATCCATCTTAATCTGAATACCTTCAAGTTTTTCTCTTTTGGTTTTCAGTGTTTGACACCGAAGTGCCTAATTGTGGTTTTCTTTTCATGTAACCTATTTGAGATTCTTAAAGTTACCTGAATGTGTGGCTGGATGTCTTTCAATGGTTTTGGAAAATGTTTGGTCAGTATCTCTTCAAATATTACTTTTGTCCCCCTCTCTCTTTTCTTGGTGGCGGGGGGTGGGGGGGGAGACTCCAATTGCATAAATGGTTGATTTCTCTATCATGTTCTGTATGTCTCTAAAGGAATGTCTGCATTTTCTGTTCTTTTATCTCTTAACATATCTTCTCATTTATTAATTCTGTCTTTTGCATGATATAATATATTAACTTTGTCTATTCAATTTTTCTCTCAGTCATTTTATTTTAATTTTTTATAGAAAGATTCTAATTCTGTGGTGGAATTAACCAAATTTTCATCTGTTTTTTAAAATATATTAATCTTAGATATTGTAAAATCCTGGTCTGCTATCTACATTATCCTAAGCACCTCTGGGTCTGTGTCTAGGTTGGCTTATGCAGATAAAGTGTAGAGGTTTGGGCAAGTTATCTTCCTCTAGTGAGCATTTAATTTGCTCCTGATAGGCAGTTAGACTATGGCCATAGTATCTTGATCCAGTCGATGCTGATATATTTCCATTTTCTCCTAATTCCTGAATCTTAATTGAAATTCTAGCTCGCTTAACAAGACCCTTCCTCTTTACCAGGTACTAAGATCAGGTTTTCACCCCCCAGCACTATAACTCCATGGAAATCTCTGTTTAGTTTTTAGCTTTTTAGTTCCTGCTTGGCTTTTCAACATGGAACTTACATGTTGACAAATGACTCAACAGGAATTGTATACAAAATATCAAACTCAATGTATTAGTTGGTTACAGCTGCTGTAACGAAGAACCACAAACTGGGCTGCTTACCCAATGGAAATATATTGTCTCACAGCTCTGGAAGCTAGAAGTCTGAGATTAAGGTTCTGGCAGCGCCATGCTCCCCGTGAAGGTACTAGGGAAGGGTATGTTCTAGGACTCACTCTTAAATTTTGGTAGTTCCTCGGCTTGTGGAAGCATATGTCCAATCTTACATGGTTTACTGTATCTCTGTTTCTGTGTCCAAATTTCTCCTTTTCTATAAGTACACAATCATATTGGATTAAGGACACATCCCACTCCAGTATGACCTCATCTTAAAATTACATCTGCAAGACCCTATTTTCCAAATAAGGCCATGTTCTGAGAGACTGGGAGTTAGGACTTCCACATTCAAATTTGGGGGGAGATACAATTCAACTCATAACACTCAACACACAGCATTTCTATTTTCTTCTGTATCTTTGTCCCTTAAGTCCTGGTTTCCTTATCATTGTTTAATGGCTTCAAGCATTTTTTTGAAATTATATTTTTATAATTATTTTTAGCAAGAAAATTAATCTGATACAAGCTACCCCGGCATGACGGAAGGTGTAAGTCTGACTAATGCAATTTTTAACATGGTATGTTTTTCTTCATTTGAAAACTGAAGGAGAGTAATATGATGACCATATCAGGCATGGGATGCATAGTTACTGGCAAAGAGACAGCTGGGGGTTTCCTGGTTAGGGGAATTGCTATTAAGATAAGACAAGGGAATTCAGCAAGTAAATCTACACACAAATCCTGAGGTAGCCCACATGTTTTGGGAGTCCATGTAGGAGGAAATCATTCCGTGGTTTTGTCATCATTTTTCTGAGAATTGATTTAACCCCTGGTCAAACATCTCCTTAGGTGAATTGATAAGCTTCTTGCGATTAGCAGTAGACTGCCCATATTTACTGTACTTTAAAATTATTCTTTTCTTCCCTCCCCCTGCTGGAAGTATGGGGGAATTTTTCTCTGATATTTACTGCGAGAACTTGGTCCAGCAACTGGAGATAAAACCCACAAAAGTGTAAGGACACCCCTCCGACTTGGTCCCCCTGGAGTTTTTTAACTCACAGCTGTCCACACTGAGCTTCCAACAATTTGTCAATTACAATTCGGGTTTTCCTACCCCGGTACTGGTTCCCATGGTGGTTTCTGCGCGTGAATCTCTGCTTCAGAAAGCATTGACACCTTGGGCCACCTGTCTGTCTCTCCAATCTTGGAGGCAATCTTGGTTTGCTCTGTGTTCTCCCCTCTCTTACAGATTTAAGGAGAGTCATTGATTCTCAGTCTAGTCAGCTTTTATTTGTTGACAGAAGTCAATATATTATCTAGTTGTACTTGTTATTTATGCATTTTAAACCATCAGTATACCCTCTGATATTTTTCTTCTTTGTTTTTTGATTTGTTAATGAGTTATGTTAATATCTCTAGTTATGATTATGGGTTTATCTAGTCCCCCTTTTAGTTTAGTCCTTTTTTTTGTTGTTTGCTTTACATGTTTTGAAGGGACAGACATGTTCTTACCTCCTGGAGTTCATAGTCTAGTCGAAGAGGAAGATATTATTCAAATAATCTCAGAAATGTAAAAATGCAACTTGGATAAAAGGGAAGGAGGAGAGGAGCATATGTTCTGTGCTCATTAAAACCAGACCCCAAAGTTGTCTGTCAGTCTAGCCAGGGCTTCTTAAACCGCACCAGTAGGCAGAGCACCCAAACAGGCTTGGTACAGTGGTTCTCAATCCCAGCACCATATTGGAATTATATGGGTGCTTAAAAAAAAAAAGCCAAGAACACACCCCCAGTCTCACCAGTTAGACTCTTTGGGAATGGGACCTGGCCTGTGACATTTTTAAAAATAAATATCCCTGGGGATGTAAGGGACGGGCTGAACAGAGAACACTGCCTTGGGACTAGAGGGTCCCAGACACCTTAGCTTCATTGCTTGTCACCTCTTGGTTCAGCTGCCCTTCCAATTTCTGCCTGGTCTCCTGCTCTCAGTAATGAGGCTCTTGCTTTGTTCACTCACCTCAGTTCCAGCACCTGGGCTCCTGGCTCCTTTGCCCGCACACTGGCAACATGACTCTTTTCCAGCTGATCAGGACCAATGACCTCAGCGTCCACGTAGCTATGGCCAACGTCCACATCCCTCAGCTGGGGCCTGAGCTGCTGAGGTAACTTCTTAATTTGTACCTAGAATGACCTAAAGAGAGAGAGCAATAGGAGGGGGCCAAGATGTGCAAAGTGGGGTCAAGGACTTCTCGGGGGAGGGGCACAGATACTCCCTGAACCTCTGCTTGTAGTCTTCTCTGTGCGACCAGGTGGTGGCTGCCGCAGGACACAAGCCCAGGGTTACAGTGGCCCTGAGCTTCTAGGAACCTCCCAAGACAGTGCTCAGGGCTACAAGGACCCTGTGACTGACCAAAGCATTAGCCCTCAATTTTCTGGTGAGTGTCCCCCACTTCTAGGACAAACATGACCCCTCCCACTGCCCCTCTCACAAGAACCTCACTCCCTGGCCAAGTCCATGTCCCTGTGCAGTGGGGAGCACTCATGTGCCCCAGAGCCCACTCATTCCCCTTCTTATGTCATAGCTACTGTGTCTGAGTTCCTGCCTAAGATTGCTCTGTGAGTTCGAAGCTTGTTATAATCCCCACCAAAAACTGTAGGAATTTCCTTTTCCAGATTGAGGGACGATTCGTATGCTTTGATAATAAACTGGACAAGACAGGGCACCCACTTCCATGAGAAAAACTCAGTTCCTCCTCCTCAGTTTACCCTCTTGGGACTTGGGGGTTTGCCCCTGAATTCCAGTGTCAGCTGCCAGGTCCTACAATGACATCGCTGCTTGCCCAGATCCAAACTCCTCCCTGCTACTGGGCTTCCCTTATTGGCCAGGACCCCGGCCCGGCCTGACTCCTGCCCTGTGCCCGCTGCTCTGCCCTGTGTCTCCTCTCCTCTGTCTCTTCTGTTGGGCTCGTGTGGGCTTCTCTGGGGCTCTTGGGTGCTTTTGCCTTCTGAGCACCAGATGGTGGATGCTATCGTTCAGCAGAGGGACAGATTCCTGATGCCTGATCTGGGTAGAAAGTTGAAAATGCAGAGAAGAGGGAGTGAGGCCTCTGTGGTGGGCGATGGAGGGGTTCTCCTCCCACCACATGCATAATGTGGAAGGTCATGTTGCCACAGTAAAAGAAGATAGGATTGCAGGAGGCTCACATTTTGTAGGGAAGATGGGAGGGCCTCTTGCAGGCTGACCTGATACCTTCCAGCTCCCCTAAAGGCTCATTCAAGAGGGCTAAAGTGTAGTTATAAAAATCTGTGTCTGAAATTTCTAAGAAAAACATCTATTTAGAACAATGGCTTGTCCAACTACTGAAATCCAAAAGGACTTTTTTTCCCCTGTGGGTGTTTATAAAAAGGAGGCAGCTAGTGGGTCAGGAAGTAGATTCAAGAGCTGGAATGCCTGGATTCAAATACCAGCTCCTCTACTTCAGAGCTGTGTGACTTTGGGCAATTTGCATAACTTCTCTGTGCCTTCGTGTCTTTATCTACAAAATGTAAGTAATTGTCAAATCTACCCTGTAGGGCTTTAATGAAACTTATATGAGTTACTATTTGCAAATCTTTTAGAATAGTACCTGGCACATAGTGTCATACAAGAATTTGTTAAACAAAATTTTAAGTATCCTCTTGAATGGTAGCAGTGTCCTTAACAACATCCCAGCATGTACAATTGCAATAAGTTTCAATTAACTTCAGGAAGACACGATACGCTTCACTTAGCTGGTTTGCGTGTGTGAATGAGTGTGCACGGTGCGTGCATGCACACATTTTGATGATATCTCTTTATTCAGATTCATGGCTTATAGCCAAAGTTCAGGGAATAAAAACAATCGTTCATAGAGCCAGCTCTCTGGTGATTTTGAATAGGTGATTTGACTCAGGTACAAATGAAAGACATCTAGAGTAATCGATTTCAAACTAAGCTCTCTGGCATCTCCTCAGACTCTCCTGGGAGTTGGGGTATGGTGGGGGAGAAAATAAAGGTGTAGACGAGCTTCTTATTCCTTCAACCACTTCAATTGGAAGAGCTTTGTATCCACCCCTTTTATCCTTGAACAAACATTTCCATGGTTAAGAAACACTTAAATACACCTGATCCAGAGAAAGATTTGAGTCTGTGCGCCCCTCAGACAATTATCTATAGGCCCTATTGCTCATCGCCAAGCTCTTGATGAGTTTGGGATGAAAGTGAGTTCAAGGTTGCTTCCCGCAGCAAGAACCCGGGGCGAACATTTTCCTGAGAAAGTGACAGGCCACACACCTTCACGAGCAACCAGGTAGCTCAGGTGAAAGCTCCCTTACGAAAATTACAAAGCTTCACCAGTAACTGTGGTCAAAAGCAAAGACACACCCCTCTCCACATGAGGGCTGAAGGAAAACCAATGGGTTGGGCCAGCACAGTTCTCCAAGGGTGTTTGGAAAGGACTACAACACACCAGCCTTACGCTTGGATGAAGCTGCCATGTTCCTGCCTCAGGGAGTCCCAGCGTGTCTAACCTAGAAAATGCTCACTGTGGACATTACCATACACCCACCCTGGCCCTCTGGAAACCACAATGAAACACTCATCGTACATCCGATTTGGGGCAATGTTGCCCCATTCTAGGACTATAAAATGATAATAGCCATTCAGGAAAAGGGATACACTAATACATTAAACATACACATCAGCTAAAAAATATGCTTCAATTTTTCATATATTTACACTTTTAAAATTGCACCTTAAAATCAAAGAAATAGGGGATTTGCAAACTTACACCCCCAGCTATTATATCAAAATATTAGGCATAACCAGTTTAGTGTTGCACAAGACTCGTTGAATATGATGGTTCGAGTTTTGAAATAAGTAGCCTTTAACCAGTGGACAATAATGATCGGGTTGAAGTCCCATCAGGAACAATAACGTAAAATCAAATAATCATTGTAGAGAATAGTATTTATCTTTCCAGATTGGTTGGTAAGTACCAAGTTGCAGAAGTCAGTTACAATCATTGAGATCATTGTTAAAATAAAGTGCATCATGATTCTGCAAGATAATGATAATTTGTTTTTTCTTTTATTTCTAGTCTCTCTTCCTTTCATTTTTTAAATTCTGTTTCATTGGGTAAAATTTCCACAACAATTTTAATAATAGTGCCTAATGGAGGTCATCTTCATCTTTCCTTAATTTTGATAGAAATATCTCTAGTGACTAATTATTAGATGTAACCCTGGTTGTTGGCCTTAACAAAATTTTATTTAGCATTTTGCAGAAATATCTCTAGTTTACGAAAACATTTGGAAAGTAGAAACAGAAGCAGAGTTTAATCCGATGGCTTTTTTGGTATGTATAGAGAGGATACTACAATTTTTTTTTTTAATTTAACGTATTAGCACTGTGTGATATTAACAATCTGAATATTAAATCACACCAAGACTTTAGCTTTTGCAAAAGGGCTTGGGGTGGATCAAAACATAGCACTGTTCTGTAAAGTGAATCATTTGCTTTGTGAATTACCTACGACAAGCTTCTACACCCAGAATGCCAGTCTCTATGAGTCAGCGTGTGGCTGGTGTCTCGGGGACCAGAGACTAATTATAATAGCTCCCGCCTAGGCAGGGGCACTATTAGGAGGTCAGACCTGCCAGAAGAAATCAATTATAGGAGATGAACCTCCTTTGGAGGTGCCTTGTGTACCGCCCCCTCTGGGGTCCAGGGCCTTGTTTCCTGGTGCAAAGATCATGAATGCCAGAGCCTATCATTTGTACGCCACTTGGCACTGACCGTCCGCCCGTCACAGGAGTCTTCGCCAGTCTGGTCTGCACAGAATTAGCGATGAGACGTGGGAAGGAAGTGCAGCTAAGGACTCCTCTTTATGGAGCCACTGACTTCAGCCAGGAGGGACTTCAGCCAGCAAATCCAATAATCCTCTGGAAGGAAACAGGCACATGTGCACATACATTCGTCCTCGCACACTTACACCCCTCCCCTCATGTTAGGGGATTTGTTGAGCGTAGCGGTGGCTTAACATGGGCTGGTTACATGAATGAGGGAATGAGCAAGCGAACTCAGTCATCCAAGTACGTCCTCATACTCATCACATATGATGTCCGCTCACAGATACGCAGGCAAATGGGGGAGCCCCCTCCCCACAGCTCTCCACACACGTGTCAACTGCTGTCCCTGTTCCCTCCAAGCTGCGACACACACCCTCTGGAAGTCTCTTCAACAGTCAGGATGCTTTCAACCTCAAGGGTCAAAAATCTCAATCCGCATAGCCTCAACTACAGATGGGTTTAACACTGCGCATAACGGGAAGTTGAGAAATAGTTCCGGGACCGATTGATCTGGAGGCTGTCCCCAAGGACTGAACTTCATCCTGTGCCTCTGACCATTTCTAGGAATACCCTGAGCCTGGTTCCCCTCGCGGGGGCAACAGGGCTCCCAGGGCTACATGATTCCTAGTTCCTATCCAGGAAAAGAAAGCAAGAGGCTTCCCTAGACTTTTTTCTAAGAGCAAAGAAGAACGTTCCAAAAGTCAATGGTAAATTTCTTCCTGCAGATCAAAGATTGCTAATTAGGGCAGGACCCTTTGCTGAATCCAGCAAGTCTACCTCCCGAGGCAGGGGTCACCAGTGATGACACTGACTCTGGCAAGTCGAGCACCTGACTCACAGCAGCTTGAAAGCGATGTGTGCTGCGTAAGTTGGGTTCCCAGTACTAGCCTTATGCCCGGAATAGGGGGCAGGGTGGAGATCTGCGGGCACCGTCCTGTCTGGCTCTTTCTCCATCACACCACCGAGGCCGCTGCCTCTCAGAAACACAGGGAAGGCGGCAGCATCAGCTGGTCCGACCAGACTTCATTATTTCTTTCACTCCTGGGACCTGTGCTTGGAGGCGGCTGAAGTGAGATCAGAGTCCCACACTCGCAGTAAGTGAGAAGTTCAAAGTGAGACGTTCGTTCTTCCTTCCTCCGCTCCCTTCCTCTGGCTCGAGGGAAAAGGAATGAAAACCATCGCTTTGGTACTGATTTATATGAGTCCCTGGCTATTGCCCCAACCAAAAAGCCAGGGTGGGTCTTGTGCCAGAAGGGCTGATGAGTGTGTGAGTGTGTGCTTGTGTGAGTCTGTGTGCGTGCATGTGTGTGTTTGGGTATGAGTCCACGTGACTGCGTGTGTGTGTGTGCGCGCGCACGCGTGCGGTTGTGTATATAGGTGAGCGTGCGTGTTTATGTGTCTGTGTGAGTGTGTCTGTGCATATGCATTGCGTAATTAAACCCTTGGCTAACTGGCATAGAGCACAGGATACGGAGGCTCTGAAGAGAGAAGATCTTCTGGGTGATAGACAATCTTAAGTGGTAGGGCTGTAGCTTTTTCATTTGTTTCTGCCAGTTTTATTGAAATATAGTTCACATGCCATGTAATTCATCCATTTAAAGTGTAAAATCCAATGGTTTCTAGCACATTCACAGAGTTGTGTATCCCATCACGTCACTAAAATATTTTCATTACCCCAAAAAGAAACCCCACACCTCTTAGCCATCACTCCCCAGTCCCTCTCTCCCTCTCAGCTCTAGGCAACTATTAATCTATAGATTTGTTCATCCCGGACATTTGATATAAAGGGAGTCATACAATAGGTAGTCCTTTATGCCGGGTTTCTTTCACTTAACGTATTTTCAAGGTTTCACCCATGTCGTAGCATGAAACAGTACTTCATCCCTTTGTATGGATTAATAATAATCTATTTATGGATACACTACAATGCTATCTATCCTTTAGTGAGCTGATACACATTTGGGATGTTTTCACTTTTTGTCTGCATTATGAATAACGCTGCTATGAACTTTCATGGACAAGTTTTTGTGTGGACATATACTTTCCTTTCTCTTACGTATATGCTTAAGGGAGAATTGTTGAATCACATGGTAACTATGTTTAACCATTTGAGGAGATGCCAGCCTATTTGCCAAAGCAGTTGCACCATCTAATATTCAGCGATGTATGCAGTGTATGAGGGTTCCAGGCTCTCCACATCCTTGTCATACTTGGTATTATCTATCTTTGGTGATAGCCATCTTAAACGAGTATCTCTTTGTGGTTTTGATTTGCATTTTCCTGATAGCTAACCATGCATATCTTTTCACGTGCCATTTGCATATCTTCCTTGGAGAAATATCTATTCAGATCCTTTGCCCATTTTTATTGGTATATTTATCTTTTAATTATTGAATTATAATAGTTCTTTATATATTCTATATATAAGCCTTTTACCAGATATATGAATGAACAATTTTTTCTCCGTTCTGCAAGTTGTCTTTTCTCTTTATTTAAGGTGTCATTTTAAACACAGAAGCTTGTCATTTTTATATGTCCAGTTAATGTTTTTGTTGCTGTCACTCGTGTTTTTACCTAATCCAAGGTCATGAAGGTCATGAAAATGTAAGCCTATGCTCTTATCAGAACTGTATAGTTTTAGCTCTTTCATTTAGATCTCTGATTCATTTCGAGTTGGTTTTTGTATGTGGTCTAAGGTTGCACTCCAGTTTCATTCCTTTGCATGTGAATGTGCTAATGTCCTACTATCATTTGTTGAAAAGACTGTTCTTTCCCAATTAAACTGTCCTGACACCTTTGAAAATCAATTCTAAGTGTAAAGGTTTATTTGTATCTCAATTCTATTGCACAGTCTATATGCCTAATTTCAGGTTAGTACCACTCTGTCTTGATTACTGTAGCTTTGTAGTATGTTTTAAATTTGGGAAGTGTGAGTCCTTTGACTCTTTTCTTCTTTTTCATTATTGCTTTGGCTCTTCTGGGTCCCTTGAATTTCTATATGAATTTTAGGTTTAGCTTGTTAATTCATGTAAAGGAGTCAGCTTAAATTTTGATAGAGATTGCCTTGACTCTATAGATCAGCTGGAGGATTACTGTCATTTCAACCATACTGAGTCTTCTGATTCATGAACATGGGATGTCTTTCCATTTACTTACATTTTCTATAATTTCTCTCATCAATGTTTTGGAGTTTCCAGAGTACAAGTTTTGTACTCCTTTTCTTAAATGTATTCCTAAGTATTTTATTCTTTTTTATGGTATTACAAATGGCATTGTTTTCTTAATTTTATTTTTTGTTTCCTTATTGCTCCTGTAGCGAAAAACAATTCCATTTTGAATATCGATCCTCTATCCTGAAACTTGCTGAATTTGTTCATTAGGTCCAACAGATTTTGAGAGGTCTTGTCTTTTTTGTTTCTTTTTGTTCTTTAAAATAGTTCACCTCCTTCAAGGAAAAGAGCAAATTTAATTTTTTTTAAGATTTTTTATTCATTATAGACAGCGAGAGAGGGAACACAAGCAGGGGGAGTGGGAGAGGAAGAAGCAGGCTCCTAGCAGAGAAGCCTGATGTGGGGCTCGATCCCAGAACGCTGGGATCATGCCCTGAGCTGAAGGCAGATGCCTAACGACTGCGCCACCCAGGCGCCCCACAAATTTAATTTTTAAGAACCACAACAATTCTTACATATGGTGCAACTATTCTGTTCTATTTCTTGATATTCCTCAAATTTTCTAAGTCAATATTCTTTGGATTTAAACATGGGGAAATTAATCTACAGAGAAGCTGAGTAACTTCCATAAGGTCACAAGGTAGAGCAAATATTCTCTTTTTACTGTAAGACATGCGGAAAATGAAGATTCACTCCCTTTCATTATACCACTTCAGTTCCTAGGCTTGTGTGAGCATACACACACACACACACACACACACACACACACTTGGGCTTCATTGCTTTATCAGACCTCTGCTACTGGAGTTCATTTTTTTTTGTCTAAAGGTTTTCTCTGGTTAGCTTTCTAGAAGTCAATACTGATGCACTTGTTAATTATGCTGTCAAATGATGTATATGACTTTAGGGTAAATCTTAGTCCTTCTTATCACCACTTACAGATGAAGAAAATGAAAAAGGAGGAGGTGATTTGCCCAAGGTTACACAGAAAACAGTGTCAGAATAGTTGTTTTGGTCCTTTCAACCTTCTTTTGGTTTGTACTAAAATCCTTAGCCTTTTTTTTTCTTTTTCTGGGTCTATAAACTCTCCCTCACATCCTCTAGAGCTAAAATTGTATAGCCAAGCAGTTGAGTCCCACAGACAAGGCTGAGAAGGACTAACAGCCATCTGTTGGGGAGGTAAGACTGCATTCATCTATTCACTCATTCAACAAAAATTATTGAATGCCTATATGCTGTTATACAATGGGTCATGTGCTAGGGGTACAGAGATAGAAAAATAACCTTTGCATTCTACAAACTTACAGCTAATGGGGGATGCAGACAAGCCAACAATTTCTATAATGTATGAAAAGCTCTGGAAACTATGGAAAAATGTCAGTCATTCATCCAGCATAGAAGGTCAGAGAATGATTCTTGGAGGAGAATATATCCAAGCCAAGGACAAAAATATAAAACAGAGCAAAAAGAAGTATAAGTAGGAGTGAGAAAGGAGAAATAGGGTCAGAGTCGCAGCAGGTCAACAGAGTTTGAGAAAACTTGCCACCTTGAGGAACTTTAAGCCATTCCATATGGCAAGAGTAGAAGCGTAAAGGGCAATGTATGGCTAAGGGCGTGCATGCGCATTCAGTGCTTAGATTGCCTGGCACACATTCCAGGCTCCATATATCAGTATTCAGTGAATGAATGGGTAATGAAGGTGTAGCTGGAGAAGGCAGGAGTCAGATCAGGAAGGATCTTGTATAATTGTACAACAAGTTTGAATATTATTTTGAAAATAATTAAGCCATAAAGGATTTTCATCTGGAAAGTGCTATAGTCAGAGGCACCCATAGGAGATGTGGAAAGTGGATCGGAGATGGAAAACTCGGAGATGTGACGAGGTTGTTATAGAAATGCTGTAGGTGAGAAGTAAGGAATGCGAAGGAAGGAGCAGAGTGGAGAAGAGGTGGCAGTTGAGGAGAGTAAGGGGGTATTTGGCAGTTGGTGTCTGGGTTGAGAAGGTGGGCAGAGGAAGTGGAATAAGTGGAAAGCTCCCAGGCTTCTCCATCTATTTTGATTTTCATCATGAGAGGAGAGATGGAGAGAACGAGAAGCTGAGGCAACAGGGAGAGAGGAAGCAGAGGTGACCACTGGGTTGAAAGATGCCGGCCGTCCTTTCTTCTTTCTTTCCCTTCCATGTCACTTCTCCAGAGAAAGGGCTGGAAAAGACGTGATGGTGGACAACTCACAAATCCTTTATAGGCCTCCAACTCCCATTTTTAAATGAAGGGGCTGGATGATCACTGACATTTCTTCCAACTTGGAAATTCTCTGTTCCATGATGTATCTTTTTCAAGACCCACCCAGTCTGTGTGGATTTCCTGAGCAGAGGGAATTATTAGGAGATCTTGGTAAGCGAAGATAAGTTGAGATTTGAGAACAGCTGACTGGAATTCAGGAAACTTGGTTCAGCCTAACTACCTGGGGGACCACGGGTAGTCAACCCACATCTCCAGGTTCTGAACTCACCCAAAATAAAGATGAAGGATGGTGGATGGCGTGATGGCAATGGAGTCTCTCCACACCAGCTGTGTCTCACTCCCTAGAGTGGCTTAGAAAAGGGCTCTTCCTTCGCCCTCCAGACCCTTTCTTTCTTGCTCCATTCCTAATCTAAACATTATAGACTCTTCTCTTTGGCCTGAGTAATTTCCTAGTGTTCACTCTACTTCCTGAGGACGGCTCATCTTTGACATTCGACTTAAGCTGTTCAGGAAATTCAAGTGTCATTCACTTTGGATTAGAGAGACAATTTACTTATCATGATTCATCTGCTTCTGCTGTGGGTACCAAGGTCAGTATCTGATAGCCCAGTTATTTGAAGTCTGCCCCTGGCTTGCCATCAGACACAATGTATAATATTTATATCAGTGATCAATGGACTCTTCCTATTGGATAAATGCATATGAACAGTGCTTCCCAAATGTAAAGGGTAATAATAATCCTTTTCGTGATAATGAATGCTATTGACTTAGACTCTGAAATTGTCAATAGCCTGTCCATATAACTTGAGATTTTACTTAAAGATGAAAATCAAATACAGGCAATGAAACACATCAAAAACAAACAAAAAGCAGAACCAGATCTATAAATACGGAGAGCAAACTGATGGTTCCCAGAGGGGAGGGGGGGTGGTCAAAATGGATGAAGGGGAGTGGGAGATACAGGTGTCCAGTTATGCAAAGAATGAACCACAAGAATAAAGGGCACGCATAGGGAATATAGTCAGTGGGATTGTAATAGCATCACATAGTGACAGAGGGCAGCTACACTTGTGGCGAGCACAGAATCGGGTATGGGGATGTTGACTCACCATGTTCTACATCCAAAGCTAATGTAACATTGTGTGTCAGCTATACTCAAATAAAAAAAAATTTAAATCAAATACAGGCATTTGATGGGCTATGCATAATGGAAATCTTAGGTCAAACCACTGTGTATCTTGATCAAGAAGAGAATACTGCTTTGTAATTTCTTCTGGGTTTATGCAGCTATTCTTGACTTTGTAAAACACATTTTTTTATCTAGAAATTCTTTTTTATATTTGGAACAAATGATAAACTCTTAGTGGATTTAAAATTTTGTTCAGTATTTGCTTTTCACCTTTTCTCAGCCTGGGAGTGCTTCCAGAGAGACGTCTGACCAGAAAAATGGGGAAAATCTGAAGGAGGGAGACCCTAAACCACTTTTTCAAATCATCTAAGACAGAGGCTGAGGAGGTGGCTTAATAAAAAGGCAAAGACTTCACTAAGCTGGGTCTCCACTTATTCGATAAAGTTAACAGAAGATGAACTTGGGCAGCTGGGAATATTTAATTGCTGCAGGCAGAGTTCCAAATGCTTTTCTTTAAAAAAAAAAAAAAAGCATTATTGGGAGACTGAGCTGTTTTTTTTTTAACTTCCTCTTTTAGATATACAAGCAGATGATTTTAACAAACAAACAAACAAACAAAAAAAGACAAAACTGTTCACAGTGCAGTGTTGCTTAGGAGTGAATATTCACCATCTTCCCTTCTGAGTCCCAGTCCAGCTCTCATCCTAGCTTTGCCTACTGTGCACCTTTGCACCTCTCAGTGAGCCTTCTGGACTCTTCTTTCTTTTTCTGTGTGCCCCCTATGCCCCTATGGGGCTTTACATACGCTCATTAAGCCAGTGACGGGAAACAAAATGTTAGGTCCTTTCCACCTCTTTCTTTCCCCCCAAGTAGCAAAAAAGATTGGGATACACAACCCAATATGTAGGTTTGAATCTCAGGTTACCACTTTTTATTGTTGTGCAAGTTACACAATACGTGTCTGAGCCTCAGTTTCCCCGGGAATATGTAGGTAGCTGTGCTCCAAGCTTGAGTCTAATCCATTCTCACTAGGAGTCAAAATGATTAGGACGTGTCTGGAAGGGCCCAGTAATTGAAGGGGATCCCCCAGACAAAACTCTGGATGGTAGCTTGGCAGATAACACAGAAGGTACATTTCTCTCTCTTCCTTATTTATATGCTCACTTAATCTGGAAAATGGTAGCTATGCCAATCAAATGTTGGGCAGAGAGATAAGAACTCTATATGGGCTGTAGAAACTTAACGAACCAGCACGTTTTTTTTCCAGTTAGCTATAGAAAACATTTATTGGCTGCCTAACCGACATTGAATCCTTCCAACTGGTGTCCTATTTGTTTCCAGGATGCATGTTTATCTATGTAGCCATGTGGTTCAGGGAAAGTAGACCCCACCCTCTGGGTGTGAATGCTGATTGGTCTAAAATAGTCTTTAGAACATCCCATTCCTTGCCACTGATTGGTTTGAGCATGAGGAAGAGAGATAATTCAGGCCAATGTGTCATGGGGAGATGACATCTACTGGGACCAAAAAAGTGTAATGGTGATAGAACAGACAGATGCAAAGAACTTAGGTCCACGAGTGATTACTGTGCTGCTGAATGAACTAATCTAATGGGATAATAAATGTTCATCATCGTTTAAACCCTGGATTTAGAGGTTTTAGTTGTGTGCAGCTGAAAGTACTCTAGCTGGCACAGTTGGCTGCTGCCTTGTCACATGGAGAAGGGGTATAAGTTCCTAAGTAATCTCGGCTCCTGGACAGTGGTTGCTGAGGTGTCAAGAAAGTTGGTGATGTTAAAGTAAGTGGTCCAGGTGTGACTACTGCAGAGGTCTACTATGAGTTTCTTGAGATGAAATTGGAATACAAGCCACCACATTGCTGCCATGGGGTGAGTTATAGTTTGAGATAATGTTTTATCTCCTCGTAGGATCCGGAATCAGATTTTCTTGGTGTGAGTCAGTACTCCAACCATTTCCTTACGCAAGTGGTTTAAGTTTTCTCATTAGTAAAATAACAGAAAAATAATAATATCACATACAATGACTTTGTGGATTGAAATAAAGCATATAAAGGTAATAGCATAGTGCCCAGCATATAAAAATGCCCAGTATTTGTTAGTGATCATCATCATCATCATCATCACCATCGTCATCATCATCACCATCATCATCACCATCATCACCATCACCATCACCATCATCATCATCATCCTCACCATCATCCTCACCATCATCATCACCATCATCATCATCATCACCATCATCATCACCATCATCATCACCATCACCATCATCACCATCACCATCACCATCATCACCATCACCATCATCATCATCATCATCATCACCATCATCATCATCACCATCATCATCACCATCATCATCACCATCACCATCATCACCATCACCATCACCATCATCACCATCACCATCACCATCATCATCATCATCATCACCATCATCATCCCCATCATGATCACCATCATCCTAAGGTTGCAATTAAATGATATCCACAAAGAGTCAATGCCAGTTAACAACTTCTTGAAATATGGTCAATCAATGATTCTATTTCTATAGATAATGATTTGTCTCCTGCAAAAATAATCACATAATAATAATAGCTATACTTTATTAAAAGCTCACTATATACTGGATAGTGTCAAAGCATTGTATGTGCATTATCTCATTAAAACCTCGTAATAACTCTGTGAAGTAGTTATCATGATTATTATTACATATATTTGAAAGAAGAAGAAACTGAGACACAGAGGTGAAGTAACAGTCCCAAATTCTTATGTCTCGTAAGTGGCAGAGTCAGCTTTGAACCCAGGCAGTCAGACTTCAGGAGGCATACTCGAAAGACACTATGCTTGCTGCCTCAGGGTCACGAGACACTTACTGAGTGCTTACCATAAGCCACTGGTTAAAGGCCCTACAAGTATGAACCCAATTAATCACAACAATCATTGTGACATAGGTGATAGGAACCATGAAGTGTCTGAGTGAGACTTAACCCTGCTTTCAAGCTAATAAGTTAGCCTGCCACCATTTATTGGATGCTGGCAGAAGATTCCTGGCTTAAAGACAAAGAACAATGTTACTCACAGCAACAGAAGTAGCCAGAATATCAGCATTTTTGTGACAATTCCCCCAGAGTGCTGCAAAGAGGGCCAGATGGCACCTGTACCCACAGTGGGTTGAGTTGCAGGAGATGAACCCTGAGCTTAGGGGACCTGAATCTTTTATAATAGACAGTAAACAAACCTACCCTACACTCTGGAGGGAAACGTGATCTCTATCTTCCAAGGCTATATAAACATCCTTGAAAAAATAGTCCAAAACAAAAAGCAATCAGTGCATTGCTCACAAGATGTGCAGAAACTCAAGCCCCACAGACAGCTATCTCAACAACAGGTACTGTTATTAACCTTATTTTACAAATGAAGAGATTAAGGCCCAAGATTATACAACTTGTTCAAGGTCACACGACCAGGTTTAAACTTCCAGTCTGCCTCTTCTTTGCTATGTGACCTTGCTTAATCTACCTAACCTGCCTATTCCACCTCCTTACCATCTTCACTAGAGTCCCTTCCTCCCTCTTCCCACTCTATCTCCGTATCAACCCATGGGACTTCTCCCCTGGATCATTCATTGTACCAGCTTCTAACTCCTTAATTTTGCTATTCTTCAATCTTACCTACAGATTTCAGCCAGGCTTTCCATTCTAAAATGCAAATGTGATCATATGATTCCCCATCCTTGGAATCTTTTAATGACTTTCCCTGGCGTACGGTGCTTAAAATGTCACATGTGATCCTCACTCACTTGGCTACCTTTTTTATGGTCCCTCCTGCTGGAACTAATTGCAGTTCATACTCTCTCAAGCTGCCACACACTTGTGCTTCCCTCTGCTTCCCTTTTCCTCCATTGCACCTGGAAACTGGGGTCACAGTTTTTAGAATTTTACATGTCGCATCTCCTCAGTGAAGCTCTGTTGGACCAGTCTCTCTCATCTGTCTGATGAGTACTCCCTCTTCCTTTTCTCTCCTCCTCTTGACTCTCACCTCTTTATCTCTTTTGCTCCTTTCTCCATTCTTCTGTCTTATCACATCAGATCCCATAGCTTTAGCCACCTATGTCCTGCCAATGGCAAAGACCCAATAATATCCAGAACCATATATGCATTTTACTGTGGTTTCTAGAGTCACCGTCCCCCATTTTTGAAGTCTGACTTGGCCTTTCTGAAAACTGAGTGATGGTTTGACCCCTTCAGAAAGTGCAGGGACCAGTGGGTGCTGGAGGTAGGGCTAGAAGTGGGGATTGGCTGGCATGGGCATACGGGAAACTTTTAGGTTGACAGACATGGTTGCTATATTGATTATGGCAATTGCAGTGCTGGGAACAGTTCAGGTCAATGAGATATTAGCTGAAGTTTTGGGTGGAACTTCTGGGGCCAATCTCCTTAAATAGAGAGCAGACTCAGCTGGCACGTGTCCAGCTACCTCTTATCTTCTCTACTTCTGCCTGGATCTTGGAAGCAATAGTGAAGGTCGAGCAGCTATCTTATCTAGGGCAGATGGGAACGATGACAGAGCAGAAAGCAGGAGAAGTCTGGGTCCCTGATGGCTTCATGGAGCCTTTATAGCATCCTTGCCTGACCTCCCTCCAGGTATCTCATCTGTGCTTCAATCATCTAAGCCATTGTTTTCCAGATTGCAGTCACTAATAGCCGGTTCCTAACTGACATATCTTTGAAGCTGTGTGTCTATACCGGGAAAATCCAGACGATCGGTGAGTAATACATTCAACCAGTGTAGGTCACCCGATTGATTGGAGATTTTGACTCAGCAGTGAAAGTCATTTGCTAACCTCGCTCCTTCCACAGCAGAATTTTACTTCCCAAACATCCAGGTATTTGCTTTAAGTTTTCTTTTTCCTCTGTTGGTGTGTCTGCGTCATTCTTGGTCTCAGGCTCGCTGCTCAGATGGAAATCACGCAGCGGTTCTACGGGGCAGAAGAGATTCTAATGTAATCAGCTCAGGCCAGCCCTGGAGAATTACTTTGTTCTTTGTTTTTATATAAAAATCTGCCAACCGGAACCAAAATAAATCAATAGTGGCTAAACATGGAGGTTCCTCTTTTCAAATTTCTTTGGACCCCTCAAGAAATCTGAAAACGAGAATTAAAGAGATTGCATTAGGAGTCCTCATGGAGGCTGAGAGGGGATCAGGGCTGCCTTCGGCATAAAAGCAGAGAAAAGCATGTGTTCTTCATTAAGTCCAGCTCTGGCTGCTTCAGTAAGTTCACCTCAAGGCCCCGGCTCAGTCCCACGCATGGCAACACAGAGGTCTTGGGTCCAGCCAGGTTCGGCGCAGCCCACTTTTGTTCCTGGCCAAAAGACCCACAACTCACACACACTTGAGATGGGGTTATTCTGTGGAAAGACAATTCCAAGTTTCTTCTTCCACTAGCAAAGAGCCCCAGGGTTTAAGCTTTCTCTGAAGATTCTGGAAGCAGAGTCTCCTCATCTCTCGCTCCTTCCCGGTGCTACTCTGGTCCGTTTCTCCTGCTGGGCTGAGCCCCGTCTCCACGCCAGCCACTTCACTAAGGCCAAGAACACTGAGATGGAGGACATGTGTCGCACCCTCACAGAGTCCTGGGCTGGCGGCGAGCTCCCAGAAGCCGACCCCCCACCCATGTAGGCAGCTTCTCGAGAATTACATTGGCAGGGATTTATTGGGGAGAGGCTGATGCCATCCATCTAGGGGAAATGGAGGCTGGAAGCGTTTTGATTTCATTCTGCAGGAGAGTCTGGTGAAGAGGCATATTTGGGAACCATGTTCCTAGCGCACGCAGAATTCTCTGGTCTGGCCAGATCGCTCCATTCACTGCTCCCTGAAGCCCTATTTGTGTTCACCTTTGCTCAGGCCCTCCTCTTGCTCCATCCCTATTGAAATCCAACTATCACTTCAGTCCCTAGAGCTGAATTTGGTCCTAACTATCTTCCTGAAGCCATCGGTGGCAACCCTGATTTGCAATGATTCCTCTTTCTCCGGGCTGTTTGATGTGGGGCCCTCCCCTCATTTGGGCTGAATTCACGGAGCCGTAGTGATTTCTCTGGTTGTGAGTATGCTTTATGTCGCTTATCAAAGTGTAAGCCCTTATAAGCTGCGTGTTTGTTGTACGCTCCCTGGTCTTATAGTGCCTTAGGCCACCTGCTACCAAGTCGCTGGGCCTGGACAGTTCCTGCACTTGTCCAAACTAGGAAGTTTGGCCTCGTGGAAGCATGGGGTTAATTCTCGGCTTTGCAACATCTAAGACCTATGACTTTGGTCAGATTCCTAAGTTCCCTAAGTTGCCTCAGTGGCCGGTAAGAGGCTGGTCCTAGAACTGGCTCTGAGTATGGTGCTTACAGTGATAGATTTGGATGTTCCTTTTCCTTTCATTCTTTTTATCTCCTTCACCCTTTGGACAAAATTCCAGTGTTTGGCGTGAAAATAACGCAGAGATACTAATGTGAGGAGGATGTGTGAGCTACACAGGCAGGCGTGTTCTGGTTGTCACAGACCACACACCGTGCGACTCCACTACATTGGAAAACGAGACACAGTCACACCACAGATGGGCACTTAGCGTATACGCTTAGCACTTACGCAGCTCTTTGTTTCTCTTTAGGTCCTGTACGCACAGTTGGACTCTTCAGATACGGTGGGTGGGGGGGGGGGGAACAAAGACCATTCCCTCGTAGCTTCTTTAGAAAGACAACCACACCCTGGCAAAGTGAGGCCAGCAGGTTGCCCCTTAGGCATGTACCTTGCAGACATTAACATATCTAAAAGCACCTGAACAGCGAGTGAAGCAGAGACAGAGAGGTCCTACAGATCTTTGCAACGCGAAGTGGGATCAGCACACAGCAGAAGAGGCATCAGTTGGGAGCCCACGGGCAATGCGGAATCTCAGGTCGCTCTCGGGATCCACAGGATTAGAATCCGCATTTTAACCAGAACTGCAGGTGACTGGCGTGCACGCTAGAGTTTGAAAAGAGGCTCCCATAGAAAACCTTTGGTAAGAACAACAGGAAGAAGAGGCCTAAGACACCATTTGGTCTCTCCGCTAAGTCTTAACTGATGTCATGCCCTGCCGGGTAACACTTCCCTCCACGCTCAGAAGAGGGGGCTCCTCTGTTTGTTGACATCTGCTTCATGGGACTCCTAAACAGAAGTGGACTGGGTCATTGTTCACATAGTACTGCTCCTCAATATCTTCGGCCCCCAGGCTTGCTTTAGGTAATAGATTCTAAAGGGATGAGATTATGACCATGTTAGATCCATTAACATTTATATCTCCCACCGGCAGGCCACATAGATAGGCTTGCAATTCATTTATTCCTCAATGATTTCACTGACGATCCAGGCATTGGGTGAGGCCCTGAAGATAAAAAGATGAGCAGAAGATGGCCCTTGCCATGCTTGATGGGGAAGGCGGGTGTAAGAAACAGATCATTACAGTCCAACATGCGGGCGGAATGACGTGACTTTGAACTCCACAGTGAAATCGCTGACGAAGGTCATCTTTCCCTTCGCTGCTTTGTAGAAAGGAAGACCCGAGGAAGAGGCAGTTGGAATAAAGGGACACCCATGCAAGACCTTTGTGAATCTGACTCACAACCCCCTTCTCCTGTGGACAGCCTTTCTTTCTCAGGCAGGCACAACTGCTTCCTACACCCTTCTTAACCCTTAACGCCGAGGATCGAAAGTGATGTCTTTAAATTTATTTCCCCCCGAACTGAGCTCTGTAGCTTGCCTGGAGTTTATTCTTCCTTCAATTTCTCGACTTAGGTTTTTCTAAATATTTCACAGCATCTCTACTACAATGAGATCTGAAAACAAAGAAATAAACCTTATCGGTGATTTCTGCCAATATCTGGCAATACCGTGGAAGAGATGTTTTGATTAGGCAATTTTCATTACTAAAAACACTATAGCACGATAAATTAATTCAATGTCGCGCACTTATCTATTAGACACATTACTATAGGAGTATAAAAATGTTAATTATTCATTATCGTCGCTCTGATTATTTGTTGTGGCTGATAATTACATTGAATATATTTTATATCAGTAATAACCTTCTGTCTACATTTACAACATGTCGTATCTTGGGGGCTTGTCAAGTTTTGTCCCCAAGCCTTTCCTTTATTAAGACACAGACCTCAGGAGTACATAACCTTTATGTTGAAGGCTGATTTTCTTCTTTCATATAAAGAGCAAATATTATAGATTAATTAATCCAGGATGATTATAATTTAATCACTCTTCCTCTGGCTTCACAAGGGATTCGGCTTTTATTCAGTTGCTCATTCATATTGTTATGAAGAATAAATGCAGTCATAAAATATTTGTGTGCTATGAATTCACAGAACAACTAACCAAGAAGCTGGAGGGGGGATGCGTGCCAGTGGGGCACCCGCGTGAGTCCCACACCATGTGGCCTCAGCCTGGAATACAAGCTAATGACCCACAGGTGAAAAGCCTTAACGAGGGCGGACGAGGCTGGCCTCTAACCCAACTGAATCTGGGGTAATTCAACCACAAACAATATGTTTCAGCCCCACAGAACTTACCGAGCACCTGTTATAGATCAGCACTGTGCTAAACTCTGAGCATAAACTACCTACTGATTGGTTGATCTTAGAATCGTTATTAACATCTTTGTGCCTTGGTTTCCACATCTGTAAAATGGGATAATAACAGAAACTTCTTCACTGCGTCATGAGGATTAAGTGGGTTAATAATAGGTACCGAAGTGCCTTGAATGGTGACTGGCACTGGCAAACAATAAAGGTGAACTGGTTTTTTTGTTTGTTGGTTGGTTGGATTTTGGTTTTTTTCTTTTTCATTCAGTTGTCTCCCTTGTCAAGATGGCGGCAGATGTATAAGAAGTAAGTAGGGGAACTAATCAACTAATCGTTCAGACGCCGTGGCGGTGATCAAAGTCTATTGAAAGATACAAATGCAGGATGTGGTCTGTTGGCTGGGGGTGTGGTATGTGAGGAAAGGCTTCCAAGAAGAGATCTGTGGAGCTGACTCACCAAATAAAGATGACGCTGTGTGGTGTAGGTCCACGGTGGGCTGGTGGTGGGCTTCCGGTGTGTGCCTTTTGGAGAAGAGGGAGAACTGTCCCTAAAAGCTGAGAAGCCTGTCGGCCGTGGTGGGGATGGAGGGCGCCGGCTAGGGCAGCAAGGACCAAGTCCTGTGGAGACAACAAGCATGGTGGCCTGGCAGCTTGGGCTTCACCCCGAAGGTGTAAAGGCAGCACAAAAGGGTTTTCAGTCACAGAGCCACAAATAAGATCCACATTGCAAGATGGGCCCAGCCGCAGCCTGGAGTGTGGAAGACATGGTGGCTGAGTCTGTGGAGAGAGAGTCAGTGGTAGGATCCAGCCAGGGACATGTGGGCTCCTGGTGCAGAAATTGTTCAGAGGCCCAACTAATTCCACAACATTCTGAGAGGAGGCAAAGCTTTTGAGTTTGGTTTAAGTAACAGCTTTGTTATTGGTGGGATGAAGATGGGGGCGGGGGGGAAGGGTTACAGGCAAGAGGTGCGAGAATATAACAAGCAACATTTATTATGTGTCTACGGCATGCCACGCACTGCACAAAATGTACTCTGTTACCTCGTTAAGGCCTCACAGAAGTTTAGTGAGGAAAAGGCCATTATGATCCCATTTTACAGATCAGGAAACAGAGGCTCCAACTGTGACATATCAGGGCCACAGAGCAAGAAAGTGGTAGTTTCAAATTCTGGAGCATTCCTCTCTTGATTTGCATTGTCAGTAAAATGAGTGAATGATTACCATGACTGTAAGATTTCACTCCACGGTTCAAATGGAACAGTCAGAGCCCTCATACAGGGATGCTGCCTGTGTGAGCCTGATGGGGAGTTCATCAGAACACCTTCTGGGCTTTTGAGCTGCCATGGTTTCATGTCCTGTCAAGTTGAGGTTTTAACTGCAGTAGGAAGAGGCTCCTTCTTCTACGGTGTTTGTTCTCCCTGGACCAGGAGAAGGCTGGGACCTTAGGTGCCTGTTATATCCTATAGACCCCGGGTGATGCCAGGGGACAGCAGCTTCTCAGCCAGCGGGCGCAGAGGATCAAGGATGCCAACTGATACATGTGTCTGGGTGTGCGTGGAAGGAGCCGGCCATGGGGAGGGCTGCCCGCCAGGGTGGGGCTCTCTGAATCAGGATGAGCACCATCTCGGAGGAGACCTGGGGAGCAGGAAATGTTCCAGCGGAGGATACACTCGGGACACCTAGGCTCAGGGCTCTGAGGCGAAACGGAGAAGAAAGCAACCCCCGACCTCCTTCTCTCTCTGGGCCTCAGTTTTCTCATGTGTTCCGTGGGGCGACTCTTCACAGGACTGAGATGAGGACTGGTGGGAATGTCGAGGAAGCAGCACCTAAACAGGGCAGGAAGCCCACCGAAATTAGCTCCTGGCCTGGGGAGGGGATCCCCTGGCAGCCCAGGGACGCCCAGATCTGCGAGGGGCGGAAAATCTGTGTGCGGCAGTGCTCCCACCCAGCAGCAGGGGGGGCTGTGACCCTGGGCTCCTGACACGAGGGTCGGCCTCCAGCGGGATTTTGAATAGGGATTCGGGGGGCACTGTTCAAAGCCAGACTGTAAGAGATTAATTAGCCCAAAGAGTGCCCTTAATAATCAGTCCTCAAGCCTGGCTGCATATTAGAATTGCCCAGAGAGCTTCCAGACATGCTCCTGGCCAGGCCGTACCCCAGGGGGTCAGGTTCATTTGATCTGCAGGGGGCCCAGGCACCCGTCTATTCTTAAATCTCCCCAGGATATTCTAATGTGTCGTCAGAGTTGAAACCACCAGTTTAGGCAGAGAGGGAAGGCCGGCTGTTCAGGCACCACCAGCATTAGCCTGAGCTCCAGGGCGGGTTCCCCAAGCACAGGCACACCTGTGGGAAACTTAGGGAGCCGGGGAAGCACCACAAAGCAGGCCCCCGGGACCCTGGGCCAGCCACTCTCCACCTCCACTGGGGAAGGGTCCATGTGGACCGTGTCACAAACCATGGGGACGGTTCCTTCAGCATCTCCCCTTGATCATCTGTCCAGCCGGACGGGGAATGAAGGAGAACCCACGGGGGCCCGTCCAGCCCCGCTTTTCAGCCCGTGTGGGAGGTTGCGGTGCTGCCCTCGAGCAGGAGAAATGAGAGCAGAACCGAGGGCTTGCGCTGTGCTCGCCATGACCCACCCTCCCCACGGCGCAGGGCAGGTCTTGACTGGCTTGGCCTGGTCTGCGCCTATGCCGCCTATGCCCTGGCCTCGCAGTTCCTCAGGAGAGGATTTTCCTGTTTCTGGATTACATGTGGCTCCCCTGTCATTCCAGCCTGGTTTTTTCCACTGCTCCACACCCTCCTGGGTCTCGCTCCCCGTGGCCTGGATGGCACATAGGCTCCCACAGCTGTGCTCTGAGCACACTGGGATGTCAAACAGGTTCTCAGCGTTCAGCCTGGCCCTGAACGCACCACGGGTGCGAAGGAAATGTCTGTTGACTCATTGGTTGTGGCCACCGGGTCCCGATGCGTAGCTCAGAGCACCAGAGAATTATTTTTGGACTTCCTGCTGTCCTCCATTGCGCTGGTGAGCACCAGTTCACTGTGATACTTTCTAGACTGACTAATCGCCCTTTCTACAAAAGCCCTCCAAGTCCGGAAGCAGCAGAAATTTTCTCTTGGTTGCCCAAGGGTTATCTTTCTATAACCTCTTGTGAGTTCAGCTGTAGTTTAGACCAGCTATGTCACACAGCAGTTTCCACAGTGGTCCAACCTGAACTTTGTTTTCAACACTTCACCACTGAGACGCTACATTTAATAACTACTATGTCCCTATTCAGATGTGTTTTGAAAAGCTAAGAGAGACACGTCTTTATAAGAGGGTAGTTGTCTAAAGCAAGTTTGTCTAAAGCCAGAATTACTTCACACGCCATCCTTGGTTAATGTGGGATTAAAAGAAGTGAGGGTAAAGTTATCGGGTGGATGGAATCCTCTCCTAATTCTGAAAAGGTTATCAGTGGGGTTATACAGGCTCTGGGAGTCAACCCGTAAACTTATTTATTCTAAGAAAGTGTGTTTGGATTTGACGAGGGAAGAGCCACATGGAAGAAGGATCTCTCTTGAGAAGACAACTCTTTCGCTTCAGGGGGTAATTTACTATTTGCTACAAAATGTAGTTCTTCTAACAACCTTATATGAGAGGAATGAGGTCCCTCTGGTGAAATATGAGGAAACTTCTTAGAAAAGTGACTTTTTGAGCTGTATCTTAGGTAGGGTGAGATTTAAAATAGCAAATATTGGGGGATGGGCATCCCCGACAAAGTGAATGGATTGACAAAAATGTAGGAACAAGAAAGAGCCTGTGTGAGAGATGAGGAGGGAATGAAGCCAGTGACTTGAGAGGTGGGGGTGGCATAAAGGGAGGAAGCTAGAAAGTCTGAGAGCTAATTCTTGCTAAACAGCTGTGAGCTCTCACCCTGGGAACATCAAGACTTAGCAGGTCCTCTGAAGGGCAGGCCACAGAAGTCAAGGCTCTAATGGCGGCATTCCCAGCCCAGTGGCTACCCAGGGAGGAAGATGTCCTAGATAAGTCCTTTCCAGTTTGTCACCAAGCTCCCTCAAGACATCTCCTTACTGTCTCCAGATGGGGAGGGTGGGGGTTCCTCCTTCCTGTGTAGGTGAATATGAGGAAACAGCTTAATGCTGTGGTCGAAAGTGCAGATTCTAAGGCCAAAAGGCCTGGGTTCAAATGCCACCTCAGTGCCTTACCAGTTCTGCAGTGTTGGAAAGTTCCTCAACCGGTGTGTGCCTCAATGTCCTCAGCTGCCAATTGGGGGCGCAAATGACAGTACCTAGCTCCTGGAGTTATTGAGCAGTTGAAAGGTCCGCACATTCCAAGAGTGCCTGGAATATAATTCGTGCTCAGGGCAAGCTGCTATATGGTGATTTTCGTTACTGCTTTTGTCAGTGATGGTGACGCTCTTCCATCCCTTGCCAACCCACCTCCATCTGCCCATCCCCTTCTTGCCAACCTTCCTTCTCTTCTATACAGAGTAAACAAATGATGAGTCTCCTATTTGAACAACACCGTGCATTTTGCAAGTACTTTCACATACACGATCTCATTTGGCCCTCGGTAGGGGTCGAAACATTTTGCACTTCTGAAAATGAGAACAATAGCCCCCCAAATAATAAACAGACTTAACCAATGTCACTGTGCCAGCAAGTAGCAAATGAACAGTCTGATGTCTTAAATTCATTTGTTCATTCATTCATGTGTTATTCATCTGTCCGTATTTTTTGAGCACCTGCCCTGTGCCACAGACTGGGCAGATAATTGGTGATATGGCTATAAAGCACTCGATCTTGCCCATGGTCTAATGGGGAGTGGCAGGTAATGGAGACATTCTGGTGGTATGAGTAGAAGGAAACATGGGCTGCTCTGGAAGCATACAGGAACAGAGAGGGACGTCTGCGGAGTTTTCAAAGAGATGGGACCTACAGGTGAGTCTGGAAAGACTAGAGAGAATCAATCACCAGCACAGAAAGGAGGAAGGGAATTCCACCTCTTCCTTCTCTAACCCCACCTGCTCCCCCAACACACATTACCTCTGTGGGACCGGCAACAACCTTGAATTTAAAAACGAACAGGATTATTGGTATTTGCTGCATGCCTTCTATGTGCCCAGAGTGTTGAGGCTGGGCCCACAAGGAGCTCCCCATCTAACTCAGGGGTGGAGGCCTGGGCAGAGCCAATGGTGGGCAAACAAGGGCATCCAGGGTGACAGCAGGTGCCGTGTGACTGGTGCAGCCATAAGTGCAGCTGGCCCCAGGTGATACGCAAAGATGCTCAAAGGGGGTGAGCCCCTGTCCCGGCTGTCTCAGCCCCCCATGTTGCATTAGCTCCCTAGACAGAAGGCCCTGTAGATCTGTTATCTCATTTGTTTTACCTGAAAATCACTGAGAGCAGACTCTGTAGAGAATACAGAGATTGCAGCAAAAAAGAGGCAAATAATTTGCCCAAGGTGGCTGAGTTCCAAATCGTAGGGCCTTTGAACAACAATAATCACTATCTCTCACCATCTCTGTGGGCCAGGAATTCATACCAGGTGTAGAAGAAATGGCTTGTCCCTGCTCTAGAGTGTCCTGTGGCCTCACCTGAGGACTTGAGGTTTGGGGACTGGATCCCTCTGCAGGCCAGCTCACTCACATGTCTGGAGGTCGATCTGGGCTGTCTGCTGGGGTTGTTGGCTGGAGCGCTTTTGTGTGGCCTCTCCATGTGGCCTGGGCTTCCTTACAACATGGTGGCTGGATCCCATGAACAAGCATCCAGAGGGAGAAAGAGCCTCGTGGGAGCTGTGCCTTTGTGACCTTCCTTGGAGGTCGCACAGCACCACATCTACCACATTCTATTGACCAAAGCAATTACAAATGTCCATCCAGGTTCAAGGAAGAAAACATAAACCCCACTTCTCAAAGATCAGTGCCAGCGTCACATGAAAGAAAAACACATGGGATGGAGTGTAGATAGGACACTTTTGCAAAAACAATCTCCCATAGTGACACAACTGTCACACAGCAGATTGGGGTCCTCTCCCGCATAGGGCCACACTAAAATACCTGCCTCTCATTAACGCCATCTCCCCAGCTGCAGGAAGACACACTTGTCTGTAGATGTCTGAGTGCCCAGAGGCACACGTTACAGTCCCCAGCGCTGGGTGATCTCCCCCTAATATGGAGAACATAGCCATTCCCTGAGCCTTGTCTTCTTTTGCCCTCCTTGCCCTCTGAGCTCCCCAGCCAGAGCTTTCAGAGGAATACGTGTGCCAGAACCCCCAAGATCACAAAACCCAGAAGAATAAGCACCCGGGCAATCACCTAAAGTTTATCTTTCTGCCTTAGTGTTTTTTTGGGGGGAGGATGTCCTTAATCTTGTTTCCAGCTGTTTCTGCATTTCTATGCTGCCTATCACCTTTTAGACCCAGATGCGATATGAATTATTCATTCGATTTGGGGCAGGTGCACCCATTTCCTCCCAGGACCCCAGGGGCAGGCATAGGAAATTAATTCACAACGTCTGTAGCTTGAAGTCACTTGCAATTTCCACACCACGGAAAAAATAAACTCAAGATATGGGACTTGAGAAAGCTCAAAGGTGTTGAGAAGTCATCAGCAATTCCTGATTGTCCCTTAGACAAAAACGGGCACTGATTTTTCCATGAAAGGTTTATGTTAGCTGACAAAATGGGGTTTCTCAGTCGTGGAGGTGATAAAATCCCATAATAGTGAGCGAGGGGTTTCACAGAAGCTCCTCCTTGGAAATCTTAAGATAACGGCACAGAACCCTCTGGCACAGTGGGATGGACCTACCACCTTCTCGAGCATCCCTAACCTGACTCTTCCATTACTGACTGAATATTCCAGGATTAACAAGTTGAGGTCTCTTCCCCTTGGGCCTTATTTGAGTCTGAAGGGCGAACACTACAGATGGACATGGCTTGTAGCCCCTACTATGGACCAGCTCTCATCCCTCTGGATTTCCCAAGGGCCATTTGGTTTTGATGTGCTCTCTGTCATCAGAAATGTCATTCATGTCCCTGTCTCTAGCACTTTGGGAGCTGGCTTCCCCTTATTAGAAACTTCAAACACTTCCCTAGCAGTCCTGATCCTCTAAACGTGTCCTCAAACCCGGGAAATTTCTGACTGGAGAGGATTGTTTTTTAGTGTAAGAATAAAATAACTAGATTATTAGAGCTGGCTGAGAAGAGAAAGTAATTTCCGATGGTTTCTCTTGAGTGTTAGGGTTCCTCTGATTTTCCACGAGGTCCCTCAGGTGAAGGAGATGGCAGTGAACAGAAGGGACTCCAGCACCAACTAGAGTAACTTCTGTTCATCTGTTTTACACACAGAATCAAGGAATCCTCAACTCATTAAAGAAAGAAAGAAAGAAAGAAAGAAAGAAAGAAAGAAAGAAAGAAAGAAAGAAAGAAAGAAAGAAAGAAAGAGAAAGAGAGAGAGAGAGAGAAAGAAAGAAAGAAAGAAAGAAAGAAAGAAAGAAAGAGAAAGAGAGAGAGAGAGAGAAAGAAAGAAAGAAAGAAAGAAAGAAAGAAAGAAAGAAAAAGAAAACTTAATACCAATCCCCCTTCCTTGATATCTAGAAGTCAAGATAGATGCTGAAAGAGAACCATTTCTTACCCACAAAATATGAAATGTGTTTAGCACAGAAGGAATTATCTAGAAACTCAATACCCCAATTAAGTTACCTTTTCTTCTAGAAAAGTCACCTTCACGCTGAGAGTTTTGGCTGTAGATCATGCAGTTTTTGCATGAGTCCAAAGCCCTTGTTTGCTGGGGAGCTATGGAAACAGAAGGTTTACAAGGTACTGCTCTGCCTTTCCAGAATTACCTTGGTAGGAAGGCTCTTTTTTATTTTTTCTCCTCTGCATTCATTTTGTTATTTCAGTAATTGCTCTACCTGGACTCTGGGGATAGTTAGGCACCTGGTCGTATTGATTCTTTTCACACTTCAATTTGAAAAGGGTCTTACGCCATAAAACACATCTACTCTGATTCTTTTCTTCGTTGCCACTTTATTTGGGAACTGTTTGGCCCTAGCAACCCCTACTGATTGGTAACTGTGAGCTACAAGGAAGCCATGTAACTACAATTCTAAGTGGTTATGGTTATTTATGGCATGAACTCCAGCAAATGCATCTGTTGCTGACAATGTTTGACTTATAAAATTTTTAGGAAAAAAATGTCCTCGTAATACCGAGGGTTGATTTTGTTTTTGTGAAGTTTCTTTTCTGATCATGCCCTAGGTGATAACTGATATGATTATTAATTATTGCTATCATTCTGATTATTAATATACTGTGGGTGAGGCTGAGATTGGGACACTCATTACAATTGAATTTTTCAGCTAAAACTAGCAATGCTCATGACTACATTCCTATTCTGTGCCAAGCATCTTATTAACATCATATCTTTTAACATAGATCTTTAATCTTTACATATCTTCAATCTTCACAATCAACCCCATTTTTTTTTTAAACAGGTGAAGGAATTGAGACTTCGCCATGTTTGGTCACATGTCTGGTGACTCACAGCTGGGAACGAAGGGCCTGGGTTTGGACCTGGCTTTGCCTGACTCCAAGGTCTATGTTCTTTGTCACCTCAGTGGACCAGCTGTCCTTCGACATACATGCCATTACAGTTGCCTTTGGCTAGAAATCTGCGTCCTTGTCTTTTGGAAGCAGATTCAATACATTATTTAAGCTTTTCTTAGTCATTCTGCGCTATCACTAAGAATTTCGAGTTGCCACAATAACCCAAATGTTCCTGTTCACTCAGCCTCTATATGTAACAAGGTGAAGGGCTTTACATAGGGCAAACCTGCACGAGATCCCTACCAAGCGGATGCCATTTCATCAACTTTACAGCTGAGAAAACAAAGGCCTAAAGAAGTATAAGGTAACTTATCCAGTCTAAAAGGCAGGGGTGAGAAACGCATCAGGTCTTTCTGACCCCAGAGCCTTTGTGTCCCCACGGCCTTGCTGCTTTTCAGCAATAACAGTACGCAATAAAGATGTGGAGGCCCCTCGGGTGTGTATTCTAATGATAGAAAATCAACCGTGTGGGTTCAGGAACCAGAAAAGAGAGTGAATTAGAATCTCAACAGTTTCCTGCTTTTCGGCTAACCGAACAGACAGAGAGACAACAGGCATACTTCTGTTATTCTCTTCGTCTTCTCACTTCCTTCCTACCTTCCATGGCATCAGCTTCTGGGGATGCAGTGGACGGCTCGTGTGTCAGAGATGTGTGTCTTCATAGAAGCCGGCTCCCAAGTCCAAGCTCACTACTGGTGCTCATGGTCCCGGCGCCGCGAGGAGAAGGAGCTGGGCTGGACCTGCCGGCAGAGACATCGGTCACTATAGAGCATCTCATGCAGGGATCTAAGCTCCATCAGGAAAGACCACCTCAGCGCTCCTTAACTTTTCTAATCCCCATGTCTGGTACATAGTGGGCCCTCAATGAACATTTGTTGATGTACGGTTCAATTAAATGCAAAAAAAAAAAAAAAGAATTTCAAGTTGTTTAAAGACTAAAAAGTGAATACTTAACAGGCTGTAAGAATTTGTTGGGAAGTTTCTCTATCAACTGATCTTACGTTAGATATTTTTAGCGTGTGTGACTTTTTATTCTCAGTGCTTTTTCTGCCTCCTCTCTTACCCTGAGCGCTCACTTCCGGCGTGAGGAGATAAATCGCCACGCGTGTTATGATTACGTGCAGAGTAAGAGTGAACAAATTCAAAGGGAGGACAACTGAGCTCTCACATGAGCCCTAGGACATCCGTGCTGGCCCACTGAAGACTTTCTGCTTCCTCTGGGCCCTCGGCCGCTTTTCAGATGCCTGGTTGCCGAGCTTGAGTTAAGAGTATCCCTGAGTTAAGGATATTTTACTGTAATTACTGTGAATGCCGCCACGACAGTTATACGAATCTTTCTCATATCTTGTCGAATACTGAGATGCTACTAATACCCTTTAAAGAAATGTTATTTTGTGAAAAACAGAAAAGGCTCCGTTACCTGGTAAGCTAATGTATAGTGTCCCTTTGCAAGGATACCCAAAACAGTCATGGGACTCCATGGTTTTTCGAGTTCTATTACCCTATTATTGGTCTCATACACTTACGGGTTCTTTGATTTATCAAATATTCACTGCACATTTACTCTCTCCTAGGGCTTGAAAATATTTCAGCAGACAAAACAATGTGCCCGTCTTCATGGAGCTTACACTCGATCTGAGTCTGCTATTTGGGTTGCAGTGTAAAAATTCTATCACCCTCATTGTCACCTTGACCTTCAGAAAAAATTCTGAGAACTAGGTGGGACAGGTAGTGATCTTCCCATTTCCCAGATGAAGAGACTTCTTTGGATTCTCCCCTTTCCACCTGGCAGGACCTAGGAAGGACTGGACTTGGTGAACTTTGTTGGGGGACAGAAGGCAAAGGAGCTGAGTGTGTGAAGGCGTGTGCACAGCGCCCTTGCCGCTGGGAAGCCTGATGTCCCCTAGCTGAGCTAGATGCGGATTCAACCAGCTTTGGGGTATCTCCGTTCTGGCACCCATGTCGCCCTCTCTCCGGCTCCTCATCACCAAAGGCACAGGTAGCGAATACCAAGGGAGGTGCTGCTGGGCCTGGAGGGGCTCCCTTCCTCCCTCAGCTATAATGTGCAGCACGCGTGTAGACCCGTGAGCACGGCCTAGCATCTGTCCTGTGTGAGGGCTTCGCACGAGAGCCGAGCGGTGACACATCTACCTGCAAGAAAGGACACGTTCGTCACAAACAGGACATTACACCTCTACCGAGACTCACTGAAAAAGCATTTACTGCAAGACACAAATTACAAGTGCTCTTCGTCCAGAACATTTCTTAAGTGCTCAGATGCCCAGTAATTCTGCAGCCATGGGAAGGTCTGTGGTAAGGGGCGGGGAGGAACGTGTGACTCCTCAGCCTTGAGCGCGCAGGACCTCCGCCCTGCAGGACCCGGGGAAGGACCATCGCTGTAGGCAGACAAGGCCCAGTGCCCCTCCTGCAGGGTGTCTCTAGGGGCCCAGAAGAGTGGAGACGCTAAGGAAATCCCAGGGAAGTCCCCTCTTGGCCCCCACAGCATCCAGCGATTCCTCACTTGCTTGGGCCAACAAACCCTTTGATTCCTCCTTCCCACCCCAACCCGGGGCACTTCACGTTTTCTCCAGGGAATGTTTCGAAATATCCATACATTACAATAAATCACATTTTACATTTATGGCTCCTCATTATCTCAACTGCTTGGGAAGCCAGAAGGATGGAAGACGGTGACGTGAGAAAGAGGTACAAAAGGCTCACCATTGCTGTGTCTACCCGGGCTCATCTGTGTGCTGAGGCAGGACCCAGGCGGCTCTGGGTGTGAGCCCCAGTTGCACACTGACCTCTCTGAATTTTCGTTTCCCCGGGGTGTGGATGGTGTTAACACCTACAACACAGGGCTGTGGTGTGGATTAAATTAATCGGATGCCTCCTGACCTAGCACAGGGCCTGGCTAGGTAGCGACGTGGGGCTGGGGACCCAGAGAGGATTTCAGACCCTTCGGATTTATCCGGGGACCGCGTGGCCTAAGGAGAAGATAAATTTGTATAGCCCGTTGGACATCGGACTGAGCTGTCCTCTCTGTATTTAACTCGATTACTAGAGTTTCTAATGATACAGGGTATTCCTTTCTTTATAGCCTGTCACCCAGCCAATCACAATTTTTCTGTGAACATTCAACCATATATTCGTTCAACATGAAAGCCCTGCATGCAATTTTTCCTTCAGCGATCCAGAGGAAGGAGTCGGGGACGTTATCACCATTTGAAGTTGGGGAAATTGAGGGCCACACATGGTTGGTGACATGCACAGGGTCACAGGCTGGCTGGTCCCAAGCCGTCCCATTGCATGCTGGCCGTCTAGTGCCTGCCCACCTTCCTTTCACCCCCAGCTGCTGTCCAGATAAGTCTGCTAGATTCTCTTAGTGGCAAAAGAAAGGAACAGCAACAACAACAGAAAAAAAAAAAAAAAGACAAGAATTAATATAATCCAGAATCTTCTCTTTTCCCTATAAGGAACGTTATAAAGGTGGCCAGCTCAGAAGCTCTGGTGGTGGACACTGACTTCACCGTGACAATAATGATGTGTCGAAGTCTTGGTCCCCACTAACGGGGAGCCTGGCGACAATCTGCTACCAAACGGGAACTCTTAGACACAGTTTCTGGCAATTCTGTAACTCAGTCCCTAAGGAACAACATTCGGGAAAGGCATCTGACCAGTCGAAGGGTGAACAGAAAACAAGAAGGATGAATGCATTCTATGTTTGTCCAAAACAATTTTGGAATTGCTCTTTGGGCCTAGAAATCGGAGCTAGCTAATAATATTCATGCGCAAAAGTGCAAAGTCTGCAAAAGTGGGCCTCCCGGGACACTCTCAGGAGGCTGCGGGCTTGAGACAGGAGCAGTGAAAGTCTGTATTACTGCAAACCGCCTCAAAAGCCTATTTTTCCAGCTATCATTTGGACCTTATTGGTTCTAATTTGTTGAAAAGGGGGAGGGGAGGAAACACCCAATACCATCTGCTTCATTGTTTTGTGGGAAAATATATGCAGTTAAAGGGGAGAGAAACATTATTTGTGCAGCCTGAAGCTTTCGGTGCTCCCCCACAACTATTTGACCTGAATATATTAAAGATTGTAATGTTTTGTTACATGTCCCAGGGCAAAAAAAAAAAAAAAAAAATCAGGCTATCACTTATTAGCTTTCTGTTCCTGGATCCGTCCAGTTGATTCGACAGCGCAAAAGATAGTGGGGAAATCCAAAGGTAAAGGTTAAACTCTGTTTTATTATGTTTACAGGATTTAAAGGGTAAGTCAGGAAGTGCTTACATAACATCCAGTGAAAGTGGTGGATTAGTAACCAGAGCGGGACTTAAAAGCGGCCTTAATCCTCCGAATCTCCAGGGGTGAAAGGTCAACCTCTAACACCAGGTTGTGTAAAGAATGGAGAAGCCACAAGCTTCTGTTTCATCGTGGCCCTGCTAATCCACTGAGGAAATGAGCAGCCGGGGGTTTGGGGAGAGGTAGACGCCTCCTCCCAGGGAAGCCACCTGTGAATTGGGCCAAGGAGGGAGTAATTAAAGTCAGCAGGGCCCAGGGCAGGGGGGTGGACTGCGGACAGACACGGCCCCCAGCTGCAGCGTCAGAAGGCGGGGGGCTTCCCCCAACCTCGGAGGAGCCAACCCTGCCGGCCCCCTGCCAAAACCTGCAAACGGACCACTGCTTTTCCCTGACGAGCTCTTGTCATCCCGGAAAGTGGGCTGCAAACCAATGACAGTCACAAGCAAGCACACACGCGCACGTGCGCACACGCACAGCCTAATAGGAACTCAAGAAGGGGCTAGTTGACAATACTAAAGGAGGCAGCTGCTGAGAACAAGGGCCCAAAGAAATATTAATAAATCCGTTCCTCCTCATTTGTTCTCTTGCTTGCCCTCCTCTCTCGCTCATCAAAAATGGGAAGAAAAAAAAAAACCACTTTTCTTACTCATGAATATAAGATTTAAATAGATCCTCTAAAATTATAGTCAGCCTTGTCCCCTAGGATTTTGACTACTTTGGGAAGTAATGACCTGTAATATCGTGAAGTGTGTTTATCTTCCCGCCCCTCTGACTGTCCATCTATATATCCATCTACCTGTCTCACTCCTTATTGATTGCATGTGTTTAAGACATCTTGAGACCCAAAAAATAAACCCAAAGTGTGACATCATATGGGCATAAGCACTTTTTTGAGAAGCCTAAGATGAGGGACAGCAAAAACCAGGACTCAGATTCCTTCTCTCCCCAGTCTCTCTCCGTACCCCTCTCGGGCCAAAAAAAGTAAGGGTCAACTTCGCCATCCCCAGCCCCTGGCTTTGCCCAAGGAAGCACCTTTCCCTAAACTCCCCGTTCAGCCGCCCCGTGTCACATGGGATGTTTCGAGTCCACGGCTTCGGAAACGTCTTCCTTCTATGCGTGGACAAAACGGAACTTGGGATACAATCAATTTGCGGAAGAAAGTTCCAACGCATTTCAGCACAAAGCTAAAAAAGCTTTCGGAGTAGCCGTTCCATATTTATTCTGAGCTGGCCTTTATTAAATCACTGGTGAAAAATACGGAGATTCGTCTCAGCTGTACTTTCATCATCTTAAAACAGCAGAGGCATTTATCTTATGAAATTGCAGAAGTCGAGCGCCGTGCAGACGGATGGCTCGGAGGTGCTGTTGGCATTAGTATCTGATTGTCTCGCCTAAGGTGTTTATGACGCGTACGGCTGCTAATAGCTTATGCTGTTCATTTTTTACAGAATTTGTGGTTTAAGCATTCTGCTTAGAATATCTAAAATATTTCTTTCCTTCTTTTAAAAAATGGCATCAAACTGTTTAATGTGAAATGGGAAAAGTGCTTACTTGCCTATATTCGATTCTCTGCCACCTCTCCTCTTTTTTTTTTTTTTTTTTTTCCTCTTTCCCCTCAGAGCCCTCAACTCTTCCCTTGGTGGTTCAGAGCCTGGCTTGTTCCCACCAACTATTCTTCATTAAGTCAAAACTAATAACCTGACTGCATTTGGAAAATGAGAGAGAAAATTGAGTATTCGCTTCCCTTGGGATAAGGGTTTAAAAACTAGATCGAACATGGGATTCAGGGGCATGCCGTGAGGACGGAGCCTAAGCCGGCTTGGTACTTCAAGGGAGAAGTTCTAGAGAGCAGCCTCATCAAACAGCCAGTGTCTCAGAATCCCCAAAAAAGAACCACCCTTCATGATTATACTGATTTGGTTTTCAAAGGGTCAAACTGTGTTTCTTCATTTGGTGGGTCAGATTTGACGCCAGAAGGGCTCCCGCATGTAACCCTCTCCCCGTCCAGGTGGATAAGAGAAGGAGGGATGGAGGTCTTTAAACACTCAAGATCAAAATCAAAGTAACCTTTAAACTGGGAATCCCACTCATGGGAGAACTGGTTTGGGTGGGAACTCCACTGAAGAAACTGAGGAAAGGAACCAGTTTTAATGAACGGGTGCAGGGTCAAAAGCCAAGACACAATGATTTATTTAAGAAGAAACAATCTCTAGGATATGGGTCCTAACTAACACTTACCAAGAGGAAGGCACCCAAAAAGGAGGCTGTGTCCAGTGTATTTATGGGACAGAGGTCCTGCGAGATTTCAGGAAACCACTGGCAAACCCATCCAGGACCCCATGATGGCTGATGGGAAGTTTGGACCGGACAGGACTTAGGTGCAAACAGCAGGTGTGAGGGAGGGCTTATTTCTTCCTAACCAGCAACCTTCCCAACTTCTTTCCTCATCTCCAGACTTTAAATGAGAGCAAGCCTGAAGGGAAAGGATTTGCATATTTTCATTTTGCCGAAATACAATCAAACGGAGTTGAAGAGAAATGGCTTCATCCTCTTAAATCCCCGGGTTGAGGCAAACTTTGGGAAAACACAAGCAGGAAACAGCGTCTGAGAACAAAGAGCTTCATGCTCACATCTCGAGGCTGTCACGAATGCGAGGAAGGTGCTAGATGGAATTAATACTGGGAATCCAAGAAAATAAGACCAAATACAATCCTTTATCTAAGGGTGGACCATCCGTTCTATGCGGAGGCCGATGCTGACAGGGCCGAGGCGCTAGAGCGACCCACATGCAACCTCTCTCTCTCTCATAAAGGGGCAACGAAGGTGAAATTAGGGGACGGCTCTGCTGTCCTGAATCACCAAGGGATGGGGACTGGGGCTCAAGCACAGGCCCTGCCCCTCGCTGGCTGGGTTCACCCTGCTCAGCCTCCACCTGTGACATGGGGGTGATGATGGCCTCTGAGGGGTGCTGCGGGGGATTGAAAGGGACGCTCTGGGGACAGCACTTAACACAATGTCGAGTGCACAGGATGCCCTCCATAACAGCAGTGCTTATTGTCAAGAAGCCTAGCGGGCCAGGTGCAGGGCCTAGCTTCCCTTGTAAGCAGCAGCCTTACCCACCCCGCTGACAGAGCAGTGGAGCCCCCTGGGTGGGGGAGCGTCGTGGCGCTTAATCACATCGCAGAGACCCGCTGTGTCCCAAGGACTAAAGCTGCCCTTCCAGTCTCCCCACTGGTGCCCTCGAACTTGACGTACTTCCTCTGAGTCCTGTGGCTCCTGGACCCTTGCATTAAGACCAGCAGTGCCTGGAGCCTACCCGCGCCTTCGTGGTGCCAGGGTGTGGGGAAGAGGGCGGGGCTAATTATGGAACTTGGGGGCGAGGGGGAGGAGCTAATAATGCAACTTGGGGGCGAGGGGGAGGAGCTAATTATGCAACTTGGGGGAGGAGCTAATCATGCAACTTGGGGGAGGGGCTAATTAGGGGACTTTGGGGAGGGGGGAGGGGGGAGGAGCCGACAACTTTCCAGAAACTTAGCAGGCAGTCCAGGTGCTGGCCTAAGGTGTAGACTTTGGAAAAGGAGTCTGGAAGGGTAACACAAACACAGCTCTCATTTCACCAAGCGGTTTTCTTCCTCGGAAACAACATATTACATAAAACCTTTCCACATGCATGGGAAACCAAGATGGATCCTTGCATCCTTTTTACTGAGGACGCGAGGCAGAGAAGTGCAGCTTCGCACGGGACGCTGAGAGAGTTGTTGGTTGGGTACAACCATACCCAGCTTCTTTAGGAAAAAAACCCCAAGGGATTCTCTAACACAGGAAGTAACTGCCTTCTTATATTTGGGACAATGGCACCAAACCTCCTGTACCGGCCCAGTTTCTTTTCCTTCACAGAAAGATGCAGGACAAAACTTAAGTATTTTCAACGCAAACAACTAAAACTCCAAAGCTTTGCTTTCAAAATGCTGGCCTTAATGCTTGGTAAACATCTAAAGAAAGAGCGAGTGACTTGAATTCCTGGTACAGGGCCCGCCTCTGAGCAGTGACTGTTCTGCCCTCCACGGGAGGTCAGGGCCCAGGCTCTTTCGCTGCCTCTCCTCCTGTTTTGAGTATCATTCTCCCAGTTAAACTGCTAAGAAGAATGAACACTGTGTCCCAGGCACTGTTGTCAACGCTTTGTCCGAAGGGGCTCACTTGACCTTCACACGACCCCCTGGGGTGGGTACCACTGGGGCATCCTTGGCGAGCAGGACTGGGGCTTTCTGTGGGGACGCCAGAGGAGCGATTGTGTGAGCACCCCCTTCACCCCCAGGCGGGGGTTCAGCCCAGAAGCCTGGGTTCTGGTCCCAGCTCGGTCACCAACCATGGGGGACTCTGGCAGTTTAGTTGAGCCCCTTCACTTTAAATTCCTCATCAGGTAAATAAAAGACAGGAAGCATCTGGCCTCCACTGTCTTTTTGAATTCCGCGAAGTTATCGCCTTCATAGAATCCAAAGGCCAAGAGCCCTGAAACCCCCAAGTATTGAGTTCCCCAATGAAGTCATGGCTTGGATTTCAGGCTTGGGGCTCTTATCTGTTGGAGAAGTGTTTCTCCAGTGAGCTGGGGAGTCCTTGCAAGCTAGTCTGCTCAAAGAGAAGGTGAAAAAGAGAGAAAAAGAAAGAAAAAAGCTTGGAAAAGTCTTGCTTGCCAAATCCGATTTGACCACATGTGTCTCCAGTTACCTCAAGGAGTGTCAGGAGAATTTCAAAGTCAAATTAATTCATTCACATTTTAAAGTGTGGGGGGAAAGTCATTTTTCTTTCTAAGATGGAACAAAAAAGTAAATGTCTGGTCCTCCTTTATCAAAGCGGTATCTGCAAAGTGACTGAAATCTTTTCTTTTCACTCTTTCAATAGCTTAAGCTATTAAAAAAAAAGGTTGTTATGTTTATAATGGCCTAGGAAGAAAATTATATCCAAGAAGGTTTATAGCTTCTAAAGTATGTCATCCTCTCCTGCACCACACCCTAATTGTGAGGACAATAATTTACTCATAAAGATTGATAGCTGGCATTAGCATGGAAGTTTCTCAGCTATTGCATGAGAATTAAAATAAAATTATCTTCTCACCAAAGGACTTAGCGATCACCCCAGGCTAAGGCTGAGGTAGAGCTCAGAGGAATCTGGGTTCTGAGGATCTTTATTTCTCTCTGAAATTAGTAACTTCCTTGCACATTAAGTGAATTACATTCAATCTTAAATAATTATTTTCAAAACACAGCCCCGCCCCGACAGGTCTAAAAATAGATCTTTTCTCTCAAAAACTCAGCCCGTTTTGACCACTTTGGGCTTTTGTCGTTGTCAGACACATTTCTCCAAAGCCCTGATTGCCTCTTTCTCGTGGGCAAAATGCCCAGGGACAGTGTTCCTCAGCTGTAGCTGCCTCGGGGCCGGCGGACGACTCCTAGAGCAGTCGGAGAGGACCAGATGGGGAGGGAGAGGAAGGGGAGGGTGTGTGCGTGCGTGTGCGTGTGTGTGTGTGTGTGTGTGTGTGTGTGAGAGAGAGAGAGAGAGAGACAGAAAGATGGGAAGGAAGGAAACCAGGAATAGTCTCTGCTGTCCCGTTTCTTTCTCAAACTTTGAGTCCATTGCAGAGACAGGATGTGTTTTGCTAGAACGTCTTGCCTCTCTCAGTCTGTAACACACCTTTGAACTTGCCAGCACGCACTAGGGGTCTATCCTAGTCTATTACCCACCTGTCTAGCCATCTGGCCGTCTTTCCCCACCCCAACTACGTGCTGATTCAGCACGTGTGTGTATATAGATGTCTATGTACATATCATAAGGATATAAACGTATGTGTTCATCTCAAGTTAAGGGAAATAGCAAGAGATTCACACATACACACCCTAAAATATGATGTATGCAGATCATAGTCAATATCTTCTCCATTATCAAAATCAGGAAAGGGAAGGGATACTTACGCACGTTGCACTACAATTTGTGAATATAAACTCCAGGAGTCTGCTTATATCCAGAAAACACTTTTTTTTTTAAAGATTTTATTTATTTATGTGACAGAGAAATAGAGACAGCCAGCGAGAGAGGGAACACAAGCAGGGGGAGTGGGAGAGGAAGAAGCAGGTTCATAGCGGAAGGGCCTGATGTGGGGCTCGATCCCAGAACGCCAGGATCATGCCCTGAGCCGAAGGCAGACGCTTAACCGCTGTGCCACCCAGGCGCCCCGAAAACACTTTTTTAAAAAAATTTTCTTTTTCTTTTTTTTTTAAGATCTTATTTATTTATTTACTTGACACAGAGAGACAGCAAGTGATGCAACACAAGCAGGGGGGAGCTGGAGACAGAGAAGCAACCCCCCCCTCCCGTTAACAGGGAGCCTGCCCTGGGGCTCGATCCCGGGACTCTGGGATCATGACCTGAGCCAAAGGCAGATGCTTCAAGACTGAGCCACCCAGGTGCTCCTAGAAAATACTTTAAGTAATGTAGGTCTGTTATACAATTCAAGTTTATAATTTCATTGTTTTTCCATATTAAAAACTGTGCGTGGTCATAGAAGTTTTGAGAAATCCAGAAAAACAGAACATAGAGAGGAGAAACCAATCATTCATAAACCTAGGATTTAAAGAAAGATGCTTCTAATAGTCTCCTGTGCGATTCTCTATCATTGCATTTATCACTGACAATCCTATTTTGTTATAAGGTCTTTGCAAACTTAATTTTTAATGCCCATAAATAATTACATTGAGTGGAGTGTCATAACTTACATAACCACTTTTATATTGTTGGATATACAACTTGTCCCCAATATTTTCCAGCAAAACTTCTGCTACCCATCCTCTGCTTATAGTTGGGTGGGTTTTTTTTTTTGTTTTTCGGGGATTTTTTGACTCCTATTTCTGTCCACCTATAAAACACCTTTCTCTTCCTCCCCCAACAATCCACACCATTTCTCTCCTCCTCCTCAGGATGATTTCCACATTTCATTGAACCCATGGTGTGCTTTGAGCGGCCCCATGACACTTGGCTGGACACAGGACATCTAGCGGTAGATGAGAAAGGGAATATCCCTGTAGCCATAAGACTTGTATTCTGCCAGACCTCGTTCACAGCTTTCCCAAGGGTGGCCCTAGTGCTTCTGAAATTTCTGTGTTTTGCTGATAAACCATGTGCTGGACCCTCCCACTTAGTCCCAACCAGAAGGCTAATCCCTGTGGCCAGATAGCATCCCAGAGTTTCCCCCCATACTCTAGAGCACTTAGCATGAGGCTTTGCAAACGCAAGCACTTAGCACACAGCAGGTGTGAACAGAGCCTTATTCCCTTGAATCCAGGTCCATCTCCCCCATTGTGTGATCTCTAGTTTGCTATTTGTTCCCTTTGATCGATCTTCATTCACTGAGCACCTCTTCTATTCTAGGCTCTGTGCTGGGCGTTGTGGAAAAAACAAAGCATTATTTAAAAATATCCCTGCCCTGATCCCTCATCTAAGAAGGAAAAGAACCCAGATTCAGTGGGAACTATACTATGTGAAAGAGTTCGTCAAGCAATAATGAGGACAGACTAACAGACACCACTTATTAGGCGCTTCTTGTGCTCTGTCAAGTGTAACACGCCCCGCACAGCTCCTATGGGGTGAGTGTCATCGTCCCCTTTTCTGGGTGGCAAAGCTGAGACCCAGGGTGCTCTGAAGCAGCCCACCCAGAAGACCCCAGGGGACCAGAGGGAAGAAAAACCTCTTCCAACTGGAGGCAACAGAGGTTTCACAGGGTAAATGCTACCTAAATGGGGACTTGGAGACTTCCCAGTTTTAGAAGCCTGAGAACAGAAGGACAAGGCATCCCAGGTAGAAAAAACCTACGCAAACCAAGCAAAGACCTAGAAATCTGATGGACTTTCCAGAAATGGAGACCACACGTGCTATGAAGTAAAATAGAGTGCATAGGTTCAAGGGGACTGAGGAGGGGATGGCCGGGGACACCGAGCACCTACTATAAACCAGGAACTTTACCTACCTTCTCTCATTTAGGCCCCCACACCCCATGGGGTAGGATTATTACCTCCATTTTAAGGCCAAAGAAACAGGCTGCTGGTCAGTGCCGACTCTGAATACACTCACCATCTCGCCTGGCACCTCAGCCGGGAGGTCAAGAGCCCAGGGCTGAGCCCCACCCTTGTGCTCGGCAGCTGCTGGACCACCAGCCAGCTCCTCCCTTAGGCTTGGGTCTCCTCGATTATGATATGGCCCCGATCGTGGCCTCCCACACAGGGATGTTGTGAAGACTAAATATGTGAGCATTTCACATTTCATAACCCAGAGCGGGGTAGGAGGAGTGCTGGACACCCCCTGGTGCCTGAAGGTTCCCCCGTGCTCTCTCACCTGTATCTCCATCCACCAGGTCTTAGGTCCTTCAAAGGGGTTCCTTTCTCCCCCGTAGCAGGGCCCCGTGTCTTCCCTCCCTGGTCTGCTCAGGGCACTCCCTGCCACGGGCAAACACTCAGATTTGGCGAACACTCCACTGATTGCTGTATTGACTTATTTTTGGTCGCACCCCATATCTGGGCTGTTTCTCCCTTCCACTCTTTTGAGCTCTTGGAAAGCGGCAGGTAGTCCGTGATTTCTCTTATACCCCCTAACATATGACCACACCAGTCCCATATTTTGTGAGTATCGGGCATGAATTCATATTGATTGATTCACGTCCATTTCTCAAAGTCTTTGGTGTGGGGGGTCACCCCAAAGATTGACTGCATGAGGAGGACGAAAATCCCTTTCATCATTTTTCAGGTCGGGTCTCAAGGCTGAAGATGGTCGATGGGTGGGCTGGCGAGGCGGGAAGCTGGCTGAGAAGCTGGGTGGTCGGGGCCCTATGTGGCGAGGGAGGAGGAGGTCTGAGGCAGGTGTCCTGGGAAAGACAGGGCCAACATCAGGTCTCTTCTCAGAGACCCTCAGAGAGCCAGGTGATGACAAAGAGGGCTCTGGCCTGGGGCAGAACGGCTGGCACCAGGCGGCTGGTACCCAGGCGGGGAGAGGGAGAAGCAGCCCACATAGAGGCAGACTGCACGTCTCTGAGGTGGGCTTTCTGCCAGCAGGGTCTCTGTCAGCTACTGGCTGCACTGGGCCCACCTCCAAGCGCAGGCCCTTCCGGCCTCGGTTCTGGAAAGCCCGTGCTTACTGTGGCCCACCTCACTGAGGTGTCTCCTACCCCCTCGTTGCTCACCAGAAGCTTGCGTTTTTGGTATTTTTTGGTAGTGTGTGTGTGTGTGTATGTGTGTGCTTATTTCACTTCAGTGTATTTATCCATTCTATTTTTCTGTGTATGAAATTTGTTTTCTGACATTCTCTCCTTGCCTTCCATCTACTTCCATTGAGGTTGGTCATATGCGCGTACATATATTTTCTTACTTTTGCTATTTTGGATTCCTTCAGTTGGGCGTTTGTCATCAACAATACTTAAAAAAAAAACAATATTTTTACCGTACCTACTACACGCCAGGCTTTCAATAGCACTCGGCTCATGTTAACTCATTTAACTCTCACAACGACCTGATGGGGAGACCATTACCATTCCTATGTCCCAGAGAGGTAAACTGAGGCACGGGCGGTTAAGAAATGACAAAATCACGTAGTCGGTAAATGGCAGAGTCTGGATTAGAACCCCGGGCACTCTGCCTCGGGAGTTCACTTTTAACTCACTTCCTATGGCGTCACCCCGTAACAGTGATGGACAAGCCCACTCGGGCGCTGTGTGCCTGGCCCTTGGTAGGTGCTTTGTGTCTGTTACTTACCTTGAACCTCACGCAGAGAATGCTATCCTCCCAGTGTACAGACAAGGAGACCAAAGCTTCAGGATTCACGTGCTGCCCTGCTTCTCAGCAGCACACGTGGGGTTTGCAGGCAGGTGTGTGGACCCCAGAGGCTGCCCCCATAGCCTGTGTGGACCATGTGCATGTCCTTCCTCTCTTTTGGAAGAGCACAGGCTTTAAAAGTATGGATTTACTTGAATCACCTTAAAGGAGAGTTGTCAAGTTCCAAAGAAAAGAAATAAAAGCTGAACTCTCCCTAACAGTAATAATGGCAATAGGATCTTGCCCCCTGGTTCTGGAAGGAGAATCAAAGTAAGGACTACAGTCTGTCTGCACCTGGTTGGGGCTGGCGGTGCCGCTTCATAGAAAGTTCCCATCTCCAGGCCCCGGGCTGACTGCACACTTGGAACTTTACCCACCTGGTTTGATTGAATTTTAATGGCTCTTTTCTGTTTGAACGCCCATGCCCAGAGACCTCCAGGTCATAGGCGTGTGTCTGGTAAATCAGATGATGAAATTGGAATTGGCAAAGCCTGAGCTCATCCCAGGAGAGCTTCTGGCAGCCCAACAGCCACTGGGACGGGGAAGCTCCCAGACTCGGGTCACTGGTCGTGGAGGGATGGATAGGGTCTGGAGCATGGAGAGCTCCAAGGGTGTCATTGCTAAGTCACATCTTACCTTTGTCACATTGGTCGGTGACCTAGCAATAGCCTTCCTTCCCTTTTCCCCACCCCCATAAGGAAAGAAAATTATGGGGAAATAAGGGGAAATAAACAGCAAAAGAAATCTAGCTTTTCGTGCTCACCGACTGGAGGGCATACATTATCTCACTGTACCCTCAGCAGAGCTGGGAGGCAGATGCTATTATCCCCATGCGACAGTTGAAGGTACTGAGGTTTGGAGAAGTGAAGCAGGGTCATCCGCCAGCACGAGGCAGTCCCTACACGTTACCTGAAGCCTCGCTGAATTCCAAGTGGGGACTACCCCAACTGGGCAGCCTCCCTGGGAAGCTCACTCAAGGAGGGACAGGCTGGGAGGAGACCGGGACCGCTCAAGCCCCGGGGGATTCCAGAGCAGCCCTGGGGGGCCAAAGAAGAGACATCCGGGAGCCTGGCAGGTGGGAGAGATTGAAGCCGAGGCGGCGCCAGTGAATCCAACAGCAGCAGTTCTCCATCTATGCTTGGACCTCAGCAGGAGCCTAGGGAGGTGGAGGGTGGCGCGGAAGTGAGGAGGGGAGCCTAGGAAAATGACAGAGCCTGAGCCGTCCTGCTGGGAGCTGGAGAAGGGGCAAGAGAATGGGCGTGAGCTTGGTAGCGCAGGCTGTTACAGAACCTGGGGAGTCTCTCCTCTGAGCATTGCATTGACCACTATCATCACAAGGAAAATGTACCTGATTTTTAAAAACACAGATAATTAAAAAAAAAAAAAAAGTCTTGCATTCCCCAGCCCCAAATAACTCCAGGTGGCATGGGGGCAAAATAGAAAGCTATACACGTATATGCTTAGGAAATTCAAAACGTGCAGAAAGGCATAAAATGGAAGATAATCTGCCCCTCTTCTGACTCTCGATCTCTCTTCTTAGTACTCAACACAATGAACCATTTTTGTTCTTACAAAAAAAGTTTGCATTTCCCAGTATATGAATATCATAGATAAATCCCTATCTATACATAGTTATATATTTTATATATGTTTGCATAATATTAAATCCATATATATTTCTTTTTATATGTTATATATAAAACATATGTTTTTTCACGAGACTATACTACACCATTCGCCTCCACTTTAGGTTCCACACTGACGCTTCTCCAGGGATCTTTCCATATCAGCCTACACCTCATGCCCCATTCTTTCGCTGGTTTCCTATTTGTCCATCAAACAGATACATCACGAAAGTTTTAACCAGTCTCCTCATGGTGGGCACTTTGTTTCCCCTTTTTTCCCCCAAATTACAAACAATATTCTAGTGAATAACCTTGTACATTTACTTTGGCAAATGTTTACAAAAATACGCACATATTTGAAAGATTCCTACAAGTAATCTTAGCAGTTAAAGGGAGCAAGCTTGCATTTCTAGTTCTGGTACATATCACCCAGGTATCTGTCCTCCAGAAAGGGGATCCCAACTTACATGCCCACCAATGGCGTATACAGCCGACTTATCCATGCAAATTGCCAACTCTAGATACCACCAAAGCCATTAATTCTTGCCCATCTGATCAGTCACACAGAATTACTGCTGATTTTATTAAATTATGAGAAACTGTCCATTCTATTTTTTGTTAGTTGCTTATTCACAAGCTTCATACTTTTTTTTGAAGGGTTATTCTTTATTCTCAGTGCTTTTTAATTAACTATGTCCTTGTTAATTAAAACACAACAGCCCTTTTTGGTATGTATAAATATTTTTCTTCTTTTTTATATATGGCTTTGCTTACAGTTACTTTGTATTTTTAATTCATCAACCTCACCAGACTATTCTTCTATAATTTCTGAATTATGTGTCTACTTTATGAAAGCTTCTTATACTTCTCATTTTTGGAAACTTACATAATTGTGCTTTTACATGTTTATTTATTTATTTTTATTGTGTTATGTGAGCCACCATACAGTACATCATTAGTTTTTGATGTAGTGTTCTATGCTTCATTGTTTGCATATAACACCCAGTGCTCATTGCAATACGTGCCCTCCTTAATACCCATCACCGGGCTAGCCCATCCCCCCACCCCCCTCCCCTCTGAAGCCCTCAGGTTGTTTCCTGGAATCCATAGTCTCTCATGGTTCATCTCCCCTTCTGATTTCCCCCCTTCATTTTTCCCTTCCTTCGTGTTTAAATCTGTGGTCCAATTATAGTATCTTTTTTTAAAGATTTATTTATTTATTTTGAGAGAGAGAGAGAGCACAAGAGTGGGGAGAGGGGCGGGGGGGGGAGAGGGGGGAATCTCAAGCAGACTCCACACTGAGTGCAGAGCCTGATGTTGGGCTCGATCCCAGGACCCTGAGATCGTGACCAGAGCCCACACCAAGAGTTGAAGCTTAATCAACTGACCACTCATGCACCCACAATTGTGGTGTCTTTTTAAAATAATCTCTCCTACACCTGAAACCAGTGTAACATTGTATGTCCACCATACATCAATTTAAAAAATTCTCTCTTTAACCAACGGATTTTAAACATTTCATCTTATATATAGTGCCCGTGTACATTTTTGTTTTCTCTATTCCATCCCGTTGATTTTGTCTCCCCTGAAATTGTTTTCTTCACATCCAAAGTATAATATTTACTGTAACTTCATAATACATTTGAATACCCAGTCAAAGTAGTCTCCTCTGATCCTTCTTTTTAGAAAGTTTATTTTTTCGGGTGAATTTCACACATTATTGTCAAGCTAAAAAAAACTCCTCTTGATATTTTCATTAAGATTGCAGGTTAGAAATTAATTTTGAAAAAACCTGATAGCTTTATAAAATTGAGGCTTCCTATCCAAGAACTCAGTACGTCTTTCATTAGCACAGAACTACTTTCATGATCCTTTGTCTTCAAGTTTACTTCATGTAGGACCTGCACATATGATTAATTATGTTTACTTCTAGGTATTATGTCTATGGTTGCCATTATTGGTGGAATTTTTATTCTCTTCTATTTTCTGATTGATTCTTGCTTTTCATAGAAAAAGGTGTTGACTTTTGCACAGGCATTTGTTAACCGACACTCTATTCAATTTTTTCTTCTATGTTGAATTTTCTTCGAACACTTTTGAATGATCTTAGATTTTCTGGGTCTTTAGTTATATTGTCTGAAAATAACAGATTTGGTATCTCCTTTTAAGTATTTATATCTCTTAGTTTTTATTTCTCTCTTTTGCCCAATCGTAATGGTTAATACTTACCATTACCTATAATTAAATGTAATGGTTAATTATTAAATAATAATTGTGATAATAACCATCATTTCATTCATGGCTTAAAGAAAACATTTCTACTACACTACCATGATTCGGACTTTTGGTTTGGGACACACACAGACACACACACACATCCTGTTTTTCTAAGACTTCTCATATTTAGGAATAAATTTATTTCAGTATTTTATTATATTAAGGACTTGTCTATATATTCCTACTTTTTTCAGATTTATTTATTTATTTGAGAGAGAGCAAATATTTATTTATTCTCAAAATTTATTTGAGAGAGAGGGAGAGAAGCAGACTCCCCCCTGAGGGGGATCCTGACATGGGGCTCGATCTGACAACCATGAAATCATGACCTGAGCCAAAACCAAGAGTCAGACACTTAATCGACTGAGCCACCCAGGCACCCCATTCCTGCTTTTATTAAGTGTTTTTGTTCTTTAATTTCGTGAATAAATATTTACTTGGTAAGTTCCTTTTCATTACATGTTGAGATGATCAATTTTTTGACATAATAATGTGTTGTATGACATTAGTACATATTTGCATTTTGAACTTCCTCTTGCATTCCAGGATTGAACCAGAATTGGTTGAATCATATTACTCTTTTTTTTTTGTAGTCCTAAATACTTAAATACATGCTCACATTTATTGTTTTGCATTTTTTTGTATGTTGAAATTCATAATTAAATGTGAGTTACCTTTAGTTGGCGTTTGTGTATTTGTGAGCATTTGGGCGAGTGGATACCTGGGAGTTGTCTGGTCCATATCTGGGTTTATTTTTATTACTGTCTTATTTATCTTCAGCTCCCTGGCCTCTGAACCCCTTCAGGGGAAAATGTGTGTCTGATTCACGTGTGACTCCTCGCCCCTAGGACTTGGCATCAAGATAGCACTCACTATGTGTTTATAATGTTAAGCTGGTGGTAGGGTTGCCAGGGGAAATAATACTTCAGGATAAGTCTGTTCCAAAAATTATATGGGGCATTATTGATACTAAATAATTATTTGTCATTAATCTGAAATTCAGATTTAACCGCGTGTCTTGTATTTTATTTGCTACATTTGGGCAACTCTAGTTTTTGGGATAAAGAGGGAACATGGCCAATACCACACACCAAAAAGATAATGACGGTTACTGCAATCCTACTTCCCTTTCAGACGTGCTCTGAAGAGTGAACGGACAAGGGTTTCTGTGGTCTGGGAGCGTCTGAGGATTCATACGGAGGGGGCCGTTTGTTGGAATTTTAGCCAACATCTTCGGATACATGTTATAGGTTTGTTTCATGGTTTGAGTGCTTACCGGCTTTGGAATGTCACCATCATAAAAGGGGGGAAAATAGACCACGTCGGGTTTATAGCAATGACTAATGCAATAAAATAGAAAAACAAGTAAATGGGCATGTTTAGTGAATGAAAGTAGTGATTTTTTTTTTTTATTTCTTTCCCCTTTGGCACTTGGCTGAGGCATTCAGAAAAGAGCTTTTAGGCCTTGTCACGCTCAGTAGGAACAATAGCAGGCCAACAAAACTTAAGTGTAGCTCTAGCCGGGTAGACATCAAGTCATCCTTAATTAGGCCCAGAGAAAACCATTTTCTGGGCGAGCCAGGTGGAGGCCAACACTGGTGGCTGCCTTCCCCTCACCAGCCCCTGCAGCTCTGTGTGGCCCTCTCCTAGCTGTTGATGGGCCAATCTGCGGAGAGGAGGGGAAGGCTCGGGTTGGTCGATGGGCAGAGACCTGTCGCTGAGGGGATTTCCCAAGCCAGAAAAAATTTGGGAACCTCAGGGATGAGAAAGAAGTAACGATGCCAAGACTTCCTGCTGGCTCGGCGCATCTGGATGTGGTAATGCCTCCATCTCGCTTGTTTTGTTTTCAGTCAGAAAAATCCACGTTTCTTAGTCCTTCAGAATGTGCGCCCTCCCTACCTTGCGGCCTCATCCCTCAGCATTACCCACCTTGCAGAGCACAGTTTCCTCAGGTGAATCTCTCTCACCTCCCAGGAGACACCACGTTCTCACCTCCAGACCTAAGGCATTGAATAGGAACAATAATAAAAAGTGAGGATCAAATGGGATTATACCTACAAAGTACTTAACACAGCACCTGCCGCACAGTAGTATCTCAAGAAACGGCAGTGGTCTGCACCATGCCCGACCTCGGGATATCTGCAAAGCCTCTAATAGTTCATGTTACGGAAACGAGAACATTAAAATACTTGTATTTTTTCTCCTAGTCGTTTGTTTTTTAATCGTGGGACACAATACATGCCCATGAGCCCCATGTTTTAGGATACTAGAGGGTCGTTCTCAGTACTCACTTCTTTTGAATCCTGAAAATAAGTGAGAACAGCCTAGTCTGAGTTCCTAGAGGGCTGAACCAAGGGATGGCATGTCTGGGTAAATGTTCCCGATGGCCAAGTGCAAGTTCCCACAGGTTCTGTGTGCCTCATACTTGCTCATCCATTGTCTTTCCTTTTGGTGGGGAGGTGGAGGTAAGAGGTTGGGGGCGGGGAGCTTTGGTTCTCTAAAGAAGATCCAAACTTAAAGAAGCTTCCAAACCCTGCTTGCCAACATGACATGCATTCTTCTCACATTCCCACATCCTTCTCATAATGTGAAAGGCTCTTCTTCAACTTTCTTCGGGGAAAACATGTAAGTGGCTGCATGTTCTGGATGGGAATTCAGCCCCTCCACATTCCTGGGTACAGCCATTCATTCCCCCCTCCTGAGGGAAACATTCTGGGCACCTTCCACACTTCTGGATGCTTCCTCGTGTGCTTGTGTGTCTTCTCCAATGAGCGGTGAGCCCCTTGAGAACAATGACTGTGTCTTGTTCATCTGTATTTCCAGCACCTCTATTTCCTTTTCTTAGCATAGAGGAAGCACTCAATAAATATTTGCTAACCAAATGAAAAATATGAATAAATGAATCCATCAGTATAGAAATATTATAACTTTTTAAGCTTTTTAAAATTCTCTTCCCGTGAGATCATTCGCGTCTGAGAGCAGTTGAATTGTCCCCATTTCTGTTTGTTAAGACACTTTGGAAGATACCTGCATTTATACCAGAACCAGCATCCAAAAAGAATTTATGGGATCCCATGTTCTTGTCGGGACCAGCTGCGTCTCAGGCCAGGCAGTGGGAAGAAGCTGGAGGAGGCATAGCTCCCAGCCATCCCGATGCTCTGATTCCCAGAACCTGGGCACCTACATCTGCATGGGGGCAGCCAACGAGTACAAACCCACTCTGGTCTCCCTTTGAGTAGGTTCTGTCTGACTTGCCCAATTCTATGGGCCTCCCCACACATATGTCTATGCAAACAAGGTGACATTTCAGATGCTCCATGTCAGACATGTTCCACCGTAAAAGAGTAATGTCTCCCAAATTTTCTTTTTAGAATCATCCTTCTCAACCTGTCACCATTGAATGGTGCCCTCCCACCGTCTCCTGGTAAGCCAGAGCATTCCCATGGACTTTATCAATACCCTGTCTGGACAACTCTCTCTTGTGCTTGCTTGTACCTCATCCAAATCAGGGTTAAACTCTTCTCTTCCAATATATTATGGCAATTGGGCTTTTCAAAAAGAAAATCCAGGAAAATATTTGACGATAACAAATTTCATTTTTTTTTCCTTCAAAAGAGAGTGATGATGGGCATTTCATACTAGTCAAGAAAGCTGGGGAGATATTATTAGGAAAGCAACATGAGAGATTCCTGAATGGATGTTGCCCAGGATCTGTCTGCCAATGCGCTAAGGACAACAACGCGCTCAGTAAATGCTTGTCCAATGAAAGATGAGTGATCCAAGGGCAAGTGAAAAATTTTAGTAATTGACCAAGGATAAAAAGAAACTGAACTTGCTTGAAGACTCTGGCCTTTTATTTATCAATGGCAATGGTGAGAGATGTGGTCCAATTCTTGGTATGCAATGTGCTTTACATAGACATCATACGGGTTAAGGGGACATAGAGGCTTTATTTAAATCTCCTTTCCTTTGTTTGGGAAATCTGTGGAGATTCCCATTAATGACCCATTTTTTTGTGGAATTCAAAACTACATTCTGAAAAAGTGACTGATCCAAGCTTACTTGCATAACACTGAGATTTTTGAGTACACAAAGGTGACATTGGGAAGTGCTTCCTACTGTATCCAGAGGAAGATTTTATGCACTAGCTGTTTAAAACCAAAAAACAATGGCAAAAAAAAAAAAATCTCAAATTCAACTCTTGGAGGAAATCGCATTGCACTGTAATGCTTTGATCATGGTCACCTCCTCTCAACTCTGACACATACCTAAGATGGATAAAATATAAAAGCTAGAATTAAAAAGACGGTCATGGTCAAAAACATGATGGGCATCTCCACAGAAAGATAAAAGAACAGAAATACCAACAGATAAGCAGGGTACAGCAGGATACCTGCTGGAGCCCAGGTCTAGATGAAGAGAAGGGTGGAAGGAACTCATGTCCTATGGCTCACAGGCTGAAAACACCACCCCCTTCCCATACACACACATAAGCATGAAGCAGGGTAACAGAGTTAACTCACTGGCCAGAAACAGAAACTGAGGCAGCTCATCTCTGCCCATAACAGAAGTTTGCAATCGAGAAGTAAGAGAATCATCCTGCTGGCTCCATACTCCCATGAGAATGGGAGCCACAAACGATTGGTACAAAGCACAGCATTGGTCTGGGAGCTCCCAGAAGGAGAAAAGGAGGGTAACTCCAAAACCACTAAACATTAAGTGAAAAGTACAAAGAGAAAGGAAGCAAAAAAGAAAAAATCACATTCGAGATGAACTTGCAAATCAAAATTCCAAAGACATGAAAAAAAGATGATTAAAATGGCAATGAAAAAAATCAAATTAGATTTTTTTTTACCCTAAATAAAATGAAAATAAGAGAAAAATCTTAAAATGACTTTAAAATATGATCACGGTTTTGGGGAAAATGTGTTAGGTGGTGGCAGGCTCCTGATTTCACTGCAACAACTTAAAAATCTATATACGCTGCAAAAAATCATGTCTTTAAAGATTGAGAGTTGTAGAAACAAAGAAGTAAATGAACTACATTTTCGGAGTAGAGAGAGTTCTTCCAATGTGAGTAGTCAATTAATGGTCGTTCTTTTCCTCCAGGCAGCACCTGCTAATTTTGGTTTTGGTTGAGGATGAGACCTAGTAAAGGAATTTGTTAGGAGGAAGAGAAATGAGCAAAACTTTTGGAGATGGTATAGGGCTGGCATAACAATTTGGAAACCTCAGGAGCCATTAATGCACAACTGGTTTTCTATATGGTTCATTTTCAAAACTCAGGCTCTATGAAAGACTATAGAACTTTGACAAGATGGGAAATGCCCACTGGTCTCACAGTATTTGGCAGAAACTGTTCTGCTTGAGGAGTGCGGCCCACCTCAAACACGCATGCCTAGTCTCCTCCGCAAGATATTTGCCAAATTTGGAGGGGACAAAACTGCAAACTTCTGAAGGATGAGCCTGAATTTTCTCTGGTATTTTAAGATGAGGGAGATGGAAACCTAGAAACCTGTTCATCAAAAGCTCGGGAGAGACATGTCCAAGAAATGGAGAGGAAACAGAGGTGAATGAAACGAATCTTCCTAAAACTGCAACCTGGTCCCAACCAAAGCTGAGTTTTGATTAGATTGATGTAGTCAACTCCATAGTGACCTGCCCAACGTTTCAGACAGAGAACTTCTTCTGGTGGAACATATTATCCAGAGCCTCTACAATTCCTTTTAATAAAATGTCTAGTATATAATAAAAAATGACTAGAGATAAAATTATAAAAGGCAATCAAATGAGCATTGTAGAACTGCAAAATACAATATCAAAAATTAAGACCTGCAGGGGGTGCCTGGGTGGCGCAGTCGTTAAGCGTCTGCCTTCGGCTCAGGGCGTGATCCCAGCGTTCTGGGATCGAGCCCCACATCAGGCTCCTCCGCTAGGAGCCTGCTTCTTCCTCTCCCATTCCCCCTGCTTGTGTTCCCTCTCTCGCTGGCTGTCTCTATGTCAAATAAATAAATAAAATCTTTAAAAAAAAATTAAGACCTGCAGATAGGAACTTGAAGATAAGTGAAAAGCGATATACAAACTGAAGTTTAAAGAGAAAAATACATGAAATAATCCTAGCAGAGCATAGGAGATGTGAGAATTAAGGTAGAGAATTAAGGACATGTAACTGGAGTCCCAAAAGGACAAGAGGGAGAATAAGGATAGGAAGGCAGGCACCCTTCTAGAGAAAATTTTTGCAAAGCTGATGATAGAACCAACGCACAGATTCCGAAACCTTAAGCAATGTAAACACAAGGAAAACCACACTTAGACTCGGCTAAAAATCAAAGAGAGAGAGAGAAAAATCAAGGCATACAGAAGGCACAGAAAAAAAACATGCTTTCAAAAAGGCACCAAAAACACCGAAGGCAAGCAATAAAATAACAATAAAATAACATTTTTAAAATACTGAAAGAAAATGTTTTAATCTAGAATTTTTTCCCCTCCAAAAATAATTTTTTCACAAATTTAGGTTAAAAAGAAGCCAATTAGAAATCCTGGAGATGATAAGTGTAGTCATTCAAATAAAATACTTAAAAAAAAAAAAAGAAAACAAGACATCTGTGCCATTTCTTATATCCCACATATAAGTGAAACCATATGATAACTGTCTTTCTCTGACTGACTTATTTCACTTAGCATAATCCCCTCCAGTCCATCCACATCGATGTAAATGGTAGGTATTCATCCTTTCTGATGGCTGAGTAATATTCCACTGTATATATAAACCACATCTTCTTTATCCATTCATCTGTTGAAGGGCATCTTGGCTCCTTCCACAGTTTGGCTATGTGGACATTGCTGCTATGAACATCGGGGTACAGGTGCCCCTTTGTTTCACTACATCTGCATCTTTGGGGTAAATACCCAGTAGTGTAATTGCTGGGTCATAGGATAGCTCTATTTTTAACTATAGCACAAAGGCTCATAGGGGAAGTGAGGAAAAACTGAATGGGAAGAAATCAGAGAGGGAGACAAACCGTGAGAGACTCTTGACTCTTTGAAACAAACTCAGGGTTGTGAAAGGGAAGGTTGGTGGGGGGATGGGATAACTGGGTGATGGGCATTAAGGAGGGCATGTGATTTAATGAGCACTGGGTGTTATATGCAACTGATGAATCACTGAACACTACATCTGAAACAATGATGTACTATATGTTGGCTAATTGAATTAAAAAAAAAAAGACGTCAAGAATAAAGTCTAGATCAGACACAGAGAGCAAACTGTGAAATGCAAAATGGTCCTGAGGACTTAGCCCAGACCTAGCACAGAAAAATAGATATTTAAAATCATAAAATGAAGCTAAAGCCATGCTTCGAGGGAAATTTATAGCTTTAAATGTATTTAAATGTATTTATTGAAAAATGGTATGCTTAGTTCAAGATATTAGAAATGCAATAAGAACAAAAAGGAGAATAAAGGAAGAAATAGTGATATAAGAAGAAACTAATGGACCAGAGAATGCACTAATAAATCAGACAAATCAACAAAACCAAAATCTGTTTTTTTTAAAAAAAGATTTATCTATTTATTTAAGAGACAGAGAGTGCGTGTGAGTGCAGGAGTGGGGGGGCAGAGGGAGAGAGAGAATCTCAAGCAGACTCCCCGCTGAGTGTGGAGCTGGATGCAGGGCTTGATTTCACAACCCCGAGACCATGAACTGAGCCGAAACCAAGAGTCAAACACGTAACCAACTGAGCCATCCAGGTACCCCCAAATCTTGTTCTTTTAAATGAGAAAAACTTAAGCAAGCCTAATCAAGCAAATAATGGAAAACACAAGAAAATGGTATTAGGGATTACAAATAAGACAAAACTGCAGATACAATAAAGATTTTCTTTCTTTCTCTGTATGCATATATAATGCATAGATATAAAAAATATACCCTATGAATATCTTCTAAATAATAAACTTGAAAAGTTTAGAATGGTAACATTTCTGGAATACAAACTCCAAACATTGACTAAGAGGGATAAATACTGCGGTACATCCAATCAATGGAATATTATTCAGCACTGAAAAGAAATGAGCTATCAAGCCCTGAAAAGACATGGATGAAACTTAAATGCATATAACTAACTAAAAGAAACCAGCCTGAGAAGGCTATGTACTCTATGATTCCAACTATATGACATTCTGGAAAAGGCAGAACTATGGAGACAATAAAAAGATTGGTGTTTGCCAGGGGGTAATACAGAGAGGGATGACTAGGAAGAGAACAGAGGAAGTTTAGAAAATGAAAATACTCTGTATGGGGGCGCCTGGGTGGCACAGCGGTTAAGCGTCTGCCTTCAGCTCAGGGCGTGATCCCGGCATTATGGGATCGAGCCCCACATCAGGCTCCTCCGCTATGAGCCTGCTTCTTCCTCTCCCACTCCCCCTGCTTGTGTTCCCTCTCTCGCTGGCTGTCTCTATCTCTGTCGAATAAATAAATAAAATCTTTAAAAAAAAAAAAAAAGAAAAAGAAAATACTCTGTATGATTCCACAGTGATGGCTACATGGCATTACACATTTGTCCAAACCCATAGAACGTACAACACCAAGAGTGACCTGTAACACCAACTGTGGTGTCCCGGTGACTATGACGTGACCTCGCTGGTCTCTCATTGCAACAAATGTACCAGTCTGGTGGTGAATGTTGATAATGGGGGAAGTTATACATGCGTGGGGGCAGAGGGCATATCGGAAATCTCTGGACTTTCCACTTAATTTTGCCGGGAATCTAAAATGGCTCTAGACATTAAAGTCTTTAAAAAAAATTAACGAAGGAGGAAATAGAACACCTCAATGGCTCATAATCATTAACGTTATTGAATCTGTCAATACGCATATATACGCTTACCCCTAAAAACAGCAATAGATGATATTTTTAAAATTTATTCATTTATTTTAGAGAGAATGAGCACGGAACAGGGAGGGGGAGCAGGGAGAGGGAGAAGCAGACACTGCCTGAACATAGAGCCCGACTCGGGGCTCAATCTCATAACTCTGAGATCCAGACCAGAGCCAAAACCAAGAGCTGGATGCTTAACTGACTGTACCACCCAGGCACCCCATCAATAGATGATTTTTAGATGAGGTTTCATACACCTTCAAAGAACAGAGAAGATCTATACTGTATAAGTTGCTTCAAAAAATATAAAAAGTAGGGAATTGTTTGAACACATTTTATGAGCCTAAACCTGACCTCAAAACGAGAAAAACAAAAGCAAGGAAATATTATTGGCCAATCTCACTTGGGAACACTCATGTAAAAAACAAACAAAACAACAAAAAAACACCCTAAATGAAACTGTAGTGTATCAAACCTATCATTTTAAGAATAAAAACGTCTCAAGACTAAATAAGATTTACCCAAAAAGTGCAAGCTATTTGGAAATTTATACATACATACTCATACACATGCATATAATCTTTACATACATTATATACATTAACAAAGTGAGAATAAGAATTTGTGTTAATTCTTTAAATGTAAAAATAAAGCAGTTGGAAACTTGAACTTTCCCATGTGATTAGGAGAAAAAAATTAGATTTAGGAAACTCCTTAACTTGATAGACTTTATCACAAACCCATGGGGGAAAAGAGAGGAAAGAGGGAGGGAAGGGAGGAAGGGATGGAGGGAGGAAGGGAGGAAGGGATGGAAGGAGGGAAGGGAGGAAGGGATGGAGGGAGGAAGGGAGGAAGGGATGGAGGGAGGAAGGGAGGAAGGGATGGAAGGAGGGAAGGGAGGAAGGGAAAGGAAAGGACAAAGGGGAGGAGAGGAGAAGGTAAAAAGAGCAAAAGGGCGATACTTATGAAACAGCAGCAGCATTTCATTACATGTCAGAAGCAAAACCAAGATGCCCACCATCATCCACATATTACACAGTATTATTGATAAGGAAAAAGATTTTTTAAAAATTAATTGTTATAAGATTTTTTTACAGATTTATTAAAGTATAAGTGACCTATAAGACACTGCACATTGAGTGTACAATTTGCTGAGTTTTGACATATGTAGGCACTCATGAAGCCCTCACTACAATAAAACTAACGAACATATCCAGAACTCCACCAAATGTCCCCATATCCTTTTGTAATCCCTTCCTTTTTCCCTCCCAGCCCCAGACCCCAGCACCGTGAAACCACTGGTCTGCTTTCTACCACTCACTATAGATTAGGTTGCAGTTTCTAGAATTTTATGTAAATGAAAGCATACAGCATGCATTGTTTTTTGTCTAGATTCTTTCATTCAGCGTAGTGGTTCTGAGATTCATCCATGTTTTTGCATGTGTCAAACGTTCATTTCTTTTTATTGTTGCGTAGTATTCCATCATACGGATATACTACAATTTGCTTATTCATTAACCTTTTGAAAGACATTTGGGTTGTTTCCAGTTTGGGGCTATTACAGCAAGGGCTGCGATGATCTAGATATTAATTATAATCCCAATCAAAATCTCAACAAGCTTAGTCATTACAGAAATAGGCAAGCTGATTCTAAAATTTTTATGGAAATGCAAATGACCGGGGCGCCTGGGTGGCTCAGTCTGTTAAATGTCTGACTCTTGATTTCGGCTCAGGTTGTGATCTCAGGGTCCTGAGATCGAGCCCTGCGTTGAGCTCCACGCTGGACATGGAGCCTACTTAAGATTCTCTCTCTCCTTCTCCCTCTTCCCCTCCCCCATGCTTGCACGCAATTTCTCTCTCCCCCCTCTCTCTCTGTCTTTCTCAGAAAAAATGCAAATGACCTAAAATAGCCAAAACAATATTTAAAAAGAAAAAAGTTGGAGGATTTAACTAATGGTTTCAGGATTTATTATAGAACTACAGTCATCAAGACTGTGTGGTTTTGACAAAAAGATAGGCATGTAGATTGATGGAACAGAATTGAGAGTTCAAAAGTAGATCTCACATTTATGGAATTGATTTTCAACTAAAGTGCCAAGGAAATCTAATGGGGAAGAGGAAAATCTTTTCAGCAAATGGTGCTGGAGCAATTCGATAAACACATTCGAACAAAACAAAACAAAACTCTTACCGGATGCCAAAATTAACCCAAAACGGATAAACCTAAATGTAAAAACTGAAATTACAAAAATAAAACAGAAAACAAGAGAAAATCCTAATACACTTGGGTTTGCAAAAACTTCTTAATACAACACTAAAAATATGAACTATAAAAGAATGAAATCAGGGGCGCCTGGGTGGCACAGTGGTTAAGCGTCTGCCTTCGGCTCAGGGCGTGATCCCGGCGTTATGGGATCGAGCCCCACATCAGGCTCCTCCGCTATGAGCCTGCTTCTTCCTCTCCCACTCCCCCCGCTTGTGTTTCCTCTCTCGCTGACTGTCTCTATCTCTGTCGAATAAATAAATAAAATCTTTAAAAAAAAAGAATGAAATCAGCACATAGGATTTCATCAAATTAGAAATTTCTTATCTTCAAAAGGCACTGTTAAAGAAATTAAGACAAGCCAGAGACTGTGATAAAATAGTTGCTAAACGTCTACCTAATCAAGGACTTTAACCTTGAATATATAAGAAACTTTTACAAGTTAGTTAGAAGAAGAGAGACAACCCAATTTTAAAAACTGGGCAAAAGATGGGGACAGACACTTTGCCAAATAAAATGTTCAGATGACAAATAAGCACATGGAAAGGTACACAGCCTCATAAGGCATTAGGGAAATGCAAATTAAAACTAAGATCAAGAATGTCTACACACTGATCAGAATGTCTAAAATTAAAAAGGCTGACCATAGTGAGTGTACAAGGGTGTTGAGCAAATGGAACATTCCTACATCACTAATGGGAATGGATGGGAAACCATACAGCCATTTGAAAAGTTTCTTAAAAAGTGAAACATACTTGCTGTATGACCCAGTCATTCCACTCTTTACTTAGGAAAAATAAAAGCTCTTGTCCAGATAAATATTTATATGGGAATAATCATAACAGCTTTATTTGTAATAATCAAACACTATAAAAATGTGAAAGCAATAAAGCCATCCTTCTATTTATAACGCAGGTGTCTAATTAGAAAACCCAAACAAAGTTCTGATGCAGAAAGAGGGCTCATAGAGATGTCTAGACTGACTAAATCAATAGTATTCTTATACACCAAAAATAATCAATTAGAAAATATTATGGGAAAAGATTATGTTAAGAAAACTCTAAGTTATTTAGGGATAAATCTAACAAGATATTTTCAATAAATGTAATGGACAAAAATGACAAAATATTAAGAAAATAAAAGATCATCTGAATAGAGATGTAAACCTTGGTAAACAATTTGGGAAGTTTCGACAGATGGCAGACCTACCCAGATTAGTCAATAAACTCAACATAATTCCATTCAAATACCAACAAGAATTTGTACGGAGTTTAAATAAATATGCTAAAACCCAGATAGAGAAATTAAGAGCCAAGAGTTGCCAAGTAAATTTGAAGAAGGGCGAGAGAACATTTGCCCTTCCAGATTTTTTTCCAAAGATTTTATTTTTTTATTTGAAAGAGAGAAAGAGAGAGAGAGAGAACGCATGCATGTGGGGGGGGTGGCAGAGGGAGAAGCAGACTCCCCGCTGAGCAGGAAGCCCAGATGTGGGCTCTATCCCAGGACCCTGGGATCATGACCTGAGCTGAAGGCAGACACTTAACCAACTGAGCCACCCATGCGTCCTTACTTTTCCAGATTTTTAACCCATTATGAACATATAGTAATTAAAACAGTATGATACTGGTTCAAAGACGAAGAAATAGGACAACAGAATAGAGGACAAATCTTAAAGACCTGTGCATATATAAAAACTTTGTAAAGTGATAGAAATGCCCTAGCAAATCAGAGAGACATGGAGGGAATTTTCAATGTATGGTTTGGGGACAACTGGGAAAGAATTCATTGCAATTCCTATACCTTCACCTACGGGGTGAAAAAATGTTTGCTATTCATTTAACTAACAAATGTTTAGTGTAGAGATGCTTGGTGCATCGAATATACAAAAATACTACAAAATAATAATAGAAACACTACCTAATAGAAAAATAGACCAAAAGTAAGAATAGTCATTTCACATACAAGCAAATCTGATTGATCTTCATTTGTCAGGTAAGTGTTCAATTTCACTAATAATTATGGAGATGATCTTTTGAGCAATTTCACATCAGATGAGCAAAAATGTTTCAAGTTTCACAATACCAGTGTTAGCAAGCATGTGGGGACTTGGGAACCCACACACATTGCCGCTGGGGAGGTAAATCGGTGTAACCTTTCTGGGGCACAATTTGGCAACAACCAGGAACGCTGAGGATACTTGCAGCCTCTGACCCAGGATATGAGTCATAGGCCGGGAACTGGAGTGAATTTCAGATCTTTCAGCGACGATCAGATTGGCATGTTGCTAACTTTGTGCGATGATCTCTTCACCAAAGCATTTCTCAAAAAGGAAAGAGGGCTAGAAAGAAACAAAGGGAGGGAGGGAGGGAGGAAGAGAGGAAAAGAAATTTTAAAAGGAGAAGAATGAAGAGAAAGTCTGGGTCCGTCGCATGAAGTACTACTAACCTGTTGTGTTTCAATCTGCTAGCCTCAGCTCAGTAGTTGTGTCAAAAACCAATTTAGTATGAAACACCCAGCATCAAAATATTGTTTGTTTGGGAATGACTTTTCTACCATGTGTTATTTTTGCCTGTCATACTTAACAAGAGTATGATTTTGTGAAATTTTGGTTTCAGATGTGTGTGTGTGCATGTGTGTGTGTGTGTGCATGTGTGTGTGTGTGCGCGCATGTGTGTCTGTGCATAACTGATTTGCAATGTAAAATATATTTATCTCTGGGCACTGCAGACAAAAAAGCCTGGAATACACTGTTGAAAGACGCCCCGTGGGTCATTCGCTTGTCGAAAGGAGGGTGCCTGCCAGCAAACTGTCTTTCCCCCGCCAGCGGGGTGCCCTCCACACCAGCTCTCACGCACTAAGCTAAGTCAACAGTGCTGAGCAAGCGGCCTGATCAGAGAGGGTGGTGTGGTCACCAGAGCATGGCCCCACAGCGCCGGGAAACTGAGCAGGCAGCTGACCGGCCGACATCAGTGTGGAAGGGACACTATTTGGAAAGTGACATAGTCTGAACCCATCTGCATTTAGGAAATAATCCTTGTAGATAAGGCACTTCTTGATGTCATCAGGCTACTAGGCTCTTAGAGCAAAGAGAGGCGACGTATCCTATCAACAATAACCACGTATTCCAAATGTGCAGCATTTCCATGAAGTTCACAATAAACCAAAGGGAAGGCTTTCCTCTTTCCTTAAGCCTAGCCCATGGTAGATCCAGACGGAGAATACTGCGTATGGTTCTGTCCGGGGCCTCCCAAAGAGGTGGGGTCCAAGTGGGAGGCGAGTATGATAAGCAGTGGGATTGAGAACCTATCATATGAAGTCTGATTAAAGTACGCAGACCTTTTAACTTTGAGAATAAAGGCTGAGGAGAGATTAAATGGGCTTTTAGAAAATCTAGAAGGTCTTTGCTACTCACCCCCCTGAGTTCTGGACCAGCGTCACAGGGAAAAGAAAGACCTACTTTATCAACATGAGCTAAACAAATGGGATCTTACCTCAAAGAGGATACAGAAATGTACCATTTCAAAATGGTCTAGACGGATTCATGAGCAATAAATCTACCCCTGGTTAAAAAGGGAAGCCAGAGCTATTTGAGACATATCCCTAAAGATATGATACACTCCTTTTCCTTGGTGACCCTCGCTGGGAAAAAAAATGCTGGCTCAGTGAACCATGAAACCGACCTTACGAGATGCTTCTAAGGCCCTTAATATCTGACAAGGGAACCATTCAGACCAAGGACATCAAGCCGCTGCTTTTCTTGAGGTGGGAGAGTGGAGATCTCATCTTTATTCAGCCCTGGCTCCCGAGGTATGGAGACCCCTCTTCACTGTTCTCCTTCCCCTTCCCCACAAATTCCCAAAGGCTCACCAAGACCAGATGTGAAAAGAGGTGAGACACAGATGCAAACATAAATTCTTCCCTTTGTGACAGTGATTGCTCGGCCATGCGTGCCCCCACCCATGTCAAATGCACGGTTCACTCAGAAAAATCAAGGACACATGGTGCTGACATTGCTCGGGTTCCAGAAACGGAGCTGAGCTAGCAGGTAATGTGTGTGTGTGTGTGTGTGTGTGTGTGTGTGTGTGTGTGAGAGAGAGAGAGAGAGAGAGAGAGAGAGATTGTCATGATGCCCATTCAGGTGGTGTGGCTCAAAGAATGGACTTGATTTGCTTGTGGGGCTTTATGGGAATGCATTTGAACTTTTACAGTCCGAATAGAGGGCAACAAGAGGAGGTAAGAGCTGAACTGAAAGGAAAGTCAAGGAAAGCAATAACGTGGAGTCAGGGAGTCTCGAGATCACACACTGATTTTGTCAGAGCTGCGTGGCTTGAGGTCAGTCACTTGACCTCTTTAGACCCCACTTTCTCCCACTTTTAAAGGACAGAGTGGAAAGGTTCTGACTAGCGCAAGACTCCATAATGCAGCCTGTGGCTAGCTTCGGGAAGACGTCTTTAAAAGGCTGCGGGCAAAAGCCAGTGTTGTATGCCCAATCTCATTAAACCGTTCCCACACAGCAGATTTTCCATTCCAGAAGAACTTAGCGGGTGGGTCTTGCAGGTGCCGGCACAGCTCCCACCTGCTGGTATCACTCCTGTTGCCTTGCACACTCCTCCTGGGCCTTCATCCCCCGTGCCCACACTCGGTGTGAATAGTAAGTCCCTAGCTGTCTCCCTGCATCTCCCAGTGACCTCCTAGGAAGCAGTTCTGACCATCCCAGGATCATACCCCTGGGAGCGCACAGCGATCCTGACGCCACTTATTATCCTCTCTCTGCCTTTGTTCCTCATTTGTTTGGTGTGGAGTCAGGAGCAAAATCGCGGGAAAGAACCAACAAAGCAAGGACTTGCAACGCACCACAAGCCTTCACGTACCATCTGAATAGCGAAAAGATGAATCTTTGCTTTTTACAGGGCAAATTTGATTTGTCATCACACGACTCTTCTCCAGACGCTAACTGTATGACAAATGAAAACAAAATTGTTTTTAGGATCTGGTTTCAAGAGAACTGGGTTCTTAGTTCCAAAAACAATATGGTAAGAGTCAGTACTACTTAAGGGTAACATACCCTCTTCCCCCCCTATGACTAGTGCAAATGTCACCGCCAAACAGCCAGTCAACAATAGAATTGCACAATAACGGTTTGATGATGATGATGGTGGTGGTGGTGATGATGATGATATCATTTATTGAGCAATTCCCATGAGCACCTTACATGTACTAACTTATTTGTTCTCTCCCGGGCCCTATGAAATAGCTACTATTATTATCCTCATTTCATAGAAGAGCAAAGTTTGGGAGAAAGAGAGGTTAAGCAACTTGCTTACGATCACACAACTAAAAAGTGGTTAAAGCTATGTTCTAACACAGACAGTGGCTTCAGGAAGCTTCTGTGCCTTTGGTGTACTTCTTGCCTGCTGGCCCATATCTATTCATCAAATACTGATTGAGCTCTCACTATGCGCTAAGTTCTCACCTCATAAAATATTTTGTCTGGTGGGAGAGACAGAAGTTAAGCCAATGATTACACAGATAAGCATTTAAATTACCATTATAATTAGTGCTATAAAGAAGAAACCCTGAGTGCTTCTCAGAGAAATTATAATGGGGAAGATGGATTTCTGCCAGGGGGTCAAGCAGGGCTCCCTGAGAAAGTTGCCTTTAAGCTGAGAGTGGAAGGAGAAGAAGGAAGGAAGAAAACATGTACCGTGTCAGAGGAACAGCATGTTCAAGGGCACAGGTCCTGAGTCAGTAGCTTGCTCAATATTTGGGAAACTGGTAGAGTCAAGTGAAAGAGGTATGAGGGGAAAGCAGGGCGGGAGACCAGATGTCCAGACCTTCATGAGCCAAAATAAGTCTTTGGTTCTTTGTCCCAACAGCTCTTGGTAGTGCCATTGGCTTCTCCATGTACCCCTCCAAACGCCCCTTCTACCTTCCTCACCCTGCTCTGGGCCCCAGGAGGCCGACCTGCTAGTCTATATCAACAGACTCCCTTGAGCTCTGGCTTTCGGCTGGGTTCCACCCAGAGACAGTGTGTGCAGACTATCAGGGGACAGGCGAGGAGTGAGGTCATAGATTTTGTTAGATGGCACAATCCTTTAGCGACAGCAGCGTTTCTCAATCTTCTTTCCATTGCCACCTCCCCACAGAACTTTTTAAGACATTTTGTTTTCCTGATCACTCCCCAGTGAGAGGTGTTCATGTATTTTATGTGTGTGTTTGTACGCTCTACACATACGTGTGCTCTGTACATAGAAAGAGAACATTTTTTTCACAACCCCCCCAACCAATTTTTCCCCCTTGGGAGTGTTATCACCCTATTGAGAATGTCTGAGTTACAGCCACTCCCTCATGTTGACCCTTCGAACTCCAGGTGGTGATGGCTCCCACTGTTGCTAGCCTATTCCTTGTTGGTTTCGCTTACTCCTGCCCTCACTTTTGTGTAATCTTTGTATTGAACTCCCCTGCTTACCGTTGAGTGAGCTCCCCATTTCCTACCAAAATGCCGACCAGGTACAGCAGCCTTTGAAAATCTCGAAGGAGGAGAATGGCACTTGTCAGATTTGCATTTTAAAACACACTGGAACTGTGTGAAGAATGCCCTGTTGTGTGGTAGGAGTAGGTGACCAATCCCAAGGCCATTAACATGGTGACAGTGACAGGCAATAGCAGTATCGTTCCTGGAGTAGGTCTTTCAACTTTCTCCAAATGATTGGTGTCTACACCTACATTAAATTCGAATCTCTGCATCAATCCCAACGGTCGTGCCCTCTTGAAGGAAAACCATTATGAAAGAACCTGCCAATTCATATCATCACATAGGCATTGGTAACACTTACAAGGAGGCTGAGGAAGGAAGCAGATGAAGTTTCCCACCATCTGAGAATCAGACCCTAAAAGGGAAAGGTTTAAATGGGATTCAGTCCAGAAGCAGATTCGTGGACCAAGTGGAGTCTCGAGCTCTTTGGGGCTCAAAACCAGTCATAGTAGGAGCCCCAATTAACTGCATGCCCCAGTACTCTGCTAGGCACTTTAAACGTATAACCTTATAAATCACTCCAAGAGCCCTGCAGGATTTGCCATTATTTCTCCACATCAGAGCTGAGTAAACCAAGGTTCAAAAAAAAATTAACTAACATTCCTAAAGTCAAATATATAGTATATATAGTTGGTACTTTTCATCATTAAAAGTCAAACTCACCTTAGCTACCAAACAATACTAAAGTCAACCTGAGCCTACCTATAGAAAGAACATAGTTGGCAAATAAGTTTCCTTCCTCATTCCAACACCATCTGATTGGGAATGACTGCCTGGAACACTGTATTGAGAACTCTGAGACCGAATGGGGCAAAGTGGGAGAGATTGCTCTAATTGATTAGTGATGACTGTCCCAGATAAGGGAGTGGGAAATGGGGCCACGTAGGCTCCTTATCCTTCATCCCTCAGAGACTTCTGTTACCCAAGACGATAGAAAAGTCAATGCTCATCCCTGGCCAGGCCGCAGCTTGCACTGACTATTCTCAGGGTGCTAAGTCTACCTGGAAGTGTGATGCTATATTTTCAAGTAGGATTTATTTCTACTATCCCACAAGTGGAGCCAATGAGCCCATAAAAATAATGTGTGAGAACAATCCTCTTTCATTACCTGTCATGCACTCAGCATGCTGACAACGCCAAAACTCAAGGAGCTATTTGCACATCATATCACTGGGCCAAGGAGCTATGAGCTGAATTCTCTGGCATCTTCCCTGCTGTCCTCCCCTGCATATGTTCTAAGGTCTTCCATAGAACAGCGATTAGAAAGACAAATACCCAAATGCACTGTTACCCAGGCAAGCACCCTAGGATTATAGAGGGTTGGTAGTGGTTTTTTCTGGCGGAAGGACACGAAACCACCAATAAAACAGAACAGAACCACCAACTCCCCTCCTAGGCGACTAAGAATGGAAATCACAAACATTTACTTTTAGCTAAACGTGAACAAATGCAAGTAAGACATGGAATATTCTCTGGTATACCATTTGTTCACTTACTCCTTCATCGAGGGCATAAGGAAGACAAAGTAACGTGAGACAGAATGTCCACTCCAGGTCATCCACAAATAGAAGGGAAGGCGATCCGAGAGCAATGACAAGACCACACCCCCGCCCTGGCCAGTTGAGGTAGGGCTATCCCGGTAAGTGGGACTGATCGCTCATGGTTGGAAGGGACCGCAGTAGACCACGCTGGTCACAGGGGACTCCACAGAGGGAACAAGGGCTGCTCTGAGGCCTGAGGGTGAGCAGACACTGAGTTTGTTCTGCTAAGACAACTTCACTATAAAATGCCTCCTAAATCTCAAAAATGTGATCAGTGGTGAAACAAAGCCACAGTGGTCAACCAGTGCCAACAACACAGTGCTCAGACTAATTTAACAATAAAACGAGTATAGCACAGTACTTCCCTCCGAGACAGTGGTAAGGGGTGAAAGGAGGGAATACAGAGCCTAGAGCGTGGTAAGCACTCTGTAAGCCTCAGCTATTATTACTGCTATTATTTCCAGCATAATAATGGTGGCGGATGATAGTCACAGTGATGATTAGCCAACCCCTAATGACATTACCACATGCTGGAGCAACTCGGGTTACTGAAGGTCTTCTGTCTTCACCTGCGGTTTCCTGTTTCTTCCTCACAACTGCTCTGTGCGGGTAGGATTACTACCCCATTCTACAGATGAGGAAAGTGAGTTTAAGGGGACTTCTGTCTGGGTCTCTCTGCAGCCAGAGTCTATCTTTTAATCATCACTTTATGGGAAATCAGGGCAGGATTAATGGATGCATCCCCAGCCCTGACCCCTGGGAGATTTTTCCACAGGGGGTAAGATTTCACCCAGGACAACCCCAGGAGGGATTGGAAGTTTTAAGCTCCCTGTCTTGATCCTCCACACTGCCCTGACCTCTCCTAGTCCCACAGGGGGTCCAGACCAGTGGAGCCACCTGCTGGAGTTCACAGTCCACCTCTGCCTCGTGGGAACCGTGAGTTGGGCACGTGACTGAATGGCCATTGCCTCAGTTTCCCCACCTCTAAAGAGAACAGTGGTCACCACTGTGGTGAGGAAGAATGAATTGTTTGGCTACCAACACTCCCTAAGAGTCCTTCTCTGGAGTTGGGGGGTGGGGCTGGCTCCTCTCCCCCCTGAGGACTCACAACCCCCCTATATTCCCTTCCAGACCTCACTGCCCATTTCCTCACCATCTCCCAGCCTCGGCCCACCCCGCCCCACCCCCAGAGCCTGCAGCCCTCCCACCCCACCTGTGGGCTCACATGCAGGGGCTTCGTGGAGCCCTGCCCTGACCCCACTGTGCTGTCTGCCCCCTCAGTGACGTGGGAAGTCTGGAACAATCACGACTACAAACCCCAACCATTGCTCCGGCCCCTGGGCACACTCCTTACCCAGATTTCGCTTCTTTCCACAACCCTGGGGAGTTCCGGTTCCAAGCTCTTCTCTCGGTCCCTCTCACCTCGTTACTTTGCTGTCACTGGGGTTCAATGGCTTTCCTCCCCTCAGAGACGGACTGTGCGTCACCCCTAGTCCACTCAACCCTTCCTCGCTTCTGACTTTGTCTCTCCGAGGCCCTGGGCACCAGGGATTGGGGCATTGGTGGGCGGTGGAGACACTTGTCGGGAGCAGGGTGGGGTCCTGATTTCTTACATCCATGGAGCTGTGAGCACCAGGGCCCAGACTGGGGTGAAGGGGCGGGGGTTGGGGATGGTGCCAGCGCAGGGTCACAGTCTGTCTTTCTTTAAAATTGTGATGCCATGCTCGATGCAAAGTATTTTGCATGAATATCAAATTTTTCAAAATCTTACTTTCAAATATCATTTATCTGGTGCACCTGAAATGAACGTAACTGATGTAACACAGTGTGTCGACTCTGTTTCACTAACAGCAACAAAATGAACTAAACTGAGAAAAAGAACAAAAAATAAGTAGCCTTTATCTGGATTCCTGAGTTCTGGGGCACTCTCTTAAATGTACCTAAGGAGCCTCCCCTAGTCCTCCTGTGTGCCAGGAGCTTTGCAAATATCAATGATTGACACCTCTGCGCTTCAGTCTTCCCATCTGTAAAATGGGTATTATACACACTCCCTCCCATGGTTATTCCCAGAAGACGCGCTGGAATCTTAGCATCGTGCCCAGAGTATTGTCAGCATCCCAGAAATGTGACGTCGGTTATTCCGTGCCCGTGGAACCCCAGCACAGCTATGTTCAGCCTCGGACTCAGATTACACACGGAAGACCCCTTCGTCATCCTCCGTCTCTCACTCCTCCAACCTTCCCTCAGGGGCACCCCCCCCCAAGAATCATCCCAGTGACCCAGCAACATGTCACAGAACTACAAGCTCTCCACATGAAATTTCTGATTCTTTTTAAACACTAACCCAAATTGTCATTCATGGGACACATGTGGCAGAGAAACGATGCTGCATTTTTAGACAACACGCATTTTTAATCCATATCTTTGGGGCGGAAATTACCGGTAAAATCACCGTGCTGTAAAGGAACCTAGAAAAAGGTGAGAGCAGTGGCACCCAAGGGGTGTCCTAAGAGGACAATGGAAAGACCTTACAGTTTGGAGGTGGCCTTGGAGGTGGAGGGTGCAGGAAGGAATAGACCATGAATGCCAGGACATCTATCATCTTGGGAATAATAGAGGCAGTTTCGATTATCCGCTGTCCGTTTCACTGTCCTCCAAAATTGGAGAGAGGCCATCCCGGGGAGACCTTTTATCTGTCAGTCAGCTGGGATATTTTTCAAGTGAGTTCACATTAGAATCATCCACGCCCCCAGTTTGACAATCATTGTTTCCCACTCTTTCCCCCACTTGGAGGCAAGTTTAATGCATATGTTTCTGATTCGTTTACACCCAGCTCCTCACAACGTTATACTGAGAGGGCGTTTGGACAGGCAGGGACATTCCAGCGCTGCTTACATTTTCTTGGTCTGCCTTCTCAATTCCCACCTCCCTCACTGCGTGGACCTGGACTCTTCCTTTGGCTGGCCATAAATCACTTCTACTCCAAAGGCTGCAGCTGAATTCCCTGCTCCCAGCCCAGGATATTTCTATGAGTTTGCAATTTGGCAAGCGCAGGGTTGTTCATTCCAATAAAATGGAAATCCAAACATGTTTTTTGTAGGAAACTGCCCCCCCTCACCCCTCCAACCTATCAGCCCCCCTGCCCTGCTACAGCCATCAGACTGATCAGAAATAAAACAGATGTGCTCAGAAAGGTGCCATGCTGCCTTGCCCTTCCCCACCCAACCACCCCCAGCACCCAGTGACTTCCACAATGCAGGTCAGCAAACACTGGAGCTCAGGACTTCTCCACTTGATGCTGGTTCTTGCCAGGAGTCCACTGGGCTGCACAGTGCCTTGCTTGGGTTGCAAGGTCAGCTGATAGCTGCCAAAAATTTTTTAAAATCAGCCCCCAAGCTCTTAGAGTAATTGGGATAGGTATGTCAAGGGTAGAGAGACAGAAGAACACATTAAAATGGACATTTTAAAGCCTGCAATCCATGGCAGTCAGAGCTCATCTACCCAGCAAATGTCTTATTTAAAACTAGTTGTATGTGTATGTGTTTTGATTGCATTTTAATCCTGTTCTCAAAGACCCATTAACATATCATACACATACGTTTCCAGGAATAAGTTATCCGTTTCATAGTTTGACCATTAAACTGGGAAAAACAAGTCATTTGTAAACCCAATACAATTCATAAGTTCCCAGTTATAAAGTAATCCCTGATATCCACTCCAAAGCTCCAGGGACAGCTCAACACAACCAGTTTTTGGTGATCTGGTGATGAAAGATATATTATTGAAATCCAGGAAACCTTGGGAAAAAAATGTAAAGCAAAACTATCTAAATCGAAATGAAATGCAGATCGCTTGACTGCCAGCAAGTTTCCTCCTTCCTTCCTTTCTTCCTTCCTTTCTTTTTTTTCCCCCCTCAAAACAATTCCACATAAATGTCTCAAGGCTTAGGACACGCAATTAAAAGATTTATATGTAGACCAGAAACAAAACAATTGCATGGGTTTCAGGGTCCGTGGCATTTTCGAGATGCGTTGTAGAGGCTCGCGGAGAGCATGGGCTGACATATGACCCGTTTCCTCTGCCCCACCAGCCGGGCAGTTCCCTGGGTGCCACCTCTCAGAACTCATTTTCCCAAGCTGCCTAAGCCTGGCCTGCTCTCCCATAGGACTAGAATTACTAGAATGTCCACCACGTATGGCCATTGGTGAAAGCTACCTTGTCCTGAGTGGCATTTTTCATTAAGCAACACGATTTGAGGCATGTTTGGGGAAAGGAACCCTATGGGAAAGTCAGATAGCTTAAGGAGACAAAAGAGGCTCTGTCTGACACAATGATACAGTTATTGTAGGGATTTCACACTTTCCGCTCAACTCCCAAGTCCTGCGAGCCAGACTTAGGATCGCAGTCTGACTGTCCCTCTCCCAACTCATGCAGGAAGGTCTCCAGATTCGGGAAGGATTTCACTTCCAATCTCGGAACTGGGCCCCTGAAAGGGACCCAGACTCGTGTCGAACGGTTGCCTTGAAACAATATTATTCATTAAGATTACCATTCTCTCATAATTGATTCCCTTTTTCTCATCTTTCAGAATTAGAATTTCAAAGACATTAGCTCCTTGTCCCTGGCCATTCTTTTCTTCCATACCTTCATCATTAACATCTCCCCGAAATTTGGTAATGAAACCCCAGTGAGGAATAGATTCCTTCTGGGAAAAAAAAAAAAAAAAGATGTTATTTTTAAAAAAAAGAGAGAGAAATGCACCCTGACCAGTTCGGTGTCTGCAGAAAGAAAAGTCGGATGTGATTCAGTGGCCATATTTTCAGAACACTCTGTCAATGACAGTTGGAAACATATGTTTTTTATAAATTTCTCATTCCAAAACAAAGACTGACACTAAAGCCCGGGGCTTTGATATTTATATAAATTGTTAAGTGGTTCACTGGGGAAAGTACATTTCAATTAGCATGTCACTGCTTATCATGTGGCCTTCGAGAAAGGCGTTCTGATTAAGCTCGCTGTTTAACGATACATCAAAAGTTGGAGCTTACCTAAGAGCTGCTCTTCTCAAAGCCAATGGTGTCACTTGATACTAGGCTGCCTTTTCCGGGTTTTTATGTAAAATCACATTAGACATTCAAAATCCAACTTTAAACTGCATCAGTTCTCCCTCCCTCCCCCCCAAAAAATCACTCCCTGTTAGTTCAACACACATTAACCAAGCTACTGGTAGGTGGCAGACAGGGGAGGCTGGGTGCCCTAACGCTCGGCCATGAGTGAGGGAGGCCTCAGTCAGTCCTCGCTTCTCGTTGGCTGTGGTCTGGGACGGTTCTTGGTGTAAGTGCTATTGGTTACCAAATTTAAAACAAAAAGCTATTTCCGGTGATGAGTTCTTCTGGGGGAGAGGACACGACGTGAGGTGGAAACCAAATGAAAATAAACTTTGCGTTTGTGGCTTTCCAAAATGACAATTCCGCATCTTCGAATAAGCGATTTCCTTTCTCAGAATCTGTTCTCATTCATCTTTTGAGGCTGAGATTAGGTTCATAAGCTACAGAAAAACCAACAAGTCATCACTCAGAAGTCATTCTGCAAGCTGTGTTCCTCTTCCGTCTCCTGTGCACCCTGCTGCCGCCCTTAGGACAACGTTATAAGTTATGAGGTTTTCAGTTGGGCTCTTTTTCTGATGTGTCACTATTTGCATCTCATTAGCTCAGGCAGACATCCTTAAGATTGACAGTACAATTTTGTGCAATTCAATCCAGGGGAACGTTCCAATCTCGCCCAGCCTGAAGAATCCGGGAAAGACAAGGACACCAAATTTGTTCTCCTTATCTGCCCAATTTAGTAGCCATTTGTCACCGTCAATTAGTCAAGGGTGAAATGATTACCCATGGCTTGAGTTAGGGAACGCAGTCTGGTTGACAGGGAAAGGAACACTAGGTTCATATGGGAAATGCGAGGTGAGTAGGTGGTACGGTTACAGGACACAAGGCAAGTCTACACCCAAAATATCTCTGACTCATGTCTGAAATTCTGCCATTTGTGATTCATCCTTTTGTGTTAAACATCGCTTTCTTCCTGGAGCTGTTTAAAATATCCACAGTCCAAGAAAGGGTACAAAACAAGTCCCTGATTTAACCGACATAGAGTTCTCGAACCTCTTCTCTAAATCCAGGATGACATTTCAAAAGGAAGGAAGACATGGCCATTGCCTTCAAAGAGCTCCCCAGCTAGCACTATGTAAGAAGTTTCAGTCCTTAGAAGACACTCCCTTCACGCCCCACCCCTTTAATTACTGTGCTCCTCACTCCTTCCTTTCTTACTCAAGGTTCCTGAAAGTAGAGTTTACTCTCCCTGACTCTCCCATGCTTCCATTTATTTCCACCTTCAAGCCCCGGCCCCCTGCCATCCTGTGAAGAAGGTCACCAAATACCTCCTTTGCATCAAATTCAAAGATTTTTGTTCTCTAAAGAGGTGGACTTTCCAAACACTTCTTTCTTGGAACTCTCCTCTTTCGATGGTCCACACTTTGATTCCTCTGTCTTCCTTTTTTTTTTTCCCAAAGATTTTATTTATTTATGTGACAGAGACAGCCAGCGAGAGAGGGAACACAAGCAGGGGGAGTGGGAGAGGAAGAAGCAGGCTCCCAGCAGAGGAGCCTGATGCGGGGCTTGATCCCATAACGCCGGGATCACGCCCTGAGCTGAAGGCAGACGTTTAACTACTGAACCACCCAGGCGCCCCTCCTCTGTCTTCCTTTTAACTGTTGGTGGAGTTCAGGGTCTTGGTTCTTCGGACTCTCGCCTTTCTCTAGCCCTTGGTTCCCAATCAGGGGAATTGCATCCTCCCAGGGACGTTTTGCAACTTCTGGAGACATTTTTGGTTGCTGTAACTGGGGAGAAGGGATGCTCCTGGCATCCAGTGGGTGGAGGGCAGGTGTGCTGCTAAACGTTTTACAACGCACAGAACAGTTCCTCACCACCACAAGAAACCCTCCCATCCCAAATGTCAATAGTGTCAAAACAGAGAAAGCCTGCTCCGTATTATCCCTGGGTGATATCATGTGCACACACGGCTTACCTGGCTACTCCCATGCAGGTATTACCCAAATGTTGTCTTTATTTTTGAAGGAGACAGAGAAAGCAGAAGCCCAGAGCCACATGCCCCATGGACTATAGTCTTCTCCACCTGTGGGTCTCACAGGACCTGGAAGGGAACGGGGCCAGGACGGAGCTCATCATTTCCTCTCACAGAGCATCTCTTCGTTGATGACACAGTCTGGTCTCCCAGACTTGAACCCTAGGAGTTATTCTCAATTCCTCCCTTCCCCAATACCAAGCCCATCTGATTCTACCTCCTACAGAATTCTCAAATCCATCCTGTCCTCACCACCTCCGTGGGCACCGTCTTACCTCAAGCCCTCCTCGTTATCCCCGGCCCTCAAAACAGACTCAGAACTGACCTTCTACCTGCAGACTCCCACCCCTGCAGCCCGTCCTTGAAATAGCCGCCGGAAAGCCTGTCTATCCTGCCTTCTCTGGGTCTCCCACCTCATAACCACCCCCACGTTGTCTTCTCATCCACTTAGTTGCAGTGATACCAATGCCTCATATTTACTGAGCATCGTTCCAGGTGCTTTACATGAATTCTGAATTTATTTCACCTACAGGATGGGGCTGTTATCATACCCATTTTACAGATGGCAGAGTTAAACTGGGGAAGTGAGTGAACTTGATCGCGGCCGCAAGTTGTAAGTGTCAAAACAGATTTAAGCCTGAGCGTGTCAGGTTCCAAACCTGATACTCCCTGGTGATCATATGCTGCCCACGCCTTCGTCTTCACACTTGCAAGAGGACAAATCCTCCTATAACAGAGGAACAATTGAACATCTATAATAATGCAGGACTAATTTAATACCAACTAATTCATTCTATTCTTTATAAGTTGTCCTATTCAAACGTCTGTTATAGCCCTTCCTACACCATATTTTTTGTTTGTTTAGTTCAATTCAAATCAATTCCACAAATGTTTTATACAGGATAAGTACGTACATATAAATATAGGATATAAACATACATATTACACATTAAATATATTGTCTGTGCCTGACACCAAGGGCATGTAGTCAAGGAAATACTCTGAGAGTAGCGGCTCTTCCTACCTTGTCAGCATCAGAACTGACAGACTGCGACAAGTAACCTCCGCCCCCGTCTCAACACAGCCCACACAGTAAGCTGTCTCCACGGCCCCTTGCCCTCGGCACGTATTAGCAGCACTGATAGCCAGGCAACCAGAGATCAATAAAAGGGAGCAAATATAGACTATAAAAATATGAATTTTGACTTGGGATTACTAGGGAGACATGTAAGATTGCACATATAGGGGTGCCTGGGCGGCTCAGGAGGTTAAACTTCTGCCTTTGGCTCAGGTCATCATCTCAGGGTCCTGGGATTGAGCCCCGCATCTGGCTCCCTGCTCAACAGGGGAGTCTGCTTCTCCCTCCCCCTCTACCCCCCCCATCCCCCGGCTCGCGCTTGCTCTCTCTCTCGTGCTCTCTGTTTCCCTCTTTCATATAAATAAATAAATAAACAAATAATAAATAAAATCTTTTTAAAAATTAAAAGATTGCACATATAAGACCTCATTTCTCTGGAGTGTTGGGAAAAAAATGTTCAGCTCCACTAGAAAGAAGTCCTGGCCTGCCTGAGGGAATGGTGATAGCAGAGGCCAAGGATAGCCACTCTGACTACCCACCCTGCCCCACACCTCTCCTCTCACTGGTGGGCAGACCTGTGGAGGGTGGATGGCAGCTCACTGGGGTCAAACAACCTCTTCCACCAAAGCCTGGTCCTTTATAGAATGGCAAGAAAGACCCAGCCCCAAGAGAGTGCTACTGGTCCTAACTTCAGAGACCACCTTACCACGGTGGTGTGCTGCTGAGGAGAATGTTCTAGGCCCAAGTCAAGGCACCTGGATTCTACTCCAGGCTGTGCCACTAAATTCGAGGTACCTTTGCTTTGATAGTTCTTTGAAATCTTAATTTCTCCAGCTGTGAAGTGGAAATAACTAGTCTCTTCCCTACCAGTTGTACTAATCATTGTAAAGATCCAATAAGAAAATCCATGTGTGCCACGCCATAGTTGAAAGGAAGACAGGAAGCGTACTTAAGTCAAGGGCATTAGGAGGAGAGTTCCAGGAGCACTGGGAAAAGTAAGAGCAAGGGCAGGCATTATGCTGTGACCATTTTTATAGTACAAATCCAGGACCTGGGGTGGATCTAATGGTCCCCAAATTCTTCCCTTCCCTATTGTCTGACACGGGAGCCAGAAATACCTTTTCCACAGTGATAGATGAGGCTTAAAGAATTAAGCCACCTGGGGGCAGGAGCACAGTGATTCATTCCTAGGGACACAGAAATGGCAAACAAAGGCTGATTTCCTGAAGTTGATTCTGGATAGGGCAGAAGTACCTCCACGAGTCTGGGAGTAAATGTAAACCACCCAGAAGAGGATGGGGAGGTGGGCCTCAAAGACAGACACTGACTTCTCTGTGAGAGCTGGTCCCGGGAGAGTATCCAAGGTGAGATCAACCAGACTATGACAACCACCCCACCTGATGGGGCCAACTCAGTAGATATGCCTTTGCTCCACCATCCCACCATCTGTGACCCTCCTCAAGCTGGGCCCTTAAGGAATTTAATGAGCGCCCATCTTTGGTCTGCGCTACTCAAGTATCCTTGCTCCTCTATCAAAATGTCCAAACCAGCTCTTGAGCTTTGATGCTATCCCTAATGGCGCCAAGAGTTATCCACAAACGGTAGTTCTTGGGATTCTTCTTTGAATTCATTAACGGTAACTGTCACTTAGAAACATCAGCTGTGTGAGGGGCGTCTGTGTGGGGCAGGAGGCTCGGGTTAAGCATCTGACTCTTGGTTTCGGCTCAGGGGGTGCTCTCAGCGTCCTGTGAGATTGATCTGGGTGTTGGGCTCAGTGCGGAGTTTAGAGTCTCTCTCCCTCTCCCTCTGCCCCTCCCCTCCCTAAAATAAATAAATCTTTATTAAAAAAAAGAAAGAAAGAAACATCAGCTGTTCCAGCAAGCAAGGTTTGTGGTCCTTCCCGATCTAAGATTTTCAATATTACTACCATAGTAACAATAAATAACCCCATGGCTTTGCGATCCTGTTCCACAACTATTTGTTGAGAATTTATCATAAGCCTAGTTTATAAAAATGAGAGATCTATGTTGGTAAAAATCCCTCCTGGGGTTCTTGCCCTCTGGCTGTGGCAGCTGGAGTGTTCCATGCAACGACCGCCGAGACCACTCTGGACAGCGGCATCAAGCAGAATGAGATAGGGTCTCCCAGTACATGTATGTCTACAAGGCATCTCCCTGATTGGGATTCATAGCAAATTCACAACTACACGTGTGATTTTTTTTTATCTATATCATAAAAAGACCAGAAGGAAACATACTGAATTTCACTAATGTTTTCCTTTGAGGAGGGCAACCACAGTGTTTTTTCTTCTCTCTTCCACTTTATTTTATTTATTTTTATTTTTAAAAGGACAAATAAAAGGCGGTTTCCCATCTGGATGCTGAGGAACTCTTAAGTTTTTAATGCCACCAGCCAATATGTACTCGTCAGCAATGTGTTCCTCTACGTACAATAATTGTATGAAGCTAAGTTCTGTTATGATCCCCATTTTATCTCATATGAAGATTTTTTGAGACATAGACAACCTAAGCCCACACAGCTGGTAATAAATGGGTATGAGAAGTAGCCGGGCAGGCTAGCCCTAGGACTTGTCACCTTGGCCCTTCTGTTCTACCGTATAATCTTTCAATAAATACGTGGTCACACTTTTTTTCCCCAAAAAGCCTAGGATTCCTAAAAAATCTACCAAATCTCTCCTGAAATCTTTCCAAAGGAAAAACAAAATATCACTTGGTCATTTTCATCATGGGTTCTCCCAAGGACCATGGGAGTAAGACCTGAGTGACACATTGTCTCACAATGTGAAATTGTGATACCAGAGAGCTATGAACTCTGAAAGCTGGCAGGAGCTGCCGAAGCAGACACGGGCTCCCCAGGAATCCAGGCACTGAAGTCAAGGTTTACAGTAAGCGATGAATGCCAACCAGTGTTCTGACTGAAGCGTGGGCTTTTGTGAAATTCATACTCCAGTGTCTTAAAATGCCTCATGCATGAAATGCATATTTCTCTTATTTTATAATTATTTTTTAAAACATATGGACCAGGGGCTTAAACACTTCCTCCATTTTCCATAACAGCTATAAAAAAGGGGATTGAGACCGTTTGATGTGGTGACATTTCTCACCATACTTTCTATCCCCATTCCTTCCCAGACACAGCAGGGCATTATGGAGGGGGGAGAGAGAAAAATAAGGCTCTTTCTCTTCCCATGGCTACCCTGTCTTGACATGGACCTGTCCATCATGGCAAAGACAGATGAGATTTTTAGGGTGTAG